>NC_138351.1:35362012-40579512 GCF_046562875.1 Panthera onca
TCCACTTGATGTTTACATCAACTTTATAAAAAAAAAAAATTGCCTCATTTCATAATAGAAGGGTTTGATACACAGAAAAAGAAAATGATTTGCCCAAGGTCACCAAGATAGTCCGAGGCTGGAATTCATAAATTTTGCATAATTTAAATGTCACCTCTGCACCCCTGCACTGCTTGCATTTACTACAATTATTTAATCACGTTAACCACATTATACTTTGTAAACATTGAACTAGTTTTCATCTTCTATTACATTTTCCAAGTAAAGATCAGGCATTGAAAGAGAGTCCTTTTAAATGAAAATCACTGGTGCAAATCATTCATGGAAATGTGGATGTTAATCACAGTAATTTTTAAGAGTGAATGTTTTATAATGGCATAATTAACAATCACAGAAGATCATCCCAACATGGATCTCTTCAAATATCTTTAGCATTAAAAGTTTAGCATACCAAGCATTCACAAACATTGTATGTGATGGAAAAATAAGTTTCCTAATAATTTAGTAGTGAATTTTTTTAGGGTTTTTTTCAATATATGAAGTTTATTGTCAAATTGGTTTCCATACAACACCCAGTGCTCATCCCAAAAGGTGCCCTCCTCAATACCCATCATCCACCCTCCCCTCCCTCCCACCCCCCATCAACCTTCAGTTTGTTCTCAGTTTTTAAGAGTCTCTTATGCTTTGGCTCTCTCTCCCACTCTAACCTCTTTTTTTTTCCCCCTTCCCCTCCCCCATGGGTTTCTGTTAAGTTTCTCAGGATCCACATAAGAGTGAAACCATATGGTATCTGTCTTTCTCTGTATGGCTTATTTCACTTAGCATAACACTCTCCACTTCCATCCATGTTGCTACAAAAGGCCATATTTCATTCTTTCTCCTTGCCACGTAGCACTCCATTGTGTATATAAACCACAATTTCTTTATCCATTCATCAGTTGATGGACATTTAGGCTCTTTCCATCATTTGGCTATTGTTGAGAGTGCTGCTATAAACATTGGGGTACAAGTGCCCCTATGCATCAGTACTCCTGTATCCCTTGGGTAAATTCCTAGCAGTGCTATTGCTGGGTCATAGGGTAGGTCTATTTTTAATTTTCTGAGGAACCTCCACACTGTTTTCCAGAGTGGCTGCACTAATTTGCATTCCCACCAACAGTGCAAGAGGGTTCCCGTTTCTTCACATCCTCTCCAGCATCTATAGTCTCCTGATTTGTTCATTTTGGCCACTCTGACTGGCGTGAGGTGATATCTGAGTATGGTTTTGATTTGTATTTCCCTGATGAGGAGTGACGTTGAGCATCTTTTCATGTGCCTGTTGGCCATCTGGATGTCCTCTTTAGAGAAGTGTCTATTCATGTTTTCTGCCCATTTCTTCACTGGGTTATTTGTTTTTCGGGTGTGGAGTTTGGTGAGCTCTTTATAGATTTTGGATACTAGCCCTTTGTCTGATGTGTCATTTGCAAATATCTTTTCCCATTCCGTTGGTTGCCTTTTAGTTTTGTTGGTTGTTTCCTTTGCTGTGCAGAAGCTTTTTATCTTCATAAGGTCCCAGTAGTTCAGTTTTGCTTTTAATTCCCTTGCCTTTGGGGATGTGTCAAGTAAGGAATTGCTGGAGCTGAGGTCAGAGAGGTTTTTCCCTGCTGTCTCCTCTAGGGTTTTGATGGTTTCCTGTCTCACATTCAGGTCCTTTATCCATTTTGAGTTTATTTTTGTGAATGGTGTGAGAAAGTGGTCTAGTTTCAATCTTCTGCATGTTGCCGTCCAGTTCTCCCAGCACCATTTGTTAAAGAGACTGTCTTTTTTTCATTGGATGTTCTTTCCTGCTTTGTCAAAGATTAGTTGGCCATACGTTTGTGGGTCTAGTTCTGGGGTTTCTATTCTATTCCATTGGTCTATGTGTCTGTTTTTGTGCCACTACCAGTAGTGAATTTTGAATGAACAATTGACACATCTTTAGAGGAGGATAGGTTTGATACTGTCAGCCCTTGTGTGAAAAATCATTAGGGTCTGAACAGTAACACATTCAATTATAAAATGTATTTGGCTAGTTGTACCAAAATCTGAAATGCACCAACAAACAGTACATTTATGCCATGTACTATCTTAGTACAGGTCTTGTGAGGTTTCCACAAGTAATCATTCATCAAGAGGAGCTAAGATTTTTTTGTTATTGTTCCTTTAGGAGCAGATGTTCTACGTATGGAGCTAGATGGTACCCTTTTTCTAAGGTCAATTCTTTCATCATGACAGTGATACCTTGGCAACCCCACCAAATGTCTGATAAATGAATATAAGGAGTGTTTTCCTTCCTTTATTAGAGATATATATAATGTGTCAACATTAAAAAAAAAAACGTTAAGTAAAGTGAAATATTAGGAAAGGGAACATCCCACCCTGACAGCTTTTTATTTGCTATTTCTGCTGTGTGACAAAACTGGGTTGATATGTGATCTTTGGTGATTTGCAAAGGCCTGCATTCTACCTTGTAATGGCTGCAGTGGTGTTGAGCTGCCTTGAGATGATTTACTGCAATTTGTCACTTTTTGAAACTGTTCCAAAATAGTCTGCTGACATGTACTAAAGAGCTTTCAGTGAAATCCGAAATGGTTCATTCGTTATGTCAACTGGAAACATTAAGTGATATCTGAAAATCACTTTAAGATTTATTGAAGTGATTTAAAATATCCCTTAATGGCAATTTGGTATATCACAAAAGCAATATTGTCATTAAAAGCCCAGGAAAATATTTTCATCATATCTTAAAAGTATTCATAGAATGTTCTGATCATAACTGCATCACTTGGGAAATTGATCACAATAAAGTTCAACAGTCAACTTTTAAACAAATATTTATAAGCAGAAGGAGATTATTGTGATCTGAATCATTTAATATCATTAAAAATCAGAGGCCTGAAAGCTTAAATTCCAGAACATATTAGTAATGTTTAAAGATACTCTATTATATTCATATTCTATTTCTCCTTAAGAATTTAAGCATGTGTTGCTATGCAACATGTCTATATTGGCCACTGAGAATCACTTTCCAATTCAGTGAACACACAACTTAAGTAAACAAGATAATCTATGTGTCCTATTAAATATGAGTAGACGTTTCTTAATGTTCTCTTTGGGACCACTGTCTCTGGAAAAATGAATATAGGATAGTAGTTGACAAGCTGTGTACAGACAATTTCCTATGATTATTGCTTATGATAATATTCCTTGGGCAACAAAAAAGTGCACTGAAAGTCTTTAGTTGTAGATATTAAGTATGCTTTTAATTTAGAATATATAATAATTAAGGATACCTCTGAATTAGTTAATAATACCGGGTCATAAAAATGCTTTAATTTCTAAGCTAAACATAAGTCTAATCAAGTATGATTAAACTCTACCCCACCCCCAAAATAAAAAAAAAAAAAGCTGCTGGGCCAATCATAATGGGAATCTGGCTTCTTATAGAGGATCTTAGGAGGAAATAAGGTAAAGAGAGAGAAGTCTTCATGTCTGAGTGAGGCTATGTGGAGTAACTTCCTTTGGTCTGATATAGAAACAAAGAGTGCATGGAATATAATAGAACTTAATTTTAATGGAAGATTGGGACTTTGGCCATATACTCCTTTCTTGTTCAAGTTCATAGGAAGCCCTAGTACATGTGATTTTTCTCAGGGAACAGGTACCTGACCATAACACCCAATAGCAATCAAATCACGTGTAAGGAAAGGTAGTGAACACAGTTATGCATTACCAACCAATGAGACCCAGGAAAAACACCCTGACTGAAGATATTCTGCTCTGGAATCAGCACAGAGAACAGGTTGACAACAGGGACTTGATGCTACTTTCGCCTACTTTTCGTTGTTGTTGTTGTTGTTGACTATACCTACTTAACAGATTTTCCTTAAAAAAAAAAAAGTCCACTCTCATGAATGCTTAATTGTCAGACCATGATTGTGGCTTTAAGAGGCATTTTGATAAGCAATTTCCACCAATCATAATTCTTAATGCTTAGCAAAATGATTCAGAATACCATGCCTGTTAAATTCTGCACTTGAGATTGTTTATGCTGTACTAGCTATATTAGACCACCACTGTGCATGGCCAAAAGCAAATTTGTTAATTTTCCTTTTATTTAATTCTATTGTCAAGCTCAATTATATATTTGGTTGTAGTAAGTCAGTGTTTCTCAAGGTGAGATTTATGGACCAGCTATGGGAGGATTACCTAGGGTATTGTTTTAAATGCAACATTTGGAGCCCTAGACCTCTTGAATTCAAATCTCTGGGGTGAAGCTCAGGAGTCTTCATGTTTAATAAGAACCCAGGTGATTTTTATGCACACTGAACATTGAGCACTACTGTAATAAGACGTTTTCCTTTGATTAGGGCTTATAGTCACCACGAAGAGATCCTTACAACTAATTTATTTTAGAGCTCAAAGGGACCTTGGAGATCACTTCATTCAGCATCCACATGATTAAATGAAGATGTGTTTGAAATTCTAAAAATGTTTGGTTATTTCAATGAGAAGCCACCCTTGCAGACTATTTTTGATATAGTAAAAGCAATAACTGACATTTGTAAGGGACTGAAAATATGTTTGGTAAGTAATGTGGCATTTTTACTAATAAAAATGATCCTCAGACATACAAGGTGATTCGGGAAGCATGATTTAAACTGGTGGACCATATAAACTATTACTGTGTTCGGTTAGCTCCAGGCAGTTTTTAGAACAATAACAAATAAACATTTATGTGGAGCGGCTATTGTGACAATATGAGCATTCAAATATTTTGATTTAGTTTTTTAAAATATATTTTGATTAATTCTTAAAAATTGACAGATTAAAATTCTTGAAGAAATGCAATGAGCAAAAATAATTTGAAAATATAAATTAATCTACATATGCAAAGTTTATTATTTATTTAGCTTTTACATTACATTTGGGAGGAAAACACAAATATATAGAAGAAAATGATGAACACTGGTGAATACCATTGTCAGAGAAATAGCTGTTGATAGAGAAAAAAATTGCATGTCTTACTTCAAGGGGTTCCTTTAATTTTAGCAGGCTTTATAAAATTACCTCAGAGTAGCTTTGATAAATCATAAAAATGAGATGGCAACCTTTCTGGAAGCTGAATCTCAGTGGTACTTAAAAGAGCTTATCATTTGGTTTATAAAGAAGAAAATATAATATGCTTCAATTATTTACATATGAAGTTAAGGAACCCAACCTGAAATTATATGTGGAAATCAAATTGACTTCAACAGAAGGGAGGGGGACAAATACAACTTCTTTTTGTAGAAGAACCTGATCTTGATGTCCTGTCATTTGATGCATACGTGTCATGAACACCAAGTGCTCACCTCCATATGGCTGACATTTTTGCATCCACTATTGAATAAAAAAGACTGCTTGGTCCCAATCTGAACTGAAACTGCAGGGACAGATGAGGAAGAGAGGAGGCATAAAGACTAATCATTTCAAAGTAAAATATAATAAAATAATCTAGTCTATGTGAGACTATTGCTTTGAAAAGCACGCTAAAGAAAACCCTTTAATGGCTCCTAACATTCCATTCTAATGAAATGAATGGTTCAATGTACCATTCAATCCTCATTCAGTGATATTTATTTCAGGATATTAATGAATATTTAATTTCAGTTCTATTTACTAGTACAATAAAGCCTGAGGTGATAAAATAAGAAAATTATATGGTTACTAAAGCTAAAGGAAAATGTTGCAGTTCGAAATGAGGATTGTAATTGAGGAGTATGGTCTTAGTAGGCTAGCTAATACTGCCTGTGGAGAAGTCAATAAGCAAATTAGACAACAAGTTCAGTTTTTCAGAGAGCACCATAAACTTATACAAGATGCTTCATTTTCACTTACAGAACGATGGCTTCAGCTGGAGTAGTTAAGAAAGAACTTAGCTTTTACAGTCTAACTGTTAAGGTCCCAGCATCGCCTGTTACTATATAGGTAACCTTTGGCAAGACACAAAAACAATTCCCCATCTCAGTTCCCTATAAATCAAGTGCAATGGATGACAACACTATCTACTTCGAAGAGTTGCTATAAGGATGACATGAGACATCCACATAAAGCCCTAAGCCCACACGTGGCACATGGCAAACACTCAGTAGTGTTTGCTGTCGTTATTGTCGTTGTTGATCACATATTTGTGACACAATGGTGGTAACAAGGAGGAGTTAAAGGTTATTCAGTTTGCCAGCAAACTCACCGCTCTCTCACAAATCAGATCGATTGTTCACTAGAATTGTTTTCTAGATCAACCTTGAAACAATTTAGTGGTCTACTTCTGTGAAAGTTGTTTTGGCAGCCTGCACATGGTGACTCCACGATCCCTGGCAGTCAGCTTCAGCAACCACACTCATCAAATACCACAGTCATCCAGGTAAAAAAAATCCAGGCTCTATCCCAAAGTGGGTGATAATAATTTTTACTTTGATACAAAGAGAAAAATGCCCTTAGATTTGCTAATATTTACAAATGAAAACGTAGTCAACCAAAGTACTCTTGTCCTTATGCCCTGACCTATACATTTCAAATCTGTTTCCACCTTTGGGTAACAGACATCTGGATTCTGCCTGTGCCCTGCTGTGCTGTTCTGTCCTAAGGGTATGTTGCTGAGGCAGCTCCTGACCTCAGTCTGCATGTACGACAGGGCATTTCTGTTTAAGAGTCTGAGGATATAAGGCTTAGTATAAAAGAGTAAACACTTGCAAAACTTTATATACAGTCAGTCTGCTATGTATGAAGATCCATTTTATAATAACACTTTGCTTTGGAAAAAGTGCTGTTCCCCATCCTCAGAGCAATTGCCTCTTGATCCCCAGATTTGTGACACTATTGAAGTGACAGACCTAGACAGTCACCTTGTTTTTTGAAAATATAGAAGGTTTCTTTCTATTATGCCTAACCATGTCATGTCACCTGTTTCTTACCATTAGAGGGTACACTTAGTGTTCCTGAGACTACGCATAAGAAATCACAGTACAATTTTGCATCTTCTTATAGTTTCAACACCTGTGTTGCAAATATTCACTAAGGGGATATACTTTGTGCTAGACTAAGTTTAAGGGACATCGTTGTAAATAACACAAGCACAGTCTCTCATGCCACTGAGATTAGTCATGTAATTAAAGTGTATTTTTATAATTAAAAAGAAACTATCAAATACACTATGACATAGAATGGACATTTTGAATGAATGCTTCTAACAAAAGAAGTCCAATTAAATTCTCCCCGAAGAACTTGTTCATTCCTTCCTACCAATGGGATACTTTAGTGTGAAAAACTGAAAATGCAGAGGTTTACTGAGTTAAAAGTATATGCTAAGACACTTTTGATAACATGATCATAGGTGATCACCAGACTTACCCAGTACCCTTAAATGTTTCCTCCCAAATCAAAGAAAATTATCCTTTTATAAGTACAAGATTGGCTCTAGTCCCCACTCCCATCAGACTCTTCAAACATTTTTTCTCTCTCTCCCACACTTATCTTGGATCTCAATGAATTCTGGTCCTTTAGAGTCATGATTGTTTTGGAGAATCTAGGGCTTTTGCTTCAGCATCTCCTATGCTATTGTGTCTCTGCTTTCCCTCTCTCACCCCTGGACTCAGCATCTCAAAAGCAGATGATGATCAACATCCATCAGCCTGCCAGGCTTCCAAGACTCTAAAACCTTGTTGGAGCCCTTGTTCCTGGGTGGGAGTGGCCTCCTGATATACTGGCGAGGACTGCAGGCAGGCACTTGCCGACAGGTGCAGAATGTCTTACCAGTCAGTTGAGCTTGAACTTCATTCTGAGGGACTTGGATGAAAGAGTTAACATAATGTGCTTTGTTTAAATGAGATTGCTTTCAGAAATTTGAGGGTTGAATATCATAGCAAATTCCCTGAAAATATTCTTCCTATTTTTATTTTTCTTTGAGGAAACCATTTTAGAAGATTAATTTTAGATACTAATAGAGAATAAATTTTAATGTAAAATGGTTTAGTTGTTGATGAGACAGGGTTTGTTTTTCAGTTCATCAGCAAGATGGCACTTTGATAAATCACAGATTGTTCAGTGCCTAAAGAGGCACATTGTGACAGTTTTCATCACAATGTGATATAAAGCAGCAAATGAAGCGGTACTCCAGATCATGCCAGGGCTGGTTTGGTGATGGCACCCACTGTGTTGCTAAGAATGAGTAGGGGGAGTCACTTACTAACAATGTGTTCATTGTTCTATGATCCACCTGTGAGAATAAGTTTTTCATCAATCACTTAAGGACTGAATTTGATTTGGATCTTACTGCTTATAAATAGTTAGATGAATGGGTGGTAAGACAGCCAACCAGGGTTCTTTAAAATGAAATGTACTACGGATTTTTTTTTCCTGTCTTGAATGACTTAGGCTGAGTCCTTCCATGTGATAGCACAGGGTGTAAATGAAGAGCTGGTCACTGAGCCACTTTTGCTCATTTTCAGGTACCAGTTAATGCAAATGAGACCATGTCTAATCCTTTAACCAAGCTTTCTGCAAATCAGAGCCATGACATCGTCTATGAGTATCAGTTTTGAAAGCACATGCAAAGACATCACCTCAGACATCAAATTTCTCCTTGTAATGCACTGTTTATCTGCATTTTAATATGCACAACCCAATGTTCTGTCCTATACACTTGGGTAAAATTCTCTCTGAATCCATCATTAGAAAGAAAATCTAAAGTAAATATTGAGTATTTTCATTCTTTGATTTGCTTTTAAGTCTCAAGGGGTAAATTATGATGTTCATATATTGGTTCAGGTAGACTCTAGGATCCTAATGGGAATGACTACATGAGATTAATGCTAAAGACAAGTATGTGAACATATTTTCAGCAAATTAATTAATTAATTAATTTAAAAATTTAAAAAAAGAAAAAAAGGGAAAGGAAAGGAAAGGAAGGGAAAGGAAAGGAGGAAAAGAAGGGAAGGGAAAGGAAAGGAAAGGAAAGGAAAGGAAAGGAAAGGAAAGGAAAAAAAAAGAGTTAGTAACCAACTTTATCACTGGGTAGCTGGAGAGATACAAATGGTGCCAAATGACTGGCATGATTTTCACCTTTCAAATACCACTGTAGCAACAGGGAGCCTAGGCCAAAGAGATAAATCTCATTTGTCTCCCCCTGGTTTCTTTTGGGCTTTGGGAAAATGGGCCAACACTTGTTTTCAAGGCTGACCTTATCTTTTCTGGCTGTTGAGTAGGCTTTGCACTTCAGTTGATGAGGGCATATGAGAAATGAACCAGATAAATTGCTTGATTAGAATCTTCATGAACCTGAACTGATGAGAAGGGCACACATTTACTTGTGAATTAAGAACCAAATACATCTTTCCAAGGCCCAGTGGTGACACACATATTTAGGTCCTTCACACTGTATACCATTCACTAATTGAAAACCTTGGGTGATTCCATATTTCAGGATTTTTGCACCAATATACGGTGTTTAAATATTGACCATGCTTCTCTTGCAAGTCTCATTTTGGTCTATAAGTGGTATTCTGGTTGGGGATGCAGTGACCTTCTTTCTGTACTTATAGAAAATGCAAAAGAGGGAATCAAACCTATAACTTAGCCAGTTTTGAAGTCAGCTTGATTATTATTTCTTCAATAGTATAAGCTTCTACGAACACAATAAATATAAATTCTCCTTAATTGACAGATGAGATGAACAAAACTAGACAAACTTCACAGTTTTTAATAAAGATAAAGTTACATCTAGCCAGAATGGAATAAACCTACATTCTTGGCCCTATAGCCAATATAATAGGTGTATGTGTCTCTCTGTGTGTGTGTGGCTGTGAGTGTGAGTATGTTTGTGTGTATGAATATGTGTTTTGGGATTTACAAAGCAAGAAATGACATTTTTCAAGTTTAATATAGCTGAAAATTAAAAATATGGTAATTATTTATTGGTAATTATAAAAATTACCAATTTTTTAAAATGTGAGAGCTTAGATTCTCTACATGCTAGGTAGAAAACTTGGTATTAATGAATTTTGTCAGATTAATATGAGTTATTTTATTTATTAATGGTAAACAGTGATACTAGGTCCACACTTATACATTTGTACTTCGTAAATTCTTATAGAAGTGTCTAGGTGTTCACAAAACACTTTTTTCTAATATGAAATACATTTGATAAAAAGTTCTCAGAGTTTGAATACACTCTGATAACCAATTATCTTCTGGAAAAGTCAGCATTCATTTACTACAGTGTTCTAAAGACAAAATGCAATAAATTTAGGGATAGAGAAGACACAAATATGTCTCCTTAAACTGCATCTTTTCATAGAATTTTAAGGCACCAGGAACTGGTTAAAAAAATTCTTATCTAATTTAAGTTGTTGACTATTGAAGCAGGTATTTTATTGTTCAGCAAATATTCACTGATTCCATTCCCATCCTCCCTGGAGGAATATCTGCCCTGCCCCACTGATAATGAATTTAGCACGTCACTTGCTTTGGTCAATGGAATGTGCATAGATATGACATAAGCATATCTCAGTAAAATTTTGCACAGCTTCACTTTATTGCTTGCGACCTTGCATCAACCAGAAGAAGAGTATAATCCTTGTAGCTGCTGCTACTTCGACCATTAGAAAACCTTAAATCTGATCTTGGGCCTAGAACAGAACAAGGCTGTTACAAGGAATCGCAGGCTTATGAATGAGACCTTATATTTTTATTGTAATAAATATATTTGAGGATTGTTTGTTACTGTTTTAGTCTGCTTGGGCTGCCATAACAAGATACCATAGACTGGGTGACTTAACCAACATAATTTTTTTTTTCTTACATTTTTTGAGGCTGGGAAGTCTAAGATTAAGTTTCCTGCAGGATTTGGTTCCTGGTGATGATGGTCTTTCTTGCTTGTAGATGGCCATCTTTTTACTGAACTCTTAAATGGTGAGAAAAAGCCAGCTCTCTAGTGTCTATTTTTATAAGGACAATAATCCCATTGGACCAGAGCTCTACTTTCTTAAGACTTCATTTAACCTCAGTTACGTCTATAGAGGCCCTTTGTCCAAATACAGTCACCTTGGGGTTTTGGGGCTTCAACATATGAACTGGGGAGGGAGGCACTATTATTTAGTCCATAACAGTATTGTTGCAGCACAATCTAATATTCATATGTTACTAAAGTTTATCCCAGATCTTTGTGTCAGTTTTCTCCTAAAACAGCAGCAAATAAATCAGAAAAAAAGAAGGATGGATGTATTCTGATGTGGGAAACCAAAACAGTAAAACCACTTTTGTTTATGTAGCTGTTTTTGTTTTAATACTATTTTCTATATTTAACAGTGGCATAAACACTTTTTCCAGTAGAAAATGTTTTGTATTAGGTAAAATGATCAAATTCATTACTTGTATATATGTATATTTTTTACTGTTGAAAACAAAAACATCTCATTTTCTGCTATGCATGCGTGTGTGTGTATGTGTGTGTATGTTTGCAATATGAGACTTTATAAATGTCTTTTTTTTTAAAAAGTCTTCTCTGTTGGGTACAGTCTGATGAACGCAGATATTCAATAGTGTGATATTCAAATCTAGTAGGAATTAGTCACATAGAAACAATATCAGTTTATTATACAGCCTGAAATGATGATTGCCTTAGTATATATGCATGCTCCAAGGGTACAGTGAAATGGGTAATGTACTGCCCTTTTTATTTTTTAGATGTAGAAATCTAGTAGGTGGAGTGCTATTTTTTAAATTAAAATTGTGTGTTCCATCACAGATTGTCTTTGAACAGGAATTGGATCTCAGTATGATGAAGCACATCATCCAGACATGGCATCAAAATAGCAACCACAACCCTAGCATACAAGAATTTAGGGAACACTTACACTTGGTGAGGGAGAGGCATGTGAAGGCAAAGGAAGGGCCACAGGAAGTTAATGCTGTCAGGAGTAGGTCTGTGGTTTACCAAGGTAGCACACACTGATAGCCACAATCATGGTCTGATTGATTCAACTGAGGAATTAACCTGGAGTCATATTAGGACTGCTTTTCAGTGGGATCCCTCTCAGTATGATTGTCCACTTCTAGCCTCAGGCTCCAAGATAAGAGTACTCTTAGGGCTGCATTTATCCTGAGAAGAAACCACTTTTGTTTTATATAAATGTGCTATGTGGGTCAGTGGTGGCAGTGGATCCATGAATAATCCTGGACCAGCATCAAAAGCCAGTTACAAGGGTAAGAAGTTACACTGTGCTCCTGGCGTTATTTCTCAGGAAGTTTGAAAACCACTAGCTTATCTGAACAAAGTGATTTTAACTGATAAATTCACAACCCTCTACAATACGAACATTTCCCTCTAGCATAGCAATGCAGAATTACAGGCCCTGGTTATGACTTCTCTCCTGTTTCCCTTTCCTTCAGCGGAACCTTCAGAAGAAGCTTCCACTTTAGACTTTGTAACCTGGTTCTTCTTTCTTAAACTCCTACAGCTTTCCTACAAATTATTGAGGGATATGCTTCCAGCCTTAGACTTCTGCTTCTGAACTGGACAAAATTTATCCACAATTCGTGTTTATTTACTCGTAAAATAGATATCCCTTTCACCTAAGGCTCTATGAGAATCAAATGCTTCACTCTGAAAGGACCCTGAGAAAAGCAATCTTTGTGCCAGATACGCATATGCCTTAAAGTAGTTTTGACAAAGTATTATGGTTATCTTCTTAGACTTTTAGACTTATTTCCAAAATAAAATACCTTCAGTCCATTTTAGAATGCAGAAAAAGTAATTTTCTTTTTTTTTGCCCAAATTCCCATTCTCTTCCTTTTGAGATATTTATATTTATGTTAACATTTTTATAGTAAAGGCCCCCAAATGGTTTTAAACTGAGTAAATTTCCCATAAAGAAAATACTTTTGTACAAGTATGTATTAATTAAGAGGACCCAGAAGTGAGAAACAAATGTAGCTTATAACCAACATATAATGGGTTAGACTAAATTGTAGAAATAACCAAGAGATTAGCAGCAATTGTATCACTGAGATTGGGGGCATCTATTATAATGATCCCCAGTGGCTTGACATATTTTTGTTCACATCAAAATCCACAGCAGGTATTCCAGATAGAGTCGTCTTTTGCTTGGACCCAAACTCCCTCCCATCATGTGACTCTATCTTGTCAAGGATCTTAGAGTATTCTCCCGCTGATGGATCAGGAAGAAAACCAGAGGGAAAGCACACCTGATTCTTAATTATTGCCTGAAAAGTGTTACTCATCACTTTTGTTCATATTCCCTTGGTGGAAATGAGTATCATGGCTTCATTGAGGGGCAAGGAATTAAGAAAAATATATTCCCTGCCAAGGCAGCTGCTTCTCAAGAACAACACCATGTTTATTCTCTGCTACATGGTGGTTAACCATAGCTCCTCAGCATATTTTGATTTTTAGATGAGGATAAGTATCAAAGATATTCATCTATTAACCTCTTTTCTATGAGAGCATAAAGAATTAGTGGTCGTATGATATAATTGGAGAGCTAACTCTTCCCTTTCATATGTAGGGCACTTTCCTTCTATTTATATTTAATTTGCTAACATGATCATGAAATGAAGAGAAAAAGAATGTGTGGTTTTTATTTGGGCTCTAGGCCAGGAAGCTTAGCAGTAGAGATTTAATTTTTAAATTTAATTTTAATTAAAATGAGAGGCTAGAGATGTAACAAAATTCAAGAAATGGAAATTAAAAAATAAAATCAAATCCTGGGGGAGTATGCACTTAAAAGATTCATGCAGGCTTCTGAATGAAAATATCAGCATTTCACAATATTCTCCTCACATCTCTTGGTGATAAAGACACAGCTGTACATTGACATCTGTGGCAAAATTATAGATACATTTAAAATATGTTTTAGATAAATACATATACACTTGTGTATCATATTACACTTTTACTTCTAAATGGAAAGCTATGCATTATATAATGGTAATGGTAACATTACTGCATAAGATACACACATAGATATGTATCACGATTACCTAAATTTTTCAATTTTCCCATACCTTCATGAAATGGGACTCAGCTTATTAATTTATAGAATGAATTAAAAAGTATTTCATTTGAGATTCTTTGTCTTGAATCCTAGAAGAGGAGCAGGGTAACATGGGAAGAGACAGCATTGTCAAAGGAGGAAATATGAATGCCAGATTTTTGAAGGTCTTTAACTACTTTCTTGCTGATATCTGAGCATCCAGTGCCCTATTGGACGTGGGCATTGAGCATAGCAAATTGTCTATAGTGACATTTTTCCCTGAGCACACACTGAGGCTGCTAAATTCTGCTGAACACTGCTAAACAACATCACACAAAGGGGCAGATGGTGCCAATATACACTCATGATTGCTAATCTCACCCAGGATCTCAAGAGTATCTAGGAATCCTATTAGCCTTCCATTAGAAAACTTAATTCCCATTCCCTACAGATACTATTTGAAACCTCCCCAACTCCACTCAAATCTTCAGCTCATCCATCTCCTCCCTCAGATCCAGATTACTTAAAACCAGTGTGGGAAACTCTTGGACTTTTCACTGTTTAGGTTACAACCAGCATCTGTCTTTTCCCTTCTTGTTGGAATGAGGAAGCGTTAGCTTTCCATCTGCATAATTTATCTACCAGCTATCTCTATTCTGGACCCCTTCCCCTCTGGGTTGTTTAGAAATATAGTAAATTCTCTACCTTCCATCTGCTTGCATCTTGAATTTCTCCACTTCTGGATGAGTCTTATTAGAATTTCATCATGCATCGTTTACCAAAATAAACAAACAACAACAAACCCACAATAACAACAAATAAACCAAAACTTTTTTCAATCTAAATTCTCTCTGCAAATATTACTCTCTCTTGCCTCCCCTTTACAGTCAAAATTCTTGAAGGCGTTTTCTATAATTTCTGTCTCAATTTCCTGAAGTCATGCAATGTTATTTCTTCCTGCAATACACCACTAACCTTGCTCTCACTCAGGCTATCAATGTTTATGTATTGGAAAATAAGGACACTTTTCAGCTATCTTGGTTGACTTCGTAGAAGGATTTGATACTACTGGAATCTTTTTTTTCATAAACCTCTCTTCCTTGCCTCTTATGGTATGACTCTCTCTTGGTTTGCTTCTCTCTTGGTTTGCTCTGGCCTCTCCTTATTATCCTTTGAATGATCCCTTTGCTCTGCTTCCACTTAAAATATTGATGACCCTCAAGGCTCATTCTAGTATTTTTCTCTGCCTCACTGTTAAGTACTTATTCACTAATCCAAGAGCCCTTGGTGAATTTATCTACTCCTAAATCCTCAAAAACCATATGCATACTGATGACTCCCAAGTCTGTTCACTCAGCACACACTTCCTTCCTAGGCTCCAGCTCTATATATTCGACTGTTAAGTAAACATTTCCACTTGTATATGTTAGACACCCTAAGACTAACATGTTGAGGAATGTCTGATCTCTTTATCCCTCTTCCACACTTAATCCTCATCTTGTTCTTTATCCCTGCAATGCTACCACCATCTACCCAGGCCACCTCTCACATCTAGTAAAACATCAACTTGTTTAGATTCCACTGTCAAATTGCTTTCTGGATACTTCTCTCTATTCCTACAGCTACCACCCAGGTCTAAGCAAATACTATCTCCTCTCTGAATGATTCCTTTCTTCTTAATTATCCTTTTATTCTTCAGTATTCCTCTCCTTGAATTCATTCTCCATAGTGCACCTATGGGGATATGATGATGACATCCTCCTGCTTAAAATCTTTAGAACCTCTGCATTGTTCTTATGATAAAGCTCAAACTTCAAAACAGGTCATAACTGATTAGAGCCTTCATGATCAGACTTCAGTACATTTGGCAGCCAATTCACTTATCTTCCTCCTCAAATTCTGTCATTCACACATATTGAACTCCTTCCAATTCTTTGAAACATAGCTCACTTTTGCCCCTTTCTAAGCCTTTACATCTTATTTCCCTTCTCTGGAATAGCCTTCGACACTGTTGTTTTTGGTTGATCTGGTTTATTTTTCTAGTCTTAGGTTACATATCACTTCCTCAACCAGCCCTTCTCAGATTCTTGGATTGGCTTAATAAATCCTACTGAAATATGATTTTAACAGTTATGTACTTCTTTCTTCTCTCATGATTTTTTATCATTGCCTATTGTATTAGTTTCCTATTACTGCTATAACAAATTACCACAAACGTTGTGGCTTACTTATTATATTATACTTCTAGAAGTCAGAGGTCTAAAATGGCTCAGGAATTCTTTGTTCCTTCTGGAGGCTCCGGGAAAAAAAAATTATTTTCTTTATTTTTTCCATCTTCTGAAGGTTAGCTACATTCCTTGGCTCATGGTTCTTTTCTCCATCCTCAAAGCCAGTAATGTAGCATCTTCAAATCTGTCATCACATCTCTTTTTCTGACACTGTCTCTCCTGCCTCCCTCCTTCCCTTATAAGGACCTTATGTTTACATTGGACCCACCTGGATAATCCAGGACAATTTCTTCTCAGTATTCTTAACTTAATCAACCTGCAAAGTCTCTTTTGTCATGCAAGCTGACCTCTTGGCAGGTTTCACGGATCAGGATGCAGACATTTTAGAGGGAGACATTATTCTGCTTCTCATATTAACCTTTTCTATGAGATTTATAAAATCTCCTTTATTCCCAGTGCCCAACACAGTGCCTGAATGAACGATGAGAGAGAGGGATTTAGTATGTTTTTATTATGAAGAAACATGTAGTTCTAGGTGTGATTTCAATCCATTGATATAGGTGTATAAGTAACAAATGTATGTAACATCAAACAGGTATGAATTATGGAATATAATCAGAAAGTAACCAAATGTATTTGCAAACCAGTCATTTTATTTATTTATTTTATTTTTCGTACTCTATTCCTCTAAATTTTTCAAAGAGACTAGTTCTCATCATGTCCTTGAATAAAAATTCAGGCAAGCACAATTGCTTCTCTGTCCATTTTCAGCTGTTGAAACAACCTATGGTAACTTTAAGTCACAAAACACAGTTTCAGTTAGGTACTTACAATGACCCATCTCATGAACATGATGAAACTCTGGGTACACTTTTAAGTTGAAACACTTCTCCCAACCCATCTTCCTTACTACAGTTTCTGACCCTAACTGTGTTAGCATAGGCGTAGGCAAGGAAAATAAAGTGGAACAAAGACATTACTTGACTGAATCTATGGAGATGATATAATTTCAGTACTCTGAACTTGGCAGATGTTCAAAGCAAACTCTCTTTGGTTCGTTCATGGAATATTGAACTTCACCCCTAAAGACCTCTATTCTGTAACCCCTAGGTTCCTAGAAGTCAGCCTCTACTTTCTGTCAAAGTCCCTTCATCCCTCCAACTGACCTGTTTATGAAAGTTAAGACCACCCCATTGCAGATTCCTCTCTATGGATTTCAAAAGTAATCCAAGGAAAAGTTTATGAATCCCTTGTCCCTATAAACTCTAGGGGTACCATTAACATTTTCATACCAGCCCTCTCTTCTGCTGTAACAAACTTTACACTCTAGCCAGCTTCTTATACATGTCTTAGACTTTGCTCAGATACTAGTACTCTGTGTCCTCTAAAATGAAGGGATACATAGTATACTTCTTAAATGGTCTCCTTAAAAATGCTTTGGGAGATGTATCTGTGTTGGGGGAAGAAGACATTCACAAAACACCTGCCTTCAAGTAAAGCTCTTCAAATCTCCTCCTTCCAGGAAAATAAAAAAGCATCTACCTATAGGTGTGAGAGATTTAAGAGTTATATAGCTAGTTCACAGACACCTATTTTTGAAAACTTCTATCATAGTTTAGAACCTTACTTTTGAATGTATGCCCTAGTTGAGTCACATATTAAGCACTAACTATGTATCACTGAACTAAATTTTGTTTAATCCACCCTTTCATCTCAGTAAGAAAGGCATTAATATTGTCCTTATTCTATAGATGAAAAAACCAAGGGCAGAGAGGTCAAGAAATGTACTAAAGATCACATTATTGATTAACAGTGGACCTAAAATTCAAAACCAAAATTCATGTCTCCTTATATCATAACCTTCATCACACTTTCTTTGTTTAAATGTCCATCTTGCCTATCAGATTATAATTTCTTTCTTATTCCCCTACTATAATGCTTACCCATGTCTTATCACTGATGTGGTTCTCAGGTTTTTAAACGCAGCATGAGATAATGTATTGTTTCACATGCTATATAGGGAGAATGATTTTTCTTTTTAGTAACAATGGCAAACAAAAGAACCAAAGAAAAGCAAACCAAACTTAAGAAGAAAAACGATCCCAAAACATAAAATGCCATTGCTATAATAGCCAATTTAAAAATGAAGAGAATAGTCCATTGTTTTTGTCTACAAGAGACCAAAAATCCAATTTTATGCTGAATTTTACACTCATTTTACAGATGTTCATGGGACTGTGACCAGCTGCTGTATGAAACATGCTATTTTAATTATTGTAGAGATTTAACTAACTGCCCACTGCCAAGCTTCCATTAGTGACTTTCATCTCACATTTTAGTGTCAAGAAAAGCTATCCTTTTTTGGAGTAAATGTTTATCATAAAATCATGTAAATTACTCTTCCACTTTTGCCTTAGTCTCTAGAAAAGGGTATAGCCCATGTGTTAAATCTGCTCCACTGCCTGTTTCTATAAACAGTTTTATTATACAGCCATGTCCATTCATTATGTTTTGTATATGACTATTTTCATATAAAATGGCAGAGCTGACCAGTTGCCGTGGAGTCTGTACAGCCTACAAGTTATAAAATATTTACAGTATGGCTCTTTAGAGAAAAAGGTTACTGACCCTTGCCCCAGAAAGCTTAGATTGGCATTTTCCTTTATATAAGACCCTGTATAAAATACTGTTGCATAGTTTATTATCCTCCTGTTTCTCAAAAGTACAAAAGTAACTTTTTAACTTTTATCCATTATTTTTATCTCTCATATTTTACCTTAGTTTCTTATCTTTATCATTGTCTTTCCTTTATATTTTTAACAATTTTAAATTTATTTTATTTTACTGTATTACATGGATCATCAAAAGGTGTCTTAGTTACTTTTGGAATAAAAAGTCATCGAAGTAAAATAAAACGAAATATGCCATTATATTATACACTATTTTTTGAAAGCTGGTTCAAAGTGTTTTTGTTTTAAATGAAGTTAAATATAAAGAAATAAAGGAGGAAGTAAACAAGAAACTTAAAAAATGTGGGTTTTTTCTTGTGCACTGACTTGAATATTTTGTTTTGTTTTGATGAGACACCTCCATATATATTTTTTCAACTTTGTAAAGTTTAGAAGGATTAGTTGATTATCTTAACAGAAAAAGACTAACGCATACAAAATACAGTAATTCATTTTAAACTATATACTTTATTTTTCTGACAGGATGACAGCAATGTATTTACTAGAGGGTGAAGTTGCATTAAGATCAAAAACCATTTATCTATTAAAAGCATTAAGTACTACATTTTAAAAGTAAACTTAAGCTTTATTGATTTTTTTTTAAATTTTTTTTTTTAACGTTTATTTATTTTTGAGACAGAGAGAGACAGAGCATGAATGGGGGAGGGTCAGAGAGAGAGGGAGACACAGAATCTGAAACAGGCTCTAGGCTCTGAGCAGTCAGCACAGAGCCCGACGCGGGGCTCGAACTCACATACCGCGAGATCGTGACCTGAGCCGAAGTCGGACGCTTAACCGACTGAGCCACCCAGGCGCCCCAAGCTTTATTGATTTTTTATTTCTTTATTGATTTTGTGTAGGCAAGTAGAATGAAAATTTAAGTTTTCTTGTGTTTCTCTATAATAAAAAAAGATTATTCAATTGGACATGTGTTCTTCATTTCATGAAATGCCACTTAATTAGAATATATGATTTTATTACAGAAACAACCATTGCATGAGTGCTGTATACATACATATATATATATATATATATATGTATATATGTAAATCCATATCAGTGGAAATAAATATGGATAAAATCACATTGACTTTCTAATTTAATGAGTCTGTTTTGTCTAATACAGTATTTTCTTAGGAACTATCTTAGCCCTTCTTTTTTTTCCTTAAATACTATCATCCAAAACCTTAATAATATTTCTAAAATTTTATTTTATAGGTTTCAAAAAGACACCAAAGGTGATATATAAAAAGGTCACACTAGAAAGAATTCTATCTTGACTTCTAACCAACTCTAAACCATATTAAAGATTATAAATTCAGTGTTTCTGACTCAATACTAAGAGGACTTTTACATTTTCAGTGCCCTTTTGGTTATTAATATATAGCAAGTATTTGGAAAGAAAATATAAATACCAAGAGTTTATTCCAAGTACTTTGCTTTAATTTGCCATGCTACAATTAAGAGATTAATTGCTATAATTTCATATTGATTTTTCCAATTTAAAAAAAAAAAATGAAGGTAAGCCCTGGTTTTAAAGACAGTCTCTCTATATGGAATTTGTTATGTTGCTAGTCACATCCTACTCCTCAAATATATGGTGGTATAAAATGTGCAGCTGTGTTACTCTTCTTTTTTGTTTTCTGCCAGATTTAACAGAAATTCTTTTGTATTTTGCCTTCTAGTTGAAAAATAAAAATCCGTTATCATGCTTAAGTCCCCTGGGTTGGCTTTTGAAATCTCATATTAGACACATTCTGAAACTTATCTGTAGTCTGATGGCTCAGAACCTAGTTATGCCCAAACCCCACCCCCCCCCCCAAAAAAAAAACAAAACTGAAACAACAACAACAACAAAGACACAAACTTCCTGGTTGGCTTAATGATATATCATTATAAATGTTCAGCTAGTGGCTTTGGGGAAACCCTTGTCTTGTCAAAAAAAAAAAAAAAACTGCAATATTTGAAAAGGCTAGAAAGTCCTAGAAATAGGCGGGGTGAGTTAACTAGGATTTGTCATTTTGTGAGCACCATAGATCTTATGTATTTTTATATTTTTATGTAATTATTTTATTGCATGAGTGAAATATTAAATTATAAGTGTTTTCTGGAAACTATTTAAAGTTTTTAAAAATGTTTACTTATTTTTGAGAGAGAGAGAGAGAGAGTGCGAGCATGAGTTGGGGAGGGGCAGAGAGAGAGGGAGGCACAGATTGGAAGCAGGCTCCAGGCTCTGAGCTGCCAGCACAGAACCTGACACAATTCTGGAAAGTATTTTAAAGTTTTGCAGTTTAAAAGGTGGTCATTTGGGTCCCTGGGAGACTCAGTTGGTTAAGCATTTGACTCTTGATTTCAGCTCCCATCATGATCTCACAATTTGTGGGTTGGAGTCCTTTGTTGGGCTTTGTGCAGACAGCATGGAGCCTGTTTGGTGTTCGTTCTCTCTCTCTCTCTCTCTCTCTCTCTCTCTCCCACTCCCTTCCTCATGCTCTCTCTCTCTCCCTTTCAAATTAAATAAAGAAACATTAAAGTACGTGGTTATTTATTTATCCAATTAGTAAATATACCAATCTCTGTCCATATAAGATTGCTTCAAGTAATGCCCCAGTAACATCAGAAGCAGTTTTAGTCATGTTTTTAGATTTTCAGAAGAGTTTAACATTGAACTGAATTGTTTTTCTACAGTCCTTACCTAATTGGTTCATTAAAGTTCTTGTTCAAAATCACTGTAATGGGTAAGATTCTTTGTCCTTCAAATTCTTATTTACATTAGCTTTCACTGGCATCACTAAATAAGAAAAAATAACAAAATAGAGTGGGTGGTTTGATTTTAGAGGGAAAAATCTTTAAATGAATCTTTGGTTTGCCTGCTCTTGCTACCTCATTAATCCTAACTGGTGTCAGTCAGTTGAGTCTAATAGCTGTGAGTGTTACTACCATGGTCAGTTCCAAATTATAGTATTGATTAATTGATTGTCTTCTTCCAGTTGTGAATTATATTAGTGCTGGCTCAAGCAGCCTGGCTTAGGGCCAGAATCTAATTTTCAATGGAAGGCAACAGGCAGTTTCACTGTTTCACTGCTATAGTTAAGTGGATGCTCAGAAAACAAAAAGCTTTGGAAAGGCAATTTGACAAAATGGAATATACTAAATATAAAGAATATGCACTTATTTATAGTCTCTCTTCAACCTAGAGAAAGAAATAAGAAAATAATAAGGCAGGAATTCATCGTTTCTCAACTTCAGACTTTGAAAATTCTTAAAACAAGTGACCGGAGGATGAGAATAAGAGGGAAGAAGGATGGTCTAGAATAACAATGAGACAGCATTTGGATCTGTGGAATTAAGTCCATTCAAGAGAGAAGTGTGGTGACTGGTACTTTCAAATCAAGCAGAACTTAAAGTGGATTATGGGTTCCACTACATCATAGGTACAGCTGTCCAGGGAAGCTTAAAAAGTATCTGCCATATTGTGGCACCACCAGGGAAGCAGTCCTATCTTCTTAGAATAATATAAACATTACCAAGTTGAAAGACAAAACAACAGGCTCTCATTTCTTGTTAACTCTCTGCTTTAATGAGGAACATAAAATGGATGGGTGTGTTTACCATTGATTCTTGTGGAATGGGAAAAGCTAAATGGGGCATTGAGAGGTTAATAACTTTCACAGATCCATAACTTTGCATTTGTTTGCTGCCAGATCAATTCCTTTTTCCTACAAAATCTGAGGCAAAAATTGGTGTGGCATGGAGTGACTCTGATTATAAAATAATATTCACATTAAAATGTATTTATAATAATTATTGGTATTTCTTCTCCATATGAATAGAATTATACCTGATTTCACAGAGAATTAGAAAGAAAACTTTTTTTCCTCAAGTAAAGGAAATGCTCACAAAAAAAAAAAAAAGAGGAAAGTGATTCTAGGCATCCTAAACTTAATAGCTTTAAAATCAATGTTTAGACAAGAGTGCTAAAGGGAAGTTTATAAATAGGGAAAATTGTGAATATGTGAAAAGCAAGGTCAAATATGCTGATGGGAATTAGAATTTTGTGGAAGTAATTGATATCAAAAAGAGGAGAAAGATTGAAAGTATACATGTAAATTAGAAGAAAATTACTCTTCCCTAAGTGATACTAAGTTCAAAATTATTAATGACTACATATACATATATGAAAAATCCTTAATAGAAGCAATGACATAAGAGCTTTTTGGCATATTCTATTTTTTTTTTTAACGTTTATTTATTTTTGAGACAGAGAGAGACAGAGCATGAACGGGGGAGGGTCAGAGAGAGAGAGACACAGAATCTGAAACAGGCTCCAGGCTCTGAGCTGTCAGCACAGAGCCTAACGCGGGGCTCGAACTCACGGACCGCGAGATCATGACCTGAGCCGAAGTCGGACGCTTAACCGACCGAGCCACCCAGGCGCCCCATGGTATATTCTATGTTTAAAAATTTCATAAAAAATCTTAAAAATATAAAGATGTAGTAATTCTTCATGTTTCAATGATATATAGCAAAAAACAAAGTTAGAGTTGAGAATTTGACATATTCACTGAAAAATATTATTATAGGCTATACTGTTTAATAGGTGCTAAGGATACTTGAGGATGGTGGGAAAACAAGCAGCATGCCTTTTAAAGGAGGTCTGTTGAGTAGTTAGTAATTCAGGTAACTCACACCGTGTATGATACTACAAATGTAGTATACTAGCAACTTAAAAAAAAGAAATGCATACCTTAATGGACTTAATTACTTAAGGTGGTCACAAAGGAAATTAAACTATGGTCTTTGCTCCTTTTGGGAAGGATCCAAATATAATTCATCCCAGTACAGTCCTCAGCAATTAGCACAGAGACCCTAGTATAAATGGGTTGTTCATGAATATTCTTTGAAAGAAGCAATGCATAAGAATATAGCCTTTGAACCAACTTACTGCCAGTGGCAAGAAATGGTTTGCTAAGAATATACTAACCTTAAGAAGACATAGCAATAAAGTCATTAATAAGATATTAGTAAATCTAAAGTGCTTGGGATCCCATACTCAAATGTAACTAATTTTCCTTCTCCCCCATACCCTCTTTTCACCTGAATATAAATTTGATTAATCCTTAGACTCACATTATTTTCATTCCTATAGAAATTGTCCCTTACCTATTTGGTAGATTAAGCATCCTTATTATGAACTCTTGTGCTTCCCATATGTGAAGACTATTTACACTCTCCTACAATTGTTTTTTAATTGACTATCCATGCTAGATGGACTATGTCTGTCCTACTCCCCTTTATGTGCTTTAGGCATTAGCAAAGGGTTTGGCATGTAGACAGCTATTTTTTTTGGGGGGGGTGGTCCATGTCATTCTTTGCCCCTCTTTCCCACAACCTACATCTGGTTTGTCTGAAAAACCAGGTAGCTTTACCTTCAAAGCAATGCCTATCCAGATTTTAACCACTTTCTCCACTCCCAAATTCATAACTTGATCTACCTTGTGCCTGCATAATTGCAACAGCCCCTTTAGTACACCTATCGTTGCTCTTGCGCCCATTAATCAATTCTCAACCAAGAAGCCTGAGGGATCCTCTTAAAATATATGAACAGTCATGTTAGTCATTTATTCAAAACCTTCAGTGAGATGTCATCTCATTTAGGATAGAAGTCAAAGCTCTTACTAGGAGCTGCAAAGTTCTCTTCTTATCTTTGTTTGTACTGGGCACTCCAGCCACAATGGCCTTCTTGCTTTAGATAAGTTTCCTCGTCATGGTCTTTGTACTTGCTATTTCCTTCCTCTAGATGGCCTTCCTCTGTGATCTACAGGATTAACTTTTTACTTTCTTAAGAATTTTGCTTAAAAGTCATCTATCTGCCTAAATGGGTAAGGGGCACTAAGGAATCTACTCCTGAAATCATTGTTGCACTATATGCTAACTAATTTGGATGTAAATTAAAAAAAAAATAAAAATAAAATAAAAATAAATAAATAAATGTTAAAATAAATAAATACACAAATAATAAAATCACAATTCGAAGTCATTAAAAAAAAAGCATCTCTCTGGGGCACCTGGGTGGCTCAGTTGGTTAAACATCTGACTTCAATTCAGTCATGATCTCTTGGCTCCTGAGTTTGAGCCCTATGTCGAGCTCTGTGCTGATAGCGTAGGACATGGAGCCTGCTTCAGATTCTCTCTCCCTCTCTCTCTGCCCTTCCCCCACTTACTCTCTCTCTACCTCTCAAAATTAAGCAAACATTAAAAAAAGTCATCTTTCTTGGGGCACCTGGGTGGTTTAGTCAGTTAGTTGTCCAAATTCGGCTCAGGTCATGATTTCACACTTCATGGGATCGAGCCCAGCAGTGGGTTCTGTGTTGATAGCTCAGAGCCTGGAGCCTGCTTCAGATTCTGTGTCTCCTCCTCTCTCTAGCCCTCCCCAACTCATGCTCGCTCGCTCACTCTCTCTCTGTCAAAAATAAATGTTAAAAAAATAATTTTAAAAAGTCATCTCTCAGTTCAAAATTTCTAAAATTTCAATATATCCCCTACCTGATATTTTAATTTTCCTTTCCTATTGCATTTTTCCTATTAGTACTAATTCAAATCTGATGTTCAGTTGGTGGGAAGAACCTTTAATCTGGGTGGCCGAGTGTCTATTCGATGAGGGGACCCATTTTCAGTGGCTGTGAAATATTATAAATTCCCCTGCTCATCACTATCTAATATACTCTATACCTATTTCTCTTTACCATCTGCCTCTCCTACTCTAATGTATGTGTTTTTGTTCAATGTTGTATGACCAGCATCTGGAACATCTGGCCTACTGTAGGAACTCTATCTATAGGCATTTATATTAGCTTATCCAAGCTTCTGCATTAAAAGGTATTACAAGAGGTACCTGGGTGGCTCAGCTAGTTAAGTGTCTGATTTCAGCTCAAGTCATGATCTCACAGTCTGTGGGTTTGAGCCCACATTGGGCTCTGTGTTGACAGCTCAGAGCCTGGAGCTTACTTCGGATTCTGTCTCCCTTTCTTTCTACCTTCCCCTGCTCACACTCTTCTCTCTCTCTCTCTCGCTCTCAAAACAAAACAAAACCATTAAAATAATTAAAAATAAATAAATAGTTCTACAAAATGTTGTTTCACTTACTTGCTTTTATGTTGTCTCCATTTAATAGATTGTTGACCCCTTGAAAACAACTATCTTTTTTTCATCTTTATCCTTCTCTACCATCTAGAGTAATGACTGGTTAATAAATATTTAATGAATAGATGAATGAAAATAGGATTTTGTGCATACCCACAATTACTCATTTAAGATATACAAATTATAATAATTATGCATAATTATTTATTATCCTAATGAACGTATTTATTTATTATGTTTATCTACTTTTCATCAAGGTAAAATTATTTATATAGACTTTCATTGGTGCAAATATAACCTTATAAGTTATATATTCCTAATGTGTAAATTTATCTGCCTCAAGGATTTTCACTAGCATAAACCTTGTGATTGAGGAGAAAATATTATATATACACAATCCTCTCTTGGCATAAGTATGGTTTTAAATTGCAGTAATATGAGGATCTTAAGCAAATTATAGACAACTGTTTTCAACAGAAGATATTTTATAGAAGATTTCATAATTCCATTCAATAACTTCAGATGATTTCTGATATTTTAAACATGATACAAAAATGTGATTCTGAATAAGAAAATCTGGGATCAGATTCAGAAGTTTCTCTCTCTCTCTTTTTTTTTTAAGTTTGGAACTATTTCATGCGCTTAAGATTTATACAGAACATGAAATTCAAAAAAAAATATCTAGTTCTGCACCATCACCACAAGAGTAATTAATCCCTAAAATCTTTGCTAATGTAATACATAAGATCATACAAGGCATGTTTATTAAATGTACAAAAATAATCTTAAAAATTCCTACAAGTATAGGACCCAGAAAGTTACTGCCTTTCTTGAGGAGCACTGTCCTCCCTGTGTGACCCCGTTTTGTAACTTCCCCTCCTATGTATTTTCCCTAATCTATGCAACTCTCTCCATGTTTAACACAGCCAGCCCATCCTAAGCACTCTTAACTTTATCCCACTGAATATATAAGAAATTGTTCATATATTAGCAAAAACTCACATTACTTACAAATGCAGAGACAAATGCAGTGGGTATAGCTTAGTTCCCAAATTCTGGAGATCTCAAAACAAACAAAACAAAACAAAATAACAAAAGCATAACCTTTTAGATATCATTCTTGAACTCAGTTTCTGGGTGATTTATTATAGCTGAGTCTCCAAGCCCTTCCCTTTGGACAGCAGATCCAGCTACCAAGCGCCAACATTTAATGCTTCAGATAATCTCAGATTGCTACTTTCATATTTCATCCCCCATCTTTCCATAACCTGTAACTGGGAAATAGTGGACGAGAATGAGGCAGATAAATATGGACACTTAAGGATTTGACACCTAAGAAGTTTCTTAAAATACTAGTCCAGTAGTTTTGGCTCTGCATTCCACCTATAACTGAATTTGATTGACATTTTTAAGCTTATTTATTAAGTCATTTATTTCTCAACAGTGGAGTCTACCTTTGTATGAACATAATCTTGGATGATTTGACCATTAAGGTCACTCAGGAGGAGTTAGAAGTCAGCCTCTATTTAAATTAGCAAATGGGTATTAAGGAGGGCACTTATTGTGATGTCTGGGTGTTATATGTAAGTGATGAATCATAAATTGTACTCCTGCAACTAATATTACATTGCATGTTAACTAACTGGAATTTAAATAAAATTTCAAAACAAACAAGCAAAATACATTTCAAAAAAAGGCCAACCTCTATTTGTAGCTCTATTCCCCCACTAAGAACCACCTCAGTTAATTTGGATGTAGCCAGTGATTTCCAACTTGATCACTTAACTAAGGGCAGACAGATTTAAAAATATACATGCTAATGGAATTTTATTCTAGATAATTAGGTTGTCAAAATATATCCTTAGTTTGGATATATATACATACAGGAGATATATACCTATATCTATTCTATCTATCTATCTATCTATCTATCTATCTATCTATCTATGTATCTATCTATCTGTATATCTATCTATCTATCTATGTATCTATCATCTATCTATCTCTATACATCTCTCTCTATTTCTACATCATCTATATCTATATCTGTATCTGTCTATATATATGTCCACTCTAATTCTAATTAAAAAGGTTTTTTTGTAAGTCAAGATTTTCTCTTTCTTTCTTTCTTTTTTTCTTTCTCTCTTTTTGAATTGAGAAAAACTTTATTTTCTTAAAAGCAGTTTAAAGTTCAGAGAAAAATTAAGGAAACCTAATTGTTTTTTAACTTCTCTTTTTTGAAGCAAATTGATGATTATGGCCAAGACTAGGTCATATATAGTATTCTTAGAGAGAAAGACATAATTACATAATATAACTATCTTATAATTCATTTTATACTGTTTTATTTTTGTGTCATTATGAACTGAAATTAGACTTAAATTCTTTTTTCTTTCTTTATTTTTTAATCATCATGACTTTCTTGAGAAACTCAATCCAGACTGATAGGTAGTCTTTTTGATTATGGTGATGTTAACAGTGAATTGTTATGTTTAATCCTGTCAATATTGACCTAAAATGATAAAAATAACAAACTAATGCAAAAATCAACATAAGATTTATAGTAGTCCATGTGAAAAAAAAAATCCTTTAGGATTTAATTGTTTTACAAGGGAAATTGAAATATACAAAAGGTGAGGTTAATTTAAAATTCTACAAGTACAGTGGTAAGATCAAGAGATAGTAGCCTTTCCTCATGCTGAAGGTAATCTGTAGATACCTTTTGTCACATTGTGTTTAATTCTAGATATCTACTTGAAACATGAAACATAGTATTGATGTGTGGAGAGGAGGTGTCGGACCATGAACATCTGAAACTCATGTCATAAAAGGAATGGTTGAAGGAGCTATGGATATTTCCCATAGAAAATAGAAGACAGTGGATAGACATAAAAGCAGGTCGATTTTGTGTCAATTTAAGGAAGAACTGTCTTGGAATTAGAGCTGCCCAATAATGAAAGTGAGGTTAATACTATAGTTCAAATCACAGACTGGCTGATTGTGTGTTACGGGGAAGTTTCCTATAGAGTATGATATTGAATATGTGACCTTCCTTAGTCTTTATGTCTTGAATTTCTTGTTTCTACTGAATGATAATATGGGCTTAAATGCAGAGTAAAAAAAAAAAAAAAAAAATCTGATTCACAGACATACTACCAAACATCTTTTTGGTCTTGGACAGGTCATTGATCTCTCTGGGTGTAAATTTGTCACGTACAAACATGGCTTGGAGTCTATTAAAGTTTTGGTTACTACCCCTGAATGCAAAAATGTAACTCTCTCAAGCAGAAATGCTCAAAGAACTTCCTGCTGAGCATTCTTCTTCTGGCCATACAGTCTGCATACACAATTAACTTTGCTTAATCAAATTAACTTGTTTTTTACCTGGGATTGGCAAATTTATACTGTAATCAAAAATCTCTAATACAGATCTGTATATGTCCAGGCTATATGTAACACAGATTACTCCTTTACTAAAAATAACTAAAGCCTGACTCATTTAATGGGATGACTTACTTTGCAGATCTGCCTTATTTCTCCAAAATAGTGCTAGTCAGAACTTTGTGAACAATTCCAAAATCACCCAAAGAAGGCTTAGTATTTCTGACTTTCTTAATTGATGAAACTCTAAGAGTTAACTAAAGTTCCAGAAGGTTACTTTAATTATGTGAAGATATTTATAGGCATTGGCATTTGTCCTTATACTAAAACATGATACTGCACAGCATATAATCAAATGTTATCATTCACAAAAAACTAAATTACACTTGCCAAAATAAGCTGAGCACTTGGCTGTAGAACCCACAATAATATTATGTTCACCCTACATATTTGTGGATTTCCAAATTCAGACAGTTTAACAGTTTCTAGCTAGCATTAGCTTGATCCAATTATGAGAAGTGACAGTGACAATACATGAAAAAGAAAGCTCATTTAACCAATTTGTCCAAATTTTGTCAATGAACACAAGGTAAATATTTTGAGACTTTAATTTGAGAAAATTATGTTCATCATGAACAGTATCTTTGATATCCCATGATATCCTCAAGCAGTCATTTATAAAGTGTCCATGGTGTCAGGGCACTCTTTTAAACATTGTAGGGAGTAGGAAGATGAGTAACAAGGTGTAGACCTTTCTTTCAAAAATCTCCCAACTAGACACTTAGAGAAACTGCCAAGAGAGTGTAAGGCTCATGCTTTTGCTATTTATTTCGGGTGTCTCAATTCAAAGCAGTCTCAAAACATAGTGGCGACTGTTGTCTCTGAAGTTCCACCTGGGTTCAAATTCTGATACTACTACTACTTGTGTCACTTTGGGCAAGATATCTAGTTTTTCTAGTTCTCAGGTCCCTATCCTAACATGGAAATAATTCAAGTATAGTCTTTAGAGGTTTACTATGAAGAGTAAATGAGGTATGTACAAGATATGAGATTATTATGCATATCAAAAATAAAGGTTAAATACATTTAAAGGATAAAAGATACATTAAGTAAGAAATCTGTTTTTTGTTTGGCAAAATTAAAAAGTTCAGTATTTTATATGTTAGAGTTAGTTGCCTGCTTTCAAGACTGATGATATAACATTCATGGACTATGGACTACAGAGGGAAAGAAGAATTTCTAATGTAATGCCCTAAAGCACTACTAGTGAGCTGGTGATCTCAGAAAAATGGAGAAGACAGTTTGGGAAATATTGATCAAATGTAATGCCATAAATAAAGTGTTCTGGGCCAGACCCAATTGTTTGACAAAATGTCTTATATTTTTGTAGACAGTCTGAAGAAGGCAGGGTTAGAAAGAACTAGATAGGTTTGTTAACTGGCGGAATAGCTTCTTAAAAGACATTAAAATGAGTAAATATTAATCTGAAAAATACTTTTGTCCCTGCCTCATACCACTGTCTTTGGTGGAGTGGAAATATTGTAAACTTTAAAATCAGAGAGGTTGGGGTTTGGATTCTTGTTCTAACTCTTATTAGAGATCTTTGTTCCTTGACCCCAGTTTCTTTACCTGTAACCGGAAGATATGAGGATACCAGGTAAAGCCCTTCACTATATGCCTGGCACATCTTATGAGCTCAGTAAGTAGTATCAACAACAATCACTGTTATTTTTACTTTCAGTTCATTTCTGTGATGAGAAGGAGATAGTTACACTATTTTGTTCCCATTCCTACTCAACCTGAAAATACAGGCATGGGAGACTGTGTTCTCTTATTCATCTTTCCTGTCTGAAGAAGGTGAAATTCTAAAATACATTTCATATTTCACCTTTTAAACATGCCTGTATATGGACAGATAAGTTCCTGATACTCCAAGTTTCAATGAAAAGAATAGTTGTAATATTTACAGACTACCCTACATATCCCCTGCTATATATGTCAGCCGCTGTTTAGAAGGACTTTTCATATAAAACTTATTTAATATTCACAATAGTCTAGGAAGTGGTACAATTATTGTCTCCCTTTTACAGATGAGAAATCTCAAACACACAATTGAATAATTTGCCTAAAATCAAACAACCAGCAAATAGCAGCAAATTTAGGCAAGTCCATGTTTAGAACCCATGCAATTTACCACTTATAATAGAATTGATTTGTTCTGAAGAAGCAATATCATAAATGGAAATATGTTTGAAATATTTCTATTGACACTAGATCAGAGATAGAACTTAAAAGAAAATAGGAACATCATTTCTATTGTCAGTTCTATGGGAATAGGTACTTTGGATTCCCAAACAACTGGTTTTTAAACTTACTCTGGAATATAATGTGCTCAGAAAATAGAAAGTGATTCTATACAAATTGCTGAACCATAAAGCAGAATGATTAATATCATGAGAGTCATGTCATGAGCAAAAACACAGGAGTTCAGAAGACAGCAACATTTTGACGGGGTTTTCAAGGAAGCTGTATGGTGAAGGTGAGCTGAATGTTAAAATATAAAGTAGAAACAATGAGGAACTAAAAGGGAAACCGGCTGAGAGCCTGTAATAAATTTATTGCAACCCCTGTATCTCTCTCTCTCTCTCTCTCTCTCCTCTCTCTCTCTCTCTCTCCTTGAGAGAGAAAGAGCACACAAGCAGGAGAGGGACAGAGAGGGAGGGAAAGAAGGACAGACAGGGAATCCCAAGCAGACTTGGCACTGCAAGAGCAGAGCCTGATGTGGGTCTCGAACTCAGGAACCATGAGATCATGACTAGAGCTAAAGTCGGACACTTAACAGACTGAGCCCCCCAGGCACGCCTCCATCTCTCTTGTTTGTTTAATGGCCATCTAATTTGACTTCAATCATATCTTGGTTTCTGAAGGACCGTTGTGTACATTTTCTATAAATTCATATATCCTTTTTTCTTAGAATTGTAAGAAACATCAATTCAAAAATAAAGTTAACATAGAATTTGGGAGGTGGTATTCTTTCCTTGGAGCTGGAAATTTAAAAATTTAAAAATTTTAGTAGTTAAGAGTATTTAAGCATGCTAAGTAACTTTTAAGCTTTGTAAATTTTATTTACAAAATTTGTATTTTGAAACATCAATTAAAAATCATTTGAGGTTATTGTCTAATTCATCGCAGGTTTATACAGGATAATCCTTTTTTTTTTTAATTTATTTTTAAATGTTTATTTATTTTTGAGACAGAGAGAGACAGAGCATGAACAGGGGAGGGTCAGAGAGAGAAGGAGACACAGAATCCGAAGCAGGCTCCAGGCTCTGAGCCGTCAGCACAGAGCCTGATGCGGGGCTCGAACTCACGGACCACGAGATCATGACCTGAGCCGAAGTCGGACGCTCAACCGACTGAGCCACCCAGGCGCCCCAACAGGATAATACTTTTAAATGGTAAGCCAACAGATCAAATATTTTAAAGACAGCATAGGAATGATTTATTTCAGAGAATTATCATTTTAAGATTAGAAGCAAAATATTAAGCTGCAATGGGCAAGAAAAATGTACTTGGTAAAGAATTTTATCAAAAAAAGTACTGTTATAATAGATGAAATGTTTATATTAGAGACAGGATATGTAAGGTAACAAAGTTATGTTAATAGCAAAAATTTTTTTGCAAAATACTGAGATACTAAATGCATCATATTATAACCTGTTATTGTTTAACAGAGATTAGACATTTAAAATTTTGCTAATCTATTTGCTAATCTGTTTTCTTACTTTATTCCCTCATTAACAATAAATAGCTTTGTAGCTTCCAGAAGAACCAAAATAAAGTATGTAGGCGAGACCACCGCCGAGGGCTAATAATTTCATAGCAGCAGCAGCTAAATTCAATCAACATTTAAATCTATAGGCATCTGCTGCTCCAGTTCAAAACTTTAACCCATTGTTAGGTTTCCCACACATTCATGACTAACATCATCCATGATTCAGAACTGAAAAATAAATCCATTGACAGATTATTTCTTTGTTGTCCCATTGTTTTGAGTCTAATTGATAAAAGAAACTGGTTATCCATAGTAAAGAATGATTTAGTATTATCATATTTTATAAGAGGAATATGAGGTAAATAGAACACAATGTTTGAGTATTCCTTCCATGCATTCATTTTAATCAGTATTTGTTAAGTGCTAACTATATAGTAGGTACTATATCAGGTATCAGAATCCAAAGAAGGGAAAGAAAGGTCAAGATGTGTTGCAGACTTACCTTGTGTCAGCCACTATAGGTATTTTCAGACACAGTCCCTGGCCTCAAGAGATTCAAAACCTAATTAACAAGACATAAAACAAAATAATCTTAAAAACAATATTTCAAACTCTAAATTGTCTTTCAGATATTGTATTTCTACCATTGTGTTTTTAAGGTAGTTTCAGACAGAGAGGAGAAAAACCAAGAGGGTAAATGAGAAGCTGGTATCAATTTTATGTGATAAAGTATTTAATTGAAATAATGAAATGTCAAAAATTAACATGAAACTTTTTTTGTCCATATGCTGTAAAGCAGGAAATAGTGACTCTTCCTTAATATTTTGAATTGAGACTAGCATGTCTAACATAAAGTGGCAAGACCACCTTTTTGCAGTAACTAGTTCATCAAGTTTACTGAGTTTCTTAGTTTGTTGCTTCTTGAAATTACATAGATCATTTCAAAATGTCCATCCTTAGGTGTTTATGGGTTGGATGCCCCCTAGATTGTTGAACACTGGCAGCCAAGCTAAAGCAAATCCTTGTCTGTCGTACTCACCCTAGGACAATCTAGCATGAAGGATTCTAAAACTTATAAGTATTACATCTATGTCAAAGAATCTCAATTATTAATTTTTTTAAAATCCAGATCCCTAAAGCAAATTAAAAAGTCAATTTATCTTAATTTCTCAATAGGATCATTTTATGTTTTTTTGTTTTTTTGTTTTTTTTTTTATAAATTTTTTTATTTATTTTTGGGACAGAGAGAGACAGAGCATGAACGGGGGAGGGACAGAGAAAGAGGGAGACACAGAATCGGAAACAGGCTCCAGGCTCCGAGCCATCAGCCCAGAGCCCGACTCGGGGCTCGAACTCTCGGACCGTGAGATCGTGACCTGGCTGAAGTCGGACGCTCAACCGACTGCGCCACCCAGGCGCCCCATGATCATTTTATGTTTTAAAGACTATCCTAATGATTCTTGTTTGTTTTGCATAATTGCTTCCTTCTGTCTAGACCACTGGCTTCTCAACTCTTTTGTGTGTTCAACTCTTATTCCGCCTTCAGTTCCCAAGAAAGTTATTATCCCATGTAGAAACCCTTCCTTGACATCCTGCCCCCTCCAAGCTTTGCTTAGATATATTTCCTAGATGCTCCAACAGTTCTGTGTACTTCATTAGTACATTACCTTGTGTCACAGAAACTAGCTAGGCGTTCATTCACCAAACCATTTTTTTTCCCTCCAGGTACAGAGCCACATTAAATTTTGCAGATAGATAATACCATGTGACTGAATTCTTCACAGTGGAATACAGCTAGATATAAATCAAGGCACTATCAGGCCTGGTCTTAAAACCATCTCATACATGATTCTTCATTCAAGGTTTCCTATTCATAGGTAGAATTCCTGTTGACTTACAGGAGGAATGATCCATAAGACAGAAAGAGATTGGTCCTTCAGCCACAGATCTCAGAATCACCCTTCATTCCTGCTAATAAAGTCTATTGACACTAGACAGTTACAAAGATGATCATCCCTCATCCCACCCTGACTACGATCATCTATTGGCATTGGAGTTTTATGTAAATGAGAATTAAATTTCAGTTCTTTATGCCAATAAATTGTTGGGTGTTTGTTATAGCACTTAGCCTACCAAATTGTGACTGTTCAATTTGTTTCATCTCTCCCATTAGGTTGTAAACTCTAGTACCCCCACAGCAACCGGTTTTGTCATGTTTCAGGTTTTAGCTGAGTCCTTGACGCAGTATATACCACATAATTACCATCTCTATATTTTTTAATAACTTGAATCTTACAATAAAATGTACCATGAAAATTTCATAAGAAACACTCTAAATACAGTTATTCCTTTGGTGGGAAATGCAAGGCTTCATTTTAGCACAGGCTTAAAAATACCTTTTGGTAAATACCTTAAAGGTAAAATTTGATTTTGCTTAGGAGATCAAAGCAAGTGGAAACATCGAAACGCTTTTGCAAAACTGCTTTCTTAAGCTTCTATTTGCAGTTTTTGCTACAAGGGTGAGAGCATTACAAAACCTTAGTCAGAAGTAACGGACTCAAAAGCTCCTTGAGATAGTTGCAGTGACTTGGAACATCTTTCGAATCTCTACTGGGGATTTAATACCAGTGGAGAGAAAATGAAAGGTAATTTTCTTTCCTTTTCAAAACAATAACCAATCACAGAACTGAAGACCTTCTGCTCTTCTCAAAGTACAATGAAATAGCTTTTGTAGTTTAGACAAAAATAGAGACATCTGACGAGCATTATCAAGTCTCAGTCAGCATGCCTCCGTGTATTTATTGCCGACACATCTCTTCTTCACCCCCCTTACTCCTGCAGCCAGAAACACTACACACACTGACTCCTTTTAGGTAACCACCTGTTTGAGGCCACATCTAAAAGGTCTCCTCATAAATTTCACCCATCTGTCTCTATACTATCATCCACTTGCTGGTTAAATTTAGTCCTGTTTAGCAGAACCTAACTTTCAGGCACATCTTTACTTTCAGCCCTATTTAAGTTAAGGAAAATATAGAGGAAATGATTCCTTCTTGCTTCCTTTCTGAAGAATTAAGAGAAAGCTTTTTTCTGCAAGACATATAACTGCCTTTTAACCTGAGGGAAAAATCCTCAAGCTCTGTTCCACAACTTATTTAGATTATTTTGAATGGCACCTTTAGGCTAGATTTTACAGTAACTTTAACAAATTTGTATGTAGTTCATTTGCATCAACGTTAATATATAATTTCCCTTCACAAAGCACTTGTCTCTTCAGTGTCTGGCAAACACACATTGGATTTGCCAAGGGAAGTCATTTCTTAAAGTTTCCATAAACATTAGGACAACACTTCTGCTTCTCAGAACATCACAAAACTACCTGTCCTTTCTGAGCACAAATGCCAGCCTGTTGATATAGGTAGAAGAGACAACAGAAAGATTTAACACCAGACAGAATTATATGTATCTCTATATCGATATAGACATTGATATAGATACAGACATAGACATAGACATAGACATAGATATAGTTATAGATCTTTATCAGTTCGGCTTAATGTTTAAGTCAACTGAACTTCCTACTGTGCTCAAAGTGTGAATTACTAAGAAGTCGCCATTTTGTTTCTGAAAAATGGATGGAAAATATGGATCATGAATTCTTATAAGCAGAACAACATGGATTTTCAGCAAGTGATTTAGATAAGTAAATGCAAGCCAGCTCAATGAACAGACTTGATGTGTGAGAGAGAGTGAAACAAACAAGAAGAAAACTGTTGTACAACTTCTCCCATTTCTATACTTTCTGCTAAAGCTCCAACTAATTGTTGTGGCTGAGGAAACCGTAAATGCTAAAGTCAGTAACTTTTGAGAACAGAACCATATATGGTGAAGTATAATCTGGTCTGATACAGTTTTATTATTTACAGATGTGCATGGAAAATGGTTCTAAGAAGATTTGAACGTTTCCATTTACTTTGGTCATAAACCCAGTTTTTCCCCCACAGAAATAACAAACCTCTCATAAATAGACTTTCATTTTGTGTGGATCTCTTCATTTACGTCAGGAGGATATCATCTTTTATATTCTTTTTTAAATAGAGTTAGCTGGAGTCAAATCATGTATGCTTTATATTCTGACCCATAACACATACTCTGGACTTCCTCATTGGAATTTTTATCTTTGCTATATGGCATCGCTTCTGTTGCAGTGTGAAAGTTCCAAGTTTCATTACTGACCCGTGACTCCGTTATACGTAATAGAATATTTGAATTAAAGTACTTCAAACCTTAAAAAAAGGTCTTTCAACAGAAAAACTATAATTTAATGTATATGCTATAGTGATGCTATTTACTATTCTATTTAAATTAGGAAAGAAAGTTCACTTCATATGAAGTTTCTTCTGCTGCTAGCCTTATTCTAAAACACCCCCAAAATGATAATTATCAAAATACATGTTATTTTAAAACAGATTCTATATTAGCACAAGCAACAGTGCCTTTTTAAAGTAGTTTCAAATACATATTAAAGAGATTTCATTAAGAGGCTTTATTTCTCTTTCATTCAGAATTGTTTGCACATGTTTCTCCTTAGTCCTTGTTCCCACATTTTCACATATTCAAATTTATACTAGATAAGCAACACTAGATAAGCAAACATCCAGGAAAAATAAAATTTGAAGTAACTAAATGTAACTGATTTGTAAAATTTTCAGTGCAGTTCATGTGCAGATCATGCAGTAGGAAGCCAGTAGAGATGAGTGTAGGTTTTTAAGCTTTGTTTTGTCAAATATGTTGGACCCTCTAAAATTACATAACTTTGTTTCTTTCTTTTGTCCTTCCTTCCTCCCTCCCCTTGGTGTTTCCTTCTCTTTTTTGTTTTGTTCACTCTCTTTTTTCTTTCTTTCTTTCTTTCTTTCTTTCTTTCTTTCTTTCTTTCTTTTCCTATCTATCATCTATCTATCTACCATCTATCATCTATCAATCTATCATCTATCTATCTATCTATCTATCATCTATCTATCAGCAATCATCATCTATGTATCAATTATCTATCTGTCATCTATCTATCTATCTAATCTATTAAAATTTTCATTCCCATGTAATCAACACACAGTGTTATATTTGTTTCAGGTACAATATAGTGATTTGGCATTTTCATGCATTACTCAGTGATCACAGTGATAAGTGTACTCTTAATTTCTTTCACCTATTTCACCAGCACCCCCAACCTCTTCCCTGGTAACCATCTGTTCTTTATAGACAAGAGTCTGTTTTTTGGTTTGTGTCTTTTTTTCCTTTGTTTGTTTCTTAAATTCCATATATGAGTGAAATCACATGGTCTTTTTCTGACTTATTTTGTTTACCGTTATACTCTCTAGATCCATCCATACTGTTGCAAATGACAAGATTTCCTTTTTTTTGTGGCTGAATAACATTTTATTGTATATACATACACACCATTTCTTTTTTTTAATTAAAAAAATTTTTTAAAATTTAAATCCAAATTAGTTAGCTTATAGCGCAACAATGATTTCAGGAGTAGATTCCTTAATGCCCCTTAACCGTTTAGCCCACACCCCTTCCAGTAACCCTCCATTTGTTCTCCATAATTATGAGTCTCTTATGTTTTGTCCCCCTCCCTGTTTTTATATTATTTTTGTTTCCCTTCCCTTATGTTCTTTATCCATCCATCTATCTATGGACATTTGGGCAGCCTTCATAATTTGGCTATTGTAAATACTGCTGCAATAAACATATGGGTGCATGTCACCTTTTGAATAGTTTTGTTTTTTTTTTTTTTTTTTTATTCTTTGCATAAATACCCAGAAGTGCAAATACTGGATGATAAGGTAGTTCTATTTTTAGTGTTTTGAGGAAACTCCATACTGTTTTCCACAGTGGTTTCCCCAGTTTGCTTCCCTACTAATGGTGCATGAGGGTTCCTTTTTCTCCACATTCTCACCAACACCTGTTGTTTCTTATCTTGTTGATTTTAGCCATTCTGACTGATGTGAGGTAATATCTCATATTGTAGTTTTAATTTGCATGTCCTTAATGATGAGTTTGAGCATGTTTTTTTGTGTTTGTTGGTCATCTGGGTGTACTCCTTGGAGAAATGTCTCTTCACATGTTTGGCCCATTTTTTAATTGGATTATTTGTTTTTTGGGGCGCTGAGTTGTATCAGTTCTTTATATATTTCGGATACTAATCCTTTATTAGATATCTCATTTGCAAATATCTTCTCCCATTCAGTAGACTGCCTTTTAGATTTGTTGATTGTTTCATTTTCTGTGCAGAAGCTCTTTATTTTGATGTAGTCCTAAGAGCTTATTATTGCTTTTGTTTTCCTGGCCTCAGGAGACATATCTAGAAAGATGTTGTTATGGCTGATGTAAGAGAATTACTGCCTGTGTTCTCTTCTAGGATTTATATGGTTTTAGATCTCAATTTTAGAACCTTAATCCATTTTGAATTTATTTCAGTGTATGATAAAAGACAGTGGTCCAGTTTCGTTCTTTTGGATGTTGCTGTTCAGTTTTCCCAACACCATTTTTGAAGAGACTATCTTCTTCCCACTGCATATTCTTTCCTGCTTTGTTGAATATTAATTAACCATATAATTATGGTTTTATTTCTGGGCTTTTATTCTGTTCCACTATCTCTCTATTAACACATTATCTTTCTATGTATCTATCACCTATCTATCTATCCACACACCCACACATCACACCCATACCCACACAATAAGTTGTGCCTTTCATCTCTAAATAAAGAGTTTTTTTGTACTGTGTGTGTGTGTTTCTACATGATGTTAAAAAAAGGAGAAGCTGAACTTCTTGTAAGTCCAAATACTTCTTAATTTTTTTTAAGTCAAAGTACAATGCACTTATAAGAAAGAAAGTACATAAAAAATGAATCATGTGAATCATACAAAAGTAAACACCAGGGTGACCACTACTCAGGTCAAAATATAAAACATTTCTCATTCTACGGAAACTCCATGGTCCCTCTCAATCCATTTCTCCCTTTTCATCAAGGCAAACAAGCATAACCTCGATTTCTAGCCCTATAGTTTAGAGCTGCCTTAAACATTATATCAATATAATCATATGTTACATATTACTTCTTTACTTAACATTATGTTTGTTGGTTTCATTCATGTTAAAGTTTGTCAAATAACATTTAAATATACCATGCTTTACATATCTCTTCTATAGCTGATGGGCATTAGGTAATTTCCAGTTTAGAGCAATTACAATTGATGTTGCAATAAACATCCTTGTAGATATTTCTTAGTACGCATGTTGTACATAATGAGGAGTGGAATTGCTGGATCATCTGGTAGGCATATGTTCAACGTCAGTAGATAATGCCAAATTGTTTTCCAAAGTGGTTGCAGCAATTATACTCCCCTGAAATATATGTGTTCCTAGTGTATCAATCTTGACCAATACTTGGTAGGGGTATTTGCTTCGAAATACCAGTAGATTAGACCAGTAAAAAAGGAGACAGGGAAAAAGTTTTGCAAAGGGAAGACTTCTGATCTGGGGTTCAGTGAACTGGTGGGAGAGAGACAGCTGTGCTGTGAGAGGTGAAGACTGGACTGTCACAACAAGGATTTTCCCTGGAAGTAGGAGGATTCATGAAGGACTGGGGAGTCAAATGAAGAGCATGGTATTCTGTCAAATTATAAGGGTGCAAATCAACCCGGCAAGAGAATTTCAGTGCAAAACAAATTGTGTGTGTGTGTGTGTGTGTGTGTGTGTGTGTGTGTGTGTGTCTGTGTGTGTGTGTGTCTGTGTAGGGGAGAACCAGAGTCTTTTCACAAGCAAATATACAAAAATACACCCACATAAAACAGAAAGTCTCTTTAAATATGAGAATCATTAGAAATATCTAGGGTGATCGATTAATGTGGATGAAAAATGTCACAAGAGTAGAAGTTTTCCATGAAGAGCAACTTCATACCAGTCTATTTAAAACTACATCTTATTATTCTTTTTGTGATCAATTCTGAACATATTGTGTCTCAGAAGGGATGGAAACACAATTTTCAGATATGAGAATTTCCCATAGGTGTTTACTGAATGGTTTTAGTTAGTGACTGCTTTATGAGGTAATTATTTTATAATTATAGTATAGAAAGTGCTTTTGAAAAAAGTATCCTCTAGAGCCAGGAATAATCATAGAATTTTACAGCTGAAAGAGGTCTTGGGCAACATCTAATTAAACCTTCTCATTTCACAGATGAGGAAGTCTAGGTGCACAGTTGCCCAGTTACTTGATCAGGCTAAGGCAGTAGTTAACTGCAGATGCAGAAGAATCAGGGTTTTTGACGTGGAAGATAATCATCATAAATTCATTTTATTAAAGAAACATTGAAAAATTTCTTTCTTGGCTTTCTTCTCCTGGTCTATGTCTATATATCTATCAGAATTCATTAAAGTTCGTCTACTCCAAGACGTCTTCCCTGTTCACTTCAAGTCTTCCATAAATGCCTCTACTATGCCTTAAATGACATTGTACAATCATTTCTACTTTGCAATTATCTGTATATTTATCTCTTTGCCCACTATATTGAGAAACCAGAAGGTAGACCTGCTCTTTTTTCTGCTTAGTTCTTAGCATTTTGTATAAGCCTAGTATCCAATAGTACTTGGTAAATATTCGTAGAATGAGTTAAATGTATCAAAATTCGACCCATAATCATTTTGGTATGTACTTAGGTAGAGGTGAAATATATAACTTTACACATTATGTTAGTTTTTTGGACTGTTCATTGACATTTCTGTTCCTCTTCTTTTCAGGTACATGGAAGAAATATACCTCTTAAAATTAGTGTGCCCCTGCTATTTGAGCACAAATAACACATGTCACTTCCATGTAGAAGGCTTTAAGAGTCATTATCACCCCACCTCACTGCTCCCTCCAGCTCCACTGATTTTGAAGACTCTCTGAGTGAGGACAACATAAGAAGATTCCTTAGCCAACCTATGATAAACATACAGTATGACTGAGAAATAAAACTGTATTTTATTTTCTATTTTATTTAAGTTACCAAGATTTCAGAGTTGTTACTGCAGTATAATCTAGCATGTTCTCACTTATTGTAATGGGATGAGATTTGGGGGACTCTGAAAGAGAGTGAGCCTTTTTATTTTTTATCTGTGGGAGGGACATGAACCATTGGAGGCCAAAGGGTGGACTGTGGGACACAGCTTCTAAAGTGGATCTCAATGATCTCCACCTCCTGTCATTTATGTATTTGTGTAATTCCCTCTCCTTGAGTATGGGTTACACCTAGTGACTTACTTCTAACAAGAAGGCTACTGCAGAAATGATGGGATGCTACTTATGAAATTAGATTTTTAAAAGACAGTGGCTTCCTTCTTGCTCATCTTCCCTTACTCTCTCGTAGAGTCTTTGGTCTGGGGAAAGCCAGGGGCCATATGGCAAGTACCTCTTGAAAGACTTGGGGCGCCTGGGTGGCTTAGCCGGTTGGGCGTCCGACTTCAGCTCAGGTCGCGATCTCGCGGTCCGTGAGTTCGAGCCCCGTGTTAGACTCTGGGCTGATGGCTCAGAGCCTGGAGCCTGCTTCCGATCCTGTGTCTCCCTCTCTCTCTGTCCCTCCCCCATTCATGTTCTGTCTCTCTCTGTCTCAAAAATAAAAAAAAAACGTTAAAAAAAAATTTAAAAAAAAGAAAGACTATATGACAAGGAAAAATAACTCTGGTTTGTATCAGAGAGCACCTGAGGCTTGTCAAGAGTCTATGAATGAGTTTGAAGGTGGATCTTCTGAGCCCTGCCAAAAGCCATGTTCGTATCATTGAAAATGCATCTTCTTTCCATTTTGGCCTTGAAATGACCTCAATACAGGCTACTACCTTCATTTCAGGGTCATGAGACACATGATCCTTAAATGCCCAGCTACACCACCTTGATTCGTGACCCACAGAAAATGTGAGATAATAAAAAAATTGTTATTTCCAACTGCTATGTTTTGTCCAATTTGTTATAGAGCAATAGATGATGAACACAATTTGTATTTCCTTATCTAAACATACTATACTAATAGGGCAAACACATTTAACATTATGTCAGAGATGCCATATGATAAACATATCAAAGTTGAAGTCAATGCTTTAATTTATTTATTGCAGCATTGTAATAAGGTTATACTTTATTAGTGGATATATAAACCCAAACCTATATAAGCATCGAATTCATACTTTAGTCAGCTGAATCAGTTAATTATATCAAAGATATATAGATTTGAGCAAGGATTTCTAAATGTAAACAAGATATTAGACATATAATACTTATTAGTATTTAGGATACTAGGAAGTTAGGTATTTGGATCTACTTGATTTTTATGGATAACAGAAAAAGTTAATTTGTACATTAATAGGTTTATATTAGACCTTATGCATGCTGTCCCAATATAAGCTGAATTCTACTTAAATAGCCAACCCAATTCTTATACTGCTTCTGAAAAATTTATCAAAATATGATCAAAGGAGTGCAAGGACAGTGTGAAACTAGGGATTCCAGGCTATTCTGAATATCTGAATCTAAAAAAACGAGGTCATGGCACCTACACTTTTCCCACAGCAGTTCAATATCTGGAATTCAGGACACTGCCTGTTCAGTAAGTCAGAGAGTTAATGTTAAAGTCTATATAGCAAAGAGGAAGAAAAGCCATGAGAAAAATCTTACAAAGTATTTGGGAGAAAGCAAGAGTGCAATTCTCACATAAAAAAAAAAAAAAAAAAAAAAAAAAAAAAACAACCAAAAACTTATATATGCTCAAAAAACTTCCACTAGCAACTTTAGGACAATACTGTAAAGCTTGAGCTCTAAAGAAGGGACATTGCTTAGGTATTAGCCTAATAAGAGACTTGAAAAAACAGATATCCTATTTATGAAAAGGCTTTTCACAGGTGAGTACAATTGTTTTCACATGTTTGAAGTCGACCCTGTTTCAGTCCCACCAGGAATTCCTGATGAATACTGCATTTTCTGTGGAAGCAACAATTCATAATTTCCCTTTATTCTTGTTTGTTACAACAAAAGACTCAGTCTCGGGGCTTTGATTAAGATGATGAGACAAAGAATAAAACAAACAGAGAGTCTGTTAAATGTCTGCCTGAAACCAGAGCTGTACCACTTAATATGAAAGACTCTTCAAAACCAATAATGAAATAATCATCCTTTTTGCAAGACAGATAAGAAAATGAAGGCTAGATGTAGATTGGGGAAACTAATTTACACTAGAGGAGGGAGAAACGGGAAAAAGAGCAGCTACAGAAAATCAACTGTTAATATATATCAGAGACTGCAGAGAAGTCACAAGATAAGCTGCAGGTATGTTCCTCCAGCTAGAACAGGGCAATCACTTCTCTGAGAAGAGAAGCTGATAAGGCCCCTCCTCTCCAACAGGCAATCATTTTACATTTTATATTATTTGAAAAGAGCCTGATTATTTTTCTTTGAATGAAACCAGATTGATTCACATTTACCTGTCAACAGAATGTTCCATTCCTCTGTTTTGCCTGTCTATTTAAAGGCATATGGCCTGACTGAAATACTACAGACAAACCTTTCTTTGGAGGTAAATAAATAATGATGAGTGAACAACTCATGCTTTTTATGATTTTTTTATTTTTTGGTATAGTGCCAAATTATGCTAAATTAAAATCCACAGCCTGATAAATATGACTGATATCTGTGGTAATGGATTGAGGTCACAAATATTGGCTCTATTCAAGGTCAGATACAATCTTTAAAAATCATATCCAGAGGGGAGAGCCACATATAAAAATAATAAAAACAATAATTATGTTAATGAAGTCTAGTTTTAAAAAACAATATAACATATAATTATTTCTGGTTTTGTAAACTTGTATACACATTTAAATATTGCTCTATCAAGTACGGACAACAAGAAGCATGTATAGAGACAAACAAGCAGAAAACAGCCCTCCAACTGACTTATATGGGTTTGATATCACTTGTTGAGGTTGGGGGCTGAGATCCAGAGCCTCAGTGGGACAGTGGTTCTAAAAGCATTTTCATGGTACCTTCCAGTGTTGTGTGTGTGTGTGTGTGTGTGTGTGTGTGTGTGGCCTATTATTAAAATGCTTCACTGGGCATCCCAAAACGTGGGTTCTAAAGCTTATCAAATAGATATCTTTAGTAAGTCAATGAATTTTTTTAGTTTTTGTTTTCTCATTCTACCAAGTGAAAGAGTTAAAAAATATTCTCAAGGAGCAATTTAACCCATGAACGCTATGTACCACAAGCTTAGTAGATAATAGAATTTAGATATAGTATCTATGTATATGTATTTGTGTATATATGCATGCATGCATATACACAGATTTATCCAATAATCAAATCATTAGGCTGACATGGTGATAGTGCTCAAAGTTAATGGAAACTTTACCCTAAGTCTGAGATAAAGAAAAGTAGCTTAAACTGAAGTTCAGTTTAATGGTATTATTCAAGTAATTCACAAAGGAAGTTCAGTTTAAAATTCAGTTTTGTAATGTGAATCAGAATATTCTGTGTATGGAGTGCAAAACTGATCCTTTCCAAGATGGGAGATGCTTTGGTTCATTTGCTCAGTGTCCATTTTTGATAGAACATCAAGTTTAACCTAACTGAAGACCAATATTCTTACTGAGCCAGTGGAAAGGTATGTTTCAAGGGGATTATGTAAGAATTATGTTAGTCTCTGTTTCAGTGTTTCTCAGTGGGCTGACATTAACATGAACTCTTGGAGTTTTGGGATTTTTCATGTTGGTTTATTTTTCCTCAATTCTTCATATGACTTAAGATCTTTTTTTTTTTTTTTTTTTTTTTTTTTTTTTCTGAATAGAGCATTCACATCCTTCAAATAGCCTGTAGTACCATTGTCTTTAGCCAGACAGTTTTCCTGGGTCATCAACAATATTTAAATGCCAAAACAAAAACAAAGACAAAAAAAGAAAAAGATAATTTTTAAAAATATACATGGACTACAAATTTTTCAAGTACTGAAGAACTAAAGTAGTTACAGCCTATAAAGAACAATTACCTAAAAAGTAGCTGGAAACAGGGTTGTAGGTAGGCCATAGTTTCATCGTGACTAATTAAATGCAGATATTCCATAAATGCTCATATTTAGGAAATATAAGAAAAACATTTTGAACATTCTGAAATTGCCTTTTCTTACCTAAGTTATTTGGGGGGATTATAAGAAAAAAAGACTATAATTTGGGAGCTAGTCCACTGGGCTGAAAGATGGGGAGGCCAAGAGTTTAGCCCATGTTTGGCCATTTGCTAGTAATGTGATTTTGGGTGAGGACTTAACATATCTGAACTTCCATGTTCCTATGTGAAAAATAAGACAATGATATGCCTCTAAGAACATGTACTTCTTAAATTTATTGTAAAAGTCATATGCAGCCTAAAAGTTGAATAATTGTCATTACTAACAATTTAAGGTTTCTTCCTGCTTCCTGGGACACAAGGTAAAATTATGTTAAATAGTCATGATCCTAGTCAAGTGTGAATTTTTGATTCCATCCATCAGTTCATCCATTATCCATTGAACAGATCATTGAATATTTACTAATGACCATTGTAGCAAGTCACTGCTTTGTTGATCTGGAAACATAAACGTAAACCACAGTATTATTTGCCCTCGTATATCTTATGGCTTAAATGGAGAAGCTTATCTTTTCTTTTGGCTTTTTCAGTTTTTAATGTGAATTCCAGTTAATTAACATAGAGTTTTATATTAGTTTCAGATGTACACTATAGTCATTAAGCAATTTCATACATCACCCAGGGCCTATCATGACAAGTGCACTCCTTAATCCCCATCACCTATTTAACCCATCCCCCTACTACCTTCCCCTCTGGTAACCATCAGTTTATTCTCTATAATTAAGGGTCTATTTCTTAATTTGTCTCTCTCCCTCTCTCTTTTATTTCCTTTGTACATTTGTCTTGTTTCTTATTTTCCACATATGAGTGAAATCATATGGTATTTGTCTTTCTCTGACTTATTTAACTTAGCATTACACTCTCTAGCTCCATCCATGTCATTGCAAATGGCAAGATTTCATTTTTTTTAATGGATGAATAATATTTCAATATATTTATTCATGCTACATCTTTTTTTTGTATCCATTCATCAATCAATGGACACTTGGGCTGATTGTAAATCCATACCTTGGCTATTGTAAATAATTCTACAATAAACATAGGGGTGCATTTATCCCCTTCAATTAGTGTTTTGCATTCTTTGAATAAATACCCAGAGGTGCAATTATTGGATCATGGGATAGTTTTATTTTTAACTTTTTGAGGAAATGCCATGTGTTTTCCACAGGGGCTCCCCTAGTTTGCATTCCCACTAACAGTGCACGAGTGTTCCTTTTTCTCCACATCTTTACCATGACCTGTTGTTTCTTGTGTTGTTGATTTTAGCCATTCTGACTGTTATAAGGTGATATCTCATTGTCATTTTGATTTGCATTTCCCTAATGATGAGCAATGATGAACATCTTTGCACGTGTCAGTTGGCCGTCTGGAAGTACTCTTTGGAGAAATATCTGTTCATTCTTTGGCCCATTTTTTAATTGGATTGTTTTTTGGGTGTTGAGTTGTATCAGTTTTTTTTATATATTTTGGATACCAACCCTTTATAAGATATGTCATTTGCAAAAATCTTCTCCCCTTCAGTAGGTTGCCTATTAGGTATGTCGATTGTTTCCTTTGCTGTAGAGAAGCTTTTTATTTTGAAGTAGTCTCAATAATTTATATTTGCTTTTGTTTCCCTGGCTTCAGGAGACATATTTAAAAGATGTTGTGGCTGATGTCAGAGAAATTACTGCCTACACTCTCTTTCAGAATTTTTATGGTTTTACTTCTCACATTTAGATCCTTAATCTATTTTGTATATATATTTGTTTATGGTGTAAGAAACTGGTTTAGTTTCATTCTTTTTTGCATTCTGCTATCCAGTTTTCCCAAAAATATTTGCTCAAGAGACTGTCTTTTTCCATTTGCATACTCTTCCTACTTTATTAATTGACCAAATAATTGTGTATTTATTTCTGGATTTTTCTGTATCGTTCCATTGATCTATATTTCTATTTTTGTGCCAGTATGATACTGTTTTGATTACTACAACTTTGTAATATAACTTGAAGTCTGGAATTGTGACACCTTCAAGTTTGCTTTTCTTTTTTGAGATTGCTCTCACTATTCGGGGTCTTTTGGGGTTCCATACAAATTTTATGACTGTTTGTTCTAGTTCTGTGAAAAATGCTGTTTTTTTATACATATTGCATTAAATGTGTAGATTGCCTTGGGCAGTATAGAAATTTTAACAATATTTGTTCTTCCAATCCATGAGCATGGAATGTCTTTCCATTTCTTTGTGTCAAATAAATTCCATATGATCGTGGTGAATGTTTTTATTTTTTTAAATGTATTGTTGGATTCAATTTGATAATTTTTTGTTGAGAATCCTTGCATCTACATTCATCAGGGATATTGGGATGCAGTTCTCTTTTTTAGTGGTATCTTTATCTGGTTTTAGAATCAGGGTAATACTGGCCTCATAGAATGAATTTGGAAGTTTTCCTTCCTTTCATATTCTTTGGGATAGTTTTTGAAGAAAAGGTTTTAACTCTTCTTTAAGTGTTTGGTAGAATTTGCCTGTGAGGCCATCTGGTCCTAGACTTTTGTTCGTTGGGAGTTTTTTGATTGTTGATTCAATTTCTTTGCTGGTTAAAGAAAAGTGTGTCTGGTTAAAGAAAAATATGTCTCCATATTGTTGCTGGTCTGTTCAAATTTTCTATTTCTTACTGTTTCAGTTTTGGTAGTTTATGTTTCTAGAAATCTCTCCATTTCTTCTAGGATATCCAATTTGTTGGCATTTAGTTTTCATAATATGCTCTTATCATTGTTTCTATTTCCATGGTGTTGGCTGCTATTTCTCCTCTCTTATTTGTAATTTTATTTATTTGAGTCCTTTCTCTTCTTTTCCTGATAAATCTGGCTAGAGGTTTATCAATGTTATTGATTTTTTTCAAAGAACCAACTCTGGTTTCATTGAACTGTTCTATTGGTATTTTGTTGTAGTTTTTTTTTTTTTTTTCTACAGTTTATTTCTGCTCTAGTCTTTATTATTTTCTTCCTTCTACTGGTTTTAGGCTTCATTTGTTTTTCTTCTAGGTTCTCTAGGTGAAAGGTTAGTTGATATTTTTCTTGCTTCTTGAGGTAGGCTTGTATTGCTATACATTTCCTTCTTAGGATTGCCTTTGCTGAATCCTAAAAGTTTGGACTGTTATGTTTTCATTTTCATTGGTTCCATGTACTTTCTAATTTCTTCTTTGATTTTCTGATTAACCCATTTATTGTTTAGTAGCACATTATTTAACATCCATGTATATGTGGTCTTTCCAAATATTTTTCTTGTGTTTGGCTTCTAGTTTCACAGCATTATAGTCATAAAAGATGCATGGTGTGATTTTAAACTTCTTGAATTTATTGAATCAAGTTAGTGATTAAGTGCATTAGCCTAAGATTCTAATTCGAACTTTTTACAGGTTATGCCATTTTAACCAGGTAACTTTATTTTTCTAAGTTTTATTTTCCTTATTGGTAGCATGTGCATTAAAATAATAATTAATTCATAAGATTGTTGTGAATAAATTAAGTAGTGCACAAAAGCGTTTAGCATAGTGCTGGCATGTAATGTGTTCAATAAAGAAATATTTACTATTTTTGTTTGCACTTTTTCTTACCCTGATCTTAATGTGCCTCCTGCTAAGAAGGAAAAAAAAACAATCCCTGATATGTAGGAGCTGGTCTGCTACTATCATTCAGGCCTTGGTGTTGCTACCTGTTGGCCTGGTCCTCATGGCAAAGTCTTGGATTTCTCCTGTTGAACATAAACAGTTTCATAGAACATCAACATCAGATAAAGTCACTCTTTAACCACAATGGATCGAGACAAAAACTATTCCATAATCATGTCTGAACATAGATAAAAACATATATGTTGTCAAAACCGAAAGATGACCAAATATCCCCCATTCTAGCTAATATGAGCAACTAGACTGCTTGCTTCGTTACTAGTTACAGCTTTAGCCTTGTCTGGTCTTTCCTCTTTCTGGGTAAGATTAAGATGGCCAATTGTAGAGTTACTTAACTCTCTGGCAGGATCTAATCAAGAACAAAGCCCTATTTCCTTCTTCTTTCCTTCAGAGCACTTAACACATGCCCAAATCCTGTAATACATTTTAACATCCTCTTTCTGAAATTTCCCATAATTCCCCATGGTATGTTTGCTCCCACATGCAACAAGCAACAAACTCAACTTTTCAAATACAAGGTATGTTCCCAGGTCTTTGGCTGGAGTGTGCTGACATACTTAACCGCATATCATGTCCTTTTCACACGTCATAATTTTTCTTCTGTACTCGACTGATCTTCATTATAATTTAACTTTCTTATCCTGTCTCCACTCCTCTCATGCTAAATGGTTACTGAATGAATGAATGTTTCCTTTTTATATGTCTACTTGTTATCATTCTTCTTTTTCATAGGTTTTAGGAAAAATTCAGCCCACCACTCTTATCAGTTGGGAAGGAGGAAACTCCATAGCATCAAGATTCCCGATACTAGAATCTCTTAAACTTGGCCAAGGACTAATTTAGGAAAAGAATAATTTCAGCTAGATGTTCTGCAGTGAAAGAACATGGGAAGACTACAGGGATTTCTGACTTTGTAGAAAGGAGTTAAAGCATGTAGGTTTGTTTATATTTTTAGTTATAAATCTTGTTTTTCTTCTTTCTGATTGAGCTGACTTATTATTTTAGATCTGTGGCCTTGTATTTCTTCAGTCCTCTGTAGTTTCCAGTGGGCAATTTTTAGGTTATAAATACACACATGCAATTGACTGTGTTAAAAATATATACCATAAAATCAAAGCAAACTCGAAACATAAAGTCTGTCCACTCTTCTATCCTACTCTTATGTATTCATTTAAAACTGCACTGTAAATTAACTCTAAGATAGGAAGTTTGCAGCCCTTTGTCAAATAGGTTTATTTTTTTTAATTTGTCTTTCCTTTATTAATTTTATAAACATGGACCCATTTAGAAATTAAAGGTCTTTTAGGATAGACAAAGCTGCTTGTAGACACATGAGAAGTGGAAGCATACCAATTTAGCTTTTTCTTTCTCTGAATAAAGTTAGTCTTGAGAATTTTAACTTCCCCTTAAATATTTTTAGTGACTTAACTTGGAATGCCTAAGATTTTGTGCTTCAATGGGATAGAGTTACTAAGGGAAATGAGCCCAGATGCAAACATATGGAGTTAGTTTTAAACTAGTCTCAAATTTCTACATGTCCTAAAATAAAAATGAACTGGACAAAAACCTTATGATGCCACTGGGCTGAGAGTGTCTATAATCAGTGTCTTATCTTAATGGAAAGTATCCAGTTTGTCCCTCTGGATAGATAACTATATACAGTATAGCTTGAAATGACTAGAGGTAGATGGATAGAACTTCTTAATTGGCTCCTATCTGTATTCCATCATGGAAGACCTTTGATTTTAAGATCAGGCCTCTGGATTTCAGATTCATCACAACATGGGTGTTTTTAAGAGAACTTCTCAGCCATGGAAGGAGGATATAACCTATGATTAATTATTCATATAGCACCAAAGGTATGTGTTGGGCAGCAGGTCAAGTGCTATCCAGAAGGTGCAGACTAAAAGTGGGTTAAGACCTGAAGGGCTTCCCTGACAATAAATACAAAAAGAGACATAATAATGTCCTTCCAAGTAAGAAGAGAAAGAACAGGAGGTGATTGTTTGTTCTATCTAGAGGCTTGCAACATATATAAAACACAAGGGAACTGTGTGCTGTGCATGTACTACTGCTGGCATAGAGATTGATTTCAGAAAACATGGAAGATGGTCTTTAAGCACATTCCCTTTTTCAGGGATCTATTATAAAATCTCAGGTTCTGTGTGAAGTGGTTATTTTATGAAAAATACCTAATGTTTACCTTAAGTAAAATCACTAATCTAATTGCCATTCTGTATAGTTATGTCATATGCCTGGGTCTCTCACTAGAAAACTCAGAGACCATAAAGTATACCCATGCTATGAGAATCACCTGCAGTGTTATGCTTCTTTAAAATATTAAGTAGAGGAATAAAGACAAGAAGGCCAGAGGGGGCCCTGGGTGGCTCAGTCAGTTAAGCCTCTGATGTAAGCTCAGGTCATGGTCTTGTGGTTCACAAGTTCAAGCCTTGCATCGGGCTCTGAGCTGAAAGCTTAGAGCCTGGAGCCTGCTTCAGATTCTGTGTCCCCCTCTCTTTGCCCCTCCCCTGCTCACTCTCTCTCTCTCTCAAAAATAAATGAACATTAAAAAAAAAAAAAAAGACAAGAAGGCCAGAACCAAAATATAAATGATGAGAACTGACTAAACAAGGCCTAGATCAATTTAAATCTAGCAAAATTTTAGCCACAGATCACTTTGCTGGAAAGCTGAATATAAATGAGTTAAATATATATAACGATTTCAGAATTATGCAAGACTAAAGAGCCACAAAACATTTAAACTATGCAGATCAAGGGGCGCCGGAGTGGCTCAGTCAGTTAAGTATCCAACTTCAACTCAGGTCGCGGTTCCTGAGTTCGAGCCCGACATCGGGCTCTGTGCTGACAGCTCAGAGCCTGGAGCCTGCTTCGGATTCTGTATCATCCTGTCTCTGCCCCTCTCCTGCTCATGCTCTGTCTCTGTCTCTGTCTCTGTCTCTGTCTCTCTCTCTCAAAAATAAATAAATATTTAAAAAATTAAACTATATAGATCAGTTTCTTTAAATTTTTTTTAACGTTTATTTATTTTTGAGAAGAGAGGGAGAAAGAGTGTGAGCAGGGGAGGAGAGAGAAAGAGGGAGACACAGAATTTGAAACAGGCTCCAGGCTCCGAGCTGTCAGCACAGAGCCCGACAAGGGATGGACTCATGGACCGGACCGTGAGATCATGACCTGAGCTGAAGTCAGACGCTCAACTGACTGAGCCACCCAGGCACCCTTATATAGATCAGTTTCTTAAGAAAAGGTAAAGTAGGTTAAAATGTAAATTAAGGTTTCAAAAATGGTTTTATTAAAACAGATGCTAAACTATGCACACAAACATACCTACACATATTTATCTAAACATATACATGTCTGTGTGTGTATATGCATATATGTATACATGTCACTAAACAAGTCAAAATATTTCCTTATCACTTAATCCAGTGTGGATATGATCCACTTTATTTGTAGCATCTTTCAATATTTCCAAAATGAGTGCTTTCCCTTTTTATCTGGATCAAGCAACTACTAAATCTCTAATAAAGGTAGTTTGCCTTTGTTAGATCCATTTATGAGCAAGGCATTAGTTGATATTTTACATACGTAATCTCATTTAACTTTACAATCCCCTCACTTTACACATAGGAAAACCAAAGACTCAGAGAGTGAAGTAATTTGCCTCAGGTAACACAATATTCTAAACAACACTGCCCAGTTGCAGATTTCATGATTTTTTTTTTTTTCATTATACCATTGAGCAAAGCAATTGTAAATCTCTATAGAAGATATCCCTCCCTGGTTGCTAGAGGTCTGCTAAAAATGCATTCTTTAAAAGGTAGGAAGAAATAGCATAGATAATCATCAGTGCTTTTACAGTGAATGAAATAATGGCTGGATGGTGATGGCAGTTCCTTTTTCCTTCTAACCAAAAATTGCAAAAACCTTCAGAACAAAGAAATTGTTAATGCCTATACAAAACCATCATTGATTACATTTCCCCATGTGTTTCCCTCTCTATTGTAGCAATTCTTTCCTAATTTAAAGGAAGCTATTATTAAAAAGCTAATCTCTTTTTATATGAAGAACAGTGTATGCTGCAAATATCTCAAATTGTATACTAAACATGGTTTTACTGAAGGGTTAGAATAGCAGGACCATTATCAAGTCATAAGGGAAAAGAATGGAATCCTCTGAATAAATACAAGAAAATTTTTATCATGAAAAGTGGTTTATTTAACTACAAACAATGACATCTTCAGAAAAGCATTCTTTTCCTTTTGTAAGCAGTGTATAAAATTGTCAGATTCTACCACACATATGTCAGGAGCAGGAAGAAAACTGAAATAAATGTTGAAAATAGGAAGCACTAAAAAGCAATGCCTCACTGAGTGGATTGAAATATGAAGATAGGAAATGGAAGTAAACTGTTGTATTTGCATTTTGGTGTCAAAGTCCTTCCTATTTTTACCATATTGAATAAAAGCAAGGAGTATATTTGTATAGGTAACTTATATTTGGTAAGAGTGAGTGTAGCAAATTTCTGAAATCATTAACTTTATTGAGTCCATGTTTAGTTTGATCAGTGTTCTTAATGACAATGAAAGTATTAACTATTATATTTTTAAATAATAAAGTTGGGCAGAAAACCCAATTGTGAATAGAATACAATAATGGAGACTTTGTGATTAAAAAACAAAAAAGCGTTGATTTTTTGTAAGATTATTATTAAACCCAAACATTGAATTCCTCTAAGAGACTTGTAAAAAATTATTTCCAATGAAACATTTTTATTAATAAATACCTTATGATGTTAGAAATGAATGCATTTAAAAAGTGAAAGTTACAGTCTATTGATTGAAAAAAGACTATACAAAATTGTCCTGATTGATTTAATATGAATAAACTGGTTGGGATGGAGGAGCAATTTTGAAGTGATAATCGTAACACAGTCATTAAATTATGTTAATGGTGGACACTACATGCTTACTCATCACTGGCTGTGTAAAAAAAACACACAAGTAGGAGCTATGGTGCACAGCAAAAATACAACCATATGCATAGTCTTTACCCTCAAGGACATTTTTGCTTAGGAAACACTAATGATCACAAAAAGCAGAACTTGTTGAATACACTGAGAGGTGTATACAATTTTTTGCTGAAGTCTGGTGCAAGAGGTGTTGATTTGCAATGGAAAGATCAAAACGACTTCATAGAAAATATGCCATTTGGATGGATTTTAAATAGTGCATTGTGTAGAACATGCAGATACAGAGAACATGCTTGAGAAGAGACCAGTGTTAGAAAATCCTAGACAGTTTTCCAGCAATGTTAATTAATGTTGGTGGAATCTCTTCACTTTATAAATTCGTACTATGTTCGGATTCTGTGGCTCTCTTATCTTTCTACAGATTAGTCAAAAGCTGGTTACAAATTAGTTACAAGCTGGTTACAAATTAACCACATACTTCCCTTTAACATCCCTATGTATTTAACAGTTTTCCATTTTCCTCTGAACATCTTCCAGATTCAGTACAAGACATTAAACCTGTCCTTGATAGCTGTTCTTCAGTCTTCTATTGTTGGGTCAAATTGAAAGTTACACAAAATATCCCAAAGCAAACTGCCACAAGTTACTAAGTACGGACTTTGAGGAAGCCATATCATATCAGGTGCAAGTTGAATCAATAGTTTCCTCTTTCATCAGGATCTTCTGTAATTGGGAGGGCATAGAAGTATACTACTAGTTGTTGTGTTGAGACTTCCGTCTTAAAGTTGTGAATTGAATTAGCATGACAGGCATTTCTATTGAGAAAATATGCTCCTATCAAGTGATATTCTGAACTGTTGCACAAATCATGACCTGAGGAGGAGGTGCACAATTAGCACAGAACACAACTGCACATGTGAAGATAATTTTTTGGCTATTCTGCTCTTGACCTTTGAAACTTGGCTTTCATACTTTCATTTAATTAAGAGTCCTTTGCTGACCTTCCTTTAGTCCACCCCTTAGATGTTGATATTTCTGCAGGGTACTGTCCTAGACATATTTTCTTCCAATTCCTGGATTATCTCACATCCTCTTATTGTATCAGCAATGATTTTCACGTCTCCTATTTTCATCCAATCTTAAGTCTTAGGCATGTATTTGCAGCTGCCTATTTGCCATCTCAGTGTAGAAACAATAATCTTACTAAATAACTGTGATTTACTGAGCAAATACTATGTACTAGGTACTGTTGGGACACTTTAGATACAGTTTAAACTTCAAAACAATTCTGAAAAATCAGATATATTTTCCCCTTTTATGTGAAACTCAGAGAGACTAGATCATGCAGTCAGGGTCACACAGCTTGCATATGGTGAAACTTGGATTTTATTCCATGCTAAAACACGATGCATTGAAACCCACACATTTTCTAATCATGATTTACTATACATCCCAAGAGAATCTCAATGTGTCTTTTTTTCACGTCATCATTAATCAATTCTTTCCAATTAGGAAACTTGAAATTATTTTTTCCTATCCTTCTGCAAGGCATTACTTCTGTCTCTTAAATATCATTTTAATCTCACACTCTCAATCTCACTGCTACAGTTCATGTTCTTATTACATCTTTCCTGGGTTACTGCAAAATGGCCCTCCAACCATTTTTCCTGCCTCCAAATTTTCCTCTTTTTAATCCATTCTCTCCATCTCTGTCATAGTCATATTACTCTAAAACTCAGTTTGGATTATAGGTAATTTAAATTTTCTTTTTTACATGTTTTTTCCAGTTTCTGATGCATCAAGCAGGTATTTTTATAGACTCCGACAAACAACATGCGCTTTAACAGAAAAAAAAGGTCTTTGGATATATTGAAATTTTTACACAGAAAAATGACTGTTTACAGAAGTGCTCTAGAAAGATTAATTTGGCAGTAGCATATAAGAAGGATTGGAAGAAGATAATGAAGCCATAGAACTTAGATGTCTCTGCTTCCTGAAATCTTACTAGTTACAATGTGGATAAAGAGTGTGACGATATGTCTCTGATTTGGGGATCAGATTAAATTGGGAACACTGAGATTTTGCCCTGTGATCCAGTGCCTTTCTGGGTCAACTCAGACTAATACTGGTTACATTACTGCTAAAATTAATTCCATACACCAGGGAACAGATGCGAGTCCATCATGTGAGTTCAGTAGGGACTCCTGATTTCTAATCCAGCCTGATACCTTCTTTAGCTTTGGGGATTGAGTTAGTAAATCTGCTTTGCAAAAATGTGGTGAGTAAATATGCACAGGTCTTGTTTCATTAGTTAATATGTCTGATGCTTCCAGTGACCACATTTTTCACTGCAAACATGTCTGTTTATAAACAGTTTATCAGTTAGTTTTCACCTTCTTTAGAGTACTTTTATTATCACCATAAAATCAAGTTAAATACATTTATTGATGATGTTAATCTGGTATTTTAAGAAGTCCAATTCAGCTAGTTTAATCCACTCATTTTTGAGAAAGCCTCATTTAGTCATTTTAAAAATTACTCCTTACCTCTAAACATTACCGTGCTCTCAAATTCCATAGGTAACACTCACAAGCCCCTTGTTTTCAACTATAGAGTAGGTTAACTGTGCATAATTCTGGCTCAATTTTTATAAGATTCACAGATGCAATTTTTAGATTATGTATGTTTATGTAAAATATTTACAACTAAATATTAAAACAGTCAATTTGTAGGTGGTTTTAAATTGACAGGATTGAATGCCATTGGAAAGAATATAAATAGTCTATATGATTTTGTTCATTTGTAGCTTAGTGAAAATGGATTTAGATGTGAACTACCTGGAAATTGCTAATATGTATAAAAACAATCAAAAGAAATCTTCAAGAACCGTTCCTAAATTTAATAATAATAATATAATCATTACATTATTATATTATTAATATAATAATTTGTTATTATTATAAAACAATTTATAGACCTAAGAATTTCAGAGTTCATAAGATGGCTTACTGTTCTTGGAATACCATGTTAGGATATATATCCTAAAGTATCCATGGTATTTAAGAAAAGGTGAAGTGTGTGGCTACTGAAGAATGCAAATTAATTCACAGTAGTTTTGTAGATCTCTAGGGGTGGTAATTTAGTCTAATGGGAACTTAATAACTCATATTAAACACATTACTAATCTGATGCTTTGCTTACAGTAAATTAGAACCAGTGAAATTATAAATCACTTCTTAAAGAAAAAAGAGTGTCTTCCTGAATTGAATTTCAATCTTCTCTTAACTAAGGAACAGCAGGTAGAAAGAATTCTTGTTTCCAAATGAATTCCAATCAAGTTTTGTATTCATGTTAGAACATTAAATAAACATATTTAAATCAGACAACCCAAACTGGTGCCTTTTGGGTAATCACAAAATACTGTAAATATGAACCAGACATTTTACCAGTTCACATTGAACTATACCCTGACTTCCATTTCATATTCTTGATAGGCAGGAATCAAGTATTTAATTCTAAATACTTGGCTATGCATTCCTCAGGATTCAGGCTTAATTACTTCTAAATAGTAATAACAGTAATTCCCATGAAAGTGTCAGAAAATTCAGATTCTGCATAAATTATTGTTGCACAGAAACCTATAAAACAAAGCATCAAGAGATTTTTCTTTTCTTTACATTTTCTGAGGTGACATGGACCAGCGTTTTCCTACCACCAAGTATGCATTTTAATGCCTTTCTTGTGGACTTTGTTTTTGTCATTATACTGGCTCACAGATATTTCTGTCTGATGTAATTGCAAGGTCAATAAAATAAAACTTTGTATTAATCCATTCTTTTATTCATCCATTCACTCATGTACAAAAAACTTACAGAGTCCTTACTCTATGCCAAACATGGTTCTAGAAGTCTCAAGATACAGCATTAAACAAGACAAGTTCACATCCTCATGTCTATTCTATTGGGGAAGCAAACAATCAACATGGCAAATACATCATTATGTCAGTTGGTCCTAAGTACCTCTAGGGAAGAGCATGATAAAGGGGTGTACTGAGTGTGGTAGAGAGTGAGCTTATTAAAACCTCTGCTTTCATGGAGGGTCTTAGTGATGTGGTGCATGATAAGCACGAATTAGAGGGGTGCCTGGGTCGCTCAGTCAGTTAAGAATCTGTCTCTTGATTTCATTTCAGGTCATGATCTCATGGTTCATGAGACTTGAGTTCCTCACTGGGCTCTGCACTGACAGCAAAGAACCTGCTTGGGATTCTCTCTCTCCCTTTCTTTCTTCCCCTCTCACCTTAAAATAAATAAACCAACTAAAAAAAAAAAAGCAATTGGAAGATGAGCAAGTGAGCCACAGAGATATCTAGGGGAAGAGCATCCCAGATATATGGGTTAGCAAATTGGAAGACTTGAGATGAGTTTGTTCAAATAATAATAGGAAATCAATGTTGTTAGAGATGACTTTATGCTAGGAAAGGTAGTGGGAGCTAAAGTCAGAGAAATAGTGATGGAGGATGGTGGGCCAGATAACCTATATCTTTATAGAGCATAAAAAGGACTGTGGATTTTATGATGGGGACACATTGGAGACTTGTGAGCAGAGATATGACATGATCTCACATATCCCTAAAAGAACACTCTGGCTATAATACTGGAGTGAGCATAGGAGAGGCAAGGGAGATCGGCTAGGAGGCTACTGCAATAATCCAGAGAGAGATAATAGTGGCTCACATAGGAGTTAGAGTAATGGATTTGAAGAGAAGTAGTAAGATTCTAAATATATTCTGAAACTGGAACCAATAGGAATTACTGACAGAGTCAATGAGCTAACTGAAAAAAAAAAAAAAAAAAAAAAAAAGAGGAGAGGCAAGGATGCTGTAACATTTTGCCCTGGAAAACTTGGAATGAAGGAGTCGGGGAAGACAGGAGGCAAGAACTCATGCGGCATGAGGATTCAAGAGTTCTATTTGAAGTTGTTAAATTTTAAATCTTAATAGAAAACCAGGTGGAGAAATGGAGGAGATAGTTGGACATATGAGTCTCTAATTCCATGTAGTAGACAGGGCTGGTGATATTAATTTGGGAGGTGTCAGTAAATAGATTGTATTTCCCTAAAATACATAAACCTCCTGGGACTCCTGGGTGGCTCACTGGAGTAAGCGTCAGACTCTTGACTTCAACTCAGGTCATGATCTCACAATGATCTCACAGTCGTGAGAGGGAGCCCCGTGTCAGGCTCTGTGCTGGGCATGGAGACTGGTTGAGATTGTCTCTCTCCCTCTCCCTCTGACCTTCCTCTGCTCATGAATACTCTCTTTCTGTGTCAATAAATAAATAAATAAATAAATAAATAAATAAATAAAAACAATACAAAAAGCTCCTAAAATTAGAAAAAAAATTATCAGCCATGCTATAGAAAAATAGGTTAGAGAATTAGATGGTTAAAAAAAAAATGCAAATGGTTCCTTGTCCTATGCAAACGTGCTCAATCTTGTTCATAGTAAGGAAAATGTAAACCAAAGCTATTAGATTGACAAAAAATCCAAAGATGTGGCAACATATAATGTTGGTAAAGCTTTGTGAAGATTTGCTTTGTGGAGAAACATGCTCTTTGTTACACTGCTGGTAGAAGTGTGAAATGGTACAACTACTACAGAGGAAAATTTGGGAATATCTAGCCAAAATGACCCAGAAATCCCAATTCTAGAAATCTACCACAAACACACCCAACAATATATACACAAAAGTATTTATTTAAGACTATTTGTAATAATAAAAACAACTTGAAACAACTCAAATGTTCATCAGTAGGAGATTGAGTGAATAAAAATTGTGGCATATCCGTATTACAGAAAGCCATGTAACAGAAAAAGGATGAGGCATATCTCTATGAACTGCTATGGAGAGAACTTCATGTTCTGTTGTTGAAAGAAAAGGAGAGGAAAAGACCTGTACACAGTGTCATTATTTATCTAAGAAAGTTAACATTACATGAAGATATCTACTTGCTTTTTTAAACTGAGAGGACAAACTATAAATCAGTTTTTTCTTTAAGTTCCAATGGAGAAAGATAGGGTAGAGAAGAAAGGGAAGAGGGAGTAGAAATTGAAATTAAGACTTATTTTTATGTTTTAATTCATAGAGGAAATAGGATAAAAGTTCAATCTGTTCCTTTTATTTACCTGTTTGTTTTATTTTTCACTTTGAAACTATGTAAACATTTTATGTAATTATAAAACTAAATTAAATTTAATAATCCCTAAAATTACTCTGAAACTGGCACTACAAAATCATTTAAATTCTCTGGGGCTACGTTTCCTAATCAGCAATATTAAGAAGTTGAACTATAAGGTCTTTAAACTACAGAATTTTTTACATGTATCAGAGAGTCTTAATTAGATGCTTAATAATTACATGTAGTATGTTTTGTAGAATAATAATAATTTTGCTGGTACTTACTTTGTCAAAGGTTCTTTGCTGTATTTTATATATATTATCTATCTAATTTAATCCTTACAACTACCCTAGAAAGTAGGTATAATTATTTGATTTTTAAAATAAAGAAACTTATTCCTAGACAGGCTAAGTTACTTCCAATAGGTTACACAACTATTTAAGTTTTGCAGCCAGAATTTGAAGCCAGTTCTATAAAATTTTAATACCTGCTCTTTCTAATGTTCTATGCTGTCTTCTGAAGCTTAGTGAACCATACACTTTTAGAAGCAAACGTTTTTTGTTTCTTGAATATACCAGTCAATTCTGATTCTTTTTTTTTTTAATTCTTAACGTTTATTTATTTTTTAGAGAGAGAGCATTCATGAATGGGGGAGGGGCAGAGAGAGAGGGAGACACAGAATCTGAAGCAGGCTTCAGGCTCTGAGCTGTCAGCACAGAGACTGACATAAGCTAGAATCCACGAACCATGAGATCATGACCTGAGCTCAAGTTGGACACCTAACAGACTGAGCCACCTAGGCACCTCTCAATTCTGATTCTTTATGAAAATAATAGCACTAAAGTTGGGTTCTGCCAAAAAACAGAATAATTATTTTGCTGTTTTAAGTGAGAAGGGCAATATGCACCACTGACAGGGATAAAGCTTTTTGTACTTTAATGATATTTATAATCATTTGGTAATTTTTATGTTCTTACCAGTGCTCTTATAGTCCAGAATATTCTATTAGCATATTCGCAGGAGGAAAAAAATTATAATTGCTGTAAGACTATTGTCAAAGACTAAAGAATATAACAGTAATATCACTAACACATATGAAATTTCCCCTGCTAACCCTAGGCTTATTTGTGATTATTCCCTATACTGAAACAGCTATATCATGCTAGTTCTTACTTTATTTTTAGCTACTCTTTACATTTTACATAGTTTAGTCTGCCTGTATACAATGTGTGATTTTAAATCTATTGATGGTACATTCCTGCAAAAGTACTTGGTCCAAATCAATTGAGTTGCAAAGCAAATACGTTTTACCTGTTTGCTTTCTCATTCCACTTAAAAAATACACTACATGGCCAATCAATAGAAAGTTGGGAGAAAAATGTAAGAGAGAACAAGAAATCTTGGCAGGTTAAGATAGAATTATGTTGTAAACGTAGCCACGGCCACTCTCAGACTTAATGAGCATGATTGAACTACTAGTTGAGAAACTGACACACATATGAATTATTGGACTCAAAATCAACCCTCCTGAGAAAGCAGTTGGTGTGTCACTCCTGTGTGACACAATATTTTAACCCTTACATTCTGAGATCGTTTTTATTTTGCTTTTAGGGAGTGTGTGGTAAAAATAACAGTGGAGCAAGGGTTAGACCTGGTTTTCCGTCTGCATGATGTGACTGCATGTGAGTCACTTCACCTCCTTTGGCTTGGAGTTCTTGCCTGTGAAATGAGAGATTAGCGGAATGAGCTGTAAGATTCCACAGGCTCTAACTTGTGTGACCGTGACCTATCTCTTTAGGTCAATTTAAAATAATTACTGTAACACTACTATGTATTTTTCAAATATTTATTCATTTTTGAAAGAGAGAGAGTGAGTGAGAGTGAGCAGGGTAGGGGCAGAGAGAGAGGGAGACAGGAGGTTCTGATGTCAGAGCAGAGCCTGATGTGGGGCTCAAACTCATGAATTGTGAGAATATGACCTGAGTCAAAGTCAGATGCTTAACCGACTGAGCCACCCAGGTGCGAACACTACTATGTATTAAATAAAGATTCAATAATGCACACAAAGTCCCAAGACACACTCTTAAGTGAATGTTCAAAAACTTACTTTCTCAAGAGGGTTTAATAAACCATAACCTACTGTGTGCAGTAGTTTCAGGTTTGGGTAGAGATCTTATTACAGGGGATTGACTTTCTCTTTAGCAGAACTCTTTAACTAAAAAGAGTAAATACTTTAGGTATCATTAAGAAACAGGGCTGTGGGGGGACTTGGAGAAACTGAGTGCTTTTGAGGCAACAGGGAAGAGTGCCCCGTTTTGAAGAAGCGATATGGACAAAAGTTAACCTAGAGCACAGTGCTGTGCTATTAATTGTGCAGAGTTAGGGTATTTGAAACTACTCTTCACTAAATTAAATGAATTATTTTTAATTAAACTTATTCATTGAATTTAAAACCTCACTTGGAACACCAAAAGCTGCTATTTTCCTTTTATATTTTAAGGTAGCACCATTGATTAGGTACAAATGATTTGGCGGATTCAACTGTATTTATTAAAAACATGTTGTAACTGTATAAATTTTAGTCCCTCTGTATTCAAATATATTATGAATTGTGAATTATGATAAAAGGCACATTTAGCATCCAACAGAGTGTCCCTAACGTTAAAGAACATAGGTGCATTTTCAAGCAAGACAGGTAAACGAAAGCAACATGCTAGGCTAGAAGACACTAAGGGAGAACTGATCATTACTCTTTTTGTAGCATATATTTTTTTTAAGTTTATTTTTATTTATTTTGAGAGAGAGAGAGTAAAAGCAAGTGGGGGAGGAGCACAGAGACTGAGAGAGAGAATACTTGACAGTGTAGAGCCCGATGTGGGGCTTGAACTCATGAAATTTGAGATCATAACCTAAGCTGAAGTCAGACGCTTACCTGACTGAGCCACCAAAGCACCCTCATAGCATATTTTATGATTGAATATACAAACATATATAACACAATGTGCAAGTAGGAAAAATGCAACAATGCCCAAGAGTTTCCTTTCCCTTTTCTATAGCAATGCTTCTTCCTTGTTTAGCACTATTCTTTGAATAGGTATAGTTTTGTTTGTACTTTTATTTGCTAAAGACCTAGTCACTTTCTTGGAACATATTCATCTTTCCCTATTTTTATAAAAAGAATCATGGAAAATGTGTGACAGAATACACATGTGTGACAGAATACACATGGCAAATGTGTGACAGATACATTTAAACCAATCCCAGGGCTTACCAGCCTGCAGATAAAATGGCAACCCTGAAAGAGCTCTCACTCCTAAATCAGTGGAGTGTTGCCTTCCTCCTATAGCTAAGGAGAAGCGCAAGGTATCCTGGATATTTGTTGATGGACATCAGGCCTGCTCCAGCTGTCAAAACCACAGCTGTTGGGTTTCCTTCTGAGTGATTGGTGCCATGGATGCCCTCCAGCTAGTATGTTCCCCGATAAGGTCCAGTGGAGAGCTGCAAAAGAGCTGAACACTTGGCTTCTAATAGCAAATGCAAAAACAAATTTCACAACAAATTGCATTTTCAGCACTGCCTGATGCCATACGATTAAACGAGCTGAATTTGTTCCAGTCCACTAACTCGGAAGACATCATGATGGAACAGTTTCTCCTGGTGACTGTTAAATGTTAAAGCAGTTAAGGGAGAAGGATTTTTTTTTTAACTTCTACTACAAAGGGGGGGGGCGGGGTGGGGAGGAGAGGGAAAGCTGATCAAGCTTGTTAGAAGTACTCAATTAGGAGAAAGCAAATAAGGCCGTTTAACATCTTCACCAGGATAAAATCTGTCAGTGAGAACTCTCCATGACTTTGTGCACATTTTTAAAAAATTTTATTGTAAACTTGGAGAGCAGGAGATGAAAGATCCAATATTTTTATCTAGTTATTCCTTTCCCCCCCAAAGCCTTGTATAAATGTACACTATAGGCAAAAAAATATTGATAGGTACATTTTCAGAATGCCTACGATGTGGTTGGCATTATAGATTTAAGTTACCTTATTTAATCCTCTCAGGAAGCCTCTGTGATATATACTGATACCATCACTTTTTATATATATAAAAACAAAACAAAACAAACAAACAAAAAAACTAAGGCCCAGAGAGGTTAAGCAAGCAAGACCATAGACTAATATGTGGCAGAACCAGAATTTGAACCAGCCCTTCTAGGTTCAGAGTCTGTGCTGTTAATCACCATACTCTGTTGCCTCTGAAACTTAACATTCGTTTGATATGTGTTCAAATATAGTTCTACTGTTTCACCCTTCTTTCTTGGGAAGAATAGTTTCAGTGCAAAATCAGTTGTATGACTCATTTGTATATTAATGATAAGTATAAACTATAACCTGGTGCAATTGTACCATCTAATTTTAGAAAAGGAGTTCCTTTAAAACTCCTGCATTGTGGGAAATGTTTCATGCACACTATCACATGTTTCTTCATGACTCATTTGTTGTGGCAGGCATGCTTGATAGCAGTTCACCACAGGGTATGCTATGGGGTAGTTGCAGACTTATTCAGGAAAGTTAGGGAGTTACAGGAGAAATGGATTTGCTATTCTGCTACTTACTGAAATCTCTTCTCTGAGTTCTAGAAAGAAATAAAAATACTCTCTACTGCATAGAGTTGCTATGAGATTTAACTGTGATGACATTGTGAGAATATATCATGAAGCATTACAGTGGGTGGGAAATTGAAGTTCTCCAAGGGGTAGGCAGGCTGGGGGAGACACTGGAAAAACTCGCCCCACTGCTGTAGGAATTAGACACCTGGATATGGAACAAAGGTACTGTTAGGCAGTTGGAATGAAGAAGGCAGCTCCTCGGGGGCTTATACAACCCAAGAGGTTAATTTAATACAATTAAGTTAAAGCCCTTTAGAACTAACAACTAACACATAGAAGCTCATGGCTTTCTACATTCAATCATTTATTGATTCATTCAAGGACCATCCATAAAATCTTCTGTGCATCAAGAACTGTGTTAGGTGGTCACACAGTCACAACAGTAAATTTACACAGTATCTGCTCTGGTGGAGCCACCAGAATAGTGGAAGAGACAGGTTAATAAACAGACAAGTACATTCACTACACTGTGCTAGGTTAGATGTAAGCACTTCTACAAACTTTTAGGTGACACCCTTTCCTCTGCCTTCACTATTACCTGTATCACATGCTGGCAGTACATGGTGGAGTGGTTAAGAACCTGCACTCTGGTGTCAGACTATCCGAATTATAATCCTAATTCTATTCCCTGCAAGATGAAATCTTGGGATAGTTACTAACTTTCTATTCAGTTTATTCACCTTTTCAGTGGAGATTATAATAGGGCCTACCTCACAGAGTTGATGTGAAATTACACATGGCTATGCATGTAAAGAGCTTAGTACAGAAAAAATAAAAAAGCTCAACATCACTAATCATCAGGCAAATGCAAATCAAAAGAACAGTGAGATCACCAATACCAGGCAGAATGGCTAGTATCAAAAAGGCAAGAAATAACAAGAATTAGTGGGGATGTGGAGAAAAGGCAACACTTGTGCTCTATTGACAGGGCTGTAAATTGGTACAGCCACAATTGAAAACAGTATGGCGTTTTCTCAAAACATTAAAAATAGAAGTACCAGACAATTCCACTTTGGGTATTTACCCAAAGACAATGAAAACAGTAATTTGAAAAGAATTACACCCCCATGTTTATTGCAGCATTATTTACAATAGCCAAGATATATAGAAGCAACCCAAGTGTCCATCAACAGATGGATGAATAAAGCAGGTATATATATATATATATATCTATATCTATATATATATATAATATGAACACACACACACACACACACACACACACACACATATATATACACTTTATCTCTTCCTTCTTCCATCCTCAAGGAAACACTAATCCTGATTATTCACAAGTAGTGCCATCCACTTCCAGGTTCAGAATGATGCTTAAATAGGTAAGAACGAAGCATAAAGAAAGCCAGGAATAATGGCACAGGATTCATAGCAAGTCCAAGAGCAATCCTGGAGGTTATGGAAGTTCTTATAAAACTTCAGCTTCACTGACGACTTAGATCTAGAAGAAAGCTTGTTGGGTGTTTTGTTTATTTGTTCCTTCTGCTTTGTTTTTCTCTTTTGTGCCTTATCTTTCTTTTTTCTTTTGAATTTCTTTTTTATAATGAAACAACTCTCTCTTCTTTATTGAAATAATATGAAGAATATAGACATTAATATAATCAAATGTCTGTATAATCCATAACTGTGTAGGCATAACATTATAATAAAACAATTAATTTAAAATAGAATAATTAATTGAGTGTTGGTTACCAACATGCATTGCTTCTACTTTGGAATCATTTCTTTTTTCCTATGATTTCCTAAACTGAGTTTTAAGGGGCATTAGTTCTATGGAATTTTAAGAAGTGGGGGGAAAAAAAAGTTTCTCTGGAACAAATGTACTTAGGAAATGACAAGATTAACAAAGTTCTTTTTTTAAATCTTTAAGTCTATTCAGATGCATTAATATGCTAATTAGAACTGGAAGTCCCCTTGGCCAAAGAGGTTTTAATAGGAAGGCTGCAGGCCCAGTAGCTTACAGCCAACTGGTTCCCATCCCAGCTCTGTCTCTTTTTAATGCAGGACCCTAACTAGGCAAGATGTTTCTTATCTACAAAATGGGGAGGAGGATATGCCTACCTCATAAAGTTTTTGTTTAAGAATGAAATGAGTCAATATTTATGAAGTTACTAAGGAAGAGTAAATAGTATATAGTAAGTGCTTTATATGGACTATATATAAAATTGGATTTTTCCCATACCTAGTAATTTTCCAAATCTTTCAAGGTGTATCACTCTGGACCAGCGATATTTGAAATTGTGGAGGAAAGGCTACCTGCCTTGCTGACCAGAAAACCAAATTGACTCCACCTTGTCTTCACTGCTCCATTTTGTTGAGCTGCTGAAACTTTATTGACACCAAGCAGAAGCCAAAGTGCTGGAGACAGCTGAGAAAGGCTTTCTGAGGATTGTGAAAAATGTGTTTTTTTTCTAAAAACCGATGAGATGACCTAAGTAAGCAAATGAATTATAAATTCAAGTTTACTCTCCAATCAGAATAATTGAAAAACAACTTCTGTAATCCATGGTTATTTCCACATTTGTTTCTTCCCTTGACAGTACATTTTTTGAGTTTCTACCCAAATTTGTGCTCCCAAAATTGCAATTCTAAGACATGTAATAAACACTTTTGCTTACATTTCAATGCCTCATAATTTCTCTGTCAATAGAATAAACCCTGAGTAATGCTCAAATTCATTATGTCCTGCTCAATAACATAGCCATTGCCTTAGCTCAGCCATTATCCTCTTTTATTTCTTTATTTTTAATTTTTTTAATGTTTATTTATTTTTGAGAAAGAGAGAGTGTGAGTGGGGGAGGGACAGAGAGAGAGAAGAGAGAGAAAGAGAGAGAGAGAGATAGAGAATCTGAAGCAGGCTCCAGGCTCTGAGCTGTCAGCACAGAGCCCAACATGGTGCTCAAACTCACAAACCAGGAGATCATGACCTGAGCTGAAGTCAGACATTTAATTGAGCCACCCAGGTGCCCTCAGCTCATACATTATCTCTTATCTGGTAATGTATTGGCTACCTCTGATCTTTCTTGTATACATTCAAGTCTCCACCTATACAGTTATCTTTCTAAAACACAAATTTGAATGTGTTATTCTCCTCCTAAAAAACTTTCTCTCAAGAGCCTTGTTTCCAAGGGCCTTATAAAGTCCAAACTCCCTATTCTAATATTCAAGTCTTTTCAAAATCTAGCCCTAGCCAATTTTGACAAACACATCATTGAAGCCACTTCCCCTCCTCTATAACACCTCTTCTCCACCAAAACCCCACACTAGCACCTAGCATTCTGGCCAAATGCCTCTTTGCCTTTGTTTAACCCCCACTGTCTTCTCCATACATTTTCTGATGAAATACTTTGGGTTTGCTTCCTTTCTGAAGATTTCTCTGGTACCTTCCTCTTTGATAGAATTAATACATAAATTTATTCTTAGTTCTTGCGTGTGATAATTCTTTCTTCATGTTGCCCACAAAACCTGCATTCTGTTGTGTGACTGTTATTCTTTGCATGTGTACGTTGTTCAAATCTGAGCTCTGCAGGGTCAGGGAATAAAATATACACATAATGTTTATGGAACACTCCACTTCAGGCCTAGAACACAGTGAGAGATTAATAAATGTTGCATTGTACTGAGTAAAGAAAATAAAGGATCTTTGGGAAATTACTTATTTAATTTTTCTAGCTCTTATGGGACATTCTCAGTATTCTAAAAATGTCAAATTTTTGTCATTTTTTGGTTTCAATTTATTCACATTTTTGAAATCACTCCTATGTGGCTCTTAGATATAGAGGTAGATGGGTCTTGAACATTGATGCTAAATTTCACTTCTTCCTGTAATAGTTCCTTTTTAAGAGATGTTTCAATGCTAAGACAAGACTAGTGCCACTGGCTTAAAATCTCTTCACTGCATTTGATCCTGCACCTCCTACCCTCTGTAACAAAATGTATTTCAGTCTTATTTTGACAAGAAAGATCAAATGAAGTGTCTTTCCAGTATGAAAACACCTGATAATCTTAGGTAGCAAAAGGACATCGGTATTTTTCTTCCTTTATGGAAGGCTGCTAAATCAGACAAATTAAAGCTAAGCACTCTCTAACATGCATAATGAAGGCAAGTGAGCATTGAAAAAAAGAAAATCCAAGACTTTTGTCTGCAATGGTGTTATCAGTATTATTCTTCTGGTCTGGGAAGTCAAACAAAGAGAGGTTTTCTCTTCTGTCATGAATGCTGGCCAATCACAGATGAGGTGGCAAGAAATACCACCGGAACATCCCACCCCATATTCTCCAGAGGCAACAATGCAACCTCCCTGAGACACCATATTGGCATTCTCTGAATACAAGAACCCAAATAATCTTTTTAGCTCTGTTTCATTTGTGTAGCCCAGCTGTTAGGTAGCAAAATAAAAAGCAAACACTGTCCAATGAAAATAAGATGAGGAAAGAAAGGCATACTTTGATACAGTTTTTCCACTAAACTAGATTTTTCTTTTTAGATCTCATGTGCCGCTCAAAATATATATTACGTTATTATATCTGTATAAGCACGTGTGGATATCTTCTTCAGATTTCAACTTAGAGATATTTATAAGTTAAAATATTAGAAAACAGAATTACTAAAATAAAAGTTCCTGGGTTGATATAAGGCATTTAAAAACTTTTTCAGATTTTAAAATATTCTCCAATTTTTTTTTTTTTTTTTAAATAAGTGTCTGGATTGACATCGTGCAGCTGATTTTGTTTTCAGAGAGTACTCTGGTTTAAAAATAAATAGAAAGGATTATATTTCAGGAACTGTTTCATTGAAAATAGCAAATTTCACAGATGATTTATTCCATAATGATAATGCATCTCCTGATGTTTATTAAATTAAGGAACTTCATAACCAGGAAACTATTACCAAAAACATGTTCTTAAACATTTGGCCAATAGCTACTTATTCCTTAAAAGTTTCAAGTAGCTATTCATTCTGTATTCAGGAGGGGCCATGGAGATAAGTTTAAAAATTCTTCCCAATGAATTTTTTCACTATAGAATAACCCTGTTTACATTGAATGAAGCAAAAGATATGCATTATTGAGCAAAGGAAAACCATTTGAATGTATTAAGAATAAAATCTGTATCAACACAGAACTTGATTCTCTGATAAGGGGGATTGGATACCCAGCACAAGTAACCCTTTGGAGGAATTTTCTGTGGAGTGAAGATAGAGAATAGATCAGAATTCTAACCTCCACCCCAAGGGATAAAGCAGTTCTGCACATGGCAGAGAGTCAAAACTGGCAGCTGCGTGTTCCAGTTCTGCAATTCTCTGCAGGAAATGGGCATCTGCCCCATTTTCAAAAAAGACTGAGACTAGGGGAAAAGGAAGATTTTTGTTCTTCATTAGCTCAACAAAATATGTGTTCTGTAATTTGTTCATCCATTTGATGTGGACTTTTCAAAGTGATATATAAACTCATATTTAAATAAAAGAATCATATTTAAAATACTCTTGAAAAAAGCTTAGAATGTGCAGGGCAAAGCTGCAAGAAATTTTAACTAGGAAAAAAATGGAGAAAATCATGCTTTGCACACTTTTCTTTACGTAATTCAAATTCAATATTTGAATAAAGATAGATGAGTGGAGGGCAAGCTAAGCTCATGTCTGTGACTTTTTTTTTCAAGTTATTATGAGCAATATTTGTATGTGAATAATTCCTGTACTTTTCAAAACACTATCCATGAAGCTTCACATTCCAAATGACATTTGTTTAAGTAAGTGCTAGGAGAAAAAAAAAAAGCTACTGATAAACCTTGCCAAGTAGAGGACAATACAGCAACTAAATTAGTCATTGTGGTTAATATATTTGGTCTCAATAACCTCATTTTAAGTTCCCTGCTTTGTGAATTCTGTATATGTCCCCTTTAAAGGTGTTTTTGAAACTTTCTGGAAATAGACATGATTTTTTTTAAAAGAAGAAAGTACTCCATGATAGAGTATAATAATTATTTCCATAATTTAAAAGAAGTGTTTGAGTTAGATATTAATATCCATCTATATACCTGTTTAATTAAGTTCAGGTATTGATGCACTTAATGTTCAGAGAGCAGAGTCAACTACATTGGACATACACTGCAAAAGAGTCAAGAGTTTAACTGTTTCCAACATTGGTAACTTAAGCAAACTTCTAATTCACAAAATAAGTTTGTTCCCATTGACATTTTGCACTTTCATGTTTTATAAGATATTCTTATGTTATTTAATAGATCCCTCCAGCTTACTCTGAAGGAGTACCTCAATTTATTTCCCTCACACTTACAGTTTGATGACCTGGTCTATGAATAGAAAAGCAAGGGGCAGAAAGCAACTGATTGGAGTGGCCAAGATGGTTGTGCCATATGTGAAGAGGCAAAAGAGCCACAATTACAGTCTCCGGTTCTATCCCTCTACCTGGTCAAAGTATGGGACATGGCAGACTCTATTGCCCTCAAATCAACCAAGTAGAACTCTTTAGCTAATAAGTTTGAACTCTCTTAACTAGGGCTTTAGGAGGCTGTGTCAAATATTTACTTTAATAACATGACTAATATGGTAATGAAAGAAAATTAAAGGCATTATTTTGTTAAGGATGAGAAAAGCATCATGATTTGTCTTTAATTCTGATGTTGGTGCATGAATAGTAGTTAGAATAGAGTTTGAAGCAACAGTTGAAAACTTGATTCTGTATGGATTATGCAGCCTTCTAATCTGCATAATTTTACTTCAGGTGACATGTGAGAGTGAAGTAAACAAACAAGAAAAATAATAACTGTATTAGTATTCTCAGGCTGCAATAACAAAACACCATAGATTGGATGGTTTAAACAACAAATATTTATTTTTCACAGTTCTGGGGGCTGGGAAGTCCAAAATCAAGGTGCCAACTGATTCAGTTTAGAGAACTGTCTCCCTGGCTTGCAGATAGCCAGCTACTCACTGTGTCCACCATGGCAGAGACAGAGAATGAGAGCCAGCTCTCTGGGATCTCTTTCTACAAAAACACTAAATCTTATCATATCATGGAGCCACCCTTATGATCTTATTTATCCATGATTGCCTTTGTAATGGCCCTATCTCCAAATACAGTCATATTGGAGTCAAAGGGCTTCAACATATTGAATATTGGCAGGACACAATTTAGTGCATAGTAACTACCAAAACATCTAAGAAATCAGTCATGTGCATCATTAGAAAACAAGTCAGAGGAATGATAGAAGATTATAGCATAGCACCATTCAAAGGCTGCCCTTGAACTAAAAATGTTGTCATCACTTAGAGACACAAAATCTCAGGCTCCTCCTTAGAACTATAGATTCAGAATCTTCATTTTAACAGGATCCTCAAGTGACTGTTTACACATTTGAGTTGAAAAACATGGTTACAGAATTAAGCAAGAGTTAATATTTCCATTGTGTTGGAATCTCTCCCATAACTGGAACTTGCAAACTTATTTACTATAACAATGTTAATATTCTTAAGAAAAGTATGATCAGAAAATTCATTAGTATTACTTTTGCTGTTGTAGGCAAACATCATCCATTGGCCAAATTTCATTTTGTGAATAAAACCTATGATAGACCATTAGATTTCTTTCCCAGAAAGTTCATAAAAAATCCTCTCAGGCTGGACATAAACAAAAACTTTGGTTAATTGTACCATTAGCTTAAAAACATGTTATCCATCTCTTACAAGTGCTCTGTGGTTTAAAAAAGGCATTATTTTTGAAATAACACTTTAAACTAGGCATATATTTTCTACAACATAGGGAGTGCAACATTACTTATAATGGAATTTTCAATTATGTAGCATTTCAAAGCAACTTTAAAAAATTTATTCTGTAATGTCAAAAATGTAGAATTATGCCCACAAAGCTTACTATTTTGGCACAGTCCTAGAAGTGTTTATAAATCAAAAAGCCCTTCTTATAACTGACATTTATAGGTCTCTACCATATATTTCCTTATTATTCTGCCTAAACACTAAGATGAAATATGCAACAGAATACAATTTTCTTTGCCAATGAGAACTAAAAGATACACCCTCCTGTATCATTCTTCAAAACATCAACACTGACAATAAAGTAGATATTCTTTAAATTACAGTTCAAAATGAACAGCCACTAACTGTGACATATTCTCCCTGTAATAATTTGTGATAATTTTAAGGAATGTGTTTTAATGTTAGCATGTAGTCTGGGTTAATTTTACAATAAAACATTCAAATTTATGCCTGAACTCTTAATGAATGCTTCTTGAAAAAAGCAATGTAGACTAATAATGGTATGACTCGTGTAATTATTAGCTAAACATCAACAAGTACACAGCCCATGATGCTAAACCATGACTTTTCTTAATTCAACTATATTTTGGTTATATATTTTACTTATATTTTGTTTTATATCTGAGCTGTAGTGCAGAGCTATGTAATCAAATCATGCAGAATATGGTAAAGTATTAATACTATGTTATAGATCTGCTAGCCTATTTATTTAGAATACAGCCCTAACTAGGCAGATATTTTTGGAAGGGCCCACTGAGTCATTGAGCCACAGAGCTGTGTGGGGGAGGTGGCATGAACATGCCATCGTATACTTCAGGGGATTGTAGAGCACAAAGTAGAATGTCTAATCCCTCAGAAGTGTGATTATTTCACGAAACCACACCCCACTGAGCTGCCTTATTGCTGTTATAAAAAATCTTTATTATAGGAAGCTCTTTTCTGCTGTAAGAAGATGAATTCCACACTTTAGAATGTTAAACAGCAGTTTCAGCAGAGTTCTGTAGTTCACACAGATTAATCTACCCCTTTGGAATATTCATGATTCAATCAGAATGCTCTTTAAATATCGGCAATTTTACCATTGTAAAATAAACTAGGTACATTCTGATGAAACAGCCTGTGCTTAGCAAATGCCTTCATTAATTTTTTTAAAAGTATTTTATGGATTCTGTTACTATCAAAGAACATCTCTCTATGAAGGCAGACTCAATCCCACTAACGCAAAATTGGTATTATTGAAAAACTTGGTACTTGAGAAAAACAGGATAAAACCAAAACATTATGAGGCAAAGTGCATTGACAATGCAAATCAAATGCACATGGTTTAATTATAATTGTGTATTAACTGAAGAACTGGGGATTATAAATGATGTGTCTCTGGTGAAGAGTTCGGCTGAATACATTACATATTCATTAGTTTTCCATTTTTATTCACTAAATGTCCAGTCTTCTCTCCTACACACCTGCAATTGTGCCTTCATGACTGAAATGAATATTCTGAATTCAGAAGATTATATTTATGTATATTAAAAAGCAACAAAAGTATGAAATACAACACTTTTATTTCTACTATTCTGCATATTTTTATCTGATTAGCAGATTGTGTTGGTTTTGTACAATGCCAGAACATTCTATGATGACTATTCAAAGATTTGATTTGGAAAGTGTTAAAGAGTACCTCAAGACTCTCAGTCTTACAGATGAGAAAGCGTGTGTGTGTGTGTGTGTGTGTCTGTGTGTGTGTGTGTGTGTGTGTGTGTGTGTGTGAGAGAGAGAGAGAGAGAGAGAGAGAGAGAGAGAGACAAAGGCAGAGACAGAGACAGAGACAGAGAGAGACAGAGAGAGAAAGAGGGCGAGTGGTCAGCCTGCTGTAGTTGGTGAATCCATCCTGTATCCCACCCTTAATTTTGATATAATCAGGAAGAAGCCTAGACATATTACTTCTCTTTCGGTACTGAAACCAGCAACTGATCAATTTCAAATAAAAAATCAATGTATTTATTGGACATTGTATGTGTGGGACAGGAAGAAGGAAAGGGCATTTCAGGTGGACTTTTCATTTTAAGTAGATGGTTCTCATTGTACAAACTGTTTCTAACACATTTATTCTTATTTGGCACTCTATTTTCAAGGACTGCCTCGGATTTGGCTAAGTAATTGAAATTTAAATATTGTTTGTATTTGTATATCTGAAAGGAAAGTTGGAAATAAGGACAATAAAATATCTTTGCTCTTGTTTAGATGTTCTAATGTGAACATCTTCACACTGAAAATTAAGGAATTTAAACTATGTCATTACTACTGATTAAGATACATGTATTAATTATGATTATATTTGTATTTCATTATGACAAAACAACTGGCTTATCTAATACATTACATTTATTAACAACTATTTTAATAAATATGACACATATTTTCTAAGCTTACATTCTTATGTTTTCTAAAGAAACTTGACCTTGTGTTCTGAAATGATAGTTTTCTAGATCTTAAAATCGTTCTTAAGCTAAAAGGTGATTATCCTTCACAAAAAAAGGAAAATAAAAGGACTAAAATTAATATGTTTGCTAATTGCTGATCCCTATGTGCTGGTTATGAACTGAAATTCTTCAGACATTTCTTCCCTAAACCCAGTTTGGTAGCTTTGATTGACTGCCTGTTACTTTAATACTGACTTGATCTGTTGAATCAGTTGAACCCTTTTATACATGTGTACCGACATCTATGTTAACTCAAATCACAGGGAATTATTTTTAGTGTTTTCCTTTTTTCTAGGGAAATTTATGGTTAATATAATGAATGTTCTTGATATGAAATGCATATTTTTATTAAACTATTATCAGCAAAAGAAAGGAAAAGTTGGACTGAGATGGAGCTTTTTGGAACCCTCCTAAATTGTTTCACTTCTTTCTTATGCCTCTGGTTAGTTTATCTCATTTATTTACCCATGAGCATTAGGGAATGGTAAATATGTCATAAAGGACAACCACAGAGAAATCACCTGACCAGATTCAATCACACTCTGGACTAGCCTTTGTACCCTATCAAAGGCCAGCCACATTAAGAAATATGGAAACTTTCTTACAGGGGACACCTTTTAAGAGGGTGAACATGATTGGTGAAAACCCTCTCACATCTGGAAGAAAAACAATTCATGCTGGTTGCTTTATAACAAATATACCAATGAAAGGACTGGGTGACTGGTACAATTTATCCATGAGGGGCGCAGTTCTCCATACATTGTCCATTGTTGTCAATGTCCCACAAAAATGTGGTGCTTCTTTCAAATCAAAGCTAGCTAAGGACAGCTTAGTAACTTGCTTTGAGATATCTTCCTGTTTAGGTGATAGAGCAATTAAGAATTTTAAGTTCTGTGATTTGAAACATTTTCAGGAAGAGAAGATGGAAAAAAGACAGACTGCAGGAAAATCAACAGAGAATTCTGTCCTGTGAATGCAGATCACAAGAAGAAAAGGCGAGGAAAGAACTAGGTTTTAATTGTGTCTATTCCAGACAAAGACAGATTGCCTTGGGTATTTAGGAAAGCCACAATATAGCAGCATATTGGTGCGCCTCACTCAGGCTTGCCATCTTAAAATGGGCATTAACACCTCCTCTCCTTCACAGGCCCAGACAGCAGCAGGCACTCCTGACATTTCCTTCTACCTCAGGGGCTTGTTGCTGAGGAAAATTTATGGTTCCCTCTTCTGGAATTCTAGGATCCTACCCTACACAAGAAAATGATAAACCTACTGGGTGAAATTTATCTATATCTGAAAACAATTTGACATTAGCTCTCCAGTATATTATTTACATTTTAATGGCTACTTTATATGAGATAATTAAGGTGGGGAAGAATAATGGTCATTTCAGGAGCCTAAACAGCTTCATTATGGTATTAGAAGACACCTTCAGAAAATCCAGTGGGCGTCAATCTTCTTTTCTGTGCAAAGGGCTATTCTGGTAGGAAATGTTTATTAACCTCAGGTCAGTGCTATGATTTGGATGAAAAATCTAATATCAGGGTATTAAGGGAAATTTTGCTTTCACTGAAGATTGTCTGTTTAGTACAGATATCTGTTTTGGAATCCCTAAGCTGTCTCAGAAGACTCACCATTGCTTTATTGTTATTATTATTTGCCTCACAAATATCTACTCTTATATTATTGATGAAAATCAGGATGATAAAATTCAGCAGAGGGAATTAAGTCGGGAGTGGTGAGGGGACATGGGAGAGGGGAAAGTTGAGTAAGAAGGGGAGGCAAAATTAGAAAATTTCCGGCAAAGATGAAACAGTATTCTTGTACAGTTTCTAGGCTTTGTCATCCATTTACAATGAAGTGGTTAGGTCTTGGATTTTGCTTGAGGCAATTGGAATGAGCTCTAGTTTCCCCATCTATGGAGATAATAAGTTCTTTGACAATATCATGGGGTTGTCATATAGAACAGCTGAACTGTAAGATCCATGATGGAAGTAACCTTCTATCTATCCTGGTAATCACTGTGTCTTTCACGTAACATGGATTTCATATTTTAGGCACTTAATATATGTTTAGTGAATTAAAGATACATTTCACAATCAAATGAAGATAAGATTTTCAACTAGTTTGCATTGAGAGCTACACCAGATAATATATATACCTAAAAGTTGCCTCCAAGATACTAAGAGGACTGAATTTCACAATCACAAAATTTTAATCCTCTTAGACACTTCTTATACTTCATATTTGTATACTATTATACTTTTTTTCAAAGTAGCATCATCCTAATTTCTTTTTACTCTTCTAAAATATCTGTGAAGTAGATTAGGAAACTAGTGTGATCTCTTTTACAGAAAATGAGGTAAAGTTCCTGATTTTATGTAGTGGAGTCTGTAGTAATACTTGCATGGTATGGGAGAAGACCAAGGTTGGCTGATTGTTTAATTTTTTCTAAGATGTTAACAACGCATCCCCTAGACTGTAACTATATATCCTAGTCTGAAATCCCATTGGCTCCCTGTCCCTAGCCTTCCCCTACTTGTATGGCATTTTACTTTTTGTGGTGATTGTGGTCATTTAAAAACATGATGTCCACAATCTCTTTGATGTTCCACCTTTCAGGAGATGGAGGTTTGCATATGGCTGAATTTAAGGGCTTGCTTTTAATGAATAAAGTAAAGCAATGATCATAGAGAATAGGTAATAAAAACATACCATGACTTCCTTCTTGGTTACTCTCTTTCTCTTCAATTACTTGCTTTTGGGGAAACTAGCTTACCAATGAAGACACCCTCATGACAAGATACTAAGGCCTCCTGCCAGGAGCATGTGAATGAGCCATCATGATTGTGGATCCTGTAGCCCTTTTCAAGCCTTCAGACTGCAACACAAGTCAGCACTTGATTGCAACCTAATGAGAGACCCTGGGCCAGAATCACCTAGCTAAGTTTTTCTCAAATTCCAATGTCATGAAATTATGAGAAAATATTTAGGGGATAATTTATTACTCAGTTACAGATAATTAATGTCATATTTTTCAAAATTTCTATTTCTGTAGTGGGAGAACACAGGCTGTCAAAATCATTCGGTTATGCTCATTGAAATTACTGGCACAATCGAATACACAGTAAAATGCATGAATCATATATACACACGGCATACATGTGTCTATATTTCTAATGTATCCTTTGTTTATACCTTTGCTCAATTGTTTAAATAATTGCTACTCATCAAATCCTTAATGCTTAAGAGAATGCTTAATGCTTAAGAGAAGACATTGATTCTTCATTTAAGGATATTCATAAGTATTGAATTCAATTAAATAGGATATGATCATGTTTATTTCAAAGTGTCACTGGAGAAGTTCCAAGATGGAATAAAAACCACGAAAAAAAAATCAAACTCATTTTTTTCAAATACATCTCACTGAATTATTGAACTGCACATACACACATACACATATCCACCTGTGTATATATGGAGATGTATAGTGTGTGTGTGCATATGTGTGTGTAATATGTATATATGTATGTGTGTGTATGTAGATCAACTCTATGATCTTGTAAAAAGGTACTGCATTATCATTTCCATTTCTGCATTTGTAAAATGAATGCTATATTACCACATCATACAGTTATTATGAAGATGTAGATAAAAAAATGCCATTTTGGGGGCCTCTGGGTAGCTCAGTCAGTTGAGAGTCTGAATCTTTTTTTTAAATATTTTTTATACATTTATTTATTTTTGAGAGACACAGAGAGACAGAGCACAAGTTGGGGAGGGGCAGAGAGAGAGGGAGACACAGAATCCAAAGCAGGCTCCAGTCTCTGAACTGTCAGCACAGAGCCTGATACGGGGCTTGAACTCACAAACCGTGAGATCATGAACTGGGCCGAAGTCGGATGCTCAACCAACTGAGCCACCCAGGTGCCCTGAGAGTCTGAATCTTGATTCCGGCTCAGGTTATGATCTCATGGCTGTGAAATCTAGTGCTGGGTGTCAAGCCTGCTTAAGATTCCCTCTCTCCTCTCCCTCTGTTCCTCCCCCACTCATGCTCTCTCTCGTTCTCAAAACCAAAACAATGCCGTTATGTATCTCCAATACCTAGCATAGTGCCTAATTCATAGAAATCACTCATAAAGTATCAATTCCCTTTTCTCCTTTTCTATCTTTCTTTTTTTGTTTCTTATTTATTGTTAATTAATGATACAAAACTAATTGAAAAGGAAGAATTCTAATAGGCTCCACAAACGATAGTTGAAATGCATGTGAAGTTTACATAGTTTTATATATGCGCATTATCACACGTTTTGTTTGTTTGTTTTTCGTTTCAGGATAAAGTATGAAGGGTTTTATCTTTAAATGTAAAACTGGTCTTTAACTGTACATTATTCCCTTTTAATAGAAATAATTTTGTAATGTAAGTGGTCAAGCCTAGAAACGAAATGTTAACATGGGTTAACTCTTGTTTTCCTGTAACATTCATATCCCACACAATTGCTCAAGTAGAATGATATCACATTTTGTTGCTATACTCTTGGTTAAAAAGAGGCATTTTAAAAATTAATAATATTCAACTTGAAAGGACTCTTATTTTTAAAAGTTATGTTTACATACACTGGATGAAGCAAAGGAATAGTACTATAACTGATAAGTTTCTAGACTTTGGGCAAGAGTCTCTCTGCCTTAAGCCAAAGACAAATTTTTGGAAGCCTTATGAGGGCTCAGACAATGAATGGAGCTAGGAGATGAGAACAGGAAGAACAGCCATGGCTCATAGAAAAAGAGCTGACGAATCTGTTCCTGCTACAACAAATAACGTGTAATATTTCCTTCTGTCATTGCATCTCCTATCCCAAACTTAAAGCTCAGTGAACAACATCTGATTGGACAAGCTTAGGTCAGGTGTCCTCTCTTGGCTGTACCAAAATGATGAGAGAAAAAGAATATGGCCTTTATGGTTGTTAGAATGGTTGGCAAATACTTGAGTTTACTTTCACATTATACATGATGGAGAGAAACAATTCCCCCAAAGCAAATGATACTACGTTAGGAAAGGCAAAGGTAAGTGGTCCGGCAAAAATGACTAATTTCTTAAACTAGTCATGTCTTGACAAACTAATTTGAAAGGAAGAGAACTTGTATATGTCACTGAGGCTACAGAAATGGGAAGGAGGCATGATAAGATGTGAGAGTAAAATTTTATAATTATATGGATATTGATGCCTCATGTCTGATTAAAATGCTGATAATAATGCTAAATATAAGAGTTTTACACATTTTTAAATTACAATAGAGAATGCGAACATAGAATTAGAAAATGCTAAAATTTTTGTTGAGAATTATGTTCGTGTATTTAAAAATATCCTTATAATGTAAATAAAAACATTATTTAAGCAACAGCAATGTATCTTCTTGGCATATTAGATCATAATTAACTTAAGAAATGCTATAAGCAAGTGGCTTAAAATACTAAGGGCACAAAGCTATATCTTTTTCTCTTAAAAAAGATTATGACCTGAGAAATTCAGACTGAGATTACCATCTTATGTTGGATAATCTAATTAAAAACAACCCACTCCCAAACAATTAATCCTGGGAGCTAAGGCAAACAGATTTTTATCACTTTATAGTGTTCAGCTCAAAATGAATACTTCAAATAGCCAATCTCACACTTGCTTAATCTACTAGGTGAGCTGAAGCTTGAAAATCCTTATCTCCTTGATTCTTATCAATGAGGTTGGGGGTGGTGATCTAACAAGTTAAAAACATAGTTAAAATGCCTAGTTTCTTGTTTTGGTGACAGACTTATATATCTACTTTCTACTAATGTAGGGAAGCAAACAAGTAATGAAAGATAATTTCAGTATAGATGTTAATTACTTGTACTTAAACATGCAAACAGAATTCTATCCTTCATTCCCCCACAAAGCATCTTAACAAGCAGTAATTAAATTTATCTAGTTTTGTATCCTGAATTCTCTGGCTAGAAGAGACAAATTAGAAATATAATATTCTCTTATAAGTATATTATTATAAAGTGTATTTCTGACATAACCAGGAATTTTACAAATGGAACTCCTGGAAGTGATACAGCAAATGGGAGAAAAAAAAGTCTTAATAAAATTTTATTTGGGCACATATATACAAATTATGTATTTTCTGTGTATATTTATATATAAAACTGTACAATTACACATAATTAAAATAGTAAGTCTTTTCATCTGAAGCTACTTAGCATTTTTGGAATTGTCTAATTTGCCAAGCAATAATACTCTATGTTATATATGCAATTAGGTACCTACCCAAGTTAGCTCTATTTTTCCTGTAACTACTTTTGTTGCTTGATACTTCTATTAAGTTAGAACAGTAACACATATGAAATTTAAATGACCACCTGAGAAATACCTCTTTGTTCTAAAATTTTTTAATGTTTTTTTTTAATTTATTTGAGAGAGAGAGAGAGAGAAAGAGAGAGAGAGAGAGAGGGAGAGATAATGCACAAGCAGGGGAGGGACAGAGAGAGAGGGAGGCAGAATCTGAAGTAGGCTCCATGCTCTGAGCTGTCAGCACACAGCCTGATGTAGGACTTGAACTCATGAACTGAGAGATCATGACCTGAGCTGAAGTTGGATGCTCAACTGACTGAGCCACCAGTTGCCCCCCGCCCTTTTTTTTAATTCTTTTAATGCTCCTTTTTCTAATAAGCAAGTCATTACTTCTTTTTTCTCTCAGTCACTGTCTCTGTCAATAAAACAGGTTATATGTAGAATATAACATACGAATGTCCAAATATGCATCTCCTTTTTTGTTATTTCACACTCTTTACAATTCTATTTCACACTTTTTTTTTTTTAAAGCATATTATCCTGGCAATGTCACTATTTACCTGTACATTATTGTGCAGTGGAACATATGTTGCTGTGTGGAATAATAGGTTGAGATCCTTTTGTGTGCTGAGCTTGCAAGACTGAATTCTCTAGCATGTATAGCACATTATATCCATCTTACCCTGTAAACTACTAAAAAGAGGTTTTAGTAGAGTTGCAAAAAATCAACTTTTAAAAAAGAACTTGGGGAACATCAACTATCATCTCTGTATTACATACAATAAAAACTATTAAGTATTAGAATATTCAAGTAGCAGAGAACTACAATTTGTCTGCTATGTACCATTATTACAAATATTTCCATTCAAACTAGTGATACTCAGTTAGCTAATATGTAAACCTAGTTCAATTTTATTAAAGTAAACCAATTCACTATACTACAGCATACAATTACAGGTTCTATCAATTGTCAAAATATTCTGTGGCAAAATATGAAACATCTTGCTATTTTACGAGGTTTATTATGGAAGTTTCAAAAATACAAGTCTTTTCTGAACAAATATATAGCATAGATACACTAACCAATAAATTGCATTTTTCATGTTTGACTTTGTGTTTACTTAATGCCTTTGTTAAGTTTTATACAGTTGTTAAAAATACGATTATATCAACCAAAGTGTAGTTTTAAATTTTTCCTGTATATAGCTCCTCATGTACCTGCCTAGAATGCCCCCTGTTCTTTTTTTTTTTTTTTTTTTGAGATTTTTACCAAGTCTGTTTTATTTATTTATTTTTTTTACAGTTAACTGGTATATTTAATGTACACAACTTTTGGGATGTAATTTTTTTTTCTCTTTTTTTTTTTTAATATATGAAATGTATTGTCAAATTGGTTTCCATACAACACCCAGTGCTCATCCCAAAAGGTGCCCTCCTCAGTACCCATCACCCACCCTCCCCTCCCTCCCACCCCCCATCAACCCTCAGTTTGTTCTCAGTTTTTAAGAGTCTCTTATGCTTTGGCTCTCTCCGACTCTAACCTCTTTTTTTTTTTTTTTCCTTCCCCTCCCCCATGGGTTTCTGTTGAGTTTCTCAGGATCCACATAAGAGTGAAAACATATGGTATCTGTCTTTCTCTGTATGGCTTATTTCACTTAGCATCACACTCTCCAGTTCCATCCACGTTGCTACAAAGAGCCATATTTCGTTCTTTCTCATTGCCATGTAGTACTCCATTGTGTATATAAACCACAATTTCTTTATCCATTTATCAACTGATGGACATTTAGGCTCTTTCCATAATTTGGCTATTGTTGAGAGTGCTGCTATAAACATTGGGGTACAAGTGCCCCTATGCCTCAGTACTCCTGTGTCCTTTGGGTAAATTCCTAGCAGTGCTATTGCTGGGTCATAGGGTAGGTCTATTTTTAATTTTCTGAGGAACCTCCACACTGTTTTCCAGAGTAGAATGCCCCCTGTTCTAATGCTAACGGCAAAGTCCTTTCCAGTGTAAGACCCAAGTCAAATCAGGTCTCTTGCCAGCTGGAATTCCTCTCTATTGACACTTGAATCCCACCCAAAAGTAGTTCTCCATCATTGGTTAAAAATACAGATGTCAGAGATATAGTCTAGAAGTACTCAATGACAATCAATAAAGGTAACTAAATTTTATAAGTTCCTAAAGGGGATCTGATGTACATCAAAGTGTGAGAACCATTGCTATATGTTTTATTTGCATATCTGCTATCTCACTTATTATACTTAGCTTTGTTTTACAGTTATTTATATTGCATATCTTCGATCTTATCAAAAGCAGCTCTTGAAGGTGGAATTTGTGCTCCTTATTCTCTTTCTAGCTCTTGCCATACACAGTAGGTGTTACATAAATATGTTGAGTAGGGTCCCCTGGATGGCTCAGTTGGTTAAGTGTCTGACTCTTGATTTCAGTTTAGGTCATGATCTCACAGTTGTGAGATGGAGCACTGGGCATGGAGCCTGCTTAAGATTCTCTCTCTTCCTCTCACTCTGACCTTCCCCTGCTCTCTCTCTGTCTCTCTCAAGAAAAAAAAAAAAAAAAAAAAAAAAGAAAAACAAAAAAGAAAAAAGAAAGAAAAATATATTGAGTAAAGTTGTTAAGTAAAAAGAGAGATGAATGAGCTCCAGGGTGATTTTAGATAAACAAAAATGTTGCATTTAATAAAACTTTAAATTATCTTGTTAATAATGATCTTGAAAATTGCCTAGAATTTTTCTAATGTTAAAGCCACAGGTAGTAAGCAATGGGGGAAACGTACTAGTTAACATCTAACTGATGGCTAATGCTACTAATATTTCAATTTGGTTCTAAAGTAGGGATAACAAGGACAATTCATCTTATGTTCATCTCTCATTATTAATGGCTACTAGGTGCTCTGTGTTGACAGAAAAAAATCTGAGGCCCTGTGTTAATTCAGTGTGAAGTATTCCTGTGCACCAGGACACATGCACACTATGGCAAAGGGAAAGACAAGTCATTGTGTAAGCTGGGAATGTGCTGTCCTTATCTTCTTTAAAAGATAATAGTGTCCTTTGGGTATTGTAAACAAAAAGGCACAATTCCATCAGACATCGCAAATTCAAATGCCTGCAGGGACCATGCAGGTAAATCCAAGTAAGTAAAGTAGCTCTGGAGGGGACTGGGCTTACAGTAGGGAAATTCTAAAGAGCTATCAAGCACTCAGCACTGGCTGGTCAATTGTATTCCAAATCCACAGATTTAGTGTTATCAGAGAGTAGGAGCCCAAAAGCAAGATTTGTCTGGGTAGGGGTGCCTGGGTGGCTCAGTCGGTTCAGCCTCTGACTTTGGCTTAGGTCATGATCTCACAGCTTGTGAGTTTGAGCCCCATGTCAAGCCCGCATCGGGCTCTGTGCTGACAGCTTCAGATTCTGTGTCTCCCTCTCTGCCTTCCCCCGATCACACGCTCCTGTGCGAGTTCTCTCTCTTTCTCTCTAAAGAATAAATAAACATTAAAAAAAAAAAAAAGATTTCTCTGGGTAAATTTCCTGATTTCCAAATTTCTACACCAAATGTTGGTAACCAACTCCATTAAAAGAAAAAAAGTGTGTGTGTGTGTGTGTGTGTGTGCGCGCGCCCGTGCGTGTGCATGTGTGTTCTAGGCCAAATAAACAATGTTGGCTTTTTACACCTTGTAAACTTATTTGGATTCTTTCTCTGTCCTTTCCTACCACTAGCTCTCTTTCTTTTCTTCCCTAGTTTTTCCAACTTGATTTGAACAGTTAGAATCAATCGCTAAAGATTCAATTCTTCATTCTTTATGAAGGGAGCCTCCATAGTGGACTCCTGCCACTGTCTTTGTTCCAGAAAAGACAGCTTCAAATAGCCCTTTTTTGGCTATTTTATTTGAAGGTGGTGGATCTCCATACCTTATACAGAACTTCTTAAGGTTAATGAATGAACTGGGGCATCAAAAGAAAGAATCAAATATTCTTTTAAACTTTAAGAGTCTCAGGTAACACAACTGCAGTTCTTTTGAGGTTAAAACAGATTTTGTCTTAATAAAAGTAGATAAACAGGAAGAAATTGGGAGGAAAAGCATATAAAAAAGCAAAACCAAAGAAATTTCCAAATGTTTTCGGTTCACTTTGAATTAAGTACTATTTGGAATTACTACAACCCAGTTAGGGCAAATCATTCTTACCATGACTGATATTTTGCTTTGCAACTTACCTTCTCCCAGAACTCCTAAGCACATTGTTAGCAGCTGTATAAGCAAATTCTCTAATACATGGTCACAATGCTGATTTGACACCCTTAATCACAGAAAGCTCTAGGGCATTGGCCACAAGCATGTGCACATGTGGCTTCCTATTTTTCTTTCCTGAAGGGTTATTTTCACCCACCATGTACTAGTATTAATAGAGCTTGCTGACCCCAGAGCAAGAACATGTCACCTGTGAAGGAGTATAGGTGTTGCTTGACTGGTTTGCATATCAATACTAATACCTGTCCAACCTTATTTAGCCCAGTAAATCTCTCAGAGGGTATAACTCAGGCTGTTGACCACAAGCTGTTATAATTAGGTCAGATGAGGAATGCAAACTCTCTGCCATTAAACATGTTTCTCAGCTCTCCAGATTTGAACAAATACCCCCAGCTGACCGAAGGTTAACACTCATGACCCAGCATCTCTTCAAACAGCAGGTGGAGACAGGATTTTCATTTTCCTTGAGTTTATTTAAAGTCTCTCTGATATGCACTAAACTGGTAACATGATTTGCATTTCAATGTTGGAAAATTAGGCCTGCCTCTTGGACTGACTCAGGAGCCTCTGGGCTTTGGGGGAAATGGAAACTTACAAAACAGCACAAACAAAACCAAAACCAAAAAGAAAAAGAACAATAAAATCAACAAACACATCTTGGCAATAAAAGAAATCCTCAAATGGTCATTTTCCTTGTGCATTCCCTACAAGCAGTCTTACAAAGTCTATTTGTTTATGTATTTACTTATTTATTTAAATCATTGATTTTTATTGTTGTATCACATGTGGATGCAAACTCAGCAGGGGAGGAGAAAAATCAGCCTTCTTGGTCAGGAAGTGTGAATGAGTTTAAGAGATGAATTACATTTGAAATCGATCTTTTCTATTCCCTCACCATGTCCAAAGTCCTTTGATATCCTGTTTTATCCTGTATGTTATTTGTGATAGGAAAATAAATGGAAATCCTGAATAAGAAAACCTATAGGCCAGATTTGGGGTTGGGAGCTAAAATGCAGGGCACTGTATCAGGAATGTGTCAAAATTCACCCTGGGTGTTGTCAACCATGAATTCCAGAGTTGTGATTCGATTTCTGATCCACATCAGGCAGCTTCACTGAGCATTGCTGTGTGAGCAACTGTCACCTGAACCCAGCAGCATGTAAAGGGACCTGCAGTGGCTCTCTGTTGCCCACAGGATAAAGTCCAAATTCCTCCATGATGCAGAATTGAATCATGACTTGACTTCTGCTCATTTTTCCAGCAATATCTCCCTTACTATCCTTTTACCTGTTCACACACTTCTACACATGAAAAGCTTCTTGCTGGCAAGTTTCACAGTCCTCTGCCTTTGCATGTGCTGTTCTTATTATCTGGGAATTTCTTTTCTTCCTTCTTCATTTTGAGAACTGCTACTATTAATTTTCAAGAGCCAGCTCAAGGATCCATTGCTCTGTGAACTGAACTATAGTTGAATGCATCTTCCTTTAGGCAAATATTGCATTCTAGTGTATGCTAGATTTTAGCTTTGGTCACACTATATTGCTATATTTATTTTTCTTGTGTCTCCACACACAAGTCTGGGAGTTCTTTGAAGTAAGAAGTGTGTTCTCCATCTGTATTCTGGACAAGCAGCATAATGGGGTACTTTACACATTTTAAAGCTCAAAAGTTAATTCTTGACTAAAATGTTTAAATGAATAGTTTGGGGGGTAACTTTTATAGAAATATTGTCTAGACATTGCTGTAGTCTCCACCATGCCTTGGCCCACCTGGAGGGCTTTCCTTGTCTTCTATTTCCCAGTGAAATACAAAGTTCTCCTCAAAATGCCAGCACCAAAAACAATCAACTGAACCTGCCCATTGCATACACAAGCTATGCAATAGTTTTTGCCCTCTCTTATTGTAGCTAAACTTTTTTCCTGTCAGCTAATTTTGCTACAGGAGTCTTTGCTTCCTCTAATTCTAGATTTCAGGATACTTTATGGTGACACTTTTCTCTTTGGAGATTCTGTATTTTAGAAAGAGAAAGACAGAAACAAATCTGAAATCATTTGGAGAACAAATATAATATGCTAAATAAACATTAGCAATTAATATGCCCAGCAAGCAAAATTGTATTTTTGGGGACAGAAAATAAATAGAATAATAATGAAATGTCTAAAAAGCAACTACTGTGAGATTTCCAGAGTGACAGAGAGATTTGGGAATGCCTAGCAGCAACATCCCAGAACTCATACTTCTTACATCAATTTTTGAAGTACATACAGATTTACCGATATTCAGATGTGCATTCTTCCAGAGTAAATGCTTTTAGGAAGCCAGTGTCATGACATCTGATTTTTCCTCTGAGTATCTCAAGTACCTATGAATTCTATATGCAGTCAATATAAACTCATTAATTGATAAAAGTTGAAGTCTTTTAGTTAACATTGCTTAAGTTCTAAATAGTTGGCACTAAGTTTATAAATTATTGATGAAATGTTATTCTACTAATTAATATATAATCATTACTCATTAAAAGTAGTAGCAAAAGTTGGCATATTCATTATTTATTTTATTGATTGTATTTGTGAGCTTGATTGCATATGCCTTGAAAAAATATATGTTTATACTCTTCTTTCTTTCTTTCTTTCCTTACTTAAACCCCTCAAACTGCTTCAGTTTGAGTGATTATGATATATTTGAAATTTCATTTGGGTTTAAAGTTTGCTGGAGTCCCAAGTTATACCAAAGCATAAGGAATAGTTTTACTGATTTTCAATGAGGAACTGTAATTTTTATAGTATTCTTTCCTGCCAGTAAAATAGTCTTACTCTCATTGAGTTTCAGTGATTGATTGAAGTCATGCTGTAACTGTTTCCCAGGACTGCCATAACAAATGATCACAAGATTGGTGCCTTCTTAACAACAGAAATATATTCTTTCACGATTCAAGAGACCAGAAGTCAAAACCCAGCATATCAGCAGGGTCATACTCCCTTCAGAGGTATCAGGGGAGAATCTGTTCTGTGCCTCTTCTAGCTTCTGGTGGCTGCCAGCTGCCTTGATCTGTGGTGACATGGCTCCAATCCATGCTTCTCTTTTCATATCACCTTCTTGTTTGTGTCTTTTATGAAAACTCTTATCATTGGAATTAGTCCAATGAATAGTCCACCTGGATAGTCCAGGATCATTTCCTCATCTCAAGATTTTTAATTTAATTATATCTTCAAAGATCCTTTTTCCAAACAACATAACGTTCACAGGTTCTAGGGATTAGGATGTGGACATCTCTTTCTGGAGGGCAACCATTCAGCTACTACAACACACGTCTTTCTTTAGGAATTATGTAATAACTAAATCATCCTTTTTGGATAAAGTAAGTCTGCAGATTTTGCATTCCCTTTCTATTTCTCTTTGGGCTTTGTAGTTATATATTATTTGGGTATGCTTTGGGGATACATTTGAGGTTGGTTTTAGAAATAAATTCAATTTAGTGGGAAGCTTTATATTGCTGTTTTTTTATTGTCTTTTTGGTTAGCTACCTAAGGAAGAGTTACAGTTTTATTTATAATTAGTTGTATTATTTGTAGATAGACATGTTTTAATATGTAAATATGTTCCTAATGGAAGATTCTCTTTCATTTCTGCCATAAATTATGTGTCAGTTTATATATCTTTTGATAATGAAAGGAAATAACCCCAAAGATGAAAAGGATTTGGAGTTAGTTTCACTAACATTCATGATTAACATCTGGAAGCCTTAGAAGTGATTTAGGAGAAATATCAGTATGTATTTCTTGTTGGATAAATCTCAATGGAAGAGGCATACAAATATTTGAAAATAATTCACTGTTTATTTTTCTTCTTGTACAGTCATGTAAAGCCCTGCACATTCTTATTCCTTCCACTCTTTGTTCATATATATATATATATATATATATATATATATATATATATAATTCCTGGATTTGAAGTCCTCTAATTATGAATTCCCAGGCCACCAAATATTGATAAGAATATCATTTCCACACTTTCTATGGCTGCTGTTAGAATATTTCTGATTTACTATGGTTTTATATCTATTCTACGATATCCATTACTTAAAAACAGCTTGTAAAATTTGACAAAGATCTCTTTCTGATTCTTCTATGATATAGATGAGCGTTTCTGGCTCCATAAAGAAGAAAACACAAGTCAGTTAACTAACGCAACTGCACTAAGTAAATAAACAAAGCTCAAGTAAATATAGACTAGGCTTTGCTGTGCGAACAGACCCAGAAGAAAAACAATGAACATCTGTATTTCAATGCCACTGGAGCATTAATTTGCTTTTAGGTGTTCAAGAAGAATAAATATATGTTTGGTTTGATTACAATGATGATTTTATTTACATTTAGATCTCATTATTTTGGATTTATTTCCTCTCATCCCAGCTTTTTAAGCTGACCAGAGGATATTCAATTTTTCTGTTACTTATAGTTCAACTGAGGAGAAGTAAGGATAATAAAAAAACCCTTTGTAGATCCAAAAAATTAAGATCTATGTTCAATAACCAGACAATGTTCCAACACTAAAACTATCTCACTAACACTGAGAACTCACAATGTGATTCTAATAAAGGGAATGTACCTAACATTGGACAACTGTCTCTCCTGTCTTATAAGCAATCATCTAAATGGTTGGATCACACTGATGGGTTTATAAAGAGAAGGTAAAAACAATTAGCCTGAAGGACTTTATTGACACAAATACTGTAAAACATCGCAAACTACAACCAAATTAAAGTTTTATAACTGGGGAAACATGATGTAATAACATGCAATCCAGTTGTTCACTATCAGAAGAAAAAGGCCACGAGGGCTAGGATTTTGTCCATTTTGTTAATTATTATATCTTCAGTGTCTAGAACCATTCCTTTCATCTGGAAGATGCCCTTGAAATATTCATTAAATATATACTTGAAAGTATTACACAGGACAGTAATGAGATATACACATTTACTCTATAGTGAAAGTCATTGTTTTTGGCAGAAAGTAGACTGTTTCTCAAAAATATTTCAGCCTCCTATTAACAATCTTTAAAAAAGCTAATGTCCTCCTGTCTGGCCAAAATCTCTTTTGTTGGTCTTGAGCCCCTTGTTTGACTTCATGATTCAGATATAATGTCCAAGCCTCTGCTTCAAAAATCTTTATACTTTAGTAAGGTTCAGGGAAGTTGTGCTTGGCTCTTTCAGTTTTAGGAATGACTGCAGAGCCTTGAAAATTTCTTGCCGGGAACAAAGCCCCCCAAGGCAAAAACAGAGCTTCCTTGAACTTTAGAGTAGAAAGAAATCTCAAACACCACTCAATTACATCTTCATTGTTGACAATGAGAAAAAAAAAAAAAAACAAAAACAAACAAACAAGCAAACAAACAGAAAACTGGATCAGAAGAAGAAAGGCAATGTGTGTGCAGTAGCCGTGGAAATGAGTGACAGAGCCAGGGCTAAAATCCAATTCCCTTGCTCGTTGGTTCAAAGACCACAAAGAGTGAAAATGACATCACTGGCCTTTGAGATCTTAGAGGTAAGATCCCCAAGTTTTCAGCCTCTGTGGCTGAACAAATGCTACTGAAGAATGCTTTGAAAATATGTCAAAACCTATTATTCTGTCTTTAGACTTCCCTTAACTTCACTCTTTCTTTCTTTTCTAGTAATATGTGAATTCAAGCTCTTTTCCTGTTTTCTTTCTCCTCTGTTTTCTGCTCCTGATGATTGTAATGTTCTTGCCTAAAAGATTGATGATCCTTTAACTTAATCACAGACACTGACTTAATAAAAATTCCTCATTTTTTCTCAAGAGGACACTTGAGAATGAAAATGACTTGCTAAAATGTTTCAACCAACGATTTTCAGATCTGGAACTAGAACACAGATTTTGTGTGTCTTAGTCTAGGTTCTTTCTATTATAAGACTCTATGGGGAGAAATAACAATGCCCTGATTAATTATCAGAATCCCAAAGATGAATAAAATGATACTATCACATTGTCATTCTTCTATATGAAAATTGACAATCTTTGTGTCTCTCTACTGTCTGACTCTACAGATGGCCCTAGCTGCCTCTCCATTTATAGGAGAGATCCCCAAATACTATTTGTTTGACTTTTGTTGACTTCTATACTCAGTGGGCTTTCTATACTTCCCTTTCAGGACAAAGCTGTTTTATTCTTTTAATTTATTTATTTTTACTTATCTTTTTTTTTGATAATTTACATCGAAGTTAGTTAGCATATAGTGCAACAATGATTTTAGAAATAGATTCCTCAATGCCTCTTACCCATTTAGCCCACCTCCCCACAACCCCCCAGTAACCCTCTGTTTGTTCTCCGTATTTAAGAGTCCTTTATGTTTTGTCCCCCTCCCTGTTTTTATATTATTTTTGCTTCCATTCTCTTATGTTCATCTGCTTTGTATCTTAAATTCCTCATATGAGTGAAGTCATATGATATTTATCTTTCTCTGACTGACTGATTTCATTTAGCTTAATACCCTCTAGTTCCATCCACATAGTTGCAAATTTCATTCTTTTTGATTGCCCAACAATACTCCATTGTATATATATACCATATCTTCTTTATCCATTCATCCATCAATCGACATTTGGGCTCTTTCCATACTTTGCTATTGTTAATAGTGCTACTATAAACATTGGGGTGCATGTGCCCCCTTGAAGCAGCATTCCTGTTTCGCTGGATAAATACATAGTCATGCAATTGCTGGGTCATAGGGTAGTTCTATGTTTAATTTTTTGAGGAACCTCCATATTGTTTTCCATAGTGGCTGCAACAGTTTGCATTCCCGCCAGCACTGCAAAAAAAATCCTCTTTCTCTGCATCCTTGCCACATCTGTTGTTGAGTGACTTGTTAATGTTAGCCATTCTGACAGGTGTGAGATGATATTTCATTGTGGTTTTGATTTGTATTTCCCTGATGATGCGTGATGTTGAGCATTTTTTTTTATGTGTCAGCCATCTGGATATCTTCTTTGAAGAAGTGTCTCTTCATGTCTTTTGCCCATTTCTTCACTGATTATTTGTTTTGTGTTGAGTTTGATAAGTTCTTTATAGATTTTGGATAGTAACCCTTTATCTGATATGTCATTTGCAAATATCTTCTCCCCATTCTGCCGGTTGCCATTTAGTTTTGCTGATTGTTTCCTTCTCTGTGCAGAAGCTTTTTATTTTGATGAGGTCCCAATAGTACATTTTTGGTTTTGTTTCCCTTGCCTCTGGAGACATGTTGAGTAAGAATTTCCTGTGGCCCAGGTCAAAGAGGTTTTTGCCTGCTTTCTCCTCAAGGATTTTGATGGTTTCCTGTCTTACGTTTAGGTCTTTCTTCCATTTTGAGTTTATTTTTGTGTATGGTGTAAGAAAGTGGTCTAGGTTCACTTTTCTGCATCTTGCTGTCCAGTTTTGCCAGCACCACTTGCTGAGGAAACAGTTTATTCCATTGGACATTCTTTCTTGTTTTGTTCAAAGATTAGTTGGCCATACATTTGTGGGCCTATTTCTGGGTTCTCTATTCTGTTCCATTGATCTGAGTGTCTGTTTTTGTGCCAGTACCATAGAGCTCCTGATGATTACAGCTTTGTAATTTGGCTTGAATTCTAAGGACCATGCTGTTTTATTTACCATCCCCAGAACAAAGCTCCTTACTCTCGCTTATGCCTGTACCTTCCGAATAACTTAATCTACCCTTTACATTTCTCTTTCTCTCTCCCCCTCTCTGACATAATATTTTGGATATATAAAATATCTGATAAGAAATGTATTAATATTTAAATCATAGAACATATGTTGTTATACTGAAAAGATACTTGGAGCTTATCTGTAAAATCTCCTCTTTTGATGGATTGAAACAAAATTTTGGAAAAGTTAAGTGACTTTGTTAATATTTTCAGGTGTTGTGAAGAGCTCTGAGGAGAAGGAAGAAAGATAAAGGAAGGAAAGTTTTATTATATGGCCAAAGAATTATAGATAGTATATAGTTGTACTTCCAATTTACATACTGAGCACATGGTAGTTATATAAACTGGATGAGATATGATTCAGGGATGGGAGATTTGGTTTTCATTTCTCAAGCCCAAGCTCTTAGCCACTAAACCCTTGGTTCTTTAATTTGAAGAATGATAAAAAGCCAAAAAGAAAAGAAAAAAGAAAAAGAAAAAAAAAAGAAAAAAGAAAAAAAAACATCAGAATATTTATACAAGATATTTAAAAATCTTTGTGCTAGGGCAAATAAGATATCAACTCTACCCAAACTAGCAGAAGCATTAAGAACAAGTGGCCTTAAGAAGAATATTGTTTTGTTTTGTTTTGTTTTTTCCTGAAATGAAACTTATTGAAATAGAGGGACTTCTGTATTGAATAAAAGCACATACAATGCTAGTACAGGAGTATTTACTCTTACATTAAAATAATTTGTGTTTTGGCAACAGTGGTAATGAAAGAATTTAAAGAGTAAGGCAGAGTATGAAATAAATTAATGCATATTATTTTATCTTTGGTATATATATACATACACAGATGTGTATGTATATGTACACTTGTGTGTGTGTGTGTGTGTGTGCTTACTCACATACAAACATATATATTTTAAAAATGATAGATTCATCAGGCTTTTAGATAAACAAAACAGTCATAACGATTATAATGCCTGACAGTTGCAAAAATAAGAACTGAAGGTGACAGTAGCCCATACTACACAGGCTGAAGTATGTAATTTACATCTTAGTGAAATTAAACATACTATAATAGCTTAGCTTCCAGGCAACAATACTATTAAATTTGCAGTAGTAGTTTATGACATCATCTGAAACCCCAGGATACACATTTGAAGCTGACTATTATGGTTAGTAATCTGTATTGCTGTTCTGGTTAGTTTTTCATTTAATTCATGGCATGCTTCTATTTAAAAAAAAAAAAAAAAAGACAAAGAGCAGCAGTTGAGATGCTGTTTTTGTTTTTTTGTTTTTTTGTTTTTACACAAAAGCTGTTAAGCCTCAGGCTGCAGTGATGTCACATTTTAGAGTCAGTAATAATAGCTTATATTTGGGAAGCATTAAGAGGTCAGAATTATATTGAAAAGTATAATAATTTAAGCCTTTTATGGTCAACAAGTATAATTTTAGAAGGTTTTCTAAGTCACCTTTCTTTTCCAAAATGTTTCTTAGCTAAGTAAGACTGTACGGTGGTAGAATAACAATAAGACCTACTGCTTTTAGTAATGGGTTTTATGTTATACAGCCATAATTTCAACTAAATATATCATAATAAGACCACTAGAAGTTCTGTGTCTTGTGAGAAGGATGCTCAGTTAAAAATTCTTCCAATATTTTGTGTGTAAATGAATTTTTCTGGAGACGGGAGTTTATAACTTATATATACACGTATGTGTGTGTGTGTGTATATATATATATATATATATATATATATATATATATGTAATTTTACAAAGGTATGATTTTCCAAAACTTTTATGGAGCTTGTTCATTATAACAGTGACTCTCAAAGGTTGGGGGAAACATTCTAGAATCGCTTGTGGTAAGTTATGGAAAAGGACCCTTGGCTTGATGAATGCCCTCTGTCTCCACCAGATGGTTCCAATGTTCTTGTCTAAGACATTTGTGCCCTTCTTACCCAATCCCAAGCGCTGAACTAATACAAATTTCTCATTTATTGCAAAGGGATACTTGAAGATCAGGGAGATGAAAATTACTTGGCAAAATTCTCCAACCTTGATTGCCAGATTTGGAACTAAAACCCAGGCTTCTTTTCTTAGAGATCAGATTCTTCCCATTATAAGAAGCCATGTAAGAAAGAGAAAGACATATAGAGGCAATTCAAGTAGACACAGCAAAAGAAGACATTTGAAAATACAGGACAGAGGACTGTACAACTCTCTCTATAAGATTATTTAGACATGGGCTTAGCAGGACATTTTTTCTGGAGATTCTTTGTTTTCATAATGTACCCAGCTTTTTTTTTTTTCCTTCCATCAATCAATGAATGTACCTGATGGCATTAACTGTGAAGCCTGAGAAAACTGGAAGTTCAAGTGGAAATATTAGATCATTTGTTCAGAGTTAGTCTTATCTAAAATAGGTGACCTTTTACATGAGCAAATTGATGGGATTCCACTTGATGTCAAGTATCTCATTAAAATATACAGAAGCTCTGAAGCCCTTAGGAAAGTATCACCTATGCTAGCCTTCTGGGAAACTTAATGGTTCCACCATTAGAGCATACTTCTTTGAGTCAAGATATAAACTCCAGGTGATTATCGCCAGTAAACACTCTAATAGTAAATTAAGATTGGGTGGAGAGGAGAAAAAAAAGTTTGGAAAATTTGACTAGCATAGATGGGTTTTAGGGGGATAAGGCTTTGGACAGAATGTCCCAAATGAAAGCAGTCAATTAGAGGTTACTAAGTGGCTAAGGAAGATAAACTTATAAAAAGTGATGTGAGGAGACTTTAAGAAAAAACATCATCAACCTTATAGCTTTGACTGTGCCTTCTTGACTTTTGTAGAGTGAATAGGCCTCAAGTTGGTATTTGCCCTAAATATTCAGAATTTAACAGACAGAGAATGGAAGGAATATAAGAAGTGAAGTCTGTGACTAAAACTATTTTTTGAGCTTGAGATGATATTGTAAAATATATTTTATATAAATGCTATACATGCAAATTAGGTAAGTAGATAAAACCATCTGCCTCTTGATTTTCAAGAGTAAAAAAAAAAAAAAAATTTAAAGTGAAAGAAACCATCTATTTAACCCAGAACGCTGAGATGAATGAAAGCAGACTCTATCAGCTAAAGACCAGGAATTAAAACATGGAAACATTAAGATCTGAGTAAGGCATGTGGTCCCAACTCTAGAGACTGCTGTAAAGGGAATATATTGAAAGTCCTGATTCCACCAGAAAAATAAAATCATATTTACTAAAATTACCTATTCTTTCTCTAGGAATGCACTTCTTTCATCTCTTGCAGGAGGGAAAAGTCTTTTAAGAACAGCTTAAGCCAAAATGCCAGTATGTTCAAGAATACTTCCGGGAAAACCCTTGTCATCTTAATGTTTCTAGGCTAGATTCCCTATTCTCATTCCCATGACCTTTTTTTTTCTCTCTCCAAATTTTCTTGTTCCATTAGTTGTATTTGAAAGGATGTGGTGGGGTATGTGGTGGGGTATGTGGTAGGTGCAAAGATATTTGAACTTGGAAAGTCTTGGTTTAATGGCATTGTGAAATACTGACTCTAAATATTACAGTTTTAAAAGATGATAGACAAAGAGAAATTTATTGGGAGCATAAATGAAGAGAGTAGACATAACTGGTGAAAATGGATCGTTAGACTACATTTTCAAGTACTCTGTGACAATCACTTATGCCCTGTTCTTCTTAGGATAAACAGTGGAGAAATACTGAGCATGATGCTCATAAGTCTGTCCTCAAGGGGTTGATGATTATACTGTCCATACTGCCATCAATAGAAACTCAGAAGCAGCCTACAGACGAATCACTTAGCTAATTCTTTGGTATTTTCTCACAATTCTCTTTTCCATGCAGAATTTATTCTTTAATAGCCATCGGTACTAAAACTTGTTTGCAAAAGCGAGTGAGTTGATTAATAGGTATTTTATACATCTGGTATTTTCTCATAAAAGACTGGAAAACTTATTTCAATTATCATACCACCAACAAGGATGCAATCTGTTCACAAGGCCTGTTTACGAGTGGCTGCTTTGGGTAATGGCTGTTTTCTTAGCACAAGAAATGAAATATAATATTATTAAACAGAGATATGCAGAATGAGGTGTCAACTTATCCATCTTCCTGATGTTTATAGGCTTCATTTTTTAGAATGTTTATTTTATTTTATGAGACTGCACGTTAAAATATCTCCTATTTGAAAGATCTAATTTCTTTTATTCTGGTTTTAATGTCCTTGAATATTAACATTTTAAAACTTGTAAGCAATCAGCTAAGAAAACCTGTGGTAGGTACTATATTAATTCCATTTAGATAAATGTGCCATAATGAGAAAGACAATAAAAGTGAGCACTTTATCTTTGCAGGAGGAAAAGAACTGGTCTTTGCTAGAAGGATAAATGATTTTCATTGTTAGAGACAACATGTGATAATACAGTAGGGGGTTAGTGGTTGGTGGAAGAAAAATCTCAAACAAGGAGTGTGTGTGTGTGTTTCTTCAGTGCGTGGCATGAATTAAGACAAGATACTGTGGTAAAAATAAAGTAACTCAGTTTTGAAGGATTTTGTTAAAATCACTGGAAAAGCCTAGATGTTTCTGTTTTCATCCAAGTGTAGCTCCTTTAATCATTTTACTAATTTTCAATTGTGTCTTTGTGGGGTGGAAATGAGAAAGAATAAACTTTTTGAGAAGGTGCATATCTCTGCACATTAAATTATGATATTTCTATTACTTTCCAAGGAAGGCATGCTGCTAGTAAGTGGACATACATATAGATAAAGGAAAGGAAATCATATAATAAAGGAACAACGTTAAACAGTACAGACTGTAGAACTTTACAAAGGCTTCTCAAAAAAAGATATGAAATCCTCTTACATTAGGAAAAGGAATATTAAAACTGGCAAGAGATATACCATGATATCCATAGTGTAATTTCTTGCTGATGACTTAATGTATACTCAGGCAATGTCTGAGCCATGGAAATACTTCTGGGATAAGAAAAATCTGCTTTTTAAGATATCCTTTAGATCATTGTTGTCAGATAGAAATATAATAAGAGTCATAGATGTAATTTAAAAATTTTAGTAGCCACATCGGAAAGGGTAACATGATAGACCAATAAATTTTAATGATATAATAAATGCATCTTATTATACCAAAAAAATACTGTCAGTTCAACATTTAATCCAATACAAAAATTATTGATGTAATATTTTATATCATTTTAATCATAATAAATCTTTGAAATCTGGTGTTTATTTTACATTTTTATGATATCTCAATTTGGGTCAGTGAAATTTCAAATGTCCAATAGTCACATGTAGCTAGTAGCTACCATATTGGGCAGTACAGCTCTAGATTTTCCAAAATATGCCTTTTTTGAGAAAAATGAGCTGTGATATATGCCCAATATTTATTAGTAAAAAACTTCCTTAGTATAGAAATCAACAAATCCTTGTGTCATCACTTACTTAGTCAATGATTTCTAGAGCTAAGATATATACAGAAAAATCAGAAGTTTTATAACAGAAGTTTTATATCAGAAATCTAAGTATTTCTCTGCTTATTTTCTTTTTTTTAAAATTTTTTTAACGTTTATTTATTTTTGAGAGGGTCAGAGAGGTTTATTTATTTTTGAGGGGAGGGTCAGAGAGAGAGGGAGACACAGAATCTGAAACAGGCTCCAGGCTCTGAGCAGTCAGCACAGAGCCAGACGCGGGGCTGGAACTCACTGACGGCGAGATTGTGACCTAAGCCAAAGTCCTACGCTTAACCGACTGAGCCACCCAGGCGCCCCTCTCTGCTTATTTTCAATGGCAGATTTCTTATTTATATCTTATTGCATATAAGAACACAGAAAAATATCCATTTTCAGCATTGATCTACATAGTTACCTTTTTGAATTACTGAAATAACATTTGCCCATTTATTAATTTTTGCCTCCTGCATTGACATGATTATACTTTGTAAAATTATCCAGCTTAGAGCTCTTAACAATTTTAGACTCACAAGCTTACAGCTATTTCTCTTCTTCCCAGAAAATGCAAATATATGTGACACATATAAAATTGTATGTGTTAATTTCACTTCTTGTATAATTTCAGGAGAATTACTAAAACTCTGATGCTCACATTAAAAGAAATGATTTATCAAGAAGTATGTATGGGAGAAAAATAATTAATTTTATCTGATGAAAACTGAACTTAAAGTGTAGTCAAAGTTTCTGTGGGCTCTGTTTTATTTTCATGGACTCATTAAATCATACTGTCTTAAAATACTCCCCCAAATCATTGTAATTATCATTAGAATTTAACTTCTGTGCATAGTGTGTTTTGATTCTGTTTACAGGTACATATTGTTTTTACTAATTTTCTGCTTTTTAAAAATATATTAAAGTCTCCCATGTGAGACTTGAAGACCATATCTTTTTCCCATTCCTCTCATATCAAAAATACCTTCTTAATTTAGGTGGATTGGATGAATTTTTTACTAGATGAATAAAAGAGACAATTATAGTATTTTTCTCTGCCTTCAGTCAATAGGGTAACAAAACCATTTTGAATATATGCTTGAATATTCTATTTCCAAGTAACCTTTGGAAAGCCTTTGGTAGATTTTTTTTTTTTTTAATATCCTGTAATGTCATGAAAGCACTATATTTTTGGTACATATTATAGTGCCTGGCTCATAGTAAGAATTCATTTTTTTAATTTTTTTAAAGTTTATTTATTTATTTTGAGAGAGAGACAGAATGAGTGACGGAGGGATAGAGAGAGAAGGAGAGAGAGAGAGAGAGAGAGAGAGAGAGAGAATCCCAAGCAGGCTCCATGCTGCCACCGCAGAGCCCAACCCGGGCCTCCCACTCACAAAACTATGAGATCATGACCTGAGGTGAAACCAAGAGTCAAATGCTTAACTTACTGAGCCACCAAGTTATTAAATTTTTAAAAATTAATTAATGTGCATTTTTCTTCAAATGTATTCATTTTTGTTTACAGTTGTTATATTGAAATTCTTGTCTATCAGTTTCTAGTACACTTTATTTGTCAAGAATTCATTCAACAAATATGTACTTATTACCTACAATTTTTCAATCTTTGTTTGGATACTGGAGCTACAATGGTGAAATTATTAGTTAAGGTTTCTGTCTTCAGGACCTTTATATTCTAGTGGAAGAGTACATCATAAACAAGTAAATAAGTAAACAAGATAACTATGAACTTGCGATAACAAGTGTGAAGGAAAGCATCACTGATGAGCAAGGGATTCAGCAAGAACAGGAAAATGAGAATATGTTGATGAGGGTGTCAGGGAAGACATCCCTGAAAAGGTGGTGTTTAAGTAGTAGATATGGGGGATAATAACAAGCAAGTGCTGAAAAGAAGGGCAGGAAGAATGTTCTAGGCTGTGAGAAGGGCAAGTACAAAAGTTGTGAGGTGGAGAAAAGCTTGAACATTCAAGGAGACAAAAGAAGGTCAGTGTGGCTGGAGGGTGGTGAGCTACATTGTGCTGACATTAGAGAGTAAGGAAGGGACAGGTCAGTGCAAGGACTGAAGGAGGAATTTGATTCTAAAAGAAAAAGAAAGTCATCGAAGGGATTTAGTTTGAGGGCAGGAGGTTGTATGATCTAATATGCTATAAAAAGATTTCTTTAGCATCTGGGTATAAGAATGGAATATAGAGAATATGTGGATTTAGAGAAACAACTTTACAATGATCATATCTTGATATGATGGCATCTTGGTGTAGGTAGCTGGCAGAAAAGATGGAGAGAAGTTACCCAATTTTAGATATATTTTGGAGGTAGAGCCAACAGAAATTATTAGAATAAACATAGAAGGTGAAGGAAATGAAGAATCAAAGAATATTCTTGGATCATTGCTTGAGTATTTATATGGAGATTGAAGTAATTTACTAATAGAGGGAAGAATATGAGACAAAATTTTGAGGATTGGAGGGATAAAGATTCCATTTCGACTATGTTGAGTTTAAGGTGTTTATGAGACTTTCAGGTGGAGACATAGAGAGTGAGGTTGTGGGCTAAGAATTCTCTTGATATAAAGCCCCAAATTACAAATAGCTATGCACTATGAACACATTAGAAGTGACAGGAAAACAAATCTTCAAACATTAATCATGTATCAATTTACAATAAAAATTAATCTACAGTAGTTCCCTGAGTACTTCAAGAGGGCAACTAGCAATTGCACTACTAGGGACTGACCCAAAGAATACAAAAATACTAATTCAAAGGGGCACATGCACCCCAATGTTTACAGCAGCGTTATCTACGATAGCCAAATTATGGAAACAGCCCAAATGTCCACCAACTGATGAATGGATAAAGATGTGGTACACACACACACACACACACACACACACACACACACACTGGGATATTACTCAGTCCTGAAATCTTGCCTTTTGCAAAGACATGAAAGAAGCTAGAGAGTATAATGCCAAGTGAAATGAGTTCATCAGAGAAAGACAAATACCATATGACTTCACTCATGTGGAATTTATCAAACAAAACCAACAAGCAAAAGGACAAAGAGAGAGAGAGAGAGAGAGAGAAACCAAGAAACAGATTCTTAACTGTAGAGAACAAATTAATGATTATCATAGGGGAGGTGTGGGGGAGATGGGTAAAATAGATGATGGTGATTAAGGAGTGCACCAGTGATGAGCACTGGGTATTGCATGCAAGTGTTGAATCACTAAATGGTCCTTCTGAAACTAATAGTACACTGTATGTTAACTAATTGGAGTTTAAATAAAAACTTTAAAATAACTTTATTAGAAAGAATTGGAGGACTCTCTTCTTCTGCAAATTTATTTTCCTTATCTTAAAAACAAAAATAAAACAAAACCAAAAAGGAAAAACCCCTTTTGTGAACTTTCTCATCTCTCTGAATATGGTATAATTTTAAAAGCATGTCCATTTTCTCCAAATTTCTAATTAACTCTTTATTTTTCAGATTAGAAAACCATTTATATTTACCTAAAAGGAATATATTTTCTGTCTGTTATTTTACATCTGAATAAAAGATAAATATGGTTCATATTCTGGGTTGCACAGCAACATGTGAAAAAATCCTTTAAAAACATGCCATGAATTGAATTCATTAAGTCTACTGGGTCTAGCAATTTAATGAAGCAAAAAATACTAATTAAATTATTAAAATCTGGATAGCAAGTAGTAATTAAAAAGACTGTTGCTATGCAACTCAGATAATTTCTATAAACAGTCTGCAAAAGTGTATTGGTTAAATATGCTGGTATTTTGCCTTGACCTTTCATAATCAAACATCTCTTCAATCTGTGAAAATGTGTTTCTGAGTCTAACATTAAATAGAATTCATAGATTAGCAAAAAAAGAGGACAGTTAGGATTTGATTGTGTTATGATGCGATTGGGTTATGCCTCCAAAGGTTATGTGTGAGGAGTTCAAAATTCCTAAAATGGAAATTATGGAATGTATGTGGAAGAGTAGTATCATGTGCTTAAAGGCTTCATCACTACTAAATATAGTGATAAAACAAGTGATTTGGCTTTATTATTTCACAATCATAGTAGCACTTTATAACAGAGGTAGATTAACATAGGATATAGATTTTCTAAAGTCAAAACTTCTTTTAAATATGTTTTCCTAAACTGTCAGAGAATTAAGAGTTAGTCACAGGTTTTAAATGTCTTCCATGTGCCCAGAAAAACTGTACTTTCAAGTACATTACCCCAGAGATGGTTTCTGCAAATGGAAGGAGTGGGTTTTTATTTATTTATTTATTTTCATCAGGCAGACACTGAAGGCAGTCGCTAAGAGACTGGTGTGCAGACACGCATTCATTCCAAATGTCTGCGTGAGGACTAAAAGAAAATTAACCTCTCATAGGAAAAATAAGGTGGAGGGTTAAACCTCTTGCACAATCCAAACTGTTCCCGATGTTTAAAAACTGCTATTGAACCACAAGCAGTATTGCTCAAGTACTAACAGTATTAGTGAGAGATTACTTAAGACTCTAAATCAAAGATACCCTAATTCTGGTCATGGAGACTGACCTGAACTTGCTAGAGTAAGAAGAGTATTTAGAGGCAACCTTAAACAGGAGTGTCAGGTTGCCTGATGGCATTAGCTGCATTGTAGTGGGCAGTGAACAGAAAGCATTTCTTGGATGTATATGAGCCTCAAATCTTTTTACTGTAATGTTTTTAAGCTTCCACATTACCTATGATAAGGCTGTCTCCTTTTATCACTGCCTGTTCACAAGTCATTTTCCTGTACCTTGAAACACAAGTTATCTCCCCATCCCAGTCATCATCTGCTGTTTTCATATCCATAGCCAGATGTTCAAAAGTAAGCATTATGAGCATGTTCCCCAAACTGTGTGCCTCTTGCCTGTGGTACCACAGTGAGCTCTCAGAGCTGTCCTGAAATATTCAATATTTTCAAGAGAAACAGCAATCCTATACAAACAAGCTGAAGTAATTCACAGTGTCAACATTAAATAGTGCTATATGCCTTTTAATTATGTCAGTATTTTTGTGAAGTCTGGGTGTGTGAGTGCCATGATAAAAAACCAAACACTGCATGGAAGTCAATGTGAACAGGAAATACAAATAGTAGTGTTGACTTTCAATCCCAGTTTTGTGTAATGTGCAATACCCAACAAGTGCATACATGTCATTGGTAAGTGATTGTGCTAATTTAAGAATGAAATATAAATATTATATTATTCTGTCAATATGCAGGTAACATTGTTGCAAATATCTCCTAAGCTTTCAGGAGGTAATACTTAGAGTTGTTGGTATAGGCAGTTGTTCAGTATTTGTCCTGACTTAGAGATGCTGTGACACAACCACTGAGACATTAAGGAGCAATGTTTGTATCCTTTGCACTGTGGTGTGGCAAAAAATTAGTGAAATTGTGCATGTGTGCCACAACAACTTCATGAGGTAGCTATATGTATATATATGCATAGTTAGCAAAACTTTAAAAGATACAAACTGCAACTTTCATCAGTGCAGATGTCAGAGCTCTTCAAAATATGTAGCATGCTATCAAGACTGTCTACCCAGGCTGATTTGATTTGATACAAATAAAGTTTGTGGCTTAACACATCTCTGAGTGAGCTAACAAGGACTTACTTGAGCTGCTTACTAATAACTTATACAGGTAGAAGTTAAGACCTTATAATTCAGTTTAAGTTTTCACCCTAAATCTGGTCGGGATTTTGACCCATTGCTGTTCATGTCTTCCCAATTCTATTCTTTACAAGAACATTCCCCAAACCTTGACAAGTTTGTCAATACCTACAAAAGGAATTTCATGTTCTTTAATATTGTCAAGATATTCCATGATCTGACATCAACTTAATTTATAACCTACCACACCCTTGCACCCTCCTCTAATCCAATAAAATGAAACTATTTCTTTATTGGACAGGTCATACACCTCTCTCAATATATATATATATATATATATATATATATATATATATATATATATATATATATTATTGCCTCTTCAAACTACAAAGCCCTGTTTCTCACCATGTCCTGTTTCTTCAAAACTGTGCTCAAATTCTTCCACAAAGTCTTTCCACTTTTCCTCTGTCAGGCTCTAAATCTCCTTTTCATTCTTTCCTACTGTACATGGTAGAGCATATTCTCAATCTGTTTGTAATTATGTTGACTACTCTTAACACTATGCCTTTGATGCTTTATGTTTGATTTTACCCTTTCAATCCTCACTTAATCTCACATAAACTGACACCCTCTTCCATCCCCAATGTCAGACCATTTGTGGTAAATGTCTGTATAGAGTAGACACTCAGCCAATGTCATGAGATCAAATTGCAACATATTATGCTATAACCTAAGATGATAACTTATAAAGATTTACAATGTTAGATCTCCAAGAATAATTCTCATTTAATAGAGACTCTTAAAGAGTGAATCTGTTCATCCCAACTCCTGCTATTATCCTTTTTCTTTTCTTGAGATCTGAAGGATCCTCAAGAATGTCCAACTTTTCTCTTGTGACCCTCAGCCCCTAACTTAAAAAAAAAAAACAAACCTTGAATAAATTATTTAGTCAGAGAGATTGCTCTTGGTTTGAATCTGTAGTTTGGCTAAAAAGATGCATTGATGAGTGTCTTAAAAATACATATTCCTGGTGTTAGCTCAAGACATACAGAATCTATGTGAATCTTGTGAAATCTCGTGAGTCAACATTAGTTGATTAACATTAATATTAAACCAGCACTTTTCAATTCACCAGTTTCCAAGGAAATGCTTACACAACTTCTTAGATAGAAATCATTCCACTTTTAAATAATTTGGGAAATATTCACAATTTCCTACCTTTCTTAGAGACTCAGGATTTATATAAACATATGAAAGAAATCTTTGAGAAGTCCTGCAATCTAACTTATTTAGTTTGTTCAACTCAGACTTTCCTCAAACCAGTTGGACCATCAAAGCCCCTTCATTCCCCCAAATATACCTATTGACATCTCCTGCTCAGCAAACTTGAATTTGGGAAGTATTTATCTGCGAACCTTCTTAATCATCAATTTTGCCAATTGCAAATAGTGAAGGAAAGTCAGTTTAAAGGCACTCACAGGATAAAACTTCTATTGAAAAATGTAGGCTTGCATATTTCCCTCGAGAATGGCTCAGAGTCACTGGCATTCCACAACCGAAGCACTATGAGATTGGAATGATCTCAAGTCTGATACTGAGGAGGGTGACCTTCTGCTCTCACGTGTTCCAGCTTTGAATCCCAGGTCTGTTTCTCATTAGGTTCCATTAGCCAACATAGGCTGTTGAGAGCCTACATTACTCTCCCTGAGCTGAGACGGGTTTTCTCATCAGTCCCAACAGTAGAATAGATTTGGTCTCTAAGATAAAAGCTGCTTGCCCTTTGGGAATATCATTTTCCTACCTTTGGGTATACTGCCATTTGAAGGGCAATTGTAATATGTAATCAAATGACCCATCTGCATCCTTTCTAAAGTATGAATTAGTGCAGGCACTCATTACTCACCTCCCTCCCTTTAGAACAAATTGCTTCTGACAACAGTGAATGAAACAGCTGTGTGTGTGTGTGTGTGTGTGTGTGTGTGTGTGTGTGTAGGTATCTGTGCATGTGTTTTCCTATAAAAGAACAATTCTCCTACTACACCAGCATGTCCCCAGGCCGTGAAGGAGATTAAGCTGTGTAAACCAACCGTGCCTTATGCTCTATGGGGAAAAAAGAGACATGAGGAAGAGAACACCTCCACTGAATTTGTTATAACAGATTTCTTGGGATAATAAAAGACATTAGCTCAGCCCTAGAGGGAAAGCAGGTTACAGCTCAGCTAAATGTCCTTGTCTAATGTTGCTTGACCCTAGCTAACATTTCAAGACTAAGTAAAGTTCTGCCAGTGGTACGTTTGGCCTGTTTAGTGGTTTCATCAGAGGCATTGATTTAAATGTATTTTTGAACTTATCTGATGAATCTTCACATCAGTCATTTTCAGATCATATGTCCCCAACATACCAGCGTCCCCTTTAATACAAGTTCTCTTCCATGGTGTCAGGGGAATAGGATGTGTTCTTTTTAAATTCTTATTTCTATATGTCACTAATTGCGGCGGGGGGGGGGGGGGGATAAATCAATCAAACCAATATTTTATTGCCATTGTAAAGAAAAAGAGACAACTTGCAAGTTTCTGGATGTAATGCATGCTGTATCTTCACACGCAGTTCCTTTTGCCTGTGACAGTCTTCTTCCTTTGGCATATGCCCAGTGAGCATTTTCAGCATCTGTGCATCTCTGGAGTTTTTGCGATGTCCAAGGGAAGTTCAACACCCTGATTTAGCCACCATTGCACTTAGTACATGCTTCTTTTACTTCACTCATCAACTATAATTCTGTTTCTGGATTTTATTCTACCTCCCCTCCTAAATTCTTATCTACATTTTACCTATTTTACATTTATTTTTAATACCTGTGACACTCCTGGCTTAAAAGAAGTATTCATACATATTTGTCAAATTTTATTAAACAAATATCCAGATAATTGATATTATATGTTTATGAATGTTTTCTTTCCCTCCCAATTAATTCATCATGACTGTCTCTTAAAGTACCAATTTGTAAAAATTTAACATTCTTTGGGAATTTTTATATTATATTCAGGATGTTACGTCTTAGTATCAGGTATTAATGGAATTGTCAAAGTAAAAGAAAAGATTGTATAGTTTTAAATAATGCATAATCACATTTCACCAGTTGAAATAAAAATGTACATATCTCTGAATCATAACTGAATATATTGTGGGTGAGATTCTACTTCAGGAATGTCATATTATCCATACATGATAAATGTAGACTGTGGGTTTGTAAATTTAGACTTTAGACTTTGATTATTATCCTTAAGTGCCATGAATTCTAATCAGATTTTAGTATTAAATAATACAAAAAATTAAGTTTGCAAATAAGAGGAAAATCTCTATGTTAATTCAGATTCACCAAACATAGCATTCTTTATTTTTATATGTGATTGTATATGTGGTTTTACAGAAGGATCTCTCAAATGAATATTAAACAACTATGTTGCTTTATTTATTGTACACATCTATCTGCAACTCTCTCAAAATAAAACTATACCTATAATAAACCATGAAAAATGATGGGTGGTAATGAAAGTTTCCCATCTGGAAAAGACCCTGGTCCAGATGGATTTGCTAATGAATTTTATAAGATGTTTAACCAACCTTTGAAGAATATCCCAGACATGTTTGATTACTTTAAATTACCAACATTTTTGGAACTACCACTGTGGGTTCTCAAACTAATCTTTATAAACTGCCAAGAAATGCTAAAATTCAGAAATCTGTGTTTCTTAAGGACTTACTTCTTCCACACAAATGCTAAAGACACATTTCTTCTAAACTTGAGCCCATAATAAAACATTTTCTCATTGAAAGGATATTTTTAGGTCCAACAGGTGGGGAGAATATCTTAGCTCAAATTCATAATATTAATTTACATTAACTTTCACTTTTTGTTTAATAACACTTTTTAACATTTATTTTGCTAGAATATGTGTCAATAAAAGTCGCTCTATGCTTTTCACAATTTGTCACAGAATTAGGTGTTTTATATGAGTAATAAATATATAAATGAGAAATTATAAGCAATAGTAACAAATATACTATGATTCAAGGGCAGCCAAGTAAGAGACAATGTCTTAAATTATTTATCCAATGAGTTTACTATCATGACTGAAATCTTGCCATTAGAGATTTATCCTTTTCAATAAGTTTTTGGCATACTTAGAATTTTGTTGTTATTGTGGCTATTACATTAAGTGGTATTATAATTTTAGAGTTGTAGTTAACTTTATTTTTAAATATGGTGGGAAATTTACCACAGTGTTCAAATTTTAAAATGTTATGAAAAAGGAAATAACCCTAGATTGACAGAATGAGAATACATCATTTGTAAACTCTTTTCAGAAATTAAACTATTTGTAAACTCCTTTCAGAAATTTACTTTCCTAAAACTGAGCACCCAATAAGATATTGCACCAGACCAAGGACAGTATGTTTTAATATAGGATGATAAATTTAGAAAGTCAGGACCCTACCAGGGCAGAGAGATGGGAGGTCAGTAGATAAGGGACAGCGTGCAGTAAGTGTTGGCTCTGCAGCAGGCTGCTGATACAAACCTATTAAGTATCATGAAAGATCCAAATATTTTAGCATCAATCAGACCTGGCTTCTCTGAGTTTCCATTTCCTCATCTATAACATGGAGATAACATTTATTTTAACTTGCTATCATAAGGATTAAATAACTGCCTAGGATATGGAAGCTATATATAATGTTTTTTTTTTTCTTTCTTTCTCAGTTTTAGACACACACACACACACACACACACACACACACACACACAGAGTTTTGATTAGAGCAGAGAAGGGTTTTGCAAAACAGTCTTCCAGGTCAGATGCTTTTGCTACAGCTCTTTGCTGTCTTCATTGTTTCTGTGCCACAAAATAAATTCCAGTTTCTATCTGAACAACAACATGGCAGGAAAAATATATATTCCCTCATATGTAAAGTCTAGGGGATATAGCACACCAGATGGTTGCCTACAAAGTTAATGTTTAATGCAACAATTTACCTTTTGGCCGTATTTTTGAGCCATGATCATAAGGGTCGCTGAAAGTTCCATTTTCAAATAATAGGTTGGTATTAAGATCATTTTGTATATGTATATAACTAACCATACACACATGTATGTATAGCTAGCAGCAGTGATTTATTCTGAAAAAAATTCATCTCATTCTGACATAATCATGGAAGATAAAGCCGGTTACACATCCTCCTTTTCCCATTATTAATGATTTAGGAAACACATAAAAACAATTTAAAAGGTATAACATGCTCATAAACTTAATTTAAACATTCTTTTTGTTGGTTTCTTTTTGTAAACATCAGTAGTTCTATTGAAGACATTAGAAATAATGGTGTTTTATTAAACAGTAAATGGAAGAAACATTAATTTGTTTTTTTTTTCTTTTTACAAGAAGAAAATATTAAACACCCCAACCATTACCATTTTATACAATAGTAAAAATTCCCCTCGTCTCTTCATTTGCTTTCTGTGCATCCCTATGTAACTTTGAAGTGGTCATTCAAGACCATGATGTACTACTCTCTAGATATTTTTCCATGTAGTTTAATATATATAAATATATATATTTTTTGTTTCAAAATGTGGTCACAATATACATTCAGTATGAGTTACAATTCACTTTTTGTCATTGTACTTTTATATAATACATGTACTATTTAAATATACAGAAAGAATTGCCTCATTCTTTTGTAGTAGTTGCCTTTTTTTTTTTTTCCTTTCTTCATTTTGTGGATGCCTAAGGATTTAATTGGCTGGTTCTACATTGGTAGATTATTATCCAATATGCTACAAATAATGCTTTAACATGGCAGGAGATCTTTTGGAAACGGTAATACTATAATGGCTAGGTGAGTAGAGGCAGTATGCCTTCACTGGGAGTCTGAGGAAACTTGTCCATAGGAAGCATTCTCATGAGACTTATGAGTGTCAATTATTTCAGTAAAAATGAGGCTGCACCTTGAGTATAGAATCCACGTTGTCAAGAATTATCCCAAGAGAGGGTGACTTACTGAGTCAGTGACTCAGGGATCCAACAAGCTATTTTCTGACACTGACTGGGTTGTAAATATGAGAGAAATAAGGAATAGGGAAATTTACAAAGTAGTGGGCTAAATATTATAAATAAGAAAATCTGAAAAAAAATATGAGCAAATAAGCCCAAACTTAAAGCAAAACCAAAATCTTCCCAGAATGTGTAAGTGATTATAGCAAGGTTGAAGGATAAAATGTTAATGTAAAAATTTTAATTGCTTACCTATATGCCATCAATGAACAAGTGGAATTGGAAATTGAAAACACACTACCATTTACATTATAATTCTCCAAAAAGGAAATGCATATAAATCTAACAAAATATGTTCATGATCTACATGAGAAAAACTACAAAACTCTGAAGAAAATTACCAAAGAAAACCTAAACAAATGGAGAGATAGTTCATGTTTATGGATAGGAACACTCAGTATTGTCAAGATGCCAGTTCCTCTTGGCTTGATCTATAGATTCAGTGTAATCCTAATCGAAATCACAGCAAATTATTTCATGGATATTGGCAAACTAATTCTAAATTTCTATGGAGAAGCAAAAGACCCATAATAACCAATACAATATTAAAGAAGAAAAAAGTTGGAGTATTGACACTCCAAAGTTGGAGTAAAGATACAAAGTTGGAGTACTGAACAAAGTTGGAGTATTGATATAGTAAGTTCAAGACTTACTATAAAGCTACAGCCATCAAAACAGTGTGGCATTGGTAATATAACAGACAGATCCGTAGAAGAGAATAGAGAGCAAGGAAAAATACCCACATAAATATAATCAACTAATTTTTGATAAAGGAGCAAAAGCCACACAATAGAATAAAGGTAGTCTTTTCAACAAATGTTGCTAAAGCAGCTGGACATCCACATGCTAAAAATAATGATAGTAATAAATCTAGACATAACTTATTCCTTTCAAAAATTTATGGGGTACCTGTGTGGCTCAATTGGTTAAACATTTGACTGGCTTACATTATAATCTCATGGCTTATGAGTTTGAGCCCTGAATCAGGCTCTTGCTGACAGCACAGAGCCTAGAGCCTGCTTCAGATTCTGTGTCTCCCTCTCTCTTTGTACCTCCCCCACGCATGTTCTCTCTCTCTCAAAGATAAATAATAAATATTAAAAACATTTTTTAAAAATTACTCAAAATGCATCACAAACCTTAATGTAATACACAAAACTATATAACTCTCAAAGGATAACATAGGGGAATCCCTATCACCCTGGGTACAGCAATGAATACCAAGGCAGAATCCATGAAAGAAATATTTGATAAGCTGTATTCATTGAAATTAAAATTGTCTGCTCTACAAAAAACAATGCCAAGAGAATGAGAGACAAGCTGCAGAGTGGGAGACATATTTATAGAAGACTTATCTGATAAAGAACTTTTATCCAAAATATGCAAACTATTTTCAAACTCAACAATAAGAGAGGTGGCTGGGTGGCTCATTCTGCTAAGCATCCTGACTCTTGGTTTCAGCTCAGGTCATCATCTCACGGTTGTGGGATTGAGCTCTATGTCAGGTTTGGGTGAATCTGTCTTCCCATCTAAACAACAACTGCACTGGCATAATCTGTCTGATGTGGCTATTTTTGAACTCAAGAGTGTATTGAAGGCATGCAACTTCTAGGGAAAGATTTAGATGGTAAATTGTGGTTAACTTTAATAAATTTCAGCTCTTACCATAGTATCAGCTAGCCATGTGGTAAGCAGCTGTGCATATTTTCTTCGAGCAGCTTGCACACAACTTGCAGGAGCCAGAATGGGCTAAAAAGACCCTGAACTCCAAATACCAGGGCTCCGTGTTGTGATCACTGATTACTGCTTCTGATCATGAAGGTGCGAAGAGATGGGTAACCATTGTTGTTGAATTTTGCCCAGTTGTTGCAAGCTACTCCCCCCACAACTGAATTCACTTCTAGGCCAGAATCTTTTTTTTTTTTTTTTTTACATGCTTCATTTTTTTCCTTTTTCCCCTTTTTGGGAACAATACATTAAAGACTAAAACATTCAAAACCATCTGCATATATGGGTCAAACTAGAACATGACCATGCATGATCAAAGAATGACTGAGAAAAGACCTAAAAAAACCTTAAATTTATAGTTTAGTCTGATCCTTGGCACAGAGATAGCCTATAATGATTTAAAAAAATAAGTAAACATAATAACCGATACAGGAAATTTCCAACTTTTGGCATTTTGGGGCCCTGCTTCTGGTTCTCAGGGAACCTATAACTTAATATTTACCCAGGTCAAAGTGAGTCAGCAAAACCTCAAATCATGGGCTCTATTTCTGCCTCAAGCACACATTGTACGTCTGCTACTTTACAAATATAACCCAAAAAGAGCATTCCAAACATAAAGATAAGGAAAAAAATATAAAAGCTTCCTGGTTCCCATAAGATTAGTCATACAGCTTTAGACATACTAAACACATAAGATAAAGTCTGGAACTTTCTAGAATGTCCTTCATTATGATGATTTGTAACTCTTTATATAAAAAATATATATATAACCTTGCACCAAATGTTCTTTCCCCAGAGCAATCTCTTCTTTGTGACGATTGTGTATCCCAGGTAACAGTACTAACTTGAGCTTAAATAAAACACTTTTCCTTTCTCTTTAGAAAGGTTTAGAAGGGTTTATTCATTTAGTGTCAACATAACAAATAAAGCAAACTCTAGTGAAGGAGGAGAATCTAATTTCCAGAGTTACCACATATTAGATTCAAATATCCAGTGTTCAAGACAAAAAATCAAAAAGCATGCAAAGAAACAGGAAAGTATGGCCCATCCAAAGAAAAAAAATCTAAAGTAATTGTCCCTGAAAAAGACTTCATGGCAGATGTACTAAAAAAAGATTCTAAAAGAACTATCTTAAAGATGTTCAAACACCTAAAGGAAGATGTAACGAAAGTCAAGAAAATAATGTATGAACAAAATGGAAATACCAATAAAGAGAGAGGAAACCTAAACAGGAAATCAAAATAAATTCTGGAATTGTAAAGTACAATAAATAGAATGAATATCCATCAGAAGGATTCTTAGGCAGATTTGAGAAGACAGAAAGAAGGAAGAATCAATGAACTTGAAGATAGAACAATGGAAATTACCAAGTGTGAGAAACAGAAAAAGAATTGAACAAAAGTGAACAGACACTAGAAGACCTGTGGTAATCCCATCAAATGGGTCGACATATGCATCATAGCTGTCCTAGAAGAGGAAGAGACAGAAAAGAGAGAAGAGAGAATACTTGAAGAAATTATCACTGAAAACTTCCCAAATTTGATGAAAAACATGTGTATAAACACCCAAGAACATCAGAAAACTCTAAGTAAGGTGAAGTGAAAGAGACCCACACCAAGGTGCATTTTAATGAAACTTTCAAAAGACAAAGACAAAAAGACCCTCTTGAAAGCAGCCAGAAAGAAACAAATCACCACAAAGAAGGGATCGTCAGCAGATTCTTATCAGAAATTTTGGATGCCAGAAGGTAATAGGCTGACACATGCAAAGCACTACAAGGAAAAAAATCAACCAAGAATCTTATACCTGACAAAACTGTCCTTTGAAAGTAAAGGAGAAATTAATACATTCTCAGATAAACAAAAACTGAGGGAGTTTTTATCACTAAACATGCCCTGCGAGAAATGCTCAAGGGAGTCCTGCACAGTGAAATAAAAGTACACCACACAGTAACTTGAAACGATGTGAAAGAATCAAAATCTCAGCAAAGGTAAATATAGAGGCAATTAAAGAGCTAGTGTTATTGTAATAATGGTTTGTAACTGTACTTGTTTTTTTTCTACATGAGTTAAGGGACTAATACATTTAAAGACCCAAAATTATCAGTCTAAAGACTAATGTAACTTTGATTTGTAACTCCAAATCTTTTTTTTTTTTTTTTTTTTTTTACAGAATTTAAGATATTAATACATTAAAAATTATTAGTTTATGTTTGGGGGTATAAAATTATAAAAGATGTAATTTTATGGCATCAAAATCTAAAAGGGGTGGGGATGGAACTATAAAGGAGTAGAGTTTGTGTATGTGATTGAAATTAAGCTAGTCTGAATTAAATTTATAGTATTATCACTTTAGGATATTAAATGTAATACCCATAGAAAACATAAATAAAGTAGCTACAGAATGTATACAAAAATAAAGGAGAAAAATTTAAACATTTTACTAAAAAAACTCAACTAATTACAAAAGAAGAAACAAGATAGTAATGCAGGAAATGAGGGACAAAGTGGCTATAACACATATACAAAACAAATGACAAAATGGCAAAAGTAAGCCCCTCCGTTGTCAGTAATTACTTTAAAAGTAAATAAAGTCTTTAATCAAAAGACAGAGATTGGAAGAATGGATCTTTAGATCCAAAGACACAAATAATTGAAAGTGAAAGGATGGAAATAGGAACCAAGAGTAGTGGTGGCTAAACTAATATTAGACAAAATAGACTTTAAATCAAAAAGTTCTCTAAATGGCAAAGAATGACATTATATATTAATAAAAAGGCTCAAAACAATGAGGAGATATAACAGTTATAAACATTTTATGCTGCTGATGACAAACCGTCAAAATATAATAAGCAAAAACTGACAGAATCAAAGGGAGAAACATTTCTACAAAAAATAGTGGAGAATTTAATAGCCCATTCACAATAATAATCAATATGATAGAAAAAAAGATAGGTGAAGAAATAAAAATGTAATAACCCAATTAGAGTTAATGAACATATATAAAACACCTCATACATCAAAGCAGTATGTATGCTCTTCTCAAGTGAACACAAGACATTTTCCAGGATATATTATACTTAGATTTAAAATTATAGATATAATAAAAATTATCTTCTATATACAATTGCATAATGTTAGAAATTAATAAAAGGAAATATGGAAAATTCAGAAAATTGTGGAAATTAAACAACATACTTATAAACAATGTGTGGATAAAAGGAGATACTACAAAAGAAATAAAATATAGATAAATAACGATGAAGACTTATGAGATGCAGCAAGTGGTGTTGGGGTGGATTTATAAACTATAAATGCCTACATTAAAAAAAGGGAAAGAAAGAAAAAAATCTCACATCGAATACCTAACTTTACAATTTAAGGAACTAGGAAAAGAAAGAACAACTAAACTCAAAAGTAGCAGAAGGAAAAAGAAAGATTAGAGCAGAGATAAATAAAATCTCTATTTCATTTTAGAGAAAATCAATAAAACTAAAAGTTGATTCTTCAAAAAGATCAACAAATTGACAAGTCTGTAGCTAGATGGACTAACAAGAGAAAAGACTCAAATTACTATAATGAGAAAAGAAAATGGGACATTTCTACTAATTCTACAGAAATAAAAAGATTATAAGGGAGTTCTATGAAAAGTTATAGGCTAAAAAAATTGGATAAAGAGATAAAATGGACAACTTCCTAGGGATATAAAACCTACCAGGACAGAATTATAAAGAAATAGAAAGTCTAGATAGAACTATAAGTAGTAAGGAGATTGAATCAGTAATCAAAAATCTCCAAACAAAGAAAAGCCCTGGACCCAATGGGTTTACTGCTGACTTCAACCAAACACTTGAAGAAGAAGTAATACTAACCATTCTCAAACTTTTCCAAAAGATTGAATAGGAAAAATTCTACCTAGTTCATTCTATGAGGCCAGCATTACCTTGACAAACACACTACAAGAAAGAAGCTATATGACTTTGTATTTGACAGTAATCTCTTTGATATGACACCAAAGGCATAGGTAATAAAAGAAAAACAGACAAATGAAACTTCATAACAATTAGATAATCCTGATAGTATCAAAAGATACTACCAACAGAGTGAAGGAGAATGCACAGAATGAGAGAAAATATTTGCAAGTCATCAAACTAAGGGATTAATATCCATAATATATAGAGGACTGAAACTCAATAACAAAAAATCAAACAACCCAATATGAAAACAAAGAATTTGAAGATATTTTTGAGAAAATATATACAAATGACCATTAAGCACATAAGAAAATACTCAATATTACTAATCATTATAGAAATTCAAGTGAAAACTATAATGAGATACCACCTGACACCCATTATGATGACTACTCTCCAAAAATACAGAATACAACAAGTATTGGGAAGGATGGGGAGAAACTGGAAATTTGTCTACTGTTGGTGGGAATGTAAAATTGTACAGCTGGTGTGGAAAACAGTATAGAGATTCCTCAAAAAATTAAAAATGGAATTTCCCTATTATCTAGCAGTTCCACTTCTGGACATATAGCCAGAATTGAAAGAATGATCTCAAAGAGATATCTGTACACTCATTTTCATGCCATCATGGCCATCATGGCAAAATGTGGAAGTAAACTATGTCAATTGATGGATGAATAGATAAATAAAATATGGTATATACATACAATGCAGTATCATTCAGCCTGAAAAAGGAGGTAAAGTCTACAAATTGGATACAAATTCTACAAAATGGATGAACCTTGACGATATTATGCTAAATTAAATAAATCAGTCATAAAGAGACGAATACTGTATGATTTCACTTATGTGAGGTACCTAGAGTAATCAAAATCATGGAGCCAGAAAGTAAAATGGTGGTTGTCAGGGAAAGGGGAGTGATTGCTTAATGGGCATAGAGTTTCAATTTTACAAGGTGAAAGAGTTATGGAGATGAATGTTGTTAATTTTTGCACATTATTAACTGCACACTTAAAAATTATTAAATGGGTATGTAATTGGGAAAACTCCTTTGTCTTATTGAATTTATTTTTCTCTTTGTAAAAGTTAGTTTTGTACTGTTTGTATCTATTTATGTTTCTATGTTTTACCTTTTCTGATGGACACAATAGACAAATATGAAGAGTTAATTGTATATTTGTTATAAAATAAGCTCATAGTTTTTCTTTGCTTAATCACAATCAATAAATAACTCAATAATATTTTTAAAAATGATTAAATGGTAAATTCCATGTTATGTTTAATTTATCAAAATAAAAACAACTGAAAAAAAAAAAAAGCTAAAGACTTGGATTAACACCTCACCAGAGAAGATATACAGAAATAAGCATATGAAAAAATATTCCACATGATATGTCATCAGGGAAATGTGAATTAAAAAACAAGATATGGGGCACCTGGGTAGCTCAGTCGGGTAAGTGTCCAAATTTTAGTTTCGAGTTCCAGCCCCATGTGGGGTTCCATGCTGTGTGGAGCCTGCTTGGGATTCTGTCTCTCCCTCTCTCTCTGCCCCTCCCCCACTTGCTCTCTCTGTCTCTTTATCTAAATAAATAAATAAATAAACTTAAAAAAAAATAAAAAAAACCACACACAACAAAAACAACAAATACTACTACATACCTATTAGAATGGCCAAAATCTGGAATACTGACAACACCAAATGCTGGTGAGAGTGTGTAGCAACAGGAACTCCCATTTATTGCTGGTAGGAATGCAAAATGGTACAACAACTCGGGGAGATAGTTTGGCAGTTTCTTACAAAATACATAGGCTAACCATATGATCCAGCAATTACACTCCTTGGTATTTACCCAAAGAAGTTGTAAACTTATGTCCATGCAAAAACCTGCACATGGATATTTACAGAAGCTTTTTTCATAATTGTCAAAAGCAGCAAGAGTATGCTTCATGAGGTAAATGGATAAATTGAGGTACATATTTTTCAGCACTAGTAAGAAATAAGCTATCAGGCCATGAAAGTATGTGCACAAAATGTAAATGCATATTACCAAATCAAAGAAGCCAATCTGAAAAGGCTACATATTAAATGACTCCACCTATGTAGAGGGAAAACCATAGAGACAATTTAAAAACAGTGGCTGCCAGAGGTTGATGGGGAGGAAGGGATGAATAGGTAGAACACAGAGACCTTTCAGGACAGTAAAACCACTCTGCAGTATAATACAGTGGTATGTACATTTGTCCAAATGCATAGAATGCCCAACACCAAAAGTAAACTGTGATGTATGTTATGGACTTTGGGTAATAATGATGTGTCAATGTAGGCTGATCAATGGTAACAAATATACCACTTTGGTGTGCTTAGTTTTCCTCTGAAGCTAAAACTGCTCTCTCTAACACATAAACATTTAAATAACAAAAAAATGATAGTTTAAAAACCAGAAATTTTTCTGTTAGAAACTGGATCTTGGATGTTTGGAAACATTCAGATGGTTTATATTTTTCTGCTCTTCTGTGACTGTTTGAATATGCATAAATTCAGTCACTGTATTTGATTCTGACTCTATAAATGACCCCACAGTTTGTTTTCCTCGGACATATGATATTGATTGCTTGAAGTTATACTTTTCTCTTTAAACCTGATTCTGCAATTTTGATTAAACTTACCACTTAGTTCAAAGGAATAATGAACACAACCAGTTATTTCTTTTAGAAATAGCTAAAGATTAAGTGTTGATGTTGAATTCTGTAGCCTTGATACAGTCAGCAATTATAGTTAAAGGCCAAATATATGGTCCAAGTTTAAGTAGCATACACATTCAAGGAAGGCAATTTCAAAATTTGTTAGGAATACTAATTATTTGTCATTTTAGTAGAGGCAAATATGAGTACTTTTCAACATTTTTGACTAATTGGTCATTCCATTCCAAAACTGGGTATGAAGAAACATTCTTCCATAGGGGACAATATTTAGTCTCATCTGACTCTTATCTTGAGGTTAGAATTAATGGGGTGAAAGTATCTCAATCTTCCTCTAAACTTGGTGTGATATCCAAAAAATCCTGCATCATGCAAGAATACATAGGAAAGCCATTCCTTCTTTGCTTCATTTCCTCTTTATAATCGGACCTCTGGGCAGTGAAATCAGACAGGATGGCTTGATCTATGTTTTCAATGAGACGATGAGGTACAAAACTTCACTTTCTGCTAAGGTTATGCTAATTTTACTTCCCAGACCCTGATAATTCAGTTGCACAATTCATCTTCTATAGTGAGCAATGTGGTAGATAACCCACATTCAGAATTAATTACCATAAATCAGAAGTATATTCATTGTATTGCTGAGATCTTCCATTTCCCAGGAGGAAATGTCCCATCTACAAATGAACCCTTTACAGGTTCAATTATGTCTTCTCATTTCTTTTCTCTTTCAGGCTCAGCATAACGTGTGTAATTTAGTTTTATATTTTCTTTTATACAGAAAGTATCCAACTGCTAGGAAGTAAGCCCAATTATCACTAGTGATAGAACAAATAGAAAAATGACAGTGTTGCTCAAAACTATCTGCTTAGTTATAAGTCTGCAGCTGCCTTTTCCTTATGACCATTTGGTTCAATTAAATGAACATCATTTGAAATTCATTACTGAACTAAGAAAATAGTTAGACTGGAGCTGGAAAAAATTTTTAAGTGTTTTCTCTTTACCATAAAATGAGTTTTGCCTGTGCTTATACATACATCTCTCTAATTGTACTACATTAATCATAGTGAATATACTGGAAGTATATTGACCCTGTGTGATAAATAGCCCATACTGAAGAATTCTGAATACCTCATGTTTCCTTGTTCAATACACTTACAAAGAGGAAAACTCATAAGCAAGCAATAATTATAATTTCCTTTACCATATTCAATCTTCCTAAAGTTTTGTGATTTTCCATAAACAAGTAGGTCTTATGTCTGGAAAAATTACTCAACCATAAGGCATTCTTACTGGCATGCCCTACCCAGATTCTTTGCATTTTAAAAGGAATGTATTACTTCTAACACTGGTTAACCTAAACATTATTGTTGTTCTTACTTTTACAAGTAATGCCTAGGATTAGTCAGAAGAACATAATATGTAATATAAGTAAACCTAAAATAATCCTCTTCTTGAGCTTCCATTCTAACTTTCGGGTCTTACATAAGCCTTGGCCTATGTAAGAATTTGTCCTCCTTGGTCAGCTTAGCCACAGCACCATAGTTGAGTTAATTCAGCTTACTGGTTCTAGTCCTTTATGAACTCGATTTTGAAGACATATTTAAAACTTTTTAATCCTGACATGATTCTAAAATTATAAATAGACTCCTGCCAAGGTTGTAAGTTTTACTTTTCACCTTTCCCCCACTAATGCTCTGCTTACTTTGTAGTCAGATGTTTCCAGAACTGATTAGCCTGAAAAGGTGATTGAAACAATATTAACATTAACCTAAATTTGCTAGGCCCCTGCTCCCACAAGTGAGGAAATGTCACAGATCCATTTTTCCATCATTTCTTCAATGTCTTCGATCATTTTTCCATGAGTCCACTGATAAGCTTTGGATGATAAAAATTTTCAAGTGGTAGTTTTTAGTCTCTACTTATGAATATATTTTTTTCAAATTTTAAATTAAAAGTAATATTGAAAATGCAGACAGCCCTATAGAAGAAAAATCCTGGTACAATGGATAGCTCATAAATTCTAGTGATAGGATCTTGTCTCGCTTATTAACCAGTTGTGTGATCAATTAACGTTAACCTCCCTGAGACTTGATTTCATTTTCTACTAATGTGAACAACAATGCTTTTATCAAAGAGTTTCTGGAAAACATGACAAACAGCATGCGGTGCAGAATAGGAGCTCATTTAACAATTCTTTACCTGGTCTTTGTTACCACAAATATTCGACAACATCAAGCTAACATAGAACAATAACTGTCAAATCCAACTGCTACTATCCTTGGGCAGATGAGAAAATAAATTCTCACTGATAGCCATAAAAACCACACTCCACTTCCATTCCTCACTAGTTAAAGCTAAATGTAAAATCTTACATATTTGCCATGAGTACTTTCAAATTCATTTACTGAATAACATATATCATGGTTTAACTGTACTCCTTTAAAATAGAAACCTTTCAATTGTTTTCATCTCTTTTCTCTCTTTTCTTTTACATGTTCTTAAAATAGTATCTGTCTTGTCACCTTCTCTCAATCTTAAAGGAAGACATGTCTCACTTCTCCTCAAAGGTAAATCCCATCCTGCTTGCCTTATATTTTGCTTTATCAAATACCTCTCTTATTTCCTATAATGCTAATAATTTTTTCTCCTCTGGCTTCTCTTCAGTTTACAAAAAATGATAAAGAGTGATATATGCTAATATTCTAAATTCTATATTCTAAATATATATTCTAATATTCTAATATATATATATTTTTTTTTTTTTTCAAAATACCATCCAATCTTTCTTTTTTTCTTCATCAACAGCTAACTGGAAGAGGAATCACTTGATGGCTTCATGTCCTTATTATCTCCAGACATTCCTTAATGCCAGTGCCTTCTGACTTCTGCCCCAACCATTCTACTGCATCTGCCCTTGGTAAGTCACCAGTAACTCTGTAAGTGCTGAATCTGTCACTTTTATTCAGACCTTGCCCTGTTTATCTTGAATCACTTAAGTCTGTTGACTAGTCTTTAGTTCTTTCTGTCCGTGTCTTCCAAGACAGCATGTTTTGCTAATTCTCCTTCTAACTCTGGTAATTCCCTTCCTGTCTCAATCACAGTCTTCTCCTCTTATGGAGAACTCTTCAATATCAGTGTTTCTTATGACACTACTTTTAGTTCTCTCTTTTCTCTAGATCTCTATAAATGAGATGGGTGACCTTATCTACTTGCATGACCTCAACTACTCTTTGTATGTGGATAGCTGCTATGAAAGTACTATATCTGTAAATTTACCTCTCTTCTCAGTCCACAGTAGATTTTCAAGTTCCTGGTCTACTAAAAGCATTTTACACTTAACATGCTCAAAATTGAACTCATTGTATAACCTCATTTCCATTCCCATCCCTCAATACTTCCCCTCCTACGAATTCTCTATTTAAATAATGTTGTCACTATACACACATTCTCTGTGGTAAGTTCTTTTGAAACAGCCTGCACATTCTCTCCTCTCTTCCTGCTCACTGCACATTTAATTGGTCACATTAAGGTAACAATTCTACTTCATAGTTATCCCCTGACCATCTCCATTGCTACTGACTCATGTCGTTATTGCAACTATTACAATTGACTCCGAAAGAGTTTTCTTTTTTAAATTTATTTATTTTATTATTTACTTATTTATTTATTTATTTATTTATTTATTTATAAATTTACATCCAAGTTAGTTAGCATATACTGCTGTGGACTGAGAAGAGAGGTAAATTTACAGATATTGTACTTTCACAGCAGCTATCCACATACAAAGATTAGTTGAGGTCATGCAAGTAGATGAGGTCACCCATCTCATTTATAGAGATCTCAGGAGTAGATTCCAATGATTCCCAAAGGGCTGTCTTTATGCTAATTCTCCTTTTTTACGTCTATGAGAATTACTAAATAAACAAATCTTATTTGCCCTACCTAAAACCTTCTACTCTCTATTGAGTACATAAGCATACACTCTGGTTTGTTCAAAACAGTCCTGTGGTAATAAGCTTGTAGTCCCAGCCACTGCACTCCCTTTTGCTATCAGATGAGTTGGCTGGGCTGTAAACTACAGCACGAATAGTGCGAAGATCATCCACATGATCCTCTCTTCACAATTTTGCCACTACCAGCATCTCAATCTCATCTCTATCTTCCTACTATACATCCTAAACTCTAGTCCTACTGGAATGATCACAAAACTCATCATGCTCATTCACAATTAGGAGTCATTGTACATATTACTTCCTCTGATGGACATGTATTTTTCTAATGATATATATTTTTTTTCATTTGAAAAGTTCTTATCCATTACTCAATATCATTTCAGATGAAACACGTTTTCTTTAAAGCCTTTCTTGACTCCCCTAGGACAATAAAGTTGTTCACTTCTTTGTGATTCATTGGTTCCTTATTCATTCTCTTATTTTAATCCTAATCACAATCCACTGTGATTACCATTCTGCACATCTACATCCCTTACTGTAGTGCGAACTTCTTAAGGACATGGGCTATGTCTCATTTATGTTTGACCTCTAAGCTTAACACAGTGACTGGCAAATAAATGCTCAATAAATCAATGGGTGAATAAAATGACTGACCAAAGTCTTGAAACTACTGAAAGTTTTCTGATATTTAAAAGCTTTTTAATTTAGAAACTTTAGCAAAAATGTTTATAGGCCATTCCCACTTAAAAATGACCCAGTCACCATGTGTTTATTATTTTAACACCACCTTTTCCTCCTCAGAAATTACTACAATATTTATAATCAGCACTATAAAATTTTAGTGTTAAATTATACAATGTGTCTCAAGTTTGCAGCTTGCCAGATTGTAGGCAACTTTATAATTTTTTCTATTCAGCCAACATTCATGAGGACTAGTTATATAGGACACAAGAAAAAAAAAGTACTCAGTGCATTATCATTTGTGGTAGAGTTATTTTTCAAACTCAAGCCTTAGGAAAAATTTACAGTTATTTTTGAGTCTAAATGATCATGGACAGATACAATGGCTAAGCATAAATTATATTAATGCAATGGGTATTCAAAGAGCCATTGTGAAACAAATTATATTTAAAAGGATTTTTATTTACAGTAATTTTGAGAGTATCAATAAAATAATATGTAGTACTGAAGATATTCCTAGGAAACCTATTTGTATAAATCTGGATTTTTTTGTATCAAGATGTGGGTAAAAAAAATATTACACATTCAACCAGTAAGCTAGAGTTTGGGAAAAAACTTTGACATGTTTTCTCTAGTAACAAGTGAAATTTTCACTCAGTGAAAATGAGTCTATTTATTTGTTCTCAGTTGCCTTTGAAAGGGTTGCTTTATTTTTTTTCTTCAATTTTAACTTTCCAATCTGCTTTCCAAACTCTGAAGCAAAATGTTGGGAGGCAAAGTGAGACTGCCTACTGGAACCTATAATGGTGAAATGCACACACAATGTCCCAGTAAGACTTTCTAGCCATTTCTCAGCAACCCTTGGCTTTATACAAGCAAAACAATAAATGAGGAGCTAGGTCAGACCAATTTGTTTCTTCTGACCCGAGTATTCTGTCTTATAAAAAGATTGTTTGGAGTGATTTCTAAACATACTGCAAACTAGTTTATACTCTGATCTGAATTCTTCCATTGGTTACTTCAACTGTTTTTCTAGTTTATTTACTGTAAGTACTTTTTTCAATTGTCAGAAAATGTTCTTTCTTTGGGAAAATTATAAATTTATAGGTCTTTATAATATTTCCCACAGTCCAGCTTCATGTTTTTAGACTTCCATCTGGAAAAATTCTATCTTGAAGGAGAATGTATGTGTGTGTATCATTTAGATACATATGTAGTTATATTATAGCATGCTAAGCTATATTATGCTATGCTACGCTCTATTATGATTAAAATCACTTTACCTTGCCTATTGTGGACTATCTCCAGTCATAATATCCCTATTCTTATGCTTTCTAGAACATTTTTATATAAACTTTCCCAGGACAACTATTATAATTAATATTTTAAAACCATGATACAACCTGAGCATCTCCACAGTCATTAACTAGCACTTAGTTTTTACTATGGTATATCTGTGCAAGTCAGATAAAACTTGAAAAAATATTTATAAACAAGGAAATTATCAAATAGTAAGATGGTTGCACTTTCATTGTTAATTGTAATTGAATTAATGAGTCTTTAATTAATTACTAAAATTATTGCCTGACACTAAGACATAATATGCTTGAATTTCATAAGTAAGTTAAATGGATGCTTTGTATTTCCTGGTAGTATTGAGAAGTGCAGTGAGCTAGCAAACAGTTGCCCTCTAGAACACAAATGCAAATGGAATTTTAATTTTCTTTTAATGTTTATTTATTAAGTTTATTTATTTTTGAGACAGAGAGAGACAGAGCATGAATGGGGGAGGGTCAGAGAGAGAGGGAGACACAGAATCGGAAGCAGGCTCCAGGCTCTGAGCCATCAGCCCAGAGCCCGACGCGGGGCTCGAACTCACGTCCTGCGAGATCGTGACCTGAGCTGAAGTCGGCCGCTTAACCGACTGAGCCACCCAGGCGCCCCTGGAATTTTAATTTTCAAATGGCACATAGTTCTTGTTAACATCACGTAAATATATACCCAGATACACATGCATGGTAATGATAACTTGGTTGATGATATAAGTTAAAAGTTAGCGATTTATTTTTTATGTGCCAAGCAGCAAAACTACTAGATCTTTATTAACCATTTATTAATATTTAATCTTGATTAGCCTCTTATTAACCACTTGAATTTTGTAATTATGCTGAGTCATTATAAGCTTTCATTTTCATGCTAGGGAGCCAAACTAAGTTAATGATTTTGTTTGGTATCTCCTTGAATGAAAGCATGACGATTAGCATGACTAAAAGTTAACATTTACAAATGATTTATAAACATGGGAGATTAGTTTGATAACTTATTTTCCCAGTGATGAACATTATAACATCATTTATTTAGGCAGTCAAGAAATTTTGCGTGCCGAGCACTCCTCTGTACTACAGCTACAAGACATAATCTTTGCCATCAGTGAGCTTACATAATAAAATTTTAAAACAAGAAGTGATCATAGAAGTCATCTAGTGCATTCTATCAGAATGGCTAACATTAACAACTCAAGCAACAACAGATGTTGGCGAGGATGCAGAGAAAGAGGATCTCTTTTGCATGGCTGGTGGGAATGTAAACTGGTGCAGCCACTCTGGAAAACGGTATGGAGGTTCCTCAAAAAGTTAAAAATAGAACTACCCTATGGCCCAGCAATTGCACGACTAGGTATTTATCCAAGGGATACAAGTATGCTGTTTTGAAGGGACACATGCACCCCAATGTTTATAACAGCACTATCAACAATAGCCAAAGTATGGAAAGAGTCCAAATGTCCATTGATGGATGAATCGATAAAGAAGATGTGGTATATATACATACAATGGAGTATTACTCGATAATCAAAAAGAATGAAATCTTGCCATTTGCAACTACGTGGATGGAATTAGAGGGTATTATGCTAAGTGAAATTAGTCAGAGAAAGACAAATATCATATGACTTCACTCAAATGAGGACTCTAAGACACAGAACAGATGAACACAAAGGAAGGGAAGCAAAAATAGTATAAACAGAAAAAGGACAAGACATAAAAGACTCTTAAATATGGAGAACAGAGGGTTAAAGGAGGGTTTGTGGGTGGGGGATGGGCTAAATGAGTAAGGGACATTAAGGAATCTACTCCTGAAATCATTGTTGCACTATATGCTAACTAACTTGGGTAAAAATTTAAAAACATAAATTAAATTAAAAAAATCATCCAGTGCATTCTTTATGTTTCACATTGTAGAAAAATGAAAAGCAAGATGTCTTAGTTACCTAAGATTACACAAATAGTAGCGAAGATGACTCAATCAGTGGGATATGTTAGTGAATGTTTGGCTACAACTGCTGTTTGGCTACAAAATATATTTCTTCCTAAAATTTGGTTGGTGCCAACTTATTTAAAATAATAACAGATGACATGAAAAGGTGATATATACAGTCAGTAATACTTCTAAGACAGCTGCATTAACTTTTGAACCTATAATCACTTTTTATCACTAAATCACAAGTAGTGGTGATTTTTTATTATATAATAATGTCCTTTAGGAAAGAAACTATGTACAGTTTTTCAAGATGTGGACCTTTTAAAATATGGTCCTTTTAAGTGGGAACTTTAAGTGACTGCTTTCCTTACAATTAAATACAGAAATAAAGAAATTTCAGGATTTCATGTCCTTGAGGATAATGCCACCAACAGAGGTGCAAATAACTTGGTTCCTTGAATAATTGCTAGAAAATATCTTAACCTTTTGCTCTGGAAATTCATTAGAGATTTGGATTAGATTTTAGCATATCAATAACATAAACCAGTTTTCCCAAACTGTTCCTTGGAAAACCTGATTTTGCAGTATGTTATTAGCTTGTTAATATTATGTTGTTATAAAATTTGAGAAATACTGCAGTAAGCAACTATGAATCAATTATTTACACTTTTCATATGAACTATCGCTTTTCCCTGGTTTGTTATATTACAGGTAATTTGGAAATAAAGTTAAACTACTATAACCACCTTTTTCAAATGTTGAGAAAATATCTCTTCTTTGGGAATATTTTTAAATGTAAAGATTTTTATAATATTTCTCCTTAATTTTTATAATTTTGGTTTCCAAGAAATCCTATTTCAAAGGGGATTTTTTGTGTGTGTGCATGCATGTGTGAATATAATGTATATATACATATAGAGTTAACTCATGTATCATAAATCTCTTGATTTCAAATCCAATTACTTAACCTAATATATCCTCTATGATTACTTTCTATATTAACGTGTGTTCTTTTCTGTAAAGTTTTCTCAATTTACCAAGTAAAGTGAATAAGGTGAAATGGGTAAATCCATCTCCAAAGATGACTCATGAAGCTCTGCCTCACCTATGAGACGAGGGACCTAATCCTAGGCCAGGGCAGATCGAAGGAACATGATGACATGGAAAGGTTTTTAAAAACATTTCTTGCTACTTGGATATCCATAATGATCATGTAATATTTGTTTCTTTGTTTCTATATTTTACCTTTCTTACTCAACATCATCTAATACACTTGAAATATCTCCAAGTCACCTGAAGCATGACTTGTTCATCATCCCTGCTCTGTAATAGGAAATTTCAATGTCAACAAATTAGAACGATTTGTCCAGGGTCAATTCTGCCACTTTTCCCAGGATGTAGAAAGCTTTACAATTTACCATTAAGTGACTGAGAAGAAGTAGCAAAACAGGTTTTCTATCTTTTAGTTTAGGGGGTATTTTTAAAATAAAAGTTTAAAAAATTTCTTTAATATTTATTTTTGAGAGAGGGAGGGTGAGAGAGAGAAGAAGAAGAAGAAGAAGAAGAAGAAGAAGAAGAAGAAGAAAAAGAAAAAGAAGAAGAAGAACGGGGGAGAGGAAGGGGAAGGGGGAGGGGGAGGAGAGAGACACAGAATCCAAAGAAGGCACCAGGCTCTGAGCTGTTAGCACACAGACCAACACAGGGCTCAAACCCACGAACTGTGAGATCATGACCTGAGCCGAAGTTAACCGACCGAGCCACCCAGGCACCCCTAATAAGTTTTTAATTAAAGAAACATTTTACATTTACAGAAAGATTACAAAAATAGTACAAACAGCTCCTATATGTACCACATCCATTTTCCCTTCATATCATCGTCTTATATGGGTGTGTAAGTACAGTACACCTGTCACAGTTAATTAATCAGTTTTAAAGCATTATTATCAACTAAAATCCATATTATATTCTGATTGCCTTAGGTTTTTCCTAACATATTTTTTTTTTCTGTTGCAGGATTCTATCCAAGATACTATATTACATTTAGTATTGGATCTCCTTCAGTTCCCCTTAGCTGCAACAGTTTCTCAGACTTGCCTTGTTTAGAAGACCTTGACAGTTTTGAGGAGTACTGATCATATATAATGTAGATGCCACTTTACTAGAATTTTTTAAAATTTTCCACTACAAAGTTACTCTTTATTCCTCCTTTTGCATAATGTACACTTTAGAAAGAAGTCACTGTCCACAGCCTGTACTGAAGGAGTAGTGAGTTATATTTCACCTTCTTGAAAACAGAGTAAATATATTATATACATATAATTTAGAATCCTTTATTATGGGAGATTTATCTATTCTTATTTATTCATTCATTCAATCATTTATTCATATAGCATGGATTAATAAATGTTTATTTTATTCTTTGGGTTATACATTAATATTACATTATTTATTTTTTGTGAAAAATTGTTTTAGGTTTGTCTATTGGAAGTTCTTTTAATTGTATCTTTTATTCTTTTGGCATACTCCCATCATTATGGGTTTTTAAGCTCTCCTTATTTTCTTACATTACAAGATGCTACATGTTCATCATATACATTTCCTGTCCCAGTCCTAGAATCACCCTTTTCTCTAAGAAGAACCTTTCACTGGAAAATGCTATTAGAAACCAGACCTGGGAGTGAGGTATGCCCATTGCTACTGGGGTTGTTGTTTCTAGGTTCCCTCAGCTGACAGAGAAAGAAAATATAAACATATATTCTAACCTGCTCATGTACACATACCTGTGATTATTTCTATATGTAACTATGTGTATTTATATTAAAATAAATATGAGCTCATACTTGAAGAGACAATTTTTATATGTATCCCATGCTTTATTTGGTAAGTATATACTTAAAAATTATGGCAAAATAAGGCAGTCGTGAATCTGAACACTCTTTCAGATTTCCCCAAAAAAGTAGGAAATGAATTATTAGTCATTAAAGGATAACTAAGGTCTATTAGTTCACTACTTGTATCAACAAACCTTGAGAGGGTAAATAATGTATTCAGTTCAAATTTTATTTCTTTATTATCCTAACCAAAAACAGGGGTCAATATTTTTTTTTTTTATCCAGAATTTTAATTTCCCAAACATGAGCTTTATGGCTCATAATGAAACACTGATAGGACTTTCATCATGGATCCTCCAGAGAATGATTCAAAGGCATTGCTCTGCTCTAGGCCTCCCTTATAGCAACATTTTTATGCTATGAAGCCTCTTTATTAGTGTATTAACATTTATGGACTTACTACTCCTGAGATTGGATTGAGAGTCTGACAATTAAATTTTAAAATGATTCTCAACATTAGATGGCACTTCATTTTCTGTTTTTGTTTGTTCATTTGTTTGTTTTTCGGTATTTTTTTTCGGAGGGGGTTGTTTATTTTTATTTTATTTTGTTTTGTTGGCAATAAAAACTCAGATGATCTCATTGGACTTATTCTCAGCTCTGAGAAAGGAAGAGAAAATATGTTCTTCATAGCAGATTTTACAGGAAAGCTTCTAAGTCCCATTTAAACAAATAAGGCAAAAATTGTCCTTATTCTAATTAAATCTTCTATTAAAAACATGCATATCATTTTTTCATATTTATAAAGCTTAAGGTGAAATTATGTCAGAAAATAGTGTATATTCTAATAACAACATATGAAGTAAAATGAGAGGATCTTCCAAGCTTACTTCATTTTTTTCTGTACTATTTTTTCCTGAAAATAAAATGTAATTGTTCTCACACACAAGACCTAAAAAAATATACAATGTAGTTCGAGGTATTTTAAAATGATGGTTATTAAAGATAAAACATTGGTTTCAGAAGCATATGTACAACCAAATAGCTACTTGAAGTATATACCTTTATAAGAGTAGCTCTGCTCAACTAACAAAAGTCGATATCAAGAGGCTCCAGAGGAATCTCTGCCATTCTTGGATTCTTCTGAAGAGAAAACCTGACTTTTCTCTAAAGAGTAGTTATATTTTATTGTATAACCAGATGGTATTGTGTGTCATAAAATAAAATAGAAAAGTACAAGGTTTACTTTAGAGGGAGGCTGATTCTTTGAAACATCTCATTGCCACCAGAGTTTGGAACACCGAGCTCGTGGGTGGCTTTCGTGCATGATAGGACTTTCATCATGGCTCCTCCAGAGGGTGATTCAAAGGCAATGCTCTGCTAAAGGCCTTCCTTATAGCAACATTTTTATGCTGTGAAGCCTCTCTTATTAGCATATTAACATTTATGGACTTACTACTCCTGAGATTGGATTTAGAGTCTGAAAATTAAATTTTAGAAAGATTCTTAACATTAGATGGCACTTCGTTTTCTGTTTTTGTTTTTGGTTTTTCAAGGGGTTGTTTTTATTTTGTTTTCTTGGTAATAAAAACTCAGATGATCTCATTGGACTTAATTCTCAGTTCTGAGTTCAATACCTAGAGTATTAGACTACCAATCACGGCCAGTTAATGGGGTCTAGAGTTATGAAACAAAATAAATTCTATGATTAACACAAGGGCTATAAAAATCTCTAGACTGCTGGTTCTGCATCATGAACTTGGTCTCATATTAGACTTCAGGTTTATATTCTGAGTTTACCATTTTGACTTTATGTCTCCTTGGGACAAATGTTCTCACATGACCTCTAATTATTGTACTGCCAGTGGAACCTAGGAAACGGACATCATTAGCTGTCTTGCCTGGATAATTAAGAAATAAGTTCAGAGGGATAATTGCTCCATCACTATTTCTCTTTACCTTCTGACAAATTAGATTTTTTTTTTTTTATAATTGAGTTGACCATATGTTCAAATCTATGCAATTAATAACACATTATTTTAATTTAAAAAAAATTATACACACATACAAACTATGATTTTCATCATCTTACTCCTATACCTTAGGCAGGAGATGAGGATGGGGTGAAGGTGGAGTTTAAGTCAGTTTCAGATCCATGTTATTGATTTTTTTCCCCATTAACATCCTGGGATTTATGCCTATGTTTGTGAATAGAGAGAATGTAGAACAGAGATGACCGGGCTTTTAAATGTGGCTCTGAATGCTTTTGACATGTTAAATAAAGAAGTTTTTGTGTTATCCTACTGCTCTCTAATGGACTCATGTAGATGAAACAAGACAATACAGAAATGAATTTGAACAAATTTTACATTGCCTTTGATTGTCCTAACAGTCCTGAAGCAAAGCCTACACTAAGTGATGTGGGAGGTTCTAGAAGATACTGAAGAGTTGTATGAGACAGCTCCATCTAAAGCAATTAGTGTTAAGATTTTAAGTTGGTGTCAGGCTTTAAGACTTTCATAAATGTTCAAACCTCTGCACCTTTAAGCACAGAGGCTTTGAGAACATATTTATTCCTGAAATAGTTCTATAAGAGTTAAAATGCACTGCATGTTAGTAGCTCCTTCTGGATTTAAACTGTACTGACACCGATATGAATTAGCTGCCAGTCTCTCCAAATTTCTCCAGAAGTTGCCCCTTCACCTCTAGAGCCTGCCCGTCTCTTACCAAAGATTCAGAAATTCACTGCTAATTGCAAGTCTAGAGTCAGACCAAGATCTGTGATGGGAAAAAGATAATAAGAAAATTGTTTCTATCTTTTTGCCATCTTTACAAGAGAGAAAATGTAGAGATGGGCATATGGTTTGGGGTGTTATGAACATAATGAAGAAGTAGAACAAGATGAATAAAAAATGAGAAGAGAGACAGGGTCTTGCCTTCTCTTACTATCTCAGGATGAGCATTTTCAATCCATGATATGGGTTAAAAGGTGAAATAACAGATGTACAAAAATCCAAACACATGTACCCAAAGTTATTCAAGTGTTTGTATTTTAGGGAATATCTACCAAAAAGGCTTATAGATTCGGAGACAGAGCTATTTCAGCTAGATCCCCCAGAAACATATAAAAATCATTAACTCTAATGATAGAAGGTTTAAGTAAGAGTTAGATATTCATGATTGCAAACTATAAATCATGAGAATACTTTATTATCACAAAAGATAATAAAACTCAATATTGATGACTGGGTAGGGAATCTTAGAAAGTTTCTTTTTATAAGTAAGGAGAATAAGAAGAAATATTGTAAAATTTGAACTAGATGAAAATAAAGAATTTAAGAGTTAGATTAAGGTTAATTTAAGGTGCCGGCAGCAGGATAGTTGGCTAACTTCTATAGTTTTAGGAGCTTCACATACAGTTAAGTGATGTGATCCTGCACGCCCTATAAAGTACTCTTGTGTTTTACAGAATTTAGGCAAGATCTTAAGGTTGTTATGGGTTCTTGCACTATGCTTGGCACATAATAGATGCTCAGTAATACGATTAAAGAAAATAGTTATTTAGAATGAGAGCAACAATGGATGAGTAAAAGACAAGTCCGCATTTTTAATCTTGCAGAGCTGGGAGAATAGCAGTGTTACTGACAGAAAGACTGCAGCAAGTCTGAACTTGGGAAATGGATAAATTTGCTTTTAAACAAGCTATTAACCTAAAGGCTTCAGAAATAGAGTTTAAAGAAAAACAAATGTGAGCAGAGTTTTATCTTTTAATTCTTTTGGTTCTCCATGGCATCTCATAAAATGTTAAATATCCCTCAGAGATGAGATTAGGATGTATGCTGATTACTGGGATTGCTTCTTTCTGATCCTCAGACACAGATATTTTCTTCATAAATTTTTTTAAACCAGATTCAGTTTCTTCTGTACATTTTAGCTTTTATAGTGGCTAGAATATACACAGAAAAGTCAAAAGTGTAATAGGGCAAGATACTGGCTTAACTGGGACAGGGAAGCTAAAGGAATATTTAATTAAAAGATGTCTAATAGCCATTTTCACTGACTTCTCAGGAAGGTTGCAGAGGGAACGTGAAGTGTTTTGCAGTGCTGCAAAGATTATGATAACCAAATCAGTAGAGGAACAATAAAGAAGCTGAAGCAGGAGGGAAAAGATAAGGATTATTGAAGGGAAGACATGAGCATTCAGGAAAAAAAAAATCCCTTAGCAAGAAGCTGTCTATATTTAATTCTTCTCTTTCTCTAAATTGTCCTGAATTATTTACATATTGCATAATTAGAAGCCAAACCATTAGCTGTTTAATAGAAGTCCATTATAAATTTGTATACTGTAAAAACTTACAAAATATGATTAGACAAGAAGGCAGTTATTAATCCTACCAGCAATACCAGCTTAAAATAATGTTTCCATTACAGTGGGCATGAATAGAAAGGAGTCTATTTTTCTTAATATAAAATACTTAAAAGTGTTTGCTAATTAATATACTTTGACTAAGCTTCACAGTTTCTGTGCCAATTTTATTATTACCCTAATAATTTCAGGTTCTACTATAATTATAATGTAGATCATGACTATTGGCAGATGAAGATTATGGATGGTGAGAAAAGCTAATTGTTTCTGCAGCAAGTATAGGGAGGTGTGCAGTAAATCCAATTAGAATAGCAAATTGATTGATCAAATATATAGTGTATTAATTTTGGTAATGGACACAATATTTTATTATTTCTATATTAGTGAATGCCTAAAAAAGCTAATATACAGAAAGGTAGATATACTTACCAGAAGTTCTATCAGCCAAAGGTGATTTTGCCCCCAGAGGAACTTTTGTCATGTCTGGAGACATTTTTGATAATTGTCATGATTGGGGGGAATGGGAGTTGCTACAGCATCTAGTAGGTAGAGGCCAGGGTGCTGCTAACTATCCTACAATGCACAGGTAAGCTAACAAATAGTTATTCTGACAAAAATGTCAATAGTGCTAGGGTTGTAAAACTCTGATTTCTAGCATGTATTTCTTATGGTTGTTTGTAAAAATTAAAATTTATTTAAACTTTCCCTAGTTGGGATCATTTACATATTTCCATGGGCTTCAGCAGATATCAGCTATAACAACCTTCAAAAGGACTCCTTCCTACTGATGGAGGGCAGTGGGTGGGGGTTGGGCTAGATGTGTGATGGGTATAAGGAGGACGCTTGTTATGATGAGCGCTGGGTGTCGTATGTAAATGATGAACCACTGAATTCTACTCCTGAAACCAGTATTGCACTGTATGTTAACCAACTAGAATTTAAATAAAAATCTGAAAGGAAAAAAAAAACAATACAAACAAAAGAACTCCTTCCTCTTTTTAAAGGTCATATGGGCAAGACCATCTTTACATGTCTTTAATGATTATAAAACAATGACATCAAATGAAATAATGACTAACGTATTTTTTGCTTAAAGACCAACCTCCATTAGTTTGACTTAATTAACTTCTCCATTTCATGTTTGCAACAAGATAGGATGATGGCTGGGAAAGGCATATAATATGTGGTAAGGACAACCTATGTCTTCATGCCCTTGAGCAACAAGTGTTCATTTGTTAACCTAACTGAAAATTCAAATATAAACCCTTTTTTTCATTTCTATTTTTTTCAAAACTATAGGTCTAAATATTCCTCTGCTATATATATTGTGTTCACAAATGTTTTCTTCATGCAGTTTAAAGTGCTTAAAAAAAGTGTCTTGTCTTTTTTTACTGACACACACTTTTTTTTTTTAAACTGAGCGACCTTTATTTATGAATCTGTTCAATCTGTCCATCCCTATGGCCACTGTGTAACAACTTCTTAGATTTGTTTCATCTCTTGGTTTCCTCAAATCCACGTTTTTCACATAGCGTTTGGAATGACTTTTGAAAACTCTTGTGAATGCCACTCTCTGCTTAAATTCCTTAAGTAATTCCCATTGTACTTGGGATAAAATTCACAAGTCTTAAAACGACCTATAGGGAACCCAAATGATCTAAACCTTGCTTCTCTAGTGGCATTTTATGATTCAAGCTCCTTCCCCTTGGTCAGTGGAAGGATGTGTTCTTCCAGGTCAGTGGAACATCAGTGTTCTGATGACACCAACTTAGTTCTCCCGGCCTTAGAGGGTTTGAATATGGCTGAGTCCTCTTTCTAGACAGGTCCTCTCCAACATTAAGGTCTCTGTCTAGATATCATTTCCTCATACAAGCTTTCCTTGTATTCACTAATTTAAAATTAGGGATCCCGGCTTTAATCTCTCATTTTGTTACTCATAGAACTCAGTTGCAATATGTAATTACCCATTTATTTTGTTAGTGTTTGGATAATATACCTCTCTCACTAGACGTTAAAGTCATCAAGGCACAAGTATTATGTCAATATCATTCATCCATGTCTCTCTGGAGCCAAACCCAGTATCTGGAACAAAGCAGGCATTCAATGAACAGAGAATTCTTTATTATAATTTGAGACTACTGTGATTAACTAACTAACCTTTGATAATTCACAGTAACTAATACAATTACTGACTCTTACCATAAGCCCAATTTTATAAATATATTTAGAAGAATAGCCTTAAGATACTTCTTTTAGACCACACAAGATAGTTTTTGAGAATATACTGAATTTGAACAACATAATCAAGAGCTGTCAAAGGAGAAGTCATGCCTGCTGTAGATGTATGCCCAACTCAAACATCATCAGGTAATTCACTTACAGCATTAAGATACTGAGGAAACATATCCAATGATTCCATCACAAGATCCACTATAAAGATGGTGGCACTAAACTTGACTGAACTAGAACTAATCGATGAGAAGTACAGAATGGGGATGCACTTTGTTACTTTGGGAATTTTGTGGGACTGAATGAAATTGCTAATTCGCGTTCACCTATGGTTCTACATTTGAAAAACTGGTCACTTTGAATCTTACACCTGTCATTTTATTTTTCCCTTGAAAATTGCTTTAATTAAATATTACTTTTGATTGAATATTAATATATGTTTTCCAACTGCTTAACACATTGAGAAACAGTCTGCTATAGATGGGACTTTCATTTAGTTAGGACATTATATTACTCTAACCTTGGATTTATCAGTTATCTAGACGAAAATAACTGCTGTCATGGGCACTGTTATAAGTACTTGGGGGACAAATCAGCCAACAAATAAACAAAGATCCCTACCCTTGTGGAGTCTGTAATCTAAAGAGGAGAACCATTTTAGATTCAGATTCATGACAATAGATGTCATGAATTGGTATATCGTAACCAGTGACTAATATAGGATAGTATATAAGAATCAAGAACTTAAAGCATTTTGTATGCTCTGTGTACATGGGTAGGGCTTGTTGATTGGTAGAATTTGTTTTGGGGTGATAAAGCAGCAAATCATCATTCTATTGGAAAGCCCCAGACATTAGCATCTTTTTATTTTCTTTAAGGTGGTAATGGGTTTTGGCTTATCTATTTGAATGTCTTGGAAGGGGAGATGACAGTTTAAGGAACTGAAGTCCAATTTCTCTAGAGAAAAAAAAATCTGTATATATATTCCCAAGCTTTGGAGAAAAAGCATGGCTCCTGGCCTTCTAATGGACCAAGGAACAGAGCTGAGAATCATTTAAAGACTTTTATTTAATCTCTACCTTTCAACATCCCTGGTATCCTTGTATCCAGGGACTTTGCCAATAATATCCCCATGAGGGGAGCAGAGAATCTCTGTTTCTTGAGGATTTGGGTTGGTCTTGTCACATGTCTACATGTGGATCCCAGGAGTTTAACTGTCTTTAAACATATTTCTCTACTAGTTCACTTGTTTTCAGGCACATTATTTACTCACACATTCCAGGGTTTCTGGTCCCTTCAATTCCTAAGCCTTCTGGAAATCTATTGGAAAATCAAATTGCTTCTCATCTTTACCTTCTCTTTCCGCACATTTCAGTTTCTCTGTTTCACTAATTCAGTTAACATGCCTCAGACCAAGTTCTGCCTTCCAAAATTGTGTTTATATCTTTAGTCCCGTTTCATTTTCTAGTCTGTCATTATAGATGTTTGCATTTTTAAAATTCTCTTATAGTAATATTGATAATGTTCCCTGAGGGAAAAGCAATAGGCATATGTTCAATCTGTCATGTTTAACCAGAAGTCAGTACAATGCATTTGAAAATTTAGTGTCAGGCACTGTGCAAGGTGTTACTGGGAAGACACAAATTATTATAACAAGTTACCTATGCTGCAAAGCCTCAGAGTTTAGTGGGAGGAAAACATACCCTAACATAACTCTAATTCAGATGAGATTGAAAAATACCATGTACTAGGTTAAATAGTACGTTCCAAAATCCATGTCTACTCAGAACTAAAAATATGGCCTTATTTGGAAATAGGATCTTAGCAGATGCAATCCAGTTAAAACAAGGTCATGGTCAATTAAGATGGGCCCTAAATCCAATGACTGGTGTATTTATAAGAGAAAGTAGAGAGAGATTTGGATATAGAGACACACTGAGGACATGGCCAAAAAGACTATGTGATGATGAAGTCAGAGATCGAAGTCACGCAGTTGCAAAACAAGGAACTCCTGGAGCAGCAGATGCTAGAAGAGACAAGGGAGGATACTTCTCTAGAGCCTTCAGAGGGAGCGTGGCCCTGCTGAGATCTTTATTTTGGACTTCTATTCCCCAGGATTTGAGAGAATAATTCTCTGTTGTTTTAAGCCACCCTGTTTATGGTATTTTGTTATGGCAGTCTTAGGAGACTAGTATGTGTCATAATACCAGTATAAAGTGTGATAGCAAAACACAAGTAGAACACAGCTCACCACATATAAACATAGGAAAGAGCACAACCTCTACATTTACCTTCGGTAGAGTGGAAATTCTACAAGTAAAAATATATTTGACATCATTATACTATATGGCAGAAGCTCCTGATTATTTAAGGACTGATTTTTCAGTGATTATGGCTAAAATGAAGATTTGAGCACATCTACACATTCACATTTTAAATCACATGTTTTCTCAAAAATAGTCATTTGCCATATTCTGAATATATTTGAGGAAATAAAAGCATATACATTTAACATCATATAATCATTATTTCTGAAAGAAAGTTGAATGCTAGTACAAGACATTCTTGGTTCCGGAATTTCCTTCATATCATTTGACATGTTCTCATTACTTTCAGGCTTACTTTCTAAACTCATTAACATGGAGAGTAACTTCTAAAGAACTACTCTACTTTACTATTATAATCCAAATTGTTACCAAGATTATTTTAGCTAAAGCAAGAGTAATGGGTTTTGGCTTCTATATCTGAATATCTTGGAAAGGGAGATGAATGTTTAAGAAGTTGAAGTCTAGAAAAAGACAAATTTTGACAAATTGTAAAGACATTCTGCAGATAATGAAAAGTGCTGGTGATGTAAGACTCAAATTGTTAACATTCGTTCAGCAATTACATATGAATTACCCAACCTGTTAATATAGAATTGACATTTCAAGTAAGCTTTGCAATCTGATTTTTTTAAGTTAATCAAAATCTTTAGGGAAGTTAAACTGGTGAAACCAACTACAGTTGCAAACACATGAGAGTTAACTGAAAATTATGTGGATAGAGGAGAAAATGACTTCATTCATCACTTGGAAGATCAAACATTTCCACTTGAGTAACTCACAATTGATAATAAAACAGTTTGCTTCAGTTTTTCTCTCGGAGGCCAAGTTCAAGCTAGCAATACTTTCTCTTAAGCTTTTGAAGTGTTTCTCCTATATTTTCTTCTAAAATCCTACACCCTCATCTCAAACTAAATTTTAGCTTCCTTTCAGTTCCTATGCCTGTACCCCCTTTATTAAAAAACTGAACTATGCAATTGATAAAATAGAAAACTGGAAGTCTTCCTTAGCTATCATTCACGTCTAACATCCAATCAGTCACTGTGCCCTGCAACCACTCATCTCAGGCAGTCACCTTTTCTCTATTCTAACCACTGCTGCTCTAGGTAGGATTGCATTACCCCAGTGGTCTCCCAACTTATCTCTCCCAGATAATTCTCTACACTGCTGCCAGAGTGATTATTCTGAGTTACAAATCTGGTCAAGTTAAGCCTTGATTCAAATTCTTTAGTGCTCCCCATAACTTTGAGAATAAAACTCACACTCCTGAGCCTAGTATCAAAAACCATTTATGATCTAGCACTTGTTACAGTTCAGCATTATTTCCCAAGGCCTAATCATAGTCTCCGGATTCTCTAATTGCACTAAATCACCAGATCAAAAGCTGGGGACACATTCTGTTGGTCTTCACTATGTCTTTGCTCATGCTGTCCCCTTAAAGTGGGGGCTACCCTTCTACATCATGTATGTTAAGCTGACAATAAGTTTTCCTACAAAATCCCATTCCCATGTCACCTCCTCAGTGGATTTGTCAGCTGTCTAGTTTAGAATAGCTGGGTAGCCAGCTTAATATTTGAGCTTTTAGCCTGGAAAAAATTAAGAAAGTAAAGACTTTATGACTGATCTTTTAAATTTAATTCTTAGCATATATGATCTAATTTATGTTAGACTATTTTTAATGCAATCCCTAATGCATAGTAGTTAAGAATAGTGCGTAGGAGCATGGTTTCTGGAATCAGTCATCTTTTGTTCAAATTCCACCATTTGCTAGCTGTGTGATTTGGGGAAAATGTTTATCTAAGCATAAGAGTGCAGTCAAGTAATACCACCAACTGATGGCTCAGAGCTCATATTCATTGTCAAATCATTTATAATTTTATGATGCAAATTCTAGAAATGTATTTTAAAGGGAATAGGTTTATATGTACTTATAGATAGTCTAGATCCTAAATGATGAGTTGAGAGACTATTGCTGTTATATGTTAAATATTTGCTACCACAGCCCTTGGGTGGCCAAAATGCTAATGGGACTCAGCAACACCTAATGTTATGTTGCTTACTGAAGCACCATTTCTTGAGAACAAATTACTGGAGAGAGAAGCAAGAAATGGACTCTGTAGTGAGATTCTCTTTTTGTCATTCCTCACCTGCTCTCACTAGGAACAGAGCCAATCTACTAGACTGGTATTTGCTACCTAAGGTTGCTATTTACTGTCTTAGCTTTATCAGTGGAAAAAATCCAAAGAACGAATTGAGAGTAGCTTTATCTTCTATGTACCTGCATCTGATTAAAATACACATATAATTAGAAGTTTATTTTTGTAGATTAAAGAGTTATTAAAATGGATATTCGATGCAATTTAAAGCATAATATATTCTACAGATGAAATAATATTTTTTGTTGAATTTTTATCACATGAATTTATTTAAACTACGAAATTCTCAAACACTGTGAAGCATGCTGGGTTAATTAGCATTAGAGAGCAAAAATATCATTACATGTTATTTAAAGTAGAATCTTCAGACTATTTTGGTAAGATTTATGTACTAGCACGTTTCCCAGAAATATCATTTAATAGTGCTACATGATATAAGTGATAGAAGTTAAGCTGAACCATAAAATAAAAACGCTTTAGTTTTCTTCTCAGCCATTCTGAAAAGTCCAAATGAAAAGAAGCAGTAGTTTATTTGAATATCTTTGTTCTTCATTAAATAAGTTGTATTATTTTTATTATTTTCTCATGAAGTTTGTGTTTTTGAGATGCAGTCCTAGGATCACTTATTGCCCTGTTCCTCCCTGACCTGTAAGATTTGTATCCCTGCTGTACATTTCTTTCCAGTTCCCCCATACCCCAAACACAACACAAATACTCCACTTTTCCAAAAGGTGTAGACAAACCCTCAACAAATCATTGTTAGTATTGCTTTAAAACAAACAAACAAACAAACAAACAGAAAAACTTGTAGCAGAACATCAGCTTGCAGGAGATCTCAAGATAACATTAGGTGGTATCGATAAAGCAAAAGCATCAAGCTGCTAGAAATTCCTACTTTACCTTATTTCATGGGTCCATATTCCTGCCTCACAACATATATTCTATTATCGACAGATTTTGGATCTGACAAAGCCTATCCCTTGACTTACGTTTCATCAGGCTCCTCTGAGCCCTCTGTTGGAGTAAGCCTGATGCTGGGCTTCCCCTCTCTGTTTATAGAATCCAGATTGTGCAAGAATCCTGCTAAGTAAGCTTAATGAACCCCCCCCCCCCCGATTCTTGGCATCTGACCATACTAGATACCTGATTAAATTCCTCACCCCCACCCTCAATATCTTATCACTATGTCCTGCCTTCAGCAGGAGTTCTGCTGAGGGCAACAAGTAAGAATCTCCTTTACCCCTGATGTTTCCTCTTAGTAACTTTGCATCCACTGACCCTCAGCCTACTTCTTAGTTACAAATCCCTACTTGTCCTTGCTGGACTTGAGTCCAATCTCTCTCTCCTAGTAGCTTCCTTTGAATACAGTCACCCTTACCATCTTTAACAAGTGTCATAAAACATTTATTTCTTTAACAAGACCAAACATTTCTTCTTTACTGGTCTCATAGTCAGAACACATTTCTTTAATGTTACAGAATTATAGAAAGCTCTCTCTTAGCACATCAAAGAGGGCCTTTGAAAGAACAGGACTACACCACAAAGTAGAAACTCTGACACTCCAAATTGTCTACACTGTTTTACAAAATTCTTACAGAGAATATTTAGGACAAAATATGACACAAACATTCAGTTCACCTACCCTGTTATTGGTACTGCCACATTATCTTACATAATAAGTGATCAAAAATATTGATTGAATGAATTTTAGTAGTAAATTTGTAAGAAGTAGAATTACCCATCTTATCATTTTCTCCTGTCTGGGAATAGTGGTTTTCATTCTTTTTCTTTTTTTCTTTAATGTTTTTTATTTATGTTGAGAAAGAGCAAGCAAGTTGGGGAAAGGGCAGAGAGAAAGGGAGAGAGAATCCCATGCTGTGTATGGAGCCCAACATGGGGCTCTACCTCAACAACCATAAGATCATGACTTAAACCAAAATCAGGAGTCAGACACTTAACCCACTGAGCCACCCAGGCATCCCATTGGTTTCCATTCCTACTTCAACTTAAGTTTAATATGGAGTGATTTAAATAGGGATCTGTCGAGATGGAGCATGGATTTCTTTCTTACAATGGAATCAAGATGTTTTTATCCTATATAGGGTTAAATTTAGAATCACATTATGGGGTTTGGGTGTCTATCTAAAAACTTCCCCTACTCTCATAGCATTCTGCAAATGGATTGGGAAAATATTATTCTTAAAATTAATTCTCATTTAGGATTCCTGGTAAATCTCATTTCTTCCCAGCTGCATATACCAAGGCAGCATTCTTACACAAATGGTTACTTTTTTTTTGATCTGCTGATGTTTTGAAGTAGTGCTTGGAGAGAAAGTAGAAGGACAGAGAAAATATTTGGGGATTTAATAACAAAGTACAGTAGGAAGTGCCATAATGAGGGCAGTCAAAATAGCATGACAATAGACACACACACATTGTAGTACTGGGACCTTCATTTGGTTTTCATACCTGCTCTACCACCAAGCTAAAAAGACTCTCAGCATGAGGCCTTGCCTTTTGCTTCTCTCCTTCCTCTTGACCTGTTCTCCCTTCTCTGGCCTGTATTATCTGAAAATGAAATGTGCTGCAGACAACTGATACTCTGTAGGCCAAGTTCTTTGAAAAGAAATCAACAAACTAGATTTGACAACTATGTCTTTGGCAGAAGGGACAAAAAAGAAAAGCCCTCATTTGAAGTCTACTTAATGAACAGTCATTGCACAGCTACTATGTGTATAGCATTTTCACATATTGTATCACATATAATTCTTCATGGAAGGCCCAACTTTGATATAAAAATGAATACTCCAAGAGGGTAAATAATTTAATAACCTTAGCAAATAAATGTCACTACTCAAATTCAAACCCTTGTCTATATAAGTTTGCATAAAATAGAGAAAGGCACATGCCAGTAATTACCAGCATTTTGTTATGTTTTTGTTAAATGATCTAAAAACAACACTATGAAGTGGACGTTTTCACTTTTAATTCCAAAATAAAAACACCCTAAACCAAAAGCAAACAAACAAACAAACAAAACTAAAGGTGCAGAAAGATTAAATAAACTGTATGAGGTCACAAAGCCAGGAAGTGGTTGAACAAACATTTAATCCCATGTCAAACAGTAAATCATTATGACGTGTTGCTATATAACAAAAGATGTATGGACCCTCAGAAGAGAAGTGAATATTATGTACAGCTATGAGCATGTTAACAACAAAACTAACACTGGACAAAATCACCCAAAGACTTATGAAACAAGGCAGTCATCCCAGTGTCTTTCCATTTGCTTAGTTTGGGATGTTCTCTAGTTTTGACTTACAATAACAAGATATTCCCAAAACCTCTGTTGAAGAGAAAATAAGTAAAGGTTATTTTCATTTTACTTAAGGAGAATTTAGTAGGATGCTCTTTCTTGCATGTGATTTTCTAAACTTACCCCATAATTAGCTGTAAAAATGAGATTGGAAACTCCTCTATCTCTGACGACCAAATTGTTTCTTAATCTAAGCTGTAATCATTATAGAAATTTAAGGCTTGTAGATCCACCATTGTTTTAAATAGAATGCACAATCAAAACTCTCATTCTTCATTTGACAGATCACTGAGAACCACTGACCTATACTTTGCAAATGATTGTGTTCATTGACTGTATCCTAGATAGATAAAAATAGAATGTATAAAGCAATTAATTAAACTATAATCAGTAAACAATAATCCTAACCTCACACACTTTTTATTACAGCATCAATAATAGGTTTTAAAACACTTTATGAATGGTGGGTAACTGTAGAAAAATCATTGCAATTTTAATTTGCCAGCCTTGTGTATTTCCAGTAAAGGAAGTATAAGTGTAATACCCTAAAAATTTGTTTTCTAATTAAAAATTTTAAAATTCCTTACATTTAATTAGTCTTCATATCACAAACATTAAATTTGATTTCATTTGTATTAAAACTATCATTTGATCCTTAAAACAGAAATTGAGCGTTGCCTGGGTGGTTCAGTCGGTTAACTATGTGACTTTGGCTCAGGTCATGATCTCATGGATCCTGAGTTTGAGCCTCACCTCGGGCTCTGTGCTGACAGCTCAGATCCTGGAGCCTTCTTCAGACTCTGTGCCTCCCTCTCTCTCTTCCCCTTCCCTGCTTGCACTCTGTCTCTCTCTGTCTCTTTCTCTCTATTAAAAATAAATAAACATTACAAAAACAAAATGAGATATGAAGGACCAGCTTTGCTATGCCCATTTAAAAATTGTAGGCACTGAGGATGAGAGATTCTAAATAATACAGCTGGGATATTAGAGCATCTGGGATTGCAACTTAAGTCTAACTTCAAAACCATGTGGTTTCAGTGCTTAAGAGCAAGAAAATTTCAAATTACAGAGAACTTTAGAAATTGCTTAGTCATCATACAGATTGGTCGCTACATTGTATTTGAGAAGAGAAGAATAAGATCCTTGAATAGAAATGTGTTGAAATGTGTACAGATGACTGCCCTGTTGGAGTACTTGAGGGAAGAGGTAAAGCAAATTCAGAAAAAACAAAAAGACAAACAAAAAAAACTCTTCTAGGATGTTGTACAGTTGTCTCTGTAAAATAGGTCTTGTGCTAGAAATAAGGCACTGATTGATATGAGTAGTAGGTTCAGAACAGGAAACCTGACCTCTGGTTTTTCACAGCAAAAGGTTGAGAGACTGAAGGATCAGTCCAATGATGCAATGTATTCTCTAGCTGTTTCTGCATCTCATTGTGTTAGTGAGGATCCTATATCCAGCTGCTCAGTGCACAACGCAACCTTCTCAAGTCTCTCTTAAGAGGAGTAGGGACAGGTGCCTACCTAGCATGGTAATTAGGAAATAAGTGCTCTGCTGATAGCAGAGCAGGTCTAGGACATGTTTTGATTACTTATCTCTGAAAGGGCCTCCAATAAAAATCTACTCAAACTGGTGCTTCAATCAAGTGAGAACAACAATGGAATATCGGTTGATTATCAATTCAAATAGTGCATCTGACAGTGTAGGAAGATTTCTGTATCTCTTTAACACTCATACAAAATTTGTTAAGACTTGATTTTATTTGTTTTGTCTGTATGTGCAGGAACACAAACATGCATGCTTGAAAACAAGACACATATCAATATCTCTAGATTTTTCCCATGTACACAGAACATTTGAATGTTCAATATCTAGATGTCATTTACCTAGTTAAATGAGCAAAGAAGCTGTTTTACTCTAACAAATAAGATAAATAGTTTATTTCTCAATAACATTTCCTAACCATTGTCAGTGCTAGCATAATTTTCACCATTATTTGTTTGTTTGAAGGTCGTGGAGATATTGGCATGTGCATTATTAAGATAGTCTGAATATGGTAATTTTCATAATGAGATTTATTATATACATCTCCTGGAATAAAAAAGGGACTGCTCTATTCCAAAGCATTTAAATAGCTGTAGGATAGTGAGATTCGATTACTTTTAATGGAACAAAATTTGTATTCTGAGCTCATTAGAATGCTGAATGCATTGAAGAAACAAGTCCTTTTCTTACATCACTCATGTAATGCGATGGTATATAAAAAATTCAGTTTTGTGGTGTCCGACACATGGATGGAATTTAAATGAATATAAATTAATAGCAAATGCCCCATCAAAGAATGCAGGTGATTTTTTCTTTCCCTGCAGTTTTTGGTAGTTCATGACATGGCATATGTTCTGGCTTGACACAATTTCATCAAATAAATGTAGAGCAGCCACTAACTTTTGAGAGATTTAAACAGCTTCTCATTTTTCATTCACTTCTCCAGTGCCTAGTGTGGTGTTTTGCTTATGGTAGAAATATAACAAATGCCTGTTCATGTAAAGCAGAAGAATTTAAAATGCAACGGGATTGATTTATAATCTGACTGAACGATTTGTTCATAAACTCTGAACCAGTGTCAAAATGAATGGTTTTTATTTTCATTTTCTGACTTATCAAAATGAATGTAAAATATCTCTAGGGCAATTTACTCCATTTTCTTTATTTATTTTTAAATATGTTTGAAATCACTGATGAGATACAACAAGCACAAAAGGACCATGACTATCTTCCATTTTGTTCTTTGGTTCTCTAGATACCAATTGCATTTATTACAGTGATTTACTTTGTCAATCTCAGCTTCCTAATCTTCCTTTTTTGCTTATTCCAGCTCCATGTAGAAGCTTAACCCTAAATATTTATAATATAACTCATCTAGATTTTCTATATTTTTACATCCAAATTTTAGCTAAGGCTAACTAAACCCAAGTTGACTTTTAGAGTATTGTTGACCTTAATAGCCATTATTCTATAGTGAATGTGGTGTTTCCCTTTTCTTCTTTGGATTTCCTTTTAGCAGCCAAAAAATATAGAAGCTGGTCTTTATCAAGCTTGCCTAATTATAAGATATAGGTCCTGAAACTTCTTGCATCATTATCCATAGTATTTTCTGCTTTTAGATATACAGCTAAATAAGAAGAGGAAGCATAATTCATTGAATTTACTAGATTCTACTATGTCACAGTAGTTATATGTATATGTATAAATATACACACATATTTCACAATATCTCTGTGAAGGTCACCAGATTTTTTAAAACATAAAATGGAATTTTAGGAGCTTTCCAATCCAATTTCAAAGTCTATGTTTTTCTACCATACCAAGAGAATAACTCAGAATACAGTTTTGAAAAAGGCTGAGTGGAAACCTGACCTGGTGAAATCCATTTTTTGGCCAGTGCATTTTTGATTCCTCAACCACATTAATTTTGTTGACTTATTGGTAATACTAGATGTATTTCACTTCTACCTTGTTATAATCATTAACATATTTATTATTGTAGAATATTCTTTTCCAGTCCTTAACTGTCTACTAAACAAAGGAAGAAAAAACTCATGTGAACCTTATCAATGTTGATGTAAACAAAATAAGGTTTACCAGTATAGAGTTAATACCACCAAAATCTATGTTTGGTGCACATTCTTAAATCCATAACAATCCTGAAAAAGAGCTTTACATATTGATAGTCAGAAAGTGTTTACTTAGAAATACCCTGTGTATGTAATTTTAAACCACTATGGAACACATTTTTGTATGAAATTTTCTGTCAATGAGATTCTTACACTGATAAAAGCCCCTTACATCCAGTCTCTGTTTTACTCACTGTTTTACTGTAGTATAACATCTGACAAGTAAACACTTCCCCAAGCATCCACCAACTAGATAGCTGATACTTTTTTTCAGTTAGGAAGCTTCAAAACTCTGCTATTAAAAAATCTTATTTATAATATATGTAGAGCTTCTAAAACAAAATTAACCTCAAGTTGAAAATAAGACTTTTATTAAGGTGATCTATAGATAAATTAAACAACACATTGCTTGATCAAAAAAAAAAAAAGGGACATTATTCGCCAAATAATTATTTGAGACATGTACACATATGACTAGTTTTTACCCTTGCATGAACCTTCCAGGGTGGTTTTGTAGAGGAGAAATATGTTAATAGTGAATAACAGACCCAACTATGCCAGTTATCTCCCAAGAATTACAGCATGAATTTAAGTGAACAAAGTTGGATGCATGGGATTATATTCAGCCTAGTATCTACATAAAATAGCATTGTTTAAAATAACATAATAAATCATAGATATATTCACCAAATTACAGTCATTGTAGGGTCAACAAATCCCCAGGGCTCTCAGGGACAACACAACAATCCTTTTTATGAATCTTTGGTGAGTGACTTCTGGGATTTTGCAAATATTCTTGTCTCTTATTTTACTGAATGTTTTGAGGTCATCAAGATTAAACTGCCTGTAAAATTACACTCATTTACATCTGAATCTGCCTTCCTCTCCTTGTCTGTAATGTTGATAAAACAGATGGACTTTCTCTAAGACAAATTTCTCCACTATTCTTAGTCTCTCCTCACTCACATATATTAATCTAGAAGCTTGATCCAATATTTATTTTCTATCTCAATAATAATCTCATCACCTTTCCACAGGTATGCCATTTCGAAGGGACACATGCACCCCAACGTTTACAGCAGCACTATCAAAAATAGCCAAAGTATGGAAAGAGTCCAAATGTCCATCAATGGATGAATGGATAAAGAAGATGTGCTCTCTCTCTCTCTATACACACACACACACACACACACACACACACACACACATATATATATATATATACACACACACACACGCACACACACACACACACAATAAAGTATTACTCGGCATTTAAAAAGAATGAAATCTTGCCATTTGCAACTACATGGATGGAACTCAAGGGTATTATGCTAAACAAAATTAGTCAGTCAAAGAAAGACAAATATCATATGACTTCACTCACAGGAGGACTTTAAGATACAAAACAGGTGAACATAAGGAAAAGGAAGCAAAAATAATATAAAAACAGGGATGGGGACAAAACATAGAGACTCTTAAATATGGAGAACAAACAGAGGGTTACTGGAGGGGTTGTAGGAGGGGGAATGCACTACATGGGTAAGGGGCATTAAGGAATCTACTCCTGAAATCATTACTGCACTATACACTAACTAACATGGATGTAAATTTAAAAAAAGAAATAAAAAAAAGAAGTAATTTCTTCACCTTCCTCTTTACTAAGCCTCTTTACTAAGTAAGATTTCTTACTCCTTCAAAATTAGTAATCCTCTGTTCTGTCCTCTGTTCACTTAATAGACCTCCAAGGATGGCATCATTCACATCATATTTCAATCTATACCTCTTTACTGATAACTGCAGTCCAGTAGCTTGAGCTAAGGACCCATATGGTCAACCACCTACTGAATATCTCCTTTCTCTTGGAAGACTGATAGGCATATAAAATTCAGTATTTCCAGAACACAAATTATTATTTTTCTTTAAAACCCCTGTTTTTTCTTCTGAATTTCTAATGTTGGAAAATGTAGTCCCCCAAGCTGCAAACAAAGAGAAAATCCTCTATGCGTCTCTTTTTTTTACCTCCTTTCAATAATTAGGAATGAAATTCTGCTCATTCCACTGACTAAAGTTCACATCTGCTTTCCCCTCATAGCCCATTGCTCTTGCCTTTATCATTTGCACTAATTGGTGTTCTGATCGGTATTTCTACATCCAGTCTTCACTCTTTAGACTTTATGCTTCACATTGCTGCTATGTTATATTTAGAAAAAATTCAGTTCTAATCATCCTTTTCCCCATTCTTAAACACTTACTACCTCCTTATTTTCTGTAGGATAAAGTGTAAACTTATTTACCTAACGCATGAGTCTCTATATAATCTGGCCTGTGCCTTAGCCTCAGTCTTATTTTTCAAGAATGACTTATAGATCCTTAAGAACCATGTTCTTTCATGTCTCCATGCTACTTTCTCAGTGATCCTTGGCACAATATACGTTCAACCAACATTCATAAAACCAAGCACTGTAACTGAAGAAAACGTTGCAGAAACAACATACTGCCTACCAAAATATGTGTTTTCTCTTCTCTAGTACAGAGCTAACACTAGAGAATCACCTTGCATCTTGCATTTAGTGTGATCAAATCATGGTTCTCACCAATGTAATGGAAGTGAAATTGACATCTGTCATTATGAGTCAAGTTACCAAAGGATCATTATGCTTTCTCTGTGTTCTTTCTCTTTCTCTTCCTGTTGGCCAGCTGCAGAGAACAATGAATTTCTAGGGAAAAGCAAGGCTATACGATGAAAGAAGCTTGAATTCCTGAGACATTGCAAGGAGAAAAGTTGTCTGCCCAATAAGGATCATCCACATTGAACGGTTAATTGAGGAAGACATAAACTTCCATTGTGCTAGACTACTAACATTTCAGGCTATATTTATTACAACAGTCAGTGTAATCCTAACTAATACAAGAGACAAAAATGACTAAGTAAAATGGAATCCCTGTCATTTAGAAGCTTTCAATTTAGTTGTGTTATAATGATCTTTCCATAATGTTAGTCAATATAATTTTTAAGGGCTGCGAAATATTACACTCAGAGTATAGATCATCATTTACTGATTCTCTTATCATCAGACATTCCATTTCTAACTTTTTAGTGACACAAAGCAATGATTAATAGCTTAGGGTATATAATTTGTTTCTTGTTCTGTATTATTTCCATAGTCTAATTCTCTTGAAAAGCATTGTTGATCAAAAGTTAGAAGATTTAGATGAATATTACCTCTATGGTTTGATCCACTACAAAAACCTGACTTATAAACATATTTCTGCATTGGAAGGTTGAATGATTCTAGGAGATTGGCTTTTAAAGATTATGACATTGACACACAACAGTGCAAAAACGTTTTTATTTAGTTAAATGAAGACAATATGGCATTTTTTCTAAGTAAACTGTGATATCTTAAGAATATATTCTATTTGCTGAAGCAAACCCAAGTCATTTTCATAATAATCATCTTTCAGATAAGAAAAAATAAGGTTACAAATCTTGATCAGCTACATGTTGTACCAGAGATGATCCATAATTTGGGATTAAAAAAAGGTGATTTTGCCTCAATAGCAATATATATATATATGATATATATATATCATATATATGTATGTTATATATATATATGATATATATATATCATATATATGTATGTTATATATATATGATATATATATATCATATATATATGTTATATATATACGATATATATAACAGCTTTCCAATGTGTCATTTAGAGGTTAGAAGGTAGCAGACTTCCTTGTAATATATGAATTTACTACAATATTTACTACAATATTTATTAAAGCCAAATAAAGCTGGTAAGTAAGATTCTAAAATTTCCAAAAAAAAAAAAAAAACAAACCCAAAAAACAAACAAACAAAAAACATAGTTTGGTGTAGTAACATAATTTTGTCTCTTCTTATCTCCAAACACTAATTTGTACAAAGAGACAAAACAGTGCAGAAATGTAATAATGCCAGTATGCAAATATTTCAGCTCTGTCTTGTAACACACTGCATTTGGATTAAAAAAAGGGTTTTTTTGCTGGCAAATTAAAAGATTTGAGATAGAATCACTTTTTCCTTTTATAAACACACTTAAATTTCAAGATTTGATTAAAAATATTTTGATCTCTGATTATAGTTTACTCTTTCAATGCAGCACAGACAGTATCCAGATAGTTTTTATTTTTAATCTCATTTATTCTTTATCACGATATAAGAAAAATCATGCATAACAGTTGCATGTGTGCAGGAGTTCACGATGGAGGTGAGCACCTGGCTGACATTCAAATGCAATGATAATCACTGTGGAAAAACTCTCTGCTCTTCATTCCACCTGCAGGCTTCTAGATTCATGTGTTGATTTGTGCCAGCTCAATCTTCTGACTTTTCATCAAGACGTTCAATATTCAGTGCCTTCATTATGAACTATAGTTTTCTCTATCATTATAAGAAACACAAGTTAAGTAAGTTTTCCTCAAACATCAGTGACTGCTTTCAGGTTCCTGAACATGCTGCAGTAGGCTTGAAGAAAGGGATTGATTTATCACTTTTTAAATAGATTCTTAATCTGCAAATCAATAAAAATGTTTCACTTCAGCAGTGGCACAGGGTGAATGACTCGCCCTTGAAAGAAGAACGAATTAATGATGCCTTTCTTCCTTTCTTTAATACACTCAGATTGCAATTGTGTTTTTTCACTGTTCGGATTACTTGATAAACTCCAGTGTTTGAGAGGGCCTGGTATTTCAGCCTGTTTTCTCCATCAATCAACCAGGGATTGAATGCTAATCTGCCATGATTGTTATTTTAACTCTGTTGTTCTCTTTGTCATGTAATGAGAAGGTTAAAATGAAAACATTCTCTAGCTGGCAAAAATAAAAATAAAAGGTAAAAACACATAGGATAGGGCCATCACCTCAGGAAGAAAAATGTAAAGGACATTTTGTACCAAAGTGACAGTGTTTGTTGGATTCAAAATTAGTAGAGATTTCTGGAAATTAGATATTGGGCAATTAGCCTGGTAAAATCTACCAAAGAGTGAAATTAAAACACATAGGTTCAATTTCCTTCTCTTCATACTTTTCTAGTAGTCCAGTATATTCGAAACATCTCTTCTTATGGGAACTTCTCTTGCAGGTTAGAAATCTTCCATAAGTTCTCATGAATTCCAGAAAGAGGGCACATCAGCCTTATAATCATAAAAGGCATTTTAAAATTTTTCTAGCACTAGTAAAAATTAAGGCAAGAAAACCCAAACAACCCCATGATACCTGTTTTTGATCTAAGCATTTTGTAATTGTTCACCTTTAATTTGACAACGTCTGTAACAATTTTTTTTTTCTGAAACAATCTGAATTAAGATACTGCATCATTTTGTAAAGGCCTTTAAAAAGTGGTAGTGACATTTTCACTTCAATTATATCACTGATACTAAAAAAGAAACTTCCTAAAATACATTACATGACAAGTCTAACTTTCGAAAAGTTTTGAGAAAATGACCTCATTTTTTTTAGCCAAATAGTTTTATTTGAAAAGAACAGAATAGAAATGGACTCAAATTTAGGTAAATAAATGTTTTTATGTACTCCTCATTTAATCATAATATTTTAATCTTAAAAATGTTTTATTTAGGCTAGATTTTAAAAAGGCCATATTTTCCTTTCCTTTCTTCTCCTTTTGCTCTCATTTTTTATCAGTTTTAAGAGAAAGACTACTTTTTGATGACCTACTTTTCTTCACCTACTTATAAGCATCTGTGGACAATGTGGGAAAGAAAGGAGGTGAGGTTGAGTATTGTGTTTTATTTAAAAGCTATGTTTGTTGAGAACCCCACCCAATGGGGAGAAAACTTATATTTAAAGAGTTAAATGTATTCATGAGAATCCCCATTAAAAACGATATCACCCACAAGGTTATTGAAATAAAATAGGGAAAAAAGCAGGAGAGAAAATCAAACATTGCTAGAGATGTTCGGTTGGTCTTCATAGTCCTGTCCATACTTCAAAGACGTCTCTAGTACACACTGGTCCTTTGTACTTGCCCTCTGACTGACACCAACTCATTCACTTATCTTGCATGATGTTATTACACTGCATGGCTTGGGTAGACCTTCCTGGTGGCCAATGAGCAAGATCATGTGTGATTCATCCTTGTATGCACAGGTCACAGTAGGGTGGTGAATACGTGGTGATTATTATGTATAGGGCTTTTAAGCAAACTCATAGTGCAAAATCTTTATTGACTATATTTTCAAAGTATGGGAGAATATTCATATATATGCACATAATACATGGGTTTGAAGATATGTCATGAAGACCTTATTATAAGGCCTTTGCAGGAAGACCTTATGCTGCTGGTTGACCCTGACAAGATAGCAAAACATAGAGACCTAAACTTCTCCTATTTTATTATTCATCTTCTTACTATAGTCAGCATTCCAGGAAAACATTTCCATAGGACAGCATTTCACTGTGCCTCTAAGATTTTCTTCTCTTATGTTACCTTCATGTCACATTTGTGAGGAGGTATGGGAAGCTTCCTATTTCTCTTTAACAATCTTGATTTTAATTAGACTGAGAAGTTTTATTCTTTTCAAAAGCCATAAATATTTCAAATAAGACTTTTGTCCATCTAAATTACCTAAACAGGCTTCTTGTTTAACTAAGAAAGTGAAGAGACACTGATTGCTTTCAATACCTGTTAGTAAAATGTATGGGTCATGAATATTCAATAAATTTAAGCCAATGGTCACAGTGCCAGTGAAAAGTATTTAATGAGAATTCTTAAGAGCCCAGAATTGAGTTACAAACTGATATCACCTCATGAATTAGATATCTTCTTGTAAAATCTAAGTATGACATGAAAGTATAAAATTCAAACTATATTGTCTTATTTTTTTTCTCATGATTCTAATGGGATGAGACACTACACTATTCTGATCCTAAATAAATGCAAAATGTATCTTTAAAATCCAGAAGTCATTGAAATGAAGATTCTATTTTTTTTAATTTATTCATTTTTAATTTTTATTTTTTAGAGAGAGAGAGCATGAGTGGGGGAGAGAGGCAGAGGAAGAGAGACAGAGACTGAGACAGAGACAGACACAGAGATAGTCTCAAGCAGGCTCCACTCTCAGTGCATAGCCCAATATGAGGCTCAATCCCAGCACCCTAGGATCATGACCTGAATCAAAATGAAGAGTTGGATACTCAACCGACTGAGGCACCCAGGCACCCCAACCATTCTGTTTTTGTTAAAATGTGGTATGTGAGTATTTGATTCTTCCATAAAATAGTAGGTAGAAATAAAACAGAGCAGTTAAAATGTTTAGCTTCAGAGACTGACCATATGCATTTACATTCCACTTTTCCAGTTTTTGGTAGCTATGTAACATTAGCAAAGTAATTTAGTTTCTCTTTCTTGGTTTATGAATTTGTACAATGGGAATAGTAGCAGGGTTCATTTCATAGGGTTGTTGAGAGGATTAAATGAGATCATTCATGGAAGGTGCTTAGCGCACAGTCAATGCTTAATATATGTCTTCTATTTTACTAACTTTATGGTAATAGCTAATTAACTTGATTTTGATTGAGGCATTTTATTGCCCTCATTAAAATATACATTAATCCATCATCTAATATTTATTGGCAAGGCACTCTGGTTAGTATTGCAGTTTTAAAAGTATTTGCCATAAATAATTACCAAATCATTGGAAATTCTGACTTCTTGAGGCTTGAATAGTTAAGCAGTTATTCTAATTATGCAAGGCTCTAAGTGTACAGATGAACTCATGACCTGGAAAATAGACATGCTTCTGAGTTCAGTCAACAAAATGGTGTGAAAGATACTATAGCTTAAAGATGTTTTTAAATACTGCACACAAGTAAAGAGTCTTATGACTTTTTTAAAAAAAATATTTACTGATTTTTGAGAGAGAGAGAAAGAGAGCATGAGCAGAGGAGGAACAGAGAGAGAGAGGGAAACACAGAATCCAAAGCAGGCTCTAGGCTCTAAGTTGTCAACACACAGCCTGATGTGGGACTTGAACTCACAAACCGTGAGATCATGACCTGAGCTGAAGTCAGCCGATTAACTGACTGAGTCATCCAGGCACCCCAAAGAGTCTTATGACTTTTAACGGTGAAATCTGTTGCTCTCATATCCTACTAAAATTCAAAATGGTATTTACTTTGGACCCGAAATCATGTTAATGGTTTATGTATATGACTACATTTAATTTATAATTTTCCTATCGGAAGAGTATAACTATGATCTCACAAATAAGAAAGGTAAACTCCAGAGAATCTGCTTCCAAGTTACCTAGCTGGTGCAAAAGCTGGAATTTGATCATAGTTTATATGTTAGATATGTCACTGTATCATACTGCCTCTCAAATATCTATTCCATATTTAAGAGACCATTTTTGGTGTTATCTTACATAACTGGCATATGTATACAGCAATAAAGGTCTTGAGTAACACACATTCCTGGAGGACCTCAGCCATATCATTTGGACCACTGCTCTGTCTTATTAAATGAGTAAATCAGTGCAATGCTAAATGAATACAGTAGGTCCTTGGTTTGAAAGAGTTTAACATTTATAGTTTCAACTACTTTGTAGAGATTTCAAGGTCCATGGACACTGATAATTTGTAATTTTGTCAAGGTGTCAATTAAAATATGTACCACCATACTGGTAGGTCCGAGTGGTAATTTAGAAAGTGAGGAGACTCACTAAAACAGCATCTGCATTTTGACATCGTATCAATGTTTCTGTGCACAGATATTTGGATCAAGTGATTTCTAACAATTTCTAATATTTTAATTTTTCCTATTTAATAGAAAATAAATTACTAAAGCTGGTCTGAGAGTTACTATTTATTGTACTTTTTTGAACACTAAAGTGAAATATTTTGAATACAACCAAAAGGATCATTCTTGTGAAGCTGCTATTGTATTGTAGATTGAGATTTGAGTAAGACTTTCCTAATTATACCATTCAAATAGTTACTCTGTGCATTAACAAAATGATAAAAGCCAATCTGCCTTTCAAAAAAAAAAAGAGGAAGAGAAAACTTTATATGCTTAGTCAAATCAATAATAATGCTTAAAAACTACATTGAGTTTTACAGTTTACCCAAATATTGTTCATTTATCATTTAGCTTCATTCTTGAAACAATCCTATGGGGTAGGTGGAATTAGAATTCTCTTACCTTTTACAGTGAGGAAATTGAGACTCAGAGGAGTTAGGTAACATGCTCAACCCTAATAAATCCGATTCAGATGACATCATCTAACTCTAAGTTCTGTGCTTCCATTTTAACAATCTACTTTTCTGAGAAGTGTTTTAAAGTTTTTAACTAATATGGATATCCCAAACCAATTCAAGAGCATTATACTGCTCTCCCCTCAACTCCCCAACCAGATCTACTTTAGTACTAATAATAGTGATCATAAGGACATCTGATTTCACTTTGGCAATTCCATACTCACTTTTTTAAGTGAACTCACAGTAACTCTGAATAACTCACTCAAAGAATCTCTTTATTGACAATGGTAATACCTAATAATCTCTCTGGATAACAGAAAATGGGAAATTATAAACTATAAAATTATTTATGCATTGAGAGAACACTCTTTCAAGAGGGTACGGAGTAAAACATAAACCCTTAAAGTATAATTAAATCTTCAAAATAGTAAAATTTGTCATGCATACAGCTCTACCTTTATGCTCATTTCATCAGTTAGGAAACTGAGATTTAGGTAGGTTGAATTATTTTCCTAAAATGGCAAAGCTAATAATTAGGGGGAAAAATCAAGATTAAAAACCCAGATATTTGGATCTTTTATCTTCTAAAGTCAAGAAAAACAATGAAAAGGAGATAAATTATTGTGGAAACAATGTTTAAATAAAAAGAAAAACCATTAAAGCACTGGAAGTAATTAAAAAGAAAAGTGAGAAGGTAAGATACACACAAAATGAAAGCTGAAATAAAGTAACTTGGAAAATAAATACCAGGGCAAGAAAATAGAGGAGCCTAAAAGAGAAATAAGCAGACATCCCAAAAGGTGAAGAAACAACAATTCTTTTTTCATAAATGGCCTATTGAAAGATACTGTTCCAACTCACAAAGATATAAAAGCAAGAAGGAGTTAACAGCCATGAGCACCCCATCTCTCTTGTTCCAGAAGCTAATCACCTTTGCATCAAGGCCTGTCACCAAGTAGCAGTGACTCAGTATCAGGGTGGGAGGGGTACATGGCTTTGAAAATGAGTCACAAAGCTAAACAAAGTAAAAAGGAATGGGCCTGTGTTTACTGAAGAGGTCAATTGATTTCAAAGCATGAAGCTATTCTATAGTTTAGCAAGAAAAATCTCACACAGAATCCCTGGCAGAAAATGCTACCATTTACTGATATTCATGGTAAATTATTAAACACTTGGCACAGATTCATTTTTATTGAGTAGAAGCAAAAGATTAAAAAAAAAAAAAAAAAGAATCCCACATATAAACAGCAAGAATGTAAATTAAATCTGCCTCTAGCACAGTCCTTCAATGCTGCCACTTCTTTTGGAATATTCCCTGTTCTGATCTATTTTTCTTGATAAGCAATCAAAGTATTAAATATGCTTGCTGTAGAACTTAAAGTAATCAAAATGGAAACAGTTATTTGACTTTTGCTCCAGTAATTTTTTTTCCAACTTGCATTTTCTCATTAAAGAGTTTACATTCATAGGATAACCCAATACACTTAATGGTAAATCTATGAATGTTTTCAAAGAAATTTGGTAGAATTACATGAAAATATATGTAGCAAAGCTCAAAATATGAAAGGAAACACTTTAAAATAACCATACCCATGATAGATAATCGCAATATCTTGTATTTATTCTATTATTGTTCCTACTGCAAGAGGTTTACTTTAAGAAAAGACAAAAATAAGGAACTTCAGCAATAATAATAGTTGATGATTAATAATAATAGGCTTTATGTGGTTTATGTGGTTTTGTAACTGAGGAATAGAGCTAGAGTACCTATATTTTCACCAGATACTATATTTCAGTTGTGTATTTACAGCATAGAACGTATGCTAGTACATACATAGTGCTTGTAGTTTATGTTGAGTGAAAATATGCTATTTTTGTTGAGCTCATTTAATATTTTTCTGAAGTCTATGAATTTTAGGTGAGTGTACTTGATTCCAACATGACCAATTAAAAATGAAGTTAGAAAAAAAAAGTTGAGTTTTAAAACTTATTTTTTTTCTATGACTAGAGTTAATTATAAATAAGTTGAATGATGAAATTTTGGAGGGACGATGCAGCCAAGAAGATGGAAGATCACACATCCCAAAGTCTTCCTTATGAAGAGGGGAGGAAGAAGGATGTTCCACTCACGTAATCCATTCTTAGCTATATTTTGTGTCTGCTGATTTTCCTCAGGATTTTCAGGGCAAACCCAGATTAATGCAGTTTAATGTAAAAAGACAAGATCCATTTCATCCTGTAATTGTAGTTTTTAAACTAAATTTCTGCTCTGTGTTCCAGATGTTTCAACATGTCTTTGGCTTTATAACTGCCAATTCAGCCTATGCATTTGTACTGAAACATCAGGGAGATTATGAGCAAAACTCTTCAAATTTCTTCTTCATCACTTTGGCTAAAGTGATAAAGTGAGGGTACTATTAAAGATAGGGTACTATTTGACATTATGAGGGCAACTTTTCTTTTTTCTTTTTTTCCTTTCTGTTTGGTTTTGGAAGTCATCCCTCAGATAATCATTAACAGTGGCTCTGGGAAAAATCAGCTCTCCTCTCCTCAAAAGCTTGCCCAATTGTGGAAGAAAAATCTCTCAGCAGAACTTGAAAATAAGAGAATTGTTCTCCCATTTGGAATAAGAGGTAGGGTTGGCTATTTATTTTTTGTTTGTAAATTCATGCCAAGAAGAATATATACAAAAATATGTATTCCCCCCAAAGAAATGATCCAGTCATTGATGTCATTGATTGTCATTGATGACAGTCTATGCTCTTCACTTTGTCTTCTAATACCCATGAGGTTTTCTTAAACTTTATTATTCTGAGAGAACACAGATTTCATGCCCTTCACTCTGAAATAACAGTAGATAGATGATAGCCTTAAAAAACAGTTTTGATGATGTCACTGGGTTTTAACTAAAGGAAGCTAAATATAATTACAATGTTGCTATTCTATGGCTGGGTACACACAAGCCAAGAAGTAGGGATAACCAAAAGCAACCTGTCTCAGTCCAAAATACACAGTCTGTTATCAGCTTAAAAACAAGCAACTGACCAACCTTCTAAATTTTGTTACAGGATAGACAGAGTGTGGCAGAATGATAATGATAATGATAATAATAATGATTACATGATTTCTATAACAAGCCAGATATACATCCAGTATCACACTATGATTTAGAGGCTTGGTCCTTGGTAGTCGTTTCATCTTCAAAGATGACTTTATATTTAAGGCTAAAGCTGTATTAATACATATATGTTATTTGGTAAGTTATTTTGGCCTCTGAGATTTAAACACAATTTTTGGACCCATTTATCCATGTTCTGTATAAGTCAATTCCTTCAAAGACAAGTCCCAAGGACCCTATATTCTCAAGTCATTTCTAGCTACTAATTCCTGTTGAAGGTAACAGAAAGTTGGCTTTTTCTTGATTTTCCCACAAATTTTAACAAGGAGAATTCATGTACTCATCAGACTTTCCTGAAAATTTAGGATGATGGAATGGGTTTAGGCCATAGGAACACAAAAAGTTACAAATTGAACAATGATTTCCATGCCACTAGAACTCTTTAGCTGTAATGCTATTTGGAATTACTCATTGACAATCTTTTGCCTCAAGTTGCTATGTTCCTATGAAATTTTACCATGTTTTCTGACTCCCTTGTCCATTTTCTTTTCTTCTCTCTTTGAGCTCCTCGCACTCAAAATACATGTTTATTCCCTATGTAGATCAGTTTTCTTACTGTCTCCATCCAAACCACTTGCTCAATGTCTATCTTCTATTCTCAAACTATAAAAAAAAAAAGATAGTTCAATTTTGAAGAGGACCTCTTGAAAGTAGCTGTATAAATATGTGTATTTTATATATGTATATATATATGGTAGCTATATAAATATGCATCATATATATAATATACATATATAAATTTTCCTCCCCACCTGCCCCAGCTTTTTAAAAAGTCTTCTGTCAATTAAATCCAGTACAATAGCCTTTTGTGATTAATATTCTATATATGTAATTAGAATTATTACTTCACATCAAATATTTTAATATATGGCCATATTAAGGAGGAAACATGTATTCAATATGAAAACTAATAGTCAAATAGTAAATACAATATAATATTATTAAAAATCTGGTCAGTACATCTTTACTCTTTAATTGTATAAATGTATGATGAGGTTATTAATAATACATATTGATCCATTTTTATTAAACTTTGACAAAGACTTAATTTTGCCCTAGCATAATCAATATCCTTAAACAGAACCAAACTCATACATCGTATTGATTTCTAAGAAGGGAAAGCCATTATATTTTTGCTTAGGGGAAAATGCTCAATTATCCAAAACCTGAATTAAAAAAAATACTAATTCACTTTTTTCTAGAAAGAGACATGGGGAATTTCTAGTAATATTGAGTTATAGAAAATCTCATCCGAGAGCATTTTGGGAGGAGAAAGACACTTTAAAAATAATCTTTGATTTTTTTGCAGAAATTAGTGGAGAGCTTTGCCTGTACTACGTGCTAAATAAATGTTAGTGAAAGGGATACATTGGGGCATTTGGTGGCATGGAATAGATAACCTGGCCATGCTAGCTAAGATAACAGTTGTAGAAAACACCAAGACCAGGACTGGGGCTGGAATGCGTCATCATACATGAGAGAGTTCTGAAAACAAACTACTTTGTCTATCTCTCTCAGGGGACACATGATATTTCCTCACATGTGTTCTGTCTCTGTCTTTCTACAGCCAGCGTCCATATAGTTACCACTCCTTTCTACCTGTATTTTACATATTGCTTAGATTTGTCACCATCTCTCAGGCTCTGTATCTTACAGAAATTTTGATATGTCCTGCTCTCTGCTACCCCTGCTTCCAGCTGACTGAGTTTTCTGTTTTCTAATTAAAAGTTTTTTCAGTAGCAAATTGCCATTTGTTTTGTTTTGTTTTTTGGTAATTCAAGGGTCGCACATCACTGGCAGGACGATGTAAAGATTTATTTCCTTGCATTAGATACCTGCCTGATCCCACTAGCTAAAACTGGAAGAGTAGAGCATAGGCTTTGTCAGAAGATCTCCCTTAAAAGGGATTGTTGTCAGGACAGGCTGTATGACATCTCTCAGGAGAGTAAATTACTATGGATTGATCTCTGATCAATAAAAGGGGTATGTTATACAAATCAGAAACCAGAGGACATTGCTTTGTTCAGATTCTTAAACTGAACCAAATAACCATGGCTAGCTAACACACATGGCTAACACTCACAGAACAGAATTTTCTTCTTGTTCCCTACCTCCCACCTCTTTCACACCTACTGTCAGTCACTGAATCAAATAATCTCAAATAAGTAGGTGCAGTGACACAGCAGAAGAGGGGCATGTACAACAGGAGCTGTGCCAGGGTTTAGGAGATCATCCATCAGGCTGCACATATATAATAATTAATACGGGCAGGTAAAACGTGTGCTTTTCATATTCACACAATACACTCACAATGCAGATGGCTTGAGGAAGTATTTATTCCTCAAATAGATTGATCAATATGCCACTTAGTGTATGTCTTTTTATCTAGTAGCTATCAATAACAAACAACCACACAGTATATTCAAATGAGCATGCAAAATAGATACCTATTATCACCAAATATAGAAAAAAATGCAATGGTAGAGGAAAGAAAATGTGTCTCATTTGTGCTGGATATCAAAACAACAACAAAAAAAGAAAACAAGAAATAAGAAATAAAAACTTCTTTGTACTGAGCTTGGGAGTCTCTCCCCAAAACGACATGCAACATTTTCTAGCGATGCTAAGGATAGAAACAACCAGCTCTTGAACTTTGAAGTAATTGGTTCACAGCTGTGCTTATACTGAGATGGAAATATGGAAATGCATTTGTACAGAGGAAGGCTTTTTTTTTTTTTTTGATAGTTGTAATGAGAAAGTTGTCAAATTAAACCCAAACTGCTGTAAGTAAAATAAATTACATGTGGAAATTCAATTTCTGATACTTGCATTGTGTGGTTACATGTGCTATGATATTTCTAAAAAGAATTCTATTGTTATTCACAAGTTTCGTGTTAAGGAAGTAAAAGTGACCTAAAGTGATTTTTAGATATTTTTGTATCATAAAAATGTAAGACGTCATATCAATGCAACATGGTGCATTTTAGCATTTATTAAATGCATGCGTTCCTAGGGAGGGACACAAAAGGAGGCCACGTTCCTGGCTACCAAAGTGTTTGAAACATGCTTGAAAAAGCAAGATTAGCACATCTGAAAGAGGAACAATGTAAAATACACAGATAATCAGAAGAGAAAGATCAATGGGGCTGAAATAATAAGAAAAGTCTTTGTTAGGAAGATAGAATAAGGGCTTAAAATAGTGACTACAGAGTTAACACTAAGGCAGAAGGAAGGCATTTTAGGGATATATCACACAAAATCCATGCAAAAAATGTGAACATGTGTGTAAGAAGAGAACAGGATTGGGGACCCTGGGTGGCTCAGCTGGTTAAACATCTGACTTCAGCTCAGGTCATGATCCCCCCCAGCCCATGGGTTCGAGCCTCACATCTGGATCTGTGCTGACATCTTAGAGCCTGGAGCCTGCTTCAGATTCTGTGTCTCTCCCTGTCCCTCTCTACCCCTCCTCTGTTAGCACTCTGTCTCTCTGTCTCTCAAAAACAAATAAACATAAATATATTTTTTTAAATAAAGAGAACCGGATGAAGTATTAACAGGGGGAACATGGCTTGTTAAGGGGACTAGTGAGAAGTTGGACCCGGCAGAAACTGAGGCATACATTGGACTATGTTTGGTGAAAGTTACAAAGAGAGCTTCCGTTCTATCTGGACTACTTGGAAACCCAAAAGTATGTATCAACTTCAACAACGCAACACATGTTGGGGGTGGGGCCACAATAAAAAAGTTCTGGCTTGGAAATGTGAAGAAGGTCCAGAATGTGATTTCAGCTGTCTAACATGTTGTATAATCCTGAACATGTTCCTTGGTTTCTTAGCTCACAGACACTTGATAGAAACTTTCAACCCTAATCTTTACAAGTTTTTATTATACATTCATATGATGTCAAAAACAAAAGAAAAACATTAGTTATGTGGCTATAAAATAATTACAGTGACTAAGATAATTAGGAAATTCTAACATTTGGCATCCATATCTTTTAAGAAAAACGGCACATATTACTTTAGTACCTGAGTACTAAAGTTTTGTAGTGATGGTATAAAATTTTAGTAGTGGTGAAGGAGAGGAAGTGCTGATGAATGACAATATTTCAAAGCCCTTTCAATCCTCAGGTGGTCATTCCACCAGATTACAAGGAGAACATAACTAAACCAGTCTAGGCTCCAATGGTGTCTGGCCCAAAGAAAGTGCTTAACTTGCTGTGTGTTGAGAGAATTTGCATAAGTGCATATGCCCATAATTTATACTTTGATTTGAATGACAATTTTAAAAAATTTATTAAAAGTTCACTCCAAGATGATAATTCAATAATATTTGGATAAAAATAAAACATATAATCTCAATTGTATCTGTACTTCAGGAACTTTAAGTAAGACAAGGAACACAAAAAACACTGAAGGAGCCAATAAGATACATATATATGTGAGGTACAAGTGATGATCCAGCACTCAGCCCCTGGGGGATCACTGCAGCAGTGTGCCTGCTAACCACTGCTCCTTTATTTGTCACAGTCTTGTGGGTCTCACAAACACAAGCATGTTGTCTTTCAGAGCAAGACGTTTTGGGCAACCATCCCATGGGCTGGGTCATAAAATCTGGTTGCTAAATGTGGGGTCCAAACTCTTGACTTCTTAGGTTGAAACTAGGAGTGGGGAGTTCCCTCCCAATTGTATGGCACTACACTAATAGATTTATAGCAAGTATTTGTCTCAGCCGTTCCTACCTATCTTGATATAAGTATCTTCTCTTTTGCCCACTTTGGAGGAGTCACCAAGCTGGTATTAGGATGTCTTTCAGAGGGTATCGTTCTATACTAGGTGTACATTTGGTCTCTCTGTGGGAAGAGGGGAGGGAGTTCAGGAAGTTTGTATATTGCCACCTTGGTCGACCTCTTCTGGATAGGTCACGCCTCTGTTACTCAACCTGTAAATTGGATCTAATCATCGTACCTTCCTAATGGATAGATATAAAAGTTAACACATACAAATCTCTGAGCACACTGCCTGGCACATAGAAAACATTCAAAACATAATAGTTTCGATGATGATGATGATGACGACGACGATGATGTTGACAATGATGATGTTGACAATGATTATTACTACTACTATTCTGATCCCATGTTCAGAATCACAGAGGAAACACACATTCTCCAAGGTATCTTTAAGAATGAATACATGTTACTACTTAAGGTGAGAAATCAGCATGAGATGCCTACCAATACAGTCACACAAGTGAAAAAGGTAGTAATTTTTTTAAAGCGAACCCTTGTGAAGGCAGTGTAATTGGAAACTAGATCTTATGTTTCAGCTTACATAATGAGTAAAAGGCACCTGTTTCAAAAGCAATGGCTCCACTATTCTATGTGCTTTTAATATATGCTCATTTTGCAGTCAACAGCAGTTCCTAGGCTAATATTAATATTCCCCAAATGACAAAACTGCATCAACTGAAAATTTGGTTTCCGCCTGATATTCTGTGTTAGCTTTGCTATTTTAGACTCAAATAAGCAGTTTGAAAAAGCCTAAAAAAGTCATTGTCATTCCTGATTGCAGTTCATATTACATTACCTGTAGAATTTCATCCCCAGGTGAATTACTCATCACCAATCTGATCATTCTTCCATAATTAGACTCTTTTGGTGAAGGATAAACTCTGAATATTAATACCAGAATACTAGATTTAGAACAAAGAACAGGATGGAAGGCAATTTTGGGATCTATCATTAGGGTTTTTAGCTTTAAAGTCGTAGAAATTATTTCTCACTATGTGCTTTTAATGGGTAAATAGTCTATAATAGATAGCAACAAACATCTTTTCAGTTGTTATATTCAGTTAAGACATTTTCCTGCTAAGCCTTTTTTGAATTGGTCTTCCCTGAAATAGTCTCTTGAATGTGGCATTTATTTTAAACTAAATAGACAATATACAGGCCCTATGAATTTAACATAGTGAAAGTAAATAATAAATTATTTTGACCAAATGTTAAGAATGTCAACCACATATTCGATGTTTGTTTCTTTTTGTTTTTGTTTGTTTTTATCACTTCTTCTTTTCCGGCAAAACAAACAAACAAACAAACATAGAGGTGAATTGGACCTTGGAGACAACTTAATTCAACCTTCCTTTTGTACAAATGAGGCAATAGAAACTTGAAAAAAAATAGATATTTGTCTTGAGGGCAAACTGGATTTTTGTTACAAAAGATACAATTTGGTGTCCAATAAAATCTAACGTGTCCAAATCCATATTGTCAGTAGTGTGATAAGATTTGATTACAATAATAGGGGATTGTGTAAACATTGATAAGATCTCTTTCATAAAAAATAAGAAATTAAATAATTTGGAGCTTTGGAGAAAATAAATGCACAAACTCAAAAACAAGGTATTATAGAGAAGACTCATAAATTTAACTCTGGGGGCTGCTTGGAATCCAGTTTGAAATTTCAGTTTAAAGTTAAGTACAGAAAAAGTAAAAACATTACAGTAATTTTATTTGCTAGGTTTTTAGTTGGAGGATATATATATATTTAAAAACCCAGATTAAAGATACAACACACACATACATCTTCTGTGACTTTCATTATCACAGAAGAAATGTAAATTATAACCTCTGTAACCTCTTCATAAGCAACACGAAGTCAGGATTTTGATATATGTTTTTAAAACTACTTCCTCCAGTTAGATTTGCAAAAATTTGGCTTTGATGCCTTTCTGAAAAGAATGTGACAGTGTGGTTATACAGACATGGGAATAACACACATATTTTTTTTCAAGAGCAGAATCCCTTGCCCATCTGCTTTGCTACTTGGGGAAGGCTGTTACTCTATCAATTTTTCAACTCATAACTAGAAAGTGTCAATTATAAATTTTTCCCAGGGAATAGGGCCTGGATTGTTACATACTGAGAGCTTGGTGTCCAACCAGGTAATGACGGTGGATAGGTTGCCTGAATAGTTTTTTACTACAGTACCAATTTCTATGTCTTCTCTAATCCCTAAAGAATAAAGATAATTATTTCAGCTTTGCAGCTTGTATTAAGCAACCCATACTAAACACTGGGAGGCAGTTAACAACTGTTAGTAGCTGAAGATAATCATGTTGTATATACTGACAGAAATATGCAAACCTTTTTAAAATAATAAGTATCTATGAGATAATATAATAATATATGATATAATAATTGCTTTACTTTATGTATATCTGGTCATTTTTTTATTTTATTTATTTATTTTTTTAGCGTTTATTTATTTTTGAGACAGAGAGAGACAGAGCATGAGCGGGGGAGGGTCACAGAGAGAGGGAGACACAGAATCTGAAACAGGCTCCAGGCTCTGAGCTGTCAGCACAGAGCCCGACGCGGGGCTCGAACCCACGGACCGTGAGATCATGACCTGAGCTGAAGTCAGACGCTTAACCGACCGAGCCACCCAGGCGCCCCTCTGGTCATTTTTTTAATGTTTATTTTTTAGGGAGAAAGAAAGAGAGAGAGAGAGAGAGAGGGAGAGAGAATGGGCGGGGGAGGGGCAGAGAGAGAGGGAGACACAAAATCTGAACTGGCTCCAGGTTCCAGGCTCTGAACTGTCAGTACAGAGCCCGATGTGGGGCTTGAACTCGAACTCCAGAATGATGAGATCATGACCTGAGCCGAAGTTGGATGCTTAACCGACTACCCACCCAGGCACCCCTGTTTGGTAATTTTTTAAAGTAAGCTCTCTTTGGGGTGCCTGACTGACTCAGTCAGAAGAGCATGAGACTACTGATCTCCCGGTTGTGAGTGCCAGCCCCACAGTGGGTGTAGAGATCAAAAAAAGTAAGCTGTCTTTTAAAATCCCTCTGAAATGTACATTTTGCCAATTGTTATGTCATATATTATGATTAAGTTACTTGAGTATGAATTTTATCTTTATGATATTTCATATTAGTGAAATATTTTTCAGTGTTGGTTTCCTATTGTGAACTACTATAGCTACTGATGTACTGCTCATTGACATTTAGGTTATGTTATAATCAATATACTTTTTTCACAGATATCTTTAATAAGCTAATAATTCTTTCTGATAGATATATTTATAGGTCATATTGATACAGTTTTTTCTTTTAAATAAAATACACTGCAAAAAAAAATCTACTAAAAGGAATGCAGTAGGCAGCCCCGGGGATCACTGTCACTTTTCCCTTGTCTCTTTCCTAAAGAAATTGGAAACAGGAAAAGAAAAATGTTTTCAAAAAATGAAACTATGGGGGCGCCTGGATGGCGCAGTCGGTTGAGCGTCCGACTTCAGCCAGGTCACGATCTCGCGGTCCGTGAGTTCGAGCCCCGCGTCGGGCTCTGGGCTGATGGCTCGGAGCCTGGAGCCTGTTTCCGATTCTGTGTCTCCCTCTCTCTCTGCCCCTCCCCCGTTCATGCTCTGTCTCTCTCTGTCCCAAAAATAAATAAAAAACGTTGAAAAAAAAAAAATTAAAAAAAAAAAAAAAAATGAAACTATGAAGCAAATAAGAGATTGGGACAGAAATATGTGATACCATCACTGAGTGACAAAATATGACCTCATCCCCCAACCAACATAGTTATAGAAACAATGTATCTATCAATTTTTTTTTTTTTTTTTTTTGCAGTGGTATCAGAGAAAAGGGGAAAATCCCAGATAAGGATTAAGTATATTTCCTTCTCCCAGTTACAATTCCTTCTCCAGGTATCCAGGGATGTTATCATTATAGTTCTACTTCTCATTTTAAATTAATAAAATATTAATTTTATATAGTAGTCTCTGTGATTTTGCTTAATATGAATCTATCCATAACTGATGGACACCCTGACAAATGAAATGTCTGAACCTACAAATTTGAGGGTCATTACTTGTCCAGTAATGACTTTGCCAAAAAAAGTAATAATAATAAAAATAAATAAAAATAATTAACAACCATTCCATTCTTTGGAGAACTTTCTGCACAGCCAATTGGCTTTCTTTAAGGACAAGCAACTTCCTGGACAATGTTTGTTTTCATTGAAATTGTTCGATTTAGGACATCCTTTGCCAAGTATTATAGGCTTCTCCACCAAAGGTAGAAGCTGCTTCATCATTTGTGTTTCTGCTCTTTACAGGAACTAAAAAAATGGCTAAGCATTGTTGTGATGTAATAAAATGCAACCATAAGTAATTCTAAAGCTGTATGATTTTACTTTGCTCATGTATATTTTACCTTGCCAAAAACAGATGCATTAAGAGTAGATAACTTTGATCAAAACAGCATCCTATGTATTTATTCAGAAGATTGTTTCATGCACAAATTTCTCCATTCAAATGAGGGAGTACCTCAGAAAAATACCATCATAAATAACAAAGAGTCACTACAGAAAAACTGCTAATTTCCTGTTTATTTAGTGATAATCAAAGCCTCTGGAGTAATGCTCAGAATTAGTGTAATGAATTATGCATATGTTAAATATCTTGCTGCATGATAGTGAGTAGACAATAGCATATAAGTCATAGTTGTCTATTCTTTGTTAAGAATTTCATTCTGAAGACTATGTTGTCCCTCTGGCACTGTGTTCTAATTCAGAATGTGACAAGGTAGACATTTAAAATAGGTGTTAGGTAAGAGTATTTTAGATGTTGTTTCAATTTACCTATTAATGCCAAACTATTTTAGGGTTTTGGGGGAAGAAGTTTTCTTTTTTTTTCACTCCAATGTTTTTAATTTTGGAAAATACTCTCCTCTTTTAAAAAGGGAGAAACTGATAGAACATTATAGAAAAATCAAATTACTCAAAGGTTCCAAGCAAAATTGTTGGCATAAAATTAAATTTTCATACTTTTTAGCATTCCTTTCCAATTTTTAAAATCTTAAACTCCATTTGAATACTTATTTTCAAAAGTTCCCATTCAAGGATGTTTTGTCAAAGATAACAACTGAGAAAAATGGCAAGTTTTCTGTCACTTTAAGGATGAACTGTGTGTCACCTTTTCTTTTGAGCCGTGCATGGAAATCCACTTTAATTCTGCCAATTTGCCAGTGCCATTGGGGGTTTATACCCCATAGGCATGAAAACATGACTACCGATAGCTGAAAATAAACTAAAAATAAGTTTTTTTGTGAATGGAGTCAGCTTGTAAGAACTAGAAGAGGTATCAACCATTATTGGCTGAGTATGCAGGCTACCAAAAGTTTATACAGAGTAAGGCGTCTTCATTTCATCATTTCTAATTAAACATTTTTTTTATATTGAAAGGATCAAAACTTCATTTTTAATATCTCCTTCAACAAAACAGGAAAATAAATCAGTCTGTGAACTGGCCACATATTCTCCTTTAGCTTCAGAATGTTCACTGCACATAATTTGAAACTAGAAAAAGGAAGTCATGGTCTCTGGCTTCAGGCATTAGTGAAAAGTACAAGCACATGGATGTAATTTTCAGGCATTCTTTATTTTTTTTCCCAATTTCACGATGACTTTACTTTTAGCTAAAAACAAAACAAAACAACAACCAAAAACGTAAGCAACCAAAATTTCCTTATTTTAAATAATCACATTTTGGTTTTGAAATTATGACTTGCAAAACATTAGGATTGTCATACTATATATACAAACTGTTTGGTTTAAACTGACTTTTATTACAATCAGGTGGCTAGCCTACCCATAAAAACATAATTTGACAGGCAAACAATTGGTCAAATCCACTAAGCAATCAATTTGTCTGAATTTCTTCTGTATTATCTCATAATTCCAATGTTCCCAATTGCCTTTTCATTTTCTACCTCCCTGCTTCTGCCCCCTTCCAATTCTTTTTAAACACATGTTTTTTCATTACTGAAGCTGGAGTTAATTTGAGGAATAGCACTGTGTCTTCTCCATCTCTACATCCAACAATAAATGCCTGGTATAGTCCTGGCATGAAGTTGTTTTTTAACACATGTTTATTGAATAAATAAATATGTATTTATGTATATATCAAATGGTCTAGCAGTTTGACTCAATTATCTAAAACAACTGGATTGGCAGGAAGCACTTCAAACACTTAATATTTGCTTACTTAGCTAACTGAATGGTTGGTTCCCCCAAATCTTAAGATCATTGCTTGTCTTCCTAATTAATTAACTTTGGGATGAAAAATGCATACCACTTTGAGGCCATAGCAATGGAGAATATTCATGAAAGCTTTTATTACCAAATTGGAGTACAGTGGATATAATAATATCATTTGTTTTAGGTCAGTTTATATCAATATATAATCATTAATATAAAGTTAAAAAATGCGAATCTATCTTGGAAGCCCTTTATCATTCAGCATCTAACATACTTAAATTGGGTAAATTATATATAAATTTATTTCTCAATGACAGTAACTGTGGGAAGTCATTAGCAATACAAAGTCTCAGTAAAAAAGAAAGATAAATGGCACTCTAGCAAGAACTGAAAAATAACAGATTTAATTTGAGCTAAGGCACTCCACAAAACCACTAAGGATAGTAAAGCAATACTGACCAACCAGGATGATTGATCAGGATGGAAGAAAATTAACAGTTAATAATCAATATATAAGTAAATGCCTCCCATTCAAAAAGGAAAATAGATGATACATCAGGGAGTCCATGATACCATCTGTAAATAAGAATGTGAATGAAAATCCAAGATCAAAATATGAAGCAACTAATTTATTTTCTTAGAATATTGATGATTGTTTTAGAAAGGAGTTATATTATTTTGTGGCTATATAAATCTCTTTTTTAACCTTTTAATTATACTCCTTATGCATCACAAAGAATGAAATTTCTGCACCAATGTAGGAATGCCACAAGATCCTGCTAGTAGTAGTTAATCTGAAATACATTATTCAAAGTTGTTCAGTTAATGGGATCTATCCTCATGTAATATATTAATTACTGCTAGAGACTTGGTGGGTGTCTGATCACACTGCGAATGAATACATAGTACAGAATTCAATATCTGTTACGACCAAAGAGCTATGAATTAAATAGGGTTGGCCTCAGCTGGAAAGCTGTTAGGCATATCATGGGAAAACCATTATATTTCCTTACTAATAGGAATTACTACCAACAGAATAAACACAAGTCTATTATAGAAATTCAAAGTAAAAAGGGCATATTAAAGATAAATATTTCTTTGACAAATAAGTGATTTTTCTTGAGCTAGTAGATTCCTTGAGCTAGTAGATTATAATATTATAATGTTATAATATATATAATAAACTTTTACCTACCTAGCCATGACAGTAAAACATTAGTGACAAAAATGGTGGTATTACAGGAGAAAATTCTGAGGCTAAATGCATTCAATTCTTCTAGCAATATGTAGGTTCAAGTTTAATTCTGTTCAATAGGAAATGAGGCAGCATATAAAATATTTTCCTTTTAATAGGTGTATGGAAACATGTTTTTAAAGAAAGCTATGGACTTCTTTGTCCATTATTTTTCAAATCAAGAAAGGGACAATATAACTGTAGTAAATAAATATATCACCAAACATATATTACACTTGCAGATTGTGGCCATTGACAAAAAAGATGGTGTTTCTAGCTTTCTTTGTGGCACCACAGGCCTTTCTCTTTGCAGCTCTTCCATTTATTCTCTAACTGTAGCTTGCATTTCACCCAGGGGCCTGAGACGAGTGACACTTCAGACCAATGGGCTCCAAAAGAAGCCTTTTATCAGAAACTGTTAACTCAGTTGTTGTTCCACTGAGACATCAGCATTGCCCCAGAGCCCAGGCATTTGCTAACTGTTCACCTACCCTTATGAACCCCAATTCCCACTGACTACATTCCCATTCAGTGCTCATACTCAGAAGCAACCACTAACAGACTGGTTTTCTGGCACTGATTTTCTTGGCCTCCTGATGTCAGGTGGATATCTGTTCTTTCCCGAGGTTTGAATTTCCACTTACTGCTCTGATGACCCACTTGAATTGACATCTTGGGTTTGGACCTTGAGTTTAATCCTTGGATAATAGCGCTTGTACCCAAACTGAGTTTGGGCCGACCTTCTAGTTTGGGAACTGATTGTTGTAATAATTACTATTTGTACTCCCCGGATTAAGGAATACCTGTTTATACTTGCAAAAAAAAAAAATGGCAATAGGTAGATTGGAAGAATTCTCAAGGAATCACTCCAAGGTGAAAGGAGAAAGAAAGAAAGAAAGAAAGAAAGAAAGAAAGAAAGAAAGAAGAAAGAAAGAAAAAGAGAAAAAGGAAGAAAGGAAGGAAGGGAGGAAGGAAGGAAGGAAAGAAGAGAAAAAGTCTTTCAGTAGCATGAAAACAGGAATATCAAACAATATCTTGCTAATAATGAAAAGAATGAGAGATATTATGATCAAGCGGAGTCAAGTGATACTATGCTGCCTTTTAGAACTCAAATATTTTGTTTATTGTAACATCTCTACAGTGTTCTTCTGGGTCTCAATTTATTTTATGCCATTTTATTTGAAACTTAGAGGTAGGAAAGATGGAGAGAATAAATTTGTTTACTTTTTTTTTTTTAAGATGATGATACATGATTGAAAGGAAAGGCTGGAAGAAAATGAAAACAGGAGAAATGGGAGTAAATAAAATTCACTCTGGGGGAGGAGTTTGAGGAATACTTGGCTCTGTGCTTTCTAGATTGGTCATAGAAATGGAAGGAACATCATGACCTGTATACAAGAAGAAATAGGAGACTCATTTATGAAAGAAAAAGTACAACTTTTGGGGGGATGCTGAGTTTTATGGAAAACACTTCTCAGGAATCTTGAAAGTATTTGCTTTTTAACAATTGTTGGTTACCTGAGTAGCCATCAACGCAATTCTCACAAACTGCATGTCTCTGACCTTTTTCAAATGATTTTGGGGTATACAACCTAACAATAGAACTAACTGCAAATATCAGAGTACTTTTCCAGAGTCAATAAAATCAGCTAAAACATATGAAACAAGCAATGTAATGCTATGAAAAAAAATTCCATTGGAAAATCATGAACAGGAGAATCTTTTTTTCCCCCCTTTGAAGATTTCAGGTCTACTCTTCTAGTGAAATGAAGTGAAACAAATATACTCCTTTTAAAAATAGACATGAAATGAAAGGGAAAAGGATTCTTCTTTTTTCTCCAAATGTCCATCCAGCTAATGCTTATTTCCTGTGTTAAGTTATTTATGGCCTAATACCAATGAGAAAAAAAAAATAAGTTATCTAAATTCTTGGGCGAGTATCCTAACCTTCCTTTGGAAATTAAACTCCTCACTTTTCTTCCTAATTGAGCTTGTACACATCAGTGATATGTATTTTAAAATTCTATAAATATCTTCTAGATAACCAAGTATGTTGAAATTGCCCATCTCTCAGTTGAGCCAGTGCATTAATTCTGTGAAGAATATTTTATTACATTGGCAACAGATCTGAGCAGCTTATATGAAGAAAGTTAATTCACTTTATTGAAAAAATATCTATATATACTGCATTGTGATGCTTGTATTCAGTTTGTATTCATGCCTAATATTCACAAACTTAGAAAAAGATATCAGGAAAGACTCCAAACAATGTTTTTGTTACCTGAAACTGACTTAACTTTAAAAATATTAAACAGTTAGGGGTGCCTGGGTGGCTCAGTCAGTTGGGTGTCCGACTTCAGCTCAGGTCATGATCTCACGTCGTGAATTCAAGCCCCACATGGGGCTCTGTGCTGACAGCTCAGAGCCTGGAGCCTACTTCAGATTCTGTGTCTCCCTCTCTCTCTGCCCCTCCCCCACCTCATGCTCTGTCTCTCTCTCTCAAAAATGAATAAACATTTAAAAATTAAAAAGTTAAACATTTTATATAAAAGATCTAACCCAAGATTGGGCTAGTGACCACAAGATATCTAATATATCTTTTATTCTGATAAAGTTTTATATTTTATTCAAGAACCAAGTGTTATTTAATACAAAAAATGTATATTTGAAGCACCATAATTTAAAAAAAAAACAGGAGATGTACATATGATTGTTCTTTATAAGGGACAATGAATATATATTGTTAATTCTACCAATGAGAAAAATCTTTGTAAGAGCGAGAAATCCAGGGGATATTCTGAAAAAGCTACTTTGTTAGTATAGTAGGTCTTGAGGGATTGGTGGAGAATACTTGATAAGGGACAAAATTATGACCTAGTATTCATGTATTTGGAGTTGGGAAATTGAGCAGCGATACACTAGGAATCACAATCAGCTACTCATTTTCCAGACAGGAAAGTGATTCATCAAGGAAGTCTCTTGAGACTTTTTAACTCACAAAGTGAAATTTTACAAAGGCTAAGTTCAGGTCAAAATATTCATGTCAAAATATCACACAGATATTTTTCCTTCCTGATAGTAGCTTACACTTAGAGATGTACTGTTTTGTAAACCTTTAAATATGGAACTTAATTTAGTAACGATACATTATCTAATCCATGAGGTACTTCCTGAGTCCAGTCTCTCCACTACACGTTTCTAAGTGATTGCTCTACTAGGTCTTTGTTAAGCCATATGAGTCTTGGGCAGCAAAAGCATAACGGCAAAGTCTGAAGTCTAAGCAATGGTGGGGAAGTCATGCACTATGCACGCAGATTAGGTCATGATTTTGACTTCCAAATTTCCTCATAAAATATAATTTTGTTTAACAATTCCATTATATAGATACTTGAAAAAACTGTTCCTTAGAAATTGCTGCTTTATTATAAATCTGTACTATTACTCGAAATCCCCAGCGTCATCCTGTCTGGTGAGATTAGTACTACATCTAAAATAATCACAGATTCTGAAGCTCATTATCTAGATGCAAATCCCTAGCCTGATACTTTCCCAATGTATGATCTTGGCAAATCATTTTAACTCTCTATTCCTCAGTTTTCTCCTCTATAAAATGGAAACAATGATGATACCAACCTCAGAAGGTTATTAGAAAGGACTAGATAAATTAACAAATATAAAACACTAGCTCATAAAACACTACGTAAGTATTTCTAGTATTTCTCCAAACAGTAGTTTTCAGTGTGTTTCTTTATTCATTAATCCATCCATTATATTAGCAGTGGCACTCTTTTCTCAGGTAAAATTTCGGGTGAAAATTCAATATGCAAAGAAAGTTCTACTCTTGAAGACCCTAGAATAAGAGCAATGTTTTGGAAACTTCCTCATATATTGCTGTAGAATCCTCTGCTTCCCTAGAGCAGAGGTGGAAAATAAATTCTTTAAAAATAAATCTGAAATGTAGACTTATCTCCTTAGCTATAATCTCCTAAAGTAACTAAAGGAGTCTAATCTACTGGCATGGAGACTATAGAGATGGCATTTATTTTGGTAACTGTAGTGTAGTCGACACCCAATATTACGTGAGTTTCACGTGTACAACATAGTGATTCAACAATCTGACACATTATGCTCTGCTTACTACAAGAGTAGCTACTATCTATAAATGGCATTTTTAATGAAAGGAAATATTCTTCCAAATATTCAAGAAAGGATACTACATGGCAGATGTAAGCTTACAACAGAATAACAATATGGGATATTGAATAGTCACATGACTCCCACATAAAGTTCGATCTTGAGAAGTAATTTAAAGAAAAGCAACCAAAATTAATTAATAAGAAGTATGTCTAAAAGCATACAAAATCATTACCATTATAATTATAAAAATTACTAACACCATTAAAGAAATCTATACTATAATTATACATACTAATTAGTGAGGCTTATTTCTAAAATTGTAAAAGATGAAAGACTTTGTTAAAGTCACTTAAAAATACCCAGTATCTGTGCAAAATTCTTGGGTTGTTCTTATGCATATATGTATGCATATAAAAAAGTCTATGTTCTTTAGCTATATCTTATGTTCTTTACTTATATTATTCTATTAAATGTTTTTAATACTTTATTTTTTTATTAATTTTTTCTGTTTATTTATTTTTGAGAGAGAGGGAGAGACAGTGCGTGAGCAGGGGCGGGGCAGAGAGAGAGGGAGACACAGAATCCGAAGCAGGCTTCAGGCTCTGAGATGTCAGCAGAGTCCTATGCGGGGCTCGAACTCGCGAACCGCAAGATCATGACCTGAGCTGAAGTCGGACGCTCAGCCGCCTGAGCCACCCAGGAGGCCCTTTAATACTGTATATAAGATAATTTTTTAATGTTTACTTTTGAGAGACAGAGTGTGAATGGGGGAGGGGCAGAGAGAGAGGGAGATACAGAATCCCAAGCAGGCTCCAGTCTCTGAGCTGTCAGTGCCAGATGTGGGACTCAAACTCATGAGCAGAGAGATCATGACCTGAGTCGAAGTTGGACGCTTAACCAACTGAACCACCCAGGAGCCCCTAAATGTGTTTTAATACTTTAATCTTAATGTACATTCCCTTTATGAAAGGGTACAAATATGGTTACGGTTTTATTTTGCAAATGAATTACTATTACATGTATTATTTCTTCATTTATTTCTCTATAAACATTCGACTTCACATACTTTAGAGAAGCTGATTCTCTTTCTTGCATATGTATACATATGTATGTACACACACATGCACACACGTATGTGATTATTCTAAATGACATTCTTATAACACAATCTTCAAAATGAAGAATAACAATTTCTGTTCACGTCAACATTATATTAAAATATGTTTTTAGTTTCTTTTTTTATCCCTCAAGGTAAAACCATTTGCCTTGTGGCTCATACTGTTCGCAGGTGATGCAGAAGTTGTGTTTCTATTAAGCCTCTTTCAGCCATAAATTTTCATTTTTCTTTAACTATTACAGAGAACGGCTAAGGACAAAGAGGCAATATCTATGGAGTTACTTTATATCACCAGAAGAATATAACTATAAGTTAAATGTATAGCATCAGGTATGGGCAAGAGGGTGAGAATTTGATTCATGGTGCCCCTAAATTCCATGAATAACTAGTAAGTTACAATGGTGTTCTTTTGCGTTTCAACACTGAGGGAAAGTGTGAGTAGTATTTGTTGAAATTCACTGATACTGTTCTCACTCTGTGAAGGTACTTTATAGGACTAGAAGAATAAAAATCACCATTACTTTAGATCAAAACTCATTAGCATTGCTGCTAAATTCACGTGCTTTTCAGACATGCTGTAAGATCAGTAACCACTGCTTCTTATAAAGGGGCAAAAACAATTTCAATAATGCATCACAATGTTTTATACCTCTGTTTCAGCATGCATATTCAAATCCACTTTGTTTAAAGAAGGAAAACCATGTCTGTACAGTCAAGAGGGAGAGCTGATTGAATATGTTGTTAATGTGCTCTTTTCAATGTTCCCCACCAAACCGTATATTTGGATTTGATTTGATATCTATCGAAAGGAAACCACAATTTTACCTGTTATATAGGTGAGAACAAATTAGGTATTCTGCTGCTCTCTTTGGGTGATCTCCATTTACTTAAAAAATCATTTGGTAAGATAGCTATAATGTCTGTGGCACTTAAAGTTGTGACTAGAAAATAGTTTTCTACTTTAAAAATAAATGTCTTAGCTTCACTCCAACATTTATTTTCAATAAATGCCTAAGCATTTATCTTGCAGCAGGAGACCATTATCCAGTCACAACGTTCAATTCCTTTGACATTATCTTTTAAGTAAAACAGTAGTGTTAAGAATAAAGGACTTGACAATTGAAAGAGTGCATTAGTATGCTGGGTGGGTGAACAAATAGTGTGGATGAAAATTACCCCCCACCCCAATCAACGTTTGAAGTAGATGAAGCACATGTTTTCTTCTCTTCAGATGCACTTGTGTATTGGGACTTGTAAAGAGCTTGACCAAGTAAGAAGCCTAGAAAGTGAATATTCTAGCATTTACTAGATTAAATGACATCTCTCATATAATTGAATCTCCTATGTTATTTGATGTGTTATGTAGCCACTCTTGAATGTGTGTAATGGAGGTTCACATGACTTGTATTAGCTCTGAGAGATCCCCCTACACTAATTAAGGTACCCTCTTTATGACAATCTCTCTATAATATGACAACCTGTGTGCTATTTCTCTTCTTCCAATAACCACTGGATATTTTGGTTTCCTTGAATTTTAATCAATTCAGGAGACTAAACCTACTCTGATTTAGTAAACCACTTCCTATCAAAATAGGTTTAGCCCCCTGAATTGTGGCAATAGGTATCTAAGCGTGGATGTGCATTATGAGATTTATTGTCTATATTTTGTAGCCAATCACTGTTACAGTGGTGGAGGTAAAAGAGGCAGCATAGAACCCTTGAGAAGAGGGGGTCCATTATGCAAAAACAATATATTAATGGGAATGGAAATACATTTAAGGAAAAAAAATCCTAGATACAAATCTGATTATATCACCCCTCTCATTAAATATTATACTTACTGAACTCCCTGCCATCTGTTAAAAAACTTCTGAAGTCCTCAATATAGAATGACAAGGTGCTACTTAACATAGATTAACAAGAATTGTCAAATCTACTATTCTACCCTTTCTTTGACAAAACACTATCAGACTATCAGCCACCTTATTCTTATCCCCCATCCTGGATATGATATTTTCTCTAATATAGGGAACATTGCAAACAAACTTTAAGACGAGTCCCCTTTCTTCCCAAGATCACTGCTACTGTTAGAATAGCACAGAAGCATTAACTAAATTGTTTATATTTATAACTTTCGAACCCCATGCAAAGCATAGTATATTTGACTTTCTGTGGGTTGAGCCCTGAAATTGGATTTTTTTCCTCATTTCCATAGTTGAGTTTTTTTCATACTAAAGTTTGAGAATCATTGCTTCATGGCTCTGTTCAAATTATTTTTCTTTCATGGAACCTATACGCATCACCTCCAGTGGTAATGATCTTTCTCTTCCCTGATTTCTAGATCAATTTGTTTATACCACTAAAGTGGCACCTATCACATACCACCCTGTGCTACAATTATTTGCAAATATGTTTCATCACCTATGGGAATGAGATCTGCATCTTTCATATATTAGCCTTTCAGAAATACTTAGCCTAGAGCCTAGTATATTGTAGAAAGACATTTCAGATCACAGAAAAATAAAAAGGCAGTGCAGTCTGTATTCAATATTCAAAAACAGAAATATCCTGAGGTCTAGGCTACATGGCTTGTGTGTCAAGTCCATCCTTGCACCTCCTTTTTCAGAAGGCTCCTTCCAGCCATACAAATGCATAAAAATGTAGAGATTAAAAGGGGTCCAGGAGCAGAGTGGTTGGAAATCCTGTGTTGGAAACCGACCTTCCTCTTCACAGTGAGGTCAGCAGTTCTGAGGCTTGCCACTGTTGTAGGACAGGTCATCATAGAAGGCACTTCTAAAAACTCACTGGGAAGAGAGTGAAAGTTGTATGTTGTCAGGTGTTATCCAGCACCCTTGATTCTGCAGAACACTGATGGGGGTGAGAACACCCAGGTTAGCCAGGTATGCTGACAAGTGTTTTATATTTTAAAAATCTCAGTGGTACCATAAGGTATGAAGAAATGTTCTGATGAAAGCTGTCATAACCATCATTACAAATGAGGACGTATCCATTTCCAAGACACAAGCTTATACTGAAATATAAAAATTAGCTCATATGAAACTTCCTAGGTATCATTGTAAATGTTCTTCCATGGATAATGTCCACCATAAAATGCATAAAGGATTCTTATGAGAACACCTAGCAAGTATTTTTTTTTTTTTTGCCTTAGCATGAAAGATCTGCTTCTCCTAAATAAGAAGCTAATTTTTATCATAGAGAAATATAATAAATCTTAGACTGAAGTCTAAGATGTTCTCATCTTTCTTTGAACAATTAGAAAACTCAGAAGCAAACGGAAGCTTAACTCTTAAAAGTGGAGAGGTATATGATACGAATTTCTGTATATTAATTTTATTTCTGACTTTATTTTTGTTCTGTGGCCCCTTACTCTTTCTCAATAGTCTGATGCATCCTTTTGTACTGTATGAACACTTTAGTAAGATTTTCTAGATCTTTTGTGTAATCACCTAGGATTGAAATAAACAACATAACACCAAATTATTTGCTTCCTCTTTTGCATCAACTGTCTAATTTCTCTTGACTACTAAAGTGTCAAGGTCTCATTCTTATATTATAATTGCAATATAAATTGGTCCTAAACATCTTTGATGATTAAAAACCTCATATATTATCTACAGGGCATTTGCCTTAGAGAGGGATCAGAAAGGCATCACTACTATCCTTCACTCTGATTATTATTTTTTTATTTTGAATGTGGAATTCAAAACAACAGATTTGAAAAGGAACTTTAAACAAAACAGTATAGTACCATCTAAATTGAGCAAAAATTATCATCTTAAACAATGACAAATGTCATATTAAAATAGCAAAAGGAAAATAGCCTTCAGATGACTAGGTCAGCCAATTTAAATCTTTTAAGATCCTCTTTTTCTGAATGTCCAGCTGTCATCAAAAATGAACTCTGATGATCTTTCAATTTCAGGGCTTTGGAAAAAAATTTAAGATTGCAAGTCATTTCTGTAAAGCTCACAGGACAACTGGTCCTCTAAAGTCAATTCTCAATTACCTTTGGCATGGGTGATAGGATTACATGGACATTTGTTGACAATTTCCAGACATCCCTCATCCAGCTCTCTCAATATCTCCTATCACCAAGCCTTTCTTGGGAAGGCTGCTAACAAGATGCAAAATGTACAGATTTGAGTTGTACCTTATTTCACTTCTGCAAGCTTACAGTGGAAATTTAAATTTCTAAAGATATCTTGTAAGAAACAGAACATGAAGAGAGGAAACAAAGGTAAAACAACATAGAAAAACTGGCACCTGAAATTCTGAGTCTAGCCTGCACTGGGACGTGCACTAGAAAAATTCAAGTTGATTAATAAACACTTTCTGAGCTTGCCAAATAGGAAAGGAGGGAAAGAAGGCAATGCTTGGGAAAGAGAACAATACCTATGCGTTTATGTATTCTAGCTCTTCGAATTGTAAAGGGCACACTATGTGAACCTACTTTTGGGGGTTCAGGCGATCCTCAATAGATAGGAGGCATTTTCAATAAGGAAGGGCACAATTTAAAACCTAGTAACACTGACACAAAAAAATATCACTGAGTCATTAGAGCAAGCCAAGCAAACTTGGAAAGGCATGTGTTAACTGGAGAATGAAGAGCACTGATAAGCTTGTCATATGTTCTCTTTTCAATTTAAAGAGGCCTTGTGGGCTGCTAACGTCTGAAAAATGAATACTAATGCATGTATGGAAACAAATTATAATGCTTAATGTCATAGACTCTGGGTCTGAAGTTCTTTTTTGTCCAGCAAGAAAGCAGGACACAGGATCAAAATGTGAGAGATGGCTAATGTCTGGGAAAAGACAAGAGCCCCGATTAAGGGTCCTTGTTCCGTTTTTATTAGGATCAGAAGGCTTACAAACATGGTGATGGATGTGCACAAGGGACAATGAAACTGTGAACATTAACTCATGGATGTGAGGGAAAGGGGTTTTTGAAGATATGCAGAGTTAGGGGTTTGGGGTCAATACAAAACAAAATCCTGACTCTGGGCATCCGAGTGTAAGGTTGTTTACAGCAGACTTGAGGCACTACCTCCCTTTACCTAAACTGGTCTAGGGGACAAGAAAGAGCATGCTACCTCAGGGGCAACAAGGCACCTTTCTTCTGTTAATTAGCTCTGCTCTGGGCAACTTTGCACTGCAGTGGTCTCTAGCCCTGTTTACCTATTTACCTAATTTGGGCCTTCCTGTGAAATCAGCTTTCTGCTATAGTACTAAATTGGGGAGCTATCTACCCTGAATGCCTAATCTTACTTACCTCACATAACTTTGTATTGGGGCCTTTGCCCCACCCTCTCTATCCTGGGGTCTTAGCCCCTCCCTCTCTATACTGAGGCCTTTGCCCCACCCTCTCTATATCTATTTACCTAAACTTGTTTACCCAAACTTGAGTGTGAGCATCCTATAGGTTTGTAATTCTTTATGCCTTGTTAACCCATCAGTGTAGGCTCAGGGAATTCCTAAACTTATTCCCCACAGTTTAAGAATATAGTCTATGGTGTTGGTAATCTGGGTTCATGGCATGACTCTACCTATCATTTTAGGCTAGTTTCTTAAACTTTCTGTGCCTCCATTTCTCTGTCTGTCAAATAGGGATAATATGAATACCTCATGTAGCTTCATTGGGCTCTGTGAGGATTAAATGAGTTAGTCATTCTGTTAGATAATAAGAAATCAATAAATCAGGCTCTGTGCTGACAGCCCCAAAGTGGGGCTCAGAACCCTGAGATAGTGACCTGAGCCAAAGTTGGATGCTCAACAGACTGAGCCACCCAGGTGCCCCAAACTATCTTGTGTTATTGTAATTTTTTTAAAAAAAATAATAAACATGGTAGAAAGATAATAGTTATTATAAAAATGGGTGTCTTTGTTTCTCCTCGTGGAAGGATTTTCGAGCATCACTATCCTATCTTATGAGATGTTTATGGTCAAGAATAGTTAATAACCTGCATGCAGAAACATCTCTCTCACTTCCAAAATATTTCTTTCTTTCTAGGGTTCATAAACACAGGGACACAAATACACCATGCATACACATTATACACTGCAAGCACATTAATATCAAGAAATAGAGCATAATGACTTCAGTACCTTCAGTACAGTAGTACCCCAAGCATTATTATTTAAAGGGAACCTAATAGATTAAAGATTTAGTAATGTTCAACTCAAACTTGTCTGAGGGTTGCTTAACCATTACAGATGTAAGATAAAAGCTAATACATGTACAAATGACATTTTATGTATCTCTTTCAATGGATCAAACAGATTTTTTTTTTTAATTTGAGGTTATCTGTTATATTTCCCCAGTAATATAGATTTAACACCTCAGGAAAACTTATTAAAATTTTCTCCTGAAAATTAAAAAAGCACCTCATTTGTTTTCATAAAATTTTGTATTCACTTGGCTTCTGGAATCAGTCAGGAGACTAACTCCTCACTCTATTGCTTTCACACAAAATGGTTTGTTGGTTTTTATTTGTAAATATCAGCAGGTTTCTAACACATTCAGAGAAAAATATAGCAAACTTGGAAAAATTCACTAAATGTAAATGTAGGAACTTTCTTATGAACATAGATTAATGATTACTACAAATCATTCCTATATATTTCATATTAGAATACCAGAAGCCATAGAAGCATCATGACTTTTCTCACTGTTTTAATGATTGTATATGTCTGGGAGAAGAATCTCTAAATAGGTAGGAAAGGGACTGAGAAGATGTCATGCATGCAAAGATTAGAAGTAATTCCCTTGGCTTTATAAGTCTTTATTCAACAACTTTTTAGAAAATAATTTGCTACAAAATAAGAAATTTAGTGTAATGCTAACATACACAAAAAAATAAAATGCCCCTTGTTATTTGTATTACTTTGTGATATATTATTGCATCTTCAGTATCCTAATTACCAATCATAAAATTTGAATAATCCTTCAAAATTCCAGTGCAAAGATAAATCATATGAGAGCCATCTGGTGGCCAAAATAGTGCCATTAAATTTTCACTAGAGAAGTTCAGGTTTGGTCAGAGGAAGACTCCCCCCACCCTTTGATATTATAAAACTTTATTTGGCATCTACTTTCCATTGATATATTTATAAATAGGTTACAAAGTGACAACATATTTTAATGTCTGTTGCCAATCTCATAAAGTAATATTTCACATACAGAATTCAATATTCAAATTGAATGGAAAAATATTATGTTTCAATGTAGAAAATGTAGAAAATCATAGGTTGCTTTAGACCAACAGAATCATTGAATCATAGAATTTTATAGCAGGAATAAATCTTAGAGTTAACTTAGTACAATTTCCTCATTTAATGAATAAGGAAAATTAGGTCAAGGTAGGTTAAATGCTTTGCATATAGTCTTACAGTAATTACTGGGAGTGCTGGGCAAGAGTCCATTTCAATGTTTCAATGTCAAGTGCTGAGGTAAAAAATGTGGTCATTTAACTATGCTTATTTTTTTTTTCTATTTCCTGTACATAGAATTTTCACTTAGGTTTATTTAGCCTTGTTTTCATGATTTTTTAAAAAATCTTGCTTCTGAAAGTTTTTCCAGGTTAAGACATGAGCATCAAGTGATTTGCAATTTCAAAGTAAAGCAGAAGAATAAAAAGCAGAAATGAAACAAGACATATATTCAATTTTTATTGTTCTGTAATGGATTACCACATAGTTAGCAGCTTAAAACAACACCCATTTATGAGCTCACAAATCTGTAGGTCAGAAGTTCAGGCAGTGTGGCTAGGTTCTCTGCTCAGTGTATCACAGGTCTGAAATCAAGGTGTTGGCTGGGTTTTGTGTCATCTGGAGGCTCTGCGGGAAAATCTTCCCACCTCATACATCTTGGTGACAAAATTCAGTTCTTGTGGTATAGGATTGAGGTTCCTTTTTCTTGCTGGATTTTGGCTAAGAGGTTGCTCTCAGTTCCAAGGATTCTTCTTAATTCCTTGCCCCAAGACTTCCACAGAGCCAGCAACAGAGAACCCTCTTTTGTTGAATTCCTCCCACATTTCAACTTTCATTTTTAGAAACTGCCTAGTTCCTTGAAAAAAGCTTATATATATCCACAGGGCTATTTATAGGTCAGTATTATCCATGGTAATCTATCCTTCTTCAACTGTGCCATCTAATAATCTAATCATGATAGTGATTATCCTGTCTTTTTCACACATTCTGAAATTGTATAGTGTATGTATGGGTGCATGGGTCTTGAGGGCCATCTTAGAATTCTGCCTACCAATAGCAAATAGTTTTCCTATTAAGAGACACGTCCATGAATAAGAATATTTTACTTTCTTTTGCAGTTGTCATGATCTATCTCAATGTATAATTTAGCATTCTAACAGAAGTTATATGCTAGAAAAGTCTTATGATATTAAAATATACTCTAAAATTTGTTAACAATGAATTTTAAAATATATACATTTATTGTATTAGGCTTTCTTCTAGCTTAGAATCCATCAATGGGTTAAAAAAGAAAGATTTCTGCCCCTGTGAAACTTACATTCCAATGGGTAGAGATAGATAATTCATGATAAATATAATCAACAAGTAAAACATCAAATATAATAAGAGGTGAAAAGTGCGATGAAAGAAAAGTAAAAGTGATCATGATAAAAAGGGTTCAGAGTATCAGGGACAGAATAGGGAAGGAGGATATCAAGGGTATTCCTCACCAAGAAGATGAAATTTGAGCAAAGATATGAAGGAAGGAATGGAGTTGTCCATGGAGATATCTGGGGGAGAAATAACTGAAGAAGAAATAGCAAGGGCATTGGCCCTAAGGAAAGACCATGCCTGGCTCTTCAAACAGAGCAAGGAGGAACATGTAACTGCAGTGGAGTGAGTACAAAAAAGAGAAAACAAGAGTGAAAGTCAAGAAGTAATGAGAAAGCACATGCTATACTGCCACTGTAGAGTCCAGATGAAATAGAACTCCATTGCAGAACTCCATTGACATGTATAACCTAAGTTTTAGAAGGGTCACTCTGGCTGCTTTATTAAGAGTGGATTGTGGAGTGACAAGAGTAAAAACAGGGAGGCCTATTGCCAAAACAATATATTGTTTCAATGTATTGTGACATATGGGATAAAGAGAGAAGTTAGGAAAGATTTCAAGGTTTTTAGTTTGAGTGGCTGAATAAATGGAATTGCTATAATCTGAAGAAAATAATAGAGAAGGTGAGAAAGGTCAGGGACTTACTTTTTGGGCATGTTGCATTTGAGATAGATTTTAGATACCCAAGTAGATAAGTCAAGTAGGCATTTGGGCATTAAATCTGAGTTCATGAGAGAGATTGACTTGAAGACATAAATTTGAGACTCACTTAGAAGACTCCTAAAGAAGGTTATTTAAAGCTCTGAGACTGGATGGGACCACAAGGTAGTGAGTAAAGGAAGAAAATAGAAGAAAGCCAAAGACTGAGCCCTGCAGCATGTCAACATTAAGAGGTTGGACAAAGATGAAAAATGAGTAAAGGAGATGGCAAAAGAAACCAGTGAACGAGAAGGAAAGCTAGGCCGCGTGAAGCCAAGAAAAAATATATCAAGAAAGCAGGAATGATCAACTGTGCCAAATGCTACCATAATATTAAATGAAATAGGTTTTGAGGCTGGAGCATTGGATTTAGTAATTTAGAAAACATAGTGATGTTGACAACTTTTGATGGAGTGATAGGGGTAGAAGACTGACTGGGAGAATTTTAAGAGAGAACACAAGAAGAGGAATGACAGAAAATAAATACAAACAACAGTTTCAGGAAGTTTCCCTGCAAAAAAGGAGCCAAGAAATGGGAAGGGTGTAGCTAGCAGAAAAATTGGGGTCAGTGGAAAGTTAGTATTTTTTGAATCTTGGAGGAGTTAGCAGCATGTTTATATGGTTATGGAAACAATCTAGTAGAAATGAAAAATTAATGTAGGAAAGAGAAGAGAATTGTTAAAATGATGTCTTTAACCAAGTGGTTGAGGAATATCTAATGTGGATTATTCTTGTTTCATAATAACAATGGCGTTATTGTTTTTCATGCCTATCAAAACCCATCAAGCCCATGTTACAATAAACAAACCAATTTAAGTATGAACATACATTTAAATTCTTCAGAGCATTTTTTAATCATGAATCACATGGGGTGCTTGCTACCCTTTACACATTGATTTTTCAAAATACAGCTGACTTCCAGATGTCATTTTCTGTTCCAATCACATGTAGAGAAAGTGAGTTATGTTGAAAGGAGGGAGGGGGATAGATAGGGAGAGGTGTGAATATTAGTAAAGCTAATCATGTTAATTAGAATATGTATCTTAAAGAAACATGGCTGAAGAGTCAGAAGACTCCACTTTTGGCCCCCAAGTACCACTGCCCTGCTTTTCTACATTTACAAAGACAGATTTTCTGTGTTTTATTTTCAGTATTTAACAAATAAATACATTGGATCTCTAAGATCCATTCTAATGAACTCAATACAAAGATATTCCCTGAATTCCTGTTATATATAAGAGATAATATACAAAGCTGGCACCCAGCACCTGGTGAGGAAGAGGAAGTCACAGTGAATTAACAGAAAATGGGAGGCAAATAAATGTATAAGCTAGGGGGAGTGACAGGTAGGAAGCATCCAAAGGAGATGTGATTCTTCAATGCAACCTTCACTTTGTTGGTCCTCCTTTGCTCCTTCTTCTCATTTGCTAGCCCATCAGGAGACTTCAATTTTCTTGTGCCTGAATTCCTTTCTGATTATATATTTGAGAGCTTTGGAATTAGAAAGTCTCTTATGTCAATAGTTTCCAGCAAATGGCGGAGTTAGACACCAGCAAAATCTAGTTCTATAAATACCGTGAGAATATATGGGTAACTGGAATAGAAGCTGATGTGAACTGAGTGTTTTCTTTTTGTGAGGATTTGTGGCATGTCAGATATTAATCTTATGTCGAAATTTAAGTTCTTGCTTCTACTCATGCAGCTCTGGACTTAAACCAGATAAAAGTCTTTTCAGTTTACCCATTTTTTCCCCCCTAAAGGTCTGTGGATTTCCACTGGCCTGGTGTTACACAGGGAAGGAACTTGCATGGTATCATTAGGCCTGAAATGAGGCAAGATTGAGGGCTTGGTGAATACTTTGAATGGCTTTAGGTTGTATGCCTGACAAATCATATACAGGTCCCTTTGCAGCTCCCAGAACCTAAAATGTGGCCAATAAATTTAAAGGACAGCAGATGAATCAGAGAACAGTTCTAAGTAGCAAATGAATGAGGGAAAGAAAGTAGTTAAATATAGTTCTTTTGGCCAAAGGTACTGCAATATCACTATTAAATCAGAGGATGTGCCGCTCAATAGTCCTTAAAATAAAAAAAAAAAACAAAACAAAATCACATAGTTAAGAGGGCAATAGTGCAGAGTATTTTAGGATGACCCTGTCTCAAGCAATTGGAATATATTTGACATTATAAAGGCATTATAGATATATTTATTGATTGGACCTGAGATTTATTTCTTTCTCATTTTTTTTCCAGGTAATATCTTTACCTACCACAACTATTTCTCTATTCTCTATTTACTGTTACAGTTCTGTGATTATCTTGGATTTTTCACTTTCCTAACAGATAAACTATTGCTAAACTTCCTCCTTCCTTCTTTCTGTGAATGGACTATGCAGAGGAGAATGAGATTTTCTATAGGGATTTTTTTTTTTCATTTTATAGGAGGGAATTAAAACATGTTTCTGACCACATCTAGTGGAAAATCTATTGTCCAAAGAGTTTTCCAAAAGATTATATGCTCCTATTCTTTGTAATTGTTGTTCAAAATCATTTGTAACATTTAAAAAGATATTAAAGAAGTGCCTGGGTGGCTCAGTCTGTTAAACATCCAACTCTTGATCTTGGCTCAGGTCATGATCTCACAGTTCATGTGTTCGAGCCTCACATCAAGCTCTGTGCTGACGGTGCAGAGACTGCTTGGAATTTTGTGTCTCCATCTCTCTGCCCTTCCCCTGCTTGTGTATGCTCTCTTTCTTTCTCTCTCTCTCTCTCTTTTTCAAAATAAATAAATATAAAATTCTAAAAAAAGATCTCAAATACACATGTTTATTTTTTCTCCATATATTTCTGAACTGGTTATATTCAGTCTGTTGTCTATTTATAAGTTGAGATAGCCCCAAATGATTTACATTATATTATGTGCTTATTACTTTTCCAGATATTAAAATGGTTTTATATCAAATAGTATGCATTATTTTTGTTGATTAAAAACACAATTGTTTCATAAAATGAAATCATAGGAGTATACACAATATTTATATGTATATCTATATCTACAATATTTTAATAAATATTCCTAAAAACACTTTAGCTTCAGGTCATCTGGGAAAGACAGCTTCTAAGGAACTCAGAATTAAAATGAATATCAACTTTTCATGTTCACAGAGAACCTTTTTAGTTGTAACCCTGAGTACGCACTTGCTAACCATGCCAATAGTCACAAAGGAACTGATTGGCTCCCATACTCCAGAAACACGTTTGTCCACAAGCTTATTAACTACTCTATGCCTCAGGAATCACTGCAGAGAACTAGCAAGACTAGTAGAAACAAAAAGTACATACAGAGAAGGGCCAGGGCCTGAATCAGATTCAGACTTTGTGATTAATCCAACACCTTTGCAGTCTGAGTACCAATCATTAACGTCATTAAGCTGCTTGTTTCTTAATTGCATTCTTGTGTAGGAGACTCAAGGCAAAAGTGAACCAGCCCTGAGAAGTCCACAATCAAAGTTGATTGCATCCAACCTTACTGCTGCACCTCTATTAACCTACAAGCTGTGTGGGCAGGACTTACAAAAAGCACTTTGGAAGAAAAACCGGCTCCTTCAGATTTTGCTAAACTTGCATTTATTATGAATTTTCTGGAAATTATGAGGTAGATTTGCTAATGACCCCTGTCATAGACAGTCATTATCTCAAACTGTGAATACTGGTTGTCATTTTCAGAGTCAACAGATGTTGACCTTCGGGTGGCAACTTTTCCTTCATTGTATGAACTTAATCAACATTAAATCCTTCAGTTTTCTAGAAAATGCACTATCCAATTAGAAAGTAAGCTTTTTAAAAAGAGAGGTCTAGGGTTAAAATCTCATTTAAGCTGCATTAAGCTAAATGTGGCTATGGGTTATTTGTATTAGCAGGAGCTATTTATGATTTCTCTAAAGGAGAGGAAAGGACACTAGGGGACTACAAAGAAATGGATTTAATGGTATGCATGACTTCACATTCAATTTCTATAAAAGTGGTCCTCCATAAGGGGTTGTGAATATTTTTGACAATATCTCCCTTTTCATCTCTGCCCTGGTCTTGACAGAAACACTGTTTGCAAATATGTAGCTAAATATGTAGCAAAGACATAGCTAAAGACAGTTCTGCAGTATAGATGGGATACAGCAACTATTATCTCTCAAAATTAAATTGAATATGAAATCCACTAAACTAGTCACTATTCCCATGGAAATGTGCTGTAAATTCCTAAGACCAATCAACTTTTCGTGGAATTATATACCTTCTTGTAACTTGCTTCTAAGCTCATTTTCTTCAGATGATTTTCCCTATCAGACTCCATTTGACGCTGATAATGGCTTTAATGGCATCTAACTTAGTTTGATTTCCATGTATCCATTCATTTATTTATTCAGCAATTATACTGAGTGGCTACCATGTAGAGGCAGTGTGCTAGGCTTAATTCATAGACCCTTAATTCCACAGCTTTTAAAGAATAGGGGAGATACAGACAAAACTACATTTCAGCAGAACACAATCAGAACTTTTAAAAAACGTTTTTCATTTTTCATTTTGCAGATAGTCTCTTATGTAATGATGCCTTAGTGACTTGATTACAGTATATTATGTAAACTAAAAATTCTGTGTGTGTTTTCTTGTAAGAGTCAAGTTCCATAACAAAAATCATTGTTTTCAAATTTAATATTTATGGTAGGTATACAGTGTTTAGGTTTTAAATTGTCCTTTAATGGAAGTGATTCTAAAAATCTGACAGTTTGATATTTTTCATTTTGGGTATTAGACAGCTGAAGAAGACTATTTCCTGTAGACTGACAGTTGTATGACAGAGGGAAAAAAGGGTGATTGGCAAGCCATAAGAGAAAAAAGGTAAAAATTGGGCAGACCTTTCCCTCAGTGTAACAAAGAACAAATGAAAGGACAAAAAAATATCTGCATCTATGAAATGCTTTAGCTTGAAATTAGGCAAGATTAGGCAAATACAATCTCACTTTCTAAGGTGATGTTTTGGAAAATTTATATTAAATTCTTTTTTCTAAAAATGACAGTTTGAAGGATTAATTATTAATTTGACAAGGTTAAGTTTGTGTCTGGGCTGGTAGGAATGTGAATACAAGTTTGTTTATATCTCTGAAACAGGTAAATTGGGAAATCATCTTAAAGTAAAATGGATGATGGGAAAAGTCTTTTAAAAATTAGTAGTTTGATGGGGCGCCTGGGTGGCTCAGTCTGTTGAGTGTCCAACTGTAGTTCAGGTCATGATCTCACAGATTGTGGGTTTGAGTCCCGCGTTGGGCTCTGAGCTGTCAGCACAGAGAATGGAGCCTGCTTCAGATTCTGTCTTCCTCTCTCTCTGCCCTCCCCTGCTCACACTCTGTGTGTCTCTATCTCTCTCAAAAATCAATAAACATTAAAAAGTTAAAAAAAAAATTAAGTTAGCAGTTTGAATGTATAAGATACCAATTAGTGTAATAAAATAATGTTCACATGAAGTACAAAAACAATCCAGCCAAAATATCAAAATTAATACAAAAAGGTAAATGTTATTTAGCAATTACAGGTTCTACTTTTAGTTTGTATATTCTCTGTAAATAATGGTAAATTACTGCTTGATTAGGATAACTTTACAATTTTTAATAATAGATATAATACTAGGAAAAGATTCCTGATTTTATTATGTGAGGAAGTAGATTTGATAAGCTATTATTTATTAATGTCTTTCACTTCGTTACAGGGAAATTCAGATTAAGGCAAAGCACTAAAACAAAATGTATAAATCACAGTTAGAAATTACTTTTATTCTACTGAAATGAAGCAACCAGACAGAATTGCAGTGCAAAGCAGAGATGGCGCAATGACATTCTGATAGCTGACCGAATATTATTGTTAGTCCTGAGGTTCTCCATTTATTATTTTTTTTATAAAGAGATCATTTCCGGGAAGAAAAAAATATGGTTAATTAGGTCCTTTTTAAATGCATTTTATTCTCATTCATTGGAGGGACAAATCATTTGAGGGCCACACTATGGGTCAAATGCTTACAACTAAATTTTGGTTGGAACTTAAATGCTTACAGCATTTTTTCATATAATCCTCAGGGTTGAAAATACCGTCATCCCTCCTTTCAATTCATCCCCCACCATATGGCCAGAGATATCTCTTAAGAATGCCCATATGATTGTGTCATACTGCTGCTTACTATATTCAATGTTCCCTATCATAATATTTAAGGCCACATAAAATAGTATCTTACAGTGCTATTCTTTTATAGGCCCTTGTATCTTGTTCTTCCCCAGAATTCTTCAATATTTTTTTCATTTTTTTCTTTTTCTAAAATACACCTTATTTCTTCACTGCTGGATTCAATCTTAGTGTTGATCTTTTAAAGATGAACTTACAAATATTTTAAAAAATAAAAAATAAATAAATAAAATAAATAAAGATGAGCCTAAGTTGAAATTGTTTTGACATACGCATGGAAGATTTTATTTATCCCTTGGTATTCTGTTATATAATAAATACTATGTTAACTATGCGGTACAAAATTATTTATTGAGTACCTATCGTGTGTGAGACACTCTTCTAGAAATAGGCATACAGGAGTGGACAAGAATGAAAAAAAAAAACCCTATTCTGCTGGTTATATTGGAAACTTACACATTTGCCATACTAATTCATAAACTCCTTTTAAAAAAGGCAATATTATTCTTGAGTCTAACCACAGAAAGGTTTTTTTTTTTTTTAAGCTGAGAACATAGTATATGTTCAAATGTGTTTTTTTTAATTAAGTAGAATTAAACATATATTATTGAGTCAATTGGAAAACAGTTACCCTTTTATAGCACAAACAGATGAAGGGAGGGGAAATATATGATTGGGAGTAAAGTTATTTTAGATCCTTATATAGCATTTCTATAGTTTTTCTTCACACGCTTCCTTAGTCATGCAATTTAGAGAAGTAGCACCAAATTCTTCCTTTAGCAAATTCTTCCTTTAGTTTTATAGGTATATAAAACACAAACAAGTATATATCAAATCCTAGAAAATATATTTATGGGTATTTCTTGTACTTTTTAAAAGGCAAAAGCTGTATTTTCAAATGTCAGCCAACTACAAAACAGCTTCACAGTGTGATATCAGCAGTTGAGGGATGATGTAGTTCAAGGATGACATGTGTGAAAGCAAGGATGGGGTCCCTCGTGGTACTTCATTGTCAACAATGTCAGAGAAACACCAACTAATGTGTCTTCTATAACTTCATTTCTAAAAGATGTGTCTATTCGAGATGTATACAAAGGGGCATTATTCTCTGCTCTTGAAATTCACTTACCCCAAGAAACAATTTTTAGCGAACTCCCGTAAGTCAGTACATGCTTACAGCTTGTCAATAGTATCTCCAATATTTTCTTTTAACTTGTGATACTTTTAAAATCTATAAATTAAGACTTCCTTGATAGGATGATAAATGTGTTATTATCAGGTTTAATTTACTGCTTTTTAAAAGGAATAGTATAAACCAGCCATAAATTGCTAGAATGAATTCACTTTGATTTCTTCTTGGATGTATGAAGTGGTCAGTATTTTCTTGGTAAACTTTTTTATCAAATGTTTAAGAAGTTTACAAATTAAGAGGCTGCTCTAGCTTACTAAATGCTATTCCAGCTCCCATTTACTACTCTTTTCTTGGGAGTTTTGGACTTTAAGGAAGAATAATCTTTGGTAAGTCATTTTTTTTTCTTTTTTTCTTTTTTCCATTACTGTGCCTGTAGCCACATTAGAAACAGATATTAAACATCTCTTTGTTTTTTTATTGTTTTTGTCATCTAAATGAGGGACCACAAGGCCACAAGAGTAAATTATGGGTCACTACCTCAAAAAGGCATCACAAATACCTTGCATAATCATAATGAGTCTAGACATTGCAGACAGCTGTAATGGCCCTGGACTTAGGCATTCGTGTATAAGAGCTATACCTCTTGTAGTTGAAGAACCAAGTCCCAAGTTGGGAGACCAAAACAGATGGGAAAAACTTTATTTTTCTTGTGGTTATAGATGTTAGTTTTTAAAGGTTATGGAAGAAGTACTATACCAGTCAGAGAATGCTAGAGCACTGCTATGGTTTCAGCTAATGTGGGGGTGGGGTGAGGCTTGGTGTTCCTGCTCAAACAAAATTTTTTTAAGTGTCAATTTTAAGTGTAAAACTCATAGATGCAGGGCTTTTGTAGTGGAAGGGGTTGGTGTTGGCACATAGAGAGGGTCTGGAGCCCAAAGCTCAGGAATTCAGCAGTACCTATAGTAACCACTCTAGATTCCATAAGAAAGCTTTTAAAGATTTCTTAAGCCCTTAACATCTCAACAAACAAAAATTATAAAGTCAGATTTCTTTTCCTATCAAATATATCTGACAGGTGAAGGAACTAAGGTCCAGTGAGAATAAACAACTTGTCTGGTGTCAATATCTAACTATTTATTATGTATTATAGTTTTGGGAACTCTTTTCTGTCTTATTAATTAAATTAGAAAGAAAAACCATCTTTTGCAGTTTATTAAATTTCAGATGTCTAGCACAGGGCCTTTTGTGATAAGTATTCATTGGCAACTGATTTTATGTCATGTCTTAATTCACATCATCAACATGGTTTTACAACCTTTTCAGTACACTGAACTTCACATCAGGGCCTATGTTCTCTCCTGAGTTGATGAACAATTAGTTTTGAAAATAGAACTATAGATTTTTTTAAACTACTAAGCTGATTATTTTTCTCTGTTGTGGAATCAGTGGCCTAATATACTTCTACATGTACATAAAATCTGTATAGAAGTACATTCCATTCATAATTCATATACCAGATGCCATTCTATGCACTGGGTTATAGCAATAAACAAAACTATCAAAACAAAATTTTTTCCCAAAGGTGCTTATATTCTAGTATAAGGAGTCACGCACACACAAATATTAAAGAGAATATATATCAGCTATTGATAAGTACTTGAGAGGGGAAAGTACTTTAGGTCACAGGTATTTTCAATTTTTAAAAGGTTGCTTGGGAAAGCCACACTAGATGGTGACACTTGAGTAAGTTTCTGGACTAGATGAGTGAACCTGTCATGCGGGTATATAAGGGAAGAGCATTCTTGGCAGAAGGAAGAGGAGATGCTCCAGGTTGGAGACCATCTGGAGTGGCAGAGGCACAATGTAGAGTATGGTTGGAACAGAGAGAACAGATAAAGTCACTGAGGTGTGGGAAGGAAAATGAGAATTAAGAGATCAAGGAAAGAAGAGTGAAGGAAGAAAGATTTTACTTACATAGGTCTCCATAGGCTACCATAAGAAATGTAGCTTTATCTTCAGTGAGGTGTGTAGTAGAGGGTTTTGAAATGAGAAGTGATGTCATCTGACTTCAGTTTCAATGGTTCAGTCTACACTGTGAGCAATATCCAATGTGGATGGTACAAAGGCAGAAGCAGAAAGACTAGGTAGAAAGCACTTCCCATAATCCAGAGAAGCTACAATAACCATGATTGCTTAGACTAGAGTAGAAGCAGTGGAGAAAGTAAGAAGTTAAGCTTTAGATTTTGATTGTATAACTCACAGAATTCACTGATGGATTGGATATGAGTGTGTAAGAGAGAAAAAGGAATCAAGGATTATTCCTCGGAAATTTTTGGCCTCAGAAACTTTAAGGATGTAATTACCATATACTGAATTGGGGAACACTGTATAATATATGCTAAAGCTCAGGCAGAGGCTATACCCTCAGCAGAGAGGACAAACAAGGAAACTATTGAATCACAGTTTGTTTATAGTTCTATAGTACAGGGCACTTTCCACTCAACTTAAGATCATATGTCTCTATTAAATGACTGAAGATATTGACTGAGCCCTATGTCCAACAGTGTAATTTAAAACATGACTTTTATATGTGTAAATCTAAATGCATCATCATTCATTTACAGTTGCTGTTAGCTTTAACAAAGACTGAAGAATTTTTTATACAAGCAAAGAAATAATGTCTTCATATTACTGTGAAAATGGAAATAGTTGCTTAATTCATGAATTTCCTAATTAACAATGATGTTTGTCTGTTTTCTGTCTTTAGCTGAATCAATTCTGTAAAATTCCATTTATTAAAGTGTAGTACGGCCAATACAAACAAATGGACAACTCACTGTGTTAAAAGAGATTATAATCAAAAACTCTTCATAGACATTTATGTTTTCTCAAAACAAAGATTACAGACTATTAAATGGGCTTAAATAGATAAGCTAGGAAAGGATCAGCCAAGGTTTACCTCTTTCTTTTTGTGATGTTGACCTATAACTTAACCCAGTATCTGTGTAAGTCTCTCAAACAGGCATTTGCAAAAAGGCCTCATTCCAAAATCTATATACCCCTTAGAATGTCTATTTTTTTTTAAATCTTTATTCACTTTTGAGAGACAGAGACAGAGCATGAGTGAGGGAGGGGCAGAGAGAAAGGGGGGACACAGAATCCGAAGCAGGCTCCAGGCTCTGAGCTGCCAGACGCAGGGCTGGAACCCACGAACCGTGAGATCGTGACCTGAGCCAAAGTCGGACGCTCAACTGATTGAGCCCCCCCAAGTGCTCCCCCTTTAGAATGTCTAAATTGTAGAGACATATAATGCAGGATTCTTAAGGTAATGAATACAACAAAATGTACGCACTTGTTATAATTACAACAATTAAAAAATTACAATACTAAAATAATTATTTAGATATAAATATAGCATTGATCTGTGAAGATATTAAAATATAATCTGATTTCTTTGAAATAATATTCTGAATAAGATTATGCTAATGAAGTTATCAATATCCCGAGGTTATACTAATTCCTGGGAATAAGCCTATTGAATGATAATTCAAATAGATACTTTACCTATAGACCAACTATCAAATAATTCATAGGATTAATTTCTGTAGAATAACTAGCAGACAAAAAATTTTATCAAATACAAAAAATTAGATTCCCTGATTGTACAAATGACTTATGGTTTAAATCTCAAGTGTTGGGATTATTTTTTATAACAGGGATTCTTTTTGGTAGGATTTATGAGATGTTTTATTTTCTCTTTGAAAGGTATTGATCTCAAAAGCTGTCTAAATAAACAGCGCTGATCTATCTATTCTTGAATCATTGAGAGTAGGTCACCTGTGGACAGCAAATGATTTTCATTTCCTTGAGGTAGACTTTATTGAAAAGAAAGCAAAAGCAAGAGAAAGCTTAATTTATAATGCCAAGTGAAATTACTGAAATTCAGCATTTCAGTATTTATGCTGTGCAGAGCATGAGAAAGCACTAACTTCTGAACTGAAACAAATAGCCTGGTTCTGTTTTAATCAGACAAAAATCCTGTAAAATGAGCCATAAACAGAACAATGAAATAATCCATAAAACATATACATTTCCTCCATGATCACACTAGCTATGTTTCTTATCTGGTAATGATTTTAAGGCATAAAAATATATTATTTAAAATAATGAATTATTAAGGGTATGGAAATATTTGTTTAATGGGAGTAAAGAATAGGTTATGAAAGGGATATTATTTTATTATATGTCTGTTTTTATTTAATATACATATAATGAAAATGTATAGAGCTAAATATATAAAGGTAACACAAATGTCAACAGATTAAGGGGTATAAAGATATTTTCTCTCTTTTTTTTTTACTTTTAAGTATTTCTTAAATTATCTCTTGAGTACGTTTTACTAATGATGGGGAAAAAGTTATTACAATTTTAATAAAGACTAGATCCTGAGTTTCTTCAAAAGTGGATTTAATAAATGTCACAATAAATTTTCCCAAGTACCCTAGCAACATGATCAGTAAATTATCACTTCAAAAATTTGACCAAGGGGCACCTGGGTGGCTCAGTCAGTTAAGCATTCGACTCTTGGTTTCGGCTCAGGTCATGATCTTATAGTTTATGTGTTCAACCCCAGAGTCAGGCTCTAGGCAAAGCATGGAGCCTGCTTAGGATCCTCCCTCTCACCCCGTTTCTCTGCCCCTTCCCAGCTCACATGAACTCTCTCTCTCCCTCAAAATAAATAAATAAACATTAAAAAAAATTGACAAGGGGTTGTTGGGTGGCTCAGTCGGTTAAGCATCTGACTTTGATTCAGGTCATGATCTCACAGTTTGTGGGTTTGAGCCCCATTTTGGGCTCTGTGCTGACAGCTCAGAGCCTGGAGCCTGCTTTGGATTCTGTGTCTCCCTCTCTCTCTGCCCCTTCCCTGCTTGTGCTCTGTCTCTCAAAAAATAAATAAATGTTAAAAAATTAAAAAAAATTTTTTTGACCAAATAAAATAAAGCTCAGGATTGCATAATACACTCATCAAACTAAATTTTATGAAAAAATATTTTTTGAAAAAATAAATGTCTTTAGGCTATAGAAAATGATTATTTGGCCTACAAATGGACAGACAAATTGATATGACAAATATTACCATGGTGTTATTTTATTTGTATATCTTTATACAAAATTTTATGTTCTGATAAAATGTTCTTTTTTCAAATTTACACAAGGGAAAATCAGAAGGAGTTTACAAAAATCCTAGTGGGGAAAAAGTTAACAATAAGTAAAACAAGTTCTAGTACAGGCAAAAAAAAAATATTTCAAGAAACTAGATTTTAATATCTGATAGCAAAAAAGGAAAAAGTTATATACGTATTTTTAGAAATGGAAAAGATTCCTAAGGGGCAAGAGATGAATGTAGTCATATTTAACATATTACAATATAGATGAAACTTCAAAACATTACGCAAAGTGGAATAAACCAGACACCAAGGATAAATAATACATGAATCCACTTGTATGAGGTAGCTAGAATAGCCATATTCATTGAAGAGAAAGTAAAATGTTGGCTTGTGGGTGCTGGAGAGACAGGGTAACTGGCAGATACTGTTTAATGTGAATGGAATCCAGTTTGAAATGATGAAAAAGTTCTGGAAATGCATAGTGATCCTTGCTGCACAACGTGAACACATTTAATGCCATTGAATTGATTAAAATAGTAAATTCTGTTATGTATATTGTACTACAATAAAAATAAAATAAATTATCTGTGAGGTTTGAGAAGAGATTCTCCTTGTAAAGGAAGTGATATTAAATCATTTTCATAATGTAATGCACAAGGAAGGAGAAATTGTCCAAGGAAGATCTTATTATTAGATCTTAACATTTTATTACACTGTGATTCTTCCTGATTGCATTACATATTTCATTGTTAAAAACTTTTAAATAATCTCTATTTGGTGCACAAACTTAAAAAAAGTCTACATGCAGAGTTCTTTTTCTACTATAACTATATGCCTAAGATATATAAGTTGTGTTCTTCCCAGCAATCAAATGTTTGGACATCACGGTTGCAGGAGCATTCACTGAGGTGTGTGGTGCCTCAGTTTCACCCAGCTGCAAAATTTTACTTCAGATATGGACAACCTCATCTATGACTACCAGAAACAAGAACTCCCTCCACTAATCAAATTATTTGTTAATTATAATATGTATACAATTATTTCATGAAATGTATTGACTTAAACAGAGTTTAGGACTATGAATTAAATTTCACCTATGAGCCCAAAACCATTACCTCAGTTTAAAAGAAATTTGACAGTATGTATTTAATTACTGATGTACTACTGAAATTGCCATTTAATAGAGAAAAACATTTCCTAAACATTAAAGAGCTTTAAGATATGAAACAGTTTATGTCTTGGAAATGAATCTAGTCTTAAAAGGGAGAAAAACTAATAGTCATGTTCAAAAGCCTTTAATAAGCTTGTAAGGCTGAAATAGAACCCTTTTGGTCTCTCATTATGAAGTAGTATAACATTTTGCTCACAGATTTGGGAATGAAAAAAGAAAGCCAAGTTCCAATGAAACATCACATTATTCATAGAACATAATGTACAGAATATACATTCTTTAGTGTTCAGTAATGATCTCAGCAACTCATCTCAGTAGATACTAAGAATTTTTTTTTAAATAGGCAAAGAGGTACATACTAGGAAGAAGCCCATGTGATTTTTTTTAAATCTCAAGCTAAAGGAAGAATTTAGCCAGAAAATTGCACTATGTCCACATGGTTCTTTAATTTCAAAAGAAGGTCAAGTATAAACATGTACAAATCTCATCCAATTATATATTTTTACTGAGTAAAATAATCTAACATACATACAGCAACACTTTATATACACATCTATATGAACACAATGTCTATGTGTATTCACATTAGAAGGTACAAGTGCTATATGACTAAAAAAATAGTAATCCTCCATGAAAGAAAAATGGTTCCCTTGCTAGGTTTACCTCGTATCAGAAATGCCACAAATAAAATGTTTTTCTATGATTCTCAACAAATTATTTTCATCAAGCACTCACTTTATATTAAAATGTAAGTATTTGTAACCTAGTACAGATCAGAGAAAATACTAATAGTATTAGCTAATTTGTTGAATACTTACTATGTGCTCCATACTATACATATATTATCTAATTTCAAAATATCACTCCATAATCATGACACCACCCTATTACATTAACATGGAAAAAAAAAAGTTCACAGACATTAAAATGCTTTAGGTCATGTGGCCAGCAGAGCCAGGATTCAATTTCCAGCATTGTATGAGTCCAGAATCTTTGCTATTGACCAATATGCAGGATGTCTTCAGATACTGCCTGCTCACTGATGGGCTGTGACCAAATTAAAGGAACAGATATTAGGGACAGATGAAGTAAAATATAGGGAAAGGATGAAAGTGAATAAAGTGAGAGGAGTGGCCACAGATGACGGACAGTGGGACAGTGGGATAGCAACTATTAGGCACAATTTTCAAAATAATATTTTATTTATTTTATTTTATTTTATTTTATTTATTTTTTTTAACGTTTATTTATTTTTGAGACAGAGAGAGACAGAGCATGAACGGGGGAGGGTCAGAGAGAGAGGGAGACACAGTATCTGAAACAGGCTCTAGGCTCTGAGTGGTCAGCACAGAGCCCGACGTGGGGCTCGAACTCACGGACTGTGAGATCATGACCTGAGCCCGACGCTTAACCGACTGAGCCACCCAGGCGCCTCTCAAAATAATATTTTAATCTTCAACAGTGCACCACACTCATTTGAAATGGGAATGTGCTGAGAAGTTATGCACACTCCTCTAATAGTTTAGTTTGTTCTGAAATTTCCCTGCCAAGTCATCACCAGACTCTGCATATATTTTTCCAGAATCTGGCAATTGCTGTTTTATATTAAAATAATTTTTATGCAGCGCTAATATTTTCCTTTTGTGATTTAGCATGATTCAGATTCTTGTGCTATTGACTAACTCATGTATTTCTGTCATGATTCCCCAACTAGATTATATACTCTCTGAAGACAAGGAAAACACCTTCATTTTCTTTATATTCCCCCAATGACCCAAATCAAATACTTTATACACACCAACTATTTCATAAATATTTGAGATTCTGATTTTATTTCTGAACACAAAATAGTAAAACAGATGGCAGAAAGTTACAAGAATCTAAAGGCTCTTCTCAAACTCGAGTGTGTACCTTGGAGATATACATTTACCATTTTATATCCTTAAAATAAGTTGGATGAAACAATCAAAAAAATACTAAGTCAAGTTAATAACTTTGGGATAAGAAGACCAGAGAACTTAAGTAACTTGTTCTTAATCATCCTGAGTATTTTAAGGAGGCACTGCCATGTTTGAGAATTTATTAATGCCTTACAATATACATTGTTGATGTTGAATGATTTGGCTAAGAAGGAACTGCACATTCAGATATTGACACTTTTTTATACTAACGTTTATATTTATTTTTATGAAGAGGTTATCATAAGCTTTTAGGAAGGACCTTAATGTATTTCTTAGTCAGAATAGGCTAAGTTATGCTGCAGTAACAGTCCTGTCAATTTCTCAAATAAACATTTATTTCTCCTTCATGCTATAATTCCAGAATCAGTCTGCAAGGATGTTTGGCTCACCATGGTCACTCAAGGATCAAGATGGATAGTGTAGCTTCTGCCTTAAATATTGACAGTCATTGTTCCAGAGAGAAACAAGTACTCAGTGTGTTTCCATAACAGCAATTAGATACTTGTCCCCAAAGTGACATTTCACTGCTTACAGTGTATTGGTCAGAACTAACTACAAGATTCCACTCACTCACTACTACGTATAAACTGGCATACTGGATGTATTTGGCAAATAATCATATTATACTATTGGTCACATTTAATTCAAAGCATGAGACACTGTATAAACTTTTTACATATATATGTTTTGCTCATAGACACATAATATGTATTTTACAGATAAAGAACATACATGTCAGTGGTCTACTTGTCCAACATCTTTCATCCAGTCAGCATAGAAAATGTTTGCCAAACTAGGTTTATCTGGGTTTTCTCAATTTTCCATGCTGTCTACTATAAGAATCTGTGTCCTCTTTACCTTGGGTACGAAAATTTTATGTTGGAAGACAATATTTGAATAAAAGACCAGGAATTTCTGTGGGTCAAAGAGTTCTATCCAAAGAGCTCGTTCAGTGTAGAAACATCATATGTGTATAATTTCAACAATGATTACTTGGTATGTTGAAGCCAAGTTTTTGAGTTCTTGCAGTAAGAATCCACCACATTTCCATTAACTTGTAAAATATTGTCCTTCTAGGGTCTTGACACTTGTAACAACTTTTCTAATTAAGCTCACTCCTAGAAAATAAATAAGTAGATTCCTTGACATTTTAAAATTGATTGCTTTTACACCCTGGTTGTTACTATTTCTTGTAACTTGCAGTTGTAGGTTGTTTGCCAATATTGTGCAATAAAATGAACTCCTTGATCACTAAGTATTATAATTTGGACTTTCTAGTATGATGAATTTTCTCATCACTATTTTTGTCATGCGTCACTATTTTCTTTCAGATTTTTACTAATATTCCTATTTGATGGCAGTTGAAAAAAAAAAGGTCTACATTAGATGTGACATTAAAAAATAAAGTCTCTCTAAAACAGTTGTGCATCCTGAAACTCTAAAATAGGATTGAATTATTTACATTATTCTTTTCCCTCAGGTGTTATCTGGGTGTTAGGAATTTTATTTACTGGGTCAAGCCATTTCATAGGTTGAACAAAACACAGGTCTTCCAACATAATGCCATAAAGTAGACATAATATCTACATAAAAAAAATAATGAATCCACGTGTTCAGTCTCCACTTAGCAAGCATCCTCATGTCTGAAAGCCGTTAAAATTGTTTGGCATTTTCACCCATTTTCATCTGGACTCAACACTGTGAAAACAGCCAGGTTTCAGACAAACATCTATTCTCCACAATTTTTCCCTGAGGATATAGATTTTTCTCTCTTTTTCTTTGATCAACAGCCTTCAGACATAATCGCAGAAAGTAAGATAAATGAGAGGAAAGTGAGATAAACAAGAGGAAAGCAAAGCTCTAGACAGTTTTATACAAGTAGCTCAAAATGGTGGTAGATTCCACCTTTGCTTTAAGCCTAACCTGGGTCAATAATCACAGTAAACCAATCCTTTCACACGTATTTTCAGAAAAGTGTGTGAAGTAATGTTCCTGGTTCTTTCAGTGAGCACATATTTCATCCACAGGGCTTCTAGCTACTCTGTAGCATGGCCCTGTGTGTGTGTGTGTGTGTGTGTGTGTGTGTGTGTGTGTGTATACCTCCAGACTTGACAAAATTTAGTGAAAGTGAATATGAATATGGGTAAGGAGAATAACTATTCTCAGTATACTGAGTGAGGGGAAAAGTCACTAATACAGGCATCCTTCTGTGCATTTTATCTACATTCACCTGTTTAAACTACACAACTTTGGAGTGAATGTCACTTCTGATTTCTGTTTCCCATTTGAAGACACAACCTGTAATTAAAGCAAATAGTCCAGAAATACACAGAAAGTAAATGCAGAAGTACAATCCAAACCCATAATTCCAATCCTATGCTCCTTTAAAATATGTGGTCTCATAAAACAATTATGACCACTTACTATGGGTCTCATTTGCATATTTATACATGAAATTCGGGCACAGCTATCAAGAGATTTCAGAAACCCAATGTGGCCTTATTTTTGTTATGATAAAAAACTTATGTTAGGAAATATTTTAGACTTAGTCTAAAGAAGTAAAAACAAGCAAGTGCTTATCTACCCAGAGCTTAGATGGGTTGGTCTTACGTAGACCCTTTTTGTAAACTGAGCCACAAAGATAACTTCCAATGTACATTTGCAATGCCAGGAACCTTCTAGATTTCTCTAATCCTGTCTAAATGACTACTATGAAATCTGTGAGCCTCTGGCAAGCAACTTAGAGGTTCAGGCACCACATGGAGATTTATCACCTAGGGCTGTTGACCTGCTAATCTGCCTCACTTTGAACCAAAGAGGCAAAGACTCCAAATCTCCCTGGCAGATCTAACAATATATTTTAGAAGAGAAGACTCTGGCAAATAAAGCAGACTAAGGAGTGAAGGTATATGTGAAGAAAAAGAATGGTGGTTGCAACAGCCTTACTGGAGGCTTCACAGAGGGTGGTGGTGAGATTCTCTGAGATAATTCAGTCCTCTGAAAATGCTGTTAACCACACTAAAGACTAACAAACATTTCACAGCATTGGTTATAGTAAGAATCTGGGGAAGAGGAGGGGAATGAACTGGAGTAAAATGCATTTGAAATAGCAAAGCATTAGAAAAAGAAAGAAATCTTGCCTGATTTCCCCAAAATTGAAACTTTTATATGCAAAAAAAATCATACAAATATTATGATTAACATTTCCGTGTTAATTTCTTTTTTTAATGTTTATTTATTTTTGAGAGAGAGAGAGAGAGAGAGAGAGAGAGAGACATAGTGTGAGTTGGGGAGGGGTAGAGAGAGAGACACAGAATCTGAAGCAGGTTCCTGGCTCTGAGCTGTCAGCACAGAACCCGATGCAAGGATTGAACCCACAAACTGTGAGATCATGACCTAAGCTGAAGTTGGACGCTTAACCAACTGAGCCACCCAGGCACCCCTGTGTTAATTTCTTAATTATCTCCTCTGAATGCAAAAATAAAACAAAATAGAGCAAAACCTGAAAAAAAAACCACAAAGGCAGAAGTAGGTTATAGGTCTGAAGCTTGGTGAACAGTTGGCTCTTAGGAATATTTTGAAATAATAAGACACTTAGAAGCTGCCTCTGGCTTCTAAGATTTCCTTTATCTAAAGGAAAAAAGAAAACCTCTTCATGTAAAATATACAGGTTGGGGCTTCCAGGAATTTGTGTCTCAATAGAGCTAAACTGAGAACTCACAGAAGACATTCTGTCTGTGCACTTGTTCAACCCAAGAGGCACAGACGACTTTGGGTGTGAATGCAGGTGTGAAGGATGATTGGGAATTTGTTCTTTTCTTTGTACTAGCCAGCATGGCAAAAGATGAGGCTTACATTTGAATGAGTTTGGTGGAACAGTAAATGGAACATGATTTTTCAGCCTCCACTGTTCTAATGCGGTCAGTACATGTTTTTATGAAATCTAGTAAAGACCTAGAATAATGAAGTAAATGTTTTATCCTTTTAAAGATTGATTCTTTTAATAATTCAAGTTGGATTATCATATTTGTTTAGGCAATGTCCACTAAGCAATTGGGAGAATAGTCCAGACCTAGTACGTCTCATTTTGATGAGCATGTATTATTTTTTCCTCTAGATTTTAATTAAATAATGAAATTAAAATTATTAAGGAGAGTTCATCTTTCCTCCTTTTTTACCCAGTGTAAAAAAAATTTCTGAAGATATTACATATCTGTTTTAAATAGTTGAACATAAAATTTATTGTCTATGCTGGACAACTTTGAGATTATTTTGAAACTGAAAGTACATGTTATTATTAATAATTATCTATATACATTAATAATAATTCTGGGAAAACAGACATGAATTGGGACTTTTCAGATAAACTAGGATGTATAGCTATCTTAGTTTTAAGCATCAATTAGGTAATAAAGAAAGTGATAATAAAGGATTCCAAAGCTTCATTGCAAAACTAGTTTTCAATCTCAGGCTTGTTCTCATTTATAGGTGTATAAAGAAACATGATTCAAAATAGTGCATTTTATCAGGAAAGGCTTAAATATGCCAGAATAAAACTGCCATAAGAGGGAAAAAATGAAATGTTTTTATTCCTGTAATTATAGGTATTAGACCAAGAAATTGTGTAGCATGTACATACTAATTCATTTCTTCATTTCTCCAGGTTAATCTCTGAGATACTCAGAAATAATAATTTAAAAACATGCTTTCTGAGATAATGAGTATAAAGGAATGCAATAATATTTCCATTATTGGGGAAAAATATTTCAAAGTAGGAGCCTTAATCAAGATCATTATGGAGAGTTAGTATTGAACAATAAATCACAGTGTATAAAAAATATATATACATGTAAAGTTTGTAATGTGATTCCATAGGATTCTCAATGACTTCAGGCAAGTAACTTCAACATTTTATGCCTTTGTTTTCTCACTTATGAAGTGTATATAATAGTTCTTCCATTACAGGTTTTGTGAAGATTAAATTATATAATACATGTAAAGCATGCAAAATAGGGATGATACATAGTAAGTATAATGGTAGCAATTGCTTTTATTCAGTTCCCCAAAATAATAAAACTCTGATTACAGTTTCTAATAATTTTTCTTCAATTGTAATAACTTTTGTTTCCACCTCCTTTTGTTTGTCTCATGTAAAATTACATTTAGTAACCATTGACAAACTCGTTAATATAACTTTATGGGTATTAATGTTGTAAAGAAATAATTTGTGTTATACTAACATGTAATCATTCTAATAACAGCTAAGTAAGGAATCTTTGGATAAGAAATCTGGAATATTCATTTACTTGTGTGCATCCTTCATTTGATTGTTTCATTCATTCCTGCTAGTTAGTTACTGAACATTTACTCTTTTGGGGATATAGCAGGAACATCCCATTCAAAGTCACTGCCTTCTTATGGCTTATATAGATTATAGTTGGAAAGGCTGGACGAATAAACACATTTATAATAAGCATGGTGAATAAGTGCCCTGGAGGCAAAAGAAGATAAATTAAGTGGGATAAAAAGAAGCAGAGGTGGGAGAAAGAGCAGTGTGATAAATTCACATTTGAACAGAAACTTGAGGGTCCCAAGGGGAAGCCACAGGCTATAGTACTGGAAAAGCATTCTGAACAGAGAAAGCAAGTTCAAAAGACCTCAGGCCTGAGATTGCTTAGCAGATTCCAGGGAGAGAAAGGAAGCCAGATTACAGAGGGAGGGTGAAATCTGATTACAGACCACCAGGTGAAAGAGGAAGTCAGATCATGGGTAACCTTGAAAGCCACTCTAAGAATTTGGCTTTCCTTCTGAATAAGATTAAGGAGACTTTTTTTTTGGGGGGGGGGATTTGAGCAAAAATCAAGCAGAATTAGGTTTACATACAGATGCTTAGAGTTTTGCTTTTAATATGGTTATCAAAAGACATAGGAGAACAAATCCCTGGGCCCCCTGAAGCACTAGCCCACTACCAGTCAAGGAAGATTTTGTACCAAATTTCCCCAGGCTCTGTAACCAGTCTGATACTGTCCTAGAGTCTTCAGAGGACAGATTTAAATATAAGCAAGAGGGTGAAGGGGAAGAAAAGAGGAAAGGCTTTGAGTTTGCATGGATACAAGAAGATGATGGGTAAAGGAGAGAAGCAAGAGATGAGCTAATTCCTGTAGGGTCTCATTACAGCTTCCTGGATCATCACAGCTGCCTCAAAGGAGAGACTCAAGGAAAGTCAATAGTGCATCTAGTAAGGGTCATAGCCACAGTCTTACCAAGAACTGAGTTTCTTGCCTTGCCATGCAGTTACTGTGTGCCCCGGGAAGAGTCATCTATGCCTCACTTTCCTCATCTATAAAACATGGTAAATTTGCCTTACAGACTAGTTGTGAAGGGTAGGTGCCTGATATATAATATGCAAATATAAGTGTGTGTTATTCTTTTTGATAACAAAATGACGTTTGTAATAAGATACTATTGATTGCGAGATGATATTTATCAAAATATCTTGAAAATAAGATGTCAGAGGTACCATTAAGTTAAGGGTAACTTTAAGGACAAATAAAAGACTACATTAAATGACTAATTGATTTTTATTTATTTTTTTATTTTTTTAAATATTAAAAAAATTATGTTTATTTCTGAGACAGAGAGAGATAGAGCATGAGTGGGGGAGGGACAGAGAGAGAAGGAGACACAGAATCAGAAGCAGGGTCCAGGCTCTGAGCTGTCAGCACAGAGCCCGACGCGGGGCTCGAACTCACAAACCGCAAGATCATGACCTGAGCCAAAGTCGGTTGTTCAACCGACTGAACCACCCAGGCACCCCATTAATTGATTTTTAAATCCATCTACTTTTCAGATATGTTACAATGTTATTGATATAAGGAAAGATTTCATCCATAAAATGACAGTAATATGATTACTGAAAATTTTTAAACTGAAAAAAGTATTTTTGGGCTAATATGTAAAACATGAGATCCAATAGGTAAGACTATTTCTGCCATAAAATTACCTTAAATTAGAAACCACTAATTATGTATGCACATGCCAAAATATGACTGCTTTAGCAAGTGATGAATTTGCATATACAATGACTTTAATCAAAGGTACCTATTTGATTGTGTAATTATCTCATTTACAAATACAAAATTTGAATTTTGTACATATGAATCCTCATTTGTACATGCACCAAATTATTTTGTTGGTACAACTTAGAAATCCCTATTTGATATATTAGGGCATTAGTTCTCTTCCATTTTCTCTTCCAGCAACATGGATTCAGTTTTTATTGACTCTTAAAACAGAACTCCCTGAAATAACATGAAAAATGGATCCTGCTTCCTGTCATGACAGAGGAAACTACACTTCCATTTTGTGCCAAGGAAAAGCAGAAACGAACAAACAAAAACAAACCAAACAAAAAAAAAAACACATGTTTTCTCACACACACTTTTTTTCCTTTCTGCCTTCTTGTTTGGAAGTTATTTCAAAATTTAAAGAAGACTTTGGTTCACAGGGAGAACTCTTGAGTGGTGATCATATTGAGTTCACTCAATTTTCCACATTGTTAGTCCCTAAATGATGGGAGTAAGCTGTTGATCTCTAATAGTATTAAGCAATAGAGAAAATTTAGAGCTGGTAAAAAGTACCAAATTTATAGTCCTAGAGACAGATGTTCTCTGTGGAGCTCCTAGAGGGGGAAAAAAAAAAGAGCCTGAAAAGCAGTGAGGCAAGACTCTTTATGTTATTAAGGCTATTGGACAATCTAGATTCTCCTAGGTCTTAAGTAAGGGTTGTATGGTACAGACTGGGAAAACTGATCACCACAATGATAAAGTTCTGGATAAGCATGGCATTTGTTTTCTATCTAACTCATTTTGATAGGCCCATTGAGGCACAAGGCTATTAAAAATCCTGTTATTCACAAACTCACATTAAGATAGATCTCCATACAGAGAAAGACAGATACCATATGTTTTCACTCTTATGTGGATCCTGAGAAACTTAACAGAAAACCATGGAGGAGGGGAAGGAAAAAAAAAAAAAAAAAGAGGTTAGAGTGGGAGAGAGCCAAAGCATAAGAGACTCTTAAAAACTGAGAACAAACTGAGGGTTGATGGGGGGTGGGAGGGCAGGGAGTGTGGGTGATGGGTATTGAGGAGGGCACCTTTTGGGATGAGCACTGGGTGTTGTATGGAAACCAATTTGACAATAAATTTCATATATTGAAAAAAAAAAGATACATCTCCACATTTTAGATGTGTCATTGGGAAATGTAGGAGCCTTTTGCCTTCTGAATCTTTCAGACCCTGTCTGTATGCTTTGGGGTTCAATCTTGAGGATTCAACTAAGATGCAATTTGGTAATCTAAGTAGACACAATATCATTGTTGACCCTTTTGTTGTTCACCTGCATGCAGATGTGCACTTATGAAAAAAGAATCTTACATTAGGGAAAGAGTAGAAATCCAGTGTGTCGATATTCACAACTTTGTTAACTATGCCTTGTCTGTATTTGGTAATCAGACTATAGAGAGATCCTTCCAAACCTCTGAATTCTTGAACTTTGAAGCTTCAAAAGAACCTCAGTATTGAATCTTCTATAATTAATTTCCTCTTGAGTACTTAGATGTACTCATCATTGTTGGAATAAGGTCAGGTCAAGTCTGCCTATGATGTCTCTTAAACAACACTATGTGGTATGTTTCCTTCCAGTGTTACTTTTAATATCTCCAGGGAAGGAATATACTGTAGTAATTAAAAGCACGACGGCTCTTGGGGTTAGCCATACCTGGTATAGGAGACTGAACCATGCCTCTAGGTATTTTTGTCTTTGTTTCGTTCCTTCCTACATTGAGTCTGGGCTTGACCATGTGGTTTATATTGACCAATGGGACTTTAGCAAGTATGTTGCGAGGTGAGGCACTTGTAGTGGGGCTTGTCCTTTGGAACACTCCTTGGAAATAAGCTGCACGTTATGTGCAAGTCTAACTTATTCTGCTAGAGAGAAAGATTATGTGGAGGGCCTCTGGCAGACGATTTATCATGTAGTTAGAGAGGCCACTTGGAAAACTGAGAACTTCATTAATACCCTAGTTGAATGTAGTCACATAAGTGGCCCCAGAAAACAGGGAAAGCAGAATAGCTCCCCCTGTAACAATCGTGAGGAATAACAAATGGCTATTTTACATCAATGAGATTTAGGGAAGTTTATACATAATAAGAGATAATTGATGCATGACTCCATTACTTATTTAGTTATGTGACATGGGTGAGATATTTAAACTTCCTAATCCCTTATTTGCCAGCTCTATATTATGGGCAATAACTGTACTACTTCATAGGATTGTTAAATGGATTAAATAAAATAATAATATAAGAAGTTTAGCGCATAACATCTGAGCTACAGTAAGTGCATAATGAATGGTAGTTTTTACCATCAATTTCATCATCTCAAACATTGCCATAATTATGACAATCATCCCCCCTACTAACACCAATGCCAATACCAACACCACTAAAACTGCCCCCCCAACACCTTCCTGATAACTGGTGTTTTCATGATGCTCTTTCTGTCTATTGCAATGGGGAAATCAATCTCTTTCAACTAAGACATTTTTTAAGTCATACATACACACAAAACATTTTTCATTATAGTCAATTATGATGTAAGTAATGAAAATAACTCATTTAGATATCCTTTCATATTATTTCATTGGATTAGTAAAGAGATAAAGCGATTTGCTAAGGTCACTCAGAAAGCAAATGGAATGATCACATTTGAAGCTCATGTCTTCTTGCCATGAATTCTAAGTTCTTTTATAAAATTCTGGCTCTTCTAAAAATAAGAGCCTATATCTCCCATGAGATAGGAATCTTCATAAAGGCACATATTTTGTTGTGCTTACTGATCCATTCCTAGCACTTGGTGTATAGAAGCTGCTCCAGAAACATTTGTTGAATATGTGTATTAATTCACAGTTGGTAGTTTAGTAGAGCATGGGCTCAAAAGCCAAAAAGTTTGAGTTTGAATCCCAGTTCTACCACTTATCAGCTATGTGAGTTTAGGCAATTTAACATTCTGTTTCCCAGTTTCCCTACATGTAAAGACAATAGCAAAAGTATACATTATCTGGGATTGTTTTAAAGAATATGAAGCACTCAGAATAGTGCCTAACAAAACAGTAAGCACCATCTAACTTAACTATTATTGTTATTTTGCTGTTATATTGGACCTCTATTAACATATGGAATTGTACATATAAAATATTAAAGAAGAGGTATATGTCATATATCACAAGAAGGCCAGGAAAAAAGGTAGTGTATAGTCTAAAACAATGGCTTCTAAGCTCCATTCTTGCTTAAAATATTTTTTATATGAGTATAGTTGACACACAATTTTACATTAGTTTCAGGTGTAGAAGATAGTGATTCAACTTCTCTATAGTTATGCTCTGGGACTCAAATTCAAACTTTTTGGCTTTTGAGCCCATGCTCACAAGTGTTGCTACCATTTGTCATCATACAATGCTCTTACAAAATCGCTGACTATAGTCAATGACTATGCTGTGCCTTTTATTTCCGTGACTTATTTATTCCAGAACTGGACACCTGTATCTTCCACTCCCCTTCACTCATTTTGCCTATCCCCACCTCCCTTTCCTCTGGAAACCACTAGCTTGTTATCTGAATTGATAGGTCTGGTTCTGCTTTTTTTGTTTATTCATTTGTTTTGTTTTTTAGATTCCACATAGTAGTAAAATCATAAGGTATTTGTCTTTCTCAGTCTGAATTATTACCATAATACCCACTAGGTCCATCTATATTGTCCCAAATGGCAAGATATCATCCTTTTCCATGGCTCTGCAATATTCCATTATGTATATGTATGTATACATGTGTGTGTACATATATACATGCACATATACACTTACATACACACATATACCACATCTCCCCATCTCTTTGTCTATCAGTGGACACTTAGGTTGCTTCTACATTGTGGCTATTGTAAATAATGCTGCAATAAATGTAGGGGTGCATATATCTTTTCAACTTATTTTTTTTGTTTTCTTTAGGTTAATACCCAGTAGTGGAATTATTGGATTATATAGTATTTCTGTTTTTATCATTTGAGGAAACTTCATATTGTTTTCCACAGTGACTGCACCAATTTATATTCCCCCCAATAGTGTAGAAGGATTCCTTTTTCTCCACATCCTCACCAACGCTTGTTATTTTTTGTTTTCTTGATTTTAGTCCTTGTGACAGGTGTGAGATGATATCTCATTATAGTTTTGATTTGCATTCCCCTGATGATTAGTGATGTTGAGTGTCTTTTTATGTGTCTATTGGCCATCTGTGAAGTCTTCTCTGAAAAAAATGGCTGTTTAGGTACATTTTTAATCATATTTTACTTATGTATTTATGAATTTATTTGTTTATTTATTGGTGTTGATCTGCATCACTTCTTTATATATCTTGGATATTAACTCCCTATTGGGTATATCATTCGCAAATACATTTTCTTATTTATCAGGTTGTCTTTTGTTTTGTTTTGTCTTTTGCTTTCCTTCACTGCGCAAAAGCTTTTTATTTTGATATAGTTTGAATTGTTTATGTTTACTTCTGTTTTCCTTGCCTTTGGAGACATATCTAGAAACATATTGCTAAGGTTGATGTCTATTAATGCCTATGTTCTCTTCTAAGATTGTTAGTTTCAGTTCTCACGTTTAGTCTTGAATTCATTTTGAGTTTAATTTTGTGTATGGTATAAGAAAGTGGTCCAGTTTCATTCTTTTGTATGTAGTTGTCCAGTTTTCCCAGCACCATTTATTAAAGAGACTTTTTCCCTTTGCATATTCTTGCCTCATTTGCCATAGACTAACTGACCATATGAGTGTGGGTAAACCCCACTCTGGGCTCTCTATTCTGTTCCACTGATCTGTGTGTCTATTTTTGTGCCAGCACCATACTATTTTGATTACTCCAGCTTTGTAGTATATCTTGAAACCTGGAATTGTGAAACCACTAGTTTTTTTGTTTTATCTAAAGATTGCTTTGGCTTTTGTGGTATTTTGTTCCATACAAATTTTAGAATTATTTGTTCCAGTTCTGTGAAAAATGCTGTTGGCATTTTTACAGGGATTATATTGAATCTATCGACTGCTTTGGGTAGTATGGACATTTTGACAATGTTAATTTCTAAGCTTCATTCTTGATTACATCACCTGGAATGATTATTAAAATTCAGATTCCTGCCAATTCTGCCCCTCTTTCTTGATCCTCTATATTTGTAACAATTGTACCAAAGAATAGTATTTGTACATTCAGTTTAAAAAGCATTAAAATGAAATGAATTATAATACTGAAAATTCAGGCATCATATTATTTCATGAGATTAGATATTTTGGAATGCAGGAATTTTTCCATTGCCTTTCAAATTCAATCATGTGGGGAACTGAATATTCTACACAAATCTACACGATGTACCATTTTTGGATGTCCTTTTTCTCCTTTCTACCCTTTCCTTCACTCCCTTCATCTTTGGAAAAAAGGTAACTACTCCCAAGTAATACTGACCCTCCTGGGACATGTGGAAAAACTTATGGGGACTGGTAGGCCTCTATTACCTAAACTGTAGTCCATGGAGCAGTAAAATCAATATCACTTGGGAATTTGCAAAAAAATGTCAAGCCCTAATATATGACACTGCTTCTCAACTCCAGTTGCTCCTGGACTCACCAGCAAGCTGGAGCATCATGCTAAGCTCCACCCAGAAAGACTGAATTAACTGGTCTGGGTGGGGCCCAGGTATTAACTAATTTTTTTTCAATACCCCAGGTGATTCTGACATGCCATTTGGGTGAAGAAACACTCATTTAGAGGAAAAGTTTGAGCAGAAAGCTTCAGACTGATTTTAGAATTTCTACTTCCATGGTCTTCTCCAGCCTCCTAGGGGAATCCAGCTTCCAGAAAAGCCTTCACATTTCCTTCTAAGACTGGACAACTAAGGCCTCTTAGCTTCATTATATACTATTACTGACTCATCCAACCTAGTCAGACTTCTATCCTGCCTTCCTGATAATCTCCTTGAAATCTGAATAAGTTAACAATTAGACTGGATAACACTGATTAATGTCAATGGTAAAATGATACAAAAACAATGACATCCTACTATATTTTGAAGGCAAAAGTCAAGTACTTTCAAGCACACCAATAATCATATTTACTTATGTTATGTTTAGATCTCTCTAACCCCCCAACCACTATTGATTTTTATATTTTTACTATTGCAACGTGATGATAGGATAGCCTTTGCATAGACTGTACTATTAAAAAAATACTTTTATTTTCTGTAAAATTTTATCTCATACACTTTAAAATTATTTAACTAAACCAGATTGACTTTTTCTGACCCTTCACAGTTTACCCTGAAATAATCAGTTAATTAAAGGGGAAAGCAGAACTGGGGAGCTGGCAAGAACCAGTTTTTTGTTGCTTTCTTTCTTTCTTTCTTTCTTTCTTTTTCCCTTTTGAAAGCATACTATTGCAGCAGATATTTCATTATGATCATTAATATTACTTCCCACAACATTTAATACCTGTTTCACTCCCCAACATAAAATGTTACCCAATAGAAGTCCACAAAAGGAGCCACAAACAAGCATGTTCCTAACAAAAACATAAAACTGTCCTTTGATTTTTGCTGTCCAGTATGCTGATTCAACTAAAACAAAGTCATATTTAGTCAGTTATGAGACTGGAAAAATGAAAATCAGTCTGTGTGTACATCATGACCATGGTCATTAACACCTCTATGAAATAAGAGGGAAAATAGAGAAACATCTGCTTTTATATACATCTGCATATATATATATATATATATATATATATATATATATATATGGCCTTTTGTGGTATGAACATTTGGGTGTTTTCTCAGAGTCATCTCTGGGCAAACATATGGTACGCATTTAATGGAAAACGTTTGGACAATAATGCCCCTCCTATACTCCTGGTGTACATGTACAGGATACTTTCTGATTTCCAGTCTTGGCTTAATTCAGAAGTAAAAAGGGAGAGGTTAAATCCCTGGAAAAAAATACAGCTGACCTCAGGGCATGCTTGACTTTCAGTCTATGTAAGTGTTCATGTTTTTGCAGATTTCATAGGCAACATAAATCCTTTTGAATATCAGAAAGAAAAACATTCTACACAGATTTGAGAAGAGAAAAACCAACTTACAAGTGTTGTTCAGTTAATTGACAGGCACCATCATCTGAAACAACAAAAATATATTTTGATATTGCAATATAAAAACTACCGAAGACTTTTAAGTCATCTTCAAACACATATTGTGCATTTATCTACAGAAGCAAAATTAAATAAGCTATAAAGATACATAATCTGATCTCAATTATTTAATTATTTCATATGAAAGTGTTTTATCCTCACCACTTTAGATCCAAATTAGATAGCTGGTTGTCTTTGAAATTTTTTTGTATATGCATGCTGGCAAATGTATGTTTTGCAACCATATTTTATTCTGATGTTCAAGTTTAAAAGTACAGAGAATCCTGTATAATACAGTCCTTGTCCTGGCATGAACATAATCATGAAATCTTATCCTAATACACAGCTCTGATGATACTATATAAATCACCTTGCTGCGATAAAAAAATTCACTCTGTTGTTTGTACAAGAAAAGCTGAAATATTTAGCAGAGTGTTCAGCAGCTTCAGTCGGCTGCTCCTGTTCTACCATTCTAAGACTCTGCCACTAATTCTCTTGTGAGTCCTGATTCTACCTCTCAAGTTTATCTCCTACTATTTTCCCCTGTGCCCTGTACTCAGGTTATGTCTTAAACACATGCTTTTTTTTAAAAACAATATTTTGGTTCACCACTTTCTCTCCACCTCCATATTCTTTCTACCCATTTTTTTAGGGCCACCTCAGCTAACATCTCAATGAAGCTTGTCTTGACACCCAGTGAAGGAATTACTCTTCTTTTTCTAGATGTTTCCAACATATTTTGTACCTCTACTATAGTACTCAACAGATGGTCTCTTGTATTATAGATGGTTGTTTATGCCCTGACCATGTTCATTTTTGCCTACCCAGAAGACTCCCTGTTATGTCTTTGACATGGGAGATATCCAGAAGATGATTCATAAGATAAATGGAACAATTTATTTAATATAAAGGTAACATGTTGTGTACATTTTTTTCATGTTCATCTGTTATCCTTTAAAAGCATTATTGCATTGCACCTGTTTATGGTAATAACACTTGCATTTTAAAGAAATAGTAATCTCCATTACGAATGAAACCTTTAGTCTCATGAAAAAATAAAATTAAACAATGAAATTAAAGAAAATTTCTTCTATTAATAAATGGCTTTTTAAGCAAGTTCTTTAAGATATTTTTTGCATTGTTTAAAAATCTTTTTTTTTTTCCAGGCTTGAATTTTGTGGAAAGGTGATAATACTTTCTGGCCCTCTATTAGCACAGCATATGTTTGAAATTAGTGTTTTGAGGAACAGTGACAGATTTGCCTGGAGCTATTAAATGATCACCCCATCAACAAGACTGAAATTAGTAGCATCATCTTAGAAAAGGGAATCTATATTTTTATAGAGAATAAAATGATAACATTGCCTTGTTTGTAATTTTGTACACTTGACCAGGTTAACTATGTGAGAGCAGAATCTGCTTATATAAAGTATGCAAATGCATTACACACTTACACAATGTCTTATCCTTCATTATCCTTCGGGGCCCACAATTACTTCAGGTTTCAAAAAGTTAAACAATTCTGTTCAATTATTCATATCAATTTTTCCCCGGATGATTATGAATTGGCTATCACTTCATCCATATTATTAAGTGCTTTTTGTTTTCATGTAATATGTTAAATATCAAGAAAAAGAATTCTTGAATAACAAAATTTTATATTGATTTAAAGATTTATATGAATATTTAAAACAATAGCAATGTTTCTTAATTTACATGTTCATCTGTCAAATTCACTATGCTTGTTGATCCAAATTTCCTTCTTTCTCCTTTTTCCCCTTTCTCTCTTTTTTTTTTTTCTTTTCATTTCTAAATATATTTTCCATTATCTTTTTTCTTCTGCATTTTGATCAGGTCCTAAGAATGTACCATATAAAACAGATATGGTTCTGTTCCACATAAAACAGATAACTTACTAAGTAGATAACCAATTGATTGAGAGACATGAAAAAAGATCTTATCAAAAAACTTTGGAACTTTTGTTTTGATTCCAGAGATACTGGCATGATTATGGGAAAGGAGTCATCCTAAATAAAATGATTTATGGATAACACATGCACCTACAAAATTCTTTTTCTTAAAAGAAGTTTTTAGAGGTCCTTTCATATGCAAATGTATTCAAATAGCACTTACAATTAGTCATCTACCTCTCTATATTTGACCATTTAATTCTCATAAAGAGCATCTATTTTCTATTAAAGAACCCGGGTGTTTGAATGTAGGAACAGAATACTAAGTGGAATATCATTCCAATATTGTGATTGTATGATTCGTGGGAAAAATAAGAATAAATTAAATATGTATTATTGCCTTCTCTGTATATCTCTACCAAGCAGGTGGTAGGAATAAGCCAGCTATTTCTGCATTTACTTGTAGAACCAATTACAGAAATAATTATGAAAACAAATGCAAATAGGTACACACTCTGGGCATAAACAATTATTTTAGCTATGAAATTCTTGAGTTCCAATAATATCACTGAAATACCTACATGCATATATATAATACATACATATATGTATCTATTTCTCTGACAAGCGAACACACATGCATGCAGATATATAGATATATGCATAAGTGGTCAGAGTGATTCTCTTCTTTTCTAATTTTATCGGATTTCTTTCTTTTGGCATTTCCTTTTCTTCATACAAAAACTCCAGTCCTCATTTCTCATATTAGATGTGAGCAAGTCCATGACTTGAGCTGAAATGGCAGATCAGTGATAACAGGGAAAGAAACTGAGAATGAAAGGGAATTGGGATGACTAAGCCTCATGACCTATATTCCATAAACAGCTCCTCAGCCAAAGTCCAGAATAGTCTGTGTGTGTGTGTAAAGATAAAGGATACATATTTGGTCTTACTTTTTTACTCTTGAAATACAAATGACTCTTGCTTCACTCATAATTAGTTGCAAGTTCTTTATTTTACAGAACTAAAATAAAAATAGAAATTAAAGTAGCTCTATTTCCGTCAAAAATATACATCAAATATTATAAACCAAAAACAAAGAATCTTATAAAAATTTATAGAAAACTAGATAAAGTATAACAAATATTGCTTGAAATACAAAACTCAGAGAAATACATTAAGGAAATCTTCAGAGGCCGAACTGAAGAAGAAAATGTGGAAATGATTGATAAGGAGTCACTGATCTTTTGGTTCTCTGAGACATTTTTGAATCTCTGTCAAGAGTCTTGGGATTTCAAGGACAAGAGATTGAAAAGTCTCTCATGAAAATCTTTTACACAGGTATGGTGGTTGAATTGAAACTTCTAACAAGAACAGAGAAATTCCACAGAGAGGATTTAACAAAAAAAAGTATTTCTGGATTGGCACCTTGTGGATTCAGTCTCCAAAATTCTTTGGAAGGGCACACGCCCAACAAAGGATTTAGGAATTATGAATATAAAGCCAAGCTAAGCAGGAGTTCAAATCCATAATTATCAAATAATGAGTAAATCTTGAATGAAATACAACTGAAAGATCAAAGAGCAAGATTAGAGACACCAAAACATTCTGATAATGAGATTACTAAACATAGATTAGAAAATACTTAAAATAATTAAAAATGAAAGATGGGGAGAAAATATATGAAATAAACAAGATGTTAGCAAAAGAACAAGAGCATTTTCCATGAGTGGCAATTATAATTTTACAAATAATAATATAATCATTAAAATTAATAAACAGATATATTAGCTAAGATATAATTAACATGAAGGGCTGAATAAATTGTCCATAACATTACCAGAGAAACAATGAGGAAGTAAAAGTGATAAGAAAGAGGATATGAGACACAAAAAAATGGGTGAGATGGTCCAACATGTGTCTAATAAGAGCCAGAAAGACAACAAGCATAAAGAACCTTAAAAAGTAATATATGAAAAGTGTTCAAGAGTTGTGATATTAATATATATAACTTTTGAAAAGTATCTGTATGTCTATATACATCTATTTATATAAATCTACCTATTTACCTATTTCTTCAGGAAGTTAGATGAATCTCAAGATAAATCCAATAAATCTCCCTCACAAACAAACATAAATTAAAAAATAGCTAGAAGACAAAATAGGTATTTAAAGAGGAGCAGGTTAGGTTTACAGCGAACTTTTCAACAAGAATAGTAGAAGATGTAGAATAGAAGAATCATATCTCAACTGTGCTAAGTGAAAATAACTATTACAGCAGGTTTTACCTGTCTATACACTAATTTACTAATGAAGGTTAAAAGAGATGTTTTCAGACCAAAAAAATCATTAGTTTCTATTACATCCTTTACTGAGGGAAATCTAAAAGATACAATTTAGGTAGCAGTAAACTGAATTCAGAAAGAAAGGGATGTAAGAAAGAATGGTAAGTAAAGAAACTGATTCATATAGGTAAATCTAAAAAATATCACTAACTATATAAGACAATAGGATAATATAGTAATATCAATAATGTATAAAATATGATAATATAATATTAATAATCAATTTGGAGATAAAGTGACTGAAAACACTGCACATCTAGAATATGCAAAAGGTTGATTAGAGGGGTTATAGAGTGTTCTAAAGCTCTTATATTATTTGGGATAAGGATAAGAATATTCATTAGCTTTATACTTAAATGAGGTATCAGCATTAAAACTTAAAGGTAACCACACACACACACACACACACACACACACACACACACACAAAGATCTAACATCCAGTTGAGTAGGAGGGGAAAAAAGATAAAGAAATGACTACAAAAAAGAGAGAGATATCATGCATAGAAATAGCTAAGTAAAGGGGTGCCTGGGTGGCTCAGTTTGTTAAGTGCTCAGGTCATGATCTCACAGTTTGTGGGATCCAGCCCCGTGTCAGGCTCTGTGCTGACAACTCAGAGCCTGGAGCCTGCTTCAGATTCTGTGTCTCCCTCTCTCTCTGCCTTTCCCCCACTAGTGCTCTGTCTCTCTCTGTCTTTCAAAAATGAATTAAAATTTTAAAATAAATTAAAAAAAGAAATAGCTAAGTAAATTAAAAGCACACAACAAAATAAATACAAATACATCAGTAATCACAATAAATGTGTTGGATCACAACCTCAGGAGTTCTCCAGGTGAAATCTGAAACTGGCCCCTTACATGGAGGGCAGGGAGAGACTCAATAAGAAAAAAAGCAGACCACCCAGAGTGGTAGGTGGCAGGTTTTTAACCAAGCAAGGAAAGTTACATATGAGGCTTGTCTTGGGTGGCTTCAAAAGGAGCAGATCTCTGCACTTGCCCAACAGATCTTAAAGGTATGTACAGAGGCCCCAACAGGGTTCAGCCACATGTATAGATAGTCCAGATGGTCTCAACAACATATTACTCTGTCAAGGTTTTGTCCTTGAAGAGACTCTAGCTATGGGAACAGTGGGCAGAAAGTACATTCCAAGGACTGGAGAAGGGTAATGAGCTCCAACTGCTTGGATCCAGCTCATGGGTCAACTGATGGTCATGGTCTCTCAACAACTTCCTCTAACAAAATGTTAGTGAACTCAACTGCTAGTTAAAGATGGAGATTCTGATACTCTCCTTCCTCTTCTTCCCAAGATTGTATCACCCTTCCTATTAAAGTTTTTTTAGTCATCACTACTCATGCTCAGCAGCATCTACTTGCTTCTTAGTTAGTTCCACTGAAAAACAGGACACTGTTCTCCCCTCTCATATATTTTCAAAACCAACAAAGCTATTTTTATAGTTTTCTAAGGGCTTTTATTTATAGAAGTAGATGGGAAAGAAGTAAAGGGGAAGATATTAAAAATATAAATAGCAAAAGTCCTTATTTTCAACTAGGGTGACCAACTTGTCTTGGTTTTAAAACTGAAGTCCCAAGCCTAAGGAATCTATCCCACCCCCATGAAACTCTCAGAGAAGAAAGGATTAACCAACTGGTTCTCCTAGTGTTCAACTGGCATCTGCTATGTGTTGTCTCCAGAGCATAAAGGACTATTGATTTTGATCCTTTTGTTTCCTCTTTGTATCCATTTTTCTTCTTAGACTTTGAGATCCCTGCCTGGTCACTCTACATACCTTCAAGCACTTCCATTAAAAAGACTATCATGGTGCTCTTTGTTCTCTTGTTTAAATATTTACACAATAAAAATACTTTAACCATGTGATATATTTAATGAATCTACAATTATGCAATATCAAGCAAATAACAAAATAGTGAGTTAAAGTGAGTAAAGCACAATTTAAGCTTTATTTTTTCTTTACTCTAGATAAAATAATTATTTTTAACATTTATTAAACAAGTGTTTTTAGCATCTACTATGTGTTGTGTGTTGTTCTCACTGGGGATACAGTGGTAGCCATGTGGACATGTTTCCAACTTACATTGTTGACACATGGAGGGGTGAGGGGGAGAAAGAAAATAAGCAACTAAACACATAAAACCAAAATAATTTCACACAATTAGTGAAATGGACAAAATTAAATAAGTATTGAGGCTCAGAGGAAGAATATTTTGGATGGTAAGGCCTAATAACACAGAACAAGACAGTCATGCAAGATAAGATGATAAAATGTTTATGTAAAAGGATAGTGAACACATATGGTGTTGTATGAATTTATATTCAAGAAACAGAAAGAGGGCCAATGTACCTGGAATCTAGTGAAAAGGAAAGAGCGGCAAAAGATACATTGTAGAGATAGGTGAAGCCATATCACAGATTGGATGGTGGCCATTGCTAAGAAGTTGGATTGTATTCTAAGAGCAATAGGGAGTCACTGGAGGGTTTTAAGTAGTAATGACATTGCCTGATTTTGTATGAAACATGCCTATGCCTACTCAAAAATGGAAAGCAGAGGCAGAGGTAAAAACTGAGAGATGAGTTCTGAAACTTCCCAGAAAAGGACTTGTAGTGTTTTAGACTATAGTATATTTGGTGAGCTAGAAAATTCGATAGATCTAGGTTGACCTAGAATGCATTTCAAAGGTAAAGTCAACAAAATTTACTGATGGATTGCATGTGGGTCGTGAGTAAAAGAAAGAGATAAAGGATAGTTACTGGTTGGAAATTTAGTAATTGAATGGATGTTGATGGTATTTACTGAGAGAGACAAGACTGGTAGAGAATATAGGTTTAATTATATGTGTGTTATCAGCTGTGATGATTCTATTTTAGCCATGTTACGCTGAAGTATTTCTTAGTTATGTGAGTACAAATATTAAGTATGAAGTTGGGTGTAGTAATCAGTAGAGGAGAAATTAGGTCTGGAGATACATAGTGGGAATCATTATCATAGAGGTGGTATCTAAAGGCATGGATATTGGAGTGTGAGTCAGTAGCAAAGAGTGTAAGGCTAATACCAGAGTCTGAGGAATCCCAATATTAAGAGTGAGAACTGAAGGCAAATTACAATCAAGTTCTGTGCAGGTTAGCTACAGAGGGAAATTGAATTCCATCTTTACCGAGTATGTACTTAGTACATTCTGTGCTAGGTGCCTCAATAAAGAAAGTTGACTTATGCTTCGTGTGGCTTATGGTTTAGATTCAATGAAATTATATTTCCTTCTCCAGCATTTCTGAATTCACAATAACATTCCAGTGGCACTTTGATGATCTGTCAATTTCAACCTGTTCTCTATTATTCCAGTACCAAACACTTCTTATAACTACCACTCTCCTTCATTTCCTCCTAATTCCTTTCAAAATCTAAAACCCACAGATTAATTCAATAGGAAAATAAATGACATCATGATATTGTTTTTCCTTGAATCACACATTTCAGTGAAAGGAGATACAATAAATTCGTAATGAAATTGCAGCTTAATGTTGTCCTATTTACTTTATTTGATCCTATTTTTTGCAGGTTATAACTTAGCAACATGGAAAATCACAATGGTTTCTTCAGGAAGAATGAACTCGGTGATGGACTCTCAGATTGCTTGAGTGTTACCAACCACTATGGAAACTGTAGGCAAAGCAACAAAATGTGCATCTAACACCAGTAGAATAAATAAAGTAAAAATAGAAATAAATCATTAGAGTCTTTTAATCTTAAAGGAAATATGTAGATGGACACAAACTGAAACAAATTTCACAAGCAGCTTCTTGTTCTAGGGCATGGCTTATGATATTAGTCTGAGTAAATCTGCTTCGGTTTCAATTAATACAATTGTAAATTCAGGATCTGTGTCATAGTAAAGTTATACTTTGGGTTTATGCAATGTTAAACTATTCTTTGTTATGACAAAATAAAGCTGTAGAAAATCATAATCTCTGGAAGACTTGAACATGGTTGGTGCAAAATTGAATTTTTATCCTGTAATTCTGGGGAGACCATTGCTTAACAAAATGCATTCTTTCTCCCATATTTATCATTGTTTCCACCTATCTTTTTTTCCAATGCTAAAATCATTTTTACATAGTCTTTGGAAATTGTACTGATGTTTGCCCTTTGGCTTTTCCTTTTCTTGAGATAATTTTTAATTTGCTAACACATGACAAACACTACAGCTTTGCATATTTTCTACACATTTAATCTGTTTGTCCTAAAAAAATGTAGTGAATTTGCTATTTAATTTTGCTATGCTTTTCGTTGTACATTAAAAATGTTTTCCTTGGATAACTTATGTTTGGAATATGAAGTGCTAATAATGTAAAATCTACCTTTGCATTCTATTTAGAGAAGAAAAATATATTGGGATGATTGAAGAGCTAAAATAGGATTTCAAGGAGAATCTGCACATACCTAAGAAGATAGGTGTTTTTGAAATATATTAAAATTATTCTCTGAAAATTGCCATTACAAAGAAAGGACCAATCACTGCTATTGTTTTGATTTGGAGGTAGGAACAACCAAATTCAGCCTTCTTATTCTCTCTTACTCTTTAGTAGAAGTCTTAGAACATTAAACTTGAAGTAGAGATTGAGCTCTACTAATAAATAAACTAATGAATAAATAAATTCAATAAATAAACTAATGAATAGAGAAGATTCAATAAATAAATAAATAAACTAATTAATAGAGAAGATTGGAGAACAAAATAGAGGAGATTTGAGAACAAAGTTATATAGTTGAAAAATGTGAAACTTAGGTAGTATTAAGGAAGTTATGATTCTATATAACAAGGAAATCTATAATGTATAAATTAACAGTTTTCAAATATATACATCCCTAGTGTCTTACATCCCTGACTTTGTCCCTGGGTCTGTTTCTTCAGTTTCCCCATATTAGAGCTACGGGGCCTGGCTGGTTGGTGGTAATTAAGGAAATATTACTAACATTAAGGAAATATTACTAAATATTCCAATTGGAATCTCTGTCTACTTCTCTTATCTGTTCCCCTAATATGTGGCCCACATTAATATGTACTTCCCTCTTACTGAAAACTTTTTCCTCTTTACCTCTTCTTTCCCTGATTTCTACTCAAAGGGAAATGTTTCAGTATGTAGGGCAATGTTTCCCATAAAGTTCAGTGCAGTTTCTTGGCACATCCTCTGTTCTACTGTGAAAAAAATTCAACTTTTCTACAAAGTTCTACCTTTTCACTAAAATAAAGATTTCCATTTGCAAAATTCACTCATTTTTCCAATGGAGGTTTCCCTTCACACACACACACACACACACACACACACACACACTTTTTCCACAATTCAAAAATGGTGTGAGAAGAGGAAGAATATGATATACTCTTGAGTTTTCAATACCACTTCCAAAAATAAGGAGTTTAAAGCAAGTCTGTGAGAGAATGAAGCCAGTAGCAAAATTGAAAGGGAATATTGTGGTATAAGAGGATTATGAGAAACATAGGTACTTAAGGAAGATGTTCTTGCAGACAGGAAAATTATTCAGGTACAAGATTCTGGGGGGGGGGGGTAGGAGGGGACAGGGTTGAGGAACAGTGTGACCTTTAAAAGATATGTAATATGGGTGCCTGAGTGGCTCAGTTGATCAAGCATCTGACTTCAGCTCAGGTCATGATCTTACAAGGTGGGTCAAGCCCCACCTTGGGCTCTGCAGTAACAGCATGCAACCTGCTTCGAATTCTCTGTAGCCTTCTCTCTGCCCTTCCCCTTGCTTGTTCAATCTCTCTCTCTCAAAAATAAATAAACATTAAAAATAAAATAAATAATATGTTATATAAACTCCTTTCTCTCCACTTTCAAATGGCTCCATTACCATTCACTCATTTTTGCAAAGGAAGTCTTAGGCCAATTTGATGATTGCAAATTCTCAATTAATGTACCTTGATTTTGAAATTTTTTAATGATTGAATAGATCTTCTCCCAATAACTCTTTTCTTTATACCAAAGCAAAGGTATTTTTCTGCTTCTTTTCCACTGTAATGCTAAAAACGTGATCTCTGGAGCTAGAAGTATTGGATTTGAATTAAGACTTTGCCACTCACTGCATAAACGTGAGAAAATTAGCAAATTATCTAACTTCTCTGACCTCAGTCCTCTCATCCGTAAATGGTAATAATGGTGCTTATTTCAGAAAATACTGTGTTTGCATGGATTAGATAAATTTAGCATAGATTTGGCTTGTGAGCACTGTAATGAACTATTCACCATGCCATTCTTTAGCCACTCCTTCTTGTCCTTCTCTTTCTTCTTCCAGTTATCATGGCTAACATTTTCTAATATCTTTTGTTCCTTCTTTGCACATTTTTATTCTTCCCCAAACAAGAAATAAGAATTGTCCATGATCTTGGATCATGTGACAGCCTTTTCTTGAACATCTTAATCCATTAGCATAGTTTCAAATATTTACAAAGATGAGATTTCCTATTACGCATAGCTCTTACCAAAACTTCTTCCTTAATCTTTAACTTTCTGGGAGACTTCTCCATGCAGACATCCCACTGCCACCTCAAAGTCAATTAGTCATAAGTCCAAGTTCTTAGTCTATATGAAGGCTTTCTCTTGGTTTTCCCTCCTCCTGTCACCGACTAACTCAAAATTGCAAAGTAAACCTTCTTTTTCTCTTTTGGTACCCACATACAGGAAACAAAAATTTCATGCTCTTGTTTAATTTTTACTATTTCTTCTTTTCAATCTCACCCCCATCATGTTAGTTCATGTCCTCATTACTTGACTTTGAACACCACAGACTGGTGTGTTTGTTTCTGAAATTTGCATAAGTGAGTCATAGATTGTGTCTGATTTGGTGTCTGACCTTTTTTGTTCTAAGTTTGTGAGTATCCACCATGATGATATATATACATTTATTTTCACTGATGTGTAGGATTCCAATATGTGAATAGACATGTCTTATTCACCCATTCTACTGTTGATGATATTTAGGCTGCTTCTACTTTAGGATGATTATGAATAGTGCTTCCATAAACACATTTGTACATGTTTTGTGATGATACACTCACAGTTCTTTTGTGTGTGTATGTAGATATGTACACACACACACATACACAAATAAGGGATAAATATCATATACACAGAAAAGACATATTTATTGAAATACGAGTGGTTGTCTCTGGGTGGCAAGATATAAGAAAAATTTTGTCTTATTCTAAGTTTTCTACAACAAAAACAAAATTTGAAAATTGGCATAACATAGTCATTTGGAATATGATTTCAGGGGTCAAAAAGCCTGATAAAATTCTAGTACCACTATTTATTCCCTCTTATTTTATTTACATTTAATTAATGTAATTAATTTATTCATAATATTTTATTTTAAGTTATTTAAACTTGCTGAGGCTCAGTTTCTTCATTTGTTCATCTTTAAGTTTGGGGAATCATATTTCCTTCATAAATCTGTTGCAAGGAATAAATTGCCTATCACATGTAAACTCAGTTGAATACCCGGTAAAAACTATTTGTTATGTTTTTGTTGGAATTGTATTATTATATTTATGATAAAAGAATACTGTTTCACCTCCTATAATTTATGTCTTGCAAAATTTGAGTTAGAATATAGAATAATTTTACATTGCAGTAATTTAAAATTAAAAAAAAATATTGGAACAATCAGAAGAATGTTTATTCGCACAGCACAGAGTAGCAAACTATCTGTAGGTTAAGTTACTTATAGGTGGAGCTATAAATCTTTGAACCAAAACCACTAGAGTAACAATGGCAACAGAAAGAAGAAAAATGCAGAGAATTTACTGTATAAGTGTACTGATTGAATCATTACTGATGCTTCTTTGGTTTCTGTTTTTTTATTATTTAACATTCATAAGAATATGATTATATGTGCAAATTGGGTATCACTTTCTTAAAATTTTGGATCAGCTGGGGACTACACTCCACTGAACCAGCAAAATCTGAAACAGATAAACTACCATTTACAAGGAAGCATTTAAGAAAATTGCACGTATGACAAGCAATTTTTTTCAACCCATACGGCTTATTTATGATGCTACAATGTGTGTGCTGCATTTTCAAATGTGCTAGTGTTGAGATTCATACCTGTACTGTTTGTTTGTTCAGAGTCCTAGGACATTATAATAAAACGAAAACTTAACATCACTCTCAAGTGGGGCGTTCATTTTAATTAAAAATAGAAAACAAGTGAATAATTTCCCTCCAGTTCTACTTAATTCTTAGTAAATGCTATAATAAAATGTAAATAAAAATTATTATATTAATACAGATTATATTAAACAAAGAACAGGGATTTGGAGTTTTAGATGGAGCCTAGTTTGAAAAGCAACACCATTGTTTACTAACATTTAACTCTGGGTTAGTTTTCCCATCTGTAGAAAAGGCTGAATGTGATAATTAAATATGAATGTGAATTTCCCTCACACTGCCTGACACAAAATGGGTCTTCAGTGATATTGTTCTGTCACTCTAGTATTAAAATTGTTTCCTTCAAAGTAATAGAAATTTTCCAATTTTGTTATTTTGTCAGACTCAGCAGAGGTTTTTTTTTTTTTTTTTTTTTTTTTTGATATCACTCAATATATCTCAAAATTTTAGGGTCTTTGAAATAAATATTTGTTAAGAAAGTAGGAAACTATGATTGTTTTGACCCAAACTTAGACATAGATTCTACAAATTTTCTGAAATGCATCTTCACTCCATTACAATATTCCTACCTAACAAGGATAGATGTGCATTATTCTCATATCAGTCTTTCTGATTTTAATACAAAGATGAACATACATATACTGAACTTATCTAAGGATAGTATGCCCACAGTATTTTTATAAAGTTAAGATTATTCCACCTACAATAGTATTTTATGCATTGGTCCACTCCTACCACAGCTATAGCCATCTATAATAATACCCAAAATGGCTTTTAATTTAGATTTCATCACTGAACTTCCCACACTGGGCTTTAGGTACTTTTTATAATGCATCTGAATGTTTTAGTATACTTTGAGCTTCTCCAAAGGTGAAACTACTAGCAATATGGTCCACTAAGCTGATATGGAAATCCTTTTCCAATTCGAATATGCAGCAGTGTTGAATTAAGTATTACTTTTCTAGAAGCCAGAAAAATCATATTAAACTAATTCAAGACCAATAACATATCTCATGAGTTAGAAGCAAATTCTAAACAGATCTGAAAGGAGGCTGCCACAACCAGCTGCATATAGTATATAAAACTTCCATGAAAAAGAGCTCTCACTGAAGATGAGATCACCATGTAAAAATTATGGACCATAAGAGTAAAGGAAGCCACCATTAGGAAGAATCAGCAGAGGCTAGAAGTAGAAAAATTGGCATTCCAAGTAATAATAAAAAAGCCCCTAAATGATTATTATCTAAAATCCTAACAGAATAGTAGAGAAGCAGTTGATTTTTTAGTTTACTGGATGATGACTACAAAGATCTTATTCTATTATATGAACTAATATTTCAAGTAACAACAACAACAACAACAAGAACAAACTCCCCACAAACCCTAAGTTTTCAAATATTTTATGTTTGGTATACATGATACAGTTGAAAGAGGAAAATCTTTTGCCTAATACTTGTTCCAAATCAAAGATTTTATGTAAAAATATGTGGAATAATTGAAATATAATGTTTTGGCCTAACTATTATTCTTCACTACCTGCAAGAGGAAAATATGAATATTAAAAAAAAACTCATTAAAAATCTGTTGTCAAACACATTTGTGAAGTAATATAGCACAATAAAATATTCAGGAAGTATCATGAAGCAGCCTTATACAAAGTCAGCACTTGCTAGATTTCTTTAAAGACAGCATCCATTGTTTAGATAAATGAAGCGGGCTTCTAGATCAGAGGTTACTGGCACAAATCAATATGCTGAAATATGCATTCTGTCCATATGGTATTTCAGTAACGGGTGCTTGAAATTCAGTACACAGCTTTGCTATAAATCCCAGGAAGAAGTTATATTAAAAGAAAGTTCTGTGATTTGAACTCAGAAATCAATGGAAATGTACACAAAAAATAAGATATTTTTAGACATATATGTGAAAAGAATGGCTTCTGTCATTGCCATTCATAATTCATATTTTTGTTTCCTATGTCCAATTTAAGTTGGATTTTTTCCATGTCTTCCTTTCCCTGCACAGACAGTCTTTAAGTACACAAGCATTCCATGCTGGGAAGAAATCCATACATGTGATACTTATTAAAAATATAAAAAAAAAAAATCCAGATTAGCAAGAATCTAAAATAAGAAAGTCTTGGGGCGCCTCAGTGGCTCAGTCAGCTAAGCCTCAGACTTCAACTCAGGTCATGCTCTCACGGTCCGTGAGTTCAAGCCCCGCGTCGGCCCAGAGCCTGGAGCCTGCTTCAGATTCTGTGTCTTCCTCTCTCTCTGCCCCTCCCCTACTCATGCTCTGTCTCTCTCTGTGTCTCAAAAATAAATAAACATAAAAAAATTAAAAAAAAAAGGAAGTCTTCAACTTGTTAGAGAGTATAGAGGAGGAACACTATTCCTTTCTTCCCTTATAGATTTGTTGCCTGGCCTGATAATTAAATTGACACAAGGCAGATTAATGGGGAAAAGCAAATTTAATTTTGTATGTATGGAGCTCCAATGATATGAACCCCCAAGAAGTGACCAAAGCAGGCAGGTTTTATGTCTTTTATACAAAGAAATAATCCAGGAATAATTGACAAACTAAAGAAGTTTGGGTTTGACATGAGCAAATTAATGAAGAAATACCAAGGTTTGCTCATACAGTCTTCTTGCTCCTGAATTCCCTATCTCGGGCTATACAGATGTCGTCCACTGTCCAGGTGCAGGCAGGGCACTCTTCACATGGGGAACTTATTACCTGCCTTTGAGGAAGCAGAAAAAGGTCAGAATGACCTTCTTGCACTGATCGTTTCTTAGTAACTTCAGTGCAAAACAATCTATCAGAGTGGGATGTTTTGGAATGGCTTTCCCTAAACCCCATCAAGAGGTATTTGGGAATGGTTGGAAGTGGGGGGTACTTTACTTCCAGGAAAAAAAGATACACAGTATGAATGGAAGCTTATGTGATGAGATCAAATAGATATAGAATCGCATACACACACATGCACATGCATAAACACTCATTCATACAAAATCTCTATGACTGGATTTCAGACAAGAAAGAAACAGCTAATTCTAGGGATGTGTTGCTGGAAATAGTTTCCTGATACAAATGGAGCTTTAGTAGAATCCTGAAGGATGGATAGAATTTTGAGAGATGGCAAGAAAATTGGGAGGCACTTTATGCATGGAGAATACTGTGGGTACAGGAATAATCTGAGGGAATAAAATGCATCTTTAAACTCATCTAGTTTGCACAACAAATAGGAGATATAAATAGGAAAATATGTTCCCCCTTCTGTCTTCCTTCCTTCCCTTCTTCCTTTCCTTCCTTCTGCAAAAAATTAATTACTAAGCCCCATCATGTACTAGGGTCTAAGAATACAGCTATTAAAAAGTCCTTGTTTTTGCTCTCAAAGAATTCATGGTCTAACAGTACAAACAAAAACGTGTACCATTTATTAGAGTAACGTGACAAACTCAGCTTGTGCTGTGGCATGGGGACAAATTTGTCAGACCATAGGTGCAGGGTACACACGAGGGAAGGTAAAATTAAATTATGATGACACTAGGTATGTAAGGACCCAGATGATCCAGTAGAAGGGCTTAGAGGTGATAAAGTGGAAGGAAAGAAGAGTGCCTTAGGGATTATTAATTGGGAAATGTTGCCCATAAGAGAACTAGGATTATGGTTAATTTAGGCTCCATCTTAGTATGTGTGTATGTACACATACACACACACTCACACTAGGCTTGAATATCTACCATTGTTTTACTATTATCTCTTAAAACTATTATCACCACACATGTAGACCCCCAAATGCCTGCTTGCATACACGTGCATGTGCATACACATAAGAGATTCAACAGACTTCTGGAACCATAGTCATGCTACAAGCAGAAGCTGCTGTCATGAACTGACTGAATAATGTTCAGTGACCTAAATTGGGGCTTAGAATAAATGTAGGTGTGTGCGTGTTTTAATCAAATAAAAAGTAGGACAAATACATGTGTTTACTTTTTTTTTTCACCAAAGCAGAGAAGCCTCTTTGTGTGTGTGTGTGCATGTATGTGTGAGTGTGTGTGCATGGCTACAAAAATAAAAATACCATTAACCTGAAAAAGAAATGAACCATAAAGTGGTTTTCTATCAAAATAGACATGAAGTGGATTAAAAATTAAACTCCAGACTGGGACGTATTTTTGTGTTCCTTTTCAATTCCCAATAATGCATTAGGATACATAGAAAAATCCCTGAGGATATGTGCCATTGCCTGTCCTTATCATGGTAATCAAGGCGGGGATGAGAACAAAGACTTTTGTCTCAGAATTGTGCCTCCTAAGATTAACACTCAAATATAAAATAATTCCCAAGCTAGCAAACATATGTCATTTCCTGGAGAATTATGAGCAATTTCTGTGGGTTTGTATAGAAATAATTCCCATGAATATCATCATCAATATCTAGAGCTATGTAAACAAAAGCTGCCAAATTACACTTTTTCTCTAAAGTATAGTAGGATATCATACAATGCCACTCACCATACGGGTGTCATTGAGATCATTAAACCTGAAATGGAAATGCCTTTTGCTGGCATTTCTAAAAGGAGAGCTAAATCATCATACAGTGCCACGTTGAAAGGGGGTATTTGCCTTCTGATGCCTGAGGAAAGGATTTAGGCCACTTCCATTACCATCAGAGTGGTGGATGGTAAGACTGCCTTCATGTTAGACTGACAATGTTTCTTTTAATATTTTAAATGAAAGAAAGAATTCACAACACACAGAATTTCAACACTATGTAGAAAAAAAAAAGATCCTTAAGGAATTAAATGTGAGTTTTTGAAAAGGTTGTGTAGGCAAGGAAATAAAATACTAAATTTGCAATGAGCTGATGAGACCACAGGGAAAAGGAATCTCTTGAAGCACAGCTGTCATTTTACAGGTGAAGAAACTGAGACCAAAAGGTATGTGAAGGTATGTGAACTATGACAGGACCACATAGTGAATCCAGTCTTCTTTCTGCTATACCTGACTGTCCAACAAGCAACAAGTACAGAGAAGGGATATTATACAGCCAAATTTCAGATATAACATAATTTTTTCCCCCAAGTCATGCAGATACTACCTTTTTCTTTTTTTATTTGCTAGGCCACCTAGAATCAATTTCTGGTTTAAATAGAAATTTGACCCACTTTTGTGTCTTAGTATGTATACATTATTTCATATTATAACAAATTCATTTTTTCTAAATTTGATATTTGTGGCTTTGCAACAAGGGGCAATGTCATATCATACCACCCAGCACATCAAACAACCTGGCCTTTTGTAGCCATTGCTTCGTTTGCTATGTCTGTGGTTTCCTATCACTTTATTTTTATTGCAGAGACCCCAGCCTCTGTGACCACTTTCCTAGCATCCAACCCTTACGGGTCTGAGCACAGATAGAGTCTCCTCTCCCTGATGCAATCATTACTATATACATCTCATCCCTCTTTTAGTCACCTCCCTTCTGCATTGTCCACATCATGGGCCTCTCTTGTCAGGGCCTTTATCACCTCTCATGGCAGGAAGACAGTTTAGCGCCCCTCATTTCACCAAATCTAACATCCTCTCCCAAATTTATCTTCATTCACAACCATCATCAACCTCTTAAATATATTTTTTTCTTATATTTACTGCTCTCAGAGAACCTCATAGACTTCTGTTATTATGTGCTATCCCCCAACCAGTACCTGTCTTTTGCCACAAATGTTCACCTTTTTGACAATAAAATAATCTAATAAATGTATAGGTTTTGATGGACAACAGTATTAGCAGTCTCTGGGTCTGCTTCTACACTCCCCTAAAGCCTTCTGAACACAGTGCCTTCAAACAAAGGAATGGACCTTATTAAATGTCCTTCAGAAGGATAATATCTTTCAGAAAAGGAAAGGACTATTGAGGGGTACAGTTTTGGCAGCTGGGTTTAGCAATACACCTCAAATCATAACAGAAGGCATCAGACACTCCATCTTGACATAGGAGTGATAATTCTGTGGAGTCATTTGGGATGAGAAAGTTCATTTTGAGCAAGCAAGTGATGAAATATCTTGAAGCATTTAATTTTAACTCACATTTCCCTATTTAGAAAAACAAATTATTTACAAAAAAAAATAAAATGAAACAAAACCTTATTATAATGGACTATGCTGTCAGAATTTTAGTTATGACAAGGCTATTCATAACTTTCTGGAAAAACAAACAAACAAACATAAAAGAAAAATTAGAAATTATCCCAGATATACACTCTCTATTCAGATAAAAGCCATAATGGCTTATTATATACTTGCTTTCTAACTAACATTTGGTTACAGTCTTGGCTCTTTTTATTTATTTTTTATTTTTTTTTATTTTTTTCACTTTGTGACCTTGGTCAGTGTTTTCAATTTCTTTAAACCTATATTTCTTTATTTGCAAAATGGGGGAGGGGCGAGAAAGGGCATCTGCCTTTAGATTATTATGAGGATTAAATTAGATAACATTTCTAAAGTAGTTAAGCACCCTGGCACATTATAGCCATTTAATAAATGGAGATTTTATTCCATTTTAGGTATGAGATTGTCCTTTAAAAGTAATAATGTAATCACTAATAACGATCTGATTTTGGACTTCAGGAGATAAATCCACATTTATGAAACTGAAAAGGAGAATTTCCAGGGAAAGAATAGAATTTTCCCTTAAAACACTTTTTTCCCCTTCTTTAGAAATGGGTATTGCATAGCTGTATTGAGCATTCACCTCCTATTATTTAAAACAATGTTTGATTGGATTTAAACTATCATTGGACATCTTCTCAAAGGACAATCCAAACTCTTCAATTATCTTTTTCACATACATCTCAAAAGGTATTTTGAGTAACTGAAAGGCCATAATTCTTTTTCCCTGAAGTTTTGAATTCCATCTGATGAAGTTATTACGCTTTGTGGAATAGAACCATGTCACAGAAACAATAGCTTGCATTAACCTCTTATTGCCTTCAGTCAGGTTCTTTCTTTTCCTTCATAAAAGTTAATTTAATGCTTTTGAAAGAAGCAAGATTGGCAGGGATAGAGAATTAAGGTCTACGTCACAAAATAGTTACTGACAAGAATAAGTCACAATATTCTTGAAATTGTTGGCTATTACAGAATCTCAAATGCATTTAGGAAGGACTGCCTTAAAGGAGTGGTAGTAATTGAGTCTTCCTGGTCCATTCAGCTCATGGACACATCCTAGGGATGATAATTAGAGCTATTCAACATGGTGAGTGTTGGTTTTCAATTAAAAAAAAATTACTCTCATCTTCTCTGGGATACACTGTGTAGCCAAGATTGGAATCACTTGTGTGACATTACGTGGAGGAAAGGGTTTTTTCAGGACAATTACAGTCAAAAGTTTCAAAATGTAGAACTCCAGTCTAAAATCATTTTTTTTATTAAAAAATTACTAGGTAGCTACTATCTGCCATTTTTCCCTTTAGGCATTGGAGATAAGACAGGTATAATTCCTACTTTCATAGCATTTAATGGAAAGGGGGAGAGATGTGAAACAAACATACAGAAATTTGAAAGATAACTTCAGACCCACAACTGGCCTTATGGCCATATGACCTGTGCAGTTTAAAGCTCCATTTAAGTTGGTTTAAGGCTCAGCTACTGGCTTCCTGAAATTCTTAGTAATATATATGTTTTTTTAAACAAGAGCCTGCATTTTAATTTCCATCACTGGACTGTTAATTATGTAGCCGGTCTTGCTCAGATAGTAGTAACTAATATAAAGGAAATAAAATCATGAGACAGAGAAAGAGAGGGGTCATGAGTCACAAAACTACTTTAGAAAGAAGTAAAAAAAGACCTTTCTGATGAGGTAATTTATGAGCCATGAATTACAGTATTTTGTAAATTAGTGGACTTCATACACTGACAGGAGACTAAATTTATTTACTCAAATTCAACAAATACTGATTTAACACCACTGCTGTGCAATAAGCCACCAGATTACTCTTTAAGCAAAAATAGGACACAGTTCCTGTCCCCAGTAAATGTGAAGTAAAAATAAATAAATAAATAAATAAATAAAGTACACAGGTAATTCTCCATACGCTTTTTAAGAGAGACATTTAGAGACACGAGGATTCCAGAAGTGGAAGATATTACAGAAGCTTTGGAACAGTAAGAGTAGCCCTGGAAAGCAAGAGAGGTAGAGTATCTCTCTGCCACAGTTTAGTAGGGTGGGATGAGTAGGATGACTTCTTTTCCAGGCAGAGGAAACAGCCTTACTGAAGTCTCAGAAGACAAGCATATTGGCTATGAGGGCAACAGTGAATAAGTGTAGCTACCATATAGGATGAAAGTAGGAAAGTAGGAAAGTAGGAAAGCATTAAAACCAAAACAAACAAAAAAACCCATTTGAGTGCATTCTTATCTCCTTTTTTTTCACTTTCACCTAATAAACTGCTAAATCTTATTGATTCTGTTCTAAATATCTCAGGTGCACTATTTCTAGTAACTTGTTTCTCTGTCTTCAATTAAGCCTTTTTTTCCAGATCAGCTCTCCTCTCTGCAATCAGAGGACTCCTTTTAAAATGAAAATCTGATCATACCACTATCGGAATTGAAATATTTCAATACAGTGAATAAGGCTTGATTCTGAAATCAGGCCTAACAGGAGTTGAATCTTAGCTGCCCTACTTACTCTGTTGTTGTTGTTGTTGTTGTTGTTGTTTTGTTTTGTTTTGTTTTTTTGTAAGTTCTATGTCCAATGTGGGGCTTGAACTCATGGCCCTGAGTTCAAAAGTCATATGTTCTAGAAACTGAGCCAGCCAGGTGCCCTCAAACTGTGTCATGTTAATGAAGTTCATAGACTGTCTGGTCTTCAGTTTCCTCATGGGTAGTTATGCTAATTCAATAAAATAAAGTACACTGTCTGATTAACACAGAGAGCATTCAGTAAATGTAACTGGTGTCAGGATAAAGTCAAATTCCTTCCTGTGGGATTAAGACCCGTAAGTGAGCCTTTCTCTAGCTTTCTCTCTAGTGTCATCCCCTGGCTTATTCTTTATTTCCAAAATATTCAGCTGCATGACATGTTCTCCCTTGTTTCCAGGACAGTAACATGCTATGCTTTCTCTGAATAATTCTCTTTCATTACCTATTTGTCTTATTCCTTCATCTATTGATGTTACTCTCATTTGCTAAGCATGAAAACTCAGACCCCGATTGCTCCTAAGACTTCTTCAAAGTCACACTGAGTAGAACCCAGCCTTAAGCCCATTTGTATTGGTTCAAATCCTGTGCTCATTTTCCTGTACTCACTGCCTCACAAATGTCAGGTATTCTCTGGGGAAAGATTTTTTTTTTCCTCGCTACAATTATTCTCAAAATACACACTTTGTCTTCTGCCTTTACCGTTTACTGTCCTCTTCCTTTGATTGAAAATTGATATTGGTTTCTACTAACTGCTTATTTATGTCAACTAAAATCAGAAAGCAGAAAAAGAAATGTATGAACAAAAGTCTGACATACCCCACCCTTTCCAAGAATAATTTTCCGTCTTTGAGTTAATGGGCTATTACCCCATTCTTTGGAGGAAACTTGAAGCATTGATTTTCAAGTATCAGCCATAAACTTGGTACTAGAGAAGTGGCACTGTCATTTTTAGAATATTTAGGGAAAGCTACCACAGATAGAAATGTAAATGGAATGTTAGTTTACTTGGTGAAATCAGTTTTAATCTTAAAGTCTGGCTAATGTAAATTCGGATTGTTATAGATTCACTCCATAAACATCAATAATTTTCCATTATGTTAAAATCAATCTCAGTTTCACATTCAAACAACAGATTCAAGTAAAAACCTTAGAGGTTTGTATTCTCCTAAAAATGTTATTATTTTGGGTCACTGCAAAAATAGCTGCATGTTCCTGTAAGGAAAGTACAATTTAGCTTTGATGTTCCATTCCTAGAAAAAAAAAGCAAGTTCATACCTCCTAGAAAAATCCAATCATGCTTTCTAATTATCCATAACAAGCGATTTACATGTAGAGACAAGAAAGGAAAGGAGAGGAGAGGAGAGGAGGAAAGAAGGAAGGAAGGAAAGGAGAACAAGAAAGAAAGAAAGAAAGAAAGAAAGAAAGAAAGACACTTAGAAACAACAAAGTAAAGAAAGGAAAGGGGAGGAGAGGAGAGGAAAGAAGAAAGAAAGAAAGAAAGAAAGAAAGAAAGAAAGAAAGAAAGAAAAAAAGAAAGAAACTTAGAGACAACAAAGGAAAGAAAGGAGAGGAGAGGAGAGGAAAGGAGAGGTAGAGGTGGGGAGGGGAGGGAAGAGGTGGGGAGGGGAGGGGAGAGGTGAGAAGAGGAAAGGAGAGGAGAAGGGAGGGGAGGGGAGGGGAGGGGAGGAGAGGAGAGGAGAGGAGAGGAAAAGAGAGGAGAGGAGAGGAGAGGAGAGGAGAGGAGAGAAGGAAAGAAGGAAGGAAAGAAGAAAGAAAGAAAGAAAGAAAGAAAGAAAGAAAGAAAGAAAGAAAGAAAAAGAATTTTGAAGGAAAACTGCCTGAAAGTGGTATATGTTTACAGCGCAATGTGATATGCTTCTCAATCTTAAACAGAGTTGAATTTAGGTCATTTGACCTCTGCAAAACCCAAGTTTTCTCATCTATAAAGTAAGAACAACGGTGTCAACCTTGCCCACTCTTCAGAATTTGTCTGAGGATTAAATGAAATAGCCAGCGTGAAAGCACTTTGAACATATATTTATGAATCAAATGTAATGTGACATAATTTCATGCTGGGAAAGACACATAAACCCTTCAACTCTCTTTCAAGTGGTAGAAAAAAATCACTTAGGTCCCCTCGCAGATTGTCACTTGAATTTTTTGTCTCATCTGGAATGTTTTTCTCTCCCCCAAAATTTTTAGATAAAAATCATTTCATCCATGAAATGTTTTCTAAGATCTACAGCCCTTGCTTACGTCTCTTTCTAATCTAAAACCCTTACCTCAAATTTATGTAAGAGAACTATTGCAGATTCATCCCATGAGTGTCAGTCTTGCTACTTCTCGTTGGCAAGTCCTTTAAGACAGAACTAGTCTCACGTTGCCTCCAGGTGCCTGGAACTCTGCTGAGCACAAAGGGCATGCTCAATACTGATGTGCTGAATGGATTCATTCACCCCTTGGGAAGGCTGGCTGGTTTTTCTATTTAACCATTTTGCTGATTATTCATAGGATGTTATTTGTTCTGTCTACAAAGAATCTAGCCTAGAATTAGGCATGTGGAGATTAACTGGTATAGGAGAACAGGCATATTTCACTGGTTGTATAATTGTTCAAGGTTCCCTTGCACTTTTCACTTTTAACAGTAAGAGCATGTATCTAATAATCAATCGACTCTGGCATTAGTCTGACGTAGGTTAATGTCTGACATTTTCTTGTTATAAACCATGCAACTGCTGAAAGTTACCTATCTTGTGCCTCAATTTTCTTATCTGTAAAATAGGGATGCTATTAAAAATAGTGCATATACTATTGGCTATAAGTGTATTAATGTCTGTATCAGAGGGTACTTCAGCAACTCATTCATTTATTCACTTGCTGGGTATACAGAGACGGATTAAATATAGCCCTTATTTTTGAGGTCTAAAAATAAGATCAGGGATGCAATTTGATCAGTACTAATGAAAGTATGTTTGACCCAGACTGATATAGGAATACAGGGGAAGAAATGACAATTTTCCATGGAACAGGCAAAAAGAGATATGACAGAAAAGCCATTTGATTTGGATGCTTACTTAACAAGCAAAATTGTTCTAGTAAGTAGAAAGAATGTGATGGAGAAGAAAAGAAATTTCCAGATAAGCAACTGATGGATACTAGGTCTTGGCTTTGTAGAATGGTTTGTGTAAAAATCTAATGAGGTGAGATGAAGATACTATAAGAAGACTTCATTACAAAACTGGGTAAGCCTGGAATTATGAATTTTTTAAATTTTTTTAATGTTCATTTTTGAGAGAGAAACAGAGCACAAGCAGAGGAGGGGCAGAGAGAAGGAGATATAGAATCTGAAGCAGGCTGCAGGCTCCACACTGTCAGCACAGAGACCAACGCGGAGCTCGAGCTAACGAACCGCAAGATCATGACCGGAGCTGAAGTCGGACGCTTAGCCAACGGAGCCACCCAGGCGCCCCCTGGGTTTATGAGTTCTAAAGATAGGCCCTTTTACTACACAGACGTGTAATGTATCTACACACATGTGCATATATATGGCCAAATACTGCTTTTATCATTCATCTCTAACATAATGGCATACACATTGAAAATGAAAACTTAGTTTCATTGTAAAAACAGAGTAAAATATTGAGACAATTAGAAACTATCAGATTTAATCAAGCTATTCCTAAACAATAAAATAGGGATAGTAGTTGGTTTTAAGTTAGCTTATCTAGTTGTCTACTTGTATTTAGTTGATATGCCAAAAGTTATTCTAATGATTCTTCAATATTTATAAGTTCCTTGACAGGTGAAAATTCATATATTGAGAAATAAAAACCAAAGGAGAATCAGTTCCATTAAACTTAAAAGGTTCAAGAAACCTATAATTCTGCTTAGAAATGAATATAAAAAGAGAAAAGCCCAGGGGTGCCTGGGTCGCTAGGTTGGTTGAGCCTCCAACTTCAGCTCAGGTCATGATCTCCCAGTTCTTAAGTTCAAGCTCCCTATTGAGCCTGCTTCATATGCTCTGATCCACTCTCTGCCCCTCCCCAACTTGTGTGCGCACATGCTCTTTCTCTCTCTCTCAAAAATAAATGTATTTTAAAAAGCCGAATATGTATATTGTTTAAAAACTCTTAATTTTTTTTCTTTTTTTCTTTTTTTTGAATGTGGAGGGGAAGGGTCAGAGGGAGAAAGAGAGAGAGAATCCCAAGCAGGCTCCACGTTCAGCATGAAGCTTGACTCAGGGTTCAGTCCCATGACCCTGAGATCATGACCTGAGCTGATATCAAGTGTCAGGCAGTCAGCCAACTGAGCCACCCAGGCACTCCTAAAAACTCTGAAAAAGCAGTGTATCACCCTTTGTCTCTTCACGGCTTTGGTGGTATAACAAATATAAAACACAATTTATGAGTTACTGGAATATGTCAAGGATTTTTTATGGATAGACCTACATTGGTGTAAATAGTAACTTATTGTCACAGATAAGTTCATTAACAGTAAAGAACACTTTATAGAGATGACTGTAGGAAAATAAAACAACTTCATAGATGTCTGTATTTGAAAGTAATAAAAGACTTTTAATAAAATTTACATTAAAGAAGTGTTTCATGGGTGAAAAAAGCATTTTGCTTTTCTTTACCAACAACATGAAGTTATAAATATCACCAAAGAAAATATGTTATTAAAATACTCCTAATTGTATATTATGCATCACAGATATAAGGCCTTCATATGTAACATATAAATGTTGATGGTAAGAGAAAGTAATAACTTAAAAAAATAAAAAAAAACATTTTTCTTGTAGTAAATCTGACCACACCAGGTTAATTTTTCTTTTAAAATAAGCTTAGGTTAATGACTATAAAATCTTGTAATACAGAATGTGAATTTATATGCAAAATTCAAAGAGCAGTTACATTTCTCCTCACCCAGTTGAGCCAAAAGTGATCAGCAGTGTAATCACTATTATGTTCAATAATATTATAGAAAATAATTCCAATTTTTATTAGTCACAAACATAATAAAAGATCAACTGATATTTAGTAGATGTGACATGTGAACTATTTTCATTTACAGCACTATTAGCTTTACTTAATGAACAAAAGTTTAGTAAATTTTTTTTTAATATGAAGCATATTTCTTCATTGTTGAAATTGAGGAATAAAAAAATTTCTGTTTTGTGGGCAACTAGCTAGTACTACCTCCCATGTTTGTTATTATGATAGGTTTTATCACATTTTTGCGATGGCTTTTAATGAGTACTTCTAGACCACTGTCATATTTTAAAGTACCAACTTTGAACTTTGGCCACATACATCAGAAGTTTTACATATATGAATAACTTTGATCTAGGAATTATATTAGGCTGTAACAAGATGGGTCACCTGGGTGGCTCAATCAGTTGAGTGACCGACTTCGGCGCAGGTCATGATCCCATGGTTCGTGAGTTCGACCCCTGCATTGGCCTCTGTGCTGACAGCTCAGAGCCTGGAGCCTGCTTCAGATTGTGCATCTCCCTCGCTCTCTGTCCCTCCCCCACTCATGTTCTCTCTCTGTCTCAAAATTAATAAACATTAAAAAATTAATAAAAGGATATAACCAAATAATGCAAATATGTACATATACTAATGTTCAAGTTCATGGTTAATTTTTATTACTGAGACCTGAAAACAAGCAAGTATGTATCAAGGGGAGACTGAACAAATAAAGTAGGCAACACCACATAGTGCACACAGCATATAGTGACATGCCACATAGCCACTAAAATAATGACATGGCTCAGTATTTATGACATGGCGGGATGCCGATGACATATTAAGGAAAAAATCAGTATATCAAATTATAGTGATTTTATTTGCATATTTATACATTTGTACATATAAAATCCTCTTCCATAGATGCACATAGTTTGGTGAAATATGCAATGAATGCTTGAAGTGTTCTTTTTCTCTCAGTGGTCTAAGTTTTGTGATCTCTCTTAATAATTTTATGCATTGCTAAGGCTGCAATTTGGTAATATGTACACTTTCTTCAAATACTTTACTTCTACCTATCAGAAAACTGCCATATTTAATAGACAATTGTATTTTTGTAAATACACAATTTATGCTGCCCAAACAGGTGATGATACTGTCTAAAACTGTCCTATAGATAACCTCACAGTCATACACAGTGGCTCATTCATTATTATGCCTTTAAAAAGTAATAAATATACTCTTCTATGATAAAAACACTTTTAATCTAAAAAGAAATTATCCCTAAGTAGTATGTCTTTTCCTTGTAAAATTTAAAAAAAATGTAATGTTTATTCAGTTTTGAAAGACAGTGTGAGTGGGGAGGGGCAGAGAGAGGGTAGATACACAATCTAGAGCAGGCCCCAGGCTCTGAGCTATCAGCGCAGAGCCTGACATGGGGCTCAAACTCACAAACCATAAGATCATGACCTGAGCCGAAGTTGGTCGCTTAACCTACTGAGACACCCAGGTGTCCCTTCCTTGTAAAACTTTTTTACAACAGTTTGATGTAAAATATAACCAAATACTAAACATGTGAATAATGTTGAAATAATAATAAAGCATTAACTATATAATTCTCAATCTTTTCCCTCTTCCTCTTAAGAATCAGAAGAAAAACTCTAAGACTGAGGAAGCCACAAAATATATCTGAACATGAGTAGCTAAAATTTGAATTGTTTAAAATGTCATTGTGTGCCTCACCTATGATACTACCAATTTCAAATGACACAAAAATGTTTTCTCATTCTTTGTTCTGGGTCAAAGATAATTGGAGCTCAGGAATACAACCCACACCTCTGGCTCAGCAATATACCGCTTGGGATTAAATGTTCTTTTTCATATAGGTTTTTGTCACATCATTTTATATTGAACATTGAACTGGCTAAAAGATGAAAATGATGCTAATGTAAAGAACACATTCATCAACACAATCAGTTGTACTCTTATTAAAAGTTTCACTTGATAATGCAGGTAATAGGATTTGACTCTGGCCACCCAGCCATCCTGGAACATTCTTGGCACACGGCTAATCTAGGTCTATTGGAAAGAATGAACAACCAAAGAAGAATGCAGAGGACACCAGTGTCAAGGCAGAAGATAAACAGTGGAGAATGTGAAAAAAATAATGAAAGCTTTTAACAATTAAAAACAAGCACTTAAATCACCTGTTTGGGAATAACTTGTGCAAATATTTATTGAGCAGGTACGAGGTGCTTGTTTCTGTGCTTATAGTTTTGTATACATTGTTTTGTTTCATATTCAAAAGTGTATGAGATAAGTTTACTTATTATCGTCATCTTCCAGGAGAGAAAACTAAGGCACAAAGTGCATAAGTAGTTTGTCCCAGGTCACAGAGCTAAGTTGTCAGTTTTGCACGATTACAGATCCTTGGTTCTTAACCACTGCACTACTGTGAACAATATGAGTTGAATCATTTCTGTTTCTAGCCATGATACAATTGCTTATAACAAAAACAGTCTACTGCTTAGAACTACTAGAAAATCTATATAAAAAATACACACATACAAGAAAGTATCTTCTTGAAAGTACTGAAGAGCTCTGAGTTTGCTAGGACTTTATGGGCCAACATCCTGGAGAAAAGAGAAGCCAATTTGTGGTAAGACACATAGACCTTACAGCGTGCCTAGATGGCTCAGTCAGTTAAGCATCTGACTTTAGCTTAGGTCATGATCTCACAGTTTGTGAGTTCAAGCCCCACGTCAGACTCTGTGCTGACAGCTCAGAGGCTGGAGCCTACTTTGGACTCTGTCTGTCTGTCTCTCTCTCTCGCTCTGGCCCTTTGTGCTCATACTCTGTATCTCTCTCCTTCAAAAATAAATAAAATTAATATATATATATATATATATATATATATATATATATATATTAAAAAAGACACATGCCTTAGGACATTTGCTAATTGCTAAGAAGCTACTTGCTGGAGACAGATACTGCAAACTATAGAAACTAGCAGAGATTTCTACAATGTCCAACAGCCAGGGAGACAAAACTTAGCATTTATATCAAACAAGGTAGCTCTTAATTCAGGAGCCAAGGTTGTAAAGGGAAAAAAGAAAAAAGAGGAGTTATCCCTGTACTCTGAGACAGTTTTCCTTTTGAGGCCTTTTCAGTTCTTAACCTTTACAAGGCAAGGGGCTAAGAAGCCAAACAAATAAGCAGCAGGAAAGCTGAATGGAACTGTTGGTAGCTTTACATTATTAATGAGATAAAAACTGGATTTGAGATGCCATTAAGATAAGAACCCTGGGGTACCTGTGTGGCTCAGTTGGTTAAGTGTCACACTCTTCATTTAGGCTCAGGTCATGATCTCATGGTTTGTGGGACCGAGCCTCACTTTGGGCTCTGCACTGAGAGTGTGGAACCTGCTTGGGTTTCTCTCTCTGCCCCTCCCTCCCTCCCTCCCTCTTTCTTTCAAAACAAATAAACTTAGATATATATACAAGATCAGCACCCTGAATTTTAGTTTGGGTCTTCCTAGAGTATACTTCAAAGTAAAGAAGAATCAGAGATAAACTGAACCCCAACCACTAGTCTGTGCAGATTTTTTCCTACTATACTTGCCTACTGGAAGATAGAGCAAATCCTCTCTGTAGCTTCCATAACTTTTTTACACATGTCCAATGTAATGCACTGAATATTTGTGTCCCCCACCCCCAATTCATATTTTTATTGCCTAAAGCCCAATGTAGTGAGTGGAGTTGGGGCCTTTGGGAGATAATCGGGTTTAGATGAGAGTATAAGGGTAAAGGCCCCAGGATGAGATTAGTATCCTTATAAGAAGAGGAAGAGAGACCAGAGCTGTTTGTCTCCACCTTAGGAGGACATAGCAAAAAAGAAGTCCCCTGAGGAAGAGAGCCCTCAGCAAGGAACTAAGTTGACACCTTGATCTTAGACTACCCAGGCTTCAGAACTGTGAAATTAATTCCTATTGCTTAAGCCACCCAGTCTTTGATATTTTCTTAGGGTAGCCCAAGATGATTTATACATGCTGTCTTAAATCAAATATCACTGGGTGTATCAAGGGAAAAAAGCATAAAGATAGACTAGAAACAGACTCATAAGTCATCTAGATACTGAAATTTTAACATATATACTTAAAATAAATATAATTAAAATGTTCAAGATGACAATAAAGATAATTGCATCAGAGAAATGGAAACTATGATAGATAATCTAATAAAATTCTTAAACATAAAAAAATGCAATAACTAAAATTAAGAGCTCAACATATTGGTTGAATGACAGACTGGATTGGACAGAAGAGGGGATAGGTGATTCAAAAGATAAGTCAGTAGAAAATATCCTGATTTATGTACAGAGGAAAAAAGGATGGAAAAATAGAGAGGAAAATAAAAGAGACACACGAGACACAATGAAAAGGTCTAACACACTTATAATCAGAATCTAGGGCGGTGTATACCGCATGCACAACTCAGTTCTCCCCCTCAGTACTAATATACTCATTCTCCCAGGTTCTGGAAGTGTTGGCAACCCAAGCCTCTTAGCTAAATCCTGCTCCAGAAACTTCCCTCAGTTAAAGAGACATACCCTGCTGAAGGTCATTCCCACTCTCTGAAGGCTGGCTAATGGAAAGGCATAAATGTCTGGCCCACATGAAAGGACATCCCAGCTGTAGAGGTCCCCATGGAATTGGTTGAGGGTTTTGCTGCCACTCACCACAGCTCTACTCCTTCCTCTATGCCCACACAGATGCTGGTTCCCCAGATCCTCATTTCAGAGTCTGTTTCCTGGGGAACTTGTTCCAAGACATTGGGAACCAAGAATGTTCCAGGAAAGCAGACACCAAAACAATATCTGGGAGGTGAATCACCTACCAACTAGCTGCAGTGAAAAATCCATCACTAGTAGAAGGTAAAGTACAAAGTAGCCATGGCAAGCTGTCACAGAGAAATTGTTCACTGTAGTGAACTGGGATGGGACGTCAGTAGAAAAGAATGCCATCACTAGTACAGTAGCTCAGGATGTTGAGAATTAGAGGAAGTACTAATTATAAGGACCAGAAGGATTTGCTAAGTAGCAACAAGGTCATGCAGAAAAATAAAACATGGACTGAGCATGATTAATCACCAGTTAATCAAAGGTGAAAGTCAGAGGCCTTCATATGATTATTTATCTGGTCTAAAGGATCTCTGGTAAAGTATTGTAATTAAATAGTGGGTTTATCAAGGTCATTATATACAAAGTCAATATAAAAATATGTGTTTCTACTTGGCAGCAAAAAGAAAACATTCAAGAAACAAAATATATGTACATTTTATTATACATATAATGACATATATATTATGTATTTAATGGTAGATCAGCTGCAGAGATGGCCACCAATAATTTCTTCATTCCTGTCTGCATATGCCACTCTGTCCATCAAAGATTAGACTCTCCCCTCCACTTGAATCTCAGCTGGATCTGTGACTTGCTTTGACCAACAGAATGTGGCAGAGGTGTCTTACATGATTTCAAATTTAAGCCTTACAAGTCTCACTATTGTACTTCCTCTTGGATGTAAGCTACCAAGGATAGAAGTTTGGTCTAAACTGCCTTATGATGACAGACTACATGGAAAGAGTGAGAGACCATGTAGAGGATAATCAATGTTCTCCAAAGGACAGCCAGCATGTAGGCCCCAGTGAGGTCATCCTCATCTCAGAAAAACCACAGCAGCTAACATCTGGAGGAAAGAGAACCAAATATGCCAGGCCAGCAGGAAGTCCTGACTTACAGAATCCTGAGCAATAAAATGGCTGTTTTATAAGTCACTACATTTGTGTGAATGTGTGCACATGTACTGTATACATATGATATCACTGGAACAGAATAGAGGTCAGAAACTACCCTCACAATGTGAAAGCAAGTATAGGTAAGAGCCAAATGTGGCATAAATTTAAGTTAATAAATTTTGTATTTGGACTTATATTTAACAGTAATGCAGATAAGATTTTTAGCAAAGAAAGATTCCTGGAGTATTTCCCCACATAAATTCAATTACATTTGGTTAGAAAAATCATTATCTTGAACCAATAGTAAAACTTGAGTGTCTTATTTTAGAAGAAGATATAAAAAATCATATTGAGTTATTTTTATGCAATACTAATGGAAACATGGAAACACACACACACACCCCAAAGAAAACTAAAACAGAGAGACTGAAAGACAGAAGGAGCAAATTGTATATGTCATGTATTATCTGAACTACTTTAATCATGAAGCAGTGTTCATTGAATTAATTCTGAATCAAAAGGAGAGAGTAAATGGGATGAGAAATATAGCAATCTAGGATTAGAAAAAAAGAAGGCTTTCAGGCAGACACTGACTTACCGTTTCTGAGGCAGGTCAGTTTCTAATGTATATAGTCAACTGACCACATGTTTGGCCACTTTTCCTTTAAGGCTAAACTTTACTTTACTTGCCTAGTTAACATGGTGAGGCAAAAGGGCTAAAAGACAAACTTACAATGTTTTAAAAAATGATTCCTTAACACTGGGTGAATTTATTATTATTTGTAGCCCAATACCTCAGTTTGAAAAAGGGAAATATTGATCCTACAAGAAAGGGCATAATTTTATGATTTACTGAAGAGCTTTTTTATTTACTTTGATGCTCTCTCGGAGGATCTTCTGTTCTTTTGAATAACGCTGAAAAATAAACCCAACAGCACAGACCCATGCCTCTACCTGAGGGGGAAATGCTTTGTTCAAATAAAAATTAGCTATCATATTTAGGATTTCATAATACTAGGTAATATGTATGGAATTTCTAAAGTATCCTTTAATGAATCATGAAGCTCCTTTAATACCTAAGAAAAGAATAAGCCTTCAAACATTTCAAAGAATCAATTTAATTTGATTTCTTATATTTCCTGTGGCATAACAAAAAAAGGATTACAGCTAACAGTGAAGAGAGAAAGTGGAGTTTTAGCAGGATCAGGAAATCACTATAATTCCACAATTTTAGACAATGCTTTGCTTTCAAATATTCACTAAGGGCATCCCTCAGTTTCAGAGGCAATTGAAACAGTCACCAGAGTAGAATCAGAGGAACATAATACGTGTTTGTGGGCAGGCAGAAGCGTGTGTGTGTGTGTGTGTGTGTGTGTGTGTGTGTGTGTGTGTCTGTGTTGGGGAGAACTCACAAAAGATAAGATGAGGCAGGGCCATGGGGAAAAAGAGCAAAATGGAGAAAGACAAAGAGAACAGAAAACAAACACATGCTTGATCCTTAGAGATGCATTGCATTGCCAGGCATCTTACTGACATGTTTTTTGAAGGACTTCAGATGCCTATATGCTTAAAGCAAGTTTGAATCTCAGCAGGCACAAGCTTATTGAAGCTTATTGAATTGTTGATCCTGGATCAGCAGGAAATCAGTTTTCTTTTCAGAACTGAGCTGAAGCCTGCACGTAAAGGTGGATCAGAATTATGTTGAACATTTTCAAGGGGTAAAACAGAACCACTTTTCAGAAAACTGGTTTAGTTTAAGGTGACTTTTTACTAAAAAGGCTTATGCACATAGGTTACTAATTCAAAGAAACAAAAGAGGGACTCATAATAGTTGCTTGTTTTGTTTTGTTTCACTTAAAAAAAAAAAAAGAATCCCCCAAAGTGGGAGATGTACATGTTATGAGTATAACTGTGGTTTTGATTTGGAATTCTTTCCCCAATCCAGGAGAAATTACCAGTGACAAAATTTCTTTCTTTATTATCAAACACTGCACCTGTCATATTTCCCCTGTATTGCCCATTAATGTTGAGAGTTAGTGAAAATTGAAAGCATTATATGTGTTATTCTCTGAGACAAGATTCACAATGATCTCTCACAAAAAATATTTTCAAAGTCACAGACAACTTTCTTCTTGATTACTACTGAATATTTACAAGAGGCAAAAGAAAAGTATGCCTTTTAAATTTAATTTTTTTTTCCTTTTTAATTTTAGTACTAAAATCTCCACTGCATTTGAGCCAAATATCAAGTCCCAAAATGAAAACTTCTTCCTGGAAATTTTAATATCAGACAAAGTTGAATCTGGTGGAAGCAAATTCCCACCATTCTTAACAATCTCATTTGGAAAAATGTTTGATTACTTTTATCTAATAAGCTCAAAAAGTATTTCACATTATTTTTTGACATGGGTCAGCTAGAGAAATCACTACAATTCTTTGTCTAGACAAAGGAAATTATAATTGCAAAAGTCTTAGAATGTTGCTTTACAGAGGGTCTTTTTGGCAGTCTTTCCTTATGCATATACTCAAACTATACTCTCCAGAACACAGTCAACAGTTGGCTTTGTATATCGAAACATGGGTCTAGTAGTAAGAACTGGCACAACACGAACATGGATTAAACATTCCAAATTAATTTTTATACACATACTGCCTAGACTTCTGTGAACTTCTTTACTAGTAAAGAAAAAAAAATAATCCTAGGGCCCCTGCTTTCAAAATAGTTTCTCTAAAAATAATGTTAATCATTAACATTTTATTTGGGTTACTCCATTGGCTTTGGTCTCAGTAACTGTCATTGTTGTAATCCAAAGGCAGATTGTATATTCTCATCAGACTAGTCCCTGTTCTCATTAGAATTCAATAATAATATGTTTCTTCACAGAATTTCTTGCCACTGAAAAAAAGAAAATGTTAAAAGACACTTGAAAAAATATTTAGTTTATATTATGGAGTAGTGAAAACTCATAATTAGATGTAGAGGACTTTAACCTTCTTAAACTACTTCCTTGGAAATCTGTCAAATTTTGGGCTTTGCTTTATAGGAGTGCTTGGTGGATTGACTGATTGATTGATTGATATATTTATTAGTAGTCTCAAATGGCTAAGAATCTGGTTCACTACACTTCATCATCTTTGGTCAAAGTATATAGACGACTTTTTAAAAAAGGTTTATTTATTTATTTTGTGAGAGACAGAAAGAGAGAGTGTGTGTGCATGTGAGCAGGGGAGGGGCAGAGAGAGAGAGAGGGATAGAGAGAATCCCAAGCAGGCTCTGCACCATCAGCCCAGAGCTGGACATGACACTTCATCCCATGAACTATGAGACTATGACCTGGTCTGAATCAAGAGTTGGTTGCTGAACCTCCTGAACCACCGAGGAGCCCCTAGACTACTTTCATTAAACTTTTCAAGTGTCTTTAACAATTTTTTCCAGCAAGTACATGAAAGAAGAAAATGCACATAATAAATCATGATTATCTTTGAATTTTTAGTTATAAAATATGTATATAATATTAATATTAATTAAAATTAATTTTAATATTAATATTCAGGTTTCATCACACTTGAGATCAATGATTAGCAAAATGAAAATAATTTCTTCCTATTAGATTTATTTTTAGAATTGTGAAATTTCACATAAAATTCAGAGTTTGAGCCTTTCTTAATAATCAGGAAGTGACAATAAAAGCCCATTGTCCTTACCTAGCAAAGGCGGGACAGAGGTGAGAAGGGCAAACGTGTGGACAGTGCATTTGGTTTGCCACAGTTGTCACCAGTCCCTGGGGTCTCAGTTCTCTCCGCACATCATTGATATTACCTAGCTATCCTTAGCATTTGGGCATGGGGAATATGATGCAAAAATTGTGTTTTCATAATCTAGCTGCATTTTATCTCATTTCTGCACAATCCACTTCCTGCAGGTATATACCTTGAAAGCATCTTGCTTATCCATACTTCTGCTCCTGACTTCCTAATCCTCCTAGCACTTAACCAGGAATAATCTAAAACTGCAAGGTGGGGAGTTGGGAGGGGGCACCTGGGTGGCTCAGTAGGTTAAACATCTGACTTCAACTCATCTTGCAGTCCGTGGGTTTGAGCTCCACATCAGGCTCTGTGCTGACTGCTCAGAGCCTGGAGCCTGCTTCATTCAGACTCTGTGTCTCCCTCTCTCTCTGCCCCTCCCCCACTCACACTCTGTCTTTCAAAAATGAATAAATGTTAAAAAAAAATTAAACTACAAGGGAATGAAATACCCATGAGGATAGTCTTGGGTTTATAGAGGATAGTAGTTGGTAAATAAAAGCTTCTTCTCCTATCTTTTGAGTGGACAATTCTGATATATTTTCATCTTTAAAAGATCTCACTTTGGGAGCACTTGGGTGGCTCAGTCAGTTAAGCATCTGACTTTGACTCAGGTTATGATCTTATACTTCATGAGTTCGAGCCCTGCATCAGGCTCTCTGCTGTCAGCACAGAGCCCACTTCAGATCCTCTGTCCCTGTCTCTCTCTGCCCCTCCCCCACTGACATAATCTCTCTCTCTCTCTCTCTCTCTCTCTCTCTCTCTCTCTCTCTCAAAAATAAATAAATATTTTAAAAAATCTCACTGTGATAAGGCTTATCCTAAGTGTTGACAAACCAGCTAACTCACCCTACAAGGGGTTTTCATTCCTTCTTGGTTTCACTCCCTCCAATACCCCAGCTCCTATTCTCTGGGACCATTGCCCAAAATAAACTACCTGCACTTAAGCCCATTCGTAGGCTCTGTTTTTTCAAGGCAAACCTACTAAGGCACTGGATATGTTGAATCCCTTAATTCGAGTTTTTAGCAGATACTCGTGAGTTACAGAGTCACTGATGAGAATTCAACCCTCCTGAGTTTCATCCCTGATCTTTGGATGGAGTTAATAGAAGCATTCAAAAAGAATTTCATTTAATTCTTTTGGTAAGATGAGAATATGTTAATACATTTTATACTTCTTAAAGTATGTTAACAATGAGAAATCTTATAAAAGGCATATATGCATGTTGTCCCCTTGTTCAAAATACAAGTTTTCAGGAAATTAAAAAAACAAAACAAAACAAAACAAAACAAAAAACCTTTATATGGAAGAAGCAGACATTGGACTGTTTTGTGAACATTTAAATATTTAGCAGAGTCATTAATTTTACACAGCACATATGCATACATTTTCAGTCATGCAGATAGGTACAGCTGAATTTTCCATGCTATTTCCCACAGATTTTGGGCTGGTCAATCTATCCCTTGCTGCCTGTTAACCCAATAATGCGCTAAGACAGGAAATGCCTATCTGTGGCACCTAAATCATGGCAATAACAGAAAAAGAAAAAAAAAATGCCAGCATAGCAACTACCCACTTTTTTCTGCATGCTTTTCTCTATTCTTTGTACCATATGTAGTGTGATGTAAATGTTTTCTTCATATATATATTATATAATGTATATATACTATAATATATACTAATATTTTTTAGAGCAGCCAGATTCCTTGGAGCTCTGCATCCTTGTGTATTTGCTGCCTGAAAGTACAATGGAATGAGATCTTCCACAAAACAGGTTTAGTCAGATAACTAAAGATTACTCTCTGAAATTCTAGATTTTTATTCTTACCGACTCTTCTTAGAAGTCTTTCCTAAATGTATTATGTCTTATTTTACTGATGTCTTTCACAAAAGAGGCTAAACACAATTTGCAATTTTTCATGGTAATGTCACTAGAAATTATTGACTGAGTGATTGTAATCACAATGATGTCCTCAGCAACTAATGAAGTATGTCAGGTTTTAATCCCTTTGTCAAAGGGTCCCAGAGTGCTGGGGTTTGTAATAGTTACATTTCAAAATTTCTCTATTCTTTCCTTTATTATCAGACAGAGTTTATGTTTAGCCCTGCTTGAATTTTCTTACGTTTTGGGAATTAGAGTGTCATACTTCTTAGAATCTGCTAACCTTCTTTTAAAATATAAATTCTTCACAAACTTATGACTCATATTTTTAATAAAAGTAGATTGTGATAGTCCCCGCAGTCCATGATTCACAGCAGTGTGATGTGACAGAGGGCTGAGACTTGCTGCATTAGGGACAAACTTCACAGCTGACCTGAGGTAAGATGCTGGCACCCTGGCAAAGGCCTACCCTCAACAAAGACTTGATAACTGATGCACCCATTACAAGTGTTGCTTCTTCTTACAGTGCTGTATTAATTTGCTAAAGTTACCATAACAAAGTACTACAAATGGAGAGGCCTACACAACAGAAACCCATTGTCTCACATTCCTGTAAGCTAGAAATCCAGAATTAGGGTGAGAGCAGGTACATTCTTTGTGGGGGCTATGAGAGAAGGATCTGCTCCAGGCCTTGCTTTGTTGACGTGTAGACGGCTGTCCTGATGTGAACATGGAATTCCCCTGTGTGTGAGTCTGTGTCCAAACTTTCTCTTCTTATATGGCCATCAATCATATTGGAGTGAAAGCCACCCTAATGAACTAATTATAACTTAATTACCTCTACAGAGACCCTGTCTCCAACTAAGTCCACCACCACACAAATACAATTTTTAAAGGCACCTCGCTTACTGGAAAGTTTGAGCAAGGAACAGCACACTCTGATAAAGCAACTCTGATGCAGGGGCCGACAAACAGCCAAAAGACAATGAGAGCTGGGAGTCTTACTTGCTTTCACTCACTAACAGTTTGTCAGGTAGCACAACTGAAAAAGTAGAACAACATGATCAATTCAGAGGTATCAGTTTCTGTGTTTACTTCAGTCTTGGCAACCTACTAAAAAGGGGGTTGCTGGAAAAAGACCATTTTGAACAAGCTCTCAACAGCATGTTGAGTAAACACAACAGGAAATCATTTCATCATCTCTTTCCACTTCTTAAATTAAGAACTCATTTATGCTATTGGAAAGCTAGAAAAGCTAACTGCATTCAGATCCTATGCTGATTCAGATCAACTTTTGCAGAAGACAACTTTGGCAAAACATCAGAGATAGTTACTTCCACTGCTCAGAGGCTGTATCTATGAAGGTGAGGAGCATTAATACCCCTAATTCATTTGCAATCTCATTTTATCATCCCAATAATTTAGGAAGTTGATACAATTATTAGCCTGTTTTATAGATGAGGAAGCTAAGTCCCAGAGTGGCTAAATAATTTTCCCAAAGCCATGACACAAGTCAATGGCAGAGAAGAACCCAAACCAAGTAGTTAGATGCCAAAACTGAGCCTGTTGACCACCACGATCATGACACAAATCACTACAAGTCCATACCTCCAAAGTGCACAAGTAAAAAAGGTATCTTCTCATGCAGTCTAGGAATCATACAATCTCTTCAACTTAATCTAATTGAATTATGCACTTGAATACAGCTCAATGACTATATCATTAAATGTAAATATTAAATCAAAATAATCAGTCTGACTTCATGGAAAATAGAAGTAATGTTTTTGCTCTAGCTCTTAACTTATTACCAATTTCAGCTTAGTTTATAAAGATATAGCTTGGAATCCAATTTGTGTACACATACGCATTTTATTTTATTTTTCCATTTTTTCACTCATTTTGCTTAGTTTGTTTCCTTCTGTATACTTCAAGTCTATTTACATACAGTAAATTGCTACAAAGGGAAGCAGAAAGATGGAAAGGGGCAACTAATTTGCATGGTAAGGAAAAACAGTCAGATCCAAATTCAAAGAGGATGTGCAAGAGAGTGAATGGAATTTGCAATAAAGCAAGGTCAATATTTCATACTTATCTCCTAGGTAGTGAGTGTGGTGCAGAACAGCATTGTCACTGATAAGATAATTTGAGATAGATTTTTAAAAAGTTACCAGAGAATGATGCAGTCAGCAACATGTAGTTATCAGTGGTAGAAACTTATTCTTTTTTAAAACAGTATTATCTCGAAAATCTGTTCTTCACGACATTCATTTCTGCATTAATCCTTCCATGCATTAATTCAATATTTATTGAGCACCTATTATGTGTTGGTTTTCTTGAAGATTATCTTCTTATAGGAACTAGAGATGAACAGAATCACAATATTGTGTTTTAATTGCTATGATATGACAAGAGCGAAGCAAAATAATGCATAAATACATTTTAGCATGTTAGTTTCTGTGAGTCAGAATTTGAATGCAGGATATGTATCAGGGAGTACCTTGGGGATCAGTAGCTGTGCAAGGGAGAAATAGTAGCAGAACTGGACAGAGGGTGAAGTTAAGCTGTTTTGCGGGCATGACATCAGTTTTAGCCAATGCTACAAGGAACTCTGAAGCTAAAATGTCCTATCAGACTTGTCCTCATTAGAAGAAAAGGGCTGGGCATCTATGCCTCTACCTCAGTTGGTTATTACATATGGGTCACCTCACGTTGGAAAGACTGTGACCTTGGGTGAGATGGCTTTCTGGATTAAAGTGATACTATAGATGCTGTCAGCTGAAAGCTGCTTGTTTTCAGGGCTCCAAGTATCTCGGCACCGAGTCCTTCCTTGAAGGGGCCTGGGTGATACGTTACTGTCTATCACACCAGTTTCTAAGAAGGCTGAGTTTAGGAAGCTATAAAGGAATAAAGCCTTCTTAGAGGACATTAAGCTGAACCTAGAAAGATGAATAGCAAGAAGTCAGGTTTAAAAAAAGGAGGAAATAAAGACAAAAGAAAAAATAAGCTTCAAAATTTCTAAAGGAAAGATAATACTCTACATTAAGGGAACAGAATATATCGGAGGTTAGCTGGAAAAGAGAAAGCATGGGCAGGAGGTGATGTTGAAGAGAGAAGCCAAGGCAACAAAGTGAATGACCCATTCCTTGCTGTCCATAAATGAGGCACATGTTTCAGGAATACCAAACTGCTTTTTCCATAATGACATAAAAGAAAAAGGGCATCGACATTTTACGCTGAAATCTGGTGGTGACTTTGGAATTACTTACAGTTAAAATAGGAAGATAAAGCCTTCTTTTCCAAAAATGGATGAATTTGGCATCAATACCACTTTCTAACATCTTTGTGTAAAATAAAATGTCATTACATACAGTGCTATTAGGTGTCACCCAACCTTCTGAGAACATTGTACTGAGGGAGGATGTTGTAAAGTGACTGACACAATCACCTATATATCGTGGTATTTTAGCAATAAAAAGGGGGATTTTCCTGTGTTTGGGATCAGCTACCTACTATCCAAAATAAGTAGAGGAACACATTTCCAAATGTATTTTACTGGACAAGTGCTCACTTCTAGAGTGTCAGCACAGAAGTCATATGTTCTCCCAGAGTTAGGATTCTGCAGTGCTACTGGTGTCTTTTAATTTTATGATAGCCACAATTCCTTTTGCCTCAGCTCATTACAGAGACAAATATCCGTTAGTGACAGGTAACTTTTCATTCAAATGTGCCTGTATTACTGATGTCTGGGCCTCTGTGATATTCTATTTTGCACCTGAAATTAGTTTCTGTGTTACAGCTCTGAATGTGTGATAAGAAAAAAGATACAGTAATTTAGATAAACTCCACTAAATAGCTTGACTGAAATAAAGCCAAAATGAAGGTATAAATGGCTGAAGTGATTAAGACTGTCAAGTTCTCTGGGGTACTGGTAGAAAATAAAATAGCTGATGGATTATTATTTATCCATGAATGTGAGTTGGGGGATTTAATTAAAGATGTTCTATTATATTTTTCAAAGCCTATTTGAAGCTGTAAATCAAAGGCTGTAATAACAGAGAATGTTGCCTCTGATCAAAAAACTGGATCTCTAACTGTATTGGGAAAGCCCTCTTCTGAGGGGCTTTTAATGTTTCTATTTAGTGTTTGGTCCCATATATAAAGAAATAAAATATTATTGGTATAACCATTTCCTTAAATATTTTCGAGTCATTGTATGGTTTATGTATGTGTATTTATTTATCTATATCCCTACATATATGTATTTGTGTTTATATATGTATATACATACATATATATATGTATACATATATATATATGCATGTAGGTACATACACACGTGCATATATAAATATCTTTTTTTCTCAGTGGCAAGTACGGTTTCTTGAAGTGGTTTTAAAAATAAATCCCAAAATGTGCTACCTGTAAAATAATGACACAAAATCTGATTCATAGGAGAAAACCAAATTCAATATAGAATGAATTTTCATAATAAGACCATTTTATATACTATAAGCTTCACCTCTTTTTAAGAACAACTTGATGTCATGAAAATATGATGAAAATGCCACAAGGGTTAGCAAAACCTGGGCCAAACATATGGCATAAATGAACAAATAATACGTATTGGTGAGATCCCAGAATATCAAGACTTCTATTTCTACTCTGTTCCCTACTTCTAATTAAGATCATTCTATGTACACTGTTTTAAATTACTTCACAAATTACACAGGAACATCTGTTTTATAGAGGATTAAAGATGGTCACAATTATTTGATATTCCTCATAGTGAAAGGTTGGGTGTATTTTCCTTTCCCTTGAATGCAGCCTTCTCTGTGATGACTTTGACTAATAGAATGTGGCATAACTGATGCTTTGCCAGATCAAGGCCTAGTCTATCTTCTGTGTTGGTTTCTTAGAGCCTTGGGTTGCATGTAAGAAGTCTGACCAACATGTTGGAAAGACCACATGGAAAGGCCATGAGAAAACACGGAAAGAGAGAAGGGCCCAGATGAGCTTAGCCTTCCAGTCATCCTTACCAAGATGCCAGACATGTCAATGAAATCATCTTGGATCCTTTAGACAAGCCAGAACATGTACATATATTGATTAATGTTTCTGAATAAATAGTAACTTTTTTGGTCTACTGTACATTTTTCCATTTTCTCTAATTATACTGATGAAATAATACTGTGTGGATTTTGTCTACATTATGGTCTGAATCAAGGAAATATATGATATTACTGCTTTTTGTCTAAGTAAGCCTGTCTGCCAAACATGGATAATAAACTTGACACAATTCAATTTCTGTTACATTTTGCTGCTGATTTACACTGTGTGCCACTCCATATTTCTTTGGTTTTGTATTCCTGCTTTTTGGTCTTAAACAATTAATCTGATAGAAGAATATGATATAACATTATTTTTGTTTATTGAAATATTAGTTTTATTTTTTAAAGAAATCAGACTGTATAGAACAGTGTACATTAAAATAAAATCTCTCAGGCAGACATGAAAAATATCTATGCTTATTTTTTCTAAAGCTTTCATCTGTGTTGTTAAATAAAACAATTTTCAAATCATATTCCCTTCTTTGTTTTTCCATATTAACTCCCAAACCCATAGGACTCAAACTATGTTCTGAGAGGTTGTGCCTAGCATTCCACTTCAGTGTTAGCAGATGTTCAAAATAGATTGGTAGAAGAATTAATTCAAGTGATGGTTTACACTGTAGTTAGTACAGATGTTTTTATGGACATGGCATTAAGGAATATGAGATAATTCATATCCTTGGCCCTTTCCTAGTCATTCTAAGGAGGATTTCAGACTTTAAGTAAGACTGCAGTAGAAGTTACAAGTGATAAAAAGTAGAAGAGCCTTTTGTCTTTTCTCATTAAGAAATGCTTGAATATTTGCTCTTGGTATAGTACAACATTGCTTCATAATTTATTTTCACTATACTTCATTGTTTTTAATGTAGACTGATTATTCAAATGAAAGGAGGTTCTCCATTTGACACCTGCAGAATAATCCAGTCAAATATGTGTTTTGTAAAGATGCACTCTATAACAGTGCTTATAAATCTTGACACAACTGATTTTTTTAGACCAGATCATTTGTGATGGGGGGTGCTGTTTTTTGCATTGCAGGAGTATTAGCAGCATCCCTACTTCTACACACTTGATTCCAGTAGTACTCTGACAGTCAAAAATGTCTCCAGACACTGTCCAGTGCCCCAGGGTAAGGGGCTGGCGGGCAAAATCACTCTCTAGTGGTTGTGAATCACTGCCCTATACCTCTTGATGACCTTTGCTGGGTTTCACTAAATTTGCACATGAATGGACATCATATATGTAGATGCATGATATGTATTATATATATTTTGTATAAAACTATTCCAATTTCCCTAACTATACTAATAAAATAATACCATGTGGATTTTATCTTCATTATGGTTTGGATAAAGGATATATATAATTTAACTGCTTTTTGACTAAGTAAGCCTGTCTGGCCAAAAATGGATAATAGATTTGATATTATTCAATTATTTTACATATGTATATATAACTATTATAGTAAATTTATATTATATATAAATGAATATAATATTATCTATATATTTATTTATTGTAATTTTTGTTGGTTGCAAATTATGACCCATGTAAACAAGTATTCAATCTCCACAAATGGCACATTGATCATTTAAAGAATAGTGTCCTGTTGGAAAATAAAGGCAAATTTATCTTATTTTCTGAACTTACTTGCTCTTCCTATATATACAATTTGATAAAACAATTTTAATTTAATTTTCTTGCTTTATTACATTAACCTCTAAATACCTTTTTAAAATGTTTCTAAACCTAAATAAATGATAAGAAAAAACAAACACAAATAAATGAATGGGACTTCGGCCTGACAATTTGGGAAGTTTTTGCATTGGTTAATGTTTTATAACATTAGTTGATCAATCCTAATTGGTATTGGCTTTTCCGTTAGAGACTTGATGATAAATGAGTAAGCCAAACTGCAGCCCATTCATCTCTGTGTCTATGAAAATCCTAGTACCATGTGGTGATGCCTCTGACCAAACTCAGCTTGTCCATCCCATATTTATTCCTGAATGTGAACAATACTAATTAATGCCAGTTTGTTAATGCCAGTATGTCATTGAGGGATCTGTTTCCTTGAGATCTAGGAAAAAGTGGCCATTCCTTTCACATTTATTCCTCCTATGGTTAATTCTTACATGTAGAATTGTCATTTAGCTTCATATAGTTTGCTTGAGGACTTAGCAGAGAGGTATAATAGAATAATATTACTTTTGGGGTCAGAAACTCTGGTGCTTGTCTTGTAAAAGTTAAATGTGTAAGAAATGATCCCTAAATATAGGTGTACATATCACCATTTGAACATAAGGAAATGAAAAAAACATAAGCTTAATTTAGCAAACTTTTCCATAAAGTCAATTCTACCGAACATTAAAAACTATCCTTCAGACATTACAAGAAATGAAAACTACTAATATCTCTGATGAATATATATACAAAAATTCTCAACAGAACTTTAGGAAACCAAATTCAACAGCACATTGAAAGGATCATACACTAGGATCAAGTGAGATTTAACCCTGAGATGCAAGAATGGTTCACCATATGCAGACCAATAAATGTTACACGTCACATTAATAAAATGAAAAATAAAAATTATGTGATTATTTCAATAGATGCAGAGAAGCCTGTGGCAAAATACAACATCCTTTCATGATTAAAAACTCTCAGCTATGAGTATGGAAGGAATGCATCTCAACACAATAAAGGCTACATACAATAAACCCACAGGCAACATCATACTCAATAATGAAATATTAAAACCTTTTCTTCTATGATCAGGAACAAGACAAGGGTGTCCACTCTTACCACCCCTATACAACCTAGTACTAGAAGTCCTAGACAGAATAACCACACAAGAAAAAAGAAATCGAAAGCATCCCAGATCAGGAAGGAAAAAATAAAATTGTCTTTGTTCACAGATGATATGTTATATATAGAAATTCTTAAAGACTCCACTAAAAAAAACTATTGGAACTAATTAACAAATTAGTAAAGTTACAGGATACAAAATCAAAATACAAAAAAAAAATGTTTTTCTATACACTAACAATGACTAACAACAACCTATCTGAAAAAGAAATAAAATAATTTTATTCACAATAGCATAAAAAATAATAAAATACTGAGGATTAAATGTCACCAAGGAGGTGAAAAATCTGTACCTCTAAAACTACAAGACTTTACTGGAAGACATTGAGGAAGACAAAAACAAATGGAAAGATCTTCTCTGTTCATGGAACAGACATTAATAGTGTTAAAATGTCCACATGACCTAAGCCATCTATTAGATTGAACACAATTCCTATCAAAATTCCGATAGAATTTTTCACAGAAACAGAAAAATAAAATCCAAAATTTGTATGAAATCACAAAAGACTCAGAATAGCCAGCACAATCCTGACAAAGAACAAAGCTGTAGGCATCACATTTCCTGATTTCAAATTGTACTACAAAGCTAAAGTAATGAGAGCAGTGTGATAGTGGCATAATCACAGACTCAGAGATCAATGTAACAAAATTGAGAGCCCAGAAATAAACCTTTGCATTAATAGCCAACTAATATTTGACAAGGGAGCCAAGAATACCCTATGGGAAAAGGATAATCTTTTTAATAAATAGTGTTGGTTAAACTGGATAATCATAGGCAGAAAATAAAATTGGACACCTACTTTTATGACACAAAATTGAACTCTATCTAAATGGATTTAAGACTTAAATTTAAGACCTGAAATTATAAAACTCCTACAAGAAAACATAGGGAAAAATCTCCGTGACTTTGATCTGAGTAATGCTTTTTTGGATATGACACCAAATGTGTAAGCAACAAAAGCAAAAAATAAGTGAGACTGCAATAAAGTTTTAAAAATTTCTGCACTGAAAAAAAAATTAAGAAAATGAGAATGCAACGTACAGGATGGGAGGAAATATCTGTAAATTATGTATCTTACAAGAGGTTGATATCCAAAATATATAAAGAACACATACAATTCACCAGCAAAAAGCCAGACAATCCAACTAAAAAACAGGCAGAAGAAGGGCACCTGGGTAGCTCAATCAATCAAGTGTCTGACTTTGGCTCAGGTCATGATCTCATGGTTTGTGAGTTTGAGCCCCACATTGGGCTCTCTGCTGTGAGCACAGAGTCCACTTGGGATCCTCTGTCCGGCTCTCTCTTTGCCCCTCCCCTGCTCGCTCTCTCTCTCTCTCTCTCTCTCTCTCAAAATAAATAAATAAACTTAAAAAAAGTCAGAGGAAATGAATGGACTTTTTAAAAATTTTTTTTAACGTTTATTCATTTTTGAGAGACAGATACACAGCGTGAGTGGGGGAGGGGCAAAGAGAGAGGGAGACACAGCATGCAAAGCAGGCCTCAGGCTCTGAGATGTCAGCACAGACCCCAATGTGGGGCTCGAACCCATGAACTGTGAGATCGACCTGAGCCGAATTTGGGCACTTAACAGACTGAGCCACCCAGGCACCCTTATGTAGACATTTTTCTGGAGAAAAGGTATAAATAGACAATGGGGACATGAAAAGGTGCTCAAAATCACTTATTAAGGAAATGCAAATCAAGACAACAATGAGATATCACCTCACATGTGTTAGAATGGCTACGATCAAAAAGTCAGGAGCCAAGAAGTACTGTGCATATAAGTAATGTGTATAAGAATGTAGACGAAAGGAACCCATGTGTAGCACTGTTGGTCAGAATATAAGTTGGTACAGACAGTATGGAAAGCAGTATGGACATTCCTCAAAAAAAAAAAAAAAAATACACACACACACACACACACACACACACACACACACATACACAGGTATAATGACCATATGATCCAACAATCTCACTTTTGTGTACATGTCCAAAGGACCTAAAAATAGGATCTGAAATAAATATCTGCATTCTCCTGTTCATTGTAGCATCATTCACAATAGTCACTATATGTAAACAATCTAAGTGTTGCACAACAGATGAATGGATAAAGAAGATAAGGTATATACATACAATGGGATATTATTCAGTCATGACAAAGAAGAAAATCTGTCATGTGCAACAACATGAATGGCTTGAAGGCATTATGCTAAGCGAACTAAGTCAGAGAAAGAAAACTATATCACTTATATTTAGTACTTAAAAAGCCAAATTCATTAAAACAGGAGTAGAGTGGTGGTTACCAGAACGTAATGTACGGGAGCAATAAGGAGATGTTGGTAAAGGCTACAAACATTCAATCATAAGATGAATAACATTTGAGGCCCTAATACAGAGCATGGCTATTATAGTAACAATACTGTATTATATACTTAAAACTTGCTAGGAGAGAATATCTTTTTTTTAAAATATTTTTTAATGTTTATTCATTTTTGAGGGAGAGAAAGAGAGACAGACAGAGCATGAGGAGGGGAGGGGCAAAGAGGGAGGGAGACCAAACCAAAGGAGGCTCCAGGCTCTGAGCTGTCAGTACAGAGCCTGAGGTGGGGCTCGAACGCATGAACGGTGAGATCATGACCTGAGCCAAAGTGGGACGCTTAACTAATTGAGCCACCCATCAGCCGCTGGGGGTTTTAAAACATCCTTTTATGAAAGCAAGTTTGTATAGAATGGTAGAGTATTTATTTATTTGATATTTGCACATGCTGCCTCTCAGATATTTCCCCAAACAAAACTAGACAGAATGCTATGTCAAGAAGGCCACAGTCTGTGAAAGATTACACTTAAAATCTCCTTAGAGTAAAAATAATGTTAAGTTTAATTCAAATATCTAAAGAACTCATAAGAATCTGCTTTCTCTAGTGCTAACAGTGTCCTTAAGATATTTCTTCCCACCTAAAATAGAGAAAAGAGTACTCTATCTTCCCATTGCACCTCATGCCTGTGACAAACTTACTTGAAATATCAATGAGGAAAGAAATCCCCCTTTCAAGATGCTAAGTCGATCTTGTGTCTAACCTGCTTCATACCCTCTGTGACTTTCACCAGGTTTAAAGATTGGCAATCAATGCGCTCTTTGGCAAATCACTTGACCCACCTGGGCCTCTATTTTTTCATTCACCTATTCCTCTAATCTCTTTATTGAGAGCCTATTATGGAGCATCCAGCCAATGTTATTTTTCAATGGTGACACAGAGGGAACACAATGGGTAAAAATCTCTGTCCTCAAGGGACATCTGATGAAAAGGAACAGGTTGAAATAGCTCAAGAAATAAAACATGTCATATGGTGACAATTGCCATGGAGTGCTGGGATGGGGTAGGGAATTCACTCTTAAATATGTTTGTCAGAGAAAGCTTTTCAGGTAACTTTTAAGCAAAGATCTGGAGACTGTGGGAGAGCTAGGAATCTAGGGGAGAGGTGTTTCAGGGAAAAGAAAAAATGGACCTAAAGGACTGAGGTAAGAATGTGCCTGCCTTATTTAAGAAACAGGAAGTGGGCAGTGCCTGTAAGGCAGATTTAAGAAAGGGTTTAGTGGTAAGAGGTAAGTAAGGTCAAAGAGACGCTCAGGGGCCAGCCACTAGAGGCACAGGTGGGCTGCTTTAGCTTTGATTTCCATGAAGGGGACTGCCATGGAGAGTTTTGACAGAAGTAACAGGAGCTGACTTCTGTTTTAAAAAGATCACTCTGCTGCTCTGATAGAAGCAGGCTAGGGAGATGAAAGGAAGAAGCAGGAGATCAGGTGGGAGCCTTTTGTGTTTAAATTAGGGTAGTAACATTGGAGGCAGGAACATGAGTGGTAAAATTCTAAAAAAATTAAAGGGTTGAACTACATTTATTCATTTGGTCAAAAAGACTTTAATAACTACTCATTACATGCCAGACACTGTTCTAAGACTTAGACATACACTAGGGAAGACCACAGAGCAACCCTTTTCAGTGGGAGAAATAAAAAGAAACAAACACAATGGTGACATAGGTTGTGATTAAAAACCAGGGTGGCTGGTAGAGGATGTTGCTAATAATTGCCTGATCTTCTGTCAGCATTTTGATATGACACCAGTGAAAAAGGAGAATGGTGTATCGAAAAAATGTTAATCATCTGCACAGATGTCTGCTCTTTCTGAGGAATTCCTATCCCCACTTTCAGCCTTGCAAAGCATGTCTGTTTATGGACCATGTTATTAATGAAATGGAAAAGAATGTGCAAGAAAGCCTGCTGTTGTCTGAAATTATCTTTACTTCTATACTGCCACTGGCAATAACTGTCTCTTCTCCAGAATTCCGGAACAGTGAATTCTTTCTTCACCAGATTAAAAGCAAAAACAATAAAAACAAAACAGAACAACAACCACAGGGGAAAAATATCTTGCCATTACGGAATTATACTTTGTTGTTGTATTTGAGTTGGGCTGATATGTGCAACTCTTCAGCAATTCAATTTGCTTTTAATAATCCAAGATTAGTTTGAAGATTATCAACAGAGTATCTGATGATTAAGACAATTCCCTGTATTGCTTATTATCCCAAACTGAATATGTCGGTAAGAAATTTGAAAAGCTATAATTTTCTAAGCTATCAGTACTGAATTCCAGCTGCCATATGGATGTCTCCCGGTAAACAGCAAGTCATTATGATTTGGGAAACTGAGAGGATATAAGGCACCTGCCATGACGGGCGGTAGCCTTTGTGAGGGTAGTCATCAATATTTCTATGAAGTCCTCCAATACTCTCTTTGTCTAGAACTAGAGTCCTTGCAACCATATATGGTAGAATCAGAGGGGTTTCACATTTTCTCATTTACAATGGCTTAGGAACTTAAGGCTAAATTGTTTTCAGCATATTTAAATACATATTAAACATATGCAGATGTAATATGTATGTATGTATGTATGTATGTGTGTGTGTGTTTACATACACACATATACATACATGCCTTTTTAAATATGTCATTGAGCTGGCAAGAAATAAAGACTCAGCAGATGTAAAAACGTAAGTAAAAGCAGAAATCCTGGAAAGTTAGCAAATGCTCAAAGTAACCTTTTGATTTCTTGGTATCTCCAAATCTTGATAACTTTGGGCTTCTGTTTTGACAAAGTGCAGTACATAGGCGATAAATTCCAAGTTTCATCCATATAGGGAGGATATTAAAAAACCTTAAATAAAGCTGAGATTTTAAAGAATAGCAACCTAGTATAAAGTTTAATCGGAACTAAACACAGAATTCCAAGAAGGAAATTTGCTTGTCTTGATTCTGGCAATGAATGGGAAGATTGAGAAAGCCAAAACTAAAACAAACAAAAGAATAGAATCTTCATAATCACAAAAAGGCATGCATGCAATTCTTTAGTTTGTGTTCTAGGTTTTATGCTACTTGTTTGAGCATAAAATATCATGAGAAGTATCTAAAGTAGATACCAGTTTGGTGGGCTCCACTGGTAACTATGGCAGCAATGCCAATTTTTTAATGAAAAAATGCAATTTCAATAAGGCCTCAAATAATTTCTCTAGAAAATATTTCCCAGGAAAATAAGCCTGCAGTGAAAAATCACAAAATAAATACAGAAGCAGGCAGCATGAACAAAAACAAGTAGAAATAAAAGATAAAAGAATCAAACTTATAAAGACTTTTGATATCAAAATTAACAAGCCATATAAACAAACTGATTATATTTCAAGAAAAACTTGACACTAGAGAGCACTGAATCAATAAACTACACTTAAAAATAAACAAATAGAGGGGTGCCTGGGTGGCTCCCTTGGTTAAGGATGTGACTCTTGCTTTCAGCTCAAGTCATGATCTCAAAGTCTCCCTTCAGTTCTCTCTACCCCACCCCCATTTGCATGGGCATCCTGTCTTTCAAAATAAATAAACTTAAAAAAGATAACCAAATAGACATTTTGGAAACAAAAAAGAATTGATTTTAGAAATTCCATAGAATGAGTTAAATTTCAGTATGGGTAGAACTTTTCCTTAATGTACTGCCCAATAAAACTAAATAATATTTGAAGACATGCTTGTGGGTGTAAACAACTACTCAAATATCTTTACAAACCATTTATTTCACACTGTTACATGTTCAAACTCATTTTATAATCATTATACTGCGTTGCATATTCATAGACTATCACATTTGCATTAATAATTAATATTGGCTTTTTTGTTTGTTTTGAGAAAGAGAGAGGCAGAGCATGAGCAGGGAGGGGCAGAGAGGGAGGGAGACACAGAATCTGAAGCTGGTTCCAGGCTCTGAGCTGTCAGCCCAGAGCCCCACGTGGGGCTCGAACTTACAAACCGTGAGATCGTGACCTGAGCCAAAGTCTGATGCTTAATGGACTCAGCCACCCAGGCACCTCTAATAAGTAAATATTAAAAGTAACACAGGGTTCTTTAGGTTGCTAAATGATTTAGGAAGTCCAAAGGGCATATGTTATAATAATATTTTATAATATTTTACAAAAATGATTGAAACCATATATAGTCCCTTTTATGTATTTATAAAAATGGGACATGCAAAAAGAGATAAAACATGATCTGAAAGGATTAAAATTATAAAATAATAATAAAGTGCATTTCCTCAATTTTACTCCTTCATTTGCTTTTTTTTTTTAAAGATGAAAGCAAATGTATGCTTGGGAAGCTATTCATATAGTGTAAATGATTCGAATAAATATTTTGTAGATGCCAGGCTTCCTTATTAGATTACCGTATAAGGGGACTTTTATTACCAGAGACAACTATTGCTAGTTACCAACATGGAACAAAGAAGAAAAGAAAAAAGAAAAGAAAAAAGAAAAGGAAAGAAAAAGAAAAAAAAGAAAAGAAAAGGAAAGGAAAGGAAGGAAAAGAAAAGAAAAGAAAAGAAAAGAAAAGAAAAGAAAAGAAAGGAAAAGAAGAAAAAACTGCACTTAATATCTAAATCAAGCACAGGGATGTGAGTGGTACATGACTATTTGTCCCTTCAATTAGCTTAAATAGATGTGCATATATCAAAGGAGAAGGTTTCAAAATTTTATTTTAAGCATTTCTTTTAGAGATGCTTGTAAGGGGACATAAAGGCCTAAAAGGGTTCTTAAAAGAAAGTTCGTAGAGTAAGACTGAGTGCCACATTAGTCTTCAGTCCATCACTGCTCCATTTGTCATGTGTGATTCTACATGAGACTCACTACTAAAAATGCCTCTGAGGTACTTTGTTCATCTGTGTCTGTCTTACTTCCATGTTATCTCTCTTTCCTTAATATTTCAGTCACTCACTTTTTATTTTTTTATTACCTATGATTTCTGAAAGAAATATACAACGAAAAGACTATAGAAATAACAAATGTGGCAATGTTTATTATGTAAAGTATGAAAAATTAACATATCAATTCTAAAAGCATAGTCAAATTAAACATCTTTGGACTATTAAATATTTCCCATGTGAAGTGGCAAAGGTTGGATAGTTGACTTGATTGGGGGCAAAAAGCCCTGATTTGCAGCATTTATCCATTTCCATGAGGAAGTATTCTCAACGCAGTTATTTTCAAGCTCCCAGTGTGAGGTTACTGAAAAATGGAATTGGGAAGAGATGCTAGCAACTTAACAGTCCAGCATGCACCAGCTCTATACAGCACTGCAGTATTTTGTCATAAAATAACTATGCTTCTGATGGCTCCAAGGGCACTAAAGTGATATACAAAGATTGAATGATCATGACTTGAATAAAACTTCATAATTAAAATCTGGTACAATTGTGCTGAACCCCTTAGTGCCAATCAGAAATTCAGATGTTCCCATTAGTTCAGTAACAATGCTCAAGATAAGGTTTTTAAGATTGCAAGGCATTTTAAATGGCCAACTAAAATTCTCCATAAACCAAAACAAATATCGTATATTTATACAAGTCTAACATGTAGATTGCAGATGCAGTTTAGTTTTAATTGTGCATACCTGTGTAGCTATTCTGCACCATAAATGTGTTGTGAAATTCAACATTCCACAAATATTTATTTAAGACCTGCTATATGTTCCAGTGCTGGATGTTTGGACAGAACACCCTACTAAAATATAAATAATGTCATATATATATTTTATACATATGTATATATATATATATATATATATAATTTATATATATAAAATGTCTTGCACACATACATGCACACACTTTTTGCATGCTAACTATAAACATCTTTCACTGTTTAAATAGAATCTGTGTAATCATTGCCTAAGTGAAAACTTTGAAGAGATCCCTAGGAAACAAATGTTTTCTAACAGAAAGATCAAATACTGAATTTTTCATCTTTTTCTCCATTTGTTAATAAGAGTTTTAATGGGCAATGCTAAAAAATAAGGGTATTAAGCATCTATGTTTGGGTCTAAAAGCTTCGTTTTCACAAATGCACTAACATCTGGCAGTACCAAAGTAGCTAATTTAGAGTTGACATTTTGAGCAACCTTTTTCTATTTACTAGTTACACTGGGTGACTTTGACATATATAGATGGGCAAGTGACATAATTAGATCCTTTGCTAGAATACATGTAAGAAAGCTTCTCCTTATTTTTTAAAAATAATATACAGCGCATATAAGAGGTATGCAGCAAGTAAAAATTACACATATACATATAATAATTGTAAGTCCCTATAATTTTATGTGTATTTTAATGCATTATATATAATACATAAAAACTAAATGTATAATACATATATGATTATATGAATTATATGTATTATGTATATACATATTATGTGTATTATATATGTATTAATATATAATACATATATTGTTTTATATATATACATATAATGTCTAATACATATATATTAGGCATATGTAACAATATCAACAGTGCTGAACATTGATAATACTTGCAAAACAATAGATTTAATAAGAGATGGGTGACCTTATCTTCCTAGGATTACTTCAAAAATCTGGAGTTTACATTTTCCATGCTCCCCAAGAGGCTTATCAAAATCAACACCGTCACTACCAGCTGTGTTTATTGGTCTATAGATCCTGAAGAAAGCATAAGTAAAGATCCCAATGACCGAATCAGCAATTTGAAGTTTTCTCAAAGGAAAAAAAAGAGAGAATCCTGAAGTTTCTAGTTTGTTTTTGTTTTTGTTTTAGTATAAAAGGGTATAAGGAACATGGCATGGGTTGCAGAAAAAAAAATTGTTTACCTTCAGCATACTAAATGTTATAAAAATGATAAAAAATGTGAAATAATTTTCCATAATGTTCAAACAGAATAAATTAGCATTAAATGGTTGCCACTGGAGGGGAAAAAGAGGAACCACATAAATGAAGTGAGCCAGGCAGGGTTTAAGCTGCATGTCTTCCCAAGGGTACTCTTTAGCTGATTGATGAACTTGACTGATTCAAGTTCAATTTGACTGATTCAACTTTGAGTGATTCATTTAACCCTTTACTATTATTTCTTATATTTATTAGGTAAATTTTGCTACAGTTAAGTTGCCAACAACCAAATATTAAAGAAAATAATAATCAAGTATAAAATCTTACATTAATTCACTCAACTGTTAGAAAATGGCATAAATTTCCAAATCAAGCACATAGCATGTAATGGAAATTTAATTGTGGCAAATAATGCACACGTAGTCACACTTCAAGAATATAACTCAGTTTTAATGATCTCCTTATTTCAAACAATAATGAAACAATATACTAAAGGACTTGGAGTCAATTAACCTGATAATAATCTACAAAAACTACCATAAAAACTACAGACATAGATTCCTAAAGAAATTTGTTGTTTTTATTCAAGTATAATTAACATACAGTGTTCTATTAGTTTCTGGTATAAAATATAGTGATTCAACAATTCTATACACATTACTCAGTGCTCATCAAGATAAGTGTACTGTTTGTTTTTTTTTTTCTAAATATTTATTTTGAGAGAGAGAGAGAGAACATGAGTAATGGAGGGGCAAAGAGAGAGAACGAGAGAATACCAAGCAGGCTCCATGCTGTCAGTGCACAGCCCAACACAGGGCTCTATCTTAAGAATAGTGAGATCATGACCCAAGCCAAAATCAAGAATGTGACACTTAGCTCACTGAGCCACCCAGGAGCCCCAAGATAAGTGTACTCTTAACCTCTTCACCTATTTCATCCATTCCCCCACCCAACTTCCTTCTGGCAACCACCATTTTGTTCTATATATTTAAGAGTCCATTTTTTTTTTTTTTGGTTTTTCTCTCTCTTTTAATTTTGTTTATTTGTGTTGTTTCTTAAATTCCACATATGAGTGAGATCATAGGGTATAAGTTTTTGTCTGCATGACTTATTTCACTTATATTATATTTATATATTATGTCCATCCATATTGTTGCAAATGGCAAGATTTCATTTCTTTTTAATGGCTGAGTAAAACTCCATGTTGTGTGTTTGTATGTTTATATATATGTGTGTGTTTATATGTATATATGTATTTATATATGTGTGTGTATATATATACACACCTCATCACATCTTCTTTATCCATTTATGTTCGATGGACATTTGGGGTGCTTTCATATCTTGGTTATTGTAAATAATGCTGCAATAAACATAGGAGTGCATATATATTTTTAAATTAGTTTTTGTTTCCTTTGGCTAAAAACTCAGTAGTGGGATTACTGGTTCACATGGAAATTCTTTTTTTTTTTTTAATTTTTTTGAGGAATCTTCATACTTCATACCAATCTGCATCCCCACTAACAGTGCCCAAGGATCCCTTTTTCTCCACTTCCTTGTCAACACTTGTTATTTCTTGTATTTTTTTCTTAATGTTTGTTTTTATTTTTGAGAGAGAGAAGGTGAGTGGGGGAAAGGCAGAGAGAGGAGACAGAGGATCCAAATCTGGCTCAGCACTGAGAGAGTTTGATGCAGAGCTTGAACCCATGAACCACGAGATCATGACCTGAGTCAGAGTCAGATGCTTATCCGACTGAGACACCCAGGCTCCCCTCTTGTGTTTTTATTCTAACCATTCTGACAGGTGTACAGTAACAGCTCCCTAGGGTTTTAATTTGCATTTCCCTGATGATTAGTGCATTGAGAATCTTTTCATGGGTTTGTTGGTGATCTGTATGTCTTCCTTGGAAAAATGCCTCTTCAGGTCCTCTGCCTATCATAAAATCAGATTATGTGGGGAGTTTTTTTGTTTGTTTTTGTTTTTGTTTGCTGTTGAGTTGGATCAGTTCTTTATATATTTTGGATACTAACCCCTCATCAGGTATGTCATTTGTAAACATCTTCTCCCATTCAGTACATTGTCTTTTAGTTTTGACTGTTTCTTTTGCTTTGCAGAAGCTTTTTATTTTGATGTAGTTCCAATAGTTTATTTTTGCTGTTAGTTCCCTTGCCTCAGGACACATATCTAGAAAACTGTTGTTATGGCTGCTGTCAGAGAAATTACTACGTGTGCTCTCTTGTAGGATTTTTATGACTTCACATCTGACATTTGGATCTTCAATCTATTTTGAATTTGTTTTTTGTGTATAGTGTAAAAAAGTGGTCCAGTTTCATTTGGTTTACATGTAGCTGTTCAGTTTCACCAACACTGTTGGAGAGAGTTTTTATCATTGTATATTCTTGACTACTTTGTCATAGATTAATTTACCATAAAAGTATGCATTTATTTCTGGACACTTTGTTATGTTCCATTGATCTATATGTCCGTTTTTGTGCTAATACCATACTGTTTTGATTACTATAGCTTTGAAGAATACCTTGAGATCTGGTATTGTGACACATCCACCTTTGTTTTTCTCTTTCAAGATTTCTTTGGCTATCTGGTCTTTTGTGGTTACATAAAAATTATTAGGATTAGTTGGTCTAGTTCAGTGAAAAATGTTGGTTTTTTAATAAGGACTGCATTAAGTCTATTGATTACTTTGGTTAGCAGACATTTTACAATACTGGTTCTTTCAAACACTGTTTTTAAATTGTTTAAAGTTTTATTTTTATTGTGAGAAGATATGTTTGTTGTTAATGTTTTTTAATGTCTGCATGCTTGAAAGGAATAATCAGGAATAAAAAATATAAATTAGAAAAACTAGAGAAATTGCTTTAAAATTCAGTTCTTCCCCAAACTTGTAAATGACAAGGGGATTGAAGGCCTTTTAATTTGTTTCATTTTATCTGTAGCTTCCCTGTTCTCACTTATTTTCATTAAAAATAAAATAAAATAAAATAAAATAAAATAAAATAAAATAAATTATATTAAACAAAACTAAATTAAAGCAAGTAGAGTTAGAAATATATTACTTATATGTGTGAATGCTTCTCTGAAGTCACATTAGGTCTCTCTCACCTCCAAACTTTAATAAGGAGTATAGTAGCTAAATTTATTGTGAGCTTACTGTGTGCTGTACCTGTACTAAGTATCTGTATTATGTCACGTAATCCTCTTAAATCTCTAAATTGATATTTCCATTTTATAGATGAGGATACAAAGGAACAGAAAAGTTAAGTAACTTTCCCAAAGTCACATATCTGGTAAATTTGGGGGTCAGAATTTGAGCCTCTGAAGTTTTATTCTAGACCTTGAACTCTCTAGTAACATATAATATTTTCAGAGCAAGGAAGGAAGATAAAAAGAGGGAAGAATCAATGTAAAGAGTACTGAAGAATAAAAACACCATGATATAACACAGAACTACTATAATACTGGCCTGAAAAATTTGGAAAACTGTTCAAAATGGCATTGCCATTCTTATACTGGAAAAAATAAACTTTAAAATAAAGATTATAACTAGAGACAAAGAAGAACACTATTTAATAATAAAGAGGACAATTCAAGGTAGGATATAACAATTATAAATATTTTATGCATCCAACATGATGGCACCCAAATACATAAAAGAGTTAATAACAAACATAAAGAAAATAATTGATAGAAGAATAGTAGGAGATTTTAACATCTCACTTACATAGATGGATAGATCATATAGACAGAAAATCAACAAGGGAATATTGGCTTTGAATGATACGATGGACCAGATGGATTTAACAGACACATTAAGAAAATTCCATCCTAAAAGAGAAGACTACACATTCTTTTCAACTGCACATGGAACATCCTTTGGAATAGATCACATGTAAGGTCATAAAACAAGTCTCAACAAATTAAAAAAAAATCAAAATCATATCATACATCTTTTCTGACTACAGTGCTATCAAACCAAAAGTCAACCACAAGAAAGAATCTGGAAAGACCACAAATACATGGAGGCTAAATAACAAGCCACTAAAAATGGGAGAACAGAAATCAAAGAAGAAATAAAAAATTATATGAAAACACAACATTCCAAAACTTTTATGATGCAGCAAAAGTGGTTCTAAAAGTGAAGTTTATAGCAATACAGGCCTACCTCTAGAAGCAAGAAAAATCTCAAATAAACAACCTAACCTTAAACCTCCTTAAGGAGGTACGAAAAGAATAATCAACAAAACTCAAATCCAGCAGAAAGAAAGAAATAATAAAGATTAGAGCACAAATAAATGATACATAAACTACGTACCCAAACTAAACCAAACCAACAAGAACAAAAAGACAGATCAATGCAACCAGGAGCTGGTTCTCAGAAAAGATCAACAAAATTCATAAAACTCTAGATAGACTTATAAAAAAAAAGGGGGGGGGGAGAAGAAAGAAAAAGAAAAAAAAGAGAGAAAGAAAGACGATCTAAATAACAAAACTGCTAATGAAAGATGAGAAATAACAACCAACACCACAGAAATACAATTATAACAGAATATTATGAAATATATGCCAACAAATTAGACAACTTAAAAGAAATGGATGAATTCCTAGAAACATATAACCTACCAAAACTAAAGCAGGAAGACATAGAAAATTTGCACTAACCAATTATCACCAATGAAATTGAATTAGTAACCAAAAAACTCCCAAAAGTCCAGGACCAGATGACTTCACAGGTAAATTCTACCAAACATTTAAAGAAGAGTTAATATCTACTCTCAAACTATTCCAAAAAAATAGAAGGGGAAGAAAACTTCCAAATTCATTCTGGGAGGCCAGTATCCCCCTAATAATAAAAACTGATAAAGACAACACAAAAGAAGAGAACTACAGGTCAGTATCTTCAATGAATATAGATGCAAAAATCCTCTACAAAATATTAGTAAACTGAATCTAACAATACATTGAAAAAAAATCATACACCAAAATCAGGTGGGATTTATTCCTAAGGTGCAAAGGGTAGTTCAACATTCACAAAACAATCAATGTGATATAGCACGTGAACTATGAGATCATGACCTGAGCCAAAGTTGGATGCTTAACCAACTGAGCCACCCAGGGGCCCATCAATTATAAAATTTTCAAATAAAAGCACAAGATATTTGATGTATAAAGAAGTTGGTAGTATTCTTTATCGCCAAAATATGACTTTTAATTACTCTAGCAAAACCAACTCCTTTCAAATCAAGTAGCCTATGGAGAAGAATTCATGGAATTAGAATAAAGAAAATGGGAAATAAGGAAATGAAAATGAACAAACTTGTGAAGTACAATCAGAAAGGGAAGAGATTTGGTATGAAAAGTACTCTTAACTGGTTAGTGGTATTTGAACTACCTGAGAAGATGATAAGAGATACAGCTCTGGTTTACAAAATTACTCATACAACTATATCTCAAAATTTCTGAAAACTGCAAATGTGTATATTATTTCTATAGTTGTGCAGCTTCATCAAAGTTAATCATATCCTCTAGGTCATGAATTTTTGGCCCAGATCAAAGATCCAGACCTAGGGTGAGGGTTGGATGTCAAAACCAAAAATGATAAACTATAAAATATACGAGTAAAACTTTTGGAACTATAAAATATATAACATATAACACTTACATAACTATACAAATATAAGAGTGTGCAAATATGACCTTCTTATAATAGAGAGTCTAAGGAGACCACTTAGCAAACTGCTTACAAATCATAATTATGCAGATTTTATTGGCCCCATCAATGGGCCCAGTAATAGCTAAAGTTACCTGCTTTGTCTTATTATTCAGGTTATAAAGACTGATTAATTAAACCAAATTCATGAAAACTTTTGTTAGAGATTGAAATTATAACCCCAAAACCCACTAGAGGAAGTGTGTGGATCTCAGAGAGAAGTAAAGAGGCTCACTTGCCTAATGGATGCCAGTCATATTAGGAAATAAAATTGACAAAGGAATCCTAGAAACCAGAAGTCAGTATTGGGATGTAGGCCAAGCTTCTTCCCCACACAAGGCAATACTTTGGTGAATATCCAGATTGCTTACCCCTAAAGAGGCCTGTAAGATACCCAAATGCAAATGTTCTCCTTTGTTGTGGATATTGCTCTTATCTAGCACTCACATTCTTCCACATTTAATGGTGCCAATAGAAGCCATGCTTAAATGAGTCTCTCTTGAACTGTGTCCTAAATTCTATCCTAGGCAGAATGACCCTCCCTGTGTAATCAAATCAGGCCAATCTAGCTGGGTGGTTTGTGCTATAATGGTCCTACCACAGTCTTAATGGATACAAACTCCAGATTGTAAAACTACCACCCACAAAATGTACCTACAATTAGGCCATCATTGTGTCCAGAAACTATATGCATTATGGATGGAGTCCCCACAAAGCTCACAGATAAATTGTACTCCTTTCTAAGGAACATCTCTGATAATTTGATGGGGCTGAGATTTGTTATAATAGCAGTAGAACCAATACTTATAATTTATCCCTGAGTCAGGTCTATAGCATTTATGCTTATAATCTAATATCAGGCAGACACTCCTACCCTTCATGGATCTCAGCTTGGGCAGGCCACCCTACTGCTGGCTGGCCTTCATCACCCCTAAGTACAATATCTCCTCATTCAAAATCTCTTTAGCCCAAGAGCTCCCCATTGGAGATATCTACACCTCAGAGGTGAGACCACACCAAAGAGAATAAGGAGGTTGACAGCATGACCCAACTTTGCTGGACATTGGGATTCTGCCCAACACCCCCCCCCCCATGCCCCCTTTGCACCAGGGGGGAAATGGCTGTGGTGACTGTCAACCAGGAGGCCAAGATGCAAATATGCTTGCTTCTGAATCTTGTTTTTAACAGAACACTTGCAGAACCTTGAGTAAGTCCCCTGATGTCCACCTGAAAGCACTAGATATCATTTCACCTTTATGGCAAGCCAAGCTGTGTATTCTAAATCACACTAGCCACAATAAGGCACTTCCTCACAACACCTCTAGCTTGACTGTTTAGATTAATCGTTAGGGACCTCTTGCTGCTATGGCTGCCTCTCAGTATACCAGATTACATCCTTTCCTTTCCACCTGATGCATCCTCCATGACAGACTCTACTCTCACCATTTCTACCACCTCTGCAGGCAACTCTTGCATACCCCAAACTGCTACCTCTAATCCTCTCCACACAAGATCCTCCCTGTTGTATGCAATGACCCTGCTCTACCCTACAACCAAGTGTGCCAAATTAAACAGATCATACATATTCCTATAAAACTCCAAGAGAGAGACCCAGGCTTTACAAGTAAAATGATGCTAGATCTATTGCCACACAGGGCCAGATCTATTTAGTTCCATCTCACTATCTATCCTGAAGATCTTCCTAGTGATCAGTCCCTTGTGTTAATTCCCTCTAAAATGGCATGAGCTTCATTGAATCTTAACCAAACCTCCACTCTTTTTGGTCTGAATTGACCAACCAGCCTTAGCCTTGGAATGTCAAAACACTCCCCCAAAAGGACCCTATTAAAGGCATGTGGCCCAGGTCCTTTCTTGCTCTCTGCCTTCATTCTGCCTTGATTTCCCAGTGTGGCCCCTCAAGGTGTCCTTTATATATTCTCCAGGATCTGTTAGTAATAAACTCTATGCTTCGTTTAATCATATTAGTTTAATAAACTCACTTATGGTTATAGGTTGAACATTGGCTCACATTGGACAACCCCATGCTCTACTTAATAAATATTACTTTAACATATCTACAGCAAGGAGCTTGGAGCTTTTCTACACTTGGTTCTCCTAGTTCTTCTGACTGACTTATTATCCTTCAGGTCTCTGTTTAAATATTATTTCCTCAGCCTCTTTGTAAATTAGAACCCTCACCTTATTCTTCCTCCCAGAAATAGTTTTTAATCAAATTATCTTTTTTTTAAATTAATGTTTATTTTTCTTTCAGAGAGAGAGAGAGAGAGAGAGAGAGACAGGAAGTGAGCAGGGGAAGTACAGAGAGAGAGAGAGAGAGAGAGAGAGAGAGAGAGAGAGAGAGAGACAGAATCCCAATTAGGCTCCAGGCTCTGAGCTTTCAGCACAGAGCCCAAAATGGGGCTCAAACCCATGAACCGGTGAGATCATGACCTGAGCCGAAGTCAGACACTCAACTGACTTAGTCACCCAGGCATCCCACAAATTAACTTGTTTTAATCCATTGTTGTATTTACCATAAGTTACTAACTTGTTTACTTCTCTATAGTCTGTCCCACTGAACTATAACATCCACACCATGTTTATTATCCAATATGTGACACAGTGATCTGCAAATAGTATATTCACAATAATTATCAGCTGAAGTAAAAAAGAATGAATGAGTAGACTCTCCATATCAGAACTATAAAGGATTTCCAGATATCTTCTATACTATAATTCCACCTTCAGTGATCTTTTGGGATTTTGAAGAGGAAGAAAAAGGAATTTAGAACTAGAGTTCTAGAAGTTTAGTGATTCCTGCCAGTGCATTACACAGTCAAGGAAGAAACATATGAAATGTGAAATAATAGTCCTCATTTGTCATGGTTTTGGGTATTCATATTTATGTATTTGTAACTAAAAGATTTTGCAGAAAGGCAATAAATAGTTGACCAGAAGTAGTTGACCAGAATTATCAAATTATATATTTAAAGCCACTAGTATGCAGTTAAAATTATTTTAGATTGATGAATACAGATAAAGGATTCTGCACACACACACACACACACACACACACCTCCCGAAGTTGTTAATTTAATCAAGAGTAGATACAGAATGGTACAACAATAAAACTATACTCATCACTTTTCTCTTCCAGGGCATTTTTTCTGCTAGTCAACTGTTTGTTCTGCAGATCCATCCCTCGTATGCTCAGGCCCTTTCTTTCCCTTTTCTTCCCATTTCCCTCAACAAAGTATTTTTTCAGCTTCTCAAGAACAAATAAGTTTGTGACTCTAAAAGCCTAACAGGAATGACATCCCACACACTCTAGGAGTTCTAGGAAGTGACACAGCAGATGACAAACACAGATGGAAATTTAGCTGCTTTCCTGGGACCTGTGCATTCTAAACATTTAGAGACACCTTCTCCTTCCTCCACCCCCTCTTCCTGTCAGCCCAGCAAAGAGGAAAGACTGGTTGTATGAATTTTCTTTGTTATCCCTTGTGCTGTATAAGAGATTTAAATATAATTTTCAGATACTATGCTGTAAGGAACCGATTACTAAAAAAAATAAATAAAATCGTTTATGGCATCTAGCTTCCAAGATACTTAATGAGAATGGAAGCTTCTATGGCCCCTTCAGATTAAACCACAGGTACTGATATTAATTCAATTTCCTGCCTTGTGTATTCCAGTTGTGAGGTGATTAGGCTGAAGGATTACAGCAACATTTCTTTGGAAATTTTCTCTGAAAATCAGGTAGCTAGGGATGACAGAATCTGTGAAGTTTAAAATTAGAGAGACAAACAGCAATGGCCAAAACAAAACAGGAAAGAGACTAAATTTACAAAGTCTAGACTTTCCTCTGTGATATCTTTTATTCTCTTTCACCTAGAAAAAATGTGTGTGTGTGAGTGTGTGTGTGTGTGCATGAGCATGTTGGAGGTGGGGAGGCAGGCAAAGGAGATTAAAATTTAAAAAAAAAGTATGCACTAGAGGCACCTGGGTGGTTCAGTCGGTTAAGTGTGGACTCTTGATTTCTGCTCAGGTTATGATCTCACGGTTTGTGGGTTAAAGCCCCGCGTCAGGCTCTGTGCTGACAGTGCTGAGCCTGCTTGGGATTCTCTCTCTGTCTCTGCTTGTCTCTCTCACATAATAAATAAACTTCAGAAAAGAAAACAGTATACATAATGGGGTTTTGAATCTGTTTCCTATTACCGACTTTAATTTCTTAGAGAAGATTAAAAATTTATAACCAAAAGAAATATTAAAAAGGAGATACTGTGAGAAAATATTGTGATTAATCCTGTTACTACTTATTTTTACCTACTTTTTATATTTACCTTCTTTTTAATTTTAAGCTGTTTAAATACAGAAACAAAGTCAGCTCCTTATAATTATATATGTATTTCTCAGTGTTTTGGGGCACCTGGGTGTCTCAGTCTGTTAAGCAACTGACTTTGACTTAGGTTATGATCTCACAGTTAGTGGGTCCGAGCCCCACGTCAGGCTCTGTGCTGACAGCTCAGAGCCTAGGGTCTGCTTCAGATTCTGTGTCTCCCTCTCTTTCTGTCCCTCCCCTGCTCATTCTCTGTCTCTCTCTGTCTCTCAAAAATAAATAAACTTAAAAAAATTTTTTTTTAATTAAGTCTTTTGCATGAGTTACCTGAAGTCTAACACAGCAAAAGACACGTGCATTATCATGTTTTATTACTTGAATTCATGAATGGTTCCATGTTGCTCCCGCTTTTTCCCAGCTCTTAAGTCTAATCACCTTAACTTTGGAGAGTCTATTAAATTCCATCTGTTAGATGATTCCCACCCTGGGAATCACATTAACCAGCCAAATATAAAACCCATCTGTAGCAAACAGAGTGTTTTTTTTTAGCAACCTGTATCTTTCACCATGATTATTCTTCCAGTGTATTATAAATTCTTTCTTATCCAGTTTGTAAGGGTAGAGCAAAAGGTAACCTATGCTCCTGACTTCTATGGGCTTGTCTTATGAATGCTAACTTAGCATGTCCACAGCAAGCATCTAGAGCAGTTGTGACATCAAACATCTTGTACTTATTTTACATATTAGAGGGCAGGGACATAAAGTACAGATTAAATTGAAGTTTCTTGTGAGATGATTGCATCTTGGTTAGTTTTTATGGTGTTTTCCATAATGTTTACAAGCATCACTGGCTACAGATCAGCCCCAAATGACTATGCACTGGCTCTTCTCCATTTATTCCTTTCTGCAGTTTTCCTTATACTCTGTATGATTTATAACTATATGGTTTAACAAGCTGCAGAATTCTACCAAGTGATAATAAGGATGTCAGCTGAAAGTTTTTTTTCAGTATTAAAGGACACTATCTTTCAAACAGCTAAATAACTTACCAAAAGGGCAATTCTTAGAAACTCCAAATTTCACAATGAGATAAATGACATATATTTTATTTTTAAGATATTTTAAGATATGATATGTACAGTGAATTTGCTTGAGCATTGGATAAACCTTTCTTGGATGTAAGCAATATGGAGTTTTATAAGGATAACAGCCAAAAAAGAAAATATCACACTGACTGTGTCAGGTGAGATAGTCAAGTACAAGAATATAACCATACTTCTCAGCCACATGTAAATGAGTAAGAACAATATAAATTAAAATACCTACATAGAATGATCCACACTGGATTCCAACTGCATCACTTTCATTAATTATAGTAATAAGCTTCCTATTTGCAGCAGGAGAATTTTGAATACATTTGCCCTCCTCTACCACCAACCCCCAGTGGTTTCTGGTTTTAAAAGGGAGACCAAACATTTGGTTTTGTGAGATTTTGCTTGATGAAGGCCTTTACAAGCTGTAATTTCTTAACAATAACTGTATTGCTATATCCCAGAGGAATCAAGCAGCATATTGTTAGTTAGGGAGTGGTATGTTGGCAGAACAATGGATTTTGGTAACTTTCTTCCAGATTTCCCATTAGACTGCAACTGTTGAGGTAAAAACCATTCACAGTGACTACAATTCCAAAGTCCTCATAATATTATTAAATTGTACACCATTTGTATATGTTACACCAGACATACAACCTAGTTGCTCTTCTTCTGAAGTTAGTGTTTCAGATAAAATTACTGATATTAATTATATCTTTCACACTCAGTAACATTCATCTGTAGTGAAATTGCAGAGTGCAAATCACTCTAAAGAAGAAAATTTGGGGTTCATTAGAAAATTCATATAATTTAATTGAACCAAAGTTAATAATGGAAGAGTTATTTTCACTTAAGAAAATGCATTGAAAACAGAAACTTGGGTTCATACTTATTTTTGACACCAGTTACCAAGCCCTGTCTATTTTACCTCCTTAAGGAATATATGTAGCAAGAGGTAGATCTTTATTCATAGTTAACCCTTTCCCGTCATGTTTAGCATAATATTTTTGTTTAAAAAAGTTCCCAAGTCTCTATTTTCTGTTTCTTCCTCTATCAGTCTATTTGTGCCAAATACCTCATCAATTTTAATTGCTACAATTTATAATGAATCTTCTCCATTTCCTCATTCTTTCTTTAATCTTCAAAATGGTCCTTGGTAACCTATAGTTTTTCTTCTTGCATATAATGTTTAGGACTAGCTTGTCAAGTGCGTAATTTTCTGTAAAACCATTTGGTAACTATTCATTTTAAAATGCGTTGATATATTTGGTAGGACAATCTTTAAATGAAAACTTTGCATATATGTTCTTAAGTGAGATTGGCCTATACCTTGTATTTTTTGTAATTGTCCAATATTACTACCAAATATTTCTAGCCTTGGAAAATATATACAAAGGATAAATTCCCCCAAATTATTTTATGCAACAGTATTGACATTTTTTTCTGTAGCCACTTTCAAAAATTTATGTGTATTTAGAAATTTCATCTCCTCTAAGATTTCAAATACATTGGCTAAAAGTGGTTTCTAATATACTCTTTAGATTTCAAAAAATAATCTCTGCTATATCAACAGTTCTCCCTCTGTATAGATGTGTGCATACATGTATCTGTACAAATATACATAAGCATATTTATTTGTGCATGTGTTATTTCTTTCTTCATCCTCCTTTTTAGATTTTTTGCTATTTTGCTTTCATCATTCTCTAGTCTTATGCTATTTTTTATAATTTAAATAGGACAAATAGATTAACATTCAGTCTTTATATTCCATAAACATGAATTTAGCTTATATGTTTCCTTCTCATTACTGTTTTAGTGGTTACCCCCAGTGTTTCTGTTTCTCTTTTGTTCAAAATAACTGGAATTTTAAACCATAATCAATTTTTTAATTTATAGATTTGTTTAATAAGTATACATTTAGTTGCCACATATATTGAAAGATTTGTCTATATATCTGAAATTAAATTCTGATTTTGTTTTTCTCAGAGAAAGGCATGTTGGCAGGTTTATTCTCAAGGCTTACATTTATGCTTAAATTTGTCATTTCTCTTTTTTATTCCAATACACTTGAGAGATAGGGCATATTGTCATGTGTGTCTGGAGCAAAATATTCCCACAGAGGAGAATTTCACTGGGAAGCATTATCTTTCACTCCTCAAATAGTTGTTCATGAATAGATCGTAATAGTGTTATGCAATTAACAGCTACAGGTGTTACTATAGACCACTTAAAATATCTGGCTCAAATTAAGATGTATTAAACATGTGAAGTAAACAGCACGCTTTTAAGATTTAGTATGAAAGAAATATCTCATTAATGTCTTAAAATATTATATATAAGACACATGATGATATGCTGAATATATTAATTTTATATGTTTATTTTTACTTTTTTTACATGTAGCTACTAGAAAATTAGATTATATTCATGACTTGTATTGTCTAAAAGACAATATTGATTTAGAAAGAAAAGGAAGTTCTACTGTTTTCTTAGGAACCATGATTTAGACCATAAGACTGACAATATTTCTCAGAGGCTCGGAGGTTAGAGTTTTAAAAATGGCCAACTATTGTATGGCAGGTTTAGTTGGGTGCTAGAAAGCCCTCTGTGGATTAAGAAGCTTCTGAGGTTGACACAGAGGCTATCTACCAAGTGGTTGTTTACAGCAACAATATTTCCTATTCCAAATAATAGTGTATGGTAGAAAAGAAAATGGTTCATTGATAATAGAGGTAAGGGTCTTTGGATTGCTGGTAACTAATTTGAACAAAGTTCTGTTCCAGGAAATTTCATCATTGAAGTACAGTGGAAAAAATATGGAATTAGTGCTAACTTTCTTAGGTTACCTTTTTAAGATTTTTTCATGCTTGAATCTTAGCCTAAGCTACTGAAAGGAAGAATATCTCCTCTTGTTATGATTTGTTATATGTAAGCTGACTTGCTTAGGTGCTTGGGATATAATGAAAAATCAAATTTAGTGGTGGTATATATCCACTTAGGTTCCTAGCACAAAATTTGAGTTCTTTAAAAGCATTAAATATAATTTAAAGCATCCATTAACTACAGATGCTAAAATAGAACTTATTTCAATCAAATGATAAAGTTGAAAGGGGAATTTTTTCAAACACTATTCATGTAGTGGAAAAGCAGATACTTATTTTGAGATGAAGAAAGCTGTCCTCTTTTCCAAAGATTTGGCTCCATTTGACCAGACTGAAATTAGATTAACCTAAATTTTCAGTTCAAATAAAAGAAGAATGGGGTATGTCTACATTCTCCACTGCCCTAATAAATTGCCATATAGATTGGGTTGGTATTCCAAAGATAGGAATTGGAAATAGATGCAATAAAAGTCTCATTCATCACTAGTGCAGAGGGACTAGAATCAATATGAAGGTGCCATGCTGTCTCAAGTAACTAAATAGTTCATGAGGGAAAGTTTACAATTAGGCAAAATCAAACTGTATACATTTTATGTGAAAAAGGTTATTCCTCTGTCATAAATGATTTCTGGGTAGGAGTTTAGACAATAGCATCTGGATCTTTCTTGTGTGACCAGAATTCACATGGGTGCAGTAATATATTACCGTGTGAAATATCAAGTTATAATATCTAAGTCTTGGGGTCTAACAAGAGGATTGATAAACATATAACATTTAAAGCATTAAGTACATTGTGCCTCAGTGTATTCTTTATCCTTCCTTGCTTTCATAGTTGAAACCATTGCCATGAGATGTTTTTATTTATAAATTTATTACTATATATATATACATATATAATATATATACATATACACACACTATACATACATATACACACATACACACTATACATACATATAAGCACTCTACACACACTACTATATGTATATATATATATATACACACACACACTATACATACATATATATATATGTGCACTATGCATACACTAATATATATATATATATATATATATATATATATATATATATATATACACATACACACTTAGGTCAACATATACATATGTATGGGCATACCTATGATATTTATATTATAAAAGCCAAAAGGAAAAATTGGATCTTTCCTTTACCTGAGCTATTCAGAGGCCAATAGTGACAAAGGAGTTATCATGGAGCACTCTACAAACCAATCATATTTCAATGATGACAACCAGAATCATAAAATTTCAATTTTAAATAATAAATCAAATTGTTGACATTTACCTAAATCAATACTCTTCTCATTTCAAAGAAAAAACATGGATGCTCCCTTAAATGAATATTAAATAATATATTGCTTAAGTAGAAGAGTCACAATAAGAAAGAAATGTCAAAATTTCTATATTTGACAATTGCCCTTATTATGTCCTTGTATTTCTGACCAAGTTTTCTAATCTCATTAGATTCTGATTTTCAAATTTCACTGTAGGGAATGTATTGTTTCCATGTACCTATTTTGAACAAGTCAATGCATTTGAACCACTTTATTTTTTTTCTTTAACAAACTTTTAGTCTAAAAGAATACTTTAGATGCTCACAAGTTATATTTCATGAAAAATTAGATTCAGCCAGATAGCATTATGGCAGTCACATTTTTAGTGTTAAGCATTTAAGTTGTCACATTTTATGTTTTAAAGGGACAAATATGTCTTGAGATTTATATTTTAATGATATTTTTGATCACAGTTTCACATGAAAAGTCATGTTTCTTAAAAATAAAAAGCATATTACAATTACCAGAAAATTCCATTTATAAAATGTAGTCCACCAACATGTATCAAATATTTTATGTACTTATCTGATATACTGAGAGACATAGGATGGAGATCTGTGTCTAGATTTTAATTTAAATTTTTTATCTTACTTCATTAATTAGAAAGGTATGCATCTCTTTGCAAATTAAGTAATATATAGCATATAAAAAAGTTGATATTCTGTCCCTACTTCAACCTTTAGCCATGGTCAATCTCACATATTTGAGATAACCAAAGCTCATCACTCAGTGAGTAGCTTTCCATAAAGTTCCATAACCTTATGGAAAAAAAAATACTTGGTACATTTCATGTTAATTACAATAATGATTTATAAAGTTGAATAATGCTTGATGTGACCAATTATCACTGTAAAGCAGGTGCTAAACATCATTTTACACACTACTGCAAAACAACTCCTTATTCTATGAGTTTTGTTTTTTAAGTTCAAAGGCTCCTAATCATTGTAGAATCTTGGAAGTGTTAAGTTGAAAGGAGCTTTTGCAGCTCATTTTGTCCATCCTTACACTTTTAAGAAAACACTTAGACCAGCCAATATAGATTAAACATGAAAGATTTTGTTTGTTTTCAAGATTCTAAAAGATTTCAGAGTTGGTCAACTCCAGTCAGACCATGGTTTCCTTAACACGCTTCCCCATTATTACCATTATGTAATAAAACATATTTATTACTTTACTTTTCCAACATCCAGAGGTTATAGCAGTATCTTTAATAACTAAAAACTTTCATTTAACTAGATTTGATACTCAAAATATTTAAACAGCAATATAGAATGGACAGTGATCATCCAAAATAAATATCAGGTCACCGATCAATAAGAGGGAATGACCATAAACAACCTGTATAGACTTGCTGTTTTTGCAAATCCATAGGGATAGCAGCCTCTGTAAAAGACTGACCAAAACTCTGCATTAGCACAGACATTTGCAATTGGGAGAAATCTTATTTAGAACAAGCAAAGGTAGATTTTTATTGACTTATAACTCCCAGAATAGTGCCAGTTTCATACATGACTGGATGGATTAAAGGATCAACCAATGTTATCAGGTCTTTAGCATTCCCTCTCCCAGTCTTGCCCACTCTGTGTTACCTTTATGCTCAGAGTCTCACAAAATGGTGTGTATGTCACCTCCATTTCTCTGTAGATACCCTTGACTTGTCAAGTTCTGGATAAATAATGCCTAAATGTTGGTTTTCATTAATATAATATTGGTGCTTGTTTAAAATGGTTATTCTAAGTTTCCATGTAAATTTGGGGTCACTAGGTCTTGGGTAAGACTTGGGAATCTGAAATTTCAGCACACATTGGAGGTTCCTCTGAGGAAGATATTGCCCTAGAAACAGCATTTGGCCTATGCTGCACATATACTGCTACTCTCCATAGTGGCAGTTTCCCACTTTTTAAGGCCGAGAAATTTTTTGAAGTGAAATCTTTGTGTAATTCCAGTATATTAGAGGAAAGCAGAGACTCATTGATGGCATATTATACTTACAAATACATTAAAAGGGATGTTTATGCATATTAGAACTAAAATTTAGAATCACAAGATAATTTAGAAACATCTAAATTCAAAACCTTTCCTCTTTTAATGAAAAAATGGACAGAGGGTTACCCCAAATTTGCTAGCTCTCAGAATAGAATTTCAATTATTTTTTAAGTTTATTTATTTATGCTGAGAGAGACAGAAAGACAGAGGGAGGGAGGGAGGAAAAAAGGGAGGGAGCACAGCAGGGGAGGGGCAGAGAGAGAGGGACAGAAAATTCTAAGCAGGCTCTGTACAGTCAGCACAGAGCCCTACACAGGGCTTGAACTCACCAACTGTGAGATCATGACCCGAGCTGAAATCAAGAGTCCGAAGTTTAACCGACTGAACCACCCGAGTGCCCCTAATTCTCAAATTAGAATTTCCAGTGATCTGTTAACTCTTGTGTGTCCATTTCCTCATTCTTCATGAAGCATAAATTCATCCCATATACTTTTTTAACTGGATTGAGAAAATGGAAGAGCATCAAGAAAAGATTTTTATTCAGTCTGTTCATTTTGTCTTTTCAAATAGTGAATTACATGGTATGAACAATTCAAGCCAGGGACCTGTTCTTAGAGGTAGCGGTGGGGAAGAGTGACAATATACAATGAAGTAAATAAACAAACAGGATGATGGAGGACTATAATCAGTTTTGTGGAGAAAATGAATAAAGTGATGTGTTAAAAGAATAACTGAGGGCAGGGGATAGTTAAATAGACGTCATTTTAGTTTACACATTGGTCCTGTCAGCTTGATGGGAAGTTCATTGATAGCAAGGAGCAGAACACATTAATCTTTGCTTCCTTCACCTCCACTATGTAGCTTCTAGTATATAACACATGTGTCTGAATGTTTGTTGGATTTTTACCTATATATAACTTTTGTTCATATTAATCAGTATACTGATGAGAATGTAGCATTTTATATAAGAAGCATATAATAAACAATTATAACTACTGATTTTTTATCATTCCTTATAACATTATGTCTAAACCATACAATGGCAATGCAGGAAAGATATTACCTGCAGTTTTTTAAGTGATTGGGTAAATGTTTCAAGAATATGGATTATTGGAAGACATGGTATTTGAACCAAGAACTCCAGATTTCATTGTATCCATTATATCAAATTATTTCTCAGTAAAGTGTTTGTCAAATGTAAATAGTCACCATCACTACCTCTAACCAGGAAGTAGGGTCGGGCTTATGAGGTGGTAACCTATGTTGAGATTGAAAGCATTTGTCTGAGGATTCCCATAACCCTTATAGGAAGGATCATTGTATAATTTATTTTACACACTGGCACTTTTTGAGGGTAAGAGGAGAAGTTATGGTAACTGTGCTGTGACAATTAGAGTAAACAGAGACTATCTCAGGCAAAAGAGTAGGTCTGGTTATTCCACTAAAAGGGAGGTCAACAGGGGGTTAAGCTTTTTAAATCTCCAAATGTGCATTTTCATGCACCATTTCCTTTCCTATTTTATCAATGATGTAAAGAAGGTGTTTTTATCTTCATTTCAAAGTTGAGGGAACTGAGGCCCAAAACAGGTATGACTATGTTTAGTAAGTGAAACCACGGAGATTGTGTAATGATCTATCAGACGCTGAAACAGATCTTCATTTCTCAGTACCAGAATAAGAATAAAGATAATAATGATAAAATTGTCTTGGTCACATATTGCGCAGAGCAAAGAATATGAAGTTAATGAAAACTATGGCAGGGATGCTACTAGGACTGCACATTTTCATTACAAATATGTTTCAAAATATAGCGCCAGAAATAAATATCAGAGGAAGCAGATTGATGTCGCTTAGTCTTTGGTGAATTCTCAAATTGGATTTTACAACCTCGTCTACAAAGGTTCTAAAAAATTATGGTGAGGATTGATTTGTGTATCTTCTAAAAGTTTGATAATTGCTAGTCCAAAAATAATTAATGGCACAGTAATGGAAACATAACGATTTTCATCCTGAAAAATACCATCCTAAAAAAAATAGGTTTGTGTTTGTTTCAACTGTCTCAGAAATTTTTGGATTTCCTTCTTAGATTATGTGTAAATATTCTTTAGACCTGTGGTGGCTTTAGCAGTGAGTAAACTACTCAACTTGGACAGTCAAGACCTTTGTGTCCAGGCCTCTCTAACAATGGTGAGATTTACTCTATAGATTGACTGCATGTGTATTAAAAAAGGCACCAATAATTAATCAGGGTTAAATAATTTCAGATAATAAGGAAGGAAGTAAAAAGACAACATCTTAGTTCTGTAGATGCCTTTAAGATCTTGGATTCTGGAATTCTGAGTGGTTAATATCTTAATATAACAATAGTAAAAACAAAAACAATGCCATTTACCATTTATTAAGCCCATATTATAAGTCAAGCATAGCGTTGACAACATTGCATTCAGTATGTCTAATTCTTAGAACACACTTCCATTTTGAAAGTGAGAAACTTGAGACAGACTGGCTATGTACATTGCCCAAGGTCATACAGCTAGTGAATAATGGATCTTGTCTTAAATCCAAGTCTGACAGCTAATTTCCTACCCCAGTCCTATTCTCCCACCTCAGATAGTTAACCATTTCTTAAGGGTTAATGACAACACATGCTGTTTAGATAGCATGTTTATAATGTCTTTTTGAAAATGTTATCCTCTGAAATATTCAAAAATATTTAAAAAAACCCAAAATAGTTCATATGTCTCTTTTGTTAAATAAAGATGATGCTTGAGTGTAATACTCAGGATTTTACCTCTGCTAGAAGTAAACCAAAAGTGCAGGTAATTTCTTTCTGGCATTTACTTATGCAGTTCATTTTTGATCCACTTTTCCATACTGTTAGAATGATTATTTTTTAACTCCTGGTCTGTCATAAACTCTGAAAGATAATTATATCATGAGATATAAAGACACAGGCTAGTTTGATGTGCCTTCTTGGAGTCAGGAAAAATATTCACACAATGGTTCTATATTTTTCCTTACACTTCTTTCTTTAGGAATGTGCACTTTGTTCAATGCCTTTAAAACATTCCTCCACTTGGGAAGACTATTCATGTTCTGTCATCCCAAAATAGTCCTTATTGGAGGGGGAAAAACAAGTAATTGTCATGCACACACAACACACACATGTCCCTTTAACATTTAGTATCATGAAACATTTCTAGGACATTTCATCCTCACTTTCAGAAGAGCTAATCAAAACATTTCAATCCTTTAATGAAATGTGATAACTGATTTAAAAAATATTCCTGTTTTTAGTAGATTTTATGAAAACTAACTCAGACTTCCAAATAGTAGTTACCAGTTATTGTGCACTTTGTCTCTTTACAAACATTACACTGTTTAATTCTCTGATGCCATCAAGAGGTAGGCAGTATTGTTATGCTAACTTTGTAAGTGGCAAACATGTGCCAATGAATTTAGTTAATTTACATTGTCTAGAAACTTTAACCAACGCTATTAAACACTATCATACACAAGACTTCTGAAAAAACAGAAATTATTGGACTGGTAACAAAAGATGGATAATCACTTTTGTTTTATAGATTGAAAATCTTAAGTAGTTGAATCAGTGACAAAGTTGAAAATTAAACTCCCATATGCCATCTTTTGAAAGATATAGATTATTTGGAAAGCAGTGATGTTTTATTTATTTATTTATTTATTTATTTAAATATAATCTATTGTCAAATTGGCTAACATACAACACCCAGTGCTCATCCCAACAAGTGCCTTCCTAAATGAGCACTGACGTTTTAAACACAAGTAAATATAATGTATTCCCCCATTTGTCGTTTTTTGAAAGATATAATTTGGAAAGAACTGACGTTTTAAACACAAGTAAATATAATGTAAATTTTCTTATGAAGACTATTGAAGAATTAGACAAATTGACAATATTAAATAGGTATTTGGCATATATCTGTATAAATAATGACAATAAATCTGACAGGCTACTTAAGAAGACTGTCATTCCATGGACTACTACAAACATAATTATTTTTCATTTCGTGAGCAAATATAATTATAAAATTTGGTGGTAAAAGAATCTGGAATCAATTGTCCTGCCACAGGGTTTTGCTATCAAAAATACCACGAAGATCGTGCCCATGGAATTTATTCCTGCGCACATTGAGTAAGGACATTCATATGCTTCAGGGATTAAATCCATCAGTCCAAGGGTGCATGAATAAAATGTGAATCATTCTGTTGATAGTGAAGGAGATGGTGATTGGTGGTATTCACACCTTTCTTAAATCATATGCTGATAATACAGTAAGTGTATTTTCTCTTTTAAGTTTTTCTGCTTGAGATGTTGCTCATAAGGGAGAAAAGGTAAAATTGTTCTCTTAAAAGAAAACATACACTCCATTAAAACTGAAAGTATATTTGAAATATAAGTTCTTTTTCAAATTTAAAAGAATTTTCTTTCAGATCTCAGAACACAATAAAAGATTCATTGCATACTAGAAATATGCCAGGCCATGATATTTGCAGGGCTTTCTTTTACTTTCCATAATTTCCTACCATTGCTCCAGCTGCAGTGACATATTTTATACAAAAAAGACATTCTATATAATACATGGAAATATATGCCCTGTGTTTTTTTAGTATATGCAGTACTGTGCCACAATGATCAACCTGTCTTTAAGATGTTAATGGTGTTGAGGAGACAAGACTAACATCCATCAATAATTAAAGAAAAACAAAAAGCATATACCACAGTGCTAAAACATGTGGTATAAAGACTATATGTGATATAATACTTGAGAGAAGAAAAGATTGTTAAGTGTTAGAAGATTATTCAAGATATCTGCAAGCTCCTTTCATATGTCATTCTTTGAGTCTACTACTTGCTACCTGAGTCAACTTGAACAGGTTTTTATACTTCTCTGCGCCTTAGTGTCTTTACCTCTCGAAGATGTAAAGACAGACATGTCTACATGACAGATTTTATTTTAAAGAATAAATAAATTGGTATAAATTGAATGTACATTCAATACATACTTCCATGTCAATGAAGAGGATGATGGCAGGATTCAGTTAAGTAGTAAAATGTGGAAGATAGAATGGACAGTGGGGAAAATGGGCAGTAGACATTAAGGAAGATGATAAAGTATTTTAAATATTTACTACCAAGAAAAAAATTGGATTAGTAAAGTGGAAACTAGAAAGTGTCAAAAGTCTAACAAAGGAGGATTTAACTCTTAACTCTGACAACTGTCAGAGTTGTATTTTCAAGCAATTTAATTAGTCTAGCTGATTGGTGTTCTCATCACGGAATGGGATGGAAATACATCACAGGGATATTTTGAAAGGCATATGAAAAAACAGCAAAAATATCTGTTGTGTTCAACAAGGCTAATTTTCACATTAGGTGCAGTACGCATAGTGCCTAGGGCCCATGATACATTTAGGAGGACACAAAGTGTTCTAATTTTATTTCTTCTAAAATCAGGAGAAATATTGAACATAAAAATAAATAGATAATAATAAATAAACCTGATTTATATTAATTTTACACCAATTCAGTTGTAAACATAACTTTTAGTTTGTATGTGTATGTATATGTATGGGGAGAGAGAGAGAGAGAGAGAGAGACATTGAGAGTGAGAAGTTTTTTGTTTTTTGTTTTTTGTTTTTTTTTTTTAATGGAGAAAGAGCTCCATGAAGGCAAAATGACTAGTGTCCACACAAATCAAAATGGCATAATAGGGTGTGGTGTGCAGTTCCATTCTCGCCTCACTTTATACCTAGTCAACAGAAGAGGGATGGCCATGAGAAACAAAGAAACACAGATTTTGAGCTCTGATGCAACCACACCTGAAACACAACAGCCCCTACCCTTGAAGTTATCTAAAAACATACTTTTCATTGTTTAATTTTCACTGTGTTTCCTGCAACCCAACATATCCTAATAGATACAACTAATATTCATCAATAATGTTTGCTTTAATCATCACAAGTATAATTCAATGTCTCACTTTCACCATAACTGAAATGTCTTCGTTTAACATTTACATACCATTAAATATTTTAAGAATTAAAAACAAACAAAAATTAGCTGTGTATGATGAAAATAATGCTTAGAAAACCATGCCCCTATGAGCCCAGGTTCAAAGAGATTTTGTATTTAAAGTTACTCAGCTCAAATAGTCATTTCAAGCTTCACTCAGTTTTTCTTCAATTATATAAGTATATCCAGGTACTTGATACACAGGAAATCTTATTAAAATTCCACACCCATTGCTATTTGGTAGCACCTCAAACTTCCCAAGAAGCTCTCACTGTTGTCAACTGTGGTCCCTTCTTCACCCCTTCCTCTGGTGCCACAGTAGTCCCCACCCAGCATGTGCATGTGGCTCTAGCAGCCCCCAGAAACAGTTCTTCTTTGGAGAATTTGCAACATGTTCTCCTCCATGGTCCAAATGCTTGATTAGAGGGAAGGCTGGCATAGGAAAGGGGAAGGCCTAAGAAGCACCACAAATAAATACATTTTTGTCTGGTACAGAAGTACAAATAGGACCAAAGTTTGAGTATCTACTGTCCATTCTCTTCTTCTGAGAGCATTAACTAAAATTATTAAATGGCTATAGATCCAATCAGCGTGTTAGTAGCACATCTATAATTCTTAAAATGTTTGTTCTTAAATAGAAATTGCAAGTACTTTTGAAAAATAATTAAGACTATCAAGATGAAATAAGGGTCTGGTCCTTAGGATAGCATGTTATTTTCTTCTATATTTTTCCTGGAGGGATTTAGCTAACAATACCACCATTATCCTTAAGAATTGTTACATTTCTACTCTGCAAGGAAGTTTAACTGTCAAATGCCTCTGAAGTTTGGACCCCCTCTCTTTTTAATTGTTTCTGAAGTCAGTGTAATCATTGACAAAATGTATAGTTACAAGTTGATTTTTCTTACCACTTAAAAAAATGATTTTACAGCCTGTATTTCTCTGATAAGGAAAAAAAACTGCATTCACTCAGTATGACTAAATGCTTTCTAATATATCAATATCAAGTAAGAACTATCCTCTAAAACCATTGTAGCACAATGAAAGCTTCTTTGTCTTAGAATCCATGCATAGAACATGACAGCGAAGAGAGTCAGTGGACACAGACCACTTTAATTTTTATTGATAGTATGATCACAGGTGCATTTTTAATTATCTCACTACATTGCTTTCCCCATCAACTGTCACTAGTAATTTCATAGAGCAAACATGTTACCCTTATGACATTACAGAACACAATTCAGAGTCGTTTAGGATGCTTGCAGATTGACAAGTGCCTTCACCTTTTGATAGAATACAAGGGAGTCAACGGACTTAGGAAATTAGGTGCCAATCATGTTTGTAACCTAGAGGTGAGGAGCAGCAGGAGCAAGGAAATCAAGAATATTGAAGTTTTCTGCATTCGTTTAGGGGCTACTGCTAAAACCATGTAACCTAGGGCACCTAGGTGGCTCAGTTGACTGTCAGACTCTTGATTTGAACTCAGGTCGTGATCTCACAGTTCGTGAGATCTAGCCCCACATCAGGCTTTGCACTGACCGTGCAAAGCCTGCTTGGGATTCCATCTCACTCTCTCTCTCTGACCCTCTCCTTCTCGCTCTCTGTCCCTCCAAATACATAAATAAGCATTCTTAAAAATTAAAAAAAAATCACATAGTCTAAAGAAAAAATAGGCAAAAAATGTGTCTTACTGGCATTGGCTATTAGGTGGGGAGAAAAACATGATATTTTAGTCTTTTGCTCTGTAACGGGTCTCACAGAATCGTCAATAACTGGTGCTTGCAGTGATGATACCCAAGAACAGAGAAGACTTTGGATGCTCTGAGCCTAAAGAATCAGTGATTAATTTCCTGGGTTTATGAATTCACAGATAAAGAAGACAGTGGTGTTTATTTTTTAATCATGCTATATTCCTGTCTGTAAAGATTTGCTGTCTGTTTGGCATGTATAGGAACAACCCACTTCTCTGAGGTTAAAAAACAACAAAACAACTAAAAAATTATTTCATATTTTGCTATGTTTCTTTTGTTATGTTTTCTAAAAACCAGGGTAATAGGTCTTCTGTGTTAAAAGAACAAAGAAACATCATTGGTCTTTACTATTTTTCCTGGTTAAGTGATTTTTCTATACCTTAAAAAAATAACAATCGGCTACATTTTATATTAGAGTGAAGAAAAGTATTTAAGCATTGGAAATAAATAACGAATTAAGAAAAATCTAATTTAAACAACCCACATGTCAACAGATAGACAACTGAATTTTTAAAATGTGGTATATCCACATAATAGAATACTATGCAACAAAAAGAAGAAGGCAAACTTACTAGCACATATATTTACCAGAAGAATCTCAAAAACTTCTTGTTGAATTAAAGAAGACATTCACATAAGTACATACACTGTTTGATTCCAGTTATATGAAATTTAAAAGAAGAAAAAATTACATCACGGTGATAGGGTCAGCACAGTAGTTAGCTCAGGAAAGTGGAGGAGGGACAAATTTTTAAGGAAGAAAGGCAAAGGAACTCTCTTTGCATATGGAAATGAAATAAATCTTCATCTGGATGGTGGTTACATGCATATATACATATGTAAAATTTGTCAAGGTATACACTTAAGACTCATGTATTTTGCCGAATCCAAATTATACCTCAATTAATAAAAAGCAGAAGAAACATCTTACTGCATTAACATTGGTTAACATTCATTCACCACATACATAATTTCCTTCCCATAGTCCTCACAATAACCCTATGCGAAAGACAGTTAGTGGTCCAATTTTTAGATGAGAAAGGAGGCACAAGAAAGATAAAACTTTCCAAGGTTACATAGCTAGTGCATTGCATAACTAAGTTCAGAATTCCAACTGTCTAGTTCCAGGGTCTACAGTCTTGACCACAAAGTCATTTTGTTTTTCCCTATCAGGTTCCTATAGATCTGTTTTTAATTTGTAGAGGAGCTTCATGTAATAGAAAACAGCAACAGGGTTGTCCAGAGAAAAACAGTCATTAGAAGCATCAAAGCAATGGCAAATGAATGCAATAAACTATCAATGACCAGGTTTCTGGGCTTTAAATAATTTTCAGTGCATGAATTATACATATGGATGTGTAATGCTTTAATGGTAAATATCACATTGTTCCCCAAGTGTATTCAAGATAAGCCATTTGTTGCAGTTTTTCAAAGATCAATGGATGTTAAAAGGAGTCAAACAGCTGTTCTTTCAGGACTTCTCTCTCCACTTTTGAAATAATCTCTACCATATTATCAGAACACTTTACATGTCCTGAAAAATATTATGGGGGGGGGGTGGTAAAACCGAAGCATAATCCATTATTCTAGATTTAATCTCTCAGCATGATTTACCAAGTAAGAAAATATGACATTGTAGCCCTAAATAGAAATAGATTTTATATTATAGGGTACCAAATTTGCTAAATTTAGAAGAGATGTTCTGGAATGAAAAGTAATATACACAAGTGCATTTAGTTAAATAATATCATTCATTCCATTTTCCCCAGCTTCCAATTTTGTTGGTTATATGCAGCTAATGTGGTTGCTTATTCAGCAATTAAATTAAAATAAGAATTTGCTCAACTTTCTGCCATAAATCCACAAAATTCCCTACCTCCCCCACCCCCACATTTTCTTCTTTCTTCCTCTAAAGTAGAGTCATTCTGCTACAAGATTTATACCTCCAACCTTACTCTGGACCTACCTAATCCTGCCTGTCCCTGTCACTCAATGGATTAGTGTCACTTTGCTATTCCTGACATCCCACTTCCCTTTATTCCTCCTTCCTATCAGCATTACACCTCCCCAAAATCTCACCTTAAAACTCTCTCTTGGATTCAAGTCTCCGTGTGACCTCCCCACTGCCATTTTGCTTTCCTTTCACAGAAAACCTTCTTGATTATATTGAGCATTCTTTACCTTCACATCCTCGGGCAAGGATCTCAGTCTTCTGCAATCTCTTCCAGTCCATGACTTCACTGGAAACACTGCTCCCAAGGCACCAATGTTCTCCTTATTGCTTCCTGTGGACATTTTTCACTAATCCTTCTGGTTTTCAGTATTATTTGCTGCTTATGAACAACTTTTTCCTTGATTTTTTTTTCCTTTGTTTTTATTTATTTTTTTTGTTTTTTTTTTTATTTTTTTTATTTTTTTTTATTTTTTAATATATGAAATTTACTGTCAAATTGGTTTCCATACAACACCCAGTGCTCATCCCAAAAGGTGCCCTCCTCAATACCCATCACCCACCCTGCCCTCCCTCCCACCCCCCATCAACCCTCAGTTTGTTCTCAGTTTTTAACAGTCTCTTATGCTTTGGCTCTCTCCCACTCTAACCTCTTTTTTTTTTTTTTTTTTTCCTTCCCCTCCCCCATGGGTTTCTGTTATGTTTCTCAGGATCCACATAAGAGTGAAACCATATGGTATCTGTCTTTCTCTGTATGGCTTATTTCACTTAGCATCACACTCTCCAGTTCCATCCACGTTGCTACAAAAGGCCATATTTCATTTTTTCTCATTGTCACGTAGTATTCCATTGTGTATATAAACCACAATTTCTTTATCCATTCATCAGTTGATGGACATTTAGGCTCTTTCCATAATTTGGCTATTGTTGAGAGTGCCGCTATAAACATTGGGGTACAGGTGCCCCTATGCATCAGTACTCCTGTATCCCTTGGATAAATTCCTAGCAGTGCTATTGCTGGGTCATAGGGTAGGTCTATTTTTAATTTTCTGAGGAACCTCCACACTGCTTTCCAGAGCGGCTGCACCAATTTGCATTCCCACCAACAGTGCAAGAGGGTTCCTGTTTCTCCACATCCTCTCCAGCATCTAGAGTCTCCTGATTTCTTCATTTTGGCCACTCTGACTGGCGTGAGGTGGTATCTGAGTGTGGTTTTGATTTGTATTTCCCTGATAAGGAGCGACGTTGAACATCTTTTCATGTGCCTGTTGGCCATCCGGATGTCTTCTTTAGAGAAGTGTCTATTCATGTTTTCTGCCCATTTCTTCACTGGGTTATTTGTTTTTCGGGTGTGGAGTTTGATGAGCTCTTTATAGATTTTGGATACTAGCCCTTTGTCCGATGTGTCATTTGCAAATATCTTTTCCCATTCCGTTGGTTGCCTTTTAGTTTTGTTGGTTGTTTCCTTTGCTGTGCAGAAGCTTTTTATCTTCATAAGGTCCCAGTAATTCACTTTTGCTTTTAATTCCCTTGCCTTTGGGGATGTGCCGAGTAAGAGATTGCTACGGCTGAGGTCAGAGAGGTCTTTTCCTGCTTTCTCCTCTAAGGTTTTGATGGTTTCCTGTCTCACATTCAGGTCCTTTATCCATTTTGAGTTTATTTTTGTGAATGGTGTGAGAAAGTGGTCTAGTTTCAACCTTCTGCATGTTGCTGTCCAGTTCTCCCAGCACCATTTGTTAAAGAGACTGTCTTTTTTCCATTGGATGTTCTTTCCTGCTTTGTCAAAGATGAGTTGGCCATACGTTTGTGGGTCTAGTTCTGGGGTTTCTATTCTATTCCATTGGTCTATGTGTCTGTTTTTATGCCAATACCATGCTGTCTTGATGATGACAGCTTTGTAGTAGAGGCTAAAGTCTGGGATTGTGATGCCTCCTGCTTTGGTCTTCTTCTTCAAAATTACTTTGGCTATTCGGGGCCTTTTGTGGTTCCATATGAATTTTAGGATTGCTTGTTCTAGTTTCGAGAAGAATGCTGGTGCAATTTTGATTGGGATTGCATTGAATGTGTAGATAGCTTTGGGTACTATTGACATTTTGACAATATTTATTCTTCCAATCCATGAGCAGGGAATGTCTTTCCATTTCTTTATATCTTCTTCAATTACCTGCATAAGCTTTCTATAGTTTTCAGCATACAGATCTTTTACATCTTTGGTTAGATTTATTCCTAGGTATTTTATGCTTCTTGGTGCAATTGTGAATGGGATCAGTTTCTTCATTTGTCTTTCTGTTGCTTCATTGTTAGTGTATAAGAATGCAACTGATTTCTGCACATTGATTTTGTATCCTGCAACTTTGCTGAATTCATGTATCAGTTCTAGCAGACTTTTGGTGGAGTCTATCGGATTTTCCATGTATAATATCATGTCATCTGCAAAAAGCGAAAGCTTGACTTCATCTTTGCCAATTTTGACGCCTTTGATTTCCTTTTGTTGTCTGATTGCTGATGCTAGAACTTCCAGCACTATGTTAAACAAGAGCGGTGACAGTGGGCATCCCTGTCGTGTTCCTGATCTCAGGGAAAAAGCTCTCAGTTTTTCCCCGTTGAGGATGATGTTAGCTGTGGGCTTTTCATAAATGGCCTTTATGATCTTTAAGTATGTTCCTTCTATCCCGACTTCCTCAAGGGTTTTTATTAAGAAAGGGTGCTGGATTTTGTCAAAGGCCTTTTCTGCATCGATTGACAGGATCATATGGTTCTTCTCTTTTTTTTTTGTTAATGTGATGTATCACGTTGATCGATTTGCGAATGTTGAACCAGCCCTGCATCCCAGGAATGAATCCCACTTGATCATGGTGAATAATTCTTTTTATATGCTGTTGAATTCGATTTGCTAGTATCTTATTAAGAATTTTTGCATCCATATTCATCAGGGATATTGGCCTGTAGTTCTCTTTTTTTACTGGGTCTCTGTCTGGTTTAGGAATCAAAGTAATACTGGCTTCATAGAATGAGTCTGGAAGTTTTCCTTCCCTTTCTATTTCTTGGAATAGCTTGAGAAGGATAGGTATTATCTCTGCTTTAAATGTCTGGTAGAACTCCCCTGGGAAGCCATCTAGTCCTGGACTCTTATTTGTTGGGAGATTTTTGATAACCGATTCGATTTCTTCGCTGGTTATGGGTCTGTTCAAGCTTTCTATTTCCTCCTGATTGAGTTTTGGAGGAGTGTGGGTGTTTAGAAATTTGTCCATTTCTTCCAGGTTGTTCAATTTGCTGGCATATAATTTTTCATAGTATTCCCTGATAATTGTTTGTATCTCTGAGGGATTGGTTGTAATCATTCCATTTTCATTCATGATTTTATCTATTTGGGTCATCTCCCTTTTCTTTTTGAGAAGCCTGGCTAGAGGTTTGTCAATTTTGTTTATTTTTTCAAAAAACCAACTCTTGGTTTCGTTGATCTGCTCTACAGTTTTTTTAGATTCTATATTGTTTATTTCTGCTCTGATCTTTATTATTTCTCTTCTTCTGCTGGGTTTAGGCTGCCTTTGCTGTTCTGCTTCTATTTCCTTTAGGTGTGCTGTTAGATTTTGTATTTGGGATTTTTCTTGTTTCTTGAGATAGGCCTGGATTGCAATGTATTTTCCTCTCAGGACTGCCTTCGCTGCATCCCAAAGCGTTTGGATTGTTGTATTTTCATTTTCGTTTGTTTCCATGTATATTTTAATTTCTTCTCTAATTGCCTGGTTGACCCACTCATTCGTTAGTAGGGTGTTCTTTAACCTCCATGCCTTTGGAGGTTTTCCAGACTTATTCCTGTGGTTGATTTCAAGCTTCATAGCATTGTGGTCTGAAAGTATGCATGGTATAATTTCAATTCTTGTAAACTTATGAAGGGCTGTTTTGTGACCCAGTATATGATCTATCTTGGAGAATGTTCCATGTGCACTCGAGAAGAAAGTATATTCTGTTGCTTTGGGATGCAGAGTTCTAAATATATCTGTCAAGTCCATCTGATCCAATGTATCATTCAGGGCCCTTGTTTCTTTATTGACTGTGTGTCTATATGATCTATCCATTTCTGTAAGTGGGGTGTTAAAGTCCCCTGCAATGACCACATTCTTATCAATAAGGTTGCTTATGTTTATGAGTAATTGTTTTATATATCTGGGGGCTCGGGTATTTGGCGCATAGACATTTATAATAGTTAGCTCTTCCTGGTGGATAGACCCTGTGATTATTATATAATGCCCTTCTTCATCTCTTGTTACAGCCTTTAATTTAAAGTCTAGTTTGTCTGATATAAGTATGGCTACTCCAGCTTTCTTTTGGCTTCCAGGAGCATGATAAATAGTTCTCCATCCCCTCACTCTCAATCTAAAGGTGTCCTCAGATCTAAAATGAGTCTCTTGTAGACAGCAAATAGATGGGTCTTGTTTTTTTTATCCATTCTGATACCCTATGTCTTTTAGTTGGCGCATTTAATCCATTTACATTCAGTGTTATTATAGAAAGATACGGGTTTAGAGTCATTGTGATGTCTGTATGTTTTATGCTTGTAGTGATGTCTCTGGTACTTTGTCTCACAGGATCCCCCTTAGGATCTCTTGTAGGGCTGGTTTCGTGGTGACAAATTCCTTCAGTTTTTGTTTGTTTGGGAAGACCTTTATCTCTCCTTCTATTCTAAATGACAGACTTGCTGGATAAAGGATTCTCGGCTGCATATTTTTTCTGTTTAGCACACTGTAGATATCGTGCCAAGCCTTTCTGGCCTGCCAAGTTTCAAAGGAGAGATCAGTCACGAGTCTTATAGGTCTCCCTTTATATGTGAGGGCACGTTTATCCCTTGCTGCTTTCAGAATTTTCTCTTTATCCTTGTATTTTGCCAGTTTCACTATGATATGTCGTGCAGAAGATCGATTCAAGTTACGTCTGAAGGGAGTTCTCTGTGTCTCTTGGATTTCAATGCCTTTTTCCTTCCCCAGTTCAGGGAAGTTCTCAGCTATAATTTGTTCAAGTACCCCTTCAGCACCTTTCCCTCTCTCTTCCTCCTCTGGGATACCAATTATGAGTATATTATTTTTTTTTAGTGTATCACTTAGTTCTCTAATTTTCCCCTCATACTCCTGGATTTTTTTATCTCTCTTTCTTTCAGCTTCCTCTTTCTCCATAACTTTATCTTCTAGTTCACCTATTCTCTCCTCTGCCTCTTCAAGCCGAGCCATCGTGGTTTCCATTTTGTTTTGCATTTCGTTTAAAGCGTTTTTCAGCTCCTCGTGACTGTTCCTTAGTCCCTCGATCTTTGTGGCAAGAGATTCTCTGCTGTCCTGTATACTGTTTTCAAGCCCAGCGATTAATTTTATGACTATTATTCTAAATTCACTTTCTGTTATATTATTTAAATCCTTTTTGATCAGTTCATTAGCTGTTGTTATTTCCTGGAGATTCTTCTGAGGGGAATTCTTCCGTTTGGTCATTTTGGAGAGTCCCTGGCGTGGTGAGGACCTGCAGGGCACTTCCCCTGTGCTGTGGTGTATAACTGGAGTTAGTGGGCGGGGCCGCAGTCCGACCCGATGTCTGCCCCCAGCCCACTGCTGGGGCCACAGTCAGACTGGTGTGTGCCTTCTCTTCCCCTCTCCTAGGGGCGGGATTCACTGTGGGGTGGCGTGTCCCATCTGGGCTACTTGCACACTGCCAGGCTTGTGTTGCTGGGGATCTGGCGTATTAGCTGGGGTGGGTAGGCAAGGTGCACGGGGGCTGGAGGGGCAGGCTTAGCTCGCTTCTCCTTAGGTGATCCACTTCAGGAGGAGCCCTGTGGCAGTGGGAGGGAGTCAGATCCGCTGCCGGAGGTTTGGCTCCGCAGAAGCACAGAGTTGGGTGTTTGCGTGGAGCGAGCAAGTTCCCTGGCAGGAACTGGTTCCCTTTGGGATTTTGGCTGGGGGATGGGCGGGGGAGATGGCGCTGGCGCCTTTGTTCCCCGCCAAGCTGAGCTCTGCCGTCCGGGGGCTCAGCAGCTCTCCCTCCCTTTGTCCTCCAGCCTTCCCGCTTTCCGAGCAGAGCTGTTAACTTATGACCTCCCAGACGCTAAGTCGCGCTTGCTGTCGGAACACAGTCCGTCCGGCCCCTCCGCTTTTGCCAGCCAGACTCGGGGGCTCTGCTTGGCCGGCGAGCCGCCCCTCCGCCCCGGCTCCCTCCCGCCAGTCCGTGGAGCGCGCCCTTCCTACCCTCTTCCGTGGGCCTCTAGTCTGCGCTTGACTCCGGAGACTCCCTTCTGCTAATCCTCTGGCGGTTTTCTGGGTTCTTTAGGCGGGTGTAGGTGGAATCTAAGTGATCGGCAGGACGCGCTGTGAGCCCCGCGTCCTCCTACGCCGCCATCTTCCGGAACCCCCCTTTCCTTTGTTTTTAGTACACTGTCCTAGATTTTCTCTCGAAGATGTCTAGAGGCATCTTCACAGGAGGTGTTTTTTTTTTTCCTACTTCTTTCTCAAATGTTCAATTCTTAATTGTTTGTAAGATTCAGAATAGTATTTCCATGGGACATCAGCCTGTCACAGCACCAGAATCCTTCACCTGAATAATTTCCACTCATCCTCAGCTTTCTGATTAAATGAGGCTTCTTCAAAAGGGCACTCTCTGAATCTAGGTTACACATCCTCCATAAGCTCTCTTAAAATGTAATATTTCCCCTATTATGACATTTAACATATTGTATTGTAATTGCATCTTTTGTCTGTATCTTCCGTATTCCTCTCCAGCTCCATAAAAGTATGGATCATGCCTGCTTTTCATTTCTAGATGTATTCCCTAAACTTAGCACAGTGTCTTCCAAATGGCAGGTACTCAAAACGTCAAAAGACATTTGTCTCTTCTGGTCTCAGTACCATATTATTTTAAGTGTTATAGTTTAATAATAAAATATGGAAATAAGACCTCATTCATTTTTCTAATTCAAAAATATTGTAGTTTTTCATTCTTCATTCCAAGATTTGCTTTAGGATAAAATTTCCAAGTCAATTAATTAAACCCATTGAGATTTTGACTGGGAGTTAGCTATATCTATAAACTAATTTAGAGCAATTGACACCTTCAGGGTATAGTATTTAGTTTTCTCATTCAAGATTGTGTCTTTCCATTTATCTATGATTTTTATATTATAGTAAGAATGCCAGAATTTTCTTTAGATAGGCCCCACACATACCTTGTTAATATGTTATGGGCTTTATTGTTATTGAAAAGGGTATTTGTCATTACATTTATCAGTGAGATACTTTCCTCATTTGTATACATGTGATTTAGTTTATTGTTTAGGAACACAAGCTTGGAGCTAAACTTCCCAGACTTAAATCTAAACTCTTGTACTTACATACTGTATACCTTTAAGCAAATTATTTAACTTCACTTTGTGTGTGTGTGTGTGTGTGTTTACTGAAAAAAGTTACTTAATACAGTATTGTTATGAGAATGGATCAATATATTAAAAAAGGCTTAAGTAGTTCCTAATATACAGGAAAATATTCAATAATGATAATGATTATTAACAAGCAATTTTGCTCAATTCTCTTACCTATTCCAGGTTTCACAGTATATTCTCTTGGATTGGGTAGTAAAAGTAAAACAGATGATCAAATGGAGTTTAATCTTATTGGAGAAAACCTAGCAGCCAGTGTAAAACAAAAGCCTCACAACTATCCCATGTATTTACACACTAATTTCTATCAATCACTCACTAAAGGCTGATGCTGGGGCAGAAACCCTTTGATGTACTAAAGGTCAAGTTGATAGTAGCAGGGTGCCAATAGACTCTGTTATAGTTATTTACCTGAGATATATTTACCCATTCTTTCAAATAGATATGATAAATTACATAGTATATATTTCAATTATGCCTGAGGTGCTTTTATATTCTTAGATTTAAAAATTATTTTTAATGTTTTATTTATTTTTGAGAAAGAGACAGAGTGTGCATGGGGGAGGAGCCGAGAGAGGGAGACACAGATTCAGAAGCAGGCTCCAGGCTCTGAGCTGTCAGCACAGAAGCCAATGAAGAGCTTAAATCCACAAACTGTGAGATCATGACCTGAATCAAAGTCAAAAACTTAACCGACTGAGCCACCCAGGTGCTCTTATATTCCTAGATTTTATACTTGTTAAAAACTTCTGTCAGTTGAATAATACCGCCTACTGTATGTTTCAACATTTACTGAAATGATTGGATATTTTTCTATGTGTAATGTTAATGTTATGTATTTGATTAATGGTACATTAATATATTTTAATATATGAAACCATCTTTAAGTTTTCCAAATGAAATATGACCCCCTAAAGTAGTTTAAAAATGTTTTTGTTGCAGCTTACATGAATTTTATTTAGGATTTTTCTATTTAAATTTCTAGGTAAAGATGACCTTTATTTTTCTTTTTTGTTTGTTCTTAAAAAGGTTATAGAAACTGTAATAAAGTGCAGAGAGTTGTTAAGTATCATACAACATATTTACTACTTCTTTATTATACTATTAATATACCTTGGCAAATATGTTTATATATATATATATATATATATATATATATATATATATAATTTATATTGCTATTTATAAATGGGGAATATCTTGTTAAAACTCACAGTAATGATTTGTGGGGCTAAGTAGGACCTGAATAGGCTCTGGTATTGATATACTACAAAAGTATGTAAAAGAAGGAATCTTCAAATGAATTTATATTTTTATTCAGAATTAAGCAAGTATATAACTGTGGTATATTTGACCAATAATCTAAAAAAATATTTTTCCATTATTGAAACATAGATCAGTATCTTTTAATTCTCATTATTTCCCAGAGTAATAGCCATTCATTGTATGAACATAGATCAGTAAAAGAATGTTGAAAACTGCCTGTTCCAGCAAGCATAGTTCCTTCCACTGTTAATGATACAGACTTGATTCTTAGAATATATGTGGTTACCTTTCCAGATGCAATTGTGTCTAGACAGGATCCATTCCCTTATAAAATGGCTTTCTACTCCAGTTTTAGTTCAGGTTCAAAACTAATTGATACTGGAAACTGTCTCTAACAATGCCTACTATTTGGTATGCAAAGTGTAGAGTCTGACCAAACTGATGACTAAAATGTGCATGCGCTTTACAAATTGGAATAGAAAGTAAGTCCTTACCTAAATAATACCTTGCAATTAAGTAATATCTTCGCATTTGTAGAAGTGCTTTATCATGAGGTTTTTATATTATTTACCAGTATAAACCTTTGTGGTAGTTTTTCTTGCATTGTAAGGCAAGTTGATCCACTATTACTGTTCTCTCTATTTTGCAAAATGAATGTAGACAGAAGGATCATAGCTAGATCCGAATCTGAGTTTTCAGTGCTATAACCAGTGTGCATTCCACTACACTGTAAAGGATTGATCACCACTAGGGGGAGGGAGGCATTGTTCAACATCCTGCCACTCTTTGGAATATAGGTAACTGGTACAGTAATTCTTTAGAAGCAATTCCACAGTATAATGGATGGTGACAAAATTACCTCTGCCACCCTTCCTCAAAAGACCTAAGTAGACAACTCACTTTGATGCCATACTTTTTACCATACCCTAAGAGTTCTGACTTTAGCTTGGCTTTCCCACTCAGCAGTATTGGGAAGCAGCAATTCCACAGTATAATGGATGGTGACAAAATTACCTCTGCCACCCTTCCTCAAAAGACCTAAGTAGACAACTCACTTTGATGCCATACTTTTTTTTTTTTTTTTTTTTTTTTTTAATTTATTTTTTGGGACAGAGAGAGACAGAGCATGAACGGGGGAGGGGCAGAGAGAGAGAGGGAGACACAGAATCGGAAACAGGCTCCAGGCTCCGAGCCATCAGCCCAGCGCCTGACGCGGGGCTCAGAGCCTGACGCGGGGCTCGAACTCACGGACCGTGAGATCGTGACCTGGCTGAAGTCGGACGCTTAACCGACTGCGCCACCCAGGCGCCCCGATGCCATACTTTTTACCATACCCTAAGAGTTCTGACTTTAGCTTGGCTTTCCCACTCAGCAGTATTGGGAAGCAGCTGAAGAACTTTATTTCTTTTTTCACATTCTCAGTTAGCTTCCTTTGCTCACAGGACACTGAAATTCCCAAACCTACATGACTTGTCAACCTACTGTTAGGTCTTTAATCAAACACAATGAGCCAAGTGTTTGTCTGTGACACAGTTTCATTATCTGCCAACTAGATGTAATAATACCTCCTTGTTTTAGCGTTGTTAAAATAGATGGCATGGATAATTTTAGCATGCTACAAAGCACGTAGCCAGCTCTCAATATATGTCATGGTATTATATCATGGTAGCAATAAAATTGATCGGAAGAGTGGCAGCATGACAGAGTAAGAACAGTGGGATGGCCCCTCTCTTGATCCTGTCAGATATTAACTTTGACTTTTGGCCAGAACCTTCGCATATCAGGGACTCAGTTTTCTCATCTGTAAACCGTGCAGGTTAATTGTGATGATTTCATATATCCTTTTCAGTACTAATATTATTGATTTCTATATAATGAATAACATCATCTTTTTGCCTGAGATAATACTTCTCAATTTTGCACGTTGGAAGTGTTTTCACTGAAGTCCATGAAGGAGCCAAGAAATCGTTTACTTCCTGAGAGAAGTTTCGTCTCCTAGCTGCTTCCTTCTAGTAGTGTCTGTCTTTGTTCAGCTGTTTCAGTGGTCACAGTTCTAGGATTTCAAATTAAAAATAAAATTAGGCTATTGAAGTGGCATTGTACAAGAAGAGAAGTGATTTTATTGCTGAAGATCCCTCCTGTATTATGCAATCTTGTAAGTAAAATATGAATGTTGACATAAATGATATGTTGCATAATTACAGGCGTCACCGATAAAGCTGTGACTTCTAAAGATCCAGAAAGATAAAAAGTAAATCCGTGCTGTAATTTAAATCCAGGTTATAAACTTGGACTCCACCTGGGGTTTAGTTTAGGTATAAATTATCATATCTCAGCTCAAGGAACTTTCTCCCGAGACTTTTATTCGCACTTCATTGACATTTCAGTAAACAGTATTTAAGAAGTGGATATGAAATTCTACTTACTTGGCCTTTGTGGCAGGCAGATTTACTAAAGGGAAAAAACATCTTTAAATGATGAATATGGTATAAGGAAAGTTATTTTGAGATTGCAGAATTTTATATAAATATTTATTTGGACAAATTTAAATATCACATTATAATTGTCATTCAGGAACATTATGCCACTGATTTGAGCAATAAGATGTTACACAAATAGAATAATGAACATGGGCACACTTAAATGTAGTGAGTAATTATATGATAGGAAATTGTCTTTGTGGTAAATACAGAATGATTAGACAATTAGAACATATCTGTGTGCATAACCTGAAAGTGTCCTTTATAAAAAACAATCCATACCTAATCACAATTAAAACAATACCTTCAGATCTATAAATACTTTGTTTTGAACTTCTTATGCTTATATTCTGGCTATCTGTTTCTTTATCAATTGTTTTCCTGTGAGCTCAAAAGAATTGGTATTATAGCCATCATTTAAGACTAGAGCTAAATTCTTTCTCAAGGCAACTAAGTAAATCAATATGGAGCACACACTGGAAGAAAAATCCTGTTATTTTTCTGCTATGATAACCATGGCATTCAGATACTAAATTACTTTACATATTTCTCATCTTGCTTACAAAAACACTCTGATGTAATCAAAACATATCATATGATCCCCTTTTAGTAGATGAAGAAACAGGTCTACAAATTGAAGAGCCTGCTCAAATACGTGTTCATTGTAAGCAAAAGGAGATCATGAAATCTGACTTCTAGTTCTGTGTACTTTTTACTACAGCACACTTGCTTTTCTTATATGTTCTGCTATAAGACAAAAATTTCCAAATATACTGAATTCTATTTCATCCAACAGTAACCTACTGTTATTATAATCTTGACCATACCACATGTTTTTGAGTTGTGTTGGTATGTATAAAATAACTCATTCATTTTTATATATCTAAAAATTCAGACATTGGGGCACCTGAGCGGCTCAGTTGGTTAACCATTGTACTCTTGATTTTGGCTCTGGTTCTGATCTTGCAGTTCATGTTTGAGCCACAGGTAGGGCTCCATGATGATAGTGCAGAGCCTCCTTGGGATTATCTCTCTGCCCCTCCCCCACTCGTGCTCTCCCTCTCTTTCTCTCTCTCTTTCTCAAAATAAGTAAATAAACTTTAAAAAGAAGTATTACACCACCGAAAAATTTTTCAAAATCCAGACATTATTTTTGAAGTGAGATTGGCTGATTTAAAATGGTGCTGTATAATTATCATTTTTTAATGAGTCAGATTGGTATATGGGCAAACACAGTACACAGCAGGCACTCCAAAAACAACTTAGTATAAGACTGTTTAGAGTATAGGACTGTTCTCATTCAAGAGTCCTGAAAAAATACACTGAAACAAAACACTAACACATAGTGTTAATACACTCCAGTATACAGAACTCTCCCAATGAAAAAGTGTGCATGATTTGCTGCTTTCATTTGACACTAACTCATAAATAAAAGATAAGAGGGTAATGAATTATAGTTTGTAAACACTAGAGCCAAATAATAACTGTTGATTGCTAATAAACTGCAGTGAAAACTGATCCATACCAAGCAGAAGTGATACTGCAGCAATAAACATTTAGGAGAGAACTGTACATTAATAACAATTCTTGGCCTGTCCCTTGAATATTAATTCTAATGTGCATAGTTTTGTTTAAAAGAAATTTATAAAACTCTTTGAGTAGAGCTTCAAAAACCTGTCAGAAACTCACTTTTGCTCCATTTCTCAGTTGCTTTCCTATTCCTGATATTTTTCAATTACCTTTCATTCAGAAGTTATTTTATGAAAAGAAATAAGATGTTAAATGCTACCATCTAATATTACAGCGTCACCTCTTCTTCCAGCCATGGTAGAGAAAGTGGTACTGAGTTTTCCCTCCTTGTGTAAATAATAATAAAATTGCACAAATCATACAAAGCGTATATTTTTAGCATTGGACAATATGCAGTTCAAGACCATGAGTTTTGGGGAAGAACAAAATGAGCCTTCTACATTTCCTTGAATTTCTTCCTAAAGCTTTTCCTAAAAGCAACAGGAGGAGATAGAGTCCCAAAACACAGTATATCACCGAACTGAGAAGACAAGTACTGGAGTTTCGTGCTGCTAAGCTAGCTGGATTTCATTGGCCAGGGTATTGGAAAACAGATCTGTGAATACAGTACTACTGAAGTGTGTGGGATGGCTCACTATTGGTCTTTGGCCTGTATGTAAATAAACAGATCTTCCCTATAGGAAATGCTAAAGGAAGTCCATCATACAGAAGGAAAAGTATTATACATGGAGATGTGGATCTATAAGAAGATCTATATTTATATGGGTAAATACAGACTATTTTTTCTCTTCACTTAGTTTCTTTAAAAGAAAAATGAGTATTTAAAGCAAAAATAATCAAGCTGCTTTTTGAGGATTACAAAGGTATATAATTAAAGCATTTGGCCACAGCACAAGGGATGATGGTAAAAACTGATATTGTTTGATGGTACTTATATTTTACATCAAGATGTTCATTATCAATCTTAAATATGTATTAGTAAGTTAAAGGACATGTATTATGGTCTCTGAATCAGTCATTAACAACCTTCAAAGAACCAAAGAACTGGCTAAAAAGCTAGTTAGGAAGCAAAATGAATTACTAAAAGATATTTAACTGACCAAGCCAATGCAGGAGAAGAAAAGCAGAGAAATAAATAAAACCAATAAAAATTATGAGGCAAATGTTTAAATCTAACCATGTGAATAATTACATAAAATGTGAATGAATTAAAAGCATTCCTATTAAAAGCTAATGATTGTCAAATTAGACAAATCAGTATCACTCAAATACTTTCTGTCTTAACAAGATAATACCTTAAATGTAGAAACACTGATAGATTAAAACTAAAGGATGCAAAAAGATATACCATGAGAGTAGCAAGTAGAATCAGAAACAGTAGCCTCCAAAACAAGGATTATTACCAAATACAAAAGTAAAATCTTTCATAATGATAAATAGTTCAATTCATCAGGAAGACATAACAATTATAGATATATATGCACCCAATAACAAAGCTTTTTATATGCGTATGTATGCGTATGTCTGTATATGCATGCATGTTATGTGTATATGTAATATGTATATAAAATAGAAAAAAAAACAAAATAGCCAGATTAAAATGAGAAATAACAATGCCTCAGCAATAGAGATTTTATATTTTTCAGCATTTACAAAAAAAAAAACTAGTCCCTCCTAAAATCACTAAATACATAATTTTGATAATTGACGTATATAGAATACATGAAATATTCACCAGAATAGACGGCATACTGGTCAATAAAACTCAACACCTTACAAAAATTGAATCTTATAGAGTATATTTTCTTACCACAACATAACTAAATTGTAAATGAATAAAGACAAGAAATCAGGCAAGACTCTGTATTTGGAAATAAAGCAACATAATTCCAAATATCTATGAGTCAAATAAGAAATCATAAAGAAAATTAAAAATATTAAACTGAACAATAGTAAACACACACACACACACAGAACATTTGGTAGGGTGCCTCTGAAGCAGTCATTTAGAGTGAGCAATAGGAAATCTTATATATTGCTATTGGGGGTATAAAATTATAAATTACTTTGAATAACTGTTTGGCACTTTATGGAGTTAGACACTCACTGAGTATATGGCTCAGCAATTCCACAACTAGCTCTTTACCCAAGAGAAATAAAAATATATGTTCACAAAAAAGAATTATATAAGAATGTACATTGCAGCTTTATTCATAATAACCCCAAACTGTAAACAATCCAAATGTACATCTTCAAGATGATGGATAAGCAACTTTTGTATATTCATATAATGTTTATTTAAAATGGAGAAAAATGGGGGCGCCTGGGTGGCTCAGTCAGTTAAGCGGCCAACTTTGGCTCGGGTCATGATCTCGCGGTCCGTGAGTTCAAGCCCCGACTCGGGCTCTGTGCTGACAGCTCAGAGCCTGGAGCCTGTTTCAGATTCTGTGTCTCCCTCTCTCTGACCCTCCCCCATTAATGCCCTGTCTCTCTCTGTCTCAAAAATAAATAAACGTTAAAAAAATAAATAAATAAATAAAATGGAGAAAAATGATACTATATAACAACAAGTATGCATTCTAAAAATATTATGTTGAAGGAAATAATTCACTCATAAAAGAATACACAACATATGATTCCATTTATATAACATTCCAGAACAGGAAAAAATTATTCTATTCTATAGTGATAGGAATTAGAATGGAGTTGCCTCTGATGATGGGGACTGACTAGAAAATGATTCCAGTGAACTTGATTGGGGGTTTGGGCATACAGGTGTATATATTTTTTTAAAATTCCTTAAATTATGGCCTACGACCTTTGTATCTCACTGGATGTAATTGTTTTGTTTCAATTTAAATAAACACATGAAGAAATAATGACAAAGGAGAGACTTGTGTGGAAGCTATTTTAAATATATCTTGCCAAATTTGTCATTTGCTCTAGATCATATTTTCTGAAGGTTATTTTTTTAGTTATATCTTTTAGTAACAGTATTGGCTTTTATATAGACTGGTTTCACTTCAGGCACTTATTCAGAGAAGGTAATTTTTATTTCTCTCCTTATTAGAGGTGTTGAAGCACACCACACATTTTAGATGAGATATGTAGTTCATGCTGTGGTAAAAACCTCAACCAAAATTTTCATTGGTTTAATGAAAGGAAATTTGTTTTGTTGTTTTGATATTTATTTATTTTGAGAGAGAGAGCACTAGCCGGGGAGGTACAGAAAGAGAGAGAGACAGATAATCCTGCACTGTCAAAGCAGAGCCTGACTTGAATTCAACCTTCATCGTAATTACTCCATAAGAACCAATGGGGCTATAAGAGCACCAAACCTAGGAATCCTCTGACAGGACTGTGGTAGAGCTGCAAAGTAAGGCAGAGTGTAGTCTAAATCTTTTTTCTACGATTTACAAAGACATTTCTATGTGGAGAAGCTTTTTATTTTTTGTCAAGTTATTTTCTTTTAAAATTTTATACCTATATTTTTATTTATTCAGAATATACTTTAAAATGCCTTTACTCAAGATACATTGCTAAGTCCTGAATACCGGAAGTTTGAATATAAGACTTCTACTGTACTCTGCAGGTAATTCATATGCTTTATGATATCCTACAAGGCACTGAATCGTATGACTCCTGTCTCCTCCATTCCAAACCCATCTCCCAACACACAATTACTGTACTTCAGCAGTGCTTTTGCATATCATGAAAAATTCCTCTTGAGGCTTCAATTTATTTTTTTTTCTCAGCCTGAAAGTTTCTCCACCAATGCCTATCCCCCCAATTTCATACTTGTCTCTTTATCTTTTTACCTTGTTAATGTAAGGCACATTGTTCTGTCCCTCAACCAGTATGCTTTCTTAAAAGCATCACCTATGTCCATGAGGACAGAAACCAGGTTGGAATTATTTTCACTGGCACAGAAACGGGATACATAAGCTCTTGAATGAATAGGTGTAGGCAAACAAAAGAAAGATCTGTGAGGTAATGAGGTACAAATAATCAACTCAAGAATTTATCTCAATAACAATATAACTCTACAATTGTATAATAATGATTTAGAATTTTCAATAATATCTCATTAGGTCCATCATACTTTATTTTTATAGTATCTTTCTGAAGTAGGTAAATTAGCGTAATTTTCTCCATTTTACATGTCAATAAAGTAAAGCCCTTAGAACTTTGGTGAATTAACCTAAATCTTAGAAGTAAACATTTATAAAGTGTGACAGACTGCAACCTAAAAACAAAACCCATTTTTTTTTTATTCCCCTCTGCCCCCCTTGGCCCAAACCTGACTTCACTTCCCAGCCTCTTTCGCATTGGGTGTGCCCCTGTGTCAGATCTAGAAAACAGAATGCAGGAAAAAGTGAAATAATTCCAGGCATAACCCATTATGTTCTCTCATGCATTATCTTCCACCATTTTTTCCTTAGCCAGCTTGATACAAGCGCAGGGAACTTGGAAACCATGGGATAGCTTTGATATAACTACACTACAGAAGATTGGATCTTCTCTTTTCTTAGAGAAGTACCTACCAGTTAAGAGAATGCATTTCATAATTTATATGACAAGAAATATAGTTCTATTATGTTTAAGCCAAGTTACCCTTACATATAGACTTGAGCATGTAGCCCATCTTCTGAAGTTCCTTTCAGTAGGTGGTTATTGCCTGACTCTGGCATCTGAATGTGTACCCACTCCTAAGGCAAACACACACACTTATATGTAATGAAGCTGTGGCAGTTACCAAATGCACTGCACTTTACAGACTTGTAGTACAGAGATCGTCTTTGACCAAGAAGTCCAGTTGTTGTGCTTTAAAATCCATTGCTTGATTTGCTATGAGAACACAGCATAGAGTCAACAACTGAGTACAGCAGATATTCTAAAAAAAAAAAACAAAAAAAAAAAACAGAAAAAAAAACCTAAACAAACAAAACTCGTATAAGATTTAGGACTCCTTTCTTGACAGAGTTAATAAGCTCAATAGGTCTTAGACTAGATGGTGGTCCAGGACATTTGCCTTAATCTGCTAAGCCTTTCACCTTTATCCAGGACAAGGCTAACTTCACAGGTTGATGTCTCTTTTTAGCTTTTTTGATTCCTCTCAATTTTCTTTCATATAGATATATCCCCTAATAAAATCATTGCATGTTTAATCCCATCTTGACCTTTTCTCAGAGGGCATGGACTAAAAAAGAGCTTCATTCAAGGCTAGAGCCACTGACCCTCATTGATTACACAATTAGTAGTAGATCCATTTCTTAATCTTATTCTATATCAGTTCATATTTTTATCTTTACAAATTTTTTTCAGTCATCTTAGTCTACTTTGGCATCAGGATTTTTCTTTTCCTCTTACAAAAGTGATCCAGATTAATTGTTCTATATATAGTCTAAATTGTTAGCATCCAGTGGTCAGAAAGATGCTCAGCTGCACAAAATAGCCTGAATTCTGAAATAAATTTGACACCAAATATTTTGTAAAAGATATTTGCAGATATTTTTATTATTTGAAATGATCAAATACTTAATAACATTCATTTTAGAAACAGTTCAAGAAAAAGTGTTGTATCTCTTGTCATGTCGATGGCCACACTCTGCATTCCAAGGTGGATAGCAAGGTTTCATCTAGGCATGCTCCCACAAGAAATCAAAACAAAAATAGAAAAATTATCCCAGAGAAATAGTGTGTGTGTGTGTGTGTGTGTGTGTGTGTGTGTGCATGCTCATTAGGTTAAAAATGTTTCTGAAGATGCCGTTATAACCGTGATCGGTATTCTGAATTTCCTTAGGATCCCAAGAAGGATCCCATTTTCAAGACAAACCTATATTTTTCTTTCTAATATCATGCGTTAGAACATTAGAAGCTACAGCTAAAGGGATAATTACCAACAAACATCAAACTCTTAAATCTGCAATATTTCTTCATTGCTAAGTAAGTAGGGATAAAATGTGAGATAGGAAAATCCTCCAATTTAAGGATGTAGGTTTAATTTTCCAGATTAAGACATAAGAGCTTAAATGCTAACAACAACAACAAAAATGTTTAAACGGATATGGGAAGGGGCGCCTGGGTAGCTCAGTCAGTAAGCCTCCGACTTCGGCTCAGGTCATAATCTCACAGTTTGTGAGTTTGAGCCCCGTGACGGGCTCTGTGCTGACAGCTCAGAGCCTGGAGCCTACTTCGGATTCTGTGTCTCATTCTCTCTCTGTTCCTCCCCCACTTGTGTTCTCTCTCTCTCTCTCAAAATAAATAAATAAAAATGTAATAAATAAATAAACAGATATGGGAAGACTGTCTATGAATGAAGGCAAAGTGTTCTAAAATTTATCTAGTCTTGCTATGCTCTCAAAACAGGCTTGAATAGATTTCAGATATAGTATTTTACCCACAGAGATTTAAAAATAAATCACATGACGGATGAATCACTGAGTTCTACTCCTGAAGCCAAGACTACACTATATGTTAACTAACTTGAATTTAGATTAAAAAAAAAAAAAAAGGTAATGGGGAAAAAAATCACATGACAACCTATATATCTGTCTCCATGTTTATAATGAATTGTTTTTATGTAATATGTTTCCATTTTTCCACTAATACTGAAAACAAAAGAGAAGTTTGTAGAAAAAATCCTGAAATTTTTATCTTAAAGGGAGAACTTCAGGGAGGAAGAGCTGATTACATAGTAAAAAAATATTTTCATAAGAATTGGAATATCTTATTCCTTGAGATTAGTTCCAGTGAGATGGAACTTTTGATGTGGGTCTCTTGGTGTGGAAGAAATGGGAAAGTTCATATTTAGTAACATCTAGAAGATAACAGAAATGGCCTGGAGATGAAAGTATCAGATTGTTTCCAGATATCTTTTCTCAGCATATTCCCTTTTTCCTCCCTTTAATTGTCCTTGGGATGAACAATTTGAGATGGCTTAGACTAACCCAGATAGAAGTTGAAGAAATCCATATATTTTAGCAGTAAGACATATTAGGAAGTTATCTGGAACAATGAAAGTTATATGCCTCTTGCTGTGACCTCATCTACCAGTGTTGTTTGAAAGCTTTTCTTAGTTAGATCCTGAGAAAGAATAGGCCAGAAGAGTCACAGGAACAACATGAGTTGAAACCAAGACTGATTAAAAAGAATAAGAGTTGGAAAATAAATAATAAAGTTTTAATACCATGGTAAGCTGAGTAACCAGTAATTCTATTTTTAGAAATCGATTTAAAGGATGTACTCAAAGATCATGCAAAAGCATACTTGTCTTCGTGTTTTATATAATAATCCCCAAACATTTAAGTAATATATATACCAAATAATAGAGAGATGACTAACAAATTTTCATTCATCTAGAGAACTGAAATTTAGGAAATCATTAAAAATGAAGTTTTAAAAGAATTAGAATGACATTAGGAAAATGATCATAATACAGTATTAACTGATAAAAAGCAGGTTAAACATTATAACTCAAATTTTAAAAAAGAAAAAAACAAAGATGCATAAGCTATATCCATTTTTTTATCACACAAAAATACAGTCATACAAATGTAAACGTTTGCATTAAATCTGCTATATATTTAAGGGTACTAATAGGGTAATAAGATTAAAGGTGTTTATTACCTTCTATATACTTTCTTGGATTTTCTCAATTGTAAGCAATAAATATGTAAAGCCTGATAATAAGAACAAAACATAATGGTAATAAGAAAAATAGTACTCAGCTAAAAATTATTTGAAAAAGAAATCAAGATAAGACAAATTCTAAGGGGATTCCATATCCTCCCTGTGGAAAGAAGGATATAGAAAGTACTAAGATGATCAATAAGGAAGAAAAGTAATGAATCCTTTATATTTCTTAGTAATTTATTGCAACCACTTTTGTAATCTACAGAGTTTAAAAAAAATCATCATTAGTAAAGGCAATTGGGGCATTTCTGCTATCACAGTGAATGACTAACCGTATAAAGTAAACATTTATAATCTTAGTGTATACCCATTGTGATCCAGATGTGTATCAAAAACTGTTTATAGAAATGTATTTTAGATATAGATTCATTGTTCAGGTTGCTATGGTAACTATAATCCCAATGCGCCTTCCTAAACCAAGGTCTATTTGATTTTTGTCATTCTTGTCTAACAGAGCTCCAAACTCTGAGAAAATTTAAAAGACATTTGAGGAAGGGGAATTAGTTCTAAAATCTAGATCCTTTATTACCGCGCCTAGAGCCTAATATTTCTGCACTATGACACATGCAAAACCTCAATGTTTATTTGATTAAACACTAATGTGTTTTAATATTTATATGGTATTTTAATAATTCGTAAGAAATCTCAACAAGTTCACACTTCAGTATTTGTACCACTGTCATTGATCTTTAGCTCTTGATCTCTCCTTTTCTCTTCCCCACCTCCATGCCCTCCCCATCACACACACATACATCATATACACACATGTGTTTTGCAAACTTGCCAGTATTTGTGTTTGTCAAGATATATTTTATGTTTGTGGTTTGGAACTCCTCCTATACTTTCCTTATACTCTTTTATATTTTCTTATATAAGCAGTGCCCCATTGGCTCCTGGCCTTGATTACCAACAGGTAGGCAAGAAAGAAAGCCAGGAGGTAACACATTTCTTCCCCATATACCATTTCTTCTACTTCCTGCTCACATCAAAAGATCTCTGATTAACAAACATTAGGGCTGTTTTGTAGAGTGAAAATAAATATAGTTAAATTCACATATTTCAGAGGAAAAAATGAGACTCAACAAGTCAGAATGTTTTTCCCCATATATATGCCTCACATTCTACTTGCCAAATTTGCTAATATATAAACCTAATCATATCGTTCTTAAATTTTTGACAACGTACAACTGCTTCTCAGATAAATCCTATATTTTATAAACTATCTCTTGATGATTTTTCTCCCACTACATTTGCAATCTTCTCTAAATTCCAGAAAGTACTTTTTTTACATTCTTTTCAAGATTTTACTTGTGGATCATCCTACCTGGAACCATTTTCATCCACACCGAGTTCCTTGCTCTTACTTCCCTCCTTTTACCTGGCTGTCTCTTACTCTTCAGGCCCCAACAAGATGTGGCTACATATCTGTGAAAACTACCATAAATTATTTGTCATTGATAAGGTATCAGTGGGTGGTCTTCCCATGTACTCTCAAAGACTCTGAGTATCATCCTTTGTTGTATTTATATCAGTTTACTGAAATTAACTCTTACATATTTTCCTGTTCTACCCAACAATTTCCCAGATCATTTGTCTATTTGCTTTAATTATCCGGCTTCATTTTCTCTGGTCTGTATCATAGGAAATGTATTTCCCAGGTTCCCTTACTAACAATTTTCTGAGAGGCACTGAAGGGAAAAATTACAAAATAAAAATAATAATAATAATAAATTAATTAAAAAAACAGACATTAAAACCAGAAAATTTTCCCTCTCTCTCCTTCCTCAAGTGACCAAATGTCATGACAGTCTTTGCATCTCCTGTGTCTCCATCTCCCTTGAAATCACCTCTATTTCCTGCTGGAATGTGTTTAACTTGGTTTCCTAGGGAGTAGCTCTCCTGTTTTCACTAAGGAGTAGCTTTCACAGGAGTAGCTCCTGTTTTCACTAAGTCAGGTTGCTTCATCAATCCCTGTTTAGCTTCTCTTCTCTTTCTTTTTATGCCATAAAAGTCCTTCTATTGGAAATTCCTAGGATAGTATCTCTTTTACTGATCAGATCTTTTTTATATTTGTTGATTCAAACTGTGCTCTATAAAGCGAAAGCATAAACTTCTGAATAAAAATATGGATATTTAAATTAAAAGGGATATTTAGTTGATTTGATTTTTAAATGATAATAGTATGTGTCAAGGTACCACATTTTCATTTAAAAATATTCAGTCTCAAAAATAATGTCTTGATTTAATAAGCATCTGATCCTTTATTTCTTTAATATTTTACTACTATCCAGTAAGAAAATACAAAGTTACTTTCTTTCCTTTTTCTAGAAAAAACAATTGCCATTCATTATTCCCCATTGGCTTTGCACACCCATTTGAGCATTGGTAGCTCCTTCAGTGCAACTATACATCCTTGAATTAAGCAATAAAGTAAAATATTGGCAAACTTTATTTTTTATATCTGAAAAACAAAGTGGCCTAAAATTTTTACTTTTTTGCTTAATTGACAAAAATGGCCCAGAGCAAGCAAAGAAAGTTTAATCACTTTTGGTTTTAATTTTCTCCATTTTGTTTTTCTAATTAAAAATGGAGGATTAAAGCAGGGAGACACTACAGATAGCAATGTTTCTGCCAAAATTAATACAGTGGAGCAAGATACCAACCGAAACAAGGCTTTTGCGTATAATAGAATCTATGAACAGAGGCCATGGCAAAAAATTTTCAAAAGAAATATGTCCCCTTTGGAGATAACTTTTTATTTGGCATTTTTTAAGGTTGGACATGATTTTATTTTATTTAAAAAAATCACATTGTACTTCCTGAAAAATATTTATGAATGTGTAAGAGATGGAAACATCTTCCAAATACCCTCATCCTCTACAGTATAGAGTGGATATGTTGACTACTCCACAAGCCTTGGCAAATTGGTCATGTGCAATGCAGAGCTTTTAATGTGAAAAAGAATCTGATAGAACTGCAATTCACCTATTGCCAGGAAGCACACAGCTGATGCTAGGTCAAAGAATATAGGTCGAATTTTCGACTATCGAGTGGCAAGATCGTCTATTATCTATATAATGAATATCCAAGCTGATTGGCATTTAAAAAAATAATATTTATTTTTGAGACAGAAAGAGTGAGAGAGAGTGTGAGCTGGGGAGGGCCAGAGAGAGGGGGAGACACAGAATCCAAAGCAGGCTACAGGCTCTGAGGTGTCAGTATAGAGCCCGACATGAGGCGTAAACTGTGAGGTCATGATCTGAGCCAAAGTGGGATGCTCAACTGACTGAGCCACCCAGGTGCCCCTATTTTTTAATTTTTTTTAATGTTTATCTATTTTTAAGAGCCAAGCTGATGGAAATTTATAATACATATTGTTTGCCCAGCCTAACAAAAAGTTTTGCATAATTTTTTGTGATCAAGGGAAAATAATGGTTTTTTTTGAAAATTTACAGGTGTCAAAATTTAAATAAATGAATAAAATACACCAACAGCAACAACTAATCTCTTGCTTTGCTTTCTTTAATTCAGTATGGGTTGAATTATCATAAAGAAAAAAAAAAGAATTATATTGTACATATTAAAAATTTCCCATATGTTAACTGAATCTTTAAATATATATCAATAGTTTAAATTTGCCACACTCTATAACTGAGATAGTTACATTTAATACCAAGATCCATTTCATTATTTCAGGCATTTCTGTAACGTAGGCCAAATGCTCAAAGACATTTGGCATAAAGTCAAAGTCAGATCAATTCTAAGCAATGTGACATTTTCCCCCAATAGTCAGCAATCAAATTTAACTGGGAGGACCTAAAATTGCCACTTCCATTCTTCTTGTTTATCCTTCTCTATCAGACATAAGGTACATAATCTAGCATGCAGATCATAAATGTGACCTTCATGAAACTTCCATCCAGGAGATCAGATCATGACAAATTTTGGAAGCAACTCTCAGTCTAGTTTCTGTAGAGAGGTGTATTTCATCTCATCTCATGTCACTAGAAGTTTAACAAGAGAAACTGCTAAGGACTTATTGAACTCATGCTCTCTCTTATTCAAATAGGCCCAACAGTGTCTAGGAAAGACATAATTACATGATTAGCTATTGAAAACACAAAAGCCATCGCTTTAATTAGCATGCAAGCTTTCTTCTGACAGAATAAATGTAGAAATCAAAGATGATTGAGCAGGTGATTATTTCCATTTTTCTGGGTACATAGATGAAGGGGTAAAAGGTTATTTTTAAAAAGCTTTTTAGTAAGAAAAATATATTTTTAAAGCAATAAACTATACCCCTAAAAAGGTAGAAGGGTTAGCCTCACATAAAATAATAGTCTTTTAATCAAGATAGTTACTTTTTAGTAATCTGTCACTGTTTCTTTTAGCTTATAGAGAACATCTAAGGCATTTCAGTGATAAAAATTCAATTTCACTTTCCAATCAAAAAAGTTAATATTTATCTTTCTCATCTCATTAATTTCTTTTTGGCAAAAGTATATATACAATTACAGTAAAAATCACTGCATCTTGTATTCCTACAAGATTCTTCTTTACAATTTTAAATTCTAATAGATACATTAGTTTCCACTGTTCCTCTCTTCCTGGAGATTAGACATATAGACTATATTTGAGGTGGTAGAGATAGTTTAATTGGTTTATTCAATAATAGGATGTATTGATTTAATTGATTTATTCTATAAGGCCCAAATATCTACGTAAGTCTACAAGTTGGTTTCTGTGCTATTCTCTTTATAGTGTAAGGCCAGATATCTTGTTTTCCATGGTGAAGATATAAAACTCAGTAATAATCACTACTGACCATCATTAATGAGAAATACAAGAGATTTTCATTCTTTTCTTCAATGGCAATAATGATTCAGGAAATGAATTTTTTTTCTTTTTTTCTTTCTGGCAAATAGAATTTTCCTTTTGGGACATGAATGTGTTACTGGCCAACACATCTACTGCTGACCTTTAATTAGTGATCTCATAAATCCTAGCACATGGACTGACCTTCTAACCCACTAAAATAACAAGATAGTATATGTCTGATTTATTTTCTATTAAACAGTATCAGTAAATGGCCAAGATATATAACTCTACATAAAATCCAACTAAGGCTTCAAACAACTATAAAACAAAGTGATGACATTTACAGATAAAAATATGTAAGTACTAAAGAATCTTACATAGTTTGATAAATTAAATGTTCACAGTTTAAATTAATACCTCAACCTTTCTTTTTCTTCCATGCAATCCTAAATTGTTTATTTTGCTATGCATTTTGATTTATTTGACTATATTAAAACCCCTGAAAAAAAGGATGTATTATTACTCAAAGTGTTTACTGAAAAACAGATATATTAAATCATAATATAAATTATGTATTTGCTCTATGTAATTTAGTTTGACATATTAACATTTCGCTTTTTCTTAAATGTGTAAAATTATTCACATATATTGCATTTAATTTTCAAGTACTCAGTAATAATCTGATCAAGGTATGTAACACACACACACACACACACACACACACACACACACACAAACACACACACAAACTAAAATAAGACCAAAGATTTCATAGTCTTATTTCTCAAAGGTTAGGGTTTCTCCCAAATAATGTTGGTACAATCCTCCCCGACCCCCTTCCTAGTCTTTTGTGAAACACACAGGGACACATAGAATTGAAGTAAATAAATATGCTTTTTTAAGAAATAATACCAAAAATCTGTAAGAGAAGATTATCTACAATTAAGTTAAAGAATAACTGGCTCTTATGGATAGCAAATTACACTTGCTTTTTTCTTCTTCCCCTCTCCTTTTTTTTTTAAGGATTTAAATTTTACCTGTCAGTTTTCATTAGTGTTTCCTCCTCAGATTAAAAGATAGTGTTGAAGGCAGATGAGTGCTGAAGGTAGAAGACAGTAGAAGCAAAGTCTTGAATATAGAGGCCAGTGGGATGACAGTCAAGTTCTTACCAGTTTCAGGCCTTGAAAGAAGCTCTGGTCATCTACGTTGAGTGAACAGACTAGCTTTATGGGAGCTCTGTTTCTCTGTGCCTGGTCCAAGTCAGAGATAAGCAACCCCAAACAAGAAGTCCCTTGTATGTGTGTTTTGAATTCTATGAAAAGGCCCCAAAACTTCTCTTGGCCTTCTCTTGGTAGATCACAGAAATAGAGATTTCCTTTTTGGATCAGAAAGAAGTGTTCTGTTCTGGAATAAAAATTACCTCCAGATAAGGGTGCCACATAGGTCTCATTAACACAACAGCATGACTGAATATAATATAGACTTGATTAGGTTGAGGAATAATGAGACCCACAGATGAAACCTTTTATGGACTACAAGAAGCCTGGATGCACAGGGGTTCTGGACAGTTAAAACAGAACAGAAAGTCTGTCTATTTGCAGTTGGTATCTAAAATACTACACAGGAAAATGGAGATCAAGACTAAATACAACTACTTGCAATCACACTCACTGTGATTAAACTGCTCTTTAAGTCGACCAAGAGGGCCAAACTTCAACACTGGAGAAAAAATTCTTCAATCTGAGAATTTCTCAAGTGATAAATGTCCAAGTCAAAATTGCTAAGTCCCATTAACTTTCATATATTCTATTTTTAGCAGAAATTTCCACATCATATTCTTAAGGAGAAATGGGATATAATTAGGTACTTCAATTTTCATTTTTCACTGACATACAAAATGTAAAAATTAAGAACCTCTATCACTGGTTAAGTTTCTCCAAGGATTTTCTTAATCTGGCTCTGCTCCTCAGGATACATGGAAGTCTTACACTTTTAGGTTCTAATGGCCTTGAGTCATTCAGAACTAACTCTACTGTGCCCAGTTCTCTCCTATTGGGGTCTTCCCAGTAAATTGCTTTACCTAACACTTAAAAATATTTATTTGTAAACTGTCCAAACAAGGTCTAGTTCGGAGGCATTTTTATCAGCCTAAACCTTTCTCAGTACAAGTGGTCACAACCATTTTATCATTTGTTGACTTCTACTTCAACATTGAATACACATACTGGGTAATGCTTAACCAAAGCCAAAGTCTGTTCTGCTTTCTTCTGTTGTAGTTTTTGTTGTTTGTGGTATAAAGGACAGCATAGATGCATTTTCCAAATGTTTCAATCTTAACTGTACCTGCAGCTATCACGAGTCGGTACCTCCTCACATTCTACCATATCAATATTGCTCATCCCTTTGTTTATGCGCAATTTTAGGTCTTCCCATTTTTTTCAAGCCTATAAGGTAGAATTTAAAAAGTGCTTAAATCATAAAATTAATAAAACCCTAAGAAGTTGATCCAAAGAAAAGGAAAGAAAAAATAATAAATGCACAAATTCAATTCAATTTTAATCCTAAGAGGCTACAGTGTCCAAGCAGACCCTGAGGATAACCAATTTCTAGTTATCCAGATTTGTCTTCCCTTCTTAGGCAGGCCTTCAAAATGCATTATGCAGGGGGCGTGGGGCAGGGAATCTATGTGCACAGACTTGTTCCATATTCTCTCTATATAAGAGAGAATGATGGAGATGGAAAAGCGTTCTTATTTGGGGCAGGCTGTAAAATAAATTATACATAGTCTACAACAATTATAATTAGAAGTTAAAGAACAACATGAAGAACTGCATCAGGTAATAGATCTTAAGAACCATAATGCAAAATAAAATTGTATCTACACTGAGTTAATAATGATACAAACAGGCACATACATATTTATCAAGGACTGACAGAAAACAGAAAAGAAAAATTAGGATGTTCTAGAGTGGGGAAATAAGGACTATTTTGCTCCTTACGTGCCCTCTGTTTTTGTTATTTTTAATGTAATTCAGAATTAAAGAAAAAAAAGAAGTAGTAAAAACAAAATCATATGTTGAGGAAATTAAATATTTCCCTCAGCTAATTGTCATGGGAATGCTTACTATATTAGACTCTTGGAAGACTAAATTCCAAATAATCAGTTGAATGCTGAAAATGGGGAATTAATTTCTTTGTACCCAAATACAAACATTCAACTGTCATACAACATTTAAGCTTTCTGCTTGGCCTTCATTGTTCCTGGGATAATTTGACAATACTCTACCTCTGATCTTTTAAAATTAAAATTGATTTTCCCTCTCAGTCTCCTTGCACCACTGCACCTTATCATTTAGTTTACTTCAAAGGAAAAAAAAAAAGAGTATCTAAACATAAACAGGAGAAAAGTTGCTTCTACAGCTCATCTTAATATATCTATACTCAATCTATTTTTTTTTAACTTCCACCTACACTTACTTCAGCCAAAATGATATATACTAATTTGGGCAATAACATTGTCCAGCTGTGGTCCCCTTGAAAAAAATGACCAATAATGCTCAATACACAGACAGTTATGATGGTCACTTCCTTATATACTTAATCAAGAACAGATGGAGTCAAACAACATTCTAATGTAAACACTTTGGGGCGACTGGGTGGCTCAGTTGATTAAGCATCCAACTTCAGCTCAGGTCATGATCTCGTGATTGATGGGTTTGAGCCCTGCGTCAGGCTCTGTGCTGACAGCTCAGATCCTGAAGCCTGCTTCAGATTCTGTGTCCCCCTCTCTCTCTGCCCCTCCCCCACTCACACTCAGTCTCCATCTCTCAAAGATGAATAAACGTTAAATTTTTTTTTTAAAAGAAAACACTTTCCATAAAAGATTTAAAAATTCTGTAATGGATGTATCCCCTACGGAGGATATCATTTATAAGGCTATCCACCTGTTTTAATAAATATATTATTTTGGCCCCTAAAATTAAGTTATTTCATTCCATTTATACTTCACTAATAAATGAGAATACTTATGGACTAAAAGCTTTACAATCACTCCATCAACTAAGACATCAACCAAGCCAAAAAATTAAGAAAACAAAGGATACAAATAAGTAAATGTTCTAAGTTGAAATAAGTTGCAATAATATTAAACAACACAATGAATATATTCTAAAAGCAGTTAAAGTAGATCAAAAATATTAGCGCAATGATTAGAGTTATTAATATGTTACATACTCTAAGAATACTAAATTATGCTAAATTATGATTACCAAATTATGAAATATATAAACATTTATCATTATTCTCATAATTTGTGAGACACTTTACTAGGTGAAAGGGGAAAAAAAAGATTCATAAGGAGAATTGCTCCCTAACTGCAGGCCTGAGAAAACAGAGACAATAAAATATGATTCCCACATAATTCTGTTTGTATGGGGAAGGAGATTCTCTGGAAATAATGATGTCTAATTTTAAAACTTAGTAAAGAAATAAACTTTATAAACTTTATAAACCCTTTATAAAGGAATAAATTTTCTGTGTAGACAGGTGAGAGAATGTGCTGTAGACATTCTAGGCAGAGCGAACAACAGCCTACACAAAATCACTGAGACAAAGACAAGTTTGAGTTAATTAAAGATGACCCTTATAATATAGTATCTCAGTTTTCACACTTCCAACTTTTTAAACCCCCACTTTAATGAATAAACATCATAAAATTTCTTCTAACACCCACAGTAGTACTGAAAACACCTAAATATTAGAAACACTTGTAGCTTGAGATTTCCATTGAAATTTTAGAATCCCATTTACAAAACACAGCAAATTACTGAACTTAAGGAGCAATCATTGAACAAAATAACCATTTAATTTTTCCCTGGGATTTACCATACAAATATTTCCATAACCATTGGTGCCTATTAAATGGTAATGATAAATTTCAAGACATGTGACCCTACTCTTTAAAAAAATTTTTTTAATCTTTATTTATTTTTGAGACAGAGAGAGACAGAGCATGAGCAGAGGAGGGGAGAGGGAGAGAGGGAGACACAGAATCCAAAGCAGGCTCCAGGCTCTGAGCTGTCAGCACAGAGCCCGATGCGGGGCTTGAACTCACGAGCTGTGAGACCATGACCTGAGTTGAAGTTGGACACCCAACCGACTGAGCCACCCAGGTGCCCCTTTGACCCCTACTTTTGAAAGTAACTGAAAGCACTGGGGGTCAGTAGACAATGCCTATCCTTGTTATAGAAAGATTTACCCCTAAACTAAGAAATCCATCCAAACGTTACTGAATAGTTATACAAATTTTAACCTGTGTTATGTATGTATAAAAATACTTTAAGATCACTTTTATTAAATGTTAATAATTTATAAAGTATTCCTTTTTATACATGATACATTAGTATCTCTTTATATTTGTCATTTTTGATAAAGGTTGATACTTTTATAATTATGAATGAGATATTCTGGAATTAATGACTGCTCACAGAACATTAGAATTTTCCTCACAAGAGCTTGGTCTGAGATTTTTATCTTACAGTAGCAAATTAGGTGGCAAGTTGGTATCTACTGTCTATCTGTAATGCTGAATCATAAATATAAGTTAGAGACCAAGCAAATCATGAAAGTCTTTTCATGCAATGGTAAAAAAGGTTTGAACCCTATCCTGAAAATGATGAGGAAAGCATTTTGTTTTTAACATAGATAATAATCTTTTTAGACTGAGGGAAGATTTTATTCATACTGGTTAAAGTATAGCAGCACTGTTAAAAATTTTAGGTGGATATAATTTATGGATGTACATGAATAGGAAATAAATGCTTGTAATTTTAATTATATAATGAAATGTACAAAAGTTCACAAAGCAACTTTATAAGACATGGTGGGATCGATTAATGCAGAAATTGATATTCTGGCAATACAATCAAGAGTGGAAAATATTGTATCATTGATTTCCCTGTCTCCAACATGGTGGAATAAATAACAAAAATTAGGAAATTGAAAGGATGTTAAATATTTTCCTCAAAGACATAGTTCTCCACTATAAAAAATGAATTAAGGCAGACTTGTATGATGGATTTTTAGCATTATCTGTGTCAGTTTAATAGCATAGACACAGTGGAATAGCAGAGTACTAAAGAGGAAGGAAAGCAAAACAAAAATGATACTCAAAGATAATCAGGTAAGAAAGGTACACCTGGGAGTCAGGGAGTTGCTTCTATTCTTTCTCCCTGCTTATAGGTTACAGCTAAAAACAACTTTATTAAATACATGAATATGCCCATCCCATGACTAATTTGCTATCTTCTCTATACTTGAAATAAACATGTATATGTATATTTATATGTATATGTATATTCTATCATGAACTGTTCTTTTTATATGCACCATTAATCATTTCTCAACAATTTTCAAAAGACTGGCATCATATGAACTATAATTACAGTGCAGTTAATCTAGACATAAATAGACCCCCCCAAAAAAGTTTCCATGTGTAGCAAATTAAGATAGCTCTAAATAATCGCGATGTAAAAAAAGTTAAAAGAAACTTCACACAAAACTTTACAATATTTTAATCATATGATAATGAAAGAATACCTACATAAATATGTCAAATGTATCTAAATCAGGCTTATTGGGTATTTTGAACTTTGTATCCATACATTAAAAAAAGGACAGACTGAAAATAAATTGCCAAAATATTTATCTCAAAAATAAAAAGGAAAAAATAAAAATAAACTTAAAGAAAGTAGAAGAAAAACAATGAAGAACAGAAATATATGAAATAGAAAAAAAAAACAGATGGAAAGAACTGACAAAGCTACAGACTGATTCATTAAAAATATTTACAAATTGATAAAATCTTCTAAAGCTGACCAAAGAAAAGAAAAAAAAAGAATACAGGCAGATATAATCAATATCCAGGATAAAAGGAGACATAGTTATTGAGACATTAAGAAGAGCACAAATCTAAATTATGAATATGGGCATCCAAAGAAATTTGAAAACGTAGGTGAAATAAATTCCCAGAAAAATCACAACACACCAACTTAAGAATAATTGGAGTAAGTATTACAAAAGGAATTAAAATCAAGGCACATAAGACTATACAACATTCAGAAGAATTTAAAAATACATAATAGATGGAGTTATATAAGATGGTTCATGGCTTGAAAGATTCAATATTACAAAAATGTGTATTTATCCCAAATTTATCTTTATATTCAATAAAACATAATCAAAATCCTAAGAAATAATTTTATGAAACTAGACAATAGGTTGTTTTTTTAATGTTTATTTGTCTTGAGAGAGAGAGAGAGCATGAGCAGGAGAAGGGCAGAGATAGAGGAGAGAGAGAATGCCAAGCAGGCTCTGCATTATCAGTGCAGAGCCCAACACAGGGCTTGATCTCAAGAAGAGTGAGATAATGACCTCAGTCGATATCAAGAGTTTGTGGCTTAACAAAGCCAGGCTTAGACAATAGAGTCTATAATTTACATGGAAATGGAAAGATAGGAGGCCTTGCTCTAGTGATAATAGTATCTTACTATAAAGTTACTGTAGTTAAAAGTGTGGTATTGGTTCAAAAATAAGCCAGATAATGAGGGGTGCCTGGGTGGCTCAGTCAGTTGAACATCCAACTTCAGCTCAGGTCATGATCTCATGGTGAATGAGTTTGAGCCCTGCGTCTGGCTCTGTGCTGACAGCTCAGAGCCTGGAGCCTGCTTTGGATTCTGTGTCTCCCTCTCTCTCTCTCTACCTTCCTCCGCTCATGCTCTCTCTCTGCCTCAAAAGTAAATAAACATTAATATTTTTTTGAAAAAAAAATAAACCAGATAATGAAAAAATACACAGCCTGAAAATAAAGCTATACATACATGGACATTTTATTTAGAAGTTGGCCCTGCAGAGCAGTAGGGATATGGGGGAACGGCTGCTGAACCAAATGCATATCCACCTTAAAAAATAAGAAAGAGGGGGAGCCTGGGTGGCTCAGTCAGTTAAGTTCAGCATCAGACTCTTGATTTCAGCTCAGGTCATGATCTCATGGTTTGCAAGTTTGAGCCCATCAAGCTCTGCGCTGATAGCACTCAGCCTGCTCGGTCTCCCTCTCTCTGCCTCTTTCCTAGTTGCTCTCTATTTCTCTCTCTCTCTCTCTCAAAATAAATAAACATTTTTTTTAAAAAAAGAAAGAAATTTCATACCTATGTCATCACACATGAAATTAATTGCAAACTGTGGTAGATGTAAACATAAGAGGCAAAATAAAATAAGGCTTCTAGGCCATCACATAAAATATCTTCATGACTTTGGTGTTTTAGCAAAAATTTCTTAAACAAAAAGCAAAATAACTAAAGATAAAGGAGAAAAATGATACACTGAACTACAATAAAATTCAGATATTCTGTGCTTCAAAAGACAACAATAAAAGTGAAAGGGGAAATATATTTACACTTATAACCATAAAAGAATTTTTAACTATAAGTAATCCATAAGAAAAGAAAAGATATTCTATATAAGACATAGAAAAAGAATATTCACAAATACTTCATAAAAGTAGATATCCAGAGAGCCAATAAATTAAAATGAGTCTAATCTTACTATGTTGGAAAACTGCAAATTAAAATCACATTAAAATACAACTACTTGCCCATAGGAATGTTTAAATTAAAAAAAAAAATAATAATATTCTGATTACTCAATGGGTGGAGTAGTAAGAAAACTCTTACACAACTGTTTCAACCATTTTGGAAAACTAGTTGACATTACTGGCTGAAACAAACATATGCATACCCTATGACTCATAATCCTCCCCAAGCAGAAATGTGGGCATGTTGCTAACTAGGAGACAGAATCAACCACAATCAAGACAGAACTGAAGCAAATCATAATTACTTATTAGAAACACGTTGCAATAGTAATCTTGAGTCAGAAATACTTGGATTTGAATTTGATACTGCTACTTTTCAGTCACATGACCTAGGGTCACTTATTCATTTTTTCCTATTACAGTTTCAGTATATACAAGAGAAACAATGTTCCACTCATTTTACAGGCTTCCTGTAAAGATTCAATGAGATCAAGAATATAAAGTGCAGGGGCACATGGGTGGCTCAGTCAGTTAAGCAACACACTGTTGATTTCAGCTCAACCATGATCTCACAGTTCCTGAGATTGAGCTGTCATCACAGAGCCTGCTTGGTATTCTCTCTCTCCTTCCCTCTGCCCCTCCCCTGCTGGCTCACTCACACTCTTTCTTTCTCTTCCAAAATAAATAAACATTAAAAAAAAAGAATATAAGGTACATGATACCGGATACTTACTCAAGTTCTCGAATATGTTAGTTACTTTTTTATTGGCAAAAAGCTATGGATTTTATGTACTTTTGATTTCCTAAATGGAATAGATTTCTCCTCATTCAAGACAATAGTAATTCACCAGTTTTTTTTTTAAGTATTTTTTTGTACTTAACCATACAAGAGAGAAAACTGAAGTACAGTTTTTTGTTCTTACCTCACTCTACTTTATAATACAGCTACGTTTTCTGTTGAAATGTAATTCTTCACATTTATTTTGATATAATGTTCTCTGCCCCAGGGCACACATCTAAATTATATTTAAATGCATAAGTTTCTAGGAATGATACATATTACAAAATATATCATAACCTGGGAATTTTGCACATATACAAATACTAGTACAGGATTCTATATATGTTTAAACGTGTTCAAGCACAGTACAAGAACAGTTAACAACATATGGAAAATGCATTTCCATTAAGCTGAGGAGGATAGATTTAAGCTTAATTTACATATTTCCATGCATCCTGAATCATTTCTATTTTCCTGAAATAGTGTATTTTTTTCAACTCAGCTGTTTAACATTTCATGCTTATTTACTCCACAATAACTTTCAAAGAAAGCACAGACTAAATTTGAAGAAATGTGGCCAACATTTATCAAGATATACATTATTTTCCATTTTTTGGTGTAGTCTGCTATCCTGAAAGTAATTTGCAGCTGGAAAAACTTTTTATAGGCAAACAATTTCTCTCCTTTTAATTGACTGTCAATGAAACTTCCAGTGTCAGCATGTATTACAGAAATAAGGGGTTTCATTCAAGCAGTCTACAAGTCATAGAGTCAGGGGTTTAGTACTATTTAAACACATGTCAGCAGGCAGTAAGCTCTGTCTCTGACCTGAAGAAGAGAATCTCTAACTCCCTCTGCCAATGTCTCTCAAAGTGGAGTCCCAGATCAATTGCATCATACTCCACACTTGATCTTAGCCAAAAGGCTAAGAAGCAATCAACTGCATCCTGTTCCTCGAGGAGGCTTGTAAAAGTACAGCTCATATCTGAATTAGGCGGTGAACTGCAATCTTTAAAAAATCACTTTGAAAAAGCATCTTAACTGATTTTTATACACACTAAAATTTTAGAATCCAGTTCCTAACCCTTTGTTTGGGAGTGTTAGATTAATTAAACAAAGACACCATTAAACTGAGTTGGCTCTAATGCTATAGCAGCCTACGTAAGCAAGCCAAAATCTAAGCCTGTAAATGCCTCAAGATTATGAAATTCAACTGCTGAGGACAACCAATCACAAACAGCCGACCAGGTTTTAAGCTGTAGCCTATCAAATAATTTCCTTTCTTTGTTTGGGCACTTTATATAAATTGTTCACCTGGTTCCTATCAGTGGATTGCACCTGACCATTTCCGGTTTGATCTTCCCAATTAGATCAAATATATTTTCTAAAATAAATTCTTAAAATATTTAATATGCCATGGTTTAACTTTTAAGAGGAGATTTAGAATTTCTTCATAAGTTCTCAAGAATCCAAAAGCCAAAACCAATACTCTGGCTGCCTGAGAGATATTTCTGATTAATTCTGATGATTCTGGTTTTGGTTCAGGTCATAATCTCACAGTTTGTGAGTTCAAGCTCCACGTCAGGCTGTGTACTGATGGTGTGGAGCCTGTGTGGGTTTCTCTCTCTCTCTATCCCTCTCTTCCTCTCTCTGCCCCCCCTCCTTCTCTCTCTCTTTATCTAAATAAATAATCTTAAAAAATTAAAAATACAAAAATAAAAATGAGAGCTCTTCCAAAATAAATAAAAATTAAAATAAAACAAAATAAAATAAAATAAAATAATAAAATAAAATAAAATAAAATAAAATAAAATAAAATGAGATCTATGCTGATAAGTGACATAGAAGTACATGGTCAGAGCAATGAGCCATTCTACTCAAATAGAAAGTTTAGCAAAGTGAACACTAGGATCGTTTGTACAAAGTGACATGGTTATTTTATGGTACCAACTGCTGTGGGAAATAAGGCAAAAGAAAAAATTAAATTTCCTTACAACTTATAGCCCATTGACAGATGTCCTTGGAACAGGCAGAGAACATTTCTCTAGGAGCTCAGATACCTCAATGATGACACTTTGCTAAGGCAAAAGGGAATCTTCACGTAACATTATTCCAAACCCCAGGATCCTGTAACTCTACTTTAACATATAAAAATTCCTTTTGAAACTTCCTTTATCTCTACCTGTCCTCCACCTCAAGATACATGTTGGCAATCATACTCCAAGCTTATGACCTCCTGATATACATCTGAAGGGTCTCATGACTGAGTTTTTACTAAATAGTAGTAAGTGATCTTTTCCTAACAGCAGCTAGTCCCTTAAGGTCCTGGAAACCTTGTTTCCAAAAAAGTTAGAGATTTATGCTCTCTTTAACCCCCTCCCAACCTAAAGGTATATAATCAGTCACTCTTCACATCCCCATTGCAGCTCTTTCTGCCCATGGGTCCTGTCCCCAAATTTTAACAAAACCACCTTTTTGCACCGAAGATGTTTCAAGAATTCTTTCTCAGCTGGGCTGTAGGCTCTGAACCCCAATATTTTCCACATCACTAACTATTCCTATTGTATGGCATTGCAACCACCACCAACTTGTGTTGCTTTGAGGCTTATTTTCACTAAAAGCAGTATTCTATGTCAAATAATATTGCATACTAAGAAAAAGTCAATAACCTCTGAGCTAGATCTTTGTTATTTCATTTCAAATACTGTTTGCTGTTTGACTAGTATACTCATGAGATAAAGGTGAAGTTCAAGTTTTAGCCAAAACCCATAATATGTGGGAGGGTGTATGGTGTGGGTGTTGGAAAGGAACTCTTAAGAAACATTTCTGAAGGGAAATATCTGGATGTGATAAAAATGGAACCCATTTAACCAGATGGAAAACAGGTAAGTTTAGCTATGGTAAGCACTTAAAAGGACACTGCTGGTTGTGTTGCCAGGCAACCTGGAAAGCTTCATATTTCACTATCAAATAATACTAGATTTTGCAGAGTAAGTATGTAAGAAAACAAAGAATCTGAATTTTAAGTGCCTGAGCAACAAGAAAGAAAAAAGCCAAGGGAAACCCATCATACCTGTTGGTGTAATTCCCTGCCCTCCCCACTCACTAAGGGGGAAGAAAAGAGAAGAAAAGAAAAGAAAAGAAAAGAAAAGAAAAAAAAAGAAAACAACTTTCATTGGATCATAAATGCCTTAAAATAAGCTGAGAGTTTTGAATTCTGAAACTTGAGATTCCTCAGATGTTTGAAGCAGCTAGAGTGAGCAAAGCAACAGCAAAATGCTTGTGGAGCAGGGGTTCCTCCAGCTGTGCCACTTTCCTCCACTAAGCATGTTCCTTGACACTTAGAACCTGAACACTTAGCTCCTGTGCAAAACAACATTTGATAAGGAAGAAGGAGGGACTTAGGTGCACAACTTTCTGTCAATGGAAGACAGGGTATATGTGGCAGACAACAACACCCTTAGTCATTATTTTGATTATTTTTTGTTTAAAGTTTATTTTTGAGAGAGAGAGACAGAGAGAGACAGAGAGAGACAGAGAGAGACAGAGAGAGAGAGAGAGAGACAGAGAGAGAGAGAGAATCGGAAGCAGCTCCAGGCTCTGAGCTATGGGCACAGAGCCCCATACGGGTCTCCAACTCAGGGACCAAGAGATCATCACCTGAGTTGAAGTCAGACACTTAACCAACTAAGTCACCCAGGCATCCCCTACTCACTATTTGTAAAAAGTGAACTAAATTAACAACAATTTCTTCATGTTAAAAACAGGCTTCTCAAAACTCTCTCTCCACAACCCCACAAAATAGGCAAAATCCAGAAAAACAATAAACTTTGGGGTTTGAGTTTTATATTAAAGAAACATGTGCACCTTTTTTTAGAACAATATATTATCATAAAATAACACGTGGATAATTGTTACTTTAGGCAAGGAGTATATTTAATTACTATTTTTTATTATCTCTTGGCTGATATCCTCCTATATATTATTGAAAAAAAAAAACAGTTACCACCTGCATATGAAGAATCACAATTGCTAAATATTTATGCCTCCTGGGAACTGGAAGGGAGATGTTTGATTTTATTCAAGAACAAACATTAGTTTCATGAATTGAATGCAATTTGCTGAGGGCATTTTAGTACCAAATAAATATATATTTACTATGTTTAATCTTTCCTTGACACAACATATTCATCTAACTACTGTTCATCTCTTTTGCTAATCTACAATTCTTAAGATTTCCCTGTCCTAATAACAATCTGGCTTTTGCCTTCACTTGAAACTGCTCTTGTTAAAGTATTTGACATTCCAAAGCAAACTTTGAAGGGCTGTTTTCAGTTAGACTCATTTACTTGAGGCACTTGACACCCTTGACTGCCCTCTCCTTTAAATTTTCTTCTTCAACTTCAGAGAAAACTTATCTCTTACTTTTCTGTTCTCTGATCTCTGTATTTTCCTTCTCTGTTCATCCCTCAACTCCTGTTATTTCTTGCAAGGGATGGGCAATGGCCTTTTCTTTTGCAACCATTTCAAATGAACTCCCAGTCCATGTGCTTCCAATGGGTTGACTTTAGGAGTGAGAAGGTGACCCAGGATGAGTCCTCCAGAGCCCTGAATCTCCTTAGTCATAATCAACGGTCATTCATAGATGAACCAATGATCCAGGACCGTGAATGTGAAACAGGATCAGAAAATTATCTGAATGTTGGTTCCTCTGGACATAAGCCAGGAAGAATCTTCTTGCTGTATGTCACCAGGAGAAAAGAGCTAACTCGGAAACAGCCAGCAAGGGGAAAAGTCTGGCTGGAGGATTGGGGTTGGCGGGGTTGGGGGGGGGTAGTCATTTTTTTGAGGTTGATATAAAAGCCCTTGAATCCAGCTGTGCCTGAAAGCCATGCCAGGCTTTTGCTTACCAATAGTTTCTATTCTTCTCTTCCTTCCTTCTGCCCTCTGTCTCCTTCTCCCCATTTCTTTTCTCTCAATCTCAAAAATCAAAGTAGTCTAACAAATATGCCTATGTTTGACTCTTGGCCATTTGCTTCTCAAGTTCTATTTTGTTTATTTAAATATTCTCTGTAATTCCCAGAGATTAAACTGATGTCTAACATAGATAACTCAACTTTTCTATTTCATATAGATATACCTTTAGATATATTACAGCCTACCAAACATCTCTAGCCATATCTCTCCCAGGTCTCAAAGTAATATAAGTTTGATGGTCTTATCTACCCTGTTTCCTCGCCAGAAATACTATCTTAAACATTGAAATTCCTAACCAGTGCATTTTTTTTCTAGTACTCATTTAGATGGAAGAAATCAAATTAACATTCAAAAATTCCTTGATAACCATAGAAATAAATTAGAAAATCGATTTCAAGATACTCCAGTAAAAATTATGGTGGAACTAATATTATTAATTATATTAATATTTATTCTGTTTTACAATGTGGCAGTCACTGTTTTAGGTGCTTTTCATGTGCTACATCCTAAGTGCACACAAATCCTATTGATTTTGCATCGCTTATTAAAAAATATTCAAGATCAACTAGTAAGCATACTTTTCCTTTGCCAGAAAACTGTTGGATTATTAGATTGATCTCAGAAGTGTGATGACAACTATTATTCTTAATTATTTTGTTTTCATTCTTCTTTGATATATCTTTGATATTTTGTTGAAATATTAATGGTTTTAGATTTTATGCCATCTATATTTTAAGCAAGTTACCCAAAGAATTTCAATCCTATCCATCATTTTACTGCATTTTGTATTGATACTTGATGGGTAGGAATTCTTATTGAAATTACATATGACACATAAACATTATGTCACTGTTTTCTGTAATTTCTGGGCATCTGAACCTCTCTCTGACATTCATCATCAAAAATCATATAGACCTGGATTTTCTGCCTTTCTCTCTGCAGTCTATATTCCTGCCTTTACCTACAAAGGATAAAAGCCTTCTCTTCCTGATACTTATACTTTAATCAAAGAATGATTACTGATTATCAAGATATTGTCAACAATATAACGTGATCTACTTGCCCCTTTGAAAAGGTGAATCTTAATAAATTACAAATAAATAACAAAAATCAAGACATCTGGGTGGCTCAGTCAGTTAAGCATCCGACTTCAGTTCAGGTCATGATCTCACAGTTCGTGAGTTTGAGCCCTGTGTTGGGCTCTGTGCTGACAGCTCAGAGGCTGGAGCCTGCTTCAGATTCTGTATCTCCCTCTCTGTCTGCCCCTCCCTCGCTTGTACTCTGTCTCTCTCTCTCTCTCTCTCTCTCAAAAATAAGTAAAACATTAAAATTTTTTTGCTTCCCTTCCCTTATGTTCATCTATTCTGTGTCTTAAAATCCTCAACAGGGAGGGGGACAAAACATAAGAGACTCTTAAATATGGAGAACAAACAGAGGGTTACTGGAGGGGTTGTGGGAGGAGGGGATGGGCTAAATGGGTAAGGGGCATTAAAGAATCTACTCCTAAAATCATTATTGCTCTATATGCTAACTAATTTGGATGTAAATTAAAAAAAAAACTTAAAAAAATAAAGCTAATTGGAAAAAAAAGTAATAATTAACAAAAATACAACTGTCATAAGTCACAGTGATGTTTCACAAATTAAATGGAAGATGTATCATCAATAAAATTCATGTTTTCCATATTAATTTGAGAAGAATAAATTATTCATAGTGAAATATGAAAGCAACATATGGGGAAATTGACAGAGCTGCATTTGTTAAACAAATTTTGTTCAAATAAAAGATTAAATCATAGATTAATCTGCTTAGAAATATGAAGAGGATGCTTACTATTTACATAGGAAATTATAAAATTGAAGTACAGAAAAAGTCAATTACACAGAAACTTTTAAAGAGCTTGAAGACCCATTATATACCAAATATTGCTAGGTCAGTCATTTCTAACATTTTATATTATGAAAAATTTTTGTTACTGTGAAAAAACATACATAATGACAAGTGCATCAAGCACAGCTTTATTGTTTAAAAAAATTAAAATGTATGTGATCATATAAACATCATCTAGGTCAAGAAAAAGAACATTGTCTTACTCTTGAAACCCTCATGTGTCTCCTTGCAATCATCCCCCTCCCTTCACCCTATAAGAACACTATCTTAACTTAGTAATAATTCCCATCTCTTCTTTTTGTTTTTCGACCTACGTATGCATCCCAAAGAATGAAGTTTAGATTTACCTGTTTTAAGTCTGATTTTACAACGTAAAAACAAGGGGGCACCTGGGTGGTTCAGGTAATGATCTCATGGTTTGTGGGTTCAAGCCCTGCAACGATTCTGTGCTGACAGCTCAGAGTCTGGAGCTTGCTTGCTTCAGATTTTGTCTCTCCCTTCTCTCTCTCTCTCTCTCTCTCTCTCTCTCTCTGCACCCCCCCAAACTTGTGTTCTGTCTCACTCTCAAAAATAAACATTAAAAAATTTTAAAAGAAGCATTAAAAACAATTACATTGTATGTATTTCTATGTCTTACATCTTTATTTCAATTTATATTTGTAAGATAAAATTATGTTCTTGAGTGTTGTGGTACTTAAATTATTTTTATAGTTCTGTGATATAATATTTTAATGATAATACCACAATTTATGTATCCTGTTGATTAATGTATGGACTTTACCCCCTAATTTCAAACAATTTTTAACAATGCTTTTATGAAAATTTCATACATACATTTGGACATGAGTTTCTCTAGGGCATTTAAATAGACAGGATCACAGTTTATATCTATTCCAGTCTTACATAGATTAAGACCAAAGAGGGGCGCCTGGGTGGCTCAGTCAGTTAAGTGTCCAGCTTCAGGTCAAGTCATGATCTTGTGGTTCATGACTTCGAGCCCCGTGTTAGGCTCTGTGCTGACAGCTCAGAGCCTGGAGCCTGCTTCAGATTCTGTGTCGCTCTCTCTGTGTCGCCCCTCCTCAACTCACACTCTCTCTCTCTCTCTCTCTTTCTCTCAAATATAAATAAACATTAAAAAAAAAAAAAGATCAAAGTGCTTTCCAAAGTGTTGGGACCACAGCATTATATAATTTAAGATAATTTGGCTTCATAAATAAAATTACTGTAAGTGTAGGGAAGATATTTTACAATACAGACTATAGTTTTCCTGCAGATTTTACTACAACTTAATCTCAATTTGAGGAATAATGGATAGTTATCAGGAATATATAAACAAAGTTGGCCCATAATGGGACATGGTTTTAATGCCACAATAAATTAGAAAAGACCTGATGGTGTCATTCTTATGTCTTTGAAATGTACTTTCCCCAGAAATTTCCTTCTAAAAAAGATGTAATAAATTATTTAAAACATTTAATTTTTTTTTCCTCTGAGGCATTTACAAATGGGCTTAAGTAGATAATTATTCAACTTTCAGAATAATTAACGTGATCAGCTCAATATGATTCCTGATCACTTAAAGTTTGCCAATTTAAGTATAATGCATAATGTTCTAGAAAGCCGCAGTTTGTTTTTTTTTTTTTTTTCATTCAGGTGTTCATTTATATTTTTATCATAAAGTTCCTTCATCTTCCAGTGAAGTATCAATCAAAAATTGAGTCCAGGATATATTTTAATGTATAAAATTAAAGGTTCTCAGTTTTACATCTGTTTAACAATATTTCTACCTACCTAAGTGAAATGGAATGTTCAATAAATTAGCCTATTAAAATTCTTTTTAGACTGACAGATGATTTAATTTAATATCACATTTCAATCATTTTATATATACATATGTGTATATATAAAGAATTGAATTTTACCTTTATGAAAGAACTACAGATTATTCTCTTGAACATCTAATCTACTTAAATGAACTGATACCTCTCACTATTTTAAGTATGCCACAGTATTATCCCCTCTAGGCACCTTTTTGTGTGAAGTCTACACCTAGTCACTGTGTATAAAAGAAGGTATATTTCATGATACAGAATTTAATGACAGTAAAAAATAAGAAGTTCAAAATGATCCGTCCTGTCTAGACACCATTTGAGTCGGGGGCACTTGTGGTGGTACCATGTCACTATCTTGCCAGAGGCACAAATGTCTGACACCAACTGCCACTTCATTGGGAAATAATATCCCTTTAAAAATGTTTCAATCAAGAACTTGCTGAATATTTAGGGAAAAACATCAGGACAAACTTCTCTAAGTACCAACCAATTTTCAGAATGACTCCAAATTTCTTAAAATTGTGTCTGCTTTTATTTAACATAATTTTCTTTCTATAAACCTTTCTTCTCTTACGTATAACTCCCCAAGAATTACATCTTTAGTCTTTTTCTTTTTAAATATAATATGTACTAATTCCCAATGAATCACTTATTTCTCTACTTTCAATGATTATACTTGCAGAAATAATTGGGAAATTACATATAATAAATAAGCTCCTTCTAAGGATTATGTTTGCCTTTTTGGACTTCTTGCTATATGTTCCATCAAACCCCTTAAAATCAGCATGTTGATTTTAGACTAGAACTTTGACCTCTTGCTAGGATGAAGTGGCAAAAAACCTTCTGTGTTGAACAACTAGACAGCAGACAAAATATATGTAACATTTTTCAAACATTGGACAACAAGCAGCACAGGACTATGATCCCTGAGGTAAGTGAACCAAAAAAAGATGTACCAACCAATAAACAAGGGTTAGCTGTAACAGAATCAAGCCATCTTGCCAAGTTGCGTAGATAGAGATCACATTTTGGAGAAGTCAAGGAAACTGGATTTGGTAGGTCAGAATGAAAGGGAGGGGTGGGCTGTAGAGACAGACAAAACTGCAAAACTTCAGGCAATCCTCAAATTCTGTCACTGAGTATTGCTCCGTACATTTCATGAGGGAAACTACCAGAGGCCATGGAAAGAGCCAAAAGAAAGGAATAGAAGGATTCCTGGAGCTCTCACAGGGCTGAGGATAACTCATGTCGCCACTTGCCAGCACAGAAAGACCTAATGATACATAGGGCATCAGGTATAGTACTCAGGTTATTGACTTAGTGGTGAAGCTAAATTAGGGTAAGTATAATATTTTCTCAAGACCTTCCTTACCAAAGCTTAAAAACAAATGACATAATATATTAACAGAGCATAAATTTATATAATTGGATTGCTATAAAATGGAGGGCACAGGATAAGAACAAAATATTTGAATAGCTAATAGACTTTTTCCAAGTTGCTGAGAAGTATATACACAGGTTAAAAAATAAATAAATAAAAGAGCCTAAGCAGTATAAAAAATAAAGCACCTGACTGGCTGAATCAGTGGAATGTGTGAACTCAAGAGAGTTCAGGGTTGTAAGTTTGAGCCCCATTCTGGGTGTGGAAATTACTTAAAAATAAAGTCTTTAAAATAAATAAATAAGGTAGGCCAAGAAATAATATGAGAGTACTGAAGTCAGTGATAAAGAAAAAATATTAAAATAGAATGAGAAAAAAGGAACACTGAATATAGATTAAAAGAGGGACAAAGCAAGCAAGGGAGCAAGCAAGGAAAGAAAGAAAGGAGGCTCATCAGAAACTGCCCAAACCAGAAAGACAATGGAAAGACATCTTTATAGAAAGAAAAACGATCTGTCACCCTAGAAATTTGGACAATCTTTGTGGCCATGGATGAGGGAATTTCTTAGATTGGACAGTAAAAGCTCCAAACATTTAAAAAACTGATAAATTGGCCTCATCAAGAGAAGGAAGACTAAACTAAAAATGTTTAGTCTTCATAAGACACAAGGAATAAAAGATAAGTCTCTGACTGAACGAAATATTTATAATACACATATGTGATAAAGGACATGAAAGTTGAATGAAACCAAGCAATTTAAATTGGGGTTTGATTTTATTACACATTTCACCCATAGAAGACAGATGAATGGAAAATAAATAAGACAGCATGCTCAACATCAATAGTCGTTAGGAAAATGCAAACAAAATCACGATAAGATAGCACTACATGTTCAGTAGAATGGCAAAAATTGATAAGACTAATAATACTAAGTTTTCTTGAAGATAAGGAACAATTGGAACTCACTGTTAGAAATGGAAAATGCCACTGCCACTTTGGAAAATAGTTTTGACAGTTTCTCATAAAGATAAACATAGCTGTCCTAATGACCCAGCAATTCCTCTTGTAGGCATTTGCTCAACCAAAATGAAAACACAGGTTTACACAAAGAAGTATATTTGAATGTTTAATGCAGCTTTGTAAATAATAGCCAAAACATGGGCATAAAAATAAAGTAAAACTATTTTCATGAAATAGAATACTACTCAGCAGTAAAGGGGGAATATACATTCATGCAACAAAAGAGATGAAATACAAAAGTAGTGGGGAACATTTTAGCCCACAGACATGGCTGAGACAAGGACATGGAGGGCGAGAGAATATGTGGCATGCATATATTGATGCATGTAAGTACCTGTTAGATAATTGGATAAGGTATGGTTTCTTTTCTTTTCGAATGATTTGGTTTGAACATTGAGTAAGAAGATACAGGAATCTTATGATATGATTTAGAGTTTGATTTACTTGTAATGTTTATAAGGACTTTGACAGGTTAAGCAAAAATCTTACAGTTATCGTGATGATTAAGTAAGTCCTTAATTGGGAAGTCCTTAGAATAGTGTTTGGGACAGAGTAACCACTACATAAATGCATGCTATCATAACTATTAAGTTGAACAGATTTGTCCTTTAGAAAGATCTCTCATCCCAGAATGTGCAGGATGTGTATGATTGGGTGCAATTACACACTGGAAAACACTTAGCAAGCTGTTTTCAGATATTCACAATGGAAATACTGAAATCTGAACCATCTCCCATCTTGTTTGTACACCTGAAATGTTCACCATTCTTTTCTGCTATAGTAAACTATCAGAATCCTATCAATTCTTCTAGACCCATGTGAAAGTTTGTATTTTTCAAAGCTTATCTACACCAACATATTCCCAACATAGTCTCTTCTTAGTAATATTACTCCATTTACTCGACACTTTTATTTTTGTGTGTATAATTCCATCTGTTATATAGTTAATTTATGTATTGATGCTCTTCCTCCAGAGACATAAATCAGTAAAGTAATTATGATGTTATATATGAACTATAATACAATGGTAGGTAAATTACACTTTTTAAATAATTTTATTCAAAAAACTTAAATTTATCAAATATTTAGATTTTCAGTATCTAATAAAAAATTGCCTTTTCACAAAGAGGAGCACCATCAAATTACTTCATGCAATGGAAAAGAAAGGGATAGGTGAGCTATGCATAACAATAAATCATTTGGACTAAAATAATGAATGATTTTGGTATATTTTCATTGATGTAGAGCACAGACTTCAACAGCCTAGTTTCCTTACAGGTGATTTAGTCAAGTAAGCCATGTGAACTATCTATAACTGGTAAATAATTCTAGAAAAAGTAAGGAGTTCAAGATTTTGAATTTTTTAATTCCTGTTTTATTAAACAGCAATTCTGGCTCAAATATTTTTGTTGTGGTAAAATATACATAAAATTTACCACTTAAACCACTTTTAAATGTAAAATGTACTATTTACTGTATATTCACAATGTTAGGAAACCATCACCTCTATGTAGCTCCAAACATTTTTATCACCCTTAAAAGAAACCACCTATCCATTACTTTCTCATTCTTTTGTCCCCAGCCCAGCCTCTGGCAACCACAAATTTGCTTTCTGTCTCTATGCATTTGTCGGGGTTGATATTTCATATAAATAGAATCATATAATATGTAATCTTTATGTCTGGCTTCTTTCACTTATAAAGTTTTCAAGCTTCATCTACGTTGTAGCATGCGTCAGGACATCATTATTTCTATTGCTGAATAATATTCTTTGTCTATTATGTCACATTTTGTTTATCTGTTCATTTGTTGGTAGACATTTGGATTGTTCTAATTTTTGGCTATTGTAAATTGTGCTATGAACATTTATATACAAATTTTTATTTGAATAATGGTTTTTAAGTTCTTTTGGGCAGACACCTAGGAGTGAAATTGCTGGATTATATTCTATGTTTAATTTACTGATCATAAATATTTTTTATTAAGATGTATTCTTTGCTGTGTTGATATTATGGCTTGTAAAGCAGACAGAGATTGTATATATATATATATATATATATAGAGAGAGAGAGAGAGAGAGAGAGAGAGAGAGAGGGAAAGAGATAAATGCATATAAAACTTCACATACAAATATATATGTCATGTATCATATATATGTATATGCATATATATATATATATATATATATATATATACAGACATATATTACATATGTCATGTCTGAAAAGTAGTCTATGTTAATAGCAAATGTTTTCCCAATATGTATTAGTTAGCTATTAGTCCTAAAAATTAATCACTATATGCCAGATTTTAAGCACTAAGGATCTGAATAAATAAGGTGGTGTTCTATGTGGTTCTTGCCTTAAAAAAATTAAATTAAATAAAAACAGAAAAAAATACAGGAAAGATAGAGAGAAATAAAGGATGAGTCAGATCTACAGTGGGATGAATAAAGAACTCTTCTGTGTTTAGACTTAAAAAACACAATCTATGTGGTCTTCAAATGTGAAGATACTTCTATGAGGAGAAGATCTATACAATTAGATCATTCTATTGCCAAGTTTCAAAAAAATCAAGACCTGGGGCAAGTGAAAGTTGGATTCCTTTGGAACCTAGACATAAACTAGCAAATTATCTTTACTGAAATTAGATGCAAACTGGTGTTCCACCCAACCCCCTCTGAAGCCAGGAACTGGCCTTTCTGCATGCTGGTCTCCAATATGCAGTCATGCTTTGGTTAGGTCCCCACCCAGATGGAATCAGAGGCAGCAGTGGTTGAAAGATTGTTTTGAAACGAACAAGCCAGATTTCCTTGAGATCCAGGAAAGCTACACGAAAAGGTTTTCCAACTCATTGCAACTTTGGTTCTCTGCTGCTGTTCCCTATGAAACTGGGAGAGAATATGAGAGTAGATTATGTGGTGTAGATAATTTTACAGGCTGGTGGAGTTGAAACCCATAGCAGATGGATTTTAAATAAGCCTTCCATCTCAATATAGAATCCCAATCTTCCAACCCAACTACATATTAGTACTCTTGGTGCAATCACTTGAAAAAAAAGTACTTACAGCTGTATAATCAGCTGCAAAATAACTTGGTATAATTTATATGACTGGCTGCTTATGAACTAGCAAAATCTCTATTGAAATGGCCATTGTGTAGCTATTTAAATATTTTGGTTTTACGACATTCTTCCCTTTAGTTGTTTAATAACTATCAAATAACAATGAAGAGCTGGGTGAAAATGGTGAAGAACTTCAAAGAGGTGGTCAGCTTCCCTGGTTTGGTTTATGAATACAAACTTTGATGTTGATATAAAACAAATAGGTAGCATCAACAAGCATTTTGTATACAGATAGATAGCACTGTTATTACCTGTTTATATTTTTTCTTTCTCTTGATAGAATGAAATCTCCTTAAGGAGGTTTATGTTTTATTCATTTTTTTTAGCCCAAACACCACAGAAGTCCAACCTACTGGTGATAGATAAATGATTAAGAGTGAGTGAACTAAGATACAATCTCTAGGTTTCTTAATGGTTCGTAGTGATGACTTTCAGGTCATATGTCTAAACTCTTCTTTCCATTTTCTGACAACATGGTTATTTATAATGGGTTCATTCATACCACAATATTAGTTTTTTTTATCAGAATGATTCAGGAAATTATTTGATTATCTCTTATTGTGCCCTAAATTTCCTGTTTTGATTTTCATACTCTGGGTGTTTTGTTTTGCCTGTTTAATTTTTTTCCTCTAATTAATATCGCCCATTAAAAAATACATTATTCAGGGTTGCTTTTCCATTGAACAAAATGAATATCATGTGGAATTACCTTTGTATTTTGCAAAAAGAAATATGCTTGAAACAATATCTGATTTCATATTATTTGCCATATTTAATTCAATTGTTTTTGCTGCTTTGCTCTATAAAAATACCTTCATATTAATGATGATGTTACTTTTCAACCACTAACCTTACAAATTAATAAGTGCCATTGCTAAACTCTGACAAAATGATGATTTTAACTTTGTCTCGATAATTATGTTCAAAGTAATTATGTATATGCATATGCTTTTTTGCAAGGAAGGAGGTAGAGTAAAAGTAATAAAACATATCCAGAATATTTCCTAACTAATGTATCTTGAAAAGATTAAAATGTAGTTGTCTATGCTCCTCTTTTTATTGTCTTTACTTAAGATGAAACTGTACTCATAATAATTCTGCTATAAAACAATAAAATGTCTAAATTCATAACTTTTGTCAAAATAATAATAAAATTGTGGAATAAAGTCACAACATAACTAGAAAGAAAACACCCATACAAACAGACACACATTAAATAAATAGCCATGCAATCATAGTTTGAGCCAGGAGAGAATTTAAAAATAGAAGCAAAAAGTAGTTCTCTTATAAATTGTTGATCTCTTCATACATCTTGTCGCTATGTTAGTTGTTTTGCTTAGGAAGAAGGATCATTCTGACAGCTACAACTTGTTAGTGTTTCTTTATAAAATTGGACTAGAAATATTATAAGATATTCTTATGATCTCTTTGACATTTCAAGAGTATTATTTGTGCAATACTGAAAGAATGAGGACACAGCAAAATAGTCACATGTCCTTCATTTACCAAAATTGGGCATCCTCAATTACTTCCACAGTGGCATCAAAGCCATTTTTCATTTGGCTCTGTAGAGAGAGGTAAAATCAATTCATCTCCTCACCATCAAGTGCCTGAAAATTCCCACTCAGAAGTAGAGGACTTAGCGAGACCAAGCGAGATGATATTTATTGTCAAAGAAGATAATAGCTTAATAAGATAGTTACGACTACAGAAATAAATAAGTTTGTATTATATATGTATCCCTTATGTAATATGAAAATAATGCATTACACAAAATATAAATATATACTAATTGATATATGTGTGTGTGTGCATACACACACACCAATTGTATATTTAGTATTACTTCTTATGTATATACATAGGCATATATATATATATATATACACATATATGCATATATATGTATGTGTATATATATGGGTATGTATGTGTGCATATCAGTTAGGAAGGATTCGAAACAAGCACTCTATTTTAAATGCAGGTCCTAAAGATTATTCTAAAACATACTTCATTTACTATCAGAGTTTTGTCTTGGAGCAAAACTTCTGAAAGTTTGTTGCTTAAAGGAAATGGTATACTGTGCAATCCCACCTTAATGCTAGTTAATAAACAAGGTAGAGAAAAGTGTTCATGAAGCTTCCCAGAACTTTTCTGCCATACTTATCTGGGATCACTTTTAGTTATCTATGCCCTTCTTATTTTTATTTTTGCCCTCCGAGATAGGGATCAGTATATATGAAACTGGCTTGAATGTCTGGGTACAACTCTAGTCTCCTTTTTCACCCACAGACCCTAAGGACAGGTATTTGATTATTCAGCAAGTATTTGCTGAGTGCTTACTGCTGGTGCAGCTACTGAGACACAGCTGTAAATATAATGAACAAATTCCCACCCTCATGAACTTAATAGATTAAGGTAGACAAGGAAATGATTAAAATAAAATGTAAAATTTAACTGGCAGCAGCTATACATTTGTAAAATAGGTATTTCCTTAACTTTGAATGACTAATTTGCATATATGCAGCCCTCTGGGCTGAGACACTAGCTGCTCTGGAATTCAGCCAAGCCCAGAAATAATTTACTCTGGGAATTTGCTCACAGAGATGGGACTCAAACATGTGGCCAATTCAGTTTTGAAAACTTTTAGTGAAGATATAAGAGACTCTTTACCTTTACTTGCTTTTAGGTTAGAAGTCAAATATTTCTGAGGCTGCAGATGACTGCAAACAGTTTTAAACTATCCAAAGGCGTTAAACTTGATCAGATGCTCTGAAAAGATAGCATGACACTTGAAAGTCAATTGAAAGGCTGCGAACCTATTACCGTTTTCAATTTGAATGCTGGTCTGTGGTTTGAAATTAGTGTGAAAAAACAAATACCCAGTGATTAAAGCTTAGAGCAGCACTGCTGTGTTGCTAAAACACCACTACAGAGGGGAGGGCTTTGAAAAATCCTATACAAATACATTCAAAGAGAGATTTATTTTTTAAAAAGCAGCAAATGTGGTAAAACCTATGTTTTTTTTTTCTTTTCACAATGTAAACTCTTTTAAATGTTCTTAAGTTATATGCTTATTATATCTCTTAGAGTTGAATGTGGAGAAACATGCTGAGTAGAAAAGTCAGCCCATAGTAAGGAGCCTGGGAGTGCTAGAGCAAAGATTTTTCAAAAGGGATTTCCTTTCTATCTATGTAGTCAACCACAGAAAGACACGGGACACTTCAGTGTATAGAGGGTTAAGGTGTGTGGGTGTTCAGGGGCGGGGTGGCAAAAGTGAGGAGGAATACTAATTGTACGTCCTCAAAAACCTTTCCATTTTTCCTATAAGATATTCTATTTGAATATGCATGCTCAGCTGTTCCTAAAAGAAATCTTGTTCCTAGCCAAGAAAGGTAATGTCATATCAATATAAATATTCAGCCATACATTGAATTTGCTGATCTGGTAATTAAGAACACGGATACTAGTTAGACATGCAGTATTTCTGTTACTAGCTTCCTAAGAGATATCAAGATAATTGCTTTTTGTGCTTCAATAATATTCTATGCATAATATTTCACTTGATGCATTATTTTATAATTACCTATCTCTGTATATGTCTCCATGCTTGAGGATGGGGACTCTTAATTGTCCTTCCATTTCCAGCACCTACCTTAGTGCTTGGCAGAAGTTTGGCACATAATGCTTAATTCAAGAAATGACTATGTTTATTGGCAGGCCAACCTCTTCTATAAATCATCAAGTACATTTTTCTTGCTTTAAAGATTTCCTAAATAGAATTTACAAGTTAAAGGGCAAGAATTAATTGTTAATAATTTGCCTAAGAAATTAAGTCTCTAGATGGCATAAATCAAATGCAATTAGTAACATCCATGCTTCTGTTGAAAACCTATCAACCCTGATAAAATTTCAAATTACAATCTGAAATGTGAAAATGATCAGTTGGAGATTATCAAAAACACTGGGTCGGACAGAGCAATATGTCAGCACCTTTGCCCACATCCACAGCCTGGAGGTGTTCGAAGGTAAGCAGCGCCTTCATCATTCTGGCATTCTATTTTAGTCTAAGTCTACATCAGAAGCCTGCCAGGGCTCAGTGCTGATAACAAAGCACTATCGCTTTTCAAAGTGACAGAGCACAGTGACATATCAACAGTAAGACTTAAATGAAAAGCCCCTTCTAATTTAACTGGGAATCTGCTGAAGCTGTATTCAGCCGAGCACTCTGGTTTTCAATTAAAACTTTCTTGTAGTAAGAGAAAAGTTTGGCATATCCTTTCCTTTTTTAAGGCAGTTATGGAATTGCGTGGAAAAGACAGTACAGTGTAGAGATGGTCCAGGAACAGCTAAGTACATATCAGCCTTTTTTATCTACTAATTGCAGTTCCTACAGTTCAACAAAAGTTTTACCGAAAACTCACACTGCTGAAAGGATCCTTTCTCTCAATACAACTCTTCTTCGATCGATGTTTTTCTGATACAGTGCATAAGGCAGCAAAGGGAGAATAATGTATCAATTACTGAGTACCTGCTATCTGCAGGGTACTATCAGTATATGAATGGGGGTGGGACCTCTTACCTGTGCTAGTTTATGTAAATATTACATGTGCTATTTCATTCCTACTAAGGTATATGTGGTAGATAAGGCTATTTTGTTTATATAAAAAAGAAACTCATGAGCAAAAAAATTAAGTTACTTCTGTATGATCATACACCTGTTAAGTGGTGGAATTGGAATATGAGTGTACATCCATACCCATTAGTCTTGTATATTAACTATAGTATTGATAAAATTTAAAAGTGGAGAATTATGGATAACATCAACATGCTGACACAAACATCTATTTATTTATTTAATGGCACTTCCAACTTGCACTTTCCTTAAATGAAGCTCTTGAAACATGTACAGCCTACAGTCTTTTATCTTAAAACCAATTCATGTTTTTGTATCTTTTCTTAAAGTTTTATTCAAATTTCAGTTAACATACGGTGCAATATTAGTTTCAGTGTACAATTTAGTGATTCAACACTTCCATACATCACCCTTGGCTTAAAACCAATTCAGAAAAGGCCAGCATACTGCAAATTTCTTACACAAATATACATCTTAAAACCTGTCTTTGAGAATCGCAGTGCTGTCTCTTGTTTGGCATGGTTCAACAGAATCCTCACTATTGAATGTAAAGATGTGGTTAAGGGTATGTTCAGATAAGAACCATGTCTTCTTTATGAAGCCATTTAACAAATATTTTTCTCAAACCTCAGTGCTAATAAAAGCTTTTCCTTTCTTAAATAATTGGCATTTAAAATCTATGTATCTCATATATATTTAAAGACCTTTTTTTGTTTCTGCTTCAGCCACGAATAGTATCAAGGCCAAGCGTATTACCCAGTTTCACAAACTTCTGGAAAATTTTTTTCATTCATAATTTTACCCTTAGGTTTATTGTAACATTTTATAAAAATTCTCCATACCTTCAACATTTATCCCATGTTATTATGCACACTTCTAGAGTTGCCTCTATTATTTTTGCGAATGAGATAAGTTACCAATAAATAGCTAAACAGAATTTGGACTGGAACCAGAGGAAGGATGTGGGCCAGACTTCTTGATGGATTTTTTTTTATACCATTAGATCATAATCAGAGCATCTTTCAGAGTATTTCCTCATATTTGTTAGTGGAGTTTCAAATCACTAAATTGGAACACTGGGCTTTCAGATTGCTATCATGGAAAGAATACACTGCCCTACTCCAGGGGATAAAAGCCCTCAGTACTGGTGATAAACAATAACTTTAGTCACACACACGAGCACAGCACCAGTTAGACTTTTAGAAGGAGCATTTCCTTTTAGGGATAAAACAAGTTTTTTTGGCAATTTGTCTCTGAGTCAACCATTAAGTACAAAGTGATTATATATCTCTGTATATCTATATATCTATCTATATCTATTATCTATATTATCTATATCTATATCTATATCTATATCTATATCTATATCTATACGTATACATATACACACGTAGCTTATGCCCCCCCCCCCCCAATCTTGGTGCTTATAACACAGTTTTCTTTTTTTTTAATGTTTATTTATTTTTGGAAGACAGAGAGACAGAGTGCAAGCAGGGGAGGGGCAGAGAGAGAGGAAGACACATTATGAAACAGGCTCCAGGCTCTGAGCTGTCAGCATAGAGCCTGTTGCAGGGCTCGAATCCATGAAGCACAGGATCATGACCTGGGTAAGAAGTTGGACACTTAACTGACTGGGCCACCCAGGCACCCCTAGAACACATTTTTCTTCAAGAAAATCTTTTAGGTGACTTCCTCTACATCAAATCCCTATCTTCTTCAAAATGGTATGAGTCAGTCTGCCATCCCTTGATTGATCAAAACTTGGACCAAAGAAGGGCAGCCATATGGCACCAAACTCGATGCTAGGCTACAAAATAGAAAATCTGGAGTCAGCAGATGCCAAGAAGCAGAATGCATGGTGGTATATGAATTAATGCAGGCAGACATGAATAAAAATATTGATGCACTTTCAAATGGATATTGATACATGTATGTCAATGAATACTTATGGAATCATTTTAGTTTTCCAAACAAATGATCTAAAGAGAGATTATAAAAAAAAGACTTTGATTTAAAAAGTCAATCGGAATAGAAAATACATTTAAATGCATACTCTTGTTGTTTTACTTTCTGTTTTCTTTCCTTTTGCAATACTGTAACCAGTCTGGCATCACAGATATTGTATGGTTAAATGATTCAACCACTCAGCAAATATTTATTGAGTTCTTGCTAGTGCCAGGTACTTTTCTAGGCTCTGATGATGTTGTAGTAAGTAAGACAGCTATGCTACTTTATGGGGTTTAGGTTCAAGGTGGGGAGGCAGAATAGAAATTAAATTAATGCACAAGATAATTTCAGGTAAGTACTATGAAGAAAATAATGCAGGGTGACATAATAAAATAATGGGGGGGGAGTGAAAGGAGTTACTCAAGACAGATTACACACAGTGACTTATTTGTTGAGACCTGAATGGAGAAGTATAAATTATGAAAAAAATATGGGAAAAGAACACCCCCTGCAGAATCACCAGCAGGTACAAAGTCCTTTAAATGGGAATAACCTTAGAATGTTTGAATGCAGAAGGGAAGCTTTCGTGTCTTGAACATAGGGAGTGGAAAGGGGGAGACTGAAATAGAAAAGAAGGACATCCTGACAAGATGGGAGGCTTCTGCTGTAAACTACTTCTGTTTCTTGTACAGGCAAAACTTACCTTATTTGGGCCTTATGTTTCTCATAAATCATGAACTGATCTTTGGAGTCCCTTCAGATCTAAAATATTCTGTAAAAATACTTCCAGAGTGCTAGGTATCTTTTGGAAATTCATTCACAGTAACCATTTCTGGCATTTAGAAATACACGCTCTTTGACTAAAAGGGTTAAAACATCTATTTGTGTTAGTAATGCACTGAATTTTTTAGAGCATGAGATAAAAATGCATTTGAAAATTAGTTCTCCCAAAGTGCTCACTGCCATTAACTGGGAGTGTTGTCCATTTTTGGAAACTGCATTAAACTCTTTTAGGATATTAGGATGCTACTTAGTAAATTGTTGCTTTGCTTCAGTGAATAGAAAAAGCATTTCCAGTTCGCTAAACTCTAAGCACGTATAGAATATAGAGAACCAACCTACATTTAAGAATCTATTTTTTATTTTTTATTTATTTTTTAATTTTTTTAATGTTTATTTATTTTTGAGACAGAGAGAGACAGAGTGTGAGTTGGGAGGGGCAGAGAGAGAGAGGGAGACACAGAATCCAAAACAGGCTCCAGGCTCTGAGCTGTCAGCACAGACCCTGATGTGGGGCTTGAACCCACAAACCGTGAGATCATGACCTCAGCTGAAGTTGGATGCTTAACCGACTGAGCCACCCAGGTGCCCCATGAATCCATTTTTTTAAATCAGTGTTTTTCAGCTTTTTCCCCAATGTCATGTCATGTCATTCTCATATACATCCCCATCAGTAATAGTCCTCAAGGTGGAATGGGAATTACCCCATGAAGACGTTTGTATAATTTGCTATCCTTTGGGGATAAGATCCTCATAAGGGAATGACCTCCTTTTCATTCTTCTTCCCCAAGAATTATTCTTCTAAAGTTATTAATTATACAAATAAAATTTATTAAACTAAAAAAAAATTCCTTACTTTCTACTACTGCATATATAGTCTTGTTTTTAATACTTGGGCCATTTACTGTTTTATCACTAGGCTAGTATCTCCCAGCCAGGGTTTTGCAACATGCTGGTGTCATATGATCAGAAGAGACATGCATAAGTCACACACCTATGTATTTAACACATTGTTATTATGTACACATTTTGTGCTGGGAATTGTGCTTGGTTGGGTATACAACCACAGGGTAGAGAGGTAATTTCTGCCTCACAGAGCACATGGTCTAGGATGTGTGTGTATGTAGAGCCATTGAGGGGGTTGCAGACAGGCTAGCTGTTAAGTACAATATGCAGTGAGAATGTCAATGATGGAAAAAGAACTCAGTGAAATAGAAACACCAAGGAATGGTATGTATACATGTTCAGATAACCAGAAGCCACCCAGAAGAAGGGGTGTCTAGATAAATATTTAAGAAAAGATAACAATAAGGCAGATAAAGTGGGACTTGAGAAAAAGATTTCCAGATAGAGTCTAAGAAAAAGACTTGGCAGTAAGAAAATAAGTTCTATTACTTTATTTATGTTATATTAGCTGCATTTACAGGTCTGGTGAAAGGAAGATGAGGTAAAACCTTCTCTGTAGGCTTCTGTTTTCTCTGTGCCATCAGTAGATAAGATTATCCACTTAGCCCAAGGGGGAAAGCTATGGGGTCCTGAAGTATTAAGGATAGTGAGAAAGTATGAAATACAAACAGTGGGCATTGGTTGCACTCAGAGTTTGGATGTAAAAAAGTTGCAAAATATTTTTACTTCCATATTAACTATAAAAACAAATAATCTACAAAATCATACCCTTCATTTTTGTATAACTCCTCAGATAGCTGAGGATATGAAGGAAACTAAAAAGATTAAATGAGAAAATAAAGATACTTTTCTACAGTTGTTTTCATTCCTTGCTGAGTGGTGGGAGGATATACTTGCCATAGATATCAGGAATAAGGAAAAAATGGCTATGGTGGTCTACAATGAAACCACCTTCCTTGGCTCTACTATGTGACTTGTTTTGGTCAAGGCAAAGTTACTAGTGTGCAAACAACCTTGCAAAGTGCCTGCACATGGGTGCTTCTTCTTTTAAAATGCTCCCTATTGGAACCTGGCTGCCATGATATAAGGAAATCCAGGTTACAATGCTGAGAGGTCACATGGTGAGGCCAAGGATGAAAAACCACCATGTGAATATACAAGTCATGTGGAGAAGAATTGAGGCACACTGACTCACGGTTGGTATTTGTACTAAGGCTCCAGAAATAGGAAATAAGGCATCTTGAAGCTTCCAGCCTCGCCTAGCTACCAGCTGAATTAAGCCATGTGGGTGATCTCACCATCTTGTGGAGCAGAATGGCCTCACCAACCAGACTCATAAGGAATGTTGATGTTTAAACTCTCATTTTGGGGTAGTTTGTTACACAGGAATAATTAAATGATAAAAGTTAAATGTCTAACAAACTCCTAATTGCCACATGTTGAATTACATTGACAGGAAGACTTATTACAGAACAAGAGTGAATCCAGCCACACACTTTTTCCCAAGGGCATTCGCCAAGTGCACAGAGTGGTAGGCTGATAACTAAAGGGAGAATAGAAGAGATGAGGGTTTTTTCCCCGAGGCAAATGTAGTATTTCCCAAATGTAAGCCAATGCCAGCTGAAGAGTGGTTGTAATGCAGTAATTGTGCAATATTCCTTACAATGAATTCAGGGCTTTGACTGAGTGCAACTCAGTGGCAGGTTAAGGTTGAGTGGGGCAGAAAAAGGATCTTTAAAAAAAAAAAAAGATGCATCTAAAATCAACGAGCTAAGGTTTTGTTAAAAAAATAAAAAACAGAGGTGTGTCTGGGTGGCCCAGTCGATTGGGCGTCCGGCTTTGGCTCAGGTCATGATGTCACAGTTTGTAGGTTTGAGCCCCACATCAGTCTCCGTACTGACAGCTCAGAGTCTGGAGCCTGCTTTGGATTCTGTGTCTCCCTCTCTCTGTCCCTCCCCTTCTTGTTCTCTCTCTCTCTCTCTCTCTCTCTCTCTCTCAAATAAGCATTAACAAAATAAAAAAAACCTAAAAATTAGAATAGTAAGAACAAAGCAAGAAAATAATATAAATAATAACAGAGGTCAGCAAAATAGAAAAGCAACAAATGAGCAGAAAAAGTTAACAAATCCCAAAGTTATCTCAGGAAAGATCAATAAAATTGATTAAGTCTGAGTTATGTTGCGCAAGAAAAGGAGATATTAAAAGAGAAATAATGAGAATAGAAGATTAAAACAATTTACCAGTATCAGGTATGAAAGAATAGCTATCACATCGAATCTATAGACATTAAAAGAATTATAAGAGAATACCACGAACAACTTTATGTCAACAATTTGGAGAACTCATACAAAATGACCAGATTTCTTTAAAAATTGCATTGCCTCCTATGCCACTTAAAACCAATATTTAATTTGTGGTAGGTCATACAAAAATGTAAAAGCTAAGGGTGCCTGGGTGGGTCAGCGGTTAGACATTTGTCTCTTGATTTCAGCTCAGGTCATGATCTCACAGTTCACGGGACTGAGCCAAGTGTCGCTGGGCTGACAGCGTGGAGCCTGCTTGGGATTCCCTGCCTCCCTTTCTTTTTGCCCCTCCACCACAGGCTCATGTACGTGTGCTCATGTGTGCTCTCTCTCTCTCTCTCTCTTTCAAAATAAATAAATAAATAAATATGAAAAAACGTTAGAAATAAAAATAAATGAATAAATGTAAAAGCTAGAAGTATATAGGAGAATATCTTCAAAATTTGGATTAGTCAAGTATTTCTCATACAGGATACATGATTTTTTTTACCCTGATTATAAAAGTACTAACCATAAAAATACATGTTAAATTAAAATGTTAAATTGAAGTTCATCAACATTAAAAATGCCTGCCCATCAAAATATATTAAGAAAGCAAATAAACTAGTGAACCTACAGAGCAGGACCAATTCTTATTATTCTTATTTATTCTTATATTTATTTATATATATTTATTCTTATATTTGATGAAAGATTTATATACAGAATATAGAGAGAGCTCTGATAAACCGACAATACAAAGGGAAACATCCCCATTAAATATGGACAGAAGACTTGATAGATACTTCACAAAAAAAGATAAATGAATGATCATCAATCCTCTGAAAAGGTACTTAATACCATTAGTCATTAGAGAGATATTAGTAAAACCAGAACGTGATATGATTTCAGTTTACTAGCATGCCTCAAATCAACGATATAGACAATTCCAAATGTTAGCAAGAACGTAGAGTAACTGGAATTCTTATAATATGTGAAGGATTACCTTGGTAGGACTATACATTTATGCAATTATTTTGGGAAACTTGTATGTTTTATAAAGCCAAAGCTAAACCTCCCACTAACAGGTCTTTATCCCAAGTACATGAAAACATATGTTCAAAAGAAGACTTGTATGAGAATATTCATTACAATGGAAAACAACTGTCAACCTACAGGAAAATAAACTAATTGTGATGTATTCATACAGGGGTATACCACCAAGCAATAAAAAGGAATGGGCCTGTGTTAAACACAATTATTGAATGAAATTCAAAATCATTAATTTGAGCAAAAGAAACCATGCACAAAAGAATGTATATTTAAGATTTCATGTACATGGATTTTAGGAACAGGCAAAACTAATTATGAAATAGAAAGTAGATAAAGTTTGCGAATGGTGGATGCTGGACATATAGAATTGACTGGAAATTTGTACAAAGCAACTTTCTACAGGGTTGCAAATAATCTGTATTTTGCTTCAGGTGGTAATCCCAAAGGTATACACAATTCCCAAATTAACTGGACTTATATCATATCAATAACACAACAGTTTATATAATTGAATTTTATTTTATACAAATTGTGTTAAAATAAAGATTAGACAACTACCTAAAAATGTAATTGATAAACCATCCATGATTTTCCATATTAGAGTATATTGAATGATATACTTCTTTGGTGATAGATCAAACAACTTGCCAAGAATTTTGCAAGTCTCAGAGATCATTTTAGGTAATAAATAGGGCCAAAATTCATTATTACAGTAGACAAACAAAAAGGAATGTCAGATAAAATAATTTTCGTTTGGGGCTTCTTCTTTGTAATGTAGTCCCTATTATTGCACAGTACACTTGACTTTTCCAAAGGGTTATTACCTTAAAACTTGAAAGAAATTGCTACAGTGGAATCAGAAGAATATGTGCTCAACTGTTTTAAAATAATTTGTTTATTAAATGCATATTATTAGAGGGGCGCCTGTATGACTCAGTCAGTTAAGCATCTGATTCTTGATTTCATCTCAGATCATAATTTCACGGTTCATGAGATCCAGACCCATACTGGGCTCTGTGCTGACAGCGTGGAGGCTGCTTGGGATTCTCTCTCTCCTTCTTTCTCTACCCCTCCCCTGCTCATGCTTTCTTTCTCTCTCTCTCTCTCTTTCTCTCTCTCTCTCTCTCGCGCGCCCATGCTCTCAAAATAAATAAATAAATAAATAAATAAATAAACTTAAAAAAAATGTATATTATTAGAAGCTACCATTTTCCAGAGCTCTTAACAAAAATTGCTCCGAGTCCACATTTTATCAGGCAACTGTCAGATTAGAACCTGTACCTTCAATTTTGTCAGCTATTCCAAATTTCACAAAACTGGACTTAATCTGTTCTCTAGTAGGAAATGCATCTAAGCTACTGCCCATATCTTTGTGATATACTTCAAAATAACCTTGGCTTGAATTAAGCTTACCGATAAATGGTAAGCATTTAGAAAGCTTATTTAAAACCAAACCAATACCAGGCTGTTTCTTATGAAACCGTACTCCCTCTTATTTCATTAAACCTGTAGAATATTTATCTCTAAAACCTTTATCATAAGAATCAAGCATATGAGAAGCGAGTGTTATTAGCCATGTCTAAAACAATTGTTTATGACATTTTAATTGACTGGATTAAATGTTTTTTAATGCTCTTATCTAAAAATGCCTTTTATTCAATAAAGTTTTCCAAAAGGGCTACTTTGTTTAAATGTTTTAAATTGTTTTCATTTGCTCATTTTCATTTGCCACCTACATATGACACAAATGTCTTTAATTCTATTCAGGTTTATATATTCCATTAAGAAATATTTATTTCACAGTGTTCTTTTTATAGGGTATGCACTTAATCCAATTACGTCTTAAATATTTTGAGAACTTACCTTGAAATTGCCTTTATGAAGGCACAAAAGAATATCAGTCACCTGCTTTTATAAGAGTTTAACAAAAAATATAATTTTAATATCTCAGTGCACTCTTTGTGCTCATGCAAATTAGATCTATAACGACTGATTTCTATGCAGGTTAATAAAACTTACCTTGTATCATTTACTTCAAAAAATTTAGACTGTTTACAGATCAGCCCAATAGGATTTATCTTTATGCATTTTATTATAATTTCATTTAAATTGTTTATCTTAGGTACTTTATTTTATCATTTTATTATAATGTCATTATGATAGGAAATTAAAAAGTAGAAACCCTGAAGCAAATTCTAGCCCAAAATCACATTTCTAATTAGGACAGGATTCTGACAAACTCCAAATAAGTTTGGAAGTTCCAGCTCACCTAAATCTTGTGCTATTTAAAGCAAAATCAAATCCCAGCTCTATTGTTGCAGATTCTCCTGTATTTCACTTATTTTAGCTTTTGTTCTTCACTCATGTTTTAAAATTTTCTAATTAATGTCCTTTTAACATTTTCCCTTAGACAGTTTTGAAGTAGTCTTTTTTTCATTTAATTTCATTGTTCCCTTTTCTTTGTTTATCCTCTATTAACTTTCAGTATTATCTTTTTAGCTCCTCTGTTTTCCCATTACTGATTATTTTAAAGATTACCTCCTTAATATTTAAAATGCTGACAGCAATGACCAAATTTATTTTTTCTAATGTTTTATTATTTATTTTTGAGAGAAAGAGGCAGAGCATGAGTGGGGAAGGGACAGTGAGAGAGGGAGACACAGAATCTAAAGCAGCTCCAGGCTCCAAGCTGTCAGCACAGAGCCGGATGTGGGGCTCAAACTCACGAGCTGTGAGATCATGACCTGAGCCAAAGTCGGACACCTAACTGACTGAGCCACCCAAGCGCCCCAACAATGGCCACAGTTAAAAGTGCTCTTCCTTTTACAACTAAATTCCATTTTTATATCAATGATAATAAATGCTTTTATCGACTACTTATGCCAACTACTCTGTTAAGTGCTTTATATGTATTGTCATATAGCTGTAATGAAAGATTAAAATATTTGAGATTCATAGAATATTTTTAATCTAAACAAGTATGACATTTGAGATATTTGAAAGCATTGTTTCTCAATGAAAGGACATTGAAAACACCAGATAAATGTGGGAGTCATATTTAAAAAGTACTGAGGATGTTATGGGCTCAGAATCAGGAATCAGTGAATTTTTCATTTGGACCCATCACCAGGGCTTAATTAGCCCTATGACCAACTTAAACTCTCAGAAGTCTCATCTCTAAAACATGAATAATAATAGAATCTGCTTTAAACTGTTTTGAGAATTAAACACAGGCAAAATGCTTGATTCAGTGACTGACACTCACCTTGTTAGGGCTCAGTAAATGAAAGTTGTTATAACTTTGGAATGCATACCCTGAGTATTTATAAAACAAAAATATTTATCTTGTGTTTCAGCATATGTAATCCTTCTGTTGATCCAAAAGAACTCATCTTTGTTTGCATTTTCTCTTTTGATTTAATGACTAGAATTGAAAGCCTACATTAGTTTTCATTTCTAATGAGGAATCTCAGAACAACCCAAGAAAGACAATTGTCTTTTTTCTCCCATTCGTTACTTTACTTTTTTCTTTGTATTTTTGAAATTTTTTTTAAGATATGACATCAAGAGCTAAATCTGGTAAAGATATTTATTTTCTGGCTTAGATGAAGTATTTAAACATTCATTGGGCAAGTTAAAAATTCCAATTTGGTGCTTAAAAAATACTACATTTGATAAATAGGTCTTGTTTTCAGTAAACTCACATAGCATTCCATTTATTTACCTGACTTGCTTGAAAAATGAATAATCCTTGAAGAGAAAGAAAAATGGGTATAGAAATGAATTATGCACAGAGTTAGAGAATATAAAACCTAGAATAGCTATGGCAGAGTTGTGAGCTGAATGGAGATTCTTTAGGTCATACATTGCTGAGAGGAAGTAGAATTTTTATCATTCAGAGTGCAGACACCACTGTGAACATGATAACCTTTTAAAAGAGATTCCAGAAAGACAAGGTGTTAGAAGTAAATATACTTGGTTTTAGAGTAAGAGCTACTGTCTACCCACCCTAATAAATTCTTAACTTTATGCTCACAAAATCATGGGGAGCCATCAAGAAATTCACTGATGCATTAAACAATCTTTAAAAGAAGATAACATAATCTGTTTTCTCCAAATAATATCACTGTCCTGAAATAATGGGCACACACGGAAAAATTACTAGACATGTGCAGAGGCAGAAGAATATGTCCTGTACCCATAAAAAAAAGTCAATAAAAATACCCATGTTGGAATTGTCAGACAACAACTTTAAAGCAGACATTATAAATGTGATCGATAATTTAAAGGAAAGTTTCATTTAACAAATGGGTAGATGGGGATTCTCAAAAAAGAAATAACTCTATAAAGAAAAAAATGAAAATTTGGGAATAATGGCTAAACTTCACACACACACACACACACACACACACACACGTAAGCAAGGCAGTAGAAAATGCCCAACTGAAGGACACAGAGAAACAATGGTTGACATGCATCTCTGATATATATAAAATCATATCATGTGGCATAACAAAATTTAGTTGAACTATAAAAAAAAAGAAAAGTTTAGAACAGAAAAAAATATTTGAAGAATATTTTCCAAAACTTTCCCAAGTTTTCCCAATTTAATGAAAAGTATCAAACTACGAATTCAGGAAAGCTCAGTGGACCATAAGCATGATGAATGCACACGAACACATACACACCTGCATGTAGACACACACCAAGAAACAGCTCATGATATATCATAAACAAATTACTCAAAATGAAAGATAATGAGAAACATTTCAAAGTGGCTCAAGAAAAAGGCTTATTACAGTAAAAAACAGCTATGATAAGATTTTTTTCTGACTTTTCCTCAAAAACAAAGCAAGCCAGAAGACAAGGGATACATCTTTAAAATGCCAAAGGAAGAAAGAAAAACACTGTCATCCCAGATTTCTTTATCTAGCCAAAATAAAGGTGAAATAATGTCATTTGCTGAGCAATAAAATATAAAATAATTTGTCATCAGCATATATGTACTTTAAGGAATAATAAAAGGAATTCTTCATGCTGAATAGAAATAATATGAGATCAAAATTAGAATCTACATGAATGAAGATAAGGGTTGCAAATAGTAAATACTGTTTAGGACACACAAAACAAATAGCAAAAATATAAACTTAAACCCACATTTATCAATATTTACATTAAATGAAAATATACTAAAATGTACACTATACTACCAGTTAAAAGGCAAAAATGTATCAGTATTTGACAGATCAAGATGCAACTGTTTGCTGTTTAAAAACACACATTATATAAAGACTCTAATAGGGTAAAAGCAAGCAATGGTACAAAACTACACCTTTCAGGCACTACTCATAAGAAATCTGGAGTGTTATAAAAGACAAAGTTGACTTCAAAACAAGGAACATTACCAGAAGTAAAGAAGGATATTTTACAATAATAAAATGGTCAATTCATCAAGTAGATATCAACTATCCTAAATATATATGCACTTAAAAAGAGAGCTTCAAACATAAATGAAGTAGGGGTGCCTGGGTGGCTTAGTCGGTTAAGCGTCCGACTTCGGCTCAGGTCATGATCTTGCAGTTCATGAGTTCTAGCCCCGTGTCCAGCTCTGTGCTGACAGCTCAGAGCCTGGAGCCTGCTCCAGATTCTGTCTCCCTATCTCTCTGCTCCTCACCTGTTCACGCCCAGTCTCTCCCTCTCTCAAAAATAAATAAACATGAAAAAAAAATGAAGCAAAAATTAACAACACTAGAGGGAGAAATAGAAACTTCCGTAATCACATTTGGTTCTTTTTGTGCTAGTTTTCAATAATTAACAGAAAAATTAATTAGAAAAACGACAATTTGATCAGCACTATGAAACATTTCAACATAACTGATGTTTTTAGAACCTATAACTTCAGAATGTATCTTTTTTTCAAGAAACACAAAGGCAAACATCTTTGGAGGAGGAAAAATAAATTCTTACATAGACACAGAAAGCACAAACTTAAAAGAAAGAAATTTTTTAAAAATGAGCTTCAAAAGTTTTAAATTCTGCATATTGTATTATATATAATATACATGGCAAAGGGCTTATACTCAGAACATACAAACATCTCCTATAATTCAATCAAAATGCAAACAACCTAATATATAAGATGGGCAAAATGGTAAGCAGATGATTCAAAAAGGAAACTATTGGAACAGGCAATAAATATATAAAAAGTACTCAAGACCATGCATTATCAGGGAAATACAAATTGAAATCATGATGAGATGCCACTATATATCCAATATGAATTTAAACAAATTCACAAGACTGATGTCACCAACTACTGGTGAGAATATGTTAAATACCAATATATCCTATGATCCAGCAGTTCCATGCCCTTATATTCAAACACAAAAAAAGATAAAAACATGTCACAAAAAAATGCTTTTGCAAAACAAACTCCAAACAAATACGATCCACTGATTTTGGACAAAAGTGCAAAATCAATTCAGTGTTGGAATTATCCAACAAATAGTGCTTGAGGAATTGGACATCTATAGGTAAAAAAAAAAAAAAAAAAAAAAAAAAAAAAAAAAACAGAACCTCAACTTAAGCCTTATATTGTATGCAAAAACTATCTCAAAATTCCCCACCGACAAAGTATAAAACTTTCAAGAAAAAAAACCACAGAATATCGTGGGACCTATGAGTAGGCAAAGGCTTTTTAGATGGGATAAGAAAAAGCATGATTGATAAAAGGAAATAAACAATAAATTGAACTTGTGATAGTTAACTTTTTGTGTGAACAGGCTAACCTGTGATGACCAGTTGTCTGGTCAAACACTGATCTGCGTATAATCAGGTTGATTCTTTGATGTGATTAACAATTAGTAAAGTTTAAAGAAAGCAGATTATTATCCATCTTAATTGATAGCCTTAAGAAGAAAGACTTGTTTCCTAAAGAAAAAAAGATGTCTACCCTAAATTGTAACAAAGAAATCCTGCCTCAATCTTCAGCCTTCAGAGTTAAGACCACAATATCAATTCTTATTTGAAACTCCAGCTTGACAGCTTGCCCTATGGATTTCAGAGTTGCCAGCCTACAATCACATAAGCCAGAGATGGTAAATAAACACATGAAAAGATGTTCAATACCATTTGCTATCAGCAAAATGTAAATTATAACCATCATGAAATATCAGTACACACTGATCAAACTGGCTAAAATAAAAGTTAGTGACAACACCAAATACTGCAAGGAACTGGAAAAACTGAACCATGTATAAATGTGCTGGTATGAATGTAAAATGCTACAAGTTATCTAGTTTGGCATTTTCTTATACAATGAATCATGTAAACACAATATGACCCAGCAGTTGTGCTAAATATATAAATCCTTGTATATTCCACAAAAAAAGAAAACTTGAATTCACATAAAAACTTGCATATGAAGAGTTCATAGCAACGTTATCTGAAATAACCCCAAACTGGAATCTGTTTAGATTTAACAGGTGGATGGTTAACTACCTTGTGACACATCCCTATCACTACTGAACAATAAAAAGGAATGGACCCTTGATATACACAACCATTTGAATGACCCTCCTGAAAGCTGTGTTGAATGAAAAAATAATCCTAAAATGTTTTTTTACTGCATGATTCCATTTATATAACATTTGAACACAATGGAATACTATGTGGCAACGAGAAAGAATGAAATATGGCCTTTTGTAGCAACGTGGATGGAACTGGAGAGTGTGATGCTAAGTGAAATAAGCCATACAGAGAAAGACAGATACCATATGGTTTCACTCTTATGTAGATCCTGAGAAACTTAACAGAAACCCATGGGGGAGGGGAAGGAAAAAAAAAAAAGAGGTTAGAGAGGGAGAGAGCCAAAGCATAAGAGACTGTTAAAAACTGAGAACAAACTGAGGGTTGATGGGGGTGGGAGGGAAGGGAGGGTGGGTGATGGGTATTGAGGAGGGCACCTTTTGGGATGAGCACTGGGTGTTGTATGGAAACCAATTTGACAATAAACTTCATATATTGAAAATAAAAAAAAATGACAATATTTTAAAAATGGAGGACAGATCGGTGGTTGCCAGGAGTTAGTAGTGAAGGGTGGATTAAATAAGTGATAGAAGGTGGATTGAAGAAGGATGTAAGTGTGTTTATATAAGAGCAACATGAGGCATCGTTTATGGTGTTAGAACTGTTGTGTATCTTGAATGTGGTGGTAGATACACTAAACTACACGGGTGATAAAATTGCACTTAATACACACATGTACACACAGATGTGAATAAAAGTAAAACTGAAGAAATATGAGTATGGGCGGTAGATTGTTTAAACATCATAACGCTGCTTATGATATTATGGTATAGTTTTGCAAATACAGGAGGAAACTGGAGGAAACGGCAAAGTATGCAAGGGATCTTGAATTACTTCTTGCACCTGCATGTGGAATCTACAACTATCTCAACAAAAATTTCAATAAAAAAAGACATACAAGAATGTCTTCACAGTACCAATAAAACTGGAAATAACTGATATGTAAATTGTACATATACAATGGAAGCTGAATATATTAATAATGTGTGCAATATATGTTTAAATCATAAAACCTTCATGTTGGACAACTAAAGCCATTCACAAAAGAGTACTTATTGTATGATTCAATTTATATGAAGTTCTTTCACAGAAAAACTAATCTATGGTGATAGAAAGCGTAACAGTTGTTGCTTCTTGAAGGAGCAGAGATTGTCTGGGAAGTGAAATGTGGAAATTTTCCAGATTGATGGGAATAGTCTATGTTTTGACGAGGATGTGAAATAAACAGGTATACACACTTGACAAAACTCATATAATTATGTACTTAACAAATGAAGATTTCACTGTACATAAATATGGATTTAAAAGCACGTGAAAATTAATAGTTATGTAATTCATAATAATATGTAAAAACCAAATTTAAAAAAATGTACTCGACAGTAAGACAACATCCAAATTCTTGGAGTGTGTTTGTGTGTGTGTGTGTCCAACTTTCATTTTCTCATTTCAACTGTAATTGTATTTAAAGTTAACTTTGGAAACCAATTTGACAATAAACTTCATATATTGAAAAAAATAAACATAAAAAAGTGGAAACCAATTTGACAATAAACTTCATATATTGAAAAAAATAAATAAACATTAAAAAAATGGAAACCAATTTGACAATAAACTTCATATATTGAAAAAAAATAAACATTAAAAAAATAAATAAAGTTAACTTTGTTTTTCTCCTGAAAAAGGGGGTACAGCTTTAGAGAAAGCAAATGATATGTACTGGAATAGAATCTTTTCTTCCAATTCATGATAGGTCAAAGATTCTAAATTTAGTGAATTTCTAGACGTTCTTAAAAATGACTCATTTTAGGATTTCAAATAATGTAATAGATTTCATGTCACTTTTGAAAATAACTTGTTTTTAGCCAGCCTATACTTAGCACGAGTATAGTTTCCCTATGCGATTTCCCTTCTGTGGTACATGCAATAGTACAAAGCAAAAATGGACAACAGAGGAAGTCAATGGCCGTGTTTCCACAGAGCGTTAGTTTTGGTAACATGTATATAGTGTTAGTCCCCTGAATGGCTATAGACACATGCTCAAAACTGTAAATTAGCTTTGAGTAGTGTCTCAAATTAGTATCCTTTATATGTCTAATCTGATGATATTTCAAGGAACAGGGGTAAGGTGGAGGAAATCATTTGTAATGATAATCAACATGACCTTTCATAAAGTTTATAAAATTACAATAGAAAAAACACTAAGTGCTTAATTGAAAAATTTCATAAAGCTGACAAATTGAAGTCAAACCCTAACCTTTTCGAAATATGTTCTTCAAAATAAAGGTCTCTAATTATTCAATAAATCTAGCACATGTCCGGTTTTCCAATAGTAGTAGCAAGCAGTATTATTTCTCTTTAATCATCCATCAACACAGGTGCTTTCTTCTACACATGATAACATGTAACCGGACTGGCACTGGGATAGATGTAGTTATTATGTATACAGTGCTTTAATATAAATATATCCAAAATGGCTGTTGAATTCACAATTTAACAAATATATATCAACTCAGCAAACTCACTCTATATCCACCTAATAGAGTTCATGAGACATGTTTCTATGAAACTAGATATGAATTTTGGGAGCTGAGAATACTGCATTCATGTTTGGCCATTAGCACTTTTCACTATACCCTCTGCCTCCTTTCATTGAGATTTTTAATATTCAGTGGTAGCCCCATTTTCATCATGAGTACTTACCAGTCTTGCTGAATAAAGCTAGTGATAAAAAACTGACCATGTACCTCCAACCAATCAAGTCCCACCAGCCTGGATCAGGCTAAGACACAATGCTCCAAGCCAATTTATACATCTGCTAGTGTCTTATAAGTAGGGGTTTGCAAGATGGTAATCAAAAGAGAAAGAATGACTAAGTGGAACATTGAGATCATCTCTCAGGGAATTTGAATTTAAGACATGCAGAAAGATGCCTGTCATATTTAGCAAAGGGAGAACGTGGAAAGAGACAGAAAGAGTGAGAAGTAAACAAACCATGAGGAAGAAGAAGCAACAAAAATACAGAAATTATAAGATACATAAAGTTTAACTGCTCACCACCATTACCTGGAAGGATTTCTAAGCGTATGGATCTGTATGTCCCACTTCAGAATCTCTTCCAAGTTTGAGAATCATCAATACTTAGAATCTCATTTACTCTTCATAGAAGACAAGTGCGAGTATTTCACTTTTACAAATAAATAAACTGAAGCTCAGACAGGTTAATTAATTTTCCCAGTCTGTCTAACTCCAGATCACATTCCATCTCCTTTGCTCCAGGAAACCTCTAAAGCAAAACAAAATTGAAGAGGACAATACACAGGAAGTACGCAAAAAGAGGGAAATGATTTTAATTTGAAGTCACAGAGTCAGTGCTATTGTACTTGTGGATAAATTTCATTGTCAATTGCCATTTTCCAAGTTTAGTTATATCTTAAAACATAACTAAAACCTAGAATTTTGTTACTCCAAACTGTGATAGTTTTTCAATAAAATCCTCAGTAACATTGAACATCAAATAAGTTTACTTAGCTCTACTTTATAATTTAGTTCTGCTTATGAAGTGAATTGTGCCAATTTGTAGTGGGGTTTCCTTAATTAATGTGTAAACACTTGCTTCTCTGTGGTGAATCTACCATAAGCTTGTTCTATCTAATGACCTAAGAACACTTGGAGATTTATCTCCTGATTTTCATACGTTGCTCAGGCTCAAGGTTAGTGCCTGGGAAGACTCTGGAGATTCCTGTATTTTTATGGAGCAAAATCATACTGTGACATGGCTTTTTTTCAAAGGTGAATGCTTCATTCGGCAGTTTGCTTCACTTCCTAATACAATTGAAAAGTCATTTGCTGACAATAAACCAGTGGCAGGTGTGCTTTGTGTTGACAGCTGCAGTTCTGACATGGATCACAGACAAGCTCTGCTGGCAGGGCTAGAACATCTGGAGTGTTTGGGCTGATTTCAAAAGCCAATTTGAGAGGACTGTCTTCTCCCATTTCAGAAAATAAGTTATGGACACTGGGGCCAAATTTGCATTGTGGTTGGACAACAATTCATTAGATTTCTTATATTTTAAGTATGATGGTAAAGGCCACTATGTATACAAACACTTCTAATATAGGGGAAGATGGTTTATAAAATAGATTATGGCAACCCTTTGCTTCTCTCAGGATTGCCTGTGGCAATTTGGAAGCACTTGGTTGATAGAAAAAAACCCTTAATATTTAATTCTTACAAGTCTGTTTCCAGGAAATTCTTTCACTGATTTGCTCCTACACAACAATACTTCACAATTCTTAAGTACTAACTGTTGTTAACACTTATTGAAAGAGTGAGTTAATTAAGTTTATTATTCTTTTCAAATTTCTTATTAAGAATAATAGTCATTGTTAATACACCTCATTAAACACACCTTATTAAACACACCATTCTGCCAATATTGGACAAAACAATGTCACTTAATTTCCAAAAACATCTTGCCATATAGTAGCAGATGATATCATCCCCATTTAACAGATGAGGCTACTCAGACTTAAAGAATAAGACAATTTCCCAAGTCCCACAAATAGGAAGTACAAAACTGATAATTTTTCCCAAGTTGGAATTCCAAAGATCATACTCCTTCTACTGTATTCTAATGCTTCTAATGGCATTACAGATACTCTTAGCTTGCTGAATTTGTGAAGTTAGAAAAAAGAGCATAGAACTTTCTTTTCCTACAAAGTAAATCCAAATATACCAGACAATATTATCAACAGTAAGGAACTTTCTACCGAAATATTCATGGTGTGACCCATTAGCACGTGGAGTTTTTTAGAAAAATGAGGCAAAGAAGCTTAATATGTTCCAAACTTCAATAATTACAGGTAGACTAAAAAAAATTAAATAAGGCTCACCACTTCTCAGCATGCATCAATTATTTAAATTGGTGACTATTGGGCCCTGTGGTAGCGAGGAAGGAAAATTGACAGCTTCAGGCACCCACCTCCAAAAACCAGAGCTTATACATGGGAATTTTGCTGCTGATGATTCTATGAATTTTTAAGGGAATTAACCAGACGCTGATGGGAACATGACATCTGAGGATTGATGTCATTTTTGAACATTCTGTTATAGACTAGGTAGTAAAACTAAATTCAAACTTCACTTTCCATGTTTTCATATTACAGGATTTCAAAAGATAAGTGGGCAAGGATCCAAAAATATCAATTGCAAATGCCATTAATGTGTTCATGTGGGTGTGTAAAATACAGGCAATGTTACCAAGTAATTTATCTTCAATACTGTGCCAATAAGGATGTGGCTTCTTCTAGTCCACATGCCAGAGAATGTCCATTCAAATGATATTTGAGCATTTTATGGATGAGTGTGTGACTAATGGATAGAGACTAATATATTCTCCTTCCCCAACATTATTGAGACCAGAGTATTTACTTACTAGCACACATGGTGACAAATGATTCTGTTTTAATTTTTTTTTCTTGATCCAAGTCACTCATTTTTTAGATTACACTGGTAGCTATTTAGAAAAAAAAATCCTGACATGAGTTTTAAGGGGGCATGTCAAGTAAATAGTGTAGGGTTAAATATCTTGAAAGAAATGCATTCTGGCACCACCCAAGAGAAAATGAACAATCATACCCACTCTGGCACCTGAAAATGTTGGTTGATGTTTGGCACCTGAAGAAATTACCCATGAAATGAACACTTGGGACTTGATTCATTAGAATTCAGCTCCACAGTCTTCAAATGAATAAGAATCTCTACACAGATACTGAGAAATAGAGATAAAAAGAATCACAGAGGAAACGACAATGCTTCTTAACTATAGGAAACTTAGATTTAATGGAATTTGCTCCATGACACACACAGTATGAAGGTATGATTATAGGTCAGCAAGGTCATACGTTTCAAGCCAAAGAAAACCATATTTATTTAATGATTCAATGAAATAAAGCCAATTAGAAAATATGGATTTTAGTTTAACTTCCTTGCCTATAGCTTACATTTTCTGTTTTTTACAAATTTTACTTTATAACCTAGTCAAACATGGGTTGGGATTTTTAGGGTTTACATAAAGAAGGACATAATTCTCTATACTTGTGACATATTTCACAGTTTTGAGAGTTAGTTTTTAAGAGAAGGTATATATAACACTGCCCACATAAATTCTTCACAAGTATATTGTGTTCATTTCCTGTAGAACATTCAATATGTGAGATACTAATTCCTTATACAGCTAGCATGATATCTAATATAGTAAAATATTTTACTAGGGCAGATAAACAGCTATATTTTCTTCATTACTTACCTATGTAAACCTAAATTTTCCCCTTACTCATTAACCCAGTTAACATTCTAAGCAGCATCACACATTATTTAGTGTGACTGGGTTTAGTAGGATGAGGGAAGTTCATTAAGTATGAAATGACATTTTTCATTGCATTGTACAAGAAAATAATAAACTCAAGTCTGATTGCCTGATAACATTTAGCATTAATATTATTGAATGATAATATTAAAAAATAAAGACAAATGCAAAACCGATAAATGCCTGCAAAGTTTACATATAGAAAAATAAATTTAAAGGACTTCTGTTTCTTATTACATTTATTATTGTGATCCTAAACTATTCCTTTACATGACCTTATATAATGCTTGCAATTGTTCACAACAATTGTGAGTAGATTGTACACTCCTGGAGGGCTAAAAATTATGGCTCACCCCTTGATTCTAACTTCCCTCCAATTTTCTTACTCAGTGCCTTGCCACACTATAAATAATCAGTCCTTTTTATTTAGTTATTGTTGCTAGGGCCTGGCATCAGGTGAATGGATAGTTTAAAGCATATAGCTTTGGGGGCGCCTGGGTGGCGCAGTCTGTTAAGCGTCTGACTTCCGACTTCAGCCAGGTCACGATCTCGCGGTCCGTGAGTTCGAGCCCCGCGTCAGGCTCTGGGCTGATGGCTCGGAGCCTGGAGCCTGTTTCCGATTCTGTGTCTCCCTCTCTCTCTGCCCCTCCCCCGTTCATGCTCTGTCTCTCTCTGTCCCAAAAATAAATAAAAAACGTTGAAAAAAAAAAAAGCATATAGCTTTGTCTTTATCTTTCTGGGGGCTGATAAAATCTGAAACTGTCATATCTTAGATGATCAGGCTATCAGATTAAATCCAAGCCTCAGAGTATGATTCCTGGTGAGAAACAGAGAATTCATAGTTCACTATCTTGAAGATGAAGAAGTGAAGCCTTAGAGATGCTTAATGCTTGGAAGGTCTCTCAGCTACCAGGAAAAGCTAGAAGACTAGAACCCTAGATTAGAACTGTAGATGAAAAATTCAATTCTACTGTAAGAAAAGCATAGACTTGAATGAAGATGTATTTGTGGTTCACTGGTTACCTCAGGTAATATACCTAACCTCTCTGAGACTTGGTGCCTCAACCACAAAATGTTGACCGAATGATTGCTGTGAGTATAAGATATAATGTCTACAAGTGACAGGAAGAGTATCCTTCCAGTATATTGTCTGACTCTTACTGCCATTCAATAAGTGGTCGTTAATTGCTTGTCATACTATTTGGGGGAAAATAGGATTTTCAGAAAGAACAATAAAATGACATAATATTCAAGTAATGAAAGAGAGTATCTTCTTCTATTTTTACAACTACAGTGAGGAATGTGGAGGGGGACAGGTACTTAGCTTATCCCTTAACCAAAAGGGACTCTTCTGTTACTTTCAAAAGAGGGAGTTTACTAATTTATAGAATATCTGTGTTGATAAGACCTCTTCCTCCTTACAAGTGGAGATCATTTTCTTATGGCTTTACACACACCACTCACTTTTGTTTCTCTCCTATTTATAGTTATATCTTGTCAGTCTTAAATGCTGCTTCCTTCTCTTCACCACAAGCTTAATGTTACAGTGCTGTGGGGTTCAGTCTTAGACATTTTCTTTTTCTTTCTTTCTTTCTTTCTTTCTTTCTTTCTTTCTTTCTTTCTTTTGCATTTTCTTTATATATATTCACACTACTTTAAGGATGTTTTCCCATCATATGGCTTTAAATACCATCTCAACATTCATATTTTTATCATTTGCAGTGGCATACCTCCCAAACCCTACCTTTATATATCCAAATGACTACTTGATTCTGTAGTTAAAAAAAACAAAACAAACAAAAAACTGAAAGAGTTCCTCACCACCAAACCATCCTTATAAAAACTACTAAAAGATATTCTTCTATCTAAGACAAAAGGATGCTGACTAACATCATAAAACATATGAATGTATAAAACTCATAGGTAAATATAAAGTAAAAAACAAATTCTCTGATATTGTAATGCTGATGCATAAATCACCACTCAAATTTAAAAGTTGAAAAAAGTGTTAAAAATGATTATGGCTGCAATAATTTGTTATTGGATACCCAATATTTTTTTAAGATGTACGTGGTGATATCAGTAACCTAAAATGTAAGGGAGTAAGAAGTATAAAATTTCTGAATGCTTTTGAAGTTGCTATCAGTTTAAAATAGGATGCTTTTATTATAAGATATTTTATGTAAGTGTCACAGTAACCACAGAGAAAAAAAAACCTTTAATAGATACATAAAAGATTATGATAAAGGAGTCAAAGCATACCACCACAAGAAGTCATCAAATCGCAAAGGAAGACAGCAAGAGAGGGAGCACAGTACAAAGGATCTGCAAAAACAGTCAGAAAACAATTGACAAAATAGCTATGGGAAGTACCTACCCATCAATAATACTTTAAAAGCAAACTGATTACATTCTCCAATCAAAAGACATAGACTGACTGAATGGATGCCTATTAAGAGACTCACTTTAGCATTAAGGGCATAAACAGTCTGAAAGTGAGGGGAAGAAAAAAGATATTTCAGGAAAATGGTTTAAAAAAGGAGGAGGAAGTGGAGAAGGAGGATGGTACCTATGTTTAAATCATACAAAATAGACTTTGAAAGATAAAAATAGTCACAAGACACAAAGAAAGTCATTATATAATGACAAATGGGTCAATTCACCAGATAGATTATTTATTATAAATAGTTACATACCCAACATAGCAGCATCAAACTATAAAAAGCAAATACTAATTATAGAGGCCACTTTTAGGCAAACATCCTTTAGCAATGGAATGCAGAAAGGGTCCACAGTAACCCCTGGGCTGAATACAAAAAGTCAACCATCAGGTGACTCACCTCAAACTATCCATAGGTCCTAACTAACCGGGCTATTTACAACCAGGCACAATTACCAAAAAAGGAAAAACTTCATATGTCACCATATCTCCTCATCTTCCCCCTTTAAAAACAGCCCCTCTCCACTGCCTCAGGGCAGACAGCCTCTCCTTTGCTGTCCTGCTCACCACTCTCTTTGTGGTGTATCCTGTGAACTATCTCCCATGTTCTCCCCAGCATCATTGAGACCTCCACCTGATCATTGCCTCACAGTTGGGGGCTCTCATCTGATCAGGAGAGACACACCATTTAGACACCACACTAACATAACTGAAAGGAGAAATAAGCAGCAAACAATATTTAGGGACTTAACACTCTACTTACTTTAATGAATACTAATCATCTAGACAGAGAATCAAAAAGAAAACAGTAGATATGAAAAACACTATAGAGCAAATGGACTTAACAGATAGATACAGAATATTCCATCCAACAGCACCAACATACATATTCTTCTTAATTGCACGTAGAACATTCTCCAGAATAGATTGTTTGTTGGACCATAAGACAAGTCTAAAGTAGTTCATGTATATAGGAATTCTATCTACTGTCTTTTGTTGATACAAAAGTTTGAAATTAAAAATATGAAAAAATAACAAATATGTACAAATCTGAAAGCTGAAAAATTAACAAATATGTGGAAGTTAAACATCCCACACCTGAACAACAAATGGATCAAAAAGAAATCAAAAGGAAACTTAAACAATATATCTTGAGACAAATGTAAATGAAAACACGACATACTAAAACTTACAAGATACAGTAAAAAGAATTCTAAGATGGAAATTTACAGTGATAAATACATATGTCAAGAAAAAAGATCTCAAATAAACTACCTAACAACGTATCTCAAGGCATGAGAAATAGAACTAACTAAACTCAAAGTTACTACAAGGAAGAAAATAATAAAGATTAGAGCAAAAGTAAGTGAAATAGAGACAGGAAAACATAGAAAGTATTTTTTTTGAAAAGACAATTGTGACAAAGCTTTAATGAGATGAACCAAGAAAAAAAAGAGAGAAGACTCAAATGAACTTACAAATGAAATAGGAGATATCAAAAACTGATACCACAGAAATACAAAGGGTCATGTGAGCTGTGAACAATTGTATGTCGGGAAATTGGATAATCCAGAAGAAATGGACAAATTCCCAGAAATATACAACTACCAATACTGAATCATGAAGAAATAGAAAATCTTAACAGAACAATACTGACAAAGTAGATAGAAGCAGTAATCAAAAACTTTCCGACAATAACAACAAAAGCCCAGTATCAGATAGTTTCACTGGTGAATTCTACTAAACATTTAAAGCAGAATTCATGCCAATCCTTCTCAAAGTCTTACAAAAAATTGAAAAGAAGGGAACACTCACAAACTCATTTAGGAGGCCAACAATACCCTCACACCAAAGCCAGGTAAAAACACCAAGAAAGAAAACTACAGGCTAATATTCTTGATGAATATAGATGCAAAAAAAATCTCAACAAAATCCTAGCAAACCAAGTTCAACAGTGCATTCAAAGAATCATACATTATGATGAAGTGGGATTCATCGCTGCGATGTATCCCTTTTATGGTTCAATATATACAATCAATAAAGGTGATGTTTCACAGCAGCAGAATGAAAAACTTTTAAAATCATATGATTATCTCAATCGTTGCTGAAAAAACTTTATTAGAATACAATATCATTTCATGATAAAAACTCCCGATAAATTGGATATAGAAGGAATGAATGTGCCTCATCATAATAAAGGTCGTATATGATAAACCACAGATAACATCATACTCAAGAGTGACAGGTTAGACAGGTTAAAGGAGGCTTTTTAACATAAGATCACAAACAAGAACAAGGGTGCCTATTTTCACCATTCCTATCCACCATAGTATAGAAGTCCTAGCCAGGCAAGAAGAAAAAATGAAAGGCATTCAAATTAAAAAATTGTCTCTGTTTGCTGATAACATTACTTATAGAAAATTCTAAAGAATTTGCCAAAACTGCTAAAAGTAACAAATGAATTCAGTAAAGTAGCAGAATATAATATCAACATACAGAAATCACTTGCATTTCTATACAAAAATAAGAAACTATCTGAAAAAAAGGGAAGAAAAGCCGTTCACAATAGCCTCAAAAATAAAGTTACTTAAAAAAAAATTAACCAAAGAGATAAAACATCTATATACTAAAAATTATGTCATTGATAAAAGAAATAGAATAAAACACAGAAATGGAAAGATATCCTGTGTTCATGGATTAAAAGAATTATTGTTAAAATGTAACAACCTAAAAAATAAAAATAAATAAATAAAGGTAATAGCCAAAGTGATTTTAAGAAAGAACAAAGGTGGGTTCATCATACTTTCTGATTTCAAACTGTACAACTTAGCTGTAGTAATGAAGAGCGTTTGCTACTGGTATGAAAGCAGAAACATAGATCTAAGGAAGAAAATCAAGAGTACAGAAATAAACCTACACATAAATAGTCAACTAATATTTGACAAAGGAGCCAAGAATACTCATTGGGGAAAAGAGTCTCTTCAATAATTGGTTTTGGGAAAACTGGATATTCACATGCAGAAGAATGAAATTGAACCACTATTTTGCTCCACTCACAAAGTTAACTTGAAATGGATTAACACTTATAAGTGTGACCTGAAACCATAAAACGCCTAGAAGAAAACACAGGAAAAATTATCCTTGATATTGGTCTTTCCAATGATGTATTATATATGACACCAAAATCACAAGCAACAGAAGCAAAAATAAAATGGGATTGCATTAAATTAAAACGCTTCTGCACAGTCAAGCATACCTTCAACAAATTGAAAAGGCTATCTACGCAAAGGAGAAAATATCTGCAAACAGTTAATATTCAAAATATATTAAAAATTACTAAATTCAATGCAAAAATAAAAAATAATAATTTGACTTAAAATGGATAAAGGTCCTGAATAGACTTTTTCCCCCCAAAGAAGATGACCAACAAGTACATGAAAATTAATAATATCCTTAACATTACTAATCATCTTGATAATGCAATCAAAACCACAATGAAATACTACCTCATAGTTGTTATAATGGCTATTAAGAAGACAAGTGAAAACAAAAGGCAAGTGATAACAAGCATTGATGAGGACGTGGAGAAAAGAGAATCCTAGTGCACTGTTGCTAGAAATGTAATTCGATACAGTTACTATGGAAAACGATATGGAGGTCTCCTCAAAAAACTAAAAATGGAACTACCATAGGATCTAGAAATTCACTTCTGGGTATATATCCCAAAAAATCACTATCTGAAAGAGATTTCTGCATTTACAGTTTATTGCAGACATAGAAAAGCCTAAATCCATAACTGAATGAATGGATAAAGAAAATATACATATATGAATATAATTTAGCCATAAAAAAGGAAATCAGTTGTTTTTGACAAAAGGGATGAACCTTGAGGATATTATGCTTAAGTGAAATAAATCATAGAGACAAATACCATATGATATCACTTATATATGTAATCTAAAAAAATAAAAATAAAACAAAATGCCCCAAACCAAACATGTAAGTACAGAGAACAGATTGGTGGTTGTCAGAGGCAGGGAGTGAGGGGTACGTAGATCTTAAAAGTTCTCACCACACATGCATACACACACACATACACACACACACACACACACACACACAAACTGTAACTATGTGAGGTCATGATGGATGTTAACCAGACTTACTGTGGCAGATCATTTTGCAATATATACAAATATAAAGTCATTATGCTTTACACCTGAAACTAATGTAATATGTCAATTACATTTCAATTTCAAAAATGAACACACAGTGTTTGGTTAAAATGTACATGAATGACATTGAGATTTCAAATTGCCTATATCTCAAGGTTCTACTGTTTCCTGTTAACTATCTCAACCTCTGTAATATCATAAAAATAATTTTAAAAAAGACGTAATACTCAAAGATTAAATTTACTAGTAATATTAATAAATAATTTCATAAACAGGAAAGGATTGCCTAAGTTGGTAATGGTGAAATAAAATATTTTGTTAATTTTCCTCTCTTTACCACTCAAACCATACATTTTAAGCCCACTACACTATGCCTTGATCTATTTTGATAGGAATTTCTCTGGACTAAAATCTTATGTGGTCTTTCAATTTTACAATTTGGAAGACAATGTAAAAATGGAAATACATTTATTAGGGTGAAAATATTGAACTTAAATTGAGAATAAATTCTTATTTTGAATAATGGTATCTACATGTGAAGATGTATTAGGACTGGACAGAAAAGCATGAAACTGTGTCTCAATAACTTCAGAATCTTCATCCCAGGATGACAGATTTAATGAGGATACTCTTTTTTTTTTTACTTTTGTTGTTTTTTTTCTTGATTTTGAAAAACTGGTTCTTAATATTGCAAACTACTTTTGTAATGATATAAGAATGCTTTTAGATATAAGAAATAAAGAGAATGCATCAAATATCTACAGAGGTCAAGAACTATAGGTCTCTCTGTTTTTTTGCAATCACTTTTATATTTTTCTACCATATTCTAAGAATTGCATACATTATTTATATTTTTGTGCAATTATAAAAACAACCATATGTCCTTGGTGAAAACAAAAGTAGGAGATTACACTTTGGCCCTGCTTCCTGGGATTCCGAAGACCTATCTGTTAGCACTGTTAAGCATGCAATGGAGAGAAATGAGATAACCGACAATGAGCAAATAACCCTCCCAAACCCCTTCATTGATGGTATCATCTACAGTAGGACATCTATAATTTCATTTTTCAGCCCTCTGATGTCAGATGGGTTTATAAATATGCTATGATAGATACATAATGAATCATTTATTGGCTTCTTCCTCATTTGTGACAACTCAAATGGTATATGCTGTTAGGAACTGCTTTTTTATTCTTTTTTTTCCTGCAGATTTTTTCTTCCCCAGTGGTTTCATCTGGGGAATTTTTTTTTCTTTTCCAGTATTTGTCTAGAAGAATCATAATCTACTAACACTATCACATTTATAAGTGGACAACATAAATCAAACTATTTTTGTATTTTAAAGACTTAATTATGTGAGCCCCTGAATTCAAGGAGAGCAACATAATCTGCATATGTTAACATTTTCAAAAATAGTTACATATGAAGGTAAATTTTAGTAATATAACTATAAGGATTTTATTTATTTGTTTGTTTAATGAGGTGAAAATAGTTACTCCTGCACAGCAATTAGTGATAGTATTGTGGACAAAATGCTGTATCTTTATTGTCTTGAATACATGCTTCTTGATTATAGAATTCAACCCCTTGGAGAATATATAATGGTTTGCCTAGGATATCAAAATAAACCAAGTGATTCTTTCTGGATATTGATTTTACATAATAATACATAAACAATATTTTATGCTAAACAAATCCTGAATACCATATAATCTAAAATACAGATTTATTAGGGATTTAAAAGACTAAACACTATAGAATATAAAATCAATGTGGTGTTAAAAGTCCAAACACCCCATTTAAAGAAAGTTTGCCCTTGTAGTAGGTCATTACTAATTATATTCTATAGATTATCTCTTGTAGATCAAGATTTTGGATAAGGAAACATTGTGACATTTGTGGAAAATTTTAAGAACTTTGAAAAGTTCTCTAGGATTATGGAAAAAAAAATTCCCAACTATTTGCTTGGTTTATGTCCACTGACTCTAACACCATCTGTTGCCCAGACACACACTCTCACAAACACAAAATAACTTGCCTTATGCCAGTTATTATAGACTCCAACACAAAAGCAGCAAGGACACCAGCTTTACCCTCAAAACATGTAAAGTTTTCTGCAGAGAGAAATCACAAAGTCAATGTAAAGCCATAAAATAATCAATCTAATAGAATTAGATCAAAGCTCAATGGGTAAATGAAGGAGCAAGAGGTCACCTGAGGGTTTGTGAAATATTTCACAGAGGAAGTGAAATGTACCAGTGAAATATGAAGGAATTAAGGAAGAACCTCTCTTCCATCATGTAAATATACATGAGCTGGTCAGATATAAGAAAAAATTACAGGGAGGATTGGTTTGAGGGGGGTTGGCAGTGCTAAGGGTACCATTGTTATGGTGTTGAGAGAACCTCATGGGCAAATGCAGCAGCTAGAAAGCAAATGGCGCCTTTATGCATGTGATTGTGGATGGGAACAGAGCTTTGTAATTCAGGGACAGATCAAATCTTTATTCTGTATATTTTTAAATTATTCTATTGAAAATGAGGACTCAAAACAGAATTTGGAGGAAGAATGTGAATGTAAATAATAATAATTGCCTACTTGGTAGGAAGTAACCTATTCAGTTTGATTTGCATATCCCTGGAGACTTTTCATTCTAAAGTGGACCCACAGTGTATCTGTTTTGTCCTCAGGGAAAATGAAAATTTTCATTCTAAGAAGAATACAGTAGCCCAACAAAGCATAATCAGTATTACAGATACCACTGGATGCCTGGCTAAGAACCGTTTCTTCTTTCTTCCTTTCTAAAGGATATATATATATCAAATACATATATACGTGTGTGTGTGTGTGTGTGTGTGTGTGTGTGTGTGTGTGTAAAGTTCTTTCCATCTCTGTGCAGCCCTGAGCTTTTGTGGAAGCAGAACATATTTTCAGATGCAGAGGGTAAACATGATTGGTCTAGGCCAGCTATAATTGGTTCTTTTAGGCTGAGGCATATGACATATTTGATCAATGAGATGTGAAGAGATATTTACTGGCAGTAGGTAGTCAGGTGGGACTTTTCAAATAGCTTCTTAATCTTAAAAGACAAACAAAGAAGGCAAAGTCCCTTTTCCACTACTGAGTATCTTGCGTCTGGATGTGAAATTTGAAATTATGACCCACATCTTTCAATGTTGAAGGAAGCTGGCCAAGAACAAAACTATGACAGAAGACAGAGTACAAAGATGGAAATAACCTAGGTCCTTAATAATATTGATGGGTCACTGAATTAATCATTTGTGGAACAATACAACTGCTCAATGTGTCATGATGTATGATAAACCTCTTTTATTTTAGAGTTTAAATAAGTAAGTTTTCTGTTAGTTGTAGCCCAAAGCATCCCAAATATACAATAAGAAAACTTCAATGTATCGTTTGAAAAGATGCAAAAGTCACACTGCACGTCTTCCTTATCTGATATTTGAACAAAGGGAGGAAGTGAGAAAATAAATGACTTGTGTGATTTCTCTCAATAATTTATAAGCAGTCAGGATTCCTAAGTTCCACAAATACTCTGCTAACTTATATATTTCAGGTTTATCTCAAAAATAGTATTATCTTATTTGTATAAAATTATCCAGCAGAGTGTGTAATAACTAAGTGCTCAGTAAATACTGATTAGTGCTTGACTAAGTATGAATTTCTATTTTCAGCTTTGTCCAACAGTTTTGACATTAACCATCCAATTATGACAATGAGGATCATATATACTATTTACACACAACTAAGTGAGTCACACCTCCAGGGATGTATAGGTTTTGCTACTTGCTTTGGCCTCTATGACATGATACACACTTTCTATACCATCATCAAATGTTATGTCTTTTAACCCACTGATTGCAACTTATTTTAATGTAACTCTTAATTTCTCTCTGTTACATAGCTAAAGTGTTCATGGAGTGACAAGGAGATATACAGCTTAAAGAACTTCTAGGTGATAGCCCCTGTGTACCTGGGGGATGACCTTAGACCTGGTAAGCTCTCCTGAACTATACATTTCCTGCCTATTGTTTACTAGTTTTCCAATATTAGCAAAATTCCTATTCTATGCAAATGTTTAATGTTTTTTTTTTTTCAAATTAATGGACAGTAGAAAATGTGTATCTAGAACACAAATAGGTGAACAAAAGAGAGAAAAAGGCAAACACACTGGGGAAAGTTAGTTGAGAAAATGAAATCTACCAAGTTTCTCATTTTGTTAGTTGCCAAGTTTAAAGTAAATCCTCTTTCTTAATTCTTACTCTGCTTTGTCTTCATCTTCATCAAATAAAAATAAAATAAAATAAAATAAACCTTGATCCATGTGAAGTCATAATGCCCCAGTGATTTTTAGGATGCATTAGTATAATGAAACTGAAACCATTAATTGACTGACACAATAATTTCCACAGAGCAGAGAAAAAAATGTATTTAAGAGAATGAACTGGCCCACAAAGTAAGATTACTTTAAAAAATACATTTGAGTTTCAAGTTTAAAAAAGGCCGTCACCAAAGATTGGTATCAAGTGATAACAGTGGCAGTTTATTAATAATCTGTCATGTAAAGCTGACATATTATAAGCTGAATTCTGCTCAGCTCCACAATGAAATCCCATCTATTTTATTACTACCAGAATTAAATATGTTCTGTTGAACGGCTTTAAAAGGCTTAAATATGATTTAGAGCTCTTTTTTTTCAATACATTTACTGCTTCTCTACTACTTCATTATCAGCAAGTCAAATCGACAAAAGTCTAATCTTGATTTTCCTGGATATCCATGGTATACCAAACAGGGAGCAAGATAAAACACACATGTTTATAGAGGTTGATAAGTTTGGCTTTAGACAAACAGAAAAGTCTTAGTAACTAAATTACTTGTTTCTGACATGTTGGGAGCAGGGAGAAGCCTAGATATAGTGTGGAAATAATATAAAGTAAGTATTAAAAGTTAAGCCTAGAGAATTCACAGATGGATAATTTATTTAATCAGAATTAGATGTGAGCTAGTCAGGTAGGAACAATCTAGTCAAAGGTGTAAAGAGGTGACAGTCCATGTGTATTCAGGCTAAAGGATTTAGATGGGGCATTTTATAAGTAAACATCAATGAACCAGATTTTCATAAATAGTAGTTGAATATGTCCATCAGAAGTTGAACTTCATTTTTTTTATGTATTGTTCAATTTGGCTATGCAGGTTTATGTCACTACCACTTACCTAACACATTTTAGATGAACTCTGTTTGTCTCAGGCTTCCAAAAGTATGCTCTGAGGATGTGACGGAAGATGGGCTAAAAGGCATATGATGTACTCTAGTTGATAGTAAGATTAAGACTTGGTACACACACAACTGGGCTGAGCTCAGAGATTTTGCTGTAGGGTTGGCATGACAATCAGTAAAGAAATAAGTAACACCTTGCACTACAATATGGTGAGTTAGAGTACTAGTTTTCATCCATTAGAAAGTTAAAAGTATTCTTATTACTAAATCCCAAAACCATAATCTCAAATTCACTTTTCTTTATTTCAGGATTAAAACCTTTTTCAAATGATACCTGAGAATTGTTGTCTGTTTCTAAAATTTCACAATTAAAATATAAATTCTCTGAGAGATATCAAACTTAAATCTCTTTCATTGAAAATATTAATCATCAGGTAACAATACTTTAAGACCTACCAGCAGATAAGAGTGCATGGGAGGAGTGGGGGGGGGGCGGGGGAAGGGTGCCAGGAAATAAGTTTCCTACCCCAGATAAAATTTTGCCATGGCTAAGAGAAATAAAAGAGTGTGTTTGTGTGTTTCTCATTCATTGGAGAAAGCGTTATATAATAGTACTCATTAATAAATTGCTAAAGAGAAGACCTTTAGAAGTTCAAAAGAAGAGTAGAAGGAGAAGAGAAGCAGAAGAGTAGAAGCCTCAGTTTTCCCTGTTCCAAATTCAGGTAAGGGGAAGTGACAACTTTTAATGTTTCATAGTTCGAGAATAGACAATTTTAACTACATTTCCATAAATCATAATTGACTCATCATAATTGGCTAAGTGGCTAAAAGTTTACTCACCATGTGAATATAAATGGTAATTTGAGTCAAAATAGAAGTTTATTTTCTATAAAAAAATCTGAAGATCAAGGTAAGCACTTCCGAAGGTGTTGGATTTATTGGCAGTATGTGTGCACAAAGTGGTAAGGAGAAAATATGTAATGTTGGATTTAGGAAAACCTGGCAGCATTTGTGACATAAAGAAGATTTTAAACATATCTATAGCCATTAATTTCCAGGTGGCAAAGATTTCTGGTGTGTATGTGCACACACGCACACAATGGATTACAAAAATGATTGGGGTTGTATTTCTTTCTTTTCTCCGCACCCCCCCCCCCCCCCCCCCCCCCGCCAAGCCTTTTTTTAGTTCTTAACCTACTACTGGCACTTGCCTTTTAGGAAGGTAACTAACACAAAAACTTGTTAGCTTCTCTTTGAGTTGTTGCTTACAATGATTTCTTTTTTTCCGGTCTTACGGCCCTCACCCCTTGCTCTGCCACCATTTCACTTGGTATAGTGAAAACAGCAGGAGATTTGGAGTCTGTCACGCTGGTAACGTATTGAAAGTCATTAGTATCTTAGAGTCAAAGATAACATTCTATGAGATGTAGGTAATAATGTGGCTCACAGAGATTTTGTGAAGATTAAATAATATAGGAAGCAATTCCTTTTAACTAAGTATGTCAATACCAGAGTCCTCTTTTCCTCCTTATTACTGCCCCCTTCTTCACATTTTTTAATCCCTTGTTTTCTCCCCATTTTGCTTTAATATAATAATATACTCTGTTCTTCATTCCTCTCAGAAACAGTTTCCCCCAAAAAATATTCTAAAAACAACCTGTGTCAGAATCACCTTGGGATGCTTGATTAAAATGTCACTTCCCAGGCTTTACTCCAGATCTTACCAAATCAGACACCCTAGATGGCATGGGTACCTGAAAATCTGTGTTTTAACAAGCTTGCTCTGGGAAATGTGCACACTAAATTTGCATTCACCTGATCTAAACCATTATGCTTACACAATGGTTTTAACAGTCTTGTTTTATGTTCTAGCACCTCTTTTCTAAGAAAATCTTAATCAGAGCTGGCAGGCTGCCTTCTAAATTTAACATAAGAAAAACTAAAAGTGGGAAATGGAATTAATTGCATTTCACAACTCAGCCTGGACAGAAATGGTGATGAGAGTACTTTATCCACTCAAGCTCTCACCAGTAACCTATGGTTGACTCTACTTTTTGTGTTTTGTGACCTATATTCTGAATTCTTTGCATACCTTGTCACTAAATTCTAATAAATTTATTGCTTATTCATCTTTTCTTCCATATCATAATTTTTGGAGAAAATATCTGCATATAGTGCAGGAATTATAAAGGATGATGTTTATGGGTAAGATGACTATTTCGTCACTTTTCTCTGAAAACTTGAGTATTTAAATGATGAAGCTACAATATGGTGAAATATTGTTTATGTGTCTTTAAATTTACAAAAAATCTGCCTGAATATTTGTTACTGCTTATTTTTATAGATGAAAGTTAAAACTGATTATTATAATAAAATTAATACAGCATACATTTGATGTAAAAGTGCACCATTTCAAACCACAAGTTCAATTATTAGTGGATGCAAACACATAGATACATGGAGTCTAGTTCCATAAAGGTAGCTTTTTAAGATTGTATAAGAATTATTGCCTGGGTTTTCAGTTATATAATTATTTTCTCTAGGACGCTCACAGAATTTTGAACAAATGAGTGGAATACACTCGTATAAGCAGTATTTTAAAATCATTTTTGTTTCAGGTAAAGTCACTGATGCTGACCACAAAAAAATTAAAAAATTAAAAAGCGTTATCTTTTAGTTTTCTTTTTTTTCCTACTTTTTAATATGAAATTTATTGTCAAATTGATTTCCATACAACACCAGTGCTCATCCCAACAGGTGCCCTTCTCAATGCCCATCACCCATTTTCCCCTCCCTCCCACCCCCCATGAACCCTCAGTTTATTCTCAGTTTTTAAATTTTTTTTTAAGGTTTATTCATTTTTCAGAGAGAGAGAGAGAGAATGTGAGTGGGGGAGGGGCAGAAAGAGAGAGACACAGAATCTGAAACAGGCTCCAGGCTCTGAGCTGTCAGCACAGAGACTGACGTGGTGCCCTACGTGGGGCCCGATCACACAGCCAGTGAGAGCATGACCTGAGCTGAAGTCAGATGCTCAACCGACTGAGCCACCCAGGTGCCCCTATTCTCAGTTTTTAGGAGTCTCTTATGGTTTGGCTCCCTCCCTCTCCAACTTTTTTTTTTTTTATTTTTTAGTTTTCTAGTTTCCCCTTCTCATAAAACATAAAATAACCTTGATTTTTTGATAAGTGGAGAGTTTCATAAGCTTTAATAACAGAATAATTAATTATTTTTCTTTACCATGTAGTTCTAGAAAGTAATAATGGTTATTTTAACAAGACCATTCCTGGATTAAAGATAAAGGTCAAAGCAAAGTCATCAGAAAATGTCTCTGAACTCCTTTTTAGTATGTTGGTAGTTAATCTACCAAAATGCAGTAGTCATTATTAGTGATGTGCTTTTTGATTAGAAATGTTGTCTGTCAGCATCAAATAGCTAAACTTATCCCGTTCTAAAACTGCACAGGCATTTACCGCCTTCCTCCTACACTATGTTCCTGCTTTAGTCTCTGATGATTTTCTTTCATAAGTAATTTTTCCATGGAACTCTTTCATATCCAACTTCTTTTAAAATACATCACTAGAAGTGTTTTCAGGTTTCTTTTCTGGTATAATTATACTGTTTAAAGTCCAAATTAAAAACAAACAAAAACTATGTCATAACATATAAATAGGAGCATCCAAGGGTCTTAAAATGAATTCAAGTATTTTTTCATTGTTTTTATTGATTCTTACACCTGATACAAAAACATGTTGGTGACCTTTCTTTAAATTCTTTTTACTCGGTAAACAGTATTCAAGAAAGTGTTTGTATCTGTATTATCATTATTGTTATTATCATTATTAGCAGCTAAGAGATAGAATACTCATTTTAAACAAGCTTTATTACACACCTTCAAAATTAACCTCATAATCACATATATTCACATAGTTGATAGCTCAGTTTATTAAAATACTCATTTAAGAAAAGATCTCAATATGACAAATGAATAGCTAAGATGTCAATGGTGTTCTCTTGGCTGAATGAAATGGTTATTTTCTTGACATTGTTGTTGTCACTATTATTTGTGATGCACTTAACAGAGATTTAGGTGGGTGAGAAACAGGGTTAGCTGAGATTTGAAGACAGAGCTCTTGGCTTGAGAAACTACTTGTTTCCCTTTTATTTCTCTGAAATTGTACTCTTCTATTTCTCCTCCAATGTCTAAGCTTTATGATCTTTCTTCTTTCTATAATGAAAGTTAATTGTTGACAGGATTCCTTTTTTATTTTATGTTTACTTATTTATTTGAGAGAGGGAGAGAGAGAGAGAGAGGGAGAGAGAGAATCCCAAGCAGGCTCCACACTGTCAGTATAGAGCCTGACATGGGGCTCGGACTCATGAACTGAGATCATGACCTGAGCCAAAATCAAGAGTTAGATGCTTAACCAACAGTGCCACCCAGGGACCTCTGACAGTATTATAAATACTACACTCAAAGTCATGAATTCCAAAGGTACAGCTTTATTTCTGTACACCAAGGTATATTTCTATATGTCTAAGAAAGTCCCTTGACTTTTGCAATAATTTCCAACACAGAAACATTCTCACTTACTTGTGTGCACTTTATTTGATGTATGTGATTTTAATTATTTTGGATAATTAACATACATATAAATGCATATAATATTTATATTAATAGGACCACCCTATATGTATTAGTCTTTCCAGTTACTTGGGCCATTAAAGCTCTGATTCACCATGCTAACTTCTGTAAGTTTATTCCATTCTCCCTGAAATGAGAACAGAGGTTTTCCAATTGTTTCTTGGTGAATAAATTACAGAAATGTTCTATAAATACAGATGATATAAGGCAATGTTTCCTAAACCTTCCTAACAAATTCATCCTGACCCTGTTCATTCAATGTTCCATAAGGAAAATGCCCAAGGTAGAGGGGATATAGAAACACAGCCATTTTTCTATTTGTTTTTTTGTTTTTGTTTTGTGTTTGTTGTTATCATTGTTGTTTTTTGCTATCTTCCCATCTCCATTGGCTTTTTCTGGGAGCCTAAGTGGCTGTCACCACCAGCACTGCACAATACCTCGAAGCTATAAATACCCTGGCTTTTCTCTCGTGACAGTAGGAAATCCTTCTGAGTCTAAAACATGAATTTTTTCCAAAGTATCCATAAAAAAGGTAAGAGAGCCCTAAACCAGCAGTAATTGGGCTCATGGAATACAGATTCTTAAGCTATCAGCTACCACAGACTGGCTAGGCTGTTCCTTCATATGTCACTATCATATTTTCTCCCATGCTCTTTTAAAGGGGAAAAATTCTGCATATAAGTAGCTATCTTTAAAGAAAACAGATGATGTTTTATCCATGCACAAGATAAAAGAAATCTTTCTTCTTTTTGGAGGATCAGTGATATATTGTCAAATGTCTCAGATGCTTCAGCATTTGCTCAGAAGCCTCTTCTTTTCTTTTTATGTAGAGTAAAAAAATATAGCATTATAAAATTCCAGAACTAAAAAAAAACCTTGGAAATCATGTTGTCCCACTAGCACATATTATAAATGATAAAATGAAGGCCATAAGGCTATGGAAAATCGTATTAGATGGAAATATTCCCCTTATCTGCCTTTACTACCCAGCGAATCTCATATTCTTTTTGTAAGACCTAGCTTAAATTTCGCATCTATGAAGTAGGATATCTTCACAGACTCTTTTAGGCATTTATTATTATCCTAGCCTCTCCTATAACATCTGTTTCATATCCTTCTAATAGGATCTATCATCTCTGGTATACCTCTCTCTGGCCACAATGCCTTGAGCAAATTTGATACCATCTCTTAATCTAAATTTTACTGGAATAAGCAACTGTCCTTATTTCTCTCAGGGATACTGTAAGGATTAAAATAAATAATCATTGTAGGGGCGCCTGGGTGGCTCAGTCGGTTAAGCAGCCGACTTCGGCTCAGGTCATGATCTCGCGGTCCGTGAGTTCAAGCCCCGCGTCGGGCTCTGTGCTGACAGCCTGGGGCCTGTTTCAGATTCTGTGTCTCCCTCTCTCTGACCCTCCCCCGTTCATGCTCTGTCTCTCTCTGTCTCAAAAATAAACAAACGTTAAAAAAAAATTAAATTAAAATAAATAATCATTGTAAAGGATTTAACATATTGACTGGCATACTGTGCATGCTCAACAGATCTTACTGTTGTTCTTAGGATGATATAATTCACGTATCCACATGTCCTTCCCTTTCACTAATTGGGGAGTTCCAAAATTAGCTTTTATTCAGTTGGTAGCCCAGTGATTGGAACTGGGTTGTGAACACTTTACCTTCAAGAAGCCTGTGCTGAAAATGTTAAGAAATGAATATTCTCACATACGTGGTCCCTAGTAAAATCCTTTCTCCTCATGCATCCTTTAGAATAACCACAATGCCTTATACTTATTTCCACAAGTATAAAATAAAACAATGAACAAACCACAAACTGGTGCTTTTGTTATGTGTGTCCTTAGAAAAGTCAGTTGTTTTTTTTTTTTTGGTTTTACTTTGAAATTTCATACCAAGTGTAATAAGTGTGTCCTTCTATGATTTCTCAAGAAGAAAATGTAGTCCCTCCCAAATATATTGGATTTTATCCTTAATTTATATTCAACCTTTTCCTGATGCTGTGGTTTGACCTGAAAATTTTGAAGTTATATCTCTATTTCATGCGTGGGCAAATGCTCTAGCAATAGTATTCAAAACAATTTTGCATGGTAAGCTTTTTATATAACATTTTACCTGTCACGCTTGAAATTTACATTAGAAGAACAATTGACTTCCTTACTTAATGATACCTTTAAGGAACTCTGAAAGTTCATGAATAAAATTATATTTTATGAATAATTTGAAGTAAAGAATCTTATTTTAGTCAGTTTATAATATGTATGTGTTATAATTATTTTCAATTTTGAAAAAAATCCATGAAGTGAAATAAATCAATGTTCACAATGATAAACATGTTTACTCTGCTATCGGAAATTGACTTATTATAAAATTATGATGCCATAGGAAACTATCTCTATACCAGATTTATATTCTGGTAGTCATATATATCCCTTGAAAATGGGAAGCCACTGTTATTAATAAGAGACATGTTAGAAACTCTTGAGGTTCACAAAGATTTTTGTTTGAATTAGGTATCGGTTGATTATAAATGTTATCATTTATAATAATAGTACACTTGAATATCTTACTTCTTAGCTTCAGGGACTTATCAAAATAAAAACCCCTCTTAGCTAATATTTTTCATATAACACTTTCAGGGAGAGAGTCTACCTTAGGTAAGTTCATTTTATAGATTTTATATTAGGGGCAAAAAATTCATTTTAAAGATATATACTCAAAAAAGAAAATTAGCATTGTCCCTAAATTATAGATGTTCAGAGCTTATGACTTCTCCATTCATTCAGATATTAAATGGTGTTTTTAAGTTGGAGGGAAGGGTACTGGGAAGGTGGATCCTGTTTATGCTGCTTCAAAATATTTAGAGTATCTGTAATTTCTCTGCCTCTCTCACTACACACACACACACACACACACACACACACACACACTCCATTACCTCTTATAAATATCCAGCACAATAGAAGCATCAACAGAATAATAATTATTGTATCTGTTAAAAATTGATATTTATTTTGGAATAATGATAGATTTTCCTCAACCTCCTTAGCCTTTCTCCACCCTCCATCTTGTTCCATTCTGTTTTTCAATGGTACAGAGGATTATCCATCCCAGAGAACTTGGAAATATTGGAAAACCAGTAGAGTTTCTTTTTTTTTTTTTTTTTTTTTTTTCAACGTTTTTTATTTATTTTTGGGACAGAGAGAGACAGAGCATGAACGGGGGAGGGGCAGAGAGAGAGGGAGACACAGAATCGGAAACAGGCTCCAGGCTCCGAGCCATCGGCCCAGAGCCTGACGCGGGGCTCGAACTCACGGACCGCGAGATCGTGACCTGGCTGAAGTCGGAGGCTTAACCGACTGCGCCACCCAGGCGCCCCGAGTTTCTATGACAAGTTCTCACTGATACCATTGTAATTTCTTATGACAATTTACTTATGAGCTAAAATACTTATGACCTTACTTTAAGTCTGGCACCTTAGACCACTCAGCCATCCTGACATGACTCGTGACCTTACTCTGAGGAGATAATAGGGACTTACCAACTTAAGGTAAAAATATATTTAACTCTCTGAATACAGCAAAAAAAAAAAATCTTTTACTCTTAAGCTTATTTCAAGATAACAGGTATTTATAATAGCATTGTCTTTCCTTGTAGCCCACCAGATTGGAATAAGACACAGTCATTGAAATGAATACATTTCCTAGTGTTTTTTTATATGAAAGATAACATATTTACTTTTTAAATAATTATACATTGAAATAAACTCACTAATAAACTCAGTGAATGATTATAACAAGTAACAACAGATTTAAAATAAGCATGCTTAGCTTATTTATTTGAATCTGAAATTAAAAGTTCAAAATACATTCCTTTAGCTTGTGATGGGGTTAGAACCTGATTAACTCCATAAATTGAAAATGTCATCAATTAAAATACATTTAGTACACCTAACTTACTGACTGTCACAGCTTAGTTTAGTTCACCTTAAATATGTTCAGAACACTTACATTGGCTTATTACTGGACAAAATTCTTTAATAGTGTTGAAAATCTCATGTAATTTACTCAATACTGTACTGAAGGGAAGAAGAATGGTTTTGTGGCTACAGAATGGCTGTGAGTGTATCAGTTGTTTACCCTTGTGATGGCATTACTGACTGGTAGCTGTGGGTCACTGTCACTGCCTGGTATCGTGGGAGAGGATTTTGCCGCATATTACTAGCCTGGGAAAAGATTCAAATTCAAAGTATGGTTTCTACTCAATATGTATAGCGTTCACAACATTGTTAGTAGGGGATCATTTGTACATATAATTAATAGATAAAAGTCCTGAGATAATCAAGGTTTTAGTTTTACCATATCATAATCCTGTTGCTGAGATAAATTCTCATTATCATGGGTAAAGAGGAGCTCTTTGAATAAGAAGTCTTATGATAAATGCAAATTTTTCTGTATTTATTAATCATGGCTAAATATCATATGTTGTTCTCAAGATTATAATGAAGGATATTCTGGACTAAAATAGAGTGGGATGATCTGAAGTAAATGCAAAAAATTCCTCAGGTCAAAATTTCAGATAAAATGTGTCAGAATACAGGTCAGTTTATGATAGTGTGGGTAGATATGAATTATGATATAATTATGCTATTAAAGAAATGAAATGAGGTAGCAGGGATCACAATTTCAAAGCAATCAGGTGTCCCACCTTCACAGACAAACAGATATAAGGAATTATGGGGTTTCCAATATCTTCAGCTTTGTCAAAAAAGGCAGATAGGAACATACAGAAACCTCTGTGCAAGTTAATGACAGATAAATGCTCTGTTTTAATTTCTCCTCTTATCAGATTCCCTCAAGTATTGGGATCTGTTTTTCTAAAGATAATGATGATGATAGAAGTTTATAGAGGTCTTTCAATTTCCACTTATTCTAGTAAATTCCTCTTTCCATATTGTCCCTACCAGTGCATATGTTCAATTGTGAAAGTCATGTTAAAATTAGAAATTCTTTGCTCAATGAAATAACATTTACCTATTTTCCCCAGTTGTTTCTCTAAAGAATACCAGCCAATGCTACTCCTTTCCATTTATCACCGCCTCAATCTCACTGTAGACTCATTTTATAATCCCAAATATTGTTGAAGTCTGTTGTGTTAAAAATGTATTTAATCTCAACCTTATCCCATACAATGCTTAGTCCCAATGATTACTATATGCCTTTGCAGTGTCGATTCGTACATAATTCTACATATATCAACCCAGGACAATTAGCTAAAATAGTCTGGGTTGCTAGATCATTGACCTGAATGAATTTCTAGAATGTCCAGTATTGAATCCTTATCCCCTGCTTCTAATTTGGTTTTTGTCTGAAGTAACAATTACAAATTGCACTCTGAGTAGAAGGTAAGACAATACATTCTTGATCCCAAATGGAGTTATTGATTCTTTTACTAGAGTTGTCTCCCAATTTCATCTTGGTCAACTCAGTTGTGAATGGTTTTGTTATACAATCAACTGCTCTAATCTAGGCCTCATGCTCATTGTCTTTTTTCTCACCTTCTACATCCAATCAATGATTAAGTCCTTTTGGTTCTACCTCCAAAATAGATTGAAAATCCATTCCAGTGATCCCATCCTTGTTCAGGACATCACATCTTTCTCTTTTGGCAATCTTCAAGTGTTTCCTAAATGATCTCTCCATGTCTAGTCTTATTGCCCATTAATTCATTCTCCACAAAGCACTTATCTTAAAACATAAATGGGATTACCACACACTTTTGTTTAAAAGCATTCAGTGGTTTCCAGTGGCATTTACAATGAAATCCAATATACTTGTCATGGACTTAAATGCTTACTTCATCTCAATCCCCTCTCCTTTTACTTACTACACTTATTCCACTACACTAGCATTCTTTTATTTCCTTGAACATTCAAGTTCTTCTTTTCTTAAGATCCTAGAAATCCTTTTATACCCACTTTCTCTTTCCATTTCCTCATGTGGTGAACTCACCTTTCATTTAAAGCTTTTAGCTTAAATACCAATTCCTGTCCTCATAATTCTATATTTCAGAATGTTTTCTGTCATGACATTTAGCAAAGATTTGTTTTGCATGTTTCTTTTTCCCCATTAGATGTGAAATCAGTAAGATAAAAACTTTGTCAGCTCCCCCACTGTGACATAAGTCAGCCATTTTATTTCTTCTTCTTCTTCTTCTTCTTCTTCTTCTTCTTCTTCTTCATGTTTATTTATTTTAAGAGAGAGGGAGAGGCAGACAGAGTCAGAGACAGGAGGAGAGAGAGAATCCCAAGCAGGCTCTGTGCTGTCAGTGGACTGAGCCACCCAGGAGCCCCAAGTTAGTCATTTTCATAGCACATAGTAAGTTCCTCATTTTTGGAAATGGAAGGAAAGAGAGAGGAAAAAAAAAAGAAGAGGGAGGGAGGTGGTGGGAAGAGGGAAGAAAGGTTGGAAAAGGAATATGTTTGAGAAACAAATATTTGATTTAGCAAAAGAAAGCCAGTTGTTTCTCTAGCTCATATACAATTGATTTTCTAAGATAGCAAATATTTACAGAACATCTGCTACAGCCAGATATCGTGCCAGGAACTAGGAAATATTTCTATTTTGGGGGCGACCCTAATATTACCTTAATAGTTTAATGAAATAAATATATCATTGAATAGGGTAAACAAAAATAAAAGAAAAAAGAGCATTTTGTATGTACAATTATTTTATTCTCAAGTTAATATTCACTTATATTACCAAAACTTTTATATATTTTTTTGCCTTTTTAAGGGATATTCATGCTCTTAGATTATAATTTAATTGCAGTATTCTTTCAATTTTGAGTTCAAACTATGAATAATAAAACAATCTGTTTATAATTCCTCAGTTGGTATAATTTTCCTTCATGCAGCATGTTAATTACATGTCTTTGAACTTTATTTGTCCCTAAGCTCTGTCATCTCTGTGAAAATGAAGCCAAGTGTATTTAACTGGCATCATTTACTTGTATCAGTGTGTTTCAAATGCATTTTTTCCCTTTAACTAACATTTACCTTCAGGGATACCTTCATAAATTAAATGCTGAAGTACTTGTGTCAACTATGCTGTATTTCAAAGATAAATTCATTAATAAACTTGTTATTTAACTATTTGAAATGGCTAGTGGAAGATCAAACCTATTAATGCTACATAAACTGTACCAATCTTGAAGACACCTTTCTGTGGTGTCTGTGTTTTACCTCTGTTTTTCCTGCTCTAAATACCCCACAGAGAACAATAATTTAGTAAAAGTGAAAGTCACCTATTAGCTTTTAATTAGTACACACACTCCATATTTCATCATCTTTGGCTACCTAAAATAGACAATAAAGTCTGAAAGGAAAAAAAAAAGAACTGATACAAACCCTATGTTCTCCAGACACATGAAAATAAATGAGATACTACCTTTCTTTTGCTTCAAGGATTTTAATCTATGACCCCTACATTTTTCTCATCAGAATTTTCACTATTATAAAGATTAAAAAAAATAACTAATTATTAAAAGCAGCCTATTATAGGGTTTGCTTTTGCACTTCCATTGTTTGAGTTAGGAGTTACTCCAAAGTTAATTAAATGTCTTGTATTATGGATCTAGAGATTTAAAAAGAAATGGTCAAAATTGGATATGTGAATATTAAATTATTGCATTTTCTGTTTTAAATAATTATTTAATTCCATTATGTTTCATTATATCTCTCAAATATTTCAACTATTATGGAGATAATTTTTTGTATTTAAATCAAGATGATTACTTCAAGAGTAAAAAAACAATTAAAAACCATGCATAATGGGACAATACAATCTATGGCAAACATATATACAATTGCATAACTGACAGTTTTAAGGATGACATAATACTGATTTTTATACTATTGTTACTATCAAGCAAAAAACAGGTATGTGATGCACTTCTGTGTTTGTCATGGAAAATATTGTACATACATATGTCTATATATAAGTCTCAAGGCAAATAAAATCTCAATGTAGTACATACAACAGTATTCTGTTGTTAATCTTTTAGGCTATATTTATTATGACTGTTATGTGTTTAAGTAATTTATTATAAAATATTTTGGGGGGCAAGTAAATGCATTATAATAATTTTATTTGAATACTAAACTGTTAGCTTAATTTCTAATGTTTTAATGATTCTGTAGATAATTTATTTTGAAGAGTTTGCTTCACTTAATATATGCTAAAAATTATCATAATACATAAGGGTTAAAGTCAAATATTAATTTTGTTATGCTGCTGAATATTCATTTCAAAATTGTAACTGATGGCCACAAAACTGATTATAGTGTGTGACAGACAGTAGATAATACATAAGTACATATCTAATTTTATGAAGTCCTACAAATTGCTTATAAACAGTGACATTAAAGTATTAAATAAATATCAGCATCTTCATATTTATTTATGAATTTTACAATAAAAGTTAAAATAAACACAGAGAAATTACTATTCTAATGATAAGCTTTCCAGCAAACAATCTTAAACATACAAGAAAATAACAATATCCTCACAATTTAACAATACAATAGTATTCTTAAAACCTAGAGATCATTACATGTAAAAATTTAAACAATAAAGCTTTTATAGAAACCATAGGAAAATTCCTTAGCGTGGCAAAGCAAATATTTCTTTTTTAAAAATATTTATTAAGTGGGACAATAGTCAGACAAGAAACAAACCTACTTGAGAATTTCTATTCATCAAAAGACACCACTAGGAGAGTACAAAGAAAAACCACCAAATGGTTTAATATACAATATAAATATCCAGTGGTATGCCAGTAAATGTTTAACGACCAACTCCCCAGAAGAAAAAATAAAGCCTTATTTTTCATGTTTGCCAGTGTGTGTGGTATAAATAAACACTTCTACCATGGAAGATTTTCAAACTATCAAGCAGCTCCCAAAATTCCTGACACTTTCACAGTTGGTCTTGTGAATCAGTTTGAGCCAGCTCTATCACAGAGGATTCAAACAGCTTATCTGGTATATGGTTAAGGAAAAAGGATGCACGGTATGGTATAAAAAGGGCAAGTCTTAGACACTTCAAAAAGGAGACTAGTCATATGACAGTCATCACAAATATGACAAATAATCATAAGACGTGTTGGATGCCATAAACTTTCAACATATTCAAATTAAAATATTTCTATAAGCACACTAGAATGGCTAAAATAGATGGATGCAAAATCCTGTTAGTGAGTATATGGAGCAACTCACTCTCACATCTTGCTTTGAAAATCCCGTATTACCACTTTGGCAGACTATCAGTATCTACTAAAGCAGAACATATGCATATCCTATATATCCAACAAAATTCATGCATGCATTTCCTGCAACACATGTTCCAGATAGACATATAACCACTATTCATAAGAGCCAAAGTCTGGAAATGACCCAAATGCTTATCAATGGGATGTAGATCCTAATTTGGTACATGGGCACAGTTGAATACCACACAGCAATGAAAATGAGTGCTTTATCACTGCATATAATCTTACAAATATAATGCTGAGAAAAAGAACCAAAGTAGTAACTGCTGTATGACTTCATTAATAGAATGTAAAATAGGAAGTAATCTATCCTTCTAGAGGTCAATACAGTGCTTATGTTCCATGCAAATACTTACGAGAAGTGCACTATGTAGTGGGCTTCAAAGTACGATAATGTTTTATCTTTTATTCTTTATTTTTCTTTTCTTTTTAATGTAAGAGCTGATTATAAGGGTGGGTTCATTTTGTTACAATTCACAAAGACTGTGCATTTAAGATATGAGATGATAAATGATGAGTGTACATTTTTAAAATATTTTGACATATTTTATAAGTCGAATTGACTTGTGAGAAAAGTTAATTTGGATATATTTGTAAAATATGTTACAACTTAACAATACGTATCAGGAATAAAATTATTGCTTTATGCATATCCAAATAATGTATTTCACAAAAACGTCTTCCATTATCAATAGAGTCCATTGATACAGAGTCCTGTATCAACAGAGTAGACCAGTGAAATTCCCCTTGCTTCTATGTGACACTTGTCTTTAATAATCATATGTTGAGTGACTCAAAAAAAAAAAAAAAATGTAACCAAAGCATACACCTTACATAGCCCAGAGCTGGTCATTGCCTATAATCACTTAAAACTTCTTCAAGATACATTTCAATAATGCTGTATTACCAAATCAACAAGTTTTACTCAATCACTTTTGTGTTTTCCAAGACATCATTTACCCGAACATATAAAATATATGACACAAATGCCCATATTATCCCCATTTTATGTATCAGCTACAAGCGGATAAATCTTCATCATGTTTACAATTAAAAAAAGAGATGAACTGAACATTCTTTTATTAAACTTATGTTTATGTTTCTTACATTCTGTAGTAATCAATTATAAATGGAATCCATATTTACATTTTTAACAAATTTTATTGAATACAATTAACCAAAGTAACTGACAAATTAATAAAGCCCATAAAATCACCTTAGAAGTCACGGGTTATTTTTTTATCATATCTATTTCCATAGTTACATATTTTACTTTCAACTTTATAAAGCTGTAATATCAAGCTTTCCTAGAGGAACCCAATTTTGATAAATCTTGACAGGTGTTAAAATAAGTTTTCCTTTCAATAACTCATTGCCTCTATTCATTGTCATCAAATAGACGTTATTATAAAAAATTTTAATATATAAAATTGTCATTCATGCCCAAAGAACTTTTTTCAGAGTTATAAATCTTACCTTTCTGAACAATGCCTTCAAATTCACTTAGAACTTATCAAAGACTATTTCAAGTGACTATATTACTATAATCTACCCAAGAACATAAACATTTGATAGAAAGTATCACATATCAACATTTATGTAAAGGTATCATAAAGTATCAAGGGAACTCTGCAAATTAGCTCTATTTTTACTGGATACCATCAAATAGGGATAATAAAGGAAAAAACTCAAAAATGAATTTATTAATTATAATCTTACCATAAGCTCACAGGTTAGGAATTCAGAGAAGAGGTTCACCACCCTGAGACCTAGAAAAGTATAACCAAAAATATTTCCATCAGCACTGGCACTGCATTTTAATTCAAGCATCACAAAATGTTAAATAGTGATTCATATTATGAAAAATTTCATTGTATGATTAATTAGTATACGTATAATTTAACAAATAATTTTGACTACAATATTCATCTGAAATAGCATTATCATTACTCAGGTCACATCAAACTATTGTGATTTAAGATTAATTACTCTAATTTGAGCTCCTTAATGCAGGATGACAAACAAGTAGAGGATTTTTATTGTCTCCTTTGCTTCTTATGGGACTATGGGTGATGGGCACATCTGCAAGCAAAATTTATTTGGCATATGTTACAGAACCTTAGTTGCATTCATTTATACAGCTTCATATATATATATATATATATATATATATATACACACCCATATACACATACACACACTATGCATGTGGGCCACACACACACACACATTTACAAATGTAGTTAACATACTACAAACCTACATTTATCTTTGTTTTTTCTGTTTAAATCAGGGATAATATATAACTTTCCATGATTATAAATATTCTCTAATATCTGTAATTATATATTATATTATTATAATATATTATATTTATAATATATATAATCCTAATTTAAAAGCTGTATGGTACTCAATAGTTTATTATATACCTTAAATTATTTGATATTTGATTTAATAACACTTTATAATATCAATTAATATTATCTTTAAATTGAGTCATTTAGTTACCATCACATAACAATGTTTAAAAGTTAATGTGCTTGGCAAGAGCTTTAATATTTTGATGCAGTGCTGACTTACTAATTAACACATATTTATTAAGCCCTTGGATTTGTTTACTTCTAGGCAGATTCTGCTCTAAATGGATAAAAGAATACACTGAAGATTCAATCTTGCTATACGTGAAGAAATTAGTAGCATTTATGAACCTTTTAGAAAACTGAATGACTGGTATATAGGCAGGTGCTCTACTGTGTGATGTATCACAATTTAAGTTAATAGAAGAGAGAAACCATAACAGATTGAATCTAGTAGTCAATGTCTTAATGAGTAGTGTTGTTTTTAAGGATAGGTTTTTCTCAAAGTTCTATGCATTAAATTATGCCAACCATTTTCTACTGCAACTGAAGGAAACATAATATAACATAGTTTATCTCACAAAGGAATGATATTTAACTCTTAGGAGGAATTATAATATGCAGAAATGATTCTGATACTAAAAGAACCACTTGACGACTGAAATGAAATGTTTCCAATATCCTTCTGATGAAATATTAGCGGAAATCAAAATATCACTATCACTGAGGTGTGAACATTCACATTAAAATGTATCATTCTTATTCTGCAAATTGAAATGTATGTGTGCAGTAAAATCTTTAATAATGACTGCTCAGGCTTTCTTGGTCAAAGTCACTGAACTGGGCGCCTGGGTGGTTCAGTCGGTTAAGCATCTGGCTTCGGCTCAGGTCATGATCCCATGGTTCATAGGTTCAAGCCTTGCATGGGGCTCTGTGCTGACAGCTGAGAGCCTGGAGCTCTCTCTCTCTCTGCCCCTCCCCTGATCGCTCACTCTCTCTCTCACTCTCTCTCTCTCAAAAATAAATACAAATTAAAAAAATTTAAAAAAAAAATCCAAAGTCACTGAACTAACTGGTGGCAAGGACTTAACTGAATTCTGAGTCTTTGATTCTCAGTCCATTGTATTTCATTCCAATTATTGGCCATTATCCCAGGTCTCCTTGTTCCCAAGTGGGTAGACACTGCTTCCCAGCCTTCCACAGGTTTCTGTCCCACCCACTCCTTTTACAAATTCCAGTGCACATGGATTAACCATGTGAACATGCTATTCATTCTCTATTGCATTCTGCTTTTATTTTCCCTGCAAGAACAAGGAGTGAGAAGAGGACTTCAAAAGGTCTACTTCTGGGGGCAACTGGATGTCTCAGTCAAACAGCTGATTCTTGATTTTGGCTCAAGTCATGATCTCAGGGTCATGAGACTGAGCCCCACTTCAGGCTATGAGCTGAGTGTCAAATCTGCTTGGGATTCTGTCTCACCCTCTCTCTCAAAATAAATAAATAAACATAAAAAAAAAAAAAAAGATTTGCTTTCTACTGATACTTGCTAAAGAGGAAGACTTTCCCAAGAACCTATTGTGCTCTGAATGCTTATACTTCAAGTCAATCAAAGAATTATATTGAGACCTTCCCCTCTGCTCCCCGTTTTTATCAAGAGGCGCATCAAATTCAATTGGGGGTAAATGTATAACGGTTACGTGTTAGAATCTACATGTGGCTGAAGCAAAGTATTACCATTGTGAAATGAATGCTTTGGATACATATATTAAATTTTTTAATTGTTATTACCATTTTATTATTAAATATTTAAAGTCAAGCTTTAAGGTTTCACACTATAATGCAGGAGCAATAATTTCCTGTAGCACTATCAGATGCTAGATTACTCCTGCAGGCACTATGTTGCATATCTGCAATATTAAATTGACAGTTTTAACTGAATAATAGAATTTCAACATAAAAAGCACATAAGGGAATTTATATCTTCCAGTTATATGTAGAATGTTTATCTATATCTGAAAATGAATATTTAGATAATAACAGTAAATCCAAAGGACATCCTTGTTTGGATTATGGACATTGTTATACTGAGTAGATATGTTAGGCACTCAGACTATATGTCACTACCCATGTGTAAATTCAGGAATTCCAGAAATTATGTTGAACACATTTGGCTAGTTTTTCTTCAAAGCCAAAGCCGAGCCAGAGAAGTGATTTTAGACACATAAGAAAGCCAAAGCAGAAATATGGTTTACCCAAACTTTATTCTATTTCTACAATGATTTACATGGCCTGACTCAGTCAAGAATACCGAGTATTGAGACATAATTAAAGAAAATAAATGAGAGAGAAAATAAATTTTAACAATATGTGGATAAGATAACTATTTTTTAGGGAAGAGTCTGTAATGATGGATCAGTAATTAAACTATCAGTGACATTGGCACAATGTTAGAGTTTTATCATTGATGCATTTCAGGAAATTTTATTTTAGAGATAAGATTCTAGTAAATAGACTTGATCAGATATACTCCTTTCATTTCTACTACTTGCCCATGTAAGGATAACCATTCAGAAAGAATTCATGCCAAGTGAAGTAAGCAGACCAAAGCAAAATTGCACTTTTGGTAATTCTGAAATTCTAATATGTTAAACCTACCATATGCCTACATAGCTGTCAAAGTACTGCAGAAATCTTGCGAAGTTGCATTTGAATTAATATTTCTATAAATTAATTAATGTTATTAGTGAATGCATTTATCAGATATGTGACTCAGAGTTTGAAGAAATTCATGGATCAGCATTTCAGATGGTGGTTTTCTCTGATGCTAAAAATAATTAGACAGTGTTCTCTTTTCCTGGCTTGTTCACAGGAATTCAATAGTTTGGAAGGAGTGAGAGGAAGCTGAATTTTAAAATGATCTGGAAACCTAAAGGTTGTGAAATTATTTTAAATAATTATAAACAATTTTAAATAATAGTAAATAAATTTAAATATTGGTTTGATAAGTTTAAGAAAATCCTAGTTAATAAGCAATTGGTAAATAGTACAGTGATAAGATTTCTACACTTTTTGGCATGTATCCTACATTGATACTCATAAAAGTCTCTTGTATTAGAGATTATTTTCCATATTTTCAGATAAGAGATTGGAAGCTAACAGTTGCTAAATAAACTCCAAAATGTCTTACTGCTAATATATTGTGAAGTCAAAATTCAACCCAACCTTAATTAAGTTCAGAATCCCAATTAGTTTATATATCAGGGTAGGATAATATTAATAGATCTATTTACTGAATATATAGCATATGCCAAGCACTGGTCTTAGTATTTTGTATGAATTAACTCATTTAATTCTTACAAGTGAATCTCTACTTTCTAAATGAACTGAGCTGTCCTTTATTATCCTTTTCTTCTTTGTTTTTTTTTTTCTCCTAAACAAAGAGATCCTGGCTTCAGAGACTGTGCTATGAATCATTACATAGTAGTCTCTACATGATAATTGATCATTTTGCGGTATTCTTACAAGCGGTATTTCAATGCACATGTTTACATTTTTTCAAGTTTGGCATCACGCACATGTAATTACATATTTAATATGTGTCTACCATCACCTTGGTTGTTGGTCCTAGGTAGTAATAATAGTATTTATTGAATATATACTGTGTCAAGAATTGTGCTAAGTGCTATAAATTCATCTCATTTAATTCATATAGAAGTCCTAACAAGTATTACAGTCACCCTAATCTCATAGATGAGAAAATTACCAGAAAACTTAATAAATGTGCTCACAAGCACACAAAGTAAGAAAAAAGCACAGCTGAGTTTCAAACACAAACTCTCTTATATGATGCAACATAGAGATTCTGATTCTTCTAATGGGGAGAGAGTTGTGAAAGAAATTAGAGGCTCTCCTTTTAGTTCATTTAGAGAGAAACTTAAAACTTCAACTTCTTAAAGTAGAGCTACGACTACACCCTAATTAAAAAAAAAAAAAACATAAGAATAGCAAATAGTCTTATAACACCATTATGATTAATTGTAGGTAGTTACAGCCCCTCAGTCTCTAGCTCATTAAATGTTAAACTGAAATGATGCATTATTTAGCAGACATGCCGATTTCTAGAATTTTCTGCCAATAAATTCGAGAATGCATGAGATTTTACAAAATATGTAAATTTCATGTAATATATGCACAATTTTGGTAGGGGTTATCAGCAATGCTTACTTGGAAAACCAGATAGCCTTCTATTCATTTAGAAAAATGCAAATAATGTGTAAAAAAACAACTTTGAACTCTCACTTCTTTTAAGACTGCCAAGCTTATCATCTCAGAAACACAACTCTTATTATAATTATAGGCAACATGTTTGGGAAAAAAATTGGCGGTTTCAGTGAAACTTGGCATATTACAAACTCTCAATAAATAACTAAAGAATACCTAAGTGGTCCAATAAAGAAATGATCGCAGTTAGGCTCTTAGGAAGAAAACTATACTGTATTTAGGTAATAGATTTCACCTTACCCCAGTACTATCCATACTTTCTCAATGTCTTTTTCAGTACCTAAATCATTTCCTTCAAAGCATCATTTTTTTTTTTCAAAGATCTTTTTTTTTCTTAAATTCTAGGAAAATTGGAGTGACAGGCAGTGATGGGTTTGGGGAGTACCAACTCCTTCCATGATTAGATCTATGTAAATATGCCATGTAACTACAAATATATACATACATGTATATGTATGTGTATACATATATATGTATATGTATATATTAATTCATCTATCCAATAGATATTTATGGAGCAACTATGTGTCAGGCACTATTATATCAGAGTGTGAGGTTAAAGAGATAAACAATACAAATATGGTCTAGTCTCACAGATTTTATATCCAGGTTAGTGATATTACATTTAATGATGCAATATTTTGTTGCCACTATCAAAAACCACTAGATACTCTGCTATAATAGTCTATGCACTTTTGAAAGGATTTCTTTTTAGATGTTTCAAATTTCAACCTAATAAGCCTATTAAGTTCAAGAGGGTTTAACACCATGGCAGAACATCATAGTTATCCCCCTATTCATATAATATTGTTTTTAATAAGAGAACCACTGATTTTAGCAAGGTTCATGGCCTTCTGGAATCAGATTATGATCCTTAGACTTGGTGCCATAAGACTAAGTCCTGGAAAAGCATGTATGTGGAAGTGGACTGAGTGACTTCTAGAAAGTGTCACTGAATGTAGAAAGTATCCTTGTCCATTTCTCCCATTAATTTCTAGATAGAATGTGGAATAAAGACTTGGAGTTCCCGCAATCATTTTGTATCTGACAGACTACCCTCACTTCCTTGCTCTGTTAAACTCCCAAGCAGAATACTAAAATGGGAGAAGTCTGGATCCTTACAACAGGGAGTGTCATCTCAAGCCTGGAAGGATTATCTCTTGAGTAAGCAAGAAATAAACTCTATAGAGACAGAAACTAGATTGGGGTTTTTAGGGACCAAGGAGTGAGAAGATGGGTACAGAATTTCTCTTTCGAAAATAAAAACATTCTAAAATAAGATAGTGTTTGTACAGTGCCAAATATATGAAACCCAATAAAGTGTTCCCTGTATTTATTTTTAAAGTGTTCCCTTTAAAAAGTTATACAAAAAATGAATTTTATGGTATGTGATTATATCTCAATAAAAATGTTATTAAAAGTGTGTATGCCTTATATCATCCTATTAGTTTAATTTGATCTATATAATAATTTGAATACATTTTACTGTGCTAGAAAATTGCATGGCATATTCTTTGGGAACTCAAATTCAGCTGAATTTATTAATTTCCTACTACACATTACCATGTTTGTAGAGTTTGGGGAAAATAAAAATAACAATACAAAAGAAAAACAATCTGTCTTCCATAATCTACAACCTACTGAGGAAAGTGGCTATTCCTGAATTAAGTAACACCATGACCAAATATTTACCATCCAGGGCTTCTGTGAGGATTTTATTATATGCTGGGAAGTTATTTGAAAACTACTTAATAACACAATTCATGATTAGAAAAACAAAAATTTGCCAATAAGCATTATATGCTGATATTTGTGTTGGCAGTGGTGCCTTTGATAACTTTGTAACTAAACGAGTATGTTTTGAAATTGTGCTTATAAGGAAACCAAAATGTTAAAAAACACTAAACAAAGTTTTATCCTTGAAAAAAGTATAAAAGTACTGATTACAAATATTTCTGGTTTCAAAGAAACAACATTAAACAATCCGTTTTGGCGGTGGGGATTTAAAACTTTTAATCTAAAATGTATAGATCCTTATGTTTGATATTTTGGCTCAGACATCACTAGTCTGAAAAACTCCTCTCCAAATTATTCAAAACACCAAACTTTTATTAAAAATGTTTCCATGGGGCGCCTGGGTAGCTCAGTCTGTTGAGCGTCCGACTTCGGCTCAGGTCATGATCTCACGGTCTGTGAGTTCGAGCCCTGCATCCGGCTCTGTGCTGACAGCTCAGATACTAGATCCTGCTTCGGATTCTGTGTCTCTCTCTCTATGCCCCTCCCCTGCTCATGCTGTCTCTCTCTCTCTCTCTCTCTGTCAAAACTAAATAAACATTTAAAAAAATGTTTCCTGTTGGGGACATCTAGGTGGCTCTGTCAGTTAAGCGTCTAACTCTTGATTTCAGCTCAGGTCATGATCTCACAGTTCGTGAGATCAAGCCTCACACCTGGCTTTGTGTTGACAGTGTGGAGCCTACTTGGGATTCTCTCTTCCTCTCTCTCTATCCCTCCCTTGCTCCTGCTCATTCTCTCTCTCTCTCTAAAAATAAATTAATAAACTTAAAAAAATGTTTCCTGTTGAGGCACCTGGTTGACACAGTCAGGGGAGCATGAGGCTCTTGATCTCAGGGATGTGAGTTCAAGCCCCACATGGGTGTAGAGATTACTTAAATAAATAAAACTAAAAAAAAATGTTTCCTGTTGTGTGGATATGATTGGCAACAGTAAAATCAAACTATAAATGGATACACAATAAAAAGATCCTCCAAACTTCTCTTGAATGACACAATCATAATTTTCTGAAGTTGACATTCAGCCACACTAATTTGTAGAGTTCAAAAAATAATATCATCATAAAAGTTGGAATTTATTCACTATATTGTACACCTGAAACTAATATAGAGTGTGTGTTAACTAAACTGGAATTTAAAATAAAATAAAGTAAAAAGAGAAAAACGTTGCCATGCTATAGATACCTACACATTTGAGAAGAAATGTAAATGTAAATTAAGTGTAACTCCAGCATCATATAATGATTCTTTAGTTACTGGAGATGATTATACTGGAAAGTTTGTAAGAATGTGTGAAAGTTCACAGGACTGGTTTAACCTTTATGTGAATTAATTGGTTACTATAGCAACATTAATTTTTGTCTCACTTCAACTGTTGCAGAAGCTCGAATCAGCTTTGGAGCTTCATTCAGTTCTATAATCATTGGAGATATACCCAGAAGTGGGATTTCTGGATCATACGGTCATTCTATTTTTAATTTTTTGAGAAACTTTCATCTTATTTTTCATAGTAGCTATATCAACTTACATTCCTACCAGTGGCACACAAGGATTCTTTTTCCTCCATATTTTTGCCAACACATGTTGTCTCTTGTCTTTTTTAATATAACCATTGTAATAAGTGTGAGGTGATATATCAGTGCAGTTTGATTTTCATTAGTAATGTTGAGCATCTTTTCATGTATCTGTTGGCTATTTGTAGATCTTCCTTGGAAAAATGTCTAATCAGCTCCACTTCCTATTTTCTTTTATTTGAGAGAGAGTGTGTGTGTGTGTGTGTGTGTGTGAGTGGAGGAGAGGGGCAGAAGGAGAGGAAGAGGAAGAGGGAAAGGGAAAGGGAGTTGGAGGGAGGGAGGGAGAGAGAGAGGAGGGAGAGAGAGGAGGGAGAGAGAGAGAAAAAGGGAAGGGTAAGGGAAGGTGGAGGGGGCCGGAGAGGGAGAGAGAGAGAGAGAGAGAGAGACAGAGAGACTTAAGCAGGCCCCACGCTCAGTGCAGAGCCCAAAGCTGGGCTTGATCCCACAACCCAAGGATCATGACCTGAGCTGAAATCAAGAGTCAGATGCTCAACTGACTGAGCCACCCAGACATCCCTCCTCTGCCTATTTTTAAATTTTATTTATTTATTTTGAAAGAGAGAGAGAGAGAGAGAGAGAGAGAGAGAGAGAGAGATTGAGTAGGGAGGGTCAGAAAGAGAAGGAGAAAGAGAATCCCATGCAGGCTCTGCACTGTCAGCACAGAGCCCGATGTGGGGCTCAAACTCATAAACTGTAAGATCATGACCTGAGCTAAAGTTGGACACTTAACCAACTGAGCCACCCAGGCACCGCTGCCTATTTTTAGATTAGATTTGTTTAGTTATGTTTATCAAGTTATATGAGTTCTTTATATATATGGGATATTAATCTCTTATCAAATAAATGGTTTGCAAATATTTTCCCACTATGTAGGTTGCCTTTTCATTTTGCTGATGGCTTCCTTGGCTGTGCAGAAGCTTTTTAGTTTGATGTAGTCCCATTTATTTATTTTTTGCCTTTGTTGCCTTTGCTTTGGGTGTCACATCCAAAAAAAAAAAAAATAGTTGCCAAGACTGAGGTCAAAGAGCTTGTAGTGAATAAAGGAAAGCCTCAGGTATGCTCTGAATGGAGGCTATTAGCATGGAAAAGCTGGAGTGGGCTAACTGCAAGGAGAATATCTTATGATTGGTTTGGGGAGCATATTTGGCTTTCTCTGGTTTGTTAGCAGATAGAAGTACGAGGTAAGGAGTGGGGAGTGAAAATGAAGGAAATTGGCTGTCATTCTCCTGAAAATGTCCTGCACTTACTAGATTTCCCTGACCATTCAGAGCCAACTTCTGGAGAGGTTGTAATTTGTCTTTCTAGCCTTACTGGTCAGAGTTCTATTATCATATATGGTCTGGCTGTTGTCTATTTGTTTATTAGTCTTGCATACCTTACTTTTCGTTTTCCCCTCCAATCATAGGAGCATCCCTCCACTTAGCCACTAGTTATATTTTATACTGCCTTATGTAGCCTTGATGACAGATTGTCTAAACCTCCCATCATCAAAGAAGAATATTTGAGAAATATATATACATTCAATAAATATTTAATACAATAACAAATCTAATATAATTGTCATAGTGGGAATTATTATGTGATTATGTGTATGTAGTGAAGTTATAATTATATCAGTTGAGTTTTGTATACCAAAGCATTTGTTATTTTTAATGTTGAAGATATTTTATTAAACATTTTTATTTCTTCTAGTTGTTGATTGCTCAATATGAAACTTATACAGAGTACATTAAAGATACTTTAATTAGTCTCAGATACAACATTATTTCTCACAATTCTGTGATGCAAAATACACTTCTTTCAACTTCTTAATACCTGGTTTCTTTCTCTTTTTTTAATAAAAAAATGAACATTTGCATATTTCTATACCACTTTTACTAGATAGCTTGAACATTGATAAGTGAAAGGGATTAGTCAGATACCATGTAAGTTTATAACTTTGTTTACATTTGTTGGCTATTCTGACATATGCCTATTAAAAATAGAGGGAAAAATATTTTGGTTAACATAGCTCCTTAATCTCCGATTTCACTAGCATAGCATACTTATTCCATTTTATTAGCATCTGAAGAAAGATTTAGCCACAGATTTCTTCTTCCTGATCAATTACGAGTGTTTACTAAGTATCTATTATATGTCTAAATACAATATCAGATATTAGGAAATATAAAGCATTACCCCCTCTTATGATATTTAGTTAGCAAGCCCAGTGTATCATATCAATGTTAAACAACAAAGGAAGAGGAAATGTATATGTATATAGGAGACAAAATATATGGTACAAATATAATAATTGTACATAGTGGGAAAAGGAAGAAAAAATAGATCTTCCTTTAGAGGAAGACAAACCTAGAATCAGATTCAGGCTGTATCAAACCTAGGATTAAAGTTTCATTGTATGACATCTGGCAAGTTATTTGACTTACTGAGGCTGCAGTAATAACAATTATAATTGACAATAATAATAATAATTATAACAAACAAGAATTACAGGTGTTCTAGAATTTTTCATACACTAGTCAATTTAACTAATCCTCCTAACAACCCAAAGTAGCAGGGCACTTCTATTATATTCTATTTTATAGATAAATTAACTGAGGAACAGAGCAGCTAAATAACTTGCCCAAGGGCAGAGATCTAGTTAGGAGAGGAGTCTGCTAACAACAAATTCTTGTATGCTATTAGAATTTATATGGAGTAATTTACTTGAATTGGCCACTATGGTGACCGATTCTTGGTAGCTGCTCCACAAACATTGGTTTGCTTCTTTCCAATTGAGTATAAGTTATTACAGTGCCTCTCAAACTTCAGAACACACCAGAATGCCTCAGTCATCCAAAGATATCTGGGCCATGCCCCCAGAGCTTCTGATTTATTAGGTGAGGTGTGGAGTACCTAAATTTGCATTTTTAACCAGTTCTCAAAGGCTGTTGATGCTGCTGATCAGGACATCCCACTTTAAGAACCATGGAGTCTATGCTTACCTAACAGAATCCCACTTATGCACTCTTGGCCTCTCAGGGCTCATGATCTCATAAAGACTGTTTTGAGAACTGAAGATTTACAAAAACAGAATAAAAATATGATCCATATAGATTGGTTAGTAAAACTGAAACATACCCATGTAAGTTATTTACATTTTTAATAATCAAGTCTGGTTAAAATTTATAAAATAAAACCCAAATGGAATTAAAATTCAATTGGCAAGATACATTATGCCAATCACTTACTGTGGCGTTTGCAAAGTTTTTACATGCTAAAATACATTTACAAATTAGAAGCATACAACAGATACTGTTCTATAAAGAATTTTATTCAAGGCACTATATATCATGATCATTTTCTATACTCTACTAGATCATTTTCTATACTCACAAGGGCAAGGATCTTTGTTCCGTCATTTAGCATATCCCAATGCTTGGAACAGAACCTAACATGTAGAAGGTGCTTCTAAATATTTGCACATCATTCACTAATCCTTTTGGTTAAGAGGAATTACAGAGCCAAAAGATATGAATGGTTTTACAACCCTGGATTGGCATTACCAAAATGACTTCAAGGAAGGATGTACCAGCTTCTACTCCCACTAGCTCTGTGTGTTTGTGCCTATTTCCATTGCTCATAAACACCACTTTATATATCTGCCAATAGTAACAATTACTGCTACATGTGTTTACCATATGTTGTTTTTCAAATTTTAACAACTCTAAAATCAAGATGCATACCCAATGGGATAATTTAGCTTTTCTTTTTCTCCCTTTGTAGAGCTCCATAAAAATAATGATTTGTCTCACAGCTTATGGCATTTTAGATTCAAAAAAGAAAAATCCAGTGATACATAAATCTTAGTACTGTATTTGTGAATACTAGTCATAATTACTTCAAAAGCTATCTAATGCTGTTAAGCATTTTGAAATATCACTGGAACACTATGTGTCGAATGTTGTCTTAGAGCTCTGATTAACTACCTAAGAAATATCCTATTTTCCATGGGCTTACTGACAAATCAGAAACACACAACTTGTCTTAATTGCTACAAATCAGCATTATTTGTCCTATATTTAAAAGAGATAAAAGGAGAACATGTCACCAGATTTAAATTAACAAAAACATTTGTAAAAGAAAACATATATTAGGAGATACATGGAAAAAAAGTAAATATACCTGTAATCAAAAACCTCAAATTTTTCTATGGAAGAAATGTATAAATGTTTTTAATTGATTTTACTAAACTTATCTGCTATATGCTACTATGGTGTGCTTTTTTTACTCTCAAATATTAAAAATTAATCACATATCAGACAAAACTATTATATTTTTTCTCACTATTACATAATTTTCAATATTTCAAATCTTTAGGAATAAATATTCTTCCAATGAATTAGAAATAAGAAAGATGAAATGGCATGGATTGCTTCAAATGACCAATAAGTATCATAAAATGGTCAGCTTTAAATAGTAATATATAAAAATTAAAATTGAGTAAATTTGGAGGGTGAGCCCTATGTTGTGCTCTGCCCTGACAGCGCAGGGCCTGCTGGGGATTCTCTCTCTCTCTCTCTCTCTTTCAAACTAAATAAACCTTAAAAAAATAAAAAAATATATATATATATAAAATGGATAAATTTTTGCCTCAGAACTGAACATATATTTTTTGCATATAATATTAAAATTCTTTTAAGACTCAATTACTCCAAATGGAGATACCGAGTTTATACTTGATTACAAGGATTAACTGATAAGATGCATGCAAAGTGTGCAGAAAAGTTCTGGCTCATAGTAATTATTCATCAAATATCAGCTATGATGATGATACTGATAATTAAAGTATTTAGACAATAAATCTATGTGGCTAGTGCAAATAAGGTTTTCTCTTTTCATTTTTACTTCTATAATGAACAGTTGGAGGATGCATAGTAGCACTGGTGTAATTACCCACCTTCATAAACATAGCTATAGAAAAAATATTAGCTTCATTTTCTCTGCTGCAGAGGGGGCAGAGAATACAAACATGTATATGTACATGAATGTGTGACTAATATTATATCTGTATGCATGTCTGCAAAGGTTTGAATATTGAACAATCTTTCTCCTTAAAGAAAGGGAAACATGGTTTTGTTGTTGTGGCTTGGATATTAATAGTCAATTAAAGACTTCCTGTGGGAGAATATGATAAAAGGGGGTTTGTGGCAAAAGGGAGGGAAATGTTGAGTATGTGAGAGGGAAGTTACAGAAAGGGAGGGAGGCAAACCCTAAGAGACTCTTAAATACTGAGAAAAAACTGAGGGTTGATGGGGGATGGGGGAGAGGGTAAAGTGTGTGAGGGGCAATGAGAAGGGCACTTGTTGGGATGAGCACCGGGTGTTGTATGGAAACCAATTTGACAATCAATTATGTTTAAAAAAAAGAATATTGTGAGTATGTGAGATGGAGTCACTCCAGATTACAAGAAGGTGGAGGACAAATGCCAAGAGATTGAGCATGGGGACATTCCCAGAGAGCATCCCCAAGAGTGGAGATAATTTTCCTAAGAAGTGAAAGGGCGCTTTGTCTTGAAAGTAAAACTAGGGGAGAGCCAAGGTTAAGGTCATTGGGGAAATAGAGTCATTGTCCCTCTGATCATTAGCCTTTGTTGAAGGAATGCAATTGTTACCTGGAGAACTTCCTTACTCAACATAACCCAGCACCCCACCAACTCACCATGCAGGAGGAGTGATATCCTTCAGGACTTCAGTACCCTTTTCATTACCCAAAGAAGATATCTGCTTCCCAGCGATTTAAGACACGTGCAGCCTGAGTAAAGGTGGTTGGAGTCTTGGCTAACTATTGACATGGTAGTGTAGGATAACACTGTAATGCTACCGTAAACGATGGGCAGTGGTTAATGAAGTGGGTTTTACAATTCGATAGTATCCTTGTTGCATTAAAACTGTCAGTTTAGTATGGGTTGTTTTCAGCACAAAGGAAGACTATAATCAAATAGAACAAAAAATAAATAAAACACAAGCATTCAAAGATAAGTGGCTTAGATATATTTTCCTTGATACCAGTGTTAAAGTGTTTTGTCTGTTCTCAAGATGGACTATAGTATGTAGTTAATGCAAAACATTATTTCTATTATCATCTATTTTGAAACATTATTTTCTTTGGAATGCTCATTAACCCAGGAGCACACACATCCTTTGAAAAATCTCATGTTTAACTAGGAAAAAACAGAATAACTATGGTATATGTATTTATTCACAGGCCAAGGAATACGTATATGTACTCTGTTCATCATAATACTTAAGTTAAATAGATATCAATTTATCTAGTGTTTATCCTAATATTTCAGTCACAATGACAACTTAAAAAGTAGACAATATTAGAGGTTTCTTTAGTGAATATTTTTAGAGAAAAAATAAATGGCATGCTAATAGATTACTTCTTGTCTGCGTGTTCTACATATTACACATGTATTATATGTAAACACCATTATATATTCAATAAACTATTCAGAGGTACCTTTTGTATCTCCTTAATGGTTCTCAGGGGGATGATATCATACTATATTTTTTCCCATTGTCCACTTTATAGAGAACCTCATTTTTTTTTATTTAAGGAGGTCAACTGTTATTGTTAAATACACAAAAAATATTTTTAAAACATCACCTCATATATCATTTGTGATGTTAGCCTCATTTTTCTAACACAAAATGTAGAAGAAATGATTGATTGCAAGTTTTCTTTCAGATGATACAGTGACAAACAAAAAGCCAAAAAATGTTATCTAGGATGTGGTTAAACATTAAAGACTTTACAGTCCATATTCTTTAAACTGGTATCTAAATAGCCTATTAGTATTATGTATATAAGTTGGATAGTACCTTGAACTATGATTAGCTTAAATTCATTCTAAATATCTGGACACAAATAAATATAAAACACATTTTGCCCTTAATTTAAAATATCTTTCAAAAATATAAATTTTACATATGGTATTATTCACAAATCCCACAAGTAAGTAAACAAACTTTTTCATTAATAAAATTGGGATCCATTGTTTTGGCAAGACTATTCTGCTATGAATAAAGTGGATGGGTCAGAGAAAGAAGGCTTTAGGATTAAGGACAAAGTAATTAGCAGGAATGGAAATGCATTGACTCGTGTTAAAGAAGCTGTCAGTGAGAAGCTCCTAGTGTCTTTGAAAAACTAAGGGAGATAATGAGAAAGAGTGAATAGGTCCTTCAACATCTGCCTAGCTCTAACATGGAGGGGGAGTGAGGGCAAGCAGGAGGATCAAAAGCACAACGCAAAGACAAACACATGTAAACTCCTTCATTGCAAGATATGAGCCCTTTCAAAGGAAAGAGGGAAAAAGGCATAACCTTAAAGTTACAATGCTTATGAGGGGCTCCTGGGTGGCTCAGTTGCTTGAGTGCCCAACTTCGGCTCAGGTCATGATCTAGGTGTTCGTGGGTTCAAGCCCTGTGTCAAGCTCTGCACTGGCAGTGTGGAACCTGGGATTCTCTCTCTCTCTCTCTCTCTCTCTCTCTCTCTCTCTCTCTCTCTCTCTCTCCCCATCCCCCACCTATACTGTCTCAAAACTAAAGTTAAAAAAATAAGTGAAAATGCTTATCACTATAATTGCTTATCACTATAATTGATAATGGCATATTAATTGTACTGATTTATACCCGAAAGCAATTAAACCATGGAAGCTGGCTTACATTCCATTTAGGAATAAAGAAGTAATCCCACAGATTAATCAAAAAGGGAAGTAGGAAACCTACTAAAGTTGCTTTAGGATGATACCCCTTGAATATTGGTCATTCAACCTGATGATTACAGAAATATGCATCCTTAGAACACTATTCAAAAGTAACAATACTGTAGAGTTACAAAAACTAAGGTGGGAAAGAATTGTATAAAGCCAGAGGAAGTCAATAGTGCTGAAAAGTGAAGAAATAGGAAAAGTAAAAAGATCAGTGATTTGTGAAAAATAAAAAATAAAAAGATGTGTCATGGATGATAGTGGAGAAAGTGGTTTCAGTTCAGTAGTTCAAATGGACAGGAAGAGGCAAGTGCACAAGAAATAGAAGAAAAGATACAGAGATATTTGAAAATTTTGGAAGGAAAATAGCATATAGAATAGAATATAGTATGCCAAATTCTAAATTAGCAGTTTTGACAAAAGAACACAATTTTTTCTCGATACCATAACTAATATTTTTGTTAGCATCTTATTTTTTTCATCATGCCTACTCTTCATGTTAAGTTTATATACAAAACCCGTGTATCAAGATTAAAGATTTTTTTCCTAAAAATTATTATACACTCAACACTTCAGGATTTTAGTTACACTAAGAAAATTTCAATTAGCTTTCTTAGCAATCAGATTTTACAGACATGTATTTTGTTCTTCTACAATATAATTCATTTTTGCCTTAAATCCACCCCAAATTTTCTATATTTGCTTACCAGAATAGACACTATTAAAAATGTAATATGACTTGGCACAACAGTAATTATACCTGTACCCACTCTAGGATGTATTTAATTTATGTAGGTAACTATCATAAGCTACAGCAGCCTGGTATTCTACAGGGTTCTGAGTACAGGAACAGTTTTGAGTTAAATATTCAATGTAGCATAGCAATATTTAATCATTTAGTACAAATTATAAACTGGAAGAGTTTGGTTAAGATATTCTAAATTTGAGAAGTTGTTTTAACTATTAATTGCAACCTATCAAATTAATTATTAATTTATAACCAGTAGAAATTAATAATGTTGCTCTCCTGTATTCAAAAACTGGAGTGTGGGATTATTCTTTAAATTAGCTCTCTATACATAATACTTTAATTTTTCTCTGCATTTATATGCAAATAATATAAAGAGACTGGTTGTTTAAAAATATGTCGAAAAACTCTTTGAGAGTCCTCCTTTCAAAGATGGGACTTAATATCCCCCTCCTTGAGTGTTTTGAAGGAGTCCCTGTTCGAGTGCTGACTACCTAAAAGGTCCATGGTATGATAAGCAATAGAGACAAGGAGAAAGAGAAAATGGCATTCAGCCACATATGCAGCACTTCAGCCACTGGACTTGGGCAAACAGCTAAATGTTGGGGCTCGTACTTCCACTGTCCCCACTACTCACTCAGTATCAAGAAACTCACAGCTAAGGTCCTTGCTTTCACCATGGCATGGACATGCAAGAATGTGGAAAGATTACCAAATAAGAAATGGCTCTCTCCTCTCCTGTTGGATGCAAAGCCACCTTAGCACTGGATGAAAGCCCTCCTTCATCCTGTTGGACTGGATCCCTTCTACATCACACAAACTGCACTATCATATTTATAGAAAAAAATAAAAGGGAAAATGGGTGAGGTGAGAGGAGGAGAGGAAGGAAGAAGGGTGAAGTCTGCTTGTTACTATTTTTTTATGTATTCTGAATTCATTATAATTAGGAACTATTGCTTCCCTTCAAAATCCCAAGTCCAAATGTCTTTTCTTGTCCTTTGGAACCTTGACTAGTACATTTGGTTTAAAAAAGTCATTTTTAATGAAATTATTAAAAAGTAATAAAATTCTCATGGGAGAAAAGTATGGAAAGTTATGAAGAACTCTTTAGACACCACTAATATATGTGTTTTGATTAACTCCTTCCCAGAAGTTTTAAAACTGCTTTTAATAAAGTCTTAAAGTTTATTGTTACAAACTATGTATGAATTCTTATTCTATTTAAAATTTATTCAGAGCACATTTTTTTCTCCCTTCCTTCTTTCTTTTTTACAATATTGGTAAATTTACTTTTTAACCCTCCTCCCATCATTTATTCTGCATTTCAGTGGCTCAATTCCCCTCATAGTAGCTTATGAGAAATTTTTACAGAGCGTGGACATGGGTTTGAATCTTGGCTTCATCACCACTCAGCCATGTCATTTTGACAGATGATCTAAGCTTCAGTATTTTTTTTAACAAAGTGTCCCCTTGTCTGACAATTAGCTCCTCAAAATTCTTAGTTCCTAAACCCTCTCAATGGGAATCATTGGGGCTGATAAATGAGAGTAAGATTATCTTACTACCAGGATGATAACAGTGCTAGATATGCATGATAAGTATTCTCACCTCCAAAGAACATTGTATTTAAACACATTATAGGTTTTAAGATTATTATTTAGCATCTATACCCCCATACAATTAGTACTAATATATCAATATGTATAATATGTTAATCATTACATTATTAATAGTAAATTAATATATGTAATTATTTATTGATTATTACATTAATTTATTATGCATTAGTATATTATATTAATATAAGTAGCACTACACTTCTAGAATCCTAAAGAGGTGACATTCCCTGAGTGCTTAAACACCAGGCACAATACTGAACAGTGCCCTTGTATTATCTCACTGAGTCCCATGACAATTTCATAAATTAGGAACTCACGTGATGCCCCTTAGGAAGATGGGGAGACTGAGTTTTAGAAAAAGCGCATATGTTATCCAAGGCCACTCACTCTTTTAGTAAATGTCTGAGTTGGGACTTTAACTGATACTGATTAAAACCTGAAGTCCATGCCCTTAACCATGATGCCTTGTGCCCTCCTGGGCTTCTCCAAGTCCTGCCAGAACAGCCCTGGGCTTTCCTGGCCAGGTTTTGATACAATCCTTCTTCTAGTATCTATAGTTTTCCCTTCTAGAACTTTACACCATACACTGGTTCTTCTCTCTCTCTCCTCCTGTTTTCTCTACTTTTCTTCTTACATTCTTATCTTTATTTTTCCTAAATATTATTCATCCTGAATAATTTCATCAAATTTATTGTCTATTATTTTTTTGTTTTTATTTATGCCTTAACTCAAATTCTCATTGTTATAATCTATATTTCTAGAACTTCCTTAAACTTTTCTCTACATAGCAATAACAAATTAGAAAATTGAATAGAATATATGCTACCATTCACAATAAAAAATGCTATAAAATATCTAGTTGTTCATTGAGTGCAGAATATTTACAGACTTTATGTGGCTAATTGTGAAACTCTGTCGAAAGATATTAAAGACGACCTGAACAAATGGAGATATATATCCTGTTAATGCACATAATTATTTAACATTGTTAATATCACAATCGTTGTGTTCATAGGAGTGTAGGATACACAGACTAATCAAACAAAAAATGGTATCACAGTGGTATGAGAAAACACAGAACACAGTAACTTTTTTTTTTTTAATTTTCTTTTCAATACTCAGGCTTTTTTCCCCAATGTTCAGGAAGACTTTCCAGCTAAGTCTTTGCAACACAAATTATTTGAGAACATAATGATGAAATTTAAGTTGAAACTGAATAATGCAGGAAGGGGTGTAACCGACAAGTTTAGGTAAAATACTTACACCCCAATATGTTCCTTATTTAGACAAACATAATAAGATCTTTCTCTGTGGATACCACTCATAAATATTACAGATCTCATTCACTCACTCATTCACTCACTCATTGTTTGCCAGTCGGCCCCGGTTTTAAGATTTAGGCATATCGTGGACAGTAAGTGTTCTAGTTTAGCACACTGGCATGTGAACAGAGTCATTTATTTCAGTGTGAGAAGTGTCTAACAGGATCTGTGTCACTGTAGAAGAAGGAGCTATGAACACAGTTTTGACATCTGTCTGCTTCCTCCTGACAACCAAGAGGCCTTCCCCTACAACGAATATCAACTATTTGATGAACTTCCTTTAACTGTTCTTTCTTCCCTGTTTATCCTTAGGATGACTCTCACAAGACTTGGCTAGTATTCTACAACAATTACAGCAGAACTGTTCATCCGTCTGTTTTCATTCACTGACTGATAACTCAGCTATATAAAAATTTTCTGTTGTACTAAAATTTAATGAATAGTCCCTAAGTGTAAGAACATTTTTTCCTTCCTCACAAAATCTGAATTATCCTCCCACATTTTATCAGTCTGTCTTCTCAATAGTAGCTGTGATAAAGATATATTGGCTAGTGATGCTATAGACTTTTTTTTTTCTACTTGTGCATTTCATGATACATTTGGTTATTAGGTGACTTTTTTAGTCCTTGGTTTCGTCTAACCACTGGTAATGAAACCTGGATATTCTAATTGAAGAATGACCCAAAAATATGAGAGAAAGGGTACAAAGCTGGAAAATAAAATAAAATAATGAAAACCAATCAACAAATGAAACAAAAAAAACATGGGTATTATCCAGGGTAAATACATTGGGGAAGAAGATTTAATTGTGTGTGTGTGTGTGTGTGTGTGTGTGTGTGTGTGTAATTGAACATTTATAATATCTGAGTTACAACGACTTTCGATAATTTTTTTTCTTTTCATTATGAGGTTATAAGAAATCAATTTACCCTTAAAGAAACTTTCAATCTAAACTGACACTTAACACTGACATTTGATAATCTTCTTGGAAGTGATGGCTTTGGTCTCCACACTCTATTACTAAATCAGGGAACAATCTGTCGAGTCATATAAGTAATATATGATTATTGTAAGATTATATGTTCACTATTTCATCCTAAAATATTATGAAAGCACGCATGATGTGTTACTTTTGAAGGGATGAAATTAGGGATATGCAGGTCAACAATTCAGTGTGGGGCTCTTAAATTCAAATTTCAGATTCCTATTCTTAACACAAGATATCCAGTCACATATCTATTTATTGGTCAGGAAATAATAAGGGACCACTTCGTGTCAGAAATGTTCTAGGTGCATTGTTGAATATAGCAGATAGAAATCATTGCCCTGGTGGAATCTGTATTATAGGAAATGGAACAGAAATGAACACTTAATATATGTGAGTAAAGTATACAGCATGTTAGATGGTGCAAAGTGCTAAGGAAAACAAATAGTGGAAGGTAAGGGAGTTTGGAGACCTTGCGGGTAAGCATGAATATTTCAGAGAATAAATAATAATAGGACCTTGGGTCATCATAAATCTGTGGATTCTATATTTCATACTACTGCATACATAAAAGTGCTTTTCATTGATTGAAGATTGGAAGGTTAGTGTGTATGCATATGGGGATCTTCTTCTGAGAAGACGACCTATTACTTTCATGAAACTCTTAAAGAGATCTTATTCCCAAACAAAAAAGCCTAATGTTTTTCACAAAAGTAGATAACATCATTCATTTCTTTTTACTACCTTTGCTTTTATTAAATGTAATTGTGTGAGACTTTTTAGAAAATATTATGTTATCATTACATGTGTTAATATTAACTTTTAATCTGAAAATTTTAAATAATAAAATAAATGATGCAAATAATCTCGGTTTCTTCTTCTTTAATTGCAGCCTTTTCCAATTTTAAAAAGAAAATGGACTTATAAATATTGAATGTGATCACAATTACTGATCCCACCAATATATTGCATTTCTACACTTAAACCAATGCTCCTGAAAAACAACAGGATCTAGAAAGTGTTAAGCACATGGTGAAATAATAATTAATTCATTCTTAACAATTGTGGTTTTATTCTGTATAAGATTGTATTGGCATATTATTTACATCTATCTTTTCTTCTTTTTTCAATTTTTCATTTAAATTCTAGTTAGTTAACATACAGTGTAATATTGGTTTCAGGAATAGACTTTAGTGATTCATCACTTACAACACCTAGTGGGCATCACAACAAATGCTCTCCTTAATACCCATCACCCATTTAGCCCATACCCCTGCCCATATCCCCTTTAGCAACCCTAAGTTTGTTTTCTATTGTTGAGTCTCTTATGGTTTGCTTCCTTTTTTCTTTCTTCCCGTATGTTCATCTGCTTTGTTTCTTGAATTCCACATATGAGTGAAATCATATGGTATTTATATTTCTCTGACTCTGTTTTGTTTAGCATAATGTACTCTAGCTCCATCCACATATCAGCAAATGGCAAAATTTCATTCTTTTTGATGGCTCAGTAATATTCCACTGTGTGTGTGTGTGTGTGTGTGTGTGTGTGTGTGTGTGTGTATACCACATCTTCTTTATCCATTCATTAGTCGGTGGACATTTGGACTCTCTCCATAGTTTGGTTATTGTTGATAATGCTGCCAAAAACATCAGAGTGCATATACCCTTCAAATCTGTATTTTTGTATCTTTTGGGTAAATACCTAGTAGTGCAATTGCTGAGTCATAGGGCAGTTCTATTCTTAAGTATTTGAGGACTCCATACAGTTCTCCAGAGTATCTTCACAAGTTTGCATTCCCACCAACAGTACAACATCTGTCATTTCCTTTGTTGTTAATGTTAGCCATTCTGACATGTGTGAGGTGGTATCTCATCATGGTTTTGAAGTATTTACATTTAAAGTGAGGACTTTAATTCCTGCCTTGAAAGACTTATATAGGAATTAAATGATTCAGTATATAAGTAAACTCATCCTACATCATGTTTCTTGTTTTTTTTATAGGTTATGGGTAAGTATGATTTTTTTCATTATTACAAAACATACATATAAGGATTCTTTGCCAGGATAGATTCTTCCTTGACATGTGGTTTCTCCAATGTTACTGCATTTTAATCCTCCATAGATAATCTTTGAAAAGTTCTTTCATTGAAGGAAATCTTCTTTCCCCATATTCCTCCTCTACCTTTTCCTAATGACCAATAATGCCAGTCAACCATTTCTAGTTTATTATCTCCCTTCCAATCTATGTCTGTGTGAACAATCAGGTATCTCATATTGTACAGTTCTCAATTATGTAAATGATAACTTGTGTTATCTTAGAGAAAATTATTTTTTCTAAAGGTCCCCAAATTGGTCTCTATGTGTCTTAAAGATTAGTTTGTATTACAAAATACATAAAAATAAGAGTAGGAAGGGGAAAAAAAAGATTCGCTTTTTAAAATAATGATCAAGTTTACTCTGTAAGAACAGTGATTAGGTTAAAAGGCTGCATATATTTGATTAAAGGGGGATTAAAAGAGGAAATGCATAACTGAGACACACTTCTATACAGGATGCCTCTAACAGAGTAAATATCATGACTGAATACCTACTGCAGTCTTGATCACAGTGCCTTTGTGTTGGCCATGTTAGGCAGGGATGGACAATGAAATGAATCCCTCCATCCAGTGCACTGACATGAGTAACTGGCGCTTGGTCACATAAAACCAACTATAAATCCAAAGGCCCAAACAAATTGAAGAGCCCTAAGATGTTTAAGTACAAAGTTTTATACCCAGCTTTGCTGCCCCAAGTTTCAAAATTATGAGAAATAGTAAATAACGTTTATATAAGTCATGTTAGGCTATAAAATATATGGAGATCTCAAAACCTTTAGGAAAAGTAAAAATTTAACTACTTTTCTTTATCATAAATTGCAAAATTGATACCAAAAATTATATACATACAAGTGATTTAGAAAGTATTTTATTTAATGATTGCTGTAAATCATTTAATTTCAAATACTATAGCATTGGTTTGATTTACATAATTTTGCTTTAACTTCTAAAATTTCATTTTTTGGGGGGGGGCATAAAAGTGTATTAACTAAGAGTTGGTCTCCAGTTTTTCAGTCATTAGCACTCAAACTGAAAGAACTATGTTACCTCATAAACACACAGTGTCACATCTCAGTGACAAATCCTTAAACAATCCAGTAATTCAATAGTCTTTCAATGAGAACACATACCATGGAAATACAGAACAAATTTAAATGTGTTTCTTTTAATGTATTAAGACATGATAGGAACAACCTTGAAAATCAAATTATATTTATCAAATTCAATCAAGATTCTAATTAAGCAAGGGTATACTCAGGTTTTATGAAGGGAATGTTTGTTCTTTGTCATTTAAATGATTTATATATGAGAGATCAGTGAAATTTTAGTTTTGTAACAAATTAATGTATTCGTATGTCTTAGAATGAATGCTCTCTGTTAAAGAATGATGTTCTTACATTTAGTATAAGAAATCTTTTCAATTCTAAAAATAACCATGAAATCTATCATGTCCCATAAAGTGTGCTTTGAACAGGCCATTCTGCTTTGGTCCCTCCCCTAAATAGATTCATTTCCTCAAACCATATCTCCTTTTTCACAGCTTATTATATTTAGAAATTTAAATCATGTCTATACATATAAGTGGCAAATTTTCAAGAGCATATGTTTAAAAAAGTCAAATGTGATCCATTTCCATGCCAAAAACGTTTACATGCCTGGTCTTTAATCACATTTGTGCAGTTCTTCATTGTACTACCAAATGAATGTAGCCTAGGAAACATTTGGTGTTGAAGAAATACTCAAAAGTCACAGAAAAATGCAGATTCCAAAAGAAACTAGAAAAAAAAGTCTAAGTCAATATGGAGAGGTAGATTTTATTACTTTCTTATAAGCTTCATAATTTTTTTTCAACAAGATGTTGCCCCTAATATTATGTACGCAACAATCTAATGGGCCAGATATTATTTTCAACTGTGAAATATACATTAGCAAACTGAGATTTTTAAAAAATTTCTTTGAATAGAACTTTAGCAACATTCTATTATCCTCTGAGAAAACATTTCTTTCCCTTCTGCCCAGTATTTTCACAAAATTTATACACTGGAAATTTACCCTTTCACATCCTTTTTGTGGTAATTCTGCATTAGACAATGTGTTATACTACAGCACTTGCCACACTGCAATGATGTTTAGAAAATTATTTTTGAGTGGCTATTATGTATTAAGTGCTATGCTATGACTGAAAATGTTCAATACATACGAGCCATTTAAAATGTTTCCTTAGATCTATCTGGTCCCTGACCTGTATTATCTATGTCACTGGAAGCTGTGAATTCTTCACATGGAAAAATAAATTAGGAAATAAGCCTAGCAAAGATCTGTAGCATCTGCTCCTCCCTTACCTTATGAATACATTTTTGGTATTTTGTATATGTGCATTTTGTAAACCTGATTCCCCACAAGCAATATTTTCTATACTGTGTGGTTTGCAAATGACTTAGACTTTAGCATGGAAGCAGTAAGGAAACACTGCACAGGTATAATCAGGAAAAAGATGTGATGAAATTTGTGTTTTGACCATCAATATGGAGAATGAACTGGAAAGAGTTGAGACTGGTGTCAGGGAGAACAATTAGGGAGTAGGGCAATGATACAAGGGCAGGAACTATATGCAAAAATCCTTTGTAAACTTCAAAGTCCTTACAAATGCTACTTATTATTATTAGTGAGATTAATTCTTCTGGTAATTAAACCTCCTTGGATTAGAAGCAAGAATAGGCTGCATTAGACAGATTTCCTGCCATAATGGGGCTTGTCATAATGAGACTCCTTTATGTTATAAGTGAAGGCCAAAGTGCAAAACTAAGCTTCAGCCTGTTTTGCACTACAATGACCAGCTGTCTATTTAAATAACTTCTGCTAAAAAAGAATCTCTTATTATATTAACGTCTCTCAGTACTACAGAAAACCATCTCAAACTGTTCCACTAGTCTGTTTTAAGAGCAGTCTTCCCATGATGACCCAGACTGAATTTCCTAGATGTAACCTAATTTAAATGGCATATAAATCTCCAATTTGCCATTTGCTATGTAGATAACCATAAGCACTCTAATAAGAAAATGTAGGTGTCATTACACTTGGTCAAATTTACTATTAAATGACTAGCTAATAGACTTGGAAAATTTTTACATCCTTTATCAATGGAGATGTCATTAAAAATAGACCCTGGAGCTATTTCCTGAATTTCATTCTAAAATCAAAGCACATTATCATTATCTGGTTCTGTTTCATTATAATTAGTTTGGTCTCAATACAACAGCAATTCCTTTAAAGCTTATTGTATGATAGAATGAAATCGGGGGATTTCTTTTAAACTACAAATAGCTTTCAGTTATTTCCTCCCTCTATCCCTGTCTGTTCCTATATCCCCCATTACTAAACTGGTGCATCACGTGGCTAGGATGAAGCTTCCCGAGTATTTGGGGATTTATGCTCCTCATAATGTCTGTCAATCTTAGAAAAAAAACTATGAACTTATATGTTAAACAAAAGAGTTTCTGATCATTAAAAAATTTAGGAAAAAAAGGCCCAATACCCCTGAATTATAGCCTTCAGAAAGGGGCCTTTATTATGTATTTATAATATCTACTATCTGGGGGTAACATATATCTCTAAAAAGACAGTTATCGGACATCAGAAAAATAACTGAAGTCCGTATTAAAACTGTACATTGAAGTAGACAAAGAAATTGCTTAAAGCCCAAGACAATAGCTGGCTGTCAAGCCCACACAGATTATGTCTGAGCATCCCCTACGCACCTAGATTATGTCTAAGCATCCTCTGCAGGCTAAACTTTGAGTGCTGGTCTTCAATGTTTAAGGTAGACCAAACTATCTGGAAAGCTCATTTTGGTGGAGAAATCTGACTCCTTGGCACTGCTATGAAAGATATGTTTCCTCCATATCATAAGGTCACATAGTGCAGCATTATTGGTGTAGTGGTGAGGATAGCTGCCTTTCACAGGGCAGCATAATTCAGAGGAATTTATCCTCGAATGAAAACTCCCTAATGCAAAGCAGATGACTGATAACATCCTTTATACAGACTGAATGTAATGGTTTATCACTTCTGCATACTAAAACCTTTTGAAAGTTAAAGGAAGCAGAACAGGCCATCACAAAATGTGCCACTTTGGCATGAGGACTGTTTTGAACTGAAGGCAATCAAGACCCAGTGGATTCAAAGACCTTTACCTCTCCCTTAATTGTCTCTGAGAATTTAGAGGGCCTGGTCCAGGAAGAGAGGTACCACCAGAGATATCCACAAAGAGTATAGGGTAGGTGTGCCAGACTAAGGAGAACTCAGCAAGACATTTTTGTTCAAATTCCTCTCTGTGTCCTATTGTCTCTGCAGAGCATGACAAACATTTGTTTACCAAACATTTACTCTTACCATCTATCTGTTAATTATCTTACTTCCTTTTGAAGCCAAGCGCCATCCCCTAACACCTTAGATCAGGATGGCATGTAAGTCTCAATTGCCTGTCTGTAAGCTTTTCATGTCTTTGTGGGGCTCCCACAAGTACAAAGTTAAATGGCTTTCTCCTGTTAATCTTTTTTATATCAATATAATTAATAGACCAGCCAAAATAATTCAGAAGGGTAGAGAAAAAATTCTCTCCCCTACAAAAGCAAACAGTAGAAGAGTAGCAATATGATTTTAGATTGATGGCATAAATTGAACAAATCACAAGAAATTCAATCACGTTTGAAGCTGGCATCCATCTTGTCAGTTCAGCTGAAAGAATGAACAATAGAAGTCATATCACCCCCAGGCACAGCTGGACTGACCAAAGAACCTGTAGGAATGCAACCCCACTAGCTTACAAATAATCAGCACTACCCTAAAGTTATAACCACCAGATGTTCTTAACATAAGGAATAAAGATACTTTTCATATTCCAAATCTCTTGAGATGGAGGAGACCTCAGGGACTCAATGAAATGGCACCAGACCATCTGCTAGCATGACCTCACGGGCATCCAATCAACAGTGTCCACCTTCTCAGGAAATTCCTTCTCAGGAAATGCTCCAAATTTTGCCCTTAAAAATCCTCACTTGCCAACCACTGGGGAGTACGGAACTTTTGAGCATTGGTTCCCTGTTCTTCTGGGTAGTGTCGTGCCATTAAGAGCCTATCTTTCTTCACTGCAAAAGCTCAGTGTCAGCTTTTATTGGCTTGCTGATCCTTGAGAGGACAAGCTCTTACTGGGTTCAGTTATTTGGTTAAAGCAGCATAAATATACCCTCTCAGTCTTGAAGACAATGAGGGAGTTCTTGGGGCTTTTAGTCATCAGGTGCATCCTGCAGATTCCTCAGTTGAATAAAAGGCCAGCTTGGCAAAATGAACAGACCTTCTATTCTGAAGACTTGGATTAAACATGGGTTAGAATCAGACCTGACTGCCTACCAGACAAACATTTAACCATAATGACACTCAGAGAGGTTAAGATTACTGCCTCCTGAATCAAACTGATCAGGTTCAAATCCCAGCTCTGCCACTTACTCTGTATTTCCGTATCTGACAAGAGATGTAACAACAGATAGCTCACAGACTGACATAGGATTAATTAACCAGGTCATGGAAGACACACAATATATTTTGTGGCATGTTGCTTACCAACAGTTACTACAATTATTGTTGTTGTTGTCACTATATTAAAATAATAATGTATATAAATTTTGATAAATTAGGTAATGCATGTGATTTTAAAGCATCTGGAGCATGAAATTAAACCTTATTAATACTTCCTCTTCCTTAAACCTTTATCTAAAATATTGTACTAATGTTTTTAAATCAAGGTTGTCCAGTAAGAGGCATTTTTTTTTTCTTTCTTAAAGCTAGGTAGATCCTCAAGACAAGTATCTCTCTAAATACCTCCTTTTCCCATAAAGTAACCAGTGGTCCTTTGCCAGGAGCATCCCTGTCAGAAGACTAATAGGGACACCACTTGAGTCACATAGGTATTCCATGAATAGAATGCAGATGTGTAGAAAAACAAAATGTCATCATTGAGGTTGTTGAGCTGAGCAAACATGGCTTCACAGTGTCAATGATTTGGAATTCTCCTCCAGTTTCTCAGAATTTCTGGTGACAGCTGTGGCACAAGAGCTGATAGTACTGAACTTGCTCTATGATTTCCTGCCCAGAGTTTTAGATTTATTAGATTGAATAGAGTTTGCCTGATACCTTGGTAGATTATTCTATACATTACTTTATAAGAATTACCTCCCTCGCATGACTCAGTGCCTTCAGTTTATAGTCACTAAGACTTGGTTTATAGTTTATTCTTGGTTTGGAAAAAAAAATCACTTCCCATTGTTCTGGTTCTTTATATTCCCCATCTACTTTCAAGATGCCAGAACAGTATGATTATATGTAGTATTCCAAATTGAAGATTTATTATACATTGCATTTTTTTAAAAAAAATAGATTATGGATCTAAGAGTATACATTGCTTAAGAAACAAAAGACTGGATGTGTGATTTGTGTGCATATACTTTTTTCCCTATATTCTCATCAAGATTACCCCTGACATTTATGAATCTGAATTGATTTATTATCAAATGAAGTTTTAAAAAGCCTAACAATTTAAAAAACAAGCATATATTTAAAATAAACAAAATAGAATCACCTGATTGAATAACAATAAGCCTGATGACAATTCAGGTTGAGGGTGAATTGTCTGTATACCCTATATATATGTATATATGGTATATACATATACATATACATATATATAAGAATATATATATATAATATATACACACACATATATATATTCTTAGTCTTTCCCTAAAATTTTTATTTATGCTGTATTTAAAAGCAAAAGCAAAAACAAAAACAAAAAACAGAAACAAAATCAAAAAACCTGTATCAAGAAGAGTATAACAAGTGACAACATTCAAGTTTCATAAGCTAGAACTCTCCTTATTGGGAAAACAAATCCAGTTGGCTAGTATGCTCTGTTTAGTCGATTAGCATATTTTTAATTGGGAAATTTTTCCAGGGTGCCTGGCTGGCTCAGCTGGTAGAGCATGTGACTCTATCTTGGAGTTGTGGGTTCGAACCCAATATTGGGCATAAGATTACTTGAAAAATAAAATCTTAAAAGTAGTTTTCTAATTTATAAAAAATCAGAAAAATTAGGCTAATAGTCTTCATTGGCAAAATTAGCTGAAGCTGAATACTGGCTGTCCCTGTACTCATGGCACATGTTCTCCAAATGTCTCTTGGTCCCCTTCTTCCATCTTTCTCCATTCATTCATGTTAGTGGGCTAGTGTCTGGACACACTTGTGCTTGGAAACACTGACATAGAGATGCCAAGGGATGATGTGCTAAGATCTAACAATCAAAAATGTTTAATTCTGTAGAGGTAAGGTTAGGAATCCATCAACAAGTTTTATGATGTAGTTTACTTCAACATAATAATAGTCATGCAAATGAAAATAATTACCCACTTAGTACTTGAACAACTATAACATTATGCAGCCATTAAACATGATGCCTTCAAAAATATTATATGCAAATATAAAAATGATTTGGTTAAATGACAAAGCGATAGATCATACAGTTGCAGGTAAATTAATATTGAGTTATATTCCAGAGAGAATTCAAACTAGATGTTTACTATTAAGGCACTACTCTCGATAGATGGATTATCACTTAGAATCATAAGCTAAATTGGCCAGGCAAACCAATTCCAGGACCAAAGATTCATATTTATGTATGAATTGCAACTAATTATATTTTAATTGAATTGTTCACAACAAATTAGCGAGACCAGCATGCTTCTTTGGAATAGAGGAGAAAAATAAATAAATAAATAAATAAATAAAGTAAGTAAGTTAAGTAATAATTATATGAGTATTGTCTAAAGTTTAAAGTCCAGAGGGAATGGTTGAATACTTGAAAAGGACTAAGGATTAGTTAGCACTAGTATTAATTAGTACTGCAGTACTAGTTAAGCAACATTTTTAATAGTATAATTATTTTTCTGATAGTTTTTTGCATTTTTCATATTTGTATTTTTGTTGCAGTAAAAGCAGTTCATTCTCCATGTAGGTCATTAGAAGAGAGAGAAATGTAGAAATAAAAAACAGCTTACCTATAATCTCACTATCAAATTTTACTATTAAAGTTTCAATCTTTTTTTTTCTTGTCCTTTTATTGCTAAAACAAGCTATATATGGACTAGCAGCCTTCATTTTTCTCACTAAACATCCAAATACCTACACAGAGCTTATCAAAAGGGAAAAAAAAGTAGGCATTTGATAGGTATTGATTGAACATATATATTCAAAATTGGACTTCTATTGTTCTTTTAATTTTGTGTCTTGTTTTCATTTAACTTTATATTGTGAGCATTTCCTCTGTCTTTAAGTGTTCTAACAAAATACTTTTTTTTTATTAAAATCTTAACGTTTATTTATTTTTGAGACAGGGAGAGACAGAGCATGAACAGGGGAGGGGCAGAGAGAGAGGGAGACACAGAATCTGAAACAGGCTCCAGGCTCTGAGCTGTCAGCACAGAGCCTGACGTGGGGCTTGAACTCACGGACCGTGAGATCATGACCTGAGCCGAAGTCGGATGCTTAACCGACCGAGCCACCCAGGCGCCCCACAAAATACTTTTTAAAATGGCTACATGATTGTGCCATAATTTCTATTACTGAATATTTAAATTGTCTTCAAATTAACATTGACACAAAAATGCTTTAGTAAGCATCTTTGCATAGGAAGCTGGTTAGTATAAATATCTGGCATACCAGATAAATACCAGCAGTAACCTGAGGTTTTATGTTGATTATAATTTTTGCAAATTGTAAAGAAAAAAAATGGTATCTAATTGTTTTGATTTGTAGTTACTTGATTACTGATAATGCTGTATATTTTTGTGTATGTCAGTCAAAGACACTATCTTTAAAATGGCAATATTATTATTCCAAAAATTTAACAGAAATCCAATGTATAAAATATTTGATCTCATTTAATCTGTATATAGTTATAGAAACATGGACACTTCTAGCTTTTTGTTATATAGTTATATTATTCATTGCACATTAGGTCATATCACGATTTCAAAATACATGCACACACGCACATACATGTGTATTAATTGTACATTTACTGACATTACATATATTTCTTATCTGACAACAGATGCATATTATTGACTGATGCAGAATTATTGAAGAATAAAAATACTAACACTGGTATAGTCATTTGAAATATAGAATATTAACTTCTGGTCTACTTACACTATCAAAATATATTCATTATATATTCAATATATATAATATTCATCAGATATTAAAACTATGTTCTTTTTTTCTTTCTTTCTCATGTATACACTGACACACACACACACACACACACACACACACACACATTTGGAACTGGCAGAACAATATCTGCCTTAGTAATTCCCTATATGTAAGACATGCTAAATACCCAATTGCTTCACAAAAACTTAAAGATATGTATTTCTGAGAAAAAAATGAAAAAAGCTAACATGTTTATTGCAATATATGTTAAACTTTCAGTTTGGGGGAGCATCACTTATGCTATGTTGATGAATATATATATATATATATATATATAATGTTGATAAATATGTAAATAAATATATAATGGTGTGAAATAAAATTGAATGTATGTTTATTTAACGTCTCTTTTTCCTTTTTTTTTACTTGGAAAAAGATGTTTAATTATGCATTCCTGCAGAAAGGAAAAATCAGTATTTAAGCTTCTGAAATGAAGTTGGAAAGGTAGACTTGATTGAATGCTCAGACAGAAATAGCACAGCCTAGAAGTATCCTGACTGTTCAAAGAAGCCCTCCGCCCTACCACCCCAGGACACAAATCTGCTTGCTGCTGGCCATCTTTCAAATTGAGACTCATGTAACCAGTGCAGATGTGTGTGTCTGTGGCTGCCACGGGATCCATCTGCAGTTTGCACCTGTTGTTTTGCTGAGGCCAGAGTGGAGGTGTGAATATAAAAACTCAAAGGGCAAGTCAACAACAAAATTAAGGAAATGGTATCTCCTCTCATGATCTGTTTCTGCTTTTCTATCTTTTCTTCCACCTTAAGGGTCAAGATGCTGATGGGATAATAACCCATGGTCAGCGTCAGCCAATTATCCTAAGTCAGTAATTATCATAATTTTTCACTACAACATCTTAAAGTGAGAAGATGATATAAACAAATTTCAAAGCCATAAAAAGAAAAATATAAAAGGTTCTTCAAAGGCAGCCTCTGCTTGGACAATTTTGATTCATGTTGATATAGGAAACACTTTGCTGACAGCATAAACACTGCTAGTGTGTGATTACATATTCTCCATTTATTTTCTTTTTTATGTCTTTTTTTTTTTTAACAAAACATATTTGGTAAACGTACTTTTAAAGAATAACACTGAAGAACATTTTTCGTGGATCTTTCAAATCAGTGCAGAGCAGTACTTTTCAAACATGACTATGCATAGGAAACCAAGTGTTGGTATTGTTTAAATGCAGATTCTGATTCAGAATGTCTGGATTGGAGCCTGAGATGTGCCTTTCTAATAGGTTCTCAGACGGTGCTGATGGTGCTGGTCCATGCACTACACTCTGAATAGCAAAGCTACACATTTTATGTATGAGATTTCTTAGCACGTGAAATGATTTTGAAACTGTAAACAGAAATCTTTCAACAAATATAAATGAGTATTAAAATGTTTATAAGTTGATTTACATGGGCAATAGGTGTAACTAATTAAATTAGCAATAAATCTAATAAAAGGTATTTTAAGCTATTAAATTGTCATGTTAAAATTTTAAGCACTCTCCTACCTTGAGAAAAAAAAAATGGCATGAGTTCTAATGACAATCGCCTTCAAGATTGTTGTTCCTAGGTATGGTAGATAGATAATTGTCTTTTTTTTTAAACAATCTTTTGTCAACATGTTTCTATTTGATTTTTAAATTTTTTAAAAATATCTATTTTTGAGAGAGACAGAGCATGATAAGCAGTGGAAGGGCAGAGAGAGAGAGAGGGAGACACAGAATCTGAAGCAGGCTCCAGGCTTTGAGCTGTCAGCATAGAGCCTGACATGGGGCTTGAACTCACAAACTGTGAGAGCATGACCTCAGCTGATATGGGATGCTCAACCAACTGAGCCACCCAGGTGCCCCTGATTTTTAAGCCCTTTGTTTTAGACTCATGTTGAGACAGAAGTATAGAGATTTCCATGTACATCATGCCCTATGACAGGCATAGCCTCTTTCTGATCATCGTCACTCACCAGAATGGTATATATATATATATATTTTTTTTCCATATCAAGGATAAACCTACTTTGGCACATCATTATCACCCAAGGTCCATAGATTATATTACGGTCCATTCTTTATATTTACATTCTACATATTTGAACAAATCTACAATAGCATATATCCATTATGATAATATCATAGCATATTTCAGTGCCTTAGCGAAAACAAAAACTATTCATCCTCTCCTTACACTCCCAGCAACTATTCATCTTTTTATCGTGTTCACAGTTTCGTCTTTTCTAAAACGTTATATAGTCAGAGTTACATAGTATGTGACCTTCCCACATTGGCTTCTTTCACTTGGTAATTTACATTTAAGTTTCTTCTACATCTTCTCATGGCTTTATAGCTCATTTTTATTTTAGTGCTAAATATTTCCTTGTTTGTAGGTAGCACAATTTATCCATATACCTATTGAAAGTCATTTTATTTCCTTCCAAATTTTGGCAATTATGGATAAAGCTCCTATAAATATTCACATACAGGTTTTTGTGTGAACATAAGTTTTTAACTCTTTCAGATAAACACCAAAGAGCCGAAATCTTCAAATTATTTGGATGTTACTAATATCTTGGTATATTCCAACCATATTGTGCCTTACCTTTCTATGCTACATATGGTTTATGAACTAGCAATATAGGCAATGAATGAGAGCTTTTTAGAATCTCAAGTCTCACTCCAGTTAACCTGATAACCACTAGTGAGTCATTCTAATTCCACGTCACTTTGCTATAACATAGCAATTCTTAGCAGTTCCACTAAGTTTATATTTTCAAGGATTTTTAATTTTCTTCTGGATCATGCTCAGCATAGTAATTTTGTTTATATCATTTTCTCTAAGAAACATGTTTAGGTAATGGGGAAAAAATGAGCCCTCTCTTAGAGGATATCAAAGAAATAAAAAAGACTGTTTAAAGTATATTTCTTTGCAAAACACATCAAATGGGTCATTATTTACATGAAATCTTAAAAAATTGTTATGACCTATTGTGCACATTTTAAACGGACATTGTATAGGTAAATTATGCTTAGGCAGTTTTCAAAAACTGGATTTTTGAATCAATAGACCATAGCATCTCTTTGATGTGCTATTTTGTAATTCATTAAATTATTTTCTGGCACATGCATAGCTATCATGATGCTAATGGGTATTCATATTTAAATTATGAACTAAAGCTACCTTATACCTATATAAGCCAATTTTTCCTATCAAAAAGCTTGGAACTGAAAGAGCTATAGAGCAAAACACAGTATTTGAACAAATTTTCACAGCGTTGTGATTTCTAGATTCTCTCTGTATTTGTTAAGCCAATCTGCTGTGTCAGTTATCAATTTATTGCCTTTCAGTTCCAAATGCACCTTTCAACATGGTAAACAATAGAATTTGTTTAAGCATTTCTCCTTTAAAATGTACAGTGTTAAGCTTTCTTAGTAGAGGGCAGAGGGGAGATTTTGCAGGAGGTAGAGACTTCCTACAATTTGCAGCACTGGCCAGGAGGCCCAGCGGTGTGAAGATGAGGACATCTAGTAAGGAACTACCCAGCAGCCACAAGCTCAGGATGTGGTCCTTTGATCTTTCAGTCTCATCGTGGCAATAACATTTCTACAGACAGCCTGGATCCCTCTGACAGGCCCAGCATAGCCTGCATGCAGCCACCTGTGTCTAGAGTTCACACACCAAGTAGTCCTTCAAAGAGCAAGTTCTGTCAACCTTTCACCCTTGCTGGCACCTGGATGCCCATTGCATACCCATCCACCATTTGCTTACCACCTGTTCTTTGTATCATGGAAGGTGCCCTGTTTGCACAGCAGCTCCAGATCAGTTTTGGCCTGGCCAAACCAGTGGTCATCTCTGCTAACCAAGGTCCAAACTACAGGGGGTCTGAACTCTTTCCAAGTCAATCCTTCTTTGGGGACTCTCTCTCAGCCTTAGGTTACCATATAGAAGTCCTTTATATCTTATTGTTATGTCTATCATAGTTGAAAATTCTAACACACTTTAACCTACTGTGTGGTTTCTGTCTCCTGATTGGACTCAGAGAGCTATCCTTGCTTCTATAGTTAGAAGTGAAACTTACTCTAGAGATCATTTTGTTACAGTAACGGCTACTTTCTATGTGTCAGGCTCTTCACAAATATGATCTCATTTCATCCTCACAAAAATCTTATGAAGTGGGTACTTCATTTTACAAATGTAGGAACTAAGTAAGGCCTATAATTAAAGCAATTTTCTCAGGGGCAAGTCAGTGACTCAAGATTTAAAGCCAGTCCTCTCTCAATATTATGATTGTGCTTATCCCTACTATCCTAACTCGTAAACATCATAAAAACTTAACCAAAATGCCCACGAAATTTTACTTTTTTTGAATGATTGATAAATATCTTATATAGGTTTATTATCCAGATAGAACTTAAAATATACCTTTGGAAATCATAACTTTCCAGGTTATATTTGAAGCCATTAATATAAATGGAATCACCCAAGGAGAATGTATGGGAAAAAAAAAGAAGAGCACAGGGTTGGTTGGAGAAGACCCTGAGAAACACTGCCATTTAAGGAACAGAGGAAAAGAAACCTCTGAAGGGAACTTACAATATACAGATACCTCTTTTCTCTTTTTACCAAAGAGTAGGCAAAAGCAAGAGAGAATAAGATACTGGAGGCAAAGAGACTTTCAGAAATAAAATGCTGGAGAGAAAACAAGAAGGAGAATGAAAAATGTTGTGTTTTGGCTTTAGCAACATAAAGGTCAATGGTAAGAAGAATGAAATTAATGGGGCTAAATTTCATATTATAGTGGGATGAAGGCACAAAAAATGAGGAGCTATAAACTTTGAGCAAAACAAGTCTTTCAAAATATTTGACTATGGAAAAAGAAGATGACTGCTATAAAGACATCTAGGTCCAAGGTGAGATTTGGGGTTGTTTGTCATAAATGAGAGACTCTCAAAAATGGTGAAGTTGAAACATTATGAGAACTAGACATTTAAGATACAGGAGAAGGGAAACAAATGATAAAACAAAATCCTCAAGGAGACAGGAAGCATAAAAAGGAGGTTTCAAACAGCATACAACATGATTGAATTAAATAATTTTTAAAGATTTTTATATCAACTTTGACATTCACTGATCTTGACCCTGATCCTACCTGAATCATACACATATGGAAAAGGGGCATGGAGAAGTGGAGAGATAATTTGTTTTCAATACATAGAGTTAGCATCATTAAACTTACATGGTTTCCCTTAGGTTTAAGGTCCATCTATAGAAAGTTCCAATTGTCTGGGAGCTATAAAGTCACCTTTTGACATTTCTGATTCCTACTGTGTGTGATATCCTCCAGGCTCTCTAGGAAATAGAAGCTGCTGAACACATAGGCATGTTTATACTCGCACTGCCCTACTGCAGAGAAAGAAAGACACACATATTTCAGACATAAAAGGATGTGGATAACTACATTCAAGTAGGCTATAAGCCCCTAAAGGAAGAGCTATGTCAAATGACTCTTTTACCCATTAACCAACCTGCTCTTTCACACTGGGCAGGTATATAATTAAGATAGTTTGATAACCATATTCATCCTTAGCTAGCATATTGGGTGATCTGGCTTCCATAGCATCCTTTATAGAACAGCTATGTCTATCTGAACTGATTTCTTCCTATTTAAAAATAAACAAACTAAAATATTAAGCCCTCTCTCACTGTGGAGTATTCCAAGTGTCACTATATATCTCATTATCTTTTAAGTCTCTACTATCATTCAACCAACTCCTTCCCACCCCCTGTAGTTTTCCAATTTGACCTTTCCACATAAATTTGAATGCTATGACCTAGCCCACATTGGGATAACCCTTTTACACAATTTTGACAAAATTAAAGTAAGCTCTGGTTTTAGAAAAAAAAAGTAATATATGTTAGCTCTTCATGTTCTTCTAATTTTTGAGATTCAAGTGATACCATAGTGCTTTATCGTCAGCTACATCAGCAGTTAGCTTTGCCAAGTGAGGTTGCTAGCTCTTCTAAATGCAAATCAAAAGAGAAGAGAAAAAAAGGAGCAAAGCATTATGAGGCAGCAAAGTGATATGGTACGTGGCCAACAAGGTAATAGCCTCTACTGCACACCAGTTCTCCAGAGATGGGGGTTATCTTGTCAATGGTATTAAACTTAAGACCCGGTTTCACTTGCATTGATGTCTGTGGAGGGCAGGGATGGGGATGCGGGAGGAGATAAAGAACTTCTCACAAAAGTAGTACTCAGTATCCTTCTAACAACCACAGAGGGGCTCTTAGTATCTGTGAGTGTCATCACTGTCCAGGCTGTGAGGATACAAAGAAAGAGGTGTGTAATGCTCATTTCCTCCAACTGTGAACACTTAACACTAGTGACAACCAGAAAGAAGCTGCAGTGCCCTCTTCATTCACAAAGGACACTGTGACTATATATTATTGAACAGTGGATATTAGAAGAACATCTCATCATTTTTAGAGTTTTATTTCATGTTCATAAAAACATTGCCATTTTTCTCTTCCTGAAGAGCACCTCTTGAACTGAAACTGCCAGTGACTTTCCACATCCCTCATCCTATTTCATTACAGAAACACTCATAAAGACACAATTTTCTCCTATCAATAAATATGTTTGATGTTCCATAGAAGTTCTATGTAATACATGCAGAACAATGGAGTCAGACTCCAGGATAAATTATTATCAAAACAACTTGAAGCGATGAGCCTGCTTCTGGATGCTCCCCGGTGGATGTGATGCGGGTGTTCAGTGGAAAAACAGAATGAGCAATAAAGCCCATGAGTAATAATCATAAATCCCAAACAGTCATCACCCTTTCTTAAGACATTTTTAAACTCCTTGAAAAAGAAGACTATAAGGTGCAATATGGTTTTAGAAGCATTCTATTTTTCTAATACATTTAGTTTAAGTTTGAAGTGGAACCTGCCTGGACTGGGTGGCTTTCTCATGCTGTGGACTCAGCTGGCAGCAACCTGTGGACTGCCATGATGTGATATGAATGCTGCCTGAGCTGCTGATGGCATTCTGAGCAGACCCTCAACATTTTCCTGACTTGAGTTTGTTTTACTTTTATGTCCTATTTCTGTTAAAGTTTCCTCAAATCTCCTAGCCAAAAAGTGTCTCAAAATACAGAATCTAAAGAAAAGAAAAACAGGTGGGGGTGCACCTAGGTGTCTCAGTCAACTGAGTGTCAGCATCTTGATTTCAGCTCGGATCATGATTCCAAGGTTGTTGAATGGAGCACCATTTCAGGCTCTGCGCTGGGTGTGGCTCCTGCTTAAGATTCTCCCTCCCTTTCTCCCGCTGCCCCTCCCCCATGTGTGTGTTCTCTTGTTGTCTTTCAATCATTCTCTCTGTCATTCTCTCTAAAATGAAAAAAAAATACAGAATCTACATGGAAAGTGCTTGGGAACACAGAATACTTTAGTGTGGCTTATTTATAGGATAGGAAACAACAAGGATGGGTGCTTCCCAAAACAGACCATTAGGTCTCCTGTATTCAAGTCTGATTCTGTATGTTTAGCACTCATTAAATTCAAAGTTCAGGGTACTGACTGCCAAGATAAATAGGTTTGTTTTCTGCTTTTCATATTTTCTCACGTGAAGTCACATATGCCACGAAATCGAGTGCTATTTTAAGAACTAGACACGCTGTGTGGGAAATTCCATACTGGGTATATAGTCTTGATTAATATATAGAAGTTACGTGTTTCTTCTTTTTACTTCTCATTATTTTGTGTTACATATTGCACAAATAGAACAATAGTACATCTCAAAGGGAAAAATGTACAAAAGTATTGGTCAACCAAAATTCTAGTATTTTATCATGGAATTTTCAATATGCTACATTCCATGAACCTTATGTAGGTTCAATGAATATTATTGAAGTTCACTGTCATACAAAGTTTGGATATTGCTGAGATCTGAGGAAAAAAAAAGTTCATACTGTGCATTCCGAGAATTGGTAAAATATATTTACAGTATTCAAATAACAAGAATACAGTGATGGATCACCCTACTACAGTATATTTTACATACTGGATAAAGAGATAAGCTCTTCAGGTATCTCAGGACAGGGTTTTTTATTACTTCTAGATGTTCAACTAATTATTTAACAGCTACTATAGTTTGGAAATATTTTAAAGTTCAGGTAACATGTCATTATCACAGAGCCTCCAGTCCTGCAGATTTCATGTTACAGAGAAGGCAATATATACATCCTTCCATGGAAATTCAGATAGAGATATCTAATTTGCTACCCTGCGCAGTAAGGAAGGTGACCTGAGGCATCCAGTCAACACACTGAATGGGGCTGGGCCAGACTTAGCTATCTCTATAAAGAGGAAAGCTTTATAAGGCATATCTATTGCCTTTCACAATATTCCAGTTTATTTTCATATCACTCGTCTAATATAACAATTATGTAAGAGGTAAGACACTATTTTTTCTATTTTTATTGTTATCACTTATCTGTACAATTACCACCTTAATAACATCTAAATATTATCTTTAAATCACATTTTTACTTTTTCAAAAGCCTCATTAAACTTCATGCTCTTTGGAAGCATATATACATATATACAAAGTGCCTTTTCTAGTTTTAGTGTCTATACATGTGTTGCACACACACACACACACACACACACACACACACGTAATACTATAATGCCCAGGACATGACAGCCACTCATTAAGTGCTGAAACAATGAATCAGTAGGTGAATAAATGAATACTTCTCATTGTCTTATTTTTGTTTAACACTTTTGAGTATCTCTTCAACTGATTTATTACTAAATACCCAGCACTGTACCACACTGTAGGATATAAATGCTACAGCAATCAATTAAAGGTTACTCCACAATGTGGTCCAATGATCCACCTGCTGCCATCTGGATGCTTGTTAAAAACTCAAATTCCTGGGCCCAGTCCCAGATTTACTGAATTAGAATCTCACAGATACTGAAGTTAGAAAAGAACTGCACAATAAGTTGACAATCTTCTTGTGAAAACAGGTCAATGGATTTAAAAAATAGTCATATTCAACAATCAGTGTTTCTTACAATCATTCTCTAATATTCTTTATATGTGATCTCTTTTAGTAATAGATTGGGTGAAACTAAAACTTGTGAGAGATGAAAAACTAACAACATGTAAGTGAAAGTTCAAAATGAAGGTAAATGGTGTACTGGTTTAGTGGGTCTGGGGCTTCAAAAAGAACAGCCACTCTGGAAACCTATCCTCGTGAGATGTATTGATCATTAGAGAAAAATCAGACAGGAATAAACCAACAGCATGGTGTCATAAATCAAGGGGCAGTTTTTGTCCTTATTTAAACCATAGTTATGTAGAATATGAAAATACTTATTCCCAGTAGTAGAAAAAGAAAGTCTTAGTTAATTAAATTATAGGTTGCTTTTTGTTTACATTTATATTTAAAAACTATATATTTATTACTCTTCTTTCCCATTTCAGTTACTCCATATTCTAGTAACTAGTGTTTTTAACTATTGTAACTGTTTTGTAACAGAGTTCAGTTTTTGAAGACTTAATCCAGAGTCAGAAATAAGTTTGCTTGTTCTCTCACCTGTGTTTCAGTGGGACTCAGTCAGTGCTAGCTAGTAAAGAGAACCAGACTTGGGGGTCTTCCTAAAATCTCAGACCTCACAACTCTGATCATGTTGCTCTAGGCTCAGTTGTTACAGATGAACTAGACAGATTAGTGGAGAAAGTAAGTACTTTAATGCCAGGTATATTTATCCTAGCTCTGTCAGTAACCAGCAATGTGGCCTTGGTTTTCTTATTATTTGCTTTTCTTTACAATTTTATCACACAATATTGAAGAATGGTTGTAAGGAAGAAAGATAAATACTTACTGAATTCCTACTGATTAACAGGGCCAAAAAAAAGATCACTATTGTCAAATGACTGTTAAAGCCACAGTGGTGACTTTTAGGCCTAGAAAAGTAAATCAAATTACTTGAAGTCACTTTAAATCAAACTATTTGAAGGGTGCAGTGTGTTTCGACTTGCCTTGACCCAATTCTTGTTAATATTCTTTCCAATCTGAAACATCCCCTAAGGTTGTAGACGGGTTACACTTGGGTAATAGAACACAGGAGGCTACAGAGAATAGGGAAGTGGACAAGGAAGAAGCAGCACAGGCTGTACTTAATACATCTCAGGTAGAACAAAAGAAGCCTGCTGGCCAGTGTCCAACGCTCTGCCAAACGGTGAACACCCAGGACTATCTGTAGCCAAGAGGAGGCCATCAGAGTGGTCAGAAGTAGACCATGGTGCTGCAGCACAAGTGGCTGTTAGAGAGCTTCTGCTAATTTTTAACCTTAGCAACTCTGCCTTCCTGACTAGACTCCACTACAATACCAACACCCCTGAATTAGTAAAGTGATTTTCTGACCATATACTTGTTTCTATATTTTATTTTATTTTTGAGACAGAGAGCGTGTGCACACAAGTGCAGAGGAGGGGCAGAGAGAAAGGAGGGTAGAAGATCTGAAACAGGCTCTGAGCTGTCAGCACAGAGCCCAACATGGGGCTAAAACTCAAAAACCATGAGATCATGACCTATGCTGAAAATGAAAGCTTAACTGAATGAACCACCCAGGCACCCCCTGTCCAAATACTTGTTTGAGAAAAAGATTTTTTTTTAACCAAGAGAAATCTTAAAACATAAGAGCTCAGAGTCTGAGGTAGTCAACATTCTACACGATCACATGAAATTTCTTAGGCTTGTGTTCATGGTGTGATCCGCAGTAACTAAGAGGGACAAAGAACACACCAGTCCATTTGAGGGAGTTTCTTCAAATGCAATGGTAGGGTAGGTTCTATTTGAAGGAACAGCAGAGCAAAGAACAGTTCATTGTAGAGAGAACAGAGTAAAGTGTAGCATGTTATTGGCTTGTTTAAAGAACTAGGACTTTGATGGACAGTAATAGAGAGATTTTTCTCTAGAGCTGGGATCAGCAGCCTTATTCTGGAAGGGGTTGGATAGTAAATATTTTTCACACTGAGGACCATAAGGTTTTGTCACAAGTGCGTGGTTTTCCTCTGTAGCACAGAAGTAACCATCTATAATATGTAAATGTACAAGTACAGCTGTGTTCCAATAAGGTTTTGTTTGACAAACTGGCAGAAAGCTAGAATAGGTCTACCGGCGATTGTCTGTCCATCCCTGCTTTAGAATAAAATAGTTTAAAATGAGAAAATATTCATGTTGTTTCTAGTGCCCCTCCCCCACAGCCAGTGGGGATACCTGCACTTTTCACGAAGCAAAACCTTTTCCATATAACACAGAAAGTACCTCCATAGGTTAATGCAGCATGGATAGGATGCTGACAGTAATGGCTATTTTCAAAAGGAAGCTTGAAAAGCAAGCTAAAAACTAAGGCTCCGATTTTATACCCTGCTGTTCCTCAGCACCTAGCATAGTGGTAAACAACTCATAGGGTTTTACAAATTTCTAATAAAGGGAGCCATTCATATACATAGAAAATCATACTTCAAAACTCCTGGAAAAGATTTTATCTTAAATCGCTTCAAATACAAAACTGTATTTATACTTACAGCTGAGCTACCTGATTAAAAAAGTAAACAGAAACTAGAGAGGGAGGGAGGGAGGAAGGAAGGGAAGGAAGGAAGGAAGGAAGGAAGGAAGGAAGGAGGAAGGAGGAAGGAAAGAAGGAAGGAAGGAAGGAAGGAAGGAAGGAACAAGGATGGCAAGAAGGAAGGAAGAAAAAGATGAATTTTCTTAAAGTTTTCACAGGCTATTGAAAAATAATTGAGGAGAACCAAGTTTTCATAATTTTTAAGTACTCTGCATATGATATTTAATTTTAAACTGAATAGAGTTCTGTGAGGTAGGGACCCCAGTTTCTATTGTAATAGATTTAAAGAGGTAAAATGAAATGACTTATTCAAAATTAATTATCTACTAAGTACCCATATGGACATAAATTCAGACGTTCTGACTACAAATCCATTTGTCTCTCCATGAAATTATAACCATATTGATGTGGGTGAAAGGAGTGGAGGAATCAGTGGGATAAACAGGTTGAATGACAAAGTTTTCAACATGAAGTATTAATTTAATGGGAATGTTAGGATAACTTGGGAATGCTATCAGATTCAGAACTTTCCAGAATTCAAGGAAAATTAAATTCTCTTTTACATAAGCAATGCCATGGGCGCCTGGGTGGCTCAGTTGGTTAAGCGGCCGACTTCAGCTCAGGTCATGATTTCGCAGTCCATAAGTTCGAGCCCTGCGTCGGGCTCTGTGCTGACAGCTCAGAGCCTGGAGCCTGTTTCAGATTCTGTGTCTCCCTCGCCCTGTTCATGCTCTGTCTCTCTCTGTCTCAAAAATAAATAAACATTATTTTTTTTTTTTTACATAAGCAATGCCAAAGCCTGTTGTAGACTTTTAGTCAAGACTTCTACCCGATTTGTTTGTATTCAATTTATTTGCTATTCATGTTAATAATTTATTATTTGCTACTGTGGTGAGAGAGCTAGAGATAAATGAAATCAATTTGAATCAATTTGACAGGGTTTTCGCTTAGAAACTAAACACTGTTTTGCACCACTAGAATTTCACACATTATTCAGCTCTTCTCAGTAAGATGGGGCTAGAAGGTGAGGTACCTGCCAACAAAGTGAAAGACAAATCTATTTTCTTAAATAAGACTTAAATTGCTCTGTATAGTTGTTAAATAACTGGACCCCTTCTATTTCTTCCAGTAGAGATTACAGGAGATATCAGGAGAGGGAGAGGATTCCAAGAAAGGGTACAGAGTGAAAGGATAAACTGGAGAGAGGGAAATATCACAGGTCACCTTTTAAAGCAAGTGATAAAAAAGAGCACATTAATTTATTCAAAAAATATAGAAGACTAATTTAATATGATATAATAGGAACAATGAAACCTTAGAAGATTACATTACCCAAAAAGGTAAGAGTAAAGACTGCCAGTTGACAAAGGGGGTAGAAATGAGAGGGAGGGAAAGTCTTTGGGGGAAGGAACTGGTAGCTTTCCCTCTCAAATTCAACATCTTGGAGGGAGGATGCTTTGAGAGAATCACTCAAAACAGTTTAAGGGGTTACAGCACGGTAGCTCTTCATATCTCAGTGGATATTGGATCAGGCAGGGATCTTGTCTCCTCATTTAGCAAAGAACAGGGGAAATGAGAATGGGTGAGATTTGACAAAGTGGGGCCATGTGCAGGAAAAGGATGGTTAAGACTGATGCCTAACTTTAGTTTCCAGCTCCTGGGAAGTAAGGAAGATAGCTCGGATGTGTGCTTCATGATCTGAGAGTTATTCTAGGAGGAGGCTGGAATTGAGGGCTGCAGTCTTTCTGGAAGACACAAGCATCAGGGGAGACACAGCACCAAAAAGTCAGCCAGATGTGGTGGCCTGCTCTCTTACAGGATTCACAAATTCTGAAGGGAACAGAATTGAAGTGAGCTCCTCCTCTGGGAGACAGGTTGGTGGTTGCCACGCTTTTTCATTTAGGTCATAGACAACTTGCTGGCCATTCATTTTACAGTAAAAGAGAAGAATTCATCCTTCTTGGTTACCTAAGAAGATACTTGCACTTTTCCTGACTTTTTTTTTCCTTTTTCTGACATAGAAGACAGTAAGAGACAAATGGTGTCTAAGATCTAGCCCAAGCCCCACTTTCCTCACAAGTTCCCCTTCAAGTCACTGAAACTAGAGTCTGCAGTAGGAAAGGGAAAGAGAGGGGATGTAAACAGACCTTGAAATTTTAAAATGCACTAAGATTAAGTCCAAATACTCGAATAAGAACATTTTATTAATATCAAGTGGCTAACATTTTATGAAATATGATCAAAATATTCTGTTAAAAGAGCTTTTGAAAATGAGGGAGTCAGTATCTAAAACTTGGGAGGAAGATTGTGGCTGGAAAATAAAAGCACGTCACTGTTATATCGCAAATAGTACAGACTTATCATTAAACGGATTTTACATTATTCATATGTTGCATTTTACTATGCTATATTTGCATATATGTCTAACATCTTCACTGAGACTGTACATTTTAAGGTCAGAAACTAGGCTTTGCATGATTTCCCCCATAGAGCCTAAAATATACTTGTATATTAAAAGTGATAAATAAATATTTATTGATAAAAAAGGAATTAAATCTAATTAGAATATAAGTTATTAGAGTAAAACACAAGAGCAGAAATAGATGCAGAGCATAGAAATCCTTTCCACTTACTGTGTCTTTAGTGAAAGAGGCAGCTGACTATAAAGAAGCAGATAGGACTCTGCCATCATTTTGAAGCAATAACACCTGTTACAAAAGTTTAAGAATGGAGCATTTGTAATCACATGGGCAAGGAGTTAACTTCTAGTACTGCTTCATCTTAGCTGTGTGGTCTTATAGAAGCTGCCTCATTTATTTAAAAAGAAGAAGGAGGAAGAAGAGGGGGAGGAAGAAGAGGAGGAGAAGGAGGGGGGAGAAAGAAGAAGAAGAAGAAGAAGAAGAAGAAGAAGAAGAAGAAGAAGAGAAAGAAAGAAAGAAAGAAAGAAAGAAAGAAAGAAAGAAAGAAAAAGAAGAAGGAGAAGAAGCAAAAGAAGCAGAAGGAGGAGGAGGAGGAGGAGGAGGAGGAGGAGGAGAAGGAGAAGAAGAAGAAGAAGAAGAAGAAGAAGAAGAAGAAGAAGAAGAAGAAGAAGAAGAAGAAGAAGAAGAAAAAGAAGAAGAAGAAGAAAAAGAAGAAGAAGGGGAGGAAGAAGGTCACCTGGGTGGCTCAGTTAAGCGTCTGAACTTGGTTCAGGTCATAATCTCACAGTTCGTGAGTACAAGCTCCACATCTGGCTCTGTGCTGACAGCACAGGGCCAGGAGCCTGCTTCAGAGTCTCTCTCTCTCTCTCTCTCTCTCTCTCTCTCTCTCTCTCTCTCCCTTCCTCCCCTCCCCTCCCCATCTCATGCTCTCTCTGTCTCTCTCACAAAAATAAACATTAATTTTTTTAAATAAGAAGAAAATCTGGCTAGACTATAATTTTTAATTACTCTCCCAGGTATAAAACCCTACAAATCCAAGAAAATCAATATGCAGCAAGATGCTGAAGGAGTGAACACAGCCATAGCCTATACAATCTGTACAACATCCACCTGGCACATACCTAATACATATAGAAAAGTGACACGAGTTATTCTTTCAAATGTTAAGTTTGACTCATTTGGGTTAAAAACAAGGTACACCACTTCTCCTCTGCTCACTAAGTTCTCTATCTAGCATTTCTTATTTCAAATAATATGCCTTTTCTTCTTTTCCTAAACAAATTTCTACAAGATTCAGCAGGTTTCAGACTCGTTTTAGGGAATTAAATGCAGACCAAGTATATTCAGCCTCATCCCAAACCTACAGCGGGTACAAGCAATGCCATGTAACACAGGCAAAGGAGCAAGCTGTCATCTGTGTATTCCAAGTGCATCTTCTGTCTGTTGTTGATGACACCAGACACAGCAAAGCATAAAAACAATCATCTAAAATTAGCAGGGAGCATCATCCTACAATAGAAAAACAATCAGAGCCTCATTTACACCACAAAAACAAACAGCCAGATTCAGCCATTTGCTGGGCAGTTAAAACAAACTTTTAGTTATTGGAAAATGTAAGTAATTTGGAAAGATAAATCATGACACCTCAAAAACAGTATAATACACTAATCCTCTGCAAGAAGTCCATCAGAATAATATAAAAACTAAGGTTGATAATGAAAAAAGGGTTTAACAGTAAAATGAATACTTCAGAACATGGCAAATCAATCATTCCACAACATATATTAGGAACAAAATAACATGACAAAAGGAGTTAATAAACTGTTGGTTTGCTTCATTTTTTGCTTTGACACACCTCTTATTAATGGAGCTTCCCTAACCTCAATGTAGGATATAAACGCTGACATCACAGATGTCACAAATGGATTCAAAAGAATGCCTGATAAACTCTCCAGCCAAATATGAGACTGTTATATAGGTATACATATAATTAAAGACATAAATGTGCCACTGTGGGAAACTAGAAGTTTCTAGAAGATTTGCCAGAAGATGTGACCTTGAGCCGGGCACTGATGAATGACAAGGAATTGTTAGGTTTAAAGAATGGGAAAAATTTCATGAAAGAAGAAGAACCAAGAAGCTGAAGGATTCCTTAGGAAACATGACAAGCTGATCAGCTGAGAACAGATGGGAGAAGGGATGGGAATTGGAAAGAAAAGTTCTAGTCAGTAGGTAAGAAAAGTCAACATCACATTTGTTGAGGAGTTTAAGCTTCATTCTGTAGATGGTAAGGAGTTAACAGAGATCTGTCAAAATGTAGTTGCATGGGAAGAAGATTTCTACCCTCCTAGTTTCTGTGGTTGGATGTAAGAATGAAATGGACTTAAAACATATTCCCAGGAGAAAAGTGTACAGATTTTACTCAGTATTATTATACACACATGGGGAGCTTCAGAAGGAAAATGATGATTCAAAAAAGCCATTAGGCCAAAAAGATTATATTCCTTTTTAAACAAAGAATGATGAGCCATGGTGATATGATCCGACAATGAGGCTTAGGCCAGGGGCAGCTAACTGTAGGACAGTGGCTAGGCAATATATGGGGGAACTAATAGAAGATAAGGGTTATTATAGTAGGTTTATTTGTACTGGTCAACTCCCAGTCTTTGGTGATAAGAATATTCTCTTCCTGGTACAGGGAGGACACCTTTCTCATGGGAAATGTTATGAGCCTTATTTTCATTACAAAGGGGAAGGTCATGGAGACCTCCCTGCAATTTCTGCAATTTCTCAAGTGGCTTCAGCTCAAAATGCCAAAGCCCGTATTTTTGGGTAGCATGTTCTGAACCCCCTCATAGTTCAAATACTCCCAAATATGCACTATTTCAAAATAGCACAGATATTAATCTCCTGCATTGCTATTGCATATAGAAGGTAGGTTAAAATATATTAAGGTAAATACCACTTATTTACAGCTGTCACATGTGAGTAATACCTGACTCTTAATGAGAGGTATCTTCTCTGCTCCCAGAGCCAAATCCACTTGATGTAATTCCATAATCCATGTTCTAAAAAGTAATATTAGTAATTAAAAACATATTCTGAAGGTTATAGGTTATCTCAAATATAGTGAAAGTGTCAGGGTAGGGCTTGATAATATCAAAGCAGGAGGAAATCTCTTACACAGAGACATTTTTAGGTAAGACCATCTGCTTTAAATTGGGGGAGTTCATTTCCCCTAAGAATATTCCCAGAATAATTTATGTTGTCTTCTCCAGTGCAAATTATTAGCATAAGGAGACTTACGTACACCCATTTGCACCCAAACAACCATGCACACACATATCACTGAGTCAAAACTGAGAGTCTATGTGCCTAACTTTTCCCCTTTACCTAACTGTCTCTAAAGAAAACATGTTATTCAAATATGAACCTTTATGAGAGGGAATCTAACCACAATTTTTATTTTAGTTTTACTTATTTTAAGATTTCTAGGTATTACAAGCCAGTAATATGTTCACCTTGATAAAAGCAGCTTCAATTACATGGCAAAAATGTCTAGATCATAAAATTAGGGTGATGTTCCCTATGAAATTACCATGTGTCAAAACTTTGTTCACATAAGGATGGATGGATCAGAAACCTAGGCTAATTATACTGAAATTTCTGTGGATATTACAGTACTTTAAAGTATCTACTATGATGTCTGATAAATAATAGCTAATTATTAATGCTATTTTCTTCATTTTCTTGATTTTGAATATAATGTATTGTTTAATTAAAATGAATTTCTTCTACTTTTACATATCAGAAGCTCCAATTTCTTGACATTGCCCGTTTCCTTTTATTTTGTGTGGGTACATGCCTGTACCATAATGTGAAATTAGTTTCCTATAAACTTTGCTAATGTAGAGATTTATTTCCCATTTTGTTCATTGATGTATCCTCAGCAACTAAATCATGATGGGTATGTTGTTGCGCAATAAATATATGTTGAGCAAATGAAAGAATGGCCTCAGGTACAAAAGTTGTTTGTTAAATTTTTAGAGTTCAAAACGGCTTACAAATGGGACTTTTTAGAGCATTACATTTAAAACTTTGAAGAGATAAAAAAAGAAAATGAGAACAAAGCAGTCTAGAATTCAATATGGCCCCAGAATAAAGACACTACTATTTAACTTTAAAATGTTCCCAAACTCAGTAAGCACAGTTTTTCTGGTTTTGATGCCTTAATATACCTTTGATATTCTTATAAGAAATGAGATAGGGAGAAGGAGGGTCATTACTTTCAATGCTAGAAATATCTGTGCAACTCCAGACTTAAGTAACAGATGAGAACAATGATAATAAAAAAAAATACTAATTGTGATCCCATAGTACATCAAATGCATGCATGTGAGTATGCGTTTCTGTGATGACTATTTGATCAAACTGTTAATTACTCAAATTCACACAATTGCATATACCATAGGAGAAAGGAAGGAAGTGTCTGATCACATCTTCCCAGGTAAAATTCATATTTCATAATATAACCACCAAAACACGAACACATAATAAAATAATATCTTTCATAACAGTAGTTTCTATCTAGTCAAAATCTAAAAAGCAGTCAATTCCAAAAGCTCAAAAATCAAGATATCTGATTTAAGAGTGGGTTTCTGTGATATGTGCATACACCTCATTTGAATGGGTGTAAAGTGTATAACATCCCACCGTGTTAATGGGAACTGTAAGTACCAGTTCCCACAGAGTAGGGATTACATGTTACTTTTATGTTGAGTACTCGTGTCATTTTTAATGTTAGCCACATTGTGGGATAACTAGTTAGAGAAGTAAGATTGTATAAAACCGTAGGATGAAAAGAGGAGATTTAAAGTGAAATGAGGAAACGTTAAATACAGATGAATGGATGGATTAGATGCTGTTTGATGTTTACTAGTATATTGAGTGAATGATATTTAGTATCTCAACAGGAGAACACATTCCTACTATTTTTTTAAAGGATGGATTAGACCAATTAAATGGTATCCATCTATTTTTGGGTGCAGAATGACATTTATAGCCATGCAAACTGAAATACATTATTTTTTTCCCTTTTAGATATAATATCACCAACAGAAAATAAATGAAAAAAATCTTCATGATATATTTGAGGGTGTTATGCTTTCAAATTATATTGAGGGCTTACTATTTGTTACTTTTAGCAATTTGTACCTTTTAGCAATTTCATAATAGAAAATTTTGCCCAATGCTGAAATGCTACTTGTTTGCTGTTTTTTTTTTTTTTTTTTTTTTTTGACTACTAGGAAGTGTTGTTTGTTTGTTCTTCCCCCACTGAATGCTCCCATACTTTGTGTATGTATATACATATACATACACACACACACACACACACACACACACACACACACAAGAGAATATTAAGCAGGTTCCACTATTAAGCAGAGCCCAATGTGGGGCTCGATCTCATACAGTGAGATACTGACCTGAGCCAAAATGAAGAGTTGGACACCTAATTGACTGAGCCACCCAGGTGCCCCAGAATATTCCCATACTTAATGATAAGGTCTTGTGCTATCCATGAAAACAGATCCTGTCTGGGCATTTAATTATTTCATTTGTATCAAGAGCAATTATTCACCCAAATTCGTTGACTTCTGGGAAATGTGATAAGCAGCTTGGTTTGATTTCACAATGGAGGGAAGATATTCTCTAGTCTTTGGAGGCATTGACAGATTTAAGGAGCATTAATGCAATACCTCCGTAACCTGTTATCTTTGTTGCCACTCCTTTTATGATCCACTCTTACACCTCTTTCTGTACAGTCTCAACATGAACCACTTCCCTTGACCACCACTCACTTCAGCAAGACTGGGAAGCCGGAAGTCACAGTTGACAGATATGCTGTCAACATCTTTGCTCCACAATTTTCTCCACCCAAACCATACCTAATTCATTTCAAGTCTTGTCAAGTTCTCCCTCTAAATGGACATCAGTCCACTTCTCTACATTTTCACCACCAATACCCAAATAATCATCATCGCAAAATTTGCAGTTTTCTCCCTTTCTTCATTTTGGTTCTCTTTACAGTAGAAGTAATATTTCTATGACTCTCCACTGTTCTAGGATTCTTCATTGTCCAGTGTAGGGACATTTTTCACATGGCTTCCTTCTGCCTAAAATACCTCCTTGTCTGCTCCTTACTCATTCAAATGTTACTCATTTCCTTGCTTTCTGCTTAAGCTTCTTAGGAAAATCTTTCTAGATACCACACTTCCCTGGTAGAGGCTTTTAAACATAGTAAAAGACTTCACATTTGTAATTATTTTGTTTCTGAAATTGATTAATGTCTGTAGCAGACATTTTGGTCGACTCTCAACATCCGCATAATTTAAATACAGTTTAGACCAATCATAGTAATTCCTTCCCTCTTCTCCAATGACGGATGCAAGGATTTTGATATGCCTTCCATCTGGCCAGTGAGATGTGAGAAAAAAATTGAAGGGGGACTCCAGGGACTCTTATATTCATTTATATGATGGAGATAAAAGGAAAGATAGTCTTCTTTTTTCCTCTGGTTATTTTGTATTTGGATATTGTCTCTGAACTGCAGTAAACCATTTATAATCAGTTTGAGGATGAAGCCAACATCAACATTCGCAGAGTAAAGAGAAAGACTCCAGGTATTTACTGATGTCACTGAACCTTTAAATTACTTAATCTCAAATTCTCTCCTACATGTATACTAACATGGATTAGTTAATTAGAGTTAATAACTCTATCTAGTTGTTATTTAGAGTTAGTGACTTTCTAATTATTAAACTGCTTTGGTTTGGGGTCTGTAGGCAAAACCAGTTTAACTAAGTAATATCTGTCTGGGTCTTAGACTATAAGCTCTGTTTGAGCAGACTCTCTGACTATTGCTTTTTTTTAATGTTTATTTATAAGAGAGAGAGAGAGAGAGAGAGAGAGAGAGAGAGATGGAGGAAGTATACGGGAGGAGAAGAGAGACAGAGAGAATCCCAAGCAGGCTCCATGCTATCAGTGTGAAGCCCAATGTGGGGCTCGAACTCAAGAACTGTGAGATAATGACCTCAGCCAAAATCAAGAGTCAGATGCTTAACTGACTGAGCCACCCAGGCGCCCCTCCATGACTGTTTTTACTTGTCATATTAATGCTAGTATCTAGCTTAATGCCTGGTATATAGTTTGCATTCATGAAATATTTATTAAACAAATGGATAGATGAATTCCAAAAATTTTCTAAAACAACTCCTGCAATACTGTTTTGTCTTTTCTGCCCCCCCACCCCCGCCCCGCCGCCCTTCTAGCTTCTGGCTATTCTTATTTTTCATACTGTCAGTTACTTTTGTTTCTCAAAAGGCATGGTTTCACCCTGGTCATTTCCCTATGAATATGTTATATTTATCTCTGTCCCTCTGAAATATGACAGTTAGTACAAGGCAAAGTCCTTTTGCCATTCTTTGGTCATAGAGAAAAATGGATTTATAATTTTCCTCAGTCTATAAATATCAGTGGTTCATAAATAAAATTATGTATGAGAGTTGCTGTGAAACTTTAAAAAATATATAATAAACCTGTTCAGAATCCTCCCTAAGTCTGATGTGGCTTATATACATCTCCCTAGTTCTAATGTGGCTTATATACAGGCATGTTTACTTGTTCAGTGCTTTATGAAGTGATGCTGATATACCTCCAGGGATTAGATTCATTGATCTATACACTAAACGTCTTTAACTTGAATTTGCATTAAAACTTAAGTGATCCTGTGCATTAACTAGTCATCCTAAATATATGGTAGGCTGAAGAACATTGTTGTCACTTCACGAATTGACATGTTGCAGAGAAAAAGAGAAATAGCTTCTGTTATGTAGAGTATGAGGAATTATTTATAGATTAATGAAGAAACCTCTAAGAAGGTAACTTTTGTTTGACTATAAGAACAAGGCATTTTCAACATTGTTTTCACTATTCTTGGTAACTAAACCTTGATTTCTTCTTAGGGACCTGTCTTGACACTCTCAGCCCATATGGTAATAAATAGGGAGAATCAAACCTTAATCAAAAGGCAGATATATGGGGTGTTTTCCAAAATAAACGAGAACACCCCATTCCCTTCACCAGAATGATCAGCTTAGTGACACTCATGTGTTCTAAATATAGCCAATGAAGTACATTATGAATTTTGCCACGGATGCTGAAACAGTGGGTGCCACCCTTTCCTACAGCATTTGAAGCTGGGCCAACATGAGATCCTAGGGCACGTGCAGCTATTTCATGAATTTAGGGAAGAAAGCCTGTCTGTAAGCAATGAAGCAGAACTGAGAGACCATGAGAGAAGAACAAGAGCTCAGTGACATTGTTTTTGATCTCTATAGTCTGCCATGCCTGAAGCCTTTGCACTTTTCATTTAGTTGGGACAATAAATCACTATTTCACTTAATACACTTTAGGTTTCTGTTACTTGGAACCAAGTCATAACTGGTCGTAACCGATACAATGAGGAAGAGTTTTTTAATTATTAAACATCCGCACAGAAGGTAAATCCATAGGGAATTTCAAGTTTCTAACCATTAAAAACTTCATATTCTGACCTTAGGCAATTACTTGAACGGGATGCTTTAAAATGGAGCAAACGTCAGAATGGTGATTGGTCTTGGTGACATTTACAGGGCTGGGACGCTGAGAGGTGATCCTAGGCAACAATAAGTCAAAAAAGAGGAAGAAAGGAAGAAGAAAACCTTAAGGGGGCATCCTTTGGCCCTGACCCATCTGTCTGATTCTGCTGTTGCTAGGAGGATGTTGTAAAGAATGGAAGCACATTATGCCAGGCACTATTAACACTAAGTGATTTGATCTGACTGATCTGGTCTGAGACAACTTAAGACCAAATCCAAGTGGCTTCCTGCCAGAATTGCTCCACGTACCTAACAGGTTGTGATGGTTCACAGAGATAATGCTGGATCAGCATGAATTATTAATGATTTTGGCAGCTCACAAGTTCTGTGAGGTAATAATGAAAACTATAGCTTTAAATAGCTTGGTGGAAAAATGCAATGGGGCAGAAGGGAATTGCAATGGGCTCCCTGAACGGTTCTGTTGATGTTACCGAGCAAATATAGCTCCTTGAGTTGTTTTTGTTTCATCAAAATCATGATACTCTCGAGTGTTGGCAAGGAAATATCAGGTAATGAGAATGCAGTGAACATGCCTTTCATCAGCTGAAAATCTTTAATTGTAATTGCAGCATGTAATGGTGTAATTAGTTGTCTAAGTGACAGGATAGGCTCAAATCTTTCCTAGTGTTTTGCAGAAAAGACCATTAAGTTTCCATAAACCTTTCTTCAAATGAGATGATGGGCAGGCAAAGGTGGGAAACGGTTTCATTTTTAACCCCATGAACTGAGCAGCCTCACAATTAGAAATGAGAGGGTTTATGAAAGTAAGAATAGATTATATTACTACTCAGATAACCAAGTTCTTAAAATAAAACACACACACACACACAAAGGTTAAATAATAAGCACCATCCTTTAAACAACTCAAGGTACATATAAGTATATATAGGTATATATGCATCTAGCTAGCTAGCAATAGCTCAGAGAGACCAAGGAATGTACTTAGGGTTGCATAGCTACTTTGCTGTAGGAGCACACTGTAATTTGCTCCTAGGACAAAATCTTAGTCTAAGACTTTAAATTTTTTTTTCAACGTTTTTAATTTATTTTTGGGACAGAGAGAGACAGAGCATGAACAGGGGAGGGGCAGAGAGAGAGGGAGACACAGAATCGGAAACAGGCTCCAGGCTCCGAGCCATCAGCCCAGAGCCTGACGCCGGGCTCGAACTCACGGACCGCGAGATCGTGACCTGGCTGAAGTCGGACGCTTAACCGACTGCGCCACCCAGGCGCCCCAAGACTTTAAAGCCTATTATCTTGTCCCTTAGAATAAGCTTCCTTCAACTCTCTTCAAACCTTTAAAACACTAGTTCTCAAATTTCTATATGTATAAAAATTATAGAGAAGCTTGCTAAAATGTAAATTCCCATCAGAGAGAGATTTGAGTTGGTAGTTTATGGAGGCAACCAATCAATTTGCAATGTAAACCAATTACCCAGGGAATTTTGAGGCAGGCATTGTTCAGGCCACATAGTCTAGAATGTTTTTTGCAGAACGCTGGTCTGACAGAAGTCTGGGGATTTTTATACAGGGAAACAATGCAGTGAGGATTCTAATGATATCTTGATGACAAAGGACAACATGTAAAATTACAGATTTATACTTAATCAAAACCAGTCACATATAAAGCTCTAGGCTTTGCAAAGTTACACTAAAAAAAGAACATGGGGTCTCAATCACTAAACTCAAATTGCATTTGTAACTCCAGGACTGCTAGGAAAACAGCTTTTTCATCTGTACCTGTTACAGTGGAGAGGATTCTAGAATGAGCAGTTTGAATACAAGAACATATTTTTCTTCATGAAGGAAGCAAATAATGCTGTAGGCAAAACTATGGTTGATGGATGTGATAGTGGATCTTTTCTTTGTGTCTTTGCCTTATAAGATTAATCCTATCCTCTCTTTTAAGCATATTACATAAAATAGAAAGAAGAATAAAACAAAATCTATTTTTCTAAATTAAAAAGCTTGAAAAGCCTCGCCTCTTTGTCTATCATGATATGATTGGATCATTGCCAAATCAGAAGCTATACAAATGATTGTTCTTAGATAATAGTCCCTTTTAGAAAAATATAAAGCTGCTTTTCCCAAAACTCATATCATGAGTTTCCAAACACAATAAATCCTAGTTTTCTAAAATAGATGTTTTATTTTGGAACCAATTTTACCTTAATTTTAACCATTGTCTGCTAAAGAATTGTATCAATGAAACTCATATGCATTTCAATATTCTACAGCTATTGCCATTGTGTGAAATCTACCATCTACTTAGAAATTTTGCTAAAGTCATTAAGTTTAACAGGAAGGTTTATGAATTGCAAGGTTATGTTTTTGAAAATGCTGGTCCCTCAAATCTTTTTTTTTTCTTTCTCTAAAAACATATGAAGTATTCCATGTTATACAAGAAATATAAAAGTGTTGTTGATAATTACTTTGATTAATAGAAATGCTTGTATAGATATCTGTCTGGTATAGCAAGAAGTGCATATTGCCACAGCCTTACTCAATCCTCATGAAATTTTGGATTTACCTTGTGTAGAAAAGGAATGGGTTTCAAGTGGTAAAGGATGGCTGAAGCTGGGAAGAAAGAGAAGGGAATCTGGGAGCAACAAAACTTGAGGCCTGTATGGGCTTCTCTGTAAGTTGATTTAAAACAGTAGAAATCTAATATGCTCATTGAGGACTAATGATATGAGTACAAGCTCTGTCTCTGTGCTTAGACTATTCTGCTCTCAGAATGATCATTTTCAAATTACTTGGGTGAATGAAGATTTTATAAGCCAGTTAAAAAGACTATCTTTCATTTCAGCTGTGCTGTAATAAAGATAATGAATTAAGCTTTCTGAAGAGCTGGGTTTGAAACTTGACTCTTCCACTGTGGGGCCTTTGGCCAATTACTTAAATTCTCTGAGTTTTAGTTTCCTTATCTGTAAAATGGGAATAACACCATCTATTTCTAAGACTTGTTCTAGAGATAAAATTATATAAAATTTGAGAACACCTGGTTCATATTAAACTTTTTTTTTTAATTTGAGAAGGCTAAAATAGACTAATTTATTGTTGGTGGTTTTCTGTTGTTTTTTGTGTTGTGTTGTGTGTGTGTGTGTGTGTGTGTGTTTGCATTATATAAATTATCAGTTTTTTTCCACATATTTTTATTTGCTTAAAGGAAGTATCAAATAATCAAAACATTTTTTATTAACTTTTCAGTATGCTAGCTACAGGATGTAAGTTGTAATATGCTCTAGGATTTTGGGTATCTTCAAGGGGTGCTACAAAGACCATAAATTTTAGAATTAGGCCCACCTGGATTTCCCCCTTCTTTCCTTCTTTTGACTGATATTTTCTCATTTTTTTCTTATTTCATTTCTCCTCTATTTCCTTGAAAATTATGTTCTCTATGCCAAATATTTTAATATTAACCCTTACTATTTTAACATTCATATCTTTACCTTCCTCTTGAACAATATAAAGAAAATGGAGTAAGGAGATTTTAATGGCAGCATTTTATCAAAATTACAAGCAAATTGTGTACAGCATTTGTTCTCCCCCATAAATGAGATATTGTTATTGCTGCTGTTGCTGCTGTTATTTTGTGCTAGTTTAGAACACATTTCATGTTTATTTATACTTAGATACATATTTACAATTATCTTTACTTACCAATATACTTTCCATCTTAGATCTTCCATCTGGGACTATATACATTCTCCATAAGTTGCATATTTAAAATTTAATTTACTGAGGATCTGTTGGTGCTAACTTTAATTTTTGTCAGTCTTTCAATGTCTTTCTTTTGTCAGTATTTGAAAGTTTTACTAGATACTGTTAGAGTAGGAGGTTAGTTAGGTTCTAACTGGATACCAGGAGGTCAGCAACAAGGAAGTTATGGCCAGCCCTGGGGAAACTCAGTGACCTGTCCTGCCACACTCCACAAGAAGCTGGATCAAACCAGACAGGCCCAAGATGGTAGATGTCATGACAGGAAACCCCTGACCACATTAGGAAGAAAAAACACAAACTCTGTTTCCCACTCCAAGTAAGAGATATCCCACCCCCTAGTTAACAACTGTCAGTAAGTGATAGTAAACCCATCCCCCAGGGCTCACAGACCTCTTTCTCTTGAGCTGGCCCATTCTCATATCCTGAGAGTTTACAACTAGCTTTAATAAACTTTCCTGCTTGTGTGGCTTGTCAACTGTGCTATTTGTCTCTCTTTGAATTTCATTCTCATGACAAGACCAAGAACTTTAGGCAACTCTTTTGGGATGGGCTTAGTGATCATCAAGACCCCAGGACCAGGCGTAACCTCAGTTCACTCAGCAACTATACTATTAAGGCACAGAATTGTAGGTTGCCAATTTGTGTGTGTGTGTGTGTGTGTGTGTGTGTGTGAGTGTGTGTTTGTTGCTTAGCACATTTAAGATACAATTCTGCTGTCTTCCAATTTACATTGTTGGAAAGTGTTGAAAACCCATTTAACAGAGTAACTATCAATCATTTGAAAGAAATCTGCCTGTTTCTTCTGGCTACTATTAAGATCTTCTCTTTCTGTTTTTCTGAATTATTTATGTTTCTGGATGTGAGTGCTATTTACCTATTTATTGAGATACACTGTATTTGATACTGCTTCTTTACTTTAAAGTCTGGGTTAAATATGCAATTCCATCAAGAACATTTATACTTAGTTTTGCCAATTTCAAATACATATACCACCAACATGAGACCACTTCAAATTCTTTTATGAATAGACATAATGTAAAAATGGGCCAAAATCAAATTTGGCTTGGGGTCATAAATTCTCATTGGAGACCTGTCTTCCCCTTCACCCAATGCCAAGGTCAAGACATAAATTTCCTAACAGGAGCTCTCTGAGCAATGGGTTAATTTCTTATCCACTCTCACTGTGAGAACTGACCTTTAGTCTTGGCTTTATAGGGATATTTTCTACTAGTCTTCACAACTTGGGCATGCCCTAGGTTTAAATCCTATCTCCAACTCCCTGAGGAAGATTTAACTGTAAAGCTCAAATCAAAGGCTTCTGAAACTCTAAGGTATAAAGGTTTCTTGGGGCAACTGGGCAGCTGGGCGGCTCAGTTGGTTGAGCAACCCACTCTAGATTTCAGCTCAGGTCATGATCTCACTGTTCTTGAGTTCAAGCCCTAGATTGGTCTCTGTACTAACAGTGTGGACCCTGCTTGGGATTCTCTCTCTGTCCCTTCTCTCTCTGCACCTACCCTGTTCTCTCTCTCATTCTCAAAAAGAAATAAATATTTAAACCAGTAAATGTTTCTCTACACTTCAGTTCTCAGGCCTCCTATGTTCATTTCATGTCTTCTGTATCTGCATATCCTTTCCTTTGTTTCAGCACAAAATTGCAATAGTTTCTTAAATTATTTTTTAAACATGGTGATCTCTTAACCTCCTCAAGTTTTATTTTTTTCTGCCTACCTTGTCCTCATAGCAGTGTAATTTTATTTTTTTCCTGATCATCATTATGTTGATTTTGACAGAAGAATTTTGAGTTATTTTGATATATATATTTGAAAATGTATTTTATATATTTATATTCATAAATAATTTCCTTGGCTTCACTGAGACTATATACAAGTCTCTTACAGAAACTAATTGTTGGGTGCAACACTGAGGTGCAGATATTTAGAGCACCCAGACCTAACAATCTGTGGACAGTGCAGAGATCTGCCTAATACTGCTTCATACCAGTTGGGTCTTGATTCCGATATTGCTTGAATTCACTAATAAGATCAATTTTATGATTCTTTTCTGTATAAACCAAACCCCAAATACTAAGGGTATATTGGCTATATTGTATTTTGCACTTATCTCTATTTCTAAACTTTTTCTTTTTTTTACAAAAACTCAAACTAACTTAACAAATAGCCCAAACTCTCAAATAAGCTGGAGGTGGGAAATAAAACCATGAAATCCCTCAGGGAGGAATTAGCTAAGAGAGCTACCAAGTAAGCAAAATTTAAGTAACAACAGTAAAGACTAGCAGCAGGGGAAAAACAGATTCACAAATGAAGCAAATATCACAGGGAGTGTCTGCACTTCTGACCAGCCAAGCGGAGGGCCCTGGTTGATAAGGTCTGAATTTCCCAAGTCCCCAGCAGGAGCCAGGGGAATTGGGCAAGTCTCTGAGAGGGAGTAAACAAACCAAGACTGAAGTATTACTCAGGACCTATAAATAACGGCATTGAAACTATAAACCATATAGCCATATATCATTAATTTTCTAGAAGACTCCTCATTTCATATAATCTGATCTATTTTATATATTAGAATACATTCACTATATTGTCAAAACTACTTCTAGAACACAGACATTCCTTCTCACACTACATATTTCACTTTGAGTTAAAAAAATGTGCACAGTATCTGTAAAATAGGAAAATTTAGAGAAGAACTTTTATGACAGCAGTGATTATAAACTTATTAAGCTCAATGCTACTCATTTACCCAGAAACACATGAAATGGAAAATTAGGTGATTAATTATACACTCTAAAAGTGGGGGAGAATTTTTTGTTTGTTTGTTTGTTTTCCTTTTTTAAGCAAAAATCATCAAGAAAAACAAAATTGAAAGATTATATTTTTAAAAAGAAGGAAAAAACCAAAATATATATTCACTCTAGTTTTCGGGACACTAAATCATATCACAACCTCAGGGAACTAAAATATTTCTTACATATTCATTGTATCTGATATTCTTACGATTAGAGTCATTCATTTTGTACTTGAACTCATTTTGGGCTTGAACTTACTAACCCGTGAGATCATGACCTGAGACAAAACCAAGAGTCGAATAACCAACTAAGCCACCCAGGTGGTGAGAAAAATATTGTTTTAATCATAAATATCCACTCTTTCTGTCCAAACAAGTTTAAATACCATACAATGAATGCCATATATTAAACAAAAAAAATCAAAGACATGGAAATTAAAATGAGATGTAATTTTTTAGCCATAATAATTTTTTAGCCATACTATTAGCAAAAAACAGCAGGGATACTCATAAGCAGTCTTCCAAGTGTTACTCTTCCTGAAGAGTATGTTCTGGGCTATCTTTCTTCATTAAATTATCTGCAGAAACCTGGCCCCATATATGCCTATAACATGTATGTGTTAGTTTTATGTCTCTCATCCAGAACTTGCATCTAAAATCTAAACTCACATTTTCAGTTGTGTGAGGTAACTGGACAGCACAGCACTTCTGGTGTGTCACAAGCGTATCTCAACATTCACTTACCCTTGATTGGAAGTTTTGCTTTACCCACAGACTCTTGATTTCTCCCTTTCCATCAACCTCCACTTCAAATGTTAAATCCTATCATTTGCATTGTCTTCCTTACTACCAACTCTCTGTAGGTCAGCCTCTTGATTTTAATCTCCAGTTCTCCTGCATGCTTCTCATCTGTTTTCACATAATAGGAGTCATCAAAACACCATCTGAATCAAGTTACTTTCCAGCTAAAAGATCATTCATCACTCATCCTTTGCGTGAACAATGCTACCCAAACTCTTCTCAGTAGCCTCAAAGGTCCCATCTTATTCCCATCAATTTTGTTTTTTCTCCCTCCATTCTAGCTACACTGTCTTCTTTCTTTGTGGCCTGATTTAAGACTTTTTTCACACTTCTCACTGGAAACTCATCCTTTCTCTTTCCATGACAAGATCCTTCTCATGCTGAAGTCTTAGGTTCAATTGTCACCTCATCAGAGAAGTTCTCCCTTCCTACCATGTATTTGTTTCCTTGTGATCTAATAACACATCACTATCATCATATAAATGTGTTGATCCCCATGATTTAGTCTCTCTTTCTCACTAGGAAGTGGAAGGAGTCATGTCCACCTTGTTTATAAGTGAATTCGCAGAATTGGACATACTAGGATCTCAATAGATATTTGTGGAAATAAGAAATAAATAAATTATAACAGCAAACATAATTTGATATAACCCTTCTCCCAAGACCATTAGCAAACTATTCCAAATATTTCAAAATAGAAGCATAAATCAAGTCCTGGAGAATGGGGTGTGGGGGTGTGTGGGAGGAGCTAATTCTACAAATAGAAGAGTTTCTTGGTGGTATATGCCAGTGTCACCTGCTAGATCCCGAGTCCTGACCTGTACTGTACACCTGCTTGTACTCACCAAACTTTGTCACACATTTTCCCCTAAATTCCTCTTTCCAGCTTATCTTTTAATGCAGGCAAATGGAAACCAATACCACCACTGAAGTGATGGAAACCACCATGACCAGACCTGCAGGCAGCCCAGACCACCCAGACCAGTTTGAGCTTAACTCCTGAGTCAAGTTCTGCACGGATGGACCATGGAACCTCATTATAATACTAAATCTCTGCTTAAGGAGCAGCATAAGCCTCATTTACATAACATACAATTCATATATAGGCATGCATGCTTAAGGCTCATGCATGACCTTATGCCCACCTCTACATGCAATGACAAGGATCCCCTTTTAAAATATTCATCCTAACCTTAAATGAAAGCTCCCCATTCACCCTTGCTCCTGGAGCCACAACCTTGGAAGTTACTCCTTGTGAGCCCCTTCTTTGCTGCAAATAAATTTTACTTTGTGCGACAACTCTACCTGGTGTAATTTCTATCTGCAACTCACCAAGGAGAAAACTCATGTTAGTTTGGTCACATTTGTTTGTTTATTTATATTATAATATTAATACTAAGAATTTTTTCCACCAAAGCTTTGAATGTTATTAACTCTTTCAGGGAGGATGTATGTCCCCCAATTTGAAGACCAGCTACACCACTTCCTATATTCTTATTCTCTGCTGCTGTCACTCTATTCTAATATAACTTTTTTCTTATGTTACTTTTTTCTTATGTCACTTTTCTTATATTACTTGTCCGAAAGACTTTTCCACTACTGAATACAGTTAATTCATTTAATCTATCTATTTTAAGAATCAAATATAAAAATAATACCATCTGCTGAAAAAGATATACACATAAAAACATTTGTCAAGTTAGTATATGTTAATAAAAAATTCAAAATCTAAATTTCCAAAAGATATTTTGAAAACTTTATTATTATATTGAAAATGATTAACAGAATGTAAAGAAGATTAACAATCAATATAATCACAACTAGTTTTCCAAAATACTACTCAAAGAAAATAATTTGTGAGGAAAATTTTGGAATAAAAAAATGCCAAAATGATAAGAGTGGTTTATCTTTATACAGTGGTTCTATAAGTTATTTTTCCCATCTCTTTCCATATATATATACATATATATATATGTATATATATAGTGGAAATATGACTTAAATGTATTTTTTTTTATTTTTTTATTTTTTTAAATTTACATCCAAATTAGTTAGAATATAGTGAAACAATGATTTCAGGAGTAGATTCCTTAATGCCCCTTACCCATTTGGCCCATCCCCCCTCCCACAATCCCTCCAGTAACCCTCAGTTTGTTCTCTAAATTTATGAGTCTCTTCTGTTTTGTCCCCCTCCCTGTTGTTACATTATTTTTGTTTCCTTCCCTTATGTTCATCTGTTTTCTCTCTTAAAGTCCTCATATGAGTGAAGTCATATGAGTTTTGTCTTTCTCTGACTCACTAATTTCACTTAGCATAATACCTTCCAGTTCCATCCACGTAGTTGCACATGGCAAGATTTCATTCTTTTTGATTGCCGAGTAATACTCCATTGTGTATATATATACCACTTCTTCTTTATCCATTCATCCATTTGGGCTCTTTCCATACTTTGGTAATTGTTGATAGTGCTGCTATAAACATGGGGGTGCACGTGTCCCTTTGAAACAGCACACCTGTATCCCATGGATAAATGCCTAGTAGTGCAATTGCTGGTCATAGGATAGTTCTATTTTTAGTTTTTTGAGGAACCTCCATACTGTTTTCCAGAGTGGCTGCACCAGCTTGCATTCCCACCAACAATGCAAAAGAGATCCCCTTTCTCCACATTCTTGCCAACATCTGTTGTTGCCTGAGTTGTTAATGTTAGCAATTCTGACAGATGTAAGGTGGTATCTCATGGTGGTTTTGATTCGTATTTCCCTGATGATGAGTGATGAGAATTTTTTCATGTGTCGGTTGGCCATCTGGATGTCTTCTTTAGAGAAGTGTCTATTCACGTCTTTTGCCTATTTCTTCACTGGGTTATTTGGTTTTTGGGTGTTGAATTTGATAAGTTCTTTATAGATTTTGGATACTAACCCTTTATCTGATATGTCATTTGCAAATATCTTCTCCCATTCTGTTTGTTGCCTTTTAGTTTTGCTGATTGTTTCATTCCCTGTGCAGAAACTTTTTATTTTGATAAGGTCCCAGTAGTTCATTTTTGCCTTTGTTTCCCTTTCCTTTGGAGACGTGTTGAGTAAGAAGTTGCTGCGGCCCAGATCAAAGAGGTTTTTCCTGCTTTCTCCTCGAGGATTTTGATGGCTGCCTGTCTTATATTGAGGTCTTTCATCCATTTTAAGTTTATTTTTGTGTATGGTGTAAGAAAGTGGTCCAGGTTCATTCTTCTGCATGTCGCTGTCCAGTTTTCCCAGCACCATTTTCTGAAGAGACTATTTTTATTTCATTGGATATTCTTTCCTGTTTTGTCAAAGATTAGTTGGCCATATGTTTGTGGGTCAATTTCTGGGGTCTCTATTCTGTTCCATTGATCTGAGTGTCTGTTCTTGTGCCAGTACCATACTGTCTTGATGGTTACAGCTTTGTAGTATAGCTTGAAGTCTGGGATTGTGATTCCTCTTGCTTTGTTTTTCTTTTTCAAGATTGCTTTGGCTATTCGGGGTTTTTTCTGGTTCCATGCAAATTTTAGGATTATTTGTTCTAGCTCTCTGAAGAATGCTGGTGTTAATTTGATAGGGATTGAATTGAATATGTAGATTGTTTTTGGTAGTATCGACATTTAACAATATTTGTTCTTCCTATCCAGAAGCATGGAATCTTTTTCCATTTTTTTGTGTCTTCTTCAATTTCTTTCATAAGCTTTCTCTAGTTTTCAGTGTATAGGTTTTTTCATCTCTTTGGTTAGATTTATTCCTAGGTATTTTATGGTTTTTTGTGCAACTGTAAATGGGATTGAATCTTTGATTTCTCTGTCGCTTCATTATTGGTGTATAGAAATGCAACTGATTTCTTTGCATTGATTTTATATCCTGCAACTTTGCTGAATTCATGAATCAATTCTAGCAGTTTTTGGTGGAATCTTTGGGGTTTTCCATATAGAGTATCATGCCATCTGTGAAGAGTGAAAGTTTGACCTCCTCCTGGCCAATTTGGATGCCTTTTATTTCTTTGTGTTGTCTGATTGCAGAGGCTAAGACTTCCAATACTATGTTGAATAATAGTGGTGAGAGTGGACATCCCTGTCTTGTTCCTGACCTTAGGGAGAAAGCTGTCAGTTTTTCCCCATTGAGGATGATATTAGCGTTGGGTCTTTCATACATGGCTTTTATGATCTCGAGGTATGCTCCTTCTATCCCTACTTTCTTGAGGTTTTTATCAAGAAGGATGCTGTATTTTGTCAAATGCTTTCTCTGCATCTATTGAGAGGATCATATGGTTCTTGTCCTTTCTTTTATTGATGTGATGAATCACGTTAATTGTTTTGCAGATATTGAACCAGCCCTGTATCCCAGGTATAAATCCCACTTGGTCGTGGTGAATAATTTTTTTTAATGTATTTCTGGACCCAGTTGGCTAATATCTTGTTGAGGATTTTTGCATCCATGTTCATCAGGAAAATTGGTCTATAGTTCTCCTCTTCAGTGGGGTCTCTGTCTGGTTTTGGAATCAAGGTAATACTGGCTTCATAGAAAGAGTTTGGAAGTTTTCCTTCCATTTCCATTTTTTGGAACATCTTCAAGAGAATAGGTGTCAACTCTTCCTTAAATGTTTGGTAGAATTCTCCTGGAAAGCCATCTGGACCTGGACTCTTGTTTTTTGGCAGATTTTTGATTACTAATTCAATTTACTTACTGGTTATGGGTCTGTTCAAATTTTCTATTTCTTTCTGTTTCATTTTTGGTAGTGTATATGTTTCTATGAGTTTTTCCATTTCTTCTAGATTGCCCATTTTATTGGAATATAATTGCTCATAATATTCTCTTATTATTGTTTTTATTTCTGCTCTGCTGGTTGTGATCTCTCCTCTTTCATTCTTGATTTTATTTATTTGGGTCCTTTCTTTTTTTTCTTTTTGATAAACCTGGCTAGTGGCTTATCAATTTTGTTAATTCTTTCAAAAAACCAGATTCTGGTTTCATTGATCCGTTCTACTGTTTTTTGTTTTTTTTTTTGTTTTGTTTTGGTTTGGTTTCAATAGCATTAATTTCTGCTCTAATCTTTATTATTTCTTGTCTTCTGCTGGTTTGGGGTTTTATTTCCTGTTCTTTTTCCAGCTCCTTAAGGTATAAGGTTAGGTTGTGTATCTGAGATGTTTCTTCCTTCTTTAGGAAGGCCTGGATTGCTATATACTTTCCTCTTAAGACCGCCTTTGCTGTGTTCCAGAGGTTTTGGGTTATGGTGTTATCATTTTTATTGACTTACATATACTTTTTAATTTCCTCTTTAACTGCATGGTTAGCCCATTCATTCTTTAGTAGGATGTTCTTCAGTCTCCAAGTATTTGTTACCTTTCCAAATTTTTTCTTGTGGTTGATTTTGAGTTTCATAGCATTGTGGTCTGAAAATATGCACGGTATGATCTTGATCTTTTTGTACTTAGGGCTGATTTGTGTTCCAGTATATGGTCTATTCTGGAGAACGTTCCATGTGCACTGGAAAAGAATGTATATTCCACTGCTTTAGGATGAAATGTTCTGAATATATCTGTTAAGTCTATCTGGTCCAGTGTATCATTCAAAGCCATTGTTTCCTTGGTGATTTTTTGATTAGATGATCTATCATTGCTGTTGGTGGGGTGTTGAAGTCTCCTACTGTTATGGTATTACTATTGATGAGTTTCTTTATGTTTGTGATTTTTATATTGATTTTTATATTTGGGTATTCCCACATTTGGTGCATAAATGTTTATAATTGTTAGGTCTTCTTGGTGGATAGACTCCTTGATTATGATATAATGCCCTTCTGCATCTCTTGATACAGTCTTTATTTTAAAGTCTAGATTGTCTGATATAAGTATGGCTACTCCAGCTTTCTTTTGTCGACCATTAGCATGATAGATGGTTCTGCATCCGCTTATTTTCAATCTGAAGGTGTCTTTAGATCTAAAATGGGTCTCTTGTAAACAGCATATACATGGATCTTGTTTTCTTATCCACTCTGTTACCCTATGTCTTTTGATTGGAACATTGAGTCCATTGACTTTTAGAGTAAGTACTGAAAGATATGAATTTATTGCCATTATGATGCTTGTAAGTTGTAGAGTTGTAGTTTCTGGTGGTGTTCTCTGGTCCTTACGAATCTTTATTGCTTTTGATATATATATATATATATATATATATATATATATATATATATATATTTTTTTTTTTTTTTTTTTTTTTTTTTTCCATCTTTTCTCCCCTTAGAGAGTCCCCCTTCAAATTTCTTGCAGGGCGGGTTTAGTGCTCACAAACTCCTTTAATTTTTGTTTGTCTGGGAAACTTTTAATCTCTCCATTTTGAATGACAGCCTTGCTGGATAAAGAATTATTGGCTGCATATTTTTCTGATTCAGCACACTGAATATATCCTGCCACTTCTTTCTGTCCTGCCAAGTTTCTGTGGATAGGTCTGCTGCAAACCTGCTCTCTCTTCCCTTATAGGTTAGGGACTTGTTTTCCCTTGCTGTTTTCATGATTCTCTCCTTGCCTGAGTATTTTGTGAACTTGACTATGAGATACCTTGTTGATGGTCGGTTTTTGTTGAATCTAATGGATGTCCTCTGTGCTTCCTGAATTTTGATGTCTGTGTCTTTCCCCAAGTTAGGAAAGTTTTCCACTATTATTTTCTCACATAAGCCTTCTACTGCTATTTCTCTCTCTTCCTCTTCTGGGACCCCTATGATTCTGATGTTCCTTTTTAATGAGTCACTGATTTCTGTAATTCTTAAATCATGCTCTTTTGCCTTAATCTCCCTCTTTTTTTCTGCTTCATTATTCTCTATAAGTTTGTCCTCTATATTGCTGTTCTCTGTTCTGCCTCATCCATCCTTGCTGCTGCTGCATCCATCTGTGATTGCAGCTCAGTTATAGCATTTTTAATTTCATTCTGGCTATTTTTTACTTCTCTTATCTCTGCAGAAAGGGATTCTAATCTATTTTCGACTCCAGCTAGTATTCTTATTATCGTGATTCTAAATTCTGGTTCAGACATCTTGCTTCTATCTGTGTTGGTTAAATTCCTGGCTATTTTTTCTTCGTGGTCTTTCTTTTGGGGTGAATTCCTTCGTTTTGTCATTTTGAAGGAATTAAGGTAGAAAAATCGAAATTAAAAAAAAAAATTAAAATTAAAAAATTAAACACACACACACACACACACACACCAAAATTGAATAAATGATGCTAGATCCTAGGTGTGTTTTGGTCTGGGTGTTGACAGTGGTTTGACAGATTAGAGGTAAAAAAAGGGGGGGGGGGGAGGGAAAAAAAAGGAAATCCTTTGAGAATTTGAAAAAATGAATACACTGAAGTAGACTAAAGTGAGCTGATGGGGGTAAAATAGAATTTGAAAAAATATACACAGAAGTAAAGAATATTGTAGAAAAAAATTAAAGAAAAATATTTTCATTAAAAATTAAAAATAAATATGATTTTTTTCTGTATTTAAGAAAAAAGAAAACAAATAAAAAATAGAAAAAAGTTAAAAAAAAGAAAAAGAAAAGAAAAGAAATCATTTGAAAATTTGAAAAAGGGAATACACTGTAGTAGACTAAAATAAAATGATGGAAGTAAAATAGAATTTGAAAAATTTACATAAAAGCAAAACATATAGTAAAAAACTTAAATAAAAATATTTTTGATAGAAATTGAAAGTAAAAATTAAATTTTTCTCTTTCTGCATTCAAGAAAAAGAAAAGAAATGAAAAAGTGAAAAAAAGAGAAAGAAAGAAAAAAAGGAAATTGTTGGAAAATTTGAAAAGGTGAATACACTGAAGTATATTAAAATAAAATGATGCAAGTAAATTAGAATTTGAAAAAATTACACAAAAGTAAAAAATATAGTAATAAAAAGTAAAGAAAATACTTTTAATAAAAATTGAAACTAAAAATGAATTTTTTCTCATTCTGTATTCAAGAAAAAGAGAATTGTAAAAGAGAAAAAGAAAAAAAGAAAGAAAATTGAATAGATTAACCTGCTAACAGATTGAAGTAGGACTGAAATTGCTTCATTTTCCCCTAGAAGTCAGTCTATGTAGCTCTTTACAGTCCATAAATTAAGCCAGCAGTGAGACTTGTGTTCTTGAAGAGAGAAGTTGGCCCAGTTGGGTGGGGCTCAGTGTAATGGCTCCACTCTCCACTAGATGGAACTGCTAGCCTACTGGGGTGGATTGTTGCTGAGCTCTTAGGTGCCTTTGAGCATGCGCAGCAGAGGTGTAAATGGCACCACCCAGCTACCCAGTCTGTTCTCCCAGATTAGCGATCACGCACCTGTCCTCTGTCTTCAGCTCTCATCCTTTCCCCGCATTTTCACTCTCCGTGACCAGGCCCCAGGCAGTACCTCTCTCCCAAGTTTTGTCTCAGATGCGGCTATTTTCCCCGGCCCCTTACTTCCAAAGGACTTCGGCTTTGACCCTTTCTGCCCCTCTGCAGGAGAGTCTCACCAAGCAATAGCCAAATGAGCAATGGCCGAATATCGGCTGAACCCAGGAACACCTGCTGCACCCTGCTGCTTCTGGTGCCCTGAGACTGCAGCCAGGTGCCAGCCCTCTCCAGAAAAAGTTCGGGAGATAGTGTAGCAGCAGGATTTTAGGGATTATGGAAAATCACAACACACATCTGGCACCAGGCTTCACCTTTAACGAACTTGTTCCAGCACCAGCGAATGTAGCTGCCTCCGGGGTCTGCTGGGACCAGGTGGCTTCAATGGTCTCTACCAAATGTCCTTCCAGCAGCGGAACCACTTTTCCCCATGTGGCCCGAGAACCTCCCAGACCCCCCACTCTGTTCCTGGGGATTCGCCCTTCCCAGCAGAGCACCGCCAGGTATCGAGCTGTGGAGTTGCAGCCTTTGTGCTCCCCTTGTTTACAGTCTTAACGGAATTTAAAACCTCTCCTTTCTCCTTTCTCCCTTTTTAGTTTAGTCTCTGCAGTTGTTTCCAATTTTCCACTTTCTCTCCAGCTGCTTTTGGGGATTCCTGTATTCTCCCCCGCTCCCCAGTCTCCATCCTCTCTCCACCTGCACAAGCAGCTCCCTACCCTCTGCGGCTTCTTGCTCCCCAAATTCACCTCTCCATACTGCATACCTGCTGAATTCTGTGGTTCAGGTTGTGCAGATTGTTGTGTTAATGCTCCAGTTTTCTAGGTGTGTAGGATGGTTTAGTGTTGGTCTGGCTGTATTTCATGGACACAAGACACACAAAAACCTTCCATGCTGTTCTGCCATCTTGGCTCTTCCCCTGACTTAAATATATTCTAATGAATGATATCTGTTTAATCTTGGATTTTATTTAATTATATTGCCTTCTCTTTCAGACAGAGAAATGGATTTTTTAAAACATAACTTGAGCTTAGACTTGCAGTGTAAGTAGTAATTTTTCAGGCATATAATGAAGAAAGACTTTTCCAAAATTGGGAACTGCACATGCAGAAACATATTAAACTGAAAAAATGTATTGTCACATATTGCTAGAAGATGTAAAAAATACCTTGAAGTAGTAATTTCCTAACATGGCAGAACTATTTTAAAGCTGCTACCTCTACCTGGGACTGAAATTAGAATAATGAGACAGGAGTCCTGGCTCTGTTGTGTATCCATTGAATGGGTACATTAGAATCACGGAAAATACTTGCAGCCTGATTTGTAAACTGTAGACAGTAATGGAATATCTGTGTCATAGGAATCCAATAAATACAATAATGTAACAATATTACTAATATAATATTTTAAATTTCTCTAGTGTATCACATTTTTCAAAATGCAATACATACATATTTTGACAGGAACTTATTCCAATGAATTAATGGAAATTACATATAATTAAGTTGAACATAAATAATCTTATATAGTTATAATTGTGTATAATAGAAAATATATATAATTTGTAAATATATTACTAGATAATTATTTATTTTCTATATAAAGTTAATATATTTATATATATATATTTCCTTATAAATACATGATATAAAATTATAAATATGTTTAACTTATAAATTATTATTACATATATGTAAACATGAATACATTTTCTATGTGTATAAATTATTTATGAGATGATTTAGTTGAAATTATATAAATTATTCTTCATCACAAAAAGACTATGAGTTAAGGTACTACTTCATAGTAAGGAAGCTCAGTAAGTAAACAGAGTCTAAAGGAAGGCAAAATAATACACCCATAGTCACTTTTCTAATAACTGGGATGTTCAGTCTTATACTTTTTCTATCACCAAAACGTTAACTCCTATGTAAAAGATACATTGGTACTATATGAGAAAAACCTTTGAAAAGTATTACGGTTATACAGGTTTCACATTATTTATAGCACAATGACACTGATTTTCCAATTTTTAATTATACCTGCTTAAAGGCTGTCCTATTACCAATATGCCCTGGTCATACTATCTGACTGACTTGGTTTGAAGTCCTTTGCCCCCTCCCCACACTTCCTGTTTCTGAGTTTTAAACTTCCTTATTCTCAAACCAATACTCTAGCTAATAATCTGAGACAAAATATGTGAAACTGATCACATTCATGAATATATGTAATGGTGGTTTCCTTTAAGATTTTAGAGACTTCCCCCTGACTGTGTAATAAATTCCTGTGTCTCCTGTCGATAGAAAGAATGTTTGCAGTTTATTGACATCACAGTCTGGGGAAGTTAATGACTATAAGCTTACTAGGTTCCCTCTAACTCCTTTGTTGCCTAGATGGAATGAGACAAATACTGAACTTATTGAAAGTAAATTCAAGGTCTTTTATTTTCTGCTGCTGTACCAAAATACCATACACTGGGTGGTGTATGAACAGAAGTTTATTTCTCACTGTTCTGGGGGCTGAACAGAATGTCAGCCTGGTAGGTTCTAGTGAGAGCCCTCCCCTAGTTGCAGACAGCAGACATCCCACTGTGTTATCACATGGTGGAGAGCAGAGCAAGCAAACTCTCTCAGGACTCATATAAGGGTACTAGCCTCATTTATGATAGTTCTAACCCTATAATATCATCTAAGTTACCTCCAGAAGCCTCCCCTCCTAATACCATCACATTGAGGGGTGGGGTTTCAACATATGCATTTCAATATTTACTCCATAACACTTTCTACCTCTTGACCAGAAAAAAAAATACCACTTTAAAGTGTTGAATACTTTTTTGCTTAGTTGCATTCCTAGCCACAATTTCTCCTTCATGAGGAAATAACTGTTCAATACGGACTCTATCAAAGCTCCTGCCTTCACTTAAAACTTGCCCCAACCTCATTGTGCATAAAGACAAAACAATGGTTTATAGTTAGCAAATATGCAATTCCTTTAGTAAATTTAGAAAAAAAAAGAAAAAAAAAATATATATATATATTCAAAATTCAAAAGAAAAACCTGTTCCTTTAGTTTGGAGAAGCATAAAAAAAAAACAATCAACAGCCTTGAGCTTCCGTTATAAATGAGTTTGCTAGTAGGCTACTTACCTGTTTTTGTAGTTAGAAACTATACAGAAAAGCATGAAAAAAATTTTTACTCCAATACCATGTTATAAATTAGTGGAAGGAAGTGGCAATCCAAATAAAAGGTTTGAAATGGACATTTCACTCTTTGATATGCTTACAGGATTTTTTTTCCCCTTAAGGGATTTGGTATGAAGGGCTATTAACTAAGGACATGGTATTTGAAGTGATAAATACAAAGTAGACTTCTCCTCTTGCTTCTTTATAAAAATCTTGAAATCTATTATTTTCACAGAAGACTTATTTAAATGGTGTTTTTGGTAATTTTTATTACATATGAACTTTCTTACTTTTGCTTTGATGTAGCTAAGATATTATAGACCTCACTTAGAACATGATGAAAGGAAGGTTAGGGTTATAAAATTGAAACCTTACAAGGCCACTGTCTTAGATCAAAGACTTCAGCTGAAAATAATGGGCTGGTTCTGATAATTCATTCTTATTAAGGAATACACTTTTTATCCAACCCCAGGCTACATTATAATGCTTCTTTGCAATACTATGTAAGTAGGCAGGTAATAGCACTGGAAAATTTTTAATAACCCTATTGTCCCCTAATCTTAATATTTGCAGTAGGAGTGCGAATTTATAAGAATACTAAAATGTGGCATATATAATTTCATGATGAGCAGTAGCATGCTTAATACTCTTCAAAAAAAGTTAATGCTTGAGATAAGTAATGATTTCAATATGAGCAATGTGTTAATTATATTTATACACATATGTCTAAGTATATACTTCCAAATAAATTATACACACAGACACACAAAGCATAAGAAATTCATAATAATACTGTATTTAACTGGTAATTACTTATCCATTATAAACACTATTAAGAAACAGAAATAAACAAAAAAATAGCACCTGAGCATCTAAATAAATTGTACAAAACTCTTTTGTTAATGATAAAAAATATTATTCATACCAAAGTTCTCTATCCCCACATTTGGTTATCTATCTATTTGGTTCTCAGCAGGTTAAAATAATCTTATTAGGAGGCTGGCTAGAGGCAGGTGCAATGGCAAAAGCAAGATATTGTCAACTAAGATCTGCACACACACAAATATGTAACATGCATATACACATTAGGCTTGTTGCTAAGTATATAATAAATTACTTACTCCCTTTAACTGAATCTAAAGGTATCCCTATAATAAAGCCTAAGACAAAATTAGTCATAGCAACGACTTTAAGAAATCCTTAAATTATTTCATAAAGTTTGGTTTAAAATGAGGATGTTTATATATTTAAGAATGATACTTTTGCATAAATAATTAAGTTTTTATTTTTTAAATGAAGCTTGTGTATATATTCTAGTTATCTGATAAGTTTGCTCAGTCCCTCTGAGATAGAGATACTTATTCAAAACTCTCTAATTTTCCTTACCTTTAAAATGGGGATCATAACACTCACTTTACAGCACTGTTCTAAAAACTAAATAATCAAGTGAATGAGAAGACAAGCCACAGAGAGAAACTATTGCAAAAGACATATCTAATAACTGTTACCCAAAACATTCACAGATGTCTAAACACTCAACAATAATAAAATTAACAACTTTAGTAAAAATTGATAAAGGATCTACACAGACACTTTATCAAAGAGGGTATATAGGTAGAATATGGGTATATAAAAAGATGTTCAACAGCATGTGTCTTTAGAGGTTTGCTAATTAAAACAATTAACTACCTCTACAAACCTATTAGATCGGTGAAAATGCAAAACAATAGCAGTGACAGATGCAGGTGAAGATGTGGGGAAACAGAATCTATATTCACTGCTGGTGGGAATCCAGAATGGTGCAGACACTTTGGAGGATCAGTTGGCCATTTTTTATACAAGTAAACATATTCTTCCAGATGATACAGCAGCTGAACTCCTTACTATTTATTCAAATAAGTTGAAAAATGTATCCACATATAAACCTGCACATAACTTTTTAAAGCAGCCTTGTTCATAATTTCTGAAATTTGGAAGCAACCAAGACGCCCCTCAGTAGGTGAATGGATAAATAAACTGTACATCCAGACAATGAGATATTATTCATTGCTAACAAAAAATAAACAATCAAGCTATGAGGAAGACCTGGAGGAATCTTATATACAAATTCGTAAGTGAAGAAAGCCAATGTACTTACTATATTATTCCAACTACATGACATTCATGGATACATAGTGTATATATTAACTCTACTTTCCCATCAATTTTTTGGTGAACCTCAATATTCTCTAAAAACAAATAAAGTCTAGAATATAGAAATGAGAGCAGTTTGCCAAGAATTTAGCATGTTTTATGTCTAGTGTGCACTCAACAAATGGCAACTCTGTTGATTAATAATGCTGAATCTCAGAAAACTAGTAGAGAGCCTGAAATATGATAGGTACTTAGAAAATAATTTGTGCAAAATATCTGATTTTCAGCTATTTCATGACAAAAGAAAAAATAATAAAATGATATAAAGATGATCAACAATAAAAAACGAGACAAATTATCTATGATTTCAAAGTTTTGCACTCTAGAAAATAACTAACTAAAATTACAGTTTGCCGAGAACTTAATCCTTATTTTTTTTTTGGCAATTTTATTTTATTTTTTTAACATACTACATGGAAGACATTTAGAGCACACATTGACCTAAGACCATAAGGCTTGCCAAACTGCCACAAAACAATGGGCCATATCCTCCCTTTGATAGTGGTTGATACTGTATGCTTTAAAGTATGGCAAATCTACAAGCCCTCCATAAAGCACTTAATTGGGCAGTGAACTATATAATGTGGCGGGACATTTCTCCATGACCTAAAGAGAGGATGGGACTTGATTTCTGTTACATATTTAATCCAGGAAAGTGGAACCCATTTGACTTTCATGCTTAATTTCCTTTTGCATCTTGCCAAATTATTTGTTTCCAGAAGACTTCCAACATTATTTTTCCAAGATCATAACAATTCTTTTGCGTGTTACAGGTTCTGCTATCTTTTCATTTAATGACAGTAATTTCAGCATTATGTCAAAGAAGCAACCTACCCAACCAAATTAGAATATCTAGAGCAATTAAAAAACAAAGCCCTAAATGTTCATTTTAAAATATATTGCATTTTAATTTAACATAGATGGGAATTTGCCTTTCGTTTGTTTGGCATGTTAAGTGCTAACAACATGCCCCAATAACTAAGACTTTTAAAAAACTTCATTAACAGCTTCAGAGGGAAATCATGTCTTATTCAGATAATTATCTACCCTCCAGTTTTGTTGCTAAAGTATTACCATATAACTTTCCCCAAAAATATAATTTCTTACTTTAAAAAGCAAAATGCAGGGTCACCTGGGTGGCTCCATCAATTAAGCATCTGACTTTGGCTCAGGTCATGATCTCACGGTCCATGAGTTTGAGCCCTGCGTTGGGCTCTGTGCTGACAGCTTAGAGCCTGGAGCCTGCTTTGGATTCTGTGTCTCCCCTCCCTCCCCTCTCTCTGTCCCTCCCCCACTTGCAGTCTCTCTCTGTCTCTCTCCCTCAAAAATAAACAAGAAAGGAAGAAAAAGAAAGAAAAAAAGAAAGAAAGAAAGAAAGAAAGAAAGAAAGAAAGAAAGAAAAAGAGAAATAAAGAAAAAAGAAAAAGAAAAATCCAGGAGCACTTGGGTGGCTCAGTCAGTTAATTGTCTGCTCTCCTGATTTCAGCTGAGGTCATGATCTCAGGGTCCTAAGACCAAGGCATAGAGCCTGCTTAAGAATCTCTCTCTGATGCTGCCTCTCTCCTGCTTGTGCTCTCATGTCCATGTGATCTCTCTCTCTCTCAAAAAAAAATCCAAACACTAATATATTATTATTTTTTAATATGAAATTTACTGTCAAATTGGTTTCCATACAACACCCAGTGCTCATCCCAACAGGTGCCCTCCTCAGTGCCCATCACCCACCCTCCCCTCCCTTCCACTCCCCATCAATCCCCAGTTTATTCACAGTTTTTAAGAGTCTCTATGGTTTGCCTCCTTCCCTCTCTGTAACTTTTTTCCCCTTCCTTTCCCCCATGGTCTTCTGTTAAGTTTCTCAGGATTCACATAAGAATGAAAACATATGGTATCTGTCTTTCTGTGTATGATTTATTTCACTTAGCATAACACTCTCCAGTTCTATCCACATTGCTACAAAAGGCCATATTTCATTCTTTCTCATGGCCAAGTAGTATTCCATTGTATATATAAACCACAGCTTCTTTATCCATTCATCAGTTGATGGACATTTAGGCTCTTTCCATAATTTGGCTATTGTTGAGAGTGCTGCTATAAACATTGGGGTACAAGTCCCCCTATGCATCAGCATTCCTGTATCCCTTGGGTAAATTCCTAGCAGTGCTATTGGTGGGTCATAGGGTAGATCTGTTTTAAATTTTTTGAGGACTCTCCACAGTTTTTCAGAGCAGCTGCACCAGTTTGCATTCCCACCCGCAGCGCAAGAGGCTTCCCGTTTCTCCACATCCTCTTCAGCATCTATAATCTCCTGATTTGTTCATTGTAGCCACTTTGACTGGCGTGAGGTGGTATCTGAGTGTGGTTTTGATTTGCATTTCCCTGATGAGGAGTGATGTTGAGCATCTTTCCATGTGCCTGTTGGCCATCTGGATGTCTTCTTTAGAGAAGTGTCTATTCATGTCTTCTGCCCATTTCTTCACTGGATTATTTGTTTTTCAGGTGTGGAGTTTGGTGAGTTCTTTATAGATTTTGGATACTAGTCCTTTGTCTGATATGTCATTTGAAAATATTTTTTCCCATTCCATTGGTTGCCTTTTAGTTTTGCTGATTGTTTCCTTTGTAGTGCAGAAGATTTTTATTTTCATGACGTCCCAATAGTTCATTTTTGCTTTTAATTCCCTTGCCTTTGGAGATGTGTCAAGTAATAAATTGCCGCAGTTGAGGTCAGAGAGGTTTTTTTCCTGCTTTCTCCTCTAGGGTTTTGATGGTTTCCTGTCTCACATTCAGGTCCTTTATCCATTTTGAGTTTGTTTTTGTGAATGGTGTGAGAAAGTGGTCTAGTTTCAATCTTCTGCATGTTGCTGTCCAGTTCTCCCAGCACCATTTGTTAAAGAGACTGTCTTTTTTCCATTGGATACTCTTTCCTGCTTTGTCAAAGATTTAGTTGGCCATACTTTTGTGGGGCCAATTCTGGAGTCTCTACTCTATTCCATTGATCTATGTGTCTGTTTTTGTCCCAATACCATGTTGTTTTGATGATTACAGATTTGTAGTAGAGGCTAAAGTCTGGGATTATGATGCCTCCTGCTTTGGTTTTCTTCTTCAATATTACTTTGGCTATTCGGGGTCTTTTGTGGTTCCATACAAATTTTAGGATTGCTTGTTCTAGCTTTGAATAGAATGCTGGTGCAATTTTGATTGGGATTGCATTGAATGTGTAAATAGCTTTGGGTAGTATTGACATTCCAACAATATTTATTCTTCCAATCTATGAGCATGGAATGTTTTTCCATTTCTTTATATCTTCTTCAATTTCCTTTTTAAGCTTCCTATAGTTTTCAGTATACAGATCTTTTACATCTTTGTTTAGGTTTATTCCTAAGTACTTTATGCTTCTTGGTGCAATTGTGAATGGGATCAGTTTCTTTATTTGTCTTTCTGTTGCTTCATTATTAGTGTATAAGAATGCAACTGATTTCTGTACATTGATTTTGTATACTGCGACTTTTCTGAATTCCTGTACCAGTTCCAGCAGACTTTTGGTGGAATATGTCGGGTTTTCCATGTATAGTATCATGTTATCTGCAAAAAGTGAAAGCTTGACTTCATCTTTGCCCATTTTGATGCTTTGATTTCCTTTTGTTGTCTGATTGCTGATGCTAGAACTTCCAACACTGTGTTAACCACCAGCGGTGAGAGTGGACATCCCTGTCGTGTTCCTGATCTCAGGGGGAAAGCTCTCAGTTTTTTCCTATTGAGGATATTAGCTGTGGGATTTTCATAAATGGCTTTTATGATGTTTAAGTATGTTCCTTCTATCCCGACACTCTCAAGGGTCTTTATTAAGAAAAGATGCTAACAAAACACACACACACACACACACACACACACACACACACACAAAGGATGCTGTATTTTGTCAATTTTTTTTTCTGCATCGATTGACAGGATCATATGGTTCTTAACTTTTCTTTTATTAATGTGATGTATCACATTGATTGATTTGTGAATACTGAACCAGCCCTGAAGCCCAGGAATGAATCCCACTTGATCATGGTGGGATACTTTGCTAGTATCTTATTGAGAATTTTTGCATCCATATTCATCAGGGATATTGGCCTGTAGTTCTCTTTTTTTGCTGGGTCTCTGTCTGCTTTGGGAATCAAAGTAATGCTGGCTTCATAGAATGAGTCTGGAAGTTTTCCTTCCCTTTCTATTTTTTGGAACAGCTTGAGAAGGATAGGTATTATCTCTGCTTTAAATGTCTGTTAGAATTCCCCAGGGAAGCCATCTGGTCCTGGACTCTTATTTGTTGGGAGATTTTTGATAACTGATTCAATTTCTTCGCTGGTTATGGGTCTATTCAAATTTCCTATTTCTTCCTGTTTGATTTTGAAAGTGGGTGGGTGCTTAGGAATTTGTCCATTTCTTCCAGGTTGTCCAGTTTATTGGCATATAATTTTTCAGAGTATTCCCTGATAATTGCTTGTATTTCTGAGGGATTGGTTGTAATAATTCCATTTTCATTCATGATTTTACTGTTTGGGTCCTCTCCCTTTTCTTTTTGAGAAACCTGGCTAGAGGTTAATCAATTTTGTTTATTTTTTTCAAAAAACCAACTCTTCATTTCATTGATCTGCTCTACAGTTTTGTTTGTTTGTTTGTTTTAGATTCTATGTTGTTTATTTCTGTTCTGATGTTTATTGTTTCTCTTCTTCTGCTGGGTTTGGGGTGTCTTTTCTGTTCTGCTTCTATTTCCTTAAGGTGTGCTGTTAGATTTTGTATTTGGGATTTTTCTTGTTTCTTGAGTTGGCCTGGATTGCAATGTATTTTCCTCTCAGGACTGCCTTCGCTGCATCCCAAAGCGTTTGGATTGTTGTGTTTTCATTTCCTTTTGTTTCCTACGTTTTTTAAAATTTCTTCTCTAGAAATTTCTTCTCTTTTAAATTTCTTTCCTGGGTGACCCATTCATTCTATAGTAGGGTATTCTTTAACCTCCATGCTTTTGGAGGTTTTCCAGACTTTTTCCTGTGGTTGATTTCAAGTTTTATAGCATTATGGTCTGAAAGTGTGTATGGTATCATCTCATTTATTTTATACTTATTAAGGGCTGTTTTGTAACCCAGTATGTGATCTATCTTGGAGAATGTTCCATGTGCACTCTAGAAGAAAGTACATTCTGTTGCTTTGGGATGCAGAGTTCTAAATATATCTGTCAAGTCCATCGGATCCAATATATCATTCAGGGTCATTGTTTCTTTATTCAAGCACTCATATATTAAACAATTTTCCTATATGTAGGGGCCTAAATTAAATATTAAATGTATATATTAAATGCTATATATTTTCACTGTGAGGTTGTCCAGATGGTTTATAAAGAATCAAGATGAGTCAGTCCCTTTCTCACTTCTATGCACACCATTTTCTAATTAAGACTCCATAATACATAAACAATAATTAAAACTAGTTGTGTAAAAATACTGTCCATGGGACTCCTGGATGGTTCAGTCAGTTGGTTGAGTATCCGACCCATGATTTTGGCTCAGGTCATGATCTCAGTCTTGAGATCAAGCTTCATGTCAAGCCCCATGGTGGGCCCTGCACTGGGCATGGAGCCTGCTTAAGATATTCTCTCTCTCTCTCTCTCTCTCTCTCTCTCTCTCTCTTTACCCCTCCTGGATCACATGTGCTCTCTGTCTCTCAAAAAAAAAAAAAACTATAAAAAAAGAAATAAAAAAAGAAATAAAAATACTGTCCAGTAACCAGAAAATAGTACTTTAAAAACCAGTGTTTCAAATAAATTAAACTGTATATTTAAAAATTATTTTCAATGTGTATTTATTTTTGAGATAGAGAGAGACAGAGAATGAACGGGGGGGGGGGTGGTCAGACAGAGGGAGACACAGAATCTGAAGCAGGTTGCAGGCTCTGAGCTGTCAGCACAGAGCCCGATGCGGGGCTCGAACTCACGGACTGTGAGATCATGACCTGAGCTGAAGTCGGATGCTTAACTGACTGAGCCACCCAGGCCACTCCTAAACTGTATATTTTAAAACTAATACATTGTATTCAGTCTTATCTCACTCTTTTTCAAATGTTTTTCAAAGCATATCTTTTAATGCTTCACTATAGAAGCAATCTTGTTTTCTACTGACAAATAATGACTACTCTTGTAACAATTCTATCAAGCCACGGCACCATTAGATAATGTGGAATATGTACGGCTTACTCTCCCAACACAGAATATGTATATTTGGGTTTATTTGTTTACATTTGTCTTTCCAGCAATGCAAGCTCCATGATACAGGAAAAAAAAAAAACATGTCTACCTTGTTCATCACTATTCATCTTGCCAACAGTACTAGCCAGGCATACTCTAAATTTTGAAAGAGAACGGTGATATGACATGATTTATATTTTAATAATCTAAGGTAAAAAGAAAGGAAGCAAGGGAAGAAAGGAAGGAGGGAGAGACAGAAGAGAAATGGGGAAGGATGGGAAGGAGAAAGAAAGGCCCTGTGACAATCAGGAGATCAGAATGTTTGTGTCACCTAAGGTATTGAACAGCTAAGTTATTTTGAGGGGTTCATGCTCTGGTGCAATGGTGGATCTATGTGAACTCTCAAGTTTTTGTAGATTTTAAGAGTTTTTAATACTAACTAGCAATACACAGATACAATATACAATACACAAATACAATATAGCACAATACAATACACAAAAACACTCAGCAAAACACACATACAACATATACATAGTATCTATATAATTCTTGATCTAATTTAAAGGATATCAATGCCTGATTTTACAAAAGTAGTCAAATATTGCTATTCTACATAAGAAATTACAAAATGGTATTCTTCTCTTTGAGAGTAAAGAACCGTAGCATTCTTAATACTTCACACAGTTATAAAATATCTTGAAAGCCTAGGAAGGTAAGGTCTCAGTTCCAGTATTTACATGTGTTATTACTGAACCTCCTTATGGAGGATCAAAACAAACCTATTATCTAATTATTATGAAAGTGACATTCAACTCTATGTGCAATAGAAAAAGAAAATTGTTCAAATATATACCTTAGGTAGTTAAATTGGAAAACTGCAGCTGCATTTCCCGAAGGAATGTAATCATGAGTTTATTTGCACCACATTACTGCTACAACAGCAATAGGCTTCTCCTTAAGAGAAAACAGTCTGTGCTATAAATACACAATAACGTATGGAGAAAACCATCAACAAGGATAGGAGAGCTGAGTTTTGTTATGGTATTCCTTATTATTTAACACCATATGAAGCAATAGTGTTTTCGTCCTCTGTCAAAATATCTGAATAGATCAGTGTGAAAAGGTTGGGAAAATATTTTCAATCACCACTTCAATAGATTCTTTATGTAAGGACAATATGCTCCACACAAAGTAACATTCCAAAAAGACAAAGCAAAATGTCCAAAGTGACTAGACCACACATGTCTACTGAAGACGTGTCCTTTTTTAGAATTACATGAGTTAATTTACAGATGGGACTGCTCCAAGGCATTAAAACCACTTGGATCTTGGTGTCTTTCACATGATGCTCATTGTAGTCTACCTTGTCCATAGTTTTCTATATACACATTTTTCTCTCACTTGACTGCGGAGGACTTGGGAGCAAAGACATTTAGTTGTGAGCATTTCTACTGAAGTTATTATCATAAAGATCAATACATCTCACCCTCTTTAACCAAGACAACAACCGAATTTACTTTTTCCCTTTATTTGTGAGTTGAGTTATTTTGTAAAAAACTCACATACCGTAATTCCTATCTAATTTGGGGATGTAAAAATAGCAAAATTTTATATTAAAAAACAAGCTAACAGGTATGTTTATGAATTACATATTATAACTAGCAAATGTATAATAATCAAAAGCTTGAACTGAAATTAAATATTGGAATGGGTTGATATCATTAATCCACTTCTTTCTTTCCATCACTGCAGTACTCAGCAATATCATGCAAGGGAAATACTTATTTTGAAACAGGATTAGAAAATTATACTAAATAATATATAAAGGTAAAATGCAACCATTAAAAATATCTATGAATGAATTTATTAAGTATATTAATAAACTTGATTTTATAAAAATAGTTAGGACATAGATATTTCAATGTAAGCAAAAAAAAAAAGTGACAACATCATCTCAATAAAATAGGTTTTAAAATAAAAATCAACCCAGAGTGTTAGAAACAATTATCAATTTAGCTTCTTTATCTGTCCCCTTATAGATAGCTCAAACACAAGTTAAACAGAGTTATCCTTTTTTTTTCAGAATTATACTTCATCCCCTAAAAAATCCCTACACCAATATTGCCTATATTAATAAATGTCACCAATCAGTTTGCATAAGAAAAAAAATGGGTATTATAACCAGAATATCTTTCTCTTATTCTTTCATATCAAAATTACAACTAAGACCAGAATTTGATTTTTAATTTATTCACTGGTAAAGTAACAATGAATGTTGCATAAAACTGATTTAAGTGAGAATATATATATATAATATTATATTATATATATCTATTTATCTACATAGATATATAGATATATTACATCAGTAAAATACTTCCCATTCTCTTCTAATGGTTTTGATTAATAGTTGTAGCAGCTGACTGAACTCATACTTTAGATGTTAAAAGCAAAGTTTCATATGCAAAATTAAGTTAATTTTGTTAGTAGTGTAGTAGCTAGGTTTGGGTAATTTTGATGATAAAGTTTTATAAATTTTCTCACAGATACTCATCCTTTACAGATATTATATCATGCCTTTCACTGAAAGAGTTTTTATTTACATTACTCCCGAGTATACTAATAACTGATTTTAAATAGACTGTATCTTTGTAGATGCATAAAAACATTTACTCACATGGGTAATAAAGAGAAAACTATATATCTAATGAGAAGACAAGCTACAAACTGTCTGTAGAGTTTCTTACATAGCCTGTGTTTAAAATTAAAATTAAAATAATGAAAGAGGTGTATGTACTAACCATTAGCATATGCAGAAATGATTGTTGGTAGTGATAACCACCTATGAGCTTAGTAATTGCTATTAAGGCTTAATTATTGATACTGACATATAAGAATTTTTTTTCTGAAGAAGAGAGTGGGGAGAATCTACTTCTAATATTTCTTTAGCTTTAAAGAATCTCTTCTCATATATTAACTGCATTTATGAACTAAGCTAGAATTTAATGCTCATAGGAAACCAAATTTGACATATCTTCTCGGACATGCAATTAGATCAGTGCTTTTCCCATTTTAATCCTAATACAAGGGCTTCTAATTTAAGCATTCAAACTAAACTGAACCTATAAGGTCTGTCAATTTCATCTACAAAGCTCTTTTGTTAGACAGTTCCATCCAAAGTCAGACAATTCATTTTACTAGGAAAAGAACTGATCAGTAGAAAAATAAATTGTATCCTTAATGCATGGACAGATCACTGGATTACTGCTAATGTACTGCTAGTCAAGCAGAATCTCCTTTTGAAGGAGCCTTGCAGTCCATGTCATAAACTGATTAAAAATCAGTGAACAAGTACTTTCTACCTTTGTTGTATATTAATGAGAAACCTTCTATTTCAGAAAGCTTTTGTAACTGGTAACCTTTAGATTCCTGAAACTAGAGCACATTAGAGCTGTGTAAGCACACACAAAACAAGTTTTCTCCATCAGTCTTAAGTATAGAAAATTATATTTTAAAATTGAATTTATTGCAATTACTTAAAACCTGTTATATACTCAAATTCTTATACATGAGCCAGTAATCAGTGTCACTCTTCTCTTTTGTGCATATGTTTGTTTATATTAAGCAGAGTTATGCAAAAGAATGCACATGTAAGAAAGAGAGAAAGAGTGGGGGTGGGAAGGAGGAAAGGATGGAGGGAGGGAGAGAGAGAGAAAGAATAATTCAGAGGTTGACAACTATAGAAAATAGTGTTCTGATTCAAAAAGATGAATGGCCAACTTTCCAGTTATGGATAAAAACCCTAGGATGGGTTATTTAAAGTCCATAAGTAATTGATGGACTTACAAATGAGATAAAGATTTACGGTATTCACTAATTTATCTATCTAGTCTGTTTGAACTGTATACACTTGAAAAATAGTGGCTGTACAAGATTACATCAGAGTAGAACATTTCTAGTGAGTAGACAAAATAGATTTTTCATTTAATATCAAAAAATATATATGTTGCCACTGTTATAGAACATGGAAGAAGGAGGGGTGCCTCGCTGGCTCAGTCGGTAGAACCTGTGACAATTGACCTCAGTGCTGTGAGACTGATCCTCAACACTGGGTGCAGAGCTTACTTAAAAATAAAATCTTAAAAAAAAAAAAAGAACATGGAAGAAGGAAAACTACGTTGATCAGATTCTTACCATGTTCTAGCACTCTGGTTTTCTGACTTCTAGGAGACCCTAAATACTCAGGAGATGTTGTGATTCCATGAAGTCAAATATGTTACCCAGGGGCCCTCAGGTACTGGATGGGACAAAGCTTCAAAGCTAGGTCTGGGGTGTCAAGGCCCATTCTCTTTCAGCCACACCCCTACATCTCACATGTAACTCACCCAAAATTGTACTCTTTGAATGTATTGTTATCCCTTTTTTTCCCTAGATTACATTAAGGATATTAATATAAGTGTCTTCAAATAATCATTTGATTATTTAAAGGAAATATTTCTTTCAAAGTCCTGAGGTAAACTAGGAACTTTGCCTATCAAAATTCCAGGGAGCATATTACAGAGAATTTGACTGGTAATTTGATTGAAGTGATTTACCATCTTTCAAATGTTTATTTTTTACTTGTTTTAATAGCCAAAGTATGGATATTAACTCCAAAATGAGGAAAGGTATAAAGTATGAAGAAACCAAAATCATTCATCTTCTCAAGTTATAAAGGAGCAAGTGCTGTGTATGCAAAAAATAAAATACTGTTGTCAATTAACCTGGTATAAGTTTTGTGGAATGGGGTTATTCAATAGTGATCCACATGTCAAATGTGTATACCCTTTGGAACAAAAATTCTACATCTAAGCATTCATACCAAAGAAATATATATGTATGGAAATGATAACTGAAGCTGTATTCATAACATCAAAAAGAGAGGAAGCAATAAAGTGTTCATTGGTAATGGATTGGCTAATCAAAATATTGCACCTTTGTAAGATGGTATATTGTACAATCATGCACTCAAAAGGATGATATAATTACATTTTGATTGACACAAAAATATGTCTGTGACACAGTGTAGAGTGATAAAAGCTGTATCAACCAATCATAGTTGATACATTTCTGTAATTTGGATCATTTTTCTATCTTAGAGAGAATGTTCAACTTCTAGGATATGGTCTCTGGTAGGAATTTGTGTGATTTTTGCTTTTTTTTTTTTAAAGTTACAATTGTAAAGTTAACTCAATTTTATAAAAATAATGACAATGTTTAAAAACATTAACAAAATATTACTCCGACTACTCCTACTACTACCAATGGGATGTACATCTTAAGTCATTGACCTTGTATTTACTTAGTTGACAAACTGTGTTAAGTCAGCCTCCACAAGTCTTATTTTTTGGTTTCTGTTATTCTAGCTAAGGCCTTCATTTTATTTCAACTATTTCAGCTATACCACTGCAGTAGTTCCTCATCCTTGGATCTAGTTTCTTTCCTCTTCAGGAGGAAGAATGACATTACATTACGTTACAGAGGAGGAATGACATTACATTGTCATTCTAAAAGCAAGAGATTGTTGAGTTCATCTTTCATATTAATCTATCAGAATGATCTAAGTAGAATATTAAGATCAATATCAATTTCTCCTTCCACACTTTTTTCCCCTTAATTCTTCCCCTCCCTTTCCATGGATACATTGTTGTATATGAATATCAGCTAAAAGGCCTGGGTATAGGTCATTTGAACTACTGATAAACTTTTGTATTTGTATTATTAAAAACCAAATAATACCCATCACATCTTTTTAAACATGTTCCATGTTTACCCACAAAGTGCTAACACAAGGGGACACAAAGTCCTTAGCCTGCCCTTTAAGATTGCTCTATAATCTGATTCCTTTATAGCTTGATTTCTTCTTCACTCCCTTTCCCCCATGTGATCCATTGACAACTGATTACTCAAGGTGATAAACCCCACCTCACTTTTTCTAAATTACACAATTTTTTTCTCTTATGTCAATTTTTCTTCTTGCACCTCTATCAAAAATCCAAATATTTCCATACCCTGTTACAATACTATTACTTCCCTATACATTCTGAGATATAACATTCATAATTAACCTCTCTCATTCTCACTTTCCAGTCAGGCATTTTACTTTTCTTATAGTGCTTAACAGTATCTTTTTAAGAAAAGATTTTATTTTTAATCTCTACACCCAATGTGGAGCTTGAACTCACAACCCTGAGATCAAGAGTCACATGCTCTGCTGACTGAGCCAGACTATTGCCCCAGTGTTTAACAGTATTCTAATAAAGTATTGAATGGGTCTATGAGTACTATGGCCAGAACCAGTGAAACTGTCTCTCCCTCACTTACTCGTTTCCATGAATGCCATGATGTAGTGTATGTTAATGTATTTCAAGTTATACAGTGGCAAAATATGTAAGGAGTTATTCTTTCAATTATATGCAGTAGTAACATTGCCTACTCTTATAAACTAGTTATATCTTTCAAAGCAAATTCGTTTAAAAGTCCAGGGAGTTTGAGAAGGGATACAAGTGCTGGCAGTGAAGACCAAGTCACCTACAAGCAATAGCTGGATAATTATCCAGTTCAGAGTAGTTGGCAAATGCTGGCAAATGTCTAGAAAGCTGGTTGTCAAATATTAGCATGCCTCTAAATCATTTGTGGTGCTTATCAAAATGTAGATTTCCATTGTGTCAGCCAGATACTTATTCAGAGATTTGTGGTGTGCCAGGGGGAGTGGAAGTCTGCATTTGTTGAAGCATCCCATATGACTTTTCTGCAAGTAGTCTGGGGGGGGGGGGGTGCAATTTACAAAACATTCCCTTAGAAATGAAACACTTGCAAATATTTCTAAATAAGAATTTATGACCTACATATATTATTAGAACAACCTGAAGTAAAACAAAATTCTTGTGAAAATGGGCGAATTTTTGTCCATTTTCCATTTCAAAATCAGAGTTAGACTCATAGATCCTCAAACTCAAATAATAGTTTGCTTTGTCAAAGCTAAGTGCTTTTGAATAATACACCCTCAGGTCTCACTCATGGAAAACGGAAGAAGCTCTTAAAACAAGAACTGATTATAAGCACGACTGATAAAGGAAATGAATTCCAGTGTCATTTTTTTTTCCTTATGCAACACTATTGAATAACCATCTGGACCTGACAGTTTATTTCCTGAATGGTCTTCAACAAGACTTCATATTTCCTCTCTAGAAATAAAACAAGAAATTTCAAAGGATTTTGCTTATTAGTAGAAATTTTTGCTAATTGCAGCCTTCAAAGTTTAAATTAGGTCTGATTTGGTTACCCTGAGACATACAATATTAGAGTATATTGTATTAATCCTTAAATGCCTTCTTAATTACTACTGCCTTTTTAGTACATTGTTTATCTCTTTTTCTTCTAAATGGATCCAATTAAGTTTTGATTGGCTTTTTTTTCCTCCTGAAATTATAAACTAACTCTTATCTTCTTTGCTCTTAATAGATTTGTTCATTCAGCATAAAGAGAAATTCAGTTGCACTAATCATTTTAAATGTAAACTTGCCCCTGGACTTGTTAACACTCTAAAGGTAACTGTACCTTTTACTTTATTATTATTATTATTATTATTATTATTATTATTACTATTATATTATTATTATTTTACACTCTTAGTTCAGCCAACTGATTTTATTTTCCTCTTAGACTAATATGATTTTACAAATTCAGGACACCAACGTCAATAATGGTTCCCATAACCTTCCTTCACTTTCTTTTGTATCTCCTATCCACCAAGAACTCACTCGGGGAGGAAGTATCTCTTTGGGGATCAAACCTAAACTTAAGTTTTGAATCATTAAGTTTTGAATGATATTTTGGTACACGTATTCCTTTTAAATTAACTTCTGATGTGCTGCTCTAGTACAAGATGATAGTGAAGTAGCAAATTAATAGCAGATTTGTTCTCTTTCCCTGTTTTCTACAATGGCAATGAGAGGTAATTTTAACTTCCACAGTTTCTGAGGTGGACAAGGAACACAATACAGAGGGATTCTACTTGTGCAGTTGTACTGCCCCTGATTGGTATGAAATTAGCTTTGGCCCAAGCATAAGTAATCTACTTTCTATCACTAAGGAAGAGCCAGAAGCCAGAAGATCAAAGTACTGCATCGAGTGGAGTTCTTAAAACCATATGTGAGTGCCAGAAAGGAAGGAACATTTTAAGGTGCCATTTTAAACAAATTTTAAAAATAGAATGCAATTGTAAAGTGTGTTTGAAGTACTGAAAACTTAAGAATTTTTAACTTGTTAAAATATCATTTATCAAACTATCTGAAAATAAATAGTACTTTAAATGAGCATTTAAAACTCTATAAACTAGGTTTTTATTATGTTTATGAAATAAAACTTAAATTTTCATAGAAATTTGGTCAATTTCAATTAGCTTTAGTGTTTTTTCATATCATTTTTATAACTTAAAATCATCCATCTAAAATGTTAAAACAGGGGTTCCTGGGTGGCTCAGTCAGTTAAGCGTCTGACTTCGGCTCAGGTCATGATCTCGTGGTCCATGGGTTCAAGCCCCACGTTGGGCTCTGTGTTGACAGCTCAGAGCCTGGAGCCTGCTTCACATTCTGTGTCTCCCTCTCACTCTGTCCCTCTCATGCTCATGCTGTCTCTCTCTCTCAAGAATAAATAAAACATTAAAAAAATGTTTAAAATATTAAAACAGAAATAACTTTTATGATAAGAATTCTGAACATCATGTATATTATAGTCATTATTGACCATTTAAATACTGAACATATATAGATGATTATAGCCATTTGTCCATTAAGATATGCTTGTAATCCAATGATATTATCAACTGTGATATTATTAATTAATTCATTACCACCCTTTATAAATATTCTATTGGTCCTTTCAATTCTGTTCTAGCTTATTTTTTTCAACATTTATTCACATAGAAGGGTCTAAAAATTTTAATCATCTGACAGTAAATTAGAGTTATATTTGACAAAGAATTAGGAGTGATTTCTGTTGAACTAAAAATAAATAGAAGACACCATGAAAAGTGTGTTTAATGTGGAAGAAAAATAACAAGACCAGAGTAGCTGAGAGAAGAGACTCACGGTTATCACAAATATGCCTGCATGAAACCTCCAAACCAAAGGAGACTATGATTAGGGAGTTTTTATGAGATTTGATGGGAAGAATAAAAATTGCCACAGTACATTAAACCATCAGGACTTGTCAGAGATACAGTTGGGAAGGTGAGCCAACCTTTACAGTCTGTGTACCTGCTGTGAAAAATGAATCACATTGAACAGATCACTATGGGAGTGGATATTCAATTATTAAGAAAGCTATAGGATAAAGCAAAAGGAATTTACATTGTCTCATATGTAAAGAAAACAGGTATCATACTACATGATTCTATATTATACTTACAATGTAACTTTCTGAGTATAGTTGTAACAAATCCAAATAAGTATAATTATTAGTAAATTCCATCATCTAGATTAAAGACTATTTCTTAATATATTATAAAATATTGATGGATAATTTACAAAGAGCAAAATAATTGTTTGTTGTAAATTAAAAAAAATACTCATATAGGTGAATTGGTATAATTGCATTATCTACATTTAGATATTGTTTTATTTGTGCCTGCTATTTTAAGCACTTTATTAAAGAATAATTCATTCAAAACAATCCTATGAAGAATACACTATTACTATTCTTATTTTAAATGAGAAATAGAATCATAGAGAAGTTAAATAACTTGCCTGATATCACACAGCTAATAAGTGGCAGAGATGGGATTCCTAACCAGGTTAATCTTGGAGCTCATGATGAGAACCATTTTACATAGCTACCTCACAGAGAGAATGAAATTAAAACTACAGTCTGAACTCTATCCATCTATCTATGGCTTCAATTCAATCTTTATAGAAATCCTGAGTGAAAGTTACTTTTCATCCAATTTCACTGATGAGAAAATAGAGGCTACAGAAGATTTAGCAATGTAAGACTGCAGCTCTAGTAAGTATAGTCTACACATACAATCTGAATCAGCATAACTCCAATGTCTGAAGATGGAAAAAGATTCTAAAAAGACTAAGGACACATATATAGATAGTAAAATATATGCAAGCATTCAACCTCAAGTATTTGCTGACATGGGTTCTAGACTTAGTCTAAACAATAAATCCCTGTTAATCAAGGGAAAGGGAGGCATGTATAGGGTAATAACAATATAAAAATTGGAATGATAATATAAAGCTATGTACAAATTCTCAATACTGAAGTTTGTTAAAAATAGTGGCTCAAAAACCACTTCACAAGACTGAAAAACAGGTATAAATTTTAGATCTAATCCTAGAGAACTATCTACCATTATCGTTTCACCATACATTTTAATGTCCTGTTCATAATCTTTAATCATATAAAATACTCTTAATATACATTTATTTATTTATTTATTTATTTATTTGTTTGTTTTCGTGCTGATTTTCTTTATTCCACCATCGGACTGTAAGCCACAAGGAGAGGGGGAAGATACCATGTCTGTTTCTCTAACCAAGATACACTTACAGCCTATTAAGTTGCTTAGTTCAGAAAAATTACTCAAAAACAGTTAATGAATATTGACATGCTTGAACCTATTACCAAACAGAACTTCTACTTTGAAGAGAATGATGGCATACTAAAACTCTGAGGATTCTTTCCACAGGGAACAATTAGGAATTGCTATCTATCTTCTATCTATCTATCTATCTATCAATCAATCATCTATCTATAATTATGTTGTTGTTTTGCTGGGCTTACATGATGTTAAGAAAACTGCCAATACTATAGAAATGAACAGACTTCCATAATTATGAAAAGAAATTAGAGCTGTGAATAGTGATTGTAAACAAACACAAAAAGGAAAGTTATTTTGAAGGTAAAATTCAGTATCAGTATTACTAGGAGTATGTGGAAGGCAGTTTAAGAAGTATATGAAGGGACATCTAAGACTCCCCAGTTAAACTCAACATTCTTCAATGAACTAAAGGGATCCATGTCTGTAGTGCCCTCTGGCTCCTGGAAGAAACAAGCCCAAATCATTTTTGGAGGGAAGAATCCTACTAGGAAAAAAAAGCAATAACTCAGCCTGTTTACAAAGATTAATTGAATATGAACTCCTAGACAAAATAAGCACAGAAAAAGGTTGAAACTGAGGGATATAAAAACATAAGCCAGTCAATTATACCTAAAAATGCTGTTAACTACATTAATATTAGACAAAATAAACTTTAATATTAAATGACCTTTCCACACAGAAAGTATCACTGTGATAAAAGATTCAATTTACTAAGAAGATATGATTCTAAATATGTTTTATATGCATCAATTAAAAATACTTTGAGGTCTATAAAAGAAAAACATGCTTTATATCACTGGTGGTTGGGGGCAGTGAGGGGAGTGAACTGCAAATTTACCATAATAGTGAAAAATATGACGCAACATTTCTCAATGATTAGTTGGTCAAGCAGATAATAAAAAATAGTTAAGCTATAGAAGTTTTGAAAAATACCGTAAGTTTTATTTGGGAACATATGGCCTATGTAGAATCCTATGTACAAAACTAGAGAAGGAATTCTCATGTCAAAATCACATTCAACATTCATAAAAATTGACCACACCCTAGTCTGAAAAACAAGTCTAAAATATTTAAGAGAGCGTGCCTGGGTGGTTCAGTTGGTTAAGCGTCCAACTCTTGATTTTGGCTGAGGTCATGATTTCAGCTTTCATGAGTTTGAGCTCTGTCACTACAGAGCCTGCTTGGGATTCTCTCTCTCTCTCTCTCTCAAAAATAAACAAATAAAAATTTAAAAATTTTAAGAGATTTTTGACAACTGCACTCTGACAAAGTCAATTATGAAAGAAAAGCAAATAGAAAATCTCTAAATATTTTCAAACTAACCACTTCAAGATAGCTCATGAGTCCTTTCCCCCACCCCAAGTTTTTATGTAAATTCCACATAGCTAACATATAGTGTGCTATTAGTTTCAGGTGTAGGATTTAGTAACATTACTTACATACAACATGCAGTGTTCATCACTGGGGAAGAATGTGGAAACATGTGCAACTTAAGGAGGTAGTCTTCAAAGCTCACTAGGGAGTCAAAGTTGCAAAAGGGAGAGATGCCTTTCAGCAATTAAGTGATGGAGGAGAAAAGAACCCAAAGGGGAAACGATTGATTTTTAAAAAATCAAAAGGTAACACAAACGTGGCTCAACCTTTCTCTCTGTTCTCCCATCTTTTTATTCCCTCCTCACTCCAACACACACACCTAAACACAAACGCTTTGCTACACACAAAAGAAGACACTGCTGATCTAGGAATCTTGGAATACACAGATAAATACACAAAAGGTAAAAGATAAGCAAAGATGCCAAATATACAATCAGTAAATAAAAACTACCTCTAGAAGAAACAAAGTTTCTATAGCTATAGCTACAAAACATAAGTATAAAAAGCATAGCTATAAAAATAGAGATCATGTGCCACCTGATGGAAGTATACACCATCTCGAATTAATCCGGCTCAAAAATTGTGGTAAAACAGATCAGTCCTCTTTGGCTAATAGTTTACACAGAAATGTTTGATATCAAAGGATGACAACAGCAAATTCCCACTGTGAGAACTCTTATGAAGCAGGCACACAACAAAAACAGGACAGGTCAAACCAGTTGGGTATCCTCAGTTCTCCAACCTTGTAAAGATTGACAGATAGCCATAAATAAACAAACAAACAAATAATAAAAATGAATAAATGAATGAGTAAAATGAATGAGTGAATGAATGAGGCAAGGAAAATCACCAAATTCAGGAGGGCCTGATTTGCCAATTCAACTCTACTTGTGACTCAAAGATGGTTTGATTAAAACCAAAATGAAGGTGTAGGGAATATTTATTCCTGCCAATCCTTCTTGAAATCCAGAATCAGTCAATAATTTTCAGAATAAATAATAGCACACAGGAGTGAAATAGTGCTTACTCAGATAACAAAACTGATATAAGATATGCAAAACTGTCACAAGATTATCTGAATACATTTCTTGCTTTTGAATATAAAATAATCTATGTTCATTCCTGTTGAGAACAATATTTTTAAAATAATATTTTCCTTTCAAATTTTCCCAAGATAAATAGGATATCAGGGAAACAATGAATACTGCTAAGATTCACTTACATTTGACAGTTATATGACTCATAATAGCTTCTCAATCTTACAAAGATATTTTATTTCAAACCATGCTGTCAAGGTAATTTTTCATCACAACTATTTTTCTACTTAATATGAAAAAAAGCCTTTATCTTCTGTAATCTGCAAAAGGACAAATAAATTTTCTGATTTGTAGGATTGGAATATTTCAAAACTGGGCTCCAAAGTATCTAATTTAAATATATTGCTTTGAAAATTAGAAGATAAACAGAAAGGCTCATTTTGCTATCATTTGTCCATCAAGCCCAGAAATTAGAGGATAGCAATTTATTTTCACAAATTGCTAGAATTATTGCTAGTACTTCTAAATTAAAAAGTTTAAAACACAAATTGATTTATTATAATCATTTAGTGAGCTACTATTAATGAGAAATAATCTTATATTTAAGCCCCAAAGTGATCATTTCAATAATAATTAGAAAAAATACTCTATCGCAAGATGTATACTAGTGTTTTTCTTAGGAGGCTTTAGTTTCTAAATTTACTTACAAAATTTTTATTTCATCTTTTATTCATAATCTTTGTAACAAATTTACCTTAAGTATTTTCCTACTATTGGTTAAATATTTTTAATCTGACAAGTTGATAGTCTCTGATTGACAGCTGTCATTCACTGTAGGAATTACTATAAAGGTAGCCTATAACCTATTAAAACTTCATCTACCACAACATGGCAAATTAAGTTATTAAAATATAGTGTTAAATAATCATTAAACATCATTCAAAGCTAAATTATCTGGCTAAAATGAAATGTGTCTCTTTTTTTTTTTTTGTCATTTTTAAACCCGATTACTATCTGAAGTTTACCAAAGCAAATAAATCAGGAGCAAGTAACTTACATCTATAAAGCTCATGCTCTTAAATAAATGAAATTTAAATGGGTAAAGGCAAAGGTGATGTGAGTTATTGGAGGGAGTGATGAGGAAGAGGTGACTGGTCATTACTTACTACTAACATATTACTTGAAGGCTGGAAGCCTTAGCATCTTGATTTACTTCCACCACATCCCCTTCTGGGATCAAGAGGAAGAAGGCATGCACCTTCTTAACTATGTGGGGGTTAGCTAAGAAGAAGAGAAAATAAAGCCTGGTTTAGTGAAAGCATTTCTCTGCTTGAGCTGACCCACGGCCAGACCACCCAGACCATCCACCTCTCCATATGGGTGAGCTGAAGCGGTGCACATCTGTTTTCCATCTAACTTCTGTGAGTGTTAACGGGGTGGGGGTGGGGGATCCTTTCTTGCTTCTTGCATTCTTAATGTCCCACACAGTGTAGGAGGGAAGGATGTAGGATATCTCATGGATGGATGGATACCTTCTGATTTACTTGCTTGGACTTTGGATTTCTTCAGCCCTCCAGGCCTGTCTAGCAGCTACTGTGGTCAGTTCTATTGGCTGCATTTGAGGAAGTGGGAGATTAAGACTGCAAAGATAACAGTGAAACTAGGAGACCCTGGGTGGCTTAGTCAATTAAGCCCCAGACTCTTGATTTCAGCTCAGGTCATGATCCCACAGTTCATGGGATTGAGCCCCAAGTCCGGGCTTTGCAATGACAGCACGGAGCCTGCCTGGGATTCTCTCTCTCCCTCACTCTCTGCCCCTCTCCCCCTCAAGTTCACCAAGTTCACCTGTGTTCTCTCTCTCTCTCTCTCTCTCTCTCTTTCTCTCTCTCTCTCCCTCTCTCAATAAACTTAAAAAAAAAAACAAAAAAAAAACTAAACTAAGATGCCCTAGTAATTGACCCCTAAGCTCTTTTCCAGACCTCAAATATTGTAATTCTATTTCTGGGATGACTGGGAATATTACGGGGAAGCTGAAAACATTCAAATGCTTTAAGGATGAGATTTATATTATCAACAAACCAGAGCTTAATAGATATTAAAAATAAAACAGGATACTGTGGCCTAGGTCATGCCATCATCGAAAGAGAATCCGGATAGTTGCCCAAAAGCACTGCGTTAGATTTTGGTATTCCCTACATAACTGCTGCATTGTTTAGGTAACTACTTAATTTTGAGCCTCAGTGTTGTCATTTATAAAATAGGAACACTATCATGTCTTTCATAAGTTTTGTGTGTGGAAAAAAAAATGAAGACTGGCACAAAATCTGGAACCTAACAACTGTGGGTGTGTATCTGTGGGTAATTGAATAATTTGCAGTTATATATCACTATGTTCCGATGGAAACATTCTTATTAATCTTATGTTTTTCCAGTTATCTATTAAGATTGGTGGCTCTAAGATACTGTTCTTTCAATACTTCATTGCAGTTGAAGTGACAAAATTATCCAAAAGTTTTATGTAGCCTTGTTCTTACATATGATTGGATGTTCATCTTCTCGATGGTGCATTTCAAAGCCCTAGTCACAGAGTGCAGTATCCATCCAGGAATCTCCCTCTTTGGCCTCTATTTCTCTTTTTCTATCATTTCAACAAAAGGAGTCACAACAGAAGGGCAGCTTTGTTCTGGGCTTAGGGAAGTTGATCCTAAATTTTTGATTTCACAAAGTTTAACAAAATGAGAAACAATATACTGTGTGACACTAGCTCTTCACAATTATGAAAAAAATATTTGAAGAGAACTTTTATTATTTTAAAGAGAACTTTTAAATATTAGATTATATAATTATATTATTTTATATTTATATTTACTTTATTTTTATTTATTTTTTCCAAATTTATAATAGATATTTAAAAATAAACATATGTTGGAGAGAAAAATATTTTAAAAATGTAAATACTGATCAAAGCTGATCTTTTGATTTACTCAAACCTGGAATATATTTTTTAAATTAATGTAATGAAAACACTTATAATTTTAAAATTTCCTAAACTAAAACGTAATGTTCTTTCTGTAGTGTGATTCTGGAATATAGAGGCCTGCTTCCTTGATTAACAGATTGTTTGCTTCATCAACTCTGTATTCTTATATTAGACTGAAACATTATCAGAAAGCTTAAGACATGAAAACATCTAAATGAATATTGTTCTCTTCAGTTTTTTGTTTTTGTTTTTGTTTTTGTTTTGCTTTCCTAATCTATGCTCTGGTTTCCTAACAGCCTGGGTAAATACTGCCCCCATGCAATATTTGAGTGGTATCAAAACAAGTGATGTATAAAGATATGATCTTAACACATAATCCTACTGAAAATAATATTGTCTAAACCCAGCATGCTACCACATGTGGGCCCCCACTGCCTCCCTATGTGACCTTTTTTCACTTTGATATCTTTTTTTTAATCAGAACATCTGAAAAGAAGCAAACACCATATAAGGCTGGGAGAGATTGCTTCCCCTCTTCTTGTATCTTTATCCTTGAGGAAAACTAATCTGTTCCATGTTATCCCTATACAGCAAACAAGTCATTTTAATAATAGAAAAGTGAATGTTGAGTTTAGCATTTGCTTTAATTAAAAGGTGATCACAAAAGGACGGGTTTCCTAGCTGGTTGCTGACTTACAACAGAAAATAATTGGCACATAAAAACCAGCAAGAGAAACACCATTTAGGATGTAGAAGCTGTTGACAATAAGAAAGTAATAATGCAGTAAAATCATTTATGTTTATATAGGGGATGCTGTATTTATGTCTATTCCCAGTTATTAGCATTCCAGAGCTTAGCAAAGACATCACCTTGAACTTTCTTCCTTGTCATTACCCATTCTCTTTCTCTAACGATTGATGAGCTTGACAACCTCGTTAAACTGCCAAATTCATAATTTGCAGAGGCTCTAACTCTCCAGTCTCTGGATAACAACAAGGTGATGGTTTAACACAAACCTGGCACTGATATTAATAAAAAATTTGTTTTATAAGCTAGGTTGCTAGCATGCCATCCTTCTTTAAGTCTGTACTGGCTTGAGGGAAAATTCTAAGAGGTTCAGAATAGGACTAGGTGATCTTTCAAGGCTCTTCTGACCTGCATTTCTCTGGTCCTATAGTTGTATTGGATCCTTTTCCCCATACTTCTAAGGGTGCACTCTTTTTTTTTCTTTTCTAACGACTTTCTCTGATACTTCCTTTATATATTGACAATTCTCACATTTTCTATCAACTGCCATCTGCTAATAACTCAGGATCTCTGATTAAGAGATTTACAAGGTCTATTTCTTAAAAAGCAAGAATTTAAGAGGGTTTATGGTTGCTGTTTCATTTTGTTTTTGGTGGAGAAGATCAATACAAGTGTCTGAGGGATGGGGGTGAAAGGGAACCTTACAGATCTCTGGGACAAGAGAAGAAAGCAGGAAAGGAGGTTAACCAGCTTGATAAATGAACCTCAGAAGTGCTTGGGGAAGGGAAAGTCCACTGCCTAGGCTCAGTAGCTAACACATTATATGGAAGCCATCTAGCCTTCCTTCCAGCAAAAACTTCACTCTCCAACACCTAACATCTTTTTAGAAATTTTGCTGTAAGTATATACCTTTGGGACTGTTTTGAACACATACTGCCTATCAGTTCCACAACATTTTGCTTAATCCCTTGAAAGCTCCAGGCCCTCATAACCCTGGGGGAGAGATTGGACTGGATCTCTTGTCAGGTGGTGGTGGGGATATCCACTAGAAGGAACTTTGACGAGCAAGATATGGACAGTCATCAGCGATAGCCTTACTACCATTTATAGCCAAATAACATAGATATATTAAGGATAGAATATAAAATCACACATTTTTAAGACCAGAAACTTGAAAGAAATAATTACGTTCTGAATCGCAAGCTCTTCTAGATAACATCCTGGATTCCCTTTTAACAATAGTAACTCTTCCCTGCCATTTGGTGGAAATATATGAACCACTAATTAGCTAGTCACTGAAATTATAAAAGTTATATTCAAAAAGCTAAATGAGCTGTTGTTAATTAAGAAGTTGAACATGCAGTGTAAGTGCTTCCCAATAGAAGGGGGGCAGGAAAAATTAACAGGCATTTAGGAGTAAATTGATTTTTTTGGAAGCCTAAATAAGCAAGCTGTTGGCAACACAGAACTCTGTCAAGTAAATGTGATGGTTTCTGGCACCAGGGTAAGATCTGGAGACAGATACTAGACCCTGGTGAAATTGACTACTGAGGACAGGTAACAATCCAGGAAAAACAACCAAAACTCAAAAAACCAAAGCAATAGGGTGTGTGTTATTTTCCTTTTTATCAGAGTAATTCAAGAAGCAACAATGCATGTAAAAGACAACAGCTCTGGTTTACCTTTGGAAAAAATAGAGAGCTAATGACAGTTTCAATGGAAAACATTTCCACTGATAGGGAAATATTTACAATGACATATGAAACCTGTATACAGTTCTTCTACATGTTCTTTGGTCTATAAGTTTAAGAGAAACACTCAGAAAAATAAAAAAAACACAGAATGTGGGCAAAGGGAAAGAGAGAGCAAATCTTAAGCAGGCTCCATGCCCAGCACAGAACCCAAAGCAGGGCCATCTCATGACTGAGATCATGACCTGAACTGAAATCAAGAGTCTGACACTTAACCTACTGAGCCATGCATGCACCCCATGACCACTCTAATTTTAATAGCAATTGTATGCTTCCAGCAACTTATGCAGGCAGAAGTAAATATGATGAACATTAATGTTCTTGAATATAAAAAAAACATCCTCTGAAAAAGACAGTAAGAGCTCCTTAATTGTAGCCTAAAGGGTAATTTTAGACCTCTAGGAACTGTATACAATCCTACCATCAAAAAAGATAAGATTCTCTACTCATAATTGAAGAGACCACTTACCCCTTGTTCAATAAGAGGACATCTTGAACATTTAACATTAGACATGCAGGGTTAACAGTGAAAGACCACGTAACATTTTATATTAAGCGAGGAATTGAGTACTCTTTCAAATAGCAAGAATAATTCAAAATGCAGCCTCCAAGCAGTCTCAAACGGCACTATAATATGTGAGATGTTATCACTTTGCAGCCCCCAGATGCTATCACTATGGGGCATATTTTCATTCAGAAAGTTTTTGACTGAAAGCTTTTTGAACATCAGATGCTAACTTCCTAGATCAGTTTAGTCCTAAAAGATACCTTGTTCTCTGTGGCCTTGGCTAGATTCTCCTTTGCCATTCAATTAACTCAAAGAAAGATTTTCCTTTTACCTCAGGTTAGTTGCTCATCTTTCAGCTGGCAATTGAGTAAAAATGTTTGGCATGAGGCAGAGTAGGTAGGCAGGAAGTTATTGAAACACTCAGTAAATGTACATTAAGACCTATTTTAACAGCAGATAAATGTTCTAGAAATTACTTTTATGTGCATTGAAATTTTAGACTGACATTTGTGGATTTCTTTCTGTTTTGTTTTGTTTTTTTCCTGGTTTGGGTTATTTTTTCTACTTCAGGCATTCGAGAAGTGCTGTAGTCTTTAGAGCAGAACAAAAGGAGTGATTGTGATCATAGAATTTGAAGTCACACTACTTAGACCCCAGTCTTTACTCTGTCATTTATTAGCTATTGATCCTGGACATGTTATTTAAACTCTGTGTATCAGTTTCTTCCTCTCTAAAATAAGAACAGACTATACTTCATAGTGTTAATATCTTACTTGAGTTGCTAACTTGAAGCATATGTCTTTGGAACATAGTGAGCACTTAAGGACTGTTAGCTATTATTGTTCAGCAAAAGCCATTTACTTTTAATTTTTACAAGTGGATTTTTAAAGAAAACATGAAAATACAACTTTAGGTATATAATTCCATCTGCATTTGTTTTTCAAATATGCTGATCATAGTTCTTACCAACTTATAAGAAAAACGTGAAAATAAAAACAGTTTCCAGTTCATAAGTGCATGAAGTTCTTAAATGTGTGACTATTTTTATATGGTATACATATAGTTTATAGTATATGTAGTTTCTAAATCTCACTTTTTTAGAGGAATGCAAATGTAATCTACAAATATACATGCACGCATTCATGCATACATACTTAAAACAAGAGGCTACCTTCCAAATGCAAGTTCAGTAAAAGACACTGGATTTAAAATTGAGAACAAGTATATTTTAGCTCAGGAAAACTATTATTTTCACATTCCATGATTTTTATGCTTTTAAGTGTATAACTCCTCTGTTATTTTGAATATATATTTTGAACTTAATTTCATCCTGGTAATGTTTCAAAATATACAAAAATGAAAAGATCTTAATAATATCCAAATCAAAATATGTAAACTCCTTCACTGAATTAAAGGGATACGGAAAAGTGTGTTGCATACCTACCGATAGTTAGCTTAGTTTCAGATTGAAATTATTGCCTTTTAAATTAAATAATTTTTCATTTTTGCCTAGGGAAGAAAATATTAGTAAAGCATATCAGAACAATAGAGCAAAAAATTTTATAGGTAATTCTGGGACAATGTTTGATACTATTTTCTAAGTATATAGTTTTTAAAATTCAGTGAGCACAACCATCCAATTCTTCATTGCCATCTGTCAGTAGCATCTTTTTTTCTTTCTCAAAAACAGTAGGTCAGGTTTACATTTGTATGATCTGGTTGATCAAAAAAAATTTACCTCTTAATTACAAGCTAAAGTCCAACTCATTTTGAAAGCACTGACTTTTTTTTTTAATGCTGTTGAAAATTTGGAATTCTTAGAATGTTTTTGGGAGAACATGAGGAATTTAAAGGATAAATGTATATGAAATTATTAATTTTCAGGCAAACTATTTAATTTTTAAGTAAAACTTTGTCCAAAGTTTTGCATTTAAAAAGCTAGATACTCCACTTGTTTTGATTTTTTCCTCTTTCTTTTGTTTTCGTTGTTGAAATGACTACGTTTTGTTTTGTTTTTAAACAATGTATTTTACTATTTCGTTCTTTTTAACTTTGTTTTCTTTTGGATACTGTAATACTGTATGCTACCAATTTTACTTTAACCTTAATCATCTATCATGTCTTCTTTTGAGATGTGCATATGTATATAAATTATTTTTATTTCTACATTTGAACTTGTGCATCCACTATGTATTCTGCATAACATTTCAACAGCTCAATTCACCAAATATTTATGCATTAGATTTACATTTTTCAAGGGTCATTCTGATTCTTTTAGTTAGATCTATGGTGAAGGAATAGACAATATTTTATATAAGTTTATTAAATAATCTATTGATTATACTAGATATATTATCTAAAATTATATAATCTATATATTAATTATGTAATTATATATATGTATAGACAGAGTATTATCTATCTAGAATATATATTACCTATGAACAGATATCTATCTAGAATAAATAATAATCTATGCTGATAGAAGTACAAGCAGAGGTGGTGACCTTTGGAGTAGGGCAACAAATATAAGGCAGCAAGACTGAGAAGCTTCTGGGGTGCTGTAAATTTTGTTATCTTGAAATGCATGCTGACTCTGTAAATATTCATCAATCTATACATTTAAGATTTGGGTATTTTACTATACTGTATGCATAGTTCATCGATAAATGTTTATAATAAGACATATGTACATAAGGTATGTTTATAGAAGTTAAAGAACCAAACATATACACAACTATAAGAAATGAACGATACTTTTCCAGGTCCTCATACTTCACAGTTCTGAGAACACAAATGTAACTTTGATAGATATTTTTTTGCGAGAGAGAGAAATTTTTCTTAATCAACAAAGACACACTGATTTCTTCCACTATGTCTGGCTTTTATTTGGTGCTACAGGAATAGAATGACAAATAAAATATGGTCCCTGCCTCCCAAGAACTTCTGTTTTAATACTAGATCATGAACTGAGTTCAGGCTATTACTAATCTCTGTATCTTAACACCTAATAGTGCAGTGTTCAAAAATAGTTATTAATAAATGTATAATAAATGAACCCAGTGGAAAGAAAGAGAGGGTGGGCCAAATACGTAAACACACACCCACTCATCATTAACAATATAATCAGACATACAAGTTCCCAGGAATTAGAGAGAAGCTATGTTTAAAAACTTGAGACCCTTGTCTACATAAATATTACAAAAATACAGAACTTGCTAAAATGAGGAAGTGTGATTTACTAAAATAAACCTTACCCAGATGGAAGAAATAACCTGCTTAGATGACAGGATAAGTGGAACCCCTTTGTGGGAACTTGTATAGAAAAGCTTTATCTTCTGGAGGTGTGTTTCCCAGGGTTTCTTGAAGGGTAAACAGCCTAAGGCTGTCTTCAGGAAGTGATAGTTTCCGAATGCCAGACACTGGCTTTGCATTCCCTGGTCCTCAGTGAATTTAAAAAAATGAGGACAACATAGGGAAATTTTCCTAAAATTTAATGTACTTAGCTGAAAGAACAATTATGAAGCCTATATGGTGATATAAAAAAAGAAATTGCTGCTCCAGGTTTTGCACATGGGTTTTAAACTTTCCATGTTTCAGAGGCATTTTATCCGATAGGTACTTAAAAATTACGGCTAGGATACTATCTTTTAAACTGATGTTATGTTAGCCCAATGTTATATCCTGAATATTGACAGATTGATGGGTGTATGGTTTGCTAGATAAATACTTGATAGACACATAGATTGGCAAATAGAAATAGATACATACGTACATACCTACATACATTCTCACTCTAGCACACAAAAACAAAACAGCAAAGTTGAAAATAAATGTTAAATGTAAATGAACATATAAGCTAGTCAAGTGCAACTCAACTCTCATGTGGTTAAATAAATCTAAAGTGCATGAGTGTTTCTATCCTTTTCTGTTTGAGTCTCTCAAATATCAGTTGTAGAGTGACAGACTGCATGTCTGGATCTCCGTTTCCTTAACCATCTACAACTTACCCTTCTCTCTGCCTTTCTTCTCTCATCTGTAAAATGAGCAAAGTACCACCACAAAAGATCATTGCAAATTAAGTGAAATGTAGGATTTTCTTTAAAAATCCTGTGTTTTAATCATTTTGATGATAAATATCTGGAATGTGGAGCTAATGCCAACCAAATACATATATTTGCTCTCAAGAAGACTAAAGAGTGATGAATTGGGAAGAGAAATTTGAACAACCATGAGGCCAAAAGAGTAGGAAAAACCACTTGTGGGCAAGCTTCACATTATGAATCATTTCTTGTAATCTAACTTCATTCTATTTATTGACTACTTTGCTTTATGGATTTTTGAAAAAAGTTATAATCAAGCACGTGATTAAAATTTGGAACTTCACTGCTATGTGTGTCTGTGTTTTATTTAAAAGTTTATTTTTAGCATGACTTTGTTACTTTGAAATTTTCTCTTAGCTCCTCCTACTTGTCATTTTTAATGAGAAAAGGGCCACAAGATAATTCCTTCAGTTAAAGAAATCCAGTTTGCATTTTAAGAAAGAACTTATAATTGGATATTTTGGCTGTGGTTATCATGCTAGGAGTAATATGTAGTTCTGGTATTTGCGTTCTAGTCAACATGCTTCTCTGAAATACAACCAAGTGTAACATTTTTCTTCTACATTTATGGATTCTATGGAGTCCTGTTTTCCAGTACAGTAACATATTGTTATGAACTTGCTAATAATAAAGCTGGAAATAATTATCTTCATTTTGTTTCTAATTACTAATTTCTGAATTAATTTAATTTTCAACAAAATATTTTTAAAATCTTGTTGATTCACACTTAATCTAGAACTTTTTTTCCCTTCTTAGGAAAGGAATAACTGAACTGTACACTTGGAGTCTCGACTGACACATCCTCAGTACATAAGGGATTATATGATTAATGATAGTTTAACTAACAGTTAAATTAAGATAGAAATTAAAAAAAAATCTTCTGTTAAAGTGCTTTTCCTCAATATCAGCAACCTAAAATACCTCATTTAGGAAAATGGTCACTTGGAAAAATCTGAGTTTTCTTTTGCCAACTAAGTGCCATGGAAAGGTCACAACAGCAAGGCTTCTAGTTGCTAACAGTCCCATTTCTTATATTTATTGAAATCAGAGGGACAATTAAAGTTTCAGGAGGGGGAATTATCCATTAATTAGAACTAAAAGCAAGAAGCTATGAAGTACAGGTGATAACCATATATCAGAACAATTAGTCTGTCTAGAAAATCAACATGATCGAATCAGAGTCACTATACCAGCTGCTCATTTAATCGGGGGTTGCAATGTTTTTCCACTCCTTGTGAGATAACCCTGCAGAAGGAGCTTAGATCTGACATCTATACATCCTTCAAAATTATTAACTACCTCAAGGAGGTGTTGGTATGCTGATGTTTGTTATTTTTATAGAAACTTGTGGATTTGAAGAGAAGAAAAATGACATTAAAAATGTGAATTCCCTAACTCTAATACCACATTTTAAACTAGGATAAATATAACACTTAAATTGGAAAAGATACTGAACTATATATGTATTTATCATGATTGATATTTATTGAGGCTAATTGACTATGCATGTATTATCATTTTTGTAATACTGGCTGTGGGAAATATGTTAAACTCCTAGATGTAAGTGGAATCACATTATAATGAAAGAATTTTTAACATTTCTCTAAATTATTATTTGAAACCTTTTTTTAAAATTTTCCCAGAGATTTCAATGTACTTTCAAGTGAGGAACTCAGTATTTTAAGTGCATGCATAATGAATAATAGCCATGTACAAAAATATCATTATATACTAATGCTGTGTCTTTCTGTAATATGGTAATTTATTACCTATTATTTCTAGAGTTTAGATGTACAAAGCACTGTAAAGGACTTTGGAATGGTATGTATAACCTAATTCTTGCTCTCAAAACATTTTATTTATAGAGAAAATGAGATGTTTACACAAATAGCAACAATGTAAAGTTAAAAGTGATAGGTACCATTAAAGAGACAATAAAAAAGCAAATGAGAGATCACAAAATTTTAGTAATTCAATTCAATATACATATTGAATTAAAACTATAAACAGTAATTTCTTATTGTATATATAATACATGATAATTACTTATTGCATATATGATAAAACTACCATCATTGTTAAAATATCTTATTTTCTGACCTTCACTAAGTTTCAAAGGTTATCTCCTATTTTCATCTCCCATTAAAACTTCCAGTAGATTTTAATCAGTGCCCTAAAGCTGTTGGAATGCACAGATGAGTAAGTTATGGTCTACCATCAAATAACTCACAATCTAACAGAGAGTTAAAGATGTTGACAAAAGTTTGCAATACTGGGTACTGACAGCAAGATAAAAATGCATACTTGTGGGAATTCAGAGGAAAGAGATAAACTACCCCAGGAAAAGTCAGAAAAGCTTTCTAAACATTTTGAATTGAAATTTGAAAAATTAGTATTATTTCCCAGGTGGAATAGGTTGGAGGCCTAAGAAATCTACAACAGCTCATATACAGATATTGAAAGTCTTGTATCACCCATTCTGAGAACACCTAAGGAGTTTGGGATATTCAAAGCATAGGTAGGCAATGACGAAATTAAGAGATGAGTCCCCAAACATAGAGTAAAAAAGAACGTCTAAAATATTATGGTAGTTATACCTTATATACAATGAGAATCTGTTTCAAAAGCTAAAAGTAATGAGTGTGAAAATAGAATTACATTATAGAAAAATTACCCTAACAATTCATGGAGTGGATGGGAAGAAGAAACTGGAGATGGAGACCAACTAGATTGGAAATATAGGTGAACAATATAGATACTGTGGGGAAATCTGAGCTGAGTTGTAATAAAGAGAGAAGAATCTGGTTTTAAATGCCACAGTAAAATTTATTACATCAGAGAGCTTGTTGTATATGGTATTTGCCAAGACTTTGATTCCAATTTGAATTTAGCCAATCATTGGCCTTCTGGATGATAAAAGTGGTGATGGAGAACAGGTGACAAGGGAGAGAGCTTGGAGAGGAAGAATGGGCAAGATTTAGAAATAAATTAGGCATGAGTGATAGTATATTAAGGTTAAAATCACCCTGAAAATTCCTTTTCAAATGAGAAGGATAAATGTGCTTTTAAAATAATTTCAGAGTTCATTATGAAGTTTTAAAAGACAATAAAATAGGTTCTCTTTTATACACAAAGTGATCAAAAGTAAGTTGAAAACTTAAGTCTTTTCCTACAGGGTAAAAAAAAAGGGGGGGGGGTATTGTAGTAGTCCTTTAATGAAGAGATTGTTGAACCATAATTAAGAATGAATTGGTGGTCAAAAAGTACAGAACTTCCATTTATAAAATAAATAAGTCACGGGGCTGTGATGTAAATCATGATTATTATTGTTAATAATAACGATTTTATAAATTTGAAAGTTGCTAAGAAAGTAGAGCTCAAAAGTTCTCATCACAAGAAAACATTATAAACATTAAATCATTATGTTGTAACACCAGAAACTAATATAATGCTACATGCCGATTATACCTCAATAAACAAAAAGCAAAAAGAATGAATTCACTTTGGGAGACAGTGTATAAATAAGGTAATCTAAAAAGAGAACTTCAGTCATGTCTGTATTTAGTGAGTTGGTAACAAAAGAAGAGTGTGTAAAGAGAAGGACAAGATCAAGAAAGCTGACCAAAATACAGCATTATGGGCCCAAAGAAGCATCGAGTTTCACAGTGAGCTTCTTCTAGATCATATGTTCCAAAACTGCCAACCAGACTAAGAAAACTCTCATCTTTGATGGCTGGAGCTTATTATTAGCTATCTTCAAAGAGAGTAATTTCATTACATAGGCTGGAGTGGGGTTTGGGGGGAACAGATTCCAGGTAAAGACAGGGGAGAGAGAAAAATGGAGTTAGTAAATTAAAACCATTTTGTAGAAAACTAGTAATGAGAAATGGAAGAGAACAAGGTGTTTCAGAGAAATGTGTTACTTGAAGTAGAATGCTCATGATAAAAAAGAAAAGTAGAAAAGGCAGCTTACTTGGAAGTAGTAGTAACTGATTATAGGAGAGGAGGTATGAACAAGGGAAGAATCTAGGTGACATTAAATAGTACACTTAGTAGCTAGCGTCTCGTGAAATTTACAAGGCGTGAGAAGGGATTAACAAGAGTGAAGAATGGCAGGAACTCAGTCTCCAGCTCAACTTTGGTACACACCAGAAAGACAATCTAGTACTATCCCCTTTTTAAACAGAATGCATTATATGATCCAAACTCAAACTGTTATGATCTCCTAAATCGTTTTGTCTCAATATCATCTTACCATTTAAAACATTGTTATTCAAAGTGTGATTCACATGCTAGGAGCATTAGCATCATCCGGCAGCTTGTTAGAAATGCAGAGAGCTAGGTTCCATCCCAGATGTACTGAAATTTCATCTGCATTTACAAAAGTATCTTCAGAAGAATAAAAAATTCTTCAGGTAATTAATATGCATGTTAAATTATAAGACATATTGGCAAAAATGTTAAAGTAAATATTAATATTTGCATATAAGTGGCTGATGGTTTTTGTTACCTATTGATTATTTAAAGTAAGTCTGTTTAAAAAAATACATGTTGGTTAATAAGTGATTTTTTTTTTTTTTTTTTTTTTTGCCAAGAACCAACACATATTTAGTTTGTTCTTAGAAATCAGGAGGATTAAAAACGCAGTCAAATAGCCTTAAAGAGTTAAAGTAAGTTGCATCAAAAATATCTGATATCACATTTTATGGGGCGCCTGGGTGGCTCAGTCGGTTAAGCGTCCGGCTTCCGCTCAGGTCGTGATCTCGCGGTTTTTGAGTTCTAGCCCCGCGTGGGCTCTGTGCTGATAGCTCAGAGCCTGGAGCCTGTTTCCGATTCTGTGTCTCCCTCTCTCTCTGCCCCTCCCCCCCGCTCATGCTCTGTCTCTCTGTCTCTCAAAAATAAATAAACATTAAAAAAAATTAAAAAAAAATATCTGATATCACATTTTAAAGAAGTATTACAAACAACTATAGAATGTAAAACTTTTCTCTGGTTTAAAAATAATTACTTGGTTAATTTTAGTTTTTATTAAATGGTTCTGCAAGATGAATAAAACCAGACAACTTTTTTAAAAAATGTAAGTGTAAATTACCTGGACATTATATTGCAGCCCTACTTTTACTGGATGCCTTGAAAATCAAATGTAGGTCATCCATATATATTCTAATAGATTAGGACTGTGATTCAGATCGTCAAATAGCATTATTGCAGCACGCTCAGAAACAAAAAACAAAAAACAAATCTTATTCCTTTGCCTCTGTTTATTCACAGATTTTTAAAAAGACCTCTAAATACACTTAATATATTTTGTTAAATAATTATTCAGTATGTCCTGAATCTATAGCTAAGGCAAATCAAAAGAGATAGAGAAACCAGTGGGGGAGAATCTGGTTTGTGATGTCCCGTGGATGGTAGAAGAAAGGTAGCCACAAACTCTTTGATGATTTTCCAACAGAAATATTGATTATAATTCCTGTCAAGTTGAATATGGACTAGAATCAGTGACTTATTTGAACAAAATAATGAAGTCAGAATGATGTTCTGGGACTTCCAAGGCTAGCACATAATAATTCTTGCAGCTTCTGCTTGGACTTCTTGGATTACTTTCTTTGGAAGCCTTGGTACACCATGCAAGAAGCCTGACTGATGGAAAGCCCACACGAAGGTGTTCTTGTTGACATTCCCTGTTAAGTCCAGCTGACTAGTCATACACATCAAGCATGTGTATGAGGGAAACCAAAGCATGAGGGAAACCATCTTGTACACTCCAGATCAGTCATCTTCTACATAATATCACCGAGTGGCATCTGTTAATGTCACATGAAACAGAAGAATCTCCCAACTGAGCCCTGTCCAAATTGTTGACCCCAAAATTCATGAGATGAAGTAAAATGGTTGTTGATTCGAGTCACTAAGTTTTTGGGTAGTTTATTAAATAGAAATAGATAAAGGAATTGTGATTCCTCAAACTACATGCTTATGCCATCTCTCTCACTGTTTCTTTCTTTCTTTATTTAATGGAATAAATGTGAGCAATTGTTAATGCTATCCAGAGCACCTCATGCAGAGCTAGAAATTCATCTTACATACTTGGCTGCATTTTAGGTCAAGTACTATTCAATAAACATTCACAGAATTGCATATGACAGGTAATATCTCATAATGGTTTCTCCATTCTCATGCTGCTGGTTTTGTGCTGAATTACTATAAATGAATTAGGATTTGAGAACAATTTTTAAATGTAGACCTACATTTTCCATTATGATTAGTTTAATTAGATATAGAATTAAGCTAAGAAAGCATCCATAGTCTAGAATCCAATATTTTGAAATACGATTAGACAGAGATAAAAAATTAAATTTTCTTTTTTTATATTAAAATACTCTCAAGTGGTATTAATATAACAAAGTGTTTTTATATTTTATTTTACATTTGCCAAGAATGAGATAACTCCTACTATCTAAAATAGAAACTGCTCTCTCAAACACTTGAGGTCTTTGCACTCCATGGTCTTAGAAGCACATAATAAAATATTAATGATAGCATATGAGGATTAAACTATCAATTTTCTTAGCTAATAAAAGTATTTTTATATTAAAACATTTTAAGAGGAATATAGCTACTTATAATATTAAAAGTTAATTCAACTGCTTTAACCAGTTTTGTAGTACATACGCATACATAAAACGATCGAAGAAATTTTATCTTTATCCTTGTAGAATGATTTTTCAATTAAATATTTTTTATTAGCTTGTCCCATTGTTGAAAAAGACTGATTGTAAGATATAGAACCTCATATTTATTCAATCACTTTAAAATGTATTGGGTTTTTTGCCAGTGATGTCAGATAAGACAGAGAGGTAGCCTCACTTAGTGGATAGTGCGCTAGGGTTTCAAACTGCAGTAGACCACAGTTTGTTCAGCTTTTGGGCCAATTACTTAATCTCTTTGAGCAGTAGTTTCTTCACTTACAAAATGAGCAAAATAATATCTCCTTGTGGAATCCATGTTAGGATTAAGTCCAATAACTTAAGGAAAACATATAGCACATTTAGCAGCATGTAAATATTGTATAAGTAACAGCTACTTATTTTTGTGAAACTACCACTGCTATTACAACTACTCTGATTACCACACAGTGTGTTGTGAAGTACTCACTAATCTGGGGAAATGTGCAGTCCCAGCATAAGAAAACTATAAATTGTTCTGTTTGAGATTTTTTGTATTAACATACATGTGTTATATGTTTTGGATAAAAATTTTCTGAACAATTTTGACTATTCCAAAATATATCACTGATATGACCAAGCCTCTTGCATACACTGACTTATTTATTATAAACTTTTTCTTCCAATGTATTATCAAATGCCAAATAGGTGGTTATATTAAATTGTTACTTACACATCACTATACAATTGCTAACTCTTAAAAACTCAAGTGTGTATCCAAATATTCTGTCAGAGAGAAATCTAGCATAAAGATGCATGAGAACAAAAGCCTTACTTGTGCTGGGAATGAGAGGAAAAGCATGCATTACATATAGAAAGGACATGTTTTATATAGAATGAAACAAAGAAAACAGATAAATTTTAAAATTTGAAAATCATGCATCCATTCAAAGGACCACTGGGACACACCCAATGAAGTAATTAGTTATCAGCAAAACTAAAATGATAGAACTAGTTAAAAGAACTAAAAGAAATCCTCTTAGCATTGATAAGCTGTGATTACAGATAAATTACCTGCTGTGAAAGTAACAATAATGTATATACAACTGAGTAATATTTGTGAAATACCATAAAAGAATTGTATAAGTGAGAAATATTTTTCTAACTTTTAATATATACAGTACTTTGAAGGCCATATCAAATGACATTTATTTATACAAAGTTTATTCTGAAAATTATGATGTTATTATTAATTAAAAATATTGTATTTTAAAACCAAATGAAATAAATATTTATTGGTGGCCCATCCATGCTGGAATTTTTACAGATCACACACATGTGGGGTAAAAATCTCATTTTATTATTATTCAACTGACACAAGATGTAAATCATAATGTCATGGGTAAGACATAATTTACTTTATTTTCAATTCATTTCTAATAGAAATCAATTTAGAAAAAATGTTAATAGTGTTTGTTTTGATAGAAAATGACATTTGATGTGCAAGATAATGGGTACAAATAAGTCATTTTGAAAAGTGCTGCCATGCTAATTGGAATAGCACCATTGTTGTTCAAATTATCCAGTATGCCATTTTATTTTATTTTTTTAACGTTTATTTATTTTTGAGACAGAGAGAGGCAGAGAATGAACAGGGAGGGGCAGAGAGAGAGGGAGACACAGAATCTGAAACAGGCTCCAGGCTCTGAGCTGTCAGCACAGAGCCGACGCGGGGCTTGAACTCACGGACTGTGAGATCATGACCTGAGCCGAAGTCGGACACTTAAGCAACCGAGCCACCCAGGGGCCCCAGTATGCCATTTTAAAAATAGTTAAACATCCCACATTTTTTTGAAATCATCTAGGAAAAGAGAGTTTCACATATGAATGATCAAAAAAGTTCTTTCTTTTAAAATATAACTTTTATAACACATGCTAAATGCATAATTTCTCTTTTACAGGCACATTGTACAAGTTCATCTTATTTTTGATGATGTGCTAGCAGTTCTACTACTCCAGTGGGGTGCAATCTGCTATATAAAGAACTATTGAAATCTAGAGTTTATGCCCACACAATCAAGATTCCACATTGCTATGCTTTGAAATTCCTTATGCTTATTAGATTCTCTCTCATTTTCACTCTCTCATTGCCCATTTTTACCTCTCAGGGATACATGCCTACCTGTAAGAATTCTCTTACTCATCATTTAATGTGTTTTAAGTACTGATATGAGAGAAACCAGATGATTAAGCATTTAAGTATTTGCTCAACAGTAAGAATGAAGAGACTCTAAATGACACCCAGAACAGATGAACATAAGGGAAGCGAAGGAAAAATAAGATAAAAACAGAGAGGGAGAAAAACTATAATAGACTCTTAAATATAGAGAACAATCTGAGGGTTCCTAGAGGGGTATTGGGTGGGGATATGGGCTAAATGGGTGATGGGCATTAAGGAGAACACTTTTGGGGATGAGCACTGGGTGTTATATGTAAGTGATGAATCACTGAAGCCTAATCCTGAAACCATTACCACACTATATGCTAGCTAGCTTAGATTTAAATAAAATTAAAAAAAAAGAATAAATGACACACAGAGAAGTTTCTCTGGTATCAATAAGGAATTACACTGTTTCAACTATAGATTTCTACCTACTTTAGGGTTATTGATTGGGTTTGTGATAGTCAAAATAATACAACAGATTTCTGGAAAAACATACTTTCAGAAAAAGTTATAATTACTGGGTTTTTATTAATAAAATTTACTGATAAAATATTAAAATTTTATTAATTTTAAGATATCTGTGACTGATACATTCAGATATATATTTACTCTTTCTCTCTACCTGGACAGTCTCCTCCCAATTATGACTCTTTTCTCTTCTACATTTTTTATTTCGTAAGTTTATTTATTTGAGAGTGGGGCGGGGGGAGGGTGGGCATAGAGAGAAAGAGAGCGAGGGAATCGCAAACTCATGAACCCTAAGATCTCACGAACTCACAAACCATAAGATCATGACCTGAGCCAAAGTCAAGACACTTAACTAACTGAGCCACCCAGGCACCCCTCTTCTCTTCTACCTTTGCTAGTAGAAGTCATCTAGGGTGAGGGAAAAAGCTGCCTCTAAATAATCATTAATTGTGCAAATTTACTTCAGAATTTGGTCGAAACTTGCACAGTACCTGGTTTTGCTAAAATCTAATTCAGGATACCACTGAAAAGACAACATGACCCATTTTCTGTATTCCTATTTAGCTGAAGTCTCATTATAAATTAATGAAAAATATAACTTTTAAAATTATAATTTTACTAAAATATGTTTTTCCTTCATTTTACTAAGCCCAGAAGATCTTCTTTGGGACTCCCCATGTTATATTATACAGCATAAATTACACGATGAGGGCATTAATTATATTTTTTAATGTCTGTAGTCTTAATTTCATGAGTGAAGAAATGTCAAAATTTAAACCTGATAAAATATTTCTTTATTCAAATAAGTTGGCATAAAAGTTGTAAGGCAAGAATATGTGGTTTTGCAGAAGTTCAAATACTAAAACAGAACAGTATTAGGAAAAGATGATTAGTAGAACCTAGTGATTCATCTCTTACATATAACACCCAGAGCTCATCCTAACAAATGCCCTCCTTTATGTCCATCACCCATTTAGCCCATATCCTCATCCACCTCCCCTCCAGCAACTGTCAGTTCCTTCTCTGCATTTTTTTTAGTAATGCCATATTTTTTTAACATAATTATCAAGTTGGCTAACATACAGTGTATACAGTGTGCTCTTGGCTCCACTCTTGGAGTAGATTCTGGTAATTTATCACTTACATACAACACCCAGTGCTCATTCCAAAAGTGCCCTTCTCAATGCCCCTCAATGCCCATCACCCATTTCCCTCTCTCCCCCGCCCCTCCATCAACCCTCAGTTTGTTCTCTGTATTTAAGTCTCTTATGGTCTGCCTCCCTCCAGGTTTGTAACTGTTTTTTTCTCCTACCTTTCCCCCATGGTCTTCTGTTAAGTGTCTCAAGTTCCACATGAATGAAAACATATGATATCTGTCTTTCTCTGACTGATTTATTTTGCTTAGCATAATACCCTCTAGTTCCTACACTGTATGTTAAGTATTCTGAATTTAAATTAAAAAAAGATGTTTAGTAATAAATACTTCCTATTTTCCTACAACTTTCTGGATTGTTGTCATATTTCTACTAAATATCTTAGGTGGTATTATCTATTTTGAAGCACCTTTCTAATTTATAAAATATCAAAATTTCGTTGTTATTTTTAACAGGTCATCAATTAGTATGGCTTTCCCCAACTTTGTCGGTAATCTGTCATGTATCTGCAATGGCAGGGTATTATTTCTGCACTCTTTTGTTGTGGTAAAGGCATACACATAACCAAGTTTTACAAGGAGGCCTACACTCAGGTAGTAACTGCAGACCTAAACAATAAAAAAAAAAACTAAAAATAAAACTGATAAATTACTATAAAACAAGAAATGTATAATGAGCTATCTTGATTTATGGTATCCACTTCCATTTCACATGAGCAATCTATCTTAATACATAATACAAAACCTTGCATCTGCTTTATTAAGTAGTACATTTCATGTCTGGCTGTTCTAAAGGGGAAAGGCAGTATCTGGGTAATGTAGCACATCATTTCTGGTTAGGAGAAGGCAAACTTTAAACAAACTTTAAAAGGTGAAAAAGGAAAGCACTGTTTGTTTTGTATCACTGCCTTCAGTAGTAATCACCATTTATATAGTACCAGTCATTTAATCATACTTTGGAGATTTAGGAAAATGTGGTCTATGTAGGTTGTTTTCTCCATGTTTACGTATGTATGAATATTGTTTCTCCACAAACCTAATTACTAAATCTGATTAATAGAATGTTATTTTTCTGCATTTAACAGACATATAAATATTTATGAAATTATCTGCTAATCTAGAGACACTGTAATTCAGTAGAAAACAATTATTTTGATCACATCTAACAAGCATAAGCTTTTCCAGCTACACTTTGCTACCTCGTTTGTAAAAAGGTTTAGAATAGGTCTATAGTGTCACTACTACGAATGTCATTTTCCTGAGTAGCACATATATCAAATGAGCTGAATTTTTCTGTATGTCAAATATACTTTAGTGCTTATAGTTTAATGTCTTATCTGATATTTATTATGAAGGTGTAAAGTAAGTGGGAGGGCATGTTACTCCACTTTTTCCTTATGTAAGCTAAAACTCAAATAATGTTAAGTAACTTAGCTCATTTAAATAGTTAATTAGGTAGCAGAAGGAGGGCAAGAACCCGAACTCTAAAATTAAAGTCTTTGGTTGATTCCAGACCCCAAGGGATAGTTATAATGGGAAGAATAATTAAGAAAGTTACTAAAGATTTAAGCCAACAATAATCTAATTCAATTCTTAGTAAATAAATACAGAAACTTCAGCGGCTTTATTCCAAGTACTTGATTTCTGGGTATTGGGAAGCAACTCACAGTGAATTTAAAGAATTGCTTCATTTCATATCATTGTGACTTCATTCAAAGATTTTGTATTATCAATTCTAATAAGGTTTTTTGTATTGTTTTTATTGTTATTTAAAAAAAAAACACTCATAGGAGGACTGAAAAGTTTTGTTTACCAAAAAGAAATTTTAACTGAATCTTATCTTATTATGAAATCTTTCTTTTAGATTAAATGACACTATCCCATTTTAATCTGAGAATATTCAGAAAGTGGTCAGTAGGTTATTATCATGGTTTGATACCAATCGGAATACATATTGATAGGTATATATAGATTAGTTGATATATATATGAATTTCTTGATATCTATAGAGATAATATATATATGAATTAGTTGAAAATGCAAGTGCTTTGTTTCTATCGAGTTTGTAACTTTCATTAGATCAGCATAAGCTAGCAACAACAAAAAAGATAAAAATAAAACAATGTGCTAAATAATAACTTACAGCACTTATTTTATGCACTGATTGTCAGAAATGGAACACATAGTGAGAATAAAATATTTCTATCAGTGTTATGTCCATTGTATCCCAGTGGTTCTCAACCAAGGGATATTTTAACATCCACATGACAGTTGCAATGTCCAGAGACACCTTTGGTTGTTAGAAGTGGTGGGTTGGCAGTGTCATGGGGTAGATAGAAACCAGGAATGCTGCTAAACATCCTGTAAAACACAGGACAGCCTTAAATGTCAACAATGTGGAGGTTGAGAAACCTTGATCCATTCAAATAATTTTTTATTGTGGGTTACAAGTGAGATGGATTCACATACCTACCTAATTAGACAGGTCTGCTTCAGAACCATGTCAGGATTTCCAAGCTAAACAGGTGTACCCAACTTTATATAAAGTTGTTCAATGGGAAAATGAACCAGTAACAGTTCCCTTGGCACAAATGCTGTCATGTTGATGCATGAACATACATGATTTTTCTTTTAGGATCCAATCCAACATTAGTGACTTGAGATCTTGCACCAGCTTAGCCAAACAAAAGCTGAACAAGCTTTTCATTGACTTTAACCTGCAGAACTTAAATGTGAGTTTCTAGGTCATTTGAAACCAAATACATAATAATAATAATAATATCCATTGAAATATTTTTTCTATTTACTTCTGATTTCTTTTATTAGTAAACATGAAAATAGTAGCCATCTGGACTGAAAAAGAAATAATAACATTTCCTATTTCTAAAAGAAATAAGCAATAACCATAAGCCAGAAGAAACAAAATTCATAAGATTTTCTCCCCTATTGCTTGAGCCTAGGGAAACACTGACAGTCTGACAAGTCTGAGATAGGAACATAAACTTTGATTGTGATTTAATAATAATAATAAAAAAGCATTTTATTTTGCTTTTCACTTCAGTTCATTAATATTTTTAATTTGCACACTGCCAAAAGCATGATGCTCTCTTTCAGTCAAAAACAAATTAAACCCGCAGGGAAGGAGAAATACTACTCTATGAGAAAAGGTTCCTTCCTCAGCTTGTCAAAAAAGGCATTCCAAACTACAGGAATGGGTGACAGCAAATCTTTCCTAGATAACACACCTATTCTGTGACACATCACCATTTTTTAAAACATATGTGTATCCTTCAGACACAACATGATTTATTATACAAATTAGGCTGACCTTGCTTTTTGTTTTTTGTTTTTGTTTTGTTTGTTTTGTTTTTTAGTTTAGTTTATCCAGTTGGTCCCAGAATAAAGGAAATCTTCTGCTCCATCTGAGCTCTTGAAACCCAGTATCATACCAAGAGAACCTAAGAAAATTCATTAAAAATAGTATTACCTAATTTAACTTTAAAAAATATATAAAGCATTGTTTTATGGTGTTTATTATTTTCCATGCAAGGTTATGTTATTGCTGTAGTGACACAAATAACTGAGAAGATAAGGTCTATGATGGATGAGGAATACACAATACACTAATGAAACCTTCACTTGCTAAATTAGCCACTAATCTTGTTGAACTTGACTTGCTCAGATTCCTGAAAAATAATCCTAATGGTCATCCTTCACTAAGCCTTGCACAGACTTTTAAATAAAATAGTTATAAATGGGCAAGATTTTTCTACTTGGTAAATGACCCATTATACTCATGTCCACATTTGGTACTTTAGAAATGAAATACACATATCCTTGCAGCTTATTTCTGCCAGATAATATCAGACATTAAGTGTTTATTGATATTCTTTGCCAAAGAACAAAGCATAAAATCCTAAAGTCTTCTTGTATGTTATTGAAATGAGACAGAATGAAACACCAAGGAATTTAGGGTGGGAAAAGGAGATCATGGCTCTTATCAGTTAGGAATAATGCATAAGACAGATCAAAATGTCACTAGTCCTCTTAGATCTCTAGACCTCATGCTACACATTATGAAGGGCAGAAGGAAATGTGAGTCAAACTGCTCTCCTTGGTTACTTACAGTGAATGAAACGGTTGGGTATCATAAGCAACCAAGCAAAAATTATGAACAACAATCATATTATGCCAAGTGCAAAATGCAGCATCAAAACTGTATATTAATGGCAATTTAAGGCCAGAAAAGATTAATTTCTGACACTGTAAGGCATAACAGAAGAACTAAAATTGAGCTGGTCCATGAAAGGATGACTCATTTTAGAAAAAAAATAAATAAATGCAGAGCCTCCTAAAATTCCCTGTATATAGAGAGATGAGAATATTATGCAAACTATTCTATTCGTGCTGCTTTGTTCTTCTTTTCAAAATTATTTTTAATGGCAGTTTTCCCATAGACAAAGAATAAATTCGTCTTTCATTCTATACAGTCTGCAGGAATTCTACTATGCAAACCGTCAACAGGACACTTGATCACATGAAGTGGGATTTTGGTACTTTCTGCTGCCCTGGGAGCTACTGTGAAAGTTCATGTTGGACCTCGATCATTGACTAAGAGAGCCAGCATCTGTGAATGCTCTAACTTTAACAACAGCAGGACAAGTAGTAGAATGGTAAGAGGAAAAGCAGCATGTGTCAGAGGCAACAGAGGCTCCACAGCGGGCTTGTCACAGCCACCATCTTAGCAAGGCCCATTCATCCTTTTTTCACCACAGGAACAGTGGGAAACACAAGAAAAGAATATTGGATGAACAGGGGCGCCTGGGTGGCTCAGTCGGTTAAGCATCTGACTCTTGATTTTGGTTCAAGTCATGATCTCACAGGTTCATGAATTTGAGCCTGATGTCAGGCTTTGAGCTGGACAGTACTGAGCCTGCTTAAGATTTTCTCTCCCTAACTCTCTGCCCCTCCCCACTCCCCTAAAAATAAATAAGTAATCATTTTTAAAAAGGTAAAAAAAAAGAATATTGGAAGAACAAATCCTCAGGAATATGTTGCAAGATTTCACTATAATTATGGCTACTTGTCTCTCTTTTTGTAAATCAGAACTTTCGTGAGGCTTAGTTTCATAGACTTCCTTATTAATCAAGGGATTTCTTATCTGAAGTTGTCTCTCTATATTACGAGTGCTAGAACACTCAAAAGAATTTACTTGATTGGTAGAATCCTCCCCCAACCCCCACTTCTAGCTACCTTGCAAAATGAACTTTTACTTGTCTAAGTTTCATATTCACACTGGAAGGTCTTGTGCCTGAAGTAGGGTTTGCAGATATATAATGGTACAAAAGGACAAACACATCTTTTAAAACAGGCAGTCCATTTGAGCAATATAGATATAGATATAGATATAGATATAGATATAGATATAGATAGATATATAGATATAGATATTTGAGCAAAAAATATATATGTATATATATATATTTGAGCAAAAAATATATGTATATATATGTGTATATATGTATATATATATACAAATATGTATATATTTGTAATATATATATATATACATATATATATAATACAAATTGCTAAATATAGAGATACAGGCTACAGATTTGCCTCCCTGGAACTTCCTCTGAAAAGTTAAGATGAAGTTGCATTTTTTTACTCCTGATTGGTAGGATTGCTACTCTTACTATAGGGCTATAGCATTTTTTTTGTCTCATAACAATTTTTTCAGAGGAAGATCATTGAGTTAATATATTTTTGAAGAGCACTAAATGCTATTGCAAAATCAAACTAAATGTTGCAAGGATTGACTTGGGTTCTGTCCAGAGCCATACAATTCTAGACAAATGTGAGAAAACTTTAAGAGCTCTTCTTATAGGCATGAAACATATTTTGGCATATAAATATTTTAATAATGAAAATTATAATGACAATAAAATACTATTTCATTAGTTTAAATCAGTCAGTGAAATATTGATTGCTCAGTAATGTAATTGGGACCATTAGTTAATTCTTTGTCAAAAATTGAAGCTGTATTTTTTGGCATGCTTTGCAGCGAAACTAATTCAGATTAATCCAGAGTAAAATAGAAATAAATAAACACTCTAAAAATACAAAAAAATACAGTGAGTTAGTACAGTATTTTGAAATGGGGAAAAGTCTTTCTAAAGATGATATGAAAACCAAAAACCATAAAGAAAACAGCTGGTAAATTTAGCCTCATAAAAATTCCAAGTGGCAAAACACATTATAAATGTAGTTGAAAAATAAGACATAAATTCCAAATGCTTTAAACATATTTTAACATATAAGAGCCTTTAGAGCTCAATGAGAATTTTATAAAAATTCTTTTGAAAAATGGGCAAGAAACGTGAACAATTCATTCACACACACACACAACCACACATACAGATTATACCTTACAGGGTTTAAAATTGTACATGTCCTATTCCAGCAATTCTACATTTTGAGATTCATTCTTATAAAAATATTTTTATAGGAGCAACTAAACATATAAAGCAAATATTAACAGACCTAAAGGAGAAATAGCAACACACTAACAATAGGGGACTTTAATGTCCTGCTTTCATCAATGGATACGTCATTCAAATTTGAATGATCTAACATTAAGATAGATGACCAATAAAGATACATGAGCCTTAAATGATGTATCAGAACAGAAGGACTATACATATATTCTGTTTAATTCAAAAGAATCTGTTGACTATATATATTCTTTTGATTATATATATATATATATATATATAGAGAGAGAGAGAGAGAGAGAGAGTGTGTGTGTGTTTTGGAACATATTTACATTGTTTATCAAGTGCACAGGGAACTTCTCTACTATAAATCATATGTTAGGCCACAAAACAAGCCTTATTAACTTTAAGATAAAATTTCATTATCAAGTATCTTTTCCAACCACAGAAGTATGAAACTAGAAATCAATTGTAAGAGGAAAACTGGAAAATTCACAAATATGTGGAAGTTAAACAACAGGCTACCAAAGAAGCAGTTAAAGAAGAAATAAAAGGAGAAACCAAAAATAGCTTGAGACAAATTTAAATGAGACTGCAGCAAAATGTATAGAATACAGCAAAAGCAGTTCTAAGAGAAAAGTTCATAGCAGTAAGTACCTACCTCAAGAAACAAGATAGCTCAAATAAATAACCTAATTTTACATCTCAAGGAACTATGTGAAGAAGTACAAACAGAGTTTGCTATGACAAAGGTCAGAGAATAAATGAAATAGTGACTAAAAAGTCATTGTAAAATATCAGTGAAACTAAGAGCTAGTTCTTAAAAAAAAATAAACAAAATTGGTAAACATTTAGCTAGACTTACCAAGGTAAAAGGAGACACTCAAATAAAGAAAATCATAAATGAAAGAGGAGACATGACAACTGACACCTTAGAAATACAAAGGATAGGAGACAACTATGAACAACTGCATGTGAACAAGTTGGACAACCTGGAAGAAATGGATATATTCCCAAAAACATTCAACCTACTAACAGTGAATCATGAAGAAATAGAAAATGCAACCAAACCAATTACTAGTAAGGGGATTGAGTCAGTAATCAAAAACCTCCCAACAAACAAAAGTCCAAAACCAGAACACTTCACTGGTGATTTCTACCAAATGTTCAAAAGAAGTTTAAACCCTTCCAAACCCTTCCAAAATTAGAAGAAAAAGGGAACACATCCAAATTCATTTTATGAGGTCACCATTAACCCAATACCAAAACCATACAGATGCCTCAAGGAAAGAAAATTATAGGCCAATACCCCTAATGAACATAAATGCAAAAATTCTCAACAAAATATTAACAAATTGAATTCAACAATACTTCAAAAGGATCATGTACCATGATCAAGTAGGTATGCAAGGATGTTCCAAATTGTAAATCAATCGACATGATATACAAAATGAAGGATAAAAATCATATATAATCCTCTCAATAGATACTGAAAAAGCATTTTACAAAATTAAACATCCATTTATGATAAAATCTCTCAACAGAGTAGGTAAAGAGGGAATGTACCTCTACATAACAACATATATGATAAGTCTGTAGCTAACATCATACTCATGGGTGAAAGGCTGAAAGCTTTTCTCTAAAATCAGAGAAAAAACAAAGATGCCCACTCTTGACAATATCATTCAACACGGTATTGGAAGTCCTAAGCAGAGCAATTAGCAAGAAAAAGAAACAAAACACATCAAAAGCAGAAAAGAAATAAAACTGTCACCATTTGCAGATGACTTCATATATATAGAAAACTCAAAAAATAAAACACTAAAAAACTGTTCAACTAATCAACAAATTCAGTAAAGTTGCAAGATACAAATCAATACACAAAATCTGTTGCATTTCTACACATGAATAATGAACTATCAGAAAATATTAAGAAAACAATCTCATTTACAATGGCATTAAAAAGAATAAAATACTTAGGAATAGATTTAACTGAAATGAATGACTTGTACACTAAAAAGTATAAGACATTGATGAAAGAAACTGCAGACAACACAAATGCCTGGGAAAACGTTCTGTGCTGATAGAGAGGAAGAAAATTCAAATGGTATTTTCCACATAAATAGAACAAACAATCCTAACATGTGAATGGAAACACAAAAGTCCCCAATAGTCAAAGCAATCTTATAAAAGAATAAAGCTGGTGGCATCACACTGCCTGATTTCAAACCTTTAGTAATTTTATTACTATATTACAAACCTATAGTAATTTACTATATTACAAACCTATATTACAAACCTTTAGTAATCAAAACAGCATGATGTTGACATAAAACCAGATACATAAATAAATCAAACAGTATAAAGAACCAAAAAATAAACTCACACATACATGGTCAATTAATTAATGACAAAGGAACCAAATGCATACAACAGGGAACGGTCTCTTAAAAACCATTAAATGATGTTGAGAAAACTTGACATCCATATGCAAGAGAATAAAACTGTAATGTTTTATTCTTACATCATACACTCAAAACAGATTTAAGACACGAATGTATGACCTGAAACCATAAAATTGCTGGAATAAAACATAGCTGGTAAGCTCCTTGACATCAGTCTTGGTGATGACTTTTTAATTTGACACCAAAAGCAAAAGTAAGAGTATGTACATGAGACGCTTTGAAACTAAAAAGCTTTTGCATGGTAAAGACAACCACAACCTACCAAATGGGAGAAAATAATTATAAATCATATATCTGATAAGAGGCTAATAACTAAATTAATAAAGAACACGTACAACTCAATAGCAAAACAACCCTATTTATTTATTTTTATCTTTATTTATTTTTGAGAGAGAGAGAGAGAGAGAGAGAGAGTCAGCATGAGCGGGGGAGGGACAGAGAAAGAGAGGGAGACAGGCTCCAGGCTCTGAGATGTCAGCACAGAGCTTGACAGGGGATCAAACTTACAACCATGAGATCATGACCTCAGCTGAAGTCAGGTGCTTAACCAAATGAGCCATCCAGGGACCCCATCAAAACAACCCAATTTAAAAATAAGCCAAGAGGGGCACCTGGGTGACTTCCTTGGTTAAATGTCCAACTCTTGATTTCAGCTCAGGGCATGATCTTATGATTCATGAGTTCATGCCCCACATCGGTCTCTCTGCTGTCAGCGCAGAGCCCACTTGGGGTCCTCTGTCTCCCTTTCTCTCTGCTCTTCCCACAAGCATTCTCTCTCTTTCTCAAAAATAAATAAACATAAGAAAATAATAATAAAATAAAAATAAAAATGGGCCAGCAACTTGAATAGATAGTTTTCCAAAAACAACATACAGATGGCCAACAGGTAAATGAAAAAGTACTGAATATGACCAATCAAAACCACAATGATATATCATCCCACACCTGTTAGAACGGCTATTACAAGAAGGATAAGAAATAACAAGTGTTGACAAGGATGTGTGGAAAAAGGAACCTTTGTGCACTGATGGTAAGAATGTAAATTAGTACAACCATTATGGAGGTTCCTCAAAAAACTAAAAACTATACCTACTATATGAACTACCATATAACCCAGCAATCCCACTCCCAGTTATTTATCTAAAAAATGAAAATGAAAACAGTATGCTGAAGAAATATCTGCACCCTTAATTCATGACAGTATTATTTACAATGGCCAAGATATGTGAATGACCTAAGTGTCCATCAATGAACGGATGAAGAAAATGTGAATACATATATGCAAACACAAGCACACACACACACACACACACACACACACACACACACACACAATGGAATACTATTCAGCCAATAAAGGAGGCAATCCTATCATTTGCAAAAGCATGGATGGAGCTTGAGGGCATTATGCTAAGTAAAATAAATCAGAGAAAGGAATACGATAGGTATAATCTTTAAGAAAAATATAAGACTGCGCTCATACAAACAGAGAGTAGATTGGTGGTTGCCAGAGGTGGGGCATGGGTAATGAAATGGGTGAAGGTGGTCAAAGTTACAAACATCCAGTTATAAAATAAATCACAGGAATGTCATACATAGCATGGTGACTGTCGCTACTACTGTATTGCATATTGTACAATTGCTAACAGAGTAAATTTTAAAAGTTCTCATCAAAAGAAAAAAATGTCTAACTATGTATGGTGACACATGTTAACTAGACTTATTGTGGTGATCACTCTGTAATGTATACAGATACCAAATTAGTATATTGTACACCTGAAACTAATATAATGTTATGTCAATTATACCCCAATTAAATTTTTTCAAGGGCATGTATGTAGATTATGTGAGATTATTTTCGGTAAATATTACTAATAAGAGCACAATTTGGAAGCATATCATTATAGATTGTAAGATTGTTTACTCAGTGCTTTATCTGGTATCAGGGAGGTAGAAAGTAATTAAAGAAACATTTGAGAAATTTGAGGAGATGAACAACCTGAAGAATGAGTGGAGCTAATAATTATGAGAAGTCTTCCAAGTCTTCCAGGTGAGAGTGGTGGGCATGGACAGCAATACCTAATAAAAACTGTGAGGCAATAATGTGACTGGTGAATTTAACAGATATCATCTGGCAGGGGAGATGTTCAATATATGTTAATTACCTTCCTTTAGCCTCATCTAAAAATAGTGATGTGGTGGTAATGGGGGATGGATTGAGCATAAGGCAAAAATAGGAGTATTTAGTACATCACAATTTTTATTGTTGGTTTGTGTCCATAACTGCTGTGACTTGTGTGTGTGTGTGTGTGTGTGTGTGTGTGTGTGTGTGTGTGTCACTTCTAAGTGGAAGAAGAAAGTACAGGCAATTCTAACCCTTTCTACAACACTTATTTATAGATCAATAAAGAAGAAATTAGAACACCTTGAGTTTATTTTGAATCTTCTTCCTAATACCTGTGTGGTTTTGGGCAACTTACTCTGTTTCTGGACATCAGTTTCTGTACAGTTAAAATGGGATGTTTTGACCTTTTTGTATGCACATTTTCCTGTACTATAATTTATTGGTTCTTGTCCACCCTATACTGAGGGCAGTTTGAAGGAAAGCAGTATATTTTTCAACTCCAAATCCTTAGAGTTTGACACTGTTTGGCACAAAGTAAACACTCTATAAATGTCTGTTGAATTGACTTACACTGATTATCTGACTTCTAAGTCCTTGCACAAAGGACATATTACTAGTGATGTTTCTATAATACCTAATATTAATTATAAAAAGTCATATTAATGCCTTGGTCCGAGCCTACAAAGTAAAACATGAGAAATATATTCCAACTGAAGAAAAGAACGAGATGGACAGTTTGGGTTTACTTTTAGCATCAAAGGACAAACACCTGTTTCTGATAAAGCTAAAAAGAATATACCATATTTAAATCCGAGTAAATCCTCAACTTCAAAAAGAATCTAGACACAAATTCTGGCTATATAGAGAAAAGAATACATCACAGTATTAAGAGATTGTATTCATTTATAACAATGAGCTCTTTTACCTCAGTATGAAAAGAAACATATTTTTAAAACCCTATTCCAAACAGATGTGAAACAGAGAGCTGAAAGGCTGAGACTGTTCTGAATGGTAATTTTCACAGAATTTGTAATTCTATATAAAATTAAATACTTTAAGAGTTAATGAGTACTAATAAACTTTTAAATGAGCACATCTTTCAAAATAGGAATATATATAACTCACTCATTTTGTTTACATGACTTTTGTGGCCATTGTAACCAAGAACTTACAAGTTTAGTTTTGAAAATAACAGAAAAGTGGGGTGCCTGGGTGGCTCAGTTGGTTAAGCATCCGACTTTAGCTCAGGTCATGAGCTCACCGTACATGTGTTAGAGCCCTGCATCAGGCTCTGTGCTGACAGCTCAGAGCCTGGAGTCTGCTTCAGATTCTGTGTCCCCCTCGTTCTCTAACCCTCCCCTGCTTGTGCTCTCTGTCTCTCAAAAATAAAGCAATATTTTTAAAAACTTAAGAAACTAACAGAAATGGAAGGAATGATTTACAACTAAGGTGCTTTGTGATCCCAGCGGAAAGTGTGACCAAGCATATAAGCAGCACTCATTCCTCAGCTGCATTCCTGCAAGTCCTTGACAATTTAAGGGATGGTGGGAAGAGGTGACAAGCCAGTTTTCTGTGAAGTACATGGAAGGAATTAATCTTGGCATGGTAAACCCTCCCTTTTGGATTATCAGACACTTTTTATTTATAAAAAGAATATGGGAACATATGAACTACATGATACTTCCATCTGTAATATGCTCATGGTAAAAAGTATATATTGTAGGAATCAGACCAAACTAGTAATGGAAAGACTTGAAACAAAAAAAATCCAACTTTTTCTAAGCAAATTTTAGTATAAGTTGTAATCATTTCTAACTTCCCAGAAAATACCCTCTTCATATGATTCCCTTATAAATCAAGGATTGGTGTCAAACCGTGGCCAGTTCAAGTGTCCTTTACCATTATGGGGAAAAGGGGAGAACACAGTATACATTTTATAAACAAAATGCTACTTGAGTCTGCCAAGGAATAGGTATAAATACAAGATACTTGGGATTCTCTCTCTCTCTCTCTCTCTCTCTCTCTCTCTCTGTCTCTCTCTCTCTGTCTCTCTCTCTCTGTCAAAAATAAATAAACAAACTTTTAACAATAGTCACACACAATAAGTTAATAGTAGAACTGGCCTACAACTCAGTCTTCATGACCATGAAGGTGTTCCTGGGACACAATATCATTTCCATAGTTATATATATTTTTCAAAGCTATAATAAGTCATTTTAAGTTCTTATTTTCTTAAAAATATGAAGGTAAAAATCTTTTTTAAATTATTTTTAATTTATTATTATTATTTTTTAATATGAAATTTATTGTCAAATTGGTTTCCATACAACACCCAGTGCTCCTCCCAACAGGTGCCCTCCTCAGTGCCCATCACCCACCCTCCCATCCCTCCCACTCCCCATCAACCCTCAGTTTATTCTGAGTTTTTAAGGGTCTCTTATGGTTTGCCTCTTTCCCTTTCTGTAACTTTTTTTGTCCCCCCTCCCCCCGCCCCCTGGTCTTCTGTTGAGTTTCTCAGGATCCACATAAGAGTGAAAACATATGGTATCTGTCTTTCTCTGTATGACTTATTTCACTTAGCATAACACTCTCCAGTTCCATCCACGTTGCTACAAAAGGCCATCAGGACAGATATAGGAAATTTGGGCAGTGAACTAAATATATATACAATGGCTGCACATTGATTTGAAATGAAAGTGATTATAGTAACACTCAAAGAAGGTATTTAAGAGTTTAGTCAATATATTTTAAAGTTATAAAGTATATGTTAAAGTCCTGCTACATGGTCAAAATAAGTATTGTAAAATAATAATAGCATAAATCAACCCCTCTAAAAATGAAGCTACTAAATGTGACAGGTGAAAAAGACAGGATAGGACCATGCTAATTTTAATGACAAAAAAAATCTTTTTAATAGGAATTAGAACAAAACCATGCCACAATAAAACTGAATTACTCATCTTTATTCTACAGAGGATACCTGTTTGACCTCAAGAAATGTGATCATTCTTCTCCTACCACAACAGATTTTTTTACCTGTATATCCTAGACTTGGCAACAGAAAAAGACCACTTTGCTAAAATGCAGCAATACTACTATGGAATTTAAGCTTCACTAATGTCTTTAAAATCTGACTGTTGGATTCTGGAATGATGATGTCATGCACTTTTTTCTTGAAGTATAGTTGACATATCAATGATGTCATACATTTCAATGAGAATTTCAATTCTCCCCAGTAGAATTTTTAAAGAGATGGACAAGAGTGATACACGTTCTTGACAGTCAATTGTTTGCCACTCAGATCATTTGTGTTCCTCGGAAGAGTATATTAGTACAACTAATACAAGAATTATAGTACTGAACTATTTTAATGTGGAATGTGGAATGTACAGTGGAATGCACAGTCACCAGCAAAGACACCAAAAACAATTAAAATCTGAGCTCCTTTATAAAAATTTGAGCTGTGAATACCAACCAAGACTTTTGTACGTGCAATTTGAAAAATGGTTTTGCTCATTCCTAAAGTCAGGTTTGCAGGACTATTAGTGAGGGAAGCTCCTGAACAGTTATTTTCTTAAGTTTGAATGTATCCCTTGACCTAGGCTTCTGGATTTTCTTTTCAGTATAGATAGCATTTGTAATTATTCAGATACATTTTGATAGAACAAAATATCCAAGTTTTCTATTTCTGGGTGAGGGGAAGAAATGTTTGAGAAGTTTTTGAAACAAATATTTTCGTGAAAATTAATGACAGGTTGCAGTACTTCAAGAAGTTACAATGAAGTTTCTATAAGGGAATTATTCTTTCAAAATAATAAAACTTGATCATACTTGTAATAATTGGAAGAACTACACTAAGCCTTTTCTTTTTAATTTTTTAAAATTTATTGTATTCTCTTTTATTTAGAGAGAAAGAGAGAGACAAAGGCAGAGAGAGAGAGAGAGAGAGAGAGAGAGAGAGAGAGAGAGAGAATATGAGCTGGGGAGAGGGACAGAGGGAGGGAGAATCCCAAGCTGACTCTACACCCATCATGGAGCTTGTCACAGGGTTCAATCCCACAACCCTGGGATCATGAGCTGAGCCAAAATAAGAATCGGATGCACAACCAACTGAGCCACCCAGGATCCCTGGAGATTTCTTTTAGAGAAGCAGATGCCTTCAGGAGAATCTTACAAGAGAAAATATGCAACCCAACCAACCCAGTGTTTTGAGTAATATAGCAAGTACATAGCTACCTACACCTGAAACATGATTTATTTGACTTGGTAGAGTTTTATGTTAGAAAAAGAAATCCTTGGGGCGCCTGGGTGGCGCAGTCGGTTAAGCATCCGACTTCAGCCAGGTCACGATCTCGCGGTCCGTGAGTTCGAGCCCCGCGTCAGGCTCTGGGCTGATGGCTCGGAGCCTGGAGCCTGTTTCCGATTCTGTGTCTCCCTCTCTCTCTGCCCCTCCCCCGTTCATGCTCTGTCTCTCTGTGTCCCAAAAATAAATAAAAAATGTTGAAAAAAAAAAAAAAAAAAGAAAAGAAAAAGAAATCCTTAGGGTGACTGGGTGGCTCAGTCAGTTTAGCATCTGACTCTTGCTTTTGGCTCAGCTCATGATCTCATGGTTTGTGAGTTTGAGCCCCAGGTCGGGCTCTGAGCTGGCAGCATAGAGCCTGCTTGAGATTCTCTCTGCCCCTATCCTGCTCATACTCTCTCTCTTTCTCAAAATAAATAAGTGATCTTTAAAAAAAAATTAAGGAAATCCTACACTATGGTTTACAGACCATTTGTACATCTATTTAACAGAATATTTGTGTATTATATAATACCAAGAAAACATTATTCCAGAATTAGTGTTCTTTTATGATCTTTCTCAAAAATCTTGGTTATATCCATTCAATCTTACACCAAAAACATCCTCACTCTCAGAGACCCATATGAGAACACTGCCATCGTCACACACATATGTACCAAGCCTCTGCTTTCCATATGTAGGAACCATTATACATGTCCAGGTTATAAAGGATATCTCTGAAGCAAGGATAAAGGCTGAAGTGGGATTTCCATTCTGGCATAGGTAGCCATTGGCAGGACAATGTAAAATCCTCCTTATTTAACATCTATTTACATAGCCCCATTCCCCTAAAGCCCACCCACCTTGCCACTTACCTTGCTCAGTATCTTCAGCAAAATGCAATGATATTCTTTAAGCATTATTTAAAAATCACTGTAAGTGTCTATATGGCCTATTGTAAAATTTTACTTTAATAAAAAACATTAAAGATAAAATACAAATTCAAAGCAAGTTTGGTGGTTGTGGCAAAAAGCAATCTACATACAGGTCAAAACCACAAATGCATATGTATGACATCGTACATGGCGGAAAATTAGTGCTTTTGCAAACAAAAGCATTTAAGGTCAGTAACAAAACTCTGTCCTTACATTTTTTTCAGGGAAATTAAACATATTATATAATATTGCCTTTCTTCAATCTCATTTTTGTTATATTTCCATGTTTCCCTATACCTCCTCTGTTTTTGAAATTGTGAAAGGCATCTTCTACCATTTATCTCCCACTATCAATAAAACCAATTCAGTATCAACTAGAAAATGGTAATGATACATGCAAAGACCCTTTCATATGCCTCAATATATTTATGCGAAACTTTTCATAATATCTTGAAAGGAGTGGTTTTCAGGCTGGGACAAAGTGGAAATGACTGTTGTAGTATCTCTCTCAAATACAAAGGGAGGGGTGTGAGAAGTTGACAGAGTATCAGCTGCAAATCACAGAGCTTCCCTGATATCACATGATATTTGTTGGACCATAAGTCCAGTGTTCTGAGTACACCAAACAGAGGAAGCACAAGCAGAGAATAACAAACATGGATTTATTTTAATCAGATAGACAGATACATACATACATACATACATACATACATACATACCTATTATGGTAGTATTTATATTTTGGTGAACACCTGGAGAATTACTGCTTGACTTAGGACAGCAGGGAAGAAATCAAGGGGGGGGGGGACATGTTGCTTAACTAACCACAAAATATTCTTTCAGTATATTAGTACTGAGAAAATAATGCCAGTAGCTTTATTAGAATCTCTATTTGTTTTAATAAGAGCATTTGTTAATATTCTATGGCAGATGAGTGTCTAAAAAGTAGATGATTTAACTTTCTACTGAAAGGACATTGATCCATGTAGTCTGATTATTGACACTAGTCACCCTGAGGAACAAACTACTAATATGAAGTAAATCTGCTTAGTGCTAAGGAAATATGTTGAAAAACCTATAGTCTCCCAAAAATATAATTTGCTGCCTTACAAAGGTTTTTTGAACTCCATCCTGAAGGTGAAATTAGGTGAGAGGAATAAGCAGATTCTATGTCTGCTTAACAGAAATTGTTGAAAGGACGTAACACTGAAGGCAGACTGTATTCCAGATGTAAAGGTGAGTAAATATTGTAGAGGTAAATTTTAATGTCCCCCAACTATTTTGGAGGCCATTAATGACTGCATGAAATACTTCAAGAGGCATAATTTGTTGTGCCCCCTTCCATAGTAGTGTATTTAAATTATTTCAGTTCCAGGTAATTGTTTACAATTATGTTGATCTCCAGTCCTATGTGTGAAGAAAAGAGGTTATGTGTAATTAATTAGCTGTTGTAGAAATGATGCTAGAGGGCATGTTGGTGGCATTTAAATGAGTACATCTCCTAAAAAGTAAAAATGAGAAAGCATATGGAGACTTCCACTATAAAAGGCAAAAAAAGAATGAGACATAAGAGGAGGTGTTGTTTTAGGTCATTCCAAAAAAGTAAAGAGCCAAACATAGATTACTCTGAGCACCACACCAGAATAGACTCATTTAAGGCATGCAGAATCTTTTTAACTTAAGAAAAAGGAAAACTGTTATATATCCCTCATGCCAGATAAGCTTAAAGAACTAAAAGTAGTATTGCGAGAAAGTTGTTCATTCTTCAACAGAAAGTGTTCCATTTCAAAATTAGATCTATGTCTTGTATTTTTCCCTACTTCATGTTGTTTGGTTCATCTAAAGGTATTTGTTAAAGAAATAACAGCTGATTTTTGTTAAATACTTTAGTACAGATTTTACCAAGACTATTATTGAGGGGGGGGCTGCATTATCTACTTTGCCAAGCAAATAAGTGGTACCTCAGATTAGTCAGTGACAGGAGAGAACTATTTTATTTTATTTCTTAATGTTTATTTTTATTTTTGAAAGAGAGAGAGAGAGACAATGTTTAAGCAGGGGAGAGGCAGAGAGAGGTGGAGACACAGAATCTGAAGCAATCTCCAGGTTCTGATCTGTCAGCACAGAGCCTGACGTGAGGCTTGAACCCAGGAACCTTGAGATCATGACCTGAGCCAAAGTCGGACACTTAACTGAATGAGCTACCCAGGTGCCCCAAAGAGAGTACTTTTCACAGTAAAACAAAATTTTTTTCAAAATATACCTTTGGGAACATACTCCAAATTTTAGTATAGTGTTTATACCCAAACACTATAATGTCCATTTTCCCAAGAATAATTTGATTAGTTTGGGTAGGCTTTATGTCACTGTAAAAAAAAAAAAAAAAAATCCTCAGTGACTTAAGACAAAATAACACTTCCTATTCTTCTAAATGGGCTATGGAACTGAAGGACTCACCACAGCAGTTATCTTCCATCAGTGAATCAGGGATCCAGGATGATCTAATCTTATGGCTCCATTATTTCAACCTCATACCTCCTATGCAGAGGCACAGAGGCTAGAAAAGCACACGGAGGTTTCTTCACCTTCCAGCCCAGAAGTGGCAGATTTCACTTCTGCTTTTCCTTAACTAGAAATAACCTCATGGCTCCACCAAACTGTAAGGTGGAGGGAACATATAATCTCCTTCTTGCTCAAGAGTGAAAGGAAAGCCAGATGTTGATGTGCACTAGCAACCTTTCTCACACTATCCTCATGACTTCCAATAACCTGCTATCCCAGCAAGAAACAATGCAAGGTCTAAAACAAAGGCTCAGAATTTTACACAGCACCAGGTTTCAAAGAAAAAAAAAATAAGTAAAAGCAGCACAATTATACAGAATACATAAAATGATGGTCCCTGAAGTCAGGGTCATGTCGTATTGTATATCACTCAACCTCTACCAGACTGTTTGCATAAATAATTTACTCGATAAATTGTGAGAGGATGTATAGAGAAATGAATTGGCGCAACTATGAATCCTTCCTTTGGTCTCTGAACATATGATTTATATTCATACCATGATGATTCACAGCAGTATAACATACTAACAGTAAACAATTATAGTAACTGTATATTGTCTTAAAATTTAGAGCATTTTGATATATCAATTAAGCCTATGAGGTAGGCACATGTGAGTGTTTCATTCCCTTCAGTTTTCACATACAACCGAAGAACCTTACAAAACATGCAATATTTTAACACCAAACATTTAATTTTCAAGGGGGTAGTACTTTACAATATCAAGATATTTTGGCTTATTTCTGAGAAGTATTTTAAACCCTTTATATTGAAGATAGCACTCAATTCTTGGAAGACACAATATTCAGTTGAATAATTTGTATCACTTGAAAGAAATTCCATGACTAATGTTAAGCACATGAGTGTAATTTGCAGGTTGCCTGTAATACTGTTAAAAACATTCAGGATGGCCAAATTTACATAAAATTTGCATTAAAAAACCTAGAACATGATTGAGAATAAATGTCCATTAATCACCATTGTCCAAATACAGAAAGATTATATGTGTTTCCAAAGATTCTGTTTTTCTTACTAAGGACACAGATATATGTATGTATATTTCTATCATATATATGATAGATTTCTATCATATATATGTATAGCTATGTATATATGGCATAAAAGATATGTAAGAGATATATATGATATAAAAGATACATACACACACAATTTGGGCACAGTCTGTGACAGTTTTTCCCACTTAGATTTAAACTAAGCAAGCTTTTAAATTAGACAGAGAAAGACAAATACCATATGACTTCACTCATATGTGGAATTTAAGAATCAAAACAGATGAACATAGAGGAAGGGAAACAAAAATAATATAAAATATAGGGAGGAGGACAAAACATAATAGACTCTTAAATACAGAAAACAAACTGAGGGTTGCTGGAGGGTTGTGGTGGGGGATGGCTAAATGGACAAGGGCTATTAAAGAAGACACTTGTTGAGATGTGCACTGGATGTTATACATAGGGAATGAATCACTAGATTCTACTCCTGAAATCATTATTGCACTATATGCTAACTACGTTGGATATATATTAAAAAAATAAAAATAAATATAATAATAAATAAAAAATAATAATAAAATAAGCAAGCTTCCATCTTCTCAAATAACTGTACAAGTACAAAGATTAAATCTCATTTTAACCTCATATATATCAACTTTCTTAAGGACTGCAGATCAGGGTTATTACTCCAGTACATGTAGAATTAAGTTTTATTAAAAGCTTACTGGGAAAAGTTTTCTTTAGGAAGGCATATCAATGGAATCTTTGAAATCCTAGGAATGAATTGAAATCTCAGTGTCTTAATTTACTAAGTGATTGCACATGAACTAATTAACCTCTGAAACCCTTAGTATCCTTAGCTCTAAAATGGTGGCTAAAATGCATGACTCAAAGTATGATTGGAAGGTTTAAATGAGACTACATAGAAAAAGTACCTAGCCTAGTACCTGATATACAGTGAATGTTTAAAAATATGAATTCCCTTCAACTGTACATAATTGTGCATATGTTATTATTATGACCTCTTAAAAGGTCCAAACTCCAGGTGCAGAAAATAAAATTTATGAATTGGAACAGATTGCTGCAATTGCACATACAGATACAAAATTCAGTGAATTGTAAGAATTAAACACATTATATTATATAAGTGAAAAAGTGCTGCAATAAGGTTTTCTGGAAATATTTTCATCTTCAGTGCAGGCAATGTTAGCGCTTTATATTGAAGTGAATTTTTATTGCTGACATTTAGTTCCAGACTAAGTGTTATTTTTGTGCCTTGAGAGTAATATCATAATTGAACGGTCTATATTTTAATTTATTTACTTTGTAATATTTTTCATATGCTCATTTATATTTCAGTACTATTCTGATTTGAATTTTACATTCATTTACTTTTCTCTACATTGCACCCTAAAAACAGTTTTCTACCGTGTATCACGTAATGCAGAATTTGTTACAGTTAATGTTATTAATCATCCTCCATGTTCATACCATTCTTTATTTTGAATATCATAATTGGATAGAAGCAAATAATTATAGAAATTAAATTTTAGGTTTGGTCTTTATAAGTGTATGTGAGATCCTAAATAAGTTAGTCAATTGAAAATATTTCTTATAGAACTATGAATCCCTCTGTTCACAGAAGCAGAAATGGTGACAATGGAAGCTGACAGAGGAAGAGATTGAGAAATGTGGCCTGCTTTGAGTTTCCAGGTTTTTACTACAGGAAGACTGATTTTGAATAAGTGTGGTGGAATTCCATTAAATCTTACATAACAGATTGGGGGGGTGGGGAGAAAAACCTATAGAAAACATGGTGGGATCTAGGAGTCTGAGAGTGTTGTTTTAGAATGAATCATCTGTCTTATGAGACATGGATTAGAAATGAGATGAATTACAAGATGGAAGAAAACCCAGAAGATAAGTAAGTGTGATGATCAGAATTGGAAGAACACACTGCCAATTTAAATGAGGAAAGATGGGGCACCTGGGTGGCTCAGTCGGTTGAGCGTCCGACTTCGGCTCGGGTCATGATCTCACAGTCCATGAGTTTGAGCCCTAGTCAGGCTCTGTGCTGACAGCTCAGAGCCTGGAGCCTGCTTTGGATTCTGTGTCTCCCTCTCTCTCTGACCTTTCCCCATTCATACTTTGACTCTCTCTCTCTCTCTCTTTCTCTCTCTCTCTCTCAAAATAAATAAACATAAAAAAATTTAAGTGAGGAAAGAAAGTGGAATTGAGATAAGGTCCAATCCCACTAATACAAAGAAGAAAACGTTTTTAGGGTTGGAAAACAAATCCAGGAACTCTGGGATTTGTAATGATGGCCATAGGGCTATAAAATTTCTTCTGTGAGAACCACTAAGATCCATTAAGTGTCTCCTTCTTCCCTAAATGTTTTCCATTTGCACAAAGTACTGAAGGCATGGGAGGCTAACCCTCATTCTTATCCTGAGAATAGATAGTGGCTGAGAATGCAATTAAGACTTTTAAAAATTGTTAAAGAAAAATATAAACTTCAAATTTCTCTTGCTCCTATTTATGGCTAAATATGGAACACTGAGTTTATCATTGTAAGCAGATGGTTTTCTGTTTGTTTGGGAGCAATTTCTTCACATCCCTATCCAAAGGTAATGCAAAATCCTACTCATGCCTAGTAAAAGTCTGCACAATAAAGAGAAACTGGTCTTCTTTGTAGGCTGGGTAAAATTTTGGCAGACTATTATGATATTAATATACTCTACATTTGCATGGGTGGACTTAAATAAAAAGAACACCAAAGTGGATTCTGCCAGGAGGGGGATGAGGGCGTATACAATACAATGGTGCCTGAGGAGAGACTGAGGATGCCATCCTCTTTGGAAACGCATATTCAGTAGTTTCAGAAGCAGTAAGACCTGATACAAGCTTAAGTTTCCGTTTTCATGCTATATTTCTGTTAGCTTAACCTCAAGTCTTCAGTAATAATTTTTAAACAAGACAGTTTACTGTCAACTTTGATACTGTTTGGCAGGAGTTGCAGACTGGGGTGGCCTGACATCGCACAGAAAAGTCATGAGAAGATGGCCTTAGAAGGTGCTAGTTGAGAAACCATGAGAATCATTTGAGAGCAAGAGGTAAGAGCAACACAAAGACATGCTGAATTCTCACCAAGCTCCCATTCTAACAGAACTCTAAACAGTTACTAATGTACAGTGGTGTATAAGACTGTATTCCTGCAATCTGCCAAGGTGGGATCTCATATTGTTCATAGCTGGGTATTATAGAAAAGGTGGCCCTAGAAATATTTCTTAATGGGACTCCCAGGCTACACAAAAATAAAAATCCAAGATAGAGTATTTAGAAAATTAAATAAGAGAATATGAGATTAAATGTTTTTTAACCTTGCAAAGATTCAGAGCATAGGAGGATCACAGTTTATGAATTTGAATGCTATCAAACTACCAATAATATTTGGAGGAAAATAAAATGATTGGGTAGATTCTAAGATGAATAAAAATCTGTTGTCTGTAAAAATACAATTAAAAAACTTCAACCTTAGCATCACATCTATTTAAACAAACAATATATGTTTCCCATGTGTATGATGTATGTACCAGGCAAATGCCATAAGAAATTTAAGAATTTCTCCATAAAAAGGAACAGTGCTTTCAGGGTGTTTCCACTTTTATATTATGTAAACTATAATACCCACATTGTAGGAATGAAAAAATTTTTTTAAATCCAGTCATCATACTCAGCCCCCATGGTTTTTATCCAAGATGCAACTGTTGCAATTTATTTTAAAAGAAAAATTTTCCAGTTGAAACTTTCTACCTCTTACCTGAATAATCCTCTTTTCTATCTCAGACTCTTTCCATGGTAAGTTTTGTTTCCTTAAGGAGCAAATTCTCCCTTTCTTTGGAGTATTTTCCTGACCCGTGAAGTTTACTCTTGCAAGGAGTGTCTGGACTTAACAGATCCTCCTACACAGGTAAGAAGTAACTGACCTTCTTCTACTGGCCTTCTGAGATTCAGCCTCAGGTGGTAGAAATGAGGGGAGAACTAAGAAAATGGATTAAAGCTGAGAGAGGAAAAGAACCATCCTCCAAGGATTTGTGGCAATGCTACATTAAAAAAAAAAAGTCTTACCAGATATTTGAAGTCACCAGATGATCCAGGAGTCCAAGCCTAAAAAGAAAATAATAGAAAGATTTGGGGGGGGGGGGTAGTTTTAGTGTTCTGTTTTTTTAAAAAAATACAATGAAATTTTATAATTCTACAAAATCATTACAAGTATTGCAGACTGATGAGTATACTGTAGGAAACCATTTTCCAAGGTGAAAAATGTTTTTCACTTAATGTGTTTATTTGATTTCCTATTGTGCCATTAAAACAAAGAAAGGGAGTAGTCTTGCTCCTAAAACTATATTTCCAATTATTCAGGTGACCATAATCATTATTCAGTTTTATTCTTTAAGTTCTCAATGGAAGGGGAAATATGATCATTAAATGTACTTGAAATTCTCTATTTATTGCTTGCATTTAATTTTCCTGTGGGTGAGGCAAAGCAAACCTTTATTTTTAAAAGTTTTTCCAATTTTTCTGCCTTTGCTGGCTATCAGGCAGCAATTAGTTTGGGTTTTGATTCATTTTTGAAAAGTAAATCCATGGAAGATATTATAATGATAAAAATAAAAGAGTTTTAATTTCCAAATTATATTGAAATGCAGCTTCTATTTTTTAAAGGGTTTTGAAGTTCAAATGAAAGGCAATATCTGAACAGCAGAAATCCCCAAGAGGAGACCTAGCACCTGCCACAGGCTGCAAAGGTTTTATAAACGTTGTCTTGTGTAAAGGCTATGGCAAACATTGTGAGGCCTTTTGTAAATATGCCTGCCTTTCTCTGTGTTTGAGCAGAAATATTGAACTTCTAACCATTATTATTATAAAATAAAGGGTTTTTTTTCTTTAAAAAAACATTTGATGACCACCTTTTCTTTTTGCCTTGGGAATCAAGTTTGAAATTACATATTGTACGATTGAGGAAACATATCTTTCTTTGAAAAAGAATGAAAAATACAATAAGTGTGAAAAATAATTGACACCATGAGTCTTGGGTTTTATGTGCATATGAGTATGTATTTCCCCCTTATTCTCAGAGCATCTAAATTAGATTCTCTGATCAGAATTATAGCCATAATGCTGGATCCTAATTGGTAACAAATCACCCAGAATGAATCTATTAAAAATTCCTTCTCTAGGACCTGGAATCAGTTGAGAAGACCAGTGGTTCACTCAAGAGAAACAAGTAATGGCTTTTGTTGTATTATGAGAGAGCTATTGGAATTCCCTACCCTACCTTCACAGGTGTAAAGTCTCTTGGAAGCCTCTATTCTAGGATCTGAGTCTCAAGCATAAGAGCCATAGAGAATATCTGGTATATTTTCATTCCATTTAATATTTTAAGTTATTTAATTGTGTCAGTTGAAAACCACACAAGAAACTTGCAAAAGTACAAATGTATAAAGTTCCATAAATAATCACAAAGTTAAACACTCATGTAATCACCACACAGCTCAGTAACTAGAACATGACTGACACTTAGAAGCCCGCAGCTTTTTGTCACAGGGTGTATATGTATACACACACTTATATACACCTGGCATACACACAGACACACAGCATATATACATTACACATATCCACATACACATATACACACAGCATACTCACACTTATATACACATAGCCCGTGCACACACACACCCACACACACACACACAGTTTGAACCCACTTGATTACCCATGGGTTGTGCTAAAGCACAGGTTCAAATGAAAATATAAATTATCTAAGGCAACACAGATGCATGTGGTGATTTTTGGAAATGTAACATGGACAGCGCATCATCATAAATCTGCAGGATATATTGACTATGCATTGCCAGAGTGGGACAACCCTTTGAACATATCATGTAATGTCATTGAACATATTGTAATCTTGATAAGCTATGTAAAATATATATCTATGTTTCCAGACTTTTTGGTCATCCTATGGTTTTATTTTGCCACAGTTTTGAGCTTTATATAATTGGAATTGAACACTAGATTTTCTTGTATGTCTAGTTTCTTTCCATTAACATGTTTTTGAACTTCATCTATCATTTCGCTTGAAGCTATAATTAATTTCCATTACTCTGTAATACTCATTTGATAAGTATTATACAATCTATATATTCAATTCTCTTTTGGTAGAGATATAGTTTCTGCTTTTTAGTTATTATGAGTCATTCTATGAGCATCATTTTAAAACATGTATGTATATTTATATTTGATATTTTTCTAGGAGTAAATTACTAGGTCAAATAATATGAATATGTTCTACTTTAGCAGATCTTTACAAATAATATATGAGAGTTGCTACTGTGTCAAAATTCACCTGAAAGTATGTTTATTCTGCTTGATTTTAGTCATTACCATGTTGAATATACTTTTCCATTTCCTTGATTATTGAGTTTTAGTGCATTTCTATATATTAGCTATTAGCTCTGTGTGTGTGTGTGTATACATACGTACGAAGAAGTTATTTTCGGGGTGCCTGGGTGGCTCAGTTGGTTAAGCATCTGACTCGTGATTTCAGCTCAGGTAATGATCTCATGGTTATGAAATTGAGCACCATGTCTGGCTCTCCACTGAGTGTAGAGCCTGCTTAAGGTTCTCAATCTCTCTCTCTCTCTCTCTCTCTCTGCCACTCTCCACTATTCATGCCCTCTCTCTCTCCAAAATAAGCATTTTTAAAAAATAAAATTATAAAACTAAATTAAGAACATAAGATAGTTTCAATTTTCTTTCCATTTTCTGTGGATTGTCTTCTCCATATTGATTTGGTAAAAGTGGTTTATGTATTCTAGGTATGAGCACTTTCATGGTTATATGTGGTGGAACTATATTTCCCACTCCTGGCTTATCCTAATACTTACTTATTGTGACTTTTATTTAATATTAAGTCTGAATTTTACTACAAATTTATTTATCTTTTCAAAATATTTATTTAATTTTGAGAAAGAGACAGAGTACAAGCAGGGGAGGGGCAGAGCGAGAGGGATACAGAGAATCTGAAGCAGGCTCCAGGCTCTGAGTTGTCAGCACAGAGCCCGATGCAGGGCTCAAACCCACAAATGGTGAGATCGTGACCTGATCTGAAGTTGTATAGTTAACTGACTGAGCCACCCAGATGCCCCTGAATTTTATCACATAAAATTTAACAATCTATTTTTATTTCTGAGTCCTGTTTATTACACAAAATGTTTATATATATTCTATATTTTCTCCTAACAGCTTTGTTATGTTATGATTCTTTTGTCTCACATATAATCAAAGAACATATCTGAAATTAATATTTGTTCAATGTGACTTGGGGTAAAACTTAGATATTTTACAAATTGCTCCAACAAAATTTATTGAAAGTATCTTAACTTTTCTTACTGCTCTACAATGCTAGTGTTGTCATAAATGCCCATAGATGCTTGGCTTCATGTCTAGATGTCAGTGTATTGCATTTAACTATGTGTCTATACCACACTATCTCACATAACTTTATAATATACCTTGGTATCTGTAGAGCGAGCTCTTCTACCTTTCCTTAAGAGTTTGCTAAACTTGCTTTAATATAATTCACATAACATAAAAGTCACTATTTTAAATTGTACTATTTAGTGGTTTGTAGTCTGTTCACAACATCATGCAAGCATCACAACTAATTCCAGAACATTTCTGATGCCTCAAAAGGAAACTGTATCCACAACCTACTCCTCTTCTCCCTTACTCTCTTCCCCAGGCAATCTGTAATTTGGCTGTATGGGATATTTTGTACCAATGAAATCATACAATATGTGGACATTTCTGTCTAACTTATTTCACTTAGCATAATGTTTTCAAAATCCATCTATCTGTGTTGCACATAGCAGTATTCCCCACCTTTGTATTGCTTAATAATATTCCATTGAATGGCTATGGAATATTTTGTTATTCAATCATTAGCAGAGGGATATTTTGGCTGTTTTTACTTTCTGGCTATTAAGAATAATACTATTATAAACATTTGTGTACAAGGTATTGTGTAAAAATATCTTTCAATCCTCCTGGGGGTATACTTAGGAGTGGAATTTCTGGGCCATATGATAATTCTATGATTAACTGTTTGAGAAACTGCCAAGTTGTTTTCCACAGTGGGTACACCGATTTACATTCCTACGTGCAATGCATGAGGGTTACAATTTCTCCACCTACAATCTGCGCTTACTATTTTCCACTAAAAAATGATGGCCGTTATAGACTGGGAGGGTGATGCTGTCTCATTGTGGTTTTGATTTGCATTTCCCTAATGACTAATGATGTTGAATGCTTTTTTATTCAGTTATTCAAATAAGTTGAATACTTATTTTATTGGTTACTGGCTATTTGTATAACTTTGGAGAAATGAATATTCAAATTCTTTGTCCACTTTTTAATTGGGGTTGTTTGTCTTTTTATTGTTTCATACTCACTACTTTACATTCTGGATATTAACTCTTTACCAGATATATGATTTGAGAACATGGTCTTCCATTCCATGGATTGCTTTTCTTTCCATTTTCTTATTTATCACAATAATGTAGAACTTTCTATGTAGAGGTTTTTTACCTTTCATTAGTGCATTTCTATTTGATTTTTTAAAAGTTTTTATTTAAATTCCAGTTACTTAACATACATTGTAATACTAGTTTCAGTGCACAACACAGTGATGAATTCCAAACAATACGTAGTGCTCATCATATCAAATGCACTCTTAAGCCCCATCACCTATTTAACCCATCCTCCCACTCACCTGCTCTCTGGTAACCATCAGTTTGTTTTCTAGAGTTAGTCTGTTTCTTGGTTTTCCTCTCTGCTTTTTTTTCTTCTTTGCTTGTTTTGTTTCTTGAATTCCACATATGAGTGAAATTATATGGTATTTATCTTTCTGTGACTTTTTTTTTTTGCTTAGCATAATACTCTCCAGTTCCATTCATATCATTGCAAAAGGCAAAATTTCATTCTTTTTTCAGGTTGAGTATATACCACATCTTATTTATCCATTCATCGGTCAATGGATACTTGGACTGTCTTCATAACATAGCTATTCTTGATAATGCTGCTATAAATATTGGGGGTGCATATATCTCTTTGAATTAGTATTTTTATGGTTTTTTTGGGGTAAATACCTAGTCTTGTAATTGCTGGATCATAGAATAGTTCTAGTTTTAAACTTCCTGATAAACATCCATACTGCTTTCCAGAGTGGCTGCACCAGTTTGCACTCCCACAATGTAGGTGCCTTTTGAGTTTTTTTTTTTTTTTTACTTTCATTAATTTTTAATGGTTAATATTTCCTATAACATGAAAGTAACTGAAAAATATTTAAAATAAAGAGGTGTTAAGTTTCTTTTTCTTAACTTTATTTATTTTAAAAGAGAGAGAGAGAGCATGCGCAAGTGAGGGAGGGGCAGAGAGAGAGGGAGAGGAAAATACCAAGCAGGCTCCATGCCGTCAGTGCAGAGCCTGAGGTGGGGCTCGATCCCACGAATATGAGATCATGACCTGAGCTGAAATCAAGAGTTGGACACTTAACTCATTGAGCCACCCAGGCGCCCCTAAAACACTTCAAGTTTCAATATTTTAAGAATGTCAGTCAGAATTTATTATAATTTTGCTTTGCTGGTATTATCTATTTGATATTTTTATGCTATTAGATGTGGCACTTTTATTTGTTATTCATCATTTGTATATAGAAATGCAATTAATTTTTAACTGACTTTATATTGAGCATCGTTGGTGGAATCATACAGTTAAAATGACAATTCACCTCTATGTTCTTTTCAATTTACTATCTGTACTCTCACATCATATGCAAATGATGTGAGTTTCATATGTTCGTTTAAATCCTTGAAATTTAAAACTCGTGCTTATATGAATGCATGTGTGTTTGCGTGTGTACATACATGTATGTATATATTTTGTTTTTTTGCACTTTCTAGGACTACCAGGACAACAGTGAATAGAAGATGGGCATCCATCTCTTGATCTCAAGGGGAACCTTTTACTCTTAAATCCAGTATTTTGCCGTAGGTGTTAGGTAGATATACTTTATCAAATTGAGAAAGGTTCCTTCTATATTTATTTACTAAGAGTTTAGTTATACAGGTTTTTTATTATTCATTACATTACTTTAATATAAGGTTTAATAATCCTATATTTAACAGGATTTATTCATGATTAATATTTAACAAATATTTAATAAATAACTTAAAATTATTTAATAATTAAATAATCCTATTTAATATAGAATTATTTAGATTGTCTTATTCTTTCTCTTATAAGTTTTAAAATGTATTTACTACAAACTTACTGCATTCAAAATTTTAATTTTTTAAAAGTAATTTTGAACAGCCTCTCAAAATCATTTTAATATCTTCAGTATTTACAGAGATTTGACTTTTTATTCCAACTGTAAGTTATTTTTGACCCCTCTCAATTTTTTTTACCTTGGTCAGTCACATGAATATCTCCCACTTTTATCAGTTAATTCAAAGAACCAATTTTGGTGTGTTGATCTTCTCTATTGTATGTTTGGTACAATATGCATAGTAATATTTTTCATGATCTTACCTCCTGATTTTCATTATTTCTCCTCTTCGTCTGTATTTGGGTTAAATGTTCTGTTTGCTTCCAACGTCAGGAGATGGATGCTTATAACTGATTTTCTACCTCATTCTTTTCTTCTATGTGTATTTAAAATATACTTTCATCTAACATTGACTTTAGTTTGGTTGCACAGAATTTTAACTTTTATTAAGTTAAATTCATTCATAAATGTCTTGAAGTTGTCTTTGTTGTGTTTTTTTAACTCAAGAGTTATTCCAAAAATATGTATTTTAATTTTCCTAATACCTGGACATTTTCTAGTTCAAATTAATTTGTGCATAAAGCATGTATGCTATATGATGCAAATCCTGTTAAATATTGAAACTTGCTTTACAATTCAGCATTGGTCAACTTATATAAATGTTCTGTGTGATTCTGAAAATAATATATACTCTTCATTTGTGTGCATAGCTCTACAGACATAAATTATATTAAATGTGTTAATCATGCTGGAAGATGAATGCTCTAATCTCCCAACATAACTTTGAATTTATTTTTTCCCTTTTGCAACCATAATTATTTTTATTTGAAAATGTTAGGCTACATTAAGAAACACATACAAATTTATAAATTTTATATCCTTCTGTTCATGAGAAACTTATGAAGTAGTTCCATTTTGCCTGTAATACTACATTTGTTTCTAAATTGATTTTGTTGGAAATTAATAGAAATATAACAACATTTGCATGGACTTTTCTCAACAAAGAGCAAATAACTCTAGTAGAAAGAAATAGATGCTAATGTTAATACATTGGGGGTCAACTCAGTGGCGAAAGTTGCCACCTCTTCTGAGGAGACTCAAAGAAGGTTTTAACTGGGGTGAATATATATTCCAAATAAGAAACAGTGTAGGTAACAATATGGGTATATACATAGTGTATATAATGACATTCTATGTAGCTGGACTTTAAGTTATGTGATGGAATGATATATAACCAATATTTGAAGATATACTTTAAGACCGAAATTGAAGGGTTTGATAACAGCAAGACTTTGAAGATAAGGCAGAGAAGATTTTGTAATAGGGAGATGATGCCTTTAACTAAACTGAAGCAATCTGAAGAGGTAGTAAAGGAAATGGAAAGTAAACTTTTAATGTATTGAATTTTACAATTTTGTAGCTTCTCTAGGCGGTAGTTTTAGTAACCAAGTCGATATACATATTTGGAGTTCAGAAGAAAACTGGAGATACAGATTGGGAATTTATCAGTGTTTTAGTGATAGATGAAGCATGGGAGATAAGGAGGGAACAAAAATATGACCAATAATCGATACTTAGAAGAACATCAACACCTCTGGAAGAGGCATCAAAAATGCAATATGCAAAATTGTCTGAAAAACATGAGATGTAAGAGCAAGGAGCCAAGAACAAAGGGTCAGAAATCTAAAATGTTCTTCAGAGTATTCCAAGATGATGAAACAGAAATTTGGCCTTCATAATTGCTTTAGTAAGCAACATTTAAGCATAATGTTGAGATCAGAAGCTTAACATTTTGAGTGATGAATGGTAATTCAAAGATATATAGTTAAGTGAATACACACACACACATATTGAATTTTGATAAAGAAAGGAAGAGGGCAGAAACAAGGTTTGTATGTGGTGATGGAGTTAGAGAAATGTAGCTCTAATTTATATACAAGTTTTCCTAAACATTTTAGATAAAAGAACCTCATCCATAATCTCAGTTAGCCTTAAAAAATATTGGGGCTCCTGGGCGGCTCAGTCAGTTGTGCGTCCGACTTCAGCTCAGGTCATGATCTCCTAGTTCTTGGGTTCAAGCCCCGTGTCGGGCTCTGTGCAGACAGCTCAGAGCCTCGAGCCTGCTTTGGTTTCTGTGTCCCCCTCTCTCTCTGCCTCTCCCCAGCTCACACTCTGTGTGTGTGTGTGTCTCTCTCTCTCAAAAATTAAAAAAATAATAATAATAAACATTAAAATTTTTTTTTAAAATATGGCAGACATACAAGGGCCATTGTACCTGTTCCTCCTCTTATTCTCACATAAATATGTACCATAAACCTTCTACATTTAGACTCTTGGTTTCCATTTGGATGTATCTCTTAAAGAGTGTCAACTCTTTCCCTCCTACTAGCTTCTTTTGATCAAAGTATGTACTTCAAATAATGTTCACTGGTACCTGGGAACCAGGTGGGGTTTATACTCAACCACATTTGATAAAACTTCAAGTTTCTTTTTTATGTTACACATACTCATTATATGGGTATACAGAGACACAGAATCAATTCTATTGTTACTATTTCTTTAGTTTCTTCCTGATAATTGCTGAGTACAATTATACCTCTCTCTATGCCATCCAATTTTTCCAAATGATGTCCATTTTTATTCTTTTTACTTAAATAGTTTATTTTTTCCTTTCCATTAAGCTCTTCAGGACACTGTTCCTACTGATGTCTCTCTCCTCATCCTCTCTGCATAGGCTGATGTTCATAGAACTTCTGAGGGTAAGTATGAATAAAAACCTTAGTGCATGAATGACTAAAACCACTTTATGTAAGTGGAAAGTCACCTGCCAAATACCTCATTCAGATCCTTCAGAGGGAAGCAGTCATGTTAACAGGCCAGAGTTTGTTTTCTAACTCCACTGCTGTTGAGTTTTATTAATTTAGATAATTTGTCTGAACTTCAGTTACCTTGTCCATAAGCAGGAGATCTTAAGATGCAGTTCCTACAGGATTCTTATAAGAATTAAAGAAATTATTTCTATAAAGATACTAAGACAAGTGTATGTCTTAGTGAGGGCTCCTAAGTTTAGATAAACCTTGATCTGAGATGAGGTGTGACTTTCTTAAGAGTCCATTTCTTTGGGACCATAACCAATAATCTATTCCTTAGCACCATTTGTGTAGTTAGCTGCTTACAGTCCACATCCTCTTCCCTTTCCAAAGTCATGACCTTTAACTGAAAGAAGAGATTAAAACATCACACACGCTATACCCCACCTTGAGTCTTACCACTTATCACCCAAAACTTCATTCATATAGAATAAGTGTATATTCTGGGATTCTTCTGACTCAGTAAATTGCCCTTACAAAAATTGAGTGTAGGTTTGATGAGTTCTCTTTAGGTTCCAATTATGCCTTGACTTTTTTTTTTTTTCTTTTCTGACAAGGTAAAACATAGGCTAATTGATTATAGAAATCTATATAATGCAATTACTCTCCTCCTCCTATTAATATTCATGTTAAAAATCAACACCTCCAATTTTCTAATGCCTGTGTGTTCCATATAATTTATCTGATTAGGCAGTGTGTCAATAAAGTCATGCTATTTAAACTCTTATGTACATTTCTGAGACTTAATAGATTCTTTTAAGCTTTAAAAAGTCTCTTGGACACAATCTGACTTCTAGCATTCTCAACATGAACTTTAACTCAGTTGGGGTTATTTAATTGAAACTTCCAAATTACTGCACTCCTCAAATGAGTAATAATTTATGATGAATTATAAAGATGATTCATGCAATTGTCTCTACTTGTCTTCTGACTGGAATATTTTTACTGGTTTTTGTTTTTTTTTTTTCTTTTGTTTTAGAGCAACCAGATTTGTGTTTTGAAGTGCATTCTATAGATTTTTAATGTAGATGTTGAGGAATCTTCTATCTACATATATATACATATATATGTATATGTATAATCAATTTTATTAATTATTTAAAACTCTGTGAGATTGAATTTGAAAATTGCTGATGAGTTAACATATTTTCTACAATATTATCTCATTCTAGTTTAAATAGCTCTAGTTCCTTAAATATAGGTTATCTGTTTGAGTAAATAAAACTGTTGTAGCAATAATTTGAGTAAATATTTGCTGTTGTAGCAATAATTTCAACTTATGATATAAATTGGCACTTCTTAAATCTTTCTTTGAAAAGATGCTGCTTTCACAGATTTTTTGTGGGGGAAAAACTTTTACTACTGCATTCCCTGCTTATTATCCACAGTGCACAATGGCAAACAAAAATATTAGATGGTCCATAACAAGGATAGATTTAATTCACCTTTAGATGTTTAAACCAAAGTTCATCAAATTTATTGAAACCACAGAAGGACTTTTTCACATAAGTCTTAAATTTACAACCCTGTGAATCAAAGCTGCTCATGTTGAAAGTGAATGTGATTGCCTATAATATTAAATGTAGTTTGATGTGGGAATAATTGGCTTCAACAGATTTCAATGTGCCTTCTAGTTTTTTCCTGTGTTATCTCATGTCACAATAATACCTATATATTCATTCAACCATTCAGCAAGAAATTGTGAAACAGAAACAACTATGACTAAGGCTCAGTTTTACTTTTAAAAGGTTCATGTTAACTAGTGAAAATTGAAGTAAATAAATCATTACCAGGCATGGTAAATGCTTTAATAAGGGTTTGTATATAGAGCCATGAACTAATTACATGAACTAATTATATGAACATGCTCTGAGAACCTAGTGTTATAGGTACAATTTTCTAAGTTGTCAACATCCATATCTTTTTCTGGGTTCACATGGCGCCTGCTTGCCTACTCCTTTTGTTTGGTGGGATCCCTGATAGCAGCATCCTATTCCCCCTCTGACTTTGGACAATTCTAAAGCTAAGTCACTGGGAGGTAAAAGTAAAAGGGTTTTCCATGGGTATATTTCACAAAGATACCAGGGAACTTTCTGTAAAAGTTGGTTTCCGTCCATCACTAGAAAGTCAACTGCATTCTTTTTCTCTGCCATACTAACTAATTCATACCTGTAATTCTGGAATCTAGAGTTTAACACTTTGAAGGTACTAAGTAAATATTTCTTAAATCAATCACTTTTGGCATGCTTAGTTTTTGGTACTCACAGTACAAGTGATGTCTACTAATGAACCCACCACCTGCACACTTCAGGCACTTTGTTTCACAAAATTCCAGCTTTATCCACAACACCATGTAAGAAAGGTAACCTCTTAGGGGCACCTGGGTGGCCCAGTTGGTTAAACGTCTGACTCTTGATTTTAGCTCAGGTCATGATCTCACGCTTAAAAGATGGAACCCTGCACCTGACTCTGTGTTGACCACGCAGAGTCTGCTTGGGTTCTCTCTCTCTCTCTCTCTCTCTCTCTCTCTCTCTCCCTCCCCTGCTTGTGCTCTCTTGCTTTCTCTCTCAAAATAAACAAATAAACTTAAAACAAACAACGAAAAGAAAAGAAAAGAAAAGAAGAAAAGAAAAGAAAAGTAAAGAAAGGTAACCTCTCCAAACATATCCCCTAGAGATAACAACTATGAAATCCATACATATCACTTTCATTTGAACTGAAAAGGGTGGGTCCAACCAAGTTAGAAATGTCTCACAAGATCCTCCTCCTCCACTGCATTCAGATAAAGTCTCTAAGTTCAATAATCTTGCAAATAAACTGCTTCTTGATTGTGTAAGCTCTTCCAAAGCACTAAGCTTGAAATGTCATTTTCTAGGACCTAAATCTGATTCTGACACTTTTACTTAAAGTGACCTCAAACCCATCTTCCCAGTTTGTTTCCTTGTTACCAACTACTTATGATTTACTCCATCTGTGCACCCCTAGTCTGCATTTAGTTCCACTTGGTAAAGATGCCATAATAAACCCTATAAAAATGTAACTGTATGCCTAGTTTTACTAGGTGATTCTACCTTCCGCTAGTTTTTCATCATTCTGCTGGTTGGCTACTCAGGCTCCCCCATGTCTAACATTGCACCTTGAGACCTGTTCAAACCTCGTATTTGGATGTCTAGAGTGGATCTCCACTGTAGCTTAGTCTCCTTATCATCTGTTTGAAACCATACTATACGGAAAATAATAGAGAAAAAAAATTCTGTGTTCATTTGTTTTATACATTTGAGGATACATTTGTGGGACTAATAATTCATTTATTACCATTCTGTGGAATAGTTTCTTGCAAATGAAATGCCATTTATTTCAGCAGAACACTGAAGGGCAAAGTCAGGTGTTTGGAGAAACTAGGTACGTGGAGAAAAATCACTGAAGCTCTTGGTGTTCACAGCTAGTCTCGTAGACAGTGTTATACAAACTGATTTATAAATACCTAAATGAGATACAAACAATTTTCAGTTAGTTGGTTTTCATGGTGACTCAGATAGCAGGTGATGAAGCATGGAAATTGCTTCAAAGAACACTGTACATTTGCAACACTAACCTACTGTTTTCTTGAGTGATTCCTGAGGAGATAATTTTTCCAGTTCCTGTATCTAACAAGGGGATGGCATGGTAAACAGAACCAGTTCTATTTGTTGTGTGTTTTCCTTATTCATGGTAGATTAAAAAATAATGTAAAAAGATTTAAAATCAATCTTGATACAGGGGGAAAATGCATTTTGTTGCTTTAGTGTGTTTGCTTTCGACATGCCTAAATCTGGAAATTAAGTTGTTTTGGATAATAAGAAGCTTAAAGAAACTAAATGTAATTCTAATTCTCAGGCTTCAAATGCCTATGGCTATTTTTTTTTTTTTTTGAAAAGTGGCTTAAGGAACTAGATTTGGTAATAACTGCATCTACAAAGAGAACTTTCAACAGAGTAGGGTATATATTTGTTCATTATTTGCCACTTACATAGGCTCACTATGGGCCAGGCCTTGCTCTATATATACACTAATTCATTTGATATTTAGGGCAGCCTTAGGGGGCACTTGCTATGATCACCATCTCCATTTTATAGAAAGGATACTAAAGCACAGAGTTAAACACTCTTCTCCTGGTCACGCAGCTACTAAATGACAGAGCCAAGATTTGCACCTTAGCAGTCTAGCTCTGCAGTCTAGCTCTGCAGTCTGTGCCCTTAATTATTTTATGACACTTTTCTTCATGTGGCCTAATGAAAGATAACAAATAAAATATTTCACTATATGAAAAACACGGAGATAAGTCCACAAAGAAAGAGAGTTTCAGCAGCTTAACTACAGTGAAGCTTGCATAGGCATCTCCTTATGAAATAACAAGCATTCCCCTTATCAAAGGGGATACATTGATTTGCACCATGATGAACACTATTACCCAGAAAATAGGGCCTCCTTACAAAGTCTCTCTCTCTCTTAACTAGCTGGTAAAAACCATGCAACAATTAAAACTTGCATTCTGATGTCAGCCAAACTGGGCTTCAGATCCTAATTTATTCTTTTACTATCACTGGGCTAGTTACTTAATCCTGTAAACATTTAATACTCACAAGAACCTAAATAAGAAGGTACTATACTTATCTCCATTTACAAATGACAAAACTGATGACAGAATGTTTTATTAACTTGCCCAAGTTCAAACAGCAATGGTGGCATAGCCAGGTTTCTTATACAGGTAGTCTGGCTCAGAGTATAGGCTCACTGACTCATCCTGAGAGGTAAATGAGGAATGCCTTTTCTGACATCCCTCCTTTGTTTTGTTTTAGAAATGTCTGTGTCTGTCCTTCTGAGCACCTACAACACTTACGTAATGATTTTTTTTTGTAAAGAGATTTGATGAAACTTTGGCCTTTCATTATGATCTAAAATGCTTACACGGAGACATTATTGGTTTGACTCACCCAACAACTACAGATAATGCCTGACACACAGTTGGTTATCCAGCAGGTTGAATAAAAGAGTAAATAAATTAATGAATGATAGCCTGATAGCCTTGATAATTAGTAAGTTCCCAATAAATGGCAATTAATATTGTAAATTATAATGCAGTTTATCATTTAACTTCTATGTGAGAACTTAAGCAAATTTAACAATACCAAAAATTTGGCAATTACAAAAATGTACATGAAAAGTTAATTTGCATGTAGTTATATTGCAAAACTGAAATAATCTACATATCAGAAAAATTTTTAATTTTTATTTCTTTTTGAGGTGGGGGAGCTTGTTGGGAAAAGAGAAGAGAGGGAGACAGAGAATCCGAAGCAGGCTCCAGGCTCTGAGCTACAAGCACAGAGCCAGACGCGAGGCTAGAATTCATGGACCATGAGATCATGACTAGAGCCAAAGATGGACGCTTAACCAACTAAGTCACCCAGGTGCCCCTATATATCAGAAATTTTTTAAAAAGTCCTTCATGCTGATTTCCATAATAACAAAATAACTAATAGCAATGTAGAATAAACAGTTTTGATTATAGTAAAGTACATTTTAAAATGGGAAATACTTAATTCTTTTTTTATAAAATTTATTTTTTAAGTAACTTTTACACCCAACATGGAGCTTGAACTCATGACCCCAAGATCAAGTCACATGCTTTACCTACTGAGCCAGCCATCCACTCCAAATATACTTAATTCTTAAAAAGTATAATACAGAAATAAATTAACCAAAGTAACATAGACTCAACTAAAATTCAGACATTTTGAAAGAACAAACATTCATCTTTTCTTTTTCTTGAACAATAGATTTTGTGGCTATGCCTAGATTCAATGTGGGAATAAAACAGCTTTACGTCTTGTACTATGCTAAATATGAACTTATTTTTGAGGACAAATAACAGTAATTCTGGTAATTTTATTGATACATTATTTACTTGTGCTAAAATGAAAACTCCAGTTTCACCTGGAGAGACAAGTAGAAAAAAAAAAAAAAAGAAGAAAAAGAAAGAAAGAAAGATTTTTCTTCCACCAAATGACTCACAAAATGAAATCAGAACTTGGAAAACATCATTCTATTCAATTTCCCTTTCTTCAGGCACTATCACCATCCAAATAATTTTTGCTGGATCTAGCTTCCTGGACAATGTCTGGGTAAAAAGCTGTGCGGTCCTAGAGAATGCACACAGACAACTAAGATGAAGCAATAGAGTCCAATAAAAATATGTGTCCATTAGGTAGAGTTCTTTCCTTCAAATTTCCCTATCGTGGCCGGGCAAATAGATGTATCTTTCAGCAGTTTTGCCATGATTTTTATTCATTTACATGTCATAATTCCTCTCCTAAGATGTTAGCTGTTTCATTCTCCTGCACAAACTTACTGAAGATTCTCACCTCAAAAGCAGACTGCCCGCTCAAGCCCTTTGCCTACTTTTCTGGCCTTAATTTCTTCTCCATGTTTGTGTTCTAGCCACATTGGACATTTTTCAATTCCCAAACTTGCTATGTTCCCTCCCCTTCACAAGACCTTTAAATTTGGTGTCCTGAGGTAGCTGAATGCTAGAACAGGTCTCCAGGTTTTATTCCTCTGAAATGCATTCAGGAAAAGGAACTATAGAAAGGCAAACTTTTTATTCATGTTGATTGTACCGAAGCTCAAATTGTGCCCTACCACTTATTCACAGCTATGAAGTGGCTTTATATTGGTTAACTAGAGACTGAGAGAGTAACTTCAATCACAATATAATGGGCCTTAATAACAAACAAATCAAACAAGATGGAGGCCCTTTATTATAAGAAAATATGCTGCAACCTTTGGTTGAGACACAAAAACAAACAAACTCAATGAACTTTGGAAATCTTTTTTTAAAGCTTTTATATGTATATTCTAGGAAACAATTTGCTCAGGACATCTAGGAGAAACTGCAATACTTTTTAAAATGTACTTCAGTCTGACTATAAATATGGGATTATGAAAGAAATATAAAAAGAAAGATAGCATGACTTAGAAGAAGAGAGAGATTGTTTTTAAGCGATAGGTTGTGATCTTAACGGGAAGCTAAATACATACGAAATAAAAGAGAAGATATGCCCATGTCAAACTTCTTTAAAAGGGTTTTAAGAAAAAAAGGTTTAATTATTTTTTAAAAATTTATTTATTTATCTTGAAAGAGGGAAACTAGGGGAAGAGCAGAGAGAGAGGGAGAATCCCAAGTGGGCTCCACACTTTCAGCACAGAGCCCAATGCAGGGCTCAAAGTCACAAACTGTAAGATGCAGGGCTTGAACTCACGAACCATGAGATCATGACCTGAGCTGAAACTAAGAGTTGGATGCTTAATCAACTGAGCTACTCAGGTGCCCCAAGTTGTTATTAAACCAGAAATATATTTATACCCAAATAAATCTAACAGAAAAAGAGATTCAAGGCTCCATAAAGAGACTAAACTATCTGTTTTGGAGAAAACACATATGCATTTCCATGGGGGTTGGGAAGAGATCCAAAGGTAGAGTTAATAATTAGTTCTATTGGAAAACTACCCCTTGAAGACGTAGTTTATTAGGCCACTTCACATGTGAAAATCTGGACAGGATTGAGAGGAAAATACCAGGAAGATTGGCACAGAATCTTTAAAATCTCATAAAGTTCATTTCATAAATTGGTATTAACTAAGTTAATATAATTTGTAATGGATTGATATATTTGTTGCTTAGTCATTAGGGGTTTCCTTTGAGAAGTTGAACAAGAAGTGGAATAAGAAAAGGCACAGAAAAGATGAAGCATAGCAAACACAAATGCCCAGGAAGCAATAATAATATATCGAGTCCAGGCCTCAGTTACATGCTCTGCAGGGGTGTACATCTTGGACAGGGTTATCCAACTTCAGGAGGTAAAGTTAGACAAGATAATGTTTGAAAAGCACTTCCTTTTGACAGATACAGTACTCATTTATTTTTTGACTGTCATAAGACAAAAAAAAAAAATTTAGAGAAGTATACTGCCAAATCAAATTCCTGGACCACAAAACAAAGTGGCAGAAAAAGGAAACAGAACATTCTGAACCTGCAAACAGTACTAGTCCTGTATGTGTTAGAAAAGTTTTAACAGGTTGAACAGTTAAACACTCAGCTGAGTCTCCCTCCCAAAAATGTGTAAGAGAACAACAGCAGGAAATAGAACACTAGCAACATCTCCATTGCTCCAGAAAAAGATATTATAAAAATAAAGAAGTTTCTAATGTCTTTAAAGAAGTAGAAGTTTTTTAAGGTCTGGAAAAGACAGAGGGAGTATTCGAGGGAGTAGCTGCTGGAAGATGTAGTGTGCGTGACAAGATCACTGGGGAGACATGCTTCAGGACTATCAACAGCTTCAGATCAAGTTGATTTTCCAGATGAAACACATGTGAAATTAAAGGGTTAACCTTTCCCAGAAGGCATGTTTCATAGGCTTAAGCATTTCCATATCTAGAGTCCATGGTAGCATCTAGTGCGGCACAGAACTTAACATGTGTGCTCACATAATATGCATGCACACATGTGAGCCATGTCACAAGACAGAATCCACATTCATTACAGCATTGGGGCTCCAGAGATCCAAGATTCAAATACAAAATGGAAATTAAAAGGATTTGAACATCTCATTTGGGAAAGAAGTCACCTCAGTTTATACCTGGTAACTGAATCTGCCATCTTTTCAAGTTTCTAAATTTAGCAAGATGGCTAGAAACCTTCAAATGACACTCTCTGAGAAAGGACTGAATACACAGGTAGAGTTCTTCTAAAACGTGGTCAATATAGTGCCATTATTAGGTTTCTGAAAGAAAAGTTCTTGCATGAGTCCACAGGTTTTGGAATATAGATACCTGGCACGGACTGAGTAGCATCATAGCAAGGCGAATCCCATCAAGATGCTCCTAGAATACCTCCCCTCCATTACCAGTGAATCTCTAGTTCACTACTGTAGGATATGGGGTTGTTGTGTTTCCTAGATTTGGTACATATAAAGCTTGTGCTGTGATAATATTATGTGTCCTATTAATTCACTGTACTTTTTCAAAGATTCCATACTAGAGGAATCCTTGAATATTTGCAAGAATATTCACACCAGCATTATTGTTAATAACAAGGACAATAAAAAGAAGCGATGATCCAAGGAAGTGAAAAATAAATTGTGGCATATGCTGTCAGTGAACTATAGCTACATACATTAAAAGAAATACAGAACTAAGACTAGCAAAAGAAGGAAGACAGAAGATTATAGCCAGCATGATTCAATTTCCTTAAAATTCAAAAACCAACTAAACAAAGTAATTAATTATAAAGGATATATACTAATAAAAACTGCAGAGAAAATCAAGAGTGCTTCTGAACTGCTGAAGGAACTACAACTAATTTTATTGAATGACAGCCTGAAGTCACTCACTATTCAGGTATCAGAATAGTTACCACTGGCTGGTTCACTGAGCAAAAACTATGATTTTGGACTTTAACTCTTTGGACTTAACTAAGAAATTTTGGATTTTTTTTTTGGATTTTTATATAGCAAGGTGATTTAATTATGGGGATTTTAATCAACATCTGGTCATTCAATAACAGAAAAATTATACTGTCCATATTGATGTTTCTTATATCAGAGACATTACATTAGTATCTGTATACTGGTATTCATTTTGCACATATCTTAATCTGTAATTGACAAGATGGACAATAATAATTTGTAATGAGAGAAGTGAGTAGTATGGGAAAGCCCAATAGGTTAAGAGAACCACTAAATGAGGATGTTAAGTAGACTCTTCCCTCCTTCTTTTGCCTCTTGTTTTCAGGAGGGCCTCCATTAAAGCAACCTTCTTCCAGCTCCTCTGTTCCCAAAGTTTGACAGAAGGCACTGAGCACATCTAGCTCGGCACCCTCTGGGCTCTTGCCTCTTTCAATGCCTCTTGGTCTTCATATCTCAGTCATTCTCTCTGATGCCATATGATAAATTTAGAGGAGCCAACCTGGCCCTGTTGAGGAGGCATTTGGTTGTTCAGATGTGCCAATGACCACAGAATTTCCAAGTCTGTTTACTCAGTGGTGGATTATTAAGATGATTTTCCTACACATTTAAAACTACATTTTCTAATCATGCTTATAAGAAAACTGGCTACTTCACCTCCATTTGTCTGTCTCCTGGGCTTTAATTCTGAATTGATTTTAAGCTCAGGAGGGGAATAACATGGTATTATTTATTGATCCCCTAAACCCTAACAGCAGTGGATATAATAAAACACCAGATGATATTACCAAATATTTATTACTATTAGATCAATCATTGTTTAACAGCCTTAATTCCTTTCAAGACTCCATAACAGAACAATGTTCTATATAGAATCTACAGAGTGTATACACCTCAGGGTCAGTGGAGGAGGTATGATTTTTTAATAATAAATCATTTGTGTGTTCTAATTTTTTTGAGGAAGAAAAGCCTCAGGAAGGGATTTATATTAAGAGTCTGACAGTTCATTTGGAAAATTCATAAGATAGAAGTTAGGACTATAGTTATTAGAATAGCTCTCAGTTTAGCAATTCTCCTGCTTCTATTTCTTCATCCGTTAAGAAGGAGGAGCAGGAGGAGGAGAAGGATTCAGCTAAAGCTGGATTCAGCTAAAGTCACTTCAGATAACCCGCAACCATTATTATTACCTATATAAATTTTTAAACGGTGCTGATATGTTGATTACTGTGTGAAACTATGTGCATAGCACTTTATAAGAAACAGCTATGGGATTTTGGAAATGAGTATTTTAATTGATAACAACTGTGAAAAAATCACCCTTTGTATGATTAATGTAAATCTGTTTTACTTAACATTACCCCTGGTTTACCAACCATTACTAAAGCAAATTGCAAAGATTTCGCCATTATGTCAATTCCTTCATGCATCTTCCCAATGCATATTCTAAGTGCAATCAAAGGTGATAATTATTTAGACATTTAAATTTATTCTAACAGTTATGTATTCCATCTATCTATTATTGAAATGCTCATAAATAAAATAATGGCACTCATGAAAAAATATTTTTTCAATTATAAAGCAAACCAAAAATATGGCTTCAAGTAAACAGATTATAAATCTATTCTATAGCACCAATGCAAAGAGGGATAGCCATACACAAACCAATATGCCTATACCATAAACTCTCTTCACTGAGTAAACACATTCCCAAATTGTTTATCCTTTCCTTTTACCCATTCACCAATCAAGACTTCAACTTATTTCACTGTAACTAATCTTAGTGAATGTTCTTTAAAGCAAAGGTTGCACATAATAAATTCATATTAAATCGTGAATAGCTAATGACCCTTAACCTCCCACAGTTTATTAACATAAGCAATTCCCCATTTAGCAAAATATCAGTTACCTTGTCTATCCCCTGTGAAGATATCTTAAGGTGAGGGGTTATTTTGGTAAACTATTAGAAAAGTAGGGGTTGTTTGTTGGATGAAACTGAGGACTCCAGAGACTCAAGGGTCCAATGGAAACATTTCTATTCACCCTAATCGCTACATTTCTGTGTTCCCTCCCCTGATTCCTGAAGGCTTTCTGCTCCTTCCAAATTCCCAAGGTTCTACCTCATCCATTTTGTGTAGGGTATTAAATAAAGGCACTCAGGGCAGAGCCAAGTTAAAGGGAAGCCAGCCAGTTCCATAAGCACCAATCCTATAAAGGCCATAAAGCAAAACAGAGGTGAAAAAATCTAAAACGTGATGACAGTTAACTTTGACTTACCAATACAACTCCTATATAATTGTAGAATGTCAGTTGTCCCCCTTCCTGCCACAGGAGAGTGGCTCTTTGATGAAACACACACACACACACACACACACACACACACACACAAACAAAATAATACTTCTAGGTGCTGTTTACCAATTCCCCATTAAGTAAATATTGATCATTTAAAAATCTTTTTCTCTCACCACTTTAGTCAACATAGTATTGGAAGTCTTAGCCAGAGCAATTAGGTAAGAAAAAGAAGTAAAAGACATCTAAACTGGAAAGGAAGATGTAAAACTATCACTTTCTGCAGATGACATAATTTTATATGTAGAAAACCCTAAAGACTACACTAAAAAACTGTTAAAATAAGTACATTCAGTAAATGTGCAGTGTACAAAATCAATATAGAAGAATCTATAGCGTTTTTACACACTAACAACCAATTATCCAAAAGACCAATTAAGAAAACAATCCCACTAATAGTTGTTCAAAAAAGAATAAAATACCTAGAAATAAATTTAACCACGGAAGTAAAAACCTATAAGTAAAAACCATAAGATATTGATGAAAGAAATTGAAGACAACATAAATAAATGGAAAAATATTTCATGTTCATAAGTTGGAAGAATTTTTTAAATGCCCATATTACCCAAAGCAATCTACCGATTCGATGCAATCCCTATCAAAATTCCAATGTCATTTTAACAGAATTGGAATAATCCTAAAATTTGTATGGAACTCCAAAACATCCCAACCAGCCAAAATAATCTTAAGAAAGAACAAAACTGGAGGCATTATGGTCTCCAATTCCGATAATGAACACAGTATGATACTGGCATAAAAACAGACACAAAGAACAATGGAACAAAACAGAGAGCCCAGAAAAAAGCCCAAGCACATATGATCAATTAATTTATTACAGAGGAGGCAAGACTGTACAATGGGGAAAGGACAGTCTCTTCAATAAATGGTGTCATATAAACTGGACAGCCACATGTATAAGATTGAAACTGGACCATTATCTTACACCACACACAAAAATTCACTCAAAATGGATTAGAGATTTGAATGTATGATAAGAAACCATAAAACCAGGGGCATCTGGGTGGCTCAGTCAGTTGAGCATCCAACTTTGGCTCAGGCTCTGTGCTGACAGCTCAGAGCCTGGAAACTGTTTCAGATTCTGTGTTCCTTTCTCTCTGTCTCTGTCCCTCCCCTGCTTGCTCTCTCTCTCTCTCTCTTTTTTATCTCTCCCTCCCTCTCTCTCTCAAAAATAAATAAAATTAAAAAAAAATAAATCACAAATCTAGAAGAAAACATAGGCAGTAAGCTCATAGACATCACTCTTGACAAAATATTTTTTAATCAGATTCCAAAAGCAATGGCAATAAAAAGGAAAAATAAATAAATGAAATTACATCAAACAAAAAGGCTTCTGTGCACCAAAGGAAGCTACCAGCAAAATAAATAGGCAGGTTATTAAAGGGGAGAATATATTTGCAAAGTATATATCTGATAAGGGGTTAATATCCAAAAGGCTTAAAGAACTCCTACAGTTCAATAACAAGAAAAGCAATCAAATTAAAAAGCGGCACAGGATTTAAGTAGATATTTTTCCAAAGAAGACATACAGATGGCCAAAGACGCATGAAAAGATTCTCAACATCGCTAATAATCAGGAATTGGAAATCAAAACAATGAAATACCACCTCACACCTGTCAGAATAGCTGTTATGAAAAGGACAAGAAATAACAAGTGTTGGTGAGGATGTTGAGTATAGGGAACCCTTGTGTACTATTTTTGAATATATAAATTAGTGTAGCCACTAAGGAAAACAGTGTGAGGTTCTTCAAAAAATTAAAAGTAGAACTACTATATGAGCCAGCAATTCCACTTCTGGGTTTTTATTCAAAGAAAACAAAAACACCAAATCAATATATATGCATTGCTATGTTCATTGCAGTATTATTTATAAAAGTCAAGATATGGAAACCATCTAAGTGTCCACTAATGCATGAATGGATAAAGTCGATGTGAGACAGATATCATATATGTGCACATGCACACACACACACACACACACACACACACGAATATTATTCAGTCAAGTAAATAATGAAGTTTTGCTATTTGCAACAACATGGATGACCTTTAAGGTATTATGATAAATGGAGTGAATCAGACAGAAAAGAGAAATGCTGTATGATTTTACTTACATGTGGATTCTGAAAAACAGCAAAAAAACCCCAAAAAACAAAAAAAAAAACTAACATAGATACAGAGAACATATCGGTAGTTGCCAAGGGTAGGGCTGTAAGGGCGTGGGGAAAAACAGGCTAAGGTGAACAAGAGATACAAATTTGGAGTTATAAAATAACTCCAAAATAATAAAATAAAATAAAATAAAATAAAATAAAATAAAATAAAATAAAATAATAACTCCAAAATAGGTCCTGAGAATGTAAGGCACAGTATGGTGAATATGGTCAGTAACATTGTATTGCAAATTTGTAAGTTGCTCAGAAAATAAATCTTAAAGTTCTCACCACACACACACAAAATCATAACTTTTTATGGAGGCAGATGGTAACTAGACTTTTTGCAGTGATCATTTTGCAGTGTATACAAATGTCAATTATGTCCTGCACCTGAAACTAATGTTGTGTATCAATTATACTTCATTAAAAAATATTTTTATAAGGACACTCTATTATTAGATTTCTTAGGGTTATTATACATATGGGTCCCCTTCAAGATAATTTGGAGTCCTTGATTCTTTATATATATATTTTTTCTTTTTGCCAGGTTTGGAGACCTTCCTTAAGAATCAGTTCTGACGGGGTGCCTGTGTGACCCAGTTGGTTAAGCATCCAACTTCAGCTAAGGTCATGATCTCGCTGTTAGTGAGTTTGAGCCCCATGTCAGGCTCTGTGCTGACAGCTCAGAGCCTGGAGCCTGCTTCAGGTTGTGTCTCTCTCTCTGCTCCTCCTTCATTCATGCTCTGTCTCTCCAAAATAAATAAACATTAAAAAAATTCTGACAAGTACAGATTTAGCCTTGATGCCATCAATGAATCTTGGTTGTTGGATAGGGTTGTTGAATCCTCTGTACTATTGAAATTTTCCAAAAGATTATGTTCAATATTATTAATCCTGGGAGTCTGACAGAACTTTTCTTTTTGAGTACCCAAGATTATTTGGAAAACAATAAGCGAAATCATCAAAAGTGGATGTGAATCCCAGTTCCACCACTGACTAATATTGTGACCTTGGAAAAACTAATTCAGCATTGTAACCTTAGCTAACTTATCTACAAACTAAGAATACATATATATTATGGATTGAATTGTGTCCCACCATAAAAGGACGTATTTGAAGTTCTAACCCCAGTACATCCAAATGCAACCTTTTTTGGAAATAGACTTTCTTTACAGAGGTAATCAAGTTAAAACAAAGTCACATAAGAGTAGGATGGACGCTTAGTCTAATAGGAATAGTGTCCTTATGAAAAGACCACCATGTAGAGGATGGAGACACAGAGACCTCCATGTGAAGATGAAGGCAGAGACTGAAATGACCATCTATAAGTAACAGAGTGCCCCCATATTGCAGAAGGAGAGAAAGACAGAAAGAAATCTACCAGAAGCTAGGAAAGAGGCTTGAAATTAATTCATCAGAGCCCTTAGAAGAAACTCACCCTGCTGACACCTTGATCTCAGACTTCTAGCCTCCAGAACTGTGAGACAATAAATTCCTTGTTGTTTAAGACACTCAGCTTGTGACACTCAGTAATGGCAGCCTTAGGAAACTAACAGACTATCTAACAAGGTGATCATGGGGTTTAAATAAAATGATTTGTAATATGGCTGACATAGGATAAGCCCTCTATAAATTACCATTAATAGTAACGGTATTGGGATTTTTTTGAAGCAACCTATAGGTAGCCATGCAACAGCTATACTTGATTTACTCCTCATTTCTATTTTTGGAAATTTAGATGTAGAAATTTCCTAGTGCTAAGGCAATAGGGAAGGCAGGAATTATAAAGGAGATAAATCTCATGCCAGTGTGTGCTAATTGTTTGAATCCCCTGTAAATGGTTTGGCAGGAGAGGAGGTTGGAACACTTAGCTAAATTGAAGTTTGGGGATTATCTGTGAATTTAAAGTATCCATGCCATTTTGGCCCCTATTAGCACAAGTAATTGAGAGGAAAATCTTGCCAGTTATGCTTTTCCATAAGGCTTAATGTGGACTTCAATATTTAAGTAATTCATTAGCAGCTTTAAATCGTGCTATGGAACAACATTAAAAAGCACAAAGAGGTAGTCTGTGACCTTCAGTTTAGAGATGAGCAAATTGAGGCTCACAGAAGTTACAATGAACTCCAGGTTACCATTTACATTGGAAAAGCTGACACTAGAATCCTTGTCTCCTAATTTTCTGTTGAAAACTGAGTTTGTCTTTCAGGATTCTGTGTTATTTTGTGAATTCTGTGGAGCTTTTCCAATTTTTAGATCCCCAACTCTGCACATGGAATCCTAAGACTAAGGTTGGGAGGAATCAGATGGAGAGAGGAGAAAGTGACAGTATAACATTTTCAATAAGAAGCCTCAAAAATTGCATTTGGGGAAGAGAGCAGTGGTGGGGACAGTGGGAAATTATTTTTACACTAAAATTATAAGCTGTAGAACACATTTAGAGAAATCTTTTTACGTTGTTTAGAAGATCCATTAAATATGGCCTGGCAGGACCTTTCTAGGACAAATCATTAAAGCCCTAAATGGTGGCTACCTCAGATTGAAGTCATTTGCATTATATTATAAAACACATAGGACACTTTGGCCATCAAGATCACTGGGATGGCTGAACTCTGGCCCGCCACATGATTTCACAAATATAGAGTGTACTCCTAACCTGCTTAACAACTGACCCCACTTAAAGCAAGCTGCCATTTTTCACCTCTGGTGAGCTGAGCTTTTAAATAGACCTTGTGGGAAGAAATATTAGACTTTTAATGCAACAAACTTTGTTTCATTGTTTGTTTTCACTCTCATTTGTTATTTCCTGTTTCCAGTCTTTGTAGGACATTTCCATGTTGCCTGCCCTAAGGATAGCACTACTGTAATTGAGGGGCCCAGTTCAGAAACTATTTCAGAGAGAATCATTCAGTTTCATTTTACGGCTTCATAGCCCAGAACCAGAACTTTTCAAAAGACACTCAATAACACCAATGCAGGGACCCCTCTGGACAACATATCAATTTATATTATGAAGTGAATTATGGCTGTACCCACCAGAGCTGGTATAGTTAAGTGTCTGTCAGTGTTTCCATTATATTTTGAGGGCTTCTTACTTGGTTGCAAAAATACCCTTCAGGCTGAAGCATACAAGTCCAGCCTAGGAAGTGAGTGTTTGCTTTGTTTAGTTTTACTATTTAAAAACACTAGCGTTCTTTTGTGTTTGCTTGTATATACTGTATAATCAAGACAAGTCTAGTTTTCTGAATCAATATGGCTGCCAGAGAGATAATGGTTTTAATGGGGAAAGCACATGGTGCTAAATAAAGGTCATTTATCTTTGTATGATCCACATTGTTCGCCTTGGAAGATGCCAGATTCCAAAAATGAGGGTCCCAATGTGGTGCAAATGCCCTCAAAAAATTACAAATGTATTAATTTGGCCTCTAAATATTGAATCCAGATATCTACACTTATATTTTAGATGGGATATGACTACATTATGTTTAAAATTTCCTCTGTTTTTTGCTAGCCATGCCCCTATCCTTATACTGAATCCATGTAAATTCTTGCCTTTCATTCAAATCCTAGTGCAAACTTACTAATTTCTGAGAAGAAAATAGACTCGGTGATTCTTTGCTTAAGCTACTTTGCACATAATACCTAACTCCAAGAGAGTAATTGCTATATCACATTATTTGTATGTGTGTCTGTTTCTTTATCTGATTACACAAAATGAGGACAAGGATAATATCCCGTTTATTAGCAGTGTGCTCAACATACTGTATATGCTCAGGAAATATCAGTTGCTTGACTAAATTAGTGAATGAATGAATGAATGAATGAATGAACAAAGTATTCTGTGAAATAAGGATATGGACAAGGACACATAAGGGATTTTAAAAGATATTTTTGAAAAGTAAGGACTTGTCTTTAATATGATTTCCCCCTTCCAGGTTTCAACCTTCCACAGGGTACAAATTCTCATATGCCCATAATGAAGAATCTCTCAGAAAATTGAATGAGCTGTAAACTCTTAGAGGAAAAGATACATGCAAAAGGATTTGTTGAGAAAATTACTGATCAAGAATTTAGGCAATGAAGTGTTTGTTCTGACTTAGTCACTGACTGTGTGACCCTCTTTGGGGTACTTAATAGCTCAGTGATTCAATCTCTCTGCAACTGATCATAAATAATAGCAGTTCTTATCTGCTTCTCAGAGATGTTTAGGGGCAAATGTGTTAGCACAGCTGAGACAGTTTAAAGAAAAATCCTAAACTGTAACTATTATATAAATTAAATATTATATTGATATTGTGTGCTATGTGCTAAATAATTTACTGCAAACGGGACTGTTTTGGTGAAATCACATCAATCTAACAACAAAATATAATTGAAGATTTGATTCTTTCACTTGTCATAAGCAATTGGATTATATCTATTCTATAAAGAAATGAAATGAAAAGTAGATTGTTTGATCATTTCTGCATTTGCCATTTGGGGATTGTCCATGTGATTATTATGATGGATAAGCTGTCATATTCTACCTGAACCAAACACATTTTCAAGGAGAGGAGCTAAAAAAGAATTACAAATGCTTTTATAAGAAAAAATGACTGCAAGAGATTTTTTTAAAATCATAGGTTTGCAAACATGTTAATTATTGAGACTTATAAAGCTTCAAATGTTTCTTAAAGTGTAATTCATGAATCATGCCTAAGTATCATCTTGACCATTGCAACCTACTGTAGATCCCCAGACCTCATTCTCAAGAATAAGAAACACTGGGGTGGGGTCCAAGAATCTGCATGTTAAACAAGGTCTCCAAATGATGCCTATGAAGACACTTCAAGTTGGGAACCATTATAAGAGCCACTACAAGAATCATCTTTTGGTTCAAGAGGCAAATGAAGAAAGTACAGAATAAAAAAGATCAGAATAGAAAATTAAACTTCCCTGAGTGGTGAAGAGTGATAAACTCTTCTCTTCCTTTAAAATCACTGAGTGTGATGGAACACCTGGGTGGCTAAGCATCTGACATGATCTCATGGTTCCTGGGTTGAAGCCCCACACAGGGCTCTGTGCTGACAGCTCAGAGCCTAGAGCCTGCTTCAGATTCTGTGTCTCCCTCTCTTTCTGCCCCTCCCCCCTCCTCTACTCCCACTTGGTGTCTCTTTCAAAATCAAACAAACATTTAAAAAATTAAAATCACTGAGTATGTTATCTTTTGTAGAATTTGTAAAGGAATTATAAATCAACGGTATAATAATGTTTTAGGGGGCAAAGGTTTTTGTTGTTTTTTTTTTTTTAATATGAACATACTGAACTAGAAAAAGTAAGAAGAAATTGACAGCTCCAATTTTCTGATTATTTCCAGGTTCAACAGTAATTTGTATTTATGGGGGAAAGGAGGGCTCCACAAACTCTTTTGGTCTTTCTTCTGTGACCACTTGGAACCAAGCGAACCTGCTTCAGGTTCACAATCATCTTCATATTTAAGGATTTGTCCTTCCAGCAATTATCAAGACAAGTTGTATAAAAATATCAAACAAGGTATGGTTATAATATGTCTCTATTATTAAATGGATATGGCATTATTGCTTTGTTTCTGTGAGTAAGATAGCATACAGTCACATAGAAAATTTCAACAATTGTAGAAAGAATTACAGAGGCAAAAACACCCGAATTTCTGATACAGCATGGCAATTACTGCTCTCATTTCAGTGAAAATCCTTCTAGAGCTATACACCTATTGTAGAATATGATTCCATTTATATAAAATTATACCTATAATTAAATTTGCATATATTTCCATGTATAAATATAAATATATACTCATACATAATTTTATATTTTTACATGTTGCTTTGCCATGCCAATGACATTTTAAAAAATCTCATAATCATGAATACCTATGGAATCAAATGGAAAATAATTAGACCTAGGTTATTGTTGGTGTCAGCTGTTTCATCTCCTTTATTCATGTCTTAATTCCTTGTGACTTTCTTCTTAACACCTCTCTGCTCTAACTTCTACCTCTAAACCACTTTAGCAATAAACATTATATGGAAAAGACAAAGATAAACATTGGTGCTAATTGTCAGTTTTCTGGGCCACAAGAGTATCATGTGAGATTCATTAGCACCCAAGGAATCCTTGATCTAACACTTATTAGAGGTCTTTTCCTGATCTATAGACTTCTGTCAGCATTTCTTAAAAAGTGCCGTCTCAAACAATTGTTCCCTGGATGCTGAAGAGGACCACATAAGCTTAACATTTTATCAAACATGTATTTAATACTTACAATGTTCTAAGTGCACTGTATGCATTGTTTTATTGAATCCTTACATTTACTATATAAGGTGAATCCTGTCTTTATAGAATACTGAGAAAAACTGAGTCTCAAGGACAGTAAGCAGATGTTCACACAATTTGGCAGAGTGGAGCAGGTGGGGGATGGAAGAATGGGGAGCAACTCATTGGAACACGATTCCTTCTGAAGTGATAAAAATGTTTTGGAACTAGATAGAGGTGGTGAATGTATTGTTAATGTACTAAATACCACTGAATGATTCACATTACATGGTTAGTTCTATGCTATGTAAATGTTACCTCAATTAAAAAAAAATTAGAGCATGGAATCAAACCCAGTCTGACTCGAGACCACACTCTAAACCATGGCAAAATACTGCCTCCCCCATAGGGGAGGCTATATTGGATCCAAGTTTTTCCAGATCAAACAAAATTAATAAATTTTGCTGCAGAAATTTTCAAGGTCTTGTGATGATAAGCATGCTAAATCTCCCATAGGATGACTTGGTGTACAGGAGGTTGGTAAGTGGTGTTTCTCAAATTACTTTTTTCATGGAACCCATTTTAACTGGAGTGATTTCTATGAAGATGTGTTTCATAAAATACTCATGGAATACCTGTTTTTCTTCAAAGCTCTGAGAATAACATTTATTACAGAATTATTTTCACTTGGATGATCTACTTAGTATATCAGCAAAACTTCACATGAATTCAGGCAATATAATAAAGACAGAGCAGTTTCCTGGAATTCCCTTTGTGATCATTTCCTTAGCAGTTGTTCATAATAGAAAGAGTAAAAGTGCAAAGAAAACTAAGCAATTACACCTTTTATATTCTATTTGAAACATTTAGTATTTACTTTTCAGTTAAATTTCATGCAAATGATAGCTCTCTATACATAACAATTTAAATTTTATGATAAAACAAAATGTATAGGGGAGCATAGATTTGACATTCTGCAATTTTTAGCACAGCTGCTTCTGGACTTAAATGAGTCTTTCAAAAACAACTGAAAACACGAATTTTCTGTTTTTTTTTTTTTAAATATATGTTTTCTATAAATTTTGTGGAGTTTTATTTTTCTGGCTATGTTTCTCCTAGAGAAAACAATTTCATCAAAAGTTAAAGCAGTTAGAAACTGAGAATAAGGATTTATTATAAAATAATCATTTCCTCTTTAATTGACCCCAATTGTATTCCAATTTTCTATATTATCTATTGTAATTTCATATAAAGAAGGTGGGATTTAGAATCAGTTCAAATGAAGTTTGCCTGTCACATATTATGCACTTTGTGACTCAGCTTCCCCAAATAAACTAATAGGATATTTCTACCTGTAAAATTGCCATTAAGGAGTAAATAAGATATAGATGTTAACCTATCCTTTCAAAACATATGTATGATCCTGACTATCCCACTCATGTAGTCAAGAATTTGGACTCCTGTTTTCTGCAAGCCTGTCATCAGTATTTTGGCTTTACCTCCCTCCTTACGGTCTGGAGCACAGGTGAAACCATTTGCTGGATAGCACTGATCCTTGAGTTACAATTATTATCAACATCGTAAGGTTTACATTGGACAATCCCCATTGTCATTTCTGCTGGTGAAACTCTGGCACTGTTGGGGAAAAGTCCCCATATAATCCTGATTGGGTGCATTGCAAACACAGGCTACTGCCCTTAGGCTGTATTTATGTTTCAAGAGTAAAGTGGATAAATTAAGATATAATTTTACACACACACACACACACACACACACACACACACGCATACACACACACACACACACACATACATTTATGTCTATTTCACAGTCTCCCACCAGACTTAATTTTTCCTAAAGAAAATACCACCATTCCTTTTCTTATTAAAAAAAAAAAAAAAGACATCATTCACTGTAGGCTCTCTTCTATTCAGTTGACTTCTGTGTATTTTTCTTAATGTTTACTTTTAGTTTAAGACAATTCTTATGTCATTGAGAGTAATAGGGAACCACATTTCTTTTCATATGTCAAGTCTGTGATGTGGCCACATATGGACACTGATGGGAGGTGAGGAGAGGTAGAAAGAGGCTGAATCTGGGCCAGGTCTGAAGTACCAGGAAGCTACCCAGTCATAGCCCTAACAAGATGCTCTGAAGTACCACCAAAAGCATACTGATGGCACAAATTGTTTCCAGGTTCATAGAAAGCACGCATGCCAAAGATAGAGCAGCAGTGACAATCAGTGGAGAGTGGATAGCCACTTGCCGAAGGCAGTTACATGTGAGAACTTTGTGTCCCTCCTCCTTTCTCTACCCCAATCCAAACAATTAACAGGGAAGGAGGAAGAGGCATGAGGAAGCAGGGCATTTTGGCACCCTCCTCCCATTCCTTCACTCCCACTCATCCCCATCGCCTACTACCCCAAACACATTCAGAACAACTAGAACATCAAGTCTAGGCTGTGCCCAGGCAAGATGAGATCTCTGAATTAAATATGAGGCTGAAACTTGAAAATAATCAGAATTCTTAATAAGAAAAAAAAAGACATTTTCACAGCAAAAAGTGGCTGAAAATATTTGGGATCCCCAAATATGATGAAGGTAGTAAGCACACTACCCAGTAAGAAGTGGGTTTGCCAGAGCATGGTAGATAGTGTTTAATGGACACAAAAATCATGTTTTATACTTTCAGTATTTCAGACTCTTATCAAGCCAATTTTGATGATCTCTGTAGTAAAATAACTTTCAAAAGTAATCCTTCTACAAGTTTCTGTCTTTGAACAAGGAGGTCCCTTGCTCCCTATCTTTAGTCATTATTCTATCTCTATCTCTATCTCTATCTCTATCTCTATCTCTATCTCTATCTCTATATATTTCTCTATCTCTATCTCTATCTCTATCTATATAGTTTTATTTCTATATCTATCTATATCTATCTATATATTTGTGTGAAGGAGAGAAAGCATAAGCAGAGGAAGGACAGAGGAAGAAAGAGAGAATCTTAAGTAGGCCCCATGCCCAGCACAGAGCCCCACTAGGGGCTCAATCTCAGGACTGTGGGATCCTGACCTGAACTGAAATCAAAGTCAGATGCTTAACCAACCGAACCACCCAGGCACCCCTAGTCATTCTATTTCTAGTCCACTCCACTGAGACTCTCTACTAATAGGTATATAGTCCAGGCTGTATTTGGCCCATCTGTTCTGGTAGTGGCTGACCTGGTTATTAAAATATTAAAAAACTTAGATACAACTGGTAAACAGGCACTGACTCAAATCCCCCTTCTTCCCACTGCCCTTACAGTCTTGGCCTATCCTTCAAAAGCCCCCACAACCTAGCAACTAAAGGGTTAATGCTAGTACAGTGGGGGAGCCTCTTGTCCCTTGTTCCACTGAGTGGACTTATGTTTGGTTTATACCAGCACCATATTAATTTTCATTTTCAAGTATAAACTGAATCTATTACAAAGATTAGCACATGAGGCAGGTATCTGAAAATAGTTAATGTCTCTCTTGAATGATGGATTGTTACTTTGCCCCCCGATGTCCTCAATTAGCCAACATGCTCTAGTCTTTCTAGACTTTCAGAGACTCCTTCCTTTCCTTCTCTCACCTGGTGTTGTACATTTGTTCATGATAAACTCCCAATCTAGCCTGCTTTACTGGATTTCCATGGATGTATCACCATACATCTCAGATAATGGATTTGCCTTCTGAACTGAACTTTGTTATAGTATCTAGAGAAGGAAGTCTTTACAAAATATCTACTCTATTTCTGTAGATAATCTGAGCTCCAGATCTTAGCCTGACCAGATCAAGCCTTTCGTCTCTCCCTGTGTCTATGCCACACACCAAAACTTCAATTTAGTTTTTCCACTGAAAATTTCATATCTTATTGACACTACTCACATACTGGTAGTATTAAAGGTCTATGGTAAATGAGAAAACCTTAATGTTTTATATAAAATTTCAAGTCCAGGGAATTAAAGAACATTTACTTAATAACATACAATAAAATTTTGAGAGTAAGGGACCATTCTGTGCTTCAGGAAAATATAAGGGCTTGAAGTTACTGTCCTTCAAGACATGCTTCAATTTCATCTTGACTATGACATTATTTTAATCTTTATTTCTTTTCAAAAATTTTTTAATCTTTATTTCTGGGAGACAGAGATAGAGTGCAAGTGGGGAGGGGCAGAGAGAAAGGAAGGCACAGAATCTGAGGCAGGTTCCAGGCTCTGCGCTGTCAGCACAGAGCCTGATGCTGGGTTCGAATTCACAAACTGAGATCATGACCTGAGCCGAAGTTGGACACTTAACTGACTGAGCCAGGCGCTCCTTTAATCTTTATTTCTATCCTTGATCTCCCCCCAGGGCTTCAGACATATATGCCACCTGCTTCCTGACTGCTCACCTGTCTGTATTTCCAGCTAATATCTCTTCACCTTCTCTATCAGCCAATGTATGTATTCAATAAGATTCATAAGATTTCAAAACTCAACACTTTAAAAACAATCCGGTTAGGGGCCCCTGGCTGGGTCTGTTGGTTAACCATCTAACTCTTGATTTCAGCTCAGGTCATGATCTCACATGGGGCTCTTTGCTGGGCAAAGAACTGCTTTGGAGTCTCTCTCTGTCCCTCCCCACTCATGTTCATGCTCTCTCTCTCTCCCTCCTTCTCTCAAAATAAATAAATAAACATTAAAATGAATGAATAAATAAATAGGGGCATCTGGGTGACTCAGTTGATTGAGCGCCCAAATTCGTCTTAGGTCATGATCTCACGGTTCATGAGTTCGAACCCTGCATCAGGCTCTGTGCTGACAGCTCAGAGCCTGGAGCCTGCTTCGGATTCTGTGTTTCCCTCTCTCTCTGCCCCTCCCCCACTTGTGCATGTGCGCTCTCTCTCTCTCTCTCTCTCTCTCTCAAAAATAAACATTAAACAATTTTTTAAAAAATGAAAGGATAAATAAATAAAACAATCCAGTTATAAAATGGGCAAGCAACATGAACAGACATTTCATCAAAGATACAGATGCCACATGAGCACATGAAAATATGTTCAAAATCATTAGCCATTAGCAAAATTAAAATTAAAACTATAATGTGATATCATTAACACCTATCAGAATTATAAACACCTATCAGCATAACATAATCATAGGACTAATATGCTATCACCTTCTATATATGCTGCTCATTAGATGCAAGCAAGAGGATCTGTCCACACTCAAGGTATGAACATCAAGAGGCAGGGTCATGGGAGCCACATTAGAATGTGTTCACAATGTTTGTTATATAAAATGTAGAACACATATCAGAGTTTCAATAAAACACAAAAGTCACACATATATCTAGGTATACTACATAGAGATAACCACTGTTAATGATGTTGAATTTTTTTTTCCGTCTTGTATGTATTCTTCTTGAAGCCTATCCCCTAACAAAAAGATATATAGATCTTAAATATATACCTTCAAGAACAAATTGGGGGGATTTTACTTTCTAATTTCAAATCTGTACCTTTACTACTACTTTCAGTGTTTTAGTCCTATTCTTGACTTCTTTCCACCATCCTGTCTTTATATTTGACTTTATATTTGACTTTATATATTGATCAGTTCATCATCACCGTTCAAGATACTTGAAGTGTCAACCCCTCCAGGAAGCCAACTTAATTGAAATGCTTTTATATATGGCCCTTTACTGGAACCTCTCCATTGTACTGTTACCACATTGTTTTAAAATGATGTTCACATGTATCCTCCCTTCTAGATTATAATTCCCTTATACAGCAGAATACACATCTCCTTCTTCTTTGCACCTTTAGCATCTAGCCCAGTATATATAATACATAATAATTTCTCAGTAAGGAAGTTGAACTGAGCTACTGAACTAAAAACCAAGTGTGGGTATGCTATGAAGGTATAGTTTTGCTAAGCCATCTATATTTTACTATGTGTTTTTCCATCCTTGAGTACACTAACAAAACCTATAATTAAATTAAGGAGATTCAAAACACTCTTACACAACATAAAAACCCTCTTATCACATGCAACTCTTTAAAAAAGGAAGCAAATAGAAAAAAAAATCAAGAAATTTGCAACAACTCTTCCTTCACTAGAAAGAGTACCCACCCAAAGATGAAGACAAATATTACTGCACATGCTTACATAGCCTGAAATTTAAAAATGTTATTAGAGTAATTCTTCTTGCATTCACAATATGATTGAGACGATGATTAAGAAGTTTCATGCAAAACCCATCTCATTATAAAAATGGGAAGGGCTAGAATAGCATTTAATTATTTAACAGGTGGAAGAGTTTCTATGGACAATTTTATCATTTTAATACCCGCACAACCCCTGTGATAATTATTAGTGAATTCATTTTGAATTCATTTGAAGTAAGTTGTCCAGGATTCCACAACTAGTTAGTGAGAGAGCCACACTTAAAAGATAGGAAGGCCCAGTTTCAAAGCCACAATCTTCCTATTTCTTTACACTATGAGAACACCAGGGAATACCATAGTTTTCAGTTCATTACTAGAAACGCTGTTCCCTAGAAAAAGAGGGAAAAGAGTAGTAAAGACTAACAGCAGGCTTGAGTTTGAGGCTACATATCTATGGGAAACCATGATTATTTGCATTGTGTTGTGTTTGATTTTGCTCCCTGCCAAATGTCATGCCAAAGTCTTGACACAACAGAGATTTGTGCCTGCAGCCATTCATTCTGTCTGGGAGAGCACATCAGCTGGCATATTTTACATGGATATTCTGAAATCACACCAGTCTCTGAATAGGTACTGAAAGTGACTAAGAGAAAAAACTATATGAAAAATAGAGTCAGGAGTCATACTCCAAACAAAACAAAACAAAACAAAACAAAAAACTAGAAGCATGTTTCAATTTTTAAAAATCAATTATTCATATATTGAATATTATTTATGTGGATATGCTTTTAGACGTTTATTTTTCATAGAGAACTAATATACCAGAACACATATAGTATGTTTTGGGTCAAATGTAAAATATAAACATGAGTATATAAGTGTATTTCCCCAAGTATTATGCTTGCATAAAATAGGATATCAATTGTTATTGAGATATATATCTACATTTTTCTTATAACCACAAACCTACTTTCCACTTTCTTTTAAATATAAAATGATTTTTTTCACACAAAAATAATAAAAGAACTGCTTCACCCATTTCATTGTGGGGTGGAAGGATGCAAAATAGGGTAAATGATCTAGAGAATTTTAGAGAAACTATAAGCAGACATCTGTAACTCCATTCATTATTTAAATACCTCCAAAGAAATGACAAACTTTCTTTCAGTACCTTATCCTAGAACTCAAATTCCATATGTGCTACTTTAAGCAAATTTTTTCTTGCTACTTCCTCCATAGAGAAGGAATGGTTTTAATAGCTTCTGTAGGTGGGATCCATTTCCAGCTCCTTCTTCTTTCTCCATTACTATCCCTAAGAATCTTAGTTCCTTTTGTCTTTACTCCTGGAGTTCCCACTATGTACTTTTTATTCATTGTATAATTTTTCTTTTTGGCTCCCTCTCAGGATTCAAGGTTATTACAATTCATGATATTTATAATGTTCTTTTCCACATTTTTTTTACAATAATATTCCATTTGAAATTAAAGGCATCCTGTATTGGCCTTATACTCTCCTCCTTAGCTTTCCTGTAGTGCATTTATATAATTCTTACTGAGCTCTATGTATCTTGCTGTTTGCATCTTCTTCTGAAATCCACTTGTAATGTCACTATCTTGTCCCCCCAAATCCTAGGCACTCTACGGTAGATCTTGACTGATATAATTCACTTTCATATATTCTATCTTCAATAACTGAATCATCAGAATCATTAAATACTAGTTTACACAACTTCCATTAAACTTTGAATAGTATCATTCTTTTACTGTCAAGAGCATTAGTTATAACTATTCTTTGATTATGTGTTGTATGGATTAAGACTTTCATTGCTCAGGAAATGATATGTGTTTAATAATCAGATTTTTGATTCTGATGTTTTCTCACTAGTATCATGTTTTATCAGGTTAGTTTATCATGACATGAACATGTACTATAATTGAATATATCTAAACACATAACAATAATATAATTACTATAACTTTTTTACTATGAAAACATTTTTTTATTTATATACTTTACTTGTGGAGAATATTTGAAATATACTTTAAATGTGCATACCTTTGTCCAAGGCACATCATGCTGTGGTCTCAGGACAGGAACCTATTGTAAAAAATATATATATATAATGTTTTCATTAATACACTTAGTATAACAGATTGAGAAATACCAAAACATAAAATTAAAACAAGAACATGTTTTAATGCTCAACCATTGCTCAATATTAGTATCTATCTATTAACTTCCAAAAATAATTTTGTATTTATTTTTTTGCTTTAGTTCATTAAGGAAAAAAGAGTAAGGTATAAATATTCTAATATACTTCTCAATCTGAATTTCTAAATGAGCTTTATTCCTTTATATCTTAAAAAAAAAGCATTTTTTTCCTAGAAATAAACATAGAGGTAGATTCAGTTCCTGATACACAACAGTCAATTTCAGGCAAAAACTCAGATAACACTTATCAAAACTGCTAAATGAATTATTATGTTCTGAATAGGAAGATGAGGAAGTAGGTTAAACAGGTTTTATGATAATAAAAATCCTATAATATTTGTTCATCAAAAAGTGGCAATAGAACATCAATTAAGAGAATCATTTTCACAGTAATAATAATGTTTTAAATTTTCAGGCAATGAAACTAGAATGTATGTTCAGATAATAGATTTAAATGTGTTCAAATGAACTTGGGTACTTCAGAAATCAAAAGAGGAAACAGAATCACATATTGCTGCATAAAAGACCCATATTTCCATGATTTCTTTCAATTTTATTATTCTATTAGAGGCAGCGTCCTATTTGCAAATACGTGGATACCCATCCACATAAAATCACAGATCCAAATGTAAGAATTCTCATTGCAAATGTGACAACGCTGATTACAAGAACTTCAATTAAATGTAAAATCAAAGAACCACTTACTTTGTCCATATTTTTTTGACATTCTATCTACTTGAAATTTCCAGATGTGAGGGGGGTAGAAATCAGAAGGCATGAACTTCCTTGTGATCTCCACCAGTATGTTGTAATAAAAGTTTTACCATGAATACATACATAAATCAATCAATCAATCAATCAATAATAAAATATATAGCATGTATAAAGTAAAAGTATGTTTTTTCTTCCATATTTAAAGTTCACAAACTCAAAGAATCTTAACTCTAGAAGACACCTGAGTAAACTCAATTCAAACTGTGAATTAAGGGATTCCAATGTTATATGGAAGTGTCACACAAGTCCCTGGATAATCCAAGGGAATCAATCCTTTGGGTCACGCATAATTTTCCCTCAGCCAGTATTCAAGTACGGCGGACGTGGACACAAATGCAGACACATGCGTGCACACACGCGTGCGCACACACACACACACACACACAAATTTAGGCTATTTTCTTTGTTCTATGGCCAAACCTAGAAGATCACATTTCTTAGATTTGAACCTTAGCCCCTGAATTACTAGCTATACTGGACAATTTACAAAACCATTTCTGAGCCTAAGTTTGTTTTACATAGAGTGAAGTTGTTGCAAAGATTATATGAGTTAATACAAATAAATTGCTTAGAACTCTTCCTAGGACATAGTAAGTAGCCAATAATTGTTGGCTATTAAAAACTACAAAACATTTGAAAAGTAAAAATTCTTCAAAAACCCTTTAAAATTATTAAATAATTTGGACTTTTAAAAAATATTTCAAATGATGTTTCTAGTTTACTAATCATCTCTTGAGTATGAAAATCTCCATTTGTATTTCTTATATTTGAATATAATTATAATTATATTTTCATATTATAATTGTGACAAATAATTTATAAATGTAACTATGGATGACAAACTTCATTCATGAAAGAATCACTAAAGAAATCAAAGTTTTACTTTGTGGCATTTTTTTTCAATGAGGCATTTTAAATGGTTATTTAACATCTGGAATTCTATGTTCTGTATTTTACAGAAATACAGAATGACTAGAAGAAAGAAAATCTTCTTAAATGACAGGGAGGCACTTAACGTTTTCCATAGGTCAGGCAAGAATCCAATTGTCTAATATCCATGGGAGCAAAAGTATGTGACAAAGAGACAGTACAAAACTGGATTACCAGTGTTATTGCCAGGCTATAATAAATTTATCATAGAAAGACCTGGTATCAATAAGGAAGAGTTAGATTGACAAAGCAAACAGATAATCTTTAGCTACTTTGCAAGCAAAAAGTGAAACAAAATAAATTAGTTACAGAGAGAGAGGCAAACCATCAGAGACTCTTAAATAAAGAGAACAAACTGAGAGTTGATGGGTGTGGAGAGTTGGGGGCACGATGGACATTGAGAAGGATTGTTGGGATGAGCACTGGGTGTTGTATGTAAGTAACGAATCATGGGAATCTACTCCCAAAGCACACTGTATACCCTGTATGTTAGCTAACTTGACAATAAACTATATAAATCAATAAAATATATGAAGATTGGGTTAACTAAGTACAGGGTAGAATTGGAAGGGGGAAAATGACTTGATAAGAGAAAATGAACAACAACAACAAAAAAAACAAAACAAAACAAAACAAAAAAAAAAACAAAGGGAAGAAAGAAAAAAAAAAAAAGACAGGAATAAAACAATACCCTGGATAAGGAAAGCACTAAATGCCAAACCTGAAAGGTACACAACATATTTTATAAAGTATGTTTTGATCAGAATCTCTTTTTACAGATCTGGTGGTGGAACTCAAGGAGGGTTGGAGACTAATTCACATCATTTTAATGTTTTAACTCAGGGATATTTTTATAATTTTATTTTTAAGGAATCTCTATACCTAATGTGGGGCTCAAACCTACAACCCTGAGATCAAGAGTCACATGCTCCACTGACTGAGCCAGTCAGGGGCCCCAGGGATTTTCTACCAAGGCTAATTTCCTAACCCCCATTCTTGTGACAGGGGACATATTACACAGCTGGGGGTAGCATGCTACTAGTTGCTACTGTCATCTAGTGGGTAGAGGCCATAGACGCTGCTAAACATCCTTTAATTCACAGGACAGCCCATCACAAAAAAGATTCATGTAGCCCAAATATCAATCATGTGCTAATGTTGAGAAACCCTGTCTGTCTTAGCAGAGGAGGTGGAGCCGCCTCTTACCTCAGCGCTTCGCAAACCTTTCCAAATCATGAGATCAGATCATTTACATAGAGTGACTCTTCCAGGAAAAAGAGAACTGACCTCGGTCAAGGTTCTTGAGAAAGGATATTTTAGTTGAAATTAATCTATTTAAACATTGCCCATCTAGCAGTTAATGTAGCCATGTATTAAACACAGGTTGATCAGATGCTAGTCATCAAGATTTTTACACTACATCAATGTGAACTCTATACATAATGGTATTCCCACTGTTTTTCTCAAATGTTTTGCAACATCAGAAAATATCCTAGTAAATTATCTGATTTTATTCTTTAAAAAAAACTAAATTCAAAGTTAGATATTATCCCATTTGAAATAATTCAGTTTAAGTGTCAGGTTATTTACCTTATCATTATTAGAAATTTAATAATTCATCATAATTCAATAGCTAACTAAAATCATTTTTATTTTTTTTATTTTTATTATTTTTTTACTGTTTATTTTTGAGAGAGAGAAAGAGAGACAAAGCGTGAGTGGGGGTAGGTGGGGCAGAGAGACAGGGAGACACAGAATCTGAAGCCAGCTCCAGGCTTTGAGCTGTCAGCACAGAGCCCGATGTGGGGCTCAAACACATGAACCATGAGATCATGACCTGAGTCAAAGTCAGATGATTAACCAACTGAGCCACCCAAGAGCCCCTAAAATCATTTTTAAAGAAAATGAGGTGTTCAATATTATTTTATTTTTACTTTACACCAAATTAACAACTATTTTAAGTGAAACTAAGTTACATTTCTATTGATTATTAACATAAAGATACAATATACATGGCAACATGAAAGAAAACTAATTTTTGAGAACAGGTAAATTGTCACTAATATAAACTAAAATGTAATTTTGCATTATTATTGTTTTGCTCATTTCAGAATACCTCATTACTATCATGTTTCTTAGAATATTTAACCTGTAAAGTATGATGTTTCCTTGATATTAATTTAGTGGGATTCACAACCTAAAAAACATGCCATGTTTTAGTTGGTAAATTTCCTTCAAGGATATCTGCAAAGGCCAAAAATTTGGGAGAAGAGAATCCTTAAAACCTTTCATCAAATACAGATGAATTTCTACAGCTAAAACCAACATATTGAGAAAACACGAAGGAAAAGAATAGGAGAGTTTCATTTGTGTTGCTATTATTGTGATTCAAAAGAAAGGCCCATCCAGATGGATTTAACAGACCTATTCAGAACATTCCACCCTAAAACATCAGAATATGCATTCTTTTCAGGTGCACATGGAACATTCTCCAGAACAGATCACATATTAGGGCACAAAACAAGTCTCAACAAAATAAAAAAAAATCTAAGTCATACCATGTATCTTGTCTGACCACAACACTATGAAGTAGAAATCAATCACAAGAAAATATCTGGAAAGAGCAAAAATACACAGAGGTTACATAACCTGCTACTAGACTATAAATGAGTCAACCAAGGAATCAAAGAAGAAATAAAAAACTTACATGGAAAAAAATGAAAATGGAAACAAAATGGTCTAAAATCTTTGGACTGTAATAAAAGTGGTCCTAAAAAGGAAGATTATGGTAGTACAGGCCTACCCAAAGAAGCAAGAAAAATCTCAAATAATCTTACATCTAAAGGAGCTAGAAGAAGAACCAAAAATATTATACCTAGAAAAAGGAGGGAAATAATAAAGATTAGAGCAGAAATAAGTGATATAAGAATTAAACAACAACAAAACAAAACAAAACAAACCAGATCAGTGAAACCAAGACCTTGTTTTTTAAAAAGATCAACAAAATTCATAAACTTCTAGCCTACCTCATCAGGAAAAAAGAGAGAGAGAGGTGATCACCAAATAAACAAAATCACTAATGAAAGAAGAAATAAGCAACACTACAGTAATGCAAAAAATTGTAACAGAATATTATGAAAACCTATATGCCAACAAACTGGACAGCTTAGAAGAAATGGATAAATTCCTAGGAACATATAATATACCAAAACTAAAACAGGAAGAAATAGAAAACTTGAACCAACCAATAATCAACAATGAAGTTGATTCTATAATCAAAAACTCAAGAAAAACAAAAATCCAGGACCAGACAACTTCACAGAGGAATTCTACCACACATTTAAAAAAGAGATAAAGCCTATTCTTCTCAAACTATTCCAAAAATTAAAACAGGAAGAAAAACTTTCACATTCACCCTGATACCAAAACCAGATAAAGATAACACAAAAGAAGAGAACTACAGGCCAATCTCTTTCATGAATATAGATGTAAAAATTCTCAACAAAATATTAGCAAACAGAATCCAAGAGTACATTAAAGGTATCAGAAGCCACAATCAAGTGGGAGTTATTCTGTGATACAAGGGCAGTTCAATATTTGCAAAACAACCAAGATGATACATCACATAAATGAAAGAAAGGATTAAAACCATATGACCATTCAATAGATTCAGAAAAAGCTTTTGACAAAATACAACACCTATTCATGATTGAAAAAAAAAAAAAACACACCTTCGCAAAGTAGAGGTAACATATCATAACATGATAGAGGCCTAACGTGAAAAACTCACAGCCAACATCATACTCAATGGTGAAAAACTGAGAGTTTTTTCCCTAAGGTCAGGAACAAGACAAGGATGTCCATTGTCATCACTTTTATTCAACATAGTACTGGAAGTCCTAGCCACAGAAATCAGACAAGAGAAAGGAATAAAAGACATCCAAATCGGAAAGAAGTAAAACTTCCACTATCTGCAAATGATATGATGGTATATATACAAATTCCTAAAGACTCTACGAAAAACTACTAGAACTGATAAATGAATTCAGTAAGGTTGCAGGATACAAAATCAATGTACAGACATCCATTGCATATCTATACATGAATAATGAAGCAACAGAAGGAGAAATTGAGAAAATAATCCCATTGCAATTGCAGCATAATACCTTACTTAGGAACAAACTTAACCAAAGAGGTGAAATACCTGCTCTCTGAAAACTATAAGACACTCAGAGAAGAAATTTAAGGCAATAAAAAGTAATGGAAAGACATTCCATGCTCATGGATTGGAAGAACAAATTTTGTTCTAATGTCTATAGTACGCAAAGCATTGTACAGATTTAATGCAATCCTTGTCAAAATACCAACAGAACTTATCACTGAACTAGAATAAACAATCCTAAAATTTGTATGGAAACACAAAAGGCCTTGAAGGGCGAAAGCAATCTTTAAAATGAAAAACAGGGGCGCCTTGGTGGCTCAGTCGGTTAAGCGTCCGACTTCAGCTCAGGTCATGATCTCAAGGTTCGTGGGTTCAAGCCCCTCATAGGGCTCTGTGCTGACAGCTGGGAGCCTGGAGGTGCTTCAGATTCTGTGTCTCCCTCCCTCTCTGCTCCTCCCCACTTGTCCTCTGTCTCTGTCTCTCAAAAATAAATAAATTTAAAAAATAAATAAATAAAAATAAAAAAATCAAAAATCAAAATCAAAATCAAAATAAATAACTCCCCAAAACAAAAGGTCCATATTTAGAGGAAACTTACAATGGTCATACGTGCATAGCTATGCAATGCCATGTACCTAGTATTCTTCCTGTGTTTTGAGCACAATAAGAGGTGTTCTTGCAAAAGGAGATTTAAGTCAACAACTACTTCACCAGAGCAGGGTCACTATTTTTTTCTAAAGTAAATCATCACACAATGACTAATGCCCCTCATGCCCAATATGAATGCTCTAAAATTGGACAGAGTTTCTGTTATTTCTCTCTTTATTAACTATTAGAATCCAATAAATTTGTTCATACAATATATAATTTCCAGATATATATGAAGTCTGTAAAATGGCTTACCTTTTCAGCCTATCTTGGAAGAAATTTCACTTCAGTTTTATGTCCTTACTGATATATGGTTCGATTTCATGAACAAGTTCAATAGATATGCTATATTCCAATGAAAGATGCTATATATGGTATGCAAACTGAACTTAAGAGACCAAATTAAGCTACTACTAAATCAAATTTCTTTGTATCTGCTTGTTATCAAACCAAATGTGCTTGTGGACATAATGCAAATTCAGAATGATCCCTGTGTGTAACATATTTTTCTCTCATAAAAGATGGTAATGATGCCATAATGATTAGTGAATAAGTGGGTAACCCTCAAGAATAGTGTGCTGTGTATAATATTTTATATGAGCAAAGCAGAAATTTTAATATATTTGTGGTATTGGCTGAATTGTGTCCTCTCAAAATTCTTATGTGGAAATCCTAGTCTTCATTACTTCTGAATGTGATTTATATTTAGAGAGCATGTCTTTAAAAAGGTAACTAGCTTAAAATGAACTCATTAAGATGGGCCCTAATCCGTTGTGACTGGTGTCCTTTTAAGAACAGATTAAGACATAACAGCCATTCAGAGGAAAACCACATTAAGACTCAGAGATAAAAATCCAAGGAAAAAAGCCCTCAGAGGAAAGTAACCCTGTAGACACCTTGATCTTGAACATCCAGTTCCCAGAATCATGAGGAAAACAAAACAAAACAAAATTCTGTTGTATAAGTTTCCAGTCTATGGTTCTCTGTTATGACAGCCCTAAAATATTAATAGAATTTGTAATTGCCAAAGTTAGAGTATAGCTCTACACAAACATGTGACAAGAGATAAATTTTAGCCTCAGTGCTTCTCCCATTTCTCATGCAATAATTGTCTTTCTCTTTCATGGGCTTCTTGCATAAGTAATACTTTTTTGGTGTTCAAGAATTCAAGAAGTTGTCTATCAGTGAACACAACTCTTTCTTGCTCTTTAAATGCATTCTCAAAGCGATCCTCTCCTGACCTAAAGAAACAGTCTATCACAAAGACTAATTACTGAGAACAGCTTAGCCTATATCTATATTTGCAAAAAGTAAATAATACCTTTTTATAAAGCAAGCCTTTTGTGTTATTTTGCTTTGTTAGTAATGAGCAGTGTGATGAAATTGCCATCTTCATTCATTGCTAGTGGTTGTATAAATTGGAAAGCAATTTGCCAGCATGTATCAAAGTCTTAAAAATATTTGCTCCTTTTCACCCAGTTATTTCTCTTCTTGGGATCTCTCAAAAGGACTTATCAACAGACGCTGGCAAAAATTTATGAATTGATAATCCACTTCACCACTATTTATACTAACCCTTCTACATCCAAAAAGGAAGCAAGCTAAATATTTTCTAATACATTAGAGAAATTGAGTGTCTTCCCCAGATAAGGAATTATTGTGCTTTTATCTACTTTTTACCATGTTTTCAAAGACAACTTAATGGCATGAGATTACAAAGTGAGTTTTATAATTTTAGGTGATCAGGTCAGGACACAATAGTATTTCATTGTGTAAAACTACAGTAACTTCCCCCCAAATCAGGGATTCCCTTTACTCTGCCAACCTTCTCTCCTCCTCCCTAAAAAAAAAAAAAAAAAAAAAAAAAGTCTCCTTTATAAATTAATAAAACACTTAGAATTCCAAGAAGCAGATATGAGTCACTAGGGTATTTCAGCAGAGTCCCCCCATCATCTCAGGAGAGCATGGGAAAACAGGTTACCATGGCTATAATCTGTTCATACAACCTGCTTCAATATTCAAGTGACCTGCCTCCTCTTCTGTCTCCAAAATAACTGAAACTTACGACATCCAATCACAACTTTCTTTTCTTATTCTAGGATCAAGAAGTAGTCTTCCTTTGCTCCCTAACAGAAGTATAAGAAAATATCTCATGACATAAGACACAGAAATTTAAAGTAATGTTTTAAATATTTTTGAGAGAGAGAGAGAGAGCAGACAGAGTCTGGGAGTGGCAGAGAGAGGGAGACACAGAATCTGAAGAAGGCTCTAGACTCTGAGCTGTCAGCACAGAGCCCAAGGTGGGGCTCCAATTCATGAACCACGAGATCATGACCTGGGCCAAAGTCAGATGCTTAACCACCTGAGCCACCCAGCCACTCCAAGACATTAAAATAAATAAATAAATAATAAAATAAATAAAATAAAATGAATAAAATAAAATAAAATAAAATAAAAATAAATGAATAAGTCCTCTAAACTTTATTCCATACCTTTGTTATAATGTACCTACACTGTTTTATTCAAACAGTCTAAACCTTGTTGTATCATTATTGCCAAGTGTTAGCTTAGTCAATTTATATTTTCAGAAATGTAGAAAGGATTGTAAATGGCACATGGCTATAAATACCAATTCATCCTGTTGAGGCAAGATTATCACCAGGGTACCTGGAACATTCCACCACTCAATTATTTATATAAACTGTGAACAGACATGTGTACAGCCCTTTTCATGTAGTATGTACATAGAAAAAATTGAAAAACTATATATATGAAAATGCTCTTGGTGGTTATCTCTGAGTGGCAATTTTCTTCCATATATTTTTTTGTACTGATTTTTTTTTCCTACTATGACAATGTATCTCCTCTACAAACAGAATCAATGTGTCATTCCAGAGAAGCACTGTGTTAATCTTCTATTCTACTTACTCTGCAAACGAGAGAAATGGGCTGGACTCACCCCAGTAACTAGGCAAATACTGCACATATGCAATATGGCCCCCTTTTCCTGGGCCATAGTGCTCTGAATATCACGTGTTGCCAATACTTAGGGGCCAGGCCACGGTACCCCCCACAGCTAGATACCTTAATTGTCAAAAGCTGCTCTGTGATCACTCAAACATTGAAGGCTCTTTCATTTCACCTTCCCAGATAACTATGTATATAAAATTCTATTTCCAAAATTTAGAATCTATGGACCTGGGAGAATACAGATACATATATGTATTTCAGGAAATTAACCCCCTTTAAGAATTACTTCACTTTTTAAACAATAGTATATTGGCCAAAGTGCAAATTATTTTTGATGCAGTGGCTATAGTGATATCTTGGGATGAGGGTTGCAGGATTCAGGCACTAGTTTTATCATTTATTAACCTGTGTTCTTGGGCAAATCAAATCCTCATTGGGGCTGATGATCATCTGAACAAGCTCCATGAATACTATCAATTTTAAAAGCCAACTAAGTCTACCCACTTGGATGATCATCTGAACAAGCTCCATGAATACTATCAATTTTAAAAGCCAACTAAGTCTACCCACTTGGATGATCATCTGAACAAGCTCCATGAATACTATCAATTTTAAAAGCCAACTAAGTCTACCCACTTGGATGATCATCTGAACAAGCTCCATGAATACTATCAATTTTAAAAGCCAACTAAGGCTACCCACTTGAAAGAAGTGGTCAATGTCCATATGAATAACTAGTTCTATTTTGGCACTGAAATACTCAGTTTGAAGGAGCCAGTAACAAGTTGGGTGCCACATTACACTTTTAAAAATGTGACTTAGGCACTCTTACCGAGGTTTTGAGGGAGATTATTTTAAAATAAATAAATAAAGTTTCTAGTGTGTTATACCCTTAACAGTTTGTTTGAGTTTATGAACATGTTGTGAGTCTGGAAATACTGAAGAAGGGTTAATCATAATATTCTTTCCCTATCTTATTCATGACAGCACTTCATAAATGCCCAATTTTCAAAAACTCAGAACCTAAAGCAACAGAAAACAAAGAGAGTTAATGTGCAGTGAGAGAGCACTGCCATTACACTGGCTTGCACATCATTATGCAGAACATAGCATTAGCACCTTGCAAGGAGGGAGGTCGGAGGAAGTGGGTCCCTCATTATTTTTGAGAGCAGGACTTGAGCACCAGTTTTAAGATTTGAATGCTCCATTATCATCAGTCTATAACTGGCATTTATGGATCTGGCACCCACTGGATCATCAGTTAATTACATTAGTAATCAGATCTCATTTTCCTTTGTCTTTTTAATTTTAACCACAGAGTTTTGTCCATGAAGGTCACTTGTTTTATGGTACTGCTAATACAGACACATTATCATTAATACTTTAGTTAAAATATTTCTATAAAGCTGAAGGGTTGGTTCCTTGTGAATTTTAATCCATGTTTTTTGAGAAAGAGCAGATCAGGGTCCTAAATTCCAGTGTTGTCAAAAATTCTCTGGCTTTGGGCAAGTCATTTAACCTGTTTGACCTCATTTTCTTCTTTGTAGAATGCAATAATTAGGTTTGCAATCTAGGGATCCACTCATTTTTGAGTATTTATAGTTCTATACCTAAACAGTCTTTTAGGAAGAAGAGTGGTAGATGGGAAATTTATGTAGCATCCAGAAGCTATAATTTATTAATCTTCCTATCTAAGTGATTTTATCCTCATCCCATCCATCTTCCATTATAGTATGGGCTATTATACAAAGAGGAAATTCTGTTTATGTCCCTTCCTCACTAACATCCTAAAAGATATTCCCCATCACCGCAGACAATATATAAACTTCTTGTTTGGCATTTCATGAAGTAAGTAGTTCCTGTCTTTCTCAGCAGTCTCTTCTCCCACCACTAACTCTTATCATCCTTCTGCTCCTGGGAAAACACAGACAAACAAACACCTGCTGCTCCCTGAGTATACCATGTTATCTTTCACTTCTGTGCTTTTCATATTCCATCTCTTGTTCTTCAAATACTCTTATCTTATTTCTCCTCCTGCCTACACCCGTACCTCAGGCTAAATCCTTCAGCGCTCAGATTATCCCAATCCACCTTTCCATCCTTCTTCTGGGCTTAGTTGTTTGTCCCTAAAATGTATAGGTCTCATATGTCTTACATTCCTGTATCATAACCCTGTTGTTGCTTTCAAGGTGTATCTGTTTCAAAACACCTGTCAGTTCCCAAATAGAAAGGACTTAGAAAGGACTTATTCTCTCTCTCTCTCTCTCTCTCTCTCTCTCTCTCTCTCTCTCTCTCACATCTAACACAATGCCTGGCACATAGTAGTCACTCAGTAAACATTTATTAAATGAATGGACAGAAATTAACCATATGTTTCATAGAATAATTTATTATTTGTTGCTCTTTTTGCACATATAAAAAGTTATCCAAAATATAGTCTACTCCCTGTTACCTTACAATAGAAAATTGAACATGCTGCTCTTATAGCCTAATCAGCCATAACATATTAGAGATGGTGACTTTCACTAGACTTTTCCTTATCTTTACTTACTTTTTTCAAAACTTTAATTTGAAAAAAAAAAGATCAATACAACCTCATAAAGCACCATTTATATATCCTCTTTCCAACAACCACTCACTTCCACTTCATAGCACACCAGACAGCACAGCTTATTTCTTAACTAGATAATAGCCAGCTAATTTTACACATACATTTTCCAAATAGTCAGTACATACTTTGTCCTATCCTCTGAGTTGAAAGGCATAAATTCGGAGAATCAATTTCCTAGTCATCTTCTAAAAATACTTTTTAAATTGAGCATCCATGTGAGTATAGTCTGGGCACCACTGAGTAGTTTTATAAATATGTACCCTGCCATATACACGCTCACATTTTGAAACAGACATGCCATCGTGGCTATTGTGTGCTATATTAAGAGCCCTGGAACTGAACTTAGGAAAACTAGATATACTCATCTCTGGGTTTCATGTCATCTATAAAATGATATGATCAAAATGGATTTTTTTTTAATTTAGAATTCTTATTTGGGAGGAGAAAAATCCGATGAATTTCTGGTACAGCTTTTGTCTAATATATCCCCAACACACATACAAACATACTCATTTGTATACACACACACACAGTGCTAGTGGTATAGTTGTCAAAGAATAAGTATGTCTCCCATAGATAAATATATAATTTTAGAAACCTGTCAATATTTCACAGTAACTTTAAAGGAAGGTCTCACTCTTCTTTGTAATATGTGTTGTAAAATAAAATGCACAAATTGTACAAATATACAAAGAGAATTAGAGCTCTATCTGGAGACAAAAAAAAAAAAAAAAAAAAAAAAAAGCACTCTTCAAACTATTAGCCAAAGGGGTTTTAAAGGGGCCATTGTCTAAAATAGCATCTGCATAATAGAAGATGCTAGAAAAGCTTGGATAAAGAAAATATGCCAAGGGCAGGAGTAAGGACTAGATGGGATTCATCAGTAAAACGCAATGGTGAGATTGGAAGAAGATTAAATCAATCAGATAAAAACTAATCATTATTAAGTAGTTGCCTAGTTGAAGTTTTACATGAGGCTCCCCTGGCTGTCAAGAGACATGTAACATACCCAATAACACAGCAAGTCTAAAGCACCAAACATTCCCCTTAAAGCACAGTATGTATGTGTTTAACAAGTATTAATTTCCTTTCACTGAGCTAGGTTAAAAGTTCCCAAGTTGAAGTTCAACTTTAATGAACTTTTATAATTTCTCAAAGGATTAGTCTCTCTTTCCAATAAATTTTTACCATTCCCTTTTGCTAAGATGCTATTTCCCCTCATTAGACCTTAGCTAACTTCTATTCTTTGTCAGATCTCAACTCAGATACCTTTCTCCCGAAGTATTCCTGACACCAATGGTTGCTTGGATTCTTTCTGTAGAAATTTTCATAATATCCTGCACCTTCCCATCACAGTGCCTGTGTGTGTGTGTGTGTGTGTGTGTGTGTGTGTGAACAGTAACAGTAAACTCAAGCTGCATGCCATAAGATGTACTATATTACATATATCTTAAGGCCATCATTAAAGTTATAATTTAAAAGGAAGATAACATTTTCTAAAACTTCCTAACCCTTTCAGGCCACTGCTGTAATAGTTCAGATTGATAGTCCATTGATTTAAGGAACACATTTGCATCTTTCAAAGATTATTGAAAAATATGGATCTTCCAAAATTGAGGTAAGTTACAAATTTATTAATTGAAGGTAATGGAAACCATGTTTTCTAAACATTTCATTTAAGAGATGTAGAAGCTGGACTAAGGAAATTTGAGGAACTTGCTCAGGCTTACACAGGTAATGAGTAGCAAAAATAAAACCAGACCCCTCAGCTCAGAACTACTTGCCCGATGCACCTTGCCTTTCAGGAATAACTGCAATAAGCAAAAATAGGTCTAAGTTATTCATGTGTACAAAAAAAAAAAAAAAAAAAAGGACACAGAAGATCACTTCGGGAATTTTACCTCCTTAATTGCACTATTCTATCAGGGCTTCTTAGTTATTACCATAAAACTCCATTGTGTAACAAATAATTCTCCATTTGAAATCAAAATGCTTTATTGAACACTCAGAAATCCCCCAAATTAAAGGTCATTTTATTCTTTTGTGGTTAATGCATTGGCTTCCTCTAAACTAGCTTGTTTAATGCTATTCTTCTGGTAAGTAAATTATAAATATCTGTTGACAAACTCACATTATATATCGTTCAAGATATCTGAGTAGATGGGGCACCTGGATGGGTCAGTCGGTTAAGCAGCCGACTTCGGCTCAGGTCATGATCTCGCGGTCTGGGAGTTCGAGCCCCGTGTCGGGCTCTGTGCTGACCACTCAGAGCCTGGAGCCTGTTTCGGATTCTGTGTCTCCCTCTCTCTGACCCTCCCCCGTTCATGCTTTGTCTCTCTCTGTCTCAAAAATAAACGTTAAAAAATAAAATAAAATAAAATAAAGATATCTGAGTAGACAAGCCCAGAATATGAAGTCGCATAATTTATTTTTTTTTAATTTTTTTAAATGTTTATTTACTTTTGAGACAGAGAGAGACAGCATGAACGGGGGAGGGTCAGAGAGAGAGGGAGACACAGAATCTGAAACAGGCTCCAGGCTCTGAGCTTTCAGCACAGAGCCCAACGCAGGGCTCGAACTCATGGACCCTGAGATCATGACGTGAGCCGAAGTCGACGCTTAACCGACTGAGCCGCCCAGGCGCCCTTGAAGTCACATAATTTAAATACATGAAGGTATAGGGCGCCGGAGTGGCTCAGCGAAACCTCAGACTTCAGCTCAGGTCATGATCTTGCAGTTCATGCGTTCGAGCCCCGCATTGGGTTCTCTACTGTCAGTGCAGAGTCTGTTTTGGATCCTCTGTCTCCCCTGTCTGCTCCTACCCCACTCTTTTCTTTCTCAAAAATAAATAAATAATAAATAAATAAATAAATAAATAAATAAATGTAAATAAGCAAATTGCCATGAAATTCATTATTACACCTTTAAATTTATATTTAACCACTCTGTTTCAATTTTTTCTAGGTTATCAGAGATGATTATCATTATTTTAAAATAAAAGGAACAAATGTTAAAAGCATTCCTCCATGCAATAGCAATTCTTAAAAGTGATCTCTAATAGCACAATTGTTTGTTTCGGATTCTACTTATATATTTTATTATCAGTTGCAATTTTCTTGCCCATTACAGGAGATATACATTTTATATATATTCTTGTTTCTTAAGTAAGTATATTGTACACTGCAATTAAAAATTGCCATTTCCTCTCTTGCATGAAATATCTGAGCTAATAATTTGACCTAGAAGGAGTAGAATCTTTCTTTTCATTAAATTCCGCCTTTCAACAAAAGCTTCGTTAGTCTACCGAGTCAGGACAAGTAATACTTTATATGCTAGAGTAAACTGTTCTTCCTGGTGAACTAACAAATTAAAATGTAATGTAGGATGATGACACTGGGAATATTGAAGAATAGCCACTGATGTGGGAAGGAATCCATAATTAAACCAAGATGTACATTTTAATTATAATTGCATCAAACTGATGGTATAGAATAAAATACAGTTTGAAGGAGCCCAAGGAAACTAATTGAGAGCACAAGAAAGCCATGTCCTATCCCTTGTTTTCTCTCCTACCTTTTGCTCTAGGGCCCTCCTCTCACGTTCAACCTTCCAAAGTCTTATTTAATTATATCTTGCTAAGAATTAGGAAGCAATTAAGTAATTTTTCACCACCTTCATCTTAAGCTAAAGTAATGATTCATTTTTCTTTCTTTTGTGTGTGTCCCTGCTTCTTTTTTTCTTTTCTTTTTTTTTTTTTTTCTTAAACTTGGTTTGCTCAAGAGTAAAATGAGCCACAGTACTTATCAGCTCAATGCATACACAATTGATACTAAAGGCAACTGACAGCAACCGAAGCCAGAGGTTAGATGCAAATCCATTAGTGATTTCAAACTGGGGTGGGGAGGAGGGGCATTCTTGGTGAGTTTGTGATAAAGCTGAATAACTACAGAAATCACAAAATAAGATAATGTAATTTGAATTAATATGTCATCAGACAGATTCACAGAAAGCTTTAAAGAGTGCAAAAGGTTTTCTATAAGGCAATCAAAGCCATATTTGCTGTTCATATGCTTACAAGTAAAATTTCTTTTCTTTGACATATAATGATTTTAGTTTAAGGGTCGTATTCTAAGAATACCATGCAGAGCAAGAAGGTAACATCTAAAAATATTCTTGCCAACTTTGAAGCGGTCATATCAAAGAAATATTTAGAAATTAAACAATATGCTGTAGAAAAATTTTAAAGTGTATGCTGGGGAAAAATTTAGGGATATAATTTTAATTTAACCTCTCAAATTTTTCATGATTTTTTTTTGGTGTTAATAAATTTTCAACCATAGTATTCATGATTTATATTTAAGGAAAAACAAATTTGTTTTCAAAGTTTACTTTGAGAGTGCACAGGAGAGGGTCAGAAAGGGAGGGAGAGAGAGAGAATCCCAAGCAAGCTCCACACTGGCAGCACGGAGTCAGATGAGGGCCTCCGTCCCACAAACCCTGAGATCATGACAAGAGCCGAAATCAAGAGTTTGATGCTCAACCCACCAAGCCACTCAGGTGCCTCGAAAAACACATTTTTAATATCTAATCTCACATTTTAGAATTATAAATCACTGTATTATTTCCTTTGTCCCTCTTTTACAAATTTACTTCCAAACCTAGAATGAACTTTCATAAGGGAGCTCTCAAGTAAGACATTTTATCATTAAAACATAGTGACACTTCTTTCGTTATGATGTTACTTGGGATTTTTTTAATTCCAGTACAGTTAACATGCAGTGCTGCATTAGTTTCAGGTGTATAGTATCATGATTAAACAATTCTATACATTAGTCAGTGCTCATCATGTTAAGTGTACTCCTAAGTCCCTTCACCTATTTCACCCATCCCCCTCACCCAACTTCCCTCTGATAAACATCAGTTTGTTCTCTGTAGTTAAGAGTCTGTTTCTTGGTTTGTCTCTTTTTTTTCTTTTTTCATTTGTGTTGTTTCTTAAGCTCCACATATGAGTGAAATCATATGGTATTTGTCTTTCTCTGACTTATTTAACTTAGCATTATACTCTCTTGACCCATCCATATCATTGCAAATGGAAAGATTTCATTCTTTTTTATGGTTGAGTAATATTCCATTAAATATATGACCTCTTCTTTATCCATTCATCTATCGATGGACGTTTGCATTGCCTCCATAATTTGGCTATTGTAAATAATTTTGCAATAAACAGAGGGGTGAGTATATCTTTTTGAAGTAGTTTTTTCATATTCTTTGAGTGAATACACAGTAGTGGAATTACTGCATCCTACGGTAGTTCCATTTTTAAGCTTTTGAGGAACCTCTCTACTGTTTTCCACAGTGGCTTTACTACTTTGCATTCCCATCAACAATGCATGAGGTATTTTTTCTCCAAATCCTTGCCAACATTTGTTGTTTCCTGTGTTTTTTATTTCAGTCGCTCTGATAGGTATGAGGTGATATATCTCATGATGATTTTAATTTCCTTGATGATTACTGATGTTGAGCATCTTTTCTGGATGACACTTACTTTAAGAATTTTTAATTAGCAGATCAATGACATAATTGAGACCATACTGACTCATTCAAAGGCAATTACAAAGCCCTGATTGTCTAATGAAGTTGTGCTGGGTTAAAATCTGAAGAACATTTCAACGTCACAATATATATGTGCATGTATATCTATACATGTATATGTATGTATGTGTATGTATACATGTATACACCCATATAAATGATATATATTTGTATATATGTAATGGGTATGTATATATTATACATATGACATATACATACAGTGTCACAAAAATATATGTGTATGTATATCTATACATGTATATGTATGTTTATGTATATATACATGTATACACACATATAAATGATATATATTTGTTTATATGTAATGGGTATGTATATATTATACATATATAATGGTGCGGGCACAGTTTGGATGAACATAACTCTGTGTACCAGCAAAATTTAGCTAAAAACCTATTTTGGAGAAGGAACTCTAATTAGTTAGGGTCTTTGGAAGTAATTTAAAAAATTCAAATTAATAAATAGGAACAAAAATATAAAAGAACATATTTTTGTTATTTATTTTTGCTAGTAATAGCAAGTAATAATTATGTAACCAAAAACTTATTATATAATAAAAGAGAAATAATAAGACAAATATGAAGTTACCATTAGGCCACCATACTAATAATTGCTTCAGGCAAGATATACCAAAGGATGCCTAAAATAATTGGGTGAAGCAGGATATTCACATAATCTCAATTTGTCTCTCCAAATATAGTTATTAGTTACAAAGGGAAGAATAACAAATTTACAGTGGAAAGACCCAGCACATGTTACCTTAATCAAGTATATCCTGAGAAATAAAGTATCATGTACCCCCAGTGAGAAGTATTGACAAGATTACACTACTTCTGTGGTATTGCCAAAAATGCATAACCTCAATCATGCAAAAAAAAGATCACATAAACCTAGAATGAGAGGCACTCTTCAGAGTAATTGACCAGTACTCATCAAATGTTTCAAGGTGGTAAAAGACCAGGAAATACCTAAAAATTATCATAGATTAGCAGAAACTAAGACAATAGCAACTAAATGCAATGTGGGATCCCAGTTTGGATTCTGAAATAGGAAAAAGATATTTTGAAAAACCAGTAAAATTCCAGTAAGCAGTATTAGATTATGAAATACTGTTGTATGAATGTTAATCACACTATTGTGCAAAAAAAATTGTATTATGACTATGTCAGGTATTAACATCCAGGGAAGCTGAATGATGGGTATATGTAAACTCTTCGTACCATTTTTTTTTGCAATTTTTCTACTTATCTAAAATTCTTTCAAAAAATTTTAAAGCTGTTTTAACAGAGCTTCAGGTAGGTAATGACATAAATGAAGCCAACATACTCTAAAACTTTCTTTATAGCTGCCAAATTATTCCAATGTCACCATTTTGCTGAATTATATGATTACTCATTGTCCTAGTTCTTCACTCAAAATAAATTGAGCATATATTACCCCTCCTTATTTCATTACCAATACTATGAATAAAACCAACAGCTTAAGCCTATGTTTTCTAAAATCATTACATGTATCTATCCCCTAATTATCTTGTCTCATATTAATTCATCAAATTCAAGACAAGTACTCACTGACTGCTAGAGTGTGCCATGTACTCAAGAAGATATAAGATGATTACAATATACATACCTGCATAGATTAACAAAATCTAAAAAAAAAATAGTTTATGTAATTTATATCTTACATTCCTACTATAAACTATTATCATGTAAGTTTAAATTATGGTGATATATATTGATAAATTTGCATGCATTTAATGATTACAGTTCTGGTTTAAAAATGATACTATCAGGATACCTGGGTGGCTCAGTCAAACATCTGACTCTTGATTTCAGCTCTGGTCATGATCTCACGGTTCATGAGTTTGAGTCTCACACTGGGCCATGTGCTGACAGTGTGGAGCCTGCTTGTGATTTTTCTCTCTCCCTCTCTCTCTGTCCCTCCCCTGTTCACTCTCTCTTTAAAAATAAATAAACTAAGAGAAAAAAAAAGATACCATCATTGATAGAATATCAAGAACGTCAATAATTTAAAAAAGAGAGACAAACCAAAAAATAGACTCTTAACTATAATGAACATATAGACGGTTACCAGAAGGGATATGGGTGGGACGGATGGGTGAAATAGATGAAGGGGATTAAGGTACTCCTAACTTGATAAGCACTGAATTATATACTAAATTGTTGAGTCATTATATTGTACACCTGAAATGAATATAACACTGCATATTAACTACCCTGGAATTAAAATTTAAAAAATTAAAAGAACCTCAGGAGTTTTGCCATCATTAGGGTTGTATATAATGGTATGAGGTCATATGGGCAGCAGGGATAAAATAAGTTACTATGTAATGGAAATTTGTGACATAAAGTTTAAATTTGTGGAAAAGACTGTGAGAGGCACAGTAGAATATTGGAGGCACAAAAGCACAGTGCAAAATCCTTGGCCAGGATTAGCAATAGGAGGGGTATTTTCAAACGACTAGCACTTGGGCAGTAATTCTAGTTCCTATGTTAATACGAATTTTAATAATTAAACATTAATTTATGTTTTTAATTAAAAAATTCCTATTGTCCATATATTTCATCAAAATAAATTGTATAAAATATTTCATTTGGAAAACAAGCACAAACGCTACTGTATAATGATGACATCGTCAGTAGTCAGTGATTGGGTGGTAGGGAGTACCACTTCATCAAGCTTAAAATGTTTATTTGTTAGTTGCAGGTTCAAGTCCAAATTTGCTTATGAGATTGGGAATTATGCTGTTGATATATAACGATAGACAAGTCAGGCTGCACTAAAGTGGAGCCTAGTATTTTGTACCTTTTTCATATCATGGGTAAACAACTAAAGATGACCAATAAGCACTTACAAACTAATGTACATATCTAGGAATTGTTTCAACTTAGTAAAAAAGAGTCAAATCCTTTATTGTCCAGAATTTAATTGATGCATTTAAGTTTACTCTGTGTCGTTTCTTTAGTTACAGTTTACCTCACATTTTCTCTCCTAAACACATAAATTTTGTGAAGAAGTGAGTTAAATAAGATTCCAAAAACAAGAAACAAACAAAAATTATGAAAGAAATACTGAAAAAAATATCAGGTAAAAGGGTCTTGGGACACCTAATAAGGTGAATAAGAGAAAAGAGAATAAAAGAATTGCATCACAAGTGGTCAAAGACCTGAGAAAGATCAAAGCTCCAAAGCAGATAAAATGAAGTAGCAAAAATTAAATCTGAACAATGTATATACCTTATAATTAGCAGAAATTATAAATTTGTACACCAAGTACAAATAGACCATGGAGTTATAATTTTTTTTCTGATTTTTTCCTGTTTTTTCTTTTAATAATATCTCAATGTACAGAATAGTAACTGGTAATATTTTTTCCCTTTTTAAAATTTTATATTTTTATTTTTTAGAGAGAGAGTAGGGGTGCAGAAAGAGAAAGAGAGAGAGAATCCAAAGCAGGCTCCATGATGTCAGCACAGAGCCTGACGTGAGTCTCAATCCCATAACCCCAGGATTATGACTTGAGCCAAAATCAAAAGTTGGATGCTTAACCGAGTCACCAAGGTGCCCCTGGCAATATTTTCATCTATGGAAGGTCATGCCATAAAAAATAATAAGGTATAAAAAATAGCAGTTTCACTAAGAGGCAGCAACAGATTTTTATTTTACCTCAACAGACACAAAATAGAATATTAACTTTATACAACGAAAAAAAAAACAAAAAAAACAGTTAAAGAGGGAGAGGAAAAACAAAAGACCAAAGAGCTACTGGGTAGGCTTCCTGTGGTTTATAACATTTTAAAACATTTATAAAATTTTAAAATCTGGCCAAATTTGGTCAAATTTTAAAGAAATGTTATTTTGTCCACCTGGGGTTGATGTACAATAAGCACGGGGAGGGGCATCCTACAAGGTGAAGTTCATAGGATGTAAATAGACTCAACTAATAAATTGGGTGCTCCAGAATACTTCATCCTGCATTGTTATCGCTATCCACAAGGCCACGACCCTCTACTGAGGGGGGAAATCAACATCTTACCCATAGGATGGAAACATGTTAGTCCAAGCTGTAATTTACCAAGATGAGTGGGGATCATAGTCAAGATGAACAAATCATCATGACTACTGAAATCTGTTTTTCAGTAATTACTTGGATGAGTTTCAATGTTCTTCTTGCCTTCAAACATGGAGCTTAAGCACTTGAGTACATATTTTATTTATATTTGTGGAATAACAAAAAGAACACAAATATTTTCTCAATTCCCAAAGCATCAAAGATGGTCTTCGCAGGCCCATCTCTCTTTCTGATCTGTTTTCCTCCAATTCTAATGTAGAGGCAGAGATCTCTAGCTCCTGACTCTGTTCATTTGCTCTCTGTCGTTGATGTAACTTCATTGAGCCCCAAGTTGCTCAACTGTAAAATGTGTCTAATTTTATGGCTTATATATTGGACACTTGTTTAGAATGAAAAGCAAATATGAAGATCTTTATCAAATACTTACCATAATCATCATTATCATCCTCTAATTTGTTTTCTTGCCCCCAAAACCTCTTTCCTATAAGCCCTAACTGAGGACATCTGTCTGTTTTCGGTACTTGTTTTGCTCTGTTGTTCATGGCTTCCTTTTCTCTCAAATCTTAAAATCTAACTAAGGCTTTGCTGCCCACTGCAGGAGGAAATGTGGATAAAGCATTCTCTTTTCTGCCTGGATTCTTCAGTGAATTTATCTCTAGTGTTCTGTTGGTTGGTCCATAATTTATTCCCTGAAGGACATGGCTTATAAATATTTTCATATTTTCCTGTGAAAATATTAATTTAATACCTTAAAGGTAATTTTGATGAACTATTACATCCATAACACCAAAGTAAAGACAATGACAGTCACATATTAACAATTATCTTTGTTGTTAATTGTAATGACTATGTAGACATTCTCTTAAAATGTTTGGCCTTCTACTTCGGTTATTGTATTTTCTGCTGTTTTTCTGCTATAGTCGTTTACCAGATCTGTTCAAAACTCGTAATACATCTCAAGCATTGCCTAGAATAAAACCAAGTATTCTAACACTCAATAAATAAATGTTGAACAAATAAATAAATAAATGGATCTACATTACTGCATGTACAAATGCAAACTAGTTTCTTAATAAGCATAGTAACTAAGTCAGTTTGAACAGATCTTAGTGAATTTTGGAGGAAGACTGAGGGTTAGCACCTACAATAAATTTAAAAGGTGAACAGGGAAATGTAATAGATGAATGTGCTGAGCTTTATTTTTAACAGTTCATAGTAAAATATGTTAGAGAGTTTTCTTTGAGTTTTCTACTCTACACTAAATCTTATATAAATGTTTTCAGGGCTGATAGAAAATGTTTTCTTGAACTGTCACTGTATTCCATATTACTTACTTCATATTACTACATTATATATATTACATATTATATATATATATATATATATATATATAACTTATTTATTCCATATTACTATAAATATGTGGATCCTCTGATGAGGTTTAAAAGTTTTGTTGTTTTTATACAAAAGTCTACAGTTAACTATGTTAATTATGGGATTGCACCTTTAAAAATAAGAAAGTGTACTGGAGTTCTTTGTAAAGTGTGCACATATTTGGTCTATAAAAGATTTGTAAGATCATAGAATCATAGGTGCATTTTTAAAGCTGAAATGGACTTTAAAGATGATAAATTTAAGGAGTTTGTTTTGAACCTGTGCAATTATAATAATGAACTTTAATTCTTTCCTAATGGCCTAGATGGAATTAATTGGTTATTTCAGTATCAGGACTCATCTTGTTTAGAATTTTAAGAGTCTCTTCTTTCCCATAATGAGGTCTATCGAGCTAATTTATAATGCTCTGAAAGCATATTTTTAAAAGACTTGACATTCTCCCCGTACCATCTTTCATCTTTCTTGTGCATTATTTGCAGTGAAGAAGAAACCATTTCTGTTCCTTTGTAACCCCACTTTGGCCAAGCTATCATTTAAATCTTCCTAACAATCTTTTTTTTAACTATGTTTCCTATGTTGATAAAATTTTGTACATGTCAACAGATACTATTTTCAAAAATCTGGAAATTGTTTTTCACTTGATAGAAGTTAAAAGCTATCAAATTTCTAAGTAACTGCCATGCTGCCATCTTCTGGTTATTCAGTAAGAATTTTATTTTATGCTTGCTTCTCAACTTCATATTTAAAAGCACTTCTTGCTATACTTTAAAATATTACCTCCCCAAATTTGTATTAAATCAAAGAAAACAGTCTGAATGATTAGAGTCACTGTATTTAGAGTTCAGTTGGCCTGAAATCCTGCTATATAACATCCTACCTGAAATGATGACATTGTATACATTTACGTATAAAAATTGAATGGGTCACCAAAGATGGAAAAATATTTTTTATCCTAGGACTATTAACCTTGGAGACTGACAAGGCTTCTTGGCATTTTTCTATCGTATTACTTATTATGTATCTTCTCACAACTTTTCATTGTGGCAGCAAGATGACCATCATTCTGTCAATGACTGTGAAATTTTCCCAAATACACAGTTTGTGTTATTATTAATTAGTGATGCTATTTTAATGGTGTTGAAGGTAGCACTGAACCATTTTGCCTATTTAACTGCCTTATTTTCACTTTAAAATTCCTCCACACTTACTGTGGTAGCACAGGCCAAATGCCCACAAAGGAGCGCAAGGAAGTCAGAGTTTCACCTTTCTAAGAGCTTTTCTGTTTTAAGGGATCACTGAAAAGTACAGCACCTTCTTTCTTGTGTGTTAATCTAATCATTTCAATGTATTTTTGTGTGTGAAATTCACTCCACTGACATTCTCATCTTAGTAGCCTTTGGGACAAAGATAGAATCATTTATATAGGAAATAAACTGATGTCTCATACTGAACAATAATTTTAAAATGTAAGATATTACATATATAACTTCTAATTCAAATAAGGAACAGTATTTTCAAGTTCCATGCTTTTTTAGATGAGTATAATGAGAATATAAATTATAACAGCTCACTGAAAATAAGAATGCAAATGGTCCCAATAAATGTTTAGCAACAGAGAATTTTTTCAACTGTTTATTAAGTGCAATCCAAAATCTAAAGCATCTGAGACAGGTGCTAATTTCATTCCTGTTATTAGTAATTAGTGATGAAATGTAATGTAAGTAGCTCTCAAAAATTTGCCATATTAAACAGGGTTTAAATATAAGGGACCATTAAAATGTAGTTTTTAAACTTAATAGACTCGGGCAAACAGGTATTTTGAATAATCAAAACCTCTGAGAGCCTATACCAAGTTTAAATGGCAAAATTGGACCATTTACAGTGGCACAGAGGTGACCTTGTAACCGCTGGATACAGTGTGGGTGTATGTGGATTGTGCTGTATCCAGATGATTCCTAACTCTTCTGTTCACTAAATTATACAGATCTGAAATTCTTGTTATTACTTTGCCATGAAAAAATTACTTTTTAGTCTCTTACATTCATAAAAGTTGCTTTTATTCATACATTAATAGACAGGTATCAATTTAATGGATATTCTATCACTCCACAGCTTTACTATAAATAAAACAGGCATCTCTATTTATAAAATGTACTCTTTGGTTCACATTTTCTTTTTCCCTAATAATCAAAATAGAGCCCCTCTCTCTCTTTCTTTCCATCTTTTGAAAGTAAAGTCATTATACCCACAAACAAAATGTAACACACTTTCCTGGGTCAAACCTGTGGCTTTGTATTTATTAGCAGCACACTAGCTGAACTAAATATAAAACACTCATAATATGCATACAATATAAATATAATTAGAAAGATAGATATGATTGTCAATATGCCTCCACTAAGACTCTTTTATGCTGTTAAAATTTTCCTTATCAGAAAAATAAATTATATTCACAAATTCATTCCTCTGACACATACCCTAGACCTAAATCTAGAGGGGGGAAAAAGACTATTTTTTTTTTATTCAATGTTTATAAAAGTTTCAAATTTGGGGCATCTGGGTGGCTCAGTTGGTTAAACGTCCAACTGTGGATTTCAGCTCAGGTCATGATCTCACAGTTTGTGAGTTTGAGCCCCATGTCTGGCTTTGCACTGTCTCTCTGTCTCTCTGTCTCTTACCCTCTGTCTCTGCCCTTTCCCTGTTCATGTTCTCTTTCTCTCTCTCTCTCTCTCTCTCTCTCTCTCTCTCTCTCACACACACACACACACACACAAAGTAAATAAATAAACTTAATAAAATGTTTCAAATTTAACTCTAGACAAATCATTTTATTTATTTTTTTAATGTTTATTTATTTAGAGAGAGTGTACACAGAGACAGGGGAAGGGGCTGAGAGAGAAGAGAGAGAGAATCCCAAGCATACTCTGCACTGTCAGTGCAGATCTTAACTCAGCACTCGATCCCATGAACAATGAGATCGTGACCTGAGCCAACCAAAATCAAGAGTCAGACACTTAACTGCTTAACTGACTGAATGATCCAGGTGCCCCTGGACAAATCATTTTAAATAAAACTATATAGCAGTAAAAGTATCTCATTTGTTCTTTCTCCTTATTAGTAGTGCCTACTGGATTTCCATTACAGTGAGTCCTAAATTCCAGTTAATTTTAAGAAATGAATATAAAGGATGGAATAAATATTAAGATAAAAATTTAATCACTATAAAGTTTGAAAATAAATGTGACTTTTAGTTGTATGGTACTGGAAATATTTTATGAAATACAAGCTAACACTTTTTAAAGCAGAAGAATCATTAAGAGAGCTAGAGAATAATCAAAAGGGGTAAGAAATACAGAAATTTAGGTTCATTCCACCAACATGTATTGATCTCCAGTTCTATGCCAGACAGCTATGGTAGGTTCAAAGATATAACTTCCTGCCCTCAAGGTGGTGAAAGATCATTAAGGGAGTTAGGGAAATATCTATCAAAACAATGTGATGAGCATTTGCATGCAGTGTTCTGAAAAGTACAGATTAGGGACTGTTAATTATGTCTGTGATGACAAAGGGATGACATATGGGCTAGGCTGAGTAAAGGATATGTAAATATTTGCCAGATAAAGGAGTGGGTATCCGAAAGAAACAAGAGTGACATCATTCAAAGTTTGGAGTTTTTGAAGTGGGCTGGTATAGGGACAGTGAGCTCAACCAGGAGGCTATTGCAGAGAAAACATATGGGACAACTTAGGAGAAAGAAACAGAAAGGTGAGGGACCTTGAATGTCAAGCTAATCAAACAACACAGAAAATCAAACTTTAAGGAGATGATGTGTCTTCATGATAATAAATAACATTACTCATTGGCTATTTTACATGTGAAATCTAATCTGATCCTCACAGCAGTCCTAAGAACTAAGAAGTACTGTGTTCCTCCTTCTACAGAAAGTAAAACCAAGACTAACAGAAGATAATTATTTGGTCTGAAATCAAATATGTAGTAAGTGACTCAACCCGGATTTCTCTCTAGAGGTCACACACCTGCTGTGCCAAATTGTCGACTTGACCACACTGGTGTTTTAAAAGATAACTTTATCAGCAGTTTTAAGTGACAATATTAGACAGAAGAGACTCTAAAAGCCAAAGAGAATGGTTAAGAGGATGCTACCATAATCTAAATTGGAAATACCACATGTCTAAGTGAAAGCAGGGAGTGACCACAGGGGAGGCAACTTTACCTTGAAGCCCAAAAGACTGAGTTCAGGATTCTCACCGGCACAGGCCACTGCTAAACGCTGGGAGAAGCCATAGCAGGGCTTCTTATGGTCTTACAGACTTGTAGTATTTGCAATGCATTAACCACAAATCGTTAAGGCTGCTGTGTCTGAACTCTGCCTTCCAACCTGTCACATTTTTGCTCCTATCCTATGGTGTTGGAAAGGCCACGTGTACTGGCAATTTGGCTTTAAAAAATGTTGGGCATATAATTAGCTTGAAAATAGTGGGATCTAGTTAAGCGGTTTGCAATACTGTCCTCATATAAGTTAGTTATGGAAAACTATCCCACTGTAGGAAAAGCTATCAGGAATACTCCCGTGTCAGTTCACTTGGCCTTGAAATAGAAAGTTGTAAGGCCAGAGGTCTGATCACAATACAAAGGTCTCCTGGCACTCTGCACAGGAAGGATGTGGAGAGTGGAGAAGAAAGAAGTGGAGCCAGAAACAAATCTGAGGATTTGTTCTGAAGAAAATTCTGAATCATCATACAAAGCATAAACGGACTATCATGTTCTCATTGGTACTTACTCAAAACAGGATATCAAAGAAGGAATATACTATGCTAAGTATAAACATTCCATCACCTCTTTAAAAAAAAATTGGGATGGAGAGCCTGGGTGGCTCAGTCATTTGAGGATCTAACTCTTGATTTCAGCTCAGGTCATGATCGTGGGGTCGTGGGAACAAGCCCCATGTCCAGCTCCATGCTGACAATGGAGCCTGTTTAAGGTTTTCTCTCCTCCTCTCCCTGTGCCCCCTCTTCCACTCATACTCTCTCCCTCTGTAAAAAAAAATTAAAAGACTTTTTTTTGGTGGGAATCACATGAAATGATTTGATCAGTATTTCTGTGTTGTAGGGCATAAACCTACAGCCGTCCTTCAAATAGCAAACCTGCCTGTGGGTGAAGTTGCACATTTTATGTTTCTCATTATATCAGATGCCTCAGTACATCTGACACATCTTCTGACAATGTCTGATGATTCCAGACTAACGAGCAAGGAAAACTTTCACTGACACAGCAAAATGATCAAACCATACTAAACACAATTATGTTTCAATTTTCTTAAAATGAAACAAACAAAAAATAGATAACAAGGTTGTTGTCACAAAAGGTAACTGATGAGTATATAACAGCAAAAAATTTTTAAAAATGCTTACTAGATCTATGTGTCTGAATGAAGGCAGGGAGTGACCACAGAGGAGGCAGCTTTACCTTGAAGCCCAAAAGCCTGAGTTTAGGATTTCACATAGCATAGGAATTCATATAGCATAAGAGCAAAATAGAGACTCTAAGAATTACTACAGAACTGAAACTTATGTATCTCACCTACAGTTTTTCAAAGCCATTGACCACAAGCTTCCTTTCACCCTATTTACCTTTTAATAAAAAACAATTGATTTCTATTTAAGAAATACATGAGGAAGGCTTGTGGTCAGGTTGAAGAGCCTATTAAATACTCATAGATTATGTTGGGGTGATATGTTTTGGACAAAATTTAAATTTATAAATTAAATATTTGACATAGAAAGTCATTATAGAATATAGTTCTCTATGTGAATTAATAGGCTTGAAGACCATTGGAATTTGAAAATCTTGAACACAGAATATTACACAGAGTATACTGAAGTTGCCCACAATCTTCTGAAGGCATAAGGGCAGAAAGAAACAGTAAAAGGCCAGTACCAAAGATCTCAAAAAAACAAAAATAACCACATGGAAATCAGGAAGTTTTGAAAGAATGATACACCAAATTCTGTAGGCTGCAAAAAAGTAAGAGTCATATGGTAAGTGGTGTCAATTCAATAGTCTATAAAACACTAATGAGGGCCAAGAAAAAGACAACTGTTGCTAAGGTCACATTCATAAGAAAATATAAGTTCTATTAAAAATAATGAAAAAAAAGAGAAAAGGGCGGTATTAGAGGAAGACTACCTTTAGGTAAAAACAAGTTTTAGTATACACAGAAAGTAACTAAAGAGAAAATGAGATTTCAATAAACATAAAAATAGTTAAACATAAGAAGAAAGTCTGAGGCTTTAACAAAAGGAAAAAGGAAGAAAGAATGAAGGAGTGACATAAAGGAAGTTGAACCCACGAACGAGACTGCTTGGATGTTAGGTTTTCATTTTGAACTTCCATATTCATAAAGACAAAAGTAAAACAGACTTAGAAACACAGAAAGAAAGGACATGGGTTAAATCTGCTTTATAGCACAAACAGAAAACTCTTGTAGTCTGCAAATTTCCTTTCTTAACTGGTCTTAAAGGGTGCCAGCCATTTGAAATTTATAAATTATATATAGCAAGAAAAAATCCAGAGAAGATTTTCTCAAAGGAAACAGAATAAAATTTTCAAAGTAAAATACATTTGGGAAACTGAACATGCACTATCCCATTTAGATGATCTCAATGCCCACTTGTGTTATAAAATAACTGAAATATCTTCCAGTTTAAGAAGAAAGAAGAATTAACTTGTTAGTTTTACTTAACATTTCTGAAACTTATATGAACTCAGAGCTACTTGGCAAAAAAGAAAACTAGGGTGACCCTGAATTGCAGATTTCTTGAAATAAATAGCAACAACGAAGGGTCACTTGATTGAATGATTTTCCAAACATCTTGAAATGATTTGTAACTGAAATACAAACCTGTAAAGAAACAATGAATGATGTGAAACTAGATGGCTGAAGGAAGACAGGAAAGAAGGACCACTATCTATGCACCATAATTTTTGAAATACAGAAACCACTTGTTTAATCTTTGAGGTTCAGTCCAGCACAAAGCAGATCATAAATGAATTTTGGCTGACTGACTGGTACCTCATTGAGATTAAGTGTTTAATTATACTTTGTTCAATTTATGTAAAGTCAAAGGGCCATGGATATATCCTAAAAACCAAGCTTACTAAATGTCAATAAATAGGCTCATCCACAATTTCTAGCTGATACTGATATGTATACCAATCAATTTAAAGCCTGCAAAATGACAGTCACTCAAAAAATTAATGAACATTACTTAAGAGATGTGCAACATAGCATTTATATCTCTAAAGCAAAGAGATAAATGATAAGTGGAGCTTTTTTGACAACTGCTCGGGCATAATCTCTTGGCTCTATATTAAGAGTTTAGAATGCATTTAAACAAGAAAAACTTATAAATGAAAGAAGCACTTGACTGATTTTTTTTTTTTTACATTTGAGGAGGAATAAAGAATCAGACACTTATTTAAAAGTCCTTTTCTATCAAGAGTAAATATTAGGCACTTCTATCATCTAACAACTCTGAATTTTAGAGGTCTTTTAGTGACAAATATAAATGGGAATTTTTTTAAGTGGTGACTTTCCAGAATACATTCATAGAAAGGAAAACGCTTTCATACATAGTAAGTCCTCTCTGATGAAGTAAAGCTACCAGCTTTAAGCCAGTTCTCTTTTCTCTATGCTGCACCAAGTCTAAGCAAGCTAAAGATGAAAGGATGAGAGAGTCTCTTCAAATACAAAAGAAGAGTGAAAATGTACTGTACCTAAACTCCAAAGGGATTTTCCTTTTGTCAAAGGCTGCCCTTGTATAAACCATGCTGTTTAAAAATCATGCTAATCTTGCTGAAGCTCTTATTGCATTCCTTTAGTTGTTAATTTTAAATAATTTGTAGAAAGGAGAGTTTCTCTAGGTAAACAAAGGAAACATCTTTTTGGCCTTTGGAGAGTAAGTCAACAAAACTTTTGTTGGATTAACTTTTGTTGGATTCGTCTGGGATGCCGAGAATTTTGTTCCATTTTATTGACTGATTTGTCAAAAAATCATTTTAAATTTACAATGTTTAAAGGTTAAACTCACAAAACAGAGAAAAACTAACTGCCTGTCATGAAATTGGCCAGGCCATTGCTTGACTTGCTATAGAATTTCCTATAAACCAGAAGGATGCTCTTTATGCATTTTCATCAAAATACATTTTGGTGAAAAGCTCAAGCACATAGTACCCATGCCGGAAGTGCATGATGATAAGAGTTAGTGGTTATGGTTCTATTTAACATAAAAATAGAGTCGGCTTGGATAATTTTCAAAATATAAGGACACAGACCAGTAAGTTGTATATTGAGGGGAAAAAAAGTTTGTATCCACTTTAGAATCTGAAGACTACCTCTTATAAGGCAATAATTTGCTCCTCAGTTTGTCGCATAATCCAAACTTAATGTCTGGGTTCCAGCAGCAAATAGCTTGTTGTCCTAATATTGGGGCTATGTCTACTTATTTATACCTCTCTTCTATAGCCTAGAGATTAGTTACATGTGTGTGCTTAGGGACTATTTTTGTGGGCAAGCCTAGCCATATACTAACTCACCTTCCTGAAAGATAAAGCCCCAGCAATTAGGAAATGATTCCTTTTTTCAACTCTGCATCACCAACATCTAGAACAGGGTATGGCTTATAGTTGGTTCCAATCAAAATTTGTTTTCTATCATATTATACAATTTAGACTACGTTAAGAGTACCAAATATTACACTGATTGTATTTGACCATTATAAATATGGTTAGATTATCAAATATAGTATTATCCACATGGATATAGAAAACGTATTTCCATACAGTATTTATATACAATCATACAAAACATTTCTAAAATGTCATTTGCTTCATATCCATTTATTATAAATTCCAGAACCTATCACTAAGTAAATGTGCTGCCAGACATCTAAGCATTACGCAGGTGGAGATGATATGCCAAATTACTTGAAATGTCAGAGGGAATATTAAAAGAATGATTTGGGGAAAATACTAATTTTGCTATAGTCCTCACTTAAATGAGCTCTATGATAAAAAAGGCAAGTCAGTAAAATGTTCAGTGATAATCCTTATTGGTTGTAAAAAGGAAAAAAAAATGTCAAACTTGTATAAGAAACAAAAATTCCCATCACTCTCTAATATAATTGCAAACAGAAGAAAGTGTATTTTTTTCTTTAATGGGACATTACCTCCAATAAGAGTTAGCAATCTATTTTTTTTAAGAATTTTTCATTACAGATGCAGTAGTGAAATTTTTACTCATTCTAGTGATCTTCTAGAATAGATGAAAATGCTTAACCAGCAAGGTTTAACAATCTTCTAATTAGGCACTTTACAATTAAACGTAACTGGTGCCTTCATAATTTCCAGGATCTTTGCCCAGTATTACCAGTGGTGAGTCCAGTAGGAGTGCTGATCGTTGGGTGAATAGGAACAGAATTTTTAACTTCCAAATGCAGTTTTTTATTTTTCTTTCTTTTTTTCTTCCTTTTTTTTTGGCTGTCAAGGAAGGGACTGTTTTCCCCTTTTAGTAATACTTGCTATTATTAAAGGTGAAAACACACAGAAAATCAGAAAAATAGAAGAACTTCTTATTTAAAAGGAAGTTCATGAATGTTCTGATAGCAGGTTTGACTTATTTTAATGGGATAAGTAACAGCCTGAGATAGTAGTTTTACAATAAATTAAGGAAGACAGGAGACCTAAATTTTATTTAGTTTTACACCATCTCAGAAGAGGCACCTATCTTAACTGAGTTTTTGTTTCTTTTTGTTTTTCTTTCTTTTGAGAAAAGAGAGAGTGGAGGAGGGACAGAGGGAGAGGGAGAGAGAAACTCTTATCAGGCTCCACGTCCAGCATGAAGTCCAACACAGGACTCATCCCATGAACCTGGGATCACAACCTGAGCTTAAATCAAGAGTCCAATGCTTAACCCAAATGTGCCACCCAGACGCCCCTTACTGAGTTCTTTTACCTAAGCAACAGAAATGAAACAAGGACACCTACAAATGCCTGCTACAGTCCAGTGTTAAAATTTACATAATCAGAAATACACTGATGAATTTTTCTTTTTGTTAATGTATGAAGTTTATCTTACATGACAGCTAGTTCTGATCAGCTTTTAAACCTGTTGTATTTTTGACTAGAATTAAGTACCACACTATGTTTAGGCCCACCCTTCTACATTCATCTCTCTCTCTCTCCCACTCCCCGCCCCCCCCCCCCGCCTCTCTCTCTCTCTCTTTCTTTCTCTCTCTCTCATAAAGCTATCTTAGCTGAAAGATGCTTCATCTTTGGGACACAGTAAGATAGTTATATAATTGTGCAACATTTCATAACATGGCCATACACTGCACTGAGTTACCTGCCTCTAAAGCCTACCTGTGGGAACACGGATCAATATCCCAAAACCCATTGGTATATCTGCCACACAGGTAATGCATTTTTAAAAATGTTTTCAAAAAGGGTAAATTGGATATTAACTGATATGGTAGATTCAGGAAGACATTCTAAAGTTTGTGTAATACTCACATGGCTTTTAAATAACATCACAAACTTTCATTCAGAAAGGTACAGTCACTTTGCCTGGACTCTGTTGTGAGGAAGATTCTCTCAATTTTTATTCCAATCAGTGCTTGACACAATACAGGTATTAAATAAATATTGGATAAATACACAAAATTTTAAATGATCTGTGGGGGAAATTACATTCAGAAACTCATGAATAAAAAGACACATAATCTAAACAAAACTTTAACAAGAAGTTTTCTTCTAAAAAAACCCAGCTTTCTTCTTTATCACATTATACACTTCAAAGAGGTAAGTGGGGTGTTTTTTATATATGATTTTTATAATAATTTGGTGACCCAAAATAAAATTTTAATCTTATATTCAATTTTACTTGCATTTTATATATACACCTGAAATGTTTACCACATAGAAGAAATCCTGTCATAATTATCATAATTTTATATTGCTCTCCTAAAGGCTGAATGAGTCTGCAGAAATTTTTTTAATTTGTAATGGCAATACATTAAAATTGTAAAATATTGTAGAGTTTATATAGTGCCATCATGTAATATCTAAATTTACCCTAAAAGACTTTGCAGTTAAGTATGAATACCCGCATTTAAATAAAGAACAATAATTCCACTCCATTGTGGCTAAAAGTACAGTCTCTGGGGCCAGGCCTGGGTGTGCATCCTAATTCTGCCATTTACTCCGTGACCCTGAACAAATGTCTTAGCATCTCCAAGCCCCAGGTGAACGAAGTAAAAAAAACTTATACTTTTGATTTAAAATTGGAAGGAATAATGCACAAAGTGCTTAGCGCATGCTCTCCCTTCAGCAAGTGTACAATAACGATTTAATTAGTAGCACTAGTCTTCCAGCGCTTGAGAGACTGAATGAGTGATTGAACTGTTAAGTGACTTGTTAGGATATAGTGAAGAGCTTGAACTCAGGCAGTCTGACTTCACAGATTTTGTTCTTCAAACCAATACTCTACCAGCACAATTAAGTGAAAAATGAGAAGTGAAAATTTGCTATCTGAAAGAACACTTCTGGATTAACTTTCACAAAGTAAAAATGTGTAATTTGAATATTTAAAACATTTTCATCTATTATAACTTAGGGTTTATACATATTGAGATTTCTTAAAGTATACTCCTATGCAATATTTGTGCTAGAAAATCTATTCATCAGTGAACATAAGATACTAACTTTTATAGCTTAAAACCTATTTAGTTAAAATGGTACCTAATTACTCTTTTCACTAAGGGAGAATCGCCTTTCATATAGGTATTTATCATCCTCTTGCTCATGCACATTAATGCTTCTCTTGAACTAAAAAAAAAAAAAAATCCTTTATTCAGTGAAAAATAGAACCTAGAAGCACTATCATGTATGGACTTCTGTAAAATAAAAGAGGAAGGAGGAAAGACAAAATAGGAAAGAAATGTACAAAAAAACAAACCTTAAAGTGAGCCAAATTAATATACTCACTCCACAAATAGTGGAGCAACTTGAACAGAAGCAGCTTTTAGGAGGGACTGTGATCCTTATCCTAAAGAAAGGTGCAAAATGCAATAGCCATTAGATTCAAAACCTCACTGGGGAACAGATTAAATGTAGACGGGGACAAGTTCATAAAGGCACAAGGATGATATAGCATGTACGGGTCTTATTTGAAAGGTTTTTTGTTTTGTTTTTTTTTTTTATTTTTTTTTATTTTTTTTTTTATTTTTTAATATATGAAATTTACTGTCAAATTGGTTTCCATACAACACCCAGTGCTCATCCCAAAAGGTGCCCTCCTCAATACCCATCAACCACCGTCCCCTCCCTCCCACCCCCCATCAACCCTCAGTTTGTTCTCAGTTTTTAACAGTCTCTAATGCTTTGGCTCTCTCCCACTCTAACCTCTTTTTTTTTTTTTTTTCCTTCCCCTCCCCCATGGGTTTCTGTTATGTTTCTCAGGATCCACATAAGAGTGAAACCATATGGTATCTGTCTTTCTCTGTATGGCTTATTTCACTTAGCATCACACTCTCCAGTTCCATCCATGTTGCTACAAAAGGCCATATTTCATTTTTTCTCATTGCCACGTAGTATTCCATTGTGTATATAAACCACAATTTCTTTATCCATTCATCAGTTGATGGACATTTAGGCTCTTTCCATAATTTGGCTATTGTTGAGAGTGCCGCTATAAACATTGGGGTACAGGTGCCCCTATGCATCAGTACTCCTGTATCCCTTGGATAAATTCCTAGCAGTGCTATTGCTGGGTCATAGGGTAGGTCTATTTTTAATTTTCTGAGGAACCTCCACACTGCTTTCCAGAGCTGCTGCACCAATTTGCATTCCCACCAACAGTGCAAGAGGGTTCCTGTTTCTCCACATCCTCTCCAGCATCTATAGTCTCCTGAAAGGTTTTTGGAGTTAGTAAAGATTTTAGGCAAGCAGCAACACAACTCAATGGTGTTGTGAAAAACATACTATACACATCCTTACAAAACATATATTCCCTATTCGCTATCCTCTTACTGCTCACACATCCGCAATTTTGTTAAGGACTGAAAATCCTCTGATTTCAAAGAACAGGTAGACAAGATTCACATATGGCTAATCAAACACAATGAGAAGTCTGCTGAGAAACTTAAGTGAAGATCTCAGAGAAAAGTCAAGAGTAATGCAAGGAGATAGATTCCTTGCTCTGACCTCCCCAAACACCTCATCCCCAGCTAAACCAATTCTGGTAAGTATCTAGCTTTATTTTTCATGAGAACATGCATATTTCCTTTTTAAGCCACCCTGAATCAGATTCTCTATTTTTATATTTGAAGTTGTTCACAACTATTGCATAATCCATAACTATATGGACTAGAGGTTATAGAGATTAAAGTTTGATTGAAGAGGTAGATATGAAGCTAACTCTGATGTCCAAATGTGTCTGACCAAGAAGTCTGCCATCCCATCAATATGGTGATTCCGATGTAGAATACACATTTGAGGTTGTAATGGAATCTTCAGAAAGGTGGAAATTATAAAATATGCAACTAGAGGCAGATAAACAAGGAGGTTGTTTATGTAGAATTTAGCAGCAGATTTGAAATATCAACTGTGGAAATGGATAAAGAGGTGAAAGATGATCAAAGGCAAAATTCAAAATTTGGAGGCTGAATGGAGAAGTTAGCTACACAACCAGAAAAACAGATTTGACAATGTACTATGGCTGCCAAATTAGCAAGTGCAGTCTTATTTGTGGAGACCAAGTCAACAGGGGTCATTTGCAACAGATGTACCGCTCAATCTTTAAGAAACCAGTGGGAAAAAGTGGTGATATTAAGGGTTGCTGTCAAAAGCATTTCTAGAGCCCTAGGAAGGTCATGCCATCCACATCTAAAACATCCTCCGTTCTCTTCTATTTTCACTTCCACCTACAACCGCAACTACTAATACCTCCACTTGTTCTTCAGATATTAGCTTAGAAAGTTTACTCTTAAACTATCCCCTTGCAATACATGATTATACTTATCAGTATATATAGCACATTAGTATAAGTTTATTTATCTGTTTACCTAATGGATATATGAACACCTTAATGAAACAGGTTAGTCTTGCTCACTATTGTATTCTTGGAAGGAATGGTTTGAGTGAAATAGTTCTGATTAAGGGAGCTCACAACTTTGTAATTACCATCAACTCCTTCCCCAACTTGTGTGTCTCCTTTGCGCTGGAGTAGCTTACAACACTGACATGGTAGACCGCATGGGATTGTGCAGAAAGACCATGTTTGTGCAAAACAAGCCATTGTATAATCTTGTTCTACTCATCAAGCTTTAGGAAAGCGAAACACATATTTTAATCCCCTGATTACTCTTGTATTAAAATAAAGGTGATAGTAGCTCCCCTCCTCTACTCTCTAGAATTATAATAGAAAAGCACAGAATCCAAATATATGAATGATAGCTGGCCTGAAGCTATAGCCAAAAAGGATAAGTAGAAGGTTTGTTGGTACAAGGGATGTTGATCTTACATATCCTTATGTTGGCCATATAATCTCTATCTATTGAGATAACACTTCCACCACTAAGATAAGTCATTTCAAAGAATCGTCTTTGTTGTAGAAGCATCATTACAGCTTATAAAAAGAATTAAAATGCGTTTCCTCTGCTACTATGAAAGAAGCTAACAAATTTGATGTCTGATAATCAAACATGTTTTATGCTAAACAAATTTTCCGTTAAAAAACCTAAACCAATACGTTTAAATGTAGGAAATTGGTTTTCACAAAGACCTGTTAATGGGTATTGCCACATTAAAACGAACAAAATTCATCTTTTATTGGAAACATCTTCATCCAAATCAACCACTTTACATATTTAATAAATAGCCTTATGTTTTATGCAAATGAGCTACCTAATGCATCATAATTGCTAAAGCGCTTTCATACATTTATATAAATCTCACTATTTGACAATATAATATATTCCTGTGAACATATTGAAAGGACTATTTCCCCCCAAAAAAATGCCTTATTAGCTGGGAAAAAAAAAGGAAGAGAAAGAAAAGAACTTTTGCATATTGTGAAGCAGCTACATATGTTGCTTAAAGTTTTCTAGGATTCCCCATCCTAAGATATCACTAGGGGCTAGGCTGCCATCATCATTGCAATAATGGGTAAGGTGCATACCAGTAATAAAGCTACTAAATTGGAAAAAAATCCTGCAACAAAGAGTGGATCTCCATTGTTCTATGCCTGAAATAATAATCACTGTTAGTTTAAGATGAGAAAAGTCACAGGATATTAATGATAATAGTGAAGAAAAAAAAGTTAAAGTTTGTTTTCTTAGTGTGACAATGAATGGGAAATAAGGATTCTTTAAGTGCAGATTATTAGTTTATATGAGTAACTGCTGCATTCGAAGGCCTAATCAGGAAGCTGTAAATAAGCAAATTACCAGCTGTCAAAAAAATTATCACTATCAAATTAAATGAGCTTCCCCCAGGCATGTTAACATTGCTTTCGCCTGAAGGCCAACTCAAAAATGAATCATGAGGGAGACAAGTCATATAAATAAAATAGATTTTAAATTAATTCCTTGTGTAGACTAACTTGAAAAATATACCTTGAAACTCATTTCTAAATTTTGCAACAACAAAGTAACTGCAGTGATGGCTGACTACTGTAAGCCACATTAAGCATTCTTCAATGACCTCTGATTTCTTTTTATATTAACATAAATATGATTGTATAATCAAATTGGCTAATAAACATGGTAATCCCATAGGTCAGACCAAAAAGTGATTTTTAAACATGAAAAGTGGTAGACAAAAGCAACGTATGATTTATAGTATTCACTGAACGAAAAGTCAACTTAATGCTACTTATTAAATGTTCTCTATTCCAAAAATTTAGTTCAAGAATATCTTTAAAAGCCAAATACACAAGGTACATATATTTTCTCATCCTGTCAAGTTTATTTGGTCTGCTATTTACACAGATACATTGCTAACGAAATGGAAAGTAAAATGTTGTAGCTAATTTTGCTTTCCTTTCATCCAATTTTTATAATATTTTAGGCCAACCCTTATCCACAGAAAGTAAAACAAATGGGATGAGGAGTGAGGGGAACTTCTGTGAATATTATGTAAAGAAATAAAAGAAAAAAAAGTGCATACACACAGGGTGTCTTGAAAGCACATAGTTTACTGTGTCATTTAAAAGTTAGGAGTTCTACCTGAAGATTAAACAAATTTAAAGTTAGTCATCTTTGTCTGCCATTGTGAAGCTAGTTAACATAATCATTATGAAGGGTAATCTACTATCTTCAAGAATCATGGGCACATTGGGTAAGAGTTAAAATTTCGATCTTCTATGGAACTTTCTTCAGTTTAATTATCTGTTAATGTTTATTTGTTTATTCTTGAGAGAAAGCTTGTGTGCATGGGAGGGGCAGAGAGAGAGAGGGAGAAAGAGAATCCCAAGCAGGCTCCCTGCTGCCAGTGCATGGGGCTTGATCCCAGGAACTGGGACCTTGGGGAAAACACTTAAAGTTTACATTTAACTCTGATCCTCTCACAACATCCTCTTTGTTGACTTGTCTTGGAACTCCATTGGCCTCATTTCCCTCTTGTTAATTTCATCTAGCTGCACTCTGAGTCTCACCAAGGTAGTGAATGGCAAAAATTTAAGAATACATGTTTTTTTTAATATGAAATTTATTGTCAGATTGGTTTCCATACAACACCCAGTGCTCCTCCCAACAGGTGCCCTCCTCAATGCCCATCACCCACCCTCCCCACCCTCTCACTCTCCATCAACCCACAGTTTATTCTCAGTTTCTAAGAGTCTCTTATAGTTTGACTCTCTCCCTCTCTTTTTTTTTCCTTCCCCTCCCCCATGGTCTTCTGTTAAGTTTCTCAGGATCCACCTAAGAGTGAAAACATATGGTATCTGTCTTTCTCTGTATGGCTTATTTCACTTAGCATAACACTTTCCAGTTCCATCCACGTTGCTACAAAAGGCAACATTTCATTCTTTCTCATTGTCAAATAGCATTCCATTGTGTATATAAACCACAATTTCTTTATCCATTCATCAGTTTATGGACATTTAGGCTCTTTCCATAATTTGGCTACTGTTGAAAGTGCTGCTATAAACACTGGGGTACAAGTGCCCCTATGCATCAGCACTCCCATATCCCTTGGGTAAATTCCTAGCAGTGCTATTGCTGGGTCATAGGGTAGATCCATTTTTAATTTTTTGAGGAACCTCCACACTGTTTTCCAGAGCGGCTGCACCAGTTTGCATTCCCACCAACAGTGCAAGAGGGTTCCCATTTCTCCACATCCTTGCCAGCATCTATAGTCTCCTGATTTGTTCATTTTAGCCACCCTGGCGTGAGGTGGTATCTCAGTGTGGTTTGATTTGTATTTCCCTGATGAGAAGTGACGTTGAGCATCTTTTCATGTGTCTGTTGGCCATCTGGATGTCTTCTTTAGAGAAGTGTCTATTCATGTTTTCTGCCCATGATCAAGTGGGATTCATTCCTATCTCTTTGTGCCTTTCCCCTGCTCATGTTCTCTTTCTCTCTCTCCAAATAAGCAAACATTAAAAAAAAGTAATAGTGTAATTTGCCCTATCCATTATATTTATTTGTTGAGATACTCCTAACAGGACATGCCACTATTCCGCTCTTTTGTTAACTAGAGGTAGAGTCCATATAAGAATTGCAAGATAAATGGTTGATTCTTTTATTTCACTTACTAGTTTTCAATATAATATAATTGCTTCTCATCTCTGAAGTAGATCAGTTCTTAAAATATCACTTTGGGAGCACCTGGGTAGCTCAGTCTATGTGTCTGACTCTTGATTTTGGCTCAGGTCTTGATGCCAGGGTCACGGAATCAGGCCCTGTGAGTGCTCCATGATGAGCGTAGAGCCTGCTTGAGATTCTGTCTCTCTTCTCTCTCTCTCTCTGTCTCTCTCTCCCTCTCTCCCCTTCTGCCCCACCCCTGTCAACACACACACGTGTGCTTTCTTTCTAAAATAAATTTTAAAAATTAAAAAATTAAATATCCTTTTGAACTCATAGACTTATACCATATTTGATAAATTTCAGTTAATTGCAAAGACTATATTTATTAATTACAAATTAACCTATAGAAGACTTTTCAAGTTATTTTCTGAATCATCTTGACATACACCTATAGAATCTTTAGTAGCTTGCTTGCTACCTAATTTGAAGAGATATTCTAGGTTCAACCTGTCCTAGTCCTGACATTTCTTCCAGAAGCCTGGTTTCAAAATACTATTTCAAAACTACAATCTGGGTGCTATAGATATTCATTACTACTGGGTTGATCATTACTTCTTGCTTATAGTGGCAGAGCTAGGATACACACACACACACACACACACACAATATGTATATATGTATTCATGCATACATAAACATATTTTTCAAGAAAAAAAATCCTCATAATACTAATGCATCCAATGCAAATACAGGACTACAGAGGTTTTTTTCAATTTATTTTTTTAATGTTTATTTTTGACACAGAGAGAGACAAAGCATGAACAAAGGAGGGTCAGAGAGAGAGGGAGACACAGAATCTGAAGCAGGCTCCAGGCTCTGAGCTGTCAGCACAGAGCCCAATGCGGAGCTCGAACTCACAGACGGTGAGATCATGACCTGAGCCGATGTTGGAAGCTCAACCGACTGAGCCACCCTGGAGCCCCAGGACTACAGGGTTTTTACTAAATCTTGTTCATATTGCACCATTCTCCTCTTGTCTATATCAAAAACCCTGATTTTTGAGGACACAGAGAACAATAGAATTAAAAGATTCAGTCATTATCACTCATTTCCTTTATTCATTTTCCAAAAAGAAAGTCTCAGAATATCAATATTAACACTGCCACCATAAATAGGACTAATAAAAACAGTTTTTAAAATTTAAATATGCTTTCCCATAATCCCTTATTTTATAGTTGTACTGCACAAACACGCATATATACATATATTTGTGTGTATCTATACCATTTACATCATTCACATCAATAACCTATATCAATGCCTGTACACTCTATCTACAGTCAAGGCATAAAGCCACGACACACTATATGCTTTCCCTTTTAATGGTCAGTTCTATGAGTCACTAGGTTTTAAATGCTCACACCAATCTTTGCGTATACCTCTACTCACATGGCTGTCTGAAGCTGATTCTATAGAAGATTCTCAATAAAGACTCTAGGAAACAATGGAGTTCTTAAATAGCAATAATGAGTTTTCTATGCTCTTATAAATCAAAGTTAGTTTTTCTAAATATACTGTCATTGGCCCACATGGCTCTCATTTCTTTCCTTATCATTTTCCTCTAGAATTAGGTTTCTGTTGTCTAATAATTTATTTTCTTCCAATTATTAGTCATTTTCATTAGAGTCCAGTATTTTATTAGAATATTTCTTGCTATTGGTAATTCTATGTTGACATTCTTAGGTACTGAGATTATCTTTCAAAATGCAGCTTCAAATATCAGGAATGTTTTCTTTATTATAGTTTTGATTATTCTTTTCCTTTTGTTTTCTGGGACTCCCGTTATTTATATGCAGGAACTTGAGATTTGTCTCAAATCTTTTCTCTTTTATATATTTTCTAAAATAGGCCTTCCTTTAACCTTTTTTTTCCCTCAATGCTTTACTTGTTAAGTATATTTCCTTTTGTGTTCTTTCTGGTTTAGTCCTCATATCTGAAGTGATTATTTCTTTATTTTTAATACTTTCCTGAACTTTTTACTTGATTTTTGACATTTTCTGTCTGTTATAATGTTCCTAAATTCTAGATTATTTTGATATACAATGGCACAGCTTTGAACCATTTTGTGGGCATGTTTTCTGTCATAATTTTATTTTTTGCCATAGAGTTTTTTGATTATTCAATTAGTTAATCCAGGGACAATGTGAGTCACAAAGTAATTTGTCAGAATTAATGGATAGAAATGTTTAGTTCCCCCAATAGTTAATTACCGAGTATAAATTGATACAAAAGTATATGTATATGTCTTCTACTACTTGGTACTTCCAGGATGCTTTGTGTCCTTAGTAGTGATTTTCTACTATAAACTTTTAGATAAAATGTGTGAGTTGCAAACACCTTTAATAAAATCTTTGGCCACTTGATGTACTAATCAAAGTCTTAAGAAATTAGGCAAGATTTTTTAAAGACCCTTAAAATTTTTTTTAAATTTTAAATACTTACCCTATTTCTCAGTAATCAATATAACAACTATTCAATGTAGCAGTTATAGCGTCATCTTATTGATGACTAAAAATGTTTAGCCTCTAAAGAGGAGATAATGCCAAATTTATTTGATGATGCTCACTTTCATATATTTTAACTGTTTTCAGAAGCAATATGATGTTATAATCGATAGTTTTGCTGTAAAATATGTGTTCACATATAATAAAGTTATGAAAAACATATTGTTTAATTATTACGTCTACTATTTGTAACATATCTTAAATAAGTCCATAAAACTTATTGGAGTAATATACTTCAGATGCATCTGTAGTTTAAGGGAAGAGGTATAGTGGGATATAAAGTTTTACAGATATTTTGCATTCATCTAGGACATTGCTCTTCACGTTTAGAAGACACAAAAAAGAATATGACCTCAAGTATTGTATTAAAACTTAGGGAAGGTCAATTCAAATTGGAGTTGACATTTTCTTCACTGCTTATGTCTATAAACTGGTAGCATTTATTTATATTTGAATATCTACACTGATGTTCATTTTCAGAATATTATAGCTAATCCAAAAAATATCAATCCTTTGATTTCTACTATGAATAATAACTGACCTATGCTAAATACAAGAAATAAATAAAATAAGCCAATGTTTACCCAGTAAATATTAAGCATTTACAATAAAGTCTGTAATAAATATACAAAACCACAGGCGCTGTGGAATTGATCTTTCTCTGCCTTTAAAAGATTATTTCCTCTTGTTTGATGTGGCCAAGTGATGTTTCTAGAGAAAAGCTCAGATGATTTATAAACTATATCTCAAACATGATTTTTAATATAGAGAGGACTATGTAGTGGTATGCTGGCTAATTTTTGACATTAAATCAGCCATCACATTTATGTGACATGTATCTCCACATACATGATAACATGAAACAAACTCACTACATTAATTGAGTCACTAAGCTTTAGTGAGCAAGTATAAGCATGGTACAAGTATAATTATTTTTAACTCAGGAATTATGCCTGGCACATCACAGGCTTAGAAATTAATTTTAACTCTAGAAATCTACATTATTATCATTATCATTATTATTATCAGCATTATTATCACCTTGAAGAAACTCATTGTTTTAAAAAACTATTGTTATCAGATGCTTATTATTTCCATTACATCTATAAAAATTATGAGCACCTAAAAGTAATAATTAATAAAACTCAATCATTCAACAAATATTTGAGTGCCTATAATAAAGTAAATTTCATTTCTTTTGCTTAGTTATCTATAAAAATGTGGTGTTTGAGTAATAGTCCCATATAGCATGGAATTGAAACCTCCAATATATTTTCTTAAACTTTAGTCTATAACTCCTGACATTATAATGTAAAAATAAAATTCACTTTTACATTTACATTTTAAAAACCCATATACACCTCTTTACTTCAAAACTTTGGAAATATTTCTTTTTTTATTTTGTCTGTTCATTTTCTGTTTTTGTATTTTATTTTTTATTTTTTTAAATTTACATCCAAATTATATGCATATAGTGCAACAATGATTTCAGGAGTAGATGGAAATATTTCTATGATGTTTGTGAATGCACAGTGAAAAATAAGGATCAAAGTTTAAAAAATAATTAATAGATAGGAACTATCTATTACATGTAAATTTGAAAGTATTGTTTCTCATTTGTCATGTTATTTGAGCATTTGACTTCTTCTATTTCTTAGTTTATTTCTTATTTTGAAAATGATGATATAGATGACTACTCAGCATAGAACACGGGACTATTAAGTGTGGAGGAGAGGGGAAGCAGTTTATGGAATATGACAAAGTATGACCCTAGTTTTGATAAACATCTACATTTATCTTATTTTTATAGGCATTAACATTCTAGAATCTCCTGTATTTCTTAATTTTCTTAATCCACTGAGAAGTAGAGTCCATTTCCATCTTTGAAAGCCAAAAGGGACAGCTTCCTCTTCCTGTGCAGTGGCAGCTAGAACACGAGCATGTTCAAGTTTTCTTTCACAAACTTTAAATGTCGAGGGACTGACACACAAAAAAACCTGGACAATATGAAAGTACAATTTTGCAAGCCTGGTAGTGGAAATTGTATGAAGTCCGGTGGCATGATATCAGCAGTGCCTTCTTAAGCAGACTCTTGAGGCAAGTCTTTAGTTGTGTTTCTATTACTGACGCTTTTCATAGTTGTACCCTCCTGTCAAAATCTAATATATTCCTTTCCTTTTAAATTTTTCTTTTAATTTTTTTTATACTGTTGCTAGCAACCAAGAAAACAGAACAGAAAATGGATTGTAGGTATCAGTCCCTCAAGAAAATATAAGAATTCTGGGACTGTTTAGCTGACTGCATTAGGGCTGATGATGGGAAAATCTCATGAGCGCTTCAGGAAGGAATCCTCAATTTATTTAACACCAAACCTAAATGTCTTACTCATTATAGTCTGTGGACACCCATTGGATGCAAAGCCTCAGGGTGTAGTCCAGATAGTCATTAAGTACTGACTACGAAGGTTAACATAAATTCAGTGACTGCACATTTAGGTACCTGCTTTAAAAGGCACTGGGTCGGGGGCGCCCGGGTGGTTCAGTCAGTTGAGCGACCAATTTCAACTCAGGTCATGATCTCACAGTGTGTGAGTTTGAGCCCTGCATCAGGCTCTGTGCTGACAGCTCACAGCCTGGAGCCTGCTTCAGATTCTGTGTCTCCCTCTCTCTCTGTCCCATCCCCGCTCATGCTCTCTCTCTGTCTTAAAAATAAATAAAACATTAAATTTTTTTTAAATGCATCGTGTCCCATAAAGAAAGTGAACTGCATACCCATATTTCTCAATTCTCAGCTGAAAAAATACGCTAGCCCCTTCTTATCCATGGGGGAGAAGTTTAAGGTCCCCAGTGGATGCCTAAATCTGCAGATAGTACCAAACTCAATACATACTGTTTTTCCCTATATATGATAAATTTATAAATTAGGTACAGCAAGACATTAATGATAATGATAGAATTATAATAATGTACTATAATAATAAAAGTTGTGTGAATGTGATCTCTCTCTCAAAATACCTCACTGCACTCACCCTTCTTGTGATGGTATAATAAAATACCTGTGCATTGGGATGAAGTGAGGTAAATGACACAGGCACTGTGATGCAGCATTAGGCTATAGCTGACCTTCTGATGTAGTGTCAGAAGCAAGGATCATTTGCTTCGGCACCATGGTTGACCACAGGATACTAATATCATAGAAAGCAAAACTGCAGGCAAGAGAGAATCACTGTAGACTGAAAACCAGTGTCTCCTATCTCTTATAGCCTCAGGCTGAAGTAGCCAAAACTACAATAATTCTATGACTGATTATTTCCAATGTCAGTTCAACCCACAGGATTCCAACTATAGTAAATTAGAGTATTGATCTAGAGAGAGTTACACCCAGAAATTGGAATGGGAATACCCCAAACATCGAAAGCTACTGATCCTCCTTGCCTGGCCAGGAAATTTTTATAACTTGCCCTATAGGATTGTTCATTCCCAGAGTGAAGATGTTATCATTCTTTTTCCTAAAGGAGTTAACTTGCAATAAAAAGCCAATTATCCACATGCTTCCCACCCAGCTACCACTCATTGTCCTCTCTGTATACGGTGAGATTCCATCACGAATTGAAGGACCAATTGCAGAATAGAACATTTTATTCCTGGAAAAAACTTCAGAATTTTCCTTATTAATGAGTAATTAGAAAATCAGTAAATCATAGCTATGGATATTATTTTACCAAGAGGAAGGGGAGCAAACTTTTAGATCAGTCTAAAATTACAAATATGGATAAATTTGTCAGAGTTTCTATATTTATCATGCTAACCTGGACCTCTGGGTGATTGTAGTTAGTTCTGTTGCCTGGCTTAGAAAAACGTGGATCCACACTTCGCCCTCACCAAATGCCATTGCAATGCCAGAAATATTACAGAGTAAAGAATCCAAAACATTAAATAAACTATTAGAACTATTTGAAGTGTTTTTTTTTTATCATGAAACTTACCTAATTACTCCTTCAAAAAATTCTTCTTTGCATAAAGATAATCAGGTGACCAGAAATATTGGGAAATACACAGGTGAGTTGCGTCTGTTTCATGACATGTGCTGTTCTGTAGAAGAGTATGTGCTGTTTTGTAGACTGGCATGCCAATGAAAAGCTATGGTTGAAACAAGACCCCTGATTTGAGCATGACTGGGTAGATCTTGAGTGGTAAAGAAAAGAAACTACACTGAAACACCAGAAACAAAGTAGACATGTTATCATGATAGAAGACAGGGTCTACTAAGATATGAATATTGCAGGGATATATAGGGCACTATTCACGTCTTCTTCAGAATCAAAATAAATACACAATCAATTAGAATCCCCAATAGTAGATACTTTAGTAGATAGTATACTAGGTGGTCTGTGTAATAGTCATTCATTATATGTTCTATGTTAATAAAACCTAATTTTGTTCAGGTACACAACACTCATGAAACTTGATTCCTATTTCCATACATTCTGATATCTAAGTAAATTGTGACTATCTTATCTGTATAGCTAATCATTGATTTAGGCCTGGGTAACTGTGATAAAACTATGAAACATGAAGTGAATACTTCTAAGGGCTCCCTAGAAATAAGTCTGCTTTTAAAAAGAAACACAGAAAGAGATAGCACTCTTTTATCACTGGACTATAATGTGTCTGGATGATGCCTGGAATTTTAATAGCCATACTGGGATGACTAGACAATTAGCCTATGGACCAAGCTGGCATGCTGAAAATAGCAGAGCACAAAAAATATGAAGACTCTTCAGTCGTTTTTTTTTTTTTTTTTTTTTTTTGGGGGGGGGGAGGGGGTGAATTAACCAATTGTGAAGACTCCTCTCTCTCTCCTTCTTATAGGATTAGAAAAAGTTACGTCTTATTTATTTAATTTTTAATTTTTAATTGTTATTTTTGGGAGAGACAGAGCACAAGCAAGGGAGGGGCAGAGAGAGAGAGAGAGAGAGAGAGAGAGAGAGAGAGAGAGAGAGACAGAATCTGAAGCAGGCTTCAGGATCCGAGCTGTCAGCACAGAGCCTGGTTCAGGGCTCAAATCCCGAACCATGAGATCATGACCTGAGCCGAAGTCAAATGCTTAACGGACTGAGCCATGCAGTTGTCCCAAACGTTACTATTTTAGATAGTTTAATTGATATTGCTTTTTACTTTTGAAAACAAAATAATTCCAGGTCTGGGGAACAAAGGCATGTTTTACTGGAATGAGAATGATTAAGGGATCCATGGTTCCTCACACAATCCCTGACAAACACAGGACCTCTCCAACAAAGAGGAGGCAAAGACATGCTATATAGCAACACAGGTATGTAATGTAAATCATCCTTTTAGGTTTCTACTAAAGGACCTGCAGGGATTTATCATAGTCTGTGCTTTGAGGAAAGAGAAAGCCCAGAGCTAACTACCCTGCGTTATTAGACAGCCGCTCTGATTGGCACAACATTAATTGTTTAGAACCCAAAAGAGCACAAGTTCACCAATCAGTGTGGAGGCTTGTAGGTTGGAGTAATAAATGGGATTTTGCCCCAAATTTGCCTCCTTGAACCCAGTGAAATCCCTAAACCGTCCTGTGTTTATTCTATCAGTTCTCACATATGCATTTGGAAGCAAGCAGCAAAAACTTTCACTACTCCTTTTGTTTAGGAAGTAAGTACTATTTTGGCAGAAAGAACTAACTAAAAGACTCTGAGGCTAGTATTTCTCCCATCCAAACAATCAATAAAAATCAGTATTATTTCTCTGGGTGAAGTATACAATTCATACAGACATCTAAGACTATAAACACACAGGATGGTAATTACTATTGCATCCTCATTCAATTTTCCTGTTTGGTCAGTGAAGAAGTGCGTATGTCATGACAAAGGACACAAGATTAGCACATGTTTAACTGATTGGTAACTCTAATTACAGTTAGAGTTTCACATATGGTTTCCTTCCTTGAGCTAAAACAGTAGCTTATGGCTTATAGTATATAGATATTAATCTAATAAACACTTTGTTTTCTCCAGCCCCCCCCCCAAAAAAACAGGATATGTTTTTACCTCGAAGTAAGAGAATGCCACTTTACTACCTTCCTTTATTGTCATACTAGCCTCTCATTGCTGTCAAAATATAATAGACAGGGTCCTTAGTTATATAATCATTTGACAGAACACAGGCTATTCTATTACTTGATGACATCATATTATTAGGACCAAGTTACCAAGGATTAGAAGGTATTCTAGATATCAGTTAAACACACACATTAGTACGAAATACTTCTGCATACAATTTCAGTGAAGTTTCTGGGAATCCATTGATATTGGCCAAGGTAGGGTAATACTTTCCTAAGAAGACAATAGTTGTGTCCCCCGACATTAGCCAAGAGGCAAAATACTTGAGCATGTTTATATTTCAGAAGCCATAAACAGCATGTTTAAGTGACAGGGCTCTAACCCATTAATCAGTTATCTGAAATGAATGCCACTTTTGAATAAAACTCAGAGCAAAAGAAGACGCTCTAATTTCTGATGGTGACAGTGTAAGGATCTCTGCTACTGAGCAGATGCAATAGTATGCACAGTGTCTGTGACACATTGGGATAGAACACGCAGAAAGGAGCAAGTCCAGGGGCATGTGGGTGGCTCAGCCAGTTAGGAGTCTGACTCTTGGTTTCAGTTCAGGTCACGATCTCATGGTTCATGGGGTCAGGCCCCACATCAGGCTCCTTCTCCTTGCTGACGGCATGGAGCCTGTTTGGGATTCTCTCTTTCCCTCTCTCTCTTTCAACATAAATAAATAAATAAATAAAAAGGAGCAAGCCCAAGAATAAGACTCACACTGGAGACCATTGAGGTTTTGGAACAAATCTATGCCTTCTTCAGCAACTAAATCTCCTTTGATAAATAGCTCTTGGCCTGTACTGGAATTTGATGAAGTCCAACTATCAAAGCATAAGACAGCAGATGACACTGTAACCTTACTGAACTAGGTATTTTCTACTTTGATCAAAAATTAGGAGTGATCAGGAGAGGACTCCATTATCATACAGAAGTGGAATCAACTGAACCAACTGTATAAGCAAACTGCGCACATTCTCAGTGCCACCGTCTTAACACACTACAATATGCCTTCTTCAATACTCAACTCTGATGTCATGGAAAGTAGTCAGTTAACAAGAAGGAAAACGTTAGCATCAGTTTTACAAAAAAAAAATTGCAGGAGGCTAATTTTAGTATGAGGAAATTTTATCAGTGTATCTCATTGTCCAAATCTTTCTGGAAAGGGTGTTGGCCTGAATTAAAAATTCTACAGTAATTCATTGACAATTGGTGTGGACAGATGTCTGGGGAGATGTGGAAAGCGAGACTCCAGGTTTAGTAACAAGACAGTTTGGGGAAGAAGGAATGTGGAAGGACCTCCCAGAGTAGCCCTGAGAACATGAGGACATCTAGATTATATCTGAATGCAAATTTTTAAGAGTCATTTGAACACTAACAGAAGGGAGAAAACTATTAATAATCAGGTTGACAAGATGACCTTTGTGTGGGTCAGTCACCTTCATTCTTTAGCCTGTGTTGGGCCTATTGTATGGGGTTGTAGACCATTTGGCCATGGAAGCAGACATAGAGGCTATGCAGATCCTCAACAACATGAACTTTCTCTCACCAACGCTCACACGACTACCGCTGATGAATGCCAAACTTGCTAACTATACGTACCAACATGAAGATCATATTCCAGGGTGATAAAGTAATTACCCAACAGTAGTGATCTGAATCTTCTTGCTACTTGATGAAAAGGAAAGGATGCAGTTTGGAGGGTGATTTAACCTATTAAAGGTAAATATTCTTGGTCCTCTTCAAGAGAAGAGACTACTATGGACAAAACACAGATGACACTATGGGCTGTCTTTTTACACAGCATAGACTGCCTGGGTTAACATCCTGGTTCTAATACTTATTAGCTGTGTGAATTTGGGCAACTCATGTAACCTTTGGTAAATCTAATTTCCTCAACTATAAAATAAGAGGAGAAATCTATATTCCAGGACTGTTATGAAAATTAAGTGACTTAGTATATATATGAAACAAGACAGTAACTGATACCATAGTGAGTACCATATAAGAAATGGTTAAATAGAATAGAAAAATGTATTATGTAGGGGTGCCTGGATGGCTCAGTCGGTTAAGCCTCCGACTTCAGCTCAGGTCACGATCTCACGATCCGTGAGTTCGAGCCCCGCGTCGGGCTCTGGGCTGATGGCTCAGAGCCTGGAGCCTGCTTCCGATTCTGTGTCTCCCTCTCTCTCTCCCTGACCCTTCCCCGTTCATGCTCTGTCTCTGTCTGTCTCAAAAATAAATAAACGTTAAAAAAATTTAAAAAAAAATAAAATGTATTATGTAGAGGTAGAAAAACTAATGGAAGACTGATAATTGTGAAACTTATTTCAGAATTAAGTATTTGGGCCATATAAATGGCTAAAAAGCATAAAATGTGTGGTCTTAGCTGCAGATGAAACATGAATATCTAGAGGGTGAAGAATTAATAAGCACCAATTATATCATCATAACCAGGTGCTGAAATGAGGTCTATAATAACTCTATCCATGTTCTTTTCCCTATGTTATGTGCACAAAATTAAATCCTAACTTGTTTTTACTTTCTTCCATGTTTATCTCATTTTTGTATATTACATGTGTGGGTGAGGGTTAACTTTTCAATGTAGTTCACAATTTATAATGAGATTGATCAACACACGACAAAATAAACAACACCACTCAGCAATACTATACTTGATACCAAATGAGTGGATGAAAGTCTGAGCTATTTCTTTCTGGGGGAAATGGTTTAATGAGAGATAGTTAAAATATCTAAACTCAGGATCAGTGTTTAGAACAGTGGATGTAGCTGATGTATGACCAAACTGCTACAATATTGTGGACACTAGTGAACATCCATCTTCTGAGATTCCCTTTTCCTTTTAGGATAATCTCCCTATTGTGTGAGTCCTGGAGAGAAGTAGGTTCAGTGTTCCATAGGTTTCCAAGGCAAAGGGACAATACATCTGAGGACACAGTCTTACCTCACAGGTTTAGGCCCTCAATCTCCAACTCAAATTTTTGAATTTTGATGAAGTAAAGCAAAGATCCAGTTTCACTGGAAAATCAGTCAAGGCAGATGTGAAAATGTGAAAGGTCCTGCAGTGTCTGTGACACAAGGAGAGGGACTGTGATGTCAGTGCAGCATCCTAACCAGACTGCTGGGGCTTTGGTAGTGGTCTCTGTTCCCCATCATTATTGCCATTTTTCTGAACCCTAGATCTCCAATTCATTCAGTAGGACTCATTATTTTGCAAGCAATCAAGAAACCTATTATGTGTTTAGACATATGCTGATATGTACCTGTAAACATGCACATATAACAATAAAAGGAGAGTATTTGTATAATATTTCTAGAAAGTTGTGAAAATCTACATATCCAATTACTAATAGTGGTTAACTCAGGGTGATATAATTTTGTGGTTGACACTTGCAGTACATACTTTAATATATTTTGTGCCCCCCTTATAAAGCTTAAAAAATAGAGCTTGTTTTTTTTTCCTAATCGTAATTTTATCATCCAATCTATAAGCTTAATTTTCTCAAAGGATATAAAACAACAAAGAAGTAGGTATGTAAAGGATTCACCTGATAATGTTGTGCCTATTTCTGCATTGTAAGTTAACTCACTTCATTGGAGTGGGGAGCCAAAAAGATAAGAGTATGAGATTATGAGTATTAGGAAAAAATATTGTGAATTGGAAAGAGGGATGAGGGGATATACGTAACCAATAAAAATTGGTTTTTTGAAGGGCTCCTGGGTGGCTCAGTCAGTTAAGCTTCCGACTTTGGCTCAGGTCATGATCTCGCCGTCCGTGAGTTTGAGCCCCACGTCGGGCTCTGTGCTGACAGCTCAGAGCCTGGAGTCTGTTTCAGATTCTGTGTCTCCCTCTCTCTCTTACCCTCCCCCATTCATGCTCTGTCTCTCTCTGTCTCAAAAATTAATAAACGTTAAAAATTAGTTTAAAAATTGGTTTTTTGTTTGTTTTTTAAGTTACATTTCTTTGGGCTTGGTTTCGTGAGAAATAAAAGGGGATAAAGTGAAATTCAGCAGGTCCTGGCACCTGCACTGTTCTTGGATAGAGAAGAATAAGCTATTAAGCTTGTTTTTTAATGTTTATTTATTTTAGAGACAGAGAGACACAGCACAGGCAGGGGAGGGGCAAAGAGAGCCCGAGACAGAATCCAAAGCAGGCTGCAGGCTCTGAGCTGTCAGCACAGAGCCCGACGAGGGCTTGAACCCAAGAACCATGAGATCATGACCTGAGCTGAAGACGGACACTTAACCAACTGAGCCACCCAGGCGCCCCTGACAATAAGCTATTAGTAACAGTGAATGAAGGACCATGGAGCTCAATCCAAATGCCACGCTCTGCAGGAAGTTTTTACAGAATGTATCTTAGTACACCAGAAAGTACTCCTATTTTTGTTTTTCTTGTTACATTTCAGCTATGTGTACTTCAAAATATTCCCTAATGTTTAGTAGCAAAACATCCCAATTATTTGGGACCTCAGGAATCATACTCAGAAGTAGGTAGGAGTGGTAGTGGTGGAGTTAACAACCATGATTACGATGCTGTGTGTGTGTGTGTGTGTGTGTGTGTGTGTGTGTGTGTTTTCAAATGTTCTAAGAAGAGTTGAAACACAGTAGACTTATCACAGATCCTGGGGTTTAATTATTAGTTATTCTCCTACTAGCTACAAAACTTGTGCTAGTGAACCTTATCTCTACATCTTCAATTCCTGATGTTAAAATGAGCAAAAATGACTACATTACTTAATTAAAATAAACAGTGAATGAGATAATTTATGAAAAGTATATATCCTAGTTCTTGGCACAAACTAAGTGCTCAGTCAATTTTACATAATATTGTCTTTATATAATGCTGCTGTTATTAGAATATAGGTTATATCATAGATTCAGTGATGGAATGGCCCTCAGAATGCATTTGTTCCATGCTCCCAAACATATAAATTGTAGGCACCAAGGGCAGACTGCCCTAAAATGTGCCACTTTGGCATATGGATTATTTAAAAAAAAAAGTTACTTAAGGGGAACCTGCGTGGATCAGTCAGTTGAGCATCCGACTCGATTTCAGCTCAGGTCTTGACCTCACATTTGGTGGGATCAAGCCCCGCAATGGGCTCTGTGCTGATAGTTCTGATAGCTTAGAGCCTGCTTGAGATTCTCCATCTCTCCCTCTCTCCCTCTCCCTGCCCTCCCCTGCTCATGCTCAAGCACTCACACAATCTCTCAAAAATAAACATTTTTTTGATGTTTATTTTTGAGAGAGAGACACACAGATTGCCAGCAGGAGAGAGGCAGAGAGAGAGGGATGTATAGAATCTGAAGCACGCCCCGGGATCTGAGCTGTCAGCTCCGAGCCCAATGTGGGGCTCGAACCCCTAAACTGTGAGATCATGACCTGAGCTTAAGTCAGACACTTAACTGACTGAGCCACCCATTCACCCCTCAAAATAAACATTTACAAAAAAGAATTACCTGGGTGGCTCAGTCAATTAAGAGTCCAATTTTGGCTCAGGTCATGACCTCACAGTTTGTGAGTTTGGGGCCCACGTTTGGCTCTCTGTTGTCAGCACAGAGTCTGCTTCAGATCCTGTCTCCTCTCTCTGCCCCTCCCCAGCTCACAACTTCTCTTTCAAAACTAAACTTAAAAAAATAACATAAGGGGCGCCTGGGTGGCTCAGTCAGTTAGACGGCCAACTTCAGCTCAGGTCATAATCTCGCGGTCCGTGAGTTTGAGCCCCGCGTCGGGCACTGTGCTGACCGCTCAGAGCCTGGAGCCTGTTTCAGATTCTGTCTCCCTCTCTCTCTGACCCTCCCCCATTCATGCTCTCTCTCTCTCTGTCTCAAAAATAAATAAACGTTAAAAAAAAATAAAATTTAAATTTAAAAATGTTAAAGTTACTTAAGAGATGTTGTCCCATCTAAGAAGGATACTCAGAGCCTCCTCTGTGAAAGCAGAAAACAAATTCCCCATGGGAAAGCATCTTCCCTGTACCAGGAGGTACAAACATCCTTATCACCAGAAATGGAGAATTTGGAGCCCAGGAGGCTTTATAAACAATCCTTGTTACTTTTTACTAATTAACTGCCCCAGCCCAAATTCTATTTTGAATTCCTTACTATTTGAAGTTCCCACAGATAAGTTTTGTCTTGTCAACTTCTCACAGATTTCTTGCCTCTTTGTCTAAAAAGTATAAAAACTGCCTGCCTTGTTCATTTCTTCAGGTCTCAATTTCATTATTAGGCCTCCGTGTGCACATTATAAGACATCATTTATTTCTCCTGTTTATTGGTCTCATTTAATTCTTAGTACAGCTGCAAGACTGTTAAGGGTAGAGAAGAATTTCTCCTTCCCTTCAAAATGAAGGTGGGACGGACTCGGAGAGAATATTTACTTAAGGTCACATACAATTTTGATGGAAAAAACAATAGAATCTAATTTTCATGAAACTTAACTGAGTCTTTTCTCTATCTGGTGTAGGTCACAGCTTATCAGATCTACACACAAATACATACTCAGTACATATTTGCCCAAAGGACATGCATGTATCTTAGGTTGGGTGCTAACAAGTATTTCGACCATATTCATAAAATCTAAACAGAGATATGCTGCATTTTTCTTTTAACAGTTTCATTTTTTAAATATGTTTGGAATTGCATGTAAGTACTCATGTAAAAAAATTCATTTTTTTGTATTTGCTTGGACAAGGAATTGACATGAATATTTAATATGAAAGTATAAATTTTTAATATTAGAAAATTTTTGCTTGTTTTTTTCCTCTAAAATAGCTAAGGAAAGATATTTTTAGATACATATATACATATTTATATACTCATGTATATTTAAATCATGAATGAAAATAAAGCAGAATATTGAGAAAATGTATGCTTGGAATAATTTTGAGATAGAAGGCTTTTATATAATCTGTTATTTCTTTTGAACCAACATACGTATGATTGTCTGCTTGGAGTAATTTTAAATGGCAGTAACTCAAAACACAAAAACTTGAAGCCTAAAATCAACTGAAGTAGAGCAGTTTTCTTTTTGTATGGAAACCAAGAAGCAAGAATCCAGTAGAGTGCTCTGTACAAACACCTAAAGATTATTCCTTTCCCAAGTGAAAAGGGGAATTGAGTCCATGCTAAGACTGACAGTTGTTAACAAAAGCTGATAACTCAGGTGGATTTAAAAGGAAGGCAACAAGGAAAGGTGGGATGGAGGAGAGGTGGGGTGCGAGAAAGAGAAGAAAGAAAAAGGATTTAAGAGCCAAGAAGGGAGATCAGGCATCATCAGTACAAATTCTAAAAGTAGTATGGTTGTTATAATCTGATGCTCCTGCTGGCAAGGAAACTGTATGTTTAAGCAAAATACCAACTAAACCTAACTATTAAATAAATAGATCTAATATAGATGTATATACTATACATATATATATGATACATATATTATATACATGTATTTGTTTTACTGGCTTTAGGGCAGCGTTCTTCAGTGTTTGCTTCACACACCAGGTGGTAGGTAGGACACTGCACATGATGTGAAGTAAAATTGACTTTCTAAGTATATATATTACTTAATCTTTATTCTGTGTTTTTATGCATGTTTCATACTGAACAAAATGTATTAAAACAATAGTTCTTGTAAAACCCTATACATAATTAAGATCACCTATTGGGGTATGTGCATGAAACTGTTTAAATAATAGTATATGTGTTATTGGGGGATTACCAGTCTAAAATTCAAGCTAGGGTTAGCAAACTAGCTAGTGGCCCAAATGTTGTCTAACACCTGTATTTTTAAGTCAACTTTTATTGGAACATAGCCACAGTTACACAGTATCTATAAATGTTTTTCACTAGAACAGAACACTTAAGTTGTTGGAACAGAAACCTTATGTCTTGAAAAGCCTATTTTTTTTTCCTGTAACCATTTACAGAAAATGTTTACCATTCTCTTTGCTAGAGAAAACTGAAAAGAATTCAAGTCACAATTGTTTGTGAATAAGAAGAGAAACTTAATATCTCTTAAGGACATGGTTCCAGAGTTTATAAATAGTTGTTACACTTTGGAATTTTCTGTTGATAGAGAAAGGTGCCAGTGTATCACTTTTTTTTTAACCATAAATGCTCATGTACACTTTATATCTGTTTCCTCAAATTAGGCCTTCTCTCCATTGCTAAAGAAGGTAAATGACCTTGGCAAAGTTACTTACACTCTGAGACTTGGTTTACTTATATAAAAATAATTAAAATAGAGACTCTAATATCTTATATGGTTCTGTAAGTGTTATGCCTGCCTGTGTTCCATATTTGGGAAATGAGCCCTCAGTAAATGATAATTGCTTCTCTTCCCACATACTTTGGCAGGATCTGACTCTATAAAGTATAAAGAGATTTGACTCTATAAAGTAACAACTATACACAAGTTTGTATTGATCTTTGAAAAAATATATATGTGTATGTATAACCATACACATTCGCATGCTTATACACACTATATATCTAAAAAAACAATAAATATAAATATAAGCAAAATATAAACAATTACTGACTTAATTACATTAAATGAGAGCAGAAATATAAATAAAGGAACAGGCAAATGGATGTTTGAGGGGTGTTAACTGATTGATGGAATTTAGCTAGGATTGTGTCAGTGATCTCATTGTTAGACCATGGCAGCTAAACTCAGTGTGGACTTGAGATCCGAGTGGGATCAGTATTTCATAGTTGGAGAAACAAAAACGTTTTGGATGTCTTTAAATAGGAGAGTTCTAGTGGTGTATGCTTCATTTTAATCATTTTTTTTTTACCTTTTACATATTTTGAATTTTGTCAATAAAAATCTGTTTTTAATGGAAGGACCACAGTTTTCTACTTTTATAGTCCTAATACATAGCTAAGTGCCTAGAAAATATTAAGTTTGTATTTATAGGATAAGTGAAAAAGAAGCAGCATTGAAATTACATGCTAATGGGAAAGAGTAGGTGACAATGAACAACATAGATCCCTCATAATTACTACAAATTACTGAAATCATGTGTTGTATTGATAGATTTATCTAATATTTATCATTTAATATTGAATGCTATACAAATCTCAGTAACTAGAATTTACTCAAAATACAATATAAAATATCCGTTCTTAGAATTCTTAAGACTTGGTTCTGGAAGTGAGCATCTACATTATTCAATATTTTTAAAATCAGAATTTGTGAGATTTTAATCTAAAAATTTTAGGAAAGAAAAGAACTTTAATACCCAAAAACTTCTCATATGACTGAAGGGTCCAAGTAATAGAGTACTTGAGTCAGTGGTGATATTCAGAGTCATGCCCTGTCTTCTTTGACATGCTGGATTTATTCAGGCCAATGTAAAGAACAGTAAGGTAAAAAGACAGAAGCTATAAAGGCTGGGTAGAAAGTTCTCAGCAGGAAGGCATGAAGTCAACTATATGAAGGAAAATCGAGACTCCTAAACAAAGACAAGGCAAGTCATAAAAGCCAATCTTTAGGCCTGTGCTGGTTACTCAAACCTGGCAATGGTTAGCAGACAGCTGCAGTTAATATACCAGCGTGCCAACTACAGAACCATTTTCAGCGCCACCTCTGTGGGGGTAGGGCATCTCATTTAGGGTAGTGGGAGGTGAGGCAGAAGCTACAGTCTGATCCTTGTCAGCACCAGCACAAGGGAGGAAAAAAGATTAGCAAGATATTAATCTACTTGTGTTTAGAGGAAGACTAAATCCCAGTGTTATAGAAATTATGTAGCAAGGCATGGAAATTAGTTTCCTATTTTTAATATTTGCTATTTGGAAATTACTTTAGTGTTAAAGAGATTATAATACACCCCACCCCCCGCCCCCGGCAATATATTTAGTTTCTCAATTTAACACCACTTTGTTCTCCCTCAAATCATCATCAAATTTCCAATCTTTACACCTGTACATAAAGCACAGCAGAAAGGGGTATTATCACAGCCTTGGTATCCGGGACCATTTATAAATAAAATTGCTCTCAGGTTTTCTCTAATGCTAAGTTTTCACAAAGTGGATCCAAACTTTAAGGTAAAGAATCAGACCCTAACGTAAGTGTTGAAGCAACTTTAGTAAATGAATGATGTTAATAGAAAATACACTAAGTTCTCTTGAAACTCATTGCAGAAATTAAGCCCTTAAAAACACACTAAATACTCTGTTAACATTTCAATGGAGTTTTTATAAAATAAATTCATTTCAGGTAATTGGGCTCTTGAAAGTAGTATTAATTGATCATATAGATACGGAATGTAGGAGTCTCAAAACTAAGTGCACATGAGTTATCAGAGGAGTTTACAGATGTTTGGACTCCATGTCAAGGGGTTCTGATTTGTAGTTTGCAGATACAGTTTGGAAAACTATTTTTAAACAAGTCACTGAGATCGTTACTCGGCTGAACACCAAACAAACCGGAGGTGAAAGAAAAAATGTAACTGAAAGGGCTTAGGGCTGACATTGCTTGGACAGAAGAAACAGAACATGGAGGGTCAGAGGGAGGAGGAGTTCCTTTTGATTAGGAACTGCCAAAATCGTGTTTGAAGAAAGCCACATTTTGTACCCACAGGAGAATTAAAGAGAGTGGGAGATCATGAGAAAGCTTTTATCTTGAGCAATACTGATGAAGTGACATAGTGGTGATGAGTGAAACTAGCAGAGAGAATATCATGCCATAAAATAGAAAATTCCCCCAGTATGCCAGAAAAAAGAAAATAATGTATTCAGACATTCAACTAATTAGATTATTCTTCTAAAAACTTTTGGTTTTAAAATGTTATCAGATTATCCTGGAAAATTACCTTTAACTTGGCTCGTAAGTAGAAAGAATATAATCTAAAGGCAATCCTAAATGTCCTCCCAAAATGGTTAAAAGTAAGCCCTATTTTTCTGTCCCCATGGATAAAAAATAAATGAAACAACCCAGCCCCATTTGACTCCACACCCAAAAACTGACTGCTTCATCATTTTCCCTGCAATGGGACACATATGCCATCCACAACAAACTACTAATGTGCTCTATGATATTTTGCAAATAAAACAATGTATTTTTACTTGTGAGTACCATCTGCAGGATTTCAAGCATGCAAAATATTTTGATGCTTCAGGGAATTTTATATAATTGATGCTATATTTTTCTGAGAATGGTTCAAATGACTGATTATGAAATATCTGCCCAGTTGCACTTACATTAACTCTTGAAAATAATCCCCACTCTCTGACCCCAGTTTGGGCAGTCAACCCACTTCTTCACCAGTGCCCTCTGACTTCCCCAAATGCCTATCATTTCTTAGGAAAACAGAACCCCCTAGGCTCAAGGTAATGGAAGAGGATTTCCTTCCAGAAGTATTTGGTTATTTTTCATTAATCGTAAACACAGAGAAATAGGAAGCTTCCTTCATGCAGAAGCTAGTATCTATCATCACCACCGTCCCCTTCTTTCTGTTGTCATGAGAACTCTCTAGGCAAGGCCAGATCTTCCTGCCAGGCTGCTGCTCTTGAACAGGAAGCCTCCAAATCATCCCGGACTTACCAGAACCATCTGGTGCTTGTGAAGTTATCTTGGAGCATTAAAAGGGGAGCTTCTAGGGCCTTTCTGTGGAGCTGAGGCCTCAGGCCGGGAAATGAAACTGCTTTGCTTTTTCACTGAACCAGCTGAGATACCTGCCTGTAGGTGATGTACATCACACTTTTTAAAAGAGGCAGCTCCACGTGATGAAGCTACATCCTGCTACATCAGCCCCCAGCAAGAAGTGCCAGAAAACGAAATCACACAAGGGTAGCAGCAGCCCACGTGATTCGCAATCAGCATTGAGGACTTTTCTCATATGGAAGAACTTGTGAACAAGTCAGATGAGCTGGGCTGCCAAATTGAGAGCAGTGAAATGGGGAAAAATTTTAAAGGGCTTCTGATAAGCTACACCCCACTTCAGAATCTCCTATTTTCAGTCTGATCTCTATATTAACCACAGAAATTATCTTTTGGATTTTACAGTATACTTTTTGGAAACAATGGCTGTAGAGTGAAACGCTCTTCAGTGCTTTTTCTCTTCAATACCAACACATTTAGCAGCCATATCCCCATTCATTTTACCATATCTTGGCTTGGGTTGTGAATAAATACAGACACATATGACCACTAGACTATACGCTTACTAAGGGCCAGGAATACATTTCAAAATTAGAATCCAAATTATGTAAGATGCGATGGTAAATGCTCAGATGCATACAGAACAAGTAGAGATGCCAGTTGTTGCTTTTATAAGCATTTAACATAGTTTATCTCATTTCATCATTTTTTTCTTCTCAAAATTGCAGGTGTTTTATTTAAATAGACCTTTTATATAAATATGTAGTTTATTTTTTTTAATTTTATTTAAATCCAAGTTAGTTAAGATACACTGCAATAATGATTCAGGAGTAGAATTTAGTGATTCATCACTTACATATAACACCCAGTGCTCATCCCAACAAGTGCCCTTCTTAATACCCATCACCCATTTAACCCACCCCCCCATCAAACACCCTTCCAGCAACCCTCAGTTTGTTCTTTGTATTTAAGAGTCTCTTATTGTTTGCCTCCCTCTGTTTTTTTTTATTTTTCCTTCCCTTCCCCTGTGTTCATCTGTTTTCTTTCTTAAATTCCACTATGAGTGAAATCTTATGATATTTATCTTTCTGACTTATTTCACTTAGCACTCTCCAGTTCCATCTACATTGTTGCAAATGGCAAGATTTCATTCATTTTGATCACTGAGTAATATTCCATTGTGTATATATATATATATACCATAACTTCTTTATCCATTTGTCAGTCAATGGACATGTTGGCTCTTTTCATAATTTGGCTATTGTTGATAGTGCTGCTATAAACATTGGGGTGCATATGCCCTTTTGAATCACCACTCATTATTTTGTCTATTCAAGAAGTGAATCCTGAGAAGACAGATGCTTAGAAAAATAAATCTAGTGGCAGATCCAAGCTTTGAAATTTGGAACTCTGATTCTAGGAGCTATGATCTCAACTAATGTTTCTGTCTTTTTAGTAATCTATGTTAAAGACATTAAGAAAATCCATCACATAGAACAGATAACATATCAACTTTATCTTCATATCTTCATTTGCTTCAGCAGAACAATCTTTTTCTTTTTTTTTAATTTTTTTTAATGTTTTTACTTATTTTTGACAGAGAGAGAGACAGAGCATGAGCGGGGGAGGGTCAAAGAGAGAGGGAGACACAGAATCGGAAGCAGGCTCCAGGCTCTGAGCTGTCAGCACAGAGCCAGATGCGGGGCTTGAACTCACAGACCATGAGATCATGACCTGAGCAGAAATCGGACGCTTAATCAACTGAGCCACCCAGGTGCCCCAGACCAATCTTTCTCAAAATGGCGCTCATGTAAACAGAACTGATACATGCATGTGCTTACTTCTTTTTCTTGTAAGAAACCATGTTATAAAGCTCATTGATCTTCAAGTTTCTCAAATACTAAAAAAAAAAAAAAAAATTAATTGCCTTGATAAACTACTGAATAGGTCTCTGAAAATCAAACAATGCAGGTCTTAATTCTAATCAATAATCTGTTTATCAGAGCATCCAAGATATTTTCTAAGTTGAGTCAAAGATATGTCTGAGCATGTCCAAATACCTGAAAAACAGAATGTGTTTATGTATTTGGAGGATGGTCACTTAAAGAGGAGAGTGTTTGGTGAACTTCTGGGAAGATTTGCAATGGAGGAAGCAGCTGTAGTTATTGGGAAAAGTGGTCCCCTGCACTACTCACAATGACTTCCACCTGATCCCAAAGGATCAGCTTGTACAGGTGTAATCCACCACAGCTATTTTCATAAGGAGGGATTCAGAAAAGAAACATACCTGGATTATAATAAAAACAGAAAGAGATGAAATAATGAACCCAGGAACCAAGTTACAGAAAAAAAATCAAATTGGGAAGGTTATGATCAACAATGTTAATTTTTGATGTTTTTTCATAAAAACAATTGATTGATTTTACATGCACTGGTTTGGTTAAACTAGAACCAAAAAAAAAAGGCAAAAAATATTCTCTTGTTAGATGTAATATATGCAAATCAAACTGTATTGCTATTATTTATCCTGACTGAAGGATAAGAGGAGGATAGGATAATTGAAGGAAAAGGAGGAGGAGAAGATGATTAAAAAAAAAAAAAAAAAAAAAGATGAGGGAAGAAGGGAAAAAAATCCATAGGCTTAATATAAGGAATTGTTTGGATTATTCAAGATTTCAAGAAGCACATTTGGCTCAGATGTGATTATGAAGCTGTTGACAGGCATTTTGATATTTCAGTTCATGATCTTCAGCGATCAATATCAGAGTGAAAGATATACTAGCTGGATGCTAATTTACAAGCTGCCTCTTGTCTAGTTGATGCTCCACCCATGATTACCAAGCTTCTTACAACCAAATCGAAATCTTCAAATACTTTTTCTGAACACAGCAACACATTGAAACTATAGGTGGTTACCTTTTAAAGCTTAATGTAGTAAAGTCAGACAAGAGTATGGTTTCCCCGGGGAATAAAATTTGTCCAGAACCCAGCTCAGCTTCTAATCAAGATCAGCCATCAATGTAATGTGAAAATAAGCACACACAGACAGATGGCATCTGTAAACAAGCCCTCGAGCCAGAGCAGGCTTTGCTGTCAGCTCTCACACGTTAAGTTAGCCAGACAACCCAAACCAACAAACACCAGCCAGCCATACCCATCCCTACCCACCAAATGACTTAATATTTAACTCTGGAACATAAAGGTATCATTGGGATATATTTAACTCTTCAGTATATTAAAAGCTGATTCTTAACCTTTCTTTGTAGATACCCTTTTTTAAAATTTATTTTGAGAGAGAGGGACAGAGGGAGAGGGAGAGAGGGAGGTGGGAGGAGGGACAGAGAGAGAGGGAGAGACAGAATCCCAAGTGGCCTCCATGCTGTGAGCACAGAGCAGGATGCAGGGCTCCATCCCACAAACCATGAATGAGATCATGACCTGAGCTGAGATCAAGAGTCAGACACTTAACCGACTGAGCCACCCAGGCATCCCTGTAGATACCCAAATTTTAATCTTTCCAGTGATTCTTTGTAGGAATCAGATGCAACATAAGTCTTGAGACTTAGTGAAGATCCAGGGTCATGCTGCAGGCAGGAAAGAACATGGACTCACAGTATGGATAAAATGAAATTAGCATGCAATTGGAAGTTGTTGTTGTTGTTATTGCTAATATTATTATTATTGGCATTGTTATTATCCTGGCTTGCCACTCAGTTTACTGACCGAATTATGACTAAAACATCAAACACACAGGGCTTACCAGTGTTTTCTAGAGTCATGATACATTTCTGAAAATTCATAAATAAAATAATAATTAAATGAATGGTGGGGAGGGAAGATTTAATCCTCAGCAAAACCCTTTGGAGAAAGTTTACATATACAAAAATACAGTATTTAAAAGATGTGTCTTTGTGATCAAAGAGGCCTTACATGCCATCTGCTAACTATGTGAATAAGTTAACTTATATAACTTATATAACTATGTAAATAAGTTAACCTTTCTAACTTCAGGACCTTCATCTGTAAATTGATGCTCGCAACACATATCCCATAGCTTATTTTAGATTAAAATACAATGCTGTAGTTACACAATTTAGCATGTAGTAAACATTGAAGTACTGGTCTCTTATTTTACTAGGACTATAAGCAAAAGTGGGGTCAGTATAAGAGATCCCTCTGAAGCAGCTTTGAGCAAAATTGATCTGGCTCCCATTATTGCAGCATCCTCCCACTGACTAGGAGATTAAAAGTTTAAAGTGAAATGCTCTTTCCAGGTAAGCCCTAGCATGGCTACTTCGACGCCGGCATACTTCTACGTGTTCCACAGAGTCAGTGGGGGATCAACGATATATTTTAGGATATACACAATGAAGAATTGAACATTGTCCCTTTCTGCTTCAGTTGAAGTTAAAACATTCTCTGCATGGCCTAAAGATTCATAGTTTTTTTTTTTTTTTTAATTTTTTTTAACGTTTATTTTATTTTTGAGACAGAGAGAGACAGAGCATGAACGGGGGAGGGTCAGAGAGAGAGGGAGACACAGAATCGGAAGCAGGCTCCAGGCTCTGAGCTGTCAGCACAGAGTCCGACGACGCGGGGCTCGAACTCTCGGACCGCGAGATCATGACCTCAGCCAAAGTTGGCCGCTCAACCGACTGAGCCACCCAGGCGCCTCTAGATTCATAGTTTTTAAGCAATTATTTTCGTGATGCTATTTTTACGGGATTTAATTAAATTCTTTGTAAAAGATATAAGGAAAAAGTACTTTTCTGATGTATCAGTATATATATATCACTCACAATTTTAGTGGCCTATACATTTGCGTTGCTTATTGAAAATCACTGTCATAAGAAATGCATAGCTTATTACTGCCAATTTTGGCTGTATTATTGTCTAAAATAATTAAATCATTAAGTCTGAGCTGCCTGTATCTAGTTAAAATGTTAATTGGCAAATTGAGTTCTACAACATTCTTAAATTTCATATTCATTCTGAGAATTTCTGTTACTGATAAATGTAATAGACTACCAACTCTTCTCCACAGAGCAATGAACAGAGACCAGAGATACACAATGAGGGAAGATGGACAAATTTTCATATTCTCAGAAAGCTCCAAGGCCAAATGAATTGAATAAATTTCTTTACATAAAAAAAATTCCTGTACAAGTTAAATTTATAGATGAAAACAGAAAATTCTTCATTAGGAAAGAGTTGATGTGGACTATATATCTAGAATTGGAATTTTGAATAACTATAGGCCAAGATGCTGAAAGAGAATTTTTGGTAGCTATTATTTTCATCAAAGTGTTTGCAACTATGATAAATGGCAATAGCAGGAAAAGATTTATTAGATACTAAGAAAAAAAATTGAGACCAAATTGATTTTTTTTGTAACAGATCCATAGTGAAAAGAAATTAAACATTAAAATTAGAAATCTGCTATAATGTACAAAGTTATACACATATAGACCTTAAATAAAAGTTAAATATTTTCACTCCTTCATATGGATTTGATCATTTTCATGTAATCCTTCATGTAATCCTTCATAAGTTAAAGATCTTTTCTATGTGCTTAGAGTTATCTATACTTTTTTTTAAATTGTAGTTACCAAATTTTTGACCATTTACTATTAGACATGGTACAAAATAAAGGTAAGATTTTACTCTTTTTTGTTGTTGTTATTTAGTTTTGAAAGAGAGAGACAGGGTATGAGCAGGGGAGGGGCAGAGAGACAGGGAGACAGAACTCAAAGCAGGTTACAGGCTCTGAGCTGTCAGCACAGAGCCTGATGTGGCACATGAACCTATAAGCCGTGAGATCATGGCCTGAGCTTAACTGACTGAGCCACCCAGGCACCCCTAGATTTTATTTATTCTTCATTGATAATCCTAGGAGGTCAAGACTGCCATTTTTGTATTCTTTAGATGATGTAATAAAAGCTTTGGAGAAGGTTAGTGATTTTTCCCATCACACAGATAATACATGAATCCTACCTAAATACATCGGGTGGATATCTAATGGAGTCTTACAGATAAGGTTTTAGTGCTAAGAAGTGAGCACACTAAATATGCATCATCCTTATAGCATTAAGTATGTCACTTCATTTACATGGCCTAATTATACATGTATGGGTGGCCTCATATAATTTTGATGTTTATAGCACAGATTGGCAAGTTTTTCTGTGAAGGGCCAGGTAGTCTTTGCAGGCCAGACAGGCTTAGCTGCAACTACTCAACTCTGTTGCAATAGTACAAAAAAGCCACAGACAAGACAGAAGTGAAGGAGCTGGCTATGCTCCAATAAAATTTTACTTATGGACATTAAAATTTGAATTTCATTTAATAGACAGGTGTCATAGATATTCTTCTTGTAATCTTGCTTCAACCATTTAAAAATGTAAAAGCATTCTAAGTCTTGGAAGATACAAAAACAGATAGTAGACCCAATTTAGCACCCAGGCTAGTTTACTGGGTCCCTGCTCTACAGTGTCTAAAGTTCTTACTGGTAGTGGTTTAGGCATTGGAGTATTCATAATATCTGGTATAACTCTATTCTGCTCTTTACATGCAAGATAAGCCTTGATTTACCATTTTTAATGCACCACATGGCTTTGAAATTATAGAATTAGTTATGCCCATAAAACAAGTTATATAACCCCTGGTCACATCATAAAGAACAAGATATAAAGCTTGTCTGATCCTTGAAACTAACTTGTACTTTCCAGATTAGAACTTAAACAAAACATCTGGGATTGAAGAGAAAGGTCTTGGGAAGTTCTTGTACATTTGACAGAGTGAGAGTTTGCAAATTTATTTTAGTAAATCTTGGAAAGTTTATCAAGGAGATAGCTTCCAAGATTTTTAAAAAATAAAATGGTAAATATATTTTCTCAGGAGGACTCCACTGGTACTTACAAATACAGCTATCAATTTTTATTTGTATATTTTTCTTATATTTTTGTTTTACAAGTTATATGTTCAACATATTTTTACCTGATTTTGATCACTTTTCTAAACAAAATATTTGAGCTAAAATCCAGTTTCAAAAATCGTTTTTAGGGGCACCTGGGTGGCTCAGTTGGTTAAGCGTCTGACTTTGGCTCAGGTCATGATCCCATGGTTCATAGTAGTTTCAAGCCCAGCATCTGCCTCTGTGCTGACAGCTCAGAGTCTGGAGCCTGCTTCAGATTCTGTGTCTCCCTCTCTCTCTGCCCTTTCCCCACTCATTCTCTCTCTCTCTCTCTCTCTCTCTCTCTCTCTCTCAAAAATAAATAAGCATTAGAAAATTAAAAAAATTATTTAGCTTCATGATTTCTGCAAAATTAATACCCCTCAGAAAGGCCGTGACAATTAAAACAAAGGATCTTACCTCTTATCCATTTTGACATGAGGCCAAAAAGCAAGTATTGTTGCATGTAAGTCTATCTCTTGGCAGATCTAGGAATGATATTCAAAAAGCCCAGAAGATACTAGTGCTGCCAATTTTATTTTTTTCTAACAACCATACTATCAAATTAAGGGTCTTAGAGCACTTTTGCACAAGCTTTAACATCAGTGAAAGAAGTAAAAGCATATTTCTTCTTTTTTTTTGGTCAAATATCTATATATTAAGCAAAATGAAAAAGATCTAAAAGTAACATGATATTTGCCAGACCTTCCAATTGTAAATAATTTCTTCACAGGCGTTTAATGGATTCAAGATCCAAGTGGTCTTTATCATAATCTGTCACCATTCATGCCATGATAAATTTGAGGTCAAGTCAAAGCAGCCCCTTTTTATTTTCTTTTACAGAAGCAAAGGCTACACAATGTATGATTATAAACATTAGAACAGCTATAATGAAGTATTACAGGAAAGCCATTAAAAAAAAAGGGGGGGCGCGCCTGGTGGCTCAGTCTATTCAGTGTCTGACTCTTGATTTTTGGCTCAGGACACAATCTCATGGTTCATGAATTTGAGCCCCGCCTTGGGCTCTGTGCTGACAGTGTGGACCCTGCTTGAAATTCTCTCCTATCTCTGTTTCTCCCCCACTCATGAGCGAGCTCTTGCTCGCTCGCTCTCTCACTCACTCTCTCTCTCTCTCTCAAAACAAATACTTAAGAAAAGCCAAGCAAATTATGACTTTCATTTTTACAAAGTTTTATAATGGTAAGTATATTCTCATATACTTCTCAGTTAATTCTCCCAGCAATATCCAGTTAAATAAAGAGGAGGAGACTGCTACCCTTTGCCGCATCATGACTGATCATGAAAAACAAAAAGGAAAAGTTGGAACTGCACATAGCAAATTCTACTGAAAATGTTGGGAGACAATGCCCACTTAAGAAGTCTGGTAACAGGGGCGCCTGGGTGGCTTGGTCGGTTGAGCGTCCGACTTCGGCTCAGGTCATGATCTCACGGTCCGTGGGTTCGAGCCCCGTGTCGGGCTCTGTGCCGACAGCTCGGAGCCTGGAGCCTGTTTCAGATTCTGTGTCTCCCTCTCTCTCTCTGCCCCTCCCCTGTTCATACTCTGTCTCTCTCTGTCTCAAAAATAAACGTTAAAAAAAAAAAAAAAAAAAAAAAAGAAGTCTGGTAACAAAAAGAATCACATCACACGTATAATGCAAAGAAATGGAATCTCCGTTCACTGAAAGTAGCAGGATGGATGGCAAGGGAAGGAAGACCAGAATACAGAAGATTCTCAAGGGATGAAATAGAATCAGTGACAATCCCAGTAATCACAGGAGAAAGTAACTGTAAGAAAAGGAAATTTTAAAGAAAAAAAGCAAAGTTTATTTTCAAAATTCAGTCGGGAAATGATTATGGAATCTGTTAGACTGTCCAGTTTTCTGATGGTCCCCACTGCTCTAGAGTTATCCTACTCAGCAAAACTTCACTCTCTTCTTCATTCAATTGGCTCCATATTTCCCATCCCCTCTTCAACAGATACCTCCTATGGAAAGTGGCATTTGCTCAATACAGTGAATGAGCTCTATTGATCCATGAACTATGAAGGAGAAGGGAATGATCCAGGACTGAAAAGTAGAAGTAAAAAGAATTTCAGGGAAATAAGCTAGAATAAAATATGAAATGGGTCCAGAAGAATAAGAAATGGAAGCAGTGGTAATTATGAAATGACCCATATATTCTTCTTTCTCTTCTTTATCCTTCAACATTGGTTACAAACCTTGGAAGTAGGAACTTTGGTTTCAGCCTTTAAACCATCAGCTTGTTAATTATCAGCTTTTTGAAACTGTATTTAGCACCAAGCCATCTGCCCAGTGGCTACTGCAATTGGTTATAACATAATCACAAATCCTTTGCCCTCAGTGTCCAACATTGGAAATGGAATGAGGGACATCATCATGGTCTTTTCCCTAATAGCAGCTTTCTCAAGTCCTCAGACTTTTGACTCCTTCTTGCTGGGGTGTGAAACATCATTCTGTTTCTTCCCATTTGACCTGCATTATATTAGGGAGGCAGAAAAGGGAACAACAGTCTTTGGAATAGAGCCCTGAGTAAGTTAAATGCCTCCTGAATAAATGTGCAGTATCTCCTTCCCAGGCCTAGGTAATTGCTTTTTTATTTATCTCAAAACATTTTCCTCCTCTCCCACAGCCTAATAGAGTCACTCAGCACATACAGTGGATTTCATCACAGAAACTTGCAGGATGCAGGCTTTGCTGATAAAATAAATAAATAAATGCAATCATAGAGTCCATATTACAGCAAGTGGAAGCCGAAGTGTTACATTTATATATTAAATTAAAATTGCTTTCTGCCTATATTATACAAAATGTGAATTGTAGTTCAGTCAGACAGCAGACAGGTTGGTTGCTTCTTGGGCAGAGATGTCTGAAAGTTCTATTTCAGGGCAAACACCCCTCATGGGCCATACAGACGTTTATCAATACGTTAATATGGCAGTATTCATTCTAATCACATTTAGTATCTGTCTTGTGTGAGAATAAAAGTCTGGGTGAAGGAAGAGAACATTGATATCTTTTATATGAGCATGGTTGATGAATACTCTCCTTAAAGTAAATGAAAAAATTCAAATGGAAAGAAATTTTAAGTGAACAAAAAGAAAGTGAAGCTTTATCACTCTACACTGAACCATTGTCTCTGTCAAAAGATTCCCTCCTTAACACCAATCTAAACTTGATATTTTTCCCCTTAACCAGACACTCAGGGAACTGTGATCTATCATCAGTGTAATTGTTTTAGAGAATAGAGAAACACAGGCTCTGAATTATAAAAAGAACACATTTTGGTAATGAGCTATCTTTTCATCATTAAAAGATGCACTATTTCATGATACTCTGGAGGCTCTAAAACTAAAAGACATTTGCTACTAGTAGACACATATGGACTATAAATATGATAACAGAACAGTTATGCTTTGTCTGTATTTGGTGAGTATAATGGAAATATCCCTGATTTTACAGTGAAAAACACTTATCCAGAAAACAGTACATGTGACTTCAAACTTGCTTTGGTTTCCTCTGCTCTTGGATTGGACAGATAATGATTGAAACAGATACCAGGAGGGGCGCCTGGGTAGCTCAGTTGGTTAAGCATCCAACTTTGGCTCAGGTCATGATCTCACGGTTTGTGAGTTTGAGCCCCTCATCGGGCTCTGTGTGGACAGCTCAGAGCCTAGAGCCTGCTTTGGATTCTGTGTCTATTTCTCTCTCTGCCCCTCCCCAACTTGTGCTCTGTCTCTCTGTGTCTCTCAAAAAAAAAATGTAAAAAGAAATTTAAAAAAAAAAGAAACAAATACCAGGAATAGTGGTTAATCTATAGAACAAGAATGGTAAACACCTGGAAAACATGCCAACACTCCCAAATTCTGCTTTCAGGATGGAGACTGTAATTCACCATGGCACTCTTTCAACAACTCAATATTTTGAGAGGACTCAAAAATGCATACAAGGCAGTAGCTAGCAATTTATCTAGGTCTCAGTTTCTTGATTATCAATACACTTAAACAAAAGTTCTGAGCTAAATGGTTTCAGGTAGAGTGAAGAATTATATAACTGGAAGCCTACTGGTTTTAATATTCAGTATAACTTTCTCATTTTAAAGTTGCAGGAATTAAGGCCAACCACAGTGAAGTGATTTGCTCAAACCAGCAGAATTATTTGTAGGACAGAAAAGGACCTAGGAGGAAAATAAACTTGGTCCAACCTATCAATTTCACAGATAAGGAAATTGAGCATAGAGAAGAAAGATTTGGCCAAGAACAGGTGTTAAATCTTGTGCCAACCCCAATCAATGGAGGTGGCTTCCTGGATCAATGTGTTGAAAAAGATGCCAAAGTGGAGTCTGAGCCTAATGGATCAGTTGATTAATTAGCAATGATCAGTTATCAATGTCTCTGAGGTTTGAAGGTAAGGAAGAGCAGAAATAGTGTTATTTTTTGAAGGAGCTAATTTAGATGACATGACCACCAGGTGACCTGGGCAAACGGAGGTTCTTCACTCCATCCGCTGTGCTTGGAATGCAAGCCCCCCCACTGTTCTATAATGGGAGCCATTTTCAAGTAAATAGCCTTGATAAAATATTGTTTAGATCATCTGGATTGAATATGTGAATGAACCCAGTTAAGGCCTCCATATCAACTTGTGAGATTAGCAGGGGGGTGTAAGGATCCACACATCTTGCAGCTGCCCAGGAGAAGCCTCATCTATAAAAACTCTTGCTTGTTGAACCTACAACCTCCCAGTCTGGAGTGGTGGGCCTCTTTCTTCATTCACTCCCTGGCCTCTGAGGACCATTTTCAGATTATACCTGAGAAGCACCCAAGGTTGTGAACTAACAGTACATGATATCCCCTTCTTAGCCTCCTTATTCTGAGCCCCATAGCACCAAAATAACTTCAGGAAATTATTTGTGTTCCCAAATAGAGCCCTCCTCCACCTTCAAGGAATGAATGTTTCTGTCCTGTTTGCATAACTATTTTAGTTCATATGAAAGCAGAATTTTTAAATAGCTATAATTAAGTTGGTATCCTGATTTAATAGCACAGTTCTGTTAACTTAGTTAATGCTCCTGAGATCTAGTCTTATAGTGCTGACAAATTCAAATTTCTGAGCCTGCAAACTTCAAGGTCAGGCTCTGGAATATGGTAGCTTACAAAAATAATGTGGAGCCATTTGGGGAGAAGCCAGCTGGCTCTTTACTTTTAACAAGCTTCTGCTCCTTCATGTGCCACACACCGTTTTCTTCAAAGTTTCATCCAGTATATTTGCACCTAATTTTAGATAACAGTATAGAAAAAATCACAACTTAGAAAATAAATTAGAATATTTCACTTTAAAGGAGTGTTTATCATAAGGTTCCTAATAATAACAAACTCCCTTGGTACATTTAAAATAAGATTTGATTCACCCAAATATTTAAAAATAACTCTTCAGCAACATATATCTACTGCATAAAATAAAATTCACATGTCCATGAATAATATCCACTGGGAAAAAAAACAAATAATTGATAATAAATGCATATAGCACTTCATAAGATCTGCTTTGGAAAGAATCATGATTATTATTCCACTGTGGAATCACTAAAGGCAAAACAGATGAAGGAAAGGGATTACAAAGTCATCTAGGAAAGACATCACCGTTAACTTATTTTTGAAGATTCAATCCTTGAACAGCTTGAACCAAGTTTGAGAGAATTTTATTTATTTTCTGGACAAGTATTTAATTATCTGTATTGAAGAGGGCATATATGACTAATTTGGGTTAAGGAAAGGCACAATATAGCATTTCATGGTTTCTTCTTGTTCATATATGTTTATAAGAATATAGAGTTACTAAACAAATTTTATCGGTTGTTCTAGAAGTTGCTATTTCCTATCAACTCCTCAATACTACTACTTTCTATTGTCTTCCTTATGTTTAGTTTGGAAAAACACCAGCTCAAGATTATGACAAATATACTCACATTTCACAGCCTATGTTGATAACACTTAGACTATCTCATTTTGGAAATATATTTGTGAAGCTCCCCTAGTACCACTAGCAATTATATGTGTGTATTATGTATATAATACATTATATATATATATATATATATATATATATATATATATATGGTTGATTTCTTTTTGATAAAGAGAGAGAGAAAATGTGAGCAGGGGAGGGGCAGAGAGATGATCCTAAGCAGGCAGAGAGAGATGCTTTTAAGCAGGGTCCACACTGTCAAGGTAGAGCTTGTCACAGGGCTTGAACTCAAGAACCCTGAGAACATGACCTGAGCCGAAATCAAGAGTTGGACGCTTAACCAACTGAGTCACTCAGGAGCCCAATATATTATTCACCCATACCAAAATAGCATTGTCTCCAGTGATACTCCTTAGTCAAAGCTTTCTTTTATCACCATATAGCAGAAAACAGAGTTGTTAGTTTTATTGCAGTTTTCTGTAACATGACAAAAACTGCTGCATTTATAGTATGGATCCGAGAATTGGCATTCTTCCTTTAAGAAAAATGCAGTGTTGGAAATAAACTAAAATTATGTATTGGATCAACAAAATACAACAAAATTGTTGGCAAAATAGATATTGCAGTTAAAATTCTTATTTTTATAATCAAAATTTTTAAAATATTTATATTTCAACAGTAAAAGGAATCTCAGTTGGCTTTGTACCATCCTATGCCAACACACATAATGCATTAGTGTTACTCTTACAACCACTTTTAGATCACTAAAATTGCAAATGTATGCAAGTGGGGGAAGGAGAGGGAGAAAGAGGGAGGAAAGGAAGGAGAGATAGGGAGACAGAAGAGAAGGAATTTTTGCTAGGAAATTTTGCCATTAGAATCATGTGAATACATTAGGAGAAATACATTTTATATTATCCCAGTAAGATTCACTCCAATTAGACTCCCATGATAGGAGAGTAATTAATGTTCAAAACAGTCATTTCTTATTCTTATAACTCATTAAAAATTTAGATTATTTTTCAATTACTGATCTATATAATGTTTTGTTTATAGTGGTGAGATCATTCACAGATTTGTAGAAAAATTAAGGTACATATTGAAGTTATATACAGAAACCCTAGTTAAAATAGAGTAAAGGAATTATTAAAATTACTTACAACAGTAGATGATGACAACCTGGAATAACCAATGAATCGGAATCTTCATAAATAAGTATATGTATGTGTATGTGTTTCCACAAACCCAACCTTGTATTAGATTAATTTGCTAGAGGGCCTCCCAGAATTCAAGTAATCTGTTTCCTCATTAGATTACCAGTTTATTAGAAAAGGCTATATAACTCAGGGACAGATGGAAGAGGCTCATAGAGAAAGGTATGGGGGAGGGGAGCCAAGTTTCCTTGCCCTCTCCAAGAGTACCACTCTTTCAGCATACTCTCAAGTTCACCAGTCCAGAGGCTCCCCTATACATTTTTCCCCTGTACTTTTGTTTTATTATTATTATTATTATTATTATTATTACTATTTTATTTTAGGAGCCTTCATTATGTAAGCATGATTGATCAAATCATTGACCATTGGCAATTGAATCAACTTTAGCCCCTTCCCCTCCAAGAAGGTATGTGGGGAGGTGGGGGGGAGGGCCGGTGCTGAAAGTTATCCTGGGAACCAGCCTCCCCACCTTTAGGGAGGATCCAAAAGTCACCTCATTAGAATATCAAAAGAGGCCTATATTGCTTTCATCACTTAGGAAATTCCAAGGGTTTGAGAAACACTGGGATAAAGACCAAATATGTATTTATTACAAATCACAATATCATACCAACTTTGTCTTGATTTTTTAAAAATAAATTCACTAATTCTTGCTGAAGAATAGAGTCATAATAGATTAGATTGATTTGATTCTTATAAGAATAGATTTTTATAGGCCAAATGCTGCAAATAATTGCAAATTCTTCCTATCCATTATAAAATTGCTTCCTTAAAAGTATTTTCCAATCAATTTAACTTTGCTAGCAATGTGCGAAGGAATCTCTTGGCAAACCTGTTCCTACAGAGTACCAGCATCAAAAAAAAAAAAAAAAGGGGCGCCTGGGTGGCGCAGTCGGTTAAGCGTCCGACTTCAGCCAGGTCACGATCTCGCGGTCTGTGAGTTCGAGCCCCGCGTCGGGCTCTGGGCTGATGGCTCGGAGCCTGGAGCCTGTTTCCGATTCTGTGTCTCCCTCTCTCTCTGCCCCTCCCCCGTTCATGCTCTGTCTCTCTCTGTCCCAAAAATAAATAAAAAACGTTGAAAAAAAAAATTAAAAAAAAAAAAAAAAAAAAGTTAAATCTGCCATTTCAAAAAAGCAAAGACATATTTAGATAAAATAAATTGCTATAAGTACATTTAAATAAAAGTTTTATTGCATTCTCTAGAAGGGGGACAAGATAAATTAGGTTAGTGAAAATCTATCCTTGTCTATGCATACACCAGGATTACCCCTAACTGCCACACAGTGCCATTTACCTAAATCTGTCTGATTGGTGTTGCTAGTTTAAGATACAAAATAAGAACAAAAGCAAAGAAAACAAACACGTCAGTAAGGTAATGGCCCCAGTAAGGTATTTCTTGAAATAGTATACCTTACTATTTCAAGGTAGTATACTATTTCAATATAGTATAATACATACTATATTATGTATATAGGTATACATAAGAAGGTATACCTTACTATACCTTCTTATGCCTGTTTTAATTCTCCTACATGGGAGGGGCTGCAGGAACTGGAAATCAACTACAGTCTTTGGATCACAATCAAAGTTAAGAAATCTCCAACACAGGTGTAATTATCTGTATTTGGAAATATTTGTTGTTGTACATTGAGCTGAATTCTTCAAGTTCTCTGAAGATATGCTGCACATGCTGTGTTCAAAGAATAATAAAGCAGCTCCCATTGAAACTAGTTTGGTTCTACAAACACAAACACTAACACCTACCCAAAATCTGTTTTGAAATTTTAGGAAAAGTGTGTACACACACACACACACACACACACACACACACTTCAAATGCCACTACTTAAGTCCTCTTATGTATATTCTATTGAAGGTGTCCTGGTGCCTTTTCGATTATATTTGAGGAGTAACCAAAATATTTAGGATATCAAAATTTACTTGATTTTCTTATGACATTGCTCCATAAAATAATTTATAAACTTTTCAACAGCAATTATTTCTTCATTGATGTGACAGACTTTAGCACAGGGGACAATAGTAGAAAATTTTATTTTGTAGTAATTTTATGAAATTATTTTTGGACTTTATTCATTCTGCAAAAACATTTTGAAAGGCCTGAGCTCAACTTTTGAGTGCATGAAATACTGCTGAATTTGGGGAATAGAAAGACAAATTAGGCAAAGTCTCTCCCCTTTGAAAGCTCATAACAGCCCACAGAGGAGATAATATAGGATGCCACTGCTAAAGTCAAACAGACTAATGGTGCAAAGACCAAGAAAAAGACAGAATGGATGCGGGCAGGAGTGAGGGGAGGTTGGATTAATAACTGTTTCTGAGATACACTCTAGAAAATCTAGTGCTAGCTTAGGTAAAGGCAACAGTCAAGGATGAATCCAAATTTTCCAGCTTGATATACTCACCAGTCAGTCATATCATGCAATATAAAATCCGGCTACAAAAGCGTGTCTGGGGGCAAGAAGGATGTACTGAGCTTAAAGTTTGCCTAATTTCTAAATCACCTCTCCCGCATTGTGTAGTAACTGAACAATTTAGAGGTTTGATCCCATGTACAGAGGTAGCGTCGATTAATCTAAACTAATCAGGATTATCCAACCCCCTTTGCAATAGTAGTGGCTTCAGAAGAGGTGACCTAAGGCCCTTGAGCGAGGGCATTCTTTCCATTTACCTCAGCGATTTATTTAAAGTGGGCACATGACCTTCAAAGTCAATGAAACATTCATGAGAGGTTTGTTAAAGGTGAAGAGGTAAAATAGAAGCTTCCCAGATACCATTTAAAAAACTTGCGAAAAACAAGGTCTTTTTTTTTCCTTTTTTTTTTTTTTTTTTTGGTAATGATCAAAGTAGCAAGAATTGATATTCTAGCAGCTATTCCACATTCAAGAGGGCAACCAGATAAAGTACTAAAAGAAAAACAGACCCAAAGATCTGATTTAACTACACCTGATCCCCATCCTACCTCTTAATTTTGAGTTTTAGGTCATTTTGAGTTGATTAATCTTACTTGCCCAAAATACTTTAATTTGAAGATCTACTCTATGCGGGGCCTAGTAGTTTTGAAATCCCGATCGAGCTATGGAACAAGCAGTTGGGAGTAGAGGTCAGAAGTGAAGGAAATATCTGGAGTCTGTGATATAGATTTCATGGTCTGCAAAGTCTAAGTAGAAATACAGAAAGCATTAGTACAGTTTCTATGCATTTCATAATGCAAGAGCCATTTTTCAAACTAATAATTACTTTATACCTGTGTAAGATTTAGCTTTCTAAAAATTAGGGTATTTTAGGGAAGATTATAAAATACTTTTATGTATTTTGGATATTAAGGCACATGATAGATATATATTAGATTCTACTAGATATAGATTATCTCATACATAAGAATACAAACTAAAATATCTATATATTCTTATTTGTTTTTTGAAGTGGGTGGTATTTTTTTTCAATAATCTGTTAATTTGTTTTTTTGCTGAAAGTATTTTCTTTACTATAAAATCTAAGCTATTTAGAACATTTATTATAAGTATGATAATAAAAGTAACATTTCATATTAGCAGATTTTATGTAATTTAGCTCTTTTCCCAGCAGGCCTTATATTGATTCTACTATGTTGTTTTCCTATATAAGAACTCACAACCTCAGCATGTTCCTCACACCTGAACAATATGTATGTACATATATACATATTGTTCTGTGTCCCTAAAACCACCTTCTCTTTCATTTAAGATTTGTCCATCATTGGGTGCTTGGATGCCTCAGTCAGTTAAGCATCTGACTCTTGATTTTGGCTCAAGTCATGATTCCAGGATTGTGGGATGGAGACCCACATTGGACTCACACTAAGCGTGGGGCCTGCTTGAGATTCTCTCTCCTTCTGTCCCTCCCCCGCTCATGCAGGTGGACACATGCAAGCACTCTTTCTCTCTCAAAAAATAAAAACAAGCGGCGCCTGGGTGGCTCAGTCTGTTAAGCGTCCGACTTCGGCTCAGGTCACGATCTCGCGGTATGTGAGTTCGAGCCCCGCCTCCGGCTCTGTGCTGACTGCTCAGAGCCTGGAGCCTGTTTCAGATTCTGTGTCTCCCTCTCTCTCTTACCCTCCCCCATTCATGCTCTGTCTCTCTCTGTCTCAAAAATAAATAAACGTTAAAAAAATTAAAAAAAATTAAAAAATTAAATAAAAAAATAAAAATAAAAACAAAAAGAAGATTGGCCCATCATTTAGCATCTAGTTTATGTCTTATGCATTCTAGAATGTGTCTAAGTTGATTTTTGTTCCTCGGATTACTTACAATGTTAGCAATCTGTGCCATGTACTTTAGAACTGTATATATATTCTAGTTCTGATAAGTTCAGGTTTATTCATTTCATTTTCTTGAAGTTCATCATATATTTAGGACAAATAATGTTCTATAACACTTACTACAGCATTGTATTTCTAGGAATAAATTAATAACATTAAAGTATTTTTTAATTTTAATAATATCCAGACACAAATAATCAAGACATATAATCTGGTACCATAAATATGTCTTCCAGTGTTGTAACTAAAATTTTTGGTTTCTCAAGCAAATAGTCTAGATAAAATTCTTATCTTTCTTACAAATTTTAGGGGGGTACTTTGGTAATGTTTACACACAAGGAAAAAGAGAACAAGAGAAATGGGTAGCAAGAGTGCTTGTAAAAATAACTAAGCCCTCAAAAGTTTAAAGGGAGAATAGGAATGAAAACAAAAAATGAAAGATGGGACTCTTAGAGGAGTCTTAGCTGTTATAAGTTTTCTTTGTTCTATTAACAAGGCCTTCTATGTGATTTCTGGGTTGATTTCTAGAGTTCTTAGGCATTTGTGACTATGCTCTCTTGGAAAACATCTTTTATATGTCACTACAAGTGCCCAGTATCATTATAAAGTACAGTAAGTCTTTCAGTATCTTCTGAGTTTAGTGCCTAAATAGAACATTAGCATAGGTGCTCAGCATGACTGGAAAATAATATTTTACATTTATATAGCGCAACACAGTTCCTATTCCATAGTAAAGATTTTTGCTATAGTTGTGTTTGTGGGGAGGCTAAATACAGCTTATACTAGAAGATGGTTCTTTTATAAGACATGGACTATAGTCATGCTAATTCTTTTGTCTTCATAGTTTTCAACCTTAGTGCTCAGACTCAAAGGTATGTTTATAGAGTTTCAGAAAACTTAGAAACCAAAAGGGTCTAAGTTTTCACCTATTCTATTGTTTCATTTAACAGATGAGAATCTGATATTTTCCTTAAGATCACAAAGTTAACTGCTAACATTATCATGATTAGAATCCAAGTCTCCTAATAAATCAAACTACTTATTTTCCTGATCATATTTTTGGCTTAGTCAAAACATTTTTAATTCTATTATTTTTGAAATGAGAATATTTTGAGACAGATATGAATGATCAAATTACTTTATATAATCTTAGATTATCTTCCTATTCAGTTGGGATTAAAAATTTAATCCTTATTTAATTACAATCCCTACTCCCAAAAGGATTCAAGATATTCTGCATAATGAAATATGATACATAATAAGCCTATTTCTTCAACATACTGCTTCTATAAATAAGGTTATATTATTAAAGAAGGAATCTCCAAGGATTTGAGATTCAAAATATTTTTTCTCCTAAATGTGACCAGGGTCTATTTCACAAGCCAATGAAAAATAAGCTTTCAGCTTACATGAAGAAGGAAGCTAATTGATACTCTCAAGAAATATAATCTTTCAAAGTATAGGTAGAGAAAAGCATAGATATAGCCTTCAATTGTCAACCCAAAATGATTCTCGTCTCATAGGTTAAAAAATTATTGGTCTGGCAGGTAAGTGGGTTTAAGACCAAGAGTTAACAATATCTTCCCCTCTTTGCTCCATATGAAAGCATGGGAACCAGTGAAAGAGATTCGGAATATGACAGAATCTGAGGAGATCCTGGCTTTTGGGGATCCTCTGACCACCTCCATTCCAACAAACCTGGTACCAGACACTCAATAGGAATGGTTTTCTTGCTCTACCAATATATCAACTAAACATATAAAGCCGAAATTGTTAAAAATGTGAGAAATTCATCACTGCAGGAAACATGAGGACAATTAGCTATTACTCTGCAGATTGATAAAACTAGAGGAATCAAGCATTTACCCTGCCTTTTTTGAACAAAATAAATAGGCTTCAAATCTTCATATTATCAAAGAGATGATGAGGAAAATGTCTTCCTCAAGGAAGAAGTCAGGCTAATAAATGCACAAGTAATGTTACATGCAGAAAATCACCATTCTGCAACCCTTAATGAAATAATGGAGCTAGACAATTATCATTAATTAATTCTAAAACCATTAGGTGAACAGTTAATGGGGATCCTTACAAAGAATGGCTCAGATTGACACAATGTGAACACACAGATCAATCATAGTTTCTCTGAAAGTAGAACAACCAGATGCAGTGTGCCTCCTGGTATAATTCAATAGCAAGTACCTGAAGTATTCTTGGAAAAATAAGATGAGGACCTAAATCCAAGCAAACCTCTAGTTATTATCAGTAAACAGAAAATGCAGGTGAGTTAGGAATGGTTTAAACATCATCAGTAGAAAGTCTATAGGCAAAGAGATCATGGGACACTCTACAAACAAATGACAAAAATGAGTTTCAAGTAAACAAGATAAAAATTTAAATAGAAAGAGACTTATGCAATGTGTTAGACCTTGTTCAAAGGTGATTTGAAAAAATAAAAAAAGAATAAAATTACTTTTCTTTAGACACTCAGAAAAGTGATTAGAACCTGGATATTAGACATTGGTAACAGCATTTTGATATGTGTTTATGTATGTGTATGTATATACACACATACATCTTATCTGTTAGGCATTTATATGGAGGACCCACAGATAAAACAAGAATTGTAAAAGGAGATGTGTAAGACTGACAAAATGTGGATAATCATTAAAGATGGGGGAATCAGTACATGGAGATTTATTATAGTATGTTCTCTGTTTCATGGTATATTTGAAAATTTCTAAATAGAAAGATTATCATTCAAAGAACTTTTATGTAAAAACAGTGACAGTGCAAACTTCAGTATGTCATCCTTCTTTAAAATCTGGGTAGATCTGCTAGAAAAAGGAGGAGGGAAACACAGTGAAATTGACTAGGGCAATTGACATGCTACATTTACTATACATATGGAAAAACTTATAATAAATTACTAAGTTTCCAATAATCTTTAATATTTTCAAAGAGTTCAGATTTTACATTATTTAATCATAATGTATTTTGTTCAAAATTAAAAAAAACACAAATTACTAAATAATTACAGAAAATTGAATAGGAACTACATATTCAAGGACATTTCTATTTCACTGATATTAAATTTCTTGGATAGGAGGATGCTAATATGATTATGTATAACAAAGTCCTAGTTTTGAAAGATGCCTCCTGAAAAGTTGGGGATGAAGTGTATTTATCTCTGCAATTTAATTTGAAATAATTCAGCCAAACATTTCACACACACACACACACACACACACACACACACACACACATGAACAAAAGGTAAGGAGAAACTCCATTTGTAAAATGTTAAAAGTTATTAAGTTTGTACTAAGGAAATACATGTGTTATAGTGTTCTTTCAACTTTTCTGCAGGTGTGAAACTTATTGTGGTAGATGGTTGAGGAGAAAATACAATTAAAATAAAAAGGTGAATAATCAAATTTTTACAAGTTTAAACATTAAATGCATTAATTTGATCTCATGGATCAAATAAAAAATTAAAATTTTAAATAACATTCATGAGTCCAGAGAATATTTCATATAAATATCTTCTTTAAATGGTCATTGAGGCAGGGATTGACTTGATCTTTAAGGTCTTGTTTTGTTTTTAACAACAGGAACACATGAGTATAAATATCCCAAAATAATCATCGTTATAATAAAAGCAGATGTTTAATGGCAATTAATTATTGCCAGGCAATGAACTACACATTCTACATGTATTATTTAATTTAATTCTCATGAGAAACTCATGAGAAAGTGCTATTACCTTCTGGCCTCCCAGGCTGGAAAGTGGTAGAGTCAGGTTTACCCCCCTTTCTTACTATACACAGTATAACTCCTCATCACTTTCATCTTATCCTGACCCATCAGAGTTGACAGTCCCCCTGCTTTTACAAATGAAAGGTCTACTTTAATATAATGATTTGAAGACTATAAAAATAAATTCAAAATAAGTAAAGACGTAAATTAAAGCTCTGAAACCATAGAAATCCTAGGAAAGCACAAAGGCAGTAATGTCTCTGATATTGGCCATAGCAAATTCTTTCTACATATAGCTCCTGAGGCAAGGGAAGCAAAACCAAAAATAAACTCTTGGGACTACATCAAAATAAAAAGCTTCTTCACAGAGAAGGAAACAACAAAACTAGAGAGCAACTGATGGAATGGGAGAAGATATTTGCAAATGTCATATCCAATAAATGGTTAGTATCCAAAATATATAAAGAACTTATAAAACTCTATACCCCCCAAAAAACAAATCATCCAATTAAATGGTCAGAAGACATGAATAGACACTTTTCCAAAGAAGACATACAGATGGCTAACAGACACATAAAATGATGTTCAACATCCCTTATCAGGGAAATGGAAATGAAAACTACAATGAGATATCACCTCACACCTGTCAGAATGGCTAAAAGCAACAACACAAGAAACAGTAGGTGTTGGCAACAATGCAGACAAAGGGGAATGCAAACTGGTGCAGCCACTATGGAAAACAGTATGGAGGTTCTTCAAAAAATTTAAGCAAAGAAATACCCTATGACCCAGGAATTGCACTACTAGGTATTTACCCAAAGAATACAAAAATACTATGTGGATCCTGAGAAACTTAACAGAAACCCATGGGGGAGGAGAAGGAAAAAAAAAAAAAAAAAAAAAGAGGTTAGAGTGGGAGAGAACCAAAGCATAAGAGACTCTTAAAAACTGAGAACAAACTGAGAGTTGATGGGGGGTGGGAGGGAGGGGAGGGTGGGTGATGGGTATTGAGGAGGGCACCTTTTGGGATGACCACTGGCTGTTGTATGGAAACCAATTTGACAATAAATTTCATATATTAAAAAAAAATAAAAAATAAAAAATAAAGGTATACAAGCATCCTGATGTTTAGAGCAGCATAATCTATAATAGCTAAATCATGGCAACAGCCCAAACATCCATGGACTGATAAAGGGATAAAGAAAAGTTGGTGGGTGTGTGTGTGTGTGTGTGTGTGTGTGTGTGTGTGTGTATGCACACATACACACACAATGGAATACTATTCAGCCATAAAAAACAATGAATCTTGCCATTTAATGGATGGAGCTAAAGTGTATTATGCTAAGCAAAATAAGTCTGAGAAAGACAGAAACCATATGATTTCACTCATATGTGGGATTTAAGAAACAAATGAGCAAATAGAGAAAGAAAGACAAACCGAGAAACAGATTCTAACTATAGAGAACTAGTGACTACCAGAGGCAAAGTGGGTGGGGGAATAGGTTACATCGGTGATGGGAAATTAAGAGCATGCTTGTTGTGATGAGCACCATGTGTTGTAAGTAAGTGCTGAATCACTATATTGTACACCTGAAACTAATATTACACTGTATGTTAACTGACTGGAATTTAAATAAAGCTTAAAAAAAAAAGAATGTAGACTCTGAGGCAGTCATCCTGCAAATTAAATTCCTGTTCCAATACTTACTGGTTGTGTTACCTTGGTCAAGTAACTTGCCCTTACTGTTCCTCATTTTCCTCAACAATAAAATGTAGATGGTACTGCTTCACAAGTCAAGAAGATTACTTGAGATAAGTGCATTTAAAGAACATAGTACTTGGAGTGCTGGGGAGGTCAGTTAAGCATCTGACTCTGGATCTTGCTTAAGTGTTCATTATTGACCTCATAGGGTCATGAGTTCAAGCCCCATGTCAGGCTCTGTGCTGACACCTTGAGATTGGGATTCTCTGTCTCCCTCTTTCTGCCTCTCGCCCACTTAAGCTTGCTCTCAAAATAAGCTTAAAAAAATAAAGTTAAAGATCATGATACAGAGCCTGTACATAGAAAGTATAGTAGGTAAACCCCCCCTTATCTGCAGAGAATACATTCCAAGACTCCCAGTGGATACCTGAAGCTGCAGGTAGTACCAAACCCTATTTATATTGTTTTTCCTACACATGCATACCTATGGTAGTTTAATTTATAAATTAGGCACAGTAAGAGATTAAGAACAATAGAATAGAACAATTATAACATACTGTAATAAAAGATATATGAATGTGGTCTCTTGTTCAAACTATCTTATTGTACTGTACTTCTGCTGCTTCTAGTGATGACATGAGATGGTAAAATGCCTGTAGATGAGATGCAAGGAGGTGATTGACATACGCATGGTGACACAGAGTTAGGCTATTACAGACTTCCTGAGGATTTGCCAGGAAGGAAGATCATCTGCTTGTAGACTACAGTTGTCAGGGGGAAGTGAAACTAAGGATAAGAGGGGCCTACTGTACTCAGTAAATGTTAGATATCATTACAATGGAGGACATTCCTTACTGCAGCGGTATCATAAGATTTTGAGAAAAAGCAACAATGTTCCAAAATAAAAAGCTTGAAGCAAAAATAGGGGGCAGGCAGATACAGGAGTAGCAATATTTATCAATTGAGTAGAAGACAGTCTAAATTCAATTAGATCCCCAAGCAAAGTGCCTGGTTACTATTAAGTAGAAGCTTAGTAAATTCAGTTACTTGGCAAACGTTTAACAATTAACACCTAAGTGCTTTACAATAGAGATTTAGAGCAATATTTTACTTATTTAAAAAATAGCAGAAAAACAGTGTTTAAACTGAAACTTGTGGTCACTAATTAAAAAAGAAAAAAATCATTCCATGAAGTGAGCACACTGCACCAGATCTCCTACCATAGCAAAGAAAATCAACAAAAGAAGTATTATCAAAGAAAGGATAACCATGGATGTGTTGGAAGAATTCACCACTCTACTTAACATGGAAGGAGAAACTGTTCTAACTTATCAGGTAAAAGAAAAAGCATTAGTTCTCTTTGGGGCTTTCTGCCTTCTACAGTGGCAGCTTCAGCTTTTGGTGGCTTAGCTGCACCTCTCCTTCCTATTTTATCAAAAGAATAATTAAGAAATGAAATAATCCTTAAAGCATAAAGTATGGTCAATATATTTCCCATCCACTTACAAAAAAAGTAATTATCCAGAAAGTCATAAGCCCTAGCTAAAACCTGGATCTTACAATCTTTATTTTTTCCAAAAGGGAAGTTAATAAGAAGTAAAGTAACAAAGTCTCTCTGGGTAATTTACCACAGATTCTAAAGAGGAGAGCACAGAATTGAAGTTAACAGAAATAGTGTTCGCCTCCTGCATTCTACATCTGCATTAATGACATGCCTAGGGTTACCTAGGAACCTAAAATACAAAAGAAAATTAGAATATAGTTTTGCTGTAAAAAAAAAAAAAAAAAAAAAAAAAAAACCAAAACCAAAACATATCATGTAAATACCAAAGACTGGGTACAATCATTCTTAATTATTTTTAACTATAATATTCCCTCCGCAGCCTTGGGTTCATATTTCTGAGTACCCCCTTGATAAAATAATTTACGGAAGCAGAATTTATGAGCCTATGTGGAAAAAGAGTTATGAGAACAAAACCATATTTGACATAGTATTTTAATAGGTTTATTATTCACCAAAATAAAACAATAGCATGTATTGAAGAAATAACATATTATTCTACATAAAAGGAAAAATATGAGTGATACATAGACTTCTTAGAAAGATGACTTTTTTAATAGGAAAAGAAACCTCTTAAAGGACCCTGTCCTTAGGGAATACTTAGGGAGTGGACTGGATAAGCAAGCATAAAACAGAAGGAGAAATTACTGTGCATGATGAATGAATAAGAATCTACCAAGTGGGACTGTGGGCTGTGAGGGTGAAGAAGAGGCTACAGATGAGGGAGGCGACTGGAGACAATATGGAAGAGAGGCTCAATCAAGCATTTTATCTAGAAGGGGGAATGATGGGGACCTTACTAGGGCAGCTGTTTATTATCCACTTTAAAGTCACTTATTCTGTAGCACGCCTGTATGGCTCAGTCAGTTAAGCGTCTGAATTTGGCTCAGGTCATGATCTCACAGTTCATGAGTTCAAGGCCCTGCATCAGGCTCTGTGCTGACAGCTTGCAGCCTGGAGCCTGCTTTAGACTCTGTCTTCCTCACTCTCTACCCCTCCCACACTCATGCTCTCTCTCTCTCTCTCAAATAAATAAATGTTAAAAGATAAAATTAATAAATAAAATCACTTACTCTTCAATTTTCTAATCCCAAGCCAAAACATCCAAATCTTCACTAAAGTTCTCTTAAAAGCAGCCAACCACCTTGCCTGAGGGGTGTATTATGAGATATAGATATTGGATAAATCTGAGAATAAAAGAACAATTGCAACAGATGAAATGTAAAAATTGGTAAAAACAGGAATCACTATCTGGAGTAAATGTGAGCATCTCCTTCACTTAATCCTCAGACATCAAAAGGAATGCTGGACTTAAGCTAAATTTATTTGAATTGACAAAGAAGGACAAAGAGCCTTGACATCACCCCATCTCCTCAAATTCTCCATTCTCTAAGAATAAAATTCCAACCACATTTTGCTTTTGGTCAGTGTTCAAAAGTATCTTACACCACATACAAAAATCAACTAAATGGATCAAAGACTTGAACATAAGACATGAAACCATAAAAGTCCTAGAAGAAAACACTAGGGAAATCTCTTTGACAGGGTCTTGACAATGATTTTTTTGGAAGGACACCGAAACCAAAGGCCAAAAGCAAACCAACAAGTGGGACTATATCAATCTGAAAAGCTTCTACACAGCAAAGGAAACCACAAAATAAAAATGCAACCTATAGAATGGAATACGATATTTGCCAATCAGATATAGGATACATAGTTAATATCCAAAATATATAAAGAACTCAAAACTATATAGCAAATATAGATTTCTCCAACTAAAACAAAGGGCTGAGGACCTGAAGAGCCATTTTTCCAAAGATGACATATAAATGGCCAACAGGTATATGAAAAGGTACTCAATATCAGTTATCAAGGGAATGCAAATTCAAATAATGAGATATCAGTTCACACATGTTAGAACATCTAGCATCAAAAAGACCATAGTAGCAAATGTTGGTGAGGACGTTGAGAAAGGGGAACCCTCTTGCATTGTTGACGGGAATGCAAATGGGTGTAGTCGTGGTGGAAAACAGAATGGAGGCTCCTCAAAAAACTAAGAATAGAACTGCCACATTATCCAGCCATTCCACTTCTGGGTATAGAACCAAAGGAAATAATAAAAACAGGATATCAAGGAGGTATCTGCACTCCCATGTTCATTGCAGCATTATTCATAATAGCCAAGATCTAGAACTAAGTGCCTATCAATGGATAAACAAGATGTGGTGCACGTGCACACACACACACATGTGTGCACTAGAATATTATTCAGCTGTAAGAATGAAATCTTGCCACTTGTGAAAACACAGATGGACCTTGAAGGCATTATGCTAAGTGAAGCCAAAGAAAAACACATACTGCATGGTATCACTTGCAAACGGAATCTTAAAAAAAAAATGTCAAATTCTTAGAAACAGAAAAGTAGTTGCCAGGGGCTGGAGGTGAGGAAAATAGGGCAAGGTTGGCACGAGGGTACAGACTTTCAACTATAAAGTGAATATGATCTAAGGTTGTAACATAAAAAAAAATGGTGACTATAGTGCATAACATGGTGTTGTATAGCTGAAATTTGCTACGAAAATTATGTTTTCTCCAAACAAAAACAAACAAACAAATACAAAGATAAATATGTGAGGTGATGGATGTGTTAATTACATGGGGGCATCTTTTCACAATATATACGTACATCAAATCCAATCTCTAGAATGTACACTTTTGGTATTTAACAATTTTACTTGTCAATGATATATCGATAAAGCTGGGGGAGAAAAAGGCAGTATGTCCACAGCCCTTCAGTCAAACATGGAGGGTTTTTTGTTTTTGTTTTTTAATTACTGAGAGCAAAATCAAGTTTCCTTGAGTAAGAGAACTGATGCTTAAGTAACATATACTTCTGAAATTCTTTTAAATCTGTAAAGATATACAATATAAATCTTAACCTTAATACTTGTGTCCAACAAATGTGTGATTAGTGAGAAATTACCCTGTGGTGTACTTCATAGCCTAGAAATCTAAAATATTTCTGGTATGAGGGGTGCCTGGGTGGCCCAGTTGGTTAGGCGTCCAACTTCGGCTCAGGCCATGATCTTGTGGTCTGATCTGTGAGTTTGAGCCCCACATCGGGCTCTGTGCTGACAGCTCAGAGCCTGGAGCCTGCTTCAGATTCTGTGTCTACCACTCTCTATGCTCTTCCCCTGCTTACATTCTGTCTCTCTCAAAAATAAACATTAAAAAATTTATAAAGTATTTCAGGTATGAAATTTAATGATTCCAAGTTCTATAATATATAGATGACCTTAAACCTTGAGTTTCTGTGAAATCATTTGAATAAAGAACATGATCATTTATTTTCTGCTACAAAGGATTCTGAAAATCCTTACATAACTCAAGGGAACAAAATTGGTAAAGTATCAAACTATAAACCAATAAGGTTTTTTTGTTTTTTTGCTTTTTTTTTTTGTTTTGTTTTTTTTATTGCTGTAAAAGATGTTGCATTCTCTGGCCCTTTTTTCCCCCATATTCTCTAAGCTTCTGCCTCAAGCACTATTAACTTGGGCCCTAAATAATTTATTAAAATTCTATATATTTTGAGATCTCTTTATTTGGAAGAAAAATCAAGAGCCACTAATAAGGTAGAATATTAATATCTTAAATTGCTGAGAAAAAAATGAGTTTTTAAAAAGGCTAGATAATTTCAAAGTTGAATATTTGCTTATTAATAACCTAAGTAGGATACAACCCTAACAGTATCTAATACTTTAAAGAGAGAGAGAGAGAGAGAGAGAGAGAGAGAGAGAGAGAGAGAAGTAGAGAAGGGGAGAGGGGCAGAGAGAGAGAATTCTAATCTAATCAGGCTCCACACTCAGAGTGGAGCCCAACACAGGGCTCAATCCTATCATCCTGGGATCATGACCTAAACTGAAATCAAGAGTCCAAACACTCAACTGACAAAGCCACCCAGGAACACCCTTATCACCTTCTTATTTTATTTGCACATGGTCTACACCCAGGACCATGAAATCAGGTAATCATCATTAGTATTAGTAAACACAATTTGAAATCTAATGATCAGTAATAACATAGGTTCTAAGGATCCATGCTGTAGACAGCTGAGTTAGAGGCAGGGTTTTGTAATATTAGTCATTTATAAATTGAAAGTTTCCAAGTTTAAGAAAGAATAACAATCCACAATATCAGCTAATCTTATGTCTTTTAGTCAAATGCAATAAATATTAATTGATAAAATTGGAATACCAATAAAATTTAAACACACACACACACACACACACACACACACACACACAATCCATGAAATGATGAATACAGGACCCAAGAGAATGGCTTTCTCTGGTGGAGGCAGACAGGGGGATGGACAAGGACAACTGATGATTAAATATAGGATAATCTGGAGATCCTGGCTTTGTTTTGCACAGTGAGTTTGCAGGCGCTCATTCTATTATTAAAAGGGAAAGAAGGAAGATTACCCATGTATAGACCAATAATGATTGTGTTTTGAACCAAGGATTATCATTAATATAATCCCGGGCACTTGAAGTCCAAAGGTGTGTGGAGGAACTTTTAGAATTCACCTTTGCTATAAACATTTAGGAAATATATTCTTACATAATCAGTATTTTTGCTTTATTAAAATGAATGAATGTTTTTCTTTCTAATGAAGAAACCTACTAAATGAAACAGAATCACTGAAAAGGTCTTGAGAGAATACTTTGAAAATGTCTTTTTAAATAGGACTTTAGAAGCAAGCATACATTTAGAAATTTTGGCTAACATCTGTGAAATTGCACTTATATTTAAACAGAACTGTGAATGTCTCCCCAGGGCACCTACCATTCTATTTTAATTATGCCGCTTAAAAAAAACTGTTTTAACATCTAACAAAGCACACATGATGTGAAAACACTTGTTAAACCACCTCCACAGTTTTAACAATAAAACAAATATGAGATCATTGCATTTCTTAAGATTCATTAGATGAGAATTAGTGCATTGGCATGGTTTTTGGAAAACATTTGCCCTTGATATCGTTTCATATATATTTGCTATTTGGAGGGCCCCTTTCAAATTTGCTTTACACAAATTCTATATTAAAATCACAAGATATCATAAAATAAAGCTGTGTTATAATGGTAGCACAAAATTACTCAAGAAATTCCAAATAAATAACATGCTATCCGCTGAGAATAAAGTCATGTTTTTGTATCAAAAACTGTCAGCCTAAAAAACAAGTTATAGGTTTTTGCTCATTTGTTTCATATTAAAAACATTTAAATATGCTAACTTTAAGACACAAGAAAACATAGGTCACAAGTGTAAATAAGTTGAATTACTTACTTCTTGGGAATAATTCTCCCGTGGAGAAGCTTAAGTTAGTTATATTCCCAAGCCACTTGTTTAGGCTGTCTTCTACTTTTACAGATAGAACACTTTACAAAGTTCAAGCACAGTCCTAGATACCCAAAAAACATCAAATTTCAGTCTGGAAACATTTTGACTTTCATTTGCAGTATATTACGGGAATTCTCAGGATATAGTGGTACACCTCAATAAGAACTTGGTTAACTAGTGAGTGATGAATCTCCTAAGTGACAGATAATTCAGGTAATTTTACATTTCTCTTGCAAAATAGACACAGATCCAAGGACAACTCTCTTGGGAAAGAGATATTAACTTTTTTTTTTAACGTTTATTTATTTTTGAGACAGAGAGACAGAGCATGAATGGGGGAGGGGCAGAGAGAGAGGGAGACACAGAATCGGAAGCAGGCTCCAGGCTCTGAGCCATCAGCCCAGAGGCTGACCCGGGGCTTGAACTCATGGACCGCGAGATCGTGACCCGGGCTGAAGTCAGACGCTTAACCGACTGAGCCACCCAGGCGCCCCAGATACTAACTTTTTAAAAACACTCTGCTCTTCCACAATCTTACCTCTGAGATAATATATTGTGAACACTCTATCAGAGTGGAGATATTTTCTTCCTTTGTATGAATTATTCAAAGTGAGAGTGAATGAAAATATTTTTGCCTGTAGGCTTATCGTAGAAGGTAGAGTTACTGAACCTTCTTTTGGGTACCCTCTGGATCACCAAGACAGGAAAACAGACCTGGGCTTACAACAAAGCTTTTGAAGGGATGTGTGGTTGCCTTTTTTACCATTCCCATCCGATACTCTCCAGAATTCAAGCTTAACCTCACTGGTGGTTAGAGAAGATAAGGGATCCTGTCAATTAAGGTAAAGATGGAAGATCCCAATTCCTTTTTAGGATATCTAGATACAGAAGAGCAATGGCTTTATGAGCAGGATTGTTTTGTGTTTTCCCATATGTACATCTTTGTAAAGTATTTTTATATACTCTTTAAAATACCCGGGGAGAGCTCATATGTTTAGTCACAGAATAGCATATATTATATGCCATGCACTATCGTATTTACTGAGAGTTTGAGTAAGAGAGCCAAGGGGCTTATATTCTAGAAGAGTCAGTGGAGACAGGCCATTCAGGACATGCAGAGGTGGGCCATGGTTAGAGAAGTTTAGGAAGCACACTGGAAATGTGCTTTATTCAGAGTTGCAGGAAAGAGTCATCTAAGTGGAGACATGAAGAATGAATAGGCATTATCCAAGTAATGGAGGAGGAGGTGGGAGGAAGTAGAACTACAGACAAGTAATCTGCATATAAAAGAAACTGGGATGGTTTGAGATTGAAGGAAAGACCTAGATCTTTGAAACCAATGTCTAACAAGCTAAGTCTTGGCTGCCTGTCTGGATGAATTACAGAACTTCTCTTGACTTATTTCCTCATTTTCAAATAGCACTGTTAGGAAAATGAAATGATGTTACATGTGATCTACCAAGGACAGCACAGGTTTCTCATAATTGTTAGATTTTTCCTGCTGTTACTTTTTCCAATCCACATCCCTGTATTTTCGTGGATTTTATCACATTTATTTATTATTAGTATTTGCACAACTCAGAAAAAACAAGGAAAAGAAGAGGCATTTTATTTTTTTCTTTTTCTTCATCCTTCCCTCCACAATCAACCACAAGCTATTGACATTGGATTGGTAGACACCATACCTAGCTGATGCCCCTTGTGTCTGCTCCACTCCCCCATCACTCTGAACCCTATCATGTGCTCCAGATACATGGTAGGTGGTAAATAAATAAGTAGCTGTACTCTATCTTCCCTCAAATGGATTATTTTACCCACCCCAACATTTTCCATTTAGTATTTTCTAGACTCCTCTATAGTACTATGACACGGTCAAACCTTTTTTCTAAATGTATAATTTAGCCTTAGGCTCCATTCTACCCAGGAATAGATAGCAAATGATTGGAGAAATTGAGGTCAGCAGTGTTTTTTTGTTTATATCAGAGTCACTCAACCTGGGCACTATTAACAATTATAACAGATAATTCTGTGTTATGAGGGGATTTCCTGGTTGTTTAGCAATGTCTGTGGTCTCTATCCACACGTCTGTATTACTTCATTCCTAGTTGTGACAAGGAAATGTCTCCAGATATAGCCGTGTGTGTGTGTGTATGTGTGTGTGTGTGCGTGCGTGTCCTAGGAGTCAATCCCTTCATTTATTGAGAAACAAACCTATACTATAGACAGCATTCAACTCAAAATAACTTTTATCATGGAGGGAACAGACTTTTTTTAATTAACAAAGATTAGGTAAATTCTGAAGTTTGAAGAGAACAAAAATTAAACAAGGTATTTGATGCTACAACATTTTACCAACGTAGCCAATTCCCTATTCACTTCTGTCAAAATAGGGACATACTGACTTAATTGGTGGGTCGCCCAAGTGACAACTGTTAGGTTTTCTGATTTAGAGAACTGAAGTCTCAAGATCAAGAGATATCTCTGATATAAGATCACCTCAGGAGACAAGAAGTTGGAAGGGATAGAAAATTCTTTGCCTCTTGGTTTGTTATGATCAGGTTAATATTGAAGAATAGCTTGAGTTTCCAGCTCATCTTGCTTCAGACAGCCTGAAGATCAAGAATAATCACTGACAGCTGGGTCGATATTGACAAGAAAATTATATTGGAAGCTTGAAGCCGTCTATATATTTTATGCTTGAAGTCAGAAAATATTTAATTTCTTTCCTAGGATGCCTGAAAGATGACTTTCGGGCTAATTGCTAACATTGAAGTGAAAATGTTGTGTGTTTCTCTGATGTTAATTGGTTTACTTTTCAGAATTTCAAAAATCAGATTTACCAATGAATATATTTACCACTAAATATAATTTTAAACAATACTAAAATGGGTATTCAAATTGAAGTTAACATATATATGATTTCTGATATTTATCTGTTTCTTCTAATATGTCTTGAATCCTAGGTACACTTTACTTTTGCTTCAATGCCCTAGAGAAGGATTTAATTCATCTCTCTGAAATTCTGTGTCTGTGGGTTTGTGTGTGTGTGATAAGCAGTGTATTATATACAGTGGCACAATGGGTTTTATTACCATTTGGGGGGGGGTCATTTGGAAAATATGATAAGCCTTTTTAGGCAAATGCTATTCATTGCTGAGACTGTTAAGGCCAGCCACACACGTTTCTATTGATCTATTAATTGTACAGAGCTCCTCAGAATGATATTGCTTTAACCTTTTCTGTCCCTGCCTTTTTCCCTCTTTCTTTCTTTCTTTCTTTCTTTCTTTCTTTCTTTCTTTCTTTCTTTCTTTCTTTCTTCTGCTCCAAATGGATCTTCAGATTTCTGCATACTCTAAATACTTTAAATGAGCAATTCTCCCTTTCCACTGGTACCTTTGTTCAATCTTAAACTGTTTTCTACAGTCACATTTGGAGAGTGCACTGAAAGATTTCTCTGGTTAAATTAAGATTCCTCAGCAAAATTCTCTTTAGCCATTTTTAAAGGGTGCCTGAAAATCCTTGAGCAATGAAGTGAAACTTTATTCAACTATGTTTTCTTTCTTAATTCATTCTATATGGGAAAGAATTAAGTATTAAGTATTTTTTAATTGCCTGATATTTCAGAATTCAGACATTTAAAGAAAAATCAAACAAGAGCAATTACTTTGAGATAATCATCTTATCAATTCACCAAAACAACCAGCACTTGATAGTCAGCTATTTTAACACTAGCCTCTACTATCAACCTGAGTCCCTAACTATTGATGTTTCTAGAATTACTATTGTGCCTATCTCCAATCAGGAGTAATTCCTTCTTCCCTAGTTCCCTGCTCTTGTAACAAGATTAAGAGCTTTGTTGGACTTGGTTTTGAGTCCAAGCTCACGGAGCCCACTTAGATTATTTCTCTGCCTCAGCATTGTCATCCTTTGTGAACAGAATATATCTAACTCAAGTGTTGTTGTGAAAATAGATGGTTATATTAAGAACCTTTGATGATACCTGAAACTTTCAGATCCATCATCAAGCTTTGGGACCATAGAAAATGGCTGGAGGGATTTTTACAACTGTATAGATGGGTTGTATTGAAGTTCCTCTGTCACTGTACCTCACTCTATAAAAACACAGAACCCTGCAACTGAACTCTCAGAGGGGCCCTGTAGCCTGTTTTATCCAATGAAATGTTAGCAAAAGTAGAAACTTGAAATATGCTTGAATGACTGGGTTTTCATGCTCTTACACCTCTATCCACCATAGGAACATGTCTGGGCTAGCCTGCCAGAGAAATGGAAAATCACTAGAGCAGAGTCAAGTCACCTGGGACACCCCCTGGACTTGTAAGCCTCATCCAACAACCATCACCCCACAACCCACTCCACCATGGACTTCACAGTACCCTTTAACAAAGGTCACTTTCAAGTCCTTTAACATGTGTAGAGTTGAAAGGATATAGACAAGCTACTATAAAGTAAAAAATGCCTAATAACTCTGTATTTAACATCATACACATATTTAATATCCATTTGTATTACATATATGTCCATATATGTTGGAAACTTCTTTAGAAACTGCTCCTTCAATTTGCCCCTCCACCACCTGCATTTCTCCCCACTGCATTTCCTGTTTTGATCCAACCTGTCATTTCTCTCAAGAGTCTAAAAAAGGCCTAAGTTGGGATGCTTTCCAGATGCTTAGTAAGCACTGACTGAACTGACCCTGAAGAAATTGCTTCAGAGGATTTCCCCCACCATTTTTTCTTGTATCTATTTGCTTTATTCACAGTTTATATTTGGCCACAACTTGGTTAAAGCAGTGTTCCAAAGGGTAAAGTTGGTTTCCTCTGTTGAGAAAGTAATATTCCTAGGGTCGAGGAAGGAAAGTTCCAACACATATTTTTTCCTTCCTCAGAGGACTTTAATTCAGAAGTTCTGGGTATAGAATGGATATTTAACCTAAATTAAGTAACTTCTATGAAGAAGAAAATAGGGTTTTGTTGGTGGCATTTCAGGTTTTGAGCATCACTATTGAGCATCTTGTCGGAGATCTCTGTTTAAGTTGTGCATGGCATGCCTTTATGCTCCTGTTGTCTAGCAGGGAGCTTTGCATCTGTGTGCACATGTCCCCTGCTCCCCACACTAGGAGTCAAAGCTGGTCTGTCATAGTGCTGATACTTTAACAGGTAGTTCACAGGAGAGATAGGTTTATTTTTCAAGCCTCCCTTTTTGCTTCAAAACATCTAAGCACAAATTCAATTATTTCCTATTTTCTGATAGACACATTGCCTTATTCTAAGAGAAAAGTTAGAAATTTTTTAAACATAAGCAGAACAGGCTTTAAAGGAAAAAAAATCTAGAAAATTATATTCAAAAAATAGACAAAAGGATCTGAGGAGGAGGGTAAGAAAGAACAAGAAAGAAACAAGAAAAACCAGAAAGTATAGAAAATGTCTGGGGGTGCCCGGGTGGCTCAGTCAGTTAAGTGTCAGACTTCAGCTTGGGTCATGATCTCACGGCTCATGGGTTCTGTGCTGACAGCTGAGAGCCTGGAGCCTGCTTTGGATTCTGAGTCTCCCTCTCTATCTGCCCCTCCCCCACTCATGCTCTGTCTCTCTCTCTCCCTCAAAAATGAACATTAAGAAAAAAATTTTAGGGGGGCCTAGATGCCTCAGTTGGTTAAGCGTCTGACTTCGGCTCAGGTCATGATCTCATTGTTCCTATGTTCAAGCTCCACGTGGGCTCTGTGCTGACAGCTCTGAGCCTGGAGCCTGCTTCTGATTCTGTGTCTCCCTCTGTCTCTGCCCCTCCCCTGTTTGCACTCTCTCTCTCGCTTTCAAAAATAAATAAACATTAAAAAGAATTTAAAATGAGAAAAGAAAAAAATTAAATCATAGGATACTAAATATAGATCAAGGTTTCAGATACTTTCCGGTTTTTACTCTCAATGCTCAAATTCCTGAATTGTAAAACAAAGACTCAGGCCAGTCTTTCAGGCAGCAAAATGTTCTCTAAGTAAGAAAGGGCCGAGGTGAGGGGCGCCTGGGTGGCGCAGTCGGTTAAGCATCTGACTTCAGCCAGGTCACGATCTCACGGTCCGTGAGTTCGAGCCCCGCGTCAGGCTCTGGGCTGATGGCTCAGAGCCTGGAGCCTGTTTCCGATTCTGTGTCTCCCTCTCTCTCTGTCCCTCCCCCGTTCATGCTCTGTCTCTCTCTGTCCCAAAAATAAATAAACGTTGAAAAAAAAAAATTAAAAAAAAAAAAAAGAAAGGGCCGAGGTGAGATATACCTTTGTTAACCCCTAGTAAAAAATCTAACGTGGCTGTTAGAAAATGGAGGAAGAAGAGTAAAGTATTCTCCAGACTCAGAAGCACTTTGAGAACGGGGTTGGGGGGGAAGGCAAGCTACTTCATACCTTTTACAGAATAACTTAATGCATGGGGTTCAAGGGAGAGGGAACCACAGAAATATGTCAAACAGTTCACAACTACTCTCCACAAAGTCTGATCCTTGACCCAGAGCTTTTATAGAGTAAGGAGCTCATTAAGGTGAGTTTGAAGGGTAGTTAACTAAAGTGAAGACTGCTGTGCACCAATCAGATCTACTAGTTATCTAAAGTAGTACCACCCTCTCACCAGTCCAGTCGCCTAGTTATCTAAAGTGGTGCCACCTGTGTGATAGTCCTATCCGCTAGTTATCTAAAGCACCTTCTGAGCACCAGTTTAGGGAAGATAAGAATAAACCTTCCCAAATTCTGGTCAGGCATACTTGAACCTCCATGGGGCTGGAACAGGTAGCCTCAAGGGAGGTCATTGGGTGGCATGAACAAGATGGAGTTGGTGCTGTTTTAGTACTTCTACAGTAGTGTCTAATGAAACATTTCATACAGACAAAAAACTGGAGACTTTTTTTCCCCACAAATTTGTTACATTTTTTAAAATTAATGTTTATTTATTTTTGAGAGAGAGAGAGAGAGAGAGAGAGAGAGAGAGAGAGAGCGCGCCAATGGGGGAGGGGCAGAGAGAGAGGGAGGGAGAGAGGGAGACACAGAATCCAAAGCAGGCTCTAGGCTCCGAGCTGTAAGCACACAGCCCGATGCGGGGCTCGAACTCACGAATTGTGGGATCATGACCTGAGCTGAAGTCAGAGGCTTAACCGATTGAGCCACCCCGGCACCCCAAATTTGTTACATTTTTAGAAAAATTTGCCATATTACTTAAACAACAACAAAAACAAATTTTACACTTTTAGAGAAGTTTCAGGATGACAGCAGAAGTGAGGAGAAGGCACAGCAATGTCTCATATACCCTCTGCCTCTACACATGCACTGCTGCCCCCGTTATCAACCTCCCCCCACCAAGGTAGTATGTTCGTTCCAATTGATGGAACTCTGTTGACACATCATAATCACCCAAAGTCCAATCTCAGAGAATTTTAAAGCACTTGCTACAGATCCCCTCCATCACATACTATAGCTTCTCAGGGGAGCCTTACCTCAGCAGCCTCATAGGAGGCTTGTGGATGTGTGACCTACATGACAAAAGGGATTTCCTAGATTTGATTCACTTATACATCTTGAGATGGGGAGATCATCCTGTATTATTTGGGTGAGCCCAAGGATATCATAAGAGTTCTTATAAGGGAAAGAGAAAGCAGGGCAGTTAGAGACAGATAGAAAAGGAAGCAAAGGTTGCCTTGTTCTGGGGCCACAAGGAAAAGACTGTGAGCAGCCTCTAGAAAAGGCAAAGCAGGGAATGATGCCCTAGAGACTCCAGAAGGAACATAACTCTGCCAACCCATTTTATATTTCTGACCCTCAAAATTATGTATTTGTATATTTTTTGAGCCACTAAGTTTTTGGATCATTTGTTTTAGCTGCAACAGGACACAACTGTGCTGCCCAAGATAGAGAAAGGCCTACCTCAAAGATATTTATGGATATGAATTTTGCCTAACATAGTGGATTACAATTGATACATTATACAAACTCTCATGTTGAGAAGAATGATTTCAAGTTGAAATTAAAAGGACACATTACAACTTGACCAGAGACCTCTGAACTTCTAAACTACTGTACATAGGAAACAGGCTGAGAAATTTCCTCACTTATATACACCAGTGACTTATTATACAAAAATAATGATGCCAAAGGGATATATCCAAGAGATGGCAGAGGACAACTCTAGAGACCGAGATTGAGCCATAATCAAGGAATTGACAACACGTGTCCAGCTGGATGTCGGAAATGCTATATAGCAATGACTGCTGTGGGTATCTAGTTTTCTCTGAATCAGAATATCTGTACAGATCTCCTTAGGTCTCCTTAATTCACAGGGGTTCCAAGGAGCTTTCTCAGGAACTGCAATGCGAAGAGCACTATCAAACATGCACATGGTTTGAATAAAAGAGCTTAGACCTTGAATCTGAGACTGTTGCCATAAAAAAGTGGGGAGGGGGAGAATAGTCCTGGAGAAGGCTTCCATAACAAAGTATTACAAATTGGGTAGCCTAAACAACAGAAATACATTGTCCCACAATTCTGAAGTCTAGAAATCCGAAATCAAGGTATTCTAAAGACTGGTTCCTTCTGAGGGCTGTGAGGGAAGGATCTACTCCAGGCCTCTCCTGGCTGACAGATGGTCATTTTTTGTCTCTCACATCTTCCTTCTATGTGTGTCTCTGTGTCTAAAGCCTCCTTTTTTGTAAGAACACTCGTAATATTGGATGAAGGGCCACTGCAAGTGACCTCATTTTAATCTGATTACTTCTATAAAGCCTGTTTCCAAAGGTCACATTGTGAGCTAGCAGAAAGTCGGACTTCAACTTATGAATTTTGAAATGACACAATTCAACTCACAAAATAAACACATAGGTTTTTAACGAAGAGGTAACCCTAAATGGGACACGAGGAGTAAAGAAGCAGATTCCTCACACATATTTGGGTGAAGAACATTAGAAGCCTGAGAACTCCATGTGCCAAGGCTCTGAGTTGGTGATTTATCAGAATTCAGGTGCATGTGTGTACTAGTGATTGATTTAAGGCCCCCAGCCCCAAATGCACATTACATTGTCCATTCTGTGACAGAGCTGGACTCTAAAGATTTCTCCTTTGCCAACTGGCCTGATGCTAATTTTGCTTTGTCAGTAGAGGGTGCTGGAGGCACATGGCAGGAGTTAAGGCTTTTCTTCCTGGTTCCAGGGTATGCTTCTTAACAAATCCCTGCATTGTAGAAGGTCTCTCTCTGCAGGGCCAGGTCCTTGAAGTGTGAGCGGCTTCTGCAGTGGCAGTAGCCAGCAACACATGGCATACCCTACCCCCATAGGTAGTTTCTAAGGAAACCCAGAGGATGCATTACCAGCAACTCTGGCTAGCATGGCAATGTAATAAACTCCATCCAGTAAACTATGACCACACCCTCACAATGAGGCCTGGATCTTAACCCCAAAGATGTTCTTCTTTTAAACTGGTTCCTTTCTTGGGTGTCCTGTGTTAGCTCTAAGTGTTGTGACTATGCCTTATATATCCCTAAATTCTTTATATATTTGATAACTCCTTATTAGGCAATCACAATTACTACAATACCCTGTTAAAATTAAGAATTCTTTATATTAAATTGTTCCTAATCTAATGACAGTGTGATTTCTGTCTCCTCATAGGGCCCTGACTTAGGTATTATGCCAGAACTTATTGAAATATCATCAGGCAGATTGGAAGGCAGAGTGTGGGCTCTATAATGGGACTCAAGGAATGATTCTCAGTACGATGCTGTAAACTAGCCCACAGGATGCTACTATCTCTGCCAAAAATGAGAGAAATCAGGAAGCAATTGATGCATTTTCCAGGAAAACTTCTGTTTAGCTTCAATCCAAGGAAGGGGAGGCAGGTGATGACTTCAAAAACATACTGTGCCTTCTAGGTTGCCATATAAAGCCCCATACTCTTCAAGCACTGCTGGTTCTCTTCTCTCTTGTTCTATTTAATATCAAATTTCCACTTTACATGAAAACATCAGAGTAGCTGAATCTAAATTACACTGGAATGGGGGGAGGGAGCACCATTATCTATAGTCCAGAAAGTAAAAAGTAGAAAGAAAAAAAAAAAAAAGTAAATGGAAAAGCCAATTGATTTTGTCTCTTCCCAAAAACCTCCATGGAAGCCAAAGATTTTACTTTTATCTAATCAACAAGAGCTGGGTCATATGGCCATGTCTTGCTCAACTATTAAAAAGTGGCTAGGAAAAAGGGAAATGTGGAAGGGAGTGGAGTGAGTCAACCAACAGTATATGCCCACTTATGTATATAAGTCCTGCTCTCTTCTCCAAAACAACCCTAATTGACCTTTCCCAGTGGTGTGGAGATACGAACGACAGGAGGTTTGTATAAAATGGGTCATAAACTTTCTATAATGTTGGACTTTTGAATCTTTAAAAATTAATGAACAACTGAGAAACAATATTTATATTTCAAGTAATAAATGACATCAGGAAAATATTTAACTTTTTAAGCACAGGCTTATTATTCGGTAAAGATTGTGAGCAGTTTGTCATTCAGCACATAGAGAAAGCCATTACTAACACACAGGCTACAGTTTCTTCTTCCATATAAGAGCTATATATTTGTTCTACATGTTTTCACTGATTTGAACATATATATATATATATATATGAACTTATTTTCTTGGCAACACATTCAAATTTACCTATTTTTAAAGGCTGATATAAATCTATTCTGTTTAACCAATTAGATATTGATGGTAATTTAGAGAAAGATGATTTCCTTTTGAGACTCTTAAACACAGATTGCTGTCAAATACATGATACTTAGTATTTGTAATTCAAGAAAAGAAATACAATTTTTCAAAAAACATGACTGCATTGTATGCATGCTGGCACACAAAACTCACACAAAAGGCTAAATATGAACCACATATAAATATAGTTAAGTGTCAAAACATTTAAATTCTCATCAATGTATGTATATATTGTATATATAGAGAGAGCAATTTATGCTCTTTTTTTTTACCAGATAGGATTTAGCAAGCTTGTAAATTTAGTTTAAAAATTAAAACATTTACCTCATAGTTTTGTTACCACTATCTTCTAAAGTTGAGCATAGAAAACAGAAATGATGTCTCCACTCAGATGAAATAGGTTGAGAAGGGACTAAACTTAAGTTTACTTTCAATTGCTTCTATTGACACATTTATTCACGTAATGAGCATTTACTGAGTGACTACCATGCACCAGGCCCAATAATTAATAAGTACATAAGTAAATATATCTTAGGTCACATAATAAGCTGTATGAAGAAAAATAAGTCAGCAAAAGGGACACAGAGAAAGGGAGAGGAGAGGAATAGATATTTAAATGGTCCTGGAGTCTATTTAGTCAGCCTCACTGAAATGACCTCTGACCTAACAGAGGTGAAGGAACAGACCATGCTGGCATTTGAGGAAGAACAATCTATGCCTAGTGGGGATAGGACATTGAGGTCCAGAAAAAGTAAAAACCCTGTGTGTGTGTGTGTGTGTGTGTGTGTGTGTGTACTTGCTCTGCTCAGGAAGAACAAGCAGGTCTGGAGCACCGGGAACCTGACGGTGAGTAGATATACAGGAAGTCAAAATTGTAGGTGGAAGTCAAAGCATCCAGAACATTGTGGGCACTTGTTATGATGTTTGGCTTTTACTCTGAGTGGCATGGGAAAACCGAAGCATTTTGAGCAGGACTATGATGACTCCACTCTCTGCTGGTCAAACAGAGACTTTGGTGGGGAGTAGGAGTAGCAAAAGCCAGTGATGAGGTACATTAGTTAGGAAGCCGTTATAATAGCCTGGTTAAAGATAATAGTGGCTTGTCCATAGAAATAGTAGCAGAGGTATTGGGAAATGGTATTATATTGGATATAATTTGAAGGTAACGTTAATAAGATTTAATAAGTAATTAATTTGGGGATATGAGAGATAAAATGAGTAAAGGATGAATCACTCCAAATTTTTCAGTTAGAGCAAAAGGAAGGATATATTCACCATTGCTTATGTTGGGATAAATTGGATAAGGGTGTTAGATCAGAAATTCAGTTGTGGGCATAATAAACTTGAAGTGCACATCAGACATCCAAGTAGACATGTTGAGTAGTCAGTTGGAGGTAACAGTGTGAAGTTCAGCAGACAGCTTCAAGATAGAGATAGGCATTGGGGAAATATTAGCATACAGATGATATTTAGAGCTATGTGACTAAATGAATCACTGCAGTTAATGTTACTAATGCCTGGGATATGTCAGTCATTGTATTAGGGCCTTCCATATTTAATACCCACACCAATTTTGTAATGAAATGGAGCCCAAGAGAGATCAAATAAATTCCCACAGTTATATAACTAGAAAATGGAAGATGCAATATTCATTTCAATGTTACCTGAAAGTAAAATCTATTCTTCCATGAGAGTAGACACACTGCATTCCTTGCTCTAAATGCATTGAATGTTATTCCCACATGACTGTAGAAAGGACACTAATGTTTAGATCTAAAAAGCATGCTGATTTCCCTACTGTTAAAGAAACAACAGATTGAAAATGGAGTCACTTGTGCTAAGTCCCACGCCAGCAAACCAAAACTTAACAGCAACCTAACTGCAGTTTCAGCCTTGTCTAGGAATGTGACCTTTAATCAGTCAGTCTGGAATTTCCTGGCCAGCATTAGTGAGGTGATTGGCCTGATCTCTGATCAGCCCCTGCCTTCCCCACAAAGGGAAGGTGGCATTGTTGGAAACAATATTTTCTTTTGTTTTTGACCTCCTCATCCCTCCCTCTACTCCCATTCTCTGTCTAAAAACCTTCCATTTTACACCATTCCTCAGAGTTCTTTTTTATTTGCTAGACAGGATGCTGCCCAACTCATGAATAATTGAATAAAGCCAACTAGATCCTCAAATTTACTCAGTTTATTTATTTATTTATTTTTTAACACTACCTTCTGCTATCTCCACTTACCAAACTTTCCTCCCATTTCAGGAAATGTTAGCATCCTATCCCTCTGATTTCCTCCAAACCCTAATATTCTTGTTGAGAGATAATTTGAAACTATCATGTTTTGCTTTACCAGGGGGAGTTATCAGTATTTCCAAACACAAAGGAGACATTTCTGTAAATTTATTGTAGGGAACAGCAATTTTAAACAGACCTAAACTCATTGCAATGCACAATTCCAGTTCTTTTTTAGAGCCTGTGCATATTATTAAAGACTGGGGGCAAAAAAGAGGGTTTTTTTTCTTATGTATGTATTACTTGTATCTGTTATATATATAAGCATAAGTGTGGATGTATACTTTCTTAATAAATGCACTTGTGAAATCTATTGCTACTTTGAAATTTTATCACTGCTCTAAGCTTGTAAGTTTTCAAGACTCACAATTCCTGGTACATGCAACAAAATTATCTAGGCAATAGAAAGTCATAAAAAATAGTCATAAGCTTTTAGAAGTTTAATTTTATAGGAATAAATGAAAATATTGCAAAAATGTTGATTGGTAATGAATCTCTGGATGTGTGATTTTAAATATAAACTTGTTTCAAAAGTCACAGCTAATCATTTTATTCTTCTATATTTCAATGAAGAGAAGAAAATTATACACCATTGTAAATAAATCTCCCAAACCAAAATAGGTTAGTACATGTGAATATTATGTTTTGCCATGGTAATGTGTTCTTAGTCAAAGTTCTCCAATGTCAAACCTTCTAAAGGAAAGCTAAGTAAAAGAGAAAAAGTTATAGAATTTAACTAAGGCTTCTAAGTCACCATAAAGATAATTTAAAATAGGTTTCTCTTCATAAAAAGAATCAAAAATTAAGTTCTAAATTTCCACATTTCCATTTTTTTAAGTTATGGTCATAGAAGATTGATATAGATATATAAAACAATGAGTTAAACTTTTTTTTCTTTAACACAAAACAAATTTCTTAAAAATTGGTGATTAAGAAAGTGTCCTGGTAAAGTAACATAATATGAAGCACAGTTATCAATTAGAGCTGCCTACCTAATATCCTTACCAACCTCCAATTTTGTTAAGGATAATGGTGTACCTATATTCAGTATGTTCAGATTCTCACACTTCTTTACAGATGCATCCATGTGACACAGTTTTAGCCAATGAGATGCAATCAGAAGTTGAGGGGGCAGGAGTTGTCTAAGGCTTATTAAAGATAGAAAATACTTAAAATGTGCCTTCAAACATTTTACTTCACTCATTCCCTTCTCTCTCTGGGGAATGAAGATGCAAGCTGGAGGACAGGCAGTAATCTTGAAACCATGAGGCTAGGGGCATGAGGACAAAAGCCACAGACTAAACATAGCTGAGTAAATAGTGCAAAAAAAAGAATCTGGTCCTTGATGTCATTACGAATCTGCCATATCAGCCCAGGCCTACCTATTTTGACTTTTCAGATGGGAAAAATAACACCTTTGTGGTTGTTTTGATCAGTATTAGTCTGGTTTATTATTAGTAGCTGTATACTTTTAACTAACACAGTATACATAAGAAATTCCCCCATCCATTTCTGCACAAGAATTAAGCAAAGGATATTTTAACATGATTTCTAGTCTGTAGATCAAATTTCCTTGAGGACACATGCTATTGCCTAGCCTCAGTATATAGCAGCTCTTCTATAATTATTTGGGGAGATAAAGTGATAAATGAATAAATTAATGAATAGTTGTTAATGTAAGAACATGAGTTTTTTTTTTTAGGAAAATTATTTCAATGCCAGGAAAATTACTCTGAAATTTTTCTAATATATAGAATAATTTTTATTCTCAGTGATGAGATATCTCAAGTTCCCAAAATATCTGTAAGAAAAGTTTTAATTTATATATAACCAAGCCAATGCTTAGCAATTTCTCTTAATGTAAGCTTAATGTAATGTAATGTTACATAATTATTCAAGACAGTTGAAAAATATATGACTGCATTATATTGTAGAGAACTTTTAATGATTACCTATAAATAATGCAAAACTAATCAAAGTAAGTAAACTGCCTCGAGTTATTTTAGCAGATGATTTGACAATAGGTTAATAGTAATAAAAACAGCAATAGAAGGGAAGTAACATGGTTCTGAGGTTTTTCTTCTATCTTCAGGGATGCCTGAGGACTTGGAATTTGGTGAAACCTACTGCAATATTATCTCAAGGAATGAGAAGGAGTTTACCTTTACAGATCCCAAATAAGTGAAAATCTGGCCAAGGAAGATAAACTAAATTAAGCAGCTATAAGCAAGGCACAGTTAATACTGTTGATGAGATGCTGCTGCCCCAGAGGAGTGCAGTCGTGATGCCTGAGGGGTTACCCGGCTGGCTGGTCACAAACACTTGAGAGCTTCTCTGAAATTACCTGCACACATTCTGCTTAGCTCCTGTGACCACATGCATATAAGTGCAAAACGGCTGAAACATTGGAAGCTGTTGCTGGAAGGTACAAGACTTGTGCTGTTCTGTTGTTTTTTGTCATATATCCTGTATGAAAACTAAGTATACTTGGTGTTGGGTAAAATCTATCGTACTTTGTGAGTTTGAGAGTCTCTCTGAATCCAAGACCACTCCTTCTAGTAGAAGAAAGTGGGTGATACACCTGACTAGTTTCCAATGTGACCCCAACACAAAGTATTTAACCGAAGATTTTCATAAAATATAATAGCATACCACAGTTGTAATTAGCTATATTAAAACAATGTCTCCATACGACAATATATTCTGTACTTTTCCTCAAAAAATACATAGCCTTGGCTATGGTGCTCTATCTTGCTACCACACTACTGTTTAAATAACTTCTCCCTTGTTGTAGATACTTGTGGCTCCTAAATCCTAGGGTGGGAGCCCAGCAATATGGAGAAAAGTGAAGGAGAGGAGAGAATGTCAGGGAACATCCTCCTCCCCCAGAATTCACCTCTACCCCTCCTGCTTTCTCAAGAATCTCACTCGCAGCATCTGGCTGGCTCAGTTGAAGGAGCATGAGACTCTTGATCTCAGTGCTGTGGGTACAAGCCCCACATTGGGTGTAGATTATTAAAAAAAATCATTAAAAAAGGAATCTCTCTCACTCTACAGTTTTCTGATATTTTAAACTCCCCTTTCTCTCTTACCTGGACTCTTCTCAATAACTTTTAAGAATGTTCAATTCTCTCACATTAAAACAACCAAAGAAGCTAAATTAGGCAACAGAACTTCCTCCTCCAGCTACCACCCTGCCCCCCTTTAGCTTGTTCTCTTTACCTTTTATATTTTATTTTTTTTAAATGCTTATTTATTTATTTTGAGAGAGAAAGAAAGAGAGCAGGGAAGGGGCAGAGAGAAAGAAGAGAGAGAATTCCAAGCAGGCTTCCATGCTTAGTGTGGAGCCTGATGCAGGGCTCAATCTCATGACCCTGAGATCATGGTCTGAGCAGTAATCAACAGTTGGAGACTTCACTGAGCTACCCAGGTGCCCCTCTTTACCTTTTTATTATTTAACATAATCCATCACATCTCTCCACCTCCCAGATAACACCTGCCATCTCTCTCCTCAACTCCTGTAATAGCCTCCTGGCTGGTTTCTCTGCCTCTGTTATGATTCCCCTCAAATCTTTTCTCCACACTGCCCCAAACACATATTTTGGGAAGGCAATACAGATCATGTTAACTCCTCACACTAAACACCTTTCCATGGATCCTTTTCCATTTGAGCATTTAGACCAATGTTCTTTAAAGGCTCTTGGAGGCCCTGTGTGATCTCTCTTGCTATCTCTCTCCAGCCTTATCTTCCTGACTGCCCTTAGCAATTTGAGTTTCAATCAGACAAACTTTTCATTTTCACTTTCTTTTACTTACACTCAATATGTTCCCTCTTGCCATAGAGTCTTCCTGTTATACTTTCCATTTACCTATATTTACTTAACCAATTTCCACTTATTCTGTACATTGCAATTTAGCACCATTTTTCCCCATGAGGTCCTTCACCGAGTACATTAAATTCCCTCTATACTCTGATATCCTACCTCATACCTTTCTTCCTTAGAACAGTCAACAGTTTTCATCTCATGCATATTGTGGGGATGAGTGAAAGAATACCTACCTTCTCTATTAGGCTATGTATTCCATGGGTTTTTAGACTTAATTTTTGTTCAGTCTTGTAACCCCAGGGCCAGTGTGCCAGTGCCTGGCATATACTTAGTAATAAATACCTGTCGACTAAGGTTGCTTCTATGCCTTTCTCCAATTTTGCTGTTTCTTTCTGAGACGTTTCTGTGCTTTCAGTTCAAAGAGAGGGGAGAGAAGAAAATACCAAAGGTGCTGCAATTTTTCTCTTGATCTTTAATCCCCTTTTTATTTTTTTCTCCTCTTTAAAATCCTGCAAAGTTGAGTCTCCAGATAAGTGATGGGGGAAAAAAAAAGTATATATTTCTACATTTCATTCAGATGAATGAATGAATATGACCATTCAGATATGGCCTAAGATGCAATCCGTGAGTGCTTGTTTCTGTCCCAAAAGATGCATTTGGCCCATAACTCAAGGGGGGAGAAAAAGTACCAATAAACACTTGGGATTCCAGATATTACTATATTGGCCAAGAAAGGAGGAATAGGGGAAAAAATGGAAAAAAGGTTTTCCAGTAGAAGCCATTTGGAAGGGGAAGAACTCCAGCAGGACTCCTCAAATGGGAGGCACAAGATGGAGGCAAAGAGGACATACCTCAACCCAAGACCTTAGATTCATTTGAATATATCAATTGAATGAATGATATTTTTCATTTCTTGCAAATTGTGAAATGAAGGACTTGTAGCAGCTAAATTTCAATTTAACACTCATGACATGTAGTTCCTTAAAATCTCATTGATTTATACACTTGCTCTTCTTTTTTTCATGGTTATGATAAATAACTAAAAAATTGAGTCTATCACAACGGTGATAAATAAGGTCATTTTTCATTTATAATGGAAAGCTTGTCTTTCTTGAGGTTATATGCCGCATAGGTAGAAGCTGAAACTTACTCATAACATGAATGATGGGTAGCTAAAGGGTCCGTTTGTCATAGTCCGTCTAGTGCAAATGAGATGGCTACAAAGCTTAGAGCCCATCCATTTATTTACAGAGACAGATTAATTTTTCCATCTTTTATTTTCTCTTTTGAACCTTAGTTTACAATGAAGGTTCCTGGAGTCTTCCCTGAAACATACACGCACACAGAATGTGACAATTTTCATGGTCTCCAGGTCTCAAATATTTCACTGAGGAAAAAGGAAGACTTTGAGAAGTTTTAAAGACAAGGAAAAAAAAAAACAGAATTGTGAAAGAAAAGATTAAGATTCAGACAGAATGTAAAACCTTTGAAATTATGTTTTTTTCCAGTACAAAATGATGTTTTCAGGTGAAGAAGTCTCCACCAGTGCCATGTTTTAAGCAGCTGAAACAAGAACAGCCTGTCCTGTTCAGCCTTAAATAGAGATTTGAATTGTATTACCATTACTATGGGGAAATTGTTTAATGCATTTGGCTTGCTAAATATTTCTTCTTGGGAAAAAAAAAGAAGGAATATCTACAATGATTGGCAACAGAACAACATAAAAAATCATCAGAATATTTATGTTTTTTATGTAAAAGAACGTGCATTAAAGAGTTAGGTCTAAGGAATTCATTTTGAAGGGAATTAGCCCAAGGAGCTAACTGACTTATGGATTACAAAAGAATATTTTAATGATACATCAACAAATGTAGTTGCTTTGGGCATCAATTGAAATATTAGGAATTACCATAATTGAATACATTTTCAAATATAAATAAAATGCAAATCTGACTTCAGTTGCTATTTATTTGGATTAGAATGGTAAATACTTTTAATAACACATTAGAAAAATCATTAACTGAAGATCCATTTACTAAGTGACAATAATAAAAAGTGATGATCAAATGTGAGCAGATTTATATTTGCAATCTCAAATCTTTCAGTAATTTCTCATAAATAATCCCTAGATTTACCGTGTTTTTCAATGGGGGCATTAATGTTACTTTAAGGAGACAATTCTCCCTCTTTGTGACTGGCTATATACTGTAAGACTTTTGACATTCTTCCTTCCTTGGTACTCAACTCTTCCCAGTCATTAAAACAACAAAAATCTCTCTTACAAAACACACATTTTCAACTGCCTCCATGGGTTGGTGATGGTAATGCCTCCTTCCTTCAGAATGATTGCTAAAATATAAAGAAATGAGCTTCCCAGCAAACACTTCACAGTCATCTCTGAATTATCGATTTGCTATATCAAAATGACATAAATGAAACCAGAGAATATATGGACTAGAGACACAGTATCGTAAAGATAAACACATTAAGCATTTTCAAAAGGGAAATAAGACATTCATTAGTATATTTTATTTATTTTATTTTATTTTTTATCTTATTTGAGACAGAGAGAGAGCACTCAAGACAGGGAGAGGGGCAAAGGGACAGGGAAAGACGGAATCTTAAGCAGGCTCCATGGCCCAGCGCAGAGCCCAATACGGGGCTTGATCTCACAATCCTGAGATCACGATCTGCACTGAAATCAAGAGTTAAATGTTTAGCGGACTGAGCTACCCACGTGCCCCCATTAGCATATTTTTTAAGTTTATATATTTATTTTAAGAAAGAGGGAGAGTGCAGGGGAGGGCAGAAAGAGAGGGAGATATAGAATCCTCAGCAGTCTCCAGGCTGTCAGCACAGAGCCCCCTATCTCACCAACCATGCGATCACGACCTGGGCTTAAATCAAGAGTTGGATGCTTAACCAACTGAGCCACCCTGGGACCCAAACATATTTTAAAATTAAAAAAATCTATTAAGATATTTTAGGAAAAGTTGAACTCTACAATGAACCTTCAGGAAAACCAAAAAGACTGATTTAAAATGTGATAATTATTTTATATGTGTCATTTTTTTTTCCATGAGAGATATGTATACCTTATTTAAATTTATTTTAATTCACTCACAGAGAGAGAGAGAGGTGGGGGGGGGGGAGAGAAAGCACAAGTGGGAGAGGAGCAGAGAGAGAGAGGGAGAGAGAATCCCAAGCAGGCTCTGCACTGTCAGTGCAAAGCCCAATGTGGGGCTAGAACTCATGAATGGTGAGATCATGACCCGAGCCGAAGGCAGATGCTTAACCAACTGAGACACCCAGGAGCCCCTGTATACCTTAATTTAAAATATCAAAGTGAGGTTTTCTCATTATGTTAAGAATATATACAGTATTTCTAACATACATAAGCACAATTGAAATTCTAGGTGTCAATTCACCTCTGTATCAGGATTTTGTCAACCTGAAAAACAGATCAATATAATGTTATATATGATACATATTTTGTTATAAACCAATATATTAAAACAAACAAAAAGTATTTTATTTTAAATGTGATTTTGTAGTGTAAGTAGCATGTATTTAACTATTGTTTTAACTCTTAGCTATCTAAATTATGCACCAGTAAAAGGCTCTTTCCTCTAAAGAGCCTAATAGTATATATTCTAGGGTTTGCTTATCATATGGCCTCTGTTGCCACTACTCAATTCTGCCATGGCAGTGTAAAAGCAGCCACAGAAATAAGATAAAGAAGTGGGCATGGTTGTGTTTCCATAAAACTTTATTTACAATAACAGGTGGCTTTGGTACACACAGGTGTACTTTGTCAAACCCTGGTGTCAATTATAAAATAACAAGAACGTCTTCAATAACATAGATAAACTATGTCAAGAATGCATCTTTTCCATTGCTTTGAATTTTTTAAGAAAATGTGTAAAATTTCTACATTCTTAAATGTCTTTTAAAAATAAAGTTATATTAATAATAGAGAATGACACAAAAATCATAAGTATATGCCAACTTTTTTTTTTAATCACTAAGGAAAAAAATAAAAATAACCATTTTAGTTTGGGACTGGTGGTAGTGAATTTCTAATTTGATGGTATTGTATTACAGCATAGCCAATGAAAGGAATATCTTTTAATGGACTGTTTAGATAAATGGTGTCGATGTCTTAATCTAATAATATTTGAATACCAATAAAAGCTATACTCACACTTCACCAATTACACACACACACACACACACACACACACACACACACGCACACACACAAAATCTGGCCCTTCAAGGTATTATATTGCTGTTATATTTAGCAATATAAGAACACACGAGGGAGTACTTTCCATGACTTCATGTGAATCTCTAGATCATCTAGATTGAAGTTCCATTTCAACTTGAGGAATTCCTAAATCTTAGAGAAAGAAAATCACATCAAGGTTCTTGTGTGTGGTTAGTGCACTGAAATTTCAGTGGTTTCAAGTGTCATATACTCTCTATATGAACTCTAGAAATGGATTAAGATATTTGGCATTGATAAACCCAAATTCTTAAACCTAGTTTAGAAAGCCGTATATTTTAATGCATTCCACCATAACAGTTTTCTCAAAGTGTCGTCCTCTGATCTGTTTTATTAGAACCACTTAGAAAGTTTTTTTTTTTTTTAAACAGACATTTCAGTCCCCATCCTAAGCCCATTGGGTTAAAATCTCTGTAGATAGTGATGAGTTTATAAATTCATGGATATATATTCAGGATTTTCTGACATAATCATCCCAACTACATTTCTCTGACTAGCTTCTAGGGGGTCAATGTTTTGGGTAAGCTTATGGTATCGTTAAAGTGTGGATATGCTATTACTACCATTTCTGGATCCTTCATTAATGTTTTCTGTAAGGCTATTGGACTGTGAATGTTCATCCTCCTGGAGTGGTGCTTAAAGCCTATAGGCCAATTCACAGAACAAATCTTTATCATTATGGATGAGGCCAAATCTTAACAAATATATTGCAAAGAGTATTCTTCCATTATTGTTTTATTAGAATATGATGCTATATTGAGTAAGATAATGATTTATGATGAATGAAATACATTAAAATTTGAGAATTAAATATTTGAAAATATATTAAAAGCTTTCTTATATCAATAACCACAGCTTACAGTGCCTCCGACTACTCTAGTGAATTCTTAATAAAAGAGACCAGGGGAATTTGATTTCTTTCCCAGAAACTCTAATAGTAATTTCATGAAGGATTTAAATGTAGAATGCTTTGTGTAATCTTAATCAGATTGAGATTCATTGAACCTAAACTATTTTCAGGCACATAGTTGTTAAAAAATTCAAGATGCTGAACTGAAAGTAGGATATGACAACTTGTCTTAAAGAATATGAAGTCTACAATAGCTTAACGCTAAAGCACATTAATGGGATTTAATAAACCTAACATCTTCACTATTCAAACACCATTCAATACTGGCCAGTTGTACATCATTTGGGACAATTTAGAGTTTGGGAATGTGCACTGACCATGTCTACCAAACAAATAGTATAGCAATCTTTATCAGAATAGTAATGTCTTGGGGCGCCTGGGTGGCTCAGTCGGTTGAGCAGCCGACTTCGGCTCAGGTCATGATCTCGCGGTCCGTGAGTTCGAGCCCCGCGTCGGGCTCTGTGCTGACAGCTCAGAGCCTGGAGCCTGCTTCAGATTCTGTGTCTCCCTCTCTCTCTGACCCTCCCCCGTTCATGCTCTGTCTCTCTCTGTCTCAAAAATAAATAAACGTTAAAAAAATTTAAAAAAAGAATAGTAATGTCTTATCATGACATCTAAAGAAATTAAATATGGTCCAGTTTATTATCAAGTAAAATATTGGGGGGAAAAAGAGCAAATACAAACTATTAGGAAAAAACTATTAGGAATCATGCAGATTTAAATTGAAAGGGAGCATACAGTGAGTCATATGCATTCATTCATATGCATGCAATCTGCGCTATGTAAGATATGTAATCAGTGGGAAAAATGATTTGATTCAACAAATTGGGTTACTTCTTTCTCATTTGATGACTTGTTTTATGTCACAAAAGGTTAAATAAGTATATACATCTTTAACTCAAATACATATGTACATATGTAAACCCCCCCCCCTTTTTTTTTTCTGGAAAATGCTCTTCATCGCAGCAAAACGTCCTTAAATCATATCGTTTATGTGACAAACTAAGGTCATGATAAATTTTCCTTAACGAAGAAAACCAGCATGAAACATTTTCCTACTTCTGGGAAAAATAACCATTGGGCATTTTGGCAAAATTAAGAGTGAGCTACTGTTTTATTTTCACTAGCAGCCAGTCACACTTTGATATGTACATATGCTAAGTGATTTTGAAAAATCCCTGTGTATTGTGAAATCCCTATTACCTAAGACATCTAAAAGTATTTCACACTCACTGCAGTGTGCTTATGAAGAAGTTTTTTTAAGGGAAAATATCTGTAATTCATGATTATATTTCCAAGTACACCTGAATTCATCAAGTTACCTATTTGGAATATATTATCAAAAATAACTTCAAAAGCAAGCATGCAAACAAGTAGACAAATGCCTCTAGTCAGTCAGGTGACTGAAGTTGAATAGTGTCTATTCAATTAGTTTATATTTTATTTAAATATAAAATTAATGATTCAAATACTGTGCTTCCTTAAAAGGAAATTTCTACACCATGTTGTCTAAGCAACATGACTTTATAGGTAAAACGCCACATTTTTGTAAGTGATCTATGATTATTGAGTTAAAACTAAACCACTCATAGAAAAAATCAGGTATTTTAAGAAATAAAAACAATTCCATTTATTGTATAAGAAATCAAAATTTCTCATTTTCTTTGTTTCCACCCCACATTGTTCCTAAACAATGTGATTTAAGAAGCTAATAGTGCTAGCAAAACTGGATAGCAATATGCAGAAGAATGAAAGTGGACGACTTTCTTACACCATACACAAAAATAAATTCAAAAAGGATGAAAGGCCTAAATGTGAGACAGGAAACCATCAAAATCCTACAGGAGGAAACAAGCAGAAACCTCTTTGACCTCAGCTGCAGCAACTTCTTATTAGACATGTCTCCGGAGGTAAGAGAAACAAAAGAAAAAATGAACTGTTGGGACCTCATCAAGATAAAAAGCTTGTGCACAGCAAAGGAAACAATCAGCAAAACTAAAAGGCAACCGACAGAACAGGAGAAGATATTTTCAAACGACCTACTGGATAAAGGGTTAGTATCCAAAATCTATAAAGAATTTAGCAAACTCAACACCTCAAAAAACAATTCAGTGAAGAAATGGGAAGAAGACATGAATAGACACTTTTCCAAAGAATGCATCCAGATGCCTAACAGACACATGAAAAGATGCTCAACATCACTCATCATCAGGGAAATACAAGTCAAAACCACAATGAAATACCACCTCACACCTGTCAGAATTGCTAAAATGAACAATTCAGGAAGCAACAGATGTTGGTAAGGATGCACAGAAGGGGGAACACTTCTGCACTGTTGGTAGGAATGCAAATTGGTGCAGCCACTCTGGAGAACAGTATGGAGGGTCCTCAAAAAATTAAAAATAGAAGTACCCATGACCCGGCAATTGCACTGCTAGTTATTTATCAAAAGGATATAAAAAGGCTGATTCAAAAGGGCACATGTATTCCAGTGTTTACAGCAATGCTATCAACAATAGCCAAATTACGGAAAAAGCCTAAACTAATGAATGGATAAAGAATATGTGGTATATATTAACAATGGAATACTACTTAGCAATCAAAAAGAATGAAATCTTGTCATTTGCAACAATGTGGATGGAACTAGAGTGTATTATGCTAAATAAAATAAGTCAGAGAAAGAGAAAATATGATTTCACTCATATGTGGAATATAAGAAACACAACAGATAAACATAGGGGAAGGGAAGAAAAAATAAGATAAAAACAGAGAAGAAAAACAATAAGAGACTCTTAAATACAGAAAACAAATTGAGTGTTGCTGGAGGGGAGGTGGGGGGTGATGGGCTAAATAGGTGATGGGCATTATGGAGGGCACTTGTTCAAATGAGTACTAGGTGTTACATGGAAGTGATGAATCACTGGGTTCTACTCCTGAAACTAATACTATACTGTATGGTAACTAACTTGAATTTAAATTAAAAAAAAAAAAAAGAATATAATGCAACCATAAAAAAAGCTTACCAAGGTACATAAATAAGAATATAGTAAGATAACTGTAAATTAAAATTAGATGAGAAAGAGAGGGTTAATACAGAGAGAGACACACACATGCCACAAGCTTAGGGTGATCAAATGGAACCAAGAATAAGGCTGATGCAAAATACATATTATTGCATTGTGAAAATTAATAAAGGAAAACTTCACTAAAGTGGACTCAGGAGGCTACAAGGGGAGGCTGGAAGAGGGAGCCAAGTACTACTCCATGCCAAATATAGGAAGAGTTGTTAATTACCAACTCCAACAGAGGACTCCTTAACAGGAAAGAATCATCAATTACAAGCTTCAAGGAAAGATGTACATTGAATTTCTTATGAGAAATCAACTACCCTTGTAACTCAGGAAATGAGAAACCATCATCACCTTGAACTCCTGCTTTTCTCCAATGGGCTTTTTTTTACTCAAAACACCTTTCAATTTCCTTTTCCTTCTCCCTGAAATCATGTTCCTCTCCTTTGTTTGTAGGACTTGCCTATATTTTTGCCATAGTTTGAATATTCTGAATTATAATTCTCTATTATCTTGAATGAACACATTTTGCCGGTAAAATAACTGACAATTTTATTTTGAAGGTTAACAGGATCATAGGAAATGTTAGGAGAAAGGACCTAGTTGGTAACATTACAAGAAGCATGAATAGATGTTTGCCAAACTCATTTAAAAAAATTTTTTAATGTTTATTTATTTTTGAGAGAGAGAAAGAGACAATGTGTAAATGGGGAAGGGGCAGAGAGAGGGAGACACAGAATCTGAAGCAGGCTCCAGGCTCCCAGCTGTCAGCCCAGAGCCTGACACAGCGCTCAAACCCACAAACCATGAGATCATGACCTGAGTTGAAGTCGGACACATAACCAACTGGCCCCATGTTTGCCAAACTTATAAGCTAAACTTTAAGAAAGCTGATTTCAGAAAAGTCTTTTCTTCTTTCTTTCTTTCTTGCATGGAGCCGGATGCGGGGCTTGATCTCAGGAACCATGAGATCATGACCTAAGCCAAAATCAAAAGTCTGATGCTTAACCGGTTGAGCCACCCAGGTGTCCCAGAAAATTCTTATGATATAAGGTGGGGGGATAGAGAATTTAATATGAAAATTACCAACCACACAACCCTAATGGCTCCATTTAAATAAAAAGAGGAAAAAGCACAATAATAAGAGAATAAACAAAATGGAGGGGAAAGCACACACAATTTGGGGTTTGAGTCCAGTCTCCTTCAAATTTAACACAAGCTTATTATGAAGTTAATGTAGTAAGAAAAATAATAGCCACTATTTCTTGAGGATTTAGTCTATGCAACAACATTGCCCATCCTTCATCATTTCTCACAATAACGTTGCAGGGCGTTATCAACACCCATTATCTTTATAATCAACATAGCATTTGAGTTTGGGGAGTTTCCGTAACTTGTTCAAGTCCCATATCTGGAAGTAGAATCAAGACACTCTAAGTCCATCTATTTATTCATGTTCTGTGCTACTAGGAACTTCAGAAACAGAAGCCCTCAATCCAACACCTTAATCTGCCAAATTAAACTTTTTAAATTGAGCATTATCATTTTGTTGTTATTTACTTAATGCCCACAATGTGCCAGGCAATTTGCTAGCCTCTTACACCACCAACAATGTCTGGATTTAAATTCTACCTCAAAACTCGGTGTCTCTGTTGCCCTATCAGTAAAACTGAGATAATCATAAAAGCGATTTTATGCGTTTATAAGAAAATATTTATAAAGCACTTAGAACTCCATTGGGCACACACCAGGCACCCAGTAAATGATAGCTACTTCTTATTACTCACTGATAAAGTTTGTCTCCTTTACTTTCTACGTCTAGCATAGGAACAGCGCCTGAGACCAAAAGGAAGCTAAGTATTTTTTGAAAGAATGAATTAACATTTAAGACAACTAAAGAGAATAAAATATAAAGTGATTAAGCAAATCACCAGAGTTGATCTCTTTAGAAGTCTAGATTTTATGAGTATTCTTTCCTCTTGCTCCCTAGCTTACCCTGGGCTCAGCAATGTCTGGAGATTTTAAAGTATTTGAAGCTTTTCACGGGATTTTCCCACCTCTCTAACCCCTTCTAATTACCATGCAGCACCAGCATGACTCTGCATCTCAAAAATGTGTGTCAGTACACTTGTGTTTTGCATTTTATTTGATCATGGCAGTAAACTAAATTTTCAAAGTTTGTGAATCAACTAATAGGATCATTGACTCACAACCTACAGACATTACAGGGGACTTTAGGCTTTATTTCAGGTCAAAGCCCCCGATTGCACTTTGGGTATCATCAATAAACCATGGGGTCATTCCTGGCAAAGTGCAGTCTTACAGGTGCGCTGATCACACTGCAAGACAATCTGCAGAAGCACAGTCCGTCTGTTTCATCATCTCTCTTCCCTCTATGCTCGGTAACAATTGCTCTGTGTCAAACAGAGAGACAGATAAGGCAGTATGTCTGGGTCTAAAGTTTGAAATTAGCTCTTTTTCTAAATCTTGAATATGTTTTAGGCTTAAACCTTTGATAAGGTACAGGAAATGAGATCACTTGTCCAAAGTTAAATGCTCATTGAGATGAGACAGGTCACTGCTGTAAAGTTATCATTCATTGGTTTCTTAAACTATGACAGTGATTATTTTGAGAAATGAGGAAAGATGCTTAGAATTGGAAGACTGGGACAAAAAATACACCTTGTCTACACTTGTTCTACAACTTACATATTTTTAAGGTTTTTACTATCACTTTAGTAAATTAAATTCACTTTTAATTTACTTTTAATTTAATTAATTCACTTTAATAATAAAGTGAATTATAATAATATTAATAATAATAATAATTCATAAGAATAATGAAAGTAATTCACTTTTAATTTACTATTTTGAATCCTCCATTAGAACGTGATAACCTCAAAGGCAAAAATCACAATCTAAAGTTTGTGCTCTCATCTGCACCACTGTATGTGGCCATAAATAAGTAATTTAATTTTTCTGAACCTCAGTTTCCACACCTACGTAATCTCTTTCCTTAATTATTTCAAAGAGATTAAACCCAAATGTATAAAAATGCTCTGAAAAAGGCAAACTACTAAATAAACACAGGGCATGATATAGGTATAAAAAGACAAAAAAATAAAGTCCAACCATTTTTTTTTCATTGAGAAAATTTAATGATCCATCCAAATTTATTTGGTAAATATATAAAGCAAAAGAAGTTCAAAGTTTACTTTGCCTAAGATCAAACTCAGAAGAATTGTAGGTGGTAAATGATATACCTGGGTGAAATCAAGTGGAGCTTTTAAGTTCTCATGCTGAAAGTGCCTTTAATCTGTCACATATTTTTATTCAGTTCATTAAAGAACATGCATAAACATGGATTTTTTTAGTGTGTTTAAATTACCATCCTAAAGATTCAAATCAGTGAGGCATACATTATCAATTTCCTCTTTAATATTCATTGTGATCTACTCAGTGGATTTCCTTCCTAATGAGAGCATATCATCTGAAGAACTCACCTTCCTGTGCCCGAACTTAGCAAATTTAGCCTATCCTTGAACAGCACATTTTTTTAAATCACTTGTTAAACTGTTGTGTGTTTTTATAGCTATGTATCTTCAATATCCCCTCATCTACTCTGTATACGTCTATTTGCCTTGAATTCAGGGTTTTTTTTTTTTCCTTTGTTAACTTAAAATCATGTCTATTTGGGTTTTTTTAGCCAGAATTGTATTTTAGGTAGAGTCTTAAATGATCAGATCCAGTGTCATTAACAACTAACAAATGGACAATTATCAAGAATATAGTCTAAGTCTAACTCTTCAAACAATTATGTTCTCAAATGTCATAATTACATGCAATAACAAAGTTTATAGTTACATGTAAAAATACGACACTATGTAATTAAATTCTAGTTATTATCAAGTCAAACATTTATTTAAAATGTTTATTTTTTAACAAGACAAAAATGATATAGAGTAAATATTAGTATACACATATGTTCATAAAAATAAAAGACAGATCCCTCTTAGAGATCTTATGAATGGCATAACATAATGGGGACAAAACACAAGATAAGATGTAGTTAAATTTTCAACTGCATAATTTTACAGTGTATGCAATAGAAGCCAAATATAGACTCGAAGAATTCAAGATGCTAATGGGTGGAAGTGGACCAAAACTAGAAAAATGAATAACAAAGCAGACCAGGAAGAACACAGATGTTACTATAATCAAGGAAAAGGATATAAATAAGGACAATTTTTTAAAATGTTTTATGAATTTTTGAGAGAAAGCATGAGCGGGGGAGGAGCAGAGAGCTAGGGGGACAGAAGATCCTAAGGGGCCTCACCACTGACAGTAGTCCTCAAACTCATGAACCGTGAGATCATGACCTCAGCCAAGGTCAGACACTCTACCAACTGAGCCACCCAGGAGCCCCTAAAGAAAGAGAAATTTGAAAACTAAACCAGAATACACAGGTCTGGGGAAGTACATATTCCTGGAAGCCTTCTCTGACTGAAGCAGACATTATGTTGGGAATTAATGGAATATAAACATCAAGTAAAACTATATTAGGGCAGGTTTGATTGCCAGAAAATTCTATTTTAGTATATGTGCTGCCGAAGCGAGCGATTGCCAGAAAATTCTAAAGCAGATGCTGTAGGCAACAGAAGTCCTCATAAATCTAAGAACAAGGAACAAACAAGATGTAAGAGCATTAGGAAGGCAAAGAATAGAAAAAATGCAGTGTGAAGAGGAGACAAAGAAATTATAAGAGTAGTCCAGTCATGGGGAAGGAGAACACTGGGGAAGGAAAAGATAGAATGAGAATCTTTTCAAAGTACAACCAATCTCATGACAGACTTACAAAATACATCCTAAAACATGAGGTAGGAGAAGGATTCAAAGTTTTCAGCCATGGAGATGATGAGAAGATGTTTCTATGTGCTTGTGAAATACAGCTCTAGATTCCTCCACAAGTACTAACTTCACTTTGTACTTGCTATCATTTATTTTATGATTATGCTACACAAATCATCATTGCTTTTATCTTATCTTCTACTGATCAATCTGAATTTGTGCCTATGTAATCAGTGTATTAATGGTCCAAGTTTTTCATTTCTCTTACTTTCTTTTTTTAATTGTTATTACTATTTTTTAAGTTTATTTATTTTTGAAAGAGAGAGCACAAGTGAGGGAGAGGCAGAGACAGAGCGAGAGAGAGAGAATTTCAAGCAGACTGTGCACTGCCAGGAAACAGCCAGACGTGGGGTTTAGACTCACCATCCGTGAGATCGATCATGCCCTGAGCCAAAATCAAGAGCCAGTCACTTAACTGACTGAGCCACCCAGGTACCCCTCTCTTATCTTCTGTTATATCATAACTGTGGTTACACTGTTTGTGCTAAACAAAGCTTAATAAAGGAATTAAGTTGCAGGTAGACATTTCTATCAGATAGCTAGGTCCAATCTTAGGCTTAAATAATTCCACAGAGAATTCCTTTATCATGTTTCAACCCACATTTCAAGTAGTCTCAAGGGCTAGGGTGTATCTTACATAGAAAACTCACAGGTAGGGGAAAACCAGTATTTTTAATTAAACTGGAATCCATTTTTCAAAAGAACACGTGGATAAATTTTCTTTGTATTTTCCACTACAAGTTGTCAGTTGAAAAAGAGACTTGTCAAAATTCTCTTTCAAGTATCTAGAAGGAAATCTTATAAGAGAAACTCTGTATTAAAAATTTGTTTGATAGGTTAATACAAGATCTGGCTTTTGGAACTTATTCTGACTTGCCTGCATTCTTGGCCGTCCAAAATTTCAGCCATGCTGACTCCAGTGAAAAAGCACCACTATCAGGAGTACGATGAACATAGAAGATTTTTAGGAAAAATTACCTACATTTGAATTCAGGATGATGAATTCTCATACAAGGATAGTTTTCTTGTTTTTAGGTCCCCCATTTCCTGCCCTCCTCCCCCACCCACTGCCACACACACACCAAGTAGTCATGTGGTCAGTTTGTAACAAAGGAAGGAACTCAGCATTTGCCAGGCAAGTGTTCTGTGTTCTACCTTGTCTACCCTGAAAGCTCTGGGGTTGTCTTTCTTTGCAGTGGCAAATGTAGTCTAATTAGGTCAAGTACAATCATCCCATAGGTGATGATTACTAAGAGGTTTTGCCATCTTGTATTTCTCTTTAATGGGTTCTCCTATAATCATAATTGCAGAAATATCCTGTAATGATTATATTCATCTTCCAGAGCTGTCATAACAAAGTGCCACAGATTGGATGGCTTAAACAGAAGAAATTTATTTCTCACAGTTCTGGAGGCTGGTGTCTCTTTCTCTTCTTATAATAAGAACACCAGTCATGGGCACCTGGGTGGCTCAGTTGGTTCTTACAATACAAACACCAGTCATGGGGTGACCGGGTGGCTCAGTTGGTTAAGCATCTGGCTCTTGATTTCAGCTCAGGGCACGATCTCACAGTTGGTGAGTTAGAGACCAGCATTGGGCTCTGTGCTGACAGCATGGAGCCTGCTCAGGATTCTCTTTCTCCTTCTCTCTCTGCCCCTCCCCTGCTCACCATTTCTTTCTCTCTTGAAATAAATCAATAAACTAAAAAACAAAACAAACAAACAAAAAAAGATATTGGATTAGGCCCCAACTTTATGACCTCCATTTAACCTTAACTACTTGTTTAAAGGCCTTATCTGCAAATACAGTCACAGTGGGGAATAGAGCTTCAACATACATATTTTAGGGGGCACAATTCAGTCCATAAAAGAGATAATTCACGAATTTCATAAAATTTTGTCATCCCTGCTCATACAGCTACAACTTCTACCAATTACCATGAAATCCTATTAGCCGTAAGTACTCTTTATAATCAAAGCCCTCTGATTTGAAAACCGGGAATCTCAACAGCACTCACTTTCTTCCCTCATACCAGTAACATTTTTTATATATCATAGAATCATAAACATATTATAAAACTTAATGCACAATATTCATAACCACCCTGAAACTTTTCCACTTGTTATTAGAGTCTCATTTATTAATATCATGTTCCTAACGTATAACATCTCATATAGTATGCAATAAGATTCTAATGTAAGCATATATAAGAGGGTTTATAAGATTCTAATGTAAACATAAATACACAGGGTTTAGGGTAAAAGGAACATGCTGGGAGGTGGGGGAGACTCTCAGAGAACAGATGACACCGAAATGAAAAAATAAAATAAGATAAAAATGAAAAATCAGCTGTGTCCAGTTGAGGTAAGGAAAAGTCAAAGGAGGGGAGAGAAAGAAGATGGACAATGCCAGGGAAAAATTAAGTTCGGTAACTTCCTGGCATTTAATGCTTAGAGCATTCCTGTGATATGTGCTTTACAGCTCCAGAGCAGGCCAGCCTGGCAGCCAGTACCGTATGACCCAAGGAAGCTAAAGTGAAGACCACTTATCAGTAGCTGACAAAAAGACAAGCTGGGAAGGAACAGCAGGCAAGGAAACAGAGGCTATTTCAACTGGGTCTCTCTAGGCCTGAGACCAAGCCCAACTAAAGTAGTGGGCCCACATCTTGTAGACTATGTTCCCATTGTGGGCCTGGAAGGGAATAAATTATAATTGCAGAGAATCCTTTGTGCGGGGAATCTGTGCTATCCACAGGGGTGTTACTCAGATGCCAGTCCAGAGAGGACATGAAGTGTCAAAGTTGTGGTTGAGGGAAATGGGTTTTAAAGGTATAGTTGTAGGGCGCCTGGGTGACTCAGTCCATTAAGCTTCAGACTTTGGCTTAGGTCATGATCTCACAGTTTGTGAGTTTGAGCCCCACCTTGGACTCTCTGTTCTCAGCTCAGCACAGATCCCGCTTTGAATCCCCTGTCCCCCTTTCTCTCTGCCCTCTCCTTTTGGTTCTCTCTCTCTCTCTTAAAATGAATAAACTTAAAAAAAATAAATAAATAAAGATTTAGTTGTTCAGGCAGTGTTTAAAAGTATAAACTTTGCACCCATTTACTATTTCATATGTGTTCCATTAATTATATTCTTTTTTTTAATGTTTATTTATTTTTGAGAGAGAGAGAGCGAGAGCAGGAGAGGCAGAGAGAGAGGGAGACAGAGGATCTGAAGGAAGCTCTGTGTGGAGCTCTGTGTGGAGAGTCCATGAACTCGGAACCATTCAAACTCATGAACCGTGAGATCATGACCTGAGCCGAAGTCAGACACTTAACCGACTGAGCCACATAGGTGCCCCTCTGTTAATTATATTCTTGTGTTTCTCTGTGTTGACTTCTTAACTAACACATCAGATATATCTATGAGCAAGGTACAAAGAAAACATAGCAATTTATGTTAGTCTAGGACATTTAACTTTGGGAAATGTATGTAAATATGCACTAATAAAAGTGCTAAGACTAAGAGAATAAAACTCTTGATATAATAATCACTAGTGTCAAGGTCAAATATTAACATAAGCATTTAAAATATTATCATATAAAGAGAAGATACAAGATGCCTCCCTGAATTTAACTAAAAATGTTGTATTTTAAATTTTAAGATTGACATGGTCGTATCTCAACATGATATTCTACTAGTATCAGTAAGGTGAATAAAAGATTTTTTTTTTTTTGCATATTTGCTAGGATTAAAACGCAAGTCCAAACTATAGAGTTCAAGTTTTTCTTTTTTTCTGGAGGTGGCGGTAGATGCAATTTTTTATTGCTGATGTATACATTATGTTCATCAAAAAATAAATGAAGCAGCACATTTGTACCTGAAATAGCGTATTTGTCAATTGTGTGCTTAGTGTGTATTTTTTCCTTCTCATATACTGTTGTTATGGATGAGTAACATGCTGATGAAGAAGATTCTAGATTGTTTTTAATTTGAAAATTTCGTAAGGCTTTTCCTACTAATTTAACTACCAAAATTGTTGGGGGCTGGGAAGAATTATCGGAAGGGTTTTTTAAAATGCTTACATAACTGTATAAATGCCATTTTATTAAAAATGACAATTGGAAAAAGTAGTATAGTATTGAGTTAAATATAACTCAATGTCATAAGCTCTCCACTCCAAATGCATTATCATTTAGTATATTATGCATATGGATTTAACAGTAGATGCTACGTTAGACACAATTATAAATATTTTATAAAATGTGAAGTGTTTTAATTGGAATAAACATGCCCAAATGTAAAATTACTTGTATAATTTCCCGATTTGATATTGTCAGCTTCGTCTTTATACTCCATTTGCACTTTAACAAACTAATTAAGTAATTGACTAAGTTGACTTGAACATCAGAAATGTAAGCCTTTGGGACATTATTATTCCAATTCTACATGGTTTATCACGGGCATTATACACTAGCCCTGACTCAACATCTGTCTTTCCCCTCTAAGTGCCATTATTGTTTCCCTACCATGTAGTTGGCATCATAATGTTTTTCTTAATAGAAAAGTAATACATACTTAGAGAACATTTAGAGAACATAGCATGAAAAGGACAAAATCATCTTATTAACCAGATAAGTCCTAATACCTTTGCGTATACATTTTAAGGTAAAGGTTAGGGTCCCTGGACTCAGAGTGCCTAGGTTCAAGTCCTGACTCTGCTGTCTACTACTATCTCAGCATCTTACAAGTAAGTGACTTAATCTGCTTTTACCTCAGCTTTCACATCCAGAAATGTAGATAACAGTAGTATTTTTCTTCAAAAGTGATCAGGATTAAAGTATTTAGATGGGTTCCTGGAACAGAATAGGTATAATGTTGATGAGACGTATACTGTTTTGTGATTCCTATGAACCCATACATTTTTACAAAAAACAAAACAAAAATACAGTATATGAACTTTTTTTCACATGTGTTTGAATTGTTTATCTTTAATTTCTCATTACATAGATATATAATTATGTGTGTAATCTTTTTAAAAATCTGTGTACTGATTTAGAATGCACATCTGTATATATGTATGTCTGAACATCTGTTCAATTTCTAGAAGTAAACATACTAAGTTGAAAGATAGGTATTTTTGAAGGATATCCCCCTCCCAACAGGACAAAACTCTAACCATTTCCCTTCACCTTTCCCTACCCAAAATATTGCTTTTAACTCTTCTTTTCAATTTTAATTAAAAATATTTTTTTAGCTTACATTTCTTGACCTGTGCAATTAGACATCATTTAATGTGTATTTTTTGCTTTTTGTGCCTCCTATTTATATGTGTGTCTTTTTCTCACTGATTTCCATGAGATCATCTTATAGGAAACGATTTTTTTTAAATACTGGTTATAATTATCAAATAGATAACTATTTTCGAAACAGTAGGGTACGCATAATCTGTGACACTCACAATGGTTTGAATAAAACTTGGAAAGCTGAAAAGGTCTGGTAAGTTTAATGGCTCCAGTAGAGAATTCAATGTGTTTTAATGCAGCAAAGACTACATAATGGGTTCAACTTAAGTGGCTCTCATTCCTGTGGGAATTCTTCTCTTTGGAACCCACTTGCCTTGGTTTGGAGTCTCTGGTTTCCATTTCATTGTGTGAAACTGAATACACAAAACTGCATTTAAAATGGAGTCAGGAGGCCAGAGTCGGAAGCTCTTATGCCCTACCACTCATAGCCAGGAGACTCCAACAGGGAGAGAGGTACCTTACATTGCCACCTGGGAAAAACCTAGTTCAGTACCCCAGCAGAAGGAAGGAAGAGCTCCTAGAATAGCAACAGCCCTGCCAGTGAGAGACGGTCACAAATTAGCCAATGAAAAACCACTACTCTTCCAACTCCCAGTTTACGCCAGTGGACTTTTTATCATAGTCCTCCCAATTCCCCCCTTTACTCTAGAAATTTGTTTTCCTCTTCTTTTTTCCTCCTTCCAAACTTGCCTATAGCTTTTGCTATAGCTTACTTGTCTCGAATTGTAATTCTTCTGATATTTCCAAATAAAGTCATTTTGCTAGTAAAATAACTGACTGGTGTACTTTCAATGTCAATAACAGTTTCATACTTAGATTTTGCTAATGGCCACTCCTTTCTGTCAACATTTTGTTCTTCTCTTTCCTGTCTGCTTCACTGTTAACCTTGTCTTTGCTCCTGATTATTCTCTGGTTCACTGAGTGGATCATATAGATTGGCCCTTTCTGCTCCTCTAACCAAGTCCCCCACTTTCTTGACTTAGTTGGTTTGGGAAGGTAATTAAACAGCTATGACAACTATTGTTATCCTGCTCAGTAAAAGAATTCCAAGGCTGGGTAAATCACTGGTCTGATCAAATTCTGCAGGGAGATATTTTATATAGTCGAATGCAAGATCTCTTACTCACTAGAACATGGCCTGTACATTTGATGAAACCTCACCAAGTATTTCCTAAATTGTTAAATGCAAATGTATATGAAAATGAACATTACCCACCCCTTACATGATGACATTTAGAAGTACACACATGCATATACACACAAACCCCAAGTCAGAGTTCATTCCTATACCCTAACACAACCCAAGAAAATTACTAAGCAAGTAGTTACACTGTTAAAACAAAATGCAGGGTAAAAACTTATGATAAGTTTAATGAAGCTAATATTCTGGGAGAGAAAAAAACATTTCGTTTTCAAATAATTTACATTTCTCCAAAGATTATGAAGTATTGCTTCTAGGGGCACCTGGATGGCTCAGTCAGTTAAGCATCCAACTTTGGCTCTGGTCATGATCTCATGATTCCTGATTTCGAGCCCTGCCTCAGGCTCTGCGCTGACAGCTCCAGCCTGGAGCCTGCTTCAGATTCTGTGTCTCCCAGTCACGGCACCCCCTCCCCCCCTCCACGTGTGCTCTCTCTCTCTCTCTCTCTCTCTCAAAAATAAGTAAACATTAAAGAAAAGTATTGCTTTTATATTTCTATTTAGTAATAAACTTTCATATTATTCAAATCGCCAAGTAACCAAGCTAAATAACAGTGGGATACAGGGAAAAATGATTGAATTTTACATTTCTACTTTTAAGTAAAATATCTATGATAATAAATAAGACAGTGTTAATAAGCTAACCCATTTTTAAGATTTTCCTATGGCATTGTTTAATAAAAGCACATTTAGAAAGCTATTCTTCAAAAACAACTAGGCCATTTTACTTGAAGTACAACAGACGATCAGTTTTTTCTTGACAATTTTATAGAGGCAGCACATACAGCCATAATTTACTAGACTTTAAAATAAAAGTTTTTAATTCTCTTGTATGAATTTAAGGATGTCAAGCTAGGGGAATAAGAAAAATGATTTTAATAATCTACAGCTTTGCTGATATTTCTGTAATGTATATTATAGTTGGGGGAAAAACTAAAAGGAAAAAAAACCCTCAAATTCAGTAAGTTTCAATCAATTCTATATTTCCAAATAAAAAGATAAATAATTCTTCTCAGCTTTCAATTTAATTTTATCTTTTAGTTTAAATTTGAGCAGGTCAGTCACTCCGGAACACCTGCCACTTAAACTAAAAAACAAGGCACTTGTAGTTGTTTGTTAAGTTAAAATATGCAGACTACAACATTCAAATAAGACATGTGTCCAAAATTGAGAAAGTCAACTCATTTATTATGAGGTAGAGACCTCCTTTGCCAAACATCAGCTTTGATTATGCTGTAAATTCAATATTTCTCTGGGGTTATCATGGACTCTACTGCATAAAATAATGGTCTTCTTGTCATATGAAGTTAAGCCTGAGATCACAATACTCTCCAATAGGAACATGCTTTGCCTTATCATTGCTAGAAATAATTTGATAATGATAATTCCTGAAAGGCACCTGAATAATACTAAGTGTTATCCTAGGCAATCAATGCTGTGTCACAAGATGTGAATTCTCATCTCCCTCTGGTGGCAAAGAGAAACAGAGAACCAATAGGTACCATAATTCACACCATTGTACAAATAAAATGTACATAAAGCCAATAATACCAGTTTGAGAATAAATTTACATTCCTGTAGACTTTCCTGACTTAAAGCTTTTTTCTTCCTTAAATTAACATGATTCAACAACATTCAAATATGGCAAGAATATTTAAATCTCACTAGTATGGTAACTTCTTCAAAAGAGAGAGTATAAAAATATGGTACAAATAAAATGCTTTAGGGGTGCCTGGGTGGCTCAGTCGGTTAAGCATCTGAACTTCAGCTCAGGTCACGATCTCACAGTCCGTGAGTTTGAGTCCCGCGTCAGGCTCTGTGCTGACAGCTCAGAGCCTGGAGCCTGCTTCGGATTCTGTGTCTCCCTCTCTCTCTGCCCCTCCCCTGCTCATGCTCTGTTCCTCTGTGTCTCAAAAATAAAAACATTAAAAAAAAACAAATAAAGTACTTTATAATTTCTTAAATACTGACCCTTTCTGTTCATCTCCCTTCCTCCCTCCCTCCCTCTCCCCTTTTCTTGTCTCCTTTTTTTTTTTTTTTTTTTTTTTTTTTTACTTTTTCCCTTTATAAATATCAGTCAAGGGATGCCTGGATAACTCAGTCAGTTAAGCATCCAACTCTTGATTTCGGCTCGGATCATGATGTCTTAGTTGGTAAGATCTGATAGCTAGCATGGAGCCTGCTTGGGATTCTGTCTCCCTTGATCTCTGCCCCTCTCCCATGCTCTCGCACTCTCTCATGCTCTCTCTCAAAAATAAATAAACACTAAGAAACAGCAAAAAAAGATTTTTTTTTAAAAATAAATAAATGTAAGTCAAGATAAGCACATTGGATAACATGCATGCTTTCTGTAGAAATAAAACTTATAATTTCATATTCTTAACAAAGTATGCTTCTTGCCTCATCTTGCAAATCACACAAGTATGTGATCAATTACAAATGTTCTGGATCAGAAGAGGTGACAATATAGCTCCAGTGAAAAATAACTCCAAGTTAAGTTCTGATTGTGAGACAGACTCCTTATGAAAAAAGAAAAGTTTGACATGCATAGTATTTGATCATTAATATGTTTGGCTATGGAGCAAAATTGAATACAAGTTTCTTTAAATAATCATTCCTAAAGAGCCTTGATTTTATTTTATTTTTTACTTTTTTTAATGTTTATGTACTTTTGAGAGAGAGAGTGTGAGGATGAGAAGGGCAGAGAGAGAGGGCGACACAGAATGTGAAACAGGATCCAGGCTCTGAGCTGTCAGAATACAGCCCGACGTGGGCTTGAACCTACAAATCGTGAGATCATGACTTGAGCCGGAGTAGGAGCCTAACCAATGAGCCACCTAGGCACCCCCTAAAGAGTCTTGATTTTAGTCAAGAGCAATGATGAATCTTATTCAGCATCAAAGTCCCATAAGAAAAATAATGCTGATAGATTAACTTGATATGCATTGTAGAGCAGGAGTACTTTAATGTCAAAAATATTGGACAATGATAGGTTAACCAATTCCAATAAATTTGTAACCATGGACCCCTCAGAGTGTTTAACAGAAACGTTCACTGTGACACTCTAAAGGGGACAAAGAGTACCCAGAGAATTCCCCAAATTAAGTTACCAACTGGTATCAAAATACAAATAGCCATTTTGCCACAGAACACTTAACAATTGTTTGTAATCTGTGACACAGGCTTTGAGAAATACTACTACAATTTTTCTTTCATAGAGTAAGTTGTTTTTAAAATTTGAGGTTCAGAGTTAAATACCAGAATATCACTTTTATCTTAATTTATCATAGACTCACAGGTATTAAAGGACAGTTATATAAGAAAAACAGCAGCTTTATTCCTAAATTCAGGACATATTTTCAAATATCACTGAACTTATTCACAGCATATTCTCTCATTTTTACTGTCACTCTGCCCCTTTAATTTGAAAGCAGTTATATTTGTCTACTTTAGCATTTCGTCATTAGTATCATTTGAGTACATAAGACGTGCTAACAGTACCAGGTACACTTGAGCATTTACTTTACCACTCACCCTGAAAACCTTGCTAAACTGTAGATTCAGTCTGAAATGTTGTAGAAGTAACAGGGTCCTTGGAACACTGCTCTTTCACTTACTGTTTATGTAACCTCAGACAAGTCTGTCTACTTCCTTGAGCCTGTGTATTCATTTATAAAATAGGGATATTGCCACACATATCAGAGACTTTCTATGATCAAAGGGGATAAGATAGGCAAAGCTATTTAGAACATTACTAGCAATTAAATACTATTTTGTTTTTATTTTGTGTCTTTCATATATCTTCAAAATGTGCCCATGCCTGGGCCTGCATTACTAAGAAGTTCTCCTCCAAAATGTTGGCTCTTCTTTGAAAGGATTTGTTAAACTTGCTGCCTTTCTCATGCCTGTGTGCCCTCATCTTCAACATCCTAATAGTCTGTCCATGGCCAAATCCATCAGTCCATCCTGAGCTCCATGTCCCATCCTGCCAAAGATATATTTTCTGGTAGTGTGGAGACCCTCACACATGATTGCTTTCAAACATGCCCAAAGAGGAATAGGATGCTGTTTCACCTTTGGTCAGTTCTGCTGTTTATAAGGCACACAGCATGGCCTAGATATTTCTATTTATAGATAAGTTCCTAGATATTTCCATTACTTCTATCTCAAATTTGTGTTCCATATTTCACATTGGGAAATTAAAAATTAAGCAAAGGTGATGTAATTTATACTCCCGAGTGACTGGGAAAATAATATACAACCTGACTTTGTTCTGTTTGACTCTCATTTTGCCGTAATATCTTTATGCTTATGAAAACATTGTGCCTTTTAAAAAAAGTATCCAGGGGCGCCAGGGTGGCTCAGTCGGTTAAGTGTCCGACTTCGGCTCAGGTTATGATCTCGTGGTTCAGGAGTTCTAGCCCCGCGTCGGGCTCTGTGCTGACAGCTCAGAGCCTGGAGCCTGCTTCCGATTCTGTGTCTCCCTCTCTCTCTGACCCTCCCCCCCATTCATGCTCTGTCTCTCTCGGTTTCAAAAATAAGTAAACATTAAAAAAAAAATTAAAAAAAAAAAGTATCCAGAGCAACTCATTCTTTCAAAAGCTAGAATTCAAATAGGCCAAGGGTACCATCACCCACAAATGGAATATTGGCAAAGTCTGCCTTTGCTAATCTCCGCCTGTACTGCCAACCTATTGAAGCCTTGGCCTTTTTTTCTTCACTTTGTAGGTTTCTTTTAAAAATCATCTCCTTTTACAGAGAATGAGAATTTGGGGAAGGACTATGCCTGGAATTACAATAGATGACACCAGATGGCGCCATGGGACTGGCTACTTGGGTCAAAAGGTTAGAACTCCCTAGTTGTGGCTCCTGAGAGGGCATAGAAAAAGCTCCTTTGTGTTCTATCTATAAAAATGTTAATATACCAAATTTTTTTTAATTCTTACTTCTAAGATATATGATAAACAATTTTGAGAGGGAGAACAGAAAGCTGAATACTTGATTTTCCATACTTCGACAATTTGCAATCAGTAGCTGTTTAGTCTTTTCTGCTGCACTGTATTTTCTCCTCCCTGAACTGATCGTCTGCTTTGTAACACACAGGACTCTGCAACTGAACATTACATGGGCCTGCTCCTTCCACGGATGCCCACTTTACAAAGGCTGTTCTCCGTGAAGAACAAGTTGATGAGCTTTCTCGGGACTTCTAATTAACTCTCAAGTCCTTTTCATGTCTTTCCACTCTGTTCTCACCCCCTTTGGTGAGTGAGAATGTATTTTCTCTCTCTTCACTGTCTCAGCTTCTTGCTGTTCCTACTTATTTCAGTTACAATATCATCATCAAAAAATATAAAATATAAAATAAAACAACAATAAAAATGGAGATGGCATTCCAGATCTGCATCAAAGTCCCTAAAAAGCCCTTTTCAGTCAAAAATATTCAGTTCATGGAGAGTGTTATGCTAAGTGAAAAAAGTCAGGCCCAAAAAGACACATACCATAAGTTTTCACTCATATGTGGATCCTGAGAAACTTAACATAAGACCAGGGGGTAGGGGAAGCAGGGGGGGGAGTTACAAAGAGGGAAGGAGGCAAACCATAAGAGACTCTTAAATACTGAGAACAAACTGAGGGTTGATGGGGGGGGGGGGGGGAGTGGGTGATGGGCATTGAGGAGGGCACCTGTTGGGATGAGTACTGGGTGTTGTATGGAAACCAATTTGACAATAAATTATATATTAAAAAATATTCAGTTTATTTATACATTTCCTTTCCTTCAAAGTTCTCTATATGGCATGTCAACTTACACAGTTATTACTAAAGATAAGTTTTAGCTAATTCAGCAACTCCTCACCCCGCTTGCTCAGGCCAGGGTTCCTATCAAGTTACCCAATGACGGACAACAGAGTGGGTGCTGGATCCCAGCCGCCGGGCTCGGCCACTGACCAGCTGGGTGGACTTCCACAGCTGTTTCCTTTCTTCAACACCTATCTCCTCATTTATGGGAAGGAGATAATAATGGCAGTTTTTGAGAAGAATTATGAGAATTAAGTAATATACAGGGCTTAGACAGTGCCTGACACAAAGTCACAAGCAATTTTCAAATGTTAACTATAGCCATTCTATTATTTTAAAATCACCTAAAGGTCCAGGGGCACGTGGGTGGTTCAGTCAGTTAAGTATCCAACTCTTGGTTTAGGCTCAGGTCATGATCTCATAGTTTGGTGAGTTGGAACCCCACATCGAGCTATGCACTGGCAGCACAGAGCCTATTTGGGATTCTCTCTCCCTCTCTCTGCCCCCCCCCACTCATGCAATCTCTGTCTCTCTCAAAATAAATAAATAAACTTAAAAAAAAATATTTAGGGGCGCCTGGATGGCTCAGTCGGTTGAGCGCCGACTTCGGCTCAGGTCACGATCTCGCGGTCTGTGAGTTCGAGCCCCGCATCGGGCCCCTGTGCTGACAGCTCAGAGCCCGGAGCCTGTTTCAGATTCTGTGTCTCCCTCTCTCTGACCCTCCCCCATTCATGCTCTGTCTCTCTCTGTCTCAAAAATAAATAAACGTTAAAAAAAAAAAAATTTAAAAAAAAAATATTTAAAATAACCTAAAGGGCACATACTTTTTTTTTCTAAGTCATGAACATAGACATAAAACAATGTGCACAAAATGCAACAATTACAACTTTTTAAAAAGTATGCCTTTATACACATGTGCTTTAGATAAAAAGACACCCGCAAAAGATTTGTAGGAACCCGGAAAATATGTTCGCCTCAGAGAGTAGAATTGAGAGAATGAGAACAAAGTAGGAAGCAAACTAACTTTTCCTTCTATACCCTCCTTTCTTCTTGGGATTTTTTCAAACTAAGTTACCTAAATACTTAAAGAAAATAATGAATAGATTAACATATTTGAAAACACAATTATATGACTTTTTTCTTAACAAGTTCCTTCTATTTTTTTAAAGTTTATTTATTGATTTTAAGAGAGAGAGAGTGAGTGGGAGAAGGGCAGAGAAAGAGGGAGAGAGAGAATTCCAAGCAGCCTCCTCACTCTGTCAGTGAAGGACCTGATGCAGGGCTGGATCCCACAAACTCTTGAGATTATGAGCTGGGCCAAAATGAAGAGGGGGCCACTTAGCTGACTGAGCCACCCAGGTGCCCCTCCTCTCAATTTTCCACAATTTATGGAGCTAAATGTGCTTGCTTCTCAGGCCTGGCAGTTGAATCATGCTGGTCTGGATCAGTATTAAATGACTCTTGGAGATAGCCTTGCCTACTTGTTGCTTCAAATTCTGTGCCCATCAGCATTTTCAGGCTCTTGTTTTGCTGATGTACAATAAGCTCCTTGAGGAGTTTAGTGTTAAACTGTTAAGCCAAAATGATGGTGGGGATGAAGGAAATATTGCAGAATAAGGAGTGGGAGATAAAGATTGGATTTCAGAAGAATAGTTGTAAAAAAAAAAAAAAAAAAAATCTATCTACTTAGAGACCAGAGTTGCAAATGGGAAGGTGGATGAAAACAGCTGAATGAGAGCACAGGAGAGAAACTTGGGGAGGACGGAGGAGAAAGTTGAGTGAGGAAGACAAAGGAGAGGTTAAAAGACAGAAATAAAACCAATTACAGAAGCAGGGCTTGGTCAATTTTCAACTTTTGCATGGTAGACAAAAAAAAAAATACTGTGTATATGTGTGTTCTAAGAAATTATACTGTGGAAGTGTTAGTTCTGTTTACTCTTAGATGGTGGTTCCTGAATCAGCAGTTCCAAATGACATTATCTTAGACTATACCAAGGAACTTGTTAAGCCTTCCTAACTTGTTAGGAATCCACCCTAATAATATATTTCCCCAATTATCTAGGTAAATGTATTAACCATGTAATTCCATTTGGGGAGTACCAGAAATATGGTATTGTAGGTTTATCTCCCTAAATGTAGTGTTTTCTTAAAAGAGAAGCCAATTGGGGCGCCTGGGTGGCGCAGTCGGTTAAGCGTCCGACTTCAGCCAGGTCACGATCTCGCGGTCCGTGAGTTCGAGCCCCGCGTCGGGCTCTGGGCTGATGGCTCGGAGCCTGGAGCCTGTTTCCGATTCTGTGTCTCCCTCTCTCTCTGCCCCTCCCCCGTTCATGCTCTGTCTCTCTCTGTCCCAAAAATAAATAATAAATAAAAAAAAAAACGTTGAAAAAGAGAAGCCAATTACAAAATCTGATAAGCTGGGAAATTATGAACTGAGTCAGAAGAAATTAAGGTAGTTTTTCTTGTTTGTTTGTTTGTTTTTTACAGACACTCTTTGTTAGGTATTGTGCTTGATACTTTCCACATGTTCCATTTATGCCATTCTATAGATTGGAAAGGTGATGTTAAAAGACATTAAGTGACTTTTAAAGACTTGTTAAAGATATTAAGTGATGTTCAAAGAGGAGTGACAATCACCATAAATACTCTTATTAGACTAAAAAAAATGGTTTTGTCTTTTTTTTGTTTTTGTTTTGTTTTGTTTTGTTTTTTCCCTCTAGACCACATGCTTCCACTGCCAAACACATAATATAGCCTTGAATAATTCCCTGTTCCACGTCTTACTCTATTTCCAAGCTTCCAAGCAGTTGAAGGAGGATCCAGTTGGTTGCATCATGGCATGTCAATTTACAAGGATAGAGCCAGGAGTCTATATATCTCTCACCTCTACAAAAGCCCCTGTTCTAAGATGGCTTAGGAGTAGCTCCAGGAGAAACAATAAGAGGTAAGAGACAATCATATTCATTGCTTTGGAGGGATTTAGTGAAGATCACTTTCATTCTACCACCCTGTTTAATCTGCCCTGGAACAGACATGCTAAGTGTCTAATATATTTTACTATAAGTCCACTAATGCCATTAAATTCTGTTGCCCACCTTGGTTTGTGTGTCAGTTGGCCCTGTTCCTATCCCTGTAGGTCCAAATGGAAATAACAATGCCTCGAGGCTTTTAGGTGAAGAGTTGGCAATTGAGAGCATTGCTTCAGGAAACAAGATCTAGAATAATTTAGTCAAGTAATATTCTCTCTTAACTGGGTCTTCTCAGAGGCTGGACACTACAATTTCCTGGTCTTTTCATTTCAATTGTGGCTCTTACTACTTTTAAAAGCAACCAAGGGGCACCTGGGTGGTTCAGTCGGTTGAGCGTCTGACTTCAGCTCGGGTCATGATCTCACGGTTCGTAGGTTTCAGTCCTGTGTTGGGCTTTGTGCTAACAGTGTGGAACCTGCTTGGGATATTCTCTCTCTTCTCTCTCTGCTCCTCTCCTATTTGTACTTTCTCTCTCTCTCTCTCTGAAAATAATAAATAAAACTTAAAAAAAACACATTTTCTTCTTCTTCAACTCACCCCCTCCTTTTTAGAAAGACCACATATGCACCTCAAACTGCAAATCTGATTATGTAGTTGCTTCTGTTTTTCAATTTCCAGGCCTTTTACATTTACATGGTTACTGTTTTTATATTATTGTCTACATATATATCTTACCTTCCTTCACCCTCCTTTTAGTAGCAAACTATCCATAGTTACAAAAATGTTAGCTTCGTATGCTCAACATTCAAATAAGATAACTATTTAGTTTGTTGTAAAAGTACTCATATCCCACTAATTTTCAATAGGACTTGATACTACCTAGGAAGGAATGTTCACTACAGGAGAAAAAAATAACCAAAACGAAAAGAGTAGGAGAGAAAAAAAATGCAATTTTAGTTTAATACCTCTGACCCATATCATAAGGTCTTGGATACTTTTGTGAACAATTATTAAAGTTAAGTTTGGTTTAGGGCATTCTGGCAGCCTACTCAAAAAAAAAAAAAAAAAGAAAGAAAAAGAGAGAGAGAGAGAAAATATGTAATATATGGTATTCATAACTTAAAAACATCTGTTTCTCACAGAAAACACAGTGTCATCTGGCATTGAGGCTTGAGAGAAATTAATCCCATTGGCCTTCACAAAAAGTACAGCTTTGTTATATAGGAAATAATCAAGTATACTTTTATAGTTTAAAGTAAAGTAAAATGTGGTAAGGTTGTCAATAGGGTAGTTCATAATGTTAAATATCTATAGATGTCATGATTCCAAATACTGATCAGGTTTCATTAAACATACAATATAGAGTATGCAAGAAAATGATGAGACATAATTTCTTGCAACACCTCCTCACTCATATTTTCCTTCACAACAGAACTTTAAGAAAGACTTGGTAAAATGCTTAAGTACTACATGTTTCTAGGACAGTCTTGTTCTTGGTTCAAACTGTCAGTCTATATTCTCTATATCTCTCTGCCTAAAAGGGAATGGAGTTAAAGATAATTGTGTTATTCATGCCCCACGTATCAATCAAGTCCAAGTAATGACAGCAACATTTGACTAATACTAAAATTAGATGGAAGAGAACAGACTTCAGCAATAATGGAAAGTAGCAACATTAAGATTACCAAAACTATGGAAATATGACAAGCAATACATTCTGGATTCCCCCTCTTGCAAGTACATGCTCACCAGCAACCAAGGTTGATCTAGCCCTGTTTTATTCAGTAATCCTAACTACTTTATTAATTCCCTTCTTTGTTGCTCTGTTTTGCAGATTCAGAATATCATTAGGACAGTTCAATTTATTTTAATTTTTAATTATTTATTTTTTGAGAGAGAGAGAGAGAGAAAGACAGAGAGAGCATGTGTGAATGAGGGAGAGGGGCAGAGGGAGAGATAGAGAGAATCTTAAGCAGGTTCCATGCTCAGCATAAAACCGTATGCAGGGCTAAATCCCATGACCCTATGATCATGACCTGAGATAAAATTGAAAGTCAGATGCTCAACTGATTGAGCCATCCAGGTACCCCAGTTCAATTTATTTCAGAATCTAAGTAAATTTAAATTATTTCAATACTCCTATATTCTGGCATTGAAAAGACGTAACTTAAGTGAAAATTAAAAGGAAAAATCTTATGGAATGATAAATCTTATGGAATGATAAATGGTAAATTCTTAAAGGCAATAATTCATGTCTTTTGATTTGATCAACCTAACTTAAATTTAAATTAAGAGAGTGGACATTTATTTAATAAGTCAGAGTCATGTAGTATTGTTAGTTTGAACTACTAACCAGTGGATATAAAGATGATTTATTCTGAAATGCTTGGATTTATTACAGTAGTGGTGAAAAATCAATCTCTAAAAAATGGTAAGTCTCATTCTGAAATGGTATTTCCAGGAATTCTTCCCTCTGCCTATATAATTTCTCTGAAGCAAAGCACTTGAAATTTGAGAGTTGCACAGACTAAAAGATTTATTTAAATATAACTATATATAATTGATGGAGATTTAAAAGAAACCTATGCCCAGAGCTGGCAAGGGTGTGGCGGGAAGGGATACTTCTGTAGGCTTTTAGTCGTACTGTGAACAATGTGGTTGCATGGAAGGCAATTTGACAGGGTAACAGGTACATAGACTTTCGTCTGGTAATTCTACTTCTGATTCTTTGGATTTATCCTGAGGAAATAAGGGGACAAAATCACAAAGGTGTTTGTGCATATTTATTAGGACATTGTTTCTAATAAAGAAAAGTTAAAAACAACCAAAATACTTAATAATGTGGACTTGTTAAAAATTTAAGGAGTGCATTTGTTGTGATGAGCAGCGGGTGTTGTATGGAATCACTGAATCACTGTATTGTACACCTGAAAGTAATATTACACTGTATGTTAACTAAATGGAATTCATATTGAAAGAAGAAAAAAATTCAGTGAATTGATACAATGGATTTTTATACAATCATTAAGAACAATGTATTTTATAAACTATAAGGACAAAATATTTTCACAATATACTATCATTGAAAAGAATAGTTTACAGTACAGTATGGCAGCCTGTGTTGTATTAAGATAATGGGTTTCCAACAGTCTGAGGTTTAAATCTTGGGTATGTGACAGTGACAGTCACAGGGCCTTAAACAAAATATCTAGCCTTTCTAAGTTTCATTTTTATCATTTATAAAGGAGGGATAATTAAACAATTAAGTGAAGTAATGCTGAGTAAGCTTCCCCAAAATATTAAATGCGAGCGATGATGGATGATACAAAAATATACACACCTTTAGTTATATACACATAAAGAAAACATCCAGATGTAATCTTTGTTATTCATAGTTACCTAAGTACTAACAGAAGTGTTATTATATTTGTTATCACTCTATTTGTACCTTCCATTTTTTCCAAAGTGATATATTTAAAAAGTTATTAAAAGTAGTAATACAATATATTCCTTTTAAAGAAATTACTTTGAAGTAAGGCCAGTAAGTTTGATTTATAAACACATATGTTAAGGTAAAATACACTAGAATGAGTCATAAAGAATAGACTCTACAAAGGGAAAACAATCTTAGCAGCTCACATGCTTTTCCTAAATAATTATCATATAGCTCAATACTTTTTTCCCCCATCTTTCTACAATCCATAAAATTTATCAGCTTTTTATAATTACAGAACAGTTAGTTGCAAATAATACAAATGATGCATAAGCATTTCACTATTCTCAAGTTTTAATATATCATATAATAAGCCATCACAAAAGAGTTAGCTTTCTGAACATATACTTTCACTTACATGCTTTAAGGAGAACTGTTTTCACTTAGGAGCTTTTGAACTATGATAATAAAAAGACAAAATTACCTTTTATTTTCAGTAAAGTCCTTATAGCCTTTTATTTACATTTTCTTAGGCATATAGTCTAATGTATAATGCGATACGATGGTTTGTATAATTTCTTTTATCTCACATCAGGTCATAGTCTCACAAGGGTATGCAGTGTCTTTAATTCACCTGCATACAACGGTATGCAGTATGTTGTGTTTCCAGTTCCAACCAGGCTTTCTATAGTAGGATTTCCAGTAAGCAATATATCGGTACATGACTTTGCCTATCTTTTAGTTTAGAAAATTAAAAATTAAGTCTAGCCACCTGTAGGTTTTCTACTCTCAATGTTTTTGTTTGTTTGTTTTATGTATCATTTCCTACACTTTCCTTTATTTTTCTCTCTGTCTTCAGAAAAATGTCTTCTTCGGGCACCTGGGTGGCTCAGTCAGTTAAGCATCTGACTTCAGCTCATGTCATGATCTCACAGTTCCTGGATTTGAACCCCACATTGGGCTTTATGTTGGCAGCTCAGAGCCTGGAACCTGCTTCAGATAGTATGTCTCTCTCTCTCTGCTCCTCCCCTGCCCATGCTCTGTTGTTCCCTACCAAAAATAAATAAACATGAAAGAAAGAAAGGAGAAAGAGAGAAAGAAAGAAAGAAAGAAAGAAAGAAAGAAAGAAAGAAAGAAAGAAAGTTGGAGCCACCTTCTACACATACACCTTGGATTTCATTCACTATCATTTCTTCTGAGTCTTACCTAACAATTACTTTTCCTCCTTCTCCCCCTCCTTTCTTCTTTCAGAATGTTGATCATACATACATCAGGAAGTGAGTTTTGGGAGAAATGACTCTCATTTGGCACATTCACACCTCTCCTTGCACTGATATCAGAGTTATTATATAATTTAAGTGGAAATATTTTGAAGACAACACCATCATTTTAAGTAATAGATAATACATTTTCTTCTAGAAAGTAAATTTATAAGAGATTCCATCCAGTAAACAAAGTCAGTCTTTGACTTGATAAGAGAAGTACTTGGGAAGAACCTTGGAAAGATACATGAGTTAGAATGGGTTGGAATGAGAAGTTCTGCTTTGGCTGGGATAGAAATAAGATATACAATTGTCATGCACAAGAATTAGGTTCTATGAAGTCACAGGGACCAATAAATTGGTGAGTAGTGAAGCATTGCTCCTCAGGCAAATACAGGGTTACATTCCTGGGCTTCAGTCACAATGTTTTCAACAAATCAAGACATAACCTTATTTTAAGTGTGTTTCTGTTTAAAGATACCTTATTTACCAATATATTGTTAATTTACTAACATTTAATGTATAGCTGGCAGCAATCTAATCCATGCCTGAATGAAGCTTAATTTACACATGTACCTTCACCATAAAATAAAGCCAATCTCAGTTAACTTGCCCTTAGGAACACTGACAGCACCTCAGGACTACAATTCAGGGCTATTTTTAAACAGTGAAGATACCATAAAATCCAACAAAAAGGAAACATAGCACTAGGTAGACTGCAAAATGGACACTTGTTTAGAAATATAAACAAAACTGCAGAGTATCAGCTGTTCCACCTAAGGTGGGAAAGTATGCAGGGCAACGCAGATTTTCCCTGCTCTGTGCATGTCTGTGAATGACCATGGAAGTTCCATGAACATTGATTTTAGAGGCACCAATACATTTTAGTAAGTAGGTAAATTCGCAAATATTGGAATGCACATCAACTGTATGTATGTATACACACAGACACATAGTTGATATACATGAAGTTCTGAGTAATAGGACAGTTTACAACAGATTCTATTATGCTCAAAACCACATTCCAGTAGGTGGTTATAACTGAAGTCCATGCTTAAACATCTACAATAGGGGGGCCTGAGTGGCTCACTGGGTTAAGCATCTGACTCCTGATTTTGGCTCAGGTCATGATCTCACCATTCTTGAGTTCAAGCCCCACATTGGGCTCCATGCTGACAGTGGGGATCCTGCTTGGGATTCTCTCTTTCCCTCTCTCTCTGCCCCTCCCCAACTCTCTGTCTCTCTTAAAATAAGTAAAATAAAAAACCTTAAAATACAAACATGTACAATAAATTCTTTCATACTGTATCTCTGTGTATCATGGCAACCATTCTTATATAAGGTCATAGAGTCCTATTGGATATATTTTTGCATTTCACATGGAAATAATCATAATATAAAAATGTAAATTTCATTTTCTTCACATTATGTCAAAGAGCAGAATGGGCTTTGTCTCAACCCAGAATATTCTGGGAATAGTCAAGCAATATCATTATAGTTGGAAATTCAAATAAATTTGTGAGCTTGCCAAAGGTCATATTTAAAATTCAAATATAAAGCTGTCCTAATAAGGAGATTCATTTTAGGGAATGACTTAAAAAGTGGTAAGGATGAAGACTATAGAGCCAAATATTCCTGACTTTGCCACTTAGTGGTTTCACAATTTTTTTTTTCTTTTTTTAAATGTCTCTTTGAGGGGAGGCGAGGAGGGTCAGAGGGAGAGGGAGAGAGAATCTTAAGCAAACTCCAAACCCAGCAAGGAGCCCGATACAGAGAGATGCAGACATGAGCCTAAATCAAGAGTCAGACTCTTAACTAACAACCAACTCTTAACCAACCTGGGCGCCCTAGGAGTTTCACAGTTTTTAATTAGGCAAGCAAAACTTACTGTATGCTATTATCTTGATATTTAAAATAGGAGTAATAATTAATATATTTATAGTATTTACAATGTAATACATGTAGAGTTCTTAGAAAAGTGTCTGGCATATTGTTCCAACTCAATAAATGTCATTTTTTTTCACCTTTACTGATCCCAATCTTAATGTTGAGGAGGTAGAATATTATCTGGCAGGCTTTATTGATTCATGTGAAGCAACCAAAACCAGCTTGTAAGAAAGCGAAAATATCTAACTGGTTAAAATATGCGATTTACAAAAAATGAGATATGAACAAACTTATTTGAATTTTAGCTATTTTTCCTCCTCATTACTCAGGACTTTGCCCCTCACACTCATATCATAGTGCCTTTTTCTTACTTCTCCAATCTCCTTATTTCCACTTACTCCATTGTCTTGTGATCCCAATCTTGAAAGTTCATTTCTCTTCCTTCTAAGTAGCTTCAGAACTTTATCACCTTGACCCTCAATCCCTCTAAGTCAAACTCATTGACCAGAGTGATTGAGGGTCTTGCCTGAGCCCCACCCCAATCCTTCAGCCAGGGAAGTCCCTGTTCAGGAATAAATGTGGCTTTCATGTCAGGTGCCCTTTTCTGAAGAAGGGTCTCAGCCCCCTTCTCAGCCATCTCAAATCCCCGCCCTTTAGACTGCTGTGGAGTCCTGCCTGTGCTGCAGAACAGTTATTCAGCTAAAGTACACTTAGCACTTCCATTGTCTAAAGGCCCATTGATCCGTGCGACTCCCACATCAGCACAAATGAGAAGTTCCTGCCTGAATGCAGCAGATGGAAATGGAAATTATATACTCTGGTAACACTGACTTTATTACAGCTAAATTATTTGCATTTTCCAAGTTGGGAGTTTTTCAAAAACTAAAAGGAAAGAGTCCTGGGCCATCACTTAGTGCAAAACCAGCTGCAAGTAACGTAGGTGCCTTGACCTGGTGCTAATCATTTCACCTGGCTGAGCCTCAGATCTCCTTGCTGTCACATTTGTAAGGTGTCAGTGCCTGTTTGAGCTAATGCCTTATAAGGATCGCTGCCAGGACTGAATGACATAATGGATATGGAAGCAGTTCACAAATTAGAATATTTCATAAATGCAACAATCTGTTACATTTATATAAGATCTATACTCTTGTATATTTCCATCCTCATCAGGACCTCTATGTTCCCACTGTCTTCAAAGATCCTTTCTTCAGGTTAAAAAGGGTAAGATTTAACTCATAAACAGGGCTATTATCAATTTTCTGAAGGGTTCTTAAAAATATTTCAAAATTTTACATTTAATTGGTAACAAATTATGTTTTCAGTTTTTGTTTGCTTCTGCTGCAACACAATCTTGAGAACTTGCTCTTTAAAGGGGTGCTGTAATCTTGCTGAAAGGTGTTAGAAAAAAAAACAGTTTGTCTGCCTCAGTTTTTGGTGATCTGTTTAATTTGTACACAGCTTTCCAATAAGCTGGTTTGTCTCCTTGTCTACATAGGTTTTGCTGTAGCCATTTCACGTTCAAAATTACTGCAAAAAAGTAATTGATCCTCTGTTTCAATATCCCTGCTGTTTCATGAGCTATCTTACAATTCGGAGGAATCTATTTCTCACTGATGTTGAAAAACATAATAAGGTCACAGCAGGAAGGCTTTAGCTTCATTAAAGAACATTATTATAAAAATAAAATGATCGAGGGCAAATTGTTTTTGTCCTTGTGGTACTCTTTCTGCAGATTCACATTAATCTGAGTGTTTAAAGCAACAATAAATGTGTAATCTTCTCTTTATCATTCACTTCACCATGGTAGCCTCTAGTGGTAGAAAGAGATGTCAATCGCTCACGTTCCAGGGGATTTCTAGCTCTGTTGAATAAAAAGGAATTAAGCCTCTCTGGAAATGAAGGCTGCAGCCTGTCAAGTAACTAAATTTATTTCTGCTTTTAAAATATCACGGAGAATGCTGGTGTCCAGCAAATGTAATGCCAGCATTATTTAAAAAATGATTGAGCAGAGAAATGAATTGAAATTTTGACCCACTCAGGCTTCCATCTATCATGGAAGCCTATAATGGGGGGATGAGGAAGAAGGATTTAAGATAGAGAATCAGTGATTGCCCTATTAATCTAGTTTAACTGAAACTAAAATCTGACAGAGTGCATTACAAGTTGCAGGCAGTAAAGCTTATCAATTCATTACTACTTTCAAGGCTCTCCTTTGCTTTCTTTCTGCCTTCGGCTCCTGGCAAAGGACAGGTTTTTACAGTTCAATTTCTCAGTTTATTTTTGACTGCTTTTAATTAAATTTGATGGCCTGCTTCTGCACCACTGAAGTTATCGGAGTTGCAAAGCACTTTGCTGTTATAATGATAGCTCCCTTGATGTCTGTTCATTATTAACTGCTTTTCAAAAGTGCTGCTCTCAACTCTCATTTTATAAATATTTAAATAACTGAATTTCTATAACATAAATATCAGTGCACAGAAGATAAGGATTCTATTGCCTGTTAATAGGTTATACATAGTAAAAAGAGAATGCCTTTTTGCAAAGTTTCATATTATAATATTAATTGGGAATGTGATCTTAGATCATCTTGTATATAAGTTCTCATATAAATAGTACAATGTCTTAAAACCACAGTAACCAATGACTTAAGACTTTAGGACACCTCACACCTATAATTCTAAAATAAACTACCTTAGAAACCAGAATGAAGGATTTTCATATAGATAAATGAAATCCTGAAATTAACCTGGCTTTTTTTTTAATGTCATTCTTATCCTTAAGGTAAGTGAAAGAATGTGCCAAGAGAGCTTAATCATCATACAAAAAAGTCTATTCTTCAATTAAAAAAAAAAAAGTAAATAAGAACCTTACTAAGATAAAACCAAAAACTAATGAATTGACCACAGTTATTAATTTCTTCAGCTTCCCAAACCACAAAAGACAGTAAAATCTTAAAAAAAAAAAAAAAAAAAAAAGTCACCTAAGGGCTGATTAAAAAACAAAAAAAAGTAGGGGCTTGGAACAAAAGTGGAGACAGTACTGGAAGAGGTAGGGCAACAATGTGTCAGTTGCTATCAATCTTGCTTTGTTCAGGCACTGTTCTAACCCATTCTGTACCTATAACATCTCCACAATCGTCTTTTCACAGGTAAGAAAATAGAGGTTCAGGAACATTAAGCAACCTGCTCATCATATATTCAACAAGTAACAGACCCAGGCAGTCTGGTTTCAGAGTCATACCCTTAATCACTAAACTGTATTTCAATACATTGTGGAAGGTAAGGAGCAGATAGAGGAATGATGATTGATGGAGCAGAGTTTAGGATGTGCTGCCCACGTGCTCACAGTGCAGAGTACCACGAGAAGTCAGCTACGCACCCACAGAACCTGCCAGCAGTCCAGCCCTTTGAATAACTGAGTGCTTTGGAAGGCAGGTGTGAGAAGCAGTTCCAGAAAGGGGAAATTTGTTAAAATTCTAGAGGGGTTGCTCTCTCATTGCCCACAGCTGGCAATTACTTCATTCCCTATCATCCCCTACCCCCAAATCCCAAATTCTAAGTCCATTCTCTGGGGAAATTAAACCTAGTACACTTGACTTTGGACAGAGCTCTTATTTGAACTAGACATACTTAGTCATGGAACCTATAACCCTCTTCCCTTGCTTCCTTGGTTTCTAGAACATGAGCAGCCAAATTATACTACCCCAACTCCTACTCAAAGACCCCACTTTATACAAATGAAGAACAAAAGGTTAGTTATTTGAGGAAAACAGTCACATTACTGAGACCTACAGCTGAGATGTTAACACCCAAAAAAAAGGCTAAAAATAAACACACAATATAGGGAGTGAAAGAACTGGGGGGGGGGGGGAAGTTACTATAAGCAATATAGAATAAGAATGTATGACAATAAAACAAAAACATGCTGTGACAATCAAAATAAGTTATTAAACCTTAAAAGATGATAAATAAAACTTAAAAACCAGCAGAACATCAGATACAAAAATCATAACATTCTTTTTTTTTATTTTTTACAGTTTATTTTGCACACACATGCACAAGAGAGAGCATGCAAAACAAGCAAAGGAGGGGCAGAAGGAGAGAGAGAGAGAGAGAGAGAGAGAGAGAGAGAATCCCAAGTAGGCTCCACACTGTCAGTGTAGAGCCCAGCAAGGGGCTCAGTCCCACAAACCATGAGATCCACTAAATGAGTCACCCTGGCCCCCGAATAATATTTTATTTTTTAAAAGGCAGACAGCATTCTTAACAAATGATGTGGTCAAAGAAAAGCTGCAAAAATGTTACAGAGTGAAGGGTACCGCAGAGACGTGGCTGTTGTTAAATTAAAGGAGGCCATTTTACTCAAGTGGCTGAAGTGCCATGGTGGCCTATGTAAACAAGCCAAAATCTAAGCCTGTAAACCCCTTAAGACTATGAAATTGTAACCTGAGGACAACCAATCACAGTCAATGGGCTGCCAGTAGGCTTTCAGCTATAGCCAATCAAAAATTTCTTTACTGGGGCCCCTGGGTGGCTGAGTTGGTTAAGCCTGGGAATCTTGATCTCTGGGTAGGTCATGATCTCACCATGGTGAAAATGAGTCCCAAGTAGGGTTCCCTACTGAATTTGGAGGCTGCTTGAGATTCTTTCTCTCCCTCTCTCTCTGCCCCTCCCCTGCTTGCACTCTCTCTCTCTCTCTCTCTCTCTCTCTCTCAAAATAAATAAACCTTAAAAAAAAATCCTTACTTTGCTTTTCCCTTTTCTCAATAAACACCTATCATTGACCTCCTGTTGGGGTAGTGTTCCTAAACATTTCCTTTTTGGTGTTGCCTATTTGAATAGATTTTTCTTCAAATTCTCCCAAATTTTAATATGCCTCAGTTTGGTTTTTAACACCACAGAATGCAATACATTTTTCTATACTATATCCCACAGTGGGATAAAAACATACTATGAAAGATTGGTTCAGCTGATATCATTGGAATACCAGCAGTAGATTAAATCAAAGTATTATATAAATGTTATTTTTTCTAAAGCAAATTACCTTACTGTAATTATGTTAGAAAATCTCCTTGTTCTAAGGAAACACAAACTGAAGTATTCACCAGAGGCAAAGGGCAATGATATATGCTACCTACTGTCAAATGGCTAAGGCAAACAACAACAACATAGATGATTGATACAGCATATGTGTGTGTGAGTATGCAGAGAAATCAAAGACACAAATGTTAACTATAGATAATCAGGGTAAAAGGTATTGATGCATTCCTGCATTTACCCCCAACCCCCAACAACCTTTATGTATGTTTCAATTTTTTTTTTCCAAATAAAATTATTTTTTAAATTCCAAGAAAGGTATAAGATAAAATCAAGGAGATCACCCAAAGAACAAAACTAATAGAAAATGGATGAAAATTTTTTTTAAATATAGGAAAAGAGTAATTCAGAAGGCCCAGTAGCTAACTAATAAAAAGAGAAACCTGTGACAGCTAAGATGAAACTAAGAAATTAAATTTTTAACACAAAAATATCAATCTCCAAAATGAAGTTAGTTGCACACCAAGGCCCATTGTCATGAATTTCAAAAACCCTGAGAGGTTCTTAAAGAGAAAGCAAAACAGAACACAAGAGAGAAGTAAAACAGGAGAATGGGGCTGGGATTGGAGCGATCATTGCATAATAATCAAGAAGGAAGACGAAGTGCAACCCAGGACCAAGAAATCCAACAGAGAAAAGCAAAAACAGGGAGACTCAGAGAGCCAGCAGGTAGATGGGAGCAGCAGGATGGAAGGACGGAGTGTGCTCACATAAATAATGGAGGTCACAAATCTTTTCATCATTCTGTGCATTTGAAATTTCAAATAGTCATTAACAATAATATAAACTTGGAAAATTAAAAAATATCTTAGGTTAAAAGTTGGAAACTGACTAAACAGCATTTGTATAATCATGATTTAACGTTGAATGTTGATTTCTCTAAAATAGTTTGATTCAGTACATTGAGAGAATAAGTGGAAAAGAATCCCTACAAATGGTGTTCCTGTCCTTCATCCTAGGTAAGTATCATACTAGGAAGTTAATAGGTAATGCTTAAGATTAATCAAGATAATACAAACACAGTAAAATAAAAATAAGGTAACTACCAACAGATAAGAGTAGAACTCTGTTCTCCATTCAGTGTGACTGAAGCATAGATGTGCAGCAAGCAACTGTGATCCTGCTGCTGTTGCAAATCTCTTAATACAATTTGATTACTAGATCATGAGTTTCTATTTTTAAGAATAAAAGCAATTTTAAGAAGTAGAACACTTCTTCATTCTCTGAAACTGATTAAATCATTTTAAAAATAGAGTACGTTGATCATTATACAGAGAGGTCCCCTCCCCCAGTTTTTTCTGTCATTTTTTTAAAAAGGAAGCATTTGCTCAGTGTTACATGTGATGCACTTTTGAACAGAAAACCCTCCCAACAAAATAAATTTCAAAGACCCATATGTTTTTGTTGTCTTTGTATCTCTTAAAACAACTGCTTTACAAAATTAGGATTGACGGTTTGAGAGAAATTTGAGAGCAAGAGTTTTATGGCTTTCAGTATGAGGATACTAACACCACAAATGCATCTAACTTTCAACGTTTAATATGTTTGAGGGGCTCCTGGAGGGCACCGTTGGTGGAGCATCTGACTTTTGATTTCGGCTCAGGTCATGATCTCATTGTTCCTGGGACAGAGCCCTGAGTCAAGCTCTGTACTGATGAAGTGGAGCCTGTGGGGGATTCCCTCTCTATTACTCTGTGCTTCTCCCCTCTCCCTCAAAATAAATAAATTAATTAAAAAATATATTTGAAAATGAGGCACATCCTATCCCTGTTTTCAATTCCCACCCAGAGTAAACGCTATCTCTACAGCTAGTGATAAGATGTCAATTTCCACAATTTATGTGTGCACTTTCATTTCCAAATTGCCAATATTGAGTACAATACCTTTGACTTCAGCAACTGGTATATACTGGTTTTTACTACAGATGGTGGTATTTAACTGTTACAGCATATTTCAACAACAAAAAATTACTTTTTCACATATTTAAGATACAATCACAGATTTTAATGGCAAAGATCACTTATTCTTTCATAAAAAGGAAAGGGATACCTAAAACTCTAAGAAAATTCTTCTCATTAAGATTAAAAAAAAATTGCCTTAACAGGAATTTTTATGTATTTACCATTTACTATTGTTAAGGTCTGAGTTTATATAATCTCATCTATAGCATCTGTCATAGATCTAGGAAACATGCTGATGTTTCTTGTATCTGAAGTCTTATTTTCTATATAGAACACTGAATGAGGTTCTATATAATATAAAGGATCCTTGAAGGGATTGATTTACCTTTTTGAATAACCAGAAAGGTGCTTCACCTCACATTAATTTTAGAAAAAACAACATCCGTTTCATTTTTGTGCAGCAAAAATGTATTTTATTTTATCAGTTCTCTTTTTCCCATCGGCAAACATCAGCAGATGACAACAATAACCACATTTTAAATTTTATTTTAAATGTTTTTATTACTTTTGAGAGAGAGAAACGGGACTGGCAGGGAGGGATAGAGACACAGGGCGAGAGGAAGAATCCCAAGCAGGCTCTACACTCTCAGCAGAGAGTTGAACTGACAAACCGTGAAATCATGACCTGAGCAGAAATCAAGAGTCTGGTGTCCAACCCACTGAGCCACCGAGGTGCCACAACAGTTTTTAAAACACTCCTTCACCTAAACTCTCCTACTTTTTCATCATGACCTGAGATTATTCCTTCTCTGGCTAATCTTTCTTCTTTATTTTATGGACATTATGGACATTATTTTAATGTCCATGCCTCAAAACAAGTTTATTCTACCATCTGTCCTTTGTCTTGCTTTTGTCTTTGTCTTCTTCTACCACAAACTAAGTATCTGTAGAAAGGAATCTCAAATCTATGCACCCAAACCCCAACTGCTCTTCTCAGTTTTTCACTCTTTTAACTGCAACATTGTCCTTCTGTATAATATCCTTCCACCACGCCAATCCCTCAAAAACTCAGTATAAAGACACACAATAATTTTGGTGAACTATAGCAATAGGATAGTGCCTCTATCTTAAAAGAATTACTATGGCAAAGATATGACAAAATAAAAAGGAGAAAGAGGAAAGGGAGACAGTATTGGAATAATCATTAAGGAACAGTTTTAAGTATCCAAGACAAAAATAATCCAGTTTAAAAAAAAGGGATAGACAGAGGAAAAAAGGAAAATACAAAAGAGGTTGTGAAAGAAGGCTCTGGTACTTGGAAAAGTGCTTCACTTCAACAAATCCTAGGTGAATAAACAGATGTGAGGAAATGAGGAGAAAAGACAAGTAAAACCTCCATGATTTAAAATGTTAATAAGTGTCAAGGCAATTCTATCACAAATAGATTTGAAAAATGGTAGAAATAAAGATTGTAAGCCTCAAATATATTTAACTCATTCTTGACTAAAACGGTAGTTGAAACTTGAAGCCAAAATTTTGAGCTAGTGTTAATCTGGAACGTTCAAGAGAAACTAAGAAATTGACACAAGTACTTTGAGAAAACAAAGCTATGACTCACTCACTGTGTGTAGAAAGATATAGATTACTAAATACCCGTATGCTATCATAAAATGTGCATTTTAATCTATGCTTTTTAGCATTATGTTACATGAATTTGATTTTGTTTAGTACAAATGGTAAAAAGCTTTTTGTAATATACCAAGATTAGTTTTGATAGTTCCAAGTACCATTGATTTGTAACCTTGAGACCAATATTTGTTGTGAAAATTAAATGTACTTAGAGGTTGTAGGAAAAAGTATTAAATTTTATATTTTATCTGACTTTGGATGTAAATTTTGTTCATTAACTCACACTGCTCTGAACCTAAAAGTTTGGTAACAACTATTATATGCTCCACCAGTATAAGATGGTGAGCATTTTTATTTTAAGTTAGAACAAGACTATGCAAGATTTGTACTTGTGATGGTATTGGGGTCCAATACAATGTTAAGTTCAAAGATCACTGGAAGGTGATCACAAAATTAAGAACACAATATTTGGGCCAACATTAAACACCATCAGAATTAGTCTCCATCCTCCTCTTTCCAATAATGTCACCCTTTATTAAAAGAAAAAATTGCTGGCTGCCCTTTTCTGCATCTCCTCTACATTCAATGCCATTGTTTGCATATAAATTGTCCCCTCCATCTACAATATCATTCCCAGCCTGCACGTCACCCATTTAACTTATCAAATTCAACTTCCTTCAAGAAGCCTTTTCAGTTGCTGAAACACAAGTCAAAAGTTTTCTTGTTGGAAGCCATTGGAACTTGATCTCTCCTTATCTTTTGACATCTGACACTAATATTTATCTAAATAAGTATGATATGTATCTACGTAATGTCATACTACTTAATAGTGTCTATATTTCCTCTCATGGGGAATCCTCACTTTAATATTTGTATGTCTCTAGACCTGTGGGGAACATAAAGTATGTTGTAGAGGCTTAAAATTTTTGAGTGATTGCGACTTTTAATTATTGAGAACCACCATTTTGAAATTTAGTCTTTTCCTTCCTTCCTTTCTTCCTTCCTTCCTAAGCTATGGTCAATTTTCAAGTAATCAAATTTTCTTGAAATACATGAAAAAAGGACACACACATAAATCTAGTTGAGAGTATTGGTTTGTGGTAATCTAATTCTCACAGATTTTACTGTACATTATTTAGAACTCTAGGTGGTTTCAATGCAGCCAAAATGAAATGTATTTTGATTTATTCTAGGCATATATTATTGAATGTCTAATGAATATTGATTCATCTAACCAAATTCTCATCTTCTGAGGAGAATTTCTAATGTCGTAGTTTGCAAAATATTCTCAGTACTTCAGCAAATGTAATTTCAACTGTTAAAGTTCAACATCACTACAGTTGTTGGCAATATTAAATAATTTTTGTTGCTGTGTGATGTTCGCTGCAGCTTAAATTTCAGGTCATGGAGTGTTATTAATATTATATGGTTGGAAATAATTTCCAGATCAATGAATCAATGCTATCTTAATAGTCTGTGTCTTTAAGTTTCATACTACATTTATTTGTGAGTTGATTTCATAAGAGAACGTTGCTTTGTGTTGCCTAGCTCATTATCTTGTGAATTTATCCCGAGTTGAAGTCCCTTTGTGACCAAAGGGCAGAGAGAACACCTCCTGAATTATTGAACTGTGCTGATTTGATGGGCAGGCCACACATTAAAGTAAAAAAGAGGGAACTTTCTCTGCAAATACCTACTTGAAGATATTTTACCAAAAAGCTAAGATATCACTGTGGAAACAACTACTCCTACTACTTCAATAGAAATAGTCTGTCTTTCTATATATGCATACACAAATGTATATATACATATACACACACGTGAATATTTTGGGAAGTTGTATCTGTTCTCTATGATTGGTAACAATCAATGCTCAGGCTCACAAAGTGCTTAAACATTTACACACTGATTACACAAACACTGTATTAGTTGACTTATAGAATTGGAATAATGTACAATGAATAATTTAAGACTTGGAGGCTTGAAGAGAATGATAGATTGTAGAGTGCATAACTCATGCATGGAAGAGTAGATATTTGAGCCCAGATCACCCAGTAGAAATCTGTCCCACATGCCCATGTTGGTATGTTGACAACTCTAAACTACCATTGTACACATTCTTCTGCCATTCTTCTCATTTCAACTTCATGTTAGGCCATGCATTTATAATGTGCGTATTGTGGGGAGAAGCATAGATAAGGGAATGATGAAGAATTACCAAGGGTAAATTCACTGATAATGGAAAAAGGGAGAAACATTTGTATTATTATTAAGCTATTAATATGTTAATGACAACAAACTTGTCCTTTCTCCTGTCCATAATTCAGGCCTACTCAGTCAATCTGGGCACCCCCCTCCATATCCCTATAAGAGGGATTTTACCTTTTCAGAATTGACATCAGGAGGGTGGAAACAGGAGACCCCATTAAAGAGGAATCTGAAGAAAAAAATGCAGAATATACAGCCTAGGAGACAATGATACCTGTGGTTCTTCTGGTATTTTGATTCAGTGGACGATTAGGGTGTGGGTTTAGAGTTATAAATCTGGGAATATTAAAGCCATGGGTGTCCACATGATCACCCAAGCAGAATATAGAGGAAGAATAAAAAGGGCGAAGAATGGACTTGAAAACCATAATCTAAGTGGAAGATAAGTACAGAGAAGTGTGTGTAAGAGAACATTACTGCTACTCTTCACAATATTTATTTTTAAAGTGAAATGTTCACATAAGAAATTAGACTTGTTTCTTTCATTTTGTTTTTCTAAGATAAATATGCAACCTACTTAATGCATCACAGAAGTCATATAAAGGAGAATTGCAGATGGCTATGGTAATGAAATATAAGTAACTTTCACAGATTTGGCGAATATGTTCATACTGTGAATAATTACACAATGATGTAATTTTTGTTAAAAATGCAGTAGTATTTACAAAATGTCAGTGAGGGATAAAAGATACCATTTAGTTTGGCAATTTGAATATTCTGAACTTGAAACAAATATCAATATTCAAATTCAGGGAGGCTGGGTGGCTCAGTCAGTTAAGCATCCTACTTGGGCTCAGGTCATGATCTCACGGTGCATGAGTTTGAGCCTCACGTCAGGTTCCTCACTGACAGTGTGGAGCTTACTTGGGATTCTTTCTGTCTCCCTCCCTCTCTCTCTCTGCCTCTCTCTCTCTGTCTCCCAAAATAAATAAATAAATAAATAAATAAATAAATAAATAAATAAATAAATAAACAAACTTTCAAAAATATTCAAATTCACACAGTGTGTATTACTTATGCTATAATTTTCTACAAAATGAGAAGTGGAACAACGCAAGTGAGCATCATATGTGCTTCATCCATTTTAACAGGTCAGATGATGTTATTAATACTCATGAAAGCACATTTCTGTGTATTTAACCTTCAACGCTCTACTCAAATTTCAGTCTCTGGGGACTTTACATACTTATCAAATAGGAATTATCTTCACTCTCCCAAACTCTTTTATTTAAACAGAAAAGTTGCATATATTGAATACACACACACAAGCACACATACATACATACATACACTTTAAAAAAATACAAATACAAGTGCAGGATTTTACCCAAATTCTGTTTTGTTATCTATATAGATAGGTGTTTTACACAAATGTAGGATTTTAATCTAATTCCATTTTGTAACCTGGTTTTTAATGTCTGAGATACATGGTATTTTTTCATTACTTTATTCTTGTAAAATCTTATAATGATTTAACTTTCAATGTTGAGTCATATTTTTTCTGATTATAGTAAAAACAGCCACTATGAAAACATCACAAAAATAAAGTTAAAAGTAAAAATAATCATAGGTAACTTTCTGTCTTTTCTGCATAAACACACAAATGCTATTTTAAGACATTTTGAACTTTTATAAATTTAAAAATATACCTGTTCTTTCTTTCATGTCATAAGCATTCTTTTAAATCATTTGAACCGTTCTACAGAATTTCACTCTTTGAACAAAAATATATTTTGTAAGTTCAATACAAGTAAGTATTTGGGTTGTTTATCATTTGTATTGCTGTAAAACAGACTATGAAATACATCCCTAGCTCATATCTTTTCAAGTATCTTAATTTTTTTTCTTACATTGTCACTAGATACAGAATTGCTGTGACAAAAGTATATATATATATATATATATATATACATATATATATATATATATATACACTAAGTAGACTAAGTACTTATTCCATGCTCCTTACATCTTTTTTTAGTCCTTGTCCTAGTAGTCTTAATTAGCTTATCTCCTTTATCAATATTTAAATCTGTTGAAGGCAGAAATTATATGTGAACAAAAATAACATGTGTGTTGGCCTCGTATGTAAGTCTTCCAAAGTTAAAAAATTGAGTTGTGTCATATTTGTCTTCCATTCCTTAGATCTAGAGCCCATTAATCTATTCAGCCCACAAAAGTTTCATATTAAGGTCCCTAGGTGATGCATACATTCTGGCTTACGAATTCATGAAGGTACATACTCTGAGAATCATAATTAGAACACAGGTATGTCTGACCCTTACTTCTGATCTCCTGCAATTTAGAAGCCAGAAGTCAAGGAGTCTTTTGAGTTACTGGATTATCTGCTTGCTCTAAATGCATGACTTTGGAAGTGACAAAATCTGGGGTCCTCAAGGCTAACTCAGCCTTCATGTGCCAGTCATCAGAAGGCTATAGAACAATGTGTCAATCTGAAATGCTTAATGATAACTTTGTTCCCACACTGGTCACTTATAGAAATAGCCTACCCTCCTTAATCCTCAAACATTCTATTAAATTGCATCTTTCATTCTATTTATAGTTCAGGCATTTTGACACCCAGTTCAGAAATAAACTTATTCATAGTTACCTGTTTCATCACTTAAAGAGGAAAAAAAAATATATGCATTGACTTTAAAGTACTATTTTTACAGTGATAACATTTTGAAAAAATGCAGTACTCTTGTATTTTGAGAGGGTAAAAATCTTTCTGGAGTTATCTTATGAGCTCTGTGCTTAAGAGTCAGAAAGATGCACACTTTATGCCTTGGCAACTGTACTTACCTGGAGCAAAGCCCATCACTTCCTTCAATGCTGGTGCCAACATGCTTGTCAGTCAGACATCTTTAACTGGAGTACCACTGGCCAGGAACTGCTTGCTTTTTACTCCTACCTGGAACAAAATACAGTGTCAGTCATTTTTTTTTTTTATGTTCATTCAAGCACATTAAGATATTCATTATGTTATCTTTCCCTGTCACATTAGACACCCATTTATTGGAATGTTCAACACAAAGGAGAGAAGCATAAACTCTTCCCCTCTATCATTTGTACCGCAATGATTAATATAGCACCTGTTTAAGTCAAAGGGACCGTCTGTATTTTATCTCCTAAAAAATGTTCTTTGTAAAAGATTATTATTTTAGTGCCATCATTCCTATCCATTTGGTTTAAGTAATTGATGTGTTAATTTAGGAAGCCATTTTTATATATTGTCCTTGGAGATGGTAAATCAGAATACTTTAAACACAGAAAATATGTTGAAAATATTGTTTTCTGGATTTTTTTTAACACCATGAGAAGGAATCCCAGTAGGAAACAATTTAGGAATGCAATAGTTTTTCAACTTGTGAGACATTGATGAAGAACACAGATGCTTTCTCAAATGTACCAGAGTGTTGCTACTACAGAACATTCAATAAAAATAGACATTTTGACCAGATGATGAAATCACAGACTAAAAAAAAAAAAAAAAAAAAAAAAAAAAAAGCCCTCAGAGCTGGGCTGCCTGTGTATGAATGCAATGTCCTCTGTATGAATGGGATGTTGGGTTATTCTGGTCCTTTACTTGTCACAGTTGGGGCCACGTGACCTTCAGCAGTCTCTCCAGTCTGTTGCACAATTGGGTGGTTTCAGGAAACAGAAGAAATCAACAATGTTCCCATCTTGTTCCAGTTTGTCCAGCCAGCACTTGTTTTGCCTCTGTCTTCGTCTCCTTCCCCAGCACTTGGAATCTGACTCAGGATTGAATCTCATGGTGGAGATCCTGTTATCTGCTGACCTTCCTCCTGATGCTTGCTGCCTGACTAATCCCCTGAGCCAGGCTGATATACCCTACTGTCTGATCTACCTGCCAGGGTAACCTATTTATTATTACCTCTTGTTGGACCTACTTTGCACTGATAACTTGTTTGAATCTCACCACCCTCTCTGAATGAATAATGTGGCTCCATGTGCTTCAACACAAGAAGTGAAATCAGCTTCCCCAAACCCTAAACTCCTTGGTGTCAAGTTACAAACTACCTATTTTGTCCCATGTTGCTATTGATTTAAGAGCGGGTAACATAAAAGGTGAGAGACAGAGTCATTTCATTTTCTTAATAGAATTCAGATCTTAAGAGAGAATATTGTTCATACTTTGCAGCCTTTTTAAAAATTCAAATTTTTCTTATCTCACACTGAAATCCATTTTATTCCCTTTGTTTCTTCTGCTCGTTGCACAATAAACTTTCATTAGCTCTCATTTAGATAATAACAATAACTTCTTAAATGTTGATCTAGTGCCAACTGAAAACAGATGGCACTTTCAATTAGAATAATTTGAAGAGAGTTTAATAAAGAACCTATTACAAAACTGTGGGCTCCACAGAGAGGGAAACCACAGAGAGGATGGAACAAAGTTGTTATCACCCTTCGGCTGGCAGAGATGAGGACAGGGGGCAGCTACTGCCTCTAGGAGCCCGATGTATAGCGAGAGCCTCCTGGGTAGAAACACTGATCTTTAATTGGAAGTCCTGTGTGGAACAGGATGGCAGGATGGGAGGGAGCCCTGTCATCTTGCATTCTCTCATCTTCTCTCCAGTTTCCTACCTACACTACCTATGGGACAAATCACACTGGACTCTCAAGGTCATTGAGCCTCTTGTTGAACCCCATCTGAACTAGTTTCCAGTGTTAGTAGGATGGAGAAGGGTAAAGAGTGAATCTGAAAGGAGAATGGAAGAGGTTCAGCAAACACTTACTCATACTCCAGATCATGGACTTTGGAATTAGATACAGGTTTGATTCCTAGCTTTACTTACTTGTGTAACCAGATAAATTTTTATAATTCTTGGTATCATCATCTGTGTAATTCAGATAACATACTTCAGAGTTTCATTGTTAGAATTAATGGCATAACATACCTAATACAAGTATATCTAGTAAGTAGTTAGTATTAGACACAGTGGCAGTAATTCCTCTCAAAATGTGTTGAAATCAAACACAAACACACTCTAGCCACACGACACTCTTCAGCACTCATAATGGACGGTGTATTTCCAGACCTTTCACAAGTGCTATTCCTTCCCCCTCTCCATCCCAACTTGTTTGCCTAGAGAATCCCTACTCATGTTTTAAAATCCATGAAATGGTCTGAAGGTTCTCTTCCGTTTCAAAGGACATCATTCTCTTTTTGTCTTTCCATGGCACATATCACTCTGCAAAGTAATTAGACTATGCCATCTTCCTATTTGACTAGGAGTTCCTTAAAGGAAAGGTTATGCCTGAGAGATTTGTTTCCTCAGAAAGTGGTTCATTCTCAGGTTCTTAGTAGATATTCAATAAACATTAAGTGAATAAATGTGAATTACTAGAGTAAGTCTATGACAATGAAAGGAAAAGGTTTCTTAACTTCTTTCCTCTTTGCCCAAAGGGCAAATCAATCTGTAACTTGGTAGGTGGTGGGGAGTAAGATTATCATGGAAAGTCAAGACAACTGAAGAAGAGGTCCCAAAGGAAACTCAGTGAAAAGGCAAGTTGAACTGTCAACATTTCCTCTATGACTAACCCAACACTTTTCCCCTGAAATTTAAAATACATATATTGGGGTACCCGGCTGAGCATCTGACTCTTGATTTTGGTTTGGACTATGATCTTGCGGTTCATGGTTTCGATCCCCACGTCAAGCTCTGCACTGTGCAGAGCCTGCCTAGTCTCTCTCTCTCCTTCTCTGTCCGCCCCTCCCCCCATGTAAGCTTGCTCTCTCTCTTTCTCTCTCTCTTTCTCAAAATAAATGAATAAATAAACGTAAAAATATAAAATACACATTTTTTCTGTTTTGTGAACTGGTAAGAAATTTGCATGAATCTAAGCATCATAAAATGGCATATAGGACTAAACCTTTCTCTCACCCTTGCCTCCTTCCTCTTCTTATGTCACCTTCAACAAGATCACCTTTATTGGCAACTGTGGATCCCTGCAAAAATTCCTTATACAAATACAAGAAATCTTGTATATTATTCGGCTCCCCACCCCCACTTAAAAAAAAAAAAAGACTGCATTCTTCACCCACCATTATGGGCCTTGCCTTTCCCCCTTCCCTACATAAAGTAACTAGCAGGCTTTTTATATTAGGAAATAAACAACACCTCCTGTGTAGCCTTCATATCTATTATTCTGAATCACCTAAAGTTATTTAATTATACCCCAAGATATTTATCTTTCAAAACTTTTATCATTCTTGAGATTTAAAAAAAAAGTGTTAATTTCTATCTAAGAGGTACATCTGTAGGATACTTTCCTCTGAGAGTGGAGAAGCCAAAGGCAAATGCATTTGTAATTTTCAAATATGTTGCCAATTTTCCCTCCTTGAAAATCAAACCAATTAATGCTACCACCACCAACTTCTACTTGGTTGGGCAGACTTCTAGATTCTCGAAAATCTGATAATGAACATTTTTATCTCTGTCATTTAAATGAACATTTGAAAAATTATGATGTAGATTCAATATCTCCTTATGTCAATTAAGGGATATTATGTATCTTTTTGTGTGAAACTTCTATTACTATTCTTTGCAGTTTTTAAATTTCAAGTACAATTTAACACATTCTTTCTCATTCTATGTACTTTCAAAATGAAGCAAAGTCATTAACGACATCAGCAAAATTCCTCTAAGTTAAGGTTTTTAAAAGCCTGTGTTCCCAAGCTCCTTGCAATCTTATGCTGGAAAGCAAATCCCCGCAAAGAGGTCCCACAGCGCTCTCTGGTGGCCGTCTGCTCCATCGCATCTTCCCTGCATTAACTCTTGGGGCAGAAACTATAGGTAGATACTGCTTGTTATCAAACTCTTCCTTAACCTCTAAACCTAGTCCCAGTCTCCTCACCCTGGAGACTATATGGAACCGCACCCAGCCTGAAAACAAGGAGACATTAGAGCTACGTTAGCCCTCAAAGAACGAGGTTTGTGTCTGCATATTTGTGGGTGTCCTAATAGGCAAGATTCATTTTTTTTCCTAGGCGCCACCCCCCACCCCCACTCCACCCCCACCGCCACTCAGATGTTGTAAAAATGGCCCTAGAGTATCTTGTCTTGTCTTGGGCTGAAGTACAAGGCTTGTTCCAGGAAGTCAGGCTCTGCTTCACCCATCTCTGTACATCAGTGTGTTCAAAAGACCTATCATCATTTTTTAGAATTCCAAGGAGTCAAAATAGCACAAAGTCAGCTCAGTCAGAAGCTTGAAATTCCTTCCTTCCACAAGTATTTCAAGTACTATATGCACTGTTCTAGGTGCTTGTGATTATTTTCAGTGAACAAAATATACAAAAAAAAAAAAGTCTGTCCTCTTTGGAGCATATCTTCTAGTTCATGGAATTCAGGAAGAGGGTAATTAAGTAAGTAATATCCTTATATTGCGAGATATGGGTCTGTGAGATTATGTGGGGCAGAAGAGTGCATGTTTCTCTTTAAATTAGAGAGGAAAATAAAGGGTAGGCCTCTTTGAATAAGGATGTGAGGGTGTGGAAACCATGTGGTTCTTAAGACAAGAAATCATCTAGAATATGGCAATAGTTTTGTTTTGTTTTTAAATTTATTGATTTATTTTGAGAGGCCGGGGGGAGAGAGAATCCCAAGTAGGTTCCATGCTGTTGGTGCAGAGGCCGATGCGGAGCTTGATAACATGAACAGTGAGATCCTGACCTGAGCTGGAACCAAGAGTTGGACACTGAACCGGCTGAGCCCCCTAGGAGTCCCTGGAACGTGGCAGTAGTCTTATGCCCATAGCCCTGCAGTGGACATCTGAAAGATGCCCTTTCAGGATTAATAAATCTTTTCACCCAGCTGATGGGAGTGCTGCCAACTGCCACTTCTAATCCCACCTGGAAATTGCCCCAGGCTGGCCATGTTGCCTCACCAGCCCCTCGCTCAAATGCAGCCTGCATCCAGTTACAGACACTAAGCATGAAGGCCTGGCCTACAGCCACCATGCAGGACAGCTCCCTGTGTTGTTGAAAGAAACCTTAGTTGAGGCTACATTGCAGCCCATCTGCCATTTGCTCACTCCTTGTTCCTTCCCTTCTGTTTCACACAAGTGGATCCCAGAACACTGCCTATAAACTTCCTGCAGGCTGACCTCTGCCTCCTTCTGCTCCTACCCAGAACGGCAAGGTGACCACTGTGCAGCTCATAACCTGATACAGCATCCGGTCTTTTTCACAAATATCTGTTGACTACCTACTAGATGCTAGTACTAATTTTGATGTTTAGAACACAGTAGTGAAAAAATGCAATTTGTTCATATGTAGATCATAGCAGAGAAGACAAACATAAAATACATAATAAATAACATAGCAATAACTGCTAAGGAGAAAAAGTGGCAAAAGGGTGGAAGAAATGTCTGGAAAAGGTTACAGTTTTACACGTGAGAGTGAAGTAAATCCTCACTAAAGCAACATTTGAGTAAAGACCTGAAGGGAATAAGGTGTCAGCCCTGGGGGCAACTGGCAGGAAAAAGTTCCAGGCAAAGGCAACTTGAACAACAAAGTCTAAGGTGAGTATTTTTGGTGTTGTTGTTGATGTTGTTTCAGAAAAACAGCAGGACACCGAGTTAATTTGGAGTGAGCTGAATGAGAGAGAGAGAGAGAGAGCACATGCACGTGAGGGAGCCTAGTAGAAGAGCTCAGAGAATAATAAATCTGAGAGTAATCATCTAAAAGTTACTGTAGAAATAAGACACCAGCTTTTATTCCTAATGAGATGGAAAGACAATGGCGGATTGGGGGTAGATGACAGATAGAACCATTCTGGCTGACTTTTGAAAAGTAACTGAAGGGTGTTAAAGTCAGGAGCAGAGAAAGGAGACTATTGTATCAAACTAGGGAAGGCATGAATATGGCTTAGACTAGGGCAGAAGCTGTGGAGGTGGAAAGAAATGGTTAGAATATTGTATGTTTACAGGTAGAAAAGTTAGGATTTGCAAACAGATTCCACGTGGGGTGTTAGTGAGAGAGATAAAGCATAGCCCCATGGTTTTATTTTTATTTTATTTTTTTATTATGTTTTAAAATATTTATTTATTTTTGGGAGAGAGACAGAGTGCAAGTGGAGAAGGGGCAGACAGAAAGGGAGACACAGAATCTGAAGCAGGCTGTAGGCTCTGAGCTGTCAGCTCAGAGCCCGATGCATGGCTCTGACTCATGAACTGCAAGATCATGACTTGAGCCAAAGTCAGACGGTCAACTGACTGAGCCACCCAAGTGTCCCATAGCCCTTTGGTTTTATATCTGAGCAAAAGGAAAAGTAGAGTTGGCATTAACTCAGAGAAAAAGGACCACCAAAGCTTAGGGGGAGTTATCAAAAGATCCATTGTGGAAATGTGAGTTTTAGGATGCCCATTAGGCAATGAAATGAAGATATCAAATAGGGATCTGGGTATCTGAAATCCAGGGGGAAGATTGTGGCTGGAAATATCACTTTGGAAGTCATTAGAATATGGGTAGTATTAAAAAGCCCTGAGAGCAGATGACGTCACTGAAGGAGAAAGTCTGTTTGGAAGGTTAAGAGGTCCAAGGACTGAAGGCTGGCAGATGAAGAGGAGAGAGCAAAAAAGAATGAAAAGGAACAGCTACTGCAGTATGCAGGGAAACCAGAAGTCAAGAAGAAACAGTCCTTTGAAGAGGAGAGAATGTTCAACTGTGTCAACTGCCCCTGCTGAGTCGAGGAAGAGGAAGAGCAAGAAGTACGCAGTGTATTTGCAAAATGTAGAAATCGATGACTAAGACGAGATTTGTCTCAGTGAAATGATCCGGGAGGGTGCTAGAATGGAGAGGAACCAAGACCTATGTAAAGGGGAGACACCAGAGAATGTGTAATATTTTCATGTACAGGTTTATTAAAACTGACTAGATTTCTATTAGAAAGCAAGCCTTAATTTTAGAAAGGTCATGGTGAAAGGACATGGTCTATATAGGACTTCAAAAAAATAAGTTGAAAATCAATACTAAAGAGATACAAAATTAACCTATTTATCTGGTAACTTAAAAACGCATTTAATAACCCAAGAAATATTAGTTTAAATGTAGAATAATATGTTCTGAATGTAACAGAACTTCTTCATATTAAAACTTGAGAAGCCCTGAGGACCCTTACCCTCTCTGTCATGCTCCACTTCCACAGGCTGAGGACTGCTTCTAGCAACGTATGCAAAATAATTGGCCATGCAAACAAAATCACCATCTTGTACCCTATTTCTAAGATAATTTGACTATTTGCTCATCTTCCCCACTGCACTGTGGGAGGTTTAAACATAAGCATTTATCTTGGTAATCTTTAGCACTTGCCAAAATACCTAACAAGTGGGTGGTGCTCAATGCAGGCTTATTTAATGAATGGATGAGATGAATTTTTGAACAATTAATGGTCTTACACATTGATAAGTATAACTGAGGGATGTACAAAGCTGTTAATATGGCTGAAAATACCTAGATTAATAAGTGGCATGGCAGACATCAGTTAAACTTTTGGAATTTTTTTAAAATCTGCTCTTTAAACTAGCTGCAAAAATAAATATGCACAGAGTACAGGGTTCAGTAGCTGCTTCTCAGTCCCCCAAAAAGGATCCACTCCTGAGGACTGCCATGACCTTTTGCCTGGCTTTTACTGAAGCACTCACCTCTCAATACACTCCTTTCTTATTGTAGGTCTCCAAGCTCCTCGTCCCCAAATCTCCCACACAAATACTGGCTTTCTAGAGTACAGTTTCAGCAGCACAGAGGCTGGGAAAGTTTACAAAATGCATAAAAACACTAACACAGTAATAGACACCTAAGCTGTAAAGTCACAAGTATTGTTTTCTCCTTAACCCATGCCTGAAATATCATAAGAAAGTTTTCACAATAAAATTAGAAGTAAAAAATCATACAAGTTTCACTGCAACACAAAATATATTTTAACTGAAGCAAAATGTTCTGTGAAGCAGAATTATGAATATGTGCTGATTCATTATCATGTTTATAATGCAAATGACAGGATGAATAGTGATTATATATATTAAACTCCTGATTTTGTGAGCCTCACGTAGAATTCTATTTGCTTCTGAAAACCAAAATTGAAGATTTCTTAGTTGAAGATCCAAAAAATAAATGATTATCTTTTTATAAAAAATAATGAGCTGAAAATTTGACACTTCTCTTTAACATGTGCATCTCCGTATAGAAGAGGATTGCTCGGTATGGTGAGCAGTTCGATGATAATAATACATCATGAAGCTTTCAGTAAGGTACCTTGGGATGCAATGGTAACATTTAGGTGTCCGAATCCTTTGCTAGATATATTTGACATGTGCTCTCTGGATGACAATACAATTAAAAATACTATGACATGTAGGTAGTGAGACGGCAAGGTAGATTTTCATTCTGACTCTTGGTTCTAAAGACTAAAATCCTTAAAGTTAGCAATGTTGTGAATATCTCATCTTCCAAAAGCTTTTTCTTCCCTTAACATTAGTGAAACTAGATAAGTTAACTTTGCACATAAAGATATTTGCATAATGTGACTATCAAGGCTGTTTTATTAAAATGTCTACTTCTCAGAGTGAATATCTCTCCACAGAAAACACATCAAGAAAGGCAGCAACAACGGAGCCTCCTTACTCTGGAAGGAATCTATGTTTCTTTGTTGGAGGAACAGCGTGCTTGCAAAAGAGCACATTTTTTTTTTAAATTCTCGACTTTATCCAGAAATGTGACAGATGGAGGAAACAGGTAAAATGAAAAGAAAATTTAGAGCACAAACAATTGTGGAGATGCTTACTGATTATCCTAAAAGGAGTCATAATTTGTCAGTTTGGTGTCTTCCTCATCATTTAAGACCCTGCTGAAAGTCATCGGCTATCCTCAAAGTTAGTTGTTCCATTTACTTATAAATTGCACTGTGATTCTCTATCAATACCACTCTCATTGTATTTTATTTATTTTTTTTTTCATTGTATTTTAATTTAAAAAAAAAAGTCACCACTTTCCCTCATTTGATCAAGATATTCCAAGAAGGATATGTGTCCCTTATTACTGCCACTCTTTTCTCCTCAAACCTGCCATCATCCCAGGCCATCTCTAGTGCCTAGCATCATGCCTGGAAAACAGGTCATTTGAGTGTTCAGTGAAAAAAAAATGACTGAAGAAAACACACAACAAATGTAAGAGATAAAGGCAACTAAAAGTAAAATTAAGCTAGATCAAATACCACTGCACTTTTAGCTTCTCTTTTTCTGTGATTGGTTCATCTAATACTCTCCTATATCCATATATCTTACAAAGGTGAAAATTTAAAGGTTAACATGCAATATTTAGCAAAACATTTTAAGAAGTCTATTCAAGCAATTGCAGTACCTTCAGGAACACTGTTCTAAGAGTAAGGCAAGTATTATCAGTCTAACAACGACAACAAATTTGGCAGTATCCTAAAACATGATCGTAGCAGTAGGTACAAAGGAAAAGACCGAAAAGATATATTACAATAAGAGGATAATTACATAAAACAAGAGGCCAGTCACAAGTATAAAGGCTATTTGAAGTGAAAATAATACACTCAGTAGCAGAGTTACATAAGTAAAACAATTCTTACGTGCAGCAAACGACACTAGCATTGATACGATGGCAGGATGGTGAAGCTAAGACTTCTGGGGTAGAGTAAAGGGTCACCAATGTGAGAAAGCAAGATGTTTCACAAGGGAAATTTTAAGTCAGATAAAGTCCAACCACAAGAGAAACATAATCAATGATTCTCATAGGTTTAATTTTCCTGTCACGGATCTATGCAAAAATTTTCATGTTTGATTCATATTTACGACTTTCCTATTCTTCATACTTTAGCAAATGGTAGTTACTTCTAAACCTTTCTAAGAGATTTTTAAGATTGACAATATATTTAGAGTGAAAAAACTGTCCCGGTAGGAGGACCCTTAAAAAATTATTTCTTGATGAAATCTATAGGTTTTCAGAATTCTATCTTTAAGTTGATTTTACTAAGAAGTAACGATTTAGTGATTTATGCAATCACCCCTATTTCCTTACCTCAGTGTCCATGTGCACATTTCTCCTTTCAAACATCTCCAGATGGGTGTTGACTATACCTTTGTCTAGGGGACTTCTACTCTCATTATTAAGGGAAGGGTCACATGACCTAGGCTGACCCAATTACCGCACATCCAGCCCCCTAGTCACATTCAGAGGTGGGCATGTTCTAAGTCTACACTTCTGATGAAAACTCTGAGAAAAAGATACTTTGTCATTCTCAATTAATGAGAACTTGGAAACATGTAGCCCTAAGTCTTGTCCCATCTTGAGATGAGGTGATTTTATATTAATGACAATACACTGAAGAGCAAATTAACACAAAGAAAATGGGATACTTGGTGACCCCATTTAATACCTGGACCATGGCTGTTCTGGAACAATCATCACAAAACATTTTAGTTTAACTAATACATTTCCCTTTTCTGTGTAAGCCAGTAAATTCACCTTTTGGTTTCTTGTGATCATTTCCTAATTTTGTCTCTTCACATACATAATAAGGTCTCTCTCATTTGTAACTTACAGCCCAGCTTATCTGTTATCACTCACACCTTATGAATAACTTTAGGTTTTCTTGGCCTTAACTTGTCTTCTGTCCTAGTTGACGCTCTGGCCGTTCTGTGAGCTGTGGCAGACTTCATGCTGACCTGGCCTAACAGTGATTTATCATGAACTCATACCACATACCTCTCATCTTCTCCCTGTGACTTCCATGTTGACATCTAGATGGGAAGGCTGTGAAACCCTTTTTAGCAAACACACATATTTAAGCCAGAACTGTGGGGTTTTAATTTCCCAAGAGGTAAAGCTTTGACAACAGTCTATGGCAGCTGGTAGAAAAATTATTTACCCTTTCCTTCCCTGGACAAACTTCCTTTAAACAGTTTTATTTGGCACCCAACGAAAAACAAAACAAAACAAACGAACAACAACAAAAAAAAAAAAAAAAAAAAAAAAGAAAAAGAAAAAGAAAAAGAAAAAGAAAACACTGAGTATGAAATAATCTATTGAAGCTCTGGCTCAATAATGCACCTTTTTATTATATTTCCCCATTCTTTATTCTATTTTTCCTTTATTCCTATTATACAGGGATGTCCCTAATAACACTAGTAGCACATAATATTTTGTTCTGATTAAGGCAGTTGGAACCATACATGACACTGGAAAGCAAGATGAGAAAGGATTTGGAAGTGGGATTACTCACTGGTCTCATATAAGAGATTCCATTTTTGCTGGTAATAGGTGGCGATAATCCACAGAATGCAAATGTATCCCAACTACTAAGGCTTTTTACCTGTGGTTAGTAAGAATCAAACTGAGGAAGAAGGTGAAATACTAGCTATTTATGGCCCTTAATGGTACAGAGACAATGATAACTGTGGAGAGATCTAGCTTTTGTTAACTGAATTAGAAGCCTTAAAAGAGAGAAAGAAGAAAAAATTGAGTGACAGACCCCGGGCAACCAATCTCAACCCAAAGCAAGCTGTAAAAGCCTGAGGGTGGGTCCCTAAAGCAGTTTTTGAAGATATTCTTATCTCCCAGAATTAAAAGGCAAACTACACTGAAAATCAAACCCAGGATTTAATTGTGAAATTAATCCTATTTCACACTGGAGCTATGAAGAACACTGTAGCCTTGGTTGATCTATAATGAAGGCCTGGTCATTCCACAAAACACTATGGGAAACCAAGTCTTACAAGGGTACATTTGAGTGGATGAGCCTTTAAATTCTGAACTCCTAAATTCCTTGGAATCCTCTTAGCCAGAAAAAAAAGCAGCACCTTCAAACTCTTAGAGAAAAGTTATACCTCTGCTTGCTTGGGAATGTACAAGGACATTACTTGTAATAGGTCCCTTAAAAGATAATATTATTTTCTCAAAGATCCCACTCTGCAACCCTTTTTGTCCCCACAGGGCAATAACCATGGTGAGATCTTAGCACAGCCTGACCGGAGAAGTACAGTCTCTGCTTCAGAGGGAAATAGCTTACACACTGTAGAAACAGCAGGATCTACCATTCCATAGAGCAGGAACCAAGATTCAGCGTGTTTAAATCTGCTGTGGTAATTAGACCAAGGTGGGGTTCCGAATTAGGCTGGGAATGAGGAGAATTTGACATAGAACCTACTGATGATTTGGATCCCATGTTTGGATAGGAATACCTGGCCCTAGAACAAATGTGCGAGTTGGAATAACTCTTTGAAGATTACATATAATCATGGCCTGCATTAAATAATCTAGAGATTTGCAGGCGTTTTTTTGTTTGTTTGTTTTTTGTTTTTTTTTTTGTGGTTTTTTTTTTTTTTTTGCAAAGTATTAAAGAAATCTAGAAGTTTAGAATGGTAGGAAAATTTGAATGGATTTACTAGGTAAGGTTTGAAAACTAACCACCTGCATTTATGTCCCTAGGAGAGCCCAGAAGACTCAGTATGATTTAAGCAGTGAAGGGTACATTGGTAAAAAGGGAAAGGGTAACACTGGGAAACTCAAAGGTGCTATGTTCTGTAGTACAGGTTGAAGATGAACTAACAGGCTCTGCAGTTTCACAGAGGATGATGGGACTCCATATTAGAATCCAGGTAACCATCAGGAATAGTTACAATGGAAGCAAGGTAGATATCACTGAGCCTCAGTTGCCTCACCAGAACAGTCCAGATAAGCCCCAGGATTCCCTCTATAGTGAGAATTCCATTAAGATAAAGACAGAGGCATTTCTAAATCTATCCTTTCATTTATTTATGCATTTGTTTTTCATTTAGCATTTATTGAATTAGAGGTATAGGATGTTAAGATGAGTAAGATAAGATCATTTCTCTTAAAACTCACATCAAGTAGAAAAGTAAATATATTATAGCATGATGTGGGGGGATGAGCTAAATGGATAAGGAGCATTAAGGAGGACAGTTGTTGGGATGAGCACTGGGTGTTATATGTAAGTAATGAATCACTAAAGTCTGAAACCATTGCTACACTATATGTTAACTAGTTGGATTTAAATAAAATTTAAAAACATAAAATAAAAACAAGAAAAAAAGTATATAGCATGATGTGATAAGGGCAATGCAGAGCTGTGTAGAATAGAATAATGTGATAAGAGTAATATGTATATACTATGTAAGAGACATATACACCAGGCAATATAGGAACATGTGGTACACTAAGCAACTGGGAGTTTTAACATACTAAGCAAGCAGATAGCAAATGCAGAGAGGATATTCTGGGTAGAAAAGACCAGTGCTTTCTAGTAGGAAAATTAGAAGCATCATGGTGTGTTCTAAGAACAGCAAACACTTAGGTGTTTATGGAGCATGTTTAAGCAGAGGTGAGAGCAAAGATATCAGGATAGAAAATGTTATGTTAATAACTTTGACATTAACTGATATGATTTTCATGGATTAAAATATGCACACATTTGCATGTTGTTGCCTAATATTAATATTCTTGAGGACTTGGCATGTATTTCACTGTGAAACTGTCCATGAATAGTGTAATATCAATATTGCCTTTTACCAACGTGGTCAAAACTTAGATTAAATGAGGGTCCAATATCACACATATATATGCACATATATTTACGATGTGTATATTTGAATGTCTCACAGGCAGACAGAGTCTTTCTTCCCAACTATAATTATTGCCATATTTATCATCTATTCCATATCAAAACCTACAGTTAGAAATTTTGAAACCAGAGAAGTTTGAGACACAGCAAACATGCTTTCAACAATTCCTTGTTTGAGAAATAGTAGAAAATATACTTTCTGCAACTGTGGTCTTAAATAACTGAACTTGGGAGTAAATATGATTTCCAATGTACTGTTTAAACAAAAATATTCACTCCAGCAATATATGATAAAATCAATCCTCTTCCCCAAAAGGCTTAAAATTTCTAAAAGCATTAGTAAGGATTCATTTAACAGACATTAAATGAAGCCTTCCAAATAATAGGCACTGTGCTCCATGTTGTAGGTTAAAGCATGAAAAAAATATTGTTTTTGCCCTGATGATGATTGCCTAATTGACTGGTGTAATAAATGCTATGACAGACAGCATAGGAAGTAGCAGGCGCGCAAACCTGAACACAAGCGCATGTTTTGTTAATGTGAAAATCAAGTGAGGTTAGCGTGAAAATCAACTGTGTAATATAGTGCTTGGTAAAGCTAATGACCAGTTATCAAAACATAATCATCATGAAATTTAGAAGTCAAAGTTTGTGGGCCACCTGGGTGGCTCAGTGGGCTAAGCGTCTGACTTCAGCTCAGGTCATGATCTCACGGCTTATGAATTCAAGCCCTGCATCAGGCTCTGCATTGGTGGTGTAGAGCCTGCTTGGGATTTTCTCTCTCTCTCTCTCTCTCTCTCTGCCCCTTCCCCACTTGCATTCTCTCTCTCAAAATAAATAAACTTTAAAAAATTAAACAAAAAAGAAGTCAAAGTTTGTAAAAATAAACCCAAGAACAATTACTAGTGGAAGATAGATATAGTGGTTATGACTGGTATTGCTTCTATCAGTACTTTTAAAGAATTCCATAGAAAATGTTTCAGAATTAAGAACAGTACCTTAGAAGTAGGTATAAGTAAACTTGCAGGACATCTTCCGTTTTGCTCCTGATAACAGTGGTAGCTTTTTAAAAAGTTGATGATTAAAAGGATATTTAGCTTTCTAAAACTGCAAACAAAGCAATGAGGGACCAGGCATGTAAAATATGTCTCCAGTTTGTAACTGGTCAATTAATTGCATAGAAGAAAAGCACTCCATAACTAAGGTGCATTTTAAGACACCCAAAATATGTAGGTGAGGTGATTAAAAGATAGAATAATTGAGAATAAGTGAGAAGCTAAAGGAAGTAATATTTCTAAAGTATGACCAATAAAGAATTTTATTTCCTATCCATCCAGCTTAACTCATGATACCATACTAAATAAGTACTCTATTATAAAAGTGAACATAGGCTAAGCATATTGGCTCTTGTACCCATTTGTTCTCTTTTGGTGCTCCAATTTGTTTTCAGAACACAGTCCTTTCAAATATTAGGCAACAGTTTTTAGAAAACTGCCTTTACAAACTACTGCCTGTATTTCCACAATTGTCAGTTTCATCTAAAAGTTATCATTCCAACGCAAATGCATATATACATACACAGATGGGTGCAGAACCTTTGCCCTTTTTTATCCTGTGTCTTCTAGACTCCTTATTGTAAGCCTGATTTTAAAGAGATTATGGTATTCATCAATGCTCTTCTTTCAATAATCCTGACTCTTCATCTCCTGGGCTCACAATAAACTGCACCTTCTGCCCTAGGGTTGGGTGGAAGAAATTTGTGGTATTTGGCAGTAACAAAAGGAAGTGATGTACCCCTTGCAATTCTAATATGCCCACCCCCTCAGATGCCAGTGTTGATATTAATTTATGTAATGATATGTACTTTTTTCACATGTGTATGTTGTATGATATAATGTAACATGTTATTGTTCACATGTGTGTTAAAGGGAGCCAGAAAAAATTGTGCATGAACCACTGATCTAAGTTCTTTATTTTCTCTCTGCCTCAACTGTCCAGTAAGACGCCCTGTGCTGAATATAGCTCACCTCAACCCAAAGACAGTCTTGTATTTTTAACCAAAACACATTTTCCATAATTAGCTAGCTCATGTGAACTTGTGGATACATCTGCTGCCACCAGGGGTCAGACTAATAAGTGTGTAATTGAAGATGAAGGTAATTAGGTTGTATAATTAGGTTGTATAATTTTCAGCCATTCAAGTTTAATTTCATATGTTATGTTATACAGAGGTATTAAGTATGATGACTAAAAAGTGAATAGATGTGAAGCAGAGAGCTAATCTGATCTTGGTCAGCTTGCTGACAAATGTTATTAGAAAAGAAAAACACTAATATATTTCTAATTAAATGCCAAATCTTAAAGAAATCTCAGCTGCTCTAACTTCTTTCATTAACAGCCCATCTTCCCCTCTCTCTCCCTCTCCCCATCGCTCCTCCTCTCCCTCACTCACCATTTAAATGTCCCTATTACTTTGCATGCCTAGGGTGCTCTAGCGGTTACACATACTGCCATCCAACTCCACAAAGTTGAACATCTCACTGGCTAAAATTGCAACAGGTTTCCAATTTCTGCTTAAACTTACTCATTGAGAATCATGGTTGAAACCTAAGAGGTTAATAAAAATTATACACAATAGGAGAGATGTCAATATATTTGTTTTAATTTTTTAAAAATGTTTATTTATTTTTGACAGTGAGAGAGTATGAATGGGGTAAGGGCAGAGAGAGAAAGGGAGACACAGAATCCAAGGCAGCCTTCAAGCTCTGGACACAGACCCCGACGTGGGGCTTGAACTCACGAACTGTGAGATCATGACCTGAGGCAAAATCGGACCCTTAACCGACTGAGCTACCAGGCCCCCAGAGATGTCAATATATTTTTTCAAAATGTGATACACTATAACTTGAGTAAACCAACTGAATAAGAATGTATAAATTTATGTGTTAAACCAGAAAGATAAGAATCTATCAGGGCAATAAAATAGTGGAACATTAAATCACACCTCAAAATCCTAGAGAATAGATTTCTTATTCTCTATTGCAACCAGAGAAATAAATTTAGAAGTTGTCAAGAAAACAAATCAGGCATATTTGATGTCTTTTTAAAATGCTTTTGTAAACAATTAATACTAACACTTAAACATTCCTTGTCAAATTCAGACAAATTTAAAAAGAACTTACTAGACTCCATTAAACTGAAGTGTATGCACCTAATTTTCCATTACTGCTGATTACCAAGATTTAATATTCTAGGTCTATTTGCCACTCAGTTGGCCCCTATAAGTCCCATTAACAGTAATGAGAATACTATGGGCACTGAGAAAAAAAGAAATACCTATATGTTTACATAGTTTTCTCCTTTATAATTAACCTCTGTCTTCTGCCCAATTTCTTACGTTTGACATTTTAATTCTTTCAATGAAAATGATTGGATTGTGATAGAAACCAGATTGTAGTATCATTAAATAAATCAGGGCAACAGAGAGAATAGCTGCATCACAGAGATTGGCATATTTGCCAGTATAGAGTTCATTGCCATGCAAAAAAGGCAGCACAAAATATGCAATCAAGAAATTGAATTTTGATTAAGTTGAGCTGCTTGATGTTTAAACATTTTCAGAAGAAAGTAAGGAAAGAAAGTCTCTTTTGGTAATGAAACCCTGACGTCCAGATCAAGACAGACAAATCTGTTATGTTAAAGACTTAGAGTTTATATATAAGGAAATAAACTTGTGGTTTCAATTAGTTCCTAGAGGGTACTCGGCACAATCTTATCAATGTTAATTAGAAGGCTGCCAAAGCATTCATCAACCTTAATGAGTACACATGTGGGTTCATAAACATTTTGAGTTAGAATAAAATTCTTAATCTAGAAAGTATTTTGCTTTGGGTACAAATAAGCGGTGTTTCTATGTTTCCATTTATATGGGCATTTCTTTCATACATTAATATATAAATGGCATATCCATGTCAGAGCTTATTTAAACTACCTTTGTTCAAGTGTGTGTGAAACTATGCCCCGAAAAGTTAATGAGGTTACAGCTAACAAATTTAAAGCTTGTTTTTCAGGGACCTGTTTCTGCCCAATCAGCTGTTGTTTCTTTTCAGGCCCCACTCACAAATGCACTAGCTGCCTCCCGAGGGGCCCAAACTGACACAAATGAAGGTCACTGATGTGGTTGCAGAGTATGAACCAGCAAGGCCTACATTCCTTCCCTGCGATAAGGAACTCAAAACCCTACCCAATTTATCTGTGTTCTCGGATCGTGCCCATCCGGATAGCACCTCTCCTGGACTTCCCAACAAGAGGGGCTGAATTTTGCCTCATTTTAATGTCTCCATCTCAAAGTAAACATGGAATATGTTGCATGCTTGCTCAATGCACATGCTCCACATTTTCTCAAAAACAGTCATGAGTTTTTCTAATCTTTTCATCAACAGCTATACAACCCAACTCCTAGGATTATAAAAACTTGCTCTAATCTCAATTGGGTGAGGAAGAATTAAGGCTTTCCCTCCTGTCTCCTTGTAGGGCTGCTTCTCAAACCCTTGCCTTGCTGCATACTCAAGGTCTCAGTGATTGGCTTTGCTACACATTGGGCATACAAACTTAAGTTCAGTTACATGTGTATGATGTGCATGGTTTCTGAAATAGAATCAGAGAGATATCTATTCTTTTCAACTAGGGACTCAAATTCAGTCTCAAAATGGGGACAAAAGCAGTAGCCAATTTAGCAGTGAATTTGGTTTGGCAGTAAAGGAATCCAGCTATCAAATATTTAATCACTACCAGGACAGAAAGGAAAGGGACAGGGCATCTTACTAGAAATATTACTGCCTCTACTTTAAAACATGTGATATATTTGAGACAGGTATGGGTCATGGGGTCAATGTTTCTCATGATTTAGAAATAGAAGCTCAAAAGGAAAGAATTGAGAAACTTCTTTCTGGGTAATTCCAAATGCTGTTTATGATGCAGAGTAAAATTTATAAGAGCTCAGCAAGGAAACAGGAAAAAGGAGAAAATTATACCTTAATCATGATTCATAATGGACCTGAGTAAATCCTCCTGATGAAGGTTAGGAGTGGCGTAAAACTTGTTTTTGGATAGAACATTATACAGCTTTATTTTAGTTTTACAGTTTATAGTTTCATTTCTTAAATCTAATCAAACTGCATAGCAAGCTAGATTATATTTACATTTCTTCAGGAAAAAGTCAGTTTTCATCTCTTGCTTATAACTTAATGTGATTGAAGTGATACATTTTAAGAACATAATGAAAGACAATGAAAGCTTAGTTTGTGTAGCATAACTATGGGATTTGTATGCTTTGTGTTTAAACCAGAAGGTATAATGAAAAGGTATATTCCAAGATCTGAGTTAACTAAACCTATTTTTCACTTGAAACGTAACTAAATAGTAAGCTTTTATTTTTGTTTTCTCCTCTTTTTTGGTTATTTAAGCAAAGCTATGTTAAAGAACAAGTCTGACATTAACAAAAATCTGTAATCTTATTTTGGTTTTGGAACCTCTAAGTCAGTAATGGTCATAATGACTTATTTCAACACTATGTAAATTTAGGAGAATTTTGTGATTTGCAAAAGATCTGCAAGTAGGCACACACGTGTGTATGCTCAGACGCAACACACTGATGGAGTCTAAATTAGTAAATTCTTTCAGATCTGGGCAGACCCTGGGAAACCGTCCTCAAAAATAGAAACAATTTTTCTGTAAATACTAGAGCCAAGCAATTAAGAATAAAATGCTGTGAAATCTCAGGTGAGGAGTAAGAGGAGTCAATTCTATTTTAAGATGGTTAGATCAGGTAGCTTTAAGAAGAGGAATAGAAGGGCGCCTGGGTAGCCCAGTCAGTTAAGCATCTGACTTCGGTTCAGGTCATGATCTTGCAGTTCAGGTCATGGGTTCAAGCCCTGCGTTGGATTCCGTGCTGACAGCTCAGAGCCTGGAGCCTGCTTTCAATTCTGTGTCTCCCTTGCCCTGCCTCTCCCCTGCTCATACTCTGTCTCTTTTTCTCTCAAAAATAAGTAAACATTTAAAAATGTTTAAAGAAGGAGGCAATAGGAAATTTTTCTAAGAAGAAATAGTATTTGCATTGGACACTACATGAGAATAGAGGAAGAAACTAGTTAAGGCAGGAATAAAAATAAAATAGGTAGTCCTAGATTAGCAGAAAAGAGAGCAGCTCAGTGTTAGTTTAGAATGTGTCAGAAACAGGAAATGTTAGGGGATGCAATCAAATTTGTACATGAACCAGTTGAGAAGAACCTCATATGCTATGCTAACAAGATTCAGAGACCCTTTAGGATTTTACCGGCACAGAGAGTGGCAACATTATTCCATTGTCTGCTCTACTTTTCCTTTGACCTAACACTGGTTTCCCACGGTGGGGTTAGGATAAGTCCAGTATCTGAAAAATGGTCTACTTTGGTTGCAGGCTCTTTTGGTTAGTATTAATTGTTCCCGAGGATGACAGAGGAGGGGAAAAGATTCACACACACACACACACACACACACACACACACCCATGAGTGCTTTAGACAGAGTTTAGAAGCAGAAAGGACAACAGGTACTTGTATCCATTAATAGAAATAGCTAACTTACACCCGTTTACACTGTACCAAGTATTGAGCAAAGCACTTGTGTATACTGCCTCAATAAATTCTTATAAATGCTACCCTCATTTTACCGATCATAAAGAGTCCTAGAGAAGCTTAGAGATTCAAGATGAAAGATAGGAGGTAGCTATCTGGATTTGACCCCACACATCATGACTCCAAAGGCAGAGGGCTTCCCTGAATGGTAGTTGCGAGTGTAGTATGGGGAGCCAGGGTAGTTTAATATTTGAGTCGGTTTCCATAACCAGACTGCCTGGACCTGCGGATTATCTGGACACTCTTGAACTAAATGTCTCAACCACCCTTTGCCTTGGTTTTATCATTTGTAAGTTGTAGATATTAACAGTTTCTCTGAGTTGTTTTGACAATTGCATACACTACACAAAATGTTAGCCGTTGTCATCATTATCATCAGTATTATACCATTTAGGTGACAAATTGATACAGATAAAGACGCTTAGCCATTCGAACATAAGCCAGGCTTAAGTCATTCAGAGGAAGATAAAGCATGGCATTCTCTAGATCTGTAAGCCTCCTCCTGCCCTATTTTAAAATCATCTCTATGCCCACTAATCAACAATCTCTGTACTAAGATATTAAGATAGTGCAGGGGCAGAGGTTGAGAGAGGGAAAGATAACATGCGAGACACAATTATGTATTAGAAGGTATGCCTCGTAATTCTACATGTTATATCATTGAATCCACAGTGCTCATAAAAGGTGATTATTATTCGGATGAGGAACTTGAGGTTCGCAGAGTTCAAAAGACTTTCCTAATGTCACCCAGAATTGAAAGTTATATCAGGATTTGGAACAAGTCGTGAGGGGTCTGTCTTAATGGAGTTGGTAGCTTTGGTTTATAATGTGCTTTCATTTCTGTTATCTCAAAATCACTAAGAAGGATAATTGGAAGAATGCAATAAGTTGAAATGTAACTCAGTATTTTTTTAGTAAGAATTATTGTAAGCACACCATGCCTGAGAAGTTAAAGAGATGGAAACCATGCTCTAAATACACTGTTTAGATATATAAATATGTAGGATATATATCCTTATATATGAAATCGTATATTAAAAAAACAAATTCAAAAATTTAGAATGTTATATTCATATTAGAGAAGCTTTTGTGAAACATTCTGATTAGAAGAAATGGTAAGAAAAATGTTCTCTAATGCTTATGGTAATGAGTATATATGTATACAGGTCTAGTGCTTTTAATATTTTTCATTAGGTAGAAGAATTCTATTTCAGAATATAAAAAGATTTAAAAGGAAAACTGCTATCTGTCTGTTAAACCATGAAGTCACAATATTGAGTATTTACTATATGCACATGTGTCACACTAGGACATTTGAAGGCCACGCTTTTGTTAACTGCCAGTGAAGCTGGATTGTGAGGGCAGCTAATTTGATTAGTGTTAATGATATTTCTAGTAGCCTCATTCAGAAGCACAAGCCCTGAAACGTCATTTTGCACTGTCTTATTAAGTAACAAACACTGTATAGGAAATTTTGAGTATATAATAGTAAAAGATTAAAAAATAAATTGGATGAATAAAATAACACTGCCCTTGTAATTATAAGCCATCCAGATTGCCACTAGAGAGACAAAGGCAAAAAGCAAACAACAACTAGTTAAAGGATCTTGAAGAAATGGGCCAGAAAATAATATAGTCCCCAGAGAAGCAGAGAGACCTGAGAAAGGATGATTTATTTTGGTTTTGTGTTTTGAGAATTGAAAGGAGGGGCAGTCTTCCTGAGCAGATTATCAGACCTTTTCTTTCTAAATGGTAAGGATTCACCTGGGGACTTTGGCACACCTCTTCCTCTCTTGCAGGAAAGCTAGGTTACAGAAATAAAATGTGAGCACGGGGTCCATGATCTCAGCCTTGACTCGGTATGGAATTACAGAAAAAAAGGAAGGAAAGAAAACCTTGTCTCCCAACCCAGCAGTTTTATTGCTTGCAGAAAGCCGTAGTGGAGGAGGAGGAACAGATACATTTTTCCCTCACACTGCCTAGCCTTTCTACACTTAAGAATATAGTAAATACAGACAATTTATTGTTCTTTATGTATATATTTTTAAAATTTATTTGTTTATTTTGAGAGAGAGAGAGAGAGACAGAGCAGGGGAGATGCAGAGAGAGAGGGAGAGAAGGAATCCTAAGCAGGCTCCATGCTGACAGAGCAGTGCCCCACATGGGGCTCCATCTCACAAACTGTGAGATCATGACCTGAGACAAAATCAAATCGGACGTTTAACCGACAGGGCCACCCAGGTGCCCCTATTGTTCTGTATTTTGATTTTAAATTCATCAATCTTGTTCTTAGTTATTCTAATGAAATCAGTTATTTCTAATGAAATCTCTTTTCATAGAGGAGGTTAATTCAAGAATCTCAGCAGTTATTATTTACGGAGGAGCTAACACTCAAAAAGTACCAACCTACAAACAGGAAATTTCTAATTGGTTCTATTTGTCATCCTGCCTCAAAGATTTTTACAGAGTCAATATTCAAAAGGAGAAACTAAACAATATAGTGAAAAATCATGTGGTTAAAAAATTATTGAAAAGTGAAAATATCTTCACTCATATGTGGAAGTTGAGAAACTTAACAACTTGACAGAACACCATGGAGGAAGGGGAAAAAAATATATATATATGGTTACAAACAGGGAGGGAGGCAAATCATAACAGATTTTTAAATACAGAGAAGAAACTGAGGGTGGAAGGGAGTGGAGGGGGGTGGGAAAAACAGGTGATGGGCATTGAGGAGGGCACTTGTTGGGATGAGCACTGAGTGTTGTACGTAAGTGATGAATCCTGGGAATCTATTCCTAAAATGAAGAGTGCACTGTATACACTGTATGTTAGCCAACTTGACAATAAATTATATAAAAATAAATAAATAAAAGGAAAAGTGATAAAAAGAGGGAGAGAGAGAGAGAAAAGAAAAGTAAACATAAGTATAAAGAGAAAATTTTAAAGTTTCTTTAAGAATTCTGAAAACTTGGGTGCCTCGCTGGCTCAGTCAGTGGAGCATGCAACCCTTGATCTCAAGAGTTCAAACTCCACGTTGGGTGTGGAGCCTACATTAACAAAAAAGAAAAAGAAAAAGAATTCTGAAAACAGATGTGCAGCACTAGCTGAAGATCTCTGAAGTAATTAGACTGAGGTGCAGAGTGGAAACCAGGTATCTAGTGGGCTGGATATTTATCAGGAGAGGTGGGGGAAGAAATAAATGAAACAAGAGAGGCCAGGAATTGATTGTTCAAACTGGAACACAGCTTTACACTATTTTCTACTTTTGCATTTTGGATTTTCCAGAACAAGAAGTTTATTTTTTTAATTTACTTTTTTAAGTATGTATTTTTTAAAGAGAGAGAGAGACAGAGAGAGAGATAAAGAGAGAGAGAGAGAGAGTAGAGGATGGGCAGAGAGAGAGGGGGACATAAGATCTGAAGCAGGCTCTGTGCTGACAGCAGCAAGCCTGAAGCAGGTCTCAAACTCATGAACCTTGAGATTATAAACTGAGCTGGTCCAACAATTAACTGACTGAGCCACCTAGGTGCCCCATAACAAGTTTCTGGGGAAAAAAAAAAGACTAAATCTTCACAATTTTGAGGATTTAAGGTTTAGAACTTAAGATGTTATGGGGTGCCTGGGTGGCTCATTCAGTTACGCATCAGACTTCAGCTCAGGTCATCATCTCACAGTTTGTGGTTTCCAGAACCTCATTGGGCTCTGTGTTGACAACTCAGAGCCTGGAGCCTGGAACCTGCTTCAAATTCTCTGCCTCCCTCTTTCTCTACCCCTTCCCGGCTCGTGTTCTGTATGTCTCTCTCTCTCTGTCTCTAGGAAACAAATAAACATCAAAAAAATTAATAGAAATCAAGATGTTAGATTGTAAAATAAGCTTTAATTAATTTGAATTACATCCTGTGAAAAGAGAAACTGTTTTTTAGTGTGTACACACACACACACACACACACACACCTCTAAGTATATATATAGAAAAAGCACTCAACATGCTTGGACAAAATCCTTGTATTGATTTGGTGGTAGCTGGGCAAATGGCTGTTACCATGATTCATTTAAAGTGGTATTTTATGATTCATATAACAAAATAAGCTAATTCATTGAAAATGTAACTTATCCCAAATTCTTTTATGTGCTTACATTTTTGAATTCTTTTTTTAAAATTTAATTCCAGTATAAGTAATATACAGTGTCATATTAGTGTCAAGTTAAAATATAGTGATTCAGCAATTCTCTACATTATCCAGTGCTCATGACAATAAGTGTACTCTTTAATCCCCATCACCTGTTTCACCTATCTTCTCACCCACCTCCCCTCTGATAACCATCAGTCTGTTCTCTACAGCTAAACGTGTTTCTTGGTTTGTTTCTTTTCTTTTTTTTAACTTTGTTAATTTGTTTTCTTAAATTAAAAATGTGAGAGAAAATTGTTGGTATTGGTCTTTTTCTGACTGACTTACTTCACTTAGCATTATACCCTCTATGTTGCTGTAAATGGCCAGATTTCATTATTTTTTATAGTCGAGTAGTATTCCACTGTGTGTGTGTGTGTGTGTGTGTGTGTGTGTGTACGTGTGTACACTCTTCTCTATTCACTCATCTATTGATTAATACTTGGGCTCCTTCCATAAATTTTCCATTGTAAACAATGCTGCTGTAAATATAAGGGAGCATATATATTTTCAAATTAGTGATTTCATATTCTGGGTAACACCCAATAGTGAAATTACTAATCATGTGGTAATTATATCTTTAATTTTCTGAGGAAGCTCCCCACTGTTTTCCAAGTGACTGCATTGCCACCAACAGTGTATGAAGTTTCCTTTTTCTCCACATCCTTGCCTTGTTATTTCTTTGTGTTTTTGATTTTAGATATTCTGAGGGATGTGAGGTGATATCTCGTTGTGGTTTTGATTTGTATTGCCCTGAGGATTAGAGATGTTGAGCATCTTTTCATGTGTCTATTGGTCATCTGTATGTCTTCTTTGGAGAAATGTCTGTTCATGTCTTCTGCCCATTTTTAATTGGTTTATTTGTTTTTTGGATGTTGAGTTGAACAAGTTCTTCATATATTTTGGACACTAATCTTTTATTGCATATGTCATTTGCAACTATCTTCTTTCATTTAGTAGGTTGTTGGTTATTTCCTTTGCTGTGCAGTAGCTTTTTATTTTGACATTGTCCCAACTGCTTTGTTTCCCTTGCCTCAGGGGACATATCTAGAAAAAATGTTACCAATGTCAAAGACATTACTATCTAGGCTCTCTTCTAGGTTCTTTATGGTTTCAGGACTCACATTTAGGTCCTGAATCCATTTTGAATTTATTTTTGTGTATGGTGTAAGAAAGTGGCCCAGTTTCATTATTTTTCATGTAGCTTAACGGCACCATTTGTTAAAGAAACTTTTCCCCATTGCACATTCTTGCCTCTATCAAAGATTAATTAACCATATAATTGTGGGTTTATTTCTGGGCTCCCTATTTTCTTTCATTGATCTATGTGTCTATTTTTGTGCCAATACCATACTATTTTTGATTACTACAGCTTTGTAGTATAAGCCTGAAATCTGGGACGGTGATACTCCACCTTTGTTCTTCTTTTTCAAGGTTGCTTTGGCTATTTGGGGTCTTTGAGGGTTCCATACAAGTTTTGGGATTGTTTATTCTAGTTCCATGAAAAATGCTGTTGGTATTTTGACAGGGATTGCATTAACTGTGTAAATTGTTTTGGGTAGTATGGACATTTTAACAATATTGGTTCTTCCAATCCATGAGCCTAGAATATCTTTCCATTTGTTTGTGTCCTCTTCAATTTCCTTGATCAAGCTTTATAGTTTTCACAGTATAGACCTTTCATGTCCTTGATCAAGTTTATTCCTAGGTATTTTATTATCTTTGCTGCAAATGCAAATGCAATTGTTTTATTAATCCATCTTTCTGCTCCTTCATTATCACTGCATAGAAATACAACAGATTTCCACATATTGAATTTGTATCCTGCAACGTTACCAAATTCATTTATCATTTCTAGTAGTTTTTTTGGTAGAGTCTATATATACACTATATGTTATCTACAAATAGTGAAAGGTTTACTTCTTACCAATTTAGATACCTTTTACTTCTTGTTCTTATCTGACTGCTGTGGCTAGGACTTCCAGTATTAGGCTGCATAAAAGTGTGCAAAGTAGATATCCTTGCCTCATTCCTGATTTTAGGGGAAAAGCTTTAAGTTTTTCACCATTGAATATAAGGTTACCTATGGGCTTTTCATACATTGCCTTTATTATGTTGAGATATGTCCTCTCTACACCTAATTTGCAGAGGATTTTTATCATGAATGGATGTTGTATTTTGTCAAATGCTTTTTCTGCACCTATTGAAATGATCATATATATATATATATATGATCATTTTCTCTTGTTCATATGGTGTATCACCTTGATTGATTTGTGAATGTTGAACCACCCTTGCAACCCAGGAATAAATCTCACTTAATTTTGGTGAATGATTTTTTAAAATGTATAGTTGGATTTAGTTTGTTAACATTTGGTTGAGGACTTTTGCATCTGTATTCATCAGAGATACTGGCCTGCAGTTCTCATTTTGCGGTGTCTTTATCTTGTTTTGGTATCAGGGTATGCTGACCTCACAGAATAAATTTGGAAGCTTTCCTTCCTCTTCAATGTTTTGGAATGGTTTGAGAAAAATAGGTATTACCTCTTCTTTAAATGTTTGGTAGAATTCACCTGTGAAGTCATCTGGTTTTGGACTTTTGTTTACTGGAAATTTTTGATTACAGATTCAATTGCTAGTAATTGGTCTGTTCAAAATTTCTATTTCTTCCTGTTTCAGGCTTGGTAGGTTATATGTTTCTAGGAATGTATCTATTTCATCTAGGTTATCCAATTTTTTGGCATATAATTTTTCATAATATTCTCTTTTAATCCTTTGTATTTCTGTGGTGTCGGTATTATTCTTCTTTCATTTCTGATGTTGTTATTCAAATACTCTGTGGGTTTTTGTTTTTATTTTAATTTTTTTTGTTTGTTTTTGATGAAGCTGTCTATGTTAAAGGTTCATCAATTTTGTTGATGTGTTCAGAGAACCCTCCTGGTTTAATTATTCTGTTCTTTTTTTGTTGTTATTTCTACTTTGTTTATTTCTGCTCTGATCTCATTAATTTCTTCCTTTTGTTGGTTTTGGATTATGCTGGTTATTCTTTTTCGAGGTCCGTTATTTGTAAAGTTGGGTTGTTTTGAGGTTTTTCTTGTTTCTTGAAATAGGCCTGTATTCGTATAAACTTTCCTGTTAGAATAACTTAAGCTAAATCCTAAAGATTTTGGACCATTGTGTTTTCATTTCCATTTGTCTCCATGTATTTTTTACTTCCTCTTTGATTTCTTGGTTGACTCACTCATTGTTTAATAGCATGTTATCTAACCTCCAGGTATTTGTTGTGGTTCCAGATTTTTTCCTGTGGTTGACTTCTAGTTTCATAGCATTGTGGTCAAAAAAGATGCGTGGTATAACTTCACTATTTTTGAATTTCTTAAGACTTGTTTTGTGGCCTAATTGTGATCTATCCTGGATAATGTTCTATGTTCACTTGAAAAGAATGTGTACTCCCCTGTTTTAGGATGGAATGTTCTGTATATATCTCTTAAATCCATCTGGTCTAATGTATCATTTAAAGGCACTATTTCCTTATTGATTTTATGTTTGAATAATATATTCATTGATGTAAGTGGGGTGCTAAACTCCCCTATTATTATTATTGTATTGATATCTATTATTTCCTTTATCATTTCCCTTTATTATTATTTTTCTCTCCCCTGTTCAGTTTTATTACTTTCCATTACTCTGTTCTCCAAGTCACCAATCTGTTCTTCTCCTTCCTCTGGTCTATTATTTCTTCCATCTACTGTATTTTTAATTTTATTTATTGAGTTCTTCATCTCTGACCAGTTCTTTTTTATGTTTTCTATGTCTTTGTTGAGGGTCTCATTGAGGTAGCCCACTCCTTTGTCAAGTCCAGTGAGTATCTTTATGACCATTACTTTAAATTATCTATGAGACATATTATCTTTGTTTCATTTAGCTCTCTTGCTGTGATTTTGCCCTGTTCATTCATTTGGGACATATTCCTCTGTCATTTTGTCTAACTCTTTATGTCTGTTTCTGTGTTAGGAAAGTCATCTATGTCTCCTGCTCTTGAAAGTAGTGACCTTTATGAAGGGATCCTGCAATGCCCTGTAATGCAATGCTTTCTGTTCATCAGAACCTGGCACTTCAGGGGTGTCTCCTATGTGTGTTGGATGCATCCCACTGTTGTGGCTGAGCCATGTTTGCTTTCAGTCCAGTCATCTATATTGGTTTTCTTTGCCTGTTGTGGGAAGTGTTTGGTCCCTGTGCTGTTAGTGGGCCAGTCTGGGGCTACCTTGGTCTTGGTTGAGTCAGATCAAGGTTTGCCAGAGATGCAGTAGCACTGAACTGCAAGGTGCTCTCCCTATGTTGTCCCCTGAAAATCTTTCTTTGGTTGGCCAGCTGCCTGCCCCCAGCCTACTGCCAGGGCCACAGTTGGACTGGTGTGTGGTTATCTCACCTTTCACTGGAGCAGGAGTCACTTTAGAGTGGTGCTGGCTCCTGTCAGGGCTGCTTGCACCACTGCCAGGCTTGTAGCACCACTTTGGATAGGTTCTTGCAAAGGTCAAAGGCATATTGGAAGGGGCAGGCCCACAGGAGAATATGGGGGTGGGGCACACTGTTAGTAAGCTAGGTGGAGTGTTGGCACTGAGCTTGTTCCCATGAGTGTCCATGTGTCTAGGATGAGGAGGGAGAGAAATGGCACCCCCTAGCTCTTTTGTTGTTGGAGAAATCTCCCAAGGATCCCTGCCCCTCCAGCACATGCTCTGAGATTAGTAAACAAATATCGATCCTGAATATCCCATGCAGTTTTCAAACTGCTGCTGCTATGCTGTATCTCCGTGGTGCTATTTGTTGTGCTGTGTCTTTGGAATAGATATTTGGTTTCTTCTTGCCCTCCTGACAATCCCAGAGCTTAGCCTACTGATTTTTAAAGTTCCAGGTATTAAGTTCTGCAAACTGTGAGGAATTTCTGAGGTTAGGTCCCTCTGGTTTTCAAAGCCAAGTGTCATGGGGATTCATCTTAACCATGCAGGTCTCCTGTGCCTAGGGTGCCTGTTATGAGGGTCTGTTTCTTTCCCCTCTGTGCTCCCATGGTATCTGTCCCCCTGCAGACAGTCCTGTAAGTTCATTTAGCTCCTGACCATGCCTCTGCCCTTCCTTCCTTCTTTTATGTGGCCTCTTCTCTATATTTGGCTGGGAAGAATCTGTCCGCCAGTCTTTAGGTCATTTTCTGGGTTATTTACAGTGATGTGAGACTTATCTAGTTGTATCTGTGGGGAGAGGTAACCTTAGGATTTTTCTACTCCACCATCTTCCCTGGAATTCTCCTTCCTTGTGTACTTACATTTTAAACAGCATAAACACTTAGTATTTTGAGAACAAATTTGGGACAGGTCACAAATTCACAACCACTGATCTATATTAACAAAAAAAGGAATTTCATAAGCAAAATCATCTTCAGTAATGTTGCTAGTAACTTATACCTGACCATTAACTTTAGTAAGAAAGTGTATTGTAAATAGAATTTTTAAAAATATTGAATTCTTCACATTAAAAGTCTGTTTCATCTGAATGAGCTGCGTTTCTTCGAGTAATATAAATCAAACTTGCAGCATTTGACAATATGCAGATTCATGCTGTATGCTATTTGATTATGTAGAATTTGTCAGTCAAAACCTGATCCACAGAGAAAATGAACAAACATTCATGGCCATTTCTAGCAGTTTTCCCAATTTCTTTGTCACAGTAAGCATTAAAGAATCAACATTCGGCATTTTAGCGTGCACATTTGTTCTTTACCTCTCTTGAAAAATATGAAATCTTGACACCTGTTTTACTTCCTTCAAGAGGAATCAACTAAAAAGTTAATGAGTGGTTTGGGGAGTCCCTTGGGAAATTTCTGTTTTATGCTTCTGCAGTCCTCCTAGCAGTTATAGTTTGGGTACAGTGAAACTTCCTGCTATTCCCATGCTAGCTTTTTAGGTTACCAGTATGATTTTAAGTTTACCCCTTCACTTCATTTAATATACATTGCGTGACTATTTGTCAATGTCCTGGTGCATTAGTTTCCTGTTACTGGCACAAGAAGTTACCATGAACTTAGGGACTTAAAAAGTCCTGGCGGTACTAAAATTGGAGGTACGAAATCCAAAATCAGTCTTGTGTCAAGATGTCAGGCTTTGTCAAAGCTCTGAGGAAATGGTCCATTTCCTTGTCTTTTTCAGCTTCTAGAGGCTACAGGCATTCCTTGTCTTATAGCCTCTTGCTCACATTACTCCTATTTTTTGCTTCTTTCCCGACATCTCCTAGTAATTCTGACCCTTCTGCCTCCCTCTTATAAGGATCCTAGTGATTACATTAGGCCCACTTGGATAAGCCAGGGTAACTGCCTCATCATTAGATCCTTAATTAATCACATATGCAAGGTTCCTTTTGTGATATAACATATCCATAACTTCTAGAATTAAGGCATGGACATTTTGTGGGGGGCATAATTCAACCTAGCTCAAAGGGCTAAACAGGAACATCCTCAAAACTGATTTTGGAGACTTAGAAAATTCCAAAGAGCCTAGTATATAGTTACATTTACCAGAAGGGAAGAAGACACACACTAACATGGTTGAATTTTTGCAACACTATTGAAGTTTGGCAGATATTCTGATGATAATTGGAAAGAGACATACTCAATCTGAATTGCTCAGAAAATTTCCATAACTCCTCACTCACTCTTATCATTCTAAACCCAATTTTCCTGGCTCAGAAAGGAAGAAACTGCATTATTTATACGCATTCCTTTTTAAAAAATGTTTACTTACTTATTTTGAGAGAGACGGGAGGGGAAGAGAGAGAGGGAGAGAGGGAATCCCAAACAGGCCCCACACCCAGCAAAGAGCCCCATGCAAGCCTCAATCCCAGACTGTGAGATCATGAACTGAACCAAAATCAAGAGTCAGACACTTGGGGCACCTGGATGGGTCAGTTGGTTGAGCATCTGACTCTTGATTTCAGCTCAGGTCATGACCCCAGTGGCATGGGATTGAGCCCCATGTCAGGCTCCACCATTAGTGCGGAACCTACTTAAGATTCTCTGTCTCTCTCTCTCTCTCTCTCTCTGCCTCTTTCTGTCTCTCTCACTCACTCTGACCCTATCACCCACTTGGCCATTCTGTCTCTCTCTAAAATCAAAAAAATTGTATAAAAAAAGAGTCAGACGCTTAACCAACCAAACTACCCAGGCACCCCTATACTGCATCCTTTATATGCCTTATAGAGACTAAGTGCCTCGGGGACTCAAAGATGAACACAAGGTTAGCTCAGGTGCAAGATTTTTACCTTGAGTTAGGAAAATATGTTGATGTGAAAATATATACCTTGATATAAATTAAGGGGCTTTTATTTGTATTTTTATGGTCTTTTGTTGTTAGTTTTCTAGTTAACTAGTCAGTGCAAATGTGCTCCAATATAATTAATACTTTAAGGAGGACACAAAATATTGAAAAGTAATCACAGACTCTCCATACCTCTGAAATTGCTTTGATACTTGTAAAAAGGGAAAGCACATATTCAGCTTGCTCTATAAATAGATTTGTCCACATCATAGGAATTTAGAAATTATGACCCCTGGGATGATTTGCATCCAATTAAATTATGAAGTAACTTTCACTACAGGCAGCTAGAAAAAGTAGGCTTGCCCAACATCTTCAACTTGATGAAACATGGAGATATCCTCCTCATTATCTCTGACCTACATATCAGAGATTTTTTGGTCTTGTTTTATTTTGTATGATCTACAACAGAAAGGCACTGACTACATAGCTTCAATGTATTAGTTCTGAACCTAATGTAGGCTTCCAGAGATGTTTAAATATAAAAACTACCAATTAAAAACATTTTATTTTCCCACAGAAGTATGCACAGATGGCCTGTTTTAAATTATGCCAAAATGTTTACAAAAAATATTTCTCTTTTGCTATTAAAGAAGCTGCCTACAGCCTCATGTGGACAATGAATACCATTCACTTTACAAGTAGTGTTTAATTGTGTATTTCTTTCCATAAAGGTGTTTTGACACCTCTTGGCCAGGGTCACTGGGCTTTGAGAATTTTTTTTTTAATGGTTTCTTCAAGATGATCTGTTTTAATGAAGCTACACTTGGTCTCCTACTAACACCTACTTATTCCATTAATTTCAGGATAAATTTCCTAGGCTGGGGTGCTTTTCTCAGGGGTCTCTGACATCCTTTCAAAACCTTTCCAGAATACTTCCATATATACTTCCCTCTGTATCTTAACTAGATTGTGAATTCTTTGAGGATAAGAACTCTGTCTAACACCTTTAATTTTCTATCATATTGTTTGATATATGAAAATTTTTTGGTACATCAGTTGAATAAATGAATTCATAAATATAACACGCAATGAATGAGGCCTTGCTCTATTCGTTCACCTGGTAAGAAGATGAGAGATTTCACAAGTCTTATTATTGAGATGTTTATAGTTTATTTAGGGGTAGAGACAAGCAGAACTGGAGAAAAATCTCAAAACACAACATACAATTGAAATGTAACTATAATACATGCTCTAAATCTGTGATTCTCTAGGCATAGATAAGACTATATCAGAATCACTTGGGCAGACTTCTTCAAACTGTACATGTTCTCTTCTTCACACACTCTTGCATTAACAACATATTTTAGCTTTACCCTCCCCAGTTCACCTCCCAGTGATAGAGAGCACCATTCTTATGTATATACCTGATAGAGTTGCACCCCATGACACAGTCATAATGTGGCAAGGTGGGATTTAGCCTCACCATCTCCACCAACTCCCCTCCATTTTTTCAGCTCCCTAGATATTTTAAGACATACCCTCTAGCTTCTCCCTTCTGAATAGGGCTAACACATCTTTTGGGGATAAAATAAAGTAATAAAATAAAATAAAATAAAATAAAATAGTTAAAGTAATGTAAAGGAGGTTCAGACAAAAATTCAACTGTGGTTCCTCTTCTGGCCATTATTCAGAGTAACCTGTGAGACTTTTATAAAATGCAATTGCCTGTGCTCCATCCCCAAGTTTCAGAGCAGACAAAACAACAGGTAATTCTGCTACACTCAGGACTGAGAAATACTGAGCTACTCAGAATGGGGACCTAGGACCAGCAGCACTGCATCAGCTGGACTTGTCGGATATGCAGAATCTCTGACTTTGCCGAAAACCTCCTAAAGAAGAATCTGCATTTTAACAAATTTCTTATGTGATTCACACATGCAGTAAAGTTTGAGATGCACCACCCCATGTTATGTCAACCTACTGAAATACAAAGCAAGTGAGAGAACTCTCTTGAGCTAATCAGGAAAGGCTTTTGAGGAAGGCATTATATAGCCTGTGGGCATCTGGGTTCTGGAATCAAACTACTTGGATTCCAACAGATATTAAGTTACCTTGATCAGGTTAGTTAGTTTAGTATAAGAAAATGGAGATAATGATAACACCAAATCTATAAGGTTGATATGATTCCTTTAATATTGTTGGGCATAGAGTAAGCACTCAGTAGAGTTTGTTACCACCACTAGTACTAAGTAAACTTGGATTGGAAAACAGGTTGAAGATGTTCTCTTCAGGAATTATGAGCCTTACAGTAAACTAAAACAGAAATCTGCAACTGGGATACACAACCCTGAAAGGTAATAATAAACATGCCAAATGGAACAGAGGTACCATTAGGTTTAAGTGGAACATTTGCAAGATCACCAACATCCTTATGCATCTATTTAAATTTATAAAAAGTTAAAATTTGTCATGTCTGCTATAGTGTCTGAGCTTTGCCTTTCTTTTCCCAAGTTGCCTGGTCACAAAGGTCCTCCTCACAATATACAAAATCAAAATGTAACTCTGCTATTTAAGTTTTACACTGTCCTGGGTGTAAATGGTTGCACGTGCGTGCACACACACATACACACACACACACACACACACAGCAGCAGCCACAAAGGAACTTTTCATGTATTATGAAGTTGACAAACTAATTTTTTTTTCTTAATTGAAGAATAATTGACATACAATATTACATTCATTTCAGGTGTACAGCACAGTGAGATGATAAACTATTAATAGCAAAATTGTGTGCTTTATTCTCTAGCTAGCCATCCAGCTACCTATTTTAGAAGAGCTCAGACTCTGCATATGTGATGAGTATTAACAAGTTTACTTAAATTAAAACATGAAACCAATCTTTTCTGACAGCAAATTTGATTTGATGTTTGTTTTGGCCATGAGGACTAACTTTGCCATATAATTAGAACAGACATTTTTTCTGTAAATTGAATGCCTTATAGCTGAAGGTAAAAGGTTTCAATAAATAAATTTTAAAAACATAGAAAATATATGGTACTCTTAAAATAAAATATTTTATAATTATTTAAAAATGGTAAATATGATTCAGATGTCAACTTAAGCATGTACAGTCATTACTTAAATTTTCAAAGTCTTTTGAAGTTTTTAGATTACTCTTTTAAGTGATGCCAGTTCAGGGCCTTGATAGATAGACTTATCTCCCAGCCTTGTAATATTTATACATTTCTGTGAGGTAGTAAGAGCTCCAGAGTGGAAATTATCAAATAGAAATCCCAAATGCATATCTGGGTTTAATACAAGTAAAACATAAAACAGCATGTGATGTATGATCTTATCTCAAGGCTCTTACTGGTATCCCAATACATTTATAATATCAGATTCCAGCAATAAAATTACATCTCAAGGAAAAGAGCTTAGGTGCATGCATAAAGTACAGAGTTTAATATTCATAGATCTATGTTTAAGCTTTTAATGTTGAAAAACCAAATCCACAAATACAATGATATAAATAACATGTAATCACAGACCTGAACATAAAATAGAGGGACTAGTGATGGGATGGGGGGGTATTTTTTAAGCCTTTGTGCAGAAATATTAAGGTATAATAACGTGGTTCAAGAATGGCACCTCACGCCAGTCAGAGTGGCCAAAATGAACAAATCAGGAGACTATAGATGCTGGCGAGGATGTGGAGAAACGGGAACCCTCTTGCACTGTTGGTGGGAATGCAAACTGGTGCAGCCACTCTGGAAAGCAGTGTGGGGGTTCCTCAGAAAATTAAAAATAGACCTACCCTATGACCCAGCAATAGCACTGCTAGGAATTTACCCACGGGATACAGGAGTACTGATGCATAGGGGCACTTGTACCCCAATGTTTATAGCAGCACTGTCAACAATAGCCAAATTGTGGAAAGAGCCTAAATGTCCATCAACTGATGAATGGATAAAGAAATTGTGGTTTATATACACAATGGAGTACTACATGGCAATGAGAAAGAACGAAATATGGCCCTTTGTAGCAACGTGGATGGAAATGGAGAGTGTGATGCTAAGTGAAATAAGCCATACAGAGAAAGACAGATACCATATGTTTTCACTCTTATGTGGATCCTGAGAAACTTAACAGAAACCCATGGAGGAGGGGAAGGAAAAAAAAAGAGGTTAGAATGGGAGAGAGCCAAAGCATAAGAGACTCTTAAAAACTGAGAACAAACTGAAGGTTGATGGGGGGTGGGAGGGAGAGGAGGGTGGGTGATGGGTATTGAGGAGGGTACCTTTTGGGATGAGCACTGGGTATTGTATGGAAACCAATTTGACAATAAATTTCATATATTGAAAAAAACAAAAGTGGCAAAAGAGGGAGTGGATACAATGAAAATTGCCATGACAATATCTGAAGGGAATACATCAATTAGCTTTTGATGATTCCCTTTGAATTCAATAAATCTCCCAGAATTTATGTAACTCATTGTCATTTACCTTTAAGTTATTTAAAGATAAAACTAAGAAAGAAGAGACTTTAAGTTTATTTATAATTATAATTCAACATAAGCTGGTTTGAAGGGATGATTTTTAAAAAGCCATTAGGAGAGCCTGCGTGGCTCAGTCAGTTAAGTGTCTGACTCTCCGTTTTGGCTCAGGTCATGATCTTGTGGTTTCATGAATTTGAGCCCCACATCAGGGCTCTGATGGTGCAGAGCCTGCTTGGGATTCTCTCTCTCTCCTTCTCTCTCTGCTCCTCCCTTACTCACACTGTCTCTGTCTCTCTCAAAATAAATAAACAAACTTTAAAAAATGTTTTTAAAAAGACTTTAGGAGGTTTATTTAAATATGAACCTAATAGTTCTTCTTACACAATCAGGTATTTTGAAAAAGTATTTGTAAAATATCTTTTCAGAAAAAAAGAGGTTACGAGTTTTCTGCTTTTATCTAGGATGTAGGATGTGGGAAGTACTATTGCTACTAACCAAAAAAAAAAAGGAAAAGTATAAATTTTCTCAATTCTATTAGATCAGTGATATTACAGAGAACCAATTAGCCAGAATTCCAAAAAAGACAATCATGGAGGGAAGGTATTACTGACATATATAGGAGTAAGAAAAATAATTTAAAACAATTATTGAAGGTCAAGTTCAATGGAATGTCCTGTTAGCCTTACTTCTGACTACCTTTTCTCAATCCTCATACAATGGCCTATCAGAATAACAGGTATGTCATTATCAGGCATAAATGCTATTTGCCTTGGTCTCTCTTCTTCTATAAACTCATGTCTGGCATTCAATAAAAGATTGAGAAACAGGGGCGCCTGGGTGGCGCAGTCGGTAAAGCGTCCGACTTCAGCCAGGTCACGATCTCGCGGTCCGTGAGTTCGAGCCCCGCGTCAGGCTCTGGGCTGATGGCTCGGAGCCTGCAGCCTGTTTCCGATTCTGTGTCTCCCTCTCTCTCTGCCCCTCCCCCGTTCATGCTCTGTCTCTCTCTGTCCCAAAAATAAATAAAAAACGTTGAAAAGATTGAGAAACAAACACTTCATTGTCAAGAGACAAGAAAATCAATATAACAAAACTCATACATGACTTAAACACTGGATTTATTGGGCTGGGACTTTAAAATAATTGTGAAACTTGTTAGAAATCTAGTAGAAAGGATGAAGAATGTGTTTCCATGGATGGTGGGTTTTAGCAGAGATATGAAAACTATACGAATGCTAAAACTAAAAACATGATAATAAGAATTGAAGATTGCCTTAATGGACACATAAGGGTACTTGATACAGCTGAGGAAAGAAACAAAGATACATGGGTAGAAAATTCACAAACTGAAACACAGAGAGAAAAATATAGTGATGAAGGGAAAATTAAACAACAAAAACAATGCAAAGAACAGAGCATCAAGAGTTGTGGGACAATATCAATTGGTGTCTCATGAGTGTTTTTCAGTCCCAAAAAAGAGAACCAATAGAGAACAGGAGAAAAAATATTTAATATATAAATGAGATAATGGATGGGAAGTTTCCAAAATTAATGAGAGCTCACCACAGAACAAAGAAGTTCAAAGGACCTTAAGCAGAATAAATAACAAAACATAGAAACATATGTACACACCAAGCTACATCTCAGTCACTATAATGTAAGGAAAAAAAAAAGTTTTAAGGCAGCAGAAAAGAAAGATATATTACACATACAGGGACAAAAACAATAACAAAATAAGACAAAACAAACCAAAGAAAATTAAGCAAAACCCTCAGAAACTATGTAAGCTAGAACAACAAGAACACACAGTGACATCTTTAAATTTCTATAAGAGGGGCACCTGGGTTGCTCAGTCGATTAAGCGGCCGACTTCGGCTCAGGTCATGATCTCGTGGTCCGTGAATTCGAGCCCCGCATCAGGCTCTCTGCTGAGAGCTCAGAGCCTGGAGCCTGTTTCAGATTCTGTGTCTCCCTCTTTCTGACCCTCCCCCGTTCATGATCTGTCTCTGTCTCAAAAATAAATGAAGGTTAAAAAAATTTTTAAAAATAAATAAATAAATTTCTGTAAGAAAACAAAATCTTCAGCCCATAATTCTATCTTCAGTAAATACACTGAAGGCCAGCTGACAGGCTGGTAGCCCAGAGCCTGTCCCAGGGCTCAATCTCACGAACTTGAGATCATGACCTTGTCCAAAATCAAAAGTCGGAGGCTTAACTGACTGAGCCACCCAGACGCCCCTAAATATATGTTTTAAAAATAAATATGAGAAAAGCTTCTCAGAAAAGCTAAAGCCTATCCTTTTTCAGCATACTTATGCTATAGGAAATGTCGAGGGACATCCTTTAGACAGAAGGGATATGATAGGAGACATAAATTTAGATTTACACAGAGAAATGCACAGTGTCAAAAGTAGTGAAAAATGAAGAGAAACATAAATTTCTTCTATTTTTAATCATTTTACAGATTATGAATGAGTATGACAATCTTCTTAAAGAAAAATTTTTGTTTGTTGCTTTTCTAAATTAATGCTTTAAAAAATATATTCTATAAAGTTCTTATGGTTCCATACAAGTAATCAGTAGCCTAGTCACTTGGTGGTAGGACATCAGGACTCTGAGATTCATACACCATTTCTTCAAAACAACTCAATTAGCTCTGCCATTTTTAAAATGGTCAATAGACATCTATGGGGTAAATATTCTGTCAGGTGGTAAAAGTGCAATAATAATGCAGACATAATATATATTGTTATGAAGCTCACATTTTACAAAAGGTTATAACAGTCAAGAATAAAATATGTAAGTATAACAGAAATAGTGAGCAATACTAGGGAAAAAAAAAGTAAACACAAAAGAATAATCTGACCTATATATAGAGTGGTCAGAGAATATATAGTGCGTTTGAAAAGACTGTAGGGGTGCCTGGGTGGCTCAGTCAGTTAAGCCACCTACTCTTCATTTCAGTTCAGGTCATGATCTCACGGTAGTGAAATCGAGCACCTATTTAGCTCTGTGCTGTGTGTGGAATCTGCCTAAGATCCTCTCCCTGTTCTTTGCCCCACTCCCCCTCTATCTCGATCTCTCAAAAAAAAGAAGAAAAGAAAGAAAAGAAAAAAAGAAAAGAAAAGAAAAGAAAAGAAAAGAAAAGAAAAGAAAAAAAGAAAAAAAAAAAAAACGTAGACATCCATAAGCCATGCATTGGATGTATGATTGGGTTTGAATGGGTTTGAAGCTCAGAGACATGGTCTTTACTAACACATAACATGCGGTAATCAAAGCCAGGGATAAAATTTAAAGACATGAGAACGGAGGGGCACAGTGGCTCGGTCAGTAGAGTGACAGAATCTTGATTTTGGTTTAGGTCATGATCTCAGGGCTCATGAGTTCTAGTCCCTTGTGGGCACTGTGAGCACAGAGCCTGCTTGGGATTCTATTTCTCTCTTCCCCTCCACTGCTTGCACACATTCTCACTCAATCTCTCTCAAAAGAAATAAATAAACTTAAAGAATAAAAGGACATTGGGGCGCCTGGGTGGCTCAGTCGGTTAAGTGTACGACTTCGGCTCAGGTCATGATCTCATGGTCTGTGAGTCTGAGCCCCGCATCAGGCTGTGTGCTGACAGTTGTAACCTGGAGCCTACTTAAGATCTGTGTCTCCCTCTCTCTCTCTCTGCCCTTCCTCTGCTCATGCTCGGTCTCTGTCTTTCAAAAATAAATAAGTGTTAAAAAATAAATAAAATAAATAAATAAAAGACATGACAATGTAAGACAGTAAGATGGGCAGATAGAAGTTTTACAAAATTTGTCTGTCATGAGGGAGGGGTAATTAAAGAGTCATGCTTAGGGGAGCCTGGGTGGCGCAGTCGGTTAAGCGTCCGACTTCAGCCAGGTCACGATCTCGCGGTCCGTGAGTTCGAGCCCCACGTCAGGCTCTGGGCTGATGGCTCGGAGCCTGGAGCCTGTTTCCGATTCTGTGTGTCCCTCTCTCTCTGCCCCTCCCCCGTTCATGCTCTGTCTCTCTCTGTCCCAAAAATAAATAAAAAAACGTTGAAAAAAAAATTAAAAAAAAAATAATAAATAAAAAAATAATAATAAAAAAAAAAATAAAGAGTCATGCTTAGGGGCGCCTGGGTGACTCAGTCGGTTAAGCATCCAACTTCGGCTCAGGTCATGATCTCGTGGTTTGTGATTTCCAGCCCAGTGTTGGGCTCTGTGCTGACAGCTGGGAGCTTGGAGACAGCTTGGGATTCTGTGTCTCCTCCTCTCTCTGCCCCTCCCATGCTCATGCTCTGTCTCTCTCTGTCAGTTAATAATAAATAAATGTTTTTTTTAAAAAAGATTTATGCTTAAAATATTTGAAGATAATGGTTTTAATACTTTTATATTAAATTATACATTTATCTCATTACATTAATAAAACTTATTGAGTAAAATAGCTTTATTAATGTAAACATTTAATAGGAATTGAAATGTATTTTAGTATGTAGGTGATACATTATATGGCTATGATTCACAGTTTAAATCCACATAAACATATACATATATGGTTACATAATCCAAATAAATATACATGATCAAAAATAAAATTTTACTCATTTTTTGAATATATCATATAATTGTTTTTCTCCAATAAAATACTTCACAATTACCTTTTATTTTCTTTAGGTTATCACTAAAATTGTTACTTTAGAAAACATAGCTAATTAGTGGTCATGCTTTAAGAATGAGCAAGAGAATATGGTGTACAAAACTATAAAAGACACATTTTCCACTGATATTTTCAAGACATATACTCCCAATTATTCTACCCCATCTCTCTTGCTAAAACCAAATTATTAAAACAAAAGCTTCAGGCTTATGACCCCAAGCTTGCTACCCATACGTACCGCACCTGTACACTTTTTAAGTCCCTTGCTCCCATAGAACACACATGAGAGCTGCTTTTACATTAAGTATTTGAATACAGACACGAACTAGTAGCTTTGATTAGTATTTCTCTTCTACACTGGGTAGTAAATAAAAATCATAGCAGAAGTTCTCTGCTAATTTATAATGTATATAATTACCTCTAGAGTTTATGTTGTGTAATAGCGGTACTTTATATAACTTTTTTCCATTATACCATATTTCAAATAGTACTAAGTATTTTTATAAAGATATTTGTAAGTGAACATTTTGTTTTTATATTATTATATATGTCTTCCAGACCTTTCTCCTATACTGGGAAATATGTCCTGAGATGGTCAGAGACATCAATGTCAGCATAGCTTAGGCTTTTAAAAATAATTTTCTCTTGGGGAGCCTGGGTGTCTCAGCTGGTTAAGCGTCTGACTCCTGATTTCAACTTAGGTCATGATCTCATAGTTGGATCATGAGATCGAGCCCCATGTTGGGCTCTGGACTGAAGTGCAGAGCCTGCTTGGGATTCTCTTTTTTTCTCTCTGCCCCTCCCCTGTTTGTGTATGTGCACTCTCGTTCAAAAATAAATAAATAATTTAAAAAGTATTAATAATTTTCTCTTTGTGGTGCTCTAGAAGGCTTTCCTAAACATTAAAATAAACAAGTATCCAAATAATACTTTCAACATTATCCTGACTATCACCTCCACTATTTAATATACAATTCTAAGCCCTGGATAACTAACTGAGTAAGCTATAGAACAGACTATGTTCTATGAAAGTTTTAAAATATGCCTGAAAATTCTTTGACATTCCCCACTGTGGAAACCTGATTTCCTTCTCTCAAATGTGACCCAGAGTCAGTAACTCCTCTGTAATGAATAGACTATGGTAGAAAAGATATTATTTGGCTTGTAAGGCTAAGTTATTAAAAATTACAGTTTTATCTTATATTACCCAGTTTGGAGAAAGCCAGATGCTATGTTCTGACACCAGACATTCTGTGAAGAGGTCCATGTGGGAGAGAAATTATCCTCCTTCCAAAAGTCATCAGCAACCCACCAGCCATGAGAATAAGCTACCTTGAAAGTGCATCCTCCAGCCAGTCAATAGTTGTTTGGTTTTGTTTTGATTTTGCATTAGTTTTCTGAGGTTAGCAGTGAGGTTATTTACTGGTTTATAGTTTTATCTTTCTGGAGCAAAGATTTCTTGGGAACAAGCAACTAAGTCATGTTAACCATATGTAGTCTCATTTCTTAGTCCTTTTTTTCAATATTTATTTGGAAAGAGAGAGTGTGTGTGCATGAACAGGGGAGGGGTGGAGAGAGAGGGAGAGAGAGAATCCCAAGCCGACTCCATAATGTCAGTGCAGAGTCTGACATGGGGCGCAGTCTCAGAAACTACATAATCATGATCTGAGCTGAAATCAAGAGTTGGACACTCAGCCGACTGAGCCACCCAGGTGCCCTCATTTCTTAGTCCTAATAGCTATGTTTGATGCAGTGGGTTGCAGTCCTCATCCTAAAATACTGAAAAGACTTAAACAATTATTATTTTTTAAAATATTATGTTCACCTGGTATAATTTAATAAGTAATCTGAGAAAAAATAACAACATATAATTTACAATAATTTTTGATTATTAGAAACACACACACACACACACACTATACTATACTATATATATATATAGTATATATATACTATACTATACACACTATACTATATATATATATATATATATATATATACTATACACACTATACTATACTATATATATATATAGTATATATATACTATACACACTATACTATACTATATATATATATAGTATATATATACTATACTATACACACTATACTATACTATATATATATATATATAGTATATTAGCTAATTATATATCGTATTTGGAAAAATATAACAATATTGTACAAGTCACACTCTCTTTTTTTCTATCTCCAATGTCCTGGAGTAGAATTATAGCAAGTCATCTAGTTGTCTATAGTAGTGAAAAATGATGTGTAGGTAGACCTTAAAACCAAATATTGAAAACTCTGAAATAATTGTAGAAATATCAATTTACTTCTTAGAAGATTAATTTATCTTGCATATGGGGAGAACCCTATAGGAACTTGGGAATTCTGTAATTCAAAATAATCATTGCAAAATTTGTACTAATTAAAAGTGTATTCATTAGTCAGAGATTACAAAGATGAAGTTAGCCTGGTTTAAGAAAAACAGCCTCTCTCTTACATTGCTAGAAATACAAATTGTTACCAATTTTTTACAGCAATTTTGTAGATGTCAAAATATTTAAAATTATATCTCCTGAACTACAAATTTCACATCTAGAAAATAACTGAACAATTATGAGAAGAGGTAAACATTACCTTTTACTTTGTAGTATTATTGCAATAATGGTAAATGGATATAGGCTAAATATCTATCAATGGAAAGTTCAAGACATTATAAGGCATTGATATAATTGCATACTACTATACATTTATTAAACTTATATTGTAGGACAATATTTTTGGTGTGAATAACTGCTCTTGATAGCATATAAAAATAAACACTGGAATTATAATGCAATCTTACTGCTTTGAACACAATTTATGCATGTATAAACACAAAAGTCTCAAACTATAATCTGAAAACAATTCACAATAATTATCTCCTCCTTGGGGAGGAGGACACTCTGACAGTCTTTTATTGTTTTCTTTTTTGTTTCCTAATATCTATTTATTTATTTCTGAGCAGGGGAGCTGGAGAGAGAGAAACAGAGAGTCCCAAGAAGACTCTGTGCTGTCGATGCAGAGCCTGATGCAGGGCTTGAACTCACCAACCATGAGATTACGACCTGAGCCAAAATCAAGAGTCAGACAACCAATTGAGCCACCCAGGAACCTCTCCTTTATTGTTTTATTTAAAAAAAAATTAATATTTTATTTTTGAAAGACAGAGAGAGAGAGAGAGAGAGAGAGAGAGGCAGCATGAGTGGGGGAGGGGCAGAGAGAAAGGAAGACACAGAATCTGAAGCAGGCTCCAAGCTCTGAGGTGTCAGCACAGAGCCTGATATAGGGTTTGAACTCACAAACCGTGAGATCATGACCTGAGCTGAAGTTGGACGGTCAACAGATTAGCCCCCCAGGCACCCCAGCTTTTATTGTTTTGTTAATGTGTGTTCATATTACCTAAATTTTTGGATTGAGCACTGTTAACATAAACAAAAGCCAACATTTTTATAATAAACTTTTATATTACATATTTTTATTGTGTAACTTAAATTATGTTAAATGTTTATATGATACAATAAATTTTATAATAAACTGTTATAATAAACCAAAGAAAAATTTTATACTAAGAAAGAAAACATTCACATGGTTTAAAATTTACTTTTTAAATTTTATCACTTAGAAAAGCAACATTTTTGTTTATCCACATTCTGATAAAAACATTCTAGATATCACCTGTACAACAATACACATATAGTTAATAACACTGTACACTTAAGATGTTGTTAATGAGATAGACTTCATATTATGTGTTTTTTATCTTAAAAAAATTACTCTGTAGAATTCTGGAATGGTTAAACTTGCCCCTATTACTTTAACAGAAATGACATCTAACTGAAATTGGTTTTAGAGAATTTAATCGAGGAGAGTAGCTGGCGAAGAGAGAGAGGGGGGCGGGGGAAGGGAAAATATATAGGGTATATATGGTGTGACTGGGGAGGAAGTTATGTAGCTATAATCAAGCAGAGATTAGACTGTAACTCAAGAGATTTTTGTACTCTTAACTCCAACAAACAAGCTTTTCTCTAGGTAGGCTAAATATTAATCAAAATCCTAAGCACGGATAGTAAACCTCCAACACAGCCTTTAAATATATGATTAGTACATGGATATTAACACCAAATGAATAATTTCATAGATTAGATTTTATAATCTTAAACTAATTACACTTATCATTTCTTAACAAAGATTCATTCCCAAAAGTAACTACCACAGTTTCTTCAAGGTTTGGTATGTCATATATTTCATGAAAGACTATTTACTTTTTCATACTCAGCTTGCCTAGCATTACAGTAATGCATGGAATAAATCTTACCACTCATATAGGGTTTTTTTTAGTATACTTATTTCACACTGGAAAAAGATACCTGGTATACTGAAACTCATTTTTCACATTTTCACAAGAAAAATGTTATTTACTGTAATTGGTAATGAAATCCTACAAAGCAGCTCTAGCGTCATATCAAACTGACAGATTTGCAGTGACAGCAGTTTTGTTATAATCATGTCAGCACATTTCTTCTAAAAGATGTCAATAACAAGGCACCTAGACAATCATCTGCTTTTACAACAGGTGTCTGAATATAAAAGAATATTTATTTTGGGATGCTATATAGCTAAATACATCACTAACCTTATTTCAAAAGTAAATTGCCTTTATTGATTGTACAAACATGATGATTAAAATCTGTCATCAAATAGAAAATCATCTATTGAGCCTCAATGAAAAACCAAAATTGCTTTAGACTATATTGCACACATTCACCCATTACTTCCAAAAATTGTATTTTGTGAAATTATGCCAATTGTTAAAGTTCTCCTTGTCTATTATTTAATCTTTCATTTTCTCTCTCAGACTAAAACCTGCCTGAATGTATTATGAATTCCGACTCGTTAGTTTTTATTTAATTGATTAGTTCAGGAGTTCTCTGACCTTCAAGCTTGAAGATCAAACTGATTTCCTTAAGGTAACAAACAACATTTTTTTTTTCCAATTATATTCGATATAGTATCTGTATATTTTGGATTCGATTTTAAGCACACACAGAATGTAAGACTTAAAAGTAAAATGCCTGGTCTGAGTCTATCACAAATACATTGTTACATTTATGCCTATTTCTTAAAACATTTATTATTTTTTTTTCTCTGTTTAGTAATGTTGTTGCCCTAATATGTAGCCTTAATGTTGTCATTTTTTTCTTTTCTTTCTTTATTAAAAAGTTTCAGGGTGATTATTTCACATATCTAGAAGTAGTAGAGCTCAGTCTATCAAAACTCTAAAAAGTATGTTTAAAATACTTTTAAGATACAAAGATTTGTTTTCCCAGATCTAAAGGAAAGCTTTTATTTTCTTTGTTATGGTCAGGAATTATATAAGTGACATCTTTCATACATCAAAAGAAGAGAAAATTTTAATTTATTTTCAATAAGAAGAAAAGGAACAACTGATCTAGGGAAACACAGAGAAAAACAAAGCAAGACCAATTACTTTCTGCACTAATGACTATACGTAATGGTGCTGTGTTCTTCCTCTCATACATCAGGACAGTCTGTTTTAAGTAAATGTCGCACTAAATCCAATCACAGGGCTCTAGTTGTTACCCACTGTTTCTACTGGCAATAAATAACTCCATGCAGCTATGCCTAAAGAGTTGTTCTAGCTCGTAGCTATGCTCTCTGCCAAAACTAAGAAGTTCAATATGCAGATTGTACATTTTTACTCACATGTCTTCTATATTTCAATGTATGGAAATGTAATATAGAATAAATTAAAGGAAAGATAGTCCTGAATGGAATTATAGACCAAGGTCATGTTTATTTCTATAAGTGAAGCATTTTTGCTTCGGTGAAAGACAATATTATTTTAAACTGTATTACCAAAGATAGATATGACATATATGATAGATAGATAGAAAACATACAGCAGAGCACAACTGATGGTGCATTGGAAAGAACATTACCCATGGGGTCTTTTAAATCAGAGACAGAGTCCAGTCCTACAAACTGGATGACTTTGGATTGCTTATATAACCTCACAAAGTTTGTTTTCTCTATCTGGAAAAATGGGGAAATAATTGCATAGGCTGCAGCAATATGTGGGCTAATAACCAAGAGGGTTAAGTGAGATAATATATGAAAGCTGGTCACAAAGTTTAATACATTTCATTTCATTCTAGGATGACAAAAAAAAGTTACACGTGATTCACATAGTGGAAAATGATGGCTAAAATATATATAAATATAAACATATCTTACACTGAAAAATAGCAACCTAGCAAACAGACTAACAGAGTGAGTCCATGTTTAATAAGCAATCCATCTCTAAAGTTCTCAGTCATTAATTTGGTTTTGGTTCTTTGTGTATTTTTTAAAAATAGTCCAATTAAAACATCTCCTTTGAACTTAGATTTTGCAAATGCATACATCTCAGTTTGTGGAGTGTAGAGTTTAATGAGGAATGGATTCATAGGTAAAATTTTTCTGGTGACATTTATTTTCTGCCATCTTTTTTGCAACCAAGATACATGACAGAACAAGTTTATCTGTATTAGTAATTATATCTATTCAGGTCATCATTTTGGATTTATTTCTTATAAAAGGGTCAAGAAGGGTTTCCCACCATTAAATATCAGAGAATTTCTCCTACAATGTAAGATGAGCTAGCCAAGTTGTTTCTGTCATTTCTTGGCTTACATGCCTTACAGAGAGAATCGGAACATAGAGCTTAATCCACATAACGTGATTAAGACTTGAATAAAGCTGTTACAGCGATCAGACCTGAATTAGATAAAATCACAATGACAAAAGGAATGTTTTTGTTTACTGCACAGGTTGATGTTTGAATAATCTTACATGTGTAAATAAGTAAAACCTACATGTTTTAGAATTCTTTTAGAATAAACTTGCCACAAAGTCATTTCAGTTGCAAAGCCCATTATAATAAACAATTTTCAACATAAAATTGTGTATTTGTGAAATTATTAATGTGGTTATACATACCATCTTTATTTTTATATTGTGATAATTCAAAGTCAATATAACAGCTTTGTTCTTGCAAAGCTGTTTAGCCCAGGCCTGGGAAGGATGTCTGGTATATGCCGCTCACCAACCCATCCTTGAAGAATTGTTTTTCTTCAAGTGCACTTTAGCAAGATGACATCTGCTTACATGCAGTGTTATTATAAATATCTCCATTAAACTTATTACCATGTTATTCCAGAGGACATGCCACCACAGTAGATATATCTACCTCATGAGGGTCCTTGGGAGAAATGCTTTGTCTCCATATCAAAATAGCTTTGCCAATACAAAAAGTAAAATCTTTAGGGAAGATAAACAATAAGAGAGCTTCATGAATTTGGACTTGAGAAAAGATTTTTTAAGCAGAACACCAAAAGCGCTAACCAAAACAAAGAAGATTGGTAAACCAAACATTAAAATTAAGAAATCCTCTTCATCAAAATACACTGAAGCAGTGCAAGGGAAAATCATAAAGAGAGAAAAGATATGTGCAATGTATATAACAAACAAGGGGCACATAGTTAGAATATATAAAGAGCTTGCACAAATCATTGCCAGATGTGTGACCACCCAGAAGAAAAATGTGTAAGGGACATCAATGGCATTTCACACACACAAATTCCAAATGGCCACTGATGTAAATAAAATGTGGTATATTCATACAATAAAAAAATAATCAGCAATAAAAATGAGTGTAGTATTGATATATTCTACAACATGATAAACCTCAAAAACATGCTAAGTGGAAGGAGCCAGTCACACAAAAGACTATACACTGTATATTCTCATTAATATGAAACATCCAGTACAGGCAGATCTGTAGAATCAGAAAGTAAATTAGTTATTTCCTAGGGCTGGGAGTTTGGGGAGAATGATGGTTATGAATACTAATGGGTAAAGATTTTATTTTAGGGGTGATAAAATATTTAGAATTAGAATGTTGCATCACTTAAAAATATACTGAAATCTATTGAATTGTGTGTTTTAAATGAGTGCACATTATGTGATATAAATATATTCCAATAAAGCTACTAAAAATTAGATGGAATGAAAATAAAAAGTTATAATAAAATAAATGGAATGGAAAAATAATAATGTGGTCCAGCACATCAGGCATAATAAACTAAAACAACAATTAGATACCAGTGTGAAGTTTTACATACAGATGGTGGTTAAAAAAATTTGGCAATATCAACTAAAGTAGAAATGACAAATATCTTCTGACTTAAACTTTCCACTCCAGGTGTATAATCACTCATAAGAGTTGGCAAAGATATGAACTTACTGGAATTGAAAAGTAGGCCAGTGCTTGTTAGCTTGGTTTTTTAGGGATATACTTTAATTATTAATTAACTCAAAATCTAAGTCAACTGTAATGCTAGGTTGCCACACTTCATACCAGTGGAAAAAACTACTTTTCTCAACTTGATCGTATTCTATTGCAAAGAATACAAAACATAAGGAGGTATAAAATATGGAAAGCATTTCTTACAGAATTTTCTTTTTTGTCTTTTATATTCAGCCCAGATAAGTTTCATTTTATAACTCTTTTGTGATTGTACCTGTTACTGTCCTGGGACAGCAAATGGCTGGCACTCGCATTTCCAAAGGACCTAACCAGCTTTTAGAGGTAAATGGAAAAATAAATAAAGGTAAATGAGACACAAGCACTTTTTATTATTTGATAATTATGATGATAGACTTTACGTCTGTATCACAATGGCAATTCAGTTTTAAAAGATAGTTAAGAATAAGATCCTTTTCAGAAAACAGTTATAGGTGCTACTTGTGCTCACCTTTTAGGGACTGCTGCCTGGCTATGTCCCAGCTCCTTTCCTCCATCCTGGCAGGAAGTTTGGCCAAGCATCAAAAGGTTGTCACATATTTTTTTTTTTTTTCTTTTTCATTGTTCTCCAGATAACTCTAAAATGCATACTGGCTGTTGAGAATTTTAAATTGTGTCCCAGCTCCTCCTTTTCTATTTTTTATTTAAAAAGTAAGAGAGGGGCGCCTAGGTGTCTCAGTTGGTTAAGCGTCCACCTATTGATTTCAGCTCAGGTCATGATCCCATTGTTTGTGACATCGAGCCCCTCCTGGGGCTCTGCACTGAGAGCATGGAGCCTGCTTGGGATTCTCTCCTCCTCTTTTTCTGCCCCTCCTCTGCTTGTGTTCTCTCACTTGCTCTCTTTCTCAAAAATGAATTACATACGGGGCGCCTGGGTGGCGCAGTCGGTTAAGCGTCCGACTTCAGCCAGGTCACGATCTCGCGGTCCGTGAGTTCGAGCCCCGCATCAGGCTCTGGGCTGATGGCTCGGAGCCTGGAGCCTGCTTCCGATTCTGTGTCTCCCTCTCTCTCTGCCCCTCCCCCGTTCATGCTCTGTCTCTCTCTGTCCCAAAAATAATAAATAAAAAAAAAAAAAAAAAAACCGTTGAAAAAAAAAATGAATTACATACTATTTTTTTTTTAAGTAGTAGAGTTGTCTGGGGGTAGAAACACATAAGCAGATGTGTATGTGCCTTTCATTACTCAACAACAGGTTCTCCCTCTCATCTAATCTCTCCGGCATGACACAATAAAACTTTGTGGAAAGCTACCTGGTAATAGATATCAACAAAATGAAAATAACCATGTAGACTTTGACCTAGTTATTATCCTTAGAAAGATCTTATCCCTCTCTAACAATCTGAAATGCACACACATACATAAACAGAGATTCATCATAAGTATTATTCATAAAAAGACAAAACTGTATTAAAATCTAAACAATTATGGTAAATAGGGGCGCCTGGGTGGCTCTGTCGGTTAAGCATCTGACTTCAGCTCAGGTCATGATCTCATGGTTCATGAGTTCGAGCCCTGTGTCAGGCTCTGTGCTGACAGCTTGGAGCCTGGAGCCTGCTTCAGATTCTGTGTCTCCCTCTCTCTCTGCCCCGACCCCACTCATGCTCTGTCTCTCTCTCAAAAATAAATAAACGTTAAAAAATTTTTTTAAATAATTATGTTAAATGCATGATTAAAAATGAAAGGAGAAACTATTGTAGGATCAATCAATAACATTAAGATTTTAAGAATTTTTAATGATATCAAAAATTCTTATGATGTAACATAAAGAAAAGCTACAAGGCATGATATGATATATATTTACATATAAGTATATATATATGTATATAATACAAATATATTATAAAATAATATTTGTAAATATATTATAGAATAATATCGTTATATTAAAAATGAAGTAAGAAAATGATAAATATTGTACTAAATTATATACTGGTGCTTTTGATTCTTAGATTTCAAATTTAAAAAAATGTTTATTTATTTTGAGAGAGAGCATATGAGCAGGGGGAGAGACAGAGAGACGGGGAGAGGAAGAATCCCAAGCAGGCTCTGTGCTATCAGTAGAGAGACCAATGAGGGGCTCAGTCTCACCACTATGAGATCATGACCTGACATGAAATCAAGAGTCAGACGCTTAACTGACTGAGCCACCCCAGGTGTCCCTAGATTTCAAATTTTTAGGTTAAATATTCAAAAAGTGTAAGTGACAGGAAAAACTGGGAATTAATAATGAGAATTTTAGTCCTTTGATAATTTTCAGTGGTTCTTCACTAGAATAGCATAAAAATTCAACTATCATTTCCAACGTGACTATTCCTTTTAATTGTTGTCTCGCTATTACCACTTTCCCACTAATTTTACTAACGCTATAATTAATCTTAACATTAAGGTATATGCTGATCCTTCTTCCTTAAAATTTTCTTTTCCTTTATATCTCCCCAAACTCTTACTTAATATTTATGATCTAGTCCCTACAAATATCCAGAGTTAAAGTGAGCTGTTTTTGGATCATGTTTCTGTTTTATTGAATCCATTTACTGTTTTATTGAATCACAGCACTTCTCCAGTTTTGTGCTGTGCATGAATATAATTAGAATATAATTAATATATCCATTCAAATAATGTAAAAGTGTGAGTTCCTATGTCAGCCATGGTTTATATCTCCTCTCATCAAACCAATAATCAGAGTCAAAACTCTTTACTCAAGTAAGTAGGAATTCCTCCATCTTTCCAATCACTCATTCGGTATAGTTCTATCCTATCCACAAAATACTAGAGCAGACTTCTGAAGACTTGCTATAATATAGATATGCTATTTTGGCAATAAACCCTCATTCTACCTATGTCTAATAGCCTTTTAAAGTAAATGGAATGAAGTTATTTATTCTGACATTTTTCATTGTCAAAGATTGCATTTTAGTTTTCAGTGGTCAGTATTTCCTTCTAACTGTTTTTCCAAAATAAGAATACTATTGCTGATATATTAGCTCTAATAGCAACAATTTTAATGTAACAAATACCCACACTACACCAGCCATTTTAATAGTTATATTATTTGGTCATTCAACTCTCAAAACTATTCTAAGGTAGAAGTAATTGCTTCTGTTTTTCAAAAGAAAATATTGGACCTCAAAGAGTTTACTTTTAGGGACATACAATCAGAAATTATCTGACCCAGGAATCATATGCAAGTTTGTCTGGCTCTAAAATCTCCGTCTCTGCACCAGACTACATAAACCTTTAGTGCACTGACATCACACACATCAGTTTACTCTATTTGTATGATTATTATTTTTATCTCATCTTCATGGAAAATGGATTAGAAAAAAAAAAAGAAGACAGAAGTTGATTAAGCATTTAAAATATAGAATATTTGCAGATGGATTTTTATATCCATTTTTATGGAAGGTAGTCTAATAAACAAAAAAGTACTGAGAACAAAAGCAGCATTGAAGAAGAATAAAAAAATTCTGATTATAATAGTGGACCACAGGCTACTTACTAAGAGATGTTCTGAATTACTTGTCCATGGGGACCTGGGGACCAGTTAAATATGGCAGAAAGCCATTGTTTGGATATCTGGGCACTAACTGGCATTGCATTCAAGCTGAACCATATGATCTCATGAATTGCTTCTGGTAATATGGTTCTATTCAGTGGTGTTAATCTCTTCTATGTCTAAATTGCTTTGTCAGGAGAAATATGACACAGCCAACAATTTTGTTAGTAAGCCATCTACTGCCATGCATATGAGGGAGGTTTTGGCTAAAATAGTAAATAAATCCAGTGATATTTTTAGTATATTTTTGGATATTTAAGATATTAGCTCTTAAACTCTCTGTTCAGAGTCAAAACTGGTTAGGAATAAACTCTGGGTACAATCTATGCAAAACCATCAATCTGTATTTATCAGTCCCATATTTATTTTACCAAAATTTGGTTGATTTTTAAGGTTATGGATAAATACATTTATAATGGTTCCATACTTTTAGTCTTACCTAAGATTCACAAATTCTAGTTAAGTATATAGAGAAAGTAGTAAATTAGCTACATTATGAAAAACCCACTTGGTTTAATACTACAAATCTGGGGACGGTTAGCATTTCCAATTTGATTCAAGATTAGTTTCTAGTTGACCAGTAATTCTGTATGACACATCCAAAAAAGACCAAAATAAAGAAATGGCTAATGCCCCAGTAAAAAATCTGGTGATTGAAAACAAGTGTGTGAATAAACTGACTATCTGTAATATAAGTAACAATACTTACAATGGATGATTTTATTTTATTTTTCTGCTTCTTTTTCTCCAATTACTGATTGCCAAATCTAACCTACTGTCTAAGAATAAAGCATAAATGAGGGCTTTAAATTTATTTAGTGAAAATTTGCTTTGAAAAGATCAATTATCTAATGCCATAGAAAATTAAATTAATAACACTGAGAAACTTTGGAGTCTTAAACCTTTGCCTGGTACTTGAAATATTCTATATATTTAATCTTTACAACAACCTAATTATGGGTTGATATTATTAAAATGTTCATTTTAAGCTGAGAAATAAAATTTAGGAAATAAACTTACTTGTCTACATTCACCCCACTAGAAATTGGAGAAGATAGCATTTGAACTGTGATTCATGTGTCTCCAGATATTATGTAAAAGGAAAAATAAAATCTATCATCTGATTCATATTCAGAGAAAAGCTGAATATGAATTTTGAAGTATTTTAAAATGCAGCATATTTACATAGTAATTTTCTCAAATATATACAAAAATAAGATGTCTACAATTAATCTATAATGTTCATATAATGTCTCCTTACCTTCTCAAATGTTCAATAATGGTTGCTTGTGGCTTGTGAGAATGTTTTGGGAGTTGTTTGGTTGATTGTTTTTTGTTTTGTTTTATTTTGTTTTTTGTTTTCTTATGGAGATTGGGGAAGGGGGGTGTGTTTCACAGATGGCTCAGTGCAGTGTGCAACCAAGGGGGCATGCACAGGACTCTGTGGCAATTCATATGCTGGACTCAGTGGTGACTGGCTTTCTAAGCCAGAGGTGACCATTAAGTCCCAACTGCTGCCATCTCACAAAAAGACACATATACAGAAATTCTGTAACGGAAATGGAACAAAATTTGAGATTTTAGACAGTCTCATCTAGATCCTTTTGGTTATGGAAAGACCACAGAGAACTCTATGAAATTTCTGCATTAAAACTGATGAAACACAAAAACTGTTTTTCACATTTAAGAATCATTACTTTTGTCATTGTATTCAAACCAATACAATAACTTCTAATGGAGAGAAAATGCTATGTAAGCTAGGTAACATTTTTAATACTCCAGATTTATCAGAGAAATTAAAGTAATTATAGATAGAAACAAGAAACAATAGCAAAGTATTTCATCTCATTAGCACATAGAATACACTGCAAATTCTACAAAGTTGTTTATTTAAAACATAATAAATGAATGATTAAATAGACCCTTGCTATAAAAAAAAAAAAATAATTCCCCACAACCCGTCCACCAAGTCTTTATCACTATTAAAGACATTTATTTTTGAAGAAAGAAATCACATACGATTGGGTTATTTTTCTTACAGTGGAAAAAGATTTAATAGACCCTTGTCAATGCTCCAAGCTGTTAACTTTGATTTCACCTACTAAAAGCTGAAGCTCCTATCATTAGAAAAGCATTTAATTGTAAAACATTGGTTGGTTAGATTGAATTTAGTTAACTTTCATTCAGTTTTCTTTTCCTTGGTAGTCAAGTCAGTAATCTGTTGTCTGAAGAAGTACCAAAAAGCTAGCATTTCCTGGCATTTTGGAACTTGGAATTTAACAAAACAAATACACGAAAGAGCTTACTCTAATTCATTTTTCACTGATAGGTTACTAATGTATTGATTTCTTAAATTAGTTTTCATTGATTTCTCCACTTCATTCAGGTAGTCAAAGCACACTAAGGGATAGGCCAGCATCAAAGCATAATGCTTAACTCCTGACAAATACGCAGTGCTGAGCTGGTTTAGATAATATTTGCATTTTTGTTTTTTGAGGGGGAGGACTATGCTTAGCTCTCAGAGAGATATATACCATTGCGGCATGTGGAACTCTGGGAATTCACATGTTTACAATAGGAATTTATGATTATACTGTGAAAACAGTTTCAGGAACTTTCATTGCTCTTTACTTACTAGCTTTCTATTAAAACACTAAACTGGATTTGTAGAAGCATTCCTTGTGACTTAAAATCACCTCCTAAATTCTAACTTTATTTAATCAGTGATCAATATTCCAAATTTTAGGTGAAGGACAGAGAGACAGTAGGGACAAATACACTTGGAGGGCCTTCTATTATGTTCGGTCCATAGCAAGTTTTTTGGTCCATGTAAATGCCCAAAGTTTACTTGTTTTTAGCCAATTAACTTTATTCCATTAAATCCTTCCTTTTAAATGATAAATTTGATATTGACAGGTAACCTGTAGGTAATAACTATTTTAAAGGAAGTAAATACATGTCTAATCATTCCCTTAATCAAACTGGAATATTTACTTACCTAATCAGAATTTTAAATACTGTAACAGCTGTAAACATAGAAATTTATATAAGATTTTTGGGGAATATAAAAAATACTTTATATTTTTAGAAAGGACAAACTAAAATGAAGCTGTAATCACAGTATGAACAAGAGATGAAAGAGGAGGGAAAATTCAGACAAGAAAAAAAATACTATAGGACAATCAGATGTGAAAAATTATCATCTTTTCCACTGCTTCTCTGAGCACTATCACAGTTGAAACTTTATGTATGAGTTAATATTTTTTAACTATGAATATGCATCTTCTCTACCAGACTGTAAGTTCTATTAATGCGGCAACAATAATCAGCTTTTACTCACTATTTCATCTGCCAAGACTAGCATTGTTATCTGCACTAGATAATTCCTCAGTGTAAGATTTTTAGACCTATCATAAAAGCACTGCAAAACTCAATATTTGTGGTAATTGTTAAATACAAGTAAAAAACACTAAGATTTCCAAGGACCAAATTGCCTGTGTAAGTGTTGTTATTGTATATATCAGGACAGCTGTTTATAGGCTAACCTCCTATTGTTCATTGCAAGAAACAATAGAGAACATACAACCCATCAAAAGCATCCAAATCAATGAGCTGCAAGATTACATTATTACCTGGACATGGTCCATATAACATTTGAGATCATGACTAAATAAATGAAGTATATTGATATTTTATTAAAACTTCTATGATATGCTAGAGGAGTATGCGCACTCTGGAATATATTTATTTAATTCTCAACAAGTTTGTGCCATAATTATTATCATCATACTATCAGTGATATGAAAGTTCACTGACTTACAGTTCTGTATCCATATATACGATATGTGGCAAAAACATGATTTGAACTTCAGTTAAATGAATTCAAAGCTAATATTATTTCTACCATATCACACAGTCACTATAAGTAAAAGAAGTCTTTATTACTATCATTTTATAAAAGAATAAAGATATGGTGGTTTTCATTGATTTCTGCAAGGTTGTTATTGGATCCTGGAAGAGGTATCACTCCCCAGCATCCAGTTAAGAGCACTTTACTGTGCTAATGGTGGCAAAAAGATAATTTTCACAGAAACAAAAATAAATAAATAAATTCATATTAAGAATGTAAAAAACAATCATGAATATTCCACTGATAAGCATGATAATCAGTTCTTACTCATGCTTCTTATTTGTGTTTTTCAATTGCTTAGGTTCATACAGATAAACCTTTTTCCCTCTATGACATACAATACACAAGAGGTAGGAAAAAAGAACTCAGCCTTAGGAATTTCTGGACGATTAGCTTCAAAAATAAAATTTGTATCTATAGCGGAAATTTCTTCACGTTTTACAGAAACAGAATAGTTGAAAAAATTTCACCACAGAGGAAAGTATTTGATGGCAATTACTACCAGAGTATAATAAATTCTATAAAAAAGCTATACTGTACATGTATGAAATATTTCATTGGGTTCTTAATAAAAATGGATGTAGGAGATGTTGATGGTTTAATTACAGAATTTTTTCAATGTTTTATACCTATGGGAGATACATGCAATTTTTTATATTTAAATTTCTGCTAGCCATTTTATGTTTTAGTTCCTACTGTGATGCTTTAAAATTTGATACTTTTATACACTATATGTTAACTAACTAGAATTAAATAAAAATTTGAAGGTAAAATAAAATATGATAATTTTGGCTTGCCATCATCTTTAGTTTGTTTGTTTGTTTTTTCCATTGAGTACAGTTCTCAAAAGTAAGATTTTGTATCTTTCTGCTAAATAGCATAGAGGGAAAGAAAGGGCAAATATATACTTCTAACCATGTATTATTGATTTTATTCTCTAGTTTAAAATTATCTACAAGGTAGTCAGAATGTCTGAATGAATAAATCTTCACATAAATCACCTCTTCTATCATCCATTTTAAGCTGCCAACTGGAAAAATGATACATAAAAGATTAGACTCAAAGGTACACAGCAATTCAGGCACAAATACAAGAATGCAAGCCTATTCACTGACATCAATCAATGAACACACAACTATGGAATGTGTACCATCCAGTGAGACACATGGCTATGCTATTGGAGGTACAAAGCCAAAGATGCTTAAAATAAAACTATTACTCATCTATCTGATCTCATTTTTTAACACTCTCTGACGCATAGTCTAATCTTATACAATATTTTAATACTGAAGCAGGAACTCTGAAATATGCATTTCTTCAGCACTTTGCTCACCTTTATAGTACTTAAGTAATTGCCTTTTTAAATTGTTTTTTTGTCACTTGACCACTCAGTTTTGAGCTATCAAAGGGTAAGTTCTGAGTTTTTACATTAGTATTCCAACATTTAGAATATAGTAGATACTCAACTTTCTATTAATCTATATAAAAATATGGTTCATTAACTGTATTAAGGACTTTGAAGTGCTGCCTAATTGTATGAACACTAGGTGTTAAGAGTAGTTTTAGATGTAAACAGAGGATCAGAAAACTGCAGACATATGTCCCCAAATATCAGTTGTGCAATATGCACTTACTTTTGTTTTAGTTTTATTTTTGTAAATTAGAGGGATACAGAAAGATAAGTGTGCCATTATATTTATTTATTTTTATCAAAATATAGTTGACATACAATATTAGTTTAGTTTCAGATATGCAACATTGTAATCCAACGTTTATGTATGTCGGGAAATGATCACCATGACGAATCTACTTATCATCTGTCACCACAAAGTTATTATAATACTAATGACCATATTCCTCATACTGTATTTTACATCCATGACTTGTTTTATAACTGGAAGTGTGGTTTAATCTATTTTCTGACTCTACCAGAGGGAAGACAGTAAGACTGCATAATTACATAGGCTTGCATATTAAATTTTATTTCTCCATTCTTTTACAGTCTTCTCAATAGATCACATATCAAGGTTTTGCTAACTTTTCAAGGCATCCTTCCTTGGTTTTATATAGGTTAGCTACCTACAAGATAATAGTAAAAGTTGATTATCAGAGAGCATCTCATTCTGACATTTCAAAAATTCAACTTTATTTCTCAATTTCACTGCAATTAAACAGTCAAATGCAACATCATATAATGGTCACTTTGCTCTTACCATATTAAATCATAATATTACATTAAAGACAGTGTGAATTCCAGATTGTGGACCTAGCAAAAATTCTTTTTCCCTTTTAAACACATCTCTGACTTGTTTGTTAAACACTGTCTGTGATTTCCATTGCTCCAACAGTAATAAAAGAGATAGTAAAATTTTAAAAAAATTACATTTTAACTTTTTTAGTAATGCTACTTATTGACTACACAAACTTAACTTACAAATACACAGAGAGTTGTTCAAGAAGATGCTCATTAAGAATTTATGGTATAATTTGTGATAAAGTAAAATACAAACTTCATTTTAAAAATCTATCTTTGATGTAGAGAAAAAGTAAGTGACTGTAGAAGAGAAGACTCACTCATGTATAATTTATTATGGACTACTATGTGCCAGCATGATGCTAGAGACATTACATACAATATCTCATTACAACTTTCTCAATTATTCTACTAGGGATACTAATTGTAATTATTCACATTTTACAGTTGATGAGAAAAGAGCTTCAATCAATTAAGTAAATTCATCCATATAATCACATATATTCAAAGATCCATTCCCAAATAGTATTATTTTTTGTTTTGTTTTATTGAAATTTATTTATGTATTTTGAGAGAGAGAGAGAGAGAGAGAGAGAGAGAGCGCACAAGTGGGGAAGGGACAAAGACAGAGGGGGAGAGAGAATCCCAAGTAGGATCCACACTCAGAGAGAGAGACAGAGAGAGAGACAGAGATAGATACAGAGAGACAGAGAGAGAGAGAGAGGAAGAGAGAGAGAGAGAGAGAGAGAGTGAGCACAAGTGGGGAAGGGACAAAGACAGAGGGGGAGAGAGAATCCCAAGTAGACTCCACACAGCGAGATGCAGGGCTTGTTCTTACCAACTGTGAGATTATGACCTGAGCTGAAATCAAGAGTCAGACACTTAACCGAGTCACCTGCATGCTCCCTCCAAAACTAGAGTTTACCAAAAAACTACCCAAAACATGAAATATGTCTAACACTGTACACAAGAGTTCTCATTCTGCAACCTTTGAAAGGAAAGAAAGAAAAATTAGTTCAGACAGACTCAATGATTATTTTCTCCCATTATAATCTGCAATATTAATATAATCTCTTATATTAAAAAAGAAAAAAAAATAATTCTACTATGAAAGTTATGCACTTTTATAGCTGAATGTAACCTCAGTGGCTGTGAATTCTAATCTCATACTCTTATAGATGAGGAAATCAGCTCTTAAGGAAAAGAGATATAAGGACTTATTCAAGGTCATATGGGAGGCTAGCAGCAGCAGAGCCCAGGCCATGAACCAGATCTCCCATTCGCCAGTTCTGTGCTCTTTCCATTTGTACTTCCAGAATTCATTTCATTGCCATCCAAATACTATTGTGCTTCTGATGATTGTTTGCTACTCTATTCTTGAAATGATGAATAAATCTCATTGTTAAATGTACTTTTTATCTATTCTCTTTTCTCCTTAAGGTCATGCAGATCTTCATCTTGGTACCCTCATAACATCTATCAAATTGCTTTATACATAATAAGTCTCAATTAATATTTTTGGAATTAATGACTTGTTAAATGGAAAACTTATGTATATGTGAGAGGAACAAAATTCATGTTGACATTTTCTCAACCTATCAGAATATGCATTATTCTCTTAAATTTTTGCCCCTATTTCAAGTCTTGCTCTATCATTGTTTTAAATAGGAATTTGAATTTTAAACTCTTCATAATGCCTTGGAAAATATATGCAATCTTTTTAACCAGTTAAAAATTAAAAAAAAAAATTAAACAGTCTATTGTATAAGTGTTAAAATAACTTACATATCAAATATCAAACAATGAATAGATTAGTGAAGGGATATTTTAACGTCATGAAAAATTTGCTGTAGAAATATATTTAATGGTGGAAAAATTGTTGACCATATGTTTCAACAATGAAGTGATTTTTGAACAGTATGTATGATAGAATCTAAATTTTTTAAAGAAAAAAACATGAGTAAATTTTCTAGATAAGTATGCATTAAAAAACACATCAATAGATTCTATATTTTAGCTTTTATGTGATGTCTACTTTCTTCTTTGAGCTATTCTGTTTCTTTAAAATTTTCTACAGTGATAGAATGAACTTTTGCAAATTAAAGACTACTAATTGTTATTTAAAATCTCATTTGTTTCCATTTTATTTTTGAAAAGTCCTTCTCACACATGGGAAACCACCTGATACCTGGAGACTGATTTTTGCCATTTAAGTGATTCATTCTATATATAGGAAATATCACCAGTCTCTCTCTCTCCTGCCATTATTCAATGTACTTTTCTATAGATCATTGCTAGTCTAGTTGGATTAATTGTTATTTGAGTCTTTTGTCTCCTTGTTGATTTTCTTCCGAATTGTTTTATTAGTCATTAAAATTGTGGTATTGGCATCTTTATTAATATTGAATGGTTTATTTTCCCTTCAATTTTGTCATATTTTACTTAAGTAGTTTACTTTATGCATGTATTTCTGTTGTTAGGTGTATATATTTTATAGGTGCTATATTTTTTAAAACTAATTTTGACAATCAGCCTCCTTAGGTTGATTTTTTTTTATGTTTATTTATTTACTTTGAGAAAGAGAGAGAGAGAGAGAGAGAGAACGTGAGAGGGGGAGGGGCAGAGAGAGAGGGAGGGAGAATCCCAAGTAGGTTCCACACTGTCAGCACAGACCCTGAAGCTGGGGCTATATCTCACTAATTGTGAATTCCTACCTGACCCAAAATCAAGAATCAGACACTTGAGCGACCAAGCCACCCAGGCGCCTTAGTTGCTACATTTTCTTAGTGGATCAATACCTTCCCCATTACAAAAACACTTCACAGATGAGGAAACTAAGACTCAGAGCACCTAAGTAATTTTCCAAAGCTGTAATTCCAATTAAGGTGTTTAGTCTGCAAAAATCCATGTTATTTCGCCCTTTCCATTGACTTCCAAGAAGAAATTCTACATTTACTTTTTCATATTTCATTATGCAAACTGTTAATTGCACATACCAAGTCCAGTGGCCATAAATTATTGTATGTGAGTTTTGACTGGGAGAATTACTGATGTATTCAGACCTTTTTTCTCCCAAAAACTTAGGATCATAACAAGAAAATAGTATTTATTCTAGAAATAGTACACTAAATTACAACATTAAATTTTGTTTTCATTCACACTGTTTCACTACATTTCACTTCAAAAAAGCGAGAACAGCCTCAACATGTCTTAAATGACAAAAGGAATCTTACTTTACACAATGAGAAATGACACATGGAATAAGAAGAATGAAACAAAGAAGAGAAAAATTTGGATTTGGAGATATAACACACACACACATATACACATATACATATATATGTGTATATATATATATATATATATGTAAAACATGTATATAATCATATATTATATACATATCATCACTTTAGGGTGAATATATATATATATATATATATATATATATATATATATACACATTTTTTTAAAGATTTTAAGTAATCTCTATACCCAATGTGGGGCTTGAACTCACAACCCTGAAATCAAGAGTTGCATGCTCTAATGCTCTATCAACTGAGCCAGTCAGGTACCTCTGTAATAAATATATTTTTAATGTCCATTATAAATTATATGATGTGGGCTTATTTCCTAACAGTTTTTGCATCAATCTCTATTGTAACAAAAGACATCTAATGTGAGTAATGGCATAGTTCTTTCTTTTTAAAACATTTTTAACTATTTGTTTATTTTTGAGAGAGAGAGGGAGTGTGTGTGTGTGTGTGTGTGTGTGTGAGCTGGGGAGGGGCAGAGAGAGACATGCAGATTCCAAGGGAGACACAAAATCCGAAGCAGGCTCCAGGCTCCAAGCTGTCAGCACAGAGACCAATGCGGGGCTCAAACTCATGAACCACAAGATCATGACCTGAGCCAAAGTCGAACACAACTGACTGAGCCACCCAGGCACCCTAAGCATAGTTTCTATATTTAACTGTGCTTTTTTTTTCTTTTTTTCACTTCTAATTCCAGAGACCTGTTACTCTATCTTATGAGTATATTTTAAAAACGCTCCAGTTAGCACTTCACTTCATTGGATTGTTTGGGGTTGATTAAAATGTCTTGAGAGACGGGGTCTATAAACGGTAATGACCACACAAAGTTCACTAGAGCAGTCCTATTGTGGATAATACAGTCAAAGTAATTTTTGTAGACAAGTGCCTTGCTCACATGTATGGAACTCTCACTACCTACTTAAGCAGCTTTTCTATAATTTACTTTTATGGCTTTAAGTTTCAATTGGATTTTATGGGCTTAATGGCTTGGGAAATGATTATGGGTAACAATAATTCAGAATTGACCTTTCAGAGTTACCTGCTTTTTGATTGGCTTAGCTAGAAATGCCTCTAATTGAATTTGTTAGCAACAAAACCATGTGCACTAACAGCTGCTGACTTACATTTTATAATTATTGTTATTATGTTAGATAAATATTTAAATAGTTAAGAAAACCTTGATAGTAGAAGAAAGCAGCCCATAGTAACATAAAGTCAGTGTGTCTATGTGAAAATATTTCACACTCAGACTAATCATGCTTCTTTGTGAAAGAAACCCTTTGGGAGCTGTTAAAAATAAAATTTCAACGAACTGACGATTGAATGCTAGGGTTGCATAGGCCATAGTAGAAGTATAGAGGTAATTTGATTTTTTATATGTATATTAAGAAGTAAAAGTCAATTGGAGCCACAACTCTAAAGTGAGAATCCCTGTGAGATTTAACTTCTGTGCATGCAAAGCAGTTAATACAACGCTGGGTATTTTACATGTTGTAGGTGTTTCAAAACACAAAATTCTATGAGTTATGCACTACTATTATATACAATAGGCCATTTTGTTGATGCAAAACTGATACAGAGAAAAGTTAAATTTTTGCTCAAGTTCACACTTTCAGTAAGTACAAAAAGTTTGTTTTTTCCTCAGGAACCTGATTCTGGAGCCGGATATCTTCATTATAATCACACTCAAATACAACTGATACTCCATAATTGTAAGCTTTTTGTCTTGTTGCTACTTTCTACCAATAATAAGAAACTTAAGTTTTCAGAAGAGTGAACTTTCTAGAAGGAAAAAGAAGGCTCCACAGAAGAAGTAGTAGTAAAAAGCTTGATTTAAAGACAAGATATGATTTGGATAGGCAGATGAGAAAATGAAGAGCATTCTAGGTAAGAGAGTGCATAGTGATGGAATGTTTGGAGGGAGAACTAAGCTTATCATACTTAGGAAAGATTGAGGAGACTGAAATTAGAAAAATACTATAGGGAGATATAGGAGATAAAGCTGAAGAGATGAGGCAAGCCCAGTGGATACAATGCCTTAAAAAGCCAGGCAGATTGTGGTAGTTTTGACTTGAGAGAAGACAGATGTCTGAGAACACTGACACGTGGTTAGTATTAATGGGATAAATTAATAAAAGGTTAACACTGTATTCAGATTTCAATAAAACTATTTAACCTTTTTTTGAATTTCAATTTCCTCATTTGTAAAATGATGAAATAATGTTTCTCAAAGAACTATTGTAAGCACTAGTGAAATAATATATAAAAACCACATAGTGGAGTGTTTCAAGTACGAAGGGATTTATTTGAGGCATCTACTAAAATTATTATCTTAACAGTAGATCTTATAGAATAAAAAGAGGAGGAGGAAGAGGACGAGGTGGAGAAAAGGAAGGGGGAAGCACAACAGAGGCCAGTAGGAGCTACCATTATGGTAGAATCTTATAAAATGTATGTCCTCTGGTGGGATTTAGAAACTGAGCAGATTTTATAATAAGATATCACAGAGTTCTTTTGAAACATTTCATCTTTGGGTTAGTACTAGGCAAAATTCAAAGTCCTATTATGCTGCTCCCAAGATCCCATACTACGTGTGTCTCATATACATCTCTCTAGTTGTCTTTTGACTGGTATTGCCCCTGATACATGTCAATCCCTTGAATCTGCATCTACTGTGTGAGGCACTAGGCTACAGTTATCTCTACCTACCTGTGTCTGTCCTTCTTCCTCAGAACTTGCTTGCATACTGTCAATCTGGCATGTGCAGTTGATACGGCTTAATGTAATCTGCCAACATGTGATGCAATATTGAATGGTTTGTAAATAAATGCTTTATTATAAATATTTTCTTCATTTTAACAAGTGTTAGAAAAAATGCTTATTTTTGTTAGTGATGCAAATTTATTTTGAAGCACACTTATTTATAAGTAATCCATTTATATCAAATGGATTTGAATAAAATAGAAATATATTGTCTAAATATATGTAAACAAATGATAGATGATAGATAGATAGATAGATGATAGATAGGCTCTTCCTTAGTAGAATACCAAGTAATAAATACAAAGGAAATAATGGAGTTTAAATATCATCAGGAGAGGCTGCAAGTAGTGGGTGGAAGTTCGAGAAAGAACAGAAGTTTTTTTTTAATTCAACTCCCATTTTATTTTATTTTATTTTATTTATTTAGTAAGCTATATGCCCAACGTGGGGCCTGAGGTCAAGAGTCACATACTCTACCAACCAACCCATCCAGGTACCCCAAGAAAGAAGAGAATACTTACATAGTCTCAAAGAATCTCTCCACAAGGCACTTATTAATTATGAAAGAAACACTGTAATTGAAAAGTGGAGAAACCTGTAGACTGTTTCTAGGATGGTTGATTTTTTGGTTTATTTCTCATGCAAATAACATTGTTAGGGACGTTATGGAAACGCCTCCTACAGCACGTTTATAAGCGTTTCTTTAGGCTATTATTCCTAAAAAGGGGAATTGTGTGTCATGGGTTACACATACCTCTGGCCCAATGAGAAAATCTTCCTAAACCGATTGCTGCAACCTACATTCCCACCAGCAGCGTGTGAACCATTCCCATTGCTACACACTTTCACTGACAATTAGTAATGATGACAGATTTTTCAGTTTTCTCAATCTCGTTAGAACAGACTTATTTCTCATTATGTTTTGATCTGTATTTATCTTACTGCCAGCATATTTTCATATAGATATGAGGCATTCATTTGTGAAATTCCTGTTCATGACTTTGTCTATTTTTTTGTTGTCGTCTTGTACTTTTGCCTATCAATTTTCAGAAGCCTTTTTATTATACTGAATTCAGCCTCAAGTGTTGAAGATTGAAATCATAATCATTTTAATTTTGTCATTTGACGAGGTTAAAGATATATTTCTAACAATAAAAAATACTTCTTACATTATAAAAGGAAACATTTCATAATCAAATATTTCAAATACTGCTTCTACTAATTTGGACCTTTTCTTCTCTGCTTAAACAAACCACCAGCCTTGGTACAACACAGCCGCATTCCCAAGTTTAGGAACACATCCATATTGTTCGTTTTCACATTTATTATGCCATAAGAATATTTTTAGTAATAGGGGAGCCAAAGTGACTCAATCAGTGAAGCGTCAGATCTTGATTTCAGCTTAGGGCATAATCTCGTGGTTCCTAAGATCGAGCCCCCACGTGGGCTCTGCACTGACAACACAGATTCTGCTTGGGATTCTCTCTCTTTCTCTCTCTCCCTTACCTGCTGTCCTCTCTCCCTCTTTCTGTCAAAATAAATAAATCACTTTTTTTTAAATGATATTCTCAGAAATAGATGTTAGTCACTTAATACAACTGGAAAATCCTGTTTTTGTTACCCTTATCCACTTATAAACCCCTTGTTTTATTTATTTTTTTTTAAATTTGTTTTCATGTTTATTTATTTTTGAGGCAGAGAAAGACAGAGCATGAGCAGGGGAGGAACAGAGAAAGAGGGAGACACAGGATCCAAAGCAGGCTCCAGGCTCTGAGCTGTCAGCACAGAACCCAACACAGGGCTCGAACTCACAAACTGTGAGATCATGACCTAGATGAAGTCGAACGCTTAACTGACTGAGCCACCCAGGCACCCCTAAACCCCTTGTTTTAAATGAACAATCTTAATCATCCTCTTTATCACAAGTATTATCCCCTCTATGCAATTTTACTAGACTTATACACACCAAGGTGTTTTTTCTACACTCTGTAAACCACAGCAATTTGTTTATGCTTCTTCTATCAAGTGTGCTGGTTTCTCATGGAACAGCGACTAGACTTACACACACACACACACACACACACACACGCACACATGTCTGATACATCTGTCTCCCATTACACATTATGAAAATGTGAGATACATAATCTTACAATGCTGCTTTCCAAATGTGGTCATTGGATTGAGAAAGTCTGCCAGGGGGTTCTAAAGAAAATATCAGGCATTAGAAAATCAGACCCTCACAGATAAGTCATCTTATGACCTTGAGGGAAATAAACTTGAATATGAAAGAAGTCCAGGGACTGAAGAAGGGAAAAGGACAAGAAGCAGTTTTCAAAATGTTTTATACTCACAGAATTAACCAAACCTAGAACTTTGTACCTCCTTACTTGATGTGTCTGATGGTAAACCCCTATTTTTTAAGGAAATTTTGGTCCCATATCTCTTACTTGTTTCTGATATGCTGCTCTCAAACATAGCATTCTAATTTATTGGCATGTGCAACTGATATGAATAAAATGTTTGTGGAATAAGGAATCACTCTGCTTCTCACACCTGGATGCTACTAATTTTTGCTAATATGACAAAAATATTGCTACCTGATTCAAAAGATAATTGGAGGAGAAATAAAGCCAAAGACACTTGTATTGCATAGGCCAAAACCACCATACATAAGTTTTACACACTGGGTATTGAATTTTAAACTATAGTTAGAATCATTAAACTAATTTATTACAGTTTATGTAGATTGGGCAGGAGTTAAGATTTATATTGGCTAAGCCTTATTTTAGCCACTAGAATGAATAAAATGCAATAAAATGGAGCCAAAAGCCAAATTCCATTTTAGAAAAAAATTTTTTCCATTAATTGTTTTCCAGTTCTCGATAATTCACTATCATAGAGCAGAAAGCCCATTGAACTGTATGGTTGTAATGAGTTGTTCCTGTAACATGTTTTATGCCTCAGTGTTAAAAGCCTCAAAAAAACCCTGATATTGGCTTCATATGAAGCTGTCCTTGAATGAAATTGTGTTTCATCTCAGAAAATAATATTGTACTAAAAGCATATACTTTGTCCAAATTAAAAGTTAAAGTAAAATAAAAATAATATATTTTACATATTTATACAGGAAAATTTTTTCATAGATTATTTTGTAAAGATTAATCAATAACAAATAGACCCTAAACAGATTTTCATAAATCACTAAATGTATATATCACTGTTATGCTTAATTTAATTATGACTACTCATTATAAGTATACAGCAGATGATATACATAGTTCTGAAATTTTCTTCAGAGATCAGAAACCACAATATGTCAAAAGCTCTTCATCACTTCAAGAGTTTTGAATATCATCATAGAAGTCAATAATTAGACACTAGTCCTGTTAAAAGGAATATTCCCAAAAATCCCATCTCATGATTTCCATATAGAAACAAAGCCATATATTAACTAACTTCCAAGCTTCCTATAAACTGTCAGTAAAGGAGACACTAAGGCTCCATTGGGAAAGGAGTCTGGGCCTCTCCCGTTGTGCCACAGATGCACGTGCCTGTGTAATTGGGGTATCATACATTTTAAAATGAAGACTCTTGTTCTTCCTCAGGTGAAGGAAAACCAATTCTTATAATTTCTTCCATGAACTTGAAGAAATGAAAGCCCTACCTCTTTTAGCTAAATAAATCTGTTCTTACCTTCAAATATTTCACAAACCCTCAAACTTACCATTGTTCTTTTTGAATTCTGTCCAGTGTTCCCTCACATATTTTATTGTCAGAAGTCAAGTTGCACACATTTTTTTTTCTGATAAAGTATGAGAGTTGCTACATAATTATATAAAATCTATATTCTTCATCTTATTAAGTTCTAAGTTTGTTTTATTAGCTACTAACACTCATATATTATATTGCATTGCAAGTAAGAGCCTAGTACAAATGCTTAAGTACCTACGTCCTCAAAACAAAACAAAACAAAATAAAACAAAACAAAACAAAACAAGCTTGAGAAAAAAAAAGAACAGTTCACTTAAGATAGGTAAAGACATTGTTTACTTCCATAGTAGATATGCCAATGCTTATTCTTCATCAAAATATTACATTAGTTTCATGCTTCAAAATAATATTTTAAAATAATGATTGGGAATTATTTCAAATACACTTTTTTTTTTTTTTACAAAATGAGAACTTTAATTTGTAAACTTTAATTATTTTGATTTTAACTGAAAAGCATATTATTTATTTTTCAGTCAAGTGTACTTCCTATATTTTTATAGTGTTAACACTTGAACATTGTTAACATTGGACAATGTTAACAAATGTTAACAATGTCCAATGTTAACATTGAAATGTATGTTCAATCATTTCAAAATGTATTTTCAGGGACTCCTGGCTGGTTCAGTCGGTAGGCCATGTGACTCTCAATCTTGAGGTTATGGATTCAAGCACCATGTTGAGTGTAAAGATTACTTAAAAATAAAATCTTTAAAAAAATGTATTTTCAAATATTTTATGAAAGTAAGATTTGAATTATCTCTGTCATGAAATGTGTTTGATGAAAGATAGCAAATATTTTAATAATATATAATTAAATTGTGATAAGCATTTGTCATGATTATTTAAAGTATTGTTCAAGTCCTGTGTTGGACATGGAGCCCACTAAAACAAGCAAACAACAAACAAACTAACTAACAAAAATAAAAACCAAAAGGAAAGGAAAGATTTTAGGGGTGTCTGGCTGGCTTGGTCAGTGGAGAATGTGAGTCTTAATCTTTGAGTCATGAGTTCAAGCCCCACATTGGTTGTAGAGATTACTAAAAAAATTAATAAGTTAAAAAATAAAACTATATATATATATATATATATATATGTGTGTGTGTGTGTGTGTGTGTGTGTGTGTGTGTGTGTGTGTGTAATTACATAGTGGTTTTAAAATCCATTTCAGATTAAGTATGCAGAAGATTTTATAAATGGAATTTTGTATATTCTGGCTGCTACTCAACCAGGAAGGCAAGTTTTCCCCTCAAAAGGAGTTCTGTTTGTCATTTATTAGATTTGATTGCTCCATGTGATTGCCTAGTGCCTTGAGAAAATAACATCCCTTAGACTCTAAAACTTTTATGACTACAAATCTGCAATCCCTTTATTGTAATTACATAATTAACTCTCATAATGTCATACTTTTTAAAAAAATGATATAATGCTATAGTATATTCACTACTGCAACCACATGTCCCAATTCACTACTTCAAGAGTTTCATTACTGATCCACTCACTCATTTCCACTTTTTCCCAAGTCCTTATAGAAATTCTGATATTTTATGATTAAACAATTTCAGGTGAGAATAATAAATATCAAGATATGTATATTTAAACATAACCATAACCCAACCCATTTGACAGCCAGATTTGGGTTTTTTTTTGTTTGTTTGTGTTTGTTTGTTTTAATATGAAATTTATTGTAAAATTGGTTTCCATACAACACCCAGTGCTCATCCCAACAGGTGCCCTCCTCAATGTCCATCACTCAGTTTCCCCTCCCTCCCACCCCCCATCAACCCTCAGTTTATTCTCAGTTTTTAAGAGTCTCTTATGGTTTGCCTCCTTCCCTCTCTTTGACAGCCAGATTTGAACTGGCTTACTAAATTTTCTGAAGAGTCAACATTGATCATGGGAGAATTCATATTTCTTTCAGAATTTCTTTATGCATCTAAGAGAGACTTAGAATAGATGTTTGGCTGTACACATTTCAAGTGGATTCAGTCTTTAGACAAATTTTAGATAATTTAAAATTTAGGTAACTTGGGGAGCCTGGGTGGCTCAGTCAGTTAAGTCTCTGACTTTGGTTCAGGTCATGATCTCACAGTTCATGGGTTCAAACCCCATACCAGGCTCTGCATTGATAGCTCAGAGTCTAGAGCCTGCTTCGGATTCTGTCTCTCCCCCTCTCTCTGCCCCTCCCCTGCTTGTGGGCTCGCTCCTCTCTCTCTCTCTTTCTCTCTCAAAAATAAATAAACATTTAAAAAATAAAAAAATAAAAATAAAATAAAATAAAATAAAACAAAACTTAGGTAACTTTTAAATCTCTCACCCACATTGAGAAAATAAGAAACTGAATGATATTTCAAAAAGATTTCCTTGGAAAAAGCTATTCTATGAGTTTCCCCCACTGACTTTTTACAAATCTGGGGTACAATCTACTAATACCACAACAACAGAGAGTGACCCTCAGGTAACTGTTAGGAGGGTAAATACCTTCTAGGGGTTTTAATACTTGCATTACAGTGGGGGGGGGGCATTTTTAACATTCCCACTTGAGAAATACAAAGGGTGAGATAAAGATTCTGACAGAAAAGAGAACTGTAGGGCATGGACAGATCTCAAGAAAGAAAACTAGAGGTAAAATCTGATGCCTAAGTGCTGAAGAATGTTTCAACAATGAATGTCAGAAAAGTTTGCTACTTGCCTGATAGATACTGCTTTACAATATCTGAAAGATTGGTGGGGTCTTTGAAGAAACCACAGATATACTGACAAGAAAAAAATCAGCTTTACTTTTTTTTAATGTGCATTTATTTATTTTAAGAGAAAGAAGTGGGGGGAAGGGACAGAGAGAGAAGGAGGGAGAGAAAATCTCAAGAAGGCTCCTCTCAATCAGAGCAGAGCCTGATGCAGAGCTCCATCTCACAAACTGTGAGATCATGATCTGAACCAAAATCAAGAGTCAGGCACTTAATTGACTGAACCACTCTGGGGCCCTGAAAAAAATCAGTTTTAAATATCTGCCAGTTCAGGCCAGTATTATTTATCCAAGAACCTTACTGATCCCCCTACCTCTTCTCTCTCATCATGCCCCAAAACTAAGGATTTTGAAACTGTTTGGCAAACTGTAGTGAAAGGAATCAATTGTACGAGAACACAGAAGGGGAAAGAAATTGATCAACCAATCTTTCCTGAACTACTGGCCTGCAAATTGCTCAGACTGGCAAGGAAGAGAGGTCTTCACATTAATCCGGGAGACTAAACATGAACTGACACTGTTTTAAAGTTCTGAAGGGATTGTGGACATTTTTTACATCATAAAGTTACCAGAAAAAAAAAAAAAAAAAAAAAAAAAAAAACATGAAGTTACACAAAGAGCCTGCCTGAGTTTCTCAAAGGGCAGGGAAATAACTATCCTGACAGTGATTAACATAGACAATAGAACAAAAAGTAAAGTTGATTTTGTTTGTTTTTTCTCCCAATCTGTGATTAAGCTTTCAAACAGTATTCACAAGAATAAGGCTGCCTTCACAAGGGGGCACTGTTTCATCAATATAGCAGCACTGTTAATTGCAAATACACAAGGTCTTAGCCCCTCATACTTTCAATTTACTCCTACCATGTGCAATATTATCTGTCCTGGTTTTGACACAACCACTGTGGTGGGTCTGCCTGGATTCCAGGTATATCACACATTTACAAGAACTGTTTCCTTAGAAAAAGGAAGTTGTGGTCTCATAAGCAAGGAAGACACTTGGTTTAATGTTATAAAATTCTTTAAAAGACATGAGGATATGTAATTGCAACACACCACAAAACCTACAGTGCTTCTCAGGTGACAGAGAAATTACTCCAATCGATTTAAACATCCCATTAAGGCCAGCCAGCAAACCAAGGATGTATTATCTGCAACAATGAAGCATTCCTCTGGAGACTCAGCTTGGTAGAATAAATAAAAAGGGGTAATTCCTTCTATTAATTCAGTTCACTCTGGCCATTGATAGGAACAGAGTCTGATTCCTGAAAACTGACCCAGGGTGGGTGGATGATCAGGAGGGAGGAGGGTCTACCATTAATAAATAGAAGTTGGACCATGATATGAATTATCAATTTTATTATATCTTACAGTAATCCCCCTATCCATGGGGGATATGTTTCTAGACCCACAGTGGGTGCCTTGAAACCATGAATAGCACCAAATCCTATATATACAGTTTCTTCCTATACACACATATGTATGCTAAAGTTTAATTTATAAATTAGGCACAGTGAGAGATTAACAACAGTAACTAATAATACAATAGAACAAATATAATAAAAAATTATAATAAAAGTTATGTGACTATGGTTTCTCTCTCTTTTATTGTACCGTACTCAACCTTCTTGTCAAGTGAGATGCTAAAGTGCCTATTTGATGAGATAAAGTGAGATTAATGATGCAGGCACTGTGATATAGTGTTAGGAAACTAGGGACCTTCTGACAATACTTCAGAAGAAGGATCATCTACTTCTGGATGACAGTTGGCCGCCAGCAACTGAAACCATGGGTAATGGGAAACATAGAAAGCAAAACCTATTATATATGCTAAGGGCAGCCAAAATTTCCTCTTCCAGTAATAAAAAAAAAAGAAATATTGAGGAAACTGATAAAAACTTCCATTGTGATGTTCAAAACCACTGAGATAAAAATATAAGCATTAAATTTGGGGGGTAGAAAGAGATGGATGAGATATGACCATTTCCAACTTGTCAGGACAACAATTGCTAATTCACAAATATGTTCCAGTACATGGTGAAATGCACATATGAATCTTTCAAACAATATTTTTGGCCATGCTAAGTCTGTGTCCAAAAGTACTATAACAAAGATCAAAGATGGCAGTAGAGTAGGAAGACCCTAGACTCTTCTCATCCCATCCGCAACTATTAAATCATCCTAAATATCCAAGACTTACAGGCCTGAAGACTTACAGGACAAACTCTACAACTAATCGAGAAGAGGCCACATCAAAGAAGGTAGGAAGTATGGAGATGTGGTTTAGGGAAAAATTGTATTACAGGTGCTGTGGAGGCGACGGAGCTGTACATGCAGAGAGAGAGAGAGAGAGAGAGAGAGAGAGAGAGAGAGAAAGAGAGAGAGAGAGAAACACACAAGGGAATGTAAAAGAAGAATGTTTCCCCAAACCATTGGCTTGGAAAATGAGAGATACTGAATGTCTTAAGTTGATGCAACCAGCCGGGCTTATCACCTGGAGTTTTAAAGGTCAGCAGGCTTGGCTGGGATACAGCCCAGAGGGCACTTCACTGCTCCTGGAGAGAAGGCAAACAACCTTGGGGCAGATGGCCTGGAAACAGTGATATGAAGAATGCCTGGAGCACATGGTGGGGAAATTATTCACTTGTCTCAGAGAGTATTCTTGGAGGCAATGTTCACAGAGTCACCTCTCTGGGAACAGAGGTGCTGGCCAGCACCTTTTCCCTTCCCTGCCCTTCAACATAAACGCAGAGACATGGCAGAAGGCAGCACAGCTGACTAACTTGCTTACACCAAGCCCTACCTCCCTGCATTCTGGCAGACTGCCCTTTTCAGCCAAGCTTGCCTCAGTCCCAGCGTGGTAGGCCCCTCACCCAAAAGACTAGCACAAACCCCTACCCACACCATGTCTCCCAACCAGAGTACTCTGGGGCTTCAGTTGTTGTGGAATTGGTGCCAGGTCTCAGTTCACAAGCAGACCAGAGCACACCTAGTTAAAACTTGCCACATTCAGGCAAGCCACCCAACACTCCCCACAGCAGGCAAGGAGAGCCTCTGCAGATGACTGGTCTGAAAGACAGAGCAGCCAAACCACAACAGAAGAGTGCATGCAGAAAATACTGGAGATATTCCCCAAAGCACCAGGCCCTGAACACTACATGTCCTCTTCTTCATAAAGCCATTTACTTTCAGGACCAGGAGACATACTGGCTTTTCTAACTCAGAGAAGAAGGCAGAGGCTTAGACAAAATGCCAATGAAAGAACAAGATAAGGCCACAGCCAAAAATATAGTGAAACAGACATGTAACAAGCCTAATGGAGAATTTAAAGCAACAATCATAAGAATGCTCACTCAGGTTTGAGAAAAGAATGGAAGACATCTGAAAGACCCTTATGACAGAGATAACAGAATTAAAAAAGAATGTCAGGTGAAGAATGCAATAAATAAGATTGGAAACAGGCTTAATGCAGTGAACAGCAGGCTAGAGGAAGCACAGGAACAAATTAGTGATCTAGAAGACAAAATAATGGAAAATAATGAAACTGAACGAAAGAGAGAAAGAAGAACTATGCAACACAATAGATTTAGGGAACTCAGTGACTACATCAAATGTAATAACGTTCATGTTATAGGAGTCCCAGAAGAAGAGAAGAAAAAGGGGACAAAAAATTTTATTTCAAGAAATAATAACAGAAAACTTCCCTAATATGGGAAAGGAAATAGACATCCAGATCCAGGAGGCACAGAATACTTCCATCAAAATCAACAAAAGTAGGCCAACACCAAGACATATTGTAATTAAATTTGCAAAATATAGTGCTAAAGAAAAAAATCTTAAAAGCAGCAAGACAAAAGAAGTCAGTAACTTACAAGAAAAACTCATAAGGCCAGCAGGGGATTTTTCAACAGAAACTTTGCAAGCCAGAAAGGAGTGGCATGATATGTTCTACATGTTGAATTCATGTTCTACATGAATGAATGTTCTACAGTCAGTAATATTTAATCCATCATGGCTACCAATCAGAATAGAAGGAGAGATAAAAAGTTTTCCAGATAAAAACTAAAGGAGTTCATGACTACTAACCCAGATCTGCGAAAAATATTAAAGGGGATTATTTGAATGCAAAAACTGACAAAGACATGAAAAGATAAGAGAAAATCCCAGAAACAAGACAAAACAAGTAATAAAACTGCAATAAACACATTTCTATCGATAATTACTTTGAATGTAAATGGACCAAGGACTCTAATAAAAAGACATAGGTATCGGAATGGTTAAGACAAACAAACAAACAAACAAGACCCATCTATGTGCCATCTAAAAGAGACTCATTTTAGACCTAAAGACACATGCAGATTGAAAGTGTGGGGGTGGAGAAACATTCACCACACAAATGGATGTCAAAAGAAAGTCGGAGCAGCACTACTCATATAGGACACACTAGACTTTTTTTGTTCTTGTAATTTTTTTAGCCTGCTTTGATATTAGGATAGTATTGGCCTCATGGAATGATTTTAAATGTGTTCCTTCTATTCCATTATTTGTAAGATTTTGATAAAGATTGTCTTTAAATATTTTTTTAAACATTTGGAAGAATTACCCAATGAAACCATGTGGCCTTGGGCTTTTATGTGCTGGGAAATTTTGATTCTTAACTTTCAGAGTTGTTATTGGTCTAAGAATATTTCCGATCTCTTGGATTCAAGATTCATGATTCAATTATGGTAAAATGCATTTTTAGGAATTATCTGGGTTTTTTTAAGTTATCTGATTTGTTAGTATATAATTGTTTATAGTAATCTGTTATCACACTATGTATTTCTGTGGTTATCTGTTGTATTGTTTTCTCCTCCATTTCTCATTTTGGTTTTTGAGTCTCTCTCTCTCTGTCTCTCTCCCTCTCTCTCTCTCTCTCCTTCCCTCCCTCCCTCTCTCATTTTTTCTTGTTATTGTAGTTAATGTTATTTTTAATAAATTTTTAATTAGAACTGCTAATTTTATTTTTTTATAAAAATGGGTCATAATTTCAGTGTTAAATTGTTTATTATGGTCTCTATTTTATTTATTTTTGATTTTTCTTTGTTATTTCCTTCCTTTACTAGATTTCAAGCAAGTTTCTTCCTTTTCTAGTTCCTTTGGGTGTAATATTGTTTATTTAAACCATTTTTTCTTAATACAAGCATTTAAAACATAAACTTCACTCTATCGTCAGCTTTTGTTGCATCCCATAGTTTTTGGAATATTGTGTTTTCCTTTGCTTTTGTTTTGAGACGTATTTTGATTTACCATTTGGTTTCTTATTTAGCCCATTGCTTGTACAGTAGCAAATGTTTAATATTTACATTGTAAGTTTTCTAGCTTTTATTGTTGGTATTTAGTTCTGTACCATTGTGTTTGGAAAATCTACTTGGTTTGATTTCAGTCATCTTAAATATGTCATATTATATGTCTCTTTTTCTGTGATTTAACCGGGGGATTTTTCTTGTGTACTTAAAGAAAATGTGCATTCAATTTTTCTTGGATAGAATGTTTTATAAACATGGTTTATAAAACCATGGTTTTAGAACCATGTATTCTGAAGTATGCTTCAAGTAAAAATAAGTTTTTGTTTAAACAAAAACAGTAACTTTAACTGACAGTACTCATTGAAATAAAGAATTTCAGAGGGGAGATAGGTGGGGTAATGGGTGAAACAGGTGAAGGGGATTAAGAATACACTTATCATGAAGAGTATTGAATGATGATGTATAGAATTGTTCAATCACTATACTGTACACCTGAAACTAATGTAACACTGTATATTAACTATACTGGAATTAAAAACTTAATTAAATAAAAAAGTGGCTAAGAATAAAACTACTAAAACATTATTAACACAAATGTGTGTCATATGTTCTATTCTATGGAAAAGGATTGGAGAGGGGTGCCTGGATGGCTCAGTCAGTTAAGTGTCTCACTTCAGCTGAGGGCATGATCTCACAATTTGTGACTTCAAGCCCTGCATCAGGCTGTGCTGACAGCTCAGAACCTGGAGACTGCTTCGGAGTCTGCATGTGTGTCCCTCTCTGCCCCTCCCCTGCTCATGCTCTGTCTCTCTCTGTCTCTCAAAAAATGAATAAACTTTAAAAAAAAATTTTTAAAGAAGGATTAGAGAAAAATACATATGTTAAATCACAACATGTGAAAGCAGTTATGTTAAATAACTCTTTTCTTACTGATATTATTACATAATGGAAATTTTTTAACATTAGAATTGATATGATTATAGGGAAATGATATAATGGCTCTACAAAGATATATGCATATGTATTACAGGCAAGAAATACTAAGGTATTAATGAAACAAAATTAAAGAGATTGGAGTTTATAGTAAAATACAATGAACTTAATGATAAAAAATTATGACATTAGCTCTTACTTAGGGATGAATTATCTTTTCTATTTGTTTTAGATTCTGATGATCATTTTGTTTCTCTTTTTTAATGTTTACTTATTTAATTTGAGGGAAGGAGGCAGAGAGAGAGAGGGAGAGGGGGCTAGAGAGAGAGAGAGAGAGAGAGAGACTGAAAGCAGTGGAGGGGCAGAGAGAGAGAAAAAGAGAGATCCCAAGTAGGCTCCATGTTCAGCCCAGAGCATGACGCAGGACTTGATCTCATGGCCTTGGAATTATGACCTGAGCCCAAATCAAGAGTCAGATACTTAACCGATTGAGCCACACAGTCTCAATTTCTCTCAATGAACTTAGTTTCCACTGGCGTTTCAAACTAGTTTTATGATACACATTATGCTTTTTCTTACTGCCAGTGACATTCTTCATTTGCCCAGAGGTAGAATTAATAAGACATCATGGATGATATAATACGAGAGGTGAAAGAGGAATCCAAGATACTTCCCAGGTTTCTTTTTGGGAAACTGAGTAGATGGTACTTCAGAGAAACAGGAAAGAAAAAAAAAATAAGCTTGTGGGAACTGTGAGTTCAATTTTAATATACTGAAAGTTGAGAAGCTTAATGTGCTATCAAATAGATATGCTGATATGATTCTAAGGAATTAAATCTTAAGAGAACATATTGATTAGGGTGTCACTAGATATAAATGATCTCTGAAGCTACAAGAGTAGATGAGTTCAAGCATGAAAGGTACAGACTGAAAGGAGAGGAAACATAAGTCATTGAGTTAACATTAACCCTTGAAAGGGATATCTGGGAAAAGGGAAGACTTACAGCAAAGAAAAGGGTTAATAGGGCCTAGTGATAGGTAAAGAAGGAAGGGAGTCACCATGGGAAGTCTACCCAATTATAAAAATACCAATTGGGGAAATCTTGACAGTTTGAGCCTTAAAGGACAGTTCCTATGCCTTAAAGGATGCACATAGTTTATTCAATAAAGAGACAAACTAACCACCTTGTTAGAATCACACCCCACCTCATCCTCACACTTGGATTCTATGGTTTATGATTTTTCACTAGCAATTTTGAGTACAGAACTGCTTAAAACATCACCTGTGTTGTGGGAGGGTAGCAAATTAACCTCTTTTTTCCCACTTTTTTCTCAACATCTAACAACTCAGACACCTTTTTGAAGGGATTTGCTGCTCAGAACACAGAACAGGAAAAATTCAATCCAAAGTGAAACAGCAAAACTGATTGCTGTGCTTTCTTTCTTTTTCTCTAGATCAAGTCATAAAGAAATACTAGAGCCCAAGTGTAGTGAACCTAAGGCCAGGTAATGAGTTGTTTTTTGTGTTTTTTTGGGAGGGTTCTTTCGCTTGTTTGTTTTAGACAAGATAGATTACATGTACTATGACTAGGTAAGATAGAAGATCCCCCAAATATCTGTAAGTTTAAAGGAATTCTCTACCACCTGAGAGTCCTGTGAAGAAAGCCATAATTGGTAAGTGTCATTAAGGATTTACTGAGTTTTGTCAGACAAGTCTCATTTTATTTCTTATTGTTTTTATTTTTTATGAGCATTTTTAAACCAATAGATAAATGGAATGAAGTGGGTACAATAGATCCATATTTCAGTAAGGTGTCTGATAATGAGATTTTCGAAGATAAGAGGTAGAGAGTTGGTTCCTGGATAACAGAGCATCTAAATGGATTCTTTAACTGGTTCTGCAGTGTTAGGCTCTTAAATTAGAAGAGGGCTCAAGTAAGTGGAATCAGCAATTATGAAGACTTTGCTATTGAAGATTTAATGAAAGTTGCCTTGTCTGGTTAATCTTGGATTTGTCATTAACTGTCATACCATGTCCCTGCCTGGCTTCAGATTTGAACTGAGATTTGACTCCAGTTAAATGTGAGCTCCTTTTGTAAGGATAGGGGTGGGAAGCTCTTGGTTTATATTCAACAATCAAAGGAAATTAACTTGAGGTACTGTGAAAAACAACTCTTATGGGGTTGTTGGTTCATATATGGAGAAATAATAAGGATTAAATGATTTTCACTCTAACCATTTAATCCTCCCCTCATCTCTTCATAGTATGATACCTGATGGCTCACCACTGAGGACCTTATTGAGAAAAAAAAAAATGGCAAGCCTATGTGTAACTAAGGAATTCTATCATACAGTGACAATAAGTGGTGTGAATCTATTTTTGCCAAGATATCAACTTGACAAGATATCTTTTGAGGTATTCCATACGACACAAGGTATCCCTCCTATTTATTTGGCTATTTGATTCCCTATAACAGACCCTCTGAGTTATTTTACTCCTTATGCTTACCAGAAAAGGAATACTCAGATAAGATCATTGGCTGTGACTCTAAGCCACCCCAAAATCTTGAGCCAGCCAGTCCTATCTAAATCATCCACATGCACACACACACATTTGTGTATATAAATGTATAAACACACTCACTGACTTGCAGTATACCATGTATCTATACAAAATCATGCTTAAAATGAGGTTTTTTAGAATCTTTGAGTACCCAGCATAACTTCTAGGAGTATACAGAAATAGGAAAAAGCAAAGGATATCTAGAGAGACAATATATAATATACATAGAGAGAATACTTACATTGTCATTGTATCTTTTAAAACTTTATTTTAGGAGCATTTCATATTTTTACCATTATTTGTATTTCTAAAGATAGCAATAAATTAATGTAATTTACAAATAATGTGCCTATTTTGGAGTGTATATTTAATATTTTTAATTTATGGATTGTTTCATCAAAAACATTTGAAGGTCATAGCTACAAAGCATGTGAGGACATGAGAAATACATCAAAAACTGAAGTTTAGAGAAATTGGAAAAGTTCAGATTAATTAATTTTGACCTAAACATAGCACATAAATTTAAACCTAAGTATAACATATGAAATAAAGTTTGATATTTTAAGGAATGGGTGAGTGTGAGTGTGTGTGTGTGTGTGTGTGTGTGTGCGCGCGCGCGCGCGCGCGCGTTTGCGCAAGATAGAGAAAGAAAAAAAACTTAGTTGGATAATTGAGGTGAGGGTTGTTCAGAAACATGATATTAGGATACATTAATGCCATTTACAGGTAGAAAACAATAATAATAAATTGAAACAAAAACATGTATTTGATTTTATGGCATAAAATACATAAGAATTATTTAACTTTAAAATTGAATTTCAACATGCAAAATAACTATTATGTATTACCAAAACTGATAGAATTTATTAGCTTTTATTTGCAGCCTCAGACTTATTCATTGATGCTCATTCAACTACTGCTTGTGGGTCATGCTGTAAATTAACAAAATATATATAAGTAATACCACCACAATTAGAGACTAAAAAACTACTAGTGTGCATTCTGTATATAATTTTAATTTTACAACTGCAGGCTTTAATAGTACTCCTATTAGTAGATTGGTTAAAAATAAAACCCAATCCTGATGTTACAAATTCTGTTTGAAAAGAAGTCTTTATTTACCCAGGCAATGATGTTAGCATGACTTTAGTCCTCCTTGTTCTGCATTACAATCAAGTCAAACAGGTTTAAAAAGAGCTATTCCAATGAGTGTGACTTACCAAGGTATAGCCTTTCCCTACAGGATGATTAATGGCTGGAGGATGAAAAGTGTCAAACCCCTCAGGATTTCCCTAAAAGGAAAAAAAAGGGGGGGGGGGAGGAGGAACACATTGTGAATTCACATTTTTTGGTAGCTATTAGATGCTATATCTAAGTCAGCTGATGAGATGAAAAAGGAGAGCAATAATAGACAATTTATAGATTAATAAAATTGACTAATTAATGCTAAATAATAATGCCATCAAAAGGGTTGCTTTAATATAAAGTATTATAACCATCACATTTAAAGAATGAATACGATTCTTAAATACTTCTCTGATATAAAATTTCATGCTAGAAGATATTAATTTGATTAACCACAAACCCATTTTCTTTTCTTAAAAGACAACTTACCTTATTAAAACATAATATGATCTTCATATATATATATATATATATATATATATATATATATATACACATATATATATATATATATATATAATCTTTAAATCTTTTTTCTCTTTCATGTTGCATAAAAAATGAACCACTCACAACTTTTTTCTATTATATTACTCATTATTCAGATATGTTTTCTCATAGATTCCGAAAGCACCGCTTATCAAATTATGTTTATTATCTATAAAACTGTTATCCCACATCCAAGAGACTGTTGTACTCTAGAAAAGTTCACAATTTTCAAATTAACAGCACAGTACTAAACATAAAATATTTGAGGTCATAACTAATGTACATCAAAAACTTTTAATGTATCAGGATAGAAAATACACAAGTGAATAGCTGAATATTTACCAGATAATCACAGCTCAAAGAAAAATCACATACAATTAAATAGTTAAGTTAAAATTACACATTTAACAACATAGAATTGATCAGTAACAAAGATCAGTGATTCCATGAACTATTTAATGATTATCTGGTCATTTGCTCCTGAGATCTGAGGAGAAATCTGCAAAATTTCTGCCATTTACTGTCCACAGAAAAGTGAGTTTTAAGGGCACCTTGGGGGAGACGCAGAGAGAGAGAGGGAGAAAGAGAGAAACCCAAGCAAGCTCTGCACTGTCAGTGTGGAACCTGACCCTGGGCTTGATCTCACAAACAGTGAGATCATTACCTAAGCCGATATCAAGAGTCAGATGCTTAACCAACTGAGCCACCCGGGTGCCTCCATCATTCATGCCTTCTAAACCAAAATCTAAACATCTAATCTATGGAGCCATAATTTATTTTGCATTCATAGGCTTGTTCCAATTCTAATATCTACTTCATCACACATTTTTACATATATGCCTTCTTTCCTCAACTACGTTTTAGATCACTGGAACTGAAGTCATGCTCTATACTTCTGTATGTATTCAGAAAGTCAGAATATAGTAGAATTCTAGCTACTTAGATGGGAAAATACATACATGTTTTCATTACTTAGTTAATTGGTGAGTCTTGCTACTACACACTATATATGCAATGATTAGTGTGAAAAACTCCATTGAGTGACTGCTAGTCTGTCCAATTTAACAAATAGTTCTTGTTCAAGACTGATAGAAAATTGTATCAGAACTAATTTTTTCTACTTGCTTTCAATGGGTACTGTTAAAAGCTTATAAGATATTGCTATAACCTTTTGCTAAACTTCTGAACAATGTAGGGTCTACAGAACCTAAGCAAAATAACATTGAGTAGTTACCATGTGCCAGAAGTCTTGTATGCACATTACATTGACCATTTCTTTTCATGATCAAATGCAAAGTAAGAAGGAAGAAACTACTGTTGATTCCCTTTATTTTGGAACGTGAAGCAGAGAAATTTTGAGTTACTTCCCCAAAGCCTGCCAGTCTGTAAGTGGTCAAGATGGGATTTAAATGCAGGCAGTCGGATTCAGAGCCTTCCATTCTAACTTCAATGATATGCTACCTGCGTCTACAATTCACACATGCTAGATAAAGGGGAAGAGAATGCCAGGAGGAAAGAATGAGAAAGATAGTTTATATATTGTCAAAATGTGAAACTGACATTTTTCAAAAATCAGTAGCAATTCCTAAAGGATTGTACTGTTCATACCCCTTCCCCAATATACCCCAGGCAGTCTTAGAGTAAATTAGTTCATGAAAATGTGCCAAAAAGTTATAAACCTTTTGTCTAGATGTAGGAATATATTAAGGAGTTTAGGAAAAAGAAATGAAATTTCTTAAATAGTTACATGGGCACTAAACATTTCTAACACTTTTTTTGTAAGATATTAGAATTTAAATTGTGCCATTTAATTTTAACATTTAAAATAGCTTTTAATTTGATTTGTACCTTTACCTCTCTGTTCTTGAACATTTTAACCATTTTTATATTTCCATTAACAGATACAGAATGTGTGAGACCTGCATATAATTTTGAGCTTTTAGTGCTACAAACTTCACATTTCCCTAAAGAGGCCCTTTCCACTAAAGTATGCACATTTCATAGAATAAAGCAATATTTAATAATGGTGGTATTCAAAATTATGCAAGAGGATACTCTAACCCTTTCTTTCTAAAAGCTAATTCACAAGTTATTATAAGTCTTATAAAAACATTTTCTTGAGATTTATAGTATGCACTTAACTTTGAAGTAGATATCTTTGACAGAATCCTCCCCGTTTAAAGGTTAGGAAAAATGTGTCACAAGCATGTTGAATCACTGCCCAATGTTACTCAAGTTATTCTTAGAAGAGCTTGGGTTTTTCCTTTGCTCTTTGATATTGGGTTTCCTATTGTTTCTTTTTGCTGTATTTCTTTTGTGTTGTATTGTTATCATTTTCTGACACTTCATTGTTTGCTTTTAATTTTCACAGAAAAAGTGAATAATAGACTCAAAAACACACACTCCAGATCAAATATGTTGTTTAAAACACATGCTGTTTGTGTTTAGACCCATTATTTACATGGCTTTTTAAATAATTTACAAAAGATCTGACATTATAAATTTGAAGCTAATTTACCATTCCTTGTATGCACTAATCATTTTTAAAAATTCCCTGACCATGGATGTTGCAAATTAAATCCTATCCCATAGTCACTGATTTTAAATATTAGAACACTAAAGCAGCTTTTAAAATATGTTATAAACACCAGTAGTTAAGGAGACTCATAACACTGGAAAGGGGAAAATTTATAAAGTATACTTTCTGTTCTATAATAAATTATAGAAAAGAGGGAATTTCTGAGGGTAATAAAGGTAGACAGTAATAGGAAAAAAGTCAAAATTTTAAAGAGTATGTATACTTATTTTAAAAGTTGTTTAGTATCTGGTATAATTCTGTGAACAGATATTAAAGATACATTCCCTAATAAAACATATGTGTAATGAAAAGATGAATATAAGATAATGCTTTCATAAAAGATTGTAAAATATAATCATGTAAGCAATTGGCCTCAATCCACAGGTAAAGCTAAAACCAACTCTGTATCTCACTGAAATTCTTTCTTACAATTGCTCCTTATTATCCAACCTCCACTCCTTCCTCTAAATCATTTCTTCAGCATAACTATAAAGTTCCTGCCTCTGACCCTTCCCCTAGTCTATATCAGTCTCGTCCCCTCTTCCTGCTTCCATTTCTGGGTTGGCCTCAGGTCAACATCTTCATACACCCAATAACTAAAACCCTACTAGTCTTCCTGCATTTTCACTATCTTGCTAATTGAAAACTCTAGACCAGCCCAACAGTCCTTTTCCTCCATTCAATATCTTCTTTTTTGCAACTCTGACAATCTGAGTTCCTTATTAATAAAACTCATAATTAATGGCTTCTTTATTTTTTTTAATTGTTAATGTTTATTTATTTTTAAGAGAAAGAGATAGAGTGCAAGAGGGGGAGGTGCAGAGAGGGAAAGAGAATCTGAAGCAAGGCTCCAGGCTCCTAGGTATCAGCGCAGAGCCCCATGCTGGGCTCCAACCGGCAAACCGTGAGATCAGGACCTGAGCCAAAGTCAGATGCTCAACCAACTGAGCCACTCAGGTGTCCCTGTGGCTTCTTTATTAATAATAGTAATCTATTTTGTCTACAAACTTGGGTTGGAAAAGGATTAGTGAGTATATAGCGGCAAGACAGTATGCTTCTGAAGATGAACTGTAGAGCATAGTCCAAGAATAAGACAGCCTAGATCTTCATTTGTCTGCATTTAAAAGGTAGGAAGAGACATGTGCTCATGTAAATTGTGGGATGGAATATGCTTTACCAATGATTATTTCAGATTCTTGCTAGCATGTAGGTCTAACATAAGCTACAATGTCAGGCATTCACACCTGGTGGCTAGCAGCACACTCACTGCTACTCACTTTGCATATCTTCCAAATAACAATCCAGAAATAGATACTTCAAAAACACGTACTAATATACTAATTCTTTTGATAAGAACCAGGGCAGGTTAGGGCTGACAGTGTGCACACATTAGTGACATTTCTGCTTTCTAAGGCAGATTTGCATACCTTTCCTTGACATGTGGGACTCACAAATGGTAGCTTGTTGACAGCTATATGGTGACTACAGTGTTACCACCATGCTTAACTCACTGATGTTTCTGACTGATAGGCATTACTAACAGTTCTAAGGCTCATTTCCTTGGTGAACACCAATTTTGTCACAATTTCAGCATCACATCAGATGGCACCCATAAGGTGTGAGTCAACCATACTGAATATCAGCAGAAGATATTATATATGTTTAAGAAATTTGACCAGGATTCCATGAACTGCATAGAATTTTTTTAAATAGGAAATCGATACATTCACTTTACACTTACTGGATGGTGTAATCAAGACAAGTTTCGCATGAGAACAGACTAGAATATTTGAAAGAGCAACAATCTGTGTTGTGTTGGGAAGCATGGCAATTATCTTACATACAGAAAGATATTTTGTTTTGTTAAACTGCAGCTGTAGTATCTACAAAATAATTACACTGAAGAGAACTTGAAAGCTCCAATATCTCAAAAGAAAAAGAAAGCAAAGAAATGAAATACTTGTAAGCTTCATATTCTATAAAGTTACTACTTTTCTCCATTCTCCTCTTCTCAGTCATGCCCTCCCAAAAAAAGTGGTTAACCTTTACTATCTCCACTTACAAAGTTCTCTTCATAACTTAAACACTTCCTTAGAGATTCCTGGTGCTGACTCTGCTATATCTGGAGTTGCCAATGATCTCCATAATGACAATTCCAATGCCGATTAAGTTTTCAGTTATTTTGCCTGTGTTATTTAACATTTGGTTCTGCTGACTACTGTTACCATCTTAAAACTTCTCTCCTGACTTCTATGACATTGTTTTCCTCTAGCTTTCCTCCTATCACTCTGATTATTCCTCCTTAATTAATTACATGTTATCTCATGTTTCCTTAGCATTTCATCTTTCATTCTTTGAATTTCACGTTCTTTTTTTTAATGTTTATTTATTTTTGAGAGAGAGACAGAGTGTGAGCAGGGGAGGGGCAGAATGAGAAGGAGAGACAGAATCTGAAGTATGCTCCAGGTTCTGAGCTGTCAGCACAGAGCCCCACATGGGGCTTGAACTCACAAACTGCAAGATCATGCCCTGAGCCAAAGTTAGACACTTAACCAACTGAGCCACCCAGGCACTCTTCATTCTTTTTTTTTTTATGTTTATTTATTTAATTTGAGAGAGAGAGAGAGAGAGAGAGAGAGAGAGACATAGAGCACAAAGAGGAGGGGTAGAGAGAGAGAGAGAGATGGAGAGAGAACCTTTCAGAGAACTGTCAGTGCAGAGCCTAGTGAAGGACTCAAACTCACAAAACATGAGATCGTGACCTGAGCTGAAACCAACAGTTGAATGCTTAAATGTCTGAGCAACCCAGGTGCCCCACATTTTATACCATTTCTTACCATACTTCATATAAAGCCATGTTTCCTAAAATAGCCTATTACTGATAAATCCCAAATGCATAGCCCCCAAACATATATACCAAACTTACTATTGGACATTTATACATGGATGTGCCAAAGACATTCACAATTCAGCTTGGGAAATTTTCAATCACCTTGCTTCCATTCATCTGTTCCTGCATTCTCTATCTCAGCGAACAATAAATTAGATAACATTTAATTCAGCATTTTCTCTATGGCTGACACTTTCAATATCTGATTTAAGTATTCTACAAACACATATGAAGATATTAATAATATCACCATTTTGAAAATGAAATTGATACACAAAGAAGTAAAGTTACAGGTTTCATGTCTAGGTGTTGTAGGAGTGGCTGTTGAAGGAAGTTTGCAGTGTTGCAGCTTTTATTCCCTGTGCAACAAAAGCTTAGAACCTGTTAAAGGGATATGAAAGCTGCAAAGAGTACAGATGATAATTAGCCATGCAAATAAAAACTTTGATTTGTTAAAAAAAAAAACACATCAATTCATGCAAGCGATAAATACTAGAGCTGGAATCAGAACAGACTGTCTACACTCTTAACCATTATACCTTGAAAGATATATGCCCAGTTGCAGAATTAGATGGAAACAATTTAAATATATCTTTTATTCACCACAGACAGCTATCATCACTCTGATGATATGGGTATCACTTTCGTCACTTTACTGATAATGGGTAAAAAATATTTATTGCATACATTTCCTCCTCTCCATTCATATGGCTCTGATTTTAGTTTAGATCTTCTGGATTATTTTAATAAGTATGGCTCTTACTGATTCTCAATACTTTGTTCTGCTGTTGTTTAAGATCAGTCTAGGTAACCAGAAAAAACAAAGTGTGTGACTATGAAAAAAGTTGACCTCGATATCACTGTGATTTTCAACAGGCTATATAAAAAGGACATATGTGTGGATTTGATGGACACAAAATTCTTCCCATCTCTATAGTTTGATTTCCTAAGATAATGCATACAATTTCTAATAATCAAAAATGGGATTAATTGTAAAAAAATTGAAAATTTATAAAAATTACGAATAAAAGTCACCCCTCTATTTGTACTTTGACAATTTGGAGCTCTCGTTTGCATTGAAATAAACTAAGTGCAGACTCTGATGTAGTTCTGATGTAAAGTGCAGGAATGTAAATCGTCCGTTTTCCCAAAGCCAATCAATTATTTTCATGATATGGCAAAATAAACTTCTGAGAAAGAAGGGTTCATGAGTTTTGGCTACCAATACGTAAAATTTACAAGTGGCTAGCATCTGTGCATGTTTATACAGAAATGAAACAGAAAAATTGGGAATTAGGGTGCCTGGGTGGCTCAGTTGGTTGAGCATTCAACTTCGGCTCAGGTCATGATCTCACAGGTTTGTGAGTTTGAGCCCCACAGCAGGCTCCCTGCTGTCAGTGCAGAGCCTGCTTCTGATCCTCTGTCTCCCACTCTGCTCCCCCACTGCTTACGCTCTCTTCCTCAGAAATAAATAAACATTAAAAAAAAAAAGAAAAATTGGGAAGACTAGCACAAGTAAGCTAAATTACTCTCAGGAATTCAGGAACATTTTTCTCAATTTCCACCTAAAAGAACTATTCCTCACATTAAAAAAAATACATAAACTAAAACTCCTGGATTAAGATGTCATTTCTATCCATGTCCAAAGAAAGTTGCTAAGTTTCTACCACTCTCAGCTTTCTTATCTGGGGGAAAAGGAAGAGTGTGGGGTGGGGGACATTTTACTACATGAATTCTAAGATCTTTTTCTGCTCAGCATTTCAATTTGGGGAGATTTCTCAAATCGGATAACGTTGCTTTGGTATCATCATGTGAATTAATGCAAAGGGCAAAATTTGAACAATTGACAAAACACTATTATGTCTATTTGGAGAACAAAAAATATGAGACATCTGTTATTTAAAATGTGAACTTCAAAATTTGAATTATTTCAATTTTGAAGGAAAAAGTCCACAAGATTTAATGCTATTCTCCTAAATTACCTTTAGTTAAAGTGTACAAATTCAGAATTACAAAGGTATACACATTGCTTTCAGTAATGAATGACTTTGTTTCAAAGTGAAGATATATTTACAATAGAAAAAGTAAAAGACAGTAGTAACCTCAGTGTTTGCCACAACTCTGTCCAGAAAAATAAGCTCAAACTAGAGAAAGAAGTGAGATGAACAAGCATTTTTGGGTCAAAGGATCAATAAAAATGAATGTACTGATAGACAATTTCTGGCCAGAGAGCTCAAAGTATTCCCATTTTGTTGCAAGTCTGATGCCATTGAATTAAAAGCACTCACACAGTTTTTATGCATGCTGAATGTAGCTTTGAACAAACAGCCATCCGGCACTTTCAACAATTGGTCAAAATACATTAGATGCATCTAATAGGGACTCCTAAGAGCTGATGTGTTTCTGTCCAAACCACATACTGAGAATTCCAATCAAATAAGCAGCCAAATCACTACAACCTAATTGCCACCACTCTGAATGTGGGATGCAATCACTGCTGACCTGCCCTTGTTTTTCCCAAATAAAAATTGGTGATCCTCTCAATTTAGCAGAACTATGCAGGCTATTGGGAGATCCAGCAGCAGAGTCCTAAGCAACTATAGACAACAAATTGGTTTCTGTAGGTGTCTTTATGGGGCTGATACAGGTAACTTCTTTCTGAGTCAGTGGCAAAGAGTAAGACAAAGACAAAAATTAAGACAAAGATGGCTTAAACATTTCAAAGAATGGTTCTTTCAAAAATGAGATAAAAAAATCATGAAAAAATGAGAGAAAGAATTTAGCAAAACGGTATTAAATGCAAAATTAAATTGATCACTGATAAACCTTACTGCTAAAGGCATTTAAACAAACTGCAATGTATTCTTCCATCTCGGTTTCACACAAAGTGGCATATGCACTATTTTAAAATTAGATAATCTGCTTAAAAGCTATTACTGTAAAACTCTGCCTTCTTGCTAACCAAATTTACAGTAATGTGGGTGGTATTGCTTTTCTTTCACAATTTCTATTTGTTGTTTTGGAGAGTGATAAATTGAAAAATGTTTCCATTTCCTTAAATAAATGCATTTTGATGTTTTGAAAAATAAGAATGTAAAATATATAACATTTCCATAAAATGTGCATGCTTTCTTAAATATATATATATATATATATATATATATATACAAATCAAAAATGCATTATGCCACTAGTAAAAGAAAGTACTTTTTAAAGTTACTGTTGTGAATAATATTTTATTTCTTCATGTCCACACACACACACACCAAAAATTGTCGTTTGAGAAATATATAGTTATATCTTGAGATGGTTTGAAATTATGTGAAAGACTGAGACTATCATTGAAGAGTTTTAGATTTTGACTTCGTACTAGATTTTTTTAAAAATGTGAAATTCAATGGAATTGAATTTTAGGAAAGTCAGTTTTCTTTTCTTTTTTTTAAGTGTTTAATTCCAGTTAGTTAACATACAGTGTTGTATTCATTGCAGGTGTGTGATATAGTGATTTGCCACTTCCATTTAACACCCAGTGCTCATCACAGGTGAACTCCTTAATCCCCATAACCTATTTCACCCATCCCCTGCCCACCTCCCCTATGGTAACCATCAGTCTCTTCCCTATAGTTAAGAGTCTGTTTCTTAGTTTGTCTCTCTCTTTTCCCTTGTTTGTTTTGTTTCTCAAAATCCACACATGAGTGAGATCATATGGTATTTGTCTTTCTCTGACTTATTTTGCTTATTAACATTATATTCTCTAGCTCCATCCATGTTGTTGCAAATGGCGATATTTCATTCTTTTTTTGTGGCTGAATATTATTCCATTCATATATATACAACACAAGTTCTTTATCCATTATTCAACCAATGGACACTTAGGCTGATTCCATATCTTGGCTATTGTAAATAATACACCTATAAACATAAGGGTACATACACAGATCCCTTTGAATTAGTGTTTTTGTATCCTTTGGGTAAATACAGTGTAAATAGTGTGCTTGCTGGATCATAAAGTTCTATTTTTAACTTTTTGAGGACCCTCCATACTGTTTTCCACAGTGGCTGCTCCAGTTTGCATTCCCACCAACAGTGTAAGAGGGTTGCCCCTTCTCCACATTCTCACCAACACCTGTTGTTTCCTGTATTGTTGATTTAGCCATTCTGACAGGTGTGAAGTGATAACTCACTATAGTTTTTATTTGCAGTTCTCTGATGGTTAGCAATGATGAATATCTTTTCATGGGTCTAGTGGCCATCTGGATGTCTTCTTCTGAGAAATGTCTATTTGTACCTTCTATCCAGACTTAACCGTTTTTTTTTCATTATTATTATTTTAATTTACATTCAAGTTAGTATATGGTGCAATAAGGATTTCAGGAGTAGATTCCAGTGATTCATCCCCAATGTGTAACACCCAGTGCTCATCCTGACAAGTGTCTTTTTTGATGGGCAGGTGTTGAGCTGTATTACTACTTTATAGTTTTTGGATACTAAGCCTTAATTGGGTATGTCACTGACAAATACCTTCTTCCATTCAGTAAGTTCCATTTGAGTTCTGTTGGTTGTTTGCTGTGCAGAAGCTTTTTATTTTGATATAGTCGCTGTAATCTTTTTTTGCTTTTGTTTTCCTTGCCCAGGAGGCATATCTAGAAGTTGCGATAGCTCACATCAAGGAGGTTACTGCCTGTGTTCTCTTCTAGTATTTTTATGGTTTCAAGTCTCCCATTTAGGACTTTAAGCCATTTTGAATTTATTTTTGTATATGGTGTAGGAAAGTGGTCCAGTTTCATTCTTTTGCATGCTGCTGTCCAGTTTTCCCAATATCATTTGTTGAAGACACTGTCCTTTTCCAATTGGATATTCTTTCCTGCTTGGTTGAAGATTAAGGTCATATAGTTGCGGGTTTACTTCTGGGTTTTCCATTGTGTTCTATTGATCTATGTGTCTATTTTTGTGCCAGTACCATACTGTTTTGATTACTGCAGCTTTGTAATATATCTTGAAATCCTGAATTGTGATGTTTCCAGCTTTTCTTTTTATTTAAAAAAAAAATAAACATTTATTCATTTTCCAGAGACAGAGATAAAACACAAGGGGGGAGGAGCAGAGAGAGAGGGAGACAAAGAATCTGAAGCAGGCATCAGGCTCTGAGCTGTCAGCACAGAGCCTGATGTGGGGCTTGAACCCACAAACCATGAGATTATGACTTGAGCTGAAGACGGACACTTAACCGACTGAGCCACCCAGGTGCTCTGCTTTACTTTCTTTTCTAAAGATTGCTTTGGCTATCCAGGGTCTTTTATGGTTCCACACAAATTTTAGAATTGTTATAGTTCTGTGAAAATGCTATTGATATTTTGATGCAGATTGTATTAAACATATACATTGCTTTGGGTAGTATAAACACTTTAACCATATTTGTTCTTCCAATCCATGAGCATGGAATGTTTTTCCATTTCTTTGTGTCATCTTCAATTTTTTTTCATTGTATTTTTCAGAGTACAGGTCTTTCACCTCTTTAGTTAGGTTTATTCCCAAGTATTTTACTATTTTGAGTTCAGTTGCAAATGGGATTTTTTTTCTTAATTTCTCCTTCTGCGGCTTCATTATTGGTGTATAGAAACACAACAGATTTGTGTACATTGATTTCGTGTCTTGTGAACTTACTTAGTTTGTTCGTCAGTTTTAGCAGTTTTTCATGGTGTCTTTCTGGGTTTTCTATATATAGAACTGTGTCATCTGCAAAATAGTGAAAGTTTTACTTCTTCCTTACAGATTTGGATCCCTTTTATTTCTTTTTGTTGGACTGTGGTAGGTACTGTGTTGATAAAAGTGATGAGAGTAGACATCCTTCTCTTGTTCCTGATTTTAGTGTTTTTCTCCACTGAAGATGATGTTAGCTGTGGGTATTTAATATATGGCCTTTATTATGTTGAGGTATGTTTCCTCTAAACCTACTATGTTGATTTTTTTTGTCATGAATAGATGTTGTACTTTGTCAAATGATTTTTCTGCATCTATTGAAATGATCATATGAAGGGCGCCTGAGTGGCTCAGTCAGTTAAGTATCCAACTCTTGATTTTGGCTTAGGTGATGCTCTCATGGCTTGTGAGACTGAGCCCCATATCAGCTCTGCACTCACAGCCTACTTAAGCTTCTCTCTCCCTCTCTCTGCCCCTATCTCACTCTCTCTCTCTCTCTTTCTCTCTCTCTCAAAATAAACAGATAAACATTTTTAAAAAAGAAATGATCATGGGGTGCCTGGGTGGCTCAGTCAGTTAAGCATCCGACTTCGGCTCAGGTCATGATCTCACAGTTCGTGAGTTTGAGCCCCACACTGGGCTTTGTATTGACAGTTCAGAGCCTGGAGCCTGCTTTGGATTCTGTGTCTCCCTCTGTCCCTGTCCCTCCCCCATTCGCACTCTGTCTCTCAAAAATAATAAACATTAAAAAAATTAAAAAAAAAAACAAATGATCACATGAGTCTTATCCTTTATCTTACTGATGTGAAGTATCAACTTGATTGATGTGCAGATATAGAACCACCCTTGAAACCCAGGAATAAACCCCACTTGATCATGGTGAAAGCTTTTTTAAAAAATGTATCATTGAATTCAGTTTATTAGTATTGTGGACTTTTGCGTCTTTGTTCATCAGGGGTATTGGCTTCTGGTTCTCTTTTTTAGTAGTGTCTTTATCCAGTTTGGGTTTCAGATAAATGTTAGCCTCATAAAATGGATTTCAAAGTTCTTCTTCCTTTCTTATTTTTTGGAATAGTTTGAGAAGAATAGGTATTATTAACTCTTCTTTAAATGTTTGGTAGAATTTTCCAGTGAAGCCATCTGGACCTGGACTTTTGTTTATTGGGAGTTTTTTGGATTCAATTTCTTTGCTGGTTATCAGCCTGTTCAGATGCTCTATTTCTTCCTATTTGAGTTTTTGTACTATATATGTTTTTAGGAATGTATCCATTTCTTCAAGGTCATCCAATTTCTGGGCATGGAGATTTTCATAATATTCTCTTAAAATTGCTTGTATTTCTTTGGTGTTGGTTGTTATTTTTCCTCCCTCATTTGTTATTTTATTCATTTGAGTCCCCTCCCCCTCTCTTTTTCTTTCTTGATAACTCTAGCTAGAGGTTTATCAACTTTATTGATTTTTTCAAAGAACCAGGTCCTGGTTTCATTGATGTGTCCTATTGTTTTTTGTAGTTTCTGTATCACTTTTTTCTACTCTAATCTTTATTATTTTATTCCTTCCGCTGGTTTTAGGCTTTGTTTATTCTAGGTGTAAGGTTAGGTTGATCACTTGCAATTTTTCTTGCTTCCTGAGATAGCCTGTATTGTATATAGTTCCATCTTAGAACCACTTTGCTACATACAAAAAGTTTTGGACCATTGTATTTTCCTTTTCATTTGTTTCCATGTGCTTTTTAATTTCTAGTTTTATTTCCTGGCTGGCCCATTCATTATTTAGTAGTATGTTATTTAACCTCCATATATTTGTGATCTTTCCAGATTGTCTTCTTGTGGTTCACTTCCAGTTTCATAATATTATGGTCAAAAAAAGATGCATAATATGGCTTCAATCTTCTTGAATTTATTGATACTTGCTTTATTGGCTAATATGTGATTTCTTCTGGAGAATATTCCATGTGCACTTGAAAAGTGTGTGCATTCCACTGTTTTAGAATGGAATGTTCTGAATGTATCTGTTAAATCCATCTGTTACACTATGCCAATAAAAGTCTTGTTTCCTTGTTGATGTTCTGTTTAGATGATCTGTCCATTAATGCAAGTGGGGTGTTAAAGTCCCCTACTATTATTATATTATTATCAATTAGTACCTTTAAGTTTGTTATTAACTGTTGTATGTATTCGGGTGCTCGTATTTTGGGTTCATGAGTATTTACATTTGTCATATCTTCTTGTTGGATTGTTACCTTTATTATTATATAATGTCCTCCTTTGTCTTTTGATATGGTCTTTGTTTTAAAGCCTATTTTGTCCAATATAAGTATTGCGGCTCTGGCTTTTTGACATCCATTACTATGACAGATGTCCCTCCATCCCCTAACTTTCAATCTACAGGTGTCTTTAGGTCTGCAGTGAGTCTCTTGTAGGCAGCATATAGATGGGACTTACTTTTGTATCCATTCTGTCACCTTATGTCTTTTGTTCAGAGTGCTTAGTCTATTTACATTCAAAGTAATTATTGGTAGATATGTATTTATTGCCATTTTATTATTTGTTTTGTAATTGTTTCTAAAGTATTTCTCTGATTCTTTCTTTCTTTCATGTTTTGCTGATTCCCTTTAGTGATATATTTGGATTTCTTTTTCTTTATTCTTTGCATATTTGCATTAAAAAAATTTAATGTTTATTTGTTCTTGAGAGAGAGAGAGAGAGACAGAAAAAGAATGAGTGGAGGAGGGGCAGAGGGAGAGGGAGACACAGAATCCAAAGGAGGCTCCAGGCTCTGAGCTGTCAGCACAGAGCCAGACACAGGGCTCAAACTCACAAACTGTGAGATCATGACCTGAGCTGAAGTTGGACACTTAAATGACTGAGCCACCCTGGTGCCCCTATTTGTGATTTTTGATATACGGTTACCTTTAAGTTAATATATAACCTCTTTGGAAATAGCAGTGTATATTAAATTGATGGTCATTTAGGTTTGAACCCATTCTTTTCTCCTCTTGACTCCATGTTTTAGGGTATATGTTGTTATATTTTATATCCTTTTTTGTTAGTTCCTTGAGTTATTTTTACAGAAATATTCATTTTTACTCCTTTTGTATTTCCTACCTTTATACTATCATTTTGGTCTCTCCTTCACACTCAAAGAGTCCCCTTTAATATTTCTTGCAGGGCTGGGTAGTGGTCATGAACTCCTTTAGTTTGTGTTTGTTTGGAAAGCTATGTATCTCTCCTTCTTTTTGAATGATAGCCTTGATGGGTAGAGTATTCCTGGCTTCAGATTTTTCCCATTCAGCACTTTGAATATATCATGAGTTTCTGTTGAAAAATCCTTATGAGTTTTCTCTAATAAGTTACTGACTTCATGTGTCTTGCTGCTTTTAAGGTTTTCTCTTTATCACTGTATTTTGTAAATTTAATTACAATATGTCTTGGTGTAGGTTTGCTCTTGTTGATTTTGATGGGAGTTCTCTCTGCCTCCAGTATCTGGATATGTTTCCTCTCCAAGATTAGGGAAGTTTTCAGCTATTCTTTCTTCAGATAAATATTCTGCCCCCTTTTCTCTTCTTCTGGGACTCCTATAACACAAAGGTTATTATGTTTGATGTTTATGTTCTTATGTTTGCATTCTCTAAGTCTATTCTCATTTGGCACAATTCTTTTTTCACTCTTTTGTTCAGCTTGATTACTTTCCATTATTCTTCTAGGCCACTAATTCATTCCTCTGCTTCTTTCAGCCTGTTGTTCATTCCATCAAACATATTTTAAGTTATTTTATTGAGCACTTTATCTCTGCTGTGTTATTCCTTATTTCTGTGTTAAGAGTTTCACTCATGTCTTCCACTCTTTTCTCAAATCCACTGAGTATCCTTTTAAGCATTGCTTTAAATTCTCTATCAGATATGTTACCTGTTTGGTTAGACTGTTTGGTTAGATCTCTGTTTGCGGACTTGTCCTATTTGGTTAGATCTCTGGTTGTAGACTTGTCCTGTTCTTTCATGTGGGATAAATTTCTCTGTCTCTTCATTTTGTCTGGCTCTCTGTCTGTTTTTCTGTGTTAAGAAAGTCAGGAATGTCTTCTGCTCTTGAAAGCAGTGCTTTTATGAAGAAGAGATCCTGCAGTGTCCTTCAGTGCGGTGTTCCCTGTTCACCAGAAGCTGGCACATCAGGAGAGTCTCTTATGTGTGTGGATTATGCCCTGCTGTTGTGTCCGAGTCAATTTTCCTTTCAGCACAGTTGTCTGCACTGACTCTCTGACTGTTGTGGGCTGTGCTTACTCTCTTCGGGCCCTGAGTGGGATCCCGGCAGGCCAGGTCTGAGGGGGTATGTCCACCAGGGAATTTGGGAATGGGGTGATGGTGTTAGTAAAATGTGCACTGAGCCACTAGTCCTATGTTGGATTCCCTGAAGTGCTTCATTGCCTGGGGACTGGGGGCCAGGGCAGTTGAGGGTTTGGCATGGCCGTGTCCAGCATGTGATGGTGACTGGGGGCTCATGGCTGGGTGCAGCATGGCAGCTGGGCACACAGCAGCTGAGCGCCACACAAGGTAGTGGTTGGGTGCAACACAATGGCTTGGCATGATATGTGCACTAACAAAATTTGCTCTGAGCCCAGGGGTGCCGAGGCTAGTTGGCTTGGAGTGGGGAGTCCTCAGGGGAACTTGTGGGCATCATGCACTGCTAACTGGTTAGGTAGTGTCTGTGCAGTGCCCCCTCAGGTGGGTCTCTATGTTTATGCTGGGAGGTGAGGGGAGAAAAATGGTGCCTGCCAGCTCCCTTGTCTTCAAAGTCCCCAACATGCTTCGAAATCAGAATGAACAGATCTGTCTTTTGTTTGCCCCCATTGTTGTATAAGCTCATGTTCTCACCTTGCCTCTCCACACAGGCTGATGTCTCCTTAAGGGCAGAGACTTAGCTATTACTTGCCCTCCAGCTCTCCCAGTGCTGAGTCAGAAGACTTTTAAAGCTCCAGGCTCCAAGTCCCACTGGTTTTAAAAACTCATGGACTTCAGCCCCTCTGGTTTTTATTTTATATATATATTTTCACCTTTTCCTTTCATTTTAGCTTTTTGCTTATTTTCCTCTCACAACACAAATAACTAGGACATATTTGGATATATATTGTTAGTTCTACATTCTGTTTTCTAATTCGTTAACTTCAATTATGGACTTTTTGGTTTTTTCTTGTGGTTTTCTCAAAGATCCTATTTGTTTTGTTCTCTTTTTGTTTTTCTTGCCTTTTTGAGTTATTACTTATTTACTTTCTTTTAAACTAATGAAAGTATTTAAGTGTAACAGTTCCCTTTTGAGTAGAGTTTTGATCAGGTTCCATATGTTTTTTTTTTGTTTTTGTTTTTTAATTTTTTTTTAATTATTTTATTTGCATCCAAGTTAGTTAGCATATAGTGCAATAATGATTTCAGGAGTAGATTCCAATGATTCATCCTTATGTATAACACCCAGTGCTCATCCCAACAAGTGTCTTCCTTAATGCCCTTTACTGATTTAGCCCATCCCCCCACCCACAACCTCTCCAGCAACCCTCAGTTTGTCTCTGTATTTAAGAATCTCTTATGTTTTGTCCCCCTCCTTTTTTTTTATATATTATTTTTGCTTCCTTTCCTTATGTGCATCTGTTTTGTATCTTAAATTTATCATATGAGTGAAGTCGTGATATTTGTCTTTCTCTGACGAATTTCGCTTAGCATAATACCCTCCAGTTCCATCCATGTAGTTGCAAATGGCAATATTTCATTCTTTTTGATTACTGAGTAATACTCCATTATATATATATATATATATATATATATATATATATATATATCACATCTGCTTTATCCATTCATCCATCGATGGACATTGGGCTCTTTCCATACTTTGGCTGTTGTTGATAGTGCTGCTGTAAACATTGGGGTGCATGTGCCCTTTCAAAACACACTTGTATACCTTGGATAAATACCTAGTAGTGCAATTGCTGGGTGCTAGGGTAGTTTTTGAGGAACCTCCATCATCTGTTGTTGCCTGGGTTGTTAATATTAGCCATTCTGACAGGTGTGAGGGGGTATCTCATTATGATTTTAATTTGTAGTTCCCTGATGATGAGTGATGTTGGTCATTTTTTCATGTGTCTGTTGGCCATCTGGATGTTTTCTTTGGAGAAGTGTCTATTCATGTCTTTTGCCCATTTCTTCATTGGATTATTTGTTTTTAGCCCCTCTGGTCTTTAAAGCCAAACGTTATGGGGATTCACTTTCCCTGAGTGAACTGTGGTGCCATGTCCTGTTTCTGTGCCCTCTCAGTGTGGGCAGCCTCCCTCAGCCTTCCTAAGCTTTCAGAGGCAGCTTGTCTAGATTTGATTGTGGAGATTGTTCTGCCAATCTTCAGATTGCTCTCTGGTTTATTGACTTGGATGTAGATGCAATCTAGTTGTTAACATGGGACAAGGAGAGCTCAGAGTCCTCCCTATTCCACCATCTTCCCAAACTCCCTAGGAGGTTTTTTTTTTTTTTTATGTTTATGTATTTTTTTAGAGAGAGAGACAGAACGCAAGTGGAGGAGGAGCAGAGAGAGAGAGGGAGACCAGAACTGAAGCAGGCTCCAGGCTCCAAGCTGTCAGCATAGAGCTCTATGTGGGAATTGAACCCACAAACTGTGAGATCATGATCTGAGCCGAAGTTGGATGCTTAACCAGCCACCCAGGTGCCCCAAGTCAGTCTTAAAAGAACCAGATTTCTAGGGGCATATGCCTAGCTCAGTGAGTAGAGCATGTGACTCTTGCTTTCAGGGTCAGGAGTTGAAGCCCCACGTTGGGTGAGGAGCTTACTTACCAAAATAAATAATGTAACACATTCACTTGCAGTCAATCTTTAGGAGAAAAAAAAAGGCCATTTAAAAAAAAGAAGCAATTTGTTGATTTTATCTATAAAAAAAGTTTTCTCAATATTTCAGTACCCCACTTTTTTAGGAACCTAAAATAAAACAGCTCTCTGAAAATAAGCATATTATATTTTGGAGCAATTATTCAAACACATTTTTAAATCCTGTCTAAAACTGAGGGGTGGGTAAGGAACAAAATCATCCCCAATTTTCTTGTTACATTTGAGGCTTTGCAGGATTCACTAAAATATTTAATACGAGAAAGAAACATAGCTTTAAAAAATCTTAGCAATCTCAGCACCACTGGTACAAAAATACCACTAATTGGGTTAATTTTGGAAAACATACTTTCTTTACATGAGCAAATGCATGAAATGTTTAAGCACTTTAAAAGAAAATTATCACCTAGGAAAAAGAAAAGTTGTTGTTTCTTAAAAGCTAATGCAACTTAAATAAAATATAAAGTTTAGATCCAGACTGTAACCCATTAGCAGTTTCTTTCCCTATGAATCCTAAATATAATGTATGATCTCATCTGCTCATGGCAAAATAACATCCTTCTTAGAAGCACATCTTTGGTGACAGCATTTCTGGAATCTCATCCTAGCTCAAGTAAAGCAGCATCCGCAGTACTACACAATCATCCTCAGAAGTATTGCTATTTAGAAGCAGAACGACAATGAATAATGGTAAGAAATAGGGCACTGCCCTCATGGGAACACAGTAGCAGAGGTAGCAAAATACTGAAACCTCCAACTACTTTTTCCCAGAGATTTAAACACCAGCAAATAAGGCCCTGTAGGCATATAAAAGATAAGAGCAAATTTAACCCCCTTTTTTACCTTTTCAGCTGCCACCAGGGTCATTTCCCTATGCGTAATTTAAAGTGTATTCCATTCCTGCCCGACTATTACATATTCTGATGAGTCAGAATAAAAAGGAAGGGGAGATTTAAGATTCAGAGATTAATCCTGTAAGGAGATTAATTTATTAAATATAATATATTAAAACACCAGATTGCCAACTTAGTTAAAAGTAGCCCAGTAGAGCTATAGAAGAGGAACCTATTTATCGAAACCATTTCCTGAGAAATCAGAATGCTACTCTTGCTCTGGGGTAGAATTCCACTCTCAACACTTTACCTGCTGCTTTATGCTGGCATCCTTAGTAAGATGCAGTTACCCTTAGGAAATATAACAAGAGGGGCTACTGGCAGAACTACTAATACATTAGTATTGACGAAGAAATGGGCAGAGTTGCTGCTCTTTGTGGAAGGTAAAATACAGAGAACTGAGAGCAAGTGGAAACAACCAGATGAGGAAGAATTTGAGAACAGGAAGGTTAGGGCTGCCTGGATATGCTTTGTGTGGCACCAACTGCAAAGGACATTGTTCTTCACCTTACCCATCCTCATTCAAATAAATTTAAATGACAGATACCATCCAGCACTTTTAAAATCATGACAATATTTTATGGTAAACAGAAAGCATAAAACTGCCGAGAGTTCACTGTTTACCTAATATGAATACGTCCCTGAAAAAGTTTTTTTTTTTTTTTTAATGCCCATACATATGAACAGGTGAAGAGTTTAAAGTTCAGAAGAAAGAACACTGAGTTTTAACTGAGAATATTTGATTATAATCTCAGTTTGGACACTTACCAAATGTGGGCAGTAAGGGGCTATTTCTGGATTTCAGTTAGTTTCTAATCTGTTCAAAAGAGGGCAGGAAAAGCAGATCTCTAAGAGATCACAGATTTCTAAAAACACAAAACTGTATGAAATATTTATTTTTTCTGGTTGTGGATTAAAGACTATGAATTGTGCTACTGACTTTCTGCTAGGGTTGGACATCAGAGTATTTCTGCACAATAATCTATAATTTTTACATAAAACTAATGTATACTATTCACACAACCAAAATGATTCAAACCACTGGAATTTGAAAGGAAGCATATTTGTTGCTTTACTTAGAGATCAGGACTATGTTTGAGGAAGAAGGCAATTCTGATATTCCACATAATATCCTCTCTTTCAAAGTGCTCATTTATACATGGGAAGTATTGCAGAAAACAGGTTGGCAATCACCAACTAGGATGGTGAACTTCTATGGGATGCAAGTCTTAACCTTGGGGTTCTTATGAGTCTCCTTAATAAGTTTTCACAATTTCATATGAAGCAGATGTACATTTTTCTCTGAAATGTTTCATAGTTTAGACTTACAATTCAGAGTAGCTTATGATGCAAAAAATGTAAGGAAATGGTTCTCACCTTAAAATCAACGTGACATAAAGAGACAAATGTCATGTTTCTGAGGAACCTTCTAGGTTAGTAATGTAGGATCTGCCCACCCACAACTGCAAGATTCCAAAGGTTGATTTGTCTTTTACAATGTAAACATCCAAATGAGTGAGCATGCATAATGGATTGCAGTTCCAAAACAAATATTTTGATCATGAGCTGTGATCATTGTGATTTAAATCAACTCTCCAATTTTGATTACTGCTTATTTCTTATGCTTTATAACACAGGGACACAAATTTAGAATTGCAACACGTATTGGCCCCCATTTTCCCTGTAGTCTCAGAAGTCATGGAAGATAATAGAGAACCCTCATTCTTGTTTGACATCCTGCCATCTACTATTGAAGATACTTATAATGCATCCAATTTGTGCCACTATAGAATAAATATTCTACCAAAAATTTTGTTTGTGAGTATATTTTAACAGGAATAAGAGAATAGTGACTAAGAGTTTTTCCTTAAAATAATTCTTTGTGGTTGAACAACAGAGAAGACATAACAGATTATCCTCAAACTTCAGAAGATATAAATTTTGCTACTTTTTTTTCAAAATTACAAACAAACAAAACTATAACAATGAAGTCATTGATTTAATTTAGTGTGTTGGCTCTGTATCCCAGGGGAATATCTTTTCAGATGTAAAAATGGAATTAGGTTTGGTTGATACCTATGATCTTTCCCCATAAAGAGATTAAAGAGCAATGTTAAAATCACCACTTTATGAATAAATAAACAAAATATCCACAGATACAGATTGAGAACCTTGCCATTGGAATAAATAGTTTTTTCTCATTTTGCATTTCTCAGTGTTCACAAACATTATCTCATTTGGCCAACATCCTGTTAGGTCATTAATATTATACTCAATTTATAGATTAGGAAATAGATGCTCAGCAAGAGTGGCAACTTTTTTTCAAACTTAGTAGGCATAGTAGACAATAGAGCTGGGATTGGAATCCAAATAATTATTGTAAATCACAGACCAATGCAAAACTTTCAGAACTTATAGGACAGATTTTGTGTCTTCATGGGAATAGGCACAATCTAAAATAATCACAGGCTTATTATCCACTATTCTGATTATTTGGAGCCATTCAGTATTCTACCTTTTGCTACCAGTCTATGAGTCATTTTATTCATAATTATCTCCTGCATATCACAATGTGAAGGCTTCCCTCTCTCTCATTCCAAATGGTGAGTATATTCTATGCAGGAAAGTTTGATTATAGAGTTTGGGAAAGAAAATTTGTTCAAGATTTAGAGATCAAAATGAGGTCTTTGAACTAATTTGCTCATCTTTTTCTTCTCTTCACATTATTAGGAGACAATTCAGAGAATACCCATAATTTTCCATTAGGCCAAGTAGTACCCTTTGATTTCCCTACAGACAAATTTCTTAAGAATTTTTTAATAAAAAGTATAATTTGGAAAAAAAAATAATAATTGGCAAAACACTTTAATTGGGGGAAAGTAATGTTTAAATATTAGAAGGACATCATTTAAAGTGACTTCCTATAAATTGAGAGTCTTGGGACAAATGAACTGACATATATAAAATGTGACTCAGTGTTATCAATCTGTCACTGTTCTAAACTAAAAACATAGCCTTGCTTATAGAGGACCAGCTTATTAAAGCTTAATAAACTTAAAAAATACACATCACTGAAATATCTGTTTTAATAAGTACATATTCTTTAAATTCACTATCTGTGATAGCAGTTATGTGTACATTTTTTCACCTATCATTTTCAAAACAATTTCTAGGCAATTTGGAGTGGATGCAAAATAGAATGAATAAGGTATATTTGGCTAATATACTCTTAAGATCCATAAAATTATAGTGTATTATGATTATTATTTAAACATATCATTTGTTTAATACCATTTCATAATATATACATACATATGACTACCTCAGGTAACATGTCCCAGAATAAGGCAAACATTTGCTTTAAAGGCATGGCCACTAGTCTGTGCTGTTGCTTAAGAAATATTCATTTTCATCAAATTATTTCTAAAAGGACCTAGTTCCATTTATTTTCTTCTAAGAATCATAACTGTATGGAATCTCAGGTTTCTATTTGCAATTTTCTGTAACATATTAAATTGTAAGTCAATATTGGGGGAAGTGTTAAATTAAAATAATAGAAATCTCTCAATGGTTCCCTGTTTTTCTTTTTTCTAAATTCAAGAAAATAGTATGTTAGTAATATTACATTGATAATTTAAGAAATATGAAATATATTAAGGTACAGAAAACACCTTCTTTAACTTGATTTCCAAATTTTTTTTAGCAGCTGGATTTAGCTAATGACCAGATAATTTTCCTGAACATTATAAATCACCATCAACTGCTTTTCTAGATGGCCTCACTAATGATTTTAAATAAATATACTAAAGTGCATACATTAGTGATAATTTTTATATTATATTATGTTTTATGCAATTGTTTTCCCAGTTATCCATAAATGTTTTTAGGTTGCCAGTTAAAACATAACTGAATCTTTGGATTTTTAACCTTTCATCTTCAGCAAATTTCTTACACTTCACTAAAAACTTGAAGAACTGTTAAATCACAGCTGCAACATTCAAAATTGTTCAGGATTTGGAAAAATGGACATTTCAAACTAAGGCAATATTGTAAACTCCTTTCACCTTTACGAAACGCTGTTTCAAAATGGCCTGAATTGATTTTTCTAAGTACAGGCTAACAACCAGAATGAGGAATGTGAAGGTATCTCAAGAGTTGTCTCAGGATGCTTCAATGTTTCTCAGCATACAAGGTATATCTAAATATAAATATTACTTGCTACTGAGCAATGGTTTATTTCAGAGAAAGGTACATTTGCTAAGACATGAACCATTTATCTGAAAAGATATGATGGATGATTGCATTCAGAGAACAGTTAATATTCTCCACTCAATTAATGAAGACGAACAAGTACATGCTGTTCTTCTTGATAATATTTTTATAGTGGAAGCAAGATAGTTTAACCAAACGCCCACCTTGTTTAAAAATGGGAATACCACAAAAACTGCGCTGGTCTGAAAACATCACTACACCTCTCAAAGAAAAATCTATTTTCCGCACTCAAAAAAATAACTACAGACATCCAAACTATAATATTTTATAGGTAATAAGCAGATCAAATTGGTTATTCAATGTTAAATGCCATGGATATTTTGTTTTACTACTATGGATGTTTTACTACTCAAACATCTTTCACTATATTGTATAACAAAGAAGATTTAATCTTTAGGAAGAATAATGTAATGGGAGCCTACCTATAGTTTGAATATTGCCACCTATGACATAGGTAAGTTAAATATATTATTTTGTGAACATGAAATTACAATGTCTGGAGACTGTAAATATGAAGGAGTGACACCCATCTATGGATCCTTGCACCAAACCTTTCATAAGTATGTGGCCCTGGGCTAGTGTGCTAAATTCTCTGTATCTCAGTCTTTTCATCTATAATATGAGGAAAATGATAGTAATTACCTTACATTTTTTATGAAAATTATATATATGATTATGTCTCCTGACACTAACATACCTGGCAGTGATTGTTGAATATGTATTAGTATTATTCATTTTAGTTTGTTAATTTGAGGAAATAAATGTCTTCAAAAGAAATGAATTTCCATAAAATTCATTAAAAAAAATCCTCCTTCTATTTTCAATTTAATATCGCTGGATTTTTATTACAACACTGACCACATAAATTTTTGTTTCCACTATTGCGGCTCCCAAATTTACGCCCCTGACAAAATTTTGTTTGACTCCATAAGGATAAAAACATTGAAATTTCATTTTTTATATGGCACAGTACTATAAGTAAAATAGGATCCAATTGGAAAATTGGGTTTTATTCCTACACTGTCAACTTGTGTATTTGGATCTGAGTTTTTGATCAATCAGTTGGTTGGCCATAGGCAATTCTTTTGGCTTTACTCAAACATGTTTATTTCATTTATTAAAGATTACTAACAATTTCTCAAAACTGTTGCAAGATGGTTAAATGGGCTGAAGCAAGCAAAAAGTCCAGCACAGAAATATGAGCTCCTTCTCTTCACCTTATCCTATTCATTTTTCTGCTCCCAGCAGGATTGCCAATGAATTCTCATCTTTGATAGTTCACATCCACCAAGTGAGCTTCCTATTTTCCTAATGCAAGCATTAGCTGCCTCCAGGTTGTATGTTAGTTCTGCTCTTGAATCTCTGAATCTAGCTATTTCTTGCTACAAGTTGAAAGCATATAAAAGGCTTCCTAAGTGATATTTACCACATTTTCATTGCCAGGTATTCTAAGAGCTAGCGTCTACTACTTTGTTGACCTTCTGCTTTGTTTTACTGATTTCCTTAACCTCAGCACCCCCTCTTCTTTGTGCTCCTTGTCTTGACTTGCTGCTCTTGGCTCCTAAATTATTACAATCTGTCTTCAGTTATGTTTTAACTGGCAACCTAAAAACATTTATGGATAACTGGGAAAACAATTGCATAAAATATAATATAATACAAAAATTATCACAAGTGTATGCACTTTAGTATATTTATTTAAAATCATTAATGAGGCTATCTAGAAAAGCAGTTTCTGGTCAACAAATGCTCAGGACTCTAGTCTTCAGTACCCCAGCTCTGCTTACAGATTCCATATCTAGTTTAAACCCATGGCCTGATGGTGGCCTTTGACTTTTGCCAAAACTCTGGTTTGGGGCTTCTTTTATCATCTTTGACCTGTGCTTCTGATCTGACCAATGACATTTGGATTTATTCCACCTGTCTTCTTGATTTTATATCCACTACTTTATTTTGGCTTCCGGTTTCACTGAATATATTGAATTCTGACTTCACCATTGATTAATTTTCATCTTTCATGCTCCTAATTTCATCAAGACTCTTAGTTACTTATACTCACTCTGGAAACTGGTGGGGAAAAAAATCTAGAGAAACGTAGGATCTAGGACCATTAGCTTTTGTAAAGGCAAGTAAAGGAGTTCCCCATAAGCTTGTATTCTTATATTTAATCATCTTAGCTCAATAGTTTCTTTGTATCCAGAGAACAAATAGTGACTGTCAATTCCTAACCCTTCCCCCCAACAATCCTATTTTCAAGTGTGTCACTAAAATGCTAATGACTGAGATTAACTTAAATGGTAAGTATCCAAAATATAACTCATTTTTATTCTTTTACTGTTTATTTATTGAGAGAGAGAGAGAGAGAGAGAGAGAGAGAGAGAGAGATAGGAAGGGGGTGGTCAGACAGAGAGAGAATCCCAAGCAGGCTCCACACTGCCAGCACAGAGTGGGATGCGGGGCTCAAATTCATGAATCATGAAATCATGACCTGAGCCAAGGTCAAGAGTCCGATGCTTAGCCGACCGAGCCATCCAGGCACCCCTCTAATTTTTAAAAGTCATGTTCAGTAAGTGGAAAGAGCAAAAAAAGATGGTCACAGGATGGTTACTTAGAATAAGGATGTCTTGAATTATACTGGGACTGGATGTCATTTGTCATGAGAAAGGTCTAACTCTAGGTTAATCTCAGAGCAGGAGAGAGCTGCAGACCTTGAATGAGACATCAGTGAGGTTTGAAAAGAAGTTTCAAATTTATAAAACGTAAGTGTCAAAAGAGAAATGAAAAAAGCAAAGCATTTAGAGGAAAAAGCAGTGATGTCACCTGAGAACTGTTATTGGTTCTGGTACCACTTCCATGTGGCTTTGCGGAGGACAGACAGGCACAGGGTATTGGAGCTGGAAGGGATCTTTGCAACCATCTATGGCAGCCCCCTCATTTTTCCAGGACATTTAACATCTATCATTTCCTTCCTGCCTCTTGTGGGTCCATACTTAGAAACTTTGGCCCTGCATGTTCAATGCTTTCAGAAATAGTAGCTGCCTTAGAACATACTGAACTGGATTAAAAGAAGCATCAGCTTCCCCGGCAAGGAACCTATATGTGTGTGTAGAACACACTTTACCATCTGTTTCTTTTTCCACTTTAAGCCAGGTTCCCTTTTTTGTATCCAGTGATGCAATCCTGCCAAAGCTTTTGGGTCAATGTTAATAGAACTATGAGAGAATTTTTTGAAGGGGAAGTCAAGTTACTATATACTCTGTAAGTGATACTCAAGAGTCTTCCAACAGTAATTCTCTGCAGATATATATATGGATCCCCAACTACTCTTAATTGGGGAGAATAGTATATATCAAGTAGGGTAGGTATTCTTTAAAACATTTTTTTCTAAAGTATTTACAGCTGTGGAACATGTAAATACTCTGATGCCAAGTTACTTATAGACAAGTAGCATGGCTTGCAGGCCAAGTACATGTATTTACCTACAATAGCATCCTATTTACACCTGACAAGGACTTTTGAGTGAACCAGGTAGTCAAGATTCACTTTATGGTAGCATGACCTATCTCAGAATCCAGTACATTCTTTTGGCATTTATTCGAATCTGATTACATCACTTAATATAAATTCTTTTTATATGCATTTATTTACTTTTTCACCAAGATGTGGGTTTTGTGAAGACTGAGATTATACCTGTCAAGCCATTTTTTATGCCAAGTATCTGGAATAATAGGTTACAAATAGATATCTACTGAATTAGATGATCAATGAGAATTTGGGAAGATTGTGGTGTGAGAGCTGTGCTGGGACCCCAAGAATGAGGGCGGACTGTAAAAGGAGAAGGAAATAGGCAAGGCTATGTTGCAGGTGTGTTGGGGGTGGGGGTGTCCTTGGCCACATTCGTGGGCTGTTGCCATGACATTAAAGAAACTCCGACTTTTTGTCAATATAAAAATTAACTTGCCTTAGTACAATAAACCTGGCAAAACCTTGCAGAAATCTTCTGAATGTGTAAAATTACAGTTGCAATGAATAGTTATTTAATAAACCAAGAATAAAAAAAATCTCCATGGAACCCTCTCAAATGTATACCCTTGCCTTATTTTTATTTTACTGTGTGGTTCAGTTTAACCCTGAATTTCCTACCCAATACTTTGGCAGCTGTGGTTCTTCATCCATACTAGACTCTGAAAAACATTCTATGTAACCATTCATTAGAAAATTATATGAAGTTAAATGTTGACTCACTTTGCTGTTTCAACTTTATGAAAAGGGTAAGCATATGCAATGCCTAGTTTTCATCAATATTAAAACTTCCTAAGTCAGTATAAACCACACATTACCCCATGATATGCTAAATGTACCTTAAGCAAAATCAAAGTTGTTATATTCTCACAGCAGATTTGACACCCACATAAAAAAGAAAAAATGCAGAAGCCACTGAATACTTTGTACCTAGTATATTATTCTCTACAAGCATAGAATGAAGTCATTTTTATTTCTAAGTGAAGAGAAGAATATTCTTAATTTTGAAGAAAAGAGTTCTGTTTTAGGAAAACATGGCTTAGTTATAAGTTGGCAATTATTGTTCTGTATTATTCCCCTAAAGGTATTAGAAATATTAACCAGTACTTACTCATCTCCCACTGTGAGCCCTCTCCCAGCTCATGCATTTTAATTCATCTTCTGTTTTTAGTCATACTGTGATTTTTTTCCCCTCCATAATGTCAGTGACACTACAGTCTTCCTTTTCCTCTGTCAAGGGACACTGCTTTGCCTCTTCTGTGATCCTACACTCCTTTTTTCTAGTCAAAGGAGAGTAATCTTTTCTCCTTTAATAAATATATGGAAATTTTGCTCCTTTTCAAACATGATTATGTTTCAATTAACTTTTTTTTAAGACAAGGAATGCTAAAATATGTTAATGTTCAAATCCACATGAAACTTAAAGATAAATCGCTATAACCATGTATTTTACTTGGTTAATTATTTAGGCTCCTTTCTGTGATTATTTACACTGCAATGCAATCTTCAGATAGCATGTCCATATGCCTCAAGGAATGCTCCACCTGGCTTTACGAATCAATAGTTTCTATTGATGGAATAAAGCGGAGTACAAGAAGGAAACTTTCTCCAAAGATGAGCTCACTCAGAGTGAGGTTAAAAAAGATGACTGCTTAGTGGCCAACTCCCAAAAGAAGCAGCACAGGAGGGAGAAGTGCGAAGAGTTGGAACCGTGTCATTCCCCACCTTCGAATCATCTGTTCAACTGTAACTTGGAAATACTGAGAAACCTGTCTTTAAGGTAAAATCAGGCCAAGCTATGCAAAAGAAGAGAAACTGACATTTATGGAACACCTATTATATCAGGTATTGTGAAAGTGGGCATTTCTCCCAGGCTATCTGCTTTGATTTTCAGAACACATGAAGTGAGTATTATCATCTGTCTCACCTCTTTTTTTTTTTTTTTTTTTTTTTTTTTTAACAGGTGTGAAAGCTTGTTACACAGCTAAAAAGATCCAGGTTAAATGCAAACATTTCTCACTCTGTTTTCCCCACTCAATTATCACAAACTTCCCTCTTCCCTTCAATTCCATCCTTCCTCATCCATCCATCCAACCATCCATCTACTCATCCTCCCTTGCTCCCTCCTTCCCTCTCTTCCTGTAACAAACATTCAGCATTTACCACGCACCAATCACTATGCGGGATATCAAAAATTATCAATCATGCTGCTAACCATGAAGGGTACAATATACTTTGTGTTTTTTTTCATATTATATTTTTGTGCTTTACAGAATATTTCTACAAAACTAAATTTCACACTAATGTAAAATGTGCATAATGTACTTAATGAATGAAAGTAGACAGTATATTCACAAATCTTATCATGAGGAAGAAATAAAGCAAACGTTGTTTGATTCTTAAAATGATTATGTAAACAAAACATAAAGAAACTAAATGAAACTCAAAAATAATAGACTTATGATGTTTGTGTCCTTACAATGAATGATTAGTTGTTAACAAACAGAGCTGAAATGACTTTCAAATATATAATAAGCCTTAAAGTTGTTTGGCATTTAATATTGGAGCTGCACAAGTGAGGAAGCAAAATGGCCCAATATCTTTCTTCTGCCATTCTCTTCCCTTTAGCCCTTAGTACTTATATTCTTCCTTCTCATGGTCTATCAGTGGCTTTCAGAAGTGAAGGAAAGAGCTGCTGCTTTGGGTCAGGTGTTTGAATATTTCATGGCGTATGACAGTGGATGTTCTCAGTGGGTGAATAGAGGAAAAATATGCTTGTAACCCTGTAGAGATTATGTATTCTGTACAGAAATAATGACTTTTTAAATTAACAGCAATTGAGCTTTTTGTTAATAGTGCATTGAGGTTTTTAGGTAGTATTTCATATATTTTACTCATCAGAGAATTCTTTACACATTTTGCCATTATAATTTATGAACTTGGTAGAGGACTGAGAACATATCATGAAATGCTGTTATTATTTCTGCCTTCATAATAAACACAGGGCAAATTTCACACAGTTAAAAATAATTTAGATGTGAATAGCTCCTTGATTTATTAAACTCAAAAATATAAGCCTTTCCCCAGCCCACTCCATTTCAAACTAGTCAGGACAACCATCACAGAAGACTCCCAATAGTCATCAGTCAGAGGAGAATATTTAGTAGATAAGTATAGTAATTGTCAGGGAGCAAGAATTTCTTCTGTTCCTCAAAGGTCCTTCAAGCTGGACTAAGAATTAAGTTGACATGAGAAAGATTAACAGGGGAAAATCAATAGGTATACAAATGGGGGAATCCACGTCAACATGGAAATCCCAAAGACAGGCAAAATGAGCTGTATACATCATTCCAAACCAAGGAGATGGAGGGTGGGGGTCTGGGATTTAAGAGGAAAGGAGTGGGCTTCATAGGCAATAAGAAGAGCGGATGTTTGGTAATTAGATGTTTGCCCTACTGTACAGATGGGTCACTCAGATAAAACTTATCTCTGCTAATAACCTTTATTCTGGGAAAGACTGTCCTCCCAATTTAGATTATTTTATGTCCCTACAGGAGAGGCAAAAGTTTCTCTTGAACCCATAGGGTCTCAAATGTCTTCCACTCAAATTAATCCACAGGCCAAATTGTCCTATTCTGGGGAGGGGGTGCTGTCCTGAACCCCTTCATAATCATACAAATAATGTTGTGCTTAATAATGTATAGATAGTATTTGTCATTATACTTTGAAGAGATAACCAACAGATGCTGGCAGAGATATTTTTATGTGTCTCTGCCCATGTAGATTTTGTAGTCTATAAAGATATGCAAAATTTGTCTTTAAAAATGGGGTTATAATAGGGGCACCTGGCTGGCTCAGTTAGTAGAGCATATGACTCTTAATCTTAGGGTCATGAGTTCAAGGTTCACATTGGGTATAAAGTCTACTTAAAATAATACATACATACATAGATAGAGCACTTTTAAAAATAGGGTTATGATAATATTCATCAATTATACTAATGAAGTTCTTGCATATTTAAAAATAATGGAAATGCTTACAAATATCCATGTAATAATTATAGCTAATATGAATTTATATAATACAATATATACAATAATACTGATTATATATGATATAATCAGACCTTTCACATATATACTCTTTCACTTAATTTAGCCCTGTCATCTATGTTCTAATGAGGAAGATGATGTTTTTTACCCCAGTATACAGAAGAGGAAACAGACTTGGAGACTTGAAGTCATGGAGCCACAAATTTAACTAAGTGGTGAAGCCAGAATTTAAATGCCGGAAACTGATTTTGGGGTCCTTATTCTTAAACACTTCACTATGTTATATGGGGGAATCATCATGATTTTTGAGATTTCATCCAATTTTCAGACAATGTGAAGACACCATTTTATTGTGTCATCATATGAATTGGGTGTTATAGTATGTATACAACTAGGGGAAAGAATCACCTAATATAATAAAGCAAGCTTGCTTTTAATGCTTGTTTCTGAACTCTGAGCAGTACCTCTCACAAGTACCAAGTACATTGTGAACTACAATGTTTCTATTAGAGAATCTGACTAGCTGAAGTTTGCAGGCACAAAGAGTGTCAAGCAAACATAATACTTAACAGAAGGGTAACCTCTTATATTAGCTGCTAGAAAGGGGGAAAAAAGCAACTAGTGAATAAAAGATTACCTAATTCTTAGCCATTTTTTTTAAGTAGTCAGTTTTCTTTTTAAACAGAATTGTGAATAAGCATAGGTATAACATCCATCTTTGAAAATAGTTCCACACCCAGAAGGAAGAGCTAACCTCCTCCCAAGAGTAATTGTGATTCCGTTAAGTCCACAGGAACATAATATTGATCCAAAAACACACTTCTCTATCGGGAGTCTTTGAAAGGGATTTAATGAGCCATATTCTCCCTGTGTATGGGCTATGTCTTGGGAATAAATTAAGCTCCTTTGCAAGCTGAATTAACTCTTTCAAGCCACTTGAGTATTATTTAGTGCACTGAAGCAGTGCCTTACAGACAATCTGTCTTAAAATTTAAAAGTTGTTGAATCTTGAAAATTTTGCATAGGTATTCACTGTGGGATTATTATTTCTGGTTATGAAAAATAAGTGAATTTGTATTATATGGAGAATTATAAGCAGGATCAGAAATATAATATTTACAAAATATAGAGTAATATAGAAATAAAAAGACACTCAAATGGAAGTCAGGAGAGCTGGTACCTAGCTCCATCTCTGTACCCAGATATACTACTATGGTGAACCTCTTAAAGTTTCTAAATTTCTGAGATGCTGCAGTTTGCATCGGAAAGACCTGGAAGGCTTTACAATAATTATAAGGAATCTGCACATTTACACCAACATCAAACATTAGCCACAGATGTGATAAATAACTGGGAACACTACTAGATCAGTCTGAGTCCAGTCAGGAACATGTAGAGGGCTCTTCAAGGCTTGAGCAATGGAATGTAGAGCAAGGCAAAAGGGCCCACAGTGACCCCAGAGCTGTATACAAACAGGCCCATTAGGTGAGCTGCCTCAAAATCTCCATAGCCATCGCTGATCAATGGGTTACTTATAACTGGACACAGTTACCAAACGGAAAATCCCACATGTTCCCTTACTCCCTCATGATGCCATTCAACTCACCCTGCCTCTTCACAGTCTCTCTTGCTGTCTTGTGTACTGCTCCCTTTTGCTATGTATCAATACTTCTATCTCCTCTGTTCTGCGTCTGGTGAATTCGTTCACCATCTGCACCACCAGTTTCCACTCGATTGGGTCAACCCACATTTGTGGGCCCCCATCTGATCAGGAGAGACACCACAGAACATAGCGGACATAACAACATTTAACAGAGGACATTTAATGCGGGAAATAGTTCCAACAAGGTTGAAGAGGTGAAAAGCCAACCAAGGAATTAACAGCAAGCAAGACTTGGCAGCCAACTTAGGTGCTGTATACCAGCATCAGCTGAAGTGAATTTCCACATAATCACACTCCCTCTTGTATGGTCCTAAGAACATGAAGGAAGAAAACAATCCTCACTCAAAAGGGCAGGATTTAGAGCAAAACATCTTATGTTCCACTATGCTTGGAAAGAGATATGGTCTGAGGTTAGGCTCTACATTGACTACTAGGGAATGACAGAGATTTGGCACATGGCCAGGAACTTCTAGGGGGTAAGACTGGAGGATTAAAAGAAAGAAAAAAAAAAGATTTATAGCAGTCTATTAAAAGAACTTTTGAAAAGAGATTCTAGACCCTCAAATATGTGTATCTATCGAATGGCCACCAAAAGGCCTCCACCATAGAAGAAGCCTTTAATCATAGTTTCCAGCTATTCCAGTGCTTGCCATGGTGGAAAGGACAAGGGATACAATGAGTACCATGGAATCTTCCTTTGTGTTCCTTCCTAAAAGAACACTGGACTTTTCAGGTAGATCCTGCTCCCCAGAAAAACCCATGTAATTAAGGATGCTAATTCCAACTACAGAGGTAAGCCTGATTAGGTTATGATAAGGATAGCAATCCCTCCCTGTCCTCCTTATTTGTTAGTTTAGGAACTGAGGCTTAATCCAATAAAACTTGGCAATCCAAGGCCATTGTTATTGGTCCAAAGTAAGACAGAATCAATCAAATCAAACAACTTTTTTTCTTTTTTTTAATAATTGACAAGTTTTCTCTCATCTTTCTGAGGTTAAAAAAAAAAAAAAAAAAAGCCTAGGGCACCTGGGTGGCTCAGTTGGTTAAGCTTCCTACTCTTGGTTTTGGCTCAGGTCATGCTTTCAAGTTTCCTGAGGTGGAGCCCCACATTGGGCTCTGAGCTGACAGTGCAGAGCCTGCTTGGTATTCTCTCTCTCCCTTCCCCCACTCATGCTGTATGGTCCTCCCTGTCAAAATAAATAAACTTTAAAAAAAATCATTAAAAAAAAAAAGCCTAAATCTTGCTGGAATCTTCTTGTAAACAAGATATAACTAACCTAAAATCAAAGCTGATACACCAAATAGAGAATAAAGAGAATTGTAGGGAAATGGCACCAGAGCCCTAATTCTAATGCATGCATATTCTACTAGAATTAATTCTGTAGGGCTGCCATAACAATGTGTCACCAATGGATGGTTTAAAATATAAGAACTTACTGTCTTACAGTTCTAGAGGTCAGAGCTCCAAATCAAGGCATAGATATGGCCATGTTCCATCTGAAGGCACTAGAGAATAATCTGTGTCTGATCTCTCTCTTAGTTTCTGTTAGCCTCGGTGTTTCTTGGCTGGTAGATACTTGTCTTCTCATTGTCTTATTTACAAATATGCATATCTGTCTGTCTCTATGTAAAAATATCCCCTTTTTATAAGGACACCAATATACCAGATTTGAGCCCACACTAATAATTTCATTTTAACTTGATTACCTTCATGAACACCCAAATTCAAATAATGTAACATTCTGAGGTACTAGGGGTAAGAACTTCAACATTTCTTTCTTTTTTTTTTCTTTTTTTTTTTTTAGAGGACACAATTCAACCTATAAAAATACCTTTCTGTTGAATTTCCTGTTATTCAAAGAGCATATAGTCTTATATTTTATTCAAGTCTGGGTTTCAAGTTTCTTACAACCCATAGTCCCACACTTAATTCAAAGGCTATATAAGCAGTTAACAAAGTAGACTTTTGCTGTCTATGGTTGAGAGCGAAATTTTCCATCCATAGTAACTCAAAACTAAAGGTTCACAATCTTATTAGGAGGCTAGGCATTGTTACAGGTGAAGGGGAGAAGAATCTGCCATCTAAAATATGCATAAGGATTATTTTAACATATGGATTATTTTGAGCTTGTTATTTCTTTAAGATATAGCAGACACAGGAAAAACTCTGAAAACCAAGTAGAAGTTACCCTTTTATAAGAGATATTTATATTTATAAGGGAAATTTCCATTTGTAAGAGTGTCTTCATCTGTAACAGGAAGAGGAAGATGACTAAATCTCTAGAAGCCCTTATCAGTGGGGAAGGCTATGACCTACATCTTCATAACAATCTAACCCTCAACAACCTCCTGATAGCCTCCCATACCTGGCTGTTTTGCCCCCCAATATTTTGACAGTATTTAAGGTGGTGTTTTGAGCCATTTTGGAGAGTTATTTAGTTTTCTGGATATCTCCCATGTAAACAGAAGGGCTATTTTAAAGCCCAAAATAAAATGAATTCATTTATTTTGAATAGATATGTATATGCTCAGTTGAATTTAACAAAATTATTATAAGTGAATCAGAGAGAATGAGTAGAAGCAACTTTTACCATCTCATTTATTTTGCTAATGGCATTATGTTTGTCCTGAAGCAGTAAGTTCAAATCTAAGATTATATTAGGGCCAACTGAGTCTCGTGAGTGAGCCTGAACTGGAATAAAGGGTTAGATAGAAATGTTCTTTATACACTCATGTACAGTAGCTTGCCAATATTCACAACCACTATGTTGACCAATGCTCTTGGGCCTTCTCTTCAAGGATTTGCATACCAAACATAGGGTAAGTCTAAGAAAATCATGACTATTGATGTAGGAAACAAAGGCAAATGAAAAATTAAATTTCCTGACTGTCTACAGCCCACTGACAAGTCCTTGAAATAGGCAGAGTGACCTTCTCTGGGAACTCAGCTGCCTCAGTGTGGATACTTGCTAAGGACAAAAGGCAATCTTAGCCCGACTCCCCAGTATCGCGTAAATCTACTTTAACATATAAAAATTCCTTTGGAAACTTCCTTTATCTTTACCTTCCCAGGATATAGGTTGGCAATCATACTCCAAGCTTAGGGCTCCCTGCTTATACATCTAAAGGATCTCATGACTGAGGTTTTACTAGACAGTAATAAGTGACCTTTTCCTAACAATAGCAAGCCCCCTCAAGGTCCTGGAAACCTTGCTTCCAAAATTCCTTAGAGACTTAGCGGTCCTAACCCTTTCCCAACTTGAAAGTATATAATCAGTCAGCTGTCACAACCACAGTGCATGCAGCTGTTTCTGCTGCTGGGTCCTGTCCCCGTGCTTTAATAAAACCATCTTTTTGCACGGAAGGCATCTCAAAAATTCTTTCTTGGTCATCGGCTCTAAACCCCAACATTTCCACATCAACTATGACACATTTACTTCTGGGAGTCAGAATTGCAGGCAGCTCTTGGACCATTCCATTATAACAAAGCAGTCACTTGTACTAACCATTCCCTCAATAATATGCAAAGTCACTCATGGTATAGTTTATTTCTTAGATAACTTAACTGATCACAGCTTATTTCATAGTTCATTTAACCTATTAATATTCAAGGGAAAAGGTTTTATTCATAAAAGTGTGATCTTTGAATTAGAGATTTGGGGTGTTTAGTATTTGAACAGATTATACCCTTTTCTTTGTAGCATATTTTTTTCTACTATTTTAGTCATGGATACATTAGATGTGAGGATAAGCAAATTACTGTTTTTCCAATTATGTATAATTTGTAAGTATCCTAAACATAAAAACACCTTATCTGTTAAAGACTCTTAGATAATACTTCAGAAATGTAAAAAATAAAACAAAACAAAATAAACCCCCCAAACCTAAACTTTACTTGTGGATATTTTTAAAGAGTACAGGTAATATGAAAATACCTTACAAAATTCAAATGAAAGTATGCATGATTATTAGATAATTTAGAATAACAGGCAAAAATCTTAGTCTCAAGATATCAATACATTCAGGGGGAAAAAAACTTAGGATTAAGGTATTGCTCAGATATTTTTATTCTTTCTAATGTTAGTGTTGAGTATCAACCAATTAAACAGTCTTCATAAATCTCTATGTTAGATGCTTCTAGTATTCTATTTGTTTGACATCCCACATGCAAGGACTATGAAGAGGTACCATTGCATAATGGTTTTGCTTCAATAGCTTTCTCCACCAAAGTGAAAACCTCCTAAAATGGCCCTGAAATTTGTGATAATAACACATTTCATTTATGCCCTCAGCTTTCAAGTCCTGACTTTATATTTGCTTTATAATGTTGAATTGAGAGTTTATTGCTCAAAGGAAAATCAAAATGGGAGGAAAGAAAACAGGGGAGAAAAAGAAAACCACTTTCTAAATCCAAATTGACTCAGACACTGTCCCATCCACAAATTCTCTCCTCCTAAAATAATGCACTGTCTTCTACTTACTCAAAGTGCCATTACTGAGTTTCTGTTTGAATTAAATACAGGTCAGCTTGTGTGTATAAAATTATCAAACCCTTACAGAAATTTAGTGTGCAATTTCAAGTGCTCAGTTTGTCCACTAGAGTGCACCGTCGTAATCTCATGAATATAAGAGAAATGTGTTGATGTTTTTTTAATGTACATAACAGAGAAATACAGTATTAAAAAACTGCATTTCTTAATTGCCACCAACTTCTAAATACATGACAAATTGCATGCAAATTAGATTTAATTTACCTAATGTTGTATGGGTTCACAAAAGGCTTTTTAAAAAGTCAACATCAAGTATTTGAAAGTTTTGTTTATATTTTTCCCATTATCAGCATAGCAATGGCAGGACTTGCTTTTACTTTTTTTTTTTTTCACTTGGGAATGTGAAAATACAAAAGGAAAACAATAATTACATCTTTAGGTGGCATATATAGTGTTCATCCAAGGGTATCAGGATTTCCTTTTGATTTAAATAAGGAAAAGATGTTTGTTCATTTAAAGTACTCTCCAATGCTGCCTTCCTGTCTGACAATAAAAATGCATATTGAATTCTATAGTCACAATAGGGAAGGATAATGTATATCCTGCAATAGGAAAGGGGAAAGAAGAAAAATATATAACATGTCCCAGTGAGCAAATGAATCATAGAAATTAGAATGGAAAGGACCTATTATGCAATGAAGACTACAGCTCAGGGAAAACACAGTTCCATTTATGTTTATTTCAGATTACTCTGCTCAGCATTTATACTGTTCTTCCAACAATAGCTCTGTCTTCCCCTTTCTAACATCACACACATCCCATAATTATCTGTAGTAGCTTTTTCCTCAGCCCGATTGAGATTACTTTGAAGGCTAAGTTCACACACTAGAGTAATTAACTACATAATTGGTCTAGAGTGAATCTTATATTGTCTTCTATGATACCGTCCTATTTCCCATCACATTACTTAATAGAAGCTGCCACTATTTCTAATGCTCAAATCGGGAGATTTAAGAGGCTGATGTATTCAGCCATAGGGGGAAAAAATGAAAGGACTAGAAACATTCTTTTCACATAGGGACCTGAAAAAAGTTTAGGGCTGCAGATTAGGTTTTGGAATGAATATCTTTCTGCTTAGGCAAAGTGGAGATTTCTTGGGATTGTAATCATCAGCCTGGGGCACTATGATCTATACCAGTGGTTCTGACATGATAGTCCCTGGACCAGCAGCATCAGTATCACCTGGCACTTACTTCTTTTCCCTTCTTGGGCCCCACTCAGCAATATTGAATCAGAATCGCTGGCAATGGGGCCCAGTGATCTGTGTCTTAACAAGCCCTCTAGGGGATTGTAACACACACCAGAGTTTGGAACCACTGATTTATACTGCTAAAGCATTTTTGAAAAAGTGGCAACATTATGACTCTCATATGATTTTAAATAATCATGTGCTGATTTATTTAACTCATTAATGAGAGGGATGGTAAGATGCCATAACCAGTTCAAACACAAATTCAAATAACTATACATACCTAGATAATAACAAACACTGAAATGAATGTGTAAAAGACTTAAGACTACTAAATTCACTGGGCAGTAGTCAACTGTACTCATCAAGCACAATCCGTTTGCTTTTCTATGGATCATCTGTATTATTATTAGTTTTCTGCCACCAGTTTTCTATATCAGGGTTATAAAGTAGCCATGGTCACTTTGGGAATGGTACCCTAGGCAAGACAGTGAGGTTTTTTTTTTTCTTATTATATATATATATATATATATATATATATATATATGCATATAAATCTTTTATATATATCTTTTCTTGACAGTTTAGAACACTTTAGCTCACATAAAGCTTAGTATGGTTAAACATCATTCATCTTGGAATTCTTGTCCTCCTAACTCAAAATTCCCATTTTTATGCCTATCTTTGCCTCTGATCTACTCCCAGTTGACATCACTTAATGAGTTAATACTGAGGGAACATGGAATAAGGGGGATAAAATAGTATGTCTTTTTTTTTTTTTTTTTTTTTTTTTTTTGGCATGATCTGAGCATTGGATGTCCTAAGAATGAATGTGAGAAACACTTCTGGAAATAGAATCCCATGCAGTGTCTTGAAATTTTAGTGTAGCAAGTAACTTAGTATCATTTGCAGATTATCTGCAGGGCAGAGAAAGTCTGCTAAATGGGCAGTAGAAATCTATCCTATAAAGGCAATAAGTTATAGCAAATAAAACAAGTATCCTAATATGTTATTGTATGCAATAAGGTCAAGGTTTGAAAAAAAAAGAATTTAGTAAATTCAGCAAAATTCAAGTGTTCTACTTCTGTCATAGTTTTAACCAATTCATACTGACATAGGTACTCAACTTACAAAACTTAGCCAACATAGTCAACATACATAGAGAGAAACAACAACATAGAGAGAAAAAAAAAATATATATATATATATATTTCTCCTCCTTTCTCTTAAGAAATGTATTCCACTTAATAATAACTGCCAATCCCAAGCTAGGTTTAATTATGCCTTCAAAGCATCTATTGAAGAGGAGGGACCAGTGCAGTATAGTAATGAAGGGAAACAAAATTTGCCACCCTAAAACATGACACTGCCACCAGGGTTATTTTAGGCTACTTGTGGGTAGGAAAGAGCAGACAGGAAAAAACTCTGAAAACCAAGTAGAAGTTAACCTTTTGTAAGGGACATTTACATTTATAAGAGAAATTTCCATTTGTAAGAATGTCTCCATCTCTGTAATAGGAAAAGGAGGATGATTACATTTTTAGAAACTGTATCACTGGAAAAGGCAAGGATCTGACAACATGCCCTTGTTTACTGTGCTATGCCTGCAACCGTCCTGTAACTGGCTCTGACCCTACCCCAACCTCACCCCATCAGCCTCAACACCTTTAGTCTTTAGCTAGTGGTGGCTTGGGCGATATTTGGGAGTCACTCTGTTTTCCTGGCTATCTCCCATACATACATGGTATTAAGTTTCTGATTGTCTTTTGCATGTTAATCTGTTAATTTTATATCACAGAGAGTCTCAGTCAAGAACCTAGAAGTATAGAGAGAAAATTATTATGTTTTTTTTCCCTACAGTGGAACAAAATAGTTATGAAAAACCAAACCAGAATTTGGGGCATGAGGTTAGATCCAGATCTATTACTAATTAGTCTACTAGTTAATCTAGTAATTAGTAATTAGTAATTAGTAGTAATTAGTACTTACTAACAGATCATTTAGTAAGATCCTTCAGTCTCAGTTTTTATATCTTTGAATTGAGGAGACCTCTACTGTATGGCAGAAAATTGTGTATATCATAAAACAATAATTAAGTTCTAACACCAGACAAGTGAGCATCATATGCACGTGTAGGGAAGAAAAACATTTTTTTTCCTACTACCCTTAGCTACCCTTCTAGCTAACGCCCCGCAAATTAGACTTTAAAAAGACAGATTAATAAGAGAAAAGCATAAAACATTAATTTAATATAATTTTTATGACCAGGAAATGACTCAGAAAACAGTTAAACCTGAATTTTTAATTTTTAAAATGTAGGTTTAATGAATTATGGGAAGTTGTAGAAAAACATGATAGGACAAAAGATTAAAGTCTGTTCATTTGGATTCCAATTGGTGTCTCACTGTCTTTGGAGAAAAAGAAGTTTCTTTCCTCCAGGTATGGAGAGGACACCTCTCACAAGATGGTGATATGACCTGCTTCAGGAGAGAAGGGAGAGGTTAGAGTCCTTTCTTCATCTGCATTTCTCAAGTTCCTTCAGTTTAAAATATCTAATATAGGGATGCCTCGGTGGTTCAGTTGGTTGAGCATCCAACTCTTGATTTTAGCTCAAGTCATGCTCCCAGGGTCATGAAATACAGCCCAGCATTGGGCTCTGAGCTGGACGTGGAGCCTGCTTAAGATTATCTCTTTCTTTCTGCCCCTCTCCCCACTCAAGCTCTTTCTCTCTCTAAAATAAAAGGTAAAAATAATAATAATAAATATCTAATATGCCAGATGTCATATTTTGGGGTAGCATGTTTTGAATTCCATCACACCTGATTATAAATATATGAAATTTGGAAAGTTATGGTCCAAAAATGTCAAAACTTTAAGATATTGAACCTGAGGTTTGAAGGTGGCTGGAAAGTATTCCATATTTCTTGCAATCTAACAATACCATCTAGTTGAGAGAAAGTGTGAGTAGTAATACAACACACACACACACACACACACACACACACACACACACACAGAATCTCCAGTTTACAGTGGATAGTCCTCAACTTACAAAACTCAAAAACATCTACTATTAGCCAATTTTAGGATTAAAACATCCCTTCATGGATGTTGATATAAATAATGTAAAAACACATCAAATCTCTTCCCTCAACCATCATAAAATTCCCATGTTTCCCAGGATATTTTCCTTAGCTTGTAGTGAATGTCCCTCCCTTATTTTCAGTTAGTGAGATCTTTTTCAGTCTTCAATGTATAATTTAAAATACTTTTTTTGGAATTTTCTTTGTCTACTGCTCATCTTTATAAGACTTAGTCCTCTCTCTTTGTTTCTGTTAAAAATTCTTTATACTTGGAATGGTTTTCATTTAATTCTGGCTTTTAGAAACAGTGAGCTGTCTAAATATTTATCACTGACTCGAATGGGAGATTTTTTAGAGGAAGGACTAGGGTGTATTAACTTATAACCTTTCTGCCCAACAGAGTACTTTATGTTTGCCGAATTTGGATGATAGATATTCCAGAATCCAGTTGACCTCAAAAATGACAGAAACTATAATAAGACTAGGTTTCCTATTCTCTCATGTCTCTCAAGAGGGGAAATATATTTTTATCTTTGATACCTGTTTTCTTTTGTTTTTTCACTGAATTCAAACTCATTTCAGTCAGATAATTGTAGTTAATGATACTTTCTTTCCTTCCTTCATTCCTTCCTCCTTCCCTCCCCCCTTTTTTCTTCCTTCCTTCCTTCCTTCCTTCCTTCGTCCTTCCTTTTGTATTTTTACTAACAGCATCATCAAGAATTCCACAAAGTTGACTCTCTCCAAGAAGCTCAGAGTAGGTTTGGTCTTATTATTCCCAGATTGTCCTCTTTCTCGAAAAAAAGGAAATGAGCTTTAAAGACATTAAGCAGTTAGTCTTCAAAAACCATGAGACAAAAGATTTGATCTGCTATTTCATGGTCTAGGTCAGTGTCCTACATATTAAAGCAGAATGCTAAACTGAAATTCTAGTTCTACAATTACTTCCTGCTAACTTAAGAGTTCATGCAACCAATAGCTGACTTAAATTGTAACATTTAATTAAGAACCAGAGAAATCCAATTAGGTATAAAAAGATGTTTTCAAATATACACAATAATATGCCTTTCTTAGAATGCTGCACTGTCTCTCTAAATTTTAAAATGAATTTCTCTGCCTATTATTCTGCTGTGGTTTGAATTTAAAAAAAAAAAAAAGAGTGGGGGGAGGTGCTTTGCAGGGATCCAGAAACTCATCATTTCCAGTTTGCACATATTTATTGCCTGAGAACACAACTCTAATCCAAGGTAACTGGTGCAGAGTTGCATAGTCAATGGATCCATGGTTGTTTTCTGTCATTGGCCACTAGCCCTATAAAAGTTAGAATTTCAACAAAAAACAAAATACCATGCAGCTTTGTCACAGTCAGATGGTTTTACTTTTCATGCTTGAAGCAGGAACTCCATTAGGCTTTTTTCCTGGGAGAAGGCCTATTTTATTTGCTTGCACCACTAGACCATTGGATTTTTGTTATCGTGCTCTACCATTTTCATTACAAATAAAATCAAATTTTTGGTCTGATACATTTGAATCCCCAGGGCCTGACAGGAAATATCCACTTAAAGAATTTACAGATTGCTATAGTTATGAAGGCAGACCTCAAACATCTACCAAGATATGGAAGAGCTAAAAGGCAAGAAACACTGTGAAATTCAACCAAGATACAAAAAAATGAGGTGGGCCTGGTGATTTTTTTCCTTAAATATTTTCCCTAAAAAACTGAGAAAGAATGCACTTGCCAATGATTAAGAGAGCTAGGGAATTTTATCATGACCAATTCCATTTGGGGGGCTGGAAGACTGGTCTCTATTTCAGATCGATTTCTTACTTATTACCAGTCTTTTCATGTTACTGGTATCATAAAGCAAATGAAGCCAATGCAAATTTCCAGAAAGCATTATTTTAGAGATTGCACAGAATCAACTATGTTTTTTCTCATCCAAAAATATTCAACTTTCTGGATGTTAATACCTCCTAGCAAAGTGTCAATTCTCTTGGAACATAAAGTGAAATATTTGTTTCCAGTAATGCAAGCAGTCTATTCAGTGACCTCTTGGTTCTTTTGCCAACTCTGGAGGATATTCCTCCTTCTCAACATCAGCCAATGATTTTAAAAGGAGAGACAACAAAGCTTTGCTACCAATATAACTTCATATTTCAGAACCCTCTCCTTTGTCCTGTAAATGCTTATCTATTTGCATACAAAGAAGCAATAGCAAATTTAACACTTATTTCAAAGGCTTCCTGATCCACAACCAAGGTTCTATTGTTCATTTTTTTGGAGGAGAGGCCCCTTAACCACTTCATTAACCTAAACCATTAATTATACTTTTATTACAAGGCTTCAATGAATAAATACATAATCATCTATATGACTCGCTTTGACCTGCTTCATACCTTTCATAGAATAAGCAGAAAATGGGGTACCTCAAAAGCTGTTATTTTCTAAATGAAATCATGCCCTAGTAGCAGGACTTCTTCCTGAGTGTCTTCTACATGGCATTAGCAGGCATTGCAGTGCCCGTTAAATTTCTTCAATGCAATGTGCCTGAAGGACCAAAAAGGTGCTTTCCCTGAGTCTGAGGTACCCAAAACAGTTATGCTCCTCAGCATTTCTACTAAACAAAAGCTAGTTTTCAATGTTTTGTCATTATGCGCTTATTTTCCTTCTGTATTATTTCTGGTTTCACCACTACTATGTTTACTGCCTTGTATATTGAAGATTTCACAATACTTGTATTGTCTTAGGTTCCTTGAGTCCCTGGATGTTGGAGTAAGATGCTTCTTATAGAAATGTCACTCCTAATCTAAACTCTAACTTTGATACAAGAGTTGGGTTGTCATCCTGAGGAAAAAAAAAAAGGAGCTTAGGCTTCATAGATGCTCTTTAGAGTGTATTCATCTCCAAACAGGAAAAAGAAATTTGGATATTTGGCAGTGCTTATGAGGACGCGGCTGGTGGCACTATTCTCTCCAAGCAAGTATTGAATGGATGCCCCAGGATAAAATTAGGACTGCAGTGCTTGGCGCTGTGAATCATATGAAACAAAATAACCAAAACCCTATGCTTCCAACCAATTTATAAATCTACAGATCCTTTGGAGGAGAACGGTACCATTTACCTCCTGTTATTTCAATTTGGCAAAAGTAGCTCTCTCTTAGCTGGATTTTATATTCTGTTGTATTGTGTAGTAACAATAAATAGCTAAAATTATAATGGTACCTGTTTCTAAAGAGCCTAATGGATTTTATCATTTTTTCCCATTTGAAAAAATCTTTTCTCCAATGGCATACATCTTCCACAGAGCACAAACGTGATTTTAACTTTACTCATGTGGAAACTTGTCACAAAGGAAAAAAAAAAAAAAAACAGTGAAGTTTCTGATAATCCTAATAATAACACCTAAAATTGACTTCTTTTTATATGTCAGCACTTACATACATGATCATTAATCCTAAAACTCTGCAAGGATGTTATTAGCTGCTTAGGCTTAATAGGGAACGAGGCTCAGAGGGAATGATTTGGCCACTCTATTCTCTAATGGTACAGACAGAACTCAAACCAAATTCTTTTTTACTCCAAAGATTATACTTTTCTATTATTCATTACTCATATCCCCACCTCCCACCCCAATGTGCAAATAAAATTACTTAACTATCTTTCTAGATAAAAGAATCATGACTGCATAGCATTTACTTGTTTCTCTAATGTAAATACACCCACCCTGGCCAATTTCAAGTTACCAATTACAAACTTTTGAACATGGAGTTGAAAATAGATGTTAATCAAGTGGCTCTTGGGCTCTTTGGTGCTAAGTGCCTATAGCATGAACTGGATCAAATTCAAACTTTTTCCTTCCGTAGTTATGATGTAATCTTGTGTTTCTCTGCTCTATATCTTCTAGGTCTGGTGACCAGGAATTGATTTAACTGATCTACTGAAATTAACAACAGTTTCCAGAAACACTATTAGTTTTTAGAGTTGTTTATGCTTTATGAGGAGGCTATCAGATATAGGGGAAAGCACACTAGACAAGGAATGAGAAGAACTGATATTCAGTTTAAGTTCCAAATCCCACTTGCTGGTTGGTTAGAAGTAGGAAAGGTGAAAAACATTCTCCTTTCCGAACCTTGGCTTTCTTACCATGCCGAGGAAAATGGTAACTCCTCTGTTAACTGCCTTCAAGGTGAATAACATAAAAGGTAATCCACCCTGAAATATTTAATAAATAATAATATGATTAACAAAAGTATAGAACATAATTGATATCTATGACATTATTCCTTTGTGTTAGTCTGTCACACACTCTATATCCTTTCACATAACAACTAATTTCATCTACATAATATAGAGAGTGTATCTCACACAATACAGACTCAAAGAATAAAATAACTGACTATATTTTTAACCAGCAAACCAAGTTCCTCTACATTTTTGAGCTCCTCTGGGCCAACTCTTGGAGAGTAATTAATGTAACTACAAGCACTGTTAATGCACCTTCTAACATTGTGTGTATTAATTCCACCAGGATTGAACAAGCATTTTTATTACCAAGTTGGAGCAGAAGGGAAGGGCATTAACAGTGGAAACAGCATGAAAAAGTAAGAAGAATGAGCACAAAAACATGCTCTCCCCTTTTTGCATATTTGTTTAGCATATATGCTGGTTTTGTATTTTTGGCCCCTTAAAATACACCCAGCATATCCATAAAGTATAAGAGGTAACTGAAATCAAAAATATCCTTTGTATCTGTGGTCTGCTTTCACTCTCAGCTTCAGATTATTTCCACTATATTAACCAGCTTCTTTATCAGTATAATCTTTACTCATCAATACTGTGTGTGCACACGTGCACTGTTTTGGTTGCCAGATCTCTTTTAGACGTTTGGATTTGTCAGCTTTGTTTTGTTCTGTCATCTCAAGTTTAGACCCTTCATCTCTTCACAAAAGGCTTTCATTGTTCTGCTTAACTTGTGAACACTGTATGGCTTCCACCTATCTCTCAGAGAAGAGAGATAGGACATCTATCCTGACCTTCTCACTATAGTCAGGCTGGAGGTGGTAACACAATGGGAAGAACCCCAGACTATAAGAAGGCAACAAAAGTGGTGAGGCTTGTCTCCAACAGAGTGCAAACAAAAGATACTCCCTTTATGATTCTCAATTATAATTCTAAGAGCATGAGCACCTGCAAAAAGTCATACTGTGAACATTAGCCCCTTCCTGGTTTGCGACAATGTATTATGCCAGCCTCCCTATTGGAATTGGATTTTCTCCTCCACATACCAATTCCAAACTACCTGACCATTTGTCAGTTATGAATAGTTCTAGTGGAGTTGCTCCCTGGATTTCTCTTAGGAGAATGATGTTTTCCTTTCTTTCACAAAACCACATGCAGTTATTCAGATTTATAGTGTGCAAGTCTGCCAAATGAGTAGGTGAGTAGATGGCTGGGTTAGCACTCAAACTAATCATCCACTGACACTTTGCCTTTGACCCCAATAAAAGAAGATCTTTATTTCTTAATTAATTTTATTATAAAATAGTGGTATTTCCAATAGATAATGACTCTTGTTCTTTGTTTCACAAAGAGAGAAATAACCAAGAATCAGAAGCCGTACTCCTTGATATTATGACATCTCTTGAGAAATGAACAAGCTAAGATATTTCAGTATCTTGTTGGTTTCAATTTTTCACCATTTTGAAATAATTAATGCCAACGAAATTATGTGTTTTATAAAGGAAGAAATCCTATGTAGTTAGTGCTCAGCATACTTATATTAAAAATATCTAGCATTATAATAGATACATGGTATAAATAGTGCAGGAGGATACTGTATTAGTTTGCTAGGGCTGCTATAACAAAATACAATGGACTTGGTAACTTAAGTAGCAGAAATTTATTTTCTTACAGGTCTGGAGTTTCCAAGTTCAAGATCAAGGTATTGGCAGGTTTGGTTTCTCCTAAGGCCTTTCTTTTTAGCTTGAAGATGGTCACTTTTTTGCTGTGACCTCACATGGTCTTTTCTCTGTGCACATGCATCCTAGTGTCTCTTCCTCTTCTAATAAGGACATCGACCCTATCAAATTACGTTTCCACCTTTGTGACATCATCTACCCGTAATTGCTTTTTTTCAAATTTTTAATATATATTCATTTTTGAGAGAGAGAGAGAGAGACAGCATAAGTGGGGGAGAGGCAGAGAGAGAGGGAGAGGGACACAGAATCCCAAGTAGGCTCCAGGCTCTGAGCTGTCAGCACAGAGCCAGACATGGGGCTTGAACTCATGAACAGCGAGATCACGACCCGAGCCAAAGCCCAAGGCTTAACCGACTGAGCCACCCAGGTGCCCCTCTTTTAAAGGCCCTCTCTCTAATGACACCACACTGGGTGTTAGGGTTAACCAGTGAATTTGAGGGGAAACACAATTCAGTACTTAACAGGTACTTTCTCAAAATATGTCTGCCAGACATCCTAACTATTCTTCAAATTCAGATTCCCATACTTAAATCCAGACATACTAAATCAAAACATTTGGTGTGAAGCTTAGAAATAAGAAATATGAATAGCAATAAAATGTGATTCTTTTGCTCAAACACAAGTGGAAATTGCTCATAGAGGATGCACCAGAATATGGGCCAGTTGGTCCAGAGAGCAGTTTGTATGCTGGCTTTTCTGGCTCACACACCATGCCATCTCTACTTTAAACACTTGTCGCTGTTGTATCATTTTTGCCCCATGAAGTTTTTCAAACACTTCTATCCCCTCACTATTGACTATTTTAATTACTTAAACTGAAATCCCAAGAAATAAAATAGGTCAAAGAAAGTATTATAAATTTTTTCTAACCTCTATCTGTACTTCTTGCTCGATAAAATTAATTAAAGATAGCGTAATTCCTTCACGTTGGATTCAGCAATTTTGTAGCATTATAGATAAAATCTAGTACAATAACACTACGATAACAATAATATGAAAGATTTGCAGCTATTTACATAAGAAATTCTATGACAGAAAGTAACACCAAGAACAGTGCATTGTACATTCATTGACAATAATATCTTTGTCTCAAGTTAAAGGAAAACAAAAGAAAAATCAGGTACAGAGAACTTAAAATCACCTTATTAAATACTTCCTTAATTACTTTTTTTGTTAACGACAGAAGTAATTAGGAAAAGAATGTATTTGCTTAGTATTTTTCAAACAAATTATGAAAACAATCTTTACATCAAAGTTTCTTGTTGAATTAAAATTATTGTTACTGTTTAGTAAACTCTTACTATGTATGAGATTCTGTATTATCCATCGCCTTTATAATACTGTATTTTTGTTGTTGTTAGGTAAAATTATGAGGTGGGAGTTCTTATTAGTCTTATTTTGTAGGGTAAAAAAAATAGTCATGAATCTAAAACAAACAAACAAAAACAACAACAACAAAATCTTCCTAAAAGCAGAAGAAAGAGAAATCAAGGAATAAATCCTATTTACAATTACACCAGAAACCATAAGATACCTAGGAATAAACCAAACCCAAATTGTAAAAGATCTATATGCTAAAAACAGTTAATCACTGATAAAGGACATTGAAGATGAAACAAATAAATGGAAAAACATTCCATGCTTATGAATTAGAAGAAAAAATATTGTTAAAATGTCTATACTACCCAAAGCAATCTACACATTTAATGCAATTCCTATCAAAATATCACCAGCACTTTTCACAGAGCTAGAACAATCTTAAAGTTTGTACAGAACCACAAGAGACCTCAAATAGCCAAAGCAATCTTGAAAAAGAAAAGCAAAGCTGGAGGCATCACAGTTCTGGACTTCAAGTTATGTTACAAAGCTGTACTCATCAAGACAGTATGATACTGGGACAAGAACAGACACCTAGATCAATGGGACAGAATAGAAAACCCAGAAATGAACCCACAACCATATGGTCAACTAATCTTTGACAAAGCAGGAAAGAATATCCAGTGGAAAAATGACAGTCTCTTCAACAAATGGTGTTGGGAAAACAAGACAGCAACATGCAAAAGAATGAAATTGAACTGCTTTCTTTAAAAAAAAAATGTTTATTTATTATTGAGAGACAGAGAGAGACAGAGAACGAGCGGATGAGGGGCAGAGAGAGAAGAAACACAGAATCTGAAGCAGGCTCCAGGGTCTGAGCTGTCAGCACAGAGCCCGACGTGGGGCTCGAACTCCCAAACTGGGAGATCGTGACCTGAGCCGAAGTCGGGCACTTAACCCGAGCGCCCCTTGGACTGCTTTCTTACATCATACACAAAAATAAATTCAAAATGGATGAAAGACCTAAATATAAAACAGAACACCATCAATATTCTAGAGGAGAACACAGACAGTAAACTCTTTGATAATGGCCACAGCAACTTCTTACTAGATATGACTCCTGAGGCAAGGGAAACCAAACCAAAAATAAACTTTTGGGACTTAATAAAAATAAAAAGCTCTACAGAGCAAAGGAAACAAAAATAAAAGGCAGCCTATGGAATAAGAAAAGGTTTTTGTTTAGTGCCCAAAATTATAAAGAACTTATAAAACTCAACACCCAAAAAACAAATAATCCAGTTAAAAATGGGCAGAAGACACGGATAGACATTTTTCCAAAGAAGACATACTGATGGCCAACAAACACACAAAAAGATGCACAAGATCACTCATCATCAAGGAAATATAAATCAAAACTTTAATGAGATACCACTTCACACCAGTTAGAATGACTAAAATTAGGGGTCCTGGGTGGCTCAGCCAGTTAAGCATTGACTCTTCATTTCAGCTCAGGTCATGATCTCACAGTTCATGAGATCTGACAGCACAGAGCCTGCTTGGGGTTCTCTCTCTCTCTCTCTCTCTCTGCTCCTCTTCTGCACATGCACAAGTGCATGCATATGCAGAAGCTCCCTCTCTCTCTCTCAAAAAAAAAAAAAAAAAAGGCTAAATTAACAACACAAGAAGCAACAGGTATTGGCAAGGATATGGAGAAAGGGAAATTCTCTTACACTGTTTGTGGTACAGCCACTCTGGAAAACAGTATGGAGGTTTCTCAGAAAATTAAAAATAGAACTACTTTATGATCCAATAATTGCACTACTAGGTATTTACCCAAAGGATACAAAAATACTGATTCAAAGGGATACATGAACCCCAATGTTTATAGCAACATTATCAACAATAGCCAAATTATGGAAAGAAGCCAAATGTCCACCGACTGAGGAATGGATAAAGAAAATGTGGTATATGTACATATGACATGGACAGAGCTAGAGAGTATTATGCTAAGCGAAATAAGTCAGAGAAAGACGAATACCATATGATCTCACTCATATGCGGAATTTAAGAAACAAAACACGGATATGGGGGTGGGGGAAAGAAAGAGAGGCAAACCCAGGAAACAGACTCTTAACAATAGAGAATAAATTGATGGTTCCCAATGGGGACGTGGGCAGGGAGATGGGCTAAATGGGTGATGGGCATTAAGGAGGGCACTTGTGGATGAGCACTGGATGTTGTATGTGAGTGATGTATCACTAAATTTGACATCTGAAAATAATATTACACTGTATGTTACCTAACTGGAATTTAATTAAGAATTTGGAGAAAGAAAACAAAACAAAACAAAACAAAACATCTGTAACTAAGGATTGAGTAAGGAAGTCAGAGGATACAGGGTCAATATGTAAAAACCAGCTGCTCTCCTATATTCTAGCAATAAATAACTGAAACTTCAATTGTAAAAAAAATGCCATTTATGATAGCAGAAAAAATAAAATACATAGTCATAAATGAAACAAGAGATTTACAGAATCTGTAGGTGGAAAATTACAAATCTCTGATGAAACATATCAAAGAAAATCTAAATAAATGGAAAATCTAAATAAATGGAAATCTAAATAAATGGTTCCATGTTTACGAATTGGAAGTCTTCATATTGCCAAGATGTCAAGTATTCTTAATATGATCTATAGGTTTAGTATAGTTACAATAAAAATATTAGCAAGGTATTTTGTATATGTCAACAACTTGATTCTAAAATTTATACAAAAAGGGAAAAGATACACAATACTGAAGAAGATCAAAGTTGAATGACTTGTTCTTCCCGATTTCAAGATGTACTGTAAAAATACAATAATCAGTAATCAAGCGAGCAGGGTATTGGTAAAGAACAACAACAACAACAACAAAAAGGCACATCAACAAGGCAGACAAAGCAGTAAAGCCACATCAATGGAGAAAAGACAGTGTGTTCAACAAATGGTTCCAGAAAAGCTAGATGTACATGCAGGAAAAAAAAATAGCATAAGTTTCACAGAAATTAAGTTAAAAAGGATTATAGGCCTAAATATAAGTGTTAAACATCTAAAAGAAAACATAGGAAAAAATTGATGTGCCTTTCAATTTGGTGATGGATTTTTAGATGTAAGACCAAAAGCAAGACTTATGAAAAAAAAAAAAAAGACAATTTGTATTTTATTGAAACTAAATCATCATCTGTGAAAGATACTCTTAAGAGAATGAAAAGATTAGCCCCAGACTGGGAGAAAATATTTATAAAACATATGTCTAATAAAGGACTTGTATCCAAAATAAAAAGAAGTTTTAAAATTCAACAGAAAGAAATCAAAGAGGCCATTCAAAACATAGGCAAGAGTCTGAACAGATAATTCACCAAAGAAGGCAGATAGATGTCAACCAAGCATATGAAAATATGCTTGATGGCACCTGGGTGGCTTGGTTAGTTGAGCATCTGACACCAGCTCAGGTCATGATCTCACAGGTTCCTGAGTTAGAGCCCCACATTGGGCTCTATGCTGTCTATGCTGTCCCAGAGCCAGCTTGGGATCCTCTGTCGCCCCCTCTCTCTCTCTGCTCCTTCCCTGCTTGCATGTGTGCATGCATGTGCTAAGTCTCTCTCTCAAAAATAAATAAACATTAAAAAATATGAAATGTGGTCTCTGTATTTTCCATTAGGGAAAGACAAATTAAAACAACAACTAGGTATTCCTACACGCCTATTAAAATGACAAAAATCCAAAAAAACTGACAATCATCAATTGTTAGGAAGGATGTAGAACACCAAGAACTCTCATTCACTGCTGGTGGGAATTTAAAGTAATCCATCCACTTTGGAACTATTTGGCAGTTTTTCACAAAGCTAAACTAAGTCTTATCATACAATCTAGTAATCACATTCTTAGAGCTAATTTGAAAATATATTTCCATATATAGTCTTCAAAAAATGTTTATGGCAGTTTTATTCATAACTGCTAAAAATTGAAGCAACCAAGATATCCTTCAATAGGTGAATGGATAAGCAAACTGTGGTTCCATAGAGTGGAATACTTCTGTCATAAAAAGGAATGAAATATCAAGTCATATAAAAGCAGGCACCAATGCATATTGCCAAGTGAAAGAAGCCAGTGTGAAAAAGGACAGGCAAAGCAACAGAGAAGATAGATTAGTAGTTATCAGGAGTTCCAGTGAGGGGGAGGGGTTTTGAATAGATGAAGCATATGGGATTTTAGTACAGTGAAACTTTTCCTTATCATACTGTAATGGTAGATATATGACAATAGGCGATTGTCAATATTCCATGTAACTTTACAGCACAGAAAGTGAAACTTAAAATTAAAAAAATCTAAAATTTAGGAACTTGTGAGACTCTGGGATAGAGTGTAGACTGTGACAAAAGAAGCTAGTTGCATACAAATGTATGAAACAACCTTGATGGAGAGAGTAGGGGGCAAAGGTGCCGACCTAAGTAACCTGGAAATGAGTGTAGTCTCTAAGATTAAAGGCAAAGGAAACTGCATACAAACACTGTATTATAGCTGATAATTAATTAACTGGATGGAGAATAGGTAACTAGATCCTTCACTGTTGGGGTGGAACTTTATAGATAAGGAAGGACAATTGTCCAGAATAATCCCTGTTATAGTGTATTAGAAATGAAGACATCAGTATAAACTCATGTGTGGCTTAATGTAGATACAGATGAAAACACATACAAATATTTAGCAACAAGCTCAGTATCCAATGAACCAAGGCTCATTAGAGAAGTTGCTGACTGCAATACTGAGCCTGGAAATCTAAAAGGTAAGCCAAGAACATCTATTAGTGCCAAAAAGGAAAGAGAGTATTCAAAAAAGCAAACATCCACAATAATGGGGATATGACAAAGGGACAAGAGCCAAATGGAAGAATTCCCAATGGTAAAGCTCACACAACTTGATCCATAAACTCAGTATGCATGAACCTATACTGATTTTAATAAATCATTAAATATTTTAACCAAGTAGATAAATAAATGAGGGAAATGAAAATATTCTCATCTAGAAGAATTCTAAATATGTTATTTAGATATTCCATTTTCAAGGTGATAGAGTATAACTCCCCTCTCCTATCAGTATAGATGATATGATACATCTCTGCAAAGTCCACAGTATGGAAACAGGGGAGAATGAATAACATTACAGTAGAGAAATCTGACAAACACTATGCCATCAAGGTGGCCAGATTAATACCAATAGCTATAATTCATGTTGATGGTGTGTACCCTTGATATTCAATGATGAAAATGGTACTTCACTTCTGTGATTTTCCTTCCCAAACCAAGACCCCACTGTGGCCATGAGAAAAACATTAGACAAATACCAGTTGAGGGATGTTGTACAAAACACTTGACTAGTAATCATTAAAACTGTAAAGGTCATCAAAAATAACGTCTAAAGAACTATCACAACCAAGAAGATAGTAGAATATGGCAACTAAATATGGTTATCCTGGATGAAACTGTGGGACACAAAAAGGGCATGAAGGAAAAATTAAAGAAATCGAAAATAAATATGTTCTTCAATTAAAAACAAAACCAAATAAAAACACACACAAGAAACTTCAAGTCACAAAATATTTATGTGATTTCCTAAAAATCCCAAAGCTGGAAAGTGGCAGCACACTTGCTGGACATGATTTCCTCTGACTTTGAGTCCAGAGCTCTTTCCACTAGGAGAGAAGAGATCTCATCAGTGTGCATGCATTCCATCCATAGCCTTGGATTTCAATGCCATTGACAACTGCCAACAGTCCAGGAATGAAAAGACCTCCTGTTGGCAAGAGCCAGATTTTTTCATCCAGATTCTATTATGTTTATCTTCCACTCATTTCTGTAATGAGTTTTTGGAGAAAGGTAGGAGTGAAACACTATATTGGGTTCAGATCCTTTTTTAAAGATTTTTAAAGATTTGAAGATTTTTGAAGTTTTAACAAAAGATTTTTCAAATGACTGATTTAAAATGTACATTAATGCTTTTCTAAATTTAATAGACTAGGAACTTTTTTTTAAATGTCTTTTTAATGTTTTATTTATCTTTGAGAGAGAGACAGAGAGAGAGAGAGTGACCGGGGGAGGGGCAGAGAGAGAAGGAGACACAGAATCCAAAGCAGGCTCCAGGCTCTGAGCTGTTAGCACAGAGCCGGATGTGGGGCTCAAGCTCATGAACTAGAAAATCATGACCTGAGTCGAAGTGGGATGCTTAACTGACTGAGCCACCTAGACAGCCCTGGACTAACAACTTTTAAAACTAGCAGAGCTAGAACATGGAATAAAAGAAAATCCTCAATTATTCTTTTTTATGAAGATTTTATTTTCTTAATTTTTCAATAAAGATTTTATTTTTAAGTGATCTTTACATGTGGCAAGGGGATTGGACTTACAACCCCAAGATCAAAAGTCAAATGCTCTGTTGACTGAGCCAGCCCGGTGCCCCATCAATTGTTCTTGATAAAAGGTAAAGTGTACATAAAATATTGTGATACCTATAATTCTTTTACAATCATCAAATGAGTGTCTTACAGAGTTACACTTTACCTTGGGTAGGTTGTCTCTGAATTTGTCAGCTCTCGTGCTAGGATCTCCGGGTAGGTATTCAAATTTCTACCACAGTTGCAGGTATTCCAATGGTCTACTTAATTTTGTACTATGTTCACTGGACTGAACTGTCCCATCAGAGAGTTTCTGGCCTCCCTCACTTCCTTGCTTGTACACCATTTGATACCACGGACCACCTGGCTCTTGCTCATTTCTGCAGGTTCCTGCGGTGGCCTGATAATGTTTAAATTATGATAACCACAGCAGTGAAAACAGCTTACAGCTTTTCAGTCCAAACCCAAAGCCAATGTTACATCCATAAACAAACAAACAAACAAACAAACATCAAAGAATGTGATTCAATGCCAGACCCTCTTTAGGTACCTATCTACTCGGGGTGTTTTTGGTTCAGTTTGGATCTCTAGAACTTCTAAAACTGACAGCAGAATGGTATTTTTAACCTTGTTTAAATTTTTTTTTTGTCAATGTTTATTTATTTTTGAGAGATGGAGAGAGACAGAGCATGAGCAGGGGAGGGGCAGAGAGAGAGGGAGACATAGAATCTGAAGCAAGCTCCAGGCTCTGAGTGGTCAGCACAGAGCCTGACGCGGGGCTCAAACTCATTAATGGTGAGATCATGACCTGAGCCAAAGTCAGATACTTAACCAACTGAGCCACCCAGGTGCCCCTATTTTTAACCCTTTTAAAGCTACTGGGACCTTTTGAGAATCTGATGAGTGCTTCGGATGCTCTTTTCAGGAAAAAAAAAAAAAAGGATGCACTAAGACACTACATTTTCACTTGATTTCATGTTGTTTTCTCTGATCCTACTAAAGCCATGGATGCCAAGTTAAGGTCGCCAATTTTTGAAGTTATTCAGAAACCTTTCATCCCAGATCTGGTTAGAAAAAAGAGTGAGCTCCTATGAGTTCCCTGTATACCGTGTGTACTCAGCTCATATTTCCAGAGTAATGGAAGGGATTTGATAAGCCATGCTATATACCAAATGTGGTATATAAGGCATCAATCTGAAACCATCTGAATTGTTAAATGGTTATCTACCATTTAAGACCTTCAGTAATGATGGGAACATAGTTCCCTTAAACCACTTTGTGGAATGCTTACATTTTCCCCTAGAGTTTTTTTGGAAAGTTTTACATAGCCAAATAATTTGTTTCATTTCCATTCCTTTCCATAAATAAGATGTATGGAGAAAGAGGGAGACAAAAATATGAAGAAATTCCAAATCTGTAAATTCATTTTCTGTATGTGTACTAAATGGATTTAATGAAGTAATAAGTCATTGGCACAAATATTGATATGGGAATAATATTAAGATTTCCATTGGATTCCAGTACATATTAACTTTTACCAAAGAGAAAAAATACAGCAAGATGAGGTTTGCCTTTTTGTTTTGAATACTTGCAATAGCTGAACATTTATTTTTACTACTGAAAATGTATCTGTTACAGAAGTGGACCCCTGGAGTTATGTAATGATTATTAACTATAAGCCAAAAATTTGGTGAATTATATGAAATATGCTTTTTTGTCATTATTTTTAGATTTCTAGAATAAATTTTTTTAAAGATTTTATTTTTAAAGAATATCTATATCCAGTGTGGGGCTCAAAGTCACAACCCTGAGACCTAGAGTCACATGCTTCACTGATGGAGCCAGCCAGGTGCCCCAAGAATATTTAAAAAAAAAAAAAAAAAAGATTTAAAACAAATGTAAGTCCAAGATAAAAATAACTTACTAAAGATTTTGCACTTTATTAGATACTCATTCATTTATTTTCCGCAGCATTTACTGCCTTATATTATATAAATTTTCTATTAATCATTAAGATTATGGGAGATTTTCATCAGTTTTGTTTGCTGATATTCACAGGTGCCTAGACAGTATTTGGTACATAGAAGGCACTCAGTAAATATTTGCTGAGTAGATAAATTATTTCTTTTATCTCTGTTTCACTTTTTGGGAGTGGAGGGGTTGTGTTGTGGTTGTTATTAGGATAAAATTGCAGTATTAGACATGTTGATTCCAGGGTCATTGTAAAATTTAAAGTTTTGAAGTCTATACTAAACTTTACTTGTTTAACAAAATGGAAGAGGACCAAAAGCTCAGAGTCCTGTCATTTCTGATAGCTATGATATCATCTTTCATAAAGTATATGCTGCTATTTTCCTCTGCATAAGTGCTTTAAAACCTTCACATTCATGGGGCACCTGGCTGGCTCAGTCAGTTGAACGTCCGACTTTGGCTCAGGCTGTGTTCTCACAGTTCACGGATTAGAGAGCCCTGCATTGGGCTGTCTGCTGTCAACACGGAGCCTGCTTCGAATCCTCTGTCTCCCTCTCTCTGCACCTCTCCCCACTAGTGCTCTCTCAAAAAAAAAAAAAAAAAAAAAAAAAAAGCAAAATCCTCACATTAATGTTTTTCTTTCTGTGGAATGGGAAAAATCACTGGAATCAGATTAACTGATACTCTCTAACATCTTCCTAACAAAGGTTTCAATTCTGGCCTCAGTACTTCCATCATAGTCATCTGATCTGTTCCCTCTTCCCATTTTCACTGCCAACATCTTCATGAATCCTCATTATTTTTCATTCAAGCTACTGTTAAGTGGCTCTCTAGCTTCTTGAGTGCATATCTGAGTGTTTATTGTGTGTCATGTGCTGCTTGCCGCCTCTGTCTCCCCCACCTCCAGTTTCACTGCCAATATTTTCTCATACATCTGCTACCAGCTAATCTTCTTGAACTCCAGTACTCATCATAACCTTCTGCTCACAGACCATCTGGGGAGAAAGGATTAACAGCAGGGTATACCTTTTCTCTGTGGGAAGATTTCAGCTTTGTTTCTTTGAAAATGCATAAACAGGAAACTGTATTATGAGACATCATTGTTTATTAACTCCCATTGGTGAATTACATCGGTACTGGAAAGACTTTGAATGAACATATATAAACCCTGAAGGTCTACATGACAAAAAGAAAACATACAAAAACCTAATAGAAAATACAACCCTTGGCCTCTTTGTGTCATGTCTCTTGTAAAAAGCATGGCTCTTGAGGAGGTTATCAGCCACTCTCACAGGCTGTTATGTATGAGGCTGGCCTATGCTGAGGTGACTTTCACCCACCCCTAGGGACTCAACTTTTAAAACTGAGCTGCCCCCTTTTGTGGAGTTTGGAAAGCAGTGCCCAGACTCTTATAAGAAATCTCAAGGAAAGCTTACTTGATGAAGCCATGCTGACATGCTCTTTCCCTTTCCTTCCTCAAAGTTAAATAAACCTGACACAGGTATAGTCAGTGGTTCCCTTAAATATGAATGCCAATTTGAAATCACGATTGCTGCTGGGTTTGCAGGAAAGACGTTGTGACATCAATGGTTTTGTCATTGCCTAGTCATATAGCCTGGCACACACCAAATGCAACTGGGCTTCAACTTTATTTTCCTTTCCCCTACAAAACCAATTTTGAAGCCCATAGCTGAAAGTAAAATGCATCACAAATCTAAGAATCCCTGCACACACTAAGCAACTTGCGAACAGAATCAAAATCTCATTCATTTTGTATCTCCTTCACCTTACACACAGTACTTGACATATTGCTAGTTCCCAATTTTTATAGGAATGAATTATCCACAGAGAAATGCCTGGGAATGGAGTAATTCAAAGGATCAGAGAGATGTTAGAAAATCCCTTAGAAATGACTCCAGGAGAGTAATAAAGAAAAAAAAAAGAATAAATCAAAACATAACCAAATATTTTGGGGGCACCTGGGTGGCTCAGTCAGTTGAGCATCCGGCTTCGGCTCAGGTCATGTTCACAAGGTTTGTGGGTTTGAGCCCCATGTTGGGCTTTGTGTTGACATCTCAGAGCCTGGAGCCTGCTTCAGATTCTGTGTGTCCCTCTCTTTCTGTGCTTCCCCTGCTCACACTGTCTCTCTCTGTCTCCCTCAAAAATAAACCGTTAATTTAAAAAAAAATAACCAAATATTTTATATTGATAATTATATAAATTCATAGAATCTTAGAGTTAGAAAGAACTTTTTCACATAATATAAACTAGCCTTCTACTTATTGTTGGTGTCATTAAAAATCTCCACCAGGTAATTGGCCATCTAGTCTCCTTTACTCTTCAGAAGATGAGTTAATCATTATTTAAGTATTTCATGAAATAGCCTTTGTAACAGCTCTAATTTCTATAATTCTCTTCCAGTTACCTTAACAATATTTGTCTCAGGAATTTATATCCATTCTTTCTTCTTCTTCTTCTTCTTCTTCTTCTTCTTCTTCTTCTTCTTCCTCTTCTTCTTCCTCTTTTTCTTCTTCTTCATCTTTGTAAAATAAATGCTGCCTCTTCCAGTTGATAATTCTTGAAATATTTTAGAGGTGGTTTTCGTATTTTCCCCTATTCTTCTCCTTCTAACAACATTAAATACGAGACATTATTTCTAGAGTCCTCACCATCTGGCTTTTTTTTTTTTTTTTCTTTTCTGGATTTCTTCTGATTGATCATTATCCAGCTTAAATCTGCCTCCTATCACACTATGAGTGGGGATCTGTTGTTGTTGTTGAAATTTAAATATAAGCAGACAACATTTAGATTTTTGTCCTTTGCACCCGACTTTACCTGTGTTTTAAATCTTAAAATGTTCCCCTAAAAGACTAATCTATTTTATTGCTACCCTTCCCTCCAAGCCAATTTCAGATGCCAGTCCTGGAAAGTAAAAGCAGCACTGGAAAGCTTCTGAACTCTAGTTTCCAGCTTAAGGTTGTGTCTGACTACCTGATATGGATTGATCTGATTTAGGCAGACATGCCACTGTGGCTATTCTGGTGGCTTTACTCTTGCAGATGGCAAATTCACTCTTGGCCGAGTACACAGGGATCGCACTAAAAGAAATGGTAATACAAGGCAATACCCCTCTCACATCCAAATGTTCATTGGCAGGAATGAAACCCTGAGGCTACCCTGGGGCTATTGCTATTTTTTTTTTTTTTCAGAGCAACCAAGGCAAGAGGCACTCCAGAATTAAGACCCTTTGTTTTTCACACCCCTCTTTTCCACTACACCAATGCACTGCCACATGTTTCAGTGAATACATCAAGGCTGGAGATTTGAATTGTATTCTGGCCTTGTTGCTAATTACGTGATCTTGGATTTAAATATAGTACCCTGACACCAACCTCACCCTTGTTTGCTTCAATTACTTTCTCTATAAAACTCAAAAATCCTGTTCAGCTGTAAATCTTCATGCCTGTCTTCATCATCTTGTGAACTGGCATTGACTAAGTTAAGGTTGGTCTCTCTCACTTTTGGGAATGGGTACTCAGCAAATTCAGAGTCACTCTGAAGCCAACTGCTAAATGGGTATATTTGCACTGATTCTCAAAGGGCAAGGAATGCAGACAGAGCATTTACTGGAAATAACTCTCAGGGAGCACAGGAATAGATTCAGAGAATGCAAGGTAATTCTAGTCACAATTTTTTCTTCTGCTCGGTGTGCACAATCCCATTCTGTCACATGACACCATCCAATGTGTGGTCAGAACAAACAAGGAATTGTGTGACAGAAGAGAACAGTACTTAGGAGACAGAAAACACAAATAGAGAAAAAGGAAGAGAAAATGCTGCTAATGGTCTAAGAAAACCTAAATGCAAAGGGAACGGCATACATTTAAATGATAAGTTAAGGAAGCTTTCTGTAACAGCCTGACAGCATATCCTCTAAAGGAAACTAGTTACAAATCACCATCGTTAGAGCTGGTAGCACAGAGTAGCAAAAACAGTTCACAGTGAAGGAAAATCTGGCAGAAGCAGGAAAACTGAAAATAGAAAAAATAATGACAATTTTACCAGAGGACAAAATGCTGTATCTCCTTTATTAGACTAAACCTGAATGTTAAGAGTGTGCTTGTAGACTAGATGCAATAGGAAGGCATTGGTATTCAAATCACTTGTCATAGTCACATTTTAATCCAATCATGACACAAGGGAGAGAAGTAGAGAAATTAGGAATGTATTAGAAGAAACAGGAAGAATGGGGCAAATAAAAGGTGACAAGCTTAAACTGCTTAAACTCCTAGCCCTTCCCTCGTAAAAGCCTCAGATTTATCTGTGTGAAACTCCTGAGAAAATATGCTTTACATACAAATAACAGACCAGCCAGGATGAGGGGCTTTGACCTATCTCAATACATAATGATAGCTGAAATCTATTATCATAGACATTATAGATAGTTTTAAAAAGTGATAATAACACCATTTCTTTTCTTTATAGGAGTTCTTATTCCTTAACTAGGGAGGCAAAGAGAAAGATAAAATTATCATTTTATGCTCTAGAGAATTATAAAACTATCATCATGAAAATTAATTTCCTGGTGAGTTAGACATACCATTATTAGTGTGAATATTCTAAAAACATTACAAAAATAGTGGAACAAATGGATATACTAATAATTGAAAGAAATGATGACAATATATTAAGGTGTTTTTTTTTTTTTAAAACTAGGAACCATTATCTATTATTTTAAGACATAGTTATATCTTTCAATAAAATTACAATGTTTTTTAAACTGGAACACCTAAATGACATGAAATATCCACTAAAATATTTCTTTTTTACCTTTTAAAAATATCTGCTGTTCTCATTATCCAGTTAAGGTAAAAGTATGAGGATAAATAAGCATGCTTCTCAGTATTCCTTTCAAAGAAATATTAATTCTTAAATTTCTAGAAAAAGTTTTAAACATTACAATATTCTAATACACATGAATCAATAAATTATTCTCTAAATATTGGTTATTTTCCTCAAAGATTTAAATTAATTATGAAACAAATGGAAATGGGAGTTATAGTATTATTACTATAAGGAAATAACATTGGCTATGACTTTTAGGGTTTTTTTTTAATGTTTATTTATTTTTGAGAGACAGAGAGAAACAGAGCATTAGCAGGGGAGGAGCAGACAGAGAGGGAGACACAGAATCTGAAGCAGGCTCCAGGCTCTGAGCTGTCTGCACAAAACCCGACACAGGGCTTGAACTCACAAACCTTGAGATCATGACCTGAGCCGAATTTGGGCACTCAATCAACTGAGTCACCCAGGTGCCCCATGACTTTTAGTTTTAATTGCTAAGTACTTTCTTGTATCCTATGTGGATTACTAGGTTTGCTTTTATAAAGTTTCATATGGAATTTCTAAGTCAGCTACTCATGAAAGTAACTGAGTACTTCTTAATTAATCCAACCACTCATCATTACCAGTGTTTTGTAATAACTTGAAAAATTTAGACTTAGGTCACTTAGGATTTAGAGAAAAACTAAGTGTAACATTTAACCTTCACTGGGCCAAATAGAAGAATTCTATCTCTGAAATGCCAACAATAAATCCATGTGGCTGATTTGCTTTGGCAGCTGCAAATGTGTTGGCTTCCTACAAATGTCTTCATTACTATCTATTATTTCATGATGGCATTGATGTAAGAAATTTTCACAAATCTATTTTCCTGGGGTTAATTATTTAATTAATGGTATCTGTCAAGCCTGCAAACACTGCTTTTAACTGATCAAATTGGTAAGGTTCAGAAGTATCATCATCTTCACACTTACCATGTGGATTGGTACCTTTGACCTGCAACTGGAGGACAGCACCAAGTAGCCTGGACGCAACCCTTATAATATGAACAATGACCCCATGCAGGAGTTGCTGCTTTCAAGTTGACAAGGTGCAGGCACCAATTATGCTGCAAAATGTGGGTGTGATTTTTGTGGCTACAAGGACTTGGCAGCAAATAATTCCATCAAGCAGAAATTTACTGTCAGGTTTTATAGTAAGCACTATGGATTCCAAATGAGGGAGAGTGAGGGAGAGAGGAGAGAGAGAGAGAGAGAGAGAGAGAGTTACATACAATCTTCATTGTCATTTTGAGTTTGACCATTTGAAAGTACTTAGGGCCAAAAAGTTCTGCAAAGATGATCTCTGAGCCCTGACAGCACTAGGTGTTTAAGAAAAGTACAGTTCACAAAACTGATACGCTAATTGGTAGAATATGTTTATTTAACCATAGCAAGGTTTGTTCAAGGAAACTATGCTAGAAAGCAAACTCCATCTCTTCCTACCCCAAAAGCATACACACATGACATTCTTTTAATTGTCGGTGGCAATATTTCAATATTTGGTCACATTGGTGATTATTCAAAATGAAACTAAGTGATGACAGTCCCTCTTTTTTAAAAAAACACTTTTTAATAGTTTTTTTTAAAATTTTTTCTTTGATCTTTATTTTTGAGAGAGAGAGAGAGACAGCGTGTGAGCAGGGGAGGAGCACAGAGAGAGGGAGACACAGAATCTGGTGCAGGCTCCAGGCTCTGAGCTGTGAGCACAGAGCCTGACACGGGGCTCGAACTCACAAACTATGAGATCATGACCTGAGCTGAAGTCAGACACTCAACCGACTGAGCCATCCAGGAGCCCCTAAAAACATTTTTTTTAATCTTTATTTATTTTTGAATGACAGAATCCGAGCAGGGGAGCAACAGAGGAAGAGGGAGGCACAGAATCCAAAGCTGGCTCTAGGCTCTGAGCTGTCAGCACAGAGCCCAATCTAACTCACAAACTCCAAGTTCAGGACCTGAACCTAAGTCGGACGTTCAACCAACTGAACCACCCAGGTGCCGACAGTCCCTCTTTAGGAAAAAGATAACATACAATCAATCTTGGATTTAGACATTAGAAATTATTTTCCCCTTCCAAATCTGTTTCTTAATGAAATTCTGAAGCTATATAAATTCCATCTGAAGTATATTTTCCCCTCTTCTTTCTACCTCTTTACTTATGATAATATTCTGAATCTTATAAATTCTATACTATCTTAAAAGTCTTCCCTGACTCACCTAGTCCCTGGATATTGCTGTCTTCTGATTTCTTGTAGTAACCTTCTGTCTAACCAACTCACATATGTCACCTTTTAATAATAAATTGACTTTTTATGTCAGATTAAATTTGGTTTCCAATTGGATTAGAAGTCCCTTATAGGTAGGTGCCTTGTCTATATTTCTTAGCTACCCTCAATATATGTGTAGATAGTCATATACACATATTACATACTCAACTATTTGAAAAGGACACCATATGGTATGTAATGCCTGTGTAAGGAGGGATAGATGATATTTCTGAACCATTTGCTTCTCAAAGTCTGGCCAAACTGCTTAGGGAGCTAATTCTTGTCAGTAAATTGATGTTTATACAGCACACTCTAATAAAAGCATAGAGTTTTAATGAGAACTTAAAATATAAATACAAATGCAAATTACTTAACACTGGCAGATAACACTCTTAAATGACCTCACAAATGGGTCAACACTAATACTTGGTTATAGTCATCTAGAGAACTGGGCTCAAGATCATACCTGATCTCTTAATAGTCATTGACTTTGGATGAAACAAATTTCCTAAACCTGTATTCTCCAGTCTGAAAACACAGAGAATAAGAGGTGTATTACCTACTTCTTAGAGTTTTAAGTACCAAGTGATATAATATATGTAAAAATACATGTAAACCATACTATGCTATAGTCCTGTTAGGTATCATTTTGTTATACTTAGGAATAAAAGTGCTGTGATTAGATCATCAGTATATATATTTTTTTAATTTTTGTAATGTTTATTTATTTTTGAAGAGAGAGTCAGAGTGCAAGTGGGGGAGGACAGAGAGAGGGAGACACAGAATCCGAAGCAGGCCCCAGGCCCTGAGCTGTAAGTAAGCACAAAGCCTGACGCAGGGCTCAAACTCACACACCCCAAGATCATGACCTGAGCCAAAGTTGAAGGCTTAGCCGACTGAGCCACCGGGCACCCCACAAATTCTTTTTCTTTGTCTAGCTATCTCTTATGAAGTATAGAAAATGTATATTTTTCTCCTTTGTTTCTCCAGTGCCTAGTATAATGCCAGATGCTCTACTGGAAACACTATAATTCAATTTTCAATAACATAATAAGCTAATTGTATTTCTGTTACATTGTGTGAGGACCTAAAAAAAAAAAAAAAGGAAAATATAATGCAAATAGAACTATGTCAGGGTGAAATTTAAATTAATGAGTAAACCTATTTTTGTTATGTATGTTCGTCTATCATTAAATCAAGGTTATAATCCACTCACTCATTAATTTACATTAATAGGCATGGCAATATTTGCTGGTATTCTTACATATTACTACTAATCTCTTTGTAAGTATCACTAGCTAAATATAATATTTGATTGATTAGTTTGGGAGTCAGTAAACATTTTCCATAAAGGGCTAGATAATAAATATTTCATGTTTTGCAAGCCACATAGTCTCTCACAACTACTCAGTTCTGCCCTATAGTATGAAATTAGACATAGACACTATGTAACAAATGGGTATGCTCTGTTAGAATGAAACTTTATTTAGAAAATTCAGGGTAAAACAAATTTGCTCCATGGGATTTGCTGGCCCTTGTTCAGTTCAACACAACATACTTAGAACATAGTAGATAAAACTCAGAAATTTTAGCATACATAGAAAATATCAATAAGAGCTTCAGTTCTTCTGGATAAAAACACTTAGGATGATAGCATGAAGGTGCATAGATTTAAACCCTAGTCATGATTTGGAATAGTCTGGAAAAATTAATTTCAGGGCTTTTCAAAGTAAGGGGTGACTTCTCTGGGTGTGAGGTAAGATGGGTGGATAAATGACCATTCATTAAGACTGGCTATAAAATGTTAGAATTTCTTTGCCATTAATTTGTGTATGCAATATAATGTATAAAATATATTACTACAGTCTTATATGCATTTATATTTATGTAATTTATAAATAAATATATACCAATATTGAGGCATAGAGCCAACATTTTTTAAATGATATGGCAAGAGATTAAACAAAATCTGGAGTCGATGGAACTTAGATAACCAATTAATTTCAAGTTTCTGATTAACATGAGTAACAGAAAAATTACAATGAATTTTGATCTCATGGTGAACCCGGCCAACATAATTTTGAATGGTGAAACACCCTCCATGTGAGTGGTAATGGGATTTATTTATAAGTGCTGGTGATATTTTTAAGCACTTTAAAATAGGAATAGCATTCAGGAGCCTAAGCGTGAGACTGTACGATCAAGTTCTGCATTGAAAGCCAGTGTTTCTGTCGGTCCTTCAATTTTTTCTTGTTGAGAAATGAAAGACTCCACACAGTGCAATATGCCATAAGAGACCCAGGCAGGAATGGAGTAAAGATGCTGATCATGGCTAAAGCCCAGGAAGCAAGTTACAGGGTGGAAAGTGGGAAAGGCTGATAATGAATAATGGTGCATGCATGCACACACACACACACACCTCCTCCACCATCAACACACACACACACACACACACACACACACACACACACAGGCCTCCTGTTTGCTGAGCAACAACTCCCAAAGTGGGAAAGGATTAGGGGAAGCTGTCATCTTAACCTGTAATTTTTAGGTAAAAAAGTTCTGTTTTATCAATTTCTTTAGACATCATCAGTAATGTTTTTGAAATTTCTCTAAGTATGTTTCAGAACCTGATGAACTGCCAACTTCTATCCTATGAAAATCTCTGCTTCATGAAATCTAACCCATCCGGTTACAACCAACACAATGTTTCTAGGATACAAGATTAAAAACAATGAAATCCTAGCAGCATATTTAACAACCAATTGGGGTCTTATTCGATACCTATATGATCAACTCAATGTACAGAAATCAGTTGCCAAGGTCTCAGAAAAACAATTTAAAAAAATTATCTGATTCTTAATATATAAGAACTGGTAAAGGGTATGACACATCAGTGGCACTTAATAAGGACTGGCAAATAGGTGAGTTTCATAGTGACAAGTGAGATGTCTAATACAAAAAGGCCTAATTATATCATTTGTATAAAAAATGCTGTAGACTTATTTGTAATTTTAGGTACATGTGATGACTGTATAAAGCAGCGCATGACTCATCTAACATCAGTACTCACTGTCTGGGAGTTTGTTTCCCACAGTATCTTAAAAGTTGTCAGCAATAGAACAATCCAACCATCCTCTGCTTTTCAGTCACCGTGATGACCACTGAAAGGAACTCCATGTTCTGGAGTTCAGTGCTTTAAACCAGTAGCTCAAACTATTGCCTGCCTCAGTGGCATGGAAGTGAATCCGTTTCAGCTCAGAAAGACATGAGCTTGGCTCCTCATCTCTGTCCCTTTCCAAGGAGCAAGCTTAGACAAATACTTCTGATGCTGGGACTCTCATGTTAGGCAAATGAAGAGCTTCTTGCAGGTTGTTAGGATTGAGGTTAAGTTTATTAAGCATGCAAGTCCCATGTCTACCTACTGAAGGAGTGCAGGATGAGATGCCCCAAAATATGCCACTTTGACATAAATATTACTTTGGGTTAAAAGTAATAAAAACCTAGCAGATGCATGAATAGCTTTCTGCCTCCTCCAAGACTGCCTAAATTTACTTTGGAAAGGAGAGCCTGCAAAAGGAACAGAACTATTAACAGAGGCTCCCTTTTAAGAAAGGACATTATCTGCATAATAAAGCAAACTTGTCTTCCCCCCAACATCCCTTTTCACCTTCTTTAGTTTTCTCCCCTTTGTATACTCAGACCCCTACCCCTCTCTTTAACTCAGATAAACTGCAAGTTGCCTCACTGATCTTCGGACTTTCATTTCTATGCAGATTCCCCCTATATACATCTATTAAATCTGTTAATCTATGTAATGTCAATTTGATTCTAAGTCCCTTTAGCAGGACCATAGGGCAGAGGAAGGTCCTCCTCCCCAACACTAGAGGCACTAATGCTGAAAAGAATCACCTGTAGCCCTTCAAACAACTCTCTAGCCTATTCTTTATTGTATCTTGTTTAGGATAAATGAAAGAAAATATAAACACATATTGTTGTAATGGCTCCTTTGAAAAGGTGATTTCAAGTCTAGTATCTACTCTTCATAATTAAAGTTCTTTCTAAGTTTATAGCAGTTCTCATTTTTAGGGGAGAACAAACTGTGGGTTTGACCTCTGAAATGATTCCAAGTGAGGCCTCAACAGTATCCTTTGCTGACCATTGAATTAATCTGCTATAAGCCTTTTTAAAGTTGCTAGGGGAAATATTTTTAAGTAAAAAGTAAACTAAGCAGCAAAATATAAACAAAGCTTTTTTTCCCCTCAAAAACATTTTGGATTTACTTCTTTTTTAGGAACTAAAAAATAATGTAATATATATAATGAGGTAGCAAAACGTTATACTTTTTTAAAACTAAACTTTGTAGACACAGATGTATTTGTATTACACTCATCTTATGTTTAAATTCTTCTCCCAAATGGAAATATTCATCTTCACTGTGGCTTAAAGGTAGCATGAGGACTGAATTTTAGTCTCTAAAATTCTGAATTTACATAAAAGGAATACCTGCTAGTATTATTACTAGATCCTCCAATTATGCTACAACTTTTTTTCTTTTTTACAGCATCTATTGAAGATTGTTCTCAATGTTGATCCTTTAGAGTGTAGTTTATTCATTATATCACTATAAATATAGCCTCCCATCAAACCCAGGCAGAGAGTTGTTAGGGAAGGAAGGGACTGAAAAGAAATCTAGTAACACTAAGAGACTAATATTATAATAACTGATCATCTGGAGTGCCATGAGAACTTTCCAAAATATCTCTTCACAGAACACCCAGAGGAAATTAAGTTCTCATCTTGCTTTGTAGGTAGAAATGAGTGATTCAATGTTTTATAACTGAATGTACTCATAGAAAATGACTGCTTAGCATTGCAACAATTATTATGAGATAAGCACTTGGAACCAATGGAAAAACAAACAAGCATTTACTGTGAAGCATCATAGCTCTATCTAAAGTGTGTAGCTACATGGAAAAGTTTATAAATTTGAGATTTCAATATAATAAGTTCTTAAATAAATATACAGTTTTCAGACTACAAATATAGTCTACTTCTTTTGGAAAGTTTAAGTTCTTCCCAAAGTACAATCAAATATACTTCAATATGTTATAATATGTTTACAATACTTTAGAATGAATTTCTTTAAGGCAGTACAGGGAATTTGAAAATAATGACATATATTAATCCATTTATTACTTTATTTATTCAATCAATATTTATTAACTGGTAAGTTGTAAAGAAATGACTACTTAAAACCTGGCTATTTGGAACAGTCATCTTTTTCTATACAAACAGTGCTATGAAAATTACATCCCAATGAAAAGTTATATCCTCCTACTGAGTAGGAGTAGGACAGTTTCATCTCTACTTAAACACCATAGGTTTCCAGAGGAAAATGTAATTGGAATTTCCAGCTTTAATGCAAGAAATGAATATGTTTCCAACAGAAGTAAATCTAAAATATGTAAGATTTTCATATATATAGACTTCAAGTACACATCTTCTGATTTATAATCAAATGACAGGGGAAAAAAGATTTGAAGTCAGTACTCTCTTAGAAAATTCAAGCTATTCACTCTTGAAATACAAAGATGGAGAAAAGAAGATAGGATTCCTATATCTTATTGTCGCCTTTATTTCTATGTGAAAGAAGATACCTCTTTAGGTCAATTTCATCTTCAAGAAGAAAAAAGAACTGGAATGTTATTACTGAACACAAGAAGTCTGCAAGGTGTGGATGGTAGTCAAGAATTTCTGTCATATACTAAATCTAATCAGCTCCTCTTAATTTCAGTTTTTCTACAAAATAGGTGTGGAAATTTTACCTACCAACTTTGAACTATTACCAGTATTAAACAATACATTATACATAAAGTGCTCAGCATAGTGCTTAATCATGGAACATACTCACTAAAGTTTAGGTGTTAATGTGTACTGTATTACTTTTTTGGTTGATAGTGATGTTCTGGAATTGCTTGATGGTGACGCACAACCTTGTAAATAAACTAAAAACCACTGAATTATACACTTTTAAATAGCAAATTTTATTTTATGTTAGATATTATCATGGATTATATGTCAGAAAAACAAAAAACAAAATAAGGTTTGCTATGATTATGTTTATTATAATACACATTAATAAATACAAAATATCTTGTACATAGAATAGAGATTTTCTGTCTTGAAATACTATGGCACAAAAGTCTATGAGAAAAGTTTGACATAGCTAATAGCTAGTGTAAGCTCGAAGTCTTTTAGTTATACCATAATGTATAATAATAGTGGGTAAGGAAACAACAGGAAGGGTTAGAAAAATGGAGAGATAAAAGATGATAAAGTTGAGTGGCGTCTGGTAGGCTCAGTCGGTTAAGTGTCTGACTCTTGATTTAGGCTCAGGTCATGATCTCACGGGTCATGAGTTAGAGCCCCATGTCAGACTCTGTGCTGACAGCATGGAGCCTGCTCAGGATTCTGTCCCCATCTCTCTTTGCCCCTCCCTCTCTCTCTCTCAAAAATGAATGAATAAACTTGAAAAAAAAAAAGCTTAAATGATGATGAAGTTGATATGTTTTATAAATAATTGCTGAGATTTTGTGATGTAGTTGAATAAATACACATACATTTGGCTAAAAAAGTAGGCAATATTGAAGAGTGCAAAATAGGATATGACATAGCATCCAATCCAATTGAGCCATTTACTAGAGGAGTAGGTACTGGAAAGTTAGCAATTCAATCATCCACAATTTTCATGAATTCAGATTTTGCCAGAGCCAAATTCTAACTTCTCCAAATATAGTAAATGAATGACTTGGATAAAGTAGATTGGTTCAGTATATTTTTTTTTCCTAATTAATCAATTGAAATTATAATGTGCATGCTTCTTGAGATGAATTCAGTAAACTTTAATTCTTTTCTCTTCCCTCTTCTGCAATGTCTCCAGTGATGACTGCATCCATACTTCCAATGGATGGAACACGAAGAGGAACATGAGGACAGGGCTCAGGATACTTGTTTCTATATAAGTTATTAATTAATCTATGTACTATATGGATATTTATTGAGTATTCTTTGTGTTCCAGATATCAGTAATATATAGAATATCTCATAGTAGAACCAAGTTTTCTGATTTCTGGCCAGGGTCTGTTCTGCCTCCCCGCAGTCCCCCTTGGGAGATAGAGAGGCTGCTCTTTATTTAAATGACTTTAATTGAGGCCAAAAAATTACAAGAAAAGAAAATTCATGAAAGTGTTTTATTCTATCTTTTACACATATTACTATACCTGGATATTACATAAAGGAGGCTAAATTCTTTAATACCTTTCAAACTTTGAAGGAAAATAAAAGGCTCTCTTATTCAGTCTACATATAAAGTGTGAACTAAGCTGGGAGAAACATAACTCAATAAAGTCTAATACTTCAAGAGTAGAACCAGCATACTTTTGGCAGTGTGAGCTATTGACCTTCTACTTCAAAAATAAAATGAAATGTAAAGATGTTGAAAAAATATTTCAAATTAAAAGCAATTGATGAAATAGTCCATTATTTAGATCGATCTCTCTCTTTCTCTCTCTCATTTTTTAACATGACAGAGTATGCCAGCACATGAAAAGAGTGAAGAAAAATAGTTACAAGTTAAAGAAATTGCTCAGTTGTCTTAGTTGGAAATTCAAGAGCAGTTCAAAACCATGTTTCTGTTTAAAACTAGGTATATGCACCTAATATAGTAGAGTTGTCATCCTTAATATCTTTTATTTCACTCTTTAAAAACAGCTTATCATTTTCTTGGTTTGAAAAAATTTAGGGTTGGTCTATAAAACTGTGTTAAAATCTAACTCAGTTGACATATAATTTAGTCCTTATTCATTTTAGTAGCAAAAACTTAAGAACATTTGGAGTACTCTAGAATAGTATGTTCACCAAGGACTTTAGGCATTTGGGACAAAATCTGCAGTAGTAAATCTTTTAAATCTCTGGGGGAAATTAAGCCATGACATAAGATATTAAAAACTTAATTTTGATTGTTTTTAGTCAGCTCTTTGAATTTTCTATTAAAGAAAAACAAAAGAACAGTTTCAGCACATAGGAAGTACCAAACTATTCACAAGCAGCTTAAAGATTAAAGTATACATGTGAATCAAAACCCATCCAGCAAGAACTAGACTATCCCAAATAAATGACAAAAATTATAGAAAATAGGCTTTGTAATAATGCATTTAGTTGATTCTAAGATGCAAAGTTTTTTTCACATGTTAACAACCCTGAAATAAAGTAGCATGTTTGCAATCAATGGTCTCTTTTGATAGTATTTTTCTTTCTTAGTGGAATATAAAATTCTACTACATCATACATTTGCTGTATTGTATCCTACAATAATATGTATAATAATATGTTTCTTACACAAATATATACAAAAGTGAAATAAAGAAGTGTGTATACATACACACACACACACACACACACACACACACACACACACACACATTTCCCCTAAAACTAATTGTCCAGAGAAAAATGTTACCCATTTTCATTTCCGACGTTAGTCAATACTGTCATATACTGCTTCTATAATCATGTTTGGTTTATGCAGAACAAGAGACAGCAGAGTTTGATTTCCTAATGGAAAAAACTCAATGAACTATAACAAAAATGCATAAAGCATGAAAAACTATGTACAAACTGGGCTGAAATTTAGGATTAATAGGACATATTTAGACACTTTTATTAATTACTGCATAGTTTGAAAGAATCTTTTAACTTCTCTCTTTCATAAAATGCAAGTAATTATTTTTGTCTCTCTGGCAAGATTGTGATGTCCCAATAGTAAAAGGAAAATTATTTGAACGTGTTTCATTGAGAAGAGTTAATTATTGTAGGTACTATATTTAAAATATAGACCAAGTCAGTACTGAAGTGTTCAGTACCAGAAATTGATTTTGAAATTGAATGCAAATAGCATTGTAAGTGGAGATGGAAAGTAGACCTTCCAAATTCAATGGTGAACGTTTCTTCCTAAAATAGAAACTTAAAATATTTGTGCATTTTGATGGGTTATCATAAGGTCTTACAGCCCAAATGTTTTCCAGTTCTTTTAAAATAGTTGTGGTTTGGAATTGTCAAGTATATGTCAATCAAAAGATAGATGTTTACCAAAATAATTATTTTTAGAGTAACTGATTTGTAGGCTTTCTAAGAATAATCAGAAAGCAGGGTCATTTATTATTAAGACTGCTACAGATTATGATCATATATCCATATTTTCTTCATGAAAGATAATACTTATCTCTCATTTCCTTAGAGAGGCAGGGAAGGCATCCAGCTTACTCAAAAGTAATGTCATCATTAAAGAACAAGTTCAAAAGAAGTTGGTTAGCAGAGCCTACCTTTTTTATCCACACTGGAAATTATTAACTGATCCTTTAAAAGGCCACTCCTAACAACCTTAGCTTCAGAGTAATGTATGGTTTGTAATGTATGTAATGCATGGTTGTATGGGTCTACATCTCCTAGGTTCTTTTTGAGATGATAAATTTTGGCTTACACTTGATTCCTGCCCAGAGTCAAAGACCAAGGCAATGCTGTTAAAGACACAAACATCTAATCAATACTGTACTTCCCTACAATGTGGTAAAGATGAAGTAGAGCATAAGGGAATCTGTCTCCCACCTATACCTCATATAAAACATTGACATAGGAAGCAGTGGCTTGCTGTATGTCAAGGAAAGAATCAGGATATATGTCTGAATAAAATGTCTATTTGGATATAAAGTTGTTTTTCTGTTTCCATTATCATTGGGTGAGTTTTAGGTATTATACATGCAAGCTTTTGAATTCTGAAAAGGTGAGGGCCTGTACTTGACAGGGAATTGTAGGCCAATCTGTTAATTACAAAACCACCCTAGGCACTTCTCAGAAAGCATCACTGAAATCTTTTTCTGCTAAGAAAATATTGCAATTGGCTTCAGTCACATAATATTATTATCAAAGATATTTATAATCAGAGATTTAGAAAGCATTGCTATTTGTCAAAAAGTGCCCTATGAAAGCTGTAAATTTTAAAGATTATTTAAAATGTATTTCTCTAAAGCTTCCAGTCTTGTAAGATTGGCTGACTTGGTTTTAACATGTTACTCCTTCCACCTTTGTATTTATCCATCTTTGAATTTATCCTACTTTTATTTATCTTATTTTATTATTTTAAAATGTTTGTTTGTTTATTTATTCATTTATTTATTTAAGAGGGAGAGAGAGCATGTGTGCACACTAGCGTGGGAGAAGGGCAGAGAGAGGGGGAGGCAGAGGATATGAAGTGGGCTCTGTGCTCACAGCAGAGAGCCTGATGCAAGGCTTGAACTCACAAACTGTGAGATCATGACCTGAGCTGAAGTCGGACATTTAATTAACTGACCCCTGTATTTATCATATTTTTTAAAAGTTTTCCTTCTTTTCTTATATATTAATATTTTTAGTAAATTTCAACCCCTATGAGACTTATTATGATAGTTATAGTATAAAATTACTCACAAAGCAGAGACACTGGATGTTGAGTGAGAATAGCAGAAGGTCCTTAACATAAATGTGATGTGATTTTCCCAATTCTCAGCACTGATTTGAGACAAGGGATTGAAAATCAATCTCACGCTTTTTCTTTCTTAAACAATCATTTGTGACTTACACTAATCCTATCAGAGACCATAGAGAGCAAAAATAAAATCACTAAAAAAATGATAGTTCATTTTCTTCTGAAACAGGGCAGGATAATTGTCCAGAGAAACATATTATATCATTTCCCATTTCTGATATCAGTCACTTCTGTCACATGGAGACCCACCATATCTATAATCATGTTTGGTTTATGTAAAACATGACGCTGTAGAGCTTGACTTCTCAACAGGAATTTCAGTAAGAAATTAAAATAATGGCTTGCATGGCAAAAGACTGCTGTGATGACAGTAAGCTAATTTTCCAAGCCTGAGAATTTCAAAAAATGTTTTGACAACCAACAGTGAAAAGCTTTCATCCTTATTTCACTCTTACACCAAGTGCCAGGTTTTTATGCATTTGTTATCATGGACTTCTTCAAATGCAAGGATATTAGCATTACTGATTTGTTTTCCATTATCACATACACTCCCTACACTTTAGAGTGTCCTATAGACTGGTTTAAGATTCATTACAATAGCAATAAACTTCAGAGAAGAGTATTTTAAGCCTTAAGGTGTCAGCATAGAAATTTGAAGAAAACAGAAAACTATGCACAATCTACAAAGAGGAAAGAGGCGTGGGTAAGATATTCTGTCATTTTGCTGGTTCTAAACAAAATCGTGTATGAAGTCTCATACTGACACTTCAAATAGTAGAGGAATGCTTTCACTTTAATGGATTTAGCTTGATATATTCTCTTTCTTTTTGCAGTGCTAAATCTGCAAAACACAGTGAAATATAAGGTAAAAGTGTGCCTACCCCACAGATGGAACATAATAGAGTATTTCAATATTTTATCCTAGAGTCTGGAAATGTCTGTCAGGAATCTATAATTGTGCCATATTTTACTTCAGAAGCCACAAATGAATAATCCACATCATACCTGCATGTCACCTCTGGTGATACTTGCAATGCAACATTAGAAAAAAATAGATCAGCCATACTGACATGAATACAGTCTTACCCTTCTCATTACTCATGATCACCTACTGCAGTTCAATACAGAAAAGTAGCCAGTGATTTCTTCTCTACATACAAGATTGCAAGAACAGCATGACATCTGGACAAGAATGAAAACTGAGTTTATATGCATAGACTTTATTAATCTAATGCATAAAACATAAAAGTGTTAATCTGGAACATTTTAAAACCAAATTTACAGCAATTCTGTGTTGTGTGGTAATTAGCCATAGTTAGTCAGCAGTTCACATGAGTTACTGTAAAGGCATTATTTTTATGCAACCAAAATGTGTCTCCCACATTAATAAAAAAAATGTATAGATTTATGTATTATGACCGTAGATAGGATTTTTAATAGTCATCGTCCTCATCTACACATATCTCTGACATTTGAACATATTATAGCACAAAAGTCAGGCATGCTTCTTCTTTTCCAGTAGTCAGTGATTCTCTTCCCAAAGTGCCCAGTCTCTCATGTTTACTGTTGCCATGCCTGAAGTCATATTATCTGTCCCATCTTATGTGCCTTGTGTACCTCCATTGCCCTTACATATACACCAAGGGGACCTTGAACTGATGTGGGAAACAAGGGACAAAATTAAATTCCCTAACTACTTGTAGCCCATCGACAAGTCCTTGAAATAGGCACAGTGACCTTCTTCTAGGAATTCACCTGCCTTGATGTTGACACTTTGCTAAGGGCAAAAGGCAGTCTTAGCTTGACATTATCCCGACCTCCAGGATCCTATAAGTCTTCTTTAACATATAAAAATTCCTTTGGAAATTTCCTTTATCTCTACCCCCCAAGATATATGTCAGCAATCATCCTCTAAGCATATAACCCACTGATACACATCTGGAGGGTCTCATGGCTCAGGTTTTACTGGACAGTAATAAATGACATTTTCCTCACAATAGCTAGCCCCCTCAAGGTCCTAGAAACCTTGTTTCCAAAATTCTTTAGAGACTTACACTATCTCTAACCTCCTCCCAACTTGAAAGTATATAATCAATTGCTTCTCACAATCCCCGTGCAGTTGTTTCTGTCCATGGGTCCTATTCCCATGCTTCAAAAAAACAACCCACCTTTTGCAATGAATACATCTCGAGACTTCTTTCCTGACCGTTTGCTACGAACCCTAACATTTCCACATCAGAGCTGTAATGGACGTTCAGTAAGCTTATAGCAGTAGAGCTGCAGACTGACCATTCTGATCACTTAACAGCACAAACATATTGAACAATGGAGGAATATCATACAAGCAATAATGTCACCTCTTCTAGGCGACACTAATGGATTTGGGTACTGGTCAAACACAGGACGACAGGAAAAGTTATCAAGACATAGATTGTTGTATCAGTTGTCTGACACGTCTCTTTTATCACTATTACTGAATTCAAAAAGCAGCTCACGTGATGAAAAGCATTCCCCATACATCACCCCTTTTCTCTGACTGAAAACAGCTGTTAATGACAAGTGTTTTTTGTTTTTTGTTTGGGCACACTCTGTCACATCTCAGTATTAACAGGTGGCAGTGTCTTCCTGTGTCACACCTTTGTCAGCCTTGCAGAGGGAAAGGGTAGAACAGTTTTGTTCTAGCAGAAAGACTCTGATCACTTTAAGAAGCTTTTCTCCTTTGGCTGGTTTATATGTTCTACATTTAAACCCTCAGAATATCCAAGAACTGAGTTATTATCCCAACTTTACGGATGGAAAAACTGCACATTAAAAGGTAAATAACTTATGCAAAGGCACACAGGCAGTAAGCTGCAGTACTGGGATTTAAAAACTGTACTATGATTATATAGTTAAAGATCAGTGATTTTCCACTTCACTATTTCAGCACTCCCTACAGTATCTTACTCATTCTTTTTCAGATTAAAAAAATGGAGTAAGGAAGTCAAATTTTATAGGCAGCAAAAGCCACCGAGCTAGATACTCTCTTTCAATGTGATCATATACTAGAACATTTAAAACTATGTTAAGGTGTGTAAACAAATGGTATCAATGTCATAATTTCTTTAATGCATGCTTTTACTCTTGATTTCCATAGATAGTTCATTAAGGCTCATAGTTTTCATTATGATTTTAATGTCAGGACTATATTTTGAAAGACAGTATAATTATACTTGTTAAGTATAATTGTGATTCAAAGTCGGAATTATATCCTGGGTTCAAATTCCAGAGCAGCTAACATAAAAGTAATGTGAACTTCAGCAAATTTCTCTGTGCCTCAGTTTTCTCAACTGAAAAATAGGAATAAAAGTAGTATCCTACAACACAATTGGTAGAAGTTAAATAACTTAATATATGTTAATCCCCCAATTTATAGCAAATACTATTTCAGTGTTTGCTGTTATTATTTTTAAATTTTGTAAAATTTGCAATAACATGGTTAAATGATTTGAGGTTTCTGGCCATCCTCCCTAGAAACAAATAAAACTTTGTTGGATTTATTTATTTATTAAAAAAGTTTCTTAAGGGGCTCCTGGGTGGCTCAGTCAGCTAAGTGTCCAACTTCAGCTCAGGTCATGATCTTATGGTTCATGAGTTCAAGTCCCAAGTCAGACCCTGTGCTGACAGCTCAGAGCCTGTAGCCTGCTTCAGAGTCTGTCTCCCTCTCTCTCTTTCCCTCCCCCACTCACACTCTGTCTCTCTCTGTCTCTCAAAAATAAACATTACAAAAAAAATTAAAAAAAAAACCTTTTAATGTTTATTTGTCTTCGGAGAAAAGGAGAGTAAACAGTGTGGGGACAGAGAGAGATGGAGGGAGAGGGAATCCCAAGCAGGCTTCACACTTTCAGCACAGATGAGGGGCTTGAACCCATGAACCATGAGACCATGATCTGAGGCAAAATCAAGAGTCTGGTTTCCAGGCACTCCTGCAAATTTTTTGTTGTTGGGGCTTTATTTCATATCTTTTTGTAATGCCCATTTGACAAGCTGCCCTAAGCAAATGAGGTAATAACTGCAAAGGCCAAATTACTATTGTCTCACAGTCCTTAGAGTTCTGTGCTTGTCTTAGTATGCTGAGTCTTCTCTTTTTGGCAATAAAAGATCATGGAGCTGGGACAATTTGTCATGCAATGTCTAAAACATGCCATGGTTACCAATTCCTGGTGTTTAAAACAGGATGGGTAGAATTAGGATTAAAAAGAGAGATTTGAAAGCCTCTTCACTAGAAGGAAGGTATTGTGGGTAAATTAGTATAGTACATACTACGTGCTCCATAATCTACTGATGCACACTGGCATACTGAAGGAACTGAGAATTCATCCAGGATATAAACATGTACAACTTTCCTTAAAGTCAGCTTTTCACAAATTTATGTGTGTGTTGTGTGTGGGTTTATGTGTGTGTAAGCTTTAACCAACAGTATTTATTAACTTCTCTTTAGAAGGACACACTTTGGGAAATGTTACTCAGTTTAGATTTAATTCTACAATCGGACAGATGGGTTTTCCTGAGGAATGAAGTAGAAAATGATAAACAACAACAAACTGAGAATTTGCTTAGTCCACAGCATTTCACGAAACACCTTTCATGTAGTCCTCTCACTAAGTATTCATAACAACCCAAAGTGTAGGTACCATCATTATTCTCAGTTCAGAGATGAAACAATTAAGAATAGAATATATAAGTATCTGTCTTAAGGTCAAATGGCTAGTAAGAAGTACAATTTGAACTTATGCTGTCTAGCTGTAAAGCCTGTATTCTCTGCTCTGAGCTTTATTACTTCCTGAGGTAGGGAAGACAAGTGGTATAGGAAGTGGTTTGCGGAACTGGACATTCAGGAATGCATTCACGAGAAGGATGATCTCAGAGCTGGCTATCTGCAAGGAACTCAGGAAACATCGGGTGTGGAGTCATAGAGAGGACGGGTGTCATAGATTTTTAAAACTCTGAGACTCCCTTTGTTATTATTTGTAGTTTTAATACTAGTGAGAAACAGAAATTAAAAAAAAACAACTAAAAACATGTATAGCTTTAAGTAGTAGCACACAGGGAGGGAAAAAAAGGAATAGATATATATTGAGTGCCTAAGTGCATCCTAATTGCTGTGCATCTGCTCGTCACTGGCATGAATTACCTTTCTCTTTACCCCATAATCTACAAAGTAGGAATAATCTTGCTTATTTTGTATAAGAGGAAGTAGAGGCTGAAAATTATTAGGCCACTTGCCCATGAGTCAAATAATAAGGAAGAAACAGAGGTGGCTTCAAAATTCAGAGGGATTGATTGAAAAATTTCCCCTAAAACAATGTGCAAAAGTGGAGCATGTAGGAGACCATTTTGACTCATGAGTGAGAACAATGCTAAGAAGCAGAGTAAGTGTCAGCAGCCTACAAAGGAAGTAAAAGTGGATTTCCTACTAGATTGGCTGAAAGTAAAGAACAGGGATGTGAAAAACACTTATGTGAAGAAGAAGAAAAGACTCCCTTTCAGCAGGTAAAATGCAAAAAGGCACCCAATCTGTAGAGACAGATTACAATATGGCACTCCTTTCCAATAGCTGATGCAGCATCACCCAATAGCTGATGCAGCATCACCCCAGGATGCACTGCCTGGCGTGCTGAGCATAGCTGGTATCTCAGCTTTCCTCCTCTCCTAGATGCCTTTGAACAGTGTACAACCTGAACAACCATAGGAAGTATCCCTGGGCATGGGGACCCAAGTTAATACTGACATATGAATACCAAGGTTTAACCATAGAAAAACCAGCTTCCATGATATACTTCTTCTTGCCTTTATTTCATATCATATAGCTAGCTTCGTACGGAAGATGCTTTGCACAACTCCTACTACTTTCTCCTGTATAGCATATTTTAAGGTTGGGAGCAACCACATGAAAATACAAGTTAATATTATAATGGGGAACTTATCGTGCAATGAAAAAATGACCTCAAGTGCACTTTGTAAAAGTTATTTAAAATCATAAATCCTGGCCACAGCTGCAGTGTATTAGAGACTACACATTACACCTGTAAATAATAGCAAATCCATTCTGGGGATGATTGTAGGTGCTATGAGAGACAACTTTGGAAGCATATATTTGAAGAAGCACTGCCAGTACCCTAGCTGCAAGGAAAGCAGGTCACATGTCACTTAACCGGCCATACACCTGCTACGTTTTATAGATGTGCTAAGAAGAAGCACCTTTGAAATTTACATCTCAGTGTTAATTAATCATACATTTATTGAATTTGAACCATTCTTTTTAATAAATACACGTGCATATAACAACTTATTTTATACTCATTTTAAATCAGTTGTTTCCTCTAGTTTAACACATGACAAGTTTGTTTTTTATGTCTTATAAAATCTTCACTCAGTCTTTCTCTTTCTCTAATTTCTATAATACTCATTATTTTCTGAAACTTACACTGGATCAAACTATTTCATCTAAAATTTGCCATAGATCCTTCAATATATTCTGCTGCCTGGGGTATTAAATTTGATGAAACATTCCTCGTGAGTAGAAAATGAAAACAACTGTAAACAAAGATCAGATACCGAAATCTTCAGATTGCTGCTAGAAGGGTGTCAATATAAACAGAATACTGAGTTTATTATTAATTAAGAATCCCTAGAACTAATCTCAATATTATTGTAATGCTTACTAAATCAGATACAAAACAATTCACAATAGCTAGCTATCCTTCTCTGATGGTTCATTACCATAATTATTTATACTAATAAAATGTTAATAAAATACTAGCAAAATCCATAACTTATGTACAATTTTATCCTCAAGATTTCAGCTGTTCTCATAGATGTTTTCTGTGAGATATATAGGTGGTATCAGTAGTAATAATAGCCATCAGTAGCTACTACTTCAGTTTGACATATGTTCCGTTTATTCAGTAAGTGTTTCAAAATGAGTTTAAAGAAAAAAAAATACCTTGTTAAAAAAAGGCATGAAAATATCATAGAGAAGATATAAGACTCATTTTCTAGTCGAATTCTTATAAAGGAGAAACAACTCATAACATAAATCAGTGTTTGCCGATAATTTACTCCAAACATTTCCTATCCTTTATAATAATAATTACACATGCATTTCTTCATGCATTCCTTCAATGGTCTTTCTTAAAATGTGCACTTTGTGGGGCGCCTGGGTGGCTCAGTCGGTTAAGCGGCCGACTTAGGCTCAGGTCATGATCTCGCGGTCTGTGAGTTCGAGTCCCGCGTCAGGCTCTGTGCTGACAGCTCAGAGCCTGAAGCCTGTTTCAGATTCTGTGTCTCCCCCTCTCTGACCCTCCCCCATTCATGCTCTGTCTCTCTCTGTCTCAAAAATAAATAAACGTTAAAATTTTTTTTTTAAATACGCACTTTGTTCCAGATGTCAAGAATAAGAGTGGAACCTGGTCTCTAGAACCCAATGAAAAAAAAATTAGACTTCAGTAATGCAAATAACATGATAAAGAGATTGCCAAGTGTTGGAGGAATATGCAAACCTATTATAGCTGAGGGAGAAGAAAAAGGATGAATAAGAAGCATCTTAGACTGGTTTTCAAAGAATTTTCATTTACCCAGCACTAATATCTGCACATGCTTTTAGTTACTTTATATAGCTGTCTTTTTTATTTTATGTAAAGCTAGAACTGCTTCTTCATAAATATCCGTACATTTCCTGATTGCTACAATTTTCTTACCTAAAACCAGGAAATATGATACACATTGTCAGGATTATTGCCATTGGATTATAATGCTTATTTTAAGCCAAATTTTAATATGTATAAATATATTAAGAGCATTGTAGTGAGATGAGCTTAAAAGTAAATAAATGAACAAAAACATGGCACCATTAGCAAAAAATGGTACCGAAAGCTCACCTCAAATTCTGGATCAAAATGGAAACTACCCAAGTGCCTCATTACACACTATCATCCCCTTAAAGCCCTCATTGTTACATGGATGTGTTTTTGTCTTATGCATTATTCTGAGACATTCAAGGGGAAGGTTTAAGGGGTCCACTGTCCCGCCCTGATTCTTCCCTAACACTGATTCTAATGAATCTTTGCTGCCTTCTCCCCAGTGGAACTCTGGAGTCCTAGGGAAGCTAATTCTTACTTTGAAATAGAATCAGGATTGGCCCACCCCTTTTCCACATGGCAATTTATCACATTTTTGCTGGGTGTTCTTAAGGATTTAGATAAATTAAAAGTGGAATTATAGAAATCCCATGCAATGTTATTTAAGCAACTCATTATAGCCAGAAGTAATAAAATAACCACAAAATTATTAAAATAAAAGTATTAAATAGCTAATTATTAAAATAATTATAGTTTGTAATAGAGTTATATATACATCATTTTATAAATACAAATTTATTATAATTAATTAGTTAATTAGTAAATTTTAAATTTGAGAGAGAGACAGTAAACATGGGAGAGGGGCAGAGGGAGACAGAGAATCTTAAGCAGGCTGCACACTCAGCACAGAGCCCCATGTGGGGCTCCATCCCATGACCCTGGGATCTGAGTTGAAATCAAGAGTTGGATGCTCAACCAACTGAGCCACCCAGGCACCTTGATATGGATTTTTAATTAATATTTTCTTTTTTCTCACGTTTCTCATTTATTTATCTGCTTTATATATTCATTTATTTTTGTTTATTTATTTTTGAGAGACAGAGAGCACAAGCAGAGCAGGGGCATAAAGAAGGGACAGAGGAGAGAGGATCAAAAGCGGGCTCTGTGCTGACAGCAGCAAGTCCCATGTGGGGCTTGAACCCACCCACAAAATACAAGATCATGACCTGAGCTAAGTGGGATGCTCAACCACTCGAGCCACCCAAGGTGTCCCTATCTGTTATATATTTTTAAGTAACATTAAGTTATACAACATGATTTTTAAAGTACAGTGTAATGATTTAACATACATATACAGCATGAAATGATTACCACAGTCAAGTTAATTAACACATCCATCACCCCACATACTTACCATTCTTTGTGTGTGGTAAGAATACTTAAGATCTACTGCCTTTCGTATGCCATTTAAAAGTTATTTAATAACAAAATTGATGATCCTTGTCTTCCAGTTTGTCTATTTATCCAAAATCATTACTTTTTTTAATGTTTACTTTGAGAGAGAGAGAGAGAGAGAGAGAGAGAGAGAGAGAGAGCATGTAAGCAGGGGAGAGGGAGACAGAGGATCTGTGCTGACAGCAGAGAGTCGGATGCAGGGCTCAAATCCACAAAGCATGAGATCATGACCTGAGCCAAAGTCGGCTGTTTAACCAACTGAGCCACCCAGACACTCCCCAAAATCATTATTTTTTTACTTAATACAATAAAATGCTGAAAATTATTTGTTCAAAAAATTTTAATCCAATGTGTACATGGAATCATTCAATGCCTTTTTTTTTCATTCAAAATCTTTAAGAAACAGAAGAATTATATTTGGCATAGATTATGATTCCTGCTTTAATCTTTTGTCTCATTTCTTGCAACATGTTTCAGCCATACTTGGCACCTGCATCATGCATTCCAACTTTTTAATGTCTGCAAACTCTCGGCCGTCAGAACACATTCCTTCCCTTCTGTATCTGGAAAACTTCTCTTAATCATGTTTCAATTATCAGTTCAATTAGTCCCCCTTTGAAATACCTTTTCTTAACCAGTATCTCTTCTGTGTTCCTTAGTGCCTGGAGAATAACTGAAATAGCACTACACATATCACTTTAATATGAAGGTTTCTTCTACTCTCCATTGGACTGAGGAGTCGTTGAGGATGGTGTTTTTCTTTGTTTGTTTGAATATTTCTTTTTTTTTTTTCTCTAATGCCTAGCAAAGTACTCTATACATTAGGCAATAAGATAACCTTGACAGAGTAATATTAGTCAATGGCCTGTATTTTGAAAACTACATTACAATTAATCATAAAGTGAACATTAATATATATTATTGAAGCATGCTGTTAACTACCTGGTTCATTTTACTCTACAGTTCTGATAATGGCTGCAACACATTTTCAAACTAGATTAGCTAGACAGCTAGACAAAAGTTAAATGGAAGGAAGAATGTCATTTCTTCAGGGGAAGTGTATATGGCAAGAAATGCATGGGATTAAAGGGCAAGAAACCAAGAGTCTTGCCTCTCCCCTTTTACCTACACTTCATATGCCTTTCTGTTTCTTCATCTGTACACAAAGTAGTTAACCTACACAATTCTTCAAAATTTTTGCAGTTCTATTATCCTGATAATTAGTAATTTGCTCATCGTTTTACTCTCTGCTAACCTGCCTTTGTCCAGCTTGCTACTTTCTAAACTTTAAGGTCGTTTTTATTTTTAAAGATTTATTTATTTAGGTAATCTCTTAAACCCAAAGTGGGGCTCAAACTCACGAACCCGAGATCAAGAGTCACACGCTCTTCTCACTCAGCCAGCCAGTTGCCCCTAAACCTTAAGGTTGTTAATTTCAAAGATATATGAACATATTTGTTATTAACATGTTAGTCGCAGAGTTATTATCTCGTATGAGAAGCTCCTAAAATATTTGCCAATATTTTCATAACAAAAACAGTACAGCAGACAGCAAAGTGTGGTTACTCAGGGCCCTAATCTGATGGATGCACCACTATTTTATGATGTCACCACATAAGCACATCTCAGGATTCCTGACAGCAGGAAAAGGGAGAAAGAAACTCATACACTCCATCTTAAATACTATTACCTGGAAATGGTACACAGCACTTCCACTCACATTTTATTGGTCAGAATAAGTCTCATAGACACAAATGCCTATAAGAAGGTGAGTGCTCAGAAGAAAAAGGAATCTTGGTTTATCACATATTCTTAAAAAAAATAGTTTTTGTAACCTGCTCCCTCCTCCTCTAACCTTATATGTGCAGGAAATTAGGTTGATTCCCATTTTCCAAAAACATAATACAATGCTCTAAATTCTCCTTGAAGTGAAATTTTGAGGTCAAAGCTAATCCACACTTATTTTAGTTTTTTTTTTAAAGATTTTATGTTTTTAAGTAATCTCTACCCCTAATGTGGAGCCCGAACTCACAACCCTGAGATAAAGAGTCACATGCTTGGGGTGCCTGGGTGGTTCAGCTGGTTGAGCTTCTGACTCTTGAATTCGGCTCTGGTCACGATCCCACAGTTGTGGGCTTGAGTCCTGCATGAGGCTCTGCACTGAGCTTGGAACTGCTTAGGACTCTCTCTCTCTCTCCTCTCTCTCTCTCTCTTTCTATCTCTCTCTCTCACCCTCTGCCGCTCTCCCAGAGTTGGGTGCGTGTTCTCTCTCTCTCTCTCTCTCTCTTTCAAAAAACACCACCACCACCAAAACTTAAAAAAAAAAAAAAAAAAGAGTTGCATGCCCTACTGACTGAGTCAGACAGGGGCCCCAAAGATAATCCACATTTTTTTTTCACTAATACTGTTTAGTTGGCTTACAGAAAGTTATCAATTTGATAACTTATTGGACACAATGATGCTTGTAATCTACCTACTATAGATAAAAAGTCAATCTATTAACTCAGAAGTTGTGGATCCCAGGCAGAATTTGTTATTCTTGTTGATTAGTGCATAGAGAACTCTAGTAACACAAACAAAAGAATAATTTACCAAGCTATGAATGTGCTATAGTATGTTACAAAACAACAACAATGAACTTTATTTCTGCCTAACATAATCAGTGAAGTTTCAATAGGTATTTAAAGTATGAGAGGACAGGGGCGCCTGGGTGGCTCGGTCGGTTGAGCGTCCGACTTCAGCTCAGGTCACGATCTCACGGTTCGTGAGTTCGAGCCCCGCGTCAGGCTCTGGGCTGATGGCTCAGAGCCTGGAGCCTGCTTCCGATTCTGTGTCTCCCTCTCTCTCTGCCCCTCCCCCATTCATGCTCTGACTCTCTCTGTCTCAAAAATAAATAAACATTAAAAAAAAAAAAAAATTTAAAGTATGAGAGGACAACCCAAATGATAAAAATAACATGATTAAAGGGTCAGTGGTAAGAAAGTTTAAGGTGTATTTAGAAAAGACTAGTCGGCCAGTTGCAATAAAATAAAAGTTTTGGCTTTGTTTTGTTTATTTTTTTTCTTTTTGTAAAGGTTTTTATTGTATTTTTAATTTAAAAAAATGTTTATTTTTGAGAAAGAGAGGGAAACTATGTGCAAGTGGGAGAGGGGCAGAGAGAGAAGGGGACAGAGGATCTGAAACAGACTATGCATGACAGCAGAGAGCTCACTCAACCCAGGGCTTGAACTCACAAACCATGAGATAATGACCTAAGCCGAAGTCGGATGCTTAACCGACTGTGCCACCCAGGCACACCTTTAAGATTTTATTTTTAAGTAATCTCTATACCCAATGTGGGACTTCCTTATAACCCTGAAATAGTCACCTGCTCTACCAACTGAGTCAGTGAGATGCCTCTATTTTGTTGTGTGTTATACATGCTGGAAAATAAGCAGGAGGAGGAACACTAGGCCAGAATATAGAGGAATTTGAATGCCAGCTATTAGATATAAAAAGTCTACATATTCAACAGAAAATTTAGGCAGTGACATGAAGAAAAGGCAAGGAGAATGGAAACTATAGCAAAAGTTTGGAATTGATGTCACAAGGGACAGAATTTTAGTAATGAGTTTGACAGAAAAGGAAAAAAATGCAAGAGCCATTGTGATGGATAAGCTCTGTTTTCTTTTCTTTTCTTTTCTTTTCTTTTCTTTTCTTTTTTTTCTTTTTTTTTTCTTTTTTTCTTTTTTCAATTTGAGAGAGAGAGAGAGAGAGAGCAGGGAGGAGGGAGAGAAAGAGAATCTCAAGCAGGCTCCATGCCCAGGGTGGAGCTTGACATGAGCTCCCATAACTCCAGAATCCCATAACTCCAGAATCATGACCCAAGCCGAAATCAAGAGTCAGATGCTCGACTAACAGAGTCACCCAGGCACCCAGAGCAATAAGCTCTAAAATGACTGGATGTGGGGGTGAGGAAGATATCAAAAATGATATTAAAGGGCGGAGGCTGAAGAACTAGAAAATATTCTGAAGATTAACTAAAATATATATTAGAGAAATGTGGCTTTTAGAGAAGAGTGTATAAATTTTTTAAAACTTTAAAATTAATGGGATAATGAAACTAAAATAGACCTGGCACATAGGAATGGAAAAGGAAATAAATACTGGTATTTATTTTGAATGTGAGACCTCATGTGTACAAATGGATGGCACTCTCTAAGGAAAAAAAAAAAAAAAGAAAAGAAAAAGAAAAAGAAAGTATAGTACCAAAACAAAAGAAGGTTGATAAAGGCCCACGATTGCTGGATATGCAAAAGAGAAGACAACAAAAGTGAGAAACTGTCAAACCAGAGTGCGAAATTTATTAGTCATAAAGATTCTTCTGCATGAGTAGGGAACTGTTTGGTTTTGGTTTTTATTTTCACATTGGCCATTTCTGTTGTCACATATGTTTAGAAAGAGAAAACTTGTCACTGTAATGACCAAGGTGTATAGGTTAACTCTGCCATTAAATTTGAACAAGTTTATGCTCCTTTCTTAACCAATGTCCCCATCTGCCCAACAAGAGTAACATAAACTTAATTTTATTTGTTGTAAGGATACACAAAATAAAATACACAATAGTATCTGACACCATTCCTAGCAAAAAATAAACCTTCAGTAAATGTAAGTTGAATGCAGATTCATGGATTTTTAACCTATTCAACTACACAGTATCTGGTAAATCACATATATGCAGTATGTGCTCAATAAACATTTGTTGCATTCACGACTGGAAAAAGATAAACTTTAGAACTGGAAGGTAAATTGCAATCCATCTTGGATTATCCCTAAAGATATTTCCTCAATTGGCTAAATGTATTTTCAACTTCCTTAGCTCAATCTCCTCACAAATGTTACTCCTTTTATCTGGCATTATTAATGATTTCTTTGGTGCTGATAGTCATTGGTCTGATCATTCAACTATGGATGGTTCTCCCTCCTGTGTGGCAAATGGCAGGATTTCTACTTTTTGGCTCCCTGTGGCTGCGAAAATGTATGGGACTAGTTCATGACTGTACATTGTAAGAAAAAAAATGACATGTGCCGATGTTCGGTCAGTTTAGTTCTCAGGGTTAAACCAACCTGACATGGATATGTGCCATGAGCAAGAAATAAACCTTATTGTATAAACCAATAAGAACTTGGATTTTTTGGAAAATGCAGCATAACTTAGTCAATCCTGACTAGTATATTCAACTTAATGGAAGGAAAGTCCCTTCCAGATTTACTAATTTAAAAATCTCAGCACCTCCAGTACCACTAAGATTAGCATAATATTTGCATTTTCATGATTTAAAAATGAGTTATGACACTATAGTAGACTGATGTATCAGAAAATGACTGATATTAGTATATAATTAGTATATAATACCAATATAATATATTAGTATAAAATACATAAATAAAGGGAAAACATAAATATGTTGCAATATTCTTTAAGGAATCGGCAAAGCCAATACCTTAAGACATTAAAGGAGGCTGAAGAGAGATTTTCTACAAGCAATGTATTTCTGTTATTGCATTCTGATTTCCTTCCTCTGGAAAGTTCTGTTACTAAGAGCAAACTGTTGTATTCTCATTGAGATGAAGAAAGAGGGCTGCTAAGAAGACTGATGCTCTGATTTTATAATTAAGGGTACATTCGATGTTAAATTGGCTAGTTAATAGTCATTTGGCTAATTAAGAGATATTTTGGGGGACAGAATGGTGTTTCCTAACAAAAATTGTCAAATCTTTTGATGTAACAGGTAAAATAAAATCACTTGTGTAAGTATGAAATCCAAGTGCATTCAATAAATATCCTATCGAGTATCTACTATTCTAAACGAATTCCTTCTAAAGAATTCTTGACCAGTTTGAAAAATATAAACCAGGGTAAAACAAATAATCTACTTTTACTTAAGCAACTTTAGTTCAGATTTTCTACTGACTACCTATTATTATGATCATCATATTTGACACAAGTCATATTTAACTGGCAGTGTTCATTGCTGCTATTGGTACCTGATGAAGGGTTGAGTGACGGGGTGTCTGGTAGTATTTCCATGGCAAATATTACTAGTGGTTGATAAATCCAGACCTCTAGGGGCCAATTTTCCAAAATTCAGGGGAAAAAATAGGAGCTAGAAAATGAACTACCTGGAGATAGATATATATATATATATATATATATATATATATATATATATATATATTTCATTTCATTGTGCAAGGAGACTATTTTTGAGAATGATTGTGACAGTAATAAAAAGACAAGGACAAGCAGCCCCAAACTGTCAAAATTCCAGCATCCTTGCAGCTGCTTTCCTGATATATGCCAATGACTTATGCCAAAGAGAGGGGGGAAAAAAGGAAGAAAAGTTTCTTTTCTCAAAGATGATGTTGACATATCTGATACACTAGCTATAATGAATAGTGTGGGTGGTATTGTTTCCTGTTTGTTGCTAAAGACAGATTAAATTACCCCATAAAAGGGTGAGAACACCCCATCACAAACCTTCTACTAAGTACTTACCAACCCAATGTTGGAAGGAGCATATACAAGTCTCTTTCATCCATAGCATTAAGTCCAATTATTAAGTTCCTCTTGTATTTTAGGCCCTGTGTGCTACTTGCACCAAATTTGGAATTTTACTTCTCACAATAACCCTGTGAAGTTATTATTGTTGCCAGTCTGGAGGATGAGAAAAGTATCTCAGAGAAGTTCAGCCCTTGGTTCAACATTGCATGACTATGACGTGGTATCTGATGAAGCTGTTCCCATAACCCCTCCCCCCCCCCAACAAACAAACAAACAAACCAAACTAACAACACATGGAAGAGTAAATCCAAGAAAAGCAAAATAATCTTAAAAGCAAGCAAGAGGAGAAAGTAAGGAAAAAGAAACCATGAGGAAGATTGTTAGCTTAAGATCATTTTTTTTTTTAAAGGGAGTCGGGGAGATGAGCAATTTTACTTCAGTTTGCCACATTAGCCAAGGTCAATTAGAGACTACATTTTGCCAAAAGGAAGGCTACTGAATGGCTTATTGGCCGGTTCAATCAAGAAAAGATTGACAATAATTAAGGCGGGAAATAACTTATTTTGGAAATAATCCCTGGCTATTTTCAAGAAAAATGTGGTTTGAAAGTATCAACTCCCTCCACTCTTTAAATATTAACAAGTAGATTTTTATTATGAAACATAATAATTTAATGTCCCATATAGTTGACTTTGAAGCTAGCCAAAGCTTTATCAGAACCTTAGTGAAATCTTTTAAACAGAACTTCATGAATGAAACTATTGATTTTGATTTTGAGTTCTGAGGACTTTCAATTTGGGCATAAAGTGTCATTCTGGCGTCAACACATGAGAAAGTCTTGTACTGCAGTGATACTCAATTCCCATATGGCCCTACACACACTCCTCAGTTCCCGCATCTCTTTTGCCTCCTATGCAAAATGGAGAGAACCAATGTTTTTAAGGTTTTTGTGAAATTAGATAAATGCCATGGCATTTTGTGAACAATTCTATGCAAATGAAAAGAGTGATTATAATCTGTGTACTTCCATTTGGTTTCTCATAGCAGAAGAAGGGCCAACCTTATTACTGTAGCAATTATTATACACTTCAGTGATACTTCTGAGCTTTTGTCCTCCTTAATTACTCCTTTCTCAGGTATAATTTGACAATTGAATGAGTAGCAGTTTGATGGTTTCTACTTTTCATTCTAAATTTGTTGTAATAGAAAGATCAATTTAAAAAGATCATTCTGCCGATAAATTGATTCTAGGTTTTATTTATTTATTTAATGTTTAATTTTTACATATTTTTTTAGAGAGATAGCAAGCTGGAGAGAGGGGCAGAGGGAGAAAGAGAGAGAATCTTAAGTAGGCTGTGCGCTCAGCACGAAGCCCAAAGTGGGGCTTGATTCCACAACCCTGAGATCATGACCTGAGTGGAAACCAAGAGTTTGACGTCTAATTGACTGAGTCACCCAGGTACCCCTGATTCTTGTCATGGACAAGTCATTTAGCCTCTTTGAGGTCACTTCTTCGTTTATGAAATAGAAGGATGAGAATTCAGAAAGATCATGTATGTATAGGCAATAGCATATTTTGATTAGATGAAATGCATTTTCTTTTATCTCTATGAGTTTTGCATTTCAGCTCTAAGTCCAGTGGATATGCTCTCTCCCATGTAATTCTGATATACAGGCTTGATTGACTGTAGTGGTTTAAGGCAATTGTGAGTAAATAACAAGGCACATAGGGTGATGAATACGCAGGTACCCTCGGAGGGGAAGACTATCCCAGATTTCCACTTTTGTTCACAGTGCTGTTGGTGTTCATGAAATTGACAAGCCACTTTCCTTTTCAGAAAGACCAGCTGTGAGGGCTTAGCTTGTTTCATGCAGCCAGAAACCAGATAGCTAGGAAAACAAATCCTAGCTGAGCTCTGAGGTTGATCCAGAGCATGTACTTGGCACAGCAGGCTAATTACTTATTATCTTATGCATGGAGTTAATATGAGCCTCATTAGTAACAGATATTGTGTGATTACCTTGCCAAAACAATGGACATATTACTTTTATAGATTTATTCAATGATATATCTGTTCAACCAACACTTATCTAACACTTTTTTGTTAAGCCCTACACTTGACACTGGGGACTTAAAAAAAAAAAAAAAAGTAAATTAAGGTCACTGCTTTCCAGGAATATCAAATTTGGAAAGAAAGAGGAATAGATACACAATTGACTGTTTTGCAACCATGATAAATCCTAGATGCATAACAGGCTATGATTAACCCCACCCACGTTGTGGAGGAGGCAGACTTCTCAGATAAAGCTATTTTTCTTGAATCCAAATTCTAAAAGTCACAGTAAGGGAACAGGAAAGCTAAAATTAAACAAAATGCAAACAGGCTGGGTTTCAATATTCTCATGAGTTGGAAGATAATTCACTTACTAGGAAGAACCAGGAAAATGATTCTCAAATATTCCCCTCCTTGACTTTTCCTGGATTTCCAAGGATGGTCCAATGTGCATGCCTTCTCTTTAAATAAAGTAATTCCCCACCATTGTGGGGATAGAGCAGGATAGACCAGTTTTCTGTTATCTCAGAACTAGTCTCCTTCAAGCCCACATGACTTATTTTATAAGCTGGAAATATGGTATAAGGGATGTTTGCCAAAAGTGGCAATTCATCCTGCCCAAACTCTGGGAGAGTTGACTCTGCCCTTGCCAATAGTCATTTGAAGTTTTAGAGACACTCTTTTTGTGACATTCCCAAAGTTCCTGTGGTCTCAAGTCCCACTCTGTTCATACTAAACCTGCAGAAATTAAGCCTTCTACAATGCCTCAGTACTAGAAATCTACTTCTCTAAAAACTGTGTGCCCAGGAGTGTCAACACAATAGCTGGACACTGATACTCCTTTCTAGGACCTTGGAGGTCGAATTGAGATGAGTGCAAGTGGTACAGGAAGGGGAATTAAATCAGGTGGAAATGGGTCATAACACGTAAGAAGTCCTTACTTAAATTGAACGTTGAATTGGCAAAAAAATCAAAAGTTGAATTTCTAATAGACTTGTTTTGCCCCCAGCTGCTTGGATGGTTGGAGATAAAGACGCACTTGGGAGCTCAGCTTTGGGGAGGCCATACATAGAGTGGTTAAGGGGTCAGACTTGGAATTGGGCTCCCCACTTTCCAGTTCCAGTTCCAGCCCTGATAGTGCCCTTGGGCTACTTACTTAATATCCTTGGTCCTGAATTTCTTCATCTCTAAAATGAGGACTATAATAATAATGAATATTACTTCAGACACTGGATGAGTTAATGCATGTTAAACTAAAGCCTGATCTGTTGTAAGCATTCAGAACTATTAGCTATTATATTAATTTCTTTATCACCAGTCTCCTTTTTCCTAAAATGTTTTATCTTGAACTGTACTTTACTCTGCATTTCCCCTATTCCTTTCTGAAACACGGAGAATATATGACTCTAATGGAAAAAGCTGTAGCTTCAGAGACCAACTGACCTGCGTCTGAAATCAGGATCCCTTACTCTGTGTGGCCTGAGCGAAAATACATAATCTTTCTGTCAGTTAACCTATCTCTAAAATGTCTTTGCAGGCTTTTGATGTAAATAAAATCATTTATATCAAGTGATGCTCAATATTTGGCCATTCCTTCCACTGCCTCTTTGCATATCTCAGCTTTTCTAAGGCTTCTTTTAGTCACAAGGTGGAGATGGTAACACCCACCTGGCCTGAAATAGAGTGGGAACAGCTGCAGTTGAAATTGGGGTGCAGGCTAGCAGGTGGCTCTAAGGAGCTCTTTCATACCCAAAATTTTACCTACAGACTTTTTGCCTACATAGGAGGGGAGGGAGAAGAGAGGAAAATAAATCTGGGGTGTAGGAATCTAAATTCCCAAATCTAATTTAACTCTTAAGATGGAGAGCTTGCAAAGAGACACAGCAGTGTTTGGAGAAGTAAAAACAAAAAGTCAAGGGCTCAATTATAAAGCAGTTTTGTAGGGAGGCTACATATTAGTAATATCAGGTAAACAAGAACTGTTTTTGGTAGTTTTCATAATAATTCATTTATTCTTCACAACAACTCTAAAAGTATATATGATTGTTGTCCTTATTTTACAAATGAAGAAACTGAGGGCCAGAGAAGTTAAGTAAGTTTGGCACACCCAGGCCACTTGTATCAATGTGCTCATCATCCCCACACCATGCTGCTTCTGCACAGATACAGACAATTTGCTACATCTGCCTGTTGACCAATAAGTCAAATACCAACCCCAAACTCCAACAGCCAACAGATATACACATCAGAGACTTGGTATTAAAGATAATAGAAATGATGGTTTATAAACTTAACCATTGGTAACGATCATCTGGGGTGCTTTGTGAACACAGATTCCAGACACGTCCTCAGACCTAGAAAAACAATCTCCAGGGAAAAGTCTGGGGGGAGTCATGGTTGACAAGGCCACTAGGTGATTACTAGTATTATAAAAAAGAAAAAAAAAAAAAAAAAAGGTTTGGGAAATACCAAATGAGGTGAATAATAAATAAGTCTTAAGGCAGTACTTCTCACACTTTAATATGCAGACAGATCACCTGGAGATCACGCGGCATGCCAGTTTCTGCATTTCTAACAAGCATCCGGTTATGCCAGTGCTGCTGGTGCACAGACCACATTTTGTGAACCGGTCTCCAGGCAATGACTCAGCAGTCTGAGATCTAGCACTCATTTACTGGTAGCCATAACCTTGGCCTTTTCATAAACAAAACAACAACTTTGGTTGTTAGTAAAAAATGCAAATTCGAGTATCTACTCTTTTAGATTCTGATGTGACAGGGTGCAGTTATCAAAAATGTACTTTTTTTAACAAGAATCTCATGGGATTTGGTTCTGATGCAGATAGTCCTAAATCCCGCTCTCCACTGATAAACACTGAAAAGGCAGTGGAAATCAAAGCACTCTAAAGGTGGAAAGAACAGCAGTGTGCCATTATAGAAGTCATTCAGTCCCTTGGTTTTATCACCCATAACCTGGAGAGAACAATGTGTGCCTTTATAGAGTTGTTAGGATAAAATGAGATTAAACATGAAAGCAAAGAACAGCTGAGCCACCCTATTCAAGGGGTCAACGGAAATAGGCTATGGATCCAGCAAAGAATCACTTTCGGCCAAAGCAGCAGAAAAGCTTTCCTGTATTTTCTTGATTCTTAGGTGGTAAAGGCAATTCACAAAATCACTACATTCACTCTATCTACTTACTAGCTAGGCAGGACCGATCCCTGTCTGTTATTATAACATGATAGTCTCTCTATCTCTCTGTACATATTCATTTCACACCCACAAGCAAATATCATCTGTTTACTCTATCAAGATAAATACATTAGTGAGTGTGCACATATGCATGTATATACTTGAGTATGTATAATATATATGCTTGCAGATATGAAATATACACATAGGCATATGTAGTTAAATTTTATAGATTCCTTGAGATTCTAAAGACACATGTAATACAGCTAACCTTTAAAACAATGCTAATGTAGCTCACACAATATGACATTTTAACAACACCTTTTTAATAATGCATGTTCTTAAATGTTAAGCTGATTCATATGTTACATTCCCAACTTTTAAATCTCAAGTTCTACTTAAAATATCAATAAAATACGGAAAGACACAAATTTTTTATTATAGAATTTTCTGAGATAATACAGTGGTCTGCTATTATTACTGTGTCTTAACCTTATTTGATAGTTCATTATTACTTTTCTAAAGGGTGAGGGTCTTCAGCTTCTTTCCCAGAACATTCCTTATTGGATTACCTCCACCTCCTCCCCTGCCCGCCAAAAAAAAAAAAAAAAAAAAAACACCTTTCAAAGTACTGCCTTTCAATAGCCTGTGGCAAGGACAAAGCTTAGGTTGACACCTATTAATGAAGCAGGAAAAATATGTCTATTAAAAAGAAAAGTCACACACTATATTCCAGTTGGTATATCCAGATGTTTTAAAATGTGGATTAGGCACAAACAATGCGAGTATGAAAATCACAATTAATTAAATATGCTTTCAATATGTTTAATATCATGTATTTAACACAGAGCTGTTTTGTGTGCATGCTAGGGCTTGGTGTATATTTACTGAATTGTCCTAATGTGAAGTATAAGAGATAGTGCATTCTAGCACATTCTGAAAGAGTTAAACATTTTAATGAGATGTATAAAGTTATGTTGCTTGGGGGCACCTGGGTGGCTCAGTCGGTTTAAGTGTCAGACTTTGGCTCAGGTCATGATCTCACAGTTCCTGGGTTCAAGCCCTGCATTGGGTTCTGTGCTGACAGCTCAGAGCCTGAAGCTGCTTTGGATTCTGTGTCTCCCTGTCTCTTTGCCCCTCCCCTGCTCGAGCTTTGTTTCTCTCTCACTCAAAAATAAACATTAAAAAAATAAAAAAAAATTATATAAAATTATGTTGCTTATGGTAATTAAGTGACTAAAATGACTTTTGGATTATTTGCTACATGATGAAATTTCCAAAATAGAACCCTTTGTTTCTTCATGATTTGGCTAAGACATTGAGAGTGAATGCAAAACTTTGTTTAAGTTCCAGAATTGTGTTCACTTTCAAATTTGATGTGTTTTAAGACCTACATGAGAGTAAGGCACTTAAATGATATTTGTTAAAATTTTATGAGATTTTTTTTTCCTTTTCGATGTAAGGAGAACGATTCAGTGTAAATTTGTGTAGGTGTATTTCCTTTTAAAACCTAAACTATTTTAGGCTTGGATTATAACTGGAGTAATGTAACACAAGGTCTATTGGCAATACTTAAGTTGAGTTACTTTTTCTATCGAGGTTCATTTTGAATCTAGGAGAACAAATTAATACCATAAATTGGGAAGTAAATTGTGTGTGTGTGTGTGTGTGTGTGTCTCAAGATCAGTATCTATATCATCTATATTATCTACATAATCTATCAAATAAGTATGCTCTTTGGTAACAATACAGTCATCTTTAGGGGAGTAAACCCTCACTTTTTCCATATTTGTACCTATAATTGTATCGGACTTAACATGATAAACTAAATATAAACTAAAATGTAAATTCTTTTTTTTCTTTCCTACATTTGAACATTAAGAACACATATTGAAATAGCCATATAAATAGCCACATCATCATAAAAATCTCTTTATTACTAAGCGGCAAAATGTGAGTCAGAATTAAATCATATGATACATGGATTCTTGGTGTTTCTGCTTCTAGACTTGATTTTGTTAAAATATACATAGAACCAATGGTTATTAATTTTGAGAGAATTCAGGAAGTCATTTCACTGGTTATGAATACAGACAATAAGACATGGTAGTATTTTTTTTTAATTAATGTTTATTATTTACCTTTTGAGAGAGAGAGAGAGAAAGAGAGAGAGAGAAAGAGAGGGAGGGAAACACAGAACCTGATGCAGTTCCAGGCTCTGAGCTGTCAGCACAGAGCCTGACGTGGGGCTTGAACACACGAACCATGAGATCATGACCTGAGCTGAAGTTGGACGCTTAACTGACTGAGCCACCCAGGTGCCCCTAAGCCATGGTAGTATTAACAGTATTCATATTTGGGTCACCAAAATTTTTTTACAAGTGTTTTCATATCATATTTAAGTTGCCACTGATATCTTGAAATATCAATTATATCCATCACTATTTCAAAATTACAGTATTTAGTATACATACTGCTAGGTTTTTAATGAATCTCATATTTTGCTCTATCACAAATTTGTGATATGGTTTACTTTGAATTATCTAGACATTTAATGTTATTAACATTAAAACATTCTTCTAAAAGTACAATATGGACTACAAATTCATGACACAAAAATGATTGAAACATTTGTTTTGAGGGACTCCTGCGTGGCTCAGTTGGTTAAGTGGCCAACTCTTGATTTCAGCTCAGGTCATGATCTCACAGTTCTGTGAGTTTGAGCCCTGCATTGGGCTCTGTGCTGACAGCACGGATCCTGCTTGGGTTTCTCTCTCTCTCTCTCTCTCTTTCTCTCTCTCTCTTTCTCTCTCTCTCTCTCTCTCTTTCTCTCCACCACCCCCTGCCCCCCCCCCCCCCATGCTTCCACTCTCTCTGTCTCTCAAAATGAGAAAAAGACATATTTGTTTTGAGCATGAGACAGGTCATGTCACTGCTCTCTTAAAAACTTTCCAATGGTTATACATCTTACTAAGTGAAATTTTCGTGGTTCCTTGATTTTTATAGCCATTAGCTGTGGCTTCATCATTCTATTTCTCAAATATATCAAACATACTCCCAACTGAGAATCTTTGCATTGGCTGTTCCCTCTAACTAGAATTATTTCCCCTTGGACATGATCATTTTGTACTCACTTACCTCCTTCTAAACTTTTTTTTTTTAAATGTCACCTCATTCAAGTCTGTGCTTTTCTTTTTAATTTATAATCATATCCCTCCATATGATCCTATTTTTCCTCACTCTGCTAATGACATTACAACCTACTATTATTTTCTATCAACCCTTCCCTAGAATATAAGGTCCATCAAAGCAGGCATTTGTGTGTGTGTGTGTGTTTTGTTTTTTCACCACAGAATCGTAATGTATTTGAAGGTACTCAATAAAATCTTGTGAAATGAGGGGTACCTGGGTGGCTCAGTTGATTGTGTGGCCAACTCTTGATTTCAGCTCAGGTCATGATCTTGCGGTTTGTGGGATCGAGCCCCACATTGGGCTCTGTACTGATGGGTGTGGAGCCTCCTTGGGATTCTCTCTCACCCCCTCTCTCTGCCCTTTCCCTGCTCATGCTATATATTTAAATCTTGTAAAATGAGAGACTAATGTGTAAAAGTAAATGACACTTTAAATAAGGCTGGAAAACAGAGTAAATTGCCTCTGTAACAGATTACCTCATTTTTACAATTGCTAAATGTAGAACCAGAAAAGTTAGACAGAAAGTTGATGTTATTTCTTTATCATTGTAGTTAACTAAAAGTGTCTATGGAAAATATACTCATTTCCTGGAGCTATTGCAACAAATTACCACAAATCTGGTGGCTTAAAACAACAATTTATTCTTTCACAGTTCTGGAGGCTAGAAGTCCCAGAGTAAGGTGTTGGCAGGGCTCCAGTCCCTCTGAAGGCTCTAGGGGAGAATTCTTCCTTGAGTCTTCCAGCATCCGGTGGCTCCCGGTGTTCCTTGGTTGGTAGCAGTAGAATTCCAGTCTGCCACCATATTCACATAGCCTTCTCTCCTGTGTGATGTGTGATCATACCCCCCTTTCTTTTCTCTTGTAAAGTATTTTTCTTTCTCTGACCTACTTATTTCACTTAGCATATGATTTCATGCATATATGGAATTAAAGAACCAAAACAAAACAAGTAACATAGGTAGAAAAAAGAGAGGAAAACAAAGACACAGACTCTTAACACTAGAGAACAAATAGATGGTTACTAGAGGAGAGTTAGGGGGCTGATGGGTTAAATAATTCATGGAGATTAAAGAGTGCATCTGTTGTGATGTACTAGGTGTTGTAAAGAAATGTTGACTGGGGCGCCTGGGTGGCGCAGTCGGTTAAGCGTCCGACTTCAGCCAGGTCACGATCTCGCGGTCCGCGAGTTCGAGCCCCGCGTCAGGCTCTGGGCTGATGGCTCGGAGCCTGGAGCCTGTTTCCAATTCTGTATCTCCCTCTCTCTCTGCCCCTCCCCCGTTCATGCTCTGTCTCTCTCTGTCCCAAAAATAAAAAAAAAATAAAAAAAAAAAAAAAAAAAGAAATGTTGACTCACTAAATTCTACACCTGAAACTACTATTGCACTGTATGTTAACTAACTGGAATTTAAATAAAACTTTAATAAAATATAAAGATACCAGTCATTGGAATTTAGGGACCACTCTGAATCCAGAATATTTGAAATCTTTAATTTAATTATACATGAAAAGACCATATTTCCAAATAAGGTCATATTCATAGGTACTATAGATTGGGATTAGGACAAATCTTTTTGAAAGACATAATTCATTACAGAAGACAACAACTGATCCAGAAATTTCTGCTTAAACAAACTAGATCTTTTCATTTACCTTGCTTTCAAAAAGGACACTTAGGCCTTCTTAATATTTTTCTAGAATTATATACCTTATTATTCTGGAAGATCTGCTAATTGATTTTGAAGAAAAGAAAAGTGGTTTGATATTTCCAAAAGTTCTTTTAAAAATTTAAATGGGACAAATAGTAGCACCGTGGAGTAGGACTCTAAAACTCTGCATAGTTAAGGTGACTAGTGTAAATTGATCTTCAGCATCAAGCTGGAAGTAAACTAACTACAGACTGAGAACTCTGACTTGATACTTTTTCCCACTGGGAAAAAAAAAGTGATAAGAAATACCTAAACAATGGATGCTACTTTCTTTCCATAGGCAATAGGTCAACTGAGGCTAGCCTGACGGAGATTAGACTGCATCTCAGGTCACCGACCTGTGAGATTCCCATGGCAGTGATTAGGGAAGCATCAAATTAGAGGGTAAGTGCTCAATGACTAAAAGAAACTTGTAACATTTATTGAGTACCTCCTATGTGCCCAAAAGGAATAATATGTGCTGCATATACTTGATCTAAATCCATAAGAGTAACTACTTCCAAGGGTTGTCTTGTGTGTTAAATGTGTTACATAATATAATTGACTATCTCTGTTATCATAAGTGATACATATAAATTTCTAACGTTTGATTCAAAATGCCAAACTTGCAAGTAAAAGAGGGAGAGAGAGAGAGAGAGAGGGAGAGAGAGAAGGTGGGAAAAAAGACTTGAAGATGTAGTTGGCTACAAAAAGCTCAAAATTAGCCAAAAATATATCCAAATTGATAAATGTAAAGTATTGGGAAGTCTGGGTCACACAGTCCGTTAAGCATCTGATTTAGGCTCTGGTCACTATCTCATGGTTTATGGGTTTGAGCTCCACATGGGGCTCTGTGCTGACAGCTCAGAGCCTCGAGCCTACTTCAGATCCTGTGTCTCCCTCTCTCTCTGCCCCTCCCCTGCTTGTGCTCTGTCTCCCTCTCAAAAATAAATAAACATTAAAAAATGTTTTTTTAATAAATGTAAAGTATTTTTGGATTGAATTCCTGAAAAAAATAGCTTTGATAAATGTTGGTTCAACACTACATTTTAGTTCAGATCACAAGGAGCTTTTGGTGTTAAGGTTTAGCCACAGGGGTGCCTGGGTGGCTCATTCCGTTAAGTGTTCAACTTCAGCTCAGGTCATGATTTCACAGTTTGTGACTTCAAGCCCCTCGTTGGGCTCTGTGCTGACAGCTCAGAGCCTGGAGCCTGCTTCGGATTCTGTGTCTCCCTCTCTCTCTGCCTCTCCCCTACTTGCACTCTGTCTTTCTCTCAAGAATAAGTAAATATTAAAAAAAATAAAGAATCTCAAGTTCTAGGCACAGTACTTTGAGGGTAAATTTTACAAACTACAGGATAACCAGGAACGTAAAGAATCTTGGAAATATACAATATTAAAAACATAAGGGAAAAAGGGATATTTACCTTGAAAGAGCTATTGGGAATAGAAATAACATTTGTATTAAAAACTTTGAACCATGGTCATGTGGAAAGTAGTAAAATGACATAAAACCAAACGAAACAAACAAGCAAACTAGAAAATGAAAGTTACGGCAGACAAGGTTAGAACTCCTTGTAAGAAACACCTGCTAAATATGAGAACTATTAAGCAGTGAAATGGACTGCCTGGTCACACACTGAATTTCCATAACAGGGATAACTGCTGTTCATTGAAGTGCTTGGTACCAAGCTAACTGCATGTCTCCACTATCGCAATCAATCTCAACAGCAATCCTACGAAGCAGAGATTATTATCTCCATTTCTGGGAAGAGGAAATATAAGTGATTTTCCCATGGTTGAACAACTGAAGATTCTAAACGTATTATTTAAACCATATTCACAATCTTGGCCTTATACGGTACACTGGACTGAGCACATCTGTTATAAGTCTTTTAAAAGAATGCCATGCATCCAGAGTGTAGCATTCTGACTTCTCAGGTTAACATATGAAATAAAAATTGTTTAGAATAGTTCTGACAGTGAGAGTAGTTAAAATATATTGAATATGTAAAAGGATAATTTTTAGAAGCAAGTGCAATCATATCATTATAATTCACATACAAATATAAAATGAATATGGGCCAAAGATTTTAATTCACCAATTAATGAGGGAGTCAGTAAGATATTACAACTGTTCTAAGGAGAATTAAACCACAGTTACGTACACACACACACACACACACACACACACACAAACTCACTAAATATTATAGTTTATTTACAAATAATACAAAACATGTATTTTACAGGAGGGAGGGAAGTCAGTCATATTTTGTTAGAACATTTTATTTTCATGTGTATGGAAAATAATGATGTGAATTGCTATCAGTTACCTACAATGTACAGTGTTGTAAAATAGCTCCAAGATAATGAGAGGTACAGAGACCCATTGCAATCAGACAATATAAGAGACCGTGCTTAGAAAACAACCAATTTTCAATTGAAGACACCCATCGAGGCCCATTCCAAAGTCTTTCCCAATGTTACCTTCAAGTATTCATTATTACTATTGTACAAGTTACATAGATGGGAAGTTGCAGAGGAATGACAGAAATGTAGGTCTCTTCAGCGGGAAAGAAAATGACACTCTGGTCTAAAACACGTGGCCTCCCCAGTGTATGTGTATGTTCGTTGCATAGGAAAGCAGGAGGAAACTGATAGTTCATGAATACCTACTGCATTCAGTACTAAGCATTTTACATTTTATGATAACAATAATAATTATTGAGTGCTTTCAGCAAGGCAGGCTTTGTGCTAATTGATTTATGTGCATTATTATGTATACTTTTCCTACTAGTCATAATAGCATAATAGCATCGGGAAAAACGCAATAATGGTATCTCAGCTTAGTTGAATAGTTATGAAAGTCAAGTACTTGTCCTAAGTATTAACTTTTATTAATTTTAACAACCATAGCTGTGATTTATTATCCCCATTTAATTGTGAAAATAATTGAGGATTAGGGAGGTCAATAAATTAGCCAGTATCACACAATTAATAATATTCCAATCTAGGTCTCTGAAGACAAAGTCTGTGGTTATAATTATTGTACTACTAAACTAAACTGTCATGGATCAGAGGTCAATGCACTCTGAAGTATACCTATTAGAATACAAAATTGTTTCCTTATGATATTCCTAGACATCATGAAGACAAATAATAAACATGTTAAGTTTTCAGAAGAGTTCCTATAGTTTTAATGACCATCGATGATTATATGTATTTCACAAATAGATTGCTTAAAAACATATTTAAGAAAATCCATAGCCAAATTTGAAATTTCTTTTTATTTATTTATTTATTTATTTTTTGAAAAAGAGAGCTCATGAGGCACCTGGGTGGCTCAGTCGGTTAAGCATCCAACTTCAGCTCAGGTCATGAGCTGGTCTCCCAGATTGTGCGTTTGAGCCCCACATAGTGCTGACAGCTCAGACCCGGAGCCTGCTTTGGATTCTGTGTCCACCCCCCCCCCCATTCCTGCCCCTCCTCAACTCATGCTCTGTCTCGCTCTGCCTCTCAAAAATAAATAAATGTTAAAAAAAAATTTGAAAAAGAGAGTTCAGGTGGGGTAGGGGCAGAGAGGATCTGAAGTGTGCTCTGTGCTGACAGCAGCTAGCCTGATGAGTGGCTTGAACTCAAAAACAGGTCATGAGGTCATGACTTGAGCCGAAGTCTGATGTCCAAGCGACTGAGCCATCCAGACGCCCCTGAAATTTCTTCTTTAAAAAATCTATTCAAAGAGCCAATGATTAAAACCATAAGCAGTTTCCTTTGGATGACTTATCTTACAAAATATTTCCAGAGCAAATGCTAAATCCTACCCTCACTCCTGCCACTTCCCTCATGTCCCCTTCCAAAGTAACAGTTTGTACAGGTTCTAAGAGAAAAGAAAAAAAATGAATAGACCTCAGAGACAGAGGACAGAGGCAAACTATATTACTATCAGTATAGATTTATTCGCATTTGATAAAATATATTGGTTATTTTTATTGATATGTAGGGTTGTAGAATTTTGCTATGGTTTGTAGCAAAACAGATCACTTTAATAGGTCAAATGTGTTTTAAAAGATGACTTTAATATTTTCAATATTCTTGATTAATCTTATTAAATTGTTAGCTTGCCCAGTAATATAGATATATAAGGGTTTTCATTATCAATGGTAATTCAACCCAGCTCCCACCTTAATGATTAAATATGCCAAATTCATACAGATTGTGTTTTAAATTACCTTTGTTTAGCCATGTAATTGGAAGGAAGTATTGATGTGGATCATCCTAAATACTGAATGATTCCAAAATCATTTAGAGTTGGCTTTGGGATGTGTTTCAATTTGGAAGCCGATTTATTTCCTAATTGCACTTTGCTTAGGCTAAAATTAAAATAGGCAAACATTATTCGATAAGAAGGTGGGATTGCCTAAAGGTGGTATGACCAGGGCACTCCAAACAGGACTGCTGATTGTAGTGCCAACAACCACAACACCTAGCAACAATAACAACATAACATCAACAACAACACAGACTTAAGGAGGAAACCCAGAGGCTATCCAAGTATATCCAATTTGTGTTGCCAGTTAGTGTTTGCTCTAGGTTTCTCATTAATTCTTGCCCTATTACTATTGTTTCTGCCTATAGTCTTCTATTTTCATGTATCCATATTCATATAAAAGTTCGAAGTATACCTCAAGTGCCACATCCTTCATTAAACAATAACACTATGACATGAATATTAAGTCTTCCTCAATACTTAAGTAGACCCAGCATAGTTATCCTACTGACTGCAGAGGGAACACCAAGATTATATTCTCTCCATCCACAAAGACTGAGGGTGAAGTGTGACATTTTCTCCTACCTTCTCCCCAGACAGGCCCTATTCCGACTTCAACCCTTATGCCATGAGCTTCCTGAAACACTAACTCACATAACAAACTTTCAAGATGAGTCTCAGACTGGATTTATTTCTAAAGAGTCTGTGTTTGTTCCTTCAGAGGTTGGTGTGCCTGAAAGCACAGGCTTTGTACTAATTAGGGTTAAAATAATGAAAAAGATATGGAGTTTACAAAAGTTCATATTATTTCCTGTTTCCCATTACTGCCAACAATAAGGACTTCAAAAGCATAGATATAGCTATGTCCTGGAGCAGAGGCATATGGAAAAAATAAAATATGCTCTGTTCTGCAAATCTAATGCTAATTACCACTATTGATATTAAACAACTATTAGTGCTACTGTTACAGGTACTAACAACATGATCATCACAATGATGTATTGTTTATCATGTATGTATACTATGCCAGCCACTGCTAATGAGTTCACATTAATTTTTTAATGCCGTTTAATAAAAAATAAGTGCATCTATATTTTATGATTTAACTATGGGAATGGGGATAGGGAAGTGCCTTAAAAGTAAACGGGACTTTGTTTTTGGAAAATGCTTTGCCTTATGAAAGGGAAGAGTTGGTTTCATTGGGAGAATTTGAGACAAGGATGTAAAAAGGAAATCTTAGTTATCCCTTCACAGTTGATTCTAAGAGAGGATAGGGACTCCTAGAATTCAGAGGCAAGGGCAAGGATGAGTAAAAAGCATAGAGAGAAGTTAATGAAACAAACATAAGGGCCTCCCATCTGCAAAAGTTCCTCCAACACACTGGGGTCAAATTTGCATTCATAATTGTGTATGCCTTTTCTAACAGAAGTACACAACTTGTATGAGCTTCAGGCCCAGAAAACCTGGGCCTGTCTCTGGCAGAGGGATGTTTCCATTCCCAAGAAAAGCATACTAACTTTTCTGATACTGTATTTTAATTTGGTTCTAGATTCTGCTCATTGTAGTCTTCCTCCATTAGTCCTTAAGCTTCAGTAAAATCAGGTCTTCACAGTAGTCTTAAGCTGTTATATGCTTAGGCTTAAGGTCTTACAAATACTCAATTACAATATTTTTGGACCACATTAAGTGGGTCAATCAGAGTAATATATCCAGGGGGTACCTGGCTGGCTAAGTTGAAAGAACATGAGACACTTGGTCTCAGGGTCATGAGTTTGAGACCCACACTGGGGGTGGAGATTACTTAAATAAATGTTTAAAAACATACAAAAAGCAATCTAATATATTCAATAAAAATGGTTTTATTTCAAATAAATCTAGTAATTTTCAGATATCAAAGGGTGACCAGGGAAAGTATGAATTTATTTAAATTTGGTTGAGGTCAATGGGATGCTTGAATAAGACTGGAAGTTTATGAAGAAAACCAAAAATATCCTTTTGGTGGATATCATGTTGAAGTGGATATTATGTTTGCTTAATGAGCATCAGAGTATCAATCCAGACCTGGTTAACAAAGTGGACCCTTTGAGTGCAATTAGACATTGGTAAGGATCTTCAGTTCTCTAGATCATACCATTTCTGTATCTAAACCATAGCTCTAGTTTGCAGTTAGAGAGTAAGACTGGGCTGGAGCATGCTATTTTCCCTATAAAGAGGAGTCAGAGAAATAACGTTAGGCTTCCCTAACAGCACTGACACTCCCTGCCCCCCCCCCCCCCCCGCTCTCCCCCCTGCATAACCTGGCAGTTGGCTAACCTCAGGGATTGTAAAGCAGTCGTAAAGTGGAATGTGGTGGAGAGGACTTTTCCTTGACAGAAGCAGCCCGAAAACAGCAGTTTAGAAAACTGCTGCAGGTATCAGGAGGGTGCATTTAAGCAGCTCTCTCATTAACAAATATGCTTGCTTAGGTTAAACACTTGCTGAAGTGGTTGCCTGTCTGTTGCCTGAGTCCTAGAAGCAGGAACCAGTTCACATACCTGGTCTAGCGAAAACATAGAAGCTGGACATTTAAGGCAACAGCACAGGCATATCCTACAGGACATACTGTTAAGAGGAGAAATTCCCCAGAGCAAAGGGATGTTGAGAAAGGGTACACAATGAATTGAAGCTTCGCAAATGCTCCTTCCTGTACTTTAAACTTGCATCAGGGACATGGACACCTTTAGATTAAACACACCATATTTATAAAACTTACCTAGTGATTAATGAATGACTGGTGTGCTACCATGTGTGTTTGTGAGGTGAAGAATTGTTTCAAATTTTCTATAGTGTCAGATTTGTTCTTTCATATTGTGCCCTGCAATCATCTCTATGAAGTCCCAAATTGCCAAAGATAGCATTTGATTTTATTTTCCTTTCCTTTTGATACAGGGAAATCAATGAAGGGTTGTCATGGAAGTTGACCCTAGATGGAGTTTCCAAAATTTCATCCCAATTATTCTCTGTGACTTCCATCCCTGTCATTCATGCACTATCTTGTTATATGACCACTGTCAAAAGTGACTTTTGAAAAAGAATTCACCACCAACTCATCTTTAAGAAGATGGAGGAAAATGAAGGCAGATCAAGAGAACTACATCATTATTTTGGAGAACAGGGATGGAGAAAAATGACTGCATGCTACTGTAGGTTGGAATAGTGAATGTGTCTTCCTTCAAAAACTGTATTCATGGTGTTAGTTTCCGCATTATTGCCCGTGTTGTGTTGTAGTTACAGCATGGTTTAAACAACTGGGTGGACTGGCTGGAAAATAACCTAGTGTGTATACTAGGTTACATCTACAATGCATCTATAATGCCAAGGTCATTGCAGGCACCTGCTGAATGTTTGTGGACTTGAATACTATAGACGTTACTAGAAAACATGTGTTCTTTATAACTTGCCAAACAACATTGGTGTGGAGCTGTCTAATTTTGAATGTGGGGTGCAAATCCTAGAATGAAGATCTGTGTTATGTGACTACCATAAATTCAGACGCACCCAGGATGCTTTTAGAGGGCTGATAAAACTTACTTGAAACTACTTAGCAGTTTGAGGAATCTTTTTGATGGAAGAGAGGGTTGAGCTGTAAAATTTGGTGAAGGAACAAGAATTGGTTGCGAAAAGGAAGAGTTTATTTTGAAGACAGTCTTTGGATAGGTTTCTTGCTAAACCTTTGTAACTTGTGCTTTAGTCTTAAGGTAGAAGGACTCTAAGAAAAACTGTCAAAGAACAAAGAGCCAGAGCACAGAATTCAGCAATGATTTGTTATATCAATTGTACTCAAACATGATTTTTAACATAATGTATTCTACAAGTTAGAAATTACTGTTTTAATGCATACTTGTATAATAAAAATCAGTGCATGTATTTTTGGTAAATAGAAGAATCATTTTATTGTATAATTTTCCCAAAGCGTTAATATTGTGTGTCACTAAATACTGCTTCTGAAAGCAAAGTATATTACATGGCTTAATTCAGCAAGTTGTGGAAGAATACAATATAGTACACCATGCTCACTCATCCCCTGTTTTTTTTCTTTTGGCACAGATTGGCCACATACTCTGAGTTGGTCATTCTTGTGAAGATTTCTGAAATTCTGGATGTTTATTCTTTGATTCCACAGTTTAGAGATCTAAGTCCTTCCTTAGAATTCTTTCATATCAAGCTATGTACATCCTTACCTTGCTTTTTAGAAAAAAGTATTTTTTATACATTGTAATTTAGGTTTACTAGGAAGTTTGCATGCGTTTTAAAGTGTGGTACTGTTTTTGCTAGAATTGTTATTAGTCTTGTTAATACTGTAGTAATAAAGTTGCATGGGTTATGAACACTCTATTCTCAATCATATTTTTCCAAAAAATCTTTTTATTTGAACATTTTTTTCAAAGCACAAAGTTTTTCTGGAATTTCTGTTTTGTGTTATAGCACAAATAAATATATTTGTGTGAGGGGTGCCTGGGTGGCTCAGTTGGTTAAGCATTCGACTTTGGCTCAGGTCATGATCTCATGGTCTGTGGGTTCAAGCCCTGCATCGGGCTTTGTGCTGACAGCTCATGCCTGGAGCCTGCTTCAGATTCTGTGCCTCCCTCTTTCTCTGCCCCTTCCCCACTCATGCTCTGTCTCTCTCTGAAAAGTAAATAATAAACATTTTTTAAAACTTAAATATATATATATATATATATATATATATATATATATATATGTGGAAGCATTAAAAAAAGTAGGAACAATCTGAAATGTATCAACAGAGCACACTAGTCTTACAAAGACCATGTTCAGAAATAGTAAAGGAATCTAGCAAGAGGCTGTGAACTCACATAGCTCAGAACAGAAAAGACATCAAGGTAGCAACTGAGTAGTCATTTCTGAGTAAGGGTAGTGTGTGTTAACCAATCTCCAGTACTGTATTTAGGGTCTCATTTGATACATATGCTGAAGATTTTCCGAGGCAGAACTGATTTGAAGGATACTAGGGTTCTTGAGATTCTATAGGTGAAATCTGTCAAAGGCAATATGACCGATTACCTTTGTTAGGACACTATTATACTATTGCCATATTCTTTAGCTAGTCTCTTAATGAACATTGTGTATATATATATATATATATATATATATATATACACACACACATGTATATATACATAGTACCATTAAAATTTTTGTGAGGAGAAATGTGGGATCAAAGGAAAACTAATCTTTTTCTTTCTTTTTTAAATCTCTAATAAAACTAGCAGTTAACAACATGAAAATCTGATGTGGGGATGGATAATGATACAGATATAAATATGGATATTGTTACAGAAATAGATGCTAGCATGCAAGTTCTTTAAATGTAAAATACCATGACCAAAAACAATAAAAATGCACAAATGATGTCACTATAATAGTAAATTGGTAAGTTATCCTATTACTTTTGTACCTATAAAACAGAATTTGTGAACACACTATAAAATGAATTTTTAAATTTAGTGTTTTAGCACAATATACAGAAGTCATATTTTCCTTTAGCCTTTGGTATGCATTCAAAAATATGGTCCATATATCAATCTAACAATTCAAGAATTAAACTGGGAAGCAAAAGGCAAGTGCATATTATAGTGTTCTAAAAGCTGGGAAAAAAAAAAAAAGAAAAAAAAAAAAAGAAAAAAAGAAAAAAAAAAAAAAAAAAAAAAAAAAGAGGTTAGAGTGGGAGAGAGCCAAAGCATAAGAGACTGTTAAAAACTGAGAACAAACTGAGGGTTGATGGGGGGTGGGAGGGAGGGCAGGGTGGGTGATGGGTATTGAGGAGGGCACCTTTTGGGATGAGCACTGGGTGTTGTATGGAAACCAATTTGACAGTAAATTTCATATATTAAAAAATAAAAAAAATAATAAAAAAAAAAAAATAAAAAAAAAAATAAAAGCTGGGAAAAATTGAATGCAATTTCCTGACCTCTTTTTCGTGAGATGTGCTATTAAAATATTTTTCCTGTTACAATATGCCTAGTATTTGATGTCCTCTAATATCTTCAGACTGATTCTTAAATTTTTGTACCTTACAATCTTTCTTTCATTTTCAGGGGTTGATAATTGACAAATTTGATTCCTTAAATAATGCAGCTTTATATAGCTTAACTCTCCTCATCACCTCAAACTTTAGAATCAATTTATCACCAAATTTTATAGACCGTTGAGCTCCTTGTTATGATAATAAACCAAGAATTAATTCTTATTCGTCTGCTTTTCTCATTTTATATCTTACATGTCATTTAGTTTTTATGAGCAATGCCATATTCTTTTTTTTTTAATAATTTTTTTCATGTTTCTTTATTTTTGAGAGAGAGGCAGGGTGTGATTAGGGGAGGGGAAGACAGAGAGGGAGACACAGAATCCGAAGCAGGCTCCAGGCTCTGAGCTGTCAGCACAGAGCCTGACATGGGGCTCAAACTCACAAACTGTGAGATCATGACCTAAACCATAGTCGGATGCTTAACTGACTGAGCCACCCAAGCACCCCAACACCAGATTCCTTTTTAAACGATGTGCAGGAAAGAGCATGACAGTCTGTGCTTTAGGAGAATCTGCTGATAGAGATGGGTGTGGGCTGGCATCTGGGAACTTGGCTTTTAAACTGGTCTTTCTGTCAGTAACTGATAAGGTTGTTTTACCATATTAGCCTCATTAGACTATACAAACAATGTGGTTGATGGCGAACAACTGGTTTCTTTCTGGGAGTCTAGAATTTTGATAGCTGTGAGTAGGCAGACTGCCTATATAATCATGGTTTCCCACAAAATTCTTTAAACTCTGTCTCCGACGGACTTGTTTGGGAGGAAACACTATAAGTGTGTCTCCACATTTAGTGGAGAGCATACTTGGTGTGATACCTTTAGGGAGAGCCTAGGAAGAGTGCACGTGGGTCTCTCCAGAAGCAAGCTGATACATCTTGCTCCCTTACTCATCCAGCTTTGTATCCTTAATATGTTGCTTCAATAATTATCAGTCATGAATTCAACTATACGCTGAGTCCTGTGAATCTGAGACTCAAGTGTAGTGGAGCAGCTGACAGAAGTGGGGTCACACAGGACATCTGTCTTGAACACAGTTCTCATGCCTGTAATGCCCCCCAAGGCATTTTTTCTTAGTGCTTTTACCATTATCTCAAATTAAGGTGGTAAAAGAGAATTTACTTTTTCTTTAAACACAAACATGCCACAATTCTGCAAATGGTTTTGAAAATCTCTTTAGTCACCTACATTCAAAATATTAGTGTGATCTTTGAGTGAAAGTAAGATCTGTAATAAAGAAAAGAGGTTTTGAAGTCAAGATTCCCATACCAGCTTTATTTTCAAATCCCAGTGTATTAGCTTAATGAACTTGAACAAGTAGGACACAGCTTGACATGGAGTGGAAATTAATATATTGTAATCATTTATTAATTAAAAATATTAATCATCTTATTCGTATTCCTTCTTATAGCCACCGTCATATTATTATTCGAACTTGTACAAACTGTACCACTTGCATTAGTAGAGTCATTAACTTTCCCTTTCTCATTGGCACCACCTAAGTGGCCTCATTTTCTCATTTCTGCAGCAGTGCAGTAATCTATTTAGGTCTCCTTTTCCGCTGTGTCTAACTTGTTTTTTTCTAGATTAATCCTCTGAAGCGGAAGTTTTCAAATTCTGCTCCAGGGAGCCTTAAAATTTCCCATAACTGTCACAGAGATGAGGGGGGACAAGATTGTGGAGAGCCATAGATCTCACATCAGACTACAACCAGAGAGGCTCCGCTTTTTACCCAATTTATATACTGTGCTTCTTTTTGACACTGTGTTTGGAGAAAGGCCTTGGGGGCTACAATAATTTTAGAAAAGCAGTAGTGTTAGCTGTCTTCAGGATAAAGTCTGATCATTTAAATTTCTAGATACTCCCTTTTCTGGCCCCAGATTTCCCTCTGACACCAGGTCTCTTCTGCATGAGCCCTTATTTTGGTCAAAATGATTTGTTCATTGAGTTCTGTTATAAGTTGAATTGCGTCCCCTCAAAATTCATGTTGAAGTCCTAATCCTAATATATCAGAAAGTTCCCTTATTTGGAAATAGGGTGTTTGCAGATGTAGCCAGTTGGTATTAGGTCATACTGGAGTGGGGGGGGGGGAGGGGAGGCTGTAATCCAGTAAGGTTGGTATCCGTATTAAAAGGAGAAATTTGGACACAGACATGCACACACAGGGAAAACAGCATGTGAACATAAAGGCAGAAATCAGAATGACACAGCAGAAGCCAAGGAATGCCAAAAATTCCAGCAAACCACCAGAAACTGGGAGAAGTAGAAGCCAAATTGCTTCCCTGAAGCCCTTAGAAGGAACCCATTTTGCCAACACCTTGATTTCAGACTTCTAAACACCTGAACCTGAAACAATAAATTTCTGTCATTTAAGCTACCTGATCTGTGGTACTTTGATATGGCAGTCTTAGAAAATTAATACAGTCTCTGAACATCCTAAGCACATTTTCCTCTCTGTGCCATGGTTCTATCTGCAATGCCTTCATTACATGCCTTCCTCCTTTAAGAACTACCCCAAGTCTTACAGCCTTCTCTGTAACTGTTTTTCAGTTGCCTTAGCTCTTGGCAAACTTCAGTTTTTTGAAACAGTTAATAGTACTTAATTCACTTGGAAAATATCATATGCTGTCATATTGATTACTTGAAAATAAAAGCCAGACTTCTATTTAATTTTCATATATAAACATAAAGTAAATTGGAGTGTCCTTGTGGCCACTCTCATTGACATAGGACATCTATAGTAGTTTAAACTGTATAAATTGGCTCTGGAGACACACAAGGATAAGCAATACATGAAGATAAAATAATAGCTAGTATCAAGAATAGGAGCAAAACATTTTCTAATATAGTAAGCTATCTATTTCAATTCTCTTGATATGACTTCAAATAAGGAGTGATTGAACCTTTCTGTTTCTTGTTTGTGCATGAATTTGAAGGCATACTACACTTTTTTGATATTCATCTGGATATTGATCATGGGTTATATTTGTTGCACTATCACCTAATTATGATTGACAGACTCACAAAGTCCATGCATACTAATGGAATGTATAGATTATTCTGTACACTTCAAGAATCCTTTCTTTAATCCTTAAAATGTGTTCAGTGCCCTTCTTAAGGTCTCCAAAAACCTCTTATTTTCCAAAACTGATTCTACTTTCACTGCTCTTTTTACTGATGTCTATAAAACAATCATCATAGTTGACTACTCTCTGCACTTCAAATTATTGTCTGTTTGACTTTTGTTCTCTCTTTTCTTTCTTGGTTTTCTTCCTAGTCCTAATCCTTTTGCCTGTCTTTTGTGGGTTTCTCCTCTATTGCCTACTCTCTTGCCCGTTCTCAAGGATTCAATTACGAAAAGAATACAAATGATGCCCACATTTTCTAAAGTGGCCCCAGAAACATATTTCCAATAATTTCCTGGGCTATGCAGAAGTTCATACCTCATATTAGTCTTAACAATAGTCTTTTAAGCAGCAAACTTTCTTATTGTGCATGTGTAATATCACTTAAGCACAACAACTCCAACTCCATTATCCTGTTTTGAATCATCTAAATTGACTGGGTTGTTGGTACTATTCATACTAATTATCAATATTTCTTTTTTCACCAAAGCCATCATCATAGAAAAAACATAACTGAATTGAACATTATTTGATAATAAAAATCATGATTGTGAATGACCAAGTTTAGTGAAATAGACCACAAAGTTTTAGAAAAATACCTACCTTTCCAGGATGACTTTTCTGGTGTATTCACTTACAAATAATATTGCTGAAAATGAATTTAAATTGGCACATTTAAGTGTATTTTGATTTGGTCTTGGACTTTGATAAGGACATATGTAGACTTCTAACATTTTCAGTGGTTCTCTACTCCTCTTGTCTTCTTAGACTAGCACTTATAACCTTACACGAACTGACCCAAATCTACTTTTTTGGCTCTTTCTTTTCTACTGCCCCATACAATTTACATTCTAATTGAGTCAGCTATTCAAAAAGCATTCAAATATTTGAGATTGCTACCTAAGTATTAGAAATATTATCAAAGACGTTTCTTCCACATAAAATAGCATCAATCCTTTCTGTTTGTACCCTCAATAATCATGCTCATCCTATTACAAAGCCCACCTCTTCATTGTCCTTTCTCTGTAGCATAGGTCAGATTTACCTTCTCTTTACAGCAATGATAACAGCATATTATGTCTGTAGTTCATTTGAAATATATGTGTCCTATTTAACTGTGGGCTTCTTAAGGTCAGTTATCAATGTCTACCTGGCATTTCTAAACATAATGCACAACGCATAAGCATCACTCACATGTTATAGAACTGCACTGCTTTGACTGAAAATATCCATCTTCTGTGTGGACACAGGTGCAAAATGCAAAATAGGAGGAAATCGGAAGTGATTATAAGTAAAAACCCATCCAGTAAATCTGTTTTGAATTGACAGAAATAGTACAAGTAACCATATATCTAAACAATAAAATACATTATACTGAAGACATAACTGTAAGAAAAAATAAAAATAAGTTAGAACTATAGAGAGATGATACATTATCTCTTTGGAGCCAAATCAGACTTTAAGGTAGGCAGAGGAGCTGGAAATGGAAATTGAAGCAGTCTGGGAAACAAGACTCCCAGACCTTTCTTTATAAAGAATTGTACAAAGTAGGTCAGCACTTCTTAGAAAAGTGGAGACTGAGAGCAGAGAACATTCAGAAAAGAAAAGAAAGAATAGATCCCTTAAAGCTCTATAAGTTAGCATCAAATTCAAGAAAAAGGAAGTAAGAGTGATAGTAATGTCCAGCAGCACAAAAGAAGAAGAAGAATTGTATTTGGTGGAGGCTGGGCTGCAGGGCAGGTTGTGGAAGACTTGCTTTAGTGTTTGAGAGGGAAAGAGGAGGGGAAATTAGGCAAAACTCAAGAAAAACAATCACTGTGTTTTTGTTTTGGTCATCTGGTCTTAGTATCTAACAGTATTTAAAACGTCAAAGCTCTGAGGTAAAAGATGTCTGGCTAGCCTCCGAGTTCTGTCAGTTAGGAGCCTGATGGCCTAACCTGACTTGATTATGCATCAGATTCCTTTTTTGGGGAAGAGGAACAATAGTAGTAATTCAAAGCACTTGTGAAGGAGAAAATAAGAATGTTTAAACATTTAGGATAAAGCCTATACTGCTAAGTCTCAATAAATATTAACTATTATTTTCAATCTTTAATACACTCTATATTTTAGAGATTTCTGGAAGGCTTTCCTGCTCCCAAATTCAGGATTGACTCCCAAATACTCAGGCACTATTATATATTAAACACTCCCATTCTTGTATAACTATACAGAGAAGGGTGTGATTTATTACATATTTTCTTCTGTTGGCACCTAAATATCTTTCATAACTGGATATCATACACACATATGCATATATACACATAAATATGAATATAGATATTTATATAGGGGGTACGTCAGGTGGGGAATGTTCAAGAAGAGCACAAAAAAGGGTGGGAAGGTGTGGAAGATCAACTACTTCACAATTTTGCTAAAGCTGGCTTAAGTATACAGTACGGTATATCTGATCATCAACGTTCTCATTCACAGCCCATGGAGGATAGTTGCATAGTTCATGTAATGCGGAAACACAGGTAATTATAAATCTGAAAATCAAAAATACACTGGAACAATAAAGACCATATTTAATGATTTTAATTTTTATTTTTGAGAGAGAGAGAGAGAGAGACAGAGAGAGCTCAAGTGGGGACAGAGCAGAGGGAGAGGGAGACACAGAATTTGAAGCAGGCTCTAGGCTCTGAGCTGTCAGCACAGAGCCCAACGCGGGGCTCGAACCCATGAACCATGAGATCATGACCTGAGTCGAAGTCAGATGTTTAATCAACTGAGCCACCCAGGAGACCATATTTAAAAGTTAAGGGATAGATAGGATTCTGCTGTATGTTTGCCTGACATCTCATCCAGTATATACTATCGTGTTATCTATTTAAAATAACTACAATGATAAAAGACTGTACAAAATAGAGTAAAAAAGTAGAGGCACCATTCATCACTGAAAATGTTTACATTAGTGGTCATCAGTTAAAACTGGGAATGCTTATTCTTAACACATTTAGTAATTTAGTGCATTTTAAATATATGATTGAAAGTATTATTTATTTATAAAGTATGGAAAATAAAAGGAAAAATTCTGTATATGGAAGGGTGGACATTCCATGAGATTTTTCAGAAATTAAGGGGTTCCTGCTATGAAATGTTTACAGCCACTCCATTCTAATATATCATTAACCATTATTACAGTTAAGAGTATTTCTAGCTTCTCATCATTTTTTATGCTGACTCAGTTTACTTGATTGTTGACCAGGAATTAATAAAAAATTTTACAAAGTATACATACTTAAGTATATATTATTCTCTTTGAAATAATCATTTATTTTAATTTAGCAAGCCCATATGCAAACACTATGTTAAATATGGGAATGAAAAGAGTCAAATACAGAGGACAACAAACTCCTTATAGCTAGATGCAGAATATCTCTTGAGAAGATAAACTGGAGTAGAAATGAAGACCTTAGTGGATCCATAGCACAGATAGCACTGTTACGCTCACAATAAGTCAAGCAATTGGCTGGTTGATCTTGAGAGAAAGTGTGTGTATGTCAGGAAGTGGTGGGAAGGGGTATGGAAATAAATAAGAAGGATGGTAAGTAGAAGCCCACACCATGACAGGAGATTTCTGGAAGGTCATGCTTCTGTCTGTTGTAGCTTTGAGAGCCAGTGAGCATACTGAGCACATTCTGCACATGTGAGCTACATCGCTGGGGCCAGAAGCCAGACTGTGGTAGGCAACCTCCAAGATGGCCCCCAATTATGCTTTCCTCCTGGTGTTCATGCTCTTGTGAAAGTCCTTCCCACATTGATCTATGTGACCAATAGAATACAGCAGAAGTGATACTATGTCACTTACACGATTAGGTAATAAAAGCCTATGACTTCTCTCTTTGACATTCTGCGTGTGTGTGTGTGTGTGTGTGTGCGCGCGCGCGCACGCGCGTGCATGCGCTCGTGAGCTCACGTGTGTGTCTTTCTCTCTCTGCCTTTTTGTCTTCTCATTAATCACTCTAGAGGCAGCCAGCTGTCATGGCCGAGGGACACTCAGCCCAGGGAGAAGTCTAGGGGCAAAGAATCCAAATTCTCTTGCACAAGACCAGTGCTGGTAAAGTTGGTAAACTAGAACATGCATGGTACACAAGAAGATGTGGGTAGCAGGATGGACCACCAAAGGGGTGAAGGTATATAGCCAGATGACACAGGGGAACTGAAACAGCACTCACAGGTGTAAGGGAATCTAAATAAATGTGGAGAAACTCATTGGGCAAATACAGAAAGTGCAGTGAACATGGAATCTCTAGACTCCTATAGCTAAAAAACTGTATTTGTGTCCAATGTTTACTGAGGATCAGAATACCCCTAACTCACATCTCAGACACATAATGACTACAGGCTTGCCTGGGTGGCTCTGTCAGTTAAGAATCTGACTCTTGATAATGATTGGCTCAGGTCATGACCTCATGAATTTGTGAGATCCAGCCTCTGCACTGACAGCTTAGAGCCTGCTTTGGATTCTTTCTCTCCCTTTCTCTCTGCCCCTCTCCTGATCATACTCTCTCTTTCAAAATAAATAAACATTAAAAAAATTACTTAAAAAAGACATATGACTACCACATAGGAATGAAATACAAAAGTATATATATGTGTACTTAATATAAGTAATTGATATATAAGTGCATAACTAACATAGATCACTTAAAAGTAACATGAAGTAATGTAAAAAGTACATTACAGAATAACTAATATGAACATATTGTGGGGAAAATAACTGCCATAAACTTAGCCTAATAAAAATTATATGTGAAATAGAAAAACCATATTAGATGGTAACAAATAAACTAATTAACTAATTACTAATTAACTAATACACACCAACTTTTAAGTTTGTATACAGGGAATGTTTAAATTTCAGCAATGAGTCTGATACATGCTAAACTAATTTTCGGTTGAAAAATAGGTTATATATTAAGATTAGCATTTGCATTATCACTGTACTCAGTTCTTATAATTATTTTTCTTTGTAAATTATGTCAAATTTTATTACATTTTCCTATATATTCCAGAAAAGTATAAAAGTATAAAAGAGAAATGTTGAGATATATATATATATATATATATATATATATATATATATATATATACACATACACACATATATATTTTTAAGGTAATGTTTTATCAAAACTTATAGAGTGTGGCAATACCTAAAAGTGTTACATTGTTGAAATCTAAGACTGTTTAAGACATTAAGGTAGTATTTATTCTATATCATCCCTGTGTAGCTAAGTACATTCTTTACCAAGTTTCCAGTATTTTCATATATTCTCTTTTTAACAAAACTTTTTAAAGAATTTCTTTGCAATATTTAACCGAATTAGATCAGTGTGGTCATTTTAAATTATGTCCACAATTTCTTTAATACTTTTCCCATCAAAAGGTGAAGATCAATTTATCGTTCCTGAAATGTAGGCTTTATTTATATTCATTCTAATTAATATAATGTGGCAGGAGTGTTACTATATGACTGGATCACACACACACACGCACAGCCACACAACATGAACACAGGATCTCTTTGGACCACTTACTCTGGGGGAAGCCAACAGTCATGTCATAAGCCAAAAAAAAAAAAAAAAAAAAAAAAGTGGAGATGTGAGGAGGAACTGAAGCCTCCCCTCAACAACTGCTATCAACATCCCAGCCTTGTAAACAGGACTCCTTGGAATTGAACCTTACAACTTCTGAAAAGCCTACAGATAACATCTGACTTCATACTCATAAGAAACTCTAAGACATAAGCCCCTACGTAAACCATGCCTGAATCTTGGCCCACAGAAACTGTGAGGATACTGTTTATTGTTGTTTTAAGCTACTACATTTTGAGACTTTTTAATACAGCAATTCATATCTAATACAATCACCTCATTATTTTATATTCCATCTTCAGTAAAGAAGCGGTGGAGAAGACAGATCACCTTTTATGTAGGACAAAAACTACAATTTAAAATGCCTACAATCAATTGCTACTTTAGTCTTGTTTTTAATGATGTGTATGTTAATTTTTGAACCTCTGTATAGATATGACATTTTTATAAGTATTTTTTACTGATCATTATATGTATGTGTTAAAACTTAATTTCAGATTAAGAAAGCATATTGGAAATCTAGTTCTCTCTTGAAACCTCACAATAGAATATGTGTACCTGGACTGTAACATTTGATTCTTGCTCAAAATATTTATTTATATATTTGGAAGAAAATCATTATGATTATAAAATTATGTCTTTTTTGTGGTATATTCTTCAGTGTATCATAGTAGTAAAAACAGTGAACTACTGCTAGCTTATTGGAAATAGGAAACTAAATTTACATGATAATTGCCTTATTAAATTTATAATGCAAATTAATTAATTTCTATACTTAATGGTGCAATAAAATTCATTTTTGAGTTAATAAGTTAGCATTTGTTGTTTATGATGAGGCAAGCACCGTTTTAAGCATCATTTCATAAATCTTTCACTAATATATTATTGCTGCCATTTTGCCAATTAAGAAAACAAGGCGGAAAGGTGAAATTACTTGCAAAAGATCACACATATAGTAAATGGTAAACTGGTTTTTTGTAAGCATCCTGATGTCCTAATCTAGAATCCAGTTTTCCCACTTACATATAATGAAGCATCTGCAATGAAAGCTCATAAAAATGACACAAATATCCACAGACTCAAAAATTAACATATGCTCCATTAAAGGCAAGACTATCAGTACTGATTGTGCACACTAAATTGTTCACACCTTTAAACAATTAGAACATGAGCAAGTTGCAGTATATTTTTTTTATAATTCAAAGTCTTCTCAAGACAACCTACCCAATTCTATCAGAATAGATATATCAAAAATGTCAAACCAACAGCATTCCCTACAAGCTACTTGGAACTCTAGGAAATAAAACAGCCAAGTCACAAAATACATCATTTTAATGGGGTACAACTCTGGGGTTGCTGTTACATTAAACAAAGGGTAAAGGCAGTCTCTAAACTGTAAAGTAGAAAGGAAAGAAAGAATGAAAGAAAAAAAGAAATGTCTAAGCGAAGGCAAAGAATTGGTGACACTGAGTTGGACTTAAGTGCTGATCAAAATTGAGCTGCTTTCATTCCTGCTTTTTCTATTTCAGCATTCAGGAACTTACTGCATTCCCCCTGCTATTAAGGTGGGATGAATATAAAAGGCAACATACATTGTCTAAAAATAGACCTCAGTCGGCTTTGACAAAGCACTCCATCCAGTGGCCCTCTGCTGCCACACTCTCATTAAACCAGTGGAGATGTCAGCATCATCTATTTTGTTTCTACTTGGAGAGCACAGAGCTTCTTCAATATTTTGACCTGTCTTCATTGGAAAGGAAGAATTCAGTTTGAAAAAGATAAGGGCCTGGCTTCATTAGGTATTAATGAATCAGCTAAGGCAGCATCTATATGGCATAGGAGCAGTTTAGTATATAATACTATATAATAGTATTCCTATTATCAATCTCTTTCTCTAATAAATTATGCTCCTAAAAAAATCACTTCAGGATGAAATTTGGCACGTGGTTTATTCATTTCTGGGCTAATCATGATTTTTTTTTCTCTTTCATTAGCAAAATAAATATATAAATAAATAAATAATCAGTGTCCTAATCTATAGCACTATGCTAAACTTACTAACAAGAAAAAAAACATAAGACTAGCTAGTCCTCTTGGAAAGTAGAAAAATTGAAATATCATCTTTTATGAAAGGAAAATATAAAAATAAACACACCCATTTTAATAATATTTACTTTTGTTTCCTGTATAGGTTCCATCTGTCTACAGGGTTTACACTATGACAAAAAATGCTTTCTGATTACTATTATGTTAGGAGATTGTCAGTGATTAACATTTTGTCTCCCAGAGGAATTCATTAAGGATCACTTCAATTTCTTCGGGCACCCTCATAGAATTTCAGATAAATTATTGCTTTTTTCTGCTATACACAAAATGAAATACAATTGTGGTAGAATAGTCTGTGAAATAGATATAATGGCAAAATAAAAATTAGTCAAAATCCCATCCAGATATACTTATTATATTTTGATTATAATCCCCCTCGACATAATTATATAAGCATGTGTTTATAAATGTAAGTATAAATCCAACTGATATCCCAAACTTTAAATATCAAATCTATTGTTTTTATTTTAATATATTAGCAAAAATGTCTGCAGAGATGGTACTTTAGTTATATAAAATGTATGCCATTTCACTTTCTCCTTATGTTTTCTTACTTTCTTCTCAGTCGAAAGCTGAAATGTTAATTAATGAATTCATCCATATATCCACCTATTCAGGCATTTATGCACACATACAGATATGCAGTCATATAGCCATCTATCCATCCATATATACCTGCAATAAGTGAATAGTTTAATGATCCTATCTCTTGAAAAAAAATCACTGTCCTATGTGGTGGGGATACAATGGTTGATAAGACTAATAAAATGAATGTCCTCATTTTAACTAACAGTTTGTGGAGACGACAACTAATAAATAAATGAAGAAATATCTAAAATAATTTGAAGGTGGCTCTTTCTAGGCAAGGTTGACATTGTAACCTCAGAGAAATCGAGTCTTTCCCAGAAGTTAACTGTCACAGATAAATTTTGTGCTCCCAGAAAATAGTCTTGAAAGCTAGGTTTTTGAGGCGTGAAAGGGATAGGCTTTTCTAAAGCTTTTTAGCCTAGGATATCTAGAGCTCGACCTATTTGGGCCTGATCAACAGAGTAAAGAAAAGTCAGGATAAGACGTCAAGCATTAAAAACGCTTCCTCAACCAGTTGTTGCATTGTGAGCAGAGGAGAGTCTTAGGAGGGGTGAAGATCTGAAACAAAGTCCTCGTTACTCCCCATTCCCATCTTGGAGCAATACCTGAGAATGCAGGAAGTCTTTGCAAGTAAGAAGTACATTTAGGAAAGTCTTAAGAGTATCAGGGGCATGAAGGTGCTGCGGCTGGCAGAGCCAGATGATGAAGAGAGACCTGGGGTCCAAAGATACAGGTGGTGACTTTGAGTCTGAAAACAAATTAATGCAACCAAAGCCAAGTGAATATTACACCCACTGTCAAAATGGGACTGTAAACATCATCACAGTAACAAATACAGGTGCAAACTAGACCTACTTCCAGCAGACACTGGGAAGGAACCCAAGGATTCCAGGTGGAGGTGAACTCTTTTCTGACCCTCTGCCATGTTGTCCAAGTAGTGGAAAGCACACTGCCTATATACTCAGAAGCCACTTCAAAGAGAAGATGGGAGGAAATCTAATAAAATAAACATTTAATTCTAAGAGACTGAGCTACATAATGAAATGATTTCAGTTTATAGAATAAGAAATTTTTATTCCACTAAGCTAACTTTAATTTTTCTCAGCCATAAGAAAGGTTTAGGAAGAAGATGAGTTATAGAGATTTAAAGCCTACATTTACTTTGCATATTTGAGCATAGTAAGTCCTGAGCCCATTATAAATATGAAAGCACTATGGTCAAGGGTTTTGACCCAAATTTTGTTTTTCAGAGATACCTGAAATCAAGAGGCAGACAGTAGTTTCTGGAATTTGTTCTTCTGCCTCACCCTCTTCACTCTGTCTGCATTTTCAACAATGAAATGAAAGGAATGTGCCTGAATATGAGACACATATACAATGTGGGAAACAATTCAAAGACACCGATGTTGTTGCTTGTATTCCTCCTGTTCTCCTGGTTCCCAGTCACTTGCAGGGAAAGAATATTCATGGATTGTTTCTGTCTGTTCTCAACCTAATTTACCTTTCTCACTTATGAGAAATGAATGGGTCTACTCATTTGTTCAACAAGTAGTTTTTAAAGCACATAATAGGTGTCTGGTGTGATGCTAAGTATTGGGGACACTGAGGCACAGTTCCTGACTTCAAGAATATTAAAGTCTAGAAAATTAGTGAGATGATGGAAATAAAAAGAACCTCACCTCTTCCGTTTGATCAGAAAGCTCTATGAATTTATAAAGAATGGCATCACAGTATGCTATGTACTACTTCTTGAGAAGGTTGAAGGAAAAAGAATAACTCATGGTATTGATTTTAAATGCAGAGATGAAAATGCTGTTGGTAATAATAATTACAAATTATTTATTTATTGAGCTGCTATTATTGATCAAAAACTGTGTTGTGAAACATACATTAGGTAAGTGATCTCACCCATGGCTAAACACTAGAATCGCCTGGAAAGTTTTTAACAACTCTGATGTACAGGGCCACCCAAGTCAATTCAATCACAACCTGTGGGGTAGAAACCACCCTCAGCATAGTTTATGTTCTCCCAGGTACTTCCAACACTCAGCCAAGTTTGAGCACTAATACATCAGAGACATGTTGAAATATATATTCTTTATTAAATATAGGCTTGTGAAGATCAGGACTATGTTTATCTCTTCTATATATCATTAAAGCTGAACAGTAACAGAGATTGGGGTATGTGAGGACAGAAATGTGGTTTCACAATAAATTAATGGGATTTTAGTGTGCTTCCTGCAGCTGGCTCAGAAAAGCCTTTCATTCACCGTAGAAGGGAATGAGAATATGTGATTCACATTCAAATGAATCATTAATGTCCCTATATCATGGCCACATAGCAAGTACAAGTACAGAGCAATATTCATATTATCATTTAGAAACACTGAAATGAAATTAGATATTAATTAATACATCACTAGGAAGCTATAGATTCTAGGACAGACACCCTGCAACACAGGTGTCACTTGTCACATTTTCTTCAAATATTTTGTATTAAAATATAACAACAACAATTCAAGATGGCAACTTTGCCAATGAGGAAATAAATCGCCACCTGGAAACTGGAGCAGATTCACCCAACAAAAGTACCTGAATACAGATATTTATTGTTTGGTTTTAAAAGGTTGTAAAGAGTTATCAACCTTTCAAATAATAGCAAACTCTAGTTCCCAGCTTTTTCTAGACTGGTCTGTGTTCTCACATGACAATAGTTGGCTGTAGATGAATAACAAACAGCATGTTGAGGCAAGGCATTTTCCTCTAGCTCACTTGACCTTTACCTGGTGTGCAACACCTACTCATATGACCTTCCTGATATCGATGGTTATTTGAATTCAAGGCTTTTGATATATTGATATAGACTCAGGGCCTGGGACTAAAATGAATGGATTATAATTCCAGCTCACTATTTACTGTCTGCATAATTGTGGACATTTAAATGAGATCATATGTGTAAATGTTCCAGCACAAGATCTTGTCCATTGTTCCTATAGTTAGAACTTCTTGAAAAAAATCCACCTTATAAACTATGAAACTTCACATTAAATTTTAGAAATATAACATTTATAAATAAAGAAATTCAGAATATTTATGTTCAAAGATATTCTCAAATAATTGCTTATAATACTGAGGAACTAAAAAAAATAACATAAATGTTTACCAATAAGATATGGTTAAATAAACCCTGGTAAATCAACAGAATGGAATGCAAGGTATTCATTAGAAAACATGATTTGAATTTCCTCAGTGGGATAATTTGCTTAAAAGGGAAGGCAGTAAATGCATTCACAAAGTCCAGTAAATTCTTTTACAAGTTTTAAATTTGCTTTGAACACAGGAAATTTCAGTTTAAAAGCTTAATCTCGTCATGATTCATCCATCCATCCCACACTGTCTGTATGGTGGGTTGTGAGTTTAAAATTAATCAATTAATCAAATTTGGCTGAAAAATGTAATTTTTGTGTATATATGTATAATTTCTACTCTTTTTGGTTAACTTTTTTTATAATTCTTTTTAAATTAAGGTTTAATTTACATAAATTTCACAAATTTTAGTGTGAAGTTTTATGAGTTCTGAAAATTCACAGAGCCTGTGTAATGACCACCACAATCAAGATATAAACTGTACCAATACCCCCAAATTTACCTCGTAGGCTATTTGGAGTCAACCTCTCAACCCGCCTTTAGGCCCAGGCAACCAGTGATCTGTTACCTACGACTATGTCTTTACCTCTTAGAGAAACTTATAATATATAGCCTACTTTCACTTATCATATTGGACTTGGAATCCATATCTGCTATTGTGTGTATCAGTACTTTGTAGCATTCTATTCAATGGATATACCACAGTTTATTTATCCAGTCACCAGCTGAAGAGTGATTGGGTTTTTTCCAATGCAGGGCAATTTTGACTAAAGTTGTTTATCAGCATTTGCATACATGTTTTAGTGAATATGTTTTTATTTCCCTTGGAAAAATACTTAGAACTGAGATTCCTAGATTGCATGGTAAGTTATGTTCAACTTTGCGATAAATTGCCAAACTACTTCCCAAGGTGGTTATAAAATGTTCGCATGTTGCCAGCAAAATATGAGAATCCCTATTAGCAGCATTTAGTGATATCAGTGTTAAAACAAAACAAAACAAAACTTCAGTCATTCTAGTAAATATGTGTACCTATCTCACTATGGTTTTAATGTTCATTTGCCTATTGCAAATGATTTTGAGTTTTTTATGTTTATATGTTATTTGTATAACTTTTGTATCTGTTCAATTATTTTTCCCACGTTTAATTGAATCATTTGTTTTTATTAATTTTGGAGGTTTTCATATATTTTGGTTATAAATTATTTATCAGATTTCCAAATAGTTTCTCCTGGTTTTATCCTACAATTCTCTTAACAATGTCTTTCAAATAGCAAATGTTCTTTATTTTGAAGTCCAATTTTTTTTTCTTCTATGAGTAATGTTTTTGGTGTCATACCTAAAAATATATTAGTTTAATCCAAGGAAACTAAAATTTTCTCATACCTTTTCTCCCAGAAGTTTTATAATTTAAGGCTTTACATTTAAGTCTATGATTCATTTTGGATTGATTTCTCCATGGTGTGAGGTATGAATTCTGTGTGTATGTGTGTGTTTTATATTTTGACATACACATATTCAACTGTTTGGTGCTATTTCTTGAAAAAAAAAAACTTTATAGAATTACTTTCTAACTTTTGTCCAAATTAATTGACCATACATCTGGGGGTCTATTGATAGATGGACCATTCTATTCAAATGTTCTCACTCATAACCTTTTGATAATATCACACTGCCTTGATTTATGTTGCTTTATAGTAAGTCTTGGTAACAGGTAGTTTAATTCCTCTAACTTTACTCTTTTTGCTCCCAAATTGTTGAGGCTATTTTAAGATATTTGCATTTCCATATAAATTTCAGAACTCATTTGTTGATTAAAAAACCCAAAAAACAAACAAACAAACAAAAAAACTGCTAAAATAATCATTGGGATTGTACTGAATTTATAAAACAATTTAGAGAGAATGACATCTCCACTATATTGGTTATTTCAATCCATGAACATAGCATTTTTCTCCATTTATTTAGGTGTATTTTGATTTCAAGGTAAAATTTTAGCATCTTGATCTTGGGCATGTTTTATTAGGTTTATACCTAAGGATTTCATGTATTTTTAATGTGTTTCAATCACTAATGAAAATGGAATTAAGATTTTTAATTACTCCCACTTAATTGCTAGTATATGGAAATAAGATTAATTTTAGTATACTGATTTTGTGTCTTGTGACATTCTAAACTCATATATTAGATCTGGTAGCCATTTTTGGTATATTTTTGGGTAATCTTCTAAATGGAAAATCATGCCATCTTTTTAAAAAGAAATAATGTTTATTTTTGAGATACAGACAGAGTGTGAGCAAGGGAAGGAGGGAAGAGAGAGGAAGACACAGAATCCAAAGAGGTCTCCAGGCTCTGAGCTGTCAGAACAGAGTCCACATGGGGCTCGAACTCACAATACCACGAGATCATGACCTGAGCTGAAGTTGGACACTTAACCAACTGAGACACCCAGGAGCTCCATATATATTCTTGATACAACACAAAAAAGTCATAATATATGGGCTAGGAGTAGAAAAGTCAAGTGAGGGAAAAAGACAACTGTACATATGAGTTAGTAACAAAGTGTTATCTTTTTTGTCCAACATTCAGTTTAAAAGAGAATTTAGATTCGCCCAGAATGGGAGTTAGATGAGATCCATCATTAAACACCCCAGGAAAAAAGAGAAAAGAGGAAGAAGGCAAGGGTTATCAACATCAATTGCATAGCTTTTCCTAACAAGTTGGGGAATGACACTGAACTCCTGGAATTGCTACTGCCTTAATCGCTATCCACATTTCATTTCCTATTAGAAGCATGGAGTTACTTACTAAAGGCATATATTCAGTAGAGACAATGCTAAATTCATAGGCATTGCATTGCCCACAAATAAAATCTGAAATGGTAGTCAATTTTTATATGGTGTATTCCCTTTGTTTTTATGAGATTATTAACTATAATAACAAATAGAAAGTAACATGTCCTATTCTAAAACTAATTCACTCTTTAAAAATCACAATTCAATATATCATAATTCAAATCCCAAACTTGGACAGTGAAGTGATTTTGGTATTACTGAATAACTTTATTAAACAAAACTTTATAGCAATCCAAAATACAACCTGAATACTTAATATAAAATCCATATTTATAAGTACCTTGATTTTTTTTTAAATTTGCATAAATTGTATAATAAGCATTCACTATTACCTATCTACTTATACAAATAAACAAGATTCAAATTGCTAATTTCTCTTGGTTTACCAATCAAGGTGTAACTCATTGGGAAAAAATATTCCATTTCACTGCTTATTAATTTGCTTTCCTGCTGCTCAAAAATTTGTGAATGCTTTGGTAGTTCTTATGTGAGCTTCATAAATTTCCAATTTTTATGCTGATTGATATGACTGAGGAGACCATTCCACTGCTAAGTTATTAGATCAATTACTGCTTATATTCTAAGAATCAGCATTACCACTTCAAATTCCAGTGTTAGCTCTCTTGATCTCATTTTCTCTGTCTGCTGAAAACCCTATTTTGAATCTTATTTTGGTCCATATATGTCACTCTTACATGCATTGTCCTTTGAACTTTTCCCCATCCATTTTTAAGAAGATATCATTCTACACACACACCTTTTCACCTCCTATTCAGTCTTGGTCCCTTATTTTCAATTTTCAGAAATAGCTCTTTCCCTACTGAACCACTTTCAGCAATATTCTGTGGGCAGTTTCTATCCTTTATATTCATAAAAATAATGAGAAGAACCAAAACAAAAAATGCTAGTGAAGGAGGAGGAGGGAACAAAAAAGACACATTATTTAAATATACAATGTATATTAGCTAATTAACTATCATTTAAAATTTTTATAATAAGTATTTGTTTCAATGTAAAATAAAGGCATTGAGTTTCAGATGATCAACTTGTTTTCCCAAAATTACCTAATATATATACATGATTTAAAAACCAGGTCTAACTACTAATAGCTACCATTTATGGATCACTCCCTTTATATCAGGTCAAATTTATACATCATTTCATTGAATATCACAAAGAACCTCTGAGAAAAGTAATTTAATAATCATATAATTACCTCTCTAGTGAAGCTTCATAGATGGGCAAAATTTGCTCAAAGGTACATATTCAGTGAGTGAGACTACTATTATTCAAACCAAGTAGTTGGCCCCTGAAACAAGTGGTATTAATTTTCCTTCTATATTACATATTTTTACTCTATTAAGCTATGCCATATCTATAAATATTAAAATTTGGCTGTTTAATTTTATTATTTTTGTATATTTCTTTTATTAATTAGCTGCTATTTTAGAGGAAAAATATAAGCAAGATGTATTACTAAAGGTTTTTGACTAGATTGACACCAAAGTGATTATACAATGCAAATATATATCAATATTTATCAGTCTAGATGGGGGAGATAAAACGAAGGAATAAGGAAACAAAAATTTCATTTTGATTATTTTTATGTTTAAAAAAAAATCATCTAGGGGCACCTGTGTGGCTCAGTCGGTTAAGCGTCCAACTTTGGCTCAGGTCATGATCTAACAGTCTGTGAGTTTGAGCCCCGCGAAGGCTTTGTGCTGACAGCTTAGAGCCTGGAGCCTGCTTAGGATTCTGTATGTCTCTCTCTCTCTGCCCCACCCCTGCCTGCACTCTCTCTCTGTCCCTCAAAAATGAACAAAGGTTAAAAAAATTTAAAAAAATCATGTATATTATATTGAATGTTAAATTCTGAATTTCCTAATGAAAAATGATTTAAATGTCATTCCTGTCTAACTTACCTACCAATTATGTAAATTTCTCATGCAGGCCAATTTTTACTGTTGCTGTCCTCTCCTTAGACCCTAAATCCACCCTTCATTTAAACTTGATTCTAAATACAATATCCCAACATGTATGACATGTTACTTAGAAAATATTACGCCATTTTATGCGATAAATGTAAACCAGAGACATCCTTTAACTATGATAGAATTTAAACATATTTGCATTTAAATGTATTCCTATGATAATATATTCACTTTTATAAAGTGAGTTTCTAAGCTGACTAGAATAAATATGTCTCAATCAGCCACAATTCCATTAAAGTTGATGTTATTTTTATACACTGAAACATATTTTTCATTTCATATTCCATTTCCAAATTCAAGGTATATAGATTATTCTTCATCTGTAGAACTAAAGACAGATTGAAAATCAACTCAATGTATAATGAGCAAGTTAGAACAACAATTTTTATTCGAGCTGACCAAGGTCAACATTTCAAAGCAATATATTTTTGAAGAATATTCTTCAAGATAATCCTTTTCAAAAATACGTCTAAAACTACATATGTCTGGAGATCGCTATTTGGATGTGAGCTACACCAAAATATCCAAGTCATCAGTATGCTCAACCATAGGACAGGGAAAATCTACTGACATTTTTCTTTGAAGGGTTATTGAGAGTATTACCTGTTCTTGTAACTGGAATAAGCTTTTTAAAATTATTATCATTATTATTTTATTTGAGAAAGAGAGAGAGAGAGAGAGCACAAGCAGGGGAGAGGGCAGATGGAGAGAGAGAGAGAGAGAGAGAGAGAATATCAAAGCAGGCTGCATGCCCAGTGCAGAGCCTTACTGGTTCTCGATTTTATAATCCCGGGATCACAACCTGAGCTAAAATCCGTCTGAGCCACCCAAGAGCCCCTGGAGTAGGCTTTTTAAATTTCATACTCTTTCGTAGATTATTTAAATAATATTAATCCAAAGTAAATATATATTGAAACTCATATATAACAATGAACTAATTTTAACACACACACACATTCATGTAGAATTCAAAAATTGTCTTGGACTAAAGCAGAAGAATGAACAATGTTATAATCCTCCTTTCAGGTGGAAAATACAATTTAAAACAATGATGAACAGATATCTGAATTTCAGAACATAAAAATGACTGGATTAGATAAATGAAACCCAATCACCAATCAAAAAGCTCCCAATAAACACAAGTCCAGGAACAGATGGCTTCACGGGTGAATAGTACCAAACATTGAAAGAATTAATACTTATCGTCAAACTATTTCAAAAAATATAAGAGAAAGGAAAGCTTCCAAATTCATTCTTCAAGGCAACATTACCCTAATACCAAAACCTAATACCAAATAAAACTACAGGTCAGTATGTATCTCTGATGAATACAGCAAACTGAATCCAAAAATACATTAAAAAAATCATTCAGCACGATCAAGTTATATTTATTACATACCAGGAAGGGGGGGTTCAATATTCACAAATCAATGTGATGTATCACATTAATAAGTGTAAGGATAAAAACCATATAATCATCTTAATAGATGCAGAAAAAGCATTTGACGATGTACAACATCCATTCATGATAAAAACCCTCAACCAAGTAGGTTTAGAGGGAGCATACCTCAACATAACAAAGGCCATATATGAAAAATCCAACATCATTCTCAATAGAGAAAAACTGTGAGCTTTGCCTATAAGATCAGGAAGAGGACAAGGAGAATGGTCTCACTACTTTTATTCAACATAGTACTAGAAGTTCTAGACACAGCAATCAGACAACATAAATAAATAAAAGGGCATACTATCGAAAAGGAAGAACTAAAACTTTCACTATTTGCAGAGGACATAATACTATATATGAAATTCCTTAAAGCTCCGCCAAAAAAATCCTATTAAAACTATTAAATGAATAAAGATGCATGATACAAAATTAATATACAGATATATGTTTCATTTCTATACATTAATAACAAAGTAGCAGAAAGAGAAATTAAGAAAACAATCCCATTTGCAATTGCATCTAAAGGAATAAAATTCTTAGGAATAAAGTTGACCCTAGGAGGTGAAAGACTTCTACTCCGAAAGCCATAAAACACCGATAAAAGGAATTGAGGATGACACAAACGAAAAGATATCCCATGCTCATGAAATGGAAGAACCAATGTTGTTAAAAATTACATACTACCAAAAGCAATCTACATGTTCAATGTAATCTCTATCAAAATACCAGGAATCTTTTTTCACAGAACTAGAAAAGATAATCCTGGAAATTGTATGAAACCACAAAAGACCCCGAGTAACCAAAGCAATCTTGAAAAAAGAAAAACAGGAAATATCATAATCCCATATTTCAAGATATGCTACAAAACTACAGTAATCAAAACAGTATGGTACTGGCATAAAAGCAGACACATAGATCAACAGAACAGAATAGAGAGTCCAGGAATAACCCATATTTATATGGACAATAAATCTATGACAAAGGAGGTAAGAATACACAATGGGGAAAAGACAGTCTCTTCGATAAGTAGTGTTGGGAACACTGGACTGCCACATGCAAAAAAAATGAAATTTTACCACTTTTTTACACCATACACAAAGATAAACCTAAAATGGATTAAAGACCTAAATGTGAGATAAAATTGCTAGAAGGAAACATAGGCAGTGATTTCTCGGACATCAGCCATAGAGACATTTCTCTAGATATGTCTCCTCAGTAAGTGAAATAAAAGCAAAATTGAACTACTGAGACTACACCAAATAAAAAACTTTCTCACAGCAAACAAAACCACCATTAAAACTAAAAGGCAACCCACTGAATGGGAGAAAATATTTGCAAATGATAATATAAAGATCTCATACAACTCAACACACACATACACACACAAAATCCAAAACATTTATTTTTTTTAATTTTTTTAACGTTTATTTATTTTTGAGACAGAGAGAGACAGAGCATGAACAGGGGAGGGGCAGAGAGAGAGGGAGACACAGAATCTGAAACAGGCTCCAGGCTCTGAGCGGTCAGCACAGAGCCCGACGCGGGGCTCGAACTCACAGACCGTGAGATCATGACCTGAGCCGAAGTCAGACGCTTAACTGACCGAGCCACCCAGGCGCCCCAAAACCCAAATAATTTAATTTAAAAATCTGCAGAGGACCTGAATAGTATTTTTTTTCCAAAGAAGACATGCAGATGGCCAATGACTTATGAAAAGATGATCAATATCACTAACCGTCAGGAAAATGCAAATCAAACAACATTGAGATATCATTTTACACCTGTCAGAATGGCTAAGACAAAAAAATACAAGAAACAGCATGTATTGGCGAGAATGTAGAGAAAAAAAAGAATCCTTGTGCACTTTTGGTAGAAATGCAAATTGGTTCAGCCACTCTGGAGAAAACAGTGAAAGTTCCTTAAAAAATTAAATTTTGAATTACCATTTGATCCAGTTCCACTACTGGGAATTTACTTAAAGAAACTGAAAACACAAATTGGAGACGATATATGCATCTCTGTGTTTACTGCAGCATTATTTATAGTAGTCAAGGTACAGAAGAAACCCAGGTGTTTATCCATAGGCTAAAATATAAAAAAGATGTGAGATACACACAAACACACACACACACACACACACACACACACACACACACACAATGGAATACTATTCAGCCATAAGAAAGTATGAAATCTTGTCATTTTCAACGACAAAGAGGCACCTAGAGGGTATAATGCTGTGTGAAAGAAGTCAGTCAAGTAAAGAGAAACACAATATGATTTCACTCACATGTGGAACTTAAGAAACAAAACAAAGGAACAAAGGAAAAAAAGAAATGACAACAACAAAAAATACAGACTCCAAAAAACAGGTAACAAACTGGTATTTATTTATCAGAGGGCAGGTGGGCATAGGGATGAGTAAAATAGATAAAGGGAATGCAGGGTACACTTAACTTGATGAGCACTGAGAAATATATAGAATTGTTGAATCATTATACTGTATACCAGAAACAAATATAACACTGTATATTAATCATACTTTGAAAATTTTTAAATTACTGTATAGTTATTTATGAGGCTTGAAGGATTATAAAATATAGATTAGAAAATAGTTATATTCATATCTTTTCATTTGTATTTCTACAAAATCTACAAATCAATGTTAGCACTTAAATAGCTTCAAGAAGCCCATGAGATTGAATAATTTAAAAATAGAGATGACTGCCAATTTCTTGAACCAATTAGCTTAAAACCATATACTATACGGTTCCTCAAACAAATGTAGTTATTGCTTTTATTCATGAGTTTTCCAAGACTGGTTGTCTCCCATTGTACTAAATTTGCCATCAATTAATCATATTCAGTGTGTTTCCATTAAATCCATTAGATTAGGCTGGACAAGAAAGAATACCTACTAACACACATCTGATTTATGAATTTGGACTACTGAATCTATGGTTTAACCTAAACTGGCCCATACTGATTAGGGATCAGAAAATAAGGAACAAAGTACTGCCATCTTTGAAGGTCTGAATTAATACTTGTGCTAGAAGCCATACCAAAGACCACAGAGCTAAAAGGAATTCTGAGGGTCTGGTATCTGCAGAAATAGAAACTGAGTCAGGAATCTCCATAGAAGAGCCCAGAGTCCTAAACTATGGAGCCTTTATTTACATTGCTCAAGAGATTATCATCCTGTGACTAGGCTATAATGTCCTGTATTTGTTTGAAAGTAGCATTGAGTTAATCCCTTCACATTTAAAGATTCTATTTTATGTGCCATGAGTGATTTTCAAGACTTTTGAATCAATTACTGTCCTCAGCGGGGGTTTGATGCCATGCATTTTAGTAATCATGAAACCACAACTAAAAATCATTAAAATGTAGTATCTTGTAAGATTTCTATGTTAAAGCAGAATCAAAAACTGGGAAAACAATTAGCAATCTGTCAAATATAGAAAAAATACTGTTCTTTGTGTTGAATGTAAGTGGCTTTGTTTTATACCCACTTCCTATTCTTGTATATAAAAGTGTGGCTAGTAAAAGGTTTTGCTTATTTACCAAGAAGTAAAATATTAATTTTTTAAAGGAGTTAGTGCTTTCAACTTAACAATGTATCATGGTCAAATTTAATGTCACAATGATAAAGGCTTAGAAGAGTTACATGTATTAAACGAATAGAAGATAAATTCAAATGCTTGTTACAGATGGAGATTTTCTGTAAGGTTTTGAAACACTTACAAAAATATTTTATCTAAAATAAGATTAAAACATCCTGAAAAATTGCTTATCTAAATATGATATCATGCTTATAAATTTGTAGAAATCTGAACGTTTTAAAATAATGAGCACTGTAAAATGTACAGGACATTTACACACACACACACATATATACATATATATATATATATATATATACACACACACATAGAGAGAGACAGAGACAGAGAGAGAATATCTGAGTTTTATCATTTTAATTGTTAAAGATATTTGGTGGTTAAGCTACGTAAAAGTAAAAAGCAAACAAATAAATAACACAGAAAAAAAACGTGTTTGTGAAGCTTGCATCTGTCACTAACATCATATCAGTCTGCATATTAACTGAACAAAACACTTGCTCTTTTTTTGATGCCAGTGCTTCTTTTTTGTCTGCTTGTTTACTTAAAACAGTCGTTTTTGTAGAAGTTCTGAAAGGAGCTTTGGTGTCTAGTTCATTAATAGTTTTATTAATTCAGCTAGTCATCAGGTGCAATTCATCAACTGCACAACCCTTTGTGTTCTATTTTTGCTAAATGCTTCTTCTCTGGAATTTAAATTATGAAGAAAAAGTGGCTGACTAATCTGTATTTCTCAATTTATTCATGTTCAATGGAAAGCTATTCATCAGCGTAAACTCTGCTGTGAGTTCAAATCAAATTTAAGCCACCTGGGAGTAAACAAAATTGCTCTTCTTCTCTAGCACTTGGAAAAATATAAAAATAACACATTTTCAAGAAAGTCAAGATACTAATATGTTTCACGGAAATAAAATGAGAGACTGTAAGACATCAGACATTTCCACTCTATCAGATGCTTTGTCCGTGTACTACCTGTTTCCAAAATATTTTTTTTTTCTGTAGTTTTCTTTTCATCATATAATGCTGATTTTTTTTACACCTTACAGGTATAAAACAATCAGTTATGCTTACTGTCCTCCAAATATGCATAAAATTTACAAGACTATTGCATCCCTTTTGTGTGAAAATATTTGATATATAAATTGAATTAGTGGTCAAAACAAATTACTCACTCTTAGAATTGTATTAAGCATTAAAGTCCATATAAATCTGAAGTACAGTATTTACCTGCTTGGATTTTGCAGGTACTTAGTCTCATAAAACCTTTCATATTTAAACATATATCTAACAATGGAGTAGGAGGAAGGCTGATGTGAAATTGAAGGAGGCTCTTAAAGACAGTCCTTTAGAGATCACTCCCAATAATATTGGAAATAAACTTCATCTGTTTTTGAGTTTCAAGGCAATATAAAGTTACATTTGGAACTGAAGATTTTTCGTCCCTGCATATTTGTGTAAATAAGTTATCAGTTGGTTAAAAAACCAAGAAACATTGCGATGGAAAAGTGCACATTCTCGTTCATTGATTCTTCATGAGGACTCAACAATATTTTGATTTAGCCAAAAAATCCATATATCTATCACTTATCACAGATAGTCCTCAATTGTTAAACTGAATCTACATATATTTCCTTTACAGAGGAAGTAACCTATGGATACCTGAGCTATTGCATTACAGGGCTGCCCATAGACAACAGTAAAGCTTTGGCATATTTATTATGTCTGTTTAAAAGGTAGAATCTGAAAATTTGGAATATTTTATGGCAATTACCTTTTATTTCTTCACATAGTATGTCAAAATATTAATTCAAAATTATTGTTACTAGTTATCAAAAGAAAAGGAACCATAAAAATAAAAGACCTGAAGTAAAAATAAAATCTTCTGACATGCTGAAAGCAGCAAATATTTTACCCTAGTGGACACACAGGTTGACTGTTCATTTATGAAGGAAAGGAATATTCAAGGATATATAAAAACATATTCAAGGATATATATTAATGATACAAACATATTACTGGAGATTTTGTCTACAAGGTGGGATATACTAAAGATTTTTTGTTATCTGTTTAGCTATTAGGAAATGGAATCTTCTTTGTGAATTGAATTTTTAGAAAAGTACTATGCATACAGTTTGGGATATCCTATAGTTAAAAGTCGATGTACTGAGTTTTTAAAAGATTGATTCACTAATGTTCTGTTTAGTCTTATTCCTCAGCTTATCTCCAGAAACTCTGAGGCTAGTATTTTTATTTCAGGGAGAGACAGATGAAGTCCAAATTCACTTTCTCCCAATGTGGCTGTAAGAGTTGCCGCTGTGTCAGCGATGGGGAGATGAAAATGTGCTGGAGACACAAGCTTGCAGGGAGCCTGCAGAAGCTGCACTGTAACTCAAGCATCAGTGTGAACTTGATGAGCAGATACTTCATTGGTGCCTCACTGACCATTATCCCTAGAAGTGATGGTGGGTAGCTAATGGAGAAAATTTAATTTTTTCCTTGTAACTATATTTTAAAAAACTTGTAGAATACCTTGAGGTTTAAGAAATATTTATGTTCATAGGAGATGGTTCTATTATAAAATATTTTTGCAAAATATATGAAAATAAGCATTGTGTTTGTTAAAATAAATTTAAAGTGGTACATAATGATGTAATAAAATTGTATTTTACAGTTATATTTTTATTCAATCATTCTATTAACATTGAAGCATTTACTGAATCCTGAAGTCGACTTCATGAAAATTAAAAGAGCTTTTATTACTGACTTGTTGTTTTTGAAAATCCAATATTCATTCTAATAGGTAGTACTGTTTAAAATGTCGGTGTAATGAGCTACACTATGGTCTGCAGCAAAAATGATGTTTTCACAGCTGCTCTATGCCTGGAGTCAGTCATGTCCTTTATGATACCTTGCCTCTGCATGGGCTCTTATCCCTAACATTTGCCTTTTAAAATCTCTATAGAGATCTAACAGAAAAATCACAAGAACAGCATCTTTTGTGTTTCTCTTTCTCTGGAATACCAAAGCAGCAGTGTATCTTCCCATATTTAAAAAAGAAAGAAAGAAAAATGTTTTAATCTTTCATTTTCCAATATAAAGTTTTTAGCCAAAAGGGTATTTATTAAAAGAAAATAGATCTGTCACTCACTAATTCAATGACTAACTACATAAGCTTAAAACTTACTTTTTCTGTGAGTATCAGACAAAAGTGAAACAAACTGGAATTTTCAGTCCTCTTTCAGAAAAAAAGAAAAATATATATATATCCTATGAGCCTAGCAATTAAATCTAAAAAAGCTTATCTAGACTGAAGGCAAAGTAGATATGAAAGTAGAGGTGAGTAACTACAGTTTAATTCTTAGCTTATTTCCCTCTAAATTTTGACCAGAAGAAGTCAACTTGTCAGAAGTTTATTACAGAAGAACAATGGTGACTTCTGGGAACTGATTTATCAAAAAAAAAAAAAAAAAAAACAAAAAACAAAAAACAAAAAAAACAAACAAAAAACAAAAAAAAACCAACAACAAAAAAAAAACATGTGGGGAAGGGGACTGGTTCAAATATACAGATAGCTTCCCGAATGGAGGGGAGATTCTGAAAATACCAGTTGCTACCAGTTGACCCCTATATTCCTACTGCCATCAATGCATTCATGTCTGAGTCCTAATAGAGAAAAACCTATGAATACAAATAAAAGAAGAGGAACATTTATCATAATGTCAGATAAGTGAGATGGTTGTGCCTTCCACACACTACAATTATGAACCGGATAACAAATTTTAAATCAACTCAACTATTTAAATCTACGTTAAAATGTCCTAGGCAGAGACAATCCAGAGGAAATTCTCATCTATAGTGTGGTTCTCTGACCTGGGGCACTGTCCACACTTCATGGCTATAGCTGCAGGAAATATCAGAAGAAAACTCCATGGCCTTGCCAGGAAAAGGTGCCACAGAGAATTTTTCAGGCTAGAAATCTCCAAAATGTATTATTTGTAATGCCCAGCTTTCAGTCCAAAATTAGGAGACCTGTAACAAAATAGGAAGGTATGACCCATACTGAAGATACGCAATAGAAAGTGGTTCCAAGTAGATCCAGAGAGTGAATTTAGCTGACAAAGAATTCAGAGCAGCTGTAATAAATGTATTCAAATAAATATAGAAAAATATGTCCAAAGATTAGAGAAAATGTTATCAATATGATACTTTTGTATCACAAAATTCAAGGAAGATCTTTTTCAAACCTGGCATTCGAATGTGACATAGAACTTAGAGGAAACTTTCGTGTATTGAGAATTCCAAAGAATGATAGAGAATCCTTGGAGCATCACATGTGATAGTGCATTTATCATAAGCAGGTAGAATAAGCAGGCAGAAGGGGTCACAATTCCTCTCCACAGTGACAGTGATGGATCCCAGAATCCGATCCCTAGCTGCTATTGCAAGGATCATGGGGAGATGTATAATTAGGTCTTTTCACACCCACTTCTTTTGTCAAAATGGTCACTGAAAGCAAGTGTGAGATGCCTTTAAGTAGGCATATTTTATTGTGAAACTATTTAGATACTCTGGAAGATTTCACCTACAACTAAATTATTTTTAATAATTAAAATCAGGTTTTGGAAATCATGGAAATCATGTTTTTTTTTCAATAACATAGCTAGAGTCACACATTTATTATTCCAAATACAAATACTACTACTTTAAGCACCCCCCTTTTTTAGTTTCCTTTATCAATAGAATATTATCACACTAATAGAAACTGTGGATGTGAAAATATTCATAAGAATAACTTAAAAAATACTAAGTTTGAGGGTGCCTGGGTGGCTCAGTTTGTGGAGCATCCGACTCTTGAGCTCACGTTTGATCTCAGGGTCGGGAGTCCAAAAACAAAAACAAAACAAAAACAGGAAACCAAGACTGGACTGTAATTTAGGAACATCTCCACATATACAGTACAGGTACCCTCAAGTTCACTTCCTAGATTTCATTCTAGTACCATTATATCTCAGTGCCTACTACATAGTGGGCACTTCACAAATATTTGTTGAATAAATACAGGGTCAGATGCCACAAAGAGCAGCAACATGTAAAGTCTTTCACTCCAGAAGTGAATAACTCCTTAGGGAGTTTTAACTATACCTGAGAAATGTACTTCCCTGCTTCTTAACCATGCACTTTAACCATCAATATATTTTTCTAACCCAGGAACACCAGACAGTAGAAAGGGCAGGAAGAGCCTTTTACTTAGGTGTGACAACACACGGTGTTATTATTTTTCTTGGGCAATACATCAAGTGACAAATACCGTAGCCTTATATTACCATGTAGTTCACAGAGATACTTTAAGAATAAGATGGTGTTTCAATCTTTGTAAAGAGTATTAAAATTAACACACCACTGTTATTAATATAAATATACAAGTATACAAATAAGCAGTTGAAATCATACCTATTGGATTATTTGAAAGTGACCTCATTATCTGAATGATTTGTTACACCATCCATAATTCTGAGTCAACAAATCATGCCTTTGAGGGATTTGCCTTTCTAGTTCTGTTTACCTTTGATGGGGCTGGTTAGCCTATTCATGGCTGACTCTCCTCTTCAGCCTCATTTAATGCTGAACTGAGCTGGGAGACAGGAAGAAAAAATGGATATGGCAGATGTTGGGGCCTTTTCTAAGAGCATGTATTCTAGAGATGCAACAGCATTCTACTTCCTCATGATTAATTACAATGACAGGCCTGCTGGTGAATTCTGGGCCAATCAACATCTAAAGTTGAGTACTAGTGAGTATGTGAAAAGAGGTAAACTGAGATTTATTCAGCATCAATGACAAACCTTATCAGCTGGCAAGGACTTTCTGTGTCTTACCAAGAAGATACTTGTGCATACTTATAAACAAAATTGTTAATTTAAATGAGACAAATGAGAGCAGGGTCAAATTACCACTGTCACATAAATATCATTAGAGTCCCCCTTTTCCCTTGTAAATATAAAGCCATTCGTTGAAAAATAATTTTCTGACAAATAATTCACATTACAGAATGTAGTGTGGCCATTTTTCCATCTATATTTGGAATATAACATCAGAATATGATTCCAGATGGCAGTTTTATATTAACATTTTATTATAATTAGATCTATTTGTGTTGGGGGAATTTAATGTGAAGTGAGGGATCTTACTCTTTAGTATATTCTGGTATTTTTTTTATCTTGTTAGGAATAGCATCTTTGAGATTCTTAGAAAAGAAATTAGAAAAAATATTACAAAAATTAAAGTTATAAAACACTATTAAAACAGACATTTTTTTTTAATTAAAGAGCAAGTAACTGCATTAAGGAAAGTGTAAATGACTTGCTTAGTCTAGCCCATAGGTAGTAAGATGTAGGGTCAGACGCCCCACACAGGTTATCATATACTTTTATGATCGTATCAAAACCAGTCATTCCTATTCCTAAAGAATAATGCCTCCAACTTTGCACATTCTTACGTTTACAAACATTGTCATTCATGTAGGAATGTTTTCCTTTATCTTAACATTCCCAAATAAAAACTGGCCTTAAGTTTTTTTCCCCAATGGTATTTTTTCACCATAGAAAACATTTTCGTATTTCAGAGGAGGATATCTGACACGTAAGGATACACAGAAAACAAAAAAGACTCACAGAGATACCTGCACTTGTGTCACGTAGCCTTCTCTCCTCATCCTTTAGGTAAATGCCTCTCACAGATCGCTAGACAGAAAGGTGAGTCAGGATAATTACACATAATAACATGTACTGAGCCTTGCGGTCTCACATGAGCAGTTAAACTGTGACTGTTAAATTTAAGATTGTCAGTATTCAACTCGGTACTTATAATAGTGTTGATAGCACTTACCATACTCAATTTGGGGGAAAATTCTTTCCAAACAGTAACAAAAATAACTGCCAGCCATATGTGTATGCATAGAAAATGAAGTCCTCTATTTAGAACTATATGCCTTAGCAGTAATTTGCTTTTGTTTGGCATTATTTACAAAATAAAGGCAATTTTCCTAATGTGTCAGAGGTGAGGTAAAAAATTTCACTCAGAAAAAGATTTGAACTTTTGGTTATAATAAATACATCAACAAAGGATATATATATATATATATATATATATATATATATATATATATGTATATGTATTTTTTCCTTTTAGCTTTCTTTTCAAACAAAAGACTTGGAATTTAAAGAATTAGGTGAATTCTCTGACAGTTTTTAATTCTACTTATGTCCAAAAATAGAAGTGCAAGCAACTAATCGTAAGTGCACATATACACAGATAACACTCATGATTATTTTATTTTATATTATTTTTATGTTGTAAATGTGTTTTGAGAGGGAGAGAAAGACAGAACACACACGAGCTGGGGAGGGAAGAGAGGAAATCCCAAGCATGTTCTCCACTGAGAGCGCTGATATGGGGGTTGGGGGGTGGGTAGGCTTGGACTCAGGAACGGTGAGATCATGACCTGAGCTGAAATCAAGAGCAGACCTCTCAACCTGCTGAGCCACCCAGGCACCACACCCATGATAATTTTAAATAACATTGACAGGAAGATCACAAATGACACATAAATTATCAAAAGACAGCAATAAAAAAGTAATGCAATACTAGATTTACCTTCTAAACTTTTATATTAAACTTATTTTACTCTTTCTTTTGATTCAGGAATTAAACAGTGTAATAACTTTTCTTAAATACAGGCATGCTTGGTGATCATCAGTAAAATCATTTACGTCAGCAAAAATGAATGTTTGTAATTGTTTAGATCAGCAAAAATGAATGTTTGTAACCAATTACTTGGGAGAGTATCTACCTTGGGATTACTTATCTTTAATATTATTGAATATGTTTTTGAAAATAACAGACAGTAGTGAGGATTAGAGCTCTTTAAGTTAGTGAAAGGGTTATATAACTTCTTTTTGACAATAAATACTTGATTTCTGTCTCAGTTTAGGAGAGTTAATGACCACTTGATGGAAGGAGCTGGATCATTACAACAATTATCAAAGTGTCCATGCCTCACCACTACTGACATGATCACCTAACCTTACCAAAACTTCAGTCCCGTTCTCTGTAGAACTGTGTGCAACTATTATCAGAAGGAAAATGTAAGATTTACAAATCACGTTGAAAAAAGCACCTGGCCTACCCATCACTCTCAATGAATGGCAGCTTTTATTATATAGTCCATATCAAATCAGAAAAGAAAGCAACAACTTATCTAAATTTAAAAACCTAAGGAAAAATGACATTGTATAACCTATTGTCAAATACAGTTACCTTAAATAACACAATTTAGAATACCAAATCATTTTCTATAATAGGTATCCAATTGTAGATAGTGATGAGCTATCGTTTTTTAAACAATTTATCAAGATTGACTTATAAACAAAAAGGTGTGCATATTTAATGCATACAATTTGATGAGTTTGGAGATAAATATGCTTTCATGAAACAAATACCACAATGTATGCCATAAACATATCCATCACCTCCCAAAGTTTCTCTCCACCCTTTTTCTTTGTGATGATTATAATGATAATTTGTGATAAGAACACAACATAAGATCTACCATGTCAGGAAATTTTTAAGTAGATGAAACAGTATTACTAATGATAGGCAGTATGTTGTACAGTAGGCTTTTGTAACATTGCTTTCTTTATCTTTGAGTGTAGTGAAACACCTTGTGGTCCCTTACATCCAGGGCATAGGTTCATTATGACAGTAGGTAACCTCCTTAAACATAAAGAGAAGTTATTTTAAATTTTTTTAAATGTTTATTTATTTTTCAGAGAGAGAGAGAGAGAGAGAGACACACACAGCATGAGTGGGGGAGGGGTAGAGAGACAGGGAGACACAGACTGAAGCAGACTCCAGGCTCTCAGCTGTCAGCACAGAGCCCAATGCAGGGCTCGAACCCACGGACCATGAGATCCTGACCGAAGCCAAAGTCAGACACTCAACCGACTGAACCAGGCACCCCAGAGATGTTATTTTTAATAGCAAGTTTCAATATCTTTTTTATTCTTTTGGCTGCAAAAGGAGTTACAGTATCTGTTAAACCTACAAACGGCTTGTTACTGTTCCAAGTATCCCTTCAAATGCAGTGCTGCAAACAATATTTGCTAAAGGACATTTTCTTTTCTTTGTTTCTCTGAGGAGCATGAATGGTTGTATTGCTTGAAATACTTCTTACTCAAGATAGCAAAATACTTTGTATTAATCTTTAAATATTACAATGTAAATACAATGTTTTATTTAAACACCACTTATTTATGTAGTTATTTTTATATAAGTTTCTCTCAGTAGAAGGTTAAGAGACGTCAATGAGTTTTTATTTTCCTATTGATAATTTGGTGTAAGTCTAAACCATAGTTTAAGAAAGTAACAGCCTAGGTATTTAAAACACTGAAAAGCCTAGGCAGTTAAACCTTAAAAACCCAAATCACTCAGATTGTCCATAAAATCGTTCAGAACCAAGTGAAGAAAAAAGGCAGCACTTTGACCTATATATGAAAAATAAAATCAATTTTCAGACCTGTAAATAAACGAAAGAAGGATCCATGAAGGCAGAGAAAGATCCCAAATCTCAAGATACTGTGACAGTTACATAATAAAAGTAATTGGAAAAGGTTATCTTGAGCAAAGGTTCTTTGCAGGCACATAAATCATACAAATAATTATCTCTGTGTGGTGACAGGGGCTTAGGAAGCCAGCTACTTTAGGAGTAGCCTCCAGAGATCCTCAACCATTTATGAGCCACACCACCTTCTCTACAAAAGACAAACTCTAGTTGAGAAAACCATATAAGTGCTGTATTCAAAAAAAGAAATAAGCTGTGAATAGAAAAGCTAATATAATACACTCTTGATATGAAATAAATATTTAATGTCTAGTTGTTACCAAAAATTGCTTGGGATCGCTTTTTTCTTATTTATTCACTGAAGCACATTCTTATAAAGACAAATAGGCGAGCCCAGCATGTTTATTGGGTGGGAGCCTTTCATACACAGTTTGCCTGTCTGCTTCTTTTTTCTGCTCATTCATATAACTTACCCACATTGTGGCTACTGTGCTAGGTGTTTAGAATATAGTAAGATTGAGTCCTTACCTTCACAAATCTTATACTCTAAAAAGGGACAGAGAAAAATCAATGGAAATAGAAAGCTGTTTCACACTGTGATAGATAATATAAAGGGAGCAACATACTTGGTCTCATCATGGAGTGCTTTTTGCATTCAAACTAGGATTTGAAGGATGAGCAAGAAATCACTAGGGGAGGTGAGGAGTGAAGTGTTCAAGGAAGAGGATATAAAAATGAAAGTCTAGGGAAGAAAGAGAGAGAATGACAAATTAAGGAAGCCTAGTAAATCTGGACTGGCAAAGGTGAAGAGGGCAAAGAGAGGAAGGAAAGGCAGAAAACCAAGGGGCTATATAACAAGTGACATTGTATGCTGGGATAATAAGCTTTTTGTTTCAGTACAAAGAAAGGCTGTTAAATGGTTTTACAAATGAAAGCGTTATGATGAAACTTGCAAATTAGAAAACTCTCTCTGGTGGCTGTGTGGAAACAAATGGAAAAGTGGACAGGACAGCAAGATCAAAGGGGAAAAAAATGAGTTAAGAGGCTATCCCACATTTCATGTAAAAAATGACAGTGGCCTAAATTAGGCCAACGTCAATGGGAATGGAAATGTGTAAGTGACTGGAAATATACTTTAAAGGTGATTTAACAGGGCTTAATCACTAACTTTTTAAAAATTATGGCATGAGCTTGCTGAGCATGTTTTGTTTTGTTCTATTTCATTTCGTTTCGTTTCGTTTTGTTTTGTTTTTCCCCTTCCATGAGCTCTGCCTATTATACTGAGGGTTAAGTTTGAATGCTGTCTCAATTATAAATTTCAAGCCAGGAGATTCCTTTGTTGAACATTTTGAAAGGAGTTGTCATCTACTATCCGGTTCCTTTCATGCTTAAGAATATTCTTCTCTCTTATATCTAAGGTACCAGATATGGCAAAGTACAAATCAACATGGGAAATGGCTAGTGCCAGGTGGAGACTATGACCTGAACTGGAGGAGAGATTTCTCATTTCTGGTTTCTAGTGACATTTTTCTTCCCTCTCCTAATGGATCATTTCTCATCCTGTGGCCATGATGGGGCTACCAGTCCCTAATGTTCCCTCCTTGTATTTTCCCCATTTCTTCCCTTGACTCTATTAGTGAGAAGTTATACCAAAGACTGTCTGGATACCAGATGAATTTCTAGATGGAGAGATTATGTGTCTAAAGAATACAAAACACTTATCTTGGAGTAGGTGTGGGTCATGAGGAAGGATTATATGCACAAAGGAAGACTAGAGTAACCTCAAGTCCCTACACTCACTTGGAAGAATGAAAACTAGGGGTCTAGAATTTTGTCCCTCTCCACCCTTCCCCACCCATAATCAAGTGGTCCAGGAATCTTATCATCTTCAGGGAATAAAGGACAGAAACACAAGAAAGAATTATGAAGTATCTGAGGGGTATGAGCACTTTGGTCAAATAAAAAAAATAAAAATACAGAAAAATAGACACTAGAAGAGCCTAAATTAGTAAGACAAAATGAAAAAATGTTAAAGGCACAGTGAATGCCTTCAGGGAGATAAGAGAAAACTAGATATGAAAAATGGTAGTGATAAAATACAGATTTCATAGATGGGCAGGATAGTAGAATGTATTTAGTACAAAAAGAAACTATTACATTGGAAGATGAAATTGTGGACCTCAGAGTAGATCAAACGATAGGAATATTAAAAGAAGAGGTAAGATATACTAGGATTTCTCAATGTCAATGCTACACATGGAATGGATAACTGTTGTGGTGGTGAGGGGTTTCTTTTGCATTACAGGACACTTAGCAACATCTCTGATATCTACCCACTAAGACGTCAGCTGTACTCAATTTGCAACAACCAAAAATCTTCAGATGTTTCCAAATATCTGCTGGAGGGCAAAATGGCCCAGTACAGTACCACTAAGATATATGGATAAGAGAAGTACAGATGTAAATAACTGTATCTTATGAGTACCAAAAAGAGAAAGAAATAAAAATGAGAAAATACAGAATTAAGGAGTAAGAATTTTCTAGAATTAAAAAAAAATGTATACACATGATGGAAACCATTCATGGACTATCAAATAATAAAAGAGATTTTTAAAAAATCCATACTTGGTCAATTGTGGTTAAATTTCGAAATATCTAACCAAATTTTAAATTATAAATGCTATTGACAAGTAAAAGATCATTTTTAAAAATGGCAACAATTAGGCATCATCTATATCAACAACAGCAATGGATGCAAGAAGACAGTAAAATATTTTCAACATTGATGGAAAAGACCTTCGAGTTAGAAATGTTTTTTTTAGGCAAAAAAAAAAAATAAATAAATAAATTTGGGGCCAAAACATAGATGTGCTGTGTTATAAAATTCTTACAAGAAGTACACAAAAGAGATCTTTTGACATAACTCTTACAGGATATTACCAGTATCAAGAGCAATAAATCCAAGACATAGCAATGAGATATGGGAAATAGGGGAGTAAAAGTGTTATTAAGTTTGCTCTTGTCTAAATGAGCAAGACTAACAATAAAGTATATCCCTAAAATACAGAATGAAGATCTCAAATTACACCAACATGGTGCATGCATATGGCATAGGAAAAGGAGAATTTTGAGGAAAAGGGTTTGAACAGAGAGGTAAGAGCATATGAAGATTTTTTGTCTGAGATATGATAATAACATATTTATTGTGGGTTTACTGCATGTGAGACACTTTTCAAAATGCTTTACATGTATTTATTTAATCCTCACTAAATTACAATAAAATAGTTTCTCTTATTATTGTACATGTAAAATGAGAATCCTGAACACACCAAGAGAGGCTGATTAACATGGCCAGAGTCACAGGGTTAGGGTTCAACACAGGCAGTCTGAGGAGCCTACACTCCTCTGCAGTGAACAGAGAGACAACTAGAAGATATTACTGCTAATCAGATTGAGACAGTGATTGGAAAAATAAGCACACATTTTAGCTCAAGCTGGCAAAATCAAATTTTAAAAATAAGAGTGGTAAAAAGAAAAGAAAAAGCATGGTAAATATAGAAAATAAGGAGTATCAAAAAGTAACACATGATAGTAATTCAAATAAATATTAATAGACTAAATTCACTAATTAGAAGATAAAGACTTTACAATTAGCTTTAAAAACCAAATCTTGATTTACCAATACATTGTTTATACCATATGCATTTAGGTTAAATAAAGGCTATAGAATATTTGAAAATTATATATATATATATATATATATATATATATATATATATATATATAATACATATAATAAATTATATGTATAATTTATAATTTATATATAAATTTATTTTATATATTTGTATATTATATATATACACACCAAATGGAATCTATTTTATTTCAGGTAAACAGAAAATTAAGGCAAAAGGCAGACTTAAGACACAAGGATGGATGTACATACTGGTAAAAGAAACAATAAGTCAGGAAGAAAAAAGTATATACTTTAAGCTAAAAAGTAATTATCATTTTTAAAAAGTCAACATTATCTGCCATATTATCTCTCTTTCCTCTCTGACTTCTTTTCTTACCACCCTTTCCCCTTAGCCAGTCTGCTTGAGCCACACTAGCTCAAATAAATATGAATTTCTAGATAAAATGGATACATTTCTGGCTGGGTGCTTTTACTGGTAAATATGAACAAACTCTTTAAAGTAATATTTTAAATTGTTCCAGAAGTTTAGAAGAGAGGGAAAAAAAAAAAAAAAACACTCATTCTTTAAATGATGGTATTATAAAATTGACACCAAAATTAGAAAAAGACAGAAATAAATCATCAACCAATTTTATTTATGAACTGAGATATTTAAAATCTAAATGAAAGAATGACTCACTTGCCTACAATGTATTTTAAGAATTATATTATAGTGATGTATGTTTTATCCCAGAAATGCAAGCATAACCCAAACTTAGGTTACCTATAAATGTAAATATTTGCATTCCTGAGTCAAAGGATACAAATTACACCATCATTTCATTTGTGCAGAAAAGAAAGGATTCTATTAAATTGAAGTATATTCAGGATTAAAAAGAAAATTAAAAATCTAGGTCAGCATTAAATTTCTTTAACTTGATAAAGATTATTGCTGAAAAGCTAAGTAGATACCATATTCAATGAATACGTTTTAGAAATAGTCTTTCTAAGATCAATAACAACCAAAGGATTGTCCTCTATCATCACTTTTGTTTAGCACAGAATTCAAGGTCCTAGATAATGCAGTGTAAGTCAAGGGGGAAAAATATCAAATAATTTGGGAACTAAGAGACAAAATGGTAACATTTATTAACTTATATGATTACTTATATAGGCAATTCAAGATGTCCACCTTATTGTTATAGGAGGTATTATAGAAGGACATCCGACTAAAGAAGGTTGTTTAATGTACTATCATTATTTACATGAGCAATTAACAACCAGAAAATATAAAGCACCATTTATAATACCAAGTGAAACAATGGGAAATCTTTTTTAGGGAATTAGCCTAATAGAGAATATGAACTGCATACATGGAAGTTTAAAACTCCATTAAATAACATAAAAATAACTCACCAAATATAGAGAAATTGTATATTCATATATGAAAAGATTTGACATTGTAAAGACCTCAGTTCTCCTTAAATCTATTTATAAATTTAATACACTCTAAAACTTTAGGAAGATTCACAAACATTATTCAATTAAAATTAAAAGAAGATCTTGTATAAAAGTTATGAAATAAAAAGCATAAGCAGGGAAAACTAATCTTTCCAGATACTAAAGCATATTTACAGCCATAGTAATTAATATAGAATTATACTCATGTAGTTACTGTCAAATAGAATAACATAATTGATGCCCTATAAACATACAATGTATATATGCAAAAGATGAGCTGTTTAATAAATAGTTCCATTACATAGTAAAAAAAAATTCAGGCTATGTTCTAATTTAACTTCGAAAGGATAAAATGTCAAAATGTGAAAGGGAAACTTACAATGATAACAGAAAATAAGACAATATTATTGAAACCCTGAGGTAGGAAAACTTTCTTAAATACTACAAAAGAAAAAATGTATTTATTGAGTCAAAATTATAAATTTCTTAATCAAAAGTATCCTAGAAAATTTTAAAAGAAGAGGCGTTTGGGTGGATCAGTCAGTTAAGCATCCAACTCTTGATTTCAGCGAGTTCAAGCCCCATATCAGGCCCTGCACTAATAGCATAGAGCCTGCTTGAGATTCTCTTTCTCTCCCTCTCTCTCTGCCCCCCACCTCACTTGTGTTCTCTCTCTCTCTCTTTCTCTCTCTCTCTCCCTCTCTCTCTTCCTCTCTCTCTCTGAAAGTAATACATAAAACAATTTAAAAAATAAAAACACTTATAATAAAAGAAAAATATAAATGGATAAGTTAAAGATATGGGAGAATATATCTGGAATGTCTACAATTTAAGGGGATTGGTGACTCTTTCAAATCCTCTGGAAAATCTAGGAAATGAAATAGAAGCTATGTTAATTAGCAATGACAATACAACAACAGATGCCAAGACCTTACTATTTATCAGTAATGCCTCTAAGTGTTTTATATCTATTTATATACTTAATAATATTAATGGAAAATTCACAGAAGGGGAAAACAAAGTGACAAATATATATTTTGAAGAGATATTCAAACACACCAGAAAGTAGATAAATGCAAATTTAAACTATCAGTTTCTACTTTATACACATAAATCTGGCTAAAAATGAAAGTAGAAAAATATTAAATTCTGGGTATGGTATAGATGTTGTGGGGACTCATGCAGTGCAAACAGGACTGTAAATTGGTACAGCCATCCTAGAAACAATTTGGCAATACTTCAGGAAAGTCCATTCCCAGGCCTATTATACTGTGAAGTATGAAGACAGCAGCTAGATAATACAATATAATTGGTTGAAAACACAGGTTCTCAACCAAACTCCTTGCATTCATATACTATATTTTTCATAGACTGGCTTTTGAGGTTGGGCAAGCTTCTTAATATATTGGTGTCTTAATCTCTTTGTGTCCATTCTAAATGGAAAACGGAAATAATAATGGTAATAATAATAATAATAATTGACTGTTGGGATTGTTATAGGTTTTAACTATGACAACTTCTCAGGTCAGATCCTAGCACACAGTAAATTCTCAGTTTGTGACCATCACTTTATACATTAGCGTGAGTACCTATAAGGATTGGGGTTGAGGATAAGGGAAGAATAAGGGAATGAGGAAAGGGGGTGAAAAACAAACCACAAGAATAACAAGAATTATCTTCCATGGGCAGAATGATGATAACAGTTCATGAACTGGGATTATGATCAATTCATATTTATGATCTTTTGTGCACCTGAAGTATTTGAGTGAAAAATAAAAAGGAAAAGAGAATTGCATACCTCTGAAGGTTCAAACTGGTGAGTGACTGAGGAAACTCTTAATGTTTTAAAAATATATCCTTCTATGAAGTGTTTATGATAAAATTACTAAACCTGCATTAGGAATTATTTGAAAGAGAGAGCTAATATGGGCCAAAAAAAAGTGCTGTTGCAGCTTTTTAGTTTATTCATTTGTTTCTATGCCTTTCCTCAAGGACTCAGAGTCAGCCGTATCTAGGGCCAGTATGAAAAGACAAAAGGAAAACAGGAGAGATGAAAACTGAAAGAGTAAGCAGACAAAGAGAGGACACACAAAACCTTTGTGAGGTTATTTATTTTTTTTTTAGGGAAAAATTGTCAGAGAAAAAAAATTAACGTCTCATTTTACTATAAATAAACTAGTAAGCCAACAATGAAATGCATGATCATATTAACAGATGGATATTGTAAACAGCAAAGGGGAGATAACTATTATAATTGTGGTCCCACTGAGGGTTTCATAAAGAAATATAATTACTTTTCACTCACATGAAATAATTCTGAGTATCTTCAAATATTTTTCATTCACACTTTAATGTGTGACGTTCATGTGTACGTTACTTTGGAATCTCCCTTACAACTAAAGATATTATTCTACTATTTAAGGAATGACTCATAAGGTAGGATAAGAATGATTCCAAAACCTTTTAATAAGGAGAGGATTTGCTGGTTTCAATGAAAAAGAAACCTTAGAATGCACTCACCTAGACACTAGAACTTCAAGATGAGAATTAGGATGCATCTAGTGTGAATTCCTAGCCCCTCGTCAGCTCATGGAGCACAGTGTACGTTTTGGGAAATGTTTGCTAAACATTGATAGTAACTCTGTATGCAAATAAAAAGCACTGGGTTATATGGCAGAATTATGCCCATCCTTTCCCCCAGTTTCTTTCCCATTCTCCTTGCTGTTTTCACTTTTCTTACCCTGGCTTTTAAAAGGACTAATGTATAGGGGCAAGGCCAGGAATTTCTCTTCAGTCAAAGTGATAAATGGGAGGTTTTCTGAGGATCACATAAAAGAATGCACAGGAGACTCGTAGCATCCTACCTGACATAGAGCAGATACTTTGCAATTTGATATAGCTCTTTTCATTCCTCTTTATGTATCACCCTGAAAGGCAGGAAAACTTAAAGTGCATATAATAAACATCTATAACCACAGCGCCATTGTGAAATTGGTGGACTCATTCAAGAGAGTATATTAAAGGGGTGCCTGGGTGGCTCAGTTGGTTGTGTCCGACTTGGGCTCAGGTCATGATCTCATGGTTCGTGAGTTCAAGCCCTGCATCTGGCTCTGTGCTGACAGTTCCGAGCTTGAAGCCTGGTTAGATTTTGTGTCTTTCTCTTTCTTCCTCTCCCCTGCTCATGCTCTGTCTCTCTCAAAAATAAACATTAAAACAAAATTAAAATTAAAAGATTGTATATAAAAGCAGAGAGCATGTTTCCTGAGATAAGGAGACATATTTTTAGGAATAGATTGAAAGTGGTAAAAACATATATATTTAAAAAAAAAAAAATTCTACTAGCTTTTATTGTAACACCATTACCAGAACAGCATTGAAGATGTTTTTATTGTTAATCTTTACATAATCAAAAAAATGTTTTCTGGGGTGCCTGGGTGGCTCAGTCAGTTGGGTGCCCGACTTCGGCTTGGGTCATGATCTCGGGGTTGGTCGGTTTGAGTCCTGCGTCGGGTTCTGTGTTGACAGCTCAGAACCTGGAGCCTGCTTTGGATTCTGTGTCACCCCCTTTCTCTGCCCCCCATCCTGCGTGCACTCTGTCTCTCTCTGTCTCTCAAAAATGAATAAACATTAATTTTTTTAAATAAATAAATAAATAAATAAATAAATAAATAATGTTTTCTATATGAGATCTTACTACTTGTTTCTGAACTCCGATTTACTACAATTTACTGTGTTTAATAAAAGAACACAGAGAATGGTTTTCCAACTGTCAGCATATAATTCAGACTAAAATTAAAAAGAAAAGCCAATGAATGTGTGAAGCAATAATTTTGACGATATTTTCCAGTTTGGAATAATGCATAATCTTCCCTTACAATAGGAAATTTACTTTATGTTTTAAGGAGTCTTGTGACTTCTTCTGAAGGAAAAGAGACAGAGAAAGAGAACTGGCATTTCACAAATTCCCTCCTTTGTGGTAAGCCGTATGCAAGGCATTTCATATATATTTATTAATTATCTCAGTTAGTTCTCATAGAAACTTTATGGAATGGTTCTATTTGAGTTTTACAAACACCTCAGGGCAATCTGATAACCTGCCTAAGGTTAGATAGCTAATATGTTCAAGACAACAGTTAGAACACAATCGAATTTGACTAAAACTCATGCTTTAAAAATGCCAGTTGTCATCTTTTCATATCTGCATTGCAGATTCTAATTAATGTTTTCACAGGAATTCACTGTGTACCTGGGAGCTTCCTTTCCTTGTTTTCCTCGTGGAATCTACATATGTGGGTTATGACCTAACTCACTTCCTGTGAAGCATCTGACATTTTATCAGAATAGATGCAAAAGTAGGTAATAAATCCTGCTATGTCTGTTCACTGTGTGTGTGTGTGTGTGTGTGGCAAGTGTTTATTAAAATGGTGTCTGTATAAAAGGGTGAGAATTTCCATCGGAATTACTACCAGATCCTTTTATTTGTCAACTTTTGAACACTATGTCTGCAAACTAATGACTCAGGATTTTGAGGTAGTGATAACCATTTCATTTGTATATGAGAACACGCACAATGGTAGGAGACAGTTATGTTCAAGTAAAGAATAGCCCTTGTTAGTGACAGGGATATGGGAGTGAGGCATCCAAACTTAAACCAACTTTTCAGTACAATCCAGATAATCAGAAAAGTTCAGCATAACTAAATTCAGCCCAAAAGTCAATTATTTTTCTGCAATTGACCTACATGCAAGGTAGCCTTAGGATTCTCTGCATAATTTGAGACCTCAAAGATATATGATCAATCTTTTTGCTTTTAATTTATTGGTCTATAGATTAAACATTTTGCAATCTTGTTTACTCAGGTCCAATTTTCTCATTGGATTTCAGTTCTTAACTGACTAAAAGAAAAAGTAAGCAGAAAGCATTTTATCACATTAATGCAACACTTGCAATTTGATCTAACAATATGATAGATGAAAGGATGAGGTTATTATATTACGTTGCATTTATCATCTTTTACAAATCCTCGCCTAAACAAAATTTACACTGAGCCATTTCCAGTGAGGTTTCTAAAATGACTGGCCTTGCCAAGATAGGTTTTTGGTTCATAAATAACATTGGTAGAAAAAATAAAATCACTAAATGCTATAAAAATGCACTATCGGGAATCACTGAAGTGTGGAACATTAAATACACTACTCAAAATGGTATCTTCAAGTGTGCAAATCATTTGTGTGTATGACAATACCCAGCCTATTGTCGTAGGATACAGACAATTGACTTTTCAGATTATTTTAATATCTAAGGAAGACCATTACTCAAGAAAATTCTCAGCTACTGGCATCCATGTTAAATAACTCCATAATTAGAAAACCCCACTGACTTCTTGCTGTATTCAAGAATCTCCATTATTAATGTTCCTAACAGCAATGATAGCCCTCATCCCATACAGGAAATAAAATATATTCTGCTTTTCTAGTGACCAATGCAAGTAACATACTAATATGTTTGATTCAATTTATATAACTTTCTATCTGTTAGTGATTCATAGGTGTTCATTTTAAAATTGTTCTTAATTTGATTGTCATATTTGTAAATCTCTCTTTCATGGCAGAAAATGGTGTGTTTTTCTACATCTTGGTCTCTCCAAAAGTATGCAGCACAGTACCCTGGGTGAAATACATATATGCATTCCATTATTGAATGGATGAGTCAGTTCTTTCAATCCAGCAGTATCACACAGCTTTTGGGTTTTATGCCATTTATCAAGGGTTTAGATTTCACCGATATTACTTACTTAATTCTCTAATCACTGCTTAGACATCTTTAGGATCTTGATTTTGTATTCTAACGGGAGCTTCTAATATACCATAAAGTAGATATTTGCACAGAGACTTCCCACAAAAAGTAAATTAAGGGCCTAGGGCTTGATTCCTCAAATCCCCTCCAGTTTTAACCTGTAGTGAGCACCAAATTCTTCACAGCCACTAAAATTATTTTTCCAAAAGACCCAGCAAAGGAAGCTGTTACACTTCCCTCCAATACTGAAGCTCCTCTCCATCCTGTGCTTTGTGTGTAATGGGATAGGACGAGGGAGAGAAGAAGTCCTCTGCTTTAGAAAGATATTCCTCCATTTTCATGGACCATTCTTCTGCATCTCCATGAACTGGTATTGTAGGTGACCCTGGGATTTCATCTCTCACTTGTATTATGCCATAAGTCTTCCAACTGATCTTTCCTGGCTCTCCTATGTATGATTTACAATATGGCAAAAATTATCTTCCTAAAGTGTGGTTCCATAATTCTCGTCTTAAAAAAAAACCAAAAAACAAAAAAATCCTAAGCAAAGGCTTTCTATTATAGTGAATCAATATTAAACTCCTTAGTCTGACTTTGAGAGATCTCTATAATAGAGCTCCAATACATCTCCAAATATCTTCACTACTCTGTTTCTTCTCATCTCATATATCCACATTTTCCAGTATTATTTACCATTATTTGGGAATCCTATGGAACTTTCAACTAAAATTCATTTATGTAGTTTGTCCCAACAGGAAAGCTACGAAACCTTCTCTTCTTGATTCTGCTTATATCCATTAACTTTATGAATATGTATTAAGTCAAATATCTTAGCTGACATGATTGAGATTGTATTCAGTTGGTTAATTGGAAATGTTTATTAAAATAAAACTCATAAAATCATGATACAAGCACATCTTAAACATTCCATTTAATTTCAGAGTCTATATGTCTACATTCACTTCAGAATCTTTTGATGTACAGCCAAAACTTATTTTTGAATGAGGTTTTTGAGTTGTCTCTGCATAAACACCAACCATAATATATCTTTGTAAGAGTTCCAGTTTAATTTTTTTAATGTTTATTTATTTTTGAAAGAGAGAGACAGAGTGTGAGCAGAGGAGGGGCAGAGAGAGAGGTAGACAGAATCTGAAGCAGGCTCCAGGCTCTGAGCTGTCAGACAAAGCCCTATGTGGGGCTCAAACTCACGAACTGTGAGATGATGACCTGAGCTGAAGTCAGATGCCCAAACGACTGAGCCATCCAGGCACCCCAAACTCCCAAAGAGTTTAATGAGGAGTGATAAATTACTTGTAATGTAATCTGAATGTAGAATCCTTCAAATTTTTGGTGATCTTCTCCCAATCCTTTATAGTTGTCATGCCTACACCTAACTTAGAGCATCATTAAAATATTAACCTTTTTTTTTTTTTTTACTTTCCAAGTCATTCATTAGTTTTCTTATAAATAATTAGTTCTTGCACACAATTTTTTAAAATTTTATGTAGTATTTAGAAAAAGTCATATATTCTCACAAGCAAAACTGTCATTTAGAATTTTGAGAATAATACAGCTGATTTTGGAAAGCATATATCTCTATAGGTGCAAGCCTCTTTGTATTGGAGGGTATGCTTATTTAAAGAATGAAGACAGAAAGTTCATCATAAGTAAACAGCAGGTGGATTAAATTTTATACTACTATATGTGAGGAAATTGTGACAGGCACTGTAAATATAACAACTCTGTTGGTCATCTATTGCTGCCAAATATACAACCTAACAACTTAGACTCTTCTAACAGACTAACTGTATTTATTCACTTTGTTGTTCACAATTTAAAATGGTCTTGCCTGAGGTCGTTCAGGCTGCTGCAATGATCTGCTGGTAGAAGACAGCTGGATGGTCTTACCAGATCTCGTTCAAACATGTGTGGAGTTTGTACTGATGTGTTCTCTCTTCATGAGTATTTACCTCTCAAGGAAGCTAACCCTGTTTTTTTCACATGGGGGTTTCAGTGTAAAAAGAGTCAAGAGTGGATGTTGTAATACCTTTAAAGGCTTATGACTATAATATCTGTAGAATTTTATAAGTTAAACCAAGTCATAAATCCAACCCAGATTCATTGGGTTAGAGAAATAGAAGTATTATTATATCATATATTATACTATATACAATATTAATTATATTATATATGATTATATATTTTATATAAAAGTATATATAAAATAGGTAATTGTTATTAATATATAATATATAATATATTATCATGTATAATTATATATTTTTATTTATAATTGAGGTATGTATAAAATATATAAAAGAGACAGCTGCTATTATATATATATATATATATATATATATATATATATATATATATTTCTTTTTAAGAAGAGGTGGAATTTAGGGCACTATAAGAATAAATAGCAGGAGTATCTCCTTAGACCAGTGGGGAATCAGAAAATTTTCTTATCGATAAGGAAAATATACTGAGACTTCAGGAATGAGTAAATAAAGAAATGTAAGGGGGAGTCTTCTGAGTTCAAGGAACAACAGCATGAACAAAAGTCTGGAAGCAAAAGAGAGCATGGAAGAGAGAGGAAGAAAATGTTTACTTTGAAAAACAGATATTTCTGATAGAAATAAATATCAAAATGCCATTCAACCAAGATGCACTAAACTGAGTGTCCACAGTGCTTATAGTGGTGGTTAGCTAACCAGTTATTGTTATTATGAATTATTTAGTGGGTAACAAAATACTAGGTTAAGATTCACAAAACAACTTAAACCATTATCTACCCTAGGTGAGGTCTGTAATACATATTTCATTATAACTGAAGCAATTTTTGTGAATTTGAGAAGAAAGGCAATTTCTTATTAAAGATAGGCTTTATAAAAAATATCAAGTAATGATCACCCTTAGGGTGTTAAGTCAGCTTTTGTTTTTATTTTTGAATAGGCAGATATGTACTTGAAAAAGAATTGGATATTTCTAGAATGTCTCATTGGGAAAATACAGCTCATGTAATTGTCTGTGAGGTTACTGTGTAAACACCCTGTATTAGTTTCTTATGGCTGCTGTAACAAATTACCACAACCTGGCAACTTAATGCAAAAGAAATTTATTCTTTATTCTGTATAGTATCAAATTACTGAGATAAAACCAAGCTGTTGGAAGGGTCACAATTTAGAAAAAAAATTAAAATTAAAAAAGTTTGTCATATAAACAATACTCCCCATAAAATGATATAAAGCCTTATAGGCACAGACCAACAATTTAATGGTTTCAATAGGAAGAAAGTAATACTGCTTAGGGCAAAATGTTTTCTGTACTATTCAAATGATATGTGCTCTCAAACTGGGTAAGAGTTATTACATAAGACAACATGAAATATTGAGCCTGATGTTCTTTATTCATCACCAACTTCCAAATCCTAACCTTGCTGTCAGATCAGGACAACACATGTTTGAGAAAGAATAGCTCACTTAACTGGGAGCTATCCCTTTCTAGGAATCCCAGCAGACAAATAAGCTTAGCCTGAAAGCAATGTTAATGAGGATTTCAGAATTACAAGAGCAAAATGGTACACTAGGGATCTGTAAGTCTACACTTACGAATTCAGGAAGGATAAGAGCCTAAACCTTCTTAAGCAGCGGACATCCAGCTTATTTCTCAAGAGGTTCACGGAACTGGACCCCCAAAGCATCATAAAAACCCTTTTCTAGAATTCAAGTATTTCCCCTTTTCCTGATATAAACTCCAAAAGCATCTTATTACAGTATAGGTCAGTTTTTGTTTCTTCAACCGAAGGTATGTTTAACCAAAAATACCTTTGACTATTTTCGGAGATACTTTCAATTCCCTACTCTCTCTTCTGTGGACTTCCACTGTTAAATGATCTCCATTCTTCAAAGACTCTAGTTTTTGTTTTCTTGCTTTTCTCCTTTTTTAAAATTTGAATTACTTTACATGGTGCTTTGTTTTGAAATTTTTACTTCAGTTTATGACTTTGAAAGTTTGATCTGGGGGAAAAGTCTGCTTAGATATGTCACCCAACTTATATTTAAAATAAGGGTTTGGGGCACCTGGGTGGCTCAATCGGTTAAGTGTCCAAGTTAGGTCAGGTCATGATCTCACAGTTGGTGGGTTTGAACCCTGTGTCGGGCTGTGTGCTGACAGCTCAGAGCCTGGAGCCTGCTTCAGATTCTGTGTCTCCCTGGCTCTCTACCCCTCCCTCATTCATACTCTCTCTCTCTCAAAAATAAATAAACATTAATTTTATTTTTATTATTATTATTCTTTTTAGGGCGTCTGGGTGGCTCAGTTGGTTAAGTGTCTGACTTCGGTTCAGGTCATGATCTAACAGTTCACGGGTTCAAGCCCTGCGTCGGGCCCTGTGCTGACAGCTCAGAGCCTGAAGCCTGCTTGGGATTCTGTGTCTCCCTCTCTCTCTAACCCCTCCCCCACTCACACTCTGTCTCTGTCTCTCAAAAATGAATAAACGTTAAATTTTTTTTAATAAAAAAATATATATTTTTAATCTAAGGGTTTATGTGTGTATTAGGTTGGGAAGAGGAATATTAGCAATTAAATACTTGGAGATTAGCTGGAAGAGTCAGAAAATGAAAGTACTACCACGTGAACATATTATCATAAGGCAAACAAATGTAAAGCCAGGAAAAACTACTGACACATTGCACCATTAGTAGTATTTTGTGCAAGTTTATAGGAATGGGGCTTATTATCAGCTTTAAATGTCAAGAAAGTGTGTTTATGAATACATTTGAAAAGAGTCCTTTCAGGATGCCAATAATCTCACACAGAATTTCATTTGATTTGATTTCATTTTATTTTATTTTATTTTTCATAATTTCTTTTTAAAATTGTTTTTGTATGTCTTCGTGTACTAGTCTTACTTTGTAAAATATGCAGGGTATATGTAGGAAATTGTAGGAAAATAAGTTATGTAATTATTTTTTAAATAAAAAAACACACATGTCTATTACCTTAAATGTGTATTTATTTTTTGAGAGAGAGAGAAGAGAGAGAGAAACAGTGGGGGAGGGGCAGTGAGGGGAGGGGGGTACCAAGGATCCTAAGTGGGCTCTGTGCTGACAGCTTGAACTCACAAACCGTGAGATTCTGACCTAAACTGAAGTCAGACTCTCAACCAACTGAGCCACCCTGGCACTCCTCTTTCTAGTACTTCAAATTAATCAATGCGGTATATGGGTGGCTTAGTCAAGGGTTGGACTCTTGATTTCAGCTTAGGTGATGATCTCCCCGTCATGAGATTGAGCCCCTCCATCCGGCTCCACACTCAGTGTGAAGATTCTCTTTCTCTCTTCTTTTGCTCCTCTTCCCCGCACATGCTCTCTCTCTCTTTGAAAATAAATAAACATTGAAAAAAAATAATCAGTCGAAAGTTTGGCACTGTTATGGGAACTAAACAAGAAAAGAAAGCTAAATTAAGAGAAAAATCAAGAAGTCATAATATTACATGCTTAATCAGTTCCAGAACACATTCCATTTTAATTCTTAAAATAATTATTGCTATGCTCAAATTTAGAACAAAGGCCAATAGCTGAAAATTCTATTTACCTATTGTTATTTTGCTTCTTTCTCCAAAATATTTCTAAAACAAAAGGACCACATACAATCAGTATTCAAAGTGAGGGTTTTGCCAAAATACAATTTTGAAAGGATAAAAGCTGTCCTCAATATAATATCTTTAGACTTTATTGTCATTTTTGTTTCTTCCCCCAGTGCCTCTCCTAGTAGCGTCTTTATTCTGGGCTATCTGTTCTGGATTATCTGTTTTCAAAACTTATCCTAGTTAACTAACTATTTGAAATATACAATACAATTCATCTCAGAAACAAAATGGGACAAACTACATATGCATGCAATAACACGGATGAATCTCAAAAGCGCCATCTTAAATGAAAGTAGCCAGACATAAAAGGCTACCGGTTGTATGATTCCATTTTTATGACATCACTGAAAAGCAAACCAATGATAGAAATCAAATCAGTGATTGCCAGTGATTGCTGGGAGTAGAGCAGGGGGATTAACTACAGAAAAGCAAGAAGAACTCTATGGGGAGATAAAAATACTTAGCATTTTGACTGTAGTGGTTTTTCCACAACTTTATACAGTCATCAAAATAACTAAAATATATAGCTAAAATGGATGGATTTTATTGTATGTAAATAATACTTCAAAAATATTCATGACTTATACAAACATATAAGCTATACAACTATTACATAGCCTTAGTTAGCTGAGGATCACAATTTGCCTCTGAGTTTTTTGTAAACCCAATGTAGGGATTAAAATATTACCAGTTAAAAGGTCTTCAATGTCTTTAAAATACTATGAAGAGAAATAATCAGAGCAAGGGCAAAATAAGGTGGGGGTAAAGCACTATCATTTTTTGTTTGTTTTGTTTTGTTTTTTAGCACTATCTTGTAGTTTTTAAAATATTTTTGGGGGGTGAGGGGCAGAGAAGGAGGGAAAGAGAGAGAATCCCAAGCAGGCTTTGCACTATCAGCGCAGAGCCCGATGTGGGGCTCCATCCCACGAACTGTGAGATCATGACCTGACCGGAAATCAAGAGGCAGGGACTTAACTGACTGAGCCACTGTAGAACTATCTTTTAAATACAGTTTATATTCATCATAGTTTTGTGATTCCACAATTAGATAAATATTTGACAATACCAGTTATGTGAGTTACAAGCTCAAGGTACAGCACTTAAACAGGAGTAACTACTGCCTGGGTAGTCTGCTGATTGATACTGAAAGTCTGAAATTGTATACTTCGATGTGTTCAGAACTCTAGAGAGCTATATATACCCTTTGTATGAGTGCACAAGAAAATATGTGTAAACTAAGTTATTCAAGGGTCATTTAGAATTCTTATTTCCAACATGGTCTTGTCAATGTGAATTTTGTCAGATAACCACTTTGTAAGTTCATTCTAGTTTCTATAGACCTTTCTTGGTCAAATTGCTTTCACACAAGATCACCCCTTATTTAGTTCCTCTGTAGAGTATTTTAGTACATTTAATAAAAAAGAAATGAAGAATCCACATTTTAGTATCACACAATTTTGTTCAAGATCCTAGGAAACTATCATTTGTAGAAATATTCCTTCACCCTGGCTCCCTCATTTCCTACTTGGAACCTTGGAAAATGCACTTAAAAGAAAGAGTATTTCTTTCACAAAGTTCTATTTTGAGGGTTAAATTAGTTAGTATATGTAAAGTGTTTAGAGGATGCTGGCAGAAAGTAAGCACTGTATTAGTTGCTGCTATTATTGCTTATAAATCCATTCTTAGATGACCTGAACATTCCTCAAAAGACAAAATTTCTAGTTCCTTTCTATGTACCCCTTTTTTAAAATTAAAAAAAAAAAGTAATGTTTATTTTGAGGGAGAGAGAGACAGAGTGTGAATGGGGGAGGGGCAGAGAGAGAAAGAGAAGCAGAATCCAAAGCAGGCTCCAGGCTTCAAGCTGTCAGCACAGAGCCTGATGTGGGGCTCCAGCTCACCAACCTTGAGACCATGACCTGAGCTAAAGTCAGATGCCTAAGCGACTGAGCCACCCAGGCACCCACCAGGTACCCCTTTTTTAAAGTAATTTTTCCTAATAATTTTCTTTTTTTAGGTTTATTTATTTATTTTGAGAGAGAGGGAGAGAGAGAACATGGGGGGAGGGGCAAAGAGAGATGGGGAGAGAGAAAGAACCCCAAGAAGGTTCCATGCAAATGCTGTGAGTGCAAGCCTGATGCAGGGCTTGAACTCATGAGCCCTTGACCTGAGCTGAAATCAAGAGTCAGATGCTTTACCAACTGAGTCACTCAGATGTCCCTCCAGGTACCCTTTTAATGTCTTATCACCTCCTATTAAAAAAGATATAAATATTAATCCATGGAAATAAATGGTATTAAATCTGCACTGCATTCAAAGCAAATGCCTTAAAGGAAACATTTATATGAAAAGAAAAAGAAAAAACTCAATCCATCAACCAATCTGAATACAGTACCTTATGGTAGGGAAGTTTATGTTATTATCAAAGTGCAAGAAAAAACACACACATACAGGAATAGAAATAAAATTTGTGGTGTGTTGCCAAAGAACCAAAAGTCTGAAATTGGATGGTTGCCAGTCCCCCCCTACCCTAGTACTGCCACTACACTCTAGCCTGATTTTTTTTTTCTTTCAATGCATTCCATCTAGGATGACTTATTTTTACTTTTGATAAAACACAGGACCTAATTACAAATCTAGTCATTAAGAAAACTCTGTGGGAATTATACACGTTTGAGATATGACAGCAGCCACGTACATTGAAGATAGGAGCGGCTTCTCACAGGACATACTGTGATAGAACTGCATCCCTTTTAACAGGACATTAAAATTGCTTGAGCAATGCCATGAGCATTACACTCTCCATAATTTCATCATAGTTTTATTTTAGACAAATTCATGCTCCACTTCTCATTGGGAAATTCATATTTGTAAGAAATAAGGGATATACCATGGCTTTGTTTTTACACTGAGGAAATCAGCCCATTGAAAGTGTTGATGATGGTCTTCCTGAACGACACAATTAGACACGGAGATATGCAGGGGTATAAGAATGCATTTCACCAGTAAATAGTCTTTATTTTGGGAGAAGCTTCAGGAAGAGTAGATGCCTGAATGCTTACAGGGGAGACTGACTGGTAAACAAACCCATAGCTTATGGTGAAGAACTTTTCATTAGAAGCCTAGTGGACCATGGTAGGAATGGGTCCAAGAAGGGACAAAGTAGTCAGGGAAGCAATAACTGGAGAGAAGACCAAGAAAAGCAGACACCAAAAAATAACATTCAAAGAAGCTTGAGACATCTCAGAATGTAACATATCACTTAAAATTTCTGTAAAATATAAGCCCTGTTCCTAACCTCAGAAATTGGAATTATGTATTCCTCACTTACAGATAATTCACTCTTTTAAAATTCACTCGGGGTGCCTGGGTGGCTCAGTTGTTTGTGCGGCCAACTTCAGCTCAGGTCATGATCTCACAGTTCACGAGTTCCAGCCTGCATCAGGCTCGATACTATAAGCACAGAGCCTGCTTTGGATCCTCAGTCTCCCTCGTCTCTGCCTGTCTGTCTGTCTCTCTCTCTCTCTCTCTCTCTCTTTCTCGAAAATATAAAAAATAATAATTAAATTGTGTCTTCAATCTATACTTTTTAAAATTACTTACTTGAAAAGAAGAAATTATCTTGCTTTTTTAAAACTTATTTTTTACTTATTATTTAAAAATTTTTTAAGTTTATTTATTTTGAGAGAGATAGAGGCAGTGTGAGCAGGGGAGTGGCAGAGATAGAAGGAGAGAGAGAGAATCCCAAGCAGGCTCTGTGCTGTCAGCACAGAGCCCAATGTGGGGCTCCAACTCACGAAGCTGTGAGATCATGATCTGAGCCTAAATTGAGAGTCAGAACACTTAACCGGCTGAACAACTCGGGCGCCCCTATCTTGCTTTTAATGAATACTTTATATCAAAATTATCACTTAATCTTTTATTGATACATGTCATTTTTCTTAAAAATATTTGGAAGAATTTACTTCACATAGATAAAATCAATTAAAATAACTGATGATGATAGCAGAGACAATCCCAGGAATACATTACTGTAGAGTTGAGAGAAAGAATAGGTACAGTATCATGATCTCAGGCACTGTAATGCTGATTGATCAGATTATATGCTGTGCACAAAAGGAAGAGTGGTCAGGCATGAATGCTAGTGCCTGAAAGGCAGATAGAATCAGGTGATACCTTACAGCTGATGGCCAAGTATGATCAGCTCTAACAAATGGAGTACAGTAATAGAAGCTGAAAGTTGTAATGATTGCCTGAAGAGGTGGGTCAGAAAAGATTCACAGGACATTTGATGCTTAAAGGCATTAGCATTATGGACATAATTGAAAAAAACGAGAGGCGGGACCCATTACAGGACTGTTAGAGGCAAGGGCAAAGGAAACACTGAAAGGATAAAATGAAATTTCATTTTCACTCATGGCCCTTAATCAAAACTTTGAAAGCAGATAAACAACTGGAAAGGTTTACTTAACAATACATCAATTCTCCAGTAGATTAATATGCCTCTTTTGTTCTCAAAGGTAGAAAAATGAATGTTGAAATGGCAAAAGTAAATTACGTGAATTCATTATGTCTAATGACAATTTCTTTTATCATATGACAACATGTCTCTTTCTCAAATCAATTTGGATGTTATAATTTCAAATGTAATACACAGTGTGGCATATACATTCAATTGATAATTGTTTCTAAGTTTGCAATAAAAGGATGCATGTTAAAGAAGCATAAGGGTCACTATACACAACTGCCTTTTTATTTATTTTACTTTTAAAATATTTTTTTGTTTGTGAGTGAGAGAGAGCATGACCAGGGTAGGTAGGGGCAGAGAGAAGGAGACGGACAATCCCAAGCAGGCTCCGAGCTGTCAGTGCAGAGCCCAATGTGGGCTCAAACTCAATGAACCATGAGATCATGACCTGAACCAAAATCAAGAGTCAGGCACTCAACCAACTGAGCCACCAAGGCAACCCCACAATTGTCTTTTTAAAAATGGATTGGCTCAAATTTAGCTAAATAAAGTTCACAGAGAAGATAATCCATTATGTTGAAATACGTACACAGACCTTTCCTTTTCCTCTTTTCCATCCCCACCTCCCTTTTCCTCTTTTTTCAGCCTTTCAAATCCTCTTTCATTTTAAGGCAGAGTTCAGGTTCTGGAACTTCTTAAGATCAGTGCATGATCACAATGTACTCTATTTGAACTGGTTATTTTTCTTTATTACATAGTTGCTTGTGCATTTGTTAAAACCAATATATGGCCTCAGGCACTCTATTTCTTACCATAAATTACTTAGTGTATAATTAGTTGTTTCTAACATATGCTATTTGTCACCTGTAAATCAAAATTTTCCTATTCCTACCCTCAAAACCAATCCACAAAAAATGATAGCAGAACCTTATAAACAATCAATATTGATACATGGATGCTTATGGAAGGTCTGACATTACTGACATGATACTGCCCACCTCTGTTCTCTATTCTATTAGGAAAATTGTTGGCATGAGCCACTATTATTTTATTTCTCATCACGGACAGGATGCAGGGAATGGAAACAGTGAGAGCCTACTAAGTATGAGGCAATAGGTAGGGGCTTTTCAACAACGAATCACGGGAATTCTCACAACCACTTCAGAAGTTAAATGTGGTATTTGCCTCATTTTTCAGATGTGGATAAAATATACTATTTAATACTTATATATGGAGATTAAATAGTTTTCCTTTAGTCTCGAAGCCTGTAAGGAGCAATACTGAAATTCAATTCCTGGGCAGTATGTTTCTTGACAGATGTTTTTTAGCTCATTTATTTATTTTGAGAGAGACAGAAACGGCGCAAGTGGGTTGCGGGTAGAGAGAGAGGCAGACAGAAAATCCCAAGCAGGCTCCTCCCTGTCAGCCCCGATGCGGGGCTTGAGCTCACAAAACCATGAGCTCATGACCTGAGACCAACCAAGAGTCAGACACTTAACAGACTGAGCAACTCAGGTGACCCTCCTGACAAATTTTTACCAAAGGATAAGCACCCTGATGAGAGAAACCAAGACAGTGAGAAAAGTAGATGTGTTTTCAAATAAGGAAAGGATTTTTAGATTGGGAAAGAGAAGACACATGAGGAAAATGACAACTTTTCTCAAATCTCTTCTGCTTTTATATGCAAATGAATTTAGTGATTCTATATGATCTATCTGATATATATGATTCTTCTGAGGATGAGACCACAGTCTTCACAGGTAAAATTTATAAAAATAATGTTGGCTCATTATAAAAAGAATGTTATCATAACTGAGTCACAGCATCCTCAACTTCCTTAGAAAGTAGAAACTTCCATACCACTAGAAGTTTCAAATAGAGGCTGCTGACCTTATGCCAGTCATGTTATTGAACAGATTCTAGGTTTTGTTAGGAGTTGAATCTGGGTAAGCTCTAAGGTCTCCTTTCACCTCCAGGTGCTACAATTTAAATACAGGGCTGGCTTTAGAAATGATGCTAAATAAAATGAAGAGAAAATTTAGCCTCTTGAAAATTTAGCTTCCATGATGACTTATATTTCTTATTACAACATGTACACTTCTTCAAATTATCCTTTGATTGCCTGATTGAGATTGTCATTCTGAGAGTTAAGTGGGCTACATTGAGGGGTGCTTCAAATTCTATACCACCTGGCTGCCTATTTAGAATTCATGATATGTGTACATACCAGTGAAGAGTTAATATGTGTTAATTCCATGTTTATATATGTCACATCTTATATCTTTTATAGGCAACCCAACCTAAAAGAGAAATTGTTTTCAACCTTTATGAAATCTATCCATTATCTGTGTGTGTGTGTGTGTGTGTGTGTATAAAATAATGTATATATATTATATATAAAATATATCTATATCTATATCATCTATCTATATCTATCTATATCTGTATCATCTATATCTATATCTATGTCTGTATCTATATATCTTTGTGTAATATATATATATATATATATATACATATATATATATGTATTATATATATAATTTAATGATATTTTGGATGATGACATTTTTAAACATTTATTAATTTATTTTTGAGAGAGAGAGTACGCAGGGAAAGAGAAGAAAGAAAGGGGGACAGAGAATCCCAAGCAGGCTCTGTGCTATCAATATAGAACCCAATGCAGGGCTCGAACTTATGAACTGTGAGATCATGACCTGAGCCAACATCAGGAGTCACACACTTAACTGGCTGAGCCACCCAAATGTCCCGATGATGACTTTTAATTTGCTTAATACACCAAAGTGGAGGGATGCTGTTGATTCAAATCCAAATGAGTTCCTGAGAAATGTAGTTCCTATTTGCTATCTTCCATTTTCTATATGTGAATTCTGAGATTTTGGAGGGAAGAGTCTATGTGCTGTTAGATTCTGTCTTACAGCTCGGTGGCCGTCACATAAGAAGAGCTCAAAATCAATGATGAATAAATCGAAAGTTGCATACTATTAACTAGCTTTCCTGGAGTCCACAGGGAAATAAACCCATTATCAGCTAATGCCAGCTTTATAGGTATTATACACTATGGTTGCCAGCTCTGGGTTTACAGCAGGACATTTGGTGGAGGTTTTGGTAAATCATCAATGATGTAAAGACCATACCATATTCTGAAACAGAGGGTTTATTGTTTTCAACCAATATAGAGATTGAGGAAGCTATTATCTATCTATCTATCTATCTATCTATCATCTATCTAACATCTATCATCTATCTAACTATTTTAATGCTTATTTATTTATCTTGAGAGACAGCGAGTGTGAGTCTGGGAAGGGCAGAAAGAGAGGGAGAAAGAGAATCCCAAGCAGGCTCCATGCTGTCAACAGAGCCTACATGGGGCTTGATCTCATGAACCACTAGATCATGACCTGAGCTGAAATTAAGAGTCTGACGCTTAACCAACTGAGCCACTCAGGTGCCCCATGCAATCTATATTTTTTAACTGCTTTACCAGTTATTCTTACAATCTAGAAATTTGAGAGCCATTTTCTTTTGGTGTTTTTAATTAAGTTTTTGTTGTTGTTGTTTTTAATTCCAGTATAGGTACCATACATTGCTATATTAGTTTCAGGTGTACAGTACAGTGATTCAACAATTCTATACATTACACAGTGCTCATCATGGTAAGTGTGCTCTTTAATCCCCATCACCTATTTCAGACTTCAGAATCACTTTTATTGACATCCATTTATTCACAGACAAGGAGGTGGACATGCTTTATGGATACAGGACTTTGTCACTTACTTAGTATGCTAAGAACTACATATCCCTAATTGAGAACAGACTCTGCCTCTCACTATCAACCATGATCTTTGGTGTATGCACATAACTAAAATGGGAAAAAAAATCACTTCTATGTATGTCTGTGACAGTACAGAACCATTCCATATTATAAATGTCTCAGTCTAATCTGGAAATAACATATAATTAAAATAGAGGAGTTCAGCTTAAGTTATTAGGTCACACTGCTATTTTTCTAACTCATAAAATTATAAAGAATGTAGAAACAAATTTCCAGGGGCTAAGTTGAAGATAATCCTATAATTTATATCCTTTCCTCAGTTGTATGTAAAATGTGATGGCAAACTCAAATGTATGTTCTTCCTCCCCCAAACTCCAAAAAAAAATAGTGGAAAAAATAGTTTCTGGATTATGGTGAGTGTATTTCCAATTTGTGAGCTTGTGCTATTGCTGTTGAATCTCTGGCTTTCTAGGTCTTTTCCTTGTAACTCTCTCATGCTTTGGTTTTAAAGGACTTGACCTCTATAAGATTTGAATGTTCCTCCTGCTTTTCTGACTGTCCTCTTTCTTTCTGGTATGTACAGAAGCTACATAGAGATTTCTACCTCAGTGTAAACAATTTTTTGTTTTTGCTGCTTGTCCCATTGCATATGTTCTATTAAACCAATCCAGTCTTGGTCAACTTAATTTCAGAGTATTCCTATCATACCACTCCACTTTAAAATACTAGCAAAAAGTCAGATACCTTCTAACTAAGGTATATTACTCCTATCCAAGAAAAGACCTCACTCCTTGTGTTTTCAGTGCCTCAACTGGATTGCATCTGGTTGACTAGCATTAAATATTTGTTGCATAAGCAGATAAATTGAGATGATAGTTTTGGCATAACCAATATGGAGAATATAGCACTTGTTCTGATTCATAAGTTTAGACTCAATTTTTTTTTTCTAGCCAAGCAATGCTGTGCATGACTATGACAAAGGTAAGATTGATGATAACCTAAAAAAGATATCTGCTGAAGACTGTCTTACTGCCGCAAGAATTGGTTGCAAAAATTTTCTGCAACATAAGAAGAACAAAGTGTATATGCAGCAAAATTAACATTGAATACATTTAATTTTATCAGAAAATCTATTGTTGAATTTTAAGTAAGTCTATAAATGTCAAATAAATTACTTTCTCTTCTCCAAATAGAGAATGCATACAGTTATGTGACAAGCTCAAGACTTCTCTCCAGCATTATGCTACTAAAGCTGAAACCTGTGAACAGCCATCTCTAATATAGTTCTTTTACTGGATGATGTTTTTAATAATGCACATTTAGGTACAAATTATTACTTCGAATGCCACAATTATAGTTTTCTTTCAACAATTCTGCTAAGCTTTGCATTATTTTCAAGCCCATTACCCATGTTCTGTATTTATTTATTTGTTTTAATTTGTTTTATCTATACTTTCTCTGTACCTATAACTACAAACTTTATCAAGTTAATAACATTTTTAATATTAAATTTTGCTTGTCTGTGACCTAGGGATTATCTTTAACATTTTCTTTTTTTTTTCTTTCAAAAAAGTTTCTTTCTAACACTGCAAAATATATAAGAACTAAGTTTTTTTTTTCTTTCAATATATGAAGTTCATTGTCAAACTGGTTTCCATACAACACCCAGTGCTCATCCCAAAAGATGCCCTCCTCAATACCCATCACCCACCCTCCCCTCCCTCCCACCCCCCATCAACCCTCAGTTTGTTCTCAGTTTTTAAGAGTCTCTTATGCTTTGGCTCAATAAGAACTAAGTTTAAGTAGTGTAATGAACACTGAGAATTTATAGAGGTCAGATATTTTAAAATAACAGAGTTGTTATTACTTTAGACTTTGTGGTCACATTTTTGCTCTATTTTAAAAACTTCATGAAAACCCATGCTTCAGTACAAATTATTATTAAATAGTCATAAGTATTTAATATGAGACAGTGCATAGAGTTTTCAAACAATTTTATAATTATGTGAAGTGGCATGTAATTCTATAATTTATAAAATAAGCTTAATTGTATTATTCATGTTCGTTCCATCTTTCATTTACTCAATGGATGCCCGTTGAATTACATGTGACTTTCCTGTCCTAAGCCCTGAATGGGAAAACAAAGATGAATCAGATACTGCCATGCTCACCATGAACTTCTAATCTAGTAGGGAGTAGGGAAATCATGTGTCTATAAATCAATACTTCCATTAATAGCTTTATAAAAAAAAAAAGTGTTGGTGACTCAGAGACACCAGGGCATCACGGAACTTAAGGAGCTTTAATTGTATCTTAAAGAGAAAGTAGGAGTTTGCAAGCATACAGGTGAGCAGCACTCCTGGGAGAAGAAACAGCATATGTGAAGTCAGAAAGAAATGGAATATCACAGCATATTCAGAAGACTAGAAGGAGGTTAGTTTTCTGAGGTTCAATTTTCAAGGAAATCTACTAGTAGAAAAGAACAAACACAGGAAGTGTTAGTAAATGTCAGAATATAAGGACTTTGTCTCCCTTCCCATGCTAAGGAATATGTGCCTTTTTTTCTGAAGGCACTGGGTGATCACCTGGAATTCTCAAGCAAAGTCATCTCAGAGTGGACTTAACTTTTAGAAAACCACACTATCGGTAATACATACAGCAGATTAGAGGGAAGTCAGACCAGAGCTAGGTTTCAGGCTATCGAAATAGTCTTCATGAGCGTGAACAAAATATGAAGAAAATAATGAAGATGATATTTTTTTGAAGTTAAAATTAATAGAACTTGGAACATCATTGGATCTATCAAGTATAGAAACAGTTGTGAATTTTCTTGTTCCAGTCCATGGAGAATTACAAATCAATTAACTGAGCAGAAAGAGGGAGCAAATTTTTTAAGAAAAAGATAATCTGGGTTTTAAGCACATAGGTTGAAGTATAAGTGTAATGTCCAGATAGCATATCTATTAGGTAGATGGGTACATTTAGGTCCTGATCGCAGCAGAGAGTTCTAGTTGGATACAAAGACTTAGAAGTCTTTGTATACAGATTATGAACAAGGTAACAGAAATAGAAAAAGTAGTTGAGATTGATGGTAATAAAGACTAGAAACTCAGGAAGCACCCACAAGTATAGACTGGGACATGACATTACATTTTAAGAACATAAAACATGATCAGATTTCCATATTCTTCAGTTATAAACAATATCATAAAAGTTTATTTGTAATTAAACAGTGATGGTGTTCTAATGAAAATATTAGCTCAGTTTAAAGCACTATTTGACACAGAATGTATGTTCAGAGTAGTTTTAAAATACCATTTTACAAATTTAGTTCTTAATGGAGATCAACCAATTTTGTTCTTTTTGCTCTGAAATAACAATGATCTATACTTAAGTCTGACATCACTTGAATCCACTGTAGAAGAGTGGGTACAAATTAAAAAAAAAATTATTCCAAGAAAAGGAAACAATAACAAAAAGGAGCTTGCAACTTCTTGTATGGAGGCAAAAAACAAAACTAAAAAAACTTGTTTAAAAAAAGAAGAAAAAAATAATTTACCTATGTTGCTACAATCAACAGTATATCAGTCTCCACACATTTGGAATCGTTTTCTTGGCAAAGATTTGTATTATTAACGTATTCCCCACTGATCCTGCATATACACAACATTAATAGAGAATCAGAAGTTGTCAATCATTACCTTAAATATAGCTCTAGGCTGTAAAGTCCTTGGCTCCCAGGAGCAACAACCACAAAAACCTATTTAATGGGGGCTTTTGTTGTTAACATCTTCTCTGGGAAATAATTGTGTTATCTTGTAATTTATCACAAGCTATTTTTTTGATATACTGCATCTGGTAGTGTAATAAAAAACTAAAACCACTTGAACAGCAAGAGAAATTGTGAAGAGCTAAAATACAATCCAATTCACCGCTGTTTTATCCACAAGTTATTTCATCTTTTAATTTCTAGAACTAAAATCTCTTCGGCATTGTCTGTTTCCCCATATTAGTTTAACAAACATGCCCTGAATTTTTGTCAACATAAGCTGTTTGGGAAGGAATAAAAAAGAGAAAATGTTCCTTTATTACCAGAAATAAGTACAGAATCAAGAATGCAAAATCAAGCCACTATCTTGAGTAAATATAAAAATTAAACACGTTTATTAATTAAATGTGGACAGGTGATGACAAGGCACCATGTCACGTTGCACCAGCTGCAAAGAATGCAGACAGCTTTTATCCTACCAGACCATTTATTTATTATGCGACAGACACCCGTGCACTAGAAAAGGTGTCAAAACAAAATGATATGAAGAGCTAAGATTTCAGTTTTTCAAATGTTGAATACTACTTGGTTTTATCTGCTTTTTTAAGACACAATCTGAGTTTCATGTTCAGAAGTTTTATGGATGCTGTAGGTCATGATATTTTTCTTCTACTAGACACTGTATGACTAAATACTGTTTATAAAGTTCTATGGCATGCAATACACCAAGAAGATACACAACACTGCTTTAAGTATGGAGTCTGCTTTTAGAGAAAGTCCACAATAACAGCAAGTATTCAGAAGAAAGTAAAAGAGATCTACAGAAAAACCTATGAAAACACAAATCCACAATCGGTTGTTAATACCCAATTTACACTAACCTCAATTTTTGGAAATGAAAAATAAAATGTACAAGGCTTATTGTGAGACACTGTGATGACCAATTCATTCCAGTCTCAATTTCTAATTCTGCTCAAATTAGTAGCAATCAAATTTTTTCATTTAGGCAATTTGATAATAGGCCATTAGGGTAGTCAAATCAATTCAAGTTTTTTTTCCTCCTCATGCCCCTGCACTCTTACATAAAATTGTTTCAATAACATTGATTGACAATTGACCTTTAGTTTCTTAGTTATTTTTTAAAGTTGTTATAACTTTTTTATATTACTTTATTTTTTGTACTATGTAATTTTTTTGGACTTAATTTTATGGTAGTACACAGAGCCCTTGATCTCATATCTTTCATTATTTTACGTAAAATAAATGATGAAACAAAATAAAAGTCCTTCAAAGACAATGAACAATAACAGAAAAGTGCAGAAATGCAAGTAGGAACTAAATGAGGAAAATGTTTTCCACATTTCCAAAATATGATCTACAAGTTTATTCATTCCAAATCAGAGAATATTAAAGGTCAGAAATGTTGAGATAAATCTGGCTCTTCTGTTGTGGTTAAGACAAATAAGTACAATTTCCTTGGAAAGCAATGTAAAAATCAGTATCAGGAACCAAACTTACACTCTTCGCAGATGACATCATACTCTATCAAAAAAGATTCCGCCAAAAAAACTGCTAGAACTGATCGATGAATTTAGCAAAATAGCAGGATATAAAATCATACACAGAAATCAGTTGCATCCCTATACACCAATAATGAAGCAACAGAAAGAGAAATCAAGGAATCAATCCCATTGACAATTGCACCCACAACCTTAAAATACACAGGAATAAATCTAACCAAATAGGTAAAAAATCTATAAACTTAAAACTATAGAAAGCTTATGAAAGAAATTGAAGAAGACACACACAAAAAAGGGAAAATATTCCATTCTCCTAGATAGGAAGAAGAAATATTGGTAAAATGTCAATACTACCCAAAGCAATACACATATTCAATGCAATACTTATCAAAATAATACCAGCATTCTCCACAGAGCTAGAACAAACAATCCTAAAATTTATATGGAACCAGAAAAGACCCCAAATAGACAAAGCAATCTTGAAAAAGAAAACCAAAGCAGGAGGCATCACAATCCCAGACTTCAAGCTGTATTACAAAGCTGTAATCATTGAGACAGTATGGTACTGGCAAAAAAACACTCAGATCAATTGAACAGAATAGAGAATTCAGAAAGGACCCACAAACGTATGGACAACTAATCTTTGACAAAGCAGGAAAGAATATCCAATGGAATAAAGACAGTCTCTTCAACAGGTGGTGCTGGGAAAACTGGACAGCGACATGCAGAAGAATGAACCTGGACCACTTTCTTACACCATAAACAAAAATAAACTCAAAACCCTTGAGGAGAAATCAGGCAAAAACCTCGTTGACCTTGGCTGCAGCAATTTCTTACTCAACACGTCTCCAAAGGCAAGGGAAACAGAAGCAAAAATGAACTATTGGGACCTCATCAAAATAAAAAGCTTCTGCATAGTGAAGGAAAAAATCAGCAAAACTAAAAGACAACTGATGGAATGCGAGAAGTTATTTGCAAACAACGTATCAGATAAAGGGCTAATATCCAAACTCTATAAAGAACTTATCAAACTCAACACCAATAAATAAATAATCCAGTGAGAAAATGGGCAAAAGACATGAATAGACAGTTCTCAAAAGACATCCAGAAGGCCAACTGACACACGAAAAAATGCTGAACATCACTCAACTTCCGGGAAATACACATAAAAACCACAATGAAATATCACCTCACAACTGTCAGAGTGGCTAACATTAACAACTGAGGCAACAACAGAAGTATGAGGATCTCTTTGCATTGCTGGTAGGAATGCAAACTGGTGCAGCCACTCTGGAAAACAGTATGAGGATTCCTCATAATATTAAAAACAGAACTACCCTATGACCCAGCAGTTGCACTACTAGGTATTTATCCAAGGGATACAGGTATGCTGTTTTGAAAGAGCACATGCCCCCCAATGTTTATAGGAGCACTATCAACAATAGCCAAAATATGGCAAGAGCCCAAATGTCCATTGATGGAGGATGAATGGATAAAGAAGATGTGAGATATATATATATATATATATATATATATATATATATATATATTCAGCAATCAAAAAGAATGAAATCTTGCCATTTGCAACTATGTGGATGGAACTGGAGGGTATTATGCTAAGTGAAATTAGTCAGTCAGAGAAAGACAAATATCATATGACTTCACTCATATGAGGACTTTAAGAGAGATGAACATAAGGGAAAGGAAGCAAAAATAATATAAAAATAGGGAGGGGGGTGAAACATAAGAGGCTCTTAAATATGGAGAACAAACAGAGGGTTACTGGAGGGGTTGTGGGAGGGGGGATGGACTAAATGGGTAAGGAGCATTAAGGAATCTACTCCTGAAATCACTGTTGCACTATATGCTAACTAACTTGGATGTAAATTAAAAAATAGATTAATTAATAAAAAAAAAAGAACCAACCTACCATCCAAATCCTTGATCTAGTAAAGATGTGTTAAAGAAAGAATTACAAAAAGTGAAAAAGGTTATCTATGCAAAAAATTGTAGTAAAAAATAAGAAACATGTTTAAAAATTCAAATAAATATTAAGTGGATTACCAATTCAAATTGTCTTCACGTCGGCCATTAAAATATAACTTTGGAAACTGTGGTGTATACTTTGTAACTTGCATTATTGGGCATTTATCAATTGTCATGTAAGAGAGTAATACCCACAGGTGAATCTGTATGAGTTGCCTCCCAAAGCCACAAAGATGAGAAAGAAAAAAAAAAATCGGATAGCTCACATAAAAGTGAGAAGAGACAGAGAGATGATATGAAAATATGGTTGAGGCACTTCATTAGATATCCAAAATGTATGGGAACAAGTTACTGATTATCTATAAATTCATAATTAAGGTAGTATCTTTTAGATGTTATATGAACCAGTTAGTTACAAGAAAATATCAATACCTTCCAGCTCTTGGGGAATGGGAAAAATGCCAAGGACATTTTCATCCATTTCCACTATCTATGAGACATCAATGGGGCTAATCATATAATGATAAAGTGATACTCTCAATCTTAACATATTATATGCATTTACATATATCACCCTGAGCTGAATACTTGAACTGTTGTTGTGATATATTTTTTTCAGATTTACAAGTTCAGAGCCAATGCTAAACAACATAGATGTCCATAAAACTGACCTATATAGCCATAATAAAACAAGAAAGGTACACATGACAAAATTTAATGGAATAATTTATTTGAAAGACACAGAATACAATTGTGTAATTACTATTTGAATGCAATTATCTCTCTATTTAATATATCTAAGGAAAAGGGGAGTACAGTGAAAATGAAAAATGGAAACAGTTGAATGCCCTGGGGTGAGCAATTTCTTTATTTCCTTTATTTTTATTATAATACCATCTGTGGAAGAAATAGAAATTCATAATAACAGAAATAACAGCCTTTGATTAAATGCCTGAAGAGTGCTTCAAAGGCAAAAACCTAAAGTTCCTAAACAAAGAAAAATAATGCAGCATCAAGGGCAAATGTACTTAAGGACTAATCTATAATGATGAAAAATTTCACGCATGACTTAGACTAAACTTATTTCAAAGATGATTTTCTAAATTCAAAACATGCAGCTTGTCATGTACAGCAAACCTAGGACCTGCAGTTCTTGAACAGAAGATGCTACTTGAAGCACTGTTGCATCATACAAGCGTCAATCAGTAAATAGGCTGAAAGGAAAAACTGCATCAGATCTTCTGTGGCTCCCTCTCTGCCAATAGGGATGACACAGAACACCTGACATCAACTCATTAAATATGCAGCAGGCCACCTCGGCATGTACTATTACACTTCAGGATGAAATTTAAGTAATAGATGCTGGTGAGCAAGACTAAATATGATTTAGAAAACAGTGACCAGTGGAATGAACTTTTCTATTCTATCTAGTAGCCATTATGCAATTTGTACCTGACGGTGTTCTCTCAGTGAAACCTTCAAAGGTTTTGACAGCTCAGATTCTCACTTAATATGGCCATGAGCCATTGATCAAGAAGATTTCAGAGATTATTATTAGAGTAACTTGTTAGGGTAAGCAAAGGCAAAAGAAAGCTGGAGAAAAGAGGCCATGAAAGAATGGAACATATGGGAATTGGTATTGAGGTATCTCAATTTACCAGTTGGTAGTAGCTGAGGATAAATGTATGGGCAAAGATCTTATACAAGAGGTAAAGGATGAAGAAACTAGATTGTTATACCAATAATGGCAAAATATCTATGTTCCATATAATCAGGTCAGTATGAAGACAATATTAAAGATAAAATTGAAACTGCTTCTGCTATATATATTTTTAGAGAGTGCTTGATTCCACCAGGAGAATTTTACTACTCATATTAATAAAATAGCTTCCTTCAGTTTAAACACTTCAAGTATTTAATCAAAAACAATAATTAAATATACTATTATTCACCATTGCATGGAAAGTAAGTACTTGTAATCCCTTAAGGATTCTCTGGATATGTACTGTAATCCTTTCCCTGTAATTCAGGTCACAATTGATATCTTCTGCTCAAAGCATTTTACAATCTTGTTCTTGTCAAGAGGCAGACAGTGTTTTCATGGCGAACTTGCCAGAGTCCTAGAAGGCTTCACCCACAGGATCAACTAGTCTACTTTTGTAACCTACTCTTCCTTTCCCACATGGCTTGAGTGATTGCACGTCTGCGAATATTAAGGAATGCCAGCAGCTATGTATGACAGAGCTATTTATCTCAGAGAGCTCTCTCAGGAACGCAATGAAATTATTGCTAAAGTGTTGCACAAAGTGTAAGTTCACCCACCATTTTATAATAGTTATCCTTTATATTGTTGTCTGGCTTTTAAAAATCTAGTAAGTACATAACAAAGAAAGACACATTAAAACTACACAAGCTTTCCGATGATAATACAACTTTGAACCTTAGAAAGGAAAGAAAAAAATACATCATGACAAATGCTACTTTACATTTTTTTTAACAAAGCAGAATTATTTTTACTTGGATTTCTGTATTGTATTCACTAGATGGCACTATCAAAGTATTTCTAAATCCATAAGCTTCTCAACAAGATGTTCTGGTATTAAAAAAAATAGCATTTAGGTTTCTATGTACTTCAAAAAATACATAACACTAAATTTGTCACTTGAAAGTAGACTTTAAAAATGTCATTGAAGTAACCAAGATGTCCCAAATTAGCTTCTGGGACTGCAAATCCCAAGACTGGGTATACTATTTTTTAAAGAGTCACTTTTTTCCCCTTCAGTTTCTATTTATTTTTTCCCCTTTAGCTTTTAAAGACAACCTTATAAGGCATTTGAGATATACCTCCGTGGGTAAAGTTCTATGTGTGCATCTTCTTGTCTGATTAACAACACTACCAGAGAAGGCAAACTCAAAATGCATTGCTGATTCTGGCAGTTCCCTTTTCTAACAGGTTAAGATACATCTCTGAGACGTAGGTGGGAATATAGAGACTTAGGGAGTCAGAAATGATGCTTCAGACAATATTTAATATATTTCTGAGGCTTCAGTCAATTATTTTGTGATAAAACAGAGTTTAGTGTCTACCAATTTGAAGTTAGTTTCCACTAGTTACAAAAATTGAGCAGTACTTACAATCTCTGAACTTCATTTTCTCTGTTAAAATGTGAAAAATGCATACTTCAGGGGTTGGTATAATGGTCAGATGATATTTTTATATAGAAAAACACACATTATGTAAATGACCCAAATCAATATTATGAAAAGAAACTGAAATTGTATGTACTTGTTCTAAGAGAATTGACTGAAGATGTTTTGATGGGTGTTCAAACTAGAGATGTCAAGATGAGGATCAAGAAGGTAAGTGAATTAAAACAACGTCACAAAATAAATAAAGTTATAAACAAACTACTTTGGGGATCCTGAGAATATAGGGATTTTCATGGCCCAGAAGAATCAAGGAAGGCTTCAGAGGGGAAGTAAGCTTTGGATACAAATAATGTGTGGTCCTTCAGGGCCTAGCTTTCAAGAAGTCTCTGTACCTCCTCCATGTTATGTTTCCTTGTCTGCAGGGTGGATGCAGAGGACCTTGAAGTCTTACAGGATGGCAGACAGACCTAAGAGCAGGGGATCTGGGGTCACGTACCTGAGTAAAGCCATCTCCTAAAAAGACTGTGAAGAGAGGAAGATATGAACTTCCATTATGTTAAGCCACTAAAGCATTGGAATTTATTTGCTAAATAAGTTTGCATCTAGCAAATCTTGCTTAATGCTGACTTTATTTATTTCACTTCAGAATACTGTAAGTTTCTTTTCTCCATATTTAAACTTTATACTATTTACCCAAGTTTCGCTCTGAAATCAAGAGTCCTGGAGCACAGGAAATACTGTAACATTGTGTTGTTAGCAAAATACAGATAAATCTCTGATGCCTAAGTGGATAATTTCTCTTTCCAAACATGTAAGGATTCTTTAAATTATCCCTGTTTATTTTAATTTTTATCATACATGGAACACATATTGAAATTATTCAGGCTTCAAAGCATGTTTCACTGCTTGTCTTGGTGTTTTCATTTGCAACATATTTCTGGGAAAATAATTCTGTCAGCCTGGCTCCCTGTTCTCCTATATCAATCCCACAATTATCCATCGCCAGCTATAAAAGAAGTACATCTTCACCAAATCCATCAATAGGATTTGCATATGCACAAAAGAGTACATTTTACAAGTGTATTCTTACGTTTTAATTTCAAGGAGTTTTATTAGTGTACTTTGTTTTGCTATCTATTTTAACATGTAATCTTTATATTTAAGTATGTAAATTATATTTCTAAGGCTAGAAAATATGGAAAGTCCTGTCTACAAATATCAATGAATCCTACCACCGCCTTCATTTACTATGAATTCTTACTGGAAAATTTGCTTCCATTTAGGGAAATTGGCTGCGGGCATGGCTTTCATATTGATAACCTAACACAAGGCCTGCCTATATAAAAATCTTTCAGTCCTGTTGCAACAAAGCAGCTTTCATGAAGAATCACAAATTGGATAGAGCTGCTGAAATGCAACATTTTGAAGACTCTTCTCATTAGTCTCTTTAACAACATATAGCTAAGACATTTAACAGTCCTTTAGTGCTGAGACAAGTCTAGTGTGGACTTTGTTACACTGTACATGTAAAGTTGCTGACCAGATACTTTTCTCTAGGAAGATTTCCATCTAAGGCATTTAACCCCTGGAAAACCTCTAGGAGTTTAATATTTGGGCAACTCCAAGGAAATGATGAAGAGCTGGATGAGATATTTTAGATAGACAATTGGAATCTTAATACTGCACCATGTGGGTAGAAGTTGATTCCATACTCTAATTTTAAAATATGTCCTACCCTTTCCCTAAATTGTTCCTTGCTGCCAAGAACAATTTTTTCTTCCTCAAAATTCCAATGTAGATCTTCACCAAAAGATTTAGATATAAACAGTGCATCCATCATCAATTAAAATTATGTTGTAAAACATCCCCTTCATGCTTGAAATGAAATTTTTATACTTTAACTTCACCTTTTCTCTCAGAAACTTTAATTAGATATTTGTCAATGGCATGCAAGTAAATAAAAATGTAACTTGTATTGATTAAAACAGAGAAAAGTCCTATGAAAAAATTGAACAAATGAGATTTCTAGAAATCTGCAATGTCCACATTAAAAACGTCTTAAGTCTATATATTTATATATACAATTTTGCATATATATGCATCAAGAAACATGTAAGAATGTCCAAAGTACCTTTGTTTATAGTAAATACTAGAAACACTCCAAATGTTCATTGATGGTAGAATGTCTAATTAAATTGAGATACATGTGTTTAATACTGCACATGTAAACATGCTTGAATCTTTTTTTAATTTTTTTCAACATGCTTGAACTTGAAAGGCATGATTGGAAGTAATACAAAAATGATGAAAAACACATGTAGTATGGTCCTATTTATATAAGATTCAAAACTTGATTGAAGTCAGGGTGCTGCTAAACTTCCTACAATGCACTGGGCAGCCCCCACCACGAAGAATTTTCCAACTCAATAGTACTGACAATAGCACTGACAATGAGAAACTTCTCTGAAGAAATGTGAAAACATAATACAAATTCCATTTTTTATTATATTTTTAATAAAAAAGAATCAGAATTACTAATTTTTCCTTTTTAATTTTCCTTTTCACTGATACAGTATTTAAAGATTTAGTATTTCCTTATCATGAATTTCTTCATCAATTTTGATTATTTAAAAATACTGCATTATAATATTACTTATCACAATTATTGAGTTTTTGATGCCTCCTTAAATTTTGGGCTTGAACAAGGGCCTCACTTACTTCCTGTTGGTCCTAGCCCTGGAGGGGTGCAGGTAGAGGGAAGGGCTTATAGAATTTCAAAACCATTGATATTCTAATTTCTTTAATTTAATATTTTTAAGTTTTTATTTTAATTCCAGTTGGTTAACATATAGTATTATATTAATTTCAGATGTACATGAGGTGACTCAGCAATTCTATACATCACCTTGTGTTTGTTCATCACAAGTGCACTCCTTAAGCAGCACTACCTATTTATCCCATCCCCCCAACCCCCACATTCTAATTTCTTAAGCAGAGCCATAGTTATGGGGGGAAGGTTGTTTTATTATTTTTCTTCTAACTATACTTACAGTTCATATGCAGTATTTTCTATGCATAACTAAAATGAAAGCAAACTTAAAGAGAAGTAGAAATTATGATTAACTCATATGCTACGAATATACATCTTTATTATTTATTTATAAATCATTAGAAATATGCTATTGATTATGTATATGTTGGTTAGTCTAAACTATTATTTAAATATCAACAATACAGTTTTTTAATTGTTTATTTATTTATTTTGAGAGACAGAGATAGAGAGCAAGCAGAGGAGGGGCAAAGAGAGAAGAGAGAGAGAAGCCCAAGCAGGCTCCACACTGTCAGCAAAGAGTTTGACACAGAGCTCGAACCCACAGACTGTGAGATCATGACTTTAGCCAAGACCAAGAGGTGGACACTTAATAGATGGAGCCACTCAGGTGCCCCAATGATACGTTTTTTGGGAGTTAATATTAAGTAAACACTAACAAAAGGCATACAATGGTGTTTCTCCTTTAAATCCACAATTCTTACTTATGAAAGCTTCTAAAATGTATTCAAATACTCAACTTCTGCACACAGTAGAGCTTCTTTGAATTTTCCTGATGAAGTTACAAATACAAGGGATACATTTACATCACGTGTGGTTTATTAATTCCTGACAATGCTAGAAAGCAGTGACTTGACATGCAAATGTAACATTTTTCTATCTCTTCCTCTATTTCATTATCAAAATTCTCCAACTACCTTATTCACTAGAAAGATGGAAATCTTTCATTTGTTCAATTTCTGACTTTCATAGGGATGCTCACTCCAGCAACAGCTTTATATTCTTTTCCAACCTAGGTAAAAAATGAAAATCAAGAACTCATCCATTATATGGTTATGTCTTTGTTATTATTAATGGTCATTCAGTTGTAATCTAAATTTAGAAAAATCACTATTACAACATAGTATCTTTTTCCTTTTCATTTACTTGACTGCCTTGTTCCTTATTTTTAATAAGTGCTCAAGTGGCATTGAAAAAGTTTTCATTACTGAAATTTGCTTTCCACCAGATTTTTCTTTGCTTTATCCCTGTCATTACAAATTTATTTGCTTTTGAAAAAACTTAAATGAGCTGGATTTAAGCTATACAGTGTTATTTGCATGTCTATGTTGGCACTGTATTTTACTGTACTCTGTCAAGCCTGCACATAAACATGCCTACACATGTGTGAACACATATGTACACACGAGCACACACACACACACACACACTCCACAAAGGTAAACTTCTGAAAGCTGGAAGCAAATTAAAAACTCAACCAAATATTACCCTCCAAAATTCAAAGCATGTTAGTGAGTGTTGTGTGAGCTTCCCAAAGCTGAGGACCTGGAACACAGGTGCACATGGAAGGTGAGTATATTTCTGTTAAGCCTTTTTCCAGCACAGTAGATATTGCAAACTGATTATATCACTCTTTTCACTAAGCCATGAAAATGCATTAAAATCCTTCTCAAGAAAAGCACAACAGGAAGCCACACCAATCCATCAGAGTTGGTGCCTAATTGCCTTCTCTGACCAATAAGAAAAATAGCAACTTCATTGAACCAAGTATCCTATGTTGCCCTATCAGGTCAAGTGAAATTTTCATAATAGTTTGAAGGTAAAAAACCAACCAAATGTATATATGAATTTATTATGTGTCCTGGTGAGTGGCACCTGGAAACACAGATTTCCACTTAAGCAAGGGAAATGATGGTAGAAAAATTCTGTGACTAAGACAGTGAGGCAACTTAAAGAGCTTCAAGAATGCTTCAATGGAACTTTTATTTTACTTTATTTACTTATTTACTTATTTATTTATTTATTTATTTATTTATTTATTTACATAGATGGTTCATTAGCATTTATTACAGGGCAAAGTCAAGATGTACAAACTCTGAATTTTTTGTTTGGTTATTTGTATTTTTGTTAATGTTAACATAAATTTAGTGACTGTGGTGTTGCAGTTATTAAGGATCTTCTACTGTGGCAAGGAACTTTATTATAAATATAAAAACATATTATTAAACACAACACACAAACACACATAGATGTAACATATTTTTTCCCATTAGATAAGAAGAAAAACACAGAGCGATTGCTTCTCAAAGTAGACTTTGCATACTTCTGGACACACTTCCTACATATAGGGCCTTTGTAAATGTAGACTCTTAAAAATACTAACAATGTAATAGACTTTTATTTTTAAAAAAAATTTTTTTAACCTTTTATTTATTTTTGAGACAGAGAGAGACAGAGCATGAATGGGGAGGGGCAGAGAGAGAGGGAGATACAGAATCGGAAGCAGGCTCCAGGCTCGGAGCCATCAGCCCAGAGCCCAACACGGGGCTCGAACTCACTGACCACGAGATCGTGACCTGAGCTGAAGTTGGACGCTTAACCGACTGAGCCACCCAGGCGCCCCAGTAATACACTTTTAAAACAAACAAGCAAGCAAACAAAAACCCCCAAAATAATCTATGTCTTGCCTGTACCTCTCTATCTTACCTGTATCTACTATTTTCTCAATTTTCACTCTTCGAGATGTTTGGAAGAAATAGTTTTGTTACCTGTGTTTTTAAAATTTTGTTTGTACAATAAAAGATTTTAAAATTTAGTATGTGTCTTGGGGAAACAGTTTAATTTTTCACTTTTAAGTTTATAGTTTTATTTTTATTAGGCAGTGAATAGCACAAATATTATTCAATATAAGCGACATATTCTAAAGATTTTAGTAAGCAAGGTCAATTATTTACCTTTCATTTTCAGAGACAGAGTGTATACAATCTTGAATTGAAGTGAATCACTAGAAATACATCAGTGTGTTTAGTCTGAATCCATTCACAAAATACTTAGAGAACTTAATCTATCTATCTATCTATCTACCTATCATCTATCTATCTATATGCATATAGGAATGTCAGTAATGATGTTTACCAAAAACACTGGTTATTTAACAGGGCTTCTGGATGATTTACAACATATTTCTTATCTTTTCTGTATTGTTTGAGTTGTTTATAATAGTCATAAACTCATTATGAAAACAATGTTATTACTATGAAGCCAAGTAAAATAAAATGTGTTAACCGAAAATTCTTGAAGTTAAACAACACAGTAAGAATGTGACACAGTTAACTATATACAGGAAGAACCTTAAAAATAAAACAAAAAATTATTTCTGCATTTTATTTTTCCACTAACTTTGTGCTGAATGATAAACTAGGGCACCATATGAAAGATTAAAGCCCAAATTAAAAGTTGTACTAGGAGATGAACTACTTAATCAAACGTTTCCAAATAATAATATATTAGAAGTGGTGAATGGAGGCCCAACAGGCATCTTCATTTCTCTTTCAGATGAAAAAAAAAAAAATAAAAATACAGCAAATTGTAAGAAAAGTTGATGTGTGCCATACGAATGAATTCTCAAATAAAACTCTCAATATAGTGTGAAGATTTATAGTTAAGGTAATGTAAAAAGAAAAGTTATTTCAAATAGGTTATCTGCAGTTTAGAAGCTTAGCTTCTAAGCATTAGTATTATGAATATTATGTGTTTTTCCATGCCTGATTTTGCAGTAAGTTTCTTTATACAAGAGTCTTGTCTGAAGACTCTCCCAACCTTAGACTTGGGAGCTAACGTGCACTTACGCTGAAATCCCTGGCATTAATTGGTTTTACCACCATCTGATTTCTGTACCAGTGAAGGAATAGAATTCAAATGCTAAGAGGATGCAGAGGTCTATCTGTCTAGAGTTAATGTCTTCAGGGTAAATAGTTGGAAAAGAAGGTGTCCACCTAATTGTATAGCAAGCTTTTGGTAAAGGTTTGCCTAAATTGATTCTGGATTTCTTGTTAATCAGATGAGGTTTTCTTTCCATATTTCTAAAATATTAATCTTCGATTTTTTTCGTATATAAAATCATAAGTCATTCTAAATCTCTATTTAATAGCAGTTTAATATTCTTATTACATGGTTTAGAGAACAACTTTTGCTAAATTGAAATTTTTAAAATTACACTTTACTTCCCTTGTTTTAGCCTTTTGTGACTAATGCTTTTAACCACAGAGGAGTGACATAGTGGAGAACAAAAGCAGAATGTTCTTTTTCATTAAAAATAAATTAAGTATTTGAATGTAGCAAAAGGGCTGTATCTTTTTTTTTCAAGTTTATTTATTTATTTTGAGAGATACAAAGACAGCGTGAGTAGGGGAGGGGCAGAGAGAGAGGGGGAGAGAGAGAGAGAGAGAGAGAGAATCCCAAGCAGTCTCCACACCATCAGTACACAGCCCAATGTGGAGCTCAAACTCGCGAAGCCGCGAGATCATGACCTGAGCTGAAAGCGAGAGTCAGATGCTTAACCGACTGAGCCACCCAGGTGCCCCCAAAGGGCAATATATTAATATACAATCTGGATAGAGGTATGTCCTAAGAGCTAAGTAGGCACTACCATTTAGTCAGTTACACAGAAAGACCACATTTTTTATTTAATAGTTGATTGGATCTGCACAGAGAAGGATTTGAATATACATTACTATAAATATGACAATGCTGGATAGGATTACTGTATCACTGAAGTTTTGCTCGCTAAATTACTAGTAGCTCTATAAGAGATACAAGCTCCTCTAGAAAACACTATTCTGCTCTCCTCCCTGCCTTTGACTGCTCCACCTGCCCTCAAAACTGAATCTCTCTTTCACTATGACCCACAGTGCCAGGGACAAAGCACTTAACATTCTGTAATTCTTTTCATATATATATATATATATATATATATATATATATATATATATAATCTTAGAGCTGATATTAAGCATCTTGAGGGGGAAGCACTGTGCTTATTACTCTGAATCTTGACTTTTCATATAAAGGAGGTCACATGATAAGCAATGAGTCAATGCTTCTGGTATAAATATATAAATATATGAATAAATGAATGAATAAACAGAATAGCCATTTAATAATTCAAGTATATATGGCTTATTTCTAGGAATCAGAAGGCCAGAAACGCCACCAATCGCTTCTTGGTAGCCAGAGGCAACTTCATCACTCAAAAGGCATCCTTTGTCAGTAGCAAGGCAAGCCGTTGGTAGTGGCTTAGTGTTTCAGGATAGGATTGGCCAATGGCAGAACATTATGGAACTTAACGACTGTATTTGCATAGTCTAGAGATTCATTTTCCCATTCTCAACTATGCCACTATCCCAGATCAGATAAAATGTGTGCTGTTTACAAACCTCAGCATTTAAAATAAAATTCTGGGGCATCTGGGTGGCTCAGTGGGTTACGCATCTGACTTTGACTCAGGTCATGATCTCATGGTCCATGAGTTCAAGCCTTGCTCTCAGCACAGAGATAGCTTCGGATCCTCTGTCTCCCTGTCTCTCTGCCCCTCCCCTGCCCTCTCTCTCTCTCAAAAATGAATAAACATTTTAAAAATAAATAAAATAAGATTCCAACAGCAAATGCAAACATTGTGGCACTTTTATTACTCTGGAATTTGAAACACAAATCAATCTATGCTCTAAAACCACAATGTTGGTGGGGAAATGTCTTCCAAAAGATATCCAAAAGGATTTTTTTAATTTATTTATTTAAATTCAAGGTAATTAACACACAGTGTAGTATTGGCTTCAGGAGCAGAACCCAGTGATTCATTCATTGCTTACATGTAACATCCGGTACCCATCCCAAAAAGTGCCCTCCTAATGCCCATCATCAATTTAGCCCATCCCCCCACTCACTTCCCCACTAGTAACTCCCAGTTTGTTCTCTGTATTTAAGAGTGTCTTAGGCCAAAAGGATTTCTTAAAAGAATAAAAAAGAAGTCTAAAAATAGACAAAAATATACAAAAGCAATACTTTTCAATTTCAAAGGAAGAGATAAAAATACACAAAACAAAAATTAATGCCTAAACATTTACTAATGTTAAGTTGGGATTTCATTTTAGAAGGAATTCCAAAATAGTCTCTGAATTATTCATATTCTATTTTTTTTTCCTGGACATACCACTTAACATTACATGTCTTTATTCTAAATAGAATGATTTGATTTAATCCACTCAAGTCTAGAGCATTCATGAACTAATTAATACTGTTTGATTTTCCATGTCTTGAGTTTCTTCTCCTGCTCCATTTAGATACCTGAACTGAGACATGGTAAACTCATTATAATTTCACTCCACATTATATTGGCAATAATTAATTTTACAATATTAGATTAGGGCCTTCTTGCAGAATTTTATTTTTCTTAAGCTTTGATGGAACTACATGGTGAAATCATGCACTAAAATGAGAAGACTTTGGATAACTAGAGATTACACTTACTCATGCATTTCCAGTTGCCACCAGAAACTCATAGAAACAAAAATTTGGCTTTTTTTCAATAAAATTATTAGATGATCACTGCTGAAAACATACTGAAAATTAAAAACAAGCCAAAACCTTTTAAGAGTATAAACTCAATACACTGGATTTATAGAAAAAAAAAAAAAAAACTTTAGGTTATTTATGAAGTATCAAAGATGATCCTTATAGTTGTAGAAAACATATCATAAAGAACAGAAAGTTCTCAGTGGTTTTTAATGAATTATTATTAAAAAATGTGTGAAGATAAGTTGCAGGGAATTTCATCTTTTTTGATCTACACTTCTTTAATCTCTAGATAGAAAAGCTGTTTTTTTATATACTAGAATGCTTACTTTTCATATCATTCTTAACAAAATGTTTTAGTTGAACAAAATATAAAAAACTAATATTTTGTTGGAGTTTGAACATATAATATTACTTTCATATACTCTTCATTCTTGGAATTGCAAATTCTAGGGGGCCAGTTTCCGGCATCTGAAACACCACGTGAATGAATGTCCATGTCAATAGATATGACATATACTGTCTACATTCTCTATTGTTTGCCACATCTCTATTTTCTTAATCTCTCTATTCTTTATTTTTCCTCTTACACTCAGAAGACACTTGCATTTGGCAATCTTGCTCTAGATCCTGAAGATTTTATTCTTCCTGTTCTTTGAAAGAAGGCACACAGTTCTGAAGCTGAGAGAAACATTACAGATTTTGCAATCTAGGTAATTTAAAGTCACTGGTCAAATGTAATACTATCAACAATGCTTATAAAAACACTTAGAATTATATAATACACTTCTCACCATTTACTGTAAAATCCCATTCTGTTTGTGTTCTGTAATTTTTTTAAAAAAAATGGAGAAAGTAAAAACAAAATGAAAGTTGAAACAAAACTGTTCATACATACTTAATATTTGACTGGAGTGTGATTTTACATAACCTACATATATCCCTATTGATTTGTACTGATTTAACTTTTTCTTAATGTTTAGTTATTTTTGAGAGACAGAGACTGAGCATGAGTGGGAGAGGGGCAGAAAGAGAGGTAGACACAGAATCTGAAGCAGGCTCCAGAGACATGGGCCTCGAACTCTTAAGCTGTGAGATCATGACCTGAGCTGAAGTCGGATGCTTAACTAACTGAAACACCCAGGCACCCTGACTTGTATTCATTTTAAATAGTATCTCTACTTAAAGAAAAAAGACTACTTTAGCATTAACAATCATTAATTTATACATCAACGTTAGGATTTCTTCCACTTATAAATGTACTGAATAATAAACTGCAATACGACATTATAGCATACCATCATATTCTAAGTAAAAAAATGATAATAAATCAGTAGCGCTTATTGAATGCTCGCTACATGCCAAACATGATTATTAACTTTGCATATATTAACAACTGAACGCATCACTACAACCCTAGGAACGATTTACTGAAATTATGGCAATTTCATAGATTTTGAAACTGAGAACTAAATACTCACCTAAGTTAACATATGCAGTAACTGATGGAACCACAAAGAGCACTGTGTGACTCTAGAGTTCAGTTCTTACTATGCTACACTGTCAGAGCTTAAACACTGAAGACATTTTGAGTAAATGATTAATACATTCCAAGTTGTCATTACAGAACAGATGTGTTAATGGACAACTGTTTTTCAATAATTATTTTTAAGTGCATATAAAGCAAAAACATTGTGTAACTGCTTAAAAATTATAAACTATTCTAGAACTTACAATAATGGTGTATTGTAAAATTATATATATATATATATGTATATATATATATACACACACATATATATATCTGTATTATATATACACCATATGCTATAATTTTATATTGTTATAAAGTATATATTGTACTACACATATAGTTGTTATTTAGCATACTAAATATATACATATATAAATGTATTTATATATGTGTGTGTTTGTATATGCACATACTAATTTATTTTCTGATACTCTGAGTTTTCATTCCTTTTAAGTTTATGTATTTATATTTGGGGAGAGAGTGAGAGAGACAAGAAGAGAGAGAAAGAGAGAGAGAAAGGAAGGGGGGGAGGGGCACAGAAAGGGAGAAAGAAAATCCCAAGCAGGCTCCTTCTTGCCAGTACAGAGTACAATGCACAGCTCCATCTCACGAACTGCAAGATCATGACCTGAGCCGAGCTCAACAGTTAGATGCTTAACTGAGTCACCCAGATGCCCCTACCATGAGTTTTCTTTTTGATGAATGTAGATTTTTAAAAATATTTTAATTGTTTTAAATAACCTCTACATCCAAAATGGGGCTCGAACTCACAACCCAGAGATCAGAAGTTGCATGCTCTACTGACTGAGACAGCCAGGTGCCCCTGAAGGTTGAAGTTTTAAAAGGGCATTTAAATTTACATAGTTTTGAAGCATGATATCCAGGCATTGGTGAGCACTCAGAAGACATGGTAGAAGGTTTAAAAGCACAAACGAGCCATGAACAAAATAAATAAATACATACATACGTACGTACATACATACATACATAATTTCTTTCCTGAAACATTAAGCAAAAAAAACGAACACACAAACACTACACAGAAGGGCAGCTAGCTGCTGCGATGATGCTGTTTTCTTTTCTCCCACATTGATTCAGTAAGATGTGGGAGCCTGTGTGATCATAGAGTTCAAGCTCACTAGGCTTGAAAGAAGCTGGCAAAATATTTCCCTGTCAGTGCCTTCTTGTGTGGAACACAAAAGATTCAAGACTCTGAATATTTTTTTGTTGTTGTTATTTTCTTCCCTCAGTGTTCAGAAATAAATCACACAATTCGGGGCCTGGAAGGGAGGTCAGACACACACACACACACACACACACACACACACACACTCACACAGCCAAATATATATATATATATATATATATATATATATATATATATATATATATCTCCACTATATGTGTATATATATATACACATATAGTGAATCCCTTGAGAAATTTGGAGATTCAGTCTTACATTCTCTTACTATTGGCTCCTAGCAGTTTGATTGTCCTATGTTTATGTTTGATACTGACTAGATCTTATTGAAATCAAATTAATAAATGAGGAAACCACCAAAGATTACCTGACCCAAAAGTTATAATAAACAACTCACCTCACATTCTGCTTGCTTTTCATGTGAACTAATTTTTTTAAAATGTATGATATAATATCATAATGTGTAACATAAGATTTACTGATATCTCATTGAAAGTTCAATATGTTTATTTATTTTTTAAGCTACTGGTTTTTTCAGTGTCAATAAAGGTGGAAACATTGAACACAGAGTTTTTAAGGTTCCCTGTAGTTCTGAAGTAGTAATATAAAATGTATTACTCATTCACTATTCCTTAGACTCCCTGAGACCATACATTTATATATTTATATTATATATTTATTTTTATGAATACATTAAGAGTAATACTACATAAAATTTCTTTATATTTAAGCTAAGGAATTGTTCCCTTCTGGCATGTACAATAGATCTATTTTTAAGACGCATTAAGTACAACTATAATCCTTTTAAACTGATTTTTTCTAATCTTTATAAAGCAGTATATAGCAACCAAGTTATTAGACTAGTGTTCGTGGCTACCATACAGTTATTTTTTCTCTATCTTATTTCCGACCTGGTCTATTAGTACAATACAAGTAAATCTGAAAGCAAATATTGAGCCATAAGACCATAAATGCTCTGTATTATCTTGATCTATAAATATTTTTCTCACAATTATTAAACTTGGAGAATCTTATAATAAACACAGAGAGGCTAACAATGTTCTCCAACAGACCAAACTTACTACTTTATAGAAGAAACACAAACTGTGAGAAGAAGAAAAAAAAAAAAACACACCTGCTAAACCTCCACGTTACAGACGTGTAAATTACTCACTATCACAATGCATAAAACAGCAGCCTGCAAAACTGTCTGCTTTCCACTTATTACTACATTCGAATGTTTTCAGAGTTAAATAGATGAGAAAATATTTGTATGATGCTATTTCTAACGAGGACTTTTCCCTCTCATCTGTGACAACTTTGCTGCTATGAAAAGTTCATATATCACACATGGATACTCTTAGAGAAAGGTATTTGTCACACTTGTTTGGTTGTACCCTTTACTATGAAAATATAGTAATCCTAAACGTGTGTAAAATAAAAAAAAAAGAACAGAAATTTCACATTGTAAAACAAAAGAAAGCAAAAAATATTTTTGGTCAACTTTACGTAAGTTTCCAAGTTTTCTTAGCAGCATTCTATTGTTTTGTTACATTCTTTATTTCCACCTTCAATAAAGCTGTATAAGACATTTTATTGTAGTCAAATGATAGCCGTGGACACTGGAAAACATCCTACAGTTTAGAATATATTTTTCCAATTCATTATCACATGTCATCCTTACCAAGACTATATGAACATCATTAATTTACTTTGCAATAAATAACCCAAAGCTCAGAAATCATAAGTGATTTGCCTAAAGGGCTCATCCAGGCAAAGGCAGATTATGTTTAAAGAAAAAGAAAAGTGAAATGCTTTTTTTAGTTATTAATAGGTGTACTTCTACGATATTCAAAATAGTTGGTAATTTGGTGCTCTGAAATTAAAATAAAGTAGTTTAGAAAACAAAACAAAACCAAAAAAAAGGACACTAGGGGTGGCTGGGTGGCTCAGTCAATTAAGCTCTGACTTTGGCTCATGATCTTATGGCTTGAGGGTTCAAGCCCCGCTTCAGGGTCTGTGCTGACAATTCAGAGCCTGGAGTCTGCTTCTGGTTTTGTGTCTCCCTCTCACTCTGTCCCTCCCCCATTTGGACTCTGTGTCTCCTTCTCTCAAAAATAAATAAACATTATTTTTTTTTTTTTAGAAATGACACTTAGTTGCATTAGTTTTCTATTCACCAAAGCTTTGGAAAATCTCAAGGAAAGGTGAAAATCTGTTTGTACATGTTTGTGTTTGGTGCAGTGCCGGGGGTAGTAGGGGCGGAGATGTGGAACAGAAGTTGTGTTCAGGGTTGTATGTCAGGCCAGAGGGAAAGAAAGAAAATCTGGGAATGGGCAGCTGAAAACAAAAAAAATTACAGGGAAAAAAGCTCATTTTCTTTCAGCTTTTAATTCCTTTTTTTCTTCATTTTCCCTGCTCTAGTCATTCATTTTTTTTGTTTTTATTTCTCTCTAGTCCTCATGCATTTTTCTAATGTGCATCTCTCTTAGTCTATTTTATCGTCTTTTAAATTTCTTTTTCCTTATTTCTCATTCCCCTTGTTCTTTATAGGTCCATTTCCTGGCACTAAGCTAATACTAGACTGTAAATTATAACCACCTGGTATTCTTAAATTGTAGGTTTTGGTTATTGCAGTAGTTTACCCACTTCATTCTATTAAAACAAACAATAAAAAAATCTAGGTAATATAAGTAAAGTGAATTGTAATTTATTTATATTAATTATCAGCTCCTGTATAGAAACATGTTCTTGCAAATCCTGGAAAAAACTATAAGCAAAAAATAAACAATTTTATCTACACCAGTCACAGTAAATACATACTAATTTAGACTTTCCAATGGCTTTGTGTAGACCAGAAACTTCTTACTGCAGAACCTATTAGCATATGGTTAATATTATTGGGTTGATTTGAACATTATTATAAGGTAAATCATATCTTATAAAGCAGAGAAACAATAAATGGCAAAATCCTCATATAATGGTAAGTCTATAAAGTTGTCTCAGTAGTCTCTTGGGAATAATAACACAAGCCAAATTATTAAGAATAATAGTCTCAGAGTTCATTCCATCTATTCCATTTGTTGAATCCTTATGTTATACCAAGCACTCTTTACATTATCCTGTTCACAAGACTCCTATAAGGTAGATATTACAGGTAAACAGGCTTTTCAAATAAAGTTTTCACAACATGTACAGTTATATGGATTATGAGAGTTAGCGGACTGATGCATACCTATGTCTGATTAATTCCAGAACTTACTATTAGCTATTTGTAAACAGAAGACTGTGAGGTTTAAAAATTCTATATAGCAGCATTAGTTTAGATTATTACATGGTTTTCTTTACGTAAACACTCATCACAATATCAAAATTTTGCTATGCCCCTCCATTTGTGATAATTTAAAATCTAAAGCCATTTAACCATTTCTTTCATATAATTTTGATGGTTTCTTTTTAGAAGAAATAACATAACTTTATTTTGTAACATGAATCTATGACAGTAGGTAAGAAAAATTTTAGCTTCCAATCTGTATTTTTATTTTCAAAACAGATGAATTGAGTCGCATATAATTGAATTTTAATAGTGTATGTTGAATAGACATTTTAAAAGCTTCCCTTGTAAAAAAAACAAACAGTATTTCAATTTTATACTTGCCATAATTCTAAAAGTTAAGTATACTGATAAAACAAAATAAGCCATTTTATACAGGTCTCAAGTGCTGACCACCAAAATTTGTTTCCTAGGTGTTTTGTTTTTAATATTTTTAAAGTTTATTTATTTATTTTGAGAGAGAGACAGAGAGCAGCATAAGTGGGGAAGGGGCAGAGAGCAAAGGAGAGAGAGAATCCTAAGGATGCTCTGCACCATTAGCTCAGAGCTTAATGCAGGGCTCAAACCCATGAACCATGAAATTGTGACCTGAGCCGAATCAAGAGCCACTTACAGACTGAGCCACCCAGGCCATCGAGTTTCCTAGGTTTAATGTATGTAGCCTTCTTAATCATGATAAAAAAAAGGTGAAATTAATTAGGAATCTACTTCTATTGGCTATCTTCAGAGATAGTAAACTAATAACTAGTGACCTAGTGTTTTCGGTGTAAGGGTTTGCAGGCGCTACATGGGTCAAGAGTAGGCACTGCATTCGTTGACTAGAAGATGAACCATGAGAAAACTGGAATTCTCAATGGACAGAGACTACTGTGGTACGCAACCTGTTTTTGTTGGCTGCAGTGGAACCTAATTCAATTACTTGCTTATTTCTTTCAAAAAAGTACTGAATATGGGAGTCCAGAAGCAGTGAAAAACATGGTCCAAGAGTAACACCATTGCATCCATTAACTGTCACATTCATATTGAGGATAAAATGCCTCCATGGCAAGAGCATTTCTTAAGTATTAACTAAATCCAATAAATAATTTAATGAAACTTTTAAGAGCTAATATTCATGGTTTTCAATCTAGATAGCACATGGGAGTGAATTTGAATGATTGGAATAATACATTTATGCCCGTTTAATACAGGTCTGGCTAATGTAGTTAATGGAAGTGAATAAGCAAAGGAATAGGACATTGGAAAGAACAATAACTTTACTGAGAGCTTATTCGATGCCAGGCATTATTCTAGATATTATACATAGATCTTATTTAATTCCTACCACAGTTGAAGTTTGAATCATTTCCATTCAGAGCCTGCTACATAACCTCTGGGCTCCAAGACAAATGAAAATGTATAGCTCCAGATGGGGTGGGGAAATCAAGGCCTTCTTCCCACTGGCTTGCCATCCCAATGCCTGGTAGACTGATGGTTCCAAAGGGATTGCTAGATTGCAAACTTCCAACCCAAGTGCACTCAGTACCTGGGTGAAAGTGGGTGAAAAGTCCCTGTTAAATTGCTTACTGCATGTGCAGTGCTGCTGCCAACCTAGTGTGGGATGTCCACAGCCTTGCTCTGCTCTGAAACACCATTCATCACGCGCTTAACCCCTCCCTGTCCTGTGCCCATATCTAGACCCCTGGTGAGAAAAGAGAGCAGCAGTGGAACATGGACCTCTTGCAGCTACCACTCCTGGTGGAAGATGGCAGGAGTCATACAGCTGGGGCCACAAAAGTGGAAGTGGAGTAGAAGGAGGCAGATAAGAAGATATCCCAGACCCCAGGAAAGCAGGAGGTGGAACACTGCATCAGTAGGCTCCAAGCACCTATAGCATGTTTCGTTTTCCCCTAAGACTTTACTCACTAAATGCAAATTTTAAGATAAAATTATTATGCATTTCAAGACTACAAGTACAGAGGAGCGCCTGGGTGGCTCAGTCAGTTAAGCATCCGACTCTTGGTTTCAACTCAGGTCATGATCTCGTGGTTTTGTAAGTTCAAGCCCCACATCAGGCTCTGCGCTGACAGTGTATAGCCTGGGATTCTGTCTCTCCTTCTCTCTCTCCCCCACCCCATCTCGCACTGTCTCTGTCTATTAAAAAAATTAAAAACAAAAAGATTACAACTACAGTATATTAAATCCCAAATGGGGCCTGTGTGACTACACTGTTCACATGCCCACAGAGTCAGCTCTGTGCTCTGTTCCCATTACACAGATTTAAAAAAAAAAAAAATGTCCAAAGTCACATTCATCAGCATGAGATAAAATGTGTGCATGCAAGAGCAGAGGTGGAATTGGTAGCTAAAACTCTAAACTTTGTTTTTACTGTGTCTAATTGGCCATCTATATTGACCACTCACCAAATTAATTGAACATGTTTTACAGTGTATTCCTCATAGTTCGTATACTTGTAGTAGATGGAAAGGTGTTAGAATAAAAAACAGACATAAGGAATATAGAGTTTTGAAGGATTAATAAAATATATGTATACACTTGGCCAACCTGCCAAAACTCTGCCTTATCAACAAATAGACAATGATAATTTCTATATATACATATTTTTATGTTATCAAGCTCAATATTGACTACCATGAGAAGTTTATAGGAACATTTATAAAATGGAAGCTAATATCTTAACTTTTCAAAGTAATTTTACATCATACTTGCAGAGTTGTTTTCATGTGGAAATCAGTTATACATATTTAGTTCATTATTATAATCTCTGGTCTAGTGTGATTTGAAGAGAATTGAAATTGCATATTTAGAAGCACTGCAGAGAAAAGTGGTATGGTAGTAGAGAGTTGTAGCTTCTACAAAGCAATCGAAATAATGAAAGATCAAGCACGATCTTGGATTGAAAACATGTTGTACAGCATTATACAAATACACAAATCAATGGTCAAATATTCCTCAGATGATTATAACAGGAATAATTTAAATCAGCTCTATGATCTGTTTTATATTTATGTAAAAATTATTTTAATTTTATAGTTAAAAGTTATTCTTCTTTCCCCAATAAACTTCTCAATTTCACATACAATTCCACCATGGGAAAGCTATTCAAGACTTGGCTCAAAGATCAGTTTTCTTAATTTAATTTGCTTATCAACCTCTCTCTGCTTTCAGAGTAAGGAGCTCTTCTTTAATTCTGCCTGGGAGACTTGTGCACATCCTTAATCCTGTATTAGCACCCAACATTATGGTTTTTCATTATCATCTCTCTTCCTCCCAGCTCTCAGCAACTTCAGAGAAAAGATGAATCTGTGTTTTTATTTGCTTGCTTGTTTCTTTTTTTTTTTTTTAATGTTTACTTATTTTTGAGAGAGAGCAAGCAAGCAGGGCAGGGGCAGAGAAAGATGGGGACAGAGGATCCAAAGCGGTCTCTGTGCTGACAGCAGTGAGCCCAATGTAGGGCTCAAACTCAAGAACTGTGAGATCATGACCTGAACCGAAGTCAGACACTCAAATGACTGAGCCACCCAGGCACCCAGTTAAGGTTTATTTCTTTTCAAAGACAGAGAGAGCACAAGAGGGGAGAAACAGACAGAGAAGAAGAAGCCCAAGCAGGCTTCGCCCAATGTTGGGCTCTGGAATTTAGGAAACTATGAGATTCGGACCTGAGCTGAAATCAAGAGTAGGATGTGTAACCACTAAGCCACCGGGCACCCCTTTACTTGCTTGTTTCTATAATATCTGTGCTTATAGTATGTCTGGGAGATTGAAAACACTAATTTAAGGAAGGAAGGAAGGAAGGAAGGAAGGAAGGAAGGAAGGAAGGAAGGAAGGAAAGGAGGAAGAAGGAGGGAGGGAGGGAGTGAGGAAAGAAGGGGAGAGGGAGGGGAGAAGGAATGAAGAGCAAGCAGATTGGCATTTCTTTTCTGCCTAAAATCAGAGTTAATGCCTGCCTTACCTGGCCCTACATGGGTATAGACTGGAAGGAATTTCCTTACATATTATCAAATCTTCACAATTCAGGAGTAATGTAAACCCTTCTTGGCCACTCAAAAGAATCTAGAAATTGTTCATGTTGCTATAGCTCCTGAAGGCTAAAGGAAAAATTCTGTTTGTAATACAGGGGTCATTTACTGTACTTTTAGGTTCACTATGAACAAATGATTCCTCAAAATCTAACTACTAAATCTAAATCTAAAACTTAAAAAAACACAATAGAGAAAATATCCCAAATTCTAGGTAACTTGCTTTCAAATGAAATCTTAGATGACTCATTCTCAAGGAAGAGAAGAGATCTGTACATCTATGGAAATTACTCTTCAAGTAATGGGCTTGTGTCCAATATTAAGCCTCAAGGAGGGTTTCCTGTTAATGTTCGAATACTTTGTTTCCACATTTTCTTTCTTAAGTCAATTAGGGAAGGCACATTCAGAATTGAGAAAGTGTGTTGCTTTATCCACAGGGTATTTTTATATATTAAACACTGAGCATTGGCCAGCCTTTAGGTTAAATATAGATTGTCATCTGGATAATAATGAGCATTAGTCTATTCTGTGTCATAGAACTGTATCAGGTGGTGTTACATCCACAGGGTATTTTTACATATTAAACACTAAGAATTAGCCAGCCTTCAGGTTTAATATTGATTGTTATCTGGATAACAATAAGCATTAGTCTATTGCATGTCATAGAATTGTAACGACTATAATTAACTATAACCATGAAGCTAAACATGTTAAATAGAAAGTTATTTTTCAAATATAAGGAAAGCCATTTGAGCTACTCCTAAGGAACAGAAAATGTTTGTCATCATCTACCTACTCTTCACAATTTTTATAAAGGTAAAATTCCTCTAAAAAAATCCTCTAAAAAATCAATTCTGCATTTCTTTTTGAAAAAGAAGGGGAAATTAAAAAAAAAAAAGCTTTAAAAAAAAACTAAAGAGAATATATATATACACACACACGCATATATTTTCTCTATATAAATGATAGTTTTATAGAGAGATAGTATATATTTATATATGTATTTTATATTATATAGAAGTATAAATTCTATATATTGGATATGCTCACATATTATATATATAAATAAATAAAATGCATATATTCTCCATGTGTAGCATATACATATACATATATGTATGTTTATATTCATTACAAAAACATGTACCTACACACATACATATACATGTATATAGACACACACGTATAGGTGATATACACACACACACACACACACACACACATATATATATATATGCACATGTTATGTATACAAAACTATTTTCAAATTTATGTTCTAAAATTAAAATGCTAAATTAACATTATATTTATATTAGAATATCTTCAAACTATAATTGCAAAATAGTGAGTACTGTAGCAATGGAAACACACTGACAGAGGCATTGCTTCTTACATAATTCTTCAGTAGTTGACATTTCACAAAGACCAAAAACTAAGTTTGATATTTTCAGATACATGAGATCAGTACCAACTGGTTTTAAGCAATGAATGTGATACCAGAACAAGGCAAAGATAATTTTTAATTGTATTTCACAAGCTTTGATATTCTTTCATTACTTTACTGGTATATATTTTGGATCCCCATGGCTGGTAACCCATTTTATTCCTGAACAGTGTACTTTCAATTCTCTTGACACCAGTGTCTTTCATTTATAGACTGAGGCATTACTCAAAGACTTGATAGACAGTACTTATGAGGTGAGAATAGTTTAGTGTTTTCAGTTACAGAAACAAGCCTTTGTCTGCCTTCACTGTCCCTAAGTGGTAAAGTCTTCACTGTTACCCAAGCTTACCATGCTATCTGTTTTAATGGTTAGTTACATGGGGATCTATGTGTGTTGTGATTTGAATTGTGTCATCTGAAATCCCTATGTTGGAGTCCTAACTCCCAGTATCATAGAATAAAATCTTTTTGTAAGTAGAGTTATTGCAGATGTAATTAGTTAAGATGAGATCACTCAAGAATTGATTGAGACCCCAATCCAGTATGAGTGGTGTCTTAAAAGAAGAAATTTGGACACAGGAATGTATATAGAGGAAACTATGTAAAGATAAAGGCAGAGATCAGGGTGAGACATCACCTGTCAAACAATATTAAAGCCAAGCAATGTTAAAGATTCCAGCAAACCACCAGGGCTAGGAAGGCAGAACAGAACAAATTATCTCTCTGGGTCCTCAGAAGGAAGTAATTCTACCAACATCTTGATCTCTTTTTGGACTTCTAGCCTCCGGAATTATGTGACAATCAATCTCTGCTATTTAAGAAACTCAGTGTGTGGCACTTCGTTACAGCAACCCTAGCAACCTAATATGATCTGAACCTGGAGAACACACTTCTGACAGTAACATGGTTCTACTCATATAAACCCTCACGAAGCATTGGGATCTGAGAGATGTGTTTGTAGTTCTCTGGGCCTTAAGGTTTAATCTCTTTTCTTTTTAAAAAAAATTTAATATTCATTTATTTTTGAGAGACAGAGACAGAGACAGAGAGATCGTGAGCGGGGGAGGGGCAGAGAGAGACAGAGACACAGAATCCAAAGCAGACTCCAGCAAAGAGCCTGACGTGGGGCTTGAACTCATTAGCCGCAAGATCATGACCTGAGCTGAAGTTGGATGCTCAATAAACTGAGCCATCCAGGCTCCCCTAAATCTCTTTTCCATCTAACGAATATGACCTAACCACGTAAGTGGTGACCAATTATTTTCAGATTTGAAATCCAAAATATTTTTTGGTTGTTGTTCTTTAGAGGTTCATCCTAGCATTTTTGTTTTTTTGGTTTTGTTTTAATTTTTTAAAATGTGTTTTTCTTTTAAGGGTAAAAAATAGCATATAAAACCATTTTCACTATGTGTATCAAAACGTAACAGAAGCTTGCAGTTTTCTATCCTTACTTATTTGGGTCAGTTGTAGAAATGCACTGTTTAGGCCAGAGTGATTCTAGCATTCAAAGTTTATTTTGCATATTTATGCTAATAATTATAAGTTGTCATACATCTTGATACATAATCAGAGAAAAATTTGTTTGAGGTTCCCTTAATTTTCTAGGATGGTTACGAGGTGAGGGTTGTTGGTCATTTGCCTTTCCAAGTGTCCATGGAAGGTCCAGAACACTACGTGAAATAGAGAAATTTCACAAGCTAACCTGGTAAATCCCAGAGTCCCTGATGATGGTAAATTATAAAAAAAAGTAGCAAAATCCTGTATTTTGGATTTCCTAAGACAAGTGCGATTTAGGAATGAATAGTTTCATGCAAGGTGAAAAAGGAAAAAAAAATCAAGCTGAGATAAGAAGGGATAAATAAGAGAAAGAAAATGAAGAAAGACTGGTAGCAAGCACAATAGAGAGAGCCTGTGAAGGGACAAACACTCAGAAAAGAAAAATTAAAAATGGATGGGTTCATTGGAAGGAATAACCAGAGGTTGAGTAAGGTAGAAAAAGAAACAAAAATTCAATTACAAAAAAAAAAAAAAATCAAAGTATAAAAGGGCAACCTGTTATCACGATGGTTGTAAATTTCAGGTAATTATTTTACACTCTCTGATAAACTAGGTCATGAGGTCTTGGAGAGCAGAACTGGAGTGTCCGATTGCAGGCGTGCACGTGTGTATGTGTGCGTGAAGGGGTGCATATGCAGGTGTATACATTTTTGTATGCATGTGTGTGCCTGTGTGTCTCCCTCTTTGTATCCTCAGCATGTAGGCAAATCATCTGACACAATAAGTGTTTAATAAATGCTTGTTTAAGGAATGACCTTTGGTTAGCCATTCATAGCTACTCAATTTGTTCTGATCTGCAAATCATTAGAAGAAATGTTCTTAATGCGATAACTGAAACATCCACTAATCCAGGCATAATTCTCTTCTCTAGAGCATCAGAAGAAAGAGAATATAACAGTGGGGGCTGGATGAAACCAAATCTCTTCCTAGATGTGTCCCATTTCCCTTTTAGTTCCTTAGAAACAGAGCTCCTGGGACACCAAACAAAAGTCTGGCACTTGAGTAAAGGAACAGTACAACAAAGCATCACTTTTACTAATAGGTTTTTCTCATATTCAGGCCCTGAAGGTTTGCAAAGTAAGCTTCCAGCAGATGGCAGCGTTTTGCATACATAATAAAGATGTTCACATCTCCAGAGTTTTGTAATTACCTTAAGAATTAGGAGAAGGAAAATAGAAGAAAAAAAAAAAAAAAGAAGAAGAAGAAAGGAGTAAATTCCTTCTGCTTCTTCTCCTTTTCAGTTCCATTATCATAATCTGTATCCCATTTCAGTTTTCATGATTCTCGGAAGAGTACAACAGGCCGATAGGCAATGAGTAGTCTGTTATTGGAAAGACAATTTAATTGCTTTGCTAAAAAGAAATTCAGCTCACACAAAACAGGGCCAACCTTTTCCATTTGATCTTACAGCTCAAATGTCAACTATGCCATACATTTTATGTAACTTGAAAGACATAAATGGAAACAAAGATTTTAAGCATTCCATTTTGCTTTGCTACCATTTTATCCATTAAAAAAAAATTCCTCAGTGGCATTTAACAAACTTAAAAGATAACAGTCCTCAGGAATATGTCAAGGTCTCAACAGACTAGTCTAGTGTGTGTGAAGCTGTTTGACTGTTTTTAGTTGAATTCATTGAAGGTGTTGTGTATTAAATTGCTGGAAGCCTTTCAGAATTCTGGCTTACAGAGCACATGGAAAATAAATAATGTGGCTACTGTTGGTGCATTCATTTGCATACCAATGCTGAGAATTCTGTCAGTTTCATAGAAATGATAGTGATTGAGGTCTAAGAATGAAAGTGAGTGGTTTGGATGTACACAGGGTCACCAGAATTTTCTCTGCTTCCATGCCAATATTTCAAATGATTTTCCCTGTGGGATAAGCTGGGTCCCTCACTGTTTTGTGTCCTCAGAGGCAGTATTATGGATATCTAAATAGGGCTAAAGAGGCGGATGTTTTGAATTCTCATCCAACAATTTTTTTTTTTTCAGAGAAAATAATTATCTGCCAAAATTTCAAAGCCCAACAGCTTGAGATCTCTCTCTCTTTTCCTTTTGGTTTAATTCCTTTCAAAAAATTAAATAAAATACGAACACTTTTGTTCAGGAAAGCCAAGTTATGAGCAATAGTTTACCAAGAAATGGACAGATTTTTTTCTCTCATTATATTTTACTTGCCAAAAAGAATTTTGCTTCCCATAAAATCTACAACTAAGTATATAGATATTATTAGTTCTGTCATGAATGTGAAAGAACATTGGGAAACCTTAAGATAGTTTTTCAGATTATGTCATACTCAGTCTAGAGATTAGTATGGTAGAAAATCTAATACATAGACTATATTAAAATACTTGAACATTAAATAAAAGCATAATTTGAATAAATATTTCACACACAAAAAATGGGTGGCTCTAGAAATATATCTCAGAAAAATCAAATTAATTTACCTTACCTGAAATAATGCATACATGTATTCTTCTAATTTCTCTTTATTCTTTTTTATTTTTTTTAATTTTTTTAACGTTTATTTATTTTTGAGACAGAGAGAGACAGAGCATGAACAGGGGAGGGACAGAGAGAGAGGGAGACACAGAATCTGAAACAGGCTCCAGGCTCTGTCTGAGCGGTCAGCACAGAGCCGGACGCGGGGCTCGAACTCACGGACCGTGAGATCATGACCTGAGCCGAAGTCGGATGTTCAACCGACCAAGCCACCCAGGCACCCCTTAAATTTTTTTTAATGTTTATTTTTGAGAGAGACAGAGACAGAGCGTGAACAGTGGAGGGGCAGAGACAGGGAGACACAGAATCTAAAACAGGCTCCAGGCTCTGAGCTGTCAGCACAGAGCCCGATGCGGGCCCGAACCCATGAACCGTGAGACCATGACCTGAGCTAAAGTCAGACATTTAACCGACTGAGCCACCAGGTGCCCCTCCTTATTCTTAATAACCATCTAATGTTTAAGTACAATGAAGGTACTTTCTCCACTGCTGTTGTATGCCTGGAATAGTGTCTGGCATATAGTGAAAGTTTAAGAAACAGATGTTGGATAAGGGAAAGGATTAATTACTAAAAACCTACCTGGAAAGAGATTCAGTTTTGTGAACACCTGGTATTAACGGACACCAAAGAGGCAGTTCCTCTCTGCTTTTCTTCAGCTACAACCATTCTTCCCGAGTCCCAGTTCCCCTTTAATAACTGCCCATAGACCTGTTAGTCCCTCTAACAAAGCCACATTGGCATGTCCCCAAATAAACTTATTGTTTCTCCTACCAGGAACATTGCCCTTCTATAGTTAATACAAACACACTTTCTTCATTATTTTTCAATACTGTGAATACTCACTTTAACTTCTGGAGGCTACCCAATAATTCTGTTATACTGTCCCCTCTTCTTCCTCCCCTAATCCCTTTCATTCTCTTGCTCAGGGTCTAATTTCTTATTCCTTACAGAAGAATTAAATACAATTTTTAATTATTCAACTTCCCTCAAACTTTTTTTCTCTTCTAATCCATTCTATATAAGAAAAAAAGCATGTGTGTGTCTATACATTTAATTGTCTCACTTTCCTTCTTAAAATTCTCAGCAGTCTATAAATTTCTACTGGATTCCTTATTATGTCCCCAACTATTGTAGGCACATACTTTGAAGTCTAATGAGCCTCATTCTTTGATACTCTATGAACACAGACTGCTAGGCTTTCTTCCCTCCCTTCCTTTGCTTATGTTCTTTACTTTTCCTGAACACTCTTCTCTACTCTGTCATACCTCTTAAGATATGATTCACTTTTTAGGCTTAATGGCCTTAATTCAAATGGCCTCTTAACATAAAGCATCTCAGAAGGTCAGTATCAGGGGTTTCTCCTCCGTTTGTCAAAGAGTATATATATACTTCCCTTATCAAGTTTCTCATGTACTGCCCCACATTACACAGTTATGTGTGTATATTTCATATCTGTTGCTAATTTCTAAGTTCTTAAAGATAGAGAAGATGTCATACTATTCAACTTTACAGTCTCCTGCATACACGCTTGCTCATAGAGGGGGTTAATTATCAAATTACTAAATCAGTCTAACCATTTATCTTCTAGAGAATGAAACTCAATGTTTATATCAGGCATTAAAATATTGGATTAAAGTATGAACAATTTTTACATTGTCATCTTGTACCTAGAGGTTAATTATTATAATTTTTTTAACATTTATTTATTTTTGAGAACAAAGAGAGACAGAGCATGAGCAGGAGACGGGCAGAGAGGGTGGGAGACACAGAATCTGAAGCAGGCTCCAGGCTCCGAGCTGTCAGCACAGAGTCTCAAGCGGGGCTAGAATTCACGAAACCGCGAGATCATGACCTAGGTCGAAGTTGGACGCTTAACCAACTGAGCCACCCAGGCACCCCTGAGGTTAATTATTAATACCAAGGAATGCAGAAGGTGTCTTGCTGCTTCAAATTTTTATATTATTAGAGATAAACTTGATGGGAGTGAATTTAACACTTTTCCTGTGCCAAAGCAATAGCTATTGATTAATATCACATGATTTTGTTAATACAATCATTAGTCACCCAGCAAAAATAATGAAGATGGCAACATGATTTCTTCATCAGAATGAAAGTGCTGTAGAGCTTCAAAATTTAATTGATTAGGGAATGATGAAATAAGCACTGTAATACTGACATCCACTATAGATTGTGATCAAGAGAGCATTAACATTTACTCTAGACCAGTAGTTCTCAAACTTTAGCACACATGAGAATGATTTGTCTTGAAAGACTGTTAACACAGAGATTACTTGGCCTGACCCCCGAGGTGATAAGGGAGGTCTAAAGTGCGGTCCCAAAATTTGTATTTTTAGCAAACCCCTCGAAGTTGATGCAGCAGGGATTCAGCACTGATATAGAGTGAGCAAAAATGATGGTCCACGTGATCACAATTCTGGGTACATACATGTGTATTGAAGTGGATTGGACCCGTGAGTTGAAACCAGCATCTAATGGGCAGATATAACTGCAGTGTTCCATCCAGCACCCCTTTATTGTGAGGTATATTCAAATTCCACCTACACCAAATATTTGAAATCTAGAGACCAGTGTGTAACAAAATAGCAAAACCACTGCAGCATAAGGATCTTTTATATGTTGCTTATCACTGTATCCCAGTGTGGTCTGAGATATAGAAAGTTCTCAATATTTAAAAATACAAGAGTGAATAAAATTTAAAGTGAATATAATGCTGAATTATTTCATAATAATAATAACAGAGAGAAACTGAATGGAGGTATGCATCATTATTTTAAAAGGCCTGAGGAAGGGGAACTGCCTTGAGGAAAAACATCGCATGTGAACTTAAAGTTTTTTTTCCATGCCAGGAATCTTCCCTGAATCTCTGCCATGGGATATGTCTTGCTATTAAAGTACCAAATGCTAACTTCTAAATATGTTGGGTAACATCTGGCTATGTATGTCTTTGTTAGAGATGATACATGATTCTACTGAGAAAAACATATTACTCTAAAACATAAAGATCCCTCTCAATCCTGGAATATCACCTTACACAACCATTTTTAAAATGGACACATGAAGAACACATATAGGGAACACATATTATGGGAATACTCTGATAATTTTTGCCAGTCTCCAAACCAGCCCAAATCTAAGTTTGATTATTTTTTTTTCTTGACATATATATTTCTCTCACCTTTCAAATTATATCTAACATACAACTTTAGTTTTACCTCATTGATCCCTAGAGGGCAGTAGGGATTCCCTAGAGGGAATTGTTTATATTTACACTTATAATTGGTTATGGAGTTATCAAACTAGTTAAATATTTGACAACAGAAAATTAAACAACAAACAATTAACACTTTACACAATAATTCAAGAAATTTAATGAAGGTATGAAAATTGACGGAAACGCACCACTGAATTGCAAACCTGTAATTGTTGTTAAGTAATAGCTCTTCTGAATATTTTGATAAATATTTTTAAACGTCGTTAACTTTGTTTAAATAAATGAATGATCAAAATTGTTTATTTTACTTTTTGGGTCAAGTTGTGGTTCTGTGGAGAATAAATACTAATTGTTTTGTTGTTGTTGTTGTTGTCGTTGTTTTTTTAATATATGAAATTTATTGTCAAATTGGTTTCCATACAACACCCAGTGCTCATCCCAAAAGGTGCCCTCCTCAATACCCATCACCCACCTTCCCCTCCCTCCCACCCCCATCCTAGGAATTTACCCAAGGGATACTAATTGTTTATCTCAGCAATAATAAGAGTCAAACTGAAATACATTTTAGTTATCACAAGAGATTTCTTTTTTTCTTTTTATCACAACATATTTCTAAATATAGTTTGGAAGATCAAGAAATGCACTATTGAAAGTCTGAAATTTTCATTACATAGGACTTCTGATGTGTTTTCCTAATTTATGAAAACATGATTATAATAGTTACAGTTAGGTCATTAAAAATAGCTTAAGGCAACATATGTTGTTATGCATGTGAATATATATATATATATATATATATATATATATATACACACATATATATATGGATTATGTCCATATATATAGATATAAACATTTAGAATTGATCATTATACAATATTTAAAAATAATCTTTTGTTTTGAGACCATCAGTGATTATAATTTTCTATCCCTTGCTTTTTCTCTCTTATATTCTCTACAATTATTTTTAAAATGAACATGCATTATTTTAATAGAAAGATGTTTAAATATTGCTAATGTTAATTTATTTAATTGGTGATGATTACCTTAGTGGATTGCATTCTTCTACAAAGCCTCTGAACTTCCATGACCTTAGTTTAATAATGCAACCTAAAAGGCCATATGACACCCAATATGAAATAATTTAAGGGAGCCAAAATGTACTAGGACTACCTATAAACAATTGCATGTGCTCCACTTCCTAACAAAAATCCCTCTGTTGTACACCAGAAAGATTCAGTGCTATAAAGAGTACAGATAGCTGCTCATGTAAAAGTGGGTGGAACCAGGAAGGTTATGGCACTCTGTTTGACCATTAACCAGCACATGAGGAAAAATCTAAAATTAGGAGACACTTGGTGAAATCACTTAAGCCTATTTCTGGACTCCTGCAGGAAAACAAATGCAGGCACAAAAAAGAACTGCCAAATGAGTCAAACACCAGCTGGTCTGGTAGTCAACACTCATGAGCTGTTAGAGTTTTATAACATGTCTTACATGTGAGAAAAACCAATTGTCTTTAAAAGCTCTCATCCACAGGGGACTTCACTTTACAGATTACATAAGAGCAAATGTATCCCAACAATATATGCAGGCTTAAGTAATTAATGGGATAAATTGTTCGTGAAATTGTAATATAAAAATGTCCCATTTTAAGGCTACTTTAAAGATAAGTAGGTTAATCCTTATGGCGGTAGACTGACATATACTTTTGATATTATTCTAGTGCATTCCAGACTCTCAGGATCTGTATTTGTTCTCAACCATAGTGGCTCCAGTAACTAGCCTACCTGAAACTAGAAAGCGAGATTTGTGATTTAATATGAGTTTCCACTAAATAATCATGAAAGCTTCCCTACCACTAATACTGCCCTGAAAGTCATTTTTTTAATGTTTATTTATTTTTGAGGAGAGAGAGAGAGAAAGCAAGAGAGAGAGAATGAATGGGGGAGGGGCAGAGAGAGAAGGGTACAGTGGATCTGAAGCAGGCTCTGCACTGATAGCAGTGAGCCTGATGTGGGCTCAAACTCACAAACCGTGAGATCATGACCTGAGTTGAAGATAGACACTCAATTGACTGAGCCATCCAGGCACCCCCTGAAAGTCATTTTTATAACAGGGTATTTTCAACTTTAAGCTTTCATTCCAAAGACCATTTTGTGCCCTAACCTCTGCCTATGTGAAAGATAGAGATATGTCTGCACTACACAACAAATTCCAGGAAGTGAAGTCGTTGCCAAGGCCATTTGAAAAACTGAACTGGGTCAAGTTTGATGAGGGTTTAACGGCAAAAATGGGCCTCACTTTATTCTAGTTTTTGGTCTACCTTTTGGGCTTGCCAAGTCATTCAGAGTAGAGAAAGATAATGGTGATAAGAATGTTCAAAAGGGGTTCCTATCTTCACAGTTAGCCTTAAAATGTATGACTTTTGGCAGGAATGCTTGGAAAATATTCATTCTTCTCCACCAATCCATGTTATCCCAAGGATTTGTTCAACAGATGGGCACAATTTGCATATGTGACTGCCACCATTTTCATCATTGCATTTTCCCAGCACACTCTATTATATTTTCAGTCTATTAAGTTTCCCTTAGAACTTCACTCTGAAAGTATACTCAACATATATTAGTTACTATATGTCCTATATGGTAGATCTGCATGCAAAATCTAGCACTAGGCAGCTTCCAGCATTAGGATACATTGAAAATCTATTACCACACATTAAGCTCAACTATACCATCTCTCAAGCTTATTTATTGCTTCTGTTTTATAAACCTTCACATTTTAGCTAAAATTACTTCATAATAGGTTTTTATTTTACGATATGACATAAATCAGTAAAAGGTGCATAACTCTTAAAAGGTGCATTTCTGAAGAGCTCATGAGAGTGCACTATATTAAAAATATTTTATTTATTTATATATATTTATTTTTTAATTTCTTTATTTAAATTAAAGTTAGTTAATATACAGTGTAGCATTGGTTTCAGGAACAAAAGCCAGTGATTCATCACTTACATTCAATGCCCAGTGCTCATTACAACAAGTGCTCTCCTTAATGTCCATCATCCATTTAGCCCAAACCTCCACCCACCTCTCCTTTAGCAACCCCCAGTTTGTTTTCTGTATTTAAGAGTTTCTTAGGATTTGCCTATCTCTCTGTTTTTATCTTATTTTCCCTTCCCTTCCCCTATGGTCATCTGTTTTGTTTCTTAAAGTCCACATATAAGTGAAATCATATGGTATTTGTCTTTCTCTGATTGACTTATTTCACTTAACATGGAACTCTGGTTCCATCAACGTTGTTGATTTTAGAAATATATTTTAAATATATATATTTACAACATTGTTGTCTATAAGTTATAGGAAAGGAACCAAGCACTTTGAGCTATTTCTAAAATCTGGTGTTTAATTCTCAAATAGAAGTGTCTTTTACTGGGTGTAATGTTGTATTACTTCACATGAGACATAGTTTTTTTAATGTTAAGTATCAAAAGCATGTACTTTTTAAAAAATTTATAAAAATTCATTAGGATCCACAAAGAGGCTCATTCACTTATAATCATGGGACTAATATGTAGATATAAAATAAAACCTTATATAAAAATAGTGAATAGCAATATTCAGCAAAGTATATTATGTCTAGATAAATTCTCTTTTCAAAAACTCAATTTGTTAATTGCCAGCTTTGAAGAAATGATCACAATGGGATAAATCAGTAATGTAGGTTCAAACGTCATTTTATTTTTTTTTATTTTTATTTTTTTAAATATTTACATGGAAATGATTTTATTCCATCTACATAAGAAAGTTTAATTATTGTAGACAGTTTGAGCTCCCAGTGGCCCTCGTCTCATGCTCCTCTCCATTGTGTGTGAGCTGGACATAGTGACTTGCTTCTAACAAGTAGAATATGGCAAAAGGATGGGATGTCAATTCAAAATCAGACTACAAAACACTGTGACTGTTTTTTTTTTTTTTTAGTGTTGCCCAGACTAAGACATTTTTTTTTAATATATGAAATTTATTGTCAAATTGGTTTCCATACAACACCCAGTGCTCATCCCAAAAGGTGCCTTCCTCAATACCCATCACCCACTCTCCCCTCCCTCCCACCCCCCATCAACCCTCAGTTTGTTCTCAGTTTTTAACAGTCTCTTATGCCTTGGCTCTCTCCCACTCTAACCTCTTTTTTTTTTTTTTCCTTCCCCTCCCCCATGGGTTTCTGTTAAGTTTCTCAGGATCCACATAAGAGTGAAACCATATGGTATCTGTCTTTCTCTGTATGGCTTATTTCACTTAGCATCACACTCTCCAGTTCCATCCACGTTGCTACAAAAGGCCATATTTCATTCTTTCTCATTGCCACGTAGTATTCCATTGTGTATATAAACCATAATTTCTTTATCCATTCATCAGTTGATGGACACTTAGGCTCTTTCCATAATTTGGCTATTGTTGAGAGTGCTGCTATAAACATTGGGGTACAAGTGCCCCTATGCATCAGTACTCCCGTATCCCTTGGGTAAATTCCTAGCAGTGCTATTGCTGGGTCATAGGGTAGGTCTATTTTTAATTTTCTGAGGAACCTCCACACTGCTTTCCAGAGCAGCTGCACCAATTTGCATTCCCACCACCAGTGCAAGAGGGTTCCCGTCAAACGTCATTTTAAATTAAAATTCATTCCAGTGAATATTCACAGAAGCAGCGCCTCCTTCTAGAGAGAATTTTGACAACTTGAATGGTCATGAGTTTTCAGAATGATTTAGGGCAAATGGGAATTTCAGTAGGGAGAGCCAGGACTGTCCTGCAATATGCAGGACACAACATACAAAGCTACCACATTCTAGATGTTTGCAATGTCTAACATCAAAGGTTACCTGAGTCTAACCTTTAACACTGTTTGGAATTTAAACACAGAACACTTTTCCACATTTTAAGTCTACATTGAATTTCTAATAAATAATTTCTGCCTAAATTAAGGGAAGATTAAACTTAGAAAAAAACTTATTTTTATTCTATTCTATTCTATTCTATTCTATTCTATTCTATTCTTCTACTCTGTTCTATTCTATTTTATAGAAAGAGAATGTGAGTGGGGGAGAAGGGCAGAAGGAGAGCCTAAGACTGGGCTAGATCCCATGACCCTGGGATCATGACCTGAGCTGAAATTGAGACTCAGACACTCAACTGACTGAGCCACGCAGGACCCTCAGAAAAACTTTTTTTTTCACCAAAATTTCTTTTCAATTAAGCATAATCATGTCACCTACATGGGAATACTACTCAAGATGTTTGAGTTGCAATGTGATAAATCCAAATTTGTCATTGGCCCTCTAAAGATTTTCTATATACAAATGTAAGCATGTGATTATTTCATTAGATTTTCATAGTAATATATCCACTTGTTAATAAAATAAACACAATTGTTTCATTATCAATTGTTCCCTATTTATGTCTCCTTTACATTACAATTGCACTATTTGATTCATGTACTTTACTTATGTTTCATTTCAAATAGTGAAAGGGAATTACAAAATATATGTAAAATAAAATTCATCAGGTACACTAGGGTTGAATAAAGCTGTTATAGCAGAATAGTAACAATGGTTTGAATATCTTATTATGTATTAGCATTGCTGAGAATTTAGCGGTGTGAGTCCATTGGAAATAGGATGACTTTTGAGTCCAGAGAATACAGAAGGCAACAGTTAAAGTACAAGCTGGCACTAAAGAGTACATTATAAAATATTACCTATTGTGTTAAACAGGTAAGAAATAAACTTCTTTACAAGACAAGAAAATTAAACTACAGGACTTTATCTTTAATGAACACAGACATAAAATTAGTAAGACAATTTAGGAATTCTATAGCAATCTGTAAAACAAACAAAAAAGATAATACGACATGTCCTGGTGGATTCACGTCAAGAACTTAAAGTAGGTTTAGCATGCAAAAATCCACTATTATAATTCACCATAAGAGAAAAAAAGAGAGAAAAATAAAACATTTGATGGTCTCAAAAGAAGCATTAGAAGTATATTTAATAGAAATCCCAAAGACATTCATGGTAAAAACAATCAACAAAATATAACCAGAGAGAAACTTCCTCAACATCATAGAAAAAAACCTATGGAAAACTTTAGTTGACAATATTGTTTAATGAAGAAAGACTAACTGCTTTCACTGTAAAATTAGGAAAGAGGAGAGGATGTCTGCTCTCGATACTTCCATATTGCACTGGAGTTCCCAGCCTAAGTAATAAGGCAGGAAAAAGTAAAAGTTGCACAGATGTAAAAGGAAGATATAAAACCAGGTTTGTGTGCAGACAATATGATCACTTATCTAAAAAAGCTAAAGAATTTGCAAGAAAGTTAGATCTAATAAGTAAGTTTAGAAAGACTTCAGGATTTAAGAATATACCAAAATTAACTTTATTTCTATACATTTGCAATGAAAAATAGGATTGAAATCATAAAACAATATCATTAAAGAATCAAAAAAAATGAAATGCCCAGAGATAACTTTAACAAAAGACATACAAATTGTGGTATACCATAGAATGGACTGTTACTCAATAATAAAAAGTAACAGACTATTTATACACACAACACAGGTAAATATAAAAATAATAATGATAATTGAAAGAAAATATAAAAAAAATATACTGCATACTCCAGGATCCTATTTATACAAAATTCTAAAAAAATGCAAATACTTTACAGTGACAAAAGACAGATCAATGTTTGCCTTGGGAGTATGGTTTGGGAGGGAGGGAGTTTATAAAGGCAAACAACAAAACTTTGGGGGATGTATATCTTCATTATCTTAATGTGGGTATGGTTCATAGATCAATATGTATGTTTAAAATTATACAACTATATCCTTTAAATTAGAGGTATTTTTTTCCATGTCATGTATACTATAATAATGCTGTGAAATTGATTATTTATCAAGGTAAACTGAAAAGAAGTCAAGTATTTATTATAAATAACGGTGAATGAAACCATGGCTGTACTTCTCATTTGCAAATTGACCCACCTTATTGGAAGTTTATTTAAACAGCAAGGCTGTTTTTTGTCTGCACTGAAGTATAAGGCTAATGAAGCCAATGTAAGGGAATAAGAGGTTTTGGATTTATGACTATGATACTTGAAGGAGAAAACCTGAAAATATAAGACAGAAAAAAGAATATGATCAATTTAGAATAAATATTGTTCTACCACTAGCTTTATTTATTTATTTATTTATTTACTTATTTATTTAAATTTTAGAGAGACATAGAGCATGCACTAGCAGGGGGGAGGGGCAAAGTGAGAGAGAGAGAGAGAGAGAGAGAATCTTATGCCAGGTTCCAGGCTCAGCTCAGAGCCCCATGCAGGGCTTGACCTCCCAACCCTGGGATCATGACCTGAGCTGAAATCAAGAATCAGTCGCTTAACCAACTGAGCCACCCAGGTGTGCCAGAATAGACTCATTTTTAGTCCTCTAACTTCTTTTCAAAAACAGAAGTGCTGTTTTTCACTTACTTAATTTCTTTAAACTGCCATATGAAATTTCATCTCAGCAAATCATGGTGGGCTGAAATATTGAAGCTATTTGACTATACTATGCCTAACACAGCATGACACCAGAACAGTACCAAGACTCGTTTTAGATATATTTATGTATTAGTAATCAGTTCTCATAGAAGTTAAGGATACTGTGATTTGGATGGATCAAATCATTAGACCAATATTCATTTATTAAAGCAACAGATATATGAGTCCCTACTATGTGCTAGGCACTCAGCTAGATCCAGGGAGAGTGTAATGAATGTAGCTTTACTTCAATATTAGAGACAAGGATTGAATACAAATTTATCTTTGCATTGCTGATTATAGCATACTGCCTCTTTAGTATCATGTAAAATGAATCAGCTTGAGGATTTTCCTGATTTACAAGAATATCTAATTTTAGAGCTTAGAGAGGATCAATGGACATTTTTCTCTCTGCTGGTTGAGGAAACAGTACAATTTACCTCTAATTAAGTGAGCTGATGACTATAAAATTTATAACCTTGCTACTTCTCTCTGGATGTGATCAAGAGACTTGCCATAACATAACATTTGTCTAGTAGAAAATTGGCAGAATATGCAAAATGTCACCACATCTGTGCCGGAGAAAAGAGAGGGAGTGAAGGAGAGAGAGAGAGAGAGAGATGAGGTGGCGGGGGAGAGAGAAATGGTTATCCTTCAAAAATGGAGTTTAAAAGTTGATACAAATTTCTGCCTTTTAACTAGGGCTTCCATTTTCAGAGCCTGAGGCAATTTAGTCTCTACTGTCCCTTTACACTTTGTAAATGGTTTTGCCTGATACCTTTAAAAAATCCAAGGGTATTCACTCTTGGGGAGGGAGTTATTCAAAGAAAGCCTTCTTAATGTCATGCTTATTTCTTCTTCAGGTCACTGGTTTGAGTATAATAGTTTCCTTTGATTATGAAAACTGAGTGGTTTCCACATTTATATTCTGCCTTGTATCAGCATTTGGCCACAGCTGAAAAGGCTAGTGTTTTTAAGACAGGTTTAATTTTATTCTCATATTAAATGTTATATTTTAATGTTTATCGTTTTGTTTGCTATGTGTGTTACAACAATTGCTCTTGACTGTGGAAGTTTGAGCATAAGATATATTTTGTGGTGAGATCTTCTATTCCATATCACAGACTTGTGTTTACTGTTTTAATATGAGTTCTCATCAGTACTTTCCCACCAATAAAATTACAACAGCTCCACTTAACTGATTTCCAACTAATACTCTCAGCTTTTTTTTTCCTGTAAGATCTACACTTCACACAGCTACCACAGTTTCATTCAGAAATCCCATTAGATACCCCCCCCAAAAGATATACATCTTTTTATCATCAACAAATATACACACGACAGTAGTAATAACTACAAATGCCTACCATATAAAACTCTTCCCAATCTGGCCCCAATCTCTACCTTCAGCCTCCTATTTTAGCTGTGCTACATATCAGTCATCTAGTCTTTGAATTTATAATCTCAAACCTAAAGACATTGTGTCTGTATGCTGTCCCCATGTCCTCAATTAATTGATTTTTTTGTTCCTATTTGGCATCAGGCCCTTGCACCAAACTGCTAGATTTAAGGTTACAAAATTTCAGATTTGCATCAAGGTTTTATCACTTAATGTGTAACATCGGATATGTTAAGCTTCCTACAGTTGGCTCATCTAAGTTGGAATCATATTGACACTATCTCATAGCTTTGGGAGGAATAAATGAGGTAAATATATGTAAATTGCATGGCATTAGACTGACATAGAGAGCCTTCAATAATTACTATTCTTTCTCACTGTTATAAACTATTGGTATCTCACTCATACTTTAAGCCCCAGATCAGAAGCAACCTCTCTGTGAATCACTATGTGGCCCTTAGAGGGTTAGTCATTCTATTCTTGCATTCTAAAAGTACATCTAACCTACAGCTTTACTCCCTTCAGCGTGCTGTAATATTTGTTTCAAGGCATCCTCATTAAACTGCAATCTCCCTCCAAGAAGAGATATTGATTAATGCAGTTCTGCATCCTTTGCGCCCATCACCATGTCCTGTACATGATAGATGGTTAATAAATGTCTGTTAGATACTGGATTCAGGGTGCAACTTTTCAAATATAGTGAAGTGCATGTCATAAGAGCACAGCTGAGCAAGTTTCTATGGACAGTAAAAAGATACGGGCACAGAGATAAGAGTTTATGGTCAATGTAGATTTCTTTTTCATACCAAAGCTACTTATTACATTGAACAGGAATAAAAGTCCCTCTTGCATTCTCTATATGAATAGGAAATCATCTCATCAAAAGATAAAATTAAAAATGTGTTTCCAGCTAGTTCAACCTGTAGAGCCCTGTTTAAAATGTAATGTTCTATGTGAACAATGTTGTCTGAGGAACTGAAATTCGAACAATGTTTAAAACAGGAGAAAAACTATGATCGCTGCCTTTTTAATCGGACAATAATTTGAGAATGTCTGCCTCTCTTATCAGAGCTCTACTTATGTAAGCAGTCTTTTCCCGCTGATTCTGTATTGACTTGTTTAAGCTCAAGCATAATCCTTTAGACTCAGACATATGGTTTAAGTCTGTGTGACAGTTCATCACACAATTTGTTTTAATTAGCAGTATATTGGGAAACTCTTCTCATCCTATTGTTTCCTAATAATTAATAATAAAAATAAAGCTATAAATGAAAGTATATTAGAACATTAACACAATGTATCTGACTGCCCAAACAGGAACGTTATTTACAATTATGACCCTATTTAAGGTTTGGCATTTTCCATTTCTTGGCAAAACATATTACCTTAAACACAGTGAAAAATAAAATGCAATTCTACCATACTCCAGCTGAGAAAAACACAGAGTTCAGCATTTTTCTGGGTCATTTTTCCTCCTAAGACACATTAGTCATATGTTTTAGAATGTGTGTGCAGTAAATATGTCATTAAAAATAATGAACATATATTCCTTTAAGTACAGGATGACCAGAGGTTATGATGTAAATCCATATGATACATATTTAATATATAGTAAAAATAATAATTTGAAATATTTAAGCATATCATGTTACCCATGATACCTTAAGTATAACTGTAATAGCATTTTCCATAAAATGATTGCTTACAAAGAGCATAACTGACTATTCAATGAAAACTCTTTGATAGTCTCATATGTAGATGATATGCTAGGTGACCCCACTGACACTACACTATAAACATTGGTGTACTAGTAGCCCTTTTCTCTCATTATAAGGTACAAACTTAGATTGAAAAAGGAGTGGATTGTTTTTTAATGGTATGTAGCTACTATAAGTTTGTTAGATATAGGGATGAATGCATGCATGCATGAATGAATGAAGGAATAATGAAATAAATGAACAAGCTATCAAATAAGAAATAGTCCTTCTGGGGGCAACTGGGTGACTCAGTCAAATATCTGACATCGGCTCAGGTCATGATCTCGCAGTCTGGTCCGTGATGCTCTTCCCCTGCTTGCACTCTGTCTCTCTCTGTCTCTCAAAAATGAATAAATGAATAAATTGCTAAAAAAGAAAGAAATAGTCCTTCTCCTGAAGGCATTAATCTGTCATGTGTGAGGGTTGGGGGTGTGAGATGGGGCAGGGAGATTGATCACGTAGGTGAGGCAGTATATAAGGAATCCAAAGTTAAGTAAGCTCAAATAAGAAAAAGAAAATATAAAATCACTGAATTAAAAAAAAAATCCTTCAAAAATGGGAGATGGCATATGAGATATTTTGAAGAATTAAATGTGTAAAAATATTACAAGACAATTCAATGATACAACACTTTCTATCAAAAGGCAAGCATTGAACATTGAAAAAATATAAACCATATTGAGAAATGAATATTGCTTATTTTTAACATTTCTACTGGTCTCCTGACTATTTTTTTCTCTCTTCTTGCCTTCCAAACCTTCTAACAATTGTATGGTCATAACAGAGGTTAAGAAAGTAACCTAAGGTTGGGGCACCTGGGTGGCTCAGTTGGTTAAGCATCTGACTTTGGCCCAGGTCATGATCTCATGGCTCGTGGGTTTGAACACTGCATCAGGCTCTGCACTGACAACATGGAGCTTGCCTGGGATGGTCTCTCTCTGCTGTTACCCCACTTGCTCTCTCTCTCTCTCAAAATAAATAAGCTTTTATTTTTTTAAAAAAGAATAACTTAAGGTTGAAACAATTATGCAAATTACTAGGTATACATGCTTGGAAGTTGAATTAATCTTTCTAAACATGAATCTACCTATCCAGAAAATAGAGAATGCTAAACTCCTTTGGTTGTTTAAAGGATTATCTGCAAAATACATGAACAATACTAGACATAAAGCAAAACCTCAAGAAAATATAGCTACTTTCTTCCTTTTCCTCCTCTTCCTGATCCCCTTGCTCTTCTTCTTCCCTTCTTCCTCCTCCCTCTCCCCTTCTCCACTCCCTCCCTCTCCTCCTCCTCCTTCTTCTCTCCCTCCACCTTCTCTTCCTCCTTCTCCTTCCCCTTTTCCTCTTCTTCATCCTCTTCCTCCTCCTCCTTCTTCTATCACCATCACTACACACTCTTTCTACTCTAATTAGTTATTTATTTTAACTCTGCAGGAATTATAGCTATTTAAAACATGTATCTTTAGGGGCACTTGGGTGGCTTACTTAGTTAAGTGTCTGACTCCTGACTTCAGCTCATGATCTACTGTTTGTGAGGTCGAGTCCCTCATTGGGCTCTGCACCAACATCATGAGGCCTGATTGTGATTCTCTCTCCTCCTGTCTCTCTGCCTCTTTCTCTTTCAAAATAAATAAATTAAAATTTAAAAAAATAAATAAATAAATAAATAAAACATAGATCTTTAAGCTTTTAAAGCTGGTGGAGTTATATGAGCACAAAATAAATACTCACTAACTGCAAAGGTAATCTGTAGACACACAAAACTGCTCTAAGAAGAACATCTTTTCTTTGCATTCATAAAATGTAACTTAAACCTTACTAGACAATTAAACATTTTTAATCTTTTTTTAATGTTTATTTATTTTTGAAGGATAAAGAGACAGAGCATGAATGGGGGAAGTGTAGAGAGAGAGGGAGACATAAAATCCAAAGGGGCTCCAGGCCCTGAGCTGTCAGCACAGAGTCTGATGTGGGGCTCGAACTCATGAATTGCGAGATCATGACCTGAGTTGAAGCCAGACGCTTAACTGACTGAGCCACCCAGGAGCCCCTAAACATTTTTAATCCTTGATTAAAAGGTGTTATATAAATAAAAAGTAGTTTCATTAGTCATTGTCCTTATTAATGAAAAATCTATATACCTAGAGGGACAATGGCATCTTAAATTTCCAGGCCTAAATGATAATATTCTGAGTTAGACTCCATTAAGTTGCAACTTGAATTTAATCAGAAGTGATTAAGATACATGCTTCAGAACTTTGAAAGGTAAGCTATGCATATTTTCCTCCCAGATAAATTAAAATAATAAGATCCCTATTAAAACACTATTAATTCTCTGAAAAGTTAATCCCAAGACAGTAAGTCAGGCATAAAATCTATTTTTCCACAGTAACTTATAAACAATGTTTTAGTAGAATTTTTACTTTCATAGCTTACACATACATTACCATATACTCTGAACATTTTATGGATTCAGCATTATTCCCAGTTATAGTTGCTGTCACATTTGTATCATTTCCACAGATAATTTCCCCTAAAAGACCTGACATTATTTGTGCATTTAATGTTGGTTTATGGGGTTATAGAATTTTTTTAAAAATTCACACATCTCATCGTTTTTCATATTTATTTGCATTCTGTTTTGGTTGCTTCCCTAGAATCCAGAGGGGAGAGAGCAGAGTGCACAAGAGAAGAGGGTTGTGTTCCATATGGTAAAGGAAGGAATATAGCAGAGATATAAAAGGAGTGATGGGAAGTCTTAGTACTAAGTAAAGGTAAGCAGTAAGGGTTAAATGCTGTCAAGAGGAGGCAGACAGGGGACTGAGGCTCTGAGTCAGTATTTTTTGGGGTGGTCCTAGGTAATTTGTAAAGTACGATTTCCCTATGAAGAACATACATAAATGTATGCCTGGGTGGCTCAGTTGGTTGAATATATAACTTGACTTTGGCTTTGATTATGGTTCATGGGTTGGAGCCCTGCTTTCAGTGTGGAGTCTGCTTGGGATTATCTCTCCCTCTCTCTCTCTGCCCCTCTCCTGCTTCATGAAACTAAGGGCATATCCTCTTATGTAGGGAGATGGTTTTAGAGAGTCTGGGTTAGTTCAGAAATCTTATGTCACACGCTGGGGATAAAAAGTTGACTAACACATGACCTCCATCTATAAGAAGTGTGTTCTTCTTTAGGAATACTGACTCCATTTCCTCTCAAATGCAGGTGTGTACCTCACTGCAGGGAATTGGAACTCCTAAGGGTGTAATATTGCATGGTAGCCTAGGAACCTGGTCTCTTGAATCATGCTATGCATTTCTACTGCTTTTGTGCTCGCTCCTTTTTCAAGTCAAGATATTACTTCTGCAAATCTTATTACTCTGAAGTCAGTAAATTCAAGCTGCATTTAAAAATCTTCACCATAAGGTGAGTGATTAAAACTATTTCAAGACCTCTCTGCTTTTATCTCCCCTGCTATGCCTGCACTGAGAGTAGCAAGAGGAAACTCTATAGCTGTTAGTCACTGCAGAAAAGGTCAAGTGACCATGCTTCTTGTGAAAAGGAAACTTAATTCTGATCTCACAACAACAAAGACATTATCGTTCTTGAATTTTTCTGAGACTAACAGTTTTGGTAGCTCTCAGTTTCTCTTGTTTCAAGATTTGCAGGAGCTAGGAGTAAGAGTTTAAAATTTGGTAGTAAATTTTGGTAATAGCCAAGAGTAGACCTAAAAATATCCTTTCCATGTGGCAGGTTTGATCCCATTAGTGAGAGCAAGGTATCTAAGTAATCACTCTCTCAAGAAAAAAGAATGGAAATTTGACCAATTTTATAAAGTAGGTAGAGGAACATACCTGAAATCCAATTCATCACCCAGATTTAAAAATCAATATTTTATTTTTAAATCTCATTGTATTTTTTCTAACAAATTTTCCCATGTGTTTATGATAAGTTCTAATACTAAGGACTTTACTTTCTGCAATTAGACAACATGGAAATGGTGCTACTATAAACTCAGTTGTCTTACATGTTAAGGATTGGTACTTAGCTACCTACAAATTCAAGTCCATTTGCATGTCAGCATCAGTTTAAAGATAACAGTGTCTGCAATAAGCTATGGAAATTGGCTGCTTTCAAAAAATAAATGCTCAGGGGTCCCCAGGTGCCTCAGTCAATTAAGTGTCTGACTCTTGTTTTCCACTCAGATCATGATCTGTTTGCGGATTTGAGCACCACTTCAGGCTCCGCAGCTGGCAGCACAGAGCCTGCTTGAGATTCTCTCTCTCTCGCTCTCTCTCTGCCCCTTCCCCACTCAAACCATCTCTATCTCTCTCAAAATAAATAAATAAACTTAAAAAAATAAATGCTTAAATATTTCCATTTAAACACAATTAGAGACAAAGATGTTTGCCAATAGAAAGAAAATGATGATTTTTAATATTGATACACATTTTCTAAAGAAAAGATGGCCACATCTAAATCCTTCATAGATTTGTCTACAAAGAACACTTGGGGAAAATAACTCAGCTTTCATGCTAGTTGCTGTACTTGTCAAACTTTATTTGAATTAAAGTACTTAGTATATAATTTCAGGGTTATAATAGCTTTAGCACAGCATAAATGGAACATTCATTGTTTTAAAGCATTTACATCAAGAGAAAAGAAATAAAGACTCTGATAAAAGAGACTATAAAAAGTGAAAAAGTAAATAATTTCCTTCAGTATTCAAGTTTTGGATAATAAAATATATGCCATGTATGTTCTACGGCTTCTCATTAATTTATATAACCAAATTTTAAATTAAACTCAATAATTTTATGAGACATCTGAACAGGAGCTTCATTTTTGGGTTTTTGCCAAGACAAGATGTACTAGAACCAAATTCGGTAATGTCAAAAGGCCTAGAAAGTCTTTATAAGGTTTAGTTTAGCATACGATCAAAATTAGAGTCTTAAATGGGGCTTGATCATTTTCAAGCTTTTCCAAAATGATATTTAGCAAGAGACAATTCAGAGATAATCCTTCTTTAAACTTAATCTCAGACCTAAAATCCTTTGATCAATCAACAAACACTTATTGAACATACAACATTCTAATTACACAGGAAAAAAAATCTAAGTCAAAGGGGGAAAAAAGGAAAAAATTCATCTTAAATCACTTAGTGTCTGTCAGAGAACTATAAACTATATGCTGGTTTATGTCACTAATATGCCCCAAGAATAAAAAGAGGGTCCAAGAAGAAACCAGTTATATGTGTGTGTCCATGTATATATGTATGATACATACAATTGCAGGAGATTATATGTTATATATGTTACATATTAAATATTTAATATATGTACTTAAAGGGACAAAAAATATCTGTATACCTAGTCCATAGCCTTCCTGGAAAGGTATCAGATTACACACACACTATAGTTCAGTGTTTAAAAAATAAAAGTATCTCATTTGTTACAAATTTTAATGTTTATATTATCATTTATAATATCTATCAATACCAATGTAGTTCAATTAGTGGGCTAAATAGGAGACCTGGAATAAGATGGAATTTAGCACTATCCATATATCTATATGTAATGACTTGAAATGAAAGAAAAAATATTGAAAAAAATCCTAAATGTATACAACATAAAATTTATGAAATAACATGTTCAAACATTCCATTTCAGACAACAATTATGTGACCAGCACTGTGCCGGGCACTTTTTTGTGTGCATTAAAAATTCACCTTGATGATCACCCTAAAGATCTATTATTTTCATTCAAATTTTTAGACATGAATCTCTAAGGGTCACAGATCTAAAGTACGTAAATCAAGCTCATATGTTGTTTTTTTTTTTTTTACATTTATTTTTTTTGAGAGGGAGAGAGAGAGAGAAAGAGAAAGAGAGGCAGGGAGAGAAGGAGAGAGAAAATCCTAAGTAGGCTCCATGCTGTCAGGGCAGAGTCTGAGACAGGGCTCAATCTCAGGAACCATGAGATCATGACCTGAGCCCAAAACCAAGAGTCAGACTTAACCAACTAAGCCACCCAGGCACTCCAGAAATACATGTGGTTGAACAGTAGGTCCTCTAAATTAAGATATTAAACTTTTCCCCAGTCTATTCATTTCAATTGCCTAGTAAGAATCAGAATAGAATTAAGAATAGAGCTTAAGAGCTTGGTATCTGCACGTTCAGTTCAAGCTGTGTGGCACTGAATAAATTGTTTAGCTTTGTTTTCTAATCTTTAAAATGGGGGAAACCAATAGTATTCATATTAAATAAATGAATGTGGTAAGATCTGAATAATAATGTTAATCATGTAGAATATCACAGAGCAAATGGTAAGTATATAATAAAAGTTATCTAACATTACTTGTATTACCATGTATTCATTCTGTGATCCTTATGGAGTCATTGTGGCAGATATGCCATAAAAATAATTCACTTGCTCCTCTCACTACTTGACCTCACTTTTTTCCATCAAGGGTTAGAGTCTATGTCTTCTTCCCTTTGAACTGGGTGCAACTTTGTGACAGACACAACCAACAGAATTTGATGGAAATAAAGTTATAGGATTTCCAAAGTTAGGTCATAAAAGGTAATACAGTGCCGTTCTTTGTGTCTTTGCTGTATCACTCCATCTTTTTCTGTCTCTGTCTCTTTGTCTCTCTGTCTTTCTTTATCTCTCTATGCTTATTGTTGGAATCTGATCATCAGGCTGAGAGTAAGTCCAGCCATATATACAGGTTATATATAGGCATTCCAGGCAAAAACTCCAGTTAAATCCCCAGTCAACAGATATCATTAACTCCCAGAGGTGTGAGTGAAAAATCCTTTGGAATAACACAGGTCTCTGCTATGATCTGACTCAATTTCTATGAGGTAAGAGCAAGAACCACCAAGCTTAGCCCAATCACGTCCATGATGATGAGATACACACACGAGGAATACAAATAAACAGATACCACTGTTTGGTGGGGTGAAATGCTCTATAGCAATAAATAACCAGTCCAGTCACCAAGTTTCCTTTTTAATTTTTTTCTGATAAAAATAGACTGATTAAATAAATATATTCCTGAATTTGTTTGATTTAAAAAAATCTAGTTACAGAGCTGAAACATTTTCTTTTTTCTAAACGAATAGATCTTATGGAGATACAGAGATTCACAATTAGGCTTAATGAAAATTTTCATTTTTCTGCTACCCAAAAAGAAAAGGATGATCCATCACTACTCCAAGCATGGTTTGGCATAAGAGGATGAATAAAAGAGCACATGTATATCTTAATGGGTTTATTCCTAAGGTAGAAAAGAAGAACATTTCCATCATCAATCACCATGGTACTACCAGGAATTTGGGATCCTTCCTCTTATGGGGCCACCTGGAGGGAGTTCTGATTCTTCTAGAAGACAAGGCATGCAGCAACCAAATTGCCCAGACACATTGAGGATGACCATGCACTTAGGGTCTTGGCTGCTTGGGTAAATGTAATCAACCAACTCTTTTAACACAGAACTAAAAACCAATCTCTCTCGTCTGATTGAAATATAGCACTGGAGGGGCATCTGGGTGGCTCAGTCGGTTAAGCAGCCGACTTCATCTCAGGTCATGATTTCGTGATTCACTAGTTTGAACTCTGCATCAGGCTCTGTGCTGACAGCTCAAAGCTTGGAGTCTGCTTTGGGTTCTGTGTCTCCCTCTCTCTCTCTCTGCCCCTCCTCTGCTGACTCTCTCTCTCTCTCTCTCTCTCTCTCTCTCTCTCTCTCTCTAATCAATAAACATTAAAAAATTAAACATAGCACTGAAGTCTGAATTCAAACTACGACATAATAACTCAGTCGCATTGCCTAGCTTTAAATGTAAAGACTAGAAGCTTTAACCATTTCAAGAACAATGTGTCAGACAAAGAAAAACCTCTCAAAGATTGGCATTTGCTTGGGTAGTATCAGGCTCCCAAAGTGCACTATAGAAAGAGAAAAGCTTACTACATTAAATACACTGAAGAAGGGGAGATAATCCTTTAATATAGGGCTATACAGTATTTCAAAAGGCAAACTATAATTTTTGCAGAGGATTAAATGGGCTAATTTTTCTCTCACTTTGAGAAACTGTTCTTAGAAAAGAAGTCCACAATAACTCTATAAAGTAGAATATCGCCCTTTGTCAGCAATTTGACTTTTTGAAAAGAAAAATGTCAAAGGAAAGAAAATAAAACTTTAAATAAGATAAATTAACCCTAATTATATAACTATAGAAATGTAATCATGTTGAAGATAATAAAATGTTTCCATTAGAGCTTAATGTTAAAGAAAGCATCTTGTCTCAGCAAATTAAAAAAAGGCTCTAACTAATCATCATACTGTCTACTTAGAACAAGTCCAACACAGTCATATACTCCCCACCCTGTTCGAAATTGTTATTTATATTATACAGTTTACAAATGGATATTTGTTGTAAGCTGGTAAATCATTTGCGAGATCATATAAAAGTAAAAGTAAGTAACTGAACAAAAAGTCAGTTATTTAAAATTCAAAAGTAATAACATTAAGGCTTTGATTTACCAAAATGTGCTTAATAGTGTTTTGAATATTTCCCTTGGTGATAAATAATATAAATTACATAATGAAGTATATTTGTTTAATATCTGGGCCAACTTCTTATTCAGGGACAAATGTTCCGGTTTGTCAAATAGCCAAGACTTTATCTATTTTTTTTTTTTACTGTTGCTAGGCTGATGGCCATCTCTGTGTGTACGTGTGTATGTGTGTGTGTTTTCACATCTTCACTGATGGCAAATGGATAAAGGATAAAAGCAATTTAGGCCCAGCTAACTTCTGTTTCAAGAAAGTTTGTGCTCACTAACCATAAGGATGACTGAAGACTTTCAATTATCTTTGTGGTCCTTGCTATAAAAATAGATCCAAAGTTTTCCAGAAGAATGAGGATTTTTTTTGACTGCCAGATGTAGAAAGGAAAGAATGAGGCTAGATACCCCTCTGAACTAATACCCTGACACTATGTTCCTCTTGCTCTGAGGCCACAAGGACCAATTTGTAGACAGAATTTTTGTAAACTATGGTTCACATGTGTTTGCTATGGCTGGTACCTGTCTCCTAGGAGACTCTTGGCAAGCATTAACAAATGTAGTCTCTAGTGATCAAAAGGACCAAGTCTTTGACCTCGGATGACTAAAAACATGCATTACAATCTTTTCACTTGCCCCCATATGCTCTATAAAATCTCTTATTTATTAAAATATCGGTAGCTATTGTACGTCTTGAGAAAATATCGGTAGTATCATACGTATGGCCTTGGAGATATGATGCAAAGAAAAGGAAGGAGAAAATGATAATAACAATTGACAAGAATCTTTCATTCTGCCAGGCACAGTACAAAGTGTTCCATAAGCCCTTCTAACTTCAAATTGTTCCTATTTTAATGAAGTGATGCTTGTTACATTACTCCATCAAGTGTTTCTTATTATTTGGGCTGTCTTTGTCTCATACTTTGTGTCAATGTTAAGAGAAATTCAACTCATCAGTTAAGTAACTGACCAAGTCATCTTCCTACTAAAAGCCTTTAGTGACCACCATTGCTCCTATCATACAGGACAGAACCCTTAACATGTCCTATCTAATTCTACAAGCTCATTATGCATCAGGTCCCTCTTGAAAATGTCAGATTTTTCCCCTGCCACTGAACTTTTGCCTGTTAGTTCCTTTTACAGTAATTACCATCCCTAACTCACCTCTTAAGCTGCAAATACTCCACTTCACTTACTCTACCCCAAGTTGATCCTCACATCTCAGTTCAATCACTTCCTCAACCATTCCTTCCTTGTTATGTTCACATAATGATAAATATAGATCACGTACACCATTATACATTCTCACATCAATAATTCCATACATTGGATCATCAATGTTAAAGTGGATTTTGGTTAGTATCTGTCTCTTTAAGACAAAAAGTTCCACAAAGACAGGAAAAAGGCTATTTTTTCTCCAATTAGTAGGGTGGCTCACATAATGCTCAAAAAAGATTATTAAAATTAAGAGATAAATTATGACTGGGGCACCTGGTGGCTCAGTCGGTTGAGCATCCAACTTGGACTCAGGTCATGATCTCACAGTTCGTGGGTTCAAGCCTCGTGTTAGGCTCTGTACGGACAGCTCAGAGCTTGGAGTCTACTTCGGATTCTGTGTCTCCCTCTTGGTCTTCCCTGCCCATGCTCTGTCTCTCTCTGTCTCTCAAAAGTAAATAAATGTTGTTTAAAAAATTAAAGATAATTTATGACTGAAGGAGTTAACATAAACTGGCTTTAAACAGGTTTTTGCTTTTCTATTAACTGTCTGAGATACAAAGAAAAAAAAAAATAGATTGTATCTCACACCCTGTCTATACCTCAAAGGCCCAAGGCACAAAGTTTCTTTGCTGGTTATGGCAAAATCTTTATATAATTAACTGTTAAGCCTGCAACTGGGAAGGAGTCACTGGTGGAAACGGGCTCCCAGGGAGCTACAGAAAACCAGGAGCATCCTTCAGGGCAAAATTGCTAAAGCAAAGAGTCAGGATCACCATCCGAGAAATGAATTCATAGCCAGGAAGAAAAGAATATGAATTACATCCAATTAGTTAGGCAAGCACAGAAATGTGAGAAAGAGCAAAGTCAGCAATATCCCAGACTACTGGAGGGGTACAATTTGGACAGACTGCCTACTTCAAAAAGATTTCCATGGTGCCATAATATATTTCCTCCTTCCCATGCTTCTCTCTGCTAGAATCATTAAAAGTTCCAAGAGGAGACCTCACCTGGACCAGTCATGGTACTCAAGCTCCTAAACACCTTGAGTGGTCAATAGATAAACACGTGACTCAAGCCAGGCCAACCTGAATTCTCTCCTGCCAATTTAAAAACTTAGGATAAGAGTAACTGACTAGCTGATTAAAGACAAAGTAAAATGTTAGGATGTTAACAGTCATATGCACCCATGGAATTAAAAAAAAAATGAAACAACACTTTCTGTCGTAGAAAATAATGAAAGAGGCATGTGTAGAGAGTGAAAGGTGTGCCTGTGCTGGGTTTAGGTGTGTGTGTATAAGAAAGTGAACGAATAGAGGGAAGGAAAGACGAAGGGAGGGAGGAGGAAAGGGAGATGGAGAAGGAGAGAGAGATTTTTTTTACAGAGATTGAAAAGGCAAACTTAATATATCTCTCGTCTTGCTTAACCTAGCTTCAGTTGGGTTTAGAGCGAACAGAAGGACCAAGTGGCATAAACATATTAATTGAGGGTCATGATCCAGAACTCAGGTTCTGATGAATTTCTGCTGATGTGGCCCTCATTCTTACTTCCCTATGCATGGTCATGGTGGCTGAGGGGTCCTGGAGGACAAGAAATGTGGCATTAATGTGGTTTCACCAGGTTGAACCATAAGAAAGTATGAAGGTAAGATATCAAAATATAACAGAGCAGATGAACATGGTACCTTGCTATAAATACCTCAAACAGCACTGACCACCATTAACATGTTTAGATCATCATGAAATGATGCAATTTATGTAATGAATCTAGGTATTTTTATGCACACATTTTCACTTAGCAATGCTTATAAAATCAGCAATAAAGAAAGCAATAATTTTTATACATGATATTCGCAAGCCAACAAACAATCATCTGGATACTTACTTCAAAATATTTACCTGCACCTAAATCTTTTTTATACCAAATTCGTATTAAGTATACAAATAGGCAATTGAGTGAGGTTTCAGTTTTGTAAGATGTTGACTTCCCTCTCTCCAATCTCTCTCCCTCTCTCTCTCTCTCTCTCTTTCTCTCTCTCTCTCTCTCTCTCTCTCTCTCTCTCTCACACACACACACACACACACACACACACACACACTTAGAGATAACAATTTGTGGTTAAAAATTCAAAGAGTAGGGAAAACAACTGAATATGCCACAGCTTTCATGTTTTATGTTTAATTTATAATTCATTAAAATCATTTGCTGTATGATGGAGAATGGATTCTTACAAATAGAAAAAAAAAGATAAACAACTTTAAAACAGTATTGTTCAGCTAATTCTTTGAGATTGTTGAAAGTATCTGTTTCTTACGGGTAGGAATACATAGTGGAGCTCATATGCTTGGTCCTCCTCACTGATAATCACTCGATTGCTGACTGAAAATACCCTCAAATCCAGGGATGATGCCTTGTTTATACAAAGCCTCAAAGCCATCCATTGCACTCTTGACCCCCTTGGCTTGGGAAACCCTCCAAGTAGGAAGTTCTGCTGTTTTCCCTTTTTGGATGTGCCCCATTCAGTTCTTGAGCCAATCTGATTGGAAACTGTGTCAGAAGTTCGCAACACCATCTGGTGATCATTTTTATTTCAATTAATTAATTTACTGCCTTTTTCCTATAACTTGTCCTTAAACTGTCAAAATTTTGGTTGAATTAATAAAAGGTGGGGATCTACCTTAGTTTTCCCCCATCAAACACTCCTGTTCAATTATAAAACCACCCAGAAACTCAGCTTTATGGCCTGGGTCCTGATTTTTTTTTAATGTTTACTTTTGAGAGAGAGGGAGAGCATGAGCAGAGGAGGGGCAGAGAGAGAGAGAGGGGGAGACAGAGGATCCGAAGCGGGCTCCGTGCTTACAGCAGAGTCCGTGGCAGGGCTATATTTCACAAACCATGAAATCATGATCTGAGCTGAAGTCTGAAGTTGGATGCTTAACTGACTGAGCCACTTAGGTGGCCCCTTATCTTCTGCTTGGTTCCTATGAGTAATCTTTACCAGACACTCAAGTCTAATATATCTCAAGGCTAGCTGTTGTAATATGACAATTATGGAAACATATTTTTACTAAAAGATCTGTCCATCTGAAATTAAAATTTAACTAGGTGTCTTACATTTTTATTTGTTGATTCTGGCAGTGGGTAGTTGGGTCCAGACTATGAACCAGTATCAAATAAACAGAATCCCTTGGATTGTTCTGAAACCTTATCTACCCCAAGAAAACATTTGGTGTAATGTCAGATCTCACATTCCTATCCTAATTGAGTGCCTCTTTTACTAGCAGCTACTTCTGATGTTTTATTGAATTTTCTCTACCTCAAGATATAATTTTTCAACAGATATAGAATCTCAACAAGGTAGTTTCAAAGGTGCCTTCCAAGTCTAAATCGTGTCTCAAATACTGGCATTCCTAAACACAAACCCAGGTTTTATCATGCAAGCCTAAATCTTTGGATTACTTAATCCTGTGTTATCCAGAGTGAGCTCTTGAATAATGTCTAAGACTGGCATATTGTATTAGTGTGTTTGCAAATGTGACTATAAGGTGACACTCTTACACTTACCCTGTAGAATACAAGAATATTCTAAACTCCTGATTTTCATAACAGAAGAAAAGCATTTGAGCTTCTATTAAGATAATTAACAAAATGGAGGTTGTACTTGCAGTTGGAAATTTCCTTTAAACACAGCATGTGTTTAGTAATAGTCTATAGTAATAGCTTTGTTTGTCCCTTGCCAGCAGTTTAGAAAAGGAACGAAAATTTTAAAATTCTTACATATTCAAGGGAGTTATTTTACTTAGGGCATACATATAGTTATGTTTCTAAATAAGCCAAAGCCTCTGTTATTAAAGTGAAACTAACTTTATAGACCAGTTCAAATTGATCAAAACAATTGTAGAGGAAAAAAAAGAAAAATAAAACAACAAAAAAATCCCTAGAGGACGCTAGAAACAAGAGATATGCTTACAAATTAATCTTCTAGCTCATATGACACATGCTTTTTCAAACAAACAAAAAAAAAGCATAACGTCATTTGAAATAATATATGTAAATTATCGCAATGACACATATTGCCAAGTTCACAAACACTTGAAACTGAGTTTCCTCAGTAGAGCATTGAAGTGACAGCAGTGGAATCGGATATACACTCAAAGATGGAGAAAGAACATTACAAAATAATGTTTCAAAAATAAAATAATGTAAATGCTTAATAAAATAATTGGGAACAAATTCAAAATGTTTTTGACAGTTGTCATTTATGTTGATTCAATCTGAGCTATGATAAAGATATTATAATTATATTTATTTATTATCCAACTGAAATAGTGATTCCTGAGTTTAAAAAATCAAATCAGAGTATCTAAATGATTATGCCAATGATATGGTTTAACACTGTAAGAAAGAAATGAAGTTTACTCCTTGAACTCACGTATCCTTTATAAAAAGTGATAATGACAATAAAACAATAATAAATGTATAGAAGTAACAAAACAGATCTGTTTCTACACTAGGTATCAAAGTAGATGTGGAGTCTTGAGGTACCCTGGTCTGCTGGGCATGAAGAAATAAGATGTACCTCCTAGAACCTAGTAAACTCAGTAGCTGCCTTGGAAGATTCTCATGCAAAATTGTGGCTTTAGTTCAACAAATAATGTCTCCCCAACAGAAAATATGCCTTGATCAAACAGAAGTGTTGAAAGGCCAAAAATGTTACTTTATATGATAAAGCTGCCTGTTATCTACATACTAAAGCATTTAATTGACAAACTAGGCTCTAAGGATGAAAACTTAGGTTACTTGAAAATCAGTGTCCAGAAAGGTGAAATGCGAGAGAAACCAATTTGTAGTTTGAAAGAAACAATGATAAACTTTAAAAAGCAAACAACATATTTGATACAAAAAATGGCACAATGAAATATGAAATGAAATAGTAACACTAAAGAAGCTAGCGTTTTTTGAGCACTTACACTGATTTGGTATTTTGGTAGTACCTTACAGAATTCATCTTTTATGCTTATCAAACATGCTTATAATGTAAGCTCTGCCATCTTTACATGCATAGGAGAAACATATTCATAAGATTTGAGTCACTTGTTCAAAGTCACCTACAGAGCAGTGAAGCCAAGATTAAAACTGAGGTTTAAAATCCAAGATAATGCTGTTAGCTGTTGTACTATACTATCCCTGTGTGTTACATAACTGTTTACAGACAATGAGCTAAAGGGCATTTTAAAAAGAATAAAAAAGAAGGGCGCCTGGGTGGCTCAGTCGGTTGAGCTTCTGCCTTCAGCTCAGGTCATGATCTCACACTCCATGAGTTTGAGTCCCACATCGGGCTCTGTGCTGACAGCTCAGAGCCTGGAGCCTGCTTCAGATTCTGTGTCTCCCTCTCTCTCTGCCTCCCCTGCTCATGCTCTGTCTCTCTCTGTCTCAAAAACAAATAAAAACATTAAAAAAAAATTTAACAGAATAAAAGAAATGAACACATTGCTTTTGGAAATCAAAAGATTCTGTGTCAACTACAGACTTAGACACTGACTAGCTATATGAACATGGGGAAAACATTTTAATTCTCTGGGACTCATTTTTCCTCATCTGTAACATTAGGAAATGAACTGTGGTAGATTTTTGCAGCGATAATCCCCAGTTTGTTCATGACTTTCTATATCCACACATTTGTATACATCCTTTGCACGCTGATGCAGGGCCTCCCACTGTGACTTGCTTTGGTAGATGAGAGAATAGAAAATGTGATAAAACACAGGCTTGAAAATTCCTTGCTCAGTGGGGCTTACCCTCTCTTGCTGCTTCTGGGATCCCTGCAAGAGCAGCAATATGAATCATCTCAGGCTAGGCAAACCTGTGACTCAGTCATCCTTTCCACTGCACACGACAGCCAGCACCAACCATCAGACATGTAAATGAGGTCAGCAGACTATAGCCACATGAATGAGTCCAGAAAAAGCCATCAAAAGAACTACTCAGCTGAGCTCAGCCCAAACTGCTGACAGATACAACTGCAAGCTAGTGGGTGACTGTTGTTTTCAGCCATGGGTAAGCAAACATTTTTTTTTTCAGTATAGGGCCAGACAGTAAATGTTTTAGGCTGTGTGGGTCATACAATCTCTATCACAATTGCTCAATTCTGTTGTTGTAGCACCAAAGCAGTCATAGCTAATAAGCAAATAAATGGGCATGGCTGTGTTCCAATAAAACTTTATTTACAAAAACAGGCATCGAAAACAAAAACAGAAACAAAACACAGGCAGCACTTGGATGTGGTTCAGGCAGTAGTTTTCCAACCCCTTTTTTAAGCCAAAAAACTTTAAGGTGGTTTGTTATACAGCAGAAGCTGATAGCTTGCTCAAGATGGGCTCATTAACATTGAGAAAATCAATTCTGTAATTAGAATTTGAATTACAAGTGAAATCATAATTACATTATTCCAATTAAAATCTGTTCCCTAAATACCAAGTATTCATCATTGAATAGAATACAAAATATTTTTTCCTCTAATTCAAATTTATTTTTGGTGGAAGTGATTGCTTTAAACGTGGGATACAATACTAAAATTATATTAACTAGAACAATAAAAATATAACTGAAATTTCACATAATACCTCTTCCATGGCCCTATGAGATCAACATTCTTCTGCATGCATGTACAAACACAGTTAAAGTTTGAAAATAACTAGTTATATGTGCTTTAAAAAGCACAGTTGCTAAGCAAGATGATAAGCCCACTGATCTAAGGAAAGTTAAGGAGAATTAAATAAACCAAAATGTTGCAAATATCTTATTATGCATATTATATGTATTATTTAATGTAAAATGTTAAATGTGATCCTTCATGTGATGTGCCAGTTGTAAAGGCCATCTCTAAAATATGAGAGTGAAGAGAATGGATGATGCTGAGGAATATGGTAGTTTTAAAAGATCTATGTGTCCTTGAATGCTGAATGAGGATAATTTTGACCCAAATATGTCACTGTTAATTTATGCAGAATATATCTCAGAAGAAATTCCATTAATGTTATTAACTGACAGAATTTTAGTGTAAAAGAGAACTGATAACATCAAAAGTGTGTATATATGTGTAGAATGAAGAGCAGGAGCAGAATGTGAAAGTAGACAGTAGAAAGAGAGGAGAGTAGAAAGAGAGGAGAGTAGAAAGAGAGGAGAGTAGAAAGACAGAAGGAGAGAACACTTAGCAAAGAGTAAAGTTTGAACTGAACTTCAGAGGAAACTTCAGTTTAAAGCAGAGTGAGAACAGTTCTGTGTTGAAGGTTAATTTTAGAAAGAAAAAAAAAGTCTAACCTAGATAAGTTACTTCTCTAACTTATGTGGGTTAAAAATTCAGAGTATTAGGACCATTAAGAACATTCTAGAAGCTGTCAAAATACTATCATAAGAATTCATGATGGAACTAAGGAATAATTTCTGTCTTTATGAGTAGTCAGGGATACAGCAGATAGACTTAGGACAACATTCTTAGTAGTAGGTGGAATATATATAAAAATACATGTACAAATGATAGGTCCCTAGCATGTCAAAAACACTGATAATCTTAACACTAAGTGTTAAGATCAATAATTATATAAGAAGCAACTATGACTTAAGCAATGAAGAATTTGTAGATTAATTTCTTATTAGAATTGTGGTTTATGAATAAATGCATTGATTCACAAGTTATTTTTTTAATGGTTAAAATTTTCAGACACAGATAGCAAATGATTGGAACCTAGCCTATTTGCAAAATATAGGAAAAACAAAATTATTGCCCAAGGCATTCCTTAGTGATGAATTATTTTAAATTTGGAGGCACCTGAATGGCTCAGCAGGTTGAGTGTCTGACTCTTGGTTTTAGTTCAGGTCATGATCTCACGGTTTGTTTGATCAAACCCCACATTGGGCTCTGGGCTGACGGTGTGGAGCCTGCTTGGGATTGTCTCTCTCCCTCTCTTCCCCTTCCCCACTCTCTCTCTCAAAATAAATAAACTTTTTTTTTTAATTGTCTTAAATTTTAAGAATAACTAGGAGTAATTTCTGTAGATTGCTGAAAGTAATATAAATTGGTACAATGTTTCTTAAAACATCAAGATTCTTAATTGTTTATATATTTCATGTAATTCTATTCATAATAATCACTTATAAAATTTTATGCACAAGTATATTTTTTTTCAACTTTTTTTTTTTTTTTTTTGGACAGAGAGAGACAGAGCATGAACGAGGGAGGGTCAGAGAGAGAGGGAGACACAGAATCGGAAACAGGCTCCAGGCTCCGAGCCATCAGCCCAGAGCCTGACGCGGGGCTCGAACTCACGGACCGCGAGATCGTGACCTGGCTGACGTCGGACGCTTAACCGACTGCGCCACCCAGGCGCCCCTATGCACAAGTATATTGATTATAGTCATTTTATTTTTCTAAACTGACAACAGGAAGGCCAACAATAAGGAAATGGTTAAATAAAATATGGTAAATAAAAATAACACATTTTATGTGACCGTAAAAATTTTTAAAAAGTGTCATCAATCTGAGAACCTCATTATCCTAGTTGAATAGTACAAAAGTGACATAAAAATCACACATGCATAATGCATATGTGTATGAATACTTATTTGTAGAGAAAAATCTGTCAGAAAATATGTTAAAACAATAATAGTAATTATTCCTGAAGTGGTAGCATTTACTCCTTTACACTTTTAAAAGTTTCTAAAATTTGCAAATATGAACCAATATTGCTTTTATAGGGATTAAAAAATATGGTGTCAGGAAATACTATTCCTTCTAGCTCAAAAACTCAAATCTTTCTTACTTTGACATGCAAGGCTGATCACAATCTATTAGCAAGTATCTTTTTTATCCACGTCTACTCTTCCTTTCTACTTATTGCAAATAGATCACACTTTCTTATTTTTATTCTTCAGTCCAGTGCCTTTGTTCTGTTCTGTTTACCTAGAACAGTTCACCTGTTTCTCTCGATGTGACTCCTTCCTATTTTGAAACCCTCTTCCTAGTGCAGATCTTCCTTACAGTGGAGTTACATCCCAAAAAACCCATCACAGGCTGAAAATAATAGTAAATCAAAAAGTTTAGCTTAGCTTATCTTAAATGTATTCAGAACACTTACCTTAGCCTACAGTTAGTTGTGCAAGATCATTTAACACAAAGCCTTTTTTATAATACAATGTAGAATAGCTCATGTAATTTATGGAATACTGCACAGAAAGTGAAAAACTGAATGATTGTATGGGTACAGAATGGCTGTAAGTGTATCGGTTGTTTGCCCTGGTGTGGCCAACTGGGAACTGTGGCTCACTGCCACTACCCAGCATCACAAGAAGGCATCACACCACATATTACTAGCCTGGGAAATGATCAAAGTTCAAAACCTGAAGAACAGTTTCTACTCAATGTGTATCACTCTCACATCATCATAAGTCAAAAAACTGTGCCTCAAACCATAGTAAGTCAGAGGCGATCTGTACCCTCACATTCCAGAGACCTTAAATAACCACTCTCCTGAACAATTCTCTTAACTTCCATTGATAGTAGAATGTCACCTACTCAACTGTCAGGGATAGAAATCCAACTTAAGCCAGCTTTTACCAAAGATGGGGGCAGGGTGAAAAAAGAGGGAGAGGTTAAAATGTTTCCTCATTGTAGGCAGGATTTTTCAACATCAGTGTTACTGACAGTCTGTGTTGCGGCAACACCGTGTCCTGTGCATTGTAGGACGTTTAGCAGCATCCCTGGCCTCTGCCCATTGGATACCAGTAGCACTCCCAGTGTCACCAACAACATTTCCAGACACTGCCAAATATCCTCTTGGAGGCAATATTACCATGCTGAGAACCACTGGTTTTGGAGAAAATGGAAAGGCCTGTCGGATCCCAAAGACTAAAATCACGTTCTCAAAATTAATTCCTCCATCCAAAAGGCTGTCACTTCACAAGCTGTTCACTGTCCACCCCAGACTTCAAAACTACCAGATTAAACACGCTGGGGGGAAAATACATTGTTCAAAATAGTAACTCTGATGAAAAATCTGATACAATCTCTAAATGCCCTAACACTGAACTAATAATCTCTTTGGATGGTGTAATAGAGTTCTGAAGAGACAAGGGCAAGGCCACTTATTCACCCTGACGGGTAATATTACTGTTGTCACTAATCAACCATCTGAGGAAAGAAGATATTTTGATTCTAAGAAGTGAGAGGGTATTCAGCTGTTCCTTAGTTTTTTTGTTTTGTTTTGTTTTTTGTTTCTTTCTCTGCTTAATAAGACTGTAAGCTACTTAAAGGCAAGCGATATCTTTCCAACATCTTTTATCCATCCACAGTTCCCACAATGTTGTCTTGTAGAAAGTGCAATACATAGTGACTTATTAACTAAAACTTTTTAAAGGAAGTTCCAGTTTTTTTTTAACTCATGGAGACTAAACTGATCTCATTTTTTTGTGTTTCAAAAAAGTATCTTATAATCTATATAGAAACCTTCTGAATATATTAAATTAAATTTGTTCTGTAAAATTATATTCTTAAAAAACTTTTAAAAATAAAAAAAACTGCTTTAATTGTGATTAATTTGATATGAGTGCACAGTAAATTTTCCATCTAAACCCAAATATTCAGTGTGGCAGAACTATAGGACAGAATTAGGAAAATGTGAAAGACTAAATATAAACTTTTTGAGATGAGAAATTATATTTCTAATGACTAATATTTATTTCTATGTGTGGAAATGTGCATAGGTTTTAAATAATGATGAGCATCTGGCAATATACATAAACCTATGAAGAGCTTTATAAATACATATACATTTTAAAATGTTTTAAATTTATCTTCCTTAATGAAATTATCCACAGGACATACTATACTTAAAAAAAGCTTTTTAAAAAATGTCTACAACATTTTGTTTGGAAATAAAAATGTGTTATGTTGATCCAGCACTCCTTTAACATCATACTTTTTAAAAACAGAATGCAATAAAGCAATGGATTTCGGGTTAAGGATACGAGTCTCAAGTCAAGGAAACACAAATTCAAATTGGATTTTAAGGAGTTTGAAAGCAAACTAAATGAGCCTTGTTGTATATACTTTTTGTTTCCTATAATTTTACAAAGCAATTTTTATCTGTCAGTGAGGGCTGTGCCAGCTGTTGAAAAAACCTAATTTGAATAAGATGTAAAATGCAGAACTGCCATACAAAAACCACAATAAGACCCTGACTTTCATACCAGATATATTATTTGATCTTCAGCTCCGTGGAAAACATTTCAGCCTAAATAATGACAATTTACTCTAAATGGAATTATTTTTGACCATAAAAATGTAACATATAATGCATTAATCTATCTTAGATATATTCTTCTTTTAAATATACTACTAGAATAAGACTTTCATGATCCTGTAAGAAATTACCTGAAATTTATAATTTAAAAATTTTTCCTAAACCTATTCAAATTCTTGAGCCTAATGTTTTAATGGACAAAACTTAAGAGAAGCAGTATTTCAGCCATATTTTCTTGCACTTACATTTAAACTCTCTAAATATTGTATATATTTAATTCACTTTAAATATAATTTTTAAATTTTCATATACGTTATTAGAAGAAAAATAATGTTTTTAAAGATTGCAATGACATATTTTGGTGTTTACAAATAATATGTAACACAAGTAAAGGTATGCAAATGGCACATTTAATCAACTGTTGATTTCAGAATAACTGAAATATAAAGAGCAAATAAGGATCTCTTGATGACATCTGAGAATCTAATACTTCTAAGAATGTTGCACTTCACAAAAATAACAATGAAGCAAAATTCATAGTTATCAATCTGAGTACTGTCTCATAAATTAATAAGCAAATACCACCCAATACTGATAAACACAAATGTTTCCAATGTTACATAATATTTCTTTGGTTTGTTGTATTTTTATTTTTTTATTTTTTTGTGATTTTGCCTTCAGTCTGTTGTCTGGGCATTTTTTATAACAGTTTAATTAATATATCATACACTTCACTCACAATTCAATGTTTTGCTATATTCACAGTTATACAACTGTCACTATAATCAGTTTTGGGATATTTTCATGCCCCAAAAGAAAGGCCATACTCTTAGTCATGACCTGTCATTTCCCCAAAACCTCTTCTGAGCTATAGGCAACCACTAATTTATTTTTTATTTATATTTATTTGCTTTGGACATTTCATATGAAAGAAATCACAGGATATATGGTCTTTTGTGACTGACCTCTTTCACTTGGCATGATGTTTTCAAAGTTCACCAACATTGTAGCATGTACAGATACTTTATTTTGTTTTATTGCCAAATAATATTCTATTTTATGGGTATACCACATATTATTTATCTATTATGTGCTGATGGATATTTGAGTTGTTTTGACTTTTTGACTATTGCGAATAGTTCTTCCATGAACAAAATTTTGTTTAGGCATACGTTTTCATTTGTCTTAACTATACACCAAAGAGTGAACTGTTTTCTTTTCTGAAAAGAGAAGAATGCCTTGCTAAATGGATCGCTTTTGTATCTTATATTCATCATGTAATTTTTATTTTATTAACAGCTTGAACGAAACAACTGCTTTTTGAGACAACACTATATTTTGTTCTTGTGATATCTGTTAGACATAATTTCAAATGATAACTTTTGCTTTTCATTTTATAAATACCACCAGTATCGAAACTCACATAAATAGTGGCTTACATTCTATTTTCATTTGAGACCCTGTTTAAAAAGTAAGTTAAGTAAGCTGATATCCAACTTGACATTTTTTTCTCTAAATGGAAATATTTGGCCATTTAAAGTTTTAATATATGGCTAAGAAACTGAGAGTATGAAATGTCATGTGAGAATTCTTTCAAGTCTACCTATCTTAACTTGTAATAAATGCCTTTCTTCTGTGTGGCAAGCAATTGAAATGTTATCCATCAGTATTCTGTTTCAATTCAGTAGAAATGAAAAATGCCTGATGTCACTGTCAAACATACTCAGGAAGATTTGATGAGCAAGCCCATAGGAAAACTGTCTTTTCTCAGCAATGCTCTGATGATTGGCACAATTTGTGTGCAGATGTTTTCCTTTAATTTACAATTCTGATATTCAGAGAAGAGCTTACCTTTTTCAGATGATGTATCCGTAATATAGCAAGGGAATTCCTCACTAAAAAATTATCCATGTACAAGAGCTTTGAGGTGCCTTTAGAGACCAACTATAGCTCTAGAACCAGTGTCCCTCTGCTTGATCAGTTTATAGATCCACTGATTTCACAAGCCACACCATGGAGTACATATTAGATTTCAAATATGGAGGGAATGCTGTTAATATTTTTTTACAATCCAATAAGAAAATTATTTTAGCACAATCCTAGGAATTAGGACTTTTATAGTGACAAACTATATTAGATGTGGCATATTAGAGAAAAGAAAGATAAGAGAGAAAAAAAAAGCACACATGAATACGAATTAACATTTAACCTAACTGAAGTTTAAACCAAAGTTCGATGCACTAGAAACACCTTTGTTTTGCCAAAAATATCTTAGTGTGGCTTCTAGGTGTAAATCAGAATTTTACCAAGGTTATATACAATCCACAATTCCTGGTCCATTATGAAGTTGTTTTGGTGAGTTGATCAAAGTGTATGTGTTTCTCTAACCAAAGAACCATTAAGAAGAGAATGATGCACTAAACTGCCTAAGAAATGCTGCTGATTCCTAGTGTGGGACTGAGTTTGTGTGATCAAAATTAAATTCCTTGGTAGTACACAAATAAACAACCTAACCTTACACTTTAATGGAACTAGATAAGGAACAATAAATGAAATCCAAAACCAGCAGAAGGAAGGAAATGATAAAGATTAGAGAAGAAATAAATGATATAGAAACTAAAAAGTCAATAGAATAGATCAATGAAAACAGGAGCTGGTTCTTTGAAAAGATCAACAAAATTGACCAATTTCTAGTTAGATACATTAAAGAAAACAGAGAGAGAGAGAAGGAACTCAAACATAATCACAAATGAAGGAGAAATAATAAGCAACACAATGGAAATACAGTTATAAAATAATATTATGCAAAACTATATGCCAAAAAATTAGACAACCTAAAAGAAATGGATAAATTCCTAGAAACCTAATCTAGAAACTGAAGTAAGAAGAAACAAAATTTAAACAGACAGATTACCAGAAAGAGGGTGAATCACTGGGACACCTGGGTGGCTCAATTGGGCTGAGTGTTTACTTTGGCTCACGTCATGATCTCATGGTTCATGATTTCCAGCTCCACATAGGGCTTGCTGCTATCAGCATGGAGCCCATTTCGGATCCTCTGTCCCCCTGTCTCTCTGTCCTTCCCCTGATTGTGCTCTCTCTTTCTCTCTCTCTCTCTCTCTCTCTCTCTCTCTAAAATATAAATAAACATTTAAAAAGAGAGACAGAGAGAGAGAGAGAGAGAGAATCAGTGATCAAAAAACTCGAACAAACAAAAGTCCAGGACCAGCTGATTTCATAGGTGAATGCTACCAAATATTTAGAGAAGAGTTAATAACTATTCTACTTGAACTATTCCAAAAAAATAGAAGAAGAAAAACTTCAAAGTTTGTTCATGAGACCAACATTACCCTGATACCAGAACCAGATAAAGACATTACAGAAAAAGAAAACTACAGGCCAATATCTCTGATGAACATAACTGCAAAAACCTTCAACAGAATATTAGCAAACTGAATCCAACAAAACATTAAAAAAATCATTCAACATGATCAAGTCGGATTTATTCCTGATATTCAAGGGGGTCTGATATTTGCAAATCAATATGATAAATCATATCAACAAGCAAAAGAACAAAATACATATGATTGTTTCCAGAAATGCAGAAAAAGCATTTGACAAAGGACAATGCCCATTCATGATAAAATCCCTCAACAAAGCAGATTTAGAGGGAACATACCTCAACATAATAAAGGCCATATGTCAAAAACCCACAGCTAATACCATACTCAATGGGGAAAAACAGAACTTTCCCCCTAATGTAAGGAACAAGACAAGGATCTCTATTCTCACCACTTTTATTCAACATACTGCTGGAAGTCCTAGACCCAGCAATCAGACAAGAGAAATAAATAAAAGGTATCCAAATTGGTAAGGAAGAATTAAAACTATTTGCAGATGTCATAATATTATATATAGACAATCCTAAAGACTCCACTAAAAAACTACTAGGACTGATAAATGAATTCAGGAGAATACAAAATTAATGTGCTGAAATCTGTTCCATTTCTACAAACTAGTAAGAAGAAAAGAGAAATTAAGAAAACAATCTCCTTTACAATTGTAGCAAAAAATAATAAGATACCTAGAAATAAACCTAACCAAAGGGAGGAAAGACCTGTACTCTGAAGACTATAAAATATTGATGAAAGAAAATGAAGACAACACAAAGAAATGAAAAGATATTCTATGCGTATGGATTGAAGGAACAAATATTGTTAAAATGTCTATACTACCAAAAGTGTAAAATAAATTTAATAAGTGTAAAATAAATTTAATGCAATCATTCTCAAAAACTCCACAGAATTTTTCACAGAACTAGAACAAGCAATCCTAAAATTTATATGGAACCACAGAAGACCCCAAATAGTCAAATCAATTTTGAAAAAGAAAGCAAAACTCAATGCATTACAATTCTAGAGTTCAAGTTATATTACAAAGCTAGAGTAATCAAAACCACTTAGTATGGACAAAACATAGACACAGAGATCAATGAAACAGAAAAGAAAACCCAGAAATAAACCCACAATTATATGGTCAGTTAATCTTCAACAAAAATGGAAACATTATCCAATGGCAAAAAGACAGTCTTTTCAAGAAATGATGCTGGGAGGAGAGAGGGAAGATGGCAGCATAGGAGGACGCTGGGCTCACTGCGCGTCCTGCTGATCACTTAGATTCCACCTACACCTGCCTAAATAACCCAGAAAACCGCCAGAGGATTAGCAGAACGGAATCTACAGAGCCAAGTGCAGACGAGAGACCCACGGAAGAGGGTAGGAAGGGCGGCGAGGCGGTGCGCGCTCCACGGACTGGCGGGAGGGAGCCGGGGCGGAGGGGCGGCCCACCGGCCAAGCAGAGCCCCCGAGTCTGGCTGGCAAAAGCGGAGGGGCCGGACGGACTGTGTTCCTACAGCAAGCACGACTTAATGTCTTGGAGGTCATAAATTAACAGCTCTGCTCAGAAAGCGGGAAGGCTGGAGGACAAAGGGAGGGAGAGTTGCTGAGCTCCCGGACGACAGAGCTCAGCTTGGCGGGGAACAAAGGCGCTCGCCAGCGCCATCTCCCCCGCCCATCCCCCAGCCAAAATCCCAAAGGGAAGAGTTCCTGCCAGGGAACTTTCTCGCTCCGCGCAAATACCCAACTCTGTGCTTCTGCGGAGCCAAACCTCCGGCAGCAGATCTGACTCCCTCCCGCTGCCACAGGGCCCCTCCTAAAGTGGATCACCTAAGGAGAAGCGAGCTAAGCCTGCCCCTCCTGCCCCCGTGCACCTTGCCTACCTGCCCAAGCTAATACGCCAGATCCCCAGCACCACAAGCCTGGCAGTGTGCAAGTAGCCCAGACGGGCCACAAGGAGAGGGGAAGAGAAGGCACACACCAGTCTGACTGTGGCCCCAGCGGTGGGCTGGGGGCAGACATCAGGTCGGACTGCGGCCCCGCCCACCAACTCCAGTTATACACCACAGCACAGGGGAAGTGCCCTGCAGGTCCTCACCACTCCAGGGACTATCTAAAATGACCAAACGGAAGAATTCCCCTCAGAATAATCTCCAGGAAATAACAACAGCTAATGAACTGATCAAAAAGGATTTAAATAATATAACAGAAAGTGAACTTAGAATAATAGTCATAAAATTAATCTCTGGGCTTGAAAACAGTATAGAGGACAGCAGAGAATCTCTTGCTACAGAGATCAAGGGACTAAGGAACAGCCAGGAGGAGCTGAAAAGCGCTTTAAATGAAATGCAAAACAAAATGGAAACGACGACAGCTCGGATTGAAGAGGCAGAGGAGAGAATAGGTGAACTTGAAGATAAAGTTATGGAAAAAGAGGAAGCTGAGAGAAAGAGAGATAAAAAAATCCAGGAGTATGAGGGGAAAATTAGAGAACTAAGTGATACACTAAAAAGAAATAATATACGCATAATTGGTATCCCAGAGGAGGAAGAGAGAGGGAAAGGTGCTGAAGGGGTACTTGAAGAAATTATAGCTGAGAACTTCCCTGAACTGGGGAAGGAAAAAGGCATTGAAATCCAAGAGGCACAGAGAACTCCCTTCAGACGTAACTTGAATCGATCTTCTGCATGACATATCATAGTGAAACTGGCAAAATACAAGGATAAAGAGAAAATTCTGAAAGCAGCAAGGGATAAACGTGCCCTCACATATAAAGGGAGACCTAGAAGACTCGTGACTGATCTCTCTTTTGAAACTTGGCAGGCCAGAAAGGCTTGGCACGATATCTTCAGTGTGCTAAACAGAAAAAATATGCAGCCGAGAATCCTTTATCCAGTAAGTCTGTCATTTACAATAGAAGGAGAGATAAAGGTCTTCCCAAACAAACAAAAACTGAAGGAATTCGTCACCACTAAAACAGTCCTACAAGAGATCCTAAGGGGGATCCTGTGAGACAAAGTACCAAAGATATCACTACAAGCATAAAACATACAGACATCACAATGACTCTAAACCCGTATCTTCCTATAATAACACTGAATGTAAATGGATTAAATGCGCCAACCAAAAGACACAGGGTATCAGAATGGATGAAAAAACAAGACCCATCTATTTGCTGTCTACAAGAGACTCATTTTAGATCTGAGGACACCTTTAGATTCAGAGTGAGGGGATGGAGAGCTATTTATCATGCTACTGGAAGCCAAAAGAAAGCTGGAGTAGCCATACTTATATCAGACAAACTAGACTTTAAATTAAAGGCTGTAACAAGAGATGAAGAAGGGCATTATATAATAATTACAGGGTCTATCCATCAGGAAGAGCTAACAATTATAAATGTCTATGCGCCGAATACCGGAGCCCCCAAATATATAAAAGAATTACTCATAAACATAAGCAACCTTATTGATAAGAATGTGGTAATTGCAGGGGACTTTAACACCCCACTTACAGAAATGGATAGATCATCTAGACACATGGTCAATAAAGAAACAAGGGCCCTGAGTGATACATTGGATCAGATGGACTTAACAGATATATTTAGAACTCTGCATCCCAAAGCAACAGAATATACTTTCTTCTCGAGTGCACATGGAACATTCTCCAAGATAGATCATATACTGGGTCACAAAACAGCCCTTCATAAGTTTACAAGAATTGAAATTATACCATGCATACTTTCAGACCACAATGCTATGAAGCTTGAAATCAACCACAGGAAAAAGTCTGGAAAACCTCCAAAAGCATGGAGGTTAAAGAACACCCTACTAACGAATGAGTGGGTCAACCAGGCAATTAGAGAAGAAATTAAAAAATATATGGAAACAAACGAAAATGAAAATACAACAATCCAAACGCTCTGGGACGCAGCGAAGGCAGTCCTGAGAGGAAAATACATTGCAATCCAGGCCTATCTCAAGAAACAAGAAAAATCCCAAATACAAAATCTAACAGCACACCTAAAGGAAATAGAAGCAGAACAGCAAAGGCAACCTAAACCCAGCAGAAGAAGAGAAATAATAAAGATCAGAGCAGAAATAAACAATATAGAATCTAAAAAAAACTGTAGAGCAGATCAACGAAACCAAGAGTTGGTTTTTTGAAAAAATAAACAAAATTGACAAACCTCTAGCCAGGCTTCTCAAAAAGAAAAGGGAGATGACCCAAATAGATAAAATCATGAATGAAAATGGAATGATTACAACCAATCCCTCAGAGATACAAACAATTATCAGGGAATACTATGAAAAATTATATGCTAACAAATTGGACAACCTGGAACAAATGGACAAATTCCTAAACACCCACACTCTTCCAAAACTCAATCAGGAGGAAATAGAAAGTTTGAACAGACCCATAACCAGCGAAGAAATTGAATCGGTTATCAAAAATCTCCCAACAAATAAGAGTCCAGGACCAGATGGCTTCCCAGGGGAGTTCTACCAGACGTTTAAAGCAGAGATAATACCTATCCTTCTCAAGCTATTCCAAGAAATAGAAAGGGAAGGAAAACTTCCAGACTCATTCTATGAAGCCAGTATTACTTTGATTCCTAAACCAGACAGAGACCCAGTAAAAAAAGAGAACTACAGGCCAATATCTCTGATGAATATGTATGCAAAAATTCTCAATAAGATACTAGCAAATCGAATTCAACGGCATATAAAAAGAATTATTCACCATGATCAAGTGGGATTCATTCCTGGGATGCAGGGCTTGTTCAACATTCGCAAATCAATCAACGTGATACATCACATTAATAAAAAAAAAGAGAAGAACCATATGATCCTGTCAATCGATGCAGAAAAGGCCTTTGACAAAATCCAGCACCCTTTCTTAATAAAAACCCTCGAGAAAGTTGGGATAGAAGGAACATACTTAAAGATCATAAAAGCCATTTATGAAAAGCCCACAGCTAACATCATCCTCAATGGGGAAAAACTGAGAGCTTTTTCCCTGAGATCAGGAACACGACAGGGATGTCCACTCTCACCGCTGTTGTTTAACATAGTGCTGGAAGTTCTAGCATCAGCAATCAGACAACAAAAGGAAATCAAAGGCATCAAAATTGGCAAAGATGAAGTCAAGCTTTCGCTTTTTGCAGATGACATGATATTATACATGGAAAATCCGATAGACTCCACCAAAAGTCTGCTAGAACTGATACATGAATTCAGCAAAGTTGCAGGATACAAAATCAATGTACAGAAATCAGTTGCATTCTTATACACTAACAATGAAGTAACAGAAAGACAAAGAAACTGATCCCATTCACAATTGCACCAAGAAGCATAAAATACCTAGGAATAAATCTAACCAAAGATGTAAAAGATCTGTATGCTGAAAACTATAGAAAGCTTATGCAGGTAATTGAAGAAGATATAAAGAAATGGAAAGACATTCCCTGCTCATGGATTGGAAGAATAAATATTGTCAAAATGTCAATACTACCCAAAGCTATCTACACATTCAATGCAATCCCAATCAAAATTGCACCAGCATTCTTCTCGAAACTAGAACAAGCAATCCTAAAATTCATATGGAACCACAAAAGGCCCCGATAGCCAAAGTAATTTTGAAGAAGAAGACCAAAGCAGGAGGCATCACAATCCCAGACTTTAGCCTCTACTACAAAGCTATAATCATCAAGACAGCATGGTATTGGCACAAAAACAGACACATAGACCAATGGAATAGAATAGAAACCCCAGAACTAGACCCACAAACGTATGGCCAACTAATCTTTGACAAAGCAGGAAAGAACATCCAATGGAAAAAAGACAGTCTCTTTAACAAATGGTGCTGGGAGAACTGGACAGCAACATGCAGAAAGTTGAAACTAGACCACTTTCTCAAACCATTCACAAAAATAAACTCAAAATGGATAAAGGACCTGAATGTGAGACAGGAAACCATCAAAACCCTAGAGGAGAAAGCATGAAAAGACCTCTCTGACCTCAGCCGTAGCAATCTCTTACTCGACACATCCCCAAAGGCAAGGGAATTAAAAGCAAAAATGAACTACTGGGACCTTATGAAGATAAAAAGCTTCTGCACAGCAAAGGAAACAACCAACAAAATTAAAAGGCAACCAACGGAATGGGAAAAGATATTTGCAAGTGACATATCAGACAAAGGGCTAGTATCCAAAATCTATAAAGAGCTCACCAAACTCCACACCCGAAAAACAAATAACCCAGTGAAGAAATGGGCAGAAAACATGAATAGACACTTCTCTAAAGAAGACATCCGGATGGCCAACAGGCACATGAAAAGATGTTCAACGTCGCTCCTTACCAGGGAAATACAAATCAAAACCACAGTCAGATATCACCTCACGCCAGTCAGAGTGGCCAAAATGAACAAATCAGGAGACTATAGATGCTGGCGAGGATGTGGAGAAACGGGAACCCTCTTGCACTGTTGGTGGGAATGCAAATTGGTGCAGCTGTTCTGGAAAGCAGTGTGGAGGTTCCTCAGAAAATTAAAAATAGACCTACCCTATGACCCAGCAATAGCACTGCTAGGAATTTACCCAAGGGATACGGGAGTACTGATGCATAGGGGCACTTGTACCCCAATGTTTATAGCAGCACTCTCAACAATAGCCAAATTATGGAAAGAGCCTAAATGTCCATCAACTGATGAATGGATAAAGAAATTATGGTTTATATACACAATGGAATACTACGTGGCAATGAGAAAGAATGAAATATGGCCTTTTGTAGCAACGTGGATGGAACTGGAGAGTGTGATGCTAAGTGAAATAAGCCATACAGAGAAAGACAGATACCATATGGTTTCACTCTTATGTGGATCCTGAGAAACTTAACAGAAACCCATGGGGGAGGGGAAGGAAAAAAAAAAAAAAAGAGGTTAGAGTGGGAGAGAGCCAAAGCATAAGAGACTGTTAAAAACTGAGAACAAACTGAGGGTTGATGGGGTGTGGGAGGGAGGGGAGGGTGGGTGATGGGTATTGAGGAGGGCACCTTTTGGGATGAGCACTGGGTGTTGTATGGAAACCAACTTGACAATAAATTTCATATATTAAATAAAAAAAATTAAAAAAAATAAAAGTTTATTTCCACTTGAAAAAAAAAAAAAAGAAATGATGCTGGGAAATCTTGTCAGCTACATGCAAAACGATGATACTAAACTACTCTCCTACACAATACACAAAAACAAAATCAAAATGGATTAAAGACCTAAATATGAGACAAGAAACCATTAAAATCTTAAAAGACATCACAGGCAGCAATCTCTCTGATATCAGCCATAGCAACATTTTTCTAGATATGTCTTCCAAGGCAAGGGAAACAAAAGAAAAAAAAAAAACACTGGGATACATCAAAATAAAAATTTCTGTAGAGTGAAGGAAATAATCAACAAAACCAAAAGACAACCTACTGAATAGGAGAAGATATTTACAAATGACATTTCCGATAAAGGGTTGGTATCCAAAACACCAACCAAGAACTTATAAAACTCAACGCCCCAAAAACAAATGATCCAATTAAAACGTAAGCAGAAGACATGAACAGGTATGTCTCCAAAACAGATATCCAGATGGCCAACTGACACATGAAAAGATGCTCCATGTCACTCATCATCAGGGAAACAGAAATCAAAACTACACTGAGATATTACCTCACACCTGTCAGAATGGCTAAAATCAGTAACACAAGAAACAATAGGTGTTGGGGAGGATATGGAGAAACAGAAACCGTCTTGCATTATGGGTGGGAATCCATACTGGTGCAGCCACTGTGGAAAACAGTATGGAAATTCCTCAAAAAGTTAAAAATAGAACTACTCTATGATCCAGTAATGGCACTACTGGGCATTTACACAGAAAAATACAAAAACACTAATTCAAAGGGATTCATGCATCCCAGTGTTTTTGTACCATTATTTCAATAGCCAAACTATAGAATCAACCCACGTGTACACTGATAGATGAATGACTAAAGAAAATGAATGAAATATTATTTAGCCATAAAAAAGAATCAGACTTTGTCCTTTGCAACTACATGGATGGAGTTAGAGAGTATAATGTTAAGTGAAAAAGTGAGTCAGAGAAAGACAAATAACATGATTTCACTCACGTGGAATTTAGGAAACAAAACAAATGAGCAAAAGAAAAAAAAAGGAAAGAAAGAGAGAGAGACAAATCAAGAAACAGACCCTTAATTACAGAGTTTGTTACTGGCGGTTACCAGAGGAGAGGTGGGTGTGGGCATAAATAAAACAGGTGATGGGGATTAAAGAGGGCACTTGTCAAGATGAGCACCAGGTGTTGTATGGAATTGTTGAATCACTGTATTGTACACCTGAAATTAGCATGACACTGTATGTTAACTATATGGGAATTAAAATTTCAAAAAATCCTTGGTAGCACAAATAATGGCTACTAGTTAGCATATTATAAATGGTAACTATAATTAAGTTAGTTATTTATATATACTTTTTATTAAAGTAATAAAGTATTATTGCTTTTATCAGTTTATTTAGAAATATAACACATTTCTTTTTTGAATTTTTTTTAAAAACTGCCTTGATGACTCAGTATAACAATTGTTGTGCAATGTATTAAAAAAAATCTGCATACTTTAAGTCATGAGACAAGTGTTCTTATTTTAGTCATGTCCCCCTAAAAGAACTTCAGCCTTGAGAAATCTAGTCAATGTGTGAGTTTCTGTTCTCTCAACTCTAAAATGAAAGCTCTGGCTACCAGCTGACCCCTAAGGTCCTATGCAAATGTGATATGCTCCCATTACAGGGAACAGCATGGAATAAAAACGGATGGTATGCCAGTCACATTAAGATTTGATCATAGAATTGCATTTTGGACTGTATATTAACAACTTCTGCATAAGATGTGGAAGGGAATGAAAATGGACTGACATATAGGAATCCCCACAGAGGGCAATGGTCATAGTTAACATGTGACTGTAACTATTGGTACCCCTGCATTCTTCCATTTAAAAAAAAGAGAATCTTGAGGCGCCTGGGTGTCTTGGTTAAGCATCCAACTTTGGCTCAGGTCATGATCTCAGGATTCATGGGTTCCAGCCCTGCATTGGGATCTCTGCTGTCCGTGGAGAGCTTCTTTCAGATCTTCTGTCTCCCTCTCTTTCTGCCCCACCCCCACTAGCACTCCGTTCCACTCCCTCCACCCCCTCTCTCTCAAAAATAAAATAAACATTTAAAAAGAAATTAAAATAAATTTTAAAAAAAGAGACTCTGATTTGCACTAGTATGACCTAAATTGATTCTTAAATTAGGTAACAAGTATGGCTTTGGCAGAAACACAGACAATCCAAAACAGATACTGGTTGACTATTAGGCCTACATTCACACCCTTTTCAGGAACTTTCTGTCATCATGTGCTGTGGTTCATAGTTATGAGTGTCTAGTAGCTTAAGAAACAATGGAGCTTGATTTTCTTTTTCTTTTCCCCATTTTTGTTGAGTTTTGAAGAAAGAAAAGGTCTTCCATTTAATTCTTAGATAACGTAGGAGCCTGATTTACGTTTTGCCATAACTGCATTTACTTTGTCATCTCTCTTTCTAAAATTCCTTTGGTCCTCAGGATGTTCAGGAGCTAGACAGCAACAATGTGAATATGCCCTCAGAATTTCTGTGGTGGACTGGAATACAGGTGTAACTGTAGTGACCAGGGATGGGAGCAGAAAGCATTAACGGTTTTACCTACATAACTTACATATACAATGTGACAGTGTCTTGTTAGATACTTCTGAGTTTATGTCAAGTTAGGCAGAAGGGCTCTGAACTCCAAACAGTTTTCAAACCCTATTAAGGGCTGCTGTGTTTGTGCAGATTCTTGACTTCACAAGGGCAGCACATCTAAGGAGACACCACTCATGTCATAGCCATCATAGATGTAGAGACTACATCACAACTTTCCTGAAGGTGGCAGTGAAGTATGTTTTTCTTTTAAAATATATATTCATATTCTGGTAATTTTTTGAAAGATGAGAGTAACTTGGGAAAAGGGAGCTCTTTTTATTTTTCTTATTTGTACAAAGATACCATATGGAGTACAAGTGGCCCTGCATTTCAAATCTACTATTTTCAAGCACCAAATCTTTTAGATCATTTTTTTAACTTTTTTGAAACTTATTTTTGTCCTTGGTTAAGAAAGAGAATTAATGTTCTTATAGATTTATTTGAAGCTTAAGTCATATTGTCTGCACACATTAAGTACTCCATAAATGGCATTATAATCTGGTGTTGATAATAAACAGTGCTAGGCTTGTTACCATTTTGTGAGAATTAAGGCAAGATTCTCTTCTATCATTGGGACACACTGCCAAAAAGGAGGCATTCTTCTTCAATGTCACATAGAGGTAGTAACATCTGTCATCATGAAGGTCAAGGTCGACTGTCCCAGAATTGTAGGAGATGATTATTATAGAATATGCATTAAAAGTATCCCTTTCAGAAATAGGAAGGACACAATTGGAGTTAGGCAATGGTAGAGACAGAAGTACAACATGACTTAGGAATATCTGAGATAGCCCAAATAGAGAAAATCCATGAAGGATTTTACAATAAAAGAGGAGAACATCAAAATTAAAATGGCACATGGGTTTCGGGGCACTCTAAATTGGGGTACTTTGAATATGTGGCTCATTTGGTCTCTCAAGCTAAAGAGTTGAGTACATTTAGCAACATTTAACAAATTCCACTTATCTTCCCCCTTTCAATTGGACCTTAGTGACCCACTAGCAATGCGTAGCACAGACTGACTGGGGATGCCTAAACTTGAATAATGATTTGCAGCAATGGCATCAGGATGAATAAAATGGTGAAAAATAAATATTATAAAAAAGTAATTAAAAAATAATTTCTACAGAGGATCTCACATTAAACACATGGAAAGGCCTTAATTCAGCCATTGCTTTCATTTGCATATTTAATTTTCCTTGGGAAATGCCATGGGTTCAGCTCATTAACTACTACACGACACAAATGCACAAATGCACAATCCTGAACTTTCTTTCCTTTCTTTGATGCCTCTTCCACTTACCCCCAAGGACAAGGCAAGAAAAAAGTAGCTAATTTTCTCATTAAAAGGGAACGTAGGTACAAATTATAACTAATTCCAGTCATTTGAGAAATGATCAGATCTCAGTATGCAGAGTATCTTGATAAATCAAGACAAAGTCATTAAAATTATTGTAAAAAAATCATTTGAGAAACATATCTTTAGACACATTCATTGTATTAGTCTCTAGGTACTTCTATAATCTAACAGAAAGTTGTAGTAGATAAAGGTATGGATTTTAAGCCTATAAAATTCACTCTTGTATATCATATACCTACTGAATTGATTGAAACACACATATATTGCATATCGCATAAGCGTAGAAACTATTCCCATGGTTTTAAATAGTATGCTTAATCCTTTCCAAGTTAGGGATGGGAACTGCATAAATTCTAGCTGTTGGCCAGATCACCAGGAGTATCTCTACTCTTCTTTGAGTGCACAAGCTGTACTAAGTTCAGCCCAATCAAAATCTAAATGTAAGGGTGCCTGGATGGCTTAGTCAGTTAAGGTCCAACTTTGGCTCAGGTCTTGATCTCACAGTTTTTGAGTTCAAGCCCCACGTTGGGCTCTGTGCTAACAGCTCAGAGCCTAAAGCCTCTTCAGATTCTTTGTCTCCTTCTCTCTCTGTCCCTTCTCTACTTGCACTCTATCTCTCTCTCAAAAATATATAACCATTAAAGAAAAGAATCTAAATGTAATGTAAAAATATACCAATGGGATATAGTTAATAAAGAGTAATCAAATTATATAGCCCTTGATTCTTTCAGCATAGTGCATCCAAAAGGTGAGCACGGAAGAAGGACCGAAATGGAAAGGAAGTACCAAAGGGCCATCCACCAACCTGGTGCCATCCAAAGGCCTTGGTTTCACTGAGTTCCTATTCCTTTTATAAATGAAACATCATTTAATATTTCACACAGTGTCACTCTCAAATTTTATAAACATGACCTCTTGGAGCAATTTATTTAAATCTTAAAAAGCAACAATAACACCTTAAATCATAAACACATTGGCCAATATAAAATACAAATATTTCTATTATTTCAAAATTGGATTTTGACATAAGTCCCAGAGATTTAATGCAATACATTTTCCATAGTTTATTCTACTAGATAGTTCTTCATAGCAAATTAACTTGATTATAACTGTCATCATTGATATGTATACTTTTAAAAAAATATGGCAGAAGTTTACATACTGTCTGGTGCCTTTATCATAAATCAGTTTCTTACACATTTTTTTCTAATGTAATCTTCCAAAAAAGTTCACAATTTCAAAAGGCAGAAGACAACAATGATTAATAGCCCTCCTCTGAAGTCAGCCTGGGCTCTCTATACCATGGCCAAGGACTTTAAGGAAATCCTTTTATTTCTCTAGTCACAAGTTTTCTTAATTGTAGATTGGAAATAATCACAGAACCTAACATATGAGGTTGTTGTAAGTTTAAATGAGATAATTATATAAACTGATTAGCTGAGTATCTGATAAGGAATGTTTAATACCTGCTAGCTTGTATAATAATAATGGAGACCTAAAATCCTCTGGCTCTTATACAAATGCTGCCATTTGAGTTTGCTTAATATAGTCTTCATGGTAATAATTTGTTTTTGATATAGTTACATATAGATCTCCACTTGCTATGTTTTTATGAATTTTAGAGACAGAGGGAGAGAACAAGTGCAGGGGAAAGGGGCAGAAGGAGAGACAGAGAATTCAAATCCCGATATAGGACTCAATCCCATAACCTTGGGATAATGACATGAATTGAAATCAGTCAGACACTCAACCAACTGCACCACCCAGGTTCCCCTCCACTCAATTTTTGAGATTTTCTTTATCGTTCTAGAACAAAGAATCAGAACCAATTTCTGAGAATTTCAAGGTCAAAAACTTACATAGAAATGTTTCTGCTTTATTCATTTTTAAAAGGACCAAAGAGAGTGTGAAACAAAAAGTCTAACTTCATTTTTTGATGTTTTACAGCTAGAAGCTTTCAGCCTCACAACTTTCTGGTCCACTTCTTCTCCAATCTCGAGAAGCAGCAAAGAATAGGCCAAGGAGTCCCCTTCTTTGATCACACAAGCCCTGGCCGACAAATGCAGTAACACTGATGCTGACCTTGCTCCCTAACCACAGTGAAAACCCAGGCTCATCTCCTTTTCCTGCTCTCCCAAGCCATTTTTGGGCCAACCTCAGACACATGCCTTGCTCTATCCCAAAACCTCATCATGCAGGTAATAAATCTTTTTATACCCTCTGGGTTGTCTGTGTCATCAGTCCTGACACCTGAGCCAAATTTTGTCAGGGGGATGCATCCTGGGTCTAATGAGTGCCCACACAGCGAGTACATTCAAGTATAAAGTCTGACTGAGTCAATTTGCAGGTTATTTTCAATTACTTAAATGACTGAAATTCAAGTAATTTGTGCTAGCAATCTTTTGTGATCAATTTTATAAGAGAGATCTCCATAAAATTACGCTTCAAAAAGCCTATATTTCTTATACATAATGCATTAAAACAAACTTTGGGAACAAACATGGACAAGAATTTTTATTTAAGCTAGTCTCACAACATACACATGGCAGACGGCCATTTTGTACAACAAATAAAAACATAGATTATTTTAGTGGCTTTATTTGAGGTTTTGTTCTCTTTTGGCCATAATCAAATGCAGGAATGGGCATTATATATAAGAAAATTATTTAAAATAGCATCCTAAAACAAAAGGTATACAGGGCTTATAGGATAATGTATGTCCTACGATATATTTCCCACCCAATCATACCCAGGAAAGAATTTTTACTAATTTTCCCAAAGGGACATTACTTAAATTAATTTGATGTATAAAATTTTGATTCTCCAAAGTTTTAGGAATCCATGTATTGTTAAAGGTGAGATATACTTCCATATTGTCACATTTTTAAAATTGAGAGGAAAAACATAATTTTATATACACAAAGCTTTTTTGTAAATTACAAGTTTAAAAATAAAAGTGTTAGTATATTTACACATATCATTGTAATGGGAATAAAAAGAGCTCTAAATTTGTAATGGACAAGAAAGTGATATATGATATTTAATTAAACTCCAAACCATTTGTTGAGTGCCTCCACTATGCAAAGCTCTGTGTTATGGTGGCTATGGAAGTGAGAAATGGGAAGGGGCTTGATTCTAAGGAAGCTAAAATGACTGTGGAGCAGCCTTACATCACTCCAGGTGCAATTCCTTACTCACACTGTACTATCGATTCCATCCCTGCTGATTCAACTAAAACACACTCTTTGGTGATATTTGTATATTCTATATATCCTAGCCTCGCATTCAAAGAATCACCTACAAAGTGGAGTTAAATGAAATCTACAAGGAGATCAGGCACCCAGTACTCAGGTACCATGTCTTACAAGTACTTTAAAGGTGCATTTTGATCAGCTTGTAGACCCTAGATGCAAATACGAAGTTACCAGAAAACATATAGGAGAAAATAATTTAACACCCTTTTATTCCTTATATTAGATTTCTGCTTTGTCAGTGTAGCGTAGATAGAAGAGTTGATGTGCATCCTCAATATGAAAACACAGGCTTCCTGGGAGCGCTGTATACAAATGAAGTGTGTCAGAGGTTGAGGGACAGTTTGAGGTTAGCAGAGTCAGGAGCTCAGGGTTGCTCCACTACATTTCCTCTTCAAGCACATAGTTTCTGGCTTCATTTGCCAATTATTCCATTTAAAAATATATGTAAACTTGTATCTTCTCTTCATGTATGGAAAAAGGTTTTACTATAACTTTTTGCTTCAGTCCTCACTCGTCCTTGGATATTCAATAATTATTCTCACCATTCTCCAATGTGTTCCCCCATTCTGGCTAGTAGTAAGGGTATACAACAAATTTATATCAAGGGCATATGGTCATCCGTATGTAATAAAGCTTAAGTGATTTTCTTAAATGTAGAAACTGAAGAAAAAGATGGCACTGTTTCATGAAAGCAGATGTACTTTTTAACTATAATTGATATAATATTTTGGTAATTTAAGAAATAAAACAGAAATAAATGACATCTTTTGCCCCTAGACCTTTCCTAGTCCATAAGACTTTGTTAATTACAAGTCTCTCAAATGATTTCTTGGTCTCTCTCTCTTCTTTGTTCTAATATTCCTTTCTGCTATTTCTGCATTCCCACAATATCACTTTAATATGTAGATAAAGCCTATAGAATATTACCTAAACTCTTTTGCTGAATATCACTGTCCTACTCCCAAGTGACTGCTTAATCTTCATTACATGTTCTAAACTATTTATTAGGTATTTACTCTGTGCCAGACACTGTACTAGCTGGTGGATATACAGTGTGAAACTAAGGGAAAAAGCCTTTGCTCAGAAGACATATACTAAACTATGCTAAAGTTTTGGAAAATATAAGTAGTCCCCAAAAGCCATAGTCAAGAGTCATGAGTAACATTGATTTGTTGCTTTCATAATTTTATTCCTATGCCTTTTTCTAGGAATGGCCTCTTGTCTTCACCTGTACAAATTCTTATCATCTTCTGAAGCCCAGTGGGAACTCTCCATCCTATCCACAATCCTCCTGTTGACCACATCTGACCATATCTTTCATCGTGAACATTCAGTTTTTTTAAATCCCAGATCTAGTGTCTTATGAATTATGAGACTAGGAACTGCATTCTATATTTGATACAAATTTTATGGGTATGTATACGTTGGTTATGATGAACACTCTACAGACATAACTGAGGGAGTCAAATGAATCAGGAGGTCCATCTTAGAAAGCCTAGAATTTCTTTTCTTATTTTTACCATTTTCCCCACGGTATGTATTTCTTTCAGAATTACATAGATTTTTGTAAATGAAGAGTAAATTTAGCTAAATCCACTAGTGATTGATTGATTATCTGAAGTTGGATTAGTTCCCAATTTTCCGAAACATAGTGAAGAAGATGAAAAGGGATGAAATGGGAGAAAATATATACATATTTGAAGATGCCTAAAAACATACAGCAATGCCAACAGGTACATGAAAAACTTCTCAATATCACTAATCATCAGGAAAATGCAAATCAAAACCACAATGAGATATCACCTCACACCTGTTAGAATAAGTAGCATCAAAAATAGAACAGATAAATGCTGGCATGGATGTGGAGAAAAAAGAAACCCTTGTGCACTATGGGAGGAATGCAAAATTGGTGCAGCCACTGTGGACAACAGTATAAAGGATCCTCAAAAAATTAAAAATAAAACTACCATGTAATCCAGAAGTTCCACTTCTTGAGAATATATCTTAAGGAAATGCGAACACTATGTTGAAGAGACATCTGTGCCTCCATGTTCATAGAAGCATTATTTAAAATAGCCAAGACATGGAAACAACCTTAATGTTCATAAGCAAATGAATGGGTAAAGAAGTTGTGGGATAGATAGATACATACATGATAGATAGATAGATAGATAGATAGATAGATAGATTATAGATAGATGATAGATAGATAGATAGATAGATAGATAGAATGAAATATTATTTGCCCATAAACAAAGAAGGAATCTTGCCATATGTGACAACATAAATGGACTTGAGGGCATTATGTTAAGTTAAATAAGTCAGAGAAAGACAAAGATAATTAAATAAGTCAGACTTAGGAAAAATAATCTGAAAAAAAAAAAAAAACCTCATACAGATAGAAATCAGATTTGTAGTTACCCAGGGGGAGTTAGGAAAAGGGAAATTACAAGAAAGTGGACAAAAGGTACATGTTTCCAGTTATATGATAAATAAATACTAGGTATATAATGCACAACATGATGACCATCGTTAAAACTGATATATGGTATATATCAAAGTTGTTAAGAGAATAAATCCTATGAGTTTTATCATGAGAAGTACTCATTATTTTTAAATTTTTTTAATGTTTATTTCTTTTCGAGAGAGAGAGACAGACCATGGGGGGAGGGGGGAGCAGAAACAGGAGACACAGAATCTGAAGCAGGCTGTCAGCACAGAACCTGATATGGGGCTCGAACCCACAAACTGTGTGATGATTACTGAGCCGAAGTCAGATGCTGAAACGACTGAGCCACCCAGGTGTTCCAGAAGGACTCTTTTTTTTTTTTTTTTTCTTTTTTGGTATTTCTATGAGATGATAATCATGATAGTCATTTTATTATATATGGAAATAAAAACATGTGATACACCTTAAACTTATATAGTGCTATATATCAACTATATCTCAACAAAACTAAAATAAATAGAGCAAGTCTCCACCAATTGCAGAATAATTATAACAGTAAGAATAAGTTCAGAATAATTAAAATGATAGAACTTTAAAAGTTAAGGTCTACAGTTCTCAAACTTTAGTGTGTTTTAGAATCACCTGGAGATCCTGATGATTTGGCCAAACCCCCAAAAGTCCTCATTTAGTAAGTCTGGGTATGGTCTAAAATGATTTTTAATTTTTTTTAATTTGTTCACTTTTGAGAGACAGAGTGAATGGAGGAGGGGAAGAGAGACAGGGAGACACAGAATCTGAGGCAGGCTTCAGGCTCTGAGCCTTCAGCACAGGGCTTGAAGCACGGCTCAAACTCACCAGCTACAAGATCATGACCTGAGCTGAAGTTGGAAGCTTAACCGACTGAGCTACTCAGGTGCCCCTAAAACACATTTCTAACAAATTCTCAGATGATACTGATGCTGGTGGTTCAGGGATCATATCCGAAAACCAATGACCCAAAAACAACAACAGTAACAACAACAACAACAACAACAACAACAACAACAACAACAACAAAACAAATACTACAAATAAAATTTAGTACACTTGTCTGATGGTTTTTGTTTCATTTATGGTACTCTCATTTTCACAAGAAAACAGTAAACTCCTTAAACTTTTATATCTCCAAGAACAGTATTCTATATTTAGAGGGAATCAAGATAATCTGTGGGATTTTTTTTCATAAAATAAGTTATAAGCCAGGGGATTCTGGTGGATTCACCTTGAAGAGAAAATATTCTCTTATATTACTTACTCACTTTCCTATATTATATGTTAAGCATTTTACTGTTTCTCTATCTTTTTAATATTATGATATCCGTATTTCCTAGGATGGCCCTTCAGTCTGCCACCACTCAGGACTGATTAATGGGGTACAAAATCTGAAAGGGTCATATGTATATATGAATTTATAAGAACTGTCAAAACTTCTGAAAATGATTCAAAACAAGTCAGGAATAATAGCGGTTGAAGTTACTCAGACATTGAAGTACATACTTAGGGGGAAATGGTGGCTAGTTTAGATGCTGTTAATACTAAGCAAATATTCATACCAATATTCTTTTTTTTCAGTTGAATTCATTTACTATGTCTTGAAATAATGGTATTTAAAAATTAAGGTTTTTTGTTATATTTCACACACTTACTAGATGAAACAGGTAAGAGGAAGCCAACACTGCATACATGCTTTGTTTTATTGTAATTTCTAAATCTTCCCTAATATTCCATAGTGAGAGTTGCTTGTGAGAACCCACTCACAAAGAAACAGTGGCTGAAGGGAATGAAGATTCAAACCATGGTTCATTTTAGACTATGTATTTTCTTTAACTTATGATACTTAAACAAAAATTTGGATGAAATCCAAATTCAATTTTAGAATCCATAGATGTGCAAAATTTAGCCTGAGCTAGTCATCGACCATACATATGTAACAAGTTCTGCTATTTTATACTAAAATTGTTAAATCCTTCATAATACTTAGAATTAAAATGACTATCATATGAAAACTCATCCTCATTAAATTTTGAACAAACCTGTTTAACACTTACTAAAGGTCAGGATAACAATTTAAAAAATGACTCAAAAGATTTTTTAAGTGAACATTCTGAAGTTTTCCAGAACAAGGATCAGTATTCCATTGCATTTTTAATATAATATAAACTATTTTAGAATTATTTAATACTTTGACACTTCTGAGTAAGTCTTTTATGCTAAGATAATTACAACAATATTAGGGTTCTAAGCAATTAAAATAATCAAAAATTTGCAAAATAAGCCTTTTTAGGAAATGTTGAAAGAATCAAGTAATTTAACTGATAGGTAATGTTAGGCAGATGAGGAGACATTAAATAAGCCCATGGAAGCAATAATTAAAAGATCACAGATTTCATATCTGGCAGAAATGTTTTTGAATACTGACTCTAATACTTATTGGCCCTATAATTTATGGAAATTACTTAATATCCTTTAATCTCTAAAATGAAAGTGATAACAGTTTACTTATATGATCAGTTATTAACTAAAGTGACTTAGCACAGTTTGACTAATAGTGGATACTGACTTATTTTTTAAGAATGAATTTAATTACTCTATATAAAGTTTCATGTGGACTATGATTTAAATAGGTTTAATAAAAAGAAACAAAACTACTTTGCCACCCTAGATGAGCCTTCAGTCTCATCTATAAAATGTAGGAATTGAATTAGATGATTCCCAAGGGCTCTTATGTATTATTATTCTATCATATTCTAAATAGCTGCTGTAAGAAATTCTAAATTCAAATGATTTTAAGATTCTGTAACAGATAGATTACCCTAATGTTAGCTAAGAAAGGTCTGGAGGTTGTGGTTCTAAAAGCTGGCTATACATTAAAATTGGTTGAGTGCCTTTAAAAAATACTGACTCCAAAAATCAGATCAGAATCTTTGTGGAGACAGCCTGAGTACCAAAGATCCTTTACAGTAGTACGATAATTCCAATGGTAATCAGGGTTGTGAAACACCACCTTGAAGTAAAGTTGTAAGTAATTTATATGTAAGGGAAGTTAACAGCATAATCAGTAGGAATCCTGCTCCACTTCCCAAACTAAAGACTCTCTGATAGAGGTGAGCCTCACAAAACCGTTTATTCAATTTTCTCATCCAAAATCTATTCTCTTAATTCCATCTGTCTGGAACTAACTCAGTTTGCCCATAATTGAATACATTTCATTCATTAATACCTCTTCTTTAGCATGATTTTCATGTTAAAGAAACCTCTGTTGTCTAATTTCCCAAGATCAAAATCACAGAATGAAATTTAAGACTTTTTCTTGTATCACAAAACATCTATATGTACACACACACACACACACACACACACACATTTAATCTATCAATTTATATTTCACTTTTAAAAGTCACTTATTCAAGAAAGTCCCCCTCTGCCCCCACCACCACCTCTGACCTCCTTAAAATGAGGTTAGATGGGGGAGGTGGATAGGGCAAGATGGTACAAAAATCCTGAACTCATCTCCTCCCATGGACACACCCAATATACTACTACATATGGAACAATTCTCTGTGAAAAACAACTAAAACCTAGCTGAACAGCTTCCTAGCAAGAAATGATAAAAGGGTCACATCATGGTGGGTAGGAGAGGCTGAGACATGCTCTCGTCACAAACCCCAACCCTGGCATGGTAACTCACAAATCCAGGAGCTTCTCCCCAAAGAGTAAAGGGTTCAAATCCGACATCCAGGCACTTCAACCCCTAAGACTTGCACTGGAGAGATGAACCTCCAAAACACCTGGTTTTGAAAACCAATGGAGCTTATACCCAGGAGACTCAAACAGCTAAACGGAACTGAGATATGCTCTAAAAGGGCTTGCACACATATCCCAGGGCCCAGCACAAAATCAGCAGTTTGAAAAGCATCTGAACTATATGAGAAGGAAACTCATCTGTTAACCTTACAGAGTCTTCCAAAGTGGCAGGGGTGTGTTGGATATCTCCCTGAGGACAGAGGTGCTGGTAGGCATCATTTTTGCACTTTCCCTCTACCTTGACAGTAGTGGCAGGCATGCAATGTCTGTGCTCTCCCACTGTCTTCTTGCTAAATCTGGCAGTTACATACATTTCCACATAGAAGACACTCCTTAATTGGCTATGGTGGCCAGAGGAGCTTGTGTTCCCGGGTTTCACAGGACTGTGACAATCAGAGAGACAGTTCTTGGCAGACTACCACCTCCAGGGCATTGCACAGACGGTAGACTAAAACACATCCCCAGTCTTTCTCTGTCAGAGGCCCATTTGCTTGTATTAGAACTGAAGCTGATGTGCAGGCTTCAGGTTTGTTATACCTCTAAACACTACAAAAGTGTTCTCAGGGAATGTAGACAAGGAGACACCATCTTTGGGTTCCCTCCTACTATCACTAAACCTATAGTACCTCCAAGAAAGGAGCTTATATACAAATGTGGGGCCTTATTTTTCCAATTGTCACTCAAGAGGCACTTCCAGATCTACTAATCTGAAGGGCAGCTAAGACTATGATTGTGGTCTTACATGACTGCATATATTTGCAAACTTTACAAGTAAGCAAATATTCGTAAAGCTGTATGAAGGTCTGGCTTCCTACCACTCTGTACCAAAGTGCTGACAGAGATCCTTCCCTTTGGAACACTGACAGGTCTTGACACACTCTCAACAAGGGGACCTATTAAAATAAATCAGGCTGTTTAAAAAATCACAAAGGTTTGGGGCACCTAAGTGGCTGTTGGTTAAGTGTCTGACTTCAGATCAGGTCATGATCTCACGGTTCGTGAGTTTGAGCCCCATTTCAGGCTCTGTGCTGACAGCTCAGAGCCTGGAGCCTGTTTCAGATTCTGTGTCTCCCACTCTGTCTTTGCCCCACCCTCTCTTGCACTCTGTCTCTCTCTTTCTTAAAAATAAACATTTAAAAAAAATCACAAAGGTTCAAGAGACAAAAAAGAACTAAGGCAAGGTTGAATGATAAAGTTCATCTCCTACACAAGGACGCTTCTTCAAGATTGGAGAGGTAGTTGCTCTGCTTAAAACATAGAAATGATTTAGGGGCGCCTGGGTGGTTCAGTCGGTTGAGCGTCCGACTTTGGCTCAGGTCATGATCTCGCGGTCCATGAGTTCAAGCCCCGCGTCAGGCTCTGTGCTGACAGCTCAGAGCCTGGAGCCTGTTTCAGATTCTGTGTCTCCTTCTCTTTCTGACCCTCCCCCGTTCATGCTCTGTCTCTCTCTGTCTCAAAAATAAATAAACGTTAAAAAAAATTTTTTTAAATAAAAAAAAAAAAACCATAGAAATGATTACAGAGTCAAGTATATGAGGAAACGGATGAATATGTTCCAAATTCGAATTAAGATAAAACCTCAAGGGGAAAGTAAACTTAAAGAGATGGGGTTGGTAATTTACCTGATAAAGAGTTCAAAGTACTGATTATGAAGATGTCTAAAGAACTTGGATGAATGGCTATACAAAATGAGCACTTCAACAAAGAGATAAAATAGATAAGAACAGTTCCAAAAAGAAGTCACAGGGCTAAAAAACACAATAACTAAACTCAAAACTATACTAAAAAGGTACAACAGCAGACTGTATGAAACAAAAGAAAGGATCAGGGACCTAGAAGGCAGGACAATAGAAATCAACCAAGTAGAACTGCAAAAAAGAAAAAAAAAAAAAGAATTAAAAAAAAATTTTTAATGTTTATTTATTTTTTGAGAGACAGAGCACCAGCAGGGGAGGAGCAGACAGACAGGAAGACAGAATTTGAGGAAGAGTCCAGGCTCAGAGTTGTCAGCACATAGCCCAACACAGGGTTTGAACTCACAAGCTATGAGATCATAACCTGAGCCGAAGTCAGACACTTAACTGATCGAGACACCCAAGCACCCCGAAAAAAAATAATTTTGAAAAATGAAAGTAACTTACCAAACCTATGGTAAATCATCAAGTGAGTAACATTTGCATTATAGGGGCTCCAGAAGGAGAACAGAAAGTAAAAGAAGCCAAAAGCTTATTTAAAGAAGTCATAACTAAAAACTACTCTAACTTGGGGAAGGAAACATACATCTAGGTCCAGGAAGCCCTGAGAATTCTAAACAGAATGAACAAAAAGAATTCTACACCAAGGTACATTATAATTAAAGTATTAAAAAATTATGAGAGAATATTAAAAGCAGCAAGAGAAAATCAACTTGTTACACATAAGTGAACTACATAAGACCATCAGTAGATTTTTCAGCAAAAATTTTGCAGGCAAGACGGGAAGGGCATGATATATTGAAAGTGCTGAGAGGAAAAAAAAATCACCCAAGAATATTCTACCTGACAAAGTTTGCACTGAGAATTGCAGAAGAGATAAGGAGTTTTCCAGACAAGAAAAGCTAATGGTATCCATCACCACTAAACTAGCTTTATAAGAAATATTAAAGGCGTCGGGGCACCTGGGTACCTCAGTTGGTTGAGTGTCCAACTTCAGCTCAGGTCATGATCTCATGGTTCATGGGTTCGAACCCCACATCAGGGTCTGTGGTGACAGGTCATAGCCTGGAGCCGGCTTCAGATTCTGTATCCCTCTCTCTCTGCCCCTCTCCTCACACTCTGTCTCACTTTTTCTCTCAAAAATAAATAAACATTTAAAAAAAATTTAAAGGAATGTTAAAGGGAAGTCTTTTAAAAAATATTTTTAAGTTTATTTTTTGTTTTGAGATGGGAGGGAGAGAATCCCAAGCAGGCTCTTTGTTGTCAGTGAAGAGCCCAATGTGGGGCTCATTGCCATGAACCATGAGACCATGACCTGTGCCACAATCAGGAGTCAGACACTTAGCCAACTGAGCCACTCAGGTGCCCCCAAAGGGACTTCTTTAAGCTGAAAAGAGAAGGTGCTAATTAGTAGCAAGAAAACATGAGAAAATAAATCTTACTGGTAAAGGTAAACATAAAATTAAAGGTATTGAGTACATCACTTATAAAGCTAGTAAGAAGATTAAAAGACAAAAGTAGCAAAATTAACTATAACTACAACAATTAAAGGACACACAAACGAAAAGATATAGAATGTGACAGCAAAATATAAATATAAAAATGTAGAATTTTAGAATGTGTTCAAACTTAAGTTTCTATTTGCTTAAAATAGAGTGTTACATATAGAGCTATTGTAAGCCTCAAGGCAACCACAAGGCAAAAACCTACAGTGGGATACACAAAAGATAATGAGAAATAAACCTAAGAATAACACTAAAGAAAGTTATCAAACTACAAGGAAAGGGAGCAAGAGAAGAAGAAAGGAACAGAGAAAAATTCAAAATAACCAGAAAACAGTTAACAAAAGGGCAATAAGTACATATCTATTAATAAGTATTTTAAATGTAAATGGACTAAATTCTCCAATCAAAAAACAGATTGGTTAAATGACTACAAAAAAAAAAAAAAAAAAAAGACTCATCCATATGCTGCCTATGAGAGATTCACTTCAGCTTGAAGGACATACAAACTGAAAGTGAAGGAATGGAAAAAATATGTTCCAAGTAAATGGAAACCAAATGAAAACAGTGGTAGCTATATTTAGATTAGGCAAAATAGACTTCAAAACAAACACTTGAATAAAAGACAACTCAGGGTATTACATAATGATAAAGTGGTCAGGTCAACAAGAGGATATAACAGTATAACATTTGTAAATATGCACCCAACATAGAAGCACTTAATTTATAAGGCAAATGTCAGCAGACCTAAAAAGAGAAATAAATAGCAATATGGTAAGTAGGAGTTTTTCATACTTCACTTAACAGCAATGGGCATATCAACCAGACAGAATTTTAATAGAGGATTATGGGCCTCAAATAATACATAAGACCAGAGTGACATAACAGATAAATACAGAACATTCAACCCAAAAGCAGCAAAATATACATTCTTCTCTAGTGCATATGGAATATTCTGTAGGACAGATCATATGTTAGGACACAAATAAGCATCAGTGCATTTAAGAAGATTGGAATCATATCAACTGTCTTTTCTGACCACAATGGTATTAAACTAGAAACCAGCTACAAGAAAACACTGGAAAATTCACAAATATGGAGACTAAACATGTTACTGAACTGATTGGGGTCACTGAAGAAATCAAAGGACACATAAAAAAAATACCTTGAGACAAATAAAAATGCTAATATACCAGTATCTATGGGATGCAGCAAAAGCAATTTTAAGACAGAAGTTCATAGTAATTTTTTCCTACCCCAAGAAGCAAGAAAAGTCCCAAATAAACAATCTAACACTACATTTAAAGGAACTAGAAAAACAAGAACAAATGAAGACCAACATTAGTAGAAGGAAGGAAATAATAAAGATCAGAGCTGAAATAAATAAAATAGATTAAAAAGACAACAGAAAACATTAATAAAGCTAAAAGCTATTTTTTGGAAAGATAAAAAAAATGATAAACCTTTATACTCATCAAGAAAAAAAAGAGAGGGCTCAAAATAAAAATAGCTATGAAAAGAGGAGACATTACAGCCAATACCACAGAAACACAAAATAAATTACAATGAGTAATTATAGGTCAACAGATTAGACAATGTAGAAAAAATGAAAAAATTCCTAGGAACATACATTTTTCAAGACGGAATCATGAAAAAAATAGAAAATGTGAATAGATCAATTACTAGTAAGGAGATTGAATCAGCAATCAAAATTCTCCCAACAAACTAAAGTCCAGGACCAGATGGCTTCACTCATGAAATCTATCCAACATTCAAGGAAGTTTTAATGCCTATCCTTTCCAAACTCTTTCAAAAAATAGAAGATGTGGTAACTCTTTCAAAATAATTTTAAGAAACCATCATTACTCTGATAATAGTACCAGACAAGGACACCACAAGAAATGAAAATTAGAGGTCAATATTCCTGATGAACATAGTGCAAAATCCTCAACAAATATTAGCAAACTGAATTCAAAGATAAGTTAACAGAATCAAAAACTATAATCAAGTGAGATTATTCCAGGGATGCAAGAATGGTAAAAATCATCAGTGTGACACACTGCATTAACAAAATGAAAGATAAAAATCATCTCAATAAATACAGATAAAAAGCATTTTACAAAATGCAACATCTATTTGTTATAAAAAAATCTCAGCAAAGTAGGTATAAAGAGATCATACGTCAACACAATAAAGGCCATATATGACAAGCCCACAGCTAACATCAGACTCAATGGTAAAAGCTGAAAGTTTTACCTCTAAAACTAGGAACAAAAAAAAATGCCCACTCTCACCACTCTTATTTAATATTGTACTGGAAGTCCTAGCCATAGCAATTAGGCAAGAAAAAAGAAAGTAAAGCCATCCAAGTTAGAAAGGAATAAAGTATGACATGATGTCATACATAGAAATCCCTTACAGATGGTTGATACTAATATACAAATTCAGGGATGTTGCAGGGTACTAAATCAAAATACAAATATTTGTCCCCTTCCTATTCACTAACAATGACTTATCAGAAAGAAAAATTCAGAAAATCATCAAATTCTCAATTGCATCAAAAATAAATACTTAGAAACAAATTTAACCAAAGAAGCAAAAGAACCATATGCCAAAAGCTATATGACATTAAAGAACGAATCTGAAAGACCACCTGGGTTGCTCAATCGGTTGAATATCTGACTACTGGTTTTGGCTCAGGTCTCGCAGTTCATGCTGTACTGGTCTCCACACTGTCAGTGGAACCTGTTTGGGATTTTCTGTCTCTCTTTGCCCCTCCCTTCCCTCTCTCAAAAATAAATAAATAAAAACTTAAAAAAAATTGGAAGAAGAAACAAATAAATGGAAAGGCATTCCACATCCATGAATTGGAAAAAAAATAATAGTTTTAAAATGTGCATATTACCCAAATAAATCTACAGATTCTAAATAATCCCTACAAAAATTACAATGGCAGTTTTCACAGATATAGAACAAACAATCCTAAAATTTGTATGGAACCACAAAAGATTCCAAATAGTCAAAGCAAACTAGAGGAAGAAGAACAAAGCTGGAGGCAATACACTCCCTGATTTCAAACTATACTACAAAGCTATAGCAATTAAAACAGTATTGGCATTGAAAAGAGACACACAGGTCAATGGAATAGAGTAGAGAGCCCAAAAATAAATTCACAAAGTTATGGTCAATTAATTTATGTCAAAGGAACCAAGAATATACAATAGAGAATGGGGAAAGAACAGTCTGTTCAATAAATGTTGTTAGGAAAATTGAACAGCCATATGTACAAAATGAAACTGGACGGCTGTCTTACACTATTCATGAAAATAAACTCAAAATGAATTAAAGACCTAATGTGAAACCTGAAACTATAAAACTCCTGGTAGAAAGTGGCAAATTCCTTGACATCAGTCACAGTGATGATTTTTTTTAGATCTGACTTTAAAAGCAAAGGCAACAAAAGCAAAAAATAAACAAGTAGCACAATATTAAACTAAAAAGCTTCTGCATAGCAAACTAAACCATCAACAAAACGAAAAGCAACCTACTGAGTGGGAAAAACATTTGCAAATAATTTAGCTGATAAGAGATTAATATCCTAAAATGCATAAAAATACTCATACAATGCAATAGTAAAAAACAAAACAAAAAACTATCGATTAGAAAATAGGCAGAGAATTGAAAAGATATTTTTCCAAAGGAGCCATGCAGATGGCCAACAGACATATGAAAAGATGCTCAACATCACTAATCATCTGGACAATGCAAATCAAAGACAGCAATGAGATATCACATCACATCTGTTAGAATGCCTTCTATCAAAAAGACAAGAAATAACAAGTATTTGCAAGGATGTGGAGAACAGGAACCCTTATGCACTGTTGGTGGCAATGTAAATTGGTGCAGGTACAATGGAAAACAGTATGGAGATTCCTTTAAAAATTAAAACTTATTTATATGATCCAACAGTTCTACTTGTGTGTATATATCTGAATAAAATGAAAACACAAACTTGAGAAGATACACATTATATATATATATATATATATATATATATATATATATATATATATAAAACATTAAAAAATAAAGCTTGACATTTGCAACACATGGCTAAACTTTGAGTGTATTACACTAGGTGAAGTCAGAAAAATACTGTATGATCTTACTTATATGTGGAATCTAGAAAACAAAACAAAACAAAACACAAAACTCAGAGATACATATTGGTGGCTGTCAGAGGGGAAAAGGTAAAGAGGTTGAAGAAGTACAAACTTTCAGTTTTAACATAAATAAATCATGGGGATGTAATGGAAAGCACAGTGAGTCTGGTTAATAATATTGTATTGCACATTTGAAAGTTACTAAGAAAATAAATCTTAATAGTTCTCATCACAAGAAAAATATATTTGTAACTTGATACAGTTTCAGATGGTAACTAGACTAACATGAAGATCATTTTTCAGTGTATACAAATATCAAATATTTTTGTTGTACACATGAAACTAATATGTTATATGTCAATTATACCTCAATATTTTTTTCATTTAAAAATAATTTCAAAAAATAAAGTAAAACTTGATCTCACATTACACAGGAAAAAATAAAAAAAAAAACAGATTAGGTTAGATGTTATGCTATATGTTCATAGCTCCCTGGTCCTTTTCTCCATGGGACTTACTGTGGATTCAATTTTAAGTTTGTTTGATCTGTTGTTGTTCAATGTCCATATCTAATGCTAGAATGTTACCCCATTAAGTCAAGAATGATGTTTTTGCTAGTTATTCTCAGAAACAACACAAAGTGCCTAGCATACTATAAGCACTCAATAAATATTTGTTAAATAATAAAAGCTAAAAATAACCTTTTTGTTATCATTTTTTGCACTTAGACAGTAATTGACAGTCTGAGCATCTTTTCACTGGATGTGGATTAGTTTCACTAAAGTATAATCTTCCTGACTCATTCAAGCACTGCAATCTATTTGTCTGAAGATAGAGATCAGGTTTCAATTGACACAGCTGAGATTTAAACTGTCTGTTTGGTGTCAAAATGTACAGTTAATCATTGAGAACTGCCATATGATATAAAAATGTCCAGCCAATTGACCTAATATCTCCAGGTTTGTGTATGTTGTGAAGTAAAACCCTTTCAATCCTATTCATCACAAGATTACACAATCTCATTTTTACACATAATAAAGATGAGATATCTGCCATTCTGTATTGGTTTGGTGCAGTCTGACTAGATTCCACAGCACTTGTACTGGGAGGAAATTGGTCTGTTTCTGGGGACACGGACAGGGCTATTACCCCAAGACGTCCTTTGCACTTATGGTCAATGCTTTGTATTGACTTATGGTCAATGCTGGTCAAATGCTTTGTATTTTTGCTGTTCTTATTTCTAAACAGTTAAATAGTGTAGACATAGTCTCCACTCTTTAAGTATGACATTTTATGATTATTAGAACTTTTATTTTATTATTATTGATTGAAATGGATTTTTTGTACAAATTCTGAGGAATTACATGTCTTAGACTTGCATGCATGTGTGCACATATTTGTGTGTCTGTGTATATGTGACAAAACATTATCGAAGTAGAAAGACTATATTACTGAAAAATATTCTACTTTTTTCCCTTAGAGATAGTTTGCTGCATTTGTTTTCTATTGCTCTATAAAAATTACCATAAGCATAGCAGCATAAAATTATACTCATTTATTATCTCATAGTTCCTGTGGATCAGAAATACAGGTATGACTTAGTTGAGTTCTCTCTCTTAGGGTCTCAAAAGGGTATATGCAAGTGTTGGCTGGAATTGGAGTCCTGTCTGATGCTCAATATCTTTTTCCAGTCTCCTGTGGTTGTCAGCAGAATTCATTTCCTTGCAGTTGTACACCTCATGGAACCTTTCTCCTCAAGTCCAACAGGAGAGAGGACTAGTTTTTGCTGCTTCCAGTCTCTCATCTCCTGGTCCCTTTTGGAGATGCCACCTGATCCAGCCAGGTCCATCCATAATGTTCTCCCTTGGAATTCATTTAAAGCCAAATGATTAGGGACTTAATTACATATGAAAAATGCTTCTACTTTGCCAATTTATGTGGGTGAAAGCAATTTCAGGTTCAATTTAGGTTCAAAGAGGGTGGGATTACACAAAGATATATGGCATCGAGGTTCATCTTAGAATTCTGCATACCAGATTCATACATGGTCTACAACACAATCTGCATGAGTTTTCTATACAAGAGCTTCATTTTGGATAGTATTCCAAATGGTATTAATGTTTAATTCTAATTGTTATTTTGAACATTTTATGAAAGCTATTAATGTTTAATTTTAATTACTTACTGGAACTAAGAATTTACTTTTAATTGGGCTAGTAAGTACAATAAAGGTTTTTGTCAGTTATTAACTCTAAGTATCTCTTGAAACAGTCTCTCAAATTAAAATGTAAATAACTAAATTCTGAAATAGACTTGTTTTTATCTATTCTATGTGATGCTACAAAAACTAATGTTTTAAAAGTCAGACTTAGCAAAAAAGAATTTATTTATTTTCACATGAAAGAATAAATAAATTAAAAGTGCACAAAGAAAATATTTGCAAAATGATTGCATTTTAATTTATTTTCCCTTGTATTAACATAAGAAAGTATTTTGTTGGGGCTCAGTATATTAACTTCAGTTGAATTTCATTCTTTTTAATTTTTTTTTAATTTTTTTAATTTTTTAAACATTTATGTATTATTGAGAGACAGACAGAATCAGAGAATGCACAGGGGAGGGGTAGAGAGACGGAGAGACACAGAATCCGAAGTAAGCTCCAGGCTCTGAGCTGTCAGCACAGAGCCCGATGCGGGGCTCAAACTCACAAACCACAAGATCATGACCTGAGACGAAGTCGGTCACCCAACCAACTTAGCCACCCAGGCACCCCTGAATTTCATTCTTTATGGTGAAATACCCATAATATCATCTTACTATGAATCTAAATTTAATTCTTCTTATAGAAACACCATATTCTAACGAACAAATCACAACATTTGGAACAGGACTCCTGGGCTTGAATCCCAGTGCCAATAGTAACCCACCAGATGTGTAACATTAACATGTTATATAACATTTTCTGGTCACGGTATCCTCATAAATAGAATAGGCATAATAATAGGTACCAGCCTTAAGAGGATTATGGAGAAGATTATATTTGTTAATTAAATTTGTTTCTATATACTTAGAGCCTGGCACATGAAATTTGTGTGTGAGTATGTGTGTGTGTCTAATACATATTTAAATGTTTTTAATCTGTATAAACATGAAATTATGTCTTTCAGTTTGGACCTGTGTGTGTACATGATGATAAAGAAATCCCTAAACAAGTATTAAAGCACTGAGAGACAAAAACAATGACTACTGTTTTTTAAAACCCCTAACGTTGGGGCGCCTGGGTGGCTTAGTCAGTTAAGCGTCTGACTTAGGCTCAGGTCACGATCTCGCGGTCCGTGAGTTTGAGCCCCGTGTCGGGCTCTGTGCTGACCGCTCAGAGCCTGGAGCCTGTTTCAGATTCTGTGTCTCCCTCTCTCTCTGACCCTCCCCTGTTCATGCTCTGTCTCTCTCTGTCTCAAAAATAAATAAATGTTGAAAAAAAAATTAAAAAAATAAAAATAAAAAATAAATAAATAAAACCCCTAATGCAAAAGGTTCTTAGGCTTGGAGATGCAGAAAAGAATACATATCCTACCCACTACTGCAAGTAACAGTATTCACAGAACCATACTACTATGAGTTCTTTTTCTCATGGTCAGGATCAATCTATACAAAAAGTACTAATGACTTGGAGTGCCTGGGTGGCTCAGTCCCTTAAGTGGCCGACTTCAGCTCATGTCATGATCTCACTGGCTTGTGAGTTTGAGCCTTGCATCAGGCTCTTTGCTGCCAGCTTGGAGCCTGGAGCCTGCTTCAGATTCTGTGTCTCCCTCTCTCTGCCCCTCCCCCACTCATACTCTGTCTCTCTCAAAAAATAAGTAAACATTAAAAAAAAATTTTAAAGTATTAATGACTCAAACATGGTAGAAAAACAATATAAGTTTAACACATCTGAAAATGTAAGAAAAGTTAGATCTTTCAGGAAACAGGGAAGGAAGTAGAAACATATTGATAAAAACACCGTATTCTCATTTAATATAGTAAAGGTTCTCAGTAGCTGCACACATTGATGGTACATGACCCAAAGCTCAAATGAGTCATATAAATATGCAGAAGTAACCAAAAGAATAATTCAAAAAAGTATGTCTGTATCAAATATTGAGAGGAGTGAGGAAGGCTAATAGAATAATATAATTGCACAGAATGATTTTTCACAGGTAAGTGTCAAGGGATTTTGTTTAAAGTTGTTAAATTGAAAAATAGACTCATATGTTTATTATTTCAACATACTTAAATTCTTTTAAAAGATAAGCAATATTGGCAAACCTTTAGCCAGACTTTTCAAGAAAAAAAAGTCAAATAAATCCAAAATAAAAGAGATCAGTTACAATTGATACCAGAGAAATATAAAAGATCATAAGTGACTACTACCAACAATTACACACTAATAAATTGAACAGCCTAGATGAATTAATTCCCAGAAACATACAACCTATCAAGAATGAATCATGATGGAACAGAAAATTTGAACAGTCCAATTACTAGTAAGAAGATTGAATCAGTAATCAAAACCTCCTGAAAAACAAAAGTTCAGGACCAGATGGCTTCACTGGTGAATTCTACTGAACATTCAAGGAATATTTCAGACTAATCCTTCTCAAACCCTTCCAAAAAAATGTAAGAAGAGGAAACTATCCCAAGATCATTTTGTGAGGACCCATTACCCTGATATTAAAACCAAAAAAGGATGCCAGAAAAAAAAAAAGAAAATTACAGGCCAATATCCCTGATGAACATAGATACAAAAAATCTCAACAAAATATTAGCACACCAAATTCAACAATACATTAAAATAATCATACACCATTATCAAGTGGGATTTATTCCTGTGATACCAGAATGGTTCTACTTCCACAAATCAGTCAAACTGCTACACCACATTAACAAAATGAAGGATAAAAACACATGATCTTATCAAAAGATGCAAAAAAGATAATGAATTATCAGAAAGATAAATGAAGAGAGCAATTCCAGGGGCACCTGGGTGGCTCAGTTAAGCATCTGACTTCAGCTCAGGTCATGATATGGTTCCTGAGTTCGAGCCCTGGGTCGGGCTCTGTGCTGACAGCTCAGAGTCTGAAGCCTGCTTCAGATTCTGCGTCTCCCTCTCTCTCTCTGCACCCCGCCCCCCGCTCACACTCTGTCTCTCTCTCTCAAAAATATGAAGATTAAAAAAATAAAAAAAAATAAGTGAAAAAAGAGAGCAATTCCATTGACACTTGCATTAAAAAGGATAAGATATCTAGGAATAAACTGATGCAGTCCTTCTGGAAAATAGTATGGAGTTTCCTCAAAAAGTTAAAAATAAAACTACCATATAATCCAGTATTTCTGCTTCTAGATTTTTACCTGAGAAATATGAAATACTGCCGTAAACAAGAATGAAATACCACCATTTGTAACAACATGGATGGATCTCAAAGGCATTATGCTAAGTAAAATACATCAAAGAAAGACAAATACTGTGTGAAGTCTCTCTCTCTCTCTCTCTCTCTCTCTCTCTCTCTATATATATATATATATATATATATATATATATATAAACAAAATATCTATATCAATATCTAGCCAGCCAGCAATTGAGAAAGAGCAGTGAAAAGAGATTGACAAGAGACAGCAGGACACATTATTATGTCAAGTATGTTTTACCCAGACCACCAGCCTATTGTTGTAGTCAAGGAGCTAATTAATTGTTAATTGCACACCATGGTTCAAACCCTTAAAATTCCTACTCTCGGTGTAAGGAAGGAATTGACAAGATCATGGCCATGTTAGCAAATACTTATCATGTGGCTGTTGGACTACCTTTAGATAAAAGTGTCCCTAAATCTAGACAGGTGCAGTTAGCTCCTATAGCAAAGCTTGATGAGTGGGCCAAAACTGACTTCCAGAAATAACTTAATGACTCGTTGGGTGCTTCTGCACAATAAAGCCTATACAATTATAGCAGAAATAAATTGTCTCTTAACATGTCATTCCTTCTGCATCCACACAGAAAAGACAGTTTCTGTTTAAATGACCCTATGCCCTCCCAAGAGCACTATTTAAAAAATGCACATACTGGGGGATCCAACATGGCAGAGAAGTAGGGGAATCCAAAGTTCTCTCATCTCTCAAACACAGCAGTGTTGAGGCCAAAGGACTTTGAACTCCAAGAGTCCTGGCAGGAACGTGACAGAGACATCTCTAGGAACCCACCAGGATAACCTGTGGGCCATAGGTTCATGATTGTGAACTGGGAGAGAGAAAACTGTTAGTGCAGGAATGGAGGGGAGGTAACCCCTTCTGCAGAGAGACAAAGGGAAGAGAAAGGCTGGGGAAATGTTGGACCATATCTAGACAAGAGAAAAAACACAGACTGGGACAGAGAAACATCTAATCTCTAACTGTGGGGCTTTCTCTGGACTGGGGCTGGCTGCCATGTTCACAAACCTGGCAAGGAGAGGTGCCAGTCTGGGCTCTGTAACTAGTCCAGAGGCATAGTCCACAGTGGGAGAAAGTAATTCCCTCCCTGGAATGTTTTGGGAAGAAGACATATAATGATTCAAAGGACAAAGACTGCCTACACCCACAGCCAGAGGCAATATGTTAGGCAGCCCAGAGTGGCACTTCTCCAAAACCATGGTGTAGGCAGTGGGAACCTTTAAGACATTGGGGTTTAAGTCCCACCCAAGTGACAAGGAGGCACGGGAGTTGGTGGAGTGGGACAAATAACCTTGTTCACTCCCGCAGCACAGACAGTACAGCCTAAACAGAGTGGTTTGGGACACCCGGTCCATGGAGACAGACTGAGGGGGTTGCCATTTTTCTCCCCCTCACCAACAAGGTGGGGCTTAAGGAAGCAGACAATGGGCCCAGAGTGGAGACAGGACCCACCTGCACCAAACGACACCTCTTCTCACCTGGTAACTGAGTATCTACTGGAACAGAATTGTCGCTGACTACCCAGACAGCTTCTCCTCCAGACCAGTGCTGTTGCATTGCCTGAATTAATTCTCAGACAATTCTTATCATATATATATATATATATATATATATATATATATATATACACTCTTCCTTCCTTTTCTCCTTATCTTTTCCCTTCTCTAGTCTGGTTATTCTGGTTGTTGGTTTGTTTAACCAGACATATTATGATTTTGATTTGTTTAAGTAGACATTTTTAATCTATTTTCTTTATACATATTCTACACCTCCTTTATTTTCCTTTCTCTCTGTCTGGATTAAGCAGTATAATTTCTCTGTCTGGTCAATTTTATTTTATTTTATTTTATTTTTCCCTTCCCCTGTCATTTCTATCTTTGTATGGGATAAGGCCTCTTCCATCAGCACTGCTTCCACCCTGTTGTTTACTTGTAGCTGGTATTTCTGTTTTTTTGTTTTTGTTTTTGTTTGTGTGTGTGTTTGTTTTTCTTTCTTGTTTGTTTTTTGTTTGTTTGTTTCCCTTTCCAGGAAGACTTCGATGAACAAATCAAAGCACACCTGGTGGAGGGCCCAAAACATCTTTAGGAGTAAGGACATAAAGTAACCAAAGTCACAACAACAGAGAGCAAGTAACACACTCCAAAGAAAAACTCCTGAAGGGCCAGGCCCTGGACAGTTTATGACCCCTCTTTAATAGAGTAGTGCTTGCAGGTGCAAGGGATATAACAAGCTTTTAAAACACATAAGGGACAGAAAACTAGCCAAAATCAGGACACAGAAGAATTCTCCTCAAAAGAAATTCCAGGAAAAATTGACAGTTAAAGAATTGATAAAAACAGCTATAAACATATAACTGAACAAAAATTTAGAATAATAGTCATAAGATTAATTGCTAGACTTGAAAAAAGCAAAGAATACAGCAGAGAATCTATTGCTGCAGAGATCAAGGAACTAAGAAATAGTCATGATGAATTAAAAAATGATGTAAATGAGGTGCAAAATAAACTAGAGGCAGTGACAGCAAGGATTAAAGAGGCAGAGGGGAGAAAAGGTGAAACAAGATAAAATTATGGAAAAAGATGGAGCTGAGAAAAATAGAGATAAAAAAATTCTGGACCATGAGGGGAGAATGAGAGAACTAAGTGATTCAATGAAATGGAACAATACCCGTATCATAGGAGTTCCAGAAGAAGAGGGGGGAGAGAAAAAGAGGCAGAAGCTATAGCTGAACAAATCATATCTGAGAACTTCCTCAATCAGGTTAGGAAAGATACACTGAAATCCAGGAGGGACAGATAGCTCCCTTCAGACGTAACTTGAATTGATCTTCTGCATGACATATCATATTGAAAGTGGCAAAATACAAAGATAAAGAGATAATTCTGAAAGCATCCAGGGATAAATGGGCTTTAACATACAAGAGTAGACATATAAGGGTAGTAGCAGACCTATCTACTGAAACTGGGCAGGCCAGAAAGGAGTGGCAGGAAACTTTCAATGTGCTGAATAGGAAATACACGCAGCCAAGAATCCTTTATCCAGCAAACCTGTCATTCAGAATAGAAGGAGAGATAAAGGTTTTCCCAGACAAACAAAAAGAGAAGGAATTCATCACCACTAAACCAGGCCTACAAGAGATCCTAAGGGGGATTCTGTGGGTGGAATGTTACAAAGAGAACACAAAGGACCAGAGACATCACTACAAGGATGAAACCTACAGATAACACAAGGACTCTAAATCCATATCTTTCAATAATAACACTGAATGTAAATGGACTAAATGTTCCAATTAAAAAACACAGGGCATCAGAATGGATAAGATCCATCTATTTGCTGTCTACAAGAGACCCATTTTAGACCTGAGGACACCTTCAGATTGAAAGTGAGGGGGTGGAGAACCATCTATCATGCTACTGGAAGTCTATAGAAAGCTGGAGTAGTCATATCAGACAAACTAGATTTTAATCTAAAAGCTGTAACAAGAGATAAAGAAGGGCATTTTATAATAATTACAGGGTCTATCCATCAAGAAGAGCTAACAATTATAAATGCTTTTGCACCGAATTTGAAAGCACCCAGATATATAAACCAATCACAAACATAAGTAATGTTATAGGTAGGAATGTGGTAATTGCAAGGTACTTTAATACTCCACTTACAACAATGGACAGATAATCTAGACAGAAAATCAACAAAAAAACAATGGCCCTGAATGATACACTGGACCAGATGGACTTGACAGATATATTCAGGACTTTTCATCCTAAAGCAACAGAATACACATTCTTCTCAAGTTCACATGGAACATTCTCCAAGATAGGTCATTTACTGGGTCACAAAACAGCCCTCAAAAATGTAAAAAAATTGAGATCATACCATGCACACTTTCAGATCACAATGCTATGAAACTTGAAGTCAACCACAGGAAAAAGTTTGGAAAACCTCCAAATGCATGGAGGTTAGAGAACAGCCTACTAAAGAATGAATGGTAGGGGTGCCTGGGTGGCTCAGTCATTTAAACATTCGACTTCAGCTCAAGACATGATCTCAATGTTTGTGGGTTTGAGCCCCCCATCAGGCTTTGTCCTGACAGCTCAGAGCCTGGAACCTGCTTCAGATCCTATGTCTCCCTCTCTCTCTGCTCCTCCCCCGCTTATGCTCTGGCTCTGTCTCTGTCTCTCTCAAAAATAAATATTAAAAAAAATTAAAAACAAAGAATGAATGGGTCAACCAGGAAATTAAAGAGGAATTAAAAATATATGGAAACAAATGAAAATGAAAACAGAACAGTCAAACCATTTGGGAAGCAACAAAGGCAGTCCTAAGAGGAAAATACATGGCAATCCAGACCTATCTCAAGAAACAAGAAAAATCCCAAATACAAAATCTAGCAGCATACCTAAAGGAAATGGGAGCAGAACAACAAAGAAACCAAGGCCAGCAGAAGAGAAATAGTAAAGATTAAAGCAGAAATAAACAGTATAGAATCCAAAAAAAAAAAAAACAGTAGAAGAGATGGATGAACCTAAGAGCTGTTTTTTTTTTTTGAAAAAATAAACAAAATTGATAAAACCCTAGCCAGACTTCTCAAAAAGAAAAGAAAGAGGACCCAAATAGATAAAATCACGAATGAAAATGGATTTATCACAACCAATCCTTCAGAAATACAAGCAATTATCAGAGAATACTATGAAAAATTATATGCCAACAAACTGCACAACATGGAATAAATGGACAAATTCCTAGACACCCACACACTACAAAAACTCAAACCGAGAGAAATAGAACATTTGAACAGACCCATAACTAGTGAAGAAATTGATTCAGTTATCAAAAATCTCCCAACAAATAGAGTCCTGGGCCAGATGGCTTCCCTCAGGAATTCTACCAGACATTTAAAGCAGAGTTAATACCTATCCTCAAGCTGTTCCAAAAAATTGAAATGGAAGAAAAACTTCCAGACTCATTCTATGAAGCCAGCATTGACTTGATTCCCAAACCAGACAGAGACCCCACAAAAAAGGAGAATTACTAGCCAATATCCCTGATGAACATGGATGCAAAAATTCTCAACATGATACTAACAATTCTAATTCAAGAATATATAAAAAGAATTATTCACCATGATCAAGTGGGATTCATTCCTGGGCTGAAGGGCTGGTTCAATATTCACAAATCATCAATGTGACACATCACATTAACAAAATAAAGGATAAGAACCACATGATCCTGTCAATAGATGCAGAAAATGCATTTGACAAAATGCAGCATCCTTTCTTAATAAAAACCCTCAAGAAATTTGGGATAGAAGGAACATACCTAAACATCATAAAGGCCATATATGAAAAGTTCACAGCTAATATTATCCACGAAGGGGAAAAACTGAGAGCTTTCCCCCTGAGTTTAGGAACATGGCAGGAATGTCCACTCTTATCACTATTGTTTAAAATAGTGATGGAAGTTCTATCATCAGCAATCAGACAACAAATGAAATAAAAGGTATCAAAATTGGCAAAGAAGTCAAACTTTCACTTTTCGCAGACGGCATGATACTCTACATGGATAACCTGAAATATTCCACCAAAAGACACCTAGAACTGATACATGAATTCAGCAAAGTTGCAGGGTACAAAATCAATGTACAGAAATCAGCTGCATTCCTATACACTAATAATGAAGCAACAGAAAGACAAATAAAGAAATTGATCCCATTCACAATTGCACCAAGAACCATAAAATACCTAGGAATAAATCTAACCAAAGAGGTAAAAGATCTGTATGATGCAAAATATATAAAACTTATGAAGGAAATTGAAAAAGACAGAAAGAAATGGAAAAACATCCCATGCTCATGGATTGAAAGAATAAATATTGTTAAAATGTCAATACTACCCACAGCAATCTACACATTCAATGCAATCCCAATCAAAATTGCACCGCCATTCTTCTCAAAGCTGAAACAAACAATCCTAAAATTTGTATGGAACCACAAAAGACCCCGAATAGCCAAAGTAATATTAAAGAAGAAAACCAAAGCAGGCAGCATCTCAATCCCAGACTTTAGCCTCTACTACAAAGTTGTAATCATCAAAACAGTATGGTATTGGCACAGACACATAGACCAGTGGAATAGAATACAGAACCCAGAACTGGTCCCACAAAGGTATGGCCAACTAATCTTTGACAAAGCAGGAAGGAGTATTCAATTGAAAAAAGACAGTCTCTGTAGCAAATGTGCTGGGAGAACAGGACAGCAACATACAGAAGAATGAAACTAGACCACATTCTTACACCATACACAAAAATAAACTCAAAATGGATGAAAGACCTAAATGTGAGACAGGAAAACATTTCTCCTAGATGAGAAACCAGGTCACAACCTCTTTGACCTCAGCTGCAGCAATTTCTTGCTTGACACATCTCCAAAGGCAAGGGAATTAAAAGCAAAAATGAATTATCAGGATCTCTTCAAAATAAAAAGCTTCTGCACTGCAAAGCAAACAATCAACAAAAATAAAAGGCAAGTGATGGAATGGGAAAAGATATTTGCAAATGATATATCAGATAACGGGTTAGTATCCAAAATCTATAAAGAATTTACCAAACTCAACACCCAAAAAACAAGTAATCCAGTGAAGAAATGGGCAGAAGATATGAATAGACACTTGTCCAAAGAAGACATCCAGATGGCCAACAGACACATTAAAAGATGCTCAATGTAACTCCTCATCATGGAAATACAAATCAAAACCACACGAGATACCACCTCACACTGGTTAGAGTAGCTAAAATTAACAACTCTGGAAACTACAGATGCTGGAGAGGATGTGGAGAAACGGGAACCCTCTAGCACTCTTACTGGGAATGCACACTGGTGCAGCCACTCTGGAAAACAGAGTGGAGGTTCCTCAAAAAATTAAAAACAGAACTACCCTATGACCCAGCAATAGCACTGCTAGGAAGAGTGCTGATGCATAGGGGCATTTGTACCCCAATGTTTATAGCAGCACTTTCAACAATAGCCAAATTATGGAAAGAGCCTAAATGTCCATCAACTGATGAATGGGTAAAGAAGTTGTGGCTTATATATACAATGGGATATTACTTGGCAATGAGAAAGAATGAAATATGGCCTTTTGTAGCAACATGGATAGAACTGGAGAGTTATGTTAAGTGAAATAAGTCATACAAAGAAAGACAGATACTATATGTTTTCACTCTTATGTGGATCCTGAAAAACTTAACAGAAGACCATGGGGAGGGGAAGGGTAAAAGAAAAAAGTTAGAGAGAGAGGGAGGGAGGCAAACCATAAGAGACTCTTAAAAACTGAGAATAAACTGAGGGTTGATGGGGGGTGGGAAGGAGGGGAAAGTGGGTGATGGTCATTGAGGAGGGCAGCTTTTGGGATGAGCACTGGGTGTTGTATGGAAACCAATTTGACAATAAATTTCATATTAAAAAAAGATGTGGTATATATATATATATATATATATATATATATATATATATATACACACAGTGGAAGACTACTTGGCAACGAAAAGGAGTGAAATCATGCCATTTGCAGAAATGTAGATGGAACTGGAAGGTATTATGCTGAGTAAAATAAGTCAGTCAGAGAAAGTCAGATATCGTATCCAGTCATATGTGGATCTTGAGCAACTTAACAGAAGACCATGGGGGAAGGGAAGGGGAAAACAACAGTTATAAACAGAGAGGGAGGGAGGCCAACCATAAGGGACTCTTAAATACAGAGAACAAACTGAAGGTTGATTGGGTGGGGGGGCAGGGGAAATGGGTGATGGGCAGTGAGGAGGGAACTTACTGGAATGAGCATGGGGTATTGAATGTAAGCGATGAACCATGGGAATCTACCCCCAAAATCAAGAGCACACTTTGCACACTGTATGTTAGACAGTTTGACAATAAATTAAATTTTAAAAGAGTAAATTGAAAAATTAAAAATGCACATACTGGTGTCACCACTGCTATTGTACATGTCCTAAACTCAAGCCTCACACTCCCCTTGGGATGGTATCCATGCATCAAGCAGGAGCCAGTAGAAATATAACACAGGCAGAACAGGAAGCCTCACAGTGCCATCTGTTCATTCTTCTGCTAGACGGGATTTTGTTGGTTACCCTTTCCATTTGGGATCTAGCTCCTGACATGTTGCTGTGTCCCTCTTCTCCCACCTTTGATGTCTTTTCTTCTATTACTTAACGAAACAACTATCCTAATTTAGGAGCATTCCTTTGGTAGGAAATCTTTACCTCCTCCTCACTTTCAGATCACTGCACAATATATTGAAGGCTATTCCTTAGCCTTTTTATTCTTCTAGTACCTATGTTACATGATTTGTTTTAAGAAGCTCAAATAGGGGCGCCTGGGTGGCTCAGTCGGTTAAGCATCTGACTTCAGCTCAGGACATGTCCTCAAGACATGTTCTCATGATTCACAAGTTCAAGCCCCACATTGGGCTCTGTGCTGACAGCTCAGAGCCTGGAGTCTGCTTTGGATTGTATGTCTCTCTCTCTCTTTTTCTCTGCCCCTTCCCCACTTGTGCTCTGCTTCTCTCTCTCTCTCAAAAATAAAATAAATAAATAAATAAATAAAATTACCAAATAAAAACTTGACCTCCACTTTTTTTTCTTTGGGGGGGGGGGGGCAGGCATTGGAAGGTAGTTGATTTGGCTTTATCATTTTAAAAACAGATTTTTAAAATTAACTTAAAACTTCCATAACCGTTTTAACAAAAATGAAAACCCATTTATATTATCTTGTTAAAACTATTTTAGAAGGAAAAGTTCTATTTATTATATAATGTCTCAATTAGCTTCTGGGTCATTAGTTTTAAAAACAATTCTACAGTTGCCCATTTTCAAATATGTTATAAGATTACTCTTTCTATTTTCTCTACAGAATTTAAAACATCAATTTATCTGTTAACTTACTGAACTAAATAAAGAAATGACACAATTTGGCTTTTATTTTCAGGAACACAGAAATCTAGAATTCACTTTAGTTCAAGCATAGGCTGAATGAACAAAGTCTATAATTTGTAAAAGTTCATTACAACTAATATATGAGGCATACAAATATAAGATATTTTTGAGGCTAGGAAAGGATAGGAGAATTTGCTTAAGAGATGCGGTTCTTATCCTATCTAATTAAAGAATTAGGAGAAAAACGAAACTCAGCAGTAATGACATGCCTTTGGTATTTAAAGGCATTTCTGGCATGAAAGCTTCATCACTGCCTCATTTACTTTACAATTTCTAAAATACAGTCATGGCAAAAGCCCAGATTAGAACTGGGAAATTAAAAACATTTTTTTTTTCTTCTTGAGGAGTTTATTTCAGAGATACTAAAACTGGGTTACAAGAAAATATGCAACAGAAAAGATCCAATCTTGCTTTCCTCTGTACTCAAAGAAATTGACCATATAATAGGGCATTTATAAGGTACCAAGTGGGAATACATGATGTAGAATAACCGAAAGATTTCTCACTTACTTACTCTAAATCAATATAGGCATTTTTTTTATTTTTTTTATTATTTTTTACTGCAGTCTCTAGAAAACCAAAGACTAGATTCAAATTTGAAGAAAAGGTTGCCAGAATGGGACTAATTTAAGTGTTGTTAAATTAATCAAGGAAGCTTTTAGGCAAGGTGGCTCTAATGTTGTGTTGTTATATAAGCAAACCAAAACAGTTTTCTGCTTTGCTTCCACCTTTTCTCTAGAAGTGTCCTTTCCAGAGCTTCTGACTGTGGAGCTTTCAACCATGTCTGGCTTGGTGCTGCCTAATCAGTTTTTGCTCAAACTCTTAAAAATGTTACTACTTTCAGTTTATCCTTTAAGAGAGTCCAGAGTCCATACTATAAAGCCCAAAGCTCCCAGAAATGAGGCACATTCACATGAAGTTTGGGCAGATATAACAACCTAGTTATTTCTTATTTATCCATATATAATTTCATTGATGTATTTATTTATATATTTGTTTATGTATTTATGCATTTATTCATAGGCTTTAAGTGGCATCCTCTCTATTTTAAGAAAGCAATAAATCAACTTTATATTTTCATAACTTATGTTTCCATACAATACACACCAGTTACTGAGTGTCAACAACAGGAAAGTTTAGATGTTGTTTGAACACAGACAAGATCCTTGCTCACACTGATAAGACTGTCTAACATAAGAATGGTATAAATGATTTCTCCCAAATGTCTATAGTCACACTAATGAGAGGTTTACATGTTTTTTTTTTGTTTGTTTTTATTTAATCTGAAGAGTAAGTGGAAGTAATAACCTGGCAGTGTTACTGTCCCTCATCCCTTAATCCTAATACCACACCTGACCTTCAATTAAGAGGAAAAATAGAAGAAAAGGGGGAAAAAAAGGAAATGACTGCAAATGTAGAAGCCATATGTTCTTTATTCACCACAAAAGTTTATTAGGGCGTTTTAAAAACGGTACTGAATGGGCAATTCTACAATGTCATTTGGAACTAAAGTATCCATTGTGTGTAGGACACTCTTTATATACATATGAGATTTAAAATAAAGTAAGGGTAATAAAAGATGCATAAGACCAGTTGTGATGAAGAGTAGAAGGCACTGGGTGGGAAGGAAGGTGCAGAGAAAATGAGTATTTAGATAAAGAAGGATCTCTTAGGACGTATGTGTAGGTGTTGAGGAGGGATAGGGTAAATAGGGTTGATTACACTGAAATTTTCACATATTCATTTATTTCGTTGAAATTTAAGTCAGCATTCTAGTCAATTTGAACTTTTCCTCATCCTTAGTCACTTATTCAAATCGCAAAGCAAGAGCTACTGGTAAAAATCTTTTCTGATAGGATGACCATGATAAATTGTTGAACTTGGTGTCTTTGGGTCAAATGTAGGAGCCTCTCCACAGGTGTGGGAGGAAAACAGTAAATATTGATAGCTAGTTGCTGCTAGGAGCAAATTGCATGCCTTAAAAGCATCCAAAATACTGTTAATTCATTCAGTAAAAGTCAGGATTTTTCTTTTCCGCATACCTCATCTATCTCGTCTCCTTTGTATGACTTTTCCAGAACTGTTAACAAAGACAATCTTAAGCTGGCTGGTTTACTCTTTTTAAACTGCGACAGTCTAAAGGAAGCACTGATGCAGACATAAACCCACAAATCAGGTTCCAACTTAAGAAAGAGAATGTCAGACATTTGCTTTCAGGATTACAGCACTACACATGAAAGCTGTAGTCATATCACAGTGCAGCTTAATTTTGGAAAGCTTCTCTTTCACTTTCTTCTCTTTCACTTTCTTCCATATGTTTAAAAATGACATATCCCACTAATATACATTATAATATACAAATGGATTAAGAAAATAGGAAATTGTATTACTGACTCCCACATTGGACTGAGCTTTCTAACGTTCCTTTCATCCTTGGTTTTAAACAATAAGACCATAGGGAGATGTGTTATTTGAAAACATATTTAGGTTGCATTTATAATACCCACCACACATTAAATTTAGAGTAAAAAACCCAAAATATAGCATTCCATGAATGCTTAAATATAACGAATAAGGGTCCAAGTCATGAAGGGTCAGTGTTATTACAGGATTTAGTGTTAGCCAGTATCATTATTAAATAACATGAAAATTATCTCAACAAAGGAAAATTATCTCAACAAACACAATACAGATACTTTTGCATATGAATAAACTCTCTTGATACAGAAATGACAAGCAAATGCTAGAGAAATGTAAAAGAAGTATGGGTTGTTTATCTAATATTGACAGCACTAAATAGTCTGACCTTCCATTTTTATAACAAATGAAATTTGTTATCAGGGAATCTGTATTAATTGCCCCTAGATACTGATTTATTCAGGAATGAGCATGTACTGACATTTCTCTTCAAGTGTGAACAAAGCTTCTTGGAGGACTCCAGAGGCAGGTTTCCTTGCTGATATATATGAGTGAAATTAGTGTCCTTATCAGAAGAATTATAAGAATGAAGATCTCTCTTTCCCTACCAATGTTGTAAGAATGAAGATCTCTTTCCCTACCAGTGTAAAGAGACAGAAACAAGGCAGCTTTGTGGAAACCAGGAAGACAGTCCTTATCAAGAGCCAATCATGCTGGCACCCTGAGCTCAGACTTCCAGTCTCTGGAACCACGAGAAATAGTTTGCTGGGACATTTGGGAGACTCAGTCAGTTGAGCACCTCTTGATCTCAGCTCAGGTCATAATCTCACAGTTCGGTTTTTGGTTTCAAGCTCTGCTTTGGGCTCTGTGCTGACAGCGCAGAGCCTGCTTGGGATTCTTTCTTTCTCCTTCTCCCTCTCTCTCTTTCTGTCCCTCTCCCATTTGCGTGCTCCCCCTCTCAAAATAAATAAATAAACTTAAAAAAAAGAAGGAAATATTTGTTTAAGTCATCTAGTCTAAGGCATTTTTTGTTATAAGAGCTCAATCCACTTAAGACATCTGTGAAGGAGTATTATTGATTTCATCATAAATGTTAGAATTTAAGTAGCATGGCCAAGATCCTGCAGAGAGTGGCAGACGTAGTATTCCATGCTTGGTATCTCTGGCCTCAAATTCTGTGTTTTCTGCTTCCACATCAAAATGAAATGTCACAACCTGAAAACTCAACAAAATGTTGAGGATCCCCTACAAGAGCTAGAGCAAAAAGAAAAAGAAATGGAAATACTCAGTATTTATCTTGCAAACAATCATTTTATTTCCCCTAGACTAATTCATAGGACTTTTGTCCTCTGCATTTCAATTAAAAAAATACTGAAAATGGTAATTGTTTCAAGATATACACAATTATCAAAATTTTGAAGAAGGATCTAGCATTTGACAAGAAATTTAGTTTAAGTACTTCAGAGAGTAGAAAAACAAAAAGCCTAAAAGAAGTTAAGCCTGAAGAATATTAAATCAAATTACATAAATTTTATTTTCCTTTGCTCCATCATTAGGTTAAGGACACTCCTAGAGTTTTTACGAAACCTCACATTAAATTGAAAGGATATATTTCATGATAAGGTGGGCAGTAACTTTAAAATGTCCTTTCCCCAAAGTTAGTATATGCTGAAGGGATATATATTACAGAAAAATTCACCAATAAGTTATGATACTTCAGAATGTTTTGAAATATGGCTCTAGTTCCTGTTGGTAGAAATCACACAAATCCCCAGGGTGACTGATGATGTCTCTTTCAGAGATACCAAGGTGAGACATAGAGTTAGACAGATCTTAGTACTAATCTGTTCAAAATATTCTACCTTCTTACAAATAGCATGGAATCAACAATGTGGTGAATTTTTTTTCTGCCATTCTTACTGTGGTTGTTCAGTGATATATAAAACCACAATTTAAAAAGTGATGGATTCTCACTCATTTTTCCATTGCTTATGGCATATTGTATAATAACTATCAGGTATGGTAAGTATCCAGGAATCTATAAAACTTTCTCAACATTATTATAAAATACGTGAAACATTTTACCAGAATTTGGTGCCTTGGTAGTAAATTGGCCATATCTCATTTTTATACTGAATATTTTGGTAAACACTTCCCAAACAATTTTTTGTTTGGGTGGGGTGTTTTTGTTTTTGCTTTTCCTGCTTCCCCATGCTATCTAAAAAGGGGGAGATATCAGGCAGGCTAAACCTCAGATGAATTTGATGATGTTCAGTGGTTCTAAACACAAAGAGATGTTCATCTACTGAAAACACAGAAAGAAAAAAATCCCATTAAGATAAAGCATCTAATTTGAAAGAAGCAGAAAGATAGGGAGAAAAAGTCACATTATCGAGTGGTTACAAGCTAAAGTATAATAACCATTAAAAACAATTACTTTATGTGGTGTATTTCCAATTTTGGAAAGTGACTGTAAATCAAGTCAACATAAAAGCATTGTTTTCTGGAAAACATTTTCACTTTTAACTGGGAAATAGTTGAAGTCTTAAAAAAGGCTTTAGATATCGATTTGTTTTCATTTTATGCATACATTTTCTTGGATATTTTGTTACCTATATTTTCAAATTCTAAATATTTATAGTATGAAAAGAGCTTAGAGATTGTTTAATCTAAACCTCTCTTTTACAGGGATAGAGAAATATGTTCAGATTGCTTAAGAGGTAAATCATACAATTAAAATATATCAGAAATGAGATGGACTTTAATTCCTGTCTACTGATAATAAGCTACTTTCATTTTACTCTACCAACTATCTTTAATATGTGTATCATAAAATATCAATGAAACTAAGACAGACATTTGAGCTAGACAAATTTTACTTGATAAATTTATGACTATTTAATGTACTGAAAAAAGAAAAAAAAACTTTTAATTATTGAAAATATTTACAAATGTCCTGTTATAAGTCTTGAATCAGCGTTAAAAATCTTTAAAAAGACATTTGTATGAAGGTACTACCTTACTGACAGGTATATGAAGCATCTTTGCATGGAGTTTCTGGGTTATCATTTTTATCTTCTAAAGTACCATGTATTTAATTATATATATGCTGTTAGCTGTTTTCCCCTGAAAACAGAGAATATTAAGCAATTCTGGATATTTGAAGATTTCAATTGCCCTTCACTTGTATAGTTACAGACAGAAAATAATTTTTTTCCTATAAAAGATCATGAGTCATAAAAGTTCCATTTTCACCCAAGCTATAAGTGACTTGGATATTCATTGAGAAATGATGTGACTGCCTTTATCAACAGAGAAATTATTAAGGAAATCAACTAGAGAAGAAATAGTTGCTTAAGTATTTGTGATAAGCCAGAAAACCAGCTCAGCTGGTTACACCAGTTTGACTAAGAGATGCTTTCTCTTCATTTCGTGGCAAAACAGTGATATGTTCTTGTCATGCTGTGTCATTACCAGGAGTAACAGAAGTTTTACCTTCCATTTATTATGATGAATAATAAATGTTGTGTGTGGATAAAACTGAATTTCCTTTTTAATCTATTTTGATTATTTGCCTTTATTTTCTCAATATATACTTCTGAGTTTCTCCTGTACTGATCAATAATTTTTTTACGTGTGATTGCATTCAGATACTTTTATTAAAGAACTTATTTATTTATATCACTCTCTTTTTCATTACAGTATGGTTGGCAGAATGTCTCCTCAATATATACCTACCTTAATTCCCGAGTCCTGTAAATATTCTACTTTACATGGCAAAGAGGATTTTGTAGAAGTGATTAAAGTTATGGATTTTATGATATAAAGATCATCCTGTATTATGCTTACCTGGCTGGGCCCAAACTAACCACATGAGCCCTCAAAACAGAACTTCCTCTGGCTGTAGCAGAAGAGATGTAGTGGCAGGAAAAGTCAAAGAGGTAAGAAGTGTAAGAGGAGCTTTATGCACCTTTGCTGTTTTGAAGATGAGGGGGCTATGTAAGCAAGCATGCAGGTGTCCCTTAGGAGCTGAGAGGGGTCTCTGGGTAACAGCCAGCAGGTAACAAAGACCTCAGGCCTAGAGCCTCAAGAAACTTCATTCTACCAACAACCTGAATGAGCCTGAAAGAAGATTCTCCCCAGAAGTCTCCAGATAGAAGCCCAGAAAGGCAAATGCCTTGACTTCAGCCTTGTAAGACCCAAAGAAAAGGAATTAGTCAAGCTAACACAACACTCCTGACCTACAGAACAGTGAGATAATATATCTGTGTTGTTTTAAGCCAGTAAATGTCTGCTGATTGTTTCTGCTAGCATAGAAAACCAGATTTACTTTTATAAATACAACGAAACACAACTAGATTTACTTCTCTGGGGTCAGAGGTAATTTCTTACTCATCATGGTATCCTTATTCTTTTTGCAGGGCCTTTCACATAAGAGATGATCAATGAAGTTTATTGATTGACTATAATGCTCTATCATCTTACATCCTTGATCTTATTTTAAGTTGATTTATTTCAATCTATGTATTTTCAAGAAGGATATAAGATGATTTACAATAAAAGCAATGTAAAATAAGATCCAAAGACAGAGGCAAACAAAATATGTTAAGACATAAAAATAAGATAACAAAGAACAGCATATCCTAAACTTGATAGAGTAGGTTACAGGATTTGAATCCAAATTTAATGCTGAGCAGCCTATCAGGCAAAACAAAAAAGAAAATACATTTTCTTACATAGCTCTCATCATCTACACATAATAAGCTATTCAATTCATCTCAAAACATGTATATATTTTTGCATATCTCTGTATATAAAGAGCATTGAATATCATAATAAAAATTATCTTTTGTAATGGCAGAGGGATTACATATACTTCTATTTCGTATATCAGCTCTCAGTTATGGCTAGATATTTTATTTAATCCTTATTTACTATGTTTTGTTTTATAAGTACATTTAAGATAAGCCTGACTGATATAGCTTAGATTTGTGAAGTTTACACTAAAGCTAATAAACAGATTATGCTCAGGAAATCCTTGGGCCTTGTTAACATGGCTCCTGACACTGCCCTTCAAGGCTGTGCCACTTCTGGGCAAAAATTAATCAGCTGCTTGCTCAGACTGCAGACTAACTGTCCATATTTTACTCTAAGGCTCCTTAAAGGCAGGGTTTACCAAGGAAAGACCTTTGTGGCAACATAAATACACAGTTGTGTGACTGATGACCTCCACTGAACCTGGACCACAGACAGAAGAAAAACAATGAATTCATGCCTTATGCAGACGACTGGGTGTACACACTCAACTCGCTTCACTTGTAGACACATTAATGTTATTTCTTCCCAAATTCATTATTTCCTCTTCAAAAAATCACTTTATGGTTCTTTAAATTACATAATTAGGTAATATTGTTAATATAGGAAGAGGTCTCAGTCCAGGTATCTGGACGTGAGACAGAAACAGGTCAGCATCTCTAGAATTCACTTTAATATATCAAATTCCAAGTATAGTCTTCACTTGTTTTGCTTCTGGGGTATCAAGAATATAAATACTGTGGTGTTTGACCTGTTTTCGATTGCTTCTTTCTTCCTAAGTGTTGTTGATCTCTCAGGTTCTTCTGAATTCACCAAATGTGCCCATTTTATTTCTATTTTTAATCTTACAATATTTCTCATCCTCCATTAGAATAGAATATGATAATAATGTCCATCCACTTAGATAAGAATGTCCATACCCAAGCTTTCTGACTGAAAAAGTGCTAATAGTAAAGTATGGGGAATTTGAAGTCCTCCTACAATTCCTAGGGTACAGTCCAAGAGAGTCTGCAGGAGAAAAAATTATTTAATTTCTTCTTATCATTTTGTGGGAGTATCTATAGCATTATTTCCCATAAATATTTGAGTAATATAAATACAAATAAATTTGGGAAAGACGTACCATTTTGTTCTTCAGTTTTATGTACTCCTGTACATACCCAGTGTGTGAGACACAGAAAGTGAGCTACTGGGGTGAGCTTGAGTAATATTAATGATTAAAGTTTGGAGATGGCCCATCTCTACAAGCAGTATTTCTCTAAAAATAAATAAGTTGCCCGTGTAAGCTCAAAGTAAATTCAGGTATAAATAAATAAATGAATGAATAATCAATATCTCAAACAACAAATTGGACCTGTATATAAGAGTGTAACTGTTGTTGGTTGTGTGTTGAGGGTCAAACCAAGACTTTAAACTTTAGTTCTTTAATCAGAACTATGGGAAAGTGACAAGGAATGTTGGTATGGTAAATATCTGCATGAATAAATACTTCTGGTTGTGTGGGCTTTAGTCCCATGATTTGAGAAGATTTCACACCTGGTAATACAGCATTTCTAAGTCATCCTTCATATTAAAAAGCTCTACTGGTATAGCTGCCATTTCCTATGACACAGTTTCAAGGCAAGTAGGACTAAAGAATTTACGCATGAATGAATGCAGTGATCTATAACATCAGGCAGAAAAGATGGCTCCTAAATTAACAAAATATAAGGAAAACACAGAAAATGGAAGCCTGAAGTGTCTCTTTAATTTTGTGGTTCCTTTATTTACAAGAAAAAAAAAAAAACTAAACTATTTAAAAATTATCATAAAAATATTTTATCACTACTAAATCAAATAACAATCTTTACTTCTTGTGAGTGATAATTCTTAATAGATTTTTTTATTCTGAAATCAGATGTAACTGCTTTTGTGCCCTAAAATGGAAATCAGCTTATTTCTCTTGGAAAGTTAACCTTAAGAACACATTACAGGTTCCAATAGAAATATATTCTAAAATATCCATTACTCAATAAGGAAGACTACTTGCCAAATTAGAGTTCCACTGGTTCCAATCATACTAAAGATATGTTCCTTGCCAAGCCAAACATTCAATTTTCAATAATGATAAAAGGATTTGTTAGAGTTAAGATCAAAGAGAATTTTTATAGCCTGGAGTTTTAAATGTGTTAACTAACTAGAATTTAATTTTTTAATTATTTTTTAATGTTTATTTATTTTTTGAGAGAGAGAGCACAAGAGGCAGAGGGGCAGAGAAAGAGGAAGACACAGAATCTAAAGCAGGCTCCAGCCTCTGAGCTGTCAGTGCAGAGCCCAACATGGGGCTTGAACCTATGAACTGTGAGATCATGACCTGAGTTGAAGTAGAACGTTTAACTGACTGAGCCACCCAGGTGTCCCAAGAATTTAAAAAAGTAAATGTTCAATAAATCTTAGTCACTAACATTTTATGGTTTCCCATTGTAATATTTACATTTTATTATTATTAACACTTTATAGTTTATTATTATAATGATTCATATGTAGTGATCCTGCAATAAGCTTGGGCAGAATTACTTTAATTATAATCATCAACAATAGATAATTGTTGAGAATCCATTAGCTGCAGAACATTTTAGACTATTGCCTATTTTTTTGACCGATGAGTTTTAATTATCAAAAATCTGAAATCTGTGTGCTTTGGACAGCAGAATAGGCATGACAAAGAACATTTTCTGGGAGGCAGGGCACCAAGATGCTAATTTCATCTATCCCTCAAACCAGCTATATGATAATGGAAAACAAAGGCAACCTTCTCTACAAATTATAATCCTTCAATTCTATTTTAAGGACATTAAAGAGATCTTAGAAATATGTGTGTAAGGCTTGTAGTGAGGCCAAGGTGTTTGTAAAGGAAGACTGTCTAGGCTTTCTAATGGTAAAACTCACATTATAACTGCGAAATAGACCTCACATTAGCCAGAAGAGGGTATTCTCACCCTGGAGACCATAGGTGAGGTAAATAACTCATCGGAAGTTTGCTCAGTAGTTCTGGAATCATTACAGGTAATAGCAGCTGGTTTTGATAGCTGAAACAGATATATCCAGAATTAACAATGCTCTCAAGCAGTCAATATTTGCATTTCTTATGTTTGCACTACCATAATTTATCTACCACTATTGAGAGATTTTCCCATTAAACTTACCTATACAGTCAAGGAACTGAAATCCAATATTGACAGCTAGCTTCCATTCCCTCTCCTCTAGGAAACTTGGTATATTTCTAATCTAACTCATTACATAATGAGTTCATTTTATAATTTAATTGAAGGGACAGTATTCTGTCCACCACACTATCAGTCCTGTATAGTGGCTATAACCATAAAATTACATAAAATTTTAAGTTAACAATTCTATATGCTTTAATTCCACCTCTGTAGTCTCTGTCAATAGCTGGTTTGTCTTCTGAAAAACAGAAGCTGATTAAAAACCCAAGAAAACAAAACCCACTGATGCAAGTTAAAAATCTGAATAGGGATATATGGTTTGTTGTAACTCCTTCCTGTAATTTTCCTGTCATCATTCAGAGCAAGAGTTTTCAAAATTTGTATCAATCTGTAGAAAATAAGGTAACCCTCTAATAACTAGAGTGAAAACGTTCCCCAAGCATTTTTTCTCAATAAAAATTAGTAATAATTGAAATACAGAAATCTTAAATTGTTTAGAAATCTTCTATGAGCATATTCTTTGCCCTTCACATCCCATCCAGAATCTCAAAATATTACTTCTTGATTTGAATTCACTTGCTTCAAGTATCAATAGTGCCTTGTAGAATTATTTTGTGATATAATGTCTACACGCTAAATGAATTCAGCTGTCCAGTTTCTATAGGTGCTACTATAGCATTCTAATTCTAATTCTGCTGTTACTTATTATTTTTTTCTATATTATTAACTACTTTTATCATAAAAATAATAAGACTTTATGGCAAAAATGCAAACAATTCATCTCTATCATTTATTTAACTTCTGCATTGTATTTCACTACACAAAAGTAGCAGAATTAATTTAACCAATCCTTTATCAATAGATATACTGTTTCCAGTTTTTGCTACTATAAACAATGCTGCATTCAATACCCTTGTGGATAATCATTGCATATTTGTGAGAGTATATTATTACTGACTGTGGGAACAAATCCTAAAACTACATTATTTTTGATATCTTTATCACATCCAACATTTGATTATATGTGTGTTTGTGTGTGTGTGTGTGTATACATATATATATATATATACACATATGTATATATATATATATATACATATATATATACACATATGTATATATATATATATACACACATATATATACATACAATATATATACATACACATATATTGTATATATGTATATATTCAGCATTAATTTTTCTCCACAAAAATAAGGGAATGGAATAGCTTTTAAAAGGAAAAGAAGAAACCTAAACTAAAAATGGTACAATTTTCCAGGCTAAAGTAGTATTTCACATTTTTTGGAGTTGCATAAATACCTTATCACTGGGTATGATTGATTTTGACACTTCTCTTTTGTTCCAAAAAGTACAGCATAACATAAAACTTTTAATGAAATATTATGTCAAGAATCTAATGCTTATTGAAACAACTGGAGATCCCCTGGGGTATCACAGGCTGGGAATTCTTCTTCCCAATTATTAAATGGTGTTTCACTAACACATTATTCTCTCTTTATATAGACAAGAAGCCTGTTTAGAGACTTAAAATGAGCAAGAACAGTGTAAATCAATAAATTCTACCTGAGACTTTCAAATTTACCTCAGGGTCAAACTCAAGAATCTATGAGAAGTGGGGTGCCTGGCTGGCTCAATCAGTAGAGCATGTGACTCTTGAACTTGGGGTTGTGAGCTTGAGCCCCTGGTTGAGTGTGGAGATAATGTAAAAATAAAATCTTTATAAAAAACGAATCAATGAGAACAGATGTATATAGGATTTAAGAGAAAATCTAGTAAAAGTAAAATATTAACTAATGCGTAGTCAAAGAAATGCCAAGGCATGTATTTATTTTCTCCTAGTCCCTAGTAACTGATAAAAAATAGATTTCAGAAGTATACAGGCATATCAAAAAAAATACAGTTTATCATTATGACTATTAGCCATGCCTATTTTAACAAACACAAAGACTTAAAGTTTCAGAAAAAAAAATTATCCAATTTTACAGGTTAAGGAAACAGGATTATGAGGAAAGTAATGTGTCAGTGGCAAAAGAAAGAGAAATAACATGTTCACTGAGAATTAAAAGGAAAAAAATGTGTGGTTGTATTAAAAGGAGAGGAATAATGGAAGTTTGGATCTTTCCCAAATGTTTGGAGAAAATGTTTCCACAAATCCCAATGGATTCTAAAGCTCTTGGCTGAAGTTCCATTGTCTTCCATTTGTCAATAAGCCTTTAGAGTATTTATTCATTCCGGAACAGACATACTTGTAACACTGTCTTCAAACAAGGGACTGGAATTTTGATAAGTCTGAATGATTCTTAAACAAAAAAGAGTGCAAAGATGGTTTCTCCATTAATATGTTGTTGCTCTAGGCAGAGGACATCTGAGTCCAAAACAGCCTTGAGAATAAGCTGTTTCTTCTAGTCACCTGCTGTATCCACATTATTAAATCTCTCTTTGTCACAGAAGAAGCATGTGTGGCAAATGGGAATCATTTTTTACTGCAAACTCCATTGGACCCTTTCCCATAAAAGTGGGTGCAAGATCCAATTTTGGGTATTCAAATTCAGTATATTTATGCTGTGTTTTTTTTTCCTTTTTATTTTGCTTATACTTTATGTAGATAATGCTATACTTTAAATTTGGTATGCAATCCTTAGCCTTCAAAGGGCTGGTTTTTCTTATGCTGCCTTGACTTTTCCCTTCTTAATATTCTAAACTTGGAGGAAAAATATTTAGCTTTCACAGTGTCTTCTTCTAAGCTCAAGGCCAATCTTCATACTGATTATGAAACAACTAAAGAAGTTCATAATTATGTGCACCTGAGTGATAAATGGCAGCTTTATAAATTGGTGGAAATCTAAACTCAAATGCAATATGCTCTAGGAATAAGGACCTGACTATTATTTTTGGCCTTGCTACTCACTTTGCCAAGTAATCTTCATAAAATCATCATCTTGCTCTAAGTTCATTTTTCTTACCTCAAAATCAAGATAAATGCAATTACATTGCCTGTCTCTTTGGTTATTCATATATGCATTCCATCCTTCATTTATACATGTATATGTCAGTTGTTTCATTGAACACCTATTGTGTGATAGATACTGACTTCTTGTGAGGATCCCATGAAAGATAAAACATACAACAACCTTAAAAACTAAAAGAAGATGCAAAAAGATGCATATATCAGGTTCTTCTACTGCTGTCATTGCTACTACCACAGCTATAGGCACAATGACAACCATCACTGTGCACATACTGAAAAAAAAGGGGGAAAAAAGCATTCCATTATCTTCAAAGTTGGGTATTCATTCAGTTAAACTAATATAGAACTCGCATCTCTCTCTCTCTCTCTCTCTCTCTCTCTCTCTCTCTCTCTCTGTCTCTCTTTCACACACACACACACACACACACACACACACACACACACACACACAGATATCCAATACTACCAATACTACTTGCATTGTATTGTTCTGTATAAAATCAGACTCCCCTTCAGGCAATATAATAGGATCAGTTTATAGTATAAGAACAACTAAGCTAACTATAATGGGCTTCCCTGTCCTCACTGTTAACCACTCAAAGTAATGCTGATACAATAGAAAGCTTTTGTCAGGAAGGGCTCCTGGGAAAGATGTCATAGAGTTTTATTTACTTCTTTTCTTTTTTCTCTCTTCCTCCCTCCCATATGTACAGACACATCTGGTTCTGGCAATTGCTAATTTGGATACCTCACACAGTGACCAATAGGAAAACCTTATCTAACTCACTGTTATTACACACCTCTGACAGCTGTTAATACTCAAAGGAAATAGAAATAACTGGAGTCTAGTGCAGCCAGACTTGTTTTTGAACTGTCATCTGATGAGAGAACACTTGAATGCCTTTATGAGATTTTATGTTATAATTGATTTTTCATTACATACTCCTGTGCTAACATTGGTATAAAAAGGCAAAATCAATTCTTTCTACATATTTGGACTACTCACTCTGCCTCATCCATTTGAGGCTATTTTATAAACATTGATTTCTGAAAAGATTGATTTTATTCTTGATAAAGTAAGCACATATACAATTAAAATAGCATTTTAGTATTGTAGGAATATGGAGGTATTGATTATGACTAATATGAAGTATATATAGCTACCTACTAGTTTTGTTGGATTAGAAATGGATTTTCAAGATAGAAACTCTAACCAGGTATTTTATAACAACTTGGTATTAGAAGTTTTGCAATTTGTAAACTAATGCTTTAAAAAAAGATTTGCCTTCATCTTTTACCTGATATAAAAATATATGACCAGTAGCATCCTTATTTTCTACATTTGTGTAACCAGCTAATATCCTTTATATTGGTATATATCTATATGCCTCCTCTAAAACATGTGTTTTATATATAAAATCACGAAAAAATATAAGCAGAAAAAGGTCATAACAAGACAATAAAAATGAAATTAAAGTAGAAATAACCAAGAAAACAGTCTAAGGATGGGTTTCAAAGGTGCAGTACCACTGACCTTGGAAAAGGAATTTTGTAGCCCCTACACTAAAGTTCAGGAACAAATGTAAGAGATTTAATATGTAATATTATGAAATATAAAATTTTGGGTCACCTATATTGTTTTTTCTGCAGAATAAAAACCTGTGGGTAATTATAAAGATATATATAATAAAAACAGACTCATCTTTTAGTCTGCCAATGGTCTGGAGTGATACATGGATTTAAAAATGAACAGCCATATCATGACTATTAATAATAATTGGATACGTGTCCTCTCCATTCTCACTGTATCCTATGCAGGTTATGCAGTTTATAATCTCTATAGGTGAAACTTTTCCAATCGGACTCAAGATTGGGACAAGATTTTGAAGACTTTCTTCTAAAAAGAGGCTAAGTAGGAGCAGATCTTCCATCATTAGGCAATTCAGTCCAGGAAACCATCCTGATGCTTACACACAGCTTCACAGGGCTAGCTTAGATTGTATCTCCCAGGCACTATTCATACAGGTTATTATAGCTAATAATTGGGGATTTGAAGAATAGAGAGAATGAAAACTTAGAAATGGAGATGTACAATATGTGAAGAAAGGGAACAAGCATGATATATAATTAGAAAAATAATACATAAATCCTTATTTTGTCCACCTTGACATTATATAGCCATTAGTAAGGGTATTCCAAAATATAGCTATTGATGGTTATTCCAAAATACAACTGTTGATAATGGGATTTCAAAATTTTTAAATTTTCAAATAGCTCTTAACCAACCTGAGCAGACATTTCCTAGAAAGAGATACAAAGCCCTCTCTGTGTAGCTAGTAGGTTAGAATCCTGCACAATCCTCCCACCATGTCTGCATACATAAACCATTTAAATCTAGTCCTGGATCTCTGAACATACCACTCTGATGCATTTGCAAGCATTGTTCTGTTTCCAATGTGTTTTCCCAGTTGTCTCTGTGTGCTGAATTATATTCACCTTTCAAAATCCAGCTAAGCTGACACCTCCTTTGGAAGACTTCCATAAGAATTTCCCTATGTATGCAGAGAGAGAGAGACTTATAAATTATGCAAGGTCCATTAGGATATGTATCATAAGAAAGATATAGACAAAACCTGGTGGTTCCAATCGGACATATGGTTTCTCACTGCAGTGGCTTTCTGTCCAGCCTCATGGAGGTGGTGGTCTTTGAGGCGTGGAGATTTGACAAAAGGAGATGAAGACAGAGTGGTGGAGACAGAAGCTGTTAAGTGAGAGATAGGTTGAAAGCAAATTTGACATTAACCTAAGAAATCTGTATTTTAATCTTGAGGTAATGGAAAACTTCAGAAAGTTATGGGACAATGAATATAATCATAATTATCCTTTAGAAATATTAATATATCTGATGTATACAAGATACATTTGTATAGGAATGCATGTATAAATGTGAAGACCAGGAAGGGAATTGTTATAGTAGTACAGGAAAAGGAGTCCCCAACAAGAATAATGTCAGAATAAAAAGAGCAAAATTTCAAAATGTTTTAGAAACTGAATCAATAGAATCTGTCATCTTGCTAGATGTGAAGGGTGAGACTGAAAGTGTAGACAAAAAGATTTATTTTGAGTCTTAGGATCAGGAATACAGCAGGGACAAGTAAACAAAAAAGAATTAGGTACTGTTGGGAAGGGAGATTGATGAGCCTAGTTGATGATATAGAAACTTTGAGTTTATCTTGTCATGCCCTATTATGAATAACTGGGAGGCAATTAAAAATGCATTTCTGAAGCTTGGAAGAGAATTTGAGGCTTAAATAAACAAACAAACATGTAAATCATATTGTATAAATAAATATAAATACATATGTGTATATATTTATAGTATATTTATTTATAGTAGTTTGCATAGTGTCAACGAGAACTTATAAACAGATGAGAAAGAGACAGACAGAGGTAGCTAGGGAAAGAATCATCAGTATACTGTGAAAGATGCCAAGGGAGGAGACTTTCAAGAAAGCAACTGTGATCAACACTTCCCAATATCCAAGGCACCATCCATTATTGAGAGAATATTTTAAGTAAATGGTTGAGGCAAGATTAAAATTTGTGTCCTGAATTCCAAGCCATCTCTCTTTTGACAATACCACATAGCCCAATATTATACCCACCCTTCCAAAATTACAGATTTGCTCCTGTATTTGAGGCTTTGGTCATAAATTTCTTCTGGGCTCTGAGACACTTTAATGCAAACTTGTACAGTCTAATTCTTTTCCTTTGCTATTTAAATGTTTCTGTGAATGGTGAGAGAGGTAGCACGGGTAGGGAAGATTTGCAAACATATGGAAAGACCAGTACCAAGTTGATATTAAAATGTATGCACATGCAGTTCATTTTCATGGTAAGAAAATATATAATCATGATTCATTTTTTCTATGAGACATCCAAAATGAATGCCTTGATTATATTTGTGTTAATTTGATCATTTAAGATTTTTAAATTCAACCCGACTGTTTGTTTTTTAAACAAGGTCAATCACAGATTCCATGCTTGAGAAGCCTAACGTATGGCATGCATACAAATTGAAATGAAATAAACCTAAATCTAAAGCAAGAGGGATTTATTTTATGCCCACAAAATCTAGTCCCCAGTATCACAAGCAACCTGACTCCATTATCCTCTCCAACACACTTACCTCTTCTGAAATCATAATGTACATAGGGAACTATAGATGTAGATAAGATAAAAAAGTAATTAGATTATAAAAACCATAGGGATTTTTATTTTTTTTAATTTGCAATATGTAGTGCAGAAATAATACAAAAACAAATTTCTAGAATTTTCAAACAACGCATGTGCATTCTATTGCTTTGCATAGTTTAGAGTGTTTCGATCTGTCACAATATTTGTTTGACATTAGGTTTTTTCTTAAACTTTCCACAAGGTAATCCAAATAATCTGTGGGGATAAAAAGAACATACCCTGTTTCATTAGCCCTTTACTACTCTGCAGGGCACAGCAACAGGCCCCACGGAACTACAGAGAAGAATTAGCCTTCCTTCTGCAGCCTCTCCCAATTTTGCACTCAAGCTGGTTGATCCTCAGAGAGTGGCTCAGCTGTTAGCTGGTGCCTTAGGCCATTTATAGAAGTATATTTACAGAGCTGATACCTGCTCAGGACAACTTCATACTGCAATCCATTTCATAATATTTTCCATTTGGATTTCCCTAAATTCTACGACACTGCCATCCTAATCTCTTTTGGGCCCAGATAAGCCACTTTGAAATTTATAAGAAAACAACAGACAGTACAAGACACAGTGTGCTGAACACAGTGTTTGGAGTCTGAATTTACAATGGTGATATATATTTTATAATCACTTTAAAGCACTGGGGTGTTTTGTTTTAATTTTTTCAATGCTGACTTATTTTTTGAGAGAGAGAGACACACACACAGAGCATGAGCGGGGGAGGGGCAGAGAGAGAAGGAGACACAGAATCCAAAATAGGCTCCAGGTTCTGAGCTGTCAGCACAGTGTCCGAAGCAGGGCCTGAACCCACAAACCATGATATCATGACCTCAGCCGAAGTTGGATGCTTAACCGATTGAGCCACTCAGGCGCCCCCTTAACTGGTTTAATATAACTGTTAGATTTTCAAAGGAAATCTCATCTTGAGATAGTATGGCAAGTACCTAATTAGTATCTTTCTTTTGGAGTTGTCTCTGACTAAATACTATAGTATATTTATTTAGTATAGTATCTGGCTAAATACTATGAAGGAAACTAACTCAGGACAGTTCCAAAAACAGGAGACAGAGGTACCGATGAGTATTAGCTTGGTACTACATGGCAAATATGTATGATAATGATCACTGTGCATTATTTTACAAGGTAGAAAAATAGTAGCCTAGTATTCCCAATACCTTAGCAAACAAGATGTTGTCTTTATAAACATCAAGGGCCCTTGGAATTCAGAAAAATACAACTGCAATGATAGTAGCAATAGTACTTGAAGGGCAAATGACTGAGAAAGATCCTAACATAGAATGGCACTTGTATGCGTGGGCTATGTGCTATGATTCATGTTACTAAAGATTAAGTAATGTTGGATGAATAACAGAAATAGAAAGAAAGAACAAAAGAATGAGAGTAATTGTATGTAACTTTTAAGAATGGGAAAAGGATAAAAAGAACTGGGACTACATCTTTGGTCCATATTTACATTTTTTAATTGTGAAAGATTTTATTTGGATGATTTTTCCAGAAAAGTCACTACTGTTTTATGTTGAAACTATATTTGATTAGATTATTATTTCACTATGTTATGTTGTTTATATAATATATATTATAGATTAGATTAGATTATTTTACATCAGTACATTCCTCCAAATGTTAAATTAGATGGTTTTTATGCATCTTTTCCGACAGGACATTTACCTTTTCCCACACCCAGACAAATAAAGTAAGTCCTATCAAAGTTATGAGTAATCCATTATTCTAAATGTATAAAAAATCTTACACTGCAGTTAGAACATTTTCAATCTGGGCAAGATAAGTACAGATTCAACAACAGTGAAATAATTTCCCAGGTGAATGAGAAGCTAACAATATACAATGTGGTTAATTAAAGATCTTGAAGCTAATACTAAGGGCTTCTTCAAAGAGTCTTAACTACTTAGAAAAATAAAAACAAAACAAAACAAACAAACAAAAACAACACTTGCATGCAGTCTTAAAGCAAGCACATACTATTTTCTGTACAGACTCCTATTAGTTTGCTAATGCATGGTTTGTAAAATATAATTCCATACACAATGGTTTTATTTCCCTGTTGGGACTGGCTACAGAATTTCACATTTTGAGATGTATTCAAATGCTAATACAAAAAGTTAGGCTCTATACAGCACTTTGTCAAGTAGAGGCAAAAAGTAACAACAACAAAAAAACACATAATTTGAGGGGATTACTCTTGCCAATATTATCTAATTTATTCAATTAGATTTTTTGTGCTGTCATTTAAAATTAGATTTGAATGAGTTTCTCTATTTATAATGATGATATGAAACCTTGCAGATTATAGTATTAAAATATTTTAATTTCACATTCTCTCATAGGCCAAGAAAAGTGAGTAAAACAGTCTAGTGAACCAGAGCCAGAACCAGAAAAGAATTCAAAGGAATAGGTCATGTAAGATATTACAGTAAACTAAAAATAGCATTCAGTAGTTGCTTGGCTACAGCTGAACTTTACTGGAAGGTGGGTTAGTGTTTCTACATTTTTTGATATTTTGTGAGGAGATTGAAAAATCTGGATTTTTGTATAAAATCTATTTTTTTAAATTATGCATCTTATTCATACAAAGTTCAAAGTAACAGACAGAAAACACACAAGCAAAAACAAAGTTTAAAAAATCACTTTTTGGGGCTGATTCCCATGGCCCCAAAGTGGGCTTCAAGCTAGCACTGTACATCCTCTGACTCTACTATTTAAGATACAAGATTCACCTTTGATTCATGCATGTGATACATATGTATAATGATGATTTTTAACTTTCAGCCACTAATTTGTTCTAAATTGAAGCTTCATTTTTCTAACTGTCAATATAGATGTGGCATTTGAGTCATATTCTTAAAATGTCTCAGGGCACTTGGGTGGCTCAGTCGGTTAAGTGTAGGACTTCGGCTAGGTCATGATCTTACAGTTCCTGGGTTCAAGTCCCCCACTGGGCTCTCTCTCTAAAATAAATAAACTCAAAAATTTTTAAAAAGAAAAAAAAAAGTCTCCCTTGATGCAGTATTTTACCTAAAGCTTAACCCATTAGTAATTTCACGTGTGTGGTACCTCTTCGGTTGCCACTGGTTTTCTCCAAGAGAGCTATATCAAACTTGTAAGTGTGGTCTATCGTTTGACAGAATAGGTGTCTGCTTAAAAATCACGACATTTGCAAAATGATAGCACACTTTGTGTTCTTCCGTTGTTCGTATCTGTGTCCATGAAGATTTTCGAGTGGCTGCATTTTGTTAAGTTGACCACTGTGACATAAACATAAAGAAGGTTCATTTTCTCACATAGCAAGGAGTCAGAGTATGTGCAGAGTTTGTTCAGAAAATCACCAGAGGTCTAAACTAGATCAAGGGCCTTGACTTTTGACGTTTTCAGCCCTATGACAATATAACTGCTACAATATAACTACATCCCTAACAGTATAACTACTCTACCTCAAGTATGAAGCTGGGATGTTAGGAAGTAAGATGGAGGTCATATCAAAGAACGGAGGGTGTCTGTCAGCCTTGTCAGTCCCTTTTAGTCAATAAATCAATACCTTTCCCAGAACCCCTACTCAGTATATGTCCTTGCATGTCTGGTAAGCTAGAACTGGGTTATAGAACCACAGCTAGCTCCATGAAAGTCTGGGAGAAAAGATATTTTTAACTGGGTACATTGCTGCCTCTCCAAAATAAAATTCTATAGCAGGAGGGAATGTGCACTTGTCAGGCATTTAGCGGTAGATATCTGCCTGCCATGGTGATTCTACTCCTACCTCTGGAAGTAGAGCTGAGTCTCACGGCAAAAAGACTTCTGAGAGCTATCAGTCAAGCTAAAAACATGTTGCTGCTCCTGCTGCTTTTTTTTTTCCTTCTTTTTCTCCTCTCCCTCTTCTTTCTTCTCTTTTAGAATCCTATGATCAACTCTTAAGTAATCATTCATTATAGAAAAATAGAAATAAAGGTGGCAAGGCACACTGTGTCTGTTGGCAAGCTACCAGCACGAGCTACAGTAAGATGATTCAAAAGGATGGGCAGGGGACATTGCGTACCTAAGCCATAATGCATTATTAATCAGTTTCTGAGACTGTAATTACCTTCTGATTCTGTATCTTGAAGCTTGCAAACAATTGCACTTAGCCTTCTCCTTGATGGATGAATTAGTGATCATCTCATACAGCGGTTACAGTCTGTTGCTACTTTAGATTTCACATTTGAAATTCACTTAACTAATAAGTACACCTGAGATTTATAATATATGTGAGGCACCGTCACTATATGGATGACAGCTTCTGTGGGTGTTCTCTAGAACCTCACTTTAGAAGCTCAATTATCAAATTAATTTAGAATGTTTCTGGATTATATCTTTTGCAAGAGGAAACAAGTTGAAGAATTGTGACAGAGAAATCTTCTTTTCCCTTCAATTATTTTTTAAAAGAAAGTCACACTTAATATAAAGTAATTTCACTACTAAAGTTTTTTTTTGTTTGTTTGTTTGTTTGTTTTGTTGTTGTTGTTGTTAACAAATGGATATATAGGTTGGGTAATGAAGGCAGTGAGAAGTATACCTACTCATCTACTGTTTGTTAGGTAGTATGCTTTTACATCCTTTTTATAATAATAATGACGATTGGTAACAATAAATGATATTTAAAGAGAGATCATGATGCGGAGAGCTAAAATTACACAAAAACACAGAACTATAACAAAGGATGTGAGGATAGGGATTCTAGATGAAATATTTGGCAATGACATTTTTTTCCATCATCCTATAATTTAATTCACAGTATTAGCAACCTACTCAGTTCAATCAGTACTAACCTAAAAGATATATTTTCCAGTGAATTATTTCTAGCCACCAAATGCCATTTCCCTTGGAAATTCTAATAAAAATGCCTAAATGCATTATCTGACATTTTAGTGGATCAGTAAGCAGCTTGTCAATTGAGGTTCTAAAATCTTTACATAGTATGGATTTCTGCTTTATGTTCTAAACTCTTGACTTTTTACAGAATAATTTACATTTCAATGTAGCTATTTAGCAAGGGATGTCTACAAAATCAGGTTCAATTATAAATAATGGTTCCAGTTACACATGTACATTGCATTATAAAGAACTAGCAATTGAATAGTTCTGTACTTAATATTGATAAATAAAGTCTCAGACTTGCTTAAGTCAGCAATGCCTACAGCTGAGGAAAAAAAAGCTGACTCCATAAGCTTTAAAATCCTCTCTCTTAATCACGCTAAGCCTTATTAATATAAGGATCAAGAATTTAGCAAAACTTGGCCGGGTTTCCGCTTTAAAATGTAAGATAATTTTTTTAGGGGACTAGATTGTCATGTGCCTGGTAGACACCTTATATCGAAACTGATGAATCTTTTGATATTGCAACATCTCTTTTATTAGCACAGAAATGCTGGTTACTATCACCCAAGGCATTCAACTCTAAACCCACAGAGATCCCACACTTCCCTAACATTGTTACAATGCAAATTATATTGTTTTCTCTTTATGAGTTCTTAGAAACTGCTACTTAGAATACTTCTATTCATTCACCAAATACAGACTTTGGGTGGAAAACAAGACAGAATCAGCACTCATGCACCTTTAGTTAACTGATGGGAGGGTAAACTAATAAGCACTAAGCAATCAATTAATTAAAATGACTGCCCCTTGGGTCTGGGAGGACAACTGTTACAAAAGTGTGTATCAGAAAATGGTAACAGAATTTGTAGAATTGCAGACAAACCTCTCTGAGGCAGTAATATTTAAGACAGAACATGAAGAGTAGGGAGGGAAGTGATTAAGTGAAGAGTTGAATCACAAAAGCAAAGTCAACACCAAGGACAAGAAACAAAACAGAATTACAAAGAACCTGAAAGAAATCTAAGGCATCAAAGAAACTGAGAGAAGCTTTACAAGGTTTGGGAAACAAGAAAAGTAAGATATATCCAACACAGAGACAGAGAAAGACCAAACAGAATGTTGTAGATTGTCCAAGTATAGACTTCACCCCCAATCAGGACAACTAAGATAACTTTGGAGGGGCTTAAAGTAGAGGTAGGGTAGGTAGGGACATAATAGTTAACTATTAAACTATCAACTATTTTATTTATTAAATAATTTAATAGGAATAATGGTAGGATGATATTTATGTACTAAACATTTATGTTTGAAATTGCCATCCAAGTAGGTAGATATACTGCATTAAGAACTAGGTGAATAAAATGGCTGACTCCTAAGTCATTCACAAGATCATTGCAAAAACATTACACAATATCACAAGTTAAACGTTCCAATTTTTCCTAAAGATGAATTCACTTTTCTCTCTTAAGCATTTTAACTTTGAAATAAATGTGTCAAGAAAACCAAGAAGGAAGATTTATCAGTTAGAGATGCATATTAATGTAACAGAAATCTTAAATATAATGACAGAAATGGTAGTGTGGTAAAGACTAAGTCCCAGGAATTCAAAATACATTCATATCAAAAGATGAAGTGAGGGAAATTTATGTTCTGAGCAAACTGTGTGAGGATTATTACATTACTGTTTCCAACAAGCTCAAACCAAAACCCCATTAAATATTTGATCAGTTTGTCAAAGACCAGCAAGTACTCTTCGCAACCACGAATACAAACATCTTGCAGACAGTTTAATGCATGACAGACCCATAAAAAAAATCATGCATGATGATAAAATAGTGCAATGTTGGCACATCCTAACTGCTTGTAAAAATGAAAGTGATGAAAACCACAGAACAAATGAGAGCTGAAGTTTGTTATAAAATAAGCTGTATTTGGAAGACATCATTGCAGGCTAAGCCAGAAGTTTACTAGCTAACACTCAAATCGCACTATTTCAAATTTAAAGTAAGAAGTTCTCCATTGTTCTAGGCCAATTTGTCAAACCCAAAATAAACAGTGATATTTTAGACAAATACTCTGGTCAAGCTTATTCAATTGTATCTACATTTGAGATTTAATTAAAGAAACGGCAAATCATTTTCCACCATCAAACATTACTCTATCATTTTGCTACCATACTTGTGATCGTCACTTTTGGGAATTCTCTTTGGGTTAAAATACTCAGAAATTAGCAAATATGTATTTGAAAAGAGGGAAATGTCAATGAACACCTCAAACAATTCACACACTGGGACCACTTGGTTTACCATCTGAAATTTCACCCAGCAGAGAGTCAGTAGAAAACATTACACTTTTGGGGCGCCTGGGTGGCTCAGTCGGTTGAGCGTCTGACTTCAGCTCAGGTCATGACCTCACAGCTCGTGAGTTCGAGCCCCACGTCGGGCTCTGTGCTGACAGATCGGAGCCTGGAGCCTGCTTCAGATTCTGTGTCTCCCTCTGTCTCTGCCCCTAACCCATTCGCATTCTGTCTCTGTCTCTCTCAAAAATAAATAAACATTAAAAAAAAAAAGAAAGAAAATATTACACTTTTAAGGGATGAAGAAATAGATGCATTTAGTCTTGTGGAAGATGAGGAAACTATCAGGAAGGGATTCCCCATTCCTTGCAGGAAAATTTTGTTATGTGTTACTTAAGGTGGTGGCCTGAGAAAAATACAATGTGAAGAAATGTTCAGTAAGGGAAGTAACCATGGATAGCATGAGGAGTCCATCAAAAAAAAAAAAAAAAAAAAAAAAAAAGAAGAAGACAAAGAAAAAAAAAAAACAAAAACAAAAATAAAAACAAAAACAAAAAACCCACAAGCATTATTGAAAAATTATCTCATTCACAATTTTATGTAAGCCATTGAGGAAAGTGTTGCTTTCACTCCTGAGCAATCTATTGGAAAAGATATTTAAAGAGGTAAAAATGGGCATTTTAGCTACTCACTTAAAATCCAATATAAACTATTGGGACACCTGGATGGTTGAGTTGGTTAAGCATCCAACTCTTGATTTAAGTTCAGGTCAACAGTTCATAATTTTGAGCCCCAGGTCAGTCTCTGTGCTGATAACAAGGAGCCTGCTTTGGATTCTCTCTCCCTCTCTCTCTGACCCTCACCTGCTCCCTCTGTCCCTCTCTCTCAAAATAAATGAATAAACTTTAAAATAAAAAAATCTAATAGAAACTCTAATTCTTTCTGCATTTGCATAAAGATGGAGGCACAGAAAATAAGAGGGGTGACTTAGTTTACTGAATAATTAAAACTGGCAATGTACTACTAATAATGATATATGTTAACAGTTCAATTAGTAGCTATCTAGTTTTGGTCTTATATTCTGTTTGGTGAAAGATAATATATTCCGATAGACCTGGAGTGTTTCTCTGTTTTTAATATCAGAATACAGTACACTAATTATGGCCATTGTATATATGCACCAAAAAGCAGAGAGAACACATGTTTATAAGTGACCAGTGCAGCTATCACCAGAAAAATTATTTTAAGACTATATATAGAGGGACAGGTCAGAAGAACATCTATCCTCTAAGGAAAAATAATAGCCTGAGAGTTTATTTGTATGAATTTTTAAGAGAAATTCACAATAAACTAGAATTTATCTGAATTAAGTTAGCAGCACTAGAAACATTTAAATGGTTATATATATTGATTTATGTCTTTCTATAAACAAAGTAAGCTCTTGGTAAATTGTAATGCCTCCTCTCTCACTTGCCTAGAATTTTAGGGTAAAGTATGATAGCCCTCCTATAAACCTATGAATTGACTGATGCTTCTTTAAAGAGAGTATAAAGCATTCCCAAAGGTATTTTTATTAATGCACAATCCCTTACAGGAAGAATGCCCCATTATTAGATACCCTGATGGCCCCTCCTCTTAGTTGAAGAATCAAAAACAAAACTTTCAAAGAAATATCATCAATTTTTACAATCTCTCACAATGTCTCCTTGATGGTAGTTTGAGTAATGATTTTTACCATGTCAGGTTTAGGAAATACCATTCATTTTTAATGCAAAAAATAATCAATGAAAATTAAGTGGGTATGACTTCATACCAAGAAAAAATTCAAAGGCAAAGTATATTTTCTGCTTGGCCAATAGACAAACTGTTATTATTATTAATATTACCACTATTTAGTGGATTTGCGGAGTTTCTGTTGAGACAGCTGTCACTTCATTGAGTCCATAGTTGATTAAACTTATCAGGCTGTTTAGTGAGATGATCCATTTTCTCCAATGGCTTTATAAGCATCTCTCTGAGATCTCCTATTCTTCTAAAAGGAGGACATTTTCCGAGATAGAATCTTATGTAATCAAGGAGAACTTATCCGGGAATCCCTGCCTTCAAAGAAGCACTCAGTGGCTTTTTATCTGATCATTATTTGATTTTGAAAACATAACTTTGGTACCTCAACTCTATGCATATAAAGATGCTTCACCACCAAGATCTGCTACCAAAATTTGCATGTGGTCCACTCTAAACTTTGGAAATAATTCAACAGTAAAATGTCTAACTTAACAAGACGAATCTGAATTTCAAATTTTACTAACATATCTATAATCTTAACATGCAAAATGCCTTTACTATAATTTACTTAAATAAGGCTCATAACAATGTTTTGTAGTGGATATTGTTATTAACGCATTTTATAAGGGAGACTCAGATTATTTAAATGACATGTAATTTAGATACTATGTATTAAAGTAGTTACTTAGGCCAGAGTGGCTCTAGATTCCAAATAGCACCCTTTCTTTGCCCCTAAGCTACTACACAGTGTGAAATGCAGAAACACGTGTTCTAGAGAATGTTCTTAAAACTTGAATATGCAGCAAATCACTTGAGGGTCTTCTTGAAATGCAGATTATGATTCAATAGGTCTGGAGTGGGATCTGAGATTCTGAATTTTTAACTAGCTCCCAGGTGATGCCAATGCTGTTGGTAGTACACCTGGCCACATTTTGAGATGCAGGGATAATACACATTATACAATCCAAAAAAGCTTATGTTATATTTATGCAGTACTTGAATCTCTATTCTGCCCATATTTTTTGTTATTGCGTTTTGGGAAATTAATTCAGAGTAAATGCCCACTACTTTGCTATTTTTTATATTATATATAATCTTTAACCCTGTCTTCATAAATAGCACTAAGTTAGGTTTACAGAATTATTTAAAATTATTATTCATTACTTTAAATTATGTAAAACTCTTAGTCCAAATGAGAAAAGGTGTCAGCTGGACTCACCAATTTTTGTGTTCCTTAATAAAAACCTGCAAATAATTCAGGTGAAATGCCAATGTCCAATGAGAAGGCCCTATATGCTGACTTGGCCATTTAGAAATCTGATTATGCTTAGGGACTTGTGTATTATGTTTGTAAGGCATTTATTTGATGGTTTTCTTATGAAAAAATTGATGTATTAATTAAACAAAGTTCAAAATACCTTCATAGTAGAGAACTCTGAAATAAAAATAATTAAAATATATGGGATATCATAAAATATGTTAATGAAGCCAAATCTTTAAAGTTGAATTTTTGTTGTTATTGTTAAATCTTATAAGAAAATTTCCAATAGCACATTATAGGTAGGTTGATATTGTTTCAAGCCTCAACATTTGTCTTTTAGAAAAAACAGTTTTCAACCACAGTATTGAGGTTCTGGTATTAAAGAGATAAATACTCTTTCCAGAGCCTAAATTTCTAACTACTGACTTATACACTAATTATTACAGAGGCAACTTCACATCATTGAAAATTTCAGCTCAGGCTGGCTTTGCTTATCTCCATTCTTTTTTTTTTTATGTTTATTTATTTATTTTGAGAGAGAGCATGCTTATTTTGAAAGAGAGAGCATGTGCACATGTGCGAGCAGGGGGAGGGACAAAGAGAGAGGGAGAGAGGAAAGAGAGAATCCCAAGCAGGTTCCATGCTGTCACTGAGGAAATGGCTGCGAGGCTTGATCTCACAAACCTGAGATCATGACTGAGCCACCCAGGCACCCTGCTTATAACCATTCCTTAATAGTATTCACACCTTCCTTCCCATCTATTGTTTATTTTCAAATTGCCTTACATTTGGTTTTATTAGCAAATTAATTATGCAATAAAATACAATGATTTTTGAAACTTTAGGAAATGTAGAAAAGTATGAAGAAAATCATCTGCAAAGTATCAGAAGAAAACACTTTCATTCTTTGATACATACATATTTCAGTGTTTGTTTATGCTATAATATGTATGAATGGAAATATGCTGTCTATATTGTTGTTTTTTTATTTTAAAAATTTATTCTGACCAATTTCCCATTTAAGATTACAACTGGAATATCATCAATAAAATGAGTTCTATAATGTAATGCCCATTCCTTCAATCTAAAATTTTTTTGGAATACAACATCGCTATGGGAGATCAAAACATTAATAAGCACTCCGGTATCTGCACAACGGACAAACCTATCTATGTTCAGAGTTCTGTGAGGGTTGTCGAAAATGTTTAACTTCTTTGAATTGGTCAATTGCTGATTCTGTCTAGGTAATTTGGGAGGCATTGAAAACAAACAAACATGCACATATGTATACAATATATATGTTATATAAACATTAGAGATATATGTATATAAAGGTAATGCATTACTATTATCTACTTCTCACAGTTGATTAGGTGATAAAGGTCAGAGACCTTTTTGGGTTTTTTTAGAACTAATGTGACTCTTTTTCCTTAAATAAAATAACATTAATCAGGAAAGTTGATTTACCTGAAGGAAACGGCCAGATCATTCATCATTCAGTAAGCTAACCAATGGATGTGAGATAAATGATTATAAAATGTTCACACTTCTGGATATTATTGTCTATAATGTCTTAATTTTTTATACCTGGAGTTATTTTCGGGTCTTAAATTTATATGTGCTAGGTAGATTTAATGCAATTAACTCCCAGTTTTGCACTAATCTCTGGAATAGTCTATACCATGACAATGAGTTCAGAGACCACTTGCTGGACAAACATAACAAAATCTAGATTTCTTACATAAGGTGAATATGTAGTAAAACATCTTAAAGCTTCAAAGAGAGGAAAGCATTCCATTGGCAAAACCTCAGGAGATTTACAATATGTGTTATTTGAAACTAAATTTCCCTTTTCCAAACCTTCCAAGAAAGGATATACAAGGAAGTGATCACTCATTTTTCTATCCCTCAGGTCAGTACATCACTGTCTAGGGCTCAAACCAATACCAAAATTATTACAAGGCCCCATTGTGATGACTGTGTCATAATCTTAGGTTTCCGGCAAACACTCAGCCCCAATCTTCGACATCTTGTGGAAGAATGACTCAAATCCTTGCAACAGGGAACATATTACATTGCAGCCACAATTTCTGGAGTTTTCATTATAAAAATTTCCTGCCAGTACGTTGTAATAGACAATAAAAGAAGGGACTTCAACAGTTCCTGACATAAGCTTTCTGTCTCTGTAGATTAGCTACCATTTTAAAATCAAAACAATCCTAAAGAAAAGAAACATTTTATTTAATTGGCCTTACACAGACTAGGGGGAAAAACTAGAAATCCTAAGGAATAGCAAGAGCCAAACATTTTAATCAGTGGCCTGAGGCCATTCCAGAATACTAAATTAATAGTTATTGAGACATAAATACAGCTTTTCATTTTTGTGTGTTTCATGATGATGACTATTGAATTGCCCTTGGTACTTTTTTTTTTAATCTTTTTTAACATTTATTCATTTTTGAGAGACAGAGAGAGACAGAGCATGAGCGGGGAAGGGGCAAAGAGAGGCAGATACAGAATCTGAAACAGGCTCAGCTGTCAGCACAGAGCCCGACGCGGGGCTCGAACCCATAAACCATGAGATCATGACCTGAGCCAAGGTCGGACGCTCAACCAACTGAGCCACCCAGACACACCACACTTGGTACTTTAAAATGCTTTTACAAAATAGATTGTTAGAACTAAAAAAAAGAAGAAGTAAAGGGAAGAAAGGAAGTAATAGAAGCTTTTTATATTTTTTTCAAGATTTGAGGGCACAAGAATCTCATTTTTTAAATGTGCATCACACACAGATATGAATATACACAAATACACACACCTATACAAACTTCTCTCTGCCTAGAGAAACTTGCTAGTAACTTAGACAAGTGTATAGAGAAGAATAAAAATTATCTTATATAAGGCCTGTTGCTGTCCTGGAATCAAGTCAACTTAGATACTCTCAGGAGAGTTTTCCTAGGAGAATTGGAACAACTTGATGGAGGTAGACTTTAAAATGTTACTCACCTAGAAAAATTCTTGATTATGTGTTCTGTAGGTTCTGGTCTAAGTGTAAGAAAATTCATTTCTGTGTGATAAGGGAGCATAAGGCAAATTGACACCACACAAACCTCTTCCCCTCACCCCCACCCCCCAGGTGGGATGTGTGTGATACTCATGCACTCCTGGCTGCCCAAGTACAAAGTAAAGGGAAAAACCAATGGTTAACTGATAGAGATCACAGCCACGCAGAGCATGAGTCTCCATCAGTTTACAAAATGTTTTAGTAAATTACAAGAAAAAGGCAATTTTAGCAATAGCCTCATCTCCAGAAACCTATAGACTCAGTTTCCTGAAGCTCCAACACAACCCCCCTCCATAGTGATGGAACAAAGGCAAGAAGGAAAGGGAAGGTAAAATTAAATTTCCTTATAATCTGCAGCCCATGGACAGATACTTGAGACAGGCAGAATGTAACATTTCTCCAGGAACTCCTTTTTGTCTTAATGTTAATGCCTTACTAGAGGGAAAAACAACCTTAGCTTGACAATAGCAAGACCTCCAGTATCTCCTGATTCTTCTTTAGCGTATGAAATTCCTTATGGAAAACTCCCTTTTGCCTTTACCTCCCCCAACACCATAGTATATAATCAATCACTCCTCACAACCCCAGGGCAGCTCTTTCTGCCCAAGGATCCTGTCCTTGTGCTTTAATAAAATCGCCTTTTTGCACCAAAGATGTGTCAAGAATTCTTTCTTGGTCATCAGCTATGGACACCCACCACCACTCTAAAACCTTATCATATTCAGTAAAAGAATTATTACCTAATTACAGTACAGAGAGAGGTGATATGAAAACAGGTTCAACTTACTAGAACTTCAAAAGCAGAAGATAGTTCATACTGGTCTTAGGCACCCCATTCTCTTCCAACTTTGTCAGGTCAAATGTCACATAGATGGAGGTCCTCAGAACCTTTAAAACAATCTTGTTTTATTTTGTTCATTTGTCTAGACTGGGTTTCTGTGAGTTCAAAAACTTATTGTATTGCCAATGTAAATAAATGTTTTAAAGGTTTTTGATGCACACTACTTGCAATGCCTTTTATTGTGTCATCTTAGCTAAGCTGGAACTATATTTCCCATAATTTCATCCCTCGTATGGTGTGAGGGAACAAAATGTCACTTAAAAATGTCTCTTTTTGGGACTCTCTTTGGAGAACAAACTGAGGCTTGATGGAGGGAGGGAGGTGGTGGTTGGGCTAGATGGGTGATGGGTATTAAGAAGGGCACTTGTGATGAACACTGGGTATTGTATGTAAGTGATGAGTCACTGAATTCTACTACTGAAACTAATATTGTACTGTATGTTAACTAACTAGAATTTAAATAAAATTTGAAAAAAAATCTCTCTGTAGTATGTAGATTATTTTAGGCTGATTATTATTACATACTAACCTGTGCTATATTGGAATTCTTGCCTTCTAAAACATGGATGTTTAGGAGCACACTGTCAATTTAATAGCAGCTTTTCAAGTGCAGAAAAGAAACACTCCAAATTAAAATACACCTATCAATTATATGATGTGCCCTGTTTTTAAAATGATTTAATGTGAAAAAAAATGATGTTGGAATCAAGGAAATGTGTTACTTTCTGTTTATGTCTCATTGCTGTTACTGTGTGATTAACTACTCAGAAACTATATAATTCTTTGTATCCTTCCCTTTGCTTAACTCATTACTTTTCACATTAAAAGAATTCAATAAATATTTTTTAGATGATTGAATGGATGACTGAATATTCCCTGCGCAAAATAACTGGTTGAAGTTCACACATGTCAAACAAAAATGGATCATGATTTTTCAAGTAGAGGGCGTTTCTTAATTCAAAACTGCATGAAGATAGTAAGGATATAGCAAGGTGATTTTTTAAAAACAATATGCATAAAGGACATTTGAAATGTTTACTTCTGTTGATTTTATGATTGGTTAGGACTCTTTTTGACTGTAAGTTAGAGAAACTCAATTTGGACTAACATTAGGAATGAGGGGGAGTGGTGTCTATAAACATACAGGATTCTAGAAGAAGAGTGTAGAGCTCAAGAGCAGGAATGCAGTGCAACTCTGATTCTTCCACATCTAGCACCGGATTATTTGTGAATCATCTCTTCCTGCTAACAAACCACTTCTGGCTGAGTAGCATAAAACAGCCTGTGGATCAGGAATACAGACAAAGCACAGAGGGGACAGTCTGCCTCTGCTTGGCAGGATCAGGGTTCTCAGCGGGGAGACTTCAACAGCTGAGGATGATTCAAATGGTTAGGGACTGGCCTCTTCTTTAAATCCTCACTGACAGCCTCCTTCATACCGGCAAGGCTGCTGCTAATAGTCTTAAGGCCCTTCAAGCTTCTTTCACTGCTGGGCCCAAAACCAATGCCACATGGTCTAGGGTTTTGTTGTAATAGCACTTATTTACTTCATATACTAATGTATGTGTCATGTCAGTGTCTGGTCAGAGAAGCAGAATCATGATGATATGGAATAAGGGATCTACTATTACACAGATTGTATGGAATCACGGGAGCTGATGGGAACACTTCCACCAGGCTGTTGCCTCTGCATCTGATGTTGAGTCTGAATTTGCTATGATTTGGTTGGGTTATTAGTTAGGTGACTGTGAAGTGGAAGAGAGCAAGGACAAACTGAGTGATATCAGGAGACTTAAGATTGTCACTAGCTGAGATAATATGAGAAGGTGTCAAAGCATTTCAACTGAGTCTAGTTGAGGAGACAGCATGATATTTAATAAGGATCTTCTATGATTATTTAATGTGAACTTTCTTATAATCCTGATAATGGCTCTAAATGATAGGAAATATGTTAGTTTTCCTGTTCATACAACTGAGGGTCAGTTTAGCAAGAAGAAAAGAAACATCTTTGAGTTTTCACCCTCAGATGCCTCTAACTTGAGGTGTAAGCTCTTTTCAGACTTACTAGGTACTTGGTATGTGCCCTATATAACATGCACTACATACTATGTTATAAATCTTTTACATACAATATGACTCAGTATTAGCATGGTCCTTACTTTAGAGATGGAGAAACTGATACCTAGAGAAATAAAATTTCTCAAGGTTATACAGCTACAAGTCATATAAATGACAGAGCTGGGTGAATTAAGAACCCTCACAGCCTGGTAAGAGTTTGTTTATTAACCACTATGCCACAAGCCTCTGAGGAGAGGATGAAACACTTCTCCCAACCTTCTGACTATCTGATTAAAAACTGCAATCCACTGACTCTTGATTTCTCTTACCCAGCTGTGTAATTGACAGACTTATGATGTATATAACTTATTGTCTGTTTTTACTACCTCCAAGCAATCTCATTAATGGCAGGGATTTTGCCTGTTTTGTTCACAGATACATCTTGACCTGGGATTGTACCTAGCACAAGGTGGGAGCTCCATAGGAATGTGTTCAATGAATAAAAGAATGATTTTTTTAAGACGATGACAGAGTAAATTCCGTGAGTGAACAGTAATTGGAGAGGAAGAGAGGCAGGGCAGTGGGAGTTGTATTCTGAAACATTGATTAGTTAGTGCGGCATGCCTAAGGTGTCAGGTGGGAGCAGAAGAAATCAGTGAGCAAGCCTCCCAACAAGGGAGGCTGAAGCCACCCAGGCTCATAGGCATTAAGCCTTTGCTCTCTCACATTTTGTTTGTAGCTTGTTCAGCAATAGACACTGGAAAGGAGGGCAGGAAGACATCAAAGTAGCTGTATTGTTCATATTTTTTCCCCCTTTGGCAGCTATTTGCTCTATTTCCTGCTGACACTACAACTTCAGCGATTTAATGATACAATTGTTTCTCAAAACGACACAGAAACAGACACCCTCAGCCATTTAATTGGCTGCACTGACAAAGGGGAATCTACTGTTTTCTAATTTCATTTTTGAGAGGTGTGGGAATTTGGAGAGGCTGGGAGAGACAGAATGTTTACTTCTATGGAAAAGATACAGTTTTAGGAAGGGATATTAGTCTACCTAATTAAGGTCTGCCATTTCTATGACATGCACTAGGATATCTATGAAAATGATTCAATCCCAGCAAAGAATTTGCTCAAATTGTTTATCTTCCAATTCTGTCTGCCCTTAGGTCAATGGAATTTCACTTGCCATAGGAATTCTACATTCTCTATGTCAAGTTTACTGTGAAATAGTTTGCTAATAAATCAGAGCAGGAAACATAACTCTGTTACAAATGTCTGATCCTTTCCTTTGCATAATTTAGGTTTGCATTCTCCACGTCTCCAGGATTGCTGTGTGTTATGTATTGGTTTGATGTGATTTCAATTCCACTTATTTATGACAAAGACCAAGAAAACTTTTTAGAAGTTAAGCTGTTTTGATATAAGAATGAAGTAAATTGGGTCAGGATGTCATCATCTTATCTGTTGTCACCAATGAGAACTCAGTAGCTCAGCTATGGAGGGGCTCCTATTGGGGGCTTAACAATAAAAAGAGGAAGAAGTAACTGTAGCAAGGAGACATTTTGACTATAAACATGGAGATTTTGTGGGACTACCCAAGAATGTACAGTGTGGGCAAAGCTATACTTTGCTGACTGAAAATAGTTCTTTGAAGACCTTAGTGAAATTAGTTCCATAGTGAAGGTGACCCTTTTATTCAAGCAGTGGTGAAAGCCAAGCAGTAGCCACATGAACATCCTCTTGTCCATCAATACCCTTGCCCTGTCATTGTTCCCTAGCAACATCCTCTAGCAACAGGGTACTTTTACTTTTGCATTGGCAGCTGGATATCAACTATCAGCTGTTTTTAGCTACCTCTCCTGAGTATCACCAACTCATGTAAAGGTATATATACCTCAACTAAATTTGGACTTTATTCCTTTCATCTCTCCTTGCCTTGAACAATAGTGTGATTAATCTATCACTGGTGTGGAGTATGTTATTTCCTTATTTGCTTATTAAGAGACCTTATCCTGTACGTTACTGGTTTGTGAAATTCCCACGGTGAACCTGTGTTAAATAAACTATTGTCAAAGACAATTGCAGTCTCTGAGCATTAATTTGTACCAAAACAAAAGACTGTGTAATCAGCTCCTGCATCTGGAAACTTGAATGAGCCTTGCTACCTTCTCATCATTTGAACTAATGCATTAAATATAGGAAATTTATATTTTCTATTATTACAAAAAATTTCCCTCCTTTTACCATATGATACAGAATCAATTAAAATTGACCCAAGTCTTCCTCATTTTTTCATCTTTAACATACAAAATTAAATACTGGATTTCTAAATAGGCTAGTTTACATGGTGAGTAAATATGGTTAATTCACACACACAAAATAGTGTGTTCTGGAAGCCAAGGTGCTAAAGCTAACTATTATACATAAAAGTAGGTGCAAACTAAATATTGGAGAAGGTATGAAAGTGGTTCATCAATTCAATTAATAAAGACTATTAAAGAGGTTTATAAAAGGCCTATAATACATATTAAATCAATGTTTAAAAGGTAACCCTCCTTCATTCTGGGAAGAAAATGCTTTTAAGCTACTTTTTTTACAGGACTTATCTAGTATTACTTCTCTTTCTTCCAGGAACCTGGAACTTCTTTAAGCTACTAACACACAAATGTTTTTGTTTCAATGTCCCTTGTCTTTCCAATAGCCTCACTTCATGGGCCTCAGTTTCACCCAAAGTGTCACTTAAAATTATTTAGCTTATTATTTTGTGGATCCCCTTTCCTAGCAAACTAACGGTCTCAAAAGTATACATAAAAATTCCAGGGGCGCCTGGGTGGCTCAGTCAGTTGAGCGTCCGACTTCAGCTCAGGTCACGATCTCATGGTTCATGAGTTCGAGCCCCGCGTCAGGCTCTGGGCTGATGGCTCAGAGCCTGGAGCCTGCTTCCGATTCTGTGTCTCCCTCTCTCTCTGCCCCTCCCCCATTCATGCTCTGTCTCTCTCTGTCTCAAAAATAAATAAACATTAAAAAAAAAAATTAAAAAAAAAAATTCCATGTAAATATAAACAAGTAAGCACAAATAAACAAATACAACCCTCCATACAAGGCTAGCGGGGCATCATTCACTTTTTGTCTATGTCTGTAACCAAAATGAGTGACGGTGATGTTCACTAGATACAGTAGAATTCTAGCCAACACTAAGCCAAAAATAAGTGAAAGCCAAAACTGAATCCCAGAGTGTGGATAGAAGGAGACAAGTAAGTGGTCAGAAAAAGGAGACAAAAAGCAAAAGTGTTTTGGGAGAGCACTGATTTTATCTGACTCCCAAAGACATCATAGGAGGGGGAAAAAGGAAGGAGAATCAAACACTGGAAGTTTGTATGGGCCAGGAAGTGGAACACATAGCTTAGCCTATGTTCTCCTGGCCAGAATTCAGTCATAAGTAAGAATTTAACAAGAAGAACTGGGGTCAGTGGGTATGAATGCACCAACAGTTAAGAAAATTAGATCCAGACGATCTTTATATGTGTCCCAGATGATGGAAGGTTAAACAAAATCACAATCAAGAAATCAATAAAAGAAACAATAGAACAAAGTTTTTAACAACAATAAAAGAAAGTTTTATTTTCATCAGTGGCAAAAACAGAATTGGCAAATAACTACAGGACAGTTGTTGATAAGAGCATCAGAAACAAGACACTATGGCATCATGGGGGAGGGGAGATGAGTCCCGGTGATGAAATCAAAGAAGTAATATTAGAAACCAGACTGAAAACGACAACTGGTTGTGGAATTTGGAGACAGAGATGAAGGCTATCCTCTATAGACACAGAGATGAGATGTTTCCAGATATGCCATGAAGAAATAACAAACTGCCTGGGAGGTTTTGAATGGGGAGCATCCATATTGAAGAACAGCCATTTGATAAAGCAGACCAGGTGAATTGCTTTCCAAGTGCAACACTGGCAAAAACGGCATATGGTGAAATTTGCTAGAATATATAACTCCCTTTGACAAAATATCTTTTCTTTTCAATTTTATAGTTTCAAAACTTAATGGCCCATATTTGGTTTATTAAATGTGGGAGGGAAGTATTACACTAAAATTATTTTAAGTAAATTTAATAAATGTAAATTTGTAAAACAGAATTTCCCCGCTCAAGATCCCATTATATGTGTATGCATTTCATTACAAATTCCAAGTAAAAATTAATGCAAAGATCTTGAAAAAGTTAGGGTTGGAAAAAGAAATATAGAATTACTTACACATGTAGGAAAATAGATATACTACCAAGACAGCATGCTTACTTTTTTTATTGTCACATTCTAAGGGATTTAGACTTGGTGCCAAAGAATCATATCTATCAACTTGCTGAAATTGATGTGGAAAATATCAGGCAGAGTGTAATCGAATATGTACTAAGTTAATTAATAACATTTTAACATACAGAATTTGTGCTCTTTGAAAATTTAAATACAAAACAAGAGTTCATAATGGACTCATGATTTTCTATTATAATTTGGGAAGTTCAAGAAATCAAAAATTTCAGATGTAATTAATATAGTACTAAGTCAGCAAACATTAACAATAATTAAAAGCTTATTATGCTTACATATCAGAAACTTTGCATGCATTAACTTATTCAATACTTAGAATAACTCTATGAACTAGATGTTTTTTCAGTGGAGGAAAATGAAGCACAGAAACATTTGAAAACTCCAAAATTATACAAACAACAAATGGCAGAATCCATTATTTTACATATATTAAGTTTCCCCAAAATCTTCACTCTTAATCTCTATACCAAACAACCTTCCATAATATGATAATATATTTTATGTAAAAACATATTTTCAACAATCCTTTTTTCTTTTTTTTTTTTTTTGACTAATTAATGACATTATAGCAGGGAGAGGACTAAGACCTGAGACCGTTGCCTGAAATCTAATGCTAGATTTCTATCCATACCAATGTAATCTTTGACTGATCTGCTAGACTACTTTCACAAATAGACAATGAAACAGACAAAAGGGTTGCCAGTTACAAGCCAATAATGCACGTATTCACTCAACAAATAATTTTTCTGTGTGTCAAACACTGTAATGGATATTCAGTGCTCTTACCAAACCCCATAAGGCTGGCCTATTTTGACTTTATTACATCTATAGATAAAGGTAGAGTGCTCCTTTCCTTTATCACTCAAAACTCCAACTCACCTTTTCATTACAAACATCTGGACAAAATGTCAAACTTACATTTGAGTGCGTGTGTGTTTGTGTGTGTGTGTGTGTGTGTGTGTGTGTGTGTGTGCGCGCGCGCGCGCGCGCGCGCGCACGCACACATAGCCTTGAATAGCCCCTACATCAAAGTACGGTTTTCTTAAAAGTTCAGAAATAGTAATATGTATCAGTTTGGCAAAATCATCTCTAATGACAAAGGTATTGCTTTTGAGACTTTGGGAGAGATAGCCCATCTTTAAAAAGGATAAAGAAATATTTTTTTCTCTCTAAGAAAACAGAACAAAGATACAATATAAAGGGGATGCATTAGCAGATATATTGCTTGTATGGCAAATTAATATAAATACAAAGAAATACACTCTTATAGGGGCTCAGGGTCAAAAATGTAATACAAGAGAGGAAAAAGAAATCTGAAAAAAGTTTCATGCGTGTGAAATCAGCTGAGCAAAAAGAAAGCAAATTGTTCGGAGTGCAATTGCAATTACTTGAAAGATCATAGTTAGGTAACAGCAGGGTATTGGGATGATATTGTTTAGCTTCATTAATGGATGCATATGATTCCTGGAAGAAGGAGGGTTCTAAAATGAGGAGAGTGCTGTGGGTTTAAAATGGAATCCTCATTAAGAGCAGAGGTTGCCCTGTATTGTTTATCTAACACAGGGGCAGGCAACTTTCAGGGCTCTTTCCTGCCAGTTTGGGTGTTAAAACCAAACAGCTGACCTTTAAGAAGCTAAAGGATCCAAAATTTGCATAAAGGCTCTTTCATTGTTGTTGCTCCTTAGTTATCCCAGCAAAATGCTTTAGGATAACACAGCTACTTCCTATTTGTTTATGTCACTCATGAGATGAACAAGTATCCCTTATTTTTTTCCCTTCCTCTATCTGATGTGCAAATTTTAGATAAACAGGGATCCTCAAACCACCTTCAAAGTTTTCACTGAGAAAGACTTCTTTAGGATGTAATAGGGTTCCAGGATAACAACAACAACAAAAGCAACAACAACAACAACAACAAATAATTTTTAAAAAATTATCATGACATTTATCTTCTCCCTTACATGACAGGAATTTTTAAGGTAGATATGTAGATTGAAAAGGGATCTATTATTCACTTAACGAATATCAAGAAACAGGAAACTGAGGAAAAAATGGATATTGGATCAATGGAATTTTCTTGGTTTCTCTGAGTGAAAAATGACTTAACGAATGGTACATAAGATCAGTAATATTTGTTTCTCAAAGTTACTATAGAAATCTGAGTGATTACAGCTACTATGGAGGGGAGATATCTTAATATCTTGAACAGATAAAAATTAAGTAGGGATGCTTGCCCTCATATTTTCACACCTGCTCTTTGGTCTCTCACTTCTGATTTTTCACCCATGTAGGCCATCATAAAGCTACCACATTTTTTCCAAGGTACAGCTCTGACTATACAAACACAAATTATAACAAAAGCCCAACATCTTCAATGACTACTTAATGCTTAAATAGTAAAATACAATTTTTTAAATCAGGTTTCAAAAAATTCTGCCAATGAATTTTAGTCCAACATTTTGAAATGTCTCACTCTTCCATATAATTTTCTATCACTTAGCCTATACCCTATTGCCAAATGTCTCCACTTATTTCAACCTCCATGTTTCTCCTATTCTCCTCTTGAAAGAAAATGAGTTTATCCAACCCCACATGTCTACATCCTATACAACTGAAAATGTCATGTACTTTGGTCAGCGTTTTCACATCCCAAGAGCTAAAAAAGCTTCCCTCTTTGAAAGGCTCGTTTCACCATATCTTGACAAGTTATCAATCTCTACCTGTAGTGTCATTATATATGTGTTGCCAATATTTTCCCACTCATTTACAGATATCATGATATCTAATGTCTTTATTGCAACAAGCTGAGAGCTGCTAGTTGGGAGTTAGTAGTAAGAGCATATCAGTCTTTTTACAGTGTCAATCCAAGCTGATCTTTCACTATTTAATTTTCTCTTAGCACCTTGAACTGTGCACTATATTATACAACTGGTTATGTCACACCAGTTGGAATTATGCACTGTTTGTGTTGATCAGTGGCTTTGTTTTCTGTGTAAATACAGAATTGTGTACTACACAAGTGGACATCTTTAAAGTCAGAGAGATTTAGATTTGCAATTAGCTCTGACATTAAATAGCTCTATGTACTTGAGCAAACTATCAACAACTTTAGAGCATTAGTTTATTACTACTGTAGGGATAAAATCGTATCTATTACAATATATTTGTGAAGGTCAAATGGAATGATTCATATTAAGCACCTTGAACATGGAAACCCTTCATATGAATGCCAGCTTTTTTTTCTTTTGCTATACCATCTCATGATCTACATTGCTTCTTCTTAAAAAGAACTCCTGTACCACACTTTCTAAGTATCCTCTAAAGTGTATACAAAATTGAATACAGGTGGCATGCAACTAATGCTAGTGACCAAATGTGGTCTAAACAGGGATATAAACAGTTTTATACAGAGTTTTCAACATCATGTCTAAAATGAGAAATCTTTCTGCAAAGCTAGAACTCAGGTCAAATAGTCTGATACCTGATTCTAGATCTACAGATACTACTTACTAGTAGTGTGACTCTGAGGCAGGTCCTTTACTTCTTTGATTCTCCATTTCGTCACCTGCAAAAATGAGGACATTGGACTAGATCCATGATTTCTAATATAATTAACACTTGAAAATTTATTGGTTTGTTTATTCTGTAAATAAAGTTTCATGGAAGTGAAAAAACAGAAGTATTAAAAGCACAATACAAAGAGGATGATACAAGGAGAAAATTGAGGACTTCCACCTTTTGGTCTCTTCCTACAGGTCAGACTAATTCTGGCTTAAATCTAGTCAAGGATTTACAGAGTATGCATGAAGAATTGTGCGGGCATACTCAGAATGTATGTGTAAAAAAATATAAGTTTTATCCATCCATCCACTGATGAACGTTTAGGTTGCTTCCATATTTCCTTGTGAATAATGCAGATATATCTTCAAGATACTGATTTCAAATCCTTTGGGATATACATCCAAAAGTGGGATTGCTGGATCATAAGGCACTTATATTTTTTGAGGAACTTCCACACTCTTTTCTATAATGGCACATTTCTAAAATTTCCATCCCAAAATGTCTGTTTACAGATGAATGGATAAAGAAAATGTGATTATACACACATAAATGCACATGCACACGTACACAACACACACACACACATACACACACACAAACACACTGGAATATGATTCAGCCTTAAAAAAAAAAAAAGGTAATCCTGCCATTTGTGACAACATGGATGAACCCGATTACATTAGCTCAGTGAAATAAGCTAGATGCAGAAAGACAAATACTGCATGTTGGTCTCAATTGTATGTGGAATAAAAAATGTTAAATTCATTGAAACAGAGAATAGAATGGTGGTTATCAGGGAGTGGGATATGGGAGGTGCTGGTCCAGAAATACAGTTTCATTTATGCCATATAAATACATTTTGGAAATGTAACATACAATAATGTGACTGTAGTTAACAATACTGTGCTAAAGACTTGAAATCAGCTAAAAGCATAGGTCTTAAGTGTTTCAACCCGCGCGCGCACACACACACACACACACACACATGCTAACTATATGAGATGATGAATATGTTAACTAACTTGATTGTGGTGAATATTACACAGTGTACACGTACTTCATATAATCAAGTTGTATACCTTAAATATATATAATTTTTAATTGTCAAAAATTAAGTCAGGTGGCCTTTTTAATTTTGTTATCGAAGGGTGAGAAATTCCAAAGTTTAAACCACTCTATATCTACTGAATATTTTCTAAAGATTTTTTGAAGCTACAAAAGTTTTGTTTATTTGTTTTGTTTTTGTTTGTTTGTTTGTTTGTTTTACCAAGCATGCTCCAGAACATTATTTAATTAGCTAAAAATTCCAAAGTGAAATTTGGCACTAATGCTTAAATAAATAAATAGCATGTCTTAGCTTATAAAAGGTAATACAGCTAACAAATGAGTGATCAGAAACTGATGTTTTGTGTTTTAAAGATGATACTGGATACAAAATTCATGTGGATAAGCTGGTTTTGAGCTTCAATATCACTTAGACCACAACATCAGAATAGTCAATGTACAAAAAGTATGCAAGAAATCATGCAAGAAATTAAACATGTGCTTTGGAGTCAGATAGATGGTTTTAACATTTTAACATTATAGTTCTGAGAAATGTACTTAAAGTCTATAAGCTGTAGCTTGCCTGTAAAATGCAGAATACAATATTGATCCTCCTTGTTTTTCTATATGTTACTAAGTAATATTTGGTATAAGAAAGCACTAGCATATTAAGTGTCAATGAATATTAGTTCCTTTTATTTCTCCTTTTATATAGTTCCACAATATATAGGAAACATTGCCTGGCATAGAGTGTAAAGCAGTGTCAGCAACTCAACTTTTTAATGGTTTCTTTCACAGTGGTTTCTAACTCTCTAACCTTTTGAAGCTGTTAAAATAAAGTCAAATACTGATACTGCTGTGGCATAAGTGTATGCTAGGATCAATAAATTGTGGTTGTTGGAATAAATTGCAATTAAAGGGGTAGTACTTGATTGCTTGACAGTAGGTAGTCTTTCTGGCCCAAATAAACTCAAGTATTAGTCTGATTTACAAGCTAATTAGTATGGACTTCACAGGCATTTCATTGGGGGACCATGAGATCATATTGACTTTTGCTCACATCATGAGAGCATCCTTCAAGTTGTTCTGTGTCACTGATAGGTGACAACTTCGTGTTTACTTTGTTTATTCAAGAATACAGTTTTAATCATTTTTAATCAAGTAGAATATACAAGAAATTTACAATGTTTGCAAATAAGCACCCAAATGTCTAAACTATTTCACTATTGCCACTAGTCTCACCCTCCCATTTCTATACATTTAAGATAAAAATATACATGCATTCAAAAAATGACAAAGTCATCAATGTAGTACAAAGGATAATTATTACTGAATCTTTGAAGCAATAGAAAAATATATAGAAGCATTAATTTATAGGCTAGAAAGCCACAGGGTAGGTATTTCATAACAAATTTTTTTTTTTTTTTTTTTTTTTTTTTGCCAACAAACAAAGGAAAACTTTATTTTGTGGAAAGAAAAAACCGGGAGAGATTTTTTTGAACCAATGTCCACCGGACAAAAGCAAGAGTTCAGGGTGATGGTGGTTTCTCACTGTCTGAGTCGCAGGAGTGATCCACACAGCTTTCCCTGATAGGGTCTGTAATTGATATTGAGCGGTAGGGCTCCCCCTTCCTCACCCCCCCCCCACCGTATTTTAGCCTCATAACAAATTATTTGAAAAATCCATAAAAGAGAGACAATTTTTGTCTCCAAATAAAGAAGTATGCTTACCTAAAGTATAATTCTGTTTATTCTTAATTTTCCTATTCAATGCAGTATTTTATATGATAAATTCCAACATATGCCTTTATAATTATCTAGTGAATATGGGACATTCATAGACTAAAACAGGTAATTTAAGCAATCCTTTGAGTTGTAAATTACATTAAGATACATCATGTGCTTTCCTCTACTATGTATTTACTTACTAGTGCATTTCCTGCTAGGGATTAAATACATTTTTGTTGAATGAAAAAATGACAAAAGTGCAATTCCTCAAAAATACATAAATATATATATGGTATGACTGTTTTTAAAATTAACCATCCTTTCCATTTAAATAGCTCTACCCCATATTTCTTGTAAATAAAAAAAAGCAGCAAACAAAAGTTACAAATACTTGAAAAAAATCCCTGATGCTATGTTCTCTGTTGTCCATATTTATGTTAGATATATATTTTAGGTTGCTAGTATTATATCCAGTAAATCTCACATCATACTTATTATGTTTCTGTTATTTAGTTTTCAGGTTCTGAGCCTTATTTTCCTTTCCCTAGCTCTCTTTGAAAGGCATCTTTGTGAAGGCTGAAGAAAAAAGACTAATCTATTTGTATACTGGTGAATTCTAATCACCTACTAGAGTTTCTGACTCATAAATACCCAATCATTATTTTTTGCATAAGGAAACTGATCACAATTAGTATTATAAATTATAAATCCTCATATTTCTGACTTTAATAGACACGTAAACATATATTTTGCTAAATTTGAGTAATCTCTTAACCACTTTTATGTATGACAATGCAAAACTATATTAAATTTAAGGAATTATACAAAAACCAGAATATCAAACTTTAGAATCGATGGTAGCATTTTAAAGAACAAAATAGTATCCTAAGATAAAAATGCTGAAATAAATGTTTCAGTGTCAAAATTAGTAAAAGCCCATGAAAGAAATTATGAAAAGACAAATTAGAAACAAAATCCATTCCCTAGCTTAGTTAATGTCATCCAAAACAAGAACTTATTCTTCTTGAATGCAAAATGTCTATAGGCCTTGTTCTCCCCAGGATTTAACACAATACCTGGCTCATTGTGAGGACTAAATTTGTGTTTTAAATGCATTAATGAATCAATCAATCAATTCCTGATTCAGAATGTCTAATAGTAAAACAGTGTATAAAATACCTGGGAAAAAATAAAGATGAGAAAAATATTAAAATGTATAATAGAACAATTTAACTAATATGGCATAGACTACATATTCTGTGGTTTCACAAGATTTGGTATTATTCTAAGCTGCAAGTGATATTAAAATTCCAGAAAGATAAAATACATCTGAGTAGGTAGGTTTAAAACAAATTCCTTTTCCATTTTAAGTTCAGCGTCATAATATTAGAGATATTATTTGAGAGCATCTTTTCCCCCTGTCTGTAAACTGATTGGTGAGAAGGAGGACAGGAGAATCTTGCTTCCCTGTCCTTGGGTTACATTCTCTGAAGTCAACAGTAGAAAAGGATGCAAAGATGTGGATCTGAAAATGAGAGGTACTGTGATTCCACAGGATGTATGTTCCTGCATAGGCCTTAGAACATCTGCTCAGCTCTGACTGATCTTGAACCTGTCAATCTATCTGATCTGATTATTAATTTGCTTGAAATCTTGTCATGGTTATAATTTTATGTGCTGCACAATTGTAATGTCATTAAGATAAAGCAAATAATTGAAAACTTGTAATTGTGAGGTAGTCAAATCTTAGGCCATGAGGAAAAGAGAATTCTCTGTCTTCACTATAACACATGTCCACACTACCAGTCTCAATTTTTCTTCTCAAGAGCCACATACACATCACTACCACACAGTTGCTTTCTGCTTCTCTTCCTTTTTCCTATTTATCTTGACACTCCACTGCCTGTCACTGGGGCTAGTCTAGACCAGTGCTGCCTTTCATGAGTATCTTTTGTTTTTCCTCTAGGCGTGTTTTTTTTTTCTCTCTCAGATAACTTTTTATGAGGCAATATTAAGATCATTATGAGCTTTTAACTGTAAATTATCTAAAATCACAAATCACATAGGCCTATGATCCACTTTAACACGAATGCTGTTAACTACTTTTTAAAGAATACTGTTGAATTTTACATAAAAGGAGTGTCAGAAAATCATGTTTGGAGGTATAAAATACAATTCTAATGATTTAAAATAGGGATGAGGGGTGCCTGGGTGGCTCAGTCAGTTGAGCGTCCGACTTTGGCTCAGGTCATGATCTAGCAGTTCATGAGTTTAAGCCTAGGGCTCTGTGCTGACAGCTCAGAGCCTGGAGTCTGCTAAGGATTCTTCTCCCTCTCTCTCTCTGCTCCTTCCTCTGCTCATATTCTCTCTCTATTTCTCAAAAATAAATAAACGTTAAAAAATTAGAAAAACAAGCTTATTTCATTGAAAAAAAAAATAGGGATGAAGTGGAGACCCTGGGTGGCTTAGTCACTTGAGCAGCTGACATCGGCTTAGGTCATAATCTCACAGTTCATGACGTTGAGACCTGTGTTGGTCTCTGGCTGACAGTGAGGGAGCCTGCTTGGGATTCTCTCTCTCTGGCCCTTCCCCACTCATGCTTTCTCTCTCTCTCAAGATAAATAAACAACTTTAAAAAATAGCTTACCTCTTCCATTTGTTTTTTTTTTCTCTTTTATTTATTTATCTTTAGAGGGAGAGAGAGAGAAAGAGAGAGAGAGAGAGAAAGAGAGAGAGAGAGAGAGAGAGAGCAAGTGGGGGAGGGGCAGAGAGAGATGGAGGGAGAGAATCCCAAGCAGCCTCTGCACTGCCAGTGTGGACTCCAACGTGGGCCTTGAACTCACAAACTGTGAGATCATCTCCTGTGCCAAAATCAAGAGTCAGATGCTTAACCAACTGAGCCACCCAGGTATCCCTTACCTCTTCTGTTTGTATGTCACATATGGTCCAATTCATTTTCAAAATCTTATTTTTTTTAACAATAAGATTGAAATGCAATCACGGATGTGAAAAAGCATAAATATACACATGTATATATTCACACAAATGTGCACACACACATTCACACATCCACACATTCACACATATTCCAGAGAATACACATATTCTCCAGTGCTAATTCCAATCCCTGGGGATAAATCATTCCAGCAAACATCATGTGGTCCATGTTTCCATCAGTTATTTCTGAATAATTAAATTGCTAAATAGGAATGTGCAGAAACACAAATACACAAACGTGTGTGTGTGCCTCTCAGAAATACTGTAGATTTGTTTCCATGTCCCTAAATATTTTTAGAGTGTCATCAGAATGAGTCATTAATTTGAAGATTAATATATAATTGTTTGAATACATGAAAAGTGGAAATGTGTAGTGTAGGGGATATATGAAAAAACTGTGTACTCTGCACTCAATTTTGCTATGAACTTAAAACCATTCTAAAAGTAATGTCTATTAAAATAAACATTTTATTTAAATAAGATGTTTTCATTTAGCAATATCCATTGAATTTATGCTTAAGTTTAAAATAATCGTTTATAAGTGATTAAAAAAATGAAAAAAAAGTCACATATGGTAGGCAGAAAAACTTCTCCCAAAGATGTCTATGTTCTGATTCCCAGAACCTGTGAATATGTTATGTTACATGGCAAAGGGGATTATAATTAAGGTTGTAGATGGAATTACATGCTAACCTCTGCTGACCTTGAGATGGTAGAGACTATCCTGGATCATTGAGGTGGTCCCTGTGTAACATAAGGATTCTTTTAAGTGAAAAAGAGTAAGAATCTGAATGGTATGATCTGACAAAGACTCTATTAGCCATTGTCATTGCTGGCTTTGGAGATGGAAGTGAACATCTGGAATGTGGGAAGCCTCCAGAAACTGGAAAAGACAAGGGAACATATGTTCCCCCCAGAGCTCCCAAAAAGAAATGCAGTCACACTATGAACATTTACGTATGAGGTTTTATGGACATATGTTTTCATTTCTCATGAGTATATACCTGGGAGTAAAACTGCTAGGTCATAAGGCAGGTCTACAGTTATCATTCAGAGAAACTGTCAAACTGTCTTCCAAAATGGATGCCCCATTTATATTCCTGTCAGCAATGTATGAGGATTCCAAGTTTTCCACATCCTCAAGAATACTCGTTATTTTCTTTTTATGATAGCCATATTTTCGTGGGTCAGTGGTGATATCCCACTGTGGTTTTGATTTGCATTTCTCTAATGGCTAATGATGTGAGAAACTTCTTATGTTCTTATTGTCCATTTGTATATATTCTTTGTAACAATGTCTATTCAGGGGCGCCTGGGTGGCTCAGTCGGTTAAGCGTCCGACTTCAGCTCAGGTCATGATCTCGCAGTCCGTGAGTTCAAGCCCCGTGTCGGGCTCTGTGCTGACCGCTCAGAGCCTGGAGCCTGTTTCGGATTCTCTGTCTCCCTCTCTCTCTGACCCTCCCCCACTCATGCTCTGTCTCTCTCTGTCTCAAAAATAAATAAATGTTAAAAATTTTTTTTAAAAAAATGTCTATTCAAATCATTCATTTTAGTATCTTTTTAATGTAGTTAATAAAAACAACTATTTGCTTTTTGAGGGGATTTCTTAAAAAATATTTTAAATAGACATTAATTGTAGAGCAGTTTTATGTTCACAGCAAAATTGAGTGGAAGGTATCCAGACTTCCTATATGCCCCTTACCGCAACACATGCATAGCCTCCCCCATTATCAACATCCTTGACCAGAGACCATCAGAGTGGTACATTCATTGCAACTTATGAAACTACATTGATGCATCATTATCATTCAAAATCTATGGTTTACATTAGGACTCACTCTTGGTTGTATATTCATTGAGTTTGAATAAATGCATATTAATATATATCCATCATTAAAATATCATACAGAGTAGTATGATGTTAGTATGATATCCTTTGGTGCCTAGTGTATCCGTCTTTTCCTCCCTGCAGACCCTGGAAACCAATGAATTTTTTATTATCTACACAGTTTTGTCTTTTCAAAAATGTCATATAGTTGTAATCATAGAGTAGGTAGTCTTTTCAGATTGGTTTCTTTCACTTAGGAATATGTGTTTAAGTTGCTTCATGTTTTTTCATGGCCCATTTATTTTAGCACTATGGTCGTCCATTGGGTGTACCACTGTTCATTTATCCATTCCCCTACTGAAGGGCATCTCAGGTACTTCCAAGTTTGGCAACTATGAAAAAAGCTGCTATCCATATCAATGTATGGATTTTATGTGAGCATAAGTTTTCAACTCATTTGTGTAGATAGCAAGGAACATAAGTGCTGGGTGATATTATGGTAAGAGCATGTTTAGTTTTGTAAGAAACTGCCAAACTGCCTTCTGAAATAGATGTACCATTTTGCATTTCCACCAGCAGTGAATGAGAATTCCTGTTGCTCTATATCCTCTCTAGCATTTGGTATTATCAGTATTCTGGATTTTAGCCAATCTAGTAAGTGTGTAGTGGTAACTCACTGTTTGAATTTGCATTTCCCTAGTGACATATTATGTACAACATCTTTTTATATGCTTATTTGCCATCTGTATATCTTCTTTGGTGAAGTATCTGTTAAGAATCTTGTCCACTTTTTAGTAGGGCTATTTGTTTCCTTACTATTGAGTTTTAAGAGTTCTTTGTATGTTTTGAATAAGTCTCTCTAATGGGCTGTAACTTTGGAGCTCCTCCAAATTCATATGTTGAAATCCTAACCCCCAATGTGATGGTATTGGGAGGAAGGGTTTTTGGAAGGTGATTAGGTCCTGAGAATGAAGCTCTTATGAATGCTATACTTGTCCATAGTTCTCTTGCTCTCTTTCTGCCATTTGAAGATACAACCAGAAGATGGCAGTCTAGAAGAGGATCCTCACCACACACTGAATCTGTCCATATCTTGATCTTAGACTTCCTAGCCTCAGAACTCTGAGAAATAAATGTTTGTTGTTTAAGCCACCTAGTTTGCATTATTATTTTATAGTAACCTGAACTAAGACACATTCCTTTATCAGATATGTCTTTTGCAAATATCCCCATCCAGTTTGTGGCTTTTTATTCATTTTATAGTGTTTTTTGCAGAACAGGTATTTTCAGTTTTAATCAAGTCCAGCTTATCATTTGTTTTTCTATCAAGAAGGGATACTATTAGCATGGTTGTTTCACTTGTAGAGAATAAACCTGCATATCTTTAATACGATAAAGCCTTGGGGAAGAAAGAAAATACATAGTATGGGATTTGTAGATCACCAGAAGTTTACCCTGATAAAACTGGGAAATTTTTAGGATCATGTTGCTGCAATGCAATTTGGCATTCAGATGCTTTATTTTTCAAAAAATGAAAAAAAAACAATATTAATGATGCTTTTTAAGGCAGATGGATAGGTGTACCTAGCTTGTGGTGTGGTGTAAGTTCACAAGCTATGGGATACTATGGATTAAACAATATTTTATGAGTTAATAAATAGATCTACTAAATTAGGTGGTCAGAATAGAGTCCTCCCAACTCTGCATTTTATCATAGGGAAGATGCATGTTGAAAGCCTTATAAATTCATAAATGTTTCAGCAATTAATCAACAAGGAATTTCCTTTTATAGTCAAACACAGTCAAAGGAACTAAAAAATAACATTTAGTATCAAGTCAATTTATCTTGGAAGTAGAAATTCTAAACAATTTTGTTATCTAAAATACTGCCTTTATTTTACATTATATTTATTTTGCATGATATTCCCTGGGATGGCTCATTTGAATATGATTAAAATCAATGAATCATGTCTTATCCTGGCTCTCTGCAGTCGGCAATAATCAATCTGTTTCTCTCGGTGCCCAATTATACTTTGATAGAGATTAAGAGTCAGACACAAAACCTCTCTAAAGAAGAGAGAATAGATTTGATGAAGGAGAACTTCTTATTCATCCCTAAGAAAAGATATTGTATTGAAGCAATGAAATAATTACAGGGTGCTAAATATCTATGTTGAATTCAATCATGGCTGGGACCCTTAACTTTCAAATATGCAGTGGTATTATGGGTTAAAAGTCATCATTCATCCAAGAAATGATACTGGGAAATCAGGGGTTAACATCTTCTAGATGTTTGAATTCAAACTTCCTTGTCAAGTAGAGGATCCTTAAAATTTTATTTCACATTTGCACACAAAAAAAGTGTCTTATATTTTCCCCTTTGTTCATTAATTTATTAAGATTTTTCAGGAATGAAAATTTGAGGACCTAGGAAAATACAAAGGGACACCAAATAATTGATATGTTCACTTCCCAGATGGTAGTAGAGGTAGGTGGGCTGAAAATCCAGACCTGCATAGGTGGGTCAACAACTCTCTTTAATCCATCCTGGGGCACCTGGGTAGATCAGCCAGTTAAGTGTCTGACTTCAGGTCAGGTCATGATCTCATGGTTCATGGGTTTGAGCCCCACATCAGGCTTTGTACTGACAGTTCAGAGCCTGGACCCTGCTTTGGATTCTGTGTCTCACTCTCTGTCTCTGTCTCTGTCTCTCTCTCTCTCTCTCTGCCCCTTCCCCACTTGTGCTCTGTTTCTCTCTGTCTCTCAAAAATAAATAAATGTTAAAACTTCTTTTTAAAAAATGCATCTTACTAGAAAGATTGAGTTTTGAGTCAATATTAGGTACCTGTGTTAATTTTGGAGGCATTGATAGGTAAACCCAATTTCATTAAGCCTCACTTTGAGAAGAGAATGTAGTGGAAAGAGGACATAAGGTGGGTTATTTCATCAGTCTGAGAGCTCTGCTTGAGTTCCAGTGCAACCCAGTTTTATCTCATTAACCTTGGCAGGCAGTCCTTTTTCACCTCCTTTTTGAAACTACTTAAATTGTGTTCACTAAATTTGTAAGCAAACACTGCACTAAAATCAAAACATACAAAATTACTTTATCCTATTTTACTATCAGTAGATTAGTATGATTATACAAACACTCCTGCTGATCTGAGTTCTTATTTCATAGCTGGAGGTACTTAACCCAATATTACTTTTTCATTACTTCAATTGGGCAGATTCTTATACTCAAGTTTGTTTCTGCCATTCTCATTCCTATTCTTCTTCCATCCTACCAAGTTTCATTTGACTAGGGCTGAATTAACATGATTTACATTGCTATTCAAGTAGAAATTTTACATCACCTCTGTAGATAGAGCAGTTAAGTTCCTGCATATAAAACAGACAATTGTTTTACATATAAGGTTAAAGTAATGAAATATGGATCACAAGTAGTAATAGCTATATAAGTGTGAGTATTTATAATCCCAAGATCATATGTAATTGAATGTATTGCTTGTTCAAGCATTTGAGGTCTTGTATATAAACCTTTCTCACAATCTATTAGTATTTGATTATACAATAATGACACTCTCTTATTTTTATAACTCTATTTTGTCACTATAATATTTATATTTAATGTGTTATCTAAGTGACTTAAAGTAAGTACAAAGTTTACAAAATAGGATATAACCCATATTATCCACAGAAATCTATATTAACTCTCATCTCTCTGCTTCTCTTGTAAAATATCTATAATAGTTATCCTTAAATGTGGCAAAATCTTCAGATGGCTTTTGTATCATGAAAGAAAGGTTAACTTATATTCAAAAGAATTTATTAGAATTGAGTAAAATCAATTTTTGATTTGATAAGCCACAAATTTGATAAGCCACACCAAGTTTGCATGTGAGGCAAGGTAATTATGGTTAATTTTTCTTCAATAAGATCCAGAAAACCTGAATCTTCACCTAACTTATCAGTTTGTTTACTAAATCCAAAATAAAAGAATCACCAGTGAAGTAATCATTTTCAATATATTGAGCTATATTACAACTTTATATTTGAAACTCTCCCTTTTAAAAATCCCCTTTAAAAAACTCTCCCTTAAAACCAGGGTTTTGGAGGTGGAGTTGTGGTCAGGGTAATTTGTTACAGTAGTCCTAAAGTTTACACCAAAAACAGTCCCTGTGAAAAAAAAAAATTACAGTAATAGCCCGATGATAGTGATGGAACCACTAATGACAAAATCAAGTGCTTTTCTTTCCCTGTCATTTGACCATCCCAGAGCTTTTTTTACTCCACTTCCAAAGAGTACTTTTCATTCCTCAGTACTAACTGAACACTTTGTTTGTATGAGTATACTAACAATTATTTTAATTCCACTGTCTGCTATCCTCAACAATACAAGCTCTTACCACTCCCTTCAACATCCTTTCAGAAGAGATGATTTGGAGAGCATGGGGGATGAGTGGAAACTTCCAGAAGAATGATCCTAAAGTCATTAACAGAAAATTTCTTAAAGCATAAAAAGAAGATTAAAGAGTCAAATAACCATATGCTCTGTAAAAATCAAGACTTTTCTTTACCTCTCACAAAATGAGAACAAGCTCTTAATAGTTAAAGTCAGTGACAAATGTATGACAAAAATCATCTATCAAATACTAAATTCATTTATTTTAAACTCATGTTCAAAAAAGGAAATTTTAATCATGTGCTAGAAAATATTTTTGGTATCTTTATCTGTATTATATTGTATAATATATGTATAAATCACAACCAATAACTGTTAAAATTAAACTATTAGGACTTCTTCAAGACTTTCTCAGGAACGAATTTATTTATTTATTTATTTATTTATTTATTTATTTATTTATTATTAAATATCTGAATCATAAGAAAGACATGAAGAATAATAAAGTAAACTTCCATGTACTTATAATTCTGCTTAAAAATAGAACTTAAGCAGTACAATTGAAACTTACTGTATTGTGTTTCCAAACTACACCATGCTCTCACCTTTTCAAGGTACTAGCCACTTAATTAATAATTATAATTTCCCTTATCTTCCTACATATACAAATACCTCTAAACTAGAAAGAGTATTGTTCAGTTGTTTTGATACTATGGAGAGGCTTAGGGTAGGCTCCCCCCAAATATGCCATTTTGGAGTATTGATTGTTTTAAATTAAAGTTACTTAAGAAACAGTACCAGGAAAACACTCTGACTCCTCCCCTGTTTCCAGAAAGTAGGAAATAAATCTCCAATATAAAAAGTACCCTCTCTGTACCAGGTAGTAAAGGGACATCATCAGAGATAAGGAATTCAGAGCTAAGGCTATATACATAAACCGTGTTACTTCCACTAATTTACTACTCCAGCCCAAATTCTGTTTTAGAATTCCTTATTAATTGAAACTCCTGAACATACATTTTTCTTTGTCCTGTCAATTCCTCACAGTTTTATGGCCTCTTTGTCTAAGAAAGTATAAAACCTGTTGCCTTGCTCATTTCCTTGGGTTTCAATTTCTTTATTGGGCCTCTGTCTATACATAATTAAATGCTGGTTCTTTTTGTTTGTTTGTTCTTGTTCATCTGTTTCATGTCAATTTAATTCTTTAGAAGAGCTAGAAGAATCTTAAGAATAGAGAAAAAAAAATTCTTCCCCAACAATTGCATATAAAGTAGCATCCTTTGTTAATAATTTAGCATTTTGCTCAGCCTTAAGCCTATGGAAATCATCTATTATGTATATTGTATTATATATGCTTACACATATATATATATGTATACACACACACACACACATATATATATATATTTGTACATAAATATTGATAGACATTTAAGCTGATAGGCATTAGAATATCTCCATTTTTTGACTATTAAAATGCTAATGCATGTGTATGTACATTTTTGTATGAGTATATGTGACAGTCAATCTAGTTTAGGGTAGAATTCTCTGAAGCTAGTTTAGCGTTGAATTTCCCATATTTCACAGATATTGCCTCTTATCTGTTTTATACCCTTTACAACCAAGTCTATAGATTTCCGGTGTTGACAAATGTGCACAGAATAGCTACAGTTGATTCTAATTACTCTTAAGATTTTGTCAAAAGTTTTCCTTGAATTCCTTGACTCTAAGCTATGAATTTACAAAAATATTTATTGCATTTCATTCAGCAATTGTTTTGTATCCAGTTTGCACTGGGAAGGTGACTGAAATACCTTGTCTGTCATTCTGCTGGAAGGGATCATATGAAGGTGATGAATATGAGGCTACAGCTAGTGTGACATTATGTCCTTTTCTGTCAGCTCCAATTTCATGTCATGTTTTACTGAGTGTGGGAAGTACATCCAGTAATTCTGGTAGAGGGAAGGAGGACATGAGAGGGATGTGTGCTGTGTGCTCTATGTGTGTATTAGATGTCATGGTTTTGGATGTGGTCATGATACCTTCCTCTGACCTTAACACCTATCTTATTGTTATTTGTTAGGAGCATGGTTAGGTCAATTTAAAAAAAAAATTTTCACTAAAATAGATGCACATTTTCACATGGAAGGCTTATGAATACATTATTTCTCATAATTAAATAATCCAGAATACACCAATTTTAGAATTAATTACTAATGTATATTTATACTGTAAATTTTGTTTTGGTAAGGTAGCCAAGTTGTTTTGGCAAAATAAAAATCTACAAAATTTCATCTTTGCTTTGGCATTTTCTAATCACCTGATTTGAGTTACTACAGAAAATATGAATGAGAAATCTATATTTTTTATCCTGTTTTGTAAAATTTGTTTCCCTGCTTTGTTAGGCAACACACAAAATACAAAATGCTTTCTTAGTCAAATAAATTTGGGAAATATTCAAAGTACTTAGATTTCTCAGGTTCAATAATATGCTAAAGTAAACTTCTATATTTTGAAAACATGTTTGATCATGGAATGCTTTATTAACAATAGAGAGCTTATAGGACTAGTGTTCTATAGATCATTCTTTGGGAAAGGCATATGTATTTCCACACTTTAAATACAGAAGTTATAGAAAATGAAGGAAACTCTCTACGGTATGCCTAATTTAGCTAATATGCAGATTTGAGATACTAAAATATAGGTTAATATTGTCAGTAGAAGATTACTAATTATACTTACTAAGCTAAAATCTAAAGTGATATTAGATAATACATTCAGGTGTGCGCTGGAAATGGTGTGGACACCTTCAAGAAAGATATTGCTGTTCACTGGATATATTCACATCTCAAGTTATTAATTCATTTGATTTCTTTTTGACTTTCAACGCAAGGGATCTTTAAAGAAAAACTACTTTATTACTTTTCAGATTTTGTTTATTTATTTGAACCAAGCTTATACCTGGCCAGAGGCTAGTGCAGCTTCCTAGAAATCTATTAATGCATTTTGGAATATCACCAGCAGGAACTAGAGTGGCAGAGACAGTGTCTCCCAGGAATTGTCTGTTTTATGCCAGCCAGGCCAAAAATCAGCCAGATGACTTAACCATAAGGGAGCCCAGAAGATTCCCTGCACAAAATGTCTCTCACATGCCGTTTTACTCAAAATGCCATTTTAATGTGATGATGAATAATACTTGAGTAATTAGTAGTCCTGTAGAGATGTATGTATGTATGTATGTATGTATGTATTGTTAAAAAGGCTCCATGCCCAATGTAGGGCTTCAAGTCACAAACTCAAGATCAAGAGTCTCATGTTCTACCAACTGAATCATACACATGCCCCAAGATTTAGGCTTTTAAAAAGTTCACACACCTCTTATTCATTCAGTCATCACAATAAAACTATAAAGGTATTTAATATTCCCATTTTATAGATAAGGAAAGGCATCTCAAAAAAATACATAACTACTCTAACACATTCTACAGAGAATGCCATATGCCTTATTACCCTAAATATTATTTTTCTTTAAATTCTGGGTAGTTTCTATAAGATGATTATTTCCCAATGTTACAGCTCATATACTCATAAAAATATTTTGAAGTATACAGGCAAAAATATTTTGAAGTATACCAATACTTGTATATTACTGATTTATAAATCGCATAATATACTACTACACTGTAACAGTGTTTACATATTAAAAAAACTAAAAACACCACCAAAATTAAGAAAAAAATACCTAAAAAGTATTACAGAAACAAATTCTATATTTTCCTCCTAACCCCCAGTAGATCATCTTATGTATGCCTTCACTGTATACCACTCACTTCTGAGAACACTGCTTTAAGCAGTTGTACACATTTAAGTTTTTGTGTGTTTGATTTAACTATCACAAAATAAAATTTTGGGAAACTCTACCAGCAGTATCTTCAGGAGGAATCATCCTTAATGAAAATTGGCAGTGTTATATAGAAAGAATTCTAGTGTCCAATGGCCTGATCTCAAACCTTGTTCTTAGTTGCTATACGGCCTTGAGCAAATTATTTAGCCTTTTTGCTTCGTTCCTGTAAAACATGGATTAATAAGATTAATATCTACATCATGGAGTTGTGAGGATTAAATCAGCTGACGGAATATGTCATTAAACAAAATAGCCCATACAAAGTGCTTAAAGCAGAACTTAGCACATGTAAGTGCTGCAAACATATTGATTACTATCAAAGTGTTATTACATTATTTTGTAACAGTAGGAAAGAGGAAATTGTTTTTAAATAATTAAAAAATGCCTACTATGCACAAAGAGCTGACATAGTCACTGAGTGTATACGAAGATAAAATATAAGTTCCTTGATATTAAAATAACTTGCAATCATGAAGAGAGCCATGAGATCATTGGGGACATTTCCATTAATCAGAGGCTAGTATTTAGTGCTTCATTGTATTACCTAAAGATAAATTTTTAAAGTGTATTAGAAAGATAGTTCCATGTAAAAACTATTGACACAGCAATATTGACCACATTGACCCAATAACTTAATGATGCATGTTCAAATGCTCTATAGTCAGTAGCCTCAACTACAGTGCTCAAGACTTGGATGGGAAAAACCTCATTAGAAAGCTAGCGTATAAAATTCAAGAAAGCAATATATAGGGAAGAGGACAAAAGAGAATGGTGAGATCAGGAAATTCCACATGATGAATTAACAGGTTTGTCTTCATTAAAAGGTCATATCTTTGGTCAGAAATTCTTCAATAAGAAAAATCAACTACATTTAATCATGCAAAGTGAAATAAATACAATTCATGGTAAACCTATTTGTGAATAAAAACAGCAAATAAATAATGCACTAGTTTTAATTATTTTTACAATCTCCTCCTTGAAGGCAATTAGAATTTCATTGATTACTGAAACGATCTTTAAGTATTTTAACATCAAATTAAAGAGAGTGGAGTCATGTTTACTTTATTTTGGCACACTTTAGTGTATAAAACTTAGTTAATAGCTGCGATGTCTGTGGGTTAATTTTGAAAGATCTGTGTATTAGCTTGTTCAATATAGCAATCTAACTGAAAAATGTTAGGTTTTAAAATATAAAAAATGTTAAAATTCTTATAATATCATATAATTGATTTGATTATTATATTCCATCATTGGTATGGTATATACTATCTTAAGTGCACGTAGTACATAATAATTCTTTAATCTGAAATTTTATTTACTAATTTAATTGCATTTTGTGCTCAATACAATTAATTGTTCATTTCTTTAACAGTAGGCTATGTCATTAAATATAGTTGTCCACTAAAAAGTATGTATTTTTGAACTTCATTAGGTAATGCACTTTCCTATCATGGAGAATATTGTTTTCTATAAAAGTATTGTGCTGAATTTGTAACTTCCAAGATTGGGGGTTGATATATGCTATGCAGATACTTAGGTCTCTTACAAACTCACACTTTGCCATGGGGAATCACATCATTGTTACTGAAAAGTGTTTGGTTAAGATATGGTTTTGTTGCCCATATGTGTACACTTTTATAAATCTAGTACTTAATATCAACATAATGCCAAAGAAAGGGTATTTTTTCTAAAATTAGAATTTCTTAGATATATTTATATCATTTTATCTGTCTTTAACATTTGAACATTCATTGTTCAGCCACCCTTTCTACATAAATCAAAGTAGAAATGTTCAGTGTCAGAAAGATTATGGGTGAATATTGTTTTCTACTATTGTGTTAAGGTACATGTACGTTTTCTTATATTTCATTTTTAATCAAAGTAGTATATATACAATTAAAAATAAAGTAATAAAAAAAGCTTATGATAAGAACAAAAAAATTACTTTCCTCCTCTTTATTTCTCCAGTTTTGCTCCCCAGAGGTAAATGTTATTATTATGTCCCTAAACAGTTTCTTCTGCTAGCTTCCTAAGTAAGTATGTATTTTAAATAAGGCCCAGAAAGCATTTTGTACCTTTTATATTTTGGAGAATGTTAAAATTAAAATACACATAAACTTTTCAGTAACAAGAAGATTATGGCACAAATTATTAATCTTTTTTTTAAAATTTATTTCTGGAAGCAAGGAAGAAAAGCAGTATTAACCAGCAGTGTGATGGGTTGAACATAAATCTCCAAAATATCTGTTTTTATGATTAAAAATAATTGTGTGTGCTGCAGCGAACTGAGTTCTGCAGTGTAATTAAACATATTTAACATATATTAACTCTATAAGTAATTTGCATAAATTATTCTGCTTAACAATTTTAGTGCACACCAGGGGATACTGTGATTTTTATCAATGTACTCTATTAACTAAATGGATAATGATATCGTTTTAAAAGTTGAGATATAATTACAAGCCCCTAGAATCTCTGAATGAAGGGTGTTACAGGCTATTGAAATAGTTTGCTGGAATGATAGACAGAATTGCATACGCTGTTTTGAAAGTTGAATTTGAACCTCTATACCTAATCTTCTGACAAATAACAACTATATATTTATTTATATTTTCTCAATGTTCCTTTTCAGATTTATTAGTTCATATGCTAGGTTTTTACTCTGAGAAGTACTATTATGCATATAGTTCTACATAATTATCATAATAATTTACCTTAATTGAAAATATGGATAAACATTCAATTTTATGACCTATGTGGCAAACTAGAGGCCAGGAACTTGAGTTCTGATTCTGGATTTGTCACTAAGAGACAAGTGACTCAGAGCAATTTCCCTCATCAACGTTGGCTTCAGTTTCTTTGCCTATCAAATGTGATGGATTTGGATGGACTCATATTAAAATTCAAAGAGGCTCCTTCAAGTACTTCACATAATCACAATCACACTCAATCATCTTTATTTGTGATTCTATTTATTTTACTAAATCAGTACATAGTATAGGCACTTGATTACCTAGAAAGGAGACTTTTATCCACTTCGCATTTTACCTTTTCCTTGGCTCACTCTATCTTTCCATCCCTTACACCCTGCAAAAGCAAAGCCTTGGGAAAGGTATAGAAATGTCTTTACAGTCCAGACAGGATGGGAGAGAAATAACTACATAACAAGCACCACCTTCTCCCTTGTTTCATGCCAAGAAAAAAGTGTAGATTAAAAATTTTCAAACACTTTGGTTTTTGACCACTTTACACTCAACAATTATTGAGGACCCCCCAAAAATTCCATTTACATGGTTTTCATTTAATGATAATTATGGTATTATAAATTAAAACTAAGCAATGAAAACACTTATTTTATTAAATATTTAAAATATTCTCTATTAATATTAATCTAAAAACACTTTTCATTAAAAAACTTTATTTTTCAAGCCAAAAAATAAAAAAGGTGCGAAGAGTAACATTATTTTGCATCTTTAAAAAATCTCCATAATATCTGACGTAATGGTGGATAGGTAGATTCTCATGCCTGTTTCCAATTCATTATGAAATCATATGTCAGAAGAATTGAAAAAGGAAGCAACTCCCTAGTGTCACAAAAATACTTTGACCTCTCAGATTTTCCATAGGAGTTTCACCTCCAGACCACATTTTGAGATCTGTTAGTTGTTGTAAACATAGGTATGGGGATATTATACGAAATGCTGTGCTTTGACTAGCACAGTACTTAGATGGGAGTGGAGCAGGAGATATGGGGGTTGGTTGACCAAGCCCAGACAACCGTGAACTTGTATGCCATTGTGTATATTATACACCTTGGTTTATATGATTCTTTAAGTTCTTGATTTCAAACAGAGGTTACTTCAGAAACATTCCAAATGTTTGAAGAATTAGTAAGGAATGTGAATTAACTGAAAGAAATCTTATTTCCACTTGTACAAGAAGAAAAAAAAAATGCCTATGAATAGAAACACTATTTTGGTTGCTTACATGGTTTCACCAGTTTTGTTATGTTTTGATCATTACACTATTAAAAAAAAAGTCATCACTTGGAAAGATTTCACTAAAACACATGGGAAAATTAGAAAAGAAACCAAAGTAAGCAAGAATTAACTTCCTGCTCATTTACCAACAAAGTTGACCAATAGGAAAGCTGAGATTAAAGACTAAGATCTTGGGGATATGAGCAAAGTTCAAAGTGAATTAGATGGCCATGCAAACTTTCTCTCCAACTGTGCAAAATGCAGGAACCAGACAAGGGTTTAGAATTCAGTATCTTCTTATCCAGGTTTCCAGTCCAGGATAAGACTATAGAAGCTCGTCTTCTCCACCAGAATCTAGTTAGCATGTACTTCAGTTTAATTCAAGTACTTCAGAATTCATTCATAGCTTATTTTGGTTTTTGGTTGTTTGTTTGGTTGGTTGGTTGGTTGTTTGTTTTCACACACTGTCCACATGTTCCAAAACTAAAGCTAATTTCTCAAAACTCATATTCAGGGAAGAGAAATGTATCACTAATAACTTTTCACTGACAACAATAATCTCTCACCCTTACATAGTGCTTCCAAAATTCCAAGCACTGCCTTGAATATGTTCTGTATACAAATCTCATTAATCTCACAACAATGTCCTGATGTAGACACTATTATTTCCCCCATTTTTCAGATGAGGAAACTGAAGAACACAAAGGTTGAGTGTTTTGCCTAAAGTCAGGGAGTCAGGATTTGAAGCCACGCAACCTGGACCCAGAATCTGAGCAAGAACTAAGTAGCAACTAAATCTATAAAAACTGAATATATAAAATTTTTTCAGGAAAAATTTCACATGTGTCAAGAAGCCCACTTCTTTCTTTCTTCCTTTCTTCCTTTTTTCCTTTCTCTCTTTTTTAGTTTTTTTAAAATTTTATTTATTTTGAGACACAGCACACAAGCTCCAGTCTGTCATCCCAGAGCCTGATGTGGGGCTTGAACCCATGAACCACTTCTTTCTTTCTTCCTTTATTACTTTTTTCCTTTCTCTCTTTTTTATTTTTTATTTTTTTAAATTTTATTTATTTTGAGAGACAACACACAAGCTCCAATCTGTCATCCCAGAGCCCGACGTGGGGCTTGAATCCATAAACCATGAAATCATGACCTGAGCTGAAATCAAGAGTAGGATGCTTAACGTACTGAGCCGCCCAGGTACCCCCAAAAAGCCTACTTCTTTAAATTATTGCTCTGGGTTTGTTTGTTTGTTTGTTTGAGAGAGAGAGAGAGAGAGAGAGAGAGAGAGAGAGAGAGAGAGATAGGCAGAGTATGAGCAGAGGAAGGGCAGAGAGAGAGGGAGAGAGACAATCCCAAGCATGCTAACAGCATGGAGCCTGAAGTGGGGCTCGATTTTATGAACCGTGAGATTATGATCAGAGCTGAAACCAAGATCTGGATGTTTAATTGACTGAGCCACCCAGGAGACCCTAAATTCTTGTTCTTAAATAAGAATTTCTTGTGGATCACTTGGACCTCAGTATAATATTAACACTTCAGTATAAAGAATTTTCTCTATTTTCTTCACCACTGTATCTTTAGAACCCAGAACAGTAATTTGCACAGAATAGGCTTCTAATAAATACTTGTGGGAAAAAAATAAATGTAATGATTATAGTTATAAAGTGGGTTTATTTCAGAAATTCAGTGTAGTGGAGCTAGAGGGAGGGTCGTTTGGTTTGTTTTTATTCTCCCACAGTTCTATTTATTGTCAATCTGTTACTGATTACCAGGTGTCTATTATTCAGTCATTTTCAAATTTAATTTTTATAAAATCTCTTGGGAATCCTGTTAAAATGCAGATTGTGATTTAGAGGGACTGACATGAAGCCTGAGCATCTGCACTTCTAAAAAGCTTCTAGGTCAGGACAAGTCTTTGCTCTAAAGACCATTCTTTGAATATCAGAGTCTTTAGGTGTGACATTCAGATTTCAGTAATAAAATTGACTTAAAAGTCAAAACAAGTAACAGAGAATATAAACATTATGAGTATCATGATTCTATTTTTTACATACTATCCTTCTCATTTATACTGTTGCCATTATTTTAGGACAAACTGAAAAGTGACATTTTTCACTGCTACAGGAATGATAGTCACATAGAATGTTAAATTCTTCAAGTTTCATTCAGGGACATGCTGTGACACTTTGTTTGGATATCTCCAACTGTCAATGTTTTTCCTACGACCTTTCCTATGAATTAAACACAAATAAACACATATTTAAAAATTTGAAAAAGTGAGCTATCTTACAGCTAAGATTAAATGGAAAAATGCAGAGGGGTGCCTGGGTGGCTCAGTTGGTTAAGCGTCTGACTTCAGTTCAGGTCATGATCTCACTGTTCATGATTTTGAGCCCCGTGTCAGGCTCTGTGCTAACAGGTTGGAGCCTGGAGCCTGCTTTGGATTCTGTGTCTTCCTGTATTTCTGCCCCTTTCCCACTCGTGTTGTCTCTCTCTCAAAAATAAATAAACATTAAAAACATAAATGGAAAAATGCAGAAACATCCACATCAACATTTCTTGGATTCATTCATCATTCCAGGATTTAAATAGCTAACAAATGTCAAAATAAACTAATGAAAAAGTGATACATTATATTTTTGCAATGATAAGGTCAAGCTTGATTCCCTTCATTTCATACATGTAGACAGAGGCAATGGGAAACTATTAAAGTAATCATTATTTACTTAGCAAACACTTTTATTGCATTTAATTTGTTCCAGATACTATTCCAATTGTTATATAAATATTAACTTGCTCAAAATGCATAACATCCCAACAGATAAGTACTATTATTATTATCTCCATTCTACAGATGATAAAACCAAGGCCCAGCAAAATTAAATATATTCCCAAGATCTGTCTATTTTAATGGAGTAACCAGGATTTGAAACCAGGCAGTCTGGCCTCAGAAGCTGTGCTCTCAACCACTGTCCAATACTGCCTCCCTCTATGAATTTCTAAGGGAAATATATACTTGAGATTTCCAAAGACTTGAAAAATTATAACCAATTATATTTTTGATTAACCTCAAGAATCAAACTTCTTTCAGTAACTTACAGTGTCACAAACAGAACAGTGGCAAATAAATACTTAATTAAGATGTAGAATGATTAAGGCTTTAAGAACACCAAGGGAGGCGAGGCATGGCAGAGGCAAAGAAGGACTTGGAGGAATAAGTTCTCGGTCTAAGCAGAGGTGAGACCAAGAGAGTGTTAAGTTATTTGTGTGAATTGTATCAGAGAGGGTGATGAGGATAAGGGCTGATTCTTGACAGACTGCCTAAAGGAAGGATGATGGGGAAAATTTCATGGTAGACATTACCCACTATCTACACAGTGAGCCTTACCCTCCCATCAGTATTGCATTTTTTTTACTACAGATTTAAAGAGAAAAGTAAGTAAAAAATGCCTATCTCTTGTAATCCTCTGCCCCATTTCCCACTTTTTACCATATTTTCTTGCTTTCAAATCGCATTTGATTTTCTACATGTAAGATGTATTCCTGGCTGGGATATTATTGATCTAAAGTAAAGCTGAAGCCTGTTGCTTTCTAGGGTCAAAATACTACACAGAAATGTTTCTTCTCCTGAAGTCTTATGTTGGCTAATGATGTTACCATCTGCTCATTAATATAATTAAGAACCTCAAAGACAATCCCAACAATGCTGTCTTGTTTTTCCATACTATATTTAATCGTTCACAAACTAATATTAATAGTACCTCATCATAGGACAACAGCTGAAGTCCTCAGCATCTCTCCTTTGGACTACTGGAGTACCCTCCAAGCTTCTCATGATTTTCACTTCTACAATTATTTTTTAATACTCTCATTGGACTTCTTTTTCTAAAGCATATATAGACAGTCTCATGACTTGCCAGTTTAAAGACCTACGTCATCCACTCTCTGCTTATAGATTTAAGCTCAAACTACTTAGTGAGGTATATAAAGCCATTTCTAATTTAACCCCAGACTACTTTTCCAGCCACAGTCACAACTATTTCTTTCCCACATAAGCTTCTTACTTTAACAATGTCATTAAAATCTTTTTAATGTATACTTTCTCTTCTGTCAAGAATGTTCCTGTCCACATCTGTAACTTGAAAATTTTTATTCATCCTCCAAAACGAAGTCTTTCATAGCATTCTTCTATTTCCTCAACAAGAATAAAGTTTATTACTCAGAATTCTTATGTACTTGAGTGTATTTTGTATGAGATGCTCTAAATTATGGGCTTCTTGAAGGTAAGAAAATCTCTCACAGTTTTTGGCATACAGGGGAAGCTCAGTAAACATTTACTAAAAAAAAAATGGGGAAAATGGGCTTAACCAATACTTTTACATTAATAATTCATGGCATGATTTTGGATATAATTTAAATAATAATTGAAGAATTAATAACATTCATAATATTAATTAATGCATGGCATTTGGTCTCACACACACTTATATCAATGATTTCTTCCTTTCATATAAAAAAGGATGCTATGTGTATTTAGCAGAACAACGGAGGTAAAAATATGTAAACAGTCTCAAAAATACCAAGCATATCCTCTGCTCTATTCCCATAGTCATGCCTATGGAGAGAAAAGAATAATCTGAATAGTCAAATGCAAGTTGGTGTAAATTGTTCAGTGCCAAAAAAAACGAAAGCCATTCTTGTTGAGTTCAACATGGATTTCATTATCAGGAATGTGCTAAAAAAACTGACACCACTGTGGTCCTTCTGTAGGTGGTTTGTCTCACATATGGGAGGCTCAACTTTGGTAGAATTATGTTGTAATGCTACTGATACATGATTCTAGGATTTATGCTTCCCCATGCCATCTGTAGGTACAGGTCGTTCCTACTTTGTGCTATGATCTCTTTCTGGAAACTCAACTGGAGAGAAAGCAGTAGCAAACAGATTATTTTCACCACATTCACATTAACAGCCATGTATATTTAGATTTCAAAGCTTATATACGGCTCATTTAAGTGACGAACTTTGCAGTTATCATTTCCACCTCTAGATGGTGATGCAGTGCTAGCTTGATATTTGCACTACAACTCACTTTGTGGGAATTCCACACTGTTCTCCAGGGTAGCCAGAAACTGTGGAACAAGCACCCCATTTCAGACTAAGTGGAAGAAGATCTATTGGTCATGTATCTTAAAAGTGAACAAAATAGAGAGCTGTGGAGTAGATTAGTGAATGGCTATGTTTCACACCGAATAGTGTTGTTACTGATATGTGCTGAGACAACATAAAATTGCCATATGTGATACGTTTGATATTTTAATAATTATAAGAATTTTCTAAAATACTCGAAAGTAAAGTCAGTGATATAATCAAACTCCATATATTCTTAACTCAGCTCAAGCAATGACCTATGTTGTTCTCATTTGTTACCACATACACACAACACGTTCTGATGCCACATATATGAATGCATTAAAACCTCATAATTTTTCTTAACAAAACAGCTTTATGAAAACATTCTGACTTGACATTAACCTTTGAAGGGAAGGCTAAAGTTGTAGTGATTAATAAGAAACAAGAGGGTAGCTTACTGGACCCATCTGTTAACTTGCGTAGGTGGGTTCACTTTGCTGTAATTCCTCTAGTTATAGTCTTATAAAACATGTACTTTTCTGTCTGCATATTGTATTTACAAGAAAGGGAAAGAAAAACAAAAAGATAAGCAGGAAAGAGCACAGGCCTTATAAATACTGGCTCTTAACAGATATAGGTTTAGATTATGGAGTAGTTTCTCCCTATTGACAACTGGAATCAGGCAGAGTAATGATGGAAAATTTTAACTAACCTGCAAAGTTTAGGGAGGAATTAAAAAGTAAATTCAACTGTGCCAAAGCATTATAAAGAGATCCTTGATGTTGTTACATCAGGAAAGTTCTTAAAGTTTTAGAAAGTCATCATCTTGATCTGGGAGCTAAATGGGAGATACCATAATAATAAGAAGAAAGGGAAGGCTGACCCATTAATCTACACCTTTATCTACTGCAGTGTCCTCTGAGCCAGCCACGGCCATCGGGGTGGTATGCATCTTTATGGGGATAAGAACCACAATTACTTCACTGAACTGGAAATTATGGAATCCTTGTCTTTTGGAAATCCACCAGGAGAATAAGTAATAAACCAGTGGAAAAATAAAAGTATAATCAATAGTAAAGTAAGAAGAGATAAAGATATATGAATAGAAACCAAAGAGGAAAATTAGCAAGGAGGGAAAGCAGAGTATATAAAAGCTTTTCTCACTTAACCCAGAAGGCTTCCTTTACTACTCATTGATTGTCCTCCTCTAAACATCTGGAGTGTTCAAAGTGTTATTTTATGTCAAGAAATGTATAATAGGGTGCAGAAAGTACCTGCTTTAAACTCAGACAGATTTTGATTAGAACTTGAGGAAAATACTTAACTCCTTTGTTGTAGTTCACCTATGTGTAAAATGAGGTAAAGAATATCTGAATTTCAGGGATATTTTGATTATTAAAGATAAGATATAAAAGATATAATATGAGCACAAAGTTAGTGATCAATTAGTAGTCATCATTATAAACATTATAATTTTTATTAACACATAGTACATATTATTATTAGATTTGTTAATATTGTATCTGTATCTAGAAATAAGTCTAGGTAATAACAGGTGTTAATGGATACTTGTTAGCTTGATGGATAAATATGGTGTGAGTGCAAGCAAAATTAGCCTTGGGACAGCTTATTTTGCCTTTGTCACATAATACGAAGTCTTCTCTAAAATATTTAAGATAAAAAAATGTGATTTTTCTTCTACATACAGTCTTTCTATTAGTGTACATGACTAATAATGGCTCATTTTAGAATATACTAATAATGAAGGAAAGTAAATATAATACAAAATTATGTCATATGACTCACAGGTAGCAGATGCTACACCTTCAAATATTTAGTGGAGACTCGGATACAAACTGCATCTGGATACAATGACGGATATATATAGCCCAATTTCCCCTTTACTTCTTTTCTAAGTTCAGCTACTAAAACGAAATAACACATGATTGACAACAAACATCATCTCTTGCCTTTCTCAGAAATAAATTCAATCCAATAGATTTTGTTTAAACTGATGAATTAGAGGTACTTCTATGAAAGCAATGTGGTTAATATAATATGGTGTTAACGTAGGATAGAGATACATTAGAAAGAATAAAAAGTGTTGTAATTGAGTAGTGTTAAGGAACTTTGCTACCTTAGAGTTAGAAAGTAATCACTAGATATCCATTTCACTTATAGGGAGGAACTGAAAAAACTAATCTTTATGCAGACATATGGTCAAGTTAATGTCATAGAACAAAGGCTGGGTATAATATATACCTATTTTGGAATGGTAATGAAAGAACATAATGACAGATCATGCTCCAAAAATTTATTGATTCATAGAAAGAATTTTAATCATTAAGTTACCTGATAAAATTAGTGATTTCCTTAAGTATGGGGGGAAAAAAAGTAACCAGGGAGTATGATTAAACAGTAAAATGCAACAGGACAGGGTTACCTTACTCATTTTAGTGGCTTCAGTAGTATTTACTGTCAAGAATGTGTTTTTTATTAGACATGATAAAACTAAACAAAACAATTAAGGCTATAGTACCACATGTCTCAACTTTAGTAGGCAACAAGGTAAAAAAAATTGTGCTTATGTTGGATTTAAAAGATCCATATATTACTTCTTGTTTTGCCCTTTACTAACTATTCAAACTTGTGCAAACCATTTTGTCTCATGGAATCCACTTGCTTATCACAAAGCATTTGGGTCTCAGCAAATACTTTCTAAAATCCTTAGCAGTTTTAATGTTTTAGAATCCCATAATACTTTGTACTATATTCAATTAGTAAACTGCATCTGTTTTCTAAAAGATCAAACATGAAATGACAAGCATGCTTCAATTCTAGCAGCCATGAATGTCCTTGTCCTGGTGGTATGGTGGCAACGATGGGGGCTATGTGGAGACAGAGGAATAGAACAAAGAAAGCAGGAGAGATCTGGCTGTATTTCTCTGAACAGCTACCGTTATAGTAAGAAGCACCTAGTAATGCCTTTGAAAGCCAAGTTTTTGCTGGTATGTATAAGAATGAGGCTAGTGGAAATGATTCTCAATGATTTTTAAAGAAACACTCCTTGTGTAAAAACCTTTCTTCTATCAGCCCCTTTAACTTATCAATTTTAAGTACTAACACCTGACTGCTGCCCTTCTATACTATGCTGTGTCTCTATGAACTGAATATTTCACAGGAATAAATTATCTGGATCAGATACTAAAGGTGGAAAAGTAATCATCAACACCCTTCCAAAGAATAGTATTAAGTGAGCTACACAGTCCTTCAGAATTTTGTTTTCAAATGAACAACAGAAATTCTCAGTTAAGATAAGAAAGACATGTAGCATGTCAAAAGGAAACTTAGGCTTAAGAAAAGAGCAATAATGATAGCTACTAGTTATCTAATGTTTAATTATGTGCCAAGCATTATCTTAATACATTACATATATTATTTCATCAAATATTCATAGGCACAGTTTGACACAGACACTAATATTATCCCTCTTTTATACATGTTGAAACTGAGGCAGAGAAAGATCAAGTACACACACTGAGGTCCTACAGCTCAGAATGGCAGAACCAGAACTTGAACAAGAAACTCCAGCCATTATACCATGCTGTTTCTCAGCAGTATTGTCAAATCACATATTTCAGAACATTCTTTATTTTCATTGTTCTTCATGTGTTCTACAGCCTCTGACTTACTTTTTTCTCCTCATTAAAAAAATTTAATTAAAGTAATCAATGAAAGAATCACAGCACATGTTCACTACCGAGTCACATAACCAACCTCACTAAAAATTTCTACTGAGAGTGAATGTATTAATTTAGTTTTTAATAGAAGCTGTAACACCATGAAACATTTCACTTTCTTGGGGCTATTCTATTTTTAGTGCAAGTATTCACTGACACTGTACAATACCTATTGTTTCATATCAGTCTAAAAATCAAATGTTCTCTACTAACTTTCTGCATGTTTTGCCTTGGGAAACATTTATGTAGAATTTGAAAATATGTGGAAATTAGACTAATCAAACCATTAATTAAATAAGACTCAATTTTGCATTGAGGTATAGAGAGAATAGGGTTTACTCATCTAATTATAGAAATCCTAAAACATACTATATTTAAGTAATATTTAATATAATAAGAAGCCAGTACGTTTTCTAAAGTGTTAAACATATTCCACCTACATGCATCCTTTTCTCATATTAGTCACAAAGGCCTCATTTCCCTCCTTACTGCTGTCTTTCAATAAAATATCTATTTCCTTTGATCACAGATGCAGACATGTAATGAGTTTCTCTCTAATCAATAGCCCTTTCCCTGGTCAGAGTGAGCATCCAGAGGAGTTGGGAATGTGATCTTTGCCAGAACTGTTTCTGTCTGTTGAAGCTAGCAGAAAAAAATGTATCTTTCTTAAAAATGCATTAATTATTTTCATTATTTTTATCAAAATAGAATACGTAAAGAAATTTAAAAGTTGAATTTATAATGAAAAACAGCAGTCCTCCAATCCAACCCAATTTATGCTTCCCAGTGACTGTACTCTTCAATGCTTTTTGATAATATGCTCATATATGCGTATTTCTAAGTGATATTTAATTTTTGTCAATGTTATATATTGTATATCAAATGATTAATATGAAAGATGAATATTTAAATATTTTACAGTCTTTGATCCTCTGATCCTCCTCCTCTATTCAGCCCATATGATGTTGTGTTATAATAATGTCAGGTTACTATTCAGTGTTTATTCTCTTACAGTTGGCAAATATGATTGACATTTGAGAAAACTGCATATTAAGATTTTATTTCTTTCCTTGTATAACTTTTCCCTGTTCACCTTTTCCATGTTAATTTTTAAAATAATTTGGTTCCAGGGGCACCTGAGTGGCTCAGTCAGTTAAGCAATCTAACTCTTGACTTTGGTTCAGATCATGATCTCATGATTCATGAGATCAAGTGCCCCATCAGGCTCTGCACTGATGGCACGGAGCTTGCTTGAGAATCTCTTTCCCCCTCTCTCTGCCCCTTCCTCACTTGCTCTCTCTCTCTCTCTCTGTCTCTCTGTCTCTGTCTCTCTCTCTCTCTCTCTCTCTCTCTCTCTCAAAATAAATAAACATTAATTAAAACAATAATTTGGTCCCAAACTCTCTAATACCATTTAAAATGCCCTTGCTTGTTGACTTTTTTCCCCTTTAGATCTATCCCTTTGCAGTACTTTATCCACCTGCTCTAGTCTAGATTAGTTATTTCTCTTGCTCTATTGAGCAGCTCTTCTCTCGGAACTTCCGATTATCATTACCTTGAAATTTTCTTCTCTCGTGATGGATACCCTGTTCTTTGACTTTACCTCTTCTGCTTCCTTGATTTACAGCTTCATTTTGGTGAAGGATATCTCAGTACATCTTCCTGAGAAAGATGCAGATGGGGTAAATTTTGGAGACACAGCATTATAGAAAACTGATCATTGTATATGATTAAAAAGTTGGCTGAGAATATAATTTTAGGATAGAAACCTTTTTCTTGGAATATTTTCTGAGCATATGGTGTTCATTTCAGAATTACATAACCACTGCCTTCTACTTCTCAGAGTTGTTGGTGAAATGTCTAAATCCATTTTGATTCCTGATTCCTGATCTACTTTATCTCTTGGGTCATAGATATGACCCATCTATCTCTTAGTTGGAGAATGTGATGCTAATGGTTAGCCACCATTTTATCAACCACATTAACAGTGTGGAGTGATGGGGAGGAAGAGAAGTTTGGAAGTCACTGGTGGTAGGAGAGGATTGAGCCAACACAAAATTAGAAACAGAGCTGAGAAATGTAAAGAAAGAGCAAGAGAGTAATCACACAAGTCGTGGATGTAGCCCTGCCTAATGCAAAGTGTGCAAACTATCCTGCCCAGATTTATCCTCCCTTTTGCTGTTATTAATAAGCTAGTTTGAGTTGAGCACTAGTTATTTCAAAGAAAAATAAACTATATTAACAATATATAAGATTGTAAAGAATAGTTTTTAATACAGCCGCCTTCTTGAGAGAAAATAAAATAGGCTTCAGACTGTTAAGATTTAAGAGGGAAGTATTTTGAGAAATTATAAGGAGCAGAACATTCGGGGTAGAAATCAATTTGAGACAGATTTGGCAACTTTGAGGACCTCATTGTATAGGGTGTGTATGTGTGTGTATGTGGGTGTGTGTGTCTATTTCTTTCATAAATGCAAAGCATCTACTTGTTCTACCAAGTTTTACCTAGTGCATTACTTTTTAATTGACTACTTATTAGAAAAACTGATCTTAATACAATCTATTCAGTTTCTTTTTCCATTTTGAAATGCATTAATGCATCGGCTTTATTAAAATTGTCTATCCTACCCACTTATTTTTGTTTCTTTAGTTGAAATCTGCTTATTTTTATTCTTTCTTTGTTGGTGTTGAAAAATGCTTAAGCTATAATATTGTTTGTGTTCAAACCTGGTTACATCCTTTTATGTAGAGTGGTACCATTATTTTTCCTAGATAGCTAAATAATAAATTATTTTTCCTTTTGACTGAATAATGGCTTACAAGGGAGTTTTTTTAAATATCCAAAGAATTAAGTAGTTGACATTTGATATTTGTTACACATTTTAAAATTTTTGGCTTTTAGAAATTTTATGGAAGTTTTTTTCTGCCCTAATATATGAAGAATTTTTTTTAAATGTAATGAAGATATTCTCTTTTCTGCCCCTGGGATATCCAGGTATGCTTATTAGTATTAATAATATGTAATTGTATTAAACTATTCAGATCATGTCCTCTGCTCTTTTGATATTTACATTATTTGATAGCTCTTGATAAAGTGTGAAATGTGTCAGGTGTCTTCGTATTTCTGCTAATGTTTTCCTTTTTTTTGTTTCCAGAAGTTTTTGTTTACATATTTTCATATAACTCAACATTTCAAATAGTTAATTATATCTATCTGAATTGTAGCTCACAGTACTTTTTAGAAAAAGGGGACCCTCTTATCCTGTTTGTACACTTTACCTTGAATTCAGCTTTGTCTAACATTACACTTTCATCCCTATGCCATTTTCCTCTTGCCTTTTGCACTGCTACCTATCATTTTACTGTAAACCACTCCATACTCAGCATCTAGCACAGTGCCTGACTCATGGTGAGCACACAGTCAGTATGTTACAAAACGGATAAATGTAAACTTCAGATATTTCATTAGTTTTCAATAAGCTAATGTTGTCATTAATATTTATATACATAAAATCTCATTACAAACATAGGCCTAATGGTAGAACCGCATATATACAGTGTTCACCTTCTCCATTTCAAATAGATGAATTTTTATAAAAACTCAACATAAAGTAGTACACATCAACCAAGTTAAAAATGAGGTTAACCTTCTTAGAATGTGAGTAAACTCAGTAAGAGAACTCAACTTCACAGAGTCAAATATGAGATGTCATTTGGGGAACTAACTTGAATTTAGTCTCTACCCAAAAACCTAATAGTGTCTTCAAATAACTTTCCTTGTTTTCTGCATTTGCACAGCTCCTGGCATCCAATCTGCAGATTACAATGTATTTGAATACAAGTTTTATCAGCCTCTCCTATGTATTCATCTGGCATTAATTAGATCATCATTTTACTCAATGAAACAACATATAAGTGTGTGAAGTATGTAACATAGACTGGACACTAGATTGCTAGTTAAGATAATACCTTTCAAACAGCGTCGAAAATGGAGACTTGTTGTGTCCCTTGTGGCTAGAAGCTATGGTCTTCCCCCATTCCCTACTGCTCCTTGATGTATGTTTCAATTTCTCCTCTCTCTTTTCTTTCCTTACTATATTTGTTCCATTTACCCTTTTCCAGACACATCGTTTTTATAGCCGTCCCATCTTTCTCGATTTACTTGAAAGTCTGATTTGGCAATACCAAGCCCACATTTCTGCATGTCAACAATTGGCTGGAGCTAAGCAGCACTGACCTCTGGAGTCAGAAATATACTTCCATTTCTCTACATTTTATTCCTGATCAACTTTATTTACATTATCATTATGTTCCTTTAGTTTTGAGTTCACATCAATCACAGCATATCTACCAGGCTGGTGTTTGGTCTACACATCTTCACAAACACCTTTGTTTACATCAAACGTGCATGCCTTTATGTAGTGCAAATATCTTCTATGCTTCCTCAGCTGTGAGATATTTGACAATAGTTAGACATAAATAGGAATTCTCAGGAAAATCCCTGTGGATGAGCTTATGTCCTCTAAATAAATACTTCCTTATAAAAGAGTTTCTCTTTCCGGTCACCAGACGGACTTTTAAAAAAGTTGATGCTAGAGGTTCTATTTCATAAACACAATTGTGTTAGAATATCGAAGTGCAAATTTGTGGGCAGGACAATGTAAGAATTATGATTGTGGTTTGTTTTAGTTATGCTGCTTTATCTAGAGGTCAATTATGCATACAAACTCATGGCTTCTCCTGATAAATGCCATCACTAGATGAGTTAGTCACAAAAAAAGGCAATCTCCTTGATGCTCTTTCAGGAAACGGCTAATCCAACAAGGCAACATCTCTGTTCCATGCTCAGGCTGCTCCACCTTTTGGAACCTGTCCATAGAATGATGAACCAGATGAACCAGATCACAGGGTCAATGCCCAGATTAGGAAAGCTAAAACTATTGATTTCTCCAAGACTCAGAATCCTCTCCCTCTTCCCTGTTCATTTTAAAGAGGTGGGAGGTATTGATAAAGTGTGATTTTATTTTCTGCCATCTGCTGGTTTCACTTTTCTTGTGTGAGGGCCTACTTGATTAGAATAAATGAACTTTTCTTTAGTTTATATCAAGGATATCTATCTTTTACAAACAGCTGACTTTCTGGTTGGTGTATATGACTATTTGCAATTAATATTAAAGTAATTTGTGAGCTCTTACTAAACATAAACTGTTATTCGATGTTCTGACATAAATATTCACCTTCTGCCCACAATCTGAAGTGCTGTGAAACTGGGTTAAAGCAACATGGGCAGTTTATTTTAGATAATTATATTAAACTAAAGGTATACTGAGCAACTAGATAAATAATCTTTTGAACTTAAAAAAAAAACAGATTTACAGATCTGGTTTGCTTATATCAAAATAGGTTCTTTATGTAAAATGGCTAAATCAATGATCGAAGTTTAAAATTTTTGGCAAAAAAGAAACTACTCACCTTTTGTTTGGTAAGATAGATATTTCCAGTTCAAAACTAACTGGGTCATTCAATGGGCAAGTGACTGAGTTTCCATGTTAAGTAGAGCCCTGAAGTTGCACTATTATGTTCCTGCAACAAGGTGATGCTGTGTGCTACAAATTATTTCCAGAATGCTTCTGGGGGTAATTCTGTGCATACAGAATTAGATCTATTTTAAAACTGCAACTCTGATCCTTTTATTTATTTTTTCTGTCTACATTATTATGTGCATTGCTGGTACAATTTCACAAGTTACAATGTTCCTTCATGTCCTCTGAATTTTATAACACAGACACTACTTAATTATCATTTCAACCTGTTTATAGGAAGTAAGGAGAGGATATATGAAATATATTTTTAAATACTCTCTAATCAGACATGTGATGAATCCCAAAGCAAAATCATGTTGGTGTGTTCTATCTTTGCTAATAAGGTTCCCTTGAAAATAACAAACAGAATAGTTCAGTAATTTAAAAACTGGCACATTATTGCTTTAATAGCAATTGTGAATATTTTATCATCATAATCCCCAATGAATAATTCTGCTTTGTTACTATCCCTTCAAGGAGAAGAGTATTTGAAGTTATGCTATGTGATGAATCTCTCAAAAACCTTTCAGATTCTTTGCCAGGTGACTCTGAAAATCCTCTGAATACTAAGAGATAGTGCTCAAAACGTGAAGCAATTATTTGTCAAAATTCTCTAAATATTGAGATTAGTTTATCCTGCCCTCTTTTGAATTTGCAATTTATCTTGTTCATTTGTTTTAAATATGTTGCATACTAACTAGCCTTCTTTTAATTCTAGGATTTCTTCATTAACATCATCTCTCTGCCTTTTGTTACAATGTCATATGCTGTAACTTGCATAACATTTTCATCAAAGACACTTTAGATTGAGAACCTACTATGGCAAGATGATACGACAGACATTGCATGAGCTTCCGAGACTAGTTATGGCCAGTACATGAGGAGCCAAAATAATGTATGCCATTCCCTAGCAGATATTCTTAATTGCAGATCTCCTACCAGTATGTTCTTTGTTAATTTTTCCCCTCATTTTACTGAGATATAATTGACAGGTAACATTGTCTACGTTTAAGGTGTACAACATGTTGATTTGATATACTTATACATTGCAAAATGATTATCACAGCAAAGTTAGTTAACACCTGTAACACCACGCATAATTACCATTTTGTGGGCGTGTGTGTGTGTGTGTGTGTGTGTGTGTGTGTGTGGTGAGAATATTTACAATTTACTGTCTTTGTAACTTTCAAGCATATAATATACTATTACCAACTGTAATCACCATGCTGCAAACTAGATACCCAGAACTTAATCATCTTATAACTGAAAGTTTATACCTTCTGGCCAAGGTCTCCTAATCCCCCCTGACTCCCAATTCCATCCCTGGTAATCACCATTCTTCACCCTGTTTCTATGAGTTTGGCTTCTTGAGATTCCACATATAAGTAATATCATACAGTATATATCTTTGTCTGACTAACTTCACTTAGCATAATGTCCTTAAGATCCATCTATGTTGGCATAAATGACAAAATTTCCTTCTTTCTCAGGCTGAATAATATTCCATTATATATATGCTCAATAATATGGTAATTCTATTTTTAAATGTTTATTTATTTATTTTGAGAGAGAGGGAAAAAGAGAGTATGAGTAGGGAAGGAGCAGAGAGGGAGAGAGAGAATCTCAAGCTGGCTCCACACTGTGAACACAGAGCCTGACATGGGGCTCAGTCCCACCAACTGTGAAATCATGACCTGAGCCAAAATAAAGAGTTGGACACTTAACCAACTGAGCCACCCAGATGCCCATGGTAATTCTATTTTTAATTTCTTGAAGAATCTCCATACTGTTTTCCATAGTGTCTATACTAATTTACTTTTCCCCCAACAGTGTAAAAGGGTTCCCTTTTAGTCACATCTCTGCTAACATGTTATGTCTTTCTTTTTGATGACATCCATCCTAAAAGGTGTAATGTGATACCTCATTGTAGTTTTGACCTGTATTTCCCTGATAATCAATGATGCTGAGTACCTGTTTATTTGCCTGTTGGCAATTTGTATTTCTTCTTTTAAAAAAAAGTGTCTATTCAGTTCCTTTCCCCATTAAATTTTAAAAATATATTTATTTATTTTTGAGGGAGAGGAGCAAAGAGAGAAGGGACGGAGGAACTAAAGCAGGCACTCTGCTGACAGCAGTGAGCCCAATGTGGGGCTCAAACTCATGAACTGTGAGATGATGACCTGAGCGAAAGTCAGACACTCAGCCAACTGAGCCAGCCCCAGGTGCTCCTCCCCACTTTTAAATCAGACTGTTTTTTTTTTTTTTTTTATGTTATTGAATGTATGACTTTTTAATGTTTTAGATATTGACTCCATATCCAATGAATGGTTTGCAAATAGTTTCCCTTCATTCTTTAGGTTGCCTTTTCATTATGTTGATTGTTTCTTTCACTACGCAAAAGCTTTTTAGTTTGATGTAGTCCTGCTTATTTATTTTTTGCTTTGGTTGTCTGTGCTTTTTGTATCATATTCAAAAAATCATTACCAAGACCAGTATCAAAAATTTTTTTCTCTACAATTTCTTTGGGTCTAGGAGTTTTACAAGTTTGGGTCTTTTGTCCACTTCAAGTTAATTTTTTGTGAGTAGTATAAGGGGTCTAATTTCATTCTTCTGCATGTAGTTATCCAGTTTTCCTAATACCATTTTTGAAGAAACTATCCTTTTCCCATTGAGTATTAATGGTCCCCTTGTTAAATATTAGTTGACCATATATGTGAGGGTTTATTTCTGGGCTCTTTTTTTTATTTATTTATTTTTTTTTATTTTTTTTTTAATTTTTTTTTTAACATTTATTTATTTTTGAGACAGAGAGAGACAGAGCATGAATGGGGGAGGGGCAGAGAGAGAGGGAGACACAGAATCGGAAGCAGGCTCCAGGCTCTGAGCCATCAGCCCAGAGCCTGACGCGGGGCTCGAACTCACGGACCGCGAGATCGTGACCTGAGCCGAAGTTGGACGCTCAACCGACTGAGCCACCCAGGCGCCCCATCTGGGCTCTTAATTTTGTTTCATTGGTCCTTTTCCCCCTATTTTTATGCCAGTGCCATACTGTTTTGATCCCTATAACTCTGTACTATAGTTTGAAATCAGGAAGTCTGATGCCTTCAGCTTTGTTCTTTCTCAGGATAACTTTGACTATTGAGCTTTTAAATATCTTAGCTTTTTTTAAATTTTCCTTGTCAAAAATACCATTAGAATCCTGATAAGGATTGCACTGAATCTATAGATGGCCTCAGGTAGTAAGGACAATTTAACAATCAATTCTGACATAGAATATGAGATATCTTTCCAATCATTTGCATTTTCTTCCATTTTTTTCATAAGCCTTTTACTTTTCAATGTGCAGATATTTCACCTCCTTAATTAAATTTATTTTGTAAATAGTTTTTGATGCTATTATGAATGAGATTCTTTTAAGTTCATCAATTTATTTTGAGAGAGAGAAAGAAAGAGAGTGTGAGTGGAGGAGGGACACAGAGAGAGTGAGGGAGAGACAGATTCCCAAGCAGGCTCCACACCATCAGTGTCGAGCTCAATGCGGGGCTCGAACTCATACCACTCATACCATGAGATCATGACCTGGGCTGAACTCCGATGCTTAGCCAGCAAGGTGCCCCCAAATGGGTTTCATTTTAAATTTTGTTTTTCATGTATTTTGTTGTTAGTGTACAGAAATACAACAGATTTCTGTATATTGATTTTGTGTCTTGTAAATTTACTTGATTCATGGATTAGTTCTAATGCTTTTTTTTGATCAATCTGCAAATAAAAACACTTCTTTTTTTCTAATTTGGATTTTTTTTTTTTTTTTTTTTTTTTTTTTTTTTTTTTTTTTTTTTTTTTTTTTTTTGCCTAATTGCTCTGGCTAGGACTTCCAGTACTGTGCTGAATAGGAGTGGTGAAGAGTGAGCACTGTTGACTTGTTTATGATATTAGAGAAAAAGCTTTTAAGCTTTCACCGTGATTATGATGTTAGCTGTGGGATTTTTATACATGGCCTTTATTATATTAAGGTATGCTCCTTCTATACCCAATTTGTTGAAAATTTTCATCATGAAAGGATGTTGAATTTTGTCAAATGTTTTTTCTGCATCTAATGAAAATATGATTTTTATTTTTTATTCTCTTAATGTAGTGTACATTTTATTGAATTGTGTATGTGGAACCATCTTTACATCCTAAGGATAAATCCCATTTGATCATGGTATATGATATTTTTTTAATTCAGTTTTTAAAGTTGATTTATTTATTTTCTGAGAGAAAGTGTGTTTCTGCAAGCAGGGAGGTGCAGATAAGGAGGGAGGGAGAGAGGGAATCCCAAGCATGCTCCACACTGTCAGTGCAGAGCCTGATGCGGGTCCCAACCCACAAAATGTGAGATCATGATCGGAGCTGAAATCAAGAGTCAGATGCCCAGGATGCCTGGGTGGCTCAGTCAGTTAAGCATTCCACTTTAGTTCAGGTCTTGATCTCATGGTTCATGAGTTTGAGTCCAGTGTGGGGCTCTGTGCTGACAGCTCAGAGCCTGGAGCCTGCTTCAGATTCTGGGTCCCCTCTCTCTCTCTGCCCCAACCCCTGCTTGAGTTCTGTCTCTCAAAAATGAATAAATGTTAAAAAAATTTAATTAAAAAACAAAAGTCAGATACCCAACCAACTGAGCCACCTGGGCACCCTGGTATATGATATTTTTAATGTGCTATTGAATTTGGTTTGCTATTATTTTCTTCAGAATGTTTGCGTTCATATTTCACCAGGGTTATTAGTCTGTGGTTTTCTTTTCTTGCAGTCGTTATCTCACTTTGGTATCAGGGTAAGCCTGGATTTATAAATGTGTTTGAAAGTATTTCCTTCTCTTCAATTTTTCAGAAGAGTTTGGGGATTGGCATTAATTTTTCTACACATTTGGTAGAATTCACCAGTGAAATAATCTGGGCTTGTACATTTTTGTTATGAAGTTTTTGATTACTGATTGAATCCTCTTACACATTATTGATCTGTTTTGATGTCTATTTCTTCATGATTCAGTCTTTGCAGATTGTGTGCTTCTAGGAATTTAACCCATTTCTTCTAGATTATCCAATATTGGAAGCATATAATTGTTCACAGTAGTATTTTATGATCCTTTGTATTTCTGTGATATCAATTGTAATACCTCCTCTTTCATTTCTGATTTTATTAATTTGACTCTTTTTTAGTCTAGTTGTAAGTTTGTCTATTTTGTTTACCTTTTCCAAAAGCCAGCTCATGGTTTTGTTGATCTTTCTATTGTTTTTCTGGTCTCTATTTCATGAATTTTTGTTCTGACCTTTGTTATTCCCTTCCTTCTGTAACTTCAGGTTAGTTTGTCTTTTTCTATTTCCTTGAAGTGTTAAGTTAGATTGTTTATCTGAGATTTTATTTCTTAAAATATGCATTTATTGCTATAACTTTCATTAAGAACTGCTTTAGTGACATCTCATAAGTTTTATGTTATCGTTCCATTTCACTTTGTTTCAAGATATTTTTCACTTCTTCTTTGACCCACACATTGTTCAGAAGTGTCTGGTTTATTTCCACATTTGTGAACTCTCCAGTTTTCCTTCTGTTATTGATTCCTAGCTTCATACCATTGTGCTTGGGAAAGATGCCTGATATGAATCTATTCTTCTTAAATTTATTAAGACTTGTTTTGTGGCTTCACATATGATCTATCTTTCCATGTATGCATGAAAAAAATGTGTGTTCTGCTGTTATTGGTTGGAATGTCCTGTATATGATTGTTGGGTCTATTTAGTCTAAAGCATAGCTCAAATCTAACATTCCCTTATTCATTTTCTGTCTGGATGATCTATACATTGTTGAAAATGGAATATTGAAGTCCCCTACTGTTATTGTATTGTCATCTCTTTCTTCCTTCACATCTGTCAGTATTTCCTTCATAAAGTTCGCTGCTCTAATGTTAGATGCATATATATTTGATTGTTACATCCTCTTGGTGAACTGACTCTTTACACTACATGATGACCTTCCTTACCTTGTGTTACAGTTTTTGGTTTACAGACTATTTTATCTGAAATAAGTGTAACTGCCTTTGCTCTCTTTTGGTTTTCACTTGCATGGAATGTCTAATCCATCCCTTCACTTTGAGCCTATGTGCATCCTTAAAGCTAACATGAGTCTCTTGTAGGCAGCATATAGTTAGGTGTTGTGTTTTAAATTCGTTCAACTACACTATGCTTTTGATTGGAGACTTTAATCCATTTACATTTAGAGTAATTAGTCGTAGGTAAGGACTTCCTAATGTCATCTTATTGTTTTTTGGTTAATTTGTATTTCCCTTGTTCTTTTCTCCCTCTGCTCCCTTTCATTGTGAACTGATGATGGTCTATATTGGTATGCTTTGATTCCCCTCTCTTCATCTTTTGTGTACCTACTATAGGTTTTTGCTTTGGAGTTACCATGAGGCTTACACTGAACATATTATAGGTATAAAAATGTATTTTATTTTTATAACCATTTAATCTTGATGGCACAAAAAAATTCTACTCCTTTACTCCCTTCCCTTTTATGTTTTTGATGTCATGATTTACTTTTATGTTGTATATTTATTAACAAATTATTATAGCTATCATTACTTTTAATACTCCTGTCTTTTAACATTTATACTGTGGCTAACATATTAGCATATCATACTATCATATCACAGTATTAGAGTAGTCTAAATTTGACTATATATTTATGTGCCTTTATCAGTATAGTATATATTTTCATGTTACTAATTAGTTCCTTTAATTTCAGCTTAAATAACTCCTTTCAGCATGTCTTATCCAGTAGATCTAGTGATAAATTCCCTCAGTTTTTGTTTGTTTTGGAGTCTTTATCTTTCCTTCATTTCTAAAAGACATCTTTGCCAAGTTAATTATCCTTGGGTAGTAGTTTTATTTTTTTTTCTTTCAGCACTTTGAATATATCATTCTATTTTATCCTGCCCTGTAAGTTTTCTGCTGAGAGATCCACTGATAGCCTTATGGGATTTTCTGGCAGATTGCAGCTTCTTTTCTCTAGCTACCTTTAAATTCTCTTTGTTTTTGATTTTATTTATTTATTTTTTATTGATGTGTAGTTGACAAACAATGTCACATTAGTTTTAGGTGTACAACATAGAGATTTGACAACTCTATATGTTATGCTATGCTCATCACAAGTATAGCTACCATCTGTCTCCATGCACTATTATAGTACCACTAACTATATCCCCTACGCTGTACCTTTTATCCTCATGACTTATGCATTCCACAACTGGAAGCCCACATTGAATTTTATTTTAGCCCGTATTGATTTTTAATAGCTTTATTACAGTGTGTCTTGCAGAGTATCTCTAAGTTGAGTATGCTTGGTTACTTATGAGCTTCATCAACTTGGATATCCAAATCTCCATCCAGATTTGAAAAGTTCTGTCATTATTTATTTAATAATTTTCTACCCTCTTACACCTCTATTCTCCTTCTGAAGCTCCAATAACTCATAATTATTTCCTTTTATAGTATCCCCATAGATGACTTGGGATTTTTTCCCCTTTTTTCTTTATTTTTTGCTTTGATCTTCACTGACTGATTAATTTAAAATGTTGTCTAACTCATAAATTCTTTTCTTCTGCTTGATCCATTCTTCCATTGATAGTCTCTAGTTTATTTTCCATTTCATTCACTGTATTCTTCAGTTCCAGAATTTCTTTTTGGTTTGTTTTTATGATCTTTCTTTCTTTGTCTAACTTCCCATTTTGTTTGTTTAATGTTTTCCTAATTTTGCTGAATTGTCTCTGTGTCTTCTTGTAGCTTGTTGAATTTCCTTAAAATAGCTGTTCTGAATTCTTTATTGGGTAAATTACAGATCTGTGTGTCTCTGGGACCAGTTACTGGAAGATTATTGTGGTTCTTTTGTGGTGTCATGTTTCCTTGATTTTTTCATGCTTTTTGAAGTTGTGTGTTGCCGCCTTCAAATTTGAAGTAACAGACACCTCTTCCAGTGTTTCTACTAACTTCCTTCAAGAGAGAAACATCTTCCATCAGCCCTCCTAGAGATTCTGAGGCTTCCCAAACCTTTTCTGGGTATACCTGCTTCATGTTTCTTGCTCCCCCTTGTGGAAGAATTCTTAAGCTTGTATGTCTTCTTTTGATCCTGCATTGTACCAGGCTGAGTGCTGACAGCTCCTTTTTGATCTCCCAAGGATGGCACTAAAGTTCACGGTTTTGGTTTTTCCCTGGCCTATATGTTCTGGCTGGTTTTCTGTACATGTTCACTAGCTGTCGGACAAAGCTTATTCTTGCTATCACAGGGAGCATTCACAGGAAGATAGACACAAAGTGTGTTTGTGTGTGTGTGTGTGTGTGTGTGTGTGTGTGCGTGCACCTGTGTCTCTGTGTAATGTATGTAAGGAAAGCACAGGGGGTACTCATAGGTCAGTCAAGGTATCCACAGCCAAGGTTTATCCAGCTGCTCATTGGTGGGCATCTCTTGATTTTTTAAGTTTATTTATTTATTTTGAGAGAGAGAAAGAGAGTGCATGGGTGGGGCAGGGGCAGAGAGAGAGAGAGAGAGAGACAGAGAGAATATCCCAAGCAGCCTCTGTGCCCTCATTAAGCCAGATGTGGGGCTCAAACTCATGAACGGTGAGACCAGGACCTGAGCTGAAACCAAGAGTAGGATGCTTAACTAACAGAGCCACCCAGGCGCCCCTCATGGGTGGGCATCTCTTGTTGGAGCCTGCAGTGCAGTTACTTAGTAAAATCTGCATCGTTTTAATGCCCTCTGAACACCCTATCTATGGTTCCCCAGCTTCTTCCCCCACCTCCCACCCCATCACACAGCTCATGATTCAATACTTTGGATGGGGCAAAGGAGAAATGAGCTTCTTTGGCAGCATTCCTCAGAGGTGGGGAAGCTGGGTGCTGAAGTACACTCTCTCACTTCCTCTACAGTAAAAATCACAGACTAAGATCTTTCTTGGCCCTGAGCCATATTGCCTTGGGGGGGGGGGGTAATGTGGGTAAAGTCAAATTGTTCCTCTTACTCTCTCTAATGTGTTCAGACTTATATGTCTTTTGTTTGTTTGTTTGTTTGTTTGTTTGTTTTTTGATCCAACAGTGTGGAGGAATTTCTCCACCAGAAATGCGAATTTCACAAAGGCTTTCTTGTCTGTGGGTGATTGTCTAAGATGGAGTTTTCCAGGAGCTCCTGAACCACATACCAGAGGGGCTGTGGATGTTTCATGGGCCACTGCAGGGTCCACAGCCAGGACTGAGTTGTGTATGCTTACTGATCACTGCAATGGTGAGTGAGAGTCTTTCCTAGTCCCTTAACACAAGGTGCTGGATCCCACACAGCTCCAACAAAGACACTTTTGTCTGTGGATTAATGGCAAATTGGTAGAGTTGATGGAGGGACATGACCAGGGATGTTTTAATCAGCCATGTTGCTGATGTCACTCACTGTATGCTCTTTGTTTTCCTGCATAAGGAAGTTAGAGTAAAGGGTAAATTATAGAACAAGAAGATTATTTAAGAAGTAATGTAATACAGTAAATGCATGTCTTGATATTCTACTTACTTGCTAGACAAAGGTCTCAATATTAATTCTGAATTTGTAAGTGGTCAGTGTAACAGGCAAACAGAATTGGTTAATTATTGTGTACATAAGATAAAAATAAACCAGTTGGTTGGGAAAAAAACATCTATTACTGGTATTAAGACAGAAAATTATCCTTGTATTTTCAGAGACAGGGCAACATGACCTAATGAATCTATTTGTTCTTTGATGCCATTTAAATTCAGGGCCATGTACTTTGACATCAGAGGAGATGGTGTTTAAAATTACTCTGATTAAGTAAATCCTCAAAACAGATTATTCTTGAGGTTCAGTTAGGTCAAGTTTCACTTTCTTATCAATATGCACTTTCAATATGTAGTTGTCAACATCATACAAGCATTGCACCTTTTAAATATATGATGAAATTCTACTTGAAATGTTTATAGAAATAAGGATATTTTTGTGTCCAATCAATTTGTGTTAAAAGTATAATTGAGTTCAAATTAGAGTATTTGCTTAAAAACTATAAATTATTTTTTTCTGCATTAGATTTGAGTTATTCAAACTTTTCTGTCTTTCTAGCTTATTCATTACCATGAATATTGGAAGAATGTAATTACAGTTTGAAGTATGTGGTAAATTTCTCATAAACCCATCTAGAAATTCCAAATACGTGTATGTTGTTATAGAGAATGTATTTTATGTCTGAATCTTTTTTATTCAAAGTATTTCTATTTACATAGGCGAAATCTATGTACAATATCTGAGACTCATCTTTGTTTCCTTCTTTTCTTCTTTTTGTAAAGTTATTTTTGACAATTTGATTTCTAATTAATTTTTTAAAAGAATCAGAAAGAAACACATAGATATGTTGTATTTTTTTAAGCATGTTATCAGTATGGAAAACGCTGTCATTCTCAGAAAGCTTTGCTATGCAAACTTGGACATTCTGTAGAAGTCAATGATCCATAATAGCAAAACATTCACATTGGGTTCTGGGTCAATATAAATACCAAAGAAGAAAAGATGAGAGCAAGATGCTTTTGAATGTGGTTTCCAAATGTGTTGGATCCACTTGATTTTTAGGAATGGTATTTTTAGTTGCCTCCCTAACAAGGGTTAGCAGGTCCCTGAAAACTAAGTACCCTGAGGAAGATAGCCTATACCAAATACCAAAATGCATCTCTATTATCATCTGACTGCAAGAAAAAAAAATGCTATCATTGTCTTTATTCAAAAATAATGTTTTGGTCCGATATAACCGGATTTTTCTTTGATATTGAGAAATTACTAGAATGTTCTGAAGTTCAATGGAACAAAATACAGTATTAATTTCTGATAAAAACAGCTTGAAGATTGAAAAATGAACACAAACATTGTAAAATTATTTCTAGGACTCTTATCATCTCAGCTCAAATATTCCATCAGCCTTCTGTTTTGTTTTTTTTTTTTTTTCCTCTGGCTTGATTTCCCGATAGTCTGTGCCACATATATTTGAATTCAATTGTGGTGGGTCCATTATGCCATGATCAGAATAGTTTTTATCATCTTTATCATTTTGAAAGATGCACTTCACACATTGAAAATAGTTTTTCACAGGTATATTTCACACTTAGTTTCTCCAAAGAGAATTGACATATGGTAAAGATCTTTAAAAATGCACAAGCTGGGGCGCCTGGTTAAGCGTCGGTTAAGCGTCCGACTTCAGCCAGGTCACGATCTCGCGGTCCGTGAGTTCGAGCCCCGCGTCAGGCTCTGGGCTGATGGCTCGGAGCCTGGAGCCTGTTTCCGATTCTGTGTCTCCCTCTCTCTCTGCCCCTCCCCCGTTCATGCTCTGTCTCTCTCTGTCCCAAAAATAAAATAAAAAAAATAAATAAATAAATAAAAAAATGCACAAGCTGCTTAATATAGAAAGAGATTAGTAAAAAGTTCAACTTGATAATTATAAAATGCAGCATATTAAATCAACTAAATAAAAACGGAACTGAAATGCAAAAATAAAATGTAGTCATCCTGGCCCTGTATTACTTTTTTAAATGCTCTCAATTGTACATCAGGGACAATTACTCATTCAGTAATTTTTTTTAAAAAAATCATAATATTGTCTGGCCACATATCACCTTTTAAAAGAGTATCCACCCCCCTCCCCCACCCCGCCTTAGTTGTAAAGCACTTTTCTTCTTAAACTGCTACCATTTCTTAGGTATTTTAGTTGCCTAGGAAACATACAATAGCTGCAATAGCAGGAATTCATTTAACCACCAAATTCCCTCCGTAAGCCAGATTCATCATTTCTATATTGTAGAAGCCTTCAACAGAGTCCTTGGCTGCAGCCAACTGGCTTGTTACCATATCACACTTTCATTCTAATGAAATGGGCCAAACAGATTTTCAGAGACTTAAAGCACAGAGCTCTTGTTCTTACAATGTGATCTGGAGATCATTTCTTTGAGATTCTAAAGTCTGTGAGACTGAATATCTATTTTTGTTTCTGTTAATCTAATCTCTTATCTGGCTACAAAAGACCAGCACACATTAGCACTGGGGAGGGGTCACTTTATCCTCTTCTCACCATTTGTAAGTACTAGGATACTTTTTTATAAGAAACTGGGAAACTATTTATCACATACAAAGGGATCTTCTATAGATTATTTGGCTCTCTTTGATTTTCATTTACCAGTATAGCATTGGTGTGGAGGAAAACTTATGGGTTTTAGGTCAGACATAGCTGATTTATTAGGGCAGCTAGACATCTTTCAGTGGAGTTAAGGAGGAATAATTTAATATAATCTTTCTTGCTCTCAGATTCCCCCAACTAGAAAATGATAAAAATAAGATCTAAATCCAAAGTTTCCTGTGATATATTTAATTTATATAAAATGATTCCTTCTGTGTTTCTTATCTCAGAAAATAGTGGGGCCATCTTCCTCATTCAGAAGTATGAAACCTAACTATTTCCTGTACTCTACCTCACTTCATCCTTCACAACCAGTAAATCACTTAATCTCTTCACCCCACTGCCACTGTCACTGTCATTTCCCAAACTGATATTTATTTGGTCTCCAAGTCTCAGTTTAGGCTGCTTCTATTCTCCACAATGATGCCAGACTGATCTTTCTAATACCTAAAATCTGCCCCTGTCATTTAATTTCAGTGACTCCACATAAATCTTCACCTTTCTAATAAAACATTCAAAGTCCTTTTCTTCCAAGCTCTTGGCTGTGTTCCTCCTCCTGTAGATTAACACACACATCAATATAGTTACATTGAACTATTTATAGTTACCTTAATATTCTATGCTTTACTTTTATCCCAATGCTTCTGCATTGTAATTTTCTACCTAAATTCTAGAAGAACTGACTAGTCATTACTCATTTTTGTTTCCACACTGAAACATGACTTGCTCTAAGAATTTTTGAACCACAATCTGGACTGGGTATTGCTGCTTCCATGCAGCTAGACAAGATAAGATAGAGATTATGACTTATTCATCATCAAATACCCAGGGCTACCATATTCGATGGGACAGACAGATACTAAGCACTTAATTTTCTTAAAATAAATTCTTTATCATCATTATCAGTACATATAGTAGGAGGGGGTCTCATACTAAAACAAATAAGTCTAAGAAAATTGGTAAGAGTGATAACCCTAAGAAACCTATTTGTATCCACTGATTAGCATGGATACAAAACAAACAGAATGGCCTTTGTCAAGGATTATGGTCCCTGCACAAAATGGCTAGCATTTAAAATGGACTTTTTTTTTTTTTTTTTAAATAAAAGCCTCAGAGAGGATCTGCCTTGGACCCCTGGTAAAGACGTGTGGTATAGAGAGGAACATTCTCCACAGTTCTCCCAGTGATGTTGAGCTTTTGAATAAGTTGGAGAAAGTGGCAGTGATATTTGAATTATGACTATTAACATACTTCATATTTGTATTCATATAATGGTGATGCCTCAAGACATTGGTTATATATTTTTAATAACAGTCATAAAATCAGAGTGCATGTAAATATATTGTAAACATACTCACTTAACTTGGATTTATATCTAGTTACTTTACACATGGTAGAAACTATGAACTTTCCAGTATTGACCACCAGGCATTATCCTCAATCTAAATGCCCTCAGTTTGTTCAGTTATTTTTTTTTTTTAATTTTTTTTTCAACGTTTTTTATTTATTTTTGGGACAGAGAGAGACAGAGCATGAACGGGGGAGGGGCAGAGAGAGAGGGAGACACAGAATCGGAAACAGGCTCCAGGCTCCGAGCCATCAGCCCAGAGCCCGACGCGGGGCTCGAACTCACGGACCGCGAGATCGTGACCTGGCTGAAGTCGGACGCTTAACCGACTACGCCACCCAGGCGCCCTTGTTCAGTTATTTTTAAAGATATTCGTATCAGGTAAAATATCTCTTAGTGTCATTTCTATTTATTATTTTTTAAGTCTTTCTTCTTCCTTGCTGATTTAAATTTTTAAATGTTTATTTACTTTTGAGAGAGAAAGAGAGAGAGAGAGAGAGAGAGAGAGAGACAAAAAGTGCTAGTGGGGGAAGGGCATAGATAGAGAGAGGGAAACACAGAATCCGAAGCAGGCTCCAAGGCTCTGAGCTGTCAGTACAGTGCCTGATGCGGAGCTTGAACCCACGAACCATGAGATCATGACCTGATCCAAAGCCAGATGCTCAACTGACTGAGCCATCCAGATGCCCCTCTTAGTGTCATTTTTAAAACACTGGTCAAACATAAAGAATCCCAAATTCCTAGTAATTTAGCACTTTTAAGTGAAAGAGAGTATTTTTCATCAAATTTACATATATTAGTTAATAACTCATATGCTCATATCCTAATTTCCTGGTCTCATTACAAAGTATTTCAAGGGCTGTGTCTACATCACATGCTTCCTTTACTCCTTTCTCTGTGGTTCCTTAACACAATCAATACCACCTAAATGATATGATTGATAAGGCTTATGCTTTACTTCGAATGGGTACAGCTGAGTTTGGGGAACATAGCTGTGTCTACATCCTCAGTTGTTCTCATTTTTAACTCACTTTTCTTTTTAAGTCACATGTTGAAAATGGATGACATCAGATTTTCAAAGCACAGTAGTGACAGAATTGCAGTGTTGCATGTGTTTCTTTTGCACTATTCATAAGTCACAATTCACTGCAGATGACAAGACAAAATCTTTAGTAATAAGATTTGGGGGGAGAGTCACCCTATAGAGTTTGAATACATAGGCATCAACTATTTGGCTCCAATTAGAAATCGGTGTAAAAGAGAGGACTATACTGGAAGAGACCACATCAGCTGTTACCATTTTGGAAATGGGAACATCAAGAAATAATGATTATAGCATAAACAAAAGAGAGATTTTATGTCAAGAATACTAACCACAGGTTTACCCTATCAAGAAGATTTGAAAATACCATTTCAAAACCTTCATTAAAGAGAGTGGACATCATTGTTATTATTCTAGACCAGGTGATTTCCTACGATTCCTTATAGCTTTTTTATTCTATGTGATATAACAGACACAAACAAAATGCTAATAGAATCTAGACACATGTGTTTAGTAAAACCAAGTCATTCAGAAACACTGCAGTACTATTTGAAACAAAATATCAAGCACTTTACATCTTTATGAAATTGAAAAGGTACAAAAGATGGCCCCAATCCTAGAGAACAGAATAAAGGACCACACAATTTGATGGGGAAAAAAGGAGAATTAAGACAAGTTAGAGAAAATACCAAAAGAACAGTATAAAGAAATGAGAAATATATCAAAGTAAAATTTAAGAGCAAAAATCCCTGTAAGCACACATGATACAAATTCACAAGCCTTGAAAAAAATGGAGAAATAGTTTCTAAATTTGTCAGCAAAAGGACTGCTTCACCTTCTTAAAGAGGTAAGTTAGAATTAAAAAATTTTCCAAGGGATAATCTTCCTTTACTGAAGTGTTCAATTACTATTTTTGTTTCATAAGCCATGATTTAAACCTTAATTCTAAATCTTAAATGTGAACTCTCTCTGGGTTTTAAGATCAATCTTGCCCTAAAGATCCACTTTCTGGGACACCTGGGTGGCTCAGTCAGTTGAGCTTCCAACTTCAGCTCAGGTCAAGATTTCACAGTTAGTGAGTTTGAGTCCCACATAGGGCTCTCTGCTGTCAGTGCAAAATCCGCTTCTGATCTTCTGTCTCTCTTCTCTCTGCCCCTCCCCTACTTCTGCTCTTTCTCTCAAAAATAAATAAACATTTTAAAAAAGATCCACTTCCTTGCCTTTCCCTCTTTCCATTTATAATAGAGATGGCTCACAATGCTGTTTCTCCTTCCTCCAACTCTATTGCTCATCTTGTGGGCTGCTTTTCAGCCTTGCCTAGTCTGTTCTCATATTGCTACACACTGGAAATTATGTGTCCTTCCAAATTAGCCACAAATACTAATTTTTTTTCCAAAAAGGTCATTAAGGTCATTAATCCACCCAAAAGTGGGTTATCTCTCTTTATAAAGTTCCCTATGCTTCTCATGGGGAAAGTAGAACACATACTCTAATGTTCTGGTAATATATATATATATATATATATATATATATATATATACACACACACACACACACATATACGTGTGTGTGTGTGTGTCTGTGTGTCTGTGAAAATCTTAATTTTTTTGTCTTATCTTTTTCACTAAACTTGTAACTCCTTAAGAAGAATTAGAGTTTACTAAATAGTTATTTTTTCTTGTAGCCTCCAGCACGCATTCTTCACAGAAGGGTGCTCCAATCTGTGAGAGGTGGAAACACAACATATTTCATTCATGTATTCAGCAAATATGCTTGGAGGGGCAACAAAAACGAGGGTACATTTCAGTGACTGTTAATGTAAGTAAGACAGAAAACTACAAGCTCCAAAGTTGCAGTCAATCTATCTTTTCCCCCCAAATAAAGGGATATATTGTCATTGCAGAATATGAAGGGTATTATTTTGTCAGAGAGACCTGGCTTCTGCTTAAATGATATGTGATGTTGAGAAAATCAATCTGAGCTTCAGTTCATTCACTTATAAAATATAGATGGTACTTAACTTATAGTTTATTGCAAAGGGCAAAAGGCAAATACACGAGTGTTCAGCTTTTAGTGTCTGGTACATAGATGATTATTATCAAAAGAATGTACATTATGAGATTCTTTTTTGAGAATTGATACAGATGGCCAATCACATGAACATTAGTTTGTTTTCCTTAAAGTCTAGGACACTACATCTATGATTATAACAGAAAATCAACCTTTTACACATTAAAAAATGTCAAGATCACATATTACATTTTTGTAAAATAGTATCTTTTATACAACTATTTTTCAACGTATTTAAGTCAACATAATTATTTACTTTAGAATATTTTATTTTTCTTTGAAAGAGACAAAAGTAAACTGACCTACATTTTAAACTAGCTTTTAGTTTATTTTTTAAAGTTTATTTATTTGTTTTTGAGAGAGAGAGAGAGAGAGAGAGCAAGTACACAGGCATGTGCATGAGTGGGAGAGAGGCAGAGAGAGAGGGGAGAGACAGACTCTCAAGCAGGCTCTGCACTGTCAGCATGGAGCTCGATGTGGGACTCGACCCCATGAAGCATGAGATCATGACCTGAGCCAAAATCAAGAGTCAGACACTTAACCAACTGAGCTACCTAGGTGCCGCTGAACTATGTTTTCATTTACAAACCGAAAACCATGTCATTCAATCATTATTTAGCAAAAGTTTTCATTATGCAAACTTTAAGATATATCATATACATGGGACACCTGGGTGGCTCAGCCGGTTAAGCGTCTGATTTCGAATCAGGTCGTGATCTGACAGTTCGTGGGTTTGAGCCCCATGCTGGGTGGGCTCTGTGCTGACAGCTGAGAGCCCGGAGCCTGCTTCAGATTCTGTCTCCCCTGTTCACACTGTGTCTCTATCTCCTCTCAAAAATAAATAAACATTAATAAACATTAAAAATACACATAGGATATATTGTGTATGATAAAACATATAAAGACAAGCTAAGATCCAAGTTTTATATTGAGTCTGTATTTCTGACTTACTTTGGGTGGGAGGACCACCAACACAGATATGTAGAGAGATGTTATTTAACCCAAATAGACATACTTTCCTGTAGAAACATAATTTACATTTCTACAGGCCCCAACATCCAAAATTGGCTTAAATGGGTTTTACTGGGATAAAATGAAAGTGTGGGCAGGGCTGTTTTCCTTTTTGCAGGCTCTTGGGAACAAACTGGTTTTTTGCCTTTTCTAGTTTCTGGAGGCCATCCACATTCCTTAGCTTGTGGTCTCCTTCTATCTTCAAAACCAGCAATGGTGACGGAGTCGCTCTTCTATCGTATCACTGATAGTGACTTTCCTGTATCTCTCTTCTATTTTTTGAGGAGTTTTCTGATTAAATTGAGCCCACCAGAATAATCTCCCTATCTTAAAGTCAGCTGATAATTAAACTTAATTCTACCTGAAACCTTAATTCCCTCTTATATGTAACATAACATATTCACAGGTTCCAGGGATTATGGTATATCTTTGGGGATGCATTTTTTTCTGCCTGCTACAGAGATATAGCTCTTAGTTATTATTAGAGCTAATATTTATCAAGTGTTAACTAAAGTCTAAGTTCTCTGCTAAACATTTCAAATGCATTATCTCCTTTAATCTTCGAACTTCCTAAAGAAAAGTTTCCATAGTTACTTTGACTCTCTTTTTCTGTATTAGGGCATTATTGTTAAGTTCCACAAGACAGGAAGAGGGCTGCCAGCAGCTAATAAGATACAGCTTCCTAGTTTCGGGATCCATGATAGGAGGAAAGTTTCCCTTCCTTCCAAGGCCTATTATTTTCTGAATTGTTTCATGTGTGCACTCCTTGGGGGCAGCAAAATGAAATGTTCTTAATCCCTAGACCTTAGTCACACCTTCACTGTTTTATGATGTAGATAAACTGATGATGGGGAGAGAGGCAGACACAGGGAAAGGGACTTTCTAAATCTTTGTTGTTTTAAGTCTCTAAGTTTGTAATAATTTTTTACAGCAGCCATGGGAAACACAGGACAGTATTTGAATAAAGTTTCCAATAACACCTATGGTCTTTTCAGTTGACTTGAACCATAAATTTACTTTTTTCTCCTTACACCTTATATGGTTGGTGCCTTGTAGTTTAGCCAGTCAGGCAGTATGGCTAAATACGGGTTAAGCAACAGGTTTTATTGGGAAAATGTACACGCTAGGATTCAGTCAGACCAGAAGGCATATGTCCTCTTATTTTCACTAACTTCCCAGTGGGAGGCTTACTGGAGCTTGCTGTGCACAAAGCAAGAATAGGTATTCCAGGGTGGAACCTGGACTCATCTTCACCTCCCTGGATATTGATATTGAAGATCATAGCAACCAGGCCTTCTCCTCTCGCTGATACCTGAATAGTAAATTTCCTCAATAAGGCCTATTACTTTAACCTTACTTTGTGTTATTGTACCTCTCCCCCTGAGCCCTGGTACATGACAGACGGAAGCCTCAAAGGACCTACCTTGCATGGCAGCATAAGTACTTTGAGGTCATTTCTGTCATTTCCAGCTGAAATGCTCTTACTGATATCTGGTGAATACAGTAATAAAATGATTTTGTCTTTTCCTAGAATTCTTTTAAGCAGTGATCTTAAATTCTCTACAGTACACTGGAGATTTCATTCATTCATTCATTCATTTATTCATTCTTTCTTTCAGACAACACAGTTCATTAAGCACAGATTATAATATAGATGCTGAAAACAAAGATAAATACGATATGTGTCTCTGCTCAAGGAGTTTATGGATTAAAAGGGCAAATGGATACATAAGTAGAAATTGCAATGAAATATGATATAGTCTATAATAAAGATATTTGTAAATGCAAGGGGATAGGAAGATAACTGAAGGAACTATGATTAAAAGACTCATAGATTAGCTATATATAGAATGTGGACTCAACTATAATTATTCTCTTCCCAAATGGAAAGGAAGTACATCCTGAGATAAGATGATTAGAAAGAAACATGCTTCCTGACTGGAGAGTACACGTCTGCATTTCTTGGCAGCAGGAGCAACTGAATATGTCAACTCAAGCACAGGGGCTTGACTATACTAGGTGCTTAATGAATACTTGTGGAATGAATATCTAAGTGGATAATTAGCAAAATATAGCTGATGGTGCCTACATGATGTTACTAATTGTCACAGCTAATAAACACATGCATTCTGAAGTAATTTATAATTATAGTTAGGAAAAATAACTCCTGCATTGAATTTAGCTCTGACAATAGCATATCAAATAGTGACAAAAAGAAACTGGGGGTTTGTGGTTAAGAAAATTGCTTTAGATACCAGCTGACCTGTGTTAGAGTCTTGCCTATTCTGCTTTATTGGTCACTGTGACCTTAGTCAAGGCTACTTAACCCCCCTCAATTTGTCTCCTCCTAACTGGAAAAATAATTTCAGTACCTATTCTTTAGGAAGTCTGAAGACTAAAGGAGTTAATAAATTTGAAATGATTAGCAAAGAGCCTAGGATTAATAAGTACTCAATAAATGTTATTTCTAATAGTAGCTACTTCACATTACACATATCAAAATAACCCTTAAAACATCAAGTGATATTGAATAAAAGTTGAAAATTGAATCTGGAAAAATATTAACTGTAGTTATATAGTTATATAATTATTATCGTAAGAGATCCCAATGGAGTAATCATTTCTTGTGATTTTGGCCCATATGTTTATGTCAGAGAAATGGAACATGGCCAAAGATTTTCAAGTAATTGTGTAAAATCGCTCCTGTTATGTAAAATTAATTGAGGGCTTGCTCTGGCAGCTGTTATGTGTACATAGAGGCTGCAAACCCTATTAAACAGAGTGATAACCATATAATCATGTTTTACACATATTATTTTGTGCTAGCTATCACAATTAAAGGTTTACAAATAGCAGTGACTCATTTAAGTATTATTGACACAATGAGATTGTCCCAGTGTGGAAATTGCTCCCTTGACACAGATATGACATTTTGGAAATTAGATGATCTCTTACTCTCTATCAGAGTACTATTTTAATATAACATTAGGAACTATATTTCAAAACATCCAATTCAACTGAAATCCATTCAAGCTAAACATTCGCACTGGCCAAATCTATCAAGAGCAACTTGGCATCACCCTTAGCTGTTTCCTTTATCACAAAGCCAAGAGCTCTTCTATAAACACTTGCATAGTGTTTTGTAATGGGTAAAATATTTCATATATGCTACTTAATATGCTCTGCACTGTATTTACTTACCTCTGCAGTACAGATAAAAAACTCAACGTTGAGATGATTAAAAGACTTAACACCCTAAACTATAGCCTATAGCCTTACAGTCTCCTCTGACTCCACACCTCTGACTTTCTCCACATCACACATCAGTTTCCACCTCCACATCATTATAATCAAAACACCATAAAACACCTTACAAAATCATATGTTCATATTAGTTTTTCAGTTTCGCAGTCTAATTTTAAGTTTATGACAGTCATCTGTTTCAGACCATTTTTTTGTCTAATCTCATTTGGTTTTGAGAACACCTTTGGAAGAAGAAAACATGTGGAGCGTACCATTGCTGACAAGGGCTATTCTGATCTAAAGATTCTATTATTAATTTATAAGATCCATAGATTTTGCAGTCAATGCACAGCTAATATTTAATAAGCTTGAGTAAATTATCTTTTTTTCCCTCTAGATAATTTTATGTAGTTCACAATTACAATCAAATGTTAGACAAATTAACCTTTAGGAACAAACAGAAAATAAATATGGTTCTACCTATAATGGACATATATAGTCGAGATTAAATACAGTATAATTTCATACATATTATTTCACATGCTCTATACTTCATTTAATTATCTATGCATTTTAGAGAGGGAAATTAACATTTATAATGATTAAAACACTTACACCCCAAATCATAGAACATGGTCTTAGACTGTTAATCCCTTGACTTTCACTACATCACCTCCACTTTATTACAATTAATGTACCACATCCTGACATATTTGAAATCCAGGTTAGACTCAGCTGGATGAGAGCAGCCTCATCTCTCCTTCTCTGGATTGACCTGTGAAGACTTTGATTGTCTGGGTGGGTAAAGGCAGTTAAAGAACACCCTTTATGGAAAACTATTAAAAGGAGGTTTATCTCTTTCTAAGGGTTTGCCAAAACAATAAGAGTCTACTACAGAATACAAGCATTGCATGTGAAACCTAGGGTAATCTCAACAGAGTGACAAGTGTTTGACTATGAAGCTTAAGGGAACTCCTTGGAAGCATAACAAATAAATAGTATTCATTTTTGGCCATGTTCTCTGAGATGAGAAAATAATTTTCTATTCAGGGTAGGGAAAGAGAGGTACTCTCATAACTAAACACTTATAAGAATACAGCAGATTTCTTGGAGTAGACTTGTTCCCCAGGCCAGCTTTCATCTGATTTATTCACATGATACATGACTGCAGGATCTAGACTTAATCCTAAAATTAAATATTTTGGTAAGAGAGTTAATACGGATCTTGCTATAGGTTTTCAGGCTTAAAAATAGACAACCAAATTTCCCAAGGTATTATAAAACTATTGGCCTACTATCAATATCTGTCAATGCCCCCTAGCCAAAGGCCACCAGGAATAATATAGTTGAGCAAAGTTTGGTTTATTGCTTCTGCAACGGAGGATAATGTTCACCATGGGAACTGTGGGGTGTCTCAGTGAGAAGCTATTAGAAGGACTTATTATAGTACTGGCCTTGTGTTAAATTATTTGGGGAAAGGTTAAAGAAAGTAAGCCTTTTCTCTGGATAGGATGAATCAGAAAGCAGGGGTAATTTCATTATTAGGTAACTTAATAGTTCTTATGTAGAAGACAGAGGAACAAAGCAAGGCTAAAGCTATGATTGGGAAAGTGGCAACATAGCAGGTTTGGGGGACATTTGGGCATTTTTATGGTTTGGCCAATATTCATGTATTTATGTGCATCTGGATATGTTTAAAGGATGGTCTTATTTTTGTCTTGACCCATCATAATCATAAAATGGCCCAGTGTGATATGGGTCTTCTGTTACATTTTTTATGCTCACCATGAGGACATCACTGTCTACCCTCGAACATCAGAGAAACTCCCAAATATCAGTAAGGCATGACTGACAGTACCAGGACAATTCCCATCTGTCATGGGCTGCTTCTTTTATTCACAGCTTAGACAGATATGAATGTCTGTACAGTGAGAATCCCTGTGAGCAAGTCCTTTAAAATATGTCCTGATTTTGTTCATTTCTCAAAACTTTCATTTCTATAACCTTCATCCAAGTCAATATTATCAACTACCTGGATGTCTATTTCTAGTGGGTTTCCTGCCCCCTAAAGTCTTATCGCCATATAGCGGCCAGAGTGATCGCTTCCAGTATAATTCAGATTGTATAACTTTCCTAAACATAAACTCCAATAGTTTCCCATTATCCCCAGACCGGTATCCAAAATCCTTACTATTATCCAACTCTTGGCTATTTCACAGACATTTTCACTGTCCCAACATGCCATCTTGGGCTTTTTGCATTTTCTGGACCCTTTATCAAGAGTGCTCTTCCTCCAGAACATGAGGCTTACCCCATATTCCACACAAGTCTCTGCTCAGATTGTTACTTGTGGGAGAAACTTTCCTTAAACACTAATCTTTCTGCTCTTCTTTTCCCTAACATGTTTTCTTCTTCTCCTCCACCTCCTTCCTCATCCTCTCCTTTTCATTACTAGAATTAAACTATTTGAGTAAGCTGATTATTTTCTGTTTCTTCTTCTAAAATCCAAATTTTAAGCTGAACCTTTATCCTCAGAACTAAGAAAATCCCCTAGCACACTGTGAAAATCATGAATAAAGTCTATGTCCATAGTATGTGTTTAGTCAGTAGCCACATAAAGATGAGTTTAATTTTATGATTAGGTGATATTATGCTGAACCATATAAAAATAGTTGTTTTTGTAGTCAAGAATGGTTAAATGTTGGTCATTTTATATCCCCTCAGTAGATAAGAAGTCTCCCTTAATTTGCATGAAGGGGAGTCAGCCTCACTCTGAAACAGGTCAACTAGGGCAATAAAATCCCTAGAAAACGAAGGATGCCCCAGTTAGGCCTATATTCATTTGTTATTTAACAAACATTTATTTAGAATTTATCATCCTGTGCCTTACAAGATGAAGTGAATATAAAGATGATTAAAGCAAAGTTCTTCCTTTAAAGAATACACTGAGGAAAGATAAACACGGAAGGTAAAATCAGATGACAATGTCCTCATGGAGTTACTGAAAGTATTTTATGGCAGTCCAGGGAAGGGCACTCTGAATTCTTCCAGGACATGGTATCGAATCTGAGGCTTTGTGGATGAGTAGGAGTCCAGAATAGAAACAGAAGAAGGATTGGAAAGAGGGCCATTCAGGTGGAAGGGCAAATTGTGGCTACGTGAGAAAGCAAATTTTGTTGGGGGAGTAGAGACATTTGCTAGAATAGAAAGAATGGAGCAGATTCCCAAGGCCCTTAGCAGAGGAATAGGCAGGACCTGGTGCAAAACACAGTGATCCATTACAGTCCGGTCTTATGGGATCTGAGTCCTTGAAATAGCAGAGCTTTCTCAGTCTTGGAGCTTTAGGGGTTTGGACCTCCCACTGTGAGTAATGTACCAGAGGTGTCAATGTTTCATAGGCTGGGATTTATGAAGAAAGCCTAATCAATATTGTTGCATTCAATAATGCCTCCTACATATACTTTATCTTACTAAGTAATTCATGAATGGATGATTTTCTATAATTCTCTTGGAATTAAGAATTTACCTATTTAGATATAGTTTTATTATTTACATAATCCATTTATTACCTAAGTAGTAGCATGTTATCATTTCTTTCATAACTCCAATTGCACAATTAAAATTCTTTGAAGACATATAACACGAAGTAAAATATATGCAGGTTTTCCATACACATTTGCTTTGTCAAGGGAGGCCTTGATGGTGACTTAGCTGAAGGATGAATAGGCTGTTATCATGGGTTTGATTAACTGAGTTACAAAGTCGGATCTATTTAATAAACCATACAAAATAGGCATTTTTACTGGCCACATTTCCTAGTTAATACAGTCTTTACTGCAACTCCCCTTTTTTAAAAGTAATATTGCAATCTTGGAATTTTTAACTATTCTCTACACTGTTTCCAGAGCATTTGCCATAAACACAAATGTATTCATTTCACTTGGCTATAGCATACCTACTAGAAAAATGTTTATCTGTTAATTTGTCTAATATGAACAAAATTCTCTTTTCCTTCAATATACCTTCTACAGAAAATGTGAAGTTCAGGTATAGTTAATAGTTGTGACTTTAGTTTTCAATAATTGATCAACCCCCATATTGAATAATTGGGCAACAAATAATTTTTTGTACTTAGTTAAAAGTATACAAAAAACTAACACTATCACCTAGTAACTATATGGTCTTATTAAAGATATCTAACACCACTAAGCACAGCTTCCTTCATCAGTAAAACTAATTGTCACATGAATTAAATGAGACTGCACAGAACAGAATGAGCACCTTGAACCATCATGACACACATAAATTTCCAAAACCATTTAGCCTACCCAACAGTTCCTTCAATGAGTAACATGTACAACCTAATAGTGATACGGTGTCATGATTAAGAAAACTTTATCAGAATAGCACTTTGTGTCACCTAAGTCACATTTTTCTTTACTTTTGTTAAAATAAATACATAATTATATAAAATAAGTAATTTGTTTTGATTAACTTTCTGTTTACCAGCATTGAATAAATAATCTCTATAGGCTTTTTAAAATGAAATTAGAAACCTATGTGATGAAGAATATTTTAGGTATCAAGATAGTTATTCCAAAATTTTTTAACGGTGCTCATAAAATGTAGTATTAATGAACACAGTGATGTGTTTAGAGGACATGCTTATGTGCCACCAATTTTTCTGATCAGCTGTCAGTGACCTCAGGTGCTGCTGCCTGTATTTCATCAATATTCACACACTCTTCCACTGCTCAGTAAATACTGAGAAATTCATGGGAACCTCTTACTCTGCATGCTTTCTAAGGGCAGTGGCCCTGTCCTCCATTTTTTACAAAACACTATCACCACTTAAAAATACTCAGTCACTTCTTCAATAGAAGGCACAGGGTTCAGGTGAAACAACAAAAAATAAAATATGATTATTGACCTCAAAGATATTCATGCTTTGAGAGGCAAATGTGTACACAGCTGAGGACTAATTGCTGTTTGGCCATCTCATACACTATAGTCAGCCTCACCACCAAGTGTGTAATAGTCACATACATGAGCTGACCCAAGGGGGAACAAATTCTCATTCCAAGGGAAGTACATTTGGGCAAAGAGATCATAGCTCTTTCTAGAATTGATTGAAATGAAATAATCACAAGTGCCGAAGAAAAAGGCAAACAAAACAATAAAAACTGCAACGCTCACAGAAATCAATGAACTGGCTGTGTATTGAGTAGCAAGACGTAGAAACACTGATCCTAGAGAGGCAAAAAGAGATGAAGATGAAAAGACAGAGAAGAATAAATAATTTCCTGGCCCTTCTCAAACCTTCTAGTGTCTGGTTTCAATCCCCTCATGAGCCTAATGGGATCCGTATTCATGAAAAGCCTTTAGATTGTCACATCTTCTTCCCTTTTTACTGTAGGTACTGCAAGATAGTTTTTTGTTTGTTTATTTTTACTTATAAACAATAGTTTCAATTAAAATGAATGTGATCTAGTGAGGAAAGCAGGAGCCTCTAAACTTTATCCCAGAAATAGCACTGCTATTTTAATTTCCCTGAAATCTTATGATCACAGGGAAGGTGGAAGAATGAGCTGAGCTTTGAGGTGGGAGGCTGCTGGGGATGGTTGAGGGAGCTGGCTGGGCAATAAACCATGTGATTTTTCAAGATCTCTCAGTCTAGTAGAATCAAACGGTTGGGGAGGGTTGTAAAACATGTTGATTATTTAAGACCTAATTATCTAAATTATTAATCATTCTTTCTTTTTTCCCCCTAGTTCTAGTCTGCTGCCAATTCTTTGAAAATGAGCTTTAATCCTATTAATCCCTCTGCCAGATTCCAGGAAAAGAATTACAAAGACAGCGAAAGTAAAATCAATGTATCTGGTTATCTTTTAGCCACCTAGTAAAAGATTTGGTGGAAATAAGGGTAAAGTGATGTCTTAATGAGATTTGGGAAATATCTGCAGATTTCATTGATGTCTGTTCAAGCTGACTAATGGGGAAGTATACATAACAATTGGCTGTAATGCAATACTGAGTAAAACTTGCTGATTTTCCCCAGGGACACTGTAACTGTTCATTACTTTACACTGCACTATAAATTGGCCCAGTGGGGAGGCAGGCATAGATTGAAGGGAGCTGAGAACAAAATTACATACTGAACACTGCTGGCACCTCCCCCATACTTGAGGCCCTGGAATCAGGCTCTTGATACATCCAGCCAAATAACCTCTCTGACAATGCAGGTTACACATCAAGCTATGCACCTGGGGGCACAACAGGAAGGTATGGGGCTACTTTGAAACTTGCTGAGCTGTATACCACTAGCCCCAACACCAACATTGGGTAACTATAGCCCGGGACATCTCTCCTCATCCTTATAGGAATAACAGCTTGCTCTTTTTCTATATAAGACCACAAAAGGAAATGGGAAAAATATAGGTATTGACAAGAAATATGTATTTCTATAAAATATATATATTGACAGCTATGCATTTACACCCAGCACTACCAGTCGGTATCTATTTATTTTCTTTTTGTTGTCCTTTTTTTTTTAAGTTTTATTTCTTTATTTTGAGAAAGACAGAGAGAGTGTGAGCTGGGGAGGAGCAGAGAGAGAGAGAAAGAGAGAGAGGAGAGAGGGGGAAAATCCCGAGTAGGCTCCACATGGTCAGGTGGATTGCCCGACAAGGGGCTTGATCTCATGAAACCCTGAGATTGTGACCTGAGCTGGATGCTTAAGAGCTCCAGTGTTGTACTTTTCTTAGCTGTATAATGGGCATTGGTAATAGCACATCTGCCACACCTTCGTTGTGCCAGTCTAACAAGATGCAAGTATCCTAGAAGCAACTAAGGCATGAAAGCTCTGGACTTGTTACTTAGTTTTATTATTGTTGGTTTTGCTGGTTTTCAACCTATTATAATTTGACCTCAGCCATTTTCTTATTGAACAGTATTGTTTACAAAGTAAACAAAAGTGGATTAATCACAACAGGCACAGTTTCAAAACTATCTATATGCACTTATTCACAGCAGGTAAAATTTTGAACATTCACTGAACTAGAACACATTTTACATTGTTCTAATATCCCTCAAGTAAAAACAATACATTGTGGTCTCCCTCTGCTTCCTTAGCAAACAGGTATAATATATTAATCAGGATGCATTTGTGCATATTACAGTTGCCCAAAATAAGTATTGGAGGTGGGGCTCATGAAAGAAGTGAGTACCTATTCAGTGAGAAAATTAAGGATTATAGTTTCCAGCTTCTTTCTAATGTTGTTTTGAGGGAAACTGGGTCAATAGGTGAAAACAGAGGTTCTCAAAAGCCATCTTCCCTGAGATGCTGGATTTAGCTTTTAAGAATGGCTTACAGAATTTTTCTTTGCCTCCAGCTGTGAAAATTAGGGTATAGGTAATTCATACTTCTAATTCTGTTCTAGGAAGTGTTCTTCTTGTAACCTGAGAAGATGAGGAAGAGTGGGCCCCTAACATGATCTGTGTTCTTTATTTCCTATATTTTAGATGCATCAGCCTAGTGATTATGACAGAAAACAAACACAAGTGAGGGGTAACAAAACCAAACCAAAACCAAAACAAAATAAAAGTCTTCATTTGTCATAACTTTTCTATCTCTTGGTATAAAAGTTCTTTATCTATCACAGCATTGTAAATACAACTTACAAATAAGAATTCTTGGATTCACTATCCTAGTCTAGCATCCATTATAATCTTTCTTAAAATAAGTGTAGTCTAAGTCAGTGTAAGTCTTGGGAGGATCTGGTTGCCTCTCTTTATTTTACTCCTTACCTGGATTCAAAGCTTAATTCATTAGCTCAAAATTACTTCTCAACACTGTGGAGTAAAGTATTAATCTCATTCAAAGAGGCCTGTCTTTTGCTCTCCGCTCCTGGGAAGTAATTTCTAAGCCTTGTAATGTCCTGCCTGAAGAACGTCTGTTTACATGGGGGCTTTGGAAACATTGAGTAGTCTACACTAACACCACCATTTATGGTGGGGACTTTAGGCCATACATTGTCAATTCAGCTTTTGGAGGGGCTGGAAACTCCAAGCGGTCAACTACATTTATGTGACCAGGCCCCGATAAAAAACTCTGGACACCAAGACTTGGGTGAGCTTCCCTGGTTGGCAATACTTCAAGTACGTTGTTACACATCTTTGCTGTGAGGAGTTAGCACTGTCCACACCTCTAGTAGAAGACAACAACAGAAAGCATCATACCTGGAACTCCTCTGGACTCTGACCTATGTGTGTTTTCCCTTGGTTGATTTTAATGTGTATCAGAAGTGAAAGTAGTCTTTATAAGTACCTACTATGTTCCTGATGTTGAGCCTGATGTTATGGATATAAAGACAAATAAGAAACATTTTTTGCTGTGATGCCCTTTGTAATCATCCAATGTAAATACTTCCTACCAATTTCTTAGTTGTATCAGAGAAAGTAATCCACTTTACAGTTGATGATGATGATGATGCTAATGATAGCCACAGAAGCCACTTCTTTATTATGGAAGATCATATCCAAGAGCTACTATATAATTTTCACAATAATTCTACAGTAGGATGCTATTATTATCCTCATTTTAGAGATGAAGAAACTGAGGCAGAGGTGAGTTAACAGCTTGTCTAAGGAAATAATAGAACTGAGACTTAGGCTGTGTGAAAAAAAGTTGGGCTTTCATCCACAGTCTATATTACCTCACATATGGACATCTCCTAAGCTTATATGTGGCACAAGGAGAGTACTCAATAAATGTCACACTTCTCTTTTGACGGGCTTCCCTCAGAAATACAACCACTAGTGGGGTTGAGAGTGGTTGGCTCCTGCAAAGACTGTCTTTATTTAAAATAAAGAGTGGTTGTGGGGCACCTGGGTGGCTCAGTTGGTTGAGCATCTGACTTTGGCTCAGATCATGATTTCACAGTTTGAGAATTTGAGCCGCGCATAGGGTTTTATGCTGTCAGCACAGAGCCTGCTTTGGATCCTCTGTTCCCCTCTCCCTGTGCACCTCCCCTGCTTGTACATGAGCTCTCTCTCAAAAATAAAATAAATATTAAAAAAAATAAAAAATTAAATTAAAAAAATAAAGGGTGGTTGTTAAAGAATGTGTTATCACGAAATCAATTACAGTTATCAAGACTTTTACAAGAATCAAGAATTGAAAGATTCTGAGACTTATACAGTAGAGAAGGGCATGTAAATATGAAACAATTGATAAAACTGGATTTAGTGTGAGAAAGGTTTAGATACTTTTATTTTTCCATTTTCAAATTTCTACTATTGGATATTTTTGTATCAAATACTTTTTTGTTGTTATTCAGGAAACATAATAGTGACCTTAAGCAAAAATACGACATTAACATTGAAGTGTGGTGTGTTTTTTTGTTTTTTAAAGAAACATAAACATTTTCAAAATTATTATTTAATGCAGCCAACATTATTGCGTTCTTACAATGTGCGCAGGCAGTACGTATAAAGGAAGAATTACACGAAACCATCTTTAAGAGGATTCATGGAGTTATATGTGTTCTGGGGCTAATCATATGTAGTGATGGTATAATTCGTTAGAGAATAGTATGTATAATTCGTTAGAGAATTATATATAGAAAGTAATAAAGGGATTCACTATGCCTGGGTGGGGGCTGGCTCATGGAAGATTTTAGAGATGAAGTGACATCTGAACTACTTTTGAGGACTGATTAGGAATATTGAGGCAATATGTAGGAGAAATATTCCAGGCAGTGAGAACATAAGAGAGAGCATGGCATGTTCAAGGAGCTGAAAATAGTTTAGTGTTTCTAGGGTGAGCGCTACAAATGGTGGCAGGAGAGGCAGTATTTGAACAGGAGGATGCATAGCTACAGAAAGAGGCAGCATGAGAACGCTAAAGGCCTGGAGTGCAATTTTAAGGAGTCTAGATTTATCCTGTTGGCAATGGATGCCCCTAAATCATTACAAGTGGGAAAGCAATATCAGATTATTCTTCCAAAAATATTATTCCCTCAAAATTAAATTTTTACAAAAAAAAATCAGTGATTTCCTATTTTATAGAGCAGAGCTCTGATGTAAGTGTGTGCTCACAGAAGCTAGAGGGAATGTGTTTGATTCTTGTCCCCTCCACTTATGAGCTAGCTGTGTCCTTGAGCAGGCCAATTAAAGTCTCTGAGACTCAGTCTTCTCCTTTCTAAAAGAAGGGTAATAACAGTTCTCAGTCACAGGGCAATTGTAAGGATTGAGAACAAAGACATTTTTAATAAGTTAATTTTTAATGAGGTTATTATATAATTTTCTCTATCCAATACAACATACATTTAAAAAATTATTGCTGAATTTATTAAAATAAGTTGCTGCCAAATGTTGTACCAATATGGGTACTTTAAATGTTAAAAGAAACATAATTCCTCATGTATTTAATTAATTTATTTTCCTTTTTACTAATGTGATTTTTTGTTTTTGCAAGTTAATAATAGGTAAGCCAGTGCTAACACCATAAGTAGTAAATTTACTTCAAAATGCATTCATGGGGAATCAAAGTAAAAAATGAAATAAATCCTTAAAAATCAACTTTTGAGTTTGTATCACCCCAGGCAGACTACGAAACATCAAGTGGAATATTAATAAAAATTTACCAAGTTTGAAAGGATTAGTCAAGACCTCTCTAACTAAAATTTCAATTGAATTTCGAAATCAAATTAATTTTGAGCTTATGCTTATTACAATAATTGAAAATTGCATTTTTTCCTCTTTCCTTCTTAGTTTTTACTAATATTATCTTTAAGAATTTTCTCTCTTTTGTCCCTCAGAGGCAGTAACCTAATAGTGTAATTAAGAGCTAAAGTTTTTTTTTTTCTATGATGTGGATTTATTTCTTTGTATTCCCATTCCTTCTGCCTGTCTTTAGTGCAGATACATACTTATGCTTATCCACTACAGCTATAATTATTTCTCCCCAAAGCAACTTGCAATCAGGTCAAGACCACATAAAAATGTACTATTGTACATTTTCTCAGGCCTAGATATTTTGGATATGAAATATAAAACACTCCCTTTGGTTTTGAAGATTAGCTATCAATCAGGTACCTCAGTCTACACAACAATTTCTCCTTCCATAGCTCATACACTCTCGCCAATGTGCTAATGTTATATTCTACTTAATTATCACATTGCATTTGCCATTCCTCTCTCTTCTGAAGACTGCAATCACCAATAATTTGGGACTATCACATGCCTTGAAACTCAACTCTATATTTTCATATACCAGGAAGCTTTAGTTTTCTATCTAAAAATTACCATCATCTTTTTTCCAATTATTCAATTTTGCCTGAACCATCTTACTTTAAACTTGCAGCTAAGCTACTTTATCTTATTTAACACAGCAGTATCATGTCTGGAAATAATAAATTTCTCAAGGCCTGGGGCTAGTTCTATTTTACCTGAGGTAATTTATCTGAAGTGATCTCTAAATGAGTAAATATATCAAGCAGACATTAATTGTAAAAAGAAATCTCCTGAGAGATAGTCAAAGATGTGCATTCTCAATGGGGGGGAGTGTAATCCTCAAAGAGATTAAATTGGTTTTGGGGGGCAAAAATCTTAGATATGAAAATAATTTGTGGCCCTCCAAATAGTTTGTGTATATACCTGTCTAATAACAATTTATGCATGGTATTAAAATTTCATGGGTATTGAGAAGATTAAGACAGAAGATTCCTTACATGGGTGATAATAAAAAAAAACTGAGGAAAACTGGTCTTGAATAATTCATCATGTAGATATTATTTTTTTGTATACTTACAAATGGATACTCGGTGTAATATACAGAATAAAAGTTTGATATGTGTCCTACCTCAATAGGGGTGGATGTAAGTATGGGACATTTGTCAATTTTATTCTAGAGCCCTGAGTTTGAATCAAAGCCTCACTTTAACATATTTACATTTAATAATCATATTTTCAGATGTATCTATTTGTCCTAAGTATAAATTTTAAATATAAAAATTGAGCATATTCCAGAAATATGGCACTGGACTAAATTATCTATAAGAAATCCATCTAAAGTGAGTTTCAGAAATGTTAACTAAGAGTAAACCCAGAGATATAAAGTAACTGTGGTTTGAAAGAAAAAACAAATTAAAAGAAAAAGGGTGCAAAATTTAAAAAGTGTGTCTGTTTCCTTACAGAGCAGATCATTGATCAGCTACTGTTTTGTAAAGCAATAAATTCTTAAATATAACTTAGGTACCTTCAGACAGGCTGATAGATGAACCCAAGCAATAAATAATTGTATGGGGGATCCATAAAAACATCTTGAGGTTGCAAACTGATGACAATTACTTATAACTGTTATACTTCAACGATTTCCCTCAACTCTAAAGCAGATGATATCACAAATCCTAAGGTATATTTTAAAGGGAAAATTTAGTCTGTGATCACAAGATGAACATATTTCAAGATACATTTTCATATCCATTAGGCATCAGGTTAAATTTTTAACTTTTAAGATGAGAAAATAGCAGATCTATAAAGCAATGTAAAGTATTTCTCCAGTGGCTGAAGATTCCTGAAAAGCGCCTTGTAGTAAAGGTCACATTAAATATCTTTTTATGAACTGCAGGGTACACAGACATAAAAGTTGTAAATAATGTTACCCATGATAAGAATATTGTTATTCCCTTTCCTGGATTTACACAGGGTAAAGAAACTAAACCAAATAAATGAAATACCTTATTTGTTATTGTGAATAAATCATGTTTCAACCTCATTTAGTCTATCTGTGACAGTTTCCAATCCACCTTAAACTCATCACATTTTATTAAAACTGAATTTTCTAAGGCCTCCAATTAACTAACGTGGAGAGACTACCAAGGTCTCTCTTCCCCTCAAAGCTCTGTATTTCTTTATTGCCTTAGAGCCTGAGGAACAGGATTCTAGACATTTATTATGTCTCTATGTAGCCATTAGATCTATTTAAATTGGTGTGCTTCTTTCACTATATTAATGGCTCTCTTCTTCACAGCAGATCAATTATTCAATCCTTAGAAACTACTGAAGAAAACCTGTCTGAAACAAAATTCTCAGACTGAATTCTGCACATCAATTTAAAAATTTTCCATCCAGCACCACCAATATGCAATATGCATGACCACAGACACAAAGATAAATTTATAATTTTTAATAACAAAAACAAAAGAAAACACAAAAATGAAATGAAAATGTGTGCATGTGTGTAAATACATCATTATCAGAAAATTATATTGAAAGACCACTTTAATAAGGTACAATCTTGATTATTTTAAATAGCAGAGTTGAAAAGATCAAATGAAAATGTAAGCACAGAAAGGAATAGTTAAATCATAATTTATTTAAAATATTTTAATATTTATTTATTTATTTATTTATTTAGAGGAGAGAGAGAGAGAGAGAGAGGAAACAAGCAGGGGGAGGGGCAGAGAGAGAGAGAGGGAGACATAGTACCTGAAGCAAGCTCCACATTCTGAGCTGTTAGCACAGAGCCTGACGCAGGGCTCAAACTTAGGAACCCTGAGATCATGATCTAAGCCAAAGTCTGACGATTAACTGACTGAACCATCCAGGTGCTCCAATCATAATTTATTTTAAAAGATTAGCCATTTTAACCATTTTTTTAATTTTTAAATTAAAAAAACAAATTAGCAAATGAAGCTTGGGTTCCCAACGAGGGGCTGAGAGTAGAGAGTGGTTACAGATTGCTAGAGAGTCACATTTTAGGTTCAGAGTAACCAGCATGTTTTTCCATGTACTTTTTGAGAGAAAGTTAAAACTGGCATGTGTTTTCTAAACTACTGAAGAACCACAGGCACAATGTTAATCAAGAGTAATTAGATGGATTCTTATTTTGATTATTGTTATTTTCAGCCTGTATCTGTCTTCTCAAAAGGATATGCTTTTTGTTTTATCAGGTATGCTAATCCAACAGTTGAGATAACCATAGTAATGAAAAGATATTTGTATATAAATGAAGCTTTACTTTAAACTTGAGTTTTTACAATATGTCAAAAATCAACCGATGAACATAAATGACAATTATTGAGTATAAAGTTCTAGAAATTATTTCATGTTCTATCTCCTCATTTAGAATACCAAGTTACACATTACAAAGGAAGCCCTATGAAATATTAAATCTTAATAAGAAGATATTTTGAGACCTGGAAGTAGAAGAAACTCCATATTTCACAAGCCAATCTCAGAAGCTTAGCACTGGCAAACTCACATCTGCTAATCTAAGGGTCTACAAGAAGTTTATTCTGTCCTTTGCCATAGTGACTAGGGTGTGTTTCTCTTCCTCTGCCCTCTGAAGTACTGAGGAGAGTTGGTTGACCTAAATGAAAGAACAGTAATTGTGAGATGACATTTCAATTTCATCATCCATGCCCCATGTGTGAAATCCACAAACCCTGTGGCAATGGCATGAGCCAATTTGGGACTGACCTAACCTCACGCCCTCTCCCTGCTTGTGAACAACCAGAAGAACAAGTGTATCACATGCCTGGATTGACCAATGAATAACTGGCCAGGGAAATATGTGTCACTGGCAAGTGCTGAAAAACTGTAAAACAAACCTTTTTAAGAGAAAGAAAGAAAGAAAGAAGAAAAGAAAAGAAAGAAAACTGGGGGATCAGTGCTGAGAGGGGTCCATGTTAAGATGTCAGATGACTATCTTAACTGTGAAACCTTGGAAGATATCTAAGGTCTTCAAAATCTGTGATGGATCTCCATTTATTGATTGCATTACAAGTAAATTTTCAGTTAAACATCATGCTCTTATTTAAGTGCCAGTTACTTGGAATGTTTGCCTTTACTTTATACAAATGTATTAATAAAAAAAGTAAACTGTCATGATCAGGAGGGGACAAAATAAAACATATAATAATATTGTAACCAGAATAGCAAAACAAAAGTTAGAGAACCATATAGTTGCCATATCACAAAGTATGAAAAATATAATTAATTCACTAAAAGAGAAAATAGAATAAAAGCAATTGATAGTAATAATTTTTATTCTTTCTAAAATATCTAGTTAAGAACCTTCCAAATCACTTACATTAGTTTATGTGACTATGTTTAAATATCAAGGACATGTATACAAAAGAAAATATATAAAGATCTAATAGCAGGTTTACATCTATAAATAAATGCAATAAATGGAAAATTAATAGTTTAATCTAGCCCAACACAACTTCAACAAAATGGTTGGTAAAGCTCAACTACAACAATTCAGGAAAAGTTGATAGGTATCAAGACTTTATTCAAGCTAATTTTTTAAAGCAATTGCTTAATGATAGGAATAGATAACAAATGTAAGGAGATAAAGTACATAATTGAAGATTACATTACCTCAATTGTATACCACAGAATATTAATGTTGTAAATTCTATCAACTTGTATTAATAGGTGAATATTATAAGAATAAATCATGGAATGTGTTTTAAAATTATCAACTATATGATAATATAACTGAAATCAATGATTTTGCAGACAGATGAGATGTTCTAATATATATACTTTAGAAATTACTGATTTTACCCTTTCTTCTAGCTGATAAATCTTGAATGAAGTGGAAATAAGAATAGTACTTGGAATTTATAGATGGTAAAGGGAGTTATAATTTCAACAATTGTCATAACAATTTGAAAAAAAAATATTGTATATTTATTGGTCTCATAATTGGCCCTTTAAGTTATCATATAACCTGATTTAACAAAAAAATTGGATAAGTTCACATTTGTACAAAATGTCTGCTATCATAATGGAGCAAAAAGGGAAAATTAGAGAAATAGCAAAAATATTTAGGTCATATCTACATAGTTTTCATAGTCTTCATTTGAGCAAAAACAAAAGAGTGGACTATATGTATCTTGTATGAACTCCTGACAATATTCTAATTTTAGAGAGTAAAAAGAATCCATCCATATCCTATCTTATAGGGAAATTCTCTTCTCACCAATATCTGTTTGCACTACAAGAAAAAAAAAAGGATGAAATGAAAACAAAATATCTGCAACCGATGTGAATGAAACACATTGCTTTTGGATAGAGGTCTGTATACACAAAGAATCTTTAGTTGTAAATAGCTATGACAGGAGAATTTTCACCATTAGCATGTGTGTTTTAATTTTCTGTAAGAGTGGTTTCAGTTTAATCAGCACAAATCATGAGTGAGAGCCAGCTTTCACATCAGCATTGGTGAGCAAGGGAAAGAAGTGGCAGAAAGATTTTGAAAATTATTACACTAAAGATGCTTGTAGAGTTTCAAAGGCTCCCATGGTGAGTGGGAATGACCAAAAATAGGTGGAGTAACCCAGCTATTGATTTCCTACATAAGTAGCTGGTCACCTTCAGTGGTGTGAGTCGTTAAATTAAATGAACAATGTCCACTGATCTTTTCACCCAAATCATCAGACCATAACCACTACTATCTATCAATATATTTCTTAATATTTACTGGCAATGCCCATCAAAACAAGTATTTCAAAGCCCAACCACATCTCACCTATAAAGACTCTGCTACATGGCAGAATTATCTAGATAGGTGGAAGTTCCATTATTGGAAATAGTTTAGAGTTTTAAATTATAACCATAAAATAAAAATAAAAATATTGCTCTATGTGATCATGGTATTATACCCAATAAAGTTTTAGGTTGTGGATTTAAAATGAATGATGGCATAATAATTGAATGATGTTAAACATATGTATAAGGAATGTCATTCACACAGACCTAAGCAAATTTGTTTGAATGTTTCCATTTTTTTCAGAATTCATATGCTCTTGAATTTTTATTTTATTCTGAATAGACTTCCATTTACTCAAAAACTGAGAACAAAACAAAAATGGATTAAAATATACAGCCTATCTATTAAAATAGTTGCCTGATTTGTTTCCTAATACATGGCAGCTGCAAAGAGCTCTGATACCCTTTCAACTCACCAAAGAGTTTTGCATATGTAAGAGGCATTTTGTTTACATCTTGTTAGAAAGTTGTCAGAAACACTCAGTGATTTGACCTATAGAAATCTGTTTAAAAATTTTATTGATGACAGGGTTTCTGAAACAGCATGTATAAATGCATGGTCCATTTTGATAATGATGATATATGCATACAAACTTTTCTTATAAAATGGTAATAGTCTGCTAGATAAATGAGAAGGAAACTAAACTTTGTGCTAAAAAGCTATTCGTTATAAATTCCTTGCAAACCTTTAAGTGTTAGCAAAATGTGAATAGATACAAATGATATAAATGATCAGCTCATGGTAATTCTTTTTGATGGGGGAATTTATGGAAGAGGTTGATGACTTCTCAAAATATTTTTTTTTTTAATCTATGGGGAACCTGGGTGGCTCAGTCGGTTAAGTGTCTGATGTTTTTATTTCAGCTCAGGTCATGATCTCATGGTGGTGAGATGGAGCCTCACCTAGGGCTCCACTCTGGTGGAGGCTGCTTGGGATTCTCTCTCTCCTTTTCCTTCTGCCCCTCACCTACTCTCTCTTTCTCTTCCTCTCTCTCTCCCACATAATAAACAAACAAACAAACAAACAAACAAACAAACAGATTTTTAATGTCCCCCGTTACAGATCTAATAGGGTATATGCATAGACATATAATACACACACCTAAATGAAAAGTCTGATGATGAATACCAAGATAAGTGGAATGTGTTTTTCTAAAATTGTCCCTGGTTTTAGGAAGGCATTTAAATATTTTGAAAATAATGTCCTTCTGATAGTTTTTAGCTAAAATGGAGGAATACAGGTAATATGAGTATTTTCAGCTCTCTTCTCCCATTTTCTACCACCACATTCCTTTCCACGAAACGACAACAATTTTACAAATCGGCACTGTATTCCCCTGCCCTCATGTCTTCTGCCTCTCTTGTGATTCCCATTTCTCTAAGAACAAGTAACACCCAACCAAAGGGGCTAGTTCTGTTCAAATAAATGAATTTGGGTAACGATGTTAGCACCAGGAATGAAGCCTTCCCAGTCTAGGCACTTTCAAGTCTCCCTCTCTTAAGAATGTGGTTGTGGGCTAGACTCTGCTTGTTCCTTAGAAGAATGTCGTGTAAACTCTGGGGGTTACCCACCATGTAAGATCATTATTTTTCACTACATCCATGAAGAAGCAAAGAGCTGATGACCTTTAATAATAAACATCTGCAATAAATACATCAAAGATGCAGTAATGGAATATCAGTGAGTTTTAATGACTCTACAAGATTATGCAGCTAGGAATTGGGGCTAGGATGAGAAAGCTGGTTTAGGCTATTTCATCCTTCCTACTTAACAAAATGTGTACCTCTATAATTGCATTTCTGGGCTTTTGACTGATTAAAGCAGTTCTGTCAATTCTTGTTTCCTTCTAGAGAGTATAGGTCCCATGAAAACAAGTGGTAGATCTTACTCTTCTTTATATGCTAGTGGCACAGGGTTTATTGCCTAAAAACCTATGGTAATCCCTGGCTTTCCCACTTGGGCAAGTTACTTAATCTTTATATGATTCGGTTTACTCTTCTGAGTTTCTATATCTTAAGCCACTGAAGGAATTGCAAAAATAATGTCAAATGCCCAACAAGGCACTTGGTTGCAACTCAGTGCTCAATATGTGTTAGCTATTGTTATATCATTCTCAATAGCATTTTAAAAAGTGCTCTGACTATGGGGCACTTGGGTGGCTCAGTCGGTTGAGCATTTAACTCTTGATTTTGGTTTGAGTCATGATCCCAGGATCATGGCTGAGCCGGAAGACTGCTTAAGATTGTGTTTCTCTCCCTCTGCCCCTTTTCCTTGCTCATGCTCTCTCCCTCTCTCTCTCAAAAAAAAAGTGCTCTGACAATAAAGCTACTCAACAACTATAGAGTATTAATACAAAACTAAATTAAATGTAAAACTATAGACCCAAGGATGGCAAAGTATATATAGCTCACGGTCCAAATCTGGCCAGCTGCCACTTTTTGTACCGATAGCAAGCTAAGTAGGACTTTCACATTTTTAAGGGAATATAAAAAACAAACAAACAAACAAACAAAAACAAGAATGCATGACAGAGATTGTGTATGGGTCACAAATCCTAAAATATTTACTATCTGGTTGTTTACAGAAATGGTTTGCCAACTGCTGCTATAACAATCTAGACTTCAGCTAAAAATACAGAAATACTTTTGGAAAAATAAATCTTAGAAAACTATCTTGATGAGTTTCTTGTATGAATTGGTACATTTGTAAAATTTATAAAGTTTAGTAACCCCTTATATAGCTTTAATATACTTCTATTCTTTATGGTAGTTTCTCCTCTCTTCAATTTATCCTTCATACCAAGGTCACACTAATCTTCTGACAGCACTGTTTTTACCATATCACTCCATTTCGCAAAAATCATACATAAATACATACCTAATGAAAGTAAAGGATCAAGTTCAAATCCTTCTACCAAATATTCAAAGTCAAACTGTTTTTTATTTCTGAAATTTATCTCCCACTTCTTCAGTAAATATATATGTAATTGCAGCCATACCATACTCATGATAATACTATATTTCATATCATGGTATTAATATATAACACTATTCTAAAAGTTTTTGACACTTTTCTCTTTAAAGAGTAAAAGCTTATGCCCTTCCATGTGGGCCAGGCTGTGGACTTGCTTCTAGTGAATAAGAGTGGTAGAATTTATGCTATATTGCTTCCAAAGTGTAGTCATAAAAATTGGAACTTCCTCCTTACTCTTTCTTATACAGATCACTCTGGAAGAAGGAAAATATCACATCTTGAACATATCAGGAGAAGCCCACATTGAGAGCATCTGAGATTTCGCATACAGCCAGCACCAGCATAGACAGCAACCATGTGTGTAAGCCACCCTGGAAGCAGATTCCCCAGCCCTAGTCAAGCCTTCAGATGACTGCAACCTCAGTAACATTTTGATTGCAACCTCCTGAGAAGTGTTGAGCCCAACTTGTCCAGCTACACAGTTCTCAAATTCCTGACTCAAGAAACTGGAATGTAAACTGTTTGTTGTAGGCAACAAACAAGAAAATTGATGTCAAATACTAGCACAAAGCCTGGTACAAGGTAAAAGACCAACAAATGTTGATCTGTTAATTTATCATCTACATTATTGTTTAGAATAAGGTTAACAGCGGACATGATAAAAATGAGCTGGATAATGCAGATTTTTAAGTGCACTTTTTCCACTCTGAATTGGAATATGTTTGTGTTCTTAAAAGGCCTTTAAGTCATCTAATTTGCATTAGGAAGAACAATTAAGTTATAGACCCAATCGAAGGATTCTGCTATCTGGTCACCAGAATTCTTCACTCTTGATATAGTAAAAAAATTGTAACTTGTATTTGGCTACCCAGTTGGGGACAGAATTTTCCAGTACGCCTTAAAAGGCTGCAAAACATTTAAGCTCTTGTCAATGAAATGTAACTGAAGTAAGTGTAATTTCTATCTCACTTGTTTAAGAGGAAATCTGTGACTCTAAACTTCTTCTCTTTCATTTCCAGAATGTTAATATTCAAAGTGACTTAGGAAAGAATGTGTTAAAGTTGGCAGAGCCAACATCATCCTAAATTCCTGAAATGCCCCTTAGATAAGAGCAGATTGATGATCTGCTAAATTGTGCCTGAATTGTTCAACAGGTAAGAAATAAATCCATATTACTTGAGCCATTGGAGTTTTGGTTCTCTGTCTTTGATACAGCTGCTAATGGTTCCTTAATATACCTTATGCTGGTTCAATAAGAACTTACATAAGTGTTGGTAATTCCATTGGCCTCTAAAGTGACAAAATTGACAGTTACCAAAAGTTTCATAATGATAAAGAAAAGCATTGAAATTAACTTAAAATTTCACACATAGTCACATATTTATAAGTAAATAAACTTGAAGTAAAATTATTTTGGGTGTTCATGATGCCAATCAAGAGTGCACGTGAATTAAAAGTACTTAAATCCTTAATTAAAAATATGATGTACATCAAGATTATCATGCATTTAGATGTGTGATTATGAAAACTGAGTTTTATAATTTCTGAGGTTATTAATGACGTGCATCCATTCCTTAATAAATCTTATTTATGTAATGCTGTGCAGCATAATGGGAAGAACTTAAATAAAGGCTTGAAGACGAATGAGAAAAAAATGAATACAAATTTCTCAATATATAGTCTGGGAAAATCAAGTAACTTCTCTGAAACCTTGCTACATCTTTTGTAAATTAATATATCTATGCTGCTATGAGGTCTAAATGGGATAACATACAAATGAAATTTTACTATGAGATGCTATATGCATGCACAATGTTTTTCAAAAAGTAAGAATGCTTCATATATACATATGCTATATGTTAATGTTAATATGTACATATTTTTTTTTTGCTAAATATTTTAGCAATGTTCTATTTTATGTACCCCGGAAAATGGGCTATTCAATTAGTCAACAAATATTACTGACTTTTATATTTGCCATTGGAATGGTCTTCATTTTACTGTTTCCTAAAAGTAAGTCAAGGTTAAGCCAGCTAAGGGAGAAATTCATAAAGGAAATGTTGGGCAAGAGGTTTTTTTTTTTGACTGATAATGTGTTGCTGTTCATAAGAAGCAATATTGAGAAAGCACTTTCAGATTTAGTCCAGTAATAAGTTCAATAGAAATCTTTTATCCTTGTAACAGGACACCATTGGAAATACTGGTTATTTTACCAAGGCTTTGACTGGAATTTCATATTTGAGAGAGAGGTGCATAGACTCAGATATGACCATAGATTTTTAAGGAACTAAGATTGACTTTATGAAGCACTAATCCAATACAGCCCCTTGGAACTGTTGGCCTGATACCTTGTTACAGAGTTCCCAAGTGAGTAAAGAATGTTACTTTCTGGCAGTGCAGGAACTTCAGGGTGTTTTGGGGACCTCAGGAAGAGGAATTCACCCAAATCTACGGGTATTGCAGGCAAGTCTGATAGCAAGTACTTGGTTTGGCTTCTGTTCTGGAGAGGCTACTAAAAGTTTACTCTAGAGATTCCTTATAAAAAGGTCCAGCAGAGCAGATTCTAAGAGATCTATTTGATCAATCACTACTCTTGCTGAGTTTATGTAAATAATTAGTCCAAGTTTGTTAAAACTGGACTTATTTTACAAATTAATTAGTCTTGATTTGGTTATCTCTGGAAATGAGAGTAGTTAGAAAAATTATGTTTCAATACCACGACTTTGTAGATACTACTGCAGTGCTTTATTATTCACTTGAGGTTGGGTTAATTCATAAATCTGTAAGTAAATATGCAAACCATATCCTCCCTAAACATGATCTGATGGTTACTAGAAACCGACTCCATATAAACCCAGTAAGCATGATTTATTTAAACAACTGGAAGTCTAATACAGCAGAGGATTTAACTCCAAAATGGAAGGGCCCCTTTCGGGTCATATTATGTAGTCCCTCTGCAGGAAAGTTAGAGAGGCATTCCTCATGGACTCATATCAAGAATTAAAACCATACCTTCCTCACAACAATCTAGTATGCCAGGTAACATGCCTTTTTATTCTTGTGAACCTGTGGAAGACCTCAAATTTCTCTTCAAAAAAAATCATCTTTTTGTAACCCCCCCTCTCCAAAAATGATTTAGGCCATTAGAAAGATATCAGTTATATTTTCGTGATTGTTTTTATAGAATAACATGATTTGACAATACATTGCAAAGTCTTAAAAAGTTAATCACTGATAAAGATATGGAAACAACACATATAGATCTTCCACCCCCAGTTCTTTGGTGCACAATGAAAGAAGAGTGAGCAATAGTAACTTTAGCTAGAAAAAGTGTCTGTGCAAGAGGTGGGTTTAGGGAGAAAACAGACGACTACTTTTACATAAAAAGAGTGTATCACCAAAAAGTACATTACAAAAACTAAAGAGACAGTGATAGAGAAAATGCGTCAAGTGAGATGAACAGAGGGAAAAGAAGGGGGAAGGAGAGAACATTTCTAGAATATGGGCAGCACAAGTCCAAAATTCATTTTTAACACTTTTATTGGGATACAAATCCAAGATTAATCTCAAAAGACAACAAAGGCCCTTTTTTCCTCAAAGACAGAAAACAGTATATTTTAAAAAATACATAAAACTTTTGAGATAGGAATTGTTCAAGAGGAGTGATGTTAAAGTAGAAGAATTTGAAAGAAGCTGGGGAAGGGACTGAGTGTTAAAGAAATGCATACAGAAGGAAGCATATCACTTTTACTAGAAAATTAACTTAAAGCATATGCCCTGTCACAAAAAAGAAAGTGTTGAGGCTAAGAGAGTAGGTCTTAAAAATTCTCATCAGAAGAAAAAAAATTGTAACTATGTGAGGTGACAGATGTTAACTACATTTAATCAATTTGCTATATATACATGTATCATTATGTTGTATACCTTAAAATTGGGGAATGTTATGTCAATTGTATATCAATAAAACTGGGAGGGGTGGGAAGAAAGTGGTAAAAAAACAGCTTAATTTAAAGCAAGATGCTAAAGAACAAATAGTTCAAATTCATCCTTGTCAATTAGAAGCTGCCAGAAAAGGGGCACCTGGGTGGCTTAGTCTTTTGAGCGTCTGACTTCGGCTCAGGTCATGGTCAGTTCGTGGGTTTGAGCTCCACGTGGGGCTCTGTGCTGACACTCAGAGCTTGGAGCCTGCTTCAGATTCTGTGTCTCCCTTGCTCTCTGCCCCTCCCCCACTCTCACTCCGTGTGTGTGTGTGTGTGTGTGTGTGTGTGTGTGTGTGTCTTTCTGTTTCTCTTTCTCAAAAGTAAATAAACATCAAAAAAAAATTTTAAAGAAACTGCCAGAAAATACCACAGAACAACTGTAGATACAGCAAAGTGGGTTTATTCTTACTTAGTAAAACAGATCACTACTTTTACAGAGAGTTAGGAATGTGTCAGTAGGGTGGCCCATGTCAAGATATTTATGAGGTTTGGGGATCTGGCTTAAGGTGGGTCTTCCTCTGGGTGGGAATTTCTCTGGGGCTAAATTCAGAGTGGGCACAGATTCTGATACAATAGTTTAGGACTCAAGGACGAGAGTTCAAAGAGTCTTGGAAAATAAACAATTGATTGATGCTATTGAAAAGTTGTACAGCCTGATGTTCACTGAAATGAGTTTTGCAGGAAGTCCCTGAATTAAACAATTTTTTTACAACTTTTATCTTCCTGGGTAAGATTTTCCTTGAATAGTAAAGCCATGTTGATGAAGAGTGGAATTACAAACTTTTGTTACTGAAGACAATAAACTGTGTGGGTGTAGAGGTTTCTGTGCTTCATTTATTTCTTTTTCTTACAAGAACAAGAAATGTTTCAATATACAGCAAGAATTCCTTTCCTAGGAATGGATGATGATCAAATATAGATAGTTCAGTGCTAATCAATCTAGTGGTAAAATACTAGAAATCTCAAAAACACATTACATTCTAATAATTCACCAGTATAGCCATCTTCCTATAAAAATGTGAATATTTATTTTTAATGGTTTAAAGAATTCCTTGTTATTTTATTTGAATTTTGCTATTTTCCTCGTCCTTGGGAACTCAAAGTGATTCCGGAAAGATCTGTTGGGTGGGCATCCCTTTTTCTTTCTTTACAGTCCTATGACATTTAGTTTGTGGATATAACTAATGAACAGAGAAAGCATCATATGCTCGCTAAGTTCTTGCTATTTGAACATTTTAGATGAAAAGTACTGCAATTAATAACAAACATGGTGATATTTATGTGCTTTGTAATAACTATAAAGAATGATGCATGGAAAATGAATTTAGATTCTGACGCATATATTAACACATGCTATTATTAAAAAAAATAACATAATTCAGGGGTGCCTGGATGGCTCAGTTAAGTGTCCGACTTTGGCTCAGGTCATGATCTCACAGTTCATGAGTTCAAGTCCTGCGTCGGACTCTGTAATGACAGCTCAGAGCCTGGAGCCTGCTTCGGACTCTGTGTCTCCCTCTCTCTCTGCCCATCCCAGCTTGCACTCTGTTTCTCTCTCAAAAATAAATAAAACATTTAAAAAATAAATAACAATTCAAACTGAAATTAGAAAACAACATTGGGGTGCCTGGGTGGCTCAGTCGGTTGAGCATCCAGCTCTTGATTTCAGCTCAGGTCATGATCTCCCAGTTCGTGGGATCGAGGCTGCTTCAGGCTTAGTGCTGAAAGCATGGAGCCTGCTTGGGATCCTCCCTTTCCTTCTCTCTCTCTCTCTCTCTCTCTCTCTCTCTCTCTCTCTTCCTCTCCCCTGTTTATGTTCTAGCTCTCAAAATAAATAAACATTTTAAAAATTTAAAAGAAAAAAGAAAATGTCATGAAATACAAATAAATTTCATAATTTATCCATTTTGTTAAAAAAAAAAAAAAAAAAAAAACAGCAGTGTCAAGGAAAACTCTTCCCCAGGAGGAAGCATAGGGATTACTGGAATCTAAGACAAGCAATTCTGAGTAAAGCCAACATGAACTGAATCCCAATTAGAGAAGCATTCTAGTCTTCACTGTTTGAATATTCAAATCTTCCACTAGTTTGCCAGCAGCACTTTATTTTTAACATATCTTCAGGACTTCATTAAATGACTCCAGATTTTTTTTCCAAGGTTTAAAACATTTACACTGTGAATATATCATTTTACTTATTTATGGAGTTAAAGAGATTAGTTAATGATGTCTCCTAAAGCAGGGAAAGGGAGAAGAAATGGCAAAGAAATCATGAAAGACAAATGATTAAGTAATGTAGGTTGTTTTCTATTAAGTCTTCAAGTCAGGATGAAATATACACTGCTTGCTATTGTTTTAAAAGGCAGCGGAAATGAAAAAAGCATAATAATGGTATAATTGTAAATCTTTGAAGTTCTTCACTGTATAAAAGCATTAAATCTATTAATGGAGTTAGATTGTGCTATCTAGCTCAAGAAAAATGCATTAGCATTGTATATTTCACAATAACATAATTTATAATAATATCTACGAAAGAAAAATACACACTTTGCCCTTGGTTGATTTTTTGTATCCCTTTGCCCTTGGTTAATTAAACAGAAAGCACGATTAATTTGTGAGGGCTCTCCCCACACAGTGGGACCTTTCTTAACCATGCTGTTTAAAATACAGCCTTTAGTTCTAGACACAGACACACAAACACACAAACACACACACACACACACACACACACACACACACACACACACACATTTCTATCCCTCTTTTCTGTTTTGCCTCCACAGCATTCATCACCATCTGGCATATCTGTTAATTTTAAATATTTGTTATTATTTATTTGGTTAAGTTTTGCTCCCTCCAACTCCCACCCTAGACTGTTCAGCTTCATAATCACAGAAACATCGTTTTGTGCCTGCTTTATTTCCAGGACCCCAGACAGTGTCTACCATGTAGTAGGTAGTCATTAGTATATACACACACGTGTGTGTGTGTGTGTATAGATAGATAGATACATAGATAGATAGATAGATAGATAATAAATATATAATTGTAGGAATGGAGAGAAAAGGTGAAAGTACTGGAAGAAAAAAAGAAGGAAATCACTTCTAAGGATTAATTGGGCAACAGAGATACATGGAAGAAGGGCACCATTAGATTTCAGAGCCCTTCTGGAAGTGATTTCCTGTTTCATTTTTTTATCCCACGATACTAATAAGGAAAGTGGGTCTAAGAATAAATCCCTTTGGGGGGATGAGCCTGTATCCTCACTTTGCCTTGGCATGTTTTTCCCTGTACTCTCATTATACTAGGATGATTTATATGAGGGCTATGATAGTTAATTTTATGTGTCAACTTGACTGGCCTACCAAGTGCTCAGATATTTGGTTGACATTAACATTTAAATTGGTGATCTGAGTAAAACAGATTGCCCTCCTCAGTGTGGGAGGCCTTATTCAATCCACTAAAAGCCTGAATAAAATAAAAAAGCAGAGTAAGATAATTTACTTTCTGTCTGACTGTCTTCTATCTGGGACATAGGTCTTCTCCTACCTTTGGACTCACATGAGAACTCACACCATCAGTTCTCCTGGGTCTCCAGCCTGTTGATCACAGATCTTGGGACATCTCAGCCTCCATAACTACATGTACCAATTCTTTACAATAAATTTCTACTTATTTGTCTGTCTGTTTATGTTTATCTATCTATCTACTTATCTATCTATCTATCTACTTATCTATCTATCTATCTACTTATCATCTCTTAGTGGTTTTATTTCTCTGGAGAACAGTTTCTAATACAAAGGCTTGAAACATAAGTGATCAAGGACAAAACTAAGCCTGGCTTTAGTGCTGAAGTTTTCTTTTCTTAAATGTGCCTACACAAAAGATGGTCCAGCTCAGGGTCTATGTTGGTTTGGTGACAAAGCTTCATAGCACTAAGGAAGCTACTTGTATAAAAATCACCAATGGTTGCCACTTGCAAAATCAAGCAGACAATTTTCAGGCTTCAAATTATGTGATATCTCATCAGCTCTCAACAAAGATGACCTTGTTTTCATGTAAGCACCTTGTTATTTTGACTTCCATGACACCCTTCTCTGCTGTTCTATTCCTAGCCCACTAGTCTTTCCTTCTCTCTGAACTTATTGATATTTACTACTCTACCAGGACTATAAATCAGTGGAAGACATACTTTAAAAAAAAAACTCTAAAACTCTATATATTAAAAAAAAATCAGTTTTCCATAATGATTTTCTAACAAGTTTTAGATACTATAAATACAATGCAAAATTAAAAACAAAAAATTAGATAAAGATACAATGACAATATTTTTAAATGCTGTTTAGTTGCAATGACTTTGTATTTATCATTAGCAAATCAAGAAGAACAGAATATACATTTGGGGCAAAATACATTGTTAACAATAATGAAAATGACTCTATAGCCTTCTTGATAATTTTTTTTTTAAGGAAAGAAAGGCTTTAGATGAATCTGTTGTTTTTCATCCCATGAAGTGCCAATGAAGAGGACCAGTTAGGATTCAGCAATGTTGTACTATAACATTTTCTTGTTTTTGTGCCTACATTATTATTTTTATATATAACCTGAAATTTCTTTTCATTAACAAGTTAAAACTATCCATTTAGTGAGGGATATTTCAACTAGATAATTCAATATTTAAATCTGACTTTATTTATTTGTTTACAGTCTGCTCCCAACCAGTCACTGCCACACTAGAATGTCCAGTTCTGCCACTGCTTAACTTAACCAGACAGAAGTAATTGCATTAGTATTGTAAATTTTTGGCTGTGAACAAAAGATGGAGTATGGCTCTCACACCTGTGCATTATTTCTATTCTCTTTGAAAAATGAAAATGGTGATAAAAATAATGGTAATATAAAAATGAAATGATAAAAAGAGGAGGAAGAAGAGGGAATAAAAAGGACAGAAGTTACTATATTATGGAGTTTACTATTGCCAGGAGTTTTTCTAAACGATTTATGTGTATTAACCCATTTAGTCTTCACTGTGACCCCATGAAGCAGGTGATACTACAATTCCCTTTTCATAGATGACAAAAAAATGAGCACAAAGATCTGAAAGCACTTCAGTGTTATTGTCAGTAGAGCTGGGATTTAAATGCAAGAGGCGAAGCTCTGGAGCCCCTACCTCTAACCACCAAATACAGCAACTCTAATACTTCTTAGATTGCTTAGGATGTGGGGGTCTCTAAGCATGAAACTCGGCAAGGGTGTCAGTGGTGATCTGTTTGTAATTACTATCAGAGTTCATTTCCTTATTTGTTAAGGTAGAAGCAAAAATATATATGAGTTCTAATACAATCTTCCTGAACCCCAATGGACAGAATTCACACTTACTCATTTACTGTTGGCTTCTAAATTTAGGGATTTTTTTCTAATTATAATATTCCTCAAAGCTTACGTCTTTGACTTCTTTCCTGACTTAGGCTAGATTCAGTATTTCTCAGAATGAGGTTCAAGTCTATGTGCATCCTAATAACTTGAACTGTTTACAAAAAATACAGATCCCTGAACTGTACCTCCAACTGTACTGAATTAAAATTTCTAGAGGGGGAAATGGAAATCTAGACCTTAATCAAAAATCTAGTGCTTTTCACATTGCACTAAATTTGAGAACCCTTGTTATAGATGTCTTGTCAATTCCTAAGGCTCAACAAGGAGGAAAATTCAACATCATAATGTTGTAATTCAAGATTACAAGAATCAACAATTTACAACAACATTATAATTTTAGAACAATTAGGTTTGTCACTATATAAAACCCAACCACTGAACATAATTGTAGTTCTGAACAAAATGTAATTCTGAAAAATGGAAATAATGATACTATTAATTTGCATGACATTTTTAATCAACATATATTAGCTTCCACAGATCACCAATACATTTTCTAATTTTCACAATCCAGTTCATAATTGTTTCTATACTTTTTTCAGGAATTAATTTTGAGTGTACTCCTGGGCAGAATTTATGCTCTCTTGATATTCAGAGGAGAAATAGGTCATCTCTTGTTCTTTGTCACCTTTGAAAATCTTTAAAATTTCTATCAAAGAATATTGATAGTGTTCAAGAATTCTGAACAATTTTTCATTATTATGAGATGTAATTTATCTAGGTATGGAGACTAGAACTAAGTTAGAGGAGACATAGAGATCCTTGAATAAGGAGGGGAGCATTTATGAGTCAGAAACAAACCCTTGCTGAACAATTTACTCTATTTTGTTTATTTTAATTACTATCAGTCATTCATGATGTAATGTGGCTGGGCCAGCGAAACAACCAAGAGAAAAAACACTGTATTTTTCTCCAAGAAGTGGGCACATTTCCTGGTCATTGTCTTATTCTAAAGAGATAATTGAACTCATAGTCTTTATCCCTAGTGGCTTCAAATGTCTTTACTTATTATATGTCTTAAATTTCATCAAACAGCACTTACAGTTTCGAGCTACATTCTCTTACTTATTCTTAATTTGTGTTTCCTATCACTTTAATATGCTTTAAAAATTCTCAGTGTGTGCCCTGAGCTGTTGGGAGTTAAATGCCTTGTTCATTTCATTTTTCTGTCAGTCATGATAACGAATATTATTTGATTTTGCCTTACCTTTCTAAGATTTCCATATTGCCTTTCCTCTTACTAGAGTTGTTTCATCTCTTCCTCATCTAGGAGGCCAATTCGCATTGACCATCTACAAAATTCACTACGTCATGAAACAAGCATGTTCTGCACCACAGATCAGAGGAGTTCCTTAGCTGGATATTCATGACAATTAGACCTCAAATAGAATTACACTTTCCTTCCCTTTTCCTCCTTCATCCTACTCCTTAAGTTTACACTTTTTTCTATTATAATATCAACATTCGATGTCAGCCAGTATAGATGACAAGAAACATAATTTCATTGTAATGGTAACCATGTCAAGATGGAAGAATTATGAACTATATTGTTGGTAAATTTTTTATTTTTTTAATGTTTATTAATTTTTGAGAGAGACAGAGACAGATCATGAGCAGGGGAGGGGCAGAGAGAGACAGAGACACAGAATCCTAAACAGGCTCCACGCTTTGAGCTGTGAGCACAGAGCCCAATGTAGGGCTCAAACTCAGGACTCCTGAGATGAAGTCAGACACTTAACCAACTGAGCTACCCAGGTGCCCCTGTTGGTAAATTATTTAGCTATCTCTAATTGACTGCAAGTAATAAAGATAAGAAAATGCCACTTCTGGTTTTTACTGAATCATTTTAAAGAGATGGTATGAATTATAACAGAGCTTACTGTCCAATTTAAGACATGCTGTCCACTTAAGTTTCTATACACTAGCTCCACAAGGCATTTTATATCATATATCAGAGCTGTACCATTTTACATTGTCAAAATTAACAGATGTAGTTTCTGAAACCACTCTCCGGCACCAATCCCTTTTATAGTATCTTGCTATTTCTTTCACGTAATTTCCATTTTTCTTCCTATTTGGTGTTCTAGCTTATCTATAATCTTAGTTTTGAACTTACTTTAATTTTAACTGTTCTTTTTTGTTTTTTGTTTTTTGTTTTTTGTTTTTTGTTGTTTTTCTTTTTAACATTGGCCAACTATTCCTATTCTGCCAATTACACCATCCTTTATTATTCCAAAAAATTCGGTGGAAGCTCAGAAAGGTTGCCCTAGACACAATATTATAGTTTAATATGGAGAATTACTCAAGAGGCACAAAATTTTTATTCATTATAGAAATATTTACAAAGTACCTACTATGTTCCAGACACTGTGATTAAATTCTGATTATGACTTAATCTCTTATGAAAAAATTATGGTCATACTCCCTATATAAACACTCACTAATAACATCATTCCCTCTTTTGTTTCACTTTATTAGATTTCTCCAAGATAGTCCCCAGTAGCATTCAAAGAAAACTATAATTGCAAATGTTAAAAGTAGCAATAGTATACTATATTTCATGTGGTGGTTAGGAGACATTTTTTAAAGATTCTCCTCTGAAAGTAGAACCTGACAATTTCTTAGACTGATATATTATGGCAAAAATAAAGGGAACAGAATTTAAATGTTAACATATCTGAAAGTAAATATATTCATAGTTAAAAACTGTACTTAAAATCCAAGTTTTCAGTCCGTGGCAAGTATAAATACATGTAACTTCCAGTGTATGTTTTTAGGTTTGGAATTCATTCTCTTGATTTTGAGAAGAAGGTGGGATCTACATTTCATTGCAGTGTTTTTTTTTTTTTTTTCCTTTTCTTCTTTTCTAAAATACTGATGGAAAGCTTCATCCTCAAGAAGCCTCTCACTAACATGTGTCAGGAGAGGATATTTTCTTTTCAAAACATGAAAAATTAATTGTAAAAAGCTACTTGAGTGACAGACTGAAAAAGTTTTAGAAGCATGAAAACAGATTATATTTCAAAATTTTTGTTTGAGTTAAAGCCTTACATTGGAGAATGCAAAATGAAGAACTGATGGCAACATCATGGTCATATTTAGGGACCATATAAGTCTAATGAATTAACATTATATGAAAGTAATGTGTACTGTATTATAAGTTCAGAGGCCATTATGTATTATAATTGAATATTAAAGGTTTAAAAAAATTGGGTATCTAAATCAAAGTGGACATAAATAAAATTTCACAGTATTGTTTTCCTTTTTTCCTCTCTTAGGCATTATGAGATGTTACATTTTTGGTTAACTGTTTAGAACTATTATTCCCGCTAAAGCAATACTGCCCAGAAATGGATCTCTGTGGCAATGATCCATCACAGGAATCTTCATTCACCATTAGAACAGGAGGGGTTGAAAACTGTAAATTTGTCAAAAAAATAACACATCAGCTGTTGCACAGGAGAGACTCTCAGGGTAGATGCTCTCCTGGTGCTCTCCCTGTTCCTTCCCTTAGAAAGGACAAGGGATAATAAAGTGAGGGGAAGCATGGCAAACCTATGCAATATAACCAGGAACAAGCAAAGGGGTATGGACACCTAAGAATCACTAAGTTTCCAATGTTCACAAATGGTGAATGGCCACTGTTTGATGGATTTATGTGCTAAATATTCACTGCTATATTTCTCTTTAAAAAACTAAAACAAACACCCTGTTGGGACTAAATAAAAGTGTAAGAGATATTATTATTTCACAGTTATTACCGAGTGGCATGCTATTTCCATTTTCCTAATACTTTTAAAAATATGAATAATTAAATGAATAGTCCTACCCCATCCAAAATAGTGTGATTCATGTATTATATAGTATTTTAGCCTCACATTCCAAGTCAAAATGTGAAGACAAATGATTTCTTCAGTCTATTTAGTTTAATAAAGGTAAAAAATATATAACTTACATATAAGGCTCATATTTTTACACGGGACTCCATATAACTAAAAATAACATAAAAATAAGCATTTTTATAATAGTCTCAGAGCTCCAGAGACCAATGATAATTTTCTAGTAAATATAAAATGGCTGCTGAGCTTGCTGGCAGCTTACAGTCAGCTCATCAGAGTTATTCAAGTGTTTGCTTTATAAAGGAATTACTGAAATATTAAAGTGCTAAAGAAAATAAAATCCAGTCTCATTTTGTCTTCAGTCTTATATACACTTCATAACACATTTGATGAATATTTGTTCCTGTATTACCTATCAAAGTCACCAGAACAACATTCTCTTTGTTCACCTTTACAGTGTTATTTGTCTAATATACAGCAAAACATGTACACACACACACACACACACGGACACACACACAGACACACACAGACACACACACACACACGCAATCTCATCTGTAACATGCTACTTTGCACTCACAGCACTGAGGTATGTCCCTGTGCAGTAAAGGTTTTCACCCATTTAATGGCCAATTACATCATGCTCAGACTAAATTTGTTTTAAGCGAAATGCTAACCATCTCTGGATTCTGTTGTTTTTCTCACAAGTGAAAACTGAATTTTTTTATTTTTAATTTGGCGAGATGTTCATCAGATTTACATTTTCGTTCTCATTACAGAACTTTAAAATGAGCCACACTTCATAGCTCAAAGTGTGGAAGATGTCATTAAACTAGCTGTCTAATCAAGAAGGTGTAAAAAATTTAATTAAACTAATAGCAGGCTGACTCAATTATTCTAAAATATATTAAAACACATGCTGCACATGTGATTACAATCATAATTCATATACAACTTTATTTACGTTTTTGCCCATCTTATTACGTTGACCTTTTTCCTTGAAGATATTTAATGCATACATATTCAATTATATGTATATATGTATACATACACACATTAAATATATATATGGATATATATATGCACAATTATAAATACCACTATATAAAATATATGAACATTTTGGATATGTATCAATCCACTATTTGCATTTTGATAACAGGAAATAATGCAACACAAAACCAGTAATTAAGAGATCACTACATATACATTCTGTTTCATGTGGATAATGTTTTCCATATCTTAGCTTGTTATTACTGCTAAAATCAGCACTCTTTTTTTTTTTTAATGGCAAAATTCATCTTACCAAAGGGTGTAGAATAAAACTCTACGTTTAAAGTAATCAACTCTTATTTCATGAGTAATCTCATTGCTCAGTTATTTTATTTTCCTTTACAAAGCCCTAACTCTTGCTTACTTTGTCAGTTGCCTTGCACTTTTTTTCTTCAAAAGCCTAAGAATCCTCAAAGGATTTGTGTATATAATTCTATGTAATTTTACTAAGAAAATCTGTGGTTTTTACCAAAAGCAGAAATATTAATGGTTTTACTATGAAATCTGGTCAACATTGTTTTGTTTTATTTTTGTTTTATTTTTTAAGTTTATTTATTTATTTTGAGAGAGAGCGAGAACACGAGTGGGGAGGGGCAGAGAGAGAGGGGGAAAGGGAGAATCTCAAGCAGGCTCTGCTCTGTCAGTGTGCAGAAACGGATGCGGGGCTCAAACTCACAAAACTGTGAGATCATGACCTGAGCAGAAATCAAGAGTCAAATGCTCAGCCGACTAAGCACCCCACGCACCCCAGCATTGCTTTATTTTAAAGCCATCAGTTTATATCCACCTGTTCCAGGTGTCTTACAGAGGCCCATTCTTAAGTTAAGAAAAAGAGTGGATGAGAGAGAAGTGCAGCTTGATACTGACAAAGAGAGGTCTTCTTTTCTGCAGACTGGTAATGTCCATCAATCAAAGTAAGGGCCAGCTTCTCACATGATAACAGTGCTATCTTTGTATCTACCCAAGTAGATTTTAGTTTCCTCAGAGGCAAAGAAGAAAATTAAAAATTACTCTTGGTTTTGGGATATTGGCCTAAATAATACATTGGCCATAAGCATCACCCAAACTTCTATTTATCTACTCATAAGTCCATAGGGTACACATTGGCAAAGGAACTGTCAGTGTTCTCAACAATTTTAGATGTCATAAATTTCAGAACTAAGTACATTTCTCAAATCTTTTTTAGATGGCAAAGATGTCAAAGACATCCCTGCATATCAATTCTAAGGAAATGAAATGAAAAGAAGTCTACACAAAGACTCTATACTATTGCTGAAAAGAGGAATTTTGGTGTCATTTTTCCTTTATTAATTGCATTGTTACATATCACTTGTTTATAAAGTACTTAAATAGAATCAGTAAGTAAATCTGTTTTAAATACTGTCCTCTCCTTTATATGCAATAGCATATAAAATCAGTGACCACATTTTTGGCTAGCATTTGTACTATCATTTTATCTGTGAACATGTTCCTGATAAAATGACTAGATATCTTCCAAATAAATGAAATGTAGATTTTCACATCACTATGAAACCTATGCCCTGTTAAATATGATTAGAACATGTAAAAATTGGCAAAAGTATTTATCTTTTTTTATTATAACTCTAAGAGTTATATCTTTTTTATTATAACTCAATTGCTAAGGTTAATCCAAGTTTTGGTGTGAAGGGATCAAGACCTATTCCACTGACTGCTGGTTCTCATCTGTACTTCTGGGTGATCTTTAGATTACTTAGTAAGTATTATGCCAGATGGCCGATTGGCAGCTGGCAGCAACTCTACCCATCACAGCATATGGTCCACTGATGGTTGACAACTGCCATTCAGGCAAAATTCACTAGAGCTACATGCCAATCATAAAACACTCACTAAAAAGGGGGATCAAAGCCTGAGCTGACATGTACTGCCTGTCCTGATTAGATACTAAATACTTAGTCACTTTCATTGGAAATCTCCCCTTGGATATAACAAAACAAAACCCCACTGGTGTGGAAAAAGTTTGCTAAAATATTTGGGAGGAGTGACTGACCACTAAAAATATCAACAACTTCCATATGCATTATTCTTTTCCTTTAAAAAATTTCATGTTATTTAGATGGCATAAATTTTCTGGGAAAAACATAATATAGGAGTATATTACAACTTAGGTATATTCATTCAATACTCTTACATCAGTTTTCCACCGTTGCAAGCATGTTGTAAAAGTATTTAAAATAAGATTAAATAAAAACAGAATTTAAGCTTTTATAGTGAGGAATTTCTTTTATAGTGATGCCTTAGTAACATGGCTAATTCATACAGATGAATCTTTAAGTAGCAACTTTTTTAAACTAATAAGCTACAACTTTGGTATAAAATATTTTCTGTAAGTGTCACATGCTGCAAACAGCTATTAGTACTTTTTGTAATTTCAATGCTATTGATAGTTTTGCTTATTTTATGTTTCAGAGAGTATTAGAGAGTATTAGAAAACTTTGTGTGGAAAAAGCCTTGAAGACTCAACATTCTTAAGATACCAGCCTTCTTATGCCACATATAGCCTCAGAGAGGATTTTATTTTATTTTATTTTATTTTATTTTATTTTATTTTAATTTTTTAATTTTTTTTAACGTTTATTTATTTTTCAGACAGAGAGAGACAGAGCATGAACGGGGGAGGGTCAGAGAGAGGGAGACAGAGAATCCGAAACAGGCTCCAGGCTCTGAGCTGTCAGCACAGAGCCCGACGCGGGGCTCGAACTCATGGACAGCGAGATCATGACCTGAGCCAAAGTCGGCCGCCTAACCTACTGAGCCACCCAGGCGCCCCAAGAGGATTTTATTTTTAAGAAGTTAGTATTAAATGGTTAATATAAAGAGTCAAAATAAGTTAGCAGCAAAAATCTGTTTGGCCAAACATCTTTTATTAAAATCTACAGAACAGGGCTATTATGGCTTATCACACTTTTTGGCACAGTAAAGAATGAATGGTAGTATTTGAGAGGGAAGAAAATGTATGAAAATACTAGAGGTGCTTTGATAATAGCATTCTTCTTGATTTGAGGAAATGCAGTCTACTATGTATGTAAGGGTCTGCAGTCAGACACAATTAGCCTTGCCATGTACTGGATGTGGCCTCAGACAACTTCCTTTAAATTACTAAGTCTTTAGTTGGAATATAAGGGTGATAATAGCACTGGTCTCAGAGGTTTGAATAAGGTTATGATGATGCATAAGTCTTTAATAAGTGCCAGAAAATCAAATTATCAAATATCATCAAATTAATTATCATTATTACCATCTAGTACATCTAAAGTTTAAACATTACTTGGAATAGACACTTACTTAATTTATTTTAATTTGTCTTCAAAACTCTAGGAAGTAAGTCTGTCCCCTTTCTTAAATAAAGAAATACAGGTTGAGAGTGGTGAAAGATTTGCCTAAATTTACAAAGCTTTTCATTGTCAAAGATACAATTGAAACCAAGATTACCCTAAACCTTATGCCAATCCTTTAACCAGTTCCTTGTGCCATCACTAATTTATTTACTATTCTTATGGACCTTAAATTACATAACAGTTCATGTCCTAAGAATAGATATGTTTTATATAAATAACTTAGCCCAAATAAATATATAACAACCTGCAGGTATCTCCCTCTATAAGAGATATGCTATTATATATGGTTCAGATCAAGAAATTCAGAAAAATTAGTAATTCTTATGAAATGGTTTTATGTCTCATTCAGACAATTATTGATGCTTTTATCTCAAATTTAATTTTTACTTTAATTGTAAAGATAATTGAAATTAAAATAGATTAATATAAACCTACAAATGATGTTTGGCAGTGTTCATTATTTAAATAATGCTTAAATAATCTTATATGTGTGTATGTATGCCTTATCCTCTCTCTCGTATATGTGTGTATATATACACACACATATATATATATATATATATATATATATATATATATATAATCTCTCTATGTACATATATACATATAAAGTATATACAATGTAACATGTGAAACTATACATTATGCCAGAAAATAAATAAATTTTGTTTGAAATAAGCTACATAATTTTATAACTGAGAAAGCATTTTCACTTTTTAAATGGTATACGTTTTTTATTTAAAATTAAGATATTTAATTTAACATAATATTTAATTTAGTCTTTTACATCTATTAAAAACTTCACTGAAATGACACTGTATAAAAGACTGACTGCATCCATCACAATCATAATCATGCTAATAAATTATGCCTTTGGGCTATAAAAATAATAATTAAAGTATATGTATAGAACATTAGCATTAATAAATATTGGTCTTGGTAAAAGGTGAAAAAGATAAACTCCTTATAATTCTCATATTTTTAATTAGTTTCATAATTATTTTTTAAAGTTCATTTTTTAGAGAGAGAGAGAGCATGCAAGAATGAGCATGCATGTGTAAACAGTGGAAGGGCACAAAGAGAGGGAGAGAGAGAATCCCAAGCATGCTCCATGCTGTCAGCACAAAGCCTGACTGGGGCTCAATCCCACCAACCATGAAATCACGACCTGAGCCCAAATCAGGAATCAGATGCTTAACTGACTGAGAAAACCAGGCGCCTCTAGTTATTTTCATAATTATTAATATAGGGTAGGGTGAAAGAGAACTGCTTTCAGTAAGCTATCATACTTCCTCTTTATCCCTGATATTAATTGGAAGTTGACAATAGTTACAGATGAAGAAAAGTTGAAAATGTTTTGATTATGTGGGAATATTTTAAACTTTTGAAAAATCAAAATAATATCAGTTACCAAAATTTATATATGTATATATATAAACACATAAATAAGAACTAACCCCTCAATGGTATCTGGGTGCTTATCACAGATTGAACTAACTATAAGTAGATATAAAACCACAGATGAATAATATTTAAAATTATATACAATGCAGTGATTTCTCAACTCCATCAATACAAGCCTCACAAGAGAGCTCTAAATGCCTCCTTTTGAGTCTCTTCTATCCTTTTCCTAGTATCCTAAATTTCATCAGTTTACAATTATTGTTTGAAAGGTTTCTTTCCAACTTCAATTTCTCAACTAATTTATCCCGCCCTTCCTTCTTTTCTCACAACATCAATCCCTCACCAAGTACTGTCAGTTCTAGCTCCTTAACACCTTTTCTATTCTTTTTCCATTCCATCCCCACTACTTCTTAGATCAGACCTGGACTCATAAAACCATCACTGACCGTGGTCTTCCAATTACCCAATTCAACTTCCATAATGCGACCCAAATGACATTCTAAAATTTTAAAGCGGATCATTTTATTTCACTGATAAAACCCAACCAGTGCCCCTCCCCACCTACTGTTATCTAAAGAATGATGTTTAAAAGTTCTGTAATGGCATATGAGGCTATTTTGATCTTTCATTTGCCTTCTAGGCTATAAGGCAAGCTTCCTAGACATCCTTCACCCACGTGTCTCCTTATATATGCATGCTAAAATTGAACGAATTACTCATATTTCTTGAGATACCAGGCTGATTTCATACCTCTTTATTTTTGCTCCTGGTGCCTCACATACTTTCTTTCCTGGATCTGATCCCTCCCCCTTTCCATCTGCCATCAGATCAGCCAACCATGGAGGATGCCTGTTTGCCTTTATTGTCAGGTCTACACGTAAATCCATCTTACTAATATAGCTCCTTCCATTTTTGTTTTATTTTCAACAATGACACTGTATTAAGTATTGCTATATTTCAAAGTGTTCGGAGACAATTAGGTATGTTTTCAGTTTCTTTCTTCAGGGAAAATGTTGCTTGCTCAAAAGCAGCCATCATGCAATTCACTCATCTGAAGGCCCATATAAAAGAACACAATTTATCTCTCCTACTTCCTTATTTTAACCTACATCTATACATATAAGTTTATATAGATAAGCTCTCATGCCATTTTCTGTGCTTCCATTAACACAAAAATATCTTTTTTAAGAAATATGCTGGTGGTTTAAAATGCTCAAGTGTCTTGGGTACATCTTGTTACAGATGCTTCCTGGTTCTGCTACCAAGGTATATACAACCAACACCTAATTGTCTCTAGAGCTCAAGGGTCTCATTTGCTGTAAAGGCATTCCTAACCTCATCCTTCAATTGTATGTATGACTGCTCTTGATATTTCAGCTATGAAGATTATGACATGATTGTGATTCTTTCACCTGAGAAGGAATATGCTCTCAAGTTATCTATCTAATAATATCAAGTACTGTTGGATGTTACCAAATAAAAAATGCTTGTCACCTAATTTAGAGGGAGCATTCATCAGATTTCAAAGCCATATGGAGCATATGAAATTAATGGGGGGGGGCAAGTTTGGAAGGGAAGCACATAAAAATGGAATATGATTGCTTGACTATTTGAAAATAGATAAAAATGATGGGAGGGAACAAAAATTATATGGAAAAAGGTGATGATTTTATAATGACTTAGTGTGCAATACAAAAGATGACCCCCAGGATCTATGTTTAGGGAGTGACAGGCAATATTAGAAACAATATTTACATTAAAGAATGACTTTAACACATATATTTAAAACCTCTCTCAGGAAGTTTAAGAAAAATTATTTGTAGAATAAATAAAATACTCTATGGGCTATTTTAAATTCATAATTGATCATAATACTATATTTTAATCCATTACAAAGTTACTTGGAGAGCCATCAGCAATGTAATAAATCAATTAAAGGGAAAATTGATTGTGTTCTTACTTCCAAAGACGCCTGTGATCAGAAAATTATGAACATAATTAATATGCAGCTTTTAATCTTAGGAATACTTTTTAATGTCAACATAGAGAAGAGACATCTTAAAGCCCTTAACTACATCATGTAGCCCACAAAAATATGTTTGCAGTGATGCGAGAGTGCAATTACTTATTTTATTTCAAATTTAATTGACTGTTTCTGTACTTAATTAAACATCTAATGTAGGGTTGGGATGTAATATTAAGGAAAATTGTTTTGAAATGTCATTAAATAGGTGACTCTTTGCATGTTCATTTCAAAATGTATAAATTTTATGAATATAAATCACCTTGAACTACAGATATTGTGATTCTCTATCATGTAACATAGTAAATTAATATCACATATTAATAAGCATCACTTAGTGTCAAGTCTATAATATGTATTAAATATGTTTAAATACGTTTCTTAAGCATCTCTCAATATCCCATCTAAAAGTAACAAATATTTGTATTATTTCCAAATGAAAATATACCTCAGGGTAATCTTTAAATTTATTTTTTATTAAAAAAAATTAAGTTTATTTATTTTGAGAGACAGAGAAAGTGAGCAGGGGAGAGGCAGAGAGAGAGAGAGAGAGAGAGGGAGAGAGAGAGAATCCCAAGCAGGCTCCATACTGTCAGCGCAGAGCCCGATGAGCATAGGAACCCATGAACTGTGAGATCATGACCTGAGCCAAAATCAAGAGTTGGACGCTCAACTGACTGAGCCACCCAGGCACCCTCTCAAGATACTTTTTAAACTAGATATCATGATTCAAATATATTAGATGACGGCATCTCGGCTACAAACATTCAGTACCGTTCTTCAATTAATAAATAAAGTTAACAGTCATCTTTTAGCACAAGTTAAAATGATCTAAATTAGAAAATAATGCTCATAGGTTTTCTTACCTATTTTATACTTATTTCAGCACTTAAATATTCCATAATTTAAAAGAAAGGTGTCAGACTTATTTCTCTTAAAAAGAATGCCCCTTTTTATTTTCATATGCTAATTAGCACAATCTATTGTAATAGGTCTTCATTCATACTAAATGCTAACAGTCATGACAAAACATACGCTTAAAAGATTGTTTGAAACTACAGGAGGTAAGTATTGTTATTTTGGGAAAAAAAAAAAAAAACAATTTTCCCCATGACTGCTATTGGTAGAGATTTTTTTCTCTACATGCAATTTATTTTGAAAGAATATATTTTTTGGTTCTGCACAATGAGAACTTTATTAACTACTTCTGTAGTTTCTGCTTTTTCTCCTAGTTGATCAATCATGTAAATGTGGCTAGATGATGACTCACAGTAACCATGGTACTGGCACTTGCACTTCTTAAGTGCACCTTAATGTTTGGACACTATCTCTGAATCTTCGAGTGAGGCACAGACCCTTGCTTCCCTCCAAAAACTGGACATGAAGTAGAGTTTTGGGTATGGAAAAAGCAGAGAGCAAATATGAAACAGTAAAGTGTTTATTTTCAATTTTATTGGAATCTAAACAAAAGATACTTTTGAAGGGTGCTTTTGCTCATGTTTTCCTGAAGAAGAGACATTATTGCTTCAAGAACCCAAAGAAGCCAATGCAAGCTGGCAATATTTGAAACTAAACTTCAAAAGTACAATATATGGAAAGTGAACAAGGAGAACGGTTATTCCCTCAACTGTAGCCAATGCTAATGGTGCAAATGAACAAGATCCAGCAGGAAATCCATATCTTCCAAAAGTTCTGTCTTTAAAACATTATAATAAGACATCCTAGCAGCACTTTATATCACCCTTACAGCATACTAGGTTTCTCAGAGCACTTTCACACTCATTTTCACAATGGCCTAAATATTCAATTTTACAAAAAGAAACTGAAGGACAGACAGGTAAAGTGACTTTCCCAGGGACCCATGACTAATTATGAACACAGCCAAGCTTTCAATCCAAATTTGCCTTACTCCTGCTGCTTTGCTCTTTTTGCTGTATCAAATTGTTCATCACTGCATTATAACTTTACTATAAATCTTTAAATTATTCTTATTTATTTATACTTTGTTCATTCCAAAAATATCTGAAATGCTTATGGCAGAGTTGGAGAAAATGGATAACTTCAAAAACATAAATGGACTGATGGTCATGCACATAATATATTTTGTTATTTTGTATAATTATTTGTTGAGTGTTACACATTTTGGCTCTTACACACTTAAGAGTCAAAACAAGAGAAAAAAGAGTGAATTCGAATATTCAGTTACTAAAACAAATCAAGTGTTCGGAAGCAACTTTGCTTTTTTATGTCTTCAGGCCCTTTCCATGTGTTCAGACTTTTACAATTGCCTATATTTTGTTTCTATCCTCACAAAAGGACACTGTATGGAAAGAATAAGCCATTTCTGTACTATCTACCTTCTGAGATAATGAAAGGGGTATAACATGAAAGAGTCTTCAAAAGTCACTTAGTATCACTATGATCATTTGCCAAGTTTCTGAGAAGAAAAACACTTAAATGGCTCTTTAAGGACACGTCTGAAGATGATAATATGTCAAAAGAATGAAAGTAATGTTTTTCTTGAAAAGAGAGCTATGGTCAGGATGCAGAACTAATTCTCTGGTTTTCTCTCTCTCCATCTCTCTGCCATATAAATGTGTGTGTGTGTGTGTAATTGTGTATAATATATAAATTACATACATAAGTTGTTTTCAGCGTTATTATTTGTATTAAAAACTAACAGGAAGGAAAAGGGTGTTCTGCTCTCACCCTTCAATATCAACGGCCTTTCACTCAGAATTTGAATCATACTCTGTGCCATAATGTGTAAGACAAGAATTAACATGTGCCATTTTAGAAACAGATTAAATCATTACAAATTAGTCTTCAACTTATTTTTCCTGCCTATATCAAGAGTGAATGGCCTCTTATAATCTCTCCCACTGCCTGAAATAAGTCTAAGCAATTTAAGAAAAAAAAAATGATACCATTTAAAAATTTTACTCCTCATTTTATTTCTGTTTCCTGTTTTATTTGGCTGAATCTCTGTCAAAAATACTGACATGTAGCTTTTCTGTTCATGAGCTTGTCAAACATTTAAGAATGCTATGTAGGAATGGAGAACTAATGCCTGAGGCTTGGTTCAGGAGGGTCTTGAAAATAAAGTTTAAGAGACAATATACTCAGGGAACTAAACGTGTACTAAATGTGGGTGCAAGATGTCCACTTATACACGCCAACTTGTCAGTTAAGTTCCAACGCGTGGGCTGAACTTAACTGGGTAGTCATTTTGGAAGCAGTTTCTTAACTGCTGAGATAAGTAGATATGCAATAACCACTCCTTCAACAGAGCAACTCGACCTAATTTTACAATCTCCTGTGCTTCCCTGAAGGCTGATACGTTTTCAGGACCCACTACTCCTATACACTTGCTTTATATATTATCAGCGACCATTATGGGACTTTGTGAAATTTGAAATATACTTTGGAATCCCCATTTCAATTGTTAGATAACCAATCTCTTTTTAGAAGAGTCACTTTTAGAAGCAAAGTTATTTAAAAAAACAATGCATTCAAATGATTTGAAAATATATATTCAAAATAGCATGCACATGGCTAGTTATAGCAGCTTTACACATAATTATGAAAACCTAGAAGCAACCAAGATGTCCCTCAATAGTGAACAGATAAATAAATTGTGGCACATCCAGACAACAGACTATTACTTAATGTTAAAAAGAAATTAACCATTAAGCCATGAAAGAATATGGAGGAACGTTAAATGCATATTATTGAGTGACAGAAGCCCATCTGAAAAGTCCACATAATGTACAAATCCAACTATATGATGTTCCAGAAAAGGTAAAACTGTAGAGTAAAAATATCAGTAGTTTCCAGGGCTTGGGGGAAGGGAGAAATAATGAACAAGAACACAGAGGACTTTTAGGGCAGTGAAAATACTCTTTGCAATACTGTAATGGTGGATACATGTCATTACACATTTGTCCAAACCCACAGAATGTACAACACCAAGAGTGAACCCATAAGGAAACTATAGACTCTGGATGATAATGATGTGTCAATGTGGGTTCATCAATTGTAATAAATGTACCACTCTGGTGGGAGACGTTGATAATGAGTGAGGTTGAGCATGTGTTATGGCAGTGGATATATGGGAATTCTCTGTACCTTCCATCAATTTTTCTGTGAACTTAAAATTGCTCTATAAAGAAAGTCTATTTTAAAAAAGGAAGAAAAAAGGTAAAAAGAAAATGTTACTGAAAAATACTGAGCAAAACCAAAAATAATGTGAGCCAAAAAATCAGCAATGGATCAGATTTTAAAATTTCATATAAATGAGACTGAACAAATAAATATATTAAAAGCATTCCTAAGTGATAACTTCTGAATTTCCAGATACGAAGCAAAGATATTTGAATTAAATCTGATCAGCACTACACAGTATTTCCAGTCTGATTTTCAGATCATGTAGCACAAAATCAGCATGGAATTTCTAATCCAAAAATTAACACAGCTAGATATCAGAAGTTACATCAAACATACTAGATTATGTGTGAATGATGTTTGATTCTTCTTCAGGGTCTGAGATTTTCCTTTAAAGTTTAGGTTTACTTCATGGACTATTGTAAAGAGTTGCAGGTCTGTGTTTAGTTTCTACTTTACCTGTTAGTGAGCACATCTACAATACCATGCTGAACAGCAGTTATATTTGAAAAAAAGTGGTATGGTTAACATCTTCAAAAATTCCATCTATTAAATAAATCATTCCATTTTTTTCTTGGTAAATATATATAATTAAGATATTATCCCTATTTTATTTTTTAATTTTCTTATGTTTATTATTGAAAGAGAGAGAGAGAGCATGAGCGTGGGAGGGGCCGAGACAGAAGGAGACGCAGAATCCGAAGCAGGCTTCAGGCTCTGAGCTGTCAGCACAGAGGCTGATGTGGGGCTCGAACCCACAAACTATGAGATCATGACCTGAGCTGAAGTCGGATGCTTAATCAACTGAGCCACCCTGGTACCCTGATATTATTCCTATTTCATTAAAGATAAAATCAATTTCCAGAAAAATGTGATTTATTCAAAATAGCTTCTGTATTAAGTGCTATGGCCAAGATTCAGCAAAGATATTCTAACCTTTAAGTAATTATTTTTCAATGCCACTTCTTTTATTTGTCATTTCTTTAGCAATTACCAAGTATTTATATTGTGGCAGAAACCACTCTAGGCATTTAGGAAAGTAAAGGAAATCAGAGATGGACACCAACCTCAAGGAATTTATGAATCTCTGGACCCCAAGTCAGTGTCATTTCCAGGTTTCCTGGCGACTGGTTAAATTCACACTTCATTATGACAATAGTTCTTATTGTTTTTTTCTTGGTATACTAGTTATTGTTTCTATTTCTTTACTGATTCCTCTTTTAGCAATATATGTGGTCCTCTTTGAAGATCTCTATATTCATAATTTAGTGTAAGGGCTGGCATACTGTGAGAGATGAAATACTTTTGGATTTTTTCTATTCCAAACCTCATTCATTCAGTCTTCTCATAATAACATATATTGTCATCATGTTTTGGAAAAGTTTTATCTACCCTCTGAGTGCTTGGGGGGTAGATGTCACCTACTTCATGGCCACAACTGAGCCAGAAGAAATGATGTGAGATAGGGTATGGTAGAATGTAAAAATAATGGTCCTAAGGAGACATATCTCTTTGCATCCATGACTTTTGCAGTCTATTCTATCATACACTCAGGGTTTGACCACACAGATCAAGTGACTTAGTTGCTAAATTAGGCATTAACAAATATGACACAAGGAGAGTTTGACAAGTACTGTCCCGTTATAGCTCCTCCTCTCTTGACACTATCACCAAACTTGGATTGTCAACTCATGAATGTTTTAAGCCATTTCATTCATTCAACAGCAACAGATAACTGAGACAAAGGCTTTGGTTCAGGTTTGGCACATTTTGTGGCAATATTGTGTTTAAGTATTCCCCTCTGGGAGGATTTTTCATGACATAGTTAGGGGGAAACAGCATGCTCCAAGCATTGTTAATGCTCTCTCCTCTAGTACAACTGGTGTTTTTGTTATAGTAAACTGTGAAAAAACAAACAACCTTACATCTAGATTACTTTTATTAATTGTATTTTATTCTGGGAAGAAGTACTAGCCTGTAAAAGAATCATTAACATTGAAGTCACACTGACAAAATTATTTACAATGCAGTGGGTTATTATTATTTAAATGCATATTTAAGGACGAAGAACAGGATGAGAAACTCCCTGAACTCTTCTTTTACTGTATAGTTAACAGAAATTAATGATGGATAGAAGCAAAGTATAAACTGAATATGAAATAAGAACAAAATAACAAGACAAACAAAAAGGAAAATCAGACACACTTAGGAAAAATTGTTCACAATTATTTTCACTTCTCTCCTGTCTCCTCCCCAGTCTCCCTCTCCTTTTATTTGTTATAGTGTGAAAGTGACAAAGAAAACATGTAGAAGGGGTGGTGGTGAACATCAACACTTTTTTCACAAATATTGTTTTTTGAATGGTAAATGTATTTGTACTTTACTTTTAGTGTACTGTAATCTATACATGGGGTTGAAAATCCCCAACTGGAGCTCCTGGGTGCCTTAGTCAGTTAAGCGTCCAACTCTTGATTTTGGCTCAGGTCAAAATCTCATGGTTCATGGTATTGAGCCCTGGGTCATGCTCTCTGCTAACAGCACAAAGCCTCCTTGATATTCTCTCTGTCTCTCTAACCCCTCCCCCACAAAATAAATAAACCTTAAAAAAAGAAAAAGAAAATCCCCAAGCACTCATCCATTATTGTGTGTGTGTCTGTGTCTGTGTGTGTGTCCTATGGAGTGTGGATTCAACATAAACTTAGAAAGATAATATATCAGTTTCAAATACAAATGTTGGATCTACTAAGTTAAATGTCCTAATCAAGCATTTACACAAATGGTGGAAGATCTACTGCTGTTACTATTACTAATAATTACAAGTATGCTTTGGTGACATAATGAATATTTTTTGCTATCATAACTGGTTTTGGGTGTAGTATAGAAAACTATAGAAAAACAGATGTTTTTTGTTTGCAGCATCAGGTGTTCCCCTGAATAGTCAGTAAGTTAAAACAATATTTCCCAAGATTGTGCAACCTTTATTTTTGTTGTCAATTGAGTTAGGTTTTAAAGTTACCACTATGAATTTTTAAAGAATTTCCTCAAAATATAATTTGTTATAAAATATATAGTAATACCATATAAATCATGTCAATATAGATATGAGAACTTCAGAGAAATACTTTAAGTAACAGCTGGAAACTTCTAGTGATTAATGTATAAAAGGAAAGTGGTCTGGAGAACTGAAAGAAAATAAATGGATATATAAAAAGAGAAAAAAAAAACTAGAGGGGAGATATGGGAAAAACGTGGGGCAAAATAGTAGCAGAGGGTCTACTAAGAAGGGGGTGAAATTGGAAAAGTAAATTAATTAATGATGGATGGAAACCAAACTCCAAAGCAGCAGGCAATGAAAAATCAAGGTCAATAAGCTTTTTTTTTTTTTAAATCTCAAAGGCCAACAAAACTGAAAAAAAAATAGTCAATCTTTTATGAAAGGATACAGTTTCTGAAATTAAGACAAATATTAAGGTGCAGGAAAACAGAAATCCTACCTGGATCTATTTGCCTTAACATCAATCTCCAGTGCCATGAGTTGTTTCAAGGGTCCTAATTTAGGATCCTGAGAGATGGAATACAATAGGCTCCTAGAGATAAAACCACTGAGTCCTGTATCACTATATTCATACATTTAATACCTCCATTTTGAAAAAAAAGCTGTTTTTTAATGTTTACTTTTGGGATAGAGAGAATGCATGTGCACAGCAGCGGGGCAGAGAGGCTGACAGAGGATAGGAAGTGGGCTCTGCACAGACAGCACAGAGCTCGATGCAGGGTTCAAACTCAGGAGTTGTGAGATCATGACCTGAGCCAAAATCAGACACATAACTGACTGAGCCACCCAGGCACCCTGATAACAATCATTTTAATGTTTAAATTTAAAGAAACTACTAAAATATTTCAAAGAAAGGAAAAATATATATATATATACACACAATGTCTCCAACTTTCTAAAACCATAATCTAGTTCAGGACCTCACCATTTCTAACCCAGACTTTTTCTTTCCTACTCTCTAATTTTGCTCCCAAGTAGTTTATCACTCACAATGCTACTAGAGTGACAATGCATTTAAATGAAAGTCTTCGATATCACTTACCTTACAATCATAATATGGTTTTCTACATGTCATAGTCCATACGTGGAACATGGGATGAAAGAAAGACCCTTCTTGATGTGAACTGTGATCACCTATGTAAAAGTACTATGAGGCCATGTGATCTCCTACTTTTCTTTCCCACACATCAGGCAATCTAGCCTTGTTGAATATTTTGAATTTTCTTTGGTGTGTCAAGTTCTTTCAAGTGGCTATTTTTTCAAATAAAGTTTCTTTTACTCTATTTTTTTTTCTTCTTTTGCCATCCAGCAGACTTATTACAATTAGATTTCAAGCCCAAGTTTATTTTGTAAGTTTATAAATTTATTTATTTATAGAGACAGAGCATGTGAACTGGGCATGGCAGAGAGAGAAGAAGAGAGAAACAATTCAAAGCAAGATCCACACTATCAGCTCAGAGCCCAATGTGAGGCACGATAGCTGAGCTGAAATCAAAAGTCAATTTCTCGACTGACTGAGCCACCCAGGTGCCACTCAAGCCCCAGTTTAAATATCATTATTTCTCTACAAGCTTTCCAATCCTTTCCAAGAAACCACTCCTAGATTTGTGTTCTCATCACACCATGACTTGCCCTCATTTTCAGGCTTATCACTTTGTTATAATCATCTGGTCATGAGTTCATACTTCCACTTAACAATCAGTCAAAGAATGGTAGTAAAAATGTTTTAAAATTCTTTGCAATACCAATACATACCTGCCACCTACAACAAGTAGTTAAATCTGAATGTATACATATATGAGCAGTGTGAATAAAATAAATATAAGGCACATAAATGCAGTAGTAACATGAGCATATATTATGCAAAGAGGTATTCTCTAGTTCTTTTAATGTTTACATATGCATTTTCAAACCTATTAGCCAATTATAATCATTACCAATCAACATACAAGGCTAAATTTGTTGACACAGACAAATTTAGTTTGATGATTTAAAAAAGAACTGGAGGAAACAATTAAGAAATGGGGGGAAAAAAGCCAATAAGCTAAATAAAAATGCTTGAGGAACCAATGCAATCATCACCCACACCTGACTCTCTGGTAAAATTCTTAAAAATCCAGTTCTTGAGCTTAGTGAAATCCAAGTGATTTGAATTAGTGTCCTCAGCTAAAATACCTTGCATGCAGAATCACCTATTGATTATTGAATAAATGTAACCAGAAATATTTCTTCAATCTGTTTTCTATCAAGATTTAATTATTCTTTGGCAAAGTCACCATCCTTCTGTTATGAGACCAAATCTAAGATCAAGGAGAAAGCATATTGAGCAGTCAAACGGATTTGCCCTAGTTATGTGGATTTTGAGTTGTGTTTGCTAAGTTAATTTATTAGTTCCAATGCTACAGGATTATAGAAGTCTGAAGGGTAAGGGAATGTTACTAGTGTTTTAATCTACAAGGATAGATTTACTCTGGTCTTGGTTTACAAGAAGGCATAGAGAAAGAGTAATCCAATAGATTCTGAAAAATGACTCTAAAGACATAGTAAGGTTAGCAAGGGATCTCAGATTTGCTCCTGTTTTGTTTCCCCCAATAGGTAAAATAGCATAATAAAAGTTAATATTGAAGGCAAGTTGGTAGCAAATAATCAAGAGAAATGGGATAACTGGCATTGCTGGATTCTTGTAAAAAGTATCAATATACTTTAAAATATGTGGATTAAAAGCAAATTTAAATAGAATAAAATTTGATTATAAAGAAGTCTTTGTTTCTGCTTGTAAACCAATTGTTAAATATTGCTTACAACAGTAATCAATTTAAATAGGTAGTGTCGTGGTCTTAATTTTACTTGCTGAGAAAAAGAGATATGCCAATGATTAGAATATAGTACATAGGCTGGCATCCAAATTTTTTATTATACTTTAATACAACTGATAAATTAGCCTATATTCATATGCATTATACAATTGCTTTATTTGCTAGATTTCTAGCAAGTATAATCAAGTTCTGCTCTCATATTTTCTTATAAGAAGCATTAGGTTAAAAAGAAATGAACAAGACAATGGTAATTATATGATGTATAGGTCTAAAAAAGTAAAGAGAATGAGAACAATAATGGCCCTTTCATCACAGGCTATTATGAAGATTAAATGGTTTAATATATGCATGTACCTAAAGTAATGTTAACAACCATATGTGTTTAGTAAATGTTGACTTATTGTCAAAAAAGATTTGTCATCTGGAAGTAGGAGACTAGAATTTATGACTTCAGGTATCCATTCAGCCCCGAAATTTTATAATGTTAGTTCTACTAAAATGGTGTTTTTATGTTTGCTAAAAAGTCAAAGTAAGTATCCATGTTTATGAGGAGACATTATATCTTGGCTTTAATTAAATTTATCAGCATACAGATTAAAAGAATAAACATCAGGTAGCAATTTTTCCTTTGGCACTCAATTCTACATTTTAAGATAACTAGGAAAATGAACAGAGAAACGGAAGTCTGTCTTCTAATATGAGCAATTTAAGAAGGGGGGTAACCTGTCTTGGATGATGTTTGTGTGTTTTATTAGAGATACAGTCTTGTGTTCATGTGAACTGATAGAAATAAAGTTAGTCCACATTAAAATGTTCATGTTGAGGCTATATATACTTAGAATCCAGCCACATATGCCAAAAATTAATGAAACCTGCAGCGTAATTTTTCTACCTTGTGGAACTACCTGATAAAGTAATGTCTGATGATAAATTGGGTTTATGGTGAGATGCTAGATTCAAGCTATAGTAGTAAATCTTCTAAACTAACTTCTCTTAGCCTGCAATCCAGACTCAATGTAGTGTTCACCAACTGTCCCTTGAATCAAACCCAATTTGACATACTACTATCTCCCTGGAAAGTTTTCTTTTATATGAGGTCACAAAGAGTTCACAATAATACTGAGAAAAGAAATATTTTGAGTAAGATAACTGAAATTCGCTTTCAAATGCATTTACCTTACTTCAGTATATATCCATTTATACCTTTAAGTTACATTACTTGAGGCTTCATGTATTTTTTTTCTCTGCTTGCAATGCAGATATATATTCTCAGACCAAGTAAGATTTATTGCTAAAGAGCTTTTCAGTGAGGTACACTTGTTTTTCCCTTAGGATTTCTCCTCAATATTAATGTCCATTAGTTGCTAAATATAAGGTATTTCATAAAGTGCCTGACTTCAGAAGATTCAAATTAAATAAATAAATAAATAAAAAAGCTTTGAAGTTAAAACTATGCAGAGCTATTGCCCACAATGAATAACATTTCTACAAACTGTTATGAGAAATCCTTGAGTTTGCTTGTCGCCAATTAACTTGCTGCTATATCCTATATGTTACTTTAATCCATTTCTACTAATAAGCAACACTGAGCCCTGATTGTGGCTTCCTTTAAGGTGGCTGCTCAAAATTCACATTTCTGCCAAGTTCAGATTATATAATTTGAAGTCAAGAGTCAGTAATTATCTAGATGAACATTTAAGTCAACATGCATATATTTCTGTCTTAATAGCCAGAATACTTAGAAACCAATTACGAACCAATGAAAGTTATCAGTTTATGTATATACCTTGTATTATCTACTTTAACTCCTTAGGTTGATTACCTCTGTTCTGTTTTATTCTAAAATACATTATTTTCTTTGTTTCCAATTTATATGCAATTCAGATGTTTCCAAAGTAGACAATATATAATAAATTTTAAATAATAAAGGTCTCTAATGACCAATTAAGGGGAGTACGGCCTATTTGAATAATATATAGTTACATTATGGTAAGTAGGTAAAAATTATAGATATAAATATTAAAAATATATAGTCAGAATCATTTAAGTTTTCTAAATTCATATTAATAGGTAATTGGTTTTTATCAACTTTCTTTACACTCAGATTATAGAACACATGACATTTTTGTTTTAAATCCAGCAATCAAGGAAACATGGTAACATCTATAAAATGAATACTTCACTAGAGACTACATATATATCAACTATGGCAATTACATGAAATAAGAAGAAAGATTAATGCTAAAGTTTATTTTAGAAGCTAATAAAGTGCCCTACAATTCCATAAAAGACAACAACAGAGACAAAACAAGAAAGAATTAAGTGAAACTTCTAATTCCAATACAGTGAAGTGAAATAAAATTATCTTGTAGTTTTGGAAGCACTATGATTAGACAGTGTTCCTAAGTAAAAGACTTTTGTTTCAAATCAACTGATTTTCCCTTCAATATATATATTTTCCTTATGGTAGACATCAACTATGGGGAAGCCACTTCTCTCACAGAAATTGCACATATATAGAGATTTTAAAAAGGCAGAAAATGCAAAGTTTCTTAAGAGAAGTGCAAAGTGCAAACCAGCTACTACTGGTCTGAAGGAGTGAAAATAGAGATCAATTAAGAAGATCAGTGGGGCGCCTGGGCGGCTCAGTCAGTTGGGCATCCGACTTAGGCTCAGGTCATGATCTCACAGTCCGTGGGTTCGAGCCCCGCGTCAGGCTCTGTGCTGACAGCGCAGAGGCTGGAGCCTGCTTCGGATTCTGTGTCTCCCTCCCTCTCTGCCCCTCCCCTGCTCATGCTCTGCCTCTCTCTGTCTCAAAAATAAATAAAAACATTAAAAAAAAATTAAAAAAAAGAGAAGATCAGTAAAAAGGAAAAGACATTCAGGACTTCCAAATTATAAGTAAGTTAAATGCTGTGGTGAGATCTTTCTTTCTTTTTCTTTCTTTTCTTTTTTCTTTTCTTTTCTTTTCTTTCTTTCTTTCTTTCTTTCTTTCTTTCTTTCTTTCTTTCTTTCTTAATGTTCTTAACTGTTTTGATTTATTTTGAGAGAGAGAGACAGCACGATTGGGGTTCAGGGGGAGGTGGGACAGAGAGTGGAGACAGAGAATACAAAGCAGGTTTCAGGCTCCAAGCTGTCAGCACAGAGCCCAATGTGAGGCTCAAATTCACGGACTAGGAGATCATGACCTGAGCCGAAGTCAGTCGCTTAACTGACTGAGTCACCCAGGTGCCCCGCTTTTTTTAATTTTTGAGAGTGTACAAATGGAGGAGGAGCAGAAAAGAGAGGCAGAGGATCATGTGGGGCTTAAACTCAAGAACCATGAGACCATGACCTGGGCCAAGTGGGATGCTCAACCGATTGAGCCACCCAGGTGCCCCAAGAAGGTATTTCTTGTGAAGAAAAGAAACAAAAGGGAGAGCAAACAAAATGGAGAGCAAAAAAGCAAGAGAGCAAAACAAAACAAAACAAAAACAAACAAACAAAAAAAACAGAAACCAAGAAATTGTTATGGTTGGATAAGAGAATAATTATGGAGAAGCAGTATTAGCCAAGCCCACAAAGATAAATTATAGTCAAATAACTGAAGGCCTTGTTTATTGAGAGGAGTTAGATAATCTGAGTTGTGATTATTTATTTTAAAGAACTTGAGCAGAAGAGGAACATTACTAGTGTTACTTTTTTAAGCAGGTGCAGAGAGAAGCTAGAAACAAGGAAGCTAGGGAGATGTCTGCAGTGGAAGCAATGAAGTAAATGCAAGCCTAAACTATCATTGTGGCAATAGAAATGGAAAGAAGAAGGTGTGCCTGGGTGGTTCAGTTAAGCGTCCAACTCTTAATTTCAGCTCAGATCATGATCTCGCGGTTCGTGAGTTTGAGCATTGCATCAGGCTCCATGTTTGGTTTGTGGTGCCTGCTTGGGATTCTCAGTCTCTCTCTCTCTCTCTCTTTCTCTCTCTCTCTCTCTCTCTCTCTCTCTGCCCCTCCCCACTCACTCTCTCCTTCAAAATAAATAAATAAATAAAACTTAAAAAAATGGAAAGAGGGCAAAGTGTATGAAAAATATGAAGAAGATCTATATATATACTGGACTGAGTAACCAATTAGAAATGAAGTAAGAGACACAGATTGAAGTATATTTAGAATTTGATTTGTGTGACTGAGTAAACAATTGTACCATTAAGATAATACTGGTCTAGGGCTGGCTTGAGAGTAGTGGTTGAATGGCTGGAACCCAATTTGGGAAGCACTAACACAACACTGAAAACATGATGCCTAAAGATGAGTATAGGTACCAGAAGGACAGGCATGAAGTCAAGACAAGATGAGAAGTGAAGAAGTGAACAACTGAGGTCTACTTTCTAGAATTTTAGTGCTGAAGAATACAAGAACAAAGAGAATATACTTTCAATAGGCAACAGCACTTCTTTCTTATTTTGATTTAGGAGCAGGTAAGTGAAAGCGTGTTTATTCAGTAGTGAAAGCAGCCAAATAGATATTGTGATATCAAGGTTTCAATAAAGATTATCAGCAACACAATAACCAGAGATTGAGATATCCAAATTCAAGCCAACAAGATAAGCTTTTAGAAAATGAAAAGCCCTTTTCTCCACAACTTCACCAATACGTGTTACTTATCTTGATTCTAGCCATTCTGACAGGTATAAGGTGATATCTCATTGTGGTTTTTATTTGCACTCCTCTGAATATTAATGATGTTAACCATCTTTTCATATGTCTGTTCCTCATGTGTGTGTTCTTTGGAAATATGTCTACTTGGGTCCTCCGCCCATTTTTAAATCAGATTTATTTTTCAGGTGTTGAGTTGTAGAAGTTTTTATACATTTTGGATATTAACTCCTTACTGGATATATCATTTGTAAATACACTTTACAATTCATAGAGTTGCCTTTTCATTTTGTTGATGGTTTCCTTTGCTGTGCAAAAACTTTTTATTTTGATAGAGTACCAATAGTTTGTTTTTGCTTTTGTTTCCCTTGCCTTAGGAGACATACCTGGAAAACAGTATGAAGGATCCTCAAAAAATTAAAAATAAAAATACCAGGGGCACCTGGGTGGCTCAGTTGGTTAAGCATCCAACTTCGTCTCAGGTCACCCTTTTGCAGTTCATGAGTTCAAGCCCTGCATCAGGCTCTCTGTTGTCAGCATGGAGTCCTTTTCAGATCCTCTGCTGTCCTCCTCTCTTTCACCCCTCCCCTGCTTGTGCTCTATCTCGGTCTCAAAAATAAATAAATACTTGGAAAGAAAAGAAATACCATATGATTCAATAACTCCTCTACTGGTATTTACCCAAAGAAAACACAAACACTAATTTGAAAAGATATATGCACCCCTATGTATATTGCAGCATTATTTACAATAGCCAAGATATGGAAGCAGCCCATGTGTACACCAATAGATGAATGGATAAAGAAGATATTATACACATGTGTGTGTGTGTGTGCGTGCGTGCCCACACACACGCGCGTGCGCGCGCACACACACACACACACAATGGAATACTAGCTGGCCATAAAAAAAGATGAGATCTTGTCATCTGTGATGACATGGATGGACCCAGAGCGTATTATGCTGAGTGAAATACTTTAGAGAAAGACATCATTAATTTCCCCTATATGTTAAATATAAAATACAAAGCAATGAATAAACTACATCATCTTTAATATCCTGAGGGGTAAGAGTTGCAGGAGGAGATGGAGGTTTGAAGAAAGTGAAAAGGGTCTGGAATTACTGTTCTATGTAATGTTCAAGGGAGCCAGGAAGAGAAGAATGTGAGAACTATTGAGCAGTAGTGCTGGTTTGGCTGAACTTTATATTAAAACAATTCCTTTGCTGTGACAACCATTTCAGACCTAAAAGATGAAATATTTTGAAATTGTCTTCTTTTAGTGGGACTCGGTATACTTCCCAAAGACTTCAAGAAAATCAAATAGGGTGGTAAAAATCCTACACTATAGATTAGAAAAAATAAAATCATAAAAGTGTTCTTTTCAAACTGAAGAGCAAGACATCATTAAATAAAATATGACCTAAGTGTGTAAGTGACGTTGTTGAAATTTTGTGTACATGGCAGGAAGCCACTAAACTTGATGTTTGATTTACTTGCAAACAAATCTACTGCCCTAATCACCCTTAAACCTCAAGAGATTTTTGCTTATCAAGGAGACAAGTTGTTTCAATATTATGTGTGTTTAAAAGAAAAGTGTGAATCCATAAAGAGAGAGATTACTCTGAAAAGAACTGCAAAAAACCATGGGGCCTAATGTTTATGCCATAAGATACTGGCCACAATTATATACTTCAAGTTATATAGAATATGGGGAGAAACCCATAAATGCACAAAAAGATATATATTTATAAAACTCTTCATGTAATGGCAAAGAATGTTAAATAAGATGATTTGTACAAGTGTTCTCTTGTAAATCTAAGCACTTCAGAAAAATAATAATAATCTGCCTAAGAAGGTGTTGAGAATTAGTGTTTCAGAGATAAAACTCTTAACAAATTTTATTCCATGCATGCTGGAAGGGCAATTCCTGTAGTGAAAGCAGCTTGTAGGAATAAGAGTTCCATTTCCAGATTTCCTGATGCCTAACAAGGGCATCTTGACCAGCAGATAAAAAGAGAATGTCCACCTGAGTTAGCGCCTAGGTTAACTGATTTAACTGTCTCTTGCATAAGCACATGGTATGTAGAGAAATAACTGCCATGAAATTAATGAGTAAACTCTAAGGCCAACAACATTCTCTGTCAGATCTGTGCTCCCATCAACCTGAGTTGAAGGTAGCTTTAGGCACTCACATGCTACTATTAATCCTCTCAGTGTTTCATATACCTCAACTTTTCTCTGATCATTCTGGCTACTGAGGGGTTGGGGGAAACGTGTAAAATTTTGCCAGTATTTTCTGAAATCTAATTCTTCTTTATGCCAAATTATCTTCCACCATTCCTTCTCTCATTTTTCAGCCTTCCTCATTTTATACTTTGGAGCACTGAAAAGCAGCGGTAGACCAAATCACACTACGTATAAATAAATATTTAGTTGTTTATATCTCTCAAGGACAAAAAGGAATACAGAAAAGTAAAGCCAGGACTGCCTAACAAGGAATCAGTAGGAGCTCCTTAAAGTGAGATGTGACCAGAGTTATTGGCCTAAATTCTGGAATTTGCTTCATGGGAAAAGTCTGAAGTTGATGCTCCCGAATAATCCTTTTGTGTTCTACTACTTCAAGTAAAATAGTATAGATGACATTCTGGGTTATATATAAGATGATGGATGGAGAGCCTAGGTGGCTTAGTCAGTTAAGCATCCAACACTTGATCTTGGCTCAAGTCATGATCTCACAATTCGGGACTTCGAGCCCTGTGTTGGGCTCTGAGCTGACAACACAGGGTCTGCTTGGAATTCTCTCTCTCTGCCCTTTCCTATAAATAAATAGATAGATAGATAGATAGATAGATAGATAGATAGATAGATATTTGTAAATATTAAAAAAAAGATGGAAAGGCTAGTCGGGCTCTTTATAATAACAGAAACTTAAGGTCAAGCACAAGTTGTGTTAGAATGGTGAGAACACTCACATTGTATAACATTTTCAAAGACTGGCACACACAGTCCTCATGATAGCTTATGAGAAAATAAGAACGTTTTATAGATTTGTGTGTGTGTGTGTGTATATGTGTGTGCATGTGTGTTTCATGTACGCCTGGATCATATATATTTAATGTCTATATTGTTGTATATCTATCTATATCTACTTCTTAATTTTTTTCGCACAGATGAGGAAACAGAGACCCAAATATTTTAATTCAATTAGGGATTATACATATCAGAGATCAGAGCTGGGGCTACAAATTCAAGTCTTTTTGACTACTATGACAGCATTAATTCTACATCATTCTAACTTTAACAAAATGCTACGGAAAAATTCCTGACTTAGAGTCCTGCAAACTGTTGGGCCTTGTATGACAATCTATAATTAAAGAGTTAGAGATAGCCTGGATTCCGGGATACTGACCAGACAGTGGACAACACAGAGGCATGTTTCTGTGTATGGAGACAGCTACACCTTTCATTTTCCCCTGCACAGGCAAAACTTATAGGGAACACTGCAATGGTTTTAAGTATTCTTGCCCTGTTCGCTCTTGAGATTATATAAATCAGATTAGCACTAAATATAATATTTTCTAAAGGGTGGTTTATCTGAAACATAGAGAAGACCAATGATAGGAAGGGTAGGATGGCAAGTATTAATGGACACCTTGAACCTACCTCACATTGTGTACAAACTTTACATGTACGGATTGATTTCCTCTTCACAACTATCTACTCATTTTATTATCTTTTTAATGTTTATTTATTTTTGAGAGAGATACAACTATGTAAAAAAATGAAAACTGCTTTCATTCCTTTTCACATATGAGGATATTAGAATTAAGAGAGTTTCATTAACTTTGCCAAAAAGCCAGACTGATAACTGGCAAAGTGAGCAAGAGTCTACATCTGCCCCTCTCCCAATCCTAAGATCTGTTCAAGGTATCACATCACATGCAAGTATCTTGCATGCCCAGGAGAGCCCATTCTCTCCAAGTAAAGTGAAAGGCAATCCCTTAACTGTACCATTGTCTCTCACAAATATTTTATGCTTTCCTAAATTTGGAATCTTTGCTAAATGTTTCATTAACTTAGTAATCTTTTTACTTAATGAAGATACTACTCATTTTATTAAGTTTAAAAAAATCAACATGATTTAAAATGACTCATATATGGGGCGCTTGGGTGGCTGGTTCAGTCGGTTAAGCGTCCGACTTCTGCTCAGGTCATGATCTCATAGTTCATCGGTTTGAACCCCACTTCGGGCTCTGTGCTGAAAGCTCAGAGTCTGGAGTCTGTTTCAGATTCTGTGTCTCCCTCTCTTCCTGCCCCTACCCTGCTCGTGCTCTGTCTCTCTCTCTGTCTCTCTCTCTCTCTCAAAAATAAATAAACATTATTTTTTTTTAAATGTCTCATATATATGTCACAGGATAAAAAAAAATATGCTTACCTTACTTATCTAATTGTCATATTAGCTTGCTGCTAGGAACTATGAGCAATCAGTATTCATGAAGTCATGCTATTTGTCAATAATTCAGAGAAACTTTGAGAATGTGCACCACAATTATTTATAGATTTATTCAAAGCATTCCAAAATTTATAGTCCCTAATCTGTAGTGTATATTTTATAAATCCTTAAGCATGCAAAAAGTAAGAGAGAAGCTCAATTCCAGTTCAAATTAAGCTATTGCCCTTGGAAAGAACTATATTATTAAAGTTTCATCATATATTTTACTGTCACTTTTTTGGCTAATGTATTCTCTTCAGTCCATGTACTGATCAGTTTGTAATCATTACTTAAAATCATTCGATTAGCTTTGTTGACATGCAAATATTTGATTCAAACATTTAAAATGATTTCAGTAAATGTGACAGCTGCCTTACCACTAAGTCTTATTCAATTTTTAGCTGTTATTGTTTTTGGAGCACTTAACAGTCTTTGATAAGATAATAATGGTTATTTATTTAGATCTCCAAAATTTTTAATTACTCTTAATACATTTAATTTACAAAAAAATTTTGAATATTCTGAGAGGTCAAAACCTGTATTCTTGATACATTTAATTCATAAAGTGTTTTGATATTTTATTCAAGAAGTCAGTGCTTTTCATATTTTTAATCTACCACATTTAAAATGTTTTATAAGTATTTAAGTATACTTGTTTTGCTATTTGTGATCAATTTGACTCACTAAAATACCTCAAGCAGCAAAATGTGTATTAATTCAGTAAAAATCAAGTTGAGACTCTTACAAACAAAACACTGTTTTAAGGTGCTCTGGGGCTAAGGAAAAAAATAAATCCTAGTTCTGCTTGATTAATCCCTCAGTTCACTGGAGAATTAGTTTATGGAAGGGCTGTGGTCTGTAATTAACATATGCCACCATTCTATTTTACATGATAAAGTCATTCCATGGCACTTATGTTTTTTGTTTTTTGTTTGTTTGTTTGTTTGTTTGTTTGTTTAATGGTGAAATGGAGTTTAGCAGTATGGATGAAAGCTTTAACCAGACCTCCTGGGCTTGAATTTGGGTTCCTCTACTTCTTACTGCAAGACCTCAAGCATGTCTCCACCACAGTTCAATATGTCTAAACTGGTGATTAAAATAGTATCTAACTATATAGCATTGTTTAAAGGATTAAGTGAATCTGACACATTCAGCACCTAGATCATTGTGTGGCACATAACAGGTGCCGTTAAAGTGTTCCTATACTTGTTATGTTAAAGTATGCAGAAGGTTTTCACTAATATAGTGATTTCTAAAGGATTTCTATGTGTTTTACAATTTGAAAGTATTCCCACTTTGATTACTTATTCTTAGTATCAATGCTTTCTTAGTTCTTATTTTAAGGTTTAAGAATTGTCTTTCTAGAATGTTCTTGTATGCCAACTAGAACTTTCATCTGATCAAAATTACACAAAACTAAACTTGACCCTAGTTATGTGTTGCATACCACAGGAATTTCACAGTATCAGTTCAAGGTATTGTTTCACAGCTAATGCTTAATTATTTCCACTCTGAGAAAAAAAGAAAAACAAAAAATAAAAGCATGCCCAGTAGCAAAATAGGCCTTTGCCCATAAACTTCTGAATTCAAAAATCTCTTATATCTCCTTTTATGTCCTTTCTCATTTACAATTTCTATTTCATCAATAAGATTTGTGTACGAAGTTACAGTTCAAGAGCATTTTCAAAGTCTTTTGAAGAGCCCTTAATAGACTATTATATTCATATAGGATAATACATATAAAAAGCTCTGTAGTCCATACAGCAAGTAGATTTACATGTGAATTCTTCACTAATCAACAACTATTCATCTTTAAACCTTATAATACTTGAGTTTCTTTATATTTAACACTTCAAGTATTATGCTTATAAAATTCTATGCTATCAATTACTAATTACTTGACCTTTTCATACATTAGAATTAGATAAGGGGCAATGCCTATTGCAAAAAAATTACCATGTGAATTTCATTTTTTACTTGCAAAAATATTTACCACAACCAAGAGATATTTAAACACTAAAAGATCATAAAATTTTATAGGTTTAGTAAAAAAGCTCTGTGCAGTGACTATACTTACAAAGCAGGAAAAGAATAGGTCCCCAGAGAAGTAAGAGCAGATATATTCAAAGACATAGGATGGCTTCTAGCATATAACTTTTTCACAGCAGTAAAGGGGTAGTGTTTCAAAAAGGGAAAGCAAAACAGAAACTAGAGAAGAATATTAAAATTTCAATTAACCAATCGAAAAACAAAAAGGTCATCAGTAAACTTAAAAAGAGCAGTTGTCTTAGTGTACCAGGGAAAATCCAAAGGGGGGAAAAGAAGTACAAGTTGGAGGTGAAGAAATAAAGTAAAAATAACCTAATTTAGCAGGAATTTCCCAATGAAGTCTATCTTTGAAATTTCCAAATTTTCAAATGCTACTCTTTCCCTTGTGGTTCACACCTTTCCTGACCCAACTTGCATTGTTTCTACTGGTTTGCCTCAGATTCCCAAGGAAATAAGTCTTCTGGAAGCCAAAGTCAAAGTGATTCAAGAAATTTCAATAGACATGTGTACATAGTTATTTAAACCAAATCCATGACGTAAGGTTTTCCTGAGAAGGCTTATATAACCTCTGTATTTCTGACCAAATCTTTCTTAAAAATATCTCCTTCTCATTGTCTGCAAATAGTGACAGGTTAACTTATTTTACCTATATGGATGCCTTTTATTTCTTTTTCTTCTCTGACAGCTGTGGCTAGGACTTCCAGTACTATGTTGAATAAAAGTGACAAGAGTGAACATCTTTGCCTTGTTCCTGACCTTAGAGAGAAAGCTCTCAATTTTTCACGCTTAAAGATGTTGCTAACTGTGGGTTTTTCACATATGGTTTTAATTATGTTGAGGTAAGCTCCCTCTAACCTCACTTTTCCAGAGTTTTTATCGTGAATGGATGTTGAATCTTGCCAAATACTTTTTTCTGCATCTATTGAGTTGGTCATATGATCTCTATCCTTTGTGTTTTGTTTTTATTTTTGTTTGGTTGTTTTAAATTTACATCCAAATTAGTTAGCAATAGTGCAGCAATGATTTCAGTAGTAGATTCCTTAATGCCCCTTACCCATTTAGCCCATCCCCCCTCCCACAACCCCTCCAGTAACCCTCAGTTTGTTCTCCATAATTACAAGTCTCTTCTGTTTTGTCCCCCTTCCTGTTTTCATATTATTTTTGTTTCCCTTCCTTATGTTTATCTGTTTTGTCTCTTAAAATCCTCATATGAGTGAAGTCATATGATTTTTGTCTTTCTCTGACCGACTAATTTCACTTAGCATAATACCCTCCAGTTCCATCCACGTCTATCCTTTGTTTTGTTGATGTGGTATATGACATTGACGATTTACAAATCAACAATGCAAACTGTCTTTGAATCCCAGGAAGAAATCCCACGTGATCATGGTGAATGATCTTTTTAATGTATTGTTGTATTCAGTTTTCTAATAATTTGTGGATTTTTGCATCTGGGATGCAATATCAGGGATATTGACCTGTAGTTTTCTTTTTTTATAGTCTCTTTCTCTGATTTTGGTATTGGGGTAATGCGATCTCCTAGAATGTATTGGGAAGCTTTCCTTCCTCTTCTATGTTTTGGAACACTTTTAGGAGAAAAGGTATTAACTCTTCTTTAAATGTGTGGCAGAACTCATTTGTGAATCCCTCAAAAAATTGTATGCATCCCCACTATGTTTATTACAGTGAGACATGGAAGCAATCTAGACATGGAAGTTATTTAAACCAATCCCATGAGATAAGCTTTTTTCAGAGAAGGTTTATAGAACTTCTATAGCATTTCTGACCATAGCTTTTTGACCAATCCATCAACAGACGAATGGATAAGGAAAATGTGATACACACACATTGGAATATTACATAGCCAAAACAAGGGATGAGATTGTGCCATTTGAGACAACATGGATGGAATGTGTTGAGACAACATGGAAGGAATTATGCTAAGGGAAACAAGTCAGACTGAGAAAGACAAATACCATTCCACTCATAAATGCAATAAAAATATGAATAAACAAAAACAGCAGAATCAGAACTATAAATATAGAGAACAAACTCATGTTTGCCAGAAAGGAGGGCGGGTGGGGGCTTGGGCAAAATGGGTGAAGAAGAGAAGCAGATACCTGTTATGGGGTGAATAAGTCACAAGTATAAAAAGCACAACATAAGGAATATAGTCAGTGATATTGTAATTAGCAATAGTAGCAGTGCTTGTGGTGAAAATAGCATAATCTATAAACTTGTCAAATCACCAAGTTGTACACCTGAAACTAATGTCACATCGTGTGTCAACTATACTCAAATAATAATTTTAACAATCCTTTTTTAGTTTGGGTAAAGTAAATCTTGTGGTTCTCCTCTATCCTCTACTTCACTTATACTAAGTCTTTCTCCTTCTTTTGACTCTTAATTCTATTTATTTAATGTCCTCCCATTGGAAACTTTTTAAATTTTTTTTAATGTTTATTTTTTGAGAGAGACAGAAAGAGAGAGAGCAAGCAGGGGAGGAGCAGAGAGAGAGAGAGAGAGAGAGAGAGAGAGAGACGGAGACATGGAATCTGAAACAGGTTCCAGGCTCTGAGCTGTCAGCACAGAGCCTGACACGGGGCTCGAACTCCGGAACTGCGAGATCATGACCCGAGCCAAAGTCAGATGCTTAACTAACTGACCCACCCAGATGCCCCCCTTTGGAAATCTTATGCACTCAATTTTCACCTAATGCAAAAACATCTATCTCTGCATTTCTTTTCTTGATCTCTTCTTCAAAAATTGATACTTGCATGTCAAAAGTTCTTTTGGACATTTCACACAGATGCCCCAGCCATGCTTTATATTCAACAATTTAACCCTGCAATTATTTAGTCTTTGACCTCACTGTAGTTCTTCATTCCTCCTGTACTAGGCTAGTGCACACTCTCCACCACCCCCCACCACCACCCTTTCTCTCCCTTCTTTTCTCTCCACTACTATTTAGCACACAAGTTGAATAGATATTTCATGGAGAGCATTCATCTTTTGTTGAGGACCAAAAAGCTTTGTTCACTAATTTGCTCAACTTTGATATGGTGCAAATTCCTCTTCAGCACTCATTTATAAGAAAAAAACTACTACTCTCAACGAATATGATTACTTGAAGTAGATTATAAGGAATATATGACCAATTGTGTTTCCTCTTATATTTGGACTGCTAAGAAATCACAGATCAAGATTTAATGCAGAGTTATAAAAAAACATATTAGAATTTTGTTTCTAATTTTCTGATCCTCTGTTTTGAGTACTCTTATTATGCAGCTTTGTTTATTACAAGCCAACTAAAAAATGTTTGTGCCTCAGGCTCACTAGAACCTTGTGGAAGGAAATCTTGTGGTCTTTGTCTATTACATAAAGATGAAATGCACAGATAGATTGGATTCATTAAATAAACTACTTGAGACTGTGTCTCCATTCATAAAACTTATAAGGCTAAGCAATTTCAGCAGCAGGAGAAATGGGAACCTATAAAAATATAACAGAAAAATAGAACAAATTAAATGGGTGTAGTTTTAAAGAGCTGTTTTGAAACACCACTTCATAGCTACCATTGTTTAAAAACTTGATAATCATTTTTAAAGCTTCATTTACCAAGTGAATCAAACTCTCTGCGTAAGTGCTGTACCCACCATCCAATCACTGAGCATGATAGCTTTGGTTAGCACTATTAGATGTAGAAGCATCTCAATTCATTTGTATTTTTTAAAGATCAAGGGGAGAAATCTAATTCCAGGGACACATTAAATTCAAATATTCAGACCTTATCTTAAAAAACTATCAGTTTTCTCTCATTTGTTTTGTTTTTATTAACAACTGGGTATTATGGTGCAGTTATCAAATAGACAGCACTTTTCTCTAGAAAAAGGATATAAATTCAGGCAGAACAGTAGGATGAGCTCAGCCACACCAGATTTGTCCCAGATTTAGAGAAGCATCTCTTTCAGTTTGCCATCTTTTCTTACTACTCTTCTCTTGCAAGTAATGCAATGAAAACAAATTTATGGTCTTTCAATTTTATCCTTCCGTAATTTTCTTCAAACAGCCTGCAGATGATACAGATTGTAACTTATTTCTGTCTCTAGAACTCTCCTTGTTAGGAAGTACATTGCATATATATAGGCTGATCCAAACGTATGAACTGGTAGTAGTCCAAAAACTCATTTTTTTAAATCAGTAGCTAGGAATACGAAACACATTTTCTCTTCAGAATGCCTCTATATGCAGTATATCAGTCTCAGACCAACTTATAAAAGCCAAAGAAGCTTCAATTTATTGAGGATCTACTAAATGTCAATATTCTATACTATATATATAATATATATAATATATATATATTATATATATATAATATATATATATAATATATATATATCATAACTCAATGCTATCCTAATCATTTGTTGTTCTTAATTGAGCTAATGCATACTTACATTAAGTACATAAAATGTAAACATCTTAAATTCATAGTTGGATACACTTATATATGTGTATACAGTCATAGAATGGCCACCTGGATCAAGACATTGAACATTTCCATCACTTCAGAAAGTTCCCTTTTGCCTCCTTTCAGTCCACACCCATCCCATTCCATTGAGGTAACCATTATTTGGACTTTTATTACCATATATTAGCTATGCTTGCTCATGAATGTCACATCAATGAGATTATACATCATATAATCTATAGTCTACCAAGTCTAGATTCTTTCTAAAAGATCCTTCAATGTCCCCACATGCTATGAGTAGAGTAGCATTCCAATTTAAGAATATGCCACACTTTATAGATTTTCTTATTGGTTTTATCTATAGCTAAATCTGCAATGAACACTTAATGCTCTAGGAGTACAATTGTAGAATCATATTGTTGGCCTACATTTAATTTTTAGAAACTGCCAAAAAGCTTTCCAAAATGGTTGTGGCAATTTTCATTTACACTGGAAAAATATGAGTGTTCAATTTCTCTATATTCTTGCAAAAAACTTCATATGGTCAGTAAATAGCCATGTAATTGGGTATGTTACTGTGATATCTCTTTGTAGTTTAAATTTGCATTTCTCTGTTGAAGAACTGATGCTAAAAATGGTTTATTTGAATAGTGGCCACTTGAGTAGATCTTCTCTTAAATATATTTGTAGGAGTACTTTATATAACATGCAAATGAGTCTTATCTATCCTAATGACTTTTGAGAAAGAAAATATTAAACTCCACTTTAATAATGGTGAAAATGAAGTCCTGAGAGGTAAAACAATTCACTAACATCATACATGTAATAAGGGTAGAGGAGGCATGAGGGTCTTTCTGCCTCACTCAATACCCTGTGTTCTTCAGAGCATCCTACACTATGCAGCACAGATTATAAGATATAACCAGGATACATGGCAAACGGCCCAGGGAAACCGGATCACAGGAACATTTCTCTCTAGGATAATAGGATGAGATATCCTTATTTCTACCAGTCTCCCTTCCTCAACAGTGGAAGTAAGATATCATTAGTAGCTCAGTGAGGCAGGGGCAAGGTATCTGGGAAAAAAGAAAATTAGCATGAGTAAAATGTAATGCATTTTAAAAACTGTGTCCCAAGGAAGACTAGTTACAGACATATTTTTTGCTTTGTACAGTAAAGTAGTGTAACGTTATAAAATGGATGAAATTAAAATGACTTTAGCCTATTAAAGCCTCTATAGATTCCTCTTAGATTTGTGTAATCCAGCATGTCTAAAATTATTTGGCAATAGAATACTTTCCCAAGGAATACCTATGAAGAGTTTGTGAAAATTAGCTTGCCATGGAAATAGCTTCCCTTTTTCCTTTTGATCTTTCTTTCCTGATGCACAATGGAAACCTATGGCATATAAATAAATTCACACACACTAGCATACACAGAGAAACACACAGCATATATTGAAATAAACTAAAACAAAAATCCAGATTCTTGTAAGCACTGACACAAAATACTATCTAAATGGAAAAGGGAAATTAATAGTAACAGCAATACATACCTCAGATACTGGCTCAGAAAAGGTAATTCATGCTACGGAGATAGTTACTGGAATGTCCAACTATGTTATGATCTTAGAAACAAAAGGGTAAAAGTGCCACCCTACCCTGCTCCCTCAATGCAAAATATACTGTCACTAATTCAGCCAATGTCCAAATTTCTGAACAACAGAAGTTTGGAAATTTCATAGACATTGGGAGGTGGGTTCTCACCCATACCTGGGTCAGTATGCTAGACAGTTGGATTGGGTCCTTACCTATTACCACACATTTTTAACCCAGATAGTTCACTCTGTTACAGTAATCAAACAAAGTGGAATTTATTAGAAACAACTATTACCAACTCCCTATTAATAAAACAATACATTTCAGCTATGAAAAAAGCCACAAGGACAATATGAACTTTACAATTTCTAAATATCTTTTCTAAAAGAAGGCACAGAAGGTTTGCTTGGACTTCTGTTTAGTAATGTTCTTTGTAGCATTATTCATTACACACTCACACACACATTTATTAATGCATACAGACAACAGTACATAAAAGGGCTTAATATTAACAGAACCATTCAGATGAATACAAAAATTTTTTTTTTCAACGTTTTTTATTTATTTTTGGGACAGAGAGAGACAGAGCATGAACGGGGGAGGGGCAGAGAGAGAGGGAGACACAGAATCGGAAACAGGCTCCAGGCTCCGAGCCATCAGCCCAGAGCCTGACGCGGGGCTCGAACTCACGGACCGCGAGATCGTGACCTGGCTGAAGTCGGACGCTTAACCGACTGCGCCACCCAGGCGCCCCCGAATACAAAAATTTTTAAGGCCACAGAAATGATTAACATATGTAGGATCAATAAAATCAACCAGATATACGAACTTTACATAAATTGTATGTATATACAATTATATTCAATGGTGACAATGGCAACTTTCAACTGAATAACCATTACCTTTGGATATTGTCATCACATGATATGTTTTTCTTGCTTTTCTACAATATTGACATTCTTTATGATGTCGTAAGTTACGTCTGTGACATAATCCTGAGTCAAAAATGGATACAGAACTCTAAGACATTATAAGAGATACAATTATGTGTATATGTCATGACATGATTACATGTTTATATATTTTTGAAAATGAAAATAGTTTTTGAGAGCTGGTTTCACGGGTTTTTGTTGCTATAATTTAAAATACATTTATTTGAAAAGTCATTCAGAGAAGTATATATTAGAATTTATGTTGGATAAAAATGTATTAGTAAGCCAGAAGGTAAGCTGAAAATGCATATAAAATAAAAACCAATTTAATAGAGACAAGAAGAATACAAGAAGAGATGACAAATATTGAAAACATAGAACACATAAGAATTGAATTAATAACCAAGAGTAAGTTGCCTGTTGTAACCCATCTTGTTTACACCTCTTTACAAAAGGTAGAAATATAAAATTAAAGAAAACTTTCCAGAACTTCACAAAAGCATTCAGATTGAATTCACAATGACCTCAATAAAGTTACCAAGGAAATAGTCTTAAATTTCAAGGAAAAGGAGAAGTTTTTTCTATGTCTCTAAAAGAAAAAAGCAAAAATCTTTCAAAGAAGGCAAGGCATGATTGTTTCAGGGTTCTCTACTGTGACAGTCAACATCAGAAGGTAATATAGAGGGATAACTTCAGAGTCTTACAAAAAAAAGAGGTGTTATTCAAGAACTTTGCTTTACCCAAGCAAGTTTTCATTCATATGTGAAGATGAGAGACAGTTTCAGACTTGTGAACGTTCATAAAATTTACCACAATTTTATTCTGCAGAGGCTGAGAAAAATAACATAATAAATGAGAGCACTTCTCAGCACAGATGTTGATTACTATAAAACCTTGGTCAATAACTATATACTAAAAAAAAAAAAGGTACACATTTATTAACTGAATTAGATGTGCAGCTATAAATGTATTAAAATTTTGGTATTAGAAATTAAAAACATTTCTGATTATTATAACATGCTGTGAGGAGAGAAAAGCATAAAGATGTGTCTCCCTTACATCAAAAGGTGAAGAAAGGAAAGAAAAATTATAATAGGTATGTATAATATTCCTTGTGAGCTAGTTATGATTCTCAACCCATATTTAATAAAATCAAAGATTAAACTTATTAGTTGACTAAATATTAAAAATGTAACAAACACACCAATAAATTAATGGTACCATTTAACCCAGAATTAAAAGGATAATTCAATGTAACAATCTTAGTATATCAGTAGGCTAAAACATTTAACAAAATCATTCAAAATTTAATCAAAAGTAAAAATTTAACATATCTCCCAATAAAATACTTTCAAAGACTATAAGAATTCCGTTTAGAAAAAGTCACATAACCCAAAACCAACATTACAATAATGGCAAAATGATGGCAGTAACCCTTTTCAATTCAGTAACAAAGAAGATTATCTTCTGCTATCAATATTGTTCAATATTAAAGAGGCTTCCGATAATTCAAGAGGAAGGATGAATAGGAATATTTGTTATAAAGATAAATACTTGGGGCACCTGGGTGGCTCAGCTGGTTAAGCTTCTGACTTTGGCTGTGGTCAGTATCTCACAGTTTGTGGGATCAAGCTCTGTGTCAGGCTCTGTGCTGACAGCTCAGAGCCTGGAGCCTGCTTCAGATTCTGTGTTTCCCTGTCTCTCTCTGCCCCTCCCCTGCTCACATTCTGTCTCTCTCTGTCTCTCAAAAATGAATAAAGGTTAAAAAAAGTATAGAGATAAATATTATTATTTATATATAACAATGCATGTATTGGAAGGATCAGCTAAATTCTCACTACTAATAATAAAGGAAGTCAATAATGATTTCTGATGAATGGTACACAATCCAACACTTACGTACTTCAGCAAAGACCATTAGGAAAACACAAATGATAACAGACACTATCACAAAAATTAATTTACAAGATGGCAAATCTTAGCTACTCCTCACATTAGCAGCAACAACATTCTTCTGAATAACCATAAATAAATAAATAAATAGATAGATAGATAGATAGATAGATAGATAAAGCTGTTGATAAAACTTTATTGAGTTGCAGAAAATGATGCAAATAAATGGAAATATATATGATGGACCTGGATCTCTCAATTAATAGTGTAAAAAGATAGGAAATATATAAGCTGAACACAATTCCGAATACTACAAGCCATAGAGAGCCTAAATACTATAAATTAATTCCTATATAATTCCAAATAGTAAACACTTTATGAATGTAATAAGTACATAGGCTTAGAAGAATTCCAAATACAATCAAAATATAGTTTTTAGGACTATGATTGCTGATTGAAAAACACACTGGAAAAAATAAATGAGTGAAACTTGAAATAGTAATTATTGTGCTATTGTTGCTGCTACTACTACTAATACTGTGATGCCTCTTATCTATGATTTGTTCAGTGTTGGACCTTTTCCTTACTGTTTTTGTCATAATAATCCAAAAATCTGATGAGGAAGGTACTATTACTACAACAGCCTTTTTTTGTTAATTATATGAGAAAACTGATGGTTGGGAAGCTTAATATGTTTCCTGATATTATAGACGGAAAATAATAGACTCAAGATTTGAATGTATGCAGGGAGACATCATGGCTACTGCTTAATTATTTGAAAATGAATAATAAATCCCTTAAGTAAACAACATTTATGAAAATGTGGCCCTGGCTCTAAAGCACAAAATCAAATACGTAAAACAGAATGCAGATCAGGCATTGGAAAACCACATAAAAATTTAAAAATGGTAATGTGAGGTTTTCAAAAGAAAGGCAGAATTATTCATGGTTTTGTGGCACCCTGATAGCAATTCATGGAAGGGGAGAAATGAGAGACACAACTCACTCAATGATTTAAAATAACTGTCAACATTAAACATCAAAAATTATCACTCAGCAGGGTATGACTAATGTAGATGTTGAGTGTCCTACAGATGCACTTACTCTAGGAACTATGATAACAAGTACTATGTAGAGAGTACTACAGTTCCCAGAGACCCCATGGTTTGTGGCACCAGCCATATATAATATAAATATAATAATGAATATAATAAGTACCTCACCATGGGGAGGCTCACTTTCCACCTATCCACTTCAGCTAGTGACCAGACATTACCCATCTGTCCACACTCAGAATGCACAGCCAATTGCTCTGATGTCTGCCATGCCCTCACACCATGAGGCAGGTCAAATAAAGATCCGTTCCATTGTGCAATGCTAATGCTAATGATGTATGGTGGGGAAAAGAGCACACAACTTCAAAACACAGAGTTAGCTGGCTAACCTGGCTCTACTCTCAGTAGTTGTGGGATGTTAGACTCAGCATCTGCAAAAAGGCAATAACATTGCCAAGTTTACTGTGTTATTTAAAGAATTAAAAATAATTTGCTTGTAAAACACCTGCATTATTCCCGGACCAGCATTAAATAAGTTATTTTTTAATGATTTTATCATTAATATGATGATGGACAAACTCAATACAAAGCACAAAAAAAATCAAGAAAGCATTTTTAGTTATATTGCCAGAGAGTGTCAACATACAGAAGAGATGACCAGCAAGACATGGGGAGAGGCAAGCTCTGACAAGGGACCTTAAGCCTGTTTCCCCTTCTTTTACAGCGTAAGCAAATAATATTCCTACCCAGAAATACTCATGGGTGTCCTGTCTTTCAGTGACTCTGTGCCCTAAAATACTCACCCCCACTGTCTTCTTATGGGAAGCATCCAAGAGCAGCGCTCACTGGCAGTCTCCTTTCATGAGCCACCTTTACCTGCCCTTAGGAAACTGCTTTTCTCCACAAGAGTCTACCTATACTCTGCATCCTCCCCATATTTCAAATACTCCAAATGAATACAGATTCTAATAAGATCCAAACCATTTCATTTAAAACATGGGAAAATGCACACACACTTATTCCTTATACAGAAAAGAAAAAGAAAAATAGGAAAAATATCAATGTGTTTATACACGTGTGTAGAGGTAAAAGAGTGATAGTTATGATTATAAATGATCACCAATTATATCAATATAGGAATGTAAGACAAAGATCTAAAATGGATAATATTACATACAGGCAAACAACAAACAAAGTTGCTAAAACAAATAGAGAAGAAAAGGAGGAGAAGGAGAAAGGGGACAAGAAAAGAAATATAGAAGGAAAATCATATAGGAAATGTTTTTCCAGAGCAATGAAATGCAAGTTAAAATAAAATCTAATTTTTTTGGCAATCATTAAAGTAAAAAAAAAAAAAAAACACAAAATAAGCCATGTTGAAAAGATATTAAAATTGAATTAGCTATTCAGGGATGCTATATACACATAATCTGCACAATGCTTTAGAAGACATTTAATATAGGTAATATGTAAGAAAAACCACAAAATTACCTTGTCCTTTGACAAAAGAAAATTCATTTTAAGACCTTATTTTAGGGTAGTAAACTTCAATTTAAGGAAAAGATGACATATTTGAAAATGTTCTTTGCAGCAGTTTCTTAATGTCAAAATTTGGATGGAAGCTAAAAATTCAACATTAGGGAATGATGGCATAATAAATTACTGTAAATTGCTTTGCAATTGAATTTTGATGCAGAACTTAAAGTATACTTATGAGGACAGAAAAAAACTTACTGGATGCTAAAAAAAAGCACACTACAAAATGCCAGGTGAAGTACAACTGTAGCTCTGATAATTAAGGTGTGTGTGTGGAAGAAAGTAGGCCAAACATATTGTACAGTAACCTATAATTGTGTTAGGCTAATGGATTCTTGGCTGCCATAATTTATACAACAGTGTTTGATATTATTATATTTGCTTTTCAGTAACTATATTTTATAAAAAATATGGATTATGACATAGTTTTGATTACATATGATCAAAAGAGTAATTCCAGTTTGTTATATGGAGTTTCTGTTCCAATAAGTTCACAGACAAAACTAATGCACAGCACACAGAAATACTGGATAAAGATAAATAACAACTTTAAAACATATACACCTAAATGAAAGATAAAAGACATCCCAAGTACCAGAAACAAAGGAACTGAAAGTAAGAACAATTAATGAGTAAGCTGATGCTACAGAGTGGATGAAAAGGAGGGACTAGAACCAGTGACCTACTGCAAATTTGAGATATAGTACGTCCATAGGACAGGAGAAAATGTATTAGGCCTACATAATCTATAAGTTGAAATATCTCCCTACTTAAGAGGTACCCTGATTAAAGTGAACTAGGAGCCAGTAAGACCATAAGCAAACACACAAACTTTTCTACCTGGCCTCTAGGTACAAAAAAGAAAGCCTCAGAATGGAAATTAGTCACTACTTGTTTTCAACAATGTTTTTCTGATATGGAAATCAACATGTTAAGGACCTAACATAAAGCTTAATCTTGAGCCAGAAATTCTCTTATGATATCTGGTAGAAGCAAACACACATCCACCACAGAGGGATTATTATACAACAGATCACCTAAGATTTATAAATAGAAACAAAAACAAGTCCTCTTAGAAATAAGGTTTTATTTAAAATAAGATAAAAGTCTGTCTTAAATGAGTATCAGCAAATAAAATAAAAAAAGAATGTGCAAACCTAAGATAATAATACAGTAATGTAAAAAGGCCTACAAAACAAAAGTCAACAAATAAAACCATATGATAAGAAATTTTCATTAGGAAAAATACAATAACTAAAATAAAATTCATTATATTTGAGGAGAGATTACATGGATTGACAGATATATCTAAATCACGTAAAATATAAGTAGAAAGGTCAAATGTCACCAAGGAAGAGACAGTCCAAGATTTATCTAATATTTGCTACAGTCAGAGAGACTAGAAGACACAAGAAAAAGCACTATTCAAAGAAACAATGGCTAAGAATTTGCAGGGGTGACGAAAGACATGAATTTTCAAATTAAGCATTCAGAGTAAACCCCGTGGGAAGGACTACACCCTGACACCTTCTGTTGAAAATGCAAAATACCAAAGGCAGATATCAAAACTTAACCAGAGAGAAAAAGCTTGTTAAAACAAAGTGAGTATATGTATGTATACATGCATACATAAATGATGTGTCATAACCAAACATGGTTTATTCCAGGAATACAAAAATTGCTCAATATTTTCCTTTGTATACATTTAATTCCTCAAAATAGTAGATTAAAGAAGAAAAACCATATGCTGTTACTAGTAAATACATAAAACTCATTTGACAAAAGTTATTATCTCTTTATGGAATGGATATAGAAAAGAAGTCCCCTAACCTAGTAAAGATGACTAAAAACGTATAGTAATAGGAAAGTAATGGTAAGATTGAAAATAATTCCTTTTAAAAATAGAAAAATGAGAAGGAGGTACACTATCCATGCTTTTACCCAGCAATGTCCTCAATTTCAAAGCAGGCAAAACAGACATAACAATTAAAAGAAAGAAACAACCCACAGATGATGTGGTTGTCCACACAGAAAATGGAAATGATTCTGAAGCAATTAGGAATGTTCAGCAAATAGGAATATTCAGCAAGTTTCTTCCCTACACACAACCAACAGAATACTGGGAAATGTTTCAAAAGGTAGCATTCACAAAAGGAACAAAACTATAAGGTACAGGGTAAGAAATTTAACAAAATAGTTGAAGAAATTTGCAAAACATGATATAAGGACAAAAGAAGATGTGCATAAATAAAGTAAATCATTTTTCTTGGAAGGAGACCATTAAAGATGGCAAAGCATTAAACTATGGGTACAGTGCCCTTCCAAATGAAATCCCAATGGGATTTTTTATAAAAATTTTTATTTTTTATACTTACACTATACTGAGCTTATACTAAAGCTCAGGAAACAGCAAAGCGTCAAGGTAGTAATATAAAAATACAAAAGGGAGAACTCACCTGTGGGCTATCAAAATCCGTTACATAGTACTATATAGGAAATTGATTTCAATATCAAGTTAAAATCATTCCTTTTCTTCAAATATGTACAATTTGTGTAAAATATAAATGTATAAAATTGTTTCAATACACAAAGTAATGACAGTATGAAAATTTGCCAGAAGATGATGTGTATCATCTTCCTGATAGTGGTCCCTTCTGGGGAGAAAGAGAAGAGAAAATTAATGAAGTAGCATACGGTCTTTGCTGTGGAGGCCGCCCTGTGCATTGCAGGATATTCAGCAGCATCCCTGGCTTTACACATTAGATGAGAGTTGCACCCCTCCTGTCAGTCCTGACAATTAAAACTGTCTCCAAAAGTTGTCAAAAGTTCTTCAGGGGCAAAATTGCTTCCAAATGAGAACCACTGTAGCCAAGTAAGTCTTTGCTATTAGTTTTCAAAATGAAAGGGGAGGAGAAGGGAACAAAAGAAAGATCTGGACTAAAATTGCAAAATGGCAACATCTTATTGAATTTGAGGGGATGGGGGATACGAGTGCCAGTCACATTCTTTTTGTGTCTTTTTATATATTTGAATTTTCAAAATTTTAAAGCATCACTGGATAGTGTAGCACTATAGTCTAATTGTTAATAATGCTGGCTGTACTTTAGAACTAGCTTGTTTTGTAATCTATCTTAGACTTCAGTATTTATATGATTTTGTACCCGCTTCCTATTTTCTCCAATCTGGTAGTTGTGAAAAATAAATTAAATAACCATATGAAAGTCTTAGCACAGTGCCTAGAACATAACGAATGTTCAAAACAAAGTTCTCCTGCATTTTAAATTAATATTATTTTGCTTATAAAGTCCTTATGGAAGCATTCATGATATATGGGTAAAAAAAATCATTGTTATAGTCATAGTCATAATGATAAGATATTTTATTTTTCCAACTGAAGACACGTCTAAAAATATTTTGTGTGGTCAATTTCACTTTACAATTAAAACTGGAAAGTAATTATTTAATTGAAAAAACATGAAAAAATAGCAATCAAAATACCAGCAGACATTAAATACTGAAGAATCCACAAGGCCAGATAGGTCCAAAGAATAACCTCTATTGTCACTCTTTTAGTTTGTGTCTCACGTCAAAAAGGACACACCTCACAACAAAACTTTATATAGTTTATAAGATATCACAAAATGTAAAAATTCTTGCTGTGTTCTCATAAGTGCAAAACATTATATATAAATTTTAAATTATAGGATTCTTAGATTCTTAAGCTAACTTTAACAAGAATAGATGAAGTCATTGTTTTTCTCAAGTTCTTATTTAGAGGGTGTTAGAAGAAGTTTAGAAAAATGAAAAGTGTGAAAATTATGTTTGGTTTTAGCACTTCATACACAATGAACCTGTTTTCCAACACTTCTCAAGTTACTAATACTGCAAAATATTTATTTTGCAAAGTCCAGAATGGCATCTTGAGATTAAATGTTTGTGCTATTCAATTTTTGTTAAGATTCACATTACAGAAAGTAGTAACTCAGTTTTCAATAATTTAAACTGCAGTCCACAAGTCTTGAATTTCTTTAACATAAGATGTCAAGTAAAACCAATGTTTAAGCAGGATAGAGTACTGGGGGTTGGCATAGATGCATGGCAATGTCAGTGGAATATCTGTAACCACAAACAGGCTACTTTCGCTTTGACAGGCTGGGCTGGAGCTGCTGGACATCTTCACATTATCCGGGCTAACTGCTACTGTAGTAACAATATCCAATGTTGGAGAGAAAACAAAATGTTCAGACCACTTTTTCCCCTTTTACCTTGGTGCCTTAAGATTTCTCTTAAGAGTTCTCTTAAATGCAAAGAAATCATTTATGACATCCTAGGAAATTCAAATTGAATGATATCTGACACATCAAACCTAAATATTTTTTTAATATTAAGAAAGCAATCATAATTATAATAAAAATTCTATTTAAAATTATTTCCAAAAGAGGCACATAAAGAAAAAAATTAAAAACATGTTTCATATCATTTTTAAATAATTGAATGTGAGTAAAGGAAGAGATTATATTACAAATAAACTGAGTGCTTAATATTTTAAAACATTAAGATTATTTCAAGGGTATGGTCACATGAAACTTAAATTGTTATAGCCATAGAGCAATACTCCAAATTCATTCAAGCACTTCAAATTGGCCTGCATGAAAATTTGCCATCATTTGTCATGTGACACATGTGGCCAAATTACATTCAATCCTTCTTGTTATACTATTGGCTTTTTAAAAAAGAAAACTTTGAAGAAAACAGAACACAGAAAGGCTAGCATAGACAATAAACAATGATTTAGAAAAACAAAATCCAACTTAAAATTGAGAACATTTCTCTCAGAATCACATACCAGAGAGTATACATAGTAACTCCTATAGAGAATTGTTAGCTTAGTTGTGTTTGTGTAACTTCTAGCTATTAGCAATCTCACTTTTATCTAGAGATGTCTTGGTGTTATTAATTCACAGTAATATACTCTTTAAATGTTACACTGTTTATATTTGAGAGAGAGAGAGAGAGCGCGCGAGTGGGGGAGGACAGAGAGAGAGGGAGACCCAGAACTCGAAACAGGCTCCAGGCTCTGAGCCCATGTGGGCTCGAATCCATCAACCAAAAGATCATGACCTGAGCTGAAGTGGACACTTTACCAACTTAGCCACCCAGGTGCCCCCACAGTAATATACTTAGAAGACATGATCTAACAATAGCATTTTCCTAATATAGAAATTGATGAATAAGATAAAGCTTGTGTATTCACATATATATGCGAATATGTGTCTGTGTGTGATATTAGTAACAAATACATGAAATTTATTCATTTTGGAAATTAAATTCCAAATGGTAATATTTTATTTAATAAATTACATATTATTATAATTATATATTATATTATATTATTTGATATAATTATATTAAGTAGACAAACAAAATGAAAACAGTGCTCAGTTATCCTAATGTTTGAAAAGTTTCAAGAGATCAGTGGAAATTAAACATTCTTTGGACTCATGAAAAGGGATCATTATAAATTATTGTTCCTGTTATTTCTACATAATAAGAGTCACACAACTCATCTTAATGTTAAGAATCAGTTGTGAATTATTTCATTTAGTGTTAGAATCCTATAGAAGAGAGAGTTTTAATAATCTAAGACTTAAATCAGAACACCACCTAAAAATTACATTATATCAAACTAGGTAAAATTCACAAATTAGTTATTGTGTTCCATTTAAAACCTAATAAACATTGTTACACTTACAAGGGGAACCACAGGAAGCTTATTTTTTACTTACAATATATAACACTATGTTGTTTAAACTATAAAATTCTAAGTCTAATCTTACCACCTACTGTGTGACCTTGAACATACAATCTGAATGCCTTGAACCATAGCATTCGCTTCTGGACACTGTGGATAATATCCATATCTGTAAAGCATGTAGTAATTTCTAAAGGAAGTAATCTATAAAAACCTCTTTATTTAGATTCCTGCCTATAAGATGTATGTTCCTACTGTATCATGCCCATTATAAAGAGGAGACAGGTGAAGAAAAGATAATTAACTTATATAAATCACATTATATTAGTAAACTAAAATAATACAGACTGATTTCTTTTCTAGCGGAAAGCAACACTAAACATTCCTTTCATTATTCCGGGTGTTCGTCTTTAATTAAATGACATATCTGAATCCACTCACTATGTTTTCATATTTCCACATAATTCAGGTAAACATTCACTCATCTCCGTTGAGGAAAATTTCAGAAATAAACTCTACTGTCTACAAATCTGAATGTTGTATCCCAATGAGATTCTAAAATAAAATTCTAAAGTTAATGTTTAAATCGTTTTTCATGTTTTTCAAAACATAATTTTTTAACTTTTTAAAAAGAAGAAGAAAATACAAAATAGTTTTTCAAAAATGTTTAATGTTTATTTATATTTGAGAAAAAGAGAGAAACAGAGTGCAAGTAGGGGAGAGGCAGAGAGAGGGAGACACTGAGTCCCAAGCAGGCTCCAGGCTCTGAGCTGTCAGCACAGAGCCTGATGTCGGGCTGAAATCACAAACTGCAAGATCATGACCTGAGCAGAAGTTGGACCCTTAACTGACTGAGTCACCCAGGACAGAATTTTTAAAAGGATCTTCAAAACTAATATTTTTTAATCATTATGGGGTGCGTGGGTGGCTCAGTCGGTTAAGCAAGCAGTTTGGCTCAGGTCATGATCTCGCAGTGTATGAATTCAAGCCCCATGTCAGGCTCTGTGCTGACAGTTCAGAGCCTGGAGCCTCCATCGAATTCTGTGTCTCCCTCTCTCTCTGCCCCTCCTCTGCTCACATTCTGTCTCTCTCTCTCTTTCAAAAATAAACACTAAAAAATCATTAAATGAACCTCACAAAACACACAATGTAATTAAATCAGAAATAAAGTTTTCTGGCAATGGTTTTGTTTACAGAATGTTTGAGTAGGCTAAAGTAGATGGTATATGTAGAACACTCATCATCTTACTTTCCTTAGAATGCTAAAAATTATGGGACAGAGGAGCCTGGGTGGCTCAGTCGGTTAAGCATCTGACTTCAGTTCAGGTCATGATCTCATGGTTTGTGGGTTCGAACCCCGCATCAGGCTCTGTGTTGACAGCTCGGAGCCTGAAACGTGTTTTGGATTCTGTGTCTCCTCTCTCTGCCCATCCCCCCTCTCCCTTGCTCATACTCTGTCTCTCTCTGTCTCTCAATAATAAATAAACATTAAATTTTTTTTAAAAAAATTATGGTACAGATTTTTCATCCTCAAAATTGGTGTCCAGATACATTATGTTCCAAAGCTGTATATCAGTCATTTACCCAGAGAACAAGCAACACTAGGGCTACCTGTCTGTCACATGAACAACACTAGCTAACTTTCTTTTTTTTAATTTTTTTTTCAACGTTTTTTATTTTATTTTTGGGACAGAGAGAGACAGAGCATGAACGGGGGAGGGTCAGAGAGAGAGGGAGACACAGAATCGGAAACAGGCTCCAGGCTCCGAGCCATCAGCCCAGAGCCTGACGCGGGGCTCGAACTCACAGACCGCGAGATCGTGGCCTGGCTGAAGTCGGACGCTTAACCGACTGCGCCACCCAGGCGCCCCTACACTAGCTAACTTTCAAATTTCAGTCTTTTATATAAAAACACATACCTTTCAGGAAAGATAGAGAAAAAAGGGGATGCTTGAGAAAGCAAAACCTAATGTACACTCTGAGTATGACTTCAACAGTATACCACATATTCTGAACAGTATACCACTATGTTCTACCACAGATAGATATAATATAGTTTGAAAAGTGCTGAACAAGACACCAGGAATGAATTCACAACTTCATTAATCAAGAATAGTTTGTGGAAAAGTATAGAATATTCTTAAGGGCTTCCACAAAACTATTCAATCTGAATGGGCTATATTTGGCAGGGATGTTAAGAAAATTTATGGTCGTATTTTGTAATTTTACTTATTTTTTTAATTCTTTAGGTCCTGAATTTTCCATCCTCTGATGAGGAGGGAAAAATCTGAAGGCAAGACAAAACAGGAAGACAGATATGAATGCTATTATAACCTGATACAAATGGACTCCAAAAAACCAAGGTCCCATCCTAATGGTGTTATGCTCTATTCCTGTAAGAGGAGTTAAAATATAGGAGGTAAAGATCCAACCCCACCTCCCCTCGACAAATGACCACATTTAGATGATGAACCATTCCAGGCCCAGCCTGGTTTGCTGACAGTACAGAAATTTCAAAAGACAAGCACAAATAATAGAATTTCCTTCAGTGTGCCTTCAGTGGTTGGAAGTCCTATCCATTCTCTATCAGGCAGCTAAGATGGATGAGCAGGGAACAGAAACCATCAAATTCTTAGTGTTCTGGTGGGACTGCCATTCTCAGTCGAACCTGCCACAGTCCCAGCATGGCAGTCCCCTCCCCAAAAGACCAGCACAAACCCCCCTCTAAGCACCCCATCTCCCAACCAGAGAGTTCTGCAAGGCCTCAGCTGTGATAGAGTTGGTGTCAGATTCCATTTCACAAGCTGACCAGTGCAATCCTAGTTAAAGCTCATCACATTCAAGCCAGGGGCAAATACACTGCCCACAGCAGGAAAGGAGAGCCTCTGCAGACAACTGGCCTGATGGACAGAGCAGCCAAAACACAATAGCAGAGCAGAAACGGCATACACCCAAAACACTCCTGAAGCACCAGGACCTGGGCACTACATGACCTCTTCTTCATAAGGCCATTACTTTCAGAAGTAAGAGACATAACTGTTTTTTCTAACAGAGAAGAAGGCAGAAACTTAGACAAAATGGCAGTATGGAGGAATTTATCCCAAATGAAAGAACACAATAAGGCCATGACCAGAGATCTAAGTAAAACAGACATAAGTAACATGACTGATGGAGAATTTAAAGCAACAATCATAAGGATACTTGCTGGGCAGAAGATGTCAGTGAGACCCTTACCACAGAGATAAAAGAGTAAAAAAGAATCAGAGATGAATAATTCAATAAATGAGATTGGAAACAGGCTTGATGCAATGAACAGTGTGCTGAAAGAAGCATAAGAATGAATTAGTGACCTAGAAGACAAAATAATGGGAAACAATGGAGCTGAACAAAAGAGAGAAATAATTATGCAACATGACAATAGACTTAGGAAACTCAGTGACTACATCATACGTAATACAATTCATTTTATAGGAGTCCTAGAAGAAGAATCAAGAAAAAGGGGGCAGCAAATTATCTAAAGAAATAATATCTTAAAATTTACCTAATCTAGTGAAGGAAACATATCCAGATGGAGAAAGCATAGAGAGCTCCCATCAAAATCAACAAAGGCAAACACACACAAAGACATATTGTAATTAAATTGGCAAAATATAGTGATAAAGAAAAAAAAAAATTCAAAGCAGCAAAACAAAAGAAGTCAGTAACTTAGAAAGGAAAACTCGTATGGCCAGCAGAGGATTTTTCAACAGAAGCTCTACAAACCAGAAGGGAGTGGCATAATATATTCAAAATGCTAAATGGGAAAAATCTGCAGCCAAGAATACTCTATCCAGCAAGGCTGTCATTCAGAATAGGAGAAGTAAAGAGTTTCCCAGACAAACAAAATCTAAAGGAGTTAGTGACCACTAACCCAACTGTGCAAGAAATATTAAAGGAGACTCTGAGTGCAAAATAGAGACCAATAATGACAAAGACAAGAAAGAATCACAGTAATTCTCCAGAAACTATGACAAAACAAGTGATAATATAGTGAGAAATACATATCTATCAATTACTTTGAATGTAAATGGAATGAACATTCCACTGAAAGGATATAAGGGGTTAAAATGGATTAAAAAAAAAAAAAAAGCAGGACCATTTATATGTGGCCTATAAGAGACTCATTTTAGTCCTAAACACACTTGCAGATTGAAAGTGAGAGGGTTGATAAACATTTGTCATGCAAATGGATACAAAAAAGAAAGAATAGCAATACTTGCATAAGACAAAATAGACTTTTTTTGTTCTAATATTGTTTTTACCTTGCTTTGGTTTCAGAGTAGTACTGGCCTCAGGGAGTGATTTGGAATGTGTTCCCTCTATTCCTTTATTGGGAAGATTTTGATAAAGATTGTCATTATTTTTTAATGTTTTGTATAATGCACCTATAAAAGGAGAATGAAATAACAAATTTCATATACCTGGGGCACTTGGGTGGCTCAGTCAGTTATGTGTCCAACTCTTGATTTTGGCTCAGGTCATGATCTCAGGTTTGTGAGATTGAGCCTTGTGTGGGGCTCTGTGTTGATAGCACAGAACCCACTTGGGATTCTCTCTCTCTCCCTCTCTGCCCCTCCCCTACTCATGCGCTCTGTATTCTCAAAATAAACAAACGAAAAAAAATTCATATACCTGACAGGGTGAGTCAAGGTGATGCTTCAAACATTACTTTGGTGGAAATTTCATACTATATTCGTGGACAATACAACAGAAAAAAATCAGCAGTGATTTTTGTGAAATTCTGAAAAAAATGGGGAAGGAAGAAACGAACACAGAATGCAGAAAACAATCAAAAGGAGTACTGGAAAAATGGTTCCTCCAAGAACAGAAGAAAATATTAGGTAAATACAGTTTCAGTACTATAGGAACAGATTTTAAAAATGTAGACTGTAAAGAAACAGGGTAAAAATGAGTAAATGGGATGAATTAGACAGCTAATAGAACTTATCAGATTTAAAACATTAAATTGTACACTAGCATTGATGCTATAAGACATGGAAGAGAAGCTTGAAGAGTCAAGAGTGCATTCATAGAAAGAAAAACAAAGAATAAGTATTAATATACTGGAAAAATCTAAAAAATGTTTTATAATAACATTAAATTTAAATTATAGATAATTGCTTTGTCTGTTTCAAATAGTAGACTATGTATATGAAACAAAAATCTATTTTCAATTCTATACAAATGCATAATAATAACAGTGAACGACAACAAAAACAAAAACCCTTCATGTTAAAGAGAAAAGGTTTCAGGATTTTTAGGACTACTCTGTATTTTGTAAATTTTTAGTAAGAGATGCTCAACAGCAAGACATTTAATACATGACATCATTAAGTCATGACATTTAAGAAAGAGTTCTACAGATATATAAGGACATGAAGTGTCACTTACAAAGTAGGGACATAAATGTATTCAGTATTCTCTACAGTTTATTTAGATTCTAGAAAACAAGAATTTCCTGGAGTTTTCATCAGGAAAGTGCACAGCTCACATTACAGTTAATCTGTTATTCATATTACATGTAACAAAAATATTCATCAATATGACATACTCAGGAAGTATATTATCCATTTATCCTTCCTAAAAGACACAACTTCAGCAACCTGAAATGAATCACAGAAAAGGACTCACAGATATACTTCAAGAAGACAAGAAGTTGCAGAAAACAATCTGATGAACAGCGATGGAATGGGGAGGTGAAAATTACAGGAGTAATTCAAGTAATTCAATTCAAGAAGAATTGAAGGGCAGAAAGTAGTCATGCTGATTGCTTGTGTGGATTCAGCAGATGTAAAGTGACAAAGGAGCTCTCACCAGGAGCCAAGAGAACAGCATCAGGGCACAAAGACCTGTCTGCCTGATATGTATGCTAGCTTTTTCTAAAGGTCACTTTGATTTAAGGCAGATTTGGTATATTGCACAATTGTTTTCCAAGCTGGTTTAAGGACAGGTGGAACAACGTTTTAGCAGCAATCGCATGTTCAAACTCTACCTTTCCTTTTTGGTACTTGTTGGTCTCTTCTGCTGGGCTCTACCAGTTTCTTCCTAAAGTTCCATGACCTGAGACATCAACATCAGACAAGTCCAGGTTCAAGTTCCTCAAACTCTGGTTGCACACAGATTACTTATGGTGCTTAAAAATACTGAGCTAGATGTCCAAAATAGGCTTCAAATGTATCTGTAAAACAATCCCTAGGTGGGTTTGATGCTCAACCAGTTTGGGGAACTCTAGTACCCTGGTGGCATTCAGAACTAGCTAACATTTTTTGAGGAGGGAAAGGGATATCAGCTCCCATTTTAAATTTGGCCACAAATTTGTTCAAATAAGAAATTGTTGATCTTAATTATGGAATTCACTAATTATAGAGATCTTCTCAAGAACTAGTAAAAAAATTAGAAAAAAAATTTGGCAAAGTTTCCCTCCACTATTTATTTTATTTTAGTTCTTTCATCTTCTTTCCTTGGTTTAAATATAACTCAATGAAACCCAAAAAATGAAAGGCTGTTTTTCTCACTAAAAGATTATTAGGTTTTTGGAGAGGGACAGAAAGGGGAGGAGAAAAAAGATGGGAATCAACATTTAATTGGCACTCTCTACTGTGCCCAGTCATTTAAAATTTACTGTATAATTTATTTATTACAAACCAGGGATTATCATTATAATAACCAGAATTTATCTGCTCTGTTACCTAGATCTCTTACCTAGATCTGTTACCTAGATTTTCAGAGAAGGCCAAAATGTAAGAAGACATGGACTAAAGAAAGCACAAAGAAATTTAAAAAAAAGAAAAAAATTAATAAAAGAAAACGAAGAAAGTAAGCTAAAAAATAACTGTTATAACAATGTAGAAAGAATCAACTCACCAAAACAAAAAAAGAAGCAAGGACACAGTATTATTGAATAAAGTTTAAAAATAACCTATATGTCGCATACAAAAGTCACAGGCATAAGAATGTGAATGAAAAATCTGAAATCTAAAGGGGAACAATTAAGTACCACACAAATACAAAAGGAGAAAGAAGCTATAATTAATTTTAATGATAAATTTTAAAACTTAAATGTGACAAGAATACTTTATAAAACAGAAACTTTATCTGTCATGGACTTTTATATAAAAGTCACACAATAAAAAATAAAAATAAAATAAAAGTCATATAAAAACATAAAAATAAATCATTTTATTAAGAATGACATATTCTAAGAATTGACATAAATGTGGTAGTAACTAGACTCAAGAAACTGGAGAGAAAAAGTATAACCTTTTTTTAAAATTTTTTTAAATGTTTATTTTTTGAGAGACAGAGACAGAGCACAAGCGGGGGAGGGGCAGAGAGAGAGGGACACACAGAATCCGAAGCAGGCTCCGAGCAATGAGCTGTCAGCACACAACCTGACGCAGGGCCCGAACCCACAAACCATGAGATCATGACCTGAGCTGAAGTTGGCCACTCAACTGACTGAGCCACGCAGGTGCCCCCAAAGTATAACCTTTTTTATATGGAAGATCTGAATAATCTAATTAATAAGATCATCTTCTAATCATGTATTTAACTATATATCCTTCAAATATAAAATGTACCTTCTTCTCACCCCTATATGGTTATTACCCCAAACTGTGGTATATCTTATTATAAGGAACCCTTGATAATTTCCCAAAGCAGAAACAAAATGTGTTTTGTTTATGAGACAAGAAACTAGAAATTAAAAGGTAGTACAAAAAGAATTCCAACCTTGGAATATGCCTTTTATTGCTTAGACCAAAATAAATTATATGTGATTAAAAACTAAAAATGCAAAAACAAAGACATCACAACATTAAAAGAAAACATTCTATATTCTTTATGATGGAAACTTGCATAGAGTGATATGAAATCAAAAATACAAAACAAAAATATTAACAAATATTATCACATAAAATTCTAAAACATTTTTGAGGCAGAATATGGTATGATCAAATTTGAAAGACAACTGCAAGAAGGAAGAAAGCAAAAGCAAGTGAAATGTCATCCACAACAACAAAAATATTGCAGCATATGACCAGTATTTCTCTCTACTCCCATTCACAACTTAAATTCTACAGAAAGAAACCTGCATATCTGCAGTCATTTCCTCCTTTCTATTCATCTTTAACCTGGAACCAACTCCAGGATTAATGGCCCTTCCTCCATTAATCCTTGGAAATTCTTCTTGTTGTAGCTCATAATGATGTTCCCTATCCCCGTGCAAACAAAATCAATGGCAAATTTTTAGTCCTCACTGTATTTCATTTTCCAATAGCATTTTACACAGCTGACTGCTTTCTAACTCTCTCAAATATGTATTAACATATTTCACTGACATTATGTGCTAATTTCAACAAAAGTTTCATTAAATATTTATTGAGTACATGCCATAAGCAGGCATACTTTTAGACATTAAGCATGCAGTTATGACTAAAACTAAAAAAAGTTCTTGCCCTCAGGAAACTTAAATTCTACTGGCAGAGATAAGCAAAAACTGAATAAATAAATGTAACTACTTGAATTAGAAAATAAGGCAATATCATAAAAATCTTAAAAGGGCCTTTAATACAAAAAGGAAATCCGTTTATCCAATCAGCAATAGGATTTTGTTACAGTAATGATAAACCCACAACCTCTCATATATTAAGTGTTGATTTTTGCCACATTTTTTCTAATAAACATGTATGATGGCATGCTTAAAATTATTATATTTGATTTTCACACTTTCGCTTTTATAAGGAATATTCTAAAGATTCTTTGTGTTTCAAAAGGCTTTTTAAAAATGTATTTGATATTCAAATTATTCCATTTTTAGCACAGGTCAGTGCATCTTCTTATAATTTCTTTTATTTTTTTCTAATTTTTTTTAATGTTTATTCATTTTTGAGAGACACAGAAAGGGCACAAGTCAGGGAGGGGCAAGGAGAGAGGGAGACAGAATCCAAAGCAGGATCCAGGCACTGAGCTGTCAGTACAGAGCCTGATGCCGGTCTCGAACCCACGAACCGTGAGATCATGACCTGAGCCAAAGTTGGACGCTTAACTGACTGAGCCTGCCAGGCACCCCCCTATCATTTCTTTCTTCATCAAATGTTCACTTAACTCTGCCAGATCCTCAATTGTTAATGGCTTTAGTGTGAATAAAGCAGTTCTCTTATGTCAATATGCTTAACTTCACTTACAGTATCACTTTTTTAATAGTTCTCACATTGTCACCATTAACTATTTCAAAATATGCAATTTTGCATGTTCTATTTTATTTCTTACACATTTCTATATATTTCAGATATTCTTATCTAAATAACTATATATGGATTAGATCTACATGATCTGATAGATTGTACTGTTAAGTAGAAATGCAAATTTAAGGGGGACTCGAGAGGAACGAGAGAGAGGGAGAGCGAGAGGGAGAGCGAGCGAGAGAGGGGAGAGAGGGGAAGTTCCCCTTAAATTTGCATTTCTACTTAACAGCAACATCTGTCAGATCATGTAGATCTAATCTATATATAGTATATATGGATTATATATATATATATATAGGTATATATATACACACATATGTATATATATACCTATATATATAAACATATATATATATACACATATATATACACACATATGTGTATATGTATATATATATATATATACCTATATATATAAGCATATATAAAAATATACATATATATACATAATTTTTACATCAGTCTCCTCCTCTGCATAATATTTAAATACTGAATAGGAAAATTTAATATTTGGAAACTATGGATACCCTTTATATAAAATTATAAAACTGCATGTGATGACATTTAAAATTATTTTATATTAATGATTATTTAAATACTTGACAACCAATATGCATTGATCTACAATAAAATTTAAAAACTATAACTTTATTATTTTTTCATAAAAACAATCACTGCCATTATCCTAATGTAAGCTATTATTATATTGTACTTGAATTATTTATTAATATTTCAATGAGCTCCATGCTTATATAGCCATCTCTTTCCTTCTCATGTCAAATCAGTCTTGTATAAAATCACTGGATTAATGTGCCTAAAGCATTTTGACACTCCTTAGATTTTTCTGAATGGGATTCAAATCATTCTGCAGTGACCCCAATTTACTTTTCAATTTCTCTCTATGATCTGCTCATATAGATTATGGTTTCCCTCCTGTCTTTAAATTATACCTGACACTCTAGTTTTTGTCCATGCAAAAAGCCCTACCTAGGCCCTATTACTTGATAACATTTCTTCATATATTTCAGGCAGAGATATTCTGGAATATTGTTTGATCTCCCAGGGAACTTTTGTTTATGCATCATCTGTCATTTAGCATATTTTTCTTTTTAATCTCTGTTTTTCAGTTATTAAAATTTCACAACTTATCCTACTGTGTAAATTTTGGAAGAAGTGGATTGTAAGTAGTGTGTCATACCTAGTATCACTCACACATTTCCTTGTATTAATACCCTATGTAGAGCTTACCATTAACTTTATATTCACTGACTTAAAAAATATATATATTACTGTCTCAATTCCCCACTAGATTGTAAGCTTCCTGAATGCAAGGAGCTTTAATATCTTGTTCACTCTTACATACCCAAAAGCTATAAATGTACCCAGCATATATTGTGTTCAATAAATAATTGATAAATGAGTGCATAAAAATGAGTAGTCATGAATAATTCTCAAAAGTGATGTATTGACAAGATGATGTTTGCAGTGGGGTTACAGCATATAATCACAATTAGCTTTGATTTTATAAAATTAATAGACCATGCTTCCTTTCTTTTCATTGAAGAATGCACATTTTCTAATTATCTTGCATTTTTTACATAAATTAAGACATAAGAATTAGATCTCTGAAGACATGAACTTTGCTCTATTTTACAAAGTCATTTTTAACTTGTAATACCATTTGTGAATAATTAGGAAGTAAATGTTAATGTGGAAATGCTGAGTATGGATTCTGTGCTTTTTTTCTTGCAACTCTCTATGACCAACTCAAGATAGCATCAACATGGCTAAAATTATGAAAAGTAAGATGGGTAATGACATATCCACATAAATGATCTATAAATAGAGGGACAAAAGATTTCAGGCTCTATAAAAATAGACATTGAGGCTTACTTTCAGAGGGAAAGTAGGACTCCTGACGCAGACAGCACAAAATTCACAGGGCTTCTGTTGATACTATTTGATCAGTTGATGAGGACTGTGCTTGGCTAATATTACATGTCCTCAAGCATGTCCTTGTATTATTTTTTTTAAGTGTATTTATTTATTTTTGATAGAGAGAAAGAGCATGTGCACAGGTGAGGGGCAGAGAGAGGGAGGGAGAGAATCCCAAGCAGGCTTCATCGCATCAGTGCAGAGCCAGGCACAGGGCTCAGTTTCACAAACTAACCAACTCTGAGATTCCTGACCTAAATTGAAATCGAGAGACGGAGGCTTAACCAACTAAGCCACCCATGTGCCTCTCTATTTTTATTTTTTTAATCCCTCCTATCCTTACATCTGTATCTTATTCTTAAAGTTAAAAATGTGTTTTTTTCAGGGGCACCAGGGTGGCTAAGTCATTAAATGGGCAACAGTTGATTTCAGCTCAGGTCATAATCTCACAGTCACGAGATCCAACCCCATGTGAAACCTGGAGTTAAATCCCACCTTGAGCTCCGTGTCAAGTCTATTGTTGAGCGTCTCTTTGGGTGTGGAATCTGCTTAGAATCTCTCTCCCTCTCCCTTTGCCTCTCCCCCACTTTCCTGGGCACGTTCTCTCTCTCTCTCAATATATATGTATATATATTTTTTTTCTTTCTTTTTTTCCCAGAGAATAACAATCCATGTGTAATACACTTTTTCCTCCTAAGCTCTCAACTCTTTATGTATATTTTTAGAGTGTGCAACATACACAAAAATATACCTCTTTTACCTATCAATAGTATTAATTGTACTTAATAATCACAGTCTGTTTCCATGATGTACACTGATCCAACAATTATGGCTTAAATCATACAACAAGTAAAAGTAGATGCTACCATATCTATTTGACATACTATATTCAACATTAATCTCTATGTTTCTTAGCTTAGCATAAATTTGTATACCAGATGCTTTCTTGTAATTAACACGTTGGGATTTGGGCGCAGATTTTGCTCGTAACAAACTTTCCATCAAGTCGACATCTGTGATTTATACCTCCAACTCAGTTTCAATATATTTACATAATCAGTTCAATTTAAACCCATATTATACATTCTTTTTACATTTTTATAAGCAGTATCCCCTAAAGATAGTTAAAAAGTAAATCAGGGTGAAGTTTAATTTTTTCTCTTTTTTTTCTAATCAAAACACTTATCATGAACATATAATCAAATTTTGTGATTACATGAATTTATTTTAAAAGAAAAAATATGTGCTTTTATTATGATAAATGGTATAAAAGACCATAACAGGAATAATTTATTCTAATTACTATCAACAAGATCAATAACCTATATGTGCATAGATTTAAATTTATAATACATTTTTAAGTATTTAATAGAATTTGGCCTTATACCATTCTATTGAAGCATACTGAGATGCTAGTATTCCCACTTAACCTCTAAGAAAAGTAAGGCTTAAAGAGGCTAGATAACTTAATTAGGAAGGCTGAACTTCCAGTTTCATTAGATTTTTGTTTTGTTTTCCAGCTGTACTTAAAGGCAGATCCCAGGTCTTTTCTCCCAATGCAGGGATTTTTTTTTCCTAACACATGGCCATTAAACACAGGTAATTGTAGAACTTTGAAATATTTTTAAATTATAATACAAATGTAAGACATCATTTAATTTAAAAATTTTACAAATTAATCTGATGATTATTTTAATATAAATAATCTGATGATTATTTTCATCAAAGTATAATTAATGTCAGTTTGATAGTTTATATTAGAATGGTAAATTTTTTATATGATTTCATTTCTAGAAGATACTAGGTTAGACAAATTATAGCACACAATGTACCATTGTAAAACTTCTAGTAGATACATTTGACATACTGTTAGCATGCATATTTGGTTGTCGAATATTATTGGAATTCATACCTGCATATTCATAAAAAGTCTGCCTCAAAAAACAGAATGCCAGTGTTCTTCTGTTCTACTTCAGTGCAAATAATTTGTAAAATGTGAACAAAATTTAATGTGTATGAGAAATATGTACGTTAACATTGTTTTTGTCTTAATCATGTCTGCCTTTTTTTGGTAAGAAAATTAGACTACAATTATCTCTTCATTAGTAACCTTTTTAATGTGAGTATAATGAAATAATAAAACATTTTTTGAAGACTAGAACAAATTTTCAGAAGAAAAATAATTTATAATACTTTAGTAGGAAAAGTTTCTTTTATACTTATATCCCAGTTTCTTAATGCTGTACAATCACAAGGAGAGTTAAGAGGGAAATGGAGAAGAGTCATCAGGAACCAGCAAGAGCATCTTAGAATTAAAGGTAGGCACTGGGTCACTATACCCGCTAAATGTCTCTCTTCTGCAAAGCCAAGTCATAAATCATCCAGAGTAAGATATAAGTTTAAGAAAAAAATCCACTTCAACACTGATATCAAAATTGTTAACAAAAGAGTTAAGGGAGGACCCTGGGCTTCCAGATCTCAGGTTTATGGTGATAAGAGAATTTCTCACCTAAAACGAATCCCCATCTACCTTTCCTTACTCTCCTATGAGAGTTGGGCGTGCCCACAATTATCTTTTCTAATAGTAATAACTGATAATTCTAACAGTTTGACTATGAACCAGGGACTTTTGGAAGTGCTTTGTATTTAACATCTCCTCTAAGTGCAGGCAATTATACAATTGAGATAAAATTTTCAATATGGATGAAAAATCCTAACATTCTTGGAAATACATATAATCCTTAAATTGAAATATAAAGACTGCAAGAAATTCTGTAAGCTATAAATGTACAATTAAATAATGAATGTCAAAAAAACTTGATTTATATTATGGAGTATTTAAATGTGAAACATTGAAAATGTGAAAATATAGGGGCGCCTGGGTGGCTCAGGCAGTTAAGCCTCTGACTTCGGCTCAGGTCATGATCTCACAGTTTGTGAATTCGGACCCCATGTCGGGTTCTGCGCTGACAGCTGAGCCTGGAGCCTGCTTCAGATTTTGTGTCTCCCTCTCTTGGCCCTTCCCATGCTCATGATCTGTCTCTCTGTCTCTCAATAATAATAATTTTTTTAAAAGTTAAAAAAAAGAAAGTGTGAAAATATATAACAGTAGTATATAATGTCAGGCAGAAGGTGGGTCTATTTAAAACCAGACTATATCGTCAAGTAAGTTTCTGGGTTAGGAAAAGTAAGTTTCTGGGTTAGTTAACTTTTTTTTTTTAACTTTTGTTTTGATTCCACATAGGAAGAAGACAAACTGGCTGGCTAAATTTTACCTTATCAATTTTTTATTTTAGTATTGTGTATATTTGGTTATATCAATAATATCTACTTTCTAACAAAGCTTTTATTAATATTTATTAAAATATTAGAAATTATTTATTACATTCTTAATCTAGAGTAACTACTCTTATGCAAAATATATTATTACTCCATATTGAGAAACAAATTCATAATCTCCATTGTTTTTCTCAGAATCATAGCTTAATTTCAGTTATAGCTATGATACAAAATATAAATTTTATTTTATGAATAAAATTTAGGGCATTTTATTTTTGGATTTTTCTTAAAGAACTAGAAACTATGATCAAAAATTTCCAGTCAGGACAATAATATATTTAGGTATATAGAGAGAAAATGTTCTAAATATGCATTATGCTATTTGCAATCTGTTGCATTTTTGAGACATTATGCAAAGATAGATGACCCTTCTTTTAAAGAATAAAGCAAAAAAAATGTGTTGACATTATTTAGCAACAAACTTATTCAATCTATTTGCTTTAGCATTGAGAATACTTGGCATGTCAAGCATTACTAACTTACACATCTGTGTTCTTTCCTGTATATTTTGCCACGTGACCTGCACATGTATACTAGACTGTAAAGTCCACAATCAAGGGCAAGCTTATCTATTTTAACGTTGTACTCTCAGCCTTTGATACATTGGTTGACACACAGTACGTGCTCAAGAAACTTTAATTTAATGAATAGAGAGTGAGTTTAGTCACCTGTTCTCTTTGACAAATATAAATGCAGTTCAAGTATATTTTATTTGGATATTTTAACACTGTATGATTAAAGTTGGTTTACAGAATATTCATTAATATTTTAGAGTGCTAAGACTATTCATCTTATTTTTATGAAGAATATAGTAGTGGATATACTGAATTACTTTCAAACCTTTAAGCAATTTCATTGTTGTGGATATAATATTATTACATTTAGGGAAAAAGAGAATATGATTATGCCTGTATTTATATCAAATATGAAATATATGCTTAGAGGAAAAAACAAAGATGTGTACCAAAAAAATAATTTCCTCTATTAATGCTACTTTCCATTTATCCTAAAATTGACATTTACTGTTTATAAAAATATCCACATTCCTACAACTGGCCATTAAAAACAAAAACAGTATTAATAGTAGAAAATGTTTTTAAAAATGTGTTGTGGGAATCATTATGTACCACACACTGGGTTGCTTACCTACTCTGTTAGTTAATAACTGGACTTTTTATTATTAGCTTCACATTAAAAGATGAGCTAAAAGAAGTGTCCTGACCTCAGTTAACAGAAATATTGCTAGTATGTTGCTTGCTTCATGCATAATTTATAATCCATTTGAACCAAATGAGCTGCAGAGCAATATTACAATTAACACTCAGCTGTTCCATGGATTTGGTTTAACTCCCTTTAGGCATACTGTTTGTAATGAGTACCAACACATGATTTTCCTGGGTATATAACGTGACATCTCAGATTCTAATGTTTAGCTTTTCATAGAAAGGAAGCTTAATATTAAGATAAAGTTATTACTTCTTCATAATGGGTTAACAGATGAACAAAATAAACCAAGACATGTGAGAAAACTTTCATATACAAATATAATTGATAATAAGCAATATGAAACATAGTCATTATATCTTCACACCAAAAAATACACCATTGGCCTTATAGGTCTTAATAATAATCCTATCATTTGCTTAATATCAATTTGTTCTGTGATATCAAAGGAGAGCTTCCCTGAAACAAAACAGGTCACATCATCCTTTTTTTTCATTTTGAATATCTTCTCAAATCCATAAATGAAAAGAAAAGAAAGGTTACTTTTTAAGCATATGTGTTTTTAAGTGATCCAAAATTTTAAACACTTAACTATTATAGATATTTCATAGCTTGAGACCCAAGGAAAAATGCGGGGAGAAACAACAGTCTTATCTATTAAACACAACAAGTAAGATAGAATTAAACACAATAATAACATATATAAAATATATATAACAAAATACATATTATATACAAATCATATATATAAATCAAACATATATTATATATAAATGTATATATAAATAAACATAAATAAATATATTTTCTATATAGTTATATAAATATATATATATTATATATTATAAAAAATATATATATATATAACAAATCTTCTCTGACCTCCTTTCTCCTAACAAAAGGCAGCTCAACTACATATCTCAGTTAATATTAAAAACTATTATTACCAAAGAATATTCAGACCAACTCAAAGCATTTCAATGAAGCAACAGTTTACCCAGTTGTTAACGGTTTTACTCTTCATCATAGAAATGAAGCTTGAGGTTTTATAATGAGAAGTCCCTGATTAAACACACTAACTTATGATCACTAGGGATAGCCAAAGATTACATACTCAGCCTATCTCCACTTATCATTGGATCTGCACAAAATCTTTTAAAAATCTGTTACTATCAAACACAGTAGCCAAGAAGATACATTTTTCATGTTTTTCTGAAAAAAGTCTAAATTATTAATTTTTATTGACCTCTTGTCCAGAATAATGAATGATGTTTGAAAACCATTTTCAAAATGCATACAACTGACCAAACAAATGACTGCTCTATAATTGCTAAACAGAAATAAACTTTGTTCTAAGCTCATGCAACAGCTACTTTGATTCAAGGTGCAATACAAACCTAATTATAAATTCAATATTAGGTCTAACTGTCAAATATGTTTGAAGGCTTCTCATTCCTTTATTTAAGATCACCATGTTTTACTTTACTTACCTTGTCCTTATTTTCCATTACTAAAGAACATTTTGAATTATTTCTGTCATATGGCAAAGGTGGTCTTTTTTTAAAAATAGCCATCTAACAGGTTGTAGGTATATCTTTAAGAATAAACTGTCACTTTAAAATTTCTGTAACCTATTTTTAGCAGTAGACCTTCCTGGAGAAAAATGAATAATTGTCTCATCATTAGCTTAAAGTATTGCTCATGACACTCATATTCCTGCTTCCCTCAAGTAAATCTGCCCTTTTCAGTATCACCTTTTTATCTCCCCAGGACTATACTGTTTCTCTATTTTAAATCACCAAATATATACATTTCTAATAACTAACTTATCCCATATGGAACTATGGTTTTCATGATATACTTGTGTAGTATTTATAGTTCACACTTCCTTTCAGACATATTTTCTCTTTTGATCCTTGAAAGCATTCTGGGAGTTAGAAAACTAACTTTCTAGAATGAAATACATTCAAAGATCACTTAGCCCCAAGATTGTTCACTCCTTTGAAGGTTACAGACTTCATTCAGAACCTAATAAAATGTATAGTTCCTTTCCCCAGGGGAAAAAAAAATACATATAAAAAGTGTGTATGAATTTACAATTCCAGAGGATGCATGGACAGTCAGAATTCTCATATTAAGAAGTTCTGATCCATCACTCATTGTCAGGGAAATACAAATCAAAACTACAATGAGATATCACCTCACACCAGTCAGGTTGGTTAAAATTAACAACACAGGAAACAACAGGTGTTGGCAAAGATGTGAAGAAAGGGGAACTCTCTTAAACTGTTGCTGGGAATACAAACTGGTGCAGCCACTCTGGAAACCAGGTTGGAGGCTCCTCAAGAAGTAAAAATTAGAACTTCTCTATGATCTAGCAATTGCACTTCTAGGTATTTACCCAAAGCATACAAAAATACTGTTTTGAAGGGATACATGCACCCTGATGTTTACAGCAGTATTATCAACAATAGCAAAATTATGGAAATAGACCAAATGTCCATCAACTGATGAATAGATAAGGAAGATGTGGTGTGTGTATTCATATATATAAACACACACACACACACACACGCGCGCACACACACACACACACACACACACACACACAGGAATATTACTAAGCCATAAAATTGAGTCACTAACTAGACTTATGTTGGATCTCCTTTGTCTGTCTTTATAATTTTTTTTTCTAATACTTAGAAATCATCTTCCTTTTACCTGACTTTTCTCTAATGCATACTACATATTTCTTTTCTTAATTTTTTTAACGTTTTTTATTTTTGAGAGAGAGAGAAAGACACAGAGAAAGACAAAGTGTGAGCAGGTGAGGGGCAGAGAGAGAGGGAGACACAGAATACGAAGCAGGCTCCAGGCTCTGAATTGTCAACACAGAGTCAGACATAGAGCTCGAACTCACATACTGTGAGATTGTGACCTGAGCCAAAGTTGGACACTTAACTGACTGAGCCACCTCCTGTACTACATAGTGTATTTTCAGCAGTAGTGACCCCTTTCAGCTTCTTCTAATATCACCCCCATTGTGTAATTTTTATTTTTGTCTTCAGATATTTTAAAGATCTGCCAAGTCCTAATTTAAACATTTTCACTATGAAATATAAAATACATACAAGTGAATAAAACTAGTGTTTTAAAGTGTTTAAAATTTTTTTAAAGATTTAAAAAAAGAGGTCTGATCTACCTAATCACTCATACCTAGCAGAGTTAAATAACTTTACAGTTCATATCACTTGTTACCAATTCTGAAGATTACATGAAAACACACAAGAAAACAACCCGGAGAATTTACAAGAAAAATCAAGTTATCTTTGAGAATATATTATTTATTCTCCACCTTAATGAGATGAAATGTTGATTCTTTCCTAATACTGATTAGGAAACAATGTATGTCAGGATATATGAATGGGCTGGGACTTCAATTATTGGACATTTTTCAGGTTGGAATTACAAAAGGGATATCCTCTAATTATTTTGTTGACCAAGTCATCACAGAAGGTGTAGACTAATACTTGTCAATCCGGGAAGTACATTAGAATCACCCAGGGAGTTTAAACCAAAAAGTGACCTTTGTCTAGGGCTCCACCTCATGAGAAATCCTGATTTAATTTTTTGCAACATAGGGTTTTAATATCACTGTTTCGAAAGTTCCCCATTAGATTCTAATGTGCAGAATTAAGGACCATTACTATAGAAGAACCACTGAGAGGGAACTTGAGCTTAATTTTGATGACTAATCAGTACACAGTTATATAATTAATCACAACCTAGGAAAAAAATCACTATCTCACGTTGAAGTTCAAATTACCAAAGAGAGTTATCTTCAAATTAATATTATCAAATTAGTTGGTATCTATTTAAAAACTGAAACAAAGAAAAAATTCATCCAATTACCAGAAAATTAAGCAGAATTAAAACTGTATAAAAGAAATTGTAACTATGCAAATTATCAAAATATGATAGGAAATGACAATATATACATTTGAGAAGTGCATTTTTAAGCAATATGCATCAACAAAAAAGAAGAAATCTATATACAACTCAAGCACTGCATAATTATTTTATCATGATTAATTTAGCTATTTGCAAATTTAAGTTCCCGTGGTATCTAATCTTAAGTACACAGAAATGTAGCAAAGGTTAATTCAGTAAAGTATGATTTTCACCCAACTACTTGACATTCTCAAAGGTCAGGCCTTCAAGTGCCTGGGTAGCTCAGTCAGTTAAACATTCAATTCTTGATCTCAGCTCAGGTCATGATCTCACAGTTCGTGAGTTCGAGCCCTGCATCAGACTCTGCGCTGATGGTGCAGAGCTTGCTTGGGATTCTGTCTCTCTCTCTCTCTGCTCCTCCCATGCTTGTGCTCTGTCTCTCAAAAAAGTAAATTAATAAATGGTTAAAAAAAAAGTCTCACCAAGTCCAATTTTTTTTTGCAAAGTCAGTGAAAAAATCTAGAAGAAAGAGGGTATCTCTCAAATTTAATTATCCCATTGCATAAAGCAGGCCAAAAATAAACATACACACATACCACACACATGCCACACAAACAAGAATATTATAAAATATACAAGTATATTTTAGAATTAGTACTGAAATGCTATTGTAATCCGAATATCTATTCATGAAATCATTTCAGACTTAAATTATATGTATTTTAACACTGTTGATTGTACTCATCTAGCCAAGAGTGCATTTGATATGTAAAAGATCAATTTGGCTATATTTTAGAGATGTAAGAGCAATAAAATCATAGAATCTTAGAGGTAGAAGGATATTCATAAGTAACACAGTTAACACTTCCTCTAAGACATTCTTTCTAAAACATACATAGCATATGGTCAAAGATTCAGTATATATATTCTTACCATCGTATTAGGCAGTGCATTAGTTTTTTGGATTTTTTTTGTTTATTTGTTTTGCTTGAAAAACTTAATAATTGACAATCTCTGTTTTCCTTCAAAATGTTAACTTTCTCTTTAAACTATGATAACCACTACTGTAACCAATACTCCCATTTTGATCTGACCAATGTGTGATGGTACACAAAATTAAAAGAATGGCTTGTTTAGGGGCTGAAAAGTACATGTAGAGTTCACTGGGACACAGAAGTAGTACAGAGAAGCCTCTCTTCCTAGGAAGGTTTGGAAAGCTTAATGAAATACATGGATAAATTCAGATTACTTCATTGTGACCATCACTATTACTAACTCTTCTATGTGTAGGAAAAATTTGTAAAATTAAAGATGTATAACTTTGTAAATTAATACAACAAATTGATTGCATTTTCAAAGGTAATAAGTATATTAATATGTTTTATTAAAGATATTAAATGAAACCAAAAGTTTAAATTCCAATTTAGTTATTTTTTAAATTAATATTCCTAATAGTACCTAATAATATTTGACATATTTAGTTAGTAAAGAAAAATTAAGATAGAAAAATGTATTTAAATCATTTTATACTTTATCATTTGAGAAAATATTTTTAAGAGGCTATTATGTGAGGCACCATTGCAGATGCTGAAGATATAACAGTAAAGAAGATAGACAAAACTATCTTATCTCCTGGAATTTACAGTTTTGTAGTCCAACAGACAATAAGGAAGATAAATGAATACAACATATAATAAGTGAGATAATTATAGGTGCTAGGGAGGAAAATAAAGCCAGGAAGGGAAAAATAAGTGTCAAGGGTGACAAAAAGGATTGCCATTTTAGAAAAGATACACAGGGAAATTCTCATTGAAATGGTGATTTTAAGCCTTTATCCAAAGCAAGAGACTATTGCTAAAACAAGTATTATTGCTAAAACATGTAGAAGTTCAACTCTCTCCTATCTATATGTAAACAAAGTCTCCAATATAGTCTCACTGCAAGCCCATGTTAAGCTTAATATTCAAATTGACTCTGTAGCCTTTTTCTTAAAAAAAAAAAACACTAGAGAAAATCCATCTCTAAAAGATATAAAACTTGGGTTTCTTCTATTTAGTAGGTGTTTGCATAAATTTAATTTCAGTAATAAATGAGAGCACTTTTCTTTGACTGCCACCTGGTATTCCTGCCTCAGAAACTTTGGGCATTCAGGAACCACTGGCGAAATTACTGAAGATGAGAACTTCAAAGCCAGAGTCATATCAATTCAAAACAAAACCAAATGTGTTCGAATTTTGCATTTTACACAGCAACTCCTCCAAATTCATTGATGTCACAACCCTATGAGATGAAGAGGACAGTTCCTATTATTAGCATTTTATAAGGAAAGAAACTGGGATTGAGAACATTAAAATGCGTTCCCCACAGATATAAAGCTAAGTATTGAAGAACTATAAACTAAGACCTGTGTTCTTATTCCCAATACATGTCTTTTTCCATTTTATTTTACTGACTCTCTCATATTCTCTTTCCACCCCCAAAAGGAACTATTCTCTTGCTATTGTATCAGAAGCTGGACATGAGAGGGGAGTGCTGCTGAGTGCCTATAAAAGCTGAATTTTAACACCGGTGTGTATATGTTACAATGCTGGCACTACATACACAATTACATACAAGCAATTCTGAATTGTTCAGACACTGTGTCAATCTGAACGCAAGAGCTGTCATAGCTAGAGATGCTAGGACGCTGTCAGAAATTGTGGTTTTGCCAAAGATGAAAAAAAAAAGGCAAACCCTTAAAAGGAACAGGCATTCAAGTTTGAGCAGCAAGTAGTATGTCTGCTAGAGGAATATAAATGTCCTTCACTCTAGTTTCTCAATGTGATTAAGATAGTCTAATTCAAATTCATTCAGCTTATGTAAGGTACCACAAAAGTGCTGTTGTAGTCAGCGGCAACACTATTCCAAAGAGAGGCAATTAGACTTCACTAGATTTAAAGTTTAGGACTCATTATATATGATACTCTTCAGCTGGCACACATATTGAAGTCTTCACGAAAGAGCTGCATAAAACAAGGGATCTTGTTTGAGCTCCACTGATCATTTAAGAATGCTGACTGCCAAGCTGCCAATTGTGTTCTCAAAGAATAGACATATCAGCCACTGAATCAAACAGCTGTGAAGCTCCCACCTGCCACCCGTGGGTAATCAAGAAACAACTGAAAGATATACCTTCAGAAACCCAGAATAAAATGTGTTAGGAAGCATTGGTTGCTATAAAATTTACACTTTTTGTAGGCCTGACCAGGCATGCCATGACTTGAAGCTTGCATGCTCTGGAGCTGCATCTTTCTCTAACAGAACAACAGGAAGTTGAAAAAAATTATAGTTGCAGACTCTACCCATAGTTCCATGTTATCAAACAAATATTATTTTAACTGAGCTGCATACTTAGGGTTAGGGTCATTGCTTTCTTGAGGAAGGGAAGGGAATGTATTCATCTAACATAATAAGTATTAGGAAAAGATTCATAATGAAATCATGTTTTATAAAACACTTTAACTTACAAGTTAGATGTTGCTACAGTTAGAGGTATCAATAGATAAGCAGAAAAGCATCAACAATAAGATATATAAAAAAATGTGAGAGTCAACTCAGTAATGGTTGCATTGAAGTAAGTCACTTGCAATAATGTTACTCACCAGACACAGAGGTGGTATAAACAAATGATTTCAAACCAAGGTACCATTAAAAGATAAATATACATTACAAAGGTAACTGATTGCTAGTAGCAACATTTGTTTTAAAGATTTCATAGAAGAATGTGAAGAGTCTCAATGAATCTAGGAGGGTGGAAGGACAAGGGGGGTGGTACTTTAGAGCTTTGATTTTTTTTTTAATTTTTGAATTAATTTTAGCTTTATAACAGAGTTGCAAAAATAGTACAAAGAATTCTCCTACAACCTTCCCCTAGTTTCCCCATCATATATAACTACGCATTTATCAAAACTAAGAAAATAACCTTGGTACAAAACTACTATGGAAAGAAATTATTTGGATTTCACCAGTTTGTCCATTTATGTACTGCATTTTCTTGTTGTTATTGTTACAGGATCCAGTCCAGGATACTACATTGTATTCAGTGGCCATAGTTTTCTCCAATCTGTGTCATTTCCTCAATCTATCATTGTCTGTCATGAACATGGCTCTATGAATGAACACTGGACAATAAATTTTTAGAACATACCTTAATTGGGTACAATGTAATTTGGGTACAATGTCAGCCCATGACAGGGTATATGATGTAGTACATTGTATATAATGCTGATACGAGATATGGTAAAATTAACTTTGATCCCAAATCTACAGGATTCTCTCCTATAGACTTACTATTTTTTTTCCTTTTGTAATTATGAAATATTTAGGGAAGATAATGTAAGACTATGTAAATCACCATGTGAATTTTCACCCACTCATTTTAGAATCCATGAGATGATTTTTCCTGTAATAATTTCTAATATGGTATCATAATGGTGATTTTCTATTTTCCTCATTCATTCTACAGTTATAAACTGGAGTTCTTCTGTAAGGAAGAGTTGTGACTTTTCCATTTGTTGACGTATGTACTTATTTATATCAGTTTGGATATATTTATTTTTGGATTATAATCCAATTTTATAGTTATTTAATTTACTGATCAAGTTATTCCAACATTAGTTATTAATTGCTCTTTCATGTTGGTTCCTGTGTCCTATTAATATGCATGCATCATATACATTTACATATAGATATATAACATATATTATAAGTATATAATATAAATATATTTTTTCCACTGCTCTACTTTCTGGAATCACATGGTACTCCAGGCTCATTTTGCATTTTCTCTGAACTGGCTTGTCTTGCATTTCCTCTGCTTTAGCCCTAAAAATAACCAGACATCTAAGGAGTCCTCATTTTTTTTAATGAGAGATAATATTTAGAATTCAAGATATGGGTATTAGGTTTGCTCCTTGCTGAATGACACTGCTTCTAGTATCTGTTATTGTACAGAGCTAGGATAAAAATGCATGTATATAAACTCATGGATATACACACATTTGTATTTCTTTCTTTCTTTACCTGTATGTAAATTTCAAAAATATGGATCTGTTTTAATACCACCGACATGAATTCAGCATTCTAGCCATTCCATTTTCTTTTTGCAGCTTCTTTATCCAACAGAGAGAATCTTAGTTTTCATTATCTGCAATATATCTATTAATTTGTTCACTTCTAATAGACATGTAAATTAGTTTCACAATTTCCAACCTACACCCCTTTGAGAAACAGTCATCAACTATAGTGTAGTGTATATATATATATATTTTTTAAATGTATTTAGCCTTAGAATATTTAGTCAAACACCATTTTTCTAAAGTTACTTAGGTCAGCTCCTTTCTTCCCCATCTCATTCAGTGTGTTTTTATGATTCATTTTTCATACAGAGTCATCTGTAACAATCTGCATTTCATCTTTCCCCCATATTCTGATTTTTTTTTTATTTTACATACACAAATTTGAATTTTTGTGGTGTACAGTAACATGGGTTTGATAGATGAATAGAATCCACCACTATGGTTCCATGTAGAACAGTTTGACATCTCCAGAATGTCCTCTGCCTACACCTTTAAGAACAACATCTCTCCCCAGCTACTGGCAACTACTAATCTGCTTTCCTTCCTAGTGTTTTGTTTCTTTAAGAGTGTCACATGAATGGAATTATGTAATTTGTAGCCTTTGATATTTTACTTCTTTTGCCTACCAAAAAATGTATTTTATGATCCATCCATGTTTTTGTATAAATCAACAGTCTGTCCATTTTATCGTTGAGGAGAATTCCATTGTATGCATGTACCACAGATTTATTTACCTATTCCATGTTGAGTATATGTGGGTTATTTACAGTCTGGGGCAATTATGGAGTAAGTTGTCATAAACATTCATGGACAGGTTATATTGATTGAATGAAAGTTTATACTTCTCTTAGGTAGACACCTAGGAGTGGAACTGCTGAGTCATGTGGTAGGTGTATCTTTAGATTTATAAGAAACTGCCAAACTATCTTCCAAAGTGGCTGGACCACTTTGCATTTCTACCAGCAACATACGAGAGTTCCAGCAGCTCTGTATCCTTACCAGCATTTGCTGTTATCATTTCTTATTGTTTTTTTTTTTTAACTGTAGAGACTTAAATAGATATGTAGTAGTATTTCATTACTGATTTGATTTGCATTTATATGATTAATTTTGTTGAAAATCTTTTCATATGCTTATTCATTTTCCATATATATTTTTGAGAGAGGTGTCTGATTAATCTTTTTGCCCATTTTTGGAGGGTAGTTTGCTCTTTTATTATTGAGTGTTGAGAGTTCTTTATATATTCTGAAGACAAGTTTTGTGCAAGAAATATTATTTGCAAATACTTCTACCCATATCATGATTAATCTTTTCATCCAATGACAGTCTCTTTCACAAGCAGAATTTCAAATTTTAAATTTTAATAAGTTCCAATTTACCATATTTCCTAGTATGGGATGTGCTAGGTGTCCTAGTACTAGGAATGTGCTTTTGGTATCAAATATAAAATTATTTGCCTAATCTAAGGTCATGCATATTTTCTCCTAGATTTCTTTCAGAAATTAATTAGGTCTATGATAAATTCTGAGGTAATTTTGGTATAAATTGTGATGTAGACATTGAGCTTTATTTTAGTTTCTTGACATAATAACATCCAACCGTTCTGGCACCATTTGTTGAAAAACCTGTAAGAACTTAAAGGCTAGTCTCAAGTACTCAAACCTCAGGTAGATGGCCCTGTGCTCATTTAAATGACCTAAGAACTCACACGCAAGGACTTAAAGCCTTAAATTCCAAAATAAAACCCAGAGTATGGCCTTTGGAGTCAGTCAAACTTAGTTATGAATCCAGGCTCCACACCTGGTAGCTTTGTATTTATCTTTTGCTTGCTCTTCTTGAATACAGCTAAAGTTAAAACAGGATACAGCTAGAAAGAATACAGGTAATGCTATTTTTCTACTCTACTTTTCTTGTTAACAACGATAATTTACATAGCACTTGTTTATTTTATTATGACAATGAAAACTTTATAATAAATTTCTAACATACAGTTTTTGAAATGAAGATAATTTATTATGTGATAAGGCATTTGGTTTTTACATATATGGAAAGAGAGAGATGGAACGGGGACATATGTTTCTGAAAATCCAGATTCCACAGAGAAGTGAACACACTAAAATTCCTTCCGCCATAGCTTTTCTTAATTCTTCTATACCGCCCTAGAAAGAATGAATTGATCTTGAATTACAGTGCTTCAGAACGTTATAGAAATCTCTAGCACTTACTAGTTTTTACTTTTTTTTTTTTTTCCGCTAAGATACAAAAACTGATTGAGGAGATGTAATGTGCTAAGCACCCTGTTAGGCAGTATGGATACAAAAGTAAAACATGGAGTTTTACTTATTAAGTCGTGGTGATCTATTTAAGAGACTCTCTTCCCTAACAGATCTTGAGCAGGCACTGGTTTCTCCATGTATGCACCCTACTACATCTTGATGATGAGAGTTTCTTTGATGGAAATGAGAAGATGGGCTCTCATGGGGACTTCAATGGTATTTACAGTCTTAACTCATCTTCGTAAATATCCAGGCAAGATATTAAATCTTCATAAATGCCAGTGTACTGGATGAAGTTTACCATTGAAAGGGAATGTTAGATGAGAGAATTTAATGAATTAACAAATATTCAGGGAAGTTATGTGCATAAATCTAATGTAGTGATTTCACACCAGAAAAAACAGAGAGGAAAAGGCATCAGTGACTAATGAATTTTGACTCTCCTTTGTTTCCTACTTCTTACATTCAGGTTTTTTCTTCTTTTGAGAAAGTTCATGTACCCTGTAATTTTAGAATAATTTACTTACTTATGAAAACACTGTCGGGGCACCTGGGTGGCTCAGTCGGTTAAGCCTCCGACTTCGGGTCGGGTGGCTCAGGTCATGATCTCATGGTTAGTGGATTCAAGTCCTCACATGGAGCTCTTTGCTGTCAGTGCACAGCCCACTTTAGAGTCTCTGTCTCCCTCTCTCTCTGCCCTTCCCTAGCACTCTCTCTCCATCTCTCTGTCTTTCTGTCTCAAAAATAAATAAACACTAAAAAAAAGAAAACATTGTCTATTTGTTGGGCTTTTTATACAGCCTCTTTAATAACAGGTTTTCTGAAGTTCTGTGTTTATAACTTGTTAATATGGTTAAATATAAAACCTTCTCCAAAGAAAATAATTACTGAAGCTTCTATTCTTGAAAAGAAGAAAAGAAGTTATTTTATGAAAACCAAGTTCCTCACTTCTTGTTCAACAGCAACTAGCTGTGATTATTGTGTACCAGTAGACACTGTGCTAGGTTCCAGGAATGTACACATGAATTAGACGTTGTTCATACTTCAGGAAACTTACAACTGATGATTACAAAGCTCAGAGTGAAAGTCAGTAGAGCAAAGAGGAATTATAGCTAACCCAAATAGGAATATCTGGGCAGGCTTCCTGAAGGACAAACAAAAATGGTGATAAAACAGGAGTGAAGGAGCAATGGGAAATGAATCTCAGGCTATAGTTAAAATACATAATGGAAGAATGCTTGGAAATGGTATCCCTGCTTAGAAATAAAAAGCAAATCCTGTATGGAAGAAATATTAATTTTAAAGGAAAAATTATAAAAGATGATGTTGAAGACTTCAGCAGAAATCAGAATCACAAAGGACCTTTATTGCTATGCTAAGGTTTGGAACTTTATTGCAAAGGTCAGATGCCCAAGGATTTTACACATAGTATGACGTTATTAGATTTGCTTTTACAAAGGCAACTTTAGCAGCAGTGAGGAGAACAACTTGTAAAGAGGGGGGATTAGTAGGGGGAGAAAGACCAATAACAAAGAAAATATGAAAACCTACATGGAAAGTCCTGAATTGAGCTAGTGGCTCTGAAGAAGGGAAGTGAACTGAATACATGAGACATTGACAATTTTAATATATCTTGTACTGGTTGAATATACAAAATGAAAAAGAATCAAAGATTCAAGCTTGGAGGATGATGGTTTCATTCAACAAAAGACGGGAGCCATGAGAAATATTTTGGAAGAAAACAGTGAGTTCAGTTTTTTTTTTTATGTTAATAAGAGGAAATGAGTGGAAATTCCTGGAAAACTTTTGAATAAATTTGGATTTCAGGAGAGAGGTCAAAATGGGAACTTTAGACTTAAAACAAATTGGCACACAGATATGTGAAGGCACAAAAGTAGATATAACTATCATGAGTGTGGAGTAAGAATAGGAGAGGCAGAATACAACTCTGGAGCTGAACAAATTTAATAATATATAGAGAAAGCATATTTCATGAAGGAAAAACTAGGAAGTTAAGTCAGAGTCACAGGAAGGCCACCAGGAAAAATGCTGACCGAGCAAATAATGGATGGCATGGTATTAAGGAGGTAGTGAACAATCACAGCTATTCGATTTAGGGGGGAAAATGGACTCTGCTTACTATGACAAATATATCAGTAAAACTGAAGGATTGCAGGACAGGTTACATGAATACAGTAAGTAATGAAAAGTTAGAAATTGGAGAGAGAGAGAGCGTGCACAAATGATTCTAAGAAACTGTGAAATGAAGGAAAGTGAAGCAATGATAGTTGATAGAAGGCACAGGGCTAAGAAAACAGGTTTTTTTTTGTTTTTGGTTTTGGGTTTTTTTGCATTTTAAAGGCTCTAAAATTACTAATGAAAGGGCCTCAAGAAAAGATTGAGGATGCTAGAAAATGCATGTATATAATCCACAGTTACATGTATAAAAAGTAACCTTACATGAATGACTTCCACTTAATTTCTACTTTAACAGAGGCCAGGAAGCAAAGATGAATATATAAGTACCTTCATGTAATAATTATTCAGGCCTCTATTTCATTTTTGAAAACAAAATAGGGTACTGTTATGAAAGAGAAAGAGGAAATGGGGCAAAGTTGGGGAGGTACTGGCTTGAGGACATAGTAAGGCTTGACATAGCTAATTGGAGAAATGCAAGATAGCTGATGAAGATCACACAAAGGATTGGTAGATACAGTTAAGGAAGAACCTAAGATTGGAAATGAGGGTTTAGAGTCCTAAAGTATGAGTAGAGAAGGCACATCTTCATACTGCACTGGGATTGAAATTTTCCATATAGTACAAGAAAATAAAGAGAGATCATTTGAGGGTACTATCAGAAGATTTGAAATTCTCTAGGATAGAGAGAATACAAATTGAGTAGATGAGGGAAACAAAAGTTTGGGAGAAAAAGTATGTACCTGTGTTTGATGGTGTGTCATCAGGGCTACCTAAAGTCAACGAGGTGTAAAAATAGCTGGGGACAAAGACTGACCCAGATGACAGAAGATCGTCAGTTGAGATTAGTGAAGGACAGAAAGTGGCAAAAGACTCAAATATGTACACTTGAGTCTTTGTGTGTTGTTATTGTTTTATCATTGTTATTATTTTTGGTTTGGTTTTGTCAGTTTAAGTGTTTGTTTTAATAAAGCTTTTAATTTGAATGAAACTACTGTTTGGAAGTTACATAGGATGACGTCAAATGTATTTCTAAGTGTCATATGGGGAAAACAGTAGTGAATAACCATAAGGGCTTTGGGACAAGAAGCTTTCTTGTGAGAGACTCAGATTTTAGCTAAGAAGGAAGTAGAAGAATTTGAGATGAGGTTAAAATTGTTTAGTAAGGAATAGAGTTCCAAAAACAGAGATGAAATACGTAGAAGTATTTCAGTAGAAGCAATCTGTAAGAAATACGTAGATAGGTTAGTTATAACAACTGGTTACCAAAGCAATTCAGCTTTGTTCTTCTGGGCACATGGTAGGATTGTAGTTTTCAATTCCTTTGAAGTTAGGTCCGTCCAAGTGATTTGACTTGGTTAATGTAACGTAAGGGAAAGTGACATGTGTCACTTCCTAGTGAACACTTTGAGAGTCAGTGTATAATTTTCCATGTTCCTATCACACTGTGGCAGTGGTAATGATTGGGGCCTCCTTGACAACCTGAATTGGACACAGTATGCAAAATAAATTCCAAAATTTTGTATTATATCACTGATATTTAGGGATGCTTAACTCAGCAGAAACTATTCTTCCTGACAGAAACAATGAACAAGGACACCAGGATAGGCCATAATGTTCTCAGAGTTCCAAACACTGCAGAACTGTGGTAATAAAGGTACTTCAAAGAATTCACAGAGAATCAAACCTCAATGATCAGGCAATGTTTACAGTAGCCTAGTCTGTAAGCTCTATAGATAAGTACAGTATTAGGTTTAACGTCAATTTTTGCCTTCTAACAAAATCAGTCTATGTTTCTGATGAATTGTGTATGTAAAACAAAAGAGTAAGGTCAATGCATAACTTGGAAAACATATCAATCTATAAAACTATATACATACATATATATATACATATATATATTTGTTGTTGTTTATATTTATACAAGAATAGAAAATTCTGTGCTCAGATTTTTTCCCTTTATTTCTTTCTTTTTTTATATTTTAAGAAGCACTTCTCTGGGAAATAAAATCACAATTTCAAGAATTATAATTATGTTTATAACATTAGGTTGTTAAAATATGATATATGCTTTAGTGGTTTTTAACATTCATTAATTTGTGAACATTTCATTGTATATACATGTATCACAACACATTTATATATATATATATATATATATATATATATATAACTGAATTGAAAATAAGAAATATTTATATTTATATATATATATAAGAAATATATATTTATATATATAAGAAATATATATATTTATATATATATATATATATATATATATATATAACTGAATTGAAAATAAGAAATATTTTTATAAATAAAAATGTGACTTGATTTTCTCTTAGGAAATTAACATTTCACATATTATTGCAATAAACTTTAAAACATTGCACAGATAACACATTTTTTCTGTATCATTCATGGCTTTAGAAATTCAAAAAAACTTCAAAAATTTATTTGACTATCTTAGATTACCAAGAAATTTCTTTACTTGAAATTTTAAATATTAAAAAAAAAGCATGGAAAACAATTGCATTCTCTATGGTATAATAAAGATTAAGTAGATGTACTTATAGGCAAAATAGGTTGCCATCTTTGGGTTCAGATTTAATAGTCACCAAGATATATCTATCTAGCTGTTAAATAGTCTGAAATTTCTACTACTAGAGACACATTTCTTTAGGTTCATCTTTCAGAAGCCATTCATATTTTTAAATGCAACTGCTTCAGGGAACTAGGGATAGAAGGAATGATTAAATTAATTCACAAGAAATTGTTGACATTCATCAGATTAACTTTGTTCTAAACATGGGACACTAGGACATCAGTAGTGCACAGAAGATAATGTAGTAAAATCACTCAAAAATTACTAAACCAAGAGAGAATAGAGTTTTCCAACCTAGAAGTCTATCTTTTCAGGTAAACTCCCTGTCTTACACTATTTTTTAATACGCACCAAATACACAATACAAAGTAGAATCTCAATAGAGGCTTGCTGCTGATGATAATGTCTTCTCGGAGGTTAACTCCCATGATCTTTGAGAGGAGAAAAAAAACAACATGATTTCCTAATGCCCCATGTTTTTAAAAATCGAATGATAAAGCTCTTGTGGTCCACAAACAAAACTATGCACTACTTGATCTTTCATTACCATAAAACGGAACGGTATTTGGTGATACTGACTGTTGCCAGCTAGAAAAACAGGGAAAAGCACAATGTAGGTGCTATGGTCTCATGAACAATGTTTAAAAAATTGCTTTATGTCTGCAACATGTTTTGTTTTAGGCCCATTTCATTTTCTTTCATTCTTGATTTTATTCTTACTGATTTTCAAATCAATAAAATAGAAAAATAGATTCTGTGCAAAGTAATTGTCAGAACTCTGTTAATTTCTGTGTAGTAAATACAAATATATCAATAGCAATAGTTATAGTCATAGCTATAGCTATCTACCCATATGTTTATGTAATACCCCTCTTTTATGTATGATGATATTACACTTGTTGGTGAGGGTACAGTGTAGAGTGACAGAGGTTAAAGTCTTTGTTGTCTAACTTAGAAAAATTAACAGCGGCAATCTTTTCCCTCATGAATGCATTTCTCATTTCTAAGGGTTTGCACTTTGGATTTAAAAATGTGTGTTTAGAGATGGTATATAGGTCAAAAGGATTGAACAGCTTTACTTTCTTCTACATGGTGAAAGAGATCAACTTTTTCTAAAGTGCAGTTTTAGAGACAGTTTGGGAATGTATTGACTTCTCTACTAGTAAAACGCAGGGGTAAAATTCCATAAGCAGTTAGTGAGGTGAAAGAAACTTCAGACAGGGGACTGGAATCAATGGCCTCAAAATGAAATCCTTCACTCTATTCTAGCTTACAGAACACTATCATACTGACTTGAATAACTATGTACTGTTTGCCATACACAAAATTTGCATTTGATATTAATAGTGAGAAAATTTAGAGTCAGAATTTTATACCTTAAAAAAGATTGAGTGTCTTTCAATTAACTACCAGATAAACAAATCATGAATAATGGTTTAACAGGGAAGCTGACGAGCTTGACATATGTTGTTGCACATCTCACTTGGAAAAATTGGTGAATACACTTATCATATCTATTAATTAGGTATAAGTAGGGACAAATTAAGCACCATGTATGACAAGCAGTCCATTGGAAATTGAGTGTGAAATAAAGATGTTTCATTTCATCAAGTTAGAGTGAGAAATTAGAAGGCAACTGTGTACAGCTGGGTCAAGGTCACAATTTACGTTTACATCATTCACATTGTTTTGTCTACTTTCAAATTATGTCAGGGTAATTCAGGATTTTTTAAAAATATTTGGTATAATTAAAATAACACATTTTAGTTCCTACAAAATAATGTGTGGAGCAAGAAGAGATCTTGCTAAATTTTCTGGGTAGATTTTTTTTTAATGGTCAGAAGAAATATGAACTCTTATCTTCTATTTTCAGCTAACTCTTACCTCTTGCCTTCCAGCTTTCTGATACTACAAATCCAACAGCATATCCACATTGTCAGAAGACAAACTTGAAAGGGATTTCATATGGTGAAATCAGTTAGATAACTCTTGAGGACAAAATGGCAATGTAAAAATATCCTCTAGCAGCTTGGCCAGTATACAACAAATCTAGGTCATTCTATTCAGCAGGAAAAGTTATTAGAAGTCCTCTCTTACTTCTTCTACAAGAGAAGCGACCCCACAAAATCAAATGACCTGTGAATTCTCTTTTGGGGGAAGTAACATGCTCTAAACATTCCAGCAAGTATATGTGTACTATTAAGTAAGATTGTAAAAATTTGAAGATTCAAAACTTGTTACAAAATAACATAATTAAATAAAACCAACTGTTTCAAGCATCTAACACTTAACTAGTATATGCCAAACAAAGTGCTTGGCAAAATTTTTAAAGGATACATAAGTAAAACAGTTCCAGCTCTTGGAGCTTAGTGGAATGAGCTTTTGCATATATCGTCATGTTTTGATTCATAAATATGTATTGGTACAGCAGTGGTATGTGTGCTCATGTGCTCATAGATATAACATTTAGAAGAGAGACAAAGATCAGATGTGAAGGTAAGATTCAGCTGATATACGGCTTCAACAAGCTAAAGACTTGCTCTTGCTGACTTACTACATTCCAACTCCTCCTGTTGCTTCTCCACGAACCATGAACATTAGAGGAAGAGAGCCATTTTGGAATTCAAACACGAAGGGGTCCCTGAAGCAATTATTCTTTGTGAACCATTGCCAGGGCCAACATCTGCAAAATCTCTGGGCAGTAAAATGTGGGACTCTGAATGCAGAGCCATCAGCTATGTGGTTCTGGACATTCACAAGCATCCTCCTCAGCTGAGCTGAGATGTGATCATTCTAAATTTATGCAAAGCTGATGAGAGGGCCTTTAACATTACAGGCTGAGAAAAGCTGCTTTCTTTCTTTTAAGACCTGTGACCATCTGATGTAATTTGCAAAAATTGAGCTTTCTCAAGAAATAAAAATACCTGATTACTTACCTATTTCAGAATATTTGAAATCTGTGCCTGTTAAAAGTAATAACAGGATAGGTGACTCCAAATCCTATAGGGACGTATTTGATTTAGTGAGAGAATCTTGTAACTGTGAAGGCACAAACACTTAACCAATTGAGAAATGCAAACTCAACCTGAACAACGATCATGTAATGTTTTAGTTTAGATTTATTAGCTATAAGATGGTATGTGTCCAAGAATATCTCAAACAATTTTCAGGTTTTTCAGTGCAAGAACCCTCAATTTGGATTATTTTAAGCACAGTGAAACTGAACAAAATTTAGAAACTGAAATTTTTAAAGAATATGTAAATAAAAAGATTGTTTTATAGTGTAAATATGCCAGCTTTCATCTAAAAAGAGTATTTACCAAAAGAAGATCTAAGTGTTTAATTATAATTTTTATTAATGTTCTGTGAGGGAGCCCATGAATAAGGATAGAATATGAAATACTAGTTTAGGATCAATTTTTTTTAATTAACCACCCCTCTTACAGCCAAACACCTGTTTCATGGTTGTTGCATGTATAATTAATGCAGCCTAATGAACACGCTTCATCAAAACCTCTCTGTGGTTTCAAAATACAATCAGAGTGGTAGGTATTACATTGTACAACATTTAAGAAATACACAGTAAAATTTTAAAAGTATATCTTATGGCATTTTAGTTCAAAAGACAGTATACCTGGACTGACACAGTTCTCTACAGAATTATATAATAATTGCTATGATTTACCACCACATATCAATATATATGGAGACTCATTTGCATAGACACTTTTATTGCCAGCCTAGATGCTCCTGAAAGCATGCACAGTTCCTGCTTGCCTTGATATATTAGGTATCAGTGACAAATCAGCTGTCCTGAACTATACCTCAAGCTCGGCCACTCTCCCACTGTTCCCACTACAGTCTTTTCTCAGGCATGTTCTGCAATCACAGTGAAGGCATTTATCCTCCTGCAAGCAAGCACGATTTTAACCCTTCAATGTAAACAAAGTGGAAAGAATTATAAGACAAAAAATACTTTATAAGCACCAATATCTTTCAAGTTCACGTCTCTGAACAAAACGTAAAAATGAAAAGAGCAAATGGCCACAAATATTTGCTTACAGGTAAAATTGTATGTAGCCATTGATTCCCGTTATGATTACTGTGAAAAAAAAAATCATGTGCCCATTGTTAGAAACAAAAAGACAAACATCATGCTATTAATTTTTATTTCAAGTGAGACTAGAACTCTACACGATGATGCCAATAAATGCTACCATTTAATTAATAAAATGTAATATCTTCTCTCATTGGGCTGCTGTAACAATATAATACAGGCGGGGTGGTTTAAGCTACGGAAATTTATGTACTCACAGTTATGAAGGCTGTAAGTCCAAGATCACAGTGACACCATAATCAGTTTCTGGTAAGGACTCTTTTTCTGACTTGCAGACAGCTGCCTTCGCACTGTGACCTCTTTCTTTGGTGTGTATAGGCAGAGAGAGAAAAATTTCCTCTCTCCTTTTTAATAAGGCCACTGATCCTATCAGATTAGGATCTCAACCTTATGACCTGACCTCATTTAAACTTAACTACCTCCTATATGCAGATACGGTTAGACTTGGTTTAGGGTTTCAACATAGGAATTTAGCAGGAAACAAAATTCCTGAGGGGATAGGAATCATATCCATACCTACCATATACACATTTGTTTGGAGGCAGTACAAAATGTGGGGATCTGAAATAATGCAGTTTTCTGGGGAGATATGTTGTTTACAAGACATAAATACTCATATAACAACATCCATTCTAAACTGAATTCTGCAGTGAACTTTTTCTGTGAATAAAAATTATAAAGTGAAAATTCTGATTTCACTTGCATTCAAGTAGATTTCTACTGGTTTCAAATTCCATTTATTTACCTTACAACTTCTTTATATAACAAAATTGTTACACACATATTTGCCTGGGATAAGTAAAAACAATGAAAAATGTCTTCATATATGGAAAGATAAAATATTCATTTATTCAGAAATATTACTCAATGTCTACAGTGTGGCATAGTGTCTTCTAGGAATCTAGCATATATTCATGAGCAAAACAGCAAGAAGCATTGCCTTTATCAAACTTACATATAAGTGAATAATGTATTTATTTATCAAAATAGTGTGGCAAACATTTTGGTGCAATAGTGAACATCTTTTTTAATTAATGGCCATTAACTAGTTTCATACTACGAAGATTCTTTTTTCTATACTTATTCACTATCTCCACCCTCTGTGAAATAAGTGGAAAATATTATTTAGAAATATTAGTTCCTCTTACCACCAAATACATTTCTAATCATCTTATCAAAAATATTAACATCACAACTGAGGTTTAAGACGTAATTGCACTTAACTTGGTTCCTAAATTCAAGGGAAGGTTGTAGATTAACTTCCTGGATTTGGAAGCCTGACAACTTGGGTTTGACACCCGGCTATGGCTTTTAACTACTTCTGTGAACATAGATAAGTGATTTATCAATAAGCTTCTTTGTCCTCACCTATAAAATGATACCAATAATACTTACCTTATAGCATACTGTGTACCTAATTGCATAAGGTCTTACATGTAGTTCATAATATAATAAAATCAGCTATTGTCTTTTATTTAAAATTAGAAATCTACATCTAAGAACACACACATCTATCTATCTATCTATCATCTATCATCTATCTGTATCTATTTACCAACCTAAAACTTAATGAAATTTAAAAAAAGAATCTTTCTTAATACCATAATATATCCAATCAAAACTTTATAAGGGAAACATCATTTATTAACAACCCAGATCCTCTATGAAGTCAATATCTGATTTTTAAAAAATCATTTGAAGAAATACATTTTTGAACAGGATATGTGTTACTTTTGAAGGCACATGTTCTCTTTAGCATTTGAGTTCAACATAATTTGAGAACATCAGTTATTTTTCTGTTAAAATAAAAGCAATACTTAATCATTTTAAAAGGCATTTTCCTATGCCCTAGAAACCTGTAATGTCACTTTGAGAAGTAATAATCCAAGGCATGGGCAACTATTAATAAGTGACTTTCAATTAAATGCACAATGTAATATTGACTACTTTCCTTTCCTTTTTGTACTAAAAGTTTTCCTGCTACTATTTTTAAATCATAACTGTAGATAAATTAAAATATAGAAGTAATCTGAAAAGACAAACTATGATATTGCAGCAAAATAAGCAAAGTTAGTGTAATGTATTCTTGGTGGGCACATGATCGGATAGATTAGAATACTAGAACTTATATCATAAGTTTCTTCACTACAGGTAAATGCTTCTATTTCCAGGATAGCAGTCTTTACTTTCTCTCAAAGGATATGGTCATAAAGAAGAGGTATTAGTTTTAATAGATTTCTGATTTCAACAGAAGAAAGGCAGTATATAAATCCAAAATATTACTTAATTCCCCAGCCTTCAAACTATATTTGTCCAACCATATAAAATTGCTAAATACTCCTAATGTTTTTTTCACAAATTTCAAAAGAAGACCTATAGTAATATGATTTAAAATGTGGTTTAACCATATTGTAAAAAAAAAATACCAAAGAATTTTCTCCTGCTTAGTTTTGGAATTGTAGTCTTGTTCAGAGCACTTCTTCTACACTGAGTCATCTAATTATTATATATGCAGTACAAACAACTGCCCATGTGATATTAACCCACCAAAAATATGTAGAATTTCATGTCATAACCTACAAGTCCATAACTGGTTTATAGCTTTTTAATAATATAGTTCTAGTTTGATGTTATTTACTTCTTGCCTTAGGCAGTCTGTGAGCTCACTGCAGATTCTTGAGGAAACAAACCTCACTAGAAATCATAACACAAAATTGTGGATAAAATATTCCTCGAAAAGATACAGGCAGAGGTTTTCAACAGTCAGGAAGGGGATCCACAAGGATTTTCTAAATGTATTTTTTCCTGACAAAAATGCTATACTGGAGAATTTGCCTACCATAGAGTCATCACCTGGCTCTCTCCTTCTGCGTCTATTTTTACAATTGCTCTTCTCCCACTTTACAAAAAATAAAGCACACCTTTCAATCATCCCGCAATGAGAACACTGCCTTAAGACTATGTTGTCCAATAAAGGAGTCAGTAACTTCAGTAGCCCTTCAGGCTTAACTATTAACATTAAATAAGGTTAAAAATTCCATTCCTCACTACCACTGCCCACATTTCAACTCCTCACTAGACACATGTGGTTCATGGCTACTGGATTGGCCAGTACAGATTAGAACATCCTCGTCATTTATTTATGTTTTTTTTGAAAACATTCTTCTAAAATACAAAGACCCGGGAAGAAAATAAAGGGACACAAGTCTACAGGTTAATAATAATTAAGACTTCAAAGAATAAAATATTGTTTTTCACTCAGATAAAATTCTTTTAGGAAGTAAAAGGAAATAATATATTAAAGCAGAAAATGATGTATGGACAAAATATATCCATATTTTGAAGACGGATGATTGTCTCATATTGATGAAGGATTAGTATATCATTGGATACATTTAAATAGAGATATAATAATTCTTTAAAAAATTATTAATAGAAATTATTCTGTAATTTATTAACAGAAATTACATTAATTGCCACTACTTCACCTATGAGAAAAATGACAGATTTCAAACTAAATAAGTACAAGAATACACATATTTTAAATTTTTGTTTTGGAATTCTGGTTGTGGGGGCAGTTTGAAGAGTGCTATTCAAACTCTTTTCTTTGGTTTTCACACCAGAAATCACTTACACCTAATCTCTGAATTTCAAATTATTCTGGGTAGTTTCCACTAGCTGCCTTCACAATCCCTGGCCCCTGTTTTTTAACTTGATTCTCTTCCGCTACTGTCCATATAAAAGAGTCTCCCAAAATTAAGACAATTTCTTCCTTGTTAACTTATTGGCAATGAGGACTGAGACTCCTTACGTAGACAGTACTACAATAAAGGAGGAAGTGCTTCTGGTTATGGACCCTCAATGATAGAATCACCAAGGGAATGTCAGAAAGGGGAGTGGCCAAAACAAGAGGTTATATGTGTCCCAGGAAAAGTTTCATGACCTATGTGATCATTTTGATTGCAGGCCAGCAACAAATTAGGATCCTGGGTCAGGAAATCCATACATAACCTTCCATCTTTATCTAGTTTCTCAGTTCCACTATTATTTCTGTTCCTCTTTCAGAAAACGTCTTATTCAGTGTAATGCACAATGGAAAAGCAACTTAGTTTACTTAGCATAGCTCTCACAAAGTTTGGAATAATACATTAGAGGAAAGATAAATACAACTGAGAAAGGTGTTATTTAGCATCAGGGTATGGTGTGGACAGATAGACACTAAGAATAAACAATTCAACGGACTCCAGTCTGTGTCATTTATCCTTTTAAGTCAGGTAAATCTTCTCCAAAGTTTTCTCATGCTTCCCCAAAGAGGCATGGGGATTAATGACATGGTGTGCTACTGATACCAAAAAGAACAGAATCCCAAAGAGCTGAGAGACAAGGGAATGGGTAACAAAAAATAGTGACATACTCGGGGAGTCTATTTTCAAAGCACATAAACTATTGTATGAACATGATTCATCCATTAAAATACAGAAATTAAGCATGGGAGGGGAGCATAACGTGGACTGGAAGAAGACATAACTGCAAAGAAGTCATAAATGGCATGTAGATTGTCATGTAATTAAACAAGCATCAGGATTAATAACAATTAATAATAATGTAAAAAGATAGACCCACTGGATATTTAAGCCATTAGAAAATGGAACAAATGGAGGCTAATTCAAGAATTTACCCTAAAACTCAATCAAGTTGAAGGACCTATAAATATAATCAACATAAGAAGATTCACACTGACAATTTTATTAACAGCAACTATAATGATTTGTTTTTTAAAGTTCATGTAAAATGTAGATCCATTACATCAGGAGACATGAATTTATTTACTAATAATTACTTATGATTCATTCTGCCTCTTTAAAGATAATACTTGAATATTCAATATATATGTAGCATTATGAAATAGAGAATTATGTGGCTCCTGAGTAACTAAAATTGATTATAGTCATCTTTCTTTTGTTACATATCATATCTTAAATTATCCATAATAGGTTAGGGTAAAGATAATATTTAAAACTAATTATCGATCAAAATTCCAATTTATTCAATGTCCTTCCCCTCAAAATGTTGACCAGAGTTCCTACAGATCACATCCCACAACATATACACACACCCTGGAGTGAAAGGTCCATGAGAACAAGTATCTGATACATATCTGTGCAGTGAGTCCTACTTTAAGTTCCCACAGCAGAAGTTTTGTTTGTTTTGTTTTCTTGTTTCTCATTTTGAGGCCATAAATAAACATTAAGTGTGATGAGCACTCGGTGATGTATGGAATCGGTGAATCACTATATTGTACACCTGAAACTAAGATAACACTATGTTAAATATACTGGAATTAAATTTTTTAAAAAAGGAAATTGCTTTGCTAGTACAAGGCAATAATCATCAATGGATGCTAAAACCAAAAATAAATAATACTGATAGAAAATAGGGTATCTACATAGCTTTAAAGCATCTATAATAAATTATAACCAGCTCTACTATTATGGGATGTGTTCTTAAACGTCACCATGCCATGCAAAATTGCACAATAAAAGCTACAAGGTTTATGGGAAAATATAAAGCTATCATAAGTGACAAATAAAGAAAAAAGATAGAAACCTAATAAAAATAGTAGCATGTTAAGTGGTTAAGACATTATAATCAACATGGCACTTTACTTTAATAAGACTTGAAATTTGCTTCTAGTTACCAATGTTAGATGGATTGCAGCTTGTAAATTATTGTGAAGCAGTGGAAGAAAGTTTATCTGAAATTGGGTAGAAAATTATAACATCAAATGTGGGTGGGGTTGTTTCATGACTCACATGGGCAACTGACGTAGTAGGCAGATGTTTTGTGGGGCAAGCATGTGTGTGTTTTGTGTATTCCCAGTTGGTCCAACTGGGTATAGTTTCCTGTGTTCATCTAGTGTTTCCCCAGGACAAAATCACACATAAACGAACATACAACTTTTATACTCAGTTAGTTCCCGAACATACCAATCACACAGGAACAAATCTGTGTTTTCAAAAGAAACATTATAGCCAAACTAGCTGTACTTATTGGAAAGTGGAATTTTAGAGCAGAGCAATCTAACAGATGGCACCTTAACCAAATGATCACAGGTAACATTACTAATAATGGGAAAAGTTGCATTGCCTGCTATTCAATTTAACAGTTGATTCAAAAAGTACTCCCCAATGACCACATGAACAATGTTTGCACACCTTTTCTAAGATTTCTGTCGAAATTCACTTTGTGATGTAAAAACCTTGTATTAAAGACTACTACTCAATATTTCTTTAACAATCTTGTACCAGAAAAACTCTCTCCTAAATAACACATTTTATTTCTTCAGACAATGAGAATACTATAATACATATATTTTTCTTTTTTGCTGTGTTTATAAGAACTCTCACAACAAAATGTAATGCTTCATAACTAAAAACCTCGTAGGCACTGGATTTCATTTACTTACCTGCTCATATGGATTTATGGCTCCTCATGTAAAGTTTCAGAAATCTACCCATCCATCCATATATCATTTATATATTAAGCAACTCATTACACGCTGACATGAAAAATATCCTCATATTGTATCCTTATTTGTAGATTGGAAAATCCTTTTGGGGTGGAATTCATAGTCAAGCATAGGTATATAGAAAACTGTCGCACTGGCTCTCACTTTGTTGATTTAATTCCATTGTACTGAAACAGTCTACTTTGACACACATGGCATTCTGTTGTGGTTTTTTGTTTGTTTGTTTTTTAATCAGTAATATGTTAAAGATTAAGGTATGCATAAAGTACATTTCACATATTTATAAATAATAATTCATACATCAGAAAATGATGTATACTAACCCCTCCAGCTGCCTTACCATGTATGCAATATGTAAATACTGGGAAACTAAGAACTTTTTCTTAGAATTGACAGGCTTTTATGAATGTAAGGTAAAATAAAACTATCTTCATAATTATATATTTCATCTGAATACTAGTTACCTCTCTTATCTTTTAAACACTCTCTCACATGTATTTCAGACAATATAATTCCATGAGGTTTCAACAGGAAGCCTTTTTCATTAAAATTGTTCAATTAGAAGTTGTCTGTATTTCAATATTTTTCTAAGTGAAGATTTTAATAATAAATATGAAATATATTTTGTCCTAACTTCTAAATATTTTTAATTTTATTTTTATTCAAAAATAATTCTGTTGAAAGTTTAAAACCTCAAATTCTTCTACAACATATTTTATTGAGGTAAACCCTCACTGTTTTCATCAAATTATTCAAGGCTTATGTCAGCACTGTGTTGTGATGAGATTCAAAGAAGGCAATACTCTTTCTTTACTGAGGTACATATCTTAAATTTTAATATCAGAGTTCCAAAAAGATGTCAAAATCACACCATGGGACCACCCTCTAGAGTTCAATACTGAAAATACAGCATACTTAGACTTTTATTAGAGAAATCCCTCCATCATTTCAAATTAAATGTAATGATTTTGTCTGGAGGAAAACAGATTATCTCTACCCATCATGAATTTTCATGATTTTCTTGTAGTTGAATATAACTGTGTAACCAAATTTTACTTTCTGCTTAAAATTTTGGTTTTGTTTTTGAACTTGCTGATTCAGACAACATACTTAAAGGCAAAAACAAGTGATTTGATATGAGTTTTCTGGGTATTTACAGTCCATAAACATAAATATGTAGTTAAAACTGTCCAGAAATATTTAGACATGCATTTCAAAAATGGAAACACAAAACCTTAACTGAAAAAGACAAAAGTTATGTTTACCTGGCCATTGCTAGGTAGGCAGACATGATTTATGCTCCCCAAGGTCCCCAGGGCAAATTGTACTATCCATACCAAGAAGAAGAAAAAAAAAGATGGCATATTACTTTTAATTTGCTATTAATCATCTGCATTTCCTATTCAATTTTGGGAGGCAACGTTTCATTTAATTAGTCCTCTCATTATAAATATTTCCCCTAGTGATTCAGTTGACACAAGTTTTCTGACACGAACTGTGCAGATGGCAGAAAACTGGTGTCTGTTCTCAAAGGGACTATTTGACCACTGCAGTAAAAGAGCAATAAACAAAATAACAACATTGCAGCCCACTTCAGTTTATGTAAGCAGTCAGCCTTTTATCGCTGTAAAACCTTGAAATGGATGTATGAGCTGTGCTGCAATAAACAAAGAGTTGTTTACAGCTTGGGGATGGCAGGTACCAACACTGGACTGGAACTCCTGCAGCCTGAATGTCAGGAACTGACTAATGTGAAGAAACATATTGTGGCTTGTTTTATGGAGAGTATGTTTTATAAACCTCAAGGGACCATTTATCACAAATTCATCCACTCTGCAGCAGATTGCTGCTTTAATGTTGAATGCTGGATTTCAGTCAGGCCCTCAAGTAAAAAATGGAGGAAAAAATTCAAATACTATTTTGTTTCTGTTTGCTTGATCTTGATGACTCTCAAATTTCACCATAGGAAATCTATTAATGACTTATTCTCTCCCTTAAACAAACTAAATATTTTATGACATGGGGCTAATTCATTAGAAAATTTACATCTATTTACTGTTGTGAGCTATTTCAACACCATTTATTTGAGATCTGGTGTGCTTGCTGTATGCCAAATTCTTTACGTAAGAAAAAGTATCTAACAAGGATATGTTCTGCTAATGGGCAAAGAAATGTGTGCCTTGCTTTCCATAAAATGGAATGATTAAATCACCATAGCAAAGATTTTTACTGCCTTGCTTTTTTTAAAAAGTTAGCACTAAAGCCACAGGGTTATATAGAGAGATGCCATGGGAGGTAACCATTAAACAAAAATAATATACTTGATTTTCTTCATTAGATATAAAATTTCAGTGTAAGAGAAAACATCAGCTCCTCTTAGGCTTAAGGATAGTAAGCAATGCACATTGAAAACTGATATCCAGCATAATGTCAGCAACTCTCCATGTTGTATGTGAATCCAAGCATACGGTATAATTTGTCCCAAGATACTCTTTTATTTTTTATGGCCTGTATTGTCACATAGTGAGAAAGCCGACATAAGTTTCACACAGGTGTGTTTGTCTTACTACTCAAATAGTTGGTTTTTGGCTTTAAAAATCAAATATAAGGATTTCTGGGAATAATAACAGTGTTGAGGATATAACAGAGCTTCTCAGACAGTGGTAAGGAATTCTCCTACAACAGAATCACTTATGAGTGGGCAGGTTGTAATACTAAAGTCTAGGTTCCTGGGCCAAACTTTAATCCATACAATCAGAATTCTACAGGGCTGAGTCCTGGCACTATGTATCATTAGCAAATCCCTCCTATCACTGTTTCACACACAGATAGGAGACTCATTAAAACACTGAGATAGGAAAGCACAAAAAGGTAGGTATAACATCATCTGCTCTACAGATATTGAACATTTGAAAAGTCGCAGCATTCAGAGAAATTCTCCTGCAAGTCATAGATCTTAATTGGTTTCTTCTATTTCCTACCTTTTCCTCTTCCTCCTTGTTCTTTCAGGATTTCTTACGTTCTATAACTGTTGTCTCTTAATCATGGCCATAAAACTTATTTTAAATCAAAAGCTAAACTAATGTATAACTTTTATTATTTCATGTGCATGTACAATTTGATAATAATAATTAAAAAACAAAACTTAAGGAACTTCTCTAACCTACTAGAATTTTGATCTGTTCACTCAAGCATCTGAAAAAAGCGATACGAGTGGAGTATGCTTTCTGGCCATGCTTTGTTGGAGCTGTCCAGTGCTGATGTAAAGAATGTACACTCCACACTGGGTAAACAGTCTTTTCCTGCTCAAAGCAGAATGCATTGCTTGCATAAATATGGGCTCAGGATACACTGCAGAGAATAGCAAGCATGAGCATAAAGACAGCTGTCTTGTTAGATGTGGAGTTAATACCTCAGAACCTCCTTTCTTCTATCTTGGGTTTGAAAGCTAACATCTAAGCATGCCCTATTCCATGATTCAACTAATTTCCTTTTAAATCTAATTAGTAAGTGACAATGTTTTATTTCCAGCCATTAGAGTTTCACCTAAACCAGTGACTGATAGTAAAGCAGCAAAATATTTCAAATGAAGACTTCAAAGCTTCTTTTTGCTTCTGGGCTACCTTAAACTATCTCATAATTGAGGTGGACATTTCCCTTCCAGCCCTGAAATAGCCTTATCGGAGATGGACAGCGTCAGTTCATTTTTAAAGAGAAAGAATTCTAAAGAGGATAAGAAGACTATTGTCACCAAATAAAGATACATGAAAAAAAATTATCAGATTATATTTACAGTTAGGTCATGTGGTTTAAACAACATGTTTTTATGTGAAAGATATGTTTTTAAAATCTAAGTGGCTTAAAACAGTTTATTCTTAAACTGACATGATATCTCTCACAACTCAGCCTTCTTCACAGACTGATTTGTTAATGTCAGCTCTAATTCCAAAATTGTTAAGGATTTCAACACCACCTTCTGTTTGTTTCCTATTTTTGTTCCTGAACTTATTTTTTCTGCTGTTAATTTGTACTGTTGTATCTATTTTTATAACATGACATCAAGTATATAAGTTATAATTGGCTGGAAAATAGATGGCTCTATAAAAATATTGTGTATTAATCTAAACTAAAAGTTGTCAAAAATGAAACTCCACTGACTTTATTTCTTGTATTTTTATTTTTTAATGTTTAATTATTTTTGAGAGAGAGAGAGAGAGAGAGAGAGAGAGAGAGAGAGAGAGAGAGAAAAGAGAGAGAAAGGGAAAGAGCACACGTGGAGGAGGGGCATAGAGAGGGGGACAGTGGATCCAAAGCAGGCTCTGTGCTGACAGCAGAGAGTCCAATACGGGGTTTAAACTCAAGAACTGGGAGATTATGACCCAAGCTGAAGTTGGATGTTTAACCACCCAGGCGTCCCAGTCTCTATTTTCATTCTCTTTTTTTCCAATTGTTACCTCTTGGGTTGTCAACTCACTATCTGTTCTTTCTCCTATCCATCAACCTTTATGTTTTCTTTACATCTTTTACCCCAAAACATTTAGCTAAAGTTCCTATTTTCTCCTTCAGTGAACAAATCCTTCAGTGAGTCTACTATTATATCTACATTCACATTTCTCATTATAGTATCCTCAATTTATTTTATGACCTTCTAGAAGTTTCCTTTTAACTACATGTTTAAACCCAAAAAAGCATTTCATGCTCTTGATTATTCCTCTTATAGTCTTGTGTAGTGTGTTCACCATAAGTGGTAGCCAGATCAGCACCTTTGATGTTACCTGGATATATGTTAGGAACTCATATTCTCAGGATCCAACCCAAACATACTGAATCAGAAATTCTGAAAGTGGTACCCAGTATTTTAACAAGTCTTTGATACTAAAATGTGAGAACATTTGGTGTAAATATAAAACCACTGTCTCTGAAGTCAGATATACCTGAATTTGAGTTTATGCTTTTCAACTTGCATGACCTTAAACAAATTGCTTAGCTTCTGATTGACCCAGTTTGAATCATAGTGCCCATCCTTAACCAATCAGTGTGGTCAGATAAATGGAGTGGCCTGACTGGCCTATCCTTAATCATGAGCCTACTATTGTGGACAGGGAAGTGGGAAAATCTTATCTTGATCACAAGAAGATGGCAGGTTTCCTTAAGAGGGGGATGCTGGGAGATAAATATTTTCTGTTTATTTTGTTTGGGTGATGCTATTCATATTTTTCAACTCTCCTTATTATTCTCTAAGCATCTGTGACCATTCAGTTGCTTCTAAGTTTGAATCAAAATCAATTATTTTCAGGAAGCTTTCCTTGACTAATGCATCCCTCTCTAGACATAATTTTACTACATTTGAAAATACAACCTTTATTTTATGATATTCCTTTGTGATTATTCCCATGCCAGGCCTATATGATTGGTTTCTTGACTAGATTATAAATTATTCTGGACTATAATTTCTCTCTCTGTCCCCTCTTGTTTTTTGTCAACTGTTCCATACATAGGACATGGTTAACAAACAGGCTTCTTTATTAATCATCTTTATCTTTTAGATTCCAATCTAAATCACATACGATATCGCTGATATGAGTTTTCTTTAAATGTTTAACACATTTTAATTATCTTTTAAGCATATGGATCTTAAAATTAAGTGTAATTATTAATATTTTGAATCTTTATGTAAACCCCAGTAGACAGTATTAAATGAGCTTCTTCTACTTCATTTTCTCAGTTTGTTTAATACAAAACATCCAATAAAATACTACTTAATATATTGGGTTATAATTTTTTTGAAAATAGATGTGAATTTAGACATATAAATTTATATTTGACTCTATTGGTAGTGATAAGCCCACTGAAAGCTTTAGAATAAGGAAGTGTTAAGAAGCCCATTGAAAGCTTTAGAATAAGGAAGTGTTAAGAAAGAAACACACAGACAGCAGGTCCAAATGGAGTCACTTATACCACACCCTACATCACAAACCAAGGCTTCATACCTAACCTAACAGCAGTTTCAGTTTCTCCCAGGAATGTGACATTTAACCCTTTAATCTGGAATTACCTAATGCTACCAGTGAGGTAATTTGCTGGACAGACACCTGCCTTTTCCCAAAGGAACGGGACTTTGCCTGAAACAATACAGTCTTCCTTTGTCTTGCCTATTTTCTGCCTATGAAAGCCTTACATGTTGTATAGTTCTAAGTTACTTTTACTCGCTAGATGGGATGCTACCCAATTCATGAACTGTTGAATGAGCCAATTAGATCTTCAAATTTATCCAGTTGAATTTTCTTTTTTAACAGTAGTGACACAACCAGGCTGTGATTCAGAATAGAAAAGGAAAGTAATGCAAACCCCAATAATGGTCATTCCTAAAAGATCCACATAGTTCCATATTTCCTGATAACAAAGAAATATCATCATCCATCTTTTTTTCAGTGAAATTATTATGTAAACATAGTAGAAAACTAAATTTTCATAAGAGATGTATGCTTTCAAATGTTAGCTACATAAAATAGGCAGAAACTACATAACCATTTTTGAAGTAGTAACCAAGAGCTCAAAATCTGAGTTAAGACATACAACAAGTTGAAATCTTGATTCACTAGCTTGCTATTACTCTCTGAATCTTAATTTGCTCATCTGTAAAAAGGGGCCACCTCATCAGTTAATTTTGGGAATAAGATGAGCTATTATTCCTAGGATGTTTAGCATAGTGTTTGGTACATAATAAGTACCTAGAAAGTAGGAGTCATTTATTACCACCTTCATCCAGCCATTTGCTCCACCCAAGGCACCACACTAGTCTTCCCCTGGGGCACCAGTTCAAGCCAGTGAGCAATTCTCCAGGAAGTGTGGGTTTTGGTGTTGGCTGTTCCCCAAATCAAAAGTATCATTTCCTTCTACATTAATGCAACTACCCCTGAGTACTGGAAACATACTTTCCTCTCCATCCTGATCTTGCACCTATTTTTAAAAGGGGCAATGCTTTCAAGGGAAACAACCATTTGAATTTATCACTATTGCTTTCCACTATAATAAAGTTAGTTCCATTTTCCACGTTTGTAGCACAAACATGAAAATAGCTTGAAATCCCACCACTCCTTTCCTTCTGCCACACATACGGATAAGCTGATAAGAAAATTTGGGTGCTTCCTTTCTTGGTGCCAGCTTGAAGTTAGAAGTGTGCAAAGGCCCTGGCCTATATGCATTCTTAGGGCAGCTGGCCCACCCAACTCTCTCTTCAAGCCATTTTCATATCTGCTTTAGAGCCTCATTTTGGAGGCTTTACAGAAAGCCTCATTATGTGAGTCTTAAAGGTTTTCATCACCTCTTGGTGTGTGTGTGTGACTGGTATCATCAGTCTTGACATTAAAACAAATTTTGCATGAAGAGTTTATCTCACCTCTATGTAGAGTGTTCCCCAACAGTGATCTTAATCATTGTATGTCAGTTGAGCAACAATTACATTTCTCCCTCTCTGAAATTCTTCTTCATGTTCACACATACTAATTCAGCATACTTTAGCAAACTAAGTGAAAATATATATTATTCTTTTAAATTATATTCAGTGTAAAGTATTTCTGGGTCATCACTCACCAAATCTGTTAACCCTCAATGACTTTCATTGTGCCTGCAAAAACACCTGCCATTGGTCTGAATCTTGTATGAAGAATGGAGAGAAATACTATTTTTTATTGTCTCTTCTCTTTTTAATTTTTTTTAAGTTTATTTATTTTGAGAGAGAGAGAGCACAAGCACGGGAAGGGTAGAGAGAGGGAAAGACAGAGAGAGAGAGAGAGAGAGAGAGAGAGAGAGAGAATCCGAAGCAGGCTCCGGACTGTCAGCACAGAGCCCAATACAGGGTTCAAATTCATATATGTGAGATCATGAACTGAGCCGAAATCAAGAGTTGGACACTTAACCTACTGAGCCACCCAGATGCCCCATATTGTCCCTTTTTCTATGAATATTTTGGTAAGTTCTGTTTTTGGAATTTTTACCAATATTCCTACAACAGTTTGTTTTTTTCTAGATTCTTTTCATTCATCAGTAAATATTCATTTTATATTTTTAGCTTAATAGTTTAGAAAGAGCTTATGTTAATATTTTTAAGCCTCAAAACAACTCTGGAATATTATCTTGGCCTATACTTCTGTGGCTGGTCCTAAATTCCTTAAAAACATAATGATTTGGGGGGCGCCTGGGCGGCTCAGTTGGTTAAGCGTCCAACTTCGGCTCAGGTCGTGATCTCACAGCTTATGAGTTCAGGCCCCGCATCGGGCTCTGGGCTGACAGCTCAGAGCTGACAGCTCAGAGCCTGGAGCCTGCTTCTGATTCTGTGTCTCCCTCTCTCTCTGCCCCTCCTCTGCTTATGCCCTGTCTCTCTCTCCCTCAAAAATAAACATTATTTTTTTTAAATAATGATTTTTTCTGCTCCTAGAGGGGTTTGTGTATTGATAAATTTGAATGGCTTTGTCCTAAATATACACTCAGCACCTGTTAACTAAATGAGAACCCATTTAATTTAATTTTCTTCATTGCTTTGATTATTATTATTATTATTATTCGAGAATGGGGGTTGCTTTTAATAATGTACAAGTAGATTTTTGTTTGTTTGTTTGTTTGTTTGTTTCCTTGAGAACAGTCCTTTATTGTCAGCCTTTGTGGGTGTGTTAGCATGTTAGAGGGAGGCAAGGGACTGATGTCAAATATGAGCAATTCCCTACCTCCAACTTCCTCATGGCTCTGAACCTGTCATAAGGCAAAAGATGTAGACTTGACTCAGTTGCATCATAGTAAAAAAGTAAAATTGACCCCTGACTGCTAAATCTTATAGGATTTTTATATACACTTGTTAAGCTGTTATATTTATCTGCTTACAAAAAATGTGTGTGTTTTTGTTTTTTGTTTTTTAAGTATACTGCTCTCAAGGCTGAGGTTGAGAGATTTGGCTTTGTTTACAATAATATGAAGTGGCGTGTAGACTCAAACTATAACTTAATGGATGTTTTTCACATCACATAACCACGATGCATTTTGGCACATTTTAAAATGGCTGGCAGACTCCACTTAGCAGAGGCCAAGGAATGAAATATCAGGGTGTTGCAGGTCAGTGCACTGGCAGAGGAGTATGGGAAAGCTTACTTGGCTCTAGTTCCTGCAATCACTCACTCATTTCATGAGCAATAAAACTGAACTAAGTAAAAAAAGAAACCATTAAACATTAATGTGCAGTACACACTGACTCAAGGATGGAAAGACAGTATTTCACATGTTTTTCCTTTACTTGTATTATTTATGTCATGAAACAAGACCTAATTATCTTTTATGTTTTATTTCCAAAGATAACATCATATAAGAGTTGGGAAATGGATTTATTCTTTAACACTGATATGAGAAGAAAGTTAAGACATCATTCTAAGCTGTCTATTGGTTATGAAAGAATAGGCCAACCCAAAAAGTAGAAGTCAGTTCCTCTAGTGTCCACAAAAAAGCTTATCCAATTGATACAGCTCATTTTTGAAATGTTAGCAATTTTCAGTGCATGGTCACAAGAGATTTTTTTGTATATCATCTCATTTATTCCTAAAAGGATTGTATGTGTCAAATTCTTAAAGCAAATACATTTTTAATAAATATGACTGATGATTGTTAGAGTACTAAAATCATGCGATAAGTGTTTTTTCTTATCTCTTTATATATTTTGATACAACATATAAATAATGAGTTATGTCAATAAACTGATAGTTTAAAATATCAGTGCTAAACTTTAAGTTGATCTCAGTAATTCTTCATATTTATTTACTGTTTTGATGACTAAAATTTTGTATGAATAAATATATCATCATAGATAAGAAAGAATAATATGTCTAATACATTATCAGGGGATTCTATAGTAATTTAGCTTCTATAAACTGCAATCACATAAATAGATATTTATTTAAGCAGTCCATCACACATAATTGAAGACCATTCTACTCAAAATAGATAAAATATAAGTACTCAAAATATAAAATAAAATTTATATCAATAAAAATGTAAGCCAGTTTACAACTTTGACTAATTTTATTTTATATTTTCTCCTGTACAGATTAAACTGAAGTTATATTAATTGACACAATCCTTAGGTTGTTTAGCTTTTTTTTTTTCTACTATGTTCCAACATTTTCTCTAAACATACCAATTGAGAAATTAATGGCAGATTACTTTTTAAATGAGAAGTAGAGTCTTACACTGTAGTATTTGTAATTCCTTCTCATCTTGAAAGACTAATAAAATTACTTTTCTTATTATAAATTTGATCAAATTCTACTTGTAGTTATAGTGACAAATTTTACTTAATAAGACAGCTGTTTTGGGGCACCTCAGTAACTCAATCAGTTAAACGTCTCTTAATTTGAGCTCAGGTCATGATCTCACAATTCGTGAGATGGAACTCTGCATCAGACTCTATGCTGACAACGTGGAGCCTGCTTGGGATTCTCTCTCTCCCTCTCCCTCTACACCTCTCCAATAATCAATCTCTCTCTCTCTCCCTCTCTCTCTCTCTCTCAAAAAATAAACTAAAAAAAATTTTTAATAAAAAAAATAAAACAGGTGCTTTATACTAAGAATAGCCTCCTCCTGCCAATCCTAAGTATTTCCACATCGGCTCATACTGTATTATAAGACACCATAAATTTTTTATTAGTTCACTGAAAGGATTTGGAATATGGTTTTCTACTTACTATCCAGTCATTGCTTGGCTTTAATTGCTATGTAAGGATTTATAGAAAAGTAACAACATAAGTCTAAAATGTTTTAGTTAATCTCAGGGTACTCTATATTAAAACTTTGTCATTCTCAACTAAGTCCTCTAATACTTCATATAGTTATAAATAATTTTTTCTTGAATTTTTGAAACATTCTCATATATAATTTTACTATTTAAATGTTGCTTTATTACTAGAGTCAATCAATTAAGATGATTTCAATGTAGAAAATTCTTTATTCATCTCATAATGTAATAAGTATTAATTATCTGCCTTTATAGCATGCATTTTATAGTGAAATATTATGATTATTTGCCATAAATTGTTCACTTTTATAAAGTAGAAGACATAAGGTTAAAAATCACTTTGTCTATCTTTACATTTAGGCAAGGTGTGTAAAGATGTACTATTATATAATTTATTTATTGAACTGGGCTTGGGAAGGGCTCTAGATGACCATCTAATCAAACCAAATTTTCTAGTTGGTTAGAGTACTTTCCAGAGTTGAAAAATTTGGGTCACAGACTTTGTGTGTGAGAAAAGACTAACTAGAATCCTAGTTTCCTTAACTCTAAAAGTTTGAGAAGTTAAAAATAATAATTCCTCGATCACATATATGTTCCTCATCTAACAGCATTACTGGGAAAAAAGTTCAGACATAATGTTATCTTAAGGAATTATGCTTAAGCCCAAGATGAGCTCAATCCTCACGAAAAAAGGATATCAGAACTATGCTGAGTCTCAGCAAATAAGTTTCCAGGACATGGGAAAGGCTGGTTCTGGGGCTAAAAGTTACTAATGCATTGTTGTCAAACAATCTTGCATTGTTAGCATAAATGATGGTTGTATAAAAGTTACAACATAATGTCTCAACATACATATATTGTAGCCTTTAAACTACAGCTCAGAGGTATGTCCAGGCTCTAACATGTGAGAGAATCAACTTGCGGTAGGAAAGAGCTAAAATGGTGTGTGACTAAAGGTGGAGGGAGTATTTCAATCATAAAGAAAAGTTCTGTTCTGTGAATACATGACTCAAGATTTCAATCACATTTTTCAAATTACTTTCTCTAAGACATTTCATCATAGTCTTAATAACTTTAGGAAGCAATCAAATAAAATTATTTTCTATAAGGAACAATAATTGCCTCCCCCAATTCATAAGAAGACTTTTTCTAAATATATATTTTATATGTATATAAGATAATCCTGAGATAAACATGCCTTTAGCATATCATAAACACATCTTTAAAATATTACTATATATGGTTGTCCCTGGAAATAAAATGCTGAAGATCAAATTTAGACAAGGATAGAGTTTCACAAAATAGTCTAAAACATATTACTCTTTTAGAAAATATTTGTATAAATAAGAAGACAAAAAATACCATCTAAACAGAAGCAAAAAATGATAGAAGAGCTTACCAGTATACTACCATAATGAAATGCCTTTCACTTTTGCTTTTTTCTTCTATAGTCTACTTAAAAATACATTCTAAATGATGATGTGAATTACCTATTTCTAAATAATAGAATAAAGCAATATATCTTCAGTGCTTTGTGCTACATTTGAAGTAAAGAGAATTATCACCCATCATTTGCTAAATAGCAACCAGTATTTAAAGGTTATAGGACTAGAATCACTTTCCATATCTGAATACTCATCAGGTCAGACAACCATTTTAAAGATTCAGCAATGGCAGAGTGAAATCCCATCCTGTGGTTTCTATAGATTCCCTTCTCATACTTAGCCTTCATGTAGTACCTGACCAGGGGCTGAAGTCAAAAAATATCTCAACTTTACTCTAAAGAGCGCTGATTGATGAATGAAGGGTAGGAAGAGGGATTCCTCCCCCTGGCTGCTTATAGCCCACTATGAAGTGCAAGTGTATTATTAGATTACATAGTTTTCAAGACTTCATGGTCATTTCTTTTGGATACTTTTAGCACGATTTTGCAAAGGGCTATTTACACTATACACACAGGCCTTAATAAAATCTGGTTTATGGCCAATTAGTTCACTTGGTTACAGCACAGAGCTTATAAAACTAGAAGTTATTTTAATTCCCTGTTTATTTATTTGATACAGATTCAATTGCTCTTCCTCTCAAGGGATACAATTTTTAATTGGAAAATTATTCAAAAATAAGTCATAAAATATATACAGACCAAGAGGATTTTCACAAATTTGTGTAAATAGATTGCTGAATATATCAAAATAAATGAAAAATAACTGAGTTTAGCAGTCACTTTTTCTAGAAAGTCTCTCTGAACTCCAACCTGAGTAGTCTTCCATTATTTGACAATAGAATTACTTTCATTTATCTCTTCACTTCCTCTATTATATTTAATTTATGTTTATATGTATTTCTCCACTTTAGTGCCATTGCCATATGGAATAGTGCCACAGTCATTAGCAGAAACTCTTTGAAAATGGATTCCCTGATCAAATTAGTTGGAAATACTATCCTACAGTCCCCTCTTAGAAATAAAAATGCATCTTAGCATGCCGGAATATCTAAGAAGCCATGAAGACAAAATACTTTGTAGTTTTGGGCCAAGAATAAACTCATGTAGCAATGGGAAACTCCCATAATTTGCTTTATCCTGATAATAACTACAAATATCTCTTGGGACCAAAGTTTCTATACAGGGGGGATGGTTTGGTCCATGAATAAATGAAAACACAGACAGATATATAAACAAATAATATGTGTACATACTTATTTTTCAATGTAACAAAAATTCTGGAAAGAAGTATTCTTAGTTTTGGATCAGTGGTTCACACACATTAAAACTTTTCTGTATGACATTCTTTATTTTTTTTCCTCATGTTTGCATGATGAAAGGACTATCTCTAGCTGTCAAATCAATTTCTGTGCAAAAGAGAGAAGGAAATGACAAAGAAGAAACAAAGCTTTCTTAAAGATTTCAGCAAATTGTAGTTTGCCGCCCATTGGCCAGAGCTGAGTCACATGGACACCTTTACTGCAAAGAGGTGTGAGAAATAGATTTTTTTTTGATTGGGAACATGGACACCTAGAACAAACTGGAATTTGTTAATAAAAAATGAGGGAACAGATACTAATACAACTAATACTGTCACTATTCTCTGAATCAAAATTTAGTATAACATGGATCTGATTCATTTATGCAAAACACTGCTTCCTTGTTGATGAAACCCAGTGAATGAGATATCATAGGTAGTGAATGAATATATTAATCTGAGCCCTAAAGGAAGGATTCTAACAACACTTTTAAATATGGGATGTAGGAGGCACATGAGGATAATGCAATGTTCTGTACTCTATATAAAAGCTTCAATGGACAAATCGATATACTGCAAAATAAAGAAAATAAAGTCCCCCCTTCACCTATATACCTAGTAATATCAAGGCTGTTAGCCACAAATCAGAAGCAAAATATGGCCATGTGAGTTTACCACTGTTCAGGTAAGAGTTTCTGAATTATCCAAGAGACAAGTAAGCTGTCACTGGAAGTAGATCACCTACTTTAGATTTCATTGGGCCTCACCAAAATTTCAATATAATAGTCCTATAGGTAGTATGAAACTTTCTCTAAACATGGTCTAAAAAATCAACTTCCTTATTTCAAATCAGTTTATAACTTATATCAGTGTCAGTAGAAGAGTTGAGGCTGGGGTTGACAGTAAATTATGTTGTTTCCATTTGAAATAGTTTCTCATTTATTGTTTCACAAATTTATATTAGGCTTGATTGATTTATAGCATGTAGTTTTGATTAATGGTTGTTACCAATGCTTCTTTTTTTGAATCCACCTCTGGATAGAGTGAAAAAGTTCCATTTCCAGAAATTCAAAAATTTTAACACCAGACCCTGGGCTAGAGCAGAGACATGAAGATACTACCAGGTTCGGGGGCCTCCCAGAGAAAACACACTACCACTTCTGGTAACTTTTCAAATACTGCATAATGTCAACTTTCCCTTAGAGAAAGTTTGAGTAGTAAGCTAATAATAACTCATTCCCTCTTACCTGACATATTTATTGCAAATGAGAAGTGCACATACTAATAATATATATATGTACACATATATATAGTGCATATCTTCTACTATATTTTCTAATAAGTAGTATTTTGTAACATCAAGATTTTTTTTCAAATAATAGTTTCAACCAACTTATAAATTTATCAACACTTAGAAGATTTAAAAATATAGAAGAGGAAGAAGATGGAAAGTTATAGTGGAAGGAATAGTCAGGTTGTTTTATTTTTTAATAAAGAGATGTATAATGGCAATATATTTTTTATTCTTTATACTATATGAGAAACAATATGCTATTGGTTGTGAGAGTGTTTTAATAGAGAATTAGTTACCTGTTAATTTTAATTTGGATTTATCCAAGATTATAATCAATCACAGAATAAAGATATATTTATAACCATGATAATTCATATTAATCTGAAAATATGTTGAGAGAAAGGCAGAGCTGTAGCACTAGCTGTGGATGGCAAAAGATTTTATGAGCCTTCTCAGAGCTCTCAGACAATGAACTTCAACATTTTCAAAACTTGTAAAAACAAGTAAAGCAAAATTTAAGTTAGAATATTTAACCATGTGTAATGTTAGCCACAAGCCTGGGAGGTGACAGAAACTCAAACATTAGTTGACTGAAGCAATACGTAAAAACAAACTGAAGCACACATATAAAATGAGGTCTCCTTTTAAATTTAAAGACTCTTTTACTCTCTATATAGACGCTGTTGCTTTTTCCTCCCCCAAAGAATAAAGAGACCTTAGTTATAAATCATACACAGAAGTAGATAGTCTCTGCCACACAGCTATTAAATGGAGAAATGTACATTTTCTACTTCATCTATCAGGCCTACTGATGTATTTTCATCTAGGTATCAATCACTACAGGAGTTTAAGTATTTGAAAATGGGAACCCATGGGGCTCAACCACCACCAATGAGGGCTCAGCTGTTCTGTGAAAGCCATGAAAAGTGAAACATCTGAAAGACCTAAAAATACAGCTTTACAGTCTCATCATAAGCCATTGACCATGTGGTGTCCCTGGCTCCAGGCATCACACAGAGGATTTGAATAACTTGTGCAAATTCTGAAGACAAATACAAAGTGGTGGCACTGAGATTCTCACTAGTGATTCCCAAAATGTGAACAAAACCAGGCATCCTTTGCCACCAGATTAACTTTGAGCAACATCTGTAGGATGCTGGGAGATATGTGCACTCCAGGAGAACTGCCAATGTCACAGACAAAAGGTTTCAGCGTAATTATAGAGTCTCCACAGGGGACAGAAGTGCAATATGTCACTGGAGTAATGCAAATGATCTTTAGGACACTGTTAATGTGCATTAAATTTTGGGTAGCAACCAACTGTGAATACATAACCAATAAATCACACAGGAAAATTAGAAAAAATTTGCATGTGTCTGCTTCTGAATATTTCCCACAAGTATCTTTGCATATGACACAATTATGGTGAATTTAAATTTAATGTTCTTTGTTCAATTTAGAAAGACAAAAAAATTATTAATTATATCAATTTATAGCCATTTGGTCTAATCAATATATGCTATATACAGTATTCAGAATTACAGAATAGCAGTGCAGTACAGCATATAAAAAATAGTCTCCCTCCTAGAGTTCCCAATTCTAAACCATGTATACTTACTAATGAAAGCATTTTGTAGCAGTAGTTGAATATATGCATTGTTGTGTAAGGTAAATCTGGTGGACCTCCACGTGAGGGGCTAACCGCTAATGTCCAGTTAGGCTCTAGTTTCAGAAGCTAACTCTCATGAAGTCTTAGATTTTAGCTGAAGGGAAAGGGAAAAGCAGAGAGCTGAGAAAATGGGAAGAGACTTTATGTTTAGTCCAAATTAATCACTAGCTTCACCCTCACTCCCTCTTCACTTGAAAGATTAAGGGACTATGAGAAGATTGCAGGACTGATTCCAGCAGAGATTAGGTGCACCTTGGAGCATCAAGCCAGAGAGGAAAATCTGAGGAAGAATTACAGAGAGAATCAGCAAGAGATTATGAGGTAGGTTTAGCTCTCTGGGGGGCCATTTCCTTACTCATCAGTTTATACCACTGCAGAAGTTTATCTCTCTGCCTTAAGGAGAGTGTAGATCCTTAGATCTAGGTAGAATCATCTTTACCTTTATGTTCTCTGTGTTCTTCATAGAAATCACTTGATAACTCTTGAGAGTTTTCCACTACACTTAGGGAAAACAACAGATCAATTTAAAAAAGAATTTAACTTACAAAAATGTAAGGATAAAGGGGCAAAGAAGAGATAATGGCTCATATCACAGTCTCCTGCTCCCTCTTGAACTCCCTGTTATTCTTCAAAGCTGTTTTCTCTGCTTTATCAAATTACCCATGCTCATATTCCCTTTGATCCTAGTGACTTCACTGTTTCCAAGAATCTTATCTCTCTGGAGGGTTGATGCCGATGGACAGGTGGGATTCCATAGGTAACAATCCCAGAAAATGATATCAAAGCACATCACACATGAAAGAAATTTGACTCAAGGGATTGTCTAATTATAAATGCAAATACAAAGCTGTTCCTCACTATACTCCACTGCTAATCAATATCCCTAGAACGTTCATTAGAGTTTTCTACTCCAAACATTCTGCATTATCCACAAATTCCCAAGCTAAGTTGCTTACTGAGAAAAGAAAGTACTGTCTTAATTTGAATTTGTTAAAAGAGAGTCTGACAATGAGGATCTGAGTGTGGTTACACAATTTTTGAATTGAATCTAGGAAGCAGAAGTAAGAAAGCAGGGAAGATGAAAGTGAAAAAGAAAGAAAGAAAGAAAGAAAGAAAGAAAGAAAGAAAGAAAGAAAGAAAGAAAGAGAAAAGAAAATGTGCCCCATTGAACTGGTTGCTGATCTGGGGAACTGGAAATCAATCTCTTCAGAGATTTGTGGAGACCCTCTGAGGAGTCTTCTAGAACCTGATGAGGGGCTTGAACTCACAAACTGCGAGATCATGACCTGAACCAAAGTTGGCTGCTTAACCAACTGAGCCATCCAGGTGCCCCCCCCACCCAAAACTCTCTTCTGATAGCATAGACTTTGACATTTGACAAACTGCACATTTGCAACTGTGATTCACTTCCCTTGCTTCTCATTATTGCTTCCAGACCATTTCACCTTGGGCTTTGGCATATGCAAGCTAAAAACATAACAAATCATCCCTAGAAGAAGTACTAGTTAAAAATGACTTTATTGACTTAGATTCAAAATCAGATTGATAACAAGATGCTTTCATCTCTATCCACTGATTACTTCTTCAATTATTCTCTTTCCACATATCTTCTCAGCCTTAATTCTCTACTTTATATTTATGTTTTCAAGCTCATGCCAGTTCAACCAAGCTTCTCCATCTTTTGTAGTCTTTAAGCAAATGTCACCTTTTATTTTGCTGTGGGAAATAAGTTTAGGAATTCCCTGAGCTTGCACCAGTGGGTTAACAAGGCTTAGAGTGGAAAGCAGCCCCAAGGCGAAAGCGCCCCCAGCATATAACAAAAGCATAGAGCAGAAGCCACTTCCATAGGACAGGAAAGGAATAGAATAGGTCTGAGTATAGGTAAACAGGGGGGAAATGCCCCCAGTATAGAACAAAAGTGTAGAGCTGCTTCTACAGGACTAAAGCATCCAGAATATGTAAATAGGTAAAAAGGGCAATAGACTGCCTACAGCAGGGTGAAATTGCCCAGAGCTAATTAGCAAAAGAAAGGTGCCTTGTTGACCCTGAGATAGCATCCTCTAACCATCTTATCCCCTAGGCAAATTAAGATAAACAGAAGTGGTGCCTGGTGCCTGCCTTAAACAGCCATCTGCTTGGAGCTGGGATTTTGTTTTGTATTGACCCAAACCCATAACATTGCATATCTTTGACACTCCCTTTCTCTCACACACTTGAGTTAACGATGATCACTCCTTCATCACCTCTTTCTTCACATCCATCACGTTTGTAAGCCTTCTGATCCTAATAAATACAGAACACAGACCCTTACTTGGGGCTCTTGTCTCCTCCCGGACATTAGCTTCTCTTATATTCAATTCTGTGTCTGCTCTCTTGCTGGGCAGGAGAGAACTCCAGACTCAAAGTCTGTGACATTTGCTTCTTCAAAGTATTAACCCTATATCATCTTGCTTATATTCATGACTGGCTCTTCTTCTGAGTACAACCTTGCAGTAATTGCAAGACGTTTACCCTTGTATTCACACTGTCAATGGTCCTTTGAGGTGGTGGTATCATTTGTGTAACTCCAAATTGGTGCATATAGGCTATTCCATACCAATGTCTTTAGACAGTATTATGCCTACCCTAACCCTTTTTGTTCCATTTTCTATTGACTTATAGGTCACTTCTTTATATTGTCCAGATAAATAAAAACAAGTCTTTTCCTTCTTATTATGAACGTGAGGGATTTTAACATACCAGTCCAAAAGCTTCTAATTCCCTAAACATCAAAGACTTCTCACATCACTCATTGAACATTTATTTTGCTCTCCATACAGTCAACTTTACCATTAACAGGAGCTGCTTGCATTTTGAAACTGTAAACTCTATTACCCTCCTAACACAAACCTATTTTTCTGACACTGATTGCCTCACATTTTGTTTCTACTTGATCATGTTTAATAATTTAACTCCTCTGTCTCTGTCAAGTTTTATGGCTTTTTCCTCTTGTCTCCAAGAATCCCATAATGCACTATTTTAAATTTCTACCACTAACAACTCTAGATCAGTCAGCCCACTTTTCTTTCTCCAACTTCCATTCTTCTAGTAAAAATAATAGATCTGAGTGGAAGAGGTCCACCACAGGAGATTTCTTTCTTCTTTTAGTCCTCTTCTGAAAAGAAAGAAGTGGCAATTATGCTTTCCCATGTAAGGAAAAAGACTCTCACACTGGATAAGCAAGGTGACAATAACACAGTTCCAAGCTGGCCACAGAGTGAGGCATTCCTACCTTCTCTCTATTGAGAAAAAGAAATGCACCCTTGTCCTGGATTGGTCTTTGATTATCCCAATGGATGCAATCCAGTTTCTGGGACTTTAAGTTGTTTGCTACAGTCATTCTGATGATAGAATTTGTGATAATTATTTATCCTATGGTAGATTTAATTAAGTTCAAGGTGGGAGACAAAAACTGGGCTCAGGTAGCATTTGTGGCTCCTTTTGACAGTGTCCTGAGCTGAGCATAGTAAGCTCTAGCAATCCCTCTATGCAGAGAATCACTGGAGTACATTCAGGAGTTGTCATTCCTATCCATCCTGCCTACAAAGTCCAGAATATAGTTAGGGGCAGAACAGCTCCTATTAAGGCAGAATGCAGTACTTAGAAATGTAACAGTTACAGGTGAAACATCACTGATAAGTGTGTCAAGGACCCCATCAGGAATTGGGGGAAAAAAAACACAGAAAAACAAAACTGAACAATGCTTAAATTTCTGTGATTATGCTGGGATTGTCCTAGTTGTAGTCTGTGAGATCATTTTAACTATCTTTATCTTTTTAATTAAAAAGGTAACACATGTACATTAACAAATCCAAACAGCATAAAATGGCTAGCAATAACAATCTTCCCACTTCTGCTCCCCCTCACTTACATGCTTCTCTAGAGATTTTCTCCGAATATCTACAAGGATAAATATTTACATGCACACTTCCCTTTTAAAACACAAAGAAGATCATATCATATGCAGTGAGTTCCACTGGCTCTGTTTACTTATCAATATATTTTAGGATTCTTTCAATACTGACATAAAAATCCAATTCATTTTGTTTAAGGTTTGAGCATATTGATTACATATATATTATATATGTATATATATAATGTATGTATATGTATATACATATGTATACATATATACATATATATGCATATGTATATATAATGTATGTGCATATATATGTACATATATATAATACATATATGTATATGTATATATAATATATATGTAATTACCTAACTACTTCTCCGATCAATGGACATTTATAGTGTGTTTAATATTGCAGTTACACAAATTGGTCAGTGAATGCTGTTAATATAGGTTTTTGCTCACTTGTACAGGTATACTTTGTTGATTAGATTTATTAGAAGGGAAAGTGCTAGGATGAAGGATGATACATTTTACATTTAAGTAATTATTCTCAAAATTTCTAGGATACTGCTATAATTTTCTTCCTACTAATATTGTTCTTTTAATATCCCCTTTATTATTACCTGGATATGTAGTGTGGGAAATATCTGCTTGCCTATCTCACTTCCATAATACAAGTAGTTAGGATTCAATCTCTTAATCTCCTAGTCCCATATAAATGCTCATCCCAAATATAACTAAGAGCTTTTATGATCAAGACTTTTAATATCTGGCTGAATGTGCTCCATATGCCATTGAACTCTACTATTCCTAACCCTTACATGGCATTATTCTTCCTCACTTAAACTGCCTCTTTTTTCAAGATATTTCTTTCACCAATGGATCTTCTCTGGAGAAGTCATATGATAATATTATGGGCCTTTAGTTTCTTCATCTGGAAGAAAAAGGATGGAAAGTATATATAGTCTCCAGGGTCATTTCCAGTTGTAAACTTCTTACCTTTACACTTTTCTCATCTCTGCGTGTCTGTAAAGTATACTTAACCAGTTTCAAAAAGGAATGAAAAGAAATAATATATACATTTGTAAGAAGTTTTAGAGTAATGTTTTACTTTATTTCCTTGTTGATGTAAAATTGCAGTTCAATTTTCTCTTTTATTTTTGCTTTTTATTTTTGAGAGAGAGAGAGAGCTGGGGAGGGGCAGAGAGAGAGGGAGACTGACAGTACAGACCCTGATGCGGGGCTTGTACCCACAAACCATGAGATCATGACCTGAACCAGAGTTGGACTCTTAACTGACTGAGCCACCCAGGCACTCGTGCAGCACAATTGTCTGATCATTGCATATTATCCATGGTTTCTGCCTTCACCCTCTACATTCATAATAGCACCCAGTATTTGAGGATTCCAGTGTCCCAGGATAATGTATCACTTGACAGTTGCTATTAACAGGTTTATGCATTTCTAAAGACCACAGCATGTACCATTTATAAAAAAGATGTGTTAAAATGGTTATGAAATTTCCAACCATTCCAACTGGCCTAAATTATGAAACTGATATGACTTCTTTGTCTTGTTCAACTATAGTCTTTATAAAAGGTCAACCAAAACCCTTTAAGCTACAGCAAAAGGCCTTTCCACTTGCAGACTTAAATGTCTAAAAACTCCTTATTTCAAGTTATAATATTTTGTCCAATTTTACATTGGTAAAACCAAGCCAAACATATTGTCAAAATAAGATTTTGTAGTGTTTCCAGGGAGGGATAAACAAAACAACAACAACAAAAAGCAAACTTGTCCTTGATGTATAGGAAATAAAATTAGTAAAACATTTTAGCATGCAAATGAGAAATGGTTATCCTACTTTGAACTGTATCAACAGGCAGGGGAAGGTTACCTATTATACAATAGCAGCTAGCCATCACATGTGTCAGAAACTTGACTGGGGGTATTCCTTTGTAGTTCTAGGCTTAAAGCCAAGCTATTAGGAGGAATTTGGGTTTTGCAGTCTTAGCATCCCTTTCACTACCTCCAAAAATATATCCAATCAAGTAAGATTAGAGTAACCCAGTCTCCTGCAAAAGGTAAGAATGCCCATCATTATATATACTGGCCATTAAAAAGTATTATGTTCTTAATACAAAAAAAATTTATTAACTGATAAAAATGAGTTCTACTATAGATTGTAGTCAGACAAGAGAAGGAAACATAAACTCAAATATTAAGATATAAGAAACCAGAGACCTATAAATTTCCTTCACTAAAAAGACATTGTAAAGAAGAATGAATACTAAGAAATATCAAATTATAAAATGAAATAAAATGGACAAAGGTAAAGAGGAAGAAAAAGAGCAGAGTGTGGAGAAAAGAGAAAAAAATCTTGCTAGCGAAACAACAATGAAATAGCATTGTTGATGGGAATACCTGTAGTTACAGACTTTTGGAATCTAACAACATTTAGTAACTACAAAATAGTCTTAAAAATATAAAGAACCTTTGTAACAGTTTTTTTTATACTTCTGAGACCCTTTCCTAAACGTATCTGAAACCTGAAACAATATTTGCAACTGAAGATTTTTACCAGAGTATTTCTGGTAGCAAAAATTAAGATTCACCTAAATGGCAAACATTAGGGAGATTACTTCCTATTTATAAAATGACCAACTAAAACATTAGGTAAAAATTAAATAGAATTCAGAATTCTGTATGGAATATGATCTTGATAGAGTAGAAAATGCTTAGGAAAAACACATGGAAGGAGATATACTAAAATGGGTTACAAAAGTGGAGATTATAAAGAAAGATTTTTTTCCATGACAGACACTGTTTATTTTTTATGCGAATTCTATATTTCCACAGTGAATATATATGACTTGCATGCCCATTTAAAATGGAAAGAAAAATACAGATAGTTAGATTCATATAATGATACTTTCTAATTATGGAAGACCACAAAATTAACAAGTTCTAATTCATTGATGCTTGTTGACTTTGGCAGTGCCCTGGGATCATATCAGCTCTTTAAAGAATAGAGAGAATTTTAACATCCTCCACAAACGCAATAAAAATCTATTGTTTCTTTTCTTAAAAATTCTTCATGATTTTAAATTACTCAAAATATTCAACATTATCTTTGGATCTCATTAGACCATTTAAGATAGTCCATTTAAGGAAAAAATAAGGACATTTTCACTTTGAAAGCATTTCCTTAAATTTCTTCCATCTTAAAATGTCCATTGAAACTCAAAATCTCATTGAAATAATTTTCAAATAAAACACATTTTGGCAATGTATGTGGGCAGATAAATGGTCAAAACAAAAGTATGAGTATAGTTATATTTTAGAATTTTACTGCAGCAAGATGAATTGATATAAAATAGTAAAAATAGATCAATTAATGAAAGCATCAGAACAAGCAATTTACCATTGGATATAGTCAACAAAAATTTTAAAAAGTGATAATTTGGTTAGAAATGTTGAAAAAATAATATATAGGAAATTGAAAAATATAGTTCATATTCCTATAAAATAGTGGACATACTATGGAATTGAGGACGTACTGGAAGGCAATATTCCTGCATGGTTATAATAGAAACAAGTACTTTCTGTCCCAATTATAGCTCATGTGCTCTACCAACTGCCTGGACTTCGGATGCTGTTTTTAGTTTTTTCATTACATTCAAATGAGTAATAATACTAACACTGTAATACAGTCACAATTTTCACAGTAGAAAGTGTCATGACTCATGAAAGACTGGTTGAATTTACTTTTACTTCAGTTTCACAAACAACTGGTATTACACCATAGCTTTCATTATCAAAGGTTACTGAAAAAAACACAATCCAGTCAAATTAGTGGAAGTAGTAACAGGGGATTCAATCCAAGGAAAGAGAAGACACACGGGACTGAAAGAAGTTCATGAAAAATTGTAATCAGCATCTGTTCTTCATTTCTATCATTTAAAAGGATATCCCATCCTTTAAAAGTATATATAAAGAGTAAAATGGCAACCTGTCTGACACAGTACTAATTGTTAAAAGACTAGTAGAGACTGAACACTCGTTCCCCTTACAGCATATTTCCTCCCTCCCTTTCCTCCATCCCTCTTCCCTCTCTTCCCCCTTCCTCTCCCTCCCTCTTTCTCTTATTGCTATCTCCAGTTTTGCTGGACTCCACAACTCATGGCTAATGTAATGTCTTAGATCCAGCTTTCCCATAAAGTTTTATTCACAGAGCTTTGAATACTGCTCTTATTACCCCCAGATCTCCCAAACTTCAAACTTTAGTGATTTAGAACTTTGAATATGTTCCTATGAGCCTAGTTCCAATGGTCCTGGTTCCTCAAAGGAGAAATCTGATTGGCTCAGCTTAGATTAGCTGTTTGCCCCTGGATTCATCACCTGAAGGCAATATGGAATTACCTCACACAAACATAGGCAGCCCGGCCAGTTCCCTCAGGAAGGGTTGTGGAGGTCATTGCCAAAGAAAGGGCATAAAGTTTGAGAGATGGGTACTTCAAACTTCTTTACTATACAGCATATGTATTTATGCCACATTTGAAGAAACATATAAGTGTATTGCAGAAAAACATCAGAGCTGGCTTCATGAGCTCACAACCTGTGCATTTGCACAGAGTCCTGCACAGAGAAGGGTCCTGTACAAAGAAGGCTCTTTTGTGGTCTTTTTGAAATTCTTAGTACTATTTAGAAAAATGTCCCCTGCATTTTCATTTCACATTGGGCCCTGCAAACTCTATAATAGGATCTGATCACAGTCTTTGCTCCTGAGATGTTCAAGATGTGCTATATAAGGCTAATCTGCTGAAAGTGTGCCCTTTTTGTCTCTTTCAGATTCAGTGCACTAAAGAATGAGGATAAAAGTAGGCACTAACATTCTAAAACAGTAACCTAAGACTACGCTTATATGCTTAATATAATGAAGTATCACCATTTATCTTATATTAAAATTCAATCATCTTTGATATAAATCAATTTAGATGGGATATTAATTAGAAATAGATGATGGAGGAAAAAATAAAGCTTTCAGAGTCCAAGTAAAAGTAATTTGACTTTAAGAGCCTTGATACTGTTCCTGAATCCCTACTGTTTAGCAAATCCTCCAAGGAGATATAATAAAAATGTACCTGTATATATATTTCACTGCCTTCTCTCAATCTTTCATGACCTTTCTATCCACCCTCTCCAGTCTGAGATAGTGGGTGCACCTACTTACAGCTATGTGGCCAAGGGAAAATTACTTAGAAATTCTCAAGCTTGATTTTTATCATCAGTAAAATGTAAAAAATAATAATAACAAGCCAGAAACATGCTGTGGGAATTAAAAAAGAAAAATGCACATGATCACTCAGCACAGTACCTGACATTAAGAATTCAATGACTCTTCAATTGTATTTTATTATAACATTTACCATGATGTGTTACAACTTATGTCACTTATTTGTCTACCTATCAGACTGCTAACCAGGTCCTAGTTAGAGGGGAGCACTTCCTGGTTACATCTGTATCATTAGTGCTAAACACAATGACCAGCAAGTAGTACAACCTTTTCAATGTTTGAAGAATAGATGGATGGATGGACTCATCTATTTAGAATTTTGGAAGATGGTGATAAATTTGTGAGGACAATATTCCCTAATTTACTAAAACCCAGAACAAAATATTTGCTTAAGAACATTAGCAACCACCACCAAAACAACATAATTTTGGAATTAGAACCCCTTATTTTTCACATCTTCTTTGGAATAATATTTTTAAGGTATGTATATAAAAAGAGTTTGATCATGTTTCATCAAAACTACTCAAAATCCCATTTCTTTTTTATGAATTGTGCTGGGGATATTTCAACATCCAGAGAGTCAGAAGCAAAGTTTAGTAAGAATCAACTTCATTAGAGTACAAACAAATGTAATAAGTGTTAAATACATGGGTTAGAAAATACAAAACCATGAAGACCTCCCACACTGTTCCCAGAGAGGAATGTGTCTTAATACTTCTATGAATCCCAGGGGGCACCTGGGTGGCTCAGTCGGTTAAGTGTCTGACTTTGGCTCAGGTCATGATCTCATAGTTTGTGAGTTTGAGCCCCTGTGCTAACAGCTCAGGGCCTGGAGCCTGCCTCAGATTCTGTGTCTCCCTCTCTCTCTGCCCCTCCCCTTCTCAAGCTCTTCCTGTGTGCCTGTCTCTCTCTCTCAAAAAACAAATAAACATTAAAAAAATTATTCTATAAATCCCTTGAGGATGTGACAGAAAAGCCTGCCTTAAGAAAATTTCACACGCACACATAATATTCAATTGTGGGGGTTCTGTTGGTCTTCTGAAATCTATTCGTGCACATTTAAGTGTGTACAGGCCTGTGATATCCATTAGCAATTTTGCTAGCTACTAACCAAATGTGATTATTTAAATTTAACTAAATTTAAAATTCAATTTCTCAGTGTCACCAGCCAAGTTCCAAGTACTCAAGAGCCACATCACTATTTAAATTAAGTTTAAATCAAATTAAAATTAACATTCAGTTCCACTGTCACACTAGACATATTCCAGGTGTTCAAAAGCTACATGAGGCCAGTGGCTACCATACTGGACAGCACTAATAGAGGATATGTCTATCACATCAGAAAGCCCTTTGCACAGCAGTGACATGGACCCTGCAGAATTCTTCTCCTAGTGGAAGGAGTGTGCCCTTGCTACATGTGGTGCACATGTATGAGGGAAGACTGCTTTCAGGGAGCCTAAAAATATTTCTTAGTGAGCATAAAGCTGACTTAAAAAAAAATTCTCCCATTTCCTAGTTCCATGGATATATAAACTTTTCTTCAAAACAAAAATGGAAACCAGTAGCAGCTTGGTATTATAGAAGTGTCTAGATTTTGGATTTACCAAGATTGAGGTCAGGTTTTCTATTTTAAGTTGGTGGCAATATTGGGCAAATTCATGATTTTCTTATACGTAAAGTGGCAAGGTAACACCTATCTGTCAGGGTAGTTTTATAAATTAGAAACAAAAGACCTGAAGCACTAATTTAATACGTTTCAGATATAGTGGTAAATATAGTAACATTTTGGACCAGACGAACCTTAGGTTCCATCTAGTATGTCCAATAAATTTCAATTATAAACACTGGAGAATGTGTGTTGTTTTCCCACTGTGCCTTGTTCATACTGAACATGATTACATGCATCTGTCATCTTTATATTCCCATTTCCTGGAATACTACATAGTACACAAAAGTCATCCAGTAAATATTATTGAATGAATATGTGCCCAATGCTACAGACCGAGTTAACTGCAGGCTAAGGATATATCCCAGGACTCCTGAATTTGTGTGATTTAGTGCAAAGAACAAAGGATAGAGAAAAAGAAAAAGAAAATATGGTTCTACTTTTTGTCTTGTGACCTTAAGCAATCACCTTTCTGACCTCAGTATTCTCCTTTGCGATATAACTGAATCCATAAACTCTTCTCCAGCTGATTCTCAGGATTACAGCTTTAAAGTGTCTTCCATTTATAAAACATTACAGCAGATCCCATAAGACACATGACAATAAAGGCCTCTGACATATCAAAAACCATATTTTAAGTATTTCAGAGGTCAACTGATGACACAGAATGCCTCAATTTTGTTTTTATTTGTGTTTGAAGGAATTGTGAAGGTTATACTTACAATTCCAGTTAAATGGAAAGAAAGAATAATACTTGAAAAACATTAACTGATAACATTAAAAGAGAAATCAAACATAGTCTATTGTACTATATTGTCTCTTCTTTATTTTTTAGGACTTAAGTTTTTAGACCAGGTTTAGGTTTAAAATAAAATTGAGAAGTAAGTACAGAGATTTCCCCTATACCCTGTTCCCACAGTGGAGTGCATAGCCTCCACTATTAGAGCATCACTTGCAAAAATGATTTTTTTTTACCAAAGATGTACCTACTTTGACACATCATAATCACCCAAAGTCCACATATTACCTAAGGGTTCACTCAGTGTTGTACATTAAATGGGGCTAGACAAATGTATAATGACATATATCCATCATTATAATATTATAGGGAGTATTTTCACTGCTCGAAAAATTTTCTATGCCTTACCTACCCATCTCTAACTCCTCAAACCTCTAGCAATCACTGATATTTTTTACTGTCTTCATATTTTGGCCTTTATCAGAATACCATATATTTGGACTCATATAGTACATAGCTTTTTCAGAGTGGCTTCTATTATTCATGTATATTTGCACAATATGCATCTTAGGGTAGTCTTTCCAAGGCTTGATAGCACCTTTTTTTTTTTCCTCATTGAATAACATTCCACTATCTGAATGTACCACAGTTTATTTATACATGCACCTATTGAAAGACATCTTGGTTGCTTCCAAGTTTTGGAAATTGTGAATAAAGGTGCTATAAACATATGTGTTCATGTTTTTGGATGGACAAACATTTTCAGCTCCTTTGCATAAATACCAAGAGCATGGTGGCTAGATCTTATGGTATGAATATGTTGAGTTTTGCAGGAAACCTAAAAGCGGTCTTCCAAAGAAGCTGAACCATTTTGCATTCTCACCAGCAATGAATTAGAGTTCCTATGGCTCCATATCCTCACCGTCATTTGGTGTTGTCAGTGTTATAGAAGTTGGCCATTCTAGTAGGTGTGTACTATGGTATCTCATTGTTGTCTTAATGTGCATGTCTGTGATTACAAATGATGTAGAGCATCTTTTCACATGCTTATTTACAATCTGTAAATCTTAGGTGAGATGTCTGTTAAGGTCTTTGGCCCATTTTTTTAATGAGATGAGATTGTTTCCTAATTGTCTTTTTTAGGTAATGTTTTATCTCATTATGAATCCTTTCAAACTATATAATCAGTCATCCACACTGAGGAACTGTATACAGGATGGTCTGTTTTTAGAGAGAAGTCATCACGCCAGGTTTTTCCTGCCTATGTACTATAAAGCTGTTTCTCAGAATTCAAGCTGCAACATCCTTTAGTAATTTATTCCATCCACCTTTATTTAAAATAATTCATTTGTTATATGACAATATGATATTGCTAACAACCTCAGAAAAATGCAGCAAGTAAGTAGGTCTATGAAGAAATACTGTACAAAGATTAATTGACCAGAAGTATTCAACATTATCTAATTTCCCTTTTACTTAAGAAAATTTCAGGAATGTTTATCAGTTGTCACTGTTGTCATTGTTGTCATTGTTGTTTTATAATGTCTGTAGTTGTGGTCCACAATTAGAAACAACAAAAATTCTTTTGGGGAAAGCATTTTGTGTGATTGTTTTGTTAAAGAAAGGAGAGCTGTAATAACAACACTTAAAAGTCAGTGAAGGATTTTAATTTATGCATACACTTGAAATACAAGGAGTAACATTTAAGTAATTTAATAGAAACATTTTAAAATCCCAAATAATTCTTTTAGTATATTGACATTGAGTATGAATATGAATAATATTGAGTAATATGCCTGAATAATGACTGATACACTTCAGGAAGTTAATACAACTATAAGTGTCATTAAATATATTTTATTTAAACTTAAATAAAACCTTGATTTTAATTGTGCCTTCCAAACAAGTACTATTGTACTGGCAAATTTTCTGCATGTGTAGAGTAGTGCAAAGGGGACACTGCAGCAAGCTGGAATCTTAGATTACAATGCAGGACCACCTTTAAGCCCTGAGACCCAAAGCACATCAATAGATTTACAGTGGGGCTTTGCTTAGAAAACTTGATTTACATCACATCTTATGAAATGATTTTTTAAGATGAAAAGCAATATATATTCAGCTATGGTTGTTGATAACTATATTTAATATATCCAGCTAAGGTAAGATTAATATTTTTTACAAAATCATGGAAGTAATGAGAGGCCATATGAGGCATGTGAGGCATATAAGCACGAGGCCCACATAAGAGGATGAGGCTATTACACAGACTAGGTGTAACTTGAGGCTAATTCCTATCCTTCAAAGGTCCACTAGGGTACATGTCCACGGAGAAAAGAATCCTTGGCTCTTGATTTTAAAATTATGAAAAAATAAGTTTAAATGTACTATTCATCATGGATCCAAGGTCATGTGAATAGCCAGATGAAAAGAAGGGAAACCGAAGGCATACAGAAGAAATAGAAAAACAGATACTGAAAGAAATACTCATACATACAAATAAGACACAGGCATAAACGTATGCCTCATCAGTCCTAAGACTGCATAATTCTTATGGTTTGATTATGCAAACTTGTATCTTTCCCTTAATATTTAAGCTTATTCTAGTTTAACTAGAATTCTAACTTTCATCAAAAAGATTCCTAATAAATAAATTACATTCATTTTCTAAAGTATATATTTAATATAAAACTTCAATTTCAGAAATTATGCTCAAATACTATGTTACTTAAAGGGTGTTGTTGGTGTCATTTGTGGTTGTTCTCTTCCATTCCTTTATCTCTTAAGTTTCGCTGGCTGTGCTTAGACTTGAGCATTACACTTGCAACAGATGTAAACACATAATATTTTCTTTTGAACAAATTTTACTGCTAAATAAAAAAATGTTTGAAGTGAATGTATTATGTAATTCCTAGAGTAACATGATTATTTAGTTATAAAATCACAGGGGCCTAAGAGCATGGGTAAGAAATATGTCTTTCCAACGTAATTTCTATAAGACTACCTTTAACAGAGAAGACATATCCTGCAATCTACATATTTTGAAATATCATCTGTACTACTTGCTTACCTGTTGTTTCCCAGACCCATAAAACTCTTTAAAACTCTGCTGTAAACTGATGAAGCTGATTTTTCAGTGAATTATATTGTCCAGGCTTCTATGATTGCAAACTTCCTCCAAATATTGGCAATAGAAGACACTGGAAGGAGATAAGAAGCAGGAAAAAAAGGAGGGGGAGTAGTATTCTGCTTCTGGTACCAGCAGTATGGCAGTTCCTGGCAATGGCCATAATATTAGCTGGAATGAGGGGATTCATTTGAGACTCAGATAGGCTGAGACATTACATCTTATAGTAGCTCCAGCCTTGAGACAGATGAAATTTCTTTGTTGAATCCAAGACTAACTGCAATACCATCTTCATGTGCAGACCTGTGGGCTAACCAATACTATATTTGGTTCACAAACTTGTCATTGTCATCTCCATTTGCCATTTGCTTTTCGACCCTTTTAGATTCTTTTGTGACCAATTCACTGTACTACCCTATTCCCTCATGAGAAATACAGAGGATGGTTTCTGTTTCAATGACTAAACCCTGACAAATACAAACACAGCATTATTTTTTTGTTTTATTTTTCATTATAGTCATGAGAAAGATATAAATGTGACTTAATTAAAAATACCTAATATCATCCTCTGCCTACCAGAAATAACCAGTTGACTTTATAAGGGGGTAAAGTCCAACAGAGAGTGTTTGGCTGAATTTGACCCTTCCCAGATTCAATTTTCTCATCTATTAGGTGAGGGACTTCTGTAAAGAATGTATAACATTTCCCATAGGCTACATATTATCACTTGCCTATAGTCATTATGCGTGCTATAATAAATGTAATTTCTAAAGATTAAATTTGGATCCACTAATTCCACTACTGGATATTTATCCAAAGTAAATGAAAATACTAATTTCAAAAGATACATGTACCCCTATGTTTATTATAGCATTATTAATTTTTTTAATGTTTATTTATTTTTGAGACAGAGAGAGACACAGCATGAACGGGGGAGGGTCAGAGAGAGAGGGAGACACAGAATCTGAAGCAGGCTCCAGGCTCTGTCAGCACAGAGCCCGACGCGGGGCTCTAACTGACGGACCGTGAGATCATGACCTGAGCCGAAGTCGGATGCTTAACTGACTGAGCCACCCAGGTGCCCCTATTATAGCATTATTTATAATAGCTATGATATGGAAGCAATCCAAATGTCCACCAATAGACAAATGAATAAGGAAGATGTAATGCGCGCACACACACACACACAAACACACGCACACACACACACAGGAATACTACACAGTCATTAAAATGAGATTATGTCATTTGCAACAATATAGATGGACTTAGAGGGCTATTATACTAAATGAAGTAAATCAGACTGAGAAAGAAAAATATAAGATTTCACTCACATGAAGAATCTAAAAAAGAGAAAAAAATGAATAAATAAAGACAAAGCATAATCAGACCTTTAAATACAGAGAACAAACTAATGGAGGGAGGTAAGGGGATGAGCAAGTTGGCAAAGGGGAGTAGGAAATATAGACTTTCAGTTATGGAATGAATAAATCCTGAGAATAAAAGACATAGCATAGGGAATACAGTCAATGATATTATAACAGAATTGTATGGTGCCAGATGGTAGCTACGCTTGTGGTGAATACAGTATAAGGTATAGAGAAGATGAATCATTTATCTTGTATACCTGAAACTAATATAACATTGTATGTCAACTATACTTCAATAATAGTTTTTAAGATAGAATTTAAAAACTTAGGAATAAAAAGAAATTTTATACACAAATATAAGCACAAATCTCAATCTACAGACCTATTTTGCCAAAAGGTATCATCTACCTAATTGTCCAAACCAGAAACTTAGAATTTATTTACATCTTAGACTACTGAAACAGAATTTTAACTTGTCTCACTGAAGTTCAATTTCATCTTTATAATATATTCTTTGTAATATATAAAAATCCCTCATTAGTTCTTCATTGTCTTCAAAATATATTCATATAATTAAAAAAATATTTTTGTAGCAATGATTATGCACTAGGCATAATGTCTTGAGAATGGTGAATTAGACACAATTCTGCCCCCTTCTGGTCTGCTAAATGAGATAGATATTCAAAAAACAGTCTAACAAATGTTTTAAGAAAAAGTATTTATAGTAAGTACTGCAATTTTTATTTTAAAAGGTAGTATTGAAATGTATAAATTTAAATAAAAAAGAGCTTCTTAGGAAAACATGTAAAAACTTCAGTAACCTGGCTTTCTCTCTTATCCTAACTTATACCCAATGCAGCAACCTAGTGTACTACAGACCTTTCATTTTTAAGAATTCTTTTACACATCTGAATTTTTGCATATTCCATTAGCTCTGATACACATTAATTTTATCATTCTTTCCTTGTTGAACAAACATACAGAAAAGTACAATTCTTAAACGCTCCCTTCCATTTTCATATGGCTAACTTCCACTTAACATTTAAGACTCAACTTAGAGATTTTATTTACTCTACCAAGTATTCTATGAAAATCTCTCATTCCTTCCTGAGCAATCTCCATGTCACATGCCCCACTCCGTGTGTTTCTATTTGTATGTCTGCCTTCCTCTTTCCTGAAATTTATTAAACAGTATTGCAAGAGTCTGTATATTGCCATTCTCCAAGTGGACAATGAATGTCTTTAAGAGAAAAGATTATATTTCATATGCCTAGAACCATTTTTTAAATGATTGGTACAAGAACTCATACTTTTCTAAATTTTGACTTACTTTGGTCACAAAATCAAATAAAATGTCTTTTAATATTTTTCAAAGGCAAACCTATTGCATATTCATAATCACACACATTCTTATTTGTTGGTGTTATTTAGGAAAATGCTATAGCATGCTTTAAAATAATCATAATATCGAAGTTCCATTTGATTAAGTGATAAGATCTCTAATGTAATTCTAAGATATATTATCTGTAAGTGGTTTCCAAAATACATCCCTGCTAAGACCTTTTGGAAAACAATCTGAAGCAGGTCTGAATGAATTGGGTGGGTGCCTGTACCCCTACCCTTTTGTTTTACCTTGATACCCATGTTTTGATCTTTTAATGTTCTCTCTTTATAACCCAATAGTTGAATGGAATAGAGTGCAAAAATCACTAATATGTAGTACAGGAAGTGGAGACATGCATAAATGAATGCATACTACTTTTTAAAAATCCTTACTTTTATTAATCAAAAAATCATAATCTCTGAATTTTAGTCTGTTTGTCTTTGATATTCGATATTCACCTTTCTAATCATGTATGCATACAGTTTAGAATTTCAATTGTCACAATTTAAATCAATGCAACAGCTGCCATCATTCAACAATGGGAACCCATGGATATGCTCTTTGCATTGTATTAAGTCTCTACTCTTGTTTCAAGGAAGTTCAGTGGCAAAGTGGTACTCAATTTAACAACTATACCAATATTTTTGATAAAATATCTGCTCCTTCTCCCCTTCCATGGTCTGGTTTTGGGTTTTTTTAATAATTAGTTTATTAACCTATTTGCATGCATACTATTTGGTCTAAGTTATTAAAAATTCATCCTATATATTTCTGTGTATGTATATCCTCATATACATACAGCCTTGACTTCCATTGAATAGATGAAACTTAAATATACTACAAAATTATCCAGCATCTAGGTTGCTAAATTGTTACCTTTTTCATAGTTATGTAATTCATTATACCATTGTCTCTACAACCAACTTTTTCTTAATTCTCTAAATCTGTCAGGTTCAATGACAAACATATTTATTTCTTCAAGGTGATAAAATTATGAAATTGTGTTTTATTTGTCATGCAACAACTATTTTGTAGGTAAATCATATTTTGGGAGTGTTTTATCTTCAATGAATTAAAATAAGGTGTATTATAAGAAATAAGCTGAGGCATATTTATGGATGGAAAGAAAAATATTTTCCACAGTGTAGACAATCTAATGTGATACAGACAAATCAATGTTACTCATGTGCTACCACTATTGACTTACTTTATATAGACGTTTTCTTTGTTTTGTCTCTATCATGGCATTCATCATTGTTCTAGAATTGTTTGTCCACTTATCTGCATTTCCAACATCACACCAACCTTATCTAGACTTCAAATTTTTGAAGTTAGAGATGATATCTTGTTCACCCTTGTATCTATACTACCTGGCATATAATAGTCATTTCAAAAGTATTACTGAATAAATGAAGAAAAAATAAAGAGTGCTGAAATAACTCTCTATCCTAAGAATTTCTATAATCTTTTCTTTAGAATTCCCTTATAACATTTATCACATTCAAACTTGCATGGTAGCTATTTCTGTATGTGGCTTACGGATATTTCTGTATTTGATGTGATGGCAGGCAACTAAGTCTTTTATCTTCCTATAACCCCTGGCACTGTGTACCATACAGTAAGTAATAAATAAGCATGTTTTAAACAAAAAAAATAAAAATAAAAATAAAAGGTTTAAGTGTATAAGGGAATTCCCCTGTTCTTCTCATAGGTACTCAACAAACTACCATTTTGTTTTGTTTTGTTTTTAATGCCATACTAAACAACAACTATATTCCAATAGATTTGGCCACAATACATTTCACTAACTTATGAATTAATTTTTGAATACTATATATGCTAGGCTGTTCTACATGCTGGGAAGACAGTAACAATGAAGAAAGAATCTTTGTTCTTAAGGGGCTTTTAGCAAATAGAAAGAAAAAAAATAATGTAAAAAGTATAATGATAAACATGGGAAGAAAAAGTCATCAGGTTTGTCCAGAAGAGTTGGAGGAGATTTTATAAGAAGTGACATTTCATCTGTTTGAGTCATATATGGAATGTAAAGGCATTCAAAAGGTAGAAAATTTGAAGAACACACTTTAAAAGGTAAAAAAAAATGCTATGGGTAAAAAAATTGTTAATTAAAAAGACATAAAATGTCTGAGAGAACTGAATGTACCAAATGGATAAAGTTAAAACAACTTTTACTTAGCATATAAAAAAGTCTTTTGTGCAAGGTTAACATGATCAATATATCTATAAAATAAGCTGGGTTTATCTAATTGTCTACATATATTAAAGGGATCACTTTCATATTACACAATAATACTTCGTAATGTTTAAGGTGCTAAGTCAAATTATTAACTCATATTTCTAGATTTTCAGGAAGAATCTCAGTGAAAAAATCCATAGCACTCTCACTCACCCAACTATCCCCCTCACAAACCATTGGACCTATGCCATTTGTTTTTGTACTTGTTACCCATATCTCCAGTTTTGATAAACTAGAATGTCCAGAAACAGCTATCAAAATTACTATTAAATAGAGAATATTTTATCTGTCCCAATTTATTAAGAACTCCAGAGGATATTATCCAGTGGTCACTGCAAGATAGTAGTCTAAAGGTCACAAATGGTAATAGTAAAATTGCTAACTGAGATTTACTATTTCAGCAATACACTTTTTTTTAATCCTCTAGGAGGCAAAATAATTACTGACAACTGAATTGCTATAAAAAGATACAGAAAGAAAGATAGTGATAGAGAGGTGTCGAGAGGAAGAAGAGAATAATCTTTATGTAAGATTAAAAATCTGAAATGAAGTAAGATCAAAAGATAGAAAAAAATTAATGTGTGCATGCACATATGCATACATACACAGTGAGGAGGGACATCTTTCTATAGCATTTTCCTACAGGACAAGCTGCCAATTTAATCCCTTCCCTTACCAAAAAATTGCAAATCTGACTGATGTAAATCCAGGATATTCACATTATTGTATTGGAGGTTACAGGTCACCATATCTTAAAGCGTGGAGCTCAGGCTTCATGTGATCTACTTGCTTACTATCTCCTATGTGGTCAACATTCTTGGGCATGCCTGGAGGTTTGCCTACTTGTCAATAAGGTTGATTTTTTTTTCTATATGGCTATATTTTTTCCCTAATGTACCCCTCCCTCAGTCCACAGCACTGTAGGGGAGAAGAATGAATGGAAGGATTTTGAAACCATAACTCTACCTGAAACTTGTGACAATGTGCAGCAGAATATATTAGAAGGTCATGCTGCCAACTGCTGTGGCATAGTCATTCATCTGCTTTGCTATTTTATGACTCCAGCATTATACAGTAGTATTTTTGTTAATATTATGGCATTGTAGATAACATGCATTTTTTTGTTATTTTTAAGAACATATAATATTGTAAAAATATATGATGTTAATGATTCACTAGTCTTTAAAACTGAATTTTCTTTTATGAAGGTACCATCAGATCATATTCGGTTATCAGCAGATATAAAAATTTAACTTAGAAAGATTTACATCATAGAGACTTTGTCACAGTTATTAAAAACTGATGCTATAATCTCCTGACATTTACATTATGCCTATCCTCAGTACACTCATATTTTCAAGGCACTTGGGTATTTTCCTTATGGCAATCTGAGATTCCTTACGGCAATCTTTATTTTATGTGTTGTCATCAGATATCATAAATGCTTCATTAATTTCCAAAGGCTTCCATTGTATAGTAGAAAAACTAGCTTTTGGAATGTGACAGGTTTGGATTTAAATCCAAGTTCCATCATTACTGGATGAGTGATCTTAGAATTTTATTCTTTTCTGTGAGTCTCCATTCACTCATCATTAATTGGTCATAATCACTACCCTACAATGCTACTTAAAACTGCATATGTAAAAAGCCAGTCATATAAAAAGCTTTCGATTACTGTGCATTCCCCCACTGACAGACCCTTTGTGAGAAGGTGACAAGGAACTTGACATTTTTAGTGCCATCTAAATTTTTTTTAATTTTTTTTAACGTTTATTTATTTTTGAGACAGAGAGAGACAGAGCATGAATGGGGGAGGGTCAGAGAGAGGGAGACACAGAATCTGAAACAGGCTCCAGGCTCTGAGCTATCAGCACAGAGCCCGATGCGGGGCTCGAACTCACGGACCGCGAAATCATGACCTGGGCCAAAGTCGGCCGCTTAACCGACTGAGCCCCCCAGGCGCCCCATAGTGCCATCTAAATTTTTATAAATGAAACAATTTTTATAAAATGAAGCAAACCATATTTTCTAAGGAGATATGATCTATGAACTTATGTAGCTGTAAAGTACAATGTTTTAGAGAATAGTTAATTCTTTTAAACTTAAGGGCTTTATGGGGGACCTACAGTGAAATAAGTGTTTTTAAAACTGAAACAGTTAAAATGACCATCAGGTCTCTGTGTCTCAGTCACTGGACTACTGTAGGTCCACAAGGGGCCATGATTTATAGGTTCTTCTCTAACAGTATTATTCCTGGAGGAGAGGGAATGTTGTTTAAAACACAGAGTACAATATAGTGAAATAACTCACTGACAGGGAGTTGTTTTCTGGACAAATCGTCTCAATACCACACTGTGAAGAAAATGATTTAACCAACACTTTAAACTTGTTCCTATGAGGTAAGCTGGAAGAGAAAGCATGATGTTCCCAAGACCCTAAACGATGATGTAAGGAGCTAATCACAAGCCATTCCACCAAATATCCAAACTATAAAGCTGTCAGCATTTGGATGGGGGAAGAAGAGCTATTCCTACCAATTAAAAAGAAATAATTGTTCATGCCTGTGATATAACTATAATTCACAGTAAGAGTACACATTAAGAATTATTTCCATTGAACATTGTTCTATGTATTCAATGGTCTGTTAAGAGTCAAGCAAAGGGGCGCCTTTGCCCCTTTGTCGGTTAAGCAGCCGACTTCGGCTCAGGTCATGATCTCGCGGTCAGTGAGTTCAAGCCCCGCGTCGGGCTCTGTGCTGACAGCTCAGAGCCTGGAGCCTGTTTCAGATTCTGTGTCTCCCTCTCTCTCTGACCCTCCCCCGTTCATGCTTTGTCTCTCTCTGTCTCAAAAATAAATAAACGTTAAAAAAAAAAAAAAGAGTCAAGCAAATATACTGACTCACATAGAAAGATGGTGAACAGCTTTCATTGATAAAAGTGTCATTTCTGGGGACAAATTGATGTCTCCCTACAACCAGAATGAATTACTCTCCATCCACAGAGCCCACCTCTTACTCTCTTCCTTTCCACATGCTGGGCAAGGTGCTGATGCTTTTTTTTTTTTTTTTTTTTTTTGAGAACTTAAGTTGAAAAAAGCCTGAATGGGTCCATTCCAGATAGGGTATTGTATATAACCACTGTTTTACTTTGGGTGAAAAGTAATCATTGAGTTGTCAACTGAAATGTGACATAATCTGAGCCACTTCCACCAGAATTAACAGATACTTCACTTGTAAGTAAGTTCTTACTTGTGAGTATATAAGTAGCCTCTGATACAATAGGTTTAAAAGCCACAAAGATGGGAAAACAAGACTTTAAATCCTGGAAAGGGAAATACATATTAATATTACCAAAAGGAATGATCTTAATTTATATCTAAATATTTCAATATGTTTTTACTCCAACATTAAAACACATACATAGATATTGAATGTTATTTAACCTTGTTGAATACATCCAGCTCCAAATACAAGTTTTTCTAACTCAAAATCCTTAACAAATTTACTTGTGTATACACATCCAGTAATTTTTCACATTTGGGTTCAGACATACACATATTACACACATTTCAAGTCATTTTTGTTGGAAATAAGAAATATTACTTCTATCCCAAATATATGTTGAGAACAAGCAATAGAATAATAGAGAATGAGTAGATTTAAAAATTAAGAAAGATAAGATGTATATCATTGAACAGAAATTGTTCTCATGAGAAGGATGAAAAAAGAGTACGAATAAAGCAAAAACAGTAAAGCAGGATGAAGTTAGACAGGCATGGATCATGCACAGGTTTACCACAGAAGGATTCTGAATGCTGAAGTCAATAATGTGAGCTGTAGAATTCAACTAGATATTTAGATAATGGAATAAATGAGGGGGGGGGAACCTTGTGTAAAACATCTGTAACAAATTCAATAATCTTTAAAATATCTCATTGAAATTGGTGGGAAGGCAGAGCCTAGAAAATCTCCCTAAGGTAACCAATAGATAATTATGGTAGATAGATAGATAGATAGATAGATAGATAGGGTAACCAATAGATAATTATGGTAGATAGATAGATAGATAGATAGAGTGTGTATCATTTTAAATATGCTGTGTTATTTTCTCTATAATGATGGTCAAATGAATTTATGACATTTATAGTTTCATGGCCAATCCTATGTTTTTAAACTAATAGTTTCAAGTTTGCATTATAGAGTCTTCTCCCCAGGTTTTTAGGAATGTAGAAGAGGGACCACCAAACTTCAAAATACTAATTCATTCTCAATAAATGAACATAGCATATTGGAATAAATACTGTGTTGTGAGGTAGCAAGTCAGGGTTGAATCCCAAATCTGTGAGTAGGGAGAAACCATCTATCATCTCTGGCTTTTCTGCCTTATTAGTAAAATGAAGATGCAACTAGAGAGAAATATTAATTCTATCCTTTCTAAGATTTGGCTAAGATATGGCAATTTTATGATTCCAATAAATTTGTGAGTTAAAGTTCATTATACTCCTTAGATAGCTTAAGCATCACAACACAGGAATTTTCTTTGCAACACTGAGAAAAGGAATCATACAATCTGCTCAAAAAAGTATACTTTCTGTATTAATTAATTAATTAAATTATTGTTTTTTGAGAGCAATAGTGGGGGATGGACAGAGGGAGGGGAGAGAGAGAACTTAAGCAGGCTCCACACCTAGCATGGAACCCAATGCAGGGTTTGATCCCAGGACCCTGGGATCGTGATCTGAGCTGAAATGAAGAGTTAGCTGCTTAAATGACTGAGCCACCCAGGTGTCTCTTTATTAAGATATATCAAATTCATATTACTTTGGATTATTATACATGATTCAAATGTATATCTTAGATTCTCCCCCTACTTTTAAATAATTTGTTGCCTAAATTAATTCTTCTCACTCCATATTTTACAAGAAGAATTTAAAATGACTTTCTACAAGTTGCTTAAAATAAATCTCACAGTAAGCAACTCTAGAACAGTGTAGCATGAGCTAGCAAATCAACAAAGCAAAAAATCATAATAAAAGACAAAAATTATTTTTAAAATATGTGTAATATTGTGACTATATTAGACAACACAACCAATATCCTTTAGATCATTGATCTTCACTTGGAAAAATAATAACTTTCTTACCCTCTATTGTACATTGTGGACATCAATAAAGATAACTAAGTGCTTTCAAATATTAATAATCATAATATTTAACACTTTAAAGCTGTTTGAGAACAATTTTCAAATACTAACTATAACATACTCTTTTGAAGCCTATGGAAGTGAGAAAAAAATTATTAAAATACTTACAATGAAATAGCATGTAGATTTCAAAAAACACTTTTTTTTTCTAGAAATCAGATGGAAAAAAATTGTGTTCTCTACTTAGTCATTGCATTTTATGAGGGCAATAAATGATTTTTTAGTCATAGACTAAAGTAGAAAAGGTGTTATAAAGTACTACTCTCTTTGTTTATGATCTAGAAATTAACTGTGCACATTCCCCTTGATGATTAAGCAAAGAACATTGTCATTTAAATCACTTATAAAGCATGATTTTATTACAGATTCAGGATGTGTAAAACACATGAGCGTCAATCCATGTCTGCCATATCTGTCTGCCAACCAAAAAAGTGGTCACTTACAGTGATTACAAACCACATCAAGTGGTCTATATGTCACATCTTCACAAGAGGAAGGTGGCAGCTTGATGAATTTTCTTTTCTATCAGTCTCTCCCTTGGTGTGTCCCTGTCCCCCATCATTTTTGTTTCTCTTCCCCACTCTTTCTCTCCCTAGGGGTCCAAATGTCCTTGTTCTATTACTCAGGAGATAAATCCATTTTCTTTCTGCTAACTCCTCTTCCTGGGAAGATTGAGAATCTCCTCATTGATTTTGACTAGGAAATTATTTTTTTTAAGTAGAACCAACTTCTGACCTTTCAAATGATCAGATTAGGACGGTTATTTTCACATTATTAAGTAATCAAGGAACAAATGCATTAGGAAAGAGTTTGGTTCACAGGCAGGCCTGTCGGCTGGCTTCTAAAAAAAAATATTTTGCACTGACAGCTAACCCAGATTCCATTTCTTGCTTTGCCTATGAACCACATGGGAAGTTAAACTGCATTTTAACATTGCATTTTGCCTAAAGGCTATCAGTAAAATTTAATTTTCTTACTGCATTGATTTCTCCATTATAAGTTGTAACAGTCTAATGATATCTCAGAATTTTCAGCATCCATGAAAAGGATGTGAATGATTTACTAATGATAACTGCTTGGAAACATACTGTGATTTTGAAACAAATTTTCCAGGTCTCTTTTTGATGAGCAGTTGTTTAAAAAATATGGTACATTTCATACTCCTAGTGTTTATATAATGCTTTTAATATACACATTGAAAAGTTTAATATGTACCCCTGCCCTTAAAAAACAGAATCCCAGTATTTGAGATAAAACATTCTATTGTAGGCAGGAAATCCAGTATTTAGATACGGACTGATTGTTAAAAATCAATGTGTCATGCTGAAATAAGGTGACTGAATGATATTAGAGTGTAAGGCTCTTGATTCTTACTCTTAATTGCATTTAGTATACATTTATATTTTAGCCTAATTACTTTAAATACATCAAGTTGTTATATTTTAACTTTGGACAAAACATGCATCAAAGACATCACACAGCCCATTTTCCTAAAAACAACAACAGCAACAACAAAAACAAACAAGCAAAAAGACAAGAAAATCTAATTCTTCTTTGCCTTTTAAATGGTTGTCTCATCGCTGAAGCTTTAGCAAAACTTTAAATAACCATGTTGAGAAAACATGTAAAAAAATAGAACCAGTGTCACAGTGAAATCAACAGAGGATTCAACATGCCATATGCTCAGTAGCTCCAAGGGAATATTTTAATTATTATTTCACATTGTCATAAACACTACAGGTGGTTATAAATAAAAATAGAGATTTGTGAACAAAAAATTAACCAAGTTAAATACATCATTGTTAACAAGGGTAGATGCCAGCAAATGGAAAATGTCTTAATTGCTATCACTCACCCTTATCTTTGGTGTGCTCATTGTGGGCATGGCTCTGATACTTATATTCATGCAATTTGGTTTCCACTTTTTTTTTTTTTTTAACATTTAAAGGGCTTGAAATAGAAATGGAGAACATCTGTTTCAAAGAAATAAATTGTTCTTTAAAATGTCATCAAAATAATTTAGAAAGTCAATCCTTTTCCCATTTTAAAACTCTAAATTTTAATGTTTAAACCACTGTTCATATGGGGCTAGCTTTTATTGAAAAAATAAAGAAAATTACATCTTCATTCTTTAATAAGAATATGTATTTCTGGGTAACTTAATAACACTCCTATATCCAAATGAACCTCCTAAATGTTTAGTTTAGTTTTAGAAACAGCATCCTATGATTAGTCAATATAACGAGATAAAATTTATAATTACTAAGCAATTATTACCCTTTCATTATTCTCTGAGCTGTTATCATCCATAGTAAATGACAAATAAAATTACAGATTGAAGACAAACTTCTAAGCCAATCATGTTAATGAGCAGATCTGGCTTTTAAATTTTCAACTAATCTTGACTGGGTCATGTCACAGTTCTACCTTGTATATACATCACTCCACTTAACATTTTTATTTACACGTTGTATAAATAAGGTCTACATGGTAATTTGGAGTAGAAAATATTTAAGGATGGTTTTTCATGTTTAATATTTGCAATTCAGAACCAGAACTGAATTTATTCTCAAGTAACATGCCAAACAAGGAACAATTCTTTTAATCAACCACTTACACTCTGCAATTCCTTCCATCTATGTTTTAGATAGATGGTAACAGTTGTAAATATGTAACCCATTGTGCAAAGTTCTACTGAACAGGCACCTCATCAGAGAAATCTCTTCCAATACTCCTGAATAAATTTAACTGCTAATCTTAATGAATAAGGGATGCATTTACTGTTTTTTTTCTACTTCATTTGGTTGTCCTTTTGCCTGTTTCCTCCAAAATATGGTAATTTACTACATTAAAAAAATGAACAAAAATTCAAAATTTCTAGAGGAAAATATATGTGTATTTTAGTATGTAGTTGACCAAAAGAATAAATGTCATAAATTTATCATCGTTATTCTGGTTAAAGTACTTTTCATTGCAAGTAAGTAAACTCATTCAACTAACTTATACAAAGGGACAGAAACCGACTGCAGGGCCTAAGATTATGTCCAGTTGTGGGCTGGTAAATATTTCACAAGTAGCTCTCCATCCCACATCCACAGCATTAGTTAATTCCATACTGTAAATACTCACTCCATAGTCAATTTCAAGCCATGAACATGATGCCACTGAATACAGAGTTGGGAAGACATATACACTTTTGGCTCTCAAAAGCTGGTTCCATCACACTAAATTGACATAAAACTCAAGGATGTATAGGCAGACTTCATGGGAACTGAAAACATGAACTAGAAAGCCATGAATAACTGAGGCTACTTTTTGAGTTTCTTAATGATCAGGTGAAGTTCCTTTTTCTACTCATCTTTGTACATCACCTTCAAGGGTTTTTTTTGTTTGTTTGTTTTTATTTTTCTGTAGGCAGAGAGGCACTCCTCCCTTTCTCATTTGTACATATTTCACCCAAAAGGCCTTCTCATCCTGCTTATTTTTAAATCATATTTCTGTTCAAGTCATAGAACCTATTGATGAGCATTCTTAACCCCGCATGTATAGATTTTCTGGAAGGACAATTTATTGGGCCAGCTTGAATGTGACAGCCATCCTTAAAATGGTGATGGTGGTAATTGTAATGGTGTGTGTATGTGTGTGTGTGTTCTGTGTGCTTGAGATTATTTGGACTAGGGTAGCACAAAGATATAAGAGGAACAGAGGAGCCCAACACTGTGGAGAGAGGGATGATTTTCCCTGAAAGGAAATGGGCCTAGTTTAGGCAGCAACCTACACCTCCACCTAAAAATGTCTATTATACACATCATGGCAAGCAATATAATGCCTCTCTCCCGACCCCCAAAAATGTTCACGCCCTAATCCTGGAATCTCTGAAGACATAGCAAAAAGAACTTTGCAGATATAATTAAGCTAAAGATCTTGAGATAGAGATATTATGATAAATTATCTCATGGGACCAATGTAATCAAAATAATCATTTTAAGTGAAAGAGCTACACAGGAGAATCAGAGCCAGAAAAAAGATGATGATGGAAGAAGAGTTTAAAGAGATTCAATCGCTGAGATTGAAGATGAAATGGGATCACAAGCCTAGGAATGCAGATAACTTCCAAAATATGGAAGGGCAAGGAAATTGATTTTCCCCTAGTACAGGAGGAATGCAGCCCTGATGACATCTTGATTTCCACTCATTGAGTCCCAATTTGAACTTATGACCTCCAAAAATGTAAAGATAAAATTTTAAATTGTTTTGCCACTAATTTAAATAATTTGTTACAGCAGCACAAGGAAACTAATACACTAATAATATGATTTGCCAGATTAGATGGTTAAACACTTGATCTGTAAATTTGAAATAAAACGTAACTTAAGATATTTTATGTATTAAAACAAGAAAATTTACACATACAGGATATCTATATTACGAATAAAATAATTTTTGAGGTTCTTAAATTAAAAAAAAAAATTGAAAGCAATCTACTCTTCAAAGATTATAATTCATGTTTACAGTGTAAGACCAGGAGTGAGTGAGTTAAACTACCATACTACTTTAGTTTCAAGGTATTTCAATAATTATTTCTTGAACAGTTTCTAAAGCTTCTAATTTAAAGTCAATTGTGTACCCCAATGACAATAATATAAATTTAGGAAGATATCGTAATATATAGCACTTTACCACAGGTCGAGAACCAATGTAAACTCATAAATTTTATATTATGTTCAAATATTTACAATTAGTTGTGAATGTCTTTATTTTACTTAGGAGTTGTCATAACTTTTACACTTCTTTTACACAAAGAGATACAAACAGTGTAGACTCCCAGAGATAGGAATGATATCCATGAATATATTATTTTAAAACCAAGAGCCTAGCAGAAACCATTGATTACTTAGTCCTCATTTTTCTGGTATATGAATCACTTGTATTTTCACAAAGAAATGAAATTGATTAATAATTGGTCATTTAGAACCTCATTTTTCCACTGTGGAAGCAAATAATTAATTGAGATTACTATATGCCCAAATATACGTCATGAAATTAGTAACCCACTACAGCATTGTCATTTCCATTCATATTAGTTTTTTATTCAATTCTAAACTCAACGGAAACTGGAATCAGAGATTTAAGTCTCTGTTGTTCTAATTAAGCATAAATGATAACAATGAGGTACTTTATCTGCATCTTCAACTAAACTCAGGAGGACCTAGCCGAAGTCATTTTCCATGTAGTACCAATAATACAACATGTTCTAGCAAACCTATAGCTCATATAAGATCAAACAACCTTTTGAGATGCATGGGTGGCTCAGTCAGTTAAGTATCCAACTTTTGCTCAGGTCATGATCTCACATTTCGTGAGTTCAAGTCCCATGCCGGCTTCTGTGCTGACAGCTCAGAGCCTGGAGCCTGATTCAGGTTCTGTGTCTCCCTCTCTCTCTGCCCCTCCCCTTCTCATGCTCTGTCTCTCTCTCTCTCTCTCAAAAATAAAGAAAAAAAAATTTTTAGAAGATGAAACAACCTTTCAAAGAGGCAACATTAGTGTCACAATAAACTTCTCAGCACTTAGCCAGAATATAGAAATCATTTTGATAAACACTATGCCAATTTTTGAAATAAAACATTTCATTCAATGCATTGGTAAAGTGTTTTATTTCAATCAACAGTGTATAAAACTGTGTTAATATATTCATTTTTAAAACAAAATACAAGTGTATGTGTCTATATGCTGGGAATACAATGTTGTCATAAAGCATCTTCTGATTCTCTTAAATTTTCTTGCTTCCCATTTTTATTTTCCTCTACTTTTATGGCACAAAAGTTTGCTGATAAATATCAATGCAATTACTTTATAATTAGATATAGGATTGGGTAGGAATATTGCCAGAATTGCTACTCTTAGGTAACATAGCAGTATTAGTAATAATTTTAATCATTTCAGTAGTAGTAGCAGTAGTTGTAGAAATTACCATAAACTAAAAAGTGATGAATTATAATACCCATCCCACAAAGAAAGCAATAGGTCTCAGGAAGATAAAGTAATTTGCACTATAAAACACAGGTAGAATATCTGAATACATACTCAAGACTATTTGGTCCTTAAATCAATTTTCTTTACATAATACCATTTAATCTGCTACACTCCAAGTATCATCAGACACACATAGATCTTAATATAGCATAGACATGCATGTCTAATGAGAACCAAATAGTTCACTTAGTTTCCTCAAATACAAGAAATGTTTGTCAGAAAAACACTACTGTTTGAGCTAAGAAAACAGAATACCATAGACTGGGTGGCTTAAACAACAAACATTCATTTCCCACAGTTCTGGAGACTGGAAGTCTGAAATCGCATGTACCAATTCTTGGTAAGCCCCTCTTCCTATTTTAGGCAGTCATTGTACCATTGTACCCTCAAAAGGAACAGAGAGAGAAGGCTGGCTTTCTTTCTCTTCTAATAAAGACACTAATCCCAGCATGGGGCCTCCATTCTCATCAACAATTACTTTCCAAAGGCTCTGCCTCCAAAACCCTCACATTATGGCTTCAACCAATGAATTTTGGGGGTTGCATACATTTAGTCTGTAGCAGTTGCTTTTATAGTAAGAGGCAGCAAAACACAGGCACCCAGAGTGCAGACATAGGTTCCAGGCTGCATGGGTTCCCATCCTGGTCTTCCATTTCCCACATATGTAAATCAATGCAAACTATGTCATCTCTGTCCTTCAAATTTATCTTTTTCTAAAATGAAGACAGAAATCACCTTTATGGGGCGCCTGGGTGGCTCAGTTGGTTGTGCATCCAACTTCAGCTCAGGTCATAATCTCGCAGTTTGTGGGTTCAAGCCCCACATCAAGCTCTGTGCTGATAGCTGGGAGCCTGGAACCTGCTTCAGATTCTATGTCTCCCTCTCTCTCTACCCCTCCCCCACTTGTGCTCTGTCTCTCTCTGTCTCTCAAAAATGAATAAATGTAAAAAAAAGAAAAAAGAAAAAAAAAAGAAATCACCTTTAGCCCATAGGACTATTATGAAGATTAACAGTTAACATTTGTAAAGTACTTAGAACAGTGTCTGGTGCATATAAAGCACTGTAGAGGTATTTGTTCAACAAATGAATAACAATATTAAGTCTCAGAAGAACTGTGTCAAGTATTCCAAATTCTGAAGAAATATTATACATACATAAATGAAAGATAAGATATTTATCTTATAACCACTCTACTCCTGAAAGGAGATTGACAAGTTTATAGACTACTGATCTGTTTATTCATAGACTTAACCAAATAATTTAAAGAGTCTCTTTTAACATTATGATGAATGTCATGGCAAAGGCAGTTAAAAAAGCCAACTCTTGTCAAAGAGTCTTTGAGGTAATATTCAAAGAGTGACCATGCAGAGGTATTCATAATTTCAGCTAATTCAGGTCTATGATGCTATCCTCAGTGATAGCAACCAAGAATCAAATTAATGCCAATGCACTTAGCAGGATTTGTGTATTTTGTGTACAATTAACCACCCCACATGCTGAAGTGAAACAACTCACTTGCTGTGTTAATTGGGTAAATCACCTTTTTATTTCACTATCCCTCAGTTTAGTCTCAGCAGTTTAGGTCATTTCTAAGGTATATCAGAGTATTAAGTAGAAGGGAAATGGTATTTTTTAAACTGGATATATTTAAGTTCCCCAAAGACTGATACTTTAAAATACAGGTTTTTATATTATTATTAATAGTTCTACAAGATAATCATCACCAAGATACATTGCTAATAAGAGAGTGTAATCCTCTAATATTATCAGAACTAAAAAATTAAAGCCAAGAACCTGGGATTTAAAATTCTTGCAATTTAAGGATGCTTGATATCTGAAGCTGTAATATTTGAGACAGAATGGTAGCCTTTTGCCAGAAGTAAAAAATTAAACTGGCTATTCTAGATTTAGTCAAGTGTCTCTTGAAAGTCTTGACCTTTATTTCTCACAGAAAGTAGGCCATATCATGTGAGGTCTAACCATATATTAGAGTCATAATATACCTCAAGATGCCTCTGGATTAGTAAACATCTGGGCAAAATTATTGGTCAACAATAAGAAGCATGAGCTATTATCCATTTTTTTTAATCAATGAAGGTCAATTGCTATACCTGAACTTGAATTTTCCATACCTCTCTGCTCTAATTTTCCCTTTCTCTTTTAGCCATGCCAATGCTATGTCATATTCTGTCCCATTCTAAGACATAAGATTTAAATAAAATATGAAATTGGTATCATACTAATATCAATTTAGAATTAATACTACAGGGGCCCTGGGTGGCTCAGCTGGTTGAACATCAGACTCTTGATTTTGGCTCATGCATTTGAGCCCAAATGTATGATCCCAGGGTCATGGGATCGAGCCCCATGTAGGGCTCTGTGCTGAGCATGGAGCCTGCTTAAGATTCTCTCTCTCTCTTCCTCTGCCTCTCTCCCCTGCTTGCTCTCTCTTTCTCTGTCTGTCTCTAAAAAAAAAAATGTAAAATTAACAAACAGGGACACGTGGGTGGCTCATTCGGTTAAGTGTCCAACTTTTGATTTCAGCTCAGGTCATGATCTCACAGTTTATGGGAGGGAGCTGCTGGCACAGAGCCTGCTTGGAATTCTCTCTCCCTCTCTCTCTGCCCCTCCCCCACTAGATCACATCCGTGCTTTCTCTATATATGTTTTAAATATATATATATATATATATATATATATATATGTGTGTGTGTGTGTGTGTGTGTGTGTGTGTGTGTGTGTGTGTGTGTGTATGTATATATTTATATGTACATATGTAAAATAATGCTATAATTCTCAAATTCACACTATTTACATTATCTTATTAGCTTACTTTTCTACTTTGCTGATATTGTGCAGGTAAATTGTTCCTTCATTTTAATCTAGTGACTCAGATTTTGAAGACCCCAGAAGTCTCCTCTACCATATTTTTGGCATTACTACCCATCTATTCTTGAGTATTTCCATCTTAGAACAGATGGAATGTGTATCCGCACATTTCATACACATGTACCGAACACCTCCTATGCTCCAGATAGCTGTATAAATAAGACAGACACAGGTCTTCTGACAAGAAACTTACATCTTAAAAGAATTAACAACATTAAACAAAAGAAAAATTATACAAACAACTGCAATTGAGATAAACCCCATAAGGAAGTAATTCCAAGCTACTGCAAAAGTCAATAAAGGGGTAACCTGACCTAGTTTGAAGAGACCAGAACTGTTTACTTGATAAGAAGTATTATTTTATCTAACATGTAAGGGAAAAAAGAAATTAAGTAAGATTGGGTAGAGGGAGGCAAAGGAAAGAAATATTTTTGACAGACACAAAAGTGTGAATATTGGTTTAATCTATGATTAAGCCTAGCCAGGTAAGTATAGCTTATGGGCAATAAATCCTGGGATTGAGAAGTATAAAAAAGTGGTAAATATGATAGCATGCAGGGCATCACCAAGGAAGTAATCAAAATAATGGGCCATGGAACCAAAGAAGTATAGATTGCAAGAGAACAGGGAAACTGCACCATTTATAATTACATCAAAAGGAATAAAATACCTAGGAATAAAATTAACCAAAGAGGTGAAAAATCTATATACTGAAAACTATAAGATGTTAATTTCAAGAAATTGAAGGCACAAATAAACGGAAATATATTCTAGGCTCATGAATTAGAAAAATTAATAATGTTAAAAGGCCCATACTACCGAAAGCAATATATACATTCAATGAAAGCCTTATCAAAATTCCAATGGCATTTTTTCACAGAAATAGAAAAACAACCCTAAAATGTGCATGGACCCACCAGGATTCCAAATAGCCAAAGCAATGTTGAGGAAAAAAAAAAACAAAACAAATCTGGAGGCACTGTGTTCCTGGATTTCAAACTATACTACAAAGTTATAGTATTTAAAACAGAGTGGTATTGGCATAAAAACAGACACATAGATCTTTGGAACAGAATAGAAGTCCCAAAAATAAATTCACATATGTATGGTCAATTAATTTATGACAAAGTAAACAATATACAAAAGGGAAAGGATAATGTCTTCAATAATTGTTGTTGGGAAAACTGGACAGTCACATGCAAAAGGATGGAAGTAAGCCACTATATTGTGCCACCCATAAAAATTAACTCAATATGGACTAAAAACTGAAAATAATACCTGAAACCATAAAACTACTAAAAGACTACATAAGCAGTAAGCTCCTTGACACAGATCTTGGTGATTGGTTTTTTTTCAATGTGATACTGAAAGCAAAAGCAACAAAGCAAAAACAAACAAATGGGACTACACAAAACTAAAAATATTCTATGCAGCAAAGGAAACTATCAAGAAAATGAAAAGGCAACCTACAGAATGGGAGAAAATATTTGCAAATTATATATCTGATAATGAACTAATATCCAAAAATATAAAGAATTCATACAACTCAATACCGAAAAAGCAAATAATTAAATATTAATATGGCAGAAGATTTCTAAGCAGACATTATTTTTCCAGAGAAGATATACAGATGACCAAATAGCACATGAGAAGATGCTCTACATCATGAATCATCACAGAAATGCAAATCAAAACCAAAGTGAAATATCACCTCACACCTTTGAGAATGGCTATTACCAAAAAGACAAGCAATAAGTGTTGGCAGGGATATTAAAAAAGGGGGGGGCAACTTTTGGTACACTTTTGGTGAGCATATAAATTGGTGCAGCAACCATGGAAAATAGTACAAAGGTTCCTCAAAAAATTAAAAACAGAACTACCATATGATCCAGCAATTCCACTCCTGGGTATTTATTGAAAGAAAACAAAAATACCAACTCAAAAAGATATATGTATCCCCAATGCTATCTACAAGAGCCACGATATGGAAAGAACCCAAATGTCCATCAATGGATGAATGGATAAAGAAATTGTGGTAGAAAAACAAACAGATTATTTGTGGTAGAAAAACAAATAGAATATTATTTGGCCATAAAAAGGAAGAAGTAAATCTTACCATTTGTGACAACATGGATGACCCTGGAGGACATTATATTAAGTGAAATACACACACAAACATGCACACACGTGCACACACACACACACACACATGCATTTCTACATATGAAGCAATGTACAATTGAAAACTCAAGTATAGTTATCAATACACCAAAGCAGTAATATCCATTTATCACTGTAATAAATATGTATAGGATCTGTTGCTGAAAACCATAAAATCTGATGAAATAAATCAAATAAGACTCAAAACAAAACAAAAAGCCTGGGAGACTGCAAAAGGACTGATGGGCTGGTGGCACCCATGGGCTTGGTAGGAATTTTCTAATGGATTTTATTAAAATTTTGGGGCACCTGGGTGGCTAAGTTGGTTAAGCATTTGACTTCAGCTCAGGTCATAATCTTGCAGTTCATGAGTTTGAGCCCCGTGTCAACTCAGAACCTGGAGTCTGCTTTGGATTCTGTGTCTCCCTTTCTCTCTGTCTCTCTGTATCTCTCTCTGTCTCTCTCTCTCTCAAAAATAAGCAAAAACATTAAAAATTAAAATAAGTAATATTTACAAATATAATCAATATACTAATGACTTCTACCAAGGAACTAAGGAGAATGTTGAGCGATTTATTATAATACTGACCGAAACACATCAAGCAAAATGAAATGTTTAAGTATGTCCAATATTCTGTTCAGTGATGTTTTCTGGTAGGTCTTTGATCAAAATCACAAGTCTCAGTATTCAAGAAATAAAACCATAAGCTTAAACTAAGGACTATAGCTCATCATTTATCAAGAACTCATTCCTCAAACTTTGGGTCTAGCATGAATTTAATTGAGTCCGAAATGAGTATAAATGTTTATACAACTACTCTTTCCATTTCACAAGTTATTATGATTCTATTTTAACATAGAGGAAAGTAAATTATTTGAATCCCAACAAATAACATATACCAGTGGAGATAATCTATTAAGGACCAGGACCAAATCCTGTTCATCTGTTCAAAGATGCCACATAGAGTTGGCTGCAGTAGGTGTTTGTTCAATGAATGCATGTATGAATGAATAAGAAGCAACAGCCTCTAGTTGTTTAATATGGAAAGACTCTATGGGTATTTTTGAACCAGAAATCCAACCCCATGGCCAAAGGACCACTCATATCTTAGCTGAACCTTTGACAGCATCAGCCAAACTACTTTCAAGCCAAAATAGCATGATACATAACTTAACAAATTTGAGCTTTCAGATAAGAAAAAAAGAGGCTAATCTAAAATAGTAAAATAATTTCATCTTCCTCTGAATAATGTTTTATCAATTTGATCATCCTAAAATACACTGTAAAATAGGCTGGCTTATCATAATAATTACTATTATTTTTTAGTGCTCCTTCTCTTTCTCCCACTCACCACCATTTGTGGATCAAAGCCCATCTTTAGATAGTACCTCATACTCTGTCCCATTCACACACCCTTCTAACTCTCATTCAAACCATCTGCCTAGGAGAATATGACTTATCTGATTAAATCATCTTTAGAAGTCAAACAATGAACATATTTTTTTTTTTTTAATACTTAAAGATTTTATTTATTTTTTTTTTTATTTTTTTTTATTTTTTAATATATGAAATTTACTGTCCAATTCAGGAAAAAAATTATATTTCTCTAGAAGGCTTTTAGAAATGGAGAAACCTCATATCACACCATAGTCACTACTGTAGCAACAGATATACCAAACCTATACAATAAAATATGGTGTTTTATAGTTTTTTTTCCCCTTTACGTAAAAAATAATGAAAGAAACATAGAGCGTCTCTAAGATTTATGAGTACAACCAAAAGAGCATTCAATTAACAGATACACACACGCACATATAGGGAAAGAGGCCCCTATCAAAAAGACTGGAGACTTCAGGATAAGAGCTGACTTTTCTATTTGTGATATTTTTAACAGCTTAGAAAACAAAAATAACCTACTTCACAAATTAAAAAAAAAAAGGAAAAATTCATGGAAAAGTCATATGTAAATGAAATCTATTCAGTGATGTGACTTAGGTTAGCAAGGAGAACCTGATATTTAGGGATGGTAAATGGAAAGTAATACCATGTGAAAACAAAACTATAAATATAAATGTTGTATGAGAAGACTCATATCTAGCATGAGATATTTATTTGAAGCTCTACAGGTATGATGTGTTTTTTAAAACATAATCCAGTGAAGCAATTTACACCAAAAAATTATAAAATATTTAAGTAATCAAATTTTTTTCTGAGATTCTTGTTTTGGTTATCAGACAAATGTCTCTTCACAATCTGCAATGAAAGATACACATTAAATAGACTCAATAAGGACACACAATGATTTTTATCCAGGATTAAATGACATGAACTCTGAGCATAACATAAAAAACATGTGAACTTTACATCTTTTTAGCCTTCACAGAGATGGTGAGAGGAGTTTTACAAGAAAGAATGCTAAATATAGACTGGTATCATGCCAACCTCAAATTGCTATATTCAGCTCAATAAAAAGTGACATAGAAAAGAACATGCATGAGAATGAAAATATTCAGAAAAGATGTCAGAAAGCACTTTTTTTAAAGAGGAAGCATAAAAATTGCATGGCAATTCTACCTAAAGTAGCTTGTGAGAATAAATCTTCTGCACTTAGTCAAAAGGGAAACAAACCACAAGGTAGTAAGAATCTAAAAAGAATGAACTACATTCTTACATGTCTTTCATCAGGTTTGCTTGTGGGCATAAACTTTTCTTGAAAACCAAAATGCTGCAATAACTAACGTGCAGAGAACGCCTCATTTCCTCTTACTTAATACCTAGAAAAGAGCATGGTACTGTCAATCATGAAAAATTCTTCAGCATTTATGGGTTTATGCTGAGAAACACACACACACACACACACACACACACACACGCACGCATGACTTTTATGACCAATGTGTTCTTGTTGTCAATATAATTAAGCTTTCAGATCTATAACTGCTCTCAGTTTATGTTGATTTTTTGTTTTTTAACCATATACAATGTTAAGTCAATACTCTCTCATCCTTTGCATTTTATATGAAACTATCTTGGCTATATTTCTCTGTGAATTTTTTTTTTAATTTTTAAATGTTTATTTATTTTTGAGAGAGAGAGACAGAGTGTGAGTAAGAAAGGGATAGAGAGAGAGACACACACAGAATCCAAAGCAGGCTCCAGGCTCTGAGCTGTCAGCACAGAACCCAATGCGAGGCTCGAACCCATAGGCTGTGAGATCGTGACCTGAGCCAAAGTTACACGCTTAACCACCTAAGCCACCAAGGCACCCCTCTCTGTGAAATTAAGAGTAAACAATACAGACAGGCTATTACCCTTGAGATCCTAGAAATGTAACAACTGATAAATAGAATTAATATTAATATTTCAAGGTGATATTTACCACTAATAACAAATTACTTGAGGTGTTATCAAATCGATAAAGTGAAGTGGAGAAGGCGGAAGCACGAAGAAATACATTGTGACAGATAATGCACAAACAAGTCAGAGAAGCCGACAGCAAAGGTCCTACTTTCAGCTACAAGGAAGCTACAAAGAGCAACTCAGGCATCTGCAGGCCTGCCTCTTTTAGGATGACTTTTCCCTGAGTAGGAAACACTAAAATGTTCTCCACCAAATTATATTCTAGAGAAAAATGTATTCACCACCAGTATGACATGTATTCTAGTGCTGTGGACCCAACAGAGGCTCTATATACATTATTTACCAACTTAAATTACTGAACATCTATGGTATATGCAGCCTTTTCAATTCAACCCAGGCAGCATCTACTTACTAAACATGAAAAAATAATATTTTATTATTAGCAAGAGAAAGAGGAAGAAAAGGAGAAGATGAAGTGCTAACCTTTGTGGAACACTTATGAGGTAGGTAACTTTATTAAAAGTGTGTGCTCCAGATTATTGCATTTAACCTTCATAACAACACGCTGACAGGCATGCCATGCTTATGCACATTCTTTGAGAATAAAAATCTGAGACTTGGAGAAACAAAATGGCTAAGAGCACATAGTTTGTCACCAGAGAAGACCATACTAGCTTACACCTCCCCACTTGAGGACTATATTCATATAAGCCATGTTCTCAACACTGAACAAGGTACTCAATACACAAAACTAAAGAACTAATCTCTGACTTTCACACTCTCACAAAGTCTAGCAAGGGGACCAAAAGCTCAGAAAAATATATAAATGCTCTATAAACACAGGTGAAGGAAAAAAAAACAGCTCAAAGAAAGCTGAAAATATGGGATAAAGCCAAAAAAATGGAGTAAAAGCAGATCTCTGTGACAAAGAAGCTCCTATCTTTGTGTACAAGATGGAAATATAGCTCGTATATAAGGTTTATCCCCACAAAAGATAAATCCAATATGTGTTGCATAGCAAGTATCTAATAGGTCATAGGAGATAACACATTGTACATGATAAAGTGCTCTATAAAAAAGTGTTTCAGAAAGGGAATGAGGTAACTCATCTATGAGGCAGGCAAGTATTAGTTTCATGATACAGAGTCTTTAAGATACCCTTTGACCTTACACAATGTCCAACTCAAAGCAGATTCTCTACAAAAGAAATTATTACGTGATCTCAATTGGACAGTAGTAATCCTCAAGTTTAGATGTTTGTCAGCACCTGGTCAGCCATTAAAGTTAGGAGCCAAGAGTCAAACCAAAAGTTTTTGGACTCCAAAGTCTGTGATTTGTCTATGGCAGCATTAAAATGGTGCTCATGACAGGAAGAAGAATTCCAGAGAACTTCCAAAATGGGTATTCTTCACTTGGTGGTGATCTTGGAAATGCAATTAAGTAACTACATCAACACTGAATAGAGGAGCATTAAATAAGGTGTCATTGTGGCTTGATGTGCACATAAATACATGGTTACTGTATGAATAGTTAAGCCAAAAATAGGTCTTAATCTCAAATATCTGAATAAATGGTGCAGCCATAGTAGTGGAACTCTTACTGTAATATCGATGTTAGAAGAGTGCCACAGTTAGACTTTAAAGATAGATTATTCAAAATTATAATGCATATACTCAAAAAAAGGAACATTGCTTATTACTAAAAATTTGAACAATGAATTACTAAGTATACTACAATGTGAGAAATCGTCACTTTTGATGTCTTCTAAACAAGGATATGGGAGGCTCTTAAAAATGTATCTATTCCAGGGCACCTGGCTCAGTCGGTTAAGTGTCTGATTCTTGGTTTTGGCTCAGGTCAGGATCTCATGGTTTGTGAGTTAGAGCCCCACATCAGGTTCTACATTGACAGTGAGAAGCCTTCTTGGGATTCTCTCTCTCTGTCTCTGTCTCTGACTGTCTCTCTCTCTCTCTCAAAATAATAAATTTAAAAAATATATCTATTCCATAATTTTTTTACACAAATGACTTCTTTTCAGTGAAAGCCTCCCTGGTCCCCTATTTAAAATTTTACACTCTACTCCAACACTGCCTACAGCCCCTTCACTGCTTTATTTTTTTATCTCCTTAGCACTTAATATCTAATTATATATGTTAAAATGTTTATAGTGTCTATTTCTCTCACAGTATCAAGGGAATATTTTACTAGATGAATTAACAAATAAAAACCCTCTCATTTTTCAGATAGAGAAACTCAGCACAGATATGCTCACTGACTTATCATGCCTGGATCCAAAAGAATCGCCTAAGTTTTTCTTATGTATAGATGTTATTAGGACTCAGGCCTTTAATTCTAGGTAAAGCTGAAATCATATCTAATCCTGCACTAAGAAACATAGCAGGATCAGCACATGCACCTAAACAGAGATTTCAGAAATGTATGTGTGGATCTGATAAACAGGCCAAATGGATCTGAAGAAATTTTGTTACCAAAAGGAACTGAGAATATCCTTGAAATAGAATATGACCTAAGAAAAGAGGAAGGCATATGTGTGAAGTGTAGAACCAGACAGTTAAATTACCCAGGGCTCAGGTTCATATGTGAGTCCTATGGAGCAAAGAGAGAGTTGTGAAGGGGCTTTTGAGGAACTGTTCCAGTAAGATGACTAAGGCCTTAGAGCATAAGCAGAAATCATATAGTAAAATGTGACAGGAAAAATAAAGGGGGAAATGGGGAGAAGAAATTCTTGCCTACCTTGGCAATGAATTATGATGACAACAGCTAAAGGGTCTAGTGTTTCATCTAGGAGACAAGACGGAAACCTGGGTCCCAGCAAACTCCTGACAAGAAATAACAGAATCTGATGGATCCAGTGGCAACCATGAGATATCAGGTGACACAGTATTACTACACAGCAAAAGGCTTAGAATCAGGAAAAGAGGAAAGCATTACCAGAAGCCAAGTGATAGCTGATGAGACATCTGAATTTTTATTTGAACACATGTGAAATACCTGCCTGAGACTCCTCAGAAAACTTGGGAAGTATTTTTCCCAAAGGCTAAGAATGTGCATAAACTATAAAATTTATTTTATTTTTTTTAATGTTTATTTATTTTTGAGAGACAGAGGGAGACAGAGCATGAGTGGAGAAGGAGCAAGGAGAGAGGGAGACACAGAATCCAAAGCAGGCTCTGGACTTGAACTGTCAGCACAGAGCCCGACGCAGGGCTCGATCTCATGAACCGTGAGATCATGACCTGAACCAAAGTCAGTGCTGAACCAACTGAGTCACCCAGGTGCCCCCATTTATCCATTTATTTTTAGAGAGATAGAGGGAGAAGAGGGGACAGGCAGAGAGAGAGAGGCAGACAGAGAATCCCAAGCAGGCTCTGCAGTTGTCAGCACAGACCCCAACACAAGGGTTGAACCCACAAATGGTGAGATCATGATTGGAGATGAAACCGAGTTAGACACTTAACCAACTGCGCCACCCAGGCGTCCCTAAATGATAAATTTTAATAAAATGTATATTGATGTTATTATTGTTAATGTGACTCCATTTATAACCACTGGGTAATAAGGTCTGTAGAAATTCAAGCTATTGAAAGAAGCACAAAAGTAAATGAAGAAATAACAATAAATCAAGTCTAATTATCTAAGTTTGGCACCTGTGCCAAGGGGAACAAAAGCAATAATCTATAATGTCACACTTTCAATTAAACTTTTGAGGTGTATTCCACTAACATAAAATGATAATTAGCAAGATTAAAATTTAATGCTTTAAGAAATATCATATGAATCCAGAGTAGTAAGGTTGAAACTCGGTCCATAATACTTCGTAATAGCAGGTAGAATTTGGAAAATGTCATGTAATTACAGCAGATATGTTTGTTCACAAAAAGTGGACTAGCAAATTCACTTCTTTAAACATTACGGAGTATAACTCGTACAATTAAATGCAACCATTTATACAGAATATTTTCATTTTCCTAAAACTTACCAAATGCCTCTTTGTTATCAATCTTCCACATCTTCACCTCTTAGCCACTGATCTGATTTCTAACCCTATAAATTAGTATTGTCTGTTTCAGAACTTCACATAAACAAAAACATATTTTATTTAGTCTCTGCCTCCTGCTTCTTTCCTTAAGCACACATTTGTTTAAGATTCATTCACATTCCTGTGTGCATCAGTCATGTGTTCCTTTGTATTGATGTATGGTACTATATTATACGAGTACACTAAAATGTATTTACCCCTTCTCTATCAAATTCATTATCTAAGCAGCCTATTCAAAATTTCTCTTTTAGTCTCAGAAATACAAAGGAACAACCCAAGAAATATTTGTAGTGGAGAACTACATGGTCACTATCAGCCTGGATGAAGATATTTTAGGGGTGCCTGGGTGGCTCAGTCAGTTAAGTATCCAACTTCCGCTGAGTTTGAGCCCTGATGTCACATTTCATGAGTTTGAGCCCTGCATTGGGCTCTGTGCTGACAGCTCAGAGCCTGGAGCCTGCTTTGGAAATAAACAAATAAACAAACAAACTTTTTTTTTTTTTTTTTTAAGATACGTTATACTAAACCCTAAATACTCGGTATGACGCAAATTACCTTATCTCTGCGTAAGGGAGCCTGTGTGTTTGCAAGTATGTAGTGGGGTTTAGGAGTGGAGAACAAGGTTAACAGAAGAAATATAACTTACATAATATGGATGTAAGTTGCATTATGCTTATACTATTGTTTGAAAGTGGATGTTCTTGTAGATCTGTTCTTTTTGTCTTGTTTTGGTTTGAGAGTCATTTGCAGATGAAGAGTCAAGGTGGAGAGACTTCAGACAGATTACAAGGACAGTTGTCTGTCATCTAATGAGCAAGAAAATTATTTAAAACAGTGCAAAGGAGACCCTCCTATTTATGTACATGCAGTCTTTCTTTTGTACAAAATGGTGACACTGCCTTGTTGGGAGCAGAGAACAAAGTCATACCTTGAGAAGAGGACCAGTTACCAATCATCCTGAGGAAAAGGCTATGGGAGGCAGCCTCCAAGTTGGCCCCAAAGATCCCAGTCTCCTGGTATTTGCACCCTTTAGAATTCCCACCTGTGTGTGTGGGGGGGGGGGGGGGAAGGAGGGGGGTTGTACTTGGTGACTCAATTATTTTGCATGCAATCAGGTGGAAATGAAGGTTTGTAACTGGGAGACTAGGTCAAAAAAGGCAACAGAGTATTTCTTTTCTTCACTCTCTCCCTCTCTCTCTCCTGGCATGCCTTGAGCAGCACATATCAAAGAACCAAAGCCTCCAGCTTAGAACCTATCAGGTTTGAGGTGCTGCACACTCCCCAAGCCCACCCCTGACACTTTGCTGGAAGCCTTGTGAGAGTCTCAGAGCTAGAATCACCATGCTGAGCCGCTTCTGGATTCCTGACCCCAGAAACTTAGATATGAATGTTGGTTTAAGCCACTAAGTTTTAGAATAATTTGTTGCAATTAATCCATAATTAATACAAGGTCTAGCCTAGATCAAAACATGGAAATTCAACTAGAGAATCTTAAACCAAAGTGAGTTAGAAACTTCTTATTCTGCCAAAACTTTCTAGTTTTTACAAAAAAAGTATGTGTAATTCAATATGGAGTTGAATTCTAAAGCAGAGTGTCTCAAATCTTAGTAGGAAATACCTGAGGAACTTGTTAAATAAAGATCATAATTCAAAAGCCTGGGGTGGAGCTTGAGGATTCGGCATTTTGAACAAGTTCCCAGGAGATAAACTTGCTACTGGCCAACAAACTAGAATCTGAGTAATAAAGTTATAGGGCACATGAAGAGTGATTGCGCATGAAGACATAAATAAAACACTTAAATGGACATTGTTTACAGCCCCAAATTCCTACAATTAAAACACGGGCATTCTGTCATCATTAATTGGATATTATAACAAATATGACCTCATTTTATACTTATAGGCTGGTTACACCTACACCAACAGATTTTATATAAGGAGAAAAGAGAGATTTGGAGGTCAAGTGGCTTCTGAACTGTGTTCCTGTTCCACATATGTCTTATATTTCTCTAAAGATGCATCATGAATAATCCTGATTCAATATATATGACACACTTCTTATTAATATAAAGAGATTGGGAATTCTTTAAGAATTTTGCCCAGACAACAGTTTGGAACTGAACCAAAGAGATTTTTAATGAACTATTTTCAAATGAAGAAAAAGCTTGAAGCAAATTATGAATTTCTAAGAAAAATATCCAAACCTATTTATAACCTTTACAAAAAATATTTTTTTCTTATTGCTGAGACAGAAAATAAGAAATCTACAATTTGAAAATCTTTCCTCTACCCCAGAAAGGTGTTTTGTTTGTTTGTTTGTTTATTCAAGTCATTTCTATCTCATTGTCATTATAGCCTTCTCCTTCGTTGTTAAAAACATATATTCAGCACTTAGCCAAATCACAAACAGGAAGTACTTTCATATTTTCCCCTTTCATCCTAAAAAGATAAAAAATAACCCCTTTTGAGTTAAATTGTATCGCTCCTAATAATTTTGAATCATTTATATTAGTTGTCACCAATTGTGTAGCATAAACCAAAAAAGCATATTATATAATTTCCTTTACTGGTAATTACAGAGGATACTTTCCCTCTGGTTTTGAATAGGTTCCCTTAAAAATAGTAAAGGAGGACTTGAGTTGCACATGTCTTGATACAATTCAATGGGTACTGCTTTCGCAGTCTGTAGCAGTGACACCAGAAATGCTTTTTACATTTCAACCTTCATTTAAGTAAACTCAACAAGGTAAAGCACCTATAAAATTATGATCACTGATTAATTTAAAATCAGTCCAAATGCAAGCAAGGACTTAATATAGCAAAAATGAAATGATGCTATTTATGCCTAAATTTTCAGTTAATTTATGTTCTTTGAACTGCTGATTGCTTTAAGAGAAGCAGAAATAAAAATGTCTTCAATAAATTGCTGCATTTCTCAAACAACCTGGTGTGTTGTTGGAGTTTTGTGGCTGGCAGCCTAATGAGAATGAATGGTGTACAATCTTCTAGGACTGACCCACTTAGTCATTCACAACATCCATTGAATAGGAGACTGCTTCAGAAATACAAGGTCACACCCTTGCCACAATTATTCTGTCTAATGAGGTATCCTAAGATGTCTACTGTTCAAAGGTGTGTGGTAAGGGCAGCTGAGGATAAAATATTTGGTATCCTTGCACTGAAGCATGGATACACATTTCTGAGTCCATCTTTGTCATAATATCAAATTAAATGAAAAAAATGCCTCTACTTTAAGGAATCATTTGCACTTTAAAGAGGTAAAAGTGAAACAAATTTTACTTTTATATTGTCAAGGAATTGGAAAAAAAAAAAACACTCAGGAGAGTTTTGTTAGTTTTTCCCCCCAAAAAAGCTCAATGACAGGTTGACTTAATTATTCAAATGATAACTTTTTATAGCAGATAATTAGGCTGTATGTTAACCTCAGAATTTAAAATAACCAATTTACTTATATTGTGTGGTTCTTGTCTAACTCTGTATGGGTACCAATTTCAGAGAAAAAAAGTGAGGCACAGGTTAAATCAAAGCATCCATTAACATATTATTGTCTCTACAGAAATCCATAGGACTGTATTAATTATCTAGGCAGCTGATCTAAAGAAGTTTTTAATGTTAATTGCTAATTAAAGAAAATTAATGATGAAAAATAAATTAAAAATAAAAACAGATGAACTATAAAAGATAATGAGGCAATTTGCAACTAATTGAATAGCTTTACATGAATTTTCCCTCAAATAACCAATAATTACTTCCAAATAAGTTAGAAAAATCAGTGATAATTCAGTAAACTATCTTGGCTTTAAATATCTACAATGGAAAGCAACTATCACTAGGGCTTTTCAGAAAGCCATGCTTCCTGCTCAGTTGGATCACCAAATAAGCTGATCTGATCTTCCATAAGCAACTTAGTTTTGTTTTTTGGCTCATTCTGCTGTGTAGTAACTGAGTCATATCTATACATTACACAAAATTTGCCCACACTATTTAATACTTCTGGAACTTTTTAAAATTTGACTCAAGGTTGTTATATTGTATATCCTTGTTGTTAATGTATATAATATATATTTCTTTTTTATTATAAAAATAGCTTATTTTTATTCACCATAATGTTTCCTGGTTTTGTCAAGATAAATACACACATACCTAACTGTTCAGAAACAATTCTTAATGTATGCATGTAAGCACAAATCTACGAAACTTGGTTTACCTTGTTGATTATTATTTGTTTCCAAATTGTGCACTCAGCATTTCCACGAACACTTTAGAATTCTACGTCTTTACAATTTTAAATAATAAGTCATCAAAGTCCAAATTATTTTCACAGTTGTGTACTAAAGGATTAGTTATAGAGTGACTTCCAACTATAAGTTGTCTGAAGTGAACTCCAGCTGATAGCTTTGTCACATTGACTTAACTATTGGTATCTCCACAGTGTGACATCACTAAAGTTGACTTAGGAATGAGTGATCGTGAAGACTTTCTTCCATTTATGACACTGAGAATGTTTAATGCAGTGAGAACCTCACATGCGCTCCAAGTATCACTGTATGAATAATAGATTTCCAATGTGTAATTGAATAAATTGCTTCTCCATTATGAATTATTTTGTGTAATGTAAGAGTTTCCTCCACCAAATAAAGACTGTTTTTCTTATTTCCTGTTTTAGGAATTATTCCTATTTACAATTTTGTTTTGCACACCAGAGCTGGAGCTTGGATGAAGGCTCTCACCCATTGTGATTATAGACCTGTCTTTGTTTAGCAATGAGAATGTTGAAGGGATGAATTATCAATGACAGCCTTTTCATGTTGATTGCAAACATAGAATTTCTCTTTGTTGTGAGTTCTTTGGTATGAAAAAGTTTAGCTTTGTAGCTACAGTTTTTCCTATATATTTTTTTTTAATTTTTACTGAAGTATAGCTGATACACAATTTTACATTAATTTCAGGTATACAACATAGTGATTTCATAACTCTATACATTATGCTTTGTTTACCACAAGAGTACCTACCATCTGTCACCATATAATGCTATTACAATATCATTGATTATATTCCCTAGGCTCAATTTTTCATCCCTATGACTTATTCATTACATAACTGTAGCCTGTACCTCCCACTTTAAAATACTTTTTCTTTAAGCTATAGCTACTTTATTGGGGAAGAAGAGCTAATATACCAGAACACTATTCTCATAATAAATTTAAGATTTTAAAAATTAAAAACATAGTATGATAATGTCATATAGTAAGAGGAAAAAGTGCATATGCATTAGTTCAGCATATCTTAATTAAGGACAACACAATCTAAAGAGAAAGGACCACATACCATCATTACCTTCACACTTTCATGCATGTGATTTGTAGCGTAATTTTTAAAAATAATTAAAGCTACTTTCCTTTCAAATAATTTTCTTGTAAAAACCTCCATAATCACAGTCACATACATACAAATACACACGTGTTTACATGTTCGCTTTCTGATTTAATCTTATACAAACTAAAGTACAAAATAGGATATTTGCTTCACAGATAAAGAGAAGTTTCCTGATATTAGTAACTGGCCAATGGTCAAGAATCTAGTAATTAATACACCCTAGATGTCATTTAAATTTGACTATTCTGAAGCCCAGTTTCCTTATCAATGTGACTATTAAACACTATATTTAAAAAAAAATAAACTGCTTATTTTGTAATCAAATTTATTACTTATTTTATTACAGAATATATACTGATCACAGAAGCTAGAAAAAGTTGTTAAATTTTCAAAAAAGCATTTAATTATGTTTATATATAACACATGTCATATATGTGTATGTGTATATATATGTGAACTTACGTACACTACCTGTGTCCCTATCATACACAGGCACTAGATTAGGCCCTTATAATCTAGGAATTACTAAAATTAATCTTTTTCTAAAGTAATTGTGTGTGTGTGTGTGTGTGGTTATAAACAATGTTTAAAGGCAGTATAAAATAAAAGTAAACAAAATATAAGCAGACATATTTAAGTGCTTGTAGAATATTTCTTATTGGTTTGTGAAACATAATATGTACATTAGTTATTTTTATTTAGCAGAATATTAATTAAGTTTATCTATGACTCTAAGTTGATATAATGATAAACACCATGAAGAGCTGGTAGACATAAAAAATGAAAACCTGGTAGTCAAGAATGGAAGTTAAACAAAAGGAATTTAGGGGTGTCTGGGTGGCTCAGTTGGTTGAGCATCCAACCTCGGCTCAGGTCATGATCTCGTGGTTCATGAGTTCAAGCTCCACGTCAGGCTCTGTGCTGACACCTCAGAACCTGGAGCCTTCTTTGGATTCTGTGTCTCCTTCTCTCTCTCTGCTCCTCCCCTACTTGTATTCTCTCTCTCTCTCTTTCTCTCTCTCTCTCTCTCTCTCTCTCAAAATTAAACATTAAAACAATTTTTTAAAAAGAGTAAAGGAATTTACTTTGTTAGGGAAAATATAATTTATACATATATAAGTATATATTTATATACACACATTTATATACACATATAAAAATATGAGAATTGACTAAACTGTAATTTGTTCAAAGAATTTTCATATAATATTAGAAAAACATTTGGCCATATTGCAATGAACAGGAGTATAACATGTACAAACTATGGGATATTTGACTGGTAATAAAGACCAAGTCTCAGTATGTAACGTTGCCTAGTAAATCTAATTAAACATGAAAAATAAGCATTTCTAAAAAAGCTACTCCAAAAAAGCCAAAACCATTATGCACCTATTTTTGTGTGATGCTTATTAAGAGGTTTCCTCTAGAAGACATGATCATCTTTTAATGATTTTTGTTTGGTTATTATACATATTAAGTGAGATACCAAGGATTACTCAAAAAAAAAAAATGTCATTACCAACAGTACACATAGTACTTAAGGACATAAGAGTGCTCCCCAAAATTTCTCCCCAAAATACGTTACTATTTGGTACCAAGATTGCCATTTAAATTTTTGGGGGTTTATTTATTGATTTTGAGAAAGAGAGAGAGAGAGAGAGAGAGAGAGAGAGAGAGAGAGAGAGAATCCTAAGCAGGCTCCGTCCTTCCAGTGCAGATCCCATCACAGGGGTCGAACTCACCAACGTTGAGATCATGACCTGAGCTGAAACCAAGAGTCAGATGCTTAACTGACTGAGCCCACCCAGGTGCCACCCAAGATTTCCACTTAAATGTTTAGAATATGCACATATTAAATAGTTTACTTTTAGCCAATAATAATTTTTATTTGATTTTGTCTATCCAAAGCAAATTTATAACAATCCATACTTTGTATAAATATACTGTGAGCATTCACAGAGTTTTAGTCTTCAAATGAATTTACTAAACTAATGCAATGATTTGCCATTTGACCCATGAATAAAAACTGGCATTTTATCAACATTGAAATAGCAAATCAACAGAAATTGAAAAATGCAGTTGGATTCATTTAATATTCATTTTAAAATAATGCATGACTTGAAACTTTTTTAAGGAGTTAAAACAGCTCATTTTAGATTAGAAAATATTTTTAATTAAAGCACCCTGCACTTCAACAGCAAGTTCTATAATGTAGCTGCAATGGTAAGCAAAGATTTCATTAACTTCTGCCAGAAGTCTGAGATTTAGGAATATTGACTGTAATTAGAAAAATTAAAGCTACACTTCAGAATTAATTGAAATTATTAAAGTGTTTACTCTTACATTATTTACAGCTAGAATGTCAGCAAAAAGCCCTCTATACTTTCTCATAAGTAATTCTACAGTGTATATTAAGAACATAACATTACTTCCATTGAATATTGGGTCTTTCCAGGTGGGCCTACTATAAGCTTTCAATTTATGCTGATTCTCTGGACAACTTCAAAATAACTCTTCTCTGGGAAAGTATGAGAGCTAATGCATTCCTGATGGATGGGTGTGATGCAAGATATAGGCATCTGCTGTCCTCATCAAATCTACCAGCAGGATTCACCAGAAACCTAGATACTCTTATCAGACAACTGCACAGTAGATAGAGTGACAAGCAAGATACAGACTGAGGTTCAGTTTTCTAAACAGTACATTTTACAAAACCTGAAGGGACATGGATTATAACTATAAAGTATCCATTCTGTTTTAGGTAAGAGATTCTTTGATTTCATCTTAGACACTACATTCAGTTTAATCATAAGTAGTATGTGTTTTGAATTTCCCAGCAAAAAGGAGATGTATCTTCTGAAGAAAGAGCTGACCTACTATCATATTTTAAAGTAAATAAGACTCAAAAATAAATAATGTAAATAAGACTGTGCCCATGATAGCTCCTGCTCACACAGCATGGATAGATTCACTAGCACAAAAAGAAAATGCAGGTGAAGAAATACAGGAACATTTTAGCAACTATCTTCAAAATGCTACTTTTTAGATGATTCTCCACAGAAAATAAACCAAAATTACACAAAAATCCAGTTATACTCTTTATCATACAGAGGTCTGGACCGCTGGTTAAGTTCCCTGGGTTCTAATTTCCACCTTTCTTTCTGAAAGACTAATTATAACAATTTGTCATGGGACATCATGAGGCCTCTTCTTCCTGATTAGTGAAATTAAATGTTTTGAACTAGATTTTTTTCCTTGCTAATCCAAACAACAGTATAGATGACAAAACAACTAAACTACCTATTCTAGATTGAAGATTAAAGGAGAAGAGTTCAGGATATAATGAGAAAAAGGAAGATAATGTAAGCTATCACCAATTTTTTACAAGATGAGTAATGGGTAAGGTGGAGAATATGGATTCCTCCAATATTTATTTTCCTCCTCCTCCGTTCAGTAACAGCAACTCCCAAATTTTAGCTAGGTACATGATTTTAGTACTCAGCTATGAACTACATTTTTCAGCTTCCTGTGAAGCCGGGTATGACCATGTGACTAAATTCAATGGGATCAGAATGAAAATTCCCTTAAAGCAAAGTTATTCCCCTTGACTTCCTATCTATTTATGATATAGATCTGACACGCAGATAAGGACAATTCTCTAGGTAATAACTGAAGATGGAAGAAGTCTGAGTCCATGAATTCCTTTATGAAACACTGCTATCCCATTAGGCAGGCCCACTCACCTTAGGACTATTAAGAAGGAAAAATAATTCTATTTCCTTTCAGAAACTTTGTTTTTGGGTCTCATGGTTATAGCAGCTTAGTTTGTAATCTAATTTGTACAATGTTGAAAGTTGTCTACTTAAAATATAATTAGTTACTTTGCTACCTAACTTATTTTTTGCAGGGTAGCATGTGGGTAAAAAGGACTTTTATTTGATTTTATATCAATTAGGACTCCTGATATATGATGCAAAATGTAGGGGAAGGGCTTTAAGAATTTTCAGACTGATTATCCCATTGAAAAAGACAAACAACCACTTACCAGGACAAATATTCCAACTTTTTTCTAAAGTTTGGTCATGAACATTTTATAATTTTCCAAACTACTCCACTTGGCATGTGGCTGTTTGGTTACTTAATCAGAAAACTCAATTCCAACATCTTACACAGACTGAAATAATTCAAGATTACTGTATTTTCAATAAAGCAGATTTCCCAATGTTATGAATTCCTCAGATCATAAATAATTCAATATACACAAAATCAACATTTTCCTAGTTAAAGACATTATCTTGGATTTGTGGTCTAAAGAAGGTGTTCATGCAATATATTCAAAATAAAAATTAAAAATACTGAGATGGATGCTCTCACTGCATTACTTCCTTTCTCTTATAATATATCACTTTAAAATCTGGGGTACCTGGGGTGCCTGAGTGGCTCAGTCAGTTAAGCATCCGACTTCAGCTCAGGTCATGATCTCACAGTTCGTGAGTTCCAGCCCCGCGTCGGGCTCTGGGCTGACAGCTCAGAGCCTGGAGCCCGCTTCAGATTCTGTGTCTCCCTCTGTCTACCCCTCCACTGCTTACACACTATCTCTCGCACTGTCTCAAAAATAAATAAACATTAAAAAAATTAAAAAATAAAATAAAATCGGGGGTACCTTTCCTAAGGCAGTCAAAATTTACTAACTTAAAATCAGTAACTTTTCAAATATTTATGTAAATGATTTTCCTTTAAAAATAATGTCTATTTGATAAATCCATAGAAAATTGATCATATGTCGGGGTGCATGGGTGGCTCAGTTGGTTGGGTGTCCGACTTCGGCTCAAGTCATGATTTCACAGTCCATGAGTTCGAGCTCCATGTCAGGCTCTGTGCTGACAGTTCAGAGCCTGGAGCCTGCTTTAGATTCTGGGCCTCCCTCTCTCTCTCTCTGCCCTTCCCCCGCTCACACTTGCTCTCTCTCTCTCTCAAAAATAAACATTAAAAAAAATTTTTAAAGAAAATTGGTCATATATTATCTAAAGATTTTTTTTTAGATTGTTAGTATCAAAGCTACATTAGAACATACATACTCTTTCGCCTTTTGATCTGCAACATTCTCTTCAAGACAGGCTTCAGGTTATATGATGCATGCCCCACACCTAGAAGGTACACCCAAATTCTTAAGATTGATGACAGTAACTACAGTAACTACATACATGCCTGACTCAACAGATGTTACAGTAGCATCTCCAGTAACAAAGAACTGGAGCTCAGCCAAGCTGTGAGCAGCAAAGCCTGTGCCTATGGGGGCTGGGCTATAGTAAGAAACCCACATAGTTCCAGTATGGTAAGCCAAAAGAGGCTGACCACTTTGGAGCTGGCAGGGGAAACACAACATAAAATTTTGCTAGAGATCATTACTTTGTATGGCAGACACTGGCTGCTGCTGGGAAGCAAAAGAAATTGATCAATTTGTTGTGCAGAAGTAATATAGTAGGTGGTTCATCTTGAGCAAAGCCACAAAAAGAAAGTGGTCCCTCAAAAGTTGGCATTCTATTTACGCCATTGGCTGGAAAGAATACTCAAGATACTCTGAAATAAGATTCAAAATTAGTGTCGGAAGGACGCTTTCATATAACATTACAAAATTTGAGACAGCCTCTTCAAGAGAAAAAATGCATTTATAAATCTCCATTATCATTATCATCATTTTCATCATAAACCATGTAAATTACTCAATTTTTAAGCTCAGTATTTATACAGCTTTATTACAGACTATTGGGGGGGTGGACAGAAGGCAAGGAACAAAGATAAAAAGGCTGTTTGCCGTCTAGGTAATAAAAGTCACTCTACGTTACACCAAGATTTTTTTTTAACATTTTACTTCTTTCAGTAAAGAATCTTTTAATGTTTTACGCATGATCAGATTTGCATTTTGACAAGAAATCATTCGGTGGCAGAGAAAAGAACAGAGATGAGGTAGAGGTAGGGAAACAGGAAGTAACCATGTAGGTAAGATTTGTTCTATGGGCTAAATGTTTGTGTCTTCCCCAAATTTGTACGTTGAAACCTATTGGATGGCAACTAGAGGTGGGAATGTTAGGAGGTGATTAGACAATGGGGGTGGAACCCTCATTCATGGTATTTGTGCTTTTATAAAGAAATGGCAAAGAAGTCCCTTGTTCCTTCCCCTATGTGATAACACAGCAAAAAGAAGATTGTAAATGAACCAGGAAAAGAACTCTCACTAGATACAAAATCTGCCACCACCTTTATCTTGGATGTTCCAGGCTCTAGAACAGTGAGAAATAAATTTCCGTTGTTTATAAACTGAGTAGTCTATGGTATTTTTGTTACAGCAGACCAAATGGATTACAACAATTTGGTAAAACAATGAAGCAAAATTATGGCCAAGGGAAAGATTTGATAATTAGCAATAATAATAATATTAATAATAATAATAATAAAAGGTGGATATGACAGAGCTTAGTCGCTGACAGGTATCATTTAGCAACAGGACTCCTACAGAGCTAAATGTGGACACTGCCAAAAATTTGATGAGGTAATCTAGACTTCTAAAAAATTTTACTCTCTTGAAGCTGCAAATTTTGCTTATTTTAGCTAATTACCAGTACTTATTACATCTGTTTGCCTGTGGAGACCCAATCCAACATATCTTGCTCTACTCACATCATTAGTCCAAATTAAATGGTGTATAATGAGCATTATATTTCAAGAATAATCAGGACACCTGTTTAAAAACACTTTGAACCTAAAGATTATGTCTTCTTTCTTTGTAAACTGCAAATAAATAAAAAAGATATTATTGCCAATGTGTTAAAAAACATTTCCAGGCTTGTTTGTTTCTCATTCCTGACCATTATTCCTCCTATAAGCATGTCAATGACAGGAGGCCAAAACCTAGCTTGTAACAAGTAGTTTAACAGTTTAGCAGTCCTGTGAAAGTCTCCAGGGGACAAGTTTGTATCATCAAACTGCCCAGGCTGGCACCTTTTCCACTCCTCAATTCTCATTTACAACCGAAAATTCACTGAATTTTCTCAGCAAGTAATCAGAACACATGAAGGAAAAAAGACCTTAGGAAGACCTTAGGGGGTTAAAAAGATAATCCAATTACCCTGTTCACTAAGAGTTTTGTATCTTTCACACCTGAAAGGAAGAGGTTTCAGCCTCTTGAAACATGAGTCGTGAAACAACTTTAACTTTCTATTCTTGGTATTACATATTACTCCAATGTAGGAAAAAAGGAATTTTTTGCCATCTTGTGGTATTAAATAAAATTATAACCTGACAAATGCATACCCAACACATATGAAGTGTTGATTTATAAGCTGAGAAAGCAAAGCTAATGTTTTATTTTGTTTGATTTTTAAAACGTCATACAACATTTCTGATAATTTTACAGAACTTCAAAGATATTTCTCATGTCCTTTCAAAATTAGGGCACCAGATTTCCATCAATATGCACTGAGCATTTCTCATGTGTTAGAAAGCCAATAAACATTTGCCAAGGATTATTGTGTCCAAGCTTTCTTCAATTTAGTTAATGTGGAGGTAACCATTTAACTTCTCCACTGTTACAATCTGAAGACTAACTCATAATTTATATCGTAACTCATATTCCTCCTATTTATTTTTCAGTTTTAGGTAGGCAGTCATACTAAAATTTGAGAAACATGATCAATATACTAGAAAAAAATAAGCAAATAAAAGTAGTTTACTATTACAATAAAATTAAATTTCAACAAAGTTAACACAATACCATGCCGTGGTGTATAAAACACCCAGAGGCATATATAGTAAGAATTCACACAAACAAGTGTAATTAAGATGACTCTTACAGGACCAATTTTTGCCTTAGCTCTTCTTATTTATTTAGTGCTTATGATCAGTACCCCTTATGTTTTACTCTGCATTAGTTAATTATGCCAGTGTCATTTCTATATCATGAGAAATATGTGTCAAAATACTCTGAATAATATTCACTGGCAGATAGGGCCCTCTTGACCCTGAACTTAACGCCACAGTGCATCCTAGGCTCATCATCCCTGCTTGTGCATTTCTATTCTGCTACGCCTTTCACATAGCAGAAAGTGACTCAAACATCTTGGTTTACTCTTGAAAAGTATGGCTCTTGGCCACCAGTCACCATGTGCAGCAAGGTGTGTAAAAGAGCCGCTGCAGCGTAAAATTGTGGCCAAGAAGTTACATGGGCCTGAGTGGTGGGAACCACCTCGACCAATCTACTCCTGGGAAGGGCCCTGAGGTTTGGAGGGGTACACCAGGGAAAAGAAAAAAGCACATCAGGTTCTCTTTCTGACAGATCAAAAATTTCCAAGGAAGAAAAGGAATACACTGCAAAGCACTGGTGCCATGATTACCCATTGACTTTGGGAACAGCTATTTGGAGATAGTTTCCCTCAATGTATTTCATCCCTGCTTGTTTCCCCTCAAGAACATTTTCACGATATTCTATTCATATATGTTATTTACTTATAATAATTCGTGTTTACTACATTTGACAAGAACTGTATTATACAAGCAGAACTAGCATCCCTCCCTTTTTCCACTTTTGATCTAGAGAACCTATGCAACTATGGAATTCCTTTCATATGCTAATGTAATTCTGGGAAAACATATAAACCAATGTGCCAAAATGTCCTTATCACCAAGTGGCTTAAAATGTGGGGTCTGCAGGCAGAGGACACAGGTGCTGCACTTGATGTGCAACCTTGGGCAAGTTTACTTAGCTTCTATGTACTTTAGTTTCCTCATCTGTGAATTAAACATAATAATGGTGCCAACTTCATAGCGCTGATGTGGGAATAAACGAGTTAATGCGTGTAAAGCATTTTAAATAGTGATTGGCATATATTAAAACTCAATAAATGTTAGAAAGTATAATTACCTCCATCTGAATTTTTTTTCAGAGCTCATAAGAAGATACCGTGGCACCTAAGATACTGTGGCATTCTAAAAACTCAAGAGAAAAAATAAGACCCTGAGGCCATCTCTGATTAGGAAAAAGAAAAACTGCTTCCTTCTTTTAGTGCCATCATAAGAATTGATGGACTATTTATGAAATGTGGATTGTTATATTGATGAGAGGGAGGACTGAGTTGTAAAGCAAATCTACAACGCAAACAATGGCATAATCTATTTGAAAATCCTAACAGCATACACCTTTATATCCTCATGTGCCCAACAGGGTCATCCCTGTGAAACTACTACACTGGGTTCCCATTAAGGACAAAGGACATGGGCAGAAAAGGGAAACTTGGCAACAGAAACAGAAATGAGAGAAATAAGAAATAAGAGAATAAGAAATAAGAGAGAAAAGAAGAAATAAGAGAGAAAGAAGCCTTGTCTAGTGGGAACCACACGATCTCTTCTGACCTAGCCTCCAAAACTGATTGATCTCCAGGTTCAGCCTACATAAGATTTCACACTAAATCATTCTAGGATATGGCCTGCAATTCCTTTCTCGGAAAAAAGTGTGTGTATGTGCGTGTATGTGCACTATATATAACATGCATACTGTTACATATATTACAATTAGAATAATTCTTAAGATGTACTGTTTCAACAAGCCAGTAATCATCAACATGTTTTAGCAAACATGCAATTTATTTTATTAAGTCCTGGCAAATTCCCACAATGGAAGGGGTACACAGGGAAGTAGGAAGGTTTCAAGCCCCTAAAAAACAACAGGAAGGCACACCTTCCTGAGGGGGAGGGAAATGGGACACTGAAGTGCTGAATCCAATCCCTGAGGGCACACAATTCCACCGCAAGAAAGCCCTATTGTCTTCAACCACACAGGTATAAATGATGAGGATAAGCCATGTCTTACAGAGCTAACCACATATGTATCCTAGGGGAAAACAAATGGATAGCACGTGTGACACAAAATGAACACATCCATTCAGAGGAGAAGCCACCGGACATCCTTACATGCTAAAATTATAAGCAATGGTCCGTTGAAGTAAATACCATGAATAAATATTAATTAAGAACTAATTGAGTATATTATATAATGTAAAAAAACAAATGATGGGGAAATGTTTCCTCTCTTTGTGATATACATGGTCTGCCATTAAAATTTAGAAATATAAAAGAGCCTTTGAGAGTGAAAGAATATGTTATAGTGGCACTGTGTTTCAAATGTTCCTGCTGAATAGTACCACCAGTGAAACCTTGTTAATGGTTTTAGAGGGAATAAAAAGGGAATCTCTTTAAAATTAAGTCAGAAATGTTTCCATTACTTATTCTAGAGAAATCAAAAGGTGAATTCAGGATAATTTTTTAAACTCCAAATATACATAACAATCCAAGTAAGCTTCTAAAAATTTAAATTACACTTTTGTCTTCCTCTTTGGTTATCTGATCCAAACTACATATTATAAGGCCTTTTATGAAATAACACACACATCACAATGTACAGGCAGAATTTCTTCTCTTTTCTCTGTTCTCTTTCCTGAGGAAACCAAGGCACTTCTGTGATGCTTTGGATATAGCTGGAATAACAACCTGAGCCTTGATTGTAATTTGTATTGTAGCCTATGAATTTGGAAATATAAGGCACTGATACATAGATTGCGAACTGCTACAGTTGGTCTGGAGATTTACTGGGGTTTCCCACATCTTATAGATATGAGGATGGCATGGTGATATGTTTATCATGCCTACTGCTTCTTTTGAACTTTGGAGAGTGGGGCACCTGAAGAATTAGCATAGGGGTAATAGTGTTTTGAAGATGATGAAGGGTGTCAGTTAATTCCAGTGGAATACTGCATAGCCTGCAGATGCTAAATAAGCAACAAGAATTCCACCCAGCTTCTATAAAAGCTACCTCTGTCTCAGGATGACAGTGAATGCAAGGGGGGGAATGGCAAAAGAAAGCATGTACCTGGAAATTTTTAAACAGAGAGATTCTTCGGGCAATTCTATTTTCTCTATGGAAACAAAAAAATCTTAATAATGGGAAACATTTCATAAAATATAGGATGATCACAGTTTAGGCAGCTTTAAATTCCTAGCTTTTGAGTGTTGTACTCAACACTGCCTGGTACATAGGAGATTGAATAAATATATGGGGACCAGATACTATGTTACATCCTCCTAATTACTGATTCTGACTTGAAAATGCATGTAAGTTAGGGAACAGAAGTGAACATAACTCCTAGGAGTAGATGATATGACTATGGTACCTCAATTAATGTCTTGTCCTTGATTTCTGTAGCAAAATCAAAGGAGGAAATAATGCAGATCATGCATGAACTGATAAACTGACTTTCTTAGTGGTTCCAGATGATCTAAAGCTGCGATAACAAAAAACTGAGACTATGGCACAGTTTATTATGAGCCAGATTCCTTCTTAATTTGATGATCTTTTGCCCAAAAGTAAAAAGTCATATTTCTGATTTTGAAATCCATTTATGGGAAAAATAAAAAGTGAAAGAATACCACCTTCAGGGCAAGATTAACAAGTCTCTCCTTTCTCCATCCTCTCCCCTCTTCATTCTTTATTCTACTTCCAATTAGAATTTCTGAACTGAACCATAAAGATTCTAGGTCACTGTACTGGGTCACCATTCTAGGGATACAAGCTTGTATGAGTATTTTTCCAGCTACCTAAATAAATGTCTTAGACAAGTAACCCAGACCTGTTTATTTAAAAACAGGAAGCATTCTATTTCTCTTGCTTACTTTTTTCAGGTTCTATATTCTAAATTAACCTTCCTTGGAACTGGACGGGCTATGTTGTAGGCCCTTGTCCTAAGCCACCCAGCTCCATCTAACCAAAGGAATAGGAGTATATCCTGGAATACAAATCCCATAGCACATGTGATCAGCAAATAAGCAAATAAGCAGTAAAAAGGAGTATGTGCACACAGACTTGCCTGGCTTTGACTCTCCTGTAGCCGCAGAAGGGGCCACCTTTCTAATACAAATCACACTTGAGAAATATAACTTTGGATTGTTTTTAAAAGTATAATTCAAAGCATTCCCAGTAGGTTGAATGCATTACTAGACTTGTATAGCTGATTACTAACATAATTGCATGCTCAGAAAGGAATTTTTATAAAATTCACTAATTCTGTGTTGAAGTGTAATACTTTTATGGTCCCCTTTACAAAGTAAATCAAATATGCAACAAATTATAACAATGTAACCTAGTTAAAATACATACATCTCATTTAATTTGAGATTAATGATGAAAAGTTTTAAGTAACTAACCATGTCATAATCAATTTAATATTTTTTTTTCCTTTCCGTTTTTAGTACCTAATGTAAGTATGTATCCTGGTAAGTAAAGTCTGTAATAATGGAAAAGAATAGCAATTATGCTCCCTGCAATTCTATAACCTTAACCTTAAGAATAATGTGGTATTTAGAAAATATATGGATTTATTAAACGAGGCAAGGCCTTGGCAATATGGTACACTGTTGAACTTTCATTTGATTTAAGGCTCAGAGAGCAATTTGATATATCACACCCTAACGTACGTTATCTCTCTTTGACTATTCAATTATCACACATACGCCTCTAAAATTTTAAGTGCACCATTTTCACTCAGTTCAGTCTTGAACAGGTGTGCTTAAACACACACACACACACACACACACACACACACGGACACGCACAGCAGCAAACACACAAAATGTAAAACAAATAAGCTCTCTATAATTAACCTGCTATATCTTGCATTCAGAAACAAATAAATTTCAAATACAGCATTATTTCCCAGGCTCCAATGATTTAAAATATAAAACATTTTATAGAGCTATAGTTCCACTTGCTACCACCCATATATTTATATCAGAATGGAAAGATTCGGCACACTGATTTTCTTAGAGGGGAAAATCTTTTCAATTTCTTCAATTATATTGATGAGAGGAAAACTCAACACTTTTGATTCTACAATCACATTAAATGTTCACCTAGTAGGCAATCTTGGTTTTCTGTAAGAAAAGCAAGCCCTCAAAATTAACATTGTGTTCTTTCTCTGTGTTCATTTTCCATGAACAGAAGCTTTGTCAGTATAAAATCTTTTTAGATAAATGTATCTTACATCAACAATGGAATTATTTTCTGATTGATTTTCTTGAAAATTTACTAACAGGTATATAAATTATTGTCTATGTGTTTACTTGTCAATGAATCATCTTAGCACTACTGCTTTGTGATGTAAAACCTCTCTGTGAACTTGGGAAATGCATGTCAACTTTATAGTTTTTAACTTCTGAAGCTTTTAGTTTTCTCTTTTAAATACAGGGGCTGAAATAAATTTTTATATGGTAACTTCAGTTGTGATAGTCTATAAGATATATTTTACGTGGAAAAAAAACGAGTTTACTTAAATTGTACATATATATCTAAACATGACACTGTAAAATAAAATATATAGAGAAACTGAGAGGAGAAAAAAGGAAGTCAAAAGACTCTAAACAGCTTCTTTTATTTTCATGTTCTCATACCGTTTTGGTATTAAATAGAGTAACAAATCTGAATATATTTACTTATACATTTTTTCAATAGCAAGAGGTAAGGATGGTTTAGAGGGATTTTAATCCACCCCTTCCTTCCATCATCTCCATCCTCCTCCTCCAAATAAGCATTTAATCCCATAGCAACAGGATCTAGTCACCTCCAACATGGCTTGGGAACAATTTCCTTAGCTCTTCTCCAAACAGGACAGCTACCACACTCCTGTATGGGATCTCGAGGTGCCACAGTGTAATCTAACAATTTGCTAAATGCTACTATTAATTAATTATTTTACTAATTATATTACCTTGTTCCATGAGATTTTGGAATTTAAATTATCTCAAATTGTAGGTCAATTTCTCTACTGGACAGAGGAGAAAATCCAGGTACAGAGAGTTCAAGTTACCTCCCTGGGGTCACACTGCTAATTACAGATGAGAGGAAATCCCAAAAGCTTTGATTCTACCATCACATTAAGTGTTCACCTAGTAGGCAATGTTCATTTTTTGGTCCTTCATTCATTTTCTTTTATTCAACATATTTTTAAAGAGTTTGAAAAGACATATGGCGAGTTAAAGTTAACTTCCACATTGATTCTACCAGTGGAAATTCATTTATTCTTTATGGATGCCAAATTGCTTTTGAACAGCCTGATGAAAACCCAGTGAACTGACAGTAGTGATAAAAAAATTGCACAAATATACAAGGAGATAAATTCAAATGGCACTCAACTGGATACAAAATCCTACTCATCCAATTTTCACTAAAACTCTTAAATTAGAATTATCAAATATATATTATCACATCGTTTGCATTGTTAACGTGTATTAAATTCAGTTTACGTGTAACTCCAAAAAATACTACTGAAATTAAGTTATTTTCTCCAAACAGAGGAATCTTAAAATAGAGTTGTTATTGTAAATGTAGAGATAGAGACATATTGATATATTCAATTAGACAGTTTTGAAAATCATTTTTTTAGAAATTTCTAAAAAGAGAAAACATTGGGTACGTAAATTTAAAATGTGTACTATGCAGTTCAGGTCACCTGTTCTCAAATCACCACATAAAATCCATCCATTTCCCACCTTCACCTATAATTCAGTCTTAGAAATGCAAAGATATTGAAAGTTAATCAATGATACATCTTCAACTGCAAAACAATTTACACCAGTGGTAACCATAACAATTGTGATGTACACTATTAGCCATTTCCAAGAGTATCTAGCTAATAATTTTATATAATCAGCAATATCTTAACTTTTCTCTTACACTTAATAGTACTAAAGAAAAATGTCCTTTGCACTTGAAGTTTGCATCCGCACCCAACTAGTAATAGACAGGAGAGAAAGAATGTCATTCCATAGTGGAAAAGCAAAATTTTTAATAGTCCAGCCTTTTGGCATTCCATCTAATTAACAATATTTTGCTTTCTAAATTAAATGTTTTAAGGAAACAGCAATCATATCCAAAGGGTTCTATAAAATATAAGATCATGTGATCCACACAATCATCTTTAGGTCATACAGTTATAGGACTAGACCTATAAATTCTATGTTAATATCAAAAGAAAAGAAAAGTATGTTTGCCTTTACCAATTGCAACTGTAAGCAAATACAGGTATACAGCACTTTATTAGAACTCCTTTAGTAAGCACACGTTAGAGGAATTAATCATTCATTCCCTGCAGACTGCTTATGTATTTCATAGGGCCATTATCTGATCTGAATAACAAGAACAATTGCATAATAAAACACATTACTGCTGACATTAGCAACTTTCTTTTTTCAACTTTAAAGTTGTAACCACCTCTGTATTACACAGACAGCTGGTGGCAAAAACAAAACAAAACAAAACAAACAAAAAACAACCTGACAATTTAATCACCCCATCCAGTTTTGACTTTTTTTGAAAGTGATCAAATATAGTATGTGCAAGCTTAACGAGAAATGGTTTTAATTCAGGCTATCTGCCTTAGCACTATAACATAATTATAACACATGCAGGATAATGTTCATGTTAATTGTACATCTTTGCTTTCAGCAATTTGAACAGGATCAACAATTCTGTCCTGTCTTTTCTACATTTTCTGTGGAAAATTAGTCCTATAGTAATATATGGAATAATATATTTGAACCACTCTTAAAATTGGCTACTTCAGTATAATCTTCCCTTTTATTTTTCAATAATTGTTTTTTTCAAATATTAGATATCCTTTCAGATATTTGAGGTCACAAGTAAGTAGAGGTCATATGCTCTCCCAATCTGATCAACCAAGGGTTTCATTTTAAATTATTTAAATTCATTTTAAACCAATCTCAGAAATGGCAGCTGAGAACAGCAATACCTCTAAGAAAACCCATTTGGATACACAGTAAAGTAATATATAAGAAACAATGACATATCTTTCCCAAATGATTTCCATATATTATAACTTCATTACAATAAATTCATCAACTGGCCTACTGTTATTTCATTACCCAAAAAACTTATGTCCCAAGATATTCAGAGCTTTTGACATTGAATATCCATGACAACTCTAAAACATCTTTCCCTTTTTTGAACCATTGTACGTTAGTTTACTCTTAATTCTGTTTAAATCAATGCCAAGTGAATATTGCCACTTTTATACATTCATTCGAGTAAATATAAACATAACATTTTTTTCACTTTACCATTATCGGCAATTAAATATAAGAGGGCCCTTAGGTATTATTTGATGGTAAGGTGTTCTGTTGGAAAAAAAAAAAATGCGTGAGATAAGTGGCTTTAATTTTCAGTCTGGTTCATAACTCTTAAAGACATCTGATTTTAAAAGTGTGCTTTACACTGAGGAAAAAAATTGAAAGTTAAAGATAAAACAAACTTTTTAAATCCCTATTCTACACTAGTCAGTATGAATGCTATTATGTCAGAGAAGTTTGACTTTGTTAAAAATCTGCTCTGTTGTATCTGAATTGCAATTCCTACTGTATCTACTGTATATGTAACAATGCAAGAAGAATTAGATTCCCAGTCCATTTGGCAGTAATAAAGGAAAAAATGCTGAAATGTTATTGATTCTCTCCCTCTTGTGCAAAACAAACTGACTCAACTATATTTTTCCTGACATAACACAAAGGTTTTATTTAGATATTACAAAATATTGGCAAGTAGTAGACTGTATATCTTCATTTCTTTTTAAATATACCATTAACCCTTTCACAGAGACAGGAAGGGTGTCCTACTTGTTTTTACAGAAATGCTGCAGCTACTGACATGGTGATGTTAGCCCCAAGAGGAATACTGCCTGCAAAAGTTTTTGATGCAGAGATATTCAGCCCTAGGAGACACCTTAAGCCTGTCACTGGCTGCTGAGCCTCTGTCACAGTTTATAACCTGCTGTGTCAAAGTCACAGCCTCAGCTCCTGCCTTCTCCAAAGCATTTTTCACATTCCCTCTCCAAATTAATTTCATCCAAATTCTCCTAACTAGCCTAGTTCCCAGGGTTTTCTTCCACATCTCATCTACCTACAAGCATTAGAAACCTCAACAGGATTATTCTCCTGGTCTTTCACACCATCTTTGTTAACTTTCCCTTGACCCAATTCTTGGCAAGCTGTCTTGAGAACCAAAGATAAAGCAAGCAACCAGGTGAAGTCACAGGAGGAGGGGAGTTGGTGTGGATTAAGGCTGATGTGGAAGGTAGCAAGAGAAGTGAACCAGCAGGCTGAAATTCTCCAGCTTTTTCTAGGTAACCATCCTTAAATCTTAGAACCAACCAACGTTTCACCAAGCGAGGTTTCCAACAGCCCTTGAACAATAAACGTTTAAAAATCACATCCCCAGGAAGGTTCCCCACGCTGAAGTCTTCTCAAGGCTCTCTCAAAAAATAAATAAGTAAATAAATAAATAAATAAAAAGCTTAGCAAACCACTCCTCAATTAAGAACTACTCAAGTTATATAAGGCAACTTCTTCCCCGGTAAAACGAACTGTCCACACCATTTGAAGGGAGAGCATTCAGCATACGCCTCACTTTGGAGAAAAGAAACACAGAAGCACAGTTTACTTACTAAAGCAGCCGCTCCAGTCCTCCTTGGAAACCCTGAGGAGTCTTCTCTTTTCTTTCCTACCAGTCAAATAAAGAATTGTCTTCCTATTCCACACAGGCCCGGAATAAACTGCAAGAAAGGACAGCACGCGCACAGCAGCCCGTCGGGCTTTGGCTTGGGTAGGGTGCTTCGGGTGCTGTCTGTTTCAAAAGTGGGATCTTCTTTTCCGGAGGGAGGGGGCAACGGCCGAAGAAAATAAAGGGCGCTCCGAAAGCTAGCTTGGGTCCTGCAAATTATTCGGAAGGCAAAGTACCTGCACTCTCCCCGCCGAGGCTGCCTGTCAGCGGCGCGCGAGGGGAGGAGGCTGAGGAGGAGGAGGAGCGGCGGGAGGGCTCGGGCTGGGAGGGGAGCGCGCGCGGGCTGGCTGGGGGGGGAGGAGGCCGCTGGGCGGGCGGCCGAGCAGCCGCCGAGACCGCGAGGAGGCGAGCGACCGTCAGGGCGAGGCGCTGCCCCACGCGCTCGGGCCGCCGGCTGCGGGCGCGGCCGCGGGTGCGGCGAGGCGGGGAGCAGAGGCGGCGAGCATCTCCCGGCCGCTCCCGCACTCGCTCGCTGGCTCGCGCTCCCCCTTCCTCGCGCTCGCACACACAGGCACACACCCCACGTCTCCAGCAGCAGCCGCTCGGCCGCACGCACTCACCTGCATTTCCTTAACGAGCCACTTGATGGCTGCCAGCGGCGCTGGCCCGGCTCCGGCTCCGGCGGGCGGGAGCCGGGGCGGGGAGGACGTGGCGCGGGATGCTCCGAGCGCCAGCCCGGGTGGCGGCCGCGACGGCGGCGGCGGCGGCGGTGCGGGCGCGCGAGCCGGGGCGGGAGGAGGGGAAACCGGGCGGCGACCCCGAGCTGCCCGGGCGCGACCCGGAGGCCGTGGCATGACCCCGGGGCTCCGGGATCTAGCGGTCCGCGCGGGGAGAGGAGGCTCTACCGGACCACTAGAGCCACAGAGGACTTGTCCAGGTGTAGATCCCGGTTGCGCGTCTTCAGGTGTTTGCGTGCTTTCGGTTACTTTATTATTATTATTATTATTATTATTATTATATTTTGATTGGTTAGTTGCATTTTCGGAGGGAAGCTGGCGGCAAGGCTCAGGGGTGGCGAGGTTAAAATGCAAGGGACACAGTTTTAGTTTGCAATACGCTGGTTGCTTAAGAAGAGTCCACTTTAGTGAGGAGTAGGAAAGGAGCAGAGGCTGCGTGGTGCAGGGCGCTCTGCGTCTCACATACTGGATGTAGTTTTCAGTTGGGGTGTTTGGCAGCGTTGGCTGGACTTGAGACAGACATAGGGCTCTGCCAAGGCCGTGGGTGAGAAGGGAAAACCTGTAAAAGAGTTGCTGGAAACTAGCCTTGCTTCTCAGGCGGGGACGTGGACATGCATGGAGGTGGGGGGATTGTTTCACTACCTGCATAGTAGAATGACCAACGTCTCTGAGGTGGTGTATCGCAGACTCAGCAAACAAGGGACGAGTAATTTAAACCCCCTGAGCAGAGCTAGAAAAGAGGATTGGAGCTGGGGAGGAAGGTGGGCAGGGTGGAAGACATGTAACAGAAAGGTCCTATAATTTTACCATCGTTTGTGTTTGATCAAAGCATGCAGCTGTGGTAACGAACGCTATCCCTCTTGCTAAAGAAAGAGCAGTGTCACCACGTTAGTGCTTCAAAAAAAAAAAAAAAAAAAAAAAGCCAAAGCCAAAACAAAATTATCCTGTTTACAACAATGCAACAGAAAGCCTTCTAAGTACCCTCTGGACAAAGGTGCCCTAAGCGCTGTGGCCAAAAAGGAAAGGCAGCGAGCCATCTACTTTCCTTCTGTGTCCGTGGTCTAATCGCAGAAATGTCACTTTCTCCCAAAGAGAAATAAAGCTTAATCAGTACATGTGACATTTTCCTCTGGGTCCTTTCACCTCTTTTCTTTTCATGCCTGCTTCATTGCCTGCCATGTCCCTTTGCTCTTCAGGAGTGACCCTTCTTGTGAACCCATCTCCTGCCAGGCTACCTGCTCTGCCTCCTTAAACCCACTGAGCTCACTCATCCAAGAAGATTCACAATCATTATCACTTAAAGCTGTTCTTGGAAACGATAGCATATAAAGCAAAAACCTTTCTTCCATGTGTGCAAGTGTGTGCGCATGTGTATGTCTGTCTTTATAATTATGCAAAGCACCTGCCCCCTTATGGTGTGGTCTGTGCGAGATGATGACTAACTCATTCTCTCTCCTGGTCTCCCCTTCTCTCCCTCCCTGCTTCCCCTTCTGCAAATACATACCACTCCCTCCTGTCTCAGTTCCTTCCTGTCAGTGTTCAATAATGGTTTTACATGAACTTTCTGTTTGAAAGCCTCTGACTACCAAGAGTGAGTTGGAGCGGGTTTGTAGCAGGGATGCCAGAACTCAATGCTGCTGCTATGTTTCCTGTCATCACTCACTCATTACATACACTACTGTACTTAATGCCAAGTGGCAGCAGAAATGATTTCCTCTTCTGCTGTCCATAATAATATACTTGCCCTCCCCCGGAAACACATATAATTAATAATAAAAGAAATAATGCATCTTGATACCATGGGAGGGGCAGATGGATGCTGATGTGGTGGTGTTAGTAACCTTTTCTGATGTTGTTGCTGCAAAGACAATGTGACCACTTTTCCCTTTCTGCTGCTTCTGGTGGGTTAAGCAAAGCATTTGGCCCTTTGACTGTGTTCCCTTTTCCATCTTTCCCTTGACAATAGTTTGTGTATTTTAAATAAAGATTTCATTCTGCCAACCCACAGGAAGCTTTTAACAAGAGGCAGCTGAGCGTGTCGATATCTTATATCTTTTTACTGCTGTATGGGGGTGTTCAGCAACTTGAAACTCATCTCAACTTCAGCTCAAAGCTGGCATCTCACATAGACAATGCTCCCTGGGGCCGAGTTCCTCTTTCTACTATACAACTATACTTTGGTGCCCTCTAGAAGAACACAGGGCAATTTAAACAATGGAAGAGTAAGGGTTATATTCAACCCCTTTCCTGCTGCATCCCTCCCTACTTAATAACACCACAAGTGTTAATTGTTAGTAGCTTCTTGTAGGGATTTTATTAGTGATTCATAACAGTTGGACTGAGGTATCTTTTCTGAGGATGACTGCAAGGTTAAAAAAGTTCTCATTATCTAACTACATATCCACTTCCTGAATATTGTGGTTTATTTTTCCTTATTAAATGAAAAGGCACCTTTAACTATCCCCTTTAGTTATCATTGTATATTTATTTTTAAAAGGCAGCACTACTTGTTTAAATTGGTCATCATCAGTGAACCATGTGTTCAAAACAACCGTGATAAATGTGAAATAGAAATAAAAAAGGGAAAGTGGGATAGGACAAGAAATTCATCAGCCATCTGAGATTAGTCCCTTTGAGGGTCCCTTTATTTTGCCACCTTACTTCATTCACCAAAACTTTGCTTAGCTTTGTTATATTTAAACATAGAATTGATTTTAACAACCTACACTTTACATTTGTATTTTGGGTTTTTGAGGAAGTCAAGTCCGTTCGTTCATGTCTCAGTTGTGAAATTAGACTTAACAGTGCTCCAATAGACATCTCCACAGCAATAACTTCCTGTTCTAATATGTCTTTTAAACACATTAATAGCATCGTGAAAAAACTTCCTAATTATATAGGACTCCATAATGTGGAATTAAAACTAAGGGAGAATAAATAGAAAACAGGGTAATAACGGAGTTATGAGGAGCAAGTAACCTGTTATGAAGGAGACAACCATCAAAGGAGGTAACCCATGACCACCAGATTGGAGAGTTTGATTTGTCAGTAGTAATCTTTCTCTCTTTGCCACGTGTGGTTTTTGTTTGTTTGTTTGTTTGTTTTGTTTTTCAGTCTGCAGAAATGATATACACTTAATTTGTTCTCTTTCCTCCATCTTTCCTTCTAGAGTTATGCTGATTGGCAGAAAATGCAAGTAGAAACAATTTTATATTGAGAATAGAATAGGAAATCATGCACTTAATGAGTCTGACTGCTCATACTTATTTCATATGAAACAAGGATAATCCTTCACTCTTCAGCTTTTATTCTGCTCAATGAGGGCAGAGTTCTAATTGACTACATGAGTCTAATTTACCTAATTTCTTATAGATGCTTTGCTTCCAGGAAAGCTGCTTAGAAATCTTACAACATAATAAAAAAATATGACTGGATTGTACCCAATTTAGGGAGTCTTAATGAGTGAAGTTACATGTGTGATAATTGTGGATCAAGGTTTCAAGTTATTCCACTGAAATCTTAATGTGGCTAATCCTAAATTAAACAAAATCTAAATATTTTGGAAATGGAAATATGGATTTTGATACTTTACAAATTTTTTTTTCACTGTACTAATCATTTTCTATTCCTCACCCCTCCTAAAACCTCAGAACCATCATTTACCCTTCTTTGTGCCCCAGGAATTAGCCTCTAAGAACTACAACCACCTGGTTTCCCTTGTCCTTTGACTTCTGTTGGGGTAGAGTCAATGAGAGGCAGCGGAGGGTGAGGCCATTCTTGCCCCTTTCAATCTGTAACTGAGCCCTTCCGTATTGTCTGGCAGTGGCTGCATTGCTCTGGGAATGCAGGCCAGGCACCACACTCCCTGTTCCCGCTCATATTTGCCACATCTTTACCTCTTGCCCCTTCAGCTTTCCACTGTGGCTATAGGATGGATGGATCCTCATCACCTCCCTTCACCTCGTCCTTCCTCCAGAAAGTACCCCTCATCTACATTCTCCCCAGATTCATTCCTGATCGTGCCTTCTGTTTCCCCCAGGTACTCTGATCCATTTTTGTTATTTAAAGTATTAAAAGATTACAAGAAATATTTTATTCAGTTGTTTCAAAGTTTAACATATTGTCCAATGTGTATAGAAGTGCCAGAACATCACCATTTCTCAAACTAAAAATAACTTTAACGCACTACAAGAAAGTATGTGATGATCTAGCTGATCTGTGTGGCTGTAATAACAATGTATTAATATCTTCCACTGAGATATCATTTCTCTGTGTATCGAATGAGCCAAATTCATCAAACTTGTACAACTCTCAGTTTTTCTTAAACATGCATCTCAGTGTTTTATAGCATCTTATTACAAAAATTAATAATAATAATACATGTTTTGAAGTTTAGTATTTATTATTCTTATAAAGCACATCACAGTTTGTAAGGTACTGTAATTTTCATCATTTTAAAACTAAAAAAATAAAAAACCAAATGAGTAAAGAAGCCTATATGGATCCATTCTTCCAATTATTAAAAGAAACAGCCAATAATGACGATGTAAATCAGTGACCTAAGTTATCAGTGACAACCCAAAGTAACTGCCCATGCATATACTTTGGGAAGAGATCAATCAAACATGAATACAAAGAATGCAACCCACCAAGTTCTTTTAAGCAACCATTTAACAAATGTATATCATATAAATCAATGAGGATCAGAACAAGTGCTTTAATGACAAAGGTAAAATCTGAGAGAGAATATGTAATATAGTCCTATGAGTTTTTTGGTCTAATTTTGACCTCAAAAAATAATAAAAAGGTACCTAATGCAAGATCTTATGTACACATCTCTACTACATTAAGGCATTGCAAATTTTGCTTCTCATGAATCCTAATTTTGTGTTTTCTTTTATAAATCGGGCATAAGAATGGTCACAACCATACATACGCACACATGTGCACATGCATATGTATGTACTATTGTTAAGGTTTTCTTTTAGGTGTATTTATTTATTTTGAGAGAGAGAGAGAGAGAATCCCTAGTGCTGACAACACAGAGCCTGATGCGAGGCTGGATCTCATGGGTTCATGAGATCACCACCTGAGCCTAAATCAAGAGCCAGAAGCTTAACCAACTGAGCCACCCAGGTGCCCCTAATTTTCAGTTTTTAAAGTGACTTTTTTAACTTTATATTTCTATTTTAATCATTTTGCATATTTTATATAAAAAATCATTTTATGTGTTTCTCATATCTAATTATAACATAGAAAAATTGTATTATAAAAATAAACTTACGATTTTTTCAAGACAAATTATGTACAATTTGTTCTATTATCACAATTTTCCACATTTGCTACTTTTCCCTTTTGTACATTTGTTTTTATCTATTCATGTTTATTTACTTCCCACTCTTACCTATAACCGAAAGGACCAAAGTAATATGTAGCTATGGAAGGCAATTCTATGTGTCATCTCTCTTTTATAACAAGGGGTCAACTTTCTGGAACCTTTTTAAGATTTCCGCCTGTTTTAGTGATGTACAATCTGTTTTCCAGGTAGTTATTCCTGACCTTTTGTTCATGTGTAATGATATTGTGGCAGCCAAAAATTATAGTAACATTTATTTTTATCACAAATTTTATGTATATTTTCAACATATAAAACTGTAGATTTTAAAAATAGAAGCAAAAGGAAAAAATGTGACAACCATATCATATGGAACTCTGCTTTCTGGCATTCTATATTTTATGGGTGATAAGCAAATTAGAAACGTATCTCCTTTTTGTGGAAGGATATCTAAGGTAAGTCAAAGCAAGTCCATGTAAGTTTAAAATTAATTTTTCCATGTAATTATCAGTGTCACAACACAAGATAATTTGGTTACCAGTACCTTCACCTTTCTCCCGCTTTTACACTACTAAACCCAGCATGTGTGAAATGTTCATTTTTATATGACTAATGAGTGATAGAAGCACTGTTAATTTTAGGGAACTTTCATTTTCATCATAATATAAAAATAATTTTAATGTAAAAGCAATTTAGCTATATACATGTGTGTATGTATTAGGTAAATTTAGCTTTTTTGTTGTTTAAATTGCAAAGTGTGTGTTTGGTTTCATAAGCCCTCATTCAATACACTTAGTGAGAAAAAATATTTTCATGTTACATTTTTAAGCAAATTTTAGATGAGGCATTGAACAATCACCGCTACACTAAAAAGGGGAAAGAATCACAGACTTCTTTCAGGAAGTCTTCTAGAAAGGGTGATAAAATGATGTGCCTAGTGAGGAGTCACCTTTACAAGCTCGCTTCACTATTCCTACTATTAATCAGAATTCTCATCGGTTTCATCTAAGCTATAAAAACATGAACGTAATAGGGATATAGATCATGAATATGCATGTGATGGGAAAGGATTTATTAAAGCTAGTGTGCTTCCCACTGAAATCTGTTTCTGCCAACAGGCCTCTCTCCGACACTCTTGCACACGTGGCCCCACATCCTCACTCAGGGTACAGGAGGTTAGACTTCCCTTGCCCAAATCCAGTTTTCATCCTGCCCTCCAAGGCCTTTGCTGCCTTGTTTGTCAGGCTTTTGTTAGGCAGAGACTCCAGAAATGGAAGAAATCTGGGAATGAAAAACTCAGACCAACGATTTAAGGAAACAGACCGGAAAGATAAAATTTAAGGCAGTTATAAAATAAGAATCTACCAAGCGATTACAAAATGTGGAAAAGCTGGAAAGAAAAGAAAAACAGTAAGTTTTGTATAAATGTCACTGAGAGATATAAATCAGGACCTCCAAATAATACTTATAATATTGAAGACTGGACTGCATTTTTATTACCTTTTTGACTTTTTATTTCTTGGACACCTAACAGCTTTTACACCACACCATAAGGAGGCAGGAATTTTTTTTTATATTTAAAACCACACATACATGCACAAAATAAATGTTGTTTCCACCCAAATACAGGTTACATAGTTTATAAATTGATTTTAGAATTTTAACTTATTTTTAAAAGGTACCATCATCATTTTTAATAAGGATAGAATAAACATACTTTTTCTCTATTAAGTGTATTGTTTTCCTAAATGATATCACAACATCAATGCATTACTTAAATTGAAGTTTTAATTAAATATTATTCAGATATTTAGTGACCACAATAATACTACTTGTTCTCAAAGAAAGTGTTTACACATTATGAAATTAATAAAATACTAATAATAAAATATTTGCTTTAAAAAAAATTTTTAACGTTTATTTGTTTTTGTGAGACAGAGAGAAACACAGCGTGAGTAGGGGATGGGCAGAGAGAGAGGGAGACACAGAATCCGAAGCAGGCTCCAGGCTATGAACTGTTAGCACAGAGCCGGACATGGGGCTGGAAATCACGAATCGCAAGATCACGACCTGAGCTGAAGTCGGAGGCTTAACCAACTGAGCCACCAGGTGCCCCAAAATGTAAGGTGCTTACAAAATGTAAGGTGCTTACAAAATGTAAGGTGCTTACAAAAATGTAAGACATGCTCATCCAGACAGAAGAAATATCAGCCACATCCTTTCATTCCATTTTGCCTATAACAGGTGTCAGATAGGACCAAAAACATTATAGGCCCGCCATATAATTTCTTTGAACACAACCTATATGTTTTCTGGCATAGTGGTAAGGAGAGTACCGAATTTCAATGGATTTAGCCAAACACATATTTTGAGATCCTATTGTATGCAAAGTAAATAGTGTGCCCGTGTGTATGAGCAGCTAAATGCCTAATGCCCATAAACTAACTTATAATTCATAAGTCTGGAGGCACCAGATTAAATTTAAAAGATTTAACATGCAAAACTTAATTTATCAAGCAACCTTGCAACCAACATTGTAATGCAAAATATTCAAAGAAGCCTACAGGCCAGCAAGATGTCTCACTCCTCAGCTTGTGAAAACACTGAACTGAAATTACTGATGCAAGATTAAATTAAGGAAAATTCTTCAAAATCTCTGGAAACTTAGTAAGGTTACTCTCAATGACCAAACACTAAAAGACATTCATAGTGTATAAACTGTGTTGATAGAATTACAGACAAAGAAGATAATTTTAACTAATTAGCTAATTTCAACATTGATCTTTCAAAATATAGCAGTGTCAAAGAAAATAAACAAGGGGGTTCCTGGGTGACTTGGTTGGTTAAACATCACACTGTTGATTTCTGCTCAGGTCATGATCTCACAATCTGTGAGATGGAGATTCTCTCCTTCTCTTTGTCTCTGCCTCTCCTCCACTTGTGCTGTGTGTGTGTTCACTCTCTCTCTTGCTCTCGCACACACAAAATAAATAAACTTCAATAAAGAAAAAAGAAAAGAAAGGGAATATTCTGGAAGAAACTCACTAAAATCCTCAGACTTCCAGGGTAAGCCTGGTCCATAAGGCAGTATAGGAAACAAAATGGCTTGCAATAGAAAGTTCCGTGGAGAAGCAGCACTGCTACATGTTAAAACAAAGGAACAAGGTTTCTCCTGTTTACAGCAGGGGGCAGCAAGGGTTAGTGTGTAATAAAAGCAAAGAAAATTTGTGGGCCCAAACATCAAAGTGCTCTCAAAGATGAATGTGAACAAGATTTTGCAAAGTAATGAATGAAATGCAGAGGAAGTTATTGCTTGAAACAATTTTTTTAAAAATAGAAAATAGAAACAGATTTTAGAACCACTTGCAATATGCTTTGTAAAATTAAGAGTGTATGTACTTTTGAAACCACAGTAAAAAAGAAAGGTAAAGCAGATAATAAACTACACTATAAAATTAAAAATTACCTTTCTGATGAGGACAGAAACACAGAATGAAATAGTAAAAAAAAAATTGTAAAAAGCTACCAGAGAAGTCAACAATGATATCAGAATGAGAAAGCAAAATGGAACAGAAATAGCAGAATTCATACTGCAGAAAATTGCAGTAGAACACTGAATTTTCTATTCAGTGGAATTTTTTTTCTGAAAAAATATTTAAGATAAACATGTTTCCTTTATAATGTTAATTAAAATGTGAAAGATAGACATAAGCATGTGTGTATATACACATACAGATATACATATACAGATACTACACATGACATATGCAAAGAAAAAGGCAACATGCTGTGTAATACCTTAAAGTCTTCTAAATTTTCTATGTCTGTGTTTTCTGAAATAAGATGATTTATTTTCATTACAAGAAGTATATTTGAAATACATAATTCTAAAATTTCTTTGAAATACATTCTGAAAGTAGGTAAGTGCTTTTTCTTTTTTAATGCTCCCTTTGATTCTGGTAGAATCTATACAAAATGTACAAAAGAAGCTAAATCAGAGTAATTACAATATGCAAATTTTTACAATACTCTGAGTGGAGCTTTATATTACCTCTCTATTTTGCATTGTACCTATTACCTGCTGCATATATTAAATAGTAAAAGATGGCAAAACTAATGTTTCACCTTGTTTGAAAAGCTTTGCAAATTAAATTTTGAAGAAAGTCTTTGCATATTTTCTAAATATCTCTAATCTTCCTCCTGTAATTAAATTTGTAAAGAATCACTTTGCACATTGTGTCTCTTTTGAAAAAAAAAAAAGTTTCCACTTATGAATGGAACAAAATGATAACTAAAATAGTACCAGAAATAAAATAGTTCAAGAAAGTTCAAATATGTGGTCTTTGAATGTTTGTGTAGGCATAGTGTGTTTTCTAAGTTCAGTTAAATGCTTCAGAATTGTGCTCCAGGAAAACCTTGAAAAAATTAAAAGATACATTTGTATCAAACTGAGTGGCCCATTAAAATCAAATTGAAAAGATTTTAGGGTAGAAAAGAAAAAGCTTACAATGTGAGTGCCTAAATGGTTGAACATTGTAAAGTGTAGTTTTCTTTTAACATTGTAATATTTTGTCCTCTTAAATTTCATAAAGAAGTATGTATCTTCACCCTTTTGATTTGCATTATGGAGATTTAATAATGAAAACCCATGATGTAGCTATCTGGATCACTCTATACTTCCTCAACTAAAATCCATGATTTTTAAGCACAGAATGAGAATCATACAGCCCATAGCAAAATACTGAATGCATAACGATTAAATTATTTCCTTATATCAACCTGATGACTATGTGATTTCAAATTTAATTCTGATGAGCCACAATCAGTAAAATTCAAACTGCAAAAATATGTTTCTATCAGACACTCCCTAAACAAAACCAGGATAAATGAAAATAACAAATTTTATTTATTTTAATTGTTAGCTTTTTAAGTCATCATAAGATGAGATATTTTGAATCAGTGTTCTAAAGATACAGTAGTTAATTTGAAAATCATAATTTTTTGAAACAGAGAGAGAGAGGGAGAGGGAAAGTGGTGAGGAGAGAGGCTTGTTTCTCCTTGTAGTTAGTCTCTATTGCACTACATTATACCATTTTATACTTGAAATGGAAATCTCACAAGGAGAGGTACGCTGCCATAAAGAACGTTTGTGGGTTATTTTTCCCCTTTTGGACTTTCCAAACCCATTTTCTGAGATGATTCTTCTCTGTGGTGGAGCATTCCCAAGATAAGGAACTGACTTTTCCTATTACAAGTGCCAATTTCAAAAGTGGTTTTAGTGGCTTGAACATTTGTCCAAGAGTAACAAGAGAGAAACCACCAACGTGTATCACATAGACCACCAAAGAGTCATCAGACTCAAGTGGCTTTCAGTCACCATCAACCTCAGCCCTCTGAGAATATAGTTTCACAAATTTTGCTTGCTATTAACAAGACTTTGTCTTTCTGCCTGATTTTACTTTCCCACATTATATTGTTTGCATACAAAGAGCCAACACTAAAATGTTTAAATAGTGAATCAAATATTTTAAGTTTGAATAAAGTGAACAAACCTTATCATTTGGCAAACCTGTGTTTTCTGTTTCAACATGAGTCAGCAGAAGGTACGAGAGGGTAAGATTCACTTTTCTGGAGAGAATAAATAGCAACTTTAGTAAGAGAGAATGACTTTCCTTGAAAACAGCAGTGGAAGACAATGGCCTATGAGAACCCTGTGTGTGGACTCAGTAGTCAAACAGCCTAGATTCAGATCCCTGTTTTTCTACTTTCCTCTCTGAGTAAATACTTTGGTTTCTCTGAGCAGTATATTTCCTTTGTTTTCCTTCTATATAAAATTTCCTTCTATGTAAAATCAGGATAATAATAAATTTCCTTTGGCCTCCTTCCCAGTAAAATGTTAATAATCAAATCTCCCTCACAGAATTGTTGTGAGGAATATATGGATGAATTACAGGGCTCACCTTCCCTTTCTAGACATCATATCTTTTATTGTTACTCTGGTTTAGGTTTTCAAAGTAGTTAAATTTGCAGGTGCCTGCCCAAACCACACCCCTGCTTTGAAATTTCTCCTTAACAACAGCTCCCACTAATGGGACTCTGTGTGCATGACCTTCTGGGTGACCTTACCTGATTATGCCAAAAGAGGAAAGCTGATCCATGGGAAAGCAGCACTTCCTCTTATGGCCTACATTCAGTCTTCTAAGAATTTCACTGAGGAAATTGAGAAAACACTGTCCTGAAGGGAATATATTGGGAACTCTGAAATCAGGCATGTTTGGGGTGGGCAAACCCATTCAGCTGTGCATTAGCAGAGAGAATTGACCACAAAGGTGAAGACAAAGAGGATGGGAGATCGGGAGAGAAAAGAGGCTATGCAGAAATCAAGAGGTATGTCAGCTCTGACTTTCCCTCTCTACCTCCAATTTATGGGGCTGTAGGGTCTGGTGAAAATGTGTCTTTTCTACTTGATAAATGGAAGCAAACTGAGGGCGGAGGGAGGGTTTGGAGAGGGAGTGAATTGATCCCAAGCAATGGCAAGCATGTCTGTGCTGAAAATGAACTTAAAAGAATTAATTTCTCTCATATCAGCAATAGATATGTGGAAAGAAGCACATCAAGGAAAGACACTCTAAATGAAAAGGGATAAAATTTTGCAAAGAGGGATAGAAATGTTTACAGAGGACAACCCCAAACAAGTAATCTCCTACAAGAGTATGTTTCAGTTGACAAGATAATATCAATCTACTCAGAGACTTGGGGGAAAATAAAAGGAGTCTAGGTAGAAGAAATAGTCATCATATGATAGCTGAATATTAGTGGTAAAAAGTAACATTATAGGGATGCTGCAAAATGTAATATAAAGAGGTCTGAGGATTAGGTTTGATAGATTTGCAGTAGAATCCGATTCTGCCTTGGACAAAAGACTCCACCCCCCACATTCAGCCTCTTTATTCTAAAATTGGAATAGTAAGTCTTGACATTTAAGACTGTCATGATAATTAAGAATAAGGACATTGTCATCAAACAGACCTAAGTTCCTATGCTGATTCATAACAAAGGCCCAAAAAATGTGGTTTTGGTGGTTTGCTTCTTCTTTGGTTTTTGTTTTTGCTTCATTTTTTAATGTTCTTTATTTAGTTTTTGAAAAAGGCAAAGTGTGAGCCCATGTGTGCAAGTGGGGGAAGGGAAAAGAGAGAGGGAGAGAGAAATCCCAAACAGGCTCTTTGCTTGTGAGGACAGCATAGGTTCATGCAGGCTCATGAACCCTGAGATCATGACGTGAGCTGAAATCAACAGCCGGCAGCTCAACCGACTCAGACACCCAGGCACCCCTGTTTTTGCTTCTTTTAATGATTATTATTATTGCTTCCCAATCACAAGGGTTATTAATGAAAAAAGGAATCAAGATCTAGTTGGACCATGAAGCTTTAAAAAATAGCAAGATTTTTTACCCTAGTCTTTTATTGGAATTCATTATTAAATTGTTTACAGTTTATTCACATAGCAACTTGCTATTCTTAATAGCACATGCAATACTAAAGAGCAACAGATCTCAGTAATAGCTGTTTGTTCACCTTTCATAAGTGGCATACCTCTCTCTCCTCCATGTCACTTAAGGCATAGCTCTTATCTTTGTTCATGGGCCTGAATTACTGTCATGTCTTTTCTAGGTGGTTACAATAAGGACTCTTAATTTTACAATTAAGACATTCTTAAATCCTTAAGGAATTGTGAAATTAATTCATAAGAAATTGTGCAACTAGTATATGGTCAACAAAGATTATCATCTTGAGCAGGTCATTTACTCTCTCTGAATATCAACTTCCTCATCTATAGGGCAGGGTTAATAACAACTAACTCAATGTGTCACCAAGTATTGTAAGGATAAATACCAGTCTCACATGCAAAATCTTTAAAAACGTATACAAACTCTGCAGCTACCATTATGAAAGCAAACAAAGGTCAAAGTGGTAAGCTTTTTTTTTTTTTTAAGTCCGTATAACTAAGCCTGTTTTTATATTATATACCATTTCTCTAAATCCAGTTCTCTTTATTCAGCATAAAACGCACAGCCTATAAGAAAGAGTGGAGAAGAACATCATCATGTGCATTAAGAAAAGTTAAACCACAAACGAAAACTTAATTAACAGTGTGAGTGAATCTGCCCTTTCAGCAGTTCATGATCAGCCAATTTGCATTTGGAATCCCTCTTTGAGAATAAGATACTCTACTTCCCTTGGCACTGGAAATATGTGTTGTGGTATATGCTTCTAATTGCCTATTCTCATTGTCTTTATTATTAACTTGGTACTTGGGGGTGGGGTAATGTACCCAGATAAAATTGATTATCTTCCTAACATCCTTTTAGCTAGGTATGTCCATGGCAACAATTTTGGCCAATTAGATGCAAAAACCATATGGTGGGGCTTCCTGGAAAGACTTGCAGAAAGAACACTGGTGAAGAATGAATGCTTGCGTCACCCAAAAATTCATGTTTAAATCTAATCCCCATGTGATTGTATTTGGAGATAGAGCCTGTGGGAGGCTATCAGGTCATGTGGATGAAACCCTCATGAATGGATGCATTTGCCTGTTTAAGAGGCCAGAGAACTAGCTCACCTTTTTATTGTCAGTAAGAATACAACAAGAAGTTGACAGGCTGAGATGTGGAAGAGGGCTATCATTAGAACCCAACCATGCTGGCATCCTGATCTCAGACTTCCAGCCTCCAAAACTGTGAGAAATAAAATTCTGTTTATGAGCCACCCAGTGTATGGTAATTGAATATAGCAGATCAAACTGATGAAGTTATAAATATTAAGCTGCCATACTCTCTTTGTTCTTCTCAACTTCTACCTTCTTTCTGCTGGGAACCCAAATATGATGCCTATGAGATTGAAAGCCACAGATATGGATAACAGGGAAAAAAGAAAAATGAGTCCTAGGTACCTGCTGTTATCACTGAGACACTTCTCCAGTCCTGAACCACTAGACTCCTAAATTTCTTGTTTCATGAAAAAACTAAGTCTTCATCAATTTAAGGCACTGTTGATTGGGCCTTTGCCTACAGCCAAAAGTATACATCACTAATACTGCAGTTATCTTCAGTATTTTAATATCAAGACATAGATGCATTATGATGAAGTATACCTTTATACTTTACACATATAAATATGAGAAAGATAAAAAAGAAAACTATAAAATATATTGACACATGGAATTCAAGGTGTTATTTTGAGGCTATATCAAATGTGAAAATGGACAAGAGGGACTAGAAAACTAAGTACAACCTATGAGTAATTGAATATAGTTCATTCCATTTCAGTTAGAGTAATTCTTTTTTGAATCCTCCTTCACAGAAAATAGAAATAGAAGTAAAAGGTCTTTCTATAATTAAGGCAATATGCACATTTTTTATTACTTACATATATACACATTTTATTACTTACATATACACACATGCATACACATACAGATATAGATATAGATGATATAGATATACATATAGATATACATATAGATAGGGATATAGTTACAGATAACTATGAATTAGGCTAAAATTTAAGGAAGCAAACAGAGAAATAAAGAAATGGGCACAAGATTTTGAGGAAAAGGAACTATCTAAGTCACCAACTTGATTCCACAAATGTGATGACCTATTAACTTAGGGTCACTTGGTAAATTTATGCCAGAAGAAGTAATCAATTACACTTAAAAAGCAATAGGAAGATAAAAGTGCTGAGAGCATTTACACTTAATTTTTTTTATTTTTATTTGTATTTTGAAAGAGAGAAAGACAGAGCGTGAGTTGGGGGGAGGGCAGAGAGAGAGGGAGACACAGAATCCGAAGCAGGCTCCAGGCTCTGAGCTGTCAGCACAGGGTTCGATATGGGGCTCGACGTGGAGCTGAAACTCAGGAGCCATAGATCATGAACTGAGTTGACTGAACCACCCAGGTGCCCTGAGCATTTATGCTTTTGAAGGGAGATTAACTGATGTGTGTTCTTTATACAAAACATGGAAGCAATTATCATTTAGTCCTGCTCAATTACCTTCCTTGACACATCGCTTAATAATATTTTGAAGCTGAAAAGGAATTTTAAGGATCTGTTGCTAAATTAATTATTTCTATTATGAGAAAACAGTCTTGGAACAATAATGTAATTATCCAATGATGCCAATCAAGTCAATTATTAAAAAGAAAGAAAAGGGGCGCCTGGGTGGCTCAGTCGGTTAAGCGGCCGACTTCGGCTCAGGTCATGATCTCACGGTCCGTGGGTTCCAGCCCCGCGTCAGGGTCTGTGCTGACAGCTCAGAGCCTGGGGCCTGTTTCAGATTCTGTGTCTCCCTCTCTCTGACCCTCCCCCATTCATGCTCTGTCTCTCTCTGTCTCAAAAATAAATAAATGTTTAAAAAAAATAAAAAGAAAGAAAAGAAAAGAAAAAAAGGAAAAATTTGACTTTAAGGTTAATATTCCCAGTTGCTAATAAGACTTGAATTGCCTTTCCCAACTTAGAATTGATGAGCACTAAGTAATATACAGATTTGTTGAATCATTATATTGTACACCTGAAAGTAATACAATCCTCTATGTTAACTATAGTGGAATTAAATGGGAAAAAAAGCCATTTATATATAAAAACAAAATAAATATGAAAATTTGTACATGAAAATTTAAATTAGGCATTATAGTTATAAATCAAAGAAAATAAGACATGTGGGCAAATAGGGAAACTTTAGAATTCCTCATTCACTTGGGTGTAGAAGGGCAAATTATATTGAATTGCGTTGTGTTTAATAAATTATTTCTTCTCTTTCTTCTCCCAAGCTAATTGCTAAAATAAAAATAGGCATTAATGACAGTTTCTTCTGGTGTATTAAAGAAATTATTTTAATGCTGTATGTATGTCTGTCAAATTATGATGAAAAAGGTATTTTACATCGCTGTTACCTTGTCCTGCCTTGGATGCATGAGATCAGTGAAATTTATGAGGTTCTTAAGTTCTTACCAGTAAGAGTCTGTCTTTTCTTTTCTAGGATTTCCTGGGACATTGCAACTGCTGGACAAAGAGAAATTTGGTTGGCAAATAATGATCGCTTCTTATGGGAACATCAGGCAAAACATCAACTTGACTAAATAGTTTTTTTCCTGTAGATTGTACATTGACCAAAAAAGCAGGTAATCATGCAGCTCTCAGTCCATCTTCTAAGAGAATTAGAGTGGTGTTACTCTCAACACTTTATCCTCCCTTACCCCATTGTTCATGCCTAACTATACAGAGAGACTCTAGTTTCTAACATAAAGCATAGCTAAGGATACATGTATTACATGACTAAAAATTAATCAGTTCAAAGTAAGTGTCATGGTGAAGGGTAAATGTAACAGTCTATGACTGGAGAGGTTAGGAGACATAAAGAACATTTGTTCTTACTGTATTGGACAAACATAGTAACTAGCAGAGCCAAAAACAAACAAACAAACAAACAAACAAAAAACAACAACAACAACTAGGCAGTCACTACTAATCACTCTATGAGAGTGGTTCATATCCTGGGTCTAAGAGTAGTTCATATCCTAGGTTATATGATGATTTCAAGGATTCTGAAGAATGCCTTGAAGTTATATGTAAGTTTGCATATTTGCACATTTCTGCGTAACACAGGACTGTTTGAAAGGAAGAGAAATACAACTCAAAATTGTTTATGAAAGGGGTAGATGTATTGACTCATTAGCAAAGCACATGCTGCGACATAGGAGAAATTTCCATTGAAATTCCCATTGAAACAATTAGGGAACTTGGATGTCATTAAAATATCTGTCCCTGTTTCTCCCCATTCTCTGCCCACCCCCAGCCTTTTTCTTTCATAGGTTTCATTATATCCCACACATGCCAGGGCAAGTTGTGAGACATTGAGATATGGCCAGATTCAGGACTGATTCACACACTAAAAGCCTAGCAACTAGAAAGATTCCTCCACAATTTCCAGTTACAAAATGCTGGGCAAGTGCTCTTGTTGGTAAAGTTTGGGTAAAAAAATGAACCATCTTTCAATTGCTCTATCCCATCCAGATGATTATTGTTGTCTCGGTTCAAATCACGTACGCAAGCAATTGATCAAGGTGGCAGGAGCTATAATTGGCTTAGTACATTTGAAGCAAATGGCTTGAAGTACTTTCCATGATAGGGAAGGGCTGTTTGGATTCTACAGTAATATTTTAAAATTTTGTAATTGGTCAGCCAGACACAAGCAGAGACACACAAAAACATATAGGAAAGATGGTAAAGCCATTGGTAAGAATTTTGGTCACAGAATCTGTGTTCATCTTTTAACTTACAACTACGTCACTAATTCCTTATCAGACTTTCAGTTTCCATTCTAACAGTGACCTAGAGATACAGGATTCTAAAAATTTTAAACCTTGGAGCAAGAAAATACAAATCAGAACCAAACATACAAATTCCCTTCCGAAAGATGAATAAACATGTGTAAGTGATACTTGCACTACAGTTAGCACATTTTTAAGTGACATTTTTAGTTTTAGTACCATTTTTTCTTTGGGCTTATTCCTTAACTGTATGCTTTTAAAATTTAATGTACCATATTGTTTGGAATATTACTGATTTCATTCATTTTTTCTTAATTTCATAAATAAAAAAAAAAACAATTTGTGCTCCTTAAAAACTACAAACCGAAATACAGAACTTTATTTAATAGTGAAAGCTCCCACCTTTAACCTCTTCTCATGCTCTGGAATGCATCACTGTTGACACTTTATAGTCTACCTGTTCAGCTATTTTTCTGTATACATGCACATATACTCATACTCCTTTAAGTCTTATTTTTACTAAAATATCATATTTATATTGGCAGAAAATATTAGTATGCTTTTTTCAGCCAAATAAAAATCAGGAATTCCTTCCATTTCAGTAATTTGTGCTTGTTTGTCTAATCCTTCTAATTATGTAATATCCCACCATGTTAATGAGTGTTATCAAATATTGAGTGCATACTATATACTGGTTCATATTCTGAGCCCTTTAAATGTCATGTCCAAATCTTCACAAACCAAAAAATCTGTGAGGTAGGAATTATAGCTACCTCACTGATGGGCAAATTGAGGCAAAGTAAGTAAGTTACCCAATGACTGACCTAACCATTCTTTTAATGGTGGACCTTTAGAATACCTCAAATGTTTTCACCATTATAAGTAACACTGCACTAGAAAATCAGAAGTGACTCACTTGTTCAGTAAAACAAACTGCAAGTTTAAGTTTTAGAGTTATGACCGAGTGTTCCTTCAAAATTCCTTATTGCCATGGGGCACCAGGGTGGCTCAGTCAAACTTCCGACTTCAGCCCAGGTGATGATCCCATCGTCCATGGATTGGAACCCTGAGAGGGACTCTGGGCTGCCAGCTCGGAGCCTGGAGCCTGCTTTGGATTCTGTGTCTCCTTCTCTCTCTGCCCCTCCTCTGCTCACGCCCTGTCTTTTTCTCTCAAAAATAAAATAAACATTGAAATAAAATTTAAAAAATTGCTTATGCCATATATAATACTGACAAATTTAAATACTTTGATAGTTTGCTAATCCAATAAGTGAAAATTTGTGTTTGTCACTTGAGTTTTTCTTTCTTTGATGAAAAAAGTTAAGTGTATTTTCCCAGGCTTTGTGATATGAATGTATTGTTTACATGTAGATAGGTCTGCTCATATCATACCCTTTTCTATCAGGTTTGTATTCTCTATTGGGTTTCATTATTCTTACAAATTTAGTTTTTGTTTTTTTTTTTTCCATGTCTTTTGGAATGGAAATGAAAATACGCTACTCGGATCTCCCTCTGTGGGGAGCACTATTAATTCATGGTCCTCAGCGCTGTCTTTCTGGACCAACTTCCAGGTTCACTCACGTAAGACACTTTCCAACTCCCATAGAGCTGCTCCTACCAGTGGCTGAGCAGGAGGGATATGAAGCAGGCCAGTTCCAGTGAGAATAGGTGGTCTCTATGTGTGACTTTGGATTGAGGACTCGAACGATCGGACCAGCAAGGATTATCGTTTAACTGTGAAACCTGAAAGTTCAAGACTCTTCCTACCCAAATCTCCTTTCTTTGCTCACTCTACATTGTTTCCTGAACCCAGATCCGAAGCCCCACTGCCAATTCTGACTTGGGATTTGCTTCTAGATGTATCTGAACTAATGCACTCTCCAACTCTGTTTATGAGAATCTTTACTATACAGAGGTTCTGCAGTTGTGTTGTCTTTTTGTTTTTGTTTTTTTGATAAATTTATCTTTATCACTGTGGTTTCTAAGTTTCATTCATTTCTTAGAAAGATTTTTCAACTCCTATATTAAAAAAGTGTTTCTTTATGTTTTCTTCCAGTACTTCTATGCTTTTAAGGTTTTTTTAGTCCCCGTAATTCAACTGAATTTTAAATGGTGTGAGGTAAAGATATAATATCAAATTTGTTTCCAGATATATTGTTAGTTGCCCAATAACATTTTTCTCTATTTTTGTATATTTATTTTACCAGCTGAACATGAGAATCACCTTAAGGTAACAAATAATTTGGACATATTATTAAAATCAAATTGACTATATCAATTAACTGAATTAGAGAAATCATGTATTTTAAATATTAGGTCCTCTCCTTAAGGAATATGATTATCCTCCCAATTATTCCAGTATTCTTTGTGCCCGTCTGTGAAGTTTTGTGGTTTTTGGCATATAGCTTCTGCTGATTTCTTGTTAAATTTATTACCAGGTATTTTATATATTTTGTTGTATTGTTTATATTACTTTTATTTTTTTTGTTTACAAACTATTGAACTATATTTTATATATCTTAGTGGTACAAGTTTATAAAAATCAACAACATAAAGTGCCATATGCAATGGTGTATGAACCACAAATAAATTCATCAAATAAAGACAAATATATTTTCTGGATATGGTATTTTCTATTCATAAGCAGAAATAACAAATATTATTTTTCAAAAATAAGAAAAACAAAATTAAAATTATTTTAAATTAATCTTGGCTGCTTGCTTACTTGGATTTTTTTCTAACCTTGTTTTTAACTTTAGCTATTAAATTTGATAGTTCCAGGGGCATCTTGGTGGTTCAGTCAGTTAAGTGTCAGATTCTTGGTTTCGGCTGACAGCAGAGAGCCTGGCTGGGGTTCTCTCTCTCCCTCTCTATCTCTACTCCTCCCCTGCTCACAGCCTCTCTTTCTCTCTCTCTCTCTCAAAATAAATAAATAAACATTTTTTTAAAAAATTGGTAGTTCCTATTTGCCTCTTATTTTCTTTTACCTTTAAAAAATCATAAGAAAATAATTTTTCATGGATTAAGACTAATTTTATATCCTTTCATAACTTAGCTTGATCCCTCATTTCATTAGTGTATTTCAAAAACACAGAAACAGCTAGCTCTTTTGTATGCTGTTGAAGATAGGATTATTGGGAGCAAGCAAGAGCAAAATAAAATGCAAAATTTACATCTTCCCATCAGCTCTTACATAAGATACATTTGACAGAACCCCAGGTTATATTCCAAGCAACTGGATATATTGTGAAACATTTTTAGGAGGCTGTCCAAATTCTAACTCGAGTGAACTGCTTTATCAGGTGGAATATATCCACAATGTGTTTATCACTTAAATTTTGGGTTATAAAACTCAGACCAGTGAAACATAATGATATCTCTGACACAGTAATTGTTGTTATCTAATAAAGCCACTTATTTAACTTTTGTTTATAAAAACAAATCAAAGCACAAATTTACTTGACTACTCACAACTTGGAAATATTTGTTGTGAATGGTTAACAAAGCCAAAGTAAACTGTCATTTTACATTTATAACTTTATTGGGTATATTTGGAAATAAATTTTGTGAAATAAGGCCAAACAGCTAATGAAGACCTTATATTAAGCATTGTGATTATCAGAAAGACATACAATATAAAGATAGTGAAATAAGTGGTTCAGGTATATGCTTAAGGAACACAGTCTAATATCTGTCTGGATCTGGTTCTGTCGAGGTCATTGCAGCTCAGTGGCAGTGAACCAGTTGCTTGACTCTTCTGTTAAATGAAGACAGTCAAATCCTTATGCCTCTTCACAGGGACTTTTTGAAGATTAAAAAACAATGTGCAAATGAACATTCTTTTTATAAAATACTATGCAAATGTCAATGATGATCATTCTACAAAAAAATCATAACTCAAGCATTTTATTTTTAAATAATTTAAACATTAAGCAAAAGCCACTGAAACAGCTGTGTTTGTTTCTCAGCTGCCACAAACCCCCATTTATAAAATTAGATAAAATCAGGGAAATGTAGTTTACCACTGATGGGTAGCTGTATCAGGTAAAAAAAATAATAACTTGTTAATAAATTTTTGGTCTGCCGTATCTCCATTCAACTAGAGCTTAGCTAATGGTGCATTTTATAGTAATAGATGAATGTATGCTTAACAAGGGTCTAAAACTAAGTTCTTAATTTGACTTTTTTTTCACTTACCTGATTCCATTTTCTCTGATTTCCCGTTCTCATGCCCATGGTTATAAGATAGAACATATTCCTTCCACTCCTTTCCTCTTAGGATGAAAGAAAATAAGGCGATTAAAAATTTTAGATTTATATGCATTCTGCAAATTTTATCTCCTTTTACATTTCTTCTTGAACACTATATGTTAGCAATACTGATCTTCTTTCACGATTACTCTGGAATATCAAGCATGTTCTCACCTCTGATCTTTTGCCCATACTATATTCTTCTACCTCATATGTTTATCCTCAGGTACTTACCTGGCTTTATGGCTCCTTCAGATTTTTGTATAAGCATACCTTTAGTGGTGAGGTCATCCCTGACCACACTATTTGCATTTCTACTTTCCATCTTTGACCACTCTATTTGCAGATTCCACTTTGCATCTCTTTGCTTTACTGCTCTTAATTGTTTCATTGCCACCTGCATATATTTTTTACTTATTTTCTTATTGTCTATTCCCCATTAGAACAGAAACTCCAAGAGGGCTTTTTTTTTTTTTTTTTGGTTCGTTTCCTTGTCTACTATGATAGCATATAATAAGTTTTCAACAATATTAATTGAATGGATCATACTATGTGCAACAAAGACCTTTTTTTGATATTAATTTTTTTTATTTTAATTTGAGTATTGTTAACATACAGTGTTATATTAGTTTCAGGTGTACAATATAGTGATTCAATAATTCTATATATGATAAGTGTACTCTTTAATCCCCATCACTTATTTCACCCATCCCCCCTTCCAATTCCCATTTCCCGTTTGTTCTGGAAATTAAAAGTCTGTTTCTTCATTTGTCTCCCTCTTCCCCCCCTCCTTTTTTTTCTTAAATTCCACATGTGATTGAAACCATATTGTATTTGTCTTTCCCTGACTGACTTATGTTGCTTAGCATTATACTCTCAAGCTCCATCCCTGTTGTTGCAAATAGCAAGATTTCATTATTTTTTGGTTGAATAATATTCCATTATATGTATATTCCATTATCCAACCATTTATCAATGGATAAAGATGCAGTGTGTGTACGTATATGGGTGCATATATGTATATACATATATATATATATGGAATATATATTATCAATGTGTATACACACACACACACATATATATATATGAAATATATATATTATCGATCAAGGGACACTTTGGCTTTTTCCATAATTTGGCAGTTGTAAAAATGTGCAATAAACATGGGGGGGGGCGTATGTGTCCCTTTGAATTAATGCTTTTGTATTTTGAGGACAAATACCCAGTAGTGCCATTACCAGATCATAAAGTAGTTCTATTTTTAAAATTTTGAGGAAACTCCACACTGTTTTCCATAGTGACTGCACTGGTTTGCATTTCCACCAACAGTGCACAAGTGTTCCTTTTTCTCCACATCCTCACCACCACCTGCTGTTTCTTGTGTTGTTGATTTTAACCATTCTGACAGGTGTGACATGATATTATAGTTTTGATTTGCATTTCCCTTAGGATGAGTGATGTTGAGCATCTTTTCATGTGCCTGTTGGCCATCTGGATGTCTTCTTTGGAGAAATGTCTGTTCATATCTTCTGCCCATTTTTAACTGGATTATTTGTTTTTTAGGTGTTGAGTTTTTAAGTTCTTTATATATTTTGGATAGTAATCCTCTATTGGATATGACATTTACAAGTATCTTCTCCCATTCCATAGGTTGCCTTTTAGTTTTGTTGATTGATTCCTTTGCTGTGCAGAGGCTTTTTATTTTGATGTAGTCCCAATAGTTTATTTTTGCTTTTATTTCCTTTGCTTCAGGAAACATATCCAGAAAAATGTTGCAGTGGCCGATGTCAGAGAAATTGCTACCTGAGCTTTCTTCTAGGATTTTTATTGTTTTAGGTCTCACATTTAGTTACTTAATGCATTTTGAGTTCATTTTTGTGTATAGTGTAAGGAAATGATCCCGTTTCATTGCCAGTAGCTATACAGTTTTCTCAATACCATTTGTTGGAGACACTGTCTTTTTCACATTCTCTCCTCCTTTGTCAAAAACTAATTGAACATATAACTTTAGGTTTTTTTCTGGGTTTTGTATTCCTTTGTTCTATGTGCCTATTTCTGTGTCAGTATCATAGTGTTTTGATTGCTGCAGCTTTGTAATATAACTTGAAGCAAAGAGTTTTCTTAAATGTCAAATATGTTGCTATAGCAAATCAAAAGATCATTCCAGGAAGCACCCTAACTGTCCATTGATAGATGAATGGATAAACAAGATGTGTTTTACACACACACTCTCACACACACACACGCACACACACAGGAATACTACTCAGTCATAAAAAATAAGATCTTGCCACATGTGGCAACTTGGATAGACCTAGAGGGTTTTATGTTAAATGACATTAACTGATGGTTGTCAGAGGGGAGGGAGTGGGAAGATGGAAAAATAGGTCAAGGAAGGTAGGAGGGACAGGTTTCCAGTATGGAATAGACAAGTCATGAGAACGAAGGTACAGCATAAGGAATACAGTCAATGGTATTGTCATAACGATGTATGGTGAGAGATGGTAGCTACACTTCGGTGAGCATAGCATCAAGTATAAACTTGTTAAATCACTACCTTGTACACCTGAAATTAATGTAACATTGTATGTCAACTATAATTCAATTAAAAATAAAATAAATAATAAAATTAAAATAAAATTATGAATCAGCTGGTAAAGGAAAAAAAAAAAGATCACTCCAGGAGAGACTGTGGTTTATTAAAGAAAACAAAGATTGATAAAGCTTAGGTTATAGTCTGAAATCTGCAGCACTACTCAGCTACAGCCAGTTGAAAGGTGGCCAAAATGTCCAGAGAAATCAATTAGTAAAGGCTTTGAATGTTAATGTGCTCTGTTCAGTAATGATACTGAAACAAGAACCAAGCAGCCCAGTACAGATTACATGGGGAAGGAGAAACAAGGGACATAATGGTGAGCTGGAAAAAAGAAGGCTATGTCCTTAGCACCTAAATTACATATTACATGAGTTCTCTGATAGGAAAGAAGAGATAGTGATATAAGAAGCGACTGTACATCTATTATAGTTTACTTAATACAAGGTTGACTTGTAAACTGTAAACTGTAGTTCTCATTCTTGAGGGTGGACTAGGGGACTCTCATCTAATTCCATTGTATCTTCACAAAACTCAAGCCACTTTACACATGAAACATTGAGATTATTTGAAATAAAACATACCTTTCAACTGATAAGAGTCAAGATCTTACTGCCTAATGTTCACTGTCAGTATGCCATCCTGCAAGAATTAGTTCAGTGTGAATTTAAGTATCCTCCACAATGCAATAACTTCATTCTTTGTCAACACTATTATCTGTAACACTGTTTGGATGCAAACAACCAGATTTCCATCTGTTTCAAATGCAGAGTGCAGTTGTGTTAATGGTCTAAAGAGAGAATCCTTGAAGCTTAGCTTACTACTTAAAAAGGTAAACCTGCTTACCCTGCTTCCCCCATTTCCCTCTATGAACCAAACCTTGGAAAGGAGAATTCAAGGGACTATGGGGGAAACATATATGCTGTTTTGAACGCAGAAGCTTGGATTAACCACTAAACACAGTGAAGAGATTCCATAGACAAGGGAGATGAGTGAAAGCTGCTTTGTTGTTGCTTAGTTCACAAGTATTTTATGTTGAATAGTGGAAAACTGAGGGTCCTTATTTCAGTTTGTTCTAAGGTAGCTCAACATAGTTTTCTCTAGTTATATTCATTTCTTTAATCTTTTGCTAGAGTTAGTATGAAGAAAAAACAAATTATATCAAGGTGTCAGAACAGATGGATTTTATCTATGTTGGGTTGGTTTTGCTTCTTATTTTGCATTTTTCATGAAGAATTATATAGCTATATTATATATAGCTATATTATATATATTATATATAGTCTCTGCAAAGACCTGCAAGGTAGTCACTAGTCTCATTTTGCAGATGATGAAAATAAGGGGTTAGGTAATTTGCCCAATCAATATATTTAAATGGCAAAGAATATTTAAATATATATTTTATAAATCTACATCAATGGCACCACATTTAAGAAATGGTATTGTTTTTTTGATTTGTTAAAAATCTTCACAACAGAAGAAAAATATATATTTGTAGTGCATTTGTGTTGCATTCTCTGCTTCTCCATTATAGAGCAACAGATTTCTAACCACACAAGGATGACTCAAGGTAAGTGTGCATATTAAATTCAATTTCATAGCCAATTATTGCCAAGGGAAAGGACTCATTGTTTATGATATCATTCATATTTACCCTATCAATATACTCATCAAATACCAATAAATATTTATTGAGGATGAGAAAGGAAATATCACTTTGCAAAACAAAAAAGAAATAAAAAGAAAAGAAAACTATTTGTCAAAGATACATAGATGCAAATAAGTCGAACTTTGCATGGACAAAAAAAGTACAAATTTTTATTCTAATACAGAATCTTTGAACTATTTTTTTTTAACGACTAAAATTGTAAGGATTTTAAAGTAGAATTCACTTTGGGACATAGAATTATTGACTCCTGTATCAGTCCATCTAACCCAGACATCTAAATTTCCTCTGAGATGTTTTTGTTTTAGAATTTAGTAAAGTAAATCTTTCAACTTCACTAACCTCAAGCAAAATCACTAGGAAGAAAATCTATATAAATAAAAATTCCAGAAGCATGTTAGACTTTAAATAATACTTTGAAAAAGAAGCATTTTCGAAAATATCTTTTACCAATCTTATTTCCAAATCGGAAATTTGTTTTCTGTTTATGACTTTAGATTTATAATCTGTTAAAATATTTAGGGTTTTGAGCCAAATTTAAGAAAGGTTACAGTAATTGTGATTTTATGCAATTCATCCTATTCTCTATAATGCTGGTTACCTTTCTATATGTCACTAAATTTAAATGGGCTCTCTTTATTTTTTCACTATTTTTCCTAATAACTATAGTCTCTCAGGAATGGAATACTTCCAATATTTCAACACTTTCATCTTAATACACTATTAATACCAAATTAATGTGGTACAAAAATTGTTATTGTAATACCCTTTAAAACATAGGGACCTACATGAAGAAAAACACATCTAATGTGAATAAACTTTATAAATTATTTTTATCCATAAAGTCTGTAGGAATACCAGGTACCTATTTTGACAAATACAAGTTTTATTCACACTTAACTCCTCCACTCTGGTTTAAATGTCACTTTTAACTTGTTCAACATTGCTCAAATAACATGAATAAAACATTTTATATTATATAATAATCAAATGCCTGTTTTCTCAGGTAACCTTAAATGCTCTCTTAAACTTTTCACAGGCCCAAAATCAACTAGAATCAATGTTAACATCATGAATTATCACTTTATCTATTCTCATTAATAGCTTTTAATTACCTCTAGTGACATGTCAGTAGTTACTTTAAATTGCATTGCTTGTTTATTAAAAACATGTAAAAATAAACAAAAGAAGAGCTATAATAATAATAATAGTAATAACAACTATAACAGTACTATTTTGCTTTTGACAGTGCTTCACTATCCTGTATATATTTTGACCTTTCCAATAATCTGGTTATTCTCCCTCTTTTACAGAGAAGGAAATCAGGACTCAAAGTTTAAGTGACATATTCAAGGTCACTTTGCTAATATGTGGAAGAAGAGTCATGGAGGTCAGTGCTAGAATTAGAATTCCAAGGTCAGTGCTTTTTGTATTCTACAAAATAGCAGCATTGCTTTGATTCAACTTTGAACTTTAATAAAGAATGAACATTGTAGGGGCGCCTGGGTGGCTCAGTCGGTTAAGCGTCCGACTTCACCTCAGGTCACGATCTCACGGTCTGTGAGTCAGTGAGTTCGAGCCCCGCGTCGGGCTCTGGGCTGATGGCTCAGAGCCTGGAGCCTGCTTCCGATTCTGTGTCTCCCTCTCTCTCTGCCCCTCCCCCATTCATGCTCTGTCTCTCTCTGTCTCAAAAATAAATAAACGTTAAAAAAAAAAAAAGAATGAACATTGTATTGTTGCTACATATATGGAGCAAAATGCGGCATTTTCACTGTAGCTCTAAAATGAATTAATTGCCTTTGTGTATTTGATGGTGATTATAGTGTATATTTTATTTATGAGGTTAAAAAAGTAAATTTAGGTGCTAACAGTTCTGAAAATAAATACCAAATAATATTAAAGAGTATATAAGTCATGACATGCTGGGATTTTTTTTTTCTGTTTTGGACTAAGTTTTAAAAGATGAAAATTATCCAGATGGCTTTGCTGCATGAAAAGTGTCTGGAAATGATGCTTATTTTAAATCCTTATAGATTTATATTTTTATGGTACACCCAAATATCAAGGAAGACAGTACATAATACAAGACCCCAAATTTTTATTCTTAAAACAATAAACAGTTATTATTTTGCTAGAATAATATAATTTTTGCAATTTATTCTTTAAGTGGTGTATAAAACTCAAATATTCGACAATTTTTGACACTCAGTTTCAACATTCGCCATCTAAACTTGGTAATCATTTGCCCTGAAAACCATTTCCAACACACCTCTGAAGAGAGTCGCTATAATTCTAGTAAAACAGTCATCATCATCACCAGGTTAGCCAGGTATCTCCTTTCTCAGAACCTAATAAAACATGTTCAATCCAAAATTCCAGTATCAAAATGTACTATTTGTCAGGGTTGTGTTAGCCTGCAATAAAATAAGGGAAAGCTCACACGCTTATGCCAAAGTTAAATCATTACAATTATTGAAATAAAAGTTTCAACAAAAGCCACTAAGGCAATTTAGAAAAGTATATTAGTTATCTTCTGTTACAGATCAAATTATCCCCAAATTTCACAGCTTAAAATGAAAAACTATTATTATCTAAAACAGTGTCTGAGGGTTTAAAATACAGGTGTGGCTTTACTGGGTGGTTTTGGCTCAAGTAGTTCCAGTCACAGCTGAGACAACATTATCTGAAAGCTTGACTGGGGCTGGAGGAGCTGCTTCCAAGATGGCTCACCCTCATGCCTGAGGGGGAAAAAAAAAGTTTTCTGTTTAATGTTTTTATTTATTTCTGAGTCTTTCTGACACTTTAGATATTTAAGTTAACCAAGTTGATGTGAGAAACCTAAGAATTCTTCACTTATGTCTTTCTCTTATGTAATTCTAAAAATATTAAATAATCTATACACCATAATTTACATTTTAAGTATTGTCTTACCCTATCAGTATTTAATATGTTAAATGATTATACCCTTATAGCAGGAGAAATTTATAAGGTACCAAAATTTCAATTTTTTAGATTAATACAGATCATATATTCTCATCAACTGGAATGTTGGCATATGACCTTCTTTTATATTAATCTTCTTTACTATAATGAAAGACTTTGACATTTCAGGCTATGACAGAGTAGCTCACTACCTCTGCAGTATGGATAGTCATTTTGTATTTTTGAAGATATTCCTTCTCATTGTACTCAAATTAAGGTCATTTTGAGAACTAAATATCTTCTACTCAAGCCATTCACTTATGGAGCTCCAGGTATGCTGGAGATTATAATCAGGTTGTACCAAAACATTGAAATGTTATAGTTCTGAGAGAGGAAGAAAAAACACCTAGATAAAATAGGGGTAGGAAGGCTTCCATCTTGGACAAGACAGTAAACAATAACTTTAAATAGTATTAGATATTTTGATATCTGAATTTTCTAACACAGAAGAAAATATACACTCAGAAAAAGCAAATTTACAGGCAGCATATCAGAGTTTTACTTACTCCAAAGGGAAATGAACCTATTTCTTCACTTTAGTAAAATTAGTTACTATGTATGAGACCCTACTATAAGGACACACAATATAACAAACAAAACAAAATGGTTGTTGATATAATTACCTTCATTTTGTTCATAAGAAAAGTAAGGTCAGCTGGATCAATTAACTTGCCCAAATAAGAGCTGGTCTTAGGATTCACAGTGAAGGTGGTTTAATTGTGATATAAGTGTTCTTACTAATGTATTCTTTAAAATAGCATTCTAACAGTGCCTATTTGTCAATATCTAAATAGAACTATAGTCTACACCTTCATTTTTACTCATATATACAAAAACTACATTGAGTATATTTGACCCAATTTGATACTGTTTGCTCTTCTCTCCATTGCTATTACAGAAAATATAAATATTCAATAAAAACTCGTGACTTCCTTTTCCAATAATACTGTATTTTATAAGCATATTATAGATAGTAATGACTGATGAAATGTTTCTTAAAAGAAGTAAAGGTGGCAAATAATTTAGATCCTTGTCTAAAAAGTAATGTGGAATAATGTAGGAAAGATCCAATAACAATATGAAGTTATGTTAGGATGGTGACATATGGCCTGAGACAAAGCCAGATAACCACCACACACTCCAATGTGATTGAAAGTGACTGATTTACATGGCTTGGTGAACCCAGTGATTGAAGAGAGGAGGAGGGGGCAGTCGGTTGGCTTGATGGCTCAGTCAGTTAAGCATCCAACTCTTGAGTTGAGCTCAGGTCACAGTTTGTGGGATTCAGCCCTGCATCAGGCTCTGCTCTAGCAGAGCCTACTTGGGATTCTCTCCCTCCCTCTCTCTCTGCCTACCCTGCTTGCACTCACTCACTCTATCTTGAAATAAATAAAAATTTAAACATGATAAAGAGAGGAGGAGGCAATAGCCTCTGGAGATTAAACCAATTCCATTTCAACCAGTTCCCTCTTCCTGTGCCAAAAACTCAGAGCAGGGAGAACCTGATAGACATTCATTTTTCACATATTTGATGTATACATACACAAAATGTATATGAATAAATATACATTTAAATGTTGAAAAAAAGGGACTGAAATAAGCAATCATTAAAAAATTGTGAATCTTCCGGTTATTTCCTGATTTTGGTAAACATTCAGATACATTTCACTATGCAGCTAAAAGTAACAACAACAAAAATTTCTTCAGACTTTTTGTAGTATTGGAAAGAACATGGGATGTGGTAACAGTAGAACTAGCTGACTGCCTGACATTTGTGCATGTTGATTCTTCTGTAGAACAAAAAGGATCACATCAAATATATGACATCACATAACTATAAAATGGGATCCAAATAGACTATATGAACCTAGACCAAGCAGTTAATCCATATTACCTTGGACCCAATTTCAGATTCTTGCCCCTGAAATGGAAGTACTTGTTGTTCATCATTCATACAGCACTTAGAGATTTAAGTGAAATGATGTATGTTATACACTCAACAGTTGCCTGGCCTATTATAAGTATTCAATGAACATCAACAAATGCTAATACAGTTTTTGTGATTACCACTCCAAAGAACCAAAACCAAAACAAAAAACACCAAACCCAAAACCAATAATTGTCCTTAGGTGTATTTAGAAAATTTAACCAAGGAAAACAATATAAAAAGAAGGTTGACACCTATATTTGCAACATTATTTTTGAGTAGTATTATAATTTTTACTAAAATATTAATATTTATACACTGTCTAGAATACAATGGTCAAAATCCCAAGCATTTTAATATATTCATATTTAATTGATAAATGTATATGTTTATTTAATATTGTTGATGAGCTATAATTTTTAAGAACTATTGAACAGTGCAATTAATTTTCAAGAATAATCAGTCAAAAAACATCAATGGTTTTCATAAAAAAGAGTTTAGTTCTTTTGCCTGCAAAAAAAAAAAAGATGAAAAATATCTCCTTCAAAAATTAGAATATAGTTCCAAAGGGCATCTAAATATGGAGAAACTTATCTTACCTGAACTTTCGAACCTGTTGAAAAATTCCTCAAGAGGATCTTTGTTTCTCTATTTCTCAGTCTTTGAAATACTGATACTTGCTCTCCCCATTTTCATTTTACTTCATCAAGGATTGCGTACTTCATTTTCCTCTTATACTAACTTCAAACATATCTGCTGTTTATTCTTCAATAGCATGGCTCATCTGCTTAACTACAGTGACAGTAAACCTGCAGAATTACTGAAGAAATATGCCCTATTTCATAATAAAATGAGCTCTTCAACCATAAACCCCTGATTATATCTCTCCTTCTGATTTTTACAAAAATTTTCCTCTTATCTACTTTAATGAAGCACATTTGCCCTTGGAATACCTTTTTACCTTTTTTCATTGGCTTTAGTATATCTAAAATATGGTAGTTAGAGTCTAAATTGACTAAGGACACTTAAAATACATGCACGTGGAAAAATAATTGATATTAAATCACTTTATCAATTTGTTTCATAAAAGTTCTGTCTCTTCAACTTTCCTTAAAATTATTCAGTGATGATTAGGGAGGTAGAAAACAGAGGTGGGTGGAGATTAATAGCCTTTTAAACAGATGCTAAAACCTGACCTACTGGATATTTGAACCAAATTGAAAAGTTTCTAAATGAAGGGGATGATTCCACAGCTTGTCTGGCTGGGCAGGTGGATCCTTCTCTCATGGATTTTCTTTTCTTTTCTTTTCTTTTCTTTTCTTTTTTTCTTTTTTTAGATTTTCCTGTTCAGTCGAAAATGCCTATCTTCCCTGATAGAAAAAAATACAAGGAAAAAAAAAAGCACAAAGCATCAGTCGTTTATACCAGCAGATGAGACCAAATAAGTTAGTCACATTCTGTTATAAAATAGCCTGATATATTAAGGAGTCTCTACCTGTGTTTCTAACATTGTGTGTGTACATTTTCAATGACAGAACTGAGCCAGAAAATGACACTATCTGTGAGACCATAAATATATTATTTAACTTTTTTTGAAAGTTCAATCTTCAATATCATATGGGTTTCTCTCTACCCCCAGTTTAAGATTATGAAATAAAAGCCTGGGAATATTCACTATAAGTGAAAGATGGTAGAGTTTAATTTTTCATCTTGAATAAACATTATAAAAATTCACCCATTAAAAAGTATTAAAATACTTTAAAAATAAACATTTCACTCATTCAACTGTTACCCCAACTATTACTAAACTACTTGCCCTATAGCTACATTGTTAAGTATTTGGCAGGTGCCTAAGAAATTAGGATCCTCTTAACAGTGTCTGCCATTGTTGAAAACTTACCAAATACACAGCATTATGCTAACAGCTACAGGTAAACTAATAATAAAAAAGAAAACCCCTTGAAAAAGGGTGAATATGTAATTTATCATCCAAAAATGTATGATTTTGATAACAAAAGGAACATTATTAATAATTATGGTAAGAAAATAATCTTAATCTGAGATTACTCTGGGCAAACCAGGGCATAAATTCACCTGTATATATGTTGTAAATATTTCTATGAGCAAGGAGTAAAAGGTGTAAAGAAATGCAGGAAGCCATGAAAATTACCATAGTTAGATGGAATCAGAGACAGTGGTGGAAAGAAAATTATAAGCTTTTCATTGGTTGCAATAAATAAATTCACTGTATTTGAAATTTGAAGTAATATCAACAAAATTAAAAAGAGGGATGATTTTAAAATGTTTCCCAAGAATATTAAAATGTAAATAGTAAATGTTTCACTTCTCAGATGAGAAAATTAAAGTAAAAATGTTGAAATAAACATTGCCCAAAGACACACAGTAATATACAAAGCTGAAACCAAATTATCTGCACCACACTGTCTCCTGATTGTATTTCCTAAGAAAAGATTTCTTGGTTGAGCATCTTGGGAATTCATGCTCTTCCATTATAGTTAGGGGTCTCTTGACAATTTCAATTATCAGAATTGTGCCCTTAGGGAATTCATAAATTAAGTAAGAAGAACATTCTACACATCCATTACTAGAACAATCTTTATGGCATCAATCTCACAAATACCATGCAACTGCTATTCCCAGTTGGAATACAACAATACCTAGTATATGAAAGTGATGAATATTTTACCAGCTTCAAATCCAAAGTTTTCACTGAAGTTCATAGAAATATGACATTAAAGCATATTCAAATAAACATCAAAATATAAAATATGTGTAAACTATAAATTATTCCTAAGCTATGATTCATATTATCTTTATGATCAAGACATGATTGGGACCATGTAAAAACTGTACTATACTGCATATTAAATGGTGAATCAGAGTGATTTTTCTCTCTTCTTTATCACATGCTTGGACAATACATATAATTTGGAAGAAAATTTAAAAGTAGCAATTATCACAATATCTTATAACAGATATTTAATAAATTGGTCAATCTGGCATCAGGTCATTAAACATGTTTGATTGATCATGTTGAGCAACACAAGTGCAATCCAGTCATTGATAGTTGCTAAGTTCCATCTATCATTAGGCATACCACTAATTGTTTTTAAACTTGTTTTTGAAATAACTTCTAAAAAACTCAATGTATTGGCCAATTACAATGTGTCTCATATTCTAAATATGGAGAAATATGCTTACTGTGGAGGTATGTAAAATAATAAACTATAAATACAATAATAAACAATCATTCATTCATTCAGTCATCAAATATTTGCTTAGTTCCTTTTATGTTCTAAGCATTTTATTAAGCACTAGAATACAGTGGTGAATAAAATATGCATTTTTTTTCTTTACAGGGCTTACACTTTCTTGAGAAATTAAATATTTAACAATTAAGATGATTTATGAAAAAAATCAGGTTGCTAAAGGGATGTGTGACCTTTTACCATGTAACTAAGTTATTAACTGTGATTGAGTGTGAGAGGTCAAGGAAAGCATTTTAAGATTTCAGAAGTTCCTGGAAATTAACCAATCAGCATTAAAAGTATGCTTGGCAAATAAGAAAGTAAAAAGTCTAAGAGCTATACAAATGCCCTGATGTAACAAATGACATTTCAGAGGAATTGAATTAATGGGAATGTGGGTGGCAGGCACTGTTTTGTTACCAGAAATTTCCATGTTGCAGATCCTTAGGGAGCAGTGATCTGATTGAAGGGTATCTTGCAGCCAAGGATATTTCTTGATACTTCATTACCATAGGGAGCACACTGCTTTTGACTAAACAAATTATATATATTTTGGGTATCCCTGGGGATAAAATTCCCCCAAGTCAGCCTTTTGTGTTGTTGATCTGAATTAGAAGAAAAAATGAGGAAAGAGCGTTGAGCAGTTTTTGAGCAAAACTGTAAGAGCTCAAAAGTTGATGTAGCATTTTTTTGAGCGGTAACTAGTTAGGTATTGAATTACTTTCCTTTAACTCCATTTTTTTTTCTGCATTGTAACACGATTGTATGGTTTTAGGAATTAGCTATTTCCAAAGAGCATCTCTCATTTCATTAAGCGTATGAGTACAAAATTAGGATTCTAAAAACAGGAGAAACAACATGGATTAGAGAGGCACATGATGTCTGGCTATCTACCTATTAATGATTCCATTACTGATTGTTGGTTTGGAGGCCAATGTCTTATCCTTCCATTGTAAATTACACTTTTATTCTAGTATCGGGCAAGTAATTTGAACTTTGAAATTATGGAATCATTAGAATTATACATTTTGCCTAATGATTAATCTAAAATTAAAGAAAATATGTTCCTTTAGATTAAAACTATACATAAGGCTCCAAGCAGGATTTATAAAAATAAAGACACACCTTTGTCCACATTAATGAAACTCCAGATGATCAAATATAAAAAATATATTGAGAAAGAAATAGAAAAAAAAAGACACAATGGGAGAGCGATTTTCACAGCCCAATTCACAGCCCAAATTTTCATCAGATTAATAGACTCCAGAAGAAGGTAAAGTAGTATCTTCTAAGCTTTAAAGAAAAATAATTTATCAATCTAAAATTGTACAGCAGCTAAGATGTAATTTAAGAGGAGGGCAAAATAAATTTATCATCCATATGTTTCATTGATAGAAAAACTTATGTGTACCGTTCATTAGAAAGGTTACACAACAGAAACTACTTTAAAGCAGAAAACACAAAATTGAATTATAGTTCTGGCTTTTGTAAGAATGAGAGGAAGCTATCTTTCCACTCATAATCAAAGGGTAAGAGTAACTATCCGAACCTGGAGACCCAGTGACTCAGTTGAGGTGTCCCCGGACAATGCTGTTAACTTTTGGTGGAGAGACTAAGCTAGTCCTTGGAGTCATCTCTGCAGAGAGGGAACTGGAAAACAAATACTGTGACATTAATTCCTTTACTCCAAGCTGGAGGACATAGGAACCCAATGAGGGAGTCTGCATAGTTCAGCCTCCAGGGATAAAGGGGTGAAAATGGTGGAGAGTGGTTTAGGGATGCCCAACAAAAACAGCCCATCTCTAAAGAGCATAGCCTTGCTTTTGATATCCAGTTCTAATATTTATGTGTCAATAACATCTATCACTCAAGCTCTTTGTGAACATGTATTCACACTGTTCCATATATCAAATGGCAATATATATATTATATATATATTATATATATTATATATATATAATATATATATAATATATAATATATTAAAGGTCTAAATAGTCAGAGAACTCAAAGAGAAAATGAAAAAAAATAACAGGAAATGTAAACGCATATAAAACAACGTTCAACTTGAGGGTGCCTGGGTGGCTCAGTTGGTTAAACATCTGACTCTTGATTTCAGCTCAGGTCATGATCTCGTAGTTAGTGAGATGGAGCCCAGTGTCAGGCTCTGAGTTGACAGAGCCCAGAGCCTGCTTGGGATTCTCTCTCTGCCCTTCCCCCACTCTCTCTCTCTCTCAAAATAAATAAGTAAACTTAAAAAACCCCACAACTTTCAACTTCTTCCACTGAGACATATTTGTAAATAAAATTTTAAAAATTAAATAGACACATGGTTTAGAAAATTAAAAAGCATGTGAGATAATTGTCAAATTCATTATTACCAAATTATACTAAAAAATAAGTATTTTTATTTTAACCTTATATTGTTAAATATGTTATTGTTAAATAGCATTGTATTGTTAAATATTTATGAATTGAATGCTGCTCAGTTTGCAGTACTAGCTATATCATATACTTCTGTCAAGAATATACATGACAAAAATAATATTAAATCTATATAGATAGACAGCTACACAAAATAGGTAACTTTTTTAATAATTAAAAAATTAATGTTTATTTAGTTTTGAGAGAGACAGAGACAGAATGTGAGTGGGTTAGGGGCAGAGAGGGAGAGGGAGACACAGAATCCGAAACAGGCTCCAGGCTCGGAGCTATCAGCACAGAGCCCGACGCAGGGCTCGAACTCAGGAGCTATGAGATCACGACCGGAGTGGAAGTCGGACGCCCAATCAACTGAGCCACCCAGGCGCCCCCAAAATAGGTAACTCTTTAAGAAACTATTTAAAGGAATCTATACCAATAGATAAAAATTCACTTTTCATCGTACTGATATTAAGATGAATAAGAATAAATTATGAAACTGTCCATATAAAGGAATATAAGTCTTGCTAACAAAAATTTTTAAATTAAATCCAAAAATTCTTATGTGAAGTAAAAGAGCAAAATTAAAAAGTAACATTATGCAGAGAAGAAAGGAAATATAGCAGAGAGTTATATTGATGGAATAAATTAGATAAGAGAAAATCAGCTAAATATGTATAGTCAAAAGGTCTACCTAGAAGTCTGGATTAAGATATTTTTGAATATACACAAATACATATACACAACATGCATGTGTAACTATACAGCATAAAATAATCTCCATCTGTTTAAGAAAACTGACCTTGCTCATTTATAGTCACACCTTATATGTGAATGTGTGTATGTTCAAAAGTACGTGTGCAATTTTGTGTGTATGTAAAGGAGTTTGTCCTGTAAAGACATAAGTCAATTTTTCTATATGTCATTCAGAAAGTGGTTGGGAAGGAAACTTAATGATCAAACTAAACTTTGTGAACAAAGAAACACACATTTTTCACTGTAATGTGAAATAAAAAAAAAAAAAAGATGCTGTCCTTCATGTGTGTACTATCTCCTTTTAAAAATCTATTACAAGCCAAAATACCATTAGGTAACGGTTCCATTGCATCAAACATCTGATACTTGTGGTGGGAATGGTATAATAATGACTAGGAAACTATCCATCTTCTTCTTGACAGATGACCTATTTTAGAATCAGAAAAGCCATCATCCAAGGGAAGTTACTTTACCCATGTTTGTTCCTTTAATGATTACTTACAATTTACTGAGATGATTTGTAGGACAAGGGCTGTTTTGTTTTCCTTTTCTAATTATATTCACATATATGAAGATATATATTATTATTTTTGTTAAGGTTGTTCAGTTTTTAAAACTAACCAATTTGGGGTATATAACAAGCAGATAATAATTTTAATTAACTTATCATCACATATTATTTTCTGTAATTTTATTTTCATTTAGAGTTTATTAATCAATATGTTTGTGTTTTTTGCTTGAAGTTAACATATGAAGAACTAGAAAGGAGATATATATTTTAAAAAATCTAATCACTTGTTAAAGTTATGCAACTGCTTTATTTTCTAACTATTTGTTATCCACAAAGTTTCTAAAAATTTTAATCAATTGGTTTCATGATAAACGATTAGTCAGCAAACTATTCTCTTTTGAGATCTATATTTACACTAATATCCACAAAGCAAATGTAATTGAGCATCAGAAGGGCCCTTTGTGTTCTGTTATTGATGTCTGAGCTCCAACATGAAGGTAGCAATTTAGCATCATGCTATAAATAGAAAAATATAGTGGATAGCATTGGCTCATCTTGTGTTTTTAATATTCCCTTCAGGGTGAAGTATGACATAACCTAATTACAGTGGTGAAGCTTTCACTGTAGGGGAAACTATTGTTATTTTATTTGACAATCAAGTAATTAGCTTTTCTACTGGATGGTTTATTGTATGTTACTAATTAAGCTATCCATTGGAATAAAAGCTTACTTAAAAATTGGTGAAGACACCGCTGCTATCACATTAAAGAAGACAACACGATATAATGCAAATTCATATTATGTGGTTTTGTCAACTAAGTGTGTGTACATTTCCCTCTCTAAAAAAAGTTATAATGCATTCACATGGGATTTCAAGGAAGAGCCTAAATCACCACAAAACTGATATATGTTTTAGGTTGTTGACTATGAGGGAAAAAATAGTTTTTTAACTTTTGTTTTAAACATTAAGGTAAATTTACAATATTTGTCTAAATGGCTAAGTATTTAATAACAAGGTCTCCTATTCTTTTAACTTAACTAAAATTCAGTGAACAATATAATACATTAATATAATGCAAATGATTTGGAAGTATTCTAGTTTATTGGTTTGGGGATTCAAACTAATTCTTCAGGATGCTAAGACTGATTTTGCGATAAACACCTGAATATCTTGTAACTTATTTTGTCATGAACTGTGGAACCCAGTGATCATGGTTCCTGGTCCGCAGCTCTCTTATATCTAAAATGAGAGATAGACAACAAACCAAGTATTACAGTTCATTGCATAATTACAAGTGTGAAAGTTATATGAAAGAGGGTGTGGAAGGGAGGGGAAGCAATGGGGATGGGACATAGTTTTGGTGGTGTCAGGAAAAGGCCTCTCTCCTGTATGGCTTTCTAATCTGAGAACTGAAGGATAGGAATGACTTAGTAAATGCTGCAGGAGGGAAGTAGGCATTCCATGCAGATGGAGCAGGTGCTGAGGTCTAGAAGGAGACACCATGGGGTACATAAACTTAAAAAAAAAAAATTAGTGTGACTTAATAGAAGATGGTGAGTAATCATTCTTCTTTTTTTTTTTAAACATGTTTATTCATTCTGAGAGAGAGGGAGAGAGAGAAAGCACCCAGATGTGTGAGAGCGGGGAGGGGCAGAGAGAGAGGGAGCGAGAATCCCAAGCAAGCTCCACACCTAGAGCAGAGCCCAAGGCCGGGCTTCATCTCATGACCATGAGATCATGACCGGAGCCGAAATCAAGAGTCAGGTGCTTAACTGACTGAGCCACTCAGGCACTCCCAGGCACTAAAGCTTTCTGAGTGAAAATTTCTTTCTAAAAAACTTGAGTTCCCCTAGAATTTGTTGCTAAATGGATTCTTAGGTTGAACCACATAAATCACCCTTTATGTAAGTTAAAAAAAAGGTCAAATGTCAACAAATTTATATGGCTTAATCTAATATAATTTCAAAAGTGGTACCACAAATTTTATACTCATGAAAAGGTATTGAATTTTTGTAATTGAACCAGAACAAAAACATTCAAAAAACATTTAAAACATGCCTCCTCTGTTGAAATGGAATGTTTTTAAGATCATGTTTTCAAGCATTGCATTGCAAAACAGACCTTGCCCCTCATAGTTACTTGCTTGATGATATCTGTATTTAAAGCTGTAGGGAACTGACTATTGCTGTTTTTAGCACTGCTTTGGCTGTCTAAATCAAGTCAGGACAAATTATACCTGGGATGTGTTGGCAATAGTTGGAGCACTTCAGTGAACCATCCTTTTGATAGTTAGATTATACTTGTCTTGCTACCTTCAGTGTAAATGTAATTTGAGAGGCTTGTTGCTTGTTTCTGGTAAGTGTTGTGACTTGAAGATGAAAATATGTCACACTGGCTTGTTGGTTCTACTTGGAAAAGACATAGAACTGTCAGCAGCAAGAAGGAAGAAAATGTTTCATCATCTACATTAAACTCTAAGGACTTACAAGATCTGCTGTGTAAACAAAGTTGAAGTACTTTTTGTTCACTAACTTCTTGAGCTCCAATATAAGAGTTTCTCTGGGTCTCATTTTTTTCATAGCTATTGAAGATTATTGTTTAAGAGAAAAAAATTTCCCCCAGAGAAAAATGGCTTATTACTTTTAAGATACATCAGAAAGAAAAAAAAGATAAAACAAATATCTCATTTGGAAAAGAAATGATGGAAAATGTTCACTATGGGATAAAACTTTATCCTCTGAAAATACATGCCACTTGAATTATCTTATATGTTGAGAAGAGGATGGTTTTCCACCTACAAAATAGGAGAGAAATAACAATAATTCAACAAACAGAAATCACATCCAAAAATCTATTATTAGTCATCAAGAAATATGAACATCAATTAAATTGTGATCCTAGGAAAGTTAGTTTATTTCATTTTCAGCTCTGTAGCCATTAAACTATGGGTTTAGAGAATATATATTTTATATTCATTGCCAAATATTATTAGGGTTATTGTGTATAATCTATGAGGTATCAATAAATAATGCATGCCAATCATGAGACATTGTCATTTCCTCACTTAATACTTAAAAAAAAAAAAAAACAATGTCAAAAAACTTCACTGTAGTAGGTATTCAGATTGATGTTGAAATACAATATTTGTCATAAATTATGATTTTTTCAAGGTAGCTTCTGTTTAACTAGATGAGTTTAGAGTGTACTTCAAGATAATATCTGGTAGGATTGTTATTTTGGTGTTGGTTTTTTGTTCTTGATATTGTTTTTCCTATTGCCAATTTTTCCCTTTTAATTTCCATCTGTATTTCAGATTTTGGTACTCGATTGTGTGCCAGACATAGTGTTTGTCAATGATGTGAATTTTCATTTCCTTCTGAGCCTTCATAAGTATTTTAGTGAGAAGTTGGGGGAGGTTGTATTGACAGATATATGCAAATGCAAATTTGAAACAGATTTTAAATATAATCTTGAAGTTATATTTAGATTTAAAAATTCTGTGACTCTAAGAATGGGTGGATTTAAAGATAAAAGAAATAGAATAAGTGATATGCAAGAGGAGACGATGACATCACATTTATAGATAGAAAGTTTATAAGTTTAATGTATTAGGAAAGATTTATAGAATAATATAAAGAGAAGGGGAAGAGAAATGATATACAATGACATAGAGAAGGAAGGAAAAAGTGAATTCATGACAGTGCATTAATTGTCTTTATAAAACAGTTTATTAGATATGCTCACAAGGCTCTGGGCCAGACTGAAAAGTGAGCATATATTTGAAGTAGGTCAAAGTTGTTCATTTTGTGATTTTCTCTAAAAATGCTCTTTGGTCCAAGAACTAGAGTGTTGAACTGATAAATGGGGTTGGTTCAGGGTTGAATCTTGGATGACAGTTTCAGTAAAACTTTTGGGCACAATAGAATTATAATAAAAAGAAAACACTAAAATGCTTAAAGAGGTAAAGTAAGCTTGAAACTGATCTATGTGGATCCAGAAAGAATAGGGGAGTTAGAAAAAAACAAGACAGAGGCTAGAGAGCAGTTATACCAGTGACGGTAAAAGTGTTGTACGGTGCGATGGGACTTTGGTGGGGGTGGGAATGGCACCACTCTTGATAATGAGGCTGTTTGTTGACAAGTCCTTAAGGTGACTCTAGGAGAACTAAAAATAAATGAAACAAAGGAGGACAAGAAACAGAGATGAATATCTCAGATGGAGCTTTGATTTGAATATTAATAATACTAAGAATAAGAAAAATGACCAGTGTTGGCAAAAAGAGACTCAGGTATTGCCTTTGTTAGGGAAGTTGTAATTGGCTCATACAGAATAAAAGATTGTGGTGAAATGATTTGTAAAGGGAGACAAAATGGAATAGCCTCCTTCCCACCACCCACTGTATAACAAGGCCCTGAAGTTCTAAAATTTCGTTCTATGCATCTAAATATTCCTAATAACTAACTCAGTACTTGAGATGAGTACATTTTCAATTAAATTTAGTTTAATGGAAGATTGAAACCCTTTTACAATAGTTGAAATAATTGGTGCTTACTATAGTTTATCAATCAATAAACTATACATTTTACATGTGGTCATTTGCATGTTTCACCAAATGTTTACAAATCTCCATCTCATCCCACGTCAGGGGATGCATTTTCCTCACCATTTGTAGTTAGGCATACTATATGATCACAATTGCCAAAATAAAGTGAGAAAAAGTCTTTAGGAGTCAAAGCATTTTTTTCACTGTTTTCCGTTCTTCCCCTGTGACATAGCTACCAGTAACATTTGAGTTGATGGAGACACCATAGACTTGCTTCTCTGAGGACAACAAGCAGTAAAGGTACTAGCTGCTCTACAATGGTGAAAGCTCTGTTGTCATTCTGTAAGCTTGTTAACAATGGAGCCCTCAGCCAATTGACAATAGACATATAGCATGAAAGTGAAATACATCTTATTATAAATTTCTTACATTCTGGGATTAAATGTTACTGTTACAAAATTTAGCCTATACTAACTAATACACATATGTAATGGAGTGTCTGCTTATGATGTAAAAGATGGGTATCAAAACCTTCATAGCAGGGCGCCTGGGTGGCTCAGTCGGTTAAGTGTCTGATTCTTGATTATGGCTCAGGGAATGATCTCAGGGTTTGTGAGTTCAAATCTCACTCTCTGCTGTCAGCATGGAGTCTGCTTGGGATTCTCTCTCTCCCTTTCTCTCTGCCCCTCCCCTGGTTTCTCTCTCTCTCTCTCTCTCTCCCTCTTTCTCTCTCTCTCCTCTCTGTCTGTCTCTCTCAAATAAAAAAAAATTAAAAACAAAACAAAACCCTCATTGTTATAGATCAGGAGACTGAGGCTCAGTGAGATTAAGGAAGAGAGATGAAAATGTTGAGGTGCTACCCTATTCTTCAGAGCCTGAAATATTGGCCATGTTGATAATACACTAATCCAAACATAGTTGTGGAATTCAGAAGCATCTGTTCCAAGAATTCCTATAAGCTAGCTAGAATACATAGCAATGGTTCAATATCACAAATTCAAAGTTTTTCTTACCAGAATGATTTGATTTTTTTTTTAATTTGAGATTTATAAATGATCATAAAGGACTAATACCACTATATGTGTGGGAGGTATGTGCAGATGAGTGGGAAATTAAATATCCAAGATGTTTAGAGGATAATAGAAGGTAATATTCAGAAAATAGAGAGGCTAACATTAGCTGTCACATCTTCATTATTTTGTGCAGTGTTTAGAAAAGAAAAAAGGTCCACAGCTCATCTATTTATTATATTAAAATAATTATAATTTTGAAAATGTGTGATTTTAAAAGTTCTAAAAAAACTCATGCCTACATTTTCTTCGCTTTATGTCCAAAATTTAAAAATATTAAATTAAACTTTTATTTTAGATTTCAGAGAGTATATTCTCAAGGTAATGCATAACATTTAAATAATCCTTGCTACTCCCTCACAGGTGATTTACATGTCAGACAATTCTACATGAATCCTTGTACCTTAAAAACATAGGTATAGGAGGACTCTTATGAGATCAATTCACAATTATTAAGATAGCAAGAATGGATATTAAGGACGGATGTTACAGATGGATGTTGAAAACAAAGCTATAAGAACATAAAACATATACTTCATTTTTTCATAAAGTTATCCCGTTCTCTGGCAAGCAATTTCAATTAGTGACTATTCAACCAAATCCAAATCACTCAGATATTACAGTTTCTTCACTTAAAATTGACACTGGTAATGAGATTTCAGTCTCCAAATGATTCATTTGAGATTGTACTTATGCCATACCCCTAGTTAAGGGTTGATAAATAAATGCCAAATAACATGGGGAAATGAAAATAACTTCTATAATTTGGAGAAATTCTCTCTTTTTTCATATCATGCTTTCCAATGCTGTAAATTAAGTGAATTTTCAATTGAAACTTTGAGAGTACGCTTTAGTTTCAGGTAAAAGGACTTATGCTATATCCTTATTTATTTGTTTTTTTCTACAGCCCTCAGGATCTAATGTCTGGAAGGTGCTAAAAGCAAAACTCAGCAAATGGAATTTTCTTTGCAAACTGTCTTCCAACCAAGCCAAAATTCTTTACCCTGGAGGTGACTCTGAATGCTGATAATGATTGCCATCCAAAGGGATCCTCAATGAAGTCTCATAAATTCTAGCCTCTTTCAATGACAGTTCAACATAGTTGCTAGAGTTTCTGCTTCATGATATACCTAGTAAAATTTAATATAAGGATATATAAAATGTGAGAATAATATAAATAAATTTCAATAACATATTTTAAGCTATTCTTTTGGTCTGATGCTGTTAGTCATATAAAATGTATTTTTACACTTTCTTGCATTTCTAAATAGTAGTCAAACACAAGCACATTTACATTTTTAAACAATAAAAGACTTCACTGTCAATCATACCCTAAAAACACCATTTAATGGTAAAGAAAAATATCATCTTAAAAAAAGTATCAGGATTTTAATCTCTGCACATAAAAAAGCCCCAGATTTGGAAAATTAGCAAAATGCTGCGAAGCAAGATAATAGTATATTGAAGTGCTTATTATGTCCAGAAGAGTAGAGAAAACCTGTGTAAAAGGAATAGGGAGAGGAACATCCATCTAACTGTTGAAATGAAGCCCTGCTGATTTTCAAGTATGTATGTTTTATAAAGGATTTTTTTAGTCATGTTTTTAAAAGCACAAAAATTGCTTATGGTAAGACCAGTTAAAAAAGCAATTCTCTTATGCTTTGCCTAATGTAAAAGTATATATGTATCAGATATTTTTCATACTTTAAAATCCATAACACAAGCTAGTTTAATGAAACTCAAAACACAAATAGTGAAATCTGGTAAAATAACACCACCTGATCTGTTTGACCTACTTTTCTCATTGCCCACACGGTATATCAACTAGATTACAAAGATGTTTTCTGTAAAAATTATGAACACAAAGTAGACAGAAATTAATAATACTTAAAGTGTGAAAGACAAGAATATATATGCCCTGGTTAATAGATACCTGTATCTGCAAATGAGACAGGCCTCTTGAGGTATTATATTTGGTGCATTAGCCCTTTACCCAATTATCTCCACCACATTGCTTCCCTTTTTTATTATTATTATTTTTCTTTCTAAGGTTTAAAATTCAAGCATGGAGAGGGAGAGAGAGAGAGAGAGAGAGAGAGAGAGAGAGAGAGAGAGAATACTGTACATTAGTATCAGGTCAAATCAATATTGCAGGTTAAGGAAAAATAACAAAGCTAGAAAGAAATCAGTGGTGTAAAATTGTATCCCAGTTGCTAACAATACTTTCTTTTCTTTGGAACTAGGTCACTTAGGTGATTGGGGGGGGGGGGGTGTGGGCAGGGGAGGAAGGGCAAGGTGGAGAGAAAGGCCCTTGACCTAAATAAAATGCTTTATGCTTTTTCCTCCTTTATTTACGTATTCATTAACCACTTAGAAATATCTAATAACAATTGCTATCAATTGCTATTGGTTGTGGAGAACTTACTATGTGCCAGATGCTTTATCTCTACTTGTTACGATTACCAAGAATGACAGTTAAGGTCAGTCTCATTTGAAAGATAAAGAACTGGAGGTTTACAGATGCTAAGTGACTTATCCCAGTTCTTACCGCAGTTGGTATGTGCTGCAACTAGGGTTTGGGTGCAGGTTTGTCTGATTTTAATTCTGTACTTTCTCCTACTGTGTTGTGCTAGGCAATAGGAATGAGGAAATTCTGCTGAAATTCTAACAGGAAGGAAAGCATAAAACGTTCTTTTTAAAAGGTGTGTTGGTATGGAAAAGAAGCAAAGACCTCTTAAATCTGGTCTGTAAATCATGGGGACACAATATTAGATATGATTCTCATGTTATACACTACTTCATCATAATGCAATAGGTATTCAAAATCTAGTTCAAATTCACAGATATATGCATAAAAAGAGATTCAAATCAATGGATCACTGTACACATGAATCAAAGTCTTACAACCAATCAAAGTAGCAAGAAGTAATCTAGAATAACAATTCCTGGTCATTTTTACCACTACTAAAACATTTAAAGCCTCAAAAAGAATAACTGGTGGTATTTCTGAAACTATACTCACTGACCCCCCAAAAATATTTTATTTCTCCTTTATTTAGTTTTTAATCTGTTGTATGTTCTAATACAAGTTTAGTATACTAATGGAGGTGGCAGTGACCTTGATTCTGAACAGATGACATTTGTGTTAGTTGCCATAAATCCTGGCATTACAAGGAGGGAGAAATAAAGCAGTATATTTGGTTTCTGTTTAATGCTTATATTAAAAAGATAGTCCAATTTTATTTTTATACTTGGAGAAGTTGAGGCACAGAAACAAAGCTAATGATATATCTACATGTAACTATTAAATATCTGAAGCCACGTTTAAGTCCATATCTACCTAAACAAAAACAATAAGCTATTTTTACTACACAGTAGAGTCCCTTCAAAGGGGATAACATCTTCAACACCTTCGAAAAGAGGGGAACAAATAATAGATAAAGAGGCAAAGAACAAAAAAAATATGTGACACGAAGTGTCTGGGTGACTCAGCTGATTAAATGTCCAACTCTTGATTTCGGCTCTGGTCATGATCTCACGGTTCATTAGATGGAGCCCCACATTGGACTCTGTACTAACAGCACAGAGCCTGGTTGGGATTCTCTCCCTCTCTCGTCCCTCCCACCCCCCACTCATGATCTCTCTCTTTCTCTCAAAATAAATAAATAAGCTTAAAAAGGGAGAGAAATATATGACAGATCACTTTCCTGTTTTGTGGTCCTCTCTGGATCTTTATATTTGTTCTCTGATATTCAGTATCAGATGTCACCGCCAGCACCGGAAAACACATTTTAAATAATGTTGATTTAAATTAGCTTAAAGAAAGGATGTCACAAAGAATATTTCTAATTTTGACTGCAAACATAAAGTTCCCAGTGTGAGAAAGCAATGGGTAGATTTGGAAGATATCTTTGATTGCTTTTTTTTTAATGTTTTTATTTATTTTTGAGACAGAGAGAGACAGAGCATGAGCAGGGGAGGGGCAGAGAGAGAGGGAGACACAGAATCTGAAGCAGGCTCCAGGCTCTGAGTTGTCAGCACAGAGCCCGATGAGGGGCTAGAACCCACGGACCTTGAGATCATGACATGAGCTGAAGTCCTATGCTTAACCGACTGAGCCACCCAGGCACCCCATCTTTGATTGCTTTTTAAAAACGCCATGGATTTGCAATCAAATACTCACCAAAAATCTGCATTTTTTTGTTTAAAATATTTTACATTAATTTTTTTGTATAAAATATTTTACATTAATTTTTTTGTATATATCCTTTATTAAGCATATGATCTGGGGAAGAAAAAATAAATTTTCTCTTTTTTGTTAGCTGCCTTGACAGTAGGCAAGAAATATACTTTCCATTTTGTCCCAATTGCTAGGAATCTTAGAACTAACTGTTGGGCTTTTGTCTTTTATTATCTTTGTTGATGTGTATTTATCTGGATACATGTATTTTTATTCTAATAGATCGCAAATAATTTTTAGCACTTAGTTTGGTACAAACAAACATACAAAATAAAGATGTGAGACTTTTTTTGGTTTTATAACAGATGCTCATTTTTAAAACATTCTTTGTTAATATATTTTATTAAAAATGTCTTAAGACAGCGAGCTCCCTTTTTCCTTTCTTGGCAATTAATAAGACTAATTCAAGGTTATAGTAATTTCTCTCTGTATTATTTTTTTTCTTCTTTCTCCTCCTAAGAAACTTTCTCCTTTTTAGAAACTTTGTTTATTTAAAAAAATTTAGAGATATTTTGCCATGTTACCCTAAGGGATATTTTAGTGCCATCACTACTACTGACAATGAACTAAGTTTGCATGCCTTGCGAAGGCACCATAGTTGCAATTAATCTTAAGTAGAATGTATATGGTGGTTTCAGTTTAATCTTTAATGGGCTATACAGTACATAATAAAATTACCACAGAGAATTGATGAGTAGCATTTAATTAGCAGATGAAAGCCTAATCTTAAATACTGCAATATCTATTTTCTCAAAGACATAATGATTCTTGAGAAAAATATACAAAGCATAGGAAAAATATAAAGGGGTATATTTATTTAGACTATTTAAGCACAGACCACAAGGGTAAATGAGGGGAGGCTATTGACATTTGAAATATTCATGGATAGTAGTAGTTAAGAACAAATTAAAGGTCTGGCTGTCTGGTCTCAACTCTAATCTTCTCTCTTAACTGTTTTGCCCTCATAGCAGAATCTGAAACAAAGTTTTCAGCACCACCCACTACTTTACTAAAAAAAAGAAGGGAGGGAAAAGAAAAATAAAAGAGGGAGAGCAATATAAGAATGTGTTGCTAGGGGCGCCTGGGTGGCTCAGTCGGTTGAGCAGCCGACTTCGGCTCAGGTCATGATCTCGCGGTCCGCGAGTTCGAGCCCTGCGTCAGGCTCTGGGCTGACGGCTCAGAGCCTGGAGCCCGTTTCAGGTTCTGTGTCTCCCTCTCTCTCTGCCCCTTCCCCGTTCATGCTCTGTCTCTCTCTGTCTCAAAAATAAATAAAACGTTTAAAAAAAAAAAAAAAAAGAATGTGTTGCTAAGCCGGCCATCACTTAGTGTCAAGTGTGACTTGAACTCATGAGATCATCATCCAAAAGAGAAACAAACTTTCTCAGGACATTTATTCTCAGGTTTGGAATAGAATTTATCCTCTGACTCCCATCTTTTAATAATCAAATTTCACCCAATGATCAAATTTCACCGTCACTAGACTGTGACTTCATTTGTATTTCTGGGTTGCATATATTGTGGTCCTGAATAGACCTGCAACCATTCTTCAGGGAACTTGAGAGCTCTAAAACAAGAGATAAATGGTTTTCAGAATATCCATGGGATGAGACACTGTTGGGTTTTTCCTGATGCGGTTGGCTGGAGTCCACACAGAGTAGGTGATCAGAATAGTGACATAGTCTGGAACAAATAATCAAAAATTTCAGAGATAGCAAGGTTAAGACAATTTCCAGTAGCACACAAGAAATGTCTGTCCGAATAGTCTTCAGATCTCCTGATACTTTCCTTAAAATCCAGCTACTGAATATAATATGATACCTCCATAATTTTAAGGTGTACTTACTTCTTTCCCAAGAGGTAAGGTGGATTTCCAATCAGGGGCAACATCTCCTTTAACCCAATTTATCTGTGAAGCAGGCCTCATTTTATTTTTATTCTTATCAATTGTTGACAAGAAATATTTTCAGAAGGCCCTAGACATGACCTTGAAAAAGAGTGTTAATGCAATTGAAGCTGATGACATGGGAGTTTTGGCCACCTGTATATCTGATTTGTTAATACTTTCTAGGTTTGTTCAGCTCAGATCTCACATACCATTTTTATTGTACGATGAGATATGGCTTTGCACTACCAAACCTACGCCTCAGTGGGTCTAATAACACCCAAGTTAGGATGAGGAATGGTGGTTGCACAGGGATCTGGTATCCCATGGTCAGGATCTTTCTGTACTAGGACCGAGTGGTATATTAGAAGTTATTGTTTCCAATGCAAATTAATTTCTTGGTGATAGAAAGCTTGACTTTGCTCTACAGTCTAGGATTCTACACATCAATTTTTCTTACTGGGGTTTGCCAGAGATTCAATATAGCATTTTAAATATACCATTGATACGTTTAGCACTATGAGATCTTCTGAGTCACATTACTTTGAATGATAGAGCAGCTTGCACCACAGTCTTGATTTCGCAGAATACTTTCTTGCTGTTAGTACTGCTAAAAACTGGCATTATTTTAGTCATTCAATAAGTAGATCATAATAGTGTTTTAAAGTATGTTAAAAGCTGCCTCAAGAAATCCAGAGAGGCACACCAAGTTCTATGAGTAAGAAATATGAGGTAAATTCAATTTTTATTCATCTAAAAAAATGTTCTGATATGCTCTAGATACTTGAAACCCAAAATATTCACTGATATAGCAGGTCCCTGCATCTTCAACAGGATTTTTCTTCACTCTCTGGCAACCTGATATCTTCCAAAGGCACACAGAACACTTGTTAGTTCCTGATTATGGGTCAAAATAGCATGATACATAATTATAATAGTCCAACATGATGTTTTGCAGAATAACAAGAGGATTAATGTTCTTTTTTTTTTCCTTGGATGACTCTAGACTTTATTTTCCTTCTTCTTTTTTTCAATATATGAAGTTTATTGTCAGATTGGTTTCCATACAACACCCAGTGCTCATCCCAAAAGGTGCCCTCCTCACAACCCATCACCCACCCACCCTCCCTCCCAACCCCCATCAACCCTCAGTTTGTTCTCAGTTTTTAAGACTCTCTTATGCTTTGGCTCTCTTCCACTCTAACCTCCTTTTTTTTTTCCTTCCCCTCCCCCATGGGTTTCTGTTAACTTTCTCCGGATCCACATAAGAGTGAAACCATATGGTATCTGTCTTTCTCTGTATGGCTTATTTCACTTAGCATCACACTCTCCAATTCCATCCATGTTGCTATAAAGGGCCATATTTCATTCTTTCTCATTGCCACATAGTACTCCACTGTGTATATAAACCACAATTCCTTTATCCATTCATCAGTTGATGGACATTTAGGCTCTTTCCACAATTTGGGTATTGTTGAGAGTGTGCTATAAACATTGGGGTACAAGTGCCCCTATGCATCAGTACTCCTGTATCCCTTGGGTAAATTCCTAGCAGTGCTATTGCTGGGTCATAGGGTAGGTCTATTTTTAATTTTTTGAGGAACCTCCACACTGTTTTCCAGAGCGGCTGCACCAATTTGCATTCCCACCAACAGTGCGAGAGGGTTCCCATTTCTCCACATCCTCGCCAGCATCTATAGTCTCCTGATTTGTTCATTTTGGCCACTCTGACTGGCGTGAGGTGATATCTGAGTGTGGTTTTGATTTGTATTTCGCTGATGAGGAGCGACATTGAGCATCTTTTCATGTGCCTTTTGGCCATCCGGATGTCTTCTTTAGAGAAGTGTCTATTCGTGTTTTCTGCCCATTTCTTCACTGGGTTATTTGTTTTTTGGGTGTGGAGTTTGGTTGGTGAGCTCTTTATAGATTTTGGATACTAGCCCTTTGTCCCATATGTCATTTGCAAATATCTTTTCCCATTCCGTTGGTTGCCTTTCAGTTTTGTTGGTTGTTTCCTTTGCTGTGCAGAAGCTTTTTATCTTCATAAGGTCCCAGTAATTCACTTTTGCTTTTAATTCCCTTGCCTTTGGGGATGTGTTGAGTAAGAGATTGCTACGGCTGAGGTCAGAGAGGTCTTTTCCTACTTTCTCCTCTAGGGTTTTGATGGTTTCCTGTCTCACATTCAGGTCCTTTATCCATTTTGAGTTTATTTTTGTGAATGGTGTGAGAGACTGGTCTAGTTTCAATCTTCTGCATGTTGCTGTCCAGTTCTCCCAGCACCATTTGTTAAAGATACTATCTTTTTTCCATTAGATATTCTTTCCTGCTTTGTCAAAGATGAGTTGGCCATACGTTTGTGGGTCTAGTTCTGGGGTTTCTATTCTACTCCATTGGTCTATGTGTCTGTTTTTGTGCCAATACCATGCTGTCTTGATGGTTACAGCTTTGTAGTAGAGGTTAAAGTCTGGGATTGTGATGCCTCCTGCTTTGGTCTTCTTCTTCAAAATTACTTTGGCTATTGGGGCCTTTTGTTGTTCTATATGAATTTTAGGTTGCTTGTTCTAGTTTTGAGAAGAATGCTGGTGCAGTTTTGATTGGGATTGCATTGAATGTGTAGATAGTTTTGGGTGGTATTGGCATTTTGACAATATTTATTCTTCCAATCCATGAGCATGGAATGTTTGTCCATTTCTTTATATCTTCATCAATTTCCTTCATAAGCTTTCTATAGTTTTCAGCATACAGATCTTTTACATCTTTGGTTAGATTTATTCCTAGGTATTTTATGCTTCTTGGTACAACTGTGAATGGGATCAGTTTCTTTTTTTGTCTTTCTGTTGCTTCATTATTAGTGTATAAGAATGCAACTGATTTCTGTACATTGATTTTGTATCCTGCAACTTTGCTAAATTCATGTATCAGTTCTAGCAGACTTCTGGTGGAGTCTATCGGATTTTCTTTTTTTTTTTTTTTTTTTTTATTTTTTAATATATGAAATTTACTGTCAAATTGGTTTCCATACAACACCCAGTGCTCATCCCAAAAGGTGCCCTCCTCAATACCCATCACCCACCCTGCCCTCCCTCCCACCCTGCCCTCCCTCCCACCCCCCATCAACCCTCAGTTTGTTCTCAGTTTTTAACAGTCTCTTATGTTTTGGCTCTCTCCCACTCTAGCCTCTTTTTTTTTTTTTTCCTTCCCCTCCCCCATGGGTTTCTGTTATGTTTCTCAGGATCCACATAAGAGTGAAACCATATGGTATCTGTCTTTCTCTGTATGGCTTATTTCACTTAGCATCACACTCTCCAGTTCCATCCATGTTGCTACAAAAGGCCATATTTCATTTTTTCTCATTGCCACGTAGTATTCCATTGTGTATATAAACCACAATTTCTTTATCCATTCATCAGTTGATGGACATTTAGGCTCTTTCCATAATTTGGCTATTGTTGAGAGTGCCGCTATAAACATTGGGGTACAGGTGCCCCTATGCATCAGTACTCCTGTATCCCTTGGATAAATTCCTAGCAGTGCTATTGCTGGGTCATAGGGTAGGTCTATTTTTAATTTTCTGAGGAACCTCCACACTGCTTTCCAGAGCGGCTGCACCAATTTGCATTCCCACCAACAGTGCAAGAGGGTTCCTGTTTCTCCACATCCTCTCCAGCATCTAGAGTCTCCTGATTTCTTCATTTTGGCCACTCTGACTGGCGTGAGGTGGTATCTGAGTGTGGTTTTGATTTGTATTTCCCTGGTAAGGAGCGACGTTGAACATCTTTTCATGTGCCTGTTGGCCATCCGGATGTCTTCTTTAGAGAAGTGTCTATTCATGTTTTCTGCCCATTTCTTCACTGGGTTATTTGTTTTTCGGGTGTGGAGTTTGATGAGCTCTTTATAGATTTTGGATACTAGCCCTTTGTCCGATGTGTCATTTGCAAATATCTTTTCCCATTCCGTTGGTTGCCTTTTAGTTTTGTTGGTTGTTTCCTTTGCTGGGCAGAAGCTTTTTATCTTCATAAGGTCCCAGTAATTCACTTTTGCTTTTAATTCCCTTGCCTTTGGGGATGTGCCGAGTAAGAGATTGCTACGGCTGAGGTCAGAGAGGTCTTTTCCTGCTTTCTCCTCTAAGGTTTTGATGGTTTCCTGTCTCACATTCAGGTCCTTTATCCATTTTGAGTTTATTTTTGTGAATGGGGTGAGAAAGTGGTCTAGTTTCAACCTTCTGCAAGTTGCTGTCCAGTTCTCCCAGCACCATTTGTTAAAGAGACTGTCTTTTTTCCATTGGATGTTCTTTCCTGCTTTGTCAAAGATGAGTTGGCCATACGTTTGTGGGTCTAGTTCTGGGGCTTCTATTCTACTCCATTGGTCTATGTGTCTGTTTTTATGCCAATACCATGCTGACTTGATGATGACAGCTTTGTAGTAGAGGCTAAAGTCTGGGATTGTGATGCCTCCTGCTTTGGTCTTCTTCTTCAAAATTACTTTGGCTATTCGGGGCCTTTTGTGGTTCCATATGAATTTTAGGATTGCTTGTTCTAGTTTCGAGAAGAATGCTGGTGCAATTTTGATTGGGATTGCATTGAATGTGTAGATAGCTTTGGGTAGTATTGACATTTTGACAATATTTATTCTTCCAATCCATGAGCAGGGAATGTCTTTCCATTTCTTTATATCTTCTTCAATTACCTGCATAAGCTTTCTATAGTTTTCAGCATACAGATCTTTTACATCTTTGGTTAGATTTATTCCTAGGTATTTTATGCTTCTTGGTGCAATTGTGAATGGGATCAGTTTCTTCATTTGTCTTTCTGTTGCTTCATTGTTAGTGTATAAGAATGCAACTGATTTCTGCACATTGATTTTGTATCCTGCAACTTTGCTGAATTCATGTATCAGTTCTAGCAGGCTTTTGGTGGAGTCTATCGGATTTTCCATGTATAATATCATGTCATCTGCAAAAAGCGAAAGCTTGACTTCATCTCTGCCAATTTTGATGCTTTTGATTTCCTTTTGTTGTCTGATTGCTGATGCTAGAACTTCCAGCACTATGTTAAACAAGAGCGGTGACAGTGGGCATCCCTGTCGTGTTCCTGATCTCAGGGAAAAAGCTCTCAGTTTTTCCCTGTTGAGGATGATGTTAGCTGTGGGCTTTTCATAAATGGCCTTTATGATCTTTAAGTATGTTCCTTCTATCCCGACTTTCTCAAGGGTTTTTATTAAGAAAGGGTGCTGGATTTTGTCAAAGGCCTTTTCTGCATCGATTGACAGGATCATATGGTTCTTCTCTTTTTTTTTGTTAATGTGATGTATCACGTTGATCGATTTGCGAATGTTGAACCAGCCCTGCATCCCAGGAATGAATCCCACTTGATCATGGTGAATAATTCTTTTTATATGCTGTTGAATTCGATTTGCTAGTATCTTATTAAGAATTTTTCCAACCATATTCATCAGGGATATTGGCCTGTAGTTCTCTTTTTTTACTGGGTCTCTGTCTGGTTTAGGAATCAAAGTAATACTGGCTTCATAGAATGAGTCTGGAAGTTTTCCTTCCCTTTCTATTTCTTGGAATAGCTTGAAAAGGATAGGTATTATCTCTGCTTTAAACGTCTGGTAGAACTCCCCTGGGAAGCCATCTGGTCCTGGACTCTTATTTGTTGGGAGATTTTTGATAACCGATTCAATTTCTTCGCTGGTTATGGGTCTGTTCAAGCTTTCTATTGCCTCCTGATTGAGTTTTGGAAGAGTGTGAGTGTTTAGAAATTTGTCCATTTCTTCCAGGTTGTCCAATTTGCTGGCATATAATTTTTCATAGTATTCCCTGATAATTGTTTGTATCTCTGAAGGATTGGTTGTAATCATTCCATTTTCATTCATGATTTTATCTATTTGGGTCATCTCCCTTTTCTTTTTGAGAAGCCTGGCTAGAGGTTTGTCAATTTTGTTTATTTTTTCAAAAAACCAACTTTTGGTTTCGTTGATCTGCTCTACAGTTTTTTTAGATTCTATATTGTTTATTTCTGCTCTGATCTTTATTATTTCTCTTCTTCTGCTGGGTTTAGGCTGCCTTTGCTGTTCTGCTTCTATTTCCTTTAGGTGTGCTGTTAGATTTTGTATTTGGGATTTTTCTTGTTTCTTGAGATAGGCCTGGATTGCAATGTATTTTCCTCTCAGGACTGCCTTCGCTGCATCCCAAAGCGTTTGGATTGTTGTATTTTCATTTTCGTTTGTTTCCATGTATATTTTAATTTCTTCTCTAATTGCCTGGTTGACCCACTCATTCGTTAGTAGGGTGTTCTTTAACCTCCATGCTTTTGGAGGTCTTCCAGACTTTTTCCTGTGGTTGATTTCAAGCTTCATAGCATTGTGGTCTGAAAGTATGCATGGTATGATTTCAATTCTTGTATACTTATGAAGGGCTGTTTTGTGACTCGGTATGTGATCTATCTTGGAGAATGTTCCATGTGCACTCGAGAAGAAAGTATATTCTGTTGCTTTGGGATGCAGAGTTCTAAATATATCTGTCAAGTCCATCTGATCCAATGTATCATTCAGGCCCCTTGTTTCTTTATTGACTGTGTGTCTAGATGATCTATCCATTTCTGTAAGTGGGGTGTTAAAGTCCCCTGCAATTACCACATTCTTATCAATAAGGTTGCTTATGTTTATGAGTAATTGTATTATATATCTGGGGGCTCGGGTATTTGGCGCATAGACATTTATAATAGTTAGCTCTTCCTGGTGGATAGACCCTGTGATTATTATATAATGCCCTTCTTCATCTCTTGTCACAGCCTTTAATTTAAAGTCTAGTTTGTTGGGGCGCCTGGGTGGCGCAGTCGGTTGAGCGTCCGACTTCAGCCAGGTCACGATCTCGCGGTCCGTGAGTTCGAGCCCCGCGTCAGGCTCTGGGCTGATGGCTCGGAGCCTGGAGCCTGTTTCCGATTCTGTGTCTCCCTCTCTCTCTGCCCCTCCCCCGTTCATGCTCTGTCTCTCTCTGTCCCAAAAATAAATAAAAAACGTTGAAAAAAAAAAAAAAAAAATAAAGTCTAGTTTGTCTGATATAAGTATGGCTACTCCAGCTTTCTTTTGGCTTCCAGGAGCATGATAGATAGTTCTCCATCCCCTCACTCTCAATCTAAAGGTGTCCTCAGATCTAAAATGAGTCTCTTGTAGACAGCAAATAGATGGGTCTTGTTTTTTTATCCATTCTGATACCCTATGTCTTTTAGTTGGCGCATTTAATCCATTTACATTCAGTGTTATTATAGAAAGATATGGGTTTAGAGTCATTGTGATGTCTGTATGTTTTATGCTTGTAGTGATGTCTCTGGTACTTTGTCTCACAGGATCCCCCTTAGGATCTCTTGTAGGGCTGGTTTCGTGGTGACAAATTCCTTCAGTTTTTGTTTGTTTGGGAAGACCTTTATCTCTCCTTCTATTCTAAATGACAGACTTGCTGGATAAAGGATTCTCGGCTGCATATTTTTTCTGTTTAGCACACTGTAGATATCGTGCCAAGCCTTTCTGGCCTGCCAAGTTTCAAAGGAGAGATCAGTCACGAGTCTTATAGGTCTCCCTTTATATGTGAGGGCACGTTTATCCCTTGCTGCTTTCAGAATTTTCTCTTTATCCTTGTATTTTGCCAGTTTCACTATGATATGTCATGCAGAAGATCGATTCAAGTTACGTCTGAAGGGAGTTCTCTGTGCCTCTTGGATTTCAATGCCTTTTTCCTTCCCCAGTTCAGGGAAGTTCTCAGCTATAATTTGTTCAAGTACCCCTTCAGCACCTTTCCCTCTCTCTTCCTCCTCTGGGATACCCATTATGCGTATATTATTTTTTTTTTAGTGTATCACTTAGTTCTCTAATTTTCCCCTCATACTCCTGGATTTTTTTATCTCTCTTTCTTTCGGCTTCCTCTTTCTCCATAACTTTATCTTCTAGTTCACCTATTCTCTCCTCTGCCTTTTCAAGCCGAGCCATCGTGGATTCCATTTTGTTTTGCATTTCGTTTAAAGCGTTTTTCAACTCCTCGTGACTGTTCCTTAGTCCCTCGATCTTTGTGGCAAGAGATTCTCTGCTGTCCTGTATACTGTTTTCAAGCCCAGCGATTAATTTTATGACTATTATTCTAAATTCACTTTCTGTTATATTATTTAAATCCTTTTTGATCAGTTCATTAGCTGTTGTTATTTCCTGGAGATTCTTCTGAGGGGAATTCTTCCGTTTGGTCATTTTGGAGAGTCCCTTGCGTGGTGAGGACCTGCAGGGCACTTCCCCTGTGCTGTGGTGTATAACTGGAGTTAGTGGGCGGGGCCACAGTCCGACCCGATGTCTGCCCCAGCCCACTGCTGGGGCCACAGTCAGACTGGTGTGTGCCTTCTCTTCCCCTCTCCTAGGGGCGGGATTCACTGTGGGGTGGCGTGTCCCCTCTGGGCTACTTGCACACTGCCAGGCTTGTGTTGCTGGGGATCTGGCGTATTAGCTGGGGTGGGTAGGCAAGGTGCACGGGGCTGGAGGGGCAGGCTTAGCTCGCTTCTCCTTAGGTGATCCACTTCAGGAGGAGCCCTGTGGCAGCGGGAGGGAGTCAGATCCGCTGCCGGAGGTTTGGCTCCGCAGAAGCACAGAGTTGGGTGTTTGCGCGGAGCGAGCAAGTTCCCTGGCAGGAACTGGTTCCCTTTGGGATTTTGGCTGGGGGATGGGCGGGGGAGATGGCGCTGGCGCCTTTGTTCCCCGCCAAGCTGAGCTCTGCCGTCCGGGGGCTCAGCAGCTCTCCCTCCCTTTGTCCTCCAGCCTTCCCGCTTTCCGAGCAGAGCTGTTCACTTATGACCTCCCAGACGCTAAGTCGCGCTTGCTGTCGGAACACAGTCCGTCCGGCCCCTCCGCTTTTGCCAGCCAGACTCGGGGGCTCTGCTTGGCCGGCGAGCCGCCCCTCTGCCCCGGCTCCCTCCCGCCAGTCCGTGGAGCGCGCACCGCCTCGCCGCCCTTCCTACCCTCTTCCGTGGGCCTCTAGTCTGCACTTGACTCCGGAGACTCCCTTCTGCTAATCCTCTGGAGGTTTTCTGGGTTCTTTAGGCAGGTGTAGGTGGAATCTAAGTGATCGGCAGGACGCGCTGTGAGACCCGCGTCCTCCTATGCCGCCATCTTCCGGAACCTCAGTCTATCGGATTTTCCATGTATAATATCATGTCATCCGCAAAAAACGAAAGCTTAACTTCATCTCTGCCAATTTTGATGCCTTTGATTTCCTTTTGTTGTCTGATTGCTGATGCTAGAACTTCTAACACTATGTTAAACAACAGCAGTGAGAGTGGACATCCCTGTCGTGTTCCTGATCTCAGGGAAAAAGCTCTCAGTTTTTCCCCATTGAGGATGATGTTAGCTGTGGGCTTTTCATAAATGGCTTTTATGATCTTTAAGTATGTTCCTTCTATCCCAACTTTCTCGAAGGTTTTTATTAAGAAAGGGTGCTGGATTTTGTCAAAGGCCTTTTCTGCATCGATTGACAGGATCATATGGTTCTTATCTTTCTTTTATTAATGTGATGTAGCACATTGATTGACTTGCGAATGTTGAACCAGCCCTGCATCCCAGGAATGAATCCCACTTGATCATGGTGAATAATTCTTTTTATATGCTGTTGAATTCGATTTGCTAGTATCTTATTGAGAATTTTTCCAACCATATTCATCAGGAATATTGACCTGTAGTTCTCTTTTTTTACTGGGTCTCTGTCTGGTTTAGGAATCAAAGTAATACTGGCTTCATAGAATGAGTCTGGAAGTTTTCCTTCCCTTTCTATTTCTTGGAATAGCTTGAAAAGGATAGGTATTATCTCTGCTTTAAACGTCTGGTAGAACTCCCCTGGGAAGCCATCCGGTCCTGGACTCTTATTTGTTGGGAGATTTTTGATGACTGATTCAATTTCTTGGCTGGTTATGGGTCTGTTCAAGCTTTCTATTGCCTCCTGATTGAGTTTTGGAAGAATGTGGGTGTTTAGGAATTTGTCCATTTCTTCCAGGTTGTCCAGTTTATTGGCATATAATTTTTCAAAGTATTCCCTGATAATTGCTTGTATCTCTGAGGGATTGGTTGTAATAATTCCATTTTCATTCATGATTTTATCTATTTGGGTCATCTCCCTTTTCTTTTTGAGAAGCCTGGCTAGAGGTTTCTCAATTTTGTTTATTTTTTCAAAAAACCAACTCTTAGTTTCGTTGATCTGCTCTACAGTTTTTTTAGATTCTATATTGTTTATTTCTGCTCTGATCTTTATTATTTCTCTTCTTCTGCTGTGTTTAGGCTGTCTTTGCTGTTCTGCTTCTATTTCCTTTAGGTGTGCTGTTAGATTTTGTATTTGGGATTTTTCTTGTTTCTTGAGATAGGCCTGGATTGCAATGTATTTTCCTCTCAGGACTGCCTTCACTGCATCCCAAAGCGTTTGGATTGTTGTATTTTCATTTTCATTTGTTTCCATATATTTTTTAATTTCTTCTCCAATTGCCTGGTTGACCCATTCATTCTTCAGTAGGGTGTTCTTTAACCTCCGTGCTTTTGGAGGTTTTCCAGACTTTTTCCTGTGGTTGATTTCAAGCTTCATAGCATTGTGGTCTGAAAGTATGCATGGTATGATTTCAATTCTTGTATACTTATGAAGGGCTGTTTTGTGACTCAGTATGTGATCTATCTTGGAGAATGTTCCATGTGCATCGAGAAGAAAGTGTATTCTGTTGCTTTGGGATGCAGAGTTCTAAATATATCTGTCAAGTCCATCAGATCCAATGTATCCTTCAGGGTCCTTGTTTCTTTATTGACTGTGTGTCTAGATGATCTATCCATTTCTGTAAGTGGAGTGTTAAAGTCCCCTGCAATTACCACATTCTTATCTATAAAGTTGCTTATGTTTGTGAGTAATTGTTTTATATATTTGGGGGCTCCCATATTTGATGCATAGACGTTTATAATGGTTAGTTCTTCTTGATGGATAGATCCTGTGATTATTATATAATGCCCTTCTTCATCTCTTGTCACAGCCTTTAATTTAAAGTCTAGTTTGTCTGATATAAGTATGGCTACTCCAGCTTTCTTTTGGCTTCCAGTAGCATGATAAATAGTTCTCCATCCCCTCACTCTCAATCTGAAGGTGTCCTCAGGTCTAGAATGAGTCTCTTGTAGACAGCAAATAGATGGGTCTTGTTTTTTTATCCATTCTGATACCCTATGTCTTTTGGTTGGCTCATTTAGTCCATTTACATTCAGTGTTATTATAGAAAGTATGGGTTTAGAGTCATTGTGATGTCCATAGGTTTCATGCTTGTAGCGATGTCTCTGGTACTTTGTCTCACAGGATCCCCCTTAGGATCTCTTGTAGGGCTGGTTTAGTGGTGATGAATTCCTTCAGTTTTTGTTTGTTTGGGAAGACCTTTATCTCTCCTTCCATTCTAAATGACAGACTTGCTGGATAAAGGATTCTCGGCTGCATATTTTTTTCTGTTCATCACATTGAAGATCTCCTGCCATTCCTTTCTGGCCTGCCAAGTTTCAGTAGAGAGATCGGTCACAAGTCTTATAGGTCTCCCTTTATATGTTAGAGCACGTTTATCTCTAGCTGCTTTCAGAATTTTCTCTTTATCCTTGTATTTTGCCAGTTTCACTATGATATGTCATGCAGAAGATCGATTCATGTTACATCTGAAGGGAGTTCTCTATGCCTCTTGGATTTCAATGCCTTTTTCCTTCCCCAGATCCAGGAAGTTCTCAGCTATTTTTTCTTCAAGTACACCTTCAGCACCTTTCCCTCTCTTTTCCTCCTCTGGAATACCAATTATGCATATATTATTTCCCTTTAGTGCATCACTTAGTTGTCTAATTTTCCCCTCATACTCCTGAATTTTTTTATCTCTCTTTTTCTCAGCTTCTTCTTTTTCCATAATTTTATCTTCTAGTTCACCTATTCTCTCCTCTGCCTCTTCAATCTGAGCCATAGTTGTCTCCATTTTATTTTGCAGCTCACTGATAGCATTTTTTAGCTCCTCCTGGCTGTTCCTTAGTCCCTTGATATCTGTAGCAAGAGATTGTCTGCTGTCCTTTATACTGTTTTCAAGCCCAGCAATTAATTTTATGACTATTATTCTAAATTCAATTTCTGTTATATTGTTTAAATCATTTTTGATCAGTTCGTTAGCTGTTGTTATTTCCTGGACGTTTTTCTGAGGGGAATTCTTCCATTTCATTATTTTGGATAGTCCCTGGAGTAGTGCGGGACTTGGGGGCACTTCCCCTGTGCTGTCTTGAATAACTTGCGTTGGTGGGCGGGGCTGCAGTCAGACCTGATTTCTGCCCCCAGCCCACCGCTGGGGACACAGTCAGACTGGTGTGTGCCTTCTCTTCCCCTCTCCTAGGGGGGGATTCACTGTGGGGTGGCGTGACCCGTCTGGGCTACTTGCACACTGCCAGGCTTGTGGTGCCTGGGATCTGGCGTATTAGTTGGGGTGGATCGGCAAGGTGCACAGGGGCGGGAGGGGCATGCTCAGCTTGCTTTTCCTTTGGCGATCCGCTTCAGGAGGGGCCCTGCTGCACCGGGAGCGAGTCATACCCGCTGGAGGGATGGATCCTCTTCCGTGGGCCTCACGTCTGCGCCTGGCTCCGGAGACTCCGTTCTTCTAGTCTTCTGGCAGTTTTCTGGGTTATTTAGGCAGGTGTAGGTGGAATCTAAGTGATCAGCAGGATGGGCGGTGAGCCCAGCGTCCTCCTACGCCACCATCTTCCCAGGATCCTCCGGATTAATGTTCTTTTATGGAGTGTTTGGCTGGCTAAGTTGGTTACTTTTGACTGTTGATTTCAGCTCAGGTCATGACTGCATGGTTCCTGGGATGGAATCCTGCATCTGGCTCTGTGCTGACAGAACAAATCCTGCTTGGAATTTTCTCTCCATCTAACTCTGCCCTTCCTCTGCTCATGTGAATGTTCTCTCTAAACAAACACACAAACTTAAAAAAAAATAGATGATCAATGTTCCTGCATAGCATATCGTGAACATGAGAATTATTTAATATAGCCCTGAGACTATTGGTGAATCCTGTCCCAACTATGCTATCCCTGCTATGTGATGGCAAACAGGTTTTGGCCCTCTTTCTGTTGGAATCAAGAAGAATGTAATTGCCAAATAAATTCTTGTGTGCCAGGTGCCAGAGAAATGTGACATTTCATTAATAAATATAACGTGTTAAGCATACAGTTGCACTTGGGGCTATATCTTAGGTAAGTGAAATGTAGCCCTTACATAGCTATCTATAAATCGATTTTTTAAGTTTATTTAATTATTTTAAGAGGGAGAGGGGGAGAGAGAGAGAGAGAGAGAGAGAGAGAGAGAATCCCAAGGAGGCTCCACGCTCAGCACAGAGCCTGATGTGGGGCTCCATCTCATGAACTGTGAGACCATGACCTAAGCCAAAATCAAAAGTTGGGTGCTTAACTGACTGAGCCACCCAGGCACCCCAGGTTCAGTTTTTTCGATTGTCTTTTTTTCTAGAAGCCCAGTAGATGAATTGAATGGGATTATCACAGGAACTACTACTGCTGTTTTCCTTAAGTATCAGATGGTGATGCTTATCATTATAGTTCCTGCAATATGGTATTGTTTTTATATATTCTCCAGGATAGAGAACTTCTACTTGACTTTTTTTTGGTGGGGGGAGAGGTTGTTTGTAATTTCACCATAATAGTTCTTACTCCACAGGTCATATAGCTATGTGAGATTCTGTCAGGTGTTAAGTGTATGAAATTTGATTATTCACTTGAGGACCAGAGAAATAACTGTAGGGTAGTTGTATGGACATGTTAGATACATTACATTGTGATATAGTTTTGGGCCAAAACTCTTCCTATCATCAGACCTCTACTCATGGTATTTCATTCAGTTCCTCCATTATAAGTCTCAACTCAGAATTTTCATTTATTAATCCTTAAAACATCTGTAATTCTTGTTTCCAACTATACAGTTATACTAATATTGTTCACAAATCCATTTAGAAAAGATCAAGGAAGTATTTATCTAATTTACTTGTAGTAATATTGCAGAGTTAATTCTCAAGGGGACCTGGATTCTCCTTCAACCAATGGTTGTTTGGTCTGTGAACTAAGTCTGGAATTTTTGTGAGGGACCACGACTTTCCATTTTGATGGCTGATGCTAGTTTTCAGTTCACAAGCCATCATCTTATTATTTTTTTTTTATTATATTAGTCAAGCAGCACTTTGTTGTTATCCACTTTATCTACCTTTGCTTTAGGACACTATAATCTATTTGCTGTCATGACAGATATGTATATCAAGACAACCTGATTTCCACTATAGCCATGTTAGCCTTAGAATAAATTAAATCTATCGTGCCTCTGAACATTAAGTGCTTCCATCTATGTTTTTCCATTTCAGAGACTCATTATTCTTACTTACCCTGGAGAGCACACATTCATGACATCATTTTCCACTGCCATTCAGTCCTACAGAGAATAGAAAACACTAAGTTGGCTTCTCCGTCATGTCCTACCAATGCATTCCGTATTGCATTGCTCCAGTGAAGGAAAGGGCTTCTGGGAATAATATGGGAAAATAGTTTGATGGTACATTCTCAAGTTGTACATCACAATCCATCCTAACACCTCTACTTCCTTGAGTATTTCTTTCTCCCTTCATATTTTGGTAAGGAAGTGCTGACATTCCCACCTCATTTATTGTAGGCTAAGGTGATGTTCAAGCTTCAAAGAATCACCTCAACAGATTCTGAAGACTGACACTACTTCTTGACAGAGTATTGACTCTCATTTTAGGAGTGAGTGGCTCAAATTCAATAAATTCTCCCATATTATTGTGTTTGTTGTGGTGTACCTCCCAGTTCTGCATTCAGGACTGAGGTATGATTTTTCCTGGCTCTTGGCAGTGCTGGTCAATGCCTCACTGCTCAGTCTGCTTCTGAGCATTGCCTTCAGCAACAAAGAGCTGCCTCAACAAGTTCTTCTCCCTCCAGGGGTCAACTCACATCAAATGACTGCTCTATGAAGTAATTCAAAGGCCCTTTCCCTTGATTCAATATCAGACAACTTAGGTGGTCCAGAACCTTTTGTGGGATTGACTGGGACCCCTTCTTCAATTGTATCATAGCAGTTCAGTTTCTCTCTTTGCCCAGTCCTATTCCCCTCACCAACTAACAAGTGATATTTCCAAGAACATTCCTCAGTAAAAGTTTGCATGCAAATCTCCATCTCAGAGTCTGCTTCCCAGGGAAGTCAACCAACACCAAACTTAATATTTTACAACTATGTTCTGACACTTCGAGAATCTACTACCACAATTATCCTACAGTTCCCCTCTTATAAATGTTAATCAGGTCTTACAATTCCAACTGGTGATTAAATGGCTTTGTCCTGGAGGGAGTGCTGAATTCCTTTGCTTTGTAAGGGGCCTGGAAATAATAAGTGTTGACCAGACAGCTCTTAAAGAGCACAAGCAATATTTTAGGAGGCATCTGCCTCCATGAGGTCTTCACATGTGCTCCAAGCTAGAAAAACTTCTCTCTTCTGTCACAGGGGAGAGACTGTTTCTGCATTTGAATATGCAGTTCAAAATTCTCAGTTCTGTCCACAAAAAATGTCTCCATCTCAATTCTCAAAATCTTGTTCTTTTCCAACTGCAGTTCTGAACTAAATAGATGAGATCTCTCAAGGCAACATATTTGGTCTCCTTTGTAGTTCTTTCACTCTTAAAATTAAATCTTGGGTCTGATTTTATGCAAAGTACCTGTATCCATAGATGTTAAGGGTCTACATAAATGAAGCCATAGAGGGCCTCTGGCTTTCACAGAAGGCCTCAAATTGGCAACTGAATGCTCTAAGCCTATAATTTTCTCTTTCAAAGATTCCAGTAGTTCATTAACAAAAGCCAGCTCAGTTCACAGTCCCTATAATTATCATTGTCCCATACCATATAAGCATACAGCCACTGGATATCCTAAGGTCTTATCTTCCACCTGCACCTTATCCCAGTTAAGCACAAAGGAAAGCCTTAGTAATCATGATGTCATGGTACTCCAGAGCTAATCACCAGCCCTTGTTAACACTAGCAAAGGAATCCTTATTGCAAGAAGACTGGTCAGTAATGCAGCTTTAATAAATTATCCTAAGGATTCACTTTCTAGGGACATTGCTGATATCAACTGCCTTAGACTGAGTTTCTTAGAGACAGAGCCTGAAGCAAAGGCTTATGTGTTAATGCTTTATTTAAGAGTACAGTCTTTGAGAGCAAGGGTGAAGGCAAAGGAAAGTGAGACAGGAAAAAATTCATAGCTGATACAGGGGTGCAATTCCAAACTAACTACTACATAGTATTCAGTGTGGTTGCTTTATCTCATGTGAATATTTCTGAAAATGGCTTATTAGTAACTGCTTCTGAATATTTCTGAAAATGGCTTAATAGTAAATGCTTATTAGTAATGGCTTATAATAACTGCTCCTTATAAATGGCTTATTAACAATGGGCTATGCATGGGAGAAGAATGGAGAACTTATTCCCTTCTTGCTGCTATCTCCTGTTGGTCAAAGATTCACCATCAGGGTTATAAATTCTTCTCTAGATTGCCTTAGTGTAAGCACCAAATGCTCCCATGGTGTCTTATGCCTCAGCATCATCAGTAAGGTTGCCAAAAGGTCAAAAGTTCTTCATTGGGTCCATGAGGAGAAGAACAGTAATGCTGTATCCATGTGGATTTGATCAGAATCCGCACAAAGGAGATCTCTGTGGCTGTGGCTGAGAGTGCAAATTACCCAAATGCCTTTGGAACAGGTAAAGCAAAGAGAAATGAAGAGAAATTTAAAACTCATCTGATAAAACCCCTTATTAGTTGTAACCCTTTACTTTGTCCATTTGACTCTGTTGTTTCCTCTATAACATGGAACTGATCACAGTACAATCTTAACTGGTTGCTTTATGAATTATAAGATACCTTTTTTGTAAATATTCTTTACAGTTCTTGAACTATACATTAACTACTGTTTCTATTTCTGTGTAGGAAAATTCTGGCAATCTAAATGAAAACTTGAAATATGTTTAGTTATTATTTAACCCTTTTGTAAAACACTATGTATATAAAGTATCAAAAAATATTTTCTGGAAGAATTTGGGATATTTTATGCCATGAAGCAGTGAGGGAAATAGTCATTAAATAATGATCTTAAATTAGGTTTCTTGTTTTTACTTAAAAATAGAGATAACCAACTTGCAAGATAACCAATACAAAAAGAAAAGAAGAGCATCTTTTTTCCCCCTCTTACCATATCCATAGAAACAGAAAAAAAAAAAAACATACACTTTTCTAGGTGCAATCTAGATATGATTTTGGACTAGTATGTATGGAGACTCTTTCAAGGTTAAGACACCTACTCACATGAACATCATAGTAGACATCATATGGTTTTGCCTTCTTGATATTTGATAATGTATTCCCTCTCTTATCAACAACTTTATTTACTCTTGAGAAACATCTGTCCCATAACTGGGTTAAGTCATTCAAGAACACAAACTTTATCCTTGGATCCAGAAGTGGGATATGATACTGGTCTGGCCAATCCACATGTTCAGTTTCTCATGGTGATTGACTCAGAAAGGATCACATGACCTGAGCCAGTCCAGTGAATATCAATCTCAACATCTGTGGAGACATTAGTGTCAGGGTTATTGAAAATGTAAATGTGAGCGTGAAGCTGCTGTGCACATATTTCCTCTATGTTGGGAATTTCTGTCTGAATGATGCTAACAAAGGGAATGCAGAGTAAAATTATGGAAAAATGAAAAAAAATGAGGGGATGGATTTTTATGATAATGTTTGAAGCCGAGTTCCAAACATACCTAAAGCTTGCATTATTCTTAGACCATTCAGTTATCACCACTACTACTATTAACACACTCACACTACTTGGATTTCGTCTTCTATTACTTGCAATCAAATGTACATTGGTTCATTACTTGTATATTTTGGTTCATTACTTGTAGTGAGTATAGCTATAGTTACAGAAGATGTTAACATAGGGAGATATTAGGTATGGGGAATATTGGAATCTCTGTGCTATCTTTACAACATTTCTGTAAATCTAGAACTATTGTAAAATAGAAAGTTTATTTTTTAAATTATCCTGCATAATACAAATCTCCTTTGTTATGTCATACTACCCAAGGGTAAGTGAATCCTCTTGCTAATAAATCTGCACTTAAGTCAAGAAGGTGAAGGACATGTATTTCTCTGATATTCACACTCAGGGAATCTGTGCTCCCTGGACCTATAGATAGAAAAATTTCAAAACACACTCTATACGGTCAGTTTTGGACAAAAACCTTCCAGCAAAAAAGAGATGAAAGAGAATGAAAAACACAGCATTTAAATCAGTCATTTTGATTTATGATCTGGTAAACAGTGTTTATCTCTGTATCTTGATTTTCTAGTCATTTTAATGTCTGCACTACACTATAGAATACTATAACTAGACATAGGCTTCTTATTTTTTCTGTCAATCTTGTGTCAATCAAGGCTTTATTTTTAATGTGGTATTTTCTTATTTGTATTGAAAATGTATATACTTTTTCCCTCAGAGTTTTTTTCAGAATATTATATATTTAAATCATAAAATAACACCTCACATTCTAATAACAGACAGTAAATTTTTTTAAAGAATTTTTTAATTCAGTTATGTTCATTCCAGTTTACCTTTAGTATATAACCTGAAAGTGTTCGATGACTTCAATTAGAAAACAGTATCAGTGTAACTAAACAAAATGCACTGAATTAAAAACCTGAGGCCCTAGTCTTATATCATGTGTAATGTGACTTTTATTTAGCCTGCCTTGGTCTCTTTTTTAGGATTTTTTTAAAATAGAAAGTATCTGGTTTATTTCACATAGTGGTAGGAAGTATATCTCAAAAATTTGTGAGGCCCTCCATGCCACCAAAGCACTTCCCATGGTACTTTTATTAATAACACCAGTATGGTTTAGAAGGAATACAAAGAAAAAGAGAAATAGTATTTAAAATCTGATATCCAAAATAAAATGTTGAAGTTTATGGATTTAAAACCAGGCATTGCCATGAGAGATAGGGCTACCTTTCCATTTTTCTATTAAAAGTATTATTGTCTGGGTTTGAGAACTTAAATGATAGAGTTTGATGTAGTAGAAGTTCTAGGAAGACAAGTAGTAGAAATAAATGAAAATCTTGGGGCACCTGGGTGACTCAGTCAGTTAGGTATCTGACTTCAGCTCAGGTCATGATCTCGTGGTTCATGGGTTCGAGCCCCGCTTTGGGTTCTGTGCTGACAGCTCGGGGCCTGGAACCTGCTTCAGATTCTGTGTCTCCCTTTAGCTCTGTCCCTCCCCTGCTCACTCTCTCTTTCCCTCCCCTGGTCTCTCTCTCTCTCTCTCTCTCTCTTTCTCTCTCTCAAAAATAAATAAACATTAAAAAAAAAAGATAAAGAAAATCTTATCACTTCAATTTCCATAGGATTTTAGAAGAAAAAAAAGTAAAGGTGGAAAAAGACTAAAGAAGTGTAAATCTGGGGAACCACGTGCTCTGATTTTCCAGGCCTGGAATTGCAATGCATGCAGTGGTCAGCGGGGCAAGGTTCAGTCTGAGTTTGAGGCCAATTTCATGTGGGATTTTGCCAGCCAATCATTTGGGACGCAGGGAACAGACTCTTGCACAGAGTGCTCCTGAGCTATCATTGGAAGCTTTCACATAATTGGGAGGTAGAAAGGTGTTTTCAGGCAAAGGCTTAACTTACACTTCCAAATGCTTCTCTGTTTCTGTATGTCACTGACACACACAGATTCAGAGGGCAATGTGGTAAAGAACAAGTAATTTCACAGTAGATGCTACCACTAGACCATGGTCCAGATGGGAGAAGCAGCACAAATTAAAACAGTCCGTGTTAACCTGGCGGATCCCTAGAAACTAAGAAACAAGAAAAAAATAAATCATTTGCTGCAGAAGTTAGCAGCTATTGCCAACAGAATCAGGCAAAACAGCAGTTCAGGTAGACCACACTTTAGCATACCACCTAAGGGCACATTTGACCTTTTTCCCAATGTCACAAAATCATGGCATAAGCAGGACTATACTCTTATATACCCAGATGGCATCTTAGAGAACATAAGAGAAGACTGCTGCATTTGAGTCACCTAAGAAGATACATTTTCTGATGAAAAAAATTTAACAATTGGATTTTACTGAGATTAACAAGTAAAAGTAAGCTTTATTATTCCCTAGCCATTGGAGAGGGTGAGAAAGATGGGGTAGTTATAGAAAAAGTACAGAATCTATATTTCCTTTGCACTTCTGAGTGTAATATGAGTCATTCTGCAACACTGGAAAGCACATATTTTTTGACTTCTCAATTTCAGACTACTTTATCTTCAGGTCAGCTAAGCTTCTCTTAATCTTCAATTTTGCAGTCAATTTCTAGATACAATCGCCAAATTCAGATTGAATTTTGGCACCAAATCCAACCGGTTTTTTTCTGTTGCTATGTTACAGATGTCTGGAAACAGCTTCGAATAGTCATTGTCCTAAATTCTGTCATTCTAGTTGCTGTATCATACCAGTTCTATCATGGTTGAGTCAAATCTTAATTTCACAGATTTTTCTGTCCAACAACTTTCTCAAAATCATTCATATAAGTTTTCTTGCTTTCTCCCATTATTTCCCACCATAGTTCTCATTGCTGGACTCCAAACCACATTTAATACCAAGATGTGTCACACTGTTCTATCTCCTCTCAATCAACTGTTGCTCATTACGAAACTGGCATTCCTGAGATGTGTGTGTATGTGATCATACTAAAATAACTTTCCTACATCCAAAAGGCACAGATGGAAGATAACATAAAATTAACTGGGTAAGTGGTTATTAATTACCAGGAAACACATACAGAGCCAACAACACAAATTTTCAAGCAAGAGTCAATTAACCAATGATTAGGGACACTCAAAGATCTGAAAAGTGCCACACCTACTGATCTCCCTTACGTCAAAGCAATCTTTCCTGCCTCCTTGTTCTCACAGCACATTAATACACCTCAACCATACATGGAGATCATACTTTCACCCATTACTGCTAGCGCTTTATCTTTCTCAACATACTCATGTTTTATTCATCATTCTCTAGCATATTTTTAGGGCACTGCTTTGCAAGATGTCTTAATGTGTGTGTGTGCACGTGCGCGTGCACATATATATGTGCACACACAGTGTAAGCAAGACCTTTACGTATTAAATTCCTCTAAAATGACCACATTAGGGGTGATGAGGGAGAGTGAGACAAGCTGAGGGCAAAGTACAGGCTAACAGCACCCTGCCCCCAGGTGGAATACGTGTGATATTCCTCGGAAACTTTTGGCTGCCCAAGAACAAGAGAAAGGAGTTTAAGTGCTTGCCCTGGTGATGTGAGAAACTAAAAAAAATGAAAAATTAAATTTCCTTACTGCCTACATAACATTGACAAGTCCTTGAAACAGGCAGAGTGACCTTCCTCTAGGAGCTAAGCTGTCTCAAAAATTACACCTTGCTGGGGCAAAAGGGAAGCTTGGGTTAATATTATCCTGACCCCCAAGGATCCTTTAAGTCTACTTTAACGTACAAAAATCCCTTTGGAAACTTCCTTTATCTCAACATTCCCAAGATATATGCTGGTATTCATACTCCAAGCTAATGGCCCCTGATGTATATCTAAAGGGTCTCATGACTGAGGTTTTACTAAACAATAATAAATGGAGTTTTCCTAACACAGCTAGGTCCTGGAAACCTTGTTTCCTAAATTCCTTAGAAACTTACTGTATCCCTAAACCCCTCCCAACTTGAGTATATACAATCAGTTTCCGGTCACAACCCCAGTGCAGGTCTTCCTGCCCACGGGTCTTATCCCCAGGCTTTAATAAAATAACTTTTTTGCACCAAAGACATCTTCAAGAATTGTTTCTGGGCCATCAGCTTCGAATCCCCCACCATCACCCCAAAACTTCATCAGGTGCACCTGGGTGGCTCAGCCTGCTAGGTGTTTGACTCTTAATTTCAGCTCTGGTCATGATCTCACAGTTAGTGAGATTGAGCTCTGCATCTGACTCTGCAATGAAAGCATGGAGCTTGCTTGGAATTCTCTCTCTCTTTCTCTCTTTGCCCTTTCCCACCCCCACCTGTCAAAATAAATAAACATTTTTAAATGACCATGCTACCTATATGCTTCTTGTGTAGAGGGGAGAGGGAACAAAGCAAAAACAAAGGAACAAGAAATCTACCCAGATAGGAAAAAAGATAGCTTTTTCATTTTCTGAAGTCTCATGTTGAGTCATGTATGTGACCACAACCTCTTGTGAGAGACACTGTTTGGCCAATAAAGGATTCCCTGAATGTCATAACTCTCTGGGCTTTAAGACTTGTTTGAAATGACCTAAAACCTTTACCTTTATGTGAAAGAGATGGCAAACAAACATTTATTGTGAGCCTACAATGTGATGGGTCTGTGAAGGGTGTGTCACTCACATTTTTTTTTCCTCAGGGAGACATGCCAGTCTGTATACCAACTAAAGAATCAATATATTTTACCAAAATAATCACTCAAGTAGCTACTTGAGAATTTATTTTCATCACAGCAGTGGTTTTGATCTGTAACCATGAGCTGAGTTGATTCCAAATATTTTTCAATAATTTATCTCCTGCTCCATAGCTCATTCCAGTTTTCCCCAGTCAACCTTCAAATTAAGAATCTCTGTGCCTGTTGGCCATCCGGATGTCTTCTTTAGAGAAGTGTCTATTCATGTTTTCTGCCCATTTCTTCACTGGGTTATTTGTTTTTCGGGTGTGGAGTTTGGTGAGCTCTTTATAGATTTTGGATACTAGCCCTTTGTCCCATATGCCATTTGCAAATATCTTTTCCCATTCCGTTGGTTGCCTTTTAGTTTTGTTGGTTGTTTCCTTTGTTCAACGTCGCTCCTTATCAGGGAAATACAAATCAAAACCACAGTCAGATATCACCTCACGCCAGTCAGAGTGGCCAAAATGAACAAATCAGGAGACTATAGATGCTGGAGAGGATGTGGAGAAACGGGAACCCTCTTGCACTGTTGGTGGGAATGCAAATTGGTGCAGCCACTCTGGAAAACAGTGTGGAGGTTCCTCAAAAAATTAAAAATAGACCTACCCTATGACCCAGCAATAGCACTGCTAGGAATTTATCCAAGGGATACAGGAGTACTGATGCATAGGGGCACTTGTACCCCAATGTTTATAGCAGCACTCTCAACAATAGCCAAATTATGGAAAGAGCCTAAATGTCCATCAACTGATGAATGGATAAAGAAATTGTGGTTTATATACACAATGGAGTACTACGTGGCAATGAGAAAGAATGAAATATGGCCTTTTGTAGCAACGTGGATGGAACTGGAGAATGTGATGCTAAGTGAAATAAGCCATACAGAGAAAGACAGATACCATATGGTTTCACTCTTATGTGGATCCTGAGAAACTTAACAGAAACCCATGGGGGAGGGGAAGGAAAAAAAAAAAAGAGGTTAGAGTGGGAGAAAGCCAAAGCATAAGAGACTTAAAAACTGAGAACAAACTGAGGGTTGATGGGGGGTGGGAGGGAGGGGAGGGTGGGTGATGGGTATTGAGGAGGGCACCTTTTGGGATGAGCACTGGGTGTTGTATGGAAACCAGTTTGACAATAAATTTCATATATTAAAAAAAAAAAAAGAATCTCTGGTCACCCTTTCTCTTAAATACATGATTCTTTCAGGACTTCCTCTCTTTGACTTCTAATTGATGGTAACTCATTGTGCCTCTGAAATGGCTTTTTCCATTGTGAGATCTCTTTACAAACCAAGCCTTTCCTCAGCATGCTCCTGTTACCTCCTTGAGAGTGGTTTAAACAAACAGCAATGTTAATTAAAAATTTGTTTTGAAATAGCACAAGTTATACACATTTTACAAAGTAACATAGAGCATCAGGTATTGTTATTTCATGTGCAAGATTTTATTTTACTCTGTTGTGAATCCAACTTTTGCTCAATGTATTCATTTATTCCTTTTAAAAGCCTCCATTGTGCGAAGCACTATACTGCAAACTGGATGGCTCCTGAAGATATAAAGGCAGCCACAGGAGAGCGCAAACCATGATAAGGGATTGAAATATGACTGGAGTGCAACGTGCCATGTGTTGGGCAAGGGGCTTCCACCAAATATTGTTAGACATGCAGTCCCCACTATGGGGCTGCAGTGGGTGTTGTGATGTGCCACCCAATACTTTCAGATCTGAGGCCTTCATTTTCCCTCCTGCAAGGCTGCCCACAGATCTCTGCAAAATCCTTCTCCATGAACTATCCTTAGCTAAAGAGATCCATGTTGGCCAAGGTTATGCTTCTTCCCCAGGGCAAACCCTTATTCAATACTGTTTTATGACCAGTTTCCTTTCCTCAGATAAGGACACCTTTGAATGTCCTTGCTGGCTATAGATCACTCAGTTGGATTGGCCAAGGGCTCTGTTGCAATTATATCACTTTTCAACTTCTCTGACCAATACCTTTTAATTTCCTACATGAATTGTTGTGGAAGGCATCCCCAATAAGCCTCCTATAAATAAATCTCAGTCACAGAGTGACAAAGAATCCAACCTACAATGGGTTATATCAGGGAAAGTCCATAAGTAATTTTGAGAGTAGTCCAAAAAAACAGAACTGACATGACCTGGTGTTGTGTTTAAGGGGTAATGAGAGGTTTGCTATTGCAAAAGAAAATATATAAAGTCTTTTATATATGGTTTTACTAAAGCATGGGGCAGGGTGGTAGTGTCAAGAGTGGCTAACATTGAGGTTCAAGATGTGGGAAGATTTCTACTGTGAAGAGCCACAGAAACCTAGCTAAGGAGTTAATAGAAGCTTCAAAGTAGAGGAACATTTTTTTTTTCTCTAAGGAGGTGATTGTCACAACTTCATGGGGAAAGTATTGAAGGCAGAGAGATCTGTGATGGGGAGTTAGTTGAACAGCTTTTCAGGTAGGCCATACTAAAGGGGGGCGGAAACTAAAAGAATGACAATTATATTAAGAATGATTTCTAGAATGATTTCTACAGGATTTGATGTCTTACTAGGTGAAAGGATTAATAGAAGATTGGTGTGAAGATAACTTTAGAAATTCCAGGTTGTGATACTGGCCAGCTCATTGACAAGGGTAACAACACAGGAAGAAGTAAAAGGATTTGGATTATATGCTTACATAATTATTTTCTATAATCTTCAGGACACAATGCTAAAAAATATGGGAAAACAAAATGTAGGAAATCATAAACTGAGAGAAGATAATTTCATGTGTATGCTTTAGAACAATACCTGGTACTACATTTATTAGTTTGATAACTAAATAAATAGGTGGGTCTTCACACTATCCACTGATGGATAGACAGGCATGCTACATGCTACTAATTATCCCATCTCCTCTCTCTTTGAGAAGTTTGAAAAGGTCTTACAGATATATCCTTGACATATTTTGTAAACTAACACCCAAACAAAAATTTCAAAAGCAATCTTCTCTTATATTTTATTTTTAAGCCATTGTTACCTACCCTCTTCTTTCCAAGCGCTTATGTCATACTTGTGAAATCAATAGCAAGAAGCAAGTACTTCAGTAAGCAGAAAGTCAAGGACAGCCTCTAATTCTGCTCTGCAAAGTGTCTACTGCTCTAGAGGCACTCAAACATAAAATGATGTCTTTACTTTTCCTAAGCCTAAAAATATTTTAAGTTTTTAAGTACCATCATCTAACTTGGGTCTTCGAGACATGTATATATTTTAAATAATGGTAGTCATTTTTTCACTGAATGCCCCATGTGTGTTAGGCACTAAGTGAAAGACTATAAACATCGTCTCTAATCTTATTAGTAATCTTAAAGGATTTTTATTCATGTCTTTGATTTGCACCTCAGGCTTTGGGATGTTGAAGAATTGGCTCGGAGTCAATGCAGACCTCAGATTGCAGAGTAGGGTTTCACCTGAGGGTCTATGCTTTTACAGCTTACTAGCTAAGTCATTCCTGAAAATTATCCTGTCAATCCAAGGTGCAGGAAAAATGGGAAAGATGTCTGCAGTCTTTGGTGTTAATTCACCGGACTGCTTTTAGGTTACACAAAAACACAGTGAAAAGAAAGTGAGGGAGGTAGAAAAGTGGCAATTTTTAGGTTTAGACAAAAGACTTTCCCTACTGAAGGATACTGAACATGCTGAGTATTAACTAATCGTATTTCTCCATGCAGACCGAAAAACGAGAAGGTAGTTGTTAGATTTGAAATCAGTGGTAGAAATCTAAAAGGAATAAGGCAGGAAAAGGAATAAGTCAAGAAAGAAAAACATCCTCCACGTAGATAATTCACTCTATCTCCTGTGTGCGTGTGCGTGTGTGTGCGCGCGTGCGCGCGAGTCCAAGCATCTGATACTTTCACTTCATTTTATCCCAGATTTTTAGTCCTTTTTCTCCCACACCCACAAGAATGTGTGTTAGACTTGGTTTGATTGATTTAAATGTGGCTGCTACTGCTGTACCTGTCATTTAACTGTTAACAAAAGTGCGTTCATACAACATTTCTGCTGGGCCTTTCACCTTTCTTCATATAAGAACTGTCCTTCAAGTATGACAATAGTGGCCAATGTGAGTTGGAAAAGAACTTTGAATGTCAGCCTCCCACTCATGGTGGTTTTATTGAGCCATATGAATTTTTATAGCTTTTCACAGGTATTGGAGGCATTAAAGGTAACAAGGAAACAGTATCACAGTTTTGAAGGATATCATGGAAATTTAGAAATATTTATTAAGGGTGATAATTTTTACTTTATCAATAAAATGTTGCTAATTGAATTTCTTTGCCAAACAGATGAAAATCAATAGATATAGAAAAAATATAATGACATATATGTACTTCACATGTTTTTGTTGCATATAGCACTTGTTATAACAGGAAAATATTTTAAAAGATGAGCAAAAATAGAAATAACCATCTATAACCCTTCTATTAGATATAACTTAAGACAGTCATTTTCAGATACAATCTTCAAGACTTATTTTCCACTAAACCCACATAAACTAAAAAGTAACTTTAAAAATTTTAAGAAGAAACTTTAACTTAGGGTCAATAAGGTGATATTCGTTTTTATTAGGTGCCCTACCTATTTTGTTACTTCCATATGCAATTTGTGTTGTGTTTATGTTAACATGCAAAAGTTCAGCTGCTGGATGATTTTGATATCAATCATGCCAACATAAGTTATCTCTTACTTACAATTCAACAATTATCTGTTACCTTCTGGTCACTTAGGGCAATACTCAGAAAGTTCTATGATTATCATCATTATTGACTTTACAGACAAAATTAAGTTGATCTTAGATTTTTCTTACCCAAATAATTAACAAGAATGTAGGAAACACAAGGGGAAAACACTTTGTCGGTCACATCGTATACTTTTCAATCTACTTTGAGAAGTTGCCAATACTGTGACATTCCTTTATTTATAACTTTGCAGAATGAAGTGGATTTTGTTGCTAAGGAGCTCAAAATGACAGTTACCTTTCTAATCCATTAGCAAAATGTAAAATGCAATGCTGAATGTCACTATTGCCCTCTTAAACTGTACTAAGTATGGTTTTAATATTGATTTTTGCACATGTCTTATACATTCCCCAGTGCTCAGTGCTTTTGATGACTGGATGTACTACAAATCACTCATATCTTTCATCCTGATCCTTAGCTATATATTTTTTACAGATTTTTATTACATTGCTTGTCTTCCCTCAGTCAGGATTACAAATGCATTTTACATGTTGTGAAAAGATAGTTTTATTAGAGTAATGCACCAAGAAAATAGAAAGAATGAAAAGAGAAAAGGTGAGGGGTATAGCTAGCTAACTCATGGCCTAAAGTGCACGTACTAAAAAAAAAAAAAAAAAAAAAAAAAGATAACAGGAAGAAAAAAAAGCTACATCTGAAACATAATCCATTAAGGTGATTTCAGAAGCAATGATAATACCTAAAATTGTGTAGCAATTTAGTTTCAAACTACCATAAAATTATACATTTGATCTTTAGAACCCCTTCTTTGATATCCAAAGAGTAGTTATTATTCCTTTAATCCATATCCAGTCACCAACCAGTAATTATGAGAGTTTATCTGACTTGTTCAAGGTTGTAGGGCTAGTAAGTGATGGGGTCAAGATGTGACAGAGTATGCTGATTCCGGGGCCAGTGATTTTGCTTTATATTCCACTAAGGATGATATATTCTGTTCATCATAAGTATAAAAGTTAAAAAAAATACATTGTCCAAGAAATGTACCCATATCTCCTTTTCTCATTTGTTTTTCCCTGGTATTCTGTAGGAAAGTGTTCTAACATAAATTTGTGTATGGAACAGTGGTTAGTATTCATCAGAACTCATGCAACATTTTTGAATAAATAGAAACATAAGGAAGAAATGAATTCACACTCTTGAACACAGTGCCTAAAGAATTTCTGATTCCAGTTCATTTCCAAGAGCACTGTGAAACTAGTTTATTTTTGCTTGTCTTGTCACTGTAATTATAGTGTTTTGTTTACATGTAAGGTATTATACAGTGATTGGCCAAATTATCCTTTGACCTTGCATATTACTGTTTCTATTAAATAGTGCAAAATGAATATTCATGGCATATAATATGTCTTTATCCTACCCATAGTTAGGGCACTTTCTTCTTCTTCTTGATTTTAGTTCCTTCTACTGTCTTAGAAACAATATCCATAATTGATTACATTTACTTAAATTTCAATGAAAGGGAGATTTGATACATTTTCTTGTAATTCTTATCTGGAGACTAGCAATGCCCATGAGATTAACCCATGAGTCATTTACTTTATATTAAATATAACTATTTCTAGCCAATTAGGATACTGTAAAATTCAAATGGCATATAATCATATAGGCTACATAAGTGTTTCATCTAATTTTGCATAAACACTGGATTTGTTTGGTATACACTAATATTTCTCAAATGAATATTCATTATCAATTATCAAAAACCATACACAGGTTAATGAAATTGTTAGAATGTGTGCATTGTTTTTACAGTGTATACTGACCATTCTTTGGTCCTTATGCCAGCCTCAAAGAACCCAGCATTAGGGTTTTATAGTGGTGTGTGTGTGTATGGCAAAAAGGACATGAGGTTCAACAAACTCATTTCACCTTACTGCTTCTATAGAAAGACTATAATTCTTGTCTTTACTTGCAGTGATCCTGTTAGGTAAGGCCACATAACTGGGTCTAATGCAATGTGTGTAGAATAGTGCCTATGTCTATGAATAAGGGTTGCTCTATGATTCCCTAGTATCTCTGTCTTCTATTTCAATCATGATCAGGGCAATTATATTGAAGATAGTGACATTTACTATAGAAACAGCTTAGTTTTTTTAATTAAGATTTTTTACATTTTAATTCCAGTATAGTTAACATATAGTGGTATGTTAGTTTCAAGTGTAAAATATGGTGATTCAACAATTCTACATGTTACTCAGCGCTCATCATGGTAAGTGTACTGTTTAATCCCCATCACCTATTTCCTCAGTCACCTCCCTTCTGGTAATCAACAGTTTGTTCTCTATGGTTAAGAGTCTAGGAAACAGCTTAGTTTTTAAAGTCATTTTTGGAAAGAAGCCTCCAAGAGAATCTGACACACATTGGAATTTGAATGGATAAGAAACATTTTTGTTAATTAGTGCTATTAGGTTTTGTGATTTACTCATTACTACAACATAGTTTAGGTTACACTGACTAATAAAGATATTGGTAATTTGAATTGTTGCTATGAAATTATAAAAAAAGGAAATTTGTAGGCTTAGAAGTCAGAAAATAAAGAAGAAACTGAAATTGAAAGCTAGAAAGCTGGTGAATTGTGTCATGCAGTAGCAAAATATTTGATTACCTCCCATAACTCTGAAAGCAGACTATGGGCCTATTGAGATTGTGAGTCTAGGGGCACCTGGGTGGATCAGTTAGTTGAGGGTCTGACTTTTGATCTTAGCTCAAATCATGTTCCCAGCATCCTGGGATCAAGCCCTGGGTACTGTGCCACATTGAGAGTGGAGCCTGCTTGGGATTCTCTCTGTCTCTGTCTCCTCTCTCCCTCTGTCCCTTTTCCCCTGCTCATACTCTGTAAAGCAAAGCAAAGCAAACAAACAAACAAACAAAGATTGTGGATCTAGAGAAAGAAGTTTTAAATCATTACTTTAGCACAGATTGTTGTTTATTATTGATTTAAATAGATGAGGAATTATAAGAAAGAATTATATTAAGGAATAATTGGAAGGATAGTGAACAAAACTGAATACGAAAAGAAGAGATTTTGGGATTTTTTTAATTTTAGAAAATTACTACTTCTAGATTCCATACAGTAAGAAATTAAGAAATGTATTTTTTTAGCAAAAAAAAAAATTCAGTTGAATAAATTGACCCAGGGAAAATACCAGATTAAGTTGTAGCTTTCCCATTTAAGTCTGAGAGCTTCCAGGTTGCCACCAATAAATTAAGTGAGACAGACTTGGGAAAGAAAGAAAAATATAAGTGGATTTGAAAACTATGTCTATTAAAGAATGTTTAAGTGTGAAACAGACTGGAAGCAAATAAATCTGAAGGCTACAAACTTTGAGGAAAATTAGGATCACAAAAAGTTAAGATTTTTTTAAAGACTTAAAACAACTCTTAAGACCTTAACCTTCATGAGCAATAGCCTTACATCAAAAGCTCTGCAGAAGTAATATCCCCTCTCCCCACAAAGTACTTTATACATAGGCAAAGTAAATAATGAACCAGGAAAAATCTCACAGAATGTGGAGCCAGGTAATAAGGAAAACCCTGAACAAGAAAATTACTCCTGGGTCACCTGAGTGGCCCGGTCAATTAAATGTCCAACTCTTGATTTCTGCTCAGGTCATGATCTCACTGTTCATGGGATTGAGTCCTGAGTCTGGCTGTGTATTAATAGCATGGAACCTGCTTAGGATTCTCTCTCTCCCTCTCTCTCTCTCTGCCCCTCCCTGCTCTCTCTCTCTGTCTCTCAAAATAAATAAACATTAAAAAAAGACAGTTTCTCCCATAAAGCAGATTCAGAGATAATCAAAACTTAGAGTAATCCTGGCACTTCTAAGGTAGAGGGATTGTACAATGCTAGCTCAGTGGTGTTTCAGAATTACTTGAGACCAATGACTAGAAGGTCTCTTCTCAAACGGGAGTATTTATTTGGGTTATCCAGTCACTACTCTACACATTGTGTGTGAGTGTATGTATCTACAATCAGACAATTTTGTGGTCAAGAGGAATGACCACTGAAACGTCTAGCTCTTACAAGTCACTGGAGCCCCATGGATAGAAGTATGTGGGGCTTAAAAATCGTGGACTTTGAGTTGGATGTAATAATTGGATGGGACTCTTGGTTGTCCTTTTTCAGGGAGAAAGAAAGTGTGTTCTAAGTGTAGAGAGAAAAGTGACAGATATTTAGTGAAGGGGAGGGAGAATGATGTCATTCAATCCCTGCGTATTCAATAACTCCTTTCTTTCTCTATACTATGTTTTCAAAACTGTTGTAATTAGTTTGGGATCTTATGACTAGATAATGGCCATGGGACTGGTTTCTTCAGTATGGGACTTCCAAGGCCTGGATATGAAACTCCTTGCACAAACTTTCACCTTGTCTTTTGCTTTTGTGACAACCAGGAAGACCATTTAAGAGATGGTGCCATATGATGCTTGTAGCCTGGTTCACTTGATTACTACTCATAGCACTGTCACCAAGAATAAAACTCCAACCTAAAATATACTCTGTGTATTCTGGGGCACCGGGGTGACTCAGTCAACCTAAGTGTTGGACTTCAGCTCAGGTCATCATCTCGCAGTTTGTGAGTTCAAGCCCTGAGTCAGGCTCTGTGCTGACGGCTCAGAGCCTGGAGCCTGCTTCAGATTCTGTGTCTTCCTCTGTCTCTGCCTCTCTCTCTCTCTCTCTCTCAAAAATAAACATTAAAAAAATCAATTAAATTAAAATAACATATACTATGTGTATCCTAGAAGTAAAATTTTATTTTGTTAACCTAACATTGTTACCTGAGCTGAGCATAGCCTGCCCTACTAATGAATGTCTCCTTTGGCTAAAAAATTTGGCAGTGTTTCACACATTTTGTGTGTGTTGAGCACCTAGCAGAGTTCTTGACATATAACAATAAGCAATTTGTGTTCAATGGGTGTTTGTTTATGAAACGGATTATCAATTCTGTGGAGAAGGTAGGGTAGATAACATTTTACAGAGAAAACAAAGATCACATATGTGTGTAGCAAATTGAATTACTGCTCCCAATTCTTCACTTCCATGTATAGCAGGATATCTTACATGGACACCCTTTGGCCCATTACTTTTTAGTGAGGCATCTTTTTGAGGTCACAATATATTTGCCTACCCCATTGATACTGGGTTTGCCATGTGACTTGCTTTAGTCAATAGGATGCATGTGTAAGTCACAGTATGCTAGTTTCTAGCTGAGGAGTTACAAAGCATTCAGGTTTTCACTTGCTTCTGAGGCTCCTTTTAGGTCATGAAAATAGTGCACCCAGGTAGCTCCTTGCCTCAGAAAGAGAAGTGTGGGAGGACAGGAACCCATCTGCGGTCTGGAGGTTGGCCCAGTTGAATCCCTTTCAATCCAGCTAAGATTGGTTAAATCTCAGGAACTCAAAGAACTGTGAACTATTCAAACACAAAACAAAACAAAACAAAAACTGTTGTTGTAGGACAATGAGAATCTGAGTTTGTTTTCTATATAGCAAAATCTGACATTACAGTAAATGCCATAGCTGGAAATAGAATTCAGTCTTCTGACTTTGGATTGAACATCTACTACACAATAGGAAAGGTTAATTTTGAACTTAAATGGTAATTTAAATAATAGTAACTCTTCTATTCAGCCTTTACTAAAATTTTAATTTAGAATGCATCTTTAGTTTTTACACTATTTTATTTTTCTTTATTGAAATTTATTTTGTTTTGCATAATTTGTTATTTGAAAAAAAAGAACTTTTAACTTTTTTACCTTCACTCAAAAGCAATTTGTTTCCACAACTATAAAAATAGACAAGATAAAGAAGAAAGAAAAAGTTATAAAATGGTCAATTTCAACTGTGCTATCTTTCTTTTCTTATGACAATATGCGAGTCTAGTGGATTTTGTTAATGCCTCTCGGGTCCTTTATGGCATTTAAGAAATAACATTCACTGGAGTTTATACACTACAACCAAGCACTTACTGTTCCATCTTCAATGTGTCGCATGAACGAATGCTAATGCCTGTTTAATTTTTTTTTTTAGGTTTGCAACATATATTTCATAACAAACCATTTAATAGCAAGGCCAAGAAGACACCTAATTACTTGAATTTATTTTTAGCACTTTCCTCATTAAGTTAGACATGACCAAAACAGGCTGTTATAATTTATCCATGGAGTATCACTATCAATGTGCTGCTGTCCCGTTGATAACCCTTGTATGCTTCATTGTTTATTTTACAGTAAATCTTTTAAAATACAAATCTCATTTCCTCTTTTACTCTGAGCTAGATTTAAGAACTCTTCCTTGAAGTGACTGTTAGTTCTTTCAATTCAGTCAAAAAATAATAAAAAGTCTTGGCAGGAAGAATGAATTTACTACTCAGTTAAAAGTACTAGCATATTCAGGCAAAATAACTGTACTGGTTGTACATTTAAACATAACCCCTGTGGTGTCAAACTTTACTGTTTTGTACACTGTGGCTAAGATTAGGAGACACTCTAAATTATATATACTGCACATTTTGGTGTAGTATAGATGATGTGTTTGTATAGAACAAGATATAATTGCTGGAATTGTTAGGTGTTTTAACTATCTATGAAATGACTAATACATTTTTGTTTTGCCAGATCTATTTCCTACTATATATTTACTAATTGTTTAATAATAATTAAGAACATAGGAAAATGTTACCAGAGCAAACAGTATACATTAAATAGTAGAATTTTGATATTTATAAACATTTTTGATAATTTATTCCCATGTCTTTCCATTTAGGTGATTTTATCTAGCAAATATAGGTGAGAAATGGTTCTGACAACACATACACTATTCAGAAGAGAACATATGTCTTACGAGAAAAGAAATTTCTTTAATCTTTCCATCTTGTCTTCATCATCCTATATTTAATTTACCTTAAAAGTCAGAAGGGAGTTTCACTTTTCATAGTTGTGAAAATGAATGTCAGACAATGGTTTTCAAGTTTATTCAGCAAGGAAAACTCATATTTTTACAAGTTTCCCATTTAAAAACCTCCTTTTCTTCTTCTTTTGAACTTGCACTAATGAGTTATCATGACAGATTTTATTCATTCTGAAATGGTAGAGGAAACTCTGATATTATCTTCTGGAATATTGGAGACTGCTCCCAAATTACTATATTGTAAGTTCAAGTTGAAATGAATAGTGTGAAAGCAGTTCAACAAAGAAGGAACAGGAAATAAGATAACATGATCCTAATTTTTACCCTGAATTGATTTTACCAATGCCTGTTAGCCTATGCAACAAAGTTCTTATGGATTGGGACCTTGTAGTATCTTTGTTTCACTAGTTCAGGTGTTCTTAATATTGGCACTATCGACATTTGGAAATAAATAATTATTGTTTGAGAGGTGGTTCTGTCCATTATAGGATGTTTAACAGAATAACTGGCCTCCACTCATATAAATGTCTCTGATATAATGCCTGTAAAGTTGGGAGATGGTACCTCATTCCTGCAGGATATTTCTTCAAGGCTGCTGCCTTAGATTTTCCTCCTGCATGCCATTCTAACACTCTGTCAGGTCAGCAGCATCTGTGTGATGCATTATGTATTACAACAACCAGTGAATCATGTGGTCAGATGCTGCCTGGGGATTACATGTCTGTAGATCAGGCATCCTGTAACCACCTGGGTAGTGGTGCTGGCTGAGACCCAGTAGAAAGCAAAGACAACCTTACTTAGACTAGGTATATATTCCTGTGTAAACAAACTAACATGCTTAATATAATAGAAAGACCCAATATAAACACTTTGGAACAAGTGGCCATTTGGGCTACTCGAGGAATAATGCCATATTGGAGGTAAGCACTGATCTTCGCTGTAGGCGTCGTGAAGATTCAGAGGTAGTGGTAACAGTAGTGGGACTAGTGTAAATAAATAGGAATCCATGCTTTTGGGCCCATGGATTGGGCCTACCTATTGTCCTTGTCATCATAACCTTGTCCTTCATAACCCATCATAATAGTACTATGGTTAGTTGCTGATAGTTCTGCCTCAACTAACAGAAACGTGTTGAATGCTGCTTCCATTTGGAGGTTTAGTACCTTTTCTTTAGTGCATCATTTCTGGTAAGCATTCACATATTATGTTCATTCTCATATGTCCATCCACATGTCCTTTTTACCAATCTTCCAATCTTTTTCCTTCCAAGTCCTTGATCAGTCATTTGTCACTACCCATTAATCCATATATATTATGACCACAGGTTAATTCCCCTTCTATACAAAGTAAATATCCAAGTGTCCATGCATCATGACTATGCTTAAACCTAATCTTGAGTGAGGCTGTAACAAGTCTTCCATTCTTTTTTAGCTGGCTTGCACATAATATCCTATCTAATATGTAAAAGAATTTTTGGAATTTTATTTTTTTTGGAGCTCTTGGTACATGATTCCACAAAATGGTCATAGGTATGAGCTGGAGGAGGGGAACTGGTGCAAGTGTAGTGGGAGATTTAGGAGTGGGCTACTTTCTCACAAAGCTTGCTGTACCCTCCGACCATGCCCCTGATTGCTCCTGGATACATTCTTTCTATCTGAACAATGATTTTCTTCTGAGTTCACCGAACTTCATGATTTGGTGCGTCTGACAGTAAGTACCAAGTTCATGATGGACAGTTACAGATGGTCAAGCCTTTTCTCTGCCAGTGCTCAATAGCACTCTAAGAGCTATTTTTAAAATAACTTCACACTCTTTATTGCAGATGGCATACTCTTGCCCCAGAACCCCATGATGCACTGGGAGCTGCCATACACTCCATACTGCATCTTTTTCCAACATCCAAACTTCAACATCATAAGCTTTCTTGACTCACTTGACTGACTATACAGCTGATCACATTGCAGCCTGGAACTGTTGAAGACCTGTGCCTCACTCAAAACTGGCAGCCTTCATTACATCGTATACCTTGAATATATACAATTTTCACTTGTCAATTATAGCTCAATAAAGCCTGAAAAAAAAGATGTAAAAAGTGGTGGCAGCCCTTACTTGTTTCCTGATATCTGGCTAGAGAAGTATTTGTAGATGTGAAATATGTTTTATCCAAAACCTGAGGAGGCCTAGTAGGATTTAAAGCTCCTTCTTTGTGAGAGAGAAGGTAAAATTCATTAATTTCTCTTTTTGTTTGGATATTATGTTCTGGCATATCCCTAACCATTGGGCACTTAAAAACTTTACTACATTGACAGGTCCTGGAATCATTGTAGGTTATATTCTAGCCTCTAGAATGTACATGTACTGCCAAGGTCTTCAGAGTAGGAGCCACCTCTTGCTTATACTTCCTGATTAACATAATACCTTCAATGTAATGGGCCGATGTGATATTCTATAGGATATCTAAATAGTCTAGATCTCCTTTTACTACATTATGACAGAGTGTTGAAGAGTTAACATAGTCCTAGAGTAAACTGTAAATGAATACTCTTATTTTCTCCAAGGGAATGAGAACTGTTTCTGATCCTATGTCTTAACTAAATAGCGAAGAAGATATTTACAAAGTCAGTGGACTGATGCCATGTACCTGAGCTCTATTAATGTGCTTTACCAAAGATATCATATCTGACATAGCAGATGCCATGGGAAATGCTGGTTGGTTACATTCACCCTGTGTATAGCTACTTGCTGGGATTCAGGATCCATTGGTGTCAGGGAGGCCAGACCTATAAATTAAAGAGACAGAAGGATGGAGACCATAATTTATACATCCTTTAAATCCTTCAGTGTGGTTACGTACCTCAGTTATTCTCTCTGGTATATAATACATATTTTTTTTGGTCTGTTTTATTGTCTTAGCTGAAGGAGAAGTAGTAATTTCAGAAAATTCTTCATGACCTTCTCCACTGTGATTGCCCTCAGCCCTGTAGGTGAAACCCACAAACTCAACTGTTATTCCAGTGGCCAAATATGTCAATGTCAAATATATATTCAGCTATCAGAGAGACTTCTACTGGGAGAGTGTGTCAACTCAGTGGGCCATTTTAATGTTGCATTTTAGTTAGGAATTGATTACCTGACCCCACAGGATTCCACTTTATCAGGGGAATCATAAGGTCGCTTCAGTTCTTCAGATATTAGTGTCAACTTAAACGCTGTGCCCAACTGCCCTCAAAATTTCTGTGTAGTCACCTTCCTCCAGTGCATAGTAAGTGGCCAATAAGTAACAGCTCAAGCAAATGGCCATAGGTCTCTTTGAAAGGCCTGGAGAAAACATTACAGTTTCTCTTTGCCAAAGTTGCAGCATCTTTCAATAAGGGGACCCAATCAACTTTTCAACTAATGGTTTCTGTATACAAAAACAGCTTCACATAATACTTACTTCCCTGAGACTTTTGATTCTGCACTCTATTGTCTGTCATGACAATTCAGGTATATCAACACCTGAGTGTGTTATGCTGTGACTTAACTCTGATTATAGCTCTGAGGAAGTGGCTTTCCTAAGCTTCTGAGTGGGCAACTGTTGTTTTCTGGAGTAAATCCCTTTATATTCTTTTCTGATAATGGAAGTGTGATAGATTTTAATGGGATAATATGGGCCATTTCTGAAGGTTCAGAATGTTAAGAAAAATCTAGAGGGTCAAAGTCTTCTAGGGCTTTCTCCCAGATGTCCCTGTCATGGGTCAGAGTCCCATGGTTTCCCAACTAACACCCTGTGTTTGGTATTAAAGATCTGTTTTGGTAGAACATTCAAATATCTGAAATTCAGCACCCTGTGTTTCAAATCCTGGGCTTAATCTTAGCTTTATCTGTCTGCTTAGAGCAAGATAAGAGTATTTCCCTGTGAGCTACTTTTTGGCTTTCAGTTAGTTTTAAATTGTTTGTTAATAGCCCTCATCTTTCATTATTGATCTCATCAAAGCAATAATCATCCAGTTCTGTTTCTCTTATATTTATACTTCTCCTTCTAATGATATATACTTTTAATTTTAATTCAAATTAGTTAACATGCAGTGTAGTCTTGGCTTCAGGAATAGAACCCAATGATTCATCGCTTACATATGACACCCAGTGCTCATCCCAACAAGTACCCTCCTTAATGCTCTTCATCCTCCCCTCCAGCAACCCTGGATTTATTTGCTATATATAAAAGTCTCTTATAGTTTGCCTCCTTCTTGCATTTTTACTTTACCTCCTATCTTATTTTTACTTCCCTTTCCTATGGTCATCTGTTGTGTTTCTCAAATTCATTCAGTGAAATCATATGATATCTGTCTTTCTCTGACTGACTTATTTAGCTTAACTTAATGCCCTCTAGTTCCATCCGTGTTGTTGCAGACAGGAAGATTTCATTATTTTTCATTGCCACATCTTCTTTATCCATCTATCAGTCAATGCACATTTGGGTTCTTTCCATAATTTTGCTATTGTTGACAGTGCTGCTCTAAACATTGGGTTGCATATGTCCCTTCAAATCAGCATTTTTGTCTCCTTAGGATAAATAGCTAGTAGTGCAACTGCTGGGCTGTAGAGTAGTTCTATTTTTAATTTTCTGAGGAAACTCAATACTGTTTTCCAGAGTTTCAATGACATTTCTCAAAGCCTTGATTATGACATTGTATTTACCTCTACTCACACACCATCCCATATCATCATGGGTAATAATTTTAAGACTTGGACTGCCACCATGTTTCAGGGGCTCTCTACACACTACTCACCTGTAGGCACAAGGGCCTCATGGCCAGCTAGATGATGATTAAGAAGGTTCTGGCAAAACTCCATCACAGTCTCAACTTTCTCTGCATTCTTGACACCCACTGCTACAGATTGATTTTTGGGAAGAATATATTAAGATGAAGTTAGGAGAGCAAAATGATCTTGGGTAAATAGCGGCTATAAAAGAAAAAGGTAGCAAGCAAGAAAGGGCAAGGTGAGGTGTTAGACCATGCCATACATTTGAAAAATCTTTGCCAAATGTGAACTCCAAAGCAAACACTGTCTATTAGAGATATACTGCCTTATTTGAAAAGCCTGGCAAACGGTGAACTCCAAGGCAAACATTGTCTGTTAGAAGTATCTTGCCTTATTTGGAAATGGCTAGTTTTTTGTATGTAACAGAAAGCTTGCTAATCATCATGCTAATTTCTTGAATTCCCAAGAGGATAAATCTCAGCTTGAATGCTATGAGACCCTGAAGACACTAGAAACTAGATGTCATGAGCTAACCACACTCATTATACCTGGGAGGCTAGTCCTTCTTTGAGGGAGAATCTAAGTGGTACATTTGTGTGTCTACCACACCATCAAAATGTGAATCTTTAACTTTCTAAACTACTTGTCAAGTTCATTTTATGGGATGGATAAGAATGAAGCTGAACTGTTCCATCTAGTAAAATTGGAAAGTTTTAAATTTAGTTTCTTATGAATAGCAATTGAGGGGAGAGAAAGAGAAAAGAGAAAGGGGAGGGGACAATGGAGTATGCGTAAGAGCCCTAAGCTTAGGGGGGGAAAAGAGCCAAGAATAACTGATATTCAATTTTTGACCTTTTAATTGCTACAACATGAAATGTGTTTTATCTTTTGAAGCCCTTAGTGAAGTTTGGTGTCAATTAAGATCAGTGCTTTATTGTGATGAAGTCAAGTAAAATATTTTCAGTTCCACATCTAAGGTAATACAGTGTAGAACAAAAGAACCACAAGGTGATATTAAGATAATCCATCCAAAATGTTAACCCCTTCCACAGGTGATCCTGAAATATACCTATCTCTTACCAGAGTCAATATTCACATCTTAAATCTGTGGACTGTGTACCCATCTAAGCTCATGAAATGAAAAAAAAAAATATATATATATATATAAATATATATATATATATATTTATATATATATATATATCCATCCCAGAAATAAACATTAGGATTATCTTTTACTCATTTTGTTTTTGTTCTCCATTGTGTATATTCATTCAGTTGATAAGATATCAGAAGTCTTTATTTACAGGAATTTTTCATACTTTTCCTTTCATTCTAAGCCCCACTTGCCACTACTGACATTCAGACCCACAATGCATCAATTCCAAATTTTTGACACTAGTCTCTTACCTTTTGGCTTTGAATTTCATGTTTCTAAAGCACAACTGTTACTTTCTTATTTTAATATTTAAAAGTATTCAGAGGTTTCTCATGGCTTAGCTTTGTCAAATAGTTTTGTTGATTGGTAGATGTTAGCAACCGTGTTAGGTGTTGGAATACAATGATAAACAAAAGCACAGTCCTTACTTTTGAGAACGCCATATAGTTGCAGATGTGGCAGAACACAGAGTTCAAGATAGAGATCTGCATGGAGTGGCAGAAGTTATGGAAAGAGAGATCTGTGATGTCAGGTTGCATCAATTCTGGACTCTTCCACCTAGCTTTCAAAGTTGAGGTTATTTGTTATGCCCTACACACCCAGATTTGTCCAGACACTGCCCAAACACAAACTTTCTGTTGCTGTTTGAAAACTATTTTGATTCAACCCCATACACAAAGCTCTTGGTCACCTGTTTATCTTTGCTTATTCTTCCTGCCTAACATGGCTTTCAACAGCTTTTGCCTGCTTATCCACATCTTTTTCCGAGCTTTTAAAAGATAAGTACCAAGGCCAAGGTTTTGTTTCAATCATGAATTTTTACCAGACAATCAAATTGCACATAGTTTGCCATCTTCTCAAAATCCATTCTGCATATAACCGATTGTATCCCCCTCTTGGAATTTATCTCATTTGTTATTGAATTCAGCATGACAATATCATCTTTTTAAAAAAAAATTAATGTTTATTTTTGAAAGAGAAAGAGACAGGACGCAAGTGGGTTAGGGGCAGAGAGAAAGAGGGAGAAACAGAATTGGAAGCAGGCTCCAGGCTCTGAGCTGTCAGCACAGAGCCCAACGCGGGGCTCCAACTCACAGACTGTGAGATCAATACCTGAGCCAAAGTTGGCCACTTAACCGACTGAGCCACTCAGGCGCCCCATGACAATATCATCTTTAAAAGTAGCTTATTTATGGGGCGCCTGGGTGGCCCAGTTAAGTGTCTGACTCTTGATCTCTGCTCAGGTCATGATCTCAGGGCTCCTGAGATCAGCCTCCACCAGGGCCCTCTGCGCTGACTATACAGAGCCTGCTTGGGATTTTGCTGCTCCTTCTCTCTGCTCCTCCTCCTCTTTCTCTTTCTCTCTCAAAATAAATAAATTAACTTCAAAAAAGTAGCTTATTTATTCATGGAGGACTTACTTCGTGCTAAGAAGCACAATTAAGCAGACCCCTATTCCTACTATTAATGTCATAGAGCTGTAGAAATTGATGGATGGCTTAACCCATCATTGAAATGACTACTTTAAGGACTCCTAACATTTACTTCAGCAAATGTTTTTGTGTTGCAGATAGAGTGGTGAATAAGGCAAAAAGAGTGCTTATATTCATGAAACTTCTAGATATATTATAAACAAAAAAATAATAAAGTAATAAAACCTGTATTTACAGACTTTATAATAATGGAAATGATATATTAAGGAAGGAGGATATGACAGAGAGCACCTGGGGATTGACAGAGAGCTTCTTCAAGGTAGTCTGAAAATGCCTTACCAGAGTAGCTGACATCTGATATTTATATAAATTTCTCCCTCAAATGGCAAAACTCTAGTCATATGACAAGTATAAGAAGGAGCATTTCAGGCAGAAAAAAATAAAAAAAGAGATTAACACAAAAGGATTGAGAAGCCAATGCAGCTAGAGCACAGTGAACAAGCAGAGTTGTACAAGATGAGGAAGAAAAGATAGGCTGTTCTGTGAGCAAATGGTGTCATTCTGTTAGAACTCCTTTCTCACCGATTCTCACATCGAAATGCTTTGTACTCTCTTTGTACATTGCTGGCCCTTGTTGTTTGTTGATTGATTTATATACATGTCAATTGAAAGTTAGGATTAGAATTTTTTATTGAATAATGTCTTTTGAAAGTTATGTCAAATCTCCCTGAATGGCTTTTAACCTAGTATTATTCAAATTTGCCAGTATCAAAAATAGGGCATTGATACTATTCTGGCACTTTTTGAGAGCAAACCAATTCCTGGATTAAGTTGTTGGTGGGACGTATTTGAGCCCTTGAAAAATTGTGAAAAGTCAACCCACTGATTTAATGTAGAAGAAAATGCGGTTAATCTGTTTGCTGTAGTTCTGGCCCTCATGTGTTCAGGTGACCTAGAATTGAAAGGATCCATCCTCTAAGTAATCTCATTTTTTTTCAGGTTTAATTAAATTAATCTATTCCCTTGAGTTCTCCTTTCTATTACAGAAAGTCCTTGAGGTAATATGGAAATTTTCCAGTTGTGAGGGTACTTTAATTAATTCAACAATTACAATAATAGCTAATATTTCTTATGTATTTAGCATATATCAGACATTTTTGCTAAGTATCTTATATGTGGTTTTCTCATTTAATTCTCTCAAAACTCTAGGAATGAGGTATTATGATTATCCTTTTTTATAAGATTTATAAATAGAGCTGAAGAAAGCAAAAGTAACTTGCCTTATGTCACACAATTAGTAAATGAAAGAAAGAGGATTTGAATGCAGGCAGAGTGATTTCTGAGTTTACATCTAACCACTGCTCTTTGAAACCAGACCAAACCAAACTATAGTGAAGCTACAAACAAAATAAAAATTTATTTGAGAATCTGAATTGTGTGTTTTCAATCTCCAATAATCAAATCCAATACAAAATTATAAAGATACCACATCACTTTATCTTGTATTGTAAAATCAGAACACCTATTTAAAAAGTAGAATCAAAGGACACCTGGGTGTCTGAGTCAGCTAAGCAGCTGATTTCTGCTCAGGTCACAGTCTCATGGTTCCTGAGTTTGAGGCCCACGTAGGGCTCTGTGCTGACAGCTCAGAGCCTGGAGTCTGCTTTGGATTCTGTGTCTCCTTCTCTCTTTGTCCCTCCCTGGATTGCACTCTCTCTGTCTCTATCAGGAAATGAATAAATATTAAATTTTTTAAAATAAATAAATAAATAAATAAAATAAAATGTAGTAGAATCAAGAAGCTCAAAGTAGCATATAGTAGATTTTATATGGTTTTAAAAATATGGTTTTATAAATAAAAAACATGGTAAAAAAATTCTTAATTCCATTTCTTCAAATAACTGCCCTTATGAAGTCAGTATACCTCAACAGTCCTCTGAGTTTCTCTATGTATTATAAAGAAACAAAATTATGTCCTCCAAAATATCTAAAAACATAGTTAATTTTAGAGATAATCATATGTTTTTTGTGTGCATAATTATGGGGAACACTTAACAAAAGATGCTCAACAATGACCTTGCTATTGTGCACAAGGAGATTTTCAGCCTTCAGAACATCATGTATGTGCTTCCCCCATCACACAATTAAGTTAATTTTTACAGAATGATTTTCCGACATGGTGATCTAAAACAAACAAACAAACAAACAAACAAACAAACAAACCATTCTTACTATAACTGTTGGAGACATTTCAATTAAAGAAGAGTAATCAGAAAAAATTTAAACATTCATTGTTTTTAACCTTATGTGTCAATCCAGTACATTTAAGGTCCTTTTTAATCTTTTGCATATTCTATTTTCTTCAGCCTTCCCTTGATCTTATTTTTAGTCTTCTTTGTATATCATGTTTGTATTTGCCAGTGTGTAAAGTCACGTGAATTAGCTCATGTTTCCTAGTCTCTTTTTTTTTTTTTTTTTTTAGCAGAGGTCTAGCCTCAGGGGCCAGCAGTTAATATAAATACATAAATTGTTTCAGGGAGCTGTAGGTGTGTCTGTTTGCATTGCAATAAGGACTTGGCCAACAAGAAGGACATTCTCCTTACTGGGGCCACTGCTACCTAGTATCTATAGGTTGGCACAATATTGAACAATATCTGATTTATAAAAAGTGTTTAAGCTCCATATTTTAAACACGTTGATCACTAATTTAAATTTAAAAAAAGGGGGGTGCCTGGATGGTTTAGTAGGTTAAGTGACTGACTGTTGGTTTTGGTTCAGGTCATAATCTCATGGTTCATGGGTTCATGACCCACATCTGGCTCCACATTGGCAGTGTGGAGCCTGCTTGGGATTCTCTCCCTCTTCTCTCTCTGTCCCTCTCCCACTCACGTGCTCAGTCTCTCTCACTCTCTGTCAAAAATAAATAAACTCAAAAAAATAAAATAAAAAAATTTACCCAAGGGCCACATGGGTAGCTTAGTTGATTAAGTGTCAAACTCTTGGTTTCAGCTCAGGTGATGATTTCAGGTCCTGAGATCAAGCCCCATGCTGGGTTCTGCATAAGCATGGAGTCTGCTTAAAATTTTCTCTCTCCCTCTCTGTCTGCCCCTCTTTTGCTATCTCTCTCTCTCTCTCTCTCAAAAAAAAAATAATAATAATAATGAAGAGGAAAAAAAAAGTAGAAAGAAAACCTATGCCAAACAAAATATGTGCACAGCCTGTCATTTGTAGCTACAAAGTAGTATGGGATTGACTGATATAAATTCTAAAGTTTGCTAACAGAGCGACCATGTGAGTTACTTTAGTTATCTGAGCCTCCAATGTTCTCACGTTTAAAATAGAAATAATACTATATTACCTGTTGTTTTGAGTGTTAAAAGATGTAATGCAGGTGAAATATTCCTAGCACATTTTTGACAAAAAGAAAGATTTAGCTAAATTGTAATCAACTTCCCTTATTTTTCCTTTATGTTTTTTCCTCTTGTCACATTTTTATCTGGCTAAATGTGTGTTACCTATCTGTTCTATGAATCCTCCCTAATTTCCTCTTTCTCCTCAAATTTACCCAGCCTTTATTAATTGCTTATTGTTATTTTATGATGGATTATTGTCATTAAATACATCCCCACTTTAAAAAAAAATGTGGTTTCTTACTTTGCTTTGCTGATATTGTCATTGCAACACTGAAAATAAACATGGAAAACATTTGGTGGGCTTCTGTCCTGATCTGAAACTACATGTGATCCATAGCAGTTGTTTGAAAAATACATCTTTATAACTTGCATTTGAAGAAAGGAACTATGTAAACTCAATGCGTTAATAAAAATTGTTGATTGTATGTGGATGATCCTTTTGAAAGCCTGCCTTGCCTAGCCTTAAAGGGAGTGAAATGTGAGAGCAGAGAGTTGCCAGTCATGGAAATCGTTCCTAATGTCCCTGTTTGTGTGGATTTTGCTGCATCTTTGGTCATTCTCAACATCAACTCTCACTTGTTCCTATTTCTGCTAAATCCCTCCAGACCTATTATTGCCTTGTAGTTATCAAATTGTTTCTTTTTCTCCCAGATTAAAATCATTGTCTTTCCATCTGACTCAATATTTTCATGGACTGTAAACCTAATGTCCATAATTGGCATGCCCAGGGTGTTCTTCAATATTTTGTACTGTTCTGTGTTCTTACATCAGATACACATTCTTTGGGCCACGAAAAATAAAAGCTAATGTGTATCCTAGAGAAAACAAAACATTGACAAATTTACTATCTCTCTCTTTGTTTTAATTTTTTAATGTTTATTTATTTTTGAGAGAGAGAGAGAGAGACAGAGTGTGAGCAGAAGAGGGGGAGAGAGAGAGGGAGACACAGGATCCGAAGCAGGCTCCAGGCTCTGAATGTCAGCATAGAGCCCGATGCATGGCTCGAACCCACAAACCATGAGATCATGACCTGAAGTGGGATGCTCAACTGACTGAGCTGCCCAGGCGCCCCAAAATTTACTATCTCTTTATACTTATTTTCATGATTTATTTCTAAAACATATGCTTAACTTGTAGTATTTTCATGAAAGGGACATAGTTGGTAGTTTTAATAAAGGAATTAACAAATATGTGGTTATGAAAAACTTCAACTTAAATATTTTGTGTAGCCCATAGTCACAAGCCCAGAAAATTTACAGTCCTCATGATTTGTATGCCCATAAGTGAATGGACTTTTATAACCTCATATACTTGGAAATATATGTTTCTCTAAATGTGCGACTAGATGCATACATAGTTCTATCCTATGAGTGACACTGAGGAAGACACATGCTTTATTTTTTTAATTTTATTTTTACTTATCAAGTTCTTTTTTTTTGTTTTTCTTGTTTTTTTTTTAATTTTTTTAATGTTTTATTTATTTTTGAGACAGAGAGAGACAGAGCATGAGCAGGGGAGGGGCAGAGAGAGAGGGAGACACAGAATCCGAAGCAGGCTCCAGGCTCCGAGCTGTCAGCACAAAGCCCGACGCGAGGCTTGAACTCACGAACCGTGAGATCATGACCTGAGCTGAAGTCGGACGCTTAACCGACTGAGCCACCCAGGTGCCCCATCAAGTTCTATTTTGTATTCACAGACTCAGCTCTTTCTTTTTCTTAAATGTAGTTGAAAGAATGATTTTGATTTTTCATTTTTATTGACAGAGGTAAACATAGAAAGCATATTTCAAATGAACTGAGGCGTCTCACATTTCAGGTGAGACTATTTCATAAACACTTTATATTATAAAAATTTTCTCCATATAACAATGGTCTCTTTTTTTTTTTTTTTTGGTAGATTTCAAGCAACATATTAAAACAATCAATTTTTTTTAACGTTTATTTATTTTTGAGACAGAGACAGAGCGTGAACAGGGGAGGGGCAGAGAGAGAGGGAGACACAGAATCTGAAACAGGCTTCAGGCTATGAGCTGTCAGCACCGAGCCCAACGCGGGGCTCAAACTCATGGACTGTGAGATCATGACCTGAGCCAAAGTCGGACACTTAACGGACCAAGCCACCCAGGCGCCCCTAAAACAATCACTTTTAAAAATTGTTTTAATTTTACAGTTTTGTTTTTCTGATATCACCTATAGAAATTCATATTAGATTCTGAAATATACAACACAGAAAGGGAAAATTAATTTACCAACTATTTCACATAGAAACATATTAAAAACTTAATTAAATTAAGAACATATAAAATTAATTAATAAAAATAAAAAGGATAGTTTAATATTAGGATATCTATTAACACAATGCATTATATCCGTAGGTCAAGGGAGAAAAACGATATGGTCAAACTGGTAGATAACCCCCAAAACAATAGTCAGCATGTATTTCTAATTTTAAAAATCTTAGTTAAGTAGGAATAAAAGGTAAAAATAAATACATTTTTCAAAGTAAAAACTGCTGATATACTTAATGATCAAATACTAAGCAAATTCAATCAGAAACAAAGCTGAAATAATTTAGGGGAAACAACAAAACTAACAATGACATGATGAATCACACATGCACTTTCTTAACATAATGTGTTCTTCTCCAGGCTGAAATAAGCCTTATACCAAATGATTGGTTACTAGAGATATTCCCATGAAAATCTGGAGAAGGTAAATTGGCCATCATGACAATTCTTTTTTTAACATCCTTCTGGAAGTTCTAATATAATTATTCAGGAAAAGAAGTTGGGGAAAAAGATAAATTTATCATTAAAAGAGGCAAAGTAAACATTTTTTGCTGATGATGTGATTTTCTACTTTGGAAACCCAAAAGAATTAACTAAAAACTGATATATAGAACTAATCTGTAGATCAGCAAGCTGGATTGAAAATAATACAGCAATCACATTTTCCTTTACAATCATCAGTAAAAATAAAATGGATAATAAAGAGCCATATATGGTAGCAAGAAAAAAAAGGTCCTAAGCAATGAACTAGAATAAATTTTCCAGACCTTTGTGACATAAACTACATACATTTCTATGGAATTTAAAGGAAAAATGAAAATAAAGAAACATACTCAGATCTTCAATAGAAAGACTGAGAGAGAGCAACATTTCCTAAATTAATAATCACGCAAGATATCATTCTTACCCAAAGTGTAACTTTGAGAAAGCATAAGAAGCTTGATTAGGTTATTCTAAACCTGACTTGGATACACAAATACACAGAATAAACATAGTAAATATGGGAGGAGCTTTCTCTCACAACCAATGAAAGTTCATAAATATGCCATTAATAAAACAGTTTAGCAACAGCAACAGAATATATGCATAGGTCAGAGCAGGAATGATGAAAAGTCAGAAGCAAAGAGAATTAGACATAATTACTTAGTGAATCTTCAATCGGCATTTTAAATCAGTAAGATGACCAAATGGGTTAATTAATAAATGGCAGTAGAATAATTAGCTAACAGTGCACGCATACACACACACACACACACACACACACACACGCAAATACAAATACACATCCCTACATATTTTTTACCCAAATAAATCCCTGATAGATTAAAAATTCATTTCATTTAATCTTTAATTTACTGGAATTTATTTTTCTAATACCCAGTGTTGGTGAGTCCATTTTAATACACTGTCAATTGAGTGTGAATTCTTATTTTTTTTTAAGATTTTGTTTTTAAGTAATCGCTACACTCAATGTGGGAACTTATAGTCCTGCGATCAAGAGTTGTGTGCCCTACCACATGTGCCAGCCAGGCACCACTTAATGTGACCACTTACAAAATTTTTGGAAAGCGATTCAGCAATATGTGTCAAGTATCTCAAAAACATTCATAATATGTGACTTAGCAAATTCATGGTTAGAAATACAGTTTTGAATATTTGATAACATTTAAAAAGGTCTTTATTATTATGTGATACCAACAGTAAAAACCTGCAAATGTTGAAAGTATTTATTAATATGGGATTGGTGAAGTAAATTAGATAATATTCAAAACTGGTCTGTGGTCATTAAAATAAGAATGTATTTTTATTTAAGAAGAAAGAGATTTTCAAAATCCCTTCTCTGTGTCTGTCTCTGTTCCTTTTTATTATATATACACATAAATATGCACATATATACATACATATACATATGCACGCATGCATATTCATATATATCAAACACACAAATTGAAAGTATATATAATGAGGGCAATAACTGCTAGCAATAGTATCTATTAAAATGTATTTTTGTGTTACTTGCATTTTCCAGGTTTCTTTTTTCTTCTTCTCTATGGATTACTTATAAAATATGCTATCTTTAACAGATATATGCATATATATGCATTATGATAATTTTAATTATAATTATGTTAGTATTTTTTTAATTAAAAATATTTTTAGAGAGAAAGAGAGAGAGCACAGGGAACAAGTGAGGGAGAGGGGCAGAGGGAGAGAGAGAGAAAGAATCTTAAGCAGGGTCCACGCTCAGTGGCAGAGCCCGATGTGGGGCTTGATCCCACATCCCTGAGATTCTGACCTGAGCTGAAACCAGGAGTTGGATGCTTATACCACTGAGCTCCCCAGATGCTCCGTGAATAATGTTTTTAATCACACTTTTTTTGATTGCTAATGAACTCTATATAAAACAGGGTCATGATGTTTTAGACATCTTCGTATTTCCCAATGTACCTATAATTCTGCTAAATGATAAACAAATATTGGCTGTTACTATTATCTTAAAGTATTCTCTTTGTGCTGAAAATACAGAGATTAACAAACATAAACATATGTTCTCTCCCTTTAAAAATCACATCAAACATATTTTTTAAAAGATAAAATAATAGATACAGGATCAATTAACATGGTATGAGTAAGCAAACTGTGCTAGGGACAGAAGGCCATATGAGGTTTTCTGGAGAAAAGAGTATCAGAACTTCAGTGTAAAAGAAGACTTAGGACTTAACCTGGTGAAGAAACTTTGAGAAATGGGTAGGTTACTAAGACGAGGCAGGATGTGAACAGGCCTAGAGACAAGAAAAATCAACCTTAACATTTCTTTTGAAAAGTTGATTTATTGGATGCAAGTTGGAGTAGGAATTTCTGAAGGATAAGTGTGGGTAGTGTAGGGGGATAGATCATGAAGAGCTTTCAGTGGTTGAGCTAAGAAACTTAAATTTTAAATTAACAGAAGCCTTTGATGTAAGTTAACTAGAAAAAAGGGAAATGTTGACATAGTATTAAAAAATATTTTGGGGGCGCCTGGGTGGCGCAGTCGGTTAAGCGTCCGACTTCAGCCAGGTCACGATCTCACGGTCCGTGAGTTCGAGCCCCGCGTCAGGCTCTGGGCTGATGGCTCAGAGCCTGGAGCCTGTTTCCGATTCTGTGTCTCCCTCTCTCTCTGTCCCTCCCCCGTTCATGCTCTGTCTCTCTCTGTCCCACAAATAAATAAAAAAAAAAAAAAAAATATTTTGAAGTATACTTCACATGCCCAAGATGTTGTAGTTCTTTGGAAACAAAAGTAACCTACTCTTGCCTTATTTGTATACTAGAGTTTTGAGGTTGATAAGAACTAATCTACTCATTTTAAGTGATGTACAGGGTCCCATGAAGAGTATATGAATATGCTATAATATTATTTTCAAAGACACAGAAAAAGACACCAAGTAGGAATTTTTGTTGTTTTTGTTTTATTTTTCACAAAAGTTTTCTCTAACACACTTTGGCTCTCTGTCATTTAATATGCATTAGCCTTTCAGCATATTTTATATACAAAATTTAAAAGACACATATTAATAAACACAAAATGATAGAGTGAAATTATTATCATAAATACTCAATAATGGTATCAGTATAATTCAGATGTAGTTTTCCTGGGTGACTAAACCTTGAAGACCAGTCTTAAAGTAACTATATATGCAATTTCACTCTAACGAACAAGTGGTGCCAAAGTAAGTAAACGTATACAAGTTGGATAACAGGAACTGATTGGTGTGTAGCATCTTGGCACAAGATGGAGATTCTTTACAGATGAGGAAGGAAAAGGCTAGAACAGTCACCTTTCCATTTCGAAGCAGAAAACTATAAATGTATTAAAAATATAAATGTAAAAAATCAACACATTATAAAATGATAGAATAGAATAATAGATGAATATCCTTCTGGCCTCTATAGAAAGAAAAATATGAAAGACACATATTTAGAAATAATTAAAGAATAATAAAACTATCAAAATTAAAATCTTTATTACAAAAGTCATAAAAATCAAACTGGGAAAAAACATACAAGGTCTATATTTTAGTAAGCATAACACATAAGTAAATCCTTCATATACAAAGAAGGCAAATCAAAAAGCAACAACAAAAGAAATATAAATGGACATAAACTACTCAAAGAAGAAACCCAAATGGCCAAGAAATACATATTCTCAATCTCCCCAGTAGTCAGTACAATACATTTCCAAGTAATAATCAGATAACCTTTCACATTCAGGAAACGTCCCAAAGCCTGACCATATCAACTGACAAAGAAAGTAGAGAAGCAGACACTCTATGCAAATCCAGTGGAAGTATACATTAGAATAATTTCTTTAAAGAGCAACGGAATGTGAGAAGCGGGAGAATGGATAATAAAGAGGAAAGTGAAAAAAAAAAAAGATTATACTATATTTGTATGCTATACATGGGATACATCACTTAAAATAAATGGATTAGATCTTATCAATCTCAAAAAAATGGAGAAGAAAGAAGTTACAGGAATTTGTATGTGTGTAATCTGAAAATGCAGGGTTTTTGTAAATATAAAGTTATTACATACAAGTAATAAGAGTGTGTAAACAAGGACAAGCTACACATCCAATTCATGGTCACTGTGTCTGGGGATAGAGAAGAACAGAACTTGGTAGGGAAACAAGGGTTTCAACTTCAATACCTGAAAACAGTATGTTGAAAATAAATGTATCAAAATAATAGCCTTTTTTATTTGTTTACCTGAAGATGTGAATACATGAATGTTACATTAGTCCTTATATTTGTATTTTTTAAATAATTATTTTGAAAATATGGTTGGACTGGGTTTATCTGGAAAGTGGGGTATGTTAAAGGCAAAACATATAGAGACTTAAGTTCAAACTTGATATAACAGTGTAAAATCATAACTTGTGCTTATATTACTAGAGTGATATAAAATGGGCATTTAAACTCCTCTGGCACCTGAATATGAGAAACAAGAACTAACGTGATACTTGAAGAAACACACCGACTATGTCTAATTGCTCACCTTATCAAAGGTGCTGCAAGCAGATATTATTCCTTTGTGTGAATTACTGAACCAATCCCTCCATAGGAATAATTGCAAAATGATGCATGTTTCTTGCATATGTGTAACATGTGCCTTCTGGCTGGTGCAATACCAGGTCTAGAAAACAGCTTTACTAACTAGAATTCAGCTCTCACTGATACCACTAGCCAAGAACTTCTGTGTGGAACACAAATTTGGTTTTTTTTTAGCCATGCTACTTTGGGAATTTTTGACACAAGAAAGGATAATTAAATTTTGTATTTTTTGGGTTGGTCCTACACTTTATGTGTTATGAAAAGCATTCTCTGATATGCTGGTATATAAATTTGGAGTTTATATTGATGAGCAATCCAAATTTCAGTCATGATATTGCAGTTTCTGCCAGGCCCTCGCCATATATTAGCTATAATTTTTCTATACCAGAAAAATTGTCAGAAGTTAAAACCTCTTGTTTCTATGACATTTAGTATATTTCAGTCAACCTACAGCTGTATTATGGCCCTTACCTTTGAGGGATATGTCAAATAGCCAAAAAAATTATATGCCATGTAATAATGTTAATACAGATAAAATAAGCACCTTCAGAAGAAGTCAAGCAAAGATGCCATCTCTGAGGCCACTATTCAGCCTATGACATCTTCTATTTACTTTTACTTCTGTACAAAGTTGGAACTGTCTAAGCCAACAATAATTGATGTACTTAGTACTTCCATTGCCTGTAATGAGCACAATTATGCATTGTACAAGAACATATCCTCTGTATATGAACACAATCAACAATACTTGAAATTTAGAGACCCACAGATTTTTTTAATGTTTATTTATTTGAGAGAGAGAGAGAGAGAAAGAGAGAGAGAGAGAGAGAGAGAGAATGAGCAGGGGAGGAGGAGAGAGAGAGAGAGACAGAATCTGAAGGAAGCTCCAGGCTCTGAGCTGTCAGCACAGAGCCCAATGTGGGGCCCGAACTCACAAACGACGAGATCATGACCTGAGCCAAAGTCAGTCACCTAACCGACTAAACCACCCAGGTGCCCCTAGAGACCCACAGCTTTCTGATAAGTCCTAGTTCCATGTAAACATAGTGTGGCTGATTGTACATTTCCAAATACAAGAAATTCCTAATGATATTGTGTGTAATATATGTTTACACACACACACACACACACACACACACACACACACCATACAAACAAACTGGACTATAGCCAACATTTGACTGTTTAATCCAGCAACAGGTCCATAAATAATACAATTATACTTTAAGTTCTTTGGGCCAAAAAGTAAGGAAAGCAAACTGAATCCTGGGAACCCATGAGGACAGATGTCAAAGAAGGTTGGTAGCCAGGTTTTAAGATTTCAACCTCTGTGCTCAGATAAGTTGAATTGGATATAATGAAATGACAAGGAAGCAGAAGGAATGGAATGCAGATGGAAGAAAAAAATTAAGAGAGGTGGGAAGCAAAACATTGGAATGTGCCTTCCCTAAGGAGTACCTTTACCTTGGACAGCAGTGCCAAGACAAGAATAGGAGATTGGAAAGAACACTGTTCTGAAAGTCAAGAAACAAGGATTCTAAATCTGGCTATACCATTACCAAGTTGTTGATACTGGAAAAGTTATCTCCTTTTTTCTGAATCTTGGTTTGTCCGTCTCACTGTCCCAGAATCTCTGTCTTCCTTCAAGATACTGTGAACCCTGTAACCTCTTTCCTTGGTACTCAGGGATTACAATTAATAAACTGCTGCATCCTGCAACTGCATCTATGCTACATCAGCCCACCTTGTTGGCATAAGTTGTTTTTACAACAGCATTACTAAACGGCCATTGCAAAAGTTTAGAATCTATCAGTGGGTCAGACTTCCAGGATTTCGGGGTATGGACTTTATGGTCCGCTGAAAAACTTTACTTCCTTTAATACGTTTCAAAGCCCTAGTCATCCCCAACCCTCAGGTTCAGTGGAGCAATTTTGGCATCACTGAACCAGCATCTCCCCCTTCACTATCCTAGCACTTTCCCTACAGAATTTTATGATAATGGTTCTGAGACTTTGTCAATCAAACCCAGTGGTAGAGTATTGTTTTGACAAATGTTAAGAATAAGCTCAACTTAGTGAAAAGACTAAAATAAGAATTACTTGGGTAAAGTACAAGATTATTTGCATAATAAAACGGCAAAAAAGTGTTCATGCCAGTCTCAGTGCCTGGAAGAGAGATTAGCAGCGTTTTTCAAAGCAACACAAAGATGCATCCTGTGGACCCCTGAAATCCTCGTTGTGGTGTTCGCAGCTGAGCATATTAGTATCTGAATGAATGAAGATCATCTCAAATATTTAGGAAGTTCAAATGTCTCCTGCAACCCTTGTCATATAGGAGTTCAGGTAGGCTTCTATGGATATTTGCTGGGAACCACCACATCAAGATCCACGCTCTTCATCAATCTCACAGCGATGCAACACAAGATGTAACTAACATGAGATGCAGTACAGTCAGGCCTGAGCAAATGCTTCAATTAAAACTCTCATCCTTCACAATATAAAACTGAAACAGTTGGGTCATGATAATTTCCTGGATGCAGAGCTATGGCATTAGTGCCAGGGACAGTTTCCCAGACATCCCTGAAAACCACGCCAACAGTCTTTCGGATCTGCTATAAAGCTTATCTTTCCCAGGTTCAAATTTAAGTTCAGGAAGACTGAAGCATGAAACACATGGTGGTCTTGGGACCCTACACTAGTACAGATTGTGCTGTACTGGTCCTCTCATTACAAAGCATCAGCTAAGGATGATTAAAAAATATAGAAGGATAACAACATAGGATGTTGGTGTGGTAAGCTGGTGGGAGAGGGAAGAAGTAACTTCCGAAGAAGATACAAATACATTCCCAGCAATATAAGCAGAGGTGCAGAATTCAGGCAGGTGGTAAATGGATAAATAAACTGGAAAGCCATAGCTGGAAACCTCTGAAGGATTCTGACTAGACTGAATAGAAGTATCTTGCACTGCTTAACATATAGGTAGGTAAATCTTTGGTTAGACACTGCTGTCTCGTAAACCTTCTGTAAAACTGTGATTATAAAGCTCACGTATATGCTCCCTCTAGCAATAGTAGGTAGGTAGGTAGGTAGATATTATGGAATTATACACAAAATACTTTTTTTATGTGTAAATCATGAATTCCTTTTATTGTCTGAACTATATTAAAAAGCATTAACATGAGACACTTTTAGTCATGGAGTTCTGCCAAGTGTTTGCATTGTTAATGGCGTGGCCAGCAAAGTGGTTAAAAATTCAAGTTCTATGGAGTCAGGGAGAAATCTCAGAAGATTTGAAATTAACTGTGTGGTATGTTTTAATATATGAATGCTTCTAAATAAGTTTTCAAAGTTCAAATGGATTGATTATCTCTCTAACTCCTTAATTTTTAGTGTTGCAGAAGTGTTAACTTTGGATTTAGATGGATCTGGTTTTAAATCTTGTATTGATATTTCTTAGGTATTTGACCTTGGGCTGCTCTCTTAACTTCTTCAAATGTTAATTTACCTCATCTGCAAAATGTAAACATTAATGTCTCACTTACAGAGTTTTTGTGGAAATTAGTAGGTGATTCATGTAATACATCTATTGTGTGTTTGACACATAGAGATGCTCCACGAATTTAATTCTCATGATTTAATTTATGAACTTTCAGAAAAAGTAGATGGCATTTAGAAATGGACAATGAGATGAGAATTGAAGAATCATAGCACTAAAATTATAAGTCAGACTAATGGAAAATAGAATTTGACATATAAAAATATCAGTGACACATTCAAAACATTAAAAAATCTTTAACCAGTATATTCTAACACACAGCTATGGTTTTAATATAAGTGACATCATAAGATCTAAAGAACTTGTGACTCTCTATTAATTATGGATTGCTAAGTAAAACAATTCTTTAAAATTGTTTTAAATACAACCATGTTATAAATATTCTTTGCTTTTTGTTATTCCTCTATTATAAAGCAATATGCATAATTTAAAATATGTGATGAGTAAAAGTATATTTTCATTACTCACCTGTTATTCTACAGAGATAACAGAGATAACTACTGTTAACATATTGTGAATACATTTCTACACCATATGTACATGCATTTATGTATATGCACACACAATATAGATGTAATTTCTTTTAAAAATTGGATCACATAATCATTCAATAAATACTCTTTTGTATCCTTCTTATTCCAACTACACATCAATTTTTTAAAAATTTATTAACTTTCCAAATAAAATATGCTATAATATTCTGTGCAGTATAGTGACTTAACAAAAGTGTAGCTATTTCAAATGCAGTTATAAAGAAGCTGTTCTATGGACGAGATGTTTCTGGAACCTGGATTATAGCTTTATAAAATAGAGCATCTTGTTCTCTTAAGGTTTTTCACCTTATCATGAATCCGTGTTTTTATTCCATTTTCAGACCATGACATACTGGTTTGTAAAATACCTTGTGATCTTTGGTTGAAAGTGCTGAATATTATTATAACCATTTATCTTCACATGGTAGAAACCCTTGACTGGAAAAGGCATTGTTTTATTTTCCTGATGCACTAGGGGAAGTTGTTACAGTGTTGGCTCTAGCTATTGCTATTAATTCCCCAACTTTTATGACCATGAACCACTGCCCTCAAATTCTTTTCTTCCCATTTTCATCAATATAGCTATATATAATCTTGCTTTTGCAATGTGAAAACACAGATCAACAGTGCATTACAATTGGCAGGTTTATGCAAAATTAAATATTACCTGTTGACTTGAGCAGACCTTTACACCAGCTCTGAATTTATAATCATTTTTCATATGGACCTCATCCATTGATTTTGGTACTTGAATACAATCAGTAACCAACAATATTAGCGTCATATATTTTCTTTATTAGTAAGTAATAGAAACAATGGAGTTTTCCATTATTTGGCATTCAAAGTTACCAAAGTTTAATTAACAATATCTTTATATATACCTGGGATAGATAACAAAGAATTTCTCATAACTCGGTAATATAGTAAAAAAAACAAACAACAACAACAAAAAACCTCTAAGAATGTTTTTTCTTCAGTATTTCAATCATAAACACAGTATGAGAATTTTAGAGACTCACTGTATAAAAATTACACATGTAAATATAAACTACCCTCTCTGCACTAAAGACTTTGCATCATATTATGTATTTGTGCCCTATCACCTTCTTTGCCCTATCATCTTCTCCAGTCAGTAGCTTTTCTATAACCACTACCACTATTCTGATGTTATTCTTCATTCCAACACAGGTTTCATTTTTCCTATGGCCATTACTTCATCTACTACTTACTAGTTTTAAGATATCAGACTTGTGTTTAAATCTTAAGAATTTTAAGGGAAAAAAGGGCAGACCAGTGAGTACTGAATGGGCTGGGAAAGTAACAGAGAATACCACCTACATAGAGTTGACATTTTGTAGAAGACAAGAAGAGAGAGTGATAATTTTGTTTACATCATGGCTGCTAATCTCATCCTTATATTTTCTGAATGGCGGTGCCATTGATCTGCATGTTGTAGCAGAAAAAGAAAAGCACCCCATGGTAATGTAATGTAGGACATTCAAATTCTCCTTCTGCTACTGCTGTGTGGATTGAATCTACTGGCAGAGGCAGTAAGACCTTAATTCAAAGCCTGACTCTTACTTATTTGTCATGTGCTCTGGAAAAGCTACTTTTCCTTTTTGAGCATTAGTCTCCTCATTTCTAATATGGGAATGATAACACTTTTCTTGCAAAGCTGTTGGGAAGATTACAGTGGCTGCATATACTGTCTAGATGAGCCCCAAATACCTACTTGCTGCTCAAGGGTAAGAAGGGTAGCTGTAATTATGGTAGTTGTTATCAATCACGACCCTTCAGACTTGCTGGCAAAAAAGGCTAAAGAATCTTTATGTTTCTTTTGCACCTAGTCTTTTACAGATCCCATCTGCATTTTAGGATGGAAGAATTTATTACACTTGTTGAAAGCCATTGAGTGCAGTGGAAGAAAACAGTACAGTAAAATATTTCCTATAGAAAGTACCTCGATTGAACATCCTTAATAATAACCTACACACACATACACATGCTACCTTTCTCCCTCCCTCTCTTCTCTCTCTGAATTTTATTTCTCTGCTTCGCTCTTTCTATACACACATACTTACCACTTACTCCAAACCTATCTTCTCATTCTTTTTGTATTTATAGATATTCTGAAATTTCTTTGGAATATTAGTGTTTAGTAGAGAAAATATCATTAATGTCTCTGACTTAATTTTTTGAGGAAACAGTACTTTTTGCTTCTTAGACATTTGTGTACATAAAATCTAATAGAATAGCTACAATAAGCAATCGTATGGGCTTTTAATGTAAAGCACGTATATGAGTGGCTTTAGTTAACTCCTGATAAATTCTGAGAACAATTTATTACATATATTCCTTAGGAAGCATTTTAAAGCTACTATAGTGGTGGGCAGAGCATACTTTTAAAATATATATATATATATATATATATATATATATATATATATATATATATTTAAATCCCAAGGGTCTGTACAAAAATTTTCCCCAAAGATCCTCTTGCATATATTGAAAAGATCTACTTTCACCTCTGTGTGTGTGTGTGTCTGTGTGTGTGTGTTTGTGTCTATCTGTCCGTTTGTCTGTCTCTGTCTCTCTTCCATCCCTTCTTAATGCAACATATGGTATTTCTGAGCTACACATACCCTATTTTTGCATTAAGGAGGAGTTATCAATCTAATGGTGGAACCCAAGTTTTTTGCTGTGGTCCCTTCTCTAGTTATACAACATTTCCAAAATAGGTTAAAAATCTGGTGCTTAGATTTTGAAAACTATGATTATATAATCGGCTGTGATTATTAAGGAATGGCGGCCCTTTTGTTGCCTTTCTGCTCTCTTATCTGATGTTAGCTTTGAAAAGCGTTATGAAGCCTTGGAATTTGGTGGGGGGGGGGGGAGGAGTTACCCTCATGAGTCTTCAGTATTTAGATGTCGCATGAACTAAAAGAAAATGTGAAGAATGAACTCTTCTACCTAATATGTCTCCAAAGTTGCAACGTCAGGATTCACAAAATAAGATGCTGGAAGAATGTGGCAGTATCACATTGTTCAGCAGCATCTCAAACTGCCTGAATTGTAAGTGATACTCAGTGACCTCAGCTTGTCCTTGAAGCTCACTAGCGAAAAGATAGTGCTGCAGTTAGAGCCCTGGCAGTGACCGGAGCCAAGTTTAAAACGGAGAATGCTGTTTTTTCCTACCTATACAAAACCAGGCGTGGAGAGCTAATATATTAAAATTATTTTTTGGTAGTTTCCTTCTCTTTTATGAACCTAAGTGAATTATTGTCTTCCAAGGAAATAGTCTGATAAGCCTGTGTACTTTTATATATTCAAGAAGCCTGAGAGGGGAAACTTCACCTTTTGGGACGCAGTTTTCTTGTGAGGAGACTGGTTAACGTGAGAAATCATTGAGAAAATGGACAATTCTAAATGAACCCTTAAAAACAATGGTTTGGACCTACTTTTCATTCCTGATGCAACAGAAGTAATTCTTGCTTTTTCAAGGGAGCAAAAGAAGAAAATATATTTGCATCCTTTAGAGATTTATGTTAGTTTGTTATTTCTTTCCCTTTTAAGTCTCAAGTACAACGAGTTGTTGAGAAGAAGAAAATGTGTTGGAATAAACACCCTCACTGCTGTTGTAGGAGTTGAGGATCCACAACTCTGCTAACATAAATTTATCATAATATCTACTGGTTATGTTCCTTAATGAAGTTAGACATGAAATTTATGTATTTGTATATATTTTAAAATTCATATTGTTTATATTATGTATGATATTCATATATGAGAAACATGCCATATGTGAGAACATGGAAGATATGATTCCTTTCTTATTATTACTCTTTAATAATGGAATTGATCAAAATATTTTAACCAGTCACTCAAAAGACTCCCACGTTAAACATTGTATGCAAATTACATACAAAACTTTTGTAAAGAGAACTCTACAATTAAATATATTGGAAATATTAATTAATGGGTCAAGCCAGCTCTTTTATATCCACCCTGAAGTTACTCTCAGCTTAAAAAGAGACTTGAAAAGACTAAGCTACCTATGGAAACGGATCCGGCAATGTATATGTATTTTTAGTTGTGAGATAATAACTCAGTGAGATACATGTTATTGACTGAGTTCCTCTAAACTATTGTTTCTTAGCTTTGTTTATGGATTCAAATGTTATTGTTCAATATGTGCAAAAGCCGCATAAATTATTGTAGTGCACAGACCGTATGAAACCACCAATTTACTTTACCTCACCACAACATTAAATGTCAAGGTGTCAAGCTGTCCCTTCAGGTTTCATTGGCAAACATAAATTATTGCTAATAGAATGCACCAGTGAAATTTCTGAATAACAAATGACTTCAGAAAGCATCACTACAAGAAGGAACTATAGGACACTTGAGATAATTTATGATACAAATATTTTCAAAAGCTGGTCTGCTTGGAAGGTTGATTTCTAAAGGTAAAATAAATAACTGACTGAGTTCCCTGTGTTCAACTCATCCTCCTGCAATTTCTGTCAAATACATTCTTGAAGTTGTAGCTCTGACTGCAAATCTGCAGTGCCCTTGGAGCTCCAAGGTACATGGTAGAAGATTCGGCTGCACACCAATACCCAAGTTGATCAAACTAACTTTCTTTTTTTTATGGATTAAAATATTTTTTCGTAGAACATATAGTATGTATTCACACCCTGACATACTCTTAGCTCCCACAGAGTAGAATACTTGAGACTCTGACATCCAGAATATAGTCTCTTTGCTATTCTGCTTCCTCCACTTTCAAGAGGGGAATACGGAAAGACAGAACAAGTACTTCTCCTTATATGTGAATTTGATTTTTTACTTGAATGTCTAGCAAACTCATTAGCCTTTGGAAGAGATTTTGAAGGTAGATTCTTCAAAAATGCTTCCAGAGAAAATAATCAGCCAAAAAAAAAAAAAAAACTACAATGGAAAGAAAAAACACATATCCACCATTTACAAAAGAAACATGCATTCTATCATTTGGGCTCAGACAAGACAAGACTTGAGCAGGTCAAAGATAGATACACTAAGATAATCACAGAAGCCTGTACATTTCCTATGTAAATTGGCTTTCCCTTCTCAGAACTATATATCATGTAAAAAATGAACCTAATAGCTAACATGCCAAAATTGATATAAATCTCAGTACTTTAAAACATTAAACGTAGAAATATATCTCAATGGCCATGTCTATGTACCCATATGGGATACTGAAAGGGAAGGGAATAGCTTAGGAAATATTTTGAATTTCTCAATATCTATTTATCCTTTATTATATCACTTCTAGTTTTGCAATGTTTTTTATCTATTTAGCCCATTCATACACTAACAAAATCAGCATTACTTAGTAATCTTCAGAACAGCTATTTTATGGGGGAAAAAAAAGGAAACTAAATCAAATAGATTATCTGGAGTAAAAGGCTAATTTTTTCCTAAACTTCAATGTAGAAAACATTTCAGTTATTTTCAATGTAGGAACACATTCTAAAGATGTTTGCTTCTCAAAATTTAATTTGCTGTCATTTATTTTAATGTCTTCTATTTTTCCTACCAACCCTTTTAAACATGAGAAAAGTAAAATCCCCATATTGTGATATGTGACTTTAAGTTTGTTTGCACAGCATAAATTATTTTTGCCTATTCCCTTTCCTCTGTATAGATAAACTTGGTTAAATATATTTTTCCAGATCTTATGACAGGGTTTCTCAACATTTGTTGAGCATAAAAATTATCTGGAAGCCTTATTAGAATGGAGATTATCACCTCTGTCTCCAAAGATTCTGAACCATGCCCTCAGTTCAGCATGGGGCTCAGAAACCTGCTTTAATAAACAGCATATGTGACTCAGACACTGGTGTTTCATGGACCACACTTAGAGTAAAAATAGCCTGAGGCATCACTTGGCAAGGTTTCTATTAGAAGATCCATGCATCAGATCAACTCAAATGTTTTCTCAACTTGGAACTTTATGATTAATCTATCCACTAATGGATATATCTTATCTTTAATCTGTTCATCAGTATTGGGACAAATTTGTTTGGAGGTAGTTAAAAATTACTTCTCTAATTTCTTAGTATTAGGCAATTGTTGAATTGAAATTAAGAATAGAGGGTTGCTACAAGGCATAGAAAAAAGTAAGAACTTGGGAATCAGACACTCCTGGATCAGAATCCAGTTTTGACACTTCAGCACATCAGTTACAGATGTGTAACCTTCAGCAGTCAATTTTCCAGGGATAAAACAAATAGCTACGTTGAAGGGTAATTATGAGGAATAAATTAAATTTTTGTCTATGTGTATATATATATATACATATATATATATATATATATATATGTATATATATATATACATATATAACCAATAGTATGGCATCACTAAGTGTTTCATAAAAATCTATAATTATCTTACTTTGTCCTCTTGTAGGAAACTATACAATGGTTATCAGGTTTTCCTAATGAATACGCCTACCGTTCTACTGGCTGAAAAAGTCCTCTTGCTTCTTTCTAAGGTCAGACCACCATTATTTCCTACCAGGATTACTCCAAAAGACTCCTAATTATTACCCTTGATTCTACTTTCAATTCATTTTTTGCAGTGCATCCAGGCTGGTTTTACTAAGATCCGAGTCTGGTGAGTCTTAACTTTCTGTTACTTTAAGTTAGCAATGGCTCCCTATTGTACTCAGAAAAGAGGCTAGAGTATTTCATGATATGGAGAGTGTTTATTTCTCCTGCATCATTTCTAGTCATTCATAATTTACTCTTTGCACTCTAGACATAAAGAAATTGAAAATTCCATCAAGAAACTAAGCTCTCTTTTACTCCTACTTTACTCTGCCCTTCACCTGATGAAACTATACATTCATTTTGGACTTCACATTAGACACTTTTTTCTTCTTAGATGCTTTTTTGTTTTCCCAGACTCTCTGGTTTTACTTTCCAGAAATCTTTCTATGACGTTTGTAGTAAGTATCAAGCTGCATTGTACTTGCTGAGTTTGTCACTCTCTCCCAACAGATCACAAACCCTTTGAGAATGGGAAATATCTATATTCATTTCTCACATTGCCATGCCTAACACAGTGTGTGGCTATTAACAATTCCCTACAAAAAGTGTTGAGAGAATGAAAGCATGTATGCAATCATTTTACCGGTTACTACAATGTCAGAAAAGCAGTTCCTAGCTCTGGTTCGTCTTCTAAATTTGACAAACAAGGTAAAGAGGGAAGCGTGGCAAGGTTAAAAGCCAAGAGGAAACAGTAAGACAACGAAGTTTCCAGGTAACATAAAGGGGTTTTCAGAAAAAGCCTAGGCATTGAAAACTTTGGAGCAATCCTCTCCTGACTGCAGCTGGATGTGTTTTGTTGCAGCACATCAACATATTCTCTGTCATTCAATTTATTTCCTAGTGTCTCTAGCTCTGCAGTTACAGGGGTTAGTTAGTGTCTTCATTATTCTTGACTCCATCTTGCAAATAGTCACATTAAAAGAGAAAATTGCTAAAAATTTAGAAAATAGAGGGCTATTTGCCTTTTATTAATTGGGTCATTTTTATAATGCTTTTTAAAAATAAAAATCGCTTTTGGTTAAACCAAGCTTTTTCCTAATCTATTAAAGATATTCTTGAGTTTGGTAAGAAATAACTTTAAGTTTCACCCATCTGTATAATGTGGACCTAAAGGTTTTATTTTACCTATTTTACCAAATATCCCTAATTGCTTTATGACTTTTATTTGGTCATTAAAGATGTTAATTTCACAAAAATTGTGTTAAGGGCCTACAAGTTGGTTGGCAGACCATATGCTAGATAAGCAATGAAGATAAAATGCAAAACTGTTTCTTGGCACATGTGATCATGACACACAAATTTCCTTTCAGTACAAGTTGTATTTTCAACCATTATTTTGAAGCATTCTTTAAACATTTTGTTAAATTTCTAAGGCAATTTTTCAGGATTTTGTAAACTGACCCTAATAAATTCTTCGCAAAGTATTCTGAGCATAAAATTGGCCAAATTTATATTTGGAAATATTTTAGGCCTCGCTGAAAAACTACATATATTAGTAGATGGGAAGGAAATTTTTAAATAGTTCAAAATCTTCATGTTAGAATTAGTGTTGTCATGTATCTGATCGTTATTGTAATGCGAATCAGTGAGATTAGTATTACTATCACTAATATTATTACTATTATTATTATTATTATTCTTTTAATTCAGTGGGCAATACAGCATGCAGACTGACAGAATGCCTGGAGTTCAGAATAGATTTTTCTATACTTTTAATATAAAGATAATGGTGGGGGCGCCTGGGTGGCTCAGTCTGTTAAGCGACCTACCTGGGCCCAGGTCATGATCTCACAGTTCGTGAGTTCTAGCCCCGCGTCAGGCTCCTCCGGGCTCTGTGCTGACAGCCTGGAGCCTGGAGCCTGCTTCAGATTCTGTGTCTCCTTCTCTCTCTGCCCTTTCCCCACTCTCACTCTATCTCTTTCTCAAAAAATAAATAAACATTAAAAATAAAATTAAAAAAAAAGATAATGGAGAAGACGTAAACATACATTAAATACATTTTGTGTGTCAGAGACTCAGTACTAAGACTTTTACATATAGTATTTTAATTTTTAAAATATTTATTTGTTTTAGAGAGAGCACGCGCGCACAAGCAGGGGAGGGGCAGAGAGAGAGGGAGACACAGAATCAGAAGCAGGCTCCAGGGTCCGAGCTGACAGCACATAGCCCCATGCGGGGCTCGAACCCATGAGCTGTGAGATCATGACCTGAGCCAAGGTCGGTGGCTTAACTGACTGAGCCACCCAGGCGGCCGCTACATATGCTATTTTAGGCACATGAATGTTATGAATATTAAATTAAAGTTTAAAATATACACAAGTTGCTACTACGGTGTTTGAAACACAATAGGCAAAGAATAAATTAAAATACTTTTTAAAAAACTCTTTACAACCAGCCTGGAAAAAAAAAATATCCTTATTTTACAGGTGAGGAAAATGAGCTTCTAAAACATTATTTATTGTCCTAAGTCACTTTACTTGCAAGTGAAAAAAAAGATAGAATCTGTTTCTGTTTGTTTTTCATTGTCTTGTGCTAAATTATTTCACTGAATCTATATATTTTGGACTATGGGTCTTGTTAACACCTTTCATTAAATTTAGTAAATGGTATATAATTCCTTATATAACACTCTTTTTTTCTTTTCTGCAGCATTGTTCAGTTTGTTTGCACAATGATAACACCCTGATTTTCAAGGCTATTTACAATTTGCTGAAAAGAAAGATTTGGAGACATATTACAAACATCTCAGCAATGGATATACTATAATAGAGGAAATCAGGAAGGAGAGTCAGAAAGTAGAGTGTCAGTGACTGAAAGAGGATTCTTCACATAGATGGGAAGGAGGATTAGAGAAGTCAATCATGGTAAAGCTGCTTTGTAGACTAAAATAGGAACTTGGATCTTGGAGGAGACTCCAAGTTAGGTTGAAAGGTAAGTGTTTGTGTATATATACATACACATTTTCCAAGTAGACGGCAACTTCAAAGGTCATTTCTCACCATTCTCAACAACAACGAAAGTTAAAGAACAACATTCAGCTTTTGTTTGTTTTAATTTCATAAGGCACAGGATAGGGCTCATTGTTCAAGAGCTGTTAATTTGAAAAAGCCTTGGAAAACATATGCGTGTGTGTGTGTGTGTGCGTGAGCACACGCATATGTACATATACTTAAATATACACATACACACACCAATAGCAAAAACATTATACTTCAGTGTAATTACACTTCATTGTTACTTTTAATCGAGCAGCTGAAAGTATTACAGCAAGGCAGCTAAAAACATAACTGCATTCATAATCTGCCTTAATCAAGACAAGCAAAACAAGAATTTTCCTGAACCTGGTACAGTATTCAATTTTGCCTAATATTAAGGTGGATATCAGTTCAAGACTTGAAAAATTGAGAAATTCTTGGCTTTGGAATGACAAATTTGGGGAATCTGGGATGATGACATATTTTAAGTACTGGCAGAGTTACTCCAGGTAACTTCACTGTAGCATGTGACTGGCCAGCACTAACAGGTGCTTTTAGGAAACATGTTTTGCTCCAAGGTGAAAGAGTCAATGGGGTGCCTGGATGGCTCAATCGGTTAAGCATCCAACTTCAGCTCAGGTCATGATCTCACGGTTCCTGGGTTCAAGCCCTGCATCAGGCTCTGTGCTGACAGCTCAGAGCCTGGAGCCTTCTTTGGATTATGTATCTCCCTCTCTCTCTGCCCCACCCCTGCTTGCACTCTGTCTCTCAAAAATAAATATTAGAAAAAAAAATTTTTAAAGTCTTTAATAAAGTGTTAAGTAATGGATGGGTTATTTCAAGAACTATAACAACTTTTATTTGTGCACATTTTCAAGGGAAGGCTGGATGATTTTCTGTCAGAGATCCATCAGAAACACTGTTATATCTGGGTAGATTAACCTTAAATTCCTTTGCAATTCTGAGATGTATGTTTACATGTAGCTCTTGCCCTTAATTGTCTTTATACTTGAGAAAGTGAAATCCTGTTTCACCCATTGTGAGGGATGTAACAGGTTTTTTTGTTTTTTTTTTTCCTTTGAAAATACTGTCTTGGATTTACCTCACTATTTACTTGTAAGCAAGAAAACATTATCCACGGACAACATTTCTTTTCAGGGACATTATCTCTTAAATAGATATCTGAGAACAAGTCTTGAAAAGATATTTCTGGAACAATTTTGATCCCAGTGCCCTACTTATTTATGTCCTTCCTCTCAAATCCATTAATAAAGTCTTTTTCTATGGATAGGGCTGCATACCATTTATTTAGCTAGTTTAATGATGAAGTGAGCCATTGGTAATAAAGGATGCTTTGATCAAAAAATCTCCACTAACAGCTTAGCAAAGAAAAGTCTTCAAAACCAAGAGTTAAAAGACATTGAGCTTCTTCAGGGAAAATATCCTATCTGGAGAAAGAAGATTGTGGCCATTTATTGCAGCAATCATAAATACAGTAAAGACTTGGAAAAAAGTTATCATTCAGTTTTAATCAGGTTACTCAAATAGAACAGCTGCAAGCAGAGATTGCTGTTTAGACTGAAAATGGGAAAGACTCTTTCTTATAAAGCATAATGCTGTAGGGTCATCTATGAAAAATGGGACCTTTCTGTGCTCTTTCCATAACAAAGCATAAAAGCATGCTTTAACCGGTTTGGCGTCTAACTGGGTATTGATTAATATCACCATATAATGGCCCAGATGTACTTTCAAGGACAAAGGTGGATAAAAAAATCAATTTCATCTCTAAATTCATTCTTTTTCACTCATTTTATTTCCTTTGAATTATGATTTCCAACTTATTAAAGATCATGAAAATCAGTAGTTTGAATGAAAGATTCTTTAAAATTCCAAAATATCACCCTTGAGTGAGGTTCTAAGCTGCCAACAAAGCAAAAACAACAAAAACTATTTATACAGTGAATGTTGTTTATTAATTTAAATACTGAAGTTTTTAAAAATCATTTTTTCTTTGGGGTAAATTAAGAATGAATTGACAAATTGACTCATGATGTTCTTTTTTTTTTTCTCTCCTAAAGGAAGGATTGAGAAAATAAAAAGGCATGAAAAATCACCATCATGATTTAATTAACATCAGTCTAATGAAGTGATATGTAAAATGTCAATTTTCTTTAGTAACATCAAAGCAACACGTAGATTTAATGCCATGTTTATAACTGTGGGAGCTGTGATCGGCTATGATCTCTTTTTAAGAAACTGAAATAAAAGACATTTACTTTACCTTATAATCTTTGTGAAGCATGAGAGAAATCAAATTAACTGCTCTGGGCCATAATTGGCATTCAAAAATAACCTACTGTCTACACACAATGCCCTTCTCATTTAGTGGATTCTTCCTGACTTCCTAGGGGCAAAAGAAAGAAACATCTTGTAGAAGGGATATTTTCAGCGCATAATAATCTTTACCTCAAGAGTTCTTCTTTTCACTCCAGAAACTACTATTTGGCTGAATTTTGCTACTCTTTGCTAGACAGCACCTGATCACCACTCTGCCTGGGATGTGTTCATTAATGGCAGCTTGTTTTCTTCTCCTTCAATACTCTTCTCACACATGATTTGTCATTTTGGTAACAACCCTTTGAGCTTCTGAGATTTAAATAGCATAAGTTCTAATAATTTTTAGTGTATCTTAATAAGCTATAAAGGACCGAAATAACCCAGTTTCTTTTACCTTAAGGTCATCCTATTCAGGTGAACTTGGGTTGTAGAATATAGAATAGGCAGAAGGAAGAATTTAGGTCAATCAAAAATGTTTGTGTGGTGTAGCCTAAGATTTGAAATGTCCTATGGTTTCAAGGGTACAGAGCAACAGGCATGCTGAAGCAATATTGGGTGCAAGTAGAGGTGTATGTAGACACTTGTCCTTTGGGGCCATTTTCAACTAAGAAAAATTGTTGCTTCTCCCTTCTTAATGCCTTCCCAACTTGCTTCCCTGACTGGCTTAGTATCATCCCTAATTCTTAAGAGTTAGTGTTTTGTTATTTTACAAATATAATATATGAACTAGCTCATCGTTTAGAAACCATTAGTGCAATATTGTCATACAATAATATGATAGGTTTTGCAAAATAAGACTCTAAAAAAGACACAAGGGGAGGACACCTGACATCCCAAATGTTCGGGAGACACAGCACATAAGCAGCTTGAAGCTTTTTCAACAGGTCAATCAAGTCATTTGCCACCACAAAAATGGGACATATTGGCAAGATGGTAGCAGAACTATGAAAGATAGAAGAAAAGGCCCAAAGATCAATTTATCCCTTCTAAATATATTATTTGGCCACTGGATTTGTATGTTCATAAAATAGTAGATAAGATAATGATTTTCAGCATTTATTAACCATGAATTTATTTATTTAAAGATATGTGAGTTAAAAGTATAAACCATATAACAGAGGTGAGACTCTGGTTGATGCTAACGCACTGTAATGGTTCATGATAGGAACAATGTATAAGGAGCCTATAAGTGCACACAATTAGAAACTTGTTGGGTCATATAACTTAAGAGCATGTAAGACAAGCTGCCTGGAGTTGGTGTATTGATAATTTAGAGCCCCGGATCCAATTGTTAGGTCTTGATTTACTGTTTTACATGCTAATAAAAGTTGTTCCTGGGTATTTTAAGACCCTCATGGCGGGAGGAGATATCAAAAGCAGGGATGTCTTGTTTAAGATGCTTAAGATATAGCTTCAGTGTTGTCTATTGATGTTACTTTGTTTGCTTCTCCTTTAGGAACAAAAGATGAATAGTGGGACTTCAACTGTAGCATTTGACTATGTTGTTCTTATATCTTTTGATGCAAAATAAATCTTGTCAGCTGAACAGATTTATTCTGTCAAGTATTGAAGTTAGTGCCATCCTTTCAGACTTGGACTTGAGAATGGCACCATAAAACCACTAGGCTTCCAAAATTAATTGCTAGCAACTCATTGCTAATATAAGAAGGCATAGAACTAGGAAATTTCTATAAGTTACATTCATACTTGAAGAGGAATGCACCTGATATAAATACTCAGATTTAAAAATTTTCAAAATTATATAACAAATTTGTTAAGTAAACGGCGTAGGATGAACAACAGCAGCAGTGATTGGTGGAGGCTGGAACTCATGAGCAGAACAGTCATCAGGTTCATGCATCCCCAGATCACTCAGCTTCATACAGAGTGACACTCATGCCCACATACAGCTGTTGTACCCTAGGCTCTGTCCTGTCTGCCCCTTATTCTTCTTCCTTTGGGTAAGCACCCAATAGGATTTTTAACAATCACAGATCTTATGAGCTGGGGAGCAAGGATCTAATCTTGGCAACTTTTTGGAAAGGAAGGGCAGGATACTTAATCTCAATCTTAGTGCCTGTCTCCTCCTCCTCCTCCTCCTCCTCCTTTTCTTTTCTTTTCTTTTCTTTTCTTTTCTTTTCTCTTCTCTTCTCTTCTCTTCTCTTCTCTTCTCTTCTTTTCTTTTCTTTTCTTTCTATTGAGTTGGGTAGAGGCAGAGGAGAAGGAGAGCGAAAATCTTAAGGAGGCTTCATGCTTAACACAGAGCCTGAGACAGGGCTCAAACCCAAGACCCTGGGATCATGACCTGAGCCAAAATCAAGAGTTGGACACTCAACTAACTGAGCCACCCAGGTGGCCAAAACTTAGTCTTCTTTTGAGCTAATAAAGTGTCAAGTTGGTGATTCAATAAAAAGTTGTTACTTTTTATTCAGGGTGAAAGTATTTAAGAAGTTGTTATAAGTGTTTGCCTCTCCTTTTTTCTTCTCCTGAATCTCTCTCCAAGACATCTGGAAACTACAGTGGCTTTCTGGATGGAAAGCAGTTAAAAATCATCCTTGGAAAGGAATCCAACGTAGGAGTCTTTCCACACTTAGTGTTCTACATGCTCCTAGTTTTTTTCTTTTTCAGCCAATCAGATACCCCCACTTTTCTCTTTGCAGAGTCTTCTGGATAATCTCTCTTTCTTTTTTCTTTTAAGTTTATTTATTTATTTTCTGGGGGTGGGGGAGGGGCAGAGAAAGAGAATCCCAAGCAGGCTCCACACTGTCCATGCAGAGCCTAACTCAGGGCTCAATCTCAGGAAACATGAGATCATGGCCTGAGCCAAAATCAAGAATCAGATGCTTAACTGACTGACCCACCCAGGCACCCCAATCCTCCCTTTTTCTAGTAATGGATCTTAGCTTCCTATTACTTTCACATAGATTTTTGAAATAATTTTCAATCTAAATTTTAGTATACACTACTCCAAGCATCAGCTTCTAGCAGACTAACTAGGCAGTGTCACCTATAGCAGTCACAGTCTCCTCCTGGCAATTCATCCAATAATTTCCCTAAGATTCTGCCCAGGGTCTGTGACAGCCCGCCAGTGACTTCCAAAAGCTGTGTTCTATCAGGACTTCCAGAATCTATAGACTTAATTTTCCTTTCTTTTCTCCCCATCCCCCTTTCCCCTTACTTGCTTGCAACCAATGTAGCCACCTATCCTAGGCCCTGCAGTGAAATACCTTTGTCCCTGGATAAACATGTCCCACCTCTGGATATAATAATTGAATCACTTCCATGCCCTGAAACAACATGTGCCTCCTACTGGGTATAGCCCTAAGCAAAATTTTGAAATGAAAATGTGGCATCTCTTGGTTCATGTCAGAACTCATATAAAGAGGGATTATGTGAGCCATCTCTTTAATTATACTGCAGAGCAACCAGCTTAGGCCATGGTACTGACTGCATGCACCATGCAACAGGATTCCAGAAAAAGTTCCCCGCTCATTGTTTTCCTTTACAATGAAAACCCAGATATGTATGGTCTTGTCATTGGGGGATGGATGCTTAGGGCTTGGCCATTGAGGTAGATGTGAGGATGCACAACCTAGATTTCCTTTCAGGGAAGAACATACAACCCAGCTGTAGGGCATGTGGCCTAAAAACAGCATCTATCTCTCAGCTCCTTCAGGGTCCATTTCAGCTGAAGAAAACTTCCTCAAATTAGGTTACACTTTCCTATGACCACCTGCCTCATGCAGTGTAAGATTAAGCTTAAAAGAGAAGTTCTGGGTAGGACCAGGGATCTGACATCATCACATTTTAAGTTAGCTATCTTCAGTCAGAGTCAGAAAATTCTAAATCCAATGGCTTCCATTTTATTATTGAAGCATATCTGACAAAGCTGGGACACTTGGGTACAAATAAAACTTTGAGATGGTCTAGTGATGACCAGAGAACTTCTAGAGCATAAAACCATCATACTTTCATGCTTAGCATTTGAGAGAGCATTTTTTAATTTATGTATACACCACAGGATTTTCATTTGAATTTTGTGTGAATGATCTGAAAGAATATTAACTCTGTTCATTAGAATACTAACTCTGATCATTACCTGTTACTACTGTCTTTGGCAAATACGAGGAGCATCAATTGATAGAGATGGGAAGTCAGAGGCAGAAAGGTTACTGGGTACAAGGGTCCTTATTGCTTTTTCATCCTGTCGGAAAACTGTAGGACTCTACACTATCAGAGGACCCCATCTCCCTTCTCTCTACATGGCTCTAGAATAAAAGTCACCTTGCATGGGGGAATATGCATTTTGGGCTCAGGCACCAAGCTGTCTGAGATTATGTGCCAGCTAATTCAGGTGGATCTTGGGTGGAGGGGGAAAACAACCTCCCCAAACCTAGAAATTTTGAGGATCCCAGTTCCTGTGGGAAGATGAGCAGTCTGTATGGTGTCTCTACGGCTGAGAAGGATGGGGCCTGAGTATTTGGTTCCAGCTGGTTTGTTAACAGACAAGGCAAACATTCACCAGACAATTTCATTTTTCTCTACCGTCCAAAGTAAATAAGTAAACAGGTAAGAATGGAACCCATGTTTCCAAAGATAAGAAATCAAAGGTAAAATGTTTACAGAAAACAGCAAGGTTTGATTTTAGCAGCCACTCTAGAGTTATTTTTCTCTTCCGTTTAGCAATATGCTCATAAGAATAAGAAATTTATTCCTTTAAACTACATGATTTCCTGGTCACCTATAACCCTTGTGTACATCCAAGAAAAAACATGAGTTTTCTGTTAAATAAGTATTTGATATTCACATTTTATAATTCTTAGGGAAATACAATTTTAGGCCTGTAGTTTCTATAGTATCCATCTAGTATAAATATGTGACTTTTAAATATTAACTGTCTTAAGTATTATATGTATTTCCTGAGCCAAAGGATTTCTGAGAAAATATCAAGGTTTTTATACAATTAAAGTAAAAAGTAAAATTTACTTCGCACATACTCATTACTTTATATATGTGTTACAGATTCATAACTGAAAAAATAAACAAATTTAATTTTTAAGGGAAACATCTCCTAATGAAAAAATATTTAATTTTTTAAACAAAATTACATTATAACACAATTATAAGAAGAAAATAACTCTCATTATCCATATTGGCCTCTAAAGGTTCAACTTACTTTTACATAGATGGGCAGTTAGTATTCTAATAATTCTATACAGGTAATCAAGGAATAATTTACTGGATTATTATAAATTATTTTTTTGTTGTGAGTTATTCCTAATACACTATGTTCTCCTGGTGTTTTCTACTGGGAAGCATTAGTGGAGCACTCTTAGTAGTATCTGCCCTTATAAATTTTTGAGGTTGTCTTACCGAGACAAATATGGTAGCACCTACCATGCAGGAAAGCCTGGAACACCCCTTTAAATTGGAATGTGGTGGCCCAGACTCCAATGCCCAGCTCTCACATGGTCTCTCAATTTTCTTAATGCAAATCAAAAGGGGTTCCAAGTCTGCTAGGGGCCTGTTTCTATCACTAATGCCTGCATCTAGACAGTATGGTATAGTGGTTAAGAGCTGGGACTCTGGGAACAAATTGACTCAAATCAAGAACTGGTCCTAGGATGTATTGTCAATCCCTCTTCCCCTAACAATTCTGAGCACAATGCCAGGGCACATAGAATACAGTATGTAGAAGTATTTTGAGTCAAGAAATTAATATTATATTGCAGACTGGGTGTTAGGTTCACTGATCGTAACTTTTAAAACAGTTTGTTTCTCCTCATCTTTTGGAAGGTCCTATAGTTTAATGAAAATAAATGAACTTTGGAGTTAGACATCCATAGGTTGTTGACTAAATTTCCCAAACAAGTTGTTTTCTATTCTTTCAGAGCCTTACCTCTTTCTTTTTCGAAAGAGGGATATTATGAAAGTATATTTCGACAATTAAAATGAGATTATCTATGTAAAGCAATTCCCTTCTGTGTTAGGTGCTCAGCAGGGTTACAGGATTCAACCTAGCCTGGCTCTTTCCCTGGACCCATGCACTCAGCTCAAGGATGCAGAGTTGCCACTGAGTCTTTTATTCATACTTACTGGAGCCTGGGAGCTTCAAATATCTAAAAATTTATCTTTTATCTTCCCAATTAAATTGGAAAGTCATGCATGAACTCTAAACTTATAAATGTTAAACACCGACATTTAGTAAATAATAGCTATTCTAATGTTCTTTTTGTTTGTTTGTTTCACCATAGGAAATTTGAAATCTTTTCATCACAATAATGAATAAAAATGTTTAGCTTCTTTATTCATTTATCAATTTTGGAAAGAGATTTAAAGGGTTTTGTTTATATTTTCTTCCCAGGCCGCAAAACTGCTTCATGATACTGAAGTCAAATCTGTAACTTACAAGTAAGACCTGAAAAGCTTATTTAATGAGTGCTAAATATTGGCCTAATTCAAAAACTGCTGCTAGTCACTATTAACATTAGAGATCTACAGTAGCTTAATATGTTACATATAATTAGTACTAATCTTCAACCATTTGGCATTTAAAGACATTAAAAGCTACTCAAACAATCTAGCTAAGAAACAGCCGGTAATTGATAGTATCTACCTCTAGCCTTAGAAAATTGTAATCTCAGCTGGAAGTCTCCAGATGGGGTTAGTGAAAAGAAAAAAAAAAAAAGTTCCTTATTTCCCTCAGTATAGACTGTACTTCAGATCAAACACAGAAAGAATATGGAATGCTAAGAATTAAAAATGGAATTTGTGGATCCCTTTGTTATCCTGGTATTTTTGTTAAATTGGCTGAAGAGAAAAAGTGAATGGTACTACATACATCTGGAGGATAAATAAATGAATTAATCTCCTTAGTTTTCTTAGACAAACACTAGCTTTTCCAACTCCATAACTGATAATTCGACCTCATGATGCCCTTTCACAACAACAAATAACATTCAAGGTATAAGACTACAGATTCAGAGAAACTAGAAAATTCCTTGTAAATACAGTTGCAATCAATGAAATTCCAAGATTAATTATCAGGTTGTAACACTGCAAGTAAGTCATAAAAAGGCTGAGTTAAACCCAGATTTTATATTCCTTACAGACATCATTTCACTGAGCTGTAATATGTAGATGGAATCTAAATACAGAAACCCCTAATTTCTCTACCATAACGCAGGTAATAACCAGTAAATTGAGTAAGTTTGATGAAATAAGAGTTGGTAATTCTTTAATTTTTATTTCTAGGTAAGATAAGCTTTGGAAGCCGAGGAGAAAGAAGAGACTCTGAGAAGGGACAAACGAAATCCATCATCACTTGTGTCCTTAAGGCCTCATGTGCACTCAGCAAACAATTTCAAAATGAGTCAGATCATTATTTTGTGGTAATCTCAAACACTTTAACAGAAGATTAGTTATGAAACAAAGAAATTATTCTCATGTGTATTTGTGTCCCAGGAAACACATGAAAATACTTAGCATATGGGGAAAGGGGGGAAAAAGAGAGAAACACAGCAAGATGTTTCAGAATTTTTTTCTCTCACATGCATAAAAAGCAGAGTAAAATAAAAACTGAAGTCCTCTAAAGAATGGGACTATCCTGTTCTGCTTGCCCCCTGATCCAGTTTTTCTTAAGCCCTTCATCTGAGAGGCCTGGAGATAAAAGAAGTTGGTTATCTTAGTAGATAAAGGATGTCACTGGAGAAAAACTTAAATAAAGGTTTAGAGATGGTCAAAACTGTGTGGAATGGCAAAGGGACACCTTGACAGAATAAAATCTTATAAAAATGTCAATAAATTTAGTGAGAAAGAAAGGCAAAAACAGACTTAAAGATTATTTACTTATATAAACTCTAAGACTTCATTTTCAGAAGAAAGTTTTCATATTAGTTATTATAAATGCTTTCACTTAACAAGCTGACTTTTTTGTAACATGTCTTTGGAAACATTCCAAATGAAAAATGAAAATTCAAATGTAAACAAATATTAGCTATGTTACCAAAGTTCTTCCGTAACATAACTTATTGATTCCTGCTATGGTTTATTGTCCACCCTTCAAAGACTGCCAGGCTAAATTAGTCAATGAACTAATAAGTATTTAAAAAGTATGAAATTTTCATCTGATACTGTGTTAGGCAACAACTCTTCACTTACCAGTAATGCACAGATTCTGAGAACATAACTAAAAGTCAGGAAAAAGAGAAAAAGGACTATATAAACAACAAAGATCACACACCTTCTAAGTATTTTATCCTAAAGAGAGCTTTCCAGAATCTTTGACACTTTTATATTATACGCAATTCAAATAGACATGATTGTCTTGTTCCTTACTTTATAGGAAATAGGAGATAATAAAATATAAATTTGAAGAAGAGATTTTCATTTTGAACCTCCTTGCCCCTGACCCAGCAATACCATATCTAAGAACTCATTATGCAGATGCACTTATATTCTTTACAATTGGGTAAATATAAAGCTATTTCCCACTTCTCCTCTCATCCATTTTTCAAGTAGCAAAAAATTTTAGACAAATCAATTTCCATTCTGAGGTTAAAAAAGGATGGTTCATCCATACAATGGATTAGTATGCATCCATTTAAAACAATGATTGCATTCTATCATATTAATATGGAGGAATTTTTAATCCCTTTGTAAAAACCACAAAGGTATATATCACAATCCCATTTGTGTAAAAAAGTAATTTTAATGTTTGAAATCCATAAATATTTCTGAAAATTTAGACAAGACATTTTTAAATCGATTATGACTGAAAAATGAGTATGGGTGAAAGGGGGTAGTATGCCAAATAACATGCATTTAACAGAAGACACAAAAGCAGGGAGAGGCTAAATAAATTGCCCAAACCCTACTGTTTGAATCCTGTATTCAAGTCCAGGAAGTGTAGCTTCTGAGTAGGTGCATGTAATCATTTCACAATGCTGCCTTTTGTGAAAATAAAAACAAGCCTCCATGTCAGCTATTAAAATGCCAATTTGGGAGGTGCTTGGGTGGTCAGTTGCTTAAGCATCTGACTCTTAATTTTGGCTCAGGTCAAGATTTCACAGTTTGTGGGTTTGAGCTAGTTCCTCTTTGGGCACTGAGCTGACAGTGTGGAGCCTGCTTGGAATTCTCTCCTTCTCTCTGCCCCTACCCTGTGCATGTGTGCACGAGAGCACATGCACACGGTGTCTCTCTCAAAATAAGTAAATAAACTTAAAAAAAATGCCTACTTGGTGGCTGTTGCTTTTATCCATCTGGTAACTTAATTTTTTCAAGCTTTATTTTAAAACAAGAAAAGTTTTTTTTTTTTTTTTGTTTTTTTTTGTTTTTTGTTTTTTTTTTTTTTAAAGAACTAAAACTATTTCTCTTCTCTCTGGTATTCATCTCTATGTCTCTGTGTGTGTATGACTCTCTGTGTGTGTGTGTGTGTGTGTGTGTGTGTATTTTACAAAATATTCCAAGGTTAGCTAGTCTTTCACAGAATAACTTTGTCCTCTAGAATTCCCAGGCACAGAATGTCTCTGAACTCCTGCTGGTGGAAAATGTAGTGATCTATGAGTAAAAGCAGGTTTAGAGGCCATTCACCAGAGCTCTGCAATCAGCATTAACTACTATAGGCTTCAGAGTGAAATTCACATATTGATTTTAATTTATAAATCCTCTTTTGGTGGCCTTTCCTGTTGCCTTATAGATTACCTCTGTGTCTATAAATCATCCCACAACCGGGATTGGGTTGTACCACTCATAAACTTGATTCTTTGATTTAAATGTTAGGGGATTGGTGGTAAATATTTCCATTAATCTTTTACGTATGTTTTGCTTATACATTTTTCTTCAGGATAGTATGAAGATAATTATATAACGTTAACCCTCCTTGATTTATAATTTAAGGTATTTGGCTTATAGATAGTACAATGTAAGAAAGGTTAGCCCTGGGCAAATTCATGAAATAGGTATTTTTAGAAATCTCAACTTCTTTATCTGACTTTTTCTTTCACCTTCTAAAACACTTTTCCCATTCCCTCAGGCACCTACTGCTTTGACCGTTTTCTTCTCTTAACATTTTTATATCCACTTGCATTGCTATAAATCACATGCAACTATTACTAGTTTTTAGGAATGAACACATGGTGCATTGAGAACCAATGGAATGAAGGGAAATTTGGTTGGAATCTCCCCGGGATCTTCACTTTTCCTTTGGAACTTGGACCTGCAAGTTTGTCATCTAGAACAACTGAAACTCTTTTGCTAGCAAGAAGAACTGATTTATATGAAGAAAGAGTCAACTTAAAAAAGTGGCACCTATCAAAAGAAAAACAGAGCAGGGTTCTAGTGGCATCACTGGAGCCCCAGGTTGAAACACAATCTTACAACTGAAAGACTCCTAAGTGATAGACCCCCAAATACCCCTATGCTAATGTTGCCTTCTTTATCTAATTCATGTCTTCTTATTTGACATAAAAGAAAAATTTCAGGTGGTAGAAACATATTTTTTTTTAATTTATGCTTTCTATATGTATAAAATACAACATTTATTTAGTTGGCCATTAATGTATTGACAAAAGCAATTTATTAATTGTGTACTCCATCTTTTGAAATACAATGATTCAGTAAAGGATAGGTATTTTCCAGAGAAAAAGCAACAGATGGAAAATCAGAAGAGCTTAGTTTGCCTTTAATTTTGCTACATACCAGTTATTTAAAGACCAGGAAATCTCTCTCTCTTGCTTTCAAGAAATAGATAACATGTCTGCCTAGCAAACTCATGTTTCTTATACAGATAAAAGTGACGCATTGTGTATTTGAAAGCTCTTTGGAAATATTTGCAGTAGTGTAATATGTACCTGTGTATTCTTTGGAAATGAAAACATAATTCCTTAGATTTATAGACTTGTGATTTTCTTCTATAATTAACACCTACAAGATAATATCCAGTTTCATGTAGTCTCCAATTTTTATCCCAATTCCTAGAGTTAGGGCAGTATTGTCCTAATTCAATGTTAGTGAGCACAGGAATGCAAAGGATTAGTAGAGAATGTTATGAAAAATTGTATGTCAACAAATCAGACAACCTAGAAAAGATGGATAAATTCCTAGAAATGTATAACATGTCAAAATTTATTCTGGAAGAAAGAGAAAATTTGGACAGACCTATTACTAGCAATGAAATTGAATCAATAATCAAAATCTCCAAACAAAAGTCCAGGACCAGATGGCTTCACAAATGAATTCTATCAAACATTTAAAGCTGACTTAATACCTATTCTTCTCAAACTATTCCAAAAAAAAAAAAAAAAAAAAAAATAGAAGAGGAAGGAAAACTTCCAAATTCATTCTAGGAGGCTTGCATTATCCTGATCCTAAAACCAGATAGAGATACCACAAAATGAGAACTATAGGCCAATATGTCTTACAGACATAGATACAAAAATCCTCAACAAAATATTAGCAAACCAAATCCAACAAAACCAAAAATCATTCATTGCAATCAAGTTGGATTTATTCCTGGGACATAATGATGATTCAACATTCACAAATCAATCAATGTGAAGCATCACATCAAAAAGATAAAGGATAAGAACTATCTGATCACCTCAATAGATATATAAAAAGCATTTGGAAACATCCATTCATGATAAAAAACCTTCTGCAAATTAGGTCTATAGGGAAAATCCCTCAATATAATAAAGGAAATATGGAAAAAACCCACAGCTAACATCATACTCAAAGGGAAAGAAACTGACAGCTTTTTCCCTAAAGTAAGGAACAAGGTAAGAATGTCCACTCTCAACACTTTTATTTAGCATAGTACTGGAAGTCCTAGCCTCAGCAATTAGACAAGAAAAAGAAATAAAAGGCATCCAAATTGATAAAGAAGAAGTAAAACTGTCACTATTTGCAGATGACATGATACTGCATATAAAAAACTCTAACGACTCCACCAAAAAAACTACTAGAACTGATAAATGAATGCAGTGAAGTCACAGGATACAACATCAATGTACAAAAATCAGTTGCATTCCTATACACTAATGATGAAGGAGCAGAAAGTAAAATTAAGAAGACAACCCCATTTCCAATTGCATCAAAAAGAATAAAATATTTATGAATAAATTTAATAAAGGTTGTGAAAGACCTATATTCTGAAAACTATAAAGCACTGATGCAAGAAATTGAAGACAACACAAAGAAATGGAAAGAGCTACCACGCTCATTGACTAGAAAAACAAATTTTGTTAAAATGTCTGTACTACCCAAAGCAGTCTACACATTTAATATAGTCCCTATCAAAATATCAACAATATTTTTCACAGAACTAGAATAAATAATCCTAAAATTTGTGTGGAATTACAAAATACTCCAAATACCCAAAATAACCTTGAAAAAGAAACACAAAGTTGGAGATCTCACAATTCCAGATTTTAAGTTATACTACAAAGCTATAGTAAACAAAACTATATGTTACCATCACAAAAATAGACATCTAGCTTAATAGAACAGGAAAGAAAACCCAGAAAAAAACCCATAATTATATGGTCAATTAGTCTTTGAAAAAAGAGGCAAAATATGCAGCAGGAAAAAGGCAGTTTCTTTGACAAATGGTATTGAGAAAACTGGAGGGCTATATGCAAGAACCTAGATGGGGCACTTGGGTGGCTTAGTTGGTTGAGTGAATGACTTCGGCTCAGGTCATGGTTTCACAGCTCGTGGGTTTGGGCCCTGTGTCAGGCTCTGTGCTGACAGCTCAGAGCCCGGAGCCTGCTTCAGATTCTGTGCCTCCCTCTCTGTCTCTGCCTCAACCCACTCACATTCTGCCTCTGTCTCTCTCAAAAATAAATAATCATTAAAAAAAAAAAAAGAACCTAGCCCACTTTCTTACACCATACACAAATATGAACTCAAATTGATCAAAGACCTAATTGTGACACCTGAAGCCATAAAAATCCCAGAAGAGAGCACAGGCAGTAACTTGGTTGACATGGGTTGTAGCAATATTTTTTCTAGATGCGTCTTCTTAGGCAAGGGGAACAAAAGCAAAACTAAACTATTGGGACTACATCAAAACATAATAGTGACAGTGATACCTGAAACCATAAAAGTGAAAATAAACTACTGGGACTACTACACTTTTGCACAGTGAAGAAGTTTGGTAGGGGGATGTGTGCAATAGGTGATAGGGATTAAAGGGTTCACTTAACATGATAAGCACTGAGTGATGCATAGAATTGTTGAATCGCTATACTGTGTACCAGAAACTAACATAACAGTATATGTTAGCCATGCTGGAATTAATATTAGAAACTTAAAAAATACATATTAGTGAAGACACAGAGTATTTGGGTTATTACAAGAAAGTACTGGTCCAAGGAAATGGGCAGTATAAAATTTAGCCTCAGATTACTGGCGAGGGATTTTCTGGCCCTAGCAGGTTTTAATTGTGATGAAATTTATTGGAGAAAACAAGGATGGATAAAATCAAGAAAACTTTTTAAACCTTCAATCAATAACATAGTTCTTTGAATTATTGAGACTATTCATACTTATTTGTTAAGTTAGACAAGGCTAAATTTTGTTGTCATGTGAATATTTTCAAGATATTTGTTGGTTTAAAAATTGAGTATAAATTTAGAATTTACTAGCTGGTTATTCATGAAGCAACCACTTATACTTTCAGGTTTCTTAAAACTCTACTAGATACAAAATAATGAAATCTGATCACTGAAAGGTAGAGAAGAATTCATTTAGTGTCAGAGCTGTGCTGTACTTTGGTACATATGTCCTTCATATTTGGAGCACTGCTTGATGAGTGTTCTGTTTAGCGCTTTATCTATTTTTTCTAGTGCAAATTTAGATTCCTTTACATGACAAAACCTATATTTTAATTATTTTTGTAATCATAGTGCCTAGCATGCAGTAAGTTCAATAACTGCCTGCTGAGTGAGTGAATGTCAAATATTGCTTATGGAGTTCCTTCCTGGTTATAAAAAAACATCAAGCTAGTTATTTGGTCTATGCTAATATTAGTGCCATTCATAGTCTTTGAAATTTTCAAATAAACTTTTCATAAGTTAAGGAAAAAGCTGAGTTGGACTTACTTTTAATGAAATATAGCAAAGAGAATTTAAAAGGATTTTCCTGTTATTAATGTTAACAAGGAAATGGAATGGAACTGGTACTTAATTTTTCTTTAAAAACTGATGCTTTTTCTTCTGAATTAAATAGGAACATATATTCACCATACAAGCTTTAGCAAATAGAGAAACTGTAAGGAATAAAATTAAGTAATCCCTATATAACCATCCCAACAATAATTGATGATATTTGTTATTTTCGCACACACGTATGTACATTCACATACACATATGTAAATAAGACACTCATTGATGAAACTGAAAATCCCACCTCTCAGGAAATATTTCAGTTAGATTTTACTTTGCTATTGTCTCTTAGAATCCTTGTAGCTAAATATATTTACTCCCAAGCATGAAGAGAAATAGTTAACACTGAAACAGAAATATTGTGACATTAATTCCAGATATGGAGGGACTCCAAAATTTCCCCTCAAGTTCATTCTTTCAGATGGAACAGTAGAGGTAGGATTTGGAGGGAGGTTAATATTTGAGGTAGGTGAGTTGCCCAGCCTGCCCAAGAAATGGTGGCATCCCCAAAACTACCTTTCCTAGTGATAGAAATAGTTGTAAAACCTCTGACCATTAGTTAGCTTAGTTTAATTCTGGTCTTACTAGACTGATAGAAAGGTGGATGTTATTCACAGGAAGAGGTTCTGTAGGCAACTGAATTTAGAAGAGGGATAGTCAGTAAGCTAGGAGGTCCAGTATCTGACTACAGAGGACATCAAAGTACCTGTTCTCCTGACAGATGGTGAGAGATGAGGTAGTGATAAGACTGAGTGTGGGCCAGAGTGAGTGAACTCTGTATATTTCAGTATATTTGGAGATGAGAAACCCCTAATGTGGGGAGAATACTCTTACTAAATTCTGTAAATGCAATAGTAAAGCAAATATAACCTTAGTTTGATCTCAAACTCTCTTTATAGTGAGACTTTTAACATTTTGTCTGAAATATGTGCTGAAAATGATTTTTCCAGGTTTTCTCTTTTCAGCCTTATGGAATATTACACAAGTTTTTGTTGATTTGGTATTAGTCATATCTATTATTATTTTCTCTTATGGTTTCTGACTTCTTTGCCGTTTATATATTGAGAAACATTTCCATACCAAGTTTTTCCTCCTTTTGTTCCCTTTAATTCTCTCTCTCTTTTATTTTACTATAGGGCTTTTTATTTACATAAGTGATACAAGAGATATGTTGTTTTATTTTATCCATAAATAAAGTGAAAACAAATATTTCTGTTTCTACCAAACCTCTGAAGATCTATCCACTTCTGCTTAGTGACCAATAGAGTAAAATTATAAAAAAAAAGAAATTAAATATGCAAATTTTCCTAAAACCTTCAAATATTTCACTGAATAATCTTGATTTCTTCAAGTTGTCTTTTATAAATCTGAAGTATACTTATATCTATGCTCTAGGGCAAATTCATAACATATAGTAAATTTTTACCTCATTTTTCAGGTAAATGAAAATCATTAGGATAGATATAAATGAGATCATGATATGTCCAATAAATCACTGGTGAAGCATAAAATATAAGCTTAAAGAAAACAAGCATATATTGGATTTCTTGTAAAGAAATAAAAATTCATTGATTAAAGAGATAAATATCAAGAATTTTGTTCAAATTGAAAATTTTTTTCAGACTAACTATATAAAACCAAGCACTATATGATCATTTTCAAAGTATAGAAGTATACCTTTCTAAAGCAAGAGTGGAAAAAACAAACTCTTATTAATAATCAATAGTATTGTTAATAATTTCTGAAAGCAAACACACCTAATTCTTACACATAAGTAAATATCCATTGGTGAATGATCTTTCAAAAAGAAAATATAAATATCAATATGTGAAGGAATGCATTTGGAACTACAGTGTTAACCAGGCATAAAATATTAGTAAAGTAGTAATCTTGTTAATTAAAACTGTACAAATTTTAAATAAAAGTGATGATTTGTTGGCTTATAGGGATTTAAGTGAATATCATCATGGAGAGTGAAAACATTAACCAAAGGATCTCTATTGAAAACAAATGGAAGGGGGAGCCTGGGTGGCTCAGTTAGGTGTCTGACTAGGTTTCATATCAAGTCATGATGTCATAGTTCATGGGTTTGATCCCTGCATCCCACTCCATGCTAGTGCTGCAGAGCCTGGTTGATATTCACTGTCTCCCTCTCTCTCTCTCTGTCCCTCTCCCACTAGCGCTGTCTCTGTCTCTCTCAAAATAAATAAATAAACTTAAAAAAAATGAAGAGACATGATCAAATCTCAGTTTGTCTTTAAAAACAGATGAATGGAACTGAAACAATTAGAGCTAATAAAAGAAATGTATGCATTTGTAAATTACCTTTTTTTCTATAAATACTAAACGTTATTGTACACTATGTGCACAATATGTGTATTGTGATGAAAGTTATGTTAATATGGGTTATCTGGTGGTTTGCGTTCTTTTTTTGGCTCGTGATGGTCATTAAACGTTTTATTATTTAATTTCTATTACGAGTCCTCAAACTCTTTCCTTTTTCCAATCCCTTTTTCCTCAAAAATCTAAATATCCCATATTTTCCCTCACTCTGTACATGGTTGTACCTGTGAAAATATTGATTCATCATGACAAAATGCCTGAAAATCTCTGAATTAATTTCATATCTATTTCAAGTTTTCTCCTTGCTTTCACTCAGTCTGTTCTAATTGCAAAAATCTTTTTTTCATCTATGTTTGCTATATTCCTTCTTAGTCACTTTTAGGGGATCCTACTTTTTAGCCTTTATCCTCATTTGCATCATCAGCTTTTATCTCTCCATAGTCTTCAAAAAAATCCCTTGTACCTGCTCTAATCCCATTTTCCTAAATGACCTTTTCTTATGCTGTTCTTATAGCCAAATTTCCATGAGTTTCTTCTCTTGATTTCACTGTCAACCTTATTTAAAGATTACTCTTTACCATTGCATCCATTTCTTTAATATATTTTAAAAGTAATAACCCTTTTATTAAATTATAGCAGTGTAGAAAGTGTGCATATAGCAAATGTTCAGCTTGATGAATATTTATAAAAGGACAGACCCTGTAACCAGCACCCGGATGAAGACATATTTACTAGCACTCAGAAGCTTCAAATATTCCCTGCTTCTTTCACAACTTCCACCAAAGCTAATCCTTACCCTGACTTTAATACCACAGTTTAATTTTGACTGCTTTTTCAAGTTATTTATTAAATACAATTACATAGTATATATATTTTTTAACCTGACTTCATTCACTAAGTATGTTGTATACAATAGTTATGATTTGTTTTCACTGTTCTATAGAGTTTGTTAAGGGAATATGCCTAGTGTTTTTGTCCAAGCTATGGTGGTGGGCATTTGGGTTGCTTTAGCTTTTGGTTATTAAGAATAATGCTGCTGAGGACATTTATGTACATCTTTTGACATCATATGCAAGCATTTCTATTGATTGTATATTTACGAGCATAATTTGCTGGGTTATAGGGCTGGCATATGTTCAACTTTGGTTGAAAACCAAAGTTTGGTTTGAAAACTTTAAAACAGTTGTCCAAGCTGATTACACCTAACTCCGCTCTCAGCAGTGTAGGAGTTCCTGTTGATCCACATTCTCACCAACATTTGGAGTTATATGCTGTCTGTTGAGTCTTTTGAGTGTGTTTATCTAACCAGACATGGAGATTTTAAATGTTTGCAATGTATAATAACATTGTCTGCAAAAACTGACAATTTTATGTCTTCCTTTTCACATTATTATCGCTTTTACTACTTTATGATACTGGCCAGGACTTTGGTTCAATGGAGAGTATAGGTAGTTAATATTACACATCAATTTATTTCCCTGTATCTCCTGTATCTCTATTACATTTTCAGTCTCAGAGGAAAAGCTTTCAACTCATCCATATATATGCTGTTTGATAGGTTTTTTTTCTTTCTTGGTAGATATTCTTTATCTGATTAAAGACATTGTCTTTTATGCTTAACTTTATAATACTTTTTAATTACCACTATATGTTCAGTTTTGTCAAATGCTTTTCCTGTACCCATTGAAATATTCATATCAGTTTTCCTTCTTTTCCTTTTCCTATATATAGTGATGAATTTCAATGGTTGATGCTTACTATTCTGTATTTTTCAAATATTATAAAAAAATCAAACACAGGTAAGTTGAAATCTCTTTAAAGGAAATACCTATATTCCTACCACCTACACTCTATAATTGTTAATATTTTGCCAGAATTGCTTCATCACATAAATATGCATCTCTCCATGTATCAATCCATCATTTTAAAAAAATGAATGTTCACCCAATCATGAACTAAGTTCCCTTTGATTTGTTATGTTGTCTTTTTTTTTATTATATTTCTGGGAAGATTTATCATTATTATATTAGGTGATATTTGTGCCTATCTTTGGGAATTGTCTGTACCTTTTCTTTTTTTATAATTTACTTGCCAGGTTTTAGGACTCAAGATATGTTAACCTCATAAAATGAATCATCAGATATTCTCCTTTCTCCTATTGTTGGGGCAGATTTATTTAAGATTGGTGGTATATCTTTAATAGATTTGGGGGCAAATTCAGTGGAATAGTCAGTTGGGACTGGGATTTTCTTTAGAGAAGGTTTTAAAATGGATTCAATTTATTTAATAAATATGACTGGAGTTTCTATTCTTTTTTCAATTTTAGTAGGTTTTGTTTTTCATAAAGTGTGCTTTTCTAAATTATCATATTTAATGGAGTGAGGTTATTCATATCTTTCTATTGCATTTTTAATGTGTAATATCTGTAGGGATACTACTTTTTTCCTTCTTGTCACTTATAATTTGTGTTTTGCTTGTTCATAATTGATATTGCTATAATTTTATCAATTGGTTTAAAGAATCAACTCTTGGTTTTATTGTTTTGTCTTATTGCCTTTCGTTTTCTTTGTTTTAAATTTCTGCTGTTATCTTTAATTCCTTCTTCTAGTTTGGTTTGATTCACCATTTTAAAAATTAGCTTCTCAAGACACTTCATTTCCAATAAATGTATTTAAAACTATAATTTTTGTTAAGTTTCTCAGGATCCACATAAGAGTGAAACCATATGGTATCTGTCTTTCTCTGTATGGGTTATTTCACTTAGCATCACACTCTCCAGTTCCATCCACGTTGCTACAAAAGGCCATATTTCATTCTTTCTCATTGCCACGTAGTATTCCATTGTGTATATCAACCACAATTTCTTTATCCATTCATCAGTTGATGGACATTTAGGCTCTTTCCATAATTTGGCTATTGTTGAGAGTGTTGCTATAAACATTGGGGTACAAGTGCCCCTATGCATCAATACTGTATGGAAACCAATTTGACAATAAATTTCACATATTGAAAAAAAAAACTATAATTTTTCCTCTAAACACTGCTTTAAATTTATTCTACAAGTTTTGATATATTTCATTTTGATTTTCTAGTGCAAAATATTTCTTACTTCCTTTGTGATTGCTTCTTTAAACAATGGATTATTTTAAACTACATTGTTTGGGACACCTGGGTGGTTTAGTCGGTTAAGATACAACATTGGCTCAGGTCATGATCTCGCAGTTCGTGGGTTCAAGCCCCACATGGGGCTCTGTGCTGACAGCTCAGAGCCTGGAGCCTCCTTCAGATTCTGTGTCTCCCTCTCTTTCTCTGCTCCTCCCTTGCTTGTGCTGTGTGTGTGTGTCTCTCTCTCTTTCTGTCATAAATAAATAATTTTTTTAAAAAAAATTAAAAAAAATGAACTACATTGATTGGACATCATTTAGTTTTCTTTTTCTCTTGTTAATTTCTAGTGATTAGTAAATACTCTGAATAATTTTATATTTGTTAGGTCCATTTTGATGAATGACCCATGTGTACTTCAAGAAAATGTGCATTCTGTTATGTTAGGTTAAAATATTGTTTAAAATAATTAGTTATAACTTGTTAATTATCTAATTGTCTTTTTGTGGAAATTCTATAGTCTCTCTCTGTCTCTCTCTTTTTTCTTGCCTTGGAAACTGTGTTTAAATCTTCCTTTTTGATTATGGATTTATCCAACCTTCCTTTTAATCCTATCCATTTTTGTTTTATGTAACTTGAAGCCTAACCATTTAATAGAAACCACATTTAGAACCATTTAATTTTTTCTAGTAGAATGATCTTCTTACCATTTCACAATATTTCCCTTTATCTCTATTAATACTCCTGGGGTCTATTTAATTAATATTAGTGTGATTTCAACTGCCATTTTTTTTGGTTAATGCTTGCAAAGTATATCTTGTTCCACTCTTTTACTTAAAATAGTTCTGTGCCTTATATTTAAGGGGTGTTTCATATAAATAGAAAATAGCCAAGTTTCATTTTTTAGTCAATTAAGTCTTTTTTCTTTTAATTGTACTATTTAGTTTTTAATGTAATTAATGAGAGGGGTGTCTGGGTGGCTCAGTCAGTTAAGTGTCCAACTTCAGCTCAGGTCACGATCTCAGGATTCATAGGTTCGAGCCACATGTTGGGCTCTGTGCTGACAGCTTGGACCCTGGAGCCTGCCTCAGATTCTGTCTCTCAAATACTCTCTCTCTCTCTATCCCTCCCCAGCTCATGCTTTGTCTCTGTCTCAAAAACAAATAAACATTTAAAAAAATTTTTTAAAATAATGTAATTAATGGTAGGGTTGGCTTATATCTACCTTCTATTTGTATTAGATTTGACCTACAGTTCGTTTCATTTTTTCTCCCATTTCTTATATATTAATAACTGCATTTCACTTTCATATTTTTCATATGATTGTTAATTATGTTTTTAATATACTTACCTTTGGGGTCACAATATACATTCTCAATTTATTACAGTCTGTACAAATCAATAATACTCTACTTTTCCCATATACTAGAACCTTTATATTCCTTTATTGTCCACCCATCTTTGTGTTACTATTGCCAAGTATATATATATATATTTATATTTAAGTTTGTACAGCATATTACTGTTACTGCTTAGTATTATGATTTCTTATTTAATTTTATCCACATATTTACTCTTTCCACTAATTTTCATTTCTTTCTATATTTCTGTGTTTCCTACTGAGAGCATTTCCCTCTGCTCTTAGTGTTTCTTTTAGTAAAGCTATGTTGAAAATAAATGTTCTCAGTTTTTTGTTTTGTTTTTGTTTTTGTTTTGTTTTGGTCTGAAAACATCTTTATTTTTCCACAATTATTAAAATTGTCTTGGGGCGCCTGGGTGGCTCAGTCTTTAAGCGTCCGGCTTCGGCTCAGGTGATGATCTCGCGGTCAGTGAGTTCAAGCCCCGCGTGGGGCTTTGTGTTGACAGCTCAGAGCCCGGAGCCTGTTTCAGATTCTGTGTCTCCCTCTCTCTGACCCTCCCCCATTCATGCTCTGTCTCTGTCTCAAAAATAAATAAACGTTAAAAAATAAAAAAAAAATTGTCTTATTACTAGAGAGGGTCTCTTGATTGGATTTTTCAGTACTTTTAATTTATCATTCAATTTGGTCTGTTCCTAGCAAAGAATACAAAACAAACAAATGGAAAAAGGGAAGAGGAAAAAAAAATCAACAACAAAACTTACCCTGTTTTAATTTAACTCTTTCCACCCACATTTCTACTTATTCTTCTCTTATAAGACCACTTCTTAGTTTCAAAAAAATATATTCTTCATCCTTGCTATGTACCTGTGCTCAAATTTCTTTCTATACTTGCAAAACCTTTATTAATTTCTTTTTGACTGCTTATTATCTGTATTCCCCTTCTTCTGTTAACAACATTCTTATGTTCTTTTGGGGAATCCTCTTTTCCTTTTCTAAATGACTTCGATGAAATGACAATGAGAATGAATCATCTTCTTTTCACCAAGAATGAGTACATAATTCAATCAAGCCTAAACAGATATTTTCTTGGAATACTAAACTTGAGCTTAGATGCCCAAATACAGAAAATAATTAGAGTTGATTCTTCCTGATTATGATACATCATAGAAACATTATAATTGTTCTTGTGAACTTGAGATTCCCTACTCTTTCCCAAATGGATACTTTTAAGCAGTAACTAGAAGAGTAAAGGTAATATATTTTGCACTGGTGAGAGCTACGATACTATTTAATTAAAAGCTGAATATAGTTGAGGTTTCTGTAAGAAAACAACTGAGAAGTTGAAGAGACTTTAATCTATGACATTTGAAGACTGAACAAAAGATTTAGGACACTAAGATCAGAACCCAAAAATGATGTCTTCCGAAAAAGTGTTCTCTTCTGCATGTTTATAGAGTCACTTCAAAGATGGAAGTTAGACACATAATTTGAATACCTATATTTATTTATTTTCCCCAGAAAGCAAATATAAGGTTTTCAGATCCAAACCCGACTATTATTATTTACAGCAACAATGGTATTTCTTCCTCATACTGCATGCTTTTCTTTAGGGTATTGCACTGAGAGCTAGATGGCTAGGCATGTGTTTATAAAGTGTGTACCAGGAGAGGATCCCAAAATTATGAATCTGATGTTTATACAGAAACGACAATAGAGTTGCTTTCCCCCACTCCTGAGAGTGAAAAAGAAGCCTTATCTCCCTAAGGTAAACAAGTAGTCTCTGTGAGGAAGAAATAAATCCCTAGTTTACTCTTTTGAATATGAATGAATGACTCCTGGTTTTATTATGTGGAAGGTATACCTATGGCTCCAAGGGGCGAAGGATCTCTATTTCTCTAGAGGCCACATATCTATATACCTCACCCTTTAACTTCCAAATCTTGTCCTTTACGCCAGGTCCCAGTTTTCCATGCTCAGCAAACTTTAACTTCACAAAATCATGAAAATAGTTTCTAACAGGTGCACAAAGATTTACTGCTATTTTGCCATAAATAAGAGGTTAAATTCAGATAGAGGTTGATGAAAGAGAGAATAGGCTGTCTTGAGGAGTAATGGGTTCTCTGTTACTACATTCAGTGAAACATATGGTCAAATTGACCATTCAGAAAAAGTGTTATAATGAGGATTCAAGCACCCAACAAATCCAACAAATCTGTGTTATCAGGAGTGGCAAGAAACAGATGGAACACTCAAATAGTGATATTGGAGACACTTTAATGAATAAACTCATTGCAAAAGCTTGGTTAAGTTTAAGAAAAACTAACATGAGAGAGAGTGGAGAATCCAGGGGCAAATACAGTGGTATTTGCCAACCTGGAGTTGAAGGGCTAAGGGGAGTGAGTGGTTGCCAGGACTGAGATTCCAGTCTCTTTCTCCGTGGGAAAGGGCTGCACAATAAGAACGAAGGCCTTAGTGAAGAAGATAGCCACTGTGTCCTCCTGTACCTGGCAGGCAGAAAGCTGGGACAATAAACTCTTGACATCTCTTTTCCACCCCAACTGCCCCAACCTCAACCCTCTGCTGGTGACGTCATTTGTAAAATCCAACAGGATACCAGAGTGCAAGAGAGCCCCGCTGACTGAATCCTCAGAGGTCAGCCACCTACTCAGTGCACAGATCCAATGGTGAGAAAGCAGCTGGTGGGTAAGGCAGAGAATATCTAGCTCAGACACTTCTAAATACAAGAGAATCTCACTAAAGCCTGAAAGTCTCTGATTCTGTGAAAGGCTAATCTTATTATATTCTTTCAAGAAAAGTCTCACAGCCTGAAAGAAACACTCAAAGGCATGTATGAACAATTGTGGTATAGAAATGGGTATTTATCCATCAGGTATTAAATAAAAAGTCATATAACTTGATGTCAAAGGCTAAATAATCTTCATTAATGGAGAAGGCTAAGCTTTACTTGCTCCTGGCTTCTTTGACCTACACATATTATTCTGAAATCATCAGGATAGACCATCAGCCAGTTTGCTTTCAATTCTTTCCTTATCTCAGGCAGACACTTTAAGAGTCAGAGATCTGTACCATCTGGGCCAGATGAAAGGAGACCCAGTGCTGGTTGCCAACAGCATACTGATGACACTATATTATGAAACATCTCACTCTTTCCCTGAGAGGCTTCACTGAAAAGACTTCACAGACAGTACCATATGTCAGTGAGAACTGCAACATCTAGTCAAGAGTTTGGTGAAGCAAATGTAAAAGCTACTAGTTTCTTGTGCTTTTAGTTTCAAATGTATATTCTACCAGTGATAGGTATGGCTGATACAGAAATGCTTTTATCTGTCACATTTTGTTTCATTTCAGATTTTGACTGGCAGTCAATAGTAATGCAATCCAGATATTCGTCGCAATTTTATGCTGCCTTCTGCCGTAAATTAAAATGTTCCATTAACTAAACAAATCCTCAATGGCATAAATCAGCCCACATTAAGTAAATCACAGTTAGTGAAAACCAAATTGTAATTCCATAAAAGTGATTAAGTGCTGGCAAGATATAGTGAGATGTATCAACTGCAGTGCAGAGCACGATTATTCAATATCTGTATGTTGTATTTTAGATTGGTTGATTACCACATTAGGTATTTTCATTGGAAATATTTAAAGAACAAATATATATCAGATAAAATTTTACATTTTATTTTTGTTTTGGAGTTTCATCATAGCCTATTTTGAAATATGGTTGATGGCTGGCTTCACAAATGTGAAAATCTATAACAGATAATATATTTACCCTAAGATGGAAATAACCTTCCTGTCAGTAGAGTCAATCATTTCTACATTACAAAATTTACTTTCTGATATCTTATGAACACTATTGGACTCACTTCAGTTATTCCTTTTAGAAGCTCAGTTTTTATCCCCCTTAATAGGTTTGCCAATTGCATGAAGCATGGTGATTTACATATTCATATATGAATGTGGTAAACTCATATTTAATAGCTTTTAAGAAATGTCAGTATAATTATTATACAGATACAAAACACAATCAGCAAATGATTCTAAACTACTTAACTTGTGAAAAGCACTGAGGAAGTTTAACTGTTAATTCTGATGAACTTTAACAAATTCATCATTTAGGGTATTTTAATAGCCTCTTAACCTCCTTGCTTCCATATTTAATGTAACGTTCTTTTCTTTACAAAACAATGAAAGTGATCAAGTTAAAAATGTAAACCAGGTCACAGTATTCTCCAGCTTAAAATCCTCTGATCATTTTCCATCAAAATTAACACAAAATATGGAACCCTCACAACTGCCCAAGTACTTAACAACCTCCTGTCACTCCTCCAGCCTTACCCCCTCCTACTCTTCCAGTTGTACAGTGTTCTTATTAACTGTCTTCACTGCTATTCTTTAAAGCTTCCAATTCACTTGACCATGACAATCACTTCACAATATGTTTGTATGCAATATATAAAATAATGTACAAAATGCAAATATATGTATATTTTCAACAATCACACCACGATAAAGCTGGAAAAATAATTACAAATAATAATTAAATCTAGTAAAATGGCCATCACCAACCTTCCCCAACCCAACTTGTACTTGATATTACCCTTCTCCCAACTTGTAGTTGATATTCACGTTACTATCTCCTTTACTTCATTCAAATTTCTTCTCAAATATCAGCTCCTCAGAACCTATCCTTAATGATTTTATTTAAATTATTAATCTCATCAGTTATACTCTTACCAAACCTAAGTTTTACATGTTTACATGTTTTTATGAGTAATTTCATTATATAAATTGTGTGTAAATATGTATGTGTGTGTATGTATATACATACATGTATATACACATATACATATATTCATAAAATTTATTATTTGTCTACCCTCATGGTATAAATGTTCCATATAGGTACTCGTATTTCTATTTGCTTACAGAATAAACAAGGTTTGTCACAACAAGAATTCAGAAAGTTTTTGTAGAACTAATTAATAAATATGAATCAATTGAAAAACATAGTGTAATCTATTTCATTTTGTTATATTCCAACAAATGTCATTTGTCAGATACTGACTTGGGAGTTACGGTTGGTTGCAGCTTTTTCCCAGACACATCATACAGCTCTGCTCTTCTACCTGTTCAAAGATCCTTACCTCAAGATTTTCTAATACTCCTCCAATGTCTGGGTCTAGGGCTAACAGTGCCAGGCAAAGAACAGGTATCCTGTGGGTTTGGATCATTAGGACCCTCTGGTGCCTGGGAATAGCTATATAAGAAGCCTTAACAGAGCTCCCGTCTCTTACCATTCATTTGCTTTCTGTCTTTTAACCACCCTCATCCTCACATGTGGCATTGACCAGATCCTTCAAAAAGCTCTGAGACTGGTCCCTATAGGGTTAGCCCAGGGCCTGGTAGCCAGGTCCCATTTCCATGTGGTGGCCTAGAAAATAGTATTACTTTTGTGGGATTGTGTGAGATTGGTCTGCCAGAATGATGCTGACCTGTTGATGTTTGGTGACTTTCTTATATTTGACACAGAACACATTCAGGCGTCTAGGCTACCAACATTCCCCTGTCTATCATTGGGATTGAGCCTCTGTGTGGGCCTGTGGGTAGTTCTCATCTCTCTGTGACAAGTAGTGACAGTATCAGTAGTGCCACCTCCAACCAGAGTACTTGAGGAGAGTAAGGGTGGCAGCAGGAATCTCTTCCTTACCCTGTGGCGTCTTCATATTTCTAGTACTCAAGGCATCACCTGACCCCCCCCCCACCCTTATCCTCACAAAACTTTTGAGATCTTAGTTTCACAACACCAGAGAATTCTTACTGATGAATGGTAGACTTTTTTTTTTTTTTTTTTTGCTTGAATTGTACCACTCTTCTCATGTTGCCCATGGGCTGCTTGCCTAGCTGGCCACAGTGTGTGGGAGGCAGTTGCAGTCCATGTTGGAAGTGATCGCATTCCAAAATAGAGGCAATAGGACTTAGAGAGTTCATGAAAACACAATGTTAGAAAATGTCTTGGTTTACTATTTTTCTATAAAATTCAAAGCAGTAAGCTAAGTAACAAATGAATTATCATTCATGTTGTCCTTCAATGTCTGGGAAGATTTGCATCTGTTTCATCACTGTTTCATCAGGGAAACGTAGGGACACCTTTGAGAGGGTCATTGCAAGCCAGTATTTACAGATGTTAGAATGGATATGCATAGTCATGAGTAATGATGTAGCAAGCATTAAATTGTATCAGGTGACTTCAGAGCCAAGAAGATCTATATTGTTTTAATAGACACAGATTCTGAAGAGCCAGAGCATTTTGAATAATACCAGCAATACTTCCATTTTCTAAAGGTGGGAGATTTGAACTTATCCAGGAGCAGCATGTTTCACAATAAAGCACATGAAGAGATAGTTCCTGCATCTGAATAGGAGTAGATGTTGCCTGGACATCACAGTGTTCTCAGGTGCAATAATTAGATAATAATCAAATAGGTAAGCATTTCCTTTTTATTCAGTATTATAAATCTTTATAGATAAATTAATATATTCCATATGAGTCCTTGCGTTTTATAATGAATATTTATAAATTTGTTTATATTGACTGGACCCTTCAAAAATATTTATTCAGGGCCCCACAAACCTTAGGGGCATCCTTGTTGATAAATTCTGCCTTTAAATTTCGAACAGATCTATAACAACTGTGTCATTTTATTCATGGAAAAATGTGCAAGGTACAAATAACTTGGGGTTCACCTTAAAGGGGTATTGGGTATAGCTGGAATATGTGTGTGTGTGTGTGTGTGTGTGTGTGTGTGTGTGTGGTGGAGTTAGTTCTGGCACTTTCATCTTACACTTATAATAATGCATCTTCTTCCATAGTTCAGAGAAACTAAATTGAGGGCTAGTCAGCAATTGTGTATAGCCATCCTAACTATGCATATAAGGACCAGAAAAATTACCATAAGGTGTGCCCATAGATGCTTGTGACTCATTGCAAGATGGACTTGTGTCACTTCTTTCTTTATATCCTGTATTCCATAAACCTTCTCTATAATCAGCTAGTCATAATGGTAATTTCCATTCCATGGTAAAAATGATGGTTTAGACCCTAAACCTAGTAGCCTTCAAAATATCTAGGTATCTTCTTTTCCATAATGATATTATTATAGTAAATGACTACAGATCCCTTTAGGCAAGAAATGGAGGAATATTTATTCTCATATTCTTGGTGATAATGAAAGACCTATCTAAGGATCCCTAATCTTCTTCTGAATCAGTGACTCTTGAATCTCACTCCTTATCTCAGATTTGGTAACTGGACAAAGTTCAGTGAATTTTCACTGTGGCAATATATATGAGACTTTTGTATACCAGTTCTTGATTCTTTTTTCGTTTATATAAAACAGTAAACAGCCTTGTTGACTGCCCATATAATCTTGCCCTAAGATTATCATCATTAATGCCCACCTTCATAGATTCTGGCAGGTCAAATGATAGCAGTTGTCAATCTATGCTTGCTGTAGGTTATGGTAATTACAATTCACCTTGTTCCTGATGGTTGTTGCCACCTGGCCTCTGACAGTTCAGAATTTCATCATCTTTACTCATGCCAGTGATCCCAATTCCATGAAAAATCTCTTTTGTCAACTCTGATCTTTGAGAACAGCCACCCTGGAGCTCCCCAAGGATGCTGGTCCCCCACAAATATTGCCCATAGTGAAAACTTCTCTGGTCTTTTCTTAGGATGTAATTAGGTGGCACGTTCTTTGGTCACATAAAATAGACAGATTTAACTGTATTTGTTAATACTATGGTGGCAATATCCAATATATATACCTAGTTCCTGTAGGCTGTAATCATCATGTCCAAACTTTAAAGAGCAAAGTTTTAGAATTGGCTTCAGTTTTATTTGTCAGGATATTAAGTTCTGAGGCATAACATGAGATTTCTTTTATATTAATAAATTCTTCCTATCCTAGGCTCATATTTTACCCACATCTTCCATTTCAGCACCCTCAAAACCCAAAACTACCCAAGTTCCAGTCTTTTTGCTACTAATTACTTATCAGGTGCCACATGTCTTTTTTTCATGTATGCCTGATTCAGTCCCATTCAGGCTAAGCAGAAACCTGATGTTAGTTATTGTCTAGACGCAATGAGAGAAGTCAGAAGGGGGTACCTTGGAGAAAATACATCATCTTCTAAAGAAATAACCATAAGTGTGTTGTTTGCATAGTCTCTGGGCAAAGAGAGGCTACCTGTTCCAGAAAATAAGGGTTGTTTTTGCTGGTTTATATTGTTAGTGGAATCTAGTCTCCAGAGCATCCACCTTAATGTCCCCATCCCTGTTCCGAGGGTTTTCACCCTTCTCTATCAAGACATGATTTTTTTGCATTGTATCAAGGCTGTGTATCTGGTCTCCTTAGCAATTTTGCCATCTTTTAAATGAAATTGGCCTATCAGCATAGTCTTCACTGCAGCTGCAGGAGATATTTTTTTTTTATTTTTACTTTTATTATTTTTTATTTGTGTGTGTGCATGTGTGTGTGTGTGTTTAATACCTGGAGCCCTTCACATTTTCACAGCATGCACAGAACAGAGAATTGACTACCCTGTGCCTGTCAGTCCTTTTTAAAGGTTTTTACAGCCATTAAAAAATCCAGGCTACTAACAGTCTTTATAATTACCATTTTCTTATTCTCTTCAAATGCTAGAGGGCTTCTACACCACTCAATTTTACCTCTTATTCCCTATCTCCTAATTCATAACAGGGAGACAGATTAGTAATTGTTATTCTACAGCATGCCAGGAGTTAATAGTACACATTTATACTAGTAATGGGATCCTTGTGGCCACCTGATCAGGGAGTGATCTAGTTCTAAATTTCATTCTGTGGGTTGCCTTTCAAGACCTCTTTCACAATTACATGTGTTCGCTTGCAGCTCCTAAAAGCAAAGCCTTAGACAAGGATTTAGATGCGGTAATTTATTTAAGAGGAAATCCCTTGAAACAGAAGTGAGATAGAACAGTGAGAGAGAAAAGTAGGGAAAGTCAATAAAAGATGTCTTATTAAACTGGTTAATACTATGTGCAACTGGAACCAACCCCCTCTGTGCACCCCATGAGTCACTGTACAATGCACCTCTGATAAACTCCTACAGACAAGGGGCCTTCAGCACTCAACTCTTGACGCCCTACCCCGCTGGTTGAAGGATAACTCTCCTACTATTCCTTGTTTGAGATCCTATATGGAATAACAAAACGTCTATGGTTTTGGAGATGGGGAAAAATAGAGAAAATGATCTGGAAAACTTTCAAACTCAGCTGCATCTCACATGCACCGAAAGTTGTTTGTAGCATTACAAACACCTGCTATCAGAACCAAGCAGTTTTACATACACATATTTCTAAACTTTCAACATACAAATAGTCACTAAGTTACACAAAATATTTCAAAGAAAAGAAAAAGAGAAGAGCTACTAAATTTATTTCTGAAACTGGTAAATCTTTCAAAAATAAGGAAAAAACAAGAATAGAAAATAATACATCAATTTTTCTTAACAACCAGATACAAAATTCTAAAAAAAAAAAAAATTCACAAATTGAATTGGTCATGTGTTGAGAAAGGTACTACTCAATGGCCAAATACACAATATCACAGAACTGGAGGAACATTTCAACATTAAAAAAATCTCTCAGTATAGTTGAACATATTAACAAAATGAGGGAAAAGTCTATATAATCATCTTATTAATTGCAGAAACATCATCCAATAAAATGCAATACCCAATCATTATAAAAAGTAACTTCTTAGCAAATTAAAAATAGAAGATAACTTATTTAACCCAGTAAATACATGTACCAAAATCCCACAAAATACATCATATAATTTACTATTTCAAGAAATATTCCATTAAAGACAAAGGCCAATATTATAACTCTTATTCATTTAATATGCTATTCATTAATAGACATTCTAGCTATTAAATTAATTAAATATAGGAGTTGCTAAATAAATTATAAAGATACACATTTTTTTCTTATTTGCAAACAATACAGTTTGTTAGGAGATATTTCATCAGAGCTGTTTATTCAATGTCAGTGTATAAAAATTAAACTATATTCACAGGAATGTCTAATTATAAAATGCAATAGACAAAAAGTTTCATTATAATAGTATAAAAACCTGTATAGAGTGAAACTAACAAATATGAATAGGATCTTTATAAAGACCTTATGGCATATTATTGAAAAATATTATGAATAACTTTCAAATAGACCTGAATAAATGGAACGTTAGAACAATTTTTTGAAAGAGAAAATACAGTTACATAAAGATGTCAGTTTTGCCCCTATTATTTTTTTTAATGTTTGTTTATTCTTGAGAGAGAGGGAGAAAGAGCATGAGTGGGGGAGGGGCAGAGAGCGAGGGAAACAGAATTTGAAGCAGGCTCCAGGCTCCCAGCCATCAGCATGGAGCCCGGCATGGGGCTAGAACTCAGGAACCATGAGATCATGAGATGAGCTGAAGTCAGATGCTTAATTGACAGAGCCACCCAAGGCGCCCTTGCCCATATTATTTTATAAATTTAATGCAATTTCAATCACTGACCAAAATGATCATTGTGGAACTAAGCAAATACTCTAAAATTCCTATGGAAATTTAAAACTTAATAAAAGGTAAGGAAATACAGATAAACAGTAAGACATAAAAGGTTTAAATAAAACAAATATCAAAATGAAGCATAAATCTGTAGTTTGTGGTTGGTTTGACCTACAGATCTATAAATATATTAATTAGAGTTAAAAGACCAGAAATAGAACAAAGCCTATTTAAGAATTTGTATTACATGGGCAGCATGAATAATTCATGGATAATGATAAACTTGTTAAGAAATGGTGTTAGGAAGATCAAATTTCCATATTAAAAAATGTCATTAACTCTCCACTTCAGACTTAAGTGTAACTTTTAGATCGACAAAAGACAAAAATTTAAGGGAAAAATGTAGGAGGTACTTGTTTTGACCTCAGAACAAATAAAAAAACATTATTATAAATTTGATTAAGTCATACCAATCTTTTTATAGGACACAGGCTATCACATATGACATTAAAGGTTGGTCTGAGATTAGAAGATATTTACAACACAGATAATTTACAAAGCATAAGCATGGGGAATATATAAAATCTCCTCCAATTTGACAAGGGAAAGGTAACAGAAATGGGCAACATATATGAAGGCACATCATAAAAAAGAAAACAGCCAAGAGTATGAAAAATGCTGTTTTTAGTTACCAGTTTTTAAATGTTAAGAAAAATATTAAAAACAAACAACATTATAATATTTTGGATTGGTGAGGAACTCACATAACCCTGATGGAGATTAGCAGAATTAAAACTTTATATAAACTAAAATTCCTAGATTTTGATTGTAGGTGGAAAAGAGAAGCTATAAAGAAACTTGGGGCACCTGGGTGGTTCAATCTGTTAAGCACCTGGTTCTTGGTTTCAGCTCAGATCACGCTCTTACGTTTTGTGAATTCAAGCCCCCTGTCAGGATTGGAATTCTCTTTTCCTTTCGCTCTGCCCCTCTCCAACTCATTCTCTCTCTCTCTCTCTCTCTCTCTCTCTCTCAAAATAAATAAGTTAATTTAAAAAACACTTTATTTACATAAACTAGAAAACATGAAAAATATTTTTTAAGTTTATTTATTTAAAGAGAGAGCAGGAGTGAGAGCAAGCTTGCAAGCAGGGGAGAGGCAGAAAGAAAGACAGAATCCCAAGCAGGCTCCACACTGTCAGCGCAGAGCTGGACATGGGGCTTGAACCCATGAACCATGACATCATGACCTGAGCTAAAATCAAGAGTTGGACGCTTAACCGACTGAGACACTCAGGCACCTGGAAATATTTATATATGTCTATTTATATATATTTTTTGAAATATTTTTGATTGCAGGGAAGACCTATAAACAATTTAAATATGAAGATATAAATGAAGCAAAAAGTGTTCTGTAGTATATAGAGGTGTTAAAAGTAATAAAACAGGGGTGCCTGAGTGGCTCAGTCATTTAAGAGTCTAACTTCCACTCAGGTCATGATCTCATGGTTTGTGGGTTGGAGCCCTACATTGGGCTCTGTGCTGACAGCCCAGAGCCTGGACCATGCTTTTGATTCTGTGTCCCCCCTTCTCTCCCTGCTTCTTCTCCCCTGCTTGTCCTCTGTCTCTGTCTCTGTTTCTCTCTGTCTCTCTCAAAAATAAATAAATGCTAAAAAATTTTAAATAAAAGTAATAAAACAGATATATATGTATATAAAACATATATATATAAATATATATATACACACACACATAATTAACAATGAATGAAAAAATAAGTTCCTGAATAATAGCTAACATATATCGTTAATGTAAGTAAGAAATCTCTGAATTAATACATTAGTCATCAAATATATATTTAATAAAATGTCATATAACATAGCTTTAAACAAAAACAAACAAAACTGTGGTCCTTCATGTCCATTAAACAATCTGGGTATAGTAGGTATTTGAATAAAATTGGCTGAATAATTGTAGTCCTTTGAAGACCTTATAGTTGACTATAAAAAACAAAGAGAAAAATCTAATTTTAATGTTAGGGCAGTGACCCAGATGCTATGGTATCAAAAAAGAGCCAATATACAAAGCTTTGTGAAGTACGTGTGGGTGAGCAGGTTGACGTGGGTGAGCAGGTTGAGCCATCTGATTTCTTCTCTCACTGTCTTCCAAAGTTCTACCATTTAGACTTCCTTCAGTATAGGCCACCATTGGGTTCAGTTTTCAGTCAAACAATAGAGCAAGCAATAGAGATACCTTCCATTCAGCTGTTCAAACTAATATGTACTAAATTCAGAATCTCTGGGCCATCTCTCCATATCAATAATTTGACTCAGTCCACTAGGATTTTCCTTTCTCTCTAGTAGAATAGCCTTATAATCCATTCTCATCATATTTCTCCAGGTTCCTACAAATACCAAATGGATAATTACAAAACTCTTGGAATTTTTTTATTGTATATAATACATCTTGCCAGTTTACATCTGGGTATGTACTCACCCTGCTGTGGTGAATATTTGTTCTTTGGTGCTGTACTGGTATTTGAGCCCAGTTATGGATCTGGGAACAATGAGGTGGTAAAAGTAAGTCTTAAGGAGGGTCAGTAGACACTGGAAAAGTAGTTAACTCATGCTTGGTGATTATGTTTTTTACACAAAAGTAGATAAGGCTGCTTCTGATGGCAAGGAAGACTTGCATCTCTTGAAGAATGAGTAGGGTTTACCTCACCTTATGAGTGGGGGAAGGAATTCTATGAGGAGCCAAGCCAGAACAAGAAATCAGTGCATGAAAGAGATGATCAGACTAGGGAATCTCACATATAATTGAGTGTAAAATAATATAGTAAAGCCTGAGGCATGTATTGGTAGTAAAGGAAGACCAGATCTCAAATGTCCTTGAAAATATGTAAGTTTTAGATTTTAGGCAGAGACCTTTTAAATATATTTGAGCAAGTGAAAGACATGGTCATATTGGAAATTTAGATGTAACATTGGCTATGATGTGAAGGATGGGTTTGAGAAAGACAAAATATATCACATGTGTCAGTATCATGTCAGTCCAAATTTTGATATTTCTGATACTAATATCTAGAAATGCATATTGCAGAAACAAGCATATATAATTGATTAAATGCAATGGGGGAGATGTCACTTGCCAGTGGAAGCTTAAAATTGTGTGGCATCATGAAAATATAGTTGTGTTAGAACATCTTTTGTTCTGAACATGTTTACTTTTTAAACTATTTGACCTTTAAAATGTGACTCAAAACAAAGTTATATAGTGACTACTCTATGCCAATCTCTAGGCCAGAGAATAGATAAAGGAAGCAACGAGATTCAGCTGAAACCAAAATGAAATGCAGGATATAGCTATTTCACAACTAGTGAGCTGGTAGAACAGATTTTTGAGTGGACATGAGTTTGCTTGAAGATGTAGGAAGAAGTTTTGAGTACATTGTTAAAAACAATGGAGAGTGATTCTAAATGTCCATCCACAGATGAGTGGCTAAAAAAAAAAAATATGATAAAGACACAATGGAATATTCTGCAGCTTTAAAAAAAGAAGGAAATCCTGTCACATGCTGAGTGAAACTCAAGCACAAAGGACACATACTGTATGATTCCACTTACATTAAGTATATAAAGTAGTCAAAATCATAGAATCAGAAAGCTGAGAGGTGGTTGCTAAGGACCTGGAGGGAGGGAGATGGGTAATTGGTGTTTAATATGCATAGAGTTTCAGTTTTGCAAGGTGAAAAATTCTGTAAATCTGTTGCACAACATTGAGAATATACATAACACTACCGAGTTGTACACTTAAAATGGTTAAGAAGGTACGTTTATGTTACATTTTTTGACTACAGTTTATAGAATAGAGAATGTAGTGTGGAATTTGTGCCCATGCTCAGCATGGAGGACTGATTTTGAGCCATTTTACAGAAAGGTTTCATCCCTAGAGGCTGTGTGGATTATTTTGAGGCTCTGGATGAAATAAAACCTACAAAATAATGGGAAGAATGAGGTGTGGTGGTATTTATGGAGCTGGGCCAAGTGGTGGGGACACAGGATCCTTACAGAGGGCAAAGCAATGGTGATTGTGGTGGGGCACTGTCTTCCACAAACAGAAATCATGAAGCTAGAGGGAAAAAAGGAATAGACTTTGAGATACTCTTAAGGCATTCCTAGGGAACACTGAGAGAAGGAGGTCAGACCTATGTATTCTAGACATTCTTTTTTTTTTTTAACGTTTATTTATTTTTGAGACAGAGAGAGAGACAGAGTATGAACGGGGGAGGGGCAGAGAGAGGGGGAGACACAGAATCGGAAGCAGGCTCCAGGCTCTGAGCCATCAGCCCAGAGCCCGACGTGGGGCTCGAACTCACAGACCGTGAGATCGTGACCTGAGTGAAGTCGGACGCTTAACCGACTGAGCCACCCAGGCGCCCCTAGACATTCTTGTAATGGTGAAGAGGCTGGGCTTTGGACCCTGACTGCCTGGGTTTGAGTCCTGGTTTTTCCATGTCTGACCTTGGGAAAGTTTCTTAACTTTTGTATACTCTATGAAAAATGGATTATCATTGTACCTGTGCCATAAAATTATTTTAAACATGTTTAAAAAGAGATAATGTGTATGAAGCACTGAAAATGGGGCATGTAACATATATAAATATGAGTGATTACTATTTTCACTTATAATCTTAATCAAGGAGACTTGAATTACATGGGTTCTAGTAAGATAATAAAGTCCATGTTTTGTAAAGGACTCAGACTAATTGGAGAGAATGACATTTATTTAATAATAAAATCTAATACAATTAGATAAATGACATAACCAAAGTAGAGATAAGGACAATGAGAAGGCATGTGAAGAGACTGTATTTTAAGTCTTTTTGGAATGTTGTCTCTTCACAACAAAGATAGCATTTCATCAAGGATGGGAGGGATGACTAAAGATTGTCCGAGGATCATGTGTTTAAGGTAAAGCGGCTTTTCGTTTCATGTGTATTAGGGGATGTTATGGAGTTAAGTATGTTGTAATCAGACTTTAAAATGTAGGAATGAGGGAAAGAGTGGTGAAAATGCCAGGAGAAAATACTGAATGCCAGGAAACTCAGAAATTTTACTTCAGTGCAAACAAACTTCAGAAAATAGACCATGTTAGTGTTTCTCAAACCTTAATATGCATTAGATTTTGAGACACCTGGGTAACTCAGTGAGTTTAGGACCCCACTCTTAATTCCCACTCAGGTCATGATCTCACTGTTCATGGGTTCTGGACCTTTGTTGGGCTCTGTGCTGATAGTACGGAGCCTGCTTGGGATTCTCTGTCTCCCCTTCTCTCTGCCTCTCTCTCTCTCTCTCTCTCTCTCACTCTCTCTCTCTCTCTCTCTCTCAAAATTAAATAAATGATCATTTTTAAAACTATATGCATTATGTGGCACCTGGGTGGCTCAGTTGGTTAAGCATCTGATTTCAGCTCAGGTCATGATCTCGTGGTTTGTGGGTTCGAGCCCTGCATCGGGCTCTGTGCTGACAGCTCAGAGGCCTAGAGCCTGCTTTGGATTCTGTGTCTCCCTCTTTCTGCTCATGCTTTCTCTCTCTCTCTCTCTCTCTCTCTCAAAAACAAACATTAAAAATTAAATATATATATTTATGCATTAGATTCATCTGTAGAATTTTCAAAATATTCAAAATGTTTTCAAAATATTCAGTTGCAAAATTTTCTCCCTCTTGTATGAGAGGCAGATTTTGTAGGCCTGGAAGAAATCCAGGCACTTTACATAGGTGCTCTGATCTCCACAAAAGTTTGTGAGCCCATAGCTATAGACCATAAGTTCTTAAACTTTGGCATGTGTTAGATTCTCCTGCAGACCCTGTTAAAACACAGATCACACGGTCCCAGGCTTTGTGAGTCAGTACACTTGGAATGAGCTTGGAGATTTGTATTTCCAATAAATCCCATCTAGTGACATGGGGCTGTTATGGGGGCCATAGTCCGAGAACTACTACTGCGGGCCACTGATTTACAACTAGTTTAGAAATCCACAAAGGAAATACTAGAAGATGTGACTCAAAATATCCACATTCAGGTCCCTGACCTTTACTTCCACTTTCTCCTAACCACCACCCCCACCTCACCCTTACCTCTGACTAAAATATGCCCTACAATAGGACATGTGTTGTTTGAAAGCATTTTCTAGGTTGAGTTGATTCAAGATCAAGTGTGACACCATAACTAAAAGTGCTTTGTAACTGCAAAAGGTAATATATATAAAAGATTTCAATTTTGTTTCTAAGTCAGTACACCAACACTGCTCAATACAATCTCAAGTTCAGAACAATTCCTCTGTGGTCCAAGTTCCCAAGCTGCATATTTAGAATGAGAAGAAAACACAACTTTGAGAGAGGGAAAACAAATTCAGCACGTTTTAGAAATAGTTATTGAACGTCTATTCTTATGCCCATTTCTTTAACTGTTAGTTTGTACCTTGCATTCGGGATAGGCAGTGAACAGCAGTATTTGATAACTCTGTGCCCTTGTACACCTGTGTGTCTGACACTTAGAAGTACTTTAGTCCGAAACATATCAGACCCTGAGTGTGCTTAGTAAAGTGGGAATTGTTTCCACAGGTGCTAAATGATAAAATGTTGATAGAAAAATAGAACGAGCTTACATTCTGTAATCATTGTAAAGGGTTCAATGGAAGAAAAATGGGGAAAGACTAGCCTTTCAAATATTACCTACTGAATAAAAGCAATCTCTCTCTGTGATAAACTGAAGAAGGTAATTATGGGGTAGCATAAGCACTTTCTTCACAAACTCCACTCCTCTCTATAAGATGACAATGTATGGTAAACTGTTACAAAAGGTGTCAGCTGGAGATAGTCATAGTATGAGGTTATTATTATATTTTTTCAAGTTCTAGTAAAAAAATAAAATAAATAAAAATGACTCTTTATAACTTGCTACAATTACATTGTATAAAAAATCAAAAAATGAAATAGCCATCACAATAAAAACAACTGTTTTTGGTCAATTCTGTCATTAAAACTGTATTATAGGGCCACTGGGGTGGCTCAGTCAGTTCAGCGTCTGACTTTGGCTAAGATCATGATCTCACCATTCCTTGGAGCCCCACGTCGGGCTCTGTGCTGACAGCTCAGAGCCTGGAGCCTGCTTTGGATTTTGTGTCTCCCTCTCTCTGCCCCTCCCCGCTCACGTTCTCTCTCTTCCCTCTCTCTCTCTCTCTCTCTCTCTCTCTCTCTCTCTCTCTCCCTCTCTCTCAAAAATAAAATAAACATTAAAAAATTTAAATGTATTCTAAAACAACATTCAAAATACATTTCTTTAAAAAAATGTTTTGGATAGAAATGCAAATCTCTCAGTATTGTATTTGACTGTTTATAAGGATCATATCTATCTTGGAAAGCTGAGTGGCAGAAAAGAGTCAAGTAAGAGGGAAAATAGGCAAATACCTAAAGAACTGCAAGTAGGATGGGGGAAGATTATTCCATCACTAAACGAATTCTCCCTCAGTGATACAGGCATAATGTTTTTGTAAGTTTTATCTTGGTTTTTGTTTCATTTTTAATTTAAGCCCTAGAAAACTAAGGCTATAATAGTGTTTAATGAACATTAAACTTTATTTGAAGTTGAGTGAATATATGGCCACTAGGATGGTTAAAACTAGAAAGTAAATAGGTGTCACTATTTTGCTTTTAAGATTAATTTCTGTTGCAGTCAGACTTTACCAGAATCAACACCTTTCCAGACTTGAAGAAACTCATGTTAAGATAGATGAAGTACAGTAATTAAGTTAATGGCTTGGTTCCTGTAACTTAAGGAAGCAAAGAGCAGTGAACTATCAGGAAATAAGGAAACAGGAGCAGCTAGAGCATAAACCGTTTGAGAAGATTACAAATGTAAAAGTAAGGATGAGTAAATTACATCAAGGATGACTAGATTAAATCAGTCTGGTCTAAGATGAGTAACTATTGGCAGCTATCTCTAAGAGAAATGAGCTAAATGCTATCATGACAAATTAAAATGTCTGGCAAGATATATTTGTTATAATCTTACATAAAATTGTTTACCACTTTCTCTATTGCTTTTTTCATGAATAGATTATTTACATATCTATTATGTATCATATGACTTCATGAAAGTAACCTCTTGCTAATTTACTTGCCAATATTTACTTACAGATAAACTTACCAAAAAAATGTTAGTGGTCATATAGTACCACTTTGACCCCATTTCCAATTTCTGTTTTATAAAGAATACAGATTAGTCTTCCTTCAACAACACAGAACACAGCACTTGAAAAATTCAGTATATTCTTGAATGGACTGTCATGCTATATCAAAAGTGGATCTGAGACTATGATCTTTAGGGAAATTAGTCAGAGACCAGCAATTCAACTCTGAATTCTTCCCTCAGATTGAATTAGACTAGCAGAATATTGTATACTTAGATTAAAAGTGGTTAGTACCATACAGTATCCTCTCTGAGGTCCTTTCTAATGTTACATCCTCTGCTTTTGCTAAATTCTACTGTAAGAAATTGCCATGTGGAAGTGGATTTGTCATTCATATTCATCACAAAGCTGTTGTAAGGAACATGGAGGACTATATTTCTTATATAGGATTCCAGGTGAAAATTTTCTTTTTGGATGTAATTCTGACAAGAATTTTTTTTTCAAATTGTTTTGAAAGAAATTCCTATGTAACTCTTCCCCAAGGAAAAATAGCTGACTGGCTAAGAGAATAGATTGTAAACACTGGTTCTATCAGAGAAAGTCAAATATGATATAATTTCACTCATATGTGGAATTTAAGAAATAAAGCAAACAAATAAAGGGAAAAAACAAAGAGAGAGAGAGACAGAGATAAACCAAAAACCAGACTCTTAATTACAGAGAACAAACAGATGGTTACCAGAGGGGAGGTGAGAGGGGAATGGGTGAACTAGGTGAAGATAAGGGTACACTTGTCATGATGAGCACGGAGTAATGTATAGAATTCTTGAATCACTATATTGTGCACCTAAAACTAATATAACACTATATGTTAATTACACTGGAGTTAAAAACAAATAAATAAAACTTAAAAAAGTGATCGGTTTGGAGCGCCTGGGTGGCTCGGTTTGTTGAGCATCGGACTTCAGCTCAGATCATAATTTTTTGGTTGCGTGGGTTTGAGCCCTGAACCGGGCTCTATGCTGACAGCTCGGAGCCTGGAGCCTGCTTTGGTTTCTGTGTGTGTGTCTCTCTCTCTCTGCCCTGCTCACGCTCTGACTCTCTCTTTCTCTCTCAAAAATAAATAAACATTGGTTTAGCCGGAAGATGGCGGCGTAGGAGGACGCGGGGCTCACAGCGCGTCCTGCCGATCACTTAGATTCCACCTACACCTGCCTAAAGAACCCAGAAAACTGCCAGAGGATTAGCAGAAGGGAGTCTCCGGAGTCAAGCGCAGACTAGAGGCCCACGGAAGAGGGTAGGAAGGGCGGCGAGGCGGTGCGCGCTCCACGGACTGGCGGGAGGGAGCCGGGGCGGAGGGGCGGCTCGCCGGCCAAGCAGAGCCCCCGAGTCTGGCTGGCAAAAGCGGAGGGGCCGGACAGACTGTGTTCCGACAGCAAGCGCGACTTAGCGTCTGGGAGGTCATAAGTTAACAGCTCTGCTCGGAAAGCGGGAAGGCTGGAGGACAAAGGGAGGGAGAGCTGCTGAGCCCCCGGACGGCAGAGCTCAGCTTGGCGGGGAACAAAGGCGCCAGCGCCATCTCCCCCGCCCATCCCCCAGCCAAAATCCCAAAGGGAACCAGTTCCTGCCAGGGAACTTGCTCGCTCCGCGCAAACACCCAACTCTGTGCTTCTGCGGAGCCAAACCTCCGGCAGCGGATCTGACTCCCTCCCGTTGCCACAGGGCTCCTCCTGAAGTGGATCACCTAAGGAGAAGCGAGCTAAGCCTGCCCCTCCAGCCCCCGTGCACCTTGCCTACCCACCCCAGCTAATACGCCAGATCCCCAGCAACACAAGCCTGGCAGTGTGCAAGTAGCCCAGAGGGGACACGCCACCCCACAGTGAATCCCGCCCCTAGGAGAGGGGAAGAGAAGGCACACACCAGTCTGACTGTGGCCCCAGCAGTGGGCTGGGGCAGACATCGGGTCGGACTGTGGCCCCGCCCACTAACTCCAGTTATACACCACAGCACAGGGGAAGTGCCCTGCAGGTCCTCACCACGCCAGGGACTCTCCAAAATGACCAAACGGAAGAATTCCCCTCAGAAGATTCTCCAGGAAATAACAACAGCTAATGAACTGATCAAAAAGGATTTAAATAATATAACAGAGAGTGAATTTAGAATAATAGTCATAAAATTAATCGCTGGGCTTGAAAACAGTATACAGGACAGCAGAGAATCTCTTGCCACAAAGATCGAGGGACTAAGGAACAGTCACGAGGAGCTGAAAAACGCTTTAAACGAAATGCAAAACAAAATGGAAACCACGATAGCTCGGCTTGAAGAGGCAGAGGAGAGAATAGGTGAACTAGAAGATAAAGTTATGGAGAAAGAGGAAGCTGAAAGAAAGAGAGATAAAAAAATCCAGGAGTATGAGGGGAAAATTAGAGAACTAAGTGATACACTAAAAAAAAAATAATATACGCATAATTGGTATCCCAGAGGAGGAAGAGAGAGGGAAAGGTGCTGAAGGGGTACTTGAACAAATTATAGCTGAGAACTTCCCTGAACTGGGGAAGGAAAAAGGCATTGAAATCCAAGAGGCACAGAGAACTCCCTTCAGACGTAACTTGAATCGATCTTCTGCACGACATATCATAGTGAAACTGGCAAAATACAAGGATAAAGAGAAAATTCTGAAAGCAGCAAGGGATAAACGTGCCCTCACATATAAAGGGAGACCTAGAAGACTCGTGACTGATCTCTCCTTTGAAACTTGGCAGGCCAGAAAGGCTTGGCACGATATCTACAGTGTGCTAAACAGAAAAAATATGCAGCCGAGAATCCTTTATCCAGCAAGTCTGTCATTTAGAATAGAAGGAGAGATAAAGGTCTTCCCAAACAAACAAAAACTGAAGGAATTTGTCACCACGAAACCAGCCCTACAAGAGATCCTAAGGGGGATCCTGTGAGACAAAGTACCAGAGACATCACTACAAGCATAAAACATACAGACATCACAATGACTCTAAACCCATATCTTTCTATAATAACACTGAATGTAAATGGATTAAATGCGCCAACGAAAAGACATAGGGTATCAGAATGGATAAAAAAACAAGACCCATCTATTTGCTGTCTACAAGAGACTCATTTTAGATCTGAGGACACCTTTAGATTGAGAGTGAGGGGATGGAGAACTATCTATCATGCTCCTGGAAGCCAAAAGAAAGCTGGAGTAGCCATACTTATATCAGACAAACTAGACTTTAAATTAAAGGCTGTAACAAGAGATGAAGAAGGGCATTATATAATAATCACAGGGTCTATCCACCAGGAAGAGCTAACTATTATAAATGTCTATGCGCCAAATACCCGAGCCCCCAGATATATAAAACAATTACTCATAAACATAAGCAACCTCATTGATAAGAATGTGGTCATTGCAGGGGACTTTAACACCCCACTTACAGAAATGGATAGATCATCTAGACACACAGTCAATAAAGAAACAAGGGCCCTGAATGATACATTGGATCAGATGGACTTGACAGATATATTTAGAACTCTGCATCCCAAAGCAACAGAATATACTTTCTTCTCGAGTGTACATGGAACATTCTCCAAGATAGATCATATACTGGGTTACAAAACAGCCCTTCATAAGTTTACAAGAATTGAAATTATACCATGCATACTTTCAGACCACAATGCTATGAAGCTTGAAATCAACCACAGGAAAAAGTCTGGAAAACCTCCAAAAGCATGGAGGTTAAAGAACACCCTACTAACGAATGAGTGGGTCAACCAGGCAATTAGAGAAGAAATTAAAATATATATGGAAACAAACGAAAATGAAAATACAACAATCCAAATGCTTTGGGATGCAGCGAAGGCAGTCCTGAGAGGAAAATACATTGCAATCCAGGCCTATCTCAAGAAACAAGAAAAATCCCAAATACAAAATCTAACAGCACACCTAAAGGAAATAGAAGCAGAACAGCAAAGACAGCCTAAACCCAGCAGAAGAAGAGAAATAATAAAGATCAGAGCAGAAATAAACAATATAGAATCTAAAAAAAACTGTAGAGCAGATCAACGAAACCAAGAGTTGGTTTTTTGAAAAAATAAACAAAATTGACAAACCTCTAGCCAGGCTTCTCAAAAAGAAAAGGGAGATGACCCAAATAGATAAAATCATGAATGAAAATGGAATGATTACAACCAATCCCTCAGAGATACAAACAATTATCAGGGAATACTATGAAAAATTATATGCCAGCAAATTGGACAACCTGGAAGAAATGGACAAATTTCTAAACACCCACACTCTTCCAAAACTCAATCAGGAGGCAATAGAAAGCTTGAACAGACCCATAACCAGCGAAGAAATTGAATCGGTTATCAAAAATCTCCCAACAAATAAGAGTCCAGGACCAGATGGCTTCCCAGGGGAGTTCTACCAGACATTTAAAGCAGAGATAATACCTATCCTTCTCAAGCTATTCCAAGAAATAGAAAGGGAAGGAAAACTTCCAGACTCATTCTATGAAGCCAGTATTACTTTGATTCCTAAACCAGACAGAGACCCAGTAAAAAAAGAGACCTACAGGCCAATATCCCTGATGAATATGGATGCAAAAATTCTTAATAAGATACTAGCAAATCGAATTCAACAGCATATAAAAAGAATTATTCACCATGATCAAGTGGGATTCATTCCTGGGATGCAGGGCTGGTTCAACATTCGCAAATCGATCAACGTGATACATCACATTAACAAAAAAAAAGAGAAGAACCATATGATCCTGTCAATCGATGCAGAAAAGGCCTTTGACAAAATCCAGCACCCTTTCTTAATAAAAACCCTTGAGAAAGTCGGGATAGAAGGAACATACTTAAAGATCATAAAGGCCATTTATGAAAAGCCCACAGCTAACATCATCCTCAACAGGGAAAAACTGAGAGCTTTTTCCCTGAGATCAGGAACACGACAGGGATGCCCACTGTCACCGCTGTTGTTTAATATAGTGCTGGAAGTTCTAGCATCAGCAATCAGACAACAAAAGGAAATCAAAGGCGTCAAAATTGGCAAAGATGAAGTCAAGCTTTCGCTTTTTGCAGATGACATGATATTATACATGGAAAATCCGATAGACTCCACCAAAAGTCTGCTAGAACTGATACATGAATTCAGCAAAGTTGCAGGATACAAAATCAACGTGCAGAAATCAGTTGCATTCTTATACACTAACAATGAAGCAACAGAAAGACAAATGAAGAAACTGATCCCGTTCACAATTGCACCAAGAAGCATAAAATCCTTAGGAATAAATCTAACCAAAGATGTAAAAGATCTGTATGCTGAAAACTATAGAAAGCTTATGCAGTAATTGAAGAAGATATCAAGAAATGGAAAGACATTCCCTGCTCATGGATTGGAAGAATAAATATTGTCAAAATGTCAATACTACCCAAAGCTATCTACACATTCAATGCAATCCCAATCAAAATTGCACCAGCATTCTTCTCGAAACTAGAACAAGCAATCCTAAAATTCATATGGAACCACAAAAGGCCCCGAATAGCCAAAGTAATTTTGAAGAAGAAGACCAAAGCAGGAGGCATCACAATCCCAGACTTTAGCCTCTACTACAAAGCTGTCATCATCAAGTCAGCATGGTATTGGCATAAAAACAGACACATAGACCAATGGAATAGAATAGAAGCCCCAGAACTAGACCCACAAACGTATGGCCAACTCATCTTTGACAAAGCAGGAAAGAACATCCAATGGAAAAAAGACAGTGTCTTTAACAAATGGTGCTGGGAGAACTGGACAGCAACATGCAGAAGGTTGAAACTAGACCACTTTCTCACACCATTCACAAAAATAAACTCAAAATGGATAAAGGACCTGAATGTGAGACAGGAAACCATCAAAACCTTAGAGGAGAAAGCAGGAAAAGACCTCTCTGACCTCAGCCGTAGCAATCTCTTACTCGGCACATCCCCAAAGGCAAGGGAATTAAAAGCAAAAGTGAATTACTGGGACCTTATGAAGATAAAAAGCTTCTGCACAGCAAAGGAAACAACCAACAAAACTAAAAGGCAACCAACGGAATGGGAAAAGATATTTGCAAATGACACATCGGACAAAGGGCTAGTATCCAAAATCTATAAAGAGCTCATCAAACTCCACACCCGAAAAACAAATAACCCAGTGAAGAAATGGGCAGAAAACATGAATAGACACTTCTCTAAAGAAGACATCCGGATGGCCAACAGGCACATGAAAAGATGTTCAACGTCGCTCCTTACCAGGGAAATACAAATCAAAACCACACTCAGATACCACCTCACGCCAGTCAGAGTGGCCAAAATGAAGAAATCAGGAGACTCTAGATGCTGGAGAGGATGTGGAGAAACAGGAACCCTCTTGCACTGTTGGTGGGAATGCAAATTGGTGCAGCCGCTCTGGAAAGCAGTGTGGAGGTTCCTCAGAAAATTAAAAATAGACCTACCCTATGACCCAGCAATAGCACTGCTAGGAATTTATCCAAGGGATACAGGAGTACTGATGCATAGGGGCACCTGTACCCCAATGTTTATAGCGGAACTCTCAACAATAGCCAAATTATGGAAAGAGCCTAAATGTCCATCAACTGATGAATGGATAAAGAAATTGTGGTTTATATACACAATGGAATACTACGTGGCAATGAGAAAAAATGAAATATGGCCTTTTGTAGCAACATGGATGGAACTGGAGAGTGTGATGCTAAGTGAAATAAGCCATACAGAGAAAGACAGATACCATATGGTTTCACTCTTATGTGGATCCTGAGAAACATAACAGAAACCCATGGGGGAGGGGAAGGGAAAAAAAAAAAAAAAAAGAAAAGAGGTTAGAGTGGGAGAGAGCCAAAGCATAAGAGACTGTTAAAAACTGAGAACAAACTGAGGGTTGATGGGGGGTGGGAGGGAGGGCAGGGTGGGAGGGAGGGCAGGGTGGGTGATGGGTATTGAGGAGGGCACCTTTTGGGATGAGCACTGGGTGTTGTATGGAAACCAATTTGACAGTAAATTTCATATATTAAAAAATAAAAAAAAAATAAAAAAAATAAAAAAATAAAAAAAAATACATAAATAAACATTAAAAAAAGGTTATTTTTGTTTTGTTTTGTTTTTTGTTTTTTTTTAATGATTGGCTTTATGGGACTCCATCCTAGATGTGACCTAGGGAAGAACGTATGTTTTCAGGCAGAGTTATCAACTTGTTCCCACCAGTGCTTGCTTGCTGAGGAGGAGATTCACCCCCTTTTTAAAAATAATATGGCTTCTGGCATTGTCTTGACTCCTCTTATTAATTTGTTAAGATCAATTTATATTATACTACAATACTAAATTATTGATATTTCCTATATTATACTCCTTTTCCCTTTCCCCCTATCTACAACATTATTCCTCACCACAGTTCCAGGGCTTTCTGACTCAGAAAGTTTGCTTCGGATATCGTCAAATCAATATAGCAATGAGGACAATAATTCATAGCATTATATAATATTAAAACCCTGGGCTTAGAAGAAGACATAAAAGTTATTCAAATCCAATCACTTGCTAGAATCTTATCCAGGGCATCTATATCATGTTGGTGCCCACCCAATGGGTTTTAACATGTCCTAAGTTTGGCTGCCCAATTTACTTTGTTGTTACTCTGTATAAACTACCCACTATCATAGTTATATCACTTTAGAATATATATAAATATGCCACACAGCAGTCTTTGAGACATTAGAAAGTAGTTATTTTCTACATTAGGAAGCTAATGGATTAATGCACTACCTTGTTTTTTCTTTTCTTTTGTTTCTTTTTTTTTCTGCTCAGAGATAGAATTCACGGATATAGGTTTTTTACTTTGGACTTCTGGAATCTTCCTGTCCCCTCTTATTTTGGGTGCCTTTAGAAAATATCACAGAGCAGATTTTATTTTATTTTATTTTTTTACTCAAGCTTTTTTGTCTTTTAACAATATGTACTTAAAATTCAGAGCACCAGGCTGATAATTTATATTAATGTAATAAAAAACACATTACATAACTTTACAAAGCAAATGAAATAGCTATTTCCAAAAGAAACTTATTTCACACAGAGAAGATGACTTTGAAGGGAATTGTTGAAAAGGTAAAACATTTTTATCCTGAAATTAATAACTTAAAAATATGTCTAAGTGAATTCTATATTATTATTTTAATTTTGCTTTATATCTACATTTTTATAAGACCTATGGCAGGATTTTACTAGAATTTAGTATAATTTCCTATGCAGGAAATAAGTATGTAGCATGGTAGGCATACACCTGGAATACCTGAGATGGGGTATAATAACATCAACTGTGACTTTAGAAAATTTCAAGTAGCAGTATTTTTTAAGTCTAGAAACCTAGACTTAGATTAACTTTAAATCATAAGATTGCATGTATTATCATCCCACCAGTGTTTCCACCAGACATTTATCAACCACATTAGCTGTGAAAGGAAGTTGGCAAAAATATCAAGCATGATGATCAAGGAAGAAGAGCCAGGGAAGAAAATAATGTTTCATTTATGCTCAGACCTTTGAGCACATGGCAGCTGGACTCTAAATCATATCTAATCTTACCTGTTAATGGGAAGTGGATTACATATCTACTTTCAGGCCTTCTTCCATTGACCAAAATTTGTCCTTAAGCCCATCTGTATTATCACTAAAATCAGGGCTGAGGGACGAGGCACTAGGCTTAGATAAGGCAAGACTCAGACTTCAATCAAAAATTTACAAACCAAACCCAATTTCTTGCCATGCTTCCACTTTTTACTTTTTTGTGCTATATCCTGTCTATATCACATTGGCACCAACACTTTATTAGGTCTAAAGTAATGAATAATCTTCTGCACCATTTTCCTTCTCACACTTGCCTTTGTTATAAGTGTCTGCTAATTTCCACATTTGACTCCCATCAGAATCCTCTCTCACTTAAAACTTCATATCCAAGGTATCACTAAATACAGTAATTTCTTCCTTTTACTTTATTTTATTTTATTTGAATATTATTTTATTTTTGTTTCAAGTTTATATTTAAATTCTAATTAGTTAATGTATAGTACAATATTGGTTTCAGGAATAGAATTTAGTAATTCATCACTTACATACAACACCCAATGCTTATCACAAGTGTCCTCACTCATCACTCATTTAGCCCATTCTCTGCCCACCTCTCCTCCAACAACCCTCAGTTTTTTTCTCTATAGTTAAGGGTCTCTTATGGTTTGCTTCCCTCTCTTTTTCCCTCTTCCCCTATGTTAATCTGTTCTGTTTCTTAAATTCCATGTATGAGTGAAATCTATGGTATTTATCTATCTCTGACTGACTTATTTCACTTAGCATAATACACTCTAGTTCCATCCACATCATTTCAAATGGTAAGGTTTCATTTTTTTTATTTGATGGCTGAGTAACATTCCATGGTATATTCCATATATTCCATTATAGCTATATCTATATCTGTATCTATATCTACACCACATCCTCTTTATCCATTCATCAGTCAATGGACATTGGGGATCTCTCCATAGTTTGGCTATTGTTGATATGCTGCTGTAAACACTGAGGTGCATGTGCCCCTTCGAATCTGTATTTTTGTATCCTTTGGGTAAATACCTAGCAGTACAATTGCTGAGTCATAGGGTAGTTCTATTTTTAACTTTTTGAGGAAACTCCATACTGTTTTCCAGAGCGGCTGCACCAGTTTACATTCCCACCAATACCACAAGAGGGTTCCCCATTCTCTACATCCTAGCCAAAATCTGTTGTTTCCTATATTGATTTTAGCCATTAGGCAAGTGTGAGGTGGTATCTCATTCCAGTTTTTATTTGTATTTCACTGATGATGTGTGATGTTTAATACCTTTTAATGTTTCTGTTAGCTACCTGGATGTCTTCTTTGTGAAAATGTCTATTTATGTCTTTTGCCCATTTCTTCACTGGATTATTTGTCTTTTGGGTATTGAGTTCGATGACTTTTTATATATTTTGGATACTAACTCTTTATCAGATAGGTCATTTGAAAATATCTTCTTCTATTTCATAGGGTGCTTTTTAGTTTTGTTGATCATTTTCTTTCCTGTGCAGAACTTTTTATTTTGATAAAGTCCCAATAGTTCATTTTTGCTTTTACCTCCCTTGCCATCAGAGACATGTCTAGAAAGAAGTTGCTGTGGCCCAGGTTAAAGAGGTTGATGCCTGTTTTCTCCTCAAGGATTTTGATGGTTTCCTGTCTCACATTTAGGTCTTTCATCCATTTTGAGTTTATTTTTGTGTATGGTGTTAGAAAGTGGTGCAGTTTCATTCTTCTGCATGTTGCTAACCAATTTTCCCCACTCCATTTCTTGAAGAGACTGTCTTTTTTCCATTGGGCATTCTTAACTGCTTTGTCAAAGATTAGGTGACCATAAAGTTGTGGGTCCATTTCTGGGTTTTCCATTCTGTTCCATTGATCTGTCTGTTTTTGTGCCAGTACCATACTGTCTTGATGACTACAATTTTGTAATACAGCTTGACATCCATATTGTGTTGCCTCCAGCTTTGCTGTTCTTTTTCAAGATTGCTTTTGCTATTCAGTCTTTTGTGGTTCATACAAATTTTAGAAATGTTTGTTCTAGCTCTGTGAAAAAAAAATGCTGGTGTTATTTTGATTGGGATTACATTAAATGTGTAGATTGCTTTGGGTAGTATAGACATTTTAATAATATTTGTTCTTCAATCCATGAGCTTTGTGTCATCTACAATTTCTTTTATAAGTGTTCTATAGTTTTCAGAGTACAGACCTTTCCCCTCTATGGTTAGGTTGATTCTTAGGTATCTTATGGGTTTTTGTGCAGTTGTAAATGGGATTGATTCCTTGATTTCTCTTTTTGTTGTTTCGTTATTGGTGTATTTAAACATCTTAAAATTTATATACTCTTAGCCATTCTTTCTTCCTTTTCATTTAGTTCTAGTTCTCATTATCCCTCCTAATTTTCTCCTTACTATATTCTGCCTCTAATTTTTGTCTGCTTCTGTTAACAGAGATACAATCCTTTAATATCTACATAAAATCCTTCAAAGTTTCTTTATTTCCCAGTTTAAAAACACACTCAAGAGATGGATACGATAACTAGCTTGACTATAGTAATCATTTCATTATATATGTATATCAAACTATGTTGTATACTTAAATATATACACTTTTTATTGAAAAATATATAAAATATATTAATCTATAAAATTTGTTTTATTATATTTATTTTTATATTATATTGTATTAATTATACATTTATATAAAAATTTTTATCCATATTATTTTATTTTTATAAATAAATATATTTCTATAAATAAAATATATGCTTGATAAAGCCTTTACAATAAATTAAGAAAAAGAAAAGATGATGATCTTGATAAAAAGTTACTCCTAGGACAGCAACATTTTCTGGTCTATTCCATGTCGGCTTTTCTAGCATAATCTCTCACTGTTTTGTTTTTTTTTCTACAACTTTGCTTTGATTAAGTAGTCCTTGCCTATTTGATATTTTCAAGTGCACTACCCTTTCTCATACCTACTTGTTTTTACATATGCTATTACCTCTGCTAAGAAAGAAAGATATTAATCCCAATTCTTGTTCCCTTATGAATCTTCGATCTCTTCTTTCAAGTTCCAATTCATGTATAACTTTTGGGTATGTGTCCTGATTATTTCCTACCCCTCCAAACCACTCCCCCTACTAGAATCCCTGACACATACCCACAAACAAGCAGTTAAGCCCTCACCTTTCAGTGTTTATTCCTTTAGTAAAGACATTGTTAAATTTGCATGTTTATAAGTGTGTTTTCTTCACAATCCTAAATTCCTTGAGAGCCAAGATCATGCCTTATTAATATTTATATCCCCTGGTCCTGGAACATAATGGGTTTTCAATTCCTTTCTCTTGTTTTCCTCCTCTCTAATCAATTCCTGTGGAAGTATCTTTCTAAATAAGATCTGGTCATGAAACTCGAAAAGTTTCATTAAACCTTCAACCATAATAGATACATTCTAAACTCCTTAACACGACATGAGATCCTTCAAAATTTGGTCCCAATATTATCTCCCCTTATTCTCAGCATACCTAATATAGTTCCCTAGTATACCATTTGCTATGTGAAAGTCATATTCTTATTCATGCCATTCATTTTGTCTTATTCATTTTTACATTGTGAACATCTAAAAAGTTGCTTAGAAAATAGGGATGCCACAAAAGTATTTCTTTAAAAAAAGAAATAAATGAAAGATTGAATATATTAACTTGTTCCAGACTATATACATGGTAACAATGAGTAGCTATAACAATATATTACCACTTCGAAGCTGACAACTCACCACTTCTATGGAATTGAAATTTTGACAACACAGGCAATTCTACCATAGAATCCTTCAATAATGAGTGCAACACAGATAAATCATGAACTGAAAAATGCTTCCCTCTTTTGAAGCGCCATGAGTTTTCCAGATGAGTCAGGAGCACTTGGTCTAGTTCAAGAGTTAAATCATCTTTTAACCTAAAAAAAAAAATTTCCTTTTTTAAAAAAAATATTTATTTATTTTTAGAGACAGAGAGAGAGAGATTGAGAGAACGGACAGGTGAAGGGCAGAGAAAGAGAGAATCCTTTTCTCTGAAGGGAAAGAATCCCTACTCTGAAGGGATCCTGAATAGAAGCAGGATCTGTGCTATTAGCACAGAGCCCAATGTGGCGCTTGATCCCACTAACTGAGGATCATGACCTGAGCTGAAATCAAGAGTAAGAGGCTTAACCAACTGAGCTACCCAGGCACTCCTAAAAAAATAATATTTCTTATCAGTGATTTTTCTCTGGCATGTTGTAAGTGGAAGAAGTGAATTTATGGCTTGTTTAATTGAAACCACAAAGAAGTAAATTTTAGTGTATTTTAAGTACAAAATGCAATGATATTTTTCTGTGTAACAGAATTACTATAACATTGAATTATTATTTTATTATGTAATGCCACATATTTCTAAGTCATAGTCCTCATACACACAAATTCACTACAATGGACATCTGCTCTTTGCCACCCAGCATCCATTCTCTTTCCATTCTTGTCAAAACATCCCTTCTTAATTCATCACACCCTAATTCTATGAACAATTTTATGAATTTTTAAGCAATGTGCACATTAAATTTCCTTGGTGACATGACTGGTTCAGGTTTAGGCACTTTTCCTCATACACTCTGATGAATAAATTCCAGAATTTTTGTTATCTTACAGAGTTACTATTTCTATGTCTTAGTGATACTTTATAGAACTGATTTCTATCTTTAATGAGCATATTTGTCAGAGATACAATGACAAAGAAAGGAATACCTCACCAAATGTTTTACATAATATCAGCATATTTGTTCACATTAATAATTTAACAGTCTGAAAATTGTAACTCTGCATTTGTTGACATAAGAGGGTCATCTAAATTTTTGAAAACCAAATTTGTTAAACTATAGCAGGTAATGAAAAATAATGTACAAACCTAAACTTTTCCTAATATCAGTATAGATGATGCAATAAGCAAAACACTACAAAGCTCAAGGAAGAATTAATTTAGGGCATATTAAAATGAAATAATTTAGACCATTTTAAATTAGAAATACATATAATGCTTGTATGTGCAAGAAAACCTATGGTATTAAAACAATGTGGTCTAACTGTTGATGTGTTTTTTTTTTTTTTTTTGTTTATTGTTTTTGCTATTGGTAATATTTAAATCATCTTCTGGATATGTAAACTTTTTATTTCTAACACTATATGTTAGGCAATTACACAAATATATTTTAATGGATTTTTATATATAAGGCTGGATATTAAATAGAACAAAAGTTTAAGAATACAACCAAGGTTTCCTTTCATAAATCAACAGTACCTAATATAAATATTAAAGGAAGCCCCCAACTCTTGTTTCAAATACAAATGAACTCAAATGTGTTCCCATTAAATGAGCAGACTAATACCAAATCGTTGAAAATTATCCTAGCCTTATTATTATTTTCTTTTATCTTGGAATTCAAATAGTTCTTATCAATCTCTCCCTTTCACATTTAAATTCTATTTCTGATTTTGGGCTCCTGAAGATCAGTTCCATACCTCCACTGGGTGATTTTAGGGTGAATGATTTAATTGTTATAAACTCTTGCACTGTCACCTCCTGGTCTTTAATGTTTATCTTTTAGCGGGGCAGAGACAGAGAATGAGCAGGGGAGAAGCAGAGAGATGGAGATATAGAATCAGAAGCAGGCTCCAGGCTCTGAGCTGTCAGCACAGAGCCTGATGCAGGGCTCAAACTTGTCAGCTGTGAGATCATGACCTGAGCCAAAGTCGGAGGCTCAACCGACTAAGCCACCCAGGTGCCCCTCACCTGGTCTTTAATTTGAATTCTGGCATTACACAATTCCCATCTAATTGCTTCCCTAGATGTTACTATTCCTGTTGCTATTGTTTCCATAATTCCTAGATTATTCCTTGTTAGCAGGTGCCTTTTGGATATTAGCTCCTGAACATTTTCTGTTGCCAAGGGCTGAAACTGCTGTTCAGATTTTTTTTTTCTCATCAGCCTTTGCATGGAGAAATTCTGGTTCTATCCACTCTAGTCCTACCACTTCCATTCCTAATACAACCTGATGCCTCAGCCTTTCATAATCTTATAAGACTTGATGCAGCGTGGATGAAGTATGCTTGAAGTACACTTGAAGTTGAACATGTAGTGTGAGTAGAGAAGAAAACAGAAATGAACACTTAAAGAACATCAACATGTAAGGAGTAGAGAGATGAAGAAGAGTCACTAGAAAGATCTCAGACAACTAGATATGAAAATCAGCATAAGGATATGAATTAACCTAGGAATGAATCTTAAGAAGTAAAACAAATTAAATCATACCAGGCAATTCAGAAAGATAAATAACATAAGTATGAGTTGAAAACGTGAACATTGGATTTTGGCAATTAAGAGGTCCTTGATACCTTTGAGTTAGTGGCTCTGAGATGGAGTACATAATAAGTAGTAGACTCTTGAATCAGACTTGAATTCATCAGCTCTACCATTTATTAGTTGTGTGACCTTGGCCAAGTCACTTAAATTCTATGATCCTAATCTTCTGCACATGCAAAATGAGTATCATATGAGTGATTTTCTCATATTGTTATGGTTTTATATGAGTTAATACATGTGAAGAACTTATAATAATATCTGACACAAAACTATACAAATGTTGGTGTAGTTGGATATACACTACTCAGTTTCCCCTTCAAGGAAGAAGTTACCCTAACTTCTAGGAAAGCTGTTAAGGGCCAACTTTTAGCTGTTACCCCTCCAGGAATCACTTCAGCTACAGATATTCATCTGCCCCAAGGTTGTGCTTTTTCGGGGTGTATCAAATGGCTGATCAAGAGGAAGTATAAAGGCCCAACCATTTCAGCCCAGCACAGAAAGTCTGTGATGGCTATATTAGCTCAAACTTTCCTGTGAGTTAGGCTGAGGCTGTTGGTCCAATCCTGCGTCTTTCTTTTCTTTCCCATAGTGATGATTCAAATGGTCCTTCTTCTATAAACATCATGAATACTGAACTTTGCCTTAGGGTCTGCTCCCCAGTGAAACTCAAACTGTAGCATTAAGTGTAGTTTGCTTGTATATTTTTGTTGTATGGATGGACAACATCAGACAAGAGTAATACCACTGGATTTATTTATACATTATATTTAATGAAACTGTGTTATTGAAACTATAATAGTGTGAGGGGCGCCTGAGTGGCTCAGTTGCATAAGTGTTGGACTTCAGATAAGGTCATGATCTCACAGTTGACGAGTTTGAGTCTTGTGTAGGGCTCTATGCTGACAGCACAGAGCCTGGAGCCTGCTTCAGATTCTGTGTCTCCGCCTCTCTCTGCCCCTCCCCTGCACTCACGTGTATGTGTGTGTGTGTGTGTGTGTGTGTGTGTGCGCGCGCGTGCACACTCTCGCTCTCTCTTTCTCTCAAAAATAAATAAACACTAAAAAATATATTAGTATGAGCCCCAAATGAAGTTTTGAAAATGAATATATTTTCATGTTTATAACCATAGTAACTTCCTGAGAGTTTGCTCTATAAATAAAACCTACTTATCAAGCCAAACTCTTAAAAGGCAATCAAAAAATATTACTTTTAAAAAAATAATCCTGCTGATTTATAGGAAGTAGAAGGTAATTTATACAAAATATAATTGATCATCTTTAACAAACAGTAACCAATATATCATGTATCCTTGCATGCTAAAAAATTATTTATTTTTGGTAAATTAAAATGATAGATCCAAATGTTGGGCACAAATTAATGTTATGCTCATTAAAAGAAACACAGCATTAAAAATGGAATTGGAAGAATCCATAGAAGCTGGAAATACACTAAACAATTTAAGGCTTTCATAACAATAAGAATGGGTGACTTTGGTGCAAGAAGTTTCTAACATAAATAAAAAAAATTAAAACCTATGGAGGCTGAGTTTTTTATTTTTAGTTCCTGAATGACAAGGTCTAACTTAAAAATCTCTCTCTGTTCCCCTAAACTTTGTCACGACTGTCATTTTTTGCGTGTGTGATGTTTAAGTGCATTTAGTAAATGCCTGAGTTCAAATACTTGTGAGAACTACATACTAGTAAGTTATGTGTAAAGGGAAAAAAGCACCAGAAGGTGAACAGGAGATAATTTAGTGATTATGTTCTCATTAGTTCTCCTTCTAAGGAGGACTGAGGACAAAACTGTAAATGGCTCTAGATCACAGCGTGAGTGATTTAAGTTAACCATTGAAAGATTTCCCTGGTGGGCAATGGCTGTTAAACATTTGAATAGGTTTCTAAAAAGAGGCTGTGAAAAAAAGAAGAAAGGGGGCAACTTTAAATAAGGTATACTTGATATTGCCAAATGCTGGCTGATGAGTCCTGCCTCATGAAAAACTTGCATGCCTGTGTGTGAGGGAGGCAGAGGCAGTGTGAATGCTGGGACGTGTAGCTCAAAACTCTGCCAATCTTTATGGTATCTATAATACAATATCTGAAGTTCAGGCTACGTTTCTTGGAGAAAAGAAGCAACTACACACACAAAAAAACAAAACATTGATTACGACAACCTAATCTTGGTCAGTTTAAAAATACTTTAATATTATATCCAGAAATGACTTAAGTATACTTACATTTTATTTTAAATATCTGAAGCTAACTCTCTACTTTGATATTGTGTAAATGAAAGCAATGCTTTTCTAAATAATGCCCATTTATCAAAATGTTCTGTTTTAATGGAGTTAAAAAAAAAACACATCCTCCCCCCTAAACTGTATTTTTAAAGGATTGCTTAGGGCTGAAAAGTGAGCTAAAATATTAATAATGAGGACTAATAAATTATCTGAGTCAGATTTTCCTTTAACATTGAGCTTTCCAGGTTCCACACAGAGAATAGTAGAAATGACATTTTAACCAAGCTGATGTACATTCCTTATGCCTAAAAACTAATTGATGTTCCATGGGCCTGAGTGTAGAACAATTTAAGAAGCATATGCTGTGCTATTCTCAGAAATATTAACTGTGGCCCATTCTCTTCAAATGAGATTTCCCTTGCTTAGGGTGGTTTACTTGCTTGTAAGTTTGCCAAACTTTATGTGGGTGGGTCCCAGCAACCAAACAGCCTCTGGCTGTATGCTTTATGGCAGAGTTATTGGTTAACTAGAAGAGGAGTACAAATAAATATCTTTTAAGTATATTCTAATGAAAAGTTTGGAAAGCAATCAAATTTTAGAAGGAAAACATCAGGTTCTTTAATGCCCATGCAATAAGATTCAGCTGAGAAAATGGGACCTCTTTTCATCATAAATTTTAGAAGGGGAATAGGAATGAAATATCAGCAACAGAACAACTGTTTGGGGAGAAGAGTACACAAAGTAGCCGTTATGATTCCTTATAAACTTCTAACCCAGGTAAAATATATTCCAAATAAAGAAAATATTCAAGAATAGATATTACCTGCTGAAATTCTAAAATGCCTTGGGCAAACAGAATGTTCAGTAATATATGTGCGGAATCTTTGTTTCCTCTGAGATAAAGGAAGTTATTAGAAACAAAAAAGAAGAGAAGAAAAATTCTCTAATCTTCATTTAAAAGTTGGAATCTGGTTAATGATTGGCAAAACACTATAAAACTGTAAGTAATAGATTCCATAACCATAAAAGAGCAAGTACCAAAGGATTTAAGTTACAAAAGTTTTTACTGAGATTCACTTGATGAAATTCATGTCATTCTTCTCTTCTCCATCTACTTTCCTTCCCTCAACCCACCACCAATAGATGACAAACTCACCAAATGCTTACTAGCAGATTGCCAGGCTGAGTATGATTTGGTTTACATATTTATCCTGAGGGCAAAACAATTAATTAAAAAAATCAATTTGGGCAAAATTGCCATTCCTATCATTAAAATGTAGTGAATGTGGCGTAAGGGAAGCCTAATTTAGCATAACTGAGAAATGTTCCCTTCCCTGAAACTTTTTCTGAAATCAATTTTATAATATTCTCCATGCTCCCCCCACCCCTCCTTCTTTTCAGGGATATCGTTATTTGATGATAATTTCTCCTGGATGAAAAACTTTTTTTTTTCTTCAAGCCCAAGCATTCTTAGGTTGTCTTTACTTTGACACCTACTTTAGACTGATTCAATGTATCCATTTGTTTTTATCAAATTGTAGTATCAATGAAGTCCAGGTAAGGTGCTAGTTCTAGAGCTATAACTCATGACTCTCTTTCAAGGAGCCAAGGTCTGCCGTGTGGCAGATGTGTTAATATACAATAATACAGTCATAAGAGAAGGTGCAAACAGAAGTGGCTAAAGGCACTGAAGGAAGGCCAGGTCCTGGAAAGCCTCAAAAAGGAAGTAAAGCCTCATCTCAATTTTAAAGGCTATGGAGAATTAGTCAGGAGAAATATAAGTTTATTGGGTCAGAAAGAGGGGCTTAGGGAGACAGGCACCAGATCTCTCAGACAAAGGTGAAGGATATGCCAAAACTTAGAGTAAACCAAAACTGGAGGTTTTTTTTTTTTCCTTTTCCTGAAACCACAAGTAATTAACTATTGATGTAACTCGGTGCAAAGTGCACAAAGTTGATGGATGGTGCCAGAGAGGTAGGTAAAGACTGAAGCTTGCTTTGGACTCTGATTTAGGCAACAGGGAATAATGGATGGATTTCAGGCAACGATGTGACATGATAATATGACCCCATTGCAAATGTGACAAATGGTTTGGAATGGGCAAAGGTAGTGAAGAGTTTGCTCCCCATATCAACTGTAAGACCTTATTAAATTGGATAACTCTTCTGAGCCTAGCTTACTCATCTAAAAAAAGAGGATAATAGTGGCTACATTTTAAATTTGTTATGATGATTAGAGAACACTTATATAAAGCAGCTAGCATAGCGACAGAAATCCATTAGGCACTTATTAGGTAGATTCCCTTCACCAGCTCCTCACTTATGGAAAGTTAGTCTCCAATTCTATAAGGAAGATGATTTTTCTCTATAACATAATGCCCCCGGCCAAGGACAACCTACTCTTTCACATGAGCAAAGAAAGAAAAGATAGCTCTCCTGCTGGGCACTGACTAACATGTATATTCATGTGCTTAGAAAAGGAAACCATGTCATTTTTAAATAGCTATCTCAAATGCAGATCATATACTGCATGTATTATACAGCTTGAACTAAAAGTCCAGGCACAAATTGTGATTCTTAAAGACACTAATACTGCCATTTTGTCATTCAGTTACAAAGGCAGTGTATTTGCTAGATTCATGCCAGCCAAGAATGAATGCTAGCACTAAGCGGATCTAAATATATATTTTTACAGGTGGATAGATTGTTAATTTCCAAGTCAGCTTCATGGTGAATGATATTTAAGTGCGAAGATCAGCTGTGAATTTGTTCACGTTACCAGTTTCTCTTTCTTGGCTATCATTTCGCAAGACAAAGTCAATGAACCAGAACAGTGTAACTGCATGTGCATGTTTGCATGTGTTTGCCTTCTTTACCCTTTCCTTCTGTATTCTGGTCTCTAGTCACTTTATTTCCCCTAAATTAATGCTAAATATAACAAAGACAGAAAAGTGCTTTCACATCAATACTTTCTGCATGACCTCAAATTAGTCTTTGAAGGAGAAAAGATCATTTTCAAATGCTTTCAGAAAAGTAAGATTCCTATGTTGAAGCTTTATTTTTTTTTTTTTTCAAAGCTATGCCTAAGGAAATATTCAGAAAATTAGCAACTGGACAGACTGGTTGAAATTGTCTCCCTTGTGGAACACCGTGTTAATTTCAGGCAAATTTAACTGTGTGATTGAGTGGCAATTAAGCAGTGTAGAGACTGCTAGTCGTGGGTTAAAATAATTTGTAAGGCTTAATTAATTGCTAGAACAACTGATAGCCCTGTCAAATTGGCAAGTAAGTTCATTGATCTTAAAATTCAGCTGAGCTCAAGAGAAAGACTGACAAAATAATTTGTAGACTGTGACAGAGACAGCTGGAGATAAGTAACGTGTGTGCAGGAAGAGTAGAGGATACACTACCAGAAAAGATAAAACAGAGATTGTATTTTCAAAGAAATAGTATGCCTACATATCTCCAGAGACAAGACCCCAGGAGCCAAATAGCTCTCCTTCTCATGTATTGTACATAAAAGAGTTTCTTTATACTTCTAATGACCTCCTACTTTTCAGTTTATACTGAGCACATGATAAATAGGTCAGATTCTGTGCCATTCTATACTCTCAAGTTTAGAAAGCAGTCATAGCTACACATCTGGCCAAGTACAGGGAAGTTAAGTGCCTTATTTTATATTAACTGTCAACTCTTAGGCTGCATGTAATCCTCCCAATGTTGGAATGAGGGTGTTCCATTTCTCTTTTTTTTTTTTAATGTTTATTGATTTTGTTTTATTTTATTTATTTATTTGTTTGTTTATTTATTTATTTATTTATTTATTTTGAGAGAGAGAGAGAGACAGAGACAGAGAGAGAGAGAGAGAGAGAGAGAGAAAAGAGAGGCAGAGAGAGGGAGAGAATCCCAAACAGACTTCATGCTGTTAGCACAGAGCCAGACATGGGGCTGGATCCCATGAAACCTGAGATCATGACCTGAGCCGAAGTCAAGAGCTGGATGCTTAACTGACTGAGCCACCCAGGTACACTTCCATTCCCGTGTTTTATATTCAGGAAAAATGGGTATTTTTTTTTACCCTATAGTCTGGAGATCTTTTGCAAACTGCACTCATCTTTAATTGATGCGATGAGTTACAAAGGAAAACAATGAGCAATTTTCTCACTTTTCCCAAAATGTTATCAATAAGAAAACTCAATCCTTGAGCTAAGTGACTGAATGGTGGTGCAGAAGTTCTAATCTTTTCAGCTATTCCTACAATCAGAAGCAATCTTCACACCAAGGGAACATACTACATCATCCACAGAGAGGGCTAACATAATCACATCAGCCATGCTATATTTTACAATTTTGCAAGCAGCCATAGAGTAGTTACAAACTTGAAAACAATAATTAGAAAGGATCAGAATACTGACTTTAATGAAACAGTTCCAGAAGCAAGAATCTGGATCTGATACATTTTAAGTGATATTTTGTATCAGATACCTTTTAAACGCCAGATCACCTCAACCTCATGTATCTGTCCTGTACCTCCTGCCTCTGGGACTTCTATCACTTCCTACATCCCAGCACGTGGCTATTGTACTCATTTCTGTGTGAGTTCTTCCTCAAATTGCATAATCTATTCTTCCCTGTCTCAATCCTCCTTGCTCTCATTTCTGCTCTCTGGAATTGCACTCCATTGTAAACTAGTAGTCTACAAGCCTTTGCCTTGTATCTGTTTTCTAACAACTGTTAGCAAAACATAATTCTTTTTAAAGGTAGTAAAAAGAAAATAAATGCTCATGTAAAAATGGATTAGCATGGTGCCAATAAGATGTAAAACTAAAAATACTATGACTCCTTTGTATCATGGCTCTAATGCTTAGAATGCAGTAATGAGGCATCCAGGAGTTACAAACTACTTATATATTTAATTGAGGGAAACTATTTGGGGGACAAGGAAGTTCATACTATTGTCAATTTAGAAGGAAGAGTATAAGATGTCTGAATTGCTACAGTTTGTCATAGCCAGGGCACTTTACTTTGTCTACCATTGTGTATTGATGCCTCTTTTGCTTTAAAACTGAGAATCCTTTGTTCTAGTGAATATGTGCATATCCATAACTATAGTTATTAATAGCCTCAATTGTTGTAGCTAAAATCATATTTTAGAACCTACAGGCTATACTGTTATCTCTTCTATCCATTTCTTATACTCCTCCTTCAGAGTCATCTTGCCTGAAGGGCTTCTTTCCACTGGTGTGAAACCAATGTTTTTATTTCTCATTTAAACTGGAGTGCACTAATTTTAGTCATGAATATCTTTCCAGTGGAGTGTTTTTAAATCTCCAAGGAAGAGTCCAAATCTAGGGGAAATTAATGAACTAGTGATTTCTGAGTTTGTGTATAAATATATGCAATTTCAAGGGGAACTCTAATTTTATTTTATTTTTAAATTTTTTTAACGTTTTTATTTATTTTTGAGACAAAGAGAGACAGAGCATGAAGGGGGGAGGGGCAGAGAGAGAAGGAGACACAGAATCGGAAGCAGGCTCCAGGCTCTGAGCCATCAGCCCAGAGTCCGACGCGGGGCTCGAACTCACGGACCGCGAGATCATGACCTGAGCCGAAGTCGGACGCTTAACCGACTGCGCCACCCAGGCGCCCCAAGGGGAACTCTAATTTTAAAAAAGCAAGAGGAGGGGTATCTGGATGGATTAGTCAGTTAAGTGTCTCAATCTTGATCCTGACTCAGGTCATGATCTCAGTTTGTGATCTCCAGCCCAGCATTGGGCTCTGGGCTGATAGCAGAGAGCCTGCTTGGGATTCTGTCCCTTCTCTCTGCCCCTCCCTTGCTTGTATGCTCAGTCTCTCTCTCAAAATTAAAATAAATGAACTTAAAAAATATAAATAAAATATAAAAAAGGCAAGATGTGGAAAGTAGAGAAAATATTAGATGTTTGCAAACACTGAGACGAATGTTATTTCCTGGTCCTTGACAAAGCTTTGAAGATGTAGTCAAGCTCCTTAAAGAGTATAAATTAGGACTATATACTTGGAAGAATACATGAACAATAAATTATGTCACTATATTTTCACGTCATTTGTTGTATCTCTAGTAAATTATTGGGCTAACTTATGTATGCACTGGCATTTCAGTTGCGAAACAAGGCAGTGTGATGCCATATATGTCATATTAACCCTTTACTTTTAAGGCATTTTTAAACAATTTGATTATTATTTCATCAGTCAAACATTGATAGGAAATTTTGAAATTCCAAAATCATCCCTGACCTTATGATGCGAATAATGATTTAAACATCGTTTCAATCCTCAGCAACCTTACAGCTAGTATCTGGAGTCAAAAAGTAAGGTAAACATAGCATTTTATTATAATCCAAGTTATGATAGATGTATACGTGGAGGATTATTGGATCACAAGGTAAAAGCACTTACATTATGAACCTTGAGGGTAATAGTTAAGGACCAAGGGAGACTTCTGAGCAAATAAAAGTTCAGTCTCTAAGGGTAAATTGGAGTTATTTGGGCACATATTGGGTATTGGGTTTGGAATGAGCTTGTATTCTAAATAATGTTAATGCCATGCTGATGTTAAATGATACCATGCAAATGGAGAAGCTGCAGTCATTGTTAATGGCTGGGTTCAATATTGAGGGCTCAGGAGATAGAATACAATGCAGACAGAGCTAAATCAATCGCATATTATTCTGAAATCTTTAGGATGCATCGGAATCCTTTTTCAAACATGGGTGTATTATGATTAGGTTTGTGTTTGAAGAGATCTCTTGGTCAGCATGTATAGGAAGACCGGAACAGAACCTCACCTGAGACAGAGATCAGTTAAGCATCTATTGCTTTACCCTAAGCAAAGAGAGAGTGCCAGAAAAGAAGAATTAGAAGTAGAAATAGAAAACAGGGGATGGATAATATAGACATTAGGAGGGAAAGTTGATTGGTCTTGACGATAGAATAAATGAAGCAATTGAAATAATGTTATTCAGTGTGACAGGATGTTTCTGGCTTGGACAGTCTGGTGGTAGGTGCTGGTACCCTTAACTAAGAAAAGAAAGCCAGGTCTACAAGGATGTTGGGACCAAGGGTCGATTATGAGTTCATTTTTTAGAAAATATGTGGGTTATACATGGGAAATCATGTTGACACAAACAGAGACAGTTTTATTTTTTCCTTCTTTATCTGTATGTCATTGATTTCTTTTCTTGGCTCTGCTTGCCTAGATTGGACCTACAGGAAAATTGTTGAATAGCAGTGGTTAGATTGGACACCCTTGCTATTTTCTTGAATTTAGAGAAAAAACATTCAGTCTTTCACCATTCAATATATGTTAGATGTAGGTTTATGGTAGATGCCCTTTTCACAAATTGAAGTTATTTTCTATTCTTTGTTCCTTGAACTTTTCTATCATGAATGTATATTGAATTTTGTCAAATATTTCTTCTGCATATTGGTATGCTCATATGATATTTGTTCTTTATTCTATTGATATGGTAAATTAACTTCATTGATTTTTAAATGTAGAACTAAACTTGTATTCCCAGAAGAAGCCCACTTTGCCAAGAAGTATTATTTTTTGGATATTGTTGGATTAAACATATTAAAATTATATAAGAAATTTTGCACTTGTGTGAGAGAAATTTGCAAAGAGATAGATTTTTTTTTCTTCCAATGTCCTCCTCTGTTTTTGGTGTAAGGATAATAATGATGACTTCATTGAGGATGTGTTTCTTCCTCTTCAGTTTTCTAGAAGGGATTTTATACAATTGCTATTATTTTTTTCCTTAATGTTTGGTAGAAACCACTAGTGAAGACATCTGTGCTTGGCGTTTTCTTTATGGGAAAGTCTTAAACTACAAATTCAATTCCTTTAATAGATTTGAAGCTATATAGGTGTTTTTTTTATTTTTGTTTTTTTTTTTTTCCTCCTTGAGTGTCAGTATTTTGCCTCTTCCATGGAATTGGTCCATTTAATCTAAGTTTTCAAACCAGTTGGTGTAATGTTTTTATTACCTATCACCAAAGAACAAATTACCTCAATATGTAATACTTCAAATACCAAACATTTATTACATCAAGTTCCCTTGGGTCAGGAATTCAGAAACAGCTTATCTGGATGTTTCTGGGTTGTCTCTCAATTGGTTTCAGTAATCTGAAGACTTGATCCTCACGGTATCTAATTACAAGATGAATCACTCATATGGCCATTGGAGGAAGACCTCAGATACTTACCACATGGGCCTCTTCATAACCTGCCTAAGTACTTAAGTGTCCTCCCAACATGAAAATTTCTCTCAGAGCAAGTGATCTAAGGGAGTGAGAGAAGAGAAAGTCACAGTGCCTTTCATGATCTAGTGTACACATTTGCATACCATCATTTCCAGTTTATGTTATTCATTAGAAGCAAATTACTAAGTTCTGCTCACAACTGAAGAATAAGACAATAAATATCTATTTTTTTTACCAGGGAATCAATAAAGATTTATGGAAATATATTAAAACTACCACAAAGTTATTCAAATTTCCCCTCTACTTTATCTCATTTGTAAGGATAATCACTCTCTGAATCTTGGTGTTGACAATTGTGTCATTTTCTTTCTTTGCCTCTTCAACTTGGCTAGAAGCAGATTAAATTTATTGACTTCTGCATATAGCCAGTTTTTATTCTATTGATTTTTCTCCATTGTTTTTGTTTCCTATATTATTACTTGTATTTTTACCCTTATTATTTCCTTTCTTCATATATATATATATATATATATATATATATATAATTTTTTTCATTTATTTATTATTGAGAGATAGAGAGAGAGAGAGAGAGAGAGAGAGAGAGAGTGCGGGGGAGGGGGCAGAGAGAGAGGGAGACAGAGGATCCAAAGCAGGCTCTGCACTGTCAGCACAGAGCCCGATGTGGGACTAGAAATCACGAAGTGTGAGATCATGACCTGAGATAAGCTGACTGAGCCACCCAGGAGCCCCTATTTTCTTTCTTCTAAGAAAAAACTCTTCCTTCTAATATTGGGCTTGATTTTTTTTTTCCACTTTGTTTAGTAGAGTAGAGTTAGGTCATTAGTGTGGGATCTTTCTTCTTTTGTGATTTAGGCATTTAGTGCCATAAATTTCCCTCTAAGCCCTATTTTAGCTTTTGACATGTTATGTATTCATTTTCATTCCATTGAAAATAATTTCCAATTTTCCTTTCTTCTTTGGTGATGGGATGCTTGTAAAAGTGTTATTTTTTATCCATATATCTGAAATTTTTCATAATGTCTTCTGTTACTCATTTCGAATTTAAGTCTCATCAAAAAATATACTTTTCAAAATGCCTGATCCTTTTAAATGTATTGAGGGTAATTTTATTGCTTAAAATGTGGTATATCCCAATAAAACTTCTTTGTTCCCTTAAAAATAATATGCATTCCACATTGTTGTGTGGAATATTTCATTGGTCATTTAAGTCAAATTTGTTGATAGACTGTCTTCCATATTCTTACTGACTTAATGTCATTCTTTTCTCTCAATTATTGGGAGAGGAGTGTTGATATTTCTAAATATAACTGAATTTGTCTACTTCTTTTTGCAGTTTTATTAGTTTTTGCTTCATGTATTTTCTATCTTTGTTATTGCATTCATAAATATTTAGAATTTTTATGTCCTTTTTTATAATGTCTATTTATTTTTGAGAGAGAGAGAGCACAAGCGGGGAAGGAGCAGAGAGAGGGAAACAGTATCTGAAGCAGGCTCCAGGCTCTGAGCTGTCAGCACAGAACCTGACACAGGGCTTGAACTCCTGAATCATGAGATCATGACCTGAGTCAAAGTCAGATGCTTACCCACCTGAGTCACCCAGATGCCCCTAGGATTGTTGTACCCTTTTGATGAACTTATGAAATGAAAGTCTTACCTATATGAGAATTTTTTTGCTCTAAGATCTAGGTCATCTAATGTTAATATAACTACTCCAATTTTCTGTTTTTACTTCAATTTTCTTTTGATTACTATTTGCATGGTATATATATTTTACTTTACACCTTTAAATTAAATTGGGGTTGTTGTATTTAATACATAGTCAGATGTAGATTTTTCCAGTCTGACAATCTCTACCTTTTAATCAGGGTATTTATCACTTAATTTAATGTGGTTATTGACATGGTTGGATTGGAATCTACCACCTTACTGTTTCCTATTCTCCAAATGTCCCTTTGTCTTCTTTATTTTCTTATTTTTCTACATTCTAAAGAATGAGTTTTATTTTTTAAATCATTCCGTTTCATAAAACTTGGTTGGCTTATTAGCTATCTCTTTTTGTTTTGTTTAATGGTTAGTTAAGGTTTATAGTGCACATCTTCAACTGATCACAACCTATCTTCAGTAATATTATACCACTTCATGTATAGTCTAAGAACCATACGTTAGCATAATTATATTTAACCTGTCCTTGTCTTTTGCTGTTGCTCTCATACATTTTACTTCTAAGTTTTTTCTAAACCTCACAAAGTATTTTTATTATTTTTAAAGGCATCAAATTATATTTTAAGTAGGTTAGAAAAGAGATTTTATATTTACCTACATATTTGCTATTTTTTTTCTTTTTATTCAATTGCCTGGATCCAGTTTTCAACCTGGTAAAAAATTTTTTTTCTGCATGTAGGAGTCCTTTAATATTTCTTACTTCCTTCTGATTTTACCAACCCATTTCCAGTGTATCTAAAAAAGTCTTTATTTTCCCTTTAAAAAAAAAAACTTGTAATTTTAGAATAGCTTCAGATTTACAGAAAAGTTGCAAAATTTGTCATCTTTCCTTAAACTTGTCGTTGCTCTGACAGCTTCTCAGATATTTTTTTCTTTTTTTGTTTGTTTTTTTGTTTTGAGAGAGAGACATAGCACACAAGCAGGGAGGGGAGGGCAGAGAGAAAAGGGAGAGAGAATCCCAAACAGGCTCCATACTGCCAGTGCAGAGCCTGGCGCAGGGCTTGAACTCATGAACCATGAGACCATGACCTGAAATCAAGAGTCAGTCACTTAACCAACTCAGCCACCCAGGAACCACACAGGTATTCCTTGTTTTTGATGACCCTGACAGTTCTGAAGATTTATGGTGAGATGTTTTTCAAACCGTCCCTTTATTGGAATGTGTCTGCTGTTTTTCTCATGACTAAACTGAGTTTATGGGGTTTTTTTGGGTGAAAGACCACAGAAGTCAAGTGATATTCTTATCACATAGTGTCAAGTGTATGTATACCCTATCCACATGTCATCACTGTGAATGTTCAGTTTGATCATGCAGCTGAGGTGGTGTCTGTCTGTCAGTACTAAAGTTACTCTTTCTCCCTACTTTCCATTAAGTACTTTATCAGAAAGAAGTCACACAGCCGCAGCCAATATTGTGTGGGAAATTCTACTCTATCTTTACAAGTAGAGAAGTATCTATATATATTTGGAAATATTTTGCATAGGAAATTTGCCTTTTCTCCTCCATTTATTCATTTAATCATTTGTTTACAAAAGAATAGATTATGGTTATTTATTTTATACTATGGGCTATATTCTAGTACAATTTTATTTATTTTGTTGCTCATTTTGTTCCAGTTCGGTTTCTAATGGTCCAGTATTGGCCATTAGCAGCTTCTCAGTTGGTTCCTGTGTTAACTTTGACACACCGACACACCGACATTGGAGTGTATTTGTTATTGTGTGTGTGTGTGTGTGTGCTGTTTTTTGTTTTGTTTTGTTTTGTTTTGTTTTGTTTTTTTAGCACTTACTCTGGCACTACAAGTAACCAAAATAAGCACATAGCTTATTATAAGCACTCAGTGATAGTGGAGTGTTTTTTGTTTCCAGGCCCTCATTGGTGACAGAACAAGTAAATATATATGTGTGTACTAACCTGTTTTTTGCACATCTATAAACATTTCTCTAATTCACCATGTATATATTATGCTCAACACAAATTCATACTTCCGTTTCTATGTCTAAAACATTACCACATGGATCATTCTAGCCTCCCTACCCCTTGTTTATTGGTAATCTTCCAATCCGATGTTGAACATCTGACTTCAACCAGCTACTTAATTAACTGTTAATTTCCAGTATACATGTTTATTGGTTTCAGAATTGATAGTCCCTTCCCTAGGGGAAACACTTTTATTAATTAGAGTATAGTTTTTTTACAGGTTTTTTTTTCCCCTTTAGTCTTATTTTCCATTAAGATTGTTTCATAGGACAACACATATTCCCTGTTCAGTGAACTTGTTTCATATATTTTTAATATATTTTTTATGTTTATTTGTTTATTTTGAGAGAGGGAGAGAGAAGGAGAGAGGGCACGTGAGCGGGAGAGGGTCAGAGAAAGAGGAGAGAGAGGATCTCAAGAGGGCACTACGCTGTCAACACAGAGACCGATGAGGGACTCAGTCTCATCAACCATGAGAACGCCATCTGAGCTGAAATCAAGAATTAGACGTTTAACTGACTGAGCCACCCAGGCACACCACTAATAGATTCTTTACACATTGTGCCTTCTCTCTTTTGTTTGCCATATCTCTAAGTGATTTTTGGAAGTTCCATTCATCAAGATTTACTCTTTGTACTATAAAGTTCTATGGGCTTTGACTAATGTATAGTGTTACTTATACAACTTTATAGTATCATGCAGAATAATTTTATCACCCTAATGCAACCATCACTCTTTACCTATTTAACTCCCTCTTCCCCAAAGCCCTGGCAACCACAGAACTACCTAACATCTCTATAGTTTTCCTTTTCCAGGATGCTGTAAAGTTGTAACCTTAAGGCATGCAACCTTTTCAGATTCATTATTTTCACTTGGAATATACCTTTAATATTCATCCTTATCTTTGCACTAGTTCATTTCTTTTTATTGTTTGATAGCACTCCATTGTATGGATGTACTGCTGTTTGTTTATCCAGTCATTTGTCGATGGCATCCTGGTTGTGCTAATTTTGGTAATGATGAATAAACATTCAAGTGCAGACTTCTGTGTAGAAATGCTTTCAAATCAGTTGGGTAAACACCTGGGAGTGTGATATTTGGATCATATACTAGGATTATGCTTAGCTTTGGAAAAAAACTGCCAAACTGTCTTCAAAAGTACTTCACCATTATGCTTTCCCATCATCCCTGAATGAAGGATTTTAGTGTTTAGCATCTTTTTTTAAAGAAAATTTATTTATTTATTTTAAATAAATCTTTGCTCTCTCCCAATGTGAACCTTGAACTCATGATCCCTACATCAAGAGTCAGATGTTCTGCTGACTGAGCCAGCCACCCTCCCCTCAGCATCGTCACCAGCAAATGGTATCATTAATTTTTATTTTTGCAATTCATTACATATGTCGTGGTATCTCATTATTGTTTTAATTTGTACTTCCCTAGTGTTAAATGATGTTGAACATGTTTTCATATGCTTGTCATCTGTATATTGTCTCTGATCAGGTGTCTGTTCACATCTTTTGCCTATTTTTATGTATTTTTACTTTTATTTTTATTTTTGAACTGAGGTATAGTTGACACACATTGTTACATTAGTTTCAGGTGTATAACATAGTGATTCCATAAGACTATACATTATGCTATGCTCACCAGAAGTGTAGCCACCATCTGTCACCATATAATGTTATTACAATACTATTAATTATATTCCCTATTCTGTATCTTTTATCCCTGTGACCTATTCATTGCATACCTGGAAGCCTGTAACTCCTACTCCCCTTGACCTATTTTGTCCATCCTCCCAATGCCTCCCTCTGGTAACCATCAGCTGGTTCTTTATTTACAGGCCTGTTTCTGATTTTAGTTTGTTTCTTTTATTTATTTTTTTAGATTGTACATATAAGTAAAATCCTATGATATTTTCCAAACAGACACATGAAAAGATGTTTAACATCACTAATAATCAGGGAAATGCACACCAAACCACAATGAGATATCACCTTACATCTGCCAGAATGGCAAGAATCAAAAAGACAAGAAATAACAAGTGTTGGTGAGGATGTGGAGAAAAGGGAACCCTCATGCACTGTTGGTGGGAATGTACACTGGTACAGCACTGTGGAAAGCAATATGGATATTCCTCAAAAAATAAAAATAGAAATATCATATGATCCAATAATTACATTATCAGGTGTTTACCCCCCCCCAAAGAAAATAAAAACACTAAATTGAAAACAGACATGTGCCCTTATGTTTATTGCAGATTTTTTTTGCAATAGCTGAGGTATGGAGCAACCTGTGTCCATAGACAAATTACTAAAGAAGATGTGAGATGTTTATATACACACACATACACACACAATGGAATATTACTCAGCTATAATAAAGAATTACAAAGAATAAAATCTTGCCATTTGTGAAAACATGGATGGACCTAAAAGTTAAGTGAAATAAGTCTTTTGCCTTGTTTTAATTGGGTGGTCTGTTTTCCTGTTATTGATTTTAAGAGTTCTTTGTGTATTTAAAATATAAATACTTTTATCAGATATGTGTCTATAATGATGTTTTGATTCTCTTACCAGTGTCTCAAAGCAGAAATTTTTCATTTTGATAAAGTTCAACTTATCTATTTTTTTTCATATTTCTGCTTTTGGTGGTGTTTAGTAAATTAATCATCAGTATGAAGGATATAAAAATTTTTCTCCTACTTATTTTCTAGAAAATGTAGTTTTGAATTTCTAAACTTTATTTTAATTTTTATTATTTTTGAGAGAGAGACAGAGACAGAGACCAAGCAGGAAAGGAGCAGGGAGGCACAGAATCGGAGGCAGGCTCCAGGCTCTGAGCTATCAGCACACAGCCCGATGCAGGGCTGGAACTCACAGACCACGAGATCATGACTGGAGCCGTAGTCGGCCACCCAACCAACTGAGCCACCCAGGTGCCCCTGTAGTTTTGAATTTCACATTTAGGTTAATGATAGACTTTGCATTATTGATAGGAAAGATGCAAGGTAAGTATCTAGATTCATCTGCATGCATGTGTGTATATGTGTGTATGTGTGTATGGATGTTCATATGTACCAGCATCATGTGCTGAAAAGAGTCATTTCTCCTTGGAATTCCCTCTGCACCACTGTTAAAAACCAGTTGTCTATGTTTATATGGGTCATTTCTGGACTTTAATTTTGTTCCATTGATCTATATTTTAGTTGCAATATCAGTATTGTACAGTTTATGATCTGCATTTATGTTTATTGCTCTATGTTTACATTTTATTTATATTATAATTCTAATGTCTTTTTTTTAACAAATACCACCCTGACTTGATTACTGTAGTTTTAGAATTCTTGAAATTGGGTAGTGTGATCCTCCAACTTTGTTCTTAGAATTTTATAGGCTATTGTATGCCTTTTGCCTTTCCATGTTAGTTTTAGAATCATTTTGTTGATAGCCATGAAATAGCTTGCTGAGTTTTTATTGCATTTTAATTGTGTTGAATCTATATATCAAATTAGTATTACTTGAAATAATTATCTTTTAGGTCAATTTAGAGTAAGAAAAAGAAAAGATTTTATTTTATCTTCATTCATTCCGTCTCCAACTCCCTTCCTCTCCTTCTTTAGGTCCAAGTCTCTAGCCTATGCTACTTTCTTGATACTTGAAATACCTCTTTTAATATTTATTACAGGAAGTCTGTTAATGATTCATTCAGTTTTTATTTGTGGGAGAAATCTTTGTTTCTTCTTCTTTTAGAAGGATAATTTTGTTTGATGTAAAAGTTTAGGTTAGTAGTTTTTTATTGTTGTTGTTTTTCCTTCAACACTTTAAATATTTCTTCTTGCTTGCATGGTTTGTGAAGAGAGGTCCTCTGTAATTCTCATTGCGCTTGTTTATAGGTAAGGTATACCCTCACTCCCTGGCTTCTTTGAAATTTTTTCTTTATGTTTAGTTTTTTACCAATTTTGAATATACATGTACATGTGTTTTTGTTTTTGCTATTTGTTCTTTTTGGTGAACTGGTTATGTCCTGGATGTGTGACTTATTAGTTTGGTTTTCTTAAGAGCAGAATCAATGAATGACACTTACTAACCCCACAATAAGTATTTTTGAATAAATTATTACCATCACTTGATTCTTATTCCCTATTAATACTAGGACTAAATAAGTCCTCTAACCTTCCTGGGTATCAAAAGGCCTGACTTTAACTGAGATAAATATTAAAGTAATTTTATATGTTACATCTTTCAGATATCTTTCCTAGAGTCTTCACTTTTTGGTGGGGAGAATGTTGCAAAATCACAAATATAGCTATAAGATGATTTGAAAATTCCAATTGAAGGTGAACTCTCTGGGATTACTGCAAAAAAAAAATATCATATCAAATCATAGGAAGAACACAACCGGCCCTATGACTTAGTGTGATCAGGATGAAATAGTTAATCACTTAAGTATTTATGAAGCTCCTTTTAGGTAACCACCATTTAATAACACTTTTTCCTCTACTCACATGCGAAAGCATATATTTTGCTTCTTAATCAAGTAGAAAGCTGTGTATTTCTCTGTTTTTAAATGTTGTAAAGTTTATTCATTTATTTTGAGAGACAGAGAGAGAGCACAAGCAGGGTAGGGGCAGAGAAAAGGAGAGACAGAATCCCAAGCAGGCCTGCCACATCAGCACAGAGCCCGGGGCAGGACTCAAACTCATGAACTGTGAGATCATGACCTGAGCCAAGATCAAGAATCAGATGCTTTACTGAGTGCACCACCCGGGTGCCTCAGAAAACTGTGTATTTCTTGACACCTATTTGTCAAAGAGAAAATCAAAAGCAATAAAAAATTATGAATGATGAAATTCACAAAAGTTACAAAGCACTTGTTAAACCAGTTACTATGTTTAGAGTTAATTCTATTGTCCAGTCAGATATTTTCTAGTCAATATTTTGGAACCATTCAAATTTTATAGCCCAACTTTTTAATCTTTTATTATTATTATTATTATCATTGTCCATAGTTGTAATAAACAGTTTTGTCCAACAATACACTGTTGAAATTCTAAACATATCCATAAATAAAAATAATAAAACAATAGGTTATACATTCAATATCGATGGAAACAAAAATTTACTTTCTCAGTTCTTTCAATTCCTCCCTACAAATTCTGTTTATGTTTATTTGTTTATCTGGAACAGATAAAGGCCTAGAAAGCAATTGAGAAAAGGATCATATTGGACAAGGAGTACATTTTCACTGGCATAATTATGAATGCATTTGAAATACCTTTCTTAACTCCCATTTTAGGCCATATTTAGCAGGATTAAAGGATTTCAATCTGGATTAAAGGATTAGGTAATTCACAAGCCAGTGTTTCATCTTAGAAAAAAAGGAAACATATTCATTCAGATGCTTTGTGTCAAGAGATGAATGACTATTCTCTGCAAGCATGCATTTTTCCATTTAAGCTAAGATAACAATACATGCATGCTTTTCCCAGTCTTTTGCCATGTTGATCCCCTGCTCATCTTCCACATTAAGTGCTTGCATATGCCTTTGGGATATGAAAAGTACACTGCAACTGACTTACGTATCACTATTTCTGGTAATAATGTTGTTAAGTAATCACTAATGTAAATAAATAAATATATATATATATATATGATCACAAAAGCATAAAAAAATCTGAATGTAAAGATAAAAAATGTTTTATTTTGATTTTGGGAAAAATATAGGAAGTCTCTTTTTTTAAATATTTGTATTTTCAGCATGGGTTAAAGATTTAGCTATGGCTTAGAATTTCAAAGAATATTTCCGCAATTGATCCATCAAATAATACACTTGAATGGTGTTCACTCCTCCCTTTGATCTAAATGCCCAGGCTTTTGATAACTGACAAAGATAGCCTTGGCTAGCTACTTGTTTTGGACCATGTGATTGAGCTGCCAAATTTGTTAGAGTAAGAGGTCCTTGCAAAGTGAAGCTTCTTGATCTTGGTATCATATCATATCAGAAACTATCTAAAAATCTAAACTGGGTTCCATGAGAGTTTTTGAGTCCCCATGGCAAAAAGCCCATAGATGGTATTGGATGAACTAAAACCTTATAACACTACATTGTGGTTTATTTGTGAAAAACCATATAGACTCATAAATCTTGGAAAAGCAAAAACTGATGTATTTAATTCAAATTATTCTGTCTTCTTTTGTCCTTTCCTTCCTCATTTTTAAGGGTGTCTCTCTCAAAAACATTCCAAATATTTACAAATTTATCCATCAATTGTCCTATTGTATATATTTCCTGTCTTTTCTATTCTTTCATTCTAAATTTAAACCCCAGTAGACCACACTGGCAACTTACTCTGGCTATTGCCTCCAAGAGGCACCTAACTGCTGTCTCAATTAGCTTGTGTATCCTCATATTTATCTACTTATTTGGAGAAAAAATGATGTTACTATAAAAAAGAAACACTATTGCTAACTGAAGCCACAATAAAATATTCCTTGTGATTAATCTTTGCTCATTCCTTTTATTGCCATAGGAGATGCTTTTCAAGAAGTAGTAATTCAAAGCAGATAAGAACATGGATATTGGAGCCAGATAATTTGATTCACCTGTCTTGACCAATTACTATCTGTATGGTTTTGACAATTTGGTTACCTTTTCCATGCCTCAGTTTCCCGATTTATAAAATGAGAACAAGCATAGTGCTTAAACAATAGCTGGCTCATAGTAAATGCTATAGAAGTACTAGTATTTTATTTGCAAAGAAAAAGAAGCATTGCTAAGGCTCAGAGACATACCACTGAATTATTTCCAGTTCTCAGGTAAGATCTGATTGATTAGGAAGACTCCTGGTAATGTATCTTTCATCAAAAGCCAATTCAAAAAAAAAAAAAAAAAGCCAATTCAATATACATAAATAACTAACTTCAATTTTGTGGACTACACAATTTTAAAGTTTCCTTAGGTACGTATTTTGGAAATACATTTTGGTAGCATTTTAAGTTGTATAAATGAGAAAACAATGCCCACTCTGTGGTTTTAAATTTTCTTCTTTTTTTTAAGGAGTCAGCAACTTCCCTAAAGTGCTAGAAAACCACAGCAGATGTAGATCAACTGAATATAGTTTCATTTTCTTCAGAACTATACTACTTAGAAAAATGAATTTGAAATAAAACAAATAATTATTTACTATACTAGTTTTTTAGATAATATTTCCTGTTTCACATATTTTGTAATATAAAATTATAAAACTTCTTGATATTTTTCTGCTCCCAAACATTGTTTGACTTTCAAATTTTAAATATCACCATGTTCTTTAATTGCCAGATAACAACTATTTACTTATTTCCTATTACATGTTTAGCACTTTCTTATATACTGTACATAGTTTTCAAGTTAACACAACAAAATTGTCTAGGAAAAATTTGTGGAAAGCATGTAGTAGGATATAGATCCATCATCACGTAAACAAAACATAATTAAGCAGTTAGGAAAAATATGTAATATCTAAGGTTTATTATATTATCAAGTTTTGTTATTACTCCCCAAAATATTTAATTTTTTTAATGTTTATTGATTTTTGAGAGAGAAAGAGACAGAGAGCGAGCAGGGGAGGGGTAGAGAGAGAAGGAAACATAGAATCCAAAGCACACTCCGTCCAGGCTCTGAGCTGTCAGCACAGAGCCCATCACAGGCTCGATTTCAGGAATGGTGAGATCATGACCTGATCAGAAGTCTGACATTTAACTGACAGAGGCACCCAGGTGCCCCACTCCCCAAAATATTTAGAACCTCAGAGTAGACCCAAATATATATGTATATTTTTACCTATATCTAAAATTAATATCTGTAGAAACTTAAAATATATTTTCTCTGAATGGCTAGCAACTAGTGATAAAAAAAAAAGGCCATTCCCATTTGCTTACCTTAAAACCACGGACATTTGGGGGCACCTGAGTGGCTCAGTTGGGTAAGTGTTGGACTTGGGTTCAGTTCACAATCTCATGGTTGGTGAGTTCGAGCTCCGATTGGGCGCTGTGCTGACAACTCAGAGGCTGGAGCCTGTTTGGGATTCTACGCCTCCCTTTTTTTCTGCCCCACCTCTTTTTGTGCTCTCTCTGTCTCTCTCCCTCAAAAATAAATAAACATTAAAAAATAAATTTTAAAAAATGACCTTTAAACTTCTTGGGACAGTTTACTTGGGATAGGAGAGGATAAAATTAGAGATGTTCATAGAACCTGCTCCTCCCCCAGAAAAATCAATTATGCCATTCATTACCTTCAATGAGAATAAATTTGAATTTCTCTCAAATAAATTGTAATTTATTTTTTGCTTTCTTCCACCAACTTTCAGAAAACTGGGTCGAAATACCAAGGGTATTTTTAACTGTATTAAAAAAATCTTAAATCATGGTTAGTTAATAAGTGATGGTATTTCTAATTCCAATAACTTATATAAACTACACTTTTGTAATTCAACTGTAATTATATTTTAATTAACATTATTCCATATCTGGTTTTATAAGTCTTTGGAAAACATCATTTGATACATTTCCAATTCTGTTAACTCAAATTACTCTGCCATGTGTTGTCCTTCACCTTTTTTGGTGTTTCCCCCTCCCCCCAATTATTTTTGACCAACTTGAGGAATATATGACAAAAATTACAACCGTCAGTATTTTGACTAATATGATACATGTATTTAGTAATCAACAAATACTTTTTATTCTTTCCTCTTAAAATTATCCATATTATTTCCTGTTTATTTCCATTGCATCATATTTTCTTTCCTATAAACGTACAATACGTTAATAAAAGAAACTTGGGACTTCCCCTAGCAAATTCTAGTAAATGTGTGAGATTGAGATCATGTCTAAAATAAAGTAAAACAAAATGTAATGATCAAAACTTACCAATAAGGGATAAAAAAAGACAGCAACAATTTTAACAGAATTTTAGAAGTAAGTTTATGGATAGAGAAGTGGCGTACGAGTCGCTGTTAGTACTGCCATCATATTCTCTCTGATCCGCATTTCATGCACAGTGGCTTTATCTGACGTTCCATGCCCTTTAGCCAATACTAGTGTCTCTGTTAGAGATCTGTTTCCTAGGCTGAAAACCCATTCCGTGTGCCTGCGTACCCCAGAGTGCAACAGGTAGCCCTTCTCCTATGACTGCCAGGTGTGATAGTCTAGATACACCAACTTCCTTGCCTCCTGATTGCACCAACCCTGGGTCTCCTGAGCTCTGAGGTGGGATTAAACTAAAAAAATTCTCTTGGGGATTTTGCTTGATTCAACATCCTTGCTTCACTTCCTTCCCTTCCCATTCCACAACCTCAATTGTCTACTGTTTTCCCCAGGCCTAATAAACCACTTTCAAAAAATTCCTCATCGCAGGATCTGCCTTGGAAAACTAAACCCCATACAGTCATAATTGATTTAGTCCAGTCAATAAAGTCACCACCTAGGTTAGTGAAGAAAAACATATTAATGACAATCCACCATCGATGATATAAAACAATGAAGACAATCCATCCTGCAGAACCCCTGAAACTTTCAGCATTTGGAGATATGCTGAGAAACAAGGTTAATGCACTGACTTAAAAAAAAAATTGAGATTGGTTGAAAATCTGATTAAAAAGCACTTGACTTTCATGTCTCACATCCTCACATACTTGTCTCCTACAGGAAAACAGACTGGATTTAGAGATACCAGGAACTGTAGAAAATAGGAAGGTAAGGATTACATAAATGACTGCATATAAAATAGGGTGACCTCATCTTTCTTTCCCTATCTGGTTCCCAGAAAGTTAGGAGCCAAGTGTCTATCACCTATCTCCTTGTATACCTCCACCAAGATTTGAAAACTGTCTTGATAAAATAATAATTCCAGGGAAAGAGTTTTCAGATACTAATAGTTTTAATTCTCCCACTGAAGATGTAAGATTGACATTTAAACACCACCAGGTGACCAGCTCTGTCAATATAGTCAACTCACTCTTGATTAGTCAACTCACATACTCCAGCAATGTAGGTAAAGTCTCCCTACAGTTAGGGATCCCCAGAAAGGTAGGTAAAGTATCCATCAAAAATTAGAGGGGACAAAACAAACAAAAAAGGAAACACCTAAAAAAAAAACAGAGACAAAAAGAAAACTTCAAAACCTTAATTTATTTTGAAGATAAGCAAAAAGGTTGCACATAAACATAAAGAATGATATGCTATAAATAAGAAATTCAGAGAACAGGGAAGCCCTTACAAATTATAATTTTTCCATATTTCTATTCCCTCCAGAATGGTGAGAAGATAAATTCAAGAAAATCTCTCCCAAGTATAAGAAAAAGTTAAAGCATTCAGTTGGAAAATACAGCTTTAACTAGCAATTTGGACTATCAATCCAAAATCCTGAACATCTTTTTAATAGAATTAAAAAAAAAAAAAAAAAAAAAAAAACAGAGAAAATGGGTAGAGGAAATTGGTAACAAAACACTAGAAAATAGGTCCTCTAAAACCAAGGATCCCAATCTCTAGAGTGAAAGAACCCACCAAACTTCCTGCATGATAAAAGAAGAGGGCCACACTAAGGCACATTAACTTGCAATTTCAGAAAAATAGGGGAAAAAAGATCTTAAGAGTGTCCAGAAATAAGGACAGGAAAAAAAAATCACACAAATATATTTTTTTTTAACGTTTATTTATTTTTGGGACAGAGACAGAGCATGAACGGGGGAGGGTCAGAGAGAGAGGGAGACACAGAATCTGAAACAGGATCCAGGCTCTGAGCTGTCAGCACAGAGCCCGACGCGGGGCTCGAACTCACAGACCGCGAGATCATGACCCGAGCCAAAGTCGGATGCTTAACCGACTGAGCCACCCAGGCGCCCCACACAAATATTTTTTTAAAAAATGACATAATTTCCTATCAACACACTGTATTTTATAAACCAATGTGTTTGCCATTATTCCAAGGATTGGTGGGTGATAGGTTTAAGAAATGTTCTGACATTCAAGTGTTCAGGTAATTACCTTTTATATCCTCTTTTTGGAAATCTACTGGAAAATGGACTTTAGCCAAACAAAGGTCAACTAAAAATGAGAAAATGATGGGTACGGTCAAGAAGTGAAGACTTTTCACTCACTGAGTTTATATTCTATTAAAAGAGAAGCAAGAGTAAGTATAAAATAGATTTTGATCAGTGTTAAATAGAAAAGGAAAGCAGGCTAAAGAGATATGATGGTTATGAAGTACTGAAAGTTGCCACACAAACTTCTCTGAATGAAATGCAGAAGAGCCAAATGAATACATGGATGAAAAGTGTTCTAGGCAGAAGATACAGCAATAGGTTCTTGAGAATGGAACATGTTTGGTTTATTCAACAACAGCAATGAGCCCAGGATGGTCAAAGCTGACGATGAGCTGGGTTGAAGCTGGAGTGACAAAGTTAAAGTAGTAAGAGACTATGTCATGCGGGTCACTTCAGCCTTGGAAAGGACTTCAGATTTTACTCTAAGAGTGATTCCCCATGAGACTCTGATAAAGGATTTTGAGAAGGGAGTAGTATGACCTAATTTATATTTTAAAACCCTGCTTGATCGCCACTCTGGAAAACAGTGTGGAAGTTCCTCAAAAAATTAAAAATAGATCTACCCTATGACCCAGCAATAGCACTGCTAGGAATTTACCCAAGGGATACAGGAGTACTGATGCATAGGGGCACTTGTACCCCAATGTTTATAGCAGCACTTTCAACAATAGCCAAATTATGGAAAGAGCCTAAATGTCCATCAACTGATGAATGGATAAAGAAATTGTGGTTGATATACACAATGGAATACTACGTGGCAATGAGAAAGAATGAAATATGGCCTTTTGTAGCAACGTGGATGGAATTGGAGAATGTTATGCTAAGTGAAATAAGTCATACAGAGTAAAACAGATACCATATGTTTTCACTCTTATGTGGATCCTGAGAAACTTAGCAGAAAACTATTGGGGGTGGGGGGGAGGAAAAAAAATGTTTAGAGAGGGAGGGAGCCAAACCATAAGAGACTCTTAAAAACTGAGAACAGTCTGAGGGTTGATGAGGGGTGGGAGGGAGGGGAGGGTGGGTGATGGGTATTGAGGAGGTCACCTGTTGGGATGTGCACTGGGTGTTGTATGAAAACCAATTTGACAATAAATTTCTTATTAAAAAAATAAAATATACTAAAAAGTAAGAAAAAAAAATAAAACCCTGCTTGATGGAGAACAGCTGGTAGAAAATCACGTATAGAGGTAGAAAGACCAAGCAGGCTACTCTATTTGCTTTTACATCTTCTTATCTTTCAGTATTCATTATGATTCTTTTGTCCTCAAAATAGCATTTTTTATCAGTACCATGACCTTATCATTTCCATTTTTATTTGGGACATTTTGGCACATAGGTCTATAAGCACAGCAGAAATAAGAACCATCCCAAAATCCCAGATGTGACTTCCCTAGAATTCAATTCCCATGTAATAGGATGGTTTTCAAGTTTGCAACTATCCATTATGACTTTTGTCAACAAAGATTATATATAACTGTAACATGGCTAAAATGTATTTGTAGATTATTGAACCAGTTATCAAATGGCTGAAATATTTTAATAGCATGTGGTCAGATATGACATTTTGAAACTTCAAAACTAAATAATTAAGTGAGTGGGAGGAAGAGGAAAAACAATGAGTGATTTGTTTGCATGCTTCAGATTTTTAACTCTTGTAAGAACAAGCCTGAATTATAGATAATCATCATCCTAATGCATCATCACCTTTAGCACATACATTTAACTCAATAGTTGAATTAAATATAAGAAGAGACAATTACCTACTTGATGCTCATTTCAAGTTTATTTTCCTTTTTTTTTCTTCCTGTTTGCCATTCCTGTTTGCCCATTACAGAAGATAGAATATGTTTAATGAAAAGAAGTATCTATTTCTTAAGTGAAAGAAAGGTTTATTTTAAAGCAGTCATCAGAACATTAAATTTACCCTGGGACATATGCTAAAAATGGAAACTGGTGTCATAGTGTGCTTCTGGTCCTCTGGGAAACTTTTTTTTTTAACTCAACAGGCTATGAAGACCATCATAAATCCTTATAACAGTAATCCAGAAACTGCTAGTGATTGCATTCTTGCATGTTAAAAATGTGCAGGGTCAGCAAAGAGCTACTAATGACAAGCATGAAGAAGATGAAAATCATGGCCTGCCTTCACAAGGGAATCTTTACATGCAGACTATGGTTTTCAAGCTTAAAAGTTGTCAAGAACCTCCACTGCCACAAATTCCAAATGATGCACTGATTAAGAAAGGTCAGTATGTCTTTTGAGAAGTTGACAGTCATGATATAGTAACTATGCAAAGCTGCAAGTCTCTGGAGTAGTATTTGTGTCTAATCTATATGGTCACAGGAAATATAACTGCCAAGAACGCCATATTCATCATCTTGAGTAGTTTTATCAGCACTACCTGATGTCGCACTCAAAAGAAAAATCACCAAAAATTTGCCTGGCCATTCAATCATGTATCCTTTGTGAAATGTGCTTGGGGCAGACTCTGTGCCAAGTGGTCAGGATACAAAGATGAAAATAAGATACTGTCCCCGCACTCATTGTGTTCAATAAATAAATAAATAAATAAATAAATAAGAGGGAAACAGATAAAGAAAATACTATAATGCAGCATGATAATTGCTATAGTAGAAGTAAAATCAATATAGTAGAAATAAAATATTAGGGAAATACTAAATCAGCCTAAGGGAGTCTTCATAAAAAGTACATCCATAACCTATGAATAAAAGAGAACTTACAGAAGATATAATTAAAGATACTTGTTTATGCATGAGAAAAGAAATTTTATTTTTTTACATTGTCTAAATTGTTTATACCAACAACTCTAATACTAAAATGTCTCAGCTGTCATTCTAACTCTATTGCTTTTCTAATAAATTTCACAAGCAGAGGCCATTTCTTCATCAATTTAAAGATCCTACAAATACTTATTATTTGCCTGTATGATCAACTTTTCTAGAATCAAGCAATAACAGTGCCAACAAAAGTAGATTTTTTTATGTGATATAGCTTATATTCTTTAGGAGGATGTTGGTAAGCTTATTTTAAAAATTTGACAAGTTGATTTTAATATATATGTGGAAAATCAACCAAAACAATAACAAGGGAAAAAGAAAACCACAGCACTTAAACTATGTGAATTCAGGATTTATTCTACATCTGTTTTTATCCGGTAGTGTTACTCTTGCGGAAGAATAGACATGTATATGAAGGAGAAACAGTGGAGTTAAGAAATAGATCTGCACACATTTGATCAATTGACTTTTTAAAAAGTACCAAGGCAATTGATGGGGGAAGGAAAGCTTTTTAAGATATGGTGCTGTAATACTCGGATATCCAAAAGGAACAGTAAACGGAGCGTATACCCTCCCTCATATCATACATAAAAATCAACACAAAACAGATCATGACTAAGTAAGAGCAAAAATATAGGACTTTTAGAAAAAAAAATGTAGTAGAAAAACTATGTGACTTCGGTGTAGGCAAAGATTTCTTAATTAGGGAATAAATGCATAAGCTATAAAAGAAAAAATAATAAATTGGGTATTGTCAAAATTAAAAAAAAATTCTCTGGAAAGACCCCATTAAGAACAGAAAATGCAAGTTACATCCTGAGAGAAAATAGTCTAATACACATAGCTGACAAAGGACTTCTATCCATAATATATATATATATATATATATATATATATATATGTATATATATAACCTCTTATAACTAGCCATAAAGAAGATACATTCCCCAATAAGAAATGAGCATATCTGAACAGATGTCTCACAAAAGAACCTGTGCAAATGGCTAAGTGGATGTAGTGAATATGTGACAGATTCTCATCAGGTAAATGCAAATTAAAATCAAAACAAGACACTACTACACGTATCCCATGAGAATGATTAAAATAAAAAAGCTGGCAATACTTAGTATTATTGATTATATGGAATAACATGAACTCTCATACACTGCTAATGTGAATATAATATAGCACAATACACTGGAAAACTAAGAAACTTGTAAGTTCCTTAAGATGTTAAGCTTTCACCTACCATTTGATCCAGGATATTTATTCAAGAGATATAAATACATACCTCAATCAGGTTGATAAAGACACACACAGATTAGATAAGATACATACATAGATAGATAGATAACCAGATGGATGGGTGATTGAGAGTCAAAGTCTCAGATCTTATAGGTGAAACTACTGATTTAAAATCAATTTGTATAAGGGTCCCTGGGTGGCTCAGTCCCTTAAGCATCAGACTCTTGGTTTTGGCTCAGGTCATGATCTCATGGCTTTTGAGTTTGAGCCCCACATTGGGCTCTGCACTGACAGTGAGAAGCCTGCTTAGGATTCTCTCTCTCTCTCTCTCTCTCTCTCTCTCCCCCTCTCTCTCTCCCCCATCCCTCAGAATAAATAAATAAATAATAAATAAAATCACTTATGATAAAACAAGTTAGCAGACCATCACTTCCAAATATTAAACAAAATAGGGGAGTGCATATGAATTACTAAGTTACTGTATGACACCAAAAGTGATATATTGAATCCAAGGAGAAAGTTAGAGATGGAACAAGTAACTTAAAGCCACATACGTACACATACTAAAAATAAATGCTAACTGTCTAGGACTACAAAATGTCTGTTGATTAAGAGGCCTTGATTCTGACATTGTCTTTTTTTTTTTCTTTTCCTGAAATTTATTGTCAAATTGGTTTCCATGCAACACCCAGTGCTCATCCTCACCTGTTGGGATGAACACTGGGTGTTGCATGGAAACCAATTTCACAAAAAATTTCAGGAGAAGAAAAAAAAAAAAAGACAATGTCAGAAACAAGGCCTGAGTTCAAAAGAAGTTGCTCTTAACTGAGAACAAAGAAATCATGAAAGGGAAAATACCTACTTCAGAATAGGTCCACATATTTCTCTCTGGGAAATAAATATCTGGTGTGTCTGGCCCAAGACTTATCCACTCAGAGAAAGGGTAAGTATAGATACATGAATTGGGTAAAAAGTGAGGAATGAAAGATAAAAAATGTGGAGTGTAACAAGATTCTATTTATTCATCGACGAGGATATTTAAAATGAAAATAGAGCAAAGTTGCAGACTGAGCTATGCAGAAGGGTACTAGAGTAACCTGGAATATCTCTAGGATCCTTGATCACAGGTCTCAGGAACTCATTTAGCTTTTAAGTTACTGAGAAATGACAAAAGCAAGGACCTACAAGAGTGTCTATGTGTGTTTTTCTTTATCCAAAGAGATTTAAACCCTTTTATTTCTACTAGCAAATCACAAAGTACAAAAAATTTGAATGTGAAAGTAGCTATACCTATCCCTTCTCTGCGGAACTTCCTTACTCTTGAAGCCACTGGGTCCATTATAAAAATACTCAGAATTCTTAAAGAATTTTAGATTCTGAAATAGGGATAGGAGGAAAAACATATGAAAGGCAGAAAGAGCATATATGGAAGATTTTGCTGAAGCATAAATTCCAGAGAACTGCCTCATCTTTTGGGATCTCTGCCCAAATATGTATCTTTCCATAATACCTGAGTATTTAGCTTACCTTGCTAAAAAGACTATCGGTTTTTAAAATGAAAATTCAATTGACCAGCACAAGGAACTGGATATTATTCCCACTTAAATGTGGGAATTTTTACAGATTAATAATTAGTTGATGTGTGGAAGTTTTGATTATGTGGAGGCAAATGATTTAGAAACAGTATTAGTAAAGAGAGATAATGAAGAAATGGCAATAGAACCAAAGAGAAATGGAAGAAAAAAGAAAAGAAAACCTAGGAAAGTGACAGAACATTTATAGAAAATTCCCTTCTGTTTTTCCTTAACAAGTGTGTGGGAGGGAATGGGGAGGTATCTTTCTTCTCCTTCCTATATCATGTGACCAACTGCTCCTAGATACCAGAAATAGGCTAGTAATAGTTCTACATTTGAATCTCATTGCAGATTAAATGGACTTTCACGGATTGTTTGAGGGAAACTTAATGCCCGTTATAGCATTCCTGTGTTTTTGTGTGATAAATATGTATTTTGTGTGAACGTATAATTTGTAATTTAGGAAGGTGGAGAATGGTAACATGTTTCAAATATTAATAATAGCCTGGTATCTTTTATGATAGTAGCGAATTAGGTCATGCTTTTTAACTCTCCATGCTGGTAAGCTTTTATTATTTTGAGATGAGGGTAAGAAATAACATAACTTAAAGAAGAAACTACACCCAAGACAATAGAAACAAAGAACATGCCATTGCTGATCTGAGATAACTCCAAAAGAGGCTTTGAGAACAATTATTGTGAGCTTAACTATCACCAGTGATTCTTGCCTTCTTAGGAATTCTATATCATTGGTATCTAGAGAATTTTAGAGAGTGAGATATAATGGCTTCATTTTAGTTAATATCCAGTAATATACAATATAAGTATCCATTAGGTAAAAATTTGACACTCAAGGAACACCTGGATGGCTCAGTTGGTTAAGGGTCCAACTTCGTCTCAGGTCATGATCTCATGATTCGTGAGTTTGAGCCCTGCATATGGCTCTGAGCTCAGAGCTCAGAGCTCAGAGCCTGGAGCCTGCTTCAGATTTTGTGTCTCCCTCTCTCTTTGCCCCTCCCCTTCTCACACTCTGTCTCTGTCTCTCTCTCAAAAATAAATAAACATTAAAACATTTTTAAAATAAATTTTGACACTCATATCTGGTATTCGAAATATAAGAACAATGGTTGAATTATGGTTGTACTTTGGTGGGTGTGTTTTCAAATCTGGGGACCATAACCTAAATCAAGGACAATTATGAGCTTGGAGTTTAGAAGAATTTCCTTTCTGATCATTACCCCATTCTAACAGTTCTGTCTTGTGAAACACAGCCCAATTATTTTCCAAGTGGTGAAAACAACACTACTCAAAACGTTTCTGTGTCCTATATTTCTGAACATTTTATCTAATGGTTTGACATTTTATACTATGAGAAAGGTATTCCAACAAACCGCATCAAGCTGTTTGCTGTTATGGCTGAAATTGACATCGAAGAGAGTAGCTACGCTTTTTAAAAATTTTCCAAAACGGGAATCTCCAGAGTAAATTCATCAGGCTGTCCATATGTACAAAGATAGAAGCCTAGGGAAAGGAAGCAAATGTATGCCTTGGAGGAAGTAAAGTTATATGACTGGCCAAAAACATACATAAAGTTTTATAAGATTTTAGTTCCTATATTAAGATCCAAATCACTTATTGTCAAAATATTAAACTGCACATTTGAGTTCCTATTAACAACTGAATTACTGACCCAAACCCTGCATCAGGAATAAATTTCATCTTAAAACTATCTGCTGGATAAACGTCTTGAAGTTGTCACAATACCAGAGTGTTGTTTAACACCTTTGCCAAACTGATTAACTCTTCACTAATTTATATTTCAGATTCAGACAGCTTTTATCACAGTGTATTTATGTGGAAGGACTGAGGGTATGAATCAAAATGTCTTTAGACCCATGAATTAGTGAGAGGTGATACAATAAGCCAATACACCAGCATTAAATTGGTAAATAGCAGTAGCAGGAATTATATGTGGCAGGATCAATACTGCTATTAGACTTGCTACAAATATTTGTCTCTATAGACGCTAACCATTTTTGGATTGTTTTGTTTAACCAGGCCCAGGTCACGAAAATCTGTTAGAGCTAATATTAATTTTTTATCCAATTATTAAGTTAGTCATGGTATCCTGAAATGAAAACTGATTAAATTAATGAAAATACAATTTATTGCCACATGAGATATCTACATTTTATAAGGAAATCCATTATTCATTATGTATATATTTATGGTATACATTTATGCCATTATCAATTGTTATCAAATGAAAAATGGAAAAAACTCACCTGTTTACAAATATACATTATTATGCATATATACACATGCATACATTCATATCCGTTTGTACATGCATACGTATATATTCATACACATATGTAGTTAAAACAGAAATATAATTGTACTAGATCCTAAATTTTGTCTCAAGACCATTAAAACTCAATGTCAAAGAGGAAAAACGCCTTGAAACACATTTATATTTATACCAATAAAATGAATAAGTCACAGAAAGCAAATGCATCACATCAGGAAAAAATTAAATTAAATTAAAATAAGTTAAATATAAAACTTACACCAAGATAATGAGAATTCTGTGTATTTTAGCACAGTATTCCAACAGAGAATAAAATGATGAGTGTAAAATAGACTAAAAATGATTTTAGTGTCCTCAAAAGAATAAATTAAAAATAAACACCTCACAAAAAAGAAAAAGACAGATTTAGAAAAATAATTGACATAAAAAGAACGTGAAAAAAAGAGAACCAATTTAACACCATACAACACCTATAAGATAAACGTATACATATAAAAATGTGTGTAAAAACTATTTTTCAAATGGGGCAATAAATGTATCTTTGCTAGTTTTCTTTTCCCTTTGGATCATGGTCCTTGCACATCTGGAAGAAAACCATCTCATGTTCTAGTTATTACTGAGGAAGACTTGTATGGGATCCATCCAAGGTAACTAAAAAAATGTAACTATGCCCATTGTAATGGCAAGGGAGGTTCATATACAAGCCTGTTTACAACACAATGAGACTGGTGCCAGAGGTGGGTGGTGTTATAAAGAAACCTAGTTACAGTTAAAGACAAAAAAAAGAATTTTGAGGTTTGTATAAATATTTAAACATTTAAATCTATATATGCATTGTTTAACACAGCTGTTGTTTCAGTTGTTTCTCCAACTCACCAATATTTGTGTTAACTGTTATAATCTTTTTCTGTGGAGATGATGAAAAGTCCAGTTCTTAGACTAGAGAGAAACTTGTGAAGATAAGACATAATTTTACATCATTATGACTTATTCTTATCTGTTACTATGTCTATATAAAATATTTGTACTTTCATTTACTTACAGAAAACACTCAACAGGCTTTTCCTGAAAATTTCCTGGAGGGGTAGAAGGGAAGTCTGAGACAGTGAATCATAATTAGCATAGTGAAAATATAGAGAGATCTGGAATATTAAATTAAGACTAAAGTGGTGACAGTGAATAATTGCTACTTTCTTCTATTTGGAATCATTCTATATCATGAGATAATCACTATTTGGGACATGTCTCTCAGGACTGTAATGGATCTAAGAAAAAAATATATACACATATATATGTGTGTGTGTGTGTGTGTGTGTGTGTGTGTGTGTGCATACATATATATATTTCATACACACATGCACATATACACACATATATATTCATATTATATATATATATATATATATATATATATATATATATATATATATATATAGGCACCTGGCTGGCTCAGTCGGTTAAGCATCCGACTTCGGCTCATGTCATGATCTTACGGTTTGTTAGTTCAAGCCCTGAATTGGGCTTCGTGCTGAGAGCTCAGAGCCTGGAACCTGCTCCGATTTCTGTGTCTCCCTCTCTCTCTGCTCCTCCCCCATTCATGCTCTCTCTCTCTCTCTCTCTCTCTCTCTCTCTCACAAAAACAAACATTAAAAAAGTCCAAAAAAGAACTATACATATACATATACATATACATATACATATACATATACATATACATATACACACATACATATGCGTATATACATACACACACACATATACATGTGTATATACACATGTATATCACTGGCCTCTTTCTGTGCAGATAAAACTGATAACATAAAAAAGAATACCTGTGTGTCGCCTAAGCTTTGTTATAATACGGAATGTAAATGCTACAATGAAATTTACCCAACTTGTATTCAGTATAATATTAGAAAAGTAGCTCTCCAGAGAGAACAAACAAACAAAAATATTCTGTATTGAACTGTGGTAAGAGATATTTGGATAAGTAAAAGTAAAGGATTTCAGCATTCTGGGACTTCTTATAGCATATTTGGGCTAAAACCAAGGTCTTCTGCTTTTGCATTGCTTTTCACACTCCCAAATGCTGCTCTATTTAGTTCAGTGGTCCTTACAGCCTTCGGTTTGAGACCCATGTGGATCCATTTGCTTTGAGAAGTGGTCTCTCCTTATCCTGACCATTACAAAGTAAGGGAAGCTGACCAGAGAAGGAATATAAGCAAGGAGTACAAGAAAATAGAGAAAATATAAGGGTTAGGATTACTGCCTCTGGAGTCAGAAAGTACTAGATGTTTATCCCAGTCTCATCTTACATTAGCTATGTGAATTTGGATCAATAAATTCCTTAAGGACCAGGCTCCTCATCTTTAAAGTACAATTGTTTAGAGAATTAAATACAAGAGTATTTTTAATGTTGCCATTAGTACTTTTTATTCATTTTTGTTAGGAGCTCAATGATTCATTGCGTTTTCAATGGAGTCAACCGTTTATCTTCAATTCTAAATAGTAACTCTACGTTGGTTTCCTTAAAATGGTATCAAGGAAAAACAGACATGTGTTAGAAGACTTTAAGAGGCTTTATGGCCAAACACACCAGTCCCAAAGTCATTATTATTTTAGTTACAGTATGCAAATTATACCCTCCCTCCCTCTCCCTTTTCCCTCCCTCTCCCTGCTCTTTCTCTCTCTTTCTCTGACACACACACACACACACACACACACACACACACACACACATACAAGCATTTTCTTGTTTTTTTGTATTTTGTGTGAAATGACTTTAGCTCAGTGGCATCATATTAATGATTGATCTTCAGAGAGTATATTGATTTTAACAATGACTTCAAATATGGCTTTCTCTACTAAAATGCTCAGTACCCTGGAGAACAACACTGATGTCAATCTCTTCTCAGGATCTGAATTAATGAGCAAAATTTTATTCTTTTTTCAGCCTGATCATTTAATGTGCTGCCATGCTATTTAGTTTAAAGGGCTTATATTTTGACCTGCACCCCCGAAGGTTTTATTCCTTAAAATTACAATGCCAGTGTCTATTTCCTAAATGTATTGATATTGGAAAACGGTGATCTGAGAGTAATAAGGAAAGGTAAGCCCTAAGAACTCAGTAACTGTAGACAAGTGAAAAGCATATTTGAAAACTATAGTTAAATATAATTTAACACTGAAAAACTGTGAGTTAAAGAAAACTAAAAACTAAAATTAAAGTTATCCTCTTATGATAATAGAACAATGAGTGTGCTGTTGCTACAAAACAATATTGAAATGATCCATATCATCTCATTTAAATAAGTATTCTCTATTATAATTATGCATTAGAATCACTTGGGGAGCTTTTCAATATGGCAATGCATGAGCCACACCCAAGACCAATTAAAATATTGGTGGAACCTATTACCAATATTTTCACAAATCTTTCCAGGCATAATGTATAGAGAGATATTCGAACCATTGATCTTGTTAATTAAACAAAGAGGCCATTAGATTGAGGTGGTTCAAATACCTTAGCAGTCTACATAAGCAAACCAAAACCTAAGCTTATAAATGCCTTAAGGTTAGACATTAAAACCTAACCACAACTAATCACACACATCCCACTAAGCTTTTCCACATAAGGCAAATGCCCATCAATATAAGGTTATAGCGAATCAAATTTCCAAGTCATTTTTGTACAAATAAACTCTTAAAATGTTTACTATACCTCAGTCTATCTTTTAATTAATTTAAATCATTGCTACCTATGAAACAATGACTTGCTTATAAACATTTTTTGTATCATGGAAACTTTTGAAAACTGGATAACTATTTCCTTCTGTCCCTAAAAAAGTAAACCCAAACACATCCACATTTGCTTATATATCCAAATACAAACCCACACAGATATCAAGATATTCTCACAGACACATACACATATGATTTTGTATACAATTTTTAGGCATAGCCAAATTCCTAAAGCCCATGTCAAGAAACCTACCTCTAAGAACAACACTTAAATGAACTCAAGAGGAAGAGAAGGTATTTTTTACCTTCTCAATGGATCCAGTAGCATCACTTTGGCAATTTGCTTCATTGTTTAAAAATCTCTAATGTTAATGACATTCCTTTATAGTTACAACTTGAATCTCTTTTACCTACTCACATTCTCAACTCAAATGGAAGTTAGTGTGTGCATATTCTATATGACCAGGAGAAACTTCCCCTTTCCAAATTTCAGTTTTCTTGTCTGACAAATGAGTAAATTGATAAATTATAGGGTAATAATTCAATGAAACATATCACCATGGTATTTATAACAATCAACAAATATTAGCTGCCACTATTATTGTTCTTGTTTTTGTTATATTCTAATAAGATAGTTTCATATGCTTGTAATTTTAATGAAAATTTCTCATTTATTACTTTTTTTCCAGAAAATAGTAACATTAAAAAAACAACACAAAACAAAATCGGGGCGCCTGGCTGGCTCAGTTGGGTAAGTTTTCAACTCTTGATTTCACCTCAGGTCATGATCTCACGGTTTATGAAATTGAACCCCATATCTGCACTATCAGCGCAGTCTGTGATTCTCTCTCCCTCTCTCTCTCTTCCTCTCTCTCTCTCTCTCTCTCTCACTCTCTCTGCCTCTTCCTTGCTGCTCTCTCTCTCTCTCAAAATAAATAAAGAAACATAAAAAAAAACAAAATAAGAAAGTCATAAGCAAAACAATGTTGATTATAATCATTGCTATCTCCTTTCACTTTGATTTAATTCATGTTTAGGTAAAGGGGTTTTGAACAGAAGAACTATTAGGACATTGCTTGAACTTCCATTTAAAACTGTGTTTCTGTTCATTTGAACATACTGTGGGTCTACTCAAGGAAAAAGAAAAGTGCAGCATTGTATGACTGTCTCATGCCAGCTTTTTGTCCCCTTTACCTCTTACATCTGACTACTTCTACAAGTTGTTAGTTAGTAGTTGTTAAATAATAATTTTCATTCATATTTTTTCAATAATAAGTAGTATTTCCAGATCATACCTCTGATCAACTACAGTCAATTTGGATTTGGATATCAATATCCTGGCTTCTCTTCCATGCTGTTGTTGAAATGACATGGCATGTAGTGTTTCTTTTTTTTTTTTCATTTTTTTAAATGTTTATTCATTTTTGAGACAGAGAGTGAATGGGAGATGGGCAGAGAGAGAGAGGGAGACACAGAATCTGAAACAGGCTCCAGGCTCTGAGCTGTTAACACAGAACTGAATCCAGGGCTTGAACTCACAAACTGTGAGATCATGACCTGAGCAGGAGTGGGACGCTTAACTGACTGAGCCACCCAGGCACCCCAGTGTGTTACTTTTTAAATTTTTTTTTTCAACGTTTTTTATTTATTTTTTTTGGGACAGAGAGAGACAGAGCATGAACGGGGGAGGGGCAGAGAGAGAGGGAGACACAGAATCGGAAACAGGCTCCAGGCTCCGAGCCATCAGCCCAGAGCCTGACCGCGGGGCTCGAACTCACGGACCGCGAGATCGTGACCTGAGCCGAAGTCGGAGGCTTAACCGACTGCGCCACCCAGGCGCCCCCCAGTGTGTTACTTTTTAAATACCTTAACCTACATTTTCAGTTCTTCTCTTCTTCAAACCCCCAAAAGCTGTATACAACTTTTAAACTAATTCAACATTTTCAAGATGTGAAAAACACCTTGAAACTGAAACTGACAAAGTGAATCACATTCTTCTCCCAATTAAGATCTACAGAGGCAGAGATGATCACACGTGTGATATATATACACAAACACAGCTGGGCTGAAACCTGCTTTACCTACATGCTAACATTACTTAAAATTTCTCTGAGTCCCAAAGGTACATGGCCTGGTGTTCTGTGAATATTGAAAAGGATTTCTTTTGCATTCTCCTGTTAAAGCATTTAAATTTACAATACAGATATTTATTTAGTTACCAAATTACTTAAGGAATTTACACAATACCCTTTGAAAGGGAGAAGAATAACTTAATATAACCCAAAGTTCACAGGCATCGAAGGTAACCTACTTTATGTCAAGTCGTCTATTATTTGCGTTACCATTTATCTTCACAACCACTATATGAAGCAGATATAATTGACCTCACTTTTACAGATGAGTGGCCTGTATTTTAAAGGGGTTAAGTGCCTTGCTGTACATCACACGATGTGTAAGTAATGGAGGTGGAATTTGATCCCTCTTCTGCTGAGATTCTCTATTCCAGTATTTAATTATGACATACTGCCCGTTTTAGTTTAAGAGAATCAAAAAGTTAGCATTTTTTCTATGCTTAAGTTAAAACTGAAAATAGAAGCACTTATGTTAAATCATGGTACTGCAAAGAAGACTAGCATAAGAAAGATTTAGAATCACTTTTGTACTGTAATTACAAATGTGAAATAGCAATAAAAATGCTAAATGAGAAATTCTGTTATACTTAACTCCTATAAATGGCTCTATAACTTCTCATGTCTGTACCCTGCATTTAGATGAAGCTTGAAACTATCACTTAATTCTATATCCTATACATGAAACACATTATAATAGGATATTGTAAAATATCTGCAGTGATTAATAGAATGGGACTCTACTATAAAGAAACTTCTAAGTAAACTAAAAAAAAAAAAAAAAAAAAAAAAAAAAAAAAAGACCCACGAGAGATGATCTGGTACAGTAAAGTAAAAGACAGCTGTCAAAGAGTAGCTATGATTGAATTCAAATTCAAAGCAAAAACTAACAACTAGGACACAAACATTATAAATCCTTGTGTTTCATTGTACTTTTTATTCCTAGTTAAAGATTATGTCTAACTGTAAATAATATCACTGGAAAATAAATAAATGAAAAAATATCAAAGCTGATCATTTAGTCTAAATTATGAATTTCAGTATTTCCATGAAACAAATTAATGATATTCTCTGGGTTTTAGAGAGTATCCTTATTTTTCAACAAACATGTTCTTATTCAGTTTGTGCTTCAGTGATTCTATTAACCCACAAGATATTCATTTCATGACAGTTAATTAAATAGGAATAAGGTGAGTGATTTAGATATTTTAAAATACAGATTTTAGACATTGTGTAAATGGCTTGAGATTAGTAGTCTTTCTTTGCCTAAAAACTGGCGATCCATTAAAGAAATCAAGAATTCATGTATTTTAGCAATTTTGCTTTTATAGTTATTGGATATTCCTTGAATCACTTTTCCTGCTCTTTTCCCCTTTCTTACAGAATGCTTTTATTACCAACTACTGTTAGAGTAGCCTATTAAAGTTACCTTGGCTATGCTGTTTGTACAAAATGTTAAATTTGATGTATTTTTTGTAGACTAGGTATGGGATTGGTGTATTTAAAAACTATGTTTGGGGCACCTGGGTGGCTCAAGTGGTTAAGTGTCTGACTCTTGATTTTAGCTCAGCTCCTGATCTCACGGTTTGTGAGTTTAAGCCCTGCATTGGGCTCCTTGCTGACAGTGTGGAACCTGCATGGGATTTTCTCTCTCTCTGTCTCTCTCTCTCTCTTTTTTTTTTCTCTCTCTCTCTCCCTCTCTTTCTGCCCCTCCCTCATTCTCTCTCTCTCTCTCTGTCTCTCAAAAAAAAAAATAAACTTAAATTTTTTTAATTAAAAAATAAAACTGTGTTTAAAGGCATATTCTAGATTATTCAAATAGGTATATGCATATATATATGTGTGCGTATATATATTTATATGTGTGTATACACATATATATACGTACACACACACACACATATATATCTTATTAATATATATATCTTTTTAATAGAGAAAATAATACAGCTCCCAGACCTACTAGTGTATTGACTTTTGTGTTCAGTTAAAAATAAAAATTATATGTGACCTAAGCTGCAAAAATGTGACCCACTTTGGTTCATATTTCTTTCCTGAATGACTCATGTCCTATGGATTTGGAAGGGAATGACTTCACAGGAAGAAAGAGTATTGGAGATGTGCCAATCGACTATTCTCTGTGAAGTCTTAGGGGAAAATGACAGCAGAGGGCTGGTAGAGGACATTCTTATTTGTCTTAAACTTTATAGGGTGGTGTTTGAGGGTTCTGGTGTCAGACTTCGGTGTGTTAAATACTGACTCTATCATTTATTAGGTATGTGACCTCAGAAAATTTAAGTTCCTTCCTTGTGATTCAGTTTCTTCATTGGAAAAATTAAGATAATAGTGATACTACATAATAAATTTGTTGCGAGAGTTTAACTATTTAACAGAGGGGTTAGCATAGTCTCTTGCACATATGAAATGTGTAATAAATATGTGTTCTTATTCTAGAACTTACTTGATATATTTCACAAGAGTAAAGCATAACCTACTTTTAATCAGTGTAACATGAAAAACCATTTGTCGTTGGAGCCGTATTTCAAGCTTAGAGAAATATTACCTCCTCCACTAACATTTAAATGTGAGCACAGATTTGTTTTTTTCTCTATTGTTTGCTATTGTATCCTCAGTGCTTAGAATAGTGCCTGGACCATACATAATGTTCTGTCAGTAAATGCTTGTTGAAAGAATGAATCACCAGTCAACCTTCAGGTTCTTGAAACCAACACAACCCATCATAATATTTTGTAATAGACACAATGTTTCTTTTCAGCATCCGTCATGGATATACTCTAACCCATTCTAGCAGCCAATCTAATCTTTTATTTTTTTTTTAAATCTGTTTCCTTCAGGTTTCCAACTTTCTAATGGATGCCTTGGGTTTCCGAAAAATTCTACAAATCCTTTTAATATCCCACTTGTGGTTTTCTAATATCAGCTATCCCTTATAAAGCAAAATAATCTCTGTTTACCAAAAGCCTATCAAAATTCTCATTCCTGGGGAATATTTTCATATGTTCATACTAAGAATAGTGGTTGACATTTATTGGGTGCTTACTCTTACTGTGTATGAGGCAGTGGGATGACATTTGTGTAATCTTGTTTAACCTTCACAACAATTTTCAATAATACAGATTTCAGAAACCTTCCTAGATGAGAAAATTGAGATTTGGGAAAGTCAATTATTCATTCAAGTAAAAAATTATAAAGGGCAAAACAGATTTTTCACCAGTCTAATATAAACATCAATTCTCTTACAAACCAAATAAACAGGTGCCTCAGTGGCTCAGTCAGTTAAGCATCCAACTTTGGCTCTGATCATGATCTCACAATTCTTGGATTCAAACCCTGCATCAGGCTGTCTGCTGTCAGCACAGAGCCGGCTTTGGATGCTCTGTTCCCTTCTCTGTCTGTGCCCCGCACCACACTCTCTCTCTCAAAAATAAAAAATAAATAAATAAACATTTTTTAAAAAAAAAGAACCAAATAAATCCTCTTCTACCTGTGCAGTCAGTGCTCAGTATTAAAGCTATCTATCAGGAGATCTGATGATTTCACACACTAAAGCATTAAGGACTGACAATACATTAACTATCAGTTAAAAGGTTACTCTGGATGGATATATTTTCACTTTGAAATAGGTTACTTTGAACAAAAATATATTGAACTGAATGAAAGAAATTCTAATGGTGAATTTCACACCCTGTGACAGGTAAATGGAGTAGATAATTTGGGACTGGAGACTTTTTCAGAGTTAACAACCTTAATATAACTTTGTTCCAAGTTTCATTTTCAAATTCATCTATATGCTTGCCCTTTTAAACCCTATAAAATATTCTCCTCTTTAATTAATTCAATTATTCAATTCATGAAGGTTTTTTGAATATCTACTTTGTGCCAGATACTGTTTTAGACTTGGAAGTGACTTCAGAAAATTCACAACTTATTGAAAGACAAAGAGATTTAAGCACACAATTATAATAAAATAAGGTACACAGCATAAGAAAGGCAGTTACTACAAAATTGGAATGAAAGGTACACATAACTATTTAGGTTAAGACATCAGGAAAACCTTCACTGGAACAGCTACATTCAAACAAGAGTGGGGTGGTGGGATAGGAATACACCTGGGATAGGGTACAGCATGGTAAAAAGAAATTTACCAACTGGAATAGTTTGTGTAGAGAATTCTATACAGAGCAAATAACATATGCAAAGGCATGGAGGCTTGAAAAAAAAAAACTTGTTGGGAGAATGAAGATTACCAGTATGTTGATGGTGGGTGGATCTTTAGAAGCTTCCAGAATACTGTTACTTAGATGAGCCAACTTAATTTAAAGGGGATAATTCAAAGACAGAGTAAAACCAGGAAATGTGAAAAGAATAAAAATTGGGAGGTGGGGGGGGCACCTGGGTGGCTCAGTCAGTTGAGCATCCAACTCTTGATTTCAGCTCAAGTCATGTTCTCAGGTTTGTGTGATGGAGTCCTGTATCAGGCTCCATCCTGAGTATAAAGCCTGCTTGAGATTCTCTCTTTCTCCCTTTTCATCTCTCCCCCACTATGCTGTCTCTCTCCCTAAGAAAATAATATAAATAAATAAATAAATAAATAAATAAATAAATGCATACATATTTTTTTTTTTAAATGAGAGGTGGGAGAAATTTAAAAATAACTACTGTCAGTAAGAACTCATGTTTAGCTTAATATTATTACAGATAGTTATATGTTATCTATCTGCCTGTCTGCCTATCTATTTATCTATCATCTATCATCTATCTATATACATTTATTTCTACTTATGTGTGTATACAGGGGTAGTATACAAATATATATTCTTTTGGTCTATCAGGTGAGAAAGCCTAAAAGAAATGACACCCCAGTAACAATGAGCACACCTTGGGCCCAAATCTTAGTTTTGAATAATATTCCTTGGTGAATGGCTGATTTTAGAACTAGGGAAGGAAATATATAAGATGAGACTGGAGCATTTTGCTGTGCCAAAAATAAAGGCAGGGCTGAAAGAAAAAGGAAAACAAAAACACATTAGTGTTTACTTGTATGAAAATTAGAATAATACAGAGAAGACCAGCATGGCCCCTGCTCAGTGATAACATGCAAGTTCATGAAGTGATCCATTTAAAACAAATAAACAAACATTATTAAGGTTTTTCAAAGAGCCTCATGAGCTAATGGAAAGCGTTCCCACTGGCCAAAGTTGGATAGAACAATTAGAGCAACAAAATAAAATAGTATTGAATTATAACGCAAAGTATAAAATAAATGTCCATGAGTCCATAAATATAAATAAATTATTCAATGAATTAATGATTGGAGGAAGAAGAAATAAATCTTCCATAAGATTTTATTTATATTTTCTGCCCTAAAATATGAGAAATATAACTCCCCACTCATGACATGTGGACTGTGCATAGACACTTTGTTCCAAAGAGTAAAGAATAGAAATGGGGAGAAAAAAGTAACTTCACAGTCAGGAAAATTACAAACATTCATCTAGATAATGAGTGGTCATGGTTAACATCAGCAGTCACAGATCATGCTGATGCTGTGTACTCTTGATATGATATAATGAAAATGACACATCCTCTGTGATCTTCCTCTCTCAAACCCAAGTCTACTCAGGAGAAAAACATGACACAAGTCCCAATAGAGGGGCCTCCTACAATACCTGACCAGTACTCCTCAAGAACTCCCAACATCATGAAAGAGTAAGTTTGAGAAACTCTTCATAGCCAACAGGAGCCTAATGAGAAATGACAAGTAAATATGTGTGGTATCCTGGATGCGATCTTGAAAAAGAACATTAGGTAAAAACTAAGGACTTACGAATGATCTCTTCTTCTAATAACTATTTCTTACTGTTTTTTTTTTTTTTTTTTTGAGAGAGAGAGAAAGAACACAAGCAGGGGAGAGGGGAAGAGGGAGAGAGAGAATCTTAAGCAGTCTCCATGTTTAGCCCAATGTGAGGCTCCATCCAATGACCCTGAGATCATGACTTGAGCTGAAATCAAAAGTCAGACACTCAATCAACTGAGCCAATCAGGTGCAACCTTACTGGTTTTATTTTCAAAGTGAACTTTCTATAGTTTGGTGTCATATAATATTGGATAATATGCTTTAAGAAGATGTTAACCAAGAGTTCCTGAGAAGCTGAGTGCTGCGGTGAACTGGTAATGAGTAAATTGTATTTTTGTCCCATTTGTGGCTATGAGACTGGAACAAGTTATTCTCTCCTGTCTACACCTCAATTCCCCATGTTAGCTTGAACCTTTATTTGCTTTTTATAGGATTCATGCATATAGGAGCTCCACTGTAGGATCTGAAGGTCATGTCCAGCTATAAACAATATATAAAGAATTGTAGAGCCTCCAAGGCAGTATCCCATCACCAGGAAAAATAAACTCCAAACTCAAAAGGCACAAAAAACTGTTTCAAGGTCTAATGGGGAATGAAGGGAAAAGGGAAATTGAAAAGCCTAGTGTTAAGTATCACATTATTTATAACCTACTCTTCACCAGTGTGTGCCTAAATCTGAGTAGAGGGATTTGGTAGAAAGTTCAGATAAAGGTATTTGACTCAAATCTCTAAAAGTCAAAGCACTGCCTAGGGACGCATGGATTAGCAGAGTTAGGAAGTAAGATTCTTTCCCCACATATGATGAGAACACACTGTATTTCTTTTTGCATTAAATTCTCAGAAATCCCAACTTTCTTTGCCAGTTCCAACAGTTCTGAGGTATTAACACATCAGTATAGTTTACATCCAATGAGGCACAGTTTGGCACTGACTCAGTGTGATTTTGGCAGTTACCAGAGATGGCTTTGCAGAGATGACACAGACGTGGAGGTTTGGATGTTTTGAATTCCATTGTGTATGCTCTTATAGACTAGTTCAGAGAAGGGTAGGGCCTTTCTTTGAGTTTGAGACATACATAGAATGAATAGAATAGATTCTGATGTCCTACAATGGTAAACAGGATAGACTCAAGAAAATAATATTTGTTATTATTATGCTTAAGCAATGAAAGTTGAAAAACAGAAAATAGGGGATTTCAAAGTGATTAATCACTGAAACTGGAGTTATTCTCATAAAAGTGTTATGCTTTCTGATCTTAAACTCTGAATTTTTGGCTTCTCCCATATCTCCTGAGAAGATCTAAGAATATTCTTATGTAGCATAAGGGCATTCCAATACCCAGAGTGAAAAACTCTTAACTGAATGAGCTAAGGTTCTGCCTACCTATAAAAACTTATTGGCTCTAAGCCAGGGAGGTTTATTATAGGAATATTGTTGCTGACTCTCTCGATTGTGAGGAAATGAAGGAAAATAAAAGCAGACACAAATCCTTAGGAGCAGCTGAAATTATAGCTTGGTCATTTGAAGAAGGTCATACTGCTTTGCCATCCTTAAACTAATAGAGAAATATTAATATTCTCAACCTTGGCCCTCTGCCAAGTTTCCATCCCAAGTTTCCCAAGTTAACTATTTACATGTCAGTCACCCATAAACAAACAAACAAACAAACAAACAAACATTTTGCTTGTCTGAGATCCTTGACAGCATGACCAAGATTGAAAGGAACTCTAACAGAAAGAGGGAAAAAAGCTGTTTCTACTACTGGAAGTCTACTCTATTCAGCTCCTCCGTAAAATTGCCAGGAAATAAGGCATTGATGTAGTTCAGTTTGGGAGGGAGAAGTTAAAAGAAAATATTGGGATAGAATGAGTATTTTGTAACTGAATTGTAGGCAGTCCGAGGGAAGAAGAGATAAGATATCAAAGACTCCCAGGGCACTTCAAATGTAAGCCCTAATAAAAGAAAAACATATACAGAAATAAGGGATAAAACTTAAGTTTTTTTTTAAAAGGGAAACTGATTGTAGACTACTTGTCAATCAGAGAGTGCCATAGGCGAATCAGATGGAAAGAAAGTCCACATCGGCTAGAAAAAATTTGATTGTATTAAATTGGTGGCATTTACAATACAAACAGTGACAAAAGTTACCAAGTTCATCATTTACATCAGTCACGGAGAAGCTGAATTAAATGATTTCTCTCTTAGTATTCAGCAAAGCAACTTAATGGGATTCAACTTCCCAGTGTCCATCCAATTGTAACATTTCCCGTACAAGGCCACTTTGAAGCAAGTTAATAGATTAGAGTCTCTGAAACAATTATAACTGGCATCACTTTAGTTGGAAATTACTAAGTAACAAAATACACTCCTCTACATTCAGTTAGTGACATGATACCATTTGGAGGGGTAATAGGAATGGTTTCAATTATCTAAATATTAGAGTAGAGGACTATTTGTGGAAGCTTCCTGAAGAAATACTTTCTTTGGCCTCACCTTTGATATTTATGTATTTTGCACGTTACATTAAGCGTTGAAAAGTAAATATTTCAGTATATTACATGAACAACTCTTACAGGTAATACAGTACAAACGATTTATGTAAAATTTACTTGTGTAAAGAAGTTTAAAGAAGTAGTCAGTGTCTCTGGCTTTTATGAACCAATTCTTCCAAATGCACATTCACGTTCACTTAGAGAGCTAAGTATAATAGGTTTTTTTTTTTTTTCAGAGTTCATCTGTGTTTTAAGTTCAGAAGTTTACCCCCCCCCCCCAAAAAAATTAGAAAACATGAGAAATTTCAGTTTGAAAAATATGTGGTTAAAAATCCAAATTATGGTGAGGAATCAAGATAGTGGAGAAGTAGAGGGATCGGAATTTCCCTCATCCCTCAAACACAGCAGTATTGAAGTCAGAACACTTGGAACACCTTGGAATACAACTTGTGGAGAGACAGAAAAATCTCCACAGGTGGAAAGAGATAGCTTGGTAGGACAGAGGTGCGTGTTTGCGAATTGGGAGAGATAAAACGGCAGTGTAAGCATGGAGCAGGGGAACGCCTTTCGTGGGGAAACAAAAGGAAGAGAAAGAGAGGCTGTGGACATGTGGTATTGTATTTGGACAAGAGAAAAACCTCTCCGGACCATGGGCTGGGGAATGGGAAATATGGGGAGAGTTAGTTTCTATTTACAAATAGACTTAGGAGCAAAAGATCAGAGTTTTCAGGGTTGCTTGACTTTCTTCAGCCCAGACTCAGCTCTGTATGTGCACCTGGCAGGGAGGAGAGCCCACTGGGGGTGTGGTAGTGATCTCAGGGGCACACTGGGAGAGGACAGTCTCCTTCCTTGAGTACTGTGGGAAGAGGGTATATTGCCTCCCCAAGGATAAAAGACCGTGCAGGCGCCAGCCAGAGGCTGAGCAGAGTGGCACTATCCCAGAAACAGGTCACGTGGAGCAGGATCCTTTAAGACATCCGGTTTTGAATCCCAGCTGAGTACCTAGGAGGTTCAGAAGACTGTGGAGCAGGACAGGCCAGCCACTCACACAACTCTGTGAGGGTGGACTGAACAGCATGGTTTGAGACACCAGATCCAGGAAGGAGTGATTAGGGTGTTGCTGTTTTCCTTGGCAGCACCAACAGAGTGGGTCTTCAGGAAACAGGACAGGGACTCCTAGTGGAGGCTAGACCCCCTTACACCAAACCCCACCCTTCCATGGCTGATAACTGCTTATCTACTTCCTTGGATCTGACACTAACTGAACCAGACAGCCTCTCCTTGAGACCAGTGCAGCCACAGGTCCCAGGCACCAACAGACAACTGTCTTACAGTTTTGTCTGTTAGTCTGTTTTTTTGTATATTTTATTATTTTTTCTCTTTTCTTTCCTTTTCTTTTTTCCCTTTTTTTTCTTTCTACTCTCTTTTTTTTATTCCCCCTTTAGTATCAGCCTCATAGTTTCTGATTTGATTTTTGGTCAATTCTTATTATATATATATATATATATATATATATATATATAATTATTATTTATAATTTTTTCTCTTTTCTGGTTATTTTTTTTTCCTTTAATCAGTCATTTTTACTGTATATTTTTTACACCATTTCTGTATCTCCTTTATTTTCCTCACTCTCTCTCTGAATTAAGCCCTATACCTTCTTTGATTCTTTGCCCAGTCTTTTTTTTTTTTTTTTTTTTTTTGCACCCCTGTCATTTCTCTCTTTGCATGGTATTAGGTTTCTTCCACCTACCCTTTTTCTTTTTTTCCAGGGTTACTTCATTAACAAATCAAAGTACACCTGGCAGAAGGTCAAATCCACCACTATGAGCTGTGAGATAGAGAGCTAAAGACGCAACAAAGAGTGCATGCAACACACTCCAAAACACTTCCTGAAAAGGCAGCCCCTGGACAGTGTATGATGCTTTTTTTGTGTAGTTGTGTCCATAGGTGCAGGACACATAACAAGCTATTAGAACACGTGACAGAAAACTAGCCAAAATGACAAAATGGAAGAATTCCATCCAAAAGAAATTCCAGGAAGAAATGACATTCAGAGAATTTCTCAAAACAGATATCAACAATATATTTGAGCAAAAATTTAGTATAATAGTCATAAGACTAGTAGCTGAGCTTGAAAAAAGGATAGAAGACAGCAGATGACCTGTTGGTACAGAGATCAAAGACCTAAGAAATAGTCACGATAAATTAAGAAATGCTGTAAGTGAGATGCAAAATAAGCTAGATGCTGTGACAGCAAAGATGGAAGAAGCATAGGAGAGAATAGGTGAAATAGAAGATAAAATTTTGGAAAATGATGAAGCTGAGAAAAAGAGAGAAATTACTAGACCATGAGGGGAAAATTAGACCCCTTAAAAGTGATTCAATGAAACAAAATAATATATTTATCATGGGAGTTCCAGAAGAAAAAGAGAGAAAGGAAGCAGCAGACAACTTATTTGAACAAATTATAGCTGAGAACTTCTTTAATCTGGGGAAGGAAGCAGACATCCAAGTCCAGGAGGCACAGAGAACTCCCCTCAAAATCAATAAAAACAGGTCAGTACTGCAACATGTCATAGTGAGACTGGCAAAACACAAAGATAAAGAGAGAATTCTGAAAGCATCTAGGGACAAATGGGCCTTAACCTAAAAGGGTGTACACATAAGGGTAGTAGCAGACCTATCCACTGAAACTTGGCAGTCCAGAAGGGAGTGGCAGGAAATATTCAATGTGATGAATAGGAAAAAATATGCAGCCAATAATCATTTATCCAGCAAGGCTGTCATCCAGGATAGATGGAGAGATAAAGGCTTTCCCACAAACAAAAACTAAAGGAGTTCATGACCACTATGACCACATGACCACTCCAGCCCTGCAGGAGTTCCTAAGGGGGACTCTATGAGTGAAAACAGCAAAGACTACAAAGACCAGAGACAGCACCACAAGCATAAAACCTACAGATAACACAGTGACACTAAATCCATATCTTTCAGTAATCACTCTGAATGTAAGTGAACTAAATGCTCCAATCAAAAGACATAAAGTATCAGAATGGATTAAAAAAAAGATCCATCTGTATTCTCCCTACAAGAGACTCATTTTAGACTGGAGGACACCTGTAAATTGAAAGTGCAGGAATGGAAAACCATATATCATGCTCCTGGATTCAAAAGAAAGCTGAAGTAGCCATACGTATATCAGACAAACTAGATTTTAGACAAACACTGTAACAAGAGATGAAGAAGGGCATTATATCATAATTAAGGGGTCTGTCCATCAAGAAGATCTAACAATTGCAAATGTTTATGTCCCTAACATGGGAACTCAAATATATAACTCAATTAATCACAAACATAAATAAATGTATAGATAACAATACTGTGAATATATGGGACTTTAATTATCCACTTACAACAGTGGATAGATCATCTAGGCAATAAATCAGTAAGGAAACTGTGGCTCTGAATGATACATTGTATCATTCTGAATGTATCTGAATGATACATTGGACCATATGGACTTAACAAATATATTCAGAACTTTTCATTCAAAAGCAGCAGAATACACATTCTTCTCGAGTGCACATGGAACATTCTACAAAATAGATCACATACTGGTTCACAAAACAGCCCTCACCAAATAAAAAAGGATTGAAATCATACCATGCATATTTTCAGATCACAAAGCTATGAAACTTGAAATCAACCACAAGAAAAATTTTTGAAAGCCTCCAAATACATGGGCATTAAAGAACATCCTACTATACAATAAATGGGTCAAACAGGAAATTAAAGAAGAAATATAAAAAATATATGGAAGCAAATGAAAATGAAAACATAACAGTCCAAACCCTTTGGGATACAGCAAAGGCAGACCTAAGACGAAAATACATTGCAATCCAGGCCTATCTCAGGAAGCAAGAAAGGTTCCAAATACAGAACCTAATCCACACCTAAAGGAACTAGAAACACAGGAGCAAAGAAAGCCAAGAGCCAGCAGAAGAAGAGAAATAATAAAGATTAGAGCAGAAATAAACAATATAGAATCCAAAGAAAAAAACAGTGGAACAGATCAATGAATCTAGGAGTTGTTTTTTTTTGAAGGAATAAGCAAAATTGATAAGTCCCTAGCCAGACTTTTCAAAAAGAAAAGAGAGAGGACTCAAATAAGTGAAACCACGAATGAAAGAGGAGAGATCACAACCAACAACACAGAAATACAATTATTAGAGAATATTATGAAAAATTATATGCCAACAGTCTAGACAATCAGGAAGAAACGAACAAATTCCTAGACACCCACACATTGCCAAAACCCAAAAAGGGAAGAAATAGACAATTTGAACAGACCCATAACCAGTGAAGAAATTGGGCCAGATGGCATCCCAGGGGAATTCCACCAGACATTTAGAACACAGTTAATAACTATTCTCTTCAAGCTGTTGAAAGAAAGAAAGAAAGAAAGAAAGAAAGAAAGAAAGAAAGAAAAGAAAAGGGAAGAAAAGCTTCCAGACTCATTCTATGAAGACAGCATTACCTTGATTCCCAAACGAGACAAAGACCCCACTAAAAAAGGATAATTACAGGCCAATATCCCTAATGAACATGGGTGCAAAAATTCCCAACCAGATACTAGCAAAATGAATTCAACTGTATATTAAAAGAATAATTCACCATGATCAAGTGAGCACCATGATCAAGTAGGCACCATGATCAAGTCCATTCCTGGGCTGCAGGTTTGCTTCAATATTCACAAATCAATCAACATGATACATCATGTTAATAGAAGAAAGGATAGGAACATATGATCCTGTCAATAGATGCAGAAAAAGTATTTGACAAAATAGAGCACCTTTTGTTAATAAAAATCCTCAAGAAAATGGGGTTAGAAAAAATTTACCTTAACATTATAAGACCCATATATGAAAGGCCCACAATGGGAAAAAAACTGAGAGCTTCACCCCCGAGATCAGGAGCATGACAAGGATGTCCACTCTCACCACTGTTGTTTAACATCGTGTTGGAAGTCCTAGTCTCAGCAATCAGATAAGAAAATGAAATAAGAGGCATCCAAATTGGCAAAGAAGATGTCAAATTTCACTTTTTGCAGATGACATGATACTCTACAAGGAAAATCCAAAAGACTCCAGCAAATAACTGCTAGAACTGATACATGAATTCAGCAAATTCACAGGATAAAAAATCCATCTACAGAAATCGGCTGCAGTTCCAAACACCAATAATGAAGCAACAGAAAGAGATATGAAGGAATCTCTTCCTTTTATAATTGCACCAAGAACCATATAATACCTAGAAATAAACCTAACCAAAGAGGTAAAAGATCTGTGTGCTGAAAACTGTAGAAAACTTATGAAAGAAATTCAAGAAGACACAAAGAAATGGGAAAAAAAAAAAACATTCCATGCTCATGGATTAGAAGAACAAATATTGTTAAAATGTCGATACTACTCAAAGCAATCTACATATTCAGTGCAATCTCAATCAAAATAGCAGCAACATTCTTCACAGACCTAGAACAAACAATTTTATAATTTTTATGGAACCACAAAATACCCCATAGCCAAAGTAATTTTGAAAAAGAAAACCAAAGCTGGAGGCATCACAATCCTAGAATTTGGCCTGTGCTACAAAGCTATAATCATTAAGACACTGTGGTATTGGCACAACCATAAACACGTGGACCAAAGGTATAGAGTAGGGAACCCAGAAATGAGCCCACAAATGTATGGCCACTAATTTTTGACAAAGCAGAAAGAGCACAAAAAAAGACAGTCTCTTCAGCAAATGGTGCTGTGAGAACTGGACAGCAACATGCAGAGGAATGACACTGGACCACTTTCTTACACCATACACCAAACAATTCAAAATGAATGAAAGACCTAAATGTGAGACAGGAAACCATAAAAACCCAGAGGAGAAAACAGGCAACAACTTCTTTGACCTCAGCTGTAGCAACTTCTTACTTGACATGTCTCTGAAGGCAAGGGAAATAAAAGCAAAAGTGAACTATTGGGACCTCATCAAGATAAAAAAGCTTCTGCACAGCAAATGAAATAATCAACAAAACTAAAAGGCAACCAAAAGAATGGAAGAAGATATTTTCAAATGACATATTGGATAAGGGGTTAGAATCTAAAATCTATCAAGATTGACCAAAATCAACACTCAAATAATCCAGTGAAGAAATGGGCAGAAGACCTGAAAAGACACTTGTCCAAAGAAGACATCCAGTTGACTAACAGACACATGAAAAGATGCTCAACATTGTTCATCATCAGGGAAATAAAAATCAAAACCACATTGAGATACCACCTCACAATGGTCACAGTGGATAAAATTAACAAGTCAGGAAACAACAGATGTTGGTGAGGATGTGGAGGAAGGGGAACCCTCTTGCACTGTTGGTGGGAATGCAAACTGGTGCAGCCACTCTGGAAAACAGTGAGGAAGTTCCTCAAAAACTTATAAGAATTACCCTATGACCCAGCAATAGCACTATTAGGAATTTATCCAAAGGATATAGGAGTATTGATTTGTAGGGTCACATATACCTCAATGTTTATAGCAGCACTATCAACAATAGCCAAATTATGGAAAGAGCCCTAATGTCCATCAACTGATAAATAATGGATAATAATGGATAATAATAAAAATGGATAAAGATGTGGTATATATATATATAGTGGAATACTAGTCTGCGATGAAAAAGAATGAAATATTGTCATTTGCAACAACTTGAAAGAAACTGGAGGGCATTATGGGAAATGAAATAACTCAGAAAAGGCAGATATAATATGTTTTCCCTCATATGTAGAATTTTGAAATTTAGCAGAAGACCCTAGGGGAAGGGAAGGAAAAATACTTATAAACAGAGAAAGGGACAAACCATAAGAGACTCTTAAATACAGCGAGCAAACTGAGGCTTGCTGGAGGTAGGGGTTAGGTGGTGGGAAGGGAAAACGGGTGATGGGCATTGAGGAGGGCACTTGTTGGGATGAGCACTGGATATTGTATGTAAGTGATGAATCATAGGAATCTAACTCCTGAAGTCAAGACTACACTGTATACACTGTATGTTAGCTAAATTGACAATAAATTATTTTTTAAAAAATTTGAAAAAAGAAAATCCAAATTAAGACATTCAGACTTTGGTTTCACAGAGAAAAATTAAAATGTATTTCTCATTTGCACTTCTAAAGTCTTTAGGGTAGTAAGATATTTTTCTTAAAGGCTATTAGATAACTAAGATAATTACTTCATCTGACATATATAAAGAAATATTGATTTGCCTAGTCCATAATTTTGAATTATGCTTCATTTAAAAATGAGCCTTTGTCCAGCATCTCTATAGAGTCAATGAATGCAAATTATCTTCAGTGTTCTGGCACCTTTCCACTTATAGTATTTGTTTACCTACAGAATTTTCTAGGTATCAGGCAACTTGTACTATTTACTTAAATAAAGAATAAAAAGAAATTGAATGTCAGAAAATAAGTATTCAAATGGATTTAACCAAGTAACTTTATATTTAAAAATACATATATAGCTCAGTGGAAAATAATTTTTGTCATGTACAGTGACATTTTTTAGTATCTTCTTAAAATATATGAGATATTACATTCGTATTTTAATTGTGATCACTATACATGTTCCCTTTAAAACTGACTATATTTACTGTTCAAGTACTTATGTTATTCACATAATTTTTAAGCATGAATATGTAAAAGAGAAAAAAATGAGTTATACTGGTCTATATGATTTTTTATTATTTTTTAATTTTTTTTGAGAGAGAGAGAGACAGAGTGCGAGCAAGGGAGGGTCAGAGAGAAAGGGAGACACAGAATCCACAGCAGGTTTCAGGATCGGATCTGAGCTGTCAGCACAGGGCCCAATGCCAGGCTCGAACCCCAGAACTGTGAGATCATGACCTGAGCCAAAGTCTCACACTTAACTGACTGAGCCACCCAGGAGCCCCTGTTCTATATGATGTTTTAAACCCCCAGATGACATGAGCATCTCAGAAAAAGCAAGTAAAAATTGTCTCTTTTATTTTGAGAAGACCCAATATAGGGCATTAGATCTGTAATTTTTAGCAAAGCCAAAAGAAAGAGAAAGCTTGACTTAGTATAATGGACTGGTAACTTTATAATGATACATTATTTGAATCAATATTAGGCAATTATGATGTATTTCCTTATCTCTGAAAATTTAGTATTCACCAACAGGAATAAAAATGCTTTATAAGGATACTCAGTTTTAACATATTAATAATACTCAACACAATTTGTGCAGAAGGTGGGAGACTTTTTTGTAGACAATTATGTCATATGTAATAAGAGATTTAATATGGAAAGAATACATTGTTTCTGAAAATATTTTCCTCTTCTTCTAGTAAATACATTTCTTATTCAATTATCTGATATTTCCTTCCTTGTATTAATTAGATAAAATACCTCATGTATAAAACTTTCAGTTTTTAAAGAAAAGAACCCATTGGAAAAATCATCAGAATTGGTGTCAGTTTCTGGGAAAATAATCAAAGGTGCAAGTTTTTTTTTGTTTTTTTTGTTTTTTTTTTTTTATATAACACATCTTCCTTTAACTTCTGTGATTGCATACTACATCAAATTAATCAATAAAATAGTATTAACTCTCATAGTATCTTGACCTTCCTAAATAAAGTGGTAAGCTTGCGAAAGGAGAGTGCATTTTTTTAATCACATTCCCTAATTTGAATAGCTAAGTCACATCAAATCTAACTGCTTTTACACAATGGTAATAGTTAAAGTACATATTGGACTCTTTAAATTTAAATAACTTTTGTCTAGCAGATCCTGATATAGACTTATGACTTTGCAACTATAATGTTTTTAAGAGACATAGAAAAACTGAAAAACAAACAAAGTGTCCTGAAAACAGAGATGTAGAGAGACCCTTTTATCAGAGTATAAGAGAAATTCCGTGGAATACTTGTGCAATGAAAATAAATTGAGTGGTTAAACCCTGATTTTCCAATAAATACTTTATTTAAATAAATAGAATAATCCCAGGAGGAGTTAAATAGCAGAGAAGGGGAGCCTGGTCCTTCCTCATCTCTCAAACACAGCTCTGTTGAGGTCAGATCTCTTGGAACACCCAGGAGATCGATCTGTGGACTGGCAGAAGGATATCCATGGTTGGATGGAGATAGCATGGTAGGCGCAACATGTGTGGAAGTGAATTAGGGAAGAGAAAAACAGTGGTGCCTGACAGGAAGGAAACCTTTCTGTGAAGAGACAAAAGGGACAGAGAGACAGGTTGTAAGAGTAAGGCTTTGGGTTTGCACAAGGGTAAAACATCCCTGGATCACAGGCTAGGGAGTGAGAAGTACTGAGTATCACAAGTTTGTTTGTTTGTTTGTTTGTTTTGCCAAAAGTGGAGTTTAAACTCTGAGATTTTAGAAGTGTGCAACTTTCTCTGGAGAAGAGCCCTGCTGGGCACTCCTGGGGAGGAGGGAGCTGGCCCCAGAATGCATAGCATGGTGTAGGGATCTCTGAGTGCACTGAGAGAGACCATTTCCCTTCCTGGAGTACTTTTGGAAGAGGGTATATTGCATCTCCAAGGACAAAAGACCCTGTAGGCGATTTTGCTGCTTTTAGCAGTGCTATACCATAGCTTCTGCACACTGTGCAGGCATGAAACTGTTTTTGAGACAAAGAACATTAGACAGCATGGAGACACTCTACTCTAGGGGTCAGGGGTTGTGTCTGCATGTGGCTGGCCCTTTAAGACTTCAAGTTTTGAATCACAGTCATGCACCAAAGGAAAAATGCAGAAGAGTTGTGTCACAGGGAAAGTGGATTGCCCTTGCTCTTCTGTGTAGGCTGCCTGAGCAGCTGGGGCTGTGAGGTCCACTCTCCAGGGATGAGAGATTGGGGTGGTGCCATTTTTCCCCCAACACCAACATGGTATATATCACAGAAAAACACAACAGCCCCCAGGGGAGGTGAGATTCCACTTACATCAAACACTGCCCCCCTATGCTTGGCAACTGCTTATTTACTGGGGCAAGACCACCTCTGAGCCAACAGAGTGGGCCTCTCCTCCAGAAGATCAGTACAGCCAGCACCCCACATGTACCATCTGTACTGAAAATCGAGTGCTTCTAAACAACACCTGAAGTACTGGTGGATATAAGAAAGAGGCACATAGAACTCCCCTCAAAATCAACAAAAACAGGTCAACACCATGACATGTCATAGTGAACCTGGCAAAATACAAAGATGAAGAGAGAATTCTGAAAGCAACTAGATACAAAAGTCCTTAACATATAAGGGTAGACACATAAAGTTAGCAGCAGGCCTGTCCCCTGAAACTTGTCAGGCCAGAGGGAGTGGCAGAAAATATTCAATGTGATGAATGGGAAAAAAATATGCAGCCAAGAATGATTTATCCAGCAAGGCTGTCATTCAGAATAGAAGTACTGATAAAGAGTTTCCCAGATAAACAAAAACTAAAGGAGTTTATGACCACTAAACAGCCCTGCAAGAAATTTTAAGCAGGAAAATCTGAGTGGAAAAAAGAAGAGGAAGAAGAAGCAGAAGAAGAAGGAGAGCAAAGCAATAAAGGCTACAACGGACCAGAGAACATCACCAGAAACACCAGCCCTATAGGTAACACAATGGAAATAAATTCATATATTTCAATAATCACTCTGAATGTAAGTGGACTAAATGCTCCAATCAAAGACATAGGGTGTCATCAATACTCACTCTAAACATCAATGGATTCAATGCTCCAACCAAAAAACATAGGGTAACAGAATGGATAAGAAAACAAGATCCATCTATATGCTGTTTACAAGAGACCCACTTTAGACCTAAAGACACATTCATATTGAAAATAAGGGGATGGAGGGTAACCATCTGTCATGCTAATGGTCAACAAAAGAAAGCCGGAGTAGCCATACTTATATCAGACAATCTAGACTTTAAAATAAAGACGTTATCAAGAGATGAAGAAGGGCATTATATCATAATCATGGAGTCTATCCACCAAGAAGACCTGACAATTGTAAACATTTATGAGCCAAATGTGAAAGCACCCAAATTTATAAATCAATTAATCACAAACATAAAGAAACTCATTGATAGTAATACCATAATAGTAGGAGACTTCAATGCCCCACTCACAGCAATGGACAGATCATCTAAACAAAAAATCAACAAGGAAACAATGGCTTTGAATGACACACTGGACCAGATGGACTTAACAGATATATTTAGAACATTTCATCCTAAAGCAGCAGAATATACATTCTTCTCCAATGCACATGGAACATTCTCCAGAATAGACCATATACTGGGACACAAATCAGCCCTAAGTACAAAAAGATCGAGATCATACCGTGCATAGTTTCAGACCACAATGCTATGAAACTCGAAATCAACTACAAGAAAAAATTTGGAAAGGTAACAAATACTTGGAGACTGAAGAACATCCTACTAAACAATGAATGGGCTAACCAAGCAGTTAAAGAGGAAATTAAAAAGTCTACAGAAGTCAATGAAAATGATAACACCACAACCCAAAACTTCTGGGATGCAGAAAAGGTGGTCTTAAGAGGAAAGTATATAGCAATCCAGGCCTTCCTAAAGAAGGAAGAAAGATCTCAGATACACAACCTAATCTTACACCTTAAGGAGCTGGAAAAAGAACAGCAAGTAAAACCCAAAACCAGCAGAAGACAGGAAATAATAGATAAGAGCAGAAATTAATGCTATTGAAACCAAAAAAACAGTAGAACAGATCAATGAAACCAGAAGCTGGTTCTTTAAAAGAATTAACAAAATTGATAAACCACTAACCAGTCTGATTGAAAAGAAAAAGGAAAGGACCCAAATAAATAAAGAATGAAAAAGGAGAGATCACAACCAACACAACAGAAATAAAAACAATAATAAGAGAATATTATGAGCATTTATATTCCAATAAAATGGGCAATCCAGAAGAAATGGACAAATTCCTAGAAACATATACACTACCAAAACTGAAACAGGAAGAAATAGAAAATTTGAACAGACCCATAACCAGTAAGGAAATTGATTAGTAATCAAAAATCTGCCAAAAAACAAGAGTCCAGGGCCAGATGGCTTTCCAGGAGAATTCTACCAAACATTTAAGGAAGCATTAACACCTATTCTCTTGAAGGTGTTCCAAAAAATTGAAATGGAAGGAAAACTTCCAAACTCTTTCTATGAAGCCAGCATTACCTCGATTCCAAAAGCAGACAGAGACCCCACTAAAGAGGAGAACTATAGACCAATTTCCCTGATGAACATGGATGCAAAAGTCCTCAACAAGATATTAGCCAACCAGCTCCAACAATACATTAAAAAAAGTATTCACCACGACCGAGTGGGGTTTATACCTGGGATGCAGGGCTGGTTCAATATCCGCAAAACAATTAATGTGATTCATCACATCAATAAAAGAAAGTACAAGAACCATATGATCCTCTCAGTAGATGCAGAGACAAAATTTGACAAAATACAGCATCCTTTCTTGATAAAAACCCTCAGGAAAGTAGGGATAGAAGGAGCATACCTCAAGATCATAAAAGCCATATACGAACAACCCAACACCAATATCATCCTCAATGTGGAAAAACTGAGAGCTTTCCCTGTAAGGTCAGGAACAAGACAGGGATGTCCACTGTCACCACTGTTATTCAGCCTAGGATTGGAATTCTTAGTCTCTGCAATCAGACAACACAAAGAAATAAAAGGCATCCAAATGGGCCAGGAGGAGGTCAAACTTTCACTCTTCGCACATGACATGATACTCTATATGGAAAACCCAGAAGATTCCACCAAAAAACTGCTAGAATTGATTCATGAATTCAGCAAAGTTGCAGGATATAAAATCAACGCACAGAAATCAGTTGTATTCCTATACAGCAACAATGAAGTGACAGAAAGAGAAATCAAGGAATCTATCCCAGTTACAGTTGCACAAAAAACCATAAAGTACCTAGGAATAAATCTAACTAAAGAGGAGAAAAATCTATATGCTGAAAACTAGAGAAAGCTTATGGAAGAAATTGAAGAACACACACACACACACACACACACAAAGGAAAAGGATTCCATGCTCCTGGATAGAAAGAACAAATATTGTTAAAATTTCAATACTACCCAAAGCAATCGACATATTCAACACAATCTGTATGAAAATAACACCAGCATTCTTCACAGAGCTGGAACAAATAACCCTACAATTTGTATGGAACCAGAAAAGACCCTGAATAGCCAAAGCAGTCTTGAAAAAGAAAACCAAAGCAGGGGGAATCACAATCCCAGACTTCAAGCTATACTACAAAGCTGTAATCAACAAGACAGTATGGTACTAGCACAAGAACAGACACTCAGATCAATGGAACAGAATAGAGAACCCAGAAGTGGACCCACAAACGTATGGCCAACTAATCTTTGACAAAGCAGGAAAGAATATCCAATGGCATAAAGACAGTATCTTCAGCAAATGGTGCTGGGAAAACTGGACAGTGACAAGCAGAAGAATGAACCTGTACCACTTTCTTACATGATACACAAAAATAAACTCAAAATGGATGAAAGACCTAATGGAAGCCATCAAAATCCTTGAGGAGAAAGCAACCAAAAACCTCTTTGATCTTGCCCACAGCAAATTCTTATTCAACACGTCTCCAAAGCAAGGGAAATAAAAGCAAAAAGGAACTACTGGGACCTCATCAAAATAAAAAGCTTCTGCACAGTGAAGGAAACAATCAGCAAAACTGAAAGGCAGCTGACAGAATGGGAGAAGGTATTTGCAAATGACACATCAGATAAAGGGTCGTATCCAAAATCTATGAAGAACTTACCAAACAAAAAACAAATAATCCAGTGAAGAAATGGACAAAATACATGAATAGACACTTCTCCAAAGAAGACATCCAGATGGGCCAACCGACACATGAAAAAATGCTCAACATCACTCATCATCAGGGAAATACAAATGAAAACCACAGTGAGATACCACCTTACACCTGTCAGAATGGCTAACATTAACAACTCAGGCAACAACAGATGTTGGCGAGGATGTGGAGAAAGAGGATCTCTTTTGCATTGTTTGTGGGAATGCAAGCTGGTGCAGCCACTCTGGAAAACAGTATGGAAGTTCCTCAAAAAACTAAAAATAAAACTACCCCACAACCCAGTAATTGCACTACTAGGTATTTACCCAAAGGATACAGAAATACGAGATTCGAAGGGGCACATGCACCTCAATGTTTATAGCAGCACTATCAATGACAGCCAAAGTATGGAAAGAGCCCAAATGTCCATCGATGGATGAATGGATAAAGATGTCATATGTCATATATATATATATATATATATATATATATATATATATGCTCCTAAAGCATATATATATCCTCCTAAAGGATATATATATGCATCCTAAAGCATCAGAATACAAATTTTTTTTCTCAAGTGCACATGGAACATTCTCCAGAATAAATCACACATGGAATCATAAATCAGTCCTCAATAGATACAAAAATAGATACATATGTCATATATATGTGTGTGTGTGTATATATATATATATATATATATATATATATACACAATGTAGTATTACTCAGCAATCAAACAGGATGAAATCTTGCCATTTGCAACTATGTGGATGCAACTGGAGGGTATTATGCTAAGTGAAATTAGTCAGTCAGAGAAAGACAAAAATCATATGACTTCACTCATATGAGGAGTTTAAGAGACAAAACAGATGAACATAAGGGAAGGGAAACAAAAATAATATAATAACAGGGAGGGGGACAAAACAGAAGAGACTCATAAATATGGGGAACAAACTGAGGGTTACTGGAGGGGTTGTGGGAGGGGGGATGGGCTAAATGGGTAAGGAGCACTAAGGAATCTACTCCTGAAATCACTGTTGCACTATATGCTAATTAATTTGGATGTAAATTTTAAAAAATAAAAAATAAAATTAAAAAAAGAAAAAAGAAGATATAGGGTATCAGAATGGATTAAAAACAAGATCCATCTATATTCCGCCTACAAGAGACTGATTGCAGAACTAAAGATACGTGCAGATTGAAAGTGGGATGGGGAATCATCTACCATGCTATTGGACGTCAAAAGAAAGCTGGAGTAGCCATACTTATATCAAACAAACTAGAATTTAAAACAAAATGTAACAAGAGATGAAGAAGGGCATTATACCATAATTAACGGGTCTATCCACCAAGAAGATCTAACAAATATTTATGCCCCCAACGTAAAAAACTTAAATATACAAATCAATTAATAACAAATATTTAACAAACTCATTGATAGTAATACTATAATGGTAGGGGATTTTAATACCCCACTTACAATAATGGACAGATCATCTAAGCAGATAATCAACATAGAAACAATGGCTTTGAATGACACACTGGAATGGATGGACTGAACATATATATTCAGAAAATTTCATCCTAAAGCAGCAGAATACACATTTTTTCTCAAGTGCACATGGAACATTCTCCAGAATAAATCACACATGGAATCATAAATCAGTCCTCAATAGATACAAAAAGATTGAGATCATATCATGCATATTTTCAGATCACAATGCTATGCAACATGAAATCACAAGAACAATATTTGGAAACAATATTTGGAAAGCCTCCAAATAATGGAAGTTAAAGAACATCCTACAAAATAATGAATGGGTCAACCAGTAAATTAAAGAAGAAAGGGGGAGAAAATACATGGAAGCCAATGAAAATGAAAACACAACATCGAAACCCCTTAGGATGTAGCAAAGGCAGTCCTAAGAAGAACATACATTGCAATTCAGGCCTACCTCAAAAAGCAAGAAAGATCCCACATACAGAATCTAACTTTAAACCTAAAGGAACTAGAAAAAGAGCCGAAAATAAAGCCTAAAGCCAAAAGCCAGCAAAAGAAGGGAAATCATAAAGAGTAGAGAAAAAATAAATGATATAGAAACAAATAAAAGCAGTCAAACAGATCAATGAAACTAAGAGCTAGTTCTTTGAAAGAATAAACAAAACTGATAAACGCTTAGCCAGACTTATCAAAAATAAAAGAGAAAGGACCCAAATAGAAAAAAATCACAAATGAAACAGGAGAGATCAAAACTAACCCCACAGAAGTACAACTAATTATAAGAGAATACTATAAAAAATTATATGCCAACAAATTGGGCCATCTGGAAGAAATGGACAAATCCTAGAAACATACACTACCAAAAATGATACAGTAAGAAAGAGAAAATTTGTATATACCCAAGCCAGCAAAGAAATTAAATCAGTTATCAAAAATCTCCCAACAAACGAGAGTCCTGGTCCAGATGGTTTCCCAGGGGAATTCTACCTTAATTTAAAGACATTTAAAGAATAATCTTTTCAAACTGTTCCAAAAAATAGAAATGGAAAGAAATCTTCCAAACTTAGCCTATGAAGTCAGCATTACCTTGAATCCAAAAACAAACAAAGACCCAACAAAAAGAAGAATTATAGGCCAATATCCCTGATGAACCTGGACACAAAAATTCTAAAAAGGATATGAGCAAACTGAATTCAACAGTACATTAAAAGATTTATTCACCAAGATCAAGTGGGATTTATTTCTGGGCTGCAGGGCTGGTTTAATGCTTGCAAATTAATCAATGTGATACACCACATTAATAAAAGAAAGGATAAGAAAAATATGATCCTCTCAGTATGTGCAGAAAAAGCATTTGACAAAATACAGAACCCTTTCTAAATAAAAACCCTCAAGAAAGTAGAGATATAAGGAACATACCTCAACATCATAAAGGGTATATAAGAAAGACCTATAGCTAATAACATCCTCAATGGAGAAAAACTGAAAGCTTTCCCCCTTAGGTGAAGAACATGATAAGGATGTCCATTCTCACCACTGCTGTTCAACATAGCACTGCAAGCCCTAGACTCAGTAATCAGACACAAAATGAAATAAAAGCCAACCAAATCAGGCAAGGAAGAATTCAAACTTTCACTCTTCACAGATGACATGATACTCTACGTGAAAAACCTGAACGACTCCACCAAATAACTGCTAGAACTGATATAGGAATTCAGCGAAGTTGCAAGATATAAAATCAATGTAACAGAATCAGTTGCATTTATATACATAAGTAGTGAAGCAGCAGAAAGAGAAATTAGGGAATTGATCCCATTCACAAGTGCACCAAAAACCATAAGATAACTAGGAATAAACCTAACCAAAGAGATAAAAGATCTGTATGCTGAAAACTAAAGAAATCTCATGAAAGAAATTGAAGAAGACACAAAGAAACGGAAAAATATTCCATAACCATGGGTTGGAAGAACAAATACTGTTAAAATCTCTATACCATCCAAAGCAATATACACATTCAATGAAATCCCAATCAAAATAATGCAGCATTCGTCACAGAGCTAGAACAATTTTAAAATTTTTATGGAACGAAAAAAGACCCAGGATAGCCATGTAATGTTGAAAAAAAAAAAAACAAAACTGGAGGCATCACAATTCTGGACTTCAGGCTGTGTTACAAAGCTATAATCATCAAGACAGTATGGTACTGGCACAAAAACAGTTACATAGATCAATGGAACAGAATAGAGAACACAGAAACGGACCCACAAATGTATGGCCAACCAAATTTCAACAAATCAGGAAAGAATACCCAATGGAAAAAGACAGTCTTTTCAACAAATGGTATTGGGACAAGTGGATGGCAATATGAAGAAGAATGAAACTGGACCACTTTCTTACACCATACAAAATAATAAATTTAAAATGAATGAAAGATCTAAATGTGAGACAGGAAACTATCAAAATCCTACAGGAGAAAACAGGGATCAACCTCTTTGACTTAGGCCTCAGAAATTTCTTACTAGACATGTCTTCAGAGGCAAGGGAAACAAAAGCAAAAAGGAACTACTGGGACCTCATCAAAATAAAAAGCTTCTGCACAGTGAAGGAAACAATCAGCAAACTAAAAGGCAACCGACAGAATGGGAGAAGGTATTTGCAAATGACATATCAGATAAAGGGTTGTATCCAAAATCTATGAAGAACTTTTCAAGCAAAAAACAAATAATCCAGTAAAGAAATGGGCAGAGACATGAATAGACACTTTTCCAAAGAAGACATCCAGATAGCTAACAGACACATGAAAAGATGCTCAACATAACTAATTATCAAGGAAATACAATCAAAACCACAATGTGATATCACCTCACACCTGTCAGAATGGCTTAAATTAACAACTCAGGCAACAACAGATGTTGGCAAGGATGCAGAGAAAGGGGAAATTTTTTTCACTGTTGATGGGAATGCAAACTGGTGCAGCCACTCTGGAAAACTGTATGGAGGTTCTTCAAAAAATTAAAAACAGAACCATCCCACAGCCCAGCAATTCCACTAGCAGTTATCTATCCAAAGGAAACAAGAATGCTGATTTGAAGGTGCACATGCATTCCAATATTTATAGCAGTGCTATCAACTATGGCCAAATTATACTATAAGCCCAAGTGACCATCAACTAATGAATGGATAAAGATGTCAAAAAGAATTAAATCTTGCCTTTTACAACAATGTGGATGGAATAAGTCAGTCAGAAAAAGACAAATATCATTTGATTTTACTCATATATAGAATTTAAGAAACAAAACAGATGAATGTAGGGGAAGGGAAGGAAAAATAGGGTAAAAACAGAGAAGGCAGCAAACTCTAAGAGGCTTAACTATAGAGAACAAACGGGGATGTGGGAAGGGTTGTGGGTGGGGGGATGGGCTAAATGGGTGACGGGCATTAAGGAGGGCACTTGTTGGGATGTGCACTGTTATATGTGAGAGATGAATCACTAAGTTCTACTCCTGAAACCAATACTACACAAAATGTTAACTAACTTGAATTAAAGAAATAAAAATAAAAATAAAGACAAGAATCTCATTCCTAAGAAAGTGATAAGAAATACTTATGTTCTCCCTCCATTTCTAAAACAGGCCAGACACTGGGATTGAAAACATTCCAAAGTAAGGGACCAGATCTTTGAGTATGCAGAATTCAGATAATGGTTTGAGAAAATGTATGTGAAGTGTCCTGCAGATAGGCCTGGCCATTCTAGAGACTCAATAAAAAAAAAAAAGTGCATATGTAACTATAATTTCTACTCCCTCCCCCTTTTATCAGCTGAGAACATCATGTGTATGCCCTTTATGCTTACCTGCTTTATATGAAGCCCAGATCTTAGTACATTTTACAAGTTTCATACATGTTTTCTCATGACAGACATTTTGGGGGTGTTGATTTCTTATTAAAAATTTGTCAGTAATGACTAGGAATCAGTATATGTACCATTTAATCATTCCTTCAATACTTAGGGGAAGCCATCAATAGTAATACCTATCAAGACACTAACTTCCTACTTGGAAACTAAGGGAAGTGATCATCGATTCACGTATTTAATATTGAAAGAATATATGATATCCTTCAAATAATTAGCAAACATCCGCTAATTTAATTAATGGTAGCCCTTTTAATGGAATATTATGCCAACTTTTAGCATCATATTTTCAAGGAAAGTTTAACAAAATGGGAATTGCTTCCCACAAGGTAATATTGACAGGCCAAAGCATAGGAAATTAGGCAGCTAAGAATTGTCTATAACAAGCATTTAAAAAATTTAAAGTTGAATTCCTTTTCTCTTTTTCTAATTTCAAAAATTAGCAGGTATTTCTCTTAATTAAAAAAATGCAGTATTATAAACATGGCCTTGAGGGTATGATTAAACATCTTTAAACAGTCCTGAAAATTTGGCTTGTTCTGTTTCACAGCAGAAAATAGTGTCCAAAATCATGGTATGGTAATGTGAACTATAGATTTCTATGTCTTTTTTAAATATACATGGAATTCCTTCTCAAAAGTAAAAATAATAAAAATTTCATGCTACACTGAGTTTTTCTTATTTTTTTAACTTTTATTTTAATTCCAGTTAGTTACCAGAGAGTGTTATATTAGCTTCAGGTGTACAATATAGTGTTTCAACAATTCCATACTCCATGAGTATGATCCAGTACTCATCAAGACAAATACTCTCCTTAATTCCCATCACTTATTTAACCCATCTCCGTGCCCACCTTCACTCTGATAGCCATCAATTTGTTCTCTACAATGAACTCTATTTCTTGTGTTGTGTGTCTTTTTTTTCAGTTATTCATTTGTTTTGTTTCCTAAATTCCACATGAGTGAGATTATATGGTATTTTTCTTTCTCTGACTTGCTTATTTCACTTAACATTATACTAACTCTATCTATGTCATTGCAATTGCAAGATTTCATTGTTATTTAAGGATGAATCATATTCCATTATATATATATATATGTATATATGTATATATATATATATATTCCATTATATACATACATCATATACATATCCATTATATACATAATATATATTATCTTATATATATAATATCATATATATTATTTATATATATATATATGTGAGTGTGTGTGTGTGTGTGTGTGTGTGTGCATATATATATATCACCTCTTTATCCATTCATCACTGGATAGACACTTGGGCTGCTTCCATATCTTGGCTATTATAAATAATGCTGCCATAAACATTGGAGTGAATGTCTCCCTTTAAATTTTTTTTAAATATTTATTTATTTTTGAGAGAGAGAGATAGAGCTCAAGCAGGTGAGGGGTAGAGAGGTAGACACAGAATCTGAAGCAGGTTCTAGGCTCTGAGCTGTCAGCACAGAGCCCGACACAGGGCTTGAACCCATGAACCATGAAATTGTGACCTGAGCTGAAGTCGGATGCTTAACCAACTGAGCCACCCAGGCACCCCTCCATGAATCCCTTTAAATTAATGTTTTTGGTACTCTGTGTATAAATACCCAGTAGTGCATTTGCTGGATGGAAAGTTAGTTCTATTTTTAACTTTTTAAGGAAACTCCATACTGTTTTCCACAGTGGCTACACTAGTTTGCATTCTCACCAACAGCGCATAAGTGAGTGTTCCTTTTTCTCCACATCTTCACCAACACCTGCTGTTTCTTATGTTGTTGACTTTTAACCATTCTGACAAGTATGAGGTGATATCTCATTGTAGTTTTTATTTGCATTTCCCTGATGATGAGTAATGTTGAGCATCTTTTCATGTGTCTGTTGGCCATCTGGATATCTTCTCTGCAGAAATGTCTGTTCATGTAATGGTGGGTTTATTTCTGGCTTTTCTATTCTGTTCAATTGATCTATGTGTCTATTTTGTGCCAGCGCCATACTGTTTTGATGGCTACTGCTTTGACATATAACTTGAAATCTGAAATTGTGATGCTTCCAGCTTTGCTTTGCTTTTTTTAAGATTGTTTTGGCTATTCTTTTTTATTTTTATTTTTTGTGGTTCCATACACATTTTTTAGGATTGTTTGTTGTAGTGAAAAATGCTGTTTGTATTTTGATAGGGATTACATTAAATGTTCAGATTGCTTTGGATGATATAGACATTTTAACAATATTTCCTCTTCCAATTCATGAGCACGGAATGTGTTTTCTTTTCTTTGTGTCCCCTTCAGTTTCTTCCATCAGTGTTTATTTTTTCAGAGTGCAGGTTTTTCACCTTTTTGGTTAAAATATTCCTAGAAGTCTTATTATTTTGGGTGAAGTTGTAAATGAGATTACTTTCTTTTTTTACATTTCTGCTGCTTCATTATTGGTATATAGAAATGCAACAGATTTCTTATATTGATTTTGTATCCTTCGACTTTATTGAATTAGTTTATCAATTCTAGCAGTTATTTGGTGGAGTCTTTCAGGTTTTCTATAGAGTATCATGTCATTTGCAAATAGTGAAAGTTTTACTTCTTCCTTACCAATTTTTATATCTTTTATTTCTTTTTGTCATCCTGTGGCTAGGACTTCCAGTACTCTGTTGGATAATAGTCATGAGAATGAACATCTTTGTCTTGTTCCTGAGCTTAAGGGGAAAGCTCAGTTTTCTCCCTTTAAGGATGATGTTAGTTGTGTATTTTTCATAAATGGCCTACATTATGTTGAAGTATGTTCTCTCTAATCTTACTTGGTTGAGGGTTTTTATTATGTATGCATGTTATACTTTGTCAAACGCTTTTTCTGTGTCTACTGGAACGATCATATGGTCTTGTCCTTTCTCTAATTGATGTGATACATCACGTTGATTGGTTGCAAATTTTGAGCCATACTTGCAACTAAGGAATAAATCCCACTGGATCATGGTAAATGATTTTTTAAATATATTATTGAATTTGGTTTGCTAGTATTTTATTAAAATTTTTGCATATATGTTCGTCAGGAATATTGGCCTGTAGTTCTCTTTTTTGTGGTGTCTTTTTTTTTAAGTTATTTATTTATTTTGAGAGAGAGAGAGAGAGAGAGAACATGAAAGAGTGAAGGGCAGAAAAAGAGAATTCCAAGCAGTTCATTTTCTCCAATATAAGTACTCCAGCTTTCTTTTGACATCCATTTGCATGATAAATCTTTCACCATCATCTCACTTTCAATCTGCAAGGGTCTTTAGGTCTAAATTGAATGTCTTGTAGGGGCACCTGGGCGGCTCAGTTGGTTTCAGTGTCCAACTTTTAATTCTGGCTCAGGTTATGATCTCATACGTTAGACTCTGTGTTGACAGCACGGAGCCTGCTTGGGATTCTCTCTCTCTCTCTCTCTCTCTCTCTCTGTCTGTCTCTCCCTCTCTCTCTCTCTCAGCCCTCCCCCACTCACCATCTCTCTTTCAAAATAAATAAACATTTTAAATAAATAAATAAAGCCTCTTATAGGCCACATATAGATGGATCTTGTTTTTTATCCATTCTGACACCCCATGTCTTTTGATTAGAGCATTTAGTCCATTTACATGCAAAGTAATTACTGATAAATACATATTTATTTTCATTTTATTACTTATTTTGTTTTTGTTTCCAAAGATTTTTTGTCGTCTTTTCTTGTCTTTCTTTCATGTTTTGCTGACCTTCTTTAGTGATATATTTGGATTTCTTTGTTTTTATTTTTTACATATATATGAGTGGGTTTTGATAAATGGTTACCATAAGGTTTGTGTATAACCTCTTTTGTATATATCTATCTATATTAAAGTTTGAACGCATTCTTTTCTCCTCTCCTCATTACTCTTTCTACTTTCTTCTTCTAGGACTCCTATAATACAAATGTTATTACATTTGATGGAGTTGCTGAGTTCCCCAAGTCTATTCTCATTTTGCATAATTCTTTTCCCTCTCTTTTGTTTAGCTGATTATATTACTCTGCCTTGTAGGTCATTAACTCATTCCTCTGCTTTTTCCAGCCTGCTGTTCATTCCATCAACTGTGTTTCTCATTTAGTTTATTGAGCCCTTTATCTCTCCTATGTTATTCCTTATCTCTGTGTTAAGGGTCTCACTCATGTTTTCCACTTCTCAAATCCAGTGAGTATCCTTATGATCACTGTTTTAAATTTTCTATCATGCCTATTACTTATATCTGTTTCACTTAGATCTCTGGCTGTGGCCTTGTCTTATTCTTTCATGTGGGATAAATTTCTCTGTATCTTCATTTTGTCTAACTATATCTGTTTCTCTATGTTAAGAAATTCTGTTGTGTCTTCTGCTTTTGAAAGCAGTGACTTTATGAAGAAGAGGTTCTGGAGTGCCCTGCAGGGCAGTGTCTTCTGTTCACAAGAACCTGACACTTCAGGAGAGTTTTCTATGTGTGTTGCTTATGATCTGGTGTTGTGTCTGTATCTCTTTCTTTTAATGACGTTTTTTTTCACTGACTCTGCTTGTCAGTGTGGTGTGCTTGCTCTCTGTGGTGTTAGTAGGACTCAGGCAGGACAGCTGTGAGGGGGCATGCTTGCTGGGGAACTTGGGGGTGGGGTGGTGGTGTTAGCAAAATTTGTGCTAGACCACTAGTACTATGCAGGAATCCCTGAAGCACTGTGGTGGCTGAGGGCATGAGTCTGGGCACTGCATACAAGGTTGGCTGGGGGCATGCAACTGAGCATAGCATGCAAAAGCACCTATAGGCATCCAGCTGGGTACCGGATGCCTGGGGGTGTGCAGTGGCACCCAGGGGCACCTGGCTGGGTACAGTGTGTTGACGTTGGCTGGGAACACAAAACTGAGCCCGGTGGAGGGGATGTTCAAGGAGTGTGGTAGCAGCTGTGACCTGGTATTTGGACGGGGTGCTCATGCAGCTTTAACAATATTTTCCCTGAGCCCATGGCCAGCCTGCTGGGAGTAGGTGAGTCCCCAGGAGAACTTGTGGGCATTGTGCACTGCTAGCAGGTCAGGTAACACCTGTGCAGTGCTGCCTCCCACAGGTGTTTGTATTTATGTTGAGGGACTGGGGAGGAAAGTGGCACATGCCAGCTCCCTAATTTTTGTAGTTCTCTAAGATGCTCCAAAATCAGTTTGAACAGATCTGTCTCACATTTGCCTCTGGCATTGTGTAAACGGTCGTTTTTATGTTCTGTCTCTATGCAGGCTACTGTCTCTTTAAGGGCAGAGACTCAGCTATTGCTCACCCCCCAAGGTTGCCCAGTGCTGAGTCAGCTGATTTTCAAAGTTCCAGGTTCCAAGTCCCATTGGTTATGCAAAGTCCTGGAATTCAGCCTCTTTGGTTTTTAAAGCCAAATGTTATGTGGATTAGCCTTCCCCATATGAGCTCCCTGGTGCCATGGCCTGTTTCTCTGCTCTTTCTGTGCACACAGTTCCCTCTTTCTTGCTGGCAGCCTCCTTCTGCATTTCTTCCCTTCCTAGCTTTTGAGATGCAGCTTCTCTATATTTAGTTGTGGAGTTTGTCCTACCAATCTTCAAATCACTCTCCTGTTTACCAACTTGGATGTGGAAGGTACCTAACTAAAAACGTGGGGCAGGGTGAGCTCAGGGTCCTCCTACTCTGCCATCTTCCCAAGCTCCCCCTGCTTTACTGATGTAACCATTGCTTCTATGTTTTGTAATCTCGATGATGGAGATGGTATTACCAATTCCCTAGTAAGACTTACACTAAGAATTTGCTTCTTTGAGGTTTAAATTTGTATGCATCTAGATTAATGAGTTTTATCTAATCTTTTAGAACTGCTCATGGTTACCTTCATTATAGTTTCTCATTAGGAAATAGACAATCCGAATTAAGTCAATCCTATTTTTCTCTGTTTTCCATGAAATTAAATCTGTGTCATTTACAAACGCTGATATTTTTCTTTTTTTAAATAAATGAAGAGATAAGCCAAAAGATTTTTTCTCTCTCTCTTCATGGTTGAATATTACATAAAGAATGCTTCTTCATAATGACTTTTTTTTAGGCATAGAGGAAATTTTAGTTTTAAACCATGCTTTTTAGAAATGTTGTCAGAGCAGTTAATAAGATCTATAGTAATCTGGAGAATAACTATGAAAGTGTAAGTCCTATTAGCATATATAGTAACTACCCAGCCAAATCATCCACACTTGTGCTGCTCTTGGATCAAAGTGACAGAACAATAAAACAGAAATGCTTACCCCATAATAATTGTGAGAAGAGCAATGCAGCAAAGATAGAACTCTTACTGATATTTCATTGTAGCAAATTTAGTAGATTCATTTTGTTTTATATATTTTTTAGTGTTTATTTATTTTTAGAGAAAGAGAAGGAGGGTGTGGAGGGGCAAAAGTAGAGGGAGAGAAATTTCCAAGCAGGTTCCCCTTTGTCAGCACAGAGCCTGAGGCAGGGCTCCATCTCATGAACCCTGAAATCATGACCTGGGCTGAAATCAAGAGTCAGACACTAAACTGACTGAACCACCCCGTCACCCCCTAGTAGATTGATTTTACATCATTGTCAGAAACATGAGGAAACAAATTAAGATAACTTCAATTAAAAGTCTGTCCTATAAAAACTATATTCCTATTCATTCTTTACTTTTTATTCTTTATAGCCCTCTCTACAAGATTTCATCATATGGTCATTGAGAAGTAATTGTTCAGGGATCATTAATGGGTTCAAAGAATTTTGAAAATACTTGCTAACTATATTGTTGGGAAAGATCTCTCCAGGGCTGAAGAGCTGGGTTTTTTTTTATATGTTTTTATTTTATTTTTGAGAGAGAGAGAGACAGACTGTGAGTGGGGGAGGGGTACAGAGAGAGGGAGACAGAATCTGGAGTAGGCTCCAGGCTCTGAGCTGTCAGCGCAAAGCCTGATGTGGGGCTTGAACTCACTGATTGCGAGATCATGACCTGAGCCGAAGGGATGCCCAACCGAATGAGCCACCCAGGCACCCCGAAGAGCTGTTTCTAAAACCTGTTCATGTTTGGTTAATTGCCAACCTCACAATGCCATCTTAGGCTTATGATTTTCTTGATCTTATGTTCAACAACAGTCAACTAACAAATAAATCAAATCAACAGCCAACAACAGTAAAATTCTTGGTAAAAAATTGAAGGTTATATTTTGGTAAAAGGAGATCTGAAAGGAAATTTGAAGACCTAGACTTTTATAGGCTACCATTAATTGGTTAAATTTATAAATTTGTGAGACACCTTTTTTTTTTTTTTAATTTTTTTAGCCAAATAATTCTGGAAGATTCAACCCAATGACCTTTAATTTCCCCTCAACCCCTATATTTTCTAGGAAACTTGGATGTTTCTTAAATATGTATAGACTCCCACAACATACCCATTTTTGAGGGGCAACTTATTTCTTCTTTGGGGAATCCTGAGTTAGGGTTAGGGTTAGGGTTAGAGTTAGGGTTAGGGTTAGAAACAGATTCCACAGAGAGCACATCATTTAAGGCATGTTTCTGAAGTAAGACTATATACTTGTAAAGAAGTTTGAAGCAGTTCCTGGAAGTGTGTAAAAGAGATCACATGTGTATTTTAGACCATGAGTAATTTTGATTATGGATTATAAACTGATTTTTTTGTCTTTGTTTCTTTAGTACACTGCAGGCCGCATAGTAGTTTCAGTATACATTCATAAATTAAATTTCTCCATTCCCCCAATAAACCAGCATTTAACAATTAGCTTCTATGTAAGGGAGCCCTAGAGGAAGTTAGGTTCTTAATTGTTATAGCACTGCTTATCAGGAACTCAGTAGGTGTTCAGTAGCTCATTGTAATGATGGATGATGCCTATTTTTATGCAAGACTTGGCTTTATGTAGCTATTTGTCATTGCTTTTGATTATACCTTTTTTGCATAACATCTGTTAGGGCTTAGAGACCAGTGATGTTATTTTATAAGATTATCCCCTTTAGTTGTATAGGCATGTTCTAAGATATTTAGAGCCCTTGTACTTCTACAATCTGGTCATCTTAATATAAATATTCTGTATAACTAGAGTAAAAATCTTAAAAAGCAATATAAAAGCAAATATCAGTAATTTTCTCAAATAAGATATCACCTTTCTTTCAAACGTACCATACAGCAATGGATTTTGGGCTTTCCCTTCCCAGAGATAACAGTGGATAGAGGTTACAGGTAGCTGGAGATATAACTGGTGGCCTGTAGGTAGTAAATGGAATGTGGATATTTAGAGCTTATATATAAAAATAAATCAAAGCACTTTTAAAAATGTAATGACATAAATACCCACAGTTATGCAGTGACTTTGTGTACTTAATGAAACAGTCATTTAATCAAATACATTTTTAGACCTAGCATCTATTTGTAGTAGGTGCTAAAATGGTTAGCAGTTTGGGCTTTGGGTTCAAATCTGTCTGCAACTATTCATCTTTCTTATTCTCCCAAACCCTTTCACCTTAAATGTAACAAGACATATAACTTGCTAGGAACATCGAACACCAAGCAAATGATAAGCAATATCAGCAAAAGGGTTAAGTATGTGCATTCACTCTGTTGTTGAATCTGATCACATAGTTATAGATCTTATTTTATTTGTTTATTTACTTGGTTGTTTACTTTCTATAGGCACTAGTTTTTATACCTATGAGTAATAGAAACAATGTATATCAGCAGGATGCTTTTAACTAATAAGTTAATAGATTTATCCGACACTGACACTTTGTCAATCTAGATTACTAGGACCCCTTAATATATCAAAAACATCTTGTTACGTCAAGCCAAATGATGTACATGTTATGTTTTCCCAAGACTAACTTCTTTTAATACCTTTTTATACATTATAATCCCTTGAAACATATGTAATATATAAATTAAATTAATTAAGTAAATTATTACATCAGGGACAACAAGGGTAAAATACCACCTGCTATTTTGTTGATTTTTAATAAACACTAGGTTGTGAAGAAATATTAACTAGAGTATATACATGTGCATTTATGGGTAAACTAACTCACTACAGACAATATCTATTTCAGTGTATGACCATCACTATGATTTTCCAATATGATTGGAATTCATTAAGTAATTATGAATGCATAGTACTTCAGTTTAAAATAAATTTAAAAGGATCTGCTAAACAAGTATGTCATAAGCTATTTACAAACTACAGTTATGCTCATTTATTTCTTGCTTTCCAGACTTGAAACTGGATTACATGGTTAAGGTTTAAAAGGTAGTGCAGAATAATTATTGTACTCATATACATTTCGATGAACAACTGCAGTAAGCATAAATAATAGTTGATCACCACAATCAAGACTTCTAAAAGAAATAAACTGCTGAGAATGCAAACATTGAAGGAGGAAACCTAACAGGAGACAGAGAATAGTAAGATCCAAAGAGGTTTATTCTTCCCTGTGCACTATTTTTCTCAGCCCTCATTAGGTTCATCACTTTACAGTCTTTTTTAAAAATTTTTTTTAACGTTTATTTATTTTTGAGACAGAGAGAGACAGAGCATGAACGGGGGAGGGTCAGAGAGAGGGAGACACAGAATCCGAAACAGGCTCCAGGCTCTGAGCACAGAGCCCGACGTGGGGCTCGAACCCACGGGCCGTGAGATCATGACCTGAGCCAAAGTCGGCCGCTTAACCGACTGAGCCACCCAGGCGCCCCACTTTACAGTCTTTTACAAGAATACAATCTCAGTCAGTCATTGGCAAGAAGAAATATTTGGATGACTAGATTACATTCTTGTTTACATTAGTGATCTAATGTAATAATACTAAGCTTTGACAATACAGTTCACAAAGGCATAAAATCCTCAATTTACTGTCATTTCCACATTTGGTAAACTATGCAGATGAGTTATACTTACAACTTAACTTGTTGTGTCTTTACTATGTTATAGGTATAATATAGGTGTTGTGGACATATCCGTGAATAATAGAGATACTGTCTCTGTCCTCTTGGAGATTGCAGTCTACTAGAAATAGAGATTTAAACCAGTAATTCTAGAACTGATGACCATGCCTAAAGAGAAACATATCCTCTTTAGGAAACTGTCAAAAGCATTTGCTGAAGGATTTTCTTTAAGGTTTATAGAAGAGATAAAAATTCAAGAGCTGTTTGGGTGATTGCAAGCTCTTAATATATACCTATGCATGTTTGATTTAGTGTTAGGAAGTCCCACAGATTGGAAAATACCAAAAGAAACAAAGATGTCAATGTAATAAATTGAAACATGAAAAAAGTACTGTTTTTCTTACACTTTAATTTTATTTATTTTTTTATGTTTATTTTTGAGAGAGACAGAAACAGGGTGCAAGTGGGGGAGGGGCAGAGAGAGAGGGAGACAGAATCTGAAGCAGGCTCTAGGCTCTGAGCTGTCAGCACAGAGCCTGAGGCAGGGCTCAAACCCACAAACTGTGAGATCATGACCTGAGCCAAAGTCAGACACTTAACCAACTGAGCCACCCAGATGCCCCTGTGTTTTTCTTATAGTTTTAAGGTAAAAGTTAAAATATAAATCTTTGCAGGATAAAAATGAGCAGGACTATTTTAAAATGTATGTCTACATGGAACTTCAAAGTTTAGAGCTGGCTCAAATAAAGTTGAACATTTCTATAAATAATTGAAAATTTGATAGAGCGGATCTTTAATTTTTATAGGTTTTTATCATTAGAACGTTGTGCTGTTTTAAATCTGAATTCCCCAGTTTTTGGAAATAAACATGTTAATTGCTAATTACCAAACTCTAATGGCTGTATTGTTTTTTATCTTATATTTCAGAAAAGTTCTTAGAAAATTCAATTTATCATCGTATTTAAAACCGATCTGCATTTAAGGATTTCCAGGAGGTTCAATAAAAGAGTATACTTACTTGAGGATGTGATAGTAGCTTCTGCTGAAGTATCTGCATTTAGTTCAGGATAGTGTTCTTCTTGGGTGGCAATCAAAATGGTGTTGCCTGATGACATGGAGATACTTCCCATATACTCAGTTTGTCTATTGTTAGTACTTACCGGAAAATGCAGCTTAGATAAAAAATAGCCACACTACTTGCAAAAATAGAGCTGTAAGGCCTTAAAAATAATTTTTAAGATTTAACTGAAAAGAGTAGTTGCTATACATAGCATTTTACATTGATACATGTTCAGACTCACTGTGTTGAAATGATTTTCAGTTTGTGCCTTTCTGTTTTTCACAATTCCTCTGTTTTACATTCTGGTTCTAAGGCATATGTAGGGCAAATGCCAGCATCAAATTAGGATACAATTAATGATAATCATAGGGTCTTAATGAAGGGAAAACGGCTACGGTTTGCTGGCTATTCTAAAAACTTCATTATGTAGCAGAATAAACTAGCATAAATATGCTGTTTCCTGTTACAGACTTCTAAATTTTTTTACCGTTTTATTTATTTTTAAGACAGGGAGAGACAGAGCATGAACAGGGGAGGGTCAGAGAGAGGGAGACACAGAATCTGAAACAGGCTCCAGGCTCTGAGCTGTAAGCACAGAGCCCGACGCGGGGCTTGAACTCACGGACCCCCGAGATCATGACCTGAGCCGAAGTCAGCCGCTTAACCGGCTGAGCCACCCAGGTGCCCCTCGTGTTACAGACTTCTAACCTGTTCATAATATAGAGCGGACAGTCATGCAGCTGACTGGGGTATAGCAGGAAAAATATTACTGTAGGTGCATTAATTTAAAATGGAATTAGATTGTTATAAATTGGGAAGGAAAAATAAAGTATGAAATAGAAACATTCCTTTTGCTGCACTCAAATAGGGACTACAGGGCAATTTCAAATAAGAGGATTTCCTGTTTTATTCAGCGTGAGATCACTTTATTTACTTTGTGTTTCTTTTGTTTTGTTTTTGTTTTTTCTTTCTTTTTCTCTTCTGTATGTACTCTGGCAAGGTCAACAGTCTATCTGGAGCATTCTGCAGCCACCCGTTTATTTTAAAGAACCAACTTTCTGTAGTGTTAAAATCCTTCCTTTGTCACTTATGAGATATTATCTTGCCTTTCTTCTTCTTGCCTGTTGTGTGTATACATCCAAATAACAGATGGTCTATTTCCTCCAACTCCTATATGAGTCAGCAGACTGTGATCAGTCTATAGATACAGCATTATTTTTGACTTTCAAGATATATGCCTAATCTTCTTATTAATTGGATGATTTGACTATGAGAAGTATTTCTTGACCAAGGTTCAAATAGTTTACTGTATTATGTCAGTAATATATAATATGATATTTTGCTATTGCTAGTATTATTCAGTGTTAACTGGTAAAATATTGCAAATCTAAGAAATGTCTATTAGAATTCAGTATCTTGAATAATTTAATAAAAGAGTAAGAACTAGATAATTATTTGAACTGTGGATGAGGGGAAAGTTGACCCAAATCAAAATTTTGTTGGGAGTTGAGCACGTTACATATGAAATAGAAAAAATGAAAATGGAATGGCAACAGAAAAAATGAAAATTGAATTGAAATTTAATTAAAGAGGAGCATACTCCAGAAATAAGTGTGATACTCAAGAGTTAACACCATGTGCCCATTAGGCCATTATTTACCCATATTGTGTGAGGTATTTGTTTTCTAAAGAGAGATCTTTACAGATATTTTGTCCCAATCTCTCCCTTGATTCTTAACAATGAGGTCAGCTGGGCGCCTGGGTGGCGCAGTCGTCCAACTTCAGCCAGGTCACGATCTCGCGGTCCGTGAGTTCGAGCCCCGCGTCAGGCTCTGGGCTGATGGTTCGGAGCCTGGAGCCTGTTTCCGATTCTGTGTCTCCCTCTCTCTCTGCCCCTCCCCCGTTCATGCTCTGTCTCTCTCTGTCCCAAAAATAAATAAAAAAACGTTGAAGAAAAAAAAAATTGAAAAAAAAAAAAAGAAAAAAAAACCAATGAGGTCAGCAATGTAGATTATAGTCTTTTATATACTTTACAGTGTTTAATGCTATATGATTGCTGAGAATATATGAATTGTTTGGCAAGATGGTATATTCTAAAGTATCCTGTAAAATATATGTGCCAGGTTTCAAGGATGTGCAGTTTTTAGAAATATTTTCTCCTCAATAAGGTATATGTCCTCTGGATTCCTTCATGAGCCATGAAGCTATATATGGTATGAAGTACAATCCCAAACCCTGACCATTGCCTATGACATAACTTTAGGATAGCCAAAGGAGGATGTGTTAGGAACAACATGTGTTTTTAAGATGTGATTTTTGGATAAATATTTAGTGAATAAACCAAAGAATGAAGACATTTGTTAGTGACCAGATTATCCTTATCCTTAATTACCCCAAATGCAGAGTGTCTTTTCAAAAACACAGCTCTTTCCATGTCATTTATCTATTTTAACCCTCTGATGACAAACCATTTCCTTCATGGTAAAGTCAAATTCACAGTTAGTGTTGGTGTATTTCAGGGTTCTGTCCTTGGCAGCTTTCTCTGCTACTCTTTGTTTATTTTTCCTGCATAATTAAGTCTGTTTCCATGACTTTGGTTAATACTCATCTATATCTTCTCTCCACACTTACATTTTTAAAACTCCGCTCTATAAATCTGGCACCTGCCATTTTATCAGCTAAAATTTAACCTCTCATGTCTCTATCTAACTCATGCTCTTACTTGCAAACCCAGCTATTCTTGACTCAATTTTATTCCACCATCACTGTAGTATTGTCAAGGCCATGGTATAGTAGAAAACAACCAAAAAAATCTCAGTGCCTTAAAAAAACACAAGAATTTGTTCCATAAACTTAGAAGTCTACATGACTTGGCTGGGGATTTTGTTCACCATAGCTTTTAACTCAAGGACGTAGGCTGTTGAGGCAGAAACTATCAACAGTATATGTTAAAGGGAAAGAATATGGAACATCACACTCTGACTTCTAAAGTTTCCTCATGAAAAGTAGAGATGTTACTTCTGGAATTTCTTTAGATAAAGTAAGTCATGTGGCTACACTTTCCCACAAAGGGCAACTTCCATGTTCTTGGAGAAAGAACATAAATAATGTGTTGTAAAATCCCTAAGGACTATTATATCCACCCTCTTGCTTAAGCTATTCACTAAATACTTATCTTTACCCTTCTTGGCTAGATATTATTGTCCATATTCTATCACCAAATATTATTAATGTCAGTTCCTAAGTATCTCTCATGTCTGTTTCTTCATCTCCTACTGCTACTCAAACCAGATAATATTTTCTGTAGACTACTGCATCACCTTTATTACTCTCTGGCTCCAAATTTACCATGCCATGATCCATTCCCAATACTATAACTAGAGGATGTCCTAAAATATGGATTGAATTTTATCTGTCCTATTCTTACAATTTCTCAATACTATGGTTTCAATTCAATCTATAGTTTTAGTTCCAAGCCTCCTGGCTTGGAATACAAGGTGTTTCATGGTTGGAACCTGGTCTACTTTTCTATTCTCATCTCACACCTCTCCTCTCTGATACTTTTTTATGCTTCTAGCATAATGCACTACTTGTTATTCTCCCCAAGCAAATCATCCCTTCTTATATTGTTAAACATTGTACATACTCTCTTTTTGAAAATGCTCTTGTTCTCAAACCTCTATTTATCTTTCAAAATTAATTTCAAACATAAGCCCCTTATCATGACTTTCTTGGATTTTCCTTTCAAATGGCAGAATTAATTTCCTGAGTCTTTGCTTTCATATACTAGAACACTACACAGCTCTATTAATCCATTTCTTAAGTTGTATTCAACTATATATGTGCCTGTGAGTTCCATCAGGGCCAGGATTGCACCTTATCCATAGTCTATGGCATGGGATAGGCACTCACCAAACATTTCTGGAATTTAAACAAATTTTTATTATGCTACTCTTTTGGAGCTGTTTTACCAGGTATTACCTCAGAGTGTAATACAAGGATTAAAAGGAAGGTGGCTAGATCTTAGGAAACCAAATTTTTTTTTCCAACAATAATTTTATTTGGAGTATTATTTAAATTACTTTTTAGAAATTGGGTTTAAGTAACACTATTCCAAAAATACTATTATTTAAGCAACATTTATGAACTGCACCTAAAACTTCTCATTTATAAAACAAATTGCCTAATAATGTAGCTTAAAATGTAAGTTTTGATGTTTAATATGTTAGTTTGAATCCGATTGATAGGATTTTAGAAAATATCATAACCATCTGTTTTTTCAGTTGGTATTCCACTGGTATCTAAAATATTAGACCCACTATTTAATCTTCCTAATGATTAGGTACACGGTGAAGAAATCATTATAATCAATGCTGTTTTACATATTGTACAGCAAAGAACTAGATATGAGAAAGTGTAGTAGAAATAAAATTTCCTGGCAAGGTTGATTCACAATTGTTGGAATATTTCAAGCAGTGATACCATACAGTTAAAAGAGTGGACCAATGTATGCTTGGCTTGAAGTCAACAACATGAAAAATTAAGGCATCACACATTGCCAATTGCCTGAGATATTCCTGGAAAAGGTTTTTGCCAGAAATAAAATGATAGAAAGGCATAATGATTGTCCACAAGACGCTTTTAGTCTAGTAACAGAGACAAAAAATACATATAAGTGATTTCCACTGAGTAAATATAGAAATGGTAACAATTATTATAGGTTTTGCATCAAGTCATTAATTCTTTCAACAGCCACCAGAATTCCATGTTATTATTCCATTTTGCAGGTAAAGAAAATCAGAGAGTAACAGTAATTTGTGTGCTCTTTCATAGCTAGTCAGTAAAAATGCAATCTAGGTCTGAATTTCTTCTGAGCCCATGCTCAATGCTATGCTAGCTTTCCATAAGGACCATTGCATCCTGATTAGTAGCAACTACAATTTATACAATGAGCCCTTACTACTTGCATGCTACATGCTTCCTTATTTGGGTAACTTACAATCAAATGAGGATGCTTTAATCAAATACTTCAGCAACCAGGAATAGTATATTGATTATTGTTCTATGTCTTTTCACCATTTTCTTTGAAAACAAAAAAAAAGTATTGTATATTTGGCAAGGTTGTTTGGTAAGGAATACTCTAGATGTTGGTAGATTAGGTCATTGACTGTGTGACCAAACTCAAAAAGGTTCATTATTCACATATGAGGTTTTCCAAGGAGAGCAGGGAGGTCCTAAGCATTTCTGAAAATTACTTGAGAGAGCAAGAAAAGGAGGCTGGCCTAGGGTTCTTATGGTAGTTAGACAGCGTGACCATTCCTGCACATGGTTTGAACTTCACAATGGTGGCCAATGAGAGAGTACTGGGACTTGCCCAACTGTGGGGTAAAAGAGGAAATATATGGTGTAAGGTTTAAAAGCTGTCAGCAGTCAAACATCAAAAATGAAGTCAGTCTTTCTTACAGATATATTTTCCACTTTACCTTACAATGTCATCCTTTTCACAAGTTTAAGGCAGTCCATTTTTCAGCCTATATAGAAAGAATTAGAATTCTTATCTTCCAGGGTATCTCAGTCAGTACCTGACTCTTGATTCTGGCTCACGTCATGATCTCATGGTCACAAGATTGAGTCCCATGTCGAGCTCCGTGCTGGACATGGAGCCTGCGTTAAGATTCTTTTTCCCTCTCTTCCTGCCCCTCCCCTGTAGTTCCCTCTGTCTCTGTCTCTGTCTCTGTCTCTCTCTCTCTCTCTCTCTCAAGAAAAAGAAAAAAAAAAAAAAAAAAAAAAAAAGACTGCTTACAATCCAGAACAACAACCACAGTTTTGCCTCTTTACAAGTGGTCACTAAAAGGTGTAAGATTTCCTTCTGACTTTATCCATGAATAAGGAAAACCAGAGAAATGACATGTGAGAAGAAATAGATAATAAATTATAAAAGCAAATCAGTTTCAAGATTTGTAATTCTTTGGCACTGCGAGTAGGAAGCAGAAGTATTTGCTTATGATGTACCTTTTCTTTTCCTGATCTTTGTGCTTAATTGTAAGCATATTAACATTTACACATTTATACTTATTAGCAGTTTTTCTTTACAGATATAATTATAGTAAATTGCAATATTGCTGTAGGTGTTTAAAACAAGGATATGTTTAATCTAAGATCTAATGTGAAAAACTTGAACATTACTGATGAAAGGACTTCTCAGCAGGTCTTCAATTAATTTTTCCCCGTTCGCTGCATCATTGCAATGTTACTGAAAGAAAAGGGATAATTACAAATTTGGTGATTGTCTTTTGGAATTATATATTATGTTTTAGTTTCCTCTATTGAAAAGTTAACATTCTATGTAATTCTTCTGGGGCAAATCATAGATGAGGGTGTGAATCAATTCTCTGAAAATAAATTCTACATATAGTCATATTTTGTAGTATACCTTCAAATATAGTGATTATTATACTACTGTATTCAAATGGATAAGGTATATTTTTATATTATTATTATGTTAATTTTCATTCTAAATAATTGTAATACCAGAAACATAATTATAGTCCATATTTTTATTACAGTTCCAATATTTGATGTACTTCAATTCAATGAAAAATTTCATTGTTCTGGGGAAAATGTAGTAGATTTTATAGGTACTACATATAATGTGAAGTTATATCTAAGTATTTACTATAAATTATTTCACACAAAAGTAAATAATGTAAATGAATTTCTGGATATAATTTTTTTATAACTTTGGAAAAACTATCTTCATTCTTACATTTCAAAGAGAATAAATATAAATATATGATTTATTTTAACAACTTTAATTTTTGGATACAAATATGAATTTAAATATAAGATAAAGAAGAGTTACTAATTAGGAAATGTGTCCTCTGTTAAATTGCATTGGGTTTAGGTCACTTAAGCCGCTGACTTCAACCTCATATAAGAGGTAAATGAAGCTTTTGTCCCCACAACAGTTAGACCTCTATCATCGTGTTTATTTATTCTCTGAGATATGATATTTAAAACGTTTTGAGAAACAACTTTACAGTTTCTATGCCAGAATACCTATCATCTGTTTTATTAATAAGTAGTCCATTGTTTATTAGAAGAATTGATTCACACAATGAATAATTTTATGAGGATTGAATTTACAACGATGATGAAACTTAGCAGTTATAGATGCAGACTGACTTTTTATTTTTTATTTGTATCTTTTTGGCATAACCCTCCTATTTATAGAGAACCATAGTTACCACAATTTTCAGGAATAGTAGTTACATAATGGAGCTACTTAAAATATTGATGAAAAAATACCTCTGTGCTATCAACATTTTCTGTTCTAACAAACTATACTGAAAGGTTTTTAACTCTATTTATAATTTAAGGTCTTATACAGATGTCTCAGGTCACACTATTAATTTGCTTTTTTGTCATGAATGATGTTACTTCCATGAGAATATATATGAATTAACAGTCTTGGACTTATTTATGATCTATAATTAATTAAGTCATAATCATTCTTTTACTTCCTGATATTAACAGAGAAGATAATTTTTTTGGAATATAAATATAAGAAAATGTAGGAGGCTAAGTAAACTTAGTAATTATTTGCTTTCATTGGATTTAGATTTTCTCAGAGAAACAATTGTCCTTCGCAATTTTCAAAATAATGTTTGTTATACTATTTGATCTTTACTAAACTTAAGTGGAGTAGATTTTGCCATCATTATACCAATTTTACAAATGAGAACTTTGAGCCTCAGAAGGGTTAAGTATCTTTTTGGAGATCAGAATTTAAATATTCATTCTTGCAACACTTTACTGAAAAACCATCAAACTCTGGGCATGCTCTGAGTACTAAGGATGTAGACATAAACAAAAAGTCTCTGACCTAATGGAATTTGCATTAGTAGGAAAGACAAACAGAAACCAGACACATCAATAAATATGTAGCTGCATGTGTTGATAAAGAAAGTGAAGAAAAAGAAATTTGGAAAAAAGAATATAGAGTATGTTGTGGGAAACAATATTATTTTAGATAGAATGGGTAGGGAAAGTTTGACAGAGAATGTGGCATTTATGCAAAGACATGTATTAAGTGACTCAGTAAGCCATGTGAACATGTGGGAGAACAATAATCTCATGAAAGGAAAAATAGAAACAAAAAGGTTGGAACTTGGAGCATGTTTAGCTTGCTGTAGGTGGATCATGAAGGTCTTATGGGCTGTAGGAAAGTGTCCAGATGTTACTCTGAGAAACATAGGAAACCACTAGAGAAAGTTTAACAGTGAACTGTTTACCATTTATGTTCACTCTGGTTGATTGGAAGGAGGCCGAAATCTAAATGACATGCATACTGACCAATCACAGTGATCAACATCCATAAAAACCTCATATTTTCATACTGATGAGTAAACAGATGACTATCAATCAAACTTCCCCAGAAAGAGGGGAAACATTTTAAATGCTTACTGATAATTCATAAGAATTGGTAGGCAATTGACCGAAAATTAATACTTCTAATCCTGTGTTCTTTTTATTATCTGGTGCTCCTCAATTACTAAACAAAATGTTATACTCACTGCTCAACAGAGTTTTAACTTATTTTCTATATATTAATATTAGAGTTAAGAAGACAATTGAAAATTTGATTTGAAAACTTCTTTCTTACAAAAATTTCTGATTTTTCCCATAGTAGAATTTATGCAGAAAATACTAATGATTTTTATTAAAAAAAACCTCTTTGATGGCAGTCAAAGAGGCTTTTCTCAGCCTAAAAGCAAGGAAAGAATTTGACTTTAAAACTTTTTCTTGGGGCGCCTGGGTGGCTCAGTCGGTTAAGCATCCGACTTCGGCTCAGGTCATGATCTCACAGCTTGTGCATTTGAGCCCCCTGTCGGGCTCTGTGCTGACAGCTCAGAACCTGGAGCCTCTTCAGATTCTGTGTCTTGCTCTCTCATTCTGCCCCTCCCCCACTCACACTCTGTCTCTCTCTGTCTTTCAAAAATAAACATTAAAAGAAAATTTAAAAAATAAAAAAATCTAAAAAAATAAAATTTTTTCTTGACACTACATTGCCAATATATAACAAAAAACATGAAAATTATGTTATGTTTCTAATCTTTTACTCTCTTAATCAATTTTTAGCAGTATAACTCAGAGAAATAATCAGACATGGACCATCATAAACACAGTAATTATAACTCCATTTTATTTAAAGTAGTAAGAACATAAAATTAAAAAAGTAAACAAGAAAAACAGATAATGAAATAAAATAAATTGTATTATGATCACATGATGAAATACTATGTCATCATGAACACCCATACTTTCACTAATTAAAGTTATGGTAAAATGTTTAGAATTCATTTAAGCTTGACATGGTGTCACAAAATAGTATATGGGAGAGTACACAAATAATTTTTAGGGTATGCTTTCAAACTTTGCGAATATGAAATTATCAAAGATTAGAATTAACTATAAAAGATAGGATTATAATCTGTTGTTAATTTATTTCATAAATGTTTTCTACTTTTTATCTCTTCTATAAGTATGTATTAAATTTGACCAGAATGAGAGAAAACCAAACTGAAAATAAGAAACTGAAAAATAATATGTTTGATTTGTGTGTGTGTGTGTGTGTGTACACACACACACACACACACACACACATATATGTATCTTGAGATATCACATATCATATATATCAGTTCTCACTTTTTGACTGTGTCCCCACCACTGCCACTTTGTTGCTAACATTTACATAATATATACTGACAAAAAGATTAAGAAAGCAAGATTAAAGAAACAAAATTCTACACAGATAGGTTCATCTTACTGTTCAAATGCTTCTTATATTCACCCAAACTGTTACTATTATCTTGGACCTATTTTCCATCATAGTATCTTGGACTAGAAGTTATCTACTAGAAAATGAGAGCATAGGCCAAATGGCAATTTCATGCTTGCAATTTGCTTATACTTCCGAGTAGAAGTCAAGTTTGACAGTAGTTAAGCAGATTATATAATAAAAAAATTAAATATACATCTATTTAAACCACTGACACCAATTCTGAGAGGAGAGTTTCAGGAGCTTATTAGGAAGAGAAATACCACATGTTAAAAGATTACTTATTTCTTAGTTTTAATTATTTAGAAGCATTTGTTTAGTAAACGTCACATACTCTAATTTTAGACTGAAATCATGCCTAATTTTACATATGATTTCGCACAACTGTTTTTCCATAAGTTCAGTTTTCTGTTATTTGACTAGAATAGAAGTATGATTTGGATTTATATCTCTTGAAAAGCATTAGTGTCTTTATCAGTTTACAATTGAGAGTCAGGTTTTATGTAAATTATTGTCACAAAATACATTTTTAATTTTTTTAATATTTACTTATTTTTGAGAGAGACAGAGGGATACAGAGTGCAAGCAGGGGAGGGGAAGAGAAAGAGGGAGACACAGAACCGAAGCAGGCTCCAGGCTCCGAACTGTCAGCACAGAGCCCAACATGGGGCTTGAACTCATGAACCACGAGATCATGACCTGAGCAGAAGTCGTATGCTTAACTGAGTCAGCCACCCAGGGGTCCCTCAAAATATATTTTTTAAAAGTCTTTTTCTTAATGTTTATTTATTTTTGAGAGAGGGAGAGAGAGAGAGAGCAAGCAAGGGAGGGGCAGAGAGAGAAGGAGACATAGAATCTGAAGTAGGCTCCAGGCTCCAAGCTGTCAGCACAGAGCCCGAAGCAGGGCTCGAACTTATGAGCTGTGAGATCTTGACATGAGCCAAATCTGATGCTTAACTGACTGAGCCCCCCAGGGACCCCTAAATTTAAAAAGAGATACATAAATTTTCTACTATGCAATTCTAAAATAATTTGGTAAATGAATGCATTTTTGCTCTTAACAAGTAATAATGAATTTTTCAAGTTTTATTTCTGGTAATTTCATTCTTTCACATTTCTGATACCATAAAACACAGGTCATCATAAAATACTCAAATGCTATAACATAAAAGGCCTTTTTAATACTATAATTCTAGACAGAATTAATAAGCAATATATAGCTATAGGGTCAACAGAACCTTTAAGGTATTTTGAAAGAAAAGTATTTCTTAAAAACAAGTTCACTCAAAATGAATTACTACTTTTAAGTATGTATCTACCTAATTATTCTATTAAATATTTAAAAATATAAATCATTTGATAGTCCCTCAAATTTCACATTTTACATTAAAATTTCTAAAGATCCAAATATTTTGACCCATGCCTCTACCATAGGAGCTTATTCTTTGTTGGCATCGAAAGACTTAAGAAATTCTGTCATGTGCATGAAATTTTGAAGGGAAATTTTGTAAAGAAAGCCTAATATGGACATATCTTAACCTTAACTATTTCATATAAATAAATTTGTCACTTTGGTTAGCATTTTTCAAGTGAAACTGTAAGGAAACATAATTGTACACTTATTAATACTGATATAAACAGGTTTTATTATGGAAATGTAAAGGAAAGTTGAAGAATAGAAGGACAATTAGATGACAAAATAGTATAGCATAAAGTACTAGTGTGGGAAAAACAGCATTAAGAAGTCAGAAATCCCAGGAAAACAAATTAACTTGTTTCCACCTCCCCTCACTTGAAGAGCCAGAAAATATTTGTTGACTATGAACCACAGGTTTGAAAGAAGCCCTTAAGCTGCCTGTGGCCATAACAATGGCCATAGAGTCTCTGAAGGCAGAGAAGTCTCAAGGATTGCCTGGCAGCAGCTTCATGCAATAAACATGCTATCGCTACTGTCCCTATCTGCCTTGCACACATATCCCTTTGCCCAGCCCAACTGCCCTAATGGAATCCTCTTTCTTGGTTACAAATGAGCATGTGGCAAGGTTTGAGTCAATCATGGTCACAATGATCATGTAGTTGGGTCAAATAGGGCCAATTGGAGTCCTTCTCTAGGAGCTTCGCTACAAGATCTTGACAGGAAAACTTATTTTCTTCTGGTTAGCTATTCCAGAATAACTTGAGAGCTGCCTTTGGCTGTTTTCTGCCTGGATAACTCAGTAAGAGAAAAGGAGGCCAAATGTGGAGAAACAAAAAGTAAGATTTAAAGAGTAAGAGAGGAAGATGCCCTAGTCTTAAATTCCCAATTTCTTCATGTCCATTTTTCTCCCATCTGCTGTCCTAATGAATAGATATGTAGGCTAGGAGCTGTTAATTGTGCCAAGACTTATTATTCATAGCCTTGAAGTGGGGACCACAATTACAAGGAAGTTTAAGAGAGATGGAGTATTTTGGTATCAGAAAATCTAATAGATGAAAACAAGCTGATTTTTAATAAGTGAAAGCGACACATAAAAATGGTCAACTATTATCCTCCTTGATTTGTCCGTAATGTCTCACAGTATATTTATTATCTGAAAATTTAATTTTAAATTACCAAGTTAAGCTTATGTTTAACATTCTATTTGTATTCTCCATGGCTGCATTTATAGTATTTGTCATACTTTAGGAAAATATATTGTGCAGTGGTCATGGCTCTGCTTAGAATATTTCCTTTTAACCCCAATATAAAAGGAGCTTTGGTTTATAGCCATATGAAAAGCGCAAAACCATCCCTTTAAATTTTGATAAGCAAAAATATGATGTAAAGAGTGCAAATTATTACCATGAACCACTGGGAAGGAGTCAGCAAAGAGACTGCCAACATACTATGGAGGAATAGATGAGTGCTTAAGAAACCAATGACTGCATATCCACCTAATTGTTACAATGTCCAGGTCAGCAATTCCTAGTGATTACATCCTTGTGAGACAGATGATTATAGAGACCCATACTTAAGTTGTTTATGATGCAATGAGGACACTTAAAAACCTGAAAAAATGTTTTAAAAATATTTTTGTATGTTGCAAGTGTTAGAGAATTCTGCAAGATCTGCTTTTTTTTTTTTTTTTTACTACACTGCCTGATTTACCCCCATGAAAGCAGATACAATACCCTTATATGTGGAAGCAAACATGAAAGTAAAGCAATCATTTCCTGATAAGTTAGAGAAACTATTAAAAATAGCTGAAAGGTAATAAATAAAATAGCCACAATAAAGAAGGTATCACTGCAAAAACAAATCCCCAGCATATTGTCTATTATTTTCCCTTTTAACACTGATCTACAGTTCTTCTGGCTACAGTGCTTGGAGCCATTTACCCTCTACAGTTGTTCTAATTATGTCTATCAAATGTGATGCATGTTTAATTGGATTTTAATAGGATTGTAGCTCCTTCTTTAGCAGCCAGTTTAACAGGAGACTAATTTATTCCTGATAAGGTAAGGGGTCTTCAGTTCCTCCTACTAAATAAGAATTGGAAATGTGTTTGAAAACCAGTGTCTTGGGTGAAGTTCCTGTCCTGAATGAAAATCCCTATAAATCAAAGTGGGTGATTATTTTGTCCATGTTCCAAATGGGTTGAGAACAGATATTAAAATGTTTAATAATCCTACCTTTGAAAAGTATTGCTTAAAAATTGCTCCCTAAAATTTTCTTTAAGTTAATTACACACTGGGTACAAATTTTCCTAAAAAAATATTGTAATGACAGGTACATTTCCTGCTTGAGGGAAGGAAGTCTAAACCAATAACAAATTAATTCTGTGAAAACATGAACAAGCTAGCTGACCAACAGTTGTTGTATTCATCAAAAGAAAGAACATTGACATGTAAAGAAGGCATAGAATTTTTAAACAGTAGTTTCACAGCAGTTGAATCCATTACCATGTGAAGGTTTTCTTTCCCTATTATGTTCTATTAGGTTCTTAGGTATTATTTCTGGTAAGAATATATTAAAAAGTATTCAGTTATGTCAATGCAGCATGGTGCTTTATGTGGCTGAAACTTAATCATAATCCCTGATCACATACTTACCTATCTCAAGAGAGTTAGTTTCCATTTTGATAGTGATGACAGAACAATGAGTAGGTGTTAATCATTACATTGTCAGAACAGTCACATAGATGTTTGAATAATAATCTGAGCCATCTTTGGAAAAGCAGATACTACAGGAAACAAGGGGGAATGTGGTTCCAATAATAATGTGCTTCTATCATTAATACACACGAATGCTTTTTTTAACCTATATTAAGAAGGTGTCATTATTTTCACCCTTTCAAATTTTGGAATAATTGAAGGTGAGTAAAATTAATGTATATTTAGGTGAGTTGATGAAATAAATTTTGAAAATTTCAAATGAATCACAAGACCATTATATGTGTCTATTTGTTACCAACATCCTGTTTCTCATACTATTTATTCTATAAAATATATAAAACTACTTTGAAAATACCTCATTAATACTTATCAACCTTCTGTGCTTAATTGTGTGAAAGAGGGAAACAGCAAATTCAGTCATGAAAACAAAATTCATTATGTGAGTTGCAGGTGCAGGCAAACTAAGAAAAACCAGGACACCTTTAAAAAAAATCAATTAAGAATTTTAAGACTTCTTTTTCCAGAACCCTTGATCATAAGGCATCAACATCAGTACATGTCTGTTCATTTAGATTTTGATTAAAACCACAAAAATATACTTTGAACATATGAAAGTTGCCTACACCATTAGTTTTTGAATTCTGCCATGGTTGTGAGGCCAGCAAAGCATAAGTTCCTGACTTTCATTTTGTCTCATGGCTTTTCTATAGAGCATGGCATGAACTAATTTCTGTAACCTCCTGTAGCAAGGGTGTAAATCAAGGAGCTACGTGGTAGGATGCAAAGGGGAACAAATGACCCCTACCCTTAATTAGGCCAGATATTTCTTGCAGAGAAAGAATATATACATAAAACATAACCCTACAAGAGAGCATATGAAAATGTCAGCTGAATTTAGATCTACTTTTAAGTTCTGCAGGAATTAGATTTCTAGCCAACTTCCATAATTTTAATCTTTATTCTGAAAAAATTTCACTTGTTACTATTCACCTTCAGGTGGTTATGAATTCCCTACACTCTTGATGTGTCCGGCAAATCCTATCTTTTCCCATCTGGTTCACCAAACCATCCAGAACTAACATCTCCAGAAGTGTGCATGCCAGGGTAAACATAAGTATTATAATATTTTAAGTCAGCATCTCTTGGTTTCTGGTTCTGGCTCTGTCAGTTAAGAGTTGTGTGATTTTGAATACATTACTCACCATCTGTAAGACTTGCTATCCACAGCTGTAAGATGTGGATTATAATGGTATCTACTTCAATGTTGTTTTACTGAATGAAGCAAACCATTCAAGACACTTAGTACACTGCCTGGCTCATAGTAAGTACCCAGGTGTTGGTTGGTTGTTGTTGGTGGTGGTGGTCATATAGTCATCTATCTACAATTTTTTTTTTTGTTTAAATTGAATCTGAGAACAGCACACACTAACATCTGCATTGTGGCTATGAACTTTCTTGAGCAAACCTACTGTTGCTCAAACGTTGATTGCTCTAATGACTTGATAAGATAAAGTAATGACAACCGTATACTCTTAATATGCAGTGCTTTCTTTTTTTGGTAATTATGGTAAATCATGGTAGAGTTCAAAGGTTACGAGTAAGATGCATTTACCTAGAATTATGGCTGATATTTCTTTGGTCTTGGCAATGTGATCTATGGGCCAATATTATCATTTAAGTATGAGCAGTTTTGTTATTTATTAATACAAAAAAGGGCCATTAACCTTTTATTTTTGATTTTACTAACCAATGTGTCAAATTTGTATGAAAACCAGAAAGATTTAACATAATTCCAAGGTCATACCATTAATTTTGTTTGTGTGATTTGGCAATGATTTCTTGACTATGATACCAAAAGTACAGGGAACAAAAGCAAAAGTAGACAAGTAGGACTATATCAAATTGAAAAAATTCTGTACAGAAAAGCACCAACATAAAAGGCAATTTACAGGAAGGGAGCAAATATTTGCAGACCATATATCTGATATGGGGTTAACATCCAAAATATTTAAAGAATTCCTACAACTCAGTAGCAAAACAAACAAAAACAAACTCAACTCAATTCAAAAATGGGCTAAGGACTTCAATAGACATTACTCCAAAGAAGACATAGAAATAGTGAGCAGGTATATGAAATGATGTTCAACATCACTAATTGTTAGGGAAATGCAAAGCAAAATCACCCTGAGATATATCACCTCATGCTTGTTAGAATGGCTATTATTGAACATAAATAAATAAATAAATAAATAAATAAATAAACAAACAAATAAGTGTCAATAAGAATAAGGAGAAAATAGAACTCTTGTACACTTCTTTGGGAATGGAAATTGGTACGTCCATTATGGAAAACAATTCAGGCATTCCTCTAAATAATAAAAGTAGAACTTCCACATCATGGTCCAGCAATTCTACTTCTGAGTATATATCAAAAAGATCTGAAATCAGTAATTTGAAAAGATATCCACTCTTCTGTGTTCATTATATACTTATTCACAATGGCCTAGATATGTAAAAGACCTAAATTTCCATCCAAAGATGAACTGATAAAGAAAATGGGGTATATGTATACGATAGAATGTTGTTCAGCCTTAAAAAAATAAACCAATCTTGCAATATGTGACAACATGGATAACTTTGAAGACCTTATGTTAAGTGAAATAAGCCATTACATAAGGACAAATATTCAATGATTCCACTTACATGAGATACCTAAAATAGTCAAACTCATAAAAGTAGAGAGTAGAATGGTGGCTGCCAAGAGTTGGGGGAAGGGGCAAATAGGGAGTTGTTCAATGGGTATAAATCTGTAGTTATACAAGAGGAGTAAGTTCTATAGATCGGGTATACAACATAGTGTATATAGGTAACAACATTGTGCTGTGCACTTAACCTGTTAAGAGTGTAGATATCATGTTTAGTGTTCTTAGCACATGTACTCAACAAGTTGGTATGAGAAAACTTTTGGAGGAAATAGTTTATTACCTTGGTTGTGGTGGTGGTTTCACCAGTATATGCATATGTCCAAACTATCAAATTGTATACATTATATATGTGCAGTTTTTGTATGTCAATCATGTCACTAAAGTGGTTAATTAACAAATAAAATAAAATAAGTGTATAATTGGGTACTTAAGTTTAGGGGTTGTGAACGTGTGTTCTGAAGTCCAATGTCCTGAGTTGAGATTTGATCCCCACCACATCCTAGCTATATAATCTCGGGTAATGTGGTTAATCTGTTTGTAACTCAGTTTATTCATTCATATTTAAAATGGGAATATTGACAGTGTGTCCCTTAGAGCATTATTTCATGGTTGACAAGAGATTGTGTATATGAAGCCCTTAGCATAGTACTTGGCACGTTGTAAGTACTCAACAGGTTTTTGCAAATATTATCCACAATACGAATATGTTCTGTGTGGTGAGCATTGTACAGTATGCAAGCCAGAGAAGGGTACTAAGGGGATGCAAAACAGGAGGTATAACTTTGTCTAGGCAGTTAGCTAAACAAGGGCATGTTGAGGGGAGAAGGGTTTTGAAGCCAGTTTGAAATACTGGCTTGAGTAAGTCTTTTCCCAAGACAGGACAAAAATATGATATGTTTGAAGAAATTAAGAATGATCATGTGGTTGGAATATAAAGAATGGATTCAAGGGTAGGGAGTGGGTTGTGATAATACATGGAATTAGGCAGCAGTCAAACTGAACCTATTGCTTTGAACCATATATGAGGTTTCATTCTTTAACTTAAGTGCAATTGAAGGTAACTAAATTGAACTTGGGCATTACATGATCATATATATGCTAAAAAATAAATAAAATGAAAATAAATAGAGAGGACTCCTGGCTGCAATAAATAGAAGGCAAGACAAAGTTGAAGCAAGGAGATTCCTTAAAATGTATTGTAGTAATCCAAATATGAGATGATTTTAGCCTCTTTTTATTAGGCTATTAGTTTGTATTAGATTATTGAAATTTGGATTAGAGAGAAGTGAATGAATGCATTGTAGCAGTTTTCAATAATACAGGTTATATATTAGAACTCCCTGGGTTTTAAAATTACTATTATTAATCTGATATTTAGGACCTACATCAGACCACTTTATTCAGAATTTCTGGACATGGGACTCAGGGACTACATTTTTAAAACGCTCCCAACCTATCCTAATATTCAGGACAAGATGAAATGATGAGAAATACTTGGAAGGAAGAATAGGCAAGACTGATTGATTGGATGTGCTAGGTTATAAAGGCAGGAATGAATGAGCACCCAGGTTTCTGATTCTTTTAAGTAAGAGGATGGATAATTGTAACGTTTATTGAGACAGGGAATGTAGGGAGAGAATAAGTTTTTGATAAGAAGGTAGATTCTGCGTGAACATGTTGAGTTTGCTGATCCTATCCAAATGCAGGTGCAGGGGAGGCAGTTAAGTTTGAGATCTGAGAGTGAGAAGAAATACCAGGAATGAAGGTGGGTAAATGGGAAGGATTTTGTATAGATAGAGAGTACCTGATATTATGGAGTGAATATAGCATACAGAAAAAAGTTTACAGGGGCGCCTGGGTGGCTCAGTCGGTTGAGCAGCCGACTTCGGCTCAGGTCATGATCTCGCGGTCCGTGAGGGGTGTGAGTTCGAGCCCCGCGTCGGGCTCTGTGCTGACAGCTCAGAGCCTGGAGCCTGTTTCAGATTCTGTGTCTCCCTCTCTCTGACCCTCCCCTGTTCATGCTCTGTCTCTCTGTGTCTCAAAAATAAATAAATGTTAAAAAAAAATTAAAAAAAAAAAAAGAAAAAAGTTTACAGTGAGAAGGCTAAGACTAAATCCTGAGGAATTCCAACATTGACTAGTTAGAGGAAAAGGAATCTAGAAAGAAAACAGAATGAATGTTGTAATGTATTTGAAGCCAAGGAAATAGATTTCAGGAAGTGGGTTGTGGGCAAATAGTTTACTTCTGCTAAGAGATACAGTAATAAAATACTGAATGTGTTTACATTTTCACCTGGAAAAATCCAAGTCTGGTGCAATTCAATGTGTCTCTTTTTCTTATCTACACAAAAACAGCACAAAAAGTGTCCAGAGGAAAATAAAAAGCAAGAAAGAATAAAACATAACCCTACGAATTTTCCTTGGATATTTGATTTTTTCATATTCTCACATTTTCTCTTCAAATTCACGTCTTCTCTTCACCCCTCAGTCTTCTAATGTTCATTCCCCACTTGTTATATTTAGATTAATTCATTTTACTAAGAAAATAGAAGCAAACACAAGATAACTATTTTACCTTCCCAATTCTTTCTCTTGCCTGTCTGCATTAGTGCTCATAATCTCTTATTTTCTTCCCTTTATCATGGAGAAAAGCCCTAACTCTATTTCATGCTAGTCCCTCCAGTTTTAAACTGAATCTTAACTTATTTCATCAAAGTTTACTATTGCTGTGAACCTACCTCAGTCCTGTGTCACCATTTCCTCCTCTCTCAGACTCTCATCTGTCCCCTTAGTGCTTTTTTCTACATTAATATGCAAACAAATCTCTCACCTGAAAATGGTCATCCTCCTTTGACCTCAAACTGCCTTTATCCACCTCATCATTTATTTTTTGTCTTTAGTGCATACCAATAATAATAAAAAAAACTTTATTTTTTAAAAGGAGCTTTAAATTCACAGCAAAATTGAGGGGAGCATGCAAGGATTTCCATATACCCCATCCCTCACCCACATGCAGAGCCTCTCCCTTTATCAACACACCACCCAGAGTAGTACATTTGTTACAACTGATGAACCTATAGTAACACATCATAATCACCCAGATCCATAGTTTACATTCGCTCGTGGTGTAGTGCATTCTATGGGTTTGGACAAATGTGTAACGACATGTATCCATCATTATACACAGTATTTTCAGTACCCTGAAAATCCTCTGTATTCTACCTATTTATTTCTGTCTGCCTTCCTCAACCACTGATCTTTCTAACTGTCTCCATTATTTGGCCTTTTCCAGAATGTCATATAGTTGGAACCATACCATACCATCCAGTATGTAGCTTTTTCAGACTAGCTTCTTTCACTTAGCAATATTTATATAAATTTCCTCCATGTTTTCATAGTTTCATAGGTCATTTCCTTTTAATGATGAATACTATTCCATTGAATAGATATGACGCAATTCATTCATTCACCTACTAAAGTATGTGTTGGTAGCTTCCAAGTTTTGAAAATTATGAATAAAGATGACATAAAAATCTGTGAGTAGATTTTTGTGTGGATATAAGATTTTAACTCCTTTGGATAAATATCAAGGAACATGATGGCTGGATCATATGATAAGAATATGTTTAGTTTGTCAGATCTACCACCAAACTGTCTTCCAAAATGACTGTACCAATTTACATTCCCATCAGCAATGAAGGAGAGTTCCCATTGCTCCACATCTTCAGCAGCATTTGGTGTTGCCAATATTCTGGATTTTAGTAATTCTAAGAGATATGCAGTGGTATCTCATTGTTGTTTAAATTTGCATTTCTGTGATGACATATGATGTGGAGCATATTTTCATATGCTTATGTGCCATCTGTCTATCTTCTTTGCTGAGGTGTCCGTTAAGGTCATTAACTCTATTATTTTTAAATTTTTTTTTCAGTTTATTTATTTTGAGAGAGGGAGAGTGTGCACATCCACACATATGGTGGAGGAGCAGAGAGAGAGAGACAGAGAGACAGAGAAACAGAGAGAGACAGAGAGAGAATCCCAATTAGGTTCTGCGCTACCAGTTTGAACAATCTGGGGCTTGAACTCATGAATTGTGGGGGTCTTTGCCTCGTTTTTAGTTAGGTTAAGAGGTCTTTGTATATTTTGATTATTATCCCTTATGAAATATATTTTTGCAAATATGTTCTCCATCTTGTGGGTAATCTCATTCTTATAACATTGTCTTTCAAAGAGCAGAAATTTTTAATTTTAATGAAATATAGCCTAATTATTTATTTCATGGATCATGGCTTTGATGTTCTATGTAGATGACCCAAGGTCATTTAGGTTTTCTCCTATGTTATCATATAGAATTTCCATAGTTTTGCATTTTAAATTTAGGCTTGTATCCATTTGGAGTTGGTTTTTGAGAAGGATGTAAGGTCTATGCCTAGATTTGCACTTAATATAAATGTCCAGTTGTTCCAGCACCATTTGTTGAAGAGACTATCTTTGCTCCATTGTATTATCTTTACTCCTTTGTCAAAGATCTGTTGACTGTATTTATTCGGGTCTATTTCTAGGGTCTGTATTCTGTTCTACTGATCACTTTGTCTATTTTTTTTTTTTTCGGAAACACCACACTATCTTGATTACTGTAGCTTTATAACAGGTCTTGAAATTGCATAGCTTCAGCCCTTCAACTTTGTTCTTCACTATTTTCTTGAGACCTGTGGGTCTTTTGCCTCCCCACATAAACTTTAGAATCAGTTTGTTGATATTCAGAAAATAATTTCATGGGATTTTAATTTGGGTTACATTGAATCTATAGATCAAAATGGGAAAAACTGACATTTTGAAATTTTGAGTGTGTCTATCCATTAATATAGGCTATCTCCCCATTTATTTAGTTCTGTGATTTTGTCATCAGTTTTGTAGTTTTCCTCTATATAGATATGGTACATTGTTTTGTTGGATTCATATCTAGGTATGTAATCTTCAGGGGTGCTAATGTAAATGGTGTTTTTTTTTTCCTAATTGCAAATGCCGCTTTTTCATTGTTGGAATATAGGAAAGCAATTGACCTATTAATTAATTAATTAATTAATCTTGCATCCTGCAATTTTGCTATAATCACTTATGATTTCCAGGAGTTTTTTGTTCATTCTTTTGTATTTTCTATATAGGTGATCATGTAATCTGTGAACATACAGTTCAGTTTCTTCCTTCCCAACATTTATAACTTTTACTTTCATTGTCCTATTATTACATTACTTAGAAATTCCAGTAGAGTATTGAAAAGGAGTAGTAAGATGGCTGGCACATCCTTGCCTTTTCTTGTTCTTAGTGGAAAAGCTCAAATTTCTCACCACTATGTTACTTGTAGGTTTTGATAAATAATTATAAAGTTGAGGAATTTCCTCTCTATTATCAGTTTACTGAGCATTTTTATCATGAATGGGTGTTGAATTTTGTCAAATGATTTTTCTGCATCTATTGATATGATCACATGATTTTTCTTCTTTTGCTTGTTGATATAATGGGTTACATTAATGGATTTTCAAATATTGAACCCACCTAGAATACCTGGGATAACTCCTATTTGGCCACGGTGTATAATTATTTTTTATACATTGTTGGATTTTGTTTGCTGATATTTTGTCAAGGATTCTACATCCATGTTTATGATAAATATTGATTTGTAGGTTTCTTTTCTTACAATATAACTTTTTAAAGGAGCTACTATTTCTGTTCTGTTCACTTGGCAAAATTTCCATTTTATCTCTTTTTGGAAATCAAGCACCAGAGATTATGTTAATTCTATTCCCTAATTATGTGACACTAACAACACTGATGCCTATAAAGACCCTCTCTTATATGTCTTATGTAACTATTTCATTTCCATTTACTTCCCCTTCTCTCAGCAATCATAATGATTGAAATTTATCTTTAAGTGTGAGTTCTCAAAATTATTATGCGTGTCCACATTTATGGTATGTTTTGTAGAGTACATTGTGTTTCTTGCATTTTTCTTCTATCTATATTATTATTAATTATCTATGTTGCTACTATACATGCAGGCTTTAGTTAAAATTGTTAAAATTGTTAAAATAGTTAAAATTGTTACAGGAATTCCAGGTATTTTTCCACCACATTAGTTATCCATATTCTCCAGTGATGCACACTTACATCACCCTAATCTTCCAGATTGTCTTCATGCATAAAAATACCACTAATAACCATATTTTTATATGCCTTCTTTTTTGAACCTACTTGAGAATTTCCCTGCTATATGCCCAGGAGTTTTACTGGGAGAAAAGTCTTTATTACCAATCAAGCAACTGACTGGTTAACCAACTTACTAACACAAACATATATGCGTGCATGTATATGTATACAAATTGTAAGTGTGGTCAGATTTCTCTACAAAATGAGTACTAGTCTACAATTTAATCATTAGTGCATGAGATTTTCTATGTTCCCCAACCTATATTATATTATTACTTTATTTAAAATGTCTTACATCTGTAGCTGCTCTGTCTTTTTAGGCCATAGATTATTTATTTGCATTTTTAATGTAGCCTTTCTTTTCATGTTGGCCAATCTTTTTATGAGTGTCAAATATATTTTAGTACCTTAATTTTCTACATGTCATTAATTTCTCTCTCTTTTTTTCTTATGTTTTGTCTTATTCAACGAAATTTTTGTTCTTTTCACTTCAGTGAAACTATTTTTGCCAGTATCACTAACAATCCCTTCATGTCCAATCTAATAGCTAACATTTATACTTATTTAACTTCTTAATTGCATATGACATGATTACCCTTGCCCACTTTCTTGAGAAAGTCTGGGTTTCTAGCATATTGTTCTCACCTAACTGCATTCTTACCCCATAGTTCTCCTTCTGAATCTCCCTTCATGGTTCTTCCTCTTCATTACCTCTAAAGACTGGAGTATCCCTAATCTTTTCCTTTAACCCACAAAGTTTTGTTATTTATATTATGTCTTTTTGTGATTTCATCCTGTCCAACTGTTTCACATTCCATTCATAGACTGATTACTCCTTAATTTATATTTCAGGGTCTGATCTTTCCACTGAGCATCAGAATCATATATCACAGCTCCTTTTTGATATTTCCACTTGGATATCCAATAAATATTTCCAATCTAATAGGGCCAAGCCGGAACTATTTATCCAAGTCCTACCAATGCCAAAGTAATCTTGTCCTTAATCTCCCACTTTTATTTACAGTACTGCCATTAATATGGCTCTTTAGATTAAACATTTCAAAGAGTTTTTTGATTACTGTCAGTCTTGCAGACAAACTTGTTATTTCTTCAGGGACTTTTTGTGTACTTTACTGATTGATTGATTGATTGCTCAGAACAAATTCCTTGAGGCTCATTATTTTTCATCATATGAGTCTCTGTTTAAATATTATATTTTTGGAGAGATTTTTGGATATGCATGTCTGAAATGGCCAATTTCTCATTTATTCTCTACACTTACACAGCATTATTCTTTTCATAGCATTTTTATCGCTTGAAGTTAAATTAGGTACTGGATTATTTATTTATTTATTTTCTATCTCTACCATTAAAATGCAAATATAGTGGTGAAGATTTTGTTGGTGTTGTACAATAGTCTCGACTCTTTTATTACCTGGGTACATATGTATACATCAGGGCTTATACCTATTTGTTGAAAGACTATATGATAAATTGAGGTGACATGGTTAAAGATAGTTGGAAAGTGACAAGGACAGGAAATATATGGGTATGTATCATTGTTAATGGCAATAAACCAGGGGAGAGAAAAATAAATTATATACTTAAAAGTGAATCATTCCTATTACATACAGAACTGCCCACTGAAGCTAGAGATACTTCCTGTGTAGGTGCTGGGCATGGAAATAGGACATTCACATGCCTATTAGACATTTACATTTTGTTTGATAGATTTGGTGTCTGAGAATGAGCAGCAGAGATTGCTGGCTTATGGAGAAAAAAGAGAAATATATTTATACATGTACACATATATATACACACAACTATATATATATATATACACACACACATATAGTATATTTTATATATATTAAATCATGTACAAGTTCAGATATAAGATCTGATTTATTCTTTATTTTGTCTTATAAACAACTTTAAATGTTCTAATGAATATCAAAGAATCTTAGAAGGCAATAATATGTTGTAGAAAATAATGAATGGAATCCAGAGTCAAAAGTGTTAAATATGCATCCTGGTTACTGGTTGTATAACAGGACTCTGACTTATTCATTAACCTCTGCCTTCTAATGCTTCATATCTGAATAAGAAGGGATAGTAACATCAAAGTTTATTCTGAGGTTGTTTGAGATGATATATTCATATGTTAGTTCTCCCTCCCCTCCTTAATAATGCTTTATCTCAAATTATTCCTTATGAATACAGATGCATGTTCTAAATAGTAACAAAATTGAAAAAAGATTCTCTGTGTATAAAATAATAGCACCAGGAAACATTTTAAAATAATTTTAAAGGATTTTTGAGCTCTAGTTACACACAACTCAATGATTTTGAGGAGTTTTTTTCGGTAACAAAGCCCGATACTATTTCAAAAGGTATCTTTATGTCATGTAATAGTGATTATTGTTTGTTCTTGTTCAAGTATTGTCATGTCAGGTATGTATCCTTAATAGATAATATTGGATATGCTGTCAAGTATGCTTGTTCTCATATTCAAAACTACTTTTTTTCTGTAGAATTCTATATAAAGCAGGTATCTTCAGCAAAGAATATTTGTTATGCAGATAGAGTTAGCCACATAAATGTCAAATGGCAAATTCAAATTTCTTTGTATTTTTTTAATAACAAAACAGCTCATTCAAATATGCATCACATTGTTAGATGCCAGTTTAATAATTTGAAAATGATGGTAAATGGTTTCTCAGGGTATTTCTCACAGGCTTCTACTTCAAATAAAAGGCCAAGTTAAATGGGGGCTTTTGAACTTTGTATGTAAATATGTCTCAGCAAAGCAGTTAAACATCTAGGTGACTGTGGGGTCAAATGCATGGTTTGCTATACCAGGTTTACTAATTGCTAACTCTATGACTTTGGACAGGTTATTCAAACTATGAAACTCTAATTTCCCCATTTTTAAAATAAATGTGAATGTAATTATAAAACTAAGCCCACCTATTTTATGTAAAAATGAGAAGCTACAGTACATATAAAGTATGCAGAACTAGCATTTAATAATTATTCACTGGAGTTAGTTTTATTGTCATTATTATTATTTTATTACTACTCAGACTTACCTCTCCATGAAACATTTACAGAAATGAACCACTATTTATTTTATTTATTTATTTATTTATTTATTTATTTATTTATTATTTAATCTTTATTTTTGAGAGAGAGAGAGAGAGAAAAGAGCGTGAGGGGGGAGAAGCAGAGAGAGAGGGAGACACAGAATCAAAAGCAGGCTGCAGGCTCTGATCTGTCAACACAGAGCTTGAGGCGAGGCTTGAACTCACAAGCCATGAGATCATAGACTGAACTGAAGTCAGATGCTTAACTGACTGAGCAACCCAGGCACCCCAGAAACCAATCACTTTTTAACCAGTCAGGTATATATAATTCTTTTGCAAAGTCATTGCACTTAACAACTTGTTTTTCAATCTGTTTATGTAACTGTTTCTCATGGGCTTTGAGTTTCTTAAGGTCTGTGAACTTGTTTCTTATTGGTTACCAGTGCCCAGCCTGTTGCTTGGCACACAGTTGTCCTGCATGCCATACTGGTTGAATAAATTGAATGATTCACTTTCATATGACAAGAAATTAGTTGCAAACATTTATATAAACACTCTGAAAAAACTTAGGGCAGCAATTTAAAAAATTTTCTTGGAGCACTTGTGTGGCTCAGTCGGTTAAATGGCCAATTTCGGCTCAGGTCATGATCTCATGATTTTGGGGGTTGGAGCCCCACGTTCAATCTCTCTCTCTCTCTCTCTCAAAAATAAATAAACGTTGAAAAAATTTTAAGAAAAAAAATCCACTATTTTCCTAGTTATAAGAATCCTTGTTTTCAGGGATGCCTGGGTAGCTCAGTCAGTTAAGTGCTCAACTTCGGCTCAGGTCATGATCTCACAGTTAGTGGGTTCGAGCCCTGAATGGGCTCTGTGCTGACACTTCAGAACCTGGAGACTGCTTTGAATTCTGTGTGTGTCTCTCTTTTTCTGCCCCTCCCCCACTTACACTCTGTCTGTCTCTCTCTCTCTCAAAAATACATAAACATTAAAAAAAAAAAAAAGAATCCTTGTTTTCATAAAACATACTTTTGTGTTAAATTCTTGATGGTTTCTACCCATGGTAGAAGGTTGGGGCAAGTGAAATTCATTTCCTGATACAAAATGTAAGAGACCTAAATGGAGAAAAACTGCAGACATTAAATCACAGTTTCATTACATATATATGTTGATTCTTTGTAGTCTCCCTTCAATTCCCCCCCACACCTTGCCAAAACTATAACAATAAATTATTAGTAACCCTTTGAAAACTCATCACAGTGACTGGATCATGCAGAAACTAAATATCCTATTAACATTTTCTAAAACTGAGGTTGTCTCCTGTAGCAAAGGCATAGTACACAAGAATATTCTTCAAGATTCTCCCCCACCCCCACATGATGCATGGTTAATTTCATTTTGAAAATTGATTAGACTACTTGATTGATTGCAGTGATTGCTTTTCTTGTCTTGAGAAAGGAGATAACATTTATAATTCTTATTAAAAGTTGATTAGTATTTAATACTGTTAGTCTTGTTGAATGTTGCATAATAAATTTTAAAACCGAAACCTGCACGGCCAATTACTAAATATAAATACAAAGTAAATCACATCTGCACATGGTATAAAAAATTCAAAGGCATAATCTTCAGTGTTAAAACAAACCTGAAAAAAAATCTCATTAAAGGAAGTAACTCTGTGATCCTAAAAAAGCTTCTGTTGTCTTCTTTGTGGATATGTTTGTGATTTTAGCCTGGGAATGAATACAGTCTGCTTTGTTCCTAATGCACTTAAGAATCTGCATAGCATAAAACTCTACAACCATCCAATTATTTTTATTTTCTTAAGGATTGTTTCTGTGATTAAAGTATACCATGAATTAAAATATGCGTGCCTTTCATGTATGGACCTAATCTACATACTCATATACTCTTTTGATACTTTGATGGAAATATTTAACAGTATTTTGAACTACATGTGCTAATAAATGGTATCCAAATTGCTGAAATAGATTATACAAAATCCTATCACTGTGAAAATATACCTATTTCCTACCCCTGTTGAACAGTTTTCAGTAGGCATAAGGTCTCATATGGTTGCTGAATGAAGGGCTTCATAACAGCGTGGTATAAGAGAATTGTGACTCTTAGGTGGTGTTTGCTTTGTGACTCTTGGCCCTGTGTTATCAGATGTTTTCAGAGAAATTAGGGCATTTTTCCTTCCTTCCCGACTTAGGGTGTATTTCTTATGGTCGACCTTGGGGACCATATACATTGCATATCTTTTAAATCTGATATAAAGGAACAAAGAACCCCAAATGACTGCAGAATACTATTGAATTTGTGAGTATATTCAGGCTTAACTTTATGCAGTGACTGCCTGAGCCACCTATCCTGAATCTCATGGCCCATTGTGCAAAAGTATATCACTCTGTTGACAGCAGACAATTGAGATTAGTGGAAGTGACAACGCACATGTGCAGGAGTGCCAAATAGGCAGAAGAAAATGAGCAAAAGGGAAATGAAGTGACCTCCTAGCGGCAGATGAACATGACTCAATCAGCAATGGAAATCAATGAACTGAAAGGAACTGGCTGGGCAAATCAATGAAAGAATAATGCACTGACCAGTGAACTTTGTCCCCTTTTGTATTCTCGTCTGGCTGTAGCAACCTACATATCCAAGCATATCTCTTGCAGATTATTCTAGCCTTTCCATACCTATTTACATTCTCAGTTGCCTCTAGCTCCCACGCTACTATACATCAGTGTCTGTGCACAACTTAAAGTGTCAGAATGTGATGCAAGAGTCATTCCCCTCATTCTCCACGGAAATCAACCAGAGGGAAGACTTCATTGGAAAGCCTAACTATCCAAAATATGGCCGAGTGGATATTAGCAGAATATGTTTAAAGTGAGTGTCGTGTCCAAGACCTCCAAGCAAGTTTCAGCTTTGCTGTGAAGTTGTAGGTCTCTGTCATTTACTTAAACTTTGAACTTCAATTTTAAAGGACATCATATACAGGCAGCTTAAACAACTACAGTGTGTTAGACAATATGCTAGAAATGGTCTCATGTCTTCCAGGATTCTAGAGTTTCCAACTTTTATATTATCAGTGGTGAATTAAGCAAATGTTATCACTGAAGGAAAGGACGTCATTTTGTTTCAAGAACCAGTATGACTTGTGAAGTCAATTGAGCATTGAGACAAGATTTCTGGATTTATGCTTGTGAACCATAGTAATAATAAGCAGCTCGTGGGAAAGAAGAATTCCACGAATTTAGCTAATGACCATGAGATTAAGTCCTGGAGATGTGGAATTTTGTGTTCTGCCTTGTAATGTGTGGTCTTCCTATTCTGCTTCCTATTCTTCACCAGAGATGCTGGCTGTTTCCTCAGATCCTTGTGAGACTACAGTAAGAACAGTTTCCTTGAAAGGATCTTAAATTCTATATTAAATTTTAAAATAAAATGTAAAATATTGTGACTGGGAAAATAGCAACAATATGTACATACAAGCACAGTTAACAAAGGGAACAAACAGAGCCTTTTTTTTTTTCAGCCTACAAAAAAATAAAACAAATTTATGGGCAGACCCAATATTCTGTCACATTCTGTGATTCTAGTTGAGCTGTTTTCCTCTCATTTCTCAGCAGGAAATGATTTTTTTTCTGATTAGTAATGCTGTGAACATTGATTAAATATTTTAACCTGTTAACATTTCTGTTTGTTTTCATGTTTCCAGTCTGTTGTCTTGATTCTTTCCTTAAGTGCACTGAATATACCTAGATGGCCTGGTTATGACTTGGGATTCTTGGTAACTTCCATCAAAACTAGCAAAGTGGCTCATTTGAGAATAAATGCTCAAAATATGGTTTTTGTTAAAGTTGCTAATGAATTGCCTAACTTGCATTATTTACCAATGATAATAATGTATAACATTTAATATGTATTTTAAACTTTACTAAATTCTATGAGTTGATTTTTCAGTTTTACAATGTAAGAATGCCAGGATGCAGAACATGAAAGTCAATTGCCTTTGATTTCAAGACTTCTAACTGTAAGGACCAGAACCTTCAGCTTCTCTGTGCAGCTGGTCCTTGAGAAAAGGAAATCTTAAGTGTAGCGTTCCTATGACAATAAAGGTCCTTCTTAGTGAGGCTGTTCTGAGAGTAATTCCTTCTTTAGCTTCAGGAGCCTTCTTGTTTGGTCTGAGTGTCTTTCTTTAGAGAAGGGGATCCCCGTCAGCTCATATTGCTGGTGAAGTTAATTTTATCCCTTGATATCATCTGTGGATGGCTATTCTCAAAAGGAATTCTTGCAGAGCTCAAAGTCTATTCTCTATGACCTAACCTATTGGTTTTTAATTTTTTCAAATTCTTGTGTGTTTTGCTTATTTGGCATATATTTTTTTCAAAATATAATTTGAAAACAAAACAGACAGTGTAACTCTTTAATCTGAAGCAATAGAGTGAAGGGACAGGAAACCTGCTCCCTCAAAGCTTTAGACCTGTGGCCCCTTTACCACTGGGTTCCAGCATTCTGCACACTGCTGACTTATGTGAATTCAAAGTTGATTCTTTTCTGTGAAGTGTGATTATAAAGTTTTCACATTTTAATTCTTTTATGCAAATTAGAAAGCAAAATGGGGTTAATCAGACATCCAGGCAAGGGTTCCTTTTCTCTTTTTCTAAGGATACAGTGATATGTACTTTTATTAAACATATGTTGCTTCCTATTTTAGGTGGGGTGTAGCACATGGCAGAGTATCAATTTTGGCTCCAAATGTAATTAAATTCAAATCCACTATATTTATGATCTTTGATGAGTTCTTAACTGGATTATTAGGTTTCTTTTCATAAAGAAGTGGTAAAACAATTTATCTGACAAGGGATTGTTTGTGGCTATAACTAATAAAATGTGTGTAAAATGTCCAGCAGAGTTAGTGCCAAGGCATATAAGGTATGCTTATGGTTACTCACATTCTTTGTGCTAATAAATTGTACAAGAGGGTAGAATACTATTTAAAAATACATAGATATTACTTTTACAAAAAACAACTAAAAGCAGCATTAATTCAACAGAATTTGCATTCATTTGCTTCTATTTCAATCACCATTTTTATACCCTAAACCCAGGACAAGCAGCCAAGATACAGTGGAAACAGAAGCAGAAGGACATCACTCTCATGAAGATATCAGTCTAGAGGGGGTAAAGAGCTACAGATCAAATAATCACACAAATGAAGTTAAAATTATAACTGGGGGGCGCCTGGGTGGCTCAGTCGGTTAAGTGGCCGACTTCGGCTCAGGTCATGATCTTGCGGTCCGTGAGTTCAAGCCCCGCGTCGGGCTCTGTGCTGACAGCTCAGAGCCTGGAGCCTGTTTCAGATTCTGTGTCTCCCTCTCTCTGACCCTCCCCCGTTCATGCTCTGTCTCTGTCTCAAAAATAAATAAACGTTAAAAAAAAATTAAAAAAAAAATTATAACTAGGATAGTAATCCAAGGTCAAAAGAAATCACCAGAGGAAATACCAGATGTGAAGAATGAGTAGAAGTTAACCGGTGAGGAGAAAAACAACTGTAGCTGGAATGAGATAAATAAGACATGTTAAAACAGGTATAGTAGCAATACGAATAGAAGGCTTCCAGGTAAATGAACACTTGAGCAGGCGCTTTGTCCAGGACTCAAGCAACAAAATTACTTGGAGCTAGTAAATACTAGCATTGTGCAAGCAAAGTGGTAGAAGACTGTGGGTTATATGTAGGCTGTCGCCTTAGGAAAACATGCAGTCAATTAGTTATTAGCACGAAGTTATTTCAAAGATGTCATTCTGTGGGTTAATCTTGAAAGGGACAAGTGTATAAAGGATGGATAGGACACCTGTCAGATGGGACTAGAAGGGATATTTAAAAAGGAGCCTCTGAGGATAGAATGGTGATGATTACTGACCAGGGGCTGTTGACCAGAGTCAGACAAGGCGATTGAAGAAAAGAATATCCCTGGAAGCAAACACATCATTGCTGGAAAGCTGACAGAACACAAGTCCTTGGTTAATTGGAACTAGACTTTCGGGGAATGAATCCCTGTTAGGGCATGGCTGCATGCACTCAATTTTGAGTACTTTTCAAAACAAACACAACTCACTATATCCCATCCAGTGCGATCCAGCTTGTAACACAATTTAGCTATTGGTTGACCATGAGAATGGAAAAAGCAAACTTTATCTTTTATCCCTCTTTGCATAGAATGTGATGATTACTGCCATTAAGTAGAAATATTATTTGTTGGTAAAATGTTGAAAAAATAAGAAATAGCAGATAATGCCTGAAGGTAATATGTTTCTCTAAGATGTTAAAAGAATTAAGTATATTTATTTACATTATAATGTTAGCTTTTAATAAGCAGGATATAAAATTTTACGAGCAGATCAAAATTATCTATGCATAAAATATATCATAAATGATAAGGACATATTAGCAATGACTGCCATTCAGTGGTAGAAGTACATGCACACACACACACACACACACACACACACACACACAGATGTATGTAATTTTTTTTAACTTTCTAGGATTTTGAACTTTTTCTAGTTAAGGTATTACTAGGAATTACCCTTTCTAGAAAGGTAATACTTCTTTAACTAGAAAAAAAAGTAATACAAATAACTGAAAATTAAGATGATATTAAAAACAATTCTCTGGGAGAAAGGAAAACACATTTAGAAATCTGAAAGTATTTTATTAAATTTATCTTACTAAAATTTAATTAGGTGACTAACTCAGTCAAAGTCAGAGACAATTTTATCACAATTTCAAGATTTTCAAGTGAGTTCAAAGAAGCAATGATATTTGTGGGAATAGTACTGACATGTTGTATACTTAGCTTACTCAATGTGACTATGTTTTCAAATATCCTTAAAATTGCTTGAATATTTGTTAATGCATTTGATAAAATTTAACATGTGGGGTTTCTCTGCAAAGATAATGGGCTCTTTAATTCCACATGTGTCATGTTGATCTCTCTGTGTGAACACAGGCCAACATTTCCTAATTCACCATAGGATGTCAACTTTTGCACTTGAACATCTGCTGTATAAAACATAAAGGTCTCTCTAAGAATACCTGGGGTCCAGGGTCTTGCAAGTAAGTTTAGCCTTGAGTTTTTGCTAGCACACCTCTGCCAAAAACCTAGCTAACACAAATGCTACAAAATAAGGTAATCTGAAAAACAAGCTATTATTTATTCTGCCTTCTGTGTTATGTCCTATCTTTGCATACATTTGATCACAAAGATTTGGCTTAGTTGCCTATAGATCTTCATTAACTTGGTTTACAGTTAGAGTATGTTTACCAGGTAGCAGAATATTTGTGGTAGACAGAATTCTGGATTCCCTAATCTTTGCCCCTTGATGCCATACTTGTAGATATGTTAGGCTACATGGCTAAAAGGACTTTGTTTATGGAATTGGGGTATAGAGTTTAAAATAGGGAGATTATCCAGGATTACCTGGGTGGGTTCAATCTAACCACTTGAGTCCTAAAAGCAGAAAAATTTCTCCAGTTCAGTCTGTCAAAAAGATGTGGCAGAAAAAGAGGAAGGGCAGAGGAGGCAAAAGGAGAAGTCAGAGAGAGTCTAAACAAAGGGGAAGGCCTTGAGACAAGTTGCTGGCTCTGGAGATGCAGAAAAGGCCCAGAAGCTGGGGAATGCAAGTGGCCTACACATGCTGAGAATAACTTTTGGCCAAGAGCCAGTAAAGAAACAGGGATCTCATTCTACAATCACAAGGAACTGAATTCTGTCACCAACCTTAATGAACTTGGAAATGGATTCTCCCCAAAGCCTCAAGTCCTGCCTACACCTTACTTTCTGCCTTGAATACTCCATCTGAACCACACTGTACTCAGACTTGTGACCTGCAGAACTCTGAGATAATGCATTTCTATTGTTTCAAACCACTACGCTTGTGGTATTTTTTTAAAAACAGAGACAATAGAAAACTCATACAGTGTTCTACCTCTGATTTTTATGTGGGGCAAGTTTAAGAATGGTCATATGCAGAGTACACATTTGCTAAATATATAAGATCTTTGATTACTCTTGCACAAGAAAATATATGATATGGCCCTATTATATGTAACAATAGTAAAACGTTATTACTTATCTCATCACCAACAGAATGAAAAGGTAACCCATGAATTGGGAGAAAATATTTGCAAATTACATACTCAGTAAGGGGTTAATATCCAAAATATACAAGGAATTGATACAACTCACTAGCAAAAAACAAAAAGTATAAAAACAAACAAAAGCATCAAAACAAAACAACTATACAAATAGTACAATTAAAATGGGCAATGTATTATACATATACATATACATGTATATATGTTGTACATATATTTGTATATATGCTTGTATTATATACCTATAAGTGTATAATCTCACTTATATGTGGAATGTAAAAACAAACAAACGCAGAAGCAAACAAAGAAAAAAACCCTGAATTCGTAAATACAGAGAATAGATTGATGGCTGCCAGAGGTGGTGGGTAGGGTATGGGTGAAATGGGTAAAGACAGTCAAAAGACACAAACTTCCATTTATAAAATAAATAAGTCATGGAGTGTAATGTAAAAAACAAAACAAAACAAACCTGCATTTTGTGACATGGATGAACCTGGAGGGCATTATGCCAACCAAGTGAGCAAACCAAACAAGACAAATACCCTGTGATGCGACTTATGTGTGGAATCTTAAAAAACCCAAAAATACAAAAAAAGCAGAACAGCAACAACAACAACAAAAACAAGTGGTTTCCTGGGGCTGGGGGTGAAGGAAATAGGAAGAAATTGGACAAAAAGGTATAAAATTTCAGTTATAAGATGAATAAGGTCTGAAGACCTAACGTATGATACGATAACTATAGTTGATAACACTGTATTATACAATCGAAATTTGTTAAGGGAATAGAACTTAAACATTCTCACCAGGAAAAAAAAAAAAGCTACGGGATATGTTAATTAACTCAATGGGGTGGAATCTTTCACAATGTGTATGTATATCAAAAGATCACATTTACACTTTAAATACTTTACAATTTTGTCATGTATACTTTAATAAAGTTGAAAACATAATATCACTTATCTTACATGAAAATAATTGCCAAATAGATTCGAAATAAATATAAAATAAAAATAATTTGCTTAAAGTATAAATAAAATACAGGTGAATATTGATCAGTGTCTAGAATTTGGAGTTTTTTCTAAACTTAATGATGGAGTGTGCCACCAGAAAAAAAAATAGGTGGAAATATATCATTTAGTGTGATAAAAAATACATCAGAAAAACAAAAAGAAATGCCATAAAGTCAACTGGGAAAAATAATAAAAGTAGATATGGTAATAAAAGTATGATGTCCTTAATGCACAATTACTTATTTATTAAATATTTATTAAATATGTACTATGTACTGGCATTAGTCTGGGAGTTTTACACATTTAAAATTGATTAAAATTTATTAAATTTTATTAAATATTTACTAGGTACTGGCATCATTCTAGGAGTTTTACACATCTAAACTGATTTAAATTGAAATTTTACAACATGATTGTCATCAATTTTCAGATGAGAAGAAATGGAAGTAACAGAGAAATTAACTTACCTAAGATCATATTAATAGTGATGACCATTGGGGGACACTAATGAACCCAGCCAGGTGGCTCAGCTCCACAGTCCACATGCTGTCTTGCCACTCGGTATTTATAGGGAACAGGACCGGCTATATTAATTGGTGGATCCCAGTGCAACATGAAAATACGAGGTCCCTTATTCAAACAGCAGAGGGGAAAGCACCATTAAAGACACTAACATATAAAACTTTTCCTTTTCTTGCATGGTTTCTGTCTCCTCATGGCATTTTGTATTTGTGTCAAATGCCAAGGTAGAGAAGAATTTTTTTTTCAATTAGTACAAAATTTACCATCAGTTGTTATATTGTGAAATTCCAGTTTTAAATGTAAATATTAGAGAATTTAACTTGTATATGGAATCACCAAAATTACACTATTAGTATTTGGGGGCTTACTACAGAGTTTGGCTCAAGCTGGCTAGAAAAGTCAAATATAAACAGGACTCAACAACATTGGACACACAGAGTAGACTCAGGGAGCGGTCCTGAGGACATGGGGATACTGGTACACAAGTGAAGACCATTATGACTTCCAGTTCCAACCTTCCTACTAAACCACCTGTCAGAAGAACCATGCATCTGTTGGGGCAGAGTTGAGCCATCCCTCCCTTGGGCTCAATACCCAAACACACTGCAGCAACTCACAGTGGACAGGTGACCCTCAAGTGCATTTCAACCTCTATGCTAAGATACCCTAGCTACCTGGATCAGGGTGGGAAAGAGGCCTTTCCTCACGGAATTACTCACTGAACATATCATGCCACAGCCATTCCAGGGAAGTGATAGCCACCATTAGCCTTGCCATCAGATGCTGTGGTGTGGACACACCAGACCCTGACTCTTCTTTTGCCTGTGCCCAGCCATTATCAGTCATGGAAGACAGTAACAGACTGGGAAGGGATGTGGAGGCACAGGCTGGGTAGACCGGGTGCCAAGAAGCAGGGGAGGGAAGCAGGCAACTAAAACCCTCTAGGGTGGGGCGCCTGGGTGGCTCAGTTGGTTAGGCGACCCACTTTGGCTCAGGTCATGATCTCACAGTTTGTGAGTTTGATCCCTACATTGGGCTCTGTGCTGACAGCTCAGAGCCTGGAGCCTACTTCAGATTCTGTGTCTCCCCTTCTTTCTGTCTCTCCCCTGCTCACACTCTCTGTCTCTCTGTCTCTCAATGATAAATAAATGTTAAAAAAAAAAAAAAAAAGACCTTCTAGGGCAATTGGAATGTAGTAGGAAGCATGCTATGCATGGCTGAGGCTTTTGGCTCCCAGGGTCTGCCTCATTGTCCCATTGGTTTTTACTTGTAAAACACTTATAAAACATAAAATTAAAATGCCAAGGTATTTTGACTTTTGGGTTGATGACATCAGAACATGAAACTTCTAAGAAGGGGGCCTGTGCAACTTCCCTGGTCACATTCCCATAAATTTGGACTGCATACAGTTTCCCTTCATTTCTTGATTATATTAAAATAACAGTAATAAAACAAGCAAAGAATAAAATAGTAGTAGCTAAGAAAATGAAAAGAGGGTCAGCAGATTATAACTTGCAAGTTTGCATTATCAATATATGATCTAATATAATATCTGACTTTCCCTATTTCCATCTGCCAGGTATTGTATATTTGAAATCTCATGTAACCAAACAATCATTTGATGAGATGGATAGAACACTAAACTCATTTATGAATGAGAAAACATGCACATAAAAGTTATTTAACTTCTCAAGGACATAAAAGTTGTAAGTTAAATCTTATCAATTGAACTCCAGAGGCTGAGCTCTTAAATACAAATGATAATGGCTCTCAGGATGAAATAAAGTGGATAAAGAATAAGAAAACTAGCACATTTTCCCACATTTAGTGGGAAAGTAAATTGCAACAAATTTCTTAAAGGACAATTTGGAAATAAGAAAGCCTAAACATTTTATATACATTTGCACCTTATAATGCCATTTTTAGGAATGTATTATTTTAAAAAAAATCAAGGATACCATTTCAGTTTTCTATTGCTCCATAACAAAGCATCCCAAAATTCAGTGACTATATACAAGTATATTGTCTGGTTTGCTTTTGGCACAGTCATCATCATGTTTTTGGTGTTTGCAGTTTGTTGAGTTTGGATCTATGGATTTATAGTTATCACCAAATTTGGAAAAGTTTTACCTATTATTTCTTCAAATAGTTTTCTCTCTCCTTTGATCCCCCCCCCCCCCATTTGAAGAATCCAGACACATTTATATTAGTTCCTTGAAGTTATCTCCCAGAATACTGATGCTCTATTCATTTGTGTTTCCTTTCTATCTGTGTTTAATTGTGGACAGTTTCAATTGCTACAGATTAAAGTCCACCAATCTTTTTTTTTTTTTTTTTTTCTTTTGTGTTGTCTAATAAGCTGTTATTCCCTTCGGAGGTATTTTTCTCTCAGACATTGTTGTTTTTATCTTAGAATTTTAATGTGTCTTTTTTTCCAAAATGTCTTCCCTGCCTCTACATGATATACTCTACTTTTTTACTATCTTCTTGAACACAGAGAATCTAGTTATAGTAATTTTCTTAATGTCTTTTCCTACTAATTTTAACATCTGTGTCATTTCTGAAACAGTTTCACTTGATCAAATTTTTAAATAACTGGATTATATTATTTCATGGCATGCCTAGTAATTTTTTTATTGGACGCCACACATGGTGTATTATACCTTGGCAGGTGCTATATGTTTTTGAATTTCTGTGTATACTCTTGAGCTTTATTCTGTGATATAGTTAAGAATATTGAAAACAGTTTTACACTTCTGAATCTTATAAGAATTATTAGGGGATGAGGTGCCTGGGTAGCTCAGTTGGTTGAGCATCCAATTCTTGGTTTTGGCTCAGGTCATGATCTCATGGTTCATGAGTTTGAGCCCCACGTCAGGCTCCATGCTGACATTGAGGAGCCTGCTTGGGATTCTCTCTCTCTCCCTCTTTCTGCCTTTCCCTGTTTTTTTTTCTCTCTGCCTCTCTCTCAAAATAAATAAACTTAAAAAAAGAATTATTAGGGGATATTTGAGGGGTCTTTATTTTACATCTATTTTTTCTCCACCACTGAAGCAAAATCTTTCTAAGTCCTCTACTCAATACCCCATGAACTATGAGTTTTTCCCCTGAACAGGTAGGGATTGGGAGTGTAGCCACTTTTATGCAAACTCAAGATATTGTTCCTTCTAATCCTTCATGTGATCCTTTCCCTACCTTCAGGTAGGGTGCTCATGTGCAGATGTTGACTTTGAACTCGGCAGAAGACTCATGGGGAATCTTCTGGCAGATATCTATACTTTTTTTTTCTTTGTGAAACTCTCCATATCTGATATTTTCCACAGAAATTGATAATTTCCTGGCCTTTCTAGACTCTCAATTTCAAATCCTCAACCCCAGGACACCAGTGGGCTATACTTTGGTTCTCTTGCTCTATGCTATATCCTGAGAACTCTCTCCAGGCTCTAAGCTAAGGTAATTATATAGTTTCCCATGTTTGTTTCCTCTCACTCGGGGACCATTTCCTGATGTACAATATCTTCAAAATCATTATTGCATATATATTTTTTCTATTAAGCTTGGTAAAAGTACCAACTCTCAGTTATAAGGTAAAAAAGTCTGAGAATCAAATGTGCAACCTGATGACTATAATTGATGACACTGCACTGTATAATTGAAATTTTCTAAGGGAGTAGAACTTAAGTGTTCTCACCAAATAATAATAATAATAATAATAATAATAATAATAAATATATGAGGTGATGGGTGTATTAACTAATGAGATGGGAGGAATTATTTTACAATGCATATCAGTTCATCACAATGCACACTTTTATCTCACTCATAGTTTGATGGATTAAGAGTTTTGGGACAGCTCCAGTAGGCAGCTTATCTTTCACTGACATAGTGTTAACAGGGAATGCGGGGCTGAAGAATCTAATTCCACTGTTTTTTTCACTAACATGTCTGGAGCCTCAGTATTTCTCTTTCCCTTTCACTCTTGCTCTCTTTTCTTCCAGCATCCTTTAGTGCATTACCATATGGCTTGAGCTTTTTACATCATGCATGGTCTGGGAATTGTTGAACGGCTTGGAAGATGATGCAAAACCCTGTGTGCAAAACCCTTGGTGCAAAACCCTGTGAGTGAATGTTCTAGGAAATCAAAGTGGAACACACGAGACTTCTTCTGACTAAGCCTTGGAACCCACACCATAGCACAAGTAGTTTTTGCCACATTCTGTTTGTTGCAAGTGAGTCACAGGGACTGCCAAAATTCAAGTGGATAGTATGACACAAGGACATAAATATGGGAAGGTGTGGCCCTTAGGAGCTATAGGAAGTTATTTTTAGAGAGTAGTTACCACAGATGCAATAAGGAATATGTAGAAAAATAAGATGTCTTATTTGAAGGTAGCTATTCCTACTTGCATCATTCAAAAAGAGCTGTTTTAAAGCCTCTAATTTAGTCCTTGTTTCCTTTAAAAAAATAACATGTGAAACTTCAATATCACTATCAATTTACTAAACTGCTGAGCACATGAAACAATGCTTGATGAGTGAATGAGTATCTCATGAATGGAAGAATAAGCTGATTTTCCTCTTCACCTGTTTTTCTGGATGTTCAGAAATGAATTTATCTCAGATCACAATAGAATTTGCCTAGGTACTTGGGATACTTACCCACTACAGGTTTTTTTTTTTTTTTTAATTTATTTTTCATTTTAGTTTAATCATCTAGTTCTATACTAAATTCACTTGAATTCTGTGTCAAATGTTTTTTATTGGTTGGGGGTGGTAGAAGGGGAAGTAAATAATGAGTTTATTAAAAAATTTAAAAAAAACCTTGACTCTTAAGAAAGATGTTCAGTTTTATTTTGAGGATGATTATTAATTACCTAAAGAATCAGGCCTTAGATATAATATTTTAAATAACTCAAAACCAAATAGTAACTTTTTATAAAATACAATTGATTTCCTGATGTATGCTCCTTAAGTATTTTTTTTACTTGACCTGACATCCAAATTCATGCTGCTTTTCACTTTATGTTTAGATGAGGTACACATAATATAGCCAAAATGTGTAGATAACCACTCACTGTGATTCTCACCCTCTCTACTGCAACACAGGATTAAAGGATCATTTTAGACTCATGTACTGATCATACTTTCACCATTTGCAGTACTTAATTAGACTTTAACATCATAGAATCTATAGGCGTTTATATTCAGTAAATGAAATACACATATATATGCACAGACACATTTACATGAATTCAACAGAAGTGCTAAGAAAGAATGAATGACAGCCTTGCACTGTTGTTCAAACTTTTCAGTCATTGAAGAAATAGAATTTATTGGTTGGAAATGGTTATTATCAAAAGAAAACATAATTATAAAGATGCAAATAAGCTGTGTCAATCTTTTAGTAAAGAAATCATTTTACAATAAGATACTATGTCACACCCTTTAAAATGAATATTATTTAAAAAAAGAACACAGAAAATAAATGTAGGAGAAATTAGAACACTTGTACGTTGTTGGTGGGAATATAAAATGGAATAACAGCTATGGAAAACAGTATTGTGATTCCTTCAAAAGTTAAAAATAGAATTACTGTATGATCCAGCAATTCCACTTCAGGGTATGTGCCGAAAAGAAATGAAAGCTGGATTTCAAAGAGATATTTTTATACCTAAATTCACAGCAGGATTATTCACAGTATGTGAAAGCAACCCATCTGTCCATTGAGAAATAAATGGTTACACATAATGTGAGCTATACATACAATGGAAGATTATTCAGTCTCAAAGAGGAAGGAAATCTAAGGTGTTACAACATGGGCAATCCTTGAGGACATTATGCTAAGTGACATAAGCCAGTCACATGCAGACAGCTACTGCATGATTCCATTTATATGAGGTATACAAGAGCAGTCATAATCATAAATACAGCACAATTGTAGTTTCAGCATGCTCAGGAAAGGTGGGAATAGGGAATTATTGTTTAATGACTATAGTTTCAATTTTAAAATATGAAAAGAGGGACGCCTGGGTGGCTCAGTCGGTTGAATGTCTGACTCCGGCTCAGGTCGCGATCTTGGGGTCTGTGAGTTCGAGCCCCGCATCGGGCTATTATGCCGACAGCTCAGAGCCTGGAGCCTGTTTTGGATTCTGTGTCTTCCTCTCTCTCTGACCTCCCTCGTTCATGCTCTGTCTCTCCCTGTCTCAAAAAAATAAATAAACCTTAAAAAATTTTATTTTAAAAATAAAAAAAAATATGAAAAGAGTTCTGGGCTTACCAAACATGGTAGCACACACACACACACACACACACACACACACACACAAATAAACTGTACACTAAAGTGGTTATGATGATAAATTTGATGTTATGTGTACTTTACCACAATAATAAAAATTGGGGAAAAAGTTGCTGGAATATATTTAGTATGCATTTTTTTCTGGAGGATAGGTGTATTCATCATTGTAAAATCTCTATTCCCAAAGCTCAAATTTATTTTGGCAAAAACAGAAGTAAAAATTTAAATTATTTAATATTAATATTTACAATTTAAAATGATAGTTCATTCATTTAAAAATGGAAATAAAAGTACATCTGTACTTATTATATGAAGGTGGCACTTCTCAAACATTCACAGAGTAAACTATGTCCTGTGACATGCATTCCATCTATAAATTCTTATAAATGTATGAATAATTTTTTTGGTATTGCTTCTTTTCTTTAATTTTTTTTCTTTACTTAGCAATAAAGTGCATGTTCCTGTTTGCCTTTGACTAGACGACTGATGTTCAAGTATTTGCTTTATAACTAGCAGAGCATAAAATTATTACAGTTTTTTGTCCCTTAATTGACCAAAGCTGCAACATCTGTCATTTTGTGGGAATCAAATTTCATCTTCAAAAGCAGCATGAACAGTCTGGCACAGGCATATCAGTATCACTTCAGTTTAATCTTCTTGCCCATCCTCCTCTTCCCTTTTTTTTTTTTTTTTTTTTTTTTTTTTTTTTTTTGCTAGTCACCTTTCCCTCTTCAAATCTCCCTTTCTCCACAAAGTTCACCTTGGTAGACCCACATTGAATCTTGTCTGGCTATTGATTCTGCAGTGTGCCGGCTTAGTATTCCAAGGTCATTTATAATTGCATGTAGAATTTTTGTATCTCCTCTCCATCATTTTCCCTTCCCCAAAGAATAAAATGTTCTGTCAAGTAGCCACACTGACACACTGTGAACTAGAGAACTAAAACCATCATGATCATTAAAAAAGGTGTGGTAGTAGGAATTACACAGAAGCTTTTTTGCATTTCAGCTTCTGTGGATTCCTTCCTGGATACTCCTTCTGGAGTTAAATCTGCCCAAATAGATAAGGTGAGGTGAAATAAAAAATAAAGTCAAGCTATTATAAAAGTGTGAAGCTCAAATTTATTTCTGGCTGATAAAATTCCTTTAGGGTATTATAATGTTAGCATTATTTTCCCCTATTATCAACTTTCACTTTCTGCTATTACAGTTCCATACCCCCTAGCCACATTGACACTAGAATAACAAAACAAACACCATGCCTTTTCTGTTGTCCCCATTTTTTGACAAAGTTCACCAATAAGCATGCCTCCTAACTAAAAGAAAATAACAGGAAGAATTCCCTATTTCTTCATTTCTGTTTCTTCTGAGATTGCACAACAGCAATGAGAAAAATGAATTATACTATTGAGCAAGAGAGTACACAAATTTTACTCTTTGGTATCAAATAATGTAGAAAGTTTCTTTTTTCCAAATATATAGGGAATAGAGCAAGGAAAAGGAAAGAAAAGGTAACTTAGTGTAAATAGTTCCTCCCAAAAAACTCTGTTGTCATAACAGCCTCACTATTAGTCACTAAATTTGATTTAATTCAATAGTCAAAGCAAGTGATTTTTCTGCAGCGTAATTTTCTTATTTATACTTTGAGAAATATAGCTATAAAAATAAGGTAAAATACGTTAAAGTCTGCAAAGTAGATATACCATAAAGTTTGGTTTTAAAAATCAGGTTGTGGACATAGAATTCAGTACATAAAAGAAATGTTTAAACAATTAGAAAAAAGCTGCCAGAATAACAGCATACTAGCTTTTTGTACATCAACCCCCCCCCCATTGATAATAACTATGAAATACAGAAAGCATCTCTTTGAAGACATCAGATGTACACCAGAACATCCAAGGCTTCAGGGCTGTGAATCAAAAAGAGAAGAATAATGAAGCTGATCCAAACTGTCCCATGTTATACTACCTAAGGTATTTGCTATTTTTAAAAGTAGCAACCAAAGGAAAAACTAATAACCCAATGAGAAAGTATGGCTGCATCTGGCAAACAGAGGTTAAATTTCCATAATTTAAGAAAGCTGGAAGACAAAATTTTAGTTTCTGGGCTACCATGTCAATCAAGACAAGATGGACTAATACGTTAGAGTAAAAAAAAAAAAAAACACTTGGAGTCAGCACAACAGTTGAAGGCACTTTTTACTGATTTCCAAGCCATGATGTTATGATAGATCTATGACCAGAGAAAGAAATAGCTAATAGGCTAAGAAGCTTATGAAAATAGCTAATAGGCTTGGAAGTGTTGAGGAGGGGTAAAAAATGTGCTTCAGAGCCCAGGACAAATTGGAGGTCTTGATAAACACTTTACACACACACACACACACACACACACACACACATACGACCCCATGCTACAAAATAAAAGTAAGGGCAAACTAGAAATGGACTAGTCATCACAAAAAATTCACTAAACAGCTTTGACTAAATATAGTTCCTAACTGGAATAAACTAATCTATTCCTGCTCTAATGCATAGCAATATTTTAAGATGAAGTTGACTGTATTTGGAGTCTCACTTCATTTCTAAATTATTTTCATGTAAATGACCAGGAATACCTTTTTAAAAAATTTTACTGGGACACTAAAAAACAAAAACAAATAATAAGGGGAAAATAAACAATAGAATCTGACACAGAAGTGATCCAAAAATTTTAGTTTTCAGAGAAGAAAAATAAAGGACAAAAAGAATATTTCCACTTAAAAAGGTAGAAATGATAAAATAACTGTTAAATGAAAATGATAAAATTAATGACTACAACTGGCACTTAAGAAAACACTAGAAGATTTAACATCAAAACAGACATAAAAGAAGAAAATTTCACTGAATCAAAAGAAAATACCCACAAGGAAAGTATACTAATGTAGAGAAAAAAGTTCAAATATATATAAAGGAGGATAATATATATAAGCAAAAAATGGTGAAAAGTTGTGACATAAGTGTAAATTGAGTCCCAGAGGAAGAAAGAAAATATAAGAAAGAAACATTATTAGAAGATATCATAGCTAAATATTTTCTAAATTGAGGAAACAAGAACCTCCAAATTCAGTACTTCTACAAACACAAATCGGGGTAAATACAAAATATGCCACTACTAGAAGGATCAGAGTTAGACTGCTAAAACCAAAGACAGCTGAATTCACCCCCAAAATGATAGCAGTCTAAAGATAGGAAAATGATATGATCAAAGTACTGACAGAAAATATTAGGCTAAAATTCTAAAACAAATGAAACTATTTGAAATTTTAAGTATAATTCAAAATTCAAGTATAATAAAAAATTAACAGATGATATTTTAAGCATATATGAACTGAAAGAGATCTTTAGTAGTTCCTTTAGAAAAAAAAATTGTAAGTAAGGACATGAAAAAAGGAATTAAAAGCAAAGAGAATGTAGATATAAATAAGAACTTGTATGAACTAGTAAGAATATCTTGGGTTGAAAAAAAAATGGATTAAAGATCTAAATGTGAGCCTTGAAGCCATGAAAATCCTGAAAGAGAACCCATCAGCCATAGCAACTTCTTTCTAGATATGTCTCCAGAGGCAAGGGAAACAAAAACAAAAATAAAATATTGGGACCTCATCAAAATAAAAAGCTTCTGCACAGTTGAGGAAAGAATCAACAAAACTCAGAGGTAACCTACAGAATGGAAGAAGATATTTGCAAATGACATATCCAATAAAGGGTTAGTGTCCAAAATATATAAAGAACCAATACAACTCAACCCCCCCAAAATGAATAATCCAATTGAAAAATGAGCAGAAGACATGAATAGCCAGTTTTCCAAAAATGACATAGATATGCCAATAGACATATCAAAAGATGCTCAACATAACTGATCCTAAGGTAAACACAAATCAAAACTATAATGAGATGTCACCTCACACCTGCCAGAATGGCTAAAATCAACAACACAGGAAATAGGTGTCAGTAAGGATCCTGGGAAAGGGAAATATTCTTACACTGTTGGTGGGAATGCAACCTGGTGCAGCCACTCTGGAATACACTATGGAAGTTTGTCAAAAGTTTAAAAATAAAGTTATTCTACAATCCAGCAATTGCACTACTAGCTATTTACTCAAAGGATACAAAAATGCTAATTCAAAAGGATACGTTCACCCTGATATTTATAGCAGCATTATCTACAATAGTCAAATTAATGGAAACAGTCCAAGCGTTCATCAACTGATGAATACAAAGAAGAGGTAGTATGTTTACACAATGGAATACTACTCAGCCATAAAAAGAATGAAGTCTTGCCATTTGCAATGACGTGGATGGAGCTAGAGAGTATTATGCTAAGCAAGATAAGTCAGTCAGAGAAAGACAAATGCCATATGATTTCACTCATATGTGGAATCTAAGAAACAAAACAAATAAGCAAAGGCGGGAAAAAAGGAGGGAGGCAAACCAAAAACAAACTCTTAACTATGGAGAATAAACTGATGGTTACCAGAGAGGAGGTGGGTTGGAGGATGGGCAAAATAGGTGATGAGGATTAAGGAGGACATTTGTTGTGATGAGCATCAAGTGTTGCATGGAAGTGTTGCATCACTTCATTGTACACTTGAAACTAATATTACATTGTACATTAACTGGAATTTAAATAAAAACTAATAAGAAAAAAATAAAATAATGAATAGTAAATATATGTGAAAATAGTTATACAACAGGAGAAAAGAGTTAAACAAATAGTATTCTAAGCTCCTTATGCCATCAAAAAATTAAAAAAAATGATTATTTTGTAGAAATCAAGTAAGGAAGAGAAATAACAAGAGTATGAAAGGTAACCACTAAAACAGAGTAAAATAAAAAGAATGTATACCAAATACAAAAGGAATCAAGGATGAATAAACTATAAAAACCTATAAAACAAACAAAATATAATTATCAAAAAATCAATTTTTCTTGGAAGAGACTAATAAAATTGATTGGCCAGTGACAAATGCAATAAATCTGAGAAGAAATTAACACCAAACTGCAAAAACTCTTCTAGAGAATAGAAAAGGAGACTTTCTAACTCATTTTATTTTATTTCAATATTCTGAGTATAGCTGACACACAATGTTACATTAGTTTCAGGTATACAAGGTAGTGATTTAGCTTCTTTATATTTTATACTATGCTCACGAGAGTAGCTACCATCTATCACTATACAACACTACTACAATATCACTGACTATATACCCTATGCTGTGCCTTTTATTCCCATGACTCTATTACTCTATAACTCAAAGCCCGAATCGCCCACTCCCCGTCACCCATTTTGCCTATCCCCTCACCCACCTGCCTTCTGGCAACCATCAGTTTGTTCTCTGTGTTTATATATCTGATTCTGCTTTTTGTTTGTTTATTTTTTCCCTTAGATTCCACATATGAATGAAATCATATGGAATTTGTCTTTCTCAGTCTGACTTCTCTCACTTAGCATAATAGCCTTTAGTTCCATCTCTGTTGCTGTAAATGGTATGATTGCATCCTTTTTTATGGCTACATGCTACAGCCACACGTTCCTTATTCATTTATCCATTGATGGACACCTAGGTTGCTTCCATATCTTGACTACTATAAATAATGCTGCAATCAACACAGGCATGCATATATCTTTTTGAATTAGTGCTTTTGTTTTCTTTGTGAAAATAATAGCATTTCTTTTTTAAAAAAAAAATAACGTTTATTTTTGAGACAGAGAGAGACAGAGCATGAATGGGGGAGGGTCAGAGAGAGAGAGAGAGGGAGACACAGATCTGAAACAGGCTCCAGGCTCTGAGCTGTCAGCACAGAGCCCGACGCAGGGCTCGAACTCACGGACCTCGAGATCACGACCTGAGCCGAAGTCGGACGCTTAACCGACTGAGCCACCCAAGCGCCCTGAAAATAATAGCATTTATACATTTTAATTTTTTAGGAACATCCATGCTGTTTTCCACAGTGGCTATATGAATTTATACCAACAATGTATGAGTACTCCTTCTTCTCCATATCCTCTCCAACACTTATTATTTCTTTTTTTTTTTAATTTTAGCCATTCTAACAGTTATGAGAGATATCTCAATATGGATTTGATTTACATTTCCATGATGATTAGTGATATTGAGGATATTTTTTATTTGCCTGTTGCCTACATGTGTGTTTTCTGTGGGAAAATTTTTACTCTGGTCCTCTGCCTACTTTTTAAAAGTAGATTGTGGGTTCTTTGGGTTGAATTGTTTAAGTTCTTTATATATTTTGATTATCAGCCCCTTACCAGTAAGCAATCTTGAGAAAGGAAAACAAAGCTGGAGGTGTCATCCAGATTTCAAGATATTCTACTAAGTCATAGTGATCAAAACAGTATGGTATTGGCACAACAGTAGACACATAGATCAACAGAACAGAACAGAGGTCCCAGAAATAAATCCACACTTGTACGATCAATTAATCTATGACAAAGTTGGCAAGAATATACAATAAGAAAAAGACAGTCTCTTCAGTGAATGGTGCTGGAAAATCTGGGCAGCTACATGTAAAAGGATAAAATTGTACCACTTTCCAACACCATATACAAAGATAAACTAGAAATTGGTTAAACATTTAAATGTGAGACTTGAGGGGCGCCTGGGTGGCTCAGTCGGTTGAGCAGCCGACTTCGGCTCAGGTCATGATCTCGCGGCCCGTGAGTTCAAGCCCCGCGTCGGGCTCTGTGCTGACAGCCCAGAGCCTGGAGCATGTTTCAGATTCTGTGTCTCCCTCTCTCTGACCCTCCCCCATTCATGCTCTGTCTCTCTCTGTCTCAAAAATAAAATAAATGTTAAAAAAAAAAATTAAAAATAAATAAATAAATAAATAAATAAATGTGAGACTTGAAACAATAAAAACCCAAAGAGAAGCAGAGGTAGTAATTTCTCTGACATTGGCTATAGCAACATGTTTCTAGATATGTCTGTTAAGACAAGGGAAACAAAATAAAAAATAAACTATTGGGACTATATTAAAATAAAAAAGCTTTTGCATAGCAAAGGAAACCATCAACAAAACAAAGAAAGCAGCATACTGAAAGGGAAAAGATATTTACAAATGATCTATCCAACTCATTTCATTAGGCCAGATAAACTAGAATCCAAAACCTAAAAAGAATATACTGGAAAAGAAAATTCCAGAAAAACCTCTCTCATTAATTTTAATAAGATAAATTATTGAAAAAATATTCAGTAGCTCCCAAAATGTTTTAAAATGTATAGTACCTCAAAACTTCGATGTTTTTAATTCTAAGAATGTAAGGTAAGTTTAATATTTGAATATCATTGTAAGTTACCACACCAAGCAATCAGAATGGATTTTAAAGAATCATGTAATAATAGATACAGGCCAAGAAGTTAAAGTAAAACTTATTATTAAGGATAATGTCAATAAACTATGAATACATGGAATTTCTAGAATCTAATGAAGGGAATATATAAAAAGCTAACAAAAAATACTTAATAATAAACAATTTAAAGCTTACTCCCTGGGTGCCTGGGTGGCTCAGTAGGTTAAGCATCGGGCTTCAGATCAGGTCATGATCCTGTGGTTGGGTTCAAGCCCTGTGTGGGGCTCTGTGCTGACAGCTTAGAACCTGGAGTCTGTTTTGGATTCTGTCTCCCTCTCTCTGTCCCTCCCCTGTTTGCACTGTCTGTCTGTCTCTCTCTCAAAAATAAATAAGCATTAAAACAAATTTTAAAGCTTCCTCCCTGAAATGGAGAAAAAGATAAAGATGTTCACTATCACATCTAATTAACATTGCGCTAAAGTACCCCCCTGAAAAACAAAGGCAACACAAATAATATCTATTTTTAAAGTTGTAAAATAACTCAGAGATATAGAGATGCCTTGGAAAAGCCATCACTTGTTTTTACAACCAGAAACAAAGGAGAACAAAATACAAATTAATGATCTTTTTGAACCCGTGAAGGAACTGAGGTCACAGAGCAAATAACTAACCTAATATTCAGAGTAGAACAGATACCTGCAGTTAGAAGTAGAATATGTATTTACTTAGGGCAGACATTGGTAAATGCCATATAAACTGATACAAATATTAAAGAAAAATTTTATTTTCACGAAACTATTTCCAACTAGAAACATAAACAGGTTAAAAGTAAAAATATGTAAAAAAAAAAAAGATACACCAAGTAAACACTAATAAAAAACAACAAGACTAGTTGTATTACTTTCAAAAAAGTAAACTTCAGGGGGAAAAAAGGGGGAATACTATCAAGGATAAAGAGAGGCATTACATACTAATAAAAGAGTTCTTCATAAAGACATTAATGATCTTAACAATGTATACACCTAAACAAAGGAGCTTCAAATACACAAAACAAAAATTGATAGATAGATATAAAAGCGAAAAAAAAACTATCTACAAGTATAGTCGAAAATTGCAACATTTCTTTCCCGGTAATCAATACGAGTGAACAGAAAACCAGGAAGGATGTAGATGGCCTGGATAACAATATTAAGTAATAGGAATTATTCACACTTTTAGAACACTCCACTCAACAATAGCTCAATACGCATTGTTCTTAAGTGCTCAAGGACACACATATAAAATCCTACTAAAACTTTGATCTGCTCCCCAAAATGAGCCCAATAAAGCACACTTTCGCAATGACACAATGTACTGTACAAAATAGTTTCCAACAAACTAATATTCTCACAACAGCTCTACCAGATAGTAGGAAAATCTTTTAAAGTAGAAACGGGCAAAAGAGATTACAAGAAGTGCTGTGATGTGCAACAAAAGACTATGGATACAGATTGTCAGTTTCACTCAGATCTGGTTTTTTAAAAAATGAAGCCTCTACTGTGAGCAGATCAGCCAGAAAAGAAGATGGAATAGAACTTAAACCAGGTTAGATGTGAGAGAGACCAAATATTGGGAATCCAGAAAAGAGTTACATTCATCAGAAAAGGCTTCTGTTTTTTTATTTTTGCAATAGATTGAAAAAATGAGTAAAACTTCATAGTTTGGTGAGGGCTGGCACAAAAGTCAATAATAAGAAAGCAGGTGTGAGAAATCAAGAGCAAATAGAGTTAAAGATATGGCAGTTACAAGCTAGATGACCCGAAAACAATGGAGATTTTAGTGGGAGCAGAGGAAACTTTTAAAAAAAAGGAAAAAGGTTCAGGTACTTTTATAGCTATCGAGACAATAGCATTGTCTGCAAATCTTATAAAAACAGCTTCTTTCAAAAACAGCTTTCTTTCACTTCAAGTCTAAGAAAAAATGTCAAATATGTGCTGCTGAAAAATAATTCACAGAGAAGGCAAAAATTATCTAGGCTTAAAAACTTTATTCAGGTATATCCAGTGTTCTTTTTCCCAATCTCAATCCATCCCAATGAACTGGATGTATTTTGATGGTTTTCCTGGTAGAAAACTTAAGTAGCAATAAGTATTTTGTCTAAAATAATAGAGGCACACACACACATATTAACATACATAAAACATGTGTAAAATTACTTCATGAGTAATCAATATTCAGCATAACAAATACAGGAAAAATGACTCATTCTTTTATTCAATAAAATATTTTGGTCTTGCAATTACTTACTTTGGTAAGTTATATTATTTATTCAAGGGCAACACTTGTAAACAAGTGAATAAGGGATGGCTTACTTTTTCAAATATTATGTTAATATTAATAATTACTTTTAAAGAGTCTCATTAAATATTATAGAATTCTACAGTGTCATTAAGTACATAATTTGAGGTATTAAAAGGCTGCCAAAAAACGATTCTCTTTTTTTGCTGATTTATGTTTTTTTCTAAAATGGTTCAGCAATAATCCATGATTCCTAAAGGGTTATTACTTGCTTTCCCTCTCGCTCCAGTGAGAATTCTGGCTGCAACAACATCATACGTTTATTCATTTGCTCAGTTCTATAAGACGTCATAAATTGTTTTAGAATTACTTTGTGCGTGCAGCTGTAAAAACAAACCTATTGAACTTCCATCGCCACTTAGGATAATAAAATGTAAAATTATGTTACTCTCATTTTAATAAAGAAAAAACCTAGATACACTAAAATATCATAATTTTCATTGAACCCATCAGATACCTGAGGGCAAATAGCAAGCAAGTACCTGAATTCCAAAAAGGAACAAGTCCAATAAGAGTCAAGAGGTACACGTTGTAGCAACTGTGATAAACCACTGGCAGAGGAGGCCCAACATGCTGTAAAAGTGGATGAGAAGAAATCAGCAAAATTTTAATGAAAGGCCAAACATGGGAGAGCATATCATTCTAGAATAGCTGGAGACCACAAACAAACGTGGAGCTGTTAACTTCCTCATAAGCTTTTTTCTACACACCTCTACTGGGTTCTTACATAAAAGGTCAGAGGCAGGAATAGCTTCAGAGGGGAAATATGTGTAAACTTGTTAAAGCTAAATAGAAGGAGTAGAAGGAAATAACATTTTTTATTGTTCTTTAGCTCTAATTTATATCCTAATGGAAGATAATAAACTAGGCCAAGAACTTGCTTTACTTATAACCCAACTAAAATTTTAACTTATTTCCTGATATTTAGCTACAAATTATATATGCCACAATTGCATGATAAATTTATTATTTTAGAATAAAGGTTATTCATCTTAAAAACATGCCCATTTTTTATGGGGCACCTGGGTGGCTCCCTCGGTTGTATCCAACTTCAGCTCAAGTCAATCTTGCTGTTTGTGAATTCAAGCCCTGCATCGGGCTCTTGTGCTGACAGCTCAGAACCTGGAACCTACTTCGGATTCTGTGTCTCCCTCTCTCTCAGCCCCTCCACCACTCGCGCTCTGTCTCTGTCTCTGTCTCTCAAAAATAAATAAACACAAAAAAATTTAAAAACGCATATTTTAATATTTATATTATCCTAGGCTATTCGCATTGAATCCTATCTTTTATCTCCATTATGCTAAAACAAAAGGTAAAATAGAACCAAATTCAAGCAACAAGTTATTTCATTTCTATTATGGCAAAACCTAATCTAACTGATTTTGTTCCCCCTGGATTGAATGAATTACCTGAAGAGGTTGGTATTGTAGAGCAGCGTTGTTGGAGTGAAATGTAAGAGAAATGTTTAAATTTTAAACAGCTGAAGCTGTTAGAATCTTCCAGAATAAGCTTATCTATAATACTTCATGCATTTATATTTAAACTCTCTTCTTTTTATTGCCAATAAAACAGAAATGTTGAGAAGACAGAATGTGAGCCCATAAGCCAAATGTTGACAAGAATGACATTTTTTCTCTGATTCTATTTTTATTACTTAAATAGTTTCTCCCCCCAAATCATGAAAAAGCATTGTGATTTATATTTATGACTGATTCTGAATCTATAGAAACTATTTTGATTTTGTATAGATTTAGAAGTGAAAAAAATTTGAGTAATTTTTTCAAGTATTATGTATAGAACATTTTGTTTCTTAAAAATGCATTCTAATTTGACAAAGAAAATTTTTTTTAAATCCAGAGTTAACTTTATCACTTTGAATATTATAATTAGAAATGCCATCTAAAGCACTAGTCATATCATTTCTTTATCAAACTTAAGATATTTGTGTTTTAATTTGGGCCTTTTTGATATCAGAGACACAAAAAATATATGATGCGAATAATAATGTTAATTTTTAGTTGAGACCTAATAGTATAATTTTATGTCTTTATTGGTTTGGATGGCTTAGGGAAACAATTATTTGTATTAATTTATTTTGCAAGTTTAATCAATTGTAATATGAATAAAATTTGTTTCGTATTGGCTTGACATACTGAATTTCTGGTTCACAGTTCATAGTAAGCTATATTCAAAAATGCCAAGATGACATTTAGTAATATTTCAATCACTTTCCAGCGATGGCATATGGTTCTGCCCTATAATCCATGTTGCAGTTTTACTATAAAAAATGTGTCTAGGCACTTTGATCCCCAAACTACCTTCTGAGGTACATACAAGTTACCTCCAGGTCATTGCACTGGGAGGCACTCGAACCTCTTTACATGTGTATATTTTTGTTTATTATTTGAACTTTTCAACCTTAGTTTACTTTTTTTTTTTTTTTTCAACGTTTTTTATTTATTTTTGGGACAGAGAGAGACAGAGCATGAACGGGGGAGGGTCAGAGAGAGAGGGAGACACAGAATCGGAAACAGGCTCCAGGCTCCGAGCCATCAGCCCAGAGCCTGACGCGGGGCTCGAACTCACGGACCGCGAGATCGTGACCCGGCTGAAGTCGGACGCTTAACCGACTGCGCCACCCAGGCGCCCCCAACCTTAGTTTACTTTATTTCAGAGTTTTACATGTCAGTTTCTAGGACATACTCTGAAAAGCATTTTTGTCAAGAAAATCCTATCATCTTCAGAAAATTACAAATACAGTTAAAGGTTTAAAGATAAGTTTAATGTTAATAAATGAATAGGTATATCCTGTGACTTCAGTTTAAATTACAGCATGTGAAGTCTTTTTTAATGTCTTTTTATATTTAAATCAAAGCATTTACTTCACATTCAAAATTGGAAATGTTAATTACTAACACATTTAAGAGAAATAAAATGTAATTATTTCTTGCCCTACTGCACAAAGATTTGTTAAACGAAAGGCCCTGTTAATTTAAAAGCTATTACAAGTTATTAATCTCAATACTTACAATACTTATTGAAAATAAATTGCTTAAACCTTTAATTAAAAGTTGAATAATCACTAAAACTATGTAATTTGAAAAAGAAAGGGTCTTGAGTTCAAACAGTTTTTAAATTTAATGCTAAATCTAGTTAAAATTTAGTTACACTACAATAACTTTCAGAATACTGGTTTTAAACTAACAGTCTGAGAGATGCTTATGTGATATGCTTTCTCCACTTTGATACTATAACACAGCACACCAAAATGTTTTAATACAATGGGTAACATCATTGATATCCATGAACTTTGCTCTTTTAAACCAGCAACTGCCAAAGTATAACCCGACTCGAACTCGACACATTTTCCAATTCTTGATGGATTCCTAGGTTGCAAGTCAAAAAGAAACAATCATACATAAAAATTAACCCATGAAAAAGACCAGAAATTATGATATAGTGGCATATTAAAAATGAATGAAACATCAATCAGAACTCAAAGCAAACACGTTTAACTAAGGCTGTGTGTATGTATGTATGCTTATGTATGCTAAGAAACTCAGAAAACATAAAATATCTTGCAGAAAATATGCTTCCTCTTAGCTTTGAATTTCACACCAACAGCAGACAGGAAAGAGGATCAGTTAACAATAATGAAAATATAATTCTTATATATATATATCTACTTTGAAGAAAAACTGAGATGTGTTTCCTTCATAAGAAAATAGTGCCTAGTATTTACTACACACACACACACACGCACACATATACAGAAAAGTTCTCTTCATTTTCCATTTTGTAAGTATTGATTATAACATTTGACTCCTAGAAATAAAAATGGAGTGGACCTGTACATTCCAGCCTGGGGCTTTCCATTCTCCCTGAAAAGACACCCTACCAGGACACAACTATGTCCTATTTGAGAAAGAGTGTAGGATACAAGTTTAAATCTGTAGGTTTAGATACTTGAAATATTCAAAGTAAACAACAACTCAATTGCCCAGGTGTGAGTGCCTTTTCCATCTAACTGTGTTTTAGCAATTAGGAATGTTTAAGACATCCAGCTAAATGTCACCTCTTGGACCCAGAGCTAAAGGCAAAATGTAAAATAATTATTGAAAAATTCAACACATTCAACCAGCTGAGAATGAGGCCTGGTACACCCACAAACTTTCCCACATCTTGGTTTCAGATTGCTGTTTTTTTTCATGTGTTACTGGGTTAATAATTTGATATTCTATTCACAAATTTTTCTTGACAGCTGTAAATTCTCACTCAGGATTTATAAATCTTACTTCAGAAATCTATATGAAAAACTTTCAATCTAGTAAATGTTTTAGAGAGAAAGATATTATAGAGTAATAATGTAAAATGCAAGCAAATTCCATACTTAAAAAACAGTGCTTTCAAATGCTATTTTTAGCTAATTGTATTAGAATTTGAAATAAGATCTCTATTGATGCAATTTACAAATGATAATTATATTATAAATTTAAACCTAAGTCTCATTTTAACTCCTAATGTGATGGAAGTAATTAAATTTATTCCCAAATTGCTTTTACTTCTCAGTCTCAGGCAATGTTGGCTTTGAATGTTATGAGGAATGTTTGGTAGTGAAATCAAAAAAAAAAAACAAAGTGGGGTGGTACACAGGGAGTGGTTCCAGAGAATATTTTGAAAGATAGGTACGAGAGTAGATGTAGAAGCAGAGGTATGGAGGCTGAAGAAAATATAGGTTCTGGAAAGCTCTTAGCTGCAGAGGAGTAGTTTATGAACATATGGCTTTCAGATAGGCCAAACATTTGGGTTTGAGCATAGTATCTCCTAAAAGTTTCTTTAAATTTATATCTTGCTAAGATAAACTAATTAATAGATTTTATTATATAAGAGGCTCTTGATAGGAACGTCACAAAAGATAAATACTATAAAAAGAACCTTGATTTTTCACAAAGTGGTAGATAAAAAAGACAAATTTTGTCCTCTTAGGTTTTTTTATCACTATGTACAAGTGTTTAAAGTAAAAATTATAGCATTACCTATTTTTTTCAGTATATGGTATGCAACACACACATAAACAGTAAGTTGGTGACAGGTTATAAATGCTCTTATAAAGTTGGTATTTTCTGGATTTTATACGAAGTGACACAAATATTAACATCAGGTAGTCTGTGAAAGGAAAGATCTATATATGATAATTGAGCTAAAAATAAAAAGAGATATATACCAGCAGCCAGTAAGTAAATGAAATGTTAATAGAAAAAAAAAAAAAAGTAATTTAAATAACCCAAAAGAAGTCAGGAAAGGGTATTAAATCCACAACATACAGAAGACACAAAAACTAATTATACATAACAGTAACACAATAATAGTTAAACCCAGATGAAATATTAATGGTCTAAACAATTCAAACCAGGTGCCTGGGTGGCTCAGTTGATTAAGTGTCCATCCTACTGCTGGTTACAGCTCAGGTCATGACCTCACAGTCGTGAGACAGAGCCCTGTATCAGGCTCCATGCTAGGCATGGAACCTGCTTAAGATTTTCTCTCTCTCTCCCTCTCCTGCTGCCCATCCCTCACACATTCTCTCTCTCTCTCTCTCTCTCTCTCTCCCTCACAAAAATAAGTAAGTTTTTGTAAGTAAATAAATAAGTCAATAAGGAAATTAATAAGTTAAGTAAGTAAATAAATAAATACTTCAAACAAAAAAGCAGAGATTGACAAATCTGAACCAAATAATCACAAAAATTCAACATATCAAAGTTTGTATAGTGTAATTAAAACAGAATTTAAAAGAAAATGTTTAGCTTTATATACATATACTAAAAGAGGAAAAATATCTAAAATTAATGACCTAGGCCTCCACCTAGAGAAATTGTAAAAAATATAGTAAAGTAAGTCCACATATGGAGAAGGAAGGAAATAAAATTAAAAAGTGATATTAACAAAATAGAAAAGAAACGGATGATAGAGAATATCAACAAAACCAAATCTTGATTCTTTGAAATCATCAACAAAATTGATTGGTTAGAAAAGACAGAGAATACAGATCAACAACACCATCAGCAACAGAATAGATGTTGTCATAGAACCTAATAAATAAATACTAAGAAGGTAATAAGAAAGCATAATAAATAATTTTCTGCCAAAAATTTAATAAATAGTGTGAAATGGATAAATTTCTTTAGAAATACAACTTAAAATTGACACAAGAAGAAATAAAAATTCTCAAGATCCTTATTTCTACTACAGAAATTGAATATATTATCAACATACTCCAAAATAAATAAATACCCAAATTTATATATTTATTACTGGTAAGACTTATCAAAGAATAAATAACATAATTGTCAAAAAAAAGTTTTAGGAAATACAGGGAGAATAATTACTCTCCAATTTATTTTATTAGGAAAACTTAATCCTAAAACCAAAACTTGACAAGGACATTATAGAAAAGGAAAAGCACGGATCAATATTTTTCATGAATACAGATATAAAATTCTTTAACCAAATGGGCTCCAAAATTACATAAAAAGGAAAATACTTTATGAACAAGTAAGAATTATTATCATAATGCAAGCTTTACTTAATATGTCAAAATGGATCAGTATCCACTGACATATTAACCACATAAATGTGAAAAATAATACGAGCATTCTAAAGGATGCAGAAAAATGGAAAATGTCATATAATGGAAAGACATAAATTTCAATGTTGAACACACAAAATGGATGCATATAACAATGGATAAAGTTAGATTCTCTGTAAGATACATCATGGTAAAATGTCAGATCATGGTCTTTCACCAGAAATCCTAGAGAAAATGCAATGTTTCAAAATCTCAGAATGACTGTGGGCCTTTTTGAATAGAATAATGAAAGCAACAAGACAGTGGAGTAATGGCTCCATATTTTTGAAGGAACATAACTTTTATCTAGAATTTTAAATCCTACAAAATAATCAATCAAGTTGAGAGTGGACTAAAAAGATTTTCTATATGCAAGAACTTAAAATAATTGCATTCTGTTATCTGTCCAAAGGAAGCCTCTGAATAATATCCACTACCAAATTAGGAAGTAAACTAGGAAATTCCACAATCAAATGAGGAATTAAACTGGAACATAGGAAATAAATAGATACAATATAGGAGAGAATTAGAGGGAATCACCAATATGATAGTGAAGAGAGACCCCAGGATGAAGCATATGTACCAGATTTAGAAGTCAAACATTCCTGATTGAAGCTGTGTCACTCAAGATGCAAAATGAGTGAAGGGGACTAAAAGATATCTGTTTCCAATCGTGGAATGAAAAAATCATGGGTATAAAGAGACAGCATAGAGAATACAGTCAATGATACTACTATAAAGTTGTTTGGGGGCAGATGGTAGCTACCCTTGTGGTGAGCAAAGCATAATATACAAAGAGGTTGAACTACTATGTTGTACACCAGAAACTAATGCAACATGGTACAAATAAAACAAATTCCACATATTTTGAGAATTGACAACATAATAGCTTCTATGCTTTTACCAACTGTTTTAGAACAAACAAAACTTCTGGAAATTATATTCCACAATAATAAGGAATTAGCTCTTCTATACTTATAAACTTCAGTCTTCCTTCATGAAGGAAAAAGAAATCCTGAAAGTAGACCAATAAAGGAGAAACCATGGGAATTAATATTATCAGGAAACTCAATGAAAAAAGCAAATGGGCATTGGCGTGTATTAATACTGCATGGTTTCAATCAGTACTTTTGGACATTATGCAGATATTACCCAAATACCATTAAAAGTCTTGCTATAAATCTTCCTCCCAATTCTCCTCATCTGAAGTAATCATTTTCTGCTACAGCAGGTACTAAAATTACTTTAATATTATTTGATTTTTTAAAATGGTGGGCATGATTTGCTTTGATTAAAATGAATATTCACTGAAGGTAATTTTAGATCATTCTTTAGAAGAGATTTGTTTGAATGACTTAAAAGCTGGATTTCAAGGCTAATGTAAGTTTGTATAACTGTATTTCTTTCAGAATACCCATTCCTTCTCTAATTAGGAGCTGGTGCATTTTGATGAGTCAGAAGTGATTCAGGAATTTAGTATTTTCAATCTTGCCCTGCTGTTAATACCATCCTACTCTTGGAGGCTGTCAAATGATCTCTTATAATCTGTGTTGCTCCATGTAGTGCTGGAATATCTATAATCTTACCACAAATTAGGGTATTGCCAATAACTTTCCTGCTGTCTCTAGGAATTATGATATATCCTTGGTAATATCTTAATATTTATTTTATTTTTCTGTTTTCCCTTTTTGATCTTTCTCTTTCTTCCTCCAACCACCCCCTCCTCCCCTGGCAACTACATATTTCTTTTCTGCCAATTCTGTTCGCACTTGCCCAAAATACTTTCTACTATTTTTTTCCCCTTTTATACCATCTCATAACTTTTCTCTTTTCATCTCCTTTTCTTCCTCTACACTGGGGAGTTTCTTTAAAGTTTATTTATTAATTTTGAGAGAGACAGACAGACAGACAGAGGGCACATGAGCAGGGGAGAGACAGAAAGGGTGAGAGAGAAAATCCCAAGCAGGCTCTGTGCTGTCAGCACAGCATGAACTCACCAACTGTGAGATCATGACCTGAGCCAAAACCAATAGTCAGACATTTAACCAACTGAGCCACCTTGGCTGGGGATTTTTTACATGAGATCCAAAGGCCCCCAGGCTTGGATGGGCTTCAGGACACTCAGGGGCACTCTGAAAGTGAGTGCATTTTACCTGTGTTGAATGTGTTTCCCCTCCCCAGCCCCCAGCATCCCCAGTTACGCAGAAAATTATCAAGAATTTCTGTAATCTCTCTGGTGCTTTCCTTTGTATTCCCAGCTAGTTTCTGCGCATTCTCGGGTGCACAGCAAACCACTAGTGAAGTGCTACATCCTCTCCTCTTGCTTTGGTTTTCAGACTTTCTCTTTCTACTTTCACCTCTCTAAAGATGAAATGTTTTCCCTTAAGAAATTTCAGTGCACTGGTAGTAGAGAAAAGCTTCCAGGCAGTGCCTTATGGGAGGAAACAAAACAAATCAAAAACAATCCACAACCACAAGGTAGAAAATCTTGTACTTGCTGATTCTCAGAAACAGGGACTAGTAGGATGCTTCACCTCTAACCATCTTTGCTGCATCCATGTAATAAGAAAACTGACTGTGTTCCAGTTGATTTAAAAGACAACACAAATCTTACCACTTTTAACCCACTATTGTAGGCCAACATGTCAGAACATCCAGGAGGAGGCCAGCCATTTTTCCACACGTTCTTTGAAATAGACAATTATTATGGACATTTTTCTCCTCTCTCTGTTCTCAAGCCATTTTCTCTCCCTGGATATTTTTCCTCAGTGCATCTTAACCCTAACAGACTACCATTAATTTAGTAAAAGGCAACTTAGATACAGTCTTTAGTATGAGATTTTTCTTCATTTAGGTGTACTCTGATGTTTACTTTTCCAGGAATGTGCACAATACTTCATCGTGGTTATGTGTGCTTTTTTGCAGGGACTGCATCTAATTCATCTTTATATGTCTCCATGCCCTAAGTGTGGACAGTTTGTAGGTACTCAAGGTGTGTAGAAGAAATGCATAGGCATAAATTAATAAATAAAATTTAAGTTAAAAATATTTATTTTAATTTCTTAGCCACTCAAATATAAAAGTCAATTAATTCTTTTCATAAGTTGCATTATCTGAATTGCCTGAGATAGATCAATCTGAAAATAAAACTGTATCTCAAATTATGTGCCAGATCATAGTAAGAGGTTTTCTAGAAGAAATACATATACATACATACACAGCATATTAAAAACTTCTGATAATCCTTCAATAAATAAATTCATTTAACTTAATTTAACATTTCCACTGATCTTAACTTTCAGGATCCTTATTATATTTTCATTCCCCCAGAAGAGATGTATTCCATAGGAACCATTAAACCATTTGGGGAAATCATGGACTAGATAATAAATATCCTATTTCATTTGAGCTACAGAGATAACATAATTAAAAATAAAATCCTGAATATCATTTAATTCTAATAGCCTCATCTTTTAACATTGCAAAATGTCAACAGGCTAACCATACAAAAATATTACAAAACTAAAAACTTTTTTAAAAAGCCTGTAAAAAAACTCCACATCTAACCCACACTTATAGAAAAACAAATAAAGATATTAGAAACAATATTTGTAATCATTTACCTTGAAAATGGTTAGGAGAGAGGCACCTGGGTGTCTCAGTCAGTTGAACATCTGACTCTTGATTTCACATCAGATCATGATCACAGACAGAGCTGTGGGATCAACACACACAACAGGCTCTTCACTGACTGTGGAGTCTCCTTAAGATTCTCTCTCTTTCACAGCCTCTGCCCCTCTCCCCCACTCATGTTCTCTCTCCCTCTCTCTTTAAAATTAAAAAAAAAAAATGGTTGGTAGAAAGAAGCTGATTCTTCTTTTTCTGTCAAAAATTTTATTTTGACTCCAAGGTGTTAAATTGGAATGGTCAACACACAACAAGTAAGAATCACTTACAGGAAGAGTGATACACACCCCATGATATTTGGAGAAAATCAAATGTCCTTGAAAATAGCGTTGAATTGAATTTAGTATCATGATAACTAAATAGAAAAGGGGAAACAAAGGAGATCTATATTAGTATTGTCAAAATGTTATGGAATCAGTCCATTGAAATTGAAATTCATGCTTCACTGGAAAGGAATTAGAGAACTTTATCATGATACTTGGTTTTCTTCACTCAAAAAAGCAAAATGTAAAAATGAATTTTATTGTGTGAGAATACTGTGCAAGGGAGCCAACCTGGAAAATAAATGTATCACCACGTCACATACAGAATGCAAAAAGGAGCTATTCTAATGTTGGCCATCAGACTTTCCCCATCGATGCTTTCACACAGTTTTTGGGAATTGACCTCATGAGACTCCATCTGCCTTCTGCTGCTAGCTATGGGCAAACTGCTGGCAAGGCACTATCCGTGTTCCTTCTGAAAAATCAACAATGACAGTCTTTCCCCTGTCTTGCCTGTGCTCATTATCCATGTCTCCAAAACTAAACCACTTAATACAAATAAAATGTCTTCTCATGTTTAGACCTTTAGGAAGTACACATTAGCTATAGACTAGAAATTATCCCAAGGGAAAATGTTTCCTCTTGTGAAAATATAAGAGACAATTGGGGGTGGGAGGTTCTGATTTCTGGGGAATTTTAAAATGGGTGTTGTACTGCTATCTCTTTAGATTGCAATTTATTGAAAAGAGCAGAATCTCTTGAGTCAGGCTCTGTTCACACTTGAGGACTATTACTTACAGGCTATGCACTTCAGAGAATTATGAAATATCTCTAAAATGCAGTTGCCTGCCTCATTTGAAAAATCAAGCTCATGATAGCTATCACACAGTAGTCATTAAGGAGTATGCATTTAAATGTATGTATAGCACATACCTTGGAATTAAGACTGAGGAAATGGTTAAAGCGTTTCCCTTCTCTTCCTTTTTAATTTTTTTTTATGTTTTATATTATATCCGAGAAAGAGAGAGAGACAGAGACAGAAAGCACAAGCAGGGAGGGCCAGAGAGATGAAGACAGAATCCTAAGCAGGCTCCACGCTGCTGTTGCCACAGAGCCCGATGTGGGGCTCGGACTCCTGAACCGCGAGATCATGACCTGAGCCGAAGTTGGACGCTTAACCAATGGAGCCACCCAGGCACCCCAGATTCTCTTCCTTTTTAAAATCATCAATACAATCTCTCTTTTTTGTCGAAGTCATTTGCTTTCTGATCTTCATAAATCAACTGGTCTATATCCATGGTTATTCTGAAGATATTCCATAGAAAATCAGATGCACACATACACATGTACATACACATGTGCACACACACATACACATACATATTCACATGTTGAAGCAAGAAATACAAAGTTGTTAATCTCATCCTTGGCAGTATTAGAAATGGTTAGCAACGTGGACAGTACAGACAGGGGAAAAAGGGTATGTTTTCTCACAGACCGTTAGTCTGTGTCTTTGGAAATGTTGTGCTACCACTAAAATCACACTACTGATCAGTCAAGGAAAAGGATGTTGTTGAGCCTAGAAAATCGCTCGCATAGATCAGTGTGACCAGGAGGTAAGCAGTCTCTAGAAACTTGACACATTGAACCATTTAATTAAATGAAAACAAAGTAGGATTGTTTAACAAGAACTTGACTCACTCAACTGTCAGATGTTTATGGAAAAATAAATGTTCTTTACTGAAATCTAAAGATATGAGTATATTTTCAGCCAATTTTCTTTGCCCTAAGTAAAGAGACCTGTATAGAATAACAAACAGAAAGCATTATTAAAATCACAATGGTGCTGTCAGAGGTCCTAATTTGTTGAACACAAGAAATTTTCTTTCAAGAATATAACTTTAATGATCTTTCTTTCAGAAACATGACTCGTGTAGGACACATTAGGCTTTTTGAATGTGTATTTTCCGGGTATATATGTATTTAAATGTTAATGCATTTGTCCTACACAGTGCCTGAGTAAAATGAGAAGTCTGTTAGTAATGATTTCTCTGAGTGAGCTTTGTCATTGAGTAAGAATGCAGACACAAGTTAAGATTCTTTATTTGTTTTATGTTTCTTATTAAACTTATGGCAATGTATCCGAGGAGCCATATTTACTTACTTTTTGCTCATGAACTACCTGAGAGTACAAAAGTGGAAGAAAGACAACAGTACAATTTTCTCACTTAATCTGATGAAATATCTAGTGACTGTGGCATGGGAATATTGTCTCTAGGTATAGAAAGGAACTAAAATTGCTTTTATTTCTAACCACAGATGCTAAAGGGGAGATTTGATAGAGTTTTTACAAAGCATAGAGTAAGCTTATAAATGTATACCTTATGTATGCAAAATATTGGAAAATTTAACCCTGAAGGGTGTAATTTTAAGCATGCTATAAACATACACTTTATAAAATATAACTTCTATATCATTCTTTTAAATGTAGTCATTAAGATCTGAGTGCCATAACTATTTTGAAGTCCACAATCTTCAGTCGCAAACTGGCTATATTCTGAAAGTAGAGATATTTCCAAATATGTCACCAACAAAATGATAACTTAATATACATTATGTGTCTGAAAGTCTTTTATTAGTATTGAAGGTTAATTTTGTGTAAGTTGAAACCTATTTGAATATATTTGCAATCATAAATTCCCAGTCCAGCCAGAAGTCTCATTCTCAGAAAGTATTCACACATCGTATTGTCTGTACTATCAAAATATATCTAAAATCTTACCATGTTCATTGCTACCATCCTGGCCCAAAGCACCATCATCCTTCGGCTGAGTTATTCCACTATCCCAACCTGTAGTAAGATTTGATGTGACAAAAAACAACCTTCCAAATCTCAGTGAATTTCAGCAACAAAAATCCATTCTTGTTTAAATTTCGCAGGTGGTCAGGGATACCTGTAGCTCTACTAAGTTCTGCTGAACTTTCTGAGCCTAGCATAGCTCACTGCGGTATAGTTGGGTAAGGGCATCATATTCTTTTATTCTAGAATCAAGAAAGAAAGAACAGCTACTATCTGTGGCATGCTGGCCTCATGGAGGATGACAATTGCCTGAGGGCAGAGAAAGGGGGTGGCTGGAAAAGCGTAACTCTACACAAGTGTAGTTAAAGCTTCTATTTAAATATGGCAAAAGTCACATCTGCTCATGTTTCACTGGTCAAAGTTATAGTTGAGGTTTTTTTTTTTTCTTATCTCAAAATTGTATCCAAATGATCCTATTAAAGTAGAAGTCAGATTATATCACTCATCTCCATAAAATTTCCCAATGGCCTCTCACCTAATTACAAGTGAAATAGGAAGTCATTACAATACCTTTCTTTCTTGTCTTATCTCCTATTTCTCTTACCTTTGCTCCTTTGCAAAAAAAAAAAAAAAAAAAAAAAAAAAAAAAAAAAAAAAATCCTCCTTGTGAATTTTGGATTGCAGCAGGCACATTCTAACTTGGTGCCATTGCAATTTCCCATATGTTCTCATATGTTCTTCCCTCATTTCCTTCAGGTCTTTATTTAAATATCTTCTTTTCAGTGAAGGCTGTATTTTCTATTTTATTTGAAATTGTAATCTTCTCCCAGAGTTATCTTAGTTCGACTTGTAACTTTTTTCTTCTCAAAAAAAAAATGCTTTTGGGGTTATATGCCCCAAATCACTCCTCTAGTAGAAGACGGAAACCTATTAACAGTTTCACCAAAAGAAGTTCAAGGGGGTAGTTGTGGCTCCCCAAAGCAAAACTGGCCTGTGCCTGTGCTTATCAGAGAAACCTGAAAGGATGTTAGACAAAAGCAGATGCTGAAAACTGCATTAAAATTATTTTATGTCCAATCAAAAGTTTCAATTCCTTTCTTACTACAAGACAGTTTGGGACAAAGAAATATCTTTTGAAAATTAGAAGTAAAATAAAAAATGAAAATTTCAGTAAGTGACTTTTAAACCTTTCTTTAAAAAGTGTGTGTATACATATATATATATATATGTATACATATATATATGTATATACATATATATGTGTATATATATATGTGTACATATATATGTGTGTGTGTGTGTATACATATATATGTGTATATATATATGTATATACACACACACACACACATATATATATATATATATATATATATATATATATACATATTCGAGAATACATACCACTAAATCTACAGCCACAGTGGCTTAAACTATGTGATGTTCACAGTAGCATGGAGTCAACAGAACACAAGGTCAGTTCAGTTCTTACATGGGCCCAGACTGCTTTGCTAGTTTATGTGCCCACCATGCTTAGCTGTGCCACACTCAGAGCACTCCATCACTGAATCTGGCCTCATTCCTCACAGGGCTGCTAAGTGAGAAGGAATAGTGAAGTCAGTTGGGCTAGTGTTACAATGGTGAGGAAAGAGATAAGAAAGATACAGCGAAAGCTTCCTTATCTCAGATACAAAGCACCAAGTAACGTGAGTACCCCAAGTTGGAGGCAAGCATTTTGCTGTGAGAGCAAATGTGTTGAGATACATAGGAAACTCTTTTAAACCAGATAAGCTGGTTTATGTAATTCAATTAATCAAAATTATTTGTCTTAAATAACAAGTCACAACTCAGCAGCATCAAAGATGGCTAGTGGATGATGAACGATATTCTGCAAAGCAGTCATCAATGCTGATGATGTCATATATCCCTACCATGTCCTTGCTTGCTTGTCTCTTGTACTTTACAAAGTCAGAGCTTCCAGCTTCCCACTGACTATTCAGACCTTGTTTCTCACATGGCCTCTTGAAACAACATTTAGGGTCAAGACTTTTTGCATTCCTAACTAAACTTTAATCTCTATGAACACAAGGATGAAGTTTGTATTTATTCACTATTACATTCCCTGTGTCTAACAGAGGGTATTCAGTAACTGTATAATAAAAGAATAAATTAAGAAAAAGAAAACACAAATAACCAAGAAAAGTGTGTGGTACCAGCCGATGTGATAGCTCAAAGAATTGCTTTGAAAGCAACCAATGACCCTAATTCAGAGTGCACCTATCAAAACAGATACTACCACACAATGATCTTTCAAAAACCCTAGTTCTTTAAAATGGTGATAGGTGTAGCAAAAAAAAAAAAAAAAAAAAAAAAAAAAAAAAAAAAAGTGCTATATGGTAGAAATGTTTAAAAGACACTAAATAAAATTCAATAAAACATGGGGGGAAAAGAACTAATGAATGAATGGAGAAATGAAAAGGATAAGTGCATTTGAACTTATTGCTTAATATTCTTCCTTTTCTTTATTCCTAGGAACCTTCTAACTAAAATGATTAAAATAATTCCAGATGAATTGCTACTACCTGGTACATTTTCATGTGGCATCGATCACCCAGATAATATACATACCTTCCAAGTGTCTCCTTTATTGGATTTAACCAAAAGAATGAGTAAAGAGGGAATCACATTCATCTTATAATATGATGAATTATAAGCTCAGGGAGACACACTTTTTTAAATGCTGTGCATAACACATCATACTCACTGACGCTCTCAAATGTTTCAATCTAAGTAAAGCATCATAGACAAATTCAAACACACACAAATGAAATATAAAACAAGTGACCACTGTACTGAATTTTTGTCAGTGCGTCTCACTAATGTAAATACACAAAGGAATGCAAAACTCCAAATGCCACCTCAAAGTGAATCCTTAGGGAAAACTACAGTGGGACCTGGGATGGTGGTCAGGGAAATGGCAGCAGTGCCCGTGTGTGTGTGCATGTGGATGTGCCTGTGTGTATTTTGTGCATCCTGCATCTTTTCAACTTTAAAATTAAAATCACTTACTATGAGGGGCGCCTGGGTGGCTCAGTCAGCTAAGTGTCTGACTCCAGCTCAGGTCATGATCTCACAGTTCGTGAGCTCCAGCCCCGCATCAGGCTCTGTACTGACAGTTCAGAGCCTGGAACCTGCTTCGGATTCTGTGTCTCCCTGTCTCTCTGCCCCTCCCCCACTCACGTTCCGCCTCTCTCTCTCTCTCAAAAATAAAAAAACATGAAAAATTTTGCTTAAATCACTTACTATGAAAGCAGACTTTTACAATCACAGTGTAATACAAAGAAAGCCTTTTTTGTACTCTGGTCAAGATCTGTCAAGTAGAAGGCCAGGATTCCAGCAAGAATGAATATAGAAAGATATCTGTGAATTCTCAAAGATTAACTTGAAATTTCTTTTGCATCCTCTAGCCTTGCTCAATAACTGTGTTTTGTTAACACACTGTCTGCTGAGTCCTGATGACTCCCGGTAACTGGAATATGTTGTTAACTGAGCTGCTGGAAGTTCTGATGCTTGCAGCTAATGCATTCTCGGAGCTGCACAGTATGAACACAGCGGGAGTAAAGTAAAAGCAATAATAAAAAAATTGAACAGACCTTAAGTGCTATGATTATTACTGTAGGCCAGTTTTTATCACCCCTTTTGAAAGTCTACTTCTTGAATTTCCTGCATCTAAAAGTATTGATAGCAATATTAGCCTGATATTTTCTTTCTTAGTGATGGGAACTACATATCACATTTTTTAAAAAAGAAACAAGTAATGTTTGAAAGGACTGTTCATACAGGGTGGAGTGTTAACCCTACGAATGAAATTATCTGAAGATGCAGAAAAGTTTCCTAAATAACCTAATAACTGACTAGCAATACAGCAATAGCTGAGATTTTTAACATCAGCTTTCCTCCAGAGAATTTGTACCCATTGATCAGTTTTGCATCCTTACATAGTAAAAAGAGGTCAAGAGCTCACTTTAGAGGTAAAAAATCCAAGTGGCAGAAAGGTTTTGTATTGATTCTTGGAGAGTATAATGACTATAATTAAATTCTAATTTCAGCAATCTAGTAGTTATGCAAGATTATGTTTTGAAATTAAATTTATCTCTAACTCTACCTAAATAAATACAGGTAGGTTTAGTTGTAGATGTAGAGATAGCGATAGAAACAGAAACAGAGATAGTGAAACACCACCCAGATACAAAGGTGAGTTTACCTAAGTCAAATTATTCCAAGTAAATAATACATTTTACTTACTTATAGAAAAAGTATTTCCACATATTGATGGTACAATTTTTGCCTCCTTTAGCAATGTATGAAAGATGAAAGCTCTAAAACTAATAGAAAATACAAATCCTATATATACCTGAAGTCTTTTACAAAAGGATATCTGTCCTGATGAATCATACATTCATATGACTGTATAATCATTGTATACACTTTTCTTTCTTCTATACACTGCATCTGATCCATCAGCAATTCTGTCTGCTGTAACTTTATATTTAGATCACTTTGTAGTGTATACATATGTTGAATTACAATGTTGTACACCTGACAGTTGTATATAATGTTATTCACCAATTTGACCTCAATAAAAAAGCTTTGTATTAAGTATTATTTAAGCCAAATATATATATTCTTTAGAACTAAATCCCTTCTCACCCCTCAATTACTACTACTCTAGTCCCAGTTACCATGCAACAGCCTCTCACCATGATCTCTCATTTGAATTACTGCCAAAGCTTCCAAAGTGGTCACTGCTCTTGCACCATACTGGTCAACTGTAACAGATCACCCATTTGATCATGTCAGTTTTCACCTCAAAATATTCCAGTGGTACCTATCTTACTTAAAGTGAAGCCTAGGTCTGCACTGTTCTCTACAAGGTACTACATGATCGCTCCTCTGTCCCATAACATATCTGATCTTATTTCTAAATATTCTTCCTCTTGATCACTGTGCTCCAGGCACACCCACCTCTTTGCTATTCCTCAAATTTGTCAATCACACTCCTACCTCAAGACTTTCATACTTGTTATTCACTCTGCTTGGAGTGTTCTTCCTTCTGATAACAGTTTTGCTGGCTTTTTTAGGTTGTTTCTCCTATATCATTATCTAAGTGTCACTTCCCCAACTGACTCTATTTAAAAATCCACCCCTTCACTCTTTCCAAGTTTTCTTCTTTACTTTCTTCTTAGCACTAATAAATGCTCTTATATTGTTTATTGTCTATTTCCTCAAATAGAATGTAAGGAACATATTTTTGTATGTTCTGTTTGCTGCTTTATTCTAGGGTCTAGTATAATGTATGGCACATGGAAAGCAGAAGCTCACTAAATACTCATTTAATATTTCATTCTTTCTCATTGCCATGTAGTACTCCATTGTGTATATAAACCACAATTTCTTTATCCATTCATCAGTTGATGGACATTTAGGCTCTTTCCATAATTTGGCTATTGTTGAAAGTGCTGCTATAAACATTGGGGTACAAGTGCCCCTGTGCATCAGTACTCCTGTATCCCTGGGGTAAATTCCTAGCAGTGCTATTGCTGGGTCATAGGGTAGGTCCTTTTTTAATTTTTTGAGGAACCTCCACACTGTTTTCCAGAATGGCTGCACCAGTTTGCATTCCCACCAACAGTGCAAGAGGGTTCCCGTTTCTCCACATCCTCGCCAGCATCTATAGTCTCCTGATTTGTTCATTTTGGCCACTCTGACTGGCGTGAGGTGACATCTGAGTGTGCCCTTTGTAGCAACATGGATGGAACTGGAGAGTGTTATGCTAAGTGAAATAAGCCATACAGAGAAAGACAAATACCATATGGTTTCACTCTTATGTGGATCCTGAGAAACTTAACAGAAGACCATGGGGGAAGGGAAGGAAAAAAAAAAAAAAGAGGTTAGAGTGGAAGAGAACCAAAGCATAAGAGACTCTTAAAAACTGAGAACAAACTGAGGGTTGATTGGGGGTGGGAGGGAGGGGAGGGTGGGTGATGGGTATTGAGGAGGGCACCTTTTGGGATGAGCACTGGGTGTTGTATGGAAACCAATTTGACAATAAACTTCATATATTGAAAAAAATACTCATTTAATATATATCTTATATATGGAAAATAATCTTTGTTAACAGTAAGAGTTTAGAGATACAGAAATCTTAGACATACCTTCTTATAACATTCTTATTTATGGAGATAATGCTAATAAAAAAAGGTTTTGTTTTGTTTTGTTTTTGAAAATCGATGGTTAATTAGAGTCAAACCTGGAGTGGAATTTAGGATTTTTTGTTATTCTTCAAGTGATTATATTTATCTATGTATCATTAATGCCGAGATATGAATTATAAATTTGAAAGTTGAAATATGTATTATAAATTTTAAAAACAAAATAATTTCCAGAAAAAATAAAGAAGTAATACTCCCAACAGATTGTGAAACCTCAGTTATTGATACATTAAAGTTACCTATAATTAGAATAGAAAAAGATCTAGAGGTCATAGCTTATCCCCAGTCAATTATGAATTAGAAACACTACAATGTGAGTGAATAAAATATAGAGTACAATCACGTATTATACTGGGAAATACTATAATTGAAAAATGATCATCTCATTATACTCAACACTAGTCAAACCCTTATTAGAATAATATCTCCAATTCTGAGCTTAGGAGCAAAATGAAGATGTGGTCAAATTGAAGTGTGCTCAGTAAAAAGCCACAAAGATAATTAAAGTGTTGGGAAATTTGGACTCTGAGGATAGGTTAGAATAACTTGGATATTGAAACGTAATCAAAGGTGGTTGAGAGGATTCTGGATAGTAGTTAACAAATGTAAAAATAGTTATATTTTAAGGGAAGGGAACCAACTGTCAGCTTCTCCACTGAGTATTAAGAAAGGGGTCAATGATATTTCCCTGCAGCATACTAAAATTAGGTTAACTGTAATGATACTTTTCTTTATATGGAAGAATTATTAAATAGGAAGATGTTACTGAGGAAAGCATTTTCATCTAGCGGTCTAAGATTTCCATGCTTTTCAAAGTTCAAGATTGATTAAATCTGTCCTTTGATGTGGGTATGGATAAAGTAACAAAGCAAATTCTCTTCTGGTCATTTCACATATGGTTTTCATTAATTGTTCCATTTCTTCTTGAAATAATATTTGATTATAATTTAATTGTAATTTAATTCTGCACAGTTATCTTGGTCACTTTTTGCAGTAATCAAATTTAATATCAGTGAATAATGTTTCGGTACAAATGTTATGAGATTCCCATACTAACACAAGAAAGCTGTTTATTAATAACTAGACTCGCAATCTCCTCCTAAATTTCTTTACACCCCCTCCCACTGTGGAGGTCCTCTTCTATTAAATTGTACTCTACGTTCTTGCAGAGAAATTAATTACTTCTTCAAAAATAGCTCTGGTCTTGAAAATGATAATTTTTTACTAAAAAATAAAGTACACATAATCTATTTGAATATCTCAGTGGTCAAGCAAATGAAAACTTGACTTATCTCTTGAAATTTAATCCTGGTATAATACATCACTTAATGTTGAACACCACTTTCCTTTGTTTAACTCTCCTACAGGTTATACTGACCCATTTATTCTTTATGAAATTTTATAGACTCCATTTTGAAAGGCAGAATTTAATTCACCTTATGACTGATCTTCTTGTATTCTTTGTCTTCTCAGCCATGTGGCCTACATTTTTAAATGTCATACAGATGAGTATGTCTTCACAGAGACATCTCTGCAACTCTGGTTTGAATGATTCCCACAGACCTCTGGAAAGGAGTATGATTGATAGTATACTATAACCTTCCACTGTTGTTTTTCCCTAAATGTAGCAATTGTCTGTGCTTTCTGTCATTTGGAGTTAGAAACAGCTCATCAACAACCTTTGGATATATTGTTTTCCCAGCAAGAACAGATTGCTTTCCTTTTCTTTTTTTTTTTTAATGTTTGTTTATTTATTTGTTTGTTTATTTTTTAATGTTTATTTTTGAGAGAGAGAGGCACACACACAGAGTGCGAGGGGGGTAGGGGCAAAGAGAGAGGGAGACACAGAATCCAAAGCAGTCTCCAGGCTCTGATCTGTCAGCACAGAGCCCAATGTGGGACTCGAACTCACAAACCTTAAGATCATGACCTGAGCAGAAGTCAGCACTTAATGGGCTGAGCCACCCAGGCATCCCATGTTTATTTACTTTTGAGAAACAGAGAGAGAGAGAGCAGGGGAGGGGCAAAGAGAGAGAGAGACAGAGGATCCGAAGCAGGTTCCACGCTGACAGCAGAGAGCCCGAGGCAGGGCTGAAATCACGCACCAGGAGATCATGACCTGAGCCGAAGTCAGATGCTTAACGGACTGAGCCACCCAGACACCCCAACAGATTGCTTTTCTTTAGAGATTTTTCCAATCTTCTCTTTCCAGAATCTGTTCCTTTTTGTTCCATGGCTTCCTACCAAGTGGAAATATATAAAGAGCATTGTTTTTCAGCAAAAATTCCCTTTTCAGCAGTGAGATATTTAAAATTCCTTTCCACTATTTAACGTAGATACTGCTACAATAAAGATATTTAAAAATGGCTTTTCTTTATATAAAATTAGAAAATAAATAGTGGTTTAGAAATTATTCACAATTTTATCACTTAGAGATAAATTAAAATGTGAGATTTCTTTAGTAATAATATAATATCAAATTAATTTGAAAATGAATACTTTCAAAAGGTCATTTTGACTGAAATGAGACAATTTTTCAAATACTTTTTATAATCTTTTAATACAGTAATTAATATACAGTGAATATCTTTCCACATCATTATTTCAAATTTATTCTGTTTTAACAGCTGCATAGTATTCCACTGTTTTGGTGTAAGGCAGCCATGTGTGGTTGTGCAGGGTTTGTTTGTTTTTTTTAAGTTTATTTATTTATTTTTGAGAGAGAGAGCTCATGCGTACAAGTGGGGAAGGAGCAGAGAGAGTGGGAGAGACAGAGAATTCCTAGCAGCCTCCACATCACCAGTGCAGAGCCCAATGAAGGTGTCGAAATCATGAACCATGAGATCATGACTTCAGTCAAAGTCAGATACTTAACCAACTGAGACCCCCAGATGCCCCAATTGTGGAGGTTTTTCATTAATCAAAGGTACCTGATTGAAGGCAGATACAGGACCAAAATTTAGTCCACATTGCACTCACCCAGCTCTGTTAACCACTTGTGCTTGCCCAGAGGAATTGTCCTTTTCTGCTTAACACAATTTCTCCATATGGATAGCAATACCTCTGTAGTTTTAAATTAAAAGTTTTATGAGTGCATAGTTTAAATATCAAATAATTCAACAAGGCTAATAACCAAATATAACACTATATCTGCCCCAAACCTTCCCATCCCTGGAAGGTACCATGTCTTCAAAATTCTTTAGTTATTTCTTCTGGAATTTACATCCACATTTGTCAATAGGCTATTTATATTCCACATGTTAATTCTTCAGTTTCAGTATCATCTACTGAATTCCTACTATGAAAAAAATGGGAATTTCCTTTTCTTACTGCCAACTTCCACCATGCCAAATTCATGTACCCAGAGTGCTCCCAATGACATTACTCAAATATTTTTACTAGATCAATATTGAATGTACACATAGTTATGATTACATATATCTTATTCATTATTAAAGTGATGTTTTACATTTCTAATTAATTTCCTTTTCATACAACTTTTTAGCTGCACTTAATAATTATTCTATTTGCTCATATTTAGTTACATGTTACTTGTTATTAATTCACCCCATAACTCCCCTCCAGAAGTGTACTTATAGTTTCATTATGTTTACACATCACATGATGCATTGGCTTAATTTATTTTTAGATGAATACTTCTTGAAGCTCTCTCCTTTTCTTTTCCAATCTGGAGTCTGCTCTTCAATCCTGTGGGATAGCTGTTACTTTGTCACCTTGGGATCTCCATTCAGCTTCATCATAGGGTTTTCTATCAATTCCTTTCTGCATTGGGTCCCTGTTTCTTTTCATTTTCCCTTATTCCTTACTTATGGCTTCAATTTCAATGGCCCATATCTTAGCGTACGTCTATGACAATGAATTGAAAACAAGTAAATTTCTTTAGGTCTTGAAGGTCTGTAAATAGAACAATAATGGTAGCTAACATTTATTAAGAACTTCCTAGATAGGGAATACACTGGATGGTATTGTGATAACATTGTACGGTGGTAGATGGAGCTCTATTTATGAACACAGTAGAATGTACAGAGCTGTCAAATCACTATGTTGTACACATGAAACTAATGTAACATAGTATGTCAACTATACTTATTAAAAAAAAAAAGAACTTCTACGATGCCAGACATTGCTCTTTGTGGGTTGTTTGTTTTGCTTTTTGTATTTTATACTTAGTTATTTAGTCCTCAAAACAACCCTGTAAAGTAATTGGTTGTTATTTCTGCAAAAAAAAAAAACAACAAAAAAACAAAAAAACAAAAAACAAATAATAATCATAAAATAAAATAAATTAAATTAAATTTAGGGGCTCTTTGGTGGCTTAGTCAGTTAAGTGTCTGACTCTTGATTTCAGCTCAAATCATGATCTCACAGTTCATGAGATAGAGCTCTGTGTCCAGCTCATCACAGAGTGTGGAGGCTGCCTGTCACTTTATCCTTCCCTCTCTGTCCCTCCTTCATTTGTGCTCTCTCTCTCTCTCTCAAAATAACTGAATACATTTTGAAAAAAATTTAATATTTATTTTTGAGAGAGAGAGAGCAGGAGAGGGCAGAGAGAGAAGGAGACACACAGAATCTGAAGCAGGCTCCAGGCTCTGAACTGTCAGCCTGGAGCCTGATGCGGGGCTTGAAGTCAGGAACGTTGAGATCATGACCTGAGCAGAGTCAGACGCTTAGCTGACTGAGCCACCCAGGTGCCCAATAAATACATTTAAAAAAGAAGGAAAGAAATTTAAATTTAAACCTAAAGTCATAGAGTTGTGGCACCAGCATATAAATGCCTGAAATCAGGCCATGGAGTCACTCCTGGGCTACAATGACTCAATAGCATTTATTCTATCACCACGTGTAACAGATAATTAGCTTCTAGTGACACTGATATATTTTTCCTCCTCTTTCACTGTTATCCCTTTCTATTTTACACCGTTACCCTTTTCTGCTATTTCAACATTGGATATCATCTATAGTTTCACCTAATTTTTTTCCTCAGCTATTTTCCATTTTTATTTTGGGAGGTTTTGTTAATGAGCTTCCCAACACTTCCATTGCAATTTTAATTTTTCTTACCTTATTTTAATTTTCAAGAACATTTTTCTATTTTTTTTTCAGCTCCTTCTTGATTCTCGAACATTCGATCATTCCTCATTTTTATATATGTTGACTGCTAGACTTCCGTGTATGGTGATCAACTTGAAGTGTTTGTTGGGGGAAACCAACTGTCAAAGTCTATATGTACATCTCAGTTCCTCTAAGGAGGAATTTTTCATAATAATTAATAAATAACAATCAGTTAATAATAATAATAATAATAATAATAATAAAGCCTGTGTATTAGCGATAAGCCAGGCAACCAGTGTTCTCAGAGCTGAGTGTGAGAAGCAGTTTTATTATTTTGGGGTGGGCTTTCACAGAGCCCTGTCTTGTCACATAGTGTTCCCATCCTCTCTACACCTGGTGACCCTATGTCCAGAGTCTTGTGTGGTTCAAGCTCTTCAGACAACTGACCTTCAATTCAAGACAGGTAATTCTTTCTTTTATAGATATTCCAAACAATCCACCTTTTCATCAGCCCTCCAAAAACCATAGTGCCAGAGGGGCTTCCAATATCTTTCTTCTGTGATTCAAATGTGCTTCTTGCTGAGTTGTCCCCACTGCTACATTACAATGCCCTCTGTTCTGGTGCTAATCACTTATCATGTGTCCATCTGTGTTCCACTTTCCAAGATTTAGTGCTCTTCCTTTTATTTCATGTTTTTATCTATGGACAGAAGTATAAATTTTTATACCTTTTTTGATATTTTAGTGTGATTTGGGAAGCAAGTCAATGCCCTATATGTTTGATCTGCCAAGTTTACCAAAAGTTGGTCTTCATTCATAAAATAAAACCCAAGACCTCTAAGTTACCAATGGAAAGATAATATCCTCACCTAACGAGGCACATGGGCCATGTGGACCTAATGTTCTTTCTCTAAAATGCATATGTCTCCTGTTCTTGATATGTCACTGCCAGCATCATTCTGACAAGATCCACCCACCTGTCTTATTAATGTTTACCAACAGCTTACTTCTCTTTTTTCCTCCTTTACTAACATATGAAATAACTGGATCATTCCATAAATACTTTAATTAGGTTTAAGATAAGAAAAGTAGTTTAAAAACTGAAAGTCGTGTGCATGTAGAGATCCTTGCTTGCAAGGCCTTATCTCAACCACAGGGGCAAAAGATAAAAGAAACAAAGATATGCAGAAATTACTGACTCCTTATCTTACGCCCGCCCTTCTCCCATTCCACATATGTACTTCAATTTTAGAATGCTGTCATCAACAAGCAGAGGTGACTTTCAGAGTACATCTGTGTATCTATGCATTACTTGTTTACATGGCATGGTTCACTTCTACTGCTTTAAAAATCTTTGTCTTCTCTTGTCTTCACAACATTTATTTTTTTCTTCTCATAATTGGAGTAAGTCTGCTTTTCCCTGATCACAATATGAACTTCCTTCCTTTTAGAATTTCCATATGAGTTTCTCATAGCTAAGTTACTCTAACTTCTGTAAAGTTCTAAAAGTGAAGATAATTCCTTCTTCCTTCAATATCAGATTTTATATAGCATGCATAATGTATACTGCATATAACAGAGGTCAGAGATAAACTTCATCAATAAAATCATTTTTCACACTTTGCCAACAATATGTTGAGATGAAAAGCTGGTGATGCAGGAAATGTTAAGACTATCAACATTTTTCCTCATCTTCAACGTTAATGGCAGGTACTTATTTGGACACTGTCTATGTCATTTTCCTTGAAGCCAGAAGAGCTTACCATCACTTTAAATATTAATAAACATTATCATTTATCAAAAATGATCAGAGGAAGAGGGACAAATTATTAAAATATCCACATAACTTCAGAAAAAGTGTAATATAACTCAGATGTCACAGGAAAAAAAATTAAATGTGAGAGCAGAGCAGAGTCAAATAAATACTAAGCTGGCAGAAGCAACTTTTGGAACACAGAAATTAAGTCAAGATATCCTGGAAAGAGAGGCAAGGAAGTAATGGAAAACTTACATGAGCATATGATTTACCAGGGAAATATTCAGGTTAGGAAGAAAGAGATGATTATGACAGTAGTTCAAATGAGCATGTCAGCCTATTTTAGGGGGCTGTTAAGTGTATAAAACATAATTACTACTCTCTTTTGTTTTGTTCCAGACAGTGTTATCAAACACTGACCAATTTCTTAATATTTTTGACAAATAAAATTTGAGATTCCAAAATTTCATTATTATAAGATGTAACAGTGGCTTCATTGCTAAATCTAAACCTAGAATGGGGATATGGTTTCTGTATTTTGACAGAATATTTGTTTTATATCCAGGCCTGACTTCTTGCAAAGTTAGACACTGATGAGGACTTACCCTCCCTTTTTTTTTTTAAGTTTATTTATTTTTGAAAGAGAGAGAAATGGGAGAGAGAAAAGTGGAAGGAAATGACCAAAAGAGAGGAAGGGAGAGAGAATCCCAAGCAGACTCTGCTGTCATCACAGAGCCCAATGTGGGGCTTGAACCCTACGAACAAAATCAAGAGTCAGACATTTAACCTACTGAGCCAATCAGGCACCCTGTGGACTTACCCTCTAAAGAGATAAATGAGTTTTCCAACCGTATTGAATAGAAGCATGTATTTTGAAAGCACTAGAAAGAATAGCATTAACCAAGTTACCCATGATAAGATAAAATAAATGCTTTAATAATAATCTTCACTTGGGAGAATTTTATAGGTACATGTAAGGTGGAAAACTCACATCTTCCAATGCACTATGCCATTTCTTCTGAACAAGGAGAAATGTATATTCCTTTCACTCACTAAACTTCTTGGGAAATGACAAAGGTATAGTGAAAGTGGTGTTTGTTTATGTTTTTGTCCTAAATTGGTAACCATAAATATTCATCACTGATTATACCTTGTTTTCCATGTGATATTTATGGTGATACTTGTTTTTTTTTTAAATTTCCACCAAGTTTATCTTTTATTAGGAATGTCCTAGATCTCATAGACATATTCTATGTTTGATGCTAGAATGAATGTCTTGCCTTTTTTTTTTTTTTTTGTATCTCTGTCAACTTAATACCTGTTGTGTTATTAAACACATACTGTTTAAATGATTGAAGAGTGACAAACAAATCATTAAATGCTAAAAGAATGCTCTCAATCAGGGGCTTCTGGGTGGCTCAATTGGTTAGGCATCCAACTCTTGGTTTTGGCTCAGGTCCTGATCTCATGGTTCATGAGTTTGAGCCCTGTGTTGGGCTGGCAGAGCCTGCTAGGGATTTTCTCTCTCCCCCTCTCTCTCCACTCCTCCCCATGTCCCTGTCTCTTTCTCTCTCCCAACATAAATAAACTTAAAAAAAAAGTTTTGAAAAAGAATACTCTCAAAGCACAAAATATTCTCAAAGCACAAATATGACAATACTATTTTTTGTTTATGACTCTGGTCTTAGTATATACAAATTGTGCCTTCACTTTTCATTCTAGTTTGATAATCCAAAGTAGTTGAAAGTTAAAGGGCACTTGGGTGGTTCAGTCAGTTAACCATTTGACTCTTGGTTTCAGCTCAGGTCATAATCTCATGGTTTGTGGGTTTGAGCCTCACTTAGGGCTCCACACTGACGGTGTGGAACCTACTTGGGACTCTCCCTCTCTCTCCCTCTCTCTCTCTCTCCCTCTCTCTGCTCTCCCTCTCTCTGCTCCTCCCCTGCTTGAACCCTCTCTTTCTCCCAAAATAAATAAACTTAAATAGATAAATAAAGCAAAGTATTTGAAATTTAAAGATACCCATGATTTTTAAATGTGTTTTGATGTTTTAAAGACTATAATCAAAATAAATATTTGCCTTAAATTTTTAAATTTAAACATATTTTAATTCCGTAAGTATAAAATATTTGACAAATCTTTTAAGTCACTACAAATCTATTAAAGCACTTTTCTTTCTTTTTTTTAAATTTTTTAATGTTTATTTACTTTTGACAGAGAGAGAGAGAGATAGAGCATGAGCAGGGGAGGGGACACAGAGAGAGAGGGAGACATCAGAAGCAGGCTCCGGGCTCTGCACTGTCAGCACAGAGCCCAACACTGGGCTGGAACCCACAGACCTCGAGATCATGACCTGAGCAGAAGTCGGACGCTCAACAGACTGAGCCACCCAGGCGCCCCAAGCACTTTTCAAGTCAAGGCCAAGAAACTTGCAAATGCAAAATCATTAGGCCAAATGGTTCTCAGACTTGAGGGAGCATAGAAATAGATTCAATAGGATTGGCAGATTCAAATGAGAGCAGTTTGGGCAGTGTGGTTTACACCAGTAGAGAAGAGGAGAGGGGATGAAACACAGGGAAGGGATAAGAGCTACTAAAGGGTGTACTGTTAGTTACTACAGTGACCAGAGGACGCCCAATTCCCCCAGGGCAAGTCTGGGAAATTCTGCGATATAAATGTCTCAATCTTCCACCAACCGGGAAAGGAATCTAGAGAATTATAACTCTGGAGAGTCATTGGTAAGGGCTGCTCCCAAAGGCTGCTTATTTCCCATCACCTTCAGGCTGCTTTGGGAGCATAGGTTGGCTGTCTATAGTTCTGGCACAAGGGGTCTTCAACATGAGTGCAGATGGGCAGTGGGATCACAACATTCAGTGATAATGTGTGAGCATCACGATCAACCACTGTCTACCACAGAGAGGGCCTGTGTATTTATACTCCTTTCCTTCTAGTGCCTACAGTCTAGGAGGCAATGAGTACATATTTTTGAGTAAGTAAATAAGAAGTGAATGGAAGATAAAAGGCACAGCTAGTAAGAAAGTAAAAGATTTACATTCTGTTCAAATAAGATATGGTGAGGGATTAAAGCGAAATGCTAAGCTCTGATAGCCATGGAACTCAAGGTAGTGAAATTTAAAGCTAAGAATTGTCACTTTTAGGGGATTTGTCATCGTATTAGTGGGCACTATAGAACTGTCTGTTCTGTATTGGCACCTCCTCCATTCACCCATCTCTTTAGAAATACCCTTCAGGGGAATTTTCTGTAGAAATACTCTTAATAGGAAGATGCAATAGGTTTTCAAGGAGAGCTTCATGTTACAATACGATGTTGGCTCCTGGTGAGTTTTCTCCTATCCTCCTAATTAAATATTAATCTATTTTCTCTGTTCTTTTAATCCTGTTTTTTTTAATATTGGCATTGTTTTAAATCATCACAAAAGCAAATAATGAAGTAGATAAGACAATTTTAGTCCTAGAAAATAGTTCAAATAAATCTATATCTAATTGGCAGATGTTTGTTCCAAAAATAAGTTTTCAACACTGGTATGTGCACATTTTATTATGCACACACACATAAGGAAACGCACAGACAGACACACACACACACACACACACACGCACACACACACCTCTATCTCTTTAGTAAGATGTTTGCTATGAAATCCCTTGGAACTGTTGATCTAGATAGAAAGTAGGATGGCTTTTCAGATTCTCTGTCTTATCAATGTGTCTCAGATTTCCCATTCATATCTAAATGATTCAAGGTCACAAACTTTGGAAACTGAAAAAATTCAATATTCTAAATCGTTGCCTCACATTCTGCTTGGAATTGAGGTGGGAGGGAAATGTATAAGCAAGGAATCAACTAGTCCTAAATAAGAAGTTTCCCACAACACTAAAGGAAATATTCAGTTCCACACCCATACCAATGTAATGACTAAATGCAAAGATTACAATTCAAAAACTTAAAAATGCTAACGGGTAACACAGTGGTGACATTTAGCCTAGCCTCATATTAGTTCATGGCAAATGGAGAAGGGAGACGTAAACTCTGTGAACTGGATAGAGCATGTCTTGCCCAAAGCCACTGAAATAAAATAAAATGCTCATGCACGTTACAAGTACATGCACATGCATGTGTGCATACACACACAAACACAACAAACACACATCTATACATCTTCTGTAAGCTAATAAAACTTTGCTATAACCAATTTTCATTCCTAATTTTGGGTAACATGTTATTTCCCTTAAAGCAGTCATAAAGTTTTTTTGTGTTTTTTTTTTAATGTTATTTTTAAGAGAGAGAGAGAGAGAGTGCAAGCAGGAGACGAGCAGGGAGAGAGGGAGACACAGAACCTGAAGCAGGCTCTAGACTGCCAGCTGTCAGCAGAGAGCCCAACACCGGGCTTAAATTCACAAACCAGGAGATCGTGACCTGAGCTGAAGTTAAGATGCTTAGCTGACTGAGCCACCAGGTGCCCCCGCAGTGATAAAGTTTTGATTTGATATTATGCCGTAGTAATTCATAGCCATTTTGTATTTTGTGTTAATTTTTTTATTCTATCATATAGTTAGCATCTCCTTGCCACATGCCAGAATGTTTTAAGGAATGTTTGCGTATTTGAACAAAATCTAGAGCTGTAAAATAGCCTGCATAAATTACTTGTATCCTAAGTATTATGCAGTGAGGTAGAAACTGTATTATAGGGCCTTACTGTCTAGGAAGCAGGATAAGATCTTAATGGATTCTCTAGAATGCAGTCAGGCTTATTTGGAATGCATGATAGTAGGTATTGGAAGGGCCTCACTTAGTCTCTTTTGGAGTAAGTACTTATTATACATGGATCTAACCAAATTTTGACATGTCTTTCTTAGCCTTGTGATTTTTTGCAAGTTCCTCAAATTGCTTTGCACTGCTGTTGTGAGGATCAGTGAACATCATTTATTTAAAGCACGTAGTACAATTCTTGACACACAGTAAGTGCTCAATAAACACTGATTTCTGTTATTTCATTATCAACCTTATTATGCTTGTCAGTAGGACCTAAACTATGAGCAGTATTTGAGGGGCACTTAGCAAAAGATAACAATAATAATAGCAATAATAACTGACATCTATTCAAGGAACAAAATGTTCCAAGAGCTGTTCCAAGTACATGAAGTCATTTAATCTTCTCATCAATCCTATTCCATTTCCATTGCACAGATGAAGAATCTGAGTTTCTAAGACATAAAGAATCTTGCTCAAGGTCACACAAGTAAAATGGCAGAGCTGGCATTTAAACCCAGGGAGTCTAGTGTTAGAGTCAGGCTCTTAACTGATATCATATACTGTCACTTAATAACACAAAGTCGACGATCCAGATAGAAACCATGTGGAATAAAATGCCAGGTAAGGCAGGGGCCCCTAGTTGGCTCATTCGGTTAAGCATCCAACTTCGGCTCAGGTCATGATCTTGCAGTCTGGGAGTTTGAGCCCCCATCAGGCTCTGTATTGACAGCTCAGAGCCTGGAGCCTGCTTCAGATTCTGTGTCTCCCTCTCTCTCTGCCCATCCCCTGCTCACTCTCTCTGTCTCTCTCTCTCTCTCTCTCTCTCTCTAAAATAATAAATAAACATTAAAAAAATGTAAAATAAAATAAAATGCCAGGTAAGGCAGATTGGCAAGATTGGCAAATACGGATGAAAAAGAAAAGAATAGGTATAGTTCTCCTAGTCATATTTGGCCCATAACTTTCACCTATAAAAAGTGAAAAGGAACTAGAAATAAAATGCCAAGATTTTGCTATGTCAAGGGTACAAGTGCTACATTAATGAGGCTATGTCTTATTTATGGCTAAATATTCTATACAGTAGCCGTATAGAGTTTTCAGGTTATTGGCTGTTTTCTGTCACTGTCAATTTGTCTTTTCTTGTTCTGTTTTGCTTCACTATAAAATAAATATATAATAAAATATATTACATATCAAGTATATGTAATAAATATAATGTCCTGAATTTAAAAATATTTTTGTAATATCAATTCCATAATCTATTACATTGCACAGTATGTGACAATCACAATCATTATTTTGATGTCCCACTAGAAAAAGTGTCTCTATCTCCTTTTTTTTTTAAGTTTATTTTTTTTTTCAACTTTTTTTTTTTTTTTTTTTTTTATTTATTTTTGGGACAGAGAGAGACAGAGCATGAACGGGGGAGGGGCAGAGAGAGAGGGAGACACAGAATCGGAAACAGGCTCCAGGCTCCGAGCCATCAGCCCAGAGCCTGATGCGGGGCTCAAACTCACGGACCGCGAGATCGTGACCTGGCTGAAGTCGGACGCTTAACCGACTGCGCCACCCAGGCGCCCCTTAAGTTTATTTTTTGAGAGAGAGAGAGGCAGCATGAGCCGAGGAGGGGCACAGAGAGACAGAGTATCACAAGCAGGCTCATGGAGCCCGTGACATGGGGCTACGTCTCAAGACTGTGAGATCATAAGCTGAGCCAATGAAAAGATGTTCAACGTCGCTCCTTATCAGGGAAATACAAATCAAAACCACACTCAGATACCACCTCACGCCAGTCAGAGTGGCCAAAATGAAGAAATCAGGAGACTCTAGATGCTGGAGAGGATGTGGAGAAACAGGAACCCTCTTGCACTGTTGGTGGGAATGCAAATTGGTGCAGCCGCTCTGGAAAGCAGTGTGGAGGTTCCTCAGAAAATTAAAAATAGACCTACCCTATGACCCAGCAATAGCACTGCTAGGAATTTATCCAAGGGATACAGGAGTACTGATGCATAGGGGCACCTGTACCCCAATGTTTATAGCGGCACTCTCAACAATAGCCAAATTATGGAAAGAGCCTAAATGTCCATCAACTGATGAATGGATAAAGAAATTGTGGTTTATATACACAATGGAATACTACGTGGCAATGAGAAAAAATGAAATATGGCCTTTTGTAGCAACATGGATGGAACTGGAGAGTGTGATGCTAAGTGAAATAAGCCATACAGAGAAAGACAGATACCATATGGTTTCACTCTTATGTGGATCCTGAGAAACATAACAGAAACCCATGGGGGAGGGGAAGGGAAAGAAAAAAAAAAAAAAGAGGTTAGAGTGGGAGAGAGCCAAAGCATAAGAGACTGTTAAAAACTGAGAACAAACTGAGGGTTGATGGGGGGTGGGAGGGAGGGCAGGGTGGGTGATGGGTATTGAGGAGGGCACCTTTTGGGATGAGCACTGGGTGTTGTATGGAAACCAATTTGACAGTAAATTTCATATATTAAAAAATAAAAATAAAAAAAAAAAAAAAAAAAAAAAGAGTTGGATGCTTACCTGAATGAGCCACCCAGAGGCCCATCTATCTCGTATTTTTAAAATGTCACATTATCTCACACAGTGGAGGGTATGTTTATTTTTCTGTGTATGTATTTTTTTATGGCTCTTCTGCCCTTCCTTTTCTTAGATACCCTGTTCTAAGTACTCACACAAAATAAACGAGCACACATAAAACTTAACAACCAAAGAATACATTTAAGGAATATGTTTTGTTGCTTTTATTCATGGTATTCCACTGCACTTTGGATCCACAGAGTTAAGTCAGTTGACTAATGCGAGTTATTATAAAACCACAGAAAAACTTACATTATGTAAATAATAATCAGTTTCATTCTATTTATTAACAACCACACTGAATAAATTGTTCTGAAGTAGATTTTACTCAAAGATGGAAATTTGGTCACAGAATATTTTAAGGAACTGACCAAAGGCACTGAGCACATCTGCAGCTGAAATAGAACACAGTCCACATTCCCAGATGCCTGGCCTACCTCTCACCTTCTCAGGATACCAGGCTGAAAGCTGTATGGCATGTATCACCTGGCCCAAACCACGAATGCTTGAAGCACAACATGCTCTTATGCCACAAGCATTTTAAAGCAATTTTATCCACACTACACCGAACAACAAAGGGGACATGGGTTCTGGTCCCATGGGAACCATCTTTTCTAATGTTTCTATTAGAAATAAACTCTACATTCTACTCCCCATAGCAACATTATTATGAACTTGATTTTATGTGGATAAATTACTACTATATTTCAGCTGCACTGTGGGTTAAACACACTTTTGTGAGCCTTGGTGCAGATGTAATCACTTCGTATACTGTTGCTGTTATGGAAAAATGAATTCTGAGCCCAAGCTAAAAATTTTAAAGAGAAATTCCATCAACATGGAAAACGTAGTAAATAAAGTCCTCTTAATTTCTCAAGTTTGAAAATTTCACCATGATTGCCTTGGGACAGAAATGGGTATTTTCTTCCCTTAATTGTCCAGTATGGTTGTTTACCCCATAACTTGTGTATTAAAATGTCTTCCCAATGGTAGACTAAAACACGAAATTGCTAGTATTTGACTATTTCAAACCTACAAAAGTGGCAGTTTCGCATTGTGTAATTTAATTCACAGAGATGAGCCAGCCCAATTCTCCTCTCATTATACAAGCTTTATCTCTACTTCCCATTATACAATGGAAGCATCTAACTATATTCAGTCATATTACACTATTTTAAACATTTTTGTTAATTTTATTTTCATTCAGTCACTATTTATTTAGCACATACCACATGTCAGGCACATTCTTTTTGTTTTGTTTCATAGAAGTAATCACATTCCTAACACAGATGTGTTTCATAAAAGTAACCGGCATTCATAACATAGATGTGTAAAATACAAATAATAAAAGTTATGAATAATTGCAGAAATACTCCTGACGATTTTATAATATATTTCTGGTTTTAGAAATATTTATGTGTTTAAAATGGGAGCATTATAAATATGTAGTTATAATTTTTAGATCTTTCAATTGTTCTTTCCTGTGTCAGGAACTACTCTTAGCATACAGACATTTCAATGACTGATAATATTCCCTGGAATGGTTACACCAATACCAAGTAATTCTACTCCTGCTGTTGGATATCTGGCTGTTTCTATTTTCTTTTTACTGAAGTATAACTGACATATAACATTAGGTTAGTTTTAACTGTACAACATAATGATTTGCTATTTGTATACACTGAAAAACGAACAACAAATCTAGTTTTTCCATCACCAGTAAAGTTACATAATATTCAATATGATATTATTGACTATACTCACCATGCTGTACATTACATTCCCATAGTTAACTTACTTTGTGAGACTGTTTCTAATTTCTTTAAACAACATGACAAAATGAGTGTTCTTGCATATACAACTTGCATGCATCTCTGATTCCAAACATTTTCTTAGGAGTAGATTCCTTAGTGCCCCTTACCCATTTAGCCCATCCCCCCTCCCACAACCCCTCCAGTAATCCTCAGTTTGTTCTCCATATTTATGAGTCTCTTCTATTTTGTCCCCCTTCCTGTTGTTATATTATTTTTGTTTCCTTTCCCTTATGTTCATCTGTTTTGTCTCTTAAAGTCCTCATATGAGTGAAGTCATATGATTTTTGTCTTTCTCTGACTAACTAATTTCATTTAGCATAATACCCTCCAGTTCCATCCTCGTAGGTGCAAATGGCAAGATTTCATTCTTTTTGATTGCCGAGTAATACTCCATCGTATATATCTACCACATCTTCTTCATCCATTCATCCATCTATAGACATTTGGGCTCTTTCCATACTTTGGCTATTGTTGATAGTGCTGCTATAAACATGAGGGTGCATGTGTCCCTTCGAAACAGCACACCTGTATCCAGTAAAAAGCTTCTGCACAGTGAAGGAAACAATCAGCAAAACTAAAAGGCAACTGATAGAATGGGAAAAGATATTTTCAAAGGACATATCAGATAAAGGGTTTGTATACAAAATTTATAAAGAACTTATCAAACTCAACAAGCAAAAACAAATAATCCAGTGAAGAAATGGGCAAAAGACATGAATAGACACTTCTCCATAGAAGACATCCAGATGGCCAACTGACAAGTGAAAAAATGCTCAACATCACTCATCATCAAGGAAACACAGATCAAAACCACAATGAGATACCACGTTACACCTGTCAGAATGGCCAACATTAACAACTCAGTCGATAAGAGATGTTGGCGAGGATGCGGAGGAAGAGGATCTCTTTTGCACTGTTGGTGGGAATGCAAGCTGGTGCAGCCACTCTGGAAAACAGTATGCAGGTTCCTCAAAAAACTAAAAATAGAACTATCTTACAACCCAGCATTTGCACTACTAGGCAAACAACATTTTCTTAGAAATGGACTTTCAGGGTTAAAGAGTAAATTCATTTTTTTTCAATTTATAATTTTTTCTATGTTATTTTTTAAAAAGATATATGCAATGCAAAACCCTCAAACAACACAGAGGCATGCAATAGAGAGATGCAATGTTCCGATATTGCTGACTGAAGATGGAGGAAGGGGCCATGTGCCATGGTATGTGGGCAGCTCTGGAAGACGGAAAAGTAGGGTAACGTTTTCTTTCCTATAGTCTCCAGAAAGGAATCAGGCTGCACTGATAGCTCAGTTTTTTAGCTCAGTGTGACCCATTAAGGTACTAATGAATTCAGAACTTAAGATGATAAATTTACATTGTTTAACTTACTAAATTTGTGGTATTTTGTTACGGCACAATGAATTGTTGCAGCAATTGTGAATAAATACATTTGTTTACCACTGAGTTTTTGATAGGCATTTGTGTATCTTTTCCTAATCCCATGTCTAATAAATAAAGTCCCTATCAACATTATTGTGTAACTTGTATGAATATATATTTTTATTTCCCTCAGTTGAATTCATAGGAGTGGGAATCACCCATTTCTATGTTAATTGAGTGTATAACCCTCTAAGAAATGACTAAAGAATGCACAAAAGCTGTGGCATTTTACAATCCCAACAAAATATATGAAAGCTCTAATTGCTTCACATCTTCACTAACACTGGTTTTGTCAGATGTTTAAAGTTTTAGTCATTTCAATGAGTGTGAAGTGTTATTTTTTAAAATGGTTTTAATGAGATGTAATTCACATGCCATAAAACTCACACATTTGAAATATACAGTTACATTTTTCAGTATATTCACATAGATGTGTAACCATTGCTACAACCAATTTGTAGCATTTCCATCATTCCAAAAAGAAACTGTACCTAATTAGTAGTCACTCCCAATTTTGCTCCAAATCCTCCCATCCCCACCACCACCTACCACAGACAACCAGACATCAATTTCCTGCCTCTATAGATTTGTTTACTCTGGAAGTTGCATACTAATAGAATCATACAGAATGTGTGATTTTGTGACTTAGTTCATCTAGAATAATGTCTTCAATTTCCATCCATGTTGCAGCATGTATCACCACTTACTTCATTCCTTTCTGTTGCTGAGTAACATTCCATTGCATGCATATACCTTATTTTATTTATCTATCCATCAGTTGAGGGACTTTTAGGTTGTTTCTAATTTTTGCCCATTATAAATAATGCTGCCAGGCATATTTGTGAACAAGTTTTTGCATAGGTGTATGTTTTCATTAATCTTAGATATATGCCAGAAGCAGAATTTCTATACCCTAGGATAACTTCAAATTGTTCTGAAAAGTGACTACACCATTTCACATTCCTGCCAACAATGAATGAAAGTTCCAATTTTTCCATATCCTTTTCAGTACTTGCTATTATATGTACTTTCTTATGAGAACCAACCTAGCCCACTAACTCACTGTGGTGTTGGTTTACAACACTCTATTCACTAATGACGTTCAGCTAGATTGATTGATTGATTGATTGATTGATTTGATGTAGGGGAGAGGGGGAGAGGGAAAGAGAGAAAAAAATCTCAAGCAAGCTCCACACTCAGCATGAAGCCAGATGCGGGACTCAATCCCATGACCCTGGGATCAGGACCTGAGCCAAAATCAAGAGTCAGACACTAAACCAATTAAGCCACCTAGGTACCCCTGTTCAGTTACATTCACATGCTTATTTTCCCTTTATATATCTTCTTTTGAAGAAATGTCTGTTTCAATTGTTTTGCCCAATTTTCAGTGGGTTGTATAAGTTATTTATTTATTCTGGCTACAAGTTTCTTATCATATATATATCATTGCAGGTGTTTTCCATCATTCATCAGGTATGGTTTTGCTTTCTTCACTGTGGCCTTCAAGGCACAAAAGTTTTGAATTATGATAAAGTCAAATTTATCTTCTTTTTTGTCACTTTTTTTTTATCACTCTAGTTTCTTTTTTTCCCCTGGTTTCTTACAGTAAAACTTAAGGCTACTGACTTGAAATTGTTCTTTTCTCTAAGTTTTTATTTATTTATTTGAGAGAGACAGAGCTGGCATGAACTAGATCTTTGCATACTTGCACATTTTTAATTTTTTTAACAAGTATAATTAACATACAGTGTTATATTAGTTTATAGTTTCAGTCATTTAAAATATATTGAAGCTTGTTTTATGGTCGCTCTTAAAAAATATTCAAACGTTCCTGCCCTTGAAGCAAATGTGTACTGTCTTGTTTTGGGGTTACGTGTCCTATGTAGTCTGTTAGTGTTGCTAAGACTTCCATTACTTTGTCATCTTCTGTCTAGCTGGTGTGTGCCACATTGAAAGTGGGCTATTAAAGATCTCAGCTATTACTCTTGAGCTATTTCTTCATTTAGTCAGTTTTGCTTCATGTTTTTTGAGGGACCGTTTTTAAGTGAATGTATAACTATTTTACGTATCTAGTGGAAATGTCCCTTTTCTCTTTAGTACCACTTGTTTTCTTTTGTTTATTTTCTTAAGTCTTATTTATTTATTTAGAGAAAGAGTGCAAGCCAGGGAGGGGCAGAGAGAGAGGGGACAGAGGATCTGAAGTGGGCTCTGCAAGGACAGCAGACAGCCCCATGTGGGGCTCAAACTCAGGAACTGAAGGCAGACAATTAACCAACTGAGCCACCCAGGTACCCCAACTTTTTTTCTTTTAATGTGTATATTACATGATATTAGTATAGCCACTCCATTTTTTTTTAATATTTATCTATTTATTTTAAGAGAGAGAGAGCACATGAGTGAGGGAGGGGCAGAGAGAGAGAGAGAGGGAGAGAGAGAATCCCAAGCTGGCTCTGTGCTGCTTGATGCAGAGGGCTCAATCTCACAAAACCACGAGATCATGACCTGAGTTGAAACAGTCAGATGCTTAACTGACTGAGCCACCCAGGCACTCCAGCCACTCCAATTTTGATATGGTTGCTGTTTGCATGAATATTTTTTTCCTATCCTTTTGTTTCCAAACTACTTGTGTCTTTGAATAGAAAGTGCATCTTTGGTTCACAAAATATTGTTGGATTTTGCTTTTCTATCCAGTATGTCAATCTCTGCCTTTGATTACATTGTTTCATTCCTTCACATTCCTAGCTATTTTTGATAACATTGTTTTATTTCTGCTGACTCTTTTTTTCTTTATGTCTTGTGTCTTTTTGTTCCTCATTTTCCCTTTCTTTTGCACTGAGAGAATATTTCCTCATGTCATATTTTAATTCCTTTCATAATTTCCCCAATGTTTTTGTGTTAAATGTCTTAGGATTGCTTTAGATGTACATACAATATTCGTCTTGTCTCTCAGAATCCAGTTCAAATTTATTTTTTTAATTTTTATTTTTTAAATGTTTATTTATTTATTTTGAGACAGAGAGACAGAGACAGAGCAGAGAGAGAGGGAGAGAGAGATGGAGAGATGCAAGCAGGCTCCATGTTGTCAGCACAGAGCCCAACGTATTCATGGCTCCAACCAACAAACTGTGATATCATGATCTGAGCTGAAATCAAGATATGACCTGAGCTGAAATCAAGAGTCAGATGCTCAACTGACTGAACCACCCAGGTGCTCCCCAAATTTATTCTAGATTTATAATATTTACCTTAAGAATCCATTTGAAACTTATATCAAATTAATTCCAGACTTATAGAAATGTTACTTCTTTATAGTTCTATTCCCCCTTTCTCCTTTTTGGGCTATTTTTGCTATACATATTATGTCTATATATGTTACAAACTCAACAATATCCTGCTATAATTGTTACTTTATGTAATGTTTCATCTTTTAAAGAATCTGAAAGAGAAAATAGAAAGTATATATTTGCAGATTTGGTAATACTAACCTTCTAATTTACCACTTCTGGTTCTCTTCATATGTTCCTGTGGATTCAAGTTAATTATCTGGTGTCATTTCCTTACTCTAATACAGCTTTGTTCCCACCCACCTCCTTTGTGCTATTGTATAATTATATACACATTGTATTATGCAATTGCTTTTTAAACAGTTGAGAAAAAAAGGAGAAGAAATATGCAATTATAATGTCTTTTAAAATCACCTGCTAATTACCTTTACCAATGCTTTTATTTTTTATTTCTTTTTGTTTGGATTTAAATTACTTTCTGATATTGCTTGATTTCAGCCTAAAAAAGCACCTTTAATATCTTTTGCAAAGCACTTCTGCTAGAAACAGAGTCCCCCTTCCCTCTAAGAATCCAGGGATCCCTTTATTTTACCTTCTTTTTTTAAATTGACATTTCATTTTGAAAGAATTGCAGATTCATATGTCATTGTAAGAAATAATATAATGTGGGGCGCCTGGGTGGCTCAGTCCGTTAAGCATCCAACTTCGGCTCAGGTCGTGATCTCACGGTTTGTGAGTTCGAGCCCCGCGTCCGGCTCTTTGCAGACAGCTAGAGCCTGGAGCCTGCTTTGGATTCTGTGTCTCCCTCTCTCTTTGCCTCTCCCCTGCTCATGCTCTGTCTCTTTCCATCTCAAAAATAAATAAAAACATTAATTTTTTTTAAAAGAAAAAGAAATAATATAATGTAGGGGGTCATAAGTGGCTCAGTTGGTTAAGCATCTGACTTGATTTCAGCTTAGGTCATGATCTTAGGTTTGTGGATTGAGCCCTGCGACAGGCTCTGTGATGAGTGTGGAGCCTGCTTAGAATGCCCTCTCTCTCCCTTCTTCCCTTAGTCTTCCCCCAGTCATTCTCTCTCTCTTCTCTCTCTCTCTCTCTCTCTCTCTCTCAAAATAAAATCTTTTTTTTTTAATAAAAATAAATCTTAAAAAAAAGAAATAATACAGGAAACTTTTATATTACCTTTACCTAAGTTCCCACATGGTTGTATCTTGCAAAACCATATTAAAACTAGATGTTGACACTGATACAGTCAAGGTATAGAACAATGCTTTCACCATAAAGTTCCCTTTGGTTGTCCTTATATAGCCACTCCCACCCACCTCCTGTTCTACCCCTTACAAATACAGATCTGTTATTCGGTTCTATAATTTTGCCATTTCAAACATATTATATAAATGGAATCACACAGTATGTAACCTTTAGGGAACTTCTTTGAGATTGGCCTTTTTCCCTCAGCAAAATTTTCTGGTGATTACCCCAGGTTGTTTTCTGTATTAATAGCCATTCCTTTTATGTTATACTCTGAATAATATTCCATAACATGAGTATACCACAATTTGCTCAACTATTTACAGTTGAAAGACACCTGAGTGGCTTCCAGTTTTTGGTTATTATGAATAAAACTGCTAGAAATATGTGTTTACAGGTTTTTGCATAAAGGTTTCAGCATTTTTGGGGGAAAGTATTTAGGAGGCCTATTCCCGGGTCCTATGATAGTTTTATATGTAGTTTAAGCAGACATTTCCAGAGAGGTGGTACCATTTTATATTCCCATCAGAAAAGCATGAGTGATCAAATTTATGCTCATCTTTACTAGCATTTGGTATAGTCATCATATCTATTCAGAAATTATATCTATTCAATACTCTGCAATATATAAAAGACAGTTCACCAACTGAACTATAATTTTAAATTTGACATTTATGTTTTCATCTTCATCACTGTTTGCTCTTTGTTTTGATAAAATCAATTTCCTCGTTAATCATGAAAGTAGAGAAATTTTTAAAATATTTTCTTATTATTTGTATGTTGGTAAGATATTCATTCTGATTCATTGAATAGGGTTCAAAAAAACTATAGCCTACAGGACAAATCTGGCCTATCACCTGTTGGAGAGCAAGAAATCCTGTCCCTCTCAAGGTCCTTCTTCTAGCTGGACTAACAATTGACAAGAGACAGATTAAAAAGAGAAAATCTAATTTAATAACATATGTATGGAGAATCCACACCAACTTGGAAGTTCCAAAGACGGTCAAGCAAAATGAGATTTATATGGCATCTTGAACTAATGAGAAGGGATTAGGAGCCTGGGACCTCAGAGGAAAGGAATGCAATTTACAGAAAGATTAAAAAGAGTGAAGGTTTGGTAAACAGATGTTTGCTAGGCCACTCAGAAACAGTGGGGTGATCATTATGGCCTTGCTGGGTACCTCCCTGTCTACCATACCTAATTCAAATCATAATGTAGTTATCTATGGTGATAGCTCTCTTCCTGAAGCAGGTCCTCTACCTAAATTCTTTTGGGGCAGTTAAGGGTACGGATAAAGAGCTTTTCCTGAATCTGTTGAGTTTTGATTGTTTTCTAACTCAAAATAGTCTTTATGCCAAAATTTACCCCAGGATTTATGTAGAGCAGTATCCAAATCTTTGCTAGGCTATGATTATGAGCTCGTCATACAATGTCCCTATTCTAACTATGATCAAATCCAAGCTGGGAGTAAATTGAAGTTTAGATTATTATTATAAAAGTAGAACCTGATATATTACTGATTGCCAAAAGCCTAAACTTTATCCTTTCCCTGACATATCTGAATTAAGATTCTTCTTCTGCCTATTTTCCCAGGCACACTTCCTTCATATTAGGTATTAAGGGGATCAATTGGTAATGGATATTACCATTTTCTAGATTCTAGTTCTGTCTTTATACATTTTTTCAATTGAATTTTTAAAATATGTTAATAAGTTCAATAAGAATATTGTAGTGAGCAGGAGGATAACACATTCGTAAGTTATCATCTTTCCAGAAGTCAACAAAATATTCTTGAGAGAAATGGAGAGAGACGGGGTGGGTTGGAGGGTGGGGGAGAAGGAGAGGGTGAAAAAGGGAGAGGGAGAGGAAGAGGGGGAGAGAGAGAGGGAGAGAGAGAGAGAGAGAGAAGAACTGTCCCTTTTACAAAGGAAAAGAAATGAAAGCAGTAACAAATAAGAACTCTAGAAGTAAAAGTGATATCCAGGGGCCTCTGACTACATCAAAGCCATATAGTAGACATAGCCAGGTAGGAGTTCAGCTTGGTCATGCAGGGTGAAAATAAAACACATAAAATGTAGCATCCTCTCAGTGTTCATTTTTGTATCTCTTGTGCTTCATGTCAAAGCTCATTTGACCTCAACAGAAAAGGAAAAACCCAAAGAGAAATATTTATCCCACAAGGAACATCAAGTAAAATGCAGCTTAACAAGGAAGAGGCAAAGCCTTTTGTCCTCTAAAGAGTATCTTCAACAAAGAATAAAGCATACAATCAGAGTTAGGTTTGACTTATGCTATATGGTCTATCTGGGAGCTATTTTGTTTTGTAAATCCTAATTCAATCTCATATTATTGAAATACATATGACAGATTTGTATACAATCATAAACATTCACACCTGAAAAATAATCTCTATAAAACTTGTTTTCAGTGATTTTTGGGCCATAGACCCTTCTGAGAATCTATGAAAGCTATGGAGTTTTGACTCCAAGAAAAAAAAAAAACATCACTTACAGTCTCAGGCATTTCAAACAGCTTATAGTTCAATCCTTGTTCTAAGAAATATGTAAAAAAGCAAAATAATAATAATAATAATAATGGTATTTAATGTTATCCATATTCTCATTGCAATGTTTTCTTTTTTTTTTCAAATAGATGCCATTGTTTTACCACAAACCACAAAGATGTTTATCACTGATAACAGAGAATACTTAACAGTGATGCCCTAAACTCTATTTGCTACCATTGTTATTTTCTGTTTAAAACTAAATCATCCTATGTTTCCTCCTGCAGATGTCCTAGGGAACCATGCTACTCACTTGGTCCATGTGTGCTATATTTATATTCTAACCACAGAGCAAAAACTACAAGGGGAAATAGATGATTAAAAATTATGTCTAAATTAGACCGCATTTTCTATTTCAGTATTTTTCATCTTAATAACTTAAGATGTTTTATAAAGACTTCAAAGAGAGTAGTTTCTATGTTAGATATGATTCATGTAGAATTGAGCTTCTGTCATTAGTCTGAGTAAATCTGCCTTAGCCTCTTTCTCTCAAAGACTGTGAGACTGAATTCTGGGGCTTCAAATTACAGGGGAATTTTATATAGATCTCATTTAATTCACATACCCAAATCATGTTTCCTTTATTCCATTTTTCACTTCAACCCAAACACTTTTCTCATCTTCATTGGAATAATCATAGCACAGTCTATGATTATCTCAAAACTGCATTCAGATTAAGTTCCAACACGTCTATGTGCTCGTCAAAACCTTCTGGTGCTTTCTAATTTCTCAATTTTTAGGTTCTTACTGTTTCTCTACTATTTCACAGTTAAGGGGACATAAGGTTGCCCCATGTCCTGATCTATTAGGAAAGTGAAAACCTCAATGATGTTCATTGTAATTATAGTGGCAGTCAACTCCTATTTCAATATAAGACTCTTTATATAATTTAAATAATGTATATTAGCCCTGCTCTTGCAGAGGCAGATAATAATGTTAGAGTGTAAAGGTAAGGAGTGAGGGGAAATCGCCTCACTCTGTAGCTATAATTCTTTGTACCAATTATGATATCAACTCTCTGACAGTGGCCTAAAACTGAAGTCATTTAGATGGAATTTGAGAACCGAATAACAGGTTAATAATAGCAAATATTTAGCTATTATTTCATATGTTATCTAACTGGTATGGCTCAGGAAACAATAGGTATCCAGAAATGTTTGCTACCCTCACATTATTCACTTTTTCAAATATAAACTTAGATATAATGAATCATTCTCAATTCTTTAAAAATGATGTATTCTTTCTTATATATGAATTACTGAACATTGTTTTTCTTTACCTGAAATACATCTTCCTTCTATTTTTCTTTGCCTGGATAAAACTTAATTACCCTCTGTGCCTAGTTTAGATAAGGTTTTCTTGACTCCACTTACATTATGTCCCTAACCCCATTTTATATCTCCTGCACTAGACTCCAAGCAATATGAAGGCAAAGGCAAAACATCCTTAAAAAAAAAAGCCAAGTGCTTATCACAGTGCCTAACAATAACATATGCACAATAAGTATTCATTGAATAATGGAAAAATTGATGTAAATCCAAATATTTCTCAAATGCAAACTTAAAGGTGCAAACTTAACTAATAATAGTGAGGACTTGAGGAATAAAGAAAAAGGAATACTATTTCTAAGTTCATTACCTTGATAATAAGGATTTTTGTGTTTTCATACCCATATTTTCATCAAAGGTGTTTTAACATCATAAATTCCTTATTATTATGAGTTTTTGATATTTCCCTTTTATAAACTCATTACACCTGTGATCATCTTATTATTTCCTTTATTATCAGACTCTCAGTTGTGTGAGGACAGGGCTGTCATCTTTCATGATTATTGCTGCCTCCAACACACACAGCTAACTCAGTGCTCAGCACAAAGCAGGTACTCAATAAATATTTTTAATCAATGAATGTATGAATTATCTGAGTAAAAATGGCCTTCCATCTTATGATCTCTGCAAGTAGGAAGGTGGGTCTGAGGTAAATGGCCCAGTTCATGACACACAGAACCACTCTGATCTTGACAAGAAGACCATCCTCTAAGCACAAAGAGTCATGTGAAAAACAAAAACCTAACTATCTCCACACATTGTCAATAATAAGTGCTCATTAACAGAATTATCTTCCAGATAATATATTGGCAACATAAATTTTTTCATAACGAACATAGTGGCACTTCTTGTAAGCCACAACAAAACACTCAAACTTCACACCACACACACACACACACACACACACACACACACAAACACACACTTTATTCCCAATAAATTTCCCTGAGAAACAATTACAAATGTCAAATATATGGGTTTATTTCTGGGTTCTCTATTCTATTTCATCAGTCTATCTATTTGCTTTTATTACAGTGCCATGTTGTTTGGTTAGTATAGCTTTGCAACATAATTTGAAATCAGAAAGTCAGATGCCTCCAGTTTTGTTCTTATTGCTAAAGATTGCTTTGGCTCTTCAGGGTCTTTTGAAGTTCCATAAGAATTTTAGTACTGTTTTTTCTGTTTCTGTGAAAAATACCATTGCAATTATGGCAGTATATTGCATTAAACTTGTAGATTGCTTTAGGCATCTGGCAAAGAATTAATATACAAGATATAACACATTAACTAAACAGCAAAAATAAGAACAAGCTACAACAACAACAACAATAAAACAAACTAAACAACAACCAAATAATCAAATTGAAAATGGGCCAAGGGGCTGAACAGACATTCTCCAAAGAAGACATACAAATGGACAACAAATATATGACAATGTTCTCAACATTATTAATCATCAGGGAAATGCAAATGAAAATTGCAATAAGATATCACCTCACATTGGTTAAGATGGCTATCATTAGAAAAATAAAAGACAAGTGATGATGAGAATATGGAGAAAAGGACCGCTTTTAAGGCATTGATGGGAATGTAAATCGGTACAGCCACTATGAAAAACAATGTGGAGGTTGCTCAAAATTTTAAAAATAGAACTACCATAAAATCTAGCAATCCACTTCTGAGTGTTTATCTAAAGGAATTAAATGACAGTCTTAAGTTCTGCATTCTCATGTTCATTGTAGTGTTATTCATAATGACCAAGACATGGAAACTACCTAAATATCTATCAAAGGTTGAATAGAAAGGGGCACCTGGGTGGCTCAGTCGGTTGAGCAACCGTCTTTGGCTCAGGTCATAATCTCACAGCTCAGGGGTTCGAGCCCCACGTTGGGCTCTGTGCTGACAGCTCAGAGCCTGGAGCCTGCTTGGGATTCTCTGTCTCCCTCTCTCTCTGCCCCTAACCCCGTCACATTCTGTCTCTGTCTCTCTCAAAAATAAATAAACATTAAAAAAATTTTTAAAAAAGTTTGAATAGAAAAAAATCTGGTATATACATACAATGAAAAAAGGTGAAGGAGATTAAGAGTGCTCTTATCATGATAAGCACGGAACAATGTATAGAATTGTCAAATCATTATATTGTACACCTGAAACTAATATAACACTATATATTAGTTATATTTAAATAATTTTTTTAAAAAACAATAAAATAAAATTATTTTAGATAACTCATATGTTAAAAAATAATAAATACAATTCAATCTATGAAGAGAAAGAAATTCTGCCATTTGAGACAATATAGATGAACCTAGACGACATTATGCCAAGTGAAGTATGCCAGACACAGAAGGACTAATGCTACATGATAACACTTTTATGTAAAATCTCAAATAGTCAAACATATAGAAGCAAAGAGTAGAATTGTGGTTAACAGCAGTAGCAGGGGAAGGAGGGCACAGGAAAATGGGAGATGATGGGCTTCAAGTTATACAAGTTAACTTAAGTTCTAGGGATCTACTATAGAGCATAGTGCTTACAGTGAACAATATTGTATTATATTCTTAAAATTTGCTAACTGCATAAATCTTATGTTGTGTTCTTACCTTGAAAGGTTAATAATAACGGCAAGAAAGTGAGGGAGGTAGTGGGTATATTTATGTCCTTGATAGTGGTGCTGGATTCATAGTTGCATACTTATCCTCAAACTCACTGAGTTGTAAACATTATTTTACATAGCAATCATACTTGGATGAAGTGGTTTAATTAACTAATTAATTTTACACTAAAAGTTACAAAAATAAAAGTCATTGATTTCGGATCAGAAAAAAATATGGATTTCACTTTCGAAAACCACTTCACTTCAGTTTTTGAATAAGAAACAGAAAATAAACCTGCAAAGAAAAACACCAAAAACATGAGCTGCAGAGCAACCAAACAAGAAATTTGTTATACTATTTTGTTGATTTTTTTTTCAGTACCTGCTCTCTTCTAAGTCATATGACACATTCCTAATATTATACTTTTTAGACATGTGCTTCAGGTGCAAGATAGGTGATGGCTGGGAAAGTGGATAGGTGTCTCTGGGAATCCCTTAGAAAAGGTTCAAAACCATGACCCTTATGCATAAGTTATGTCCTTTATCTTGTCTTACTTATCCCTGAAGAATGTTCAGGCTATGATAGTGATTGAGATTAAAGAAATATATGTCTGCTGCTCTTACTTTGCCTTTCCTGCAATTTTTCTAAGTAAACTGTTTCTATATTGTAGAATACATATTTATCTCTCTTAAAGGCTAATATGGAATAACAGTTTTAATAGCACAATAAAAATAGACTACGTTAGTTTTGGTAAACTTCTGGGCTTAAAACAATAAATACATAAGTGAAATTCCTGGAGTTCATTTCCACTTTTCCTATTGCTTTCCATCTGTCATAAATTCTTGAACACTGTCTGATATTATGCCATAAAAGGGAGATCAAATATTTCCATTATTGTCGATATCTTTCTGCCTGCCCAGCCCCATCACCAGCACATCAATTACTATACAGAAATCCAAAAATGTCATGGGGATTTCAGTTTGTGTTTTCTCAGGTGTCCTGCTCCTCATAAGTTATAAACAATACACAGTGGTTGAACAAGATGGCTCTGTGATTAGCTGCCATTATTACTCTTCCTTCTGTCTGCCTTTACTAAACATTCACAGAATGAGCCCAGAAATATTAAAGGCAGCATCCTCCCACCATGTAGATATGCTGGGCGTAGAGTTCTACTTCTTCAAATTCTACTGAGCTCTTCAAATCTGTAGGTGCCTTTCTTATTCCACACAGAAGAAAAAGTTAAAGCTATGGTTTGTGAAACATGATTCTTGTTTATGTTGGGCATAAAGGAGAACTTCAGTAAAGACCTGTAGCTGATTATTTATATCATGTGCACCACATGGGTGAAAACGTTCAGATCATCCTTGTACTGTCTCCATTCAAGGATATATTTGACACTAAAAACTTCTACAGTGTCTACTTTGGAAGTGTCACACTGTGGTAACTAAATAATGGGCATATAGTTAGTTTGAAATGTATTTAAATGCTCTTTTTCCTACCACCAGTCTGGCTTTTGGCATGTTTCTTAACTTGATAAGACTTTTTTTTTTTTAACCACTCATTCATTATAGAAATATTGATATCCTATATTGATCTCTGTTCTATACATGTTAGCTTCCTTCCTCTAATTATAATGTGTTTTCTTCTCTGAATAAAATCTTTCTGAGTACAAAAGTTTGTGTTGGTTAACAAAGTATAGTATAGAATAGCCAATATTCTATAATAATTGGTGATAATTGCCATTTCAAAATCTTGGTAGGATCTTGGTACTTATTTTGGAAGTCATATTACACATTAAATAATGTTTTAAAATAAATTTTACTTTGGGGCTCCTGGGTGGCTCAGTCGGTTAAGCGTCTAGCTTTGGCTCAAGTCATGACCTCATGCATCTGTGAGTTTGAGCCCTATGTTGGTCTCTGTGCTGACAGTGTGGAGACTGAAGCCTGCTTCAGATTCTGTGTCTCCTTCTCTCTCTGTCCTTTCCCCACTCATGCTCTCTCTCTCTCTGTTAAATAAATATACATTAAATTTTTTTTTAAATAAAATAAACTTTACTTTTAAGAATAATTTGCCAACTGGGGTGCCTGGGTGGCTCAGTCGGTTGAGTGTCTGGCTTTGGCTCAGGTCATGATCTCATAGTTTGTGGGTTCAAGCTCTGCATCGGGCTCTGTGCTGACAGCTTAGAACCTGGAGCCTGATTCTAATTCTGTGTCTCCCTCTCTCTCTGCTCCTCCCCTGCTCATCCTCTGTTTCTCTCTCTTCTTCAAAAGTAAATAAAAACATTAATTTTTTTAAATAAAAAAAATAAAAAAGAATAATTTGCCAATTTTATCCTTTGATTTTAATTTATTACTTTTAAGTAACTAAGTTGAACTGCTGTTGACTCAACTTACTACAATGCTATGCTTTGTAGTTATATCAGAAAGCATTTATTGATGTCTATTTTCTATTTTTAATTTCATATTTTGTAACCATATACGTTTTTCAGATGATGAATATCTTCTTAGGTAGTAGAAAATCCCAGACACTCTGATAAGTGACCTAGAATCCTCAAAGATACAATAACCTTAATATATGAGATTAATTTTGCCTTTTCACATTGCAGCAGTGTAAGTTTTAATAAATAATAGTGGATTAAAAATTTTGATGTTTGAGAAGTAATTAGAAGTGTTGTTGTTTTAAAGACATAAAATAAAATGGGAACAACATCTACCACATTTTTGGTGTCTAATAGATATTTAGTAAATAATAGAATAAATTACCTTATTTACTTCATTTTCACCACTAAATCTCTGTTTAATATTCTTTGCCAGAGCTATTTTTTTTTTAGTTTATTTCTGCAATACTCCTAAGTGGAATGGCTATATAAGCATTTCTCCAACTTACTTCTTGTTGATATGTTTTTAAGTATTTATTGGCCTGTGACTGTCATTGTACTCATGGCATTTTTAGTGTATATTTAATTTAACATTAAAACAAATAATAATAAAGCTAGCTTCATTGTAACTAATGACCAGCTATCTTTTCAGTGATATAAAAGACTTTTCCCTCAAATAAAATATTGATCAATGCTTGCCATATCAACAAATGATTTCTAATAACATAATTTTTGTCCTATTGAGAAATAAGTTCAGTTCCTAGTCCAAACAAGGAATTACCTCTAAATGTAATTTTAAAAGTAATAAGGTTTCTTATGTTATTTTAGTGCCACCTTCCTTTGATTTGCCAAACAAAATTGATTATTCAGTAGTAAAAATACCTGCAGTGCAGCTTCATAGAGATGACTACGTTGCACAGAACAAGCAAGATCCTCTGGGTGAAAGGTCTAAGACATACATATTTTGGTATTAATTGATGTAGAGAATCTAGCTGCAATCCGCACCTTTTAGCTTTTAAGTAATTTGTTTTCAGAATCATTTTTTAAAAGCTTATACTCATGTTCTAAAATGCCCATGTCTAAATCTATTCAGCTTTTTCTTATTAAATTTTAAAGCACATATTTTAGAAGCACATTTTCATGTTTTCAAAACCCCAAATATCAATAAAATAAAAATGAACAAGCCAGTCCAACTCCAATGGGAACTTGTCTTCTGAAGTAGATCAATGAAGATTCCAGCTAAGCTCCTAAGAAAAGAAAAATTGCCCACTTGCTAGGGGATCTGCATTTCAACAGGCTGTTTATATATTTACTCATGTGAAAAAGGAGCCAAACACTGCTGTTTTTACCTTTTAGCTTTCCTAAGCAGGGATTTTTTTCCTTAATAAAGATGTATTTTAAATGTAAGTTAAGTGCTGTATATTTTTATTTAGCTTTTTCTTATTTAAGGAAAATAGTTGGTACATATGAAATATGGAGCAAATATAAACCTAAAGTGTACTTTAAGTTGCAGTAAATGATGTATTCTAACATTTTACTTTCAAGGTTGTGTAGAAATAGAATATGACTTAAGAAATGGTAAACTAGGTCAGCTGAAGTTTTGTGTGAGCATAGTTTTCCAATGCATATGTGATAATAGAAGGACATCAAAATACACTGACAGAAAAGTCTTCCCTCAGCTGCTATCTTCCAGAGCATCAAAAATCAGTTGTGGAAAAATGATAGTAAAATGCTTTTCCAAGGCACTCAATGATGCAGTGACTTGAAGGGAATCAATAAGATAGAAAGATGAGAGAGTCAAATGCATTCTAGCTATAGAGTAAAACTTCTTAATCTTCTTTAAAATTCTCTTGTGGTCACCTAGTAGAAGTACAAAGCCTGGAATCCTTCTCTAAGGCACCACAGGAGAAAGACGCATGCATATGCAAGCTAACTGTGATAAAAATCTCTTGACCAGGAGCATAGTCTAGTTTAAAGTGAGGACGTTAAGAGTGGTAGAAAAATTTAATTATAATCCTAACTTTCTTAAATACCTCTCTATGTGTTTTTCAGCACATTACATGTTTTGACACTGTTTTCTCACCTATGAAATATGGATGATAGTGCATACATTGTAAGGTTGTCCTGAGAAGTGCATAAGACAACTTTTGAAGTCTATCATATCATTCACTGAATGGCAGAGGCTTCTAACATTTAAAACATAATCTCCAAAGTATGCTAATTTTAATGGTTTGTGATTAATCATATAATAAATAGACTTTATGATTAGTTCTTACATTAGCACTACATACATAGGAGATAAATTACCTAGACTTGAACTCTATGAAATAATTCTCTGCTTCAGGAAAAAGTGATATTAGTTTTTTTGTTTTCATTGTTTGCTTGTTTGTTTTAAAGGGTAACTTGATAGGGTAACTTTATTCCTGTGGTTAAATTAGCCATTTTTTTTTGTTTGTTTGTTTGTTTTACAAATTACATAGCAAACAAACCAAGATGCTCTAATGAGAATTCGTATGAGTCTGGACACATCACAAGTACTTGGCTAGTAGTGTGGACTAATTTTACCAATACTCTTCCCCAATGTGAGAGCACTGAAATTATTGGTATTTTTCACTACACATTTTTATATGAACATAGATATTTTTCTTCCTTTTTATATCATCTCCCATACTAATTGATCGATACGTTGCAAAATGAGAATGCCTTCTTCTGGCAGTTACAAAACACACATGTTTCTGGTTAAAATGCTTTCCCTGTAAATATATATTAAAAATTTACATTGTATAATGTGACAGAAATACATTAGATATGCCTTACTGGCCAGGGACTTGATATTTTAATTCTACAACAGAAATCCAGAAGGCAAATGTCATAACTACATATTACCAACCAGTCCCATATGCCTATCAAACTTCTGACATCTATATTTATATACTTTGCCTTCACCTATCTTGTTATGATTAAACTCTCCATGTCCCTGGCTGCAGACAACCTTCCACTTGTGCCATCGATCTCATCTTCTCTCATCTAATTAGAGCTTTTACTTCAGCAATTTCCCCCTCACTGTCTCCTGAATCATCATTGGCTTCCCTGTGTCTCCATTGTATCATTCTTAGCAGCATATGAACATCCTCTATCTGTCCCATGATGCAGAATAAAATGTCTTCTTCCATCAAGTCACTCTTCACCTGCTACCATCCTAATTCACTCCTCTGCTTTTGACAACACACCTGAAAAAAAAAAATGAGTTCAGAATATGCAGTTCCTTTCCAGTTATTTTCTGAATCAGGGATTAAGATCAATCAGGTTTTTGTTCCCCTACAACTTTATATCTCTCTTGTCAAGGACAACCATAACTCACACAGTAATAAATGCAATGGTCATTTTTCAGTCTCTACCTGACTTCATCCAACACAATTATTTCAATGGCCATTACATCCTCTTCTGGAAGCATTTGCTACACTTGACATTCAAGGAAAGTTTTCCTCTAATATCACTGACCACACTGTTTTAGTCTTTCTCATCTTTACTCTATTCAATTTTTAGATAACCTCACCAAGCCTCAAGATTTAAGCACAATCTATGCTGCTGATTTCCAACTTTATGTCTCTAGCCTGGAATTCAACCTCCAATTCCAGACAAATAATTCAAATTTCCTATATAGCATTGTCACTTGGGGGGTAAGTGGCATCTTCAAATGTCCCAAATGTTCCTACCTATCCAGTAAATGATAATATTTTTCTCATTCCTCTGTCAAACAAAACAAACAAGCAAACAAAAAACAATCAAACAAAAAACTAATGTATCAGGATTTCATTCTCTCATTTTCTACCTCTTATTTATCAACAAACTCTGTGCCTGTATTTTCAAGAATTATGTGATCAATTTTCACCATCTGCACAACTACCATCTTGATCTATTCACCAGAATTTCTTGCCTGGTTACTCAGTATCCTCCATTTTTTCCAACATATCCTACTTTGATGTATTTTGGAAACAGCAGCACCAGTGAGAATATTTGCTTAAAAGTTCCTATATGAGATCATGGCATCCCACATTATCTTCTCATCTCATGTATGATCACAGGAAATACATTTTGCAAATACTATTAAATTATGTATATACAGACATCATTATGCTGTGGGATGATTATGGTAAGTATACAATAAAAAAAAGTAAGCATAAAATATGCTAAATTGAAATTCAGAAGTGAAAGTGTAACAAAAATATAGCAAAAGAAGAAAATATGTGAAATAAAAGCTTTTATATGAATGTATTTAAATAGATGATGTTAAATAGCATACTATAAAGGTATTTCATTCCCTCTGGATAAAACTAAATGAATGATAGGACTATTTTTAAATGTCAATATTTATAATATACAAAAAATTTTATCTTTTATTTTTTTTATTTTTTTTTTTAATGTTTATTTATCTTTGAGAGAGAAAGAGCGCAAGCAGGGAAGGGGCAGAGAGAGAGGGAGACACAGAATCCTAAGCAGGCTCCAGGCTCTGAGCTGCCAGCACAGAGCCTGACACAGGGCTGAAACTCGCAAACCACAAGATCATGACCTGAGCTGAATTCAGACACTTAACTGACGGAGCCACGCAGGTGACCCAGAAATTAAAAGGTGCCCTTTCAATTCTACTTGAATTTATAATGAAAAATGTTATATTTCAGCTTAAAATATATAAAGAAGAATCTTCTTAAAATTCAATTAGGGTATGGAAAACAGTATGGAGTTTCCTCAAAAATTAAAAAAAAAAAAATGAACTATCACATGATTTAGTAATCTCATTTCTGGGCATATAACAAGAGGAACTTGAGCTAGGATCTCAAAAAAAAATATTTGCACTTTCATGTTCATTGCAGCATTATTTATAGTAAACAAGATGTGGAAATACCTAAATGTCCATCTATAGATAATAAATAAGAAAATGTAGAACATACATAGAATAGAATGTTATTCAACCTTAGAAAAGAAGAAAATCTGGTCATTTGAGACAGCATAGATGAACCGAGGACATGGTACTAAATTAAATAAGCCGGGCACAAAAGGGCAAATGCTACACAATACCACTTTTATGAGGAGTCTAAAGTAGTCAAATTTATAGAGGCAGAAAGTAGAATGGTTGTTTGCCAGGGGCTGGAGGCAGGGAAAAACAGGGAAATATTTGTCAAAGTGTAAAAGTTTCAGTTATGCAAGATGAATAAGTCTTATAGACCTACTGTATGGAATAGTGCCAGTAGGTAACAATACTGTATTATAAACTTATAATTGCTAAAGGGTAGATCTTATGTTATTTGTTCTTATCACAAAAAATAAATGAATAAATAGAGGATGGGAAGAAACTTTTGGAGGTGACAGATATGTTTATGGCATAAATTATGGTGATGGTTTCACTGGTGCATGGTTATTTCCAGACTTAAAAAGTTGTGTACGTTAAATATGTTCAGCTTATTGTATGTCTTTCATACCTCAATAAATTGGTTAACAAAAAAAAAAAAAAAAAAGAAGAAAGAAAGAAAGAAAGAAAGAAAGAAAGGCACATCACTTCTGTGGGATTCTTACCAAAAGTGCATAACCACAATACAATAATTAGAAATATTGAACAGACTCAAAAGGAGGGAAATTCTACTAAATAGGTGAAAATTGTGACTTGGAAAATGCCAAGATTATACAAGATAAAGTCTAGGGAACTGTAGCACATTGGAGTAGACTAAGGAGATATAAGTGTACTGTGAGATCTTCAGTTGGACCCTGGAAAGGAAAAATGGCATGAGCTGGAAAAACTGATGAAATTTTAATAAAGTTTATTGATATTAATAGCATTGTATCTATTAATTTATTGGTTTTGGTAAATAAACTATGGTTATTTAACATGTTAATTTTAGGGGAAGTTGGGTGATTAGTATATGGGAACTCTGAACTACATCTCCCTTTTCCTGTGTCTAAAATTTTTATGCCCAAACATGTAAATCTGAATACCAAAAAAAAAAAAAATTAAGAGACCCCCAAATTAACAGAAAAATGACATTTTTTTCTCATTCATTTAAAAATACTGTCAATGACTTCCCTCATATGAGGACTTTAAGACACAAAACAGGGGTGCTTGGGTGGCTCTATTGGTTAAGCATCTGACTTTGGCTCAGGTCATGATCTCATGGTTCATGAGTTTGAGCCCTGCTTCTGGCTCTGTGCTGACAGCTCAGACCTGGAGCCTGCTCTGAATTCTGTCTCCCTCTCTCTCTGTCCTTCCTCCACTCATACTATGTCTCTCTCAAAAATAAATAAACACTGAAAAAAAAAGATACAAAACAGATGAACATAAGAGAAGGGAAGCAAAAATAATATAAAAACAGGGAGGGAGACAAAACATAAAAGACTCTTAAATATAGAGAACAAACAGTTGCCGGACGGGTTGTGGGAGGGGAGATGGGCTAATTGGGTAAGGGGCTTAAGGAATTTACTCCTGAAATCATTGTTGCACCATATGCTAACTTGGATGTAAATCATTTAAATAAATAAATAAATAAATAATTAGATAAAAGAAAAAAATAATAAACAATAAAAAATAAATAAAATAAAAATACTCTTAATGAAAATCAAATATAGGTCAAATCAGGGCCAAGTTCTATAAATAAAGTACAAGTTTGGAATCTTGCTGCCTTCACTTAAGTTTCAAGAACTCATGTTTCTCAAGCTGTCCTTTGAGAATTTGGATCTAATTTACTCTTAATCTATCCTGTTATTAATAACTTAACTAATTGATTCATTCATTAATACAGATTCAATAAATTGTAATTCTTGGCATAGGAAGATAAATGACGTGTGTTCGTATCACATAAGACAGTATACCTCAAAATATAGTTTCCTTCAAAGGAGAATCTCTGTTAAAGGCTCAGATTAGATGGCTCCACCCTAAAAGCCTTAATAGTTTGGTGCTGGCCAACAAGCTCCTCAAATTATGTTGATAAACATTTGAGGACCATCATGGAAAGCTAACATGGATCTATAAAGTGGAAAACTTTGCTGTGTTACTATTGCTATATATTGAAATGCACTAATTTTTTTTAAAGAGTGAGCAAAGTTTCATTTGTAGAAAAAAAAGATACTGATGTGGTTTTGAAAGAGTGAGTTAAATAGAGAAAATAATTCCAGGGATAGGAAGTATCATACGAAAGAGCACAAAGCACTCTGAAATGATACTCAAAAAAAAAAAAAAAAAAAAAAAAAAAAAAAGTCATCCTTAAAAAGCAGATTCAGAGAGCAAATTAATCTGATTTTTTCAATTCAAAAAAATAAAATAAACTTCAAATGAATGATTGCCAAGTGATTTTTCCTAAGTCAGAATTTAGGGGGATATCTCTAAGAGATATGAAAGTGAATAAAATAAATCAGAACCAGGTGTAATTCATTTTATAACATATATTTTTTGGAGTGTTATTAGATTTAAGAAAAGTTGAAAAGAAAGAACATATCTTCGTTACACCCTTCATCCATCTTTCTCAACAATTTAACAATAAATTTTTCAAGATAGCATCCTCTATGGTTAACATATTATATTCATGATACATATTTATCCCAGAGCTATGATACATCCGTCAAATTAAAAAGTAACAATGATTCAATTAACTAGCTTAGGGTGAACCTCAGAATACGATATTGCATTTAGATGAATTCTCTTTTAAAATGTCATATGCTTTATTCATCTGATAGATAGTTAAAAGTAAAAGACTGACTGAAGGAGTTTTTTTTAATAGACTGGTAACCTTACAATGTCTATACAAGTATAATACAGAAAACCATATTAAATAGTGTCAAGATAAGCTAAAATAACTGATAAATACATATAAGCACTGATAAGAACTGAAACACAATAATTTAAACACTCCATCCATCCATCCAAATGAAACAAATCAAGATCACATTACATTTCAATGTCGGTATATAATCTATTGTTTCCATTCAGTTGTACTCTGAAATGAGAGCAGTGATAAACCTGCTGATTTCACCATCACTAATCAGAGCTGTGATCTTTAGTAGTAATTTGTGAATTTAAAATAAAATTCAAGAATTGTAAAGATAATGTATTTGAGTGTGCTTGAGAAAAATAACTAGATTTAATCATTTTATAATGTGTGTGATTCGAGCTATAAGTTTAAGACCATGTCCTCTGTGAATATTTCAAAATAATATTCTTATCCCATTTTTTCTGCCCAATTTAATATTTAACTCTGTCATTTCTCCATCGCAATTGTTCCAACATTCAAACTTCAGGTGTTTTTTGTTGTTGTTGTTTTTTGCTTTCCCCCTGTGAGTTTTACATGACTTTTCTGTGACATACTTGAATGTATATTATCAGGGCCAAGGTTTTATATACCACACGATTTTTTTCTTTAACATGGTCACAACTGGAAGAACCACCTCTACTTATGTTCTTTGAAAAACAGAGAAATTCAAATTCCAGAGAATCGACTATGTTGTTGAAGGCTAAACTACAGAAGACAACAAAACGGCAATTTAGCTCACTCAAATGGACTACACAAGCATGTCTGATGAGCACACTTTTTATTTTCATTCTTATCTTATTCTTATAAGATACCAACTTAGTGTTTCCCATGTTAAAACGGTGGGGCAATTTGAGTTTGAACATTTATAGTAAGATAATGGTTTATTCACTTTTACTATTGAAAAACATAAATAAGGTTGTACTAATCCACTCTTTTTTATTATACTGTAGTCAGACTTCCTCGTGATATCCCAACAGTGATAACTATGTAATCCTTTATTCTCCCTATTGTTTCTTCCTTTCTCATGGGTGGAAATGTATTACATTCTTTTGTTTCCTTGAACTTGTTATTTCTTGAGGAATATACAATGTAATACACAACTTTGTCATTTACATATTATTTTATGATGTCTCTGAGTTTAATACTTTCGCTGATCCAAAAAGTTATATCTTTTATTTCTGTTTTCATTATTCCAAAGCAATTGGATGATGTGGTCATTAACTAAGAGAAGAAAACTACTAGTATAGGGCCTGAGGGGATTATCATGAATTCGGTTTTAGACAAAATTCCAAAATGTCTATTACACATTGAAGTAGAAATGCTGAGTAGGTACCTGGATATGTGAGTCTATGAAAGGGCAGGCCTACGCCCGCCGATTCCATCTTATTCTGTGTCCTTCACCGTGACCACACCTCCTCCCCTTGAGTAACCCCCCCCCCACCTGCCTAACAGGACTCGGACCCTTCCCCAGGACCCTTCCCCATCCAATCGGCTGAGGCCACAGCCATTACCTCACCAACTGCCCCTAGGCCCCAATAAAACCTTTGTCCTTTTGAAACTCGCTTTCTTTCCCAGGTATCTCACCGCTGCATCCGTGCAGGTAGGGGACTGAGCTTGAGCTAGCTTGAATAAATGCTCTTTTGCTTTCACATTGGACTCGGCTCCCTGGCGGTATTTGGGGATCACGAATTCTGGGCATAACATCTAAATCCAGAGCAGAGGTTTAGGCTAGATATAAACATTGAGGAGTCATCAATTAACAGATGGTTGAGCTCTTATGAGCTCATCAAAGGATGAGTATAGTAAATGACAGGGAGGTCCCAGGATGAGCCATAGGACATTCAAGTTTAGAGAATGAAATGAAAAGGATCAATAGAGAACGTTGAGAAGTGTCAAACTAGTGAGGACAACCAAGGAAGTATGAAATCATGGAAGCCAAGTTAAAAAAAAAAAAAAAAGTGTTTCAAAGAAAAGAAAATGACAATTTTACCAAGTTTGGAGAAATATAATTAAAAACAAAATCTTCTCCCAACTGAGAAATCCTTTTCACAAAGATAGTAGAGGGGAAAAAAAAAAAAAAAAAAAAAAGCAACAACAGCATTTTTATTATCGAAAAATTATTAAGTTAGAATGTGATACATATATCACAGGCAAAACACTAAGAGATTGAAAAAATAGAAACAAATCTTACTCTTTTATATAGCCAAGCAGATACACACCATTGCATAAATGCTCCTTTTATTTTAAATGTTTATTTATGTTTGAGACAGAGAGAGAGAGAGAGAGAGAGAGCACATGAGCAGGGGAGGCGTGGGGTGGGGGAGAGGATCCAAAATGGGCTCTGTGTTGACTGCACACCATCTTTTTTTTGCAGGGCTCAAACTCAGTAACTGTGAGATCATGACCTGAGCTGAAATAGGATGCTTAACTGACTGAGCTGACAAGGTACCCTACAAAAATGTTCTTAAGATAAATTATAATTAGTCTCCAAGAAAAAGGATTTGACTGCACTATTTGTGACAGGTACCTTATCTTTACTTGGTAACTGGAGTGACCATTTGTGTTAGCTAATTGGCTTTATCCAGAGGAGAAAAAGACTTCTCATATCTTTAGTACAGGAGATAGTTAGGAACTTGGACCAGGGTGCCCTCCAAAGACAAGCTCTCATCTTCCCAAACTGGAAGACAAGAGTCATCACTCTGGATGTTTACATTTCAAAGAGATGGTTCCCAGGAACTTGAGGAAGATATTTCTGGGTCATAAAGCTGATAAAAGGCCCATCTAGTTTTCAAAAGGATTAATATACATTTCAAAGAGAGAAGAAAATACTTACATTTTCTAAATTACAAGTTTTCTGAAATAAATGCTCTAAGTAAAAAGAGTTAAAAGAAGTCCCTTTCCTTATAATCAAGAGGGAAAAAAAAATAAGCCTTCTGTTTTTCATTTTTATTTTCCCTCATACCAAATAATGCTTATAATAGGATAAATAAAATAAGAACTGAGAATTGACCTTTGGATTAGGAAACATTAGAGGCCCCTGGTGACTGGCATAGGCAGCTTTAGTAGGGGCACTTTTCTATTACAGTGGTTAAGAAGAAAAAAAAGGAAATAATGGATTGGGAGATAAGTAGAGAGGTATTTTGTGGAGTTCTGTATGAATGACACAGTGGGGTAAGAGCTACATGAGGAGAGACGAAAGAGACATTATCTTGACTAATCTTTTTTAATTTTTATTATTTTTTTTTAATGTTTATTTATTTTGAGAGAGAGAGAGAAAGAGACAGAGTGCGAGCAGGGGAGGGACAGAGAGAGAGACACACAGAATCTGAAGCAGGCTCCAGATGGGGAGCTCATGGGGCTCAAAGCCATGAACTGTGAGATCATGATCTGAGCCGAAGCCGGATGCTTAATGGACTGAGCCACCCAGGTGCCCTGAGTAGTCTTATTTAAGGGGGCCTTATATAAAGGAGGAGACAAATAGGTCCTTACTGCTAGTTTTGTTCACTTTTACGATCAATTTAATCTACTACTTCAGCCACAGTTGTGATAATAAGGAATGTTGCCTGGCCACAGAAGAACATTTATAAAGGGGGTGTAGTGTCTAACAGAATTGTACGTACTAGCAAATGGCTAATAAACTAGGCCTTCCCTACTGAGGCATTTAAATATTAGATACACAGAGGGACAGAGCCAGTGCAGGAAAGTGTAAGATGAGTGATTAAGAATCAAAGGAGAGAGCAGAAGCTATGAGGAAGAATCCACATGCAGATTCCATGACATATGGACAGAATGTCAAGAGAATTACAATGATGGGGTTTTGGGCGCTGGTGGGGGTTCAGAGCCGATGGCCAAGAAAGAATTCTTGAAGACGTCTCTGGTGCAAAAAGGTGATTTTACTAAAGCGAGGGGACAGAACCCACGGACAGGAAGAGCTGCACTGGGGTTGTGCAGAGTGGCTGCTTATATATTGTGTAGTTGGGGGAGGTAAAGTAAAGGGAAAGTTTCTTAAAGGGATTTCCATATACTAAAGAGGATTTACAGATTACTGGAAGACTAGCTATTGTCAAACTAAGGTTGTTTTTCCCTGTAGCAAAGCATTATCATTAAGGTAGTAGGGGGTTCTTAGAGATTAGGTTATGGAGGAGATATTTTTAAACTGATGGGAGATTTTATCAGTTTAGCCATTTGTTTTCTGTCCTTTCCTTTGTTCTTAGGCAGCCAGGAGTGCCTGCTAATATCACAGTATGCCACCCACCTGGGGTGGGGGGTGGGGTATGCCAGCTGGTACTTTCCCCCCAGCTGGCCTTAGGGTCCCTCACCACTTACTACTAGTTTTTTCCCACTTTTACATCAATTTAACCTGCTACTTTAGCCACAGGTGTGATCATAAGGAAGGTTGCCTGGCCAGAAGAACATTTATAAAAAGGCTGTAGTGTCATAGGCCTAACAGAATTGTACATACTGGTGGAGAATGGCTAACAAAGGCCCTCCCTACTGAGGCATTTAAATATCAGGTACACAGAGGGACAGAACCAGTGCAGGAAAGTGTAAGATGAGTGACAAGGAATCAAAGGAGAGAGCAGAAGCTATGAGGAAGAATCCATGTGCAAACAGATTCCATGTGATATGGACAGAATGTCAGAATTACAATTAGAAAGTGGTTCAGTATGTGCAATGCGATGACAAAGAGCTAGAGTTAAGTGAATGGCTCATTTGAGATTAATTATTATCTGTATGTCAATCTATATTTTGCTGCCTTACTCTAAAATTACAAGTAGAAAGAAATAGATATGAATAATCATATGAGACTTTTTTTTAAGATTTATTTATTTAAGTAATCTCTACACTAAACATGGGACCCCCCTCATGACTCTGAGATCAAGAGTTGCATGCTCCACCCACTGAACCAATCAGGTACTCTGTTAATGAGATTTTATTCATCACATCACATCCACTGAACAATATCTGGGTATCCTGGTTAAAGCCTGACTGAAACTTTTAATAGTAATAATAATAATAGCAACAATAATAATAGTAATAGCCCACTCTTAGTATCTCCAGAATACCAAGTGGAAAGATGAAGCACAGAGAAGTTTAGTAACTTGCCTAGTGCCACACAGGAGTCATCATTACTATGCCATAACTTGTTCAAATTCCTTCTCCTTTATCACTGTGACAATTCTAACTTAGGGGAATAAAAGCAGAAGGAGTAAGTACTGGGTTTTTTCTCTAGCCAGTCTCTTTTTATGGATTGATCATCTATTTATGTATTCAATAAATTCTGTATTGAAAGCTAATGTATGCCAAGCACTGTGTTAGGTGCTGAGGAATCAAACACAAGCAAGTCATGATATGCACTTCAAGAAGTTTATATTCTTCTGAGAGAGCAGAAAAACTGTAATTGTAAGTTGTTAAAAGTGCTGTAAAGAAAAATCAATGTTTTGAGATAGAGAATGAAAATAGACTCCTGCATGCCATATAACAAGTATCTGATACTGTTAAAGAAAAAAATATTGATGATATTTGTTAAAGATAATACGCAGACTTTATTCAGGACCATCACAATAGGTATAAAAACCACTGCATGGGGTTTTGTAGTAGGGAAGAGAAATTGGACTCAACTCCAAATACAACAAAGAAAAGTGGGAATTGGTAGCCTAGGTACAAAGTTGGAGTCAGAGAATGGAAAATTCCTGAGAGGAAGCATGAGTAGTAAGGGAGATTCTGTCCTAACTGACCTAACACAATTGTTGCTGGAGACAAGCAATGGTGATCAGATATCACTTGGGGGATGGAGGAAAATGAAGAGCTTTATTAGATATGAAGGGTGATCAGGTATCAAGAGTGAAGAGTTCCAATTAAACTGACTTAGCAGAATTCTGGTTAAAACTAGATTTTACAAGGAAGTACACCAATGGGCCTAGGAGAAGGTTCAAGAGCCTGACCAGTCTGGTCAAACTGTGCTAAAACACAGATACTATGTTCATCTTTCCTAACCCATACATTGGCAGTCAGGTAACTGAGCTGGTCCAAGCAAAGATGCCTCTACAACTAAGTTTTGGGGTTCTAACACAGTTATTTGTGAAAAAAACAAAAGGGAAAATATGTTCTAAGCGTTCAGTCAAAAGATTATACACCAATAAATTATCAGATACTTATTAGAGAAAGAAGAGGATATAGATTGAAAAGTTTTCTGAAGTTCATTAGTTTTATTTGCATCTTATGCTTATATTTGATGAATCTAGGACTTTATATCATAATAATATTCCCCACTGAAGTTATACTGTCTCTTTTCAATGATGGTTGATAGTCACATTTGTTGAACTAGATTGTCAAACTGTTAGTGGTAGTATTTATTAATGCTCATTGTTATAAAGAAAACAAACCAAACTGACCTCTGTTCATATAACCCCACCTGACGTAAGTTTTAGAGTGGAGTTTAGTGGTTAAGTGGGCTTAAGCAGGTTAAGTTTATGGATTTTGGTATTACATAAACATCTTGATTCTATCACTTAATAACTAATAATTACATTACCTGGGCAATATATTAATCTCTCTGAGCCTCAGATTACGTTATGTAAAATGTGAAGACTCAGAACATTTACCCAGAGGGCTGTAATGGGCATAGATGAAATTGTGTATGATTATTAGATCAGTCTTTCTAAGCTGTAATGGTAAGAGATAAAACTGGCAATAGCTTTTATAACTGAAATGTCTAGAGTGAACTTTCAGAAATGGTTGGATCCAGGGGCCTCAAAATGATGTTCTGAGATGAAATTCTTTCTTTGAATTTACCTTCTGTTTTCTTCTGCGTAGCCTTTATCTCCTAGAGTCTTCTCTATATGGTGATCTTCAGTAGACTTTTAGGGTTGTATTTTCCTTTGACATAATAAACATAGCAGAAAAATAGCTTTCCTTTTCCAAATAGTTAACCACAAAATTCTGGTATTGAGCCTCATTGAAATCTGCTGGGTAATCTTTGACCCAAAGACCACAGCCAGAGGGAATGTATATATTAATAGCCACAACCTGGTTCACAAACTCACCCACTGAAACCACATGGATTCTGAAAGGGCATGGTAGGTGGTTCTTCAAAAATCTGGATGCTGGTACCAACAGCAGAGGAAAATGGGAGCCAGTGGGCAAAAATAAATGATGTTCACCAAAGCATGTTACTACGGTGGCTGACACAGATCATGTTAGTACAGTGTCTGGTGTGTAATTATTACTCTGAAAAATTATTTTTAAAGATACAGTTACCAGGTTTCCCATACTGCTGGAGAAGATGAACTGTAACTTAGAAACCTAAAAGGAAAATCAAGAAAATGCCTGTTATAAAGGATTATTTGCTCTTTAACAGTCCCTCAGAGTATTATTAAATGACAATACAGTGCCAAAAATGTCCTTAATTGTAACTCCACATGTATATACCTTTGCAAAGATACCTGTGTAAGTAGACAACTGTTTTAGAACATTTCTATCCCAAATGTTCTAACTAAATTTTTGAATCTTTAAGCATGAAGGTTGACAATGTATTCACCAATTCTTTAGGAAAACCAGAATACGGATGTTCTCCTCTATTTTTCAGTGTCCTTAGTGTCTTTTACTTTGGGATATATGGAGTAGGAACTCTTTAAGTACTTGTTGATAAGGTCAATAAAATAATGTAAACACATTTTTAAATCTATTAATAGGCATTTACCAATTTAAATTAATAGCCATATGTCAACACTATATTAGCCACTGTTTTTCAGGACATATCGTGGAAAAAACTGCTTTCTTTTCCATAATTTCCAGTTTAGGGTAACACATTCAGATGGACCATATCTTCACTTAATCTGAAAGAACTACTATCATCATGCACATATATTTGAATGTTTATTATTTCCTGCCATATTTTTCAAAAGCTGTTTTCATTCATGTGTGTGTAATATTTCCTAGCACTTTCATAACTTTTCCTGGGGATGTTGTTGGGTGGAGTTTGTTGTTTCTATGAGGTGAAGTAACAGATAAGTGTACCATTTGATTAGTTTTGAGAATTCTTTACACTCCTATAATCACCTTCTCAAGTAGGATGAAAGATACTTCCATCATCTTAGAAAATTTTCTAGTGTCCTTTCAACTCCATCTCCCACTGTAACAACCTGACATCATAAATATATTTGTTTATTTTTTCTATTATCATAAGTCTTATCACATATCTTGCTTTGCCTGTCCTAGAACTTCATATGAATGAATCACACAGTATGGATTTTTGTGTGTCTAGTTTCTTTCACTCAGGATGTTTTTGAGATTCATCCAGGTTTTCTAATGTACCTATACTTTATTCCTTTTTATTTTTGAGCAATATTCAATTACATGAGTAAATGACAGATTTTAAAATATTTTTTTTTCTGTTAAGGACTATCTGGCTGTTTGCAGCGTTTGGGTATTAAGAACAAAGTTTCTAGTAACATTTCTTGCCAAGGAGTTCTGCAGAAATACAGGTCCATATGTAAGATTGAAACTATGGGGTCAAAAAAAACAGGTATATTTTATTTTTTAAGGAAGTGACAAGTTTTCCAAATTGGTGGTTCCATTTTACACTTTCATTCACTAAGTATTAAAATTCTGGCTTCTGCAAATCTTTGACATCATTTGGTGTTAAAGTTCAGTGATGAAGTTTAATCATTTTAGTGGTTAGCTAGTTATAGTCACTGTAATTTTAATATGCATTTCCTGATGGCAATTGATTCTCAACATTTTTTTTTCAAGCCCTTGTTGTCCATTCGTTGATTTGGTGTATCAGTTTGTTTGGTTATTTTACTTTCTTTTTACTAGCAGTTGCCTTTTTTTATTACAGACTTGTAGAAGTATTTACATAGTTTGGATATTAGTACTTTGCCAGATGTATGTGTTGGAGATATCTTCTCCTATTTTGCAACATGCAAACTTAATGTATGATTTAATTAAAAAATATTTTAAAGTGTTATGAAGTCTAACCTGTCAAGGTATTTTACAGTTATTCCCTTGTCTTCTCTGTAAGAATACCCTTCCCCAAATGATGAAAATGCCCTCTCTCTCTCCATATATATTAACTTTTGGTAAAACTATCAATTAAGCAAAGTTGGGTATAGTGCTGTTCAGGACTTCTATATCTTCATTGATTTTCTGTCTACTTATTCTATTGATTACTGAGGAAGGAGTGTTGGAGATTCCTGGAACTGTCTATTTCTCTTTTAAGTTCTATAAGCTGTTGCTCTGTAATCCGAGCAGCTGTTATGGAAATATAAACATTTAGGATTCTCATATATTCTAAATTACTTGACCCTTTTATTAGTATTAAAAGTCTCTCGTGGGGCACCCTAGTGGCTCAGTCTGTTAAGCATCTGACTCTTGATTTTGTCTCAGATCACCACCTCACGGTTGTGAGACTGAGTCCTGTCAAGCTCTGTCTCTCTGTTTCAAAATAAATAAATAAACATTTAAAAAAAATCTTTCATACACCTGGTAATATATATGTTCTAAAGTCTACTTTGTTTGCTACTCTAACATTCTTAGCATTAATGCATGACATACCTCCTTTCTTTCTTTTACTTTAAATCTATTTATGCCTTTATAGTTAGAGTCATTTTGGCACAGACAGAAAAAGTTTAGTCTTTTGTAAAATGTTTATCTTACGTTTTCTTTTATTTGAAATATTTAGAACATTTATTTTGAAGGTGGTTATTCATTCATATGTTTGGGTTTAAATCTACATCTTGTTACTCATCTGTTATTTGTAATCTCTATTCTTTGCTTCTTTATTTCTCTTTTCCTACATTTTTTTATTTGTAACTTTTATTGAGGTATAATAAACATACAATAAGTGTATATATTTAAAGTGTATAATTTGATGTTTTGATGTACATATACTCTTATTAAACCACCAAGAGTCAAAATAGCAGATATTTCTATCATCCACAAAACTTACCTTCTACCCTTTATTTATTTATTTAGTTATTTTTTTAATTTTTTATTTATTTATTTTTTATTTTTTTCAATATGAAATTTATTGTCAAATTGGTTTCCATACCACACCCAGTGCTCATCCCAACAGGTGCCCTCCTCAAAACCCATCACTCACCCTCCCTTCCCTCCCACCCCCCATCACTTTCTACCCTTCAATATTGCCTCCCTTTGCACTCTTTCGCATGATTCCTTCCCCCTCCAGGAAAGCATCAATCTGTTTTCTGTCCCTTTAAGTTAGTTTCCATATTCTATAATTTTATTTAAAGAGAATAACTGGGGCACCTGGATGGCTCCATCAGTTAAGCATCTGAATTTGGATCAGGTCATGATATCATGGTTCATAGGTTCAAGCCCCATGTTGCACTATGTGCTGAGATCTTAGAACCTGGAGCCTGCTTTAGATTCTGTGTCTCCTTCTCTCTCTCTGCCCCTTCCCTTCTCATGCTCTGTCTTTCTGTCTCTCAAAAATAAATAAACATTGGGAAAAAAAAATTTTAAAAAGAGAACACAATATGTACTAATTTAGGAAAGGGTCTGGCTTCTTTTATTTGGCACAATGATTTTAGAATTATACCAAATAGCAATGTTTCATTCTTCTTTCTGGCTGAGTAGTATTTATTTATACCCAGTAGTATTGTGGAGTAACTATTTACTTATGCTACAATGTGTTTTTATGGACATTTGAGTTGCTTCAAGCTTTCTAGCTGTTAATGTACATCTGGGTTGTTAAATTTTTTTGTCTATTACAACTAAAACTGCTATGAAAATTCACGTACAAGTCTATGTATAGACAAAAGCTTTGATTTCTCCAGAGAGTATATATATTTTTTATTGTTTTGTGTAGAATTAGCATTTATTTATTAAATAAAATGTCTTCCTTAGCCAGCGAAGCCACCGGGGTTAGGGATTTTCTTTGTGGGGATGTTTTGAGATAAAATTCATCTTTTTAATAGATATTGGGCTATTGAGGTCATCTAATTCTTCTTTAATGAGGTGTATAGTTTAGTAAGTTTGTATCAATCAAGAAATGTGTCCCTTTCATCTGGACTATAAAATTTATTCCTATATTTTTCATTATATTCTCTTATTATATTTTTAATATCAGTTGAATCTTCAGTATTATCAACTTCCTCATTTCTGTTATAGGTAATTTGTGTCTTATCTTACTTCTGCTCAGCAAGAATTTTACCAATTTTATCGATCTTTTTAAAGAAACTGTTGGATTTTATTGATTTTTATCATGATTTCATTGATTTTATCAATTGTTTTGCTGTATTTCTCTTTATTTCATTTTTACCTTAATTTTATTTTTTATTATTCTTATTTTGTATATAATTTGCTCTCCTTTTCTAGTATCATACGTTGGACACTGAGGTCACTGATACGATTTCTAACGTAGGCATATGGTGTTACCACCTCTGCTTGAGCGCTGGTTTATTAGCATCCAACAAATTCTGGTCTATTGTAATTGTTTCCTATCCACCTAGTTCAAAATAATTCCTGACTTCTCTTTTGATTTCTTTGGTTATCCATGGGTTTCCTCCTACCTTGACTTGAACTGAACATTGCTTTAATATTTCATTTGTTCTCTGCTTTCGTCTTACTATTCCCATTGTTGTATTTTTTAGCAATTACTCCATAATTCACTGAATATAACTTTAATCATCATAATTTTCTTTGCATAGAATATGAAGCATTGTATATTAATAATATGCCTCATTTTCTCCTACCTTTTGTGCTATCATAATGCATTTACATATGCATGTTTTAAACATAAAACATACATTTTTTAAAGTTTTTAATTTAATTTATTTATTTATTTTGAGAGAGACAGTGTGTGAGCAAGGGAGGGGGACAAAGAGAGAGAGAGAGTCCCATGCACGTTCTGCACTGCCAGCATGGAGCCCAACACAAAGCTCAAACCCACAAACCGTGAGATCATGACTTGAGCTGAAACTGAGAGTCAGATGTTTAACTGACAGAGCCATCCAGATGCCCCAAAACATGTATTTTTATTTAAATATTCGATGTCTTTGAAATAAATGTTTAATTAGAAAAAAAATAATTATTTGACGTTTTATCACATATTTACCACTGCTAACACTGTTCATTCCTTTTGGTAGATAGAACTTGTATTTATATTTCCTTCTGATTTAAAAACTACCTTTAGCATTTCCTTTAGTTCAGATATCCTAGCAGCAAATTTTCTGAATTTTTTTCCTCTGAACATATTTTTTGACCTACAGTTTCAAAAGATATTTTAGCTGCATATAGAATTCTAGGTTACATTTTTCTTTCTGTCTCCTCAGTACTTTAAAATGTCATTTCAGGGGCGCCTGGGTGGCTCAGTCGGTTAAGCGTCTGACTTCAGCTCAGGTCAGGATCTCGTGGTCCGTGAGTTCGAGCCCCGCATCCGGCTCTGGGTTGATGGCTCAGAGCCTGGAGCCTGCTTCCGATTCTGTGTCTCCCTCTCTCTCTGCCCCTCCCCTGTTCATGCTCTGTCTCTCTCTGTCTCAAAAATAAATAAACGTTAAAAAAAATTAAAAAAAAATGAATAAAATGTCATTTCACTACCTTCTCATTTGCATACTTTCTGAAGAAAAATTTTGTTGGCAGTATATCTTTGTTTTTCTGTGTGATTTGTATCGTTTTTTTCCTGTTTCTCTTTACATCTAGATTTTTACAAATTGATTATGATTGTCTTCTGGAGATGGGCTTTATGTTTATTCTGCTTGAGATTGGTTGCCATTATATCATCTCTAAATTTCCAATTTGCACTGAAAGTTGAAAGATTTCAGCCATTATTCCTTTCGGTTTACTCTATTTTCCTCCTCAATTTTAATTGTACACGATACACAGCTTGATATTACCTCAAAAATCACTGGTATCTTTTTATTTTTCAGTATTTTTTTGTCTCTGTTCTTCTTTTTGGGAATATGTGTTGCTGTCTTCAAATCCATAGATTTGTTTTTTTTTTTTTACAAATGTCTAAATTTAATTCAGTCTAATGTAGTATTATTTTTGATATAGTATTATTCATACCTAAAAGTTTAATATTTTTCTGTTATATCTTTTATTTCCCTCCTCTATGTGTATAAGCTTTTCCTGAAATCCTTGAACATATTTTTTAATGTTTATAATAGCTTCTTTAACTCCTTTACTGTTAATTCCATTTTCTCTTTTATTACTTGATCGGTTTCTGTTGGTTGATTTTTTAAATGTTTATTGGTAATATTTACTTACTTATTTTCATGTATTGCTATATTTTATTGAATCTTCATCACGATGTTTTCTGTTTGTATTGTCAAGTTTTATACTTCATATTCTCCCAGTGCCTCAAAATCCCCACCGACAGGCTATGAGCATCCTGCCCAGGTAACCAGCTGCACCAGTGTGGTAAAACTGGCCCCTGCCACAAGACCCCCTTTTCCCCGATTGTAACCTCATAACATCCAAATGCACCGATAAAATCCCCTTACACCTTTTGCTTGTGTACTCCACCCTGACCTCAATAATGGCACTTGCCCATCATGGGTCCTCACTCCCTCCCAGATTTCAACTTGCTTGGTTGAGCTTGCTCCCGGGCATGCTTCCCTTATGGCCACCTCCTTGGTATATGGTGCCTTCCTCTTCTAGGAACTGTGAATATAATAAATCCTTTCATTTTGCATGCCTCTCCAATCGTGATTTCTGAATTTGTGCTGGAATGATCCTTAAAGACTCCACAGGGGAGACTTACTCTGACACTTAGAACACATTGTTATTGTGTGATGGATATTTTGTATTATTTTTAAGCAGCATGTAACTTACAGATTAGCTTGATCTTTTTCAAGGGTTTTTGGTTTTGTTTTGCTTTGTAAAGATGTGTACAGAAGGTTGTCCTCTAGGGCTATTTTAATCACAATACTATGATAGTATAATGTTACCCTTTGAGGTCTCTCAAGAATGCCCCATATATTTGATGAGGTGTTTACAATCAGACTGAAGAAATATGAGCAATCCTCTCTTGTTTGTGAACCCTGAGAATTTTTCATTTGTAGCTTCCCAGTAAAGGTGGTTTCCCTGGCAATAGTTCCTTGCTAACCTCAGGGAATTTTTTTGTATGTATGCACAGATGGTATTTACTCAAAGACCTCCATTTTCTGGAACATAGTCTTTTCACAATTCTGTCCACTGTAGCCCTCTGTCCTGAAATTCTAGCCACATTGGCCTCCCCATAAATGATCTAACTCCTTTGACTCTGATTTTTTTTTTTTTTTAATTCACCAAGAGCACTAGATTTTTTTTCTTGGCATAAAGCTGGAACAGTTTTAGTGCTCATCTTGTTGATTTTTCTCCTTGCTGAAATCACAGTCCATTATGACCATTGTGCAGAGCCTTAAAACTATTGTTTCACATATTAAGCACAATTATATATTTATTGATGATAGAATACAAGTCCTATAGTAGTTACACTTTCAAATTTAGTATAAATCTGCTTACCTATTTTTAGTGTAAAATCTGCTTACCTATTTTACATAATAGTTTAAAGTGATGAAAATACATCAAAAGTATTGAGAAATGTTTACTTGAAATGTTTAGGCAATGAAGGCTCCTACCCAGGAATTTTCCCTCAATAATTTTCTCACCTTATGTTATTAGGAGCTAACAATTATACCTTTGAAAGGTCTCTAAACAAATCATGTATTTATTACCATTATACAGACCTCAGTATGGCTGCCTAATTCAGATGTACCAGAAACCAGTTTTCTGGTACTTATTATTCATTCTGGTACAGATTACAATGTTCTGATATTCTTCAGGCATTTTCCTTTCAGCTATTAAAATTATTTACCATTTGAAACAAATTCCCCAGGAATACTTATAATTAATCCCCACCATTCACTGAGGTAAACTGAAAGCCCCTCTCTCTTTCTTATTTAGTTAAATGGAACTAAGTAACCTAAAATTTTTATTAGGATAGTGAACAGAATCTCATGTTTTACAGTACACATTTGGCTGTAATACTGGATCAAGATGACAATCCATGAGAATCCTGATCTTATCTTTGTTTGGAAGTTGTAGCCAATGACTTGTGGGGCCTAAAATTTAAGTAAAAGTCTGACTGAAGATGAGGCTTTGAGTATTTGTACACCACTAATATATAGCATTATGAGAAGATTTCTAAAAAGTGGAATAAGAAGATTGTTTCTTCTGTTATAAACCTACAATAATAAGTAACAAATTTCAGTCTACAACTCTCCAATTCTGAGAGGTTAAAAATATCCATTATGTAACCATATTTTAAGAAGCTAACCCTGCCTATTATTTTTGTACTTGCTAAATATAATGACCAGAAATATACTAGAACATTAGAATTTGAATAGAGGGTAAATTCTAATGCCCCCCAAAAGTTACTTGTCAAAGTCAAAGTCCTGACTGACAAAGATTTAAATGCTGTGTGTTAGAATGAACCTCTCTGAAAGGATTTTGATTGTTCATATAACAAATGCTACTCAATCATTATTTACACTTATAACTTATAACACTTATATTTACATATAACAAATGCTACTCAATCATTATTTACACTTAATCACTGGATGAGAATGACAATATTCCTTGTTATAGGACACACACTATGACAATATTCAAAGTAGTCTGGACTGTGCAGTGATATGTAAAGTTATATCACAAAGAAATTATATGAAATTGAACTGTAGAAAATTTAAATTTAAGAGATGACACCAAAGTCATGGGAGAATACACTGGGTATCAGTAGATTTGATTTTAGGGAATTATCATGGAGAAACAGGTAGAATATGATAAAAATATGCATTTATATTCTGGCTGGGGTGAGTCTACAGGAGGTGTTAACTTTTTAGTTTTCACAACTTGTGCTAATGTAGGATGTGTATTCGCTAATTGTCAAGGATTCCTGATTGATGAATAACATTCAATAAGGCCTATTCTGTATCAGAATAAATTCACGTATTTTTCACTTATTGCTCTTGTTTCATCCTCAACATGACACTATGAAGCTTCTACCATTATTTGTGCATTATTGCACATAGAATTTAAAGCGAAGAAAAACTACTAATGCCAAGTCACTCATTAAACATTTATTGAGCAACTCCAGGAAATGTGGCATGGTAAGTGAGGAGAAGCTTGGGTAGACAGACATACCTTACTGCCTTTGTTAAATTACTTAAACTCTCTGTGCTTCAGTTTATTCAACTTTAAAGTGACTACGATTACAATATTTACCTTTCGGGTTAATATAAATATTAGAAACCATATATGTGTATAGCATATATTAACTGAAGTAGTTGATTCCATACAAGATATTCTAACTCAGTAACAGACTTATCTGATACCGCTGTGGTAAGGTGGCAAGCACTATATGAGATACATTGCACTCATTACCTTACTTAAATGATGCTTTCATTTCTGATGAATTGGAATTTTTACAATGACGAGTAACCCAAGGATCATATAGTAAAAGTAATTGTATCGATTTATTTATTCACTCTGCAACATGTATGGAACCCTTGTTATATATTAAATATTATGTAAAGTCCTTTGGATTCAAAGATGAATACAATTCATGATGGAATATAAGGCTGGTAATGCATCTAAGTGCATTATAAAGCAGCCTATACCAAAAATTCTTGAGATACGTAGAGGGCATTGTGGTTTACACAGTGATTTCACATACATTATCTTATTTATACTGTTAGATATGTAAAATAGGGTCATTATTTTACTTTTTTGTGCACAAATTCACTTTTATCAAACTCTATAATGAATGTTGTGGCATGTCATTTTCCATTATGTAACAATTTATTGGCCAGGTTGTTACTGTAAAATTACATAGAAATTGGTGTTATAATAGTAAGTCCTTCTGAAGACAAACCTAGAAATCAAGTTTATTGTGCATGTTGTGAATAGAGAAGAAATTGTTATGAGGATGGGCAGAATGGATGTTTGACATAAAACAGTATGAATTAGGTACTATATTATCTTTGTCTCCCTTATCAGCAGTTGGCCTCCATTCTACACCAACCCAATTTCCCACTCAAACATTATTTTACTGATTTTGCAGAAAAGAAAACAAAACAGAGTGAAACATTTATAATGTATTTTAACTTATGGAAGCAAAAAAAAAAAAATCGATAAATATTTCTTCTCCAATACTTAACTGTGTGTGGTAACACTAATTTGTAGTCATTGTTTTAATGTTTAATTGTAAAATTTATCATTCAAAAGTAAATAACCAATTTAAAAAAAATGATAAAATGCTGGTATAAATATGTCCTTAAATCAAAATTAGGTATTTTAGAGCTCTCATAATTAAACAGTATTTTATATACTTACATTTGAGTTTGTATTTATATTACAAAAGCATGAACAAAAATGTCTTAAAATGCTTTGTGTTAGTCTGAGACAAAGTATAAACATCTATCTAGATATTTATACTTTTGCTGCAATTGTACTCTATAGTGGTTTTAAACTTGATTCTTTAAAAATTTAATAGTGCTTCAAATTTAATCATTTTTGTACTGCTGTTCTGCCGAATAGTACAGAAATATACTAACACTTAAACTAGATATCCCGTTTTCTTGGGGGTGTATTGTTAAAATTTTTATCTACTGGGAGAAAAATAGATTGAATGTATCTTCTATATCCTATTTTGTTTTTAAATCCTTTAAGCTGGAAAAACAGTTTTTAAGTAAACAAATTACCTGGAGTATTATAAATGTCTTCAATGTTTTTATTTCTTTCATTTCATAATTTAAGATCTTGTTCACAGGAAGTGTCTTCACTAAAATGCAGACTGAGAGTTAAACATTTTAGAGCTCAGAGGGACTTTCAATTTCATCTGGTCCATCTCAAAGTAATTATATGAAAATAGTAACATTCAGGTAAACCATTTGGCCTCTGTTTCCAAAGCTCTCAACTTAGCTGGATTTTGATGTAGACTGGGCATTGAGAACTCAAATCCATCCATGGCCAGGAAGGAAACGTGTACCTGTGAGACAGCCAGGGAAGGATTTAGGGCTGTGTATTTCTCTTGTGAAATGGAGACAGCACACCAACCTAAATTTGGTCAAATCTACTAACAAAAAAACAAACAAAATACATGAACCAATCAAACAAGCAACACAGACTGAGCCAGCCCTTCTTAATAAGGCTGCTGGCCTGATCTGGCTGTGAGTTTGAGACCTGTGACTTAGATCCTTCACTCCAAGACTCTTTCCAATTTGACCTAGTTTCTAATGTTAGAAAAAGAAAGGTACACCTTGCTTCACTTAAAAGAGATCAAGAAAATTTCCCAAATAGGTTTTGGAAAAGTGTCATACGAAGATTACCATTTACTGACTTCCAAATACTGATTGCTTTCATCTTTGCCTGAGACCTGGGTTTGGAAGAGAATAATGGTTTAAAAAAACAATCCCCCAGCTTAAGTGTTCCTGGAAATAGTTTACTGCAAAGAATCTCTTTTCCACTTAGAGTTTGCAGATGACCCCTTTTTACACAGACCTTCCAAATTCTGATCCTTTGCTTCATAAATTGGTAGCTGAAGTGTTTGTACTCACTAACACAAGCTAAATACGTGATCTATCCAACCTTTAGTTCAGTTTCTTCTTCCTTTAGGTCACTGAACTTGGACCCACCTTCAGTTGAGCCAGGATTATCCTTTCTGCTGATCTCAGGAAAAGACACTCCCTGATCCTGTCTCCTCACACCACCCACCTCTTCCAACTCAGCCTGCTGCATTCTCCCTAGCTTTGTTTACTCTTGTCCTGAAAGAAAAGCCTATTTTCTGCTCAATCTTTGGGACACTTGCTGATCTTATGGTGGGAGCTTTCTCCCTATTGCGATAGTCTCCCTTTTCCTCATTTTAATAATTCTTTCAAATAAAGTTTCTCTTTACTTACTTCTGAATTTTTTTTATTTGAAAAGGTATAAACCACTTAAAAAATCCTCAGATTTTTTAAAGTATTATTTTCACAAAAATGTTAATGAATCTATTTTTAATTTTTAACAGTTTTTGTTATACAATATTCCAAAATATACAAAGAATAATAACACTCATATGCCCACCATCAGCTTTCCCAAATATAAACACTTTTGTATATTTATGTAAAATTTTTTCAAATAAAAAGATAAGAACTTACAAATAATTTAAGATTTCCATATATCTTTCCTATATTTCATTGCTCTGTATGGCTACTGAAAGGTAAACATTCTGAATCTGAGTTTCTCATCCTTATGCTTGCTTTTGCATTTTCACTGAATATTTATCATCTTTGTACCCCTTTGCAATTTGAGGTTTTAATTGAAATATACACACACACACACACACACACACACACACACACACACATTTTACATTTAACCACATCAATATAGACAGCTCTAGCCAATTATATTTTCATTGTCATTGCATATGAAGTTGTTTATTACGTTATTCTATAAAATAACAGGCAGATTTTCTCCAATATTGCCAGCATTCCCAATACCTCACAAACAATATTGCAATGAACTTTCTAATATATGTCTCATTATGTATATGTATAAATTTGATTTTAATGGTATATACTTCAGGCAGACTAACAGGACAATAAGAACTGGATTTCCTTATGCTTGTCTTCAGTTTTATTAGATATTGACAAATGCTTCTCCAGATGACATTCACAAGATAAATTCTACTTGACAATGATGCATTTTTAATACACTGTGGAATTTGACTTCCTATTATTTTATTTAGTATTTTATATCTATGTTCCTAAATGAGATTTTAATAATATTTTCTGCTCTTGTTCTATTCTTGTTTTATTCTACTTTCATAAAATGAATTGGGTAACATTCCCTATTTATGTTCAATTTTAATTCTCTTCATTGCATTGTAAATCATGGGAATTAACAGTACTTTAGAGATTTGGTACAACATGGTTTAAAATAATACATATTCAGTGACTTTTGCAAGGGCATTGGGATGTTTTAGAGCCATCAAATTTCTGTAAATGTAGTTTTAAAAAGTTATGCTACTTCTTCCTGAACGAATATGCTAATAAATGTTTGTTCATAAAATGTCATTTTTTTTCTGTTTCAAATTTATAGTTGTATATTTACTCACAGTATTTTCTAATATTTAAACCCTTGTACTTCAATACTTCAGTCTCTTTTATCACTGTTGCTTTTTATTCCCTTTCTAATGTTGGTTGCTATAATTACCGTAAAGCAAATATAGTTGCTTTTTAGATGGCAAGCAGTGGAATATTGATGAATTCCTGCAGTTTAAACTAATTTGTGCCATTCACTTTATTAAGAAAAAATCATCTGTGTCTGTCCTCATTAGTGTTCCTTAGTTTTTCCTTTTGTCCATTTATACTTTTAATGTTTTTCCCATGTATTTCTGTAAGTTTTTCTTATATTCCTTTACTTACCCTATTGGCATGAATATATATCTATCTATATCTATATCTATAGATATAGATATAGATAGATATATAGATATAGATAGATATAGATATATCTCCTTATTATTAGAACTTTGTTTAAAACATAAATTTAACTGTTATTTTAGCTACATCTTGAAATTTTTCACAGGTGGTACATTCATCACTGTTTAAGAAATCTTTATAATTTCCATTATGATTTTTTCTTTAATATGTTATTTAAGTGTGTATCTTAAGTTTCCAAATATATAATTATAATATATAAAATTATATTTCCATTTATCACTGAGGATTACACAGGATTAGATGATCACATCTGAGGCATACAAATCAGAGAATTTACCCAGTCTCAATCTTCCCTAAATAATTTCAAAGACACAAGCAATTAAAAGGTTCTGAGATGAAGAGAGAGGTTCATGAGGACAAAGTTTGCTCCTATGGTCCTTCCTTCTCAGCTCTTGTTTCCCAGATTAAATAAGTTTTAAGTGAGGGTTGTGTGATTTCTCAAACAGCGAGAAACATTTTAATTGTGGACTATTTTTATATCTCTAACATCTCTATTCCAGGAAGTTATACAGCTTCATAAATCCCAGGGTTTATTTACTACAGGAAATCCTTAGTGGATGACATCTTTCTAAAAGCATTTCAGTGACAGATCTCTTCTTTCCGACAAATATCATTATCCTAGAATTTATGTAAATGAAATTTTACAGTAAGTGGTCTTTTATGTTTGGCTTCTTTTATTAGTACAATAGTTTGAGAGTCTTCCCTGTAGTTGCCTACCAGTGATTTTTTTTTTCTTTGAATTGCTTCTTCCAAAGATAGACTCTTAGTTATTATGTCTTTAGCCATATTATTTTTCAACCATATTTTATTCTAGTCTTCTGTGACATCTATTACATGTGAATTGGAGTAATTCAATTTCTTTACCGCATCCAGTAACTGTTTATATAGAAAACTATATCTGCTGTCTATTTCTACAACAGTGTTGTGTTCTAAGTAAATTCTTCTGTAAAATATTTTTTTTTAAGTTTGTTTATTTATTTTGAGAGAGAGAGAGCCAGCGAGTGAACTCATGAGCAAGGGTGACCAGAGGAGGGGCAGAGTGAGAGAAGAAAGAGAATCCCAAGCAGGCTCTGTGCTGTTAATTCAGAGCCTGATGTGGGGCTCAAACCCATGAACCATGATATCATGACCAGAGCCAAAATCAAGAGTCAGACTCAACGGACTGAGCCACCCAGGTGCCCCTCCTCTGTAATATTTTCTAAATCACTACTTTTGGCTTTGACACTATAGAGATAGAATTATCATGGCTGTTGTATATTTTTTCAACGATGATACTTTCTCATTGTCTCCTATATCCAGCATCTCTTGTTTCACTTCTGCCTGTTTTCTTATTTTTACAATTTTTATGTAACTTTAAACATTTTCATAATAAACATATTCAAAAGCTTTTCAGATGCTTCTGTAATATTAACTTACTATTCCAAGTTTTCATTTTGATTGTTGTGTTTCTTAGAATTAGAATGTTTGCATATGTTTTGAAATTCCTTTTGTTGATTCATTTTTAGTTTATTTTTCTACTTTTAACTTTCTCTTTCTTTTTTTTTCTTTCTCCCTATCACCACTCTTCCTTATTTAGATTTTCCTGCAATGTATTGCCCAGGCCCCCTATTTATGACAGTTTTAATATGTATCTTTGAGTTCCTGCCTTCTTTTGATATCACAGATATAGTTACCTCTTTAATGGACTGTTTGGTTCATATTTCTGAATAAGTTTGCTTCTGAAGTGTTCTTATCTCCTCAAAACTTGAGCTTCCGGTAAGCAATAACCACTGTGATTGCACTGGAAGTTTTATTCATCATCCATTCCTGAAGATGGGGGAAGTAAGGGCAAGTCCTGCCCTAATCTCAGTATTCAAACATTGAACTTAATTCTGCTCTCTCACCTACAGAGCACCTTCAGCTTCTGTTACCTCCATTAAGTCCATATCTTAGCCAAAACTTCCTCACAAGGAGCCCCATATGACTGTGAATTCACCCCTGCTGCACTTTTCTATTTTTTTCTAGTTTATTTAGTTTTGGCTCTTATAGTCCAATATGTCTTTTTGGTTTTAAGTATTTTTTTTCTAATGTTTTCTTTATTTTTGAGAGAGAGAGACAGAGAGACAGAGAGACAGAGAGGGAGAGAGAATGAGTGGAGGAGGGGCAGAAAGAGAGAGGGGGACAGAGGATCCAAAGCAGGCTACACGCTAACAACAGTGAGCCCACGGCGGACTCGAACTCACAAACTGTGAGATCATGACCAGAGCAGAAGAGGATTCTCAACTGGCTGAGTCACCAAGGTGCCCCTGGTTTTAAATATTTTAAAATTTATCTATCACTGGTATATATTTGGAGCAGGACATTTGGAGCATGAACTTGTTTAGCTTTGCTGACTGTGGTCTCACTACATAAAAATTTAAAATTTCTATAATCCTAGACTATCTTTCCTTATGCTTTAATTCAGACTTTCTGGTTCAGGTGAAGGCATCTGAAATCAAATTAACCTTGCTACTGACATTTAATACTTTGAAACACAGGCTATAGGAACTTTTACTATTCCATTTCTTTTTTTTTTCTTTTTTTCTTTTTTTTTCCCAGTCTCAACAATTGAAGCTCACATGGGCTATGCCTTCTTCTTCTTCTTCTTCTTCTTCTTCTTCTTCTTCTTCTTCTTCTTCTTCCCTTAAGAACATACAGCTTCTGCTTCAAAGAAGAAAAACAAACAGGAATTCTGGACTTTCCTAAGTAGGTCTACATGCTATCAAATCAACCCATATCTATTGACATTCAAGACAGAGTTGAGCCTTGTGCAGTACCAAGGAAAATAATACTTCGCAGTTAATACCTTTATAAGTATTGACTGTAGGGCTAGAAGACCTATATTCTTCTAGGGAAATCTCTCTTATGAGAAAGAAAATATGTAAGATATTGAATACTACAAACAAATTCAAATCCTGGAATTTTTATAGTCGAATAAGAAAGAGAACTTCAGTTTTCTAGTTACGTGCACAATTTGAAATGAACAAAAATTTTTTAAATGTTATTTTCTTTATAAAAATTACATAGAACAAGGGGAATGAATGCTCATCTCAGCATCAATTAAACACACGGTTTTTGGTTTTAGTGAAGGTGCCACTGGTACTTACATCCATCTGAGTTTGCTCTCTTGATCCATATCTGAAGAGGAAGCTTTTTAGTATGCTGTCTGCAAATATTTTTTATATTGTAATACTTCTGTAAAAATACTATAATTCTGCATATAAAGAAATAAATGTGTCTTGAGTACAATATAAAATTTTAGAAATACATTTAGAAAAGTAAACATAGTTTGAATGCTCAAATGTATTAAATGAAAATAATTGTTCTGAAAATTGACTCTGTATAAAGCATTTTATAGTTTAATTATTTGGGTTCTTTTTCTCTTATGGAAAAGATGGCACATGAGTTGCATATGAAGTAATGAATTACCAAAAATGCCCTACTGGCTATGTCTACACAGTGCATGGAGACTGGTAATTACTGGTGAAATGTGGGTGGCATGTACAGACAGTCTAGAATAAGGTAGCCAAGACTTTACTTTTCTTGGTATCTTCTCATTTATTTGGGCAAAAATGGAAACAAGAGGGCAGAGCTTGGTGATGGTGATGATTAGAATTTAAGTATTTAGTTACCAGCTATATCTCTGCAACACTAAGCAGTATATTCATGAGAAGTTGAAAATACAGACTCTGTTCTTTATTACTGTTGATACTCGTCATCACTGTAAGGAAATGTCAGTGGAAAAATACAAACTTTTATCTGTATAGAGTTTTCGGGAACACTAATACTTTGACAATGCTTCATATACATTTCCTGTCACCTAAAGGTTAGAACACTGTCCTAAATATTAAGAAGGTGCTTACAAGACAAGATTAACTGTATTGTAAGTATTTATGCTAGCACTTTTGCTCTGTTTGCTTAAAATTTCTCTTTTCATTCTGATCAGCTTAGAAAATACCTAATTAACTTATGACACTCAGATACTTTTATTAATGTCTCCCTCAGACAAAACCAATCACTACTTCTTTTTTGTCTCCAGTTATCCAAAAATGATACTACTGAGTAAAATCAAATGGTCTTTGAAGACAAAGACCATTTGCTCTCTTGCAACCATAGAATGGTTATTGGCACAATGGATTGTTAGTAATAGGGAGATCAGTCATAAAACATATTCTTTCTGTTTCACTCGATCTTTATGACCAATAGACAGTGACATTTTGGGTGAGGATTAGCTATATATTCAGAGTTTATTAAATGGTAATTTAAAAAGGATCTGTTTCTAATTAAAAGTAAACCAAATACTGACCTTGACTGTTTAGAAATACGTATGCACTTTATTATAACTTAGATAATGATGGGATTAAATATAAGATAAGTGAAAGTGTCATATAGAAAAAAGGTCTTAAAAGTAAAGGAGCAAAGTAAGTATACATTTCAGTACTTATGAAATAATTTCAAGCAGGTATAACCTTGGGACTTTAGTGTAAAAAAAGAGATATTTAATCCCTAATTATTTATTATATTTCTATTATGTAATTACTATTATAACATATATCTGACATATATAAAGTGGTAAAAGAGAACATTTTATATAGTCATGTAAATACAGAATATTTCCCTTTTTGAATATTGGAAAATTCATCCATATTTTAAGGCATTATATCAGAAATTTCATTTGAGTCTTAACTATCAATTATATGTTATTGGAGAAGTCATGTAAACTTCTGAGTTTCTCTTATTAATCCTATTAATTTCTAGGGCTACTTTTAGGATCATACTTATATAAACTCCATTTTAAAAATGTTAGAGTAGTTACTATTATTATTATGTTCATACCACTGATAATCATGAATGAACAATTTAGATAATTTATTTTCAGGGCATTTTTGATGTTTTTTATAAAAATGACACCTATCTGGTTCTGTTGGAAGAGCATGTGACTCTCTATCTTGGGGTCATGAGTTCAAGCCCCACGCTGGGCATAGAGATTACTTAAAAACAAAATCTTTAAAAGAAATAATAAGCTGTTAAAAATGCCTTTAAATTTGGTATTTCATCAAGTATATATTTTTAATAATTATAACTGATCTCATTATCTTCCCTAATTTCTTCTTTAGAGATAAAATACTGTTCAGTATTTATGTTCAACTTAGAAATATGAAATCTAAAATAATTTTCTCCTGTCATTATCTTTATTCTTCAAGTTACTTAGAACACTCATATTTTCATTCTCTCTACTAGATACAATAATATAAATAGAAACCTTAAATATTTGAAAAGAAGGTTGAAAATTAATGAGTGAATTTATATTCTGTGTAAAGTCAAAGGAAACTTGAAGACAGATCCTTTTGTGATGGAAGGTTTTGTATCTGAGAGTTTTACCTTATTAAAATGTTAAAACCAGTTTGCCAATAATTCTGGTTTGCATATACATGATTGTAGTTTTTTTACAATACTGCTTGAATGTAAAAGAGAGGGCTAATAACACCCTTCATTAGAAGGATAGGTTTAGGGTCTACAGATGTAATGTTAATGTGACAATGACTTAGTTTTCCATATCCTCTCTTTGTATAATATCTAACTGCATTATTTTCCAGAGAAGAGAAGATAATATAATTTGGGGTAGAGCATCTATTAATATAGTTGAGTATTATTTCAATGTGTCATCATACTTTTAGACTACTTTAAATTTTAGTTGGGCCAGTATTATTTCAATATCACAGTGGAAAGATACGTTGCTCCTATCTATTTATTCACTACCTTGTTATAACATTGATTACTATACAACTTTTACTAATAGTTACAAATAACTCAAAAATGAATTTAAAATAAGAAGACTGAGTAGCTCATACAATTGGAATTCCAATGTCGGGCAGGCTGTCTTTGAACTTAATCCAGGTATTGTGCTCCCAATTCTCTGTAATTTTCTGGACATCTCTCTTCTCTGTACCACCTCTTACTCATTGTAGTAGTACTGTCTCAGTTTTTCTAAGCTTTTCATTTGCATAGGTAAACATTTAGCAAATTAAGACGAATTTCTTCCTCTTGACTTTCTTTTGTCAGTAAGAAGAATTATTCATAAATCTCTAGTATGCTTCCCCTTGCCTATCATTGACCTCAGTTGTATCACATTCCCATTTATTAACAATGATTAAGCTCAAGTCTGGGTTTCTGGCAGATCATCAACAAAGGAGATGACTGACCATCACTGTCCAGGTCTAATCACAATCCACCACTTGTGCTTGGACCAATTCCTCAAAGCATATGGCAGCTAAATTAAGAAAGGGAACACAGAATATTATGGGGATGAAAAAAATAATAAACTGTTTACAAAATATTTTCATATGCATTATCTCACAGTAGATGACACCTGTTAGTTCCGACCCATTTGCAGTTACTTTGAGCATGCATATGTCAACTCTTCAACCCTACAATCATCAGAGTTGTAATCATATAATAGTCTCTTAAGTATCTGGGACACAAGAAGTAACAAAGCATTTCAACAAATTCCCGGTATCAATAGAAAATTTCTGGATAGGGGCACCTGGGAAGCTCAGATGGTTGAGAGTCCGACTTCAGATCAGGTCATGATCTCATACTTTCTGAGTTCATGACCCTCATGGGGCTCACTGCTGTCAGCCCAGACCCTACTTCAGATCCTCTGTCCCTCTCTCTCTCTGCCCCTCACCTGCTTGCAATCTCTTTCTCAAAAATGAATAAACATTTAAATAAAAAAAGAAAAAAAAATATGTAAAATCTCTCTGATTTTTTCAATGTTTTTACTTCATGAAAAACCTAGTAGTTCATAAAAATACTCTCCACTTAAAAAAAAAAAAATCCACAGTTACAATATCCTAAGGCTAGGGCTCTATATGCCAAAGGACCAGACTGAAGTAAATCTTTTTTAATCATTGGAGCCATGTGAAAATTTGGACAGAGATCTACACCATTCATCTGGTTGCTACAGATAAATATAAATTATCGAAATAGACTGAATGGCAAGATCTCCTGTGTAGTTTTCCAGATTTATAGATGTAGATTGATATTCTTTCTCAGAAATCTCCCTTCTTTGTTGTTTAGTAATTTGATGCATGCTTTTTGTTTTGCTAGATAATATACTCAAAGTGGAAATTTTGAATCACTGCCAGAAACAAGTATCTTCATTATGTTACAGGTTTTGCCTGATTTTTTTTTTCTGAAACAGTAAATTTTATTAAAGACTTCAAATTCCACTTTTATAATCTGGCACAAAAAATAGCTGACATTTGGTTTCAGGGAAACCATATAATTCTATGCACTAATGCCTCATGATAAAAATGAACAAACAAACAACAAAATCAACAACAAACTGCTTAACAATCATTAGCCTCTTGCATTTGTTTAACATGATTTACCTGTAGGAACGTAAAATAATTTTAGTATTCAAGCAGAAATTTCACGTTATTTATCTTCACAAGAGAAGAGCCCAGGGACTGGAAAAATGTCACAATAACTCAGGATGGAATATTATTTGTTTTAGAAAATGGGTGCAATAGTCCTCTTCTGTTGCTCACATCATGAACACAGTTGCCCAATTAAAGCCTTATATGTTGAAAATTAAACGAGAATGACAAAATTTAAACACTTGGTAAGTCAATGGGCACAGGTATTTTTAATATACCCTATAGTCCTTACATGGCAAAGTGGTGTTGTGTTAGCAAACATCTAACAACATATGCTTTGATGGGCAATGCTACATTTAATGACCAGGGTGAACATTCTGTCTTTGGTCTTAATTGTGTTGAGCCATATGTTGCACGTGAAAATTAGTAATGCATAGGCTGACCGGTGCCTTCCTGTTCCTGGCTTTCGAAGGGAAAGAGTGGAGCTTCACGGTACATTACTGCCTTCTGTTTCTCTCAGACTATACCAGGAAATCGCTGTAATTGTGACTAACTTGGAAAGGTGGCTGTGGCTCCAAGTGTTCATTCTGGCGTTTATAAAAACATTTTACAGTGGTGACTGCTTCTGTTAGCGGCCTGCCTTGCAGCCTCATCTGTCAGCTCCCATGGAAAATAAATGACTCGTTTCCACACAATGTGTGACCGTCAGCCTGGTTCAAACATTTTTGTTGTAATCTATGTTGCTCATGGCTGAATATTTTTAGTTCCTTAAGAGATATAGGTGTTGGCATGCCAGTGATTTCCGGTTCCAGAATTTCTGATTTCATTGGAAATGGTCATCTTCAGTGTTTTCAAGCACTTTGAATAGAGAAGGATCAATTAAGAATAAAATAATATGAAGCTATATGCAGGCAACAATATGACTTCCAAGAAAAACGCCATCATTATTACTTTCTGAATACATTTAATGAAATTAACAACAGACTTACAATGGATAAATCTGCACATCCATATTTAAATTTCTATTTTGGAGGAGTATATAGACATTTTTGGTCCCTTTCCCCTATCCTTTGGGTACATAATCAGCAATATGAATGTATCATCCCTAATTACCAATATCTTTGAGTATTTCCTGTAAATAAGTTTTTTGGGGGGGTTTGTTTGTTTGTTTGTTTTTTAGTTTTTATCATTTTATTGTTTTTCCTGGTTCTTGGAAACAATTTTCTTCTGCCTCTCATATATTAATAAACTCATAATTCTCTATTACCAATATGTTTAGGTTCCAATTAGATTTATCTTTGATTAAACTTTCTCTGTGCTTCTTTTTATAAACGTAATTTTATTTTCCAGTATTGTTTTCTGTCTTTATTCAGTGATTAGAATTCTTTTCTATATATTTTCATTATACATTCAAGGTTTAAAAATTAAGTAACATTGACAATCTGTAATCCATGGTAAATCTCTGAGCTCATGCAGTTTACATGCTAATCTTCTGTATTCTTTAACCAGTTTGCTTCACAGAGACCTATAGCCAACAGGGGTCTGGCTTCTGTGCCTCAATTACTCACAGGTGCTACTGAATATGTCTTTGACATTCAACATGTAAAATGCTATTAAATTATGGAAAGATATGAATATGGTGAGATTTAAAAAGTCTTATCATCAATTTTATGATTATACCAGAGACAGCATCAAGAAGCCTGATAAATAACAGTCCCCCCTTAATGTAGACTAGCTACTGAGAATGGCATATTTTAAATAAGGTACAAATAAAACTCGGCATGGTGTGTGTGTGTGGGGGCGAAAGGGCTCTGAATCTAGTTGAGCTAATATGTATTTAGGATATTATGGTATTTTGAAATAAGGAATAGTCATGATTTTCCTGATGTCTACTTTAAGAACAAAGTGTGACCCATCAAACAAAATGTTGAATGGAATAAGACTGAGATTTTTGAATCAATAAATAGACTAAATGGTTAAAATAAAAACTGTCTTTTAAATTCATTATATAATTATTATCTAATACATTTTGGAACACAGAAATGATTGCCCAACTGATTATTTGATAAACTATGGCAAGTGAAATAGATTGAAACCACAAGAAAAGGTAGTACTAACAACACCCATAGCACGTAGTAAATTTAAGCAAGTATAGATCCTGGTTAGATGATAGAAGTGCTTCAAGTAAGATTGCTAATAGTCTACTTCCTAGGAATTCACTTTTGATCATATCTTCAGATGATGGGATAACTCTGAGTAGGCTGATTCATTTAACCCACTAGTATTTGAAGAGCTTTACTACTGTTATTTTTAAAATAGAAGTCAATTAAGGAAGTAAACATGGTAAAATGTGAGAGTGGCTTCTACATATATTACAGATATGGTTTAGCATGAAGCAAAAAAAAAGTAAATAAACCCACAAATTTGATTATTAAGCAATAATCATTATCTTGGTTACGTGGTAGGTTCTTAAAGAGGACAAACACAGAATACATAAAATAGCCATATTGCCTCCACCCCACCCACCCCACACACACATACATGCCGACCAGTCCACAAATCCTAAATGTTTTGTTAAATTCAATTAAATGATAAATTATGACATGCCCTGATAAGTCTTAGAAAGATAATTATTCTTTTCTTTGACATTTAAAGTCTTCAATAATTTTTATATTTAGTTATTTCATTTTGTCCTTTGTTTAACTTTTTGACTTAAAATCCGTACTGTCCTCAGGCTGGTTTTCTAATAGTTGTACAAGCCGTCTTCTCGTTCCAGCTAATGTTGTTGTTGTTGTTGCTGTTATGGTTTCAATTGCTCTGAAATCATGAAAATTCTTCCAAAAATTTAAATGACCTATATAAGCCCTACATGTTTCAAGTGCAGGTTTATATACTAATTTTTGATGTATCCCACTCTACCAGGACAACTCTTTCTAGGCATCATGTGTCTCAGATTACTCTTCCAATTCCCCTATTGATTATAGTACATTGCTTCCGTTTATGTATAGCCCCATTATTGGTCATGTTATTTCAAATAGATATTAGGTTTCTGGCAAAATGGGATAGTTATATATGCCCTTTGCATCTTCCAATAATGACTCATAGAGTGGAAGCCACATAGAAGACAAGAATCGAGAAAATCCTTGGATGATTTACTGATTGATAAATGTCTATGTACATATATTTCATATTCCAATCAGGTTTGTTAGTCATATGGTAATAACTTGCATCTGGCCATGAATTCTTAAGAAATTTCACACTCAATCACAAAGTACGGATGGGAGAATCCCCTTGGAAAATTGTAGACATCTGTGCTTAGACATCACGTGAAAAGTCTTAAACATACTGAGGCTAACTTCTGGTTATTAAACTTAATAACAATGTGCTTCCTTTACACCTTCAAAAGGAAGAAGTATAAAGGGAAACTGAACTTCTTGTCTCTGATTTCTATACTAACTGCTTGATATTTTCCCAGAAGATGAAATAAAAAATAAAAATAAAAGAGGGCTCCTCTAATTTTGTGAGTAGTGTTAGATTAAAACATCTGTGTGACCGATAACATAAATAAGATCAGAGTTTTCGATCTCGCGGTCCGTGAGTTCGAGCCCCGCGTCAGGCTCTGGGCTGATGGCTCAGAGCCTGGAGCCTGTTTCCGATTCTGTGTCTCCCTCTCTCTCTGCCCCTCCCCCGTTCATGCTCTGTCTCTCTCTGTCCCAAAAATAAAAATACAAAACGTTGAAAAAAAAAATTTAAAAAAAAAGATCAGAGTTTTAACTAAATGTTTATGGGTAGCTTTGCGCAAACTCACTACTCTTTCTTTATCATTGCTCGTAGTTTTTATTTCACATAATAACATGTTGTCTCTCTTAAAATTGTCATAGGCAAGTACTCCCCAAAATGCTAACACTTGCATTCAGCTATTCCCTTCCATATGCTTTCAAATTCTTACTCCTACTCTTTTTTCCCCCTCTCTTTTTGTCTTTCTTTCTCGTGTCTCTTTTTTTTTTCTGTCATTCATCTTTCTCTCATTCTCATTTTTGTCTTTCTTTTTGTCACTATTTGTTAGAAAATTATTTAGTGCAAATCCTGATGTTAAACTTTGAGATGTTCCAATGTCAATTTATATGGATTCTGCCCTTGAGGTACTTACTGTCTGGAAGACAGATGGTGTACACATAAATTAATTATAATACACATTATAAGTGATAAATGCCACGAGAAAATTACTGATAAAGAATTTCCTACGTACAAATTACCCTTTTCCAACCTTTTAAATCATAATTTCTGAATCTCCTGTTTACTAAACCTTTTGACTTATTTGAATTTTATTTGTTTTTACAAAGAATTCTATACATTAGTGTTAACTAAAAACTTCTCAACATTTACTAGGGCATGGAGAGCTACAGAGCGTTTGAGAATGACAACTTGAAATATCCACATTTAATATGTGAGATAATGCTGGCATCTGTATTGAGGAAGCCTTCAATCAGAAAAGGCAATCCCAGTTTAGAGGTTATTGCAATTAGTGTAACAGAAAAAAAAAACAAATAGATGAGTAAAAGCATATGGTAGGGAGAATATACTAGGGTTTATTTGAATAATATATGTGAGATATAGTTATTATATACCTTCTTCCCGACACAATCCTTCTCATCCAGCAGCAAAACTGCTTAGGAGGATTGAGACGAAATGTGATAGGGCTGAGCATTAAGTGGGATATTACAGACCAGCTGGAGAAGTGCTGATCAGAATGGTGGGTCTGTCTCATGTCCTTTGCAAAAGAAGCCCTCTCTTGACCCACAGGATCACTGTGGAGCTACCCTCATTGAGTGATGAGACCATATGACCACAATGGACATGTTCAAGAAAAAAAAATCTCAAACAAATGTGGCCAAGATCTTCCCTGATGACCAGAATCTGGATACAGAGATATTTCCCCCCTTTTGGTATTTATACTAGAGGAGGAAACCTGTTCTTGGCTACATGCATATTTGAAATGAGGAAATTAGATTCATAAAAACAATAGAAACATTATTGCCGAGGATAGGAACCTGTGCCCTCCAAGCAGGCCAAGACAAAGTGGGGAAAGGCAGAGGAGGCAAGGGTTGCATGTGTGGTTCAGGCAGCAGAGACAGCTGAGGAGAGGGGTCACCGCAGGAATCCATCCATGAGCACATTATCCTGTAGGTTTTTCAAGTTACTTTGGTATATTGGTGATAAATTTCCCTCGCTATCTCAAGCAAAATCAAGTTGAATTTCTCTCACATGCCAATCATGAAAGGAGATTTTCCACAATTAGAAAGGAAACCTCAATATAAAAGTTCTTAGGCAGAATAATGGGTTCTTTGGGTACCTTTGATCTCTCTCCTAATAAAGACATGGTTGTTTTCTGTATGTTAATTCGTGTCTCAGTTACATCCCTACTCTGTATGGGTTGTAAAATTATTTTAAACAGGCATAGTGCATATTGAACATTCTTGATTACACTGAACAGATAATCTTGTTAAATAGAGTCATTTTAAATGAATAATGTCTATGTGGATAGCATATAGAAAAGACAAACAAAATCGTCATGTTCAAAGATCGTAAATAGAACCTATTTTCAATACAAACTAAAGGTTTCAGCCCATAATGAACCTAGACAGTTGATGCAAAGTGTGATATAACTTGTCCTTTTTCTTATATTATACTCATGCCTAAACATAATAAAGTTAACTAGAGGTGTCAATAAACTTATTTATAGAAGAAATTGAACTGAATTGATATGAAGGTTTTAGTCATAAGAGGATTTCCAGTTTTCCTGAGTCAGGACATTTCATATTCTTTATATTTTCTAAATCTTCATTAATGTTTTAAATTCTAACCAGTGAATCTGGAATATTGTGAAATCTTCAATGCTTACAGATAATTTCAACCATGTTCACTAGAACATGTGTGTCAAAACTATTTGTCAAAATGTAAGGTAAGAAATTTTCACAGTCTTTTTTGGAAGAGTTGTCATCATGGAGTAATCATACTCATCATCACACAAAATATTTGCATTTGTTTTTCCTTATTTAGGAATAAAAGGTGTTATTAGCAACCTTCATTTGATCTGGTGCTATTTTGTGAGGTTTGTTTATACAGTGGGTTTACTATATTTAACAATTTCTAAGGAATATTATATACTAACCCGAGTTCTCCAGGATTCGCTTTATATTTGAGGAACAAGTGATGAGAGAAGCAAATTTTACCTAATCTCTATCTCTCAAGACAAGTTAGAGGTTTTCAAATAGATGATTACAAAGTGGGAAGCAGAAACAAGATGAGAAAGAACTTGATGGGGAACAAGGATTAGTTTCCTAAATGGAAGGCAGTTAGTCAATACTCACAGATTAAGATCTACTCTTGTGGATTATATCAATCACCATTATCCAGGTCCTGAATAAGACCTCAATTAGAATGCACAAACCATTCAGCCCTCACTTGATTGAGACTGTTTGTTTTGAGGTACATTAATTTTCTTTCTAGGTGGCCTCATGAGAACTCTCTTTGTTAAGAGCCTAAAAGTCATGCAGTCCTTATTGCTTTTGTTAGAGTGATGCTTGTTTGTAGCCTTAGATTTAACTAAGCTCTCTTGGTAGGATGAACAATGCCCCCGAAGATCTATCCACACCTTTATGCCTCGATCTGATCTTATGTTACCTTAATTGGGAAAAGAGTGTTTAACAACGTGATTAAGTTATGGATATTTAGATGAGGAGATCATTCTGTATTATCCCAGTGGGCCTTAAATGACATCACAAGTATCATTGTAAGAGTAAGGCAGAGGGAGATTAGATAGACACATGGTGATGTAAAGATACAGAGATTGGAGTGATGTGGCCACAAGTCCAGGAATGCTGCCCCCAGAAGATACAAGAAGCAAGGAATTGGATTCTGTTGTAGAACCTTCAGAGGGACTGTGGTCCACTTGAGTGTGGTCTGTGGTTTTGGATTTCCAGCCTCCAGAACTGCCAGAGAATATATTTCTGTTGTTTTAAGCCATAGAATTTATAGTAATTTATTACAAAATCACAGGAAAATAATACAGCTCCTATCCTACCTTTGCTACATAAACATTCACTTTTGTTAGCAGGCTGAGATAAAATGGTGGATTCAGGGAATCTACTGGAGTGGTTGTATAACATGGAAATTGCTAAATATTTGAATATGAGTGAGGATGGATGGAACCAACTCAAGGTCTTTCTTTAAGTATAGCAGCAATCAATTGTACTTTTGGGTAAATACATAAATACACATACATATGTATGTATATATAAGCATTGCATATTTGTGTAGTGGAAACAAAATAAGACTTTTGATCCTCAAGTTAAGTCAGATTAAGAAATACTATCTTGAGAAACTAGGGTGCATTATGCTAAGCAAAATAAATCAGAGAAAGACAAATGTCATATAATTTCATTCGTATGTGGAATTTAAGAAAAGGGGAAGGGGAGCAAAGATATGATAAAAACAGAGAGGGAGAAAAACCATAGGAGACTCTTGAATACAGAGGGTTTGAATACAAACTGAGGGTTCCTGGAGGGGTGTTAGGTGGGGTAATGGGTGTTAAGGAGGGCACTATTGGGATGAGCACTGGGTGTAATATGTTAGGAATGAATCACTAAATTCTATTCCTGAAATCATTATTACACTATGTGTTAACTAACTTGGATTTAAATTTTAAAAATTAAGTAAAATAACAAATAATTAAATAAATAAGTAAAAAAATAATAATAAATAAATAAATAAACAAATGAGAAAAAAAGAAAGAAAGAAAGAAAGAAAGAAAGAAAGAAAGAAAGAAGAAAGAAAAAAGAAAGAAAGAAAGAAATACTATCTTAATAAATTCAAATATCTTTTTAACTATATCACTCTACACCAAATGAAAGGGAAGTTAGGAAAGTGAGCTAGTGAACTGAAAGAGAATTTTTTTACTCTCCATTTCTGGATGTATTTAGACTTAACAGGCAATGCATTGGAGTAAATACAATAATCTTGGCACGTAAGCACACACAAGTTAAGAAGAATTATATGTTTTGGCTGCTTGAAAGAGAGGATTCACCTGAAACAGTCATTCCCAAGAGTTGACATTATAGCTAAGCACCAGGCAGATTATATTCCATATTTTCACATATACACTGTGTCTCTGGTATGTTATCAAAGAACTTTTCAAAACACTCAAATGTAGCACCTTTCTATCTGTATAGATGCCACATGTACAATCTTTGTTTAGAGCTCCCTACTTTCACATAGTTGAGAAAATCCCAAAAAGTATAGATCTATCATCATAAGGCAAGGTCAAAGGCCCAATTCGACTAGTCATCTACCAGTGAAACCAACTGGTGGCATGCCCTTACCTCAATTTATACAGAATTCTAAGCATATACTTTAAAAATCTTAAAACCTCCATTTCATGGCCGTGAAAAGTTAGAGAAGAGAGTCAGGAATATCAACACATGACAAAGAAATATAAAGAAAAGTAGCAAAGTCTTTATTTTTTGTTTCAACATTAAAGCAAATACCACCTGTGTAGTCAGAAATGCCCACATTCTTAACAGACTGGGAACCGTGAGAAGTCAAACAGGTGCTGGGGGAAAAAATAGTAAAGAAAAAAAATGTAATTTCTAAAAATAAGCAAAACACTTATTTTCAAGTTTTTGACATCCTGCTTATTTTTCTTTCTATAAAGTTATAACAAGTATAACATATATTGCAGAGTTACGTTTTTCAGAAGGTGGCCTAAGAGAACATAGAACTTATAGAAGTGACAAAAAACAGATGAATCAAAGTTTTTGTTTCTGTTTGTGTGTGAGTACTTTTAAAGACAACTCCAAAAAAGGAAAATGAAATTTCTCATCAGGGGTTTATGTTCTCAGAAGCAAGATTACAGAAATCATCTAGACAGTGGAAAATCCTAAATTTATAATGAGTATAAAATAAAGAAACCCTGGTGTGTCCATACAGTGAAATGGGTGCCTCTGTCATTGCTGTGGATTGTTTGGTCACAGGTAAGAGAACCTCCCAAGTCACCTCTAGCCAAAATGAGGATCGCCTTTTAGGAAGAAGCTAAAGATGTAGGGTTACTGGATAAAATGCAGGATATCTGGTAGTTCTGAATTGCAAACAAATAACATTCTAGCATAACTATGTCCTAAATAGTACACTATTATATATTATTTTAAACTATTATGTTTTATTTATACTTTAAGACCTGATTTGTGGTTTTTCTGAATTTCAAATGCATCAAGGTGTCCTGTATTTTTATTTACTAAATCTGTCATTCCTGACGAGATGTCTGAGATATTTCCAAGTGTCAGGAAAGACTAGGGAATGGATTTAGAAATTCCACAGGCAGCTATGCAGTTTCTCACTGCCCTCTCAATGACTTTAATTCTCCATCTTACTTTTTGGCCTTTCCTCTTCTTTTTTCCAAAACTGAACAATCTCCTATTTCATTCTCATTTTTGCTCAATATAGAGTAATTTTATTTTTTGTTGTCATTGTTCTTTTCATTTTGCATTTGTTTTTGTTTTTCTGTATTCAATATAGAAATAGGTTGGCCTAGCTTTGGTCATGATCTACCTATGGTCAAATCAAGGTTTAGATCACATGGCCCAGTGTCCCCTCAATAGATGTGGAAAGAGCAGACTCGAAGAACTATATATCAAGTAGGGAAATGAATAACATGCCTATTGAAGCTAAAGTGATAAATCATGCCTTTAAAGAGTACTAGCTTATGAACCACAACTGTATAATATTAATTGAAAGTATGAGTCTATAAAGTCATCTACAAAGTCCAATTTTGTTATACATACACAAGCACATATGCAAACACAACTACGATCATACAAGTAGAAAAATGAAAAGAAAAATATACTAAAAAAATATTCCCAAGGATGGCTGTTGTTATGATTAAAAGTAATTTTATCTTATATATATTTTTTTGCTTGCTAAATTTTTAAGAAAGATCCCTAATTATTTACATAAAGAATCATAGTAAGAAATAGGTAAGAGGAGGAAAAACACGTTTTCCAAGAATTATGAATGCTGGGAGGGTTATTTAATCATCCAATGGATTCACAAATATTTTCGTAAATATGAATTGCAGGCTGTTCATTCTGAAGATCTCTAAAAATTTCCTCCAGAACATAATATTTGGAAGGACAAGGAATTTAAAAAGGGCAATATCTAAGATATCTTAAGATAAAAATAACATATAAGGGAACACTGAGATTTTCAAGCAAAAATACATTATTTGGAGGTGTCTTTTAACTTTTTTTCCATATTTTATAGAAGCATAAACAAGATTTGGAATTCATAATCATGTACCCAGCATAAAATAAAAAATTTAAAGAGCTAAACAATATTTAAGATCATATAAAGACAAAGAGTCTTACAGAGATTTCATCACTTGTTTGACAATTTTACCAAATCTATTTGTTATCATCTTTGGAAACATCTATAATTTCACTTTTTTATATCATTTGTTATAATTTTAGTTTTTATTCTAAGAGCTCATCTGAAACTTCCAATTATTGATTCCAGTTCTATCTCTGGGTAGCTATGGATGAGTGTTAATTCCTCTTTCACATAGAAATCCCTCTTATATTTGAAGATATATTTTTCTTCTCATTTGTTGAGTCCCCAACTAAAATCTTTTATTCCTTCAGCTACCGTGCCCATGCATTTTCACTTTGACCTTCTGGCCTCTGTCAAAATAACAATTTGTCTAGGCATTAAACTAAAACTTACAGCCAACAGTGAATGAATCACTAAGTTCTGTCAATTCTTTTAAATGCAACTTGAATCCCTGTGTTCATCTCTATTTCTGCTGGTCTTACTTAGGTCATTGTTTTGTGCTTCCTGGATTATTGAAAGTAGTCTCTGATACTTGGATTGCTCTTCATTTCTAAAATAAAAGGGTGTTACCTGACTAATCTTCTGAAAACACTGTTTTGTGTTTAAGAAGCTACATCCCCAAATTATCCATGACAAACACATACAAAAAAGGAAAAATCTGTCCTATAATTAGTTTTTAGTATTTTATGACAAAAATAGAAATAACAAGGTGTGTTTCAAAGTCCAAGACACTGTTCATTACCATCCAGCCTGCCTACAATACTCTTTATTTCATCCTTACATATTAGAATTTGTCTTTTCTTCAAGGTCAGTTCAATTATTGGGGCTTATGGCAGCATAACACGTTTATTTAAGTCTTAAATCAGTAGGTGTATCATCATATGTGACATAGGTCCACAAACTTTTTAAAATGAGGTTCCAAACCTTCCCAATATGAAGCATAGATTTTGATCAAAATTTCCAAGAAGCCAATATAAAGAAGAAAAAATAGTTAACATTTCCTTACAGCTTATGAGCTAAGGCTAACCATTGTTCAGTTGCTGACTCAAAGCAACTTCATGGTCCAGAAACGGATGAAATAAACATCTTAATGTAAATCATATGTTAACTTTCATTTGGAGAACGAAGAGTTTTCTTTCATATGTTTTGTTTCTAAAGTAATGTCAAAAAAGTTTCTAGACTTTGTATAATTTTTAATTGCAAAGTCTATACTTCCTTTTCAAAAATAAAAGTTCTTTTAAAACTAGAAATTAACACCATGTCTTTAAAAAAGTTAGGGATGGGGCTCCTGGGTGGCTCAGTCTGTTGGGCAACCTACTTCAGCTCAGGTCATGATCTCGTGGGTCATGGGTTTGAGCCCTACGTCGGGCTTGATGCTGACAGCTCAGAGCCTGGAGCCTCCTTCAGATGCTGTGTCTCCCTCTCTCTCTGTCCCTTCCCTGCTCCTCCTCTGTCTCTCTCCCTCTCTCTCTCTCTCTCAAAAAAAATTGTTTTTTTAAAAAGCCAGGGATAATTCACAAATTTATATAAATTCACGATCAACTGCAACTATTTTCAAGCACTAGAAATCTTATTCACACAAAGACATATTGGTAGTTGATTCCTTGTGAGCTATGTAAAATGTTCCTTTAAAGTACAAAATTACATTTTTCCAAATTTTTTTCCTAATTGGGAATATGCTTTGTTCTCCAAATATTTTGTATTTAGATAGAAACAGAGATCATCATGACTGAGAAATATATTTTTTCCTCTCATCTTGTCAAGGCTGCTAATGTTATCCTGGGAGTAATTAGTAGCAAAATAACAAACAAATAATTTGTGAGATTTCCTTATCAGATACCTACAAACAATTCAGGGATGAAAATAATAAAATTCTTGGAATTTTAATTCTAAAGAATTTGAATTTAAAAAATTAAGGGTACAATGAACTAAAATGCATATTTGGAAATTTTATTTTTTGAAAGAATAACTACAATGTTATAAGGGATATCTGATGGTAATAGTCTTGAAATATGAATTTTGCATTTATGCTAGAGAACCTTGCTTTTATAAAGGATTGAAATTGGTGTGCTGTCAATTCTTAAATACCTAAAGTCAAAATGAAGAAAGAACAGCTGGTCAGGGTCACTCTCTTGTTAGTTAAGAAAATTAGTCTTCTGCACTAGCGTCCCCTGGTCTAATCCAGATTTGAGCTAAAAGATGAGGCTGTGGGTAGGCATTTTAGATTAAGCCTTGGCACAGTGTTATTCAACTGTGCTTTGGGTTTGTGGATTGGCAGGTATTTCCACTGCAGCTGCAGCAAAAAGTAACAAATGGAGAAAGTAAGGGCTGAGTGTGGAAAGGTAGGAGGAGACTGTATCCAGAAGGAATATGAATGACATGCTAAGAAGCTAGGGCTTTACTCTGGAAGTTATTCAAGATTTGAGCAGAGTGATGTGATCTCCATTTCTGTCCTGTGACAGTGCTGCTCTATGTCTACTTATAGAGAGATTTTTACAGTATTCTCACACCAGGAGAGCTTTGTTTTCCTTTTTAATAAGCATCACTAGCGAGGCTTAATTCTTTGCCATTTCCATAAGAAATACTGTCAAATTTTTGAGAGTAAAGGAGCCGTCACATTCAACTATGTCATTCTAGAAATATCTGCTTTTGACAAGGGCATATATCAGTAAAGAAGAGTACTGCTCTTATATTGCGGTAGGCAAATACACTAAAATACTGGAATATCTAAATTGATAGTATAAAACATATTTCAAGTTTTACATTTAACATCAGTAAGAAAAATATCGTTGCAGAAAAGAAAAGAGGATAGCTTGGTTTGTAAAAATGTGTTTTGTAGGGATCTCCTTTGTTCAAAGGATAAAATGCATGATCAACCAATAATTCTTCAGGTACTTACTCATTTGAAGAATAATCTAGGTGTGCTATTTCTACCTCTTTTTTATCTCCCAATACACCTTTAGCCATTTACTCAGTGTATTTCTTTCTATCCCTTTACAAAAGAGTACATATACAACAAAAAGAAACAACACTCAAATAAGGCTACTCATACTACTTGTTTCTTACTCTGACGAAAGTATAATGACAGAGAATTAAGAGTCAGTTAAATGAACTTCTAGGGCTTTGCTTTTTTATGTTCTCACCATTTTCTGTCAATCTGGGGAAAATAAACATTGGCTTCATATGTTCCTGGGAATCAAATATTTTGAAATGAAAAAGGACAAGGTACGTATTTTAAGTACTGAAAGGTTATAAATACCAGGGACATTTTCATGAAAACCAACCCCCTGAAAACATATAGGATATGTGTATTTGGAAAATAAAATAATTATCTTATTTCAAAACAGTAATGCAAACAGTACATGACTGTGTGTCAAAATGTGTGTCAAACTTGAAATTCTTACAGCCAAGTCCCATAACCAAATATTAATTGCTCACTTGTAGATCAGTGTTCTGACTAGTTCAATATGAAATTAAAGACAAAGATTAGCATCTACTTCTAATCTCTCTCATAACTAGAAAACTATTTAAATGGAATTTATCTCTTGTACCTACAATCTTTCTAAAATGAAAAAAAGTTCAACAAACAAAATATACACAGTGGCATTACATCCACATGTATGGTAAAGTCTTGTCACTAGTTAGTGAATTTCAAAGGGTGCCTGACACTAACAAGGAATAGTGGTATAATTAAAAATTTAAGAGACTGAAATTCAGACCAATTTGGTTTTAATTCTTGCTCACATATCATGTAATCTTTAGTAAACTATTTAACCTCTCTGACCTATTGTTTCCAATTCAGTGGATATAATAAATTGTAAGGTTCTTTGAGCTTTACATGCCATAATGTATGTAAGTGATATTATAGTATATATATTATAAACTTATAAGTGTAAATGTATGAATTTAAGTGTCTTTCCTTCCTCTCAGAATATATGTTTGACCATGATATTTTGTAGGCTATAAATTTATGCCATACCTGGAAAAAATTGTCTTATGAAAGTACTCATTTTATTATACTCTTTCTCTCTGTATACTCAGAATATTGTACTTTAACATCTAAGGGACTCACTGACATATATCTATTCACAGTCACTTTCTATTATATTTTTTAGTAGTCTTAGAGTACACACACATGAGGACATATACTCCCAAGGAGGCTATCCATTTATGGTCAGATGTAGCTTACTTCTTATTGGAATAAAAAACAAGTGAATATAAAGATGAAATTACATGTACAACATGAGTTACCAAAACAGGTCATGGCCACTCACTGTATTTATTTTCCCTTTATGTAAATATCCAGTGCTGGCAAAGCCTCTGAACTTTGGATATTACTACATTTTAAAAGGAGATTTGGTGTCTTCTTTTCATAACCATATTATTTGCATTAACCAATATATGGTAAGTGCTATAGCAAGTAATCCCCAGTCTCAATGGTTAACAGAATTCTTTTTTTTTTTTTTTTCTCCTGTTGGTATCACAGTGGCTGCTCGGAGGCTTCTTCCAATTGGAGACTCAAAGATCCAGGCTGCTTCCATCTTCAACATGTGGCTTTCCAGATCTATGGATGGGATAATAGAATGTCAAGTATCAAGCAGGGTTTTCGTGGTTTTTCCCACAGATGGGCTTAGATGTTATGTACATCTTCCCAACCAGCATAACTTTGGCCATAACTCTATCACATAACCCCAACAGTCTTCTCATGTACCAAAAGGAAAATCACGGAGTTGATGAAGATACCACAGCATCTTCTCTCCTTTAGTAAGTTAGTATCTATGCTCACTGAAGTTTGAGACTATGTATTTTTTGATGAACACTGCATTGTCAGTGTCTAGAATAGGGTTATAATATAGACACAATATTTTAGAATGAGTAAATATCCGTTATAATTAAAACAAAACATATAGCTAATCATGGAACCACCATGGAAAGCTCACTTTTGTGCCCAATAATACAGTTATATAAACGTTGCACTTAAAAAAATCCCACTGTAAAACAATATTAATATGATATTATCCACATAAAAAGGATGAACAATAACTTTCAGACTTCACGGTCAAAGCCAAGTGCTTAAAAGTCTTAAATAAGATTATTGAGATGTATTACTTTTTAATTTTATTTTTAGTTTCAAGTGTAGGATTTATTATTATTTTTTAATGTTAAGAAATATTTCTTAAGTTGGGTTTAACCTAAAAACTGATTTTTCTTGCCAAAAGCAAGTGGAGATCTAACCCTTAACTGTGACTGTCAGAGGTAGATAGAAGATAGCACAAAGAACGCCAGTAACTACAAATGGGAAACACTGCTTGCTGAGTAGTAGATGGCCAGTATTTTGAAGACTGCAACATTTCTTAGATGTCACCACTTCAGAGATATGAGCAAATATACACAAAGCAGTACTTAGAGCCACAGAAATGGAGTCAATGGACTACCTTGGAAAAGCAAGGAACTACGGTGGAAAAAACAGCGTAAGAGAAGTCAGAGAACAAGGCAGGTATTTCCTAGAGTTGGGAAAAAAGTGACCTTGTTAGGAACAAAAAATAAAAACAAAAGTCTTCCTTGGTTAAATGTTTCAAAAATTAACATCAGAACCAAATTAGAAGAAAACTAAATTTGGGGCTCCTGGATGGCTCAGTCAGTTGAGTGTCTGACTTTGGCTCAGGTCATGATTTCGTGGTTTGTGAGTTCGAATACCGCGTCTGGCTCTGTGTTGACAGCTCAGAGCCTGGAGCCTGCTTCAGATCCTGTGTCTCCCTCTCTCTGTCCCTCCCCCACTCATGTTCTGCCTCTCTCTCTCAAAAATAAACATAAAAAAAAAGAAGTAAACTAAATTTGTTGGAAGATTTGATAACTCTCATAAACCTATTTCTTACCAATTTTTCAGAGATAAATTATTTGAGTAGTAAGGAAGAAATTTAGGCAAGTGAGCATGTTAATGAGGTCATAGATTCAGTGACTTCACTGAAACCAAATGGGACCATTCTGGGCAAAAGTGTTCAGCTTCCTCTGAAAAAGCTGTCTGAGTATAAATGTTATACAATTCATGCCAGTGTCTAGCCATTCAAATAAAAATCCAAAGATGTGGCTTCTTGAGGACAAAAAAGTTGGTCTTCCTGATCAACAATTACACAGAATTTCTGGAAATTATTTGCTAAAATAGTATTTTAACAAAACCTCTCTGAATATTTACTTCAAGATAAAAAGACCCAACTAAATGATAGAAAATTTAATCTTTTCATATGAGTTTCACTAGGGTGACTTTTGTGCCTATTACGGTGGGTTTGTAGAATATATTCTACAGAATTTCTAAAAACTCTTTCAGATGTTTATAATTAACTGAACTGGTTCATACTGGCTTAATAGTGTTGGTTTTTATTCTAAAGTAAACCCTTAGTTCACTTTAATGTTTTTTATGCCTCAGAGCAAATAAATAAATAAATAAAATAAAAATTTCGATACTTACAAAATCAAGAATTCTTTATTTTCCACTAGAGGAAAAACAAACAAACAAAGAGCTGGACTCATATATGATGCACATATGAATCCCCACACACATTTATATTTGTTACTTTAGACAGAGACAAACAGTCACACACACAAACACAATGTACATGCTAGATTTAAAAAGCACATTAGAATTAGGAATCTTTTCTGTGGATTTTTATAGCAAATAGTTTCAATGTGCAGAATCATTCACCAATAAAAATTTTTCTCCCTTTCTAAAAAAAAAAATTTTTTTTTAGCTACAAATGTCATAAAATTGCTTCTAAACAAATTCTTACTTCACCAATCCCTGTTAAGCCTAAATAACTGTTTGGATTCCAAAAAGGAAAGTAATTATAATTATTGTTTACAGAATAAAATAGCAAAAATAGGTAAATGTTAAAAGATAGAGAGGCAGACAGAGAGTTGATAGAATAAAGAAATAAGACATTTTAAAATGGACTTTGAGGTACTGTGAAAAATGAGAGGGAAGTTGCAGCAATTGCCAACACTGGTGAGTAATCATGCAGTATTGTAGAAAGTATTCCCTGATCAGAGCTTAGACCTAGCCTCCTAGCTGCATTGTGTGATGAAATACAAGTAATATATAAAATCCAATGTTACACATCTATTAACCAATATTTCACAGAACTCCGGCCTTGTGCTAGAACTTTGCTAGACCTCTATTTTTGTTTCCCTTCTAAAAGCAGATTTTCCCTTCTTTTTTAAAAGGTATTATTTTAATTGGCTGTTTAAGAATAATGAGGCCACACAGCCTGACATGCTGAGCTAGCAAGGAAATGCAGCTGGTCTTTCTCTTGCAGACAAAGGCAGTGGTTCTAATAATAAAATGGAGAAGCACTGCTCACTTCATCATGCAATCTTTTACATCCAGATTGTACTAGATTTACACAAAACAAGTCTTAACATATTTAAGAGGATTGAAATCATATCAAGCATCATTTCAGAACAAAATGGTAGGAAACAAGAAATCAATAACAAAAGGAAAACTGGACAATTCACAGATAATGGAAATTAAACACACTCCTGAATAACCAATGTGTCAAAGAAAGAACTAAAAGAGAAATAAAAATATATCTTGAATTGAACAACAATGGAAACACAAAATAATGAAAATTCTAGAACAGCAAAAATTCTTCTAACAAGTTCATAGCAATAAAAACCTATGTGGAAAAAAAAAAAACACCTCAAATAGCGTAATCTTATACCTCAAGGAACTAGGGGAAAAAAGCAGAAATAAAACACAAAGTTAATAAAAAGAAGGATATAAAAAGGTTGAGAAAGGAAATAAATGAAATAGAGACTAAAAAGATGATAGATCAACAAAAATACGAGCTTTTTAATTTTTTTTTAATTTTTTGAAGTTATTTATTTATTTATTTATTTAGAGAGAGCACAAGAGGGGAAGGGGCAGAAAAAGAAGGAGAGAAATCCTCTCAAGCAGGCTCAGCACTGTCAGTGCAGAGCCTGATATGGGCTCAAACTCACAAGTGACCTAAGCCAAGATCAAGAGTCAGACGTTTAACTGACTCGACCACCCAGGCTTCTTTTAAAAAAAGTAAGAGTTTTTTTTTGTTTGTTTGTTTGTTTGTTTGTTTTTTTTTAAGCAACAATATTGACAAGTCTTCAGCTAGACTGATATTAAAAGAGAGAAGATTCACATAAATAAAGTCATAAATTAAACAAGAGACATTACTAAGGAGAAATATTAAGAGAGATACTAAGAATCATAGGAAACTACCTATAAACAATTATACAAGTTGGATAACTTACAAATACTGGATAAATTCTTAGAAGCATGCAACCTACTAAACTGAATCATGAAGAACTAGAAAAGCAGAATAGACCAATTTGAATAAGGGGATTAAATCAGTAATCAAAACCTCCTGACAAAATTCCAGTATCTGATGACTTTACTGGTGAATTCTACCAAACATTGAAGAAGAACTAATGCCAATTCTTCTCAAGCTCTTACAAAAAATTGAAGAAGACAAAATACCAAAACTAATTATACTATGTCAGCATTATCCTGATACCAAAGCTAGACAAGTACAATACAAAAAAAGAAAATTATAATCCAAAATCCTTGATGAACATAGATACAATATATTAGCAAATGAAGTCAGCATCACATTAAAAGGATAATACACACAGTCTAGTGGGATTCAACCCTACGATGCAAGGATGTTCAACATATGCAAATCAATACATCAAGAATGAAAAATAAAAATCACATGATCATTTTAATACAAAGAAAAACTCATTCGAAAAAATTCACTTTCATGTTAAAAACTCAATAAATATAAAATCAGCTGTGTTTCTATATACTAACAATAAACTATTGGAAAGAGAAAACAATTGAATTCCATTGACTACAGCATCAGAAAGAATAAAATAATTAGGAATAAATTTAACCAAGAAGGTGAAAGATGTACTCTGAAATCTATAAAACATGAAAGAAATTGAAGACAGATAAATTGACAGGTATGCCATGTTCATGGATTGTAAGATTTAATATTGTTAAAATGTCCATACCACCCAAAGCAATCTATGTATTCAACATAATCTCTATCAATATTTTAATGGTATCACAGAAATAGAAAAAAAAAAAAAAAACTTGAATAGCCAAAGCATTTTCAACCAAGAAGAGTAAAGGTGGAGGCATCACACTGCATTATTTTAAAACATATTACAAAGTTCTAGTAAACAAAAGAGTATTGGCATTAAAACGGACACAGAGATCAATAGAATAGACTTGAGAGCTCAGAAATAAACATATATATGGTCAATTAATTTTTAACAAAAATACCAAGAACACACCATGAACATAGAACAAATTTTCAAAAAAAAATTTTGTTGGAAAAACTGGATTATCTACATACAAAAGAATGAAACTGGACCTCTACCTACATATATCTTACACAACATATAAAAATCAACTCAAAATGGGTTAAATAAGTGAATGTAAAACCTGAAATTATAAAACCCCTAGAAGAAAAAAAAGAAGATAAACTCTTTGACATTGGTGTTGGCAATGATTTTTTTAAATATAACACCAAAAGCATAGGCAACAAAAGCAAAAATAGATGGAAATACGCCAAACTAAAATGTTTCTGCTTAGTAAAAGAAAACATCAACAAAATGAAAAGGCAATATATATAACGGGAGAAAATACTTTCAACCCACATATCTGATAAGGGGTTAATATCCAAAATATATAAGAAACTAAAAAAAAAAAAACAACACCTCAATAGCAAACCAAATAAGGAAAAAAAATAACAACAACAACAACAAATAATCCAATAAAATAATGGCAAAGCACTCAGATATGTGTCCAAAGACATATAAATAGCTAACAAATATATGAAAAGGCACTCAGTGTCACTAATCACCAGGAAAATGCAATTCTAAACCATAATGTGATATCACTTCACACATGTTAGGATGACTATTACCAAGAAGACAAGAGTTAACAAGTGCTGATGAGGACAAGGGAATACTGGTACACTGTTGGGGGAAATGTCAACTGGTATAGTCACTATGGAGAAACAGTATGAGGGTGCCTCAAGAAATTAAAAATAGAACTAGCATATGCTCTAGCAATCCTACTTCAGTGTATATATGTAACAACAGCAAAAAAAATCACTATCTCAAAGAGACATCTGTACCCAGATGATGTTTGAAGCATTACTCACAATTGCCCAGATATGGAAACAACCCAAGTTCTGTTAAAAGATGATTGGATAAAACATATATGAATATGAATATTGAAAATATATACAAATAATATATACAGATATTATTCAGCCTTAGAAACGAAGGAAATCTGGCCATTTTTAATGAAATGGATGGACCTGGAAGACATCAGATAGAAAAAGACAACTACTGTATGGTATCACTTATATGTAGAATCAAAAAAAGAACTCGAACATATAGAAACAGAGTAGAAAGGCAGTTGCAAGTGGCTGCAGTGGGTGGAGAAATGGGGAAAGGCTGGTAAAAGGGTACAAACTTTCATTTATAAAATGAGTAAGATCTGACAATGTAATGTATAGCATGATGACTCTAGTTGACAATATTGCATTGTGTACTTGAAATTTTTTGAGAGAGATCTTTAAGCATTTGCATCACAAACAATATAAAAGTAACTATGTGAGGTGATAGATGTGTTAACTTCATTGTGTGAATCCTTTCACAATGCATATGTATCAAATAGTCACATTGTATTCTTTAAATCTATTACAATTTTGTTAATTACATCTCAAAAAAACCTGTGAAAATACTTGGTAGTCTCTACTTAATTTGCCAAAACTGTCCTAATATTGAGAAACTCAGAATTTCTCAAATTATCTTCTCCACCCACACTTTAAGCTACCGCAGAAGCTCGTCCCTCTACTTAGATTACACCCACTCTGGGCCCTAACTCATGAATATCTACTTATTTATCCTTTATAACTTAGCTCAACTGCAGCCTCATCTGGAAGCCTTCCTTGCCAAGTCTCTCCTGTACTCCAGGAAGATTAGAGACAATTTCTTTTGGGCATTATATATGTGGTGTGTGGATGTGTGTGTATGTGTGTGTGTGTGTGCATGTGCAAATGTATGTGTAGAGAGGGCATCTATAGATACAGATACACACATATTTATGTATTGTACATCAAACATATTATATTATCATAATTGCTTTTCTTTTCCTTCAAATGAATTGAATATTCACCATAGATTTACATATTTCAGCATCTCGCACAGTCTCTGAAACACACTAGCCACCCAATGAATGCTTATAGAAAGTATTTATAATTAAACCTTTTTTTTGCCTCTTCTATGAATGGGTTCCATCAGTTATTATTGCTTTCTCTTAAAATTGTAGCCCCTGTTGGCTGGAGATTTCTCTTATGCTTTAAAAAAACAAACAAAACACACTTTTATTACCTTGAACTACTGTATTTCTGAAAATAAGAGTTTTTCATTACTGACTCTTCTGCCTTACTCCTCATTCACTCCTTAGACCTTGAAATAAAATATTTTTATCTTATCATTTGGCTTGAATTCCTTATCTGGAAGTCACTAGTGACTCCCTAATTGTCACATATTTTTCATTTCTCACCTTGCTAGAACTTAATGTGATGTTTGATACTTGTTTTTTCTCTTCTTGGACTTTTAATCTCGTCTTTGAGACTTTATGCTTTCCTGGTTTTCTGATTAGTTCTCTGACTTCTCTGTTATTCTTCCTCTATCAGCAGTAAGATATTTCCTAGCTGGTGTGTTTGCATTTATCTCAACATTTACAACATTTGATATCATTTAGTTTCCCTATAACATGGTGGACATAAAATCTATATATCTTTATTCCATACTTGTTGCTCATGTCTTCTTGGATACACTGTTGGTATCTGATGTTCAACATTTCTGAATTAAAATGTGTCATCCTCTTCTGTATTATATATAACACCTTTCCCCATTCATATTTCAATTAATGATACTGTATTATTCTCCTTACTACAACATGGATGTGGAACACAGGAATATATTGGCAGTTCTCTCTTTCATATGCATCTGATACAATCAATTTCTCATTCTTGTAAGGTTCTCTTCTACATGTTTATTATTAATCCTTGGTTTTCTACTTCCCATTTCTGTTAAGCCTTAATTTATGTCCCGTTTCATTTAGCTTTTATCTATTTGTAATTTATATTATCTCCTAATTTGACATTTACAAATTCTGCTTGCTCTGAATTCACATAAGACTACTCTATAAACTTACAATGTTTTATAACCCTTCATATTTGCTTATTAATAATCTATCTGAAATGGTCTTCACTTATACTTTACCTTTACTTTAAAGTCCTAGCTCAAAGTCCATTTTCTCCAATTCCTTCACTTAGAATTTCTCCAGCATCTATGTCCCAGCAATAGCTCTCTTTTAACTCTAACAATTGATTTATGGTAAATCACTCCTGTGCCTTTCCTTATCTTAATGCCACTGATATTTGAGACCTGTCTTGTATATCTTATTCCTACCATAGCACTAAACATAATTTTATGACTTACTGAAGTCAGGCACTGAGTTCAGTTTCTACTAACATCTTGCCTGACACTAAATAAATGTTTCCTAAATATTTATTGAATGAATTAATTTGTCATAATCACTAGAAACTAGCTCAGAAATTTGTACAAAGGTTCTATGTACATCAGCTTGAAATACAGAGCATTACACAGTATTATACCGAACCCAACATGCTTTATATTTTGTGTGGAAAAAAAGGCATGACTGGGACTGCAGTGACTTGAATTTTATAGCAGATTTAATGACATTTTGAAATAACTAAGATCAACATCATAATTATTGTGAATGTTATTTTAAATTGCTATAATGTATTTGGTGCTTACTAGATGTCAGGGACTATGTTAAACGTGAAACACACATAATCTCATTTTATATCACAGGAACTATAGAATATTAGTAGACACAATGTTTTGCTCATATTGTACAGATAAAATATCTAAAGTCACACAGTGAGTATATGCTGTGGTAGGGATTTAAATATTTCTGCTTCAAAACCTCTTAACCAATGCATACTCTGCCTTCAGCTTCCATATTGCACTCCAAATGTGTTTTTATTTTTCCTGACACAAAATAAATTGAAATGCTCTTTGTGAGTCATTCATTCAAGTGCCATCAGTTGCCCTTTTCCTGATAATAACATGATTCAGAACTTTTAATAATGATTATAATTAAGCAGTGATATCATTGCCTCTCTGTTTTATGAGACAATAATCCAATTCCTAAATGGCTAAACTAGAAGGCCAAAGGCAGAGCAGTTTATCACAGCTAGAGAATCAAATTACTGCTCAGCAAAACAGAGAGCCTTGATATTATTATTATATAAAGCATGTTTGAGGGTTAATAGCCCTCTCTCCAACATTTTTTTTTAATGTTATATTGGCAAGGTTAAAGACAGAAAGGACGGATGCTGGTTCTATTGGATATGTCTGCTAAAGGTTCTTTGAATAACGAAGAAAATTAATTCTCTGAAATAGAGCACTTGACTTGGAGTCAAAGTAAGTCAAAGCTATTTTTATTATTTTTTATTTTAGAGAGAGAGCATGTGCATGAGTGGGCAAGAGGGAGAAAGAGAGTGAATCTGGAGCAAGCTCCGTGCTCAGTGTGAAGCCTGACGTGGGGCTCGATCCCATGACCCTGGGATCACGACCTGAGCTAAAATCAAGAGTAAGATGCTCAACCAACTGAGGACCCAGGCGCCCCTCAAATCTTTTTTATCTGATGTGCTTAAGTAGCTTGACTTCACTGAAATTCAGTTTCCATGCTTTAAAGTAAAGGATTTCTTGTTCTAATATCTAATGACTGGATAATCCAGGAAAATAAAAATCTTTGAAATCATATGTAAAAAAATGCATATATTTATGGATCAGCCTCAATTTTCCTATGTATATGAACAAGTAACATAGTGTACTATATTGATACATAGTACTTGTTAGGAAAGAACACTTTTCTACCCTAAAAAGTCACAACATAATGCCTCCCATTTTCTTACATTCCACACAGTCAACTTTAAAAGGGCTTCTCTACATAGGTTTCCTTCAAAGGATCTGTCACACAGAAGCTGACTGGTATGTCATAGTTGCAAAAAGATTAAAGATTCTCACGTATTTTAATCACTGCTTTATGGATTTACATCAAAACCACTTCCACTTCCATAAACATCTAACACTTTTAGAGCTGACTATAGATGTTTGAACCATGGCATTAGTAAGAATGTATACACAAATGCACATATTTAAAAACTGTTCTTAAAACAGAGTCCGATGTCAGATATGTATACTCTAAATCAATAAGTAAAATACTTTGTTTAAAACATGTTAGGAATGATTTGCATGGCTATAACTAATCTACCACATTAGGGGAAAGAACAATTATTTTTTGTGATGCAATGAATCTGGCTTTTTGAAAAACAATGGCACGAACCACAGAGAACAAATATAGTCACCGCCATGTAATAAGTTCTCCCTTTTTAGAAAGTACTACACAATATATAAGGATTATTTTGATATTTAATTTCAGCTTGAAAATTTAATTAAATAATGTTAGATGATTTGTATAGAAATAAAAATCAATTCGTTTCAGATTGATAGCTAGCTTGACAAGTGTAATATGGTTTTGATTGATTTTATCACTTGACTATTTTGCAATTGTATAGATATAACGTTAAAAAATTTATAAATTTTGTCACTAACATTTTTTTTTAGTTTCTCATTCACTTGTTAAAGAATAGTAAGGCAGGCTTTCTTCAAGGCAGGAGGGGCCATGAGGTATTGCAGTGGGGAAAGAGATTGGGTTCAACTCTGAAAACAATAAGGAAAGTGGAAATTTATAGTCAGAGAGCAGGATGGGGATCAGTAACTAAAAAATTACTAAGAGGAAACATCTATTTAAGAGAGGATTCTGGCTAAACTGACCTAGCCAGATTTGTGCTGAAGACAGGCCAGGGTGATTAGACATCACCTGAGGAGTGGTGGAGAATGAGAAACCCATTAGATAGAGAAGGTAATAGATATTGAGGATGAGGAATTCCAGCTAAAGTGACTTCACAGAATTCTTGCTAAAACTGTAAAATGCAAGATGAACACAGAAGCCCAAAAGTTGAAGTCTAGTTGAAAAAGTACTCAGAAGAGTCCTATATGAGTTTGTTCAAGGAGAGAATCTTTGTCACACAGTTTATGAAAGAAAATGGCTCCTTTTATCTCTTATGGTCAGATAAGTCTGCCATGTACCACCCCTACCCAGATATTGTGTATATCTCCCTGCATATACATCACACATTTTATAATGGCATGTAAGTCCCTTTTATGATCTAGTCAAGGAGTCAGGAAATTATGACACATGGGCAAAATTTAGCCATTGCCTGTTTTTATAAAGTAAGTTTTATTGGAATGTATCCATGCTCATTTGGTTGTGTTTTAATCTATGGCAGCTTTCTTGATAAAGTGGCAGTGTTCAGTAGTTGTGGTAGAGTCAATATGGCCTTTAAAATCTAAAATATGTATTCTCTGGCCATTTACAAAAAAAAAAAAAAAAAAAAAAAAAAAAACTACTTTCTGTTCTAGGCCAAAACTTTCATTTTAATTTAATTTTTCTTTTGTCTCCTTCATATGTCTTAAAATCCTATCAAAATGGATAACTATTTGGAGTCTAAAAGTATGCCATTTCCTTTTCCTTTCCTGCAATTTTGCATATGCAAATACCCTTTCCCTTAATGAACCTCTTATCTTAGTCAACATCAGAAACCACAGCAATTTTAAGGCCTAACTTGAGTTCCAGCCAAAATCTTATATCCCTCCATTGAAACTGAGCTCTCCTTTTCTGAATGCCTATGACATTTACTTTTGCAAATTATAACACTTGCTACATTCTGTTATGTGTTAGAATTATTTGTGCATATGTTTCACATCCCTCATAAATCCATTAGCTCTGTGAGAGTCATTGCTAGGAATTAGTAATCTAGTTATCCTCATTAGACCCTAACACACAGCACATATAAACTTTCAGCGAGCATAGATACTTTCATGTTCATAGTATTTTACGATTGAGGGGATTTAAGAAATGCAAGTAGATTGCATGATGGATAAAACAATAGAAGGAAAGAAAAGGGGAGATAGTATGTGCGATACAGAAAACATCTGCCTATTTACTTTGTAATTTGAGTTAAATCAAAATCTCTTTCTGCTTCAATATAACTAACACTGGGTAGTACCTTTCTGGGTGGTCAAACCATCTACCATGATCAATATTGTTTTTAAATATATCAGATTATTTTATTAATAGTATGTTCTTATTGTCAGAATGAAGGTGGAATGTTTTCCTCTGGGAGACATTGCTATAAAAATCATTTAAGAATAAAATTATAACAACAAATTAATGGTATAATAGTGGCTAATTCTACCAGAAAGCTTAGTCTGCCAAAAAATATAGTGGACATGAAAAGATGTTTTACTCTTTGTCAAGTAAGAGAAGGAGAACACATACTATTTTTCTTTTAGGAAATGTCAGTGAAAAAGGTACAATTCATTCAGTAAGGTTGTACTTGAACAACAGAGCAGAACTCATATTATATTCAATTAACTGGTTGTCTCCAATCAGAAAGCCTAGCTGTAAGAAAATGGATGTCAAACACTTTTAACTAGACTTATTTTTAGAGAAGTTTTAGGTTTTCAGAAAAAATGAGCAGAAAGAACAGAGTCCCCATATACCAAACCCCACTCCTGGCATTCCCATACAATTTCACGAATCAATAGCTTCTTGCATTACTGTGGTACACATGTTACAATTAATGATATCACTTATTAGTTCCAGGAGTTTTGTTGTTTTTGATTCTCTGGCATTTTTTACATAGACAATCATGGTCTATGCAAACAAAGACAGTTTTAATTCTCACTTACCAGTCTGTACACCCTTCCCATCTCTTCTCTTCTCTTTTTCCTTTTCTTTCTTTCTTTTTTTTTTTTAAATTTCAGAGAGAAGAGAGAGGCGAGCATGTGCTGGGGGAGAGAGAGAGAGAATCAAGAGTTAGACACTCAACTGTGCTGCTGTAGGGCCAGTTTGTTTTCTCTCCTTATACTTTATTTGTTTATTTATTATTTTTAATATGAAATTTATTGTCAAATTGGTTTCCATATGACTCCCAGTACTCATCCCAACAGATGCCCTCCTCAATGCCCATCACCCGCCCTCTCCTCCCTCCCACCCTCCATCAAACCTCAGTTTATTCTCAGTTTTTAAGAGTCTCTTATGGTTTATATACACAATGGAATACTACTTGGCAACGAAAAAGAATGAAATATGGCCTTTTGTAGCAACATGGATGAAACTGGAGAGTGTTATGCTAAGTGAAATAAGTCATACAGAGAATAACAGATAACATATTTTTCACTCATGTGGATCCTGAGAATCTCCTTACTTTTTTCAACTTGCCTGGTGTTTGACATACAGTAAGCACTCATTTTGTTTATTTAAGTTAAACTTAAGAGGTGCAGCAAAGCCAGTATTTTTCTCTGCTTTGGTTTTAATTAGTTTCCACAGAAACTATTATATTAACACAGGTTAATACTTATTACTGTGCTTTATATAAAATAGAATAACCTCAAGGAGACAGTTTCACTTTCACTTAACAGCTTTATTACTTTTTAGTGTGGAATGGTAACACTTTTAAGATGAAAAGGATCTTATTTGACTGAGTCTTTGCATTATTTTAGCAAATATTTAGCAAATATTTTAGCAAACTCAAAGAACATCATAAGTATGTGCAAAAGTATATGTAATAAAATTGTCCTACACATTTAAGGTGGTAGTTAGCAAACTCTTGCTTTTAATCTAATTCAGACATTGTTATTTCTAGTAGAAATAGAAATTTGATAACAAACATAAACCAATGTATATTATCAAAGCTTTTACTGATAATGTCCTTCAGTCAATTTCAATAAAAATTTCAATGGCAGAACAATAGCATGAGTGGGTTTACCAGTCTAATATAAATTACAATAAAGAGAAGTTACAGTACGCTGTTATTCTTACTCCACTGAGTTTCATTTTTAGAGGGGCCTCCTTTCAACAGCATTATGGAGTGTGCTTTTGGGCCTTCTTGCAAATTTTCTTGCTGTAAGAAGAAAATTTATGGCAGTAAGAATGTGTAATATGCCTCCATAGTGGGCTAGAGTTCTATTGCTAAGTGTGCTGCTCCCATATTGAGACATCATGCATGCTGTCACCCCTGAACTTATTGGGAATTTTTCAGTTGCACATAAAGCAAAATCTGACGTCAATTAATTTACAAAAACAGAAATTTACTATGAGGGTAATGGTATGTCTTATAGAACCATAAGGATAAAATCAGATCCAGATTTTCATGTCCTTGTTCATCTCTAATCAGTTACCTCTCCTTTTTTCCCCTCTCCTCCTCTTCCTTCCTATTACCTTCCTTCCATCCTCTCTCCTTCTCCCCCTGTAACTCCTCCTCCACCCCCTTCATCCTCCCCAACCTCTTTCTCTCCAGACATACATTTTGCTCTTCTGTGGTAAATGTTAATACCTAGGATTAATATCACCAAATACCATCACCAACGAGAACACCGATCTCCATTTTTTGAAGTACAGGAAATAAATTGGTATTTAACAAATATTTTTGCACATCGATAGGCTAGACCTGGGTTGGCAAACATTTTCTGTATAAAGCTAGATAGTAAATATTTTAGTCTTTTCAGGTTATGTTGTCACTGTTGTGACTACTCAAGTCTGCCATTATAGTAAAAAAGAAAGAAGAAAGAAAGAAAGAAGAAAAAAAAGAAGTCAGAGGTAATACATAAGTGAATAAGTGTGTCTGTGTTCTAATAAAATTTATATACATAAACAGGGAAGGCCTGGGTTTAACCTATAGGTCATAGTTTGTCAGTTCCTGGGGTAGGCTAAACCATCTACATTACCTTTCCTAGTGTCCTTTTGTCAACATGAATTCAGGTATTTTAGTTAATTCATCAAGGTTACTTTCTGGGTGATTATGGTTAAGGATTAGTTTGAATTGTTCAGGTACCCTTAGTCCAACAAATTTACCTGATCATATACTACTGTATAAGGTCACATGACAGAATGGCCTCAAAAGTGTCTCTCAAAAGAAAAACAATAAATTAAAGTCTTATTTATAGTGCTATGGATTCCTTTTTTTTTTTTTTATTTTGATGTGTGGTAATGACAAAACCCTGTGATAGCTTAATTATTGCTTTAGCTGTCATGCAAGTCTCATTTTCTCTTGAAAATGAATATAAAGCAATAAAGCAACATTTGATCTGAATTAAAAGCTTTATCTAATATTAAACTTCACTTATTCTGTTCAGTTATTTCTACCTGATTCTTGCAAATAAACCTTTCTGCTTGCCCTCAGAAATTCCTGACATCCTTCTTTTCTCTCACGTTGAAAACCTATCCACCATGCTTTCTGGACTGCCAACTAAATGCTGTATCTAACCTTCAGTTTACCAGATTCATTGGTTTGTTGATTTGTTTATTGTTCTCATCTAATGTCTTCTATTTCTAAGCCATTTTTAATAGCTAATTTTGTGTGTTAACTTGACTAGATCACAGAATATGCAGAAATCTGGATAAAATTTCTGAGTGTATCTGTGAGAGTACTTCCAGAAGAGGTAAATATTAAATTGTTAGACTGAATAAAGTGGATTGCTCTCCCAGTGTAGATGGGCATCATCCAGTAGCTTAAGACCTGAATAAAAGGTGGAGGAATTGAACGTTTGCTCACTGTCTGCCTGACTACTTGAACTGGGACATCAATCTTCTGTCCTTAGCTTTGGTTCTGAGGCTTGGACCACAATCTTTGAACTATTGGCTTTGAACAACGGCTTTCTTGTGCCTTCAGTTTGCAGAGGGCAGACTGTGGGATTTCTCAACCTCTATAATTGTGTGAACCAATATCATAAATATATATATGATAAAATATATATTGTGATAGCTATAGCTATAACTATACCTATCATAAAGTCAGTGTGCCCCAAATATTGTTTGGCTCTAACATGATGTTATGAACTTGGTTCAATAATGGTTCTCTCCCTTTCTCTCTCCCTATACACACACACACACACAGACACACACACACACACACATATATACATATACACACACACATATATATGTGTATATGTATACACATATAATGTATACACACATAATGATACTTACAGCTCCCATTGCCCTTTTCTGAGGGAAATCAATATATTTCCAAACCTCTATTTTGAAAGCAACCCTAGGCAGAGATTATCTACTCACCACCAAGTGAACTGGGCAACATTTTTAGGGCTAGGTTAGCACATGAGATATTCAAGACAAAATGTAAGTTTACCACAACAATCAGCTCTAAATGAAAGTTCTAAATAGGAAAATGAGAGTAGTTAGGATCAGTAGATCCTCCTTTGGAATTTGAACTAGTGATATGTCTAGAAGATCATTCAGTTATTAGTAGAAGGATATTCGAAAAAAAATTAGGTACAGAAAGAATTAATCACATGAATGTGATTTAACTAAAGTGAAGACCATGAGGCACCTGGGTGGCTCAGTTGGATAAATGTCTGACTCTTGGTTTTGGCTCAGGACATGATCTCATGGTTTGTGAGTTTATGCCCCACAACGAGTTCTGCACCAACAGCATGGAGCCCGCTTGGGGTTCTCTCTCTCACTCTTTCTGCCCCTCCCTACTCATGATCTCTCTCTGTCAAAATAAATAAACAAACATTAAAAAAAAAAAACCTAAAGACCTAAGAACTCCTCTTGTGATTAGGGGATCCTCATATTGCAGCCACCCAAACTGACCTCTTTTCAAAGCCATCAACTATGTTTCCATGTAGGTGAGGTCTAGATCTCTAGCCATCTCTGGTTCCTGTGATTTTCTAATTTCTTTTATTGACATATGTTGCCTGATAATAATCCTCTAATTAAAAACAGTCTAAATTGAATCTACTTATATCCACTTAACACAAAGAAACAAACATATAACAAAACTGGAGCAAACCATTTTAATTCATATGTAAGCAAACAGAATGCAAAGAAAAAGAAAAACAGAATGCAAAGAGAATATAACATTTTCACAACAAAAAGGTTTGGTAATTCTTATTTTATTTTCTTGCCATGATGTTTTACCATAAATAGGGAGATATTTAACAAAATTAATAACATCACATTAGAGCTACATAATGTTTGGAACACACTGATCTGACGAGACTAATCTAAGAGTGTTAATAGGAATGAACAGAACAGTGAGGATAATTAGTTGAGGATTACTGTTAATAGATACTAATTTCATAGATCTGTTAAATGTGGGTTATTAGGTGGGTTGTGGATGATAACAGAAAACATGGATAAGTTGGATGTTAGCAAAAAATTTATTTATGAACAAAAAAGACTGAGTTTTAATGAAAATGTAAAAAGCAGCTAATTCTGGGGGTGCCTGGGTGGCTCAGTCGGTTAAGCGTCCGACTTTGGCTCAGGTCATGATCTCGCAGTCCGCGGGTTCGAACCCCGCATCGGGCTCTGTGCTGACAGCCCAGAGCCTGGAGCCTGCTTGGAATTCTGTGTCTCCCTCTCTCTCTGCCCTCCCCGACTCATGCTCTGTCTCTTTCTGTCAAAATAAATAAACATTAAAAAATTTTTTAAAAGTAGCTAATTCTGTAGAAAACTGATGTAATCCTTTTAATATATCTGGCATTCTATATGTGAAATTCATAAAGATATGTAAGAGCTTTGAATTAATTTAATTGAAGTACCAGGGTTTTATATCTTTAAAAGGCAATATCTTTGTTGTGTTGACATGAAAATAAAATTTATTCTTGAGGCACCAAAAGAAAGCATTTGTTTTATCATTAGTTTGTGTTTCATTTTGAGCTCTGAGGCATAATAAATTTAATGATATTTACAAAATTTTTGTTAACCTTCAAATAGTTATTCAAGTAGTAATTCAAGAGTAGTCCATACTGATATGGAAGAACAGCATCTCTAGTTGCACTGATTTGATCATAGCTCTGGGAAAATGGTCAGCAATATGGTCAATATCTTCCATGTGTAACTAATTAACATTTTATTTGTTAAGTTGGTATCAGTGATAAAATTATATCTACTATATCACAATGGTGTTCACTTGTTTATTGAGTGCTCATATAGTCCTGGGGATGTATCTTATTGTGTCAATAATGATGGTAGCAAAAATAATAATAATGGTAGCTGCCTTTTAATAAATTATTCATGTGTGTCAGGCAGTATGTTAAGCCTTCATCTACATTATCTAATGTCATGTTTATGACACTCTATACAAAGAAGTTACCAATGTTTAAAAATTTGTCAAAGAAGAAAATTTAGGTGATATAAACAAACCTTATTTAACACTTCATGAGGTGGACAGCGTCCTTCTGGAGAGCTGCAAAATGCTATGGAAGACAAGAAGCTTTTATTGGATAAAGTATAAGGAACAGGAAGAGACAAATAGAAAATATCTAATTGTCTGGGACTACATAGTCAGTCCTGTTTGGGGTGAGAAGACCCCAAATTGGCTTGGCATTTGTGGATTGCCTGACTGAAGATACTGCTTTTCTGGTCAAAGGGAGTATTTACAGAAACATAAAAGTTGTCTAACTTTCAGTTTGCTGATGCACTCCCCAGCAGGAGTGGCTCCACCTTGGAGAAGTTTATTACAACAGCTCCCTCCTATTTATCACTGTCTTTACAATTCAGGAAGTTTGATAAAAAATATCAGGCTTAGCATGACTCTCAGTTAACACTGCCTCTTTGGGTATCAGTGCAATATTCAAGAGATGATGTTGCACTCTTATTCTTGAAGGTGGTTATGTTCTGTTCTCTTTTCTTATTTCAGTGAGAGAGAGACCATCTGTTGGTTAGTCAATGGCTGCCCACATGTGTTTAAAACTTTGAAACAATGAAGCATATTATTAGGGAGACAGTAATAATTATTAGCAACAAAAGAATACCCACGATTTGGATCCTGAACCAGGGTCTCCATGACCACAAACAGCTAGAATCAAATAAGTCAAAAAATGATCCCAATGAGGAATATCGTTCTTTAAGTCACTTGGCCTGTTTATGTAATTCATGAACTGTGTCTCCACTTCTCCAGAAGTGTTTATTCAGTGAGTCTTTTCCAGAGAAATGGAGGCAGTGGAAATCTGGGAGAAGTTTGTGATAGGCAGAAAGAACTACAGTATCACCAGCATTCCAGTAAATCCATAGTAAATTGGACATTGGATTATTCTCTTTGCAATGGCCCAAGACATGTGAACAATGGCATTATCTTTCCAGGTCAGGACAAGAAAAAAGTGGGGGAAATAACCATAAAGACTTTCATGGCATAGGATTAGAAAAAGGATGGTCAGAGATAAAATGAGGAAAGAAAAAGAAACAATCCTCGTGGCTTGAATGTGCTGAGAGAAAGCAGTCTACTTGACATCAGCTATTTATCTTCCTAGTCAAATAGATTTGGAGGTCTCCATAATTTGCCAAGGACCAGATGTCAGGTTGAGCTTTTTTCAGTTGTGAAATATATAACCAAGATTCAACACCTTGCTGCTTGGTAATGTCCATTTTCCATAAACCTCACTTTTGTACAAGCATCAGAGTAAAGTAACTATAAGTGATAAAACTCTTAAAAAAATTCCCATAGTTAAGGATTTGACAAGAGTTCATTATAATGGAATTGACTATAAAATTTGGTTATTTTTGTGATATGCAACATTTTAAATAATAACTGGAATTATGACTGGTAATTTCATACCAGGACATATCAGATTTTGAAGAATTTCACACAATTTCTACAACATGTATGTATATTAATAACATTCATCCATATAAATATAACCTAAGAAAGCATAGCATCATTATATAATAATGCTTCCCATGTAATTTAAGATATCAAATAAACCTCATTAGTTTTTTTTTTTTAATTAATGTTTATTTATTTTTGAGACAGAGAGAGACAGAGCATGAATGGGGGAGGGTCAGAGAGAGGGAGACAGAGAATCTGAAGCAGGCTCCAGGCTCTGAGCTGTCAGCACAGAGCCCGACACGGGGCTCCAACTCACAGACTGTGAGATTATGACCTGAGCTGAAGTTGGATGCTTAACCGACTGAGCCACCCAGGTGCCCCAAACCTCATTAGTTTAATATCTTACTGGATAAGAATCAAATCCTTTGGAAATTTACAGGTTCTCTGGGAAATCTCAGTTAGTCTGAAGTTTAAAAGACCTTACTTAAAATTTATTTGTGTAAAGTTTGTCAAAGAATATCCTTTTAAACAAAGTGACAGTTAAAGACTCTTAAGGCAAATGTAGAAAGTTACAGAGTTGTAAAAAGCTTTTTTAATATTTAGAAAACTAGGTTTTCTTACATAGTCAAAGACCTGATAAAGACAATGTGAAGCATGTAAATTATTTTGGTGAGGCATAAAGTCTTTGCTTTCCAGGAAACATTACTTAAAAGGTGAAGGAAAAATGTTGCAATGAAAAATGTTGCAATTTCTTATTAAGAGAAGACTAATAATCTAAGAAACATTTGTCCTTTCAACAAAGAGAAAACCTAATTCTAACTTTGCAGCAATGTACTTTTAATATTAAAATTCACTTAAATTAATCCATTCCAATCTTAGCCAGCATTGCCATATGTAAAATTCCTTTCACAAGATTCCTTTTCTACAATCCCTCTACAATGTTTATATCCATTCAGATGTTGCTCTAAGCACCACCTCCACTCCTCACCCCCCACCACACATACCTTTCTCATTCAGGATCAGTTGTTTTACTTTAGGACAAAATTACTCTATTTTTCCCTTACCAATAATACATCTCCATACCTTTTGGCTTTTTATTTTTATTTTATTTTATTTTTTTAACCAAAATACATCCTACTTTCCTAGCATAGAGATGTTTCTTTTATTATGTTTAATAGTTTTAATTATATGTGTGTGTGTGTGTTTATCATTCCCAGAAAATTTCTGAGGCTTCAGAATTTATATATACATGTATACATTACATATATAGTCTGTTTAAATTGGAGAGCTGCACACAGGAAGCGGAGCTCAAATCCAAGAGTAACTTACCCACAGTGATCACTAAGGACAAGTGGGACTTGAAGAACAGTGGACTCAAAGGGTTCAGTGGGAGCCTTGCCTGTGAATCTCATTATCTCAAAGGCCATTAGAACTGAGCTTTGGATCCTGTCCTCATCAGTACAAATAATTTAAAAAATAATTACAGAAGAAAATTTAGGTTATACATGAAAACTTTAATACTTCATGAGTGGAATATCTACTTTCAGAGAACTGCAAAATCAAAGAAAATTAAAAAAACTTTTATGAACAGTTCATCCAGATGAACTTTGCAAGAAGCCCTTAAAGTGGAAAGTGTTAAAGCCGAAACTCAAGCCCAGGTCTACCTATAATCACTCCAAACATTTAGCAGCTTCATAAAGACAACCTTCAGAGACATGCTGTTTTTAACATGCTTTATATTGCAAACAATTTTCATAAGAGTAAATGCATGATTTTATAATTATGAGTGATTTGAGTTTGGCTGTTCTACTTATAAAACTCAGATGCAAATACATTGCAACAATAGCAATAATCTAGCCAGGTAAAGTGGAGATATAAAAACTAAAAGTTATTATTTGTCTGAGAAATTTACATTTGCCCAAAGAATGCACATTGCATTTTTTCTGTTAAAAAAAGAAGAGAGCACATGTCACCACATTTAAATGTGCCACTTTGCTGACATCATTTTATATAATTAATTGCCACTACTTCTCTATTCTAAGCCAATTGAAGGCAAAAGCTATTTCTTTAATTCTGGCATATGGACTACTTGTTAAATTAACATTTTCTCTATGCATTCATCCAAAGTGAAAGATTTAATTATCTTTGCTTGTTTTTTCCCTAAATTTATGTGTTCTTCTGCAGTAGGTGGTCTATTGGACTTAAGTTTGAATTGGAAAATGATAAATTGCTATGGAAAGTCTTTCTAATTACAAATTATATTATGTAACTCATGAGAGTAAATAAAGCATTTTCAAAATTATGAATATATTATAGGACTTGTATCTTAACACATAATTTCTAAATAATTAGTCATTCAGTAGCAGCACTAATTGATGAATCGTTATTTCAAAATTGCTACCAGAAAAGAGATTCCTTTGGCCTATTTGTTTTGTTTTTCCTTTCTGAGGGAAAATATCCCTGAGGAAAACATCTGGTGAATGTTTTAGGAGGACAAATCAGGGGCCAACCAGTGAAATGATCAAAGGGCAGTTTATAGATCTTTAATATTCTATGAAGAAAAACATAAATGGTAAAAATCTTCTCTATAAAGTCTCTTCTCCTATGAAATTCTTAAATTTTAGCTTAATCAACATTCTCTCACCTATTTGCTTTTATAAAGTAAAATAATATTTATTCAACATTCCTTTACTAATACCGTATGACAATGGTGGCTTAGAGAGATCGCATTCCTGAACCATATACCAAATCATACAAAAGAGATTAAACTAGTCCAACTAATATGCATTGCACAAATTGCTGTTTTTTAAAGTCCTGAAGATTGGTAGTCCAACTATATGGCATATGGTATGTTTATACAATTTGCTTTTAAGTGTCTTTCCATTTTTCTAACATTCTGAATTCTCATTTCTTTTTTGGTTGTTTCATCTTTCCAGTCTAGCTTTCTGCACTTCTTATTCTTGAATAAATTTAGGTATAAACACAATGTTTAAACCACATCTCGTATTCTCTGTGTTGAAAATGGTGTTACAGATTTGCTTAATATGTTTTCTGATAAAATATCTTTGTGTGAAAAAGCTGAAGGGAGAATATTCCAACAAAGATAAAACAGGTCGGACATACATTAGTTGTACAAAAATGGCAGTAGATGTTAAATTAATATGTAGTATTATCATCACTGATTTTAGTATTTCACAGCATTATTTTCAATTCATTATGTAGTTTCCACTACCTACTTACATTTAAATCTAGATGTTTGTTTTCTAAAATGTATGTAATATGTAGACAATACTTGTGAGAACTGGGGATAATAGTAACAGCATTTTGAAGATGATCTATACACACAGTTTAGTGATTTTGATATTCTACTTTTCAAAAATAAGATTATGGGGGTGTTATTTCTTTTAACAATTATAAAGTGAGTGCACTGACAAAGTGAGAGGCTAGAGAGACTGAAGCTGTTGTTCTTGCACAGATGAAGTATTGTACCTCTTGGCAGCCTCAGTTGCTGAAATCAGTTGCTCATTTTCCAAAGGGTATTAGCTATGTGGATCAGATAACATCTGGGCTCTGACATTTGCTCAGGATGAAAATTGGTTCTAAATGTTAATGTAAGTGTTGACTTTGATCTTCAAGTATCACTATTCTTTCAGTCTTGGCTATATCAAATCACTCCCCTACATGTGAACATTTTCTACATGCTGGTAGAAACATCACTGAAGGAAGTACAGTGGATGCAGTACAATGTATAATGATCAAATGATCACAGGCTAGTCCAAGTAGAGGATTTATAAGTTTAGTATTCTTCTCTAAAGCAGTGGTTCTGAACCCCTTTGAAGATGTGATTACTTTGAGAATATTAAAGTTAGAGAACAGCACTGTCCAATAGAAATATAATGTGAGTCACATAATATTAAAAATTCTAGTATCCATATTAAAATTTTTTAAAAGAAAGAGGTAAAATTACATTTAATACTATAATATATAAACTTTACATTTATATATACATATGTATAAATACATACATATGTAGATTATATGTATTTTATACATACACCTATGTATTTACATATACATATATACACAGGTATATACATAGACATAAAACACTACCATTTCAAAACATAAACTAAAAATAATTTATGAGAGGGCCACCTGGGTGGCTCAGTCAGTTAAACGTCCAACTTCGGCTCGTGTCATGATCTCACGGCTTGTGGGTTTGAGCCCCTTGTGGGGCACTGTGTTGACAGTTCAGATCCTGGAGCCTGCTCCAGATTCTGTGTCTCCCTTTCTCTCTGCCCCTCCCCTGCTCACACTCTGTTTCTCTCTCTCTCTTTCTCTCAAAAATAAATAAACATTAAAAAATTCTTTTTGGGGTGCCTGAGTGGCTCAGTCAGTTAAACGTCCAACTTTAGCTCAGGTCATGATCTCACGGCTTGTAGGTTCAAGCTCCACATCAGGCTCTGTGCTGAGAGCTCAGAGCCTGGAGCCTGCTTTGGGTTCTGTGTCTCCCTCTCTCTCTGCCCCTCCCCCACTCACATTCTGTCTTACTTTCTCTCAAAAATAAACATCAAAATTTTTTTTTAAATCTTTAAAAATAATTTATGAAATATTTTAATGTCTTCATACTAATTCTTTACTCTTTGACATATATTTAACAATAAAAGTACATCTCAGTTCAGACATCACATCTTCATTGAATATATTTGATCTGTGTTCAGATTTCATAGTTTACATTTGAAAAAGGATACTCACATACACAAGTTGTTACAAAAATATTTTAGTGTTTTCTAGTAACTTGAGGAAAATAGTCATTTTCCTTTAATACTTACATCCATATTGACAAAATAGGTTAACATATTTTTAGAAAAACTGATTCAGATTTGAAGCAAATGCATATTACTTTCAAGACTACATCTGTCCAAATTAAGCAAATTCACTAATTTTTGCTTTAATGACCACAGAATTCAAAGGATCATTGCATATATCGAAAAAAAAGCCTAAATATTTAAATATCAACAAAGTTCTGCAAATTTGTCTTATGGATTTTATAGCCAATTTATATATATAATCAATTATGATTAAAATGTTTGTATGTTGAATCAGGTAGGAAATACATAAAATCAGTATTATGGATTTGTATTATGGAAAGTTTCCATTTCAACATATTCTTTTGCCTGCCTAACTAAGGAAAAAATAAACTTTCTTTTCTTAGAGATTCAATTTTATTTCATTCATGGCAGTGTGATATTGGTGAGGGAATATAAATTACAAGAGCACTTTTTTTTTTGTCTTGGATTATTGAAGCACTTCTTTCATTTTAAGAAAATCTAGAATTGAAGTTTATATTACAGTAAATATTGGAAAAACCTTTTTGTAACTCAAAGTAGTGATTATAAGAAAAGAACCATTTAAGATTACTAAATTCCTTGTCTTCTATTTTGTTCAGCAGCTCCATAAACTGACAATGTTTCAGAGCATGCAGATGCTATGTGCATGAAGAATGATATCCACGACACCTATCATAGAATGTCATTAAGAAAACTGTGAACAATATTCTCAGCATGTATTCAACAGTGGAAAAAAGCAAAGGAATTATTAGTCTCTTGTTTCAAAACTCCAATATGTCCAGAGGCGCCTGGGTGACTGTCGGTTAAGTGTCAGGATTTGATTTCAGCCCAGGTCATGATTCTCCTGTTTCATGAGTTCCAGCCCCGCATTGGGCTCTGCATTGATAGTGAGGAGCCTACTTGGGATTCTCTCTCTCCCTCTTTCTCTGCATCCCACACTCTCTTTCTCATTCAAAAAACATAAATAAATAAATTCCAATGAAACAGTATTTTCAGATCACATTAACTAGAACAGCATCCATTATACTAGAAACTAATTTTCATATCTGGCTGAATTCTCCACCAAACAATATAAAAATTGAAAAAATATCTATATCACAAATGGAATATCTTGGGCTAATAATTGACAATATTTCTTAGTAAATTGGAATCTTTTTGAAACAAAATGCATCCAAACAATAATTGTTGGGGTTTTTTTTATGTTGTACCTCACATCTATTTAAACAATATTATTAGCAATTTTTAAAATTTTAAATCGATATTTAATAAGATTCAAAAGGCCTAGAATTCTATGGAAATTTGCCTTTTAAGTTAAGGGGAGATTTGCTACTTTTTTTTTTAAACGTTTTTATTTATTTTTGAGACAGAGAGAGACAGAGCATGAACGGGGGAGGGTCACAGAGAGAGGGAGACACAGAATCTGAAACAGGCTCCAGGCTCTGAGCTGTCAGCACAGAGCCCGACGCGGGGCTCAAACTCATGGACTGTGAGATCATGACCTGAGCCGAAGTCAGACACTCAACCAACCAAGCCACCCAGGCGCCCCAGAGATTTGCTACTTTTTGAAAAATAACATTTTTAGTTTTTTTCTCATAGTTGTCTTAGCAAAATTTCCGTGTCTGAAATAATTTATTTATTTTTTTTACAAACTTTCCATGTAATAATTGTTTTCTTCTTTGGGCAATGATTTAACCAATTTTTCAGCTTGCAAAATACAGCTCAGATTTTTTTTTAGGTAATTAAAAAAATTTTTTGGACATTAAATTCTGATATTATGAAACAAATTTCATTAATTTATCTTTGACTTGAGAGAAAACTTATCAAATTCACTATATAATTGTTGAGGATGTCTCTTAGTAGACCCACTTTGTTTTCTCTATTGTGAAACAAAAGTCAGGATATTCTTTTGTTTTGTTCAACTTCAGCAAATAGTATTTTTAATTGTCATAAAATTTGTGCCTTCTTCCAGTGTCTTTTTCTTTACTGTTCTAGTCAGCATACTAGTTTCTGAAACTCCACTCAGTTCTCCATCTATACCATGCTTTTGTTTTAATTTTTTAAAAAATTTATTTTATTATTTTAAACTTGAAAATAATTTTATGATATAGTAAAATAACATATATTTCAAGTTACTTAAAAATTATAATTTACATAGGCTTCACTGTAACTCATGCAGGATTGTAGAATATTCAAGTAAATACATTATAATAGTACATCTGAGTGGGGAAAAAAAAATCATTCGAACTGAACCAAACTGTTGGCACCAGCTAATTTATGATGTTTTTATATGTAACTTTAGAAGGGTGCACTCATCCCAAGCACACAACACTAAAACGTGATACAATGGATACAGTGAAATGTAATCCTACTAAAACAAAGTTTTGTTTAATGGAAAAAATATTTCACACTGCCTCAATGTTTAATATGTTAATTCTATTAAAATTAAATTTAAAAATTTGTTCCTCAGTCTCACTATTCATATTGCAGGTGCTCAAAAGCTATTATGTGCTGAGGGGACTATTTTCTTATATGTAGCTATAGAATCTTTTCACAGAATTATGTAATACATGTAACATGTGACGAAGATCTCTGGGATGGAGAGGTATTTAAAAAGTGCAGGAAGAGACTGCAAACCTTTCTCATTATTCAGGGCCATTTTTCTATAGGTCATTATTTATGATTAATTATGCATTTTTTCTCAATACTGTTTCTTTTATAATTCATTATTTGAAATAGAAATGACCACAGAACAAAATAGGAGGGAAAGAGTGGGACTTTAAGGTCTTTAAATTTGCTTAAAATTTTTTTTAATGTTTATTTATTTTTAAGAGAGAGAGAGAGAGAGTGCAAGCACACACATGAGTGGTGTAGGGGCAGATAAGGAGGGAGACACAGAATCCAAAGTAGGCTCCAAGCTCTGAGCTTTCAGACTGACACAGGGCTCCAACTCAAGAACCGTGAGATCATGACCTGAGCTGAAGCTGGACATCCAAATGACCAAGCCACCAATTGCTCCTCTAAATTTGCTTTTAAATTGAAATTTTTATTTAAAAAAAATCAAGATTCAAGATTTTAAAGAATACATTTCAGTGCCTTTAAATATGTTGAAGTAAAATCTTTCCATACCCAATTTGTTGAGAGTTTTTGCATGTAAGATGTAAAATGTTATCAAATTCTTTTCCTGAATTTATCAAAATGATATGATTTTTATCCTTCATTATTTTAATGTGATATATCATATTTATGGATCTGCATATGTGAACCATCCTTGCATTCCAGGGTTAAAGATCACTTGACAATTATGTATGATCCTTTTAATGTGCTATTAAGTTTGGTTTGAATTTTCTTTTCCTGTAGTGTTCTTATCTTATTTTGGTATTAAGGGTCATGCTGGCCTTGTAAAATGAGTTTAGAAGTATTCCCTCCTTTTCAACTTTTTGGAAGAAAGTGAATAATATGGCATTACTTTTTTAAAAAATATTTGATAGATTTTACCAATGAGACAACATTGTTCCTAAGTTTTAGGTTTTTCTTGGTTAAGAAAATTTTATTACAGCTTCAATATCATTATTCATTATTTATCTGTTAAGATTTCCTATTTCCTCAAGGCTTAGTCTTAATAAGTTATATGTGTGTAGGAATTCATCCATTTCTTCTAGATTGTCCAATTCATTGGTGCATAATTGTTCATAGTAGTATCATGATTCTTAGAATTTCTATGGTATCAGCTCTAATGTCTCCTCTTCCATTTATAATTTTTATTGAGTCCTCCTTTTTCCTACTCAAAATAGTACTTGAAGTCCTAATGAGACAATTAGGCAATAAACAAAATGAAACGAAACAAAAAATGAAAAACCACACACAGAAAATACCCAAATCATAAAGAAAAAGTCTAGTTAAAATGCTAACTAACAAATAAACCATTACATAGGACATCTGCAATGAATGAAATGTTATATGTCTATTATACCTCAACAAAAAAATAGAAATAAAATGAAAGGAATAAATAAACTTGTCTCTGTTTGCAGGTGACATGATCATATACATAGAAAACCTACAGACCACCAAAAAACTATTAGAAATAATGAATGAATGGTTTTGGTAAAGTTTCAAGATACAAAAGTAACATCCAAAAGTCAGTTGTTTTTCTATACATTAACATTGAATTATCTGAAAAGGAAATAAAGAAAACTATCATTTCAATAGCATCAAAATCAATAGAACATTTTGGAATAAATTTAACCCAACAGGTGAAAGATCTATACACTTAAAGTTTTTGAGACATTACAGAAAGAAATTGAAGAAGAGAATAAAAGAAAAGATATCCTTGGTCTTGGATTTGAACAATACTCTTAAAATGTCCATATTCCCCAAAGCCATCTAAAGATTCAGTGCAATCCTTATCAAAACCTCTATGACATTTTTCATGGAAATGGAAAAAAAATCCTAAAATTTGTATGGAACCACAAAAGACCAGAAATAGATAGCCAAAGCAATCTTGAGAAAGAACAATAAAGCTTGAGACATCATACCTCCTAATATTAAGCTATATTACAAAGCTATAATAATCGAAATAACATGGTACTGGCATAAAAATAGACACATAATCCAGTGTAATAGAATCAAGATCCCAGAAATAAATCTAAGCATATATGGCCAATTAGTATTTGACCATGGATTTAATATTATTTGACAATGTTAATAATATTAATATAATTAAATATTTCAATAATATATGGTTATTAAAATTATTATAAAATTAGTATTAGTTGACAATGTTAATAAATATTAAATGTTTCAATAATATATGGTTAATAATATTTGGTTAATTAAAATTTAAGATTAATATATCCCATATATACAGATCCTGGGCTTACAATGGTTTAACTTGCAATTTTTCAATTTTGATGGTATAAGAGCTACACATACTCAGTAGAAATAATACTCTGAATTTTGATCTTTGCCTGAGTTAGTGATAGTACGATATTCTCTCAAGATACTGGGCAGTGGCAGTGAGCCACAGCTTCTAATCATCCATGTAGTCACAAGCGTAAACAACCAATACACTTACAATCGTTTTTTGCCGATACAATCTTTCCATTTTTAACTTTCAGCACAGCATTTAAAAAATTACAGGAGGGGCGCCTGGGTGGTGCAGTCGGTTAAGCATCCGACTTCAGCCAGGTCACGATCTCACGGTCCGTGAGTTCGAGCCCCGCGTCAGGCTCTGAGCCCCGCGTCAGGCGCTGGGCTGATGGCTCGGAGCCTGGAGCCTGTTTCCGATTCTGTGTCTCCCTCTCTCTCTCTGCCCCTCCCCCGTTCATGCTCTGTCTCTCTCTGTCCCAAAAATAAATAAAAAACGTTGGAAAAAAAAAAATAAAAAAAAAAAATAAATAAATAAAAAATTACAGGAGATATTCAATAATATAGTATAAAATAGGCTTTGTGTTAGATAATTTTGTCCAAATGTAAGTGTTCTGGCATGTTTAAGTAGGCCAGACTAAGATGTGATGTTCAATAGAGTAGGTGTATGAAATGCATTTTTGACTTAGCATATTCTCAATTTATAATGGGTTTAATGGGATATAACAATGATCATAAGTTGAGGAAGATATGTATTAAGGCATAGTTTCTTAAAATACATTGAAAGACATTTTCCTTATATGAATATATATGATTTTTGGCTTAAGAGATGGCAGTTTTATCACTTTTTTCAATATTTTAACTTCTTTATTATTAAAATCTGCTACATTTTATATTTCTCAGTAAGATATTTATTATATAAAGATTTTGAATCCCTAGTTTCTACATATTATGTAGCCCATTTTATATAATATGCAACCCTGTCTACATAATCATAATGCATATGTTGAGCCCTTATCTTCTTTTGACATTTGTTTTTCTGGGTTATTGTGGGGAAGAGAGATCAATCCAGTTTATACAGTTAGCTAATATGATCATATCATGAAAGCAATAAAAACAGTGTTTAGCTTTGCTCAAAATTAGATCCTGAGCTGGGTTTAATATGAGCCATAATTTCCTTTTTAAAAACATAATCCCATCCCTCAGAGAGGGACCATTCTTACAACATAGTTTTAAGAATGTTAGTAGTAATAAGCTTTAATACAGTAGACCTGTTTATCTAGGAAAGAACTTAATGAAATTGTGGCTATGGAAAAGTTTAACTGAAAAGGATTTCAGTCATAAAAACTAACAATTAAATTTAAGGAAATAAAAGACAAAAAATAGTTTGAGGATTAGGCATCACATGCAAAGTGGGAAAAAAATGATCTTGGTTAAACTGTGAGATTGCCAAAGGAAAGAAGGAGCAAAGCAATGTTGTATTCCAAAAATGTGCATACAAATTCAATTATTTAGAACTAAATAGCAACTTTCTTCTATTTTATTCTTTTCAAAATTGAAGTATAATAGATATACAAGAAACTGCACATATTTAAAGTACTTTTTTTAAGCTTATTTTATTTATTTTGAGAGAAAGAGAGAGTATGAGCAGGGTAGGGGCAGAGGGACAGAGAAAGAGACAGAGAGAGAGTCCTAATCAAGGTCCATACTATCAGCCCAGTGCCTGACACAGGGTTTGATTTCACAAACTGTGAGACCATGAACTGAGCCAAAATCAAGAGTCAATGCCTAACTAACTGAGCCAACCTAAAGTGGTGCCCCTAAAGTATTTAGATGCCCATAAAGTATTTTTTTGATGAGTTTTCACACACACACACACACACACACACACACAAAGCATTCACCACAAACAAGGTAACATATCATATCCATTATCTTTCAAAGTTTCCTTATGATTCCTGCTCTATTTTGTTATACTGTGGTAAGAATATTTAACATGAGATCTGCGCTCATATTTTTTAAGTGCACAATACAATATTGTTAACTATACATACAATGTTGTAAAATAGACCTTTAAGACTTATTCATCTCGCATAGCTGAAACTTCATAATCTTTGAAAGTACCTCTTCCCTCTCCTCATCTCCTAGAAACTTTGATTCTACTAACTGCTCTATAGTTCAATTATTTTAGATACAACATATGAGTAGAATTGTGCAATAGCTGTCCTTCTTGGTTACTTCCATTAGCATAATGTTACCCAGGCTCATCTATGTTGCTGCATATGGCAATATTTCCTTTTTTTTAAGGCCAAAATAATATTTCATTGTATGTATATACCACATTTTCTTTATCCATTCATCTACTTATGGACATTTAGGTTGATTCCATACATTGGCTATTATGAATAATGGTGCAATAAACATGGGAATGCAGATATCTTTTTAAGATCCTGATTTTATCAGTTGCATCTTTATACATCAACAATGAACTATCTGAAAAACGTATTAAGAAAGCAATTCTCTTTACAGTAGCATCAAAAATAATAAAATGCTTAGGAGTTAAGCTTAATCAAGAAGGTAAAACAGACTTGTACACTGAAAACTACAAAACACTGATAAATGGAATTAAAGATGATAAAATTAAATGGAAAAACATCCCATGTTTATGGGTTGGAAGACAATATTATTTAAAATTTTTTAATATTTATTTTTTAGAGAGAGACACAGAAACCGAAGCAGGCTCCAGGCTCCGAGCTGTCAGCACAGAGTCCAACACGGGGCTCAAAAACCCACAAACCATAAGGTCATGACCTGAGCTGAAGTCAGACGCTTAACTGACTGAGCCATCCAGGCACTATTGGAAGACAATATTAAGATGTCCGTAATACCCAAATCAACCAACATATTGAATGCAACTCCCATCAAAATCCCAATGGCACTTTTTTATAAAATTAGGAAAAAACAATTCTAAAATTCATATGGAACCACAAAATACTTCAAGTAGTCAAAGTGATCTTCAGAAAGAAAAATAAAGCAGAAGGCATTATACTTACTGATTTAAAAATATATTACAGGGGCTACTGGGAAGATGGTGGCATAGGAGGACGCTGGGCTCACCACGTCCTGCGGATCACTTAGGTTCCACCCACACCTGCCTAAATAACCCAGGAAATCACCAGAAGACTAGCAGAATGGATTATCCAGATCAAAGTGTAGACAAGAGGTCCACCTAAGAGGGTAGGAAGGGCGGAGAGGCAGTGCGCACTACACAGACTGGTGGGAAGGAGCTGGGGCAGAGGGGCAGCCCGCCAGCAAAGCAGAGCCCCCGAGTCTGGCTTGCAAAAACGGAGGGGCCAGACGGAATGTGTTCGGACAGCAAGTGGGACATAACATCTGGAAGGTTATAAGTTAACAGATCTGCTTGGAGAATGGGAGGGCTGGAGGACAACAGGAGGGAGAGTTGTTGAGCCCCAGACAACAGAGCGCAGCTTGGCGGGGAACAAAAGCACTCGCCAGCACCATCTCCCTCACCCATGCCCCAGCCAAAATCCCAAGGGAACCAGTTCCTGTCAGGGAACTTGCCTCCACTGTGCAAACTCCCAACGCTGTGTTTCTTCTTCTTCGGATCCATCCCTCCAGCGGGTCTGACTCACTCCTGGTGTTGCAGAGCCCCTCCCGAAGTGGATCTCCAAAGGAAAAGCGAGCTGAGCCTGCCCCTCTCACCCCTGTGCACTTTGCTGATCCACCCCAGCTAATACACCAGATCCCCAGCACCACAAGCCTGGCAGGGTGCAAGTAGCCCAGACGGGCCACGCCACCCCCACAGTGAATCCCACCCATAGGAGAGGGGAAGAGAGGGTACAGACCAGTCTGACTATGGCCGCAGTGGTGGGCTGGGGGCAGACATCAGGTCTGACTGCGGCCCCACCCACCACGCAAGTTATTCAAGACAGCACAGGAGAAGTGTCCTGCAGTTCTGCACCACTCCAGGGACTATGCAAAATGACGAAATGGAAGAATTCCCCTCAAAAAACCCTCCAGGAAATAAAGACAGCTAACAAACTGATCAAAAACGATTTAAACAATATAACAGAAAGTGAATTTCGAATAATAGTCATAAAATTAATCGCTGGGCTTGAAAACAGTATACAAGACAGCAGAGAATCTATTGCTACAGAGATCTAGGGACTAAGGAACAGCCAGGAGGAGCTAAAAATTGCTATTAATGAGCTGCAAAATAAAATGGAGATGACCACAGCTCGGCCTGAAGAGGCAGAGGAGAGAATAGGTGAACTAGAGATAAAGTTATGGAAAAAGAAGAAGCTGAGAAAAAGAGATAAAAAAATCCAGGAGTATGAGGGGAAAATTAGAGAACTAAGTGATGCACTAAAGAGAAATAATTTATGCATAATTGGTATTCCAGAGGAGGAAGAGAGAGGGAAAGGTGCTGAAGGTGTACTTGAAGAAATCATAGCTGAGAACTTCCCTAACCTGGGAAAGGAAAAAGGCATTGAAATCCAAGAGGCACAGAGAACTCCCTTCAGACGTAACTTGAATCGATCTTCTGCACGACATATCATAGTGAAACTGGCAAAATACAAGGATAAAGAGAGAATTCTGAAAGCAGCTAGGAATAAACGTGCTCTAACATATAAAGGGATAAGTGATAAGACTAGTGATGGATCTCTCTACTGAAACTTGGCAGGCCAGAAAGGAATGGCAGGAAATCTTTTATGTGATGAACAGGAACAATATGCAGCCGAGAATCCTCTATCCAGCAAATCTGTCATTTAGAATAGAAGGAGAGATAAAGGTCTTCCCAAACAAACAAAAACTGAAGGAATTCATCACCACGAAACCAGCCCTACAAGAGATCCTAAGGGGGATCCTGTGAGACAAAGTACCAGAGATATTGCTACAAGCATGAAACCTACAGACATCACAATAACTCTAAACCCATATCTTTCTATAATAACACTGAACGTAAATAGACTAAATGTGCCAACCAAAAGAAATAGGGTATCAGAATGGATAAAAAAACAAGACCCATCTATTTGCTGTCTACAAGAGACTCATTTTAGACCTGAGGACACCTTCAGATTGAGAGTGAGGGGATGGAGAACTATTTGTCATGCTAGTGGAAGTCAAAAGAAAGCTGGAGTAGCCATACTTATATCAGACAAACTAGACTTTAAATTAAAGGTTGTAACAAGACATGAAGAAGGACATTATATAATAATTACAGGGTCTATCCATCAAGAAGAACTAACAATTATAAATGTCTGTGCACTGAATATGGGAGCCTCCAAATATATAAAACAATTACTCACAAACATAAGCAACCTTATTGACAAGAATGTGGTAATTGCAGGGGACTTTAATACCCCACTTACAGAAATGGATAGATCATCTAGACACACGGTCAATAAAGAAACAAGGTCCCTGAATGATACAAGGGCCCTGAAACAAATGAAAATGAAAATACAACAATCCAAACGCTTTGGGATGCAATGAAGGCAGTCCTGAGAGGAAAATACATCGCAATCCAGGCCTATCTCAAGACACAAGAAAAATCCCAAATACAAAATCTAATAGCACACCTAAAGGAAATAGAAGCAGAGCAGCAAAGACACCCCATACCCAGCAGAAGAAGAGCAATAATAAAGATCAGAGCAGAAATAAACAATATAGAATCAAAAAAAAAAAAAAAACAACTGTAGAGCAGATCAATGAAACCAAGAGTTGGTTTTTTGAAAAAATAAACAAAATTGAGAAACCTCTAGCCAGGCTTCTCAAAAAGAAAAGGGAGATGACCCAAATAGATAAAATCATGAATGAAAATGGAATTATTACAACCAATCCCTCAGATATACAAACAATTATCAGGGAATACTATGAAAAATTATATGCCAACAAACTGGACAACCTGGAAGAAATGGACAAATTCCTAAACACCCACACTCTTCCAGAACTCAAACTGGAGGAAATAGAAAGCTTGAATGGGCACATAACCAGTGAATAAATTGAATCGCTATCAAAAATCTCCCAACAAATAAGAGTCCAGGACCAGATGGCTTCCCTGGGGAATTCTAACAGACATTTAAAGCAGAGATAATACCTATCCTTCTCAAGCTATTCCAAAAATTAGAAAGGGAAGGAAAACTTCCAGACTCATTCTATGAAGCCAGTATTACTTTGATTCCTAAACCAGACACAGACCCAATAAAAAAAAGAGAACTACAGGCCAATATCCCTGATGAATATGGATGCAAAAATTCTCAATATGATACCAGCAAATCAAATTCAACAGCTTATAAAAAGAATTATTCACCGTGATCAAGTGGGATTCATTCCTGGGATGCAGGGCTGGTTCAACATTCGCAAATCAATCAACATGATACATCACATTAATAAAAGAAAAGAAAAGAACCATATGATCATGTCAATCGATGCAGAAAAGGCATTTGACAAAATTCAGCATCCTTTCTTAATAAAAACCCTCGAGAAAGTCAGGATAGAAGGAACATACTTCAACATCATAAAAGTCATTTATGAAAAGCCCACAGCTAATATCATCCTCAATGGGGAAAAACTGAGAGCTTTTTCTCTGAGGTCAGGAACACGACAGGGATGTCCACTCTCACCGCTATTGTTTAACATAGTGTTAGAAGTGTTAGCATCAGCAATCAGACAACAAAAGGAAATCAAAGCATCAAAATTGGCAAAGATGAAGTCAAGCTTTCACTTTTTGCAGATGACATGATATTATACATGGAAAATCCGATAGACTCCACCAAAAGTCTGCTAGAACTGATACATGAATTCAGCAAAGTTTCAGGATACAAAATCAATGTACAGAAATCAGTTGCATTCTTATACACTAATAATGAAGCAACAGAAAGACAAATAAAGAAACTGTTCCCATTCACAATTGCACCAAGAAGCATAAAATACCTAGGAATAAATCTAACCAAAGATGTACAAGATCTGTATGCTGAAAACTACAGAAAGCTTATGAAGGAAATTGAAGAAGATATAAAGAAACGGAAAAACATTCCATGCTCATGGGTTGGAAGAATAAATATTGTTAAAATGTCAATACTACCAAAAGCTATCTATCTACAAATTCAATGCAATCCCAATCAAAATTGCACCAGCATTCTTCTCAAAGCTAGAACGAGTAATCCTAAAATTTGTATGGAACCACCAAAGGCCCCAAATAGCCAAAGTAATATTGAAAAAGAAAACCAAACCAGGAGGCATCACAATCCAGATTTTGGCCTCTACTACAAAGCTGTAACCATCAAGACAGCATGGTATTGACACAAAAACAGACACATAGACCAATGGAATACAATAGAAACCCCAGAACTAGATTCACAAAAGTATAGCCAACTCATCTTTGACAAAGCAGGAAAGAATATCCAATGGAAAAAAGGCAGTCTCTTTAACAAATGGTGGTGGGAAAACTGTACTGCAACATGCAGAAGAATGAAACTAGACCACTTTCTTACACCATTCACAAAAATAAACTCAAAATGGATAAAGGACCTGAATGTGAGACAGGAAACCATCAAAACACTAGAGGAGAAAGCAGGAAAAGACCTCTCTGACCTCAGCCGCAGCAATTTCTTACTTGACACATCCCCAAAGGCAAGGGAATTAAAAGCAAAAATGAATTATTGGGACCTCATGAAGATAAAAAAAACTTCTGCACAGCAAAGGAAACAACCAACAAAACTAAAAGACAACCAACGGAATGGGAAAAAATATTTGCAAATGACACATGGGACAAAGGGCTAGTATCCAAAATCTATAAAGAGCTCACCAAACTCCACATCCGAAAAACAAATAATCCAGTGAAGAAATGGGCAGAAAACATGAATAGACACTTCTTTAAAGAAGACATCCAGATGGCCAACAGGCACATGAAAAGATGCTCAACGTTGCTCCTCATGAGGGAAATACAAATCAAAACCACACTCAGATATCACCCCACGCCAGTCAGAGTGGCCAAAATGAACAAATCAGGAGACTATATATAGGTGCTGGAGAGGATGTGGAGAAACGGGAACCCTCTTGCTCTGTTGGTGGGAATGCAAACTGGTGCAGCCACTCTGGAAAACAGTGTGGAGGTTCCTCAGAAAATTAAAAATAGACCTACCCTATGACCCAGCAGTAGCACTGATAGGAAATTGCCCAAGGGATACAGGAGTACTGATGCATAGGGGCACTTGTACCCCAATGTTTATAGCAGCACTCTCAACAATAGCCAAATTGTGGAAAGAGCCTAAATGTCCATCAACTGAGGAATGGATAAAGAAATTGTGGTTTATATACACAATGGAATACTACGTGGCAATGAGAAAGAATGAAATATGGCCCTTTGTAGCAACGTGGATGGAACTGGAGAGTGTGATGCTAAGTGAAATAAGTCATACAGAGAAAGGCAGATACCATATGTTTTCACTCTTATGTGGATCCTGAGAAACTTAACAGAAACCCATGGGGGAAGGGAAGGAAAAAAAAAAGAGGTTAGAGTGGGAGAGAGCCAAAGCATAAGAGACTCTTAAAAACTGAGAACAAACAGAGTTGATGGGGGGTGGGAGGGAAGGAAGGCTAAGTGATGGGCATTGAAGAGGGCATATTTTGGGATGAGCATTGAGTGTTGTATGGAAATCAATTTGACAATAAATTTCATATGTTATAAAATAAAATAAAATAAAATAAAATAAAATAAAATAAAATAAAATAAATAAAAATGTTTTACAAAGCTACGGATATTAAAACAGTATAGTACTGACATAAAAACAGACATAGAAAACATTGTGTCTCAACTCCCTCCATTCCAATTGCCAGTTATTACTCCAGAGCATCAGGGCTAGTCTTCCAGTTCCTTTTGCTGACAAAGTGGTATGTCTCTCTGCTGCCACTGCATTTGAGTGAAGTAAAAATAGACACAGGAAATAATAGAATAGGAATAGAATAGCCAGCAATAAATGGAGATGATCAACTGATCTTCAATAACAGTGCCAAGAATCACAATAGAGAAAGGACAGTTTTGTCAACAAATGGTACAAGGAAAACTGTATATCCACACACAAGAGATCTGAATTGGACCCTTATCTCACACCATTCATAAAAACCAACTCAAAATAGACTTGAACATAAAACCTGAAACTGTAAACCTCCTAGAAGGAATCTTGGGGAAAAGCTTCTTGATATTGGTCGTGGCCATGATTTCTTGGATATGACACTAAAAGTATAGTCATCAGAAACAAATACAGACAAGTGGGACTACATGAGACTAAAACATGTGTACACAACAAAGAAAACAAATGACAGAATCAAAAGACAACCTATGAAGTAGGAGAAAATATTTGTAAACCATATATATAAAGCATTAATATCCAAAATATATAAATGACTCCTAAAATTCAATAGCAAAAAACAAAACAAAATAAAAAATCAAATAACTCCAAATAATCTGATTTTAAATATGGGCAAGAGACTTGAACAGACATTTCTTCCAAGAATACATACAAATTGTGAACATGTGTGTAAAAAGATGCTCAATATCTCTAGTCACTAAGGAAATGCAAATCACGACTACAATGAGATATCAACTTAGAACTTTTAAGATGGTTATTATCAAAGAAGCAACAAGAGTCAGTGAGGATGTGGAGAAATGGAAATTGGCAGAACCATTATGTAAAACAGTATGGAAATTCTTCAGAAAATTAAAAATAGAACTACCATATGATGTAGCAATGCCACTTCTGGGTATATATACAAAAGAATTAAAATCAGCACCTCCAAGAGTTATCTGCAATTTTCTTTAGAGGAGATATTATTAATAGAGATCAAGCTGTGCTCTTGAAAGAAATCTTGCCAAAACTTCCAATTATGAATATTTATACTTATTTTTCCTCAAGAAGTCACAAAATGGTTTAAGTATGGGGAACAAAAGTAAAGACATTAGAAAAAAGCAAAATGTTTTCTGTATTATTCTTTTTTAAATTGAATGACACCGTAATAATCCCAAGTAAAATAATTAATGTTTTAGCCTTACGAAGATGGCCAAATTATTTTCGATGTGCTTATTTTTTCTCTTTCACCCAATATTCAATTCTTCAATGCTATGGCAATGGAAATAGTAGTGCTATTCTGATCGTATATTGCTGTACTTTGTAACATGAAATGAAGGCCATATAAATACACCAAATACGTGTGCCAAGTCATTGTTTTGAAGTTCAACTTTAATACACATAACAACAATCAAACAACAAAAGTTCTGGAAAGCCAATTCTGTGTGTGTGTGTTTATGCTCCTAGCAGTGTAAGGGACATTTGGAGAATCTTTCCAAAGAATACATTTGTCATGAACACTTTCAGCCAGTAATTAACAGGAGGTTGGCCTCATGTTGCCAAAAGCCAAAATAATCTGTATAGCTTTCTCCACATGTTATACACATTTTGCCAAGACTTGTAGAAGAAAAGTTTCCACAGTGTCTGCAAAGATATGAGTATAATTTACTGAGAGAAATGGAATTAAAAAGTTGTTTTGTTAAGCAAAGTTATGAAGACACTGAGAATTTGCTGCAATTAGTACACCAACATAAATAAGTAAGTAAGTAAATAAATAAATAAATAGCCTGACACGGACCAGTGTGGCTCAATGTGGAGCATAACATTAGCTCACTGAAGTTATTCATTAAATAGTCATTTTATAAATGCTGGTGTGGACTTCACTTAGTACTTCATTTAGTACTAGCAATGCTCAGGCAAATAAATAGTTCCTCTTCTCAAGGTATTTTCATAATTAGCAATGGTCCCCATCTTTTCTTCAGTGGGAACTAATATTCACATGTGTTAGTCCATGGTTGTGAGCATAGCCAAGTCAGCTGTAAGCCAACATAATGGGGTAGGGATGTGTTATGTACTGAACTGTGTCCCTTTAAAATGCACATGCTGAACCCCTAACCCTCAAATGACTATAGTTGGAGATAAGGCCTTTAAGGAAGTAATTTAAGGTTAAATGAGGTCACAAGGGTGAAGCCCTAATCCAATAGGACTGGTATCTTTATAAAAGAAAGAGACATCAGAGTGTGTTCTCTATCTCTACTGCTAAACAGGGGAAAAACCATGTGAGGATATAATAAAAAGGTGGTCATCTGTGAGCCAAGGAGCAAGGTCTCACCTTAAGCCAACCAGAAGAAATCAAACCTGATGGCATCATGGTGCTGGACTTTTGACCTCCATAAATGTGAGAAAAATGCATTTCTGTCATTTAAGGCATCCATTCTGTGGCATCTTGTTATGGCAGCCCTCGTAAACTAATGCAGGATATTTGTATCACAGCATCGCAATAATTTACAACTTCCGTGACTATGAATATTAAGTCATCAAAGGTTACTCACTACCGGATATATGATCAGTTACATGTCATATATAATTTCATATATTAGCTACAACCTCACCTCTCTCTTTCACACTCAGATGAACATATCCGAAAAGCGAGGCAGTATTACTAAAACTGATTTTCAATCTGCTGTTTTTATTGTAAAAATTAGTTGATAGTGAAATGCATTAGTTATCTGTAACAGAAAGAACATGCCAAGGTACCTCAAATAGATCCCATCAGTGATATGCCTTAATGACTGACAATAAATAAATAACCTTGTAGAAAGAGAACCAGATCAAAAAATCAAAGAATACATGGAGAAATATGTCAATAGATATGCTAAGCCTGCCCAAACTTATATAATAAAAAAATTATAAAAAACCACCTTTTAATTATACATCTGTATTGTTTTTGTTATAGATTTTTAGACAGAAGGTCTCTCTTTTATTCATGATATACAGATAATTATATAATCAGAATTTAGTTGTTCGCAAAAGTTTTTGTTACTACAAATAATAAATGGGACCTGTCTTACAAAGTATGCACAGTTAGTGGCAGATGGCGGCCCCTCGTCCATACAAGGGTTTAAAGTAAGTAAATACATATCTTTTGGTGTCCCACTCTCTTTCCTGTACTTTTTTCTGCTTTAGCTGTACTATTTCATAATTCATTAGCAAAAAAAGTAAACTTTACTTTTACAGATCCTCATTTTTCTGATCCCATGAACTTGCCATAAGTACTTCACAAGATTGTTGTGATGAGGTGATTCAGCACCTAAAACAATTTTTAGTCTAGAGCATCACTCAAAACAATAATTTTTCTTTCTGTACTTTCTTTCTTTCTTTCTTTTCTGACCTTCTTTGTTGTAGAAGTCTAGAAGCTTAATGCTCTTTTTCCTCTCCACTCTCATTCATTTAAAACTCATGCATAGTATGGTGTAAAGGACTAAATTATACCATCAGCTCTTACAAAGTGTGAGGAAGATTTTGCTTTCGAAAGACAAGACTCTTTTCTTGCCAAATCAAATATGCAGTAGCTCAGTGGGGATTTCTAACATCAGTATAATGATGGAGGAGATTGAGGAGATAAGAAGCGCGGAAGGGCTCCTTGTCTCTTTTCAACATATATTAATTGTACTTCTCAAATAGAGGGGTTAGTTGCCCTAATCCAAAAATGTGTCATATTTATATTGTATAAAGAGCACAGTAGTTGCAGCCAGTTGGCTGGCTGAATTCTCAGAATGTTAACTGCTAACACTGATTAAATCAAGACAAAGTTAAACTACTACCCAACTTTGTAAATACTAAATGGGAGTATGAGAGAGGGGACTATATTGGCAACAGTGTCTGACATTTGACAAATATACGAAAAAGCCTTCATGTCACCATATTTGATTTTTTATTAAAGGAACTTAATGCTATTCTTTGCGCAGCTGTCTGTACACCAAGGTCTGGTCTCATTTTGGATTATTACCTTTGATTCTCCTTATTTGGTGTATGTCAAATGCTTTATCAGTGCCCAATTCTGCACTACCTGCCCCTCTGCTGATTTCATTTTCTTTTACATCTTGCATTTTCTGGCCTCTCTGATGTCTATTTTTTGCACTGAATTTATATGTAATCATTAGCAGATTATACAGAAAATAACTCATGGTATTAGAGAACTACCAAATATAACCTATCATATTCATAGCTTTCTTTTATTTCCATTCCCCAGTAATACATACATGTGCATGCCTGTGTGCGTGCATAGGCATGTGTACACACACATGCACACAAATCCTATTTTTAATTGAAAGCTTTGCCATCTGGCTCATATGAAATAAAGTAGATAAGCCCATTATTCCATCTTATCACATCTATAGAAATAGTTCCAATTTAGTTTTCATTTGTGTTTTTTTGAAGAGTTAGAGAACAAAGTATCAAAACAAGGACTTTTCATTGGAGGTTAGATGTAATTGTTTTTTAGCTTTATTGTGGAAAATAATGCTATCTAGGATTCTAGACCCCCACCAAAAATTCATAGAATTTCTAAACTGTATTAGTTTCCATTACATAAATTATTCTACACTCGTAAGACAATATGGTATAGGCACAAACCAATGCTACTTCATTAAATATGGGGACTAAAGACACGAAGCCATCAAAATAATTACCTTCACTGTGGATTTTACTCTCAGAGTGGAACTGACCTTAGGCAAAATGATGAAGTCTGTATTCAGAGATGCCCTCCATACTCCAGCTCTTCTCATCAGTTCTGTTATCTGATCCCCAAAAGCAATCCCCTGGCAAAGACTCTCAGCTGGGACATCACGATGTTCCTCAGTTGATTATTTGTTGACATCTCCCTGGCTCTTCTCCAAATCAAAAGTTATCCACCCAGTGCTCAGTCATCTATCTGCTTTCTCAAGGTAAAAAGGAAAAGACAAACAAAAACAAAAAAAAACAACCTATGCTAAAATATTAGTGTCGACTACCCCTTCATAATATCATACATTCATTTCACATAGTGCTTATAAAAATAAATGTGACAACAGTAGACAATTGAAAAAACTTTTTTGGATGGTCACTTATTTATCCACTATTCACCAACCATCTCAAATAGGAGGTTTCCTACTCCCCCTGTGATATCAGTAGATCTATAATCTCATTAGCCACAGTGGTAATATGGGGATGAATCATATCAATATGAATTGAAAAAAGAAGAGGGCTGCAGAATGGGGCATATTGGTATAGTGAGAAAACACAGGGATTTTAAAATAAGTTGGATTAGAAACTGCCAGCTGGGTAAAGTATATATAATGTTGGGGAATTAATTTATTTGACTTCTTTAAAATTCAGAAAATGGGGAAAATTAAGGCATCCACACACAGGGTGGCTCTGAGGATTAAGTGGAATGATGCATTAGAAATTCTTCAAAACATATTAACGAACAAGATAATTATCATTTTAATTATAATCACTTTAAAACAGAATTCTGGGGTAAAAAAATCTCTAGAGTTCACAGTCGATTGGGCAATTTATAAATGTAGTATTGTTGTAACACAATTATTAGCCTTTTTGTTTTTATGAATATCTTTGCTATCTGATCAATTGTTGTTAAATTCAAGTACCCCTGAGTTAAATAAAGCCATGCAGAAAGATTCAAAGAAATACCTAATATTTGTTGGGAAAAATAAATCAATGCATTTTTCCTTAGCAGTATTTTTTTTTCCTGAAAATATGTTAGACTAGGACAGGGGAAAACAAGAAAGGGACCCAGAGAACACAGTATGGAGGGAGCCAAATTTCTGATATGGGAACAGGAAGTAGGGACACCTGTGGTGAAGTTCATGTACTACAGAGAAAACCAGCACCAAATTAATTTTGAGTATGTACCTCCTGCTGAAGCACCATCTGTGAATAACCCACCATTTCACTGTCCTTTACCATTGGAAGTCCAAAGGTTTTAGTCACACTGTGTGGAGATAAAGGCTGCTGGATAAACTTCAATCTCCAATCAAGATAGAATTAAACATATTAGGTGCAAATATCCCATTAGTTAGGGAACTAGTGTATACCCATCACTTATGTATATATTACCTAGTTTTATCTCCAGGACAATACTAAGTAATAGATATTATTAACCTAATTGCACAAATGAGTAACTAAGGCTTTATTTTCTTCATTTTAAGTACTTTGCTCGATGTTACATATGTAGTGCAGGTGGAATAGACATGTGTCTAAATGATTCCTTGATGTGCTCAGGATTAATCCTGCAGTTATTGTTTATCCTCAGAGAGGTAATGGTGACAAAAACCCTGGACATAAGAGGAGGGACAAAAAGAAACCTTTGAAATTCAGTAGGATAATGTTATAACTTCATATTTAAAAAGATATCTCAGACACATGAAGACAAATATTGTGTGATATCACTTACATGTGGAATCTAAAATAGTCAGACTCAAGCAGAAAGTAGAAAGGTGGTTGCCAAGCACACTTGGGAGTGTGGGAGGGGTATAGGGTTCAAATTTCAGCTATGCAAGATGAATAAATTCTGGAGATCTAATGTATAGCATGGTGACTATAATTAACAATACCATATTGTATACTTGAAATTTGTTTAGAGGGTCAATCTTTCAAAAAATGAAAGAAAATATTAAATATATGAGATAATAGATATGATAATTAGCTTGATTATGGTGATCACAACACGACATACATGAATATAAAAATATCAAGTTGTACACCTTAAATACATACAAATTTTATTAGTCAATTATACCTCAATAAGCATAATAAAGTACCCCATGCTCCAAATGTATGGATATTTTAATATGATGATATAATATGGTATTTCTAAAGTATGAAAAGACAAAGGCAAAAAAATGGGGAGAAGACTACAGCAAAGAAAAACAAAAATAAAAATGCAAGAGCTAGAAAGCACATCTGAAAAAAAAAAAACTAAATACTGAGATAAATTTTGATAGCAAGAAAACATCCAATCTATACTACAGAATCCCCCAAGTAATTGCTGACATCAGGTATGTCCTGAGTGATGCTGGGGTAAAGATGACAATGAAGCCAAAAGGATTTTGGTACACATTTTAAGAAAAAAAAAATGCACCCCCTGTTAATGATCTCTTTTCCTACTTTGGAGAGACAACTGACTCTCTTCTATAGTCATTCTGGGCTTTTATTTTTTAAAATACCATACTGGGTGACTTATAAACAGCAAAAAATATATTTCTCAGATTTCTGTAGACTGGGAAGTCCCAGATCAAGGGACTTGATTGTCAGTCTGGTGAGAACTCGCTACTTGGTTCACAGATGGCTTTTTGCTTTGTCCTCACATGGGAAAATGGGTAGGGGAACCCTCTGGGTCTCTTTTATGAGGGAGCTAATTGCATTCATGAGGGCACTACCCTTATGACCTAATCACCTACCAAGGGATGCACTTCCTAATACCATCACATTGAAGATTAAGTATCAACTTATAAATTTTAAAGGGACACAAACCTTCAGTCTATAGCATTCTCCCTCTTTATTACTGGTATACAACTAAGGAAACTATAAAATAGAGATTATTTAAATTAAGGAAATAAGGTCCATTTGAAAGTGGAGAATTAAATAATACTTTACATATTAAACATTGTGATGCTCGGGGCGCCTGGGTGGCTCAGTCTGTTAGACGTCCGACTTCAGCCCAGGTCAGGATCTAGCGGTTTGTGAGTTCGAGCCCCGCGTCGGGCTCTGGGCTGATGGCTCAGAGCCTGGAGCCTGCTTCTGATTCTGTGTCTCCCTCTCTCTCTGCCCCTCTCCTGTTCATGCTCTGTCTCTCTCTGTCTCAAAATAATTTATCTCAAAAATAAATGAACGTTAAAAAAAATTTAAATAAAATAAAAAAAAAAAAAACATTGTGATGCTCAGGCATATTTTCTCCCAAATCACAAATTGCTGGAGGTCAAGTGAGAGTTTGAAAGATTCTTCTCTGGGGAATATAGCTAGCTCAAGAGAAGATATATGCCAATATTGGAGTTCTTCTAACAAAACACCCCTGGGTTATTAGCCTCATCCATTTGCAAAAAACTTCAAATTAATTTTTCAGGCTTATTTATGAATATGAACTGACAGCCAACAATCACCTGAGGAAACCTCTAATAAGAGAGACAGAGACAGAGACTGTGTCTGGAGAGAACAGGGAGAAAATGAAGTTGCATTATGTAAAGATAGGTTAACACTTTCATAAAGAGTTGAATGTACATACATCTATCACATGACCCAGCCATTATCCCTAGGCATATACATAAGATAAATGAAAGCATATGGTCCTATGTAGACTAGAACATGAACTTTCACAGCAATAAATTGTGATACAGCTATATAATGGAATACTATTTAGCAAGAAAAAGGAAAGAAATATTTGTTCAAGTAACAACATGGATGAATCTATAAATAATTGTGCTTAGTGAAATAAATCAGACAGGGGCGCCTGGGTGGCTCAGTCAATTAAGCGTCTGACTGCAGCTCAGGTCATGATCTCACAGTCCGTGGGTTTGAGCCCCTTGTCGGGCCCTGTGCTGACAGCTCAGAGCCTGGAGCCTGATTCAGATTCTGTGTCTCCCTCTCTCTCTGCCCCTTCCTTGCTCATGCTCTGTCTCTCTCTGTCTCAAAAATAAAAAATAAAAACATTTTTAAAAATTTAAAAAAAAAAGAAATAAATCAGACAAAAGAGAATAAGATACTATTTATATGGCCTTCTTGAAATTAATATACAGTTAGAGAAAGTAAACCAGTGGTAGAAAGCATGGGGGTCAGGATGAGGATTACAGAACAGGACGTGAGGTAGAGATTTTAAAATGGAGCACAAGAACGCTTATGGGGGTGATGGATAAGTTCTTTACCTTGATTATGATGATGGTTTAAAGTTTGTGACAAAATTTATAAGTTGTATACTTTTCAAATTTGTGCAGTATTATTTATGCTAATCCTATTTCAATAAACCTTTTAACAAGTAAGTACATGAGTTTTGTTGTGACAGTCTTTTAAACACAGATTTTTAGGGGAAAAAATGCCAGATAGAAGGAAGAGGCGCACTTTGGCAATAAGTTGGTGTTGTGGGCTGAACTGAGGTCCCTCAAAATCCATACACTGAAAACTTAACACCTCTAGCTGTATTTACAATAGGGCCTTTAAAGAAGTAAATAATGTTAAATGAGGTCAAAAGGGTGAGGCACTAATTCAAAAGGACTGGTATTCTTAAAAAGAAGAGGAAGACACCAGAGGTGTGCCTGCAGAGAGAAAAGGACATGTGAAGAAACAATGAATGGCCATTTGCATGGCAAGAAGAGAGGCCTCTGGAAAAACCATACTCACCATAGTCATCTTGGACTTCCAGCCTCCAGAAGGTTAAGGAATAAAATTTCTGTTAAGCCACCCGTTCTGTGCTATTTCTTTATAGCAACCCTAGCAGACTGATACGGTTGGTGAAAGTGTGTGAGGGGGCAATGAAGGGAAAATTTGTATCCTCCAAGACAAAAGAGAACCAAAATCTTAAGAAATAGAAACTATCCTAAGTAAATATATTCAGAAAAGTCTTTGGATTCTGTATCTTGACAAAAGAGGTCATCACTGAGATTAGGTATATTATGATCCATCTTAACAAATAAATCATCTGGAAAAGGCAGTCACTCTGATTCATTAACTAAAAAATGAAAATAAAAACACCCAGAACACATTAAATCAACCTCTCCTCCTCAATATAACAATTAAGCAAAAGATACTCCAAACTGAATATATTCAAGCAAGAATTCTGAGATACAAAAAACGTCCTGTATCAAACATTTAATTTTTATGAAAATAATTTTAAAGTTGGATAACAGGAAAATATGAATACTAATTGAAACCAAGAAAGAAATTGAAGAGAAATAACATAAATAAAAAATAAAGTTCAGAAAAGGAAGTAGGTTCAAATTAAAATTTAGTAAGAAGCATTGACGTGAGGCATTAAAACAATCAAGAGAATTAAAATTAGGTAAAGAAGTAAAAACAGAAAGAATGTGGTAGAAATAAAAGGCAAGAAAACAGGAAAAAAAACACTCATATTGTTTCATTTCCTGAAGAAAAGAACTAATATAATGCAAAGCAAAATGGGGGGAATAATCCTAAACAATTTAATGATAATCTGAGAAAACTTTCATGGGAAAAATAGAGACCTAAGTCTACATACAGAAAGGATCTACAGGGTATCTGAAAAAAACTACACCAGAAAAAGGAACCCTAAGACATACACAAATAATCTATTTGACTTCAAATAAAAGGGAAAGAATTCCTTCAGATCTCCGGGCAAAGAGATCAAATAACTTACCAAAAAATAAAGAAAAATCAGACTGACCCAGCTTTTCAAAATAACATATAAAGTAAAGCTACAATAAAGCAGGATTGAACAAAACAAAGCAAATACACAAAAACCTCACAGGAGAAATTATGAAATAAGTATTATTTATCCAGCCAAGCTGTCCTTTAAATATCAAAGTTATAGAAGACAATGTTTTAAATGCAAGAAAGTAGACAAGACTGCATCCACGAGCACTTCTTACAGAATTCAATAGAGAATGAGATTCACCCAATCAATTAACAATAGAGAAAAACATCAGCAAACGGTCTGATAATAAGCATTTTAATTTGTGTAAATACAGATCAAAGGTAAGGATAAGTTAGAAGCCCAATGTCCAAATATTATATGTTTTAACAAAGTAAAAAATAATGCAATAAAAATGGGAGGAGAAGAAAAAAGAAGTAGAAAAGTAGAATAATTATTGATGCTTGTGGAGAGACAATGAATGGCCTTTAGAAAGTATTATCAAAACTTGACAAACCTGAATGTAAAAATGTTATAACCCACAACAAAATATACAAATGATAAACATATAAATCTTAAATATTATATTAAGATATAAGTAATTTGCATTTTCTATGGATATAAAACTAACTTAAAAAAGAAAGAATACACAGTTGTTAGAGAAAGAAACATCACAAACATGTCACATAATTATAAAATGTTATTACAGAGTAGGTATCAAACATTCAATCATATCAATAAAAGTGAATGGACTCTTCTCTTTGTTAAAAGTAAACAAGTTTCAGTTTAGCATATAGAGCAAAACCCATGCTGTGCACAAGTCAAACACCTAAAACAAAGTTATGGTGAAAAGCTAAAAGAAGACATGAGTAAAAATTTGCCAGACAAAGAGAGAGGTAACAGGGAGAAACAGGGAGACTATTTCTTCCATTTTCCTTGTTGCTGTGACCTCCAGCTTACAAACTCCTGCTTAGCCCTGCACATAGGCATGTTATAGCTAAGATGTACAAAACTGTTTTCACCTGAAACCTACCTCACCTGAGGAGATAAGGAAGTATGTACAGAAATAACTATGCTATGTTTAAGATTTACAGGAAGGACGTGGTCAGATTCTTGAATGCAAAGATAACTGCCCGGGGACAAAAAAAATACATGACCTTCCTCAGATATCTACAGACATCAGTCACCTTTTGATTCCTACCCCTTCCTGCCTCCCTTCCCCCTCATCCTGACATAAAAGAAACAGATCTTATGCTCTAGGAGATTTTTTTGGGGGCGGGGGGCAATGATCTGTTGTCTCATCATTTTGCTGACTTTCCAAATAACATCACCTTCCTTACTCCAACATCTTGCCTCTAGACTTACTAGCCTGTTGTTAGGTGAGCAGAACAAGCTTGGACTAGCTTACAGAAATAGTAAGTACCAAGAAGTAGTGAAACTGATACTGCACATAGAACTCAAGATAAAAAGAACAATTGTGAAAAATAAGGATAGCTTTCAATGCTAAACGTCAAAGTCACAAGAAATATATAGCACTTACAAATATATACACCAATTTGCACAGCAACTTCCTTTATGAAATAGGCATTTTTAAAAATACAAAGAAATATAAATAGATATATCCTAATAATCAGAAAATTTAATATACCATTTCCAGACCAAGAAATTTTCCCTGGACAAGAAATATATAAGGAAGATAAAAGTTCTAAATAACATACTCAGATTGACTTAATTGATTTTGTCGAACTGCAGAAAATAAAAATAGAAAATAGCTTCTAAGTGTCCCTCAAATAGTCAAAATTTGGTCACATATCAGGCTACAGAGAAAAGATCAGATTCCATAAAGTAGAAATATTGCAAAAAACACTATGTAGTCACAAAGCAATAAAACATGCAAGTGTTAACTCCCCACCCACGCCACCACCACAAAAAAAGGCTCTTTTTCCTGGAAATTAATATTTTCCCTATCCCAGATTCATCCTAATCTCTTTTCTATGGCTTCTAGGCCTATTAATATAATCAGGTCTCAACAAGATTTATGTTAATTTGGTGGGAAAAGAGTTGCAGAGCATCACTAACAGGTACCAATAGGAAATGAGAGAACATTTCTGGTAGCAGATCTTCAGGGTGTTATACAGGAGAGAACATAGAATATAATTCTGGATAAGGGAGAAATTTTTGATATGAGGCACCTTCCCTTGACTCAGAAGTTAACATCCTGCAGAACATTCAGAACTGGTCCCAATATGCCACCTGCCTAGTGGCTTGGAGTAGAGAAAAGAAGTGTTGGCTTACCATAATTGTACTAGGAGCTAGAACTGACTGGGTATTAAAAAAGGAGTCGGAAAACTAAAAGACTTAGACATGCTAGAATAAATTTGTTGTGTAAGGACAGGTTATTAGGAGACAGTCCATTTACTAATTCAAAAAGGAATTTGCTAGTCAGGAAATCACTAATATCAGTGTAGGTTGTAATCTTGTATAGAAAATGGTTGGCGATAGGGGAATATTCTTTTGAGCTGGACTTTCTGATGTCCATGGAAATGATAGGCTTTTGGAAAAGCAGATGCCAAATGGCAGCATTTAAGTATAGGAGGTGAAGTGGATATTAGTACGGTAACAGAGAATAACAAAATGGCCCTAATGTACAGTCATCTGAGAATATCATTAATAGGTCAGGGTATTCTGAAGGGAAAATATAGATGGGCAATCAACAGGAGCATTGCTTGAACTACATAATCAAAACATTTTCAAGAGTGATTGAAATGTAGATGTTAGAACAAGTTTCAAACAAATTACTGGATAAATAATTTTGATATGCACATTAAGGAGGAAATAATTTAGCATTGATGGTGAATGAATAATATAAAACAAGGAAGAAACTAAAGAATATTATGCTAACACATATCAGAGGACTATGCATTGTATATTGTATAAAGACAGCTGAAGGTAAAAAATATATTGTTTAGGTACATATATAGAAATATAGGGTTTTAAACTATAAGAAAGCAAGGACATGATTACATCAAAATTCTGAAAAGGGAGGCGCCTGGGTGGCTTAGTAGGTTAATCGTTGGACTTCGGCTCAGGTTATGATCTTATGGCTGATGGCTTCGAGCCCTGCATCAGGCTCTGTGCTGACAGCTCAGAGGCTTGAACCTGCTTTGGATTCTGTATCTCCCTCTCTCTCTGTGCCCCTTCCCTGCTCACACTCTGTCTCTCCATCTCTTAAAAACAAATAAACATTAAAAATTCTTTTAAAAAATTCTGAAAAGGGGTTTCTTTTAATGACTAAGAAGAGGATATATCCAGGGAAAGGCCAACAAAGGTCTTCAAAGTTATCTATAATATTCTATTAATCTGTGGTTGTTCAAGTGTAACTTTAATATATTAAAAAATTAATTTGATATTATCAATTTAATTAATATATAATGAATATATGTTATTAACATTATTTGGTATGTATACAGTGCACACAGGCAATAATAATTATGTATGTCAAGAGGAAAATGATAAATTAAGTTGTGCTATAGTCATACAAAAGAATATTACACAGGTTTTAAAAAGAATACTATAAATTTCATCAAGAAGCATAAATCTTAGTATTAATCAAATAAAGCGACTAAATAATTGTTTTAAAAGTGCTATTTAAGAAACTGAGGAAATATAAGTGCAATTTGTAATAAGCATAAAATTTGAAAGCCACTGGAACACAACATCTGGTTTAAGTTGGATAAAATTTTCAGATATTGGTAGTAAAAAAAATTACCAATAAACTAATTTAAAAGACAACATCAAAATATTTACATCTAAAATAACACCAAAAGGTAAGATATCTGTATTTACCCAAAGCTAAAGAAACAATTTTTAAAAGATTTGTTAGTATCAGACTTTGCCAAGAAAAAATGAAAGTGCCAAAACAGGTATTTATACCCACTGATGGAAGGAACATAAATTATATTTTAGAAAGGTTGTTTGAGTGAAAATATCTGGTACCTATCTTTCTCTGTATGACTTATTTCACTTAGCATTAACACTCTCTAGTTCCATCCACATTGCTACAAAAGGCCATATTTCATTCTTTCTCATTGCCAAATAGTATTCCATTGTATATATAAACCACATCTTCTTTATCCATTCATCAGCTGATGGACATTTAGGCTCTTTCCGTAATTTGGCTATTGTTGAAAGTGCTGCTATTCACTCTCGTGTGGATCCTGAGAAACTGAACCGAAGACCATGGGGGAGGGGAAGGGGAAAAAAAAAGTTACAGACAGGGAAGGAGGCAAACCATAAGACTCTCGAAAACTGAGAATAAACTGAGGGTGGATGGCGGGTGGAAGGGAGGGGAAAGTGGGTGATGGGCATTGAGGAGGGCACCTGTTGGGATGAGCACTAGGTGTTGTATGGAAACCAATTTGACAATACATTTCATATTAAAAAAAATATATTAAAATAAATAAATAAATTGAAGGCATTAAAAAGAAAAGAAAGGAAAAGAAAAGAAAAGAAAAGAAAAGGAAAGAAAGATTGTTTGATTTAGTACTTTAAGTCTCCTAACCTAGAGTATATCTACAAGGATACACAGAAACTTGTACACTACAAGACAGTGCTTGTCTTAGGGAGGAGGACATGGGTGCCTGGAGGATAATAAAGGGAGGTAAGTTTGCTCTCATTACATATTCTTTTGTAACTGTTTAAATGTGTACTAATTATATGAATAGTTTCCTATAAAAGAGGAAAATATTAAAATGAAACAAATAAATGTACATATGCCTCTATTTTATGTTATTTCATGGTTGGAAATATAATGAGCGTATTAAATAAACTTTTATAACATTGCTTCTCAGGATATACTTAAGCTAAATGTTTATTTAATGTTACCTTCAAAAAGTAATAAGAAAATGAGTATAGGTGCTATGCACCCACAGCAAAAATTATGAAGTTGGCCTGCAAATGATTGCAGATTTGAGTAATGCAGGAATGCTCTGTTACGGCCTAATCTGCAATGCTCACCTTCCCTGGAGTTGCAGTGATTGTATTTTAGAGGGTGAAAAATGGAGTTTCCTCTTGTGATGAGTTCTCCGAATCTAGCAGACATTTAGGAAAGTTTGTTTCTATTTTTGTTTTTTCCCTGAGGGCCCTTTCTCAATCAGCTTCTTAAATCAGGTGCATCATAGCATTTCTATTTATTTGAAAAGTACTCTATACAGTTATTTTATATATGATTTTATATATGCTTTTTAACAATCCTGAGAGGCAAACAGCTGGTAGTTGTTTTTCAGAGAGGGCAAGTTATTTTTTCAAGGCTAAGACTAAGCAGCAGATTGAAATTTATACCCAGGCCTTCTAATTTAGCCATCTTTCCACCTCATGGTCTACCTCATATCTTGTATTGTGGACTCATCCTATTAAGTTTGTTCTGCTGAACCATCCAAGGATCTTAGGCCATTTAAATGCCTTTAACTCAGTTACATTACTGTAGATAATTAATTATGAGGATATTATTTATGTGGATAATAGTATAACTCCAAAGTCCTGTTTTGAAGATAATTTTAAAAATAAGGAATTTGGGGGCACATGGGTGGCTCATTCAGTTGAGTGTCTGGCTCTTGATTTCAGCTCAGGTCCTGATCTTGTGGGTTTGTGAGATAGAGCCCTGCATGGAGCTCAGTGCTGACAATGCAGAGCCTGCTTGAGCTTCTTTGTCTCCTCTTCTTTCTGCCCCTCGTCCACTTGTGCTCTCTCTCTCCCTCTCTCAAAATAAATAAACATTTTTTTTTAAAAAAAGTAAATTAAATTAAAACAAACTATTTTTGTCTACGCATGAAACATCATATGCAGAATTTAAATGTTAAAACAAAGGAATATATATGATATTTTGCTATTTTTCAACATTGTTCATATTTTGCTTCAATTACTTTGTGTTTTTTAAAAATGTTTATTTATTTTGAAAGAGACATGGGGAAGGGCAGAGAGAGAAGGAGGGAGAATCCCAAGCAGGCTCTATGCTGTCAGCACAGAACTGTGAGATCATGACCTGAGTCAAATCAAGAGTTGGATGTTCAATCGACTGAGCCACCCAAGCACTGCTATTTTGCTTTGTTTTAGATTGTAATGTTCCAAGGAAAAGAATCTGGCCTCCTAACCACATAAAATGTGTTTAATACTAATATTTATTAACCTCCAATTTTCTCATTGAGAAATTAACAAGAAATCAATGGAAATCAACCAGTGAAGGTAATATTTCCTCTCCTTCCAGTTAAACCAGATGGGCCTAAATGAAATATACACATTCCCTAACTTTTAGTTAACTCTTGAATTTACAATAATTGTAAGGGTAAAACTCAGTATCATTTTCAAACCAATTATGAGATTAAGAAACCCAGATCTTACTGAACTCATTCTATATTTTGTGGTAGCCAGTTTGCTGAATCTAAGAAGTAATATAATAGGTACTTGACGAAATGGAGATATCTATATTATTTTCTTGACTGAATTTGCTCTTGCACAAAATTTCAAGTCTTTAGACTAATTTCCTCAGCTACAAAAAATAGAGTTGGCTATATGCTACCTTATATCATTTTTAGATCTAAAATTTTAAAATTCTTTCTGGAGCAATAAGTATAGTTGAAAGCACACATACACACACAGTTAGTATACACTTTGAACATAAGTAATTTATTGGGTGCAAAACATTCTTTGTTTCAAACATATACATCCAAATTTTAGAAAAAGACAGCTGTTGCAATTTCCTAAATGAAATTTTAAAACATTAGTTTTAGGTCTATTTCCATATTTTCAATATACATTCAATGTTATAAGTTTCCTTCTAAACACTGCTTTTGCTATGTCTATAAATTTTGATAGGCTATACTGTCATTTTCATTTAGTTCTAAATATTTTAAAATTTCTCCTGAGAATTCTTCATTTACCCATATGGGATTTAGAAATATGTTGCCTGGTCTGCAAATATTTTCAGAGTTTTAAACTATCTTTCTGTTACTGATTTCTAGTTTAATTCCATTGTGGTCAAAGAGTATACGTGGAATGACATCTATTCTTTTAAATATGTTAAGGTGTGTTTTATGGATCAGAAAGTGGCCTGTGTTGTGAATGTTCCATGTGAGCTTGAGAAAAATGTATATTCTGCTGTTGTTGGAAGAAGTATTTTATAAATGTCAATAAAATCCAAATTATTGATAGTGCTGTTCAGTTTCACTATATCCCTACTGATTTTTTGCTGTTGGATCTGTCAACTATTGACCAAAGGGTATTAAAGTATCCAAACCCAATGGTGGATTTGTCTCTTTTTTCTTATTATCTATCCTTTCTTGCCTCACATATTTAGACACTCTTTTGTTAAATACATACACGCTGAGGATTATTGTTTTCTTGGAGAATTGATCCCTCTATTATTATGTAATTCTCCCTCTTTATCCCATACAAAGTTAGGAGCCATCCATGGTTTCCCCCAATATATTGAAAATACCAGAATTGGGGCACCTGGGTGGCTCAGTCGGTTAAGTGGCCGACTTTAGCTCAGGTCATGATCTTGCGGTCTGTGAGTTCGAGCCCCGCGTCGGGCTCTGTGCTGACAGCTCAGAGCCTGGAGCCTGTTTCAGATTCTCTGTCTCCCTCTCTGTGACCCTCCCCCGTTCATGCTCTGTCTCTCTCTGTCTCAAAAATAAATAAATGTTAAAAAAAAAAAAGAAAATTCCAGAATTAAAGTTCTTCCAAGAATCTCCTATGTGTTTTAGTTAGTGTTGTTAGCTCAGAGATCTTATGAAGGAATTGGATTACTGTTTCAGTTCAAATTGATGTTCTTTGTCACATAATCATGTTATATAAGAGAAAAGAGAAAACAAGGGCACAAAATTCCTCAGCCAGTATAATTATAATGTAGATTAAAATTGTAATTAAAACTATTGATAACATAATTAAACAACAACTTTGAAAGGAAATATAAACCTCTGAAAAAACCCTCCTCACCTGTTATGTATTCACATAGTTATTGAGTAAATGTTCAGTGAAAAACATTCTGGCATTTGCAAGTGACATAAAATAAAATAAGTCACGGCTCACATTCTTAAGCATATTATATACTACTAAAATCAATATGCAACAGCAACAAGAAATATCAACACAGTATGAGAAATGGAATGATAGAAATACATGCTTCTAATTTTACACAAGAAGGTGATTGGCGACCTCTTCCTGTGGACATCAGGCTAGAATTCACAAGTGACAATAATAAAGCTTTATCATAAATGTCAAGAGGAGGACAAACATTCCAAGCAGAAAGAAAATAACGAGAAAAATAACTTTTAAAATGTTACTCATTAATAGAAACTTTCTAATCAATTAATTGGCTGAGAGAATTTGTAAGTTTTCACAAACCAATCTTATTCTTGGTTATTTTGTTGGCAAAATTTGGGATAGGTATCCTACCTAGTTCTTAAATTTATATAAGCATTACAGTGATATACAATATTATCCATTTAGAGCATTTATACGTCATAGGTGTTATACATGCCATGGATTGGTTGCTTATCAATACTTTAAAATTCACTCATGGTGACTGACAACACACTTGTTAATATAGCTCAGATCTGAAGCATATGTTTGAAAATACATATACAATAACATTGAGTGAATATTTCATGTTTGTAATTACCAGGTTCCAGTAAAATGGCTGATTTTGATTTATTTTTGGATGAAAAAAATTATTCCTCATAAATATCCTCATAAATATTTTCTTCTGTAAAAGAAAATTATTTTTGACACCAATAAAGAGGACTGATTTTTCTCTCTCTTAAGGCAAATGGCATTTTTATCTAACATAAGTTTACTGGCAATATTCTTTGATTTATACGTGCTTTATTCTAGAGGTCAGTAAATTTTTATTTAAATATTTGAGGAATTAAGGGTATATAAACTTTGTAGAATTCACTCAATTATGCTGCTATAACACAAACAATAAGAAGCCATAGACAATACACAAATGAGAGAACTGTCTGTGTCTCAGTGAAACATTATTTACTAAAATTGGTGGCTGCCAATGGAGAGTGATGCCATCATTGTAGGGGAATAAGAGCTTTCTACCATCTTCCTTCCAAAGAATACCAATTTACGCAACCATCCACAAATGAAAATGTCTTTTGAAATCCAAGGAGTCAAGAAGGGAAGTTCTGGTACACCACTGAAGTAAAACAACTTGAGACTGGATATACTGAAGATGGATAGAGGGACAGTTTTACAATACTTGTGTAAATACTTGGTCTATGAGCAACTTCGATGTTCTGGATTCTACACACGCACTCATCTCATGCCCAACTTTCTGTGCACAATCCTGAAGAAGGTGAGAACAAGCTTTTGCAGATGGATACTGAGCACACAGAGAATAGCCAAGACTAACTCTAAGAGATTGGGAGAAATCACACAAACTTGAGTCCTTAGCACCACAATACCTAAAGCAGAAGTGTGGAGAATAAGTTTAGGAATTCCCTGACCTTGCACCAATGGATTAACAAGGTTTAGGATGAAAGCATCTGAGAATAGGTAAGCAGGGCAAAAGTGTCCCCAGCATAGAACAAAAGCATAGAGCAGAAAGCTGCTTCCACAGGACAAAAGCATTCAGAATAGGTAAACAAGGCAATAGACTAATGCAGCAAGGTGAAATTGCCCAGAACTAATTAGCCAAAAAAATAAAATAAAAATAAAAAGTGTGCCTTGTTGGCCCTGAGGTGGTGTGTTCTATCTGTTTTATCCCCTAGGCAAGTTAAGATAAACAGATGTGGTGCCTGGGGCCTGCCATAAACCACCATGTGCTCAGTGCGGGGATTTTGTTTTCTATTGATCCAAACCACTAACACTACGTGTCTTCGAAACCCCCTTTCTCTCACACACTTGAGTTAATAATCACTGTTTCATTGTCTCTTTCTGCATGAACATCATGTTTGTAAGCCTTCTGATCCTAATCAATATGGAGCAAGGACCCTTACTCAGGGCTCTTAGCCTCTCTTATATTCAATTTTGCATCCACTGTCTTGCTGGACAAGAGAGAACTCCAGACTCAAAGTCTGCAACACAAAGCGAGACTATCAGCATTTGACTTCATTTTGTATGATTGAAAGAAAGCATATAATTTTCAGAATTCCAACACAAGAAAGAATAAGAGGGTGCAGCAAGTGTATCCATAACAAAGTTCTAAGATAGCCTCAGTATTTTCTAAAGGGCTGAAGGAAATATTTTTCTTCCAAAGTCAGGCAGTTAAGAATAGAGGAGGTGAATGCTTTTTAAGATGCAAAAACAGTAACACAAGGATTCAAGGGACATAAAAAATCAAGAAAACATGACATCACCAAAGGAACAAAAATAATTTTCCAGTAATTAACACAAAATAAATGGAGATCTGCAATTTGGCCAATAAAAATTTCAAAATAATAGTTTTAAGGAAGCTCAGTGAGCTACAAGAAAGCACAGAAAGACTATTCAACAAGATCACAAAAAAATACACAAAAAAATGAGACAATTTAACAAAAACCATAGAAATTGACCAACAGAAATCATGGAGCTGAAAACTATCATAAATAAAAATAAAAATAAATTAGAAAGCATCAACAGAAGACGATCAAGCAGAAGAAAGAATCTGTTAAGTACAAGCTGTTCTTTTCAATTTATCAGTCAGAAAAGAACAAAATTATTCAGTTAGAGTCAGAATGAAAAAGAGTGAAGAAAACCTAAAAGAATTATGGGATATCATTAAAAGAAATAATATATACATTGGAGTCCCAAAAAAAGAATAGATAAATAAAATATGAATGAATAAGAGGGTATTGTTGGCTTGAATGTGAAGTTGTTATTACCTTGAAATAAGCTGTTATATCTATAAGATGTTTTATATAAGCCTTATGGTAGTCACAAAGCAAAAACATACAGTATATATACAAAAGATAACAAGAAAAGGGTCATACAATACCACTACAGAAAATAATCAATTTACAAAGGAAGACAGCAGGAAAAGAACAAAGGAACAAATAACAGCCAGAAAACAATAAGTGGCATAAAGTAAGTCCTTACAGATTAATAATTACTCTAAATATAAATGAATCAAATTCAAAATCAAGAGGCATAAGGTAACAGACTCAAAAACAGTCTCAACTGTATGCTGCCTATGAGGCTCACTTTACCTTGAAGGACACATATAGGACAAAGTGTGGGGTGGAAAAAGATATCCCATGCAAATGGAAACCAAAAGAGAGCAGGATAAGGTTTACTTTTATCAGCCAAACAGACTTTAAGTCAAATACTGTAACAAGAGACAAAGAAAACCAATATATGATAAAAGGATCCATTCATCAAGAAGATATACCAAATGTAAATATATATGCAACCAACACTGGAGTACTGAAATATTTAAACAAATATTACCAGATCTTGAAGGTGTTTAAACGATAGACAATAATATGAAAATTCAGTCAACTACTTTCAATATTGTATAGATCATCCAGAAAGAAAATCAACAAGGAAATATTGGGCTTGAACTGTACTTTAGACCACATGGACCTAACAGACATATATTGAATATTCCATCCAACAACAGCAAATATACATTTTTCTAAGGAATACATGGAACATTCTCCAAAATGTATTACATCTTAGGTCACAAAATTTGCTTCATACAAAGCATCTTTTCTATCACAAAGGTATGAAACTAGAAATCAAAAATAGAAGGAAAACTGGAAAATTCACTAATATATACAAATTAAACAACACACTCCTGAACAATCAATGGATCAAAGAATTCAAAACATGTCTCGAAAGAAATGAAGAGACAAACTAGAACTTATGGGTATATCAAATGCAATTCTAAGAAGTTGAGAGCACTAAATGCTTGTATAAGAAAAAAGAAAGATCTCAAATAAGCAATCTAAATTTACAACTAGAAAAAAGAGGACAAACTCAATCTGTAGTTTGCAGAAGGAATGAAATCATAAAAATCAAAGCACAAGTAAATGAAATAAGGACAAGAAAGAAAATAGAAAAGATCAATGAAACTAAGAGCTGAGTTTATTTCAAAAGACAAACAAAATTGACAAACCTTAGCTAGACAAAGAAAAGAGGACTCAAGAAATAAAATCAAAAATGAAAAAGGACACTTTATATCTGATACAATAAAAATGCAAAGGGCCATAAGAGGCTGTTATGAAGTTTATGTGGCAACAAAATTGCATAACTTTGAAGAAATGGGTAGATTCCTAAAAACATACAACCAAACAAGACTGAATCATGAAAAATAGAAAATCTGAACAAAGCAATAACAAGAACATTGAATTATTATTCAAAAAATTCTTACAAAGAAAAGCCCAGGAATAGATGGCGAATTATACAAACATTTTAAAGAAGTAGCATCAATTCTTTTCAAACTTTTTCAAAATATTGAAGAGGAAGGAATATTTCCAAGTTTATTTTTCAAGGCCAGCATTCCTTGCTACTAAAGCCAAATAAGGACACTAAAAGAAAAAAGATATAGGTCAATATCCCCAACATATATAGACAGAAATATCCTCAATAAAATACAAGCAAACCAAATTCAAAAGAACATTAAAAGGATCATATACCATGATCCAGTGCAATTTATCACTGGGATTCAATGATGTTTCAATATACGCATGTCAATTACTATAAAACACCACAGTAACAGAATGAAGGAAAAAAAAAAAAAAACATAAGATCACCTCAATAAATGCAGGTAAAGATTTTGGCAATATTAAACATACTTCTGTGATCTACACTCAATAAATTATTTATGGAAGGAACATACTTCAACATAATAAAGACCATATATATCAAGTCACATACTCAAAGGTGAAAGCTTTAAATTTTTCCTCTAAGATCAGGAAAAATATTGCCATCTCAATGAGATATCTGCCCTCTCACATTCATCGAAACTTTAGTCACAGTAGCTAAACCATGGAAACAACCAGTCTGCCAGTAAATGAACAAAGAAATAATGATAAATGATATAATATATTAATACATATAATGAGATACAACTAGAATATCATTCAGCCATAAAAACAATTAAAATCCTGCCATATATAACACTATAGATGGACTATAACAGAGTTATAATAAGTAAAATAAGGACAAATGTTTACATAATCTCAATTATATGTGGCATATAAAAAAACAAACTCAGAAACAGAGAGTAAAATGATGATTGACAGGTGCCAGAGGAGGGAAGATCGTTGTAGGGGGAGTAGGGAGATGTTGGTTGAAGGGACAAACTTCCCGTCATAAAATGAATAAGTTCTGGGGACCTCATATACATCATGGTGACAACAGTTAAAAATTCTGCATTATATACTTAACAGTTGTTAAGAATGTGGATCCTAAATTTTCTCATCACTAATTAAAAAAATATGAGATAATGGAAATGTAAACTAATCTTACTGTGGTAATCATTTTGCAATACTGTATATACGTATATAAAAGCATCACTTTGCAGAGCTTAAACTTTCACAATGTTATAGGTCAATTATATTTCAATAAGGTTGAAAAAAATAAGTGGCTGGCTTGACTGAAGTGCTATAGTTTGTCAATCCCTTTAATCTGCTATATGTCACCTGATGTGACATATGGTAATGGCCAATGTAGAAAAAAATATCAGGCCCAGCCAGTCCTGTAGGCAAGGGAAATTATTACGAAAGTGGTTGAAATTATTTGAGAAAGATAGATAATATGTTTGAAATCTGCCCTCACACAGATGTATTTTACACTCTAACCACTGCAAAAGCTGGGACCATATTTTTTGTAATTCTAAGTGCCTGAAGTTATTGCATAAGAATACAGTATATGCTCAATATTGGTTTTACATGATGTCATTGAGAAAATACAAAATTTGGGAGCAATATTTATTGAAAATGAATGCTGTTTTTGTAATTAAATTAAGTCCACCAAAAGTTTGTAACTTTCCCTTTTGACTCATTTTATTTGAACCAGAAATTTCTACTTTGTTTATGTGACTATATATGTGTGAATAGTGAAATAAAACAAAAGGCAAAAAGAAATCACGTTGGCTTGAATAAGAGTAGATCACATCAATTCTAAGAAATTTTAGCATCAACTTTTCTGGCAAGACTCCACTGGTGGTGTTTATTTTTCATTAAACTCTGATTCTTGACAGAACAGCTTACCAGCAGTAAAAATAAAAAATAATATAAAGTGAAATACAGAAAAAAATAACCTTGAGCCACCCTAGGTAGAATCATTGGAGTCAGAAAGATTAAAAATATGCTTTCAAATATTTTTTCTAGTACTGAATCATTATTATCTAAAAAGAATTTGAATACCATACAGAATACATAAATTTTAGATTTGGAGTGAACCTTTTTAACCCTGAGATCACTGTCAGATTAATTTGATCGTCATGAAATTTGAACCAAGATTACAGTAATAATAAAATATTTAAAGATTAAAACAAAAGGAAGAGTAAATTAATATTAACATGTGAATATTATACAGAATAAGGTGATTGTGAACATTTTCACATGGTACATCTGTGTACTTAGATGTTGATAAAAACAGATGGTGTGGTGACTTAAGACCACTAATGTAAAATATGTCATACAGAGTGTAGAAGTTAAAAGAATTCATCTGGGCCAGATCAAGATGTGACAGTAATAATGCATATATCACATTATGTCAAGAATAAGTGCCAGTTTTTTCTTTTCCAAAATAAAGCATATTTACACACACCTTTTTTTGTGGTGAGCACCTCCCTCCAATAAAGATTTAATATGTCAGTTTCAACTTAGGCCATTTGTATTGTGCTCAACGCCTATAATGTCTGGGAGGTTTTCTCACATGCTGTGGCAGAGATGAAGAAAAAAAATTCAAGGAGGGAAAGGAGAAATGAGAAAGGAAAAGAAAAAAATTAAATGGAATAAAAAATGGAGATGGAGGGGCGCCTGGGTGGCTCAGTTGGTTAAGCGTCCGACTTCAGCTCAGGTCACGATCTCACGGTCCGTGAGTTCGGGCCTCGCATCGGGCTCTGGGCTAATGGCTCAGAGCCTGGAGCCTGCTTCCGATTCTGTGTCTCCCTCTCTCTCTGCCCCTCCCCCGTTCATGCTCTGTCTCTGTCTCAAAAATAAATAAACGTTAAAAAAAATTAAAAAAAAAATGGAGATGGAAAGGAAACTCCATCCCACCCATTTTATGCCTTAAAGGCATAAAAACTAGATACAGAGGTTTATAAGAATAGTAGGAAATATCTTTGCTGAATTTGGTTGGTCATTATGTTTTCAAGATTTTATTGGCCACATTCAGATGCTATGCTAAGAGGCATAGCAATGACATCAATTAAGAATTTATACAGTTTTTCAAACCTCACAATCAGGAGACTGTTTATTCAAAAAACAAAACATGAAAATGGTCTTACTTTTGTCTAAGGTGTAATATCCATATAAAATACTCTGGATGTGATAAAAATAATGATTTGATGTAGTCCAGGAAATTATTTTCCATGGGATGAGGATGTCTGTATTTTTCTTAAACTCTGAAATCTTTTTGTCCTCACGCAGAATAGGAAGAGAAAATATGACATCCTATTGGCACTGGGGAATCTTTTGTTCCATGATGGATGTGTTCCTTCTAGGAAGAGGAGGACACTATTGGGTCTCATTCATTAAGTTGATGTAATGGTGGCATGAACTATCATCCATAGAGATTTTCAATTGAATGTTATCCCACCAATCACTTTCTCACAGCCTAATGGAGTGTCCCTGACATCAGAGTCTGATAAATTGCCCAGTGCCAATTAAAAGAGAGACTTTCCCTGTCAGTCATTTAGCTACAATATTCTCCTTTAGTAGATTAGGTTCCATAAAAATGACAGGAATGATGAAAGTTTATTTGTAAAATTATTCACTTTAATTTTTGAAGCCATGTAGGCTTTGGGTTTCTGCACTAGATCCAATGTCAGGAAGTGCACTTATTCATGTCATTAGAAAACCATTCCAAGTTGATATTATTTTAACAGAAATACTGAAAATACTGAAGGAACAAAATTTTTACAGTAAAAATAAACTAATTGTTAAGAAAAATACACCCAGTATTGGTAACTTGTAAACACCAAAAAGTTCTGCTTTCTTAATAGATGAGTAGGCAGCATAAACTGTAAACTTGCCTTCTGCCCCATACTTTCCACACCTCCCAACTCATCCCAAGTTTTTGGGTTTTATAAAATTACTCTCTTGACTATAGAAACATTTTCTACTTTATGAAGCAAATTTTACTCATAATGCAAGGTCTCTGAACATACATCAACCTCTGCTTTTTAAGAAGTTTGTTGTTGCCAGGCTTCTGAGTAACAGAATTTAATGTTCTATTTTTCCTATCATTAAAATCCTTTTTAGGATATTTTAGCATTCAGCACACAAAAAAAGCAATACTTTAATGAGCTTTTATCATGGGAATTCTTTAATGAATATAACCTTTTTTTTGTTTGTTTGTTTGTTTCAGACGTATCATATCACACTGGTTAAGAGCTTTGTGTCAGACTATTAGAGTTTGAATCTCATCTCCATTATTCACTAGCTACTTGAAATTGGGCAAGTGACTTAACTGTTCTATGCCTGTATGCCCTTCTAATATGAGTATTATAAGGTATAAATATAAATTAAAGTTTTCAGAAAACTGACAAGCACTATATTGGCACTCGTATGTTAGCCATTGTTATATATTGACATCAAATAAAAAATTAACATCTCTCTTGAAACAAAGTAAATCTAAATGCAGTCATTCATTTATTTAAAAAGTGCTTGGTATACCAGGCCATAGACTAGGTATTGGGGATATTTAGATGAATAAAAAAATGCAAATCCTCTTCAAGAATTTATGAACAACTAGAGAAATAGATGTATAAATCATAAATACAATGAAGTAGCTCAATCATAAGAATATTAATAGGTACTATGGTGTAGGCTTCACTCTTCAAAATTTTAGATAAAAACACAGCTTTCCATAATTTATCACTTTCTGTTGATCCTGTTATCTAAGTGAGTGGTGCATTGGTCCACATTACATTACCCAAAAAGATAAAGTTCAGTCTAGGGTACTGTGCTTTCTTCTTCAGCTATTTCACACAGAACCTCATTTGAAACCTTAAGACACTTGGTTTCACTTTCGCTTTGGGAATTCATATTATTTTTCATTTTCCATTTTTCACGTCTACAAAAATATCAAATTAGCAGAATTTCAAGAGTTTGAGTGACTTCTGATATCTGCCCATCATAACCAATTATAAAATTACATTAAAATATATGGAAATATAAAATATATTTTCAGGAATTAGAAAGCTAGCCTAAGGCTATGATCCTGGAGTTACGCCAAATGAGAAGAGGTCCATATTCACCCTGTTTTTTGTTTATTTGTTTTTGCCTTTTAGTACTCTATAGACAGCTGTGATACCAATAGACAGAGAAGGCTAAAATGACAGTTTGGGGATGCTGAGGTGGCAGTAATAAGTAGTACAAGGTAACAAAGAGGAGAAGACTGAATAAAGACGCTTTAAAAATTTACATGAGAATTCCCTTGAGTCTTTTTACCACATGTGTATACATGCTGAGAACCAGATGCCATGAGAACTAAAAAACAAACAAACAAAACAAAACAAAAAACAGCTCCTGGAAGGAGAGAGGCCTGGGAGCTGACAAAAGATCTTGAACTCACATGGTATTGGCAGAAACAGAAGTTCTAAACAAAGTAGCCAAGGTCAATAGACATTGGTGAATATATCAGGCATTTAGTCAAGACTCCTCCCCCAAATTATACTTCATGAGTGGGGCGACTTCAGATCTACCATAATGAAACCTAAAAACAAGATGACAGAATAAACCTGATTCTTCAGAAAATTAAATGCCAACAAGAAAAGACAAATTAACATTCCGAAATGGAATGAAACAAAATCATGACACTCAAAAAATAATATGTATTAGACGTAATGGGGTCTAGTATATAATAAAAAGTTCCTAATTATGAGGATAAGTAGGAAAAGGTGCCTGATAACAAAGATAATAAGCAATGAACAGAAACAGATCCAGAGATGACAGAAATATTGGAATTAGAGGATAAGAAATTCAAAGTAGCAGTGAAAACACGGTTTCAAAATAAAACCCAGGGGTGCCTGGGTGGCTCAGTCAGTTAAGCTTCGACTCAGTCAGACTTCGGCTCAGGTCACCATCTCACGGTCTGTGAATTCCAGCCCCACGTCAGGCTCTGTGCTGACAGCTCAGAGCCTGGAGCCTGCTTCAAATTCTGTGTCTCCCTCTCTCTCTGCCCCTCCCCAGCTCATGCTCTGTCTCTCTCTCTCCTTCAAAAATAAATAGAAATTTAAAATAAAATAAAATAAAACCCAAACATGTAAAATTTTTTAAAAACAAGATGGGTGAAAAATCAGGAAATGCAAAGGGAAATCAAGCACAAATCAGGCATGCAAATGGAAAGTATGAGAACAAACCAAATAGAAGATCAAGATGTGGAAAACACAAAATTATAAATGACAAATGTAGGGATAGGATTAATATAATTGAACAATAGTAATTTAAAGACTACTAATCCTATCCCTACATTTGTCAAGAGGGGCGCCTGGGTGGCTCAGTTGGTTAAGCATCCGACTTTGGCTCAGGCCATGATCTCGCAGTCCGTGAGTTCGAGCCCCACATCAGGCTCTGTGCTGACAGCTCAGAGCCGGAGCCTGTTTCTGATTCTGTGTCTCCCTCTCTCTGACCCTCCCCCATTCATGCTGTCTCTCCCTGTCTCAAAAATAAATAAACGTTAAAAAAAAATTTTTTTAAATAAAGACTACAGAAGAAGAGATCTATGAATTTGAATGAAAAGGTAATAAAATACTACAAACTGTAAAGAAAGTATATTAAAAACTGAAAATAATGAAAGGTGATTCAGTGACTTGAGGGATGATATTTGGAGGTCTAACATAAGAGCTCATCTTTGAACTGCTATATCCATGTTAGCTTAATGGTAATATGCTTAAATAACCTATAGGCTACTATAGGGTGTCCAGTTTTAAATATGAAAATCTAACATAAAACATATCTATGTTGCAAGTAATTTAGAAAGGGGTTTAAGGAGGTCTACCTGGTTTGGAGACAATAGAATTAACTCACGGCAGCCATAGGCTGAATAATCATTTAGGAAGATGGATCACACAGTGCTAAGGGTTTCAAATATGGAATATGTCATCATATAAGAATTTAACTCTTGATATCTCAATCTATAAATTATTAATTTTGTTCTACAACAGGGGATGATTTTACCATTACATATGAGTGCAGTCTCCTAGATGTATATGTATATATTTCTTATTTAAAAAATCAAAAGCAACCATACTTAAATATTTAATATTGCCTTTTTAAGACTCATCAAATACATGGATAACTGCAGAGATCCAATGCGTTTTATAATCATCTCTGATTTCTTACATTTTTAAACAAAATTTGTTTTTTGAAATATCTATCGTTTTTGTCAACTATCAAATGCTATCGTTTTAAATTCCACAAACTTTAAAATTTTGTTGTCCTTTCAGATTTGTTTTGTTTAGCGTATGTCCATCAGAGTAGCATTATGTTTTCTATATAGTTTTTCAAAATATATTCTCATTGTTTGATATTTGAGGACTAAACTGAAAATGTATAACTGGTATAATGCTACAGTTTGGAACATCATTAGGAAAGAAATCCAACTGGCATTTATCAAGGTCTTCCCTGTGTCAGACACTGTATTCAAGTCTTGACCTGATCCTGAGGATCATGTTATTATTATCAACTTGCCACAAGAGAAATTTCAGGCTACAAAGTTTGAACAGAGTCAAGCAGCCAATAAGTGACAAAATAAGAATATAAATTCCAAAGATCATACTTTTACCTCTGGAACACTTTTTCAGGAGGAAAGTGGGAAGCCAGAGGTGACTTTGCCTCAAGGTTTTACAATCAGTTACCAAAGCATGCTCTTTTTGTTGTATGAAGTTAAACCCATTTACTGGGTTCTTTTTGTCTATACCATTACCTGGGGGATTAGGGTGACTATCTTTTTTCCTCAAACTAACTTTTAGATAAATATAAACATTTTGCTGTTTTTTTTAGGGTATACATCTTCTCCATGATGGTTTTCAAAATCTATAAGCTCAAAATCATACAGGGCATAGAAGCATATAACACCAAAATACTTGAAAACTTAGATTTAGCTCAAGGTGATCAAGTCAGTGTTAATTTAGAATCAGCATTTAGGTCCAGAAATGTAAAGTTATTTTTCCAAATGAACAAAGAATATTTAGGTTACAGCTGAGAAAAACTATTCATAAAATTTTCTTACGTATTTCCATCTTTTGTGTTCCTTTTTTTTTCTTATACTATCTCACAAATCAAAAGAAATATCCAATGGTGTATTTTTTCATAAATATTCCCTACCTGTAGTGATGTCAAAATATATTGCAAAAAATAGATTCAAAGGTCATATAAGTTTTGTAAATGCTGTCTCTAACAAAATCAAATGAATTTATTTAGGGAAGATCCTAAGTCTTTAAAATGCTCATATGGATTGTGATCCTTTGAACCATACACAAAAAGCAGGTCTCCCATGTTTATTTGATAAATCACTCTTGTGGTCGTTGGTCTTTTAAACTATTGTTTCAGGCAACAGACTTTGTATTTTCTGAATGGGTCTATTGATTTTAATCTATAGGCTAAAGTCAACTTTCCTTTAGAAAAGAACTTGAAACAAGCAGAGTACTTCTATATATCACTCATAGGAAAAATTATTTTATATACATTACTCTCATTTAATCTGCTCAACACTTTGTCATATATTATGCCTCCATTCAACATCTGAATAACAAAGACTTATTTGCTGTTAGCATATGATATGGCAAAATGTACTTCTGCCTCATCACCACCTCCTCTAAAAAAAAGTAGACATGTTCTAAAGCCAAATTAAGTAAAAAGGTATTCAATCAAACAAACAAAGGCTGAGCTGGTGGGTACAAAACACTGGCAGCTAATACCTGTGTGATACCAGCATATGGTTGAAAAAAAAGTTAATGAGAAACAACGAGGCTTTTACTGCCACTAAGAATGGAACAAGCCCCATTAGCAGTATGAGAGTAGCAATAGCAGGGCCCAGTTGGTCCTGATCACTGGTCCATTCCTACCCTTAGTCACTTTCGAGATGAACTAAAGACAGCCTTGGTATTGTAGATCATCCTCATTGTATCGACTTCCCTTGTCTGTCCAGAGTAGTCCCCACAAAAAGAAGTAGCACAGGCACTCTGGCTGACTTTCTGTTTCAGTAGATGTGTGTGTTTGCTGTCTTAGTTCTAATTTCTCATTTCCCTAAATATTCATCTTTCATCCAAATTTTTTCCTTGCTGCAAAGAAAAAAGTTACTGTAATTTTATAGGAGCTGGAAATAAAGCTTCTTGGAGGTGCTCTGAAAGATAAACATCCGGTTGTTTCTGTATTGTGGGGGTGAGGCCGGAGGTGTTTCAGGTAACATTTGACCTCATCTTCTCTGAAGGTATGTTCTGGATTGCTAATCAGACTGAGGGGTTTGAGGACTATACTATACAGCATAGAAGGAGCTGTGGCCACTTGAAAAGGAAGACCAGCACTAAGACCTAGAAGAATTCAAAAAGAAGATTGAGAAGCAGCAGGAAGAGAAGCTTCTTCAAGTTGCCTGGCAGCGCTTCTGAAGTGAGGTCTCCAGGTGTTTGAATCCTGTCTCCTCCACAAAATAACACAAACTCAGTTCCTTGTTAAAAAAGGGGTGTGGTTAGTAAGGCAGAGGAGTAGGGGGACCCGGATTTCCCACATCCCTCAACTACAGCTGTACTGAGGCCAGAACACTTAGAACATCCAGGAATAAAGTCTGCAGAGTGACAGAAAATGCTCCATGGGTGAATAGAGACAGTTTGGTGGGACAGAGGTGTGTGTTTGTAGATTGGGAGAGATAAAACTGTGGGCAGCATAGTCACGGAGGGGGGGACCTCCTTCTGGGAAGAGACAAAATGGAAAGAAAGAGGCCATGCAAGTGTGGTATTGTATCTGGACAAGAGAAAAACCTCTCTGGACCATGGACTAGGGAACCAGAAATATGGAGAGACCCATTTTCTGCTTGGAAATGGCCTTGGGAGCTGAAGATCTGAGTTTTCAGGGGTGTGCGACTTCCTCCAGACCAAGCCACTGCCATGTGTGTGCACCTGGTGAGGAGGGAGCCAGCCCTGGGGATCAGTAGCAACCTTGGGGGTGCCCTGAGAGAAAACAGTCCCTTCAGTCCAGTACTGTGGGAAGAGGGTTTATTACTGCCCCCCACCCCCCGCCAAGGACAAAAGACCCTGCAGGCACCAGCCAGAGGCCCTTTGTCAGCTGGGCAGAGTGGCACTACCCCAGAACGTGGTCCCCGCTGTGCTGTGCAGGATCCTTTAAGACATCGGGTTTTCAATCATAGCTGAGTGAGACAGGAAACCTACAGGAGAAAACAGGCAACAATGTCTCTGACCTCAGTCTCAGCAACTTCTTACTTGACAGGTCTCCAAAGGCAAGGGAAATAAAAGCAAAAATGAACTATTGGGATCTTATCAAAATAAAGAGCTTCTCCCAGCAAAGGAAACAATCAACAAAACTAAAAGACAACTGATGGAATGGGAGAAGATATTTGTAAATGATGTATCAGATAAAGGGTTAGTATGCAAAATCTATAGGGAAGTTATAAAACTCAACACCCAGAAAAGAAATAATCCAGTGAAGAAATGGGCAGGAGACATGAATAGACACTTTTCCAAAGAAGACACACAGGGGGCAAACAGACATGGAAAAATGCTCAACATTGCTCATCATCGAGGAAATATAAATCGGAACCGCACTGAGATACCACCTCACATTGGTCAGAGTGGCTAAAATTAACAACTCAGGAAACAACAGATTTTGGCGAGGATATGGAGAAATGGAAACCATCTTGTTGATGGGAATGCAAACAGGTGCAGCCGCTCTGGAAAACGGAGTTTCCTCAAAAAAATTAAAAATATAATTACCCTACGACCCAGCAATAGCACTACTAGGAATTTATCCAAAGGATGTAGGAGTGTTGATTTGTAGGGCACATGTACCCCAGTATTTATAGCAGTGCTATCAAAAATAGCCAAATTATGGAAAGAGCCCAAATATTCATCAATTGATGAATGGGTAAAGAAGATGTACTATTTATACAATGGAATATTACTTGGTGATGAAAAAGAATGAAATTCTTCCATTTGCAACAATGTGGATGGAACTGGAAGGTACTATGTTAAATGAAATAAGTCAGTCAGAGAAAGACAGACATCATAAGATTTCACTCATAAGTGGAATTTGAGAAACTTAACAGAAGACCATAGGGAAAAGGAAGGAAAAATAATTTAGAAATAGAGGGGGAGGCAAACCATAAGAGACTCTTAAATACAGAGAGCAAACTGAGGGTTGATGGAGATTGGGGTTGAGGGTGGGGAAAATGGGTGATGGGCACTGAGGAGGGCACTTGGGGTGAGCCGTGGGTGTTGTATGTATGTGATGAATCATGGGAATCTACTCCTGAAGCCAAGACTACACTGTATGTTAACTAACTTCACAATTTTTTTTTAAAAACGATTGTTTCTTACTATTAAGTTTTTAGAGATGCTAATATATTGTGGACACAAATTTACTGTCAGATATATGGTTTGTAAAAATTTACTTTCAACCCAGTTTCATATGACTTTCAAGGAACAGTTTTTAATTTAGATGAGACCCAGTTTATATATTTTATTATTTTATAAATACTGCTTTCTGAATGTTTAAAAAATTTTTGTGTGTATAGAGATTGATGTGCTATCTCCAAACTTGCTTACTGCCTTTAGTAGCATTTCTTCAGATTCTGTAGAATTTTCTATATAGACTTGTATGTGAACACAGGCAGTTCATATGTTTAATAAGTGCATACATGTTAAGTATTTTTCTGTCCACTTTATTAAATGATCTTCTCTATCCCTGGTAATTTATTTTACTCCAAAATTTACTTGATCTGATATTAATACAGCACTCTATCTTTGTTTTAATTAGTGTTAGAATGGTGTTATCGTTTTATATTCATTACTTTTAACCTATTTTTCAACAATCTCACAATTTTTGCCATTTATATTGAGTGTTTTGACCTTTTACATTTAAAATAATTATTGATATTATTTGGCTTAAACTTAGCAAAATCTTGTTTTTTTAATGTTTGATGCTTTCTTCATTTCTTATTCTTTTCATTAATTATGAATGAAATCTCTTACATATTATTTTTAACTATAATATTTTTGTGATTGTTGTACAGTTTATAGTATAATATGTAACTTATCAGTCTGTTTTCATGTGAGAGTATACCACTTCATATATCATATAAGAACCATAGAGAACACTTTCACTATCTCTTTCTTTCCCTTGCCTTATTTTTATAATACATTTTACTTCTAGGTGTTATAAAAATCATATCTTTATTATTTTATTCTTTAAATAGTCAATTACTTTATAGAGACATTTATAGAAAAAAAATCCTTATGCTTACCCACATGCATACTACTTTCTCTGCTTTTCAATTTGTTGTACAGGTCCAGATTTTCATCAAGCATTACTCTCCTAATGCCTGAAGGACTTCTTTTAACATTTCTTCTAGTGTACTTGCATTGCTAATTATAATTATTTTTTTGTTTTTGTTTTTTATATGTGTGAAAAGCCTTTATTTTGAGTCAAAAAGTATGTAAAATGGCTATATTATTTTAGTTTGACGAGAAGTCTGCTGTCACCATTAATTTTTTCCTACTTAGCAATGTGTCTTCATTTCCTGGCTGTTTTTTTAGATTTTCATTTTAATAACTCATTTTAACAATTTGGTTATAAAGTAACTCGGTGGACTTTTTTGTGTTTATTATATTGGTATTTACTGAGTTTCTTGGGTTTGTCAATTAATAGTTACTGTCAAAGTTAGAAATTTTTCAACTTATTTTTTTCATATTCTTTGTCCCTCTCCTTTCTGCCTGCTATTTCTCCCTTCTCCTTTAGAGACTCCAATTACATGTACATTAATTTCTTTTGGGTTTCCCACAGCTCACTGATTGGTCTCTCATTTACTTTGGTGTTTCTTTTCTTTTCTTTTTTTTTTTTTTTCTTGTGTTTCATTGTGGATAGTTTGTTTTGTTGAGCCTTCAAGTTGCCTAATCTTGTTTTTACAGTGTATAAAATTCTATTAATGTTTCAAAACCTACATTGTATTTTTCATCTCTAGAGATTTGAGTCTTTCTAAAATCTCCCATGCCTCTTTTTTAGCATAATTTTCCCTATAATTTTTGAATATATTAAGAAGTAACAGAATCATAACTATGGTTTAATGTTTTTGTCTACCAATTCATTAAGGTGTACCATTTTGTACTCTATTCAATATAATATTATTCTCAAGTCAAATTTTCCTGCTTCTTTGCATGACTGGCAGCTTTTACTAGATGCTAGAAATTGTGTATTTAACCTTGTTGTTGGATTTTATAAATTTATTATTTATTAATATTCCTATTCACATTCTTGAGTCTTATTTGGGGACACAGTTAAGATACTTGAAAACAGTTTCTTCCAACTGAGCTTCAATTTTAAGTTTTGTTACAGGGAACTAGAGCAACTTATGGTATAAGGTAAATTTTGTTCTACTAAATAAGGTATAGTTTTCTGAAGACTCTACCCAATGTTCTGTTTTATGAAACTTTCTAGTCTGACTGGTAAATTCACACAAATTCCCAGACCCGTGTAAACTTCAGAAATTATTCCCTCTGCCCTTTTTTGTAGATTAATTTACTGTCTTAGTTTGCTCACACATATGGCAATGAATACTTATTGAAATAAATATCAAAGGGAAGCTTCTGCATAACTTTGGAACTCTCTTTTTCTGTATTTTAATTTTTTTTCTTTTTTTTACAATTTTCTGTCCTGTTAACATTACCCATTTTGAGCCCACTCCCTGGGCTCCAAGTTTGTTCTCTACAACTTAGAGAGACTTCAGTGTTTTTCCTCATTCCTTCTTCTTATGATATAACCTGAGAGCTTTCTTTTGGAAGCAAGCTGAGGCAATTGTTGGGCTCACATTTTTTTTTCCCTTCTCTTGGGCACTGTTTTGAGCCTTTGGTTCAAATTCTAAAAAAACTTGTTTCATTTCACTTAGTCAGTTTTTGTTTTTTTTAAGAGGGGGAAACTAATTTCTATTACTTCGTGTTGTCTGGAAGAGGAAGTTCTGTCAATGGATATTTGATAATTGTTTTCTAGAGTTACTCTATGTATTTTGATGGGAGAAAAGGAAAAGATACAGAAACCATGCCCTAACATCCTTCTTCCCAGAATTTACTCTTACATTCCATTCGAGATGATTAGCTTTGTGTATCTGTGTAATCTATAATTTGCACACTGTAAACTATTCCAAAGTGAAAGTTTGAGTTACTTTTCTCTTTTCCATAGTCATTTATAGCATGCCTAGATATTTACATATCTTCACATGAATTCCTTCCAGATTTTATCCTTACTTTCACTCTATGTCTAGTTTATAAATTAATTCCTTCCAGTAGAGAATTTGTAATCTCAAATTGTGTGCTTCAGCAAAATGCTATTTATTTAGAAAATACCAAGATCTTGGTATTGTTTTCTACACTTGCCACACTGAAAGGTACACTTTGAGTGAATTTTCTTTGTTCATTTTTTTTTTTTCACTTTTTGGTGTTATTGGATTGATAACCTGTAATTTTCAATTTATCTTTCATCTTTGATTTGAATTAAGAATGCTACATAAGGCAACATGGATGGAACTGGAGAGTGTTATGCTAAGTGAAATAAGCCATACAGAGAAAGACAGATACCATATGGTTTCACTCTTATGTGGATCCTGAGGAACTTAACAGAAACCCATGGGGGAGGGGAAGGAAAAAAGAAAAAAAAGAGGTTAGAGTGGAAGAGAGCCAAAGCATAAGAGACTCTTAAAAACTGAGAAAAAACTGAGGGTTGATGGGGGGTGGGAGGGAGGGGAGGGTGGGTGATGGGTATTAAGGAGGGCACCTTTTGGGATGAGCACTGGGTGTTGTATGGAAACCAATGTGACAATAAACTTCATATATTGAAAAAAAAAGAATGCTACATAAGGTTGTTTTGTAATTTTAAAAAGTAAAATCAATTTTTTCCCCTACCCATCAGGGATATATCTTCTGGAGAGCAACATCAATTTTGAAGGAATAAGGTTAAAAAATAAATAAACAAATAAATAATGATTATGACCAGTGCAATTTTCCAAAAATAGTGTACCTTTTCTAGCGTAAAGTTAATTCCATAGCTATCTCAATTTAGAAGTTTACAAGCAGATCTTTTAAATCAGATTAGTAAAGTCCTATCACAACTCAAATTGCCAAATGAGGAAAATATTTTCACTAGTGTGTCTTTGTTTTTCTGGTCTGCTGACTAAAATTAACACCACTTCATAAAATAACCTACTAGAGATTATTAAACCGATAATATGTCTTAGAGCATTTGGATAGTTAAACTAAACATAGAAATGATTTCTTATTCTTTTCATTATATAATATTATTATTGTTGTTGTTGTTATTTTTAATGTAAACAAACTAGCAATGTGATAATCTATATACAGGGCATGCACATCAAAACAATTCCAGTCACGTGTTCAATAACATTTAACAAAAGCTGTTGATACTTTATATCATACTTTGTATGCCTAATTTCCTATTTTTTTTCAAGGACACAATCCCCTTATTTTAGTGAATCATTTTAAGTTATATAACTAAATAAATATACAACATACATATCATAACGTAAGAACTAATAAAGAACAAGGAATCTTAGTCTAAATTAATTCGATATATATATAAACGAGTTTCTTGTTAAATCTGAAAATGTTTTCCTACTTGGGTCTATACTCCACACACAAATATGTGTACACCACACACACACACACACACACACACACACACACACCTTGAATAGGAAGCAAGAACTATAAGTTAAGTGGTTAGAAAGGAATATGTAAACAACAAAGTAATAATCTTTAATAATTACAGAGAATGGGAACCATTAAAAGCTACCTGCAGGGCAGTAACTGCATTAAATCACAGTCTTGGGGAATGTTTATCAATTTACAACTCACTCAATCACTTCTCTCTAAGGTGTATATTAATTTCATTTCCCTTGATCTATAATAATCTTTCAAAATAGAGAAAAACATATGAGGAAAGAACTAAAACCTAAATAATAATTTCACATCAAATGACCAAAATATCGATATCTATTCTTCAAGTAATATTGAGATAAACATATGTAATATTTATTCTTTTGGTCATTCAGAATATGCTAGCACATCCTAAGCACTTGGAATACCCCAGTTATTAAATAATTTTTTGCTTTCTTAGATGATGCAGTGTAGGAAGGAAAACAGTGAATAAACAAATAAATTACAAACACTTTCAGATATAATAAATGCTAAAACTGGATATGAACAATTAATAACTCTAAACTAGAATTATTTACGGAAAATGTAAATTATGTAAATATTTATATACTTGTTGTGATTCTCTGGTTGTACTCTGATTCAGTACCTCTTGAAAAATTCTTGTTAATTCAAGAAATTTCAGTATAAGCTATTAAAATGCTACTACTTCAATCAAATTAAATTCAAAATAAATGTATATATATGTCCCTTTTCCTCACAATATAGTTGAATACAAAAGAAAAAAAATATTTCAGAATATTTCAATATTTTTCATCATTTTTTCTAAAGCTCCTGAAAGGATAGTTGGCTAAAATGTAACATCTTTCCAATGGAAAGGGGTCTCCTTCATGAAATGACTTGCGATTCTTGCACGATATTAACATTGATATGAGTGAGTTTATGGGGAAGTCACTGAATCAATTGTTTTGTGTTCAATATGTGAGTGAGCCTTAAGTGCTCCATTTTGTAAAATAATTCACATGTTTGGTTAGAGAGCTAGGAATATGGACTGGCTTTACTAACCATGTGAAGGCCTTGCCCCCACCCCCATCCCAGTCTATATTCTGAATTACTTTACTGAATCACTTAATTTATTTGTTTAGAACGTGGTATTAACGAGGTGAAGTAGTCACAGGATCAATACTGTTTTATTCAGTTAGGTTTGCTTAAGCAAAACAAAACAAAACAAAAAACTGGCCACAGAGTATATCCTTATCCAGAGAATGTTCTAAGCATGCTGGAGTTAACTTCTCTTTAGGTAGACAAAATTCCTGCTACCTAGGAAAATGTGACACTAGGTCATTCTCTCATTACATCAGTAGCAAACCACTGATATTTAGTTTTCCAAGTTCAGAAAGAGTTAATATTCATACCATCTTTTGAAATATGCCTACATATAATTAGTTTTCAATCCTTACTCCTTTACATTTTAGTATTTTTCTCCTATCCCATCAAGCCCATACTTAAACATGCTTGCAAATACACAAAAATCTATAGATTTTATCTTTACATAAACATTTGTTTTGTGATCTGAGTTATAGACTACCCCCTTGTGTTTTTTGTGCTATATAATTTATTTTTTCCTTATTCATCCAGGTTTTATTACTAGTCAAATTAATTTACAGAGATATTTTCATACCATTGTCTTTGAAGTCTATGTTACTTTTTAATTAATAAAAATCCACTTCATGATTTAAAACAGTTTTAGGTTCACAGCAAAGTTGAGTGGAAGGTACAGAGATTTCCCATATAATCCTTGCTCCTGCACATATAGCACCTCCCCATGATCAGCATCCCTACAGGTTGGTACGTTCATTACAATTAATGAACCTACACTGACACATCATTGTCATCCAGTCTATGATTTACATTAGGGTTTACTCTTGGTGTTGTATATTCTATGGGATTAAGCTAATGTATAGTTTACATGTGTCCATCATTATAGGATCATACAGAATAATGTCACTACCCTAAAAAGCCCCTGTGCTCCACCTATTCATTCCTCCCTTCTCACTAACCCCTGGAAACCATTTATTTTTATTATCTCCAAAGTTTTGCCTCGACATCATATAGTTGAAATTATAAAGAATATAGCCTTTTCAGATTGACTTCTTTCACTTAGCATTATGCATTAAATTTTCCTCCATTTATTTTCATGGCTTGATAATTCATTTATTTTTAGTACTGAATGATAGCCATCATTGGATGTACCATAAGTTATTTATGCATTCACCTACTGAAGGACATACTGTTTGCTTCCAAGTTTGGGCAATTACGAATAAAGCTGCTATACAACCATTTGTGTGCAAGTTTTTTGTGAACAGAAATCTTCAATTCATTTGAGTAACTACTAAGGAGCACAATGGCTGGTACACATAGTAAGAATATGTTTAGTTTTATTAAAAAAAAATTGCTAAACTGACCTCCAAATTGTGTGTATTATTTTGCATTCCTACCAGTTATAAATGAGAATTCCTATTACTCTACATACTTGCTAGCATTTGGTGTTGTCCTTTTTCAGGTTTTGGCCATTCTGATAGGTACAGAAAGAAAGGTCAAAGTTGATTTAATTTTCATGTTTCTGATGACATAAGATGTGGAACATCTTTTCATATGCTAATTTTCCATCTCTATATCTTCTTTGCTGAGGTGTGTGATAAGATCTTTGGTCATTGTTTGACTTGGTTGTTCATTTTCTTATTGATGAATTTATTATTTCTGTATTTATTTATTTATTTATTTATTTAATGTTTATTAATTATATTTGAGAGAGAGAGGGTGTGAGCAGATGATGGACAGAGAGAGAGGGAGGGAGAGAGAATCCAAATCCAGGTGGGGCTCAAACTCACAAACTGTGAGATCATGACCTGAGATGAAGTCAGATGCTTAACTGACTGAGCCACCTAGGTGCCCCACTTATTGATGAATTTAAAAAGTTCTTTGTATATTTTAGACACAACTTCCCTATAGTAAAATCAATTAAATGAGATAATGTAGGTGAAATGAGTTTATAAATTGCAAAATGTTCTTTGAATGTAAGAAAATGTACAGGGGTGCCTGGGTGGCTCAGTCGGTTAAGCGTCCGACTTCAGCTCAGGTCATGATCTCACAGTCTGTGAGTTGGAGCCCCGTGTCGGGCTCTGTGCTGACAGCTCAGAGCCTGGAGCCTGTTTCGGATTCTGTGTCTCCCTCTCTCTCTGCCCCTCCCCTGCTTATGCTCTGTCTCTCTCTGTCTCAAAAATAAATAAAAACATTAAATTTTTTTTTGAAAAATGTACAGAAATCTAAACACAAAATACAATTCAGAGGTGATATTCTTTATAAAAAAAAAGTTATTGATTATTGTAAAGCATGATTTGTTATAAGATTCTAGTGAATGATGATCACCTAGATTGGTTTGGGAGAATTATTTTATTTACAGAATCTAATTTGCTCCATTTTAAAGAGAATTCCCCTTATATAGACTGATGCAGAAACTTATCTTTTTCATGAAGTGATGGAGGAACTCACCTTTATTCTCACATGATGATTTTTCCTCATACCATCTGAATAGATCCCTAGAGGTTTTTGCCATATATTTTAAGGCTTTGTATATGAAAACACTTTTATTATCAATGAACTTGGATCTTCTGAATAACTAAGGCAATTGATTATTTCTAAAGATCCTAGTGTACAGATTGTATATGGTGGCTTTATGTTAACATCATCTATTTAATTAAGTCACAGTTCTAGGGTCAAAAAGTTTGGTCAATTTTCTTCCTAATATTTTAATGATCTACCCTTACATGTTGGGCCAGACTGAATTTTAAAGTGATCTAGTTCTGTCATTAACTCTGCCAAAATCACTGACTCAGCCATTCTTCATTCCAGTGCTTTTGGTCACATATTCAGTTTTAAAGTGCTTAAACTTTTCCAACTCTTAAGTTGTAGGGAAGGACTATTACTGTCTCTAGTCATAACCTAATTCCTCCTGTTCATGACAGGGTCTGTTACCTATTTTAGACCATGTCTTTTCATCTAGGCTTGTAGGCATTTCTTATTTGGGTGCTATTTCTGACACTTCTTTTTCCTTCAGGGTATGATTTTAAATGAAAGTGATGATTTTTCAAACTTGCCTGTAAGTGGTGCCTGTCATGTACATGCTTAGGGCCATCCACTTTGTGGTTCCTGACATTTCTGGGGAAAATAAAAATTGTGATTTTTACAATTCTTAACTTGAAGTTTCTCCCAGTGTCTTTTTAGTTGTGGCACAATATGACTGTTATAGATGGAAAATACTATGGGGGAAGGTAATTAATATATATTGTGAATAATGTATTAGGTATTAAATAAAGCATTGGTGTACATTATCACATTTAAATCCTAAGCCAGGACTCTTAGATTAATATTATTCTCTAATTTTATAGGTAAGGAAACAAAGACTTTTAACTTTCTCGTGGTAATATGGCTAAAAATTGCTGGAGCTTGTATTAATCCCAGGGTTATCTGACTCCCTTGTAACCTCTATGCTTATCTTGATCCACAGAAAATCTTACAATTATCTAATACTTTTAATTATAATTGACATACCATAAACTGAATATATTTAAAGTGCAAAGCTTGATAAGATTTATAATGTGAAGAAACCTTTGGAATCAGCAAGAAGTCAAGAAAATGAAGTACTCGCAATGTTTCCTCCATACCCCTTTGTAGTCCTTCCTTCCATCCCAACCCCTCAAACTCCAGATAACTTGTTTTCTATCACCATATATCATTTTGCATTTATAACAACTTCATTTAAATGAAATCAGATGATGTATACTCTGTTTAAAACATCTGACTTTCTTTACACAACATTATTCTTTTGAGATTCATCCATACTGATGTAGGTACCAATAGCTCATTTCTTTTTATTTCAGAGTAGTTTTCTATTACAAGGATACACTACAAGGATTTATTAATTAGCCTGTCTATTCATTCACAGATGTTTATTAATTCACATGTTATTTGGACACATGAGTTGTTTCTGTTACTGTTATTATTGTGACTGTTACTTACAGAACTACTTTGAACATCCATGTACAACTCTGTATAAGTATCTGTTTTCATTGATGGGCAGTGATATCTAGAAATAAAATTACTAAATCATATGACAGATAACTGTTAATTATTTTAGGAAACTGCAAACTATTTATTCAAAGTGATTATATATTTGACATTTCCAGTAGTAGTATATGAGAGGTCCAGTCATTTCAAATCTTTGCCAACACTCAGTATGGTTAGTCTTTTTAATTTAGCCAGTTCAATATGTGTGTAAGTGATAACTTGTGCTATTAGTTTGTATTTCCCTAATGACTGATGATGTTGAAACTCTTTTCATGTGGTTATCTCAATTCCTGTATCTTCTTTGGTAAAGCATCTTTCAAAACGTTTGCTCATTTATTTACTAGCTTGTATGTTTTCTTATTATTGAGTTTAAAGATTGTCTATAAGTTTTGCATAGAAGTATTTTCTCTTAATTGGTGGCTTGCTTTTCATTTTCTTACCAGTGTCTTTTGAAAAGTGGAAGTTTTTAATTTGGATAAAGTTCAGTTTGTTGTTTAATCTATCAGTCTATCTTTATACCAATATCAAATTGTCTTCATTATTACAGCTTTATAATTAAGCTAGGAATAAAACTAGATAGTGATAGTCTTTCCTTTGTTTTTCTTTTCTGGATTTATTTTGAAATGTGAATAAATGATTAGGGTGAGCCTGAAGATCTAGCACAGGGAATGACTCACTTTGAGGAATGTTGTAAGAGTTAGACCTTTTTTAATCCACTTATCAAAATTGTTTAAAAGTTCAAATCAAATTGAGTTATCCTGTAATTTCAAACCTTGGAGAGGTAAAATTCCATAAAGTTCATTCATTCAGACGAAAGCACCCAGATCTAAAATTTCCCTTGGCTTCTCCAATAGTGAGATCCATTAGCCAGATCTCATTTCAATTCTCAGTCAGCTTAAGAAAACCAAATGATTCAGGTTTCTATTCAGATTCAGTGATCTCACAGACATACCATGCCAGCCACCTATGCAATGTTGACATTTTAAACAAACAAAAGTGTCAAAAGCTGAAGCATGTAATGGCAGACAGGTTACCTTTGAGCCAAGAGGTATTTATGCACTTTACACTGACTCTGGTTTCCAGTGTCCTGACACAGACTGTTCATTGGTCTGCCACATAAAATTAAGTGCATCTTGGTGAAGTGTGTTTAAAGGAGCTAATATGAATTTCAAAGGGTCCCAAATGAAGTACAGAGGAATTTAATTCTTAGGTATTGTGGAGAAGTACCAGATGCATAATTATTAAGTAGTCATAATGTCTGCTCCACATGATTAAAAACAATAGAGTAATGACTCAGTTCAATACTTTGGTTTTAAGAATGTAGTCAAACCAGGGGTGTCTGCGTAGCTCAGTCGATTAAGCATCCATGAAACTCTTGGTTTTGGCTCAGGCCATGATCTCACAGTTTCATGAGTTTGAGCCCTATGTCAGGCTCTGTGCTGGCAGTGTGGGACGTGCTTGGGATTCTCTCTCTCTCCCTTTCTGTTGGTCCTTCCCTGACTCATGCTGTCTCTGTGTCTCTCAAAATATATAAATAAATAAGCCTAAAAAAAAAAGGAGTATAGTCAAACTCTTGGGTACTCATTTTCTTTGTGTTGTCTATGACTAGAGCCATATGATTATACTTAATAACATGAATCATATGTTAAAACTCCTCATTTCATGTCTAACATAGTGCCCTTATTATTTTAATGAAGATTATATTTTGAGTAAGTTATTCCAGTGTAGCTGAGTAGCTATTATCATTACCTGCTTTTCATAATTAGCCATAGCATAGGGTAAATGTTCTCTAACAGAATATTCCACATACAAAAGTATGTGTCATCTTATTTTGGGGCCATAGTAACCTGAAAAAATTTTTGAAGAGAAGCAGAATTCCAGAGGAGATAATTGAAGTAAATTTATTGAATCTCATTGTTCATTAATTTATTGTCCTCACTGTTCATTAATTTAGATTTATTTTTACCTCTAACAATACATTCAGAACTGTTTTTCTTTTAAAAATATCTATCAATATTTTCTTTAAAATGAAAGAAATGAAAGAAATGAAAATCTACACTTTTTAAAAAATGTAAATTAAGAAGCCTGTATGTATATTTTCCATTTATTACATATAATCTACATATCAATTATACTGTTATCCTTTAAATGCTGAACAAGAACCATGAAACATCATAGGGTCTTGATTTAGTCTTAAATATTCAGATTAACTGCTTTGGATATAAATCAAACTTTGCTAAAATGCCTGAAAAAAAATGCAGGCCAACTAGTGAGCATTGCATTTGACCTCTTTCTCCTCTTCCCATGGAAAAAGGAATTTATTGGTCAGGAAAAAGGATTTTATAATATTATACTAATACTGGCCTTAATATTCTTTGAAATGATATGAACTTCTTGTGAGCTTTACATGAGGACTCCTATAACTCTGAAATAAAATAGGCTAATACACAGAAAGAAGTGGTGACTGCCAGCCTTTAATATTTTTTACAATTTTGTACAAATCCGGTGAATGTAGCAATATCTTGGCAAGGCCATCGATATGGCAGAGTGCCTGTGACTACTGAATACAATAATCTGTCCATTGACTTTCAATTGGGAAGGCTGGTGACTCTAAGTCAAGTTTAAGAGAAAAAGGTCCTAGGTAGAAATTTATAGTACCTATTGCAACTAAGCAACAGGACAATCACAACCATAACTATATCTATTCTCACAACTTGATTATTTACAACCATAAGTGCATAATATTTATGCTGAGATATTAAGTGTTACATACAATACATATTTAGGCATATGTGTTTTTTAATGTGTTTCTAGGAAAGAAAATGGGTAAATATATTCCCACACATATGTCACACATTGTTTTTTATATAAATCTAAGTATTCACATCTAAGATCATTTAGATTTTGCAATTTGCAGGGGGGATAAAAAACTTTGAGCAAATTATAGACTTCTCAGCTTGTTACAATGTAAGCAGTTTTTCAAACAATATGTCTTAAACACATCAAGGATTTCACATATAAATTTGAGACAACTGATATGCCTTATCAACCCTGGACAGTATGACAAACAGAAGTCTCACCTTTCTCTAATAAAACATTTCATTGATCTGTCATAGTTGGTGATACTAGTCATGAACCCATGACAGTAGTAATGAACAAGAATTTAGTTGACTGAATTAAGCTCACTAAAGATAAAGAATATTTTAAAAGATATTACTTACATTAAATGTATATGTAATTGAAGAAGATGCTGCTGCTTTATTTTAGAAGAAAATGGTAATTTGAAATAATCTGTTTCACCCATTTCACCTTGAATTACCAAGAATATAGTAGAACTCACTACTAAAACTAATAAAGCCCACTTGTTACTTTTTTGTGTCCCTCTATAAATTACATTGGTTTTTCCAAGACATTCTAATTATAAAATCCAGGTTTCAGTTATTCAAGTCAACTGTGAATAAATGGACCCACTTTAAGTCTGATTTTACCAGCTGTATTAATTTCAGACCATGTGTCTCCTTTCTTTGCTTTCCTCTATTGATTCGGGAAAAAGAGAAAGGTATTTGATTAGAATGGAAGTGTATACTCCGGGGCCAATTTTGATATTTCATTTGCAAGTGACTTCATGTAACGTCCTTCTCCTTTGATCTAATAATGAAAATGTGTCAGTATATTCTCATTACAGCAGCAAGGTAAAGCAGCCCAAGTCTCCTGGGGCCAAAAGGACTACACTTTGTGAATTTAAAATGGGAAAGTTATACTCCCAGTGCTTGGTAAAGACTGTGCTGGCAGACCTATTTTCTCCCTTCAGCAATTGAACCAACTGAGAATTTTTAAAAAGATGCCACACAAGTGTTCTAATACTGAGGGAGTGAGGGAGAATGAGAATACAAGCATCCATTAATGGTTTCCTTGAAATTTTCTGCTCACTGTGGAATTATGTTAACTAAAATAATTTAAAAACAAAAAATGAAATCATTGGTTGAATACACAGCTTATGGTCATTGTCACACTTGAAATAAAAATCAGGATTGTTCTTTGGTGTTAAGACTATTCTGAATAGCAAAAACTGACATGTATTTGAACAAACATTGGATATAATGCTCAAAACATTTCTCCCTAAGTTCACATAAAAATGAATTTGAATAAATATTCGCTTCTAAAAAGCTGACAAGACATAAATATATCTGGATAGAACCAAATTCAATATAGTGGGTAACTGGGTTTTGATAATTAGATGCATCTAACATAAATGCACATGCTAAATTTATTTCAATTCTAAAATTCCAGCTTACTTTGTAATTCATGCATATATTATATATATAAGTGTGAAGGTAGTTAATATCTTTCAAGTTAGAGAAACATTTAAACTCTTTCAAAAAAGCTTAGAGATACTATCTTGTTTTAGCTTTGTCTAAAAAGAAACTCTTGAAAAAATATGCATAAGACATGTAATTAACATAGTTACATGTCTATGTTAAATAGTTTCTACATGTCTTTCCTTAGAAATATATCTTTAGCATTTAGAGATTTTAGTGCATTGAATAATGTCCCTTCAAAAGATATGTCCACGTTCTAACTCCACATACCTGTGAATGTGAACTTACTTGGATGCTGGGATAAAGTCACTCTGGATTTAGGGTGGGCCCTAAATCCAATGGTGAATGCCCTTATCAGAGAAAAGAGAAAGAGCTTGGCAACACAGAGATATGAGAACAGCCATGTGAAGACACAGGTTGAGCTTGAAGTCATACATCCAAAAGCCAAGGAACATCAAAGACTGCCAAGACCCCTAGAAGCTAGGAGTGAGGCGCTGAACAGATTTTTCCTCAAATCCTCCAGAAGGAAGTAACTCTCTGACAACTTAATTTCAGATTTCTGGCCTCCAGACTATGAGAGAATAAATTTCTGATATCCAAAGCACCAAGTTTGTGGTAACTTACTGCTACAGCACTAGGAAACTACTAGCAGAGTGATCTAGTACTAAAGACCTCTGATCAAGATTTTAATTAGCTCTCTGTAATGTCAAACATCAAGATAATTATATATATATATATATATATATATATATATATCCTAAATTATGCATACTTTGACTGCAGAGGTGAGGACAGAGAATGTTTCCTGAGAAAATTCAAAGATAGCATTACATGTATTTCAGAAAAAGCACACATCAGGTAAGCAGGGCAAAGATAAACCAATTCTATAGGCATTTAATGTTCAGAAAGTGAGTTGATAATTCAACAGGAGGAGTTATAAATCTGCCTTTGATCCTTTAGGAAGAAAGAACTCATTTCAAAGAAGAAATTCTCAGTGCTTTCAAATAATTTTGGAATCTGCCCTTTTGACCAAATTTGTTACTTTTCATTCACCTACTTTCTCGAATTTGAGCCTAAAAACCCTTGCTTAAAACATAGATAACTGTGTTCTTCCCTAGAGATTCTCATTCAGTAGAACTGGGGAGATGTGAGTTTGCTGCATTTTTTAGTCATTTGGATAATAGTAACAATGGACAACAAGTACTGGACAACATCGTGAGGTATCTGCTTAGAAAACGTATTCCATCAAAATTAAACTTAAGATCAAACTTGTGAGAAGAAAAATAAAAATGCATTCCATCCTTACTCTATCATAAAATATCCCTCAACAAATCTTTTTGAAAATACAAATTCTTCAAGTCCTACTGATTTAGAATCTGCTATATGTGAGACCTGATGTGATTATTATGACTAGACAATTTCACAAGACCCTGGCTTAGAACCAAAAATCTGACCTTGCTTGACTTTAATCCATGCATTGACACTAATATAAAAAAGTAGAGACTTAAAAATTGCAACCCCATTAAATACCATATATCACAAGATATGAGTTTTGGTAAACATAGCAACCTGACATACTGGTAACTGAAAATTCAAGTTTCGTTCACAAGTACCTTTGAGGTCAATGTTCATCCTAGAGTCTTTCTCGCATCTGCAGATTCCCTCAGCCTGCTGCTTGAACAGTTGCTAATGAATGAAGATCACCCCAGCCTGCCCCCCTGCTGTTGCTCATTTGCCCATTAGCATCTGCTTAAGCAGCAGGCTGGGGGAAGCTCTGGTGCCCAATCAATGTAGCTGATGAGGGCTGGGGTAGGGAGGCCTCTGTTGCCAACAGAGGCAGAGCATAAATCAACTCCAATCTTGGCAAAGGTTATTAATCTTAGAAAGGGTGACTTATATATCACAGTGTAGGGATGGGTAAAAGCTATCCTTGACATTTATGGGAAAGAGGATAAAGCTAAAATATTATTTGTATGCTAACTTTAGCAAATCTTTTGAACACCAATAAGTCTCATGTTCCTTACCTAAAAAAATGATTTACAGTAAGGTTCTTTCTTGTTCAAACATTATCTGATGCTAGGTTTATGCCCAGAGATACAAAAACACATACATGGAAAAACACTCTTTTCTGGAGTTATCTTATTATTTTTACCTAAAGCAAAAAATCACTTTATTGCCAAACTCATCAGGGAAAGACTCATTCCACTATTTCAGTCCAACTGAGATTTGTTATTTGTTATTATCATAATTTCCAATTTGGAAATTAGGTAACTTAAGTTAGACATTTATAATAAGAGAAACTGGGTGGAAACTAAAGACAAAAAATATACTCCACTCTAACTTTACCTTCATTCACAGGATTAGCTACCTTAAGTACTCTGAACAGAGGCAGAGTACCTGTCCAAAAGAGAATTACATGTGGCAGTGTAGTGCGAAGACGAGGGCTGGCATCAACTAGAGTGAGGTTACGGTTGACTATTGCCAATAAAAATAAGCAAGGTGTTAATTACACAGAAAGTAAGGAATATTAAACAGTGCTACAGTGTTTGAAAGTCTTTTGCACATTGGAAAGTGTTAAGTACAAAAAGGTATGTCTGTGAATGACTTGGTAATACTATCTAGTGTAAGAGATTCCTAAATGGCACCTCCAGTAATATTCAGCCAGACCCACCGAGGACTGAATGTTAAGTACTCTACAGATAAAAGGTACTTTGTAGAAAAATCACTCTACATTTTCTGCATCTACTGTAAACCAAATGTAGTGCTTGGAATTCACTTGGGTATATTGGAGAAATAATAAACAAGATTCCTCTCTCAAGAAGTTTACAGGTTGTTAAGATGTCATCCATATGAGAAGAATAAAATCACAACATAATAATATAGAAAAAATATGCCAAAATTTGAAAAACAACAGAGAACACTGTTGTGAATAAAATCACCTTTCAGCCCCACAATGTTCTCTAAGATGATGTATGATTTACATAATTTCTCTCTATAACAGCATAATTTGCTTCAAATATGTTGCTTCCAGAAAAAAAAATCCTATAATTGAAAATAAATATCTATCATTTGTAATATAGAAATGGCAATTGTACTATTAATAGCAGAGTATTATTAAAACCAATGAAATGCCTGTATAATAGTATACAGTGGATATAATTTATCTTGTCATCCACATAATAAAGTTTAAAAATTCCCAAAACAACTAGGATTTTGAGAATTACAGCATCTGGACATCAGTGCTTATATTTATCCAAATGTTCGCCATAAAATTAGTACAAATTGTCACTAACATTTTTAAGCAATTTTGGGAATCACTTCCACATATAAAATACTAAATTAAAAAAAATAAATAAAAATATGTAAGTACTCTAAGCATTATTCTTTAGAATATTGCAGTTTTTTGCATGAATCAAATACAATCAATCTGAGACTGACAATAAAAGCACATCCAACAATTTGCAAAAAATCATATAGTATCCAGGCATATGAAAAGACTCACCATAATACAAAAGAATAATGTTTTAAACATTCATAAATATATAAATGCATTTAAAAGAATCTTAAAAAGTTACATAACATACTAATTCAGGGAAGGGGTCTAAGTTTGAGCAAAGTCAAGGAGAATTTTTACATTTTATTAATTTAAAAATATTCTCTACATGTATTTCTTATGTACCTATAAACATAATTAAGGTGTGGAGTACTGAAACATTGTATTAAATAGTCTAATCAAAATGACCAATAACTAAATCAGAAACTGAATCTATTATGTGTAGCAAAATCAAAATAAATGTTCCATATCTGGCCTGAAACTGGACATCTACACTGAAATCTATGAAGCTGGTACTTTACTTCACCACGTGATTTTGAGGCATGTTAACAGTGAGAATCTAAGATCTACCCAAGTCAGGAACAGGGTAGCTGGGTCTGAGAAGCTGAAGATCATTATCAAATCCGCATGCATGTAAGCTACTACCTGTCCCATAAATTCCCTCATGGACCTAGGTGGTGCCTTTCCCTGTGCCCCTCTCCCCAGCCAGCCAATTCCCAGAATCAGCTCTTCCTGAGTTACATGGCTCATCAAGAAAATCCTTAACTAGTCCTTACATCGGTAGCTGGCCAGGGTGGAAGATTATATCCACTATGTATAATAGGCAAAATTTGAAGGAAAAATAAAAGTGAGATTCTGGTTAGGCTAGATTTGAGAGCTAAATATAGAAACTTGGATCTGGGACACACTTGCCTAGAACTAAGAGGCCTCAAGCTTTCCCATGAAGGTAAAGGTTATGAAAGTTTATTTTTGTTTGTTTTGGTCAGTATACTGAGTGAGGAGCTATCTACATGAGAATTAGTCAGAAAAAATTTTCCCGTTAAGCCACCTCTTCTCTATCCAGTGAGTTAAAAACCTCTGGAATACTCTTGGCCTCACCAATTTACTGGGGTCAATCATCCCTTTTCTTGACCAGTTCTAGCATCTGTTTTCTTGGGAATTCAAGGAGATCTACTTCAAACCTCTTCAAGTCTTTGAGACATAAACCTATGCTCCTATGACTTGTATCTATATAGGAGAAGAGTTTCTGTTTGCAGGCTACCCCCAATTCTCTCTGGAGTGAAATGCCTTTTCTACTTTATTTCCATTTCGGGGATTATCTCCCAACATCCTGCAAGAATATCCACATTTGTCTCTGACATAACCTCTTCCAATACAAACATCTGTTCCTCGACACCCATCCACAATTGAAACAGCTATGGAGGGATTTTCAATAGCATGTTAATCAGCTTCTGAATGATCTGTGTTACAGAAATTCAGAAACTCTGAAGGAGGGAACTTAGAATTTTTATTTTATTTACTCATTAATTTATATAATGGATGAAGGAAAATGTATGCCTGAAAGGTAGAGCTCACTGTGGCAATTGAGAGCATCATTCTTTCAAGTCAAGAATTTTAGTTAATATGGGCCTTGGGTTATGAGTTGTATTGTGTTCCTTTAAAATGCGTATTTTGAAGTATGTAACCCTTTATACGTAAGAAATGTGACCTTATTTGGAAAAAGGGTTACTGCACATGTAATTAGTTAAGATGAGGTCATACTGGAGTAGAATGAGCCCCTAATTCAATATGACTGGTATTCCTATAAAAGTAGAAGTTTGGACACAGATACACAGAGAAACTGCCATGTGAACATGAAAGCAGAGATCAGAGTAGTGCAGCAGGAGCTAAAGAACACTGAAGATTCCAATAAACCACAGAGCCAGGAGGGAGGTTTAACAGATTCTCCCTCAGAAGGAACCACTCCTGCCAGCACCTTGATCTTGCACTTCTAACCTCCAGAACTGTGAGACTAATGTTTCTGATGTTCAACACTCCCAGTTTGTGCTACTTTCTTATGAGAGTAGAGTAAAATAATATGCCTTGATTTTAAGTTTAGGGATCTTGAAATAATGAAAAAACAAACCTTTATTTCATGTAGTATACAGGAAAATTAGCTTAAATTACAGACTGCAAACCGTTTGTATTTTATCCAAAGCCTCAAATCATAGATTTTAAAAAGATATCTGGAGAAACATGTCCCCATTCTTCTTTTTTTTAATTTTTAAAAATTTTTTTAATTTATTTTTGAAGGAGAGAGAGGCAGAGCATGAGCAGGGGAGGAGCAGAGAGAGAGGGAGACATAGAATTTGAAGCAGGCTCCAGGCTCTAAGCTGTCAGCACAGAGACCGATGCGGGACTCGAACTCACGAACTGTGAGATGATGACCTGAGCCAAAATTGGATGCTTAACCGACTGAACCACCCAGCTCCCTTTCCCATTCTTTATAGACTATAGAAGATAATGGGAAGTAGGGGGTCTGCAGCCTAAATTTTATCCCCCAAATAATTTAGCTTTCTTGACACGGTATGTTTAAACACTTAACATATCTGAATGCCTGTACGTGGGAAATATATATTTCAGTTGTATACGGATGCCACCCAATACTATAGCTTTATGCGCTGCAATTTTACAAATTTATATAGTCTTCTTGGTACTTGAATTTATTGTCTTGGCTCTGAATGACTTAATCCAAGCATATTTCATATAAAATATCAATTAATAGCTTTCACTGAATTGTGCATTCATCTATGTCAGGATTATACTGAGGGACATCACTTAATCATCAAGCTATTGCTGAGGACATTGCCCACTCTATCATTCTGTGACAATGGTTAAAAAAGCATTATTTCTTTATACAGTTGACCTTTAAACATAAGAGTTAGAAGCACTGGCCGTCTGCACAGTCAAAAAACCATATATACCTTTTGAATTCCCCAAAACTAAACTATTAATACCCCTTTGTTGACTGGAAGCCTTACAGATAACATAGGCAGTTGATTAGTACATATTTTTTATATCTATTATATACTGTATTCTTATAACAAAGTAAGATACAGAAAAATGGTTTTGAATAAGAAACAGAAAACACATGTTATGTACATTACTATAAAAAATCTAAATATAAGTGGACCCACATGGTTCAAATCCATGATGTTGAAGAGCCAACTGTAACTTCTAGTGATAAATGACAATCATACAACTGAATATGGGTTCCTTTTCAAAACCTCACTTAGAAGACACCTGGGTGGCGCAGTCAGTTAAGCATCTGACTTCAACTCAGGTCTTGATCTCACGGTTTGTGCATTTGAGCCTTGTGTCAGGCTCTGTGCTAATGGCTCAGAGCCTGGATCCTCCTTTGGTTTCTATGTCTCCCTCTCTCTTTGCCCCTCTCCACCTGCATTCTGTCTCTCTCTCTCTCTCTCTCTCTCTCTCTCAAAAATAAAGAAACATTAAAAATAAATAAATAAATAAATAAATAAATAAATAAAACCTCACTTAGAAATTTAAAAAACGTTTTTTATGTTATTTTATGCATTACAATACTTTTTGCATTTTACTCCTCAAACTCTTTTCATATTAATGTGAAGTATAAGTACAAATAAAACTGGTGGATGAAAGAAAAACATGACAAAAATTGTATAATATAATGGAGACATATTAAAATGGCAATATTTCAAAAATATATCACTATTTTGAACAGCATTGTATCTCCTCAAATTCCACAGGTTGAAGCTTAATCCTCAATGTAACTGTATTTGGAGACAGGACCCTTAAGGAGGCTATTAAGCTTAAATGAGGTCATAAGCATAGGACCATCTCAATCCATTTGGGGCTATTGCAACAAAAATACCATTGAGCAGGTGGTTGATAAACACCTGAAATTTATTTCTCAGAGTTTTGGAGGCTGGGAAGTCAAAGATCAAGGTGCTTGCATATTCAGTGTCTGGTCAGGACCTGCTTCCTATTTTTCAGATGGCTCTCTTCTCATTGTGTCCTTGGATGGCCAAAGGAAAAAAAGAAGTTCTTTCCGTCTCTTTTATAAGGATGCTAACCTCATTCGTGCAGAATGCTTGAGACCTAATCACCACCTCCAAATACCATCATATTGGGGATTATATTTTAACACATAAATTTAAAAAAGAAACAAACATTAAATCTACTGCAGGCCTTAATCCAATAGGACTTGTGTCTTCAAATGGAGAGACAGCAGGAGTGCTCCTGACAGAATAAAGGCCATGTGTGAAAACAGTGAGAAGGTTAGTCTGAAAGCCAGAAAGATCTCACCAGACACCAACTCTGTCAACACTGTGATCTTAGACTTCTGGCCTCCAGAACTGTGAAAAAATAAATTTGTTGTTTGAACCACCCAGTACATTATTTTTATATAGCAGCCTTAGCTGACTAATACAATCACCTAACATAGTTTAACTTTCAGTAATGATATATAAGATAAATATAAAATAATCATGTAAAAGCAATGTTATTACATGTAAAAATTTACCAGGCATTGACTAAATGTGTTAGATCTTACAATCACACAAACAAAAGTAAAAATATAACATTACTTGAATTTTAAATTGAGAAGAAATTTTGATGATGATGAAAAGACAAAAGGTACAGAGAAAAGATGAAAGAATACAACTTGAATATATTGCTATGTAAATTTTTCCTTTTCATACTGTTTTCTCCTACACTATCCCTTCCTATTGTTATCTTTCTCAGCTCCCTAGAATAGGAAATGTATCATGAACTAATTTTCTATTATGAATAAATTAATTTTATTTTTACTTATAATGCAACCAAGAAAACAAAGGATTCAATGAGAAGAAGCTGAAATAGGCATTTTTACCAAGTATAAGAATAGTACACAGAAAACCAAAAGCAAATATTTTACACAAATAATTTAGTTAATAATTTTATAGGACTCATAGATGTATACTGAACATAATAGTAAAGTGCTATAATTATATTTTTGGAAAGCAGCCAAAGCTTAGTTTAGACCTAGAAACAGAAAAACCAAAGGTTAAAGTAGTCACTAGTATGTTTCTAGCTGAAATCTGCTAATAGTTGGTTCTTTAATAAATCATAATTACTTATTTAAAGCTACCTACAACACATTCTAAAAACATATTAGAACAATTCTGGAAAGAATTTAAATAGTATTCACAAAATCACATCAAGATGCTTTAGACATATAAGCACTAGAAAACTTCTTTTGACCATTTATTAGGACCAATGTTGTTTCTGAAATATGGATATTAGGGGTGCCTGGGTGGCTCAGTTGGTTAAGTGTCTGACTCTTGATATTGGCTCAGGTTGTGATTGAGTCCCACATTAGGCTCTCTGCTTTCAGCATGAAGCCTGCTGCAGATAATCTGTCCCCTGTATCTCTCTGTCCTTCTCCTGCTTGCACTCTCTTTCTCTCTCTCTGGCAAATAAATAAACATTTAAAGAAAACTAATAATTTCTAGTACAAACATTACCAGTTTCTCTGAGACACTTTTTCTATTTAGAAGAAAGTCAAGTATCACTCTCAAAACCTCATCAGCGGTAGGATTTCCTTGGAAATGATACAGTAGATCAGTAGTATGGAGCTGTCTATATTACTCTTAATGAACTCCTAGTGCTCAGTGTTTTTAGAATTAAGATGGGATGGATGGGTAGCTAGCTCAGTTGGTGAAGCAGAACTCAAGTCATGAAATCATGATTTCAACTCAAATCATGATCTCATGGTTCATGAGTTTGAGCCCCATATGTGGCTCTATGCAGACAGTATAGAGCCTGCTTGAGATTCTGTCTCCCTCCCTCTCTCCCTCCCCCACTCACTTTCTCTCTCAAAAATAAATGAACATTAAAAAAAGAAAAAGAACTAAGATCATACAGGGCATGAACATGTGGACCAGAGAAGGACCAGTGAATAAGAGAGAGCTGGTCATGTCATAAGCTAACAGTATGGAAAAGTTTCCTTCTGAGGAATGAGATTCAAAAGCCCTGTACATTTTGACAGAGTAGAGAATTAGAAAATACAGGGCATTTTAAAAAGTGGTTATAGTTTTACACTTATTTTAAAATTTTTGAGATGACTAAAAGACTGGAGTTCCTGTTTGGACTATCTATCTTTGAATAAAGCAGTACCACATGACTAAATTTTAGAAGTCATTTTTTATTAATATTTTTGCTGGATTTAAGTAAAATATGATCTATACTATAAAACTAATTCAATAGATATAATTTTTACCAAAGGAATCAAAAGATAAACAAAATAATGCTAAAAGAAAACCTAATGATGTATCAGCAAGCTGGAAGACGGAGAGCGGCCAAGTTGAGCAAGGAAAAAAAAATAATAACAAAAACTGAGATTAGGTAAAGGGAACTCAGTGACACTGTCAAGGGTAATAACATTTGCATCATAGTGATCTCAGAAGAAGAAGAGAAAGAAATGGAGTCACATTGTTTTTTTTGAAGAAATACTAGCTGAAAAATTCCTTAGTATAGGGAAGGACAGATATCTATCCCAGGAGGCATTGTGTTCCTAACAGAATCAAACCAAAAGGTCCATGACAAGATGCATAATAATTAATATGGCAAAAAGTACTAAAAAAAAAAAAAAGAGAGAGAGAGAGAGAGAGAATTTTAAAAGCATCAAGAGAAAAGAAAATATTTACATAAAAGGGAAACCTCATTAGGCTATCAGCTGATTTTTCAGCAGAAATTTTTCAGGCTAGAAGAAAGTGGAATGATATATTCAAAGTAGTAAAAGGAAAAAAAACCATCTGCAACCAAGAATATTCTTTCCAGCAAACCTATCATTCAGACTAGAAGGAGAAATCGTTTCCCAGATAAACAAACAATAAAGGAATTTACTACCAGTAAACCAGTCTTACAATAAATGTTAAAGAGAATTCTTTAAGTGGAAAAAAAAAAAAAGTCACAGTCAGGAGTAAGAAAATTCGGAAAGAAATTTCACAGTACATACAAACATAATAAAAGTAGTATATTAATCACTTATAAAGCCAGTACAGAGGTTAAAGCCCAAAAGGAGTAAAATCAATTACATGTATAAAAATCAGTCATGAGATTCACAAAATAAAAAAGGATGTAAAGTATAACATAAAAATGAAACATGGGGAAGTAAAAGTTTAGTGCTTTTAGAATGGGTTCAAACTTAAGTGACCATCAACCTAACATAGACAGCTATATGCACAGGATGTTATATATAAACCTAATGGTAACCACAAATCAAAAGCCTGTAATATAGGCAAAAATAGAGAAAAGAATCCAAGCATATCACTAAAGAAATGTATCAAACCACAAGAATAGAGCAAGAGAAGAAACAGAGAACTATAAAAACAACCCTAAAATAAATAACAAAATGGCAATAACTACATACCTATCAATAATTACTTTGAATGTAATTATTATAAATGAACTAAATGATCCAATCAAGACATAGGGTGACTGAAAGATAAAATCCAAGCCCTATGTATATATGGTACCTATAAGAGACTCACTTCAACAAGAAAATATAATAATTGCACATATTTATGCACCCAACATCAGAGCACCCAAATACATAAAGGAACAATTAGCACACATAAAGGAAGAAATTGATAACAATACTATAATAGTAGGAGGCAGGAATGCTCCACTTACATCAATGGATAGATCATCCAGTAAGAAAATTAACACAGAAATAGCAGCTTTGAATGACACATTGGACCGATGGATGTAACAGATATATTCAGAACATTCCATCCAAAACCAGAAGAATACATATTCTTTTCACGTGCACATTGAACATTCTCCAGAGAAGATCACATACTAGGCCACAAAAAAAAAGGCTCAACAAATTCAAAAAGATTGAAATCATATCATGTATCCTGTCTGACCACAACACTATGAAAATAGAAATCAACCACACACACGTACACACACAAAATACTTAAAAACACAAATATGTGGAAGTTAAATAACATACTACTAAACAAGTGGGGTAGCCAAGATCAAAGAGAAAAATTAAAAACAAAAATACATGGAGACTAATAAAAATGAAAACACAATGGTCCAAAACCTTTGGAATGTAGCAAAACCTCTTCTAAGATCTTGGGAAGATTATGATAGCCTTACTTCAATAAGCAGGAAAAATCACAAATAAACAACCTAAATGAACTGGAAAAAAAACAAACAAAACCCAAAGCCAGTAGAAGAAAGGAAATAATAAACATAAGAGCATATATAAAAGACATAGAGACTAAAAAACAAACAAACAAACAAAAAACACATAAATCAAACCTGAATCTTGTTCTTTGAAAAGATCAACAAAATTGATAAACTTTAGCCACTCTTAAAAAAAAAAATACCAGAGACAGGATTCAAATAACGAAACCAGAAATTAAAAAGGAGAAATGCAACTGACACCACAGAAGTACAAATGATTATAAGAGAATATTATGAAAAAATTATATGGCAACAAATTGGATAACCTAGAAGAAATTGATAAATTCCTAGAAACATATAACCTCTCAAAAATGAATCAGAAAGAAATAGAAAATTCGAATAGACTTAATACCAGAAAGGAAATTGAATCAGTAATTAAAAACTCCAAACAAACAAAAGTTTAGGACCAAATTCACAGGTAAGTTCTACCAAGCATAAAAAAAAAAAAAAAAAAGATTTAATACTTATTCTTCTCAAACTCTTCAATAATAATAAATAAATAATTGGAAACACAGGAATATACTAAGTGATCAAGACAAATGTGTTGAACAGAACCTCAGTAAAGGAAAGGTGATGTAGGCATATCCATTCACTAAATGTAAAATGTCTCATTAAAATAAGAATACTCTTCCTTAATAGCCAAGTTGCTTAATAGACTTTATATAAGTGAATTAAGATCCTTAATACTGTAATTTAACTACTTTGTATTGTTCAAATCTAAACACTGTATCTGTCCAATTCATTCTTATAGTCACTCATTCCAATAAGTACTAAGCACAGAGCAATGTAAGAGAGATTTAACACACATATTTTGTTTATAACCTGAGTTCAGAATTGCTTCTTTAACATATTCTCACACTTAATTTTGAGCCAATTCTATCATTCCATCCACTTATAACTGGATATGCTTTCAGTTCCACTTTATAATTCTGATTATATATACTACTATGTTTGCCTTCACAATCTCTGGTAAATTTTCTTCCTAGGACCTCCTGGTACCTTAGTGGGCAATCACTTCTACTCACCCTGTATTTCATAAGTTGTATTTCTATTGTCTGTATGCCAATCCTGCAAAAGGGGGTAGGGAAGTACATTCTCATGCTTTATTTCCCACATGATTTCAGTAAAACTATTAATTTCTGTGAGAATAGGTGTTTATAAAGAGGGGAGAGATTTTCAAACATTAATAAAAGGAACATTTTCCAGGAGTGAAAGAATTCTTCAAAAAAATAAGCTTGTCAGATTTTGTGGAAAGAAAACATACAAAATTAGACAGAGAGCAGAGAACAAGAGAGCATGCTATCTTTGTCTTCAGGATTAACATGACAGGTAGTAGAAATCGAAGCAATTTATCAAATCATCAATCTTATGATATGACCAGCATGGAACAAGTAGTAGAAGTCATAATTTCTACAATTTTCACCCTTCTAAGCTTGTGAATATTGGTATTAACATACAACTGAGTTTTATTATTTCATCTATAAAAATGTAAAAAAAAATCAGATTGTTTCAATATTCTCTAAAAACAATGGTTGTATTTCCTCAATTAAAGTGTACATCACATGAAAGGTAAAGAAACTGTCCTATATGCCTACTGGAAAACAAGCTAGATCTGTCAAGGGTTGATAGGTTTACTATGAACTCAAACTCACCTAATGATAGATAAGGAAGACAGGTGTATTTGCTCTGTCTGCTACTGTCATGGCAAGATTGTTTGATAAGTTACTGTGAGTTATTATCTGTCTCTTTGAGAAAAGACAAATGGATTATGTACCATGTCAGGGTCTTGTCATTTGCATAGATATAAAGTATGGCAATTACTAATTTAAGATGTCGCAGAGCTTGAGACAGATATAATCTTTCTTTTTATAAACTTTCCACATGTAATTTTGAAAGGAGACATGAATCATATCCTTCATGTGTCTGATATTTTCTTAAGTGAAATAAACTCCAAAGTTTATTTGATGCAGAGAGACTTATATCATGAATGTGATATTTTGAGGTTTAAGTAGAGTAGTGATACATATCTTGAATTTTTAAAGACTGCAATGTGACAATCCCCAGAATAGAATCTAGCTATATATTCCTATGAGCATCTTATCATCTAGAGCCAGCATGGATTTCAGATTTATTTTATTTCATTTCATATCTATTGTATTCTAGTCCTGAATCTAAATTAATTTTATAGAAAATTGTTAAATTGACATTCAAATTTTAAAAAGCTATCCCTTTCACATTTGGGCTTTTTCCAAAAATAATTTTATAATCATAGGATTATGTTTAAGGGGACATTTGAATTTAAAGTAGCTCATCTAGTTTAGTCACCTAGACAAATTCTTTTTTGCAATATCACTGATAGATGGTTACTCATTTTCTGCTGAAACTGCTGCTTATCGTGGCTGGCAATCTATATCACTTTTGAACAGTGCTAATATTTAAAAAATTATAGGTAATATGTTCATCCTCTAATTGCCAAGTACTCTTTGTGGTACTATACATCGGAGCAAAGCAAAACAGTTTTATTCCTCCTACTGCATGACAGATTTTTAAACATATGCATTCATTAATAAACATACAATGAGTACATATTATGTCCCATAGGCAAAATTAGTTGAGTTCTCTACATTCAGCAGCTTATATTCTACAAGCAACAAATATGTAAGATAATATTTTAAGCATTCAATTTATATAAACTGCCCTATGAGAACACAGTGCTCTCTCATGATTTTAGTATTTTTCTTTCTTCTCTTGGCAGGTTGCATACAAACTCTTCATCTTGCATGTCTAGGGTTAAAACACTTTTAGCATACATCCCCAATAATGTCATTTAGTTTTTATCTATATTATGTAAGCACAGTAGCTTGTTACTATAAGATGAAACTTATAAATTATGCAAAGAGATATCACAAAAATAATGAAAAATAAACAGATATGGAAATTTTGATATTTTATTCCCAAACCCAAATGATCAACTTCCACAAGTAGAAAATGACATTTCTCAAACTTCCAGATACTGAATTTTTCAATTGAGTTATTTTTGCTTTCCTGTTAACAGATCTGCATGAGAGAAGTGAGAAAGAGGGCATGCTTCTGCCCTTTTCTGATGGCAAAGTTCATTGTGTCTGGTTTCTGTGGTGGTGTCCTCATAGCGACCATTATCTGATAGTGGTGATTTTGTGAGCATGCTGTTTTTCATAGAAGGAGTTTTCTTGGTGTCCTGGTCCCGAAATACAACTTTTAGAGTCCTCCCCTGAAAGATTAACCTAGAGTCATTTTCCCCATCTTCCCAATAACTTCATAGCCGTTTAGTATCCAATATGATATCCTTTTATGTAAAACCAGCTAGAGCAAATTTTATTTCCTATGATTTACCTTAAACAATACATTGATATGTTAACATTATTCTTCCCAAAGTTGATACATCTTTTTTTTTAAGATTGTTTATTTATTTTGAGAGAGCGAGGAAAAGAAAGAGCATGAGCAGGAGAGGGCCAGAGAGAGAGGAAGAGAATCACGAGCAGGCTCCATACTGTCAGCACAACACCTGACGTGAGCTGAAATTGAGAGTATGACGCTTAACCAACTGAGCCACCCAGGTGCCCCTCAAAGGTGATGCATCTTAAATGTATCAAGTCATAAAACTGAAACAATTTTTAATTATTTAATTTAGCCATTATTTATAGAACACTTGCCAGGTACCTGACACTGTGGTTAGTACTAGGCATGTATCCATTGACAAAACTCAAAATTTCTGTTTTTAAATGCTAATTTTGTTTTATGTGATTTTGCATTTACAACAAAGTTTACTAATCTAGATGATTATGAAATTTTAAAGATTATTTTAAGTTGTCCACCAAATAAATAATTCTTCCAAGTATCTCACTTAGCTTCTATTGAGATTTATTCTTACTATTTACACCTATTTTGAAATACCTCTAAACTTCTAAAATTACTAATTTAAAAGATAAAGTATAACTTCCATAATAATCCAACAGTTGTTAAGGTATTCACTAATGAAATTTAAGGTTAATAAAGGTTTTTTTGGATTAAGATAAATATGATACACTATAAAACACCTCAACTACAACATTATGACTAGAAAAAGCTGGAATTCTTAAAAAAATGCATTGGAAATCTAAGATTTGTCAAAGACATATAAAATGACCAGGGTATTTTTAATAATATTTAATATTTAATAATAATATTCTCCTTGGTTTTATCAACTCCATATACTTTTTCAAAATGCTTTTTTCTAATTGCTTGCACAGTTCATAGTGGAGTAACATTAAAATGAAAGATTAAATGACTCATCAAAATATATTATAAAATCATAAGAATATCAAAACTTAAATTCCACATATCAGGGAAATCATATGGCATTGGCCTTTTCCTGACTGACTTATTTCACTTAGTATCATATTCTCTAGCTCCATCCATATTATTGCAATATATATATATATATATATATATATATATATATATATATATATCTATCTCACATATTCTGGCCAAGAGATAAATGAAATCATGGTCATTCTTATCTAAAGTACATGAATTAGTAGTGGGTTTCTGAGGAAAAATATCTTTGGTTGTCTAATCTACAAACATTAAAATTTCAGGGTTTAATCAGTATTCTCATCAGTTGGAGTTTGATAAAATAACTTTTCACAAATAGTCTGTGATACATGACTCTAAATATAAATCTGTTTAATTTCTCTGTTGGACAGTCTTATTGTTTTCTCCATATAAGCTTAATGCTTTAATAAGATATTTTATTGTCATGTGAACAATAAGTTCAATTCTAGAAAGCCTTAGAATTTATAGGTGGTTTGAATTAGGAACTTAGTTATTTTAATTCTTACTGAGAAATAATTCCATCAACTATTTAAACTGCTTTTCTCCAGCTGTATTGATTACTTTGGTACCTAGTTAGATAACATCAGTCCTATTTCTGGTATTTGTTAGAAATGCACAAAAATATGCTTTTAAATTTCTATTTCTAATTTTCCTATTCTCTACTCAGGTAAAATAGCAGATACATACATTATTAATATTAATATTTAACTGAAAAACACCTATTAGCTAATTGCTAAAAAAATTTCCAGAAAGAACGAAATAACTTTATGTTCACATCAATAAAAGAATTATAATTTTACCAAGGACAGCAATACATGGCAGTTTTCATGAGTAACAGTGTTGAAGGTCAGTATTATAAACTGGGCTGAAAATTTGCAAATCTTGATCATAATTAAAATTAAAATTTTATAGCTAAATTGAATCCTAACTATTATTTTCACTAATAGATTTCAATGTTAGGCAGCCAATTTTTCTGAAAATATAATACAATTACACCTGGACTCTAAAGTTCACAGATTTGAAATATTGAAGTTTGGGTGAGAAATATTATACAGGTTTTAATATTCAAATTTCAAAAGTAAATATAAAAACTGAAACATCAAAAACTGCATTTCCATTTCTCACAAATATCTAGAAATATTTGATTTTACTGCACTCATCTCCATTTCTTTTTATTGTGTATAGAAGATCCATTCTTATAAGAGAACCAAACAACTATCAACTTTGATATTCTCTTATTCTGTTGAGTAAATATTTTTTATTCAGCAAACTATAACATTTTGTTTTATTTTTTAATATTTATTTTTGAGAGGGAGAATGAGACTGTGGAGGGCGAGGCAGAGAGAGAAGGGGACAGAGGATCTGAAATAGGCTCTGCAATGACAGCAGTAAGCCTGGGGCTCAAACTCACAAACCCTGAGATCTTGACCTGAGCTGAAGTTGGATGCTCAACCAACTGAGCCACTCAGGTGCCCCGCAAACTGTAAAATTTTAAAAATCCATACTTTATCTCCTATATCACCAATCAAAAGAGTTACATTTCTAATTGAGACCATTTCCTATAAAAAAGATTACAACTTAATTTTCTTCTTTTATTTTCTTTTATTCTCATCACTTCTCCAAACTTACTATTATATAGTATCTACAAGAAAGTAATAAAATCATATCAATATGTCAATGGTTGTCAATGATTACTCTGATATACCAATTTGGCAATGAACACATATTAAATGTATGTTTTAGTAAAGTTTAAAGGAATATAGGAACATCACTGACCTTTTATCACAGAAAGCTACTGTACATACTGAATGCCTACAGTGAAGTTTCGGTTGACATTAAGGATCTTGAGAACTTGCTCTGGTTGTGATATGTGTTTATGGTCTCTTTAAGTCAATTTTTTCCCTTTGTAGGATGAAATGATAGGATTACTTGTCTCTTAAAGAATTAAATCAGATAAAGTGGGGGGTGCCTGGCTGGTTCAGCTGGTAGAGCATGAGACTCTTGATCTCAGAGCTGTGAGTTCAAGCCCCATGTTGGGTGTAGAAAGTACTTAAAAATAAAATATATTAAAAAAAGAATTATATCAGATAACAGTAACCACGAAATCTCTGATGCTATAGTCTGAATATTTGTTTCCCCTGAAAAATTCTCATGTTAATACCTAATGCCCAATGTGATGGTATCAGGAAGTGGGGCCTATGGGAACTGATTAGTTCATAAGAACAGAGCCTTCATGAATATGTTTAAGTGTCCTTATAAAAAGGACCCTAGAAAACAGCAAAAGACAACAATCTATGAACCAAGAAGTAGGCCATTACCAGATACCAACTCTGCTTGCACTTTGATCTTGGATTTCCCTGCCTCCACAACTGTGAAAAATAAATTTTTATTGTTTATAAGTCACCAAATCTATGGTATTTGTTAAAGCAGCCCTAATGGACTAAGGCATTCTGCTATTAGCAACCGCTTAATGAATACTATTATTAGTAGTGTTTTTATTACTATTGCTGTTATTGCTTATTATTGTTTTGCATTAGGTTGTCCTCCCAAGAATTTTTTGGAAAGAATTATTCGGAAAATCATCAATTATCATTAAATAAATAAATTGTAATTCTTTCTTATCCCAAAGTGCACTATAAACATTTGCCCACATTCAGGTGGATTGAAAAACCAATGTGTGTAATTCAAAACATCTATACTCTTGACATTTGATTAATAATTCATTTTTGCAAGCACTGTTATTTTACTCTGGCCATAGCATCTTAATAACCCTTGCCTGTTTCTCCTGATGTGTGGTCAAAAGAGCTTTTTAGATCACATCAGTTTCAGCTTTCTAAGAAGCTGAGTGTCTATGACTTTAATGTGACTGCCCCATAGCAATTGTGAGGACACTCAATTGTCTATTCCCTTTTCCCATAACCTCAAGATAAAAATGAATCAATCAATCTTAATAACTTCTATATGTTCTCTCTCTCTCTCTCCTCTCTCTTAGAAATTTTATTTTGGAAATTGTGCAGAGATAGTAGGTTGAGTAAAATCTCTACGTCTAACTACAAATCTCTTAAGATCATAGAAAATGTAAATGAGTTTATTAGTATGAAAAACAAGATGAGGCACCACAAGCAAACTAAAAGATGTGACAAATTTCTAGAAAGTACAATTTGATAAAATTGCACTGATAAGATCAAAGTAAATCATAGCCAAGAACACACATATAAGACAAAAATTCTCTAAGTGGTCTACAGAAACTTTGTCAAATGACAAAGGGAAGGTGTGGGAATAATTATCAGGTAATTTATTACAAAACTACATTTTCAGGCATTTGGCCAATTTGTTCTTCATCTAATTCTTTTGCTGGATCAAAAACATCAATAATCAAAATTATGAACTGTGCTCTAAGAGTAAATGAACTACCAGTATGGTGGGGGGAGGTTTCTACCGAGGGTAGATATAAGGCCCTGGGAGCAAAGTAAAACTTGAGATTACAATCATCACTTCATTGCGGAACTTCAGGGGATTTTCATAGAAACGAACGCGGATGGAAATGTTATTGGTAGGAAGGAAACACACCGAAGCACCCTCTTCTGTCACATAGTCCAGACTGTTTAGTCAATTTATAGACTAAGAGTTACAAATTACAGAAAAAAAAAAAACAAACACATATACACATGATAAAAATTTCCTAATAGTATGGAAGGTGACAAATAAATCATCAGTAAGATATTTTTTAATCAGTTATATTGGCTGCAGTAGTTAAGATTAGCTTCATATGATTCTAAGGGAAATTCCCAAAACTGACATAGCAGTTTAGTTTCTGGGTATCTATTCTAAGAAATAAGAAATTGTTTCCTATATTCCTTAAATGGCATGTACATGATTGTTAATTGCATTATTGCAAAATAATTAGAAAGTACACTTAAAAAAGATCAAATAATGGTTAAATCATGTGTTACATTTACATGAATCTATTAACAATACTGAAGCAGATGTGGATGTACATAGAAAATATTCCAAATATCATTAGGTAAATAAAAAAGTATCATACATATGTATGGGACTCTTTATTAAACTTTATTAAACTCTATTAAAGAGTTTTACATTTGTTAATTATATATATCACTGTATCCTGCATAGCTTATGATACGAATGCATTAGTAAATTAATTCCATTAAGATTTCATAGAAAATGGGGCACCTAAGTGGCTCAGTCCATTGAGCCTCCGACTCTTGGTTTTGGCTCAGGTCATGAACTCATGGTTCAAGCCCCACATGGGATTCTCTCTCTCTCTGTCTCTCTGCCCCTCCCCCAGTTGCACTGTCTCTGTTTCTCTCTCTCTGAAAAAAAAAAAAAAAAGATTTAAAATAAAGTAAAAAAAGGTTACATTCTTTCAGGACTTTGGAAAGGAGGCAATACTTAATTATCTAAATACTTAATTATCTAAAAATCTAAAATTAGATTTTGATTTGTCTACTTCTTTTACATTTTTATTTTTATTTATTTATTTTTTTTAAATTTTAGTTTTTAAAATATACATCCAAATTAGTTAGCATATAGTGCAACAATGATTTCAGGAATAGATTCCTTAATGCCCCTTATCCATTTAGCCCATCTGCCCTACCACAACCCCTCCAGTATCCCTCTGTTTGTTCTCCATATTTAAGAGTCTCATGTTTTGTCCACCTCCCTGTTTTTATAATTTTGTTTCCCTTCCCTTACGTTTATCTGTTTTGTCTCTTAAAGTCCTCATATGAGTGAATTCATATATTTGTCTTTCTCTGACTGACTAATTTCGCTTAGCATAATACCCTCCAGTTCCATCCAGAGACATATTGAGTAAGAAGTTGCTGCAGCAAAGATCAAAGAGATTTTTGCTTGCTTTCTGCTTGAGGATTTTGATGGCTTTCTGCCTTACATTTAGGTCTTTCATCCATTTTGAGTTTATTTTTGTGTATGGTGTAAGAAAGTGGTCCAGGTTCATTCTTCTACATGTCGCTGTCCAGTTTTCCCAGCACCACTTGCTGAAGAGACTGTCTTTATTCCATTGGATACTCATTCCTGCTTTGTCAAAGATTAGTTGGCCATATGTTTGTGGGTCCATTTCTGGGTTCTCTATTCTGTTCTATTGTCTGAGTGTCTGTTCTTGTGCCAGTACCATACTGTCTTGATGGTTACAGCTTTGTAGTATAGCTTGAAGTCTGAGACTGTGATTCCTCCTGCTTTGGTTTTCTTTTTCAAGATTGCTTTGGCTATTCGGGGTCTTTTCTGGTTCCATGCAAATTTTAGGGTTATTTGTTCTAGCTCTGTGAAGAATGGTGGTGTTATTTTATAGGGATTGCATTGAATATGTAGATTGCTTTGGGTAGTATTGACATTTTAACAATAATTGTTCTTCCTATCCAGGAGTATGGAATCTTTTTCCTTTTTTTTTTTTTTTTGTGTGTGTCTTCTTCAATTTCTTTTGTAAGTTTTCTATCATTTTAAGTGTATAGATTTTTCACCTCTTTGCTTAGATTTATTCCTAGGTATTTTATGGTTTTTGGTGCAACTGTAAATGGGATCGATTCCTTGATTTCTCTTTCCGTTGTTTCATTGTTGGTGAATAGGAATGCAACCAATTTCTGTGCACTGTTTATTTTTAATTTTTTAAATGTTTATTTTTTTGATAATAGAGACAGAGTGTGAGAGGCAGAGAGAGACAGAGACACAGAATCTGAAATAGGCTCCAGGCTCTGCGTTGTCAGCACAGACCCCAATGCAGGGCTTGAACCCACGAACTGCAAGATCATGACTTGAGCTGAAATCAGACACTTCCCCGACTGAGCCACCCAGGTGCCCCTAAATCAGATTTTGATTTGTAATGAAGATTCTGATATATATCATTTCTGGTTTAATGTGCAATGATTTCATAAGAGAGAAATGGTTTCTTCCCAAGCCCTTTATGAATACCTTCATTCATTTACTGTAATTAAACAAATATACCGAATTTGTTCTACTTCAGACTGTTATAGGTCTTCAGAAACAGCAATGAACAAAACAGACTTCTTATATCTTACGGTGTAGTATAGGGAGAAGTCTCCATATGAGTAATATTCCAGCCAACATTACTCTTGGCATTACCCTATTGGTCAATTTGGTGGAAGGGACTGGGATACATAGCTCATACCTCCCACCCCCAATCCCTCACAACTTACTCCCATCTCTGGGATAGAATTTTTTGGTCAGTGGGGCTCCTGGGTGGCTCAGTCGGTTGAGGACCTGACTTGGGCTCAGGCCATGATCTTGTGGTCTGTGAGTTCAAGCCCTGCATCGGGCTCAGTGCTGACAGCTCAGAGCCTGGACCCTCCTTCAGATTCTATGTCTCCTTCTCTCTCTGCCCCCACCCCACCTCTCAAAAATAAATAAACATTAAAAAAATTTAAAAATAACTTTTTGGTCAGTAAATAGTAAGCATAACTTGGTTGGCCATGCACCTTGCATTCAATCTCCTGTCTTGGAAATTAATTCTAATTCAAGGCTTGGGGGACATATAAGTAAGACCCTTTGGGGGCATGTAGGCACATCTGTTATAAAAGTAACATTCGGGGGCGCCTGGGTGGGTCAGTCAGTTAAGAGTCTGACTTGGGCGCAGGTCATGATCTCACAGTTTGAGAGTTCAAGGCTGTATCAGGTTCTCTGCTGACAGCACAGAGCCTGCTTCAGAACCTTTGTCACCTTTCTCTCTCTGCCCCTCCCCCACTTGTGCTCTGTCTCTATCAAAATAAATAAATAAACAAACCTTAAAAAATAAATAAAAGTTACATTTTGATATCCATCTGTCTTGTTACTCTTTGTACTCTTCACTTGATTCTCAATGTAGGTGGGGAAAGAACGGGGTACTGATTGATCCTGTTGAGAAAAGTGACTATATAGTACTTTATTAAATAGATAGCAACCTAAAAGAACTATTTTACTTCACCTTTTACAGAAATTATTTTATTTTCAGTTTACCTTTTCACAGATTTCCATAATAGAGTTTAGTTAAAATGACAGGTCATTAACACTCAAGAGTAATTCTCCTTCATTCATTCATTCCACAAATGTATTGATCCCAGATTTTCTCCATGTATATTTTTTATTTATATATTTTCCAGAAAAATCTTCCCTTTTCATATTTCTAAACCACAATTACTGCATAAACCTCTGGGCCTGACTGCCTTCTGGACTGTCTAGCCAGTTCTATAGAACCTCATAAAAAACTAATGAAATGACTGAGAATAGAATAGGAGAAAGGATACACTGTCCATTTTCTCTTAATTTCCATGAATCTGGAATACAGGAAAATAAACATTGTCAGCCAACTTAGTTTACTTATCTAAACAATATATTGATTTAAAAAAACATGAATCAGTTGTGAATAATCAGTTTAGTTGTCAGTTGAGAATAGTTAGCACTACTTACATGAGTTATGATTGACTAATATAATTTCTGTAGCAAATTGGAACATGTAGACAAAAGAATTCTCATTAGAGCATAAATAAGATGTGACAGGTTAAATCTTTATAGGAAGAAGAAATTAATTTGAACTATTTATATTGTATATAAAACATCTGGGAAGTCAATTTATATGAAAGATTATACCAGATACCACACATATGGCACAGCAACCTATAATCGCATATTTTCAACACAAACATATATTCTATTTAGAATTAAAAACCAAAATACAAATGCAATTTGTGTGTGTGTGTGTGTGTGTGTGTGTGTGTGTGTGTATGTTTTCACACACAAAAAAATTGTGGATTTAGGTTAGGTTACAAAAGATTTGTCTCAGAGTAAAGGCAAAAATAAAAATCTTCCTGAAAACATTCACTGGTAAATTATATTGCCTTATGTGCATAAGACTGGTGACATTGTGAATTCTAGATACAAACTTGGTAAATCAAATTTTCTCCCCAGGTTTAAAAATAGAAGAAACACTTAGATGTTTAACAGAGATTTAATAAAGGCTGACTCAACAACTTTTATTTCTGTGAGGGTTACAGTATAAAAGTAAGGGCTTTGGAGTCTATAAGACATGGAAATGAATCCTAGCTCTGCTCTTTACATCACATGTGATCTTGTGTTTCAGCTTCCTTATCTAAACAAAGATGCTAATGATGGTAACAATTACACATTTTATTCCTCACAATTCTATAAGAATTACAGGTGAGCATATACAATAACTGATTGTATACTATGTTATAAGGAAGCTTAATAAATCCAATAGATAATTTTTGTGGTTATCATTATTTTCCATTCCTAAGCATACTCAGGAAACAAACTCAGAATTAACATCAAATGTCAATTGTATAAATCCACCCAGTATGATGACCTGGCAGTGATTTTCTTGACATTATTCCCAAATGCAGGCTTAATAACTAGTGTAAATTGGTTATGCAAATTACTGTCTGATAACAACCAAGAATTTCCTACACTTTACCAGAGAGGAGCATAGGAATTTGATTAAATGAAAAATGGAGAACATAAAAAAAAAAAATACAACACTAATTTCTTTTCACTTTCTTATATCACTAAAGGCTATGTAAACAAAAGTGATATTTTAAAGGATGTAAAGCCACGTAAAATTGGGCAATCCTCTGTGAAGTCCATTTACTCCTTCATACCTTCTATGGTATGACAAACACCTGGATATTTGAAAGCTGGAGTAAATGGAAAGGCATTTAATAGAGGAGCATGAACTAATGGATATAATTTTGATTTGTAAGAGAGATGCTACATTTTTAGCCATAGACCCAGGGAAGAATGTGCCTTACCAGAATGGCTAACTCTTGCTGGGATTTGTGTTTTCCTAGGCACGATAAACTGGTAGCAAAAATACCATCATTTTATTCTGGAATAGCAAATTGTATAAATATTTATTGGTAATGTCAGAGACATGCAAAAGGGAATCTTAAATATGAGGTAAGGGTTTTGCAACTTGTGTTTTTTTTAAAGTGGTTAGCTAATTTTCTGACTTCATCTGGAAGGCTGAAATGTATTAAAATATATACTCATATCATCTGTAATCATTTTGGGCCAAAAGCCCATTCCTAAATGCCCCCAGGCATAGCTCTTATGCCATGACCATTTGGAGAAGACTTAGAAGTTTGGGGTGCAGTGGAAGTGTTTGGTCTGTCAGGCACCTTGCTCACTCACCCAAATTACTCCAGAAACTTATGGGGTGATGATGGAAAAATAATTTATCTCCTTGTATTCCTTAGCTTTTTCATTTCTAAAAATTTTAATGACCCACAAATGGTGGGAGCCAACAAACTGTTGAGTCATGACCTGAGCCAGAGTGGGACACTCAAGGGACTGAGACACCCAGGTGCCCCAGCTTTTTCACTTGTAAAATAAAAGAGTTAAGGACACTAGTTGAGCATCAACTCTTGATTTCTGCTCAGGTCATTATCCTAGGGGTGATCCCAGGGTTGTGGGATCCAGCCCCACTTCAACATGGAGCCTTTTTGAGGTTCTATTTGTCTCTCCCTCTCCCTTGCTTGTGTGCATGCTCTCTCTCTAAAATAAAATATAAAGAATCAAAATTAAAAATTAAAAATGAAGGAATTGAATTAGATGATCTTTAAGATCTTTTTAAATCCTGTCATTTATGGATGAATACCAATTGCTGAGGTATGTTTTAGCTCTCTAGGGAAAGTAAAAGGCACCTACCTGGTTTTTACACTGCTTCTGTAAACGAATGCCTGTGTTCATTATGTCTTCTACATTAAAATATTTAGATTAAAATATTTATTCAGGATTTATGATACACTTTACAGCTAGATATAATGTTTTCAGAATAAATGTCTAATAATTTGTGTGATGGTTTGTTTCTTACCCCTTTTGTATACATTCTGTCACAAGAAGTAAAATTAAACCCTTAAAAGCTTTGAGGAACTATTTAGGAATAATTGAGGAATTGTTAGGAATAATTAGGAACAATAATTAAGAATAATAATAATTAGGAATAATGGAGGAATTATTTAGGAAAAGTATGTAATTATACCACAATAAATATGATATTGTCAAAAAGAGCCTATTATTTATAGTTAAAATTTCAATTCTTAGTACAGGCTTTTGGATTTATTTGTTGATAATTTCTTTTATATTTTTTTTTAATTTTACTTTTTAAAGTAATCTCTGCACCCATTGTAGGGCTCAAACCCACAACCCCAAGACCAAGAGCCACACACTCCACCAAAGTGGAGTTGATAATTTATTCTTGAATGAAATCCAAAAGTGAAGAATGTAATTTATTCTAATATCTTTAATTTATGCAATTTCTTGCATTTTCAAGTTCACTTATCTAAAAAAAAAACACTAGATTTTGTAAGATAAGCAAGGATTAGTATTATAATTTTTATTTTAAAAATAAAGAAATTAAGATTCATTTTACAGAGCTAGAAAGAGACAGAGATTAGACTTACCCCAAAGTGCTCTATGATTAGTAATGTCATATATTAAATAAAATCTGGGAACTGGTTTCAAGAACAAGAATGAATTGATTCTCAAAAAGTCCATTTTGTGCCTGTTTAGCCCCCTTTTCTTCACTTATGAGTTTACTGCTCTTCTTCTTTTTTTTTTTTTTCTGTAAATAGAAATTTTGGATCAAAAGCATGATTAACTTTTAATCAAGGCAACTAAAAGAGGATGGAAACATGCAAAAAAAGGGAAGTCATTTAAATGTGTTGCAGAAACACAACATGTTAACAACTTTTCCTTCTTTTCCTTTGGGTATTTCCTACTCAGTGTCTCTGTTAGTAAGTAACTTGGACTTAAAAGGATCTAGATCATGATGAATCTTTTTTTTTTCTCACCCAAGATACATTAGTAAGTTTAAAATGACTTTATAAGCCAATATGTGGAATTACTTGTCATAATTTGTTTCATAGCTTTTTTGAAATACACAAAGCTGTATTGCCTACACAGATCTTTTAAATCAGTTTATTTTCCTGGTTATAAAACTAATGCATAGTCATTTTAGGAGAAAAAAGGAAAAAAATAGAAATAATTAAGAAGTGACCCATAATGCAACATAATTAAAGAGCCAGGCATACTTCTTTCTATTATTATTCTCTATAAATCACTATATAATCATCCAATACACATGCAAACAAACACCTGAAAGAAAGTATATGGTTTCTTGCTAAATCAAGAACATTCATTTCCATCTGGTACAAATGCCAAATTATAATTATCCATTTTTATGTTTGGGGATATACAGATTTATTTAAAAAAATGTATCTTTGTGTTTAAATTAAATTGATTTCTATACAGATTGAGATAGAATTTTTCAAAAATAAGTAAGAACACCAGAAAATCGTAATACTAATCCATAAATTTTTTTTATAAATTACTAAGTTAAAAAAATAAATAAGTTAGTAAATTTAAACAAATCATTAGACTGAATTCATTTTTAGGGAAAAATATAGGACAAAATATTACAACTGGGCAATTGTTTTGCATTAACTTAACCTGGTCAGGTAATTGAAAGAGACAGAAACCCAATATCCTCATGTTGTATAGACCTACAACTTTCATTCATCGGCCCTGGGAAAAACAAAATAATAATTAGTGTCTATAGTCACTGAAAGTGAAAGGAAGAAAACTGGAGTCACTGAGCAGAAAAGAAATAAGGTAAAAAGAAAGACCAACTGAAAGTCACCTACTGAATCATAAGACCCTTCCAGTATTTGCTCCAAAAGTCCATGATTCACAATTATAACATAGAATTAGCAAATTTGAACATAATTCTTGGGAGAAAAAAGAGAAGCTCCAGAGAAATCACCTAGATACTTATATTTAGGGTTCACTTAGAAGTGTATTGCAATCTGAATGTCATCAGACTTCTCAAAAACACTTTGAGAGTAATATAAATTAGAGCAAAGGATCCAAAGCACAGAGGAAAATTATTTTTTCTAAAATTATATTTCCCTTGCATTATATACGAAGTTACACATCAATTATGAAGAGGGAGTAAAAATATTTTCAGAACTTTAGCACCGTGACCAATTTATCTTTTATTTTCTTTAGGAAAATAAAGGTAAGTTTACATTTACTTCCTAAATTACTTGAAGAGTTAATGTAATATATGCATGAACATGCAAGAAAGAGAACAACATGAAATCTAGAAACCAGGGGATTCAATCTAGGAGAACAATGACAAGAATTCTTGGCTACTTCTGTTGCTTTGCCTAAAGAGCAATACATCTAGACTGAAGTCATGTAACAAATGTGAAAGTAAAATTTTCCCCCCAAGCGATTAAAATATAACAGAGCAAATTTAAAACAATTTTCATTTTGAAATATTATTTATAAGTATGCAACAATTCTGTTTGCACTTTTGAACAATGCAGAAACAGGTACATAAAAAAACTAAACGAAAAAAACAGTGAAATAATTTTTAAATGTAGGAAATTAAAATTTTATACAAGAAAGGAAATGTAATCATACTATACTATCAATCTCAGCAATGAAGTTATTTTACATAATCATAATAGGAATATTGACTAGCAAGTTAATCAAAACTGTAATGTAAATAACATTACAAGTTAAGAGCATGAGGAAATTAAGGTAAGAAATGAGAAAGAAGTTATATCCTTAACTATGAAAAGAGAATCACAAGACAAAGCGATGTGACACCTGGATTGAGCCATGGAGATTTTTTTTTCAAGGATTAATAGCTGGGTTTAAATATCAATTTTTTTAAAGACCTAAAACAAAGTAATAAAAGATTTTCAGTGTTATGTGTCACTTCAACATCACAGAATCTTTACCAGCACTATTCTCCATATGTTTCTTGGATTCTACCTGGAGGGAAGATGATGAACATAGAGTGACATACAGAATTCAAAACTGGGCCAAACATTCCCTTCACCTTCTATTGAGTATTTTCTAATACTTTCCAATCATTCTTTCTGTGTTTTCACCCACAGTGGAGAAGCATTAGTTTAATGCAAAATAGACTAAAATTGCATGTTACTCTCTTTTTCATGAACTAATAGCTGTAGTATATGAATTTATATAAATGTTGTAAACGTAAATGGAATTGTTTAGGGCAAGGGACTACCTGGAGTTGCAAACAAGAAAAATGTTAATAAAATGAAGAAGAAGGGGCGCCTGGGTGGCTCAGTCGGTCAAGCGTCCGACTTAAGCTCAGGTCATAATCTCGTGGTTCGTGGATTCAAGCCCCACATCCAGCTCTGTGCTGACAGCTCAGAGTCTGGAGCCTGCTTTGGATTCTGTGTCTCCACCTCTCTCTGCCCCTCCCCTGCTCACATTCTGTCTCTCTCTGTCTCTCAATAATAAATAAACATTAAATTTTTTTTTTTAAAATGAAGGAAACTGTAATTACAAATGGAGAAATAATGAAGATTAAAAGAAACAGTGTTTGTTTATCATGTAAAACACAGTAGGAGAGACTTGCTTTTAAAAAATTACCTTATAAACCAAGTTAACCTTATTGTAATTAATAAAATATACTTAATAAAGTGCATACAATATACATTTTAGATATGCATACTAAAATATTACAAACTAGTTCCTTATAATGATAGCTCTATATTTAGCAAAATTTCATTAGTCTGTATACGTGTCAGCTAAATAATTTGCATACTTAAAAGTCCCTGAGAACTCATAAACATGATCAATTGTAATGCCTGAAATGATTCTAAAAGCCCTACCATATTAAAAAAACATTATAAACCTGGCCCAAAACCCAGAAAAGGAGCTCTACCCTATAATATTGTAGAGCTTCATTCTTTGAGGAGTTGGTAATCTCAAAATCCAAATTAAAAATATTGTTTATTTGAAACTAAGCATATTGAATATAGATTTCAGTTTGCAGAGATAGTGGGTTTCCCACATTAGACACAATTCCATGTGTTGCATGAATGAGGGAGAAATAAGGGTGTGAGGCGGAAAGATGTGTCAAAAATTTCTCATAAAATTTTAAAAGATTACTTTATCCTTCTGTAGGTACAGCTTAATATGCTATTTTACATTTGGATGAATTCCCAGGACTTGAGAATAACATAGTGAAGTTTAAGCATATGTGCTTCTTTAGAACAGAAAAGTAAAGGAAATCACCTAATCAAGGCTGTTTTCAATGAATCAATGCTTAACACTTCTCAAAATTGTTAGAAAGTCATTAGTAATGCATTGCTGTATAATAGGAAACTTAGAATTGAATGGATAATTTAAACTTAAAAATAACACACTGCAGCCCAACTGAATGACTACTTGCACATTTACATTTATTAAGCATTTACTATGTGCCTATAGTAGTTATGGCACTTTGGTTAGGGCAGTGAGCAAAATTAGAACAATCTTTGACCTAATAAAAACCTCAGATACTGTAGTCTACAGTGTCTCAAGAACAGCTGCTGATGTATATAAGAACAATAATCAGTGTCAAGTATTTTGAGGCTGAATCGATAAAGTCAGGACCAAGACAGGTTGCCCATTTTAAGGCAATATTAAAAAAAAATTAATGTTTATTTATTTATGATAGAGAAAGAGACACAGAGTGCAAACAGGAAAGGGGCAGAGAGAGAGGGAGACAGAATCGGAAGCAGGCTCCAGGCTCTGAGCTGTCAGCACAGAGCTCGACTGAGGGCTCCAACCCACAAACCATGAGATCATGACCTGAGCTGAAGTTGGACGCCTAACCGACTGAGTCACCCAGGCGCCCCGACAAAATTTTTAAATCTCCATTTGTCCACGTTACCAAAAGTGACTGGTAGGTTAATATGAAATATTAATGACTTTTTTTATACAAATTTTAGTATTAACTAACAGATGCTTAAAGATTCTTTGGAAAATTATAAATATCCTTTGCTCCCTTATTAAGATGAGGTTTATGTAACTAATCATATTCATATTTTCTGCTTTCATTGTCATCCTAGATGATATCCTAGATGTGCAGAGCACATAATAGTCAAAATTCTGAGAACAATTCTCTTACTACTGCTGATTTTGGCAATTACTGATATCAAATTGGATAAGGGGAACAAAAGAAAACATAATTATAGGTCAATAGAAATTACTAAGTATAATTATATATAAATGTAGTAGATAGTGAAAAAATGAGCCTGAGAACTGCTTTATTTTAGAAAATTTATTTTTCCAATTACAAGAAAAAGTTCTTAAATGATACCTCTAAAGCAGTAGTTCTTAAGAGGAGTTGTGTCTCCAGGGACATTTGGCATCATCTGGAGGCATTTTGGATGTTACAATAGGAGTATAAGAGGGGACACTGCTAGTGTCCAGTGGGAAGAGGACAGGGGTTCAGCTACACCCTAAAAAACACAGGATAGTTTTCTGAACAAAAAATTATATCTGGCTCAAAATGTCAATAGTGCTGAGGGGCGCCTGTAGGGCTTGTCGGTTGAGTGTCGGACTTTAGCTCCAGTCATGGACTTAACGGTTTGTGGGTTGGAGCCCCGCGTCGGGCTCTGTGATGACAGTTCGGAGCCCGGAACCTGCTTTGGATTCTGTGTCTCCTTCTCTCTCTGCCTCTCCCCTACTTGCACTCTGTCTTTCTCTCTTTTTCAAAAACAAAGATTAAAAACAAATTGAAAAAAAAATGTCAATAGTGTTGAGATTAAGAAAATTTGTATTGAGGTCATGAAGTTTTAAATTGGACAAATAATTATAACTGCATATTAAATTTTTAAATAGTAATCCAACTTACTGACACAGATGACAAGTTTAACATTCTTTTACTTTCTTGCACTCAATGTATAGTGATATTATTTTTATATCTTATAATTATAATATATAATTTATTTTAAATTATAATAGTCATATCATAATGTTCCCCCACATTATTTAATCTTGGCTTTACATTTAAATTTCTTGAAAAAAATCACCCTCAAACTTCATAAAATTTTGTAGTCATTACTGAGTTATTTAATTTGAATCCTTTTAATTAGCTAGATTTTTAAAAATAGAGTTTGGTCTTTCAAACAGTTTTAACTTCACAACAAAATTAAGTGCAAAGATAATATTTTCCATATATTCCCTTTCCTCATACAAACAGAATCTCAACATCCCCACCAGAATGTACTTTGTACTTTGCTTACAATTGATGAACCTACATTGACACATCATTATCACTTAAAGTGCATTGTTTATATTATGATTCACTCTTGGTGTACATTCTATGGCTTTGAAGAAATGTATAATGATATGTATCCATCACTGTGGTATCATATAGAATGGCTTCACTCCCCTAAATATCCTCTGTGCTTATCCTATTCTTTTATCCTTACCCCTACCCTTGTCAACCACTTACCTTTTTATTGTCTCCAGAGTTTTCCCTTCTCAAGAATGTCATATAATTGAGATCATACCCTAGTTAGCCTTTTCAGATTGGCTTCCTTCACTTAGTAAAATGTGTTTAGGTTCTTCCATGTCTTTTATGGCTTGGTATCTCATTTCTTTTTAGCACTAAATAACAATCCATTGTCTGTTGTTTATCCATTCACCTACCAAAGGACATCTTGGTTGCTTGTGAGTTTTGGCAATTATAAATGAAGCTCCTATAAACTCCTGTGTGCAGGTTTTTGTGTAGACAAGTTTTCAACTCCTTTGACCACACACCAAGAAGTGTGACTGATGCCTCATATGGTAAGAGTATGTTTAATTTTTAAAATTTTGACTAAATTTCATAATCAAGGTTTTTTTTCCCAACTCCCATGAGGACCTCAAGTATATTTTATTGGGGGATACTGATCAATCAGTTTTGTTCTAAAAATATTACCTTACCTCTGGCTTCCACACCTTTAACTGCTTTGTAATTGCTTTGCCCTATTTGTAATTTTCCTCTGTATTCATTATGACTATTCTTAGTCTTTCCTCTTTATTAAGCTATTAATTTTCCATCTTTTCAAGTTTTTTCCTTTTCATTTACAAATTATTTTTAATAGTGCTGTTTTGATTTTCAATTTATTTCCTTAGCTCCTGAATATATGTTTTCATGTTATTTGGTATGCTTATGATCTGGTTTTAATGATATCAAATCAACCTATGGATTTTTAATATAGACTAAACATTATTTCTACTAGTTATTTTCTCCCACTGCAAATCTTGACTCATACACTTGGTGTTTTATATCTTCTTTGAATATACTACTACTCTTTTTAAAGTAAAGTTGCATACTTACAAAGCCATTTTAAGTATATTTGCTTATAAGTCAGCAACTGTGCACTGATTTGAGCTAGGAGGTAAATGTTACTCAAACTAGCTATTTTAAGATGAGTTTTCTTTCAAGCTTATTTTTTTTTCTAATCCATCCAGGACTAATGCCTAGTATTTCTGTGCATGACTTGTCCACAGATCATACCACACGTGACAAACCACCCAAGTTTGACAGCATTTGAACTGAAATACTTACTGTTAAATGGAATGAGTCCACTGGTAAAGATTTTTTAAAATATCAATAATGCCAAATTTCTATCAAAGATCTTAAATGTTTCCTCTCAATTCCATACCTTTCACAGTATGAGACAGTGACACACATAATGGAATGCCATTAGCCCACAGATCACACTTTAATTAAAAATGCACAATCTCTTGACTTGTTTCCAACTCTATATCAGATTGTTTTCTTTTTACCTCTGGACTATATAAAGTTTGGTGTCCACATATATTGTGGTCTGTCCACTTTTATGTAACCTGAGGGCAAATGGGTGAGGTTTCTAGAAGGATCATTGGTTGGTAAGTATAGCCCTGGTTAGTTCTATCTTTTGTAGTTGGGTTTTATAATTTCCATAATAGCTTCTTCAATTTAGTTACTAGAATTGCTGTATTATGGGGCTTCTATTCATGTCATGCATCTACAGTTATTCATATTCCCCCCAATTTAATATAAAACCTTCAATCATCATTTGTATCTGAGAGCAATGTATCCAATTTCAAGTGCCTCTCTGAGTCAGATATTCTATTGATTCCAGGATCTTGAGAGAAAATATGATTCCCACTGAATTCACTTTTCTATAGATTTGAAGGTATAATGACAACTATCAGAAATTTTCTCACATTGCAACATGGTTTCTGAGAGATAGGATTGAGATCAGGAGCTGCATTAGTGTATGCTTTGATCTTCTGTCTTTCTCTTTAGCCACAATATTTGCTATATGCCATTTTACTAAATTATTTATTATTATTATTACTATTATTATTATTGGTTTCAGTAGAATTTAGTGATTCATCACTTACATATAATAGTCAGTGCTCATCTCAACAAGTGCCCTCCCTAATGCCCATCACCCATGTAGCCCATCCCCCACCTACACCCCTCCGGCAACCCCAAGTTTATTCTCTGTATTTAAGAGTCTCTTATGATTTGTCTCACTCCATTTTTATCTTTTTTGTTCTTTCCCTTCTCCTATGTTCATATATTTTGTTTCTTCAGTTCCACATGAGTGAAATCATATGGTATTTATCTTTCTCTGACTGACTTATTTCACTTAGCATAATACATTCTAGTTCCATCCACACTGTTGAAATGGCAAGATTTCATTCTTTTGGATCACCAAGTAATATTCCATCTTCTTTACACATTAAACAGTTGATGGACATTTCCATAATTTGACTATTGTTGATAGCACTGCTATAAAAATTGGGGTGCATATGCCCCCTTCAAATCAGCATTTTCGTAACCTTTGGATAAATAACTAGCAGTGGAATTGCTGAGTGATAAGGTAAGAAAGTAGTCCAGTTTCACTCTTTTGCATGTTGCTGTCCAGTTTTCCCAACATGGTTTGCCTTTTTCCATTGGACATTTTTTCCTGCTTTTTCAATGATTAATTGACTATGTGGGTGTAGGTCCATTTCTAGATTTTCTATTCTATTCCTTTGATCTGTGTGTCTATTTTTGTGCCAGGACCATAATGTCTTGATCACTACAGCTTTGTAATATAGCTTGAAGCCCGAAATTGTGATGTCTCCAACTTTGCTTTTCTTTATTGATTTGGCTATTTTGGGTCTTCTGTGTTTCCACAAAAATTTGAGGATTGTTTGTTCTAGTTCTGAAAACTGCTGTTGACATTTTGGTAGAGATTGCATTAAGTGTGTGGAGTGCTTTGGGTAGTATAGGTATTTTAACAAAATTTGTTCTTCCAGTCCATGTGCATGGGACGTTTTTCCATTTCTTTGTGACATCTTTAATTTCTTTCATGAGTGTTTTATAGTTTACAGAGTACAGGAGGTTTTTGACCTCTTTGGTTAGGTTTATTCCTAGGTATCTTATTGTTTTTGGTGCCACTGTAAATGGGATCAATTCTTTAATTTCTCTTTCTCTTGGTTTATTACTGGTATGTAGAAATGCAACGGATTTCTGTACACTGGTTTTGTATCCTACAACCTTACTGAATTCATTTATCAGTTCCAGCAGTTTCTTGGTGGAGTTTTTCAAGTTTTATGTATAGAGTATATGTCATCTGCAAATAGTGAAAGTTTTACTTCTTTGCTAATGTGGATGCCTTTTATTTTATTTATTTATTTATTTATTTTTTGTTTTATTGCTGTGGCTAGGACTTCCAGTACTGTGTTATATAACAGTGGTGAGAGTGAACATTCCTGTCTTGTTTCTGACCATATATTTTCCCAATTGAGGATGATATAAGCTGTGGGTTCTTCATATATGGCCCTTTTTATATGAGATATGTTCCTTCTAACCCTACTTTGTTGAGGTTTTTAATCATGAATGTATGTTTTACTTTGTCAAATGCTTTTTCTGCATCTGTTGAAATGATCACTTGGTTCTTATTTTTTCTTCTAAAATGTGATGCATCACATATTCAACCACTCTTGCAAACCAGGAATGAATCCTTCTGATCATGGTGAATGATTTTTTTAATGTACGTTAGGTTCAGTTTGCTACTATTTTATTGAGAATTTTTGCATCCATGTTCATCAAGGATATTGATCTGTAGTTTTCTGTAGTGGAGTCTTTATCTGATTTTGATCAGGGAAATCCTGGCCTCAAAAATGAGTTTGGAAGTTCTCTTTCCACTTATAATTTTTTGGAATAGTTTGAGAAAATAGGTTGTAATTCTTCTTTAAATGTTTGGTAGAATTCACCTATGAAGACATCTGTCCCTGGACTTTTGTTTGCTGTAAATTTTCTGATTACTGATGCAATTTATTTGCTTGTTATCTGTCCATTCAAGTTTTCCATTTCTTCATATTTTAGTTTTGGTAGTTTATATGTTTCTAGGAATTTATTCATTTCTTCCAGATTGTCCAATTTGTTAGCATGTAGTTTTTCATAATATCTTCCTATAATTGTTTACATTTCTGTGGTGTTTGTTGTTTTTTCTCCTCCCTCATTTGTGCTTTTATTTATTTGGGTCCTTTCACTTTTCTTTTTGATAAGTCTGGATAGAGGTTTATCAGTTTTATTAAATTTTTTCTTTAAACAGCTCCTGGTTTCATTGTATCTGTGTGGGTATTTTGTTAATTTGTTTTTCTTTTTGTTATTTTAGATTCTATATCATTTATTTCTGCTCTAATCTTTATTTTTTCCTTTCTTCTACTGGTTCTAGGCTTCAGTTTTTGTTCCTTTTCTTTCTGCTTTAGGTGTAAGGTTTGGTTGTTTATTTGAGATTTTTCTTGCTTCTTCAGTAGGCCTATATTGCTATATATTTCCATCTTACAACCTTTTTTGCTGCATTCCAGAGGTTTGGGGTCATTGTGTTTTCACTTTCATTTTTTTCCCATGTATTTGTTTCAGTTTTGTTTGATTTCCTGGTTGACCCATTCATTGGTTAGTAGCATGTTGTTTAACCTCTATATATTTGTGGTCTTTCCAATTTTTTTCTTGTGGTTGACTTCAAGTTTCATAGCATTGTGGTCAGAAAAGATGCATGGTATGATCTCAATCTTTGTGAATTTGTTGGGGCCTGATTTGTGACCCAGTATGTGATCTGTTGTGGAGAATGTCCCATGATTACTTGAAAAGAATCTGTATTCTACTGTTTTGGGATGGAATGTTCTGAATATATTTGTTAAGTCTATCTGGTCCAGTGTGTCATTCAAAGCCATTGTTTGCTTATTTTCTGTTTAGATTTCCATTGTTGTAAGTGGGGTGGTAAAGTCCTCTATTGCTGTGTTTTCATCAGTTAATCCTTTATGTTTGTTATTAATTGTTTTATATATTTGGATGTTTCATGTTGGGTGCATAAATAATTACAATTGTTATATCTTCTTGTTGGATTATCCCTTATATGATTATACAATGGTCTTCTTTGTCTCTTGTTATAGCTTTTGTTTTAAAGTCTAGTTTGTCTGATATAAGTATTGCTGCCCCAGCTTTCTTTTGATATCCATTTGCCTGATAAATGTTTTTCCATCCCCACACTTTCAATCTGCATGTCTTTAGGTCTATAATGAGTCTCTTATAGGCAGCATATACATGGGTCCTGTGTTTTCATCCATTCTGAAAACAAATGTCTTTTAATTGGAGCATCTAGTCAATTTACATTCAAAGTCATTATTGATAGAAATGTATTTATTGCCATTTTGTTACTTGGTCTGTCATTGTTTCTGGACATTTTCTCTGTTCCTTTTTTTGTCTCTGTTACTTTTGGTCCCTCCTTTCTATTCAAAGAATCCCCTTTAAATATTTCTTCTAGAGTTGGTTTAGTGGTCATGAACTCCTTTAGTTTTTTGTTTGTCTGGGATACACTTTATAGCTCCTTCTATTCTGAATGACAGTCTTGCTAGATAGAGTATATTTGGCTTCAGATTTTTTTCATTCAGTACTTTGAATATATTATGTCATTCCCTTCTGGCTTGCCAAGTTTCTGTTGAGAAGTCTCAGCTAGCCTTATGGGTCTTCCCTTATAAGTTAAGAACTTCTTTTGCCTTGTTGCTTTTTAAGATTTTTTTGTTTATCACTCTCTTTTGCAAATTTAATTACAATATGTCTTGGTGCTGGCCTGCTTTTGTTGATTTTGATGGGAGTTCTCTGTACCTTCTAGATCTGAAAATCTTTTTTTTTTTTTTTTTTACTTTCCCAGATTAGGAACATTTTCTGTTATTATTTCTTGAAATAATTTTCTGTCCACCTTTTCTCTGTTCTTCTTTTTTTGGGGCTCCTATAATATGAATGTTATTATGTTTTCTGGAGTCACTGAGTTCCCTAAGTCTATTCTCGTGTTGCATAATTCTTCTTTCTTTCTTTTGTTCAGGCTCATTATTGTCCATTATTTTGTATTCTATGTCACTAATTCATTCCTCTGCTTCTTCCAGCCTGCTGTTCATTGCATCAAACTCGTTTCTAATCTCAATTACTGCATTCTTCATCTCTGATTGTTTTTCAAGTCTTTTATCTCTGTGGTAAGGGTCTCATTAATATCTTCTATTCTCTTCTCAAGCCCAATGAATATCCTTATAATTATTGCTTTAAATTCTCCATCAGGCTTGTTACTTACAGCTTTGCCTTGATGTCTAGCCCTGGCTTTATCTTGTTCTTTCATTTGGGATAAATTCCTCCATCTTGGCATTGTTTCTCAGTCTCTGTCTTCTTCTCTGTGTCAGAAAAGCCAGTTATGTCTCCTGATCCTGAAAGTGATGGTCTTATGAAGAAAAGGCCACATAATGCCCAAGGCCTCGTCCATCACAGAGTGTCTCAGATGTGTGCTGCATGTGCTCAGTTATTGTGTTTTGGCTGCTCTATCTTTCAGACCAGTTGTCTGCAGAAGGTCTCCTTGCCTGCTTTTATCACTGTTGGGTCACTGGCTTGAATGGCAAATTTTAACTAGGTGTGCTCTGGTCTGCTTGTGATATGTGATCTGACACTAACTCCACCAGAACTCCCTGCAGAACTCTCTGGTCAGGAGATGAGGTATGGGGAAGGGTTTGTACTAGTCTTCTTCAGGAGGTGCCTGCTGCACTGGGACTGAGGCAAACTTGACTCAGAAATGAAGTTCTCTGGGAGCTCAGGGGTGGAGTTTGATATAAGCAAGTTAGGAAGACAGTGTCTGTGCTGAGCTGCTTCCCTTAGATGACTCTGTGTTTACCCTAAGAGTGGAGAAGGGAAATGGTGCCAGCCAGCTCCTATGTTCCCAGAGACGCATCTCCATGAATGCTGCCTCTCAGGAAAGAGCTCCTAGAATAGTGAATAATCTCTCCCTGTGTGCCCCAGACATTTATCAGATACCTGTTTCCACACTGTCTATCCCTGGTTGTTTGCTTTCTTTCTCTCCAGGAGCAGCACAGTGCCTTCCTGGCTCCATCCCACCCATGCCTGCTGACCCATAAAACCCCAGGCTCTAGAGATGTGGTGTGAGCAGGGGCTTGTGCTGGTCTCCTGGGGTAGGGGGCCAGGTGTGCTGTGCTGGGACTTACACAAACTTGACTGTGAAGGGCAGTCCCACCAAAGTACATGGAGGTGGGGCTTGGTGTAAGCAAGTTAGACAGCCAGTATCTGCACTGAGCTGCTTCCCTCTGTTTATGCTGAGAGGTGGGGGAGGGAAATGGCACCAGCCAGCTCCTTTCTTCCTGCAGAGGGGGTGTTTGTGAAGCTGCCCATCAGGAAAGTGCTTGGAAAAGAATGAATAATCTCTCCACTGTGTGCCCCAGGTATTCTTCAGATGCTGTTTCTATGCTGTCTGTCCCCACCCAGATTCTCCCTTCTCTCCAGGAGAAGGTCAATGCCCTACAGGTTCTATCCCAGCCAACACTGCTGACCTTTAAAAACTCCAGATTTTCAGCTCCACTGGTTGCAAGAACTTACAAAATTCAGTCCTTCTCATTTTCCAAGTCAATGGCTTTGGGGAAATGTTTTCCTTATGTGTTTCCCTGTGTGCTCATCTCTCTCTCTCCTTTCTCCATGACTATGGCTTCCCCCACACCTCCATAGCACCCAGGGTCTGTTTCTCCCCTAGACCATGTCTCAGCACTTCCTACATCCTTCAATGTGGCTTCTTCTCTCCCTTTAATTGTGGAGTTTGTTCTGTCAGTCTTCAGGTCTTTAGCGGTATTTAGGATGATTTGATAGTTACTTAGTTGTGTTCATTGGACGAGAGGAGCCTAGGATCCTCCTACTGTGTCACCATCTTGAAGAATCTAAAACTGTTTTTTTTTTTTTTTTAAAGGGGGGAAAAAGAAAAAAAAAATATTCTGGGAAATATACTAAACACAGAATAAACTAACCTAATCTGAAGCTTTATTTGGAATACTCAAGACTGCTGTGTTTATTTTTAAATGGTATATTTATATATTTATGATGCAACAGATTTCACTAAATCTATTTTGAATCATAGTATATGTATGTATATGGGTATGTGTGTCTGTATGTACATATGTGTGTTAAAGCCTAACGTGCAGCAACAACTCTTACTTTATTTTACCATACAGATATTCAAAAGAGGCATATAAATACCTGTGGGAATTGGAGGCTCTGATTCCTCAACCATATTGACAAGAAACCACTAATTATATGGAAGTGAAATACTGTTCATTTTTCCCTCCCTTCCCTCCTACCCTTTCTTTTCTTTTTTTCTTTTTCTTTCTCAATAGCATCCATGTTTTGAATTGCTTGGGTTTAGACTTAACACTTTTTTTTTTATTACACCTGTTTGGGCAATGTATCATTTCATATTTTGCCATGTTAAATGTCATAATAATAATATTATTTGTATCACTTTTCCAATGCATCAAATTTTAGGAACTTTAACATGATACATATTAAACAAAAATAATTCTGTTATTTGGAATGAGAGGATTTTCTGAGATTAATATGACTGTAGGTAACATGATTTCTATTGTAATATGCTATACATGTATATAACTAAGACAAAAGTTGATTGTCAAATTAAGCAATGATAATACAGTACTGATGTTTTTAAGAAGGCAATAATCTAATCCCAACCAAGATAAATTATAAGACAAAAAGTAAATAAACCTGTGGTCCAAATAAAGAACAGTGAAAATGCTATTTTTCTTATTATAAGCAATTTATATATAGTAAATTCATATAAATGTTGGAAAACACTGTATTTAATAGGAACAAAAAATGTCAGCTAATATGCTTAAGCATATATTTCTTTTTTTTTTAATTTTGTTATTGTTGTTGTTTATTTATTTTTGAGACAGAGAGAGACAGCAAGCAGGGGAGGAGCAGAGAGAGAAGGAGACACAGAATCCGAAGCAGGCTCCAGTCTCTGAGGTGTCATGACGGAGCCCGATGCGGGACTCAAACTCACAAACCATGAGATCATGACCTGAGCCAAAGTCGGACACCCAACCAACTGAGCCACCCAGGCATCCCAAGCATATATTTCTTCACAAAAGAAGAAGAACAGAGGAAAATAAATTGAAACAATAAAGTTACATGTGATATTATTATCACTAGCTTCTTTTTCTAAGAATTAGAAAAGTTTCTAGTCATGTCTACATGAAATTCTAGTATTAGAGAGATTTTAATACAATGTAAATTTAGGATTTCAATCGAAGCATGTTAGGAGATCCTTTACAATACTCTATAGAGTCATATGAACTAGCACAGGCTGAGAATCTCAGTCTTTAAAAAGAAAAGGAAAAGAAAGCAAGAGCTAACATAACACTACTGAAAATGTGACATTTATGAAATCAGGTAAATAATTTAATATTATATCTAAAAAAAAGTAGATTACCTATATTCATAAGAGGGGCACTATTATTTATGATATGAATATGGACCTTAGGCTTTAAACATACATTTTCTCAAAAAAAATCAATTTTTTGTAAAGAAAAAGAATGAGTACAAAGGGGACAGTAAAAAGAATACATTAAATCTCAGTAGGCAAGGATCTATTAAGTGTCTTGTCTACAAAGAGCAATGTAATTGGCATATGGCAGAATATTATACTATGAGAATCATAGACATTATTATTTATCATTGAAACTCTAAGGTATCAAAACTTAATAAAGCATAAGCAATCAAACTTCTTTTTTGGGTGACTGGATAGACTGGTGGTTGAGAAGATTAATTTTGTAAAGATGTTGAGTTAGCAGCAAACAGATTAGGTTAGGTTATACCAACAACTTGTTTCAAAGTCTTCTACAGGTCGACATTACTTCCTTTTCTTCAATTTCCATTTTAAATATATTGATTGCACAAGTTCCAATTTAGGATTTAGGAAGTTTTAAATTCCATTAGGTTGAATCCTATATAACATTACAGTTTTTGTCAGTCAAGTATCAAGTTTCACATAAGAGTTAGAAAGTAACTTATTCTAACAAATTCCATCAAGCTGTTTTGTGGGTACTGACAAGTTGATTCTAAAGTTTATAAAGAAAAGACCTCAATTAGCCAACATAATACCAAAGAATAACACAGGATGGAGTGTATATACATATTTATTAGTATATATCTCTTCTATGCATGCATATATATTTACATTTATATTATGTGTATGTACATACACATGCACACATTTATGTTTATAGTTTGTAAGGTGGCACATACCAGTGTTTGAGATAAAACAATGAATAAAGCATGGCTTTAAATTTCAAGAATGCAAGTTTTCCCCATTGAATGTTATAATTGGGATACAGGAATGATGGATAACTAGCATGTTGGATTTGGTGGTACTGCTAAGTAATCTTCGGGAACTACTTAGAGTTATCTACACATCTGCCTCTTCCCCAACACACGTACATTGCCAGTGATGGAATTCAGTTTGGCCACTGAATCAAAAGAAAAGGTCTGTAAAGGTATATACTTTCCCCGCCCCCCCCACCCCCAAATAACATTTCCTTCAGTAAAAAAACTTTGCAATATAAAGGAGGGGAAAACAAACAAACAAACAAACAAACAAGACTTTTAGCTCTATGCTCTTCCTTCCAATATAGAACACAGGTATGTGAAGACATGACATTTGAAGCAATGCAGCAATGTGCCTAACATAGTACTCAGTATACATGAAGTCTTGAACTGCCAGCCTTACTATGAAAATGAAGCCACCAAGATAACAGGGTGGGAGAAATCATTCATAAATATATGTAGCTATATTTATTCAAAATAATCAAACATTTTTTAAATTGTTAGTTTTGTGGTTTAGTTAGCAGTGGTTAGTTGGTCAAACTCTTATTTATAATCAAAGTTACCTTACATGATTCGGAAAGACAACATTTAATTAACTGAAGGAATCATACCTGTCTACTAGTATTCAATCTGAATAAACAAAATAAAAGTAGGCCCACCCATGTGTACTGTTTTACATAACAGTATGGTGTAAAATAGAATTAGCTAATATTGATGAACCAGTTAATGAAAATGAGCTAAAACAAGACTATTTATGAACCACTGGGACTAAATGGCCAGAGGTTACAGATTTAATTTACAAAAATGATGGGGAATAGTTGCATTGGGTTTATTTCTTTGGATAACTCCCTTTTCCTTTCTCTCTCTCTTTCTCCCAGTATCTCTCTCTTTCTATTTTCCTAACTGGCCATCCCTTACAATATTAGCATAGTAGCAATTGGAGTATCATCTCACTATGCAATTGTAATGTGACCCACTGATTTGCAAATAAACATCCCTTGCTAATTTGTAACAGCTCTCAGAATAGCATGAGTAAGATTTAGGTCTCCTTTACTAAACAGTATCTGTAATCAGTATTTGTTTATAGCTTAATCTTTATATATTGCCCACATGTCCCTATTAAGCATATTTTGTTTTAAAACCAAAACAATTAGACAGAAAATACTAATCTGGCCATGTTTATAATTTTAATTCTGTAATATAGGACCTAAATGGTGATTTACAAGTCATTTCCATATTTTAACCTTTTTGAATAGCCATACTCACAAATGGGATTTACAATATTAGGCATGCTTGACAACAGAAGGCCTTGATGCCAAGAATCTGTTTTCCAAACAGATGCCAAAACATTGTAGTTCCACATATATTCCTAATTGCCCAGCAGCCTTTCTAAATGACTTGTTCTAATTCCTTTGCAGACTATACTTCCAAATTTTAAGAAATTTATTTAATAGCTATAAATGTCTCTCAAACTTTCCATTTTTCAAGCATGAAATTCATATAGAGATTATTTAGTGTAGTTCTGAGAGCATGACCTTGTCATTCACCATATCCTGAAAACCAATGTGTTCACTTTCTGATCCCTGCTAATCTGTCACTGGGTAATGTTGAAATAAAGAAACAGCCAACACTGGTGAAAGCATTAAGGTGATCATTTTTGAATAATCTATGTCTCTTCTCAGCTTGCTAATCATGGAATACACACAATTATTTCTAAGTATAAAGTCTTTTGTTGCTGTATATAGGCAGCATCTTCCAAGGAATCACATAGATACTTTCAACAATAAGAGGCACAGAAAGGCAACAGAAATTGCCAGGAACACTTTGTTTCCTCTAGAACATAGATCAACATGGAAAGGAACAAAGTTTTGGTTACATCTTGGTGTGTGATTTGGGGGCAAGAACCAGTGGATTAATTTTCTAAATCTAGAATGTTCTTAAAAAAAGTACATATTTTTTATATTTAAAAGATCTAAATATGAAAAACATAAAATTCCATATTTTATACAAGGTTAAGAGACAGCAACGACTGCTGTGCTAAGTATTGATATGTAAGGAATATATACATGTGAAATCTATACCAATATACATTATGTAATCTAATTTAAGAACATAATTATCCACTATTCAATTTTGGTGGACTCTAATTTATCTGTTGTTTTATTAGTTTGTGTTATTGGGGTCATATTGAGGTATTTAAGAAACCACTGCCAAATACAAAAGTTGTGAATATTTGTTCCCATGCTTTTTTCTAAGAGATTTATAGCTTAAGTTTTAAATTTAGCATTTGCTCAATTTTGAATTTTTTTTTTTGCATATGCTGTCTGATAAAGGTCTACACTTCATGCTTTCGCAAGCATATATCCAGTTTTCCCAGCACTGCTTTTTGAACAGACTCTTCTCATTAACTGACTTGGCACCATTGTGAAAATTCAATTTAGCATAGATTTAAGAGTTTATTTGTGGGTATTCCATTTTATTCTTTTGGTCAATATGTGTATCTAATCATCAGCAAGGAACGTAATGACACTGTCAAAATCAAAAACATTAGTAAAGCTAAATAAACACTCAGAATTAGAAAACACTAATTTTGTAATTTGATGGCTCTGTCAACCACTTATCTGCTGCATAAAAGTAAACCAGAAAGTACTACAAAACTACAGCTGCTATAATTTGTTAATGAATACACAATATAAAACTCGGTAAACTGACATCAAGAATGTAAAAGAGGGTGAGTGAATGGACAGAGCTGTTATATTCTTAACTACAGAGGGACTGCAATTACTGATACACTCTCTATGAAAAAAAACATTCTGTATTACTTTTTATCAGAAATGTAAATAATAGTATCTCTGATCTGCAAACGTGGTTTGGCTTTTGGTGCTTTTCTTTTTTCATATGAGAGAAATATAAATCCCTGACATAGTAACAAGTGTAAACTTGGGGTCTCTGTTACCAGTAGTTGAGTACAAGTTGCACCTGATACAAAGTTATTAGTACAGTTAATTAAGTGTTGTTTCTATTAAGTTAGAGAAGACTGAAGAGAAGCCACTAGGAAGGTTAAGGATATTAATTTATTCAACCATACTAAAAACTTAATATAGGCTTAAGTAAATTATTTACTATATAGCAGTGAAAAGACAGATGTGTGGTATGTGTCACTGTAGAGTTTATGGCCTCACTGACGTGAGGAACAAAGGCAAAAGAAAAAAATTCCTTACAACTTACAGCCCATTGACAAGTCCTTGAGACAGGCAGAGTGACCTTCCTCTGGGAAGTCAACTGCCTTGCTGTTAATACTTTGCTAAGGGCAAAAGCAATCTTATCTTAATGTTAACCCAACTTCCAGGATCCTGTAAGTCTCCTTTAACATATAAAAATTCCTTTGGAAACTTCCTTTATGTCTGACCTGCAAGATATATATTACCAATCATCCTCCAAGCATATGGCCCATTGATATACACCTGAAGGGTCTTATGACTAAGGTTTTATTAGATAGTAATAAATGACCTTTTCCTAAAAATAGCTAGTCCCCTCAAGGTCCTAGAAACCTTGCTTCCAAAATTCCTTAGAGACTTATGCTATCCCTAACCGCCTCCCAACTTGAAAGTTTATCATCAGTCACCCCTCACGACCCCAGTGCACTTCTCTCTGCCCATGTGTCCTGTTCTTGTGATGACGGAACATAAGGCAGCTGAGGGCAAAGTACAAGCTAACAGTATCCCCCCCTCCACTCCTTCCGCCCCCCCCCCCCCCTCAGGTGGGATATGTGTAACATTTCTCAGGCGCTTCTGGCTGCCCAGGAACAAAGGAAAGGAAAGAAAACAAGTGGTTAACTGATAGAGATCCCAGTCATGCAGGACATGAGTCTCCCATCAGTTTACAAATATCTTAGTCAATTATAAGAAAAAGGCAATCTAATTAACAGCTTAATTTCCAGAAACCGATAGACTCAGTTTCCTGGAGCCCCAATATCACCTCCCCCACAGCGATGTGGGGAAGAAAGGCAAGAAGGAAATGGCAGGTAAAAATGAAATTTCCTTATAACCTGCAGTCCATTGACAAATACTTCAGGTAAATAGAGTAGAACATATCTCAAGGAACCCCCTACTGTCTTAATGTTAATGCCTTACTAGAGGAAAAACAACCCTAGCTTGACAATAACAAGGCCTCATGTATATAAGGAGTCCTCTTTATCATATCAAAGTCCTTCTGGAGGCCTCTCATTTGTCTTTACCTCCCCAACTCCAGAGTATATAACCAGCCACTCTTCAACAACCCCAATACAGTTCTTTCTGCCCACGGGTCCTAGCCCTGTGCTTTAATATAATCACTTTTTTGCACCAAAGTCCTCTTCAAGAATTCTTCCTTGCCTATTAGCTCCAAACCCCACTGCCACTCCAAAACCCCATCACCTACGCTTTAATAAAACCACCTTTCTTCACGGAAGATGTCTTAAGAATTCTTTCTTGACCATTTATTCTAACCCCCAACATTTCCATATCACTAGCCACTAGCTATATTTTAATACCCTTTCACCTAAGAAGGTAGTGCTCAAAGTTCTAAACCAGCATCATTTCATAAATGAAGACTTATAGGCTGTGTATCTTCAAATTTGCTTTTTCTTTTTCCTGAGGGTTTTCATTTTCGTATTTGTATTTGTTTGTTTGTTTTAACCCCAAATGTCTGCCTTCTCTTTGCATTCCCTCACTGACAAGTATAAGAAAAGATTATACTCAATTTCTATTTTTTTCTGTCAATCTAGAATAATTCATCTATAACTGAGATCACAATGGACTTCCAAATGTGATTTTTAAGTATTTTTAATGGAAGTATGGTTGACATACATTATTATAGTATACATTAGATTTTTAAGTATTCTTCATTGTCATGTTATTGAATACATCTCCAGCATATGACACTGTGGACTACTCCTTCCTGGAAGGACTCTCCTTTTTTGACATTTGTAATGGGTATTCTATTTGGGGATTCCCCCACCCACTTGAAGTGCTCAATATTTATAGGTTCATTTTCCTTAATGTCAGTGTCCCTTGGGCTCCAACCCAGGATCTTTGCCTTCTTCAATGCATTTATTCTTCCTAAAGAATGACATCTATGTGTACGGCTTTGTTGGGGAGGAAGACCTTCCTCTGTCCTATGGTCCTTCTAGTTGAATTTAGAATCAAATGGATAAGAGGCAGATTAACTGGAGAAAATATGGGAAATCCACATAAACATGAAATTCCAAAGACAATAAGGTTACTTGAAGCTTATCTGAACTAAGGAGAGAGCTGTGAGCCTGAGGGCACAAAGGGGAGTAAACTCATCAGCAAGAAGGTTGAAAGGGATCTTTGGAGGAAAAGGAGGTTGCTCTATCATGCAGATCAGTTCCTTTGGTAATGGGGGTCTGGGTTAATACTCTTCACTTTGCAGGGTCTCTTTTCCAATGTAAATTTAGGCAGTTATATGGAGGAGGCACAGAGCTTTTCCAGCATCCATTGTTTTTATTACCCTTGTTTTTTTTTTTTTTTTTAATTAAAGTTCTTTTTTTAAGTTTATTTTTAGAGAGAGAGAGAGAGCGAGAGAGTGGAGAGAGTGAGAGAGTGAGCATGTGCACATGCACTGGCAAGCGTGAGTGGGAGAGGGGCTGAGAGAGATGTGGAGAGGGTGAATCCTAAGCAGACTCCCCACCCTCAGCATGGAGCCAGATGGGAGGCTAGAACCCAGGAACCTTGAGATCATGACCTAAACTGAAACCAAGTGTTGGAGGCTTAACTGACTGAGCCACCCAGGAACTCCACTGCTTTTATTACTGGAGGCATCTTTATTTTGGGGGCAACTCATCCTGTACCCCTTCAGTGTCAAGGACCACTTTAGTCTTAATGTTTTTAACAATTAGTAACCTCTAGCCCAAACCTTGATTTTGAAGTTCCCTTTATTTAATATGGCTTACTGTTATTGTTATTTCAAGCTAATGGGGTTCCAGAAAAAAAGTTAGATCATTTTGCCATATTATTCTTACTCTATTGAAATCAATTTAATGTAAGTATATTCATTTGATCACCCATACGTTTTTTTTTGAATCACTAATGAAAACATGTAACATACAAATCAAAGAGAACATGTTAGTGTTTGCAGAGTTCTACACTGCACTGAAAACTGGTTTCTCTGTCAAACCTACGTAGCAACAAGAATCAAGAAAAAAGGTGATTTATGCAGCTGTTACAGTAGTGCTTCAATCACATTTATTCCTCATTTTACAGAAATTCACATGTGGATGACATTGAAATTTACATACTGAACTGTCAATGTTTCCATAGTTTTCCACATTATGAATATGTAATACAAATTGAAGACCTTTCCAAAAATGTAATTACTTTTTCTGCCACATGATAAATGAAATAGAAAATATTGTTTTACAAACTTCACATGACAGTTCAAACAGTAATTTAAAACCACCTTATCATTGTTTTGCTTCTTAACTTGTTGGGAAAATAAGTAAAGTTATGCACCATAAAATGGCCAAGGGGACTAACATAAGCTCCAGTTCCTAGTTTAGAGACTCCTCTTTCAGATTCTTCTTCCTGCACCGCTTGCTGTGGATGCCAAATTACTACTAATGCAGAACGCGGAAGTCACAGAGGATAAATTGTCCCCCATGCTTGTGCTAGGGGCTCAGATCTCTGGAGAAGGATCTTCTCTGAGCCCGCCAGTGCAAAATAAAACTGCTCCACTAAGATCTCTGAGTGCCGCTTGGTTTTTCCGCCAGCAATCCAGCCTGGTTCCATAACAAACTTAGCAATTTTTTTACACATTCTATTGGAAATTAAATATGATGCAGGAAGATTTCTATTATTAAACAACATTAAATGTTATATATCAAGTTTAAGATACATTATGGGATATTTCTTAATTTAAATACACAATTTTGAATAAAATTGAAAAAACATCAGATAAATTATAATAATTACTTTCTGAAAATCACATTTCTCATTGCTAAAATAAATACTGGTAAATCAAAATTTTATTAGAATTAAATTGATAAGAAAATTTAAATCACAGTTTAAATATCATTGATCAGTATTCAATCTAGTAGTTGTCTGGAATTTTGCAATGCATTTTATTTTATTTTTTTATTTTATTTTATTTTATGATTTATTTTAATATGAAATTTATTGTCAATTTGGTTTCCATACAACACCCAGTGCTCATCCCAACAGGTGCCCTCCTCAATCCCCATCACCCACTTTCCCCTCCCTCCCACCCCCCATCAACCCTCAGTTTATTCTCAGTTTTTAAGAGTCTCTTATGGTTTGGCTTTCTCCCTCTAACTTCTAATTTTTTTTTTCCTGCCCCTCCCCAATGGTCTTCTGTTAAGTTTCTCAGGATCCACATAAGAGTGAAAATATATGGTATCATGAAGAGATGCTCAACGTCACTCTTCATCAGGGAAATACAAATCAAAACCACACTGAGATACCACCTCACACCAGTTAGAGTCGCTAAAATGAACCAATCAGGAGGCTATAGATACTGGAGAGGGTGTGGAGAAACGGGAACCCTCTTGCACTGTTGGTGGGAATGCAAACTGGTTCAGCCTCTGGAAAACAGTGTGGAGGTTCCTCAAAAAATTAAAAATAGATCTACCCTCTGACCCAGCAATAGAACTGCAGGAATTTACCCAAGGGATACAGGAGTGCTGATGCATAGGGGCACTTGTACCCCAATGTTTATAGCAACACTTTCAACAATAGCCAAATTATGCAATGCTTTTTAAAAACTATCCCTTCCACCCCGCTATGAGGCTGTGGTGTTCAGCATAAAATTAATATTGTGTATTTGGCGTTGCTGGATTGATCATTTGTATACTTGTTTTAAAACCTGTGCTCAAATGCTCTCTCTCAAACTCCATTTAACCACAGACTTTGCAATGTTAATATTCACCCCTTTCCCTTGACATCTAATCTAGTCTTTATTGGCTCTGATGCTAGGCAAGCACTTTTAGTTTGCACAGATGGTGATTACCTGGATTTATGGTACGGGTTTTGTGAATTGAAAAATCTAAAAATGAAGGGAAACAGTTGCAACAGCCTGAGGGTCAGGCTTTTGGGAAAGGAAGAATACAAAATCCAAAGCAGTTTTAGCAACACACCTTGTCTGCTAGTTTGGTCCAGCAGTAGATACATGTTTTTCCCTATTCTAGTGTATAATTTGGTAATTCAGCTACTCTGAGATCTTTCATGATGCTTGCCACGGACTCCAAATTCTGCTTTACATAAGCATTCTGGATATTTTTCTCTCTATGGTTGACATTTATCAATTGCTCCCACTACCAATTACTGACTCATTCTTATTTCCCATTTAAACCACTATGAAAGAATAATTCATTCATTTAGTTTTTTATTATCCATTTCAAAAGACTCATAGGTAGTTTTCTCATTCCAGGGTACCTGATAGTCCCTTGGGCACTCTAAAGAGACCCCAGTCCAGTTCCAGTCATCTATGACCAAATGAGTTCTAGTGTTTCATTTTTCAGAAGGCAGTGTAGGGTAGGGCTTCCTAATGAATGTATGTGCATCCAGCTTCCTTGGTACTCATCTTTTCTGGACACTCCTTTCAGTAACATGACTTTGAAAGTGCTTCAAACTCAAAGACAACTAATACAGTGTGCTGCTCCTGTGGGCAGTCTCAACTCTGTCTGCCCTGACCTTTGAAGTGAAATACAATTATTTCTCACCATTCCACACAGTTAATGACATTTGTATCACATGTAAGAAAGCATATTTAACCGGTAATGAGTTGCAATTTAAAAGAGTTAAGATGTATTTAAAATTTAGGACCTCTATTATACAAAAGCTGAATCATTCTGCAAAACATCTAGGGAAATAAGATTTGTATTCTCTGAAATGAATAAGAATTTCAAGGCAAAATTTCTTTTAAAAGATACCTCAGTGCTACAGCAAAACAAGAAGGATACTAAGCTTATAAGAAAGAAATTTGATATTTTCAATGAAATGTGGGGTTTACATTCTCAAAGGAAAAGGTAAGAAGCAAATTGTAGGTATAATCTAAATCATCAATAGAGATTTATATTTATTTTTGTTTAGGGGAGAATATTGACCACCATTATTAGAGCAAAGATATTTACTGAAGATTTCAGAAAACAAAACAGAATAAGTAAAATTTGAAGTAAGGTCTTAAATGCTAGAACAGGTATTTTTAAGTTGGTCCTATCTAGAGCAGAGTCCAGGGAGGGAGAAGAAAATTTCAACTTCATGATGAGTGCTTAACTTAAACTACCTTTTTTCTTCCTCTTTCTCTCTCTTTCAGAATATCAGGCAGAATGACCTATCAGGCAGTGCAGACAAGTAGTTAAGGGTTTGAACTTGGCATCAGAAAGACTTAGAGTTTTATTCTGAAGATTCCTTATTGTTAAATAACTTCATTGAATCTAATTTTTCTTATCTGCAAATTTAGGATAATGCTATTCAACCATGTGGGTGCTCTAACAGTACCAAGCAGAGGGCACAGCACATAATATATGCCCATGAGTTGATACCTATTGCCATAGTATCTTGAAAATAATATGAAACTGGAAATTAGAATTTAGGGTTCTGGAACCTACTTTGCAAAAACTGCCACTCTGTAATAGCCACTTTGGGTTTCACTATCTTCATCTGAATAATGTGAGCTAGATGGACCCTGAATCTCTGAATATCTTCTTGGATGGATGTTTTATATGTCTTTAGGAAAAATTATAAAAGTACATGATGCTTCTAAATTATAGCAATATTTAAATTTACATAAAGAGATGAAAAATTGATGCTTCTTTATCACAATCAAGCCTGAAAAACAACCCTGTTATTTGACATAGGCCCATATCACTGTCTACAAATAAGATGGCGAAATATGCAAGGTCACAATCACAAAATTTGAACACTACTGCAATCCATGACTGAAGACCGTGCTACCATCTTGCCTACCTTGTCCATAGTTTTAGGTCAAAAACAAAAATTCTTTGCACACTGTAGTTGTTAAATTAGATCTACAGAATAAGATACTGAAAAATTCATTAATTCTTAGACCAGATTTAAGCCACATTGTGGATAGCATGACTTTTGTGGACCTGTTGGAATCCAAACCATATTTCATACTACTGCTCCTTTGATGAAATGTATTTCCATTTTCAAACAACTAACATGTTAAACACATTACTTACTCCTAAATGTAGCACAGGGCATTACTAATTAAGGGAATAAAAACTCATTGTTTCGGTAAGTAGTGGTATTTTAACATCTAAGAATAAAGTTTACTCCTAATTGAGTACTCAAATAAAAGTGGTAGAAAAAAATGCTATTTTCATTTTGAATGATATTTAATTATACAGTTTTGTGAATATGCCACTACGGACAAATAAAAAAAATTCGCATTTTAAAATGATGATTTATTTAATGGAGAACAAACTTTGTTAAAATTGTGTTGAATTCTAGTCACACATTGAAATGCAAAACTTAACAATAACATTGAGAAAAGACAAATAATATTTCTTAAATATCATGCCATAACTATGTAAAACTTAATTGAATCCAGTAAAAATTAAGTCCATAAAAAACATTTATAATAGAATAATCTGAGTATTTTACATAGTTGTAATAATGAAAACAAATGATTCATACTTGACTGGTATATATCTTAAAGATTTTATGAAAATCAGAAAAGCAGAAAAGTAATGCTTCTCTTATTCCAAGTTAAAAGTCTCAGCCTGCAAGAATATGCAATTCTGGACACTGGGGAGGTGGTATCACATGATTCAGTTACACCTGGCCACTGACTATTCTTTCTCCCTTTGGTTTCTTAGTTTGGGAAAATCAAACAAGTAAATTCAAAAAATAAAACAAAACAGAGGGACATCTGGAAATATTTCCTTAAGCAGTGGCATGTAATTTCTTATTTATTTATTTTATTATATTTTATCATTTTATTTTTTTAATCCAAGTTAGTTGTAGGTGTAGTTAGTAGTGTAGTTAGTAGTTAGTAGTTAGATGTAATAAGGATTTCAGGAATAGAATTTAGTGATTCATCACTTATATATATCATCCAGTGCTTATCCCAACAAGTGTCCTCCTTAATGCCCCTCACCCATTTAGCTCATCCCCCTACCCAACACCCCTCAAGCAACCCTGTTTGTTCTCTGCATTCAAGAGTCTCTTATTGTTGGGGCGCCTGGGTGGCTCAGTTGGTTAAGCATCTGACTTCAGCTCAGATCATGATCTCGTGGTCTGTGAGTCTGAGCCGCACGTCAGGCTCAGTGCTGACAGCTCGGAGCCTGGAGCCCACTTCAGAATCTGTGTCCCCCCTCTCTGTCTGTCCCTCCCCTGCTTATGTTCTGTCTTGCTCTGTCTTACTCTGTCTCTCAAAAATAAATAGATGTTAAAAAATTTAAAAAAAAAGAGTCTCTTATTGTTTATCTCACTCTGTTTTTATCTTATTTTTGCTTCCCTTCCCCCATGTTCATCTGTTTTGTTTCTTAAATTCCACATATGAGTGAAATTATGTGGTATTTGTCATTCTTTGACTTATTTCTCTTAGCATAATATACTCTCATTCCATCGACGTTGTTGCAAATGGCAAGATTTCATTCTTTGGATTGCTGAGTAATATTCTATGGCATATATGTACCACATCTTCTTTATCCATTCATCAGTAGATGGACATTTGGGCTCTTTTCCATAATTTGGCTATTGTTGACAGAACTGCTATAAACATTGGGGTGTATGTGCCCTCTTGAATCAGCATTTTTACATCCTTTGGATAAATACCTAGTAGTGCAATTGCTGGGTCATAGGGTAGTTCTACTTTTAATTTTTTGAGGAACCTCCTTACTGTTTTCTAGAATGGCTGCATCAGTTTGTATTCACACCAGCAGTGCAAAAGGGTTCCACTTTCTCTGCATCCTTCCCAACATCTGTTGTGTTCTGAGTTGTTAATTTTAGGCATTCTGCCTGGTGTGATGTGGTTTGGACTTGTATTTTCCTGATGATGAGAAATGTTGAGCTTCTTTTCTGACATGGAAAAATGTCTATTCATGTCTTCTGCCCATTTCTTAACTGGATTATTTGTTTTTTGGGTGTTGAGTTTGAGAAGTTCTTTACAGATTTTGGATACTGACCCTTTATCTGATATGTCATTTGCAAATATTTTCTCCCATTCTGTCGGTTGCTTTTTAGTTTTGCTGATTGTTTGCTTGGCTGTGCAGTAGCTTTTTATGTTGATGAGGTCCCAACAGTTCACTTTTGCTTTTGTTTCCCTTGCCTCAGGAGACATGTCAAGTAAGAAGTTGCTGTGGTCGATTTCAAAGAGGTTGGTGCCTGTTTTCCCCTCTATGATTTTGATGGCTTCCTGTCTTACAATTTAGGTCTTTCTCCCATTTTGGGTTTATTTTTGTGTACAATGTAAGAATGTGGTCCTAGTTCATTCTTCTGCATGTTCACTGTCCAGTTTTCCCAACATCATTTGCTGAAGAGACTACCTTTTTTCCATTGGATATTCTTTTTTGCTCTGTCAAAGATTAGTTAGCCATATGTTTGTGGGTTCATTTCTTGGTTCTCTATTCTAGTCCATTGATCTATGTTTTGCTTTTGTGCCAGTACCATAACTTTTTTTGTTAAAAAATAATTTAATGTTTATTGTTTAAAAATAATATAATTTTTTTGGAAAGAGAGAGAGAGAGAGAGAGAGAGAGCAAGTGGGGGAGGGGCAGAGAGAGAGGGAGTCACAGGAGCAGGTTCCAGGCTCCAAGCTGTCAGTACAGACCCAGACGCAGGACTTGAACTCACAAACTGTGAGATCATGACCTGAGCTGAAGTCAGATGCTCAACTCACTGAGCCATCCAGGCACTCCCAGTACCATACCATTTTGGTGATTATAGCTTGTAATACAGCTTGAAGTCCAGAATTGTGATGCCTTTAGCTTTGGTTTCCTTTTTCAACATTACTTTGGCTATTTGGGGTCTTTTCTGGTTCCATGCAAACTTGAGAATAGTTTGCCCTAGCTCTATGAAGAATGCTGGTGTTGTTTTGATAGGGATTGCACTGAATATGTAGATTGCTTTGGATAGTAAAGACATTTTAACAATATTTGTTTTTCCAATCCATGAGCATGGAATGTTTTTCCATTTCCCTGTGTCTTCTTCAATTTCTTTCATAAACTTTCCATAGTTTTCTGTGTATAGAAATTTTACGTCTTTGGTTAGGTTTATTCCTAGGTATTTAATGGTGTTTGGTGCAGTTGTAAATGGAATTGGTTCCTTAATCTCTCTTTCTCTGCTGCTTCATTATTTGTGTATAGAGATGCAACCGATTTCTGTACATTGATTTTATATCCTGCCACTTTGCTGAATTCATGTATCAGTTCTTGCAGTTTTTTGTTTTTTTTTTTTTTTTTTTGTGAAGTCTTTTGGGTTTTCCATGTACAGTATCATGTTATCTGCAAAGAGTGAAAGTTTAACATCCTACTTGCCGATTTTGATGCTTTTTCTTTCTTTCTTTTTTTTTCCGACTGCTAAGGCCAGGACTTCCAACATCACGTTGAATAATGGTGGTGAGAGTGAACATCCCTGTCATGTTCCTGACCTTAAGGGGAAAGCTCTCAGTTTTCCCCCATTGAGAATGATATTAGCTCAGAATGATATTAGATCTTTATGATCTCGAGGTATTTTCCTTCACTCCCTAACTTCTTGAGAGTTTTTATTAAGAAAGGATGTTGTATTATGTCAAAAGCTTTTACTGCATGTGTAATTTCTTAACATAGGTTCCAACAGAATGTTCATGTAAGCTGAAAAAAATAGGTAAGGGCACACAGTATAAATGTATGATCTTACCTGTTTTGACTGTGACAAAAACAGAATCATAATCCTTAAGTAGTCATCTGAAAAAAAAAAAAAACTGCATAGTTATGACACTACTTTCCACCTTGGTTCTATGAACTTCCATGTCATTGCCTAAAGCCTGAACAAATAGAAGAATTCCAGCAGACTTTTTGCAAATCCAGCTGCCATAATATTTTCTATCTTTGTACAGATGCATCTTTGCAATGTGCTTGTACTATTTCAATTAAGAGGTAGAATCTATTTTTCTACCCCGCAAATCTAAACTGTTTGTGTACTTGTTTTGCTTTGATTAAAAGGATATGGCAAATGTGACACTGTGCAATGTCCATGAGGTATTGCAACTTTTGCTCTACTCATCTTGATGTTCTAAAATTGAAAAAATAAGAAACTCAGGCTAACTTCTATATAATGAGAGATCTTACACAGAGAGGGTATCAGCCTACAGTCAACACAATTGATTCACAAGTAAGTGAGGTAATCTTGTATCATCAGGTCATATTACTAAGGACTTGTGAGTGACCAGAGTTGATATCAGCAGAAGAATGGTTCAGCTGATCTTAGTCCAAAACATCAACCAATGGTGTCATGAGCAAAGAAATAATCACCGTTAAACAAAAGTCCCTGTGTTTTCAGATGGTTTGCTATGCAGCAAGAAATGCCTGAAAGTTGAGGGTTGTGTGTGTGTGTGTGTGTGTGTGTGTGTATGCAAAAATGCACGTGCATGCATCCCCTTATGCATGCACATAAGTGGTTTCTTCCTACCAATCTGAAGGTCAATCATACGCATTGGGAAAACTAAGCAGAAGTTTACAAATTTACCAAAAAAAAAAAATTTGTCATCATGATTTGCCTCCAGCATATGTCTTTCCAATAGCAGCATTTTAACAATTGCATTTATTTTTACAATTCCATACTGTATAGCATAATATAATGAAGTGGGTCTTAATACTACACCATGCTATTAAGATATATTTGAAATAAATTATTTTGAATCTGTTATTTACAAAGAACATACTAAATTTTCCCACAATATTATGCCAAATACCTTCCTCTTTCTTTGTTTCAATACATGAAAGTCAAAACCTTTCGGTAAAGTGATGCATTATTTCTGAAGGCGATTATCAATTGAACGAGTAAATAAATAATTCAAAAGATAAGCATGAGATGTGTATTTAATATGGCCACCATGTGAATAAATACTTTTTCCAAAGATAATTTTAAAATACTCTATATAGGCAAACAGACGTATTAAAGAAAAAAAACACAAAATGATCTTTACCAAACATATTTTAGTTGGAGGTCACCACTATGACAAAACTCAGTATGCAAGTCAATGCCAGTGACAGAATAAGGTTGAATGCATGAAGCCAAAACAAAACAGAAGAGATTAGGAAGGCAGATATATACATTTTTTTTGTTCTAGAGCTTGATTATTTTTTCCGTGTTTGGAGTTCTGATCTTAATAAGATCTGTGTTGCCTTCAGCTCAGGATAAAAACAGAGACATTGCAGTGTAAGTTATCACCATTCACCTTGGAAAAGTCAGAAACTCTATTAGGGTGCTGTTAATTTAGCAGATATATGGTGAGCTCAGTCACTAGTGAAAAGTGAGAAATACACCTGGGGTTTGCTGAAGAGTTTTCTAAGAAAATTCACTATCCATTTAATGACATATGTTATCCAATATAATATGTCCCTCTTGTCATCATCAATTAGCTTTTTGAGTAAGTTGGGTATGAAATAGAGCCTGGTATCAAGAACAAAATATTGAAGGAAAAATCATTCACTAGTCATTACTGGGCTTAATTATAAGTATCTTTGTTAGACTACAGAACCCTCAGGTATTTTCCTACTGCAGGAAGAGATATAACTATTTGATAGAATTTTATACTATTTAATATTAAATTATATTAATATCATTAAACATCTTGAAAATGATTAAAATTATACTAATACAACTATTGTCATTATTCCTACTACTAACACTTAGCAAGGGTTCCTAAAGTATACCTATGGAATGATTACTATTATTCTTATTAAATGGAAGAAAAAAACAGAGTCTTGGTAAGTTTAAATCACTACCAACTTCACCTAGGTTGGTGAAAGATCTACATACGATAACAAAAATAGTGAATTCAAGTCATTTATGCTTAATTATTTCATGAAACTAACTTCTCAATATTCTCTGACTTCAGTGGTTTTTGTAGACCATTATTGAAATATGCTTATAAAAATATATAAATCTATTCTACCAGTTCAGTAATCAGAACAAAGTAATCTCCTCATATAAATGGGATGTGAGATTTGACAGAATACAAAATATTTAAAAAGAATTGAAACAGTAAGGATTCCTGGGTGGCTCAGTCAGTTAGTGTGTGACTCTTGATTTCAGCTCAGGCCATGATGTCACCGTTCGTGAGTTAGAGCCCTGCGTCGGGCTCCTTGCTGATAGTGTGGAGCCTGCTGCTTGGGCTCCTCTCTCTCCCTCTCCTTGCCCCTCCCCTGCTCATGGTCACGATCTCTATCTCTCTCTCTCTGTCAAAATAAGTAAATATACTTAAAAGAATTAAGTTCATTTATTTTTTTTTTGAGAAAGAGAAAGAAAGCAAGAGAGGAAAGGACAGAGATAGAGAATCCCAAGCAGGCTCCACACCGTCAGCACAGAGCCCCAGGAGGGCTCAGTTCATGAACCAGGAGATCATGACCTGAACCAAAGTCAGGAGTCAGAGGCTCACCTGGCTGAGCCTTCTAAGCACCCCCAAATAAGTAAGTAAACTTAAAACAAAATTGAAATAGCAAAACATTCTCAAAGTAAAATGGTAAAGGCAATCATTTTAAGACAATCGAAAAAGGGGCATTGTGAAATTGTTTTCCATATCAGAAAATCAAAAGCAAGCATCTTATGACAACATCCAGGACCCTTGTGATGTGGAATTTCTCATCATCACAGGGAAATCTTTACACCAGTCCAAAGGGAAGAGTCAGTTCCACTGTTTCCACAGCAATCTATTATGATTATGGTCTAGACAAGAACATTATTCCTAAGATGGAAAGAGAAGAACCGATGATGGGTTACTGGGTTTGCTACTTAGATCATTGCATCTCTTGTTTAAAACTAGATGCTAAGAATGCTTAATTTAATTAGCCTCATGCAATTTAGTAATTAAAATAAATACCACTGGTTAATGTTTATTCACTTATTCAACATACTTACTGAACACCTACTCTATTCCAGGCACTGTTCTATCTCCAAAGATTCAGCAATGGACTCAATGATAAGAGGGTGGAGAGCTGAAAAATACCTTCAAATTGGAATTAACCTAGGTTCATTCCCAAACAGTACTCAGAGTATAATACAAGCAGTGCATTAAAGATGGAAATCTGGGCATTTTCGAGAAGCATAAGAAGTTGAAGCTTGAACTTGGCCTAAAAGAACAAGTAAAGCTGGTGCCACTGGAAGCAAAACAGTAAGTTACTTCACAAGAGAATTCATGCTTAACAGCTGAGCCACCCAGTTGCCCCTGAAGTATAGTGTCTTAAGGTGGAAATTAGACTCTTGATTCAAGACCTTTATTCTCTTCTGATATAATCATACTTACAATGCTATAATTTTTCTTATTTGCATTGCTTTAGTTATATACCATAGATGTGCTTTTATTTTTTTATTTTTTTATTTTTTTTAAGTCATCAAAGGATTTTATTTTTTTTTATTTTTTAATATATGAAATTTACTGTCAAATTGGTTTCCATACAACACCCAGTGCTCATCCCAAAAGGTGCCCTCCTCAATACCCATCACCCACCCTGCCCTCCCTCCCACCCCCCATCAACCCTCAGTTTGTTCTCAGTTTTTAACAGTCTCTTATGCTTTGGCTCTCTCCCACTCTAACCTCTTTTTTTTTTTTTCCTTCCCCTCCCCCATGGGTTTCTGTTACGTTTCTCAGGATCCACATAAGAGTGAAACCATATGGTATCTGTCTTTCTCTGTATGGCTTATTTCACTTAGCATCACACTCTCCAGTTCCATCCACGTTGCTACAAAAGGCCATATTTCATTTTTTCTCATTGCCACGTAGTATTCCATTGTGTATATAAACCACAATTTCTTTATCCATTCATCAGTTGATGGACATTTAGGCTCTTTCCATAATTTGGCTATTGTTGAGAGTGCTGCTATAAACATTGGGGTACAAGTGCCCCTATGCATCAGTACTCCTGTATCCCTTGGATAAATTCCTAGCAGTGCTATTGCTGGGTCATAGGGTAGGTCTATTTTTAATTTTCTGAGGAACCTCCACACTGCTTTCCAGAGTGGCTGCACCAATTTGCATTCCCACCAACAGTGCAAGAGGGTTCCTGTTTCTCCTAGATGTGCTTTTATATTTGTCAATTTGTCAATTTTCTAACTGCGGTTGTATCTTCCTATTCAACCACTGCACTACTTAGAAGTCAACTGTGTATTTTCCAAATGCTTTTTCTAATTTTATAGATGTCATTATCTTACTGATTTCTAGTTTCATTCAATTATACTCAGACAAGACAGTTCATATGATTATAATTTTTTTAAGTTTGTTTTGTAGAGATTTTTTTTCATGGAGATATAGAAGACTAATCGAGTAACCTGGTTTTGAATATCTACAAGGCAGAATTGATAAACAGCTGGTAAAGTGAGCTTGGAACCCAGAAGGAAAGCACAGGGATAGGTTAAACTTTTGGAGAAGAGAAGAGAGTTAACATGGTTTTAAAATACCTGCTGAAGTAAATACAGTAATGAATCAACAAGAGCTGAAGGAATCCTACCTCTGACCATGTTGGAATAGAGAGACAGGGTTTACCTATCTACTTGAACTAATTAAAAAAATAATAACTGAAAAAAAAAAAAGAAACAGTTGTTTTTAAGACACTCAGCATCATGAAACAAAATGTAGAGATCTAGAGATGGGAAACAAATGAGAAGAACTGCATGACTGCCACAGTTTACAGCCTTAGAAGTTTTCAAGCCACAATCCAGTGAGAGGGGATGTGGGAAGATCAGGCTGACAGTTTGAATTAGGAAGAGACATCTGAGCAGCTATGAAAGAGAAAGCAGCTAGGGTTTATAGGACAGAGTATTGAAAAGGAGAGCTACACAGAGAGCAAGAATTCTGTAGATATGCAAAAGATTTCCCTAGAATATTGGTAAGAATATTGATCAACACATACTCATGAGGAAACTATTTCAGGTCGTACAGAAAATAACAGATAAGAGGAAACAATACCTGATACTCACACAGAACTTAAAAAAAAATAAAAACAAAACTTCACCTTATATTTGCTTTATTTCTATTTCTGTGTGTTTATTTAAAAAATAATGTTCATTTATATATTTTGGGGGGGGGGGAGCAGAGAGGGAGGGAGAGACAGAGAATCCCAAGCAGGCTCTGCACTGTCAGCACAGAGACCAATACAGGGCTCAATCCCATGAACTGTGAGATCATGACCTGGAGCCAAAACCAAGAGTTGGATGCTTAACCAACTGAGCCACCCAGATGCCCCTATGTGTTTATTTTACCAACTATGTTGGAAAACCTCATAATTCACAAATACTGGGAAGAGTACTCAGATGGGAATAATTAGCTCTAGAATAAACACGTCTCTTGTCCTGCCTGAACAATCTTTAAAGCAATAACCCAAAGGGTCAAAGTGATTCCTAGTAATAGAAGTGTGTCTAGGACAAAGTTCAAGGATAAATATATGTATACAAAGTTATTCTACCCCCCAAATGGTAAAATGTATATTTGGCATCCAATCAAAAAGTGTGAGGCTGTATAATACAAAGAAGCAAGACCAAATGATCCATTATTCAAAGAAAAATCAATCAGTAGACATCCTCTCACCACTGACACATAGAGTTTGGCATCAAAGATATTAAAAGAGTTATCATAACTTGTAAATATATATATTCATACATCTGTGGATGAAAAGGACAATAAAAAATACATAAGATGGGATTAATAGCAGGTTAAATATTATAAAACAAAACATTAGTGAACTTGAAATCATAGAAATATAAGCTATCTACAACTAAGAGAACAAAAGGAATATACTGTTTATATATGACTTTGACATAAAATACAGTGTACTATATATAATAAAGAACATATAAAGTATAGAACACACACAGATACAGAAAGCATCAGTGAACCATTAGATAATTTTAGCAACCTATTGTTAGTATACAACTGGACTCCTCAAATTGGGGAGGAAGGCAAAAAATTCTTGAAGAAATAATGATTAAAAATGTTTTAGATCCAAGAAACTCAACCCAAAGCCTAAGAATAATGAAGAAATTGCACCCAGGCATATCATAATCAAATTGCTTAAAACTAGTAATAAGAGAAAATCTTACAAGCAACCAAAGAAGAAAGACATGTTATGTAAAAAAATAAAAATAAAAATAAAGATGATAGCACATTTCTGAAACAGCGTATGGGAGAAAACAGCAGAGCAAAATCTTTAATGTATGAAATATGGTGTCAACCTGGAATTTAATGCTCAGGAAAACTATATATAAAAAACATAAGTAAGGTAGTCTTTTGGAGATACAATAGCTGAAAGAAATCATTAGGGAAACAGTACACTAGAAGAAATGTCAAAGGGTGTCCTTCAGACGCAAGATAAATGATACCAGATACATATATGGAGCTACACAAGGAATGAAGAGCATCAAAAATGATAATTACAAAAATAAATAATAAGCATAATCCTTTTATGTAAGTCACTTTTAAAATATATACTTTTAAAGACTATTTTACATATACGTTTTAGGTTTACAACAAAATTTAGAGAAGGGTATAGAGATTTCCCATATACACCCTCCCTCTACACATCATAGTATCCCCCATTACCAACATCATTCATCAGAATGGTACATTTTTTTATCAAGGATGAACCTACACTGAGTCCACAGTTTGCCTTAGGGTTTACTCTTTACATTGTACATCCTATGAGTCTGGACAAATGTACAATGATATATATCCATCATTATAATATCACACAGAGTATTTTCACTGCTTTAAAATTCCTCTGTGCTTTACCTTTTCTTCTTTACCCTTTCACCTCTGGCAACCACTGACCTCTTTTTTTTTTTAATTTTTTTTTGAGATAAGAGTGACCTAAAACATTGTGTAAGTTTAAGGTGTACAACATGATATAAATCAGTTTAAAAGATAATTGACTACATAAAATGAATAATAATATAGAGTGGGGCTCAAAAGATATGCAATGTAAAAATAAAACTTGTGACCTTAGTAGCTCAAAGAATAGGAAGGGAGAAATGAAAGTGTATTATTTTAAGGCTTTGTATTATTATTTTAATTTAGATGGTGATGATTTTTAAAGATGTCCGTAGTGAACCATAAAGCAGCCACTACAATAATAAAACAAAGTGTCATAGTCAATAAAACAGAGGAGAAAAAATAGAATCACAACAGTAAATAATGAAAGAAAGAAAGAGAGTATGAGGGAAAGAAAGAAAGAAAGAAAGAAAGAAAGAAAGAAAGAAAGAAAGAAAGAAAAAGAAAGAAAAGGAAGGAAGGAAGGAAGGAAGGAAGGAAGGAAGGGAAAGAAAGAGAAAAGAAAGAGGAACTCCTGGGTGGCTCAGTTGGTTGAGCCTCCACCTTCGGCTCATGATCTGCAAGTTTATGACTTCAAGCCCCGCGATGGGCTCTGCTGACAGCTCAGACCCTGGAGCCTGCTACAGACTCTGTGTGTGTGTGTGTGTGTGTGTGTGTGTGTGTGTGTGTGTCTTTCTCTGCCCCTCCCCCACTCAGGCTCTGTCTTTCTCTCAAGAATAAATAAACATTAAAAAAGTAAAAAAAAAAAAAAAAAGAAAAAAGAGAAAGAAAGAAAAGAGGGAGAGAGGGAGAGAGGGAAGAATGTGCAAATGGAGACACGGACCAAAAACAGGACAAATGGAAAAGAGATGTTGAATTTAAACAAACTTCCCTTTGAGTATACCTGGATTTAGAGACTCATTTCTCACCAACAGAATATGAAAATGGAAAAACAGCAAGTTCACAGTGGAGAAATGTGGCAGACACTACCTCACTCAAATGAACAAGTTTAACATTACCATTAATGAGTCATTTTGATTAGCACTCCCTGATATAAGAAAGAAGCATAATGTCTTTGTAAAATTCATAATCTCATTGTAATCATAATCTCATTGCAAAATTCATAATCTCATTGTAATCATAAGAAAACATACCTATATTCAATGGAATAATTTAGCGGTACTCTTCCAAAATGTCAAATTCATAAAAGAAAAAGACTGAGAAACTGTCAGATTAGAGGAGACTGAAGTGACAGCACAACTAGAGGCAACATGATACCCTAAACTGTGTACTGGGAGACAAAGGAAAAGCTGGGGAAATAAATGCATATATTTTATAATTCATATATTCAAAGTTTATAGTTTAGCTTCTAGCACCGCACCAATGTGATTGATAAATGCACCATAGTACATAACTATTAACACCAGGAGAAGCTTGGTGAAGAATATATAAATAGCCTCTGTACTACCTTTGCAAATTTTCTTTAAATATAAATTCATTTCAAAATATAAAGTTAAATGTATACTATCTGCAATAGATCCATTCAAATATATTTAAAACCAGATTAACTATGATTTTAGAATGTCCTTAACACATATTATAGATAAACCCTGCATGAAAAAATCTTAAATTATGATTTGAAAATATTTAAGTTCGAAATTGCTTGTACTAGAAATAGAACAGCAGCAAAAAAAAAATGGGTCATCTTGAGATCTTTAAGGAATACATGTCTTCAAACAATTATCACCATTATCCCAAGTGTATAGGAATGCCCACCCCATGTGCAGAACTGGCAGGCACACATCTTATTTAAATAATTCCATAGAGGGTGTTTTAGATTCTGGAATTTTTAAAAGGTGTTATCAATATTATTTTCTATACAAATGTAAATGTGAATAATCCCATATCTTTACCTTTCTTGGTCCTATATCAATGCAGCAGACAAGAGAAAACAAAACCATATTTTTTAAGAAATATCAACATGCTGGTAGTAGAAGTAGGAATGACCATTTTCTAAATCTTTTTCTCAGGTAGGCCTGTTTAGATTGAAACTGTTGTACAATATAGCACAGAAATCAAAGCAATGAAACCCCTGTCTATCAGAATAGCTTCGTACTCAGTAAATGCTATGAGACACTCCACAATGTCAAGTCACCATGTTTAATTACCTCTGCAGCAGACAGAATGAATTTTCTAATAACCGATTTCAAATTCTTATGAGGTTCTCTCACCATTTAGCATTGGCAGGTTTTCTACTGTTTTGTAGTTTATCACTCTGTTGTATTTTCAAAAGGATTGCCTAAGGCAATTAGCATTCAAGTGAAGAGAGAGATGGTGTGTGCCTCTTCCCAAGTCGTGGTTGATACTGAATAAATACTTCTGACGCTATATAATCATTTTGCTGGGTTTAAAAAAAAAATCTGTAACAAAATCTTCATAATGGCTTAGTGGACAAACCCACTTTAAATCTTGTTTGCGCTCCTTAGGCATATTCTCAGAAAGAGACCAGGAGAAATTTATATTTATTAAAAAAAATCCTTATAGACAAGAACAGATTTGAAAAGCCCTGAAATACCTGTAGTTAGAATGAGTTTATCTCTGCTTATTGCCCTTAACCTGGAACTACACTGTCATATTACTGTGGCACTACACAAATGTTAGCAACTAGGAGCTACCAGCAAGAAGATATTTTTATTGTTAAACATTTTTTCCCAAAATAATTCTAGGTTGGCAGTGTGGGAAAATTACATAAATCAACTGCCAAAAGGTAATTAAAGAGACTACAGTGATTTCTGCCCAGTACAATTCTTATTTACAGGTCCATCACTGAAGTTGCACACTGCGTATACTTCGGTCTTGAAAAGATTGGCAGCTCCCTCTGCTGTTTCTCTGGGTGAGGTGCGAGGAATCAAGGTTCACCTCTTTGTGTAATTTCCTTTCCTGTGATGCTGGACTTTCACAGCTTGTCAATTAATGGCCTTCAAGCTGGCAAGCTTTCAAACGCTGGCTGACTTTCAGCAGTAAGATGGCACCTTTAGGACACCTGCTTCGAAGACCGATCCACTTCAAAAGAAAGCTTGATACAGCTATTAAAGCAAGGCATGTGAATCACACCCTTTCTTTGAAGCTTTCTATTTCTGTGTATATCCGTCTGGTCTGTTTATAACAGATGCAGGCTTCTGAAAAGCAGTCCTGCTTGGCAATAAAAATTTGTGGCTTCAGAATCTGATTTCTTTTACATTTTTTTTTTGCAGAAACATTTATTTATTTTTTTATGAAGCACACACTGGTTGGTATCTATTTTTCTAGACCTCATTCACATCATCATGTGCACACACCAATTTTTTTTCATTTTTTCATCCTACTAGATACATTTCATAAAATAAAGTCTACATCTCTTTTATCCATGCTTTTGTTATTGTGACTACAGAGTAAGGCGGAAGAAACAGGTGTTACTTTCTCTCTCCAAAGAATTTTCCAGATACTTGTCTGCATATATAATTCCCTTTTTGTACACTGAAAGGATCTTTTAAATAGCCTGGAATAAAAGTATTCATTATATTATCATGGTTCAAATATTTTAGCTTAAAACACAAGGAAAAAATAACATTCTTCATCTGCTACATGTAGAAGCATAATGACTCTCTTTTTCCCTTAAAATTTAAGGGAATTTAACATATGAGTACAGAGTTCTCCATTATAAATTAATCTAAATACACAAGAAAATGAAAAAAGAATAAACATCATTCCAGTATATGTTCTTAGCAATATTACTATTTATGAAAAAGACAATAGATACTTCTTTCTGGCAATTTTAAGTTTTTATTTAAATTCCAATTAGTTAACATACAGTGTTTTTCTATATTCAAATGACCATGGCTACTAAGTGCAGATCAAATCTAAAAAGCAATGTAAAATCTACTTTTACTAGAAAATAATTATTGTTCCTTGTGTATATCAAGAACTACTCTGGGTATAATGGTGATACTATTGTGTATCTCCTCTGAGGTCAGATTTTTTTTTTCACTACAGTGAAATTAAATGCAGAGAGATTTCTATGTATTGACAAATGTGTAAGAAAAGGTCCTTCCTTCTTCCCCCTACCTTTTTCGAGGTTCTGCAAGGCAGTGATAAGGGTAAAATAATAATAGACCATGGATACTACATTTGAAATGCTTACAATTTTGAAAGGAAGATACGTACATAAATAAAGTTCAAATGGCAAGAACCATACAAAAACAGAGATGTGGTGCTTAGAGAATGTGAAGCACATAACATTGCAGTAAACAGAAAAAAATTCAACATCTTAAACAGTATACTATGAGAAAATAGTCTGTTTCTACATAGTGATGAAGGAATCTTGTCATTAAGATAATCAATTTCATTGCACAAGCAGATTGCAGAATTTCTCACACTGTTCATCCTTAAAATCTAGGCAAATTACTTTCTATTGAGAACATTTCATAGATTTTAGATCCTAGAACCCTAAAGGTGGAATGAAGAACACAAGTACATTTACACTCCTCTTATTTCATTATTCAACTGTTCTTTATTCATTCAATGAAATTATGAATAAAAAATTACAATACTGGCATATTATGACAAGAAAATGTTGAAAAACATAAAACTACATTGAATTAAATGGACATATCAGATTTTAATTTGAATTTTGAGAGAAGTCTTAGTCCTTAGCCAAGGAGCATGAATAAAAATCAAGTTGGTGTAGGCCAATTTTGTGATGTGCTCAAGACAACTGATAAGTTATGGGGTTCTACATGAAAATTATCTCCATTGTCTGTAATATACTCTTTGTCATTCTCTGAAAGTTTATTGAACTAACTCAGCCCCACTCTAATACACCGCAGCATTACATCTGCCATCTCATGTTATTACAGTATTCACTGGAGCATTGTCCAAAGTCACTTCATACAGCAGATGAACTGTGATGGGGCAATGGAATATTTCATTTTCAGGTATCTAGCTCCTAGCTTGCTATGTTGAGATCCATTAACTCTGTATTTCCATTCCAACCATCAACTCACACAATTGAAAAATGGGGCATGATAGATGTATACTTGCAGCTCCTGAGACTGTGGCTGGCAAACCAACTAACTCTAACTATAATCAGATACCTCATTGTATAACAAAAACTGAAATAGTTTTGTTGAACAAGCAAACACAGAGCACGGTTCAAATAAACATTTAATCCTAGAAATCACTGATTCGGGTGATAAATATCTTACATCTGTTGTTTTTAGACAAACTGTGCTTTTGTATATTTTTCTTGCTTATCTCTCTGCAAAGTACCCTAATAGGAAAAAAAAGTCTCTTATATGAAATATAACACCTACTAAACAATTGATAAACTTGATGTTGGACATTGTTAAATATGAAAATAAGTTACATACTTCCTACTAACCATTATAAAGGAACTTTAAAGAAATAGACTGTTTTTAGAGCCTCATGTATATCTTGTTATTAATATAGGGATAATAGTGTATTCTTATCAATAGTTTAATACTTTTTTTTCCTTTTGCAGACATTAAAAAATATTAAAAGTCTTTTTGGCTGTATTCCCCAAAGTACAGTGAACAATATGCTATTATGCAACAGCTGATAGTTTCAAAAACATCCCTCTTGGTGGAAAGCTTTATCTTAAAATATCAATACACACATGTGCTTGACAGTCACTGCTATATGTTCTTCTCCAATTGTGATGTTGAAAAATTATCTTTTATAGTTCCATGTTTACAGAAGTTATAATAGAGAATGTTAGACCTTAATATAAATCTGTGTATGCTGATTCATAGAGAAACAAGTCCTGACTCAATGAAAATTACATGTTGCCTTTCTAAGGAAACTGATCAGAAACAGAGTCAGAACAGCCTAGTGCATCTACTGCTCTCCGGATGTCGTCTGTCTTCCAATTGTAAATGATAATGCAATAATTGTTCACCATAAATATCAACAAGTCCTGCATTGATTTTTTCATCTTTGGACCTTGGTATGATTTTGAACCTCTTATCTTTTATGTGTGAAAGTGTGCTCACAGTAATTACAAATTTTATACTATTAAATTCAAGTGTCTTCTAAGGTTTTATGTCACACTTATCAAAAATCAAAATGAGACATTATATATATATGTATATATATAATTTTATTTTTATGTATCTTTTATTTTTTATTTATTTTTATTTTTTATAATTTAACCTTATTTTTTATTTTTAAAAATTTGCATCCAAATTAGTATATAGTGAAGCAATGATTTCAGGAGCAGATTCCTTAATGCCCCTTACCCCCATTTAGCCCATCCCCCCTCCCACAACCCCTCCAGCAACCCTCAGTTTGTTCTCCATATTTATGAGTCTCTTTTGTTTTGGCCCCCAAAATGACACATTATATTATACTAAAATGACAAACATACTGCCAGATACTCATAGATATGCTTAGTAAGAATACAATGATAATGGTCATGGAATAACATGAATCACATATGCTTGCCACTTGTATTTGTATTTACAACTAAAAACGTTTTATGGAGCTGTTAAGGGTAACTTTTTTTGTTTATATATTTTTTAAATTTCAGTATAGGTAATATACAATGTGATACTAGTTTCAGGTGTGCAATATAATGATTCCACAATTTTATACATTACTTAGTGCTCATCAGGTAAGTGTGCTCTTAATCCCATCACCTATTTCACCAATCCCCTCACCCACCTCCCCTCTGGTAATCATCAGTTTGTTCTCTATAGTTAAGAGTCTGTTATTTGCTGTGACTATTTATCTTTGTTTTCAAATAAATTTCTTGTCCCCTTTTCTTTCTCTTTTCCTTTGGGATTCCTATATTGTGAATATTATTATGTTTGATGGTGTAACTTATTTCCCTTTGTCTGTTTTCGTTTTTTATTATTTTTTCTGTCTCCTATTCAGCTTGATTCTTTTCCATTACTCTGTCCTCCAAGTTGCTGATCCATTCGTCTGCTTTCTCTCATCTACTATGTATTCCATCTAGTATTTTGAATTTCAGTTATTGTGTTCTTCATTTCTGATTGGTTCTTTTTTATGTTTTCTCTTTGTTGAGGGTCTCACTGAGGTCCTCCACTCTTAAGTCCCATAATTTCTCTATCAGGCACATTACTTACCTCCATTTTGTTTATCTCCCTTGGTGTGATTTTGTCCTGTTCTTTCATATTCCATAGTCCTCTGTTTCCTCGGTTTGTCTACCTCTCTGGATCTGCTTATATGTGTTAGAAAAGTCAGCCATGTCTCCTGCTCTTGAAAGTAATGGCCTTATGAAGAAGAGGTCCTGTAGTGCCCTTCAGTGCCATGTCCCTTATTCACCAGAACCTGGCACTCCAGGTGCATCTCCTATGTGTGCTGCATGTCCCCACTCTACAAAGAAGCTGTGTTTGCTGTTAGTCCAGTTGTCTGCAATGGCTCTCTTTGCCTGTTGTGAGCAGCTTTTGGCACCTGAGTTGCCAGTGGGCCAGTCTGGGGCCTCCTTGGGCTTGACTTGAGTTAGACCAGGTGCTTACCGAGATGCAGTAGCACCAAACTACAGGGTGATTTCTCTGCAGAAGCTTTTATTGGTAGGCAAGGCCTGTAATCAGACCCACTGTCTGCCCCCAGCCCACTGCTGGGGCTGCAGGTGGCCGGGTTTGTGTGGCTATTTTCCTCTCCCTGGGCAGGTGTCACAACTTTGCAGTAGTGCTGGCCCCTTTTGGGATTGTTTGCAGGCTGTTAAGCTTGTGGTACCACTTTGAATGGGCCCCAGGCAAAGACACATTGGAAGGGGCTGGTCTGCAGGAGAGTGAAGGGGCGGGGCATGCTGTTAGTAAGTTAGGTGGAGCATATACATGCTGCACTGGTTTCCACAGGTTTCTGTGTATCTATGCTGGGGGTTGAGAGTGGAAATTGTGCCTGCCAACTCTTTTGTTGCCGAAGAAGTCCCCCAGAGATTTCTGCCCCTCCAGCACGTGCTTTGAAATTGGTAAATGAATCTCCTTCCTGTATACCCCGGGTGTTTTTCAAACTTCCGCGTCTAGTATGTCTCTTATCAGAGCTGTTTGCTGTGCTGTCCCTTTAATAGGGACTCTAGCCTCCTTGCTGTCCCAAAGTTGAGCTCTCTGATTTTTAAAGTTCTAGGTACTAAACCCCACTGATTATTAGGTCCCTCTGTTTTTCACAGCTAAATGTTATGGGTATTAATCTTCCCCGTGTAGGTGCCCTGTACCTAAAGTGCCTGGGATGGTGTCTGGTACTCTTCCCTCTCCATTCCTGCAGCAACCTTCCCTGCAGTGGACGGTCCTACTCTAACCATATCTCCACTTTGATGTCCCCTCTTCCTTTCATTTAGCTGTGGAGAATCAGTTTGCCAGTCTTCAAGTTGTTTTCTGGGTTATTTACATTGATCTGGGTGTTACCTAGTTGTATCCGTGGGAAAAGGTGAGCTTAGGGTCCACCTACTCCACTATCTTCTCTGGAAGTCCTCCTCTTAAGGGTAAGTTTTAAGACTCTTCATTCATTACAGTTTAACTCATTTAAACATCTTTCTTAAGGAAATATATTGCTACCTAATGTGTTTTATCTGTCACATCCTTCATAGCTTAGCTCTGCTCAAAGAGAAAGAGCATTTTAGATGCCCTGACCAACCCCTCTACTGCTCAGGGCTTTAACTTAAAGCATGAAGTGGATGAAATCAAATAATTAACTTCATTAATATAGTAACTAACATAATGTGATTAAAAAAATGAGTGCATCTTGTCTCTAGACAAGATGGGCAAAAGATACTAAAAAACTGGTTTGTCTCTTGGACGTTAATCACATTGGGTTGAGAATACTCTGTATAATTGCCATGGTAATTGCTCTAGGTACTTTAAAATATGATCAGAGTGAGGTTTCCTTTCTCAAACGACTGAGACTGAAAGGACCTCTTCCAAGTGCCTTTGACTTGAAAAGAGGGACTCAGAGGAAAAAAAAAAAAAAGATGAGAATTTTTAACTACAAAAGGTTCAGGGCCTACTCCCATCTGTCAATAAACAATATGATAATGTTAAGAAACAAAAAAAACAAATTTACTCTGTGCCAAGACTGTATTAAGACTTTATATAAATTGTTTTCCTTCATTTTCAATATTTCTATGTGAAGTAAGGTGGCACTTGTATTATCTTTAATTAAATGATGACATGTATTTGTTCTCAATAGTGTTTTTTCACTTATTGTTCATAATTTTTTATATCTTTTTGGATCTACTTTTATTGCTGGAAGCCGAGCTATCCCAGCTTGAGTGGCAGGGCCCAGGCCGTGGACAGATTGGTGACTGCAGGGCAGCCCGCCGAAAGTGAACCTTCTTGTACTCCCGCTTGTAGGTAATTTGGCCTTAATAAGAGTACCTGGGGTATTGGGGAATTGTCTGCTGGGGAACTGCCCGCGGCAGGTCCCCTGGGAAAAGAACCATTAGGAAGAAAACAAGGTTCCACAAGAAATTGTGCGGCCTTACGTTAGCCCTTGCCATCCCCTATGGAGACTCCTCTACTTACAGGAAGGATAGCCTCATACCTTTGCCAGCAAAGGGGGCCTGTAAAGGAGAGACATATGGATTTGAAAGCCTCACTCCAGCAACTAAGGAGTGTATCTCTGGGCACAGGTGACGTCAACCCCTAGGCCCACCTGCCCCCCCCCCCCCACCCCCCCAGGCATTCCAGATGATGACTGAACCTAGTCGGTTAAGGTACAGAATGGTTCATTGGTTCCTAGGTGCATTGTCTCTCTGAGAATGTATGAGGCATGGGTTTCTAAGGCTTTTTCAGCCCCTTTCTGGGACCTCAGACCATGGCAAACACATTGTTCTCCTGGCTCATGTGGTTAGGAGGTCATGTCCCTGTAACTGTTCCACTTGAGGTGTTGAGAAATGGAGGGCCTTTCACGAGAACAGCAAAGCAAATGCTTTGTAGATTATAGATAAACGCAGTTGCATAATGGAATAATGAAAGAAATTAATCAATAATCAAAGGGTATAAGGGAACTTTATGAGAAAATCGCCATGTTACTTCTTAACGGTTGTTTACACATAGGAACATTTTCAAAGTTAGGTAATGTTAGAAAAACAGAGATGACATATGCTACAAGGAAATCACTAGCAAATATAATGCCACGTTTGCTACAATAAATCGTCCAGTTCACACTGCTGTTGTCTGTGTCCATTTTTATTTTAGTTTTAGTTTTTTATTTTCTAGTTTTTTATTTTAGTTTTGTTTTATTTTCACCGATGCCATTCTTCCTTCTGGAACCCCTGGTTGCTGGAGCTGGTCTCTGGCATTTGGTAAATTTTCATTTGTCTGCAAAAACATCCATTTTGCCTAGTTTTGGACATTCATTAGAATAAAGTAATTCTTTTTAATCTCATATATAAAGTATCTATTTTTACTATGGCTATTGCTTCTTTCACCTCTTAATATTTTATACTTTTCTCTTTTTATCTTATAGGTCTAGCTCCCAGCTTAATTCTATTACTTGATTTTAATGAAATCAGCTTCTAGTTTCTTGAAGTTCTTTCACTGTTTTTTTTTTTCTTTCCAAGTGACTTTCTATTTTTACTTAATTTTTTAATTTTTTAAAATTTAAATCCTAATTAGTTAATATATAGTGTAATGATGATTTCAGGAGTATAATTTAGTGATTCATCACTTACATGTAACACCCAGTTATCATCCCAACAAGTACTCTTCACTGGGGGTCTTAAAATGGCTGTTTATTGTTCTATAATTTAATTAATTGTAATTTGTGAATGTGGCCTATAAGCTTTTGAATATTTAACACTTCTTGAGAAGTTCTATATATCTTAATTAGTGGTTCATCTATTAAAATAACTCTTCAAAATTCAAAAACAATGCATTCTTTCTATTTGATAGACACTATAAATTTGTAGATTCTATTAGGTCCTATTTGATAACTGTGATTTTCAAAACTCCCCTGTTATGTTTTCATCAGTCTAAACTATAAATTTCAGAGAGAAGAAAGTTAAAAGTCTATTATCACTATGATAGAGGGTAAAAATCTATCACTATGATGGAGTGTGTAGTAAATTAAATGATTACCTCTCAGGCATTTGCCCTTCACTATTCCCAAGATTTTGTAATTTTGCAAGTCCTTTCATAGGGGCAGAGTGAACTATCTTTTCTTTTTCTTTTTGTTTTAATTCTTTTTTTTAGAGAGAGAGAGTTGGGAGAAGTGTCGAGAGAAAGAGCGTCTTAAGCAAGCTCCACACGTGGAGCCTGATGTGGGACTTGATCCCACAACCCTGGGGTCATGACTTGAGCCAAAATCAAGAGTCAGGTGCTCAACCAACTGAGCCACCCAGGTGCCCAGCAGAGTGAACTTTCTTGATTCTTTACTGACTTGACTAGCTTTAAATCATGTGTTCTTAGCAGATTTTGTGGAAGTGGGGCAGGTAATGATCTTACACAGTTGGGCTTGCCCTTTACTTCTCTACCATTTCCATGAGCAATGCTTCTCTTAGATAGCTGCTGTACCCAGAACGATCACATATGGAGATCTGAATCACACCATCTATAGAATGCAAACCCAGCTGGAATTACAGCTTGTAGTAGGACTGCCAAACTGAATGCAGCCTGAATCAGCAGATCACCAGCTATTCCACTTTTATACCTATTGTTTACCCTTCATATTTTCCAAGCCTGGTGTCATTATTCTTACACCAATTATTTTAGCTGATCTTTGCAATATATAATTTCACAAATATTTTATTAGTTTTGTTATAGGTGTGTCTATCACCAACCATGTAAGTATATAAATGTTTTATTTTAAAATAGATTAGATTTGTAAAAAAAGTTGCAAAAAAGTTCATATATTCCCCCGCCACACTCCGTTTTCCCTATAGTTAACATCTTAGATTAATAAGACATATTTGTGACAATTAACGAAACAGTAAGTTCATACTTTGTTCAGATTTTTTTTTTTTTTTTTTTTTTTTTACTTTTTACCTAATGTTATTTCCCTGTACCAGGATCCAATCCAAGATACCACATTACAACTTTTTTCTTTTTTTTTTTTTTTCCAGTCTCCTTAATATCACCTTGCTGGGACAGTTTCCCAGACTTTTCGTTTTTGATGACCTTGAGATGTTTTGAGGAGTACTGGTCATGTGTTTTATAGACTGTCTTACAATTTAGGGCTGTCTGATAGTTGTTTTCACAGTTATATTGGAGTTACAGGTTTTAAAGAGAAAGACCACAGAGGTTAACTGTCATGCTTATTGTATCACATTAAGGGTAAACGCTATCAATTTCACTTATTTATGACATTGAGCTAAATCACAAAACTGAGAGAGTGTATGTCTGGTTCTCCACTGTAAAGTTACACTCTTTCTCCTCCTTTTCATAGTTTACTTTTTTGAAGAAAATCACGACGCACAGCCCACATTTAAGGGCATCATAGTGTCTTAGTTTCCTCTTCTGCTGCAACAAAATAGCACAGTCATAGTGGCTTAAACACACAAATTTATCATTTCATAGTTCTGAAGGTCAGAAATCTGAATGGGCCTAATGGCACTAAAATCAAGGTGTCAGCACAACTGTATTCCTTTTTTAGGCTTAGGGAAGAATCTATCCCTTTCCTTTTCCAACTTCTAAAAGCCATTTGCCTTCCTTGACTTTACACCCCTTTTCCATCTTCAAAGCCAGGAGTATATCAACTTTCAGTCTTTCTTTCCTTTTCTGATTTCTGCTTAAATGTCACATGTCCTCCTTTGGCCCTTCTGCCTCTTTGCTTTATAAAGGAAATCACCTTGTGATTACATTGGATCCATCCAGAAATACAAAATTATCATCCCATCTTAACATGCTTAATTATTCTGCAAAGTTACTTTTTGCCATCTAAAACAACATATTGAAAGGTTTCCATATTGATAGGTAACACCATTGAGAGGTGTTACCTATCACACATACTGTCTACCACGGAGTCACCTATTTGCTTACAGTTTTTTTAATAAAAATGTTCCAAGTCATTCAATATTTATATTTCTATTCCAGACATAACTTTCCTTAATTACCTATGAAAACTCTCCCATTCTTCATCTTACTGCTTAGGGCTTTAATTTTGCTATTTTGCTGAACATACAAAAAAATAAGTTGTTATTTATATAATCAATAGGTGTCTAAATTTTTTGAAATATGCCAATTGCTGAAGGAGTGTGATATTTTATTCCTTCCTCTTTTTGGTTCATTTTCATACATGCTAACAATATTTTTAATAGTTTGCTGTGTCACAGTGTGTCAAAAATATTCTTATTTTTTTCTATCAAGAAAATGTCTTTATTTTATATTCACCTTTAATAGCTTATGTATGAATCTGAAGTTGACTAATACTTTCTATTATTATTTTGAAAATATTATTTGACTGTTGTCCTAGAGTTCATAAGGAAAATACTGTCACCACATTATTTTTCACTTATAAGCAATTTGCTTTTCTCTCAGAATTTTCTGAGAATTCTCTTTTATTTTCTTGTATCTTATAACCATGAGAATTCTCTATTGTTTCCTTGTTTTTTTGCATCTTCAGAATAGTATCCTTGGGTATGTTGATTTAGGTTTATTCTTCTATGTTACTGGAGTGTACTTTCTGTCTGGAAACAGGTCTTAGAACTGGAGATTTCTCTGTAATTACTTTTTCATATATTCCTTCTAATGTATTGCTTCTGATATTTTATTCTAGAACTCCTATATGATGCATATTATAGTCTTTTAATTTATCCTCTTTGCTAGATGCTTTTATTTTCTTTAAGTTTTGTTATTGCAGATGTTACTAGACTGGATGATGACATAAGAGGCTCCTGAATTTCTCTCCCTCCACAGAGGCACTGAATGCACAGTTGTAAATGGAGTAAGTCCATCTGAGAGAAATCCAGATTGACTTGAGTGCTTCTTGTACATCAGACAACTGAGAAAATACCATACTTAAATGTATAGAAAAGGATGAGTGAGACATACTCTCATGACAGACCCCTTCCCCTGTCACATAATCAAGAGGGAACCCCTAACTCCTAGCTCTTCCCTGGGGAGCTCAGGGTCTGGACCTCATACCTATTGCCTCAGATCTTAAGGCTCCCACCTTAGGCATGGCCCTCTAAGAACACCCACCTCTGAAAGACAAAAGGGGTTGTTTTCATTGGTCTCACAATACTACAGCAAACAAAGAAGCAGTTTTAAACAGTAACAGGAGCACATCCCACAGCTATGCACCTGGCCTCAGAGCATAAAAAGTAGGCAAAATTGCCTATTTCTCAGTTTCTTTCTAGAAGGGGTTCAACTGTGTGCTTTCTCAGATGCTAACTGAAGCCTAGTTTCTAATCAGTCTCCATCTAGGTACTAGGATCCTCTCCTTTGGGATACCTCACTTACTGGGAGCCATTAGGAACACTACAAAAAGAGGTAAATTGTGCCATCAAATGCAAAAGATAGAGATTAGTATAAAAATGGAGAGCTTTAGTATGTGTTCAAAGTTAAGTTATTATCATCTTAAAATAGACTGTTCTGTCCATAAGGTATTTTATGTATTCATCATGGTAACCACAAAACAAATCTTTATAGTAGATTCACAAAAGAGAAAAATAAATAAATAAAAGCACACCACTACAGAAAATCATCAAATAACAAAGAGCGTAAGGAGGTAAGAATAGAAAAACCAAGAAAAATAACCTAAAAACAATTAACAAAACTGCAATAGTAAGTCCATACCTATCAATACCTATTTAAATGTAAATGAACTAAATCCTCCAGCCACCCTCCCCCATTAAATGGATGAATGGACTAAAAAAAAGTCTCAAGGATATGCTGCCTACAAGAGATTCATTTCCGTGGTAAGAACATACACTTAAAGTGAAGAGATTTAAAAAGATATGCCATGCAAACAAAAGAAAAACAGTGGTAGCTATACTTACATTAGACAAAACAAACTATAATCCCAAAACTGTTAACAGAAAAAGGTCATTATATAATAATAAAGGGGTCAATTGATCAAGAAAATGTAACAATTGCAATAATTATGCAACCCAATATCAGAGCACCTAAATACATTAAGCATAATATTAACAGTTCTGAAGGAAGAAATAGCAATCATAGCAGGGGACTTCAATACCTCACTTTCAACAGTGGATACGTTTCAGAACATCAGTAAGGTAACATTGAACTTAAAGCACAGTTAGATCAGATAGATCTAACAGACATGTATAGAACATTCTGAATACACATTTTGTCAATACATGTAACTTCTCTAGGATAAATTATATGTTAGGCCACCATGTAAGCATCTTTTCCAACCACACTGGTATGAAATTAAAAATCAATTACAAGAAGAAAACTAGAAAATTCACAGGTATATAGAAATTAAACAGTATGTTCTTGAACAACCAATGGGTCAAAGAAGAAAACAAAAGGAAAATAGAAAAAACACAAAACATTTATACAAAAGTAAATGGAAACACAATATAGCAAAATTTATAGAATGAAGCAAATTTCACCCAAAAAGGAAGTGTTTTTTTAACTATTTATTAAAGATTTTTTTCCTGGTTTAATAAATGTCTCCTTTGTTATTTATTAATGCTAGTAACTTAAAAAGTAGTCACATTCAGTGTTTTCAGAATATGACATAACATCAATTGCATAACTTGAGTAATTAAATCTTGCATGTGCTTATTCTTTCCAAATGATATTCCATAGATTAAGAGGTGATTTCAAGTCCCATATTACAATCATGTTAATACTATTATTCTTGAGACTTCTTAGCTTATGATTAATGTATTTTGAAGCCATCTAAATTACTCATGTTGTTTAGGTATTTGCTATAGATTATATTTTTATCACTACACAATATCATTTTAATTAGTATATTTCATATCACTTTTATCTAATAATATATTAATCCCTACCTTTTCATTTTGCATTTGCCTTCTATCTTCTCCATTCTCTTAGAGTATATTCTTCATAAAGCCATAAATGTAGATTAAGAGAGAGGTAGTGAAATAGTAGGAAAAGAGAGAAAAGGAGTTTGTCGATCTATTGTGTGTTTGTTTTGGCTTCTGAACCTGATTGGGTCTTACCTCAATTTCATAAAAAAATTCTGTCATCAATGTCTAATTTCATTATTTATTTGATTATATAACACAATTCATGATGATCAGTTTGGTGTTTTGCTATTATGGGTTTAATGTCTATTAGGGCCCAGAGCAGTCAGGAACTTCTGTTGAAGAATAGTTAGGTGTGCTTGGGTGGCTCAATCAGTTGAACCTCCAACTCCTGCTTTTGGCTTACGTCATGGTCTCATGGTTCATGAGATTGTGCCAGGAGTCTGGCTCTGTGCTAATAGTGTTGAGCCTGATTGAGATTCTGTCTCCCTCTCTCTGCCCCTCCCCTGCTTGCACACACACTCTCTCTCTTTTGCTCCCTCGCTCTCTCAAAATAATTAAATAAACTTTAAAACATTAAATTAAGGATAGAAATTGCTAGAAATCATCATGGTCTTTCTTCAAACATTCATACTGTCAATTCTATGATTTCTTTATTGGGACTGAGGAAAGGCTGTATTTAGTGCACGTGTTTGCTGAAAACACTATTCACAGCATTGGCTGTGTCATATGACCCAAGTGGAAAAAGAGCTTGTGTGGTAGCTGAGACTTACAGTAGAACCTTTTGTTTGTTTGTTTTCACTTTTGCCTCAGATATTACTGAGTACAGGAAGCCTTATAGGACACATGGTAAATGGATCTGAATAGCATGTCCAAATACGGTATATGATGCCTCCAGAATTCAAAATGCACCTCCTTAAATATCTGGCTTTTTTTGTGGTGTGTGTGTGTGTGTGTGTGTGTGTGTGTGTGTGGCATAAAATACAGCAAATTCTACCTCACTTTAGAAAAACACACAATTTTCCCAAGATCATTGGATTCCTAGGATTTTTTTTTATATATGGCAAACCAGACACCTTGCAGAATTTATCCTCCTCTGGCAGGCAAGTGTTTTACTAAGCCTTCTAAATTGCATGCTACTTCCGGTTTACTAGGAACATATAGTAAGATATAAGTACTTTAATGCATAGCTGTGTATTTCCTGGGCCATTAATACTATGAAGGATTCGCCAGGCAATTGTGATAAACAGAAGAGTTACAATAACTAAGACAATGCAAGTATTAAAATGGTTTTGCTAGGTAAAGACAAACTGCTTGTGATTATCTTTTTTTAAAATATTTTTTTAATGTTTATTCATTTTTTGAGAGACAGAGAGAGACAGAGCATGAGCAGGGAAGCGGCAGAGAGAGGGAGACACAGAATCTGAAACAGGCTCCAGGCTCTGAGCTGTCAGCACAGAGCCCAAAGCCGCTCGAACTCACAAACTGTGAGATCTTGACCTGAGCCGAAGTCGGATGCTCAATGGACTGAGCCACCCGGGCGTCCCTGCTTGTGATTATCTTTCTTATATGAATGGAGGTGAAGGGATTATTGAGGTCAATAGTTGCAGATAGCTATATACAAGGTACCAGGGGTCTCATTAATTTGTTAGAGTTAAGAATACTTCATCTGTATCCACAGCTGAGATTGGCATAAGGATGAGACTGTATTTCCAGTAGTTTACTATTATTATCCATCTACTTTTTGCACTGGCCAAAATATGGTACTAGTGGAAATAAGATGGGAATCACCCATGAATCTTTCTCTACTATCCTCAATTCTAACAGAAATGTGATACTCTTATTATCTTACTTCCTTGGCCAAAATCAGTAGCTAAAGAATTTTCCACTTGGTCCTGATTCCAGAAATAAAGAACCCTATTAGAAATGTTTTCTGTTTTGGGAGCAAATGGGTAGCTCAGTTGGTTAAGCAGCCAACTTTGGCTCTGGTCATGATCCCATGGTTCATGATTTTGAGCCCTGTATAGGGCTCTTTCCTGTCAGCGCAGAGCCAGCTTCAGATCCTCTGTCTTCCTGTCTCTCTCTGCCTCTCCCCTTCCGCACACACACTCTCTCTCTCTCAAAATTAAATAAACATTAAAAAAAAAAAAAAGAAATCTTTTCTGTTTTTAAGTGTAACTTTTTCCATAGTACTTTGGGAGACCGGAAAACAAAACAAAACAAAACAAAACAAAACAAAACAAAACAAACAAAACTCTAAGATGGGTCTCTGTTCCCACTGAATTAATTCACTGTGAGGCAGACTTCTTACATATGTGAACTGCATAAGTCCCCATTATGACTAACAGAAAAAAAAACACTATATTCGTCTCCAGGTACTAGACAGGAGCCAATTTGTGACTCTTCATAAAAAATGCTTCTAAGAATATCTGTGTGCAAGTCTTTGTGTATATACATGTTTTAATTTCTTTTGCATAAATATCTAAATATGAAATTGTTGGATCTATGGTAAAATGAGATTGAAGTTTTTAAGAAACTGTTAAAGTGTTTTCCAAACTGGAACATAATTTTACATTCCCACTAGCAATGCACAAGTGTTCCAATTTCTTCACATTCTTACCACCATTTGTTATTCTTTATCTACTTTTTTTTTTAACTAAAGCTATCCTAGTGAGTGTATCTCATTGTAGTTTTGACTTACATTTTCTTAATCACTAATGATGCCATGCATGATTTCATTTGCTTATTGGATATTTGTATATCTTCTTTCATAAAATTTTTATCTGATTCCTTTGTCTTTTTTAAAAATTGGTCGGTCCACTTGCACTTTGTTTTTGAAGTTTAAGCACTCATCACAATATCCTCAACTCACAAGAAATCAGTGGCTGGAAAAATTAGAATGTTTATAATAGAATAGCTTATCACAGCAGAATTTCTTCGCAAAAATAAAAATTAAAAGTGAAGCTAGGATGAAAGTAAGGTTTCAGTGGTTCATGTGCTAGCCACATAATGAAAGACATTCACAGATAGGTAATTGATTAAACACTATTTGGTTGAATCAAAGAAATATATCCAGAGAAAATAAACTTATTTAATATGATACTTTGAGTGAGAAGAGAACACTGGGAGTAACATCAACAGTTAATTAGGAGCAAATTGCCAAATATAGTATTTTTCACATTTCTGCAATAATCTGTATTGATATGAAACATAAAACAAAATCATTTCCATATAGAAAGTAAATTACCCTAAATTCTATAATATCTCACATTTAGTACTCACTAAATATTTGTAAAAGTAAAAAACAAACAAACAAACAACAACATGGGTGATGTATGGAATTGTTGAATCGTTGTATTGTACACTTGAAAATAATATAATACTGTATGTGAACTAACTGAAATTAAAATAAAAACTTAGAAGAAGAAAAGTGAAAAAGAGCAATTGATTTTTTTGTTGTTTGCTGTGGATTTTGAAAACTACAGATGTGATTTTTCCTTCTCAGTTTTTTATTCAAGGAGTTACTGCCAGGTATAAAGTGACTAAAAAATTAGAGAACTACCCTATATGAATAGTCTGCATGAATGATTATAGGCAAACACCTTTTAGAAGTTTAGAAATATTAATTTAGTATAAACTGAAGTGAAATCTTCTAAGAAGTGTTAAAATTCATGGTAGTAAAAAATATGTGTTGAACAGGAAAAAAAAGACTTCCTTCTAAAAATTTCCAAAGATTATGAAAAATTAAGGTATTTAAAGTCCATAGTATTCATTGTATTATTTATTAGCAGATACTTTGAGGAGTTTTTAAAATATGTGACTCTAGCATGTGTAATTAAGCTAGTGATGTCAATGGTAAATGACATTCACATTTGTGCACTTAATCATTGTTATTTCTGGGATTTTTTATTATAATAGAAGCTTAATATCCCTATTCATCCTACAACACAACCAGTTTTATACTTTAGCATTGCTGAAGTTGTGTTTCAATTTATTGAGCTCGAGACCAAAACTGAAATTCTTGATTGGAAGAACCATTTTCAATGACTATTATTTAACACTGAGTGATTTTGGAAATTAGCTTTTGTTATATACTTGGAAATATTTCTTAGTGAATTTGATCTAAAATTATAAGGTAAAATACTGTTTACATGTGAAACTTATATTGTGGCAAAGTCATTTTGAGAGTGACTGATGTTGGAATCACAAGTAATGTCAAGCGACTTAATACACTTTTTATACTGTCAAAAGTTAAAACAAAGAGAAAGATGTCTGCTCCCACAAAAATCTGCAGTAATTATATTTTCTACATTACATGTCAACAGTCTTTTGGGGACCTCAGTGCAAGCACAAAGGAAATATGGATATTTCACAATCCACGTAACTATAATTGGGGAGCTTCTAACTAAGCTTCAACTGGTTTTGACTGTTCTGCAATGTGATGGCATGCTAAGGTAAGGGTACATTCAAAAGAAAAACTGAATATAATTCTATAAATGCCTTTCAAGTTGTAAACATGCTCAGTGAAAACCATACACTCATAAACTGATAACAGAATTTAGCAGTATTTATTTATGAGAAAAGACACATTCGAAAATGACATATAAAATTTAATCAGATCAGTATTAACAGAGGAAGTTCTGCAATTGATTTTGTTAATGAACACTGTCTTGGAACCTAATTAAGAAAAAAAAAAAATTCCCCCTAAACAATTCCATTCTCTTACTCACTAAATACATACTCCAAAAGTATACGTGATTTTCATTTTTATATTTTAAAATTATCAATTAAAAGTTGTGGATTTTTTTTTCTCTCTTGTTAGAGTAAGATCTATATAATAGCCTTGATTTGTCTCTTAGTCCAACACATGTGCAACTGTTTGTTATCTGACCCTTGACAGAAAATGTTGCTGATCCCAAATCTACAGTATGTTTTTTTGTGTGTACAAGGATAAAGGAGAAATAAGGAAATACATATGTATTTGAAGTTTTGAGTAAAGGGACACAGGGAAGGTAATCAAGAGATTAATGAAACTGGTTACCTATAGGGTATGGATATAAATGAGATAGAAAGAATACAGGGAATTTGGGAAAATAACTTTTTTTTTATCTTTAAAAAAACTTTTAATGTTTATTTTTGGGAGAGAGGAGTGCACGCGAGTGTTTGCATGCATGAATGGGGGTAGGGTAAAGAGAGACAGAGGATTGGAAGTGGGCTCCACACTGACAGAATAGAGATCCATGTGGGGCTCAAACTCATGAACTGGGAGATCAAGACCTGAGCTAAAGTCAGACACTTAACTCACTGAGCCACCCAGGCACCCATAATATTTCTCTTAATACATTTTTTTGCATAGTCCTGCTACTTCAAACCATTTTCATTTTTCACATACTCATAAATAAGTAAACAAATGAATAAAATGAATAAAGAAATAAATACAATACATAAAGAATGGGTGAAAAAAGGGGTGCGTGAGTGGCTCAGTCGGTTGAGTGTCCGACTTTGGCTCAGGTCATGATCTCACAGTTCGTGGGTTCCAGCCCTACTTCGGGATCTGTGCTGACAGCTCAGAGCCTGGAGCCTGCTTCCGATTCTGTGTCTCCCTCTCTCTCTGCCCCTCTCCCACTCACACTCTGTCTGTGTCTCTCTCAAAAATAAATAAACATTAAAAAATATTTTTTTTAAATAGTTGAAAATCTCTAAAATTCAAAACAGGCTCAAATGAACCAAACCATATTTCAAATGAACAACATAATTACACCAAAGGGAATAAAAAAGAATTAACTCAAGTAACTTTTGAATACAATATTAGAATTTTATATTCTCATGCTAAAGACAAAAAAATAAATAAAAATAAATAAACTCATCCAGACAGACATTAAACTCTACTTAGTAGGCTTATTTTGCAGAAACAATAGCACTTCTGAAACTGATTTTTATACATTAAAGACTTTAGGAAATAAGTGAATATATTTTGGATAATGGGAAATTCGCTTTCTCACTGTCAGAGTAGGGAGTTATAAACAGGGAAGGGATAAAGAATAACAACACATTGTGGCACTGGATTGGGACTAGAGTTATCAAGGTAATCGGGTGGTTTTGTCTGGTATTTTTAGATAGCATGATATAAAAATACATGTATATATATGAGTGAGTAAGAATATGTTGCAAAAATTACACAGGTTGGACAACTGAAAGGAATCCTAAGACTCTACAGAACATAAATATACTGGTAAAGGGTATGGTGCAGCAGAAGTAAATCACAGGCAAGCTCGGGGGTACTCAGAGACTTCCAGGCTCAGTTACCCAGGATCCTGTTTTAGTTGCACAGGACTTTTATTTGTAGAACATGAACCACAAAATTTTCCATGCAGAATCTTTATTTTAGTTGAGTCAAGGAAACAGCTTTATTAGCTTCTTATATGCTACATTTGTTACTTGGCCAAGTCATGATGCCTAATAGGTTTGACCAGAATTAAGCTGTCAATTTGCACATGCTTAAGCTATATAAACTAGTTGGCTTTGGGTGTGTTTATGTATCTGCACATCACACATGTATGGGCATGTGTATGTTAATATACATTCATCTTTTATATCTTCTGTCAGTTGAGAGGGTCTGGATGCAATGACACCTCAGGAGCAATGAGAAAAAACTAGCACCTACATTCTGGTTACTGAATTTGGGGCACAGGAAAGCATAAGATTAGCTGAGGACATCTTCTTATTCCAAAGAAGGAACTGCTCAAAGAATGGCAAGAGCATGACAAAAGGAAAGAACAAAAGCTTACAAGGGTCACATGTAGGAATATTTGATCTATTAAAAAAAACCTAGGGAAATCCAAGCATCAAATTAAATATAAAAATAAAGGATTACAACCAAATTACTAACGTAAGAATCAATAAATCCACAGTAACACAAATAAGTAAATACATAAATAAGCATATATACAAATAATTAAAATATAAAGGGAAATAATTCCTTACAGTATAATGCCAACTAATCAATGAAAAGAAAGGATGGAATTAGAAACCACCTTTTGGTAACAATTGATTCTGATTATTAAGGGATATCAAAACTAGTGGGTGAATATGTGAATAGAATAAAACATTTACATAAGTCTTAAAATTATCTGCCCACAAGATACTCCTTGCAAAGGGTAAACTAGTGATATTATCACAGGGAACAAACATGGCACTCACTACCCAAAGCAAATGACCACAGTTAAACATTGCCAATAATGGCCAATAAATCAATAATGAGTTTCTCCTGATACGATACAATGAGACAAACTTCGCATCATTTTTTTGTGCATTCCTGCCAAAAATGTATAACTAGTACTTAATCATGAAAAAATATCAGATGAACCAATTAAGGAATATTTTACAAAATTTGTAGTTTGTGCTCTTCAAAAATGGCAGTTTCATCAAATACAATAAAAAATTCAGGAACTTTTATAAAGGAGTCTAAAGAGACATGTCACCAACTAAATACAATTTCATAATTATGAATTTTCTTTTGCTAGAAAAAACATTATTTGGCCAATTGTCAAAATATGAATAAGATTTGCAAATGAGAAAATAGTATTGTATCAATGCTAATGTTCTAGTTTTGACATTTTTAGGGAATTCCTCAACTACACAAAACACACTGAAGTAAAAAATGAGTATATTATGTAACCTTGAATTAAAATCATTTGATAGAAAGCATTAAATTTTGAAACAAAATATTTTAGATTGTAAGACTCTAAGTAAAACTTCCAAGAAAGCTACAGAATATTATAAATAATAAATTAAAATTTTGATGGCCATAAGGGCAAAATATAAAAGTTAACAGCATATATTTGCTAGCAAAAAAAAAAAAGGAAAATTTAAAAATATAAATGTATTAATAAATCATACTTGTTAACTATTCAATAAATGAAATACTAGGTCTTTATTGAAAAACAATATACAATTTTGGGAGAGACCTACAATAACAACAGAATAAATGCTAACATATTCCATGTGTATGATTGCTAAATCTTAATTAATTATAGCTGGGGATTTTCCTCAAATTATGTAGATCTCATGCAATTTCACTCAATATGCCAGTAGACTTTTTTCATAGACATAGGGAAGCCACACCATAGGAATAATCTCTTCCCCTGGACAATCTCCAAAGGTCAAACCAACAAATTGGGTGATCTAACTGGTCAGACCTAAGTCATAAAATCACACCTCACTGCCCTTTAACTGTGGGACTGTCTATATCTCCATCTCAAAAAGATCCATACATAAAATTGGGATTCCTCTAAAGTACAAAGAATGTGTAAAGAAATACAGCTTTATTACTCACCATTGAAGGTAATTTAATAATAAAAAATATTTGGGTTTTAGGGAAATTATTAACAAAATACGAATTGTGTATCTACTAGTTTGGGACATTTAGGATACAAATGAATATGCACGTTCCTGGTCTTGAGAGTGTTGTATAAAAAGTGAGGTAATCAGGGGCACCTGGGTGGCTCAGTTGGTTAGGCGTCTGACTCTTGATTTTGGCTCAGGTTATGATCTCAACGTTCGTGGGATGGAGCCCTGTGTTGGTGTGAGTAGAGAGCCTGCTTGAGATTCTCTCTCTCCCTCTCTCTGCTCCTCCCCTGCTAGTGTTCTCTCTTTCTCTCTCTCAAAATAAGTAAATAAACTTTAAAAAAAGTGGGGTAATCAAAACACATAAGTTAAAAGTTGAGACTAAAGATGATAATTGATGTAAACAAGTACAAAGTGCAGTAGTAAAAAAGATAAACGTTACATTTGTTTGGTGCCATTGGAATAGGTGCTTCCTATGTAAAATAGCACCTAAGCTAATATTTGATGGATATTCAGAATTTCCCATGCAGAAAAGAAGTGGGGAAAATCAGAGCTGCTTAAGGTCCAGGTTGATATTCCATGTCCCATTATAGCAAGCCAAAACTTCTCTCTTTTCTGAGTTTTTGCTACTAGCTTATCAACTAAAAAATATTGCTGACCAAGGTGTGCAGCCCCAAACACTCTGAGATCAACATTACAATTCATGATGCGAGTGTTATTAACAATGTAGGTCATCTTTTAGCTTTCAGTTTTAACTAATTGAGCTTGCAACCTAGGTTCTAAACTCATTTGCTTCTCTATAGCTACAAAAGGGCAGGTGCTGTCAATGTGTGAATGTAACAAATATGAAAACTGCATATCTTTAAAAATCATCTTATTAAAATGGAGTCTCCACATTTTCCTTTTTCAGGCAAAGTCTTACCTTCTGGATCTAATTTAATCTCCCATTCAGGTTTTCTCTCATTTTTATTGGTCTTAAATGTAAATCTTTATGTTGATATGTAAATGTAAGTAATTAAGGGAAAGCTTATATATTGCGATTCCTTTATAGACCTTATAAAACTAGTTGAAAATAGACTACTACTTACAGATTTAGGAAAGCATGCAAGGCACATATCTTCCTGAAGTTAACCCTGATTGTAGTACTTAATCTAATAGGTGTGTCTGACTGTGGTAGGCAGAATTCTAAGATACACCCTACCCCTGCCAATATTTGCCACCCTACTCCAGGCGACTGGAAATATGATAAGAAGTCACACTCTTTATGATATGCATTTGTCTTTGCAAAAACGGATTTTGCAGATATTTTTAAAGTTACTAATCAGTTGATTCTGAGCTAGTCAAGAGGAAGGCTATATGGGTGGGCCTAATTTGTTCACACAAATCCTTTAGCAGCAGTGGTGGTGTGACTGAAGACATCAGAGAGAGGAGAAGCACAAAGGTTTTTAACCTGTCCTTGCTGGTTTATTATGGAAAGGCCACCTGGGAAGGAAAGTGGGTGGCTTCTAGGAGCAGAGAGCTGCCCCTGTGGATATCTAGCAAGGAAATGAGAACTTCAGTCCTCCAAATGCAAAGAAGAGAATTCTGCAAAAACCTTAACGGACTTGGGAGCAGATTCATCTTCTGAGCCTCCATGAAGGAGTCCAGCCCAGATGACACTTTGATTAAGGCCTTGTGAGACCCTAAGCAGTGAACTCAGTATAGTCCTCCTGGCCTTCTGATCTAGGAACTTGTAGAGAGTAAATTAATATTCTTTCATGTCTCTGAGTTTGTGGTAATTTGTTACTCAGAAATAGAAAACTAATACAATAACCCACTCATGGAGGTGTTAATCGAAAATATACTTACAATGTAGTATCTGCTTACTACTACTTATCCTAATTAATACCATGGAGAATAGATGGTAAGGTGCTAATGACTTTTAGGATTATTATGTAAATTAACCTTCCGATCTCTTGAACTTGCTTTATAAGGTCAGTAATGGTAAGCACCACATCTAATTTTATTATTTATTTCTCATATGCCTCGTACAATATTTTATATTTCATAACTGGTCAACAATTTAATTGATTCAATTTACACAAGTATTTTAAATTTATTTTTATGACCCACCTTTTCAGTAATCCAAATAAGTTATTGAGTGTCCACATCTACTTCCTGCAAGGAATTCAACAATATAGAAGAATGTGAACTTATTCTCAAAAAGCCTACAGCCTATATATACAATTTACTTAAAAGATCGGTACTGATAAACATTTAGAATGTTTTTTATATTTCCAAGATCAAAAAGTACTGAATTTATATTTGCATACTGGTATAAAGATATCTGTTGTAATATCTTAGCCCTGGAATTATTGGGCCAGTTCATGCATTTTAATTTTGACAGATTTTGCCAAATTACATCCCCTAAATAATTGCCGAATGTATAAACACAGCATCTGATTTCTTTCATTATTTACTTACTTCACAGGGAGTTTGAATATCTTTTTTTGATAATTTCCCTTTATCTATTTTTTCCTGGTGACTGTCTGTATAATATTTTGTCCCTTTTTCTGCTTGTATTTTGTTTGTATAAAAGTGATTTATAAAAACACTTGGAAAATCAGGGAAATCTCTTGTCTACATATGTGTCACATACATTCCTTAACTTTGTTGAATGTTTGCTGTGTAGATTTTATAATTTTGTATAAATACATTTACATTTTGACTTTTTAAAGGCTCTAGCTTTGTGTTTTATATACTCCTGACTGTTTCCCTTTTTAATTAGAGGACTAAAGTTTAACCTGAAAAATGTTGACAGTGGAGAGAAAAACTTGCTATATGTTGGAAGAACATTTATCTAGAGCTATATTAACTTTGAATATATACAAAATTTGGGGAGCCTTAGGGCATTTGTATAATGAGAAATACATCTGCAATTTTTTTTCTGACTTCTTTCCTTGTCTCTTGGTTTTAAAATTAGAAATCTCCAGGGGTGCTTGGGTGCTCAGTCTGTTGAGCGTCCTACTTGGGCTAGGGTCATGGTCTCGTGGTTCTTGAGTTCAAGGCCCACATCAGGCTTGCTTGCTGAGCCTGCTATGGATCCTCTGTCCCCTCTCTTTTTGCCTCTCCCCTGTTCTCTCTCTGTCAAAAATAAATAAAAAACATTAAAAAGAAGATATCTCCAGAGCCAAATTTTAATCCAAATTATTACTACTAGTGATGCTAGAGAAGGATTATTTCTTTTTTTTTTTCTTTTTTTTTTTTACATTATTTATTTATTTATTTTTGAGAAACAGAATGAGACAAAGCATGAGCGGGGGAGGAGCAGAGAGAGAAGGAGACAGAATCTGAAGCAGGCTCCAGGCTCTGAGCAAGCAGTCAGCCCAGAGCCTGATGTGGGGCTTGAACCCACAAACTGTGAGATCATGACCTGAGCCGAAGTCGGATGCTCAAACGACTGAGCCACCCAGGCACCCCGAGAAGGATTATTTCTTATACAAAGTAAATAGAGTTGTTAGTAATCAATACTAAGCAGTCTGTATAGTTTTAATATAAGTATTGAAAACTCACTTGTCTACCAATGAGATGAAGAGGTGAGGAAAATGTCTGTAAAATAATCCTATAGTATGTATGACATTAGGGGATTGTCACAGTACAGCCACGTTTTAGCTAAAGTAATAGAGTGGACACATAAGGAAAAGAGGAACAGGGAGATAAAAGTGTTCCATTTTCAGGACACTTGGCTGGGCTCAGCCAGTTAAATGTCTGACTCTGGATTTTGGCTCAGGTAATGATCTCATAGTTTGTGGGATCGAGCCTTACATTGGGCTCTGTGCTGATAGCATGGAACCTGCTTGGAAGTCTCTCTCTCCCTCTTTCTTTCTTTGTGCTCTCTCTCTCTCTCTCTCGGAATACATAAATAAACTTAAAAAAAAAAGAAAAGAGTTTCATTTTCCAGTATCATCCAGGCAGTTAGGCAGGAGAGAAATTTAGGGATTTAAAGTATTGTAAAGCTTTTTTTCTTTTTCTTTTTCTTCCAGTAGATAGTCATTGATATGCTTATTTAATAGCAATGAACTCTGACAAATAGGAAGTTTAAAAAAAGAAACACAAAAACCCATCCAGTACAGGATGTATTGTTTTCCTTGAGATTACGATTTTCCTGGAAGCAATCTACACCAGAGATTTTCTTTCTTTACTGAATCTGGGGATAGCTCAAATAGGTCCTTTTATCCTAACCTACCGGATGTTGAATTCAAAACGCAGTGTCACCAATGTATCAGGAGTAGTGGGTGTCATTGAAAAAAGAGATTGTAGGGAATGTGAGGTCAATACTTGTCATGAGCTAACCTGGCCAATGTCAAGAGACTCAGTGATGGAACAAATAATTCTAGTGGTGCTTATGAGACCAGAAAGACAATAGTGGTCTGTCTACATGCAAGCACAATAAAAGCCTAAGCCAAGTCTTAGGAGTATAGTTGTCCAGAACAATTCAATATCATATAAAACAGATGCAGAATAAATTACCCACAACAGTGCATGTAGTAAACCGAACATAGCATAAAATAACACGCTATAATTGTCAAGATAAAGTGAAGGTAGTGAAGTAGAAGTACTTGCCCCAGTGTCAAACAAGTATATATTGTGTTAAGGTTAACAAACAGTGGTAATGCAATTATATACATGGAGTGTTATTTGGAAATAGTAAGCAATTACTCCCTGATATTTTCCCTTCCTGTTGTTATCAGTTATTATCCAAAACATTAATTGCCTCTAGAAATTGATGTGACGGTTGAGTAGAAAACAAAACAAAACAAAACCCCCGATAACCTGGGTTTCAGAGGTTTACTCCACAAGATTACTTAGTATTAAAAAATAATGAATGAATGATTGATTGAATGAATAAATAAATACCTTTAAAATAGACCACACTTGTAATAAGACAAAACTATAGCAACAAGGATAAGTCATGAAGGAAGCCATTTCAGAGAAAGGAAAAAGCTTCATAGAGCTCTTTAGAAACCATCATGGAAAAGTAGCAGAATATTACCTGTGCCATATAAATATACTGCCATCTTCCCAGAAGTTGTAGGGTAAAGGTGAGATTCAAAGGGGCCTTTGGCAAAGGAAAGAGATGCTACAATAACACTATTATGGACCAAAACTGAAATGCCAGAGATAGTAACAATCGAAACTAGCATTGGCAGCTGCTGATCAGATTATGGTAGATGTACTACACACATGTGTTAGCATCCTAGTCCCAAACCTGAATCCGGTTCAGAGCAAAAGGGATTTGATGAATTGCTACATTGTCTAAACTAATGTTTCTGACACCAAAATAATAAGGGTTCAAAGCAGAAATGTAGATAAATTATAGGAGAAAAAAGGCAAAAATCTGTCAATGCAAAGTAAGTGAGGGAATCCCTTTAGTCAGCTGGAAAACAAATCATTGTGAGACAAAACAAAACAAAACACACACACAACACATAATGCAAATAGAAACACAATGGAAAGAAAAGTAGAAACAGGACTGGGCCTGACATTCACCTATTAGCAATTAGTAGATTGTATTGGTCACACTGTGAAGATAGATTAATGATCAAATAAGGATGTACATTATTACCTTCACAGTAATTAGTTATACATGAAACTAATTAATTATATCTCCACCTATTACTTGTCTGGCAATCCTTCAAACAGTTCACAAATGGTCTTATTTTAGATCTTTGCAAATTATTTTTTGTCCTGTTTTGTTCATGGTTTATTCAAAAAACATTTACTGAAAAACAAATATTGTGTAGAGTTCTAAATAAGATAAAGGGAATTAGGCACTGTCTCATGGAACTAACAGCCTACATTGGGGATACACAGTAAACAAATACTGCATGAGTAAGTTTTAAATTTCAGCCATGCATAAATGCTAACAAAGAACGTGAAGTAAACAAGCGGATAAATAAGATGACGGTCTACCAAGCCTGGAGTGGGAGATAATTGGTGGAGATAGTCAGTAAAATGTCCCTCATATGACAGTAATATTTAGACTGAGACCTAGAAGGTCAGAATTCTAGCCAAATGGGTGAGGTAAAAAAAGGAGAGAAAATATATAAAGCAGAAATATCTGCATATATTTGATGTTTGATTTAAATACCTTCATTAATAACAAAGCCACCATATTTGCATTAAGCGATGAGGACTGAGCATCTAGCACAGGCCTTGGTGTTGATACATATAACTAAGCCTACCAGGCTTCCATTGCTTCTATCTGTATCTCCTGGGAATTACCATTAGGCAATTAAATTTTATGTTATCTCAACAAAATGTATTTTAAGTAAAATATGAAATATTTTACCCTGGAGTCCTATACTAATGATGGTTTATCTTGGAACTTTATACCAGGGATTGAGAGTTTTAGATTAGAACCAAAATTTGTATAAAAACAAAACACACTTTCAAATAAGAGACATCATGGGAAACAATTAAATAATTTATCTGGACATTTTCATTTAGAAGAAAAATGCATTTAGAAGAAAAATAAATTATTTAGCTTTCAATTAATAATCATGATATTAAACTCTCCAAATGGTAACAAAAGCACATTGTTTATAAAATCATACAGAGTTTCATCTTTTGTTTTTAGTCAATAATGTATATATTTAAAAGATTAAAAAAATACTGTAAAATTCCAGTATACTGAGGAATTCCATTCTTAGTTAGATCAGTGTTAATTTTGAAGTGTCCTGAAAAATAACTATTTGTCAATAATGAAAATTTTCATGGTAGAAATTTATCCTCATCATTCCTGCAACATAAATCTAACTAATGGCATCTTCCAAGTGTTTGGTCAATACCTTTATCATTCTTTTTTTTTTTATTGTTAATCCCACTTTTCCAAAGGTAAAGCAGAAACACTAAAATATAAATTTTCTCACGTAAGTCACCAGGATTGTTACTGAAAAGGTTGAAAATCAAACAGACTGAATACATGGTTTTCTAACAAACTTGATTTTGTATTTTAGTTCTGAAATCTGCAGACATTGGCAAAATGGTTGTGAATATAATGCACTTATATATGTATACTATACCTTCACTGAATCTGGGTAATAAAAACACATGAGAGGTTGTTTCATGGGGCTTGACAATTATCAGTTACTTATACATTTCATAATATATTGAATGCCTGTTACCTGAATTTGTGTTAATAGGAGTCAGAGAGAATCAGGTAATAATTTCCAATCTCTCCTATCATTTATTTGGTTGTGGATTTTTACTTCTAAAGGATTGGTTCTCTGAATTTTGGGGTACATAAGGATTTGAGTAAAATAAAATTTCTAAGCTCTGTGTTTTCTCACTATACTAACATTTATAAGCTACTTCTAAGGTGTGAATATCAGTTGCTTGAATATGGGACTCAGGAAGTCAGTGTATATGGCTTAAGATACAGAGATTACACCTGAATTCACTTGTGACATTATTAATATGTGACCTTTGCAAGGTAATTTTTTTTCTCTAAACCTCAGTTTCTTCACATGTAAAATGGGGCTAATGGAATTTATAGGATCGTTGAGAGACTTAATACGTGATTAGCACACAGAAAATGCTTATCAAATGACAGCTTTATCTTTTTTTTTTTTAATTTTAAGCTTAATAAGTGATGGGAATAAAAGAATATAGTAAGTCGCAGCAATTTCTAACATGATATTAATATTTAATTACATAATAAACATGTCATTATTTAGAAGCAACAATTATTACTACTTTCTAACAATAAAGTGAATGGTGGAATTAAAAAGTATTAACTTATTTAATTTATTAAACACATATTTTGCTTTCTCTGTCTGTGCCAGACACTGGTTAAACACTTCAAAAATATTAACTCATTTAATCTTCATAGCAACCCTTTGAAATAAATAAACTGAGGAATAAGAAATTAAGAAATTGCTTCTGGTTACATTCTTAAGTGGAAATGTGAGAGTTAAAATCCAGGTTTTCTCTCTCACAGGAGTCCAATATCTTGAATGAAAACTATTTATTTCTTAATTTTGAGGAGTATAACGTGATAAAATTCTAAAGTCATTAGGAACCCTAGATGAATAGGAATCCTAGATGCACTGAAGAAATATTTCATTGTTAATAAGTTGCTATTTCAAGGTAATGTGGTATTCCTATTTAGTGGCAAGTACTAAATAAAATATCTTAAATCTAACTGAGAAATTTTCTAATTTCAGTGTCAGTGTTAGAATTTAGGGGAGGGACAGTAAAGGTATCCTCTAGACTACGAACTCACTTTGAGATAGACAAGCCACTCTACACAATTACCACAGAGTTCTAGTCAGGCTAACTTACTGGCAGGATTGGATGGAGGATGACCCAGGTGGTATGCAGCGATTCCCTGTCCCTATTCTCTATCAAGTCCGGAACTTAATCCTCAGCTTTTACACAGCAAGTAAGGAGCTTGGCGGTGAGGTCACAAGGTAATCGTCTAACGTGGCACCATCTGTGCACTAGACCCTGTACTACTCACTTCAAGTGGCGCCTTCTGTACCACTTTAGGGAAGATCAGGACAAGCCTTCCTGCATTCCGGTCAGGGCATAATATTAACCTTCACGGACCCTGGAACACATGGCCCTGAGATCAAGAGTCATATGCTCTACCCACTCAGCCAGCCAGGTGCCCTCAGAAGCCAAAATTTCTGTCACACATTGAAAAGAAACTTTTCTGAGCAATGATGGTTCCAATGAGGAGACCAAAATTCAATTGCAAAATACCTGTAAAACAATAATACATCCACACACACACACACACACACATACACACACACACACACACACATCCATGCATACTTGAAAATATTTAGAAAGCAATATACATGTAGGTATGTATTAAGTACATTTGTATAATCATATAATCATATATATACACACACACATACATACATGCACATACACACACACATTTATGTATCTGGGCCAACAGATTCAACTTAAGTATCTGGTTTAATATAAGACTCAGGTCAATAGGAAAAGGTATTAGAAGGCATAAAATTAGAAATGAAAAACTAAATATTTATTATCAGATAGCCTAGTAATTCACATAGATAGTTCTAAGAAATCTATAAAAGTCTTAAAGCTAATAAGTGCATTTAGCAAATTTGAAACATATAAGTTCGATAGTAAAAAAAAAAAAAAATCAAGAAAAATTGTAAAATTAAATGTTTAAAAATACCATAAAACAAAAATCCTCAGGGATAAGTTCAACAAAAATATAAAATAATTCTCCACTAAAATTTATACATCAGTAAGATAAATGAAAGAGGACGAGGACAGCAATGAATAAGTGGAAACATACACCATGATCATCAATTAAAATCCTTATTACTTATGTCTATTCTTCCTAAATTGATCTTTACATTCAATATAACTTGAAGAAAAAAAGTAGCATGGCTTTTAAGTAATTTACAAGCTATTTCTAAAATTATATGGAAATGCAAAGAATTTAAAATAGCCAAAACAATCTTGAAGAACAATGTTGGAGAACCCTACTACATGATTTCAAGTCTTGCTGTGATGTTACAGTAAACAAGAGAGTATGATCTTGATATAAAATTAAAGAGATTATTTTGTGGCACTTAATAGATTACCCAGAAATAGTTGAGTTGTATATAATCAATTGCTTCATCACCAACGGCATCAAATCATTTAATGCAGAAAGGAGAGACTTTTCAACAAATGGAGGTGTAACAGCTAGCTCTCCACAGACTAAAATATAAACTTTTATCCATTCCTCCCTCTGTACATAAGAGCTAATTTAAATAGGACAAACACAAATATAAAACGCTAAAATTATTAAATTTATAGAATAAAAGGTATGTCATTTTCCCTATCGTTGTAGGCAAGAAAAATGAAAATATATGTGCAAGAAAAAAACTTACATGTGAATGTCCTTGGGAGATTTATTGTAATAGCCAAACACTGGATATAATCCAAATGCCCATGAGCAGGAGAATGGATAAACAAACTGTGGTTTATCCACAGAGAGGGGTATACTCAGCATCAAAAACAACTCAATACTGGGATGTCTATGTGGCTCAGTCGGTTAAGCGTCCACCTTCGGCTCAGGTCATGATCTCATGCTTCATGGGTTCGAACCATGTTTCTCAAAACATTTCAATAATGGGTTGCATTTATTTAGGAAAAATAAACTTATTTCACTTTTAGACATACAGAAGCAGATTTCAGAAGGTAGTACCAAGTATTTAAAAACATTCTCCTCCACCCCCACATACACTTAAATTCATACAGAGCTCCTTTGGATGAGTAGCAAGCAGTCCTTTCTTTTTAGTCTTGTTTCCTTTGTTCTATTGTCATTTTTAAAAACGTTTATTTACTTTTGAGAGAGAGAGAGAGAGTGGGGGATGTGCACAGAGAGAGGGGGACAGAAGATCAAAAACAGGCTCTGTGCTGACAGCAGAGAGCCTGATGCAGGGCTCAAACTCACAGTGAGATGACCTGAAGTGAGGTCCTATGCTTAACCAATGGAGCTACCCAGGCTCCCCTTATTCTACTGTCATTGTAATGAAAATCTCTTTGGTTCTGTTTTCTGACTCCCACTTCCTCCCCAGTTCCTGCTCTATCCTGGTGGTTGGCTGTTGTATCTTCAAATTCATGGTGAGGTGTGTGTGTGTGTGTGTGTGTGCGCACGTATTTTTTTTTTTTTTTTTCTTCTGACTTCCACCTGAGGAGTATTCATGGGTTTCTTATGGTAATAGAAATATGATTCATAAGCTTTAAACTTCATTACAGCAGGACATCAACAAGGTTCTTCTTTTGTTAATAGAGCCTTTTTCTCATAGCAAACTTTCATGAATAGTTAGAAATCACTGTCTTACCAAAGACAACCTCCTGAAGGGTGAGGAGAAATAAAGCAGGTGGTGAAAGTGGGTGGGGGTGAGAACACAAAACCCTTTTCTGCTATCTGTCGTACTTCAGATAGTTCAGGAATAGTATGTATGCATGTATGTATGTATGTATGTATGTATTTACTTTTGAGAGAGAGCGCTCATAATCGTGGAGGGAGAGAGATAACAAGCAGACTCCATGTCCAGCACAGAGCCTGACCTGGGAATTGATCTCACAAGGATGAGATTATGACCTGAGCTGAAATCAAGAGCTGGTCACTGAACTGACTGAGCCACCCAGGCAACTCTAGTTTTTATTCTTAAGATAGGTAGGAATTTTAGTTAGTAAAATGGCCATCAGCAAATGATGCAGTAGGCTAATGTAATCTTTAGCATCTCTTCTCTCCAGACTCATCTGTATTTGCCTCTCAAACTGTGGTATCTAAATGGGGTGTTTCTCGATAGGATGAGAGGGTCCCAAATGACTGGCGATGATTGGGTGGAAGCCAATGGCACAGGAAGTGAAAGAATTAGCCTGAGGCAGAACAAGGTTGATAGAAGTTCATGCAAGGGAGTGCCATATGGAATTTTCCTTTTTTTAGTGGGGTTGTGAAGTAGTCCTTTGGTTGGTTAGGCCCTATGGATATCTCGAGGTGGGTCGCCTGATAGGTTGGTCTGTATCCAGCCAGGGGGTTGCCTTGAGGCCCTTCTACATTCCATTGCTCAAGGCTGCTTGTCTAAAATTGGGCTCTATATAGACACCTCACCTTTTCCTTCCTGGATTCCCAAAGCAGGCTGCACTCTGCTGCTAGTCTCTGCTAAAGTGTTAGCTGATAATTAAGATGACAGCTGAAACCCAAGGTGCTGGCTGACAAAATTTAAGGTATCAGCCCTGCCAGAGAGTTTATAAATTAATAAGATATTTTGGAAAAAAAATCTTCATTTTGTTCTTTTCATTTTCAAGGTTCAGTCTTTAATATATTCTCTTCTTTATTCTCAACAGTCATGAATATTTCAGTTCATGAAATTAGAAAGATGCAACCATATTTGTATCTAGATCTGTCAGTTCCCATCTTCTGCCCCTACCTGTACTTGCACTATTTATCAACAGTATTCAAAATGAAAGCGTGGATAATCTATAGATATATGGACCACATTACACAGAACTACTTAGATTTCTGTTTATTTCCTTCAGCCAAATCTTTCAACCCTCAAAATGACTATTAGTAACTTTAAAATTGACATTTTAAATCAAAGCATGACCAGCCATAGGATTCTTAGCTTCTATCCATATGAATAAAATTTTAGTGATTCCTTAATCAAACAAAAATTCTACAAATTCTTAAGTCAAGTATCTTATTGATCCTCTTAATAGCATTCATGTATGTTCTAATTAATTACTTTGCAGGGAATGGAATATCATAATTTTGGAGACTGACAATACCTTTGATCATTTAACAAGTCTCCATTTCAAGAACGATATGCCTATGATTTCTATAGTCTTTCTTTCTTTCTTTCTTTCTTTCTTTCTTTCTTTCTTTCTCTCTTTTTAATAGTATATACCTGGGTATTACATCTTGAAATAAATGTATACGTTCTCAGGTACTGCATGTAAGAAACTGACTTACAGGAAATATGACTTTTCCTATCCAGGTGAAGCAATTCCAAGACCTTCATATACAGGATTTTTAGACAAGTCCTCACCCTGCTCCCTTTCATCTGAAATAATTTTATTTTTTTTCTGCTTTTAACCTATTTCAAGTTATCAATGTTGAGAGTCATCTACTGATGACAAGATGGGTAGGACTAAATCATGACTATGCTTGCATATTGAATAATAATTAGGAACCCAGCGGACCTTTGGAATATGGAGACGTTTAATCTGGCATCAATGCCAAAAGATGTAGGAGATGCTGAAATTCAGAAGACAATATGAAGGGCGTGAATAACAGTGGGACAGAGTGGAAATAAAAAGTTTAAATGGAGTTATACTGAAGGTAGAATTCACATTGTTAGGCTAATGATTAGTTGGAAGAAGATTATAACATATTCAAAAAATGAGAGTGACTCTGAGTGTAGAAGTAGCACTAACTGGAAATCCTAGGATAATTAGACAGGTTTTGGGAAACTAGATTAATTCACACTGAAGCATGTGGAGAGTGAGTTACAGAAAGATATTTAGAAATATTGTGAAGGAAATATGAAATTTATGAGGTTATCTGAAAATGAAAAGAGTAGGTATGCTGAGAGATTTATATTCCAGAAATGATAGAATTAAGAAGTGATATTTTATACCAAGAGACACTTAGTCAGTTCAGGATGCTATAACAGAGTACCACAGATTGAGTGGTTTAAACAACAAACATTTATTTCTCACAGTTCTGGAAGCTAAGAAGTCCAAGATCAAGGTGATGTCTGATATGGTGTCTGGTGAGAGGCTGCTTTATGGTTTGCACGAGGCCATCTTCTCACTGTATCCTCACACAGAAAAAGCAGAGAGAGGGAGCAAACTGTCAAGGGCACTAATCCCATCATGAGGGTTCTAACCTCATGGACTAATTACCTCCCCAAAGCCCCCTCTCTGAATACCATCATTTGGGGATTAGGGTTTCAACATATGAATTTTGGGGAAAAATAAGCATGCAGTCCATAGCAAACAAAGAGGGTACGATCACCCAGGGGAGCCTGTGGACAGGCAAAAACTCTGAGAATATGTAGATATAAGAAATGGAAGGAAGAAATAACAACCAAAGAGACCAAGAAGAAGTAATCAGAGAAGAAGGGTGAGAGCTGGTATCATATATCTCACAGAAAATGGCATATGAGGATTAGTGAGAATGGAAATCATATCAGATAGTAATAGCCATCATGACTGTGTTCCAGTACTAAGTGCTTTAGGTACCTTATCTCATTTAAAATCATAGCGTCTCTTAAATAGTAGTAATAGCCACATGAGGTAACAAGGCTCAGTTTAAGTAACTGAACTAAAGGTATATATCCACAAACTGGCAAAGCTGGAATTTGAATTTCAAGCTTGTATGAATGTGATATAACCACTAAACTACATTATCTTCAATAATGACTATAAGCTAAGATTGAGAATGAAAAAGGCCCAAGGGTATTTGTTAACTAAACAGTGATCTGAATGAGCAGCTTGAGAATATTTACCAGGATAGAAACTTAATGACAAATAATTGAGATGTGACCAGACTAGATTAGACAGTGTAGACATCAATAAGTAATATGGCACTGAAATAAAGATATAGTTTAGTTTGATAGGTTCCTGGAGTAGAAGGAAAAACATTTTATATTAAGTGCTTTTTTTAAAATGATTAGAGAAACTAGAAAACTGCTCTGTGTTAACAGAATCATTTCACATTTGTGGTATAAGTGGTTTATGGGTCATTGACTCAGAGATGAAAACTGACACAATTGAATAGCAATTTATGCTCACTGATGCATCACTAGGAAATGACCAAAATTAGATAGTCCTTGTTAAAAGTAATTACATACATGAGGTTAAAGAAAGTGAAATGTTAAAATAGACAGATTTCAAAAAGAATTATATTAATCTTGTAGAAAATACTTGTTTTATTTAAGACATACTAGTATCCATAAAACTTAGACTGTACCCCTTTCTGGTACAGATACAAAAATTATAAAAATCTGAAAATATATTCTTATAAACTAAGATGATGCTTTTTAAAATTAAGAAGAAAAGGCTAGAGTCTTGATTTTCTTTTTCTTCTTCCAGGACATGAGAGTAATTTTATAACAAACGGTGATACATTATAGTAACATTCACAGCATGTCTGGCTAAGAAACACTGTTGGGGCACTTGTGAGTAGATTTGTATAACTGATATTTTCATTGAAGATTCTAATTAATCACAACATTATTTGAACTTTGAAAGAAGTAAACCTATTAAAATGTAAGATAGGATGTTGGTGTGTTTTATATTTCACTTGTTATGGCCCATAAAGATGAAAGAAAATTTTCTCATTTACTAATATTTGTAACTTTATTTTACTAATGAACATAAGACAAATACGTTTTCATACTGTGGTAGCATCTAATTAAAGCACACAGCCATCCACTTTCAAATACTGAAGGAGATTTTAACACAAATAATACGCATCTCAAGATTACATTCAAGTATGTACATGAAACACATTACATAGTGGTCTAGGGGCTGGTCTAGGATGAACACAACAAACACACACAACATTCCTTCTGTCTAGGTGTGATTGTGTGACTAAGTTATCACCAATGGAATGAGAACAGAAATAAAATATTCACTCACTTGAGGACTTCCCCTACCTATAGGAAATTGTTTCCTTGGACTCTCTCTCCTTCTCCTTCCACATATGCGGTCACCCAATTCTGACTATGTTGAAGACCTATGACTATGGGGAGAACAGAACGATAATATGGAAGAAGAAACATGGGTCCCTAAATGATCTCATCAAATAGCTTCCCCTTCTTAGCCTAGATTTGTCAGATTGTGATAGAAGGGGGAAGTGGGTGGGTGAATAATCATCTATCTTATTTAAGCTACTTAGTTTTCAATTGATTCAGAATTTCAAGGGAAGACGTGTGAAATATTTATTTTATCAATCACCAACATTAAATCAATGACATTCACATGCAGGGCTAAGACTTCTGTAACACTACCTAACCCCAAGAAAGCATAACTAGAAAATCTTATTGTGAGGATTGCATAATGTCTTTGTAAAGGACTAAAAACTATTAACCAGTTTTCACCTAAAATCCTCCATCTTCCCTTCTAATTATACAAGTTAGGAAAAGGAAACTTCTCTGTTATTTAAGTATTTACCTCATAGGTACCTATTGTTAGCATCTTGGTGTATTCCCTCACCCAGGTTACAGAAACATGCCTCTCTATATAAACATATGTACATGTGTTGTACAGAACCCATTTACAGAATGGAATAATATAACATACAACATTCATCAACCTAATTTTTCATTTAAAAAAATATGAACAGATTCCTAGATAGGTACATATAAATCTACCTTAAAATTTTTGGAAATGCTGCTTAGTATTTTATTTTATTCCTCCGCTATATTTAAGGAGTCATTTATCATGGCCATTTAAATTGTTGTCAATATTCTATTACAACATATGTTTTAATAAGTGATAAATAGGTAGTATATAGGTAATGTCTTTATATATTCATGCTGTTATTTCTGTAGCAAAATCCTAGAAGTATTATTCTGCCACAAAACAAGCATAATTCATCCTAAGATCTTGTCTCCAAACTGTTGGCACCAACTTATAGCCACATAAATAATGTATTTGAATGGTTATTCTCTACTTATTACCATCAAATGTTACTAGGTATTCACCTGCAGAGTGCAATTAACTAATTAAATAGTTCTTACAGTAGCACAAGATCAGCCATATACACATGATATCTATGAACAAAAAAGCAGGAAGAAAATAATTTAAATATACAAGGTCACTGAGATAACAAAGTAGGAAAATGGTTGCCAACAACTATATACCTGCATGTTTGATAGGTACTTTTCAACAAAAAGCAAACAATAATTGCTTGCAAAGATATTTGGTGCAAATTTTCTCCTTTTGTTCATACTGTGTCCTCTAGAAGCATCAGATAGTATAATATAGAGTTGTAACATCACAGTAATTGAAATATGATTATATCCAAATTGCTTTCACAATTACTAAGGCTTAAATTCAATTATTTTGGTTAATATGAATAGGGGGACACAATCACAAAAGTATATCATTGTTTGCATGATGTATTCCCTGCTGTTCATGTCACTGAACCAAATACTACATAGACATGAAGCTAATATAAAGGGCATTAACTCTGGAAGATTCCCATTTGTAATTCTGTAGTATAAAAATTAATATAGAATGAAGAAGTTGATCTTGACTTAAAATAACTTCATATTTCTGATGTATTTCTATTTTCCTTTTCTACTTTCTATTTGTGGGGGTTGGGGAGCTAAGTGGCTCTTTTCAGAAAGAGCAAAAGAGAAATGGCTAGAAAATGTGCTCTAGTATAGCAACTGAGAAACCTGAAGTGATGTATAAAGCGAATGGTGCTTTAAAAGAGGACACTCAGCAGACCTGATTTTTCCAAGGATCTGAATTGCATTTTAGCAATTCAGAAAATGTATATGGGAAACAGATTAGTGAAAATGTGTGCAACAAAAACAAAATACACAATGTGTATCACTACAGAAATCAGACCAATAATAGATAAATATCCTGTGAAATGCAGGCTTTGTCATTCAGACATCAAAAGCTTTCATTCCAAGTGGCAAATTTTTTAAAATAAATGGAAGCAAATCGCAGATTGAGGGTATTGTTCAATTTAAAAATTTATAAGATCTGTGATTCCTCACACAAAAGTAACACAGTGTAGAACAACATCAAATCACCATTCCACACTCATGCTATGCCTGAGGAGTACATTCCTGGTAGGAAAACAGGTTTCAAATGATATCAGAGAAACGTATAGAGCAAATGTGCATACACAATTTCCAGTTGTGCTTGTTTAATTAGATGCCAGCAACAGCAGCAAACAATAGTAAAAAGGACATGGAAACAGAGTGTTAATGAGATTCAAATAAATCAGATATCACTGTTGGACTGCAGATAAAAGATAAGCCCCACTATATGTGCATTTTAATCAACCTGATCACAGTTTTGATGAATGTGCCAAAGGGACTGTTCTTTGCTCTGTTTTTACAGCGAGTGAAAGGCAACAAAAGGAGCAGTTTTGATTCTCACACTTCCTGACAGATGAGTCATATGGGATTAATGTTGAAATTCATTAAAGCTAAAATTCTAGCTCAGGATCATATTTTACTTGATATATGCATTACCATTTTATAAATGTGATCCTTAGGAACCTGGTTAGCTAATTAATGATTCTGGCAATTGGGCAGAACCTGAGAGATAGTGTGTGTGTGTTTGTGTGTGTGTGTGTGTGTGTGTGTGTGTGTATGTGTATGAAATGCATAAATATCTAAACACTCATAATCACACAAAGAACACAATGCATGCCACTTTTCCAAGAAAATATTCTGAACCTATATAGTAAAACATCAATTTTGTTCCCACTGAATAAAAGCTACATCTCTCAAATATAGAGCTGTTCTCATTATCTAACCATGCATGATCCACGTCTCTGGGTATAAGAAGAAAAAACATTTTATTGAAAACATATTTACTAATGAATGACTTAAAATGAGTCTCCAACTAAAGACTTACCACTTAACATTAGAATTTATTCCAGCTGGATGTTGTCCGTCAATCTTTTATCGAATTTTCAGATGAACAGAAGAACATCTGACATTACACTGCAAATATGATAATGAGAGCAACTTTAAATAACAGATCTCAAGAAAGATGCAAGATTTCATAAGGTAGATGAAGGTGCTGTTGAAGAACAGCTCAAATCATCAGCATGACATTAACAATGGAGTCTTTTTGAGAATTAAAATGGATTAGTAGTTTAAGAAGTTAATTTGACAATGGATGACATGTCAAAAGAGAATGGTTTCAGGGTCAAAAGATCTAGGACTTTGGGATCAAAAGATCCTGAACATTTTTTCTAAATAACAGCTTTCTGAATATGCAATGGAAGCAAAGATGAAGCAAGAGATATTTTATACCACGTAATAACTTTGGACAAAATGTAATCAGTAGTTCAATCCCTGATTCATATTTTGTCTTAAGTATTAGAGAAAACATGTAATTATAAGTGTAATTGTTGCCCAACACATGAAAACATAACTTTTACAAGCTAAGTTTTATTTTTAGGATAAAATTCCAAACAAATTTTTTCTTCAACATTTACTATGAATTTTCTGGCTTTTTTTTAGTGGACTCTCTTTAAGTGGCTCTGTTAATGAGGCATAAGAAATCTACAAGGTATGTAAAAGTTGTTTCCATGAAATGTTTCACAGGAGCCGTGAAAAACTGAACCACCAAAACCATTAGAAGAGTTGAGTAACACCGCGGTGCACATGCAGACACTAACACAGAACCAGTATAAGCTGGACCAGACCTACACAGATGCCTTATGAACTGCCTTACAGTTACCTTAGTGCATTTTAATACTAAAATCTCCCAGCAGCAAGATGCTCTGCAAGGTTTTGAACGTATGACATGTGCACTAGCATGCAAACATGCTAAAGCATGTGCATTTAACATAGGTGTCTAAGTAACAGAATATGAGTAAATTCCCTAATGAATATGCAGGCTTCCTGCCCTTGACCCCTAGCATACTGAATAAAAGCTTCCTGCACTAACCCCAAGAGGAGACAATGCTTTGAGGCCTATTTCCCTGTCTCCATACTTGCTGCAAGTGACAAAATACTTTTTGCTCAAATCAAAAGAGGGCTGATCTACTGGCTGATGCATCCTAAGCTGGGGACCCTCTGCATTCAGTGAAGTTCCTTTTAAGAATACTATCTGTCATTAAATGATACATTCCATTTGTACATGCAATGTAAGTTTAGATCATGGTCTAATTTATCTGATTGATCTCTTTAGGTTAAAATGTCAACCATTTCTTAGACTGAGCATGAATAAGACAGAATTTCCCCATGGAAGCAGTTAGTTTACTGGGAGAGACATTCATGAAAACAAAACAGTATTCCAGTGTGATAAGCAGAATAAAAGTTGTAAATTCAAATGTGAAATGTAAGTGGATAAAATGGTGTCTTGGTTCATAGAAGACCACACAGATACCATTTGGTAGAGAAATATGTCGAGTTGTGTTCTTTTGTATCTGTATCTGCTTTTCTTAATTATAAAGATTAATTTCATTTGGCTTTAAGTATGTGTATTTATATATACATATATATATGTATATTCATCTATGCTTTATCATATTTGATGTGTGTTTTTTTCTCTCGTTGCATGTATAACTTATCTTTAGCAATGTTCCATGACATTAAATCAGCTTGGATAATTTAAAAGGACATCATGACTACAACTCTGAAATATTCCATCATCAGAAAGTTTTATAAAAACATGCACTTGGTTTGAGGATGATCAAAGGGAAAAATATAAAAACATTAAAACTTTTGGGTATAGGCAGCTGCTTTGAAAATCTAATGTGAAGATTTGGAAAATCTTGGTATTTGGTAGTCTTAGTAGCTGCTTTTTTTAAATTTTATTTATTTATTATTTTTATTATTTATTTATTTATTTATTTTGGGGAGGGGGAGAGAGGTAGAGAGAGAGAATCTCAAGCAGGCTCCACACTGGCAGCTCAGAGCTCGAAGTGAGGCTTGAACTCACCAATTGTGAGATCATGACCTGATCTGAAACCAATCTGACCTGATGTGAGATCTGACCAATTGTGAGATCATGACCTGATCTGAAACCAATTGACTGAATCACTCAGGTGCCCCTGTAGCTGCTTTCTTTAGGGGTGAACACACCATGAAATAAAACGCGCACAAACAATAAAAAAGTAAGAAAAGGGATGTCTAGGATCAAGAATAAACGTGTGGTTAAAGAATTCAATTGAATGGTGGACCCAGGCCCACAGCTGCCTTCATGGTGTTCTACTTGTTCAAACAGGGCCCCATGCTTGATTTAATGCTCAGCTGTCTCTGTTTTGAAATTTCTTATTATTTTAAACAGATGTCCCAACATTTATGTTTTGCACTGGGCCCTGCGATTATGTACCTGGTTCTGCCTAAGACAGAACTAACAATGTTTTCAGAGAAATCAGTGACCAAAGAAAAAACAGTGTTAATTCTTTTTTTTTAATGTTTATTTATTTTTGAGAGAGAGCGAGAATGAGAGAGCACATGCAAGCATCCTGAGAGCGGGGGAGGGGTACAGAGACAAGGGGACAGGATGCGAAGCAGGCTCTGTGCTCACAGCACAGAGAAAACAGTGGTAACTCTTAAGAAGAAAGTTAACAAGTTAGAAGTTTATGCTTAAAAATACTGCAATTTTCATTCCTCTATAACTCCTCAAATATAACCTTCCTCATATGAATTATTCTCCCTAAAAATGAGGATGTTTTCAAGGTTCTCACTCCTTTTCAAGCAGAGGTACAGTACGGCATAGAGGACTCAAAAACATACAAGTAGATCTGGTCACTTACTTGAGGTATTTCTTGGTCCCCATATAAATCTAGAGGAGAGATTCAACAACATTTTGGTTTTAAAACTCCTCTACGCTTTTAACGAGTATACTCAAGCAATCTCTTACATGAGATTTTGTTTTGTGGGTTATATCTTTACATATTAGCCTTTAATAAATTAAAATAAGATTTTAAATACAAATTAGTTCATGCAAAATAACAAAAATACATTACATTAGTGAAAATAACATGTTTTATGAAAAATATATTTTTCAAAACCAAAATGGGAATTCTGGTTACTGCTATAGGCCGTAGAGAGTTGGAAAGAGTGTCACTTACACCCTTACACTAACAACAAAACAATAAAAGTCATACTAAATTGAAATTAGTGACTTCTTTATCAATAAATTACGGAGCAAAGCAATCAACTGGTCCCAAATCTAACGGAGACAAAGTCACATGCGTAGTCACTGGAGTAAACATAACCAGCAAGAAGCTTGCAAAATGCAAGCTCCAGAAAATAATGTGAAGTTTTGGGGGCTGCAGAAAATGGAGAGATAGCCACACACTTGCAGGCTCACTCTCTGTGAATACCACTGGGCACACACACAGACCCACAAATTTAAGGAGAGCACAACAAATTTTTGTTTTGGTGACCTGGGGGAAAAGGAAGAGAAGCTGTGAAGGATGGACACAAAACTCTGCCTTAACTCTTTTCCTATCTCCATTGCAGCACAAAGGAATTTAATAAATAGGGAGAAGGGCTACAAAAATCATTACTCTAATGACACTGTGAAAATTCTGTGCAGCTGGGGAAGGAAATAAAATAAAACAATACCCCTGGGAAAAGAGAAAAGAATAAACTGGGCCCTAAACTGCAGTGCCAAGAGAAGCAGAGGAACTGTCAAAGTCACAGGGTCACTGCAAGACCCAGGGTCACTGTGACTGGTAAACACAGAAGCTATTCAGAAAACAAAACCAAAACCAAAAAAAAAAACAAAACCAGAAACCATCCTCTCTTTTCCCCCACCTCCCACTACTCTATAGCAGTAAGCTAACAAGTTTCTAGTAGTAAGTTTGTGTGCCCCATACAGTCTTCGGAAATTGAATATTTTGCAAACAACTACCATTATTTAAAAAAATACCACAATTCACCGTGTTAAAGATATACTTTTATTTCTTACAAAGAAAAATTAGGGCCAATTAAGTCATGAGCTATCAATGACTGTAAAACAGAGCCCATTTTCATCCAGAGATGTTTAAAACTGGAAAAAATATTTGCCATAAAATTGATGAAATACAGTATAATATTGCTGCTCTGTATAATAGCAAATTAATAAATGACATTATTGAATGTACACAAATATACAAAAATATTCCCACAATTGGTAAAAGGATTATTCTTTAAGAGGTGCCCCGCAATGTGGAAGGAGCCAAGGGGAACTGTTCTATTGAATTGTATGAATTATTTTACAGTGAGAATGTTAACATTATGTGTATTTAAAAATGATTTTGGGGGGCACCTGGGTGGCTTAGTTGGTTGAGCGGCTGATTCTTGGTTTCAATTCAGGTCATGATCTCATGGTTCCTGAGCTCCAGCCCCCCTGTCGGGCTCTGCACTGATAGCAAAGAGCCTGTTTGGGATTCTCTCTTTTCCCTTTCTCTGCCCTTCCCTGTTCTCTCTCTCTCTCTCTTGCAAAATAAATGGAAAAAAATGATATTCAAAATTATATATGAATGTGCTTCATAAAAAGTGAAGCATTAATCCAAAAATAAATGACAAATATCAGACTCTTCAATAATTTAGAATCTTTACTGTCAATACAGGAGTAAGCAGGAGAGAATACATCAGAGCTAGAAAACTAATGGATGATTTATTAGGAATCTTGACTAAGTATCCTAACCAAAAGAGAAAAAAAAATGTGTATTGAATTAGGAGCCACTTACAACCGAAAAGTAGTGTTTGTTGTAAAGAGGACATTTATGCTTACAGACCTCTGGTCTGTCCACAGTGAGGGTACATCTAAAACAAATATCTTTTTAGGGGCACAAGGGTGGCTCAGTCAGTTAAGTATCTGGTTCTCGGTTTTGGTTCAGATCATGAGCTCACAATTCCTGGGATTGAGCCTCATTGACTGTCTCTGCGCTCACAGCGTCTCTCCCCTGCTTGCTTGTACAAACTCTGTCTCTTTGAAAACAAATAAATAAACTTTAAAAAAAAAGGAAAAAAAAATCTCTTTTTAATACTTTCTTCCATGGGAAAGTAGAACTCATGGATTCATTGGAAATAACATTTGTTGAATACACACCATATTACAGGTACTGTGCTAGGCAGAGGGATTCAAAATATATGGTCTGATTTCTAACTGAGATGATGAAATAATGTGATGTTTTAATTGAATTATTCCAATTTCCCATTATTATAAAACTACAGTGATGTGACTGCCTGAAAGTTACTGCCCTTATCAAGTAAACCACACAGTCCATAAAATGGAATAAAATGCAAAGCATTAATCTCAGAAAGTACTATTTTGATTGTTTAACAAAACTAAAAAAGAACAAGAAATATTTTTCCCCAAACAAGGTCACTGAAGGTGTATTTACTTTGTTTAGCAAGAGTCTCCCCACTTTAGGTTTAATAATTTGTCATAATCAAAAATTAGAGTGGGTTTTGAATAACAATACAATTAAGATGACAATGAAAATAAGGCATCCAAATCAGAAAGGAAGAAGTAAAAATGTCTCATTGGCAGATGATATAATCATATATATAAAAAATACCAAAATCCCACCATAAACATGTCAGAACCAATAAATTCAATAAAGTTGTAGGATATAAAATCAATATATAAAAATCAGTTATGTTTCTGTATATTAACCACAAGGTATCAGAAAGAGAAATTAAGGGTACCTGGATGGCTCAGTCAGTTAAGCATCTGACTTTGGCTCAGGTCATGATCTCATGGTTCAGGGGTTTGAGCCCCATGTTGGGCTCTGTGCTGACAGCTCAGAGCCTGGAACCTACTTCAGATTCTGTGTCTCCCCCTCTCTTTCTGCACAAGCAGAAAGGTCCAACTTTCTGCTTGTGCTCTGTTTCTCTCTTTCTCTCTCCCCCTCAAGAATAAACATTAAAACATTTTTTAAAATTAAAAAAGAAAGAGAAATTAAGAAAATAATCCCATTTACAATTGCATCAGGAAGATAAAATAACTAGGAATAAATTTAACCAAGGAGGCAAAGATCTGTACATTGAAAACTATAATGCCTTGATGAAAGAAACTGAAAACACAAATAAATAGAAAGATGTTCTGGTTTCATTGATTAGAATAATTAAAATTGCTGAAAGTCCATACTACCCAAAGTGATCTACAGATTTAATGCAATTTCTATCAAATTACAATGATATTTTTCACAAAAATAGAAAAATTCCTAAAATTAGTATGGGACCACAAAAGATCCCAAATAGCCAAAGCAATCAATCTTGAGAAAGAACACAAAGCTGGAGGCATCACCTTTCCTGATTTCAAACTATATTGCAAAGCTATAGTAGTCAAAACAGTGTGATACTGGTATTAAAAAATAAGAAGACATATAAGCCAATGGAACAGAACAGAGAACTTAGAAATAAACTCATATATATATATATATATATATATATATATATATATATATACACACACACACACACACACACACACATATATATGTGGTCAATTAATTTACAACAGAGGAGCCAATAACATACAACAGAAAGAGGACAGTGTCTTCAGTAAGTGGTGCTGGGAAAGTTGGACAAACACACGCAAAAGAATGAAACTGGGCCCCTATCTTACACTGTACACAAAAATCAACCCAAATGGATTACACACTTGAATATAAGTCCTCAAACCATAAAACTTTTACAAGATAACAGAGAGAAATAAGCTCCTTGACATTAGTGACTGCAATATTTTTTAGCTTTTGGCTAAAGGCAACAAAGCAAAAGGCAACAAATGCAAAAATCAACTACATCGAGTACCTCTACATCAAACTAAAAAGCTTTTCACAGCAAAGGAAACTGTCAACAAAATGAAAAGGCAACCCACTGATTGGGAGAAAATATTTACAAAGCATACTTCTGATAAGGAGTTAATATCCAAAATATATAAAGAACTCATACAACTCAATGGCAAAAATCCCCAAATGATCCTATTGAAAAATGGACAGAGTAACAGAATAGATATTTTTCCAAAGACATACAAATGGCCAATGGGTGCATGAAAGGTGTTTGCTATCATTAATCATCAAGGAAACACAAATGAAAATCACAAAGTGGTATCATCTTAAACTTATTCGAATTGTTGTCATCAAAAAGACAATAGATAACAAGTGTTGGCAAGGATGTGGAGAAAAGAAAACCCTCAACCAAGGTTGGTAGTTTGTAAATTGGTACACCTCTATGAAAACAGTCTGGAGTTTCCTCAAAAAATTAAAAGAACTACCTTATAATCTGCCAATCCAACTTCTGATGTATATTCAAAGGCAATGAAATTACTGTCTAAGAGATACTTGCACTTCTAAGTTCATTGCAACATAATTTATAATAGCCACGACATGGAATCAATCTAAGTTCCATCAATGGGTAAATGGATAAAGAAAAATGATGTAAACATAATACACACAAACAACATTTGGGTATTACTCAGCCATAAAAATGAAGAATATCCTGCCATTTGTGACAACATGGGTGGATCTTGAGGACATTATGCCAGATGAAATAGTTCAGAAAGTGAAACACAAATATTGTATGATCTCATATGTAGAATCTGAAAACAAAACAAACAAACAAAAATAAACTCATGGAAATAGAGAACAGATTGGTGGTTTGCCAGTGGTGGGGGTGATGGATGGGGGTGTGGCAGAAGTGGTCACAAGGTCCAACTTTCAGTTATAAGATAAATAAGTTTTGGCAATATAATATACAGCATGGTGATTATAATTAATAACACTATATTTTATATTTGAAATAAAATAAGATCTAAGAGAATAAATCTTACAAGTTCTCATCACAAAGGAAAAAGTGTACAACTATGTGAAGTAATAAATGTTAACTTACTGTGAGAATCATTTTCCAATTTGTACATGCTGAATAATTACATTGTACAACTTAAGCTAATATAATACTGTGTGCCAATTGTATCTCATTAAAACTAGGAGGAAGAAGATGAAAATGAAAGTGGTCTTCAGATGATTTCTAAATAAACAACTTCCACTAAAAACAAATGAATATATTATTTGTTCCAAATAAGATAATACAATTTTAGTTAAGACAAATGAGCAAGAAAGTATGTCTCTTTCTGAGTCTTACTCATCCTTAAAAGAGAAGTAATTTTACAATGCTATTCTACAGCTACACAAATTTCCATCTTTATATACACATATACATACACATATATACATATATGTGACTTAAATAAGAACATGGAAGTCAGAGGTGAAAAATACTGTAACTAAATTTTAAAAAGCATTGAATGCATTAGAATAGATACCTTAAAGATGGAAAGATATATATTAAAATCACATTTAATAATACCAATAGTGCATTGCCTCTTTAGGATAAATAAAATCCCACCAGATGGAGAGAATTCATAAGCTCCTGAACAAAATGATTGCTAAGATAAATTTATAAAAAATAAGTACACTATTAAAATATGAATATTTTTTTAATTTTTTATAATATTTATTTTTGAGAGAGAGAAAGAGAGAAAGAGAGAGAGAAAAAGAAAGAAAGTGGGGGAGGGGCAGAGAGAGAGGGAGACAAGATCCTAAGTGGGCTCAGTGCTGACAGCAGAGAACCAGGCGTGGGGCTCAAACTCATGAACTGCAAGATCATAACCTGAACTGAAGTCAGACGCAAAGTCAGACACTTAACTTACTGAGCCACCCAGGTGCCCCAAATAGAAAGCTTTCTTCAAAATGTATTATGTAGGGGCACCTGGGTGGCTCAGAAGGTTAAGCATCAGACTTCAGCTCAGGTCATGACCTCACAGTCATGTGAGTTCGAGCCCCGCATTGGGCTCTGTGCTGACAGTTCAGGGCCTGGAGTCTGCTTTGGATTCTGTGTCTCCCTCTCTCTCTGCCCCTCCCTCACTTGCACTCTGTCTCTCTCTGTCTTTCAAAAATAAAAAAAATATATTAAAAAAATAAAATAAAACGTAGTATGTGGAACAGAGAGGGAGGCAAACCATAAGAGACTCTTAAATACAGAACAAACTGAAGGCTGATGGGGGGTGGGTTAAATGGGTGATGGGCACTAAGGAGGGCACTTTTCAGGTTGATCACTGGGTGTCCAATGTAAGAGATGAATCACTGGCTTCTACTTCTGAAGCCAAGACTATACTGTATGTTAACTAACTTGAGCACAAAAAAATAAAATTAAATAAATAATAAAATGCATTATGTGGAGAGCAGTAAAATAGAGCATGAGATCTAAAATCTTAATTTTTAAAAAAAAGTTTAAGATAAAAGCTAATGGTGCATAAATTGTGACCTACTCTTTATGTGGACAACATAAAAAATTGCAAAAATAATTACTAATCCCATTTTAAAGGAGATAATTCAAGTTCAGTAAGGCGTAAATTCAACAGGAATGAAAGCATTGGAAATGTAGGCATGTAAACTGAGAATCCTACTGGAGTTTCAATGGCTACGAAGGAAATCAACACACATTTTTAAAGTGCATTATTGTCTTTGGTCATTAGAGCATTGTTCAACAATTAACTTTTCCCCAACAAAGTAAATGATACCCTGAGGGCTTGGCATGATTAATATACCTTTAGAAACTTAGCAATTGTCTTCTTCCTTAGCAATAACATTTTGAAAATCGCTGCTTTTTGTGTGGAAAGCACTTTATACATATTAAGTAGATCATTACTAGAACTATTCCTATTGGGCAATTAAGTGGAAATTGTAAAAAAAAAAAGTTAATAGATTTGATCACTGTAAACACACATACCTACAACATAGCAAAATGGACACACAATACAATTTTTAAAATAAATATTAGTGTTGTTTATTTTTTAGATTATTTGTAGTAGCATTTGTGTCTATAGAGATTACTCTAATGAAGCCAAATAAATGTTTTCATTCAAAGTTCAACTTGGAAATACAAAAAGCTCTTCTGGGATCTATGTAACTAGAGTTCTAATTAAGAGCATGTCCTGAACATGATGCTGTTATATTTTAATAGAAGGGTTCAATTGCATAGATATTTTTATGGTTTAAAATGCATTTGCTGAAGATTTTATCTTCATATTTTGTATATATTCTTTAGTGTGTGTATGTGTGTGTGTGTGTGTGTATATATATATATATATATACACACACACACACACACATATATATATATGTTTGATAAAAACAATAAGAAATTATTTACTCTTTATAGTAGGCATTCTTTGATCCTGTTAGAGGCAGTAAGGGCAGCGAGATCTGAGGATTTCACTGAACAGTTTTACAGCAATAGACAAAGTAGTTTCATTACCACAGGCTCAGTTTTCTCTTGTGAGTCTTAGGCAATTCTTTTACTGTCCTTATTGCAGACAATTTGTTATTTTAACTGTTCTCCTCTCAAGTCATGTCGTTCCATTGAGATCCTTGGTCTATCTTCACTCTCAGGGCTCCCTTTAACCTAAAAGTCATTCTGATGAGTCTATGAGACAGGAATTACTCAGGAAATAGAGTTGAAGATTACAAAAATATTTAATGTGGTATTTGGAATAAATATTACTTTCAGTTGAAACACCCATCCCTGAAGGGCAAGAAGTAATACTGTCCAAGTAATACGCTGTTGGTGGATCTTAAATAAGTTCTATCCTCTCCTGAGTTAAGAGGCAGATTGTTTATGCTTTATGAGAGCCAAATTTCTTGTCCCAGGAACAACATAAAGGATGAGTTTCTGTCCAGAAGGACCTTTTCACAAATATTGGTATTTTTACAGTGTATCTTGTTTATTTGTTTTAATAAAACATACCTATTTTTATAATGTTTCACAACTCTGACATCATGATCAGATTTTCTCTTGTGCAAGCATATTGCCCAAGGCAAACAGCATCATTTCTGGTGACATCTTGTTTTGGATTATGAATAGTATCCAAACCCTGAGAAGGTTCATGGCAAGCAGTCTGATAACAGACTCTTTTTGGAAGATGAATTACCCTTAATGTCCTTTGTTCCCTTTCAGTAATTTAGTCATTATGACCTGGATTTTTTTTTTTTTTCAAATTTCCATTGTTCCATGTATGAATTTCAATAAAATGTTTAGTCCACAAAAGAACCCAAATCAAAATTCACTTCTTTGGTAGAAATGTTTAACCAATATGGGTTATGAGCAACTATGCACATTTGAAACCCTCTAGTTTTTAATCTTATTTAAAAAGTAATCAGGTTGACTTACCATCAATGTATCTGATGTTGTTTCTGATGATTTGACTCTGATTCAATTATCAAGCAAACTTACGTTTTCTATTTTTTTCCTTAATTTATTTTGAGAGACAGAGATAAAGAGAGAGGCAGAGAGAGAGGGAGACAGAGAATCCCAAGTAGGCTCCGCTCTGTGCTGTCAGCACAGAGCCTGATGTGGGCCTCAAACTCACAAACTGTTGAGATCATGACCTGATCCGATATCAAGAGTCGGATGCAACTCAGCCACCCCAGCATCCCACAAACTTATGTTTTCTATGTAACATTGATGATAGTTTCTTTAAACATGTTAGAAAGTAGAAACTTTTGTTTCCTTCAAAGAATGAATAGTGCTCTCTCTCTTTTTTTTTTTTTTTTTTTTTTTTTGGTATGAGAAACTTAAAAAATGAAGATGACTATAAAAAACAGCCATGTTTCCATTACTTCAGGGTTCACCTTAAACATTTTGTTAAATAGCTTCCTGCCATTTTGCAAAGGGAAAATAGAAACATTTATGGTAACAGATTTAGTTGAAGTTCTCCTTACTGGTCTCCTTAATTCTCCTACCCCACCAAGCATGTTTCTCCAGCCCACAATTTCTATGTTGACAAACAGACAGGATTTTCATAAGCAATGTATAAAATTGTTTATATGATTTTTTTTTTTTATAAACTGCATTATTCTTGCTCAATCTGTATCTTCTCTTTACCAACCTCCTGTTTTAGAGATCTAGGCACATTGATATGTAAAGATAGTTCATTGTTTTAAATACTTGTCTGATGTTATTTGTTTGAAAATTATTATTAATAAATATTTTGATTGTTTCCTGAATTTTAAAGTAAAAAATACTGCAACAAACACCTTTGCATAGCACTTCCAAGATGTTTTGAAATTTTTGTTGGGTAAATTTTCAATTTTACGATCATGAATTTTAGTTTATTTGTAATTTTCCATTTTAAAAGCTTGACAGATTAAGCAATTGCTTTTATTTAATTAAGTGTACTGCAGTCAGTTATGTCTTAAATTTCTTAGGGATTTTAAGACTACTTAATTGACTTTATGTATGTATGTATGTATGTATGTATGTATTTACTAAAATGGTGGTGTATTTCTCTTCCATATAAAAAAATGTAGTGGAATCTCTTGAGTTTTTCTGGCAATGCTTTATTTATTTTTAAAGACTGATTAAGTAATACACTCTGTGCACCACTCAATTATTCATTTACAACTAGATACAAAACAAAATCTAACAATAGCAGTTTTCCTATTAAATTTCCTCTATTGAAGATTTTTTTAAGTTAATGTTATTCTAAGCAAAAACAAATGACATAAAATCCTATTTCTTCATGGTAAACTTCATTAATAATTGGAGGCATCATTTTTAATAAATGAACCAAGCAAGCTTTCTCAGTAACAATTCATTAAAACTTTGCTTCAAAAGATGATTTTTATAAGCAAGTTACAAATTTTACAGGCAAGTTACAAATTGTTTTTTGCACTTGAAGTACAGCTAGATTAACTTTTTACAAATCAAAACACTTTACTACAATACCAAATACATTATTATTAGCAATATGACTTTCTCTAAAGGACAGTAAAGGTTTTATATAGTCTAATAAGTCATCATCTTAAAAAAAAGTATTCTGAGACTGGCCAGTTTGGTAGAGGAAAATAAATGAAGGTAATGTAAATTTAAATTTAGCATTTATTCCATATTAAAAACAAAATTATCTGAGATTCAAACCTAAAATTCGGTAGTCCTGTAAGTCAGATCTATTTTAGAAAATACTTTAAACTTTACCTGATACATACAAAGAAGTATCTGCTGTATTATCCTATATTTTTTTAGCTGCACATCACCACATCACCACTCTACGATGGGCATTTCTTGCTTCTATCATTAATAATACAATAAATTCAAACTCCTGACTAACTTTCACATTTGAAACATTTCCAGACAGGTACACAATGGATTGGAAATTAAACCAAAAGAAAGAGAGAGAGAGAAAGAACTTTTTTATTTTATTTTATTTTCAAAGTTTATTTACTTATTTTGTGAGAGAGAGACAGAGATAGAGTGCAGGGGAGGGGCAGAGAGACAGGGAGAGAAAAATCCCAATCAGGTTCCGCACTGTCAGCTCAGAGCCTGTCTCAGGGCTTGAATTCATGAACCATGAGATGGTGACCTGAGCCGAAATGAGAAGTCAGATGCTTATCTGACTGAGCCACCCAGGTGCCCTGAGAAATCTCTTTTCAGCCAGTGTGAGAACAGTATATTGTAACAGATTATAGGCACACACACAAACACGCGTGGGCGTGCACACACACACACACACCCCCACACACACACAGTTACATAATCAGAATCCATTAAATAATAGTATGACTCTTTTAATAAGAAAAATCGGCCATTATTATAAGAACTAATTAGCAAGAAGATAAAAATTAAAAAAAAAAAAAAAAACTCTTTCCAAGCTTAGACATCTGTGGAAAAATATTTGAACCTACTAATAATTTCTAGTTAATTAACATTATATTTATTGTATTCTGCTTAATATATCTTGTTCACAAGAACATTGATATATGATGAAAAAATAACACTGATATAATTTCTGAATTATTTTTAATTACACATCAGTATTCTTCAATTGAGAGAATAAAGCAAATGATTTAAAAAAATGGCCACTTATAAAACAAATGCAGTATCACAAATATACCCAAACTTATTCCCTGTCTGGAAGGAGATGACAGAGTACATTTGGAGACAATTACATGAAAGTTATTTACAAAGAATTTATACATGTATTTAACACTGAAATATATAGAGGAATTATAACGCATATATAGTGTGTATATGTGTGTGTGTGTATATATATATATATACATATATATATATATGATGCATGTTACACACACACACACACACACACAGAAAAGAGTTCATTGTATTTCCATGTGAAAAGGTTAGTGAGGGATGATGAACAGAGACCTCAGAGAACAGCAAGGTCAAGCTGTGGGTGTGTATGGGAATGAATGTGTATATGTGTGTGTGTGTGTGTGTATGTGTGTGTGTGTGTGTGTGTGTGTGTGTCTTTATGAACGTTCATGTTGATGAAAGTGTTTATTGGTAAAGAATGAATTATAGGACAGCAAGGTAAGAGAGGCAATGGATAGCAAACACCAAGCCAAATCTATAGCACTTGTTTATGCTGAGGAATTCCCTGTGGAATAGTGCTGGTGAAAGAGAGTGTAAATGCAGTAATATATAAAAAACTGTGGTAGGATTAAAACTTAGGAATTGTAGGGGCGCCTGGGTGGCTCAGTCGGTTGAACGTTCGACTTCAGCTCAGGTCATGATCTCACGGTCCATGAGTTCGAGCCCTGCTTCGGGCTCTGTGCTGACAGCTCAGAGCCTGGAGCCCGTTTCAGATTCTGTGTCTCCCTCTCTCTCTGCACCTCCCCTGCTCACACTCTGTCTCTCTCTCTCAAAAATAAAATAAACATGAAAAAAATAAAATAAAAAAAACTTAGGAATTGTATCCTATGTTTTATTAAATGACAACATGAGTCAAACTGCTGCATAATGTAGACTAGGGTTGCTTTTAAAAAATGCTCATTCTTGTATTACTGTTTTATTTGAAAACTGTAAATATCTTCTTTCAACTTGGGTTTGTATTACCACTGCCTAGAAAAGTTTTGTCATTCTTTAAATAGTTTCTTTATTCATAAAATAAGAACAAAAACAATATTTCAAAAGTTTCTCGAACCTAACTAGTTTATACATATAAAGCACACAAAATCATTCATGGCATTTTTTAAGCACTCAATAAGTAAACAGTGTGAACAGAATTAGAGACACTGGAAGGATAGAAAACAGAACACTAGCAGTGTTTATCTCTTTATGGCCTCATTATATTTTATTCTGTTCTAAATTCACTCCTTTTGGTATTTTATAAATTTATAAAACAGAAACCATTTCTGTTTTTGTCTAAAATGACCATTATGTTTTTCTATCAAAAATGTGTTCCCAAATTTATAATCTCTTCATTATTAAATATTTTCCCATTAATAGAATTTTTTAAAATTATTGCAAGGGAGTAGAGTGGTGGAGACCTAATGGGTTAAATTGGTAATTTTTCCTTTTTATAATTACTACAGAGTTACGATTCTACCTCCATACTAGTCAATATTTTTTATTCTTCATACATTTCCAGAATTCAAGCCAATGATCATGGGAAAATACTGTCTTTTTGTTTTAGTTTTAGTTTTTTCTTTTTTTCTTTTTCATCATTCCTTCTCCTACTTCCAACTTTTTGGTTTATTCTGTTATTGTTTTCATTTTCTGTTTTTGTTTTTTTCCCCTAGATTAGAAATAAGACCAATACTTGACTGGTCATATTTATGAGCAAGAAAGAAATGATGCATCTAATTACAGTTGTGATGCATTTACCAGCCAAAAAATTCCAGAGATAGTGGGTAAAAGATGGCAGAATCATGGGAGATCTTCCAAATAATTCATTCCCATAAACAATGGTCAGAATACTGATGGGAAACCACATTGGTTGGTGACCAGAGAGAATGCCTAAGGAAGAGTCTGAAGTCTAGTGAGCTCCTCACAAACAAATCATTTCTCCTGGAATATGATTTCATGACAATCAACACACCATTCTACAAGTTATTCCCATCTCTCCCTTCTGTTGCTAGGCCTAAAAGTGGGTGAAAATTTGTAAAAGTTTAAAATCCAACCTACTCACTTCTAAACTTTCATCCACCTTCAAAACTATGACTTGTGTTTGACTTATTTTTACCTGTGTAGGAAGCTGGTGGAACTATTCATCTGATTTAAGTTTCAATTCTGCTTTCCAACACACACCACATGCACATACACACACATGCACGAGTGCACATGCACATGCACACACATGATTTGCCCCCAGGAACTGTCTCTGGCAAGAATCCCCATCTCTACTCCCAGCCAAAAGTATTTCTGTGGAATCTTTCAGGAAATAGCCTTGAATTTTTCCAATTCTGAAGTTCTTATATGTGGCATCTGAAGATTTTGATTATTTATTTACTGCAGGTGAAAAAGAAAGTAAAAGCCTAAATCTTTTAGGAGACAGCTGGTGATACATTGTCACTTGAAGTCAAAGATTCTACTAAATTAGGTTATTCTTAGAGTTTTAAGTCAAAAGTAACTTCAACAAAATTGCTTTCCACTCTACCCTGTGCATGATTTAGGCACATGGTAAATGATAGTTTTTGGATGACTATCAATGAAATATGAAATCAACATAAGGTCTTATTAAAATTTTATGAAGTCTCTTTATAAATCAAGTAGAATAAAAAAAATCAGGAGTAAAAGTATTATCCCTCTACATACTAGGGGAAATGAAACTAGCTAGGTCTAAGACCATCTTATTTTAAGGAAGTCCTTTCTATATTGCATAAAATTTCATAAAACTATTTTTAAAAGAAATTTATTATTTTTATTAAATCATGAAATATATAACAATTTCATCATTCTACATGCTTGTCACCTACATACTATAAATATTTTATTTGCCAGTTTTTTTTAGGATATTCAATACACTATAAATTTGCCCTTTCTTCTTTGCTAGTCTACAGAAATTCTAACTTACCTAAAACTCTGCTTATCTCCAATATAACCAAACTATATATTAATTTTTGTCCCTAGTTCTAATTCATTAGGCATATCTAATTCCAATCATTATTCTCACATGCACTGTAACTTCTTGATTCTCTCCATTGTACATATAAATATACCAGCAGTCTCCAATAATGTAGAGATTGAGAAAGTAGATGGAAAGTTAAGCAATGTGGTAGCATAGTAAGTTCAGTGGACACTCCATAGACTACTCTGACTCCCTTCCACAAATTTCAGTTATCAGCCTTAATTTAACATGCTCATGGATGAGCATATGTGCCCCATACACACTCACACACACATGCACAGATACACACATGCAGCAAGGGCAGGGAGAAACTAACTGGGAAAAATAAGACTTAGAATTTTTTTGTTTTTGAAACTATGGTTGTATGAAATCTGCACAAGAACTGTACCAGAATACAAACCCAAAAAATAATGTAATGTTGAAGGGTTCATTTAATGGGACTCATTTTGTTCAGAACTAGAGTCAGAAAGAAAGGAATCAACCTATTTCAGTGGTTGTCTCACCCTCCACACAGGTTACTTAACAGATTTTTATTTTTCTCTATGGATCTTGTGGGAACATTTTAGGAGGAAATTCCATCTGGGTTATTAATCAATACAGAGTAATCAGAATCCATTATTTTTTAAGAATGAGTAAATTGAAAAAAAGAAACCTATGAATATATTCTGATATCATGAAAAAAGATGCAATGCTCAGAGAAAACTCAGGAATTTCTGAAACAGATTTAAATAAAGAAAAATACACATTTTATAAAATATGTCCTGTATACTCAAAAAGAACATATTTCCTCAATGATGTCAACTAAACAAGTGTGAAAAAATAGACAACCCACACATGAGATCTTCTGGAATGACACAGATTCAATTAGATTCTTTAATACGACTAAAGAAAAAGAGGAATTGTTGCATATAAATAGTCATATGGAAATATTCTGACTTCAAAACATATCACTCACTTGAAGTTAAGGTTGTTCAAATGAACTAATGAAAAAAAACAATTCTCAGACATTCAATCAGAAAATAATTATGTATATGTAGTCTTCCTAAACAATAATGACAAGAAATTGAAGATGTTTTAGGGCACAGAGGTCTCCAAAGCTGAGGTTATTGTTCTAAAGAAACACTGGTCCAAAAAGAGAGAGAGAGAGAGAGAGAGAGAGAGAAGGAGGGAGGGAGGGAGGGAGGGAGGAAGGGAGACAGAGAGAGAGAGAGAGAGAGAGAGAGAGAGAGGAACCTTAAAACATATGCTTTAAAAATGTTTTATATATGATTTCAACATAAAAATGTTTTACATTTTATCAATTTGTTAAGGCTACCATAAAAAATAAAACAGAAGGAACCTACTACGATGAAGGTTGGGAAAAAAAGAAAGAAAGGAACCCACTTGGGCAGTAGAAAGAAAATAAAAGTATCCAGCAGGAGGTACCTGTCCCTCTATATATTAGCAGGGGTAGTATATCCCTGTGTATATACTATCAGACCACATTCACATTTTAAAAGGGGAGTTGAAAGAATGAATTCTATTATTCTATTTAGAAAAGAGTTGAATATCCACAGAAGTAACAATTCTGAAGCTATCTCAAGAGTAATATTGGATGGAACACTAAAGTAGAATTTAGGGAGCAAGTTTCTAGGTGTTACTTTTTTCTTATGAAGAGGATTTACATATGTATATGATTTCATTCATATGTGGAACCTAAGAAAAATGAATACACAAACAAAAAGCAGAATCAGACCTATAAGTAAAGCAAAGTAATGACTGACAGAGGGAAGGGAGGGTGAGGGACAAAATGAGTGAAAGAGAGTGTGAGATACAGGCTTCCAGTTATCCAAGGAATAAATCACAGGAATAAAGGGCACAGCATAGGGAATATAGTAAATGATATTGTGATAGTGTTGTATGGTGACAGATGGTAGCTACACCATGTGATCATAGGATAACATATAGAGATGTTGAATCACTAAGCTGTACTCCTGAAACTAATACAACATTGTGTGTCAACTATACTTAAAAAATAATAATAAAAAGAAAAATAATACCTCCCAACAAAGAAAAGCCCAGGATTAGACGGTTTCACTGATAAATTCAACCAAACATTTAGAGAAGAATTAGTGTCTATCCTTCTCAAACTCCTCCAAAAAACAGAACAAGAGGGCACATTCCCAAACTCATTTTATGAGGAAAGCTTACCCTGACTGATACTAAAAACAAAACAAAACAAACAAACAAAAAAATAAAAAAAAAAAAAAAGGGAAAGAAAACTACAGTCCAGTATCTTTGATAAATATAGGTGCAAAATTCTCAACAAAATATTAGCGAACCAAATACAACAGCACATTAAAAGAATCATATACCCTGATCAAGTGTTATTTCTTTCCAGGATGCACAGATAATTTAATATATGCAAATAAGTAAATATGATATACCACATTTACTGGAAGATAAAAATCTTATGATCATTTCAATAGATGCAGAGCAAGCATTAAACAAAATTCAATATCATTTCATTTTAAAACTCTCGACAAATTGGGTCCTGAAGAAACAAAATTAAATAAAGACTATATATGCCAAGCCCACAGCTACCATGATACTTAAGAGTGAAAGATTAAACCTTTTTTCTCTAAGAGCAGGAATAAGACAGAGGAAAGGAATAAGGCCCACTGTCAACACTATTCAACATAGTATGGGACATCTTACCTTGAGACATTAAGCAAGAAAAAGAAATAAACGGCATACATATTGAAAATGGAGAAGTAAAACTGTTTCCATCTGCAGATACAATCTTATACTTAGAAAACCCTACAGACTCCACCAAACTCTGTTAGGACTAATAAACAAATTCAGTTAAATTGAAGGATATGAAATCAACATATAGAAATCAAGTATGTTTCGGGGCGCCTGGGTGGCGCAGTCGGTTAAGCGTCCGACTTCGGCCAGGTCACGATCTCGCGGTCCGTGAGTTCGAGCCCCGCGTCGGGCTCTGGGCTGATGGCCCGGAGCCTGGAGCCTGTTTCCAATTCTGTGTCTCCCTCTCTCTCTGCCCCTCCCCCGTTCATGCTGTGTCTCTCTCTGTCCCAAAAATAAATAAAAAAAAACGTAAAAAAAAAAAAAAAAAAAGAAATCAAGTATGTTTCTAAACTCTAACAATGAAATACTTGAAAAAGAAGTAAAGATAACAATCTCATTTACAATAGCATCACCATGAATAAAATTTTTAGGAATAAATTTAACCCAGGAAATAAGATCTGAACAATAAAAATTATAAGACTTTGGTAAAAGAAACTGAAAATACAAATAAACAGAAAGATACGCCATGTTCATAAACTGGAAGAATTAATGTTGTTAAAATGTCCGTATTACCCAAAGCCATCTATAGATTCAATGCAGTTTCTATCCCCAAGGCATTTTTCACAGAAGTGGAAAAAAATCTTAAAATACATATGAAATCCAAAAGACTCTGGATACTGAAACAATCTTGAGAAAGAAGAACAAAGCTGGAGTCATTGCACTATATTACATAGCTATGATAATGAAACTGCATGGTTCTCGTATAAGAACAGATACATAGACCAAATGTACAGAATCAAAAGCCCTGAAATAAATTTATATTTATTTGGTCAGCTAACATTTGACAAGGGAGCCAAGAATACTCAATGGACAAAGGATAGTCTCTTCATAAATGGTGCATGGACACTGCACCATGCAAAATAAGAAAATTATACCCCTATCATACACCATTCACAAAAAAATACCTCAAAATGAATTAGAGACTTAGATGTACGATTTGAAACCATAAAACTCCTAGTACAAAAATAGGAGTAAAGGTCCTAGACATTGTTCTTGATGATTTTTGGACATGGCACCAAAAGCAAAGGAAACTAAAGCAAAAATCAACACATAGGACTATATCAAATTGAAAAGCTTCTGCACAACAAAAGAAGTGATTAACAAAACTAAAAGATAAACTTCAAAATGGGAGAAAATATTTGCAAACTATGTTATCTCATAAAGCATTAATATGCAATATATATAAAGAACTGATACAACTCAATGGCATAAATATCAAATAACCAATTTAAAAAAGGACAAAGGACCTAAATTTTTCCAAAGAAGACATACAAATGTCCAACAGGTATGTGAAAAGGTGCTCAGTATCACTAGTTAACAAGGAAATGCAAATCAGCGCACAAAAAGAGTATCTTCTCACGTGTTAGAATGGCTATTATTAAAAAGACAATAATAGATAACAAGTATTGGCAACAACATGAAGAAAAGAGAATGCCTGTACAGTGTATGTTTCCATGTCACTATGGAAAGCAATATGGAGGTTCCTCAAAAAAAATTTAAAATAAAACTATCATATGATCCAACAATCTCACTTCTGGCTATATATCCAAAGGAAATCATTCTCTTGAAGAGACACCTGCACTCTTATGTTCATTGCAGCATAATTCATAATAGCAAAAACATGGAATTAACTTAAGTCCTATCAATGGATGAATGGATAAGGAATATGTGTTATATGTATATATACAAGTAATATTATTCAGCCATAAAAAAGAAGGAAATCCTGCTATTTGTCAAAACATGGATGGACCTTGAGTGTATCATGCTCAGTGAAGTAAGTCAGAAAGAGTAAGACAAATTTTCATGACCTCACTTACATGTGGAATCAAAAAATGCCACATTCAGAGAAACAAGGAAAAGAATAATGGTTGCCAGGGACTGGGATGTGGGGAAAATGGCAAGATGTCAGTTAAAGGGTACGAACTTCTAGCTATAAGATGAATAAGTTCTAGGGATCTACTATACACCATGGTGAATATAGTTAATATCAGTGTATCATATACATGACATTTGCTAAGAGAATAAATGTTACATGTTTTCACCATCAAAAAAAATAATTATATGGGGAGATGTGGGTGTTATCTAACCTTATTGTGGTAATCATTTCACAATACTTAAATGTATCATATCATCATGTTGTACACTTTATAGTTAGACATTGTTACATATCAATTATAAACCAATAAAGCTGGAAAAACAATCAACTCGTTTTAGAGATTACAAATAAGTGAGGACACAGGGCAACCGTTGCTCCCAATACTGGAAAGAAAGATAGGTGGATACAGAGAATCCTAATTTATCATAGTAGAAACCCAGGTACAGAAACCCCTGCAGGAACCAGTGCTTTAATAGGAAACCCTCAATTAACAAATTCCTAGAAACTCAGTGTAGACAAGTCTGAGTGTTAAAAACTCCGAAAGGACTCAATCATAAAGAGGAACTTACACTTTTGTGAGTTTTTTAATGTTTATTTATTTTTGAGAGAGAAAGAGAAAGTGGGGGAGGGGCAGAGACCAGGGGAGACTGGGGATCCGAAGCAAGCTCTGCGCTTACAGCAAAGAGCCTCAACATGGGGCTTGAACCCACAAATCATGAGATCATGACCTGAGGCAAAGTCGGATGTTTAACCAACTGAACCACCCAGTTGTCCCCACTTTTGTGAGTTCTATATCCAGATGTTCTATCAGTTTCTCATAGTGATTATTAGAGAAAAATTCCCTCTTGTTTCTTGTAGGAGAGAGAGGAAAAGTAACCATATTTTAAAATATGTCAGAGTATTCTATTCTTCTTCATAAAGCCTGCCCTTAGGAAAAAGTAATTTATCAGAGGCTAACCTGCTGGGGTTTTACCTAGGGGAAGGGAAATAACAAACTTTAACTGGCTCTAGCCTTTCATGCGGGAAGGGAAATAGTCAATTACAGACATAGCCATCCAGTTATCACTAACGGAGTGAAGAGGAGGGGATTGAGAAGCATGAGTGAAATTAACAGTCCAGGGGCATAGTCTCACCAAAGACTGAGATTTGATAATAAGAGTTAGAAAGGTTCCCCTCCCCACAATCCTTATCACTATATCATTGAAGGCCTATTTATCAATTGTATTTATCTAATATATCGTGTCCATCTTTCAACTAAAAATTACAAGAAGAAGAAAAAAAGAAAAAAAATCAATTTGAAGAGACTGAAGAAATGTCAGAACCAGAGTCAGATATGGAAGAAATGGTACAATTATCAGAACAAGTTTTTTTTTTTTTTTTAAAGCAATGATTAATAAGTTAAGGGCTTAATGGAAGAAGTAACCAATGAACAAGCATAGATGGTTAATTTATAAAGGGAGTGTAAATTAAAAAAATAATAACAAAAAAGAAATGTTAGGGAATGCCTTTGATAGTAGACGGAGCATTACTGAAACAAGAATCTCTGAGCTTTAGGACATTACTGTAGAAAACACCAAAACTGAAAAGCAAAGGAAAAAATGGAAAAACAAATCAGAACATAATATCCAAAATCTGTGGGACAACTACAAAAGGTACAACATATGCATAATGGGAATACCAGAGGAGAAAAGAGAAAGAAACAGAAGCAATATTGGAAGTAGAAAAGACTGTAAATTTTCCTTAAAGTAATTTCAGACACCAAACCACACATCCTGAAGGCTCAGAAAACAGCAAGCAGAATAAACACCAAAACAAAACAGAATCCCCACCTAGGTATATCAAACATAGTCATATTTCAGAAAATCAAAGATAAAAAAAAAACCTTGAAAGAAGCCAGAGGAAGTTAAAAAATTACTTACCAATATAAGAGCAAAAAAAATATATGCATCTAAGTTCTCTTCAGAAACCACGCAAGTAAGGGGGCGCCAGGGTGGCTCAGTCGGTTAAGCATCCGACTTCGGCTCAGGTCATGATCTCACAGTCTGTGAGCTTGAGCCCCACGTCGGGCTCTGTGCTGACAGCTCGGAGCCTGGAGCCTGCTTCAGATTCTGTGTCTTCCTCTCTCTGACCCTCCCCCATTCATGCTCTGTCTCTCTCTGTCTCAAAAATAAATAAACATTTAAAAAAAATTAAAACAAAAAAAAGAAACCACGCAAGTAAGAAGACAATGGAGTGAAATATTTAAAGTGTTGCCGAAACTTGGAAGCAATCAAGAAATCCTTCAATAGGTGAATGTATAAATTGTGGTATATCCAGACAAAGGAATATTATTCAGCATTGAAAATAAACGAGCTACCAAGTGATGAATAGATATGGAGGAAGCTTAAATGCATATTAATTGAAAGAAATAAATCTGAATAGGCTGCATACTACATATGACTCCTACTCTATGACATTTTCAAAATGATAAAACTTGAGACACAGTAAAAAGATTAGTGGTGCCAGGTATTTGAGCGACAGGAGGGATGAATAGGCAGAGCTCCATGATTTTTTAGGCAGTGAACCTATTCTGTGGTGGATTCAGAAACATGTCATTATACATTTGTCCAAACACACAGAACACGAAGAGTGAACCTTAGTGTAAACAATAGACTTTGAGTAACAATCTGTCAGTGCAGGTTCATCAATTGTTAACGAACCTACCTCTGTGATGCAGGCATGTTGACAGTAGGGAAACCTGCATGTACTTGTACAAATGGTATGTAGAACTCTCTGAAATTCCCAATTATTCTGTGAACCTATAACTGCTTAAAAAACAATGTTCATTAGTTGAAAACAGAGATAGAGAGGATGTTGCCTGAGAAACAAAGAAATCTGATGTATCATAACGAGAAAATTAAGTTTGAGCAGAGACCTTAAGGAATGAATGAAAGTTAAACAGGAGGTTTGGAAGTAGAAGTAAAGGAGTGATAAAATAATTGTCCAAACGTCTTTGTTAGTGTCCTATTCAGTTTTTTTTTTTTTCAACGTTTTTTATTTATTTTTGGGACAGAGAGAGACAGAGCATGAACGGGGGAGGGGCAGAGAGAGAGGGAGACACAGAATCGGAAACAGGCTCCAGGCTCTGAGCCATCAGCCCAGAGCCTGACGCCTATTCAGTTTTTTAAAAAGATATTTCTAAATATCTATTCCTGCAGTTATTTCACAGAGATGTGTAGTTTCTCTTATTATGAATTTTGTCATATTTAAATACAAGAGCTGAAACCCAGTAAAACACAGGTCCCAAATTGAGATTGTTACATTAAAAATAGTGAATCTACACACTGAAATACCTGCCTTGCCACTTCATATAACTAACTGATCCCAACACCTAGAGGTCCTAAATTTATAGTTTAGAGACCAAAAAATAAGAAAGTGGTATGTTTGAATGCATCAGAGTGAGTTAATGGTTCTATAACAATCACATTTTTATCTGCCCCTCTCTAATCATGATGGTACACTTTGGAATAATAGTATTTCTCTATCACCACGGGCTTGAGCATTGTTTATAAGGGAGAGGATTTAGCTTTTACAAGTAGTTGATATTATCTATTCAGAATTGTCCTAATCTGTATATAATTCACGACAGTATGGCTACTTAGTGATTTAACCTCTGTGATTTAACCTACTTAGTGATTTAATCTCTGTGCTGTGACAGTTTGGGAAAGTTGAAAATCCTACAGTGAGTGATAATAACTGCTCCATTCAGCATGAAGTACACAAATGTAAATTCTGTTTAGTAGGGTAGGCTTTCTGAAAAGGTTCAGGACTATAATTAATCCAATATGTTTTTTCTATGCATTAATGAAAACTAGTTATTCCTGAATTTTAGTACTGTGAGTACACTGATCTATGACAAAGTTAGCAAAACTAACATTTCAGGGACTTAATCTTGATAGTCATAAAAAAGTAAGGAAACTTGGAATATTTGATTAAATTCCCAAGAAAAAAAAGCCAAACTATATTTATTAATGGATAGAACAGATAATAGATTGGGAAATTACACATGAAATGACACTAGAACAAGTATTCTATAAACAGTTCCATTATGAAGGTGTCAGTGTTTTGAAGTTGATAGCTATGAAATTATTCCTTATTCTAAACTGAGAATATGGATTAATTTAAATATCAGTAGTGCAATATATAGAGGAAGTTTGGATAATAGACTTATTTTAAATATTTATGCATTCATCAAAGCAGTCAATAACCAACCCCTTATTGAACACCCATAGGAGCTTGGTGCTAGTCTAACTTTTGGGGATACAAGAATAAAAAGACATGTTTCTGTACTGGGTATGCATCTGATATAGTATAGACTATATATATATATATATATATATATATATATATATATATATATACCCGATCAGTATAGACAGATGTGGCAGAGAACTTTTGTCTCTTAAATAGGTAGAAGACCTTTGTAGGTATGCAAGGTTATAAACAATACAGAATCAATAATGTTATTAATTTGGGAGCCCTTAAATTTTGGACCAAAATTATCTTTGTAGGAAAAAAAATTAAAATCCCTTATATGGAAGCAGAGCAGATAGAGAGGTGTTCGGTAGGCACTCAGGAGTGGGAAGAAAGAGAGACTGAAGTCTGCTCAAATCCTGCCTAGTCAATTTCTGCCCTTAGTGCATTTCGAGATCCCAGCAAGACAGTTCCTGAAGAAAATGCTGAACTCCAACAAGAGCTCCCAGGAGCATAATTTGAAAACCATGTTTTGAGATGAATATCCTTACTTTACAGAAAAAGAAAATAAATAGCAAAAAGGTTAGATGGTTTGCCAATAATGAATGCTTGTTAGCTAATAAGGGAAGGGAGAAAAGACTTTTATTAAGAGTTTCTTTTCCAATGAATAAGGCAAAAAATACAATGCTATATATGAAAGAGAGGCATCACTTAAATCAACAGAAAATGCCAAAGTAATCTGTTGAGTCCCACAAAAAATGGATTAAATTTCTTGATGTAATCCTCAAATTTTAATTTTTTAGAAACCATAAAGCAAAATTATAATCACAAATGGCCTTTTCAAAAAATGGTGAACATGTGACATGATACAACACATGTCACTTGTTCTTGGGAAACACTGAAGAGAGGAAAAATATTTCATCTATGTAAAGTAAATAACGGTACAGCATAGAGGTGATTTCACATCCAATGAAATAAACTGAAGTACATACAATTTTACCCAGTTTAAATTAAATCAATATTCTCAGCTAAGTAAAATGAAAATGTGAATAAATGATCATCAGTGCCCGAACACACCAAAAACTGTTTGGACATCTTCCCAGTAATCTAGATAGTTTCATTTCTCAGATCAGATTTAATACACTGGCACAGCACTTTGCAAAATAATAACCTCACCATTGCATCCTGGCAGCATGGCCAAAATTGTATTATTCACATTTCACCATTTCTTTTTTTAACAAGTTGCTCTCTACGTATTAGTCATAGCATAGCTTTGATAGCACTTCCTTTGGGAAATTTTGTCTGACCATGTAAGACTGTTTTAAAATGATTCATCAAAGAGTTTGAAGATTGGATATGTCTCCCCTTCCCCTTCTCACAATTTTTTTCAAATGATAATAGAATTAACAAGAAGGTCTATTCACAGAGAGGCAAAGAGAAGTATAGCATATTAGTGTGATATTTTTTAATGATCAATATAAAAGTTATTCATTCAATAAATACTCATTATTCTATATATCGATTTCCTGAGTTATCAGATTATTGTGAAAAAAGTAACAAAATCTTTGATAGCAAAAGAGCTTACATTCTTGGGAAAAGATAATAAGCAAACACTATATTTAAAGAATTATATATAAATCTGTTCAATAAAATATATACTATTAAGACATACATTTATGTATTACATCTAATATCAGGTGGAGATTAATCCTGCGAAGACCAATCAAATAGGGTAAGTGATTAGAGAGTGAGGAAGTAAGGGTAGGGTGGTTGTATAATGCAAGATGGTCAGGGAAGGCCTCTATTATTAGGTAATGATTGAATAGAACCTGGATAAGTTAAGAGGCAGACCATGCAGATACTAGGAAACAAAAATTTATTGAAGAGTGATCAAAAGTGCAAGAATGACCAGAAAGTGCAAGTGTCCTGAAGCAAAGAATGCCTAATGAATTTATTATAAAACAGAGTAAGAAGGCCAGTGTGTCTGGATTTCAGTGAGAGAAGAATGTTTAATCCAGATTCTTGAAACCAATGTTTCTTTCCAGGATGTTTCTCCTTCAAGGAAGCCCAATTTCCATTCCTTTCTAGAGAAAGGTTCATTTATTATTATTTTTATTATTATTATTTTAACTAGGCCAACTCAGAACTCAACACAGGGCTTGAACTCATGACCCTGAGATCATGACTTGAGATCAAAAGTCAGATGCTTAACATACAGAACTCCCCAGGCGCCCCTAGAAAAAGGGTTCAAAGGAAGGTAACTTTCTGAATTCTTTAATATCCAAATGTTTTCATTCTGCTCTCATGTTGCTTAATTGGATATAAAATTTTGGTTTGAAAATAATTTCCCTCAGAATTACAATGAAATCATATCTTTGTTTTCTAACATCTAGAAAAACTGTTGAAAATATGATCTCAGTTTCATTCTTTGTCCTGTGTTATTTTCTATTTTTCCAGAAAAAATGTATTATTAATATTTTTGAAGATATATTAAGAATCTTATTAAACTTCTTTATTGTCTATATTTTGTGTACAATAAACATAAATTCTCCATGTATGTATAAACATATTTAATTTTTATTTTTGAGAGAGAGAGAGCAGGGGAGGGGCAGACAGGGAGGGAGACACAGAATTCGAAGCAGGCTCCAGGCTCTGAGTTGTCAACACAGAGCCCAATGCGGGGCTCGAACCCACGGACCACAAGATCATGACCTGAGCCAAAGTCGGACCCTTAACCAACTGAGCCATCCAGGCGCCCCTAAACAGTATATTTAATAAACATACTACACATCTGTAAAATTGATGGATAATAAACCACAAGCATAATAAACGTGAATAAATCTTAAGTGTCTTCAGTGAGCTTTGGCAGTTGTATGCAATTGTGTAATCACTGCCCAAAACAAGTTGTAAATTACAATTATCCCAAAATATTGTCTTTTGTCCCCTTTGACCAATTCTATCATGTTAATACCAACCATCCACCTTACACAGGGGCAGTGACTAATCTGATTTCTATGATTATAAGCTCATTTTACCTATTCTTGGATTTCATATAAAAGATACAGTGTGTAAAATCTTTGTTTTTGGCTTCTTGCACACAGCATAGTGTTTTGAGATTTACCCTTGTTGTACCAGTACTTCATTCCTTTTCATTGCTAGGTAAGTGTTACAGTATAAATATGTCACAATTTCTTTATTCATTCTGCTCCATGTTATGGTTTTTAGGTTTTGTTTATTACGAATTAAGCTGCTCTGCACACCGCTGTACAAGTGCTTCATAGACATATACTTTATCATTCTTTTAAATTTCATTTCAGATTCTAAGAGTGCAAATGTGTCATTACAGAATAGATGTATAAGTGACTTTTTTTAAAATGTTATTTTAAGTTTTTTTTTTAATTTATTTTTCAGACAGAGAGAGACAGAGCATGAGCAGGGGAGGGGCAGAGAGAGAGGAAGACACAGAATCCGAAGCAGGATCCAGGGTCTGAGCTGTCAGCACAGAGGCTGAGGCGGGCTTGAACTCATGGACTGTGAGATCATGACCTGAGCTGAAGTTGGATGCTTAACTGACTGAGCCACCCAGGCACTCCTATACATGACTTTTAAAGTATCAATTACCAAATGGGTTTTGAACGATATTCTGTATTTTACACTCCTACCAGCAATGTGTGAAAGATCCAGTTGTTCCAAATCTTTTAAAAATACATTACCATTATCAGTCTCTCTACTTTTTCACTGATTTGGAGATGGGAGAAAAGATTTTAAAAAGCTGTCCTGAAGCCTATGTGTTCACTTTACCAAGTGGATGTCCCCATGAGATGGAAAAAAAATACAGATGACTTAAGTCTAATATCCTGGTTTAACTGGGTCTCTGGGTAAAGAGATTAATGATATTTGCTAGGGGAGGAGACCTTCTTTCTTGAGTGTCCTTAATAATATGTTAACTGCAAGAGGATTACTCGTAATAAACACACAAACTTGAGTATGCCTTCCTAGAGAACATGTGACTTATGCAATCTTTTGTAATAGGACATGGAAATCATTCATAACAGAGAATTTCTGCTGTTTGAGGTATTCCCATAAAACCTCACTTGGAAAGATAGTTTGTTATTCCTGGCCTAAGGGGGTATGTTTCTTCTTTGTATGTTTTTGTTTATTTGAGTATCTATCTCATCCATGCTGTAGATTTTCTTCGTATTTCTGGCAGTTTCTGGCTTTCTTTTTATATTCCAAAGAAAGTGATTATGTTCTTGTTGATTATAATATCTATGACTGTAGCTGGACTCCGAGCTTTGCTGCCTTCATTAGTAGTTGACTAAAAAGGCAGGCATACATTAAAAAAAAAAGTCTATTTATTTTTGGGGGGAGAGAGAGAGAGAGAGAGGGAGACATAGAACATGAGTGGGGGAGGGGCAGACAGAGGGAGACACAGAATCCGAAACAGGCTCCAAGCTCTGAGCTCTCAGCCCAGAGTCTGATGTGGGGCTCGAACACACAAACCTGAGATCATGACCTGAGCTGAAGCCGGACACTTAACCGATTAAGCCACCCAGGCACCCCTAGGCAGGCATGCATTTTTTTTGTGGGAATTACTTATTGTCAAAGTGTAGGTCTTTGGGGAAAGCTCTCAAAAAGTCCGAATTTCTCTCTGGAAGGTTGCAATGTGCCACTGGAATTCTGAAAGGAGTGGAAGACTGGGTACTATGTGTTTAATTTTTTTATATTCAGACCCTGAAATAATTCTCGAGTTTTGAGACCCTCACATAAACCTTGCTTTCTCATGTGTTTCATGTTTATAAGACTTAACCTTGTTAATTAATTAGATTATCCATATAAAAACTTGGTATTTTGTACCTGAGAGAGAAAACCTCTACAGGAGTAGTGTTAGAGAATGTGGCAATGATGAAGGGGAAGGAATCTTCAATTAAAGGTGAGTAGATTACCAAATAAGTAAAAAATAGTGGGTATAACTGTAGATGAATTCAAAACTAAAGCATTTGAAGTAGAAGAAAGAAGAATGGTCTAGAAATATGAGGAAAAAGAAAAAAGGACTTCATTCTGTAGAGGATGTAGTGCCTTCATTGGAGAGCTATTTTTAATGAGAAGGGGGAATAATTTTTTGAAGTTTAATGCATATATTATATAGTAGGTTCTTGTTTCAGTAAGGAATGTGTTTAAGGGCAAGTATCTGAAAAAGGACACATAGTGGCTGAAACGCATAAGGGTTTATTTTTCTCACTTAACAGTCTTGAAATAGGCACTTTTTTTTTTTCTTTTTAAACTTCAGTTAACTTACTCAGTGGTGTAACAAGGAACTAAAACTCATTCTGTTTTTGTTTCTCTATCCTAGCAGCTAACTTTCTATGCTTGCACTTTGTCCCCATAGATACAAGATTGCTGCTGGAGTCCCAGAAACTTCGTTTTTGATTACGGCAGGAAAACGAATGAAATGTGCCACCAACATATTTTCATTTGGCTTTTGTCCCCTTTTAAGCAAATAAAAATGTCCCTAACGATTCTGTTAATGGCATACTGGACATCCCTAGTTTCAAGGTAGTGTTTTCAGTGAGTATTTTGCTTTTCCATTGTCTATATTGAAAACAAGAAAGGAAGAAACAGATTAGTCAAGATTTTTGGATATATCAACCAAAAGTATTAGCCAAAACACTAAAAAAATATTAACTGAATTAATACTTTCTTGGACTTACAGAAGTTTTGAGAAAAAAGGCTAATGTTTCCTTAAATAAAGTAATGTAAGTAAGCTCGTGAAATGTAAAAGCCAGCTGGGATTGAAGAATAAAGATAACTTATGCTTTGAAAGAAATTTTCTACCTTTAAACAGTAGTGTATTATAAATAAGATAATGAGATATCAATATTTCCACTGAAATTTAGAAATTAAATTGTCACTTTGTAGTCATTACATTATAGTATAACAAAATAAATCAGGAAAAAATATTTAAATTATAGAGAATGTATCATTTTATTTTGGATATGAATTTCCTTCATGAGAATAAGTATTTATTTATTTTGGGGCTCTGTCTCTGGCTTACATAGCACCTCTTCACTCTGGAGCAAATAATTCATTTATTTGACAAAGCTCCTATTTTCCACACTAGTCTAAGCATCAGAATCTGAATTTCCAATTACTTTTTAAAATATATATATATATATTAAAGGGTCAGGTAGTTAAGAGACTAGATCTTAGGTGGATATTCAAAATAATATAGTAAATCAAATAAATGATCTCTTTTAGGACATTCACACAAAATTGAATTTATTTTTCTAATCTGATATTTAGTATTATAATAATCTTCTGAAAATTGTCTTTATGAGTAAAATTGCACATATTTCCCAGTTCCCAAGTGCTATATTATCATGTCTTGTAATTTTTTTTTGTAGCATGATTTTTCCTTAGCAAGGAAATATATTAAAAAAATAATTAGGATGGAAAAAAAATGCTATTTAATACATAGTAATTAAATGCTCCTGTCTAAATTATGATTTATATTTCACAAAGTAATAATTTTCTTATCACAATTGAGTAAAATTATGACTTTATAGTTCATAAATTCATGACTACCTTATTTCAAGTAAAAAAATACATGAAAGGCATTGTTACAAACGTATCTATTGACAGTTACACTTTGTCAGTGATGAAAATTAGGTGTAGAATTACTAGAAAGATTACAAACTTTCTTTTGTGAACAAGCAGGAAAAAAAAGTTGGATTTCTAAGAGCAGACCTTTTAACCTTGTGTTCTGTCTCATTTCATTTTTGAGTAATTAGCAGGCAATTGAAAACAAAATTAAACATGAAATTGAATTTATTAATAAGTAATAGATAAGATATAGTACAACTATTATATTAAAACTCATCTTAATTATTCTTTTCAAATGTTTTATTATTTTGAAGATTTGTTTGTACTTAAGATTTTACTGCAATATTTTAGCTAAAGATGTACTTAAATCATTTGGTTCATTTAGTTCTCAAATATCATATATATGTATATATCATATACACATATACATATATATACCATATATATACATATATATGATAAGTAGATAGATAAGTAGATAAAATAAGTAGATAGCATTATGATTTCCCTTACTCCAATTGAAAAAGTGGTTATCTGCTGAGTTACTAAACTTTTCCTTTCCACACAATTTTTTGGCCCTTGGATCCATTTTATTTCTGCTTCTTTCCTGCAAACATAGGACCATAGGAAAACTAATGAATTTCTTTGGGAAATTATAATCGATAGGATTCACCAGTAGACCTTTCATCTTTCTTTCTTATGAGTTAGATTTCTAATATAAAGATACAAATATATCAGCTTCCAATGTTTATTAGTATTCTTCCCTTAAAAATACATATATTTGCTTAAAGAAGTTTTCCTCTTGGAGAATGAGGAAATAAAATAAATTCTTGCTTAATTTTGAAACTCTTCTTAGTTTCAGATGAGACTTAAAATACAATAATGACCAGCAAGTACTGGGAGGCTTGGATTTTTATTCTTAACTCTTGGATTTTATTAACAATTCTAATCCTTGCAAGACTATATGCTGTAAGTAATATTATCTCTTGGAGAACCTTAGCTTTGCGGAAAGGTAATGTAACTCTCCCTAGGTCATATTGCTAATAAATGGTCTAGTCATACTCTACAAGTCATAATTTTAATCATTGTACTCTTTCAGGTTTTTCCTGCAGAAGTTTGGAGAGGGTTTATATGAATGGCAATATTCTCACAAGGGAATGGAGAAAATATAAAATAAATTGAATAGGACAAGAAGGCTGAGTTGTTGCATATTTAAGCAATATCCTCCAACCTAACATGTACAAGTGCAAAACCGATGATTTCTTCCTTATGTCTACATTTTAACTGGTCCCAATCTTGAATAAAGAAAAAAAGGTATTTTATTGATGCCTTTTAAGACCATCAAAATATAATTTTAAAAAATTAACATTTATTTATTTTTGAAATACCAAGAGAGACAGAGGAGAGACAGAGCGTGAACAGGGGAGGGGCAGAGAGAAAGGGAGACACAGACCCTGAAGCAGGCTCCAGGCTCTGAGTTGTCAGCACAGAGCCCAACACGGGCTTGAACCCATGAACTGTGAGATCATGATCTGAGCCGAAGTCGGACATTTAACCCACTGAGCTACCCAGGAGCCCCAAAATGTAAATTTTAATTATGATTTTAACATAACCACTTTTAAATATTATGAGTTAATATTGTAAAAATTAATACTTACTAGCATATTCTTTTGTTACAGTGTAACTTTTATGTGAGAGAACAGCAATTCTGTCTTGCTTCTGATTGAACCTCTAGAATAGAGTCTTAATTTCCAAACTCTTGACATTCTGAATAGGATAAATCTTTGTTGTAAGGCACTGTCCTGTGCATTGCAGGATACTTAGAAGCATCCCTGTCCTCAATGCAGTGTCAACTCCTACTTGTGACACCAAAAACTTCTCCAGACAATGCCAAATGTCCCCTGAGGGACACAGATGTTCCCACTGAGAACTGCTGTACAGTATAGTCATTGGAAAATATTAAGTACTTACACATTTATATTAACTTTTAACTTTTGATATTTGTGTACACATAATTTATTTATATAAATGACTAAAAACAATAGCATTCATTGACTTAGTGATAAGAAATCTAAGAGGCCATCATTCAGGATTTTGTCTATCATAGAAAAACTGAATAATGCTTTGGAGTCACAATTGGAAAACTTCAGTTGAGATATCTGCTAACATGAAGTAGTAAATCGGCAGGCCATCCTGACATTATTTGTCAGATAATAGTGTTTAGAACAAACACAGTCCAAGTTTTACATGGATGCTCTACAAGTCTTAGGTAAAAGAAACTGTGAAGAAAATATACCTATAAATTATTGGAGACAAATCAAGGTGATTAAAGCACCTGGGCTGGTTGTACACATTAATCTTCACTAATTCCTTAAATTCTAATTTAACTAAACATAGGTTACCTTTCTTTTAAATTTATTAGCTTTGTCAGCAATTGGGTGTACTATTTGATGCTGTTGCTAAGAAATAATATGGAAAAAAAGATGGGGAGAGGGGTACCTTTCTCCTCAAATTACAGCAAGAACACAAGACCAAGAGTAATCAGTTTGAGTTATAGCAATTTTCTTACTTTTACTAATGAACTACTGAATACAAAGATTATGTTATTTATATTATTTGTACATACAAAAAATATGGATTACTGAATTCTGATAGTCTAAGGTAGTGAAAAAACTTATTAAGTAATGTAATGTACTACCATGAGAAATAAGTAACATTCTAAATTGAAAAGTACTTACGTTTATACAAAAAAGCCTTCTCTTGAGAAAAAATACTAATTTTGAGTGCTGCAGCTAAACACAGCTATTGAAGAGAAATAAAATATGCTGGTCATTTCAATGGCTGGCAAGTTTGTACTTCAGATTTCTTTGGCTATGTTTCATCTAATCTCAGGTCCTCAAATGAGAAGTCATTTCTCCAACTGACTCACAGTTCTCATAATATTGCAAATTACAGGAAGAGTATCAGCAAATCTGAGAATTACTAATGTGTATATATGTATACTGAGATACATGCATATACAATAAATAAATATATTTTGTAAAAATATTTTTATAAGTATGAATTATTTGCAAAAATGCATCTCCTAAACCCTTATACTACCTTTGTAAACCATGAAAAGTATCTTACGTTCAATATGTGTCTAAAACATTTACTTAGTCTCATCTCCAAGGTCTTTCCTAGGTTCCAAAGATACAAAGATAAAGTAACATCTTTGCCTCTAACAGATGGAAATTTAGAGAAACTCATTAGCTAGTGGTTTAAAAAAATCTTAAGAGAACTTAATAGATTTTAAATGGAAAAATTAATCTACATTGAAGATATGCATATTCTGGTGATTTAAAAAAAAAAAAAAAGAGCATGTTTGGTATCAGTGAGAGTAGTACCTAGCAAAATCATTTCAGATGGGATAAAAATTAGGAAGTTCTACAGTGTTAAAAAAATACATTAAAAGGAGAAAGGTAATAAATTGATATTAAATGTGAATTTGAATTATTATTTTCATACATATTAATTTTAGCTAGTGCTGGTAAATTACTAATAGATCACCCTTATTTCTCTCTCATCATACAGCACAGCCTTCATCAAATACTGTTTACTCTATGTTCTAAATATATGTAGACTCCTTTCTTATCACCCCTACTGGTCCAACTACTGTCACTGCTAATCTGGTGTGGTGGCCAGGAAAATATGCATATCCAAATTCCCACTACAGGAAGCTAACTGAAATAGTTCCAACTGCCACACTTAGAAATCCCAATATACATTTGTGCTAAACCATGCTTTCCATAGGCTGCTCCCAGCCAATGACTGCACACAGCAGGGATTTAAGGCAGACACATTCCTGAGAGATGTGGGACTCATGTCACAGGTGACATTGAGTCTATAATTGCCTGTCAATCTTTCCAAAACTTTCACTAAGATCACAAAGCAATCCAAGAACAACTTTTCTGTCTTCCTGGTTTCCTTCCCTCCCTTTCTTCCATCTTTCACAGAGGTCAGATCTTCAGTCTTTTGGCTCTTACAGCCCCCCACTAGTCCCCTTCCATTTTCTCTCACAGATGTTTCCTTAGATAAAAATCTGTTGTACATGGAATTCTGTACATTGACATCTACTTCTCAGAAGACCTGAGACAACACAGAAGGATTATTTAAATAATATCCTACATGATCTCCCTCTTTATACTTTCATTTCCCAACAGAATATTCTCAACAGCCAGAATTATCTTTAAAAATGTAATTTGGAATGTTACTTTTCTATTTTATCCTCCCATAGCTCTTCTGCTTACTCTGAGTAAGTGCCAAAGTCCTTAAAATGACTTATAAGATCAGGGTCCTCATCCATGCTATTCCATCATCAGGGAATGCTATTACCAAATAACCACATGACTCACTTCTTCACCTATTTCAAGCTTTTACTTGAATTTTAGCATCTAAATGAAACTTTCTCTGAACACCCTTTTCAAAAAAATAAATTTCCCTGTCTTCAGACACTTTTTATCTGCTTTTCCTGTCATCCACTGAAAGACTGCAGCAGCTTTCTCTCTGTCTGGTTGCCTGGCAACACAGAGCTGCAACTAATGGAACTAGTCCATCCTCCAAACTTTACTCCTAGACTTAACCTTCATGAAAGTCTCCAGGTTATGACCATAGGTATGCAACTCCTTTGGGCATGTGATTTCAGCTGAAGATAGTTTGATCTCCCTGGAAAAACCACTTGATGATAAAATCCCTGAACTACATGTTCAGATTCTACCTGTCCCCTAGAGTTCTTTTTAAATGTGGAACAACAAAGGAAGACAGTCATTCTTTTGGATTACGGCTCAGTCAGCATAATACCAAACCTGACTGATGTTCACCTTTCTGAACACAACAGAAGTCTTCAGGATCTATTTGTCATTTCACTGCTAATCTTTTGCCTATGAATCCTACTCTACATCATATGAAACGTGGTGATTATCAAAGCCCTTTTGTTAGACAATTTTTCAACATACTGTATATATATTTTTATATCGCATAATATTTGGCTCCCTAATCTGGAGTGTAAGATCCATGAAGGCAGAGATTACTCTGCCTCTTTCCTTTTTTTATTTTATATTCCCAGTCCTACAATACAGTAGTCACTTTAGAAATATGTTTTGAAGAAGGAATGAAAATATGGAAATATGGATAAACTGAGTAAGTATAAAACATTGTAGGCAAAATCTTTGACCAAAATTTTATGAATTTTAATAAAAAGTATATATGTATATAAAGTATATACATGTATATATATATAACCCATATGTGTGTGTGTGTATATATATGTATGTGTATATATGTATATGTGTGTGTATATATGTATATGTGTGTGTATATATGTATATATGTATACATGCATACACATATATACACATTTATTTACAATTCCATATATATATATATATATATATATATATATATATATATATAATGAAAAGAAAGTTAGGAATTAAACTGATAAACTGAACAAAGACAAAAAGTTCATATCCTACATGCATGGAGTTCAAATAATCTGGTAAGAATATATATTATAATAAATGGATTTTTTTAAGCATATATGGAAGTGCATATACCTTTTGAAGTTAGTGTTTTTGTTTTCTTCAGATAAATACCCGGAAGTAGAACTGCTGGATCGTATAGTGGTTTTAATCTTTTGAGAAACCTCTATACTGTTTTCCATAGACTGTTCCAATGTATGTGTCCAACAACAGTGCACAGGTTCTCTTTTCTCCATATTCTTGTCAACACTTGATTTTTTTTTTTTTTTTGTCTTTTTGATAATAGCCATTCTAACAAGTGTAGAATGATATATCATTGTGGTTTGGTTTGGCATATACCAGTTGGCCATCTGTATGTCTTCCTTAGAAAAGTGTCTATCCATATCCTCTGCCCAATTTTAACTGGGTTTGTTTGGGGTTTTGTTATTCAGTTGTATGAACTCTTTGTATATTTTGGATACTAAACCCTTATCAGATATATACTTCACAAATATTTCCCCATTCAGCCTTTTCATTTTGTTGATAGTTTCATTTGCTGTTCAGAAACCTTTTAGTTTCATGTGGTCCCATCTGATGTTTACTTTTGTTGTCTCTGATTTTGGTGTCAAAACAAAAGAACTCATTGCCAAATACTATGTCAAAGAGTTTACCACCTATTTTTTCTTCTAGGAGTTTTATAGCTTCAATCTCTTGTAAAAGTCTTTAATCCATTTTAAGTTATTTTTTATATGTGGTGTAAGATAATGTTTCAGTCTCACTCTTTTGCATGTGAATATCCAGTTTTCCCAGTCCCATTTATTGAAGAGACTATACTTTCAATTACATCTCAATAAATCCAGAAAAATTTTAAAATAGAAAAAGACCAACAATAGCAAAATAAAATAAAATAAAATAAAATAAAATAAAATAAAATAAGAGATATGAAAGTAGTGGCTCTACTAATAAAGCTGGGTAAAATAATAAAATTATTGTTGTATATGTTTTAATATTGAACAAAATAATATCATCTTAATTAAAAAATACATACTGCTAAAACATTATTACAATAAAAACTGTATTAAATTTAATATATATGTAAATGAAAGTTTACTTAAGCAAGGATAAGTCCAAATAAAAATATATAATCATTCTTTTTAATAATAAGTCCCAAAATAATACTGTTTCTTTTCTTAAAAAAAAAAGTGTTTACTGGGGTCTCTGGGTGGCTCAGTTGGTTAAGCATCCAACTTTGTCTCAGGTCATGATTTCACCGCTCCTGAGTTCCAGCCCCAGGTCTGGCTCTATGCTGACAGCTGGGAGTCTGGAGCCTGCTTCAGATTCTGTGACTCCCTTTCTCTCTACCCCTCCTCCATTCACGCTCTGTGTCTCAAAAATAAACATTTAAAAAATTATTTTAAAAAATGTTTATTTATTTTTGAGAGATAGAGCGTGAGTGGGGGAGCAGCAGGGAGGTGGACAAAGGATCTCAAGCAGGCTCTGCCCTGATGGCAGTGAACTCCCTGCAGGGCTCAAACTCAGGAAAAACAAGATCATGACCTGAGTCAAAATTGGATGCTTAACCGACTGAGCCACCTAGGTGCCCAATACTGTTTCTATTATTGCTGACAGAGATTGAGTTTTTCAATCTTGAAAGGTATGAAAAAAATCAGTAAACTTTTCTGCATGCTGATAACAAAACAGAGGATATAAAACATACATAGGAAGATAAACCTTCTATAAAATATAAATACTTAGATTTGATAAACTATTAAAATTTGATTTTACTTATACTTTACATTTTTATAAGTACACCTAATGACACAAATGATTCCCTCTTTTTTTTATTGTGTACTCTAATAAAAAAGAACATGGTATGTGTGACATGTGTATACACACATATGCACACACCACACACATATTGATACGTAGATAGACCCAGAAATGCAGGAAGGCAAAATAATTAAAAGAAAAAAAATCAATATTGATAAAGCAAATTGTTAAGAGCAAAGCTCTATCTCTATCTGTTATGAATATTTATGCACTAAAATATAATGTGAATATTTCTAAAATATAATCTGTTTAAATAAATTGAAAGCCAGACAATAACAAATTGTCTACACAATGTCTTCAGTCATTATTCAGGGAAAGAAAAAAAAATAACATTTTTATGTATATATGCATATATATATATCATATAATTATTACACTTATTTCAAAAGATTTCAAAAGTCAATAACTAACCATTCATACAGTAAATCTTACAGATTTCATTATCAAAGCAAAGCAAAATTATTTAATAAATTTAAACAGAAATAAATTTAAAAACAACAGAAATTAGAATTGGCCAATTATCCCAAGAGATAATTTCTTGAATTGACCAAAAGAATTAAGAATTTTTAGGGCATAGCTCAAAACAAATAAAAAGAAAAAAACAAAGGACAACAATATCCACGCAGCACTTAATCACAGATACTCAGAATTATCACCACTCTATACTTAATGGATTTTAAAATGTTTTAATATTGGATAATTTTCCAGAAATGTACATAATATCAAAATTCATCAAGAAGAGTTATAAAGTATAAAGACAGCTATAAATCAATGAAGACATTGGCCAAATTTATTTCTCGAAATATGCTGTGATCTTGACAGATTTAAGAGCAGGAGTTAGCATATTTGAAGGTGTATTAACAGCATGTGATGGATTCACTTGCAGAGAACAGAATCTATGCCAGCTATTTCCATGGGAATAATAAATCATAATGTATTACAGATTCATTGAATTGATTTACAGAATTGTACAGGTATTGTAAAAACTAAAAAAATTAGAAGTTTGCTTAGCTTCTAGGAACAACTCCCAGAGCCACAGTGCCACCCTAGAATTTTCTATCCTGATATAAGCTGGAAAGTGTTTAATCAAGAATCTGTCTCTGAAGTATTATTTCTAAGATTATGCCTCTTCCTCCATGACATGGAGCATGAAATGGGTATTCGGCATTTTTCTCTTTGCCCATATGAAGTTAAAGGTTTGATAAAAGCAACTCTGATACAGCTCAATAGTAAAACCTAATGGTTCTTGGACTATGCTTGCTAATACAGAAAGGTCAGTCATCAAATTAATGGTCTCCTTCTCATAATGCTGTATTTCTATACTATAAAACACCTGTATATTTACCTTATTGGTGCAACCTACATCACATTTGAAAATATAAATCCAAGAGAATATGATATATATTCTTCCATGCCAAAAAACCCAAAATATAACAAAGCTCTACAACACAGAAAAAAAGGGAAAGGTGATACAGTTAATGAGCTAGTGGAATGATTTTCAACATTTTGATCCAAAAAATGCTTCATATGTTAAAGTATCTTTTGAGGATTCCAAAAAACTGTTGTTTAGGTTGGTTATATCTATAGATAGTTTATATGAAAAAATAAAACTGAATTTTGAAGATATTATCTTATTTTGAAATTTATAATTATATATTGCAAATTGGAATTTACAAACAGATGAAAAACTGAGATTTTTAAAGATATGGGGACTTTCACACAATGTTTATTAGGGATCACCTAAGTGTCTATTTAATATGGAATGTTAATTATTGGAAAGAATATAAAATAGTTCCTTGTACATAGATATGGGAGAAAAGCAATGACTCAGTTGAACTGAAAAGTTGAATTTTAAAGTAACATATATATGATGAACTTGCTTTTATGTTATTCAACAGAAGAAAATACATGTGCATATGTTTAAATTTAAGGAAGTGATGTCAAGATATATAACACATTATTAATAATGGTGTTATTTGCACATAAATTACTTTAAATATTGATTCCTAAAAGAACTCATAATATTCAAGTGATTTATCCTCACAGAAGAGGTTTGTTAGGCAAAGGATGCATATAGCAATAGCAGAAGAGATATTTTTATCAAAAGGGGTTTAGAGATCTCAAGAGGACATTTATCTTTGGCCTTCCTCTCCTGCATCACATGGGATTCATGTTGTCTCCAGGCTGTAAACAACCATTGATGTATGTGTGAAACATCGAGGTACCATGAAACCCAATATCAGCTCAAGGTGGGAGTTTCTTTTTTTTTTTTTTAAGATTTTATTTTATTTTTAATTTTTTTTAAGTTTTTGTATTCATTTTGAGAGAAAGAGAGAGAGAGAGCATGTGAGTGAGGGAAGGGCAGAGGGAGAGGGAGAGAGAGAGAATTCCAAACAGGCTTTCTGCTGTCAGTGGCAGAGTCCAAAGAGGGCTAAATCCCTTAAACCCTGAGATCATGACCTGAACTGAAATCAAAAGTTGGATGCCTAATTGAGCCACTCATGCATCCCCAAAGATTTTAAGTAGTCAAGTAATATCTATACTCAATGTGGGGCTCAAACCTACAACCCTAAGATCAAGAATCACATGCTCCCCAGCCTGGCACCCCCACAAGGTGGGGGTTTCTTACACCGAGCTTGAAAATTAAATACTTTCCAGTTACCTAACCGGCCTTGAAAATCAAATCCCAATAGGCGTCTCCAAAATCAGGTGTAAATAAAAAAATCAGAATTACATACCCTGTCCTGAAACAATTACTGACTGAAGATACAGAAAGTCATTTCTCTTTGATTAATATATTCCATGCAGTTAGCCAAAGGTCACCATTATACTCCAGGAACACAGGAGCTAAGCATGTTGTCAATCTATACCAGCTGAAATTAATCCATACAATACCACTATACTCATAATCCTTGGTCAAGGCCTTCCCATGGTGAAGAGTTTTTCATCTTCATTTAGTACAGTTTTATATGTTTTACAACAGTGATATAGTACAGAAATCAATAACACTCAAATGATCAAACTGAACATTCGTATTAATTAATGAGTTGTGTGTATTGATTAACAAAAACCAAAAAACAAAACAAAAACAAAACAAACAAGACATGCTCTAATTCCCGATTAAGTTTTCTTACATTGTTGCACCATATTAACAATTGACTTACACTCTTCACCTACTATAATTTGGACATTCTAATAAGCTTGAGCTGATAGATTTACTACCATATTAAATTTTTATTTCCTTTTAAAAATGACTAGGAAATTTATCAAAATGTCTCTGTAACTGCAAACTGAGTAAGAGACATACACTTTTACATACATTATGAATATAATTTTATTAAAAGAATATATGTACAGGCTTCTGCTTCCACTTATGATGTAGAAAGCTGCAAATAAGGTCACTTTAATCCTAAATATGACAAAAGCTGTATAGACTACAAAAATTATAACTTTTCTGTAGCTGTTAGTAAGCAGTGGTCATAAGACAGACATGTAATCTGATTTTCAAAGAGACAAAAGCTCCCCTAAGGAGAAAATGGACACACTAACATTTCATCTGAGACACAGAGTAGGAGGAAAAGATACCAGCATCCATGCAGGGATAAGAAATAAATCAGTTAAAATGTTAATGAACCACTAAAGTTTATAGATGGGTAGCGTATCAATGCAGGATATTTTGGGGCTCCAGACACACTGTGTGTTTGCACTCTCCCACATTTTTTTTCCACAGAACCCCACCAGGTGCTCTCAAGAAATATAAGGTGCAGAGCAAGTTGTCATAAAAAGCATGTTCATGTAGGCAGGAATTGATCAACTACTTGGAAGTAGCAGGGACAAAAACTGCACACTTCCCAAAACCCTTCTTCGTCAAAATGCTGGGTTACAAACAAATTCTCTCAAAGGGATTAATCAGCTATGTGAAGGAGAGGCACCTATCCTTGCCACTTCCTCTGAATCCCACCTCCTTAAGCTAGTGGAAACTGGAAAGAAAACCTGCAACCCTTTCCCCCTTTTATCAGGGCTCGAAGATGTGTTGCAGTTGGAAGAAGAGTGTAAAAGTAACTCTATTCCTTGGTGTGAATAAGGAAACCATCTTACTCATAAAATACAGTGATGGATAGTTTATATGTCAACTTGGCTAACCTTTATACCTAGTTATTCAAAAACACACTAACTTAGATGTCCCTGTGAAGGGGTTTTGTGGGTTTGATGAACATCTACAATCATTAAGTGCAGGAGATTATCACCAATAATCTGAGTTTATTGAATGGATTCATCCAATCATATGAAAAGCTTCAAGAGAAAAACTGAAGTTTCCTGAGAAGAAAAAACAAACCTGCCTGTGTATTGCAGTCAGGCCCTAAGAATTACTGGTCTCCTAGCCCGCCTTACAAATTGTGTACTTCCTAGTCAGTCCACACAATCACATAAGTTAATAACTTTCAATAAATCCTTTTTATATATACATATGTTTCCTACTGCTTCAGTTTTCTGGTAGAACCCTAACACAGATTTTGGTACTGAAAGTGGTTCTAGACAAAGATAATCTTTTTTTTTTAAATTTTTTAACCTTTATTTATTTTTGAGACAGAGAGAGAGTATGAACGGGGGAGGGTCAGAGAGAGAGGGAGACACAGATTCTGAAACAGGCTCCAGGCTCTGAGCCATCAGCACAGATGCCTGACGCGGGGCTTGAACTCACGAACCGCGAGATCATGACCTGAGCTGAAGTCGGACGCTTAACCGACTGAGCCACCCAGGTGCCCCTAGACAAAGATAATCTTATGGATGAGTTTTCTGAGTTAGCCCTATTTTTTCTGGAATTGGGTCTCTAGTATGATTTAAAGGCACTAAAGACTCTTATTTCCAGTGGTGAAGAGGACATTGGTAGTTCATGGCAGGACCTTGCAAATTACTGCTGATTCTACTTACTGTGAAGTGAGACAACAGGCCCATACCCATAGAATTCACTAATTTTATAAAGTTTTTCATCACCCTGAAACAACTGGCTTGATAAAAAGCTGTGGTATGACCTTTTGAAAAGTGAAATACAGTGCTAGCTACCTGAAAATATCTTGCAGGGATGGGACAATGCCCTCCAGAAGGTTGTATATATTCTAAGTTTGTGTCCCATATATGGTGCTGCTTCTCTCATTACCACAATTCTCAGGTCCAGGAGTCAAGGGATAATCACTACTACCACTAGTGATCCACTAGAAAAATTTGTACTTGCTGTCTCCATAACCATATACACATCTGACCTAGACGTCTTACATCCAAAGAGTAGAATGCTGCCATTAGGAGACAGCAGCGATTCCGTTAAAGTAGAATTTAAATTACATGTACACTTAGGGTCTCTCCTGTCCTTGAATTAACCAGAAAAGTAAGGAATTACTGAACTGACTGAGGTCATTGATCCTGATTACCAAGGGAAAACTGAAATGCTAGTATGTCATGGAGTAAGGAATAATATGTCTGGAATACAGGACATCTCTTAAGGGATCTTTTAGTAGTTCCAAGTCCTATAATTGAAGTCAGTGAAAAACTACAACTCAATTCAGACAGTACTGCTAATTGCCCAGACTCTTTAGGAGTGGTTTGACTGATCCCACGAGGCAAAGAACCTTGACCAGCTGAGGTGCCAGCTAAGGCCAAAGGAAATACGGAATGAATGCATAATGGAAGAAGGTAGTTTAAACACCAGCTATGACCATGTAACCAGTTGCAGAAACAAAGCATATAACTATTATTGATATTTCTTCCTTACTTTGTTATAAATATTTCTGAATACAAATATTAAGTAAATGGTCTTTTCTTCCTTTTTTATTCCCTTATTATATAATAAAATATATATTAATAACAGCAAAATCACAGTGTTTAAGTTTCAGGATATCAAGAAAAGTGAACATCACACAAAATCTTTGAATTCTTCTCTGGAGAAGGGGTCAGCACATTTTTAATTGTACACACAGAATAGTTGTATTAGGTGGAAATGACTTTGTTATTGTTTTTGTTTGGAGACTGTTTGGTTTAAGCAGGTGTATATGGATGCCAAGTTGATAAAGGATGGACTGTGATGATTAGATATATGTGTCAAATTTCCAAGCTATAGTGCCAGCTATTCAATCATATATGAATCTAGGCTTTGCTGTGAAAATATTCTACAGATGCAATTAATATCTACAATAGCTGACTTTAAGTATAGGAAATTATACTTGACAATCTGGGTGGGCTTCATTCAATCAGATGAAAACCTTTAAACACAATATGGAGCTTTCCTTGAAAGAAGAGAATCTACCTATAGATTATGGTTTTAGCTCCTGTCCAAGAGTTTCTATCCTGCTGATCTGGCCTATGGATTTCAGTCTAGCTTAACCAGATTTTATTTATAAGTATTTATTTATTTGTAAATTATATATAGGCTGAGCTGTCAGCATAGAGCCTGATGCGGTGCTTGAACTCACAAGAAGATTATGAGATTATGACCTGAGCGGAAGTCGGAAGCTTGACTGACTGAGCTACCCAGGCAGCCAGGCAGTTAGAACTGTTAAAGGCAATTTTTTTGGAACCATTAAGTGGTCCTGCAATTACAACTGTCCCATCTGTTGAGTGACCCTTCTCTTTATCAACATTCCTTCCCCAAGAGGGAATTCCTGGATGGCAGCTGCTACTTTACAAGCTATTCCAGTGTCCTTAATGCATGACCAGGCTAAAGTGTTGCCACAGCCTCTTTGGGCCACCCCCAGTCCTCCATCCTGATTGCTGTTGGTGTGAAATAAAAAACAAAGACAAAAAAAACACCACTTTGATGTTCTTCCTTTTTATAATAAAATATATAATAATATGATATAATATGATATGATATGATATGATGATATAATATAATATAATATATATAATATAATATTACAAAACATTGCCTATAAAACAATAATATTGCATATATATTGCATATATAATATATTGCATAAATAATATAGTGCATAATATATTGAATGTATAATAACAATACTGCTTCATTTTCTGTAGTAGAACCCTGACTTATACAGATACTCTACATAAACCAAAAAAATTGTTCTTTTTAAAAAAAAAATAATGTTTATTTCTGAGAGACAGAGACAGACAGCATGAGCAGGGGAGGGGCAGAGAGGGAGACACAGAATCAGAAGCAGGTTTCAGACTCTGAGCTGTCAGCACAGAGCCTGATGTAGGGCTCAAACCCATGGATCACAATATCATGACCTGAGCTGAAGTCAGATGCTTAACTGACTGAGCCACCCAGGCGCCCCAAGGAAAACTGTTCTATCCCTGGTGGAGAAACGTAAAACGCCAGCCCAAGACCACCAACCGATACAAGAAAGAATTTGGCTGCCACAAAGTAAAACAAGAATTTTGAGAAATTCCCATGCCTGCAGCTCAAATCCACCGGGCATGCCTGAGACTGAGACTGGACCAAAACAAAAAAGAAGCCCTATTTTCATAATACAAGCCTAATATGGTGTAACAGGTAACACCAGTCTGCTGCTGGAGAGGTTTAAGGGTGTGGACAGAAATCTTCTGAGGTACAAATGTGGAGAAATGGTTGAAGGCTGAAAGTAAAGTGCTACCACTGAATAAAACTTTCAGGATTACCTGGGCCAAATCTTATCACAAAGTAATATACTACTACTGGAGGAACATATAATCTATGGATCCTGAGGATAATAACAGCAAAGCCAAAACCAGAAAAAAAAACTAAATATAGCTCAACCTCTCACTAGATGGACTCAACTCCACCACACAAGCTGCTTTATAGATAAAGGGGTCTCTACTCTCTATATATGAAAAAAAATTACTATTAGGGGTGCTTAGGTAGCTCAGTTGGTTAAGCATCTGACTCTTGATCTCTGCTCAGGTCATGATCTCACATCCATGGGATCAAACCCCACTTTGGGCTCTGCGCTCAGCATGGAGTCTGCTTAAGATACTCTCTCTACCCCTACCACCTGCTCATGTGCTCTCTCTCTCAAAAGAAAATAATATTATTAATATACTAGAGGATTTACAGGAAAAGATATATAACATCCATTAACAAATGAGGAATCTCAGTAGAGAGATAAAAATATAAGAACAAAGTTTGCTTCCCTCATTTTTGCCTATGATCATTTTGTATCTTTAATTCCACATATGAGTGAAATTATACGGTATCCATCTTTCTCTGACTGACTTATTTTACTTAACATATTTTCTAGCTCCATCCATGTTGTTACAAATGTCAAGATTTCGTTCTTGCTATGTGTGTGTGTGTGTGTGTGTGTGTGTGTGTGTGTGCGCGCGCGCACATATACCACATCTTCTTTATTTACCAAGTCAAACTCCAAACCATAGATAGCAAACTGAGGGTTACCACAGGGTATTTGGTGGGATGGGTAAAATGAGTGATGGAGAGGGGGAATGCACTTGCTGTGATGAGCACAGGGAGTTGTGTGTAAGTGCTGAATCATTAAATTACACACCTGTCACTGATATCACACTGTGTAACATAAATAAAATTATATGTATATATATATGTGTGTGTGTGTGTGTGTGTGTGTATACATATATATATATACACACATATATACATAAATGCAAAAAAGAATTATTAGGGAACAAAATAACCTATTGTGTCAGCAGTAAATTATTACTTCAATATCTTCAAGTAGGCTTTCCATAACTAAGTACATAATAAAGTCAGAGAGAGGGAGAACAGAAATTATTCAAACTGAAACATAAAAAAAAAGAAAAACAGAACAGAATATACAAGACCTGTTGAACGCTATCAAAAGGTCCGATATGTAGGTAACTGGAGTCCCAGAAGGAGTGAGGATGTATCAAAATACGTATTTAAAGAGAAAACACTCAATAATTTTACAAATATACTAAGACTTTAAAAAAAATCCAAGAAGCTCGAAGAACCCCCAAGAAGGGTTAAAAACTCCCCTATACATACATCTTATATTTGAACTACTACAGACCAAATATAATAAGAAATTATTGCAAGTATTCAGAAGTAATAAAAAAAGAAAGATTATATTCAGTGGAACAAAGCTAAGATTTACATTGAATGTAAATTCATTCATTTCATTCACTGTGCATGTCAAAAAAAACCAATAAGTAACATCTATAACCTTAATCCTAGAATTCTTTACCTCGTGAAAATATATTTCAAAAATTATGGCAAAATGAACACTTTTACAGCAAATCAGTGCTATAAGAAATATAAAGATAGTTCTTCATTCAGAAGCAACATGGTAGAAGGCAGAAACTTGAATGTACACAAAGAGATGAAGAATTCCAGAAATGATAAAAACAAACATTAATGTAAATATTTTTGTAGTTTTTAATCTTTCCAAAAGGAAATGAGCTCTTAAATGAAATATAAAGTAGCAAGTAACAGTAGTGTGTTTGCATGTTACATAGCTTATGTAAAGCTTGTGCCAGCAGAGGTACACAAAATGAGAGTGACTAATCGGACGTACATTGTTTAAGGTTTTTACTGTTTATTTAAGTGGCATAATATCATATGAAGGTAGACTGTGTGATATGTTAAAGTATATATTGTAAACACTATATTGTCAACACTGTGTGATATGTAAAGTGTATATGGTAAAATTAAAAAAAGAGGAATGACAAAAAATCCAATAGTTAAAACAAAATGGAATTTTTTTTTTAAAAATGTAACTCAGAAAAGTCAGAGAAAAAGGAAAGGGAAACAAAAAAAAAACATATCCAAGAAAAAAAGGAAAGAATAACTAGTAAGATGCTAGATTTAAATTTATCCATGGCAATAATTATATTAAATTTGAATTAAATGGCAGGGGTTGCAAGTTTGGATTAAAAACATGAGAACCCAAATATATACCATCTATGAGAAATTCATTTTTAAATTGTTTTAACATTTATTTATTATTGGGAGACAGAGAGAGACAGAGTATGAGCATGGGAGGGGCAGAGAGACAGGAAGACACAGGATCTGAAGCAGGCTCCAGTCTCTGAGCTGTTTGCAAAGAGCCCAAAGTGGGGCTTAAACTCACAAACTGCAAGATTATGACCTGAGCCAAAGTTGGACACTTAACCTACTGAACCGCCCAGGCACCCCAAAATTTCAGTCTTAATATAAAGAAAGATTGGTGAAAACCCAAAATAGGGTAGAAAATAAAGAGAATGGAAAAAATAAAAGAATCCTGGAATGTTTATATTAATACATAAAGTAGACATCAGAACAAGAATATTAACAGGGGGATAGAAAGGCACTGTATAATTATAAGAAAGAGGATTCACCAAGAAGACATAACAATACTAAATGTTTAGATACTAGCAACAGAACTTCTAAATACATGAAGCAAAAAAAAAAAAAAAAAAAAAAAAAAAGATTGAAGAAAATAGACAAATTGACAATTACAGTTCAATTCTTCAACACTCCTCTCTCAGGAATCAATATAAAAGATACAAAGAAAATCAGAAAGCATACAGAAATCTTAAAAACACTATCAGTCAATTAGACTTAATTGAAGTTTATAGAGGAGAGAGGGGAAGATGGAGGCGTAGGAGGACACTGGGCTCACCGCGTCCTGCTGGTCACTTAGATTCCACCTACACCTGACTAAATAACCCAGAAAACCACCAGAAGACTAGCAGAACGGATTCTCCGGAGCCAAGCATAGACAAGAGGTCCACGGAAGAGGGTAGGAAGGGCGGAGAGGCGGTGCACACTACACGGACTGGCGGGACTGAGCCTGAGCAGAGGGGCAGCCCGCCGCAAAGCAGAGCTCCTGAGTCTGCCTTGCAAAAGCGGAGGGGCCGGACGGAGTGTGTTTGGACAGCAAGCGGGATTTAACATCTGGAAGGTTACAAGCGGGATTTAACATCTGGAAGGTTACAAGTTAGGGGCCAGACGAAGTGTGTTTGGACAGCAAGCGGGATTTAACATCTGGAAGGTTACAAGTTAACAGCTCTGCTGGGAGAGCAGGAGGACTGGAGGACAACAATGGGAGGGAGAGTTGTTGAGCCCCAGAAGACTGAGCGCAGCTTGGCAGGGAACAAAGGCGCTCTCCAGCACCATCTCCCTCGCCCATTCCCCAGCCAAAATCCTAAAGGGAACCAGTTCCTCTCAGGGAACTTGCTTGCATCACGCAAACACCCAATGCTGTGCTTCTTCTTCGGATCCATCCCACCAGCGGGTCTGACTCCCTCCCTGTGCCACAGGTCCCCTCCCAAAGCGGATCTCCGAAGGAAAATAGAGCTGAGCCTACCCCTCCCACCCCTGTGCACCTTGCGGATCCACTCCAGCTAATACGCCAGATCCCCAGCACCACAAGCCTGGCAGTGTGCAAGGAGCCCAGACAGACAACGCCACCACTAAATGAATCCCACCCCTAGGAGAGGGGAAGAGAAGTTACACATCAGTCTGACTGCGGCCCCGCCCACCAACGCAAGTTATTCAAAACAGCATAGGAAATGTGCCCTGCAGTTCTGCACCACTCCAGGGACTATCCAAAATGATGAAACTGAAGAATTCCCCTCAAAAAAACCTCCAGGAAATAAAGAGAGCTACAAAACTGATCAAAAACGATTTAAACAATGTAACAGAAAGTGAATTTAGAATAATAGTCATAAAATTAATCGCTGGGCTTGAAAACAGTATACAGGACAGCAGAGAATCTATTACTACAGAGATCAAGGGGCTAAGGAACAGTCAGGAGGAGCTAAAAAATGCTATTAATGAGCTGCAAAATAAAATGGAGATGACCACAGCTCGGATTGAAGAGGCAGAGGAGAGAATAGGTGAACTAGAAGATAAAATTATGGAAAAAGAAGAATCTGAGAAAAAGAGAGATAAAAAAATCCAGGAGTATGAGGGGAAAATTAGAGAACTAAGTGATGCACTAAAGAGAAATAATCTACGCATAATTGGTATTCCAGAGGAGGAAGAGAGAGGGAAAGGTGCTGAAGGTATACATGAAGAAATAATAGCTGAGAACTTCCCGGATCTGGGGAAGGAAAAAGGCATTGAAATCCAGGAGGCACAGAGAACTCCCTTCAGACGTAACTTGAATCAATCTTCTGCACGACATATTATAGTGAAACTGGCAAAATACAAGGATAAAGAGAAAATTCTAAAGCAGCTAGGGATAAATGTGCTCTAACATATAAAGGGAGACCGATAAGACTAGTGACAGATCTCTCTACTGAAACTTGGCAGGCCAGAAAGGAATGGCAAGAAATCTCCAATGTGATGAACAGAAACAATATGCAGCCGAGAATCCTCTATCCAGCAAGTCTGTCATTTAGAATGGAAGGAGAGATAAAGGTTTTCCCAAACAAAAACTGAAGGAATTCGTCACCACTAAACCAGCCCTACAAGAGATCCTAAGGGGGATCCTGTGAGACAAAGTACCAGAGACATCCCTACAAGCATGAAACCTACAGACATCACAATGACTCTAAACCCGTATCTTTCTATAATAACACTGAATGTAAATGGAATAAATGTGCCAACCAAAAGAAATAGGGTATAAGAATGGATAAAAAAACAAGACCCATCTATTTGCTGTCTACAAGAGACTCATTTTAGACCTGAGGACACTTTCAGATTGAAAGTGAGGGGATGGAGAACTGTTTGTCATGCTACTGGAAGTCAAAAGAAAGCTGGGGTAGTCATACTTATATCAGACAAACTAGACTTTAAATTAAAGGCTGTAACAAGAGATGAAGAAGGGCATTATATAATAATTACAGGGTCTATCCATCAAGAAGAACTAACCATTATTAATGTCTATGTGTCAAATACAGGAGCCCCCAAATATATAAAACAATTACTCACAAACATAAGCAACCTTATTGACAAGAATGTGGTAATTGCAGGGGACTTTAATACCTCACTTACAACAATGGATAGATCATCTAGACACACGGTCAATAAAGAAACAAGGGTCCTGAATGATACATTGGATCCGATGGACTTGACAGATATATTTAGAATTGTGCATCCCAAAGCAACAGAATATACTTTCTTCTCGAGTGCACATGGAACATTCTCCAAGATAGATCATATACTGGGTCACAAAACAGCCCTTCATAACTATACAAGAATTGAGATCATACCATGCACACTTTCAGACCACAATGCTATGACGCTTGAAATCAACCACAGGAAAAAGTCTGGAAAACCTCCAAAAGCATGGAGGTTAAAGAACACCCTACTAAAGAATGAGTGGGTCAACCAGGCAATTAGACAAGAAATTAGAAAATATATGGAAACAAACGAAAATGAAAATACAACAATCCAAATGCTCTGGGATGCAGCGAAGGCAGTCCTGAGAGGATAATACATTGCAATCCAGGCCTATCTCAAGAAACAAGAAAAATCCCAAATACAAAATCTAACAGGACACCTAAAGGAAATAGAAGCAGAACAGCAAAGGCAGCCTAAACCCAGAAGAAGAAGAGAAATAATAAAGATCAGAGCAGAAATAAACAATATAGAATCTAAAAAAACTGTAGAGCAGATCAATGAAACCAAGAGTTGTTTTTTTGAAAAAATAAACAAAATTGATAAACCTCTAGCCAGACTTCTCAAAAAGAAAAGGGAGATGACCCAAATAGATAAAATCATGAATGAAAATGGAATTATTAAAACCAATCCTTCAGAAATACAAGCAATTATCAGGGAATACTATGAAAAATTATATGCCAACAAACTGGACAACCTGGAAGAAATGGACAAACTCCTAAACACCCACACACTTCCAAAACTCAAATTGGAGGAAATAGAAAGCTTGAACGGACACATAACCAGTGAAGAAATTGAATCAGTTATCAAAAACCTCCCAATAAATAAGAGTCCAGGACCAGATGGCTTCCCTGGGGAATTCTAACAGACACTTAAAGCAGAGATAATACCTATCCTTCTCAAGCTATTCCAAAAATTAGAAAGGGAAGGAAAAGTTCCAGACTCATTCTATGAAGCCAGTATTACTTTGATTCCTAAACCAGACAGAGACCCAGTAAAAAAAGAGAACTACAGGCCAATATCCCTGATGAATATGGATGCAAAAATTCTCAATAAGATACTAGCAAATCAAATTCAACAGCTTATAAAAAGAATTATTCACCATAATTAAGTGGGATTTATTCCTGGGATGCAGGGCTGGTTCAACATTCGCAAATAATCAACATGATACATCACATTAGTAAAAGAAAAGAAAAGAACCATATGATCCTCTCAATGGATGCAGAAAAAACAATTGACAAAATTCAGCATCCTTTCTTAATAAAAACCCTTGAGAAAGTCGGGATAGAAGGAACATACTTAAACATCATAAAAGCCATTTATGAAAAGCCCACAGCTAATATCATCCTCAATGGGGAAAAACTGAGAGCTTTCCCCCTGAGATCAGGAACACGACAGGGATGCCCACTCTCACCGCTATTGTTTAACATAGTGTTGGAAGTGCTAGCATCAGCAATCAGACAACAAAAGGAAATCAAAGGCATCAAAATTGGCAAAGATGAAGTCAAGCTTTCACTTTTTCCAGATGACATGATATTATACATGGAAAATCCGAGAGACTCCACCAAAAGTCTGCTAGAACTGATACATGAATTCAGCAAAGTTGCAGGATACAAAATCAATGTACAGAAATCAGTTGCATTCTTATACACTAATAATGAAGCAACAGAAAGACAAATAAAGAAACTGTTCCCATTCAAAATTGCACCAAGAAGCATAAAATACCTAGGAATAAATCTAACCAAAGATGTACAAGATCTGTATGATGAAAACTATAGAAAGCTTATGAAGGAAATTGAAGAAGATATAAAGAAATGGAAAAACATTCTGTGCTCATGGGTTGGAAGAATAAATATTGTTCAAATGGCAATACTACCCAAAGCCAGCTACAAATTCAATGCAATCCCAATCAAAATTGCACCAGCATTCTTCTTGAAGCTAGAACAAGCAATCTTAAAATTTGTATGGAACCACAGAAGGCCCCGAATAGCCAAAGTAATTTTGAAGAAGACCAAAGTGGGAGGCATCACAATTCCAGAGTTTAGCCTCTACTACAAAGCTGTAATCATCAACACAGCATGGTATTCGCACAAAACCAGACACACAGACCAATGGAATAGAATAGAAACCCCTGAACTAGACCCACAAAAGTATGGCCAACTCATCTTTGACAAAGCAGGAAAGAATATCCAATGGAAAAAAAGACAGTCTCTTTAACAAATGGTGCTGGGAGAACTGGACAGCAACATGCAGAAGAATGAAACTAGACCACTTTCTTACACCATTCACAAAAAATAAACTCAAAATGGATAAAGGACCTGAATGTGAGACAGGAAACCATCAAAACCCTAGAGGAGAAAGCAGGAAAAGACCTCTCTGACCTCAGCTGCAGCAATTTCTTATTTGACACATCCCCAAAGGCAAGGGAATTAAAAGCAAAAGTGAACTATTGCGACCTCTTGAAGATAAAAAGCTTCTGCACAGCAAAGGAAACAGTCAACAAAACTAAAAGGCAACCAACAGAATGGCAAAAGATATTTGCAAATGACGTATCGGACAAAGGGCTAGCATCCAAAATCTATAAAGAGCTCACCAAACTCCACACCCAAAAAACAAATAATCCAGTGAAGAAATGGGCAGAAAACATGAATAGACGCTTCTCTAAAGAAGACATCCAGATGGCCAACAGGCACATGAAAAAATGCTCAACATCGCTCCTCATCAGGAAAATACAAATCAAAACCACACTCAGATATCACCTCACGCCAGTTCGAGTGGCCAAAATGAAGAAATCAGGAGACTATAGATGCTGGAGAGGATGTGGAGAAACGGGAACCCTCTTGCACTGTTGGTGGGAATGCAAACTGGTGCAACCACTTTGGAAAACAGTGTGGAGATTCCTCAGAAAATTAAAAATAGATCTACCCTAGGACCCAGCAGTAGCACTGCTAGGAATTTACCCAAGGGATACAGGAGTACTGATGCATAGGGGCACTTGTACCCCAATGTTTATAGCAGCACTCTCAACAATAGCCAAATTGTGGAAAGGGCCTAAATGTCCATCAACTGATGAATGGATAAAGAAATTGTGGTTTATATACACAATGGAGTACTACGTGGCAATGAGAAAGAATGAAATATGGCCCTTTGTAGCAACGTGGATGGTACTGGAGAGTGTTATGCTAAGTGAAATTAGTCATACAGAGACAGATACCATATGTTTTCACTCTTATGTGGATCCTGAGAAACTTAACAGAAACCCATGAGGGAGGGGAAGGAAAAAAAAAGAGTTTAGAGTGGGAGAGAGCCAAAGCATAAGAGACTCTTAATAACTGAGAACAAACTGAGGGCTGATGGGGGGGTGAGCTGGAGGGGAGGGTAGGTGATGGGTAATTAAGAGGGCATCTTTTGGGATGAGCACTGGGTGTTGTATGGAAACCAATTTGACAATAAATTTCATATATTAAAAAAAAATAAGCAAAAGCAAAAAAAAACTTGAAGTCTTAGAACATTTCGATCAACAACAGTAAAATACACATTTATTTCAAATGCACTTTGAACATTCACCAAAATAGACGATATTTTGAACCATAAAATAAAATAAAATACAAACTAAAAATCATAAAAAATATTTTGAGACATCCACCCGAAATAAACTAGAAGTTAAAAAAGAGATATACAGATAACGTATAAATACTTCCAAATAAATCATACACTTCTCAGTAATCCATGGGTCAAAGTTAAAGCCACAAAGAAAATTACAAAATACATTGAATTCAATGAAAATGAAATATCATGTATCAAAATCTGTTGAATGCATAAAGCAGAGCCTAGAGAGCTGTGTTAGTTTAGAGACCTTCTATATTTTCTATATAAGCAATAACCGCTTACTTTAGAAAATAAGAGGTTGGTCATATCAATGACCTAAGACCAGAAAGTGACATTTTTACTCATATTTGACTCTCTGAAAGTAATCAATGTAACCCCACTAGAATGTAGGATGATGAAAGATGTAATTTCAACAATTCTACATTATAGAATGAACCATGTATCTGTCAGCAAAATTCAAAGGTTAAGCAGTTTGTTGTCTGAAATTTTTCTACTCTCATTTGGTCTGTCGTAAAATACCCTGAAGAGTTAAAGAGGCACTGACCTTGATATCATCCAATAAATGACCAAAAATAAAGCCTGATTTTAGCTATACACATTCACGAGTCTGTACACCTAGACTAGGGTTTGGAAGAGACCATCTTCTTGAATTTTACAAAAGACCTCCCCATATTCCATAGGCTCATTCCAGCAGCCTATTCCTGGACAATAATTTTGTGTGCGTATGGGATAACCCTTTTATGATATCCTTTCAGGAAACTTAACCCATAGTGATTAAAAATCAGCATATAATTTGGGTCTCCAGATGTGATAGTAAATCTGCCATATTTCAACGCACTGATTCATCACTACTTTCTTCAACAAGTGATAGAGCCAGAGGAAATTTGAAATAAATTGGTTATAACTTTGTACTCCATCCAAAATTAAAAAAAAATTTTTTTTAAATTAAAAAAAATCTGTACTCTGTCCAGAAATTCAAAAGACTTCTATGTATGGACTATGGCTTTTATTTACCCTTTCAATCAAAGTCATACCTTTTGAGAAGAGATACATTATAAAGAGAATACAAATTAAGGTCATAGTCACCCAGAGTCCATAGTTCACATATGGTTCACTCTTGGTATTGTACATTCTGTGGGTTCTGACAAATGTATAATGACATATAACCATCATTATAGTATCATACAGAATATTTTCACTGACTTAAAAATCTGTACTCTGCCTAGTCAACCCGCCTCCCACCCCAACCTCAGGTAACCACTTATTGTACTCTCTCCATAGTTTTCCCTTTTCCAAAATGCTGTATAGTTGGAATCTTATACTATGTAGCACTTTCAGATTGCCCTCTTTCATCAATAATATACATTAAACATTGCTCTATTTCTTTTCATGGCTTAGGGCTCACATCTTTTTAGCACTCAATCATATTCCATTGTCAGGATATACTATAGTTTAAGGTTTATTTATACCGTTTTTTAAAAAGCAAACAAATATGCCAAAGCATCTCTTTATTCTGGGAAGAATAAACTTACTTCTGGCTTCAATTAAAAAAAAAAGTCAGATATTCTACCTAGTAGTGTTCTATCCTCAACTACAGTTCCACAAAAATCTGGTTCAGAATATGGCCCCAGTGAATGGAGAACTCTTTTACATGGCAATGATGTTTATAACGGTTGTTTGGTAAGACAATTCACACACATACCTTATAGAAAACATGACAGAAGAAGGAATTTAAGTCCTTGCAGTTAATGGAGTGTACTTGCAACTATAGTTCAGTTGGTTAAGTGACTGCAGGGAAATCAATTTACTCCACATGACTAGTGAATGCTATTGATATACATGGTAAAGTCTCCACTTATAACACATGTTATAGAAAGAAACACACTCAAAGAACAATTTTACTTCATATCATGTCATTGTGTTTCCAGTGATTTTCTTATAATTCCTACTATCAAGAAGTATAAACAATAGTTTCTGTAGGTTCTATGAGAAACAATGATAGGAGGACTAACCATGGTTTCAAATGGAAGTATAATTGCCTGTGTGGAATCATGTCAATTTCACAAGAGGAGGTAGAAAAGGTAATTTAAGAAAAAACTAATAAAAGGAAACTACTAAGGTTTCTCTTTTAAGTGTTTATGGAAATACTAAATTTGAAAATTCTCTACATTAAAAAAAGACATTACATTTGCATACATGCTGTGTAAATTACTTTGGCATGTTATCCAGCTTTTTTTCCCTGGATAAGGAGGGAAGGTTGATTATTAATTTTGGATTATTAATTTTTTTCTGAAATGGTAAAACAGAACAGCATTTTTTTGCCTTTAGCCATCTAATGTTATTCAGTTTGTTTACCAGTTGGATCATTTGGCATTCCTGTTTGCTCCCATGGTAAGTGGGGAAAGGTTTGCAACACTCTTTTCTGAGGAAATGAAATGCTCTCAAAGGCCTTGCTTAAGAGACAAGTAATTAATGTGAGAAGAGTTTTGTTCTGTGACACTTGAACCTTGGCCTTTCCACTAGAGCGTTTGACAAGAGTGCTAAATCTGGTAGTAGCCTCTGGTTTATCCTATTATGGGTATTTGTGTCCCTTAAGCATTGGACTGAAACCTCCAATTCATTTCCAAGAGACCTTGGACACCGACCAGATGGTAGTTCTTTTAGTTAAAATAAAACTGAATTTAAACTTACGTCTAGATGTGAACTATTCCATAGCACATTTCCTTATGACACATGGTTCTCCTTTACTAATTTTCTTAATATTGTGCCCAAAGAAAACCTACAGTTATAAAAGTTCTAATTTACAAATAATTATATTATTGATAACAAGATAGTCTCTATATTTTAGATGTTACTTTGATATTCTCTACAAATTACTTACTAAAACTCAGTCATACTTTGTTTACTATGTATGAGGCACCTTACATTCATACTACTTAATATTCAGAGTAATCTGAATTACCATCACCACTTTATAGGTGAAGTAACTATAGTTCAAAGAGGTCAATTAATTTTTTGAAAATTCATGGCTACTAATAAGTAGACCCTTGATTTTTACAAAGACTTAGATAAAAGCCCACATGCTCATTCCACTACATTTCAGGTCTTTATAGTCTTCCACCAAAGTACCTTAATCATGCACAGATGTCAATGTTTAGCTTAAATAGCTCCCTGCAAGTTTAACATTTTATGGAAGTCTCATGCTTCACCTTGGAAATGAGTTACATTTTGTATTACAGTATATGATACATTTGCAGTTGTTCTAAAATATATTCAAAATTACTTTCAGCTAATTAGAGATAAATTGATGTTCCCAGATGTTACATTGTTTATTCTGTTATTTTGTCCAATAATTATACAGAGATTTGTACTTCCAAAATTATAGAGATATGTATACCAGTTTGAGAAGCACAAACCCCCACAATATAAGAAATAAATGGTATGAATAAGGCCACGGGGGCAAAAACGGGCTTGGGATTTCTGTGTGAAAAATATGGTATACATGTACCTGTGCCAGGTTCATTAGTGTAGAACCATAAAAAGCAAGAGTTATAGTAATTATTTTTAATTAATTACCTGCCAATTTTATTTGAAAGATGACAGAAAACAACCATTTTATAAAAGCAATTCAATGCAATCCAACATACTCCTTATAAGTGATTAATAAAATGATTAGCATTATGCTAGATGCTAGGATGCTACATTTATTAAAAAAGTTCTTTCCCTCAAGATATTGACAACTTGGGAGAGGAGACAGACACATAAAACTATAATGTGGCTAAGTACCATAATAGAAGGGTATGTAGAGGATACAGAGGGACCATAAAAGAAAGTTTTGTATCTGGGGATGTTGTCTTCCCTAGGTGTTTAAGGATTTGGTACAGCAGAAGGGTGGAGAGTAACACACAGTTACAAAATAGCAGCATGTGTTTAGTGAATGTTAAGTAGTTTTGCAGGCCTGACTGCAAAGGAATGCTCATGCTAGGGAAAAGTGTGCTGGGAGGAATAGTGTGTAAAGTAGAATAAAAATAATAAGGTCCCCTTTAAATATTCACATGGCTTGCTGCACTTTTCTTTCATAAAACTCAATGTCCTTGTAATTACTTGTTCAGTGGCTGTCTTTTCTATTAGACTGCAAAATCAAAAAATGCAAGAGCTGTGTCTTGTCCTTTCCTGCTTAGCACAGTTCCTGACATACAGCATGCATGAGGCTTTGGGAAATCTCCAAAGAATGAAAAGGAACTATGTATTTGATATGGTACATCAGACAGCCAGTGATTGAAAAGTCATAGTGAGGGAACTAGCACATGGAAAACAGTATCTTTAGAAGACCTAACTGGGAGTAATATGAGGGATGGCTTAGGTGGAAGGTAAATGAAGTGTATCAGTTCACACTCAGAACTCACCTCTAGGATGGAGAAAAGCCTGAAGAGAGTAGTGGTAGAACATGTAGAGAAGAAAAGAATGAATGGAGACATATGTTCAAGATAAAATTGTCCTGAGTTTTGAAAGGAAGGGGAAAAAAAGCTGAAGGAAAAACAAAAAACAATAAATAAATAAATAAATAAATAAATAAGACAGAAGGAAGGCTATTAATTTCCAATCTGAAGGACAGGTGGAAAAAGGATGAGTTGGAAGGAAAAAGAGCTAGTTTGGAGGAAGGACTTAACTAGACTTGGTAAGAAATGTGATTTAAAACTACTGAGGTTTGTTACTGAAGTAATTTACCTGCTTAGGATCTTTTGTTGATTAGTTTTATCATTAATATGTTAAAGTCTCCTAGTTTAAAGATAATGCTACAGTTCTTTAACCTTGCTTTACTGATTCATAAATTTTGTTGTTGTTGTTAAGCCACACTTCGTGTGGTCCATTTACCAACAAGGGATTTACATCCTTTGAAAACTGCTTATGTCTTAATTAGACTGCTATTGGGTATGCCCTTGAAAATCTCCTCTGTCTAAACTTAACAATCAACAGTAGTAAAGGAACTTTGGACACCTTCATCACACCATCTACTTTTTTCTTCCTTCCTTCCTTCCTTCCCTTTCTTTCTGTCTGTCTTTCCCTAAGACAACATTTCAAACTCCTTCTCTAGCTTTTTGCTTTATTTTGTTTTAAGAGGGAAAAACCAGTCTGGTATACTACATTTGAAGAGGTTTTTTTGTTGTTCTTGTTTGTTTGTTTGTTTTTTCTTTCCAATTACGAGGTCATGGCGCCTACAGGTCTGAATCAATAGCACAAGCACATCAAGGTTTTTAAGCCCTGGATGAAATGCAGAGGGAGACCAATTCAAAGACTCAATCTCTCTTCAAATGTTTTGTTTCTAAATGACCAAATGAGGATTACAATAATATTTACTTTGCTCTCTCTTATGGTCAGAATTTTTCCAGTTGATTTTTAGAGTACAGTGGATGAGGTTTCAACTTCACTTGCAAAGTAAACTCTTAGCAAAAGAAGAAGATAGATATTTTTAGAGGTGCTAGAAGAACCATAAGTGAAGCCACATTAAATAAGAAAAAAATACAAACCTTTGACAATAAAGTAAAAATAAAATATCCTTTTTAAATTTATTTTGAGACAGAAAGAGACAGAGAGAGAGTGTGTGAATGCACATGAGCAGGGGAGGAGCAGAGAGAGAGGAAGAGAGAGAGAGAATCTTAAGCAGACTCCATACAATCAGCACAGAGTCCCATGTGGGGTCAAACCCATAAACCGTGAGATCATGACCTGAGCTGAAACCAAGAGTCGGCCGCTTAACCAACTGAGCCACTAGGCACCCCTAAAAAATATTTTTTTAAAGAAAGAAGGCAAAATATTAAGAGTGGATGAGTAATTTTTTAAACTGTTGGGACTATGACAGAAAAAAAAAAAGTAGCAAAGACATTTGATTCTAAAAGCTCAAGGAGGATACTTTTCATGAAATGAATTTAGGAAATGGTATAGAGACCTAGAAAAGCGGTACCAAGGCAACATCAATATTTTCCTTATATTATATACAAATAATAAAAAGTGAATATTAAGATGGTAGAGACATATGATTTAAGTGAAATCATATTTCTCTGGATTAAAGTTTATGGTAAATGCAAGTTCCTGCAATTATGAATTTTAAAGAAGTCTGATTCTAATATATCCAAGTTTAGACAAGCTAACATTTATTATACATATTATAAATGTATAGTTCTTATTTATAATATGGAAGAAATTCTTGTTTCTAATTATAAATGCAGTTGGACAAATAGTCCAACCCAGTTTTTATATACTCAAAAAATATTTGTTGATACATAATTTATAATAATCTTTAGATATTGTAAGATTTTCCAATCACACTATACCAATTTAAATTAAATCCGCTGGTAGGAATGGAATATATTCAAACAAGATGCTCTGTGCTGTTCAGACATGATGAATAAGGAAGTATGATGCAGCCTGTAACTCTGGTGCATTTAGAATTGACGCACAGGCGCCAAAGGGGAAGCAACAGGTTCTAGAGCCAGAAAATTTGAGTTCAAGATCCAATAATGACTGGGGCGCCTGACTGGTTCAGTTAGTTAAGCATCCAACTCTGGATTTTGGCTCAGGTCCTCATCTCACAGTTCCTGGGTTCTCTTTCTTTCTCTCTGACCCTCCCCAATATTTGTTCTCTCTCTCTCTCAAAATAAATAAAAAGATCGAATAATGACATCTAAGTTTACAATGTGAAATGGGGGCACCTGGGTGGCTCCGTCAAACATCTGACTTTGGCTCAGGTCATGATCTCACGGTTGGTGGGTTCAAGCCCCGAGTCGGGCTCTGTGCTGACAGTTCAGAGCCTGAAGCCTACTTTCAATTCTGTCTCCCTCTCTCTTTGCCCCTCCCCACTCACACTCTGTCTCTTTCTCTCTCTCTCTCAAAAATAAACAAACACTAAAAAAATGTGAAAGGAATGTATTATTTGTGCATGAGGTTTTTTTTTTTTTTTCATTTTTAACATGAGGGCATTAACACTTTAAGTATATTATATGAAGATTAAAGAAGATAGAAAAAATGAAAGTAAAATAGAACAATATATCATTGTACATAAAACATGTACTTTTTGCCTCCATACTGATCATATTCATGACTTTCTAAAAAGAAAAAAAGTAATAATGGTAGAAAGTTTCATTTTATTTTATACATGCGCACCTAGTTTCCATACCCTAAAATGACAATGGAAGTTGATCCTCTTAATTATCAATAATTACAGTGACCTGCCATTTTATTTCTTAGATTACTGCCTAAATATCTGCTTTGAATCTTGGCCAGGAATCATAGCTCTGCTAGTATACAGCCATGCCCTCTGTTAGTTCCTGCCCACCTAAGCACTCCCCATAGTGTTTAGCTAAACTTGTTTAATCACCTTCTGGCAGAGTCCCCTGTTCATATTTTCAATTAATTGAATTGGAGAGGAAGTATAAATTTTTATTTGTTAATTTCTTGGTTGAGACTTAACAGGATATTTAAGATGTATCCTTAGAAATAAGGAGAGATAAAATTATGGGCCAGATAAGAGGAGAAAAAGGGAGAGTGGTTTGGAATAAATGGTAGATTGGTTGGTATTTAAAAACAAAGGAATCCTCTAATACGCTTAGTTTTTTAATACATGCTCCATTTTAAGAGACAGAATACTGTATATTCTGCTCCATACCAGCATTACTATGGTGGGATTTGGGTTTATGCATACTTTTCATGAGACCCTTGTACACTCATGACTTTCCAGACATGATATGCATAATCCAATGTCTACTCTCCTGGTTCATATCCCTCCCAGGTTACTACAGAATTATACAATCACATGAGAAATATGGAAGCTCTTCTTCCATATGGAAGCACTTACAATACTTGCTCATAGTCACTGGTTAGGTCATGAGTATCAGGAAGGTTCTACATAGACTGGATATGACAAAATTGTAGAACTAGGGAAAATACACAGGGGAGGGGCAACCCTGGAGTTCCTGGAAGTGATGACACAGGGAGAATCTCTAAAAAGAAGGAAAAATAGCCATCAGGTTGATCATGCCATTACTTTGAAAAAGACCCAATCCCTAATTCTCTAATTTCCCCATATGTGGGAAGGATATGTTGGAAATTGAGCAAAATCCTACTTGAGTATATCTTTCTCTTGCCACTGGCAATCATCTTTCTAACACTGCTAGCTTATATATAAAACAGTATCCTGGACATTCTCTCAGGGGTTCTGTGGATTACAGACTGGCTGTCAGAATATGGATAACATCAAGAAGAATACGAAATTTTGGTTTGTAAGCTATTGTTGTTCTAAAAGGAAGAGAGGTGTTACAAGTGGATTATGATAGATAATTATTAAACAGGATTTATCATAGGAAGCTCTGCAGCAAATGCATTTCCCTACAACAAGACTGTATTTTTTACTAGGTATTTTATTAGGTATTCAGATAGGAAAGAGTAAATACAGACTTCAAGGTCTTTTACATACTAATTGAAAGTGTGGCTGGTAGCCTCATTAACTGAAAAATTTCTACCACAGAACTTTCCTACTGGTATTAGAAGGAGACTGATTTTGTGAAAAAGAGTACCATGTGCATCCTCCAGTACTACCATCAGTTACTGGAAAAAATTATTAGTCACCGTGATGATGCTTAAGAGATATTCTAGGACCGAAGTTTAAGCATATAAAGGTCTGTCCAAACTTTCAAATCTATACTTAACGTTAGCAAGTGTTCAAATGTCAGAAAAGTTACGTGTTTAAAGAAGGATCACTACCAATCCTTCTGTACTTCATTTACAAATGTGAAAAGTCTTCAATGCCTACCATGTAGAGAAATGGCCCAGTTACAGGACTTGAGGCATATATTGTGGCAAAAATATACAGCTTCCCTTTTTGTAGAAAAAATAACCTCAATATTCTAGGACAACCTCCACATAATTTTATATCTCAATGTGGATTTTTTTTTCTTGCTCTGGGTTGTGTGTCTTGTCACAACAAACCACCCGCCTTGGCTGGAGAATTAGACATGTAGTTGTGATGAATTTCCTGAAGTGAAACAATCTTTTACTTTAGAAAAACAGAAATAATGTCATGCATGTTCAAAGTGGAATATTAAAAGAAAATATGTGGGGGCGCCTGGGTGGTTCTGTCGGTTAAGTGTCTGACTTCGCCTCAGGTTGTGATTTCACGATTCAGCAGAACCCACTTTGGATCCTCTGTCCCTGCCTCTCTTTCTGACCCTCCTCTGCTTGTCCCACCCCCTCAAAATAAATTAATTAAAATAAAGAGAAGGAATATGTGAATTTAGCAATGAGTACTGTATGAGAAGCTAAATGGAGATAGGAAGTCAAAAGGAGAACAAAATGGAGAAGCAGTTGATAAGAACACAATGACTGAAAGCAGATTCTGGAGGCAAATGTCCTGGGTTTAAGGATGGATTAGCCACTCACTGGTGGGAAGCCTTAGGCATAGCCTTTAACCTCTTGGCACCTGTTACAAACAATACAACAGGTCCAAGGTTTAGTCACTTATGCCAAAGCCCCACATCACCAAACCAAGACTTAAACACAGTTTCAGCTCTCCCAGAAATGGAATCTTAAACCTGTCAATCAGGAACTGCATAATCAGCAGTAGTTAGATAATCTGCCTGATAAACCTCTGCCATCCTCTAAAGGAAAGTGATCTGGCAATAACCAATTGGTGTTTTTTTGTTTGTTTTGGGTTTTTTTTTGTTTGTTTGTTTTTGTTATTTGGCCTCATCCTATTCCTTCCTGCCTATAAAAGTCTTTCATTTTGTACAGTTCTTTGGAACTTCTATCTATCTGCTAGATTGGATGTTGCCTGATTCATGAATTGTTAAGTAAAACCAATAAGATCTTTAAAATTTACTCAGCTGTTTTGTTTTTCATATGCCTTAATTTCCTGAATTGTAATATGGGGATGATAAGAATGCCTGTTTATCAGGGTTTCTATGAGGATTCAATGTGTTAATATTTGTAAAGTACTTAAAAAATTTCTTGTGTATCATAAGAACTATATAGGTATGTTTAACAAAAATATTTACTGAAGTTTGACAAGAGATGCTCTGGATAAAATATGAAGATGAGGAAAATTATCTTTGCCTGAATGGTAATAGCAAACTTTTAAAAAATGCTTTATTTGTGTACTAGGAAATGTGTAGTCACAACATACAATGCTGAGTAGGTATGGATTATTTCAGTTCAGTCATTTTCTTGGAGTCCCTTCAGCTTTCAGACCTTGCTAGTTATACATTGTCCCGTACTCAGGGATCAGTGTAAGTTAGGTCAACACAAGTGTCACTGCCATTGATTACATGTGAGATGGATGCAATCTGAGTACACTGTATTCACCTGGAAACCATAGTGCCCCCAGGACTCAGTCTCAGTTGAGCATATTCAACTCCTGGACGCAGTTTAGTGTAAGCAGGCATGAAACTAATCATAAATGACCTTTCATTTTCAGCATCAGGGATGCTATGTGGCAATATTGTATGATGCTAACATTTACACTCTTGGAGCACTATTCTGATTCTATGAATGCCCGCTTACAGAATATTTTATCCACATTCACATCTGCTATAGTCAAAGAGCAAAGTAGACTTCTATAGATAGAGACAATGTATTACCCTTCATACTCAAGAAGGTGTCTCAAAAAAACCTTCATCCTAGTTGAAAGTATTTAGTCTTTCAGTAGCCAGTTGTCTCTCAAAAGTAAAAATGAGATTTTTCTCAAGCATATAAGCATATGGAAGAGCCAATATGATAAACATAATCACCATAAAATGATTTAAATGATAGTTCCAGGTTAATATTATGCAGCCAGTACATAAAGGGATACAGTTTATTGGTCTTTCCCCCCAAAACTCACAAATAAAATATGCTGGTAAACCTTATATCTTAACTTCAATCTAATTTATTTTCTGCGGGGGTAGGGTATCTGATACCCTAATTGGGAGAAACACCTAAAAGTGTTGTTCTTTTGAATTGAAATGCTCTTTAGAAAAAGACTGGCACTATATTTCCCTGTGTCATTATCATCTATTCATGTGTCTTCCTCCATTTGCCACAATTCTTCCCTTGCTCCATCCATGTATTACCTGTCTTAACTTGACTTTACCTCCATGGATAGGAGTTGCTGGTTTAATCACACTGGCCATGCACAGAGCTGGTAGGAGGAGCACGTTTGTTGGAGTTTCCCTTATTTGCATTCCCAGGAAGAAAGATCAGGGGGCTTCAAAGGTAAAGGAAATTGGGAAATTACTAACCAGTACAGCAATATCTATACTCATTTTATCCACAAGATATGATTTCATTTTCCAGCTCAGTCTTCCTCTAAGAATATATCTAGTCAAATTCAGAGTAATTGAAATAATGTACCAAGTATTAATATCATTCACAGTGAACATATAAGTATTAGAAACAGGTGAAAAATTCACAAAAGAAACAGAAACATGTAAATTTATGTTCCTCAATAGTGAGATAGAAATGTAAATCCATGAATCATTTCTATTTTAGCCTATCAAATTGATACCTATTTTAATAGTGTTGTTTAATAATTACTCAACTGTACACTGGTAGAAATACAAGTATTACAATTTATGACAAAATTCCTTGACGGACATAAATCTCTATTTAAAAAAAAATTTTTTTAACATTTATTTATTTTTGAGACAGAGAGAGACAGAGCATGAACGGGGGAGGGTCAGAGAGAGGGAGACACAGAATCCGAAATAGGATCCAGGCTCTGAGCTGTCTGCACAGAGCCCGACACGGGGCTCGAACTCACAGACCGTGAGATCATGACCTGATCTCGACCGAAGTTGGCCGCTTAACCGACTGAGCCACCCAGGCGCCCCCTCTCTTTATTTGATACAATAATCTCACTGACACTAATCTATTTTAAGAAAGTGATTGGAGATTTTGTCATTCTTTTGTATGTTGAGAAAATAATTTGGCTTTACTTATGCAATGAAAATAAACATTATTAAATAAATAGCTGACTCTCGTTTGCTGGTCTTCTGGATAGCAATAAAAATAATCTCTCTGGTATAATAAATGGTTCTTTCAAGGAAACAAAAAATAATATTTTAACTGACTTTGATAGGCCTTTAGTTAGGAAAGACAAGGACTCCTGTACACTAACAGCATGTGATTATTGCTTAATTGTCTCGTGTGATGAAATGTGTGTTCGAAGTGTCAGGCATAGTCAGAGAGAAATAATGTGTTTGGTAATAAAAAAAAAAAAAAAGTGGAGTTAAGAGTAGAAGAGTAAAGGGCTGGAAAGCAGAGGTGAAGGTGGGGAGGTGGTAATATTCAGTCCCAGAATGGATGCTAGGGAGCCTGGGAAAAACTGTTGACAAGCAGGGAAGTCCAGGTTGTGGGAGTTCCTAAGAATTTTATTGTGGCAGTATATGATGTTCAAGTTTAAATAATTTGCTCTGCCATATGTAATTTTCTCTATTTCCCTCCTTTAACAAAAATCACCCAAACAGAAGAATCTTCTGATAGTAATGATCTGAAGAATGGGACAACTTTCTCAAATTACAGGATACATGAGAAGGGGAAATGTCAGTCACTTAATGACATTGAGAGACTACAGGTAAAAAGAAACTAGAGTGTGAGAAAATACGCCAGTACTTTTCTCAGAAAAGAACTCCAATTTCTCATGGGTTGCAGCAACCTATACTCAGATCTAGTACCATGAGGATTGCAGGGGGAATCTACAGGGGAGTTAAATTTTTAAGAAGAGCACAGTAATTCTCACAGTATTTGAAATAGAGACTTAGGTTATCTTTAGTTTTTATTGTTTCTATTCTTGTCTATTTTTAATCTAATTTTTGCTTTTGTTGTTCATTTCTTTCTAATATTAACATGAAATCCAGAGCTATCTACATTTCTTTTATGCCAATAATAATTTGTAAAACAACCTAAATATGAAAATATTTATAAATTGTAAAAGCAATTACAAGTCTTTCGTATATTGTAGTAATAGGGATTCATGCATTTGTATCTAGTTTATAACAAAGAAAGCTAAAAAGTCACTAGTGGGAAAAAAAGTTACATATAAAATCTTACCTAATAATAAGTTGTACAAAGATCAGTTTTTTTTTTAAAAAGACTTAAAATGTACAAAAATGTTAATAAGAGGCATTATTACAGAAAATTTTAATGCCTTTCTGAATTTTCCTTCTTTTCCTATAGGATAGATATATTCCTGCTATAATCAGATAATGTCATTTAAAAAATCACATTCATCAATATATTCTCATCCTATGGCAAAAGACAAAGGTTTTTGTTTTTCAGTTCTTGCTAACACTTGCTTCATTATTTTTTTTTAAATTTCAGCATTACATTGTACAAGACGAAGAAAAAAATAAAGTATGAGAATAAGAGTTGACTTCAGGTTGGCAAAAAAAGATTAGTCTTTGGCCTACCACATATGGTAAAAGTCATGGTGGGACCTGGGACTGTAAACAGCAGAGAATGAGGTATTGTTATGCTGCAAATTAAAGGGAAGTTTACAAAATCACTACTAGCATTACAACATCAATCTTTAAAAAAAAAAAAGTTTTTCAAATGCTACTAATTGATTCTATTGGGCATTTCTTTTAAATAGGAAATAAACTTGGATTTAAAAATTGAAGTTGATGAAAAAAGAGATTCATTTCATGCAATTCCACCCTAGAGACATTTTTTTCTAAATTATATTGACTCTATAAATATGTATTCTTAATATTCTATCCTTAATGCAACAGAACCCACTTGTTACAGCAAAATTACTGAGGCTTAGATTTGTAAAACTGTTTCTATTATCTACCCTAAAACCTACAGCAAGAAATAACATCACTTTCTATTTTTTTACACTAAAAGTGGGAAAGTATGTCATCTATCCAATTTTCAAGGTCCCTTGCTGTAGGGATAATGCTTTTGTTTTCCAATCACTGCTTCTACAACTGGTGGGTAGTAGAAACAGAAAACATGCAAACTTGAAATTGACATGCTTTGCAGAATCTGAGATGGAATGTTTCTCTGCCTATCAGTTCAGGCAGAACATATAATTATTTTCACATCTCACAGGAGTAGTCCTTTCAGTGTTAGATTTTCTTAATGCTCTGAGTTGGCAATGACAAGGGGAAAAAGAAGAAGGGAAAAACACATTTGGGGACTGTCATTTGCAGTCAATTCTTTGAAACTAATTTTGGAATGACTTTTAAGTTCTGCAAAACATTTATCGCAATTCTCTTGATGGAGAAAACAGTTATTTCACAGTTAAATTTGCCATAAAGTTTTCCCAACTCTTTGTCTTATTTTTGACAGGCTATTTTCAGGAATGTCATCACCATAGGGAAGGTAGTAGAAGTGTAGCTGCTGTCTGTCCTAGGAAGACTTTCATTAATGCAGTCTCTTTGTCCAATTCTACAACAGCTTTAGATATTTACATATTGACTATGGCATAGGTACTTGCATGGATAAAAATCAGAGAGACATTATCATTGCAATCTTTGGGACTCAATTTGCAAACAGGAAAATGATTGACATTTGGATCCCATGAAAATTCTTTTCTCTGTCAACAGCACAGTTTGTGGTTAGATCCTGTAGGTGGTTCAATATACAATGTCATGTTAAGAAGGGTGAAAACAGTTAATACATTGGTACTGAAACTACACTAAAGGGTTAGGATATATAATGAAACACAGGTAAATTAAATGGATCTCTAGTAAAAATACAGCCTGATCAAACATCTGTTTCTAATCCATTCATCTAGCATTGCTACACATTAAAAACTTAAAAAAATCTTGCTGCAGGTCACACAGCAGTGAAATAGCAAGATTATTTCTTTTGTGTCCTGAAAGGATATACATACTGAATAAGAACATGAAATATAAAAGAGTCTTACTGATAACTCTTAATATTCTGTATCCTTAAGACTTTCCACAGATTTACATGGATGTTAAGCAAAGAATGAAACCCACCGATACAACTTTCTGCATAACTTGCTGAAGATGAACCCTGAAGGCTTATTTTGAAACAAATTCTGTCATTTGTGGAAACTACTGAATAGTGATCTAAATAGTAATTATTCTCAAAATATTGCCAGGGGTTACATTAGCAGCAATCACACAGGATCTCAAATTTATCATTTGAAAAACTCTGTGTTATTTTCACTGTAATTAGAAAGAACAAGCTTAACAAATCCCAAATTCTTAATATTATGACTAGAATCAAGTCCTAAAACTTAAGCACTTAACAGTGTCCTTCAAAATCTGCAGCCAGCCTACTATTTGGATTGATTTACTACCACTTTCTCTTCACATATGGCCTTTCACTATGTCATCCATTTAGAATCAACCAACACTTTATACACTTCCATAATTCCATGTATTTTTGAGTATGTTATCTCTACATGTGCAAATTCTTTCTGAGAAAGTTAAAAATGATGAATTGCTGTTTATCTTTTAAAACGCAGTTCTGAGAAATCTTCCCTGACAGCACAAGATAGCCATCCTTCCCTTGTTTGCACTGTAGCAGTTTGCAGTATTCTATCAGGATGAGAACCATTCTAAATGTCTTTTATATGAGAGCTGACATTTTCCTATCAGAGATACATTTAAGATGATACATTTCTTTTATTAAAGTAGTCTCCCACTTCACCTGCACTTCTAAGTCATTGACATGTCTCTGTCCCATTATATTCTATATCCCCCTGATGACACAACACAGGAAAAGACGAGTTAAATTCTATTACATATTTTTTACCAATTATTTTGCCCCATGCTACCATCATCGCCACTCTCAACCATGAGCAAGAAAGAAGTCCAGGGCAAGGTACATTATATGGTTATTTCTCGATTGACATTTCATTAACAATTCTGAATTTTTTAGATTTTTTAATATAATCTAATTATTTTTATTTTGAATCATCAAGTCATTAAATAATAACTAATGAAAAGATTTTAGTTAAAACCTAGAAAAATTAAAACAGGAACAAAGCAGGTTTTAAAAACAGATCTCAGCAATGATTTAATTTTTTTTTAACGTTTATTTATTTTTGAGACAGAGAGAGACAGAGCATGAATGGGGGAGGGTCAGAGAGAGAGACACAGAATCTGAAACAGGCTCCGGGCTCTGAGCTGTCAGCACAGGGGCCCGATACGGGGCTCGAACTCACAGACCGCGAGATCGTGACCCGAGCCGAAGTCGGCGCTCAACTGACTGAGCCACCCAGGCGCCCCTCAGCAATGATTTAATAAAGAATCTATTATGATCTAGATTGCTCTTCATTATAACATGAAGAAAAAATTAAAATACAAAGTTCTTAATTCCAATTTTAGATCAATTATTTTGGAGTGAGTCAAAAGAGGAAATGTTAAAACACAACTTTCCCAGTAGCAGAGCTCATGAAATGAATATAGAAACCCAATCAAAAGTCAGTCATGCAGGAATTTATTGGTTTAACAAATATTTACTGAGAATCTAGTTTTTATTTAGAAAAACTGGGTATTTATAAAAGAAACTATTTTTATTCTTTGAGTATTGTCGTGAATTAGGAATTTCTACATTTCTTATAGAAAATGATAAAATATTGTTACATTAAAAAGTTAAGAATGACATCCCTCGTGCACTGTTGGTGGGAATGTAAACTGGTGCAGCCTTATAAAAAATAGTATAGGCATACTCAAAAATTTACAACCAAAATACCATATTATCCAGCAATTCCATTACTGAGTATTTACCCAAAGAAAATGAAAACACTAATTTGGAAAGATATATGAACCCCTATGCCTTCTCCAGCATTATTTACAATAGCCTGGATACGGAAGTAACCCAAGTGTCCACTGATAAATAAAGAAGACACAGTGTGTGTATATATATGTATATATTATTTACATACACACACACACACACACACACACACACACACAATGGACTATTATTACTCAGACATAAAAAAGGATGAAATCTTGCCATCTGTGCAACATGGATGGACCTAGAGCATATAATGCTAAATGAAATGAGGTAAACAAATACCATTGGAATTCACTCATATGTGGAATCTAAAAACCCAAAACAAAGAAAAAGAAAAAACAAAACTATCAATAGAGAGAACAATATTATGTTTTCCAGAGAGAAGAGGAGTGGGAGATGGGTAGAATGGGTGAAGGGGAGTGGGAGAGACAGGCTTCCAGTTATGGAATAAGTCATGGGAATAAAAGGTATAGCACAGGGAATATAGTCAATGGTATTTGATGTATGATGACAGATGGCAGCTACGCTTGGGGTGAGCATAGCACAACATACAGACTTGTCAAATTACTATGCTGTACGCCTGACACTAATATAACATTGCGTGTCAACTATACTTCAATAGAATAAAAACGTTTAGAGTGATATCATGAAGGTGATACATAAGTTGTTCCTGACTTTATTCCCCCTCACAAAGATAACTAACAATTATTCAAAAACAAGACATCACTGAGAGAATCCTAGACATGGGGGTGAGGCTAATGCACCACCATGCGCTACAGAGACCAAGAACATAATGCTTTAGAAGGGTAAGAAAAGCAGCTGCAAATAGACCACCTTGACCATCCTCAGGCCAGCGTCACACCACTTACAGAGGTCTCCTTTAAGACTGGGTCCTCCAGTGGAAAAAAAGAGAACATGGGGTTAATAAGACTCTCCCCAGCATTGTAGGTCACTTTGCAGCAACCCATACTCAGATCTAGTACCATGAGGATTGCAGGGAGAATCTACAGGGGTCAACCACTTTCAATCTGACTGTGAAGAAGCAAGGACAGGAGAGGAGGGGAGCTTGCAACAATTAGTACAGGGATTTTGGCAGACTGAGTTCACACCTGCAGTGCCTAAGAAGTAATCCCAGCAGGGGGCTTTGCTCACCTGTTGAACCAAGTCAGGACACAGACAGACCAAGAACTCAATGGGGTGCAGATCTTTCTGATTAAGATCCTCAAAAATGAGGATTTTTGTCAACCCTAGAGCTTTTGCCCATGCCTAGGCAAGAAACTGAATCACAGTTCTGCCTTCTGTGGACTATCTTCTCCACTCCATCTGACCAGAAAGGTTGGTGACAACCCCTGGAAGCAGTGGGGCCTAGTGTTATTCAAGCCCAGAGGTAGGCAGGCAGACCTGGCAGTTGGCAGAGCAAATCCAGTGGCCCTGTTCAGTCAGGGAACTTACAGCGTAGGTTAGCTTGAGTCAAAACAACAAACAAAAAGCTTTACTGGCTTTACAGCTGCTTCTCCTGCTATACCAGGTCAGGCTATCTAATTTGTAGTCCCTCTTACCAATAAATACAGCCTTCAGACTGTCAGACCAGGGAACCTAACCAGAGCACGTTGGAAGCTGCACAGCCCATTCAACAGGCCTATGTACACTGGCACTTAAACAGAGAGCACAGCCATAGCTTCCACAATCTGCAGAGAAAAACTAGTAGCCTCACTCGACAAGGGATTCAGTGCATATTCTGCCTGATTGAGCTTCCAAACAATGAGCTATACAGACCCTGGTCCCTGGATCCTGTACAAGCCAGGAAAGGGAAGCGATTTCACAGACTTATTTACTACTGAATATAGTACCTAGTCCTAACCAGAAAATTCAGGGAACTTTGGAGCCCCACCTATAGTCTCAATTGGGTATGGAACTAAGCCATCAGTCCTATCCAATTGTTCTCAGCCACCACCACCCCCATCTCTGTCCTCAAAGCCCAAACAGTTGCCTCGCCAAGAAATAGACCACACTAGGCCATTAGGCATGGGGAAATGTATTTGGAAACCAGGTGTTTGATAAAGGATTAATATCCAAAAGATATTTAAAAAACTTACACAACTCAGTAGCAAAAAAAACCCCCAAAGGAACCAATTTAAAACTGGGCAAAGGACCTGAATAAACATTTCTCCAAAGAATATATAGAAAAGGGCAAGAGATACACGAAATCTCAACATAATAGTCATCAGAAAAGTGCAATTTAAAACTACAATGAGGCATCACTTCATGCTTTGTAGAATGTCCATCATCAAAAAGATAAGAGACAGAAAATTCTGGAATGGATGTTACTGATCTCTCAATAAAACTGGGAAAAAAGTTGAAATTCGAGTCATATAATACAGTCTTACAACATATATATATATATATATATATATATATATACACAAACACACACACATATATATATATTTAACATCCATCATCTCATTAATAAATCTGCTTATAAAATATATAGCACATTATATATAATTTTATTTTATAAATATATATGTATCCTAAATATATACTTAAATTTTCTGAAATATAAATCAACACTTCTTGCTTTCCTTCTTAGCCCCTTCCCTTTTTAAAATCAACTCTATTTTTATCACCTCAAAGGAATGATATGACACCTCAAAGGAATGCACACACACACACACACACACACACACACACACACACAAATAAGATAAAAAGAAAGCAATTTTTCTGATTTCAGTGTCCAAAATAAAGTCTCACAGGCTCTTTTACTGAGTCAAACGATCTGAGGTTTTAGGAAGTATTTAGTTTCCTCTCTCATCTCTCAAAGCTAGTAAAAGTTTTCCCAGGTTTGGAGAAGTGAGACCTTACAGTAAATTCCTGAGAATGTAGATGTCAGGAAATATTGTCTAGAGTTCTGCACTTCTCAGTCTTTTTCCATCTTTATGGAGAGTGGCTAAGCACAGAGATTTTAGTAACTCAGAGCGGTTGAGAGAATTTGAATCATTTCATTTCTTTCAAACATCACACAGAAATGTCTAGTTTAGATACCAAACCCAAAGTGGTCTAAACCAATCAATGCTTAAGACGAGGACAGGTGATGGATGACTCAACATATGCAGCCATGGATATGAGACAATCAGAGACTGGAGCAACCCACACACATTCTTTGGTGCCATGCAAGCCCTTTAACAGTTAGATGTGACTCCAAGGTAAAGAAGATTGGGCTAAATTAAGTCTCATCTACTCTGGCAGAAGAGTTTTACATTTCTGAGAAGTCCTCTTCTACTCTCCCCAGCAGGTTCTAAGACACTGTAAGTAAAATTGTCTCTTCTCCGTCTGACTTCTTTTACTTATAGTTAGTAAACAATCATTTTTCCTCCACCCCTTTCTTCAATATTTTTAGTAGGGAAAAGTAGACGTTTAAGGGAAAAAGTGACTACTTTTGGTAGTTCAATGAATTGTTAAATTTGTCCTGCCTACACAGATTCTAAATGGACTTGATGTCTGTTCCTCAAGATTGTGCCATATTGTCTGAGTAGCTGAATTGATGTTTAGATTTATTACTTTTGCCATTACCTTTTCTCCAATCTTCCAGAAGATCTTCAAAAAAACTGACTTCTCTTTTGATTTCTTCTCTGACCCAGTAGTCATTTTTGTGCGCTCTCTCTCTGTCTCTCTCTCTCTCTCTCTCTCTCTCTCTCTCTCACACACACACACACGGTATGTGAGATGATAGATGTGTTCATTAATAACAACAAAAATAACTATCTAATTAGATCCTCAAATTTTTAACACTTTCAATTGTCTCATCTGAACTATTTAAGAGTCAGTCACAGCCAACAGTTTGGTTTTATTTGAGAAAATTAACAGCCCCAGTGAGTCATTAAGCAATCTTTATCACTCTTCTTTCTCTAAAATTTGTTTTGCAAGCTTTTTGGTTATACTCTTGCCCAGGAACTAAAATTTTGTCTGTGGCTTCCAGTTAATAATACTGAGCAGATGATGACACCACCACCAGCACCACAATCTTTACTTTGTGTGATTACTTTAACAATGTATATTCTATTCTTTTTTTTTAATCTCATTTAAAAATATTGTTCATGACTACACTGACCATGAATACCAGCTTTCCCAGGAAAATTCTGGTTTACATCTATTGGCAAAGTATAACTACCAGCAGCATTTCACTTTCCTCTCAAAGTTTCTCATTTTATATAATAAATTATTTGGTTACCCTAGTTAAGATCCACTAAGTTGGGTTTCACAGCCCACTAACAGTTGTAACTCAAACATGTGAGTGTCTATCTCCTGGATATGAGCTCTGTTTCTCAGAAAAGAACTCCAATTTCTCATAATTTATCATCCTCCAACACAGACCGAATAGTGCTTCATTATTTTCTGACAAAAAATTTCCATTCATTGGTGACATGCACAAGTCTTGCCTACAGGTATAATTTGATGCCATGTGATTCTTAAAAACTTAGATATCAGCATCATTAAATTATCAGAATGTATGTAAATTTTGCTTAAGTTTTAAAGAAATTCATAGTTTAAGCATAAAGTATTAAAAATCACCCTATATATCCTGTAAATTCTTTGTATTGGCAATTGCTTTGAAATTAGTCTCCTTGATAAAATTATAAAATTTACAGTTTCGCTTCTGAGGCAAATGCTCTATGCTGGCTAAATAAATACCCACTGACAATATTTACAGCCCCTTCTCTTCATTTTCCCTCATTATTGGGCCAAACTTTGGTCACAGTTTTCGTTTATAATATTAAGCAGAAGTCTTACAAGAAAAATGTATCTTTTTTTACCACTCACTCTTTACCAATTCACCTTCTGTATTTTACTCAATGTTCTTCATTCCCTTGGGAATTAGACAAAAATGGCAAAGGCATGGCTTTCACTAAGTGATCATAATACGGCAAATATTAAGGGAAGATTTACATACTAAGAATGAGTGACCAGAAGATGGGAGGACCTTTATTCTCTGGCAATGTTGGATTACCTCTGGATAACTTACTGTGTGAAACAAACAGACTGCTATTTCTTTAAGTCTATAGTAGGGCTTTATGTTATCTTCAGAATAAAAAATGCAGATAGATATTTTTATACCAGAAGTAGATGCTGCAAGTGACAGAAAGCAAAATGTGAGTTATCTGACTGGAGAATGGGGGAGGTAAGAAACGAAATAGTATGTACCTCATAGTCCCAGGCTAAGAAATAAGTAAACCTTGTTTAGAAGTGATAAATATTTGACAAAATGTTTTCTTGCTGTACCTTGCAAAACAGAACATTCATCTTCTGTGATGTTAGGGGAATCTGTGCTATGATTTATTATTCCTAGAAAGACTTTACAACAGAACAATGTATTCAAACTACAGCTAGGCCATATACTTTATACATACATGTTTCTTCCCTCATTAAAAAAAATTGTAAATATTTTCAGTTAAGAATAATCGTAGTCTGGGGCACCTGGGTAGCTCAGTTGGTTAAGACTGACTCTTGATTTCTGCTCAGGTCATGATCTCATGGTTGATGAGATCAAGCCTGAGTCAGGCTCTGCACTGATAGCATGGAACCTGGTTGGGATTCTCTCTCTCTCCCTCTCTTTCTGCCCCTCTGCTATTCACGTGCACATGCATGTGCTCCCTTCCCTCTCTCAAAAATAAATACATATTTTTAAAAAAAGAATTGCAGTCATCTGCTTCAAATCAATAGACTCTCATATCAAAATCAATTGACACCAACTTTTGAGGTGGTTCTTAAAGAGGCCATACAACATGAATTATGAAAATCTTGAAGAATCACCCAAATGTGATTGCCAAATATACACTTCCTTTTAGTTATATTTTCTGTGCTTTTGTTCAAACTTTGTTCCAGGAAATCACAGAACAAAAGTTTTCAAAGATGGGAAATGCTGATAAGGCTAGTAAATATTTCCTAGAGACACTACTAATAAAGAGTTTTGGTGAACCATTCAACTTTAGGAAACAGTACCAATTATCCTCATTGTCTGTAATAAAACTTTAAGAGAAAGAGACTCAGTTTAAAAAGGGAAGAAAGTCTGACTGATTTCAAAAAGAACACTAAGATTCATGCTACAGCTTTAGGAGCTAGCTCTGTCAGTTTCCTTTTAACACAGAGCACTGTTCTGAAGGGAGTATCCAAATTTCTAATACTAGATCAAGTAGTGTCTACCCTAATGGTAAAGTTATCTATTATGTTTATGTATGTTCTTCATCTATTTTTTTTCATATTTGTATTTTATTATTGTTGTCTTTTTTTTCAAGTAGTGCTCTTCAAATGTGAGAGCAGGTACTTAAGAAGTACATGCTCACATAGGCAGAGAGGGTCACTTAAAAATATAGATGTTTTTGGGGCGACTGGGTGGCTTAGTTGGTTAAGCATCTGACTTCGGCTCAGGTCATGATTTTCTGGTTCTGGAGTTGAAGCTCCACAATGAGCTTGCTGCTGTCAGCGCAGAGACACTTCGGCTCCTCTGTCTCCTTCCCTTTCTCTCTCTCTGTCCCTCTCCTGCTCATGCTCTCCCTCTCTCAAAAATAAACATTAATTAAAAAAAAAATACAGATGCTTTCAATCACCAGTAGCAAAAACTAGAAAAACAGGGATGAAGAAGCAGAAGGAAGGAAAGCAAGATACATAGGAGATTATAGGAGATGGAAAGAAATGAAAAGTAATTTTTGCTTTTGTATTTTGTCTAGAGTCAATATATGATCTTTTTCACTGTTAGTCTTCTAAAAAGAAGCAATATATGCCATAATTTGTGTCCTATTATTCCAAAATAAAACATCAGAGTAGTTTTAAATTGAAGGCAACTCCTTCCTAAAGTAGGGAACCAAAGTCATTGGGTAAGACATTCTAAGGACACAGAGGACTAAGGGGTAAGACATCCTAAGGACACTGATGACTAAGGTTGAACAACAAACACTTGTTATGGCTTGAAAAAGATGACCTCATAAATGGATAGAGAATACACTTGGAAATTTTCAATGATACAAAATTCAGTAACAGTACTCACCAGTGCTGTTTCTGGGACTCCTAGTAAATGTGCTGCATTGAATATTTTCTGTTTGACTTCAAGATGTACTCTTCACCATTCCCCCTCTCCTTTGAGTCTGGAAGGCTGATCAACATGGACAACATTAATGACTTCCAGTGATCTCTGACTTTGAGTTCCTTTAGCTGATGGAATCATTGTCAGGAGTCCAGAGAGCTGGAGGAGAGTGATGGGGGTGTTACTCTCTCTTGCTTCCTCCTTGTAAGGTCACAGTAGATCTGCTGCCTCCTCTATCAAAGACAACAACCCTTATCAGGAAGCTCTAAAAACCATTCTACCTGGTAATCAATCAAACCCTCTTTCTTCTTGTTCCTTTACGCCTAGAGGCGGTATGAACTTCATACCACCTTGACAATATATTAGAGATGCCATTTACACATTGTAATTTGTTAACTGTACATGAATATTATTGCAAGGCCCTAACAGATTCTGGTACCCACAATAAAAGATCACCACTGTCTAACTCTAGGCATTTTTCTTTTATTTTTTCTCTCTTTTGGGGACAGAGGGGACTTCTATTTAGGGTTGGAAACCATAGGCCAAGTAGAATATAACATCTTTTCTTTTTTTTAATTTTTTTAATGTTTATTTATTTTTGAGAGAGAGAAAGATAGAGTGCAAGCAGGGGAGGGGCAGAGAGAGAGGGAGACACAGAATCTGAAGTAGGCTCTACGTTCTGAGCTGTCAGCGCAGAGCCCAATATGGAGCTTGAACCCATGAACTGAGAGATCACGACCTAAGCTGAAGTCGGACACTTAACTGACTGAGCTACCCAGTCGCCCCAAGTAGAATATAACATCTAATTAAGAAATCACTCCAGGGCCTCACTAGGTTGAATTATTTAAAGTTAGGGTCAATGGGCAGCCTGGGTATGTGATCAAGTTTGCTATTTAAGTAAGCTAAATGAAGTCATTTGAGGAAATATAATGAATCAGAAATAAACTCCACTGATCAACACATTTATGTGTGTGTACATATAAATCACCCTTAGAGGAAATGTCATATAGAAAAATTATGGAGATACAGGAGTCTACCCTGCCTTATCTACATTTTTGCTTTCTCAGGTTTCAGCTACCTGTGGTCATTCATGGTCTGGAAGTAGATGATCCTTCTTTTGATGTATCATTATAAGGTCAGTAGTGGCCTAATGCTCTATCTTAGTGCCTATGTCACTCACTTCATTTCATAATATCATATAGATACGTTATCATCTCACATCATCACAAGAAGAAAGGTGAGTACAATACAATATTTGAGAAACAGAAACCACATTCATATAATTTTTATTATAATGTATTATTATAGTTGGCTTATTTTATTAATAGTTACTGTTGTTAATAGTTTCCTATGCCTTATCTGTTTGTTTATTTATTTTTAAGTAGGTTTCACATCCAGCATGGAGCCCAAAATGGGGCTGAAACTTATCACCCTGAGATCAACACTTGAGCTGACATCAAGAGTTGGATGTTTAACTGACTGAGCCACTGAGGTGCTCTTTCCTATGAATAGTTTGTAAGTTAAACTTTATCATATGCATGTACAAGAAAATGAAAACAGAATATAGGGTTTGATACTATCCATATTTCAGGCATCTACTGAGGGTTTTGGAATATATTCCCTATGGATAATGGGAGACTACTGTATTTAGAATTTAATCAAATGATTAAAACTAGATAAACAAAACTTAGTGCAAAAACATGGCTGTATTAGTGGTTCTCTGAATATAATAGAAGGATAAGCAATGAAACAATGTACAGTTTTGACACTATAATTACATAAGAATTAAGGAAGAAAGAGATGGCATTTAAGAGGTGCTTGTGCAGAGTACAATGAAAAAGTGTTTAGGATAAAATGAAATTCACTGTGTGTGAAATTTGCAGCCAGAGGAAATAAACCTCCCACTTATTGAACTGTAGATTTCTGGTAGCACCAAGTGAAGTAAACTTTGGAACTAAAGGGACCAGTCTACTGAAATCTTTGAATTGACCCGGTTTACTAATGATATTTAAAGGAACTAATTTCTAAGTTCTTTGGCACACTGGACTGGTTAGACCTTACTCAGAGTGTAGGATTGTGAGAAAATAGCCAATCCTATGACTGGGAAAGATATGTGAGCAATTTGTGAAACAAGGACAAAAAAGTTTTAGGAAGGAAAACAACAACAAAACAAAACAAAACAAAACAAAACAAAACAAAAATTCACTTTTGAAAGATCCCAGCATACTAGAAATGGCAAAGGTCAAATGTCAAAGAAAGATAACTAGGTCCGTAAATAATATGAACTCAAAAGAAGAGAGAGTTCAGTAATGCATAAGAGAGCTGCTTATGGTCTGTCTCATGTAGATCTCAAAACCTACAGATACCCAGACACTGTGCAGAGTGTACTGCTCTGAGGAACAATGGCAAATCAGAGTGGGCAGAAAAATGTTGTCTTAGAACCTGAGCAGTAGTTTCCTTTAAGCTACTACATGAATGGAGCTTGACATCTTTCAGAGTAAAGTGTCCACTGACTGTGTAGGTCTAAACTTAAGCAGTGAATCCATATAGCTTCAACAGCCAATCACACCATAAACTGAACATGCTCCAGTTTATTCCATGACTACCTTCAGAAGTGAACTGAGCCACCAACCCTTTAGTTTGTGAGAGCTATGATTTCTTAGCCATTTTGTAGGGAGTCAGTCTTAAGAGATACCAGACTTCATGCTAATAAGATATGTGAAAGATACAATGTATCACTAAATTTTTAATCATAAGAATTAAATAACAGTGGATATTTTGTGGAACAGTATGTGTATATATATATATATATATATATATATATATATATATACACACACGTGTATATATATATATATATATACATATATATATATATATATACCTTTCCTAAAAAATGTCAAAATCTGGAATTTGGGGTTTTACAGGCAAGTGTCTAGATAGAAAAAGGGAGAAGATCAAAAAGGAAGGGCATGGTCCAAGAACATATTGAGAAATAAAACCTGTATAGACAAAAGCGATCAATTTTAATTTTAGGGGCAGTAATGATTAGTAACCTATTACAATCAGTATGTCTAATTTTCAGATTAAAGTTTTATGTGGCAATATCATATCATTCTAATTTTGAAGTCTTCAAGCTGGTCTTGATTTGAATCATATTTTGAGGTGATAAGGGATCACAGTGTGACCAACAGGCTGTCATGATACAGAAAAGAGACAAAATATATCTGAGATAAAAAGGAAGGTAGTTATTTACCAATCTCAACATGGACTTTGAGACAAAAATCCTGAAGAGAAACGCTGTTTTGTGTCCACTTTCCAGAGTTGCCCCTGCAGATATTAAGAGGGCCGTTGTGTTCTTCATCATATGAAGAATACTTGTCAACCCAATTTTAACTAAATCTTAAATTACTGAATGGTCTTAGGTACTGGAGGATTTGAAGTTATTGGGGAGAAAGACTTATTAGTTATATTTTTATTACTCACTTTAGAAGTATTTTTTCTTGCTCATGTTAAGAATTTTTTAAATGGTTAAGAGGAAAATCGTATTTCACAAGTTGAGTAGGTGGACATTGCAGAATATAAGTTTATTTGCTACTCTCTAAAGATACTCTATGTCGATGTCCAGTAAGGGCTTATGGAGGCAGAGTATAAATATAAGTAGGTTTGAGTCAATTAAACATTCACATAAAAGAAAATTTAAATCATTAATTTGTAGGTCATCCACTCTTTTAAATAGGTACTGCTAATTTCTAAAGATGAATATGGACCATTCTTAAGCAATTCACTGTACAGAATAAAAAATAGATACATAAACAAATAATTATAATAATTCTAAGTCTCACAGTAATGATGCACATGTAGGATTTGGAAGTACCTAGGAAAGAGCAACTCATGCTGCATTTGACCTACCAATGAACCACTCATATTGGAGCTTTGAAGGAGAAATGGGAATTCCTAAGTAAATAGAAGACATTTAATTCAGGGGGGATAATGCGTGCCAAGAGTAAAGAAGCTTGTAAAACCATGATACTTTAAAGGAGTGGAAAACAATTTAATATCAGGAAGAAACAGGGGAAAAGGAAATGTTGGAAAGACAGGCTGAAACCAGTTTATGTAGGCCTTTGGGCATCAGGCAAGGAAGTCTGGGCCTTACTCCTGGACCACTGAAGTTTTAAGTGGTGAGAATGGAATAATGTTACCGAAATACGCTCCAGCCAAAAGTGTACTTGAACATCATATTAGTCAGCTAAAACCTAAATAAATAAATATCCTTCAAAAATTCAGTGGATTAAGGGCCCAGAATTTTATTTCTTGCTCTTATAACATGCCCACGTGGGAGTTTAGGTCAGCAGGGCAGCTCTCCAAGCTATCATCTACAGGGTTAGGTTCCATGTTGGGGCTCTGCCACTGTCCGAGGTCCTGCTCTCAGATGCATCCGGCTAGTCTGAACAGAAAGAGAACGTGGAGACACACATACTCTCCTAAAATATTCAGTCAGGACTGGCACAGATCACTTCCACTGAGTTGAATAAAGTCTGGATGTCACACCAATTACAACGTAGACTACAGAATGTATTCTTTATGCAGGCCCAGAGGAAGAAGTAATGGAGTACAGCTCAAATCCAAATGTCTTACAGACACTTGAAAAAGATGTATTACTTCCTATAAAATACATGGCATGATTAATGTGCTAATTGTTGAAAATAAAACTTGGAATGTTGAAAATACATATGTGAATTTGGTAGCAATAAACTAGAAAAAACCCTGACATATCTAACCTTGCTGTACTTAGAAAAAGGAGCATTTTCAGTCAAGTATTTGCTTAAAATACAATATATAGATCTTTGAAAACATTTCTCCAAACGGTCCTTTCATCTAGTGGCCTCTGAGAAGGCTCCTGGGGCACAGCACTAACTTAAAACAAGGAGGGCACACTTACAAACTGGGGATGATTCAAGATAGACAAAGATAAGAGAGCATATGATTTCATAAGCAGTAAATAGAACAAGTATATCTTATTTGTGAAAATCAGTGTTTTTAGTTGAACTTGAACACTTTGGCTAAAAAAGGAACCATCTGATACCCCAGAGAGATTATGTGAAATTATGAGAAGAGTTTAAAAAGAATAGGGAAGAATAATCTTTTGAAAGAATTTCAAAATAATGTGGATGGCAGGGGATACAAAATTCTCCTGACCTGTATAAACACAGAAAAGAAAGCAGTTTTTTTATGGAGTCTCCTAGCCAGGAAAAATATTCATGAAACAAACTTAGATACATTACACGTGGGGGGAAGACATGATACTAATGACCTAAACAAAACCAGCTCCCTTCTCCTCATCTTCATTCAACACAGTCATGATATTACTAGTTACCTGTGGTTAGCATCTATAGCAACCTTCCCTAAGGCATTAGAAGTTTGGAGATACACACAGAGATCATATTATATGGTACTTAATCTTAAAATTAAAATACAATTGTTTAAATTATTTTAAGACACAATTCTATACGGTAAAAAAATATTGTTTTAAGTCTCTATTTTCTCTTACCTGTCTTGTTATAGTAACTTGTACCTGTCTCACTTTACTATAGTCATTCTATGTATTGTTGCTAGAGTAAATGTCCTAAAGTATAATTCTGATTATATCACTTTCCAGAATAAAACTTTTCAGTGGCCCTGTGTTGCCTACAGGCTATACCCCCTTGCATGTCATGCTTGGTCCTTCATTATCCAAATCTTGCCTACCTTTCCAGCTTTACCTCTTACCAATTTCCCGTTGTCATATTATGCTCCAATTATGCTGAAAAATCTTCTCAAATAGACCAGAGACCGGATTCTTTTCTGCTTCCATAAGATTATGCATTTCTTTGAATGTTCCACCTAATTCTTATCTACTTTAAAATTTACTGCAATATTTATTTCAAACACTCCATTTTTAGGAACTATTCTTCACAGTATACATGCCCAAAGTATATGTGCTTTGGACTACCAAAGCACATCACTTCCATTGATCTCTTCAGATATTGTTAGAAGCATTGGTTTACCTATCAATTTTCACATAAAGGTCTTTGGAATTGAGGCCTACATCTGTTTTCATCCTTCTTTTTTGTAATCTCTTTGTGTGATACAGCAAATGATACTGAGTACAGTACTTGATAGGTATTTGTTGAATGATTTATGCACAGTGTGGTGGACACAGGGATCTGCCTTCATGAAAGTAACTGCTACCCAGATGTAAGCAAATAGCCTCCAGCTAACATCGCCTTCAGAGCTTGTCTTCATCACAGTGAGGTGCCCCACCCAAGGGTATACCCTTCTGAGCATGGCCTTTATCCAATGACTCATAAAGATGTTAGTATAAAGCCCTGACCATTTGGTCTAATGTAGGATACCTGATGGATCATGAATATTCCACGGGGTTTCATGCCAATGAATCAACCAATCTAAAAGCCCTTGGATAATGGTGCCGACTGAGGCCCAGCAGTTGGAAAAATCCATACTCTCAGTATTTGTCCTTTTTGTCAGAACAAATATTTGGCACCTCAAAGATCAAAGGACTACAATGTATAATTTTTCCACAAAGTGACCAGTTGGATCTCTTTGAGAGACATATTGGAGACTAAGCATTAGTCTCTATTGCTGGCAGATTTAACATTCAATATCAGAAGTACATAAATGACCCTTTGTAAGCAGGAGCTCATGTTGTTAGTCTCATGAGTAGTTTCCATTTATCCCAAGATGACCACTCTGCTTATGGACCCAACATGCTAATACTACTGTGACTGATGACTGAGGTTGCTTGACATCAACTAGCAGAGTCTTTCTGTGTACTTGTTAATTAGTATTTCTTCTGTGATGCATGCTTTATGATGTCCACCCACACAAAGCTCTTCACACTTTGTGCCCACTGCCTTATATCTGCCATATGTACATACGGTGGACCCATTCCAAACATTCTTTTCCCAGGGTCCTGACCAGTGATCCAGGCCATTTGCCACTGCCCATGACACCATACATATTTGAATTGCAGGACACTTTTCTTTTTTACAACAAAATGGATGGCTAGATGGATAGTATAAGGCTGTCCATTTGGAGAATTTTTCTTTGTAATTAAATATCAAATCCACTCCTGAAGAAAGCTGTAGTAACACCCATAAATAAACCTTCAGTTTTTACTTACATGCCAAAAGTGTGATCTGAGAGAGCAGCACTGCTACAACAGTGATAAATAATATGCAGATCTGGGCTATGTGCTCAGGCAGCTTGCTTGTAACCTCTAGTTCTAATCATATCTGATCACAGACGTACAACTTTAATATGATGGATTGATGATGGATGGATCAAAAAATCTTAAGACATGATAGGACCCACATCGTGTACATCATTCAAGCTCATGGTCCCTTGCTATCCCATCATCAGGCACTCCTTCATCACCAGATATATACCAGGAACTTTTTCCTCAAATGGCTAACAATTCACATTTCATTTCATGGCCTTACTCCAGAACCCTAGAGGCCTTTACTGTGACACTCCCAGTAGCACATTCCATTAAGATACATGAGGCATTGTATCCCACCACCACTACTACCTCAAATATCATAAGGTCTGCCAGAAAGTATGACAGAACTACTTGCACTACAGCCTGGATGTGCGGCAGAGTCTTTCCTATTCTGGGCACCACCCAAAGCTAGTAGAATTTTGTGTCACACAGTGATATGGGTCCAGAAGGTATTCCCAGATGTGGCATGTACTCCTCTAGAATCTGAAGATCCCTACCTGGTGACATATTTCCTTCATTCTGGTTGAACTTACAAACTGCAATTATCTGTCTTTCCTTAAGAACATACGTTCTGGCATGTCAGTGATCATTAGATCCCTAAAAAATTTACTGAAATGGAAAACCCCTGAATCTTTGTAGAATCTATGTCCATCTGTTGAAGTGCATGCTTTTAACCAATACATCCAGTGAACCAGACCCTTTTTGCTCATATGGCCCAATTTGGCTTCTGAATTAAATGGAAACCACTACTCCTACATATTTTAGATTCTTAAGAATGGAACTGATTTTTCTCATCCCTTGGGATGTGATATATTTTTTAATTATTATCTTGGCTGGTACATGGGATAGTTTTAATGGTTGCCATCTGGCCTTCTACATAATAGCTATTACCCTGCAGGCCTAGGACCCAGTGTGTGGCTTGCACAAATTATTATGCAGGCCAATTCCAATTATACATTTGGGGAATAAAAAATAAAATCTGATAGATCTCTAGATTCACTGGAACCGAAATAATCCAGATCTTAACCAGGACTCCCTTTTTTACTTGCCCTTCTCTTGACAGAGTAGACTGAGGAAAGGAGAGGGGCATAATGATGCATCAAATTAATCAGTATCAATGTCAATCTTTTATCTAACATCTCTTAATATTTTTGGATATTTCCCATTCACCAGTGAACATTTATCTCAGTGGATGACTACAAGAAACTTTGAGGAAGCACACAGAATTATTATCAAAGTATTTTCTGTGGTGTTGCAGGGTCCTTTCTCCAAAGGGCCCAACTGAATATTCAGGGGTTTGTGTCTGAAAACTGGCAAGAGTTTGTGACTTTGTTTTCCCCTGAGGGTGGGGGTTAACTCCTCTTAGCTATCTTGTCACAGGACTTTGATTTTTTTTCTGAATTTACAAGCAGAATAGTGTCTTTGTCGGCTACCCATTTATTTTTCTTCTAGGGACACTAAGGAGGGCACCTTCATAATTCTATGTAGGTTAATATTCCCCTACAATTTAGACCGGTTACTCATGAAATTTTAATGTTCTTGTATTCTGGCAGCAAGGCATTGTACCTTGCCTTTATTATTTTCAGATCCTACCGTGACCATACGTACCAGCTAGTCTAGTTCTGTAAGGACATTTCTCACTGAGAGAGAGGAGAGCCACCATTAACTTTTGAGTTATATCAGTGCCCTCTTACCATCACAGACCTTAAGGTCTCAGTAAATGGTGCATCCTGAGCCATCTCATGGACATAATTTTGTTGTGTGTCTTCCACTGAGCCTTTTAATCCTTTCAAAACCATTAGCCATGGGAGTTCTGGCATTTTTATTTCACATAGTATGGGACAGACCTTTGTCCCTACTTCTCAGAGCTTTCTTGGGATCCTTGCCAGGCTGTTACATCCTATAACTTGAAATAGTACTCCTAAATCAATAATCTCTACCTTAATCCAATGTCATGTACCATCTCCCTTGATCAAACATCTCAGATAACAGCCTGTATGTGCTCCTTCACTTCCTGTAGGTATATGCAAGCAGGAATTACAGTTCTATTGGAGTAGAGTCCAGTACCTCCTTTATCAGGTCCAACACATTCCCAACTTGGCTATGATACAACTTAATCCTAGTTATAGGTCCAAGTACCCAGAAGCAGAGGTGATCGAATATGTTAAGGAAACACACACCTTGTAGAGGAGAGCCCTCTCTATTGTCTTATCCTATGCTATCTCTTAATAAGTAGGCTCAAGGTGAATATAAAATATTCTATTTCAAAATATTAAATATTGAAATTGTATTTCAAAATATTGTGAGGAATTCTCACAGATGCCTTCTTTTTTCTTTATATATTTATTTTTTTAATTTCTGTTCTTTGAATGAACCATAGATATTAGCCCTTTTTCTTCTTCTTCTTCTTCTTCTTCTTCTTCTTCTTCTTCTTCTTCTTTTTCTTCTTCTCCAGACAGAACAAGTTATTTTATATGAATTCATTGCTATCAATCTGATTTTTGTCATGGGCCTTTAAAAATCATAGCCTTCTTGGGGCGCCTGGGTGGCTCAGTCGGTTAAGCGTCCGACTTCGGCTCAGGTCACGATCTCGCGGTCCACGAGTTCGAGCCCTGCGTCGGGCTCTGGGCTGATGGCTCAGAGCCTGGAGCCTGCTTCCGATTCTGTGTTTCCCTCTCTCTCTGCCCCTTCCCCGTTCATGCTGTGCCTCTCTCTGTCTCAAGAATAAATAAACGTTAAAAAAAAAAATTAAAAAAAAAAAAATCATAGCCTTCTTTCCTAGTCATATCAGTTGACACCTTTCAACTTCCCTCTGCAGACAGATGAATAATAAACACCATCCCAGGGGGACAATGGATGAACAGAATGGTGCCTCAGGCCCTTGAACCATCAACAGATGACTCATGTCATTGACTCTAGAGGGCAGTTGTTTGGGGGGTAAAGAAGCCTAATAGAGTCCCCACCTTCACACCAACATACATACATACATACATACCCCCAAACATCAAGGCTAAAGCAAGCAGAATTGTTTGTCTTTGTGTTCTCTCACCCTTTCCAGGTCACCTGTGATGTTCCAAAGTCAATCAGGATGTTCTGGCCTCCAGCCCACATCCCCTATATCTTGCTGTGTCTCCTTGCTCATCTCAGATCTGCTATGATCACAACTGTGGGTAGAACAGGCCTTAACACATCACCTGCAATGATTAAGGATTCTTGGACAGAAGGTGAATCCTTAGGGTTAGGTGGCAAACTTTTTGGATCAGAATAAAAAGTTTTGTGTGTGATCTGAGAATCCAAACTCAAAATAGTAAGAAAGAAAACCCTGATATCTACTTAATAAACTCCAGGATCCTTATTTCTTCTAAGTGGGGCCCTAATGTTTCCATAATAGACAATGCCATGGCTGTGTGTCCATCCTCCTTGGGAGTTCACCCTTCCTGACTATTAAGTCCTGTTCTAGTCTTCAGCAATCTCTGCATTTCAGTAATAGAAGATAAAAGCCTCTTTTTAGTCTGCCTGGATGGGGGTTGGCTTTCAAAATTAACTTTTAATTGTCTATTATTGGCCAGCAGATTTTTTTTTTTACATGTGTTTGGGAATCTATCAGTGGTGTTTAGCCATCCAATTCCATTGTCCTTATAGTTATTATTTTCTTGTACTTCTCAAATACCAGATAAATGGCACAAACTACTGCAGGCCCTCCTTTATACTTACTTTTACAACTTACCATTTGATGAGGACTTTAAGAATTGGAACTCATACCAGGGCTTTCTGAAGTCCTGTTACTAATGGCAGGGTCCTCATTTCCAACCAGGTTAATAAACCCTATCTAATAGCCTGCTTTCTCAGACTAGCCCTGGTAACAGCTGTTACAGTTGTGTTGTCCCTAAGGAAAGGACAAGATGGAATTTAATATGTGGGCTATTGATTTGAGATCACCATCTGTGTTAGGAGAGGACCAAAGAAGTACTGAGTATATTGAAAAATCCTATAGCACTGTATGCCCAACAAGCTATCAGCCAATCACCATGGAGGAATATTCATACTGTAGCACACAAGGGGGACCAATTTATAGCTAAGGAAATATGAGAGGCAGCCAAGTTACTTGGAATTTATTGGTTATATCAAATACCATACCACCCATTTTTTTGTTAGCCTGATAGAGTATTGGTACAGTCTCGTAATTATGGAGTTGAAATATCAGCTTGAAAATAGTATTATGGAAGGATCAGGTGCCATCTTTAGAATGCAGTATATATATATATATATATATATATATATATATATATATATAATCAAAACCTTTGTATGCTGCTGTGTTTCCAACAGGAAAAATACTTGGATCCCTACATTTTTGTCTCTGCAGTGCCTGAGGCACAGGTCTCCACATTTGGCATACTTTATCAAAGAATTCAACAAAAGCCATAGGGCACTCTAAAGAGCCATTATATTCAAGAGCTCCTGGGGCATCTGGGTGGCTCAGTCAGTTAAGCGTCCGACTTCGGCTCAGGTCATGATCTCGCGGTCCGTGAGTTCAAGCCCCGCGTCGGGCTCTGTGCTGACAGCTCAGAGCCTGAAGCCTGTTTCAGATTCCGTGTCTCCCTCTCTCTCTGACCCTCCCCCGTTCATGCTCTGTCTCTCTCTGTCTCAAAAATAAATAAACGTTAAAAAAAAAAATTAAAAAAAAAAAAAGAGCTCCTTACAGAGTTATTCTGCAATACAGTTTCAAGCTAGAGATGTTGATCTCTAATAAATATCTTGCATGCCAAAGTCCATCTCATTCTCTGCTGCTGGAAAACCCAACTGACCACAAGCAGTGTTAAAATGTAATTGTAATAAAATGTATTATCAAAGCTTCCTTTAGAAATATATTTTATGGGCATATCACAGGTGATATCTCCTTTAACTTTTACAATAACTCCCTGTTTGGAGCTTTCATGGCCTGATAAGAGGCAGGGCAAATGGCAGTTTAGTGCATTTAAACAGAACAGTGACACAAATACGTCACATTTGTAAAGACAATACATAATTATTTTCCACTCAGTTGCGATGTGACTATCCCAGAAAAGTCAGAATCTCATTTATGCTATTCATGTCTTATTTACTATTTCATACGTTAATAGCATTCCAGGAGAATAAAAAATGATGAAACATAATTTTGTCAAAATTCCTCTATGAGAAATGGGAAGAGGGAGAAGAGAAAGAAGAGGGGAAGGAGGAGAAGAGGAGGAGGAAACCTAATACAAAACTGTGACTATATTTGGATGAAAATCAAACATCCATAGTCTATGTATGTCATCTATTATTCATGTTTACTACCCTGTGCTATTTTGCGGATGATGGCTGGGGCAGAACCGGGAAGTTGCTGGAGAAAATTAACATTTCTTAAGTTCCACATTTAGCCTAACATTAATCATTTGTTAACCTTAGCATTTGTCATTAATTATCAAAATTCCAAACAATGCAAATCTAGTACCTACCTTAATAGAATGTTTTTTTTTAATAACAACAAATCCTATAATATAAACAATAAAGTATAGTTTAGAAGCCGAAGATTTAGAACTACTAGACACAGACTAAAAAGTACTAGATTTTCCTAAGCTGTCTTTCTCTGAAGATACAGGCTCACCTGTAAAACATGTGCACTAAGCAGCAAAACAGCAAAAAACCAAACCAAACCAAACCACCGATGGGATAACAGTCTTCTTAACCTTCGCTATTGCAATGGAGGCATTATCTTAATAGCAAGAATGTAACAACGACAACAACTGCTACAATTGCCATTTGAAGGCTGCTCCCATGTGCCCTTTGCTTATAATTTACTTTCAATTAATTATGTATAGTTACGCCCTGAAAGGAATAGAGAAATGAGGCTCAAGGAATTTAAGTAACTTGCCTAAATTCACAAAGCGAGACCATGGCAGAGTCGGAAGTAACTCCCATGGTTGTGGCGCTGCTACATCAGTTCAGGGAAGTTCTCGGCGAAGAGCGGAGGACAAGACAAAAGTCTGCCAAACTAACAACAAACCTGAGAGATTGACTTCTTCGTCTACGTTTACCTGACGTTTTCCACAGGTCCCGCCTACTCCTTACGTCCTGCACGTCACGTCACACACGTCACATTACGACACACACACGCCACACCACATCACGTCACGCACGTCACCTCACGTTACACGCGCCACACACGTCACGGCACATCGCGTCACGCACGCCAAGCACGCACGTCACGTCAGCCTCGCACATCACGTCACATCAATCACGTTGAGTCATGTCACGCACGTCACGTCACACACGTCACCCCACGTCCCCTCTGCAGCTCCCTCCCACTTACTTCACGCCAGTTCTACAGCTAGCTTCTGTTTACCTCGGGTCGCGTGTCACGCAACCTCCTTTGTGCCGTCGCGTCTAAGTCGAGAGCTATACCTAAGTAGAGATGCAGAAATAAATGTCCCTCCAGTGGTGGAGCATTTGACTGCAGAAAAAATGTCCTCTCAGGGACACATTTTATTTGAGGCAATTTGTAGAAAGTATTTTCAGAGGAAAAAAAATATATTGTTAAGGAGAATAGTGCCTTCTAACTGCCATGGCACGTACTTGGATTTTCTGATAGAAAGAGGAAGAGCTAGGAAGTACATAAAGTTTGAAATTCACAATATTGGAGGAGACTGAACTTGGATCAGCTGACAGGAGAGAGCCTTGGGTAGTAAGTATAACGACTATAATATCAAAAAGAAGAGTGTTTGGCATTGTGGGAACTAGAAACCCAGCACTGCAGAGGTCAAGCCGACCAGTTAGTGCGATGGAATGATCTCTTCCTTGGCCGTTTCACCAATGACTCACGTAGGAATACTGCTTATAAGCAGGAGAGCCACACATAGTTACATCCTAGAAACGTGCATAATGTGCTCTGTGTGTATTTTCAACCTTGTAAACTGAGATTTATTTTAGGAGGGTGTTGACTTCCCTTTTTCGTTTTTAATCCTTGTGTTTGTGAAGTCTGGAGTTACAATGATCTGTTTTATGTTAAATGGTAAATAATTGAAAAAGCCTGTAAGAAGCCAAAATTTACAATACTCAGCTCCTTAGGATTTATTGTAATGCCCCCGATTTCGAATCCAAGAGACCGCCAAGGAGCCGATACCGATGCAAACGCACGAGGGTTTATTTGGAAGCTCGAGCTTGGGCCCAAGTATACCCGACACAGCGGAGCAGGGACTTGGACCCCTAGGTTAAGAGGGGTAGCAGTTTTATAGGGGCCAGTGGCCAATGAGATTGTAACACATGCAGAAAGTTGCATAGTCATGTCAGTCCACACGCAGGTGGCCAACTGAATTACAATTTACCCTATAGTAACTGTTAGAACTAGCCTATCACTCTGGTTAGAATTGGTGCGAAAGTTTGGCGGGCAAAAGGCGGGGTTTACATTCTTTGGCGGTTGGGGGTTCCGCATTCCTAAATGAGCCGGTTTGCAATAAGGGTGTGCTCAGCGGCTTGACTAGGGTGAGGGAGTGTCTTAAGCAATAAGTAGGCCATGTGGGGGTTATACATGAGATGGTGGGTGCAGCACAAAATGGAGTTAGTCTTGCTCTGCTTGTCCAGGGGTAGGGGATTTTTGTTAAATTCCTTGGGTCCCACATATATGAACATACAAGGTAAACATAACTCTTTCAACAAAACAGTGTCTAAATATCCCTTATTACTGTGGTTAGTTTGAAAGTGACTAAGCTAATGATGGTGATCATAATAGATAATATTTTCCTAGTTATAAAATACCTTATTTATTTTTAAGATCTTAGAATGATGTTATGAAGTTATATGATAATGCCTTATGTTGGAAGATGAGGAAATAGATTCCGAAAGGTTAAGTGATTTTTCTCACAAGACGCATGATAAATGGCAGACCCTATGGTTCTAGTTCTCATGTAATCTATTGCATGTAATCATGTAATCTATTTTCCTCTTTGAAAAAAAATAATCATTAGCAAAAAACACACCTTTTCATCATGGCATGATAATCCAAAAAGCACAAATGCTCGTGATTGTAATTTAAGCCTAATTTTTGAGTGAAGGGGAGCTATTTTAAATAACCAAAAAAACTTCATTTCATAGTAGTGGAACTGCTTAGGAGACAGCTGGTATAAGTGAAGAGCCGCATGGTAAATGTATTCAGCCCTGAAATAGTCTGTGATACTGCTCAACTAACTTGTAATGTGTCTTGCAGCTCAGGCTGCTCTTTGGAAACCACTGAGGGTGCAATCCTGCTGCCCTTGCATTTCTTTTATGCTCACATAACTCACATTAACATTGCTCAAAGTTCAGGGTACGCGGAACTGAGGGCAATTTTTCTCTGCTTCCTCAATTCTCAATAGCTTTGCAGTCATAGACATTTAACAGCCCTTTCTCAATAAGAAGGGGGTATTTTGCACAGAAATAGGAAAGCTGCAGGGAAGCTCTGTGTGCTGAGCCACGTGACTCGTGGCTCTGGTGGGGCACCAGCTGCTTGGAACCACCTCAGGGCTATAGGCTGTGGGAAGAGAACTCCCATTGGCTGTGTGTACACTTGATTGGCTCTGTGACAGCAATGCCTTCCAGCCCAGCAGTTTTTGTTCGGGTATTCACCAGATGCAATTAGCAGAGTCAGAAGGAAGCAATTTAAAATTTGCCAAAAGAGGTCAGTAACCTCATTGTTTGCCCATTAGTAATCACAAGATACATCTTTAGAGCAATATAAGTCCTATGAAAATTGTATAAAAGCATCACTTCACTCCGAAGTGTGCCACAGCTACTCACTTTGTAAGTGTCATTATATAAACTAAGTCTCATAAAAAAGAGGCGTTTTTTTCCAGTTGAGATCTGTTTCTACATATAGCTTACAAAAGTCATATGTTCTCTTGGCAAACTAATAATTGAAGAAGCCCAGTATATAGTATAAAGTATAAAGTACAGTTTGTAGGTTAAGATAATGCATGTGCCTTCCTTATTTCCTGAACTTGTACTTTACCCTAAAATTTGTCCTATGAATAAGGATCCATAGATTGATTTTCATTCATGAACTGAATCATGTATTAAATACACTCAGTGTTGATATTTTAAAGGATGCAAAGCATCACCTCTTAAATAATGTAAACGGAACTTCACCCCTAAAGCACAATGTTAGTCCTTATTTTCTGATGAATATCCTGCCCTTGAGATTTGAACTAATACTTGAATTCAGCATACTTATTTTTTTCCTGAATTTTTGGCACGCAGATGTCAAAATCTTACTGGGTAAAATGTAAGTTCTGTTTCAAAGCAGAAGCAGTTCAGCTATTTTCAAACCTTCTTGACACACGAATTAAGAGACGAGCAAGAAGCTAGAGTAAAAGAGACAAATGGAGAGAGTACAGGTGTGCTTTTCATCACTTCTACAGAAAAATGGCAATTTTCTTCACTGATCCTTCCTTTCTTTTACTTTTTTTTTTTTTGAAGCAGCGCAACATATGTTACAGCTAATCATATATAAGCCACTGGGAGAATAAATGCTGTCACTATAATTAATGGCTTAACTCACTCTGAGTATTTTCAGTATTAATAACCAAAATGGGATTTTGTGTTAGTGTGAACAGGAACATATGTTGCTTGTTCCATTTTGTTTGTAAGAAATGAGAACGGTGAGCTTGCTCATTCTTCCTAGGTTTTGGTCAGTGTCTTGATTAAGAGCAGGCTAGAGTAATGCAGGCAGCACCCTGTGTTCCAGGATGGATTGATACAAGGTGTTGACATTCTGTTACCCTCAAACCCTACCTTTTTTGCTGCTATTCTTAACATGGTTTCAGGATAATATAAGAAATTTCTGATATAACGAGGAGTCCTTTTGATCAAAGACGCAAGAAAGCAAACAAAACTTGAATAACCATCAAAGCAACTTTTGCATTTCTAGATTTGTATCAAGAGCCCTCTTCAAAAGGACTCGACATCAAATTGTAATGTTCTTCCTTGGTAGTAAAGGGATTTCTTATTATTTAAACATGCTTTCTGTTCACAGGTTTTAAAGCATGATCATCTACAATATAAAAAAATACTTGTACTTTTCCACCTATATGTAAAGTATGATTTACACATTGTTCTCTTTTTGTCCATGTTGATTGTTTGCTTAGGTTCTTTTAGTTGTTGTTTTGTATTAAAATAGGGCCCTCCAATTTTAAATTAGCCTCATGGATATATGGATATTTTTATGACCACATAAATTACCAAGAGTAGAAAAGGCACACACAAAAACTACTCTATCCGCCATTTTCAGCCCTTTATAGAATACAAATTAGTTTCTGGAAAGAATAAGTATATTCAGTCAAGTGTATGTACTTATTTATTCTTATTTCAAGGCAGATCACTGAGGGTTTTTTTTAGTTAATAATATACTTTTAAATGTAAACCAGCACCAAATGTTTGCCTAAACACTTTCAACTAAAAATGTATGTATTTTCAAAAAAACAAAAAAGATACGTATTTTCAGTATCTTTACCTTAACACCGGCAGCATATTGACACTGAGGCCACTTAACATACAAATAATCTTGAAGGTTTTTTTTAAACCAAGATCAGCATTAGATAGCTGTGCATTTATAGACAGAGCCAGCTTTATCTTTTCAATCCTTTTTAACAGACACTAACACACTCTAAAGTCATATATGAAAAATCTAATTCTGTATCTGAATATGTGGTCAAAATATGTTTGCAAGTAAAATTACCATGTAGAAATTTGTTTAGCTATAACACTACTGTTATTATTATCATTAATCCTTATTATATCTATCATGTATCCCCAATCATCAACATCATCAGCATACAAAAAAAGAGACTAAGCTCATGATACATAAATAGCCTTTTGCATGTGTATGGACATCAGTATTTGATTTATGACAATATATAGCTTATGTACACAGACACAGTGTGATTACTCTATCCAAGGCTTTTGTTTCATGTACATTTGCTACTTTACTCAAAGTATTTCTTAGAGATGTTTATTTAATATTGCCTATTTAGAGATAAGGTAATAAAGATTTACATGTAAAATGATTTTCTCAATGCCGTGCATCTAAACTGTATTGGCTGGAATTGTTATCCTTATCTGAGACCTTACTAACTTTGCAATCTTTTATACTCCTTTAATCTCTTTGTTTTTAAACTATTTCTAAACTTTATTTTAAAGAAAGAAGCAATATTTTTAAACATTCCAATAGTAAATTCAGGGTATAAGTCTTGTCACTTCTGCACATATATATGATTAGCCATAATACATGTTGCACTGGTCAAGCATCATGTCACAATTTTTATATCATTTTGGCGATAGTAGGTACACATTATCTACAGTCAGTTAAATTGGGAAGGGTAGGAGAAAAGCAATTTTAACTAAGAGAAAACAGTATATGCAGGAGTGTTTGAACAACCTCATACCATTTAACCAACAAGATAAAATTATGCCCACCTAAAAGAAAAAGACAACTTCTAAAATCGCCTACCAATATACAAATAGGCCCAGAAGAAAGCAATGCGCAATAAATTATAGTTACTTTTACTGTTGTTAATTAGGAATGAAATATGAAGGGAAGGATGATGAAGGTAGTAAATTAACAAATGAACCAGTACCCTAGGAAGAAAATATTAGTAAATTAAAGTGAGCTGAGCTATCACTGCAATTAACCTAATAAACTTGAAGCAGTGAAGTGATCCATTTAGAATAATCACATATGAACTAAGACCTATATTCATTGCTGTTGCACATTGAAGGACTTGAATCTAGTTGAGTCCCAGGAAAATAGGATTAAAAACAGTAAAAATATCCAATTTATAACAATATAAATAGTATTATACATGGCTGGATAGATTGTAAACATAAGCACAATATAATTATGTTCATAATGTTAAATGTTACATGCAAAATGTTTGTGCCCTATTTAATGAGTTTAGTTATTCCAAATTTATACTTTATAGGTTTGGTCTAAAAGTTTCCATTTAATCATTGTTGCCAAGTATAGGTACTAAAGCTATCATAAGTGCCTTAAGAGGGAGGACATTGTTTTCAGTCACTAAGAATCTCTTACAAAGTGGCACCCAAAGTTGAAATATTCCTACTTATTAAAAAAAATCTTTAAAGAAACTTTCTTATATTTTAAAACTTTAAACTCTCTTACATTTTTATTTTAGAAAAAACATCATCTAGGTTATTAACCTCTGCATACTTTTTTATCCATATGAAGGTATAATTTTCATGTGAACATTTGAATTATTAGCTAATCCAACAATATCATACCTAATAATTTTTGCTTAATTATATGGCAAATGGTACTGGGTAAATAATTACAATTTTTGGGAATGGACTCTAAGAATTAAATATGCACTCTAGAGCAGTCATTAGTTCTTTAAAGTTACTGAGGCCAGTGGTGCTTTTCCCATATACTGTTCTATTTTAGGATATTCAAAATGATTAATTTCTCAGTTTTTTTGGAGTTTTTATTTTTTGTTTGTTGTTTTTTGTTTTTTAGGTCAGGAGCCTTCCTTTAGTGTTTATCTGCAAGTTTAGAAGCACAGAAAGAAAGAAATGCTATCCCTGGCCCTGAAGTTGTATACAATCATGGTGAGCTCTGTTATTTAAAAAAATGAAGCCAGAGGTTCATTTGTTTAAGCATGGTATTCTCTGTGTATAATTTCATTTTTACTTAAATTTAATCCAAATTTTATCTTTGGAACTATATCTCACATTTAGGTATAACTGCTGGACCCTTAGAGAAGGCCTCGGCTCAGGGAGCCTGGGTGGCTCATTAGTTAAGCGTTGGACTTTGGCTCAGTTCATGATCTCATGGTTCATAAGTTGGAGCCATGTGTCAAGCTCTGTGCTAACAGCTCAGGCCTAGAGCCTGCTTCAGATTCTGTGTCTCTCTCTCTTTCTGCTCCTCCCCCACTTGCACTCTGTCTCTCTCTCAAAAGTAAATAAACTTTAAAAAATACTAAAAGAAAAGGCCTTGACTCACAAAACTGCTAAGTGGTAACATTCAGTCACAAGTAACAGAACACTTGATAATCACTTCTAAACAGTAAGATGACATTACTTCATGAGAAAATGATATAGGAGACTCCCAAGATTTATTCAGTAGTTTGTTGATATTATGAAGTTCATACTCTATTGTTATCTTTTTGCTCAGCTATTATTTTGTATGTTGACTTTGGTTCTTTTTGCTTATTGCCTATGGATACAATGTGACTTTGACAGCCCTAAGCATCATAGGACAATTCAATGAGGGAAGAATAGGAAAAAGAACTCTCAGTGAGATATTCTATTACTTTTTTTTTAATCAAAAATAAATTTCAGATAATTAATCTAGATGATTTGCTGACTTGTCTATATCTCATTGATGAAAGCTGAGTACATGGTCATCTCAGTTTCAAGGGAGGTAAAAAATTAGTTGTTTTTTTTTTTTTTTCTCTTCTTTAGAAGTCTAAGCGAACAAGGAAGAAAAAGGTTGGAGCATCCTGTGAAAACCTCAGTTTTTATAACATCAAACTTGAATCAGAGGTTATGAAATATAAAATTCACAACATATAAATTCTCTAACATGAGTTAGAGCATTTTCCTAATTATAATTTGAGAATCACACAATAGTTGCTTCATTTTGTTATTCTAATGATTCAATGAGAGTTTCAGTGGTGTGTTTCTTTTCCTTTTTTTTTTTTTTAAGTTTTGTTAACTGTTTATATTTGAGAGAGCGAGACAGAACGTGAGCAGAGGAGGGGCAGATAGAAAGGGAAACACAGAATCCAAAAGAGGCTCCATGCTCCAAGCTGTCAGCACAGAGCCCAACACAGGCTCAAACTCATGAACTGCGAAATCATGACCTAAGCCAAATTTGGATGCATAACTGACTGAGCCACCCAGGCATTCCATAGTGGTCTGTTAATTTCCTTCAAAAACAGAGTGGGTGAGGAGAGTTAGTCATGTAATGACACATTTATACTATCAAGGTTCATTGATACAATTTGCTAAGGTTTAGCACAGACATTTTAACTAAAAAATAGGCTAGTAGATGGAATCATGCTTAAAACAGGCTGGGAGACTGGAAGTAAGTGGAGTTAAAACTGGGTGATAGATTTCAAGAACATTGTAACTACCAATGAGCTATAATAAATTTACTCTTGCATCGCAAATAGCTAGTGTTTTAAAGGTTCTATTTCATAGCCACAAAACTGGTAACTAATAAAAATAAGGACAGCAAACACTATGTTTAACCATTATGCTCTATCTCTTGAACACCGAACTCTAGAATCCACTTCTGTAACCTCACTAATTAACAGCAGCAGCTAGAGGATGCCCTGTGCTTAGGTATCTCAAGCCTGTGTCTGTCATTGCTGAATCAGCATGCTAGCTGCAAGGGAGTCTGGATTTTTTTTTTTCTTCTTCCTTACTCTTGATGTCCTGAAAGCTATATAGAAGTGGTTTGGTTGAGGGACATAATCCAGAATGAATAAAGTCAGTTTAAGGATTAAGAAAAGCAGTATATTAGGGAAAAATCAATGAAGAAATAAAATTGGGTTCTCACTAAGTATGAATATATCCCAAAGAATCTTGTATGACCTGCCCAAATCAAATTAAGAGTAAAAATTATTTCTTGGTTTTTTTTTGGTTGCATTGTGAAGATATTAAAAAGTCAATCAATTTGTATTTTGAACATAATATGAAAGCAGTAGTGGTTTGATATTTTTTTCTGTGAGACAGGAAAGTATTTTACAGTTTTATTAAAACAGTCATTTATCAAACTGATATTTTGCATATAACAAAAGACATTTCCATTTCTAGAAGATAAATTCTGTATATTTTCAACTCAATCATTACATTACACCTCTAGTGGTTCCTATGAATGATGTTGAAAGATACTTCTGTTCGTCTTTATGTAGTTAGATGACAAATGTTAGTTCTGCCTTGATGTTTCAGCATTACTTTTGCATTATTAGAGAGAGATTCATAACTCCCTAGACAACTAATGCAAAGCACCTCTTTAAAATCAGACAGCCATATAAATTCTAAATATTCCCCAAGCTTTTATAAAATTTGATTAAAGGATAACTCTGTCAGTGTGCACTGTTATACATTTTCCCCTTGAAGAAGTGAAAGAGAGTAGAGATATACAAAATAAAACATGATTACAAGCGGAAGACAAAATGCATTCATGGAAATGGCTGATATCAGTTTCCCTGAATTTAATATGGTAGGTAATATTGAATCCAATTTTATTAGTCGTGACTTTTTTAACATGTTTTTAAGAATTTATATGTCCTTCTCTCTCTGTCCCTCTCTCTCTGCCCCTCCCTTGCTCATGCTCTCAAAATAAATAAATAGACATTAAAAAATAATTTGTATGTCCTTTGAGTTTATAAAAAGTTTCTAGATATAGGACAATACCTACAATCTTTTAAAAATTATATAAGTGCATTTAAAATCAAGCTATGTAAGTTGTCAGACTATCTTTTGAAGCATATCACATTAATGATAACATGTTATTAATAGAGAATTATTGAATGCCCTTCCAAAAACAATGTGTATAGAATCTAAATTTCATATATTTTTATAATTTTCTATTCTAAAATTGTTAAGTCCAGAATACATAATAACCACTACTACACAAGTCTTAGTGATTCTACCTAATATTTTCTTAATATATGAACAATTTCATATAAACTTCTATATTCAGGTTAATTGAATTTTGTAAAAATTGAAAATCATATTTTTGATGTAGCTTTTTTTTTTTTTTTTTTTTTAATTTTTTTTTTTTTTTCAACGTTTTTTATTTATTTTTGGGACAGAGAGAGACAGAGCATGAACGGGGGAGGGGCAGAGAGAGAGGGAGACACAGAATCGGAAACAGGCTCCAGGCTCCGAGCCATCAGCCCAGAGCCTGACGCGGGGCTCGAACTCACGGACCGCGAGATCGTGACCTGGCTGAAGTCGGACGCTTAACCGACTGCGCCACCCAGGCGCCCCATTGATGTAGCTTTTAAGACATTAACACTTTTACTTAAAAATCAGAATGTATTAAGAAAAAATACCATGCAAAATTGCATGGAATAGTGTTTTCTTCCTATTATGAATGTATCACCAACTTACTAAGATATTTGTGTACACATGTTGATATATATACACAGGGATGAAAATTCTATTTTTTTCTGTAATGGAAGAAAATTTGGACAACTTCTAGACATGAAAATTTTGAATATTGTGATAACTTTGGAATATTTCTATTATTACATTCTCATTTTTAAAATGTATAAAGCCTTTAGCTTTTTAAAATGTCTGTTTTACATTTGAATAAAAAATTAAAGTGTGAATAAGGGAAGGGTCTTGAGTTTTCATTCTGATTCTGCTGTATGAAAAGCTGGAGAAGTCATTAAAATTTTTTGAGTACTAACATTTTAACGTATAAAATGAACTTATTCATTTGGAAATTTCTAGGGTAAATTGCTCTAAATATACTGTTTCTCTGTGTCCTACTGACATATCTTTGTGTATAGCTAAATTGTTTAAAGTCTATGGCAGTATTATAGGTGGATCTTCAAATTAAAAGTTACATTTAGAATTTGCACTGTGGTAATAAAAAAATGCAAATAAAACACAAAACACTTACATTACTCCTCTTAGTTGCTAAATATAATGATGTTATGTGGAAAGTCTGGATGTTCCTGTCATCTGCTTTAGCTTATCACAATACATAGGGGTTATTTATCATCACTCCTTGGAGAAAATTTAGAGCGCTTTTAAGCAGATAAATTTTTCATTTTAAGAGTGTCATCAAACATCTATTCATATTACTTAGAATGTCTAGGAATGTTTTAACAGTAAGTCATCTTTTATTGACTTATGGACACTCTAAGCATTGCAGACTTTTATATACCACTTCATAAAGCTTATCTGTATTGTGCCTATAATCCAATTCGACTATAGTGTTTTTAGAATAAAAGGGCCAAACATGTTCTATTGTGTCTCATGTTATATTATTGTCCCCAGAATTAAACTTGTTTTTTAATTTTAGAAATGTATTTATATATTATATCAAGAATATGTTTCTTTTTCCTTGTTGGTGTTTTCTTCAGTCATCCATAAAAGCCTACATTGATTTAAATCTTACTTCAGAGAGCTAGGCATTATTTTAAATCTGTTTTTAGCATGATTTTGATTGTTAAAATACAGGTACTGAAAAGCAGAGGCAGTTATTTTTCCTTCTCTTTTTAAGTATGTTATTTTATACATATAATATTTGTTCGAAGAACTTATGCTTAGGTAAATTCTGATTATTATTATTATTGAAAGCATTGACGTGTGAACTTAGCTCCTTCATGCCAAGTGCTACATTCATTAATTTTTAGACTAAATCATTTACATAGGGGTTCTCTGTCTCACTTAAAGTCACTTTTACTACTTTCTTATAAGCTAGCAAGTTGTTTAAAAGTTAACCCTTAATAAGTTTGCAGTACAGAGCACCTGGGTGGCTCAGTTCCTCGAGTGCCTGACTCTTGATTTGGGCTTAGCGTATGTTCCCAAGGCTGTGAGATCAAGCCCTGCATTGGGCTCCACCCTCAGCATGAAGACTGTTTAAGATTCTCTCTCCCTCTCCCTCTGCCCTTTCCATGTGTGCATGCACTTGCACTCACACTTTCTCTCTCTCTCTCTCAAAAATAAAAAAATATGTATATAAAATAAAATAAATAAACTTTGTAGTGCAAAGCTATCAAACATTTGGAGACACTTCTTTCATGAATATGAAAACAATGTGAGCAACAAAATAAATCAAATAGATTAGTATTATAATCCAATGTATAAAATAAATATGAACCCATAGTGATATAAGTAAATTATTGAGTGAATTTAATAATAGAGGAGAAAAAACAAATCTTTCATGAACAATGTTAAACAATTCTATAGATCCTCTATCCTCAAGAAGAGGGATCATAACCCAGCACTTTTTTTTTTTTTTTTTTTTTTTTTTTTTTTACATGTGAGCTATACATAGTGAAGGAGGGGCAGGAGGAAGAGGAGGAGGAGAAATTGTACAAGTAGCAGGAAGAGAAGGAGGAAAAGCAGCAGCACCTATAACGCTTGGCTCTTATCTCACAGCTTAGACAAAAATCTTAGAGCTGGATCATAGGCCTAACTTAAAATCAGTAGAGATAATACAAGAAAACAGGGGTACATCTTCACAATTCTGAGTTAGGCCGGATATCTTAGGACACAGAATGTATGAACCATATAAAACGTTGATAAATTGGAATTTATAAGAATCAAAAATTCATGCTCATCAAAAAGCATAATCAATATGGTATCTAGTAGAAAATATTTGTAAGTCATATGTATGACTGGGAAGGAATTATATCCACAATATATTTTATTTTTTTAAGAGTATTTTGAGAGAGAGCATAAGCAGGGGAGGGGCGGAGAGAGGGAGAGAGAAAGAATCCCAAACAGGCTCTGCACTGTCAGTATGGAGCCCAGTGCGGGGCTCAAACTCACAAACTGTGAGATCATGACCTCAGCTGAAATCTAGCTTAACCGACTGAGCCACCTAGGCACCCCTCCACAATATATTTTAAAAACTAAAAATCTGGACCTTAGAAACAAACAGGTGAATAAAAAAAAATTGTCAAACTATTTGAATAGGCACTTAAAAGAAGATACTAAAAAATCCAATAAGTATATTAACAATTCTCAACATCATTAGCAGGTAAATAAAAATAAATACAAAAATGGAATACTATGTAACCACAAAAATAGCTAAAAGGAAATCAATTTAAAGCACCAAATATTCTCCCATATGTGGAGCACAAGGAATTCTAAAACTTTCAGTACAAAATGGTACACTTCCTTTGAATCTTTTGGTGTTCCATCTTAGTTTTCTATGTGGGTTCATTTACCTTCTGGCTGCAAAATATCCTATGCTATCTTTTTAATTTTTCTAGAATGTCAATAATTCATGGTAATTCTTTCTATTTTATTTTAAAATAGAATAAGTTATCCTAGTGAATTATCATTTGGAAGTAATCCTATCAATACTTTGAGGATGTAATTTAGCTTATGTGATTAATATTTACAAGTTGACTAATATTTGATTCTTTGAAGGTAATCTGTCTTATTTTTATGGTTCCTTTTAAGTTCTCTTTGACTTTGCTTTTCTGTAAAATAATTATGTGTGTCTAACAGTGGATTACTTTTTGTGGATTACTTTTTGCTTATACTGTTTGTGGGTTTTAGAATGTATTTAATACATCCCTTGATATCACCTATTAGTTTAGAAAGTTCTGAGTTCATTCTTTTCCAAATGTGACTGCTCTTTTCTCTCCCCCTCTCCCCTTCAATATATATTTTTATATTCTTTCTAAGCTTCCTTCTGGATGTTTATTGCAAGTTTATCTTCAACTTTCAGTGAGCCTTCTTGCTCAACTATAGACCTTAACGGGTATTTCTTATCCCACCTTCTTAAGGCATTGACAATGAATGAAACATTTCAACTTCCAGACCAGAAAAACCCTGATAGCAATAAAATGCCTAGAGACACCCCACATGTGCCTTTCCTTGCCTGATCATGGGCTGAACATGTACCAGCCCCATCCCCAATCACATGCTCCCTGCTTGCCTTTTTGTATTGTATCCCTCTGAAGCTCTTCCTCTAAAACTGTAGGTGTCCATCTTGTTGGAAGAGTGTTCGATTGTTACGTCTTGAGCCTGCCACTTGCTCTGGATGCCAGCACATGAAATAAATTTCTTCTTTCTCTTTTCCAAACCCTCATCTCTTGAGTTATTGGCTTCTCTTGCAATGGGTTACCCAAGGTTTGTTTTTTTGTTTTTTTTTTTTTTAAACAGTGTTCACAAATTTATCTGGGAGCCATGCTTTCAATTTGCCCAGCCCTCTCAGGGTTTCTAGGGACAGAGTAGTTGGTAGTGGCAGTGCGCCAAGGCTCACCCGTTCATCTCCTGAGTTAGCCGTTGTGATAGATTGTTTGGTAACATAATACACTAATTCCCTTTTCAGGTCTTTCTAATCTCCTGCTAAATTCACCTGTTGATTTTTTTAATTTCTCCATTCTGTACTTGAGTTACACAATTTCTAGTTTTCTTTTGAAGTGTTCAATTTTGTTTATATTGCTCAATATATATTTTAAAGTATGTGTCTATTAACAAGAATAATTTTAATATTCCTGTGTGTTTCTGTTGTTATTGGCTATGTTGATTTTCTTTTATTCTATCTTCTCACATTGATAATTAGTTTTTTTTTTATTTTGTATCAGACAGTGTGTTTATGGTATTAATTGTGGAAATATTTCAAGTCTATGGATAATGTTATTTTCTTCCAAAGAGGGTTTATATATTTTTCTTCCACATCACTGGGATTGTTAGTGGGCATTGCAGTTCCTTAAAAGTGGTTTCCTCCCTTATGTATCTTTTGGAATAATAATGACATGATAATAATAAAAGGCTTTTGTGTAGTTCTTATTATGTCCTAGGCACTCTTCTCAGGGCTTTAGAAATATTAACTTGTTTGAGGCACCTATGTGGCTCAGTTGGTTAAATGTCCAACTCTTTATTTCAGTTCAGATCATGATTTCATGGTCGTAAGATCCAGCCTCCCATTGGGCTCCACACCCAGCCCAGAGTCTGCTTAAAATTCTCTCTCCCTCTCCCTTAGCCCCTCCCTTATTTGTTCTCACAAGCTTGCGCGTTCTCTCTCTCTCTCTCTCTCTCAAATAAATAAGTAAATAAATAAAGGAAATATTAACTTGTTTAACCCTAACAATAGTCCTTATAGTCCTTTGTGGTAGGTAAAAAAAAAAATTATATATATGTATACACACACACAGACACACACACACACACACACACACACACACACACACATTTTACAAAGAAGTAACTGAGACAAATGAAAATCTAATAATTTTTCCAAGATTAGTAGTAATTATTAGAACCACTATTCAGTTCAGGTCCCATGTTCTTAAAACTACTATGCAAATATGCTTTCCCATGAATGATAGTTGCCCTCATCAAAAACTAATCACCTTGTGAGGACCAATTCCTGGGAAGTTACTCTTCCTTGGAGCATTTACATTTTAAGATAAGATCACCAAGGGAAAACACAGTAGCATTTATTTCTAACCACAAACTGTCTTAGAAAACCTTTATAAAATACTAAAGTCAAGCAGTACCCTTCTGACCTCTGATGTCCCTTCTCTATTATAATTGTGAACTTTAAGACACTGGAAAGGAAATAATTATTTGGCAAAGGTTTTCCAGACACATTACAATCATATATATGTAGCTAATACCTGTTAATGGAATTTATTATGTGAAAGCAAATCTGATGAGTCATTCACATAGATTCTTACATTTAATAATTAAAGCAAATCTATAGTAAATATTATTCCCATTTAGGCACATGAAGAAACTAAAGAGAAAACATTGTGTGATTTATCCAAGTCCCCTAGTAAAGATATTTAGCATTAAAATTCAATTTTTAGCATTTTGACTCTAGAAACTGCATTTTAACCATGACACTGTACTGCTTACATGACAGATATAGAGGTCTCTCCATATTCTCACTACATGGATGACAGTTACTGACAATACCATTTTGCTGAGTAATTGGTCTTAAATAATACAGTCTTTTTATTATGATTTTTTTTTCCTTTCAGTACTAGTGACAAAATAGAATAAATTAGGACTCTATGTTGTAAATTAAGAATTAAAAGTACAATATCTATTACAATTGAGATGTCTCTCACTAGCCTGGTAAACAAGCAACTTTGCATCAAAATTCAATAATTTGAATATGTGAACCTTTGAAATGAAGAACCAATTATATTTCTTATATAATCTGATGCCATCTTGATTTCTGTTGATATCAGAAGCTTAAAAAATGTTTCCAATGAAGTGACAAATATATATTTTTGTAAAGTTATTATTTCCTTTTTTCCATGCAATAGCTGGGAAAGAATGCCTATTAGCACATATATTGTTTTATTTATCATGTATAGAAATTACTTATTATAAAGTTCTGATATGGACTTAAATATCATAAACAAAATAGTAGCCCAGAATTAGAATTTTGCATTTTTAATGGCTATACAAAATAGTTATTTCCCATTGAGTAGGTTCTATAAACCATATTTTTAATATTCCTATTCATGGTTAATGCGGTATATTTATTTGTGTTTTCTATAAAACATTTTCACCGAACACTTACTTTTAATGAATTGCATTATATTATACATATATGATTACAGATACAGTATTCATATATATTTAGAAATATATAATGATTAGAAAATAATTACAAACATGATGAATATTAACCCAAATGTCTCAATAATCACTCTAAATGTGTACATGGTTTAAATATATCAGAGACAAATAGAATGGATACAAAAGCAACTCTGTATTGTCTATAAGAAACTGACTTTTGATAAAACGATATAGGTTAAGAGTAAAGGTCTGGAGAAAGATATGCCATGCTAAGCTGAATCAAAAGAAAGCTGAAAGAGCTGTATCAGTTTCAGACAAAGCAACTGCCAAACAAAGAAGATTGCCAGGAATAAAGAAGGCCATTACATAATGATATAGAATGATAAAAGAGTTAATTCTCCAAGAATATAACAATTCTGAATATGTGTGCACTTAACACAGAGATTTTCAAAATACATGAGGAAAAAACTGATAGAAATGAAAAGAAAAATATATAGTGTTAAATCTGGTTATTCTAACAGTATAAAAATCATATTTCCAAATATATATAAAATGTGATCATACCTTTACAAAGCAACTAATACCTTTTGCTTATTTATTACCTATATATTTCCATCGTAGAACTACATAAATTTGACTTTTTATCCTAAATATCTAACAATGCCATTAATAATAAAAGAATATTATGATTGAATATACTAAAATGAAATATAATATCAACCAGTTTCTCTAGTTCTTAAAACTAGATTTCAGGATTATTTTATATTACTAAAATTATGGAATCCAAAAAAAAACTTTGGGTATGTAATTATGTTTACCCTATTTACCATATTGACATTAAAATTAAGAGATTTAAAAAGTATTTACGTATTCATTTATAAATGACAGTAATAAATCCTTCGTACACTTTAATAAAATGTTTATGAAAAACGACTGTATTTCCCCTCCCAAAGATAGCTGGATTTACAATATGCTTCTGCCTTTATTTTGTTGCTATGTTGATTAGGTTGAAGTATATTGAAGAAAATAACAGCTTCATAAAGATATATTTGGGAAATAGAAAAGTAATTTCATACTCTTCTCAGATAAGTGATAGTTTTAAAAAGTTTAATTGTGTAGAATCTGAAATCATATCCATGAACATTAAAATATGAAACTATCACTGCATGCTAAAATCTATCTTACATAACTTGATCCTTGAATGGATTTTTTTTTTTCACCTGTTCACAATTTTGTTAGATACAACAACAAAACTGGTTGAAAAATGCCGGTTCTTTGAGGTATGCAGGTATTCCAAGGGGTGCCACATTTTATTATAAAAGATATAAAGCAAAACAACATTCATCGTTATCACCGCTGGAGATAGTTCTCAACTTCATGATGGCACCTAGAAAGTTATCAAATTTATATTTTTTCTTGAAATCTTATTCTTTGCAACAAATGATGAGTTAGTTTCTTGAAGTGTCACGTAGAAGACTATATCAGCCAAAACAAATCTAAATAACAAATCTAAATAACCATAATCTGTCTGCTATTCATTGAAACAAAAATGTAGCTTCATGAAAAGAAAGTCTACTTATATATATAATACAAACAACAGAAATAGTTATGAACACTTTATCTTTTCATGAAACAGTATAACAAAGAGGTGTACTGACGAATTAATAGTTATTAAAATTAATAATGTTAATGTTTCAGGGCATCTGGGAGCCTCAGTCAGCAATAACATCCAACTTCAACCAGGTCATGATCTCACAGTTCATGAGTTCAAGCCCCGTTTTGGGCTCTATGCTGACACCTCAGAGCCTGGAGTCTGCTTGGGATTCTGTGTCCCTCTCTCTCTGTCCCTCCCCACCTCACACACTGTCTCTTTCTCAAAAGATAAATAAATGTTAAAAAAAAAAATAAAAAAATAATGTTAATTTTCCATCAAGGATGTTTTTGATGTTCTTTATTTGCAATCAACTGGAAGTGAAAAATACAATAACTACAAATACAATTTGGTGCCAATGCCTTGATTGTGCTAAAATGCTAACAGTTTTTTTTTTTTTTAACATCTATTTATTATTGAGAGACTGAGAAAGACAGAGCATGAGCATGGGAGGGGCAGAGAGAGGAGGAGACGTAGAATCCGAAGCAGGCTCCAGGCTCTGAGCTGCCAGCACAGAGCCTGACTTGGGGCTCGAACTCACAAACCATGAGATCATGACCTGAGCCACAGTCAGATGCTAAACCAACTGAGCCACTCAGGCACCACAAAATGCTAACAGTTTTATACACTATTGCTTTTGCATCCTCAATGAAAATGGCAACAGTGTTAAAAAGATGAAGTGTTAATGTGGTAGGCAGAATACTATCAAAGATATTGATGTCTCAATCCTCACAGCCTATGAATATGTGACATTACATGACAACAGATTGTGAATATGTTAAAGTTAATGGCCCTTGACCTGGAGAGATTATCCTAGGTTATTGGGTTGGCCCACTATAATCATCTGAGCCCTTAAAAGCAGAGAACCATGCCTAACTGCAGTGAGAGAGAGATGACAGAAAAAAAGGAGTAGGAGAGATTTGCATTGAGAAAGACACTCAACCCACTATTACTTACTGAAGATTGAGTGAAAGGGCCATGAGCCAGGGAAGGTACATAGTTTCTGGAAGCTGAAAATGGCTTAGTTGACAGCCAGCAAGAAAATGGAACTTCTCCTACAAGAACCTGAATTCGTAAGGAAACAGATTTTCCTAGACAGCCTCCAGAAAGGATCAAAGTCATACTGGTAATTTTGATTTTAGTCTGGTACAACCCATGTCAGACTTCTCTGGTCTACAGAACTGTGAGTTATTTTGTGCTGTTTATATCTGTAGTAATTTGTGTGATAGCAACCAAAAACATTAAAATTAAAAAAAATGCAATTATAAAAATTTTTTGGACCTCACAGTCCCCTGGAAAGTGACTCAGGAATCTCCAATAGTTCAAACATTGGGAATTGCTGTTCTAGATCTACAAATATCACCCCTTAGTAGAGTTAGTTGATGTATCCAAATAATTTCATGTTGTAATGGAACTGAAATGGTTCACCACTTGCGGTACATTAAGTTGAGTACAGCCCTAGGAAGTACTGAAAGCAAAGAACTAAGAAGGCAGGGATGTAACTCTTAAAACAGTGTGTCCTCTAACCCAAACTTCAGGGCCCTTTTATACTGCCAGCCAGCAGTCTTTTGGTCAGTTATTCCTGCAGTTGGGAAGTGGTCACAGGAACTTACTAAAGCCTTTGTGATCTTTCAAGCATAACTTAAAAGACATTTGCTTAACTCTGCAATTTCCCAGGAACGTGTATGGGTTTCTTTGTTCCTGGACATCCGCTCTTGAGTAACTGGTGGTCTTCCCACGAATAGGGGGGTCCTCAAATACTTGTGAAGCTGAAAAACAATATGCTGGGAACAGTTTACTTGTTTTAATTTCTCAGCGTGTTCCCTGATGACCTTATTCCTAAGTAACAAAATGCCTCTTAGTGCTAAGTTTTCCAATTTTTGTCTTTTGGACAGTGACATCAGAGTGTGTATTATTAAAACCAATTATTTTGTCATTTCAGATTAAAATAAATAAATAAAAATAAAAATAAATAAATCAAAATGAAAAACAACAAAAGTAGCTTAAACTGAAACATTTTCTCCCCATCAATCCTAACACATCTAAGGAAACTTAAACCATCCTGCATTGTGTTGCTCACATACTGCTCAATTACTAGTCATGCCAGCATTTATTAATAAGGAGAAAACATAGGATCAAAAACATAATTTCCAGTTCCAGGAAAGCACACTTCATTTTATATGCCTGAGTTTTCAGAGAAAAATCAATTCTACCAACAAATTATAAACCACTTGACTTTAACTATACTTAATTTTTTTTCCAGTACTATATTGATGGATATACTGTTGTTGAAAAGTTGAAACAATAATTTTGACAGGCGATTCAATATGTGACAATACAGAGTAAATGAACATGGAATTTAATTTTTTCTCGGGAAAATAATTTACTCCAACAAACATAGATTTTATATTTGAATATATGGGGAAATTAGTAAGGTGCAAGACAACAAAACCACAACAAATAAGTTGTTACAATGTTAATAATGATTTTCTTTAAAATTATAATATTGAAAGTATATAAAATAAATGTAAATTTAGAAAACATATTTAATATTGAACCATATAAAATATGCTCTCAGAATTAAAATCAATAGCATTGCTCATAACATTCTTTTATAAGGAAAACATAAGCATCATAGAATAATAAAACAGTAATGGCCATTTTAATGTAATAATGTCTAAATTTGTAAAGGATAGTAAATCTACCTATCAAACTAATGGCATAGTTACAAACTATTTGAGAACTTCATGCTGGTCCTTCACAACAGTCTTCTAGGTCTTTGCTAAGTCAGCTCTTTTTCATCATTCAGTTTCAGTTTAAGTGTATTGTTCTCAAGAAGTCTTTTCCTAGTCATCTCTGACCCCCATACAATGCTCATCTGTATAAAGGGCTCTAATTTACATTATTTAAGCATTTGTTTATCCTCAGTACCCCCATTTGATAAGGAAGATTGCCCCCTTTTTAGAGCATTATATTGGAAGTGCTTTTTATCATCCTGACACATAGGAAATACTCCACAATATTCATTGGAAGAATGAATGATTAGGCAATGCTCAGCTCACTTAGCTAACTCAAAACCAGCTTTCATGTATTTCTGGTCCCCAGAGAGATTTACAGTAGTGTTATGGGAAGCTTAGAAGAGCAGCATAAGAAGTGTGGCTACAAACAATTGGGAACAGTATTTATTCTTGTGGGAGCAAGATGATGTTAGAAACTCTAAAACTTTTTCTACATAGAGGATAAAATCTGTATATGAAAATGTCAGATATTTACTTGAGCGATATCAAAGTGGTATCTTTCTATGCCTACCAGAGAAATTTGCATAATGTCCTCTTGGGCCTGCAGGGCTGCACAATGACCAGAATGCACTTTGGCCAGCCATATTGGAGGAAATTAAAGGAACAAACCTGACTTCTTAAACTCAAAAGTAATGTATTGGCAGGAGAGGAAATGGGAAGTTTAACTTGTTAATTTCTACCATGTTCCCAGCGTCTCACCAGGAAATTATTTTTCACACCATCTTGTGAAATAAAATTAAATCACTATTTTACAGATGAGGATGCTGTAAGTCATTCAGTAATTTCTCCAAGACTATCGTTAGGAAATTAAAAATTAGGGTATGAGCCTAGAACTCTTAAGCTACCCAGTCCATGATGTTTTTACTACAGTGTCTTGAAATTTGGGAAATTTAGAGTTATATTCATTGATTCAATGTTGAAAAACAATTTCAGGTATTATCATCTTCCCTACCACCAAAGAATTTTGTGCCATGTTAAGAAAAAAAAAACAGCAAAATAGAAGTTTTAACACAGTACAAGTTTACCTTAATTTACAGCTTAAAAGGTGTTTAACCTGGTTTGAAAACATTTTTGAGCATCAATATAATCATTGGCAGATTTGTAAATGACTGGTGACAACAGGGATGTGAAGAGGGTAGATAGGCCTCAGAATCACCCCCAGAGTTAGCATTAGAAGCAACAGTATAAGAGAAGGTTGCAAAGACTGCTTGAGGATGCCAACAGGTAGAGACCTAAACCAGGAAATAAGAGTAAGGAAAAGAGGGCAAGAGAAACATAGACGTGCTTTTTCTTCCTTTCAAAGGTTTTAGCTGAATTGATTCACTTTTCTCTGGCACAGCTCCCTTATGGCCATGAATGCTGTTTACTGATATGAGTGAAAGTATGGTTTGGTCTTTACTAAGGGGAATAAAAACTATTAAAGTAGACCTACAGTTAATTTTTCAGTTAATTTGCCTCCAAAATTTTCTATTGGTGTGAAGAATACACTTTGCCATCATCAGCAAGTGTTTTCAGTGGCATTTCAGTAAAACATTATCCACTGGAAGGGATAAGCTAAGCCAGTGGTTCTCAATTTTTTTTTTTTAATTTTTTTTTTCAACGTTTTTTATTTATTTTTGGGACAGAGAGAGACAGAGCATGAATGGGGGAGGAGCAGAGAGAGAGGGAGACACAGAATCGGAAACAGGCTCCAGGCTCCGAGCCATCAGCCCAGAACCTGACACGGGGCTCGAACTCACGGACCGCGAGATCGTGACCTAGCTGAAGTCGGACGCTTAACCGACTGCGCCACCCAGGCGCCCCTCAATTTTTTTTAATATAACATTTTTCAGAAACAATTGTGTTTTGATCCTCAAGCAGATGCATATTTTGATACACATGACAGGTGACAATAGACTCTTTTACTGGTATTATAAGTGTTAGGGAACTTGAGGCCTGCACTTGTGTCCTCCTAAAGCCCCATAAACTACTGAAAACATCTGGTCTTATTCAGTCTTCCAGTTTACATATGATAAAGCTGAGGCCTAGAGAGATGTAATTCCTTGTCCAGGGTTCAGAGATGGTTAAAATAGAGCTGGAGTCCTGGTCTCATACTTTCATTAGCAAAAGGATACCAATTTTCAACTCAGATTTCCTTGTCATGCCTTCCTCCTGTAGACTTGATTTCCAATCCCATTCCCAGTAACTCTGAAGTCCTGAGTTAGTTCTGTGCTTTGAGGAAATGTGGAGGTCTTTATGCTGATCCTAACATCCATAAATATGACATATTTATTACCCAACATGCTGAATTCAGAAGTGATTTTGTACAAGCCTTTCACACAGACTTATATCCATAAATTGCTTTCTGTTATATTTAAATGTTTCAAGTATGTATGTGCTGTTTCCCACAATTAATGAGAATTTTCCTTCAGGGGAGAGCCACATATTAAAATCATATAAAGAAAAAAAGTGATACAATTATATGTGGGCCCTTGTTTACATAACATCTTTTGAGGGCAAGACAAATTGCAGAGTAAGGGGCTTTTAGTGGCTGTCAGCTAACCTGCAGTACTATGCCATAGAAAAGATTGCCAATTTGTATCTTGTACAGGGTGTTTTTCGGAGTACAGATGTTTCCATTACTTTTGTAATCATCGCCCTATTTGTGATCTTTACCGCTGCCTTATTTTTTGGTTGTGAAAGCTAGGGTTATAGATAATCATAATCTCTCAAAGAAATATTAAAATATATATTCTAATATTATATGGCTTACTCTTTAAAATGTATCTTGCTGACTTCCATATGAATATAGGATTATATATACATATGAATATATGTGTGTATATATATATATATATATATATATATATATATATATATGACTGACCTAGAAGACCACTTCAAATCAGAATCAACATGCTTAAACTCTTTCTGGGAAAAATGTGAGTTCTGATGTTCACATTTAAAACAATTTTGAGAATTTGTCATGTTTTTTCATCCATTAACATATGGTTTCAATTATGTATCGTACAATATTTAGATATGCTTGTAATCAGTTATTTGTAAATGTATACAAATATCAGTTACTGCTGGTCAGTATAAATGGTGTCTACTTTGTTAACTTATGTGTGTGGTTTGGAACCAGTGTTGCTAAAGGAACAACAGCAAAGAACTGCTATTACGTACTGGGAAAGGTACAGATGTGTGAATTCTTTGATTTTAGTGATTGACAGAACAGAGACAAATCAGTTGTGTAATAGACACAAGGATATTGTTTATAGTTGGCAAAGAGTGGAAACGATATTCTGGTTGGATATAATTTGGCCTGTTGTTTTTGATTCCAGTTTATCTTCCTTTCCCTTAACTTGCTTATTAAGAGTGGTGCTACAAATCACAGAAGAATAGAGTTGAAGAAGTTAAAGTGTTAGAGAGATTTCCTGAAACTTGTGCTTTGGGTGTAAAATTTAAGTAGCTGTCATTGGCTCAGCCTTGAAAAATGTTGAAAAATCTATGAGGGAGAAAGAATACAAGAAAGGTATAAATTTGGAATATAGTATTAGGATACTGATTTAATATGAGCATGAAGCAGCTCTAAATTTTGGCGAATTTCATCATGACATTAAGGACTGGAATGCCATGTGGGAATTTCTGCCTGTCCCTCCTACCTCTGATCATGGATGGAAAAAGAAATCAGAAAATGCATTTATGCACCACCAGTTGAGACAGTTTTAAGAGAGACTATGTGTATATGTGGTGTATATGTGGGTGTGTTTGTATGAGTGTATACACAGGCAATGTATATATGTATGTACTGTATATTTAAAATATGTAAACTAATCATTGATACAGGTAAAAGCCAAATCAGAAAAACAAAATAATTTGAAGTATGATAACTGGATTGATAACGTGCTACAAAGAAGCAAACATTTTCAGCTACTTTGCAAGGAAGAACTGTATTGCATTTGAAATAGAACCAAATGTCATTGATGGTAATATAAGAAAGAACCATCACTGGCAGATCTAAATTACCTCTGAGATCTTGGGTATTTGTAGTTCTAATTTATATGATTATGCTGGTCTACAGAAATTATTTTTGTAGCATATACATTCTCCATAGTTGCAAATAGTGAATGGGTAAGTTTTATCATATTTAAGATTATTTAAAAAAACATTCTAATAATCTAAAGGGATCTCATTTTTCAATATAAAGATAACAGTTGGAATTATGGTGTTGAAATATTGTTTAGTTTATTTCAGAAATATGTATAGTGATTAAATAGATAATACACTAACAGTGCTAATATTTATTTGACAATTATAGTATGTTACTTTTGTATTCTTCTGGTTTTACATTTGTATGTGACAATTGACTCTGTAACATCCAAAAGTAGCCTCTTTTCTTTTAAATGAAAAGTTTTTTAAAAGTTGTTTGTAGGGGCGCCTGGGTGGCTCAGTCGGTTAAGCGTTCGACTTCAGCTCGGGTCACGATCTCTCAGTATGTGAGTTCGAGCCCCGCGTCGGGCTCCGTGCTGACTGCTCAGAGCCTGGATCCTGTTTCAGATTCTGTGTCTCCCTCTCTCTCTGACCCTCCCCCATTCATGCTCTGTCTCTCTGTCTCAAAAATAAATAAATGTTAAAAAAAAATTAAAAAAAAAATAAAAAAAAGTTGTTTGTAAATTATTTTCAATATACAACAATAAAAATTAAGTCTAATTTGCAAATTTTATGCTTTTTTTTTTGTTTGAGTATAGTTGACACACAATGTTATATTAGTTTCAGTATACACACAGTGATTCAGTACCCCTATATTTTATGCAGTGCCCATCACTAGTGTACCCATGATGCTGATGCTGTTACAGTTATCATTGACTATACTCCCTATGCTTTACCTTTTGTTTCCATGACTTATTCATTCCATAACTGGAAGCTTATATCTCCTGCTCCCTTTCATTCATTTTGTCCATCCCCCCCACCTCCTTCCATCTGGCAGCCATCAATTTGTATTTATAGGTCTTATTCTGCTTTTTGTTTGTTTGTTTATTCATTTCTTTTGTTTTTTAGATTTTACATATGAGTGAAATCCTGTGGTTTTGTCTTTCTCAGTCTGACTTATTTAACCAGAAGCATTTTGCCTCAGAAATGGGAAACTCAGGCATACCTAGTTTTATTGTGCTTCACAAGTACTGCATGGTGGTTTTTTTTTTTGCAAATTGAAGGTTTGTGGCAACCCTGCATAGAGCAAGTCTATCAGCACCATTTTTCCAACAGCATTTGCTCACTTTCTGTCTTTCTGTCATTCTTACAATATTTCAAGCTTTTAAATTACTATATGTATGTTGATCTGTAATCTTTATTATGACTCACTGAAACCCCAGGTGATGGTTAACTTTTTAGCAATAAAGTAATTTTTAGTTTAAGTACACTACACTTTTTTGAGACAATGCTTTTGCACACTTAATAGACAAGAGTATAGAGTAAACGTAACTTAAAAATTTTTTAATGTTTATTTTTGAGTGAGCGAGAGAGTGTGAGTGGGGGAGGGGCAGAGAGAGGGAGACACAGAATCTGAGGCAGGCTCCAGGTTCTGAGCTGTCAGCACAGAGCCTGATGTGGGGCTCGAACCCAGAAACCACAAGATCACGACCTGAGCTGAAGTTGGACGCTTAACTGACTGAGCCATCCAGGCACCACACGTAAATGTAACTTTTATATGCACTGGGAAGCCACAAATTCATTAGACTCACATTACTGTGATTTGCTTTGTTGTGGTAATCTAGAACCAAACCCACAATATCTCCGAGGTGTGCCGGTACTTGGCACTAAATTCAATACTACTCTGGTAGTCACTAATAAATGTTAAACACAAGACCTGAAAGGTCAATTTTTTTTTCTTGTAACTTTATCCCAGAAAAAAATCTCAGAAACAATTGAATCCAAAAATCATCATTCACTAAGGTAAAATTCACAATGTGTGGATCCAGTAAAAAATTATCAGGTGAGCTCTATAGGAGCTGGGAAATATTACCTAAAATGATGATGAAAAATCACTATCAACCCAGACTGAAGTACATGTTTGAATTACCCACACAAAGACATGAAAAAAGTTATAATAACTGTATATGATGTTAAAAAATTATTTTAATTTTAATTCCAGTTAGCTAACATACAGTGAAGTATTAGCTTAGGGTGTACAGCATAGTAATTCAACACTTCCATGTATCACGCAGTGCACGTCATGGCAAGTACACTCCTGAATCCCTGTCATGTATTTAACCCATACCTCCTGCCTGCCTTATGGTGATCAACAGTTTGTTCTCTATATTAAGAGTCTGTTTCTTGGTTTGCCTCTCCATCTCTTTTTTATTTATCCCTTTGCTTGTTTATTTCTTAAATTCTACATATGAGTGAAACCATATGGTATCTGTCTTTTTCTGACTTATTTCACTTATCATAATACCCTAACTTCATCCATGTCATTGCAAATGGTAAGATTTCAGTTTTTTAAATGGCTGAGTAATATTCCATTGTATGTATATACTACATCTTCATTATTCATTTATCAGTCGATGGACACTTGGGCTATTTCCATAATTTGGCTATTGTAGATAATGCTGTTGTAAACATAGGGGTGCATGTATCCCATTGAATTAGTATTTTTGTATTCTGTGGGTAAATACCTACTAGTGAAATTGCTAAATTGTAGGTTAGGTCTATTCTTCACTTTCTGAGGAACCTGCATACTTTTTTCCAGAGTGGCTGCACCAGTTTGCATTCCCACCAACAGGGCAAGAGAGTTGCTTTTTCTTCACATCCTTGCCAACACCTGTTGTTTCTTTTGTTGTTGATTTTAACCACTCTAAAGGGTGTGAGGTGATATCTCATTTTGGTTTGCATTGCTCTAATGATGAGTGACGTTGAACATCTCTTTGTGTGTCTGTTGGCAATCTGTATGTTTTCTTTGGAAAACAGTCTTTTCATGTCTTCTGCCCATTTTTTAATTGGATTATTTTATTAGTGTTAAGTCTTATAAGTTCTTTAAATATTTTGGATATAACCCTCCATCAGATATGTTATTTGCAAATATATTTTCCCATTCAGTAGGTTGCCTTTTAGTTTTATTGATTGTACCCTTCACTGTGCAGAAGATTTTTATCTCGATGAAGTCCTCCTAGGTTATTTTTGCTTTTATTTCCCTTGCCACAAGAGACATATGTAGAAAGAAGTAGGGCCAATGTCAAAGAGGATGCTGCCTGTGTTCTCCTCTATGATTTTTATGGTTTGAGATCTCACTTTTAGGTCTTTAGTCCATTTGGGGTTTATTTTTTTACATGGTGTAAGAAAATGGTTCAGTTTCATTCTTTTGCATGTTGCTGTCCAGTTTTCCCAACATCATTTTTTTGAAGATACACTCTTTTTGCAATTGGATATTTTTTCTGCTTTATCAAAGAATAGTTTACCATATAGCTGTGGGTTCATATCTGTTTTTTTAGTTTTCCATTGATCCATGTGTCTATGTGTGTGCAACTATCATACTGTTTTCGCCATTACACTTTGCAATATAACTTGAATTCTGGTGATGCCTCCAGCTTTACTTTCCTCAAAATTGCATTGGCTATTTGGAGTCTTTTGGGATTCCATACAAATTTTAGGATTGTTTGTTCTAGCTCTGTGTAATGCTATTGGTATTTTGATAAGGATTGCACTAAATGTGTAGATTGCTTTGGATAGTATAAGACATTTTTAAAATATTTGTTGTTCCATCCATGAGCAGGGAATGTCTTTCCATTTCTTTGTGTCATCTTCCATTTTTTTCATCGGTGTTTATTACAGTTTTTTAAAGTATAAGTCTTTCACCTCTTTGTTTAGGTTTATTTCTAGGTATTTTATTGTTTGTGGTGCAAATGCAAATGGGATTGATTCCTCAGTTTGTCTTTCTGCTGCGTCGTTATTGGTGTACAGAAATGCAACAGATTTCTGCACATTGATTTTTGTATCCTGTGACTTTATTTAATTAGTGTATCAGTTGTAGCAGTTTTATGGTGGAGTCTTTAGGTTTTTCTCTATATATAATTATTAGGTCATCTGCAAATAGTGAAATTTTGACTTTGTGTCAATTTGGATACTTTTTATTTCTTTTTGTTGTCTGATTGCTGTTGCTGGGACTTCCCATACTATGTTAAATAACAGTGGTGTGAGTGGACATCCCTATCTTGTTCCTTACCATAGAGGATAAGCTTTCAGTGTTTCCCCATTGAAAATGGTATTAGCTGTAGGTTTTTCATATGTAGTCTTTAGTAAGTTGAGGTATGTTTCCACTAAACCTACTTTATTGAAGGTTTTCATCATAAATGATGGTCTACTTTGTCAAGTGCTTTTTCTGCATCTATTGAAAGGATCATATGGTTCTTATCATTTCTTTCATTAATGTGATGTTTCATGTTGATCGATTTGCAAATGTTGAACCAGCCTTGCAACCCAGGAATAAATCCCACTGGATCATGGTGAATTATTTTTTTTTAATGTATTGTTGGATTTGGTCTGCTAGTGTTTTGTTGAGGATATTTGCATCTGTGTTTATCAGGGATATTGGCCTGTGGTTATCTTTTTTAGTGGTGTCTATCTGGTTTTGGTGTCAAGGTAATGGTGGCCTCATAGGACAAATTTGGAAGTTCTGTGTTCTTTACTGTATTTTGGAATAGTTTGAGAAGAATAGGCATTCACTCCCCATTAAATGTTTGGTAGAATTCGCCTGTGAAGTCATCTGGTCCTGGACTTTTGTTTGTTGGGAGTTTTTTCATTAGTGATTCAATTTTTAGGCTGGTTATTAGTCCAATTTTTTTTTTTTATTTTTTCCTGTTTTAGTTTTGGTAATTTATATGTTTCTAGGAATTTATATATTTTTTCCAGGTTGTCCCATTTGTTGGCATATAGGTTTTCAAAATATTCTCTCAATACTTATTTGTATTTCTGTGGTGTTGGTTGTTATTTATCCTCTTTCATTTATGATTTTATTCATCTGGGTCTTTTCTGTTTTCTTTTTGATAACTCTGGCTAGAGGTTTAATTAATTAATTAATTTTATTAATTTTTTCAAAGAATCTGCTCCTGGTTTCATTGATCTGTTCTATTGTTTTTTATTTTCTATTTCATTTATTTCTGCTCTAATATTTATTATTTCCTTCCTTCTGGTGGCATTAAGCTTCATTTGTTGTTCTTTTTGTAGCTCCTTTAGGTACAAAGTTAGCTTATTTATTTGAGATTTTTCTTGCTTCTTAAGGTACTACTACATACGTCCCTCTTAGGATTGCTTTTGCTGCAGCCCAAATATTTTAGACCATGATGTTTTCATTTTCATTAGTTTGCTTGTATTTTTTTTTTTAATTTCTTCTTTGATTTCCTGATTAACCCATTCATTCATTGTTTAGTAGATTTTTTCTTGTGGCTGATGTCTAGTTTAATAATGTTGTAGTTAGAGTTCATGCTGGATTTTAATCTTTCTGTATTGGTTGGAGCCTGATTTGTGACCCAATATGTGATCTATTCTGTAGAATGTCCCATGTGCCCTTGAAAAGAATGTGTATTCTGCGTTTTAAGATGGAATGTTTTGAATATATCTGTTAAGTCTATCTGGTCCAGTATGTCACTCAAACCCAGTGTTTGCTTGTTTATTTTCTGTTTTGATGATCTCTCTATTCATGTAAGTGAAGTGTTAAAGTCCTCTATTATTATTGCATTATTATCAATTAATTCCTTTATGTTCATTATTAATTGTTTTATATATTTGAGTGTCTCATGTTGGGTTCATAAATATTTACAATTGCTATATCTGTTGTTGTATTATCTACTTTATTATTATATAGGACCCTTCCTTGTCATTTGCTACAGTCTTTGTTGTAAAGTCTATAGTGTCTATGTAAATATTGCTACACCAGCTTCTTTTGACATCCATTTGCATGATAAATATTTCTGCATCCCATCACCTCAATCTGGAGGTGTCTTTATGTCCAAAATAAATCTTTTGTAGGCAGCATAAAGATAGGCAATTTTTTTTAAATAATTCTGTCACTTTATGTCTTTTGATTGGAGAGTTTAGCCATTTTCATTCAGAGTAATTACTGATAGATATGTATTTATTGCTATTTTATTACTTGTTTGTCATTGTTTTGGGAGTTTTTCTATGATCCTTTCTTGTCTTTATCACTTTTGGTCCCTCCTTTCCACTCAAAGAGACCCCTTTAATATTTCTTGCAGGGCTAGTTTAGTGTTCCTGAACTCCATTAGCTTTTGGTTGTCTGGGAGACTCTTTATCTCTACTTCTATTCTGAATGATAGCCTTGCTGGATGGAGTATTCTTGGTTTCAGATTTTTCTTGTTCAGCACTTTGAATATATCATGCCACTCCCTTCTGCCTTGCCAGGTTTCTGTTGAGAAATCTCCTGCTAGGCTTATGGGTTTCCCTTTAAAAGATACTGTTTTCTGTGTATTTCTGCTTTTCATTTTTTTTCTTTATTTTTATGTTTTGCAAATTTGATTACAATACAACTTGGTGTTGGCCTGATTTTGTTGATTTTGATGGGAGTTTTCTGTAACTCCTGTATCTGGATATCTATTTTCTTCTCCAGATTAAGCAAGTTTTTAGCTATGATTTCTTCAAATAAATTTTCTGCCCCCTTTTCTCTCTCTTCTACTTCTTGATCTCCTATAATATGAATGTTCTTATGTTTGATGGAGTCACTGAGTTCCCTAATCTCTTGTTGTGTTACATAACTCTTCTTTCTGTCTTTCATTCAGCTTTATTACTTTCTATTACTCTGTCTTCTAGACCACGAATTCATTCCTTTACTTATCCCACCTTGCAGTTCATTCCATCAAGTGTGTTTCTCATTTTTTCTTTTTATTGAGCCCTTTATCTCTGATTCTTTTTTATCTCTTTTATCTCTGTGGTAAGGGTCTCACTGGTGTCTTTATTCTTTTATTGAGCCCTTGAGTATCCTTAAGATTTTTCATTTAAATTCTCCATTAGGTATGTTATTTGTATCTGTTTCAATTAGACCTGGCCTTATCTCAATCTTTCACTGGGATAAATGTCTTTGTCTTGTCATTTTGTCTAAGTCTCTGCTTTCTTCTTTATGTTAGAAAAGCCAGGTGTGTCTCCTGATCCTGAAAGTAATGGCTTTATGAGGAAGACGTTAGTCATGTGGTGTGCAGGGTGTGACACTTCAGGGAGTATCTCTGGTGGGTGCTGCATGTGCTCGCTGTTGTGTTTTGGCTGTTCTATCCTTCAGGCCAGTCATCTGCAAAACTCTTCATGCTTGCTGGGGGAAGTATCTGGTCCTTGGTCTGAATGTGGCAAGTTTTAACTAGGTGTGCTCTGGTCTACTTGTGAAATGAGACCTGATACTACTTCCACTAGGCCCTGCAGAACTCTCTGGTCAGGAGACGTGGTGTGGGCAGGGGTTTATGCCAATCTTTTGGGGAGTGGCCCGCCACCCTGGGACTGAGGCAAGTGTGACTTAGAAGAGCAGGTGCACCAGAGTGCAGGGGGTGGGGCTTGGTGTATGAAGTTAAGCAGCCAGTGTTGGGGCTGTGCTGCTTCCCACAGATGGCTCTGTGTTAATGCACAGGGGTGGGGGAGGGATATACTTGCTGGGGGAGGCCAGCTCCTTTGTTCCCCAAGAAGTGAATGCTACCTCTCAGAGATGGGCTCTGAGAAGAGTGAATAATCTCCTCACTGTGTGCCCTTGGCACTCTCCAGATCACTGTTTCCATGCTGTCTTCCCCTGGGTTGCTTGCCTGCCTTCTCTCAAGGATCAGTGCAGTGCCCTCTGGGCTCTATCCCAGGCAACCCCGCTGACCTTTAAAACTCCAGATTTTAAGCCTTTCTGTTTAAAGAACTCATGAAATTCACCCCCTCTTGTTTTCCAAGTCAGTGGCTTTGGTTCTTTCCATGCATTCCCCTGTGTGCTCCTCTGGCTCTCACCTTTCTCTGTGACCACAGCTTCTTCCCCCTGTAGCACTTGGGATCCCTTTCTGCCCTAAACCAAATCTCCACACTTTCTGCTTTCTTCAATGTGGCCTCTTGTCCTCCATTAGTTGTGGAGTTTGTTCTGTTAGTCTTCAGATCTATTTATGGCATATTTAGGATGATTTGATACCTATCTAGTGGTGTTCATGGGAGGAGCCAAGCCTAGAGTCCTCCTACTCTGCTGCCATCTTACTCTCCACTGAATATATCAAAATTTTAAGTAGGTGATATTATAGATTTTGCATACTAATCCTTTATCCAATATGTCATTTGTAAATACTTCTCCCATTCCATCCGTTGTCTTTTAGTTTTGTTGATTGTTTCCTTCACTGTGCAGAAGCTTTTTATCATGATAAGGCCCCAGTCGTTCACTTTTGCTTTTATTTCCCTTGCCTCTGGAGACATGAAGTAAGAAGTCGCGCAGCCAAGGTCAAAGAGGTTGCTGCCTGTTTTCTCCTCTAGGGTTTTGATGGCTTCCTGTCTCACATTTGTTTATTTGTTTCATCATTTTGAATTTATTTTCATGTATGGTGTAAGAAAATGGTCCAGTTTCATTCTTCTGCATGTTGCTTCCATTTTAAGTATGCATATGTATATATTTGTGTATATTTACTTACATATAGATGATTTAGATAGTCCCATATAACTTATTTTCAATTAAAATATAATAATGATTAGTTCAAATGCCTCAGTGTTGGCAGATTATTGCATCAAATATGGATATTACTGATTAGTAACACCACTAACATCAATAATGACAATAGCTACATTTAGTTTCCACAATAACCCCAGAAACATGATGTTACTGTTTTAAATTTTATTACTATGAGTCTTAGATTAAGTACACTCTCAGAAATTAGGGAGTGGAAAGAAATGAAGACCATCCTATATTCTTATGAAATGTTTCCCCATTATTAAGATTTTTTTGATGCCCTAGAGAAAATAGAATTTCCCCAAAGAATCTCTCTAAGTCACAGAAAAATTTCCAGGTACATGCCTTCTCTTGCCATTTTTCTCCTTTCATTCACTGTCATGCTGAGTCAGAGGCATCTTTTAGAGAAGCCAGGTGGAATTCTTATTGCTTATTTCTCAGGTGCGGGCTATGCTGTATCCCACTGGAATTAATTGACACCCTTCATCATCTTCAAAGCAGTAGTACCCCAATGCTGATTCTTCAGGTCCTCTACTCTCCAAAGTTCTAGAGAAGCAGTAAGACATGATAAACATATCACTGTACCATCTTCATATCTACAAGATGAGGAAACCATAGTAAATGCCCAGACCACTGTAGCTATCTGAAAAAAAATTACATTATATGCAGCCATTATGTATTTATCCCTCCAAATTTAACATATAATAATGCCTATAATTTTCTCAGATCCTCAAAATTATTTTTGACACATAGGCTTTTTAATGTTATGTAGCAGAATTTTATTTCATATTTTATGTTTTATTTATGAATTCATTAAATGTCTCTTTATAGTTAAATTTCATGTATTTAACCTAAAAATAGATGCTACATACTATATAGAAACTAGGTTTTGCTCTTAATGTTTCCCAAATATTTATTTATGCAATATTAATTTAAAGTAAATTTTCCCATTATCTTTGATGACTTATTATTATATTTGGAATTATTATACATTACAAATTATTATTATGTAGATATTTGTATGCTTTTAGTTTATTTTGTGTTGCATGTGCGTTTCAATTCTTATAGCTTAAAAACCTATAGTTTTTGTGCACCTAAAATATATGAGGATAGATCTCATGTTGCATTTTTTAATATAGTACAATAAAACAAAACACACACACAAAAAGCATATATCTTTATATTTGTAGCATTGGACTCCTTCATTTATTCTTCTACTTTCTCCTTTCAAAAGCAATCAGTTTTCATCTTCATCTAAACTTTCAAATTGTTTTCTAAAATTATTTTGAAAAAGAGAAAGTATATTTAAAAAATTAGACTTTTCAACAAATATGCTTTAGGCCATTATACAATTATTAACATATTTGAAACTCAAAGAAGGAAAATGTTAGTCTAGAATGTCATGCAAAACTATATTTTTAGTTGTGCAGTTAAACTTACCAGACATGGCAGAAATCCTTGCCTCATTAATTAAAAAATGTGAATTTGCTGGCTTTTAATCTTTCTTTCATAATCAAATGAAGTATATGGGAAAAATTTAGTACAGTTTTTGGTCCAGATTAAATGGTAATCATTCTTATTATCACTAATTTTCATATACTACATTTATAAATATAAAAATCTCCTTGTTATAAAATGTTCTCCAAATATGGCATAAATAAGCATTTCAGATTAATTTAATGTAGCAGTTGATGAAATGTATTCTGTCATTTCTGTATGTGTGCATAAATATAAATATATAAATATATATTAATATCATCCAATAAATTATAAATTACACCAAGACTATGTGCACTACATACAGATTGAACTTTAGCTTCTTTGGTTAACTTTTTAATGTTTATTTTTTATTTTTGAGAGAGAGACAGAGAGAGAGAGAGACAGCACGCCAACGGGGGGAGGAGCAGAGAGAGATGGAGACACAGAATCTGAAGCAGGCTCCAGGCTCTGAGCTGTGAGAACAGAGCCCAAGGTGGGCCTGAACCCATGAACCGTGAGATCATGACCTGAGCCAAGTGGGACGCTGAACCCCTGAGCCACCCTGGTGCCCTGACTTGTAGCTTCTTAAAAGGCTCCATCATAAAGTGCCTCAGTTTTCACAATAAATAACAGATAGTGTAGGTAATTCATACAGATTATAATGGAAGACTTGGGTGTATCACCCCAGGAAAGTAAAAGAAAAAGAAAACCAACACTATACCCTTGATTAACATCAACTATTGAAGGATTTTTTTCTTTAAATGTTCCTCAACCTTTTAATAGAGGGATATTCTTACAGGTATTCTTTATATATATTTTTTGTAGTATAACAAGCATATAGAGATGTAAGGCTAAATATGCTTTCTTTAAGCTTATAGTTCATGTTTTGTATGGATAACAAAAAATCTATAAAGGAAACACGATTAAATTAAAAACCATAATTTTCTTAATAACATTCTTGCCATAAAGGTACTGTGTTAAAACTAAATTATAAATGTTGAGCTAACTCTACAAATATGTTTTATAGTACTGTCTTTAACTTCTTATTAGTTGATTTTTCTTATTTTGAACATGTGGGTCCTTACTGATGTTATTGCCTTTATAATTGTTTTATTTTATCCTCTTAATGATTTCAAAGAACAATAATGCATTGTTTTTAATGGGACAGTAAAACTTGTACCTCAAGACTCAATAAAGGGAAGAATCTCTGTGTACCAGAGATGTAGGTTTTAAATATGTGGTCAGATAAGAGTCTGTGAAAACAGGTAAAGCCATTCAGTTCACATAGTGCTTACACAGGAAGAGTAAATAGTGTTCCTGGTTTGTGTATAAGGATGACTCTTGAGTTGTGCTGATGCGGATGCAACGGTACTGTTCCCATGGCCCTAAATGAGTTTTGATTTTAAAATCTACTTGGATAGAAACAGTTCCTAAAGGACGTGGCTAGATAAAATACAACATGTTTAATGAAAAATATACTAAACAAAGTGCAAAACATTCGTATCTGTTGTAAGTTTCTAGAATCACATAAAATCACTACTCACAACATTTCATATTTCTACACTTAAATTTTATAGCAGATATACATGAACCAAAATTATTCAGTTTTTACACTGGCTTTAAATATTATTTTCTTCCCGGGTACCTGGGTCTGACTCTTGATTTTGATTCAGGTCGTGATATCACGGTTCCTGAGTTTAAGCCCTGCATCGGGTTCCGTGCTGACAGTACAGAATCTGCTTGCAATTCTCTCTCTTCCTTTCTCTTTTTTTCCCCCTCTCTCATTCTAAAGTAAATAAATTAAAAAAAAAGAAAAAAAGAAAGTGGAGGAAGTTAGACTTAAAGTTCAGTGGATTTATTTCCTCCCATTACAATATTTTTAGTCATTTATTTATTTATTTATTTATTTATTTATTTATGTTCATTTGTAAATGATATCCATGTGCAATAGTAGTTTAGTGATGATAATTACAATGAATAAGGCCAAATTAATATCATTAGGTAATTAAAATTAGGCTACCAGGGCTATTTTTGGGTAATAGGGACAAAATAGCCAGAGAGAGAGAGAGAAAAAGAAAGGTTTTATATTCATACATTATAAGTTTTGATAGAATCTATGCTTCTATGCATTTGCCTCTTTTAGGTATCTTATATAAGTGGAAGGAACAGTATTTGTTCTTCCATGATTGACTTATCTCACCTGGCATAATATCCTCCAAGTTTATGCATGTTGTTGCATGTTGTAGAATTTCCTTTTTAAAGGCTGACTAATATGCCATTTGGTATGTAAATGCACATTTTTCTATCCATTCATCCATCAATGAGCATTTAGGTTGTTTCTCACTTTGGTTATCATGAGCAGTGCTCCAGTGAACATGGGAATGAAAATATATTTTGGAGATCCTGATTTTTGAATTTTAGATAAATACTCACAAGTGGGATTCCTGTATCATATTAATTTTTTGAGGAACTTCCATACTGTTTTCCATAATGGCTGTACCATTTACATTTCCATGAATAGTATTTAAATGTTTCAATTTCTCTGTATCTTCACCAAAACTTGCTTTTTGTTTTGTTTTGTTTTGTTTTGACATCCTAACAGGCATGAAGTAATCTCATTGTGGTTTTGATCTGCATCTCTCTGATGATTAGTAATATTAATCATCTTTTCATATACGTGTTGGCCATTTGTATGTCTTCTATGGAGAAATCTTCATTCAGGTCCTTTGTCCATATTTTAATTGTTTTTTCTTTCCTGTTTGCTACTAAGTTCTAGGAGTACCTTATATATGTTCTGGAAATTCCTCTTCATCAGATATATGATAGAACCTAAGGCTATTTCTCTGAGTGACAACAAGAGAACATTTATGAAAAATCAGGATTTGACTTCCCATTATTTTAATTGGACAAATATCAGAGAAAAAAAATCTTACAAATTATCTGGTGCAGTAAATAAAAAGTCAGAGATGTTTCCAGTATAAATTCAATCACAGATCACCCCCAACCTGGATAACACAGATGTTTTCTTTTTCTCTTTCCACATGAAACAAGCATCAAGTATTCTTTTACCAAAGGTGGGGAAGAAAGCTCTTGAATATTTATCTTCACCTTTGTTTCCAATTTTGCATTACTTCTCTACTTCACCAACATTCTCTATTACATCACTATCTTACTTCGTCCTTCTAAGTATTTCATCTGTCTTATTTCCCTCTTGCACAGGGAAGAGGAACTACAAAAGTTTTCCTGTTAAAAATGGAATTCTACCAAAAAAGAAAATGGAGTTTTACCATGTCTGGTTACTGTTTGAAGACTGTAACTCAACTGCTGTTTTCAAAGATAAAACATAAGCCTCCTACAATGAGAGAAAAGATCTTTCACAAAATGTTACATATTTATTTTTCTGTGTGTTGTGACTTTGCTAAGTTAACACTTGTTAAGTAGAGCCCAGAATGTCAGATGATAAGCCAATGTTCAACAAAAGACAATAAGGGAATTGAAATAGAGAAGTTTATTACTCGTAAGTCTTGCAGGAAACACAAGGCATGCCTCAGGAGGCCCTAAGTGGAGGTCAAGGCAGGGTGCAAACAGAGAGTCACTGGACCTGAAGCACATGCCCTTACTAGGGTCTGTTGGCCAAGGTTTTCTTTTGGGTTCTCAGGCTAAGCCTGGATTGGTCAATTTGAACTAAAAAATGGTGGGTTTTTGGTAAGCTCTGCTATGGTAAGGTGTTATCTAAGGGGCACACAAGGAAAAAGCTGTTGGGGGGTGAGAGAGACTCTTTATCACAAGGTCCATTGTTCAATTGGTCATAAAAGGAGCTTACATTTCATGTGACTTTGAGGGTTGTTAGTTAGGACATGCACTTGGATGAGCAGCTAATGTCAGTCTTAAGTTCCTGGAAGCCCACTTGGCCAAACAAAACAGATGCTAATGCAGCAATACCATGGGTAGCTTAGTTAAACTTTTGATACAATGATACTCACCAACATTATTTATAAATGCCCTGTGGCCAACTTATGTGTTGAGCAGTATCATTTGTTCATAACTTTCTTAGTACCTTTTCTACCCCATATAATGTTCTTGGCAGTTAGGATATTTGGATACAATGAAAGCTAGCTCCTATCCTCTCCTTTGTCAGAACTTCTCTCATTCTCTTAGCCAGAAGTAAAAGCTATTTTTTCTCTAACTCTACAGCATATTGTTAGTAGATATTGTAGCACTCAGCATATTGGATTATTTGTCATTATTCATTTATCCATCTGTGTTTTCCATTAGGCTGTGATTTCCTTGAAGATGAAAAATTTTGGATCATTATTGTATTTCCAGATCTAGCACAATTTCTTTGAACATAGTAGGTGTTTAATCAATATCTTTTATATTTTCAGATTTTGTTAATAGTTTAAGAATATGTAGTTAACATATTTATTTTTATTAGTAATTTATTAAATGTGCATCATATTTTTATGAAATTTAACTTATTTATACCAGAGAACAAAGACCTAACTCTGTATTATTGTAAGACAGATAGTAGAAAACAGAAAATGCCATTTTATTGTAGCATTTTATTGTAGATATTTGCTTTTGATGTAAAAATATGGTTTTAGTTTGTAACAGTGAATGTTACTTCCTAAAAAGGAAAAAAAAACTTGATATAATTATAACTTCTACATATAATAATTTAGAAAATACATTACTTCAGATACAACAAAAATATATGCATCTTTCACTCTACTTAGTAATCACATTTCTAAATTTATCTATAGCTATACACCAGTTGTTACTAAAAAGAAGGATGATTAACTCCTTGCAATAAGTTGACTTTGAATAATTTGGTATTAAATTTGAAATGAATTTGGGAAGGTGCCAGATGAAATGGGATGACCATCTGCACCATATGGTCTTGGAAAGGTTGCTAATGCCTAAGTAATAAGGAAGAAGTCCAGAAAGTTTCATCTATTATTGGAAGAATTATATCATCCTTTACTGCAAAGCAGTCATCATTGAGGAGTGTATCTTAAGTAACAGGACCAAAAGCAGCTCCTAAGACATTTTAAAGACTTAACATCTAAGGCTGGGGGAATGATGACTTATTTATGGTAATACAGATTAAAGAAAAAGTACAATTATGTCTTTTTGTGGCAAATAAGAGATAAGAAAAGGGTAAACTGCCATAAGAATAAGAAGGTGTTGAGGACACCTGTGTGGCGGAGTCGGTTAAGCTTTTGACTATTTATTTTGGTTCAGGTCATGATCTCATGGTTCATGAGTTCTAGCCCCCACCAGCCTCACACACAAACCACAGAGCCTGCTTTGGATTCTCTGTTTCCCTCTTTCTGTACCCTTCCCATGCTCTCTCTGCCTCTCTTTCAAAAATAAACATTTAAAAAAAATAAGTTGTCAGACTAAGATACAAAAAATAAACCATACATATATTGTAGACAAGGATCATAAAAATTAATTGGTATCAAAAGTTCTAGAATAGTTACTATTTAAAAAAAGCAAGAAAAAAACTTAAAAAAATGGATTCAAACTTTATCCAAGTGTAATTTTGTAAAGACTAGCAATCTTTCTCAGGGTGCCTGGGTGGCTCAGTGGGTCGGGCATCCGACTTCGGCTCAGGTCATGATATCACTCACGGTCCATGGGTTCGAGCCCCGCGTCAGGCTCTGTGCTGATAGCTCAGAGCCTGGAGCCTGCTTTGGATTCTGTGTCTCCCTCTCTCTCTGATCCTCCCCCGTTCATGCTCTGTCTCTGTCTCAAAAATAAATAAACATTTAAAAAAATTTAAAAAAAAGACTAGCAAATATTTTATTCTAATTTAGCATAATAGCAAAATTTCACATTTTGTTGGAAACAAAGGGCATTGTGGCCTGTGCCTAAGAGATTCTTTATTTGTGTAACTTTTTTGTGTCGGCAATTAGAATCTAAAAATTTTAATAGTTTTCTTTTCCTTTTGCCTTTTGTGATTTCAGGTTTGTTGCTTTGTTCCTTATGTGTAGTTTGGGTCACTATATAGAAATTCGTTCGTAATGATACTTTAATTTTTTTTTCCATGTATTTGTTTACAGAATGTATCTCATTAGTGTTAATTTCCTCTCCCCTGTAAGCCAAAATATACAAATGGCTTAGGTAAAATAGAAATAAAAGAAAATAAACATCTGTTTACTGTAGCTGAATAATTTAAGAGGTGCTGGGTCAGAAACCAGTCTAGTGTAAGCAACCTCCACCAGTCTATGGCCTAAAAATCAACTATCCTTATACATTGAACAATGCAGACATCCACATAGGTTTCTCTTACTAATGTCTCACCCCATCTTTCCCCACACCAACTTAATTATCTAGGGTCTTTCATTGATGAGGGTCCTTATCCATCGTCAGAATTAAAAGGCAAATCAGACCTAAAAACAAAATAATTAATATGAAACTGGTTTAAATAATATTTGAATCTTTAGCTTTTTCTCCAGAATTTATCTTTTAGGAAGTAAAATGTAGCTAGATGTTCTGATAAAGGAAAAATTAAAGTTTTAAATTTCATTTATTCATTGAAAAAATGCTCTACTTTTAGGTTACCACCAGCTTTTAACTACATCTTACATATAGAGGTATAGACAGCCAGGTTCTTTGAAGTAGAACCAGTTGTGGGCCCCTGTGAGTTATGTTAATGTAAGACAAGTAATATACTTTGTTTTGTGAGAGGGGAAAGATGTCACAGAATGTTTTAGATGTCCCTTCAAAGACTGTCTCTATCAAAACCTTTATCCATGCAGTTACTTGTATGTAACTTAGTGGAGAAATAGGGAACTTCCTCAGAAAAAAAAAAAAAAGAGATTAACCAGTTCCCTTTTGAGATTCAGTATTATTAGAAGATTTCAAATGTATTAAAATGATGTTAACTGAAGAATTTAAGCAGTAAGAGTCAGAAAGTGGCTGTAAAATTGACAGAACAGTTTCCTAAGCACCCAAACATATTTCAACTTTATACAGGTGAATTATGAGGAAATGAGTTTAAATGAATTGCTGAAGCTGTGCTCTTTTATTTATTTATTTTTACTGCTGTGGGAACTGAATCTAAGTGCAATATACATTAAAGATATATGTTATCCTAGCATAACCTATAGAGTTGTTGAATCACTATGTTGTGTAGGGGCCAAGGCAGCCTGCCCAAAATGTGCCACTTTGGCACACTGATTATTTTAAATAAAAGTTACTTAAGAGACAGCCTATGTGGGAAAGACACAGACCTTTCTCTGTGCCCCTGAAAGGAGGAAATAGATCTCCCATATGAAAATTACCCTCCCTGTACCAGGAGGTGAAAGGACATCCTTATCACCAGATGTGGGACATTTAGAGCTAAGGAGGCTGTAGAAACAAGCTTCATTACTTGTTTTTAAAGTTTATTTCTGAAAGAGAGACAGAAAGAGTGCTCATGTGTGTGCAGAGGAGGGAGGGAGAGAGAGAGAGAGAGACAGAGAGAGAGAGAGAGGGAGAGAATCACAAGCTGGCTCTGTGTTGTCAGCATGGAGCCTGATGCTGGGATTAATCCCATGATTGTGAGCTCATGACTGGAGCCGAAATCAAGAGTCAGAAGTTGAACCAACTAAGCCACTCAGGTGCCCCAACCCTATTACTTTTTACTAATTCACTACCCCAACCCAAATTCTATTTTGAATTCCTTACTAAGTGAAGCTTCCAAAGTTTTCTTTGTTTTGTCAGTCATTCACAGAATTACTGTTTCTTTGCCTAAAAAGTATAAAAACTGCCTTGTCATTTCTTTAGGCCTCAATTTCATAACTTGGTCTCCATGCACACATAATAAAACTTTTTTTTCTCCTATTAATCTGTCATGTAAATTTAATTCTTAGTCCATCTGGAAGATCTTGAGAATTGAGCAGAATTTTTTCTTCCCTTCAGTTGTATACCTGAAATGAAAGTAACATTGTGTGTCAACTATAGTCAAATTTAAAAAAATGTAGTGAAATAAAAAATAAAGGCATATGCCATCCGAACTAGGCTTATGGTATAATAAAATTAGCTGATATGCCAGTATGCCTAAAAAATAGTGTTAAACATACCACATACACACACACGCACAAACCCCACAGCAATAGAATCTCCATTTCATTAAACGCAGCATAATTCTGTACAATCTACCTTAATATGTAACTACATAAAAGTCAGGAAAAAAAAACCCATATAAACAATGAAAGAGTTGTACGTATAATTCAAACTATTGCTACCATTTTCATCATATCTGTTTTTTTTTTTTTAATTATTTACTTATATAGAGAGACAGAGAGCAGTGGACGGGGAGGGAGAGAATCCCAAGCAGGCTCCATGCAGTCAGCATGGAGCCGAACATAGGGCTCAAACTCATAGACTGTGAGATCATGACCTGAGCTGAAATCAAGACTCAGACCCTTAACCAACTGAGCCACTCAAGTGCTCCCGTCTTATCTATTTTTTTAATGAACATTTCTTTATATCTCAAAATATCTATGTCATCTATGAATGAAATCATCCAATAATCATGTCCTTTTTGAGAATACATGGATTCACGTATTTCTATTTATGCTAATCAAGTCTCACTAATTTGTCATTCAGTATAAAAAGATGTAGAAAAAAATAATGCAACTGATTCCGATTTTTAAAGTAAGAACTGGAGAATTTTACTTTGATGACCCTTAGCTTATAAACTTGAAAATATCATCAAATAAATTAGTTGATAAATACTACTTACAATAGTAATCATCTCACATCTTACTACTGTATTGAAATAATTGCATTACTTTAGATTTTGAGATATTTATTTGTTATGAACTTATTTATCTTTGGAATTCATTTTTGCTAAACATGTACTAACAGACAGTGGGAAAGACAATCACTGTGGGTTGTATTTATTTTAAAAATCAGCTTTGTTGGATATATAAAAATATGTTCCTAAAATTTTTGCTAGATTTTGTAATTATTGGTAGGTTGTTATCAATAGAAGAAAATAAAATCTAAAATTGACATTTCTGTACAATCACGTCCATCTATTTTTTACATCAGGCATAAAACAATTTTTTCTTTCTGTTCTTTCTTCCTCTACTACTATTACTACTACTATTACTATTACTTTTCTTTCTTTAAAAATGATATACAGGTTATAAATATCGCATAAAATATGTACTCATTGTTTTCCTGAGAAAACTTTGTAAGAGCAAAGCTATATATTTTAAGAATCCTAACATATTATACTATTGAGATTATGGGTCTTCAGACACGTATACATATAAGATATTCATTTTACTTCATTGAAGGCTTGAGACTCTTACACTCCACAGATAAAAATAGCTTCAACAAATGACTGTTAAAATTTGTTTTAAAACTCTTCTCAGTGTTTGCACTTACCATATGACAGAACAGCACTAGTAATTTTCAGATTGACTCTGATCAGCAGACCACGTTTTGAGTAGCGATACACTGGAATACATGCAAAACCATATCCCCTAGAATAATGAATAACAAAAAAAAATTTGGAAAACTGTTACTGATTTTTAGACTTAAAAAGTCTTGCCACATATGCATAAACTATATGATAAGTTATAGGATAAAATCTTCATTGTTTTCTTTGTATGCATGTAATAAACTAGAAAAGTGGAATATTTTATATTTAGTGAGTAAATAGAAATGTTTTAATTTTATTAAGGAAACTAATATCACATACAGTGAGATAAGATGTGGTGTGATGTAACCAGGGTACATACTGGTCCATATAAGAAGACAGTAGTCAACTATACAAGCAGGACATTTAGCCAATGTGTGCCAGAAAAATGAACACAATTAGAATCAACCATGGACATCCACTGAACAAAATATGATGTGTTTCAGACTCAATGTAGAAAATAAGGCAAAATCTGTGGATTCTAAAATCATGCTGTCTGGGATGCCTGGGTTGCTCAGTCATTTAAGCATCTAATTCTTGATTTCAGCTCAGGTCATGATCTCCCAGTCATGACATCAAGCCCCATGTCAGACTCTGCACTGGGCGTGGAGCCTGCTTAAAATTCTCTCTCTCTCTCTCTCTCTCTCTCTCTCTCTCTCTCTCTCTCTCAAAAATAAATAAATAAATAAATAAATAAATAAATAAATAAATAAGCTGATCTGAATATGGTTCATTTTTAACTATAACCAGTTTCAACTTATTTTCCTCTTCAAAGCCAAGAGATTTATTGGATTTACACAGCAAAATTGTGTAATGAAGTGGAGCATTCATGATGCTGCCAGATTAACTGGCAGATAGGACAGAGCTTTCTCCCTCATTACCTGTTAAAATATCAGAAGAAGTTCATTAGAGTCTGGGTTTGAGAAAAATGACAAAGTATGCCTTTCAGAGGTCTATAATTACAGTGATCGTTGTGGGAATTAGCAAGTTGGGGAACACTCTGATTCAAAAAATCAGAAAGAAGCTGTATATGTAGGTAGAATCTTACCCACCTCTGAAATGATAGGGATCCTAGAGAGCAAGGAACTTTCTGTATTGTGTATTAACAGGAGACCATCAACACAGGTTCCACAGTAAACCTGCCTTCGCATGCCAAGTCCAAGAAGTAAAAACCTCGTAGCTTTCTCCCCACCTGTGGATTCTTAATTTTTAAAATACTTCCAAAAACCAGATCTAAATCCCAGTTAGCGAATTGCAGGTTGAATGCAACAGTTATTTATTATAACAACAATAAACCGACACTCTTCAGAGGCATATAAACAGAGTACAGAGTTTCAGTAATATTGGCAATGTGCAGAATGCAATCTAAAGTAAGTCCACATACAGAAAATAAGAAAAATATTATAGGGGGGCACCTGCGTGGCTCAGTGAGTTAAGCATCCGACTTCAGCTCAGGTCATGATCTCATCGTTTGTGAGTTCGAGCCCCACGTCAGGATCTGTGCTGACAGCTGGAAGCCTGGAGCCTGATTTGGATTCTGTGTCTCCCTTTCTCTCTGTGCCTCCCTTGCTCTCTCTCTGTCTATCTCTCTCTCTCAAAAGTAAATAAACATTAGAAGAAATTTACAAAAAATAAAAATATTAGAGGGGCACCCGGGTGGCTCAGTTGGTTAAGTGTCTGTCTTCGGTTCAGGTCATGATCTTGTGGTTGGAGCCCCGTGTCAGCCTCTGTGCTGATAGCTGAGAGCCTGGAGCTTGCTTCAGATTATATGTCTACCTCTCTCTCTGTCCCTCCTCTGCTTGTGCTCTCTCTCTCTTCCTCTCTCTCAGAAATAAACATTAAAAAATTTTAATTTTAATGTTAATCTTAATTAAAAACATTAAGAAATATGTGATACTTTCTCAAATGAAAATATCTGAGATGACTTAGATATTGGAATTATCAGACTGTAATCTTCAAGCAACAATTATATACATGCTAAAATGTATAATAAAACATTCTCACAATGAAAAAAAAGCTAGAAAATCTTTGCAAGACATAAAATATGGACAAAAAACTAAATGGAGAACAATTGAGTAATAAAATATCTGAACTTAAAAACTCATTAGATATGCTAAAAAGGAGAATATGAAAGGCAGAGGAAAGTATTAAATTAGCTTATAGATAAATTAATCAAAATTATCCTTTTCTGAAAAATGGAGAGAAAAAAATTATGAAAATCAATTGTTTAGGGGACTGTGGAACAATATCAAACACTCTAACATTCATGTAATAGGACTGTCAGGAGAGGAGTGAGAGTATAGGGAAGAGAAGGAATTTGAGGAAATAATGACAAAATTATCTGGATTTTGTTGAAATAAATAAGCTTAGAGTTTCAATAAGTTCAGTGAAGTCAAACAAAATATGCATGAATAAAACCACATCTATGCATCTAGCATAGTCGAACTGATGAAATTCAAAGATGAAGATAAAATCTTGAAAGCAGGGAAAGGGTAAAGGTAAATCATATATGTGGGAACAGTAACATGGTTGGCCATTGGCTCCTCACCAGAGATTATAGAGCTATAAAACTATGAAACAGCTTCAGAATGCTGAAAGGACCCCCAAACAAATACTAAAACAATTAAAAACCCATCCACCAAAAATTCTACATCCAATAGAAATATACTTCACGAATGAGAGAAAAATAAAGACATATCTGGTAGAAGGAATCTAAGAAATGTTTCACCAGCAGACTGGCACTACAAGAAATGTTAAGCAATGCTCTTGAGGCTACACAGAAATGATAACATACGGAAACTGGGTTCTTCAGCAAGAAATGAAGAACAAAGCAAATGGCACTGGTATTTCATTATAAAAATATTCGTGGTGGACACGGTGATAGCCCACCTTGGTTCTCCTTCAAAGCAGAAATGCTATCTGCAGCAGCCTTCAATTCACATCTTCTGTGGCATCTCAAGCACATATTCCTTATATTCAATGATTGTTCAAGGTGGAGATATAAACGTATAGCCATATAAAATAGCTCTGATGGGTCATTTCAGCTTCAACACTCCTGATAGGGTGAACTGCGTGCTGTTGGGCCTCTAATGTGGGTAGGTGTCTCCCTTGCACAATAATCTCCTCTTACCTTCTTTCTGCGGGTGTCATTCAAAGGAACAGTATCTTAAAAATGTCATGCACACTAAAATAATCATAACAATAACAGAATTTGAAGACATTAAAGGACAAATCACTGAGGAGATTAAAAACACGGGTTATAAGAAGGCACATAATTTACAAAGAAAACACAATAGTTATCACACATATAAAAAGATACACACTGTTAATATATATGTGTTTGTATGTTCAACTGGGAACATGAATTCATGATTAAATAGAAAATTTAATACTTAAGCTTGCAATCACGGAAGATTCAGAATAATCTAAAGTGATGGAAAGTTGCAGCTGAATTATACTTCCTCTGAAGCTCTCCACATTGAATTTGACTTACAAAAAATGCTAGAAATGAAATTAAGAGCAACCAATCCACCACAAAATATAGCATGTACTTAGGTATTTATTTAAATGTAGCTTTATTATTGATTGAATGCAAATGAGCCTAAATTGACAGTCTGCCAGATAGGCCTTCTGCCTTCATCATCCAGTCCCAGTATCACATTTCATTTAGTGATAACAAATTAAATGTGCTGCTTCTTCCCGCACTGCAAGAAGTCTCTTGCCTGGTGTGAGCATCATTTGGCATTAATTAAGCCTACCTACCTCATAAGAGCTCTAGCAGGTCTAAAAACCCTAAGTTCACAGCTGTCATGTAGAATAAGCTACAAGTCAAAACTGCTGCTTCCATTTAAAAATATCACTAACTTTAACTTTGTGGGATTAGAATAAGCAGATAAGTAAGTCTGATTATCATGAAGGTAAACACGAACATTGTGAAAAACCAATGGTGAATGGTTTCAAATGATGGGTAAAATAGAGAAATGGAAGATTATAATTGATGGACATGGCTCTATTCTCAAAAAGCAAATGAAACTGTTGAAATGACCTAATTATAAAATTGCTTCAAGAGAAAAGTGAATGGATATGGTTTTGTTTACTTTTGAATTTTTAACTGCATTTGAAGGACTGTGTTAACATGCTGAATTTTGGTATACTATGAGCTCTGAATGTCATTGTGATATGTAGCTATGCACTTGTCTAACATCCATCTACTGTATCCAATGTATAAAGTCCTAGGAATGCAAAGAATAGCAAGATATTGTTCGTATTTCAAAAAGCCCACCACTTACCTGGTTGTTTTAAATTTGTCTACTATGGTAATCACCTGGTAGGAGTGGGAAGTTATCTATAAATGCCATCTATAAGATGACAAAGTTTCAACTTAGACCAATTAAATATCATTATCTGAAGACGGACTGAAAATGCTATGATCAGAAATACTCCAAGATGGTTCTAATGGGAAACAAGATTTGAGAAACATGCATACAGCCCATAAAAAGGTACATAATTCAGAAGAAATTATATCTTTCAAATGCAAAATAAATTTTAACTCATTTTCTAATCAAATTTTAGGCTAAATATTTAGAACTTTCTAAAAATACCTAACTTTTATCTGATGTTAATGCAAAACAGCCAAAAAACTATAAGGCTACACAATGTGTCACACATATCTGACAGTGAAAAAAACAAAACAGCTAACATTATGTAATTTTGGAGGGCAACGTGTTGCAATGCTTTAAAATCTGCTATTGCTTGAAAAGAAGATTGAGCTATCAATTTATTTAAAAATTTTAAAATGTGCAAGGTAAAAACATTAAAGTAAACGCTAAAAGAGGTTTTTTTTTTTTAAGTTAAATACATTCAAATTGATAGCAAGAAATAAAATGGCATGGATAATCTTAATCAGTTTATTATATGGTAATAAAAGTCAATTAAGGAAGGATAAAAAAGGAAAATGTTTTGGAAGTACACAATCTATAGAAAGAAGTGCATATTATCAGTATCAGTGCCATACACAAAAAAATTAAACATGTTAGATTAGAAACAAAGACAATAATGATCATTCTGGATGAAAATGTAGAATTAGAGGTGCCTAGGTGGTTTAGTCTGTTAAGTATCTGACTCGGTTTTGGCTCAGGTCTTGGTTTCATGGGTTTGTGAGTTCAAGTCATGTGTCGAGCTCCATGCTGTCAGTGCAGAGCCTGCTTGGGATTATCTCTCTCTGTCTCTCTCCCCTCTCCCCACTCCTCAAAATAAATAAGTAAACTTAAAAAAAAGAAAATGCATAATCAGGCAAACTTTGTATGAGATAGGTAAAGAGTTCAAACATTGAATGCTTGAAATTCAATGAATGGGGGGAAAAATGTTAAACAAAATAAAGCTATGTTACTCTGATACAAAATAGATTTTAATACAAAATATTCATGTAGAATTCACTATATAATGATGAAGAATTCAATTACTCAGGAAGTAATAACAATTTTATACTGGTCTGCATATTGTAATGATGCCTCGATATATACAAAGTAGAAAATATTGATGGAAGTTCAAAGAGAAACTAACAAATCTTTATCTTATGAGAGTTGTCAAGACAAATATCCCAATGGCTAGACAAGCTATAATATACTGTAAAATGCACAATTAATAAACACAACATACAGAATCATGCACCAATTACAGAATACATATTACTCTCAAGAATACTCTCAACATTTCCAAAAAGTCACAATATGTATTAGATCCTTAAACAAATTCCAACAAATTTCAAATAACTGTGACACATGGGCAGCCTTCTTGGTGCACAATGTAACTGTACTAAGAAGTAAGCAGAAGCCTGCTTAAACACCCATATATTTAAAAGTATAATTATCCAAAAAAAAAAAAAAAAAGAAGTTTTAAATCCTATTGGGAATGCAGTGAAACTAAAAATGCCACATAAATAAATATGAATCATACTCCTAATTCACTATTTTAAAGAATAGTACTTGGAATAGAGGATGAAAACTAAGCTTTAAGTACACAGGTAAAATGTTAGAAAAGGAATAACTGAATGAAGGCAAAAAGAATGACATCGTAACCATTATTTTCTAATTCTTTCCTTCACTTATTTTTTATATTGTCTTTCTTTAGTAGATATAAGTTCCACAAAACTAGATATTTTTGTCTTTCTATTAGTAACAAAACCCTGGTACTTAGAACAGTGCCTGATACGTATTAGACATTTGATTTGATTCCAACCTTCGTTTTAATAATTTACAGCAATTTGATCTATCTTAGTTTTCTTGTGTGTACTGTTTCTTACATGTTGAGGTTTTATAAGAGATAGAAGAAAAACAAACACAAAAAACATTTTACATATTGCCCAGCACATATTAGATACTCAGTTAACATTAGCTATACTGTTCTATGTTTTTATCATACATAATTTATTATTTTTATGTCTTATTATGTTAGCCATAATTAACACTAGTTAAAAAGCCTATTCCTAAGAGAATATTAGTTTTCAGATATTTTGTAAAATAATCTCAAGACACACTATAAGACTCTTTTATGGTAGTGTTTTCACTTGTTGCAGTAAATTTAATAGTCTTAGTTTTGCTAAAGCAATCTTTTTTTCTTGGTAGTGTTTGTGGGACTACCTCATTTCCAATGGTCAAGATCTTTGATTTGGGAAGGGCATACTTCCTTAATATCCCAGGAGACTTCTGTGGGCTCCTATGTTCATGACAGTCAGGTAGGTCCCAAGTTGTATCTAAGCCATATTATTTAGTTAAAAATAGAACTTCTCTATGACCCAGCAATTGCACTACTAGGTATTTACCCAGAGGATACAAAAATACTGATTCAATGGGGCATATGCACCCTGAAGTTTATAGCAGCATTATTAACAATAGACTTCTTATGGAAAGAACATAAATGTCCATAGACTGATGAATGTATAAAATGTGAGACACACACACACACACACACACACACACACACACACACACAACACACACACACTGGAATATTACTCAGCCATCAAAAAGAATGAAATCTTGCCGTTTGCAATGACGTGGATGTAGTTAGATTGTATCATGCTAAGCACAACAAGTCAGTCAAAGAAAGACGAATACCATATGATTTACTCATATACCAATTTAAGAAACAAATGACAAGCACCTAGGTGGCTCAGTCGGTTAAGCATCTGACTTCAGCTCAGGTCATGATCTCATGGTTCACGAGTTCCAGCCCCACATCAGGCTCTGTGCTGACAGCTCAGAGCCTGGAGACTGCTTCAGATTCTTTGTCTCCCTCTCTCTCTGCCCCTCCCCCATGTGACTCTGTTTATTTCTCTCTCAAAAATAAATAAACATTAAAAAAAGAAACAAAATATGAACATAGGGCGGGGGGGGGGGAAGAGAGGGAGGCAAACCACAGAGACTCTTAACATAAAGAACAAACAGGGTTGATGGAGGGGAGGTGGGTGGGGGATGGGCTAAGCGGGTGATGGGTATTTAAAGAAAGGCACTTGTTGTGATGAGTACTGGGTGTTATATGTGATGAATCATTAAATTCTACTCCTGAAACCAATATTACACTATATTTCAACTAACTAGAATTTACATTTATTTATTTTTGAGAGACACAAAGAAACAGCACAAATGGGGGAGAGGCAGAGGGAGAATGCGACACAGAATCTGAAGCAGGCTCCAGGCTCTGAGCTGTCAGCATAGAGTCTGTTGTGGGGCTCAAACTCACAAACCATGAGATCATGATCTGAGCCAAAGTCGGACGCTTAACTGACTAAGTCACCCAGGCGCCCCTCAGCTAACTAGAATTTAAATAAAATCTTGAAACTACTACAAAAAATAATAAACTTTAATATTTTCATTGACTTCACCTCCTGAGTTTGTATCACCTCCTATGAATGAAGATCTTATGAATGAAGATCAATGACACTGTAAATGTAAGAAATCTTTCTTCCTTCCTTCCTTCCTTCCTTCCTTCCTTCCTTTTTCTCTCTTTCTCTTTCTTTCTTCTTTCTTTCTTTCTTTCTTTCTTTCTTTCTTTCTTTCTTTCTTTCTCCTTTCACAAAAACCTATCTTTCCATCTATCCCGAGATGATAAATCCTTTATTTCTGGCAGACTATAAGCTATGAAAATATTTTCCAGGCAGGTTATTAATTTTCAACCTAAATGATTCCTGAGACTCTCCTAGTAGTGCAGACAATGAGTTTCCAACTATCCTGAAATTGTCATGCCATATGATGTGGCCAAGTCATCAGCCTCCAAAACTCATCCTTTGTAACCATAAGATAAAAAGGCAATTTTTTTTAAATGACCTTTTTGAGCATTTCTCACCCTTGTCCTTAACTGTCATAAACCCTCCCTCCTATTTTATGTTAATGATGTTAACAGTCATTGTTGTTGTGATTTAACTTCATGGAAATGATTAGAGATAGGTAAACCGTTAAGATATTTTTCTTAATCAGTAGCAAACGCCTATAGGATGTCTTAGGGTGATAAAAGCTGAAGTTAACTAATGAATGTCTCTACTGACATGATTTTAGGATCTTTCTCAAATTTGATGCTCCTTCAGGTTGTATACTAATTATTGCTTGACAAAAATACAAGATCTCAGAAATTAGGAAGACATTTTATGAAGTTATGTTGCTTTCTTTCATATATTTCCATCCATCTTTGTAAAGTAAACTATGCTCCACTCCTTCCATTATTGGAAGAAGAGCCTTACACTTGATTGTGTTTGAGAACTATCCAAATTCCAAAGAGATAATCACAAACCCCTAAGAAAATCAAAATATATTCTTATTTGTATATAATTGAAACAGTAAACTATCAGGCTATGTAAATTATAGAAGGCTTCAAATCATCCATCAAAAACTAACAGAAGCAAAATCAGGTGAGAAGACATAATGCATTGCCCTTACTAAAGATTGCCAATTAAGTACAAACACACAGTTTTATATACAATAATAGCAAGTATGCTTTTAAGTTAATACATAATTTTGAAATACTTTGAAAAGTGACTGGTCTTGACCTCAGAAGAAACCCCATTCAGAAAAATCTATTGCTTCTTCAAGAAAGTGATCATTACAAAAGAGTAACATGGAGGCTAAAGCAATGTTCTAGCTTATCAACTAGTTTTATAATTAAGATTCAACCTTTTCCCCAAGTAACCCCAAGAGCTAAATCTGTGAAGAAGCTCCCAGAGGCTGTAATGGGATGTCAACCACTGAATCCATAATCAGAAACTAATTCTGTTGCATATTACCTGATGATCACCTCTAGTGTTTCAGAGTGGTGTTCTATATGGTGCTGGTGGTCTCACATGGAATCCTGAAAAAACTTTGCACAAAATCACTTGTCACACAAGAAACCAAATAACCAGTGTACTCTATCAACATTGGTATCATCCTGTCACCAACATAAATCCGACTGTAAAGGCTGGACACAGCTGGACCATCTCCCAGGGTTGCTTTGAAAATTTCCATGTGGATTTTACAGAACTATACTCATGCACTGGATTTTTAATATATTCTGTTCATTACTTTCTTGTTCTCCAAATGGATTAAAGCTGTTCCTTTCAGGAAAGCCCTGGCTCTAATAGTAACAACCAAAACAAAATTTCCTGATGTTGTGTTCTTGTTTTGAAGAATTTTAACCCATTTATCCAAGAACTGTATGTCCATTTTACTGGAAGTTTCATTTAAAATCTTTTAAAAGCCTTGACATTTACTCAATAGCTTGACTCTCTATGTTACAACAATCTTCTGAAATAATAGAACAAATGGAATTATGAATTAAGGAAACATTCAGAACTCTCAAACTTCCATGTCCAAAAAGTAGTGTCAATGGCTTTATGAACAATGAGATCAACTGCTTCTGTTTAATTTTTCCTCCCTTTATGACTTAGTAACAGGCCACCTGTGCATCTAGGAATACTACCTTTGACATTAGATCCTTCTCGATTGCAGGCTGACATGGCAACACCCTTCAAGTGGTTTATGAAATCCACGTTCTATTACCAATTAATACAGGTAACTTTTCCTCAACATCCTCCTAAAGAACCTCTATGTTATTTAAAATTTAATGACTGTGTCTTCTGGAAGAGACATGAAAAGAAAGATATTGAATGCCTACACTGGGTATTATTGGGTATTATCAAGAAAGGCACAGCAATAAAATTATAAGACAGTGATTATTGCATGAATATTTGTCAAGAATTCAAAGAATACTGAGAAAATTGTTCTGGCTAGAGTTTTCAAACTTAAAGTATCAAATGATTTTTAGGACAAGGCAGTTTCCTCCACAGAACTTTCAGATCTAGTCATTCCAGATCCAGCAGATCCCAGTATTTGAAGTACTTTCTTCCTAAATAAAACTAAACAAAATGCAGAACCACATATTATCAAGTTTAATCTTCATAGTCTTTATCTTCTTGGCTATGTAATACCACCGTATCTAGTACTGAGAGTTTTGGTTTGAAAATTAGATCAAGAATCTTGGCTTTATTGGGCACGCTGCAATCTTGGCTTAAAGGTGAAATACCCACTATGATCATAATCTTCTCTTAATCATTATCTGCATTGCACTGCTCATGTACATAATTTCTGTAGTCTCAGATGTGGCTGTGCATTTTCAGCCATGTCACATTATTGATAAATCACCATTAAACAAAAAGTTAAGGAAATCTAACACTTAACAGAAGTTAAACCTCAACTAAAACTGACTATCCTACATAACGTGTCAAACAGGAGCCTCTGGGTTGAGCATGTTAGCAAGTTTATGTCCTTAGTTTAGGCTGAAAGATGACTTAACGAGAAGACTAAAACCAGAAATAAAGATTTTACACAACACTGATGGATGTGTAAATTGTTATAAATACTTGATTAAACAGCTTGGCATCATCTATAAAAGAAGAACGTTCCCCCTACCCAATGACTCAACATTTCTTCTCCTAGAATATAAAAAAATTACTCTGGCCCATGTGGATCTGAGTATATAAAAAAAAGAAAATAAGCAGCATCTTTCTTCATAATAGCACAAACCTGGAAACAGTGTAAAGGTTTATTGAAAAGAAAATGAAAATATAAGTTGTGGTATATTTATAAAGTGGAGCCATATTTTATTGGAGAAAATGTGTTCCAAGGAATGGAAATAGCTTGTACAAAAGCCTTAAGATCAGCTTTTACAAAATACAATAGGAAGAAATAAATTTTTGGAAAACTCACACTTAGGTAAATAATTTAAGATGTAAATATTTGTTTTTAAATAAAAATGCATAGTTTGGCTCAAAATTGAACCTTGATTCTTTATATATATATATTTATATTTATATATATTTATCTATATCTATAGATATATATTTATCTATATCTATAGATATAGATATAGATAAATATATATATATATATATAATTTTATATATATATATATATATATATATATATATATATATATAATTTTTTAATGTTCATTTGTTTTTGAAAGAGAGACAGAGCCCAAGTGGGGGAGGGGCAGAGAGAAGAGGGAAACACAGAGTCCAAAGCAGGCTCCAGCTCCAAGCCTTCAGCACAGAGCTGGACACAGGGCTCACACTCACAAACTGCAAGATCCTGACCTGAGCCAAAATCTGCTGCTTAACCGACTGAGCCACCCAGGCTTCCCTGATTCTTTATATATTTTTAATTTTCTGTATTTTATGGTTAAAAGAATAATTTCTGTAAGGTTAACCAGAGTAAATTAAACATCCTACTCCTACATTTGCTTTAAAACATTAAAATTGTAATTGGGATGAATAAACTACATTTCAACAAGAATTCGTGACAGACACATGAAAAGATGTAGAATAGAAACCCTTTGAGGATGGCTACTACTATTAAGTATTTATTAATAGAACAAGCAGAAATAGTTTTACAGTTAGTATTTCTTTTTAGAAATGTTCATTTTTTTCAGACAAAATGATCGCAGGCATTGACAGTAGTGATAAGATGAAACATGAACTTTACAACATTAACACTTCTCAGCTAAGAAGCATAAATAGCTCCTATTCAACATTCCTAATGGAAATTGTCAGTGATGCCCATTACTTTTATGGAAATAGAATGAAAGTAAAATTCTGACAGCTAGGTTGATGGAAGAGAAAGCATTGTATCTTCAAATAATAACTGGCATAATAGAAATTCACAATAATGCTTTTGGAAAAGTACCCTCTCATTGATGTCATGTCTGTCGGATACGTCAGTCATGTGAAATGTTTAACTTGCCCAGGCAAGTAAAGATGCTAAAAAAGAAAACAATTTATTTTGAATCCCTTCACATAGAGGATTAAAGATTACATAGAAAAGCTATAAAATCCCCTTCTCGTGCAATTTGGTAAATGTTTGAAGAGAAAGGAGCAAATCATTAAACGTTCTTAGCCGCATCTTCTTTTCTGAGTCCATGTCAAATTAATGTTAACTAAGAGGACTCATTTGTTCTAATCTTTAGCTGGATGTTTTTGGGCATTGTCAGAACACACTTTACTTTCTGCCCCTGAACTCCTTCTGAGAATATATATAGATTTCTGTGGCAAGTTTGTTATCACCAGTTGTTTTCACTGCATAGGGGAGATAACAACGATCCTTTTTTAAGAGGTTAGCTCAGTTTCAAGGTGATTGTTGCCATCACTCCTATTTATAGCTATTATTTTTCTTTTTGAAGGTATGTCTTTTGGTGTGTACTATCAATTTGGCTGAATTTTTATTCCTTATCTGATTCCCTAGATGCTCACTTTTGCTGCCTATCAGAACACTCATTCAAGGGTGCCTATTCTTACTTTGTTCCATCCTTCTAATTATAACCTCTTATTTTATTTAACTTCAAACTTCTGGATTTACGTGCTAGCAGCATATACAATGATATATGCTGTATGTATCATACATATAATATAATAGGTATTTAGTGGACAATATAGACTTTAAACCAAGCCTGTTGTTTTCCAAAGTTCATTAATTTCTAGCTATCCATCCCCTAGTGTTACTCATAAGTTTGCGGACAATGCTTTCTTGCGTGTTTATAAGGATACAGTACTTTTTGGTGTTATATTGTCAGCTGCCAGCCTCCTGACAAAGACCACTAGGAAAAATACTAGTCAAGGAAAATTAAGTTGGTTACAACACCTAATATTTTCATAATCTTGAAAAAATTTTAGTAGTATCAATGAAGGGAGGGTAAGAGGAATGTATCTATAGGCTTTAGGGTCTGAACTCAAACAACTTAAGGTGCATCTTTTATGAAGGGTATCAGTTTATCATATTATTGGATATTAATTGGGCAAATTTAATAACCTAATAGTTTAGAGTTCATGTAAGGATAGGTTCTTGAAGTTCTCCTTGATAAGTGTTGTTTGATAAACAAGCTGTTTGCCCATGTGAGCAAATTTTTGTCTGAGTACATTCATTTGCAAGATTCTCCAACACCAAGTAATGAAATTATTTGTTGGCTTATAGTGTTATCTTTTTAAAAAATAATTTTGGAATAGTCAACTGGCGTTGAAAGAGATAGTTTCCATTATTGGTTACAATAATTAAGCTGTGTAGGTGTAAGTAGTCTCTCAACATACATCATTGCAAACGTCCTATGCTTGCTGAACATAAAATTAAATTATGCATCTTGAATACAAGTTTGAATATATTAGTGCACACAAAAAGGTGCATTGGGTTTCCTTGCTTGTGAAAGTGTAGTGATCAGAGAAGATAAAATCCCCTTAAATTCTGGAATTATCTCCCCATGAAATAATAGATAAGTTTTGAGGTCATAATCTTGGGACTATAGCTAAAATATTTAGAGAACCATTACAGTTTCATGATGGTTTAAGTGAGGGAGCACGTAGCTGTACATATGTTCAAGGTAGGGAGAGACTATTATAATATGTCCTTGAGAACTATACCCAGGAAAAGAAAACTCAGCTTATGTCAGGATTTTACTTCTTAATTACATTGAGTTCCATCAACAATCTTCTTAGCACTATTTTCCCCATCTAAGCATCTCACTTTTCCCTTCCTGAGGATCCTCACCATAGATAGCATTTATTTAAATAGCTCTATTTCATTTTCCTAATAAATAGAATTTTGCCTAATTCTTGAGGAGTCCCTATGTCATGAACCCCAGTTTTGGAGATTGAATCTCTGTCATTTTCTTAGTGCTTAGGTCTGTTTTGATAATCTATTATCTCTGATGCCATATAAAATTTTCTTTGAAATATATAATTAGTATGCCAGGCTATTTGTTGCTATTATTTTTTAAATGGATTAACTGATTGATATTTTGCACAGTTCAAGGAAGATATAAGTCAAGTTACAGAGAAAAAAAACACACTATTGTAAAATAAAGCAGACAAATAGATAAACAGACCGGAGCATAAGAAAAATAATACTATAATACTGTAAAAAGAAGAAACTGGAACTAAGACTCCATGTAATGAAGTATAATTGCTAGAGGTAGATTCCAAATGGGTTTTGGACTTGTTAGGAAAACAAAGAGAAAATCATAAGCATTTTAAAAATTTCTGTTCATAAAATAAAGCAAACTAGTTGTTTGAGAAAACATGGCCTTAAAGGAGGTCTATATAATATAGTAAATATTGTACTCAGTATGTTATCATTAACATGATATTTAGTGACCAATTACTCTTCCTAATAATGACCCTTAAGCAAGCTGATAATATAGTATCTAAGGAGAATCATTTACAAAAAAATACCAGAAGACAAGATATCTAGTCCAAATCCACAACTTTTATGTGGTCATTATATGATAATATATATTTTGAGTTTACTAAACATTAAGAGAAGGAATTTTAGGGGTGCCTGGGTGGCTCAGTTGGTTACACATCCGTCCAACTTCAGCTCTGTTCATGATCTCGTGGTTTATGAGTTCGAGCCCCATATCAGATTCTTTCCTGGAAGTGTGGAGCCTGCTTCGGATTCTTGCTGTCTCCTCTCTCTCTGCCTCTCCCCTCTTCATGCTTTCTCTCTCTCAAAATAAATAAATAAAAACTTAAAGAGAGAGGGAAAGAGAGAAGGAATTTTAGAAATAGCTACAGTGATCCAGAAGCTACACTATCCAAGAAATAATGGTGAATTACCTGAGGAAAAAGAAAGAATTATCTGTCTAGAAACCATTGTGAAGACAATGATTCCTATTTTACATATAACTCTAATGGTGTAAGGACTTGAAGACAAAATCATTACCAAGGAAGTATGCAGAGGAAGCTATGTACCTGAGTAAATCCAAATTAATATTGATACAGACATGTGGAAAATGTAGTATAAAGAAAGAGTATGGTAGTTAATTTTATGTGTCATTTTGACTGGGCTAAGGAATGCCCAGATAGCTGCTAAAACATTATTTCTGGGTGTGTCTGTGAGGGTGTCTCTGGAAGAGATTAGCATTTGAATTAATAGACTGAGTAAAGATCTCCATACAATTCAAAAAGGCTGAGAAAGGGCAAATTCACTCTGAGACATTATCTTTTCTTGTTCTTGGACATCAGTGCTCCTGGTTCTTGAGCCTTAGGACTTGGACCAGGACTTATGCAATTTTAACTAGCCCCTGCTACTCTCCATCTTCCACGATTCTTAGGTTTATTAACTTGGACTGAATTATACAATTGGCTTTCCTGGTTCTCCAGCTTGCATATTTATAGGTGGTAGGTCATGGGACTCAGCCTCTTTAATAATATAAACCAATTCGTATAATGAATTTCCTTTTATATGTATCTATATATCTATACATATATCTGTTGAATCTCTTTCTCTGGAGAACCCTAATACAGGAAATTAAATATATAAAAGAATTTGTTGAGGGTGGACCATGATTTTGAAAGTGATAGGTTGAACAGTTTTAGGACTTGGGGAGAGATAGTGTTACTGGAATAAAGTAAGAACATATAGAGCCTTATGGGAATTTTAATGTATAAAGTGAGAGGAAATGTGGGAATCTGAGGTTTATTTTCACCAAAATAAAGATCTGGTATAAAGACCTTGGTGATCTCAAGGCAAGTAAGAGTGGTAAGGCTCCAAGTTTCAGAAAATTAAAATCAATACTAAACTCATTGGTGGCAGAGAATAGTCCTGAGGAAGACGGATCTTGAAATTATGAATAGTTTTTACTTAATTTTTTAGTATATTATCCTAATTTCTGGATAAATGCTAAACAATATGTATGTACTGTCTGTTGCTAAATTAAAATTAATCGCACTGAAAGATATTAAAATTAATTAAACATTTTTCTAGGTCATTTACACTTAAAAATCATGGAATCTTGGGGTGCATGGGTGGCTTAGTCGGTTGAGTGTCTGATTTCATCTCAGGTCATGATCTTGAGGTTCATGGGTTCGAGCCCCCTACCAGGCTCTGTGCTGACAGCTCAGAGCCTGGAACCAGCTGTGGATTCTGTTTCCCTCTCTCTCTGCCCCTCCCCTGCTCGCATCTGGTCTCTTTCTCTCAAAAATAAATAAACATTGAAATATAATGGAATCTTAAAATTAAATTAGTAAACATCCCCTATTTTAGAAACAAAGGACAGAGTTAAATAATTTGTTCAATATGTCTATAACTGTGGAATAGAAAAGTCAGGATTAAAGCCAATGCATATTGAATCCTAGCCCAATTTCTTTTCTGATTCCCAGCATCTTCATATATTGAATGCAGGCATGTACCTAGCTTTTTTACCACATCTTAAGTACATTGCGGTTAGAAATAATTTGAAGTAATTTAAAAGAAATAGATCAGTGTGTGTGTGTGTGTGTGTGTGTGTATTTTAACTTTCAAACTTCCAGTTAGAACAGGTTAGGATACAAACAACCCCAGGTTTAGGGTGCCTGGGTGGCTCAGTTGGTTAAGCATCTGACTCCAGCTCAGGTCATGATCTCTCAGTTTGTGAGTTTGAGCCCTGTGTCGGGCTCTGGTGCTGACAGCTCAGAGCCTGGAGCCTGCTTCAGATTCTGTGTCCCTCTTTCTCTCTGCCCCACCCCTGCTTGTGGTCTGTCTCTCTGTGTCATTTCAAAAATAAATAAACATAAAAAAATTTTAAACAACCCCAGGTTCACTTGTTCATGTGACATATGGATATTATCATTTATTTTTAGTTCTTCTCCATATTTTCCTGTTGAACAACACTAGTTGTTATATAAGAAAAAAAAAGAACATGGTAAATTATACACTTGCTCTTAAAATCTTCAATATGAAAGTGACACCTATAATTCCTATTCATTTTTTCTTCAAGACGAGTGTCATGGCTTCACCTAATTAGAAGTGTGTGTAAACCAACTCTATTCCCAGAAGAGAACTGGAAGTAATGGTAAACATATGAATGACTACCATAATCTGCCTTCTAGTAAACATATATTCAGTTCCTTCTTTCAAGATCAAAACACATCCCCTTTTTAAGGGAGAAATCTGTAAGTCCTATGTAGGTCACTATATCCATACCCAAGAACAGCTTCTCTAAGACCTCATGGCAATCTCTGAATTGGGTTTCTATAAAGTAGTCCTAAACTGGTCCTAGGTTTCTAGATGTGGTTTTACTTGGTATGGAGACCTATGAATTAAACAAACAAACAAAATAAAAGAGAGTGTGTGTTGTGTGTGTGTGGGGGGGGGGGGTGGTGAGAGGGTTTATGTTCCCATCCTTCAATATTTTAATGACAGAGGAAAAGAAGTAAGTACAACGAATACCCCCTTAGAAAAGGGAAACAAAGAGGAGAGACAAATATTGGTACTTGAATCTTGGTCAGTAGGAATTATAATATCTCTATGAGAAGATATTTTGAGAAATTCCCTTCTTATCCTGGAAGAGAGAGGATGTTTAATTAGGCTACTTCCTTAATTAATTGTGTCTCTCTCCATTACTTCTCATAGCTCTGGCACTGACACTTGGGAACTTTTTCTTTTACATTATCCTTAAGTGGATGGTGATAAATTTCCCCTTATTAAAACTCACCTGATTTCTCAGCCCACTCAGTCTAAACATTTGGGGACCTTATGGTCATTTTTAGACTTAATGTTAAGTCCAGACTGATGCTTCTTTTAGCCTTATATCTCTTTCAAAAATTGAGTGAACTCATTTGATTCCCAACAGCACCGTATGCCAATATCCACAATCAAAGTGTCCTTTGGGTTATAATTCTCATATTTATTATATTTCTTTCTTTATTTTTCTTTTCCCCATTTCTCATCCTGTCTCAAGGGAACTATGAGTGCCTTGAGCTCTTCATATGATGGTAGAAATCACAGCTTCTTAGTTAATTTTCTATGAGTTGTATTTACCATTTGCAATGGTAATGTTTCACTTTCAATACACTCTAGGTTGGATGTTTACTCTCCCATGCTTTAGTTTATTCAGATGTTTTCACAGTGGAATAATGGTCTTTGCTGACAGCCTTGATAAATTGTTGTTGCTTTAAGCTGTTTTGTACTTATAATTTTATTATGCCAAAGTAAAAATCTATTGTGTTTTCCAAACCTAAAAGTAACCAGTGTTAGGTTTTTTCTAATCCCTTTTATTCCTGCTTCCAAATTCTCCACTTATTTCCTGAGTTCATCTCTTTCCTATACCTTACTGATGACACTCTCCAATAAATATTACACACAACTAATATTCTGTTATCTGACTTCTTCTCCAAGAGTACATGTTTAATAAACAAAGGCAACAGTATTACCAAAAAAATCTGCTACTGTCTAACTTGCAAGGTGTATTTCACACCCCAGATTAGTTTCTTTGCTGTCAGTCATATAAATATTAATCTTATGTAACACATATTATGATTTTGTTATGAAGACACTTAATCTCTGGTCTCAGTTTCTTGACCACTGAGGATAGTCTAATGCTATAATTAAAAAGAGCTTTACCATATGAGTGACTTAAAAAGAAGACATTTTATTTTTCACACATACAACAAGTCCATCATGTATAACTGGGACTATGTTTTATGAGTTCCTCACTCACACATGCAGACTACATACAGTAGAAAGGAGAAGGGACCTCAACGGTTACTTAGGTACCTTAAAACACTCCTGTCTAGAAGCAGTGCCTATTATTTCCACTCACATTTCATAACCAAGTAAATCACCTGATCACATTTACCTTCAGGGTTCCAGGAAGTGCAATCCTATCATGTGTCAAGATAGAGGAGAGCTGTAACTATTGGTAAAAAGTACTTCTAACTACCACGTAGGTCAAGGTAATCTTATATTAGAATTTTTTCAGATTAAGAGAATATGGTAATGCCTTATTTTGTTTATCCATAAACATTAAACATCAAAATTGTTTGGTAAACTTTGATTCAATTCATATAAACAAAATGATCTCATTAGTGCTTCAAATAATCAAAATTCATCATGTTAAAATCGATGACAACATTAAGTGGCAAATTGCAATGCTACTCCCTTTCCTACTTAGTATCTGCTTCTGAACTCTAAACTAGTCCATTCTGAATTAAAATTATCAGAAATATCCTTGAAGATATACCTGCCTTAAAAGTAGTTGCCCTTTAAGTAATAAAATCACTAAGAAACATCATCATTATCTCTGGATCTAAGACTCTGTAACTGACTCCATAAGTTGCACCCGTATTCTTTATTCACTGACACTAACACAATCATAAGGGATATTGTAGTCATAAAGAATTGTATTATTTGTCTTTTAAGGGACTATAGGACCACTCCATTCCTCATGTAAAGTTAAAAAGACCCTGAGGCCTAGGTGGTGGCATTCCATCCTTGCCCCAAGTTGTATGTATAATATAGGCCTTGCACATAAAATACTAAAAAAAGAGAGAGAGAGAGAGAGAGAGAGAGAGAGGGAGAGAGCGAGAAATACTCGTCAGTCTTTATTTTTCCTATTGCAATGCTAGGGAGGAAAAAGGCTTTGAAAGAGTAAGAAATTTCTTTCTTCTCAGAAGCATTCTGTCTCTATTATAAACTCAGAGAATCTAATTTTTTTCCCGTGAGTCAGAGTTTGCACATAGTGGAGACAGAATTAATTACCAGACCTGTGTCAACAAGTCCACATGTCATCTCATGTTACACATCATCTCAAAGTACATAGAAGGTACTCAGTATGTGTTCATTGAAAGCACTATGCTAGATCCGGTGTAGGGGCACAAAAATAAAAAAGTCTTCAGCCTTTTCCTTAAGTGATTTATGATCTTATAAGGACTGTACACATAGAGGTAATATTTGGGATGGTCTTTGGAGAGTACGGTTTCACATCCTGAGCTCTGTAAGTTTTCATTACGTGCTGAGAACAGCATGTGAAAAGTTGCAAAGGGGAGTACACACTATCTCTCTATGGCTGGTGCCTACAATGGAAAGCAAGTCTGGTGAGGACGCAGCAGTGGAAAGCAGCCTTGAAAATCATGCTAGAGAATTTGAACTTTTACCATGAACTTTACGATGAATTATTCTTGCCTTCTTACAAATAACATAGTTTGTTTCTAAAGACACTCACTCCCTCTCCACACGCTCTTGCTTGAATGTTTGCCACAAAACAATGAATTTATCCCATGCTTTTCAATGATTTTTTGGGATGGCCCCTTAACACTGAACCAAACTACAAATACTATTCTCAGCAGCCTTATGAAATTGCAAAACCGTTTCTGGGAACACAACATAACTTTTGGTCTGAAGATTTCCTTTGGATCCTGATATTTTTCTATGAATTCTACTCCTATCCATTAGCACAGTGTCCTCCCTAATGTCCTTGTTTACTCCAAACCCAATATTCTGAAAAGAGAAATGGGATGATGTATTTGGCTTAAGCTAGACACTGACTGAGTGATGACATTTAAGCACATTGTGAGTTAGAACTAGTGCAGTATAAACAGCAATTGTGGCTGAGGAGTAAGGAGGATGGGCAATTATGCTTCCAGTGGGCTATTTTTCATGTCCATAACTGGACATAAATATAGGCAATTCAGAGCAGGAAGAAATATGACTAGAACTCAGCTTGGCTGACTTAGTTGCAAACAGAAAAAAGGATCCTAAAAAGGGCTGGGAGTTGGTCCATTTTTGCCTCATTTGTTTTCAAGAGGAGTCTGTTTCTGCCTCATTGATTTCTACTCTTCATTGAGTCATGTTCCCATGCTTGTTAAATATCACTTCATTGCTTTCAATTTCATTCTTCTTAGTCAGCATCTCTTAAGTAAGCCACTGCATAGTAGCACCAAGTTTCAGCTCCCAATCAAGTACATCATGGCCCTATTTTTCCCACTGTGTTCATTTACTACACTGATCTGAGCCATGAAGACTTCTTTCCTTGTCAACCACTCTGTTACATCACATCAAGGGCCTTGTCATCACCAGGAGCAGTGACACACTTGAAACAGTTGTCACCTTGCAGTATTTCACTAGCACATGAAGGTGAGACACAGGATACAGGAAAGAAAATGGTTTTCCCCTGCCATCAGTAAAAGTGCTTTCACTTTCCTATCCTCACAGACATATCTCTGAGAGCTTCTAGAGCGAGAAATTACTATGAGCTCCCCATGCTAAATGCTTATGACCAGAGTTTGAATCAACTGAACGTTTACTTTACAGCAAGAAATTGATCAGGACTTATATTATCATCTCTTTTATCCCTGTTCATCACAGGCCATCAGTTATCCAGAGGATACTCATATTCTCATAAATCAAATGCCCCAATCCTCTCTTCCATCCAAACTCTTTAGACATGTGATTTTAAGAAGTCCTTGCTGACCCCAAGTCCTTCTCTTGAAGGACTCCAAGTCCTTAATCTCACTCTTAGTGAGAACTGGAATTCTCTTGCTTCAATAACAAGCAACTTCACTTGTAGGCTTCTCTGGTGGAAGATGTCTTATCCCTTTTATTTCTTATAACTATATACCAGGAGTAGTGTAGGTATTTTCCTGTACTCCATTCTACAATGCAAACCATTTCGGGGTACCGGGGTGGCTCAGTTGGTTCGGAGTCTGACTTCACGTCAGGTCATGATCTCACAGTTGGTGAGTTCAAGCCCCCATTGGGCTCTGTGCTGAGAGCTCAGATCCTGGAGCCTGCTTTAGATTCTGTGTCTCCCTCTCTCTCTGCCACTCCCCACTCATGCTCTGGCTCTGTCTCTCTCTCGAAAATAAATAAACATTAAAAAATATTTAAAATGCAAACCATTTATCTTACCTGCTTCTCAAAACATCAGCTTCTTTGAACTTCATGCCATCCGGCTACTAAAACAAAAATACTAGCCTTTCTTCTACTTTGCCATTTACCAACACCTTAACTATCAACATCACCCTTCTTAATTACTGAATAGTATTTTGTGTCCTACCTCACTTTTCTCTTCTTTTTCTCTACTTCTGTCACCACCCGCAATGACCTCAGCCTCATTATGGATAGCCACAAACACGAGGTCCTCAGTTTTCTTGAACTATTCACTTTGAATTAAGTTTTTCTCTATTTCATCTATCTCTGTCATGATCACACCTTAGAATTAGTCATATCTATTATTTTATATCATTTCCTGGTTATATCTATTTCTTATTTCATTACATAGAATAAAAATGATTGAGATTTAATAAAAATAATTTTTACTGCTTTGTAAAGACAATCTTAAGGTAAAGAGTCTTTCTTTTTTTTTTAAGAGCACAATGATGTTGATGACTAGTATGGTTTGATGCCACTGCTGTGATTCATGGAGTGATGTCAGCATATTTGTATACTATTGTTTTTGTACTAACAGTTCAAATGTGAATGCAGTAAAAGGCAAATAACATTTTAGCATTATTTTTAAAATAATTTTGACGTTGCAAATCCCCTGAAAGTGTTCTGGAGTGGTCATGGGTCTGTGAACTAAACTGAGAATAATAGTTATAGAATATTTATTTAAAATTAAATAAAAACTCATGTGAAGCATGAATTTTAAATTAGATACAGAATTCTTGATGTTCTGAAATTTGTATGATGCTAGAGTGGACAAAAAGTTGTATTTTAAAGTAGTTATTATTATAGAGCAAGAAATAGTTTATCTTGTTTCTTAAGATGGCCAAGAGTTTGAAAAACAGAAGAAAAGGAGGTCTAAAAGAAAGCTGTACATTTGGCTTTGAAGTGTTTGGATATAATGTTCTTGAGAGAATGATTTAATGAACAGAGAATGATTAACTTATAGCATACAAGTGGAGATAGAGTAGAAATATTCAGCTATTAAATATATTGTATTATGTAATTGGGAGACTTGGTTCTATGTTGTTCAGAGGGCAAAACCAAAGACTAGAGATACAAGGAGACAGAATTAACTTAAAGAAGGTGTTTCTAACATTATGCCAATCTTATAAATGGTAATGTTCTCACCAAAAATATTCATGTTTAAAACAAATTCTCATTTTTTCCAGCATTTTTCCAGAGCTGGAAGAAAAGTTTGCCTAGAACTCTATGATCTCTAAAGCCCATCCCCAAAATAAAATGTTACATTTTTTTTAATGATTCATTGTGGTGCCCAAATGCATCATCTAAGGTCAAAATGCATTGCAGCTTAGATATTCAACCAAATTATTTTTCTTCTAATATTGCCTATGTCAGCAAACTTGCTTTTATTTAGGTTTGGGCTTTTCTTACATCACACAGAAGCTGTTTCTCCAGGAACTCATCTCATAGTTTAAACTTCATAACATGTTCTTGTTTCACCCACTTTGGACTAGCAAATAAAGAAGTTATTTAAAAGTGATTCCAATTATGTGTGCCCAATACCTAGACTCTAAGAGATACTGAAGAGATCAATGTTCTTTTTTTGGGTAAAAAAGTATACTTGGTAAGGACTTCGGCATTGGGAGGAAAGAAGAGAGCAAGAAGGTCATTTTTTAAAAGTTTGAGAGCCAGAATAGCTAATGAGAGTTACTTGCCAGAGGACGTTTTTTTATTAGGTTTATTTCACGTTTGGGATCTATGATGCACTTATTTGGAGACTCAGTGGTTTCTCGATATCTATATGCTGCCTCTGAACTTGGGTTTGGCTCCTCATAACCTGATTTGGCTCTTTGGTAAGCAATCATTCTGAAATGTGCTGGAAACGTCTAAATATTCAGATACAGAATCTAATGTTTTCTAGCCAATGGGGTATGGGTGACACATCTGATTACTACATATCTGTAATGCATGGAGGGAACATACCGAGGGCTCCTTTGTTCCTATGCGTAGCTCCCTAGGGAAATATATTTCACATAGAAACAAGAGTTGATGGAAGGACAAAAATAGTCTCACATGCATTCCCAAACTACCCAATATATTTAACTTGAATTCTCTGATTCTAAGGAATAACAAACAACCCAAAGAGAAAAAAATAATAAACAAAAAAACAAAACAACTTAAATGACTATTCGATGCCAAAAATTTTTAAAGCTTCTACAATTTGAATCTAACTATTTGGGCAAAAGCAAATCTTTGAGTATAAAAAATTGAATCACGGCTTTTCTATGCATTATTTTTTTTGATTTAGAGACATTTAATGATTTACCTTTGCACATGTATTATTTCACTTTAACTGCTTATTATAGAAGCAATATGTGTATACTTAAAAATATTACTAAGATTTAAAAAAGAATTGTTTCCCATTGACTTAAGATCCTCTGTATAGGGTAAAATTTCTTGCATATTCCCCCTCTCAGAAATTCTATGAGGGCATATATTAATTTTCAAATGGGATATTTTATTTATTTATTTATTTATTTATTTATTTATTTATATGAAATTTACTGTCAAATTGGTTTCCATACAACACCTAGTGCTCATCCCAACAGGTGCCCTCCTCATGCCCATCACCCACCCTCCCCTCCTTTCCACTCCCCATCAACCCTCAGTTTGTTATCAGTTTTTAAGAGTCTCTTATGTTTTGGATGCCTCCCTCTCTAACTTTTTTATTCCTTCCCCTCCCCCATGGTCTTCTGTTAAGTTTCTCAGGATCCACATAAAAATGAAAACATATGGTATCTGTCTTTTTCTGTATGACGTATTGCACTTAGCATAACACTCTCCAGTTCCACTCACGTTGCTACAAAAGGCCATATTTCAATCTTTCTCATTGCCAAGTAGTATTCCATTGTATTTATAAACCACAATTTCTTTATTCATTCATCAGTTGATGGACATTTAGGCTCTTTTCATATATTGGCTATTGTTGAAAGTGCTGCTATAAACCATGGGGTACAAGTGCCCCTATGCATCAACACTCCTGTATCCCTTGGGTAAATTCCAAGCAGTGCTATTGCTGGGTCATAGGATATATCTATTTTTAATTTTTTGAGGAACATCCACACTGTTTTCCAGAGTGGCTGCACCAGTTTGCACTCCCACCAACAGTGCAATATGGTTCCCGTTTCTCCACATCCTCTCCAGCATCTATAGTCTCCTGATTTGTTCATTTTGGCCACTCTGACTGGCGTGAGGTGGTATCTCAGTGTGGTTTTGATTTGTATTTCCTTGATGAGGCGTGACGTTGAGCATCTTTTCATGTGCCTGTTGGCCATCTGGATGTCTTCTTTAGAGAAGTGTCTATTCATGTTTTCTGCCCATTTCTTCACTGAATTATTTGTTTTTTTGGGTGTGGAGTTTGGTGAGCTCTTTATAGATTTTGGATACTAGCCCTTTGTCTGATATGTTATTTGCAAATATCTTTTCCCATTCTGTCAGTTGCCTTTTAGATTTATTGATTGTTTCCTTTGCAGTGCAGAAGCTTTTTATCTTCATGAGGTCCCAGTACTTAACTTTTGCTTTTAATTCCCTTGCCTTTGGTGATGTATCAAGTGAGAAATTGCTGTGGGTGAGGTCAGAGAGTTTTTCCTGCTTTCTCTTCTAGTGTTTTGATGGTTTCCTGTCTCACATTCAGGTCCTTTATCCATTTTGAGTTTATTTTTGTGAATGGTGTAAGAAAGTGGTCTAGTTTCATTCTTATGCATGTTGCTGTCCAGTTCTCCCAGCCCCATTTGTTAAAGAGACCCTTTTTTCCACTGGATATTCTTTCCTGCTTTGTCAAAGATTAGTTGGCCATACTTTGTGGGTCCAACTCTGGAGTCTCTATTCTATTCCATTGGTGTATGTGTCTGCTTTTGTGCCAATACCATGCTGTCTTGATGATGACAGCTTTGGAGTAGAGTCCAAAGTCTGGGATTGTGATACCTCCCACTTTGGTCTTCTTCTTCAGTATTACTTTGGCTATTCAGGGTCTTTTGTGGTCCCATACAAATTTTAGGATTGCTTGTTCTAGCTTCGAGAAGAATGCTGGTGCAATTTTGATTGGGATTGCATTGAATGTGTAGATAGCTTTGGGTAGTATTGACATTTTAACAGCATTTATTCTTCCATTCCATGAGCACGGATTGTATTTCCATTTCTTTGTATCTTTTTCAATTTCCTTCATAAGATTTCTATAGTTTTCAGCATACAGATCTTTTATATCTTTGGTTAGGTTTATTCCTAAGTATTTAATGATTCTTGGTGCAATTGTGAATGGGACCAGTTTCTTTATTTGTCTTTCTGTTGCTTCATTATTAGTGTATAAGAATGCAAAGATTTCTGTACATTAATTTTGTATCCTGAGACTTTGTTGAATTCCTGTATCTGTTCACAGACTTTTGGTAGAGTCTGTCGGGTTTTCCATGTATAGTATCATACCATTCTGCAAAAAGTGAAAGCTTGACTTCATCTTTGCCAATTTTGATGCCTTTGATTTCCTTTTGTTGTCTGATTGCTGATGCTAGAACTTCCAACCGTATGTTAAACAACAGCGGTGAGAGTGGACATCCATGTCGTGCTCCTGATCTCAGCGAGTAAGCTTTCAGTTTTTTCCCATTGAGGATGATATTAGTTGTGGGCTATTCATAAATGGCTTTTATGATGTTGAATTATGTTCCTTCTAGCCTGACTTTCTCCAGGGTTTTTATTAAGAAAGGATGCTGAATTTTGTCCAATGCTTTTTCTGCATCAAATTACAAGATAATATGGTTCTTATCTTTCTTTTATTATTGTTTTATATCACACTGATTGATTTGCGAATATTGAACAAGCCCTGCAGCTCAGGAGTGAATCCCACTTGATCATGGTGAATAATTCTTTTTATATACTGTTGAATTCAATTTGCTAGGATCTTGTTGAGAATTTTTGCATCTATATTCAGCAGGGATATTGACCTGTAGTTCTCGTTTTTGCTGGGTCTCTGTCTGGATTGGGAATCAAAGTAATGCTGGCTTCATAGAAAGAGTATGGAACTTTTCCTTCCCTTTCTATTTTTTGGAACACCATGAGAAGGATAGGTATTATCTCTGCTTTAAATGTCTGGTAGAATTCCCCAGGGAAGCCATCTGGTCCTGGACTCTTATTTGTTGGGAGATTTTTGATAACTGATTCAATTTCTTCGCTGGTTATGGGTCTATTCAAATTTTCTATTTCTTCCTGTTTAAGTTTTGGAAGTGTGTGGGTGCTTAGGAATTTGTCCATTTCTTCCAGGTTGTCCAGTTTGTTGGTATATAATTTTTCAGAGTATTCCCTGATAATTGCTTGTATTTCTGAGGGATTGGTTGTAATGTTTCCTTTTCATTCATGATTTTATCTATTTGGATCATCTCCCTCTTCTTTTTGAGAAGCCTGGCTAAAATTGAGGTTTATCAATTTTGTTTATTTTTTCAAAAAACCATCTCTTCATTTCATTGATCTTCTCTATAGTTTTTTTTTTTTTTTTTTTTAGATTCTATATTGTTTATTTCTGCTCTGATCTTTATTATTTCTCTTCTTCTGCTGGGTTTGGGGTGTCTTTGCTGTTCTGCTTCTATTTCCTTTAGGTGTGCTGTTAGATTTCATATTTGGGATTTTTGTTGTTTCTTGAGTTGGCCTGGATTGCAAAGTATTTTCCTCTCAGGACTGCCTTTGCTGCATCCCAAAGTGTTTGGATTGTTGTATTTTCATTTTCATTTGTTTCCATATATTTTTTTTTACATTTCTTCTCTAATTGCCTGGTTGACCCATTCATTCTTTAGTAGGGTGTTCTTTAACCTCCATGCTTTTGGAGGTTTTCCAGACTTTTTCCTGTGGTTGATTTCAAGCGTCATAGCATTGTGGTCTGAAAGTATTCATGGTATGATCTCAATTCGTGTATACTTATGAGGGCTGTTTTGTGACCCAGGATGTGATCTATCTTGGAGAACACTTCATGTGCATGCGAGAGGAAAGTATACTCTTTGGGATAGAGTTCTAAATATATCTTTCAAGTCCATCTGATCCAATGTATCATTCAGGGCCCTTGTTTCTTTATTGATCCTGTGTCTAGATGATCTGTCCATTGCTGTGAGTGGGATTTTAAAATCCCCTGCAATTACCACATTCTTATCAATAGGGTTGCTTATGTTTATGATTAATTGTTTTATATATTTGGGGGCTCCCATATTTCACGCATAGACATTTACAATTGTTAGCTCTTCCTGATGGATAGACCCTGTAATTATTATATAATGTCCTTCTTCATCTCTTGTTACAGTCTTTACTTTAAGGTCTAGTTTGTCTGATATAAGTATGGCTACTCCAGCTTTCTTTTGACTTCCAGTAGCATGATAAATAGTTCTCCATCCCTCACTTTCTATCTGAAGGTGTCCTCAAGTCTAAAATGAGTCTCTTGTAGACAGCAAATAGATGGGTCTTGTTTTTTTTTTTTTATCCATTCTGATATCCTATGTCTTTTGGTTGGAACATTTATTCCATTTACATTCAGTGTTATTATAGAAAGATATGTGTTTAGAGTCATTGTGATGTCTGTAGGTTTCATGTTTGTAGTGATGTCTCTGGTACTTTGTGGTCCTTGCAACATTTCATTCAAAGAATCCACTTAGGCTATCTTGTAGGGCTGGTTTAGTGGTGATGAATTCCTTCAGTTTTTGTTTGTTTGGGAAAACCTTATCTCTCCTTAATTCTGAATGACAGACTTGTTGGATAAAGGATTTTTGCCTGCATATTTATTCTGTTCATCACAGTGAAGATTTCCTGCCATTCCTTTCTGGCCTGCCAAGTTTCAGTAGATAGGTCTGTCACTACTCTTATTTGTCTACCTTTGTAAGTGAGAGCCTGTTTATCCCTAGCTGCTTTCAGAATTTTCTCTTTATCCTTGTATTTTGCCAGTTTCACTATGATATGTTGTGCAGAAGATCGATTCAAGTTATGTCTGAAGGGAGTTCTCTGTGCCTCTTGGATTTCAATGCCTTTTTTCTTCCACAGATCAGGGAAGCTATCAGCTATGATTTGTTCAAGTATACCTTCAGCCCCTTTTTCTCTCTCTTCTTCTCCTGGAATACCTATGATACAGATATTTTCCATTTGTTTGTATCACTTAGTTCTCTAATTCTCCCATCATACTCCTAAATTTTTTTATTTCTCTTTTTCCCTAATTTTATCTTCTAATTTACCTATTCTCTCCTCTGCCTCTTCAATCCATGCAATGGGTGCCTCCATTTTATTTTGCACCTCATTTATGGCATTTTTAGCTCCTCATGACTATTTCTTAGTCCCTTCATCTCTGTAGCAATAGATTCTCTACTGTCCTCTATGCTTTTTTCAAGCCCAGCGACTAATTTTATGACTATTATTCTAAATTCTTGTTCCGTTATATTGCTTAAATTGTTTTTGATCAATTCATCAGCTGTTGCTACTTCCTGGAGTTTCTTTTCAGGAGAATTCTTCTGTCTTGTCATTTTGCGTAGTCCCTGTGGTAGCTATACTGCAGGGCACTTCCCCTGTGCTGTCCAGAGTAACTTGTGTTGGTGGGCATGGCTGCAGTCAGACCCGATGTCTGCCCACAACCCACTGCTGGGGCCACAGTCAGACTGCTGTGTACCTTATCTTCCCCTCTCCAAAGGGCAGGACTCGCTCTGGAGTGGTGTGGCATCTGTCTGGGCTACTTGCACACTGCCGGGCCGGTGGTGCTGCTTCATTGGGATCTGGCCAAGGGCGTATTAGCTGGGGTGGATCTGCAAGGTGCACAGGGGTGGGAGAGGCAGGCTTAGCTCACTTTGCCTTTGGTGGTCGCCTGAGGGAGGGGCCCTGCAGCACCAGGAGGGAGGAAGACCCATTGGAGGGATGGATCCACAAAAGCACAGCTTGGGGTTTGAGCCTTGCAAGCAAGTTTGGTGATGGGAACTGGTTCCCTTTGGAATTTCGGCTGGGGGATGGGAGAGGGAGATGGCCCTTGCCAGAGCTGAGCTGGGGTCCCTCGCTGAGCTGAGCTTTGTCTTCTGGGGCTCAACAACTCTCCCTCCCGGTGTCCTCTCGCCCTCCCGGCTGAGAGCAGAGCTGTTGACTTTTAACATTCCAGATGTTAAGTCCACTGGCTGTCAGAACCCACAGAGTCCGGCCCTTCTGCTATGCAAGCCAGATTTCAGGGACTCTGCCTTGCTGGGTGGGCTGTCCCTCTACTGCCCTGGCTCTCTCCCGCCAGTCTGTGTACCATGCGCCACCTCTCTGCCCTTCCTACCCTGTTCCATGGGCCTCTTGTCTACACGTGGCTCCAGAAAGTCCATTCTGCTAGTCTTCTGGCAGTTTTCTGGGTTATTTAGGCAGATGTGGGTGGAATCTAAGTGATCAGCAGGACAAGGTGAGCCCAGCTTCCTCCTGTGCCACGATCTTCCCCTCTGAGTACTATTATACATATTTTAAAATCATTTCATTTTCACCATATTTCTGAGATCCTTCCATGTGAACACATACTAATTTTCATTTTCTTTTTAACACTTTAATATTATTCCATTATATAGATACACTGTAATTTACATAAGAAATCCTGGATGAACAAATTGATTCTCCCAGGTTTTGATACATGTTTCAATGAACAATTTATGATGAACATTATTGCCGATATATTTTTACACACTTATTATATTTATGACTTTTTAAAAGTGAACTTGCTGAGATAAAATGTATATGCATTTTATATATGTATATATATGAATGTATATATATATATATATATATATATATATATATATATATATATGAATGTATGCTGAATTCTTATATACAGATTCTTATATATTAGTTTCAGTTGCTGTTATTCTATGGTAACTTTAGTGAGACCTACTAACATTTTTAGTAAATATAAATTTGTGAACTGAGAATTAGAACTCCAAAATATAGAAGAGTAGTCGAGCAAAAGAGGATAACTTTTTAGTAATATAAAATGATGCTTTCTGGTCACAACTGTTAAATACAAATGAAAGTTGTTCTGATTTGTTCATAAAATAGTTTTAATGTAAGTTACAAATGAGATCCAACTGGATAGATCTTATTTGCTAAACACAAAATATCATAATTTATTAATTCTATTTTTTTTATATTTATGAAAGTGATATGGGTATTGTCTTTTGCTCTAAAAGCTATTGTTTAAAAAAATGCCTAGTAACACTATTATGGGGTTTTGCAACTAAAAAATAGAGAATTAAAAAATTGTTGTCTTTGGGGCACCTGGGTGGCTCAGTTAGTTATGTGTCCCACTCTTGATTTCGGTTCAGGTAATGTCTCATGGTTTGTGAGATTGAGTCCGAAGTCAGCCTCTGTGCGCTGAACCTGCTTGGGATTCTCTCCCCACCTCTCTCTGCCCCTTCCCCCATGTTTCTCAATAAATAAATAAACTTAAAAATTATCTTTCTATTAATAGGCCTAAGATAAATTGTTATGGTTATTTTCATAAAAGCCAAAAGGAAAAAAAAAAAAACACCTTTTCAACAATACTCATTTGTGATTAACACACACATGCAGAATAATATATGATAGTTTCTTTTTTTATGTTATTTTTTATTTTTTAAAGTTTACATCCAAATTAGTTAGCATATAGTGCAACAATGATTTCAGGAGTAGATTCCTTAGTGCCCCTTACCAATTTGGCCCATCCCCCCCTCCCATAACCCCTACAGTAACCCTCAATTTGTTTTCCATATTTGTGGGTCTACTCCACTGTATGTATGTATATATATATATATATACCACATCTTCTTTATCCATTCACCCATCGATAGACATTTGGGCTCTTTCCATACTTTTGCTATTGTTGATAGTGCTGCTATAAACACAGAAGGGTGCATGTGTCCCTTTGAAACAGCACACCTGTATCCCATGGATAAATGCCTAGTAGTGCAATTTCAGGGATGTAGAGTAGTTCTATTTTTAGTTTTTTGAGGAACCTCCATACTGTTTTCCAGAATGGCTGCATGAGCTTGCGATAGTGCCTTTCTTACCATGATAAAACACATATGCTTTATTTTGGACTAACATCTTCTTGATGGGGAAAACTGAAGTATTTCCACCATGAAAAAGAAAAGGGCAGAAATGACCACTGCATTCCTCACTAATAACATATAGGTTCTCATGGAAAAATGGATATTTCTAGATGTAAGGCAGGGAAATTACAAGACAAACTGGTGCATTTGGGCTATCAAAAGACCAAAACTTTTAAAGACTAATTTGGGGCACAGATGTCAAATTGAAGGAGTTTCCTTGACAAGTTAGAAATAATTTAAGCATTAGAAAGCATATTATTCTAATTGATTGTAATACACTAAATATATAAAATATGTAAGTACATATTTATGCTCATAAAGAAATAAACTGATTCATCACATCAATAAAAGAATGGACAAGAACCATATGATCCTCTCAATATATGCAGAGACAACATTTGAGAAAATACAGCATTGTTTCTTGATAAAAGCCTTCAAGGAAGGAGGGATAGAAGTAGCATACCTTGAGATCATAAATTCCATATATGAATGACCCAAAACTAATATCATCCTCAATGGGGAAAAACTGAAAGCTTTCCTCTTAAGGTCAGGAAGAAGACAGGGATGTCCACTCTTGCCACTGTTATTCAACATAGTACTGGAAGACAGCCTCTGCAATCAGACAACACAAAGAAATAAAGGCATCCAAATCGGCCCGGAGGAGGTCAAACTTTCACTCTTCACAGATGACATGATACTTTATATGGAAAACCCAAAAGATTCCACCAAAAAACTGCTAGAATTGATTCATGAATTCACCAAAATTGCAGGATATAAAATCAATGCACAGACATTGGTTGCATTCCTATACACCAACAGCAAAACAACAGGAAGAGAAATCAAGGAATTTATCCCAGTTACAGTTGCACAAAATACCATAAAATACCTATGAATAAATCTAACCACAGAGGTGAAAAATCTATATGCTGAAAACTATAGAAAGCTTATGAAAGAATTGAAGAAGACACAAAAAAATGGAAAAAGATTCCATGCTCCTGGATAAGAAGAACAAATATTATTAAAATGTTGACACTACCCAAAGCAATCTACCTATTCAATGCAATCCCTATCAAAATAACAACAGCATTCTTCACAGATCTAGGACAAACAATCCTAAAATTTGTATGGAACCAGAAAAGACCCTAAATAGCCATAGCAGTCTTGAAAAAGAAAACGAAAGCAGGAGGCATCACAGTCTCAGACTTCAAGCTATACTACAAAGCTGTAACCATCAAGACAGTATGGTACTGGGACAAGAACAGACACTCAGATCAACGGAACAGAATAGAGAACCCAGAAGTGGACCCACAAACGTATGGCCAACTAATCTTTGACAAAGCAGGAAAGAATATCCAATGGAATAAAGACAGTCTCTTCAGCAAGTGGTGCTGGGACAACTGGACAATGACATGCAGAAGAATGAACCAGGACCACTTTCCTACACCATACACAAAAATAAACTCAAAGTCGATGAAAGACCTCAATGTTTGACAGGAAGCCATCAAAATCCTCGAGGAGAAAGCAAGCAAAAACCTCTTTGATCTTGGCTGCAGCAACTTCTTATTCAACACGTCTCCAAAGGCAAGGGAAACAAAAACAAAAAGGAACTACTGGGACCTCATCAAAATAAAAAGCTTCTGCACAGTGAAGGAAACAATCAGCAAAACTAAAAGGCAACCAACAAATGGGAGAAGATATTTGCAAATGACATATCAGATAAAGGGTTAGTATCCAAAATCTATAAAGAACTTATCAAACTCAACACCCAAAAAACAAATAATCCAGTGAAGAAATGGGCAAAATACATGAATAAACATTTCTCCAAAGAAGACATCCAGATGGCCAATCGACACATGAAAAATGTTCAACATCACTCATCATCAGGGAAATACAAATCAAAACCACAATGTGATACCACCATACACCTGTCAGAATGGCTGACATTAACAACTCAGGCAACACCCAATGTTGGCGAGGATGCGGAGAAAGAGGATCCCTTTTTCATTGTTGGTGGGATTGCAAGCTGGTGCAGCCACTCTGGAAAACAGTATGGAGGTGCCTCAAAAAACTAAAAATAGAACTTCCCTACAACGTAGCAATTGCACTACTAGGCATTTATCCATGGGATACAGGTGTTCTGTTTCGAAGGGACACATGCACCCCCATGTTTATAGCAGCACTTTCAACAATAGCCAACGTATGGAAAGATCCCAAATGTCTATCAATGGATGAATGGATAAAGAAGATGTGGTATATATATACAATGGAGTATTACTCGGCATTCAAAAAGAATGAAATCTTGCCATTTGCAAGTATGCGGATGGAATTGGAGGGTATTATGCTAAGTGAAATTAGTCAGAGAAAGACAAATATATGACTTCACTCATATGAGGACTTTATGAGACAAAACAGATGAACATAAGGGAAGGGAAACAAAAATAATATAAAAACAGGGAGAGGGACAAAACAGAAGAGACTCAAAAATATGGAGAACAAACTGTGGGTTACTGGAGGGGTTTTGGGTGTGGGGAGGGGCTTAATGGGTAAGGGGCACTAAGGAATCTATTTCTGAAATCATTGTTGCACTACATGCTAACTAATTTGGGCGTAACATTAAAAAAAAAGTAAAAAAAAAAGGAGAAAGGAAAAAATGAAATAAACTGAAAATAAATGACTCACACAAATTCTTATGGAAGAAACGTTAAAAAAAAAAGAGTTAAGCTTATATCTTACTTAGAAAGGGAACATTGTAGTTCATCAAAGTTGATGAGATTAGCCCTATGAGATTAGCTCTAGTCCTTTGTAAAGAATATTTATTAATAAATAGGGGGAAAAACAAGATGAATTACGATAAGTTATATGATTTAGCCCTCAAAACAATAATTATTCAAGTATATATCATTAATCAGTTAGGCAACATTCTAAATGTTACTAATATCAGAGGTGAAAATGAAACTTTACAATGAAAAGTTTTCACTGTCTCCAATGAAATCAATCAATCCAAATTAGCATGATTAGTAGCAGAACAATTTGATAATAAATGGTTGGTCACGAGTTTCAGTGAACTAGCTTCAGTGAACACTACAAAGATAAAAGCAGACAAATCTAGACTTTAGTAGAGTCCACAAAGCAGCTATCTTGATCTTTTCAAAAATTGAATAATGTAGAAATACTTATATTACATTTGAAGAATGTAAAGAAACTTAAGGGCCAAATGTAATGTGTGATTTTTGAGTGAATAATGTGTGATTTTTGAGTGAATAACATCAACAAATTTAAACATGGGCTAATTACTTGCAAATGACTCAATAAAACAAAAAAGGCAAAGTTAGATGGACAGAGGAATAAGTATAGATAGTTTAAATAGATGATGATAATATGTATAGACAGATAGCAATAGATGTTAAAGGAAATCTGAAAAATATTAATTTATGAGTTTATATGATAGTTTTATTATTTTAACCTGCTCTCTATTTTTGGAAACTTTCATAATAAAAAGATGAAAAATATAAGTTTTTATTTATTTATTTATTTATTTATTTATTTATTTATTTTAATATATGAAATTTACTGTCAAATTGGTTTCCATACAACACCCAGTGCTCATCCCAAAAGGTTCCCTCCTCAATACCCATCACCCACCCTGCCCTCCCTCCCACCTTGCCCTCCCTCCCACCCCCCATCAACCCTCAGTTTGTTCTCAGTTTTTAACAGTCTCTTATGCTTTGGCTCTCTCCCACTCTAACCTCTTTTTTTTTTTTTTTTTCCCTTCCCCTCCCCCATGGGTTTCTGTTATGTTTCTCAGGATCCACATAAGAGTGAAACCATATGGTATCTGTCTTTCTCTGTATGGCTTATTTCACTTAGCATCACACTCTCCAGTTCCATCCATGTTGCTACAAAAGGCCATATTTCATTTTTTCTCATTGCCACGTAGTATTCCATTGTGTATATAAACCACAATTTCTTTATCCATTCATCAGTTGATGGACATTTAGGCTCTTTCCATAATTTGGCTATTGTTGAGAGTGCCGCTATAAACATTGGGGTACAGGTGCCCCTATGCATCAGTACTCCTGTATCCCTTGGATAAATTCCTAGCAGTGCTATTGCTGGGTCATAGGGTAGGTCTATTTTTAATTTTCTGAGGAACCTCCACACTGCTTTCCAGAGTGGCTGTACCAATTTGCATTCCCACCAACAGTGCAAGAGGGTTCCTGTTTCTCCACATCCTCTCCAGCATCTATAGTCTCCTGATTTCTTCATTTTGGCCACTCTGACTGGCGTGAGGTGGTATCTGAGTGTGGTTTTGATTTGTATTTCCCTGATAAGGAGCGACGTTGAACATCTTTTCATGTGCCTGTTGGCCATCCGGATGTCTTCTTTAGAGAAGTGTCTATTCATGTTTTCTGCCCATTTCTTCACTGGGTTATTTGTTTTTCGGGTGTGGAGTTTGATGAGCTCTTTATAGATTTTGGATACTAGCCCTTTGTCCGATGTGTCATTTGCAAATATCTTTTCCCATTCCGTTGGTTGCCTTTTAGTTTTGTTGGTTGTTTCCTTTGCTGTGCAGAAGCTTTTTATCTTCATAAGGTCCCAGTAATTCACTTTTGCTTTTAATTCCCTTGCCTTTGGGGATGTGCCGAGTAAGAGATTGCTACGGCTGAGGTCAGAGAGGTCTTTTCCTGCTTTCTCCTCTAAGGTTTTGATGGTTTCCTGTCTCACATTCAGGTCCTTTATCCATTTTGAGTTTATTTTTGTGAATGGTGTGAGAAAGTGGTCTAGTTTCAACCTTCTGCATGTTGCTGTCCAGTTCTCCCAGCACCATTTGTTAAAGAGACTGTCTTTTTTCCATTGGATGTTCTTTCCTGCTTTGTCAAAGATGAGTTGGCCATACGTTTGTGGGTCTAGTTCTGGGGTTTCTATTCTATTCCATTGGTCTATGTGTCTGTTTTTATGCCAATACCATGCTGTCTTGATGATGACAGCTTTGTAGTAGAGGCTAAAGTCTGGGATTGTGATGCCTCCTGCTTTGGTCTTCTTCTTCAAAATTACTTTGGCTATTCGGGGCCTTTTGTGGTTCCATATGAATTTTAGGATTGCTTGTTCTAGTTTCGAGAAGAATGCTGGTGCAATTTTGATTGGGATTGCATTGAATGTGTAGATAGCTTTGGGTAGTATTGACATTTTGACAATATTTATTCTTCCAATCCATGAGCAGGGAATGTCTTTCCATTTCTTGATATCTTCTTCAATTACCTGCATAAGCTTTCTATAGTTTTCAGCATACAGATCTTTTACATCTTTGGTTAGATTTATTCCTAGGTATTTTATGCTTCTTGGTGCAATTGTGAATGGGATCAGTTTCTTCATTTGTCTTTCTGTTGCTTCATTGTTAGTGTATAAGAATGCAACTGATTTCTGTACATTGATTTTGTATCCTGCAACTTTGCTGAATTCATGTATCAGTTCTAGCAGGCTTTTGGTGGAGTCTATCGGATTTTCCATGTATAATATCATGTCATCTGCAAAAAGCGAAAGCTTGACTTCATCTTTGCCAATTTTGATGCCTTTGATTTCCTTTTGTTGTCTGATTGCTGATGCTAGAACTTCCAGCACTATATTAAACAACAGCGGTGACAGTGGGCATCTCTGTCGTGTTCCTGATCTCAGGGAAAAAGCTCTCAGTTTTTCCCCGTTGAGGATGATGTTAGCTGTGGGCTTTTCATAAATGGCCTTTATGATCTTTAAGTATGTTCCTTCTATCCCGACTTTCTCAAGGGTTTTTATTAAGAAAGGGTGCTGGATTTTGTCAAAGGCCTTTTCTGCATCGATTGACAGGATCATATGGTTCTTCTCTTTTTTTTTGTTAATGTGATGTATCACGTTGATCGATTTGCGAATGTTGAACCAGCCCTGCATCCCAGGAATGAATCCCACTTGATCATGGTGAATAATTCTTTTTATATGCTGTTGAATTCGATTTGCTAGTATCTTATTAAGAATTTTTGCATCCATATTCATCAGGGATATTGGCCTGTAGTTCTCTTTTTTTACTGGGTCTCTGTCTGGTTTAGGAATCAAAGTAATACTGGCTTCATAGAATGAGTCTGGAAGTTTTCCTTCCCTTTCTATTTCTTGGAATAGCTTGAGAAGGATAGGTATTATCTCTGCTTTAAATGTCTGGTAGAACTCCCCTGGGAAGCCATCTGGTCCTGGACTCTTATTTGTTGGGAGATTTTTGATAACTGATTCAATTTCTTTGCTGGTTATGGGTCTGTTCAAGCTTTCTATTTCCTCCTGATTGAGTTTTGGAAGAGTGTGGGTGTTTAGAAATTTGTCCATTTCTTCCAGGTTGTCCAATTTGCTGGCATATAATTTTTCATAGTATTCCCTGATAATTGTTTGTATCTCTGAGGGATTGGTTGTAATCATTCCATTTTCATTCATGATTTTATCTATTTGGGTCATCTCCCTTTTCTTTTTGAGAAGCCTGGCTAGAGGTTTGTCAATTTTGTTTATTTTTTCAAAAAACCAACTCTTGGTTTCGTTGATCTGCTCTACAGTTTTTTTAGATTCTATATTGTTTATTTCTGCTCTGATCTTTATTATTTCTCTTCTTCTGCTGGGTTTAGGCTGCCTTTGCTGTTCTGCTTCTATTTCCTTTAGGTGTGCTGTTAGATTTTGTATTTGGGATTTTTCTTGTTTCTTGAGATAGGCCTGGATTGCAATGTATTTTCCTCTCAGGACTGCCTTCGCTGCATCCCAAAGCGTTTGGATTGTTGTATTTTCATTTTCGTTTGTTCCCATATATATTTTAATTTCTTCTCTAATTGCCTGGTTGACCCACTCATTCGTTAGTAGGGTGTTCTTTAACCTCCATGCTTTTGGAGGTTTTCCAGACTTTTCCTGTGGTTGATTTCAAGCTTCATAGCATTGTGGTCTGAAAGTATGCATGGTATAATTTCAATTCTTGTAAACTTATGAAGGGCTGTTTTGTGACCCAGTATATGATCTATATTGGAGAATGTTCCATGTGCACTCGAGAAGAAAGTATATTCTGTTGCTTTGGGATGCAGAGTTCTAAATATATCTGTCAAGTCCATCTGATCCAATGTATCATTCAGGGCCCTTGTTTCTTTATTGACTGTGTGTCTAGATGATCTATCCATTTCTGTAAGTGGGGTGTTAAAGTCCCCTGCAATGACCACATTCTTATCAATAAGGTTGCTTATGTTTATGAGTAATTGTTTTATATATCTGGGGGCTCGGGTATTTGGCGCATAGACATTTATAATAATTAGCTCTTCCTGGTGGATAGACCCTGTGATTATTATATAATGCCCTTCTTCATCTCTTGTTACAGCCTTTAATTTAAAGTCTAGTTTGTCTGATATAAGTATGGCTACTCCAGCTTTCTTTTGGCTTCCAGGAGCATGATAGATAGTTCTCCATCCCCTCACTCTCAATCTAAAGGTGTCCTCAGATCTAAAATGAGTCTCTTGTAGACAGCAAATAGATGGGTCTTGTTTTTTTATCCATTCTGATACCCTATGTCTTTTAGTTGGCGCATTTAATCCATTTACATTCAGTGTTATTATAGAAAGATATGGGTTTAGAGTCATTGTGATGTCTGTATGTTTTATGCTTGTAGTGATGTCTCTGGTACTTTGTCTCACAGGATCCCCCTTAGGATCTCTTGTAGGGTTGGTTTCGTGGTGACAAATTCCTTCAGTTTTTGTTTGTTTGGGAAGACCTTTATCTCTCCTTCTATTCTAAATGACAGACTTGCTGGATAAAGGATTCTCGGCTGCATATTTTTTCTGTTTAGCACACTGTAGATATCGTGCCAAGCCTTTCTGGCCTGCCAAGTTTCAAAGGAGAGATCAGTCACGAGTCTTATAGGTCTCCCTTTATATGTGAGGGCACGTTTATCCCTTGCTGCTTTCAGAATTTTCTCTTTATCCTTGTATTTTGCCAGTTTCACTATGATATGTCGTGCAGAAGATCGATTCAAGTGACGTCTGAAGGGAGTTCTCTGTGCCTCTTGGATTTCAATGCCTTTTTCCTTCCCCAGTTCAGGGAAGTTCTCAGCTATAATTTCTTCAAGCACCCCTTCAGCACCTTTCCCTCTCTCTTCCTCCTCTGGGATACCAATTATGCGTATATTATTTTTTTTTAGTGTATCACTTAGTTCTCTAATTTTCCCCTCATACTCCTGGATTTTTTTATCTCTCTTTCTTTCAGCTTCCTCTTTCTCCATAACTTTATCTTCTAGTTCACCTATTCTCTCCTCTGCCTCTTCAAGCCGAGCTATCGTGGTTTCCATTTTGTTTTGCATTTCGTTTAAAGCGTTTTTCAGCTCCTCGTGACTGTTCCTTAGTCCCTCGATCTTTGTGGCAAGAGATTCTCTGCTGTCCTGTATACTGTTTTCAAGCCCAGCGATTAATTTTATGACTATTATTCTAAATTCACTTTCTGTTATATTATTTAAATCCTTTTTGATCAGTTCATTAGCTGTTGTTATTTCCTGGAGATTCTTCTGAGGGGAATTCTTCCGTTTGGTCATTTTGGAGAGTCCCTGGCGTGGTGAGGACCTGCAGTGCACTTCCCCTGTGCTGTGGTGTATAACTGGAGTTAGTGGGCGGGGCCGCAGTCCGACCCTATGTCTGCCCCCAGCCCACTGCTGGGGCCACAGTCAGACTGGTGTGTGCCTTCTCTTCCCCTCTCCTAGGGGCGGGATTCACTGTGGGGTGGCGTGTCCCGTCTGGGCTACTTGCACACTGCCAGGCTTGTGTTGCTGGGGATCTGGCGTATTAGCTGGGGTGGGTAGGCAAGGTGCACGGGGGCTGGAGGGGCAGGCTTAGCTCGCTTCTCCTTAGGTGATCCACTTCAGGAGGAGCCCTGTGGCAGCGGGAGGGAGTCAGATCTGCTGCCGGAGGTTTGGCTCCGCAGAAGCACAGAGTTGGGTGTTTGTGCGGAGCGAGCAAGTTCCCTGGCAGGAACTGGTTCCCTTTGGGATTTTGGCTGGGGGATGGGAGGGGGAGATGGCGCTGGCGCCTTTGTTCCCCGCCAAGCTGAGCTCTGCCGTCCGGGGGCTCAGCAGCTCTCCCTCCCTTTGTCCTCCAGCCTTCCCGCTTTCCGAGCAGAGCTGTTAACTTATGACCTCCCAGACGCTAAGTCGCGCTTGCTGTCGGAACACAGTCCGTCCGGCCCCTCCGCTTTTGCCAGCCCGACTCGGGGGCTCTGCTTGGCCGGCGAGCCGCCCCTCCGCCCCGGCTCCCTCCCGCCAGTCCGTGGAGCGCGCACCGCCTCGCCGCCCTTCCTACTCTCTTCCGTGGGCCTCTAGTCTGCGCTTGACTCCGGAGACTCCCTTCTGCTAATCCTCTGGCGGTTTTCTGGGTTCTTTAGGCAGGTGTAGGTGGAATCTAAGTGATCGGCAGGACGCGCTGTGAGCCCCGCGTCCTCCCCACGCCGCCATCTTCTTCGAAAAATATAAGTTTTAAAAAATAAGTTAATTCCCCAGATTTAATTGGATAAGAGAATTAAGTATAAAGGATGCAAACTCTGCTGCCAGTTACCAACATTTTGTGACTAATTCAAAAACACCTGTATGGAATGAAAGTTAAATTAGATACAATAAATATTGCCTTATTCATTATCATAATCCCTTTTGTTCTTGATACATAAATGGTTCTCAATAAATAACTGAATTGAATGGAAATGACACAAACACAACTGGCCTTTGGCTTCTATTTGCTCATATTTAATATGCTTGTGGTTTTTTTTTAGCATGTTATATTTTTCTCAAAGCTATTAATTGGAGATTTTAGATCAAACTTTAATTTTTTAAAATTTTTTAGATCAAACTTTTACACTTGATAAAAAGTTACTTTGCAATATATTGATGTGAAAATATATTTGAACAAGAGTTAAGTAATACATTGATATTTATAGAATAGGGGGCAGGAAATGACCCAGTGTAACCCCTATGCTCAGCCCCTTATAGGTTAGAAAGCCTTCAAAGTGTGATTTTAATAGCTGTTAATCAGATTTTCGAGAAAAAGTTCTCAACTTGTTTGATAAAGTAAGTGCAACATATTTTTGCCTCTCAAAACTGTAATGTATATTCAAGAAAATGTTCAGTCTAAATGGCCGGCATGCTAGTAGAGTAGATTCAGTTCATAAATTGATCTACTTTGTCATGCCAAGGTTTCTTGGAGGAGATCCAGCTTTTGTGCTGATCTTTGTGGTTTTTAGTAATTTTATTTTATTATGCTAAGAGTCCTTGGCCTCTCTTAAAACACATTTTAATATTGCCTAAGTGAGATTCTGACCCATAATTCAGAAAGGGCTTTTATGATTTTTTAAAATTAAACACATTAATAAGTTTTCTGGAGTCTTTCAGTCTGCATTCAGAATTTCTTTTATTCTTAAATGATTTTCGATCTCAATCTATACTTACATATGAAAACTGAAGAGCTTATTACTTTCCTTAATCTTAGTAACTTTCAAGTTTTTGATTTCAGAATCTGTTGGTTTTCTTGTTCTTGTTGTTTTCTTTGCTGCATTGTTTTTATTACACTGTGACTGTACAATAAATGTGTCTGCTTAGTATTCATTAAAATTATCCTAATATGTATACAAATGATAAAATCAATTGCCTGCCTTCATTGCTCCTTCACAGCAACCTCTTCTCCTCCATTTCATTCTTCTGCTAACACACACAATTATACTAAGTATATTATTGTAGCTCCTTTTTCTTTTTCTAGCTTAGCTTTAGTTACTACACTTCCATTGTCTTGTAAGACATTTGTGTTGGGCTTTTATTACCCATTGTCAGTCTAGTGAATCATGTGGGAATAACATTTCCCCATGCCCTAATGCAGGTCTCGATTTCCAAATCCCAGGAGGGGGAATGGAGCCAGAGCCAGAATACTTCAGGTATAGCACGATTGAAATAAACATGTCTTCTACATTCCGTAGACAAGTACACCAGTTATCCACTTCAAACTCTGGTCTTATGTTCAGTTGTTGACATTATCAACACACTATGAAATAATAACATTGTGTGAAAATATTAGTATTTAAAAAGAAAAAAAAAGACCATCTTATTTAAAATTTTTTAAATGTTTATTTATTTTTGAAGTAAAGAGAGACAGAGTGTGAGTATGAGAGGGGCAGAGAGAGAGGGAGACACAGAATCCAAAGCAGGCTCCAGGATCCGAGCCGTCAGCGCAGAGCTCAACACGGGGCGTGAACTCACAAACCAGGAGATCATGACCTGTGCCGAAATCAGATGCTCAACCGACTGAGCCACCCAGGCACCCTGAGACCTTCTTATTTTAAAAACATCTTTCCAAGCATAAATAAGTAAATTAAACTTATCTGCTTTAGGACTCTTCAACATAACTTGTCTATACAGACAAGCCTTGAATCTTATCAAGAAGGAGTTTTACATCTGGATTTGGAGACAGACATGGCATCTGCCCATGACTGTTTGGTGGCTGGTGTTCAGTAATAACCTTGTTTAAAATTTCCATTAAGATATGACTTTACAAATGCAATCACCTGTAGCTGCATTAAACCTACATATATCAACTTTTAATTCACTCTCTCCAAAATATAAATCAGATCTTCATTAATTTTGAATCAATATCTATGTATCCTCTCATTTCTAAGCACGTGTTTAGATAGATGTTGATGAACTTCCAACCTCCCTTTGAATCATATTACATGTAAGATCTGGATTTTTTTTTAATCTAGTTTTTCAAGTAGTGACTCATTAAATTGTATCACTTTTTGCTCCTTTACCCATTTAAGTAATATTTGTTGAACATTTTCAATAACAATATTTTACACTAGTTCCTTTCTTTACTTTTAAACAACATTTTAATAGTGTAATAATGGGGCACCTGGGTGGCTCAGTTGGTTGAGCGTCTGACTTTGGCTTGGGTCATGATCTCCTGATTTGTGGGCCCGAGCCCTATGTCGGCTCTCTGCTATCAGCACAGAGCCTGCCTTGGATCCTCTGTCCCTCTTTCTCTGCCCCTCCCCTGCACTATCTTTCCCTGTCTCAAAAGTAAATAAACTTTAAAAAAATAGTGTAATGATGTGTTATGAACAGCTGAAGTCTTGGAATGTTAAATGTTGATTTACCCTTACTATCTGCATAAATGTGAGATGTCAAGTTCAGTCTCTGAGCCTTAGTTTTCTATGATATATGGTGTGTGTATGTATGTGTGGGGGGGTTGCTCCTACTTCATAAGGTATATTTGAAAAAAAGAAACATCAGAAAAGGTAATAATTAAGATCTCATCTTTTTTGAAACTTTTTGTTCAATTCTTTCTACCTCACTACATTGTCTTCAAAAGTTAACTCTTATTTCTCTTAAATCAGTATCTTTGATCCTGATACCACTTCCACACTTTGCACCTAAATTTTTATTTCCATGTATTAATCAGACTCATATTTGTTCAGGAAAACTGCTTCTGTCCAGTTTCACCTAACAGATGATGTTTGTACTATTCTTCTAATTATACAAAGCGAGAACTGAGTTAAGTTTTATTCTTCCATCATTCATTCCAATACCCTGCTTGGTACAATATAAATTTCTTTTACATATCTCCAAATACTCTTCCTCTCTTTTTATTATATATTTATTTATCTTATTTTGAAGACACATTATAACTCTGTAGAAAAATTTCATGGGTGACTGGGTGTCTTTGTTGGTTAAGTGTCTGACTTTGGCTCGGATCATGATCTCCCGGTTTGTGAGGTTGAGCCCTGTTGTCAGCTCAGAGCCCACTTCGTCCTCTGTCTCCCTCTCTCTGCCCCTCCCCCACTCATTCAATCTCTCTCTCTCTCTCCCAAAAATAAATAAACATTAAAAAATAAAATAAAATCACTTCAAAGGCTACTGAGTATTTACGTTTAGGAAAAGTTTTTGTTTGTATAACACTGCTTAGATATTTTAACCTCTTTAGGAATTAACCCATGACACTCTCATTTTTAATTTTGGTGGCATTTAGAAATAGGAGTATGACTGGAAATGTTTTGGGCCTTGGTTTTGTTAAATGAGAAAAATGACAGTGGTTTTTAATACTGTAGACATAATGAACTTGTCTATATTTCTTCAAAATATTTTTGTTTCTACCCTGAATCTCTAACAAAACAAAAAGTTTTATTATTGGAAAATGATGATTTGCACTAAAATAGGCTGCACAGAAGTTAATTCATTTAAAATTTGCCTCATGTATTAGCAAGAGGGCTAGCCATTATTTCAGAACTTTTATAATTTATGTTTTTAAACAAATTCCTATTGTTCTCAGGTATTCTGTATTTTAGATATCAGTGAGACTATTAATATCTATAGAAAAGTAAACATCATTCTGTATTCCTGAGCATTCATGTTCAGATATTTAAATCAATGGGGCACCTGGATGGCTTTGTCCGTTAAGCGTCCAACTTTGGCTCAGGTCATAATCTCATGGTTTGTGAGTTCAAGCCCCGAGTTGGGCTCTGTGCTGACAACTCAGAGCCTGGAACCTGCTTTGGATTCTTTGTCTCCCTCTCTCTCTCTGCCCCTCCCCCACTCAGGCTCTGTCTCCAAAATAAATAAACCTAAAAATTAAAATCAAGATAATTTATTTAAAAGTAATTTAGAATGGACTTTATTGTTATTCTCTACGTAAGTTATTTTAAGAAAGACATTGGTTTTAAAGTGGTTGAAAAATTGTTTTGAGCCATTAGCTTCTTTTTCTTGGTAATCTAAAGTCACCTTTGAACAATTGGTTAGATGAACCAATTTCTCCTACTATTAGATGTAGTGAATTAAGAGAATCATTTTGATTTCTTTAGAAAATGATTCTTTTTTTTTCTTTTTAATACAAAATATACTAGTATTAAATTATGGCATTGACCAAGTCACCTCTATCAAAATGTCTTTTTGGGACAATGTGACCTTTAATTTTGAGACTTTTACATCCAGGATAATTTTGAAATAGTTTCTTCCTTTTAAAAATTAGTTGTATACAAGGGTGCCTGGGCAGCTCAGTTCAACGTCTGATTTCAGCTCATGTCATGATCCTGCAGTTCATGGGTTTGAGCCCAGTGTTGGACTCTGTGCTGACAGCTCAGAGCTTGGAGCCTGTTTCGGATTCTCTGTCTCCCTCTATCTCTGTGCCCCTCCCCTGCTCATGCTCTATCTATCTCAAAAATAAATAAGATTAATTTTTTTTAAATTAATTGTATACAAAACACCAAAGAAAGCAATGTCTTGGATACTGTGATATTGAAAATTAATTTTCTTAATACTCCAAATTTTCTTATAATATAGGAAAATATATGCTTAACTTACACAAATTTTTCAGAAGTCTACATTTTTGAGACATGCGGAAGATTATAAACCATTCAATCAGTAAGTTTTATTTTACTAAAATCTCAACATTTATTCCTGTTTTTAGAGAACAGAATTTTAAACAGTATCACTTATTTAGTTTTTCAAAATCTTTGAAGATCTATTCTGTAGCTTTAAGATGAGAGTCTTTAAACATCAAAATAATATTCTAAAGTTATTTTCAAAATTATATGAGATATAAAAATCTAAAAAGATTGTGATGAATATTGGTATACTTGCAGATATAAAAGTCTCTATCTAATCATATTACATTTGTTATCATGATGATATAGAATACAGATCATTTTCAGTCCCTTTTTAGATTTAGTCTATTCAGATGGTTGTTCCTTGTTTTTTTTTTAATTTTTTTTAACGTTTATTTATTTTTGAGACAGAGAGAGACAGAACATGAATGAGGGAGGGTCAGAGAGAGAGGGAGACACAGAATCTGAAATAGGCTCCAGGTTCTGAGCTGTCAGCACAGAGCCCAACACAGGGCTTGAACTCAGGAACTGCAAGATCATGAACTGAGCTGAAGTCGGACGCTTAACCGACTGAGCCACCCAGGCGCCCCGTTGTTCCTTGTTTTTTGTTGTTTCTTGTATTTTAAGTAATATAACTTAGCCTCTGGAGAAAAAATATTTAAAAAGTAGAGGAAGGAAATAGGAAAGAGAAAAAAGAGATAGCTGGGAGAATAGAGAAGAGAGAAACAATTAAAAGACAGTGAAGAAGGAAAAGAAAATTTGGTTTTTTATATATGCATTTTGTCACTTCAAAAATTTAAATATATGTCTTAATTTTGAATCAGTTATATAATATTTATGTGTATGTGTACACAGATTACCAAACATATTTTTTATTGGCCTGGATTTAAATGTCTGAATTTAAAAATTATAGCTGGTTAAAATGGAGTAAGTTTTCTGTTATTTATTCAAGTTTTTACAACTAATTATTAGAAACAGGGGATTTATGGAGTGTTCATGGTATTGGATTGTCTCTTCATATTAAGTTTAGTGGCTTCCTATATAGTGATATAGAACCAAACTAAAACTCCATTTGTAGATATCTAACCTCAGTAAATATTATGGAAGTTGGCCATTAATTTTCCACTAATAATATACTGCCAAACAGTGTAAATTTATTTTATTTTATTTTTTACTGTTTATATTTTTATTTTTGAGAGAGAGTCAGAGCACGAGTGAGGGAGAGACAGAGAGAGGAGACACAGAATCCAGAGCATTCTCCAGGCTCTGAGCTGTCCCACAGAGCCCAATGCAGGGCTCAAACCCATGAACCACAAGATCGTGACCTGAACCGAAGTCAGATCCTTAACCGACTGAGCCATCCGACTCTGCCCCTGTAAATTTTTAATATTTGAAATTTTTATGATTTTTAGAGATGATAATTCAAGAGTCCTTTAATAAAATATTAAATGATACTATGCTTAATATGGAAAATAATCTTCGCATCACTACAACCAACTGCAATTCACCCACCTTGGTTAGATGGTTTTTATTGATGATGTATGTTGTCATTCAGTTAGATCCTGCTTCACAGCTTGAAGGGCATGAAGTCTACTGACTGTTATATACATTATTCTCTTATACTACCGTCTTACTAGTCATAAAGTAAACTGGGAAAGTTGTGCGTTTAAATAAAAATCATATGTGGAATGGGACACCTGGTGGCTCAGCTGGTTAAGTGTCCAACTCTTGATTTTAGTCTGCATCTGACTCGTGCTGACAGTGCAGAGCCTGCCTGGGATTCTCTCTCTCAAAAAAATCATATGTGGAATCCTTTTTTTGTTTTAAATTTTACATTATTGTTTAGTATTTCAGTCTGGAAGGATTATGGAAATTTAATAAAATTTCCCAATTTTAATATTATTTATGGTATTTTCTCAGAAACTTTAAGATCATATGGAATTTTGTGAACTTATATTTACCTCCATGAAGAAAATTCATGTGTTTCTCTTTCTAATTTAAAAATAGCTTAAAAAGCCCTCTTTGACCTATTCATGTTTTATTTAACACAATCTCCATGATTCCAAGAATACTTTGAAACTGAATAGTACTATCTGAATCTTGACAATCATGACAGAGATGCCTGGACATCCCAGTACAGACTAAGTGATTCCTTACTTTACTTGTGGCAAATAAAACTAAACATTTAATCCTAGAGAATATTGTTGTTTTAGCTGTAAGCATTGAAAACTTGGCAGATTTTTAATTAATTCTAAAGATACGCTTTGCCAATTTGCTTTGATACTTTGGCAGTAGGCCATCATTTTTGTCTCGGTTTTTATGTGGACAAAGTACTGAAGGCTATCTCTTTGCAGAATATGTTATTATTGATTTCAGAGCAACATAGAGAAAAAACTAATATGCAATATCAGTCCTTTATAATATGAGATGTAAGAAGTTGTAGTCTCAGATAATATGAGATAATTGTTGAACCCATAATTAAGACACTTGTATATGATTTAATAGACATTTTTGGCAGTAAATGCATTGTTACTGCTTTTTGTGTATAAGACACTGAAATGTCTTACATGGTTTTTAATGTATACTAAGGAGTGTATACATTTGTATGGTTGAATAGATAAAATGAGATAATGAGTTAATGCATTGAGCACAGTATTGGGCACATGGAAGTTAACTGACGAATATCAGCTAACATCAGTCTCATTAGTTAGAATACTTGATCTTTCCCTGAATGAAATTTTGATTAGATTAAGCATTATTTCCCGTTATGTGGTTTTGCTAAATATTCAGGGGAAATGTGTCTACAGTTTTGTTTTGTTTTTTTTCTCCTGGTTTTGGTTATTTCTTAACCATCCACTGGCTCTTTTTTTTCCCTGTTTATTCACTTTCTAAAATTTCTGGATTCAAACCTGGAGTTTTCCACTCCTGGCTATTAGTCTCAATCAAACTTTATATCTTCTTTAATCAAGGGAATCTAAAACTGTAATGTAATTTGACTTTTATGTCCTAAGACTTCCTTCTAATTTTAAAATAACAACACATCCTTGTTCACTGTTGAAAATCACTATCTTAAGATCAGGACAGCAGGAGCAGGACTTCTAATCTGAGTCTTTGTTTCATGTAGCAGTTTAGAACACTGCACTTCTTAACGGGAGAAGTTACATACCAGCTAATCTGTGTGACTCGAAACTGTTGTCAGGTAGGAGACTGTAAAATTGTTAAGCCACCAAAGTAATTAGCCACTGCATTAGGTCTTACCAGGCTGTGGTGCATAGAAGATTAAAAAGCATTTGTGAACAGACTGGAGTCTGCAGCTGAACAAAATTCACTCTGTCTCTTAAAAGATTAGGATGGGGAACATTTCTCTGGGGTGAATGCTTCTGAAAAATAATTCGCATTCACAGTCCTTCCAAAGTCCAGGGAGCCTGATTTCTCACAGCAGTCTTTTGAGTGGCAGTACTTGAACTTCCCATTCCAATACTAATGATTAATGTATAAGAGTTGTGCAGTTTAATATCATTTTTTTTCTCCCTGAAGCTTCTTGGATCCTGATTTCAGTAACTGATTTAACATATAAATTGGCCCAAACTTGGCAAAAATCAAGAATATTTAACAGGGCACAGATGGTGCAGCAGAAAGCAATATCCAGAGATTTGGTGACTCGAGTGCTCTCTAACCCTCCAGCAGCTGCTTTAGCTCAAGTGTGAATAAAGACCTTTTAAGAATCAATGAAAATGTCTCATGTTGTGCCTAAGTATTGCCCACACAACCAAATTGACACCAAAAACAGAAACAACCATATGGTTTTAAGTGTATTAGGGAAAAGTAGGCCGCAGCTTGATACTTAAGATTAAGTATGTTAAGGTATTACTGCCGATTGCTTGCACATTGCATATTTCTAAGAAATACATACTCAGCTCTGACACATTAGGCTATCTTTTAGTTTTCCGCTTTAAATATGGAAGAAAGTAAAACAGATAAGCATTGCCCAGGACCAGGGGTTAATACAGAAGATGTTGCAGGGGTTCCTTTAAGAACTGAAACAAAATAACAATCGATATATTTTTAATAAATGTGGGTCCTGATACCACATGAACTGAACACTTAATTACTTTCAATGGTAAAGGTGCTCTGTATGGTTTCTTCAAGTTGCAGGAAATGATGCCTGTACACACTGATTACACTTAACATGTGAACTTTGATACCTCTTTATGTAGCAGAAGATCTCCAGCAACAGCTCTCATTTTCAGCTGGTAATATTAAATAAATGGGTCATATTTCTCGAAACATGCATTAGAATTCAAGAGGCTATGTTTCTAGCCTAGAAAATAAAGTATATTTTATTTAAGCCAGAATTGTATATTTTTCTAGGACGTTTTATTAATCACAGAGAGTGAATATATGGAAAGAACTTGCTAAAGTAGTAGAAAATTAAAGAAGCATTATTTGTGGTGCCTGGGTGGCTCAATCTGTTGAGTGTCTGATTCTTGATTTCAGATCAGGTCATGATCCCAGGGTCATGGATTCGAGCCCTGCATTGGGCTCTGTGCTGAGCCTCAAGCCTGCTTGGGATTCTCTCTCTCTCTCTTTTTCTCGCTCTCTCTCTTTCTCTTCCTCTGTCCCTCTCCCCTGCTTGCATGCTCTCTGTCTCTCTAAAACAACAACCACAAGAACCCCAGAAAAAAAAAAAACAAGCATTATTAAAATGAAGTTAAAAAAAAGAATGGATGTGAACCTAATATGTATAGAAAATTATTGATTTATACCACATACTAAGATATTCCATTAAAAGAATAAATTTACCATGTGTTTGTTTTTTTAAGTTTATTTTGAGAGATACAGAAGAGAGAGCATGAGTGGAGGAAGAGCAGAGAGAGAGGAAAAGAGAGAATCCCAAGCAGGTTTTGTGATGTCAGCACAGAGGGCAATGCAAGGCTCCATCTCACGAACCATGAGATTATGATCTGAGCCAAAAACAAGAGTTGGAGGTTTAACTGATCTACACAGATGCCTCCAAAATTAAGTGTTTTAAATTACCTAGTTGCCATCATAATTGTATGTATGTAATGATTTATCACAATTGTGTATTTAAAATGATTTAATATTTGGATCTATTTAAGAAAAAAAATAATTGCATATAATTTCTCCTGGTTCCTAATTGGATTATTCTATAAAGTAAAATAGGAACATACTTTAAATGACTATTTGCTGTTCCACATACAATTTTATGTATTTTTAGTTGAATGCCCTTTTTGAATATCATAGTGAAACAGTAGTATGAGCCTTATCTTCAAGCAAAATAGTGCAAGATTTAGGGGTGCCTGGGTGGCTCAGTTGTTTAAGTGTCCAACTTCAACACAGGTCACAGTTGGTGGGATCCGGGTGAGAGCCAGCATCGGGCTCTGCACTCACAGCTCAGAGCATGGAACCTGCTTTGGATTCTGTACCTCTCTCTCTCTCTCTCTCTCTCTCCCTCTGCCCCTCCTCCACTCATGCTCTCTCTGTCTTTCGAAAATAAATAAACGTTAAAAAATTAAAATAGTGTAAGATTTAGGTTAGGATAAAACTGCTGAACATTGGAAGTAGGTAAAAGATGCTGATGACAAATTTGTTGGTGTTTATTTGGGGCCTTTAACAGAATCCTATTTATAAATACCTAAAAAAAGATGTGATGAAGTATTTGGGGCTATAGTGAATGAGAGAATAGAGGAGACAAAATAGGAAATCTCAATCTTAAATTTTCATTGGAAATTAACCAAGTAAGTTAATCAATGGTTATTTAGGAGAACAAAGAGCAGAGATAATAGAATTAAGAGCCAAGAATAAAATAGGCTGCTAACTAGGATGCTGCTTCATTTATGTGACTAAAAATTTTACAATAGAGGTGATAAAATCTGTAGTCAGCTTCTACAAGGGAAAAATTGCAACCTTTCCTTTACTTTTTAGACCCAATTCTGTAATCAGACGCAAAGCACACTGATTAAAGTGGGGGCTGGGTTCTTTGAGGAGGAACATTGCAATGGCCTTCAATCCTTCCTCAGAGGAGAGCACTGGGGAAAGAGAAATACCAGATATTTTGTCTGATAAATGCGATCTCATTAAGCATTGATAAAAGATGTCCTGAATTGCTGTTAATGCATCATTGTTAGAAGGTAGCTTACAGGATAAGATAGTATATTGAGTTCTGGCACAAAGATCTCACATTGAATACAATTAGTGCTTATTTACTTGGTGTTTTAATGCATATTTAGAATGGACACATGTAGCTGGTGGAATAGTTCTCACAGGAGTTTCCTAACCTGAGATATAGAAAGGTGATGTTAGAAAAAGCCAAGTTGAAGTCCCCCCAAATGCCCCATGTATCCTTACCTAGTTAGTAATACTTTATCCTGGAAGAAATTGTTGAAATTTTGAATGCAGTCCATAACTTCACAAGATGCAGAAGTTTGTGATTCCCATTATATTCCCTTTAGTTCACTTGCTTCCCTTCCCTTCTTGAAAAGCAGTAAATGTAGTCAGGTGGTATTTCCAGATACTCATATGTTATCTATACTGGGAGAGTTTATAGAAATTCTCCATTGGTATCATTCTTCCAGGTGATCAGAATTATTTGATTTCAATTTAATTTGATTATATCGCTTCTATCTTGACAAATTAGTAATCTGTACTCACCAGAGTTGATAAGTAATACAAGTAAGGTTTTGCCTTTCCTGCTTGAAGTGTCTTTGCCAACAGCAGTATCTAAAGCCTTATAGAAAATTACATTTACTGACATAGAAGGTCACATAATATTGTCTCAGATCAATGTGCTTATTTAATGGCAAAAGTAGTGCTACCATTGGCACATGGCTGTGGATGACTCTTCCTACCATATAACACATCGTTAGAAGTGACAGTACTAAAAAGTGGTAGAATGACTTCTAGAAGGCTTAGCTAAATTGCCACCTCAGGGAAAACACCTTGAGAGATGAAGACTTTCTTGTAGTAAATACACTTAGTCACGTGCAGATATATGATGTTTTAACTTCAGCAGGTATATTGGGGGAAAAAATGGAAGTAGGACTGTCTTCCACCTCACTCACATTGATTTTCTCCATAAATATGCTTTCCATTCTTTGTGCTCTAAGTCCTAATGGATTAGATGTCCTATTTTCTAGGCAGAACCCTTCCCCCAAGGAATACAGTAAAGATTGCCCGAATCTGAAGTAATGACTTTTTTCTGGTCACTTTGGGTATTATAATCTGGCATATTAAAAAAAGAAAAATGAGTTATAATGCTGGCAGGGGTAATACATTTATATTATTATTAGGAGCTAGATATGGAGTTACACAAAAAAGTCCTACGAGCATGTCTAGATCTCAGGTTTCACTGGGAAATCTCTTGGTGTTTTCATGATCTATGATACTCTTGAATGTGTATTTTATGGAACCATTTCCGAATAAAGAGCAAGAAAAAACATGTCTTAAACCCTTCTGGAATGAAGGATGTGGATTGCTCTATCAGGAAACACACTAGACTAGCTGAAGAAATAACAAAAAATGAGGGGATCCTAGAAAGAGTTGTAGAGAGGGGACATAACGAAAATCAGTCAAAGCAATGCAGTCATTAATGGACTCAGGACCAGTTGTAGCAGCACAGTGAAAAACCAGTCACAGAGACTTATAATGGCGCACAAATTATCTCAACAGTAAGGCATCTTTTATTTAGATGTTTATTGTGCTGTGACTCACATTGTCTCTGCTTTAAATCTGATTTTTGCTCCATCTGGTGTAGAGAGTTCCATGTAGCAAAAATAAATAAAATAAAATAAAATAAAATAAAATAAAGGCCAATTTTACTATAAATAGTGAAGCATATATCATAAGTAAATTATTTAAAAACTATTATAAATGTAATTCTACATTATTTAGTGGAATTGATTCAAGAAATGTAAGGTTGTGGATGCCTGACTGACTCAGTTAGAAAAGCATGCAACTCTTGCTCTCAGGATTGTGAGTTTGAGCCCCACATGGGATAGAGATTACTTAAATAACTAAAACTTAAAAAAAAGAAATGTAACATTGGATTGATAATAGATAATATCAGGTAAAAACATTGAGTTGTAAAATTCATAGAAAGTAAATAGATACTTTTCTTAATATTTCAAAAATAATTAAGTGAAAAGACAGCACCCTAAGAGAGAAAGGTGTAAAGAGAAATAAACTGACAGTTCACAAAAAAGAAATAAGAATAGATGTCATACATATGAAAATATTGTTCGCTTCACACATATTTAAGGGTACTAATAACAACTAGATTATTTTTATTACCAATAAAATTGGCAAACATTAAAATGATTAATAATAAGTTTTTCAAGATTATGGGAAAACAGTTCTCACATACTATTGATATTTTTATAAATTGTTGCAATTTTTAAAGGCTATTGCCAATGTGTTATATAACAAATTCACATTACTTTTGATTAAGCAGTTCCATTTGTAGGAATTTATCTAGTATAACCACAGGTTGTAGAAGACACAATAAGGTGTATAAAGGAGTGCTGTGCAGAACTGCTTACTGCTGTAAAAAAAACAGCAGAACATAAATGTCCACTGATAGAATATAGCGTCAATATGAAATCTCATGTCTATATGATAGGATTATTGTTATGTTAGAGTATGAGATCAAGTAATATGGCCTCACAGAGTAGAAGACTTGCAGTATAAAGTTTCATGATAAAATGTACCCATGTATATGTACAATGCTTTTAGTAAAACACTAGACATAGTAAATAGTGATTATCTCTGGGGACTGTGGAAGAATTTTGCTTACCAGGAGAGGTCTATTTTCACTACATAGCCTTTGATCCATTTGAACTTAATGTATATTTATTATATTAGTATATATTTATATTTGACCCTGTAACATAAATTTTAGTTTTTCATTGAAAAACAACTTAAACCCTTTATAATTACATTTATAGGCTAAAGGAAAAAGTTACCCATAAGCTTAAGACATATATTTAAAGTAATTAAACTATTAAGTGTAGAAGAGGATACATTCAAGATAAATACCCCACATTTGTCATGGACTTTTGTGCAGACATTCATTCATATGAGCAGTAATGGTTTAACAAGACAAAGACAGTTTTCTTCACTTCAAGGAGTACTTCCTCACTGTTTGACATAAGGCTGGGCTTCTGGGTAGATGAGGTAGACAAGATAACCTCCAGGTTTACTTTCTGCCCTTAGTTTCTAAAATGGTCTAGTTTCTAAGAAACTTAATTTCATTGATCAGTAAGTCACAAATAAAATAGCCTAAGGAACTGTCAAATGTATTTCCTTTAAGAGAGACTATTTTATTAATTACATTTTCAAATTATATTTCCATTTTTAATTGAATTAGAAAATCAACCCACAGGATGGTCTAAAGGGAGTACTTTCAAATCAATAATAATGTATATTTTATATGTTCTGTTCTAATATTGGGGCTTCCTTACAATAAAGTTGAGGCATCTGTAGCTACCTTTTTTTTGTTTTTCCCAATTTAGTATCTAGAGAATCATTCCTGTTCACCCCTTGAAGGTCAACAGTACCAATTTATTCACCCTGATATTAGAAGTGTGAATGTAATGATTATTCACTTTTCAACTGAAAATGTATAAACAACTACTCAAATTTACATTACTGCACCACAGGACCCCACTTCAGCACAAAGCCTCTGCATCCATGAGGTCTGATCATAGAGTGCTCAAAATTTCAACTCTTGTGGAAATAGGATAAAGCTTATTTTAACAAGCAGATAAAAGCACATGTAGTTAAGACTCACCACACATGTGACAAGGCCTAAAGACTTTCCACTGCAGGCAAGGAGAAACTCTACAAAGAACTGATCTGAGGGAAAGAACAGTCAAAACAACAGCAGAGTGTACAGCTTACACCAGAAACACTTCCTGAAGACTCAGGCCGTGGACAATATATGATCTCTTCTTAATATAGACATTACTCTCAAGAGCAGGAAACATAACAGGGTTTCTTAACACACAAAAGACAGAAGCCTGGACAAAATGCCAAGATGGAAGAATTCATCCCAAAAGAAAGAATAAGAAGAGCTCATGGCCAAGGATTTAATCAAAACAGATACAAGTAATACACCTGAACCAGAATTTAAAACAACAATCAAAGGATACTAGCTGAGCTAGAGAAAGGCATATCAGAAACTAGAGAGACCCTTACCACAGAGATAAAAGACCTGGAAACTAGTCAGGATAAATTAAAAAATGCTATACCTGCAATGCAAAACCAACTGGGTGTATGACCACAAGGATGGAAGAAGCAGAGGAATGAATAAGTCATATAGAAGATGAAATTATGGAAAATAATGAAGCTGAAAGAATAAGGAAAAAAAAATATTGGATCACACAAATGTAGACTTAGGGAACTCATTGGCCCATAAAAAGTAATGATATTCATATCATAGATGTCCCAGAAAAAGAGAGGAAAAAAGGGGCAAAAGTTTTATTTGGGCAAATTATAGCTGAAAACTTCCTTAAATTGAGGAAACTAAAAGACATCCAAATCTGGAGGCACAGGGAACTCCCATAAAAATTAATAAAATCGACCAACACCAAGAGATATCATAGTAAAAATTTCAAAATACAGACATAAGAAAAGAATCTTGAAAGCATCAAGGTAAAAGAAATCCCTGACCTGCAGGAGAAGACTAATAAGTTTAGCAGCAGAAACCTGGCAGGCAAGGATGGAGTGGCACTACAATTCAACATGGTAGATGGGAAAAATATGCAGCCAAGAATACTTTCTCCAGCAAGTCTGTCATTCAGAATAAAAGAGATAGTTCCCAGACATGCAAAACTGAAGGAATTTTTGACCACTAAATGAGCAGTGCAAGAAAAAGTAAAGAGGACTGTTTGAGTGGGAAAGACCAAGAGTAACAAACAGTAGAAAACAATAGAAAAAATCTCCATAAATGACTTTACAGGTAATACAGTGGCACTAAATTCATATCTATCAATAATCACTCTGAAGGTAAATGGACTAAATAATCCAATAAAAAAGATGTAGGGTATTAAAATGGATAAAAAACCAAGACTCCTCCATATGCTGTCTAAAAGAGACTCATTTTAGACCTACAGACACCTCTAATTGAAAGTGAGGGGATGGAGAACCATTTATCATGCTAATTGCCATCAAAAGAAAGTCATGGTAGCCATACTTATATCAGACCAACTGGATTTTAAACCACAGACAGTAACAAGAGATGAAGAAGGGTATTATATCATAATGAAGGGGTCTATCCAAAAAGATTAACAATTGTAAATATTTATGCCCCCAAGTTGGATGGATATTATATCCTCAATATATAAATCAATTAATAACAAACATAAAGAAACTCATTGATAATAACACAATAATAGTACAGGGTTTTAACACCCCACTTATAACAATGGGCAGATCATCTAACTAGAAAATCAACAAGGAAACAATGCCTTTGAATGACACACTGGACCAGATGGACTTAACAGATAATATACAGAACATTTTATTCTAAAGCAGCAGAATACATATTCTTTTTGTGTTCACGTGGAACATTCTCCAGAATAGATCACATATTGAGTCACAAATCAGACCTTAACAAGTACAAAAAGATTGAGATCATACCATGCGTATTTTCAAAACATAGCACTATGAAACTTGAAGTTTTAGAAAAGGAACAGCAAATAAAGCCTGTGCCACCAGAAGAAGGGAAATAATAAAGATATAGAAACAAACAAACAAACAAAAAACAAAACTGTAGAATAGATCAATGAAACTAAGAGCTAGTTCTTTGAAAGAATAAACGAAATTGATAAATCCCTAGACAGGTTTATCATAAAGAAAAGAGAAAGGGCCCAAATAAATTAAATCACAAATGAGGAGAGATCACAACCAAAACGATAGAAACACAACAATTATGCCAAAAATGGGCAATCCGGAAGAAATGGATAAATTCTTATAAATATAGAAACTACTAAAACTGAAAAGAAAAAAAATAGAAAAATTGAACAGGTCCATAACCAGCTAAGAAATTGAATTAGTAATCAAAAATCTACAAATAGAACATTCAGCAACCAATTTCTTCCCAGTGGAATTCTACCAGACACTTAAAAAAGAGTTAATACCTATTCTTCTCAAACAGTTCCAAAAGACAGAAATGGAAGGAAAACTTCCAAGCTCATTCTATGGGGCCAGAATTACCTTGAATCCAAAACCGAAGACCCACTCAAAAGGAGAATTACAGGCCAGTATCCCTGATGAAATTGAATACAAAAATTCTCAACAGGATACTACCAAATTGAACCCAAAGTACACTAAAAGAATTATTCACCACAATCAAGTGGGACTTATTTCTGGGCTGTGAGGCTGGTTCAATGTTCCAAATCAGTCAACATGATACACCACATTAATAGGAAAGGATAAGAACAATATGATCAACTCAAGAGATGCAGAAAATGCTTTTGACAAAATACAGCATCCATTCTTGATAAAAAACCATCAGGAATAGAAGGAACATACCTCAACATACTACAGGGATGTATGAAACACCCACAGTTAATATCATCCTCAATGGGGAAAACTGAGAGCTTTTTCTGTACAGTTAGGAACAAGACTGGGATGTCCATTGTCACCATTTCTATATATCATAGTACTAGAAGTTCCAGCCTCAGAAATCAAAGAACAATAAGAAATAAATGGCATCCCAATTGGTAAACAAGAAGACAAACTTTCTCTATTCACAGATGACATTATACTCTATGTAGAAAACCTGAAAGTCTCCACCCCAAAATTGCTAGAACTGATACAGAAATTTAGCAAAGTCATAGAACATAATATCAATGTGTAGAAATCTGCTGTGTTTTGATACAGCAATAATAAGCAGCAGAAAGAGAAATCAAAGAATGGATCCTACTTACAACTGCACCAAAACCACAAGACACCTGGGAATAAACCTAACCAAAGACATAAAATATCTATACTTTGAAAACAATAGAAATCTTTGAAAGATATTGAAGATGACACAAAGAAATGGAAAATCCTTTCATGCTCATGGGTTGAAAGAACAAATATTGTTAAAATGTCTATACTATCCAAAGTAATTTACATGTTTAATGCAATCCTTATCAAAATACCACAAGCATTTTTCACAGAGCTAGAACAAACCTAAAATATTTATGGACCATAAAGACCCTGAATAGCCAAAGCAGTCAAGCAAAAGCAAAGTAAACCTGGAGTTATCACAATTCCAGCCCTCAAGCTATATTACAAAGGTATTGTCATCAAGACAGTATGGTACTGGCACAAAAACAGACACACAGATCAGTGTAACAGAATAGAAAACCTGGAAAAGGACTCACAACTAAATGGCCAACTAATATCTAACAAAGCAGGGAAGAATATCCAGTGGAAAAAATACTGTCTCTTCAACAAATGGTGTTGGGAAAAATGGACAGCAACATGGAGAAGAATGAAACTGGACCACTTTCTTATACCATACACAAAAATAAATTTAAAATGGATCCAGCAATTGCACTAATAGGTATTTATCCAAAGGATACAAAAATACTTATTGAAAGGGGCACGTGCGCCCCAATGTTTATAGAAGTACTATCAACAATAGCCAAATTATGGAAAGGGCCCAAACGTCCATCAACGAGTGAATGGATAAAGTAGATGAGATATATATGTATGTATGTATGTATGTATGTATGTATGTGCTTACATATATAATGGAATGTTACTGTGATCAAAAAGAATGAAAACTTGCCATTTGCAACAACATAGATGGAACTAGAATGTATTATGAAAAGTGATATAAGTCACTGAGAAAAAGATAAATACCATATGATTTTACTCACATGTGGAATTTAAGAAACAAAACAGATGAACATGGGGAAGGGAAGGCAAAATAAGGTAAAAACAGAGGGAGGCAAAGTATAAGAGACTTAAACACAGAGAATAAACTGAGGGTTGCTGGAGGGGGTGTTAGGTGGGGGTATGGGCTAAATGGGTGGTGGGCATTAAAGAGGGCACTTGTTAGGATGAGCACTGAGTGTTATATGTAAGTGATGAGTCACTAAACTCTACTCCTGAAATCATTATTACACTATATGTTAACTAACTTGGATTAAAAAAAAAAAAAAAAAAAAGACCTAAATGTGAGACAGGAAACCATCAAAATCCTAGAGGAGAAAACAGGCAGCAACCTCTTTGACCTCAGCTGTAGCAACTTCTTATTACACATGTTTCTGGAGGCAAGAAAAACAAAAGCAAAAATGAACTATTGGGACTTTAACAAAATAAAAATTTTCTGCACAGGAAAGGAAACTATCGACAAAATTAAAAGGCAGCCTACAGAATGAGAGAAGATATTTGGAAATGACATATCTGATATGGGGTTAGTATCCAAAATCTATAAAGAACTTTTGAAACTTAACATCCAAAAAACAAATAGTCCAGTTAAGAAATGGGCAAAAGACATGAATAAACATTTTTCCAAAGAGGACATCCAGATGGTCAACAGACACATGAAAAGATGCTCAACATCACTCATCATCAGGGAAATACAAATCAAAACCACAATGATATATTGTAAGAATATACATCCCGTAAGAATGGCTAAATTTAGGAGGGGGCCTGGGTGGTTCAGTCGGTTAAACGTCCGACTTCAGCTCAGGTCATGATCTCACAGTCTGTGAGTTCAAGCCCCATGTCAGGCTCTGTGTGGACAGCTCAGAGCCTGAAGCCTGCTTCAGATTATGTGTCTCCCTCTCTCTCTGCCTCTCCCCTGACTGCACTCTCTCTCTTTCAAAAATAAAAAATAAAAATAAATAAAGAATGGCTAAATTTAAAAACACAGGAAACAATAGATATTGGTGAGGACGTAGAGAAAGAGGAATACTTTTACACAGTTAGTGGGAATGCAAACTGGTCCAGCCACTCTGAAAACAGTATGGAGTTTCCTCAGAAAGTTAAAGATAGGTCTACCCTATGACCCAGCAATTTTACTAACAGGTATTTACCCCAAGGATATGAAAATACTGATTCAAAACAGTGCATGCACATTGATGTGTATAGTGGCAGTATCTACAAATTATGGAAAGAGTCCAAATGTCCATTGACTGATGAATGGATAAAGAAAAAGTGGTATATATATTCAATGCAATATTACTCAGCCATAAAAAAGAATTAAACCCTGCCATTTGCAATGATGTAGTTGGAGCTCAAGCGTATTATGCCAAGTAAACTATGTCAGTCAGAAAAGACAAATATCATACGATTTCACTTATATGTGGAATTCAAGAAAGAAAACAGATGAACATAGGGGAACAGGAAAACAAAAGGAGAGGGAAGTAAACCATAATAGGCTCTTAAGTATAGAGAACAAAGTGAGAGTTACTGGAGGGAAGGTGGTGGGGGATGAACCAAATTGGTGATGAGTATTAAGTAGGGCATTTATTGTGATGAGCACTGGATGCTACATGTAAGTGATGAATCACTAAATTCTACTCCTGAAACCAATATTACTATATTGCAACTAACTAGAATTTAAGTAAAAATTTGAAATGTGAAAAAAAAAATGACACCTGCAAATTAAAAGTGAGGGGATGGAGAAATATTTACTAAGCAAATGGATGTTAAAAAAAAAAAAAATCCAGACAAGCAGTGCTTATTCTGGACAAAATAGATTTTATTTTATTTTATTTTGTTTTATTTTATTTTATTTTATTTTATGACTAACTTTTTAATGTTTATTTATTTTCGAGAGAGAGAGATGGGGAGAGAGAGAGAAGCAGAGAGAGGGAGACACAGAATCGGAAGCAGGCTCCAGGCTCTGAGTTGTCAGCACAGAGCCCGATGAGGGGTTCAAAGCCAGAAACCATGAGACCATGACTTGAGCCAAAGTTGGATGCTTAACCAACTGAGCCATCCAGGCAATCCTGGACAAAATAGATTTTAAAACAAAAACTGAAACAAGAAATAAAGTAGGACAGTAATAATAAAGGAGATAATCCAAAAAGAACTTATAACAATTGTAAATATTTATGACCCAACATTGAAGCACAAAAATACATAAAACAGTTAATGCAAAAAATAAAGGAATTAATCTATTATAACAGAAGGGGATTTTAAATCCCAGCTTGCATTGACTGATAGATCATCTAAACAGAAAATCAAGAAGGAAACAGTGTCTTTGAATGCCACACTGGAAAAAATGGATTTAATAAATATATTCAGAACTTTCCATCCTAAAACAGCATAGTACACATTCTTTTCAAGTGCCATGGAACATTATTCATGAGAATGGATCTCATATTATACTCATAAAACAAGCCTCAATAAATTCAAGATCAGAGTCATACCATGCATCTTTTCTGGCCACAACACTGTGGAACTAGATGTTAAATACAAGAAAAAATATGGAAAGTCCACAAATTCATGGAGGTTAAATAATATGATACTAAATAAAGAATGGGTCATCGAGGAAATGAAATTAAAAAATTAAAGGTGTATGGAAAAAAATGAAAATGAAAACACATTGGGCCAAAATCTTTGGAGTGTAGCAAAAACAGTTCTAAGAAGGAAGTTCATAACAACACAGGCCTTCCTTAAGATGCAAGAGAAATTTCAAATAAATAACCTAATTTTACATCTAAAGGAGCTAGAAAAATAACAACAAAACATAAAGCCAGCACAAGGAAGGAAATATTAGATTAGAAAGATTAGAGCAAAAAAAAAAAGATGGAAAAAAAAAACAATAGAACAGACTAATAAAACTAGGAGCTAGTTCTTTGAAAACATCAAAAAAATTATAAAATTCTATACACAGTTATCAGAAAAAAAGAGAAAAGATAAATGAGAGCAAGGAGAAATAACAAGAACACCACAGAAATACAATTATAAGAGAATATTATGAAAAACTATATGCCAAAAAACTAGACGACCTAGAAGAAGTGGTCAAGTTCCCAGAAACATATAAACTACCAAAACGGAAACAGGAAGAAATAGAAAACTTGAATAGCCTAAAACCAGGTTAAAAAAAAAAATGAATCAGTAATGCAAAACTTCCAACAAACAAAAGTCTAGGACCAGATGGTTTCACAGGTGAATTCTACCAAACATCTGAAGAAGAGTTAATACCTATTCTCAAACTATTCCAAATTCTTGGGGCATCTGGGTGTCTCAGTTAAGTGGCTGACTCTTGATTTCAGCTCAGGTCATGACCTCACAGTTTGTGAGTTTGAGCCCTGCATTGGACGCTGCTCTGAGAGCTTGAAGCCTGCTTGGGATTCTCTCTCTGTTTCTTCCCCACTTGTGCTCTCTCTCTCTCTCTCTCTAAAAATACATAAACTTAAAAAAAAAATTCCAAAAAATAGGAGAGGAAGGAAAAATTCCAAACTCATTCTATGAGGCCAGAATTACCCTGATACCAAAACCAGTTAAAGATATCACAAAATAGAGAGAAGCACAGGCCACTATCCTTGATAAACACAGATGCAACATTCTTCAACAAAATACTAGCTAACCAAATCCAACAGCACTTTAAAAAATTATTATCATATCAAATGGGATTTATTACTGTGTTGCAAGAGTGGTTCAGTATTCAAAGCAATCAACGTGATACATCTCATCACTAAGAGAAAAATAAGAAATATATGATAATTTCAATAGACTCAGAAAAACATTTGAGAAAGTACAACATCCATTTGTGATAAAAACTCTCAACAAAGTAGGTTTAGAGTGAATGTATCTCAACTTAATGAAGGCCACATATAAAAAAACCACAATGAACATCTTTCTTTTTAAAAACAAAATTTAATGGTTTTATTTATTTTTGAGACAGAGAGAGTCAGAGCATAAGCAGGGGAGGGGCAGAGAGAGAGGGAGGCACAGAATCTGAAGCAGGCTCCATGTTCTGAGATTTCAGCACAGAGCCCGTTGCGGGGCTCGAACTCACAGACTATGAGATCATGACCTGAGCTAAAGTTGGACGCTTAACCAACTGAGTCACCTAGGTGCCCTGAACATCTTTCCTAATGTGGAAAACTTGAGAGCTTTTCAACTAAGGTCAAGAACAAGACAAGGATGTCTACTCTGACCACTTTCATTCAACATAGTACTGCAAGTCCTAATCATAGCAATGAGACAACAAAAAGAAATTAAAGTCATCCAAATTGGCAAGGAAGAAGTAAAAGCTTCACAAATTGCAAATGACATGATACTTTATATAGAAAACCCAAAACTCCACCCAAAAATCTGCTCACAGTGATAAAGGTATTAAATAAAGTCACAGGATACAAAATCAATGTACAGAAATCCGTTGTATTTCTATATGCCAATAATGAAGCAACATGATGAAATATTAAGAAAATAACCCATTTACAATTACACCCAAAATAATTAGATACTCAGGAATAACTTATAAAAAACTATAAAATACTGATGAAACCAGTTTCATACTGTTTTCCACAGAAGTGACACAACTTTGCATTTCACTAATAGTGTGCAAGTTCCAATTTTTCCACATCCTGTCCAATACTTATCTTTTTAAAACTAATAGTTATACTAATATGAAGTAATATCTCCTTGTGGTTTGATTCTTATTTTCCTAATTATTAGTAATGTTGATCATTTTTTTTCATACATTTTTTGCCATTTTTATGTCTTCTTTGGAGAGACATCTGTTCAATTCCTTTGCTCATTTTTATTGGGTTATTGGGTTTTTTTTGTTTTTGTTTTTGCGATTGAGCTCTGGAGTTCCTTATATATTTTGAGCACTAACTCTTGGTATTAGTGATATTTTACCATTATATAATGTTCTTCTTTGGCTTGTCTTTTGTGGCAGTATTTGAAGTCTATTTTGTGTGATATAAGTAATACTAGTTGTTTTCTTTTGATTTCCATTTATATGGATATCTTTTTATCCATTCAAGTTTAGTTCTTATGTGTTCTTATACTTAAAGTATTTCTTCTTCAAATAGCATATATGGATCTTGGGGTTGGTTGTAGGTTTTCTTTTCCTTTTTTTTAATTTTTAGTTTGGTTTGGTTTGGTTTATTTTAGGTCCTCTATGTCTTTGGATTAGGAGGTTTAATTTTAATCCATTTACATTTAAAGTAATTCTTGTAAGGGAAAGATTTACTATTGCAATTTTGTTAAATTATTTTGCCTGCTTTATAGTTTTTTGTCTCTCTATTCCTCTTTTGCTCTTTCCTTTGTGTTTTATTGATTTTCTTTTCTTTTTTAAATTGATATGCTTTATTTTTTTTTTTTTTTCATTTTGTATGTGTTCTATAGGTATTTTCCTTGTGATTATGATGGGGCTTACCTAAAACAGTTTATAGTAATAACAATGTTTAAAGCTGATAATAACTTCAATAGCATATGAAAACGCTATACATTTCCTTCTCCTCCCAATTTATATTACTAGTGAAACAATCACATTGATTTATATTTTGTATCCTTTAATGTCTTTTTATAGTTATAGTTATTTTAATCTTTTTGTATTTTATTATGTTTTTAAAATTTTTTTGACATTTATTTATCTTTGAGAGAGAGAGAGAGAGAGAGAGAGACAGAGACAGAGCGTGAGAGGGGTAGGGGCAGAGAGAGAGGGAGACACAGAATCTGAAGCAGGCTCCAGGCTCCGAGCTGTCAGCACAGAGCCCGGCGTGGGGCTTGAACTCACAAGCTGTGAGATCATGACCTGAGCTGAAGTGGGACGCTCAACCCACTGAGGTACCCAGGCACCCCAATCTTTTTGTATTTTAAATGATATACTAGAAATAAAAGTGATTTATTCACCACCATTAAGGAATTACAGTATTCTGTGTTTGAATATATATATTTACTTTTACCAGTGAGTTTTATACTTAATATGCTTTTGTACTGCTGCTTAACATTTCCCCCTAACATAGAATTCCCTTTAGTATTTCTTATAATTCATGTCTAGTAATGATCTCTTTAAGCAATTGCTTGTCTGGGAAAGTCTGTATCTTCCTCATTTTAGAAGTTCAGTTTTACCAGTTCATTGTCATGTTTTTCTTTCAACATTTAAATATATTATCCCACCTCCCCTTTCCCAGTTGACAATGTTTCTGCTAAAAAATCCTCGGGGCGCCTGGGTGGCTCAGTCGGTTAAGCATCCGACTTCGGCTCAGGTCATGATCTTGCGGTCTGTGGGTTCGAGCCCCGCGTCGGGCTCTGTGCTGACAGCTCAGAGCCTGGAGCCTGTTTCAGATTCTGTGTCTCCCTCTTCCTCTGACCCTCCCCTGTTCATGCTTTCTCTCTCTCTCTCTGTCTCAAAAGTAAATAAATGTTAAAAAAAAAAAATTAGAATTCCTCTAAGAGTCTCATGGGAGTTCCTAGTATGTGACATTTCACTCTACTTTCTGCTTTCATAATTTTCCTTTTGCCTTTGACATTGGTCATTTTAGTGGGTGTCTTGGTATGGATTTCTTTGGGCTTCACTACTGATATTCACTGGGTTTCCTGGATCTAGATGTCAATTTCCTTCACCAGATTTGGGAAGTTTGGGACATTATTTCTTTCAACAGCTTACTACATATTTTTCTATTGGCCCTATTATGGTATCTCATAAGTCTCTTATGCTTTCTTAATTCTTTTTCATTCTTTTATTTTTCCCTTTTTGCACCTCTTACTGAATAATTTTCAATGACTTGTCTTTGATTTACTGATCCTTTCTTTTTTCCTGTTTTATCTAGTCTTCTGTTCAACTTCTGTAGTGAATTGTTCAGTTTAGTTGTATTCTTCATCTCTGTGATATTTGTTTGTACTTTAAAAATATTTCCTATCTCTGTTAAAATTCTCAGTTTATTCATACATTATTCTCCAGCCCTCATTGAGTATGTTTATAATTGTTATTTTGAATTTTCTTTCAGGTAAATAATATACCTCCATTTCATTAGGATCATTCATCAGAATTTCTAGAGGTATATTGCATTACTTTGTTTAGAATATATTTCCATTTGTTTTTATTTCCCTTGATTCTTTGTGTTGGCTTCTGCACATTAGACAATACAGCTAACTATCTCAGTCTTCATGTTCTGGTCTTGTGCAAGAGAAGACTCACACCAATCAGCACAGAGATCACAGGGAGCTGTTCAAATCTTCATGCTAGTTCAAACTGATCTTGTTCTCAGTGATCCTCAGGCATGTAGAGTTTACTGGATCCCGTCAGAGCCCTGAGATAATCAAAACTGAATCCAGTGCCTTTGGGAACAACCAGAAAGAGAAGATTATTGGATATATGGTCCGATATTTTTCTCTCCTTGAAAGAAGCCTAGAACTGGATTTCTTTTTTCTTCTGAGCTTAGGTATATAGCTGTGACATGAGTTAGTTTTCTAAGTCAAACATCAATCCTTCTTTTCAGTGCCCTCCCCCCAAATGAGGGTATGCCAGTTCTCATCAAAGCTCAGAAACAGGTGAGGCAGAAGTCGGTGTGTCAGGAAGCCCCAGAATAATCAGAGTTTTGGATCTGTGATGTAATCCTTTTATTGTATACCCAAGAAGAATCTGGGGGCTGAGAGTTTTCTTCGAATAGTATGGTATTGTGCAGATGTAGGGCTTATGGTGAAAGAGTGTCTCAGATGTTTCTACCAGTTTTGATGTGGTTAATTCTAAGCTCACCCAGAATGCAGGAACCTCTCAATTAGTTTCTGGATTTCTCGCAATTGGAACTGTTCTGTGTACTTACATTAAATTGGTGTGTTCATGGGGGAGGGGAGGACATTTCAGGGCTTCTTTTTCACCCTAATTATATATTATGTCTTAGATATTTTAAAGATCCAAGCAGGGTCTAGATGACACACACAAATTAGGATGATTCAAGAAATGTTTAGTAAAGGAGTTATTTACAAAGCTATAAGTGAGTAAATGTGCAAGAAATAGTGCTGAATCACAGGGTTAATATGAAGAAGCTGTAGCTCCCTATAGAATAGAAGGAATGTTGGGGAAGACATGGTTACCAGAATCTGGAAAAAGAGCTGAGTGGAGAAGGACAGAGAGTGTTGTAAGCTAAATAATGTCCTTTCCCTAGGGCCTCTTGGTAGCTCAGTTGGTTAAGTGTCAGACTTCAGATCAGATCATGATCTAATGGTTCATGAGTTCAAGCCCCAAGTCAGGCTCTGTGCTGACAGCTCAGAGCCTAGAGCCTGTTTTAGATTCTTGCCCCTCCCCTGCTTTCACTCTCTCTCTCTCTCTCAAAAATAAATTAAAAAAAATAATGTACTTTCCCCAAAATATACCTGCATCCTATGCCCTGGAACCTATAGATGTTATCTTATATGACAAAAATGACTTTATAGGCGTGATTAGGTTAAAGATCTTGAAATGGGGAGATTATCCTGAATGATAAGATGGGATTTAAATGCTACTATACGTATTACTGAAAGAGAGAGGCAAAGAGAGATTTGACATAGGCAGAAGGGGTTAAAGTGATGTGATGATGGAAGCAGAGACTTGAATTATATAATGATAAGCCAAAAAATGCTGGCAATCACCAACATGCGGAGGAGGCAAGGAATGTAGTCTCCCTTAAGAGCTACTGGAGGGAGTGTGGCCTTGTCTACCATTTCATTTTGGCCAGTGATATTGATTTCAGACTTTTGATTCCCAAAACTGTAAGGGGATCAGTTTCTGTTATTCTAAGCTCCTACATTTATGGTAACTTCTTATATCAGCTATAGGAATCTAATAAAGGGAATGGGAAAATAGAGGATTAAAAAGTATGAAGTCAGAAATACAGTGGAAATATAACTGAGTTTGGAACCAGAAAGATTTGATTTGAATTTCATATCTCATACCTTTTATTTCTATGACTTCGTTGTTAGTAAAACAGTGATAATTTTCAATAAGCAATATTCCTTGCAGTCTACAATGCACCATGTATCTTGTGTCAGGCTACTTTTGGCACTATGGTGCCAAACTGTCATGTAGGATAACTAATATATAGCTAAGTAGAAGATATTGGCATAATAATTATGGAAAGGGGAATGAAACTATACAAAGCGAAGAAAAATTGAAAGAACCAAGACCATATATTAATAAGATCACTGAGTGGAAGCAATAATACTATAGCAGAAACAATATGTCCAAAGTGTGTAATGAGAGATAAGAAGGAATATTCTAGGAAAGTATGCATAGCCTTCAGGAATATGTGTCCAGAATGTCATAAGAGAAATAGAAAAAAAGTCCTCCTGAATGTTGAAACATCACAGTTTAAAAACATTTTAAAATCCCTTATGTAGGCAAGAATTAGTTGTGCATGCCAGTGTAAGACTATGGTTAAAAATTGTGTGAATGTATAGGGCAGGAGACTGGAAATGAACTTCTGTGCAGATTTGGTGACTTTATCAGTCCAGAAAGTGTAAGAAGGTGACATTATGACATATATATGTATGTATATATACACCTATCTTGATATTCTTCTTGACACCTTTAGGTGTTCTTTTTTTAATATACAGACCTTCTCCCCTAACTCTTACCAGGTTTCTGTGGTTTTATGCATTCAATCTGCTTTCACCAACTTTTCTCTTTTTGTTTGTTTGTTTTAGCTATAGGCAAAATCACAAAATCTTGCATTTAAATAAGAGGATATATTTTATTTTAAACTAAAATTATATGTCAGATAAGCTTTTAAGCTTGATCTCAGTAGATCATCAGCCTCCAAAGATTCCCTACTCTCTTACTACTGCCCATTCATTGTGGACCAAGGATCAGACATGGAAAATATGTCAATAGACAGGAAAGGCCAGATTGATTTCCAGTTGGTGGGGTCACAACTTTGTTAGTTTTATGAAAGGAGTTTCCCATAAAAATATCCCAGACCACTGACTGACTAACCAGGCCACAACTGAGCCTCTGGAATTTAGTAAATAAGAGATGGCAAAATAAGCTGTTGCTTGAATTTGAGGAAGCAAGGCATGTCTGTGTCAACATGCCCCAGCTTCAGCATTGGCTGAAATCAGCAGCAGCATATAAAGTTGAGGTTACAGTTATTTATTATTTAAGCACAGAACATCTGAGAAACCAATAACCTCATTCTTACAAAAATATACTCTTAAATTCTTTGATTTAAAAATTAGGGTTATTTTTGTGATCACCAAACATAATTACAAGACAGTAAAGAGAGAGAACAGAGTGGCTAGATCATAAAAATAATTCAAAATGACCTTTCCAAATTTCTAGAGTATATGTGTACAACTTGATTAAGTATTTAAATCCATTCTATAAACTACTGTGGTTTTCCTTGATTGTTTTCTTCTTTAATAATGTTGAGTCTAGAGGACTGCTAATAAACAGAATTATTGATTATATTTTATTAGTATATTTTATATTTATTTCATACTGTATGAATTTCATATTTATATTTATTCTTTGTATATATTTATATCCTATTAATATGTTTGTTAATTATATTGTAGATTTAATTTAAAGTACAAAAGGTGAATCATTATGAGCAATGAATGACTGAAAATAATATAAATAAATTATATTTCATTGATTATAAAATAGTTGTTCTAAGTCTTCTAATGAAGAATAGTAATCATGAAGATTCACATATTCATTGAAGAATAAATGTATTAATGTATTCAATCATTTATTTATGCAATGAAATTTCTGTAGATGATTTCTTTAATATGTCTTTCAGGTTTCCCCTATCAGGATGATCTCTTCCTCAATATCATGTAACTCCATTCTCTTACATCCTTCAAATTTCTCAAATATCACTTTTCCTTTGAGGCATCGTTTTACTCTCTTTAAAAATTTAGTTCTTCTATCCTGACAATACCTCTTCCATGTCCCTACTTTCTTCTTACTCCCTGGTGCTTGTCATTTATTTATTTATTTATTTATTTATTTATTTATTGGTTCTTGTAACTTTGTAATAGACTATATATTTTATTTACTTTTCTTGTGTATTAGCCATTTTCCACACTAAAATGTAACTTCATGAGATCACAGTTTTTAATAGGCTTTTATCAATCTCTAGCACCTGAAAGAGTATTTGACACAGAATAGTTAGTTAAGAAAATGTTTGTGTAATGAAAAAGTGAATGTATTAGATGGTTTAGGAAGATAATATAGCTGGAGATACAAGTGTAGCCTTGAAGGAAAAAGAAAATGTGAGAGTTATATAAAAGAGTAACAGCTTCCAAAAAAGACATACCTAAGTCAAAGACATGTGCTGAAAATTCAGATAATTATTATGTTAGGTAGGGCAAGGGAAGAGATTATTTTAAGATAGTGGTCAATAGTGTCAAGAGGTAAACGGGTAAAGAAAGAGGATTAATGAAATGTCATGTGTGACTTTGTGACATCGATATCATTGATACATTCAGTGGGAAATGTTGCATCAGAATTGTTGTAAAACCTGATTGAATTAGGCTTCTGAATAAATGAGGGCCACCGAAGTGGAGACTCAGATTCTGCAACGCTTTCAGGAATGTTTGAGATATAGCAGAAGAGTATTTTTGGTGGAGTAAGTTGTGAAATCAGAGTTAAGGGTAAGGAAATATTAAAGCAAATGTTGACGAGTCAAATGATAATAGTTGGCTGATAGTCTCCTATCCCCCAATTTCTAATGATTCAACTAAGATTAAAAATTTTAAATATGGTATCATAATGATACCATAATGATATTTCTTCCCATTTATGTTCTTATATTTTTTCTTGTATTAGGCAGTTTTTATTATAGAATAAAAGAACAAAAATAAAATATTGGATCTTTGTAATTTTGTCTCATTTGAGTCTTTATTAATTTATTAAAAACAATGTTCCATTCTTTTTGTGCTTTTTAATTTACTTTCTCTCTATTCCTTGTGATATATGTAATCTTACCTTTTTATTTGTAGCCTTTATGGTTTCCTTTATTAACATAATTACTCTGCCTTTTACTTGTAATCTTCAACTATGATCTCTCCACTGGCACACTTCCCTTGGGGCTCTTTTGAACTTACTTTGTCAAAAAATTGATTTGGGGTGTCTGGGTGGATCAATAGGTTGAGTGTCCAACTCTCGAATCCAGCTCAGGTCATGAGATCCCAGTTCATGAGATCCAACCCCACATTGGGACACACAGCATGGAGCCTGCTGGGAATTTTCTCTCTCTCTCTCTCTCTCTCTCTCTCTCTCTCTCTGCTCCTCCCCTCCCTTTCAAAATAAGTAAGTAAACCTTAAAAAAAAGAGAAATTTTAAAAATAATTGATTCCCTTCAATTCTCAAACTTTAGTATTAACCAGAATCCACTGTGGAAACATAATTTTAGCTAATGCTTCCATTTCCATTTAGTTTCTTTTTTTTTAATAAATTGAAAGATTCAACTTCATTTTTTTTAAAGCATTAATTTTTAATTCAGTGGCTCTACATTGCCAGTAACTACCATGCATATTCAGTGTATTTCAGCAAGTATTTATTATGGACTAAATATGTGAAAGTTTCAAGACTAGGAACTAAGAAAGAAAAATGTAAAATGTTTTTCAAATTTTCAATATCTTCGGCAAGAAGCTCATGTCTATATAAGAAATCATAGTCCAGGGGAGGGGCGCATGGGTGGCTCAGTTGGTTAAGTGTCTGACTTCTGCTCAGGTCATTATCTCAAGGGTCATAAGTTTGAGCCCCACATCAGGCTCTCTGCTGTCACAGCAGACCCCACTTTGATCTTCTGTCTCTCTCTCTCTCTTTCTCTGCCCCTCCCCCTCATGTGCTGGTGCTTTCTGTCTCTCTTTCTCTTTCTTTCTCAAAAATAAATGGACATAAAAAAAATAAATCATAGCCCAATGGAGATGGTGATTTATGCCATAAGAAAACAAAAACACAGCCTTAGATTTGCACAGAGAGGTGAAGAATTATTCATAATAAGGTGGTCTGTTAGGAAACGAATTGGATATCGGAAAAATATAATAACTCTGATGAGATAAAGAAGGAGGAAGAGAAGGATGAAGATGAGAAGGAGAAAAAAGAAGATTAATAGAAGTATGTCATGGGAAATGAGGAGGGGGTAAGAACTCAAAATAGAAAAAGGAGAGAGATGGCAATTCAAGAAGGAGTAAAGACATTCAACAAATTCATAGTCATGAAAGAACAAGGCACTTTCTGGCAGTGGGAAGGAAGTAGTTGTGGCAGGACTACAAGGGGTGCAGAGTCAGAACAATTTTGGAGAAACTGGGAAATATTTTGAATGTCCTTTTATGGCATTTGACAGATTAAAATACAGTGGTTTTAGGTTTGCCAAAATCAAGCAAGCTATTGTTAAAAACACAATATATAAAAAAGAATTCTAAATGTAGTTTGCAGTCCTTTAAGCCAGGTTTCTGCATCTCTAATCATTGGATAGTGATTTTATTTTTGAAATTGTGGTCTATGAGAACATCATTTTAGTATACAAAATTAGAAATAAAAAGCAAGTAGCATGATTCATATATGCTTTTCTCATTCTCTAAAAAACAAATACTTATAAATAATGGTTATTCCGTTTAATGTTTAAGAGATTATTGCTTTTGTTAGATGAACAGAGATTAATATAATACATTTAATTAGGTAGAACTAATTATTCACCCGCTTAGTGCTGTTGCTATCATATTAGGTACGCTAATTCATACAATTAACCTTATATAATTGGTTTAAAGACCTTGTCTAACAGGGCAGTATATTAGTTCATTGATGGAATAAATGAAGAAGTCTCAAATTTGAAGTAACATCTTAGAAAACTGTTATTACAATATACACTTTCTTTTTGGTTTTCTCTTTTTCTCTTTAGATATTTAAAGTTATTATTTAAGGAAAATAAATCCTAGCAGTATAGTTCAGAATCTCCCAAATAAATTTAATTTCTTTCTCATTAAGTGTGTGTTCATACTATTTAAGAATAGCAAGTACTGGACAGTCATTATTCAAGGTAAAAACTGGTTTATTTCAATCTTCTCAATTAAAGCCTTTTAGGAAAAGAAAGACAATAAATACAGTAGTAAAGCCCTATGTATTTGTGTATTAAAATTAAGGCTCCATATGCAATTTTTGTGCTTCATTGCCCAACACATGCTGATGGAAAGAAAAAAGCTAGTGAAAGGCATTAACTGGGTAATAGGTTCTGGAAATACTGGCTTGGTAACAGACTACTAGATCAATCAACTCAGCACAACAAAAGCATTGTGTTCTAAAATAAAGCCAAGGCAATGAATATGGAGAAATTGAAGTATAACTTATGATTTTTGTCACAAACTTCTATCAGATCATCTCCTAGATACTTGAGACTACATATGCAGAACAGAATTCATTATCTCTTTTCCAAAAGAAAAAAAAAACAACAAAAAACCAATCATTTCTACTGTACTACTTCCTCCACGTAAGCTGCTCTTCAGGGAGAATTTTAGTCAGGGAACTTTGAAGTCATAATCAAATTTCACTCTGGCTCATTCCTTACATTCAATTTATTATCAACTTGTATGTTATGTTCTTTTATGTTATGATGCTTGTCCTGTTTTATTTGATCCTATCATATCCTAACATATCCTTCTTTGTATGCTTTAAAATGTCATTTCTTCCTTCTCATTTCCATAGTTCTATTTCTAATGTGCCTTGGAATATAACTACAAATTAATATGGATTAAAACTCTCTTTATGTCCAGCTGCCCCTAATCTCTGCTTCCTGAGATGCTTCTTAACACAAACTTTATTCTTTTACTATTTTACTCAAAATAAATAAATGTTTCCATTCTTCTTAGGAAAACAAAATCCTTGGTAGGGCTTTCAGATCTTCTGCTAATACATCAAGGTACCTTCTATAATCATCTTTGCCAATAAGCTCATTTTCAATAAGTTCATTCAAACCCCTCTAGAATCCTACAATGAAGCCATAATAAATCATCTTCAACCTCTTGAAAATGCAAACTTCTGTCATACTTCATATTTTGCTTATGTGTTTTGCTTGCCTAATCTGCTATGTTATTATTTTCTTTAAGAATGTCCAATGTCTTTGATGCAAAATTGATGATGATAATACTCATGCCTCTCCCAAATCCATACTTGCTTTCAGAGTTTTATTGGACATATGGTTTGTCTGCTAGAAACTACATTTCCTGGCTTCTTTTGAAGCTTTGTGTGCCACATGAATAAATTCTGGCTAAAAGAATATGAAAAGAAAAAAATGTACACAATTTCAGTGCCATAGCATTAAAAGAAAATTAATTCTCTATGTCCTCTTCTCCCTTCTAACAGTGAAAAATGTAGGTATAATGATGTTATGCCAGTTTTAACCATGTGGATTAAATCAGCACACAGTGTGGCAGAAGAACAAGATAGATAATATTTGGGTCCTGTTGTTATTGCTTGTACTGCAGAACTTCAGCTCTGGACAATTTGGTTATTTTTACAAATTTATATGAAAGGAAAAAAATCCAAAAAAAAAAAAAAAAAAAAAAGAAAGGAAAAAAATCCAACTTATTTAGTACACTATATTTTGAGGTCTCTTCATTCTGTCAGATGAGTGATTCCCCGAGTATTTCTTTTCTGCATTTTTTTTAGTGTATGTATAATGTTAGAACATTCAAGATGTAATAGTAAATGTTTAAGGGCTTGAAGCAGAAAATATTTGCCTTCTTCATCTGATTCTCCTACTATTTATTTTTCTAATGGTGGTTCTGGGTCTTAGTGTGCAATATTATTTTAATAGTTATCAGTTGCTGCATAACAAACTATCCAAAAAATTACAATTTTACAACAACACACATTTATTATGTTATAATATCTGTGGGGTGGAAATCCACATGTGGCTTAGGTCAGTTCTCAGACTCAGGGACTCTCACAAGCCTGCAATCTAAGTGTCATCCAAGATGCAGTCTTGTCAATACTTGATATTGAGAGGTTCCAAGATCCACTCAAATACAGTTGATAGTTATTGGGAGCATTCAATTCCTTGCAAGTTTTTGGATTGTAGGCTTCAGTTCCATGCTGGCTATTTGCCAGAGACTGTCCTCAATTCCTTGTAATACAGGGCTGCCCATAATGCAGCTTAAAACATGGCAGCTGGCTTCATCAATTTGAGCAAGTGGGAGCAAACAAGAAAGAGAAAGTGAATGTGAACAAGAAAGAAGTCACAATAATTTACAACCTAATCCTGGAAGAGCATTCCATCACAGTGGAGCATTCTGTTTGTTGGAATCAAATCCTTAGATCCAGTCCACACTTGAGGGGAAATGATTATACAAAGGTTGAACTACAAGGAGATGGAGATCATTGAGAAGCATTTCAGAAGCTGACACAATGTTTTTCTTAAATTCTTGCTAAATATGAAGATTCCATTGCCTCATTCCCATTGATTGCATTTTCTCATATCTTGTGGGAGGAGTAATGGCCACTGCAACTAATTATGATCAAAAAAGACTGATTATACAGTGCTCTAATTCTAAAATGTTCAAAATTGTTAATGAAATTAGTAAAATATACAATTACAAGACAAATTAATTTTGATTTTCATAATATATTGCAATTAAGCAACAATTATATAGCTAACAAAACTCAGGAGCTGTATTTCTTTAGTCTACTTCTGGGGAAAGAAATACCTCAATATCTTATTATTATTGGCTACATTTAGTTTTCTGCTCCCCATAAAAATTAAAGATGTAATTTTCAAATAATACTCTGGCTATTCATATTAGTGAGCATATGTTCTGGATATGGAAAAACTGTTATTATGAAAAGCACAACAAAAGCAAATTTTAAAAATAGCACACAATGAAAAAAATTCCAAATTTTATGAATATATCTGAGATCTTTGTCACACAGTGGGTATGCAAAGAAAAAGAAGCTTCCTGATTTTCTCTACTAGGATTCAAGAATATATATGTATGTGTGTGTATATATATATATGTGTGGGTGTATATATATATGCACACATATATATCTATATCACATAAATAAATAAATAAATAAATAAATAAATAAATAAATAAATAATATATGGATAAATAAAAACACATACTTTGATATAGATATAAGTATAAATATATAGAATATAAGCAATGGCATCTGAAAGTCGCATGAATATGTCCATATGTAAACAAAAGCATTCTCTTCTGTAATCCCCTGTAGGAGATTCCCAAAAGCTCCCTGATTTCTCTCCTTCCATTTCTTTATCTTCTTTTCCTTTCCCTTCTCTTACTCTGCAGAAGCCTTTGGCAGTATTATTCACCCTCATTATTGCTACTACTATCTATATTATCATGACTTAAAACTCTTTATCTTCAACCCAAAATTTATTCATAAAATAAAACCAGTTACTCAGCTCCTTGCATCTCTATCTGGATTTGATTGAAGATTCTGCTTCTACTTTTCCTACCAATTTTACTAGTTGCATGTATGAATTTCTTATATATGATGTTCTAAAAAATCTACACAATTTGCAAATGTAATAATAATCATCTACATATCATTGTCTCATCCACATTTAAACATATAGAAGTAAACTTCTCTTGAATACAAAAAATAAAACAAAAAATCTAACCCCATCCGCCATGGATTTTATTACTGCTTCCAATTATCACTTTATTTCTTTCATTTTCTTTATGAACAAACTTCTGGAATAAGCATCCTCAATCATCTATGTCCATGTTCTCAACTCTTACTCCAATCTAGTTCTCATTCACATCACACCGCTGAAAATCCTCTTCCACAGGTTACCAACAGCTTGTCTTATTAATTTATTAAGAATGTAGATTTTGGAACTGTTCTTTTTGCTTTTTCATTAAGACTTAATTCTTCTAACCATTGCTCTCTTTTGATTAACTCTTCCTGATACCTCCTATTTTCCTCCTAATTTATTTTCACATGCCAGGCACATTTTTATTTTCTTATGGTCTGACCTAGATTTTATTGAAACTATTATTTCTGCTTACATTTCACTGGTGGAAGCAAAATGGACAGCCACATCTCATTTCCAAGGGAGCGAGGAAGAGTAAACCAGCAATGTTCTCAGAAGATGGAGTATCTGCAACACCACTCTGGTAACAATGCATCCTAGCTCAATGGACTATCAAGTCTAAGTATGAATTGAAATCTTAAAGCGTTTTTAAGAACCTTCAACTTTCTAGGGGTGCCTATGTGGCAAAGTCAGTGAAGCATCCAGCTTCAACTCAGGTCATGATCTCACGGTCTATGAGTTCGAGCCCCACATCGGGCTCTGTGCTGCCAGCTCAGAACCTGGAGCCTGCTTTGGATTCTGTGTCTCCCTCTCTCTCTGCGCCCCAAGCCACCCTTCTCCCCAACTCTCTGTCTCTCTGTCTCTCTCTTAAAAATAAATAAACATCAAAAAATGTAAAAAACAAATCTTCAACTTTCTGTCTCTTTATCAACCTTATTACACTTGCAGATTGAGAGTCAAAAAGAACTTAATCACTTACTAGGCTATTGAGTGCCAATGTGACTGGTCTTCTTCCTTCCCACTTAGTAAATACCTGAAAGCCCAATAATAACAAAGAAGCTTTCCATGAAAAATATAATCCTCAACTTCTTAGCACCAATTCTGAATCAAAATCTTCTGGCTACCTAGGAAAAGACTCCTGCAACTTCTCTGTGTGGGTGAGCCTAGAGGTAAACCATCAGGATCACAGATGTTTTCTGGCTTTAGCACAGGCACATGATTTCATTCTCTCAAACTCAGTATCTCCAAAACCAGGTATTTTCACTAAGGATGTATTCCAAGGGAAAAATATATATGTGCAAATATATTTATTGTGGTATAGTATAGACAAAATCTGAAGCCATGCTACATGTTCAGAAGCTGGAGCATGGCTACATAAATATCTACAAACCAAATTAATGAAGTATTGTTAGACACATAAATGATCATTGTGGAGAATAATGTGAAAATAGTTCATTATTTTTGATATATTAGGTAACAGAGCTAAATTAAATAATATCCTGTACCAATTAAAACATGAAGGTATCTGGAAATAAACCATAATATGAGGGCAGTTAATACCTTACAACTCTATATATTTATCATTTTAAATTTACCATTGTAATTGTTGTATTATGCATGATGAGTATAATAGAAAGAAAATAAATATCAGATATTAAGCAGGTGGTGATAGGAGATGGAGCCAAAGTTCTGCCAATGGGAGCTATTTCCCCGGAATTATGCATCTACTTATGATTAAGACCTCGAAGAGGGCATATATGATAAGGGAAAGATTTAAGGAAGCTACCAAAACCATGAAGATCAAAAGATAAGACTGGAAAATTTAGAAGTGATAATATTCTCTGTTGAAGTTTTTAGATATGGAGCTACAGAAGGCAGATGGGATCATAAGTATTACCAATATCACATTTTCTGCTTAGACCTGATTACCGATTTTATGCTTTTGGTGGCTGATAGCAAATTAGTAATGAATAATTCTTAACTAGGTTTGACAGTGTTAAATAGGTAATTGGAAAGGCATAGAGAGAATACCAAGGCAATATAAGGTAACAATTGCATGAAACACTTGTCACCCTTAGGACCAATGGGACAAAGGAAGTGGTTTGGATTAGTAAAACTTAAGAGCTTGGAGAAAGGGTCCTGTACAATTGAAACTCAGATCACTGAGAAGGTGTGTCCTGGCCAGTTACTACAGGTATATCTGAGCTGGAAGGGTGCCATATTTCTGAAGATGAGGTGTTAGTCTAAGTCTCTGGATGAGCTACAATGGTATATTTGTGACTTGTTAAAAATATTTAGATTAGATTCAATTGCTACTATTGGAAATAATTGCTGCTATGATGGTGAAGAAACAGGGTTGCTAAACAAACAAACAAACAAACAAAAACAAAACAGGGTCCTTCCTCCCACCTCCAACGTCTTAGTCTTTCTCAGGCGTCCATTATTGGCAGAGGCTTAAAAGGGAGCAAGAAGGCAAAACAAAAATGCGGTGAGCAAATTCCCATCCCCAGCATTGTAAAACAAATTGCTGAGTGACAGAAGTTTGTTAAATAGTACCAAAGGAGTCACCAAAGGTCACTGGCCAGAATACATATACATTAAGTTATTTATGGACTCATTTGAATATTTAGTGCTATGAACATCAACACACATTAATTATAAGAAAAGAAAATTGCTAATCTCCTCATATATAAGTATGTGTCCCCAGGCTCCATATGATTATTATTTAGTGGTTAATTTGATCCTTGGTCCTAAGTTATTATCTGAATTTATATCAGTCAGCCTGAAATTGCAGTTTGCCTGACATTGTTCCTAATGTTATAACATTTTATTTTCAAAAGTATCCCAATTTGGATAGGAAATTATATGGTTACTGAATATATAGCTTACACATAAATAGACATTAATTTGTATTTTATGATCAACATATACAAAAATATTAGTAACGAAAAAACTATATTGGTATAGATAGAGAAAATGATGTGAAAGGAGAGATTTTTAGAGGAAGAAATGTAGGTGATTAGTGGAAGTTCTCCATCAGTGAGACAAATAAGGACGCTTTAAATAGCAGAGACAACATCAGACACATAGGAAATACATCAAGTTTTAACCAAGACAGGGAATGAATTTTCAAGTTCACATGAAGACATAACCAATCAAAGGGGTCTATTGCTGACTGTGAATCTACCCAAACATTTCACTTAAGACTCCACAAGGTCGATAATGCTAGGGACATTGCAGATATTATTTAATTGAAAGTTGTGAACAATAAAATCAGGGATGTTTACAGTTTTTCACTATTATTAATAAAGCTTCTATAAATGTTTGTGTACAGATTTTTGCTTACCACAGATCTTCATTTATCTTGGAAAAATGCCAAGGATTGTAACTGCTGGTTTGATGATATATCATTTTCATTGGGGTATTTTAGCTGTTCTGCTCATATATCTATATTTTATTTCTCATTTCAGAATTTGAATAACTGCTGTAATCTTTTATTTGCACTTGGCAGGGTATGTGACTGACTAATGCTCATACATGTGTGCATGAGTGTGTGTGTCTGTGTGTGTCTGTGTAGAAGTGACCCTCATGGAAGAAGTACTTGCCAAAGGGACTATAATTATGAAAGGAAAGAAAGAGAAAGCTTCCACAACATGCTTCAGGATTTTTCCAGGTCTAAACATCTGGTGAACGGATGCTAATAGGCAACTTGCTATTGAATAAAACATGTGCAAGGAAAGCAGTAGACTTTTCTTCCACAGATTTGAGATAGTATCTATCGTCCCTTGTTTAGGGACATATTTATTTCTTTTACACCAGTGTAAATAAGTACCATGATGTTTAGACGTATTGGAGATACCCATCTGGGTATTTTTTTTCAGGGATAACCACACATGGGAACTGAATAATGCTGCACATCACTAAGCTGTAACACTAATGGTGTGGGGGAAAGCCATACTGACTGGGTCAGGTTTTAGAGAATGCTGCTTTATATGGCTCTCCTGTCAAGCTATCCACTTGTCATTTGCACAGCTGCTGAAGGATGCTTTCATTCATCAGGTGTTTAAAAGCGGTAGTCCTTTGGAGGACAGTGATTAGTACAGAGGCTTGAAAATAAAACCTGGAGAAATGGGCTGGAGAGGAACTCTAATTCACGACTCCAGGAGATGGCAAAAACGTGGTAATCTGAGTCCTGTGCAACAATCTCATGGAGACCAATAAACGACATTCAAAACAACGGATACTAGTTTCAATCTCCTTAACAATACCTAAGAAAAAATTAAAAGCTCTCATTTGATGTCTGAACATTTCTGAACAAAATATCCATTTGATATTTTCTATCAGCTTTCTTCTTTTTCAGTTTTTATTTCAAATAATCTTTCAGTTGAAAGCTGTATTTTAAGCTTCCTAGATAAAGTGTATGATCTAATTAATTATCTGTCAGTCGCTCAATACAACAAAAATAACAATTTTTCAGAAAGATAAAAGAGTCATTTTCTTAAATTTCTGCTAACGTTTAATATAGGTAAATAAAAACCCTTAGTGGATAATTTAAACAAACACAGTGATGAAACATTGTTTGGGGAGTTTAGGAGTTTATCAGTCTACTCAGCTAGTAGAAATAATTTTGCTTTATCCTAGAAACTCTTGGTTATAAATATAACTCATATACTCTTTGGTATAAAAATACAATTTACTTGACGGGGCCCCTGGGTGGCTCAGTTGGTTGAGCGTCCGACTTCGGCTCAGGTCATGATCTCACAGTCCCTGAGTTCCAGCCCCACGTTGGGCTCTGTGCTGACAGCTCAGAGCCTGGAGCCTGCTTTGGATTCTGTGTTACCCCCTTACTCTGCCCCTCTCCCACTCATGCTCTCACTCTGTCTCTAAAAAATAAATGTTAAAATTTTTTTTTAAAAATACTATTTACTTGAAAAGTATACCATTGGACAAAACTTCATTAGTACATTTAGATATTTTAAAAACTATTTTCTATAAACAATTGTCATTGCAACATAAAACTTTTCTAAACATTGATCTTTTTTTAAATCTAAATTTTCAGAAAATGGTTCAATATAACAGTTTTAAACACATTTTAGAAATAATATACTAAAGCTCCACATTTATTTTTACTTCCATTAGTCTTAAGAGATTTTTTTTTCAATTCATTCTTTGCTGACAGATTCTTTAAAGAAGTTATGTATGTCTCCCACCACAATGTATATTATTGATAGTAGTCTTGTGACCACATACTCATGGTACATATTCATACCACATCTCATAACAGACTCTAAAGGCCATATATTGTACTGTGCATAATTCTCTCCAAAATAGTTATGATTTTATTGTATTATTTTCCATTCAAGAGACCACATAGTGATTCAAACTAGTGATAATGAAGCAGTTATTAGCAAAAGCACAATATTTAATTTTAATGTTATAATTGTTATTAATAATCATTTGTAACACACCTCAGAAGTGATCATGACATACCTGCATCATAATGCAACAGATTAAAAATACTACTTTTTAAAAAGTATTTACACATATACACAATTGATAATTGCGGCAATGGGAAAGAGCTTACTTTAGATATAGACATGCATTGGGCAAAGCTTGTAAACCTGTTGCCAAACTTTTAAGTTACATATCCCTGTTCTCTCAATTTTGTTTTTTAAAGTACAAACTATTAGGGAATGCACATTATAGGTGAATTTTTTTCAATGTCAATCTTACGATTAGAGATGATAACTAAGGAAAAATTCATTGGATTGAGATTTACTTTATAAAATAAAATATACACTTCCTTCAAAAAACACAGACATGCAGAAATAATAAAGATCCATTTACAGACAAAACTACTTAAAGGTGGACGCAAGGCTCTTCGCTGTACTTTATACTATATGCCCCGATACTCAACCTAGTACAAATTCTCCCTCCTCTGTAACATTTCCTCTTCCTATCTTCTATGATTATTTTCTCTCCTGTGTTCCTACAAGGCCTTCTGTTCGTGTCATCCTTTAGATACTTAATCTTGTACTACTTTATACTATCTCATATTATTATCATTAACTGTTATATATCCTTCCATCTAATTTTTGGGAGGGTGGATTGCTAAAGCTCATTTCCCTCAAGGAGTCCATAAACTCCTTCAAATCAGAGGCCTTTTGTCATACATCTTTGTTCATGAGTATATAATTGGCTAAGCTAAACAGTTGTGGTGTTAAATGAATGGTGTTAGAGACAGGTGTGGCCTTATAGCAATGCCAGTGCTGCATGTTATATCCTGTAAATCAAGGGTGGTATGATAGTCACAGAAATATGTATTTTAAGCCCTCTCTGATATAATGAGACATTTGGAAAGGCTATTTGTATGGATTTGTTTGATTGTTACATCTAGAATATCTAATTCATCCAGGTAAAACATAGTATATAGATATTAATCAAACATTTTTAAATGGGATGATCCTGAAATAATAGTTTGTACATTATCTAATGGCACATAGTTCTATATATCTATGGAAATATCACCCATTATCCTTAAGTATGTTTAACCAAATATCTTGTTATAATTATCCAGCTTTAATTGTTTTGTTACAATAGAAGTATATGTTCTGTTTTTCTATAGGGGATTATTAATTTGTATACTCATCAATTATCTAACATTCTAAACCACTGAGCTCAGTGGGATTACATTTTATTCAAATATATTATGTGTAAGTTTAAAAAGTGAATATGTACTTTATTTCAAAAGTGTTTTAATAGTTTGTTTTGTAAGACTAAACATTCAATAGATGGAAACCATGCATTGTTTGAAGGACAGACAGCACCACAAATTAAAATGATGCTCTTGGCCTCTTGGAAATGAAACCAAAGACATAATAGGTGTATGAGAAAAAAGTATTTTTTAGTAATTAAAGTTAAGACCTGGATTTTGTTCTCAGTTCTTTCCCCTACCAACCCATATTTTTTTTTATTTTTATAATTTGTGCTAAGAACACATTAAATAAGATTTATCCTATTAAAAGATTTGTAACTTTATAATACAGTATTGATAATTATAGGCCCCGTGTTGCACAGATCTCTAGAATTTGTCTCATATAACTGAAACTTCACAACTCTTTATTTTCTGCCAGTCAGCTCCTGCCAACTCTCATTCTGCTCTCTGCTTTTAGAAGTTTGATTATTTTAGACATCTTGTGTAAGTAGAATCATGCAGTATTTGTTCCTCTGTAACTAGAGAACTTCTGTTAGCATTTTTGCCAAGGCAGGTCTACTGGCAAAAACTCTTTCAATTTTTGTTTATCTGAGAAAGTCTATTTCTCCTTCACTTTTGGAAGATAATTTCCCACGGCACAGAATTCTAGATTGGTGGGTCTTTCTTTCAACATATTAAGTATTTCAGTCCACTCTTGTCTTGCTTGCATGGTTTCTGAGACAAGTTGGATATAATTTTAATCTTTGCTCCTCTATAGGTAGTGTTTTGTTCCTTTGGCTTCTTTCATGATTTTTTTCTTCATCTTTGTTTTTCTGTAGTTTGAAAATGTTATTCCTATGTATAGTTTTGTTATTATTTTCATTTTTCCTGCTGGGTGTTCTCTGAGCTTCCAGGGTCTTTGATCTGTGGTTTGGTGTATTAGATGAGTCAGGGAAGATTCATATCCATATTGTTACAAATAATTCTGTTCCTTTCTCTTTTTCTTCTCCTCTTGTGCTCCCATTACACATATGTTACACTTTTTGTAGCTGTCCCACAAAACTTGGTTATTCTTTTTTTTTTTTTTTTTTTTTTGCTTGCTTGTTGGTTTATTTGCTTCACTCTTGTTCTTTTTACTTTTTTAGTTTTTGGGAGTTTCTATTGATACATTCTCAAGCTCCAAATTCTTTGTGCAGTCATAATAACCCCATTAAAGACATTCTTCATTTCTGTTACAGTGTATTTGATCAGTAACATTTTTTTTTTGGATTTCAATCTCTATGCTTATGCTGTCTATCTGTTTTTACATGCTGTCTACTTTATTCGCTATCATCTTTAGACTGTTAATCATAGTTGTCTTAAATTCCTATTTTGATAATTCCAATATCCTGACATACCTGGTTCTTATGCTTGCTCTGTCTTGTCAAATTTTGTGGGGCTTTTTTTTTTTGCCTTTTTGTATGCCTTGTAATTTTGTTTCTTGGTTACTGCAAATGATGAACTCCAAGCAGAATTCCTACAAATGGGCCTTCAGTAACACATGGTGTGGTATTATGGGAGGAGAAGTGTTCTCTATTCCTGTGATTAGTTCTCAGACATCCAGTGAGCCTGTGCCTGTGTACATTGAATTTCACAAGTTTCTAATTTTTTTTCTTCCTCATTACGTGGGACAGGATTGGGAGAGTAGGCTGGACTTGGGTATTTCCCTTCTATCACAGGGAAGCCTAGAGACAGCTGAATTTGGTTGTTTTCCTTCCTGAGTTGTCAGCCTGTGATAATACCCAGCTGATCAGACTGCAGGTGACTAGTTTGGGCAAGACTTTTAAAGAACAGATCGCTCATGGGGGTCCTGTGTGTCTCGGTAGGTTAAACATCTGCCTGCAGCTCAGATCACGATCTGACAGTTTCAGGAGTTCAAGTCCCATATCAGGCCTTTTGCTGGCAGCACAGAGCCAGCTTGGGATCCCTTATCTGCCTCTCTCAAGGCCCTTCCTCCACTTGTTCTCCTTCCCTCCCTCCCTCACCCTCTCCTTCGAAAATAATAAACATTTAAAAAGTTAAAAGAATGGATTGCTCAGGGTTATTTCAATGTGATTCCTGTTCTCCTTATCCTGCCAGAAGCAGGAGGGTATTTTTTTCTCAGATATTTACTCTTAGGAACCCGGTCCAGCTCTTGGGGGCAAATCTCACAATGTTGTTAGGTGCTCCCTGTAAATGGGTTTCCCTGGAGTTTTCAACTCTCAGAATTGTTCAGTCTGAGCCTCTAGCAATTTATCAATTACAGTTTGAATCTTCCTTCCCCAGCACTGGTTTCACAAACAGCTTCTACTGCCAAACCTATGCTTAGGTAAAAACTATGATATGTGCCTGTTTCTGTAGTCTTGAAGTAGTTGTCCTGAGTCCTTCCCTCTTTTATAAATCTAAGGAGAGTTGTTGATTTTTAAATCTCTTCATCTTTTCACTTGTCGAAATGGAGTGGCAACTTCCAAATTCTTTGCACACAGAAATGAAAACTGGAAGTCGAAGGTTTGCTTCTGAGATGATGAAGTGGTTTAAAATTGACTGTAATGGTGGCATACATACCTGTGATTATAATACAAAAATTGAATTAACTACTTTACTTGGATGAATTTTAGGGCATAACTCTATCTCAATAATGCTATTTTTAAATGGTTAGTATGAATGCATTTTTGTTTGAAATTACTTTTCAAAATCCTATGTGATTTAAAAGGCAACTGCAAAAAGCTATAATAATAAATATTTTTTGATTGAAGCACAATGATAAAGGTAAGGATTGTGACAAAACAGAAAAGGAGAATGGAACAGATATATACATGAAAGTTTTTGTATACTGCGTAATATGTTATTAAAATGAACTAGAATCTTGTGATTGTAATCCTCAATGCAGCCACTTATAAAGTAATTCAAAATGTATAGTAAAAGAAAAATTAAAATGGTACTTTATGAGATATTTATTTAACACAAAAGAAGGAAGTCATATAGGAACTGTGGAACAAAAATATAAAAGCTATGTGGAAATGACAAGTTATATAAAGTAATAAAGAAAGCAACCTGTTGAATTTTAACATATAAATTTATTATGTATAACAACAATAGCACAGAAAAGTAAGGCAAAGGGAATAGTTATAAAAGAATGGCAATTATACATTACACATATCACTGTAATCAAATTAGCATAAACCAGAAGGAGATTTTGGTAAAATAAGTTGTATATTGTGAGCCCTACAGCAAACACTAAGATATTAAGTAAAAAGTATGTCATGAAAAAATCTTTAAAGGCATATATTCAGTTAGGACGAAATGACATTATCAAAAGGGAAAAAGAAGAAAAAATGAAATATGTAATAAAACAAAATGTAACATGGCAGATGTGTACAGCTGTCTCATAGTTATTATCTCAGGGGGAAGACAACTTTACCAACCAGTATGCAGTGTTTATGTACAGTTTCTTTTGTTTTAATCTTAGTTCACACATTTCCAAAGTTACTTATGCTTGCATTTTCCCCCTAATCCTCTAGAGAGATTAATTAATACATTTCTAAAATGGATACTTTTTTTTCTGCATTCCTTCCTTGGATCCTCTGGTCTCTTAAGTGATTACTATTTTTAAATTTTGGACTCCTTAAGTTTCATTCTTTGTATTTTCAAATTCCATGAGTTTTCACAAATTCAAAATATCATATGTCCACCATTGTAGTAATATACAGAATAATTTCACTGCCTGAAAAATCCCGTGCTATATCTATTCAGTCCATTCTTTCTCTCCCCCTCTAGTACTTCAACAACCACTGATTATTTCACTGTCTGTATAGCATTGTCTGTTCTCCATTGTCCTAAAATTGGAGAATAATATAACGTGGAGCATTGTCTGACTGGCTTATTTCACTTAGCAATTAAATTTAAACCTCTTCTATATACTTTTTATAAAATTGTAGTTCATTTTTTTCTTTTTATCACAGAATGTTTTTCAATTTTACAGATTAATACAGCTTTTTTTTTTTTTTATCCATTCAGCTATTGAAGATCATTTTAGTATTTTTGGATTCTCAGTGATTATGAAAAAAGAATAAGTTGCTATAAGAATTTGCATGTTTGGTCTTATTTTGGGCATAGGTTTCAACACTGTTGGATAAATACCTAGGAGTATGATTAGTTGACTGTACGGTAAGAATTGGCTACATTTTGTAAAAAAACCTGCCAGACGTTCTTCCAGAATGCCCATTTTGTATATTCACCAGCAAATGAGTGAAAGTTGTGTTTGCTTTGCATCTTTGCTAGTAGATTGAGATTGCATTGAATCTATACATCCGTAGTTAGAATTTAGCTATTCTAACATATGTGTAGTGGTATGTAGTTTATGTTGCATTTTTCTAGTGACAAATAACTTTGAGCATATTTTCATGTACTTGTTTTTCCTCTGTTGTCTTTAATGATATGACCACTCAGATAATTTGCTCATTTTTAAATTAGACTTTTTGTTTTTCATTTGTTGAGTTTCAAGAGTTCTTTGTATATTTTGGATATGAGTCCTTTATCAAATATGGTATTTTTACAAATATTCTTCTTCAGTCTGTTGGTTATCTTTTTGTCTTTTCATTATCTTAACATTATATTTTTTGAAGCAGAAACATTTCATTTCATAAAATCCAAATCAACTTATTTTTTTAATGGATCATGTTTTTTTGTTTTGTATCAAAAAATCATTGCCAAACGCAAGATCATAATATCTTATATTTTCATCTGAAAGTTTTAAAAGTTTTTGTTTTGTATGTAGGCCCTATGGTCAATAATTTTGAATTAATATTATGAAAGGTGTCGGTCTATGTCTACATTTCTTTTTTTTTTTAATTTTTTTTCATATTATTGTCCAATTATTTCAGCACCATTTGTTGAAAGAGTATCTAATCTCCATTAAATTGACTTTGTCCCTTTGTCAAATGTAAATTGGTTATATTTGTGTTGGTGTAGTTCTAGGATTTTTATTCTGTTCCATTTAACTGTGTCCATTCTTTTACCAATAAAATTCTGTGTTAATTATTGTAGCTTTATAGTGAACCTTGGAATTTGTGTGAGTGCATTGGCTTTCCTTGTCTACTTTAGTTTTGTATTGGGTTATCTTGTCTTTAGCCCTCCCATATAAACCTGAGAATCAGTTTGTAGATATCTACAAAATAGCATGTTAGGATTATGATTGAGATTTCATTGAATCTATAGATTAAAATAGGAAGATTTGACTTCTTACAGTTTTCTAATACAGGAGTACAGAATATCCTTCTATTTATTTATATATTATATTGTTTCTTTCATCAGAGTTTTGTAATTTGTGAAAATAGATCTAAAAATAAATGCAAATAATGTAGTATATTTATATTTAAGTATTCTAGATGCAGTGCTAAATAGTATTATTTTTATTTTCAAAATCCAATTGTTAATAATATATAGGAAGCAATTGAATTTTGTAAAATAACTTGGCATAGCACAAATTTGTTATAATAACTTATTAGCTTCAGGAGTTTTTTTATTGATACTTTAGGATTTCAACATAGACAATCATGTCATCTATGAACAAATGCAGTTGTACTTTTCCTTCCCAATCTGTATATTCTTTTTCTTTTTCTTTTCTTTTCTTTTCTTCTTTTTTTTTCTTTCCTTTTCTTTTCTTTTCTTTTTTCTTTCTTTTCTTTTCTTCTCCCCTTCCCTTCTCTTTTCTTTTTTCTTTTCTTTTCCTTTTCTTCTCTTTCTTTTCTTTTCTCTTCTTTTCTTTACTTTACTTTTCTTTTCCCTTTTCTTTTCTTTTCCTTTCTTTTCTTTTATCTTTTATAACTGCACTTGTTAACATTTCCAGTATGATGTTGAAAAAAGAGTGGTAAGATTGGATATATTTGCCTGTTCCTCATCTTAATTGAAAAGCATCTGGTTTCTACCATTAAGTATAATGTTAGCTGTGAGTTTTTTATAGGTGTTCTCTATCAGCTTGAAGAAGTTCCCCTCTATTTCTTGTTTGCTGAAGGCGTTTATCATAAATGGGTATTAGAATTTATAAAATGCCTTTAAAAATCTATTGATATGATTGCATGAATTTTTATTTAGCTTAATGTTATGATGAATTATATTAATTGATTTTTAAATATTGAACAAGCTTTGTATATGTGAAATAAATCCTATTTGGTCATAGTTTATAGTTCTTGTTATACATTTTTAGATTTGATTTGCTAATGCTATGTTGCAGATTTTTGCATCTTTTCATAAGATATACAGGTTAGTAGTTTTCCATTCTTGTAATATCCTTACTGGTGTCAGTATTAGGGTAATGTTGGTATCATAGAATGAGTCAGGACATATTCCTTCTGCTTTTATATTTCTGGAGGAGATTTTAAAGAACTGATTACCTTTTTTAAACATTTGTGAGAGTACACTGTGAAATCAACTGGGCCTGATGGTTTCATTTTGGCAGGGCATTAATTATTTTTGTTTGTTTTTTATTGTGGTAAGATCACTTGACATAAAATCTACCCTTTCAACTAACTTATATGTGTACCATATAGCATGGACAACTATAGGCATGATGATAAACAGCATGTCTCTATAACTTAATCATATTCATAACTGAAACTTTTAACTCATTGAGTAATAATTCCCTGTTACCATTTTCCCTTGACTCCTGGTAACCACTGTTCTACTCTCTGCTCCAAAGTATTTGACTATTTTGTATACCTCAAATGAGGGAAATCATTTGCTTTTCTATGACTGGCTTATTTCACTTAATATAATATCCTCAGTGTTCATTAATTTTATCACATATGGTATGGTAGGATTTCCATTTTTTAAAGGTGAATAATATTTCACTGTATGTATATACTACTTTTTTTCCTTTTTTTCTTTTTCAAGGAGGCACCAACATCTATTTATTAGTTATAGCTCAAAATGAGAAATATACAAATGCTACTTTTTCAATACAATTGTATACATACTGTATCTATTAGTCTCTTCAGATATCACAATATGTTCCTTTTTAAAAAAATTAATCATGTTTATTTATTTTTTAAAATTTACATCCAAGTTAGCATATAGTGCAACAATGATTTCAGGAGTAGATTCCTTCATTCCCATTACCCATTTAGTCCATCCCCCCTCCCACAACCCCTCTAGTAACCCTCTGTTTCTTCTCCATATTTAAAAGTCTCTTATGTTTTGTCTCTCCCCATGTTTTTATATTATTTTTGCTTCCCTTTCCTTATGTTAATCTGTTTTATATCTTAAAGTACTCATATGAGTGAAGTCCTATGATATTTGTCTTTCTCTGACTGACTAATTTCACTTAGCATAATATCCTCTAGATCCATCCACATAGTTGCAAATGGCAAGATTTTATTCTTTTTGATTGCCAAGTAATACTCCAATGTGTGTGTGTGTCTGTGTGTGTGTGTGTCTGTGTGTGTGTGTGTGTGTGTATATACCACATCTTCTTTATCCATTCATCCACGGACATTTGGGCTCTTTCCATACTTTGGCTATTGTCGATAGTGCTGCTATAAACATGAGGGTGCATGTGTCCCTTTGAAACAGCACACCTGTATCCCGTGGATAAATGCCTAGTAGGGGCGCCTGGGTGGCGCAGTCGGTTAAGCCTCCGACTTCAGCCAGGTCACGATCTCGCGGTCCGTGAGTTCGAGCCCCGCGTCGGGCTCTGGGCTGATGGCTCAGAGCCTGGAGCCTGTTTCAGAATCTGTGTCTCCCTCTCTCTCTGCCCCTCCCCCTTTCATGCTCTGTCTCTCTCTGTCCCAAAAATAAATAAAAAACATTGAAAAAAAAAAATTAAAAAAAAAAAAAAAAAAAAAAACAAAAACAAAAAACTAAATGCCTAGTAATGCAATTGCTGGATCATAGGGTAGTTCTATTTTTAGTTTTTTGAGGAACCTCCATACTGTTTTCCAGAGTGGCTGCACCAGCTTGCATTGCCACCAACAATGCAAAAGAGATCCTTTTTCTCCACATCCTCACCAACATTTGTTGTTGCCCGAGTTGTTAATGTTATCCATTTTGACAGGAGTCAGGTGGTATCTCCTTGTGGTTTTGATTTGTATTTCCCTGATGATGAGTGATGTTGAGCATTTTTTCATGTGTCAGTTGGCCATCTGGATATCTTCTTTGGAGAAGTGTCTCTTCATGTCTTTTGCCCATTTCTTCACTGGATTGTTTTTTGAGTGTTGAGTTCAATAAGTTCTTTATAGATTTTGGATACTAACCCTTTATCTGATATGTTGTTTGCAAATATCTTCTCCCATTCCACCAGTTGACTTTTAGTTTTGCTGATTGTTTCCTTTGCTGTGCAGAAGCTTTTTATTTTGATGAGGTCCCAATAGTTCATTTTTGCTTTTGTTTCCCTTGCATCCAGAGACGTGTTGAGTAAGAAGTTGCTGTGGCCAAAGTCAAAGAGGTTTTTGTCTGCTTTCTCCTCAAGGATTTTGATGGCTTCTTGTCTTACATTTAGGTCTTTCATCCATTTGAGTTTATTTTTGTGTATGGTGTAAGAAAGTGGTCTAGATTCATTCTTCTGCGTGCCACCGTCCAGTTTTCCCAGCACCACTTACTGAAGAGACCGTCTTTATTCCATTGGATATTCTTTCCTGCTTTGTCAAAGATTAGTTGGCCATATGTTTGTGGGTCCACTTCTGGGTTCCCTATTCTGTTCCGTTGATCTGACTGTCTGTTCTTGTAACAGTACCATATTGCATTGATGATTACAGCTTTGTAATATAGCTTGAAGTCTGGGATTGTGATGTCTCCAGCTTTCGTTTTCTTTTTCAAGATTGCTTTGGCTATTCAGGGTCTTTTCTGGTTCCATACAAATTTTAGGATTGTTTGTTCTAGATCTGTGAAGAATGCTGGTGTTATTTTGATAGGGATTGCATTTAATATGTAGATTGCTTTGGGTAGTTAAAATCGACATTTTAACAATATTTGTTCTTCCTATCCAGGAGCATGGAATCTTTTTCAATTTTTTTGTGTCTTCTTCAATTTCTTTCATAAGCTTTCTATAGTTTTCAGCGTATAGGTTTTTCACCTCTTTGGTTAGATTTATTACTAGGTATTTTATGGTTTTTGGTGCAACTGTAAATGGGATCGATTCCTTGGTTTCTCTTTCTGTTGCTCCATTATTGCTGTCTAGGAATGTAACCAATTTCTGTGCACTGATTTTATATCCTGCCACTTTGCTGAATTCATGGATCAGTTCAGCAGTTTTTTGGTGGAATCTTTTGAGTTTTCCACATAGCGTACTATGTCATTCTGCAAAGAGTGAAAGTTTGACCTCCTCCTGGACGATTTGGATGCCTTTTATTTCTTTGTGTTGTCTGATTGCTGAGGCTAAGACTTCCAATACTATGTTGAAAAACACTGGTGAGATTGGACATCCCTGTCTTGTTTCTGACCTTAGGAGGAAAGCTCTCAGTTTTTTCCCCTTGAGGATGACATTAGCTGTGGGTCTTTCATATATGGCTTTTATAATCTCGAGTATTATCCTTCTTTCCCTACTTTCTTGAGTGTTTTTGTCAAGAAAGGATGTTGTATTTTGTCAAATGCTTTCTCTGCATCTATTGAGAGGATCATGTGGTTTTGCCTTCCTTTTATTGATGTGATGAATCACACTGATTGTTTTGCAGATATTGAACGAGACCTGCATCCCAGGTGTAAATCCCACTTGGTTGTGGTGAATAATTTTTTTAATGTATTGTTGGATCTGGTTGGCTAATATATTGTTGAGGATTTTTGCATCCATGTTCTTGGGGAAATTGGCATATAGTTCTCCTTTTTAGTTGGGTCTTCGGTTTGGGAATCAAGGTAATTCTGGCTTCATAAAAAGAGTTTGGAAGTTTCCCTTCCATTTCTATTTTTTGAAACAGCTTCAAGAGAATAAGTGTTAATTCTTCCTTAAATGTTTGGTAGAATTTCCCTGGAAAGCCATCTGGCCCTGGTCTCTTGTTTTTTGGAAGATTTTTTTTTTTTATTACTAATTCGATTTCTTTACTGGTTATGGGTCTGTTCAAATTTTCTATTTCTTCCTGTTTCAGAGTTGGTAGTTTATATGTTTCTAGGAATTTGTCCATTTCTTCCAGATTGCCCATTATATTAGCATATAATTGCTGGTAATGTTCTGTTATTATTGTTTGTGTTTCTGTTGTGTTGGTTGTGATCTCTCCTCTTTCATTCTCAAGTTTATTTATTTGGATCATTTCCTTTTTCTTTTTGATCAAACTAGCTAGGGGTTTATCAATTTTATTAATTCTTTCAAGGAAACAGCTTCTGGTTTCATTGATCTGTTCTACTGTTTGTTTTTGTTTGTTTGTTTTGGTTTCAATACCATTAATTTCTGCTCTAATCTTTGTTATTTCCTATCTTCTGCTGGTTTTGGGTTTTATTTGCTGCTATTTTTTCAGCTCTTTAAAGTGTAAGGTTAATTTGTGTATCTGAGACCTTTCTTCCTTCTTTAAGAAGGCCTGGATTGCTATATACTTCTCTCTTATGACTGCCTTTGCTGCATCTCAGAGGTTTTGGGATGTGGTATCATTTTCATTGACTTCCATGTACTTTGTAGTTTCCTCTTTAACTTCTTGGTTAGCCCATTTATTCTTTAGTAGGATCTTCTTTAATTTCCAAGTATTTGTTATCTTTCCAAATTTTTTCTTATGGTTGATTTCAAGTTTCATAGCGTTTGGCCTAAAAATATGCATGGTATGATATTGATTTTTTTGTACTTGTTGAGGGCTGATCTGTGTCCCAGGATGTGATCTATTCTGGAGAATGTTCCATGTGCTCTGGAGAAGAATGTGTATTCCACTGCTTTAGGATGAAATGTTCTGAATATATCTGTTAAGTTCATCTGGTCCAGTGTGTCACTCAAACCATTGTTCCCTTGTTGATTTTCTGTTTAGAGATCTGTCCATTTTTGTAAGTGGAGTTTTGAAGTCCCCTACAATGATAGTATTATTATCAATGAGTTTCTTTATGTTTGTGTTTAATTGATTTATATATTTGGATGCCTCTACATTTAGAGCATAAATGTTTATAATTGTCAGGTCTTCTTGGTGGATAGACACTTTAATTACGATATAATGCCCTTCTTCACTTCTTGTTACAGTCGTTAGTTTAAAGTCAAGATTGATATAAGTATGACAGCTCCAGCTTTCTTTTGTCAACCATTAGCATGATAGATGGTTCTCCATCTATCTTTCAATCTGAAGTTGTCTTTAGGTCTAAAGTGGGTCTCTTGTAAACAGCATATAGATGGATGTTGTTTTCTTATCCATTCTCTTACCCTATATCCTTTAATTGGAGCATTTAGTCATTGATTTAGAGTGAGTACTGAAGATATGAATTAATTGCCATCATGTTGCCTATAGAGTTGGAGTTTCTGGTGGTGTTCTCTTTTGTCCTTTCTAGTTTGTTGCTTTTGGTCTCTTTTTTCCCCATCTTTTCTCCTCTCAGAGAGTCCCCCTTAAAATTTCTTGCAGGGCTGGTTTAGTAGTCACAAACTCCTTTAATTTTTGCTGGTCTTGGGAAACTGTTTATCTCTCATTCTATTTTGAATAACAGCTTTGCTGGATAAAGAATTCGTGGCTCCATATTTTTCTGATTCAGCACATTGAATGTATTCTGCCACTCCTTTCTGGCCTGCCAAGTTTCTGCAGATAGGTCTGCTGCAAACCTGGTCTGTCTTCCCTTGTAGGTTAAGGGCTTTTTTTCCCTTGTTGCTTTCATGATTCTTTGCTTGTCTCAGTATTTTGTGAATTTGACTATGGTATGCCTTGCTAATGGTTGGTTTTTGTTGAATCTAATAGGAGTCCTCTGTGCTTCCTGGATTTTGATGTCTGTGTCTTTCCCCAGGTTTGGAAAGTTTTCTGCTACGATTTTCACATAACTCTTCTACCCCTTTTTCTCTCTCTTCATTTTCTAAGACCCCTATGATTCTGATCTTGTTCCTTTTTTGTGAGTCACTGATTTCTCTAATTCTTAAATTGTGCTCTTTTGCCTTAGTATTCCTCTTTTTTCTGTTTCATTATTCTCCATAAGTTGGTCCTCTATATCGCTGATTTGCTGCTCTGCCTCATCCATCCTTGCCGCTGTGGCATCCATTTGAGATTGCAGTTCAGTTACAACATTTTATATTTCATCCTGACTAGCTTTTACTTCTCTTATGTCCACAGAAAAGGATTCTAATCTATTTCAACCCCAGCCAGTATTCTTATTATCGTGATTCTAAATTCTGGTTCAGATATCTTGCTTGTATCTGTGTTGATTAAGTCCCTGGCTGTCATTTCTTTCTCCTCTTTCTTTTGGGTTGAATTCCTTTATTTTGTCATTTTGAAGGAAGAAAAGGAATTAATAAGGTAGAAAAAATTAAAAGTAAGAAATAAAAACAACACACACACACACACACACACACACACAAAATCAAATAAATGATCCTGTATCCTAGGTGTATTTTGGTCTGGTTGTTGAAAGGAGTTTGATAGATTAGAGAAAAAGGGAAAGATAAGAAAAGAGAAAAAAATAAAAAAAGGAAAGCATTTGAAAATTTGAAAAAAATAAATACAATGAAATAGAATAAAATTTAATGATGAAAGTAAAATAGAATTTTAAAAATTTACACAAATGTAAAATATATATACAAAAAAATTAAAGAATAATATTTTTAATAAAAATTGAAAATAAAAGTATTTTTTTCTCTTTCAGCTGAGTTCTGTTGTTCATCCTGTTCAGATTGTTGTGTTAATTCTCAAATCAGTTTTCTAGGTGTGCAGGATGGTTTAGTGTTGATCTGGCTGTATTTCATGGATGCAAGATGCAAAAAAGACTTCCATGTTGTTCCACCATCCTGGCCCCTCCCTCCCTACATTTTCTTTATGTATTCATCCATAAATAGATATTTAGGTTGTTTCTTCTCTTGGCTATTGTGAACAATGCTGAAACAAACATGGAGAAGAGAAGATACCACTGCAAGATTCTGATTTCATTTTTTTTTTTTTGATAAATACTCAGAAACAAACATGGAGAAGATACTACTGCAAGATTCTGATTTCATTTTTTTTTGATAAATACATTGCTAGATAATATGGTAGTTGTATTTTTAATTTTGGGGAACTACCAGAGTGTTTTCCATAATAGCTTTATAGTTGTACATTTACATTTACATTAATAGTGTACAAGGTTTTGATTTCTCAACATTTTCCCCAACACTTGTCATCTTTTCGTTTTTTATAATAGCCATCTAATAGGTGTGAGATGATATCTCCTAGTTATATCTCCTTTTAAATATTAATTTCCCTGATTAGCGATATTGACTATCTTTTCATATAATGTTGGCTATTTATATTTCTTCTTTAAAGAAATGCCTATTCAACTCCTTTGCCCAATTTTTATTGGGTTATATCTTTTGATAACAAAAATTTTATGTAATTAAAAAGAGTTCCCTATATATTTTGAATATTAACCTCTTATCAGATATATGGTTCATAAATACTTTCTCCCGTTCTATATGTTGCCTTTTTTTGAAGAAGCTTTTTAGTTTAATGTAATCCCACTTCTTTTACTTCTGTTGTGTATGCTATTGGTGTGATATCTATAAAATCATTGCCAAGACAAATGTCATGACGTTTTTCCCCTATGTTTTGTCCTAGGAATTTTACAATTTCAGGTTTATGATGTTCAAATTTTTAAACTATTTTGAGTTGATAACTATGTATGCTATAAGATAGTGGTCCAATTTCATTCTGTTGCATGTGGATATCCAGTTTTTCCAACACTATTTATTGAAGAGAGTATCCTTTGCCTATTGTGTATTGTAGACACTCTTCTTAAAGATTGGATGAGTGTGTATGCATAGATTTGTTTCTGGGCTTTTTATTCTATCCCATTGATCTTGATGTCTGTCTTTATGCCAGTATCATGTTGTTTTAATTTTGTGGCTTTGTAAAATATGATGGAATTAGGACATGTGATACCTGTACCTTTGCACTTATTTCTTAGGGTTGTTTTGGGTATCCAGGGTCTTTTTGGTTCCATATGAAATTTAGTATTTTTTGCTATTCTTGTGGAATATGCTTTTGGGTTTTTGGAAGTCACTCTAAATCACTCTAGATAGAATGGCCATTTTAACATATAATGTCTTCCAATCCATGAATATGGGGTGTCTTTCAATTATTTATGTCTTATTTAATTCTTTCATCAATATAATGTAGTCATCAGTGTAGAAGTGTTTTACCTCTAAATTATCCCTACATATTTATTATTTTTATGCTATTGTTAACAGGACTTTTTATTCTTTCTTTACTTATTTATTTATTTTATTTTTTGTTTCATTAATATACAGTATTTTATTAGTTTAAGGTGTATAGTATAGTGATTCAACAATTCCATACATCACTTGGTGCTCATGATGACAAGCATACTCCTTAATCTTCATCACCTATTTAATCCATCCCCCCTTTCTGATAACCATCTGTTCTCTATAATTAAGAGGCTGTTTATTAGTCTCTCTCTCTCTCTCTCTTTCTCCCTTTTCTCATTTGTTTTGTTTTATAAATTCCACATATGAGTGAAATCATCTGATATTTGTCTTTTTCTGACTGAGTTATTTTGCCTAGCATTATACTTTTTTAGCTCCATTCATGTTGTTGCAAATGGCAAGATTTTATTCTTGTTTATGGCTGAATAATATTTCATTGTATGTATACACTTCTTAATACCTCTTCTCTTTTTCTAGTCATCTTATTGATGGGCACATGGGCTGCTTACATAATTTGGCTATTGTAAGTAATGCTGTTTAAACATGAAGGTGCATGTATCACATTGAATTAGTGTTTTTGTTCTTTGTGTAAATACCTAGTAGTGCAATTGCTGGATTGCAGACTACTTCTATTTTTAACTTTTTGAGACCTCCATACTGTTTTCCAGAGTGGCTGTACCAGTTTGCATTCCCACCAAGTGTTCAAGAGGATTGTCTTTTTCACATTCTCACCAACACCTGTTGTTTCTTTTGTTGCTGATTTTAACCATTCTGACTGATGTGGGGTGATATCTCATTATAGTTTTGATTTGCATTTTTCTGATGGTAATTAATGATGCACATCTTTTCATGTGTCTGTTGACCGTCTGGATGTCTTCTTTGGAAACTTGTCTGTTCATGTCTTCTGCCCATTTTTTAATTTGATTATTTGCTTTTTGGGTGTTGAGTTTCATAAGTTCTTTATATATTTAGATATTAATCCTTTATAGGATATGTCATTTGTAAATATCTTCTTCCATTCCGTAGGTTGTCTTTTAGTTTTGTTGATTATTTCCTTTGCTGTGCAGAAGTAGTCCCAAGAGTATATTTCTGCTTTTGTTTCCCTTGCCTCAGGAAACATATCTAGAAAAATGTTGCCTTGGCCAATGTCAGTGAATTTACTACCTGTGCTCTCTTCAAGGATTTTTTTAGTTTTAGGCCTCACATTTAAGTCTTTAATTCATTTTCAATTTATATTTTTGTGTATAGTGTGAGAAAGTGGTCCAGTTACTTTCTTTTGAATGTTGCTGTCCAGTTTTCCCAACACCATTTGTTGAAGAGATGTTTTTTTTTACCATTGGATATTCTTTTCTGCTTGTAGATTAATTGATGATATAGTTGTAAGATTATTTCAGGGTTTTCTATTCTGTTATATTGTTCTATGTGTCTATTTTTGTGCCAGTGCCATACTGTTTTGATCACTGCAGCTTTGTAGTATAACTTGAGTCTCCAGAATTGTGATGCCTCCAGTTTTGCTTTTCTTCTTCAAGATAGAAGATAGCTTTGCTTTTCTTCTTCTTCTTCGACTGTTTCAGGTATTTTGTGGTTACATACAAATTTTAGAATTGTTAGTTCTAGTTTTATGAAAAACACTATTGGTATTTTGATAGGGATGGCATTAAATGTGGAGAATGCTTCAGGTATATAGACATTTTAACAATACTTGTTCTTCCATCCCATGAGCATGGAATGTCTTTCCATTTCTTTGTGTTGTCTTCAATTTCTTTCATCAGTGTTTTATAGTTTATGGAGTATAGGTCTTTCACCTCTTTGGTTAAGTTTATTCCTAGGTATCTTATTATTTCTGATGCAATTGTGTATTGACTGTTTTCTTAATTACTCTTTCTGCTGACCACTACTGATGTATAGAAATGCAACAGATTTCTGTAGATTAATTTTGTATCCTGTAATTTTACTGAATTTCTTTGTTTCTTTTACTGAATTTCTTGATCTGCTTTTTTTTGATTTTTTGTGCATTTCTGTGCCTTTCTGGATCTGGATATATGTTTCCTTCCTCAGATTAAGGAAGTTTTCAGCTATTATTTCTTCAAATAAATTTTCTTCCCTCTTTTCTCTCTCTTCTTCTGCAACTCCTATAATACAATTCTTATTACATTTGATAGAATCACTGAGTTCTCTAAGTCTGTTCTCATTTTGCACACTTCTTTTCTCTCTTTTTTTCAGCTTAATTACTTTTCACTACTCTGTCTTCTAGGTCATTATTTGTTCCTCTGCTTTTTCCATTCTTCTTTTTATTCCATCAAGCATGGTTCTCACTTCATTTATTGAGACCTTTTTCTCTGCTATGCTATTCCTTATCTCTGTGTTAAGGGTCTCACTTGTGTCTTTCACTCTTTTCCCAAGCCCAATAAGTATCCTTATGATCATTGCTCTAAATACTCCGTCAGGCATGCTACTTATATCTGTTTCACTTAGATCTCTGTCTGTGGCCTTTTCCTGTTCTTTCCTTTGAGAAAAAAATTTCTCTACCTTCTCATTTTTTCTGAGTCTGACCTGTTTATTTATGTTGAAAAGTCAGCTACATCTCCTGTTCTTGAGAGTAATGGCCTTATGAGGAAAAGGTCCTCTATTGCCTGCTGTGTAGTGTCCCCTGTTGCCCAGGTCCTGGCCATTCCAAGAGTGCCTCCAATGTGTATAGCTATTTCATCCTTGCCACTTTATCCTTCAGAGTAGTCATCTGCAGAGATATTCTTTGCCTATTGTGAGTAGTGTTTGGTCCCTGGCCTGAATGTGGTGTATTTTAACTAGGTATGCTCTGCTCTGCTTGTGAAATAAAACCTGCCACAACTATTGCCAGGACCAAGGCTTTGTAAAATTCCAGAATTGGGAGACAAGGTATGAGCAGAGATTTGAACTGGTCTTCTGGGAGAGCAGGCCCACCATGCTGGGATTGTCGCCAGCAAGACTGGGAAGGTGATTCCACTGTAGAATGGGGAGAGAGAACATGGATGTAAGCAAGTTAGGAAGGGAGTGTTGCCACTGTGCTGGTTCCCACAGGTGGTCCTGTGTTTATGCTGAGGGGTGGGGGAAGAAAATGGCTCTGGCCACTTCCATTATTCCCTGAGGGGGTCTCTCCCTAAAGACGGCCTTTCTGGGATATACTCCAAGGTGAGCAAATAGTCTCCCCACTATGAGTCTGAGGTTTCCTTCAGATTACTGTCTCCACACTGTATGTCCACAGGCTGCTTACCTGCCTTTTCTCCAAGACCAGCGTAATGCCCTCTGGAATCTATCCTTGCCAAGCCTTGACCTTTAATATTCCAGGCTTTTAGTCCTGCTCATTGCCAAAAGTCATGAAATTTGGCTCATCTTACTTTCCAAGTCAATTGCTATAGGGATTTGTTTCCTTGTGCACCCCCCTGTGTGTTAGTCTGTCTCTTGCCCTTTTCCATAACAATGGCTCCCTCCCTACTGCAGTGATCAAGATCTGTTTCTCTCCCAAAATTGCTTCTCTGTAATTCTTACCTTCTTTAATGTGGACTTTTTACTACCTTTCATTGTGGCATTTGTTCTATCAGTCTTCAGGTCAGTTTTGGGTACTTAGGAATATTTGATAATTGTCTACTTGTATTCATGGGAGGAGGCAAGCCTAGTGTCCACTTATTCCACTGTCATTGTCCTACCCCCTCCCTGGGATTTTTTTCTTATTGCCCTTTTCATTTTGTGTGTCTTAGTATATCAAAATGCAGCAAGGCATTAAAATGTTGATTTTGTATCCTGAACTTCACTGAATTCCTCTATTAGTCATAATAATGTGTGTGTGTGTGCCTGTGTAATCTTCAAGGTTTTCTAAATACAGATTATTTTAATCTTTCTCTGATTTATATACTTTTCATGTTTAATTTGAAGGAGTGTCAAGAACTTCCTATTCTTCACCTGGTTGACAGTGCTCCTCCAGCAGAACATTAAATTTCAATTCAAATTTTAATATGTGTGATGAATAAGTATATTCATATGATCTATTTTCCTCATAGGATTTGATAATTTGTGTTTTGAAAGGAATTGTTTCATTTCATCTATGTTATAAAATTTATGGACATTAAGTCGTTCAAAGTATTCCTTTATTGTCTGTTTAATTGTGATTAGTGAGAAAGTTTCCTCTTTCTTATGTGATACTATTCCTGTCTTCTTTCATTTTATCTTGATTGGTTTGGTTGGAATTCAATCTATTTTATAATTTTTTTTAACGTTTATTTTTTGAGACAGAGAGAGACAGAACATGAACGGGGGAGGGTCAGAGAGAGAGGGAGACACAGAATCAGAAGCAGGCTCCAGGCTCTGAACTGTAAGCACAGAGCCCGACATGGGGCTCGAACTCACGGACCACAAGATCATGACCTGAGCCGAAGTCCGACACTTAACTGACTGAGCCACCCAGGCACTCCAATCTATTTTATACATCTTTTCAGAAACCCAGCTTTTATATTTGATTATTTTTTCTTATTTTTTTCTGTTGCTGTTTTTAATTTAATTGATTACTGATATATTTATTATGTTTTTCTTATTTGATTTGTGATTAAATTGTTTTTCTTTTCCAAGTTTCCTAATTGTAAATTTAGAGTATTAATTTTCACATGGAAACATGGTGAGGTGGGTAGAGAAGTTATTGTCTAAAGCTTTGATTCCTAGGCTCCTATTTTCTAGTTCTTTGACTAGAAAGAGGAAGGTTTTTTTCCCCCCATGCTTCCTGGCATATCCAGTTGTTACAAGCATAGGATATAAGAGGCTAAAGGAAAACTAAACCTTGGGTCTTTTCTCGGATCTCAGGTCTTGAGTTCTTGAGTCCCAGGTTTGTAGCTTGTCTGTCTTGTCTTGTCTTTCAGAAGTCTTCTTATGTCTGTTTTCTATATAATGTCTTGGGTTTATTGACTTAAATTATGGGAAGGATAGAGGAAAGTACATTTACTCCATCTCCCTGAGTAGAAGACTGGAAATGTATTTTTTAATAGAATGTTATATTAGCAACAAATGTTTGAGGACAAATGTTGAGGACAAATGTATGGAAGTAGACTTAGTATAGACTTCCACCCAATAAGAGGTGAAATAAAAACAGAAATGATCATTTAATTGTTGCAACTAACCATAGGACAAAATACTAGACTAACTCTTTAATAAATTGACTCTAAGGAAGTTTTGAACTACTAAACCTCTGCAAAGACCATACAATAGACACCACTGTGTGTGTTTTTATACTAGAAATATTAAACTTGAACTATATGTGCTTATGTGCATGCCAAAAGAAAGAACTAACTAAAGAGAGAAGAAATTAAAAAAAAAACCTATAATAATGTATGGTTAAAATGATTATATTAAAAATTGCTTCTTACTAGTTTTTAGTTTTATAAAAAAAATTTCACACTATAATTCTTCCACAAAAGTTACTTATTTTAATTGCCTCAAGTTGCATATGAATTACTTCATTTGGTCTTTAACTCAAGAAACAAAAATTGATTCTGGTACTAATGGAAGAAATGGTTTTAATTAGACTTGTTAAGAGCAGAATGCCAGTCTCTGTCGTGATGCATTCTTAAGCAAAATTTAAGATTAATGTTGGTTATAAATTATTTTTACTTGTTTTTCTCATTTTGAAATCTAGTCAGTGCTTATCTGAGTCACAATTTTTATAGTGCTGAATAGTTTCTTTTCTTGTGTTACATTAATGAACTTTATATTTATGGAAGAATGAATTATCTGCTATACATTCATCTAGGAACTAGAAAGTACTAAATTTGTTTTAAAAGACCCTAAGCAGCTCTTCAAAAGCATTTATTTTATTTTCACATTTGCAAAGAAACTTTATCTTACATTGCCACTCAGTATTTGTATTATACATACACTCATACATATATACCTACATATGTGCATAAACACATATAAAGCCATGCACCAAGAAGTAGCATAACAGATAATCAAAGGAAAAAATAAAATAGTAAAAATAACATTGGTATAGTATTTATCCTAGAGTCAAACAATCTGTAAAATCTCAGGGCTCCTTAAGAAAGTGTCACTATACAAAAGTATGGTAATATTATTAACATTAATGGTATAAGTCACAAGGAAATATTTAAACAAGTTCAGCATATATTTTTAATAAATTAATGCAAATTCAGTTAATTTTGTGTGAAATAGTTTTTTTTTCCCACTTTGTCTTATTCAAGAAAAAATTCTAAGTAACCATATAAAATTCAAAACACCATTAGTTAAACTAAGGGAAAATTACATTGAAAAACATACTTGGCAATAAACTGAATCTAGGAATTAATTTTAAGTGCCAAGTGTAATAACCTTCACTATATATGTATGTATGTATGTATGTATGTATTTACTTTTCTATTTAACTTCTTTTATTTTTGTATCTACTTATATTGTTTATTTTTCTTTTACAGTTTGTTTTTAACTTTTGTACTTTAACAGGATCAATATCAAGGTCAATTGAAGTTATTTGATAAATAATTTATTTTTTATTTATTTATGTTTTTAATGTTTATTTTTGAGCAAGAGAGAGGTTTGCGCCTGCACACGAGTGGGGGAGGGGCAGAAAGAGAGGGAGACAGAATCCCAAGCAAGCTATACACTGTCAGCACAGAGCCTGATGCAGGGCTGGAACTCACGAATTGTGAGATCATGTCCTGAGCTGAAATCAAGAGTTGGACTTTAACTGACTGAACTACCCAGGCGCCCCAATAAATATTTTAAATAGGAAGTTGTTAGTTCCTTGATTATACTAGATGAAATGTTTATTGCTACACTTAGATTTGAAAGTTTGATAGGGCATAAAGAATACTTAAGCATTTATATCTTTATTGCTCAACAATGCACATATATGTGCATATGTTGGAATGCCATTTATATTCACTAATGTAGAAATATTTTCAAAGAGATAGTCTTATTAATCTAATTATGAAATAAAGAATTTTTTTCTCTGTCCTACAAATATACCCCCGTTACTATGATGCAAAAAAGTTTATATGTAAACAGATGGTGCAACTTATTTTAACTGAATCTAAATTGTCCCTATTATATAACAGCACCTAATCTCTCTTATCTACTTTCGAATGATTACATTTGTATTTACAATATGAGTGAATATTTCTCCAGATTCCTTGTGTAAATTATGGCATACTTATATATAAAATAAAAATGATATCTGCCTTAATAACTTATAATCTATGCTATCTTTAAACAATCTGGTTTAGTACTTAAGGCTTGATTGAATTAGGAGGAATAGATGCTGATGAGAAGGCTTCTCAATCATGTTTCTTGTTTGTTTTCTAAAAGATAAGCTAAATAGCTAGAAAATATAGAACACTCCCAAGAGTTTAGAGAAACCTTAATTCATATCTCTAGTGTGCAATAAATCTCTTCTTGGAGCACATTTATTTCTTTTATCAAACAAGGCTTCACATAATGGATGACATTGGTATAAAACAGTGACCATGTTGTGACAGACGTTGCTAGGTACAGGAGTCATCTCAGTGATGAAGAGAAGAGAGACCCAGGATAGCACAAGTGCCGAGGACCTGAAGACTTTAAAGAAATAATTTTCATTTAACTTTGAGAATGATTTGGGTCTTTATAAAAGTACAATATCTCCCATTGATACAAGCTTGAGAAAAGATGAATAGGCGTTAAGAAATCTTTCTTAACAACATCAGCATGAGCCCTGCATCAAGAGCTACAGTCCTTCTTTTACAGGTGTATGAACAGGTTTTTTCTCTTATAAAAGACTGCTTTTCTTAGCTTGTGTGCATGTGGGTGTTATGATAAGGGGAGAGGGAAGGGGAAAAGAACTTGAATAACGATAAATTTAGCCTAATTTAGTGACATAATGTCACTTCATCTTTGATTTCTTTCTCTGCTTTGGCCTTAAGCTGCATTTATAGTACCTATAGTTAAGCCTCTAAACTTTTAAAAGTTCAATTTAAAAAAAAAAAAGAGAAAAAAAAGAGTTGGTGCTGACCTTCAGTGACTAGGGTAATGGATTCTTAGCCTTAAAATCTCAGTCTCTTGAACAGAGTTCAGTTCCTGGCACTTTGTTCAAAACAGTATTACCAGGAAAAAAAAAGAAAGAAAGAAAGAAAGAGAGAGAGATCTTTCTAATGATAAATTTAGCTCAGGGCATCTCCCAGTGCAAGCTCAAATGTGACAGAAAGGGGCACCGTGCCTCTTCCTATTGACTCACTAACTGCTCCAGAATCATGCAGTTTCTAAAGCAGGAGAAACTTGTCAAGATGATCCATGGTCCATACTTGGCTCACTTCTAAGCTACTATTAGAAACAAGAAAATTACTCTCATCCCGGAGACAGAAAAGAACCAACACACAAGAATGTGATTCAAGCCCACAATGTGTTGAAAGGAAAGTAAGGTTTTGGATCAGTAGTTTTGGAGAATATTGTCATTTCTGTGCTGCCAGTTTGGGAAAATTGTAGCATTTTTAGCAGGCATGCAAAATAATATGTGGAATATATTAGTCTTTTCATCAAAAAAAGAGGGAAAACTGAAACTTATGGCTGTAAACACTTTCCTGTAACAAATACCATTCAGCTATATTAACTGTGTAGTACAGAAAAATCCCCCATTAAATAATGTTTGCTCCAGGGTGGAAAAGACAGGAAATATTTTCACAGTTGCTTGCATTTCTAAGGGTCATTTAATTGGACAGACTATGTAAAAATTATTTTGAAGACATTATCTAAGTTAAATACAGGCACAACTTATAGATTTGAGTGAAATACCTTTTAAGATTGAGGCCGTGGAATTCGTTGCTTAAAGCAATCGCCTGACGGATTTAAAACCTAAGGTAATTGAATGGTGTGAGTGTACTTAAAATAGGAAAAAGAAGAATTGGCTCTTTCAGTAAATCAAGGTGAAGAAATTATCCATAAATGATAAACATTTGATAATGTCTGAAAGTCCCCAGAAAAAGGATTGCCTCACTTCAGGATCAGAGAGGGAAGTCAAATCTATAGAAACTTGCATTCTGAACACAAAGGTCTATGTTGATCAACACCAGCAGTGGGCTCAAAAGGTCCCAGGTGAAAATCCCCAAAGGGCAGAACCAAACTGCCACCTGAACTAGTAGTGGATAAAATTGTATTTTGCATGTTTTGTGCTGAAACCCTTTAAATAGTCCAGAGTCTGGCAGTCAGGGATGAAGGGAGCCCTTGGATGTGTATACTTTGGATTGTAATTTTTTCTCTAATGATACTTTACTACTCTGGGTTTAGGTTAGAGAAGTTTGGTTTTGGAAGTTCTTGTAGATATGAGCATTGTCTCAACTATTCCCTTTGGAATAAACTATAACAATCAATGTCAACATGCCATTTGGGAAAGTGACCCTCTTTTCTTTTTGGCAACACTGTTACCAAACCCCTACAATAAAGGATAAAAAAAGGGAATCACGTATATAAGCCATTAATATTTTCTTGAGATGCATGAAAAAAAAATTCACTTGCCAACACTGGTTTGTAAGTTAAATGCAATAAAGTATGTTAAATCCTATACTTGTAAATATGGAATAAATTAAAATGTTTCAAATGTCAATGCAATGGAGAAACTTATGGAATACATGCACATATTTTGATAGGGATGTGGCAATCTAGTTTGAGTATATTTAATCAAAGAGAAAGTAAGCAGGGTGACATCAACATCATGGCAAAATAAAACCTCCCTAATTTTTGTCCCTTACCAACAAAAATTCAGCATAGATCTACAGACCAAAGTGCCTTTGAGGGATCTGTGGGATTCAACAGGAAATACCAAGGGACCCAGGGGAGTGTTACCAACTCACTCATCAGAAAATAGGCAGACAGATTTCAGTGCAGGCTATGGACACTTCAGTGGCAAATAAACCAGCTCTGGCCTGTCTGCCATGGTACTGGAGCTCCTGAAGAACACTGACTTAAATAGTCACTCCAACACGAGAGATTTTGTGAATGTCCAATTTTCTAAAAGATATTCCAGAATTGCATGAGATAAAAAAAAAAAAAAAGACTTTGGATGTATGGCAGTAAGTAAAAGGAACATTTTGATTTTGCACATCACCCATGCCCCCAAAGATGGCACACCTTAGAGCCAAGAAAGAACTTCCTTGGCCTGTGATTCATTCCACAAGGAGAAAGGGGGAACATGTGAGTGGACACCTACTTTTCCCAATTATGTGGGACAGTGACAAAGGGGGTCATTTCATTCTCATCTTATCCAGAGAAGGCTGATAAGCTTAAAATTCTGCCACAAGAGGAAGCAAGAAGTGTGGAACAAGTTCAACTGTGGAAGGTTTGAAAAAGTCTTTGAATTTCCATCAAGGCTGACAGAAGTTATTTCTTTGCAAATGGCAGTTAGTGAAGACTGGAGGAGGTGATTACTCTTTCACATCCAATATAGCAACACAAAACTACAAGGAATGTAAGAAACAAGGAAGCATGATGCCACCAAAGTATCACAATAATCTTTTGGTAGCTGAAATAAAAAAAAAACAAAACAAAAACAAAAACATAAAGATCTCTGATTTAACAGATGAAGAGATCAAAATAGTTGTTTAAGGAAATTCCACAAGCTAAAAACAAATAAATGGACAAAAAACAAACCATAGAAAGATAATTCAATGAAATTAGAGAGAAAACAAAATGAGAAGTTTAACAAAGAGACAGAAATCATAAAAAGGAACCAAACAAATTCTGGAGTGGAAGAATACAATGAATGAAATGAAGTTTACAGTTAGAGGCATCAATAGCAGTCTTGATTAAGCAGAAAAAAGAATCTGTAAGATTGAAGATAGGAACTTTGAAATAACCTAGTTAGAGGAAAAAAAAAACATAAAAGGATGAGAAAAAAGTAAAGAAAAACCTTCATAAGCTATGGGATATCATCAAAAGGATCAATTTACAAGTCACTCAAGACCCACAAGGAGAAGGGAGGGAGAAGGGGGCAGAAAGCATATTTAGATAAATAACAGCTAAGAATTTCCCAGATCTGGGGAGAGATTTGGATATTCAAGTTCATGAAGCTTATGTAGGCCACCAAGCAAACTCAAACTGAATACATCTTCTTGAAGGCACATTATAATAAAACCATCAAAAATCAAAAAGAAAATTAGAATCTCAAATGTAGCAAAAGGGGAAAAAAACTAATTACTTATAAGGAAACCCACATAAAGCTATTAGCAGATGTTTTTAGCAGAAAACTTACACATCAGGAGTGAGTGAGATGATATGTTTAAAGTGTTGAAAGAAAAAACTGCCAACCAAGAATACTATGTACAGGAAAATAATGTTCCAGAAATGAAGGAAGATAAAGACTTTCCCAGACAAACCAACACTAAGGAATTTCAACACCACTGGACATACATTACAAGAAATGCTGAAAGGAGTTATTCAAGCTGAAATTTAAAAAAGGTTAATTATTACCATGAAAATATAATATATACTGGTAATGCTAAGTGTATACTCAAATTCTGAATAATGTAATCCTGTAATATGATCATGTGTTAATTACTTAATCATAGTATAAGGTTTAATGGACAAAAGTATTAAAATATAGTTACAATTTTTTTTAAATAAATATACAGCATAAAAAGAGGTAAATTGTGAGATAAAAAGTATAAAAAGGGGGAGGAATAAAAGGATAGAGTTTTTGTATGTGATTGAAGTTTGTTTTTAGCCTAAAATAAACTTCTGTATCTATATGGTATTTTATGTAAGACTCTTGGTAACTACAAAGCTAAAGCCTACAATAGGGTCACAAAAGATAAAGAAAAACGGATGAAAGCATATCTCTGTGGAAAATCAGTTCACAAAGGAAAGCAGTAAGAGGAAAAAAAAATGAGCAAAAGATTACAAAATAGCAAGAAAACAGATAATAAGATGGCATTATTAAATCCTTACCTGTCAATAATTACTCTACATATAAATGGTTTAAATTATCTAATAAAATACATAGAGACACTGGATGAATACAAAATAAAACCCATGTGTGTTGCCTCTGAGACACGCACTCCAGCTTTAAGGACACATATAGGATCAAAGGAAAGGGATAGAAAAAGATATCTTATGCAATCAGAAACCAAAAGATAACAGAGTTAGCTATACTTATAGTAGACAAAATAGATTTTAAGTCAAACAGATAACAAGACACAAAGAAAGTCACTATATAATGATAAAGGGGTCAATTCATCAAGAAGATATAACAATCATAAATATACAGTTGGCCCTTGAACAATGTGAGGATTAGGGACATTGACCCCTTGTACAATTGAAAATATGAATATAACTTTTGACTCCCCCAAATCTTAACTACTAATGGTCGACTGTTGACTGGAGGCCTTATTGATAACATAAACAGTTGGTGAACATATACTTTACATGTTATATGTATAATATACTATATTCTTACAATAAAGCAAGCTAGAAAAAAGATAATGTTACTAAGAAAATAATAAGGAAGAGAAAACACATTTACAACACTATACTGTATTTATAAAATCATCTGCCTATAAGGGGGCTCACACAGTTCAAACTTGTGTTGTTCAAGGGTAAACTGTATATGCACACAATATCAGAACACCTAAATGTATTAAAGTCTAATACTAACAAATCTAAAAGGAGAACTAGACAATAATACAAAATAGGATAGAACTGTAATACCCCGATGTCAACAATGGTTATATCATTAGAAAATCAAAAAGGAAATATTGGACTTGAACCATACTTTAGACCAAATGGATAAAACAGATGTAAGAAAAAGATTCCATCCAACAGCTGCAGAAGACATATTATCCTCAAATATGGAACATTCTGTAGGATAGATTACATGTTGGGACTTAAAACAAGTCTTAGTCAATGTAAGAACATTGACATTATAGCAAGTATCTTTTCTAAACAAAATGGTATGGAAATAAAAATTGGTAACAGGAGGAATTCTGGGAAATTCAAAAATATGTGGAAATTAAATAATACACTATTAAGGAACCAATACATCAAATAAATCAAAAGAGGAAAAAAAATATTGAAACAAATGAAAATGAAACCACAATATACCAAAATCTGCAAAGGCAGTCTAAGCAGGAAGTACATAGAGACAAATATCTACATTAAGAAAAAGAACAATCTGAAATAAACTAATTTTACACTGCAAGAAACTAGAAAACAAACCAAACAAAACAAACAAAAAAACAAATAAAACCCTAAATCCAAAGTTAGAACAAGGAAGGAAATAACTAAGATCAGGAAAGAGAGAAATGTAATAGAGGCTCTAAAATCACTAAAAATTATCAACAAAACTATGAGCTGTATTTTTAAGATAAACAAAATTGGCAAACCTTTAGAGAGCCCCTCCCAAAAAAAAAGAGAGATGATTCAAATAAATAACATCAGAAATGAAAGAGGAGACATTAAAACTGACATGACCAAAATACAGAGGTTCCTCAAAAAATTAAAAATAGAACTGCCATATTACCCAGCAATTTCACTTCTGGGTGTATATAAAAAGTAAATGAAAACAGTACCTCAAATTGATGTATTTCCTCCCATGTTCATTACAGCATTGTTCACAATAACCAAGATATGGAAACAACCTAAATGTCTGTTAACAAATGAATGGATCTGTGATCCACATCTTACAAAAGAAAACATGAGTTATATGTGTGGGTGTATGTATGTATTTATGTATGTCTGTGTTTATATAATGGAATATTATTAATCTGTAGAAAGAAGAAATTTCTGCCATTTGTGACAACATGGATGGACCTTGAGGACATTACACTAAGTGAAATAAGTCAGAGAAAGACAAATACTACATGACTCCACTTACAAGTGAATCTAACAAAGTTGAACTTGTAGATACAGAGAGCAGAGTAGTTGTTGCCAGAGGATGGAGGGTGTTGGAGATAAGGAGATGTTGGTTAAAAGTACAAACCTCTAGTTATAATACAGATGAACTCTGAGGATCTAATATATAGCATGGTGATTACAGTTGATGAAATTGGGTTATATATTTGAGGTTGCTAAGGGAGTAGATAGTAAATGTTATTACTACAAAAAAAGAAAAAAAGGGTAATTATGTGACATGATGGAGGTTTTAGCTAATGCTCTGGTGGTAACCATTTTTGCAAAATAGACATATTCCAGATCAACTTGTTGTACGCTATAAACTTACACAATGCTATATGTCAGTTATATTTCAATAAATCTAGAAAAATGTTAAAAACAAAAAGAAAAATAAATCTTTTTAAAAAATGTTTATTGATATTTGAAAGAAAGAGAGAGAGAGAGAGACATAAGTGCAAGCAGGGGCAGGGACAGAGAGCAAAGACAGAATCTGAAGCAGGCTCCGGGCTCCTAGCTGTCAGCAGAGAGCCCAAAACAGGACTTGAACCCATGAGCTGTGAGATCATGATCTGAGCCAAACAAAGTCAGACACCCAACCCACTAAGCCACCCAGGTGCCCCAAGTGTTCCCTATATTATTTGCAGAAAAATAAATTTCTAAAATAAAAGAAGTACATCTTCCTGTCTTTTCCCTTAATCTGTTTTATCTTTTCTAACAGCAAAACTTAATATATATACACATATATGTGCTCATATATATGCATATGTATGTGTGTATATATATGTATGTCTCTGCATTTAAATAAAAGTATAACATATCTTTTATCTAATCCTTAAATAATGAAATGCACAATGGACTTCTTTTTTTCCTCTCACATACAGATTATACCGAAAAGGATCATTTTATAAGCAACACTGAGAAAGTTAATATTTTAAAACTCCAAGTCAAATTTTAAAGTTAATGGAAAAAGTGTATCTTCAAAGTCAATGAAAAACAGCCTATTGCTATCTTTTCTTGGATAAGAATGTTAATATAGATTTATAATTTCTCTTTCGCATTTGATGTTCAAACAAGATTATAGAATTTCTGGCTGAAAATTAGTCCAGTGAACTGGCCTTTTGTTTTTCATCATATGAGATTGATGAGAAAGTGAAAAAAACAATACTTTCATGCTTGATCTTTGGGCAGTTAGAACCACATATTCAGGATAAGAAATGTAAAATATCAGGCTTCAGTCAATGCTCAATAATATTTCTTACTACTTTTCTCAGCTATTCATAGTTCATGTGATTGGCTGTGTTGAAAGGAATAAAAATTTCTGTTTTTAAGATTTCTTCAGAGCTACCCAAAGATAAATTCACAACATGTACTTATGAACTTATCATTGAGGTTTTTTATAGTGTGTTGAAAATTCTACTTAACTTTTTCATATGTTAACTTATAGCAAATAGAGTAAGTATGATAGTAAAAGGACGTTAGAGAATTTCAGTAACATATATGCAAACTCAAAATGTAATCTTAGTCATTTGGATGAAATAAGGTTAGCTTATAGTAAATAGCATATTAGAAAACAAATTAAATTACAGTTTGTTGGATAACTGTAAAATGCTTTATTTCACTTACCAGAGTAAACACATTATCTACCATGTTCTTGGCACTATGCTAGCCATTCACTGTAGAGTCATAAAAAATATTTCCTGACCTCATAGAATATATATTTTAATAGAGAATATAAATATTACTGAAATAAATATATAGATTAACGTGTGTCCATTGGGTAAAGAAATAGACAGGGTGCTTTAAGAAAACATAATAAATTTTGAATACAGAAATTTGAGAAGTTGCATTAACATAATGTTTAAAAGATGAAGAGAAGGAAAACTAAGTGAGTAGAGAGTAAGAATAGCAGGATAGAAACTTGAATTGTCAGAATATCTCCTGGAATTCTTATGGTGTTGAACGACAGAAATGATAAAAAAGAATGAAAAGAAGTAAGATTGCAGATCTAAGAAAGAGATATTTACAAGTATTTTAGTCCATAGGAAAGAGTTTAGATTAGAAACTCAGAAGAATAGACCATAAAGTATAATGTATTTTAGAAGTGAATAACTGTTTCAAAAACAGAGGATGAGCATAGAAAGAAGAAACGATAGGGAAGATATAAAAGAAGGAAGGGTGGAAGGGAGGAAGGGAGGAAAGAAAATGGGATGGGAATCTCAGGTGAGCTTTGAAGTTTACACACACATTTCCACTCTTATTTGCTAAAATACAATCATAGGGTCCTTATATAAATGCAACAAAGACCGGGAAACACTAGAAAGGGAAGAAATAAACTTGGTGATCAGCTGGTACATTCTGCCACGATTACCTGTTGCATCCTAGTTTGCAGCATTATTGTAGTCTTAAGAAAGATCTTATATCTCTTTTTCTCCAGTTGGCTCTGTCACTTCAGTCCCATTTTTTTCATATACATCTTCTTGATGAAGGTCTTTGTGTCTCTTTTTCATCACCCTGTATATAGACACATATCCATTTCATATAAAGAATATCTTCTGTGTTATATAATGAATATTCTCTATGTTATATATATCTTATGTAGTACATATATAAATATAAACACATGGTTTTTATTTAAGTATTTTTTTAAAGAATTTTTTTTAACGTTTATTTATTTTTGAGACAGAGAGAGAGCATGAACGGGGGAGGGTCAGAGAGAGAGGGAGACACAGAATCTGAAACAGGCTCCAGGCTCTGAGCAGTCAGCACAGAGCCTGACGCGGGGCTTGAACTCACAGACCACGAGATCGTGACCTGAGCCGAAGTCGGAGGCTTAACCGACTGAGCCACCCAGGTGCCCCCCCCCTTTTTTTTAAATAATTTTTTTTAACGTTTATTTATTTTTGAGACAGAGAGAGACAGAGCATGAACGGGGGAGGGTCAGAGAGAGAGTAAGTATTTTTAAGATAACAAACGAATTCAAAACTTAGCGCTTTAAAATAAAATAAATGACCTTTGATGTTTCCCATGTTTCTTGCAGTCAGTAGTTGCTGGGCCTAATCTGAAACTATCTGAAGTCCTAATTATTCCGAGTATTTTCATTCCCATCTCTCATTCTTGGGCTGAGATGGCTGGAAAGCTGTGAGCTGGCTGGTTAGCTTTGTTTCTCTTGAGAAGACATCTCCTCAGGGCTATTCTGGGCTTACCCAAAATGTCATGATCTTATGATGGGTTTCCTACCTAACAGTGAACTTTTCTCAGAGACCCAGCTAGAACCTGGAAGGTTTCTTAATACCCAGACTCAGAAGTCTCAGAATGTGAATTTTTTCCACATTCTTTTGGTCAAGAAGGTCACTAAATCTACAATTAAGTGTGGGGGCAAACTCAATTTACCTCTATTTGTGAGAAGTAGTATATGGATATGGGAAAGGAAGAAATTGATGGTGGTCCTCTTGGAAAACAGTTTTGCAACATATGTAACTGTAAATATGCATGTATATTATGTTCATAGCCTTCCACTATACTCTAAACCTTTTTAATCATTATTATTTTTCCAGTGACTTGTGTAGTGCTTTATGTTGAATGACTTATTAAAAATACCTACTTAACAAGTGCATATAGCAATGAAACATTAGTGAATATCAATGAACATATTTTGCAAAAATGTCAAGAGAATGATAAAGAAATAGCAGTGAAAGAAGTAAGAGACCTGGGGAAAATTATGTTTCCAAGTTGTTAAATGTCCTTCTCCACTAAATGAATAATTTAGAGAAGGTTTCATACTTCCTGCAGCATGAATGCTTGTTTCAAAATCTTTGTATTAAATAGTAGCAATAACTCATTCAACTACATGCAGTAATCTGACTGCTGACATCTTAGGTTCCAAGAAATAGAAAAATTAAAGTCATCACAGTAAACTAGGACAATTATAGTATTAAAATCAAGAAAAATATCGTTTTGGACTAAAGAAAGAGATCAAAAGTTGTTGGAAAGTTATTAAGGAATAATCTGAAGGACATGAAAGCTGTATCTCATAAAATATGATGAATTATGGATTTGTAAATGTATCTCAATATACCTTAAATATTTGCATGCAGTGATGAGTTCCTATAAAGATAATTTAAGAATTTTTAGCAATGATAACATGTGATGTCAAATAACTAGTTTATTTAATCTAAATAATGTACAGATTTTAGAAAATTTGACACAAAAATACGTCCAGTGTAGTTACATAATATCAAACATGTTATGTTTTGTGAAATTTAATTTTATAGATTTTAACAGATTTATAAAATTGGTTTATTTTTTTTTATAAATTTTTTTTAACGTTTATTTATTTTTTTGAGACAGAGAGAGACAGAGCATGAACAGGGGAGGGTCAGAGAGAGGGAGACACAGAATCTGAAACAGGCTCCGCTCTGAGCGGTCAGCACAGAGCCCGACGTGGGGCTCGAACTCACGGACCGCGAGATCATGACCTGAGCCGAAGTCGGCCGCTTAACCGACTAAGCCACCCAGGCGCCCCTAAAATTGGTTTATTTTTAAGGAAAGGGTAAATACAGTTCTTTCTAAATTGTTAAGTATAGAAAGTTGACCAAGCAGTGTCATCCTAGTGTTTGTAGCATGAAAAATTTTGAAATTATTTTGAATTTCAAGAATATAATGTTATGTAAATTTTCTAAATTTTAATTGTATCCAACAGTCTTATCAGGTATTAGATATTATAAAAACTTTGTTTTTCTAGAACCTGGTGTCAAAACATTTCACAAATAAAAAGAACCACAGAATCAGAAAATAAAATATAATTAAATAAATTTGTGATTAAATTTGTGATTCAAGATAAATTTGCATACTATACCATTTTAAAAATATTTTATTTATTTTGAAAGAGAAAGACACAAGCAGGGCAGGGGGAGAGAGAGGGGCAGAGAGAGAGAGAGAGAGAGAGAGAGAATCCCAATCAGTCTCCACACTGTCAGTGCAGAGTCCAGTGCAGGACTTGAGCCCACAACCATGAGATCATGACCTGAGCCCAAACCAAGAGTCAGATGCTTAACCCACTGAGCTACCCAGGCCCCTATTATGCCTTTTCAAAACTATCTACTTAACTGTCACTAATCTTAAAAGATTTATTTAAAACCATAGATAGCTTCATTATATAAAGTGATTAACCTGAATAACACTAGAGACAGATTCTACTTTAAGTTACCAGTTCTGGAGCATTTAATATTAACCAATAACATAAAAATAGTTAATATGTGTCAATCATTTTATAGATATTTAAACTTTTGGCAAGCTGTAGAGTCGAAGCATTTCCAAATCTTAGTACACATAATTAAATATTGCGTATAAATCTGCTTCTTACATGTAAAATATGTATGGAACATGTTATGTTAACACCAACTTGTGTTTTACTAATATTTTCAGGGGAGTATAATTTTTGAATATATCCACTGATATTAGTCAATCGAGAGGAATATTTAGTGCACACTCATACAGTCAATCGCAAAGTTCAAATTTTGCAAGCAAACATTGGATAGCTATACAAGGTTTGGTCCTCTAATGAGAACTGTAAATATTTGGGCTCAGTTAGTTTATCTACATAAAGGCATAGATAGTAACCTGACTTCTAATTATTTGCTGTATTTATATGAGTACAGTGAAATCCTTCTCAACCAGCAAAAATAAATTTTAAAGACTACTGAAGAAAATTGGAAATTGTACACATTATTGCAATTAATTTTCTTTATACCTGCATCTTATTTAAGTAGCCTGATTGACCATATGTCCTTTGCCATTTGTGTTGGAATACTCCTGCACCCAGGCTCTTGGTCTTTTTTGTGTGATTGTACTTAAATCCGGTAGTTACAGGGGTGCCTGGGTGGCTCTGTCAGTTAAGCATTCGACCGGCTCAGGTCATGGTCTCATAGTTTGTGAGTTCGAGTCCCACATCGGGCTGCGTTGACAACTTAGAACCTGGAGCCTGCTTCGGATTCTTGTCTCCCTCTCTCTCTGCCCCTCCCCTACTCATACTCTCTCTCTTAAAAATAAACACTAAAATATTAAAAAACTTTTTTCAAATCTAGTAATTACATTTCTGATCAGAATAAAAGGTTATAGCATTCTCATTTCATATATATGAGATTGACAGCGCAGTAGCATACTATTAGGAACTATTTCTAGAATATTTTTGCCCTGAGTATTCCTACCACATGAGATTTCAAAGACTTTTGTAGGATTTGATAAAATAAAGCTGAAGAATGACTGCATTTAATAAAAATAGTAATATTCAGGAACATGTATAAGTACATACATCGTATTGTAAGTTGTCATTGTGTTTAGTAAAAGGACTTCTAAATTGACTGTTATAATCATGCAACTATAAGTGTTTGGAAAGTATTAAGGTGTGCTGCTTTCTAAGATAAAAGGAATCATTTGCTTTTATGTAGTAGGATTGGTAGAAAGAAATGAGAAGCAAAGGGGTCTGTGCTTAGTTGCAGCCTCTGAAATAAACCAAGGATATGCCTGGAACCCAGCTAAGAAGCAACTGCAAAAGACTGCTCCTGAATTGCAAGTTTTTTACAGTTCCCACTCTGTTAATGAGGAAAGTCAAGTCAAGATAAATCATCACCAGGTGCTTAGATCACATGTAAGCTCACCTTGTAGGAACAATAAGGGAGAAGTTTGGGAGTCATTTTTGAAATGGACAAAATGTAAAAGATCAGAAAAGAATAATTTGGTTATGAAATAGAATGCACTCAAACCTGTGTGCTCTGTGCTCTAACATCTTTCACATGGTCAGAGTGGGTTCAAATTGTCAGCACTTTGTAGAAGCACATTATCTCATTCAGTGTGTCTGCCTATGTCAGAAATGAACTCTGCTTATGGAATGAGCAAGTTGTCTGGAGATGTAATTCATTGTAGAAGTTTGCTATTCAGATTGCTTGTTACCTCCTAACTAATGCAAAGAAGATTCCAGTCCATTCCAATGCCTTAGGAACCTTGGGCAAAGAAGGACCATGAAGAAATTCATGCTTCTCTTGGGAAACAAATTAAAGTAAACAAATTAAAGTAAGTTTTATTAATATGGGAATTTTCTTTTTATTTTGCAGCACAAAATGAAGCACTTATTGAAAGTGCTTCATTAGGGACAACTGATGTAATCAGCTTTGCAATCTTTTCAGACTGTACACATATTACCTGCTATTTTTTTAAATATACCCATGATATTGATTAGTCCCTTGGTATCAAAGTATGAGAAATAAAGAATCTCAAAACAAACCTAGATTCACAGAATTAAAATTACATTTCAATAAAATTTTTAGGTTAACTGCACAGGTTAAGAAACACCAACTATAGGGGCGCCTGGGTGGCTCACTTGGTTAAGTGTCCAACTTCAGCTCAGGTCATGATCTCATGGTTTGTGAGTTTGAGCCCCACATCCGGCTCTGTGCTGACAGCTTGGAGCCTGGATCCTGCTTCAGATTCTATGTCTCCCTCTCTCTCTGCCCCTCCCCCACTCATGCTCTGTCTCTCTCACTCTCAAAATGAATAAATGTTAAAAAAATTAAAAAAAAAAGAAACACCAACTATATATCCTACAATAATGTCATTTAATTTTCTTTATGTTTTAGGTAAAATTTCTTCTCTGTATGTTATCTAAGTTCCTTGATAAATAAATCTCTGTGTTAATATATTTGGTCTCAGTATCAAGACCTATCAAATCTCCTTGTTAAATAAATAGTCACAGGACCAAATAAAATCAAGTTGAATTCCTTCTACTTCTTGCATTCAGTATTTTTTTGTTCATTTTTTATAGTCTTATTATAATAGTATCCAAATACTTTCCTCAAGACTGGATAAATGGATTGATCTGATATAAGTAGTAGAGTTTCATTTGGAACAAATCTAAAATAATGCAAACATGTTTTTCCAAGAATATGCTGGACAAGTAAATTATCAACTTTTTAAAGAGATAATGACTTATTCATGTGCACACCACTCTTGATGTAGTATCTAGTGTATTTTTTGCTTCTGAACCTCTGCCCTGTTCCAGATGAGCCCGCTTCGTTTTTAATGATGCTTTCTACTAATAGCTGCCCTTCAAAACAGTCATAAACCTTAATTATTCTGATAAGCACTAGGGATCTAACCGAAACACGGAAAAAAAAAAAAAAAGAAAAGAAACCACGTATGAAGGATAAACCATCTTGTAGGACAGGCGTATGTTTTTCATTTGGCACTTAGAAAATCTGTTTTTGTAGTATAGATTAGACATTAGTCCATGCAACAATGAAACACTTAAAGTAAAACAAAAACTTAAAACTTTAGCTTTAGTTTAAGTATTTATTATTTATTTCTCACTTTTTCTTAACTAGCTTGAAAAATTTATGTATTTTTCCTATGCTGTGGACAAATAACAACTTGAGTGTCCTCAAGTTTCAGTAATATAAACAGAAATCCTGACTGATGATAGACACTCATAAAAGGTGTTGGTTTCAAAAACACCAATGACAATATTTCTTATCTGTAGGTATATTTGTTCATCTCTTAAATATTTTTAAATTTTATATGAAGTATAGTCTTAATACATAAATTTTGTGATATGTCAGTTTTTTTGAGGTTCAGAACAGAAGTACTATTATTTACTCAAAATGTATCTAGGTGTTGAATGCCTACAGTATGCTATGCACCATTCTGATTATGAATATTAATTTGGTCCATGGCTTAATAGTGCTTATTCTCCCACAAAAGAGAAATACAAATATCTAATGCTTCTAAGTGAGATGAGTGTTAAAGAAAAGTTTCCTAAAGGTAGAGTGATGATGCCTACACTCCAAAGGGTAAAATTAAGTCAGTGTGGAAAGAGAAAGTTTTATTGATCTGAAAGTTATGAAAAAAAAATTTAGGATAAAAAAAAGAAGAAAAATGGAGCCCAAGGAAATCTGAGAATAAGAATTGTTTCTCTTGTTCCAAATACATGAATAAGTGATAATAAATGTTAAGCCTTTGTACTGTTGCTTCATTATTGTTGCAGATAGAAAACTGAACTAGAGAGGGAAAAGAAATAATGGGTACCTACCTTACAAGAAATACTAAAGAAAATCTTTTAAGCTGAGATAAGTAATACCACACAATAAATAGAATATACATGAAGATATATGGGGAACAAGTAAGGCAATGAAATACACAGATAGATTCCCAAAAACTTTTATGCTTTTGTACTATTTCTTCTATATTTTTAAAAGGACAACTGCATATAAAATAATTATCAAACTAGTGTTGATGTCCTAATAGTATATAAAGACATATGTAATTCATAAGACAATTACATATGAAGGAAGAGTGGGTGGCAGTATACTGAAACAAAGATTTTTGCTAACTGTAACCAAATAAATACAAATCAAAACAAGATTATTTCAACATAAGTTGCTAATTGTGATATCCAGGGTAAAAACTGAGAAAAATAACTCAAAAATATAGTAAGAGAAATAAGGAAGTTGAAATAGTACACTAGAACATATCTACATGATAAAATAGAAGGTAAAGGTATAATAGCATGTGTTAGTAAAATCGTAGATAGAAACCTCTACTTATTAATAATTACATTATATATAAATTATTTATATATGCAAATTAAATATTAAAAATTTACATAATGAAATTAAGAGAAAGCATGTTCCTAACTGTAGTTGTTGACCAGATGATTACTTCAAACTTTCTGGACCAAATAAGAAAAAGAAACCATGCTAAATATTACTAAGGAAACAGCAACCAAAAGAGAGTTGAAATGACTATTAAAATATTGGAAAAATATACCTCAGGTCAAAATTTGTCAACATAAACTGTTTATTTTTATTTTTTAATGTTTATTTATTTTTGAGAGAGAGAGAGACACAGTGTGAGCAGGGGAGGGCAGAGATAGAGGGTGACACAGAATCTGAAGCAGGCTTCAGTCTCTTGAGCTGTCAGCACAGAGTCCAATGCTGGGATCAAACCCTTGGACCTGTGAGATCATGACCTGAACTGAAGTTGGATGCTCAACTAACTGAGCCACCCAGGTGCCCACCAGAAACTGTTTTAACAACAATATATGAAACAAAAGCTGACAGAGTTCAAGACAAAAATAGACATTTCAGCAATAATACTGGATATTTAAATACCTCATTTTAAATAATCGATTATAATTAGAGTTCAACAAGTAAATATTTAACTTGACCACTATCCACTCACTAGCCCCAACAGATACACATATATTTTACTCTCTATCCAAAATCAGAATACACTTCTTCTAAAACACACATGGAATATTTTCCATGACTGATTATATATTAGGCCAAACAAAATCAATCTACATAAATTTTAAATTATTTAAATAAAAATATATTCTCTGATGACAGTAGAAATAAATAGAGAACAACAAACGATGTTGGGATTTATAAATATGAACAATTTAAACAACAAACTCTTAAAATTGCATGCAAGTCAAAATATAAAAGAAAAGTGAAATTAGAAAATACTTTGAGGAGTGACATCAGCAAATGGCAGAATAAGAGGAACTTCATTCATATCTCCTCTCACCAATAATGATTTGGCAGCTTCCTTCACTAGGTGGATGGACAAATAGACTATGGTACATCCATATAGAATATTCAGTGCTATGAAGAAATGAACTATCATGCCATGAGGATATACACACACACACACACACACATACACACACAAAACCTAAAAGGATATTACAAAGGGGTAGAAGCTAATTGAAAAGGCTATTTATTATATGATTCAAATGATATTACATTTTGAGGAAATGTCATAGTCATAGTCATGACTATGGTTTAGTAAACAGATAAGTGGTTGTTAGAGGCTGGAGGGAAGGAGGGAAGTGAGATGAATAGACAGAACCTACATTATTTTTAGGGTGATGAAACTATACTACAATGGTGGATATATGTTATTATATACGTATATATCAAAGAATGTACAACACCAAGATATTACCCAAATGTAAACTGTGGACCTGGAGTAGTAATGATATGTCAATGTAGTTTTGTCAGTTGTAAAAAACATACTTTTGAGATATGAGAACAGCATCAAGCCAAGAAAATACTGTGATAGAAGAGAGTGAAGAGGAATAACACAACCACCATTACCGAATGAGCTACAAAGTCAAAGGCATCATTTTTTTTTTTTGGAAAAAAAATACAAATCAAGGCAACAAAGAAGTTTTGTTTTTTTTTAAAAAATATCAGCTAAGTTCTCCTTCATTTATCAAAACCATATGAAACAATTTTCAATGTACAAGAACAGGAAATTTGGCACGTATGAGCTTTTTTGAAGAACGTGTTAGAGGATGAACTTTTTTTAAAGCAGTTTATTATGGGCAACATAAGCAAAAAAGGGATGGTGAATAGTTTATTATATAAAAAATGGAGTTCTAAAACATAAATAAGCAATGTGGATAACAGTAAAAGACTAATATGCAATGTTACATATTGTGACAGAATAGATCTAATGCAGTCAAAAGAGAAGTGGAAAAGAAGAAGATAAAATACTTTCATTCAAGGTTGATAAGGCAATATCTAGGAGTGAATGAAACTATTGAAAACTGACAATCCAGATAGAGAAAGATAAATACAAAAAGGGGCATTACAGGCATTAAGAAAAGTACAATACTAAGCATTAGAACAAAAACACAAACATTCTTGAATATTATTACTTTTTAAAATATTAAATAGAAAATACATCTCACAGAGAAGTAATGAATTGGTGAATAGAAATTAGGACATGATGGTTAATGAAAGGAGGGATATTTCTCTGCCAATATTTCTTTGTATAGTGTGACTTTTATAATCACAGCAATATTTTGCACACCTCAATAATAAATTGTTAAAATTATCCCAGATATATGGGAAAACCCCAATTCAGATAGTAATAGATGTACCTATATGCATTACAAATAATTAATGTAAACACATTGAAGATTCTGAAGAAGATACATAATAATATGAATTATTTAAGCAAAAATTATATGTTGACATATGGTAAGACTAAAGACAAAAATGTTGTACCCAAATGTTGTACTCTAGTTAGTAAATTTGTTTTTCACAAGGTATGGGTTGGTAAGTCTAAAACAAATGTATGTGTGTTCTGAGGTTGAGCAAGTAGGTAAATATAGGTGTAGATTTTCAGAATCAGGTTAATCACTATATGTGAAAGTAGTTGCAAATAGGAATGGGGAAAGGATAAAATGGACTCTGCTATTGAGTTGGAAACTTAGGTATAAGTATAAACTGTTTTTAACACACACGCAAATGAAGATGTACAGAAAGACACAGGTATGTATATAGATGAATACATAAATATATACACACATGTAAACACACACACACACACACACACACATATATATATACACACACACACACACTAAGATTTGTTTATCCTAAGATGGTGGCAAACCAGTGCAATAAACAAGTCTAGTACCTAGATGATGTTCTAAATTATATTCTTCCAATGAAATAAATCAGAACTCTTTGAAAAAAGTGCTAATGCTAGAGCAAGATAAGCCTGGAATGTTTAGTAGTGCCAGAAAATAAGGAGCTACATTTAAAAAAAATATCCTGGTATGTCTAACAATAGAAACCAACTTGAAAAATTTCTCACTGGCCAAATATTGAACAATTTTAGCAATTAAAAAACTGAATAGTTAACAATAAAATAAACATGTGATCCCATAACAATATAGAAAAATAGTCGAACAAATGAATACATTGGGTAGAAGAGACTGCTTTTTCTTAGAGTAGAATTCCAATAAAGAAATGGAGAAAATCATCTTTGGCAATCACTACCATAGTGTTTAGATATGATAAGATATATAAAATATGATAAGATATAAGATATTTGCAGAATCTTGAAACTATTTTTCCATAAAATACTTACAAGGTATTCAGTAATCCTTTTTATTAAATAAAAGGACCTTTCTACTGTAGGTTACTAAATCTTTACTGTTGTTTAGTGGTAATTTCACCAAAACCGTGTAACTTGAATCTATTCATGACAAAATATCAAACAAATCTAAATTAGAGTAAATTCTGCAAAAGAATTGGACACTACTTATGAAATATGTCAAAGTCCTAAAAAACGAGCACCTTTCCCACATAGAAGAAGATGGGGGGGGGGCTGGGTGGTTCAGTGAGTTGGGCGTCTGACTCTTGATTTCAGCTCAAGTTGTGATCGCGTGGTTTGTGGGATTGAGCCCCATGTGGAGATCTGAGCTGGCAGTGCAGAACCTGCTTGGGGTTGTCTCTTTTCTTCCCTCTCTCCCTTTTCCTCTCTCTCTCCTTCTCTCTCCTTCCCTCCCCTCATGCTTCTCTCTCTCTGAATAAACTGAAAAAAAAAAAAAAAAGAGGAAGAAGAAGAAGATGGAAGAAACATAACAATTGAATATGATGTGGGATCCTAGATTGGATCTTAGACCAGAGAAAGGACATTAGTGGGATATTTGGCGAAATTTGAATAAGGTCTATAGACTAGATAATAGTGTTGTAGAAAATTAATTTCCTGTTTTTGCTAACTGTACTATGATTATATAAGATGTTTAACATTTGAAGAATTTGTGCAAAGGGTATACAAGAAGTCTTTTTACTATTTTTATAAATTTTTATAAATCTGAAATTATTTTAATTTTATAAAGTTAAGAAAGAAAAAATGTTTTTTAAAGTTTTTTTTTTAAGTTTTATTTATTTGAGAGAAGGAGAGAGAGTGTGCACACACACAAGTGGAGAAGGGGCAGAGAGAAGGAGAGTCAGATCCCAAACAGGCTTTGTACCATCAGCACAGAGCGCAATGTGGGGCTTGAGCCCACAAACCATGAGATCATGACCTGAGCTGAGATCCAGAGTCAGACACTTAACTGACTGAACCACCCAGGTGGTCCTAAAGAAAAAAAAAATATATTTAAAAAATATTCTATAAAAAAAAATAAAAAGGGGCGCCTGGGTGGCTCAGTTGGTTAAGTGTCTAACTTCAGCTCAGGTCATGGTATCACAGTTCGTGAGTTCGAGCCCCGCGTCGGGCTCTGTGCTGACAGCTCAGAGCCTGGAGCCTGCTTCACATTCTGTGTCTCCCTCTCTCTCTGCCCCTTCCCTGCTCATGCTCTCTCTCTCTGTGTCTCAAAAATAAATACACATTAAAAAAATTAAAATAAATAAATAAATAAATAAATAAATAAAATAAAAATAAAAATAAAAAATATTGTATAGATCATAACTGTTAAGAATTCAGAATAACAAATACAATTATGAAGGAAAGAAGGTAGAAGAAGTCAAATATTCAGGAAAAGACATTTTATAAACCCTTATTTTTGCTGACATTTTTATTCATTTATCTCATTATATTCCCATAAAATCCTTTTTATGTCAGCCCAAATGTAGTAAGGTAGTTGTGACCTTGAAGAAGCTTAAGAAAAAACTGAGGAGCCATCAGTGTTCTCTGGATCTCATCTGTTTGATACTATTTGCATTTTTTAATCTATGTTTTTCCATCTTTTTAAACTTACTTTTTCTACTTAATCCACACTCCAGAATACTGAAGCCCCAACCTCCACAGTTATAGACATTTATAGAGATTAACTGGGAAAACCCCAATCTCAATTTGAAACTTCACAGTAGTACAAATACACTTGCTTTGCTTTTGGAACTGACAAAATACAGGTGCTATATCTGGCTTTTCTTACCTCTGGTTCTGTTTCTGTATTAGTCTTACATCCCCTTTTCAGACTAGCTCTCTGTAGTTTTGAGTTATATTGTGAATGTCTTTCTCTACTACCCCCAACTCCCCACCACACACACATACACACATATATACACATATACAAACACATAAGCCTCCTTTACTCAATGAGAAAAATCAGCTTGTACAGGCATCCATAGAGATTTAATCATTCGTGACCTGGGAGACTGCACTTAGAAAGTGCAAATCACAGTTGCTTAAGGCCACATGTGTGGTTAAACCTGGAGCATTTTGGCAAGAAAAGGGGGAGGGAGGGACTAGTAAGAAAGAGACTCAAACACAGTCAGAGTGATGATTTGAATTGCAGCTCCATTAATCATGGGCAAATGACCTAGGGAGGGTTGTTTAACCCTGCAGTAACTATTTTCTTATTTATTTTTAGATTTCAGATTTATTTTTAGGAAGAATGAGAGATACATCTAAAATCACTTATAGAGGCACCTGGGTGCCTCAGTCGGTTAAGCGCCCGAGTCTTTATTTTGTCTCAGGTCATGATCACAGGGTTCATAAGATTGAGACCCAAGTCTTGTGCTGGGCTCTGTGCTAACAGTGCAGAGACTGCTTGGGATTCTTTCTCTCCTTCTCTTTCTGCTGCCCCCTTTCCTTCAAAGTAAATAATAAAAATAAAATGAAATAAAATCACTTATAAAAGTTCCTGCGGGTATAAAGCACCGGTAAATATTAGTTATCTATTTTAATCAGGAGAAAGTAGGCATTCTTGGTAAAAGTACAAGACATGGTAAAATAAGTAATGCAAGCAATACCAGTGAGAATGTAAGTTTGAATACGAAGAAAATAATCCTCTATTTGATTAAGGGAGCAAAGGGAAATAGAGTGTGGTCAAAAATATAGGAATGGAAGACTATAAAGATTCTGGAGAATGTCGTAGATAAAGAAGCCCTCTCATGCCACCTTTAGCCTCAACTATCACTTTGGATATAAAATACATGAACAAGCCTGAGTAAAAATGCTGTTCCAATGTAATCTATATAAAGAGTCTATATATTTGCAGAGAATTATTGGTTGCAAAAGTAAAGTGTCAGCTTCAGCCTTTTGGAAGAAGGGACCTATTTGTTTATTTTTTATTGGTATTGTAGCTACTAGATCATCATGTTGTTTGTCTTATCTGCAATGTCTTTTCTGGCCTTGCATTTCAGGCAAATGTAAATCAAAAGCCTTTAGAGTTATGGATTCTGATGATTCACAAGGTAATCTTGCAAACACAGCAGGGAAATATACGATTTGCAAATTGCTTAACTGACATCTCTGCTATTATCTTAAAATATTGTTGCAGTAGAACTCATTTTATAATATTTCAGCTTGATTATATTTTAAAACTTTACCTTTCTCAAGATAAATATATTGCCTCCCATTTGCATACTTTTATTCGGTTAAATTGTATGTGTATTGAAGAGCAGGATGCTTTATTTCTGGATGACCAAAAGTTTTCCTTTTCATATGAGTTATTCTTAAGTTTGTTAAACTTTTCCTATTGAATCTTAAAATTTCTTTGCAATAGAGTTTCTTACAATTATAAATTATGATTAAATTTGCCTATAAATTAACATTACAACATTGTTAAAGATTTTCAATTTTGTATTATGCTTATTTCGTGAAAAAATGCCTATTGAATGTGGAATTCTTTGACACTTTCAAATAACGATAATATCTTTCTAACTCTTACATTTTTCATCAATCTAATATACTTTTCTAAAATAAGCATTAAAATGTACTTACCAATATTACACAAGGCTCTTTTCACTCAAGTACCTCATGCTGCAAAAATGTAACTGTAGGGCTACATTCTCACAGACTTTTATTAATTAAACTTGGAATTCAGAGTGACTTTGCAATTGTGACTTCAATGAGGACATATACCTGCTTTAATACACATTTAAAGAATAGAATTGAAATTATTTTCATATATTAGAAAATATTCTAGCCATCCATATCTTGTCAAGTGAGTATTACAAGGTAATTGGATCGATGCTATTCAGAGCAGAGTAGTAAGACTAGAAGATGGTTCAGACTAGAAGATGGCAAATGATTTAATCTCTTAGAGATAAAAAGGGGAGTGATGGAAATCATTTCTGTGAATGCTGCTAGTTTTAACCATTAATGGACGCTATTTTAATTTCAATTATAGAATAAGCAAGATTTACTTTTAGTATACATCTATATAATATATATACACATATATGTAATTAAAGTAAGTATTTTGAATCTTTATTTAGTTAAATATTTTAAGTCTTATAGAATTAAAATAAAATATGAGAAGATAATAATGTAAGCGGTAAGAAATGTCTCCGTGATGTAAAGAAATATTTTTAATTGAGAAAAAAAAATGTTTTAAAAGACAAATTCTCCTTTTCTTCAGACATTTCCTCAGTTTAATCTGGATTATGTCAGTGTAATGAAGGAAAACCACTTTGATTCACTCATCAATAGAACTGACATCAATGTGAATAAGTATTCTAAAAAGAGGGGAGACAAAGGACTTGAAACATATATTCAGAATAACCCTGAGCTATATTTCTTAGCATCAATCTAAGACTTTTACAGAATACATAAGAAGAGATACTGTGTTAGAAAACATCTGGCAATGGTAACAGAAAAGCATTTTCTTGATCACCTGCCATATAAAGTCCTTTACCAACATGAAGCAAACCAAGGATATTTATCTGGAAGAGAAGGAGGGTTGGAAGAGGAAAGAGAGGGAGAGAGGGGGAGAAGGAGTACGAGAAAGAGAATTTTATATCTGCTAAGTGTATGCCCTCTAGTCTTTCAACAAGAGCACATCATGTTGATAACATATTAAAAGATAAATATCAATTTACATTTATCAGTACCTCTTGGAGGGTATTAGAAAAATTTCTATCAAGGTTTTATATTTTAACAATATCTCTCCATATTTACAGTGTTGCAAATTTTAAGATGTATTCCCGCCCTCTGCTTGGGTTTATGTTATTCATTAACACATAACTTTTATCTAATATATAAATAAATTTCTCTATTCTCTTTTTCTTAAAATTTCCAATCCTTATCAATACAGCATATCAAAATGAAAATTGATTTCAAAGAAGCTAAAACAAATGTAATTTATATATTTACCTTGGGGAAGAGCCTTTGAACATAGAAAACTTGAGTACCTTTTTTTATTTTTCAAATATTGATTATATATCACATGTAAATTTTTGTGTATACACCCTCCAGTATCTATAAATTATAAGTGCAGTTTTTACAAATGACATATTTGAACACAATCTTTCATTTATGTAAAAACAAGGGAAAATGACTATAATACAGCATTTTTGGGTGAATGAAACTATGTTTTATATCAATCAGGAAAGAAAATAGTGCTGTTCATGATGCTAACATGATGCTAATAATTAAGTTTCTTAGTTAACAAAAGTAAATATAATAAAATTGACATTAATACAAAAACACAGATATTTATAATATTTTAAATATTTATAAACACAGATATTTATAATATTTAGTTAAGATTGAGAACAAAGAACATGTTTGTTTTTTTTTTTTCCCTAAACAATGTGCAGTTATGAGTGTTATCTGGCCTACAGGTATTCAAAATAAATATGTTGTCAGAATTAAGAGGACTCCTAAGTTCCTCATAAAATTCATACAAGTGTGAGAAGTGAGTTGCAAGAAACAGGCTTTCTGAAGTTCCACAATTCTTTCTGAAGCTTTCTGAGGACAATGAAATAGAAATGGACAGAAATGAAGCTTCATTTCTCCATGCAAGGAGTCAGAAAAGAAGGGCATCTGGGTGGTTCAGTTGCTTCCGCTCAGGTAGTGATCTCACAGTTTGTGAGTTCGAGCCCCTCATTGGGCTCTCTGCTGCCAGTGCAAAAATCTGCCTTAGATATTCTGTCCCCCTCTCTCTCTACCCCTCTCCTACTCATGCTCTCTCTCTCAAAAATGAACATTTAAAAAAAGTTAAAAAAAAAAAGAGGGCACAATTTTAAAAGGAAAGGATATTTAAATTATAGAAAAAATAGTATATTGTGCGCTCTGTTGATCCAAAGCAAAGAGTACTCTGAAGGGAGAAGAAGGGAAAAATAGGGGAGAACGTGGAAGTTAGTTCTCTTCAGAAAAGAAAATTCTTTGTAGTTTTTAGGTGATCCTTGCTCTTTAAACCTTGCCTTTGCTACTTTTATGTAGCAATTACAAACTTGTCATAGTGAAATATCTTGAAATATTAATACCCCCATGGCACCATTAATCAAAGTTCCTGGTTGGGGCCTTATGGAAAAACTACATAGAAATAGATTGAAGAAGCAGAATATGAAAACTGTGGAAGAAAAGACCAAAGAGAAAAACATCAGGTCCACTGAACATAGGCAGACCTGATGAATAAAAATATAAACAGTGGAACACGTGGACAAGAATTCAAATTTATGTTCATATAGAATATTGGATTGCAGCATTGCATATTGACAAATGTGAGCCCAGTTTGGGATAGGAGCTGATTTCCTCTATGCATGTCCAATGTGGGGTGGGGGAGGGGGAACGATGTCTCAGCAGATATAAAAGAATGCATATTTTAAATCCAGTTATGAGTTATTGAAATAAATGTCTGGTGTCTTTGTTAACAATTTTATTAATTAGCATTTTAAATAATGTCTAATGCATCTCTGAGATAATTGAATGAAATATGAATTTAAAAAAATGAATTATCTACCCTCTTACTCTCATTATTGAATGTTAGAGTAAAGCTTCAATAAATATCCTGCTTTCTGAGAAATTCTATTTGACTGCTATCTTCCTTCATCATATTTGAAGAGGGTGTTCGAGTGTGCTCTCCTTAGAGGATACAGTTTTCAAAGTCTTCTCTTAGCCTCAGAATGTTTTAAGGCTTGCTGAATAATCACATGCTTTTTAGTCTGGGTTTGTGATTTCTCCCCAATCAATTTTTTTTCAAAAAGTTCTCTTTTCTGCTGTTTGTTTCACTTCCCTGTGACATCAACTTCATCTAAAATTCTTTTCTAGAATTACACTATTTCTTTCGCTCCTGGCTCCCTTGTATCTCTTTCTATTTAATGACTATATGGAAAAATATTTAATGGCTGAGGCCAAATGGGACAATAAATGTAAAGGTCATATCTTTGATCTGTTTTTTGCCAGAAAGCTGAAGCACTTTGATCAGCTGAAAAATTTCACCAAGCCTATGTAACTAAAAGCCTTTTTCTATCTTATCTCTCCCAGGTATCTGGAAACATTTGCATTATCCAATATTTGGGCATTGCAAAATTCTAGACCTGCTTATTTGCTTCATTTCTACTTGCGGAACTGTCCAATTCCTCCTGGACTTTATCTCTTTTTAGTTTTACCTTGCCAGATGCAATCAATAAAAACTAGTACACATTACTAAAATGTTGTTTTCCAAATTATTCTCCTAGAAATACAAGTTAGTAGTCATGTAATCTAACTTCCAAGTTACCGCAGGTGATTCTTTTCCCCCAGATTCTTGGCAATGTATAAGTGGACTTTGAGCACTACAGCCTGATTTATATTTTTTATGCACTGCCTTCTGCAAGGATTCTATGCCAATGTTACAAGTTTTGGACTTAAACGCTTTGTCACTGTAAGCTAACTGCTCTAATGAGCAATTCCAAAATCTCACTGGATTTCTTGCACATGTCACAGCTCAGAGCTGTTCTGCTTCTCTTTTCCAAGGCATGGCCAAGGGACCAAGTCTTCTTCCATGGCATTATTAAACATTTGGATCAAATGAAGCAGTAATGTCTTTCAGTCAACTGACAAGGAAGATGAAAGAGACAGGAGGAAGAGAAAATGAGAGAAAGAAAGACCAAGAGACCTGGAAAGAACACATCGCTTTACCACTTCACCTCATGTTTAAGGTTAAAAATTAATTTTATGCATAAACATTTTCCCAAAGATGACATAGAGGTGGCTAACAGACACATGAAAAGAGCTCAACATCACTCATCATCAGGGAAATGCAAATAAAAACCACAATGGGATATTACCTTATATCTGTTACAATGGCGAAAATAAAAAAGACAAGAAATAACAAGTGTTGGTGAGGATGTGGACAAAAAAGAACCCTCATACACTCTTGGTATGAATGTAAACTGGTACTGCCACTGAGAAAAACATTATGTTTTCTTTTTTCTCTATTTAATTTATTTTCTTAATTTAATTTAATTTTCTTTATTTTCTTTATTTTTTAAATTTACATCCAAGTTAGTTAGTATATAGTGCAACAATGATTTCATGAGTAGATTCCTTAATGACCCTTACCCATTTATCCCCCCTCCTACAACCCCTCCAGTAACTCTCTGTTTGTTCTCCATATTTAAGAGTCTCTTATGTTTTGTCCCCCACCCTGTTTTTACATTATTTTTGCCTCCTTTCCCTTATGTTCACCTGTTTTGTATATTAAAGTCCTCATATGAGTGAAGTCACATGATATTCGCCTTTCTCTGACTGACTAATTTCAGTTAGCATAATACCCTCTAGTTCCATCCATGTAGTTGCAAATGGCAAGATTTCATTCTTTTTGATTGCCAAGTAATAATCCATTGTATATATATACCACATCTTTTTTATCCATTCATCCATCGATGGACATTTGGGCTCTTTCCATACTTTGGCTATTGTTAATAGTGTTGCTATAAACATTGGGCACATGTGTCCCTTCAAAACAGCATACCTACATCCCTTGGATACATAGTAGTGCAATTGAGGGCCATAGGGTAGTTCTATTTTCAATTAAAAAATTAATGTTTATTTATTTTTGAAAGAGACAGAGACAGAATGTGAGTGGGTTAGGGGCAGAGAGAGAGAGAGACACAGAATCTGAAGCAGGCTCCAGGCTCCAAGCTGTCAGCACAGAGCCTGACACGGGGCTCAAACTCATGAGTTGTGAGATCATGACCTGAGCTGAAGTCAGGTGCTCAACCAACTGAACCACCCAGGCGCCCCTTATTTTCAATTTTTTGAGGAACCTCCATACTGTTTTCCATAGTGACTACACCAGTTTGCATTCCCACCAGCAATGCAAAAGAGATCCTCTTTCTCTGCATTCTCACCAACATCTGTTGTTGCCTGAGTTGTTAATGTTGACCATCTGACTGGTGTGAGGTGGTATCTCATTGTGGTTTTGATTTGTATGTCCTGGATGTTGAGCACTTTTTCATGCGTCAGTTGGTCATCTGGATGTCTTCTTTGGAGAAGTGTCTCTTCATGTCTTTTTCCCATTTCTTCACTGGATTATTTGTTTTTTGGGTGTTGAATTTGATAAGTTCCTTATAGGTTTTTGGATACTAACCCTTTATCTGAAATGTCATTTGCAAATATCTTTATCTTCTCCCATTCTGTCAGTTGCCTTTTAATTTTGCTGATTGTTTCCTTTGCTGTGCAGAAGATTTTTATTTTGATGAGGTCCCAATAGTTCGTTTTTGCTTTTGTTTCCCTTTCCTCTGGAGACATGATGAGCAAGAAGCTGCTGTGGCCAAGGTCAGAGAGGTTTTGTCCTGCTTTCTCCTTGAGGATTTTGATGGCTTTCTGTATTACATTTAGGTCTTTCTTCCATTTTGAGCTTATTTTTTGGATGATGTAAGAAAGTGGTTCAGGTTCATTTTTCTGCATGTCTCTGTGCAGTTTTCCTAGCATCACTTGCTGAAGAGACTGTCTTTATTCCCTTGGATATTCTTTCCTGGTTTGTCAAAGATTAGTTGGCCATATGTTTGTGGATCCATTTCTGGGTTCTTTATTCTGTTCCATTGATCTGAGTGTCTGTGCTGTGCCAGTACCATACTGTCTTGATGATTCCTATTCACCAATAATGAAACAACAGAAAGAGAAATCAAGGAATCGATCCCATTTACAATTGCACCAAAACCCATAAAATACCTAGGAATAAATCTAACCAAAGAGGTGAAAAATCTATCAACTGAAAACTATAGAAAGTTATGAAAGAAATTGAAGAAGACACAAAAAATGGAAAAATATTCTATGCTCCTGGATGGGAAGAACAAATATTGTTAAAATGTTAATACTACCCAAAGCAATCTACGTATTCAATGCAATACCTATCAAAATAACACCAGCATTCTTCACAGAGCTAGAACAAATAATCCTAAAATTTGTATGGAACCAGAAGAGACCCCGAATAACCAAAGCAATCTTGAAAAAGAAAGCCAAAGCAGGAGGCATCACAATCCCAGACTTCAAGCTGTATTACAAAGCTGTAATCATCAAAACATTATGTTTTTAAAAAAATTAAAGACAGAAATACCATATGATCCAGTAACTCCACCACTGGGTATTTACCCAAAGAAAATGAAACCACAAATTCAAAGATACACTGTGCACCCCTTTATTTAATGTAGCATTATTTACAAGAGCTAAGATATGGAAGCAACCTGTGTATACCAATAGATAAATGAATAAGAAAAATATTATATATCTATATCTATATATACATACAATGAAATATTACACAGCCATAAAAAGGGAAGAGACTGTGCCATTGTGACAACACGGATGATCCTAGAAGATATACTAAGTGAAATAAGTCAGACTGAGAAAGACAAATACCATATTATTTCACTTATATGTGGAATCGTAAAGAAAATGAACAAACAAAAAGCGGAATCAAACATGTAAATATGGAGAACAAACTGAGGGTTGCCAGAAGGGAGGATGTGGGGTGATGGGAAAAATGGGTGAAGGTGAGTGGGAGATACAGGGCTTCTAGTTATGAAATGATAAGTCGTGGGACTAAAACACACAACATAAGGAATATAGCCAATAATATTGTAGTAGCATTGTATGGTGACAGATGGTAGCTACAATTGTGATGAGCATAGCATATTGTATAAACTTGTCAAATTACTATGCTGCACATCTGAATCTAATGTAACATTATGTGCCAACTATAGTCAAATAAAATTTCGTTTAATTAATTTTCTGACTCTGTCTAGAAGCAACGAGAACCTGGAAATATAGTTACTGCCTAGGAATAGAAAAATGGTTTGATGTGTACATACCATTTTTGCATATCTGTGTTCTGTTCACCAAATATTCATTTCTTACTCGGACTCACACATAGAATACATTTACTGTGGGGAATAAGCTTAGGAATTTCCTGAGCCTGCACTAATTGGTTAAAAAGGCATAAAGAATTAGAAAGCCATAGGATATACACACCCAAGTTTGGGTACACAAGATTAGGTAAATAAGAATAAGTAAAGTGGGGCAAAGGTCCCAGTATAAGACAAAGGTATAAATATAGGGAATCTGAGGATGCAAATATCCAGGGTGAAGTAAACAATATTAGGTATTCAGGGAGGATATGTCCCCCAACTTAATGCAATAGGAGAATGCTGCTTTCACAAAAAGAATGACCAAATTAGGTTCACAGGTAAATAGGGCTATAGACCAGGTGTGGGGCAAAGTTGCCCAGAGGGGAGTTAATTAGCAAAAGAAGGGTGCCTTCTTGACCCTAAAGGAGCATGCTCTATCTTTTTTGTCCCCTAGACCAGTTTAGGTAAACAAATGTGGTGCCTCACATTTGCTGGAAAAAACCTTCCACCCACTGCCAAGATTTTGTCTTGTATGAACCCAAACCCGTAACACCACATATCTTTCCCTCATGCCCACTAGTGAATGTTCATGATTTCATTGTCTCTTTGTGCACACCCATCACCATGTTTGTAAGCCTTCTGATCCTAATAAGAAGGGAGCAAGGACCCTTACTCACATTTTTAATCCTGCATCCTGCTTTCTTGGTGGCCAAGAAAGAACTCCAGACTCAGAGTCTACAACAATTTCCTTTCCTATGCCAGACTAAGATAAATCCCATTTTGGTCACTCTGTCCAACCTAAATACAGAACCTCCAAGTGTTCTGGAATTCTTGCCACATGGAATCTGGTTCAGATGTGATCCCTCTGGGTCTTAAAACCTATAAGTAAAAGAGAAAAGTTATTTCCCCATCCATTCTTTTATATCTATATATATCTATATGTAATTATATATTGTATATACATTCTATATTTTAAAAAATATGTAATATATATAATTTCCCCACACATATATATATACACACACATATGTATGTATGTGTATATATATATATATATATATATATATATATATATATACATATACACACACATATGTATGTGTGTGTGTGTATATATACATACACATATGTATGTATGTATGTATGTGTGTGTGTGTATATATATATATATATATATATATGTAACATATTAAAAACTATTTTATAAGAGAAAATACTGTCAGATCAGAAAAAAATGGTTCATGGCAACAAACAATTATTTGCATCAGGAAACATGAAGTTTTCCTACATTTGTAGAGGGGAAAAAATTAAGTAATTATATTTATAAAAGTTTGAGGACTACGACTCTAGGGTCGGTTGATACTTTTCTCAGCAACATAATTCTCTAAAAAACGACTTACTAGCTTCCCATCTATTTGCTACCAGTTAGTACCACATGGTAGTTACCACCACAGTACTTAGGTCTATCAACATAGTTCACAAATTTCATTTATTTATTTATTTATTTATTTATTTATTTATTTATTTTTTATTCTCTTCTCCATATCTTTCTCTTCTGTCTCCCCTCATTCTACAAGTTAATGGTGGCTATTTTGGAGGTATCAGGTTTAAAAAGGAAGGTTTATTTTTACCCTTTCCCCAAGGCTGGTCTTAATGCATTCTGCTGGCTTAAAGAATTTCTCAGTTCCTCATATCCCACCTACTATTTGGGATTTAAAAGATCTCTATCCTTACAAGGTGGTAATTTCTGGGCACTGTTGATTCCCTTCCTTCTGGCTACTTCTCCCCCAAACTCATTTCTTTCTTGAATTACTTTGTAAAATGCAGTTAATGGTAGGTAGAAGCTAATATTTGGATCCTTTTCTACCACTTCCCCTAAATAGAACTGATGACTATTTAGTAATTATATGGTCTACCTACAACATTAAACAAGAGACAGCATTAACAAATATTTTTCCATTACATTACATTCCTGCCTTTAGGGAAAATTGCCTTGCCATTAACCTGCTAAGTAAATGGTATTTGTAGTCTTTAGTTTTGATACCAATGTTTGCATTGTTCGTAGTAATTATGCCTCCTTTTTTTATCATATAGCACAAAAAAAATCTCAGTGGTTTAACAGTATGGTTTTCTCCAGATCAGGATCAAATTCAGAGAACTGGGTTTAGGGTAGTAGGTGCTCTGTGTTCCATACAGTCATTTAAGATCTAGTACTATTAAAAGGGATTCTACCATCCCTTAGGATTTTAAAATTATTAACCACACTCTCTCCATCTATCTGGCTGACAAAGGCAAAAACAGTTTGTGAGAATCATGGGAGAGGTTTCAGGGGTCAGGCCTTAAAATAGAAAACATTTATTTTGTTGCATCCACAAGACTCCTGAAACAGAATGCTAGGGGCACCAGTGATAGTCACAACAAAGTTTATTGCAATGAGGGGGAAGGCCGACCCATCGGGACTGACACTCTTGATCAGAGTGCTGGCCTCGAACACCCAGGGTGCAGAGTTTTTATAGCAGACCACATCGTCTTATCATCACCTGGGAACAGAACAAAGAAATAGTTCCCAGATGGGGGTGGAAACAGTTCAGACTTGCCCTTGCCCCAATCCAATCAAACACTAATCCAGTTGATTTTCCTTGAACTTTTATTCCCTTGATTGATAGGATAAGGCTGTTATCTCTTAACCTACAGTGTTAAAACAAAGCTGTTATTTCTCAAGGCTACAGGTTAGCCCTAACACTACAATTTAACCCTTACACTTTCAGACCCCCTTCAATGGAAAGGCTTAGTCACATGATTCCTGCTTGGCTAAAACTAAGAACTTTCTGTATGCTGAAGAGGTAATTGAAGTATTTAGGTGAACTCGTAGTATTGTCTCCATCTCATGATGGGATATAGAATTAGATATGTAGGATGTATTTAAAATCTAAGACATTTTAACTCAGGATATGAAATAAATCTAGTTAATGACCAATAGGATGTCAGAGGTTTTTTCTGAGTTATATTTGTGTCTTCTACAACTAGCATAATATCTGATGAATGCATAATTTCATACCAAATAAAATTATACATGTTAGCCATAAATAGTTATAACATATGAAATATTTTAATTGAAATATGTGCTATATTAATGATTCAAGAGTAAGATCAACAATATTGTTAGAAGAAAACAAGTAAGAAATAAAATGGGGGACCTCTGTTCTGGCAGCAGTGGGGGCAGTTCTTGTTTCATAAGCAGAACACTGCACACCTTCCTGCCCACAATAGGCAAAGAGACACTCTGCAGACAACTGGACTGAGGAAAAAAGCAAGCTGAGACTCAATAGCAGAGCACACACAACATACATGGGAGACACTCTCTGAAATGCTGAGCCCTGGGAAACAGGGCACACTACACTGCAGGGTACTATAGGACCTCTTCCTCATAAGACTATTATCATTAAGAGCAAGATAAATAGTTTGCATTTCTAACACAGGGAAATAGACACATAGAGTGAGACAAAATGAGGAGACAGAGAAACATCCCCCAAATGAAGGAACAGGATCAAACCATAGCAAAGATGAAAGGAAGAAAATATGAGTAATAAGCCTGATATAAAATTTAAAATAATAATCATAAAAATACTCACTGGACTGGAGAAAAGAGTGGAGGACATAAGTGAGACCTTTAACACAGAGTTAAAAAGAACCTATCAGAAATCAAGAACACGATAAACGAAATTAAAAACACACTTGATGGAATGTCAGGCTAGATGAAGCAGAGGGATGAATTAGCAACCTGGAAGACAGAGCAATGGAAAGTAACCAAGGTAAGCAAAGAAAAGGAAGAAAATTATGAAAAATGAGAATAGTCTTAGAGAACTCAATGACCCCATAATAACATCCACATTATAGGGATCTCAGAAGAAGAAGAGAGAGATAAGGGTACAGAGAATTTATTTAAAGAAATAGCAGCTGAAAACTCTCCTAACCTGGGGAAAAACACAAATATCCAGATCCAAGAGACACAGACATCCCACTACCCGCCCGCTCCCTGCCAAATTTAACCCAGGGAGGTCAACAACAAGACACTTAGTAATTATAGTGAAAAATGTAGTGAAAAAAGTTAAAGCAGAAAGGGAAAAGAAGACAGTAACATACATGGGAATGCCATAATGCTATCACCAGATGTTTCAGTACAAACTTTGCAGGCCTGAAGGGAGTGGCATGGTATATTCAAAGTGCTGAGAGGCAAAGATCTGCAGTCAAGAATATTGTATCTAGCAAGGCTATCATTCAGAATAGAAGGAGAGATAGTCTCTCAGACAAACAAAAACTATAGGAATTCATGACCACTAAACCAGCCCTACAAGAAATATTAAAGGGGACTCATTGAGTAGAAATTAAGACCAGAAGTGAGACTATAACAAGTAAAAAACACAAAATCAGTAAATATAAATATTTCTGTAAAAACCAGTCAAGGGATTCATAAAACAAAAGGAGAAAAATATGACACCATAATACCAAAAACATGGAGGAGACAGAAGAGTAAAGAATGGGTTTAAACTTAAGTGACCATTGACTTAATATAGACTGCTATATGCAGAAGATGTTAAATCTAAACCTAATGGTACCCACAAGTCAAAAACCAGTCATAGATATGCAAAGAATAAAAAGAAAGGGAACCAAATATATATTCTGTAACAACAAACCATGTAAGAGGCAAAGAGAAGAAAGGATCAGAGGAAATCTATACAAACAACCACAAAACAAGTACCAAAATGTCAATAAATATATATCTATCAATGTACATGGAGTATAGGCTCAAATAAAAAAAACCTAGGGTGACAAAGTGGGTAAAAAACAAGACCCATCTCTATGCTGCCTAATGAGACTCATTTCAAACTGAAAAAAACCTGCAGATAGAAAGTGGGGAGATGGAGAAACATTCATCATGCAAATGGGTGTCAAAAAAAAGCCAGGTTGGCAATACTCATAGTAGAAAATTAACTTTAAAACAAAGACTGTAGCAAGAGACAACGAAATAAACTGTATAATAATAAAAGAGACAATTGGACAAGAGGATATAACGATTGGGATGCCTGGGTGGCTCAGTCTGTTAAGCCTCAAACTCTTTATTTTGGCTCAGGTCACAGTCTCACAGTTTGTGAGATTGAGCCCTGTGTCAGGCTCTGTGTCGATACTGCAGAGCCTGCTTGGGATTCTCTCTTTCCCTCACTCTCTTTCAAAAATAAAGAAATAAACTTTAAAAAAGAAACAGGAGAGGGTTTCTCCTAAGTCAGTTAACCTGGATACCTCAGTCAGTTAAGCGTCTGATTTAGGCTCAGATCATGATCTTGTGATTTGTGAGTTGAGCCCCGTGTCAGGTTCTATGCTGACAGCTTGGAGCCTGAAGCCTGCTTTGAATTCTGTGTCTCCATCTCTCTCTGCAGCCCCATCCCCAACTTGCACTTTCTCTCTGTCTCAAAATTAAATAAACATTTAAAAACAAAGAAAGATGACATAACAATTGTAAATATTTATGCACCAAACATGATAGAACCCAAATACATAAAACAGTTAATAATAAACATAAAAGAGGGGCACCTGGGAGACTCAGTAGGTTAAGCTTTCAACACTTGATTTTGGCTCAGGTCATGATCTCATAGTTGGTGAGATCAAGCCCCATGTTGGGCTCTGTGCTTACAGCACAGCGCAAGGCCTGCTTGGGATTGTCTTTCTCCGTGTATCCCCGCCCCCACCTCTCTCTCTCGCTCTCTTCCAAAATAAATAAATATACACTTAAAAAACATAAGAAAATAATGATAGTGATACAAAGTGTAGAGGACTTTAATACCCCACTTATATCAATGGGCAAATTATCCAAACAGAAAATCAAAAAGGAAACAGTGGCTTTGAATAACACACTCAACCAGATGTAATTAACAGATATATTCAGATCGTTCCATCCTAAAACAGCAGAGTACACATTATTTTCAGGTACACACAAAGTACTTTCCAGAAATTAAAATACATTAGGTCATAAAACAAGCTTCTGTAAATTCAAGGTCAAAGTCATACTATGCATCTTTTCTGACCACAATGCTATGAAACTAGGTGCCAGCCATAAAAATAATATGGTGAGACCACAAATATATGGAGTTTAAAAACATTCTATTAAACAATTCATGGGTCAATAAAGAAAAGAAAAAGAATTAAAAATTACATGAAACCAAATGAAAATAAAAACACAATGATCCAAAATCTTTGGGATGCATACAAATGGTTCTAAGTGGGGAATTTATAGCAACAAAGACTTATCTCAAGAAGCAAGAAAAATCTCAAATAAACAAACTAACCTTACACCTAAAGGAGTTAGAGAAAGAACAATGAACAAAACATAAAAAAAGCAGAAGGAAGGAAATAATAAAGATTAGAGCAGAGATAAATGATAAAGAAACTAAAACAAACTAATAAAAACAAAAACAAAAAATTACAGTAGAACAGATCAATACAACCAGGACCTGGTTCTTTAAAAAAAAAAAAAAAGAATCCATATAATTGAAAAACCTCTAGCCAGATGTAGAAAGAAAAAAAGAGAAAGGAAACAACTAAAATCACAAATGGGAGAGGAGAAATAACAACCAATACCACAGAAATGCAAATGATTATACAAGAATATTATGAATACTGTATGCCAACAAACTGGAAAACCTAGAATGAACGGACAATTTCTAGAAACATATAAGCAACAAAAACTGAAACAGGAAAAAATAGGAGACTTGAAAAGACTGATAACTAGACAAGAAATTGAATAGGTAATCAAAAAACTCACAACAAAACAAATGTCCAGGTCATATGTTTTCACAGTTGACTTCTGCCAAAAATTTAAAGAAAAGTTAATGTCTACATTCTCAAACTATTCCAAAACATAGAAAAGGAAGGAAAACCTCCAAATTCTTTCTATTATGGCAGCATTACCCTGATACCCAAGTCAGTAAAGACTCCACTAAAAAAGTGAACTATAGATCAATATCCCTGATGAACATAAACGCAAAAACTCCTCAACAAAACACTAGCTAACCAAATCCAACAATACATTAAAAAAAATCATTCACCATGATCAAGTGAGATTTATTCCTGGTTTCAAGCATGATTCAATAGTCACAAATCAATCAACAGGATACATCACATCAATAAGAGAAATGATAAGAACTTTAGGATCATTTCCATAGATGCATAAAAAGTATTTGACAAAATACAACATCCATTCACAATAAAAACCCTCTGTGAAGTAGGGCTACAGAAACCATACCTCAATTTAATGAAGTCTGTATATTAAAACTCCACAGTAAACATAACACTGCATAAGGAAACACTGACAGCTTTTTCCCTAAGGTCTAAAGAAAAGAATGTCCACTCTCATCAATTTTATTCTATAGGTACTGGAAGTTCTAGCCACAGCAATTAGACAAAAAAAAAAAAAAAAAAAAATAATAATAATAATAATAAAAGCATCCAAATTTGTAAGGAAGAAGTAAAAATGCCACTATTTTCAAATGACAAACTATGTATAGAAAACTCTAAAGACTCCACCAAAAAACTAATAGAACTGATAAGTGAATTCAGTAAACTTGCAGGATGTAAAATCGATTTACAGAAATCTGTTGTACTCCTATCCATTAATAATGAAGTAGCAGAAAGTGAAATTATGAAAATAATCCTATTTGCAATTGCACTGCAAACAATAAAATATCTAGGAATAAACTTAACCAAAGAGATGAAAGATCTATACTCTGAAACGTAGAAAACACTGATGAAGGAAATTGAACACAATGCAAAGAAATGGAAAGACATTCCACCTTCATGGGTTGGAAGAACAAATATTTTTAGAATGTCTAGTTCATAGAACTAGAATAAAAATACTAAAATATATGTGGAACTACAAAGACCCTGAATAGACAAAGCAACTTTGAAAAAGAAAAACAAAACTAAAGGTATTACAAATCCAGATTTCAAGTTATATTTTCAAGTGGTAGTGATTACACCAATATGGCACCGGCATAAAATTAGATACATAGATCAATGTTAGAGAATAGAAATCTCAGAAATGAACCCACAATTATATGGCCAATTAACCTTTAACAAAAGAGGAATGAATATCCAATAGCCAAAAACAGTGTCTTCAACAAATACTTTTGGGAAAACTAGAGAGCCACATGCAAAATAATGTAACTGGACCACTTTCTTTAATCATACACAAAAATAAGCTCAAAAAGGATTAAAGACCTGAGTGTGAGATCTGAAACCATAAAAATCCCTGAAGAGAGAAGAGGCAATAATATCTCTGATATTGCCCATAGTAACATTTTTCTAGATACGTCTCCTGAAGCCAGGAAAATAAAAACAAAATTAAATTATTGGAACTACGTTAACATAAAAATCTACACAATCAAGGAAACAATCAACAAAACTGAAAGACAACCTACTGAATGAGAGAAGATATTTGCAAATGACATATCTGATAAAGGGTTAGTATCCAAAATATATATTAAAAAAAAAACTGATACAACTCAATAATCTAAAAACAAATCCAATTAAAAAATGGGCAGAAGTCATGATAGCCATTTCTCCAAAAAAGACATCCGGATGACCAACAGACACATGAAAAAATGCTTCACATCACTCATCATCAGGGCAATGCAAACCAAAACCACAATGAGAATCACCTCACACCAATCAGTATGTCTAAAGTCAAAAACACAAGAAACAAGTGTTGATAAGGATGTGGAGAAAAAGAAACCCTCTTGCACTGTTGGTGGGAATGCAAACTGGTGCAGCCACTCTGGAAAACAGTATGGATGTTCCTTAAAATTAAAAATAGAAGCACCCTACAACCCAGGAATTGCATTACCAAGTATTTATTATCTTTTAATGTTTGTTTATTTTTGAGAGAGAGAAAGAGAGAGACAGAGAGAGAGAGAGAGAGAGAGAGAGAGTGGGGGGGGGGGCGGGACGGAGATAGAGGGAGACACAGATCCGAAGTAGGCTCCAGCCTCTAAGCTGTTAGTACAGAGCCCAATGCCAGGCTTGAACTCATAATCTGCAAGATCAGGACCTGAGCTGTTGTTGGACGCTTAACTGACTGAGCTACCCAGGCGCCCCGTTTTACTGAATATTAACCAAAAAATATAAAAACTCGAATTCAAAGGGATACATGTGCCCTTATGTGTATGACAATATTATTTACAATAGCTAAATTATGGAAGCAGCTCAAGTCCATCAATAGATAAATAGATAAAAAAGATGTGGTATATAAATGGAATATTATTCAGTTGTAAAAAAGAATGAAATCTTGCCATTTGCAACAACATGGTAGAGCTAGAGAGAGAGCTAGAGAGAGAGCTAGGATAAACATACGGGCACCCGGGTGGCTCAGTTGGTTAAGGTCCGACTTCGGCTCAGGTCATGATTTCTGTGCTGATATGTCACAGCCTGGAGCCTGCTTCAGATTCTGTGTCTCCCTCTCTCTCTGCCCCATCCCCACTCATGCTCTGTCTCTCTCTGTCTTAAAAATAAATAAAATATTAAAAAAAAATTTAAAAGATAAGATAAACATACTAATTTACTTTCTTATTCCAAATTCATGATACTTAAAATAATATTTTTAAAAGAAAAAGAAAAGAGAAAGAGAATCAGGCATGTTTTAGAGAAAAGCAAATGAGGGGCGCCTGGGTGGCTCAGTCGGTTAAGCATCTGACTTCAGCTCAGGTCATGATCTCACAGTTCGTGAGTTCAAACCCCGCGTCAGGCTCTGTGCTGACAGTTCGGGCCCTGGAGCCTGTTTCGGATTCTGTGTCTCCCTCCCTCTCTCTCTGACCCTCCCCAGTTCATGCTCTGTCTCTCTCTGTCTCAAAAATAAATAAACGTTAAAAAAAAAAAAATTCGAGGAAAACAAATGAGGCAATTTGTAATCATTTTAGAAAAAAGTATCCATGCCCTTACTAACAAAGACAATTTGAGGAGTTCTTATTAGATAGTGTATTTAGTCAAGGTTCTTCAAAGAAAGAGAACCAGCAGGATCAGGATGTGGTGTGTGTGTGTGTGTGTGTGTGTGTGTGTGTGTGTGTGAATGTGAATGAGTTAGGATTGTCTAATGAGATCATGGAGGTTGCCAGTTCCTTGATCCACAGTTGACAAGCTGGAAATCCAGGACAGCCAGTGGTATAATTTCAGTCTGAAAGCCAGAAGGTTGAGACCCAGGATAAACCAATGCTTCAGTTCAGTCTAAAGGTAGGAAAACATTTGATATCCCAATAGGAAAGCAGTCAAGCATAAGAAGTTTCCTCTTATTTTTCTTTCTGATCCTCAGCTGCTAAGGTGGGGTCAACCTACATTTGAGAGGGAAATCAGCTTTACTCTCTATCCATTTTAGCATTAAACTCATCCAAAAGCACCCTAACAGAAACACCCAGAGTTAGCTTTGACCAAATATCTGGGAACCCCATAGTCTTGTCAGGCAGACACATAAAATTAACCATGATAGAAAGAAAGTAGGCAAACTGAGATGACTTATAGAACACACAACTGGAGGAAACCATAACTTCAAACACCATTCAGGAGAAGACTGCTAAGAAGGTGGAAGCACTCTAGGTGACTTAGCACCCAGGATTACATACTAAGGTAACAATGGAGGAGCTACAGTCAGTGATTTTGTGTAGGCAGCAGCTTTTGCTAGAGGCTAAAGCAGAAAATACTAACTCCAGAACCAGGGACCAGAGGCTTACTAGACCTGCAATTACTGACCCCCAGGAAAAGCAGATATTCCCCACACCAAGATGGCACTATGCTGGATGGCATATCTCTCCTTCCTTGAGGATCATGGGAGCCAGGCAACAGTAGAGACTCTGGTGAACAAACTCAATCTGACATCAAGCACCCATCTAAAAATCACCAAACTTTTGAGGACAAAAAATCCCACAGTGAGAAGTATGCTCTAAACTAAAAAAAAATATTATATTTTTATATAATAATATAATATAATATAATATAATATAATATAATATAATATAATATATTTTTTAAAATATATATTATATATTATATTATATATATTTTTATATTATATATATTTATGATAATATATCCTATATAATATAAATATAATATATAAATATATTTTATATTTTAAAAATATTATATATAATATATATTTCTCTTCTCTGTGTGTGTGTATATATATATGTATATACACATATATATATATGTGTATATATATATGTGTATATATATGTATGTGTGTGTGTGTGTGTGTATATATATATATATATATAGGTCTTTCTCCCCACTGTCCTTTGTCTTTCCCTTCACTCTCAGTCCTTCTTTGACTGCCTGTCATAAGCAGTCTGCCTGCAAAGGAGAGTCCAGTGGTTTGTCCAAATATACCAGTAACTTGGTGGTTAAAAATGTTTCTTTCAAAGGTAAATTCTTAGAATCTGTGCTTGTCTGGAAACCCAAAACTACATACAGCTCCTTATCAGTAATATGGGGAGTATTTTGATATCTGCCTGATTACTTTGTCTAACCAACTGTCAAAAGATTAAGAAGAGAAGAGATTACTTAAATCATATTCAAAACCTCTAATATGTGGCATGCTGTTAAAGAATCTTGACAGATAAATAAGAATCAGTAAATAGAAAGTGAGACTCTTGGTAGACTTGACCTGAAAGTCATTTGGAGTTTATCCTGGTCATTGTGCCTTATGGTAGTTTTATTTATAGGTAGGCTACATGATTTTAGCTTACTTTTGCAAGTAATCCATATGAACTTTCTAATAAAATTCCTGAGTATAGTTGGCACACAATGTTACATTAGTTTCAGATGAACAATGTAGTGATTTAACATCTCTATATGTTATGCTATGCTCACAATAAGTGTAGCTATTGTCACCATACAACACCATTACAATATCATTGACTGTATTCCCCATCCCACATCCCTATGCCTTTTATTCCCATGGCATATTCATCCATAACTGTAAACTGAAGCCTGTATCTCCCATTCCTCTTCACCATTTCGCCCATCTCTCCAACCCTGTTTTATCTGTCAACAATCGGTTTGTTTTCTATATTTATAGGCCTAATTCTGGGGGTGTCTGGGTGGTTTAGTCAGTTGAGCACCTGACTCTTGGTTTCAGCTCAGGTCAAGGTCCCAGGGTAATGGGATCCAGCCTCCTGATGGGCTTCTCACTGAGCACGGAACCTGCTTAAGAGTCTCTGTCTCTGGCTCTGGCTCTGGCTCTGTCTCTCTCCTTCCCTCTCTCTCTCTGGCTCATGCTTTCTCTTTCTAAGAAAAGAAAATAAAAAATTAAAAAAAAGATTTATAGGTCTAATTCTCTTTTTTGTTTTTTTTCATTTGTTTTGTTTTTTAAATTCCACATATGAATGAAATCATATGGTATTTGTCTTTCTCAGTCTGACTCATTTCACTTACCATAATATCTTATTGGTCCATCTCTTTTGTTAAAAATGGCAAGATTTCATCCTTTTTAAGGCTGTGTAATATTCTCTTAAATATATGTGGCATAAATATATATACATACACATGTATGTATTTAATACATACATATACACACCACAGCTTGGCCAATCAAGCATTGCAAGGGAGGCTGAAGCAAGCATTCTAGTGTTGTCAGTATTAGAAGGAAGATCTTTTTTGTTTTATTTTTTACTCTGTTTTTCAGTCAGCCTTGCAGTCATTAACATTGAATCTGTGTTCTTTCCATTCAGACTGGCTTCTCATATTTTATTCTTATTAAAATAAAGGCATATTTTTGATGCAGTATCTAGTGGAGATGCAGAAACTAGAATTATAATTGGAACACTAAAGATAAACATTTATTGAAACAAGGTAGTACCAAATGTTACCATGGATAGAAATTGCATTTTCTGCAGCAGAGCAAAACAAAAGCTGTTTTTATTTGTGTGGGGAAAAAAAAAAGTTTCAAAGATATAAAGTGTAGAGTACAAAGAGACTTATTTAAAAATATATCACAAATTTGATGTTTCCTGTAAGCAATCAAAAGGTAGTATCTGAAATCAGCCATTTGATATCAGAATCAAATATCTACCAAAACATTTTAAACATTTTTTAACAACATGAGCTTGTTAGTTTGGAGAGTTATAAAACAATTTGAATTCTTGAAAAAAAGGTCACAGAAAGAATAAATAAAGACTATTTCTGTCATGGAAATTTTGTTAGAGACTCATGAAATAAAAACTTTATAAAGATACTTTACAATAAATTGAATCTTCACTCAAACCGCCAATTTGTTACAGAATATAAAATTTAAAAAAAAATATTCAAATTCTTTGAAGAACTTTGAAACCACATCAGAAATCAATTTATTCAAATTTTGAGAAATGTTAGGAACTTTTCTTTAGCTTTAGGTGACTGTTGCAATGGAAGAAATATTTTAAAATTATATTCAGTATATTTTGTGTCAAGAGGCTCTCAAATTTGCTAATAAGCATTTTCTCAAAATTCATTAACAACGTTGACCAATTACACAGACTTTTTAAAGTTATTTTTAGCACAAAATATCAACTAGATGTGGAAAAAACCTTTGTTGCTATCAATGGTCTGTACTCCAACTTTGTTAAGTATTAATCTGTACTAACTGACATTTTAAAACAAAAGACTGATTTTTCTCTTAATGATTTACTCCACTCTGCTAAATATTGAAAATATTTGTGCTCAGTTTTCTGAAGCAGACTCTGGAAAATGTCATGGATATAGTTGTTAAAACCATTCATTATTGTGCAATTTATGTGGTTGATGAAAATACAAGACCGTGAGTTTAATAACAGTTCTTTTCCAATGCTTACTGGTTGTGTAGTGGAAAAGTTTTACAGAGATTTACTTTTAACTAAAATTCAAAATTACCTTAAAAGGAATGCTTGATTTAAAAATTATCTAAAGTCAAAATACTGTCTCGTGGTTTTTATTCTTTCACAGATACTGCACTACAAATGAAGTTCGCTCTAGAGCTACAATAGGAAAGAAAAAGTTTATTTTTGACCTAGACAGAAAGGTACAAGATTTTATTGAAAATGAATTTGAACACAATGAAATCAATAATGACGATTTTCAACATTTTCTTACATTAATCTAAACAGGGATTTTAATTCTTGACAGTTTTATGTAAATTGCCATAAAACTAAGAAAAATTTTAGAAAACACTTTTATACTGATAAATTTAAAGCTGTTTTCCAACTTATGCAACACACTTTGAATTTGACATTGGTAGCACTAAGTTCACTCTAGAGTTAGGTAATTTACTTATCTTAATGTAATTTTTGAAATTGATATGTTTTTGCTTAAAAATGAAATATTTTTTTCTCAGGTAGATGAGCAAGTTGTGTCAATGTTGAATCAAATATTAAATGAAAATGATCTTTTGGTCCTCAGTCTAGTCAGTGGAAATTTTAAGTTTGTTTGAGAAAATTTTGGTATGTGTGTCTTTTTCCTCCTGTATCTTTTATGAAAACTAAAAGCAAATAAATTATTATAGAATAAAATGTAGCATGTGAGTGAGATGAATTGTAAGTGTAAAATATTCCCTTATTTAGAAGATTTAGTATGAGAAAAAGCATGTGAACTACCCTCATTAATATTTCTTGTTGTTTACATATTAAAGCAATGCTTTGATACATTGTGATAAAATATATTAATAAATTAATTCTATTCATTTTATTTTTTAATATGACTACTGTACATTTATTTTATTTTATTTTTATTTTTTAATATGAAATTTATTGTCAAATTGGTTTCCATACAACACCCAGTGCTCATCCCAAAAGGTGCCTTCCTCAATACCCATCACCCACCCTCCCCTCCCTCCTACCCATCAACACTCAGTTTGTTCTCAGTTTTTAAGAGTCTCTTATGCTTTGGCTCTCTCCCTCTTTAACCTCTTTTTTTTTTTTTTTTTCTTCCCCTCCCCCATAAACTTCTGTTAAGTTTCTCAGGATCCACATAAGATCTCATCTGATCTCTGAAGCTAAGCAGGGTCAGGCCTGGTTACTACTTGGATGGGAGACTACTGTAAATTTTAAATTACATACGTATCTCACATTATGTTTCTATTAGAAAACACTTATCTAGAGAGTTTAATATGCTTTGTTTCAAATACACTGTCTTAAAAGATGACTTCATGTTTTAAGCTTTTCACTGTGCCTTTTGTAGTTTAAAGTATCTAAAGATTTATTATCCAAATATTCTCAATTCATGCAACAGCTCATTAAATATATTCATCCAATGTTTCATATAAAGTTATGCAAAAATATACTGATTTCAGTTACATCTTGTGTGCAGTTTCTCTCTGTATATTCACTATCCACTCTGCAAAATACTTCATAGTAAAAATATATCACTATCAAATGTTGGAGGAACTCCTGCTTTCCTGCTTTTCTATTATTAGTTTGTGATGAATTAAAAAAAACTCTGAAAACCCAAACATGTTCTATTTAAATATGTCATTTATGATCTCATAGTTCTTAATCTTACCCCTCATTGTTTATATTTGGACTGATACTTATCATATAATTCAAGTATTTAATATATTGAAAATATTGTGTTATCCTTCTGCTAAATCTCAAAATATCTCCAGGCAAACACCCAGTTCTTAATATGAAAATACAAGTAAATTACAAAACAGAAAGTAGGGACAATTAAAATGTTCTACATATAATTATAGGGTATTAGTATCTAATACTGTATGCATTCTGATATTGATCTTGGTTTTCCTAAGAAAGGAGATCTTAAAAAAAAAAGAGTATGCACAGTTCCATAAGGAGAAAACATCTGCAAAGGCAAGGAACATTCATCTAAATAAAGTGTGAACTGCACAAATGACTTAATGTGTCTTTCTTTTGTTGACCTGAGTTTGGCTATAATGGACTAAATTTTTCCTTTCACTAAAGCTGCTTCCAGGCACTTAAAGATTATCCAGTTGCTATAAACAGCTCCAATGACATGAGGAGGGAGAAAATAAATATCCCAAATGCAAAAATAATACTTTAAGTTATTATGCCTAATGTCCAAAATTCAGATGTCAAGTGGATAATTACAGCAAGACCACTGTGTGTAATAATAACTGTGTTCATCAGCTGCACTGAGAGTCTGAATGATGATAGAATATCATAGTCCATCAAGGAACTTGAAGGATAAAAGCTTGCTGTATACGACTGATTGTTTTCAGTTTCTGACAGGAAAATCTTTATCTTCTAGTTTAATGCAAGTTATTCAAATGATATTTCAAGTTTATGATCAAGATTCTGGAAAGCTTCCAAAAGGTAAAGAGCAAACATAATAAACAACTTACTATTATTATACTTTAATATAATAGTTTTCTTCTGGTTGCCTTTTTACTAAAAATTGCCTGATTGCTTGGATTAGCTTAATAAATAGTGGTTATTACTAGCCTATGTGTCACCTACAGTGTAAAAGTTATTTTCATTTGTCACTATCAAATTTACTAATAGACATTTTGGGAAATTAATGAAACAAAACCAATAAAATCTAATTGCACCTATTTGAAATAGATACAATAAAATGATGAAGACACAAGTTTTGTTTAAATCAATTATCCTGAGTGTATAGAACAGAATTTAATCTATGTGGTAAGAATGAATAAAGCTAAGATTAAAATAGGTTTGGCAATTTTAGGATTTTAATGCTAATCTGGAGGCAGACTTGATAGGGTGGAGGAAATCATCTCTTAGCGTTGTTGGGGTTGGGAATTTTGTAAGATTTTCCAAACCAGTTTAAACTTGGCCTAAAAAGTACCAGTAATATGCAAGAGTGAGAGATGCAAGGTACTAAAAATAAGATGACATTCAACTATCAGCTGATCTTTTAGATAAGAATAAAAGTATCCATCTGTTGCTTCTGTGAATTCTGTTAGCATAGTAACTAACGTCTTGATCAATGATGCAAATATAGTGAACACATGGAGTTCCTAATTCACACCAAGGAATGAGAGTCTCAGTTTTTTGCCATCAGCTTGCTGTACAAATTTGGACTAGGTATTTTCCTCCTGAGTTTATTCTATCAAAATTTTGAAGTAGTGTTGCATAAAATAGCAAATTCCTGATGTAAATACTTGTCAAGGCAGTGTTTACTATGATGATAAATAGAGAAGTTTTTTTCTTTTTTTTTAAGAGATTCATGTAAGAGGTAGCAAAATTGGTGCTGTCTTGTAGCTGATTGTAATTTCTGATATACTCTACTCAGAAAAGCAACTGGTTTTTCTCAAACCTGCTTACATCAAACACTTTAACTAACAACCCCTGGATAAAAAAAAAAAAAAAAAAAAAAAACCAAACAAACAAACAAAAAACCCACACAAACAAGAAAAACAAAGACAGAGAGGACAGGGACAAATATACCTGGAATCTGATCACTTCTCTGTCAGATCTTCTATTCTTTCTTAATTTAGCATAAGAAGGAAAACCATGTCCCAATTCACTGTACTGTAAATTTCATTTTTTTTTTAATGTTTATTTACTTTGAGAGAGAGAAAGACAGAGACAGAGTGCAAGCAGGGGAAGGGCAGAGCAAGCTCCAGACTCTGAGCTGTTATCACACAGCCCCACCTGGGGCTCAAATTCAGGAACTTTGAGATCATAATCTGAGCCAAGGTCAGAAGCTTAACTGACTGAGCCACCTAGGTGCCCCTGTACTGTAAATTTCAAATTAGCATGCATTCAATATTCAAGCTTAATTTTTTTGTTTATATATTTGAAAATGAGATCAGCAAATTTAACAAAATATTTTACAATTTTTTGGAAGGGAAATCCATTCATTCAACAATGTTTAAGCAAGCACCTACTATCTTTTGGACATTCTTTTAGCTACTTGTGAAATATCACACAATAAAATAAAGACTAATGTGCTTGTAAAAACTACATATTAGTAAAAAGCAAGGAGACTATAAAATATAATAAATACACAAATTTTCAACATAGAATATTTGGAGATGAAACTGATAAGGAATAAAAATAATGTAGAGAAAGGTAAGAAAGATGAGGAATGTCTGTGTGGGTGGGAATTAATGAGCTCAATTAAATACAGTAGAGAAGTTAGATTTTTTTTTTTTTTAAGTTTATTTACTTATTTTGCGAGACAGAGACAGAGAGAGCCTGAGCAGGGGTGGAGGGAGCAGAGAGAGGGAGAGGATCCCAAGAAGTCTCCTTACTGTCAGCATGGAGCCTAACGCGTGGCTCAAATTCACAAACCGTGACATGATGACCTGAGCCGAAATCAAGAGTCAGACACTTAACCAATTGGGCCAGCCAGATGCCCTGTTAGATTATTTAAATGGTGAAGTTTGGGCAGAGATTTTAAAAATGTAAGAATGGTGGAAGAATGAGTTTGGACAAAAGAAAATTCAAGACAAGGGGAATGACTGGAGTTGTGCTCACCACCATGGACGCCATTAACCACATGTGGCAACTGAGCACTTGAAATATGGCTAGTGAAACTAAATTTCTAAATTTTTAAATTTTATTTATTTATAATTATAAGAAAGTTAGAAAAATAGACACTTCAATTGATTATTCACAAATTTTTAATTATGTTTGGGATGATTTCAGTATGTAAATCTACTTTTCAACTACAAATTTTATAAAATACATGTAGACTAAGCATCACTTTTGAAAATTTAGCATGTGCATTGAGATGTGCTCTACATACCAGATTTAAAAACTTAATACAAAAATTAATGTACCCTATCTCAATAATTTTATATTGATTATGGGGTGAAATAATATTTTGGATATATGAGATTAGCTACATATGTTATTAAATTAATTTAATATATTATTATGTGGACCTTGTGCAGAGAATTAGATGCAAGGGAGATTATAAAATTACACTTTAGAGTAAAATAAGATGTTTATGTATGAGCATAGTGTTCAGAGATTCTCAACATGGAGATAGATTTATAGATATGGGTAGGTGGAGAAAACAGCCAGCCTTGGAGAACACTTAGAATTGGTGAGATGAATCAGAGTCTATAAGAGTACCATTAAAAAGTAAAACAGTTTGCGGTGCCTGGGTGGCTCAGTCGGTTAAGCGGCCAACTTCGGCTAAGTCAGGATCTCGCGGTCCGTGAGTTCTAGCCCCGCATCAGGCTCTGTGCTGACAGCTCGGAGCACAGAGCCTGTTTCAGATTCTGTGTCTCCCTCTCTCTCTGACCCTCCCCCATTCATGCTCTGTCTCTCTCTGTCTCAAAAATAAATAAACGTTAATAAAAATAAAAAAAATAAAAACAAAAAGAAAAACAGTTTAGTTAAGAAATTTATTATCCTAGTCTTCTTTCCCTCAGAGTTTTGTAAGAAAGCAACAGAAATATAGGGATTGGGAACATACATAAACCATGTATTTCTGTATACTCTCGTGGTAATTGGGTTCTAGGACTCTCCTGGAGTAGAATCTAAAAATGAACCAAAGATAGCTGATATTGCTGCCAACTTTCTGCCAACTGGAATAATGAAAAAAAAATATATGGTTTGAGATTTGCAGTACTGTTATAGTCAGAGATAAATTCAATACCATTAAAATGATGATGTACTTCTGGCTCAAGTTATTCTAATTTGAAACTGTATGATAACCATCTCATCTTAACCACCTCACAATGCAAAGGTTTTGACATCTCTGGAAATAAACATTTACGGTGAAACAAAGTATTAAGCTACAGGCTTCCCAGGTCATTTTTACACAATTTCTGTAATACAATTTAAAAATAGAAAAACATATGAGGAACCAAGAGAATATACCTAAAAATTGAGAAAACACATTCGATAGAACCAGATGATTCAGGTATTTTAATTACCAGACGAGTCCTTAAAAACAAGTTTTATGGAGTTTAAGTAATTTTTAGGAATAAGTTTTCTATCTCTGTTCCTTAGTCACACCAAATGAAATTCCATGTTAACATTTTTCACTGTAAGAAGGCATACATAGCTCACTAAAATATTACAGTATTAGAGATTGAGATGGAAATAATACTGGAAGACTAAAAATACCACTGACAATAACAAAGAAGCAAAAATAAAATCCATGACCTCAAGTATCTCTAGTTTTTCAGAAAATTGTATTTAGAAACTTTTTGACAGAAAAAGAGAATTAAAAGAGAATTCCAATATTTATTTCTGTGGTAGCTCTCAGTTTTAAAGATAGTTTGTAAGCCCTACAGCAACCTTACTTTACAACATTTTTCCTTTCCCTCCATCTCTCTTCCTTCCTTCCTCCCTCCCTCCCTTCCTCACCTCCTTCTTTCCTTTCTTTTTTCCTAAATCTCTTAATCCCCTGAAACTACTCCAGCAAATTTTACTAGAGAAAACGTATAAACATTCTAACTAAAATTCCAACATTTATAGAATTCCAGATTTTCTATGATTCTCACACTTCAGTTTGTCAGCTGTATTTTTTTTATTTAGTTTGGACATAATGATTCTGACTTAAAAATGTTTATTTCATTCTTCCCATTTCTTAAACTCCCTGGAAGAATGAAATCATAGAATTTACCTAAAAAACAAGAATCTTTCCCTATCCCAAAGACTAGGACTCTTTTTCTAGGAGGCAATTGTTCCACAGGCTACCCTTCAATGTTGTCTCAGTACCAGTGAAGACTTTTGTTAATATCCGTGGTAGAAATCATTTTGTATCCTCATCATATCCATCTCATGAATTAATACGTTTGTCATACCTGACTACTGAAATCTCACCTAATTAGTGTACCAAACAACCTCGCATACAATATGCCACATTATTATATATACAGAGATTGGTTGGACAATAAGAGATAATATTTATCAAATTTTTTATGTGCCTTGCCCTGTTCTAAGATTTTTATGAGCATCATCTCATTTAATTTTTCCAATAATCTTATAAAGTACACTTTCTTGATATCACTTCACACATGAAGAAACTGAGACACAGGAAGGTCAAAGTTCATGTATGCTTACATGATGGAGTCAGGAGATAAATTAGGGAAGCCTAGTGACTGCTTTGTCTAGTTGGTAAGACACTCAAACCTCGCTATGTGTCTTGCAGTTCAATATTTTTCATGCATGATAATTTTTATTTTTTTCTTTTTTGGATAATTTTTATTGTAATATGAAAAACAGATATTCCTTAATGTTTCCTATGAGGAATGAGCAGGTAAGATGCCATGGAAAAAATTGAGAATGATGAAAAATAAGGCAAAGTAAAGGAATATAGATAGCATTTAAAAAAAAGAAATATAAAACAAATGAACAGGAAGAAGTGATAATAAGTTTACATTAACCAATTTAATCTATAATAGTAAAATTTTACTTGCATATCCCACATTTAATTGTTTTCTATATTTGCTTGATAAAAGAATTTGCTTGCTGTATTCAGGTACTAAATTGAAGCATTAAATTTACATTCTTCACATAAATCTCAAGGCAGTTTCATCTTACCTTATTGGCCTCTTCTTTCATCATTATTTCTGATTTCCTTCCATCTATTTTCACTTAGAAACTGCACATGTAAATTGCCGCCCTAGTTAATGAAAATTGGATTGGAGGCTATGTCAGATGGTGGTTTAAAACACGGGCTTTGAGATTAGAGAAATCCATTGTAAAACACAGTCTGTTTTTAAAGCTAAGTAAGAGCCTCATTTTTGATTTGTAATCTTTAAAAAATTGAAATATATTAAACATTAATAATAAACTACATATATATAAACATATCAGTACACATCAATATTATGCACATATTAAGCACACATTCAGTTTAAATGAAGAGGGTACAAGTGAATACCCACATATCCATCTATTTTAAGAAATAAGAGTTTGCTAATATATTTGAAAAACTATTTGTGCCTCTCTTCTATAGCTTCTCCTTCCCTTTCTTTCTCCTCAGGGTTAACTACTGAATTTTTTATTAACAATTTCATCACTTTGTTTAGAAAAATTAAGTTTAGCATATTCATATGATTCTATAAGATATTGTTTCATCATTTTAATTTTTACACAATACCGTAACATTATATTCTTTTACAATTAACCTTTTCCCTTCACTCTGTACTTTTAAGTTTCAGCCATGTGGATATGTTCACTTGTATTTCATTTACTTTTATTGTTGAGTAGAGCTCCTTTGTATGACTAGAGCAAGTGACAGAATCCATTGTTCATGGACACACTGAATTATTTTCACATTTTTGCTATATTGAAGAATGCTGTAATCGTCCTTCTCATTGTATGAGTATACTTCAATTTGCTTAGCCATTCTCCTGTTGATGTACATTGGCACTGTTTTCAGCTTGAGGATATTAGAAATCATGGTACTGTGAACATTCATGTAGGAGTTTTTTGGGGCTCCTATATATTCTTTTATTCTTGGGTAAACACCATAGGAGTGGGATGTTTGTGTCATATGTTAAAGCACATGTTTATAAGAAATGATTCAACTGTTTTTCAAGGCAACTACAAAGTCTGCATTTCTGGCACTGTGTCAGAGTTCTAATTGCTCTACCTCTTAGTCAACATTTGGTACTAAATCATTTGTATTGTAACCTTTCCAGGGATTGCATATTGGTATTGTGTTGTGGATATAAGTAGCATTTCTAAGTGACTAATGATGTTGGTCATCTTTTCATGTTCTTATTGACCATTCTTAGACATTCTTTACAAAGTGTCTATGCACATATTGTGCATATTTTGTGGAGTTGTCTTCTTAATATTGAATTTTAATGGTTTTTATATATTCTGAGGACAAGTATTTACCTGACATATGTTTGGTAAATATTTACTCCCACTTGTGGTTTGGATATGGATTGGGATTGTGGCTAACAATTAGATCAATTTATGAATACTTAATATGGAAATTGACCAGGCACCCTGCATTTCATATATTGCACTGTCTGGAAGCAGCTTTCCTAAAAGAGTACTAGGATGGCCTAAGGGACGTAGAGCTGATGTGCCAGCCTGCAGGCGTCTTGCAAGAATGAGGTGCCATCCTCCAGGATGTCGTATAGTATATACACTGAATCATAGATACTTGTGTGGTACTGTTCCTAACAGGAAAAATTATGAGTCCAGAAAACAAGGGGTAAAAGCTGCAGTGGCCTCTGATACGATCATTGTCAGTGACTCACTGGAAAAATTGTGCTTAATTGATACTGATAGGCTTCCGAGCTCTTTTTAAATCAGGGGTGATGATTGGAAATCTTGGCATGCCTTAAATTCTTGGCTGAATTTTATGAGCAAAATCCTCCTGCCAACCCACAGAGGAGATATAAATTTAGCTTTATAAATGAAATACATAAACCTTAGTTTTATTCAGCTACTGAGGTTTTTAGATACTTTCTTGCTATATTGTAACTTGCATTATGCTGCCTGATACACCTGTAATTGGTAGGTGCTTACAAATAAATAAATGAAGTGAATATGAATAAATGAATAATAATAATTGACATAGAGTGGAAAGTCTCCTCTCTGAGGACTTATATACACTTTGTTCAGGTGTGCCTATGGAAAACATCATATTCTTTCTTTCTTTCTTTCTTTCTTTCTTTCTTTCTTCCTTCTTTCTTCTTTCTTTCTCTTTCGAGAGAGAGCGTGTGAGTGAGGGAGGGGCAGAGAGAGATTGGGAGAAAGAGATAATCCAATGAGGGGAAGAGAGACAGAAAGAGAGTACAGAGTGCCAAGTGGGACTCCAGCTCACCCAATGCAGTGCTAGAGCTCACTTGATGCAGGACTCGAACTCACAGCCATGAGAACATGACCTGAGCTGAAGTCAAAAGCTTACCCGACAGCCACCCAGGTGCCCCAAAACTTATATTCTTCACACAAATTTTAGTCTTTATAGTTTTTTTTTTAATTTTAGTATTATTTTTTCACTCAACATTACAAGGCTGAAGTTTTAAAACATCCAATACTCATGAGATATTTTTTCAATAATATATACTTTGTCTTTTTCTTATATAAATTATACCATACTTATGAATATAAAATGATATTGTATTTAAGCTAGCCATTCAGTCTTAAGATCTAGATTTATTTTATTTGGATAAGTTCTGTTACATATATTTATCATAACAAGTATTAATAGCCATAAAATATTCCGCATGTCTGTTTTTGAAAAGTTTTAAGCTCTTTTTCCCTATATGCAATGTGTTAAGGTCACTGTTTACTAAATAGCACTTTCTTGGACACAGTTTTAATACACTGTTTTCTCATAGCTTTGGTTCCTACTATAATTTTATTAGATATGTACAGCTAGAGCTGCTCATAGACTTTTAATCAAGAATGTTTTTTAAATCTTGCGTGTTCCATTTCATTTTTTATATTAATATATTCCTTTTTAAGTACATATATCTATCAAACACTCTACATTGGCTGAAGATTGTCCTTTTAAATCAATAATTATATGAACATTGAAACAAGCCTCTATGTTTGCAAAATTGAGAACAAAACCAAGAATTTTCTATTTGAAAAATTAGCAAATGAAACATTCAAGTCATGAAAGATCTCAGATTCAAATAATAAATGAATAAGTTTGATCTGTCATCACAGAAAGAATAGTAGAGAAATATTAATCCAATAGATTAAATAAATAGGAATTGAAGTTTTTTGACCAAAAAAGAGAATAAGGAGAATAAATGTTTTTTTATGCAAAAGATGAATAAATGGAGGAAAATAACAAATTAGAAAATTATATAATATTACTATAGGAAGATATCAGAGCTTAGTTCCTCTGTTGATATAAACCAAAGATTAAATCTTTTGATCTGTGTTTAATTATCTTTACAAATATATTTAAGTTTAGATACTAAACCTTACCATACAGCTTCCATATTCACTTCAGCTATCTCGTCCTAATTTATCCAGTATTCCCTAGTGTCTAAATGTTGAGTTGTCCACATCTAATCCATACCCTAAGAAAATATTTCACTATTTTTTTAAGGTTGGCTCCACATGCAGGGCTTGAACACACACAAGCCTGAGATCAACATTCTGATATTAAGACCTGAGCTGAGATCAAGAGTTGGATGCTTAACCAACTGAACCACCCACACATACCAGATTTTACTATTTTAGAACATTAGGAACAATATACAACTTTCCCTAAAGCAGACAGCTATTATTTACTGGGTTATTTTCACATTCATAATTACCTAATATCAAGATGCATTATTTATACTATGTATATTATATACATGTGTGTTTGACAAGATGAAAAACACATTGAAATCTAATGAACAACACCATGGTAAGGCATAGAGGATAGAAAAAGGAAAAAAGCTCTTTTTTTTAAAATGTTATTTATTTTTGAGAGGGGGAGGGGGCAGAGACAGAGGGAGACACAGTATCTGAAGTAAGCTCTAGGCTCTGCGCTGTCAGCACAGAGCCCAGTGCAGGGCTTGAACTCATATAACTGCGAGATCATGACCTGAGCCAATGTCGGACGTTCAACCAACTGAGCCACCCAGGCACCTCAAAGACAAAAATCTTTTAATCAGTTCTATTCTGTTTACCTAAGCATCTATTTTTATGCCAGTACCATACTGTTTTGATTTGATTAGCCTTGATTAGCTATGATTAGCCTTGTCAGAAGCCTTGACATGAAGTGTGACACCTCCAGTGTGACTGCTTTGTCAGGATTGCTTTGGCTATTTGGGATCATTTGTGTAAACATGCAAATTTTAGGACTGTTTTTGTTTTCCTATTTCCGTGAAAAATGCCTTTGGAATTTTGATTGGATTGTGTTGAATCTATAAATTCTTTGGGTAGTATGGATATTTAACAATATTAATTCTTCCAATACATGAACACGTTTCCATACAGCACATCAGAGTCTTGTAGCTTTCGTTGTACAGATTGTTCACTTCCTTAGTTAAATTTATTGCTAAATATTCTATTGATTCGATGCTCTTATGAAGTAGAATTGTTGCTTAATTTCTTTTTTTCATATTTTGTTGTTAGTGTAGAGAAACAAAACTGATTTCTATATGTTGACTTTATATCTTACAGCGTTACTGAATTCATTGATTGGCTTCAACAATTTTTTTTGTTGTTTTAAATCATTAAGATTTTCTATGTATAAGGTACACAATCAGCAAGCTGAGATAATTTTAATTTTTTATTTCAATTTTGGATGCCCTGTATTTCTTTATCTTGCTTTATTGTTCTAGTGGTACGATGTTGAATAAGAATGGTGATAATGGGCAAACTTGTCGTTTTCCTGACCTTAGAGGAATTTTTTTTTTTTACTTTTGCCATTGGATATTCCGTTAGCTGCATGTTTGTCTTATATGATATTTGTTATATTGAGTTATATTCTTTCATTCTTAGATTACTGAGGGTTTTATCATGAAAGGATGTTACATTTTTTTCAAATGCTTTTTTTGCATCTATTGAGATGATCACGTGATTTTTGTCTTTCATTCTATGATGTGTTACATTTATTAATTTGCATATGTTTAACGATACTCATGCCCTAGGGATAAATTCCACTTGATTGTAATAAATAATCCTTTTAATGAACTATATATTTCCATTTGCTTCCTTTAAGATTTTCCTTTTGTCTGCTGTTTTCAGTAATTTTACTATTACTCTGTAGCTTACTTTTCTTTTGTAAAGTTTGAAAATTTTAGTTAACATATATTTGAATATTGCTATTTTCCTGCATTTCTTCTTTCTTTCTCTTTCAAGAGACTATGTATATTAGAATGTGTCCCAGTTCTGTCATGTGGTTTTCATGGCTTTTACTATATTTACCATTTTTAAAAACTGTTTGTCCCTACATCTAACGTATTATGCAGTCAGGGAAAATTAGGTAATTAAAATTTTATAGAGTCATGTTCCCCAAAACAATACTCAATGTTTTCTACTTTATCTATTTGCTTAGTATTGGATAACTTTATTTCCCAAACTAAAATCCACATAAAATTAAGAGAACTTGCCACCTTGGAAGAACATTATCACATTATCAACAATAAGGATTGAAGACTTAATTGAAGGGATGGAATGTAGATTGAACTTTAAATGGTGACTATATTTTTGCAAAAAGTATTAACAGTGAGTAAGAAATATATATAAGCAATCTCAGAGATATGAAGCTACATTAATATTTTGAAAGCAGAAGGTAACAAGTAGTGAGAGAATGGTGAATGTTACTGAAAGTAAGGAAATTTGCAATTTTCTGTGTATTTTGTAGGGATTCATCAAATAATTTTGAAGGGAAAATAGCATACTTTATTTTTTTTCTATGCACAATAGTTTAGGAATTTATTACTATAGTTTGTAAGTCAAGTAATAAAAGATTTAACTAGAGAAGTGAAATGAAAAACAAGGTCTTGGGGCACCTGGGTGCACAAATGGTTGTGTCTAGCTCTTGGTTTCAGCTCAGGTTATGATCTCACTATTGGTAAGATTGAGTCATGCATGGGGCTCTACACTGACAGCATGGGCCTGCTTGGGATTCTGTCTCAATGCCCCTCTGCCCATTTGCACATTTTCTCTCTCTCTCAAAATAAATAAACATCTAAAAACCAAAAAGAAAAGCAAGGTCTTATAATTTAAGAGAATGATGTTTAGTTAATGCAAGAAGAGGTAGCCCAATAGAGTAGTTTATGGATGATTCAGTGTTTTATGTCTAAGTTATTAGTAAGGGAGTGATATATTAAATAAAGAAAGAGAAATCAATTTGAGGGGAGAAGAAATTGAATTTTAATTTTGACATGTGGAATTTCTGTCAGTCACTGGTGTGGGTAATTTCAACAAAGTTGTTGGAAAAGTAAGTCTGAAGAATTTAGAACAAACCTCCATGGTGATACACTCATCACTGAAGCTGTGAATGGCTGTGTGCTCTTACTTTGGGTAGAAAAATTCGACTGACTTCATTTAGAACATCAGAAAAAGTACCAGAAAAGATGAATTAAAATTTTCAGAGAAAAAAGGCTGCAGAGAGAATAACAAGAAGATTGCCTTATTACTAATTTCATTAATACTGTAGACCCTTAATGAAGATGTTGTCATCAATTATTCCGGCACATGTAGTCAGTAATAATTTGAAAATATTTTTTGGTAGATTGATGCATTTATTAAATGTTTTTTATGATAAGTAGCTTCACAGACTTTTTCAAATTGAAAAATAAATCCAGTAAATTTATTAGATGACAACTAGTAATTTCACAGCATAGTCATTTCACTCTTAATCATAACATTATTCTCTGTTTAGACAAACTATTATTTTTAAAACACCAATGCATGGTTTAGCTACTGCATAAACTATTTTTACTTGTCTATTTTATCCTTTCCATTTATTGATAATGTCTGCTATATGAAGGACAAGTATGATGTCACATTATACATAATTTTTCTAACAAATCATTACCATTTAATGTCACCTTCCTTATATTGCCAAAAATCCAATTAGATTTATATCGCTTAAAGCATTTTCTTCATAGCTTTCTTTTAGTGTAGGAGTTTTTGGTGCTAGTGTTAAAAATTCAGGTCATGTTTTCTTCCAAAATGTAGTAATTACTGAATTTGGAATTTTGTTATTTGGGAATGCTATATTATAAACTGTATGTCTGATGTTACTAACTTTCAACAATTCTATAAGACATTTTTTCCCCAAAATAGAACTCAAAGAATTTTTCACTTAGCACTCAGATTGAATTGTTTCATGGGCTGAATTAAAGATGACATACTACTAAATAACCAAGAATTTGTGTTTCAAAGTTCAATTCTATTTCCTTCAAGTATAGAGAAAGGAAAATTCCTGTTTAAGTCTGTCCACACTAATTTTTGTATGTCACATTAATCTGGACATAAATTATTTGTAAATTTTCAAAATTTAAAATATGTGATTTTTCTATAGCAAAACGCTGGAAACTTGAAAATTTCTCTGCCTTGTTGTGGGCAGTTACTATAACTCCTTTTTTTGGCTTTTTAAATATATTTTGTGATGCATATAATGCTTTCTGAGTTATTTTTTTGTAGGTAACATGAAAACTAATTCTGTATTGTTTAGTGATTTCTCAGTTTCACTTTATTTATCAATAACTGAGTTTAGCTCCCCTTGAAAAGATGTTGGGTAGTATTGCTGAAGAAAAATTTACTCCCACATGTGTTCTTTAAGTTGTTGGTTTTCCCCACAATATCCGCAATGCTTAAGACATTCAGTAACTTTGCTACAACAATTCTTTTCATATGCATATTTTGCTGGTGTATAGAGGTTTAATTAAATTATGCTATTAGGTGAAATATTGCATCTAAATTAAACTAGTTTGTGTATAAACCCAATAAACACCTGGTAAGGCAACAATCAGTGCAGATGTAATAAAGAGCAGCCTACCGGCATGTTAATGTTCTACAAATTGAGTTGAAAGCATTAAGTAATCTGTAAAATCAGTTTGGTAGAAATCAGTTAGAACTTGTACCTCATTTCTGATTTTGTCATTGATTCATTAAAATTGCTTGCTTCAATTTCCTTCAGAGAAAACAGCGTATCTAGTAGTATAATATGTTAGAAAAAGAATGGGGTTAAGAAATGAATTACATGAGGGCAGGGTGCTTGGTTAAGCATCTGACTGGCTCAGTTCATGATTTCACTGTTTGTGGGTTTGACTCTCCAGCCTGGCTCTGCGTTGACAGCTCAGAACCTGGAGCCTGGTTCAGATTCTGTCGCTCTCGCTCTCTCGCTCTCTCAAAATTAAGTAAACATTAAAAAAAAAAAAAGAAAAGAAAGATATGAATTACTGGTGTCACAGATATTTCTAGTGGCAGCACCCAAATTAATGTCTCTTAGGTTCCCAAGGATGAGAACACCAGTTTCCTGTGGAGTTTCCTCTGCAGTGAACAGAGAAAAGGAAAAGGAGATGGTAATGAGGGGCATCCGCTTCCTTAACAATTTAGCTCAGATTGTTTAATGCCTCCTCACTAGGGAAATAAACTATTGCTTGAATGATAAACATCAACATGTGTATTTGGAGGTGGCAGGTGTGTTATTGTTTAGCGTTTCCATTTGCTACACCAATGAATATAGGAGGAGTGTATTAGTAAAAACATTTAATTTCTGCATTGCTAATGATACCCTGCCAATCATCTTCTAGACATATAGAGAACCAAGTTCATTATTTCTTGCATGCCAAATACAAAGAAAAGAGAATTTAATTTTCCTAGATTTTTCTAATCCTTTTTGTTTGTTTTTTCATTTGGATATGCTGATGACTAGTTGGATAATATGCACTCTTTCAGCAGCACCTAACAGCTCACCTTGAGATAAATGCTTTCTATAAATTTTCAGGATTTAAATGAATGTGACTGCCTTCCTGTCGCTCTCATTTTCAGTGAATTGAGTTTGTTTATTTCACTCTCTCAGCAGAGGCATAATGTAACCTTTGAAATAATGGAACCTCCCCTACTGTCAGAGAATAGAAATAGGCACCCACTATTTCAGGGAAAACAACCAACCACCTTTCTTTTAAAAATGTATTTTAAACTCTTTTCATTGCAATTTTATTAATATAACTGTATGATATCCCTGAATAAAAACACTTCGTTCTTTGTTTAAGAAGAAAGGCTAGTTACTGTAACATTGAAGATGTTGAAATCAAAATTGTTTCCTTTTTTTGCATTTTACCATCTTTTGAAATATGCATAGGTAAAAATTACCATAAAAGAGAAAGTTTCGAATTCTACAGTATATTTACCCATATGTACCTGTACCTAATGAATAATTGATCTAATTCATGGCTGTAAAAACAAACACAAATATTAAAACTCAGATTTCATACAGACTATTATTAACCAGAAATAAAAGAAGCCCGAGGAGATTTTTAACTTTCAACATTGATTATCTTAGATAAGAAGTATACAGATGCAAGAAAGCAGATGACCTTATCTGAACTATGTCTCAACTGCAGTCAATAGTAGATCAAAATTAATTTAAATATTGACCATAGCTAGAGACCCACTGGACTGAAAAAAACTAAGGGATTGTTGAGGATTCCAGAATTTACAGAAATTAACACACTCCTGTTGAGTCCCTTATAGGACTTCCAAGAATCCTTATTTGGTACATATCTGCATGGGAGACTTTCTACAAATTCTAGACTTGGAGCCTAGATATTCTGCGGTAATGGCAGTTACTGAATAGAAGAGGTCAGTGCACTTTTTCTCTAAAGTGGCTAATTGTTAACATCAATTAGTAAAAAATATTTTAGGTTTTGCAAGCCATACACGTTCTTTGTTGCAAGCCATACACGTTCTTTTTTTGTGCAACCCATGAAAAATTTAAAATCCATTATTAGTAACCTGTGTAAAAAAAAATAACAACAACCCACAAAAAAGGCCAATACATTAGTTTGATCCCCCGTAATAGTTTGCCTACCTCTACTCTGCCGGAACACTGATGAGAAAATATAGACGAACTCTAAGATAGCAAAGATGATTTTAGAACTATCACAAAGCTAGGTTCAGAAGAGTACTGTAAGATAATTCAAATTCGGGCTGATAATTGTCAGAAGGAAGAGAGAAGAGCAAGTGCATCCCTGCATTTGGATAATGTTGGCAAGATTAAATATTCTAGAACATCTAGAAAGCCTTGTGAGGAGAAATGGCAGGGGGCGTGAAAGATAATTTTAACGTCTTTATCTTTGACTTGGTTATAAAGAGAATTAAATCTCTTTTTTGAAAAGAATTGGTACCATTAGTTTAGGTACTAGCATGTGGGCCTAATGAGGGTTTATCACATCCAGAATTTCTGACTGATACTTTACAGGTTTATTATAAACCAAAGGGTGGGGTGCAATTTTAATAGAAGAAATGATTACATATGAATGGGTTTATTGAGGAAATTTTACTAAAAAGGGACTGGAGATGGACATCGAAAGATAATACTGCTTCAAACTCCAACTTCTGTAATGAAGACTGCTAGCAGTCAGTTTCCAATAACCTGTATTTATATTGATCCTTTGCTGATGAATAAGAGCAGCAAGGAATGAAGTGATAATTCAGGCAAAGGGCTAGTATGAGTAGAAGCAGAAGATGGAATTCACACACAAAAGTAATGGTGATGGGGGGTTTAACATCTCTGAGGAGTCCTGGGTAACTTTGTCTTCCACCTATCCAACTTGACAGGCAGGTGGACAATTAAAGGGAAGTAGTGGGAAAATAATCATTTTTTGCTTTTTTAAAAAAAATTTTAATTTTTTAAATTTATTTTTGAGACAAAGAGAGACAGAACACGAGCAGGGGAAGGGCAGAGAGAAGGGGAGACACAGAATCTGAAGCGGGCTCCAGGCTCTGAGCTGTCAGCACAGAGCCTGACGCAGGGCTCGAAGTCATGGAGTGTGAGATCAAGACCTGATCTGAAGTCAGATGCTCAAAAGACTGAGCCCCCCAGGCGTCCCAGGTTTTTTTTTTTTTTTTTTAATGTTTGCTCTTTCAAACCTCACTGAATTTTTTTAAATGTTAAGACAGTTTAGGGCACATAAGATACATTTCTTTCTGTTGTTCTTTTTTTTTTAAGTTTTTAATTAAATTCCAGTTAGCTAACATACAGTATAATATTAGTTTCAGGTGTATACTATAGTTATTCAACAATTCCATACACTACCCAGTGCTCCTGACAACAAGTATGTTCCTTAATGCCAACGCCTACTTCACCCATCCCCCCACACACCTCCTCTCTGGTAACCATCAGTTTGTTGTCTAACATTTAGAGTCTGGTATTTGTCTTTTCTGGTGTATTTCATTAGCATTACACTCTCTAGCTTCATTCATGTTATTGCAAGTGGAAAGATTTCATTCTTTGTCATAGTTGAAGAGTAGCCCATTGTATGTATATGCACCACTTCTTAATCCATTCATCAGTTGATAGACATGGGCTATTTTCATCATTTGACTCTTATAGATAATTCTGCTGTAAACATCAGGTGCATGTATCCCTAAGAATTAGTATTTTTGTATTCTAAATACCTAGTAATGTGATTGCTGTGTTGTAAGGTAGTTCTAATTTCAACTTTTTGAGGACCCTCCATACTATTTTCCAGAGTGGTTGCAGCAATTGCATTCCCACCAACAGTGCAAGATGGTCACCTTTTCTCCACATCCTCGCCAACGCCTGTTGTTTCCTGTGTTTTTTATTTTAGCTGTGCTGACAGGTGTGAGGTGATGTCCTGTTGTAGTTTTGATTTGCTTTTTTTTTTTTTTTTAATTTTTAGGTTTATTTATTTATATTCAGAGAGACAGAGACAACATGTGTGGGGGAAGAGTAGAGAATGAGAGAATCACAAGCAGTCTCCGTGCTGCCAGCACAGAGCCCAATGTGGGCCTTGAACCCTCAAAACATGAGATCATGACCTGAGTTGAAATCAAGGGGTGGACTTAACCAACTGAGCCACCCAGGGGCCCCGATTTGCTCTTTATGTTGCTCTTGGTAGGCTATTGACCTGCAACATTTGGGCTACTGCAGCTGAGAGATCATCACTGCTTGCTTGAGTATGAAAAGAACAAATAATATTGCAATCAATATAGGCAAGATACCTCCTCGTTTCCAATAATAACCAGTGATAACTTGGCTCCCACCTCTGTTGCTTGGAACCAAGAAAAGAGTGCTCATTCTTTTGGGAACTGTAATGTGGACTCTACTTGTTCTCATTAGTCCCTCCAGACCCTTTTACTTATCCTAACTAACCCATCCATCTATACCCTGGGTTATGTCTTCTTTCTCCTTTTGCACTACAGCCCCAGCATTTCTTATTTATCCTTGTGAAGGAAGAACAATCTGGATCTTCCTCTATCTTACTGGAAGTTTGTTGTTCATGACATATACCTTAGTGTTGGGTTCTCAAGCTGTTCTAATCCCCAGAGTCTTTTATTTAAAATGTGTAGTGTTTAGATCCTCAAAACTGAAAGTTTAACCAAAGTTCAAAACTGAGCTCTTCCCTTTTCTTTCACATCTTTCTATAAAAGCCAACATACACTGAAGGTTATACATATAGAAAGCCATTGTTGCTCCTTAAGTGAATGTAGTGGGGCAAAAGACAAGAAGAATAAAGAATAAAAGTAGGAAACATTGCGTTGGAAACAACACAAATAATCTAATGTGAAAATATTTTCCCCATGCATGCATTAAATACTGAGTCACCTAGATTGATTCTCTTGTTAAGAACACCTAGAGAGATAGTAACAGCTGAACTTGGAATGGTTAATTGAGGCTATAAAGTAAAAATCTTCATTAAAAACTAATCTCCCCTTGTCTAAAAGGTAATTGGGAATGTTTAAAAGTTTCCCAAAGTGATCAAGATCTAGTGAGTTTCTTCTAATCACAGATCAATTTAAAAGAGAAAGTAGGCTGGATTGTCAGAATAGGAAATGTAGAAGTGGTATTACTACACATATTCACTGACCTGTGACAGTCCCATTTGGTGCCACCTACTCCAACATAAGTATCTACTTTCACTTTTAAAAACTGAACTAACATAAATGATATTTTCCTTTGGCCATCTTAATTAAGGACAATGGCTGACATAATATCATAGAAAGCTAGAAGTAGGAATGCAATGTTAACAAATTCAAAGAAAGATATGAAGCTATTTGATGATCATAACAGCACTGTGTGAGACCTTTCTCATGATTATGGATGTTGCCCTTTCCAGTTTATAGGATGCAGAGTGGCAGAAACCGGTTGGGGGGCGGGTGGTGGGGGGATGTGTGTATGCTTTCAAGTAACTCACACTTCACTTACCGACACAGTAGTACAATACATTAAAATCAAATTTCTATTCTACCATACATTCCTCACTGTTATTCCTTCTAATTGTAATAACTATTCTTTCCATGTTCTCAAAGTGAAGCAATTATTTCTCAAAAACACTCAGAAAGAATTTCTCAAGGGAAGGCATCCCTGACCTCTCTCCAAATAGAATTGATATCTCCTTCATCTTGTGATCTCTGTATCTAATACAGTCTTTGATCATTAAGCTTCTGGCATTGTTCTGTAATTTACCTCTTTCTGTATCTCTCTAATACATATTAGGTTTCTTGACAGAATGAACTGCTTTTCTATTCATCCAAGTATTCCAAGTACTTGGCAATGTGTCTGTGTATCAAAATATGTAATCTATTATAATATTAGCTCCAGATATTTTTGACTATTGAGAAGAGCACTCTTTTATAATTAATTTAAACATTCTTAAATAAATCAAATTATTTTATAATCAATCTACCTATGTAAGTTGCCATATCTACATCATTTCAAGCAAACAAAAACCAATGAATATATTTTCAATGCAATTGGCCTAATTCTTTTTTTAAATTATTTTTTAGTTCAAATTCAAGTTAGTTAACATATAGTGTATTATTGGTTTCAAGAATAGAATTTAGTGATTCATCACTACATATAACACTCAGTGCTCATCCCAACAAGTGCCCTCCTTAATGCCCATCACCCATTTAGCCCAACCCCCACCCACCTCCCCTTCAGCAACTCTCAGTATGTTTTCTGTATTAAAAAATCTCCCTTTGTTTTAATCTTATGTTTCCTTCCCTTCCCCTATATCCATCTGTTTTGTTTCTTAAATTCCACATATGAGTGAAGTCATACGATATTTGTCTTTCTCTGCCTGACTTATTTTGCTTAGTATAATACACTCTAGTTCCATCCACATTGTTGCAAATGCCAAGATTTCATTATTTTTGATTGTCAAGTAATATTCCCATTGTGTGTGTGTGTGTGTGTGTGTGTGTGTGTGTGTATACAACTTCTTTATCCATTCATCTATCAATGGATATTTTGGCTCTTTCCATGATTTGGCTATAGTTCATAGCACTGCTGTGAGTATTGGGATGCCTGTGCCCCTTCACATCAGCATTTTTGCATCAGCATTTTGCATCAGCATTTTTACAATTTTGCATTTTGCATTTTTGTAGTGCAATTGCTGGGTTGTAGGGTTGTTTAATTTTTAACTCTTTGAGGGCCCCCCATATTGTTTTACAGAGCACCTGCAAAGTTTGTATTACCACCAACAGTGCAAAAGTGTTCCCCTTTCTCTGCATCCTCACCAACATCTGTTTTCTCCTAAGTTCTTAATTTTAGCCATTCTGACCAGTATGAGGTGTATCTCTTTGTGGTCTTGATTTGTATTTCCCTGATAATGAATGATGTTGAGTATCGTTTTATGTGTCTGTTAGTCATCTGGATATCTTCTTTGGAAATGTCTATTCATGTCTTCTGCCCATTTTTTTTTACCAGATTATTTGTTTTTTGGGTGTTGAGTTTGATAAGTCTTTATAGATTTTGGATACTAACCTTTTATTTGATATGCCAATTGCATATATCTTCTCCCATTACATCAGTTGCCTTTTAGTTTTGTTGATTGCTTCCTTCACTGTGCAGAGATTTTTATCTTCATGAAATTCCAATAGCTCATTTTAGCTTTGGGGCCCTTGCCTCCAGGAGACATGTCTAGATGAAGTTGCTGTGGATGAGGTCAAAGATGTTGCTGACTGTGTTCTCCTCTAGGATTTTGAGGATTTCCTGTCTGACAATTAGGTTTGCCATCCATTTTGAGTTTATTTTTGTGTATGGTGTAAGTAAGTGGTCCAGTTTCATTGTTCTGTGTGTCACTGTTCAGTTTTCCCAGCACCATTTGCTGTCTGTTTTTCCATTGGATACTCTTTGCTGCTTTGTTGAGATTAGATGGCCATACACTTGTGGGTCTATTTCTGGATTCTCTATTCTAGTCCTTTGATCTATGTGTCGGTTTTTGTGCCAGTACCACACTGTACTGAAGATTACAGCTTTGTAATACAGCTTAAAGTCTGGAATTGTAATATCTTTAGCTTTGAATTTCTTTTTCAACACTACTTTGACTATTAGGGGTCTTTAATGGTTCCCTACAAATTTTAGAATTGTTTGTTCTAATTATGTGAAGAATGCTTATTTTGATAGGGATTGCATTGAGTGTGTAGATTGCTTTGAGTAGAATAGACATTTTTACAATATTTGTTCTTTCAATCCATGAGCATGGAATGTTTTTCATTTCTTTGTGTCTTCTTCAATTTCTTTGGTAAGCTTTCTGTAGTTTACAGCATATAGATCTTTTACCTTTTTGGTTAGATTTATTCCTAGGTATCTTATGATTTTGGTGCAGTTGTAAATGGGATGGACTCCTTGATTTCTCTTTCTATTGCTTCATTATTGGTGTACAGAAATGCAACCTATTTCTGTACATTGAGTTTATATCCTACAACTTTGCTAATACTTTGCATGTGTCAGTTCTAGCAGTTTTTTGGTGGAGTCTTTTCCACATAGGTTATCATGTCATCTGTGATGAGTGAAAGTTTGACTTCTTTGCCAATTTGGATGCCTTTTATTTCTTATTGTTGTCTGATTGCTGATGCTAGGACTTCCAGCACTATGTTTAACAACAGTAGTGAGAGTGGACATCCCTATTGTGTTCCTGACCCTAGGGGGAAAGCTCTCCATTTTTCTCCATTGAGGATGATATTAGCTGTAGATCTTTCAACTATGGCTTTTATGATGTTGAGGTATGTTCCTTCTATCTCTACTTTCTTGAGTGTTTTTATTAAGAAAGCATGCTGTATTTTGTCAAATGCTTTTTTCTGCATCTATTGAGATGATTACATGGTTATACTGTCTTTTATTAATTTCTTGTATTACTTTGATTGATTTGTGAATATTGAACAAGCCTGGAAGCCCCAGAATAAATCCCACTTCATCATGGTGAATAATTCTTATAAAGTATTGTGGAATTCAATTTGCTAGTATCTTTTTAAGAATTTTTGCATTCAGGGTCATCTTCTTTTTAGTGAGGTCTTTGTCTGTTTTTTTTTTTTTAATGTTTATTTATTTTTGAGAGAGACAGAGACAGAATGAGAGTGGGTTAGGGTCAGAGAGAGAGGGAGTCACAGAATCCGAAGCAGGCTCCAGGCTCTGAGCTGTCAGCACAGCGCTTGACGTGGGGCTCGAACTCACAAGCTGTGAAATCATGACCTGAGCTGAAGTCAGACACTCAACCGACTGAGCCACCCAGTTGCCCCTCTTTGTCTGGTTTTGGAATCAAGGTAACTCTGGCTTCACAGAATGAATTTGGAAGCTTTCCTTCCATTTCTATTTTTTTTTGGAACAGTTTGAGAAGAATAAGTATTAAATCTTTTTTAAATGTCTGGTAGAATTCACCTGGGAAGCCATCTGGCCCAAGACTTGTTTCTTGGGAGATATTTTATTAGTGATTCAATTTCTTTGCTGGTTTAGGTGTGTTCAAATTTTATGTTTCTTCCTGTTTCAGTTTTGGTAGTTTGTATGTTTCTAGGAATTTGTCCAGTTATTCCAGATGCCTAGTTTGTTGGCATAAAATTTTTATAGTATTCTCTTAATAATTGTTTGTATTTCTGTGGTGTTGGTTGCGATCTCCCCTCTCTCATTTGTGGTTTTATATATTTGGGTCCTTTTTCTTTTTGTAAGTTTAGTTAGGGGTTTATCAATTTTGTTTATTTTTTCAAAGAACCAGTTCTTAGTTTCATTGATGTGTTCTACTGTTTTGTTTGTTTGCTTGTTTCTGTATTATTTCTGTTCTAATCTTTATCATTTCCCTTAGGCTGAATTTAGGCTTTATTTGCTGTTCTTTTTCTAGCTCTTTAGGTATAAGGTTAGACTGTATTTAGGACCTTTCTTACCTCTTGACAGAGGCCTCACTTACAATATTCTTTCCTCTGGGGACTGCCTTTACTGCATCCCAAAGAGTTTGGACTGTCACTTTTTCATTTTCATTGGCTTCTATGTATTTTTTAATTTATTCTTTAATTTCCTGGTAAACCCATTCATTCTTTAGTAAGATGTTCTTAACCTCCATGTATATAGGGCTTTCTAAAATTTTTCTTGTGGTTGACTTCAGGTCTCATAGTGTTGTGATCTGAAAATATGCATGGTATGATCTTGATGATTTTGTACCTCTTGAGGGCTGATTTGTGACCCAGAATGTGATGTGTTCTGGAGAATGTTCCACGTACACTGGAGAAGAATGTGTAGTCTGTTTTAGGGTGAAATGTTTTTAATATAACTGTTAAGTCCATGGGGTCCAGTGTGTCATTCAAAGCCATTGTTTCCTTGTTGATTTTCTGCTTAGATGATCTGCCCATTGCTGTAAGTGGGTTTTTAAACTTACTAATTGTTATTGTATTATAATGAGTTTCTTTATGTTGTGATTAATTGACTTACATATTTGGGGTGGTTCAGGTTGGGGACATAAATATTTACAATTGTTAGATCTTCTTGATGGATAGACTTCTTATTTATGAATATTATGTCCTTCTTCATCTCTTGTTACAGCAATTTGCCTAATTCTAGGTACAACATATGCTTGCAAGGATTTAACTACATTAATTTTAAAATACATATTTTTAAAAGGCAATTTTAAAAAGTAAGTTTTAGGAGGCTTTGTCATACTTGAATCTGGGTAAGACTGAAATTAAAAGGGAGGGCTTTCTTTAGATTTGTGAATTCCTTAGCCTGTTGAATAATATTGAATTATATATGTATATTAATTATGAAATACACATTTTTGGTTACCTCAGTACACTTTGTTTTCCAAATTTCCTGTGTTACACACTTAACTCTTAAGATCTTGCTTTCCCCCAATTAATTTCTTTTTTGCCTTTTAATTTCCTACAATTTTAGAAATACATAATTTGACCAATCTATTTTATAATATTTTTAGTGAAATTCCTAGGTTAAAAAAATGGATGTAAAAACCATATGCTTCACCTTTATTATGAAAATATTTAGAATTGATATTTTTCTTCTTACATTTGAAATATTTTATATTTAGAGCTTTTTTTCTAATGTGACTTTTAATTTACTCTTTTAATGTTCTTTTTCCATTTACACATTTCTTAGGATGTATCATATAGAATAGATGCCCCATACATCTTACTGTTTTTCTTTTTTTTTTAAACGTTATTTTCTAGAACAAAATCATTCTTTTCTTATTTTTTTCAATATATGAAATTTATTGTCAAATTGGTTTCCATACAACACCCAGTGCTCATCCCAAAAGGTGCCCTCCTCAATACCCATAACCCACCCTCCCCTTCCTCCCACCCCCCATCAACCCTCAGTTTGTTATCAGTTTTTAAGACTTTCTTATGCTTTGTCTCTCTCCCACTCTAACCTCTTTTTTTTTTTTTTTTTCCTTCCCCTCCTCCATGGGTTTCTGTTACGTTTCTCAGGATCCACATAAGAGTGAAAACATATGGTATCTGTCTTTCTCTGTATGGCTTATTTCACTTAGCATCACACTCTCCAGTTCCATCCACGTTGCTACAAAGGGCCATATTTTGTTCTTTCTCATTGCCATGTAGTACTCCATTGTGTATATAAACCACAATTTCTTTATCCATTCATCAGTTGATGGACATTTAGGCTCTTTCCACAATTTGGGTATTGTTGAGAGTGTGCTATAAACATTGGGGTACAAGTGCCCCTATGCATCAGTACTCCTGTATCCCTTGGGTAAATTCCTAGCAGTGCTATTGCTGGGTCATAGGGTAGGTCTATTTTTAATTTTCTGAGGAACCTCCACACCGCTTTCCAGAATGGCTGCACCAATTTGCATTCCCACCAACAGTGCAAGAGGGTTCCCATTTCTCCACATCCTCTCCAGCATCTATAGTCTCCTGATTTGTTAATTTGGCCACTCTGACTGGCATGAGGTGATATCTGAGTGTGGTTTTGATTTGTATTTCCCTGATGAGGAGTGACGTTGAGCATCTTTTCATGTGCCTGTTGGCCATCCAGATGTCTTCTTTAGAGAAGTGTCTTTTCATGTTTTCTGCCCATTTCTTCACTGGGTTATTTGTTTTTCGGGTGTGGAGTTTGGTGAGCTCTTTATAGATTTTGGATACTAGCCCTTTGTCCGAGATGTCATTTGCAAATATCTTTTCCCATTCCGTTGGTTGCCTTTTAGTTTTGTTGGTTGTTTCCTTTGCTGTGCAGAAGCTTTTTATCTTCATAAGGTCCCGGTAATTCATTTTTGCTTTTAATTCCCTTGCTTTGGGGATGTGTCGAGTAAGCGATTGCTACGGCTGAGGTCAGAAAGGTCTTTTCCTGCTTTTTCCTGTAGGGTTTTGATGGTTTCCTGTCTCACATTCAAGTCCTTTATCCATTTTGAGTTTATTTTTGTGAATGGTGTGAGAAAGTGGTCTAATTTCAACCTTCTGCATGTTGCTGTCCAGTTCTCCCAGCACCATTTGTTAAAGAGACTGTCTTTTATCCATTGGGTGTTCTTTCCTGCTTTGTCAAAGATGAGTTGGCCATACGTTTGTGGGTCTAGTTCTGGGGTTTCTATTGTATTCCATTGGTCTATGTGCCTGTTTTGTGCCAATACCATGCTGTCTTGATGATGACAGCTTTGTAGTAGAGGCTAAAGTCTGGGATTGTGATGCCTCCCTCTTTGGTCTTCTTCTTCAAAATTACTTTGACTATTTGGGGCCTTTTGTGGTTCCATATGAATTTTAGAATTGCTTGTTCTAGTTTCGAGAAGAATGCTGGTACAATTTTGATTGGGATTGCATTGAATGTGTAGATAGCTTTGGGCAGTATTGACATTTTGACAATATTTATTCTTCCAATCCATGAGCAGGGAATGTCTTTCCATTTCTTTATATCTTCTTCAATTACCTTCATAAGCTTTCTATAGTTTTCAGCATACAGATCTTTTACATCTTTGGTTAGATTTATTCCTAGGTATTTTTTGCTTCTTGGTGCAATTGTGAATGGGATCAGTTTCTTTATTTGTCTTTCTGTTGCTTCATTGTTAGTGTATAAGAATGCAACTGATTTCTGTACATTGATTTTGTATCCTGCAACTTTGCTGAATTCATGTATCAGTTCTAGCAGACTTTTGGTGGAGTCTATCGGATTTTCCATGTATAATATCATGTCATCTGCAAAAAGCGAAAGCTTGACTTCATCTTTGCCAATTTTGATGCCTTTGATTTCCTTTTGTTGTCTGATTGCTGATGCTAGAACTTCCAACACTATGTTAAACAACAGCGGTGAGAGTGGGCATCCCTGTTGTGTTCCTGATCTCAGGGAAAAAGTTCTCAGTTTTTCCCCATTGAGGATGATGTTAGCTGTGGGCTTTTCATAAATGGCCTTTATGATCTTTAAGTATGTTCCTTCTATCCCGACTTTCTCAAGGGTTTTTATTAAGAAAGGGTGCTGGATTTTGTCAAAGGCCTTTTCTGCATCGATCGACAGGATCATATGGTTCTTATCTTTTCTTTTATTAATGTGATGTATCACGTTGATTGATTCGCGAGTGTTGAACCAGCCCTGCATCCCAGGATTGAATCCCATTTGATCATGGTGAATAATTATTTTTATATGCTGTTGAATTCGATTTGCTAGTATTTTATTGAGAATTTTTGCATCCATATTCATCAGGGATATTGGCCTGTAGGTCTCTTTTTTTACTGGGTCTCTGTCTGGTTTAGGAATCAAAGTAATACTGGCTTCATAGAATGAGTCTGGAAGTTTTTCTTCCCTTTCTATTTCTTGGAATAGCTTGAGAAGGATAGGTATTATCTCTGCTTTAAACGTCTGGTAGAACTCCCCTGGGAAGCCATCTGGTCCCGGACTCTTATTTGTTGGGAGATTTTTGATAACCGATTCAATTTCTTTGCTGGTTATGGGTCTGTTCAAGCTTTCTATTTCCTCCTGATTGAGTTTTGGAAGAGTGTGGGTGTTTAGGAATTTGTCCATTTCTTCCAGGTTGTCCAGTTTTTTGGCATATAGTTTTTCATAGTATTCCCTGATAATTGCTTGTATTTCTTAGGGATTGGTTGTAATAATTCCATTTTCATTCATGATTTTATCTATTTGGGTCATCTCCCTTTTCTTTTTGAGAGGCCTGGCTAGAGGTTTGTCAATTTTGTTTATTTTTTCAAAAAACCAACTCTTGGTTTCGTTGATCTGCTCTACATTTTTTTAGATTCTATATTGTTTATTTCTGCTCTGATCTTTATTATTTCTCTTTTTCTGCTGGGTTTAGGCTGACTTTGCTGTTCTGCTTCTATTTCCTTTAGGTATGCTGTTAGATTTTGTATTTGGGATTTTTCTTGTTTCTTGAGATAGGCCTGGACTGCAATGTATTTTCCTCTCAGACTGCTTTCGCTGCATCCCAAAGCATTTGGATTGTTGTATTTTCATTTTCGTTTGTTTCCATATATTTTTTAATTTCTTCTCTAATTGCCTGGTTGACCCACTCATTCGTTAGTAGGGTATTATTCAACCTCCATGCTTTTGGAGGTTTTCCAGACTTTTTCCTGTGGTTGATTTCAGCTTCATAGCATTGTGGTCTGAAAGTGTGCATGGTATGATCTCAATTCTTGTATACTTATGAAGGGCTGTTTTGTGACCCAGTATGTGATCTATCTTGGAGAATGTTCCATGTGCACTCGAGAAGAAAGTATATTCTGTTGCTTTGGGATGCAGAGTTCTAAATATATCTGTCAAGTCCATCTGATCCAATGTATCATTCAGGGCCCTTGTTTCTTTATTGACTGTGTGTCTAGATGATCTATCCATTTCTGTAAGTGGAGTGTTAAAGTCCCCTGCAATTACCACATTCTTATCAATAAGGTTGCTTATGTTTGTGAGTAATTGTTTTATATATTTGGGGGCTCCGGTATTTGGCGCATAGACATTTATAATTGTTAGCTCTTCCTGATGGATAGACCCTGTGATTATTATATAATGCCCTTCTTCATCTCTTGTTACAGCCTTTAATTTTAAGTCTAGTTTGTCTGACATAAGTATGGCTACTCCAGCTTTCTTTTGGCTTCCAGTAGCATGATAAATAGTTCTCCACCCCCTCACTCTCAATCTAAAGATGTCCTCAGATCTAAAATGAGTCTCTTGTAGACAGCAAATAGATGCGTCTTGTTTTTTTATCCATTCTGATACCCTATGTCTTTTGGTTGGCACATTTAATCCATTTACATTCAGTGTTATTATAGAAAGATATGGGTTTAGAGTCATTGTGATGTCTGTATGTTTTATGCTTGTAGGGATGTCTCTGGTACTTTGTCTCACGGGATCCCCCTTAGGATCTCTTGTAGGGCTGGTTTAGTGGTGACAAATTCCTTCAGTTTTTGTTTGTTTGGGAAGACCTTTATCTCTCCTTCTATTCTAAATGACAGACTTGCTGGATAGAGGATTCTCGGCTGCATATTTTTCCTGTTCAGCACATTAAAGATCTCGTGCCAATCCTTTCTGGCCTGCCAAGTTTCAAAAGAGAGATCAGTCACGAGTCTATAAGTCTCCCTTTATATGTTAGGGCACGTTTACCCCTTGCTGTTTTCAGAATTTTCTCTTTATCCTTGTGTTTTGCCAGTTTCACTATGATATGTCGTGCAGAAGATCGATTCAAGTTACATCTGAAGGGAGTTCTCTGTGCCTCTTGGATTTCAATGCCTTTTTCCTTCCCCAGTTCAGGGAAATTCTCAGCTATTATTTCTCAAGTACCCCTTTAGCACCTTTCCCTCTCTCTTCCTCCTCTGGGATACCAATTACGCATATATTATTTCTTTTTAGTGTATCACTTAGTTCTCTAATTTTCCCCTCATACTCCTGGATTTTTTTATCTCTCTTTCTCTCAGCTTCCTCTTTTTCCATAACTTTATCTTCTAGTTCACCTATTCTCTCCTCTGTCTCTTCAATCCGAGCTGTCGTCATTTCCATTTTGTTTTGCATTTTGTTTAAAGCGTTTTTCAGCTCCTCGTGACTGTTCCTTAGTCCCTTGATCTCTGTAGCAAGGGATTCTCTGCTGTCCTGTATACTGTTTTCAAGCCCAGCGATTAATTTTATGACTATTAATCTAAATTCACTTTCTGTTATATTATTTAAATCCTTTTTGATCAGTTCATTAGCTGTTGTTATTTCCTGGAGATTCTTCTGAGGGGAATTCTTCCCTTTGGTCATTTTGGGTAGTCCCTGGAGTGGTGAGACCTGCAGGGCACTTCCCCTGTGCTGTGGTGTATAACTGGCGTTGGTGGGCGGGGCCGCAGTCTGACCTGATGTCTGCCCCCAGCCCACCACTGGGGCCACAGTCAGACTGGTGTGTGCCTTCTCTTCCCCTCTCCTAGGGGCGGGATTCACTGTGGGGTGGCATGGCCCGTCTGGGCTACTTGCACACTGCCAGGCTTGTGGTGATGGGGATCTGGCGTATTAGCTGGGGTGGGTAGGCAAGGTGAACAGGGGCAGGAGGGGCAGACTTAGCTCACTTCTCCTTAGGTGATCCACTTCAGGAGGGGCCCTGTGGCAGTGGTAGGGAGTCAGACCCGCTGCTGGAGGTGTGGCTCCGCAGAAGCACAGCGTTGGGTGTTTTTGCGGAGCAAGCAAGTTCCTTGGCAGGAACTGGTTCCCTTTGGGATTTTGGGTGGGGGATGGGCAAAGGAGATGACGTTGGCGAGCGCCTTTGTTCCCCCCCAAATAGCTCTGTAGTCCAGGGGCTCAGCAACTCTCCCTCCCTTTGTCCTCCAGCCTTCCTGCTTTCTGAGCAGAGCTGATAACTTACGACCTCCCAGATGCTAAGTCGCACTTGCTGTTGGAACACACTCCGTCAGGCCACTCCCTTTTGCCAGCCAGACTCGGGGGCTCTGCTTGGCCGGCAGGCTGCCTCTCCGCCTGGGTTCCCTCCTGCCAGTCCGTGCAGCGCGCACCGCCTCTCCGCCCTTCCAACTCTCTTCAGTGGACCTCTAGTCTGTGCTTGGCTCTGGAGACTCCGTTCTGTTAGTCTTCTGGTGGTTTTCTGGGTTAGGCAGGTGTAGGTGGAATCTAAATGATCAGTAGGACGCGCGGTGAGCCCAGCGTCCTCTTACGCCGCCATCTTCTTCCCCCAAAATCATTATTTTCTAAAACACATTAAATTAATGTGTAGTCTCATTGATTTGTGTCTTCAACTATAAATAACTTCAAGGAATAGAATACAACTTAATATATAAACTATATCTTTAGAACTTAATACTTAGTAATATTTATTGATATTTTTGGAAAAGGTTTACAATAGCTTTTCCAAAGTTTTATCATAGTTAAATTTATATTTTTTCTTAGATTAAACCAAACAAATATAAAATTTTCTATTAATTTGGCTAAGCTCACTAAATTGCTACCTAACTTCTATAATATACCACTAGATGTATAAATCATCGATGTACAGAAATGATTACTCTTATTTTGTAGGCATCTTATCTCTGCTAGTATAATAGAAAGTCTTATCTTATGTCAAGTTATCTTAATCTTCTTGATTATTTATGCCATTGAGTTCAATAACCAAACAGGTACCATTTTTACTTAAATAGCACAGGATTTTTTATATCTTGTGCTAATGATTTAGAGCCAAATTCTACATATTTGGATTGGAATTTTTATCACTTCCTATAGTAGATTTCCATTAATGAAGTGGACCAACTGCAGTTAGATGAATACAGTAACATAAAGCATATATATGGTAATGTTAAATGGCAGGCATATAGCTGAATCCTGGGAGGCAGTTTGTTACTTTATATACACTTTTCTACTACAAAAAAGATCTAAGTGACAGATTTAATTTAAAACCAATATTCTTTCTGAACATTTATTGTTCATTGGCCCACCTCATGGGCCAATCATTTCAAACGATTGACAATGAGTTTTTAAAATGGTTTGTGCCCCTGTTGTAGCCAAAACTGTGATGTATTGAGACTATGGGGATATCTCAAATTCCAGTTTTTCCTTACACACGTTCTTTCTACCTTCCCCAAGACATATAGTTTTAAAATGGGAAAGCCACATGTCCAATGAATGTGTTGACTTACATCCTTAAACCATAGTAATGTTACCTCCAAGAGAAAGGGACATTAGAGAGAGAGAGAGAAAGAAAATATGTCACCCAGTGAACTTTTTTTTTTTAATGCTTATTTATTTTTGACAGAGAGAGAGACAGAACATGAGCGGGGGAGGTGCAGAGAGAGAGGGAGACACAGAATCAGAAGCAGGCTCCAGGCTCTGGGCTATCAGCACAGAGCCCGACGCTGGGCTCAATCTCAGGAACTTCCAGATCATGACCTGAGCCAAAGTCAGATGCTTAATGACTGAGCCACCTAGGCACCCCTTCCCAGTGAATTTCTATGACATGATTTTCTCAAAACTCCTTGGAAGACTGATATGCTGTCAGATTCCACCTGCCAGAACTTCACTAAGCAGTGCATGTGGTCTTAGAGAGAACTGGGAACTAGACAAGATCCTTTTTTACTATTAATGTAAAATAAACATCCACTGAGTGACATAAAACAATCAGTTTAAACAATAATATACAATCAATTTATTATACTTAAATTGTGTGTCTCAGGAACTCAAGCAGGGCCAAATGGGATGACTTATCTCTGCTACATATATTTGGGGTCTCAACTGAAAGGATTTGATTAGCTGGGAGTGATGTAATCATTTGGGAGTTTAAATTATCTGGACTTTATTGTTTTGTAGATGGGTTGTGAAGATATGGAAGCTGGTTTCACTTGAGTCTGTCAAGCAGCATGACAACACATGGCCTCTTCATGTGACTTGGGGGTCTCACATTGTGGAAGCTACGTTCTGAAAGGAAGCATCCTAAATGCCAGTGTTCCAGGAGAAATCAGGCAGACTGCAAAGTGTTTTTGACCTTTTCTCAGAAGTGCCAGGTGTGCTCTACTAAACTGATCAAAGCAGGCATTAGACTTCCCAAATTCAGGGGAGAAAATATAAATCTCACCTCTCATTAGGAAGAGTGTCAGATGTATGATTTATTTTTCTTAACTGACATGGAGAGTTGAGGGTCAGTTGAGAAAGAAAAGATTAGGTATGGTTAAGCCAGGAACCTGAGTAAAACCCAGTGTCCATATTACAAAACACATAGCACGGTTGAGTAGATTCATCCAAAATTTCTATAAAACAAAATAAAAGATAAAAATAAAATGTATAAATTCAAACTTAAGGTAAAGCATATAAATAATTAATGAATAACAAAATTAGGGGAGAGAAATGTACAGATGATGAATACAAGAGAATTTAGGAACCAAGATCCTGGTAAGTTTTTCTAGAAATGAATATGTGCCTGTCTCATATAAAAAAAAATTAATGTTCTCACCTTAAAGACAATTATGGTACAAATACATTAATAATACATTTGTGGAGATTTATATATTTTAAAGTCCTTAGTGAGACTCAGTTGCCAAAATATGGGGGGAGGTGTGTTAGATTTGTTGTGAATACAATATTCTAACATTAAATAAGAAAGTTAAATGTGTAGGTGAATGTTATTTATTACTTATGGGAAAATATTTATGTAGCAGACTCATTAGATATTAGAGAATGACCGGAGATTATGTTTCATTCAGAAGTAATGAGTACCTATTAATTACAAGGCACTACAAAAATATCTAGTAGATATAAGAAGATGGTTAAATACAGCCACATCTGACCATACACACTTAGTTTACACATACACAGTTTGCAACTTAATAAACTTAACAGTAAGAGTGTATATACACAAATAAAATCTTTGATAACCATAATTATCAATCTATATGCTGTTCATTAAACACACAAATGAGTAGGTGGATAAATTCAAATAGCATATAGCCTAATCATGATGGAGCACTAGCTATTGATAGTATAAGTGTTGATAGGTTTTGATCATGGGATTTAGAAACAGAAGTTGGATCAAAGTGTTAAGTCACTTTAAAAGTAAACTTTCAGGGCACCTGGGTGGATCAGTCGGTTAAGCATCTGACTTTGACTCAGGTTATGATCTCACAGTTTGTGGGTTTGAGCCCTGTGTCTGGCTCTGTGATGACAGCTCAGAACCTGGAGCCTGCTTCAGACTCTGTGTTTCCCTCTGTCTCTGTTCCTCCCCTGCTCATGCTCTGTCTCTCTCACTCAAAAATAAAGATTAAAAAAATTAAAAATAAATAAATGAAAAGTAAACTTTCTATACAAACTTCAGAATTATTTAGGATTCAGCAGGTCTATTTTTGAGTGGTACTCTATCTTTACAAAATAACAATATAGTTTAGTACAATAATCAAAGATCAGTTAGATATCTTCTTTTTCCTTACACATTCATTTGGCTAACATAAAGTGGAGAGCTATAAAAATATCTAAGGTTTTCATATATTTTGTTTATAAAAATCATAGTGAAAGAGGAAGACACTTCCAGAATGATGGAGAAAAAAAAAAACTCTAAAAATCTGATCTTCACATTAGAGTAACAAGAACACTGGCAAAAATTGCTAAAACAACCTTTTCAAATTCTGGAAATTAATCAATGATAGAAACAGTGGAAGAGTGTTCATTCAATGAAACAGCTGAATCTCAATAAGGATAGTAAACTTTGTGACATTTTACTTTGTCCAATCCTCATAAGTCTCTTTCTAGTCCTGCAGTAGATTTAAAAGTCAGCAGTCTTATGACCCCAGCAGCTCTGAAAGTCAGAAGACCAGAACATCCTGGAGGATAGAATCAATTTATAGCTCACCAAAAAGCCCCTTTCTCAAGAATTGTCACCATTTCTCATGTCTGTAGGCTCTCTGGACAAGCCTGATTCACACAGCTAATATATATTTTACCTTAACCAAAACTCCTTCAGTACTAAAAAACCTATTTTCAGGGTGTTTGTCAAAAAATCAGGGCAATTGTTTAACATCACAACTGCCTGAGGTAGCAATTTACCCAGTGGGGCAAATGAAAGGCTGGCTGGAAAGCATGAAAAGAAAATGTGGTACAAAAGGTGTCAGTAAGAGGCTTTGAAATTCTTCAATTTTCAAAGGAGTATTCCTGGGAATCTGAAAGGCCATGCACATGTATAAAGCTTTGTGAATGCTCAGGAAAGGTGTGAAAAGACCTTAATCTCCCAACTCTCTCTGACCTTGAGACATTGTGTAATGAGAAAGTGAAGGCTAAGGCAGAGTTGTATACTGAAGGGACATTGAAGGTGTCCTGCAACACACATACAAAGCCTTTCAGCAAGGTGTGGATGGTATATTGATAAATTGCCTTTAAGAAACTTCTTATCCATACAGCATCTGACCACTAAGTTAATCGATCAGAAGCTGTACTAGCCTCAAACACAAAGAAAATATAATTTAGGGAATTAGATCAGGAAAGTCACTCAACAGAGAAAAAGCACCATGACAAGCTGCAACAATAAAAAGCAAGAACAACAAACCCAGGAGAATAGATCTATGATTTCCAGGTTTGCTGTATTTTAATATTTCAGACTGCCTGTGTATATAATTTTTAAAATGTGTAATATGGAAAGAAAAAGAAAATATTGCCTTGTATGTGTGGAGGAAACAAACAAACAAAAATAAACAGACAATAGAAATTGTCCCTGAGGACCTATATATGGGACTTAGAAGACAAAGATTTGGGGCGCCTGGGTGGCTCAGTCGGTTGAGCTTCCGACTTCGGCCCAGGTCATGATCTCACGTCCGTGAGTTCAAGCCCCGTGTCGGGCTCTGTGCTGACAGCTCAGAGCCTGGAGCCTATTTCAGATTCTGTATCTCCCTCTCTCTCTGACCCTCCCGCATTCATGCTCTGTCTCTCTGTCTCAAAAATAAGTAAACGTTAAAAATAAAAAAATAAAAAAAAAAAGACAAAGATTTTACATCAGTAATTATAAATATCTTCATCAAAGGCAAACATTTCTGAAGATCTAAAGTAAAGTCTCACAAAATAAAGTGAATCAATAAAGATAAAGAAATTATTTAAAAAAACAAATAGAAATTCTAGAATTAAAAACTATAACGGAAATGAAAATTTCACATAGAGATTCAGAGTCAAATTTTAATTGGTAGAAGGAAAATGTTAACAGACTTGAAGATAGGTCAATTAAAAGTACCCTGTCTAAAATAAATAAAGGAAAATTAAGAAAAATAAACAGAAACTCAGAGATACATGAGGCACTATCAACTGTACTTATCAAAAATCAGAGTAAAAAAAATGCAAAGGAGTACTTGAAGAAATAGTGGTCAAAACTAACCAAAATTGAAGAAAAACATTAATTTACACATCTGAACATCAAGTACACTACACTCTGAGAAAGTCATTAGTGTATCATCATAAACAAACTCAAAAATATCAAAAACAAAATGAGAATCTTGAAAGCAGCAAGAGAAAGCGTCATAAATAAGGGAATCTCAACTCTGCACAGTGAACATTGACTCTTTATCACAACCACAAATGTCAAAAAGCAGTAGGATAACATATTCAAATTGATGAAAAACTAGAGGTGAAGAATTGTATATCCAGCAAACTTCCATTAAATATAATGGAATCTTGCAGGATACAAGACCAATATACAAAATAACATGTACTTATATTCCATCTGAAAATAATTGCATTTACAATATTTTAAAATCTACTTAGACATACATTTAGCAAAATGTGCAATATTTTGTACACTGAAAACTACTAAACATTAGTTAAAGAAATTCAAGATCTAAATAAATGGAATTATATCCCATGTTCATGGAGTGGAAAAATTAATATTGTTAAGATGACAACATTCCCCAAATTAATGTATAGATTCAATGCAATCCCTTTCAAAATTATGGTGAACTTATTTGCAGAAATTGATGGTTGATCAAAAAAGAGATGACAAGAAGAGGGATAAAATACTAATGATAACCAACAACAACAAAACATATAACATGGCTAAATATGATATCTCCTTAAAGTTTCATGTCGTGGTCAGAGATCCTATAAATTTCCACACTAAGACTGATGACTGGAATTAATCAAAGAGCATATAACATATCAAGGATGAGGATAAATATATGTGTACATAGGGTTTTTCATTAAATAATATTTCATGGTATCTCCTCTAAAAATGTACTTCTATACAAGTATATCTTGCCTGTCATTGTGGATTTTGACAATTTAAGGTATTGAAAGCTTTATATAGAAATCTCTATGTCTTAAAACCTTTACTGTTGTCACTTTAGTCTTACATTGAAGGTACACACACATTGAGGGGATCAAGAAAATGCTATGTGGGATGTGTCCTAGAGTCAAATGCGTTCGAAGAAGGGTGATACCATTAATGATTTCTGTGATTTTCAAATGACAGCATACTAATTATATATAATGCAACCATATAGTATTACGTAGCTTTATTCTAGTGTATAAAGAATAGATTAATGAATTATTCACATACTTTAAGTATGCTATATTTATGTTACAAATAGTTAGCACACTTAGTTTTTTGAATCATAATTTACATCAGCTACCCACCCACCCCCAACACACACAAGATAACACTATGTTTGGAAAAAAAAAAATCATTGAAGTCCATTTAGAATTGAATCATTCCACATCTTTACAAAAAGTAATATCTGGAAAAAATCTTCAATATAATTTGAAAAGATAAGATTTTTCAAAACGTTTGCTCCTCAATATTACGTTTTATACCTTTAGCAGTTATCAGATTACTAACGGAAAAACCATAATCTAGGCTTTTGAGGCATCAAACTTCCTAATGATTTACTTTAAAGGTATTGAGTTTACTGAATTATTATGAAATTACTCCACATGGGGAGCTGTGGATGAGCTCTGTGCTCCATTTCTAGTTTGATGACTTCTTCTATACTTAATGTTTTAGGCTACAACTGCCAAGGTTAAAGCCCTAAAGGAGTGTAATTTTCTTTTTTTCGGTGATAGGGGTCCGGCTCTGGTACGAAATAAAAGAAAGCTGTGGCTTTAGTGACGAAAATGAATTTTCACACAAAACAACCTGGCTTGAAAAGAAACTTGTTCAAGTTTGTGAAAGCTGTTTTGATGCTGAAAAATAAATTTACATGGCTGAGTAATTAAAGCCATGCCATATTAACATGATATGGGCATTTTAAATTTTTCAAATACTGTTCACCCTAACTTTGCAATTATCATTCACCCAAAAGTGCTACTCTGAGAAGTAATGCAATGAGTTTTGGCAATAGAAATGTGAGAGTTTTGTCTTTCTCTCTTTTTCTGATGTAGACTGGTGCTGGAAAACTGCCCTCTCTCTGGTTACCAGATAAACAGAATATAGAACTAAAACTTTATCTCTATTAAGTCCCCTGCAGTATTAGCATCAATTTAGGGATTCTGTTAAGTAAGACCTTGATAATATTGCACTGTGACAAGAGGTAATCGCTTGTATTAATTTGGTGAATACTTTTTTTTTTTTTTACATTTACACAGATCAGTGGGAAAAAACACATTTTTCACAGATTTACTTATTCATAGATCTCAAATCCCTCATGTAAAATATTTAATTTTGAACATGGGACATATCTGTGTGCTTTTCAAAGAATGAATTTCAGTTAACACTTGGAATGAAGGAAAAGCATGCTGTACAATCCAACGTAGTTGTAGAATGCTGACACACAGAACAAGTGATAAACTAAATGGGTTTTAATACTTTTGTTTTGCTAAATTACATATCTGAAGTCTCTTCTTACATATTCCAAAATGGTGATTAGAGAGAAAGTTTGCTCTGAGTAAACAACTGGGAAATAAAAACGAGAGATGAAGTTTTAGATAAATGAAGAGGCTTCCACAAGTCTTCTTAATAGTTTGATAGTAATACTCACTTCCTTATATAATAAGAGCATAGCACACTGGTGCTTTCATAATTTGACTTCTTCCCACCAATCCTGCCTCATCCTTGTCATGCTCTCTTCCACCTTTGTTGACCTAGCTCCAATCATGCAGAATAATTTGTCATTCCTCCTGCTTCTATGAATTTATTGATGCTATTTTTTTCCCTCTGCCTCAGAAGATGCTTCTTGATCCCATCTCACCGGAGAAGGTCTATTCTTCAAGATTCTGTGAAATTTCACTTTTTTGAAGAATATTTCCACTCTTAAAGGCAGAGCAAAGCTTTCCCTCTGATACTTCCAGACCACCCTATACAGTCCTCTAATAAAACAGTTTGCACAGTGTATTATACTTTTTTTTTTTAATACCTACAATTCAGTTTAGAGTCTTGAAAAGCAGGAACCATATTGTTTTTAGTTAAGAATCCTCTGAACAATTTTTAGCACTTAACAAGTTCCCAGTAAAGTTTGTAGAATTAAAATAATAGCACATAAGCAAGCATTGTTTTTAAGCATGGCCTTTTAAATAACACATGTAAGTCCAGAATCAAAGGTGGCTATCCAGAATTACAAGGCAGGAATGGCAGAACTTGAGTTTTCCATTGTACAGATATAAGGACGAGATGAGAAATGATGGTTTCCTCATCTTTTGGGGAAATTGAATCTCCATTTCTTGTGAGTGTTTATGTTCTTGTTCTTCTTCCTCATTCGTTTCTACTTTTTTTCCATTCTTCCCCCTTAGTGCTGTCTGATACCAACCCCTCCCTGTCAGGTACACACACCATTAGTCCATGGGAAATACTGGCCATAAAGAAGAAAAGTGTGATCAATTCAGGTTTTCCCTTGCCATTTATTTTTAACTCCCATGCTTTTAAATGACTGTTTCCTTTCCTTCTTGCTCATATGTCTCTTTCATGTGTTCTTCATACCTTTAAAATAGCCTAGACAGAATAAGGCTAAATTTTAAATTTTTAACTCACTATTTTAGGTTAAAATATTGTCAGAATTATTAAAATATGCATCATGTGGCTACAGAAGGTGTCTGGGAAAATCTATATAGAAATAAAATACAATATGCTGATGCTTTTGCTACAATGTGAAATAAAAAAACAGAGAAATCTATTTTCAGATTCTGTGTGCAAGAATATACACATTTTGTCTGGAAGAAAATAAAAATTCTGTATATCCACTTCACACAATGTCTGTGTAGAATATTTCCTTTCATGTGGTGTCGATTCTTATAAAGTTATTAACAACATGTTTTTAAATGGTTACTATGTGCCATGTTCTACCTTATATGATTTGCTAGGTTGGATTTGCAGATGTCAAGATGTGATTAAAGGTAACGCATTTAGTGTGGGAAATGTGTGAGAAGCATACAGAGTTAGGGCAAGGAGCAGATAAAGATTTTATTTTTCCTGATTGCTGTATGGATCAGTGTGAAGGAGAGAGGAAAGGAGGAAGCTTCGGTATGAAGTAAGGCCTGCAGCCCAGGTCTAAGAAGGTTTACCCAGGCCCATTGGAGTCTTCTTGTCATAGTCTCCAGTAAAGGAGTCTTGTTCCTCTCAGGAGTGAGGTTACTTTGGTTTCAACACCCACAGTTCTTTTATTTTTTTCTTTTTATATTTAAGTTTCTAATTTGAGTATAGTTGATCCACACTGTTGCATTAGTTTCAGGTGTAGAAAGGAGTGATTGGACAAGTTTATAAGCGATGCTATGCTCACCACGAGTGTAGTCACCATCTGTCTCCATGTGACTATATTTCTTATAGCTGTTCTTCCAAAAAAATTTTTTTATGTTTATTCATTTTTGAAAGACAGAGAGAGATAGAGCACAAGCAGGGGTGGGGTGAAGAGAGAGGGGGACACAGAATCCGAAGCAGGCTCCAGGCTCCGAGCTGTCAGCACAGAGCCTGACACGGGGCCCGAACTCAGGAGCCGTGAGATCATGACCTGAGCCAAAGTCCCGACTGAGCCACCCAGGCACCCCTCTTATAGCTGTTCTTACACATTGTCTGGAGCAACTCTTAGGTAGCATGGCCTCACACAGACACCATGTGCATTTAGAGGGGCAGCAGGTGGGGGCCTTTGGTCAATTATTCTCCTTGCAGAGCAGAACTGTCTTTTATTTCCTAGAATAAGAGCTTTCTGACGTAGGAAGCACTGCAATCTTCATTTTACAAAAAATGAAACGGAAGCTCAGAGAGGCTAAGTGATTTTCCCCTAGTTTCACAGATAAGTAAGAGGAAGGGGTGGAATTCACATTCCTCTCACCTTTGAGTCAGAACTCTTTACACCTCCTTTCAAATTGTTTGGAAGATAGTAACAGAAATGACTTCAGCATCATTACACTGAACCCCAAATTTTGGTACTAAATTATAGTCATAAAACTATATTTAGTTAAATAGTTTACATAGTTTTAGCTATAGCATCTGCAATATATCTCAGAATATTAAAATAATGCAAGTCTCAAAAGAAAAATTTGACAGCTACTGAACAAGAATTTGGGGTTATTATTTTCTAAAGAAATGAAATGAAGCAGGTGTAGGGTTTTCTACATAATTTTTAAAAATAGACTCCTTGCTTTAGTCTCTGCCCACCTCCCTCCTTTCTAACCTTTTACAAGGATATGGTACAGTCCCTCTAGGGGAACACTTCAGTAACATGTGGTGACTAAGAATATAGTGGAGAAAAAACATTGTTCCCACAGTTGAAAGATTGTAGCAGCATTAGGAATGTCTTTTCAGAGAGTAGCTGTCCAGTCCTCCTTAATTTGCTTCCTTAACACTCTTCAGTCCAGCCAATTACCGATTACATTGGAAAAAAAAAAAAAAAACTAATATAGCTGACTAAAATATTTAAAAGAATTTTAATAAATATTTACGTGTGAATTTTTTGTATATGTGTGCATAGATATTACATTCATTATGCATTAAAACAGAGTTTGTGTAGTCGATATGAGAGTTAACTGGCAAGTGTAACCTCTTTTTAAGTAACTTCTTAAGTAACATGATGTATTGTAGAAGATAGACTAACAATAATAATGGCTAATGTGTAGTAGTTTTACCATGTTCAACACTACTTTTAAATCATTACAAATATTAATTAAGTTAATGCTAACTACTATCCTGTGAAGTATATGGTATTTCCCCTATTTTACAGAAGGAGAAACCAAGAGGCTCAGAAACCATATCATATGCCTAGATTATAGTATGTATTAGAGTCAGGATTTGAACCCAGATATACAACCAGAGAAGAAAGGGCTTTTTGAATAATGGGAAAACACTCCCAAACAATACTCATTTCAACATATTCATTCCCACTGTTTTAACTAATTCTTTAAATCTATCTCATATACTGAAGACAAAGCAAAGGAAATTCAATTTTTCTGCAGACTGTGGGAAGCCTCCCCAGTAAAGTAGCACCTTCTGCAGTTTCTACTGCTTAGATTTTATTTTATTTTTTCCCATTAACAATTAGGAACAGAAATAACAAGGGCAGTGGAAACATACTGGCTGAACTCATGGGAGTTGAGCCAGGAAGTGTTTTCTTAAATCACTGAAGTTTAGCAAGTAGTAGACAAAGAAAATGACAGCTCCTTCAGTCAGAGCACTAGTGCTGATCCAGGAGGAGGCCTGTCCAGCATGTTTTACTGTGGAAGGCAGAAATGAGAAATGAAAGACTGACAGAAGAAAGGCAAGGACATAAGAAGTAAAAGGGGCCAGGAAATTCTCTATCTTCGTGTCCTTTCTGGGGATGGGCCATTAAAACAATGAGAAACACAATCAACATAAAAGCATAGTAATTGTGCAAAATTAAATAGAAAAAAAATGTCACCTGTACAAATACTACAATGCAATATTTAGAACTCTTATTTAGTGAATATAGTTGAGCACTTAGTAGGTTCTGACTGCTTGGGACTTCATCTGATTATTTTAACAAAGCCATTTGATAATACTTTTTCCATTATGTGGGGTTTTTTTTTAATTTTTTTTTTCGACGTTTTTTATTTTTTTTTTTTTTTGGGACAGAGAGAGACAGAGCATGAACGGGGGAGGGGCAGAGAGAGAGGGAGACACAGAATCGGAAACAGGCTCCAGGCTCCGAGCCATCAGCCCAGAGCCTGACTCGGGGCTGGAACTCACAGACCGCGAGATCGTGACCTGGCTGAAGTCGGAGGCTTAACCGACTGCGCCACCCAGGCGCCCCTTCATTATGTGTTTTCTCATTCATAGATAAGGGAAATAAGGCTTAGAGAATTTATTTTATTTGGTCAAGATTAAATATCTACTCACTTATCAAATTGGAATTATAATCTTTATCCTCCAACTTGAATCTTATGGAGACTCAAGTTTCCACTGGGCTAAATTTTCTCAGAAACTTAAATACAGTGAAGTTTCCAAAAGATAAGAACTAGTTCAGTATTCTCTTCTTATTAGATAGATACTGATTCAGTGGAGCCTTATCTAATTTACACCTTGAGTTTGTGTGACCAGCTGCAGTTCTCAGATGAACAATTTTCATGACCTAAGCCCACTTATATGAGGAACTTTCCATGGAAACTTTAGCTCTGAGTTTGGAAAGTGATGCCCTCCTGAAATATTCTGTACAAATTGTTTGCTGCCTGTTGCCTTGGGCTGTCAGAATAATTTACAACCCATGTGACACCTGTACTCTTTATTTTACTGGTAATTTTTTCTAATTTATCATAGCGTCATTCCTGAAACTTGTCTAGCTTCTTTTGAGAAAAGCATAAAAGGAACAAACCAATGATATTTTTATTTAAAACTGAGACAATCAACTTGGTCTGGAACAAAAGGGGCTAAATAAATCTATAAGGTGCAGGGAATATAATCTCAAGGATAAAATCAAAAGTCTCTTCGGGGATGACATCATGTTCAAACTATTACATTGTGATGATGGGAAAGCACTTGTTCCTAGGAGTCTTAAGTATTTTCAGCTGTCTCTCCAGTGCTACAATACAATATTAAGGTCCTGTAGGTCGGCAATTAATATAATCATGTTGTTGCCTCTGGCTCTGCTATTTTCAGTGTCACTCTGTCATGCATTTTTCCAGCACTCTTGGTCGGCATTTCATATCTGACAGGTTTTCAGCCGGTGCAAGACAGTGAGCACTCAGTTTGTGTGGCAGAAATGAAGTGATCTTTCTTAACTTGTTTCAAAGTACCCATCCCAGAATTTTTCTGGGTCAAATTAGTCACGTAGCAGGTTATTCCTAAAGCTAATTGATACCATGTATTTATAGAGTGACTTACCATTTTCAAAACTGACTGATATTTTTTTTTTTCATCCTCATAGCAACTTTATAGGAGTGGCAAATGGAAGTATTATTTGCAGGATTTTTGCAGAGAAGGGAATAGAAGTGGCATAAAGTTAATTGGCAAAAAGCCACATGATTCTTAGGTGGCAATGTTATGACTCGAATCAGATGTTTTTCTTGCCTCTGTATTATAATTTCTCATAGTAGTTTTTGAGATTTATATATCATTCTGCCTGCCCTCAGCAGGCTTCAGTGAACATGTAAATACCTTTGATTCATTTCTCTTTTCTCTGATAATGACTCCTGACACACTTGCTGTGTCAATGGGCTACCGTGCATCGCCTCAATCCCATGACTGGATTTGTACTAATAAGTCCTCACTTTTCCTTAGATTATTTTAAATGCTTAATCAAACATCCTAGCCAGGCTGGTATTTTATATATTCTTAAGAGTCGCTCTCAAGTTTTAAAATTGAAATTTGTTAAATTACTATATACTTCTGAAACTGTAAATATATTTTCACTCCCTAATTAAAGTTAATACCAATGCAAAATTTCTAATTTAAAAAAGCAATTAATCCTGAGAATAGAAACTATAACCTAGATCATGGTTTCTCCTTTATTTAGTATATTAGAAAGCATAAAGTTTTTAGTCATAAATAAAAAAAAAAACTCAATAATCTGGTTTCCAATCTGGATTAATTTCCCTTAGTGAAAGGTCTAAATTGTAACTCTTCTTTTATAGTGAAATGCAGTTTTTTTTTCAAAATGCATTTTCAATACCCTCTTATATACTATAATTGGAATTAAACTAACAAAGCACTAGAGTTCTGAAGCTGAATAGCCTCAAAGAATAGATAAGAATGAGTCGAAATTAGCTCATCAATTGCTTGTATGTAAATGATTTCTGGAGTGTTTGGACACCTGAAAACAGGTCGTTACATTCTTTTCAGTTATTTCGATATTCTCTGGGCAAGTATTAATTTTCCTTTCAACTCCTTCATTATAGATAAGTAAAAGCTCAGGACATTTTATAACAATTTAGTAAATGCCCTAAATGAATTACTATGAAGTGTGAATTAGTGAAATTCAAATTAATGAAAGTTTTCCATTGTAACTAAAGATACATATCTGCCTAGCTTTACCTTCCCCATCTGAATTTACAGCATTAGGTTTTAGGACTTTGTGGTTTCATTACAATACCTTTGCAGACATTATCCAAATTACACACACACACACACACACACACACACACACACACACACATATACACACACTTCTTATACAATTAATACCCCTGCAACCATGTAAACATAATAATATGATTTCCAGAAGGGCTTACAAAATTTAGAAAGGTATTTCTGACAATATGATCATTTAGGGGTAATATGACATAGTGGGCCAAGCACAGGCTCTGATTCAAGTGATCTAGGTTTAAGTCCCAAGTTATCCCTTGGACTATTCACTCAATCTCTTTGAACCTCTGTGCTTTCATCTGGAAAACTTTAGTTCCAATATATGCACAAGCAATGCAATATTAAAACCAATGTTTAAACTTTGATGACTGGCTAAAAATATAAATTTAAAACACTTTGAAACTGTAAATTCCCACACAGCATCACTCTATTGGGGGCTTTTAGCTTGCTTATGAACCATAGGCTTCAAGAAAGTCCTTCAAATAGTCTAGCTCCATTGGAAGCCAGCACCCCCAATACACAGCAACAAACTAGATCAGAAAGAAGCCCTGCATATCCAGTTGGCTTCTTTCCTGGTGGCAGCTGAGTGACAGGGAGCCATAAGCTAAGATCTGTGAACTTTGGATTCCTCAGCTGTAAAATGAGGACAATCATACTAATCTCACATGCTAATGATTCAAAATGAAATGAGTTGTGCTTGCTAAACTGCTAGTAAATCTCTAAATTTCTATACAAGCCAAAGCTATTGTAACGATTGTCTTTTCACTTTGTTTTCGTTAAATCAGATTCTTCAGTGGCTAAGGGACTTGAGCCCTCTGTCTTTGGAAACCATGATTTTATTCACTTCTGTAAACTGGTCCACACGTCTGGGGAAAAGGAAGCTAAGGGAAATTACCTCAGGTTTAAGGAAGCACGGACTCAGTCCAGGTGGAGTAAAAGCTACACAGAAAAGCACGGCTGCAGAGACGTAACCATCACTGGTGAAGAGAAGAGGAGTTCATTATATTAGGACTGGCATATTTGACTGCCTGGCGGGTTTCTCCTGATGGGGCTCTGACACTGTTTAACATACGAGTGTGGGCACATGATGAAGTGTGGTATGCAAACTGGACATTCTGTCACAGAAGTTTAAATCTTACAGTCCCTGGTAAGCGTTCCCTCACCCTTCTTTTTCCTTTTTATTTATTTTTGCTTCACTTTCTATTGTGAAATATAAAAATGTAAGGAAAATGGCCTAAACATAAATGTAACGCTAAGTAAATTATTTAAAAAAAGAACACCCATGTAAACCATCATATAAGTGAAAAATAACATGTAGCCAGCAACTCAGAAGCCCTCTTATCAGTCAGCATTCTCCAGAGAAACTAAAGCAACACGAAATAGATACATGGAGATAGGGATCTCCCTCTCTCTCTCTCTCCTCTCTCTCTCTCTCTTACTGCCTCACTTTGTCTCTCCTGTGTGTGTGGGTATGTGTGTACCTGTGCGCACACATGTGTGTGTACTCCTTCCTCTGCATTTGTACATATGCACATATGCACACAGACAGAGAGGAACAGTGAGAGAGAGGGAGGGAGAAAGATTGAAATTGAGATTTGTTTTAGTAATTGGTTCATGCAACTGTAAGAGTCATCAAGTTTGAATATTGTGGGGTTGGCCAACAGGGTGAAAATTCTGGTAAGAGTTGATGGTGCAAACTTCAGTCCAAAATGCATACGGCAGGCTAAAATTCTGAAAACTCAGATAGGATTTCTATGTTACAATGTCGAGGCAGAAATCTTTCTTCTCCAGGAAGCCTCAGTTTTGTTTTTAAGGCCTTCAACTGGTTGATATCCACTCTCATTACAGAAGGTAATCTGCTTTACTTAAAGTCACCTGATTGTAAATATTGATCACATCTACAAAATACCATCACAACAACATTTGGAGTAGTGTTTGACCAAACAACTGGGCATCTTAGCTCAGTCAAGTTGACGCATAAAATTAGACATCAAACATAATCCTCCTTATAAATAACAAATCCTTCCCTCCCTGTTCAAAGAAATCACTGTGCTGGCATTTCTTCCTCAGTTCAAGAAGCGATCGCTTGCTTTCCTTTGTTATAGTTTTACTATCTAAGTACAAACCTCTAAACACTATGATTTAGGTGCAACTGTTTTTAAATTGAATGTGAATGGAATAGTACAGAATGTTTTCAATGTATCTGCTTTTTTGTTTTGTTTTGTTTTTTAACAAATATGGGCGTTTATTGCAGGACATTTGTACAGTAGATACATGGAAAGAAAATGCCTACCTGTCATTTTGAGAATACCCATGATCTGAATTTCAAAAACACCAGGAACAAGATTTTGTCATTATGATGCTTTCTTTGGTTTCCTTCGTTTTCTTCCCTTTTTCAATTTCAGCAACATATTTCTCAATTTCCTCAGGATTTAAAATTTTGAGGGGTTGATCTCCTCTCAGGACAGCCAGTTCAGTGTTTTTGCCGCCAGACAGAACCAGTTCTAGGAGAACCTTGATAACCAGCTTAAAGGTCAGCTCCTCTGTCTCTATGGCTTTGTGGGTGTAATTCTTCTGTGGAAATCCTCTTGCCTATGGCACCCCAGCCTATAGCAGTGACTTTTCAGGCGCAGTACGTCCCCCGAAGGGTCAGTCTGATAGAGTCTGGGGATGCCTTCTAAGTCAAAACTCACAATCAGGGCAGAGATACCAAAGAGCCTGCACCCTATGCCCTGCGCTGCCTCAGACTGGCAAAGTAGCCAGAGATGTTCTCCACGGTGACCAGGTCGTCCATGCTAACTTAACGGCTCTGGCACTCTGCCCGGGCCCTGTCGATGACTGTCTTCGCATCGGAGGCGAGCCTTGAAGATGCCATGCAGACGTTGTAACCCAGTGCCCGCTGTCTCCATTGTTTGGCTTTTTTTTTTTTTTTTTTTTTTTTTTTTTTTTTTTTGGCTAACATCGTTTGTAGGATTAATAATGGAACAGTGCTATATCTGATTTTAAATTTATCATCTTACAATGCACTTTTTATTTGTCCTGTTTTATGATTCTTTCCTTCCCCTTTCTTGCATTCTCTTGATTTGATTATTTTTACTATTCTTTCAATTTTTCCACTTAGTTTGAAAGTTATACACTCTTTTACTATGAATTGGTCATAGGCTGAAGGTTATACTATGCAAGCTTGACTGATCAAAGTTAATGCTTTTTGGATATTTTACTCCCTTCCATGCATTCATAAACATGATAGTAGTTTAACTATTAGATCTAAAATGAAAACTATCTTTGGTAGGTTTCTACAGAAGCAGATCTCAAGATTAGGTTTCATCTGTTGGTAATGTATTAAAGAAGGGCTTTAGGAGAAACAGCAAAGATGTTTTGGACATAACAAGGAAACTGAAAGGGGAAAGTCTCACCTGGTAACTCTGGAGTTAAGTAAGCAGTGCCTCAGCTTTACTTTGACCCGTGGAAAGGACATAGGTTTTTATGCGCTAGTGATGAAGAATTTTTGGCTAAGAATTTCAGGGAATCAAGAGTGGAGGCTAACAGACATGGGGGGGGAGGGAAGGATCTGGGGGAACAGAATGGAGGACAAACACTGTTGGTTTTATGCATTTCCTCAATTAAAATGATGTCTTCCTATTTTTATTCTAATCCTTTTAAAACCTAATAGTGCATTACCATTACAGACAGTTAGCCAATGCTCACTTATATTTATATATATGACTTTTTTAAATGAAGAGGTTTTTTTTGTTTGTTTGTTTGTTTTAGAGTAGTTCACTGCCTTCCTCATTATCAACATCTCCACCAGAATGGTACTTTTTTTTTTTTTTTTGATTGGTGAACCTACATTGACATCTCATCTAAACATCCAAAGTCCATTATGACATTATAGCTTGTTCTTGTTGTTGCACATTCTGTGGATTTGGACAAAAGTATAATGAGATATATCCTCCATTACGGTCTCAAACAGATGATTTCCACTGACCCAAAAAACCTCTGTGCTACAGAAGTTCATCACTTACGAGATGCTATTTCTAGTTTTTCTGATCGGTTTCATTGATCTATTTGTGTATTATTTTGCCAACAGCACATTGTCATGATTACTGTAGCTTTAAGACAAGTCTTGGAGGTGGGTAGGCCCAATCTTCCAACTTTGTTCATCTCCAATATTGTGTTGAATATTCTGGGTCTTTTGCCTCAGAGTTAGTCAATATCCACAGAATAACTTGCTGGGATTTTGATGGGGACCGCATTGAATCTAGAGATCAGTTGGGAAGAACTGACATTTTGACAGTATTGAGACTTCATATTATTGAACATGGAGTATCTCTCCATTTATTTAGGTTTTTTTTTTTTTTTTTTTTTTTTGCATTCATAAGAGTTTTGTAGTTTTCATCATGCATATTTTGTATACATTTTGTTAGATTTGTACCTAAGTATTTGAATTTTGGGGGATGCTAATGTCCTTGCTAATGCAAGGTGTGATGTTAAAAAACAGTAGTGACCAGAGGCATCCTTGCTTTGTTCCTGATCTTAGTGAGAAAGCTTCAAGTTTCTCACCACTAGTCATGATGTTAGCTACATGCTTTTTAGATATTCTTTTTCAGTGTGAGGAAGTTCGTTGCTATTCCTACTTTACTGAGGTTTTTTATTGTGAATGGGTGTTATGTTTGGCAAATGCCTTTTCTGCATCTATTGATATGATTATGTGAGTTTTTTTTTTTTTAACGTTTATTTATTTTTGAGATAGAAAGAGACAGAGCTTGAACGGGGGAGGGGCAGAGAGAGAGGGAGACACAGAATCGGAAGCAGGCTCCAGGCTCTGAGCCATCAGCCCAGAGCCCGACGCGGGGCCCGAACTCACCGACTGCGAGATCGTGACCTGAGCTGAAGTCAGACGCTTAACCGACTACGCCACCCAGGCGCCCCTGTGAGTTTTGTTTTTTAGCCTGTTGGTGTGATGAATCCATTAAAGGATTTTCAAATGTTGAACAAGCCTTACAAACTTGTCATAAATCCTACTTGGGTCATGTTGTATAATTCTTCATATACATTGTTAGATTCAACTCACTGCTATTTTCTTAAGGATATTTGCATCTATTTTCAGGAGTAATATTGATTTGATTTTTTTTAATATCTTTGCTTTTGGTATTAAGTTAATGTTGGCTTCATAGAAGGAGTTAGGAAATAGTCCTTCTTCTTCTATCCTCTGAAAGAAATAGTAGAAAATTCGTATGTTTTTTTCCCTTGAATCCTTGATAAAATTTAATACTGAACTCATTTGGGCCTAGTACCTTCTGTTTTGGAAGGTTATTAATTATTGAGTCAATATCTTTAAGATATAGGCCTATTCCAGGTGATTGTTTATTTTTCTTTTTTTTTATTTTTTTGATGTTTATTTATTTTTGACAGAGAGACAGAATGTGAGTGGGGGAAGGGCAGAGAGAGAGAGGGAGACAAAACATGAAGCAGTTTCCAGGCTCTGAGCTATCAGCACAGAGCCTGACACAGGACTCGAACTCACAACCCTGGAGACCATGACCTGAGCTGAAGACAGAAGCTTAACTGACTGAGCCACCCAGGCACTCCCCAGTTGTCTATTTCTTATAAGAGTTTTGGCAGATTGTACTTTTTAAAGAATTTGTCCATTTATGTAGGTTATTACATCTGTGGATATAGAGTATTTGTGGGTATAATGTTCGTAGTATTCCTTGATCATCCTCTTAATGTCCATGGGACCTGTAGTAATGGCCTCTCTTTCATTTATGATCTTAACAATTTGTGTACTTTTTTTTCTTTGTTAGTCTGGCCAGAGGCTTGTCAATTTTATTGATCATTTCAAAGAAGTGGGTTTTAGTTTCACTGATTTTTCTCTATTGATTTCCTGTTTAAATTTCAGTGATTCTGTTGTTATTACTTATTTTCTTCTGCTTACTTTGGATTTAGCTTGCTTTTCTTTTTCTGGTTTCTTAAGGGGAATTTAGATACTGATTTTATATCTTTTTTTTTCTGATATATGTTTTCAGTGTTGTAAACTTCCCTCTAACTACTGCTTTCACTGAATCCCAAATAAATTAATAAGTTGTACTTTCAATTTTCATTTTGTTCAAAATATTTTAAAATTTCTCTTTTGATTGCTTTGTTGACCCATGTCTTACTTTAGTATCACGTTATTTATTCTCCACATATTTGGGGACTTTCCATTTTTCTGTTACTGTTTTCTAGTTAAATTCCACTGTGGTCTGAGAGCAGACATTGTATGATTCCAATTATTTTACGTTTGTTGAAGTATGTCTTATGGCCCAGAATCTGAGTATCTTGGTGAAAGTATACTTGCTTATTTCTGTTGCTCTCCATTCCTTTCTGCATCTCCAAACTGACAACTGAGATGATTTTTCTTCTTCCTGAAGAAAGCTCAAAATATTCATTTTATGACAGGTTTGCTGACGGTGGATGTTACCAGAATTTGTTTATCTAGAAATGCCATTTTTTCACATCCATTCTTGAATACTATTTCTTGCTGTGTTTAAAACTTGTGGTTGGCAATTATCTCAACCTATGTATTTAAAATATTATCTTCCTGCTGTCTTGCTTCCATTCTATTACAAGTCATCTAATAGCCTAATGGTTGTTAAATGTGGCTAACTTAAATGCAATCTGTTTTTTTTTTCCAATATATGAAATTTATTGTCAAATTGGTTTCCATACAACACCCAGTGCTCATCCCAAAGGTGCGCTCCTCAATACCCTTCACCCACCCTCCCCTCCCTCCCACCTCCCATCAGCCCTCAGTTTGTTCTCAGTTTTGAACAGTCTCTTATGCTTTGGCTCTCTCTCACTCTAACCTTTTTTTTTTTTTTTTTTTTTTCCTTCCCCTTCCCCATGGGTTCCTGTTAAGTTTCTCAGATCTGAATAAGAGTGAACAGATATGGTATCTGTCTTTCTCTGTATGACTAATTTCACTTAGCATAACACTCTCCAGTACCATCCACGTTGCTACAAAAGGCCATATTTCATTCTTTCTCATTGCCACGTAGTACTCCATTGTGTATATAAACCACAATTTCTTTATCCATTCATCAGTTGATGGACATTTGTGCTCTTTCCACAATTTGGCTATTGTTGAGAGTGCTGCTATAAACATTGGGGTACAAGTGCCCCTATGCATCAGTACTCCTGTATTCCTTGGGTAAATTCCTAGCAGTGCTATTGCTGGGTCATAGGGTAGGTCTATTTTTAATTTTTTGAGGAAACTCCACACAGTTATCCAGAGCAGCTGCACCAGTTTGCATTCCCACAAACAGTGCAAGAGGGTTCCCGTTTCTCCACATCCTCTCGAGCATCTATAGTCTCCTGATTTGTTCATTTTGGCCACTCTGACTGGCATGAGATGATATCTGAGTGTGGTTTTGATTTGTATTTCCCTGATGAGGAGCGACGTTGAGCATCTTTTCATGTGCCTGTTGGCCATCCAGATGTCTTCTTTAGACATGTGTCTATTCATGTTTTCTGCCCATTTCTTCACTGGATTATTTGTTTTTCAGGTGTGGAGTTTGGTGAGCTCTTTATAGATTTTGGATACTAGCCCTTTGTGCGATATGTCATTTGCAAATATCTTCTCCCATTCTGTTGGTTGCCTTTTAGTTTTGTTGATTGTTTCCTTTGCTGTGCAGAAGCTTTTTATCTTCATGAGGTCCCAATAGTTCATTTTTGCTTTTAATTCCCTTGCTTTGGGGATGTGTCAAGTAAGAAATTACTACAGCTGAGGTAAGAGACGTCTTTTCCTGTTTTCTCCTCTAGGGTTTTGATGGTTTCCTGTCTCACATTCAGGTCCTTTATCCATTTTGAGTTTATTTTTGTGAAAGGTGTGAGAAAGTGATCTACTTTCAACTTTCTGCATGTTGCTGTCCAGTTCTCCAGCACCTTTTGTGAAAGAGACTGTCTTTCCATTGGATATTCTTTCCTGCTTTGTCAGAGATTAATTGGCTATACTTCTGTGGGTACAATTCTGGAGTCTCTATTCTATTCCATTGGTCTATGTGTCTATTTTTGTGCCAATACCATGCTGTCTTGATGATAACAGCTTTGGAGTAGAGGCGAAAGTCTGGGATTGTGATGCCTTCCTCTTTGGTCGTCTTCTTCCATATTACTTTGATTATTCGGGGTCTTTTGTGGTTCCATACACAGTTTAGGATTGCTTGTTCTAGCTTTGAGAAGAATGCTGGTGCAATTTTGATTGGGATTGCATTGAATGTGTAGATAGCTTTGGGTAGTATTGACATTTTGACAATGTTTATTCTTCCAATCCATGAGCAGGGAATGTCTTTCCATTTCTTTATATCTTCTTCAATTTCCTTCATAAGCTTTCAATAGTTTTCAGCATACAGATATTTTACATCTTTGGTTAGATTTATTCCTAGGTATTTTATGCTTGGTGCATTTGTGAATGGGATCAGTTTCTTTATTTGTCTTTCTGTTGCTTCATTGTTAGTGTATAAGAATGCAACTGATTTCTGTACATTGATTTTGTATCCTGCAACTTTGCTGAATTCATGTATCAGTCCTAGCACACTTTTGGTGGAGTCTATTGGATTTTCCATGTACAATATCATGTCATCTGCAAAAAGCGAAAGCTTCACTTCATCTTTGCCAATTTTGATGCCTCTGATTTCGTTTTGTTATCTCATTGCTGATGCTAGAACTTCCAACACTATGTTAAACAACAACAGTGAGAGTGGGCATCCCTGTCGTGTTCCTGATCTCAGGGAAAATGCTCTCAGTTTTTCCCCATTGAGGATGATATTAGTTGTGGGATTTTCATAAATGGCTTTTATGATGTGTAAGTATGTTCCTTCTATCCCAACTTTCTCAAGGGGTTTTATTAAGAAGGGACGCTGAATTTTGTCAAATGCTTTTTCTGCATCGATTGACAGGATCATATGGTTCTTATCTTTTCTTTTATTAATGTGATGTATCACATTGATTGATTTGCGAATGTTGAACCAGCCCTGCATCCCAGGAATGAATTCCACTTGATCATGGTGAATAATTCTGTTTATATGCTGTTGAATTCTATTTGCTAGTATTTTATTGAGAATTTTTGCATCCATATTCATCAGGGATATTGGCCTGAAGTTCTCTTTTTTTACTGAGTCTCTGTCTGGTTTAGGAATCAAAGTAATACTGGCTTCATAGAATGAGTCTGGAAGTTTTTCTTCCCTTTCTATTTCTTGGAATAGCTTGAGAAGGATAGGTATTATCTCTGCTTTAAACATCTGATAGAACTCCCCTGGGAAGCCATCTGGTCCTGGATTCTTATTTGTTGGGAGATTTTTGATGACTGATTCAATTTCTTGGCTGGTTATGGGTCTGTTCAAGCTTTCTATTTCCTCCAGTTTGAGTTCTGGAAGTGTGTGGGTGTTTAGTAATTTGTCCATTTCTTCCAGGTTGTCCAGTTTGTTGGCATATAGTTTTTCATAGTATTCCCTGATAATTGCTTGTATTTCTGAGGGATTGTTTGTAATAATTCCATTTTCATTCATGATTTTATCTATTTGGGTCATCTCCCTTTTCTTTTTGAGAAGCCTGGTTAGAGGTTTATCAATTTTGTTTATTTTTTCAAAAAACCAACTCTTGGTTTCATTGATCTGCTCTACAGTTTTTTTAGATTCTATATTGTTTATTTCTGCTCTGATCTTTATTATTTCTCTTCTTCTGCTGGGTTTAGGATGTCTTTGCTGTTCTGCTTCTATTTCCTTTAGGTGTGCTGTTAGATTTTGTATTTGGGATTTTTCTTGTTTCTGGAGATAGGCCTGGATTGCAATGTATTTTCCTCTCAGGACTGCCTTCGCTGCATCCCAAAGCAATTGGATTGTTGTATTTTCATTTTTGTTTGTTTCCATATATTTTTTAATTTCTTCTCTAATTGCCTGGTTGATCCATTCATTCTTTAGTAGGGTGTTCTTTAACCTCCATGCTTTTGGAGGTCTTCCAGACTTTTTCCTGTGGTTGATTTCAAGCTTCATAGCATTGTGGTCTGAAAGTGTGCATGGTATGATCTCCATTCTTGTATAGTTATGAAGGGCTGTTTTGTGACCCAGTATATGATCTATCTTGGAGAATGTTCCATGTGCACTCGAGAAGAAAGTATATTCTGTTGCTTTGGGATGCAGAGTTCTAAATATATCTGTCAAGTCCATCTGATCCAATGTATCATTCAGGGCCCTTGTTTCTTTATTGACTGTGTGTCTAGATGATCTATCCATTTCTGTAAGTGGAGTGTTAAAGTCCCCTGCAATGACCACATTCTGATCAATAAGGTTGCTTATGTTTGTGAGTAATTGTTTTATATATTTGGGGGCTCCCGTATTCAGCACATAGACATTTATAATTTTTAGCTCTTCCTGATGGATAGACCCTGTAATTATTATATAATGCCCTTCTTCATCTCTTGTTACAGCCTTTAATTTAAAGTCTAGTTTGTCTGATATAAGTATGGCTACTCCAGCTTTCTTTTGGCTTCCAGGAGCATGATAAATAGTTCTCCACCCCCTCACTCTCAATCTAAAGGTGTTCTCAGGTCTAAAATGAGTCTCTTGTAGACAGCAAATAGATGGGTCTTGTTTTTTTATCCATTCTATACCCTATGTCTTTTGGTTGGCACATTTAATCCATTTACATTCAGTGTTATTATAGAAAGATATGGGTTTAGAGTCATTGTGATGTCTGTATGTTTTATGCTTATAGGGATGTCTCTGGTACTTTGTCTCACAGGATCCCCCTTAGGATCTCTTGTAGGACTGGTTTAGTGGTGACGAATTCCTTCAGTTTTTGTTTGTTTGGGAAGACCTTTATCTCTCCTTCTATTCTAAATGACAGACTTGCTGGATAAAGGATTCTCGGCTGCATATTTTTTCTGTTCTTCACATTGTAGATCTCCTGCCATTCCTTTCTGACCTTCCAAGTTTCAGTAGAGAGTTCCGTCACGAGTCTTATAGGTCTCCCTTTATATGTTAGAGCACATTTATCTCTAGCTGCTTTCAGAATTTTCTCTTTATCCTTATATTTTGCCAGTTTCACTATGATATGTCGTGCAGAAGATCGATTCAAGTTACGTCTGAAGGGAGTTCTCTGTGCCTCCTGGATTTCAATGCCTTTTTCCTTCCCCAGTTCAGGGAAGTTCTCAGCTATAATTTCTTCAAGTACACCTTCAGCACCTTTCCCTCCCTCTTCCTCCTCTGGAATACCAATTATGCGTAGATTATTTCTCTTTAGTGCATCACTTAGTTCTCTAATTTTCCCCTCATACTCCTGGATTTTTTTTTATCTCTTTTTCTCAGCTTCCTTTTTTCCATAATTTTATCTTCTAGTTCACCTATTCTCTCCTCTGCCTCTTCAATCCGATCTGTGGTCATCTCCATATTATTTTGCAGCACACTTTTAGCATTTTTTTAGCTCCCCCTGGCTGTTCCTTAGTCCCTTGATTTCTGTAGTGATAGATTCTCTGCTGTCCTGTATACTGTTTTCAAGCCCAGCGATTAATTTTATGACTATTATTCTAAATTCACTTTCTGTTATATTGTTTAAATCCTTTTTGATCAATTCATTAGTTGTCGTCATTTCCTGGAGATTCTTTTGAGGGGAATTCTTCTGTTTAGTCATTTTGGATAGTCCCTGGAATGGTGCAGAACTGCAGGGCACTCCCCTGTGCTGTCTTGAATAACTTGCATTGGTGGGCGGCCATAGTCAGATCTGTTGTCTGCCCTCAGCCCACCACTGGGGCCACAGTCATACTGGTGTGTACCTCCTCTTCCCCTCTCCTAGGGGCGGGTTTCACTGTGGTGTGGCGTGGCTCCTCTGGGCTACTTGCACACTGCCAGGCTTGTGGTGTTGGGGATCTAGGGTATTAGCTTGGTTGGATCAGCAAGTTACACAGGGGTGGGAGGGGCAGGCTCAGTTCACTTTTCCTTTGGTGATCTGCTTCAGGAGGGGCCCTGCGGCACCAGGAGTGAGTCAGACCCGCCGCCAGAGAGATGGATCAGCAGAAGCAGAGCCTTGGGTGTTTGTGCAGTGCAAGCAAGTTCCCTGACAGGAACTGGTTCCCTTTGGGATTTTGGCTGGGGGATAGATGGGGGAGATGGCCTTGGCAAGCGCCTTTGTTCCCCGCCAAGCTGAGCTCTGTCGTTGGGGGCTCCACAGCTCTCCCTCCCGTTGTCTTCCAGGCCTCCTGCTCTCTGAGCAGAGCTGTTAACTTATAACCTTCCAGATGTTAAGTCCCGCTTGCTGTCCGAACACATTCCATCCAGCCCCTCCACTTTTGCAAGCAGACTCGGGGGCTCTGCTTTGCCGGAGGGCTGCCCTTCTACCCAGGCTCCCTCCCGCTAGTCCATTGAGCGCACACCGCTTCTCCGCCCTTCCTACCCCCTTCCGTGGGCCTCTCATCTGCACTTGGCTCGAGAGAAATCATTCTGCTAGTCTTCTGGCGGTTTTCTGGGTTATTTAGGCAGGTGTAGGTGGAATCTAAGTGATCAGCAGGACACGGTGAGCCCAGCGTGCTCCTACGCTGCCATCATCCTTTCTTCAAGCCAAATGTAATCTGTTTTAAATTTCTCTTTGTGTATGATTTCTTTAGGTTCATATAATGCTTTTGTATATAGATTTTACTTACTGCTTTTGTATTCATTTGGCTTCTTGAATCTACAGATGCTGTATTTTATCAATTAGAGGAAACTCCCATGAATTAAAAAAAAAATTGGTTCTTCCACATTTTTTTCCATTTCTGCTGACTCCAAATAAATATGTGTTATATTTTCTCACTAGATTTTCCATGCTTCTTCCTTCGTCACAATTTTTCAATCGTTTTGTTCCTGTGTGTTTAAATCTGGAATTTTTTTTTATTCGAACACTGCTATTAATCGTACTTATTGAGTTCTTAGTCTTGATTAGTGTATATTCTATTTTTACAATTTGTAGTTGGCTTTTTTGCAAATATGCAATGTATGTTTATATTTTCTAGTGTCTTGGTGACATTTTTAAATTCAACTTATCTCCCCAATAGAAAGAATGTCCTTTACTACAAAGTATTTTAGTGAGCTCCTATCAGCTGTTGATAATTTCTCTTGGTTCTCAGACACAATGATTTACTTTATTTTATGCCTAGATTATTTTAAATGTGTATTAGGCACTGTATTTTAGAAGTTTTTGTGACACATTTTGAGAACAAGAAAAATAATACGTTTCTTCAGGAGAATTTTCTTTTGCACTAAAGCCATATGATGGAATGAGTAATCTAAAATCACTGTAAGCCAATTTCACAACTTGAAATTTCCTGAACTATCAAAGTGTTTTGAAGTCAGGATTCTGTGTCTGCAAGACCTACTTCAATTCTGCTTTAAGTTTACTTCAGGGACCAGCTGTGCAGTTTATATAATTACGTATAAGTAGAGGATTGTTTACCAGATTCCCACCTTATCTTGGACTTCAACTTTTGCGTTTCATCTCAAAGCTCTCAAAATTGTTTCTCCGTCTTAGCCCATAGCAAAAGCAGCTTTATTTTATTATTGTTATTATGTTGTATTTCCTGTTTATTTTTCTATGAGATGTCCATTGTTAGCTATTTTGTTTATAATTTTTAAGAAGGTTTATATTTTTGTTTTAATGGTTACTATTATACTTACAGCTTCTTTAAACTCTTGGTCCTCTGTTTATTATTTTTTGTTTTGTTTTAAGTTTAGTTGACACACAATGTTACATTAGTTTCAGGTGTACAAGTAGTGATTGGAGAGGTTTATACATTATGCTGTATTCACAAGTGTAGGTACCATCTCACCCCATACATTACTATTACAATATAATTGACTATATTCCTTATGCTGTGCCTTAATCCTGTGACTTATTTATGCCATAACTGGAAGCCTGTATTTACCACCCACTTTCACCCATTTGCCCAACCTCTTATACCTCTGGCAACCCTAAGTTTGTTCTCTGTAGTTATAGCTCTGATTCTCCTTTTTGTTTGTTCATTTTTTTTTTTTATTTTTTGATTCTACATGAGTAAAATCACATGGTATTTTTTTCTTTCTCAGTCTGACTTATTTCACTTAGCATAGTACCCTTCATGCACATTCTTACCTTTTTTATGATATTCGTCTATCAATGGGCACTTACATTGCTTCCATACCCTAGCCATTATAAATAGTGCTGCAGTTAAGATAAGAGTGCATATCTTTTTGAATTAGTATTCTTGTGTTCTTTGGATTAATAATAGTGGAATTATTAGATCCTATGGCATTTATATTTTTTTAATTTTTTGAGAAATTTCCATAATATTTTTCACAGTGGCTATATTAATTTAGCAAAAACCACATTAAAAGCCAGCTTTAGCTTGGGACACCGGGGTGGCTCAGTTGGTTAAGCATCTGACTTTGCCTCAGGTCATGATCTCATGGTTTGTGGTTTCAAACCCCATGTCAGGCTCTGTGCTGACAGCTCAGAACCTGGAGCTTTCTTCAAATTCTCTGTCTCACTCTCTCTCTCTGCCCCTCCCCCTCTTGCACTCTGTTTCTCTCAGACTCAAAAATAAATAAACACTATTTTTTTTTTAAAAGCTGGCTTAAGCTCCTGAATTTTGTCTTTTTCTGGATTTTGATATATACATATAAAAATGTATGTGTGTGTAAATTTGTATATTCATGTATACACATAATTTTATATTTAAATGTATATATTTTTTATATATTTATGCTCACATATATAAATCTTAGTAGCATTCTCAATTTTCCAGTATGAAGATTATTCTGAATTACTGTATTTCCATTACTGAGTTTTATACTTACAGAGACTTATTAATAATGCTCAGAAGGTTTGGCAAATGTCTTTGGAAGTGGCACCACAGACAGTGTTCTAAAGCATTTTTTTTCCCACTGAAATCACTCAAGAACTTTATGCAACTAAATTGTCTATATACATGCTTTATGGTTATAATCTCTGTCACCATTAAATGGAACTTACATTTTTGGAAGTAATTGCTACATAGATTTAAAAGTGTCATCTTAATAATTTTAGGGTGTTAAAATAATGCATAAATTATTCAATGCATAAGTGAATGCCAACATTACCCCTGGTATGAGAACACGACTTTGGACTCTATTTTCCAATGGAAAAATAAAAAGATAGAAATAAAGTATTTTGAAAATAAAAAAAAGATTTAAACAAAGGGAATGCAAATTGGTAAGTTATTGAAAGCTCATCTCTTTACCTTGCACATCTGGCGGGCATCTGGTATATAAAGAATGTCATGGATAAACAAACGGAGTATAGGATTTTATAATGTTTTCAAAATTATAAGGTCCAGGCACCGGGGTAGCTCAGTTGGTTAAGTGTCGGATTCTTGATTTCAGCTCTGGTCATGATCTCAGAATCCATAAGATCGGGCCCTGTGAAAAGTTCCATGTGCTGACAGCATGGAGCATTTTTGGGATTCTATCCCTCCCTCTCTCTCTGCCCCTACCCAGCTTGCTTTCCCTCTCTCACTCTCTCTCCCTCAAAGTAGATGAATGAACATAAAAAATTCATAAGGTCAAATATGAATTCATTATCACAGAAATGGAAGAAAACATATAACATGTTTATAAAGTCAAAATATTTCCTGCTAATTTACTGAGAAATAGAAATTATATGCTTTCTAATAAGCACAGAAAAATAAACATCATTATTAGTATCCATAACAATAAACATGAACTAAAAGGACCTTGTTCAAAGGTTATTTTAAGGTAGTACATGATATATTTATGCAAAGTGATACATTTTAGCTAATCAGTTTATAATTCTATAATCATATAATTCAGGTTCTGGTCCTGGTTGTAACTTTACTGTGGATACTATTTAAATCTATTTCCTATTTTTCCTGATGCTTAAAGGCAATTTAATGAAATAATGATATATAAAGTATGAGTCATTTTATAATAAATAAAATGACTATGTTTTAACAACCAATGAAGAGCGGTGCCTGGGTGGTTCAGTCAGTTAAGCATCCAACTCTTGATTTTGGCTAAGGTTATGATCGCAGGGTCATGAAATTGAACCCCACATCGGGGTCCATGCTGGACATGGAACCTGCTTGACAGTCTCTCTCTCTCTCTCTCTCTCTCTCTCTCTTTCTCTCTCTCAAAAACTAAGTAAATATCAATGAATAAATTAATCCATTCTCCTTATCAATGTCCTATGTCATTCGCAAATACCTTCCTCTGAAGTAGCTTGAGCTTGCTGTGTATCTCATCATTTCATCAACTATACATTTAAAATATATTTTCACAACATACATGTATTTACAAACAATATATATTATAGCTTTCTATGTTTTTAAAAATATGCAATTGATACTGCCACAAGTTATACTTCAACCTTATTTTCTCCTTCATATCAGTTGTTTTTAAAATCCAATCATGCTAGGGGCGCCTGGGTGGCTCAGTCGGTTAAGCGTCCGACTTCAGCTCAGGTCACGATCTCACGGTCCGTGAGTTTGAGCCCCGCGTGGGCTCTGGGCTGATGGCTCAGAGCCTGGAGCCTGCTTCCGATTCTGTGTCTCCCTCTCTCTCTGCCCCTCCCCCGTTCATGCTCTGTCTCTCTCTGTCTCAAAAATAAATGTTAAAAAAAAAAAATTAAAATCTAATCATGCTAATGTCAGTTTCCAGCAAACTAGATAGCTATCAGTGAAAACAATTGCTATTTTCACTGTCAATGAAAATAACTAATAATGATAGATAAAACAAAATGAATAAAAGAAAACAACAACAATAAAACTTCAAGTGTGTATATTCTGGCAAGATATTTAGAAATCCTGACTTAAAAAAAAAATAAAGCAAGAATCTAGACCTTTAATCAGAATACTGAAACCATTTTTCATTTGTAACGCATTTGCCTAACCCTAGTGAGCACGATGATAACTTTTAGGCATGAAAGACCAAAGAAGATAGGAATATTAAGCCTTGATCCCAGTTAGGGTAGTTAGCAAGTCCAGCTGGGAAGCATCTGCATGAAGTTGTTTGAGTCCTCAAAGGACTATGCATTCCGCTGAGAATTATTTTATTTTATTTTATTTTAAAAATTTTTTTTTAACGTTTATTTATTTTTGAGACAGAGAGAGACAGAGCATGAACAGGGGAGGGTCAGAGAGAGGGAGACACAGAATCTGAAACAGGCTCCAGGCTCTGAGCTGTCAGCACAGAGCCTGACACGGGGCTCGAACTCACGGACTGCGAGATCATGATCTGAGCTGAAGTCGGCTGCTTAACCCACTGAGCCACCCAGGCGCCCCCATGCTGAGAATAATTTTAAATTAAATTACCACTTAACCGTTTACTATGAGGAAGGACAATGATAGTTGCACTTCTAGAGCTGTGGTTAAGAGGGCAGATATAATCTCTCTCTCTCTCTCTCTATATATATAGTTTTCTAAAAATTTACACTCATCATACAATGTACATATTAGTAGTGTCAATCCATAGTTCCTTGATATTATGAACACCTGAAAAATATCTAAAGCCAAAATTCTATTTCAAAATAGAATCAACAGTAGAATGCTTGCAAATAGTAAGCACAAGCTAAATTTAATATTTTCAGGAAATATCACCTTTTCCAAAGCTTAATAAATGTCACCAACACCCCAATAAATATGAAATAATCTTCCCAAAATCACAACATGAAAATAAAAAAAATACTATAAAATGTCAGACAGCAGTATCAAATCACCAAGATCTCAGCTATTTGAATTATAAGACATAAAATAAAAATTATTAGTCAAATATTTAATGAAATGTAAGTAGGGATTAAAGTGTAAGTGAGGAGAAAGAGACTATAAAACATTAATAAATAAATTTACAAATTATAAAATAGAACTATACATTTCTTAAATAATTAAAAATTAATGGATTTAGGGGTGCTTGGGTGGCTCAGTTGGTTAACTGACTGGCTGGTGGTTTCACCTCAGGTCATGATCTCACAGTTCCTGAGTTCGAGCCTGACGTTGGACTCTGGGTTGATGGTGTGGAGCCTGCTTAGAATTCTCTCCCCCTCTCTCTTTGTCCTTTCCTGCATGTGTTCTCTTTCTCTCTCTCAAAATAAATAAATAAAACTTAAAAAAAAAAAACTAATGGATTTAAATGAGAGTTTTGATATAATTGAAAGGAGAATTAAACTATAAAACCACAAAATGGAAACAGACAATAATTTATAATTTCTAAAATACATGTAATCAGAGTTATGGAGTAAAGAAGAGAATGGAAAAGAAATATTCCATGAGATAACAGCTGAGAATTTTCCAAAACTAAGAAAAGCCAACAATTCTTTTCTTTTTTTTTTTTAATTTTTAATGTTTATTTTTGAGAGAGACAGAGAGAGAGAGACAGAGTGCTAGCAGGGGAGGGGCAGAGAGAGAGGGAGACACAGAATTTGAAGCAGGCTCCAGGCTCTGAGCTGTCAGCACAGAGCCCGGCATGGGGACTGAACTCATGAACCATGAGACCATGACCTGAGCCAATGTCGGACACTTAACGGACTGAGCCACCCAGGTCTCCCAAGCCAATGATTCTTTAATTGCAGAAGCCCAATGAATTAATTCAACTAAGATAAATAAAAGTAATAATAATAATTCTACTTCATTCAGAACTGTGAAACTCAAAACAACAAAGAATAGACAATGTTCATTTAAAATAGCTCAACAGAAAATAGATTAAATTTTTTTTTAGTGACTTTTTTTTAAAGGGTTAATGTCAAAACAAAAATTGCACCAAAGTTGGATAGGTAAGGAAGACTTTATTCACTGTTATTTCAAAAAGAGAGAGAGATCAGAATGAAGTATGAATTTAACTCTGATGAACCAAAAGAAACACTGCTGTTTTGTAAGAGTTGGGGTGAAAGGAGGAACATGGACCATCTGTGTTTGCTAAGTGACTGTACGCAAAGTAAACTTCCTCATATTTCCATGATAGGAGGTAGTGTTACAATGTGGAGTAACTTGCCAGCTGAAATCAGATTCCTATCCTTTCACAGAAACCTAGAGGTTATCCTTGATGATTATATTTTAAAGTGATAGTTCCCAAGTCCTTAAGAAATACACACCTGGGTGGTAAAATTGACAGGTGGCCTTCAAACAGTTTTATATCTCAAAGGAGGTAGGTGAAGAATTTACTATAAGTTTTCTAAAGTAAATTCTTTTTAAAAAGGCAAGTGAGGGGCTATAGTTAGGAAGAAGCCCATCTAAAATTTAGCTGAGAGCAACCTGAAAGCAATCTTTGTCATACATTTATATTCTGGATTAATGTGAAAAACAAAACCTTAATGTTTTTGAAAGTTAAAAAAGAGAATCTTTATGATGCTGTGGAATGGAAGGAATTTTTAAGAAGATGTAAGAGCACAAACCACTTTAAACAAAAAATTAAGAAATTGATAAATCAAAATACATTAAGAAATTCTGTTCATCAGCAGTCACCATAAAGAAAGTCAAATTACACACTACCAACAGAGAATAGAATTCCACCATATATAACCTGTCAAGAATTTTCACCCAGCTATGAAGGATTTCAAATACCTGTAGAATAAACTCAAATAGATCAAAGTAAAATGGCAAAAAGACATAAACCTTCCCAGAAGAATAAATAGGAATTACAATAAATATGGAAAAAGATGCTCAACCTTAATAGCTATCCCAGAAATGTAATTAAAACTAAAATGAGGCAGTATGGACCTAATAAGAGAATTTTAAAAAGTAAAAACTTTCGTAGTCTCTAATATTAGCATGAATATGTACTCCACTGCTGTTGGATATAATCCCTGTAGGAGACAGTTTGACAGTAGTTTCTAATGTTAAAGGTACTCATGCTCTAAGATCCAGCAGTTCTCCTCAGAATGAATATCCTAAGGATACCTTTCATATGTGCACCAGCAGAGTTTTACATGAATTACTGGCAGAGCCATTTATGAACACAGTAAATTTTTAATGATATATCCTATGGAGAGTAGGGACAATAAATAAATAAATAACACCAAAAACAATTCCCTAAAGAATACAAGTGTGTTAGATTAAATATATGTGTGTATTATGTGTGTGTGTGTATATATATATATATATATATATATATCAAAAATATATAAAAAACTTATACAATATATATTATAATCCAAAATATATAAATGTATAAAGAACTTATAAAACTAAACTCCCCCATAAAAATAAATTAATTAAAAAATGGGCAGAAGACATGAATAGACATTTTTCCAAAGAAGACATACAGATGTCCAATGGACACATGAAAAGATGATCAACATCACTCATCATCAGGAAAATACAAATCAAAACTATAATGAGATATCACCTCACATCCATAAGAATGACTAAAATTAACAACACGGTGTTCAGTAGGATTTGGAGAAAGGATATGGAGAAATGCACTCCCTGTTGGTGAGAATATAAACTGGTGCAGCCATTCTGGAAAACAGTGGTAAAGAAGTGTTGAATCACTAAATTATACACCTGAAACTAATATTATGTTAACTAACTGGAATTTAAATAAAAACACATATATGCAGATGTTACATATCTATATATCCATATCTGTACATGTATAGATATGGATATAAAACATCCACAGTGAGTTTCAGAAATTTTAAATATTTATCAAAAATTATAAGTCAAACACATCAACTCAGAATTCATATTGACAATAGAAAACCATATGGATTAGGAAAATATATGTCACATTTACTCCCATCTTTGTATCTTTCCTACTAACATCTTTCTATTCTAAATTTTTTTGAATGTTTATTTATTTTTGGGAGAAAGAGAGACAGAACATGAGCAGGGGAGGGGTAGAGAGAGAAGGAGACACAGAATCCTAAGCAGGCTCCAGGCTCTGAGCTGTCAGCACAGAGCCTGACGCGGGGTTCGAACTCACGAGACATGAGATCACAACCTTTGCCAAATCAGCGCTCAACCGACTGAGCCAGCCAGGTGCCCCTAACATCTTTCCTATTCTAAAGTGATGCTGAAAGATGACTTGAAAGAAGAGGAAAACTGACATTAATTGATCACAGAAGAACTATTTATATAATTTAGGTAAATCAGAGTCCTTCGAAATTCAGTGAAAAGAAGGAATAAAAATAACTGAGTTTTGAAGAAAGTAGATTAATAATTAATCACTACAGTCTAAATTGAATGAGAAAGTCATGGGCTGTCCAAAATAAAAGAAAATATATAGATGGTAGTTCTAAAACTTTGTGGATATATCACAGAGGCTGCTAAAATAGATATTAGCTCAATGTTTTAAATTGTGTTAATATGGGGGCGCCTGGGTGGTTCAGTCGGTTAAGCGGCCGACTTCGGCCCAGGTCATGATCTCGCGGTCCGTGAGTTCGAGCCCCGCGTCGGGCTCTGTGCTGACAGCTCAGAGCCTGGAGCCTGTTTCAGATTCTGTGTCTCCCTCTCTCTGACCCTCCCCTGTTCATGCTCTGTCTCTCTCTGTCTCAAAAATAAATAAAACGTTAAAAAAAATTGTGTTAATATGTAATATTTATATGGGTATTGGAAATCAGGAGACTTGGATAGTAGATGTAAATCTACTTCAGGAAATGTATTTCAGTCCCCATTGCAATCAGCCTGTGGAGTGAGGGGGGTTCTAGGGATGCAAGATCTAGGGCAGAGGGAAAACCAGATAATTTCTTTCCATCGGTGGGTAGGAATTACTTTACATTTCCTGGGGTAAGATAATGGGGACATAATAGGACCTCAAACAAGATGGAAAACGAATGACCCCACTGCTGTAGAGTGACATAGCCGCACACTTAGAGCATCCACAATAGCACTGAGTTTGATGAGATTCTCTGAGTCTTTCAGTGACTTGGGCCACAAAAAATAAACAAAACAAAACAAAACAAAAATCACAAACCAACCAACAAATAAAATGTACAGCAGTGATAATTAGGAAAGAAGAGACTAGTTGGCTTGCAGATCATTTCCAGAGGTAAGAAACGAAGAAAGAAAAAAGAGATAGATTGAGAGACAGAGAGAGGAAAGGAAAAGAAAGAAGATAGGAAGGGAGATAAGGAAGGAAGGAAGGAAGGAAGGAAGGAAGGAAGGAAGGAAGGAAGGAAAGCAGAAAGAGAAAAAGGAGGAAGGTAAAGAAAGAAAAGAAGGAAGAGAGGAAAACATTCATAAGATCTCTATTGTGGCGGTTTAAGAGAGTATGTAATCTACCTCAAGGAAATTAGAATATAAGGGGTTGGGGGAGGCATCCCATGATTTTACTAATGAACATACAGTGCCAGATAAGAAGATGGTGCTAATGATAATAGGACATAATGAGTGAATCTCACGTTCCAGTTGATAAGGCACATAATGATTGTTCTCAACTTAATTCTTTAAACAACTATAAGATACATATAAGAAGTGCTACTGCCATTTTAAAGATGAGATAATTGAAGTAAAAATTATATTATTTGTCCAAGTCCACACAGTCATACCAGCTGGAGATGGAATTGGAAACTGTGTTGCACGACTATGGAAGGTGAACTTGTAAGCATAATACAATAAAAGTAACTATGAAATTAAGAACTACTCTTACCTTTTTTGGGATGCTGGAGTCAGGGAAACGTGGGATATAATGTGTGCAATGGACATGGATGGTAGGACAGCTAAGAGTTTGTTCCATTAGTAGACATGAGTCTAGTATTTAAATGCATGCCAATAGAAGCTTCTGTAGTACATAGTGAATAAATATTATCAAACAATATGGTTATCATAATTTTGTAAGCATAGATATTAACACCTTAATTAAAATATGTATTTGATAAAAGCATAAAGCCCTGTGTACTTTCTAGATGTCACACTCTGAATCTCAACAGTTTCCTTATGCTCATAGCCCGCTTCTCTGGACTGCTAATGTAAGAAGCTTGTGTGAGGTGCATGTTGGAAAAGAGAGAGGCTTTGTTTTTTTTTTGTTTTTTTGTTTTTTTTTTTCAGACTCTTAAATTTCTCTGACCTTTTGAATGGATTTCTTCCTTTTTCTAATGAATCAATGAAATCTTATCAGGATTCTCAAAGTCTATTAAGTGAAGCAATTAATTTTGCATTATCGCACTACACAATATATTATTAGCAGTCATTTCCCACAAACAACCTGGCAGTATGAATGAGAGAATTTCACTGTAAACCTCCATTCCCTCTATCCAATAGCATTTCTGCCTGACTCAGCAGAATAGACATAAATTTTCTAGTAAATGTTCTTGAATGGGGAGTAGTCACTCCATAAAAATGTCAGCATTCCAAATTTCTGTGACATTGCTGATCACCATTTTTCAGTTGCTAGAAGGTTTATTACAATCTTTTTATCTTTAAGAAAATCCAATAATGCAAACAATTATCATACAGCTTATTTCACTAGAGAATCGCTTAAGAGGTAGTCTGTCTATAGATGATCAATTATAAGTAGTTACATAAAGTTTTTTAAAAGTTATAACTTGGTGGCAAAAAGAAAATATTTAACTTCTTTTTTTTTTTTATTTTTTTTTTTAATGTTTATTTATTTTTGAGACAGAGAGAGACAGAGCATGAACGGGGCAGGGTCAGAGAGAGGGAGACACAGAATCTGAAACGGACTCCAGGCTCTGAGCTGTCAGCCCAGAGCCCGACGCGGGGCTCGAACTCACGGACCGCGAGATCATGACCTGAGCTGAAGTCGGCCGCTTAACCGACTGAGCCACCCAGGCGCCCCTAACTTCTTTTTTTTTTTTTTTTACTTCCTTACCTCCAAGGGAATCTTCACTTACCTTTGTCAGATTCAGCTCTTGTTTAAAACATTTTAATTTTTTAAATGTTTATTTATTTTTGACAGACAGAGAGAGACAGAGGAGCAGGGGAGGGGCAGAGAGAGCGCGAGACACAAAATCCGAAGCAGGCTCCAGGCTCCAAACTCACAAGCCATGAGATCATGACCTGAGCCGTAGTCGGAGGTTTAACCGACTGCCCACCCAGGCCCCCCCAAAACATTTTAAATCTGAGAAGGGATACTAATCAATTTCAACACCTTCTTGAGAAGAGAAGTGTCAAAAAAATCCATACAGAAATTATTCTCACTTTAAGAGCAACTCCTATTGCTAGTATCTTCCATAGTAGCTACTACTACTAAATCAAAATGAATTGACCCTAGACAGTTTTAAAAGCATGTACATACAATATGTCATATGTTCTACAAAGTGCATGAGATTCCCAGTGTGGGATTCTTCCAGCTCTTTATGTGAGGACAAGTACAGAAGGAAGGAAAGGAAAAGGATGATGTAGAGAGATAAGAAATTCAAGAAGAAAATAATAAGATAGCTTGGGGTTCTCTGGAAAATGTAGGGGTTAAAAAAAAACCATAAATGAGGTAAGTGTCTCTAAGGATTTCTCATTCCTTTTTTTTTTAGAAGTTTACACTCCTGTGCTTAAAAAAAAAATCTATGAAGACATTTTGAAAACTTTAATTACAATTTTGTATCATTTTTTCTATCGCAGGGCAGACTAAACAAATTATTTATTCATGATGATCTGCTTTTCACCTTCTGTAATCTGAAAAGCATGCTCATCAGTTGCTAAGAAAGGGAATATTTAGAATCTTGGGCGAAGAGCTTATTCTTCAATGTGGTGTACACGTCAGCACCTGTGTGTGATCTTGAAACAAAATGGGAATTTCTTACAACAGACAAATCTTACACCTAACAGAAAGATATGAGAAGGTAGAGGACTTCAATTATTGGAGTTTCAAGATGAATGAGAAGTGTGACTGCTCTTGAGTGCCCTGGAGGTGGATGATAATATTTCAAACACAAGGATATCAATGAAAAAGAGAAGGAAAGATGGAAACCATTAAAAGACTGCTTGAGGTAGCATCTATAGCTCACCATGGAAATGAAAGATGAAAAAATATAACAGAGAACTCTAGGACAGTGAACTTGTCACACACACAAAAAAGTACAGAAGATATACTTACTTTCTAACAGTTATAGTAGAAAAAAGAACTGGGGATAAGAGACATTTTGCAAAAGGGAATAAGAGGTCTTATATATTTGCTAGGTCCAGAGGAAAAAGAGATCAGGGAAATATTAAAACTCTGGAGACAGATTAATAATATTTGTGAACCAAACATTTCCTATAACCAGAAGCTATCACTTTATAACTTTCAAATTAATTTTAAAATATACCCTTTATAACAAATTTTTTTCAAGCATCAGATTTATATCTTAAAAAAATGATACCGTATGTCCTTACATTTCCTCCCTTCCAAAATATCTCACTGAAATAATGTCAATTATGTACAAAGAGGAATAAATATATACCAGAACTGATAACTGAAGGTGACTTGGGTTATTGGGGACCAACAGCAGATATATTTGTTAAGAACACAGTGGGAGAGATAGAAGAGGAAAGAAGATAAGCCAAAATAAAAAAAAAAAAAAAACATTGCAACTAAAATATATACTTAATAAGGCAGCCTCAAAAGTTAGTCTTTTTTGTTTGTTTTTTAAATAGGCTTCAATAGCCCAAGGCAGGGCTTGAACTCATGACCCAGAGAGCAAGATATAAGCTGAGATCAAAGCTGGATGTTTAACCAACAGAGCCACCCAGGTACCTCAAAAGTTAGTCTTTTCTTTTTGGCAGATCCCTAAGAATGATTAAGGCTTAAATCAGAGTATAGACAGCAGGCATAGACCGTAGTTTAATAATGAGTTTAAATAATTTGTGCACTACATATGGAATAGAGGTCCACATTTGTTAGTTTCTCATCCCTGTGTATGTAGAGAAATTTTAAGTATTACAAAGTAACCTAGGCTCAAAATTAGTATCTGGTCTCTAAGAAATTGAGGGGTGCCTGGGTGGCTCAGTCAGTTAATAGTGTCTGAATTTGGCTCAGGTCATGATCTGGCAGTTGTGAGTTTGAGCCTTTCATAGGGCTTTATGTTGACAGCGTGGAGCCTGGAGCCTGCTTGAGTTCTGTGTCTCCCTCTCTCTCTGCCCCTTCCCCACTCACACCATCTCAAAAATAAACATTAAAAATTAAAAAAAAAAAAAAAAGAAATTGAATCATCTTTTAAGGGAATGCAAAAAATATATCCTAGACTTTTTAAAGAAATACATTTTTCAGGAATAGAATAAAAGTAATTCTGAAACATGAATTTAAAATAAATTTCTAGGGGCGCCCGGGTGGCTCAGTCGGTTAAGTGTCCAACTTCGGCTCAGGTCATGATCTCACGGTCTGTGGGTTCGAGCCCCACGTCGGGCTCTGTGCTGACAGCTCAGAGCCTGGAGCCTGTTTCAGATTCTGTGTCTCCCTCTTTCTCTGACCCTCCCCTGTTCATGCTCTCTCTCTCTTTGTCTCAAAAATAAACAAATGTTAAAAAAAAATAAAATAAATTTATAGTGTAGAGAACAGAAAAAAGATGCAAAGGTGAGAATAATCAGAAAAATAACAGAGGGGATCAGTCCAGAATACCTTATATTTAAAAAACAAACATTCTCTGAAAAAGGAATGGAGAAAATGGTTGCAGAAGAGGGATACAAGCAGAGAAATTATACATAAAAAATAATAATAAAAACTTTTAAGAAGTGAATAGATTTATCTGCAGAGGTATGTGACTGCTGAGTGTGAAGCAGAATGGAAAAATGTCCATACCTGGTAATATTCTTATGGAACTTCCATAATTCATAAAGTTTTCAAAATCAAAGATTCATTTACTTAACAAATAAATCCTTGAACTGGTATCAGATTTCATTAGTAGCACTGGATGCTATAGAAGATGTAAAGCAGCAAGACTCCAGTATCCACCTTTTGGGCTGTGTGTCCTTATTTAACATCTCTGTGCTTTAATAAGAAACTAGAATACATTGGAGTTTGAACTTTCAAAGGCAAGTTTTAGTGACAAGGATTATACCCCCCCAATCCAATTAATACTATTTTATATTGAAATTAAGAAACAGTGAGGATCATTTAAAAAAATAAGTCTCACCTTGATTTAAAAACATTAAAACAAAATTTATATGTGACTTAAGAGAATATGATTTCTAACAAAAAGCAAAGCTAATCATACAGAAATGATAAAAATATTAAATATAACTACGTCAACTACCTGCAAAATATAATGGAAAAGAAACAAAACATTCTTCTTATTAAAATGAGATTTTTTAAATTAATATTTTTATTTTGAGAAAGAGCACGCATGGGAGAGGAGCAGAGAGAAAGACGGAGAGACAGAATCCCAAGCAGGCTCTGTGCGGTCAGCATACTCATGAACTGTGAGATCATGACCTGAGCTCAGATCAAGAGTGGGATGCTTAACCGACTGAGCCACCCAGTTGCCCCTAAAGTGAGATAATTTTTTTTAAAGGAAAAGTAAGTGCCAATTGTGGTTCTATATCATACTGGAGGCATAGTACAACTCCTTGGAAAGTATTGGGCAGGAGTCAATGGGGGTAAGAGAGGGAAAAGAAAAGAAATACTGGTTTTATGTAAATCTATACATTTAAACCAGTATGATTGAAAATTTTCCAGATACAGCAAATCTGCATCACGACTGTGATCAGGCTCATGCCTTTATGCTCAATTTGCTTTGTTTCTTTTTTTTTTAAGAATAACTTTTTTTTTAAGTTTATTTACTTATTTTGAGAGAGAGAGGAAGAGAGAGAGAGAGAGAGAGCGCACAAGCAGGGGAGAGGCAGAGAGACAGGGAGAGAAAGAATCTAAGCAGGAGTCACACTGTCAGAGCAGAGCCTGATGAGGGGTTTAAAACTCAGGAACCTTGAGATCATGACCTGAGCTGATATCAAGAGTCTGATGCCTAATGGACTGAGCCACCCTGGGCACCCCTAATTTGCTTCATTTTGATTAAATTTCTTCCATGAAGAAACTGCTGTTGGATATAAAGTGAAATGAAAAGCCACTCTCCTGCTACTCTGGGTAAATTTGTCTCTGGAAGTAGTCTAGGTTGTTAAAATGATTTTACTTCTGCTGTAAGATCCCAGGAAGATTGTGCATTAACAAAATCAGCGTTGAACAGTCAACATTTACATTTAACATAATAACCATCTTATGAGCAGTTTTTTGTTTTATATTTGAGTTGGTACTTTAAGTACCAACAACAGATGGCTCAATTTCATTTATAAACCTAAAGTAAATATTCCATACCTTGACATTATAAATGTAACAATATAGCAAGTAAAATTTAAGTAGTAGGAGAGAGAAGGTCAGGTCTAGGGAAGGAACATAAGTTTCCTAGTCTTACAAGAAGAAAAAAGGTATGGCTTCTATGTGATATTTAAAGAAATAGAAATTTAAATACAATTGTAGAAATGAAAACAGCAGATAAAAAAAGTAAAAAAAAAAAACATCTACTTTAAAAAACTTGGAAGAATTATAGAGGAGGAAAATTTTGGATTCCATATGAGGGTTGAGTACCATAGTTTCAAATGGAGAGCTAGAATACATTGTACTTAAAAGTGACTAACTAAAAAATGGCAAGTAACAATTTGTTTGTTTGTTTGTTTTTGTTTTTTTGTTTACCGGTGCAAAAGTGCAAACCAAGAAGTTTTATAAGTGATCATTTTGGGGCAAGCTTAGACCTAACCACTGAGTAGCCCAGAGCAAGGAGACACAAAACTACATTTAAATATTTTACATTTATTAAATTTAGATAAACTGTTAAATGAAATATAATCAATTCTTCTATGCTAACTAATATGGTTTCATAAAAAAAAGGATGGAAGAAGAAACTCAGCAATTAAAAGGCAATGAGTTCAGTTATTACTATGTCTGTCATATGCTGTTGATAAAATCGTGATAATTTTGTTGCAATAAAATGGAGGCACACATAATTCACAAAGTATTATATATATTTTCTAAAATTTCATCCAATGATTTGAGCAAAATCACTTTAAGCAAGATTTTAATATAACTACTGTTTTAATGTGGGTGAAGGCAAATTAAACAACTTTTTTTTGAATCTTTGTAGTTTTCACATAGTATTTAAAAAAAATATTTCAGTTTAGAGAAATTTTCTTTCTGCTGAGGTAGCAACAACTGATATTAATTATATTTTAATGCAAAACTTAGAAGCCAAAATAAAATGTCCAATCATTTTAGAACATTGGAACAGAATCTGTCCTAGATGCTCTATGTGTCCACCTGAATCCCCCTTTCTGCTCTTTGTACCTACCCAGTAACAACTCACAGATGTCTCCTTTTCTAGTGAATTTCTCATGACCAAATGACAGTTACCTTACCTGGGTGGACACACTGACTTCTCCACCTTCACCCTCGGCCAACTGTTGTAGTTGTACAAAAGGCCAGTCCCTTGTCACAAGCTGGAGCTAAATCTGTGGTACTATCTCTGCCACTGAGATCACCTTCTTGCTACTTTTTCGTCTGCTGACTCAGTTTCCCTCACTGCCCGCCTCTGGAAAACAACATTCAATATAGCACTTGAACAAGAATACCCACCTGAGGCTGCTTTTAGGAAATGCAACTTAAGTCAGGGTCCAATATGTTAAATTATCACCACCAGATAAATTACAAATATTTCAATTTTATGTACAATACCATTTTTGCATCATATATCACAATTTTCATTGTTTCTTAAAGCAACATATAGATCCTTAAAGGAAAGTAAAAATAATCATTTTTACACACCACAGCTGTTACAGCCGGTCCTAAGGGATACAAATGCAAGAGTCTTATAAACTGTTTCAGATTGGAGTCGCTTGTTACTAGCAATGGTTGATAATAGTGTCCTAAATGGTGAGTACCTCTGCAGCAACTAAATGGAACATGAAAGATGTTTAAAAAGGATGCCCAGTGTAAGACATTGAAACGTACTTATAGTTAAATTCCCTGAACAAAACACCACGGGAGAAGGCATTTTTTCAATAAATAGGTGATTTTTAGAATTTTGATATAATAAGTGAGATAATGAGGAATATGTGAAAAGAAGAAATTCACATGGAATGACAGAATGCGAACAGAATGCACATATGATGCTTTACTATAACATTTTAGAATAAAAAAATGACTAAATTCAATGGACATGTGTAAGTTTTAAAAAATAAATTTAGCTATTTTTCAGAAGTTTTTGACTTACATTGTATTTTCAGGAGACCATGAAACAGCAGTACATTGAGACTTAGGAGACCTAGTATCCTGTCCTCATTTTCTTATCTACTTCCATGATCTGAGGTAAATCAACATGTCAAAGAAAACAAGGAAGAACATACTACCTGATTTACCACCTCCAGGCCCATCTCTTCTATGTTAGCAGGTGGGTGACTATATCATTGGAAATGTATCAGAGTTGACAAAAATGCATCGAATTGTCTATATAATTAAAAGCAAAAATAATTGCATATGTGTTGTTAAGAAACACAAAAAATGCCAACAATTTTTTTTTAATTAGTAATATACCCCTCTGGTCCACACATTTATCCTTGTCACCTTGGTTTCAATCACATGAAGGTGATTTTAAAGCCACTGTCAAATCTGTATGTCCACAGAACCACAGTATATTCAAAGATCTGCCATATGTCAAGAGATACGCTATCATAAATTATCTCATAAATTTATTACATCAAATTACTTTTCACTTATTTTCAGTTCTTTCCAAAACAGGTTAGAAACAAATTCTTCTTGCATATAGTTTCTTGCATGTGTCTCTGATTTTCTCTCACTGGTTATGGTTTCCTTCAAAGTTCTTAACAAAAGCATGGAAAACTCCTTTATAAAGAGATTTGAGTGTACAGTGAATGAAATAGTGAAATACTTGAGCCCTTACAGGATATTTAAAATAATCAAGTATGCTCCATGAATGAGATTTGAATGAATGAATCTTAGTATACACTTGATTGAAGAAAAACAGGCATATAATTTGCAGGTCTGTCACCGGCCTAAACTTCAGTGCATTTAACACAAGAGATTCTCTGCTATAAGTGTGTTTCAATGAGGTTAGTTCATGAGTGGGGGAAAAAACTGGCTTGCATTACAAATGTTTAAGAAAAGGAATTGTTGCCCTTTGAAACCATTTAAATCGATAGGGAGTTAGTCATATTTTAATTTGTTTGATGACAATAAAACAGTGATATTTATTACTTTTAAAGCTCACAATGCCCAGTGTTATTTTAAATTGTTCTCTCACATTGAGATTATTGCTTTAAGAGGTGCATAATTTCTGTCTAGCTACTTTCTCATAAATCAGTACAATATGCAATTTTCTGCAAAAGGAGGAATGCTTTCTAAGGCTCTGAACGTCTATGAAAGAGTAACTTAAATACTAAGATGATACTTTCATTACTGCATCTAAAAGAATATTGTTTATCATGAATTAAAAATCCTGGGATATATGTTGAATAAGTCATTCTTGACTTTTTCTAAAGCCTAGAATTTAGTTTATGTACCCTTGTGACTTTTGTATTGGCGATTCTGAAACAACCGTTGATTTTCTAGTCCACATTGTTTTAGAAAATTCTCATGTTTTTCTAAAAGACAGTCACGCCAACCACATACAGCATGTTGATTTCAGCCACTCAGATAGATTTCCCTTCACTTTGATACACACTCTGAAAGCCGCCAAAATTAGTATTGATTATGCCTATAAAATACACTTTAAATCAGACCATTCTCAAGCATACATTATAACATAATGGAAATTCATCAAGCTGCTTTAGCATGACATAGTACACATTGGATTTTGTGGCACAACTACTCTGACATTTGTGTTGGTTAAATCTTTTACATTTATTATCCACTTGAACCTTAAATAAAAACCCTAAGGGTATTACTTTTCATATCTTGCATGGGAGGAAAGAGTGTCCCAGAGAAGTTAAGCATTAATTATCATACCTAAATTTACATATCTGAAATTTGCAGGAAAATAAGTACAAATTAAAATTGTGTATTTCTTCCATTATACCACACTGCACTATGTTCTTTGTCTTAATGAAAATATATAGTCATAAATACTTCACCTAATATAGCATGAGTTCTTTAGTGGAGCCAGAATACAACGTATTTTAAGCCCCGCACCCCCCCCCCCCAATTAGTGGTTGCCATCTTCTTTAGTGTATACAGCTGAAAAACTTCTGGAATGTTTTACAGGCAATAACTGCTTGAGGTTGTTTTGTAACTTTGAGCTCAGATTGTCCCTGTCTATAAGTGAATTAAATTTTCCACTGGTTTAAATGAAGTATACCAGATTATGGAGTACTGTTCTCCAGTAGCATATGACTACAGGACATGTCCAAATTGATATACAATGAACAACTCAAACCTTAATAACCTTGAAAATCCTGGACACTTACTGCATTTTCTTCCCCTTCAATAATCTTTCTCTGTGTGAAATGCAAAGCTGGAACCGACAGTATAGTCCACAAGGCAGTACCCATTCCATATGATTAGTATTCATACCTTAGTAGTTACGGAATATTTTGAATATCACCTTTCAGGATTTGTTCTATTAATGAAATAACTATCCAGTTTGAAGCATACATTTCAAAATCTTTGTTTTTTTTATCCGTTTCAAAGGAATTTCCAATTCTCCTAGTATTCCGTGTAAATAAATCAGGATTCTGACCTTGTCTTTTCACTTTCAGAGTTTTTCCCCAATATTCATTTTTTAATTGTTGGATAACAATAGACTCTTAATTAATGTTCTTCTCTCTCTTTTTTTCTGTTACTTGGTCTTACAAGTTAGTTTTGACAGACCTTTCCTGATAAATCTTTCATAACTATTCATGATTATTCAAAATATTTCATTTAATATTTTTATCATGGCCTTCCATGACTTCTATAATCTAGCCCCTACATGTCTTTCCATTATTATTCTTCATTATTATATCTATATAATTATCTCCGCATTGAATGAATGAACTATCCTCTTTGCAATAAGCCTTGCTTGCTTTTCTGCTTACCTACATGTGTCTGTATTCATGATGTGTCTTATTAAGTGCTGTATTTTTCACCTAAATCTCCATGTATTCAAATTCTACCTAACCTTGAATACAAAGCTTAAATACTACTGAATTAGTGACATCCTTCTTTGTTCTCCCTCTTCATGGTAGTTTCATTTGTCTCTGAATTTCTATGATCTCTGTATATACATCCTTTGAGGAACTTATTACCTCTGCAATTGCAGTGCTGTTTTGGTTATCTATGCTATAGCCTAGATCTATTTTTCAATGAAGGAGATCCTCCATTAGACTCTTTAAGCACTGAGTCCTAACCCAGGTCATTTTTTTTTTTACAACTTTTATTTAAATTCTAGTTAGTTATCATACAGTATAACATTAGTTTCTGATATATTGATTAAACACTTTCACAAAATACCCAGTGTTCATCGCAGCATTTAATCCCCATCACATATTTAACTCATGGCCCCATCCAACTCCCCTCTTGTAAATATCAGTTTGTTCTCTATAGTTAATAGCCTACTTTTTACTTTGCCTCTCTTTTTTGTCCCCCTTTGCTCATTCATTTTGTTTCTTGAATTCCACATATGAGTGAAATCATATGGTATTTGTTTTTTTCTGACTGACTTATTTTCCTGAGCATAACACTCCCTCATTCCATCCATGCTATTGTAAATGGCAAGGCTGTGTTATTTTTATGGCTGAATAATATTCCATTATATATATACACTGCCTCTTCTTTGTCCATTCATCAGCCAATGGACATTTGCCCTGTTTCCATAATTTGGCTATTGTAGATAATGCTTCTATAAACATTGGGGTGCATGTATCCCTTTGAATTAGTATTTTTGTATTCTTTGGGTAAATACCTAGTATTGCAATTGCTGGATTATAAGGTAGTTCTTTTTCTAACTTTTGAGGAAACTCCATACTGTTTTCCAGAGTGGCTGCACCAGTTTGCATTCCCACCAACAGCACAAGAGGGTTCCTTTTGCTGCACATCCTCACAAACATCTGTTGTTTCTTGTGTGTGTGTGTGTGTGTGTGTGTGTGTGTGTGTGTGTGTGTTTTTAGCCATGCAGAAAGATGTGAGGGAATATCTTATTGTCATTTTGATTTGAATTCCCTTGATGATCAATGATGTTAAGCATCTTCTCATGTGTCTGTTGGTCATCTAGATGTCTTCTTTGGGAACATGTCTACTCATGTCTTCTGTCCATTTTTAAATTGGGTTTTGGGTTTGGACTTGTGTAAATTCTTTGCATATTTTACATATTAACCCTTTCTCAAATATGTCATTTGCAAATATCTTCTCCATTTTGTAGGATGCTTTTTTGCTTTGTTGACTGTTCACTGTGCAGAAGCTTTTATTTTGATGAAGTCCTAATTGTTGCTGTTGTTGTTGTTGTTGTTATTGTTGTTTTTGGTTCCCTTGCCTCAGGACACATATTAGAAGGCAGTTGCTACAGCCAATGTCAAAGATGTTACTGCCTGTATTCTCCTCTAGGGTCTTAATAGTTTTGGGTATAACATTTAGGTCATTAATCCATTTTGAATTTATTTCTGTGTTTGGTGTAAGAAAGACATCAAGTTTCATTCTTTTGCACGTGGTTCTCCAGTTTCCCAACACCATTTGTTGAAGAACTGTCTTTTTGTCATTGGATATTCTTTCCTGCTTTGTCAAGGATTAATTGACCACATACTTGTGGGTCCATTTCTGGGTTTTCTATTCTGTTCTGTTGATTTATCTGGCTATTTATTTGTGCCAATACCATACTGTTTTGATAACTACAGCTTTGAAATATGACTTTAAGTCTGGAATTGTGGTGTCTTCAGCTTTGCTTGTCTTTTTCAAGGTAGCTTTGGCTATTAGGGATTTTTGTGATTCCATACAAATTTTAGGATCCTTTGTTCTAGCTCTATGAAAAACCCTAGTGGTATTTTGGTAGAGTTTGCATTAAATATATAGATTGCTTTGGGTAGTATAGACCTTTTTAACAATATTTTTTCTTGCAATCTATAAGCATGGGATATTTTTCCATTTATTTGTGTCATCTTCAATTTCTTTCATCAGCGTTTTATATTTTATGGAGTATAAGTCTTTCACCTCTTTGGTTAAGTTTATTCCTAGGTATCTTATTGTGTTTGGTGCAACTGTAAATTTTTTTTAAGTTTATTTATTTATTTTTTATAGAGAAGAGAGAGAGAGTGCAGTGGAGAAGCAGGGAGAGAGGGAGAGAGAGAATCTCAAGCAGGCTCCACGCTGTTAATGCAGAACCCGATGTGGGGCTCCATCTCACAAACCATTAGATCATGACCTGAGCCAAAATCAAGAGTCAGACACTTAACTGAGTCTCCCAGACACCTCAAAGTGCAATTGTAAACTTGACTGATTCCTTAATTTATCTTTCTGCTGCTTTATTATTGGTGTATAGAAATGCAACAGATTTCTGTACATTGGCTTTGTATCCTGTGACTTTACAGAATATTTTTATCAGTTCTAGCAGTTTTGGGGTAGAGTTTTTTGGGTTTTCTATATAAAGTATCATATATGCAAATCATGAAAGTTTTACTGCTTTGTTGCCAATTTGGATGCATTTTATTTCTTTTTGTTTTCTGATTGCTGTAGCTAGGACTTCCAGTTACTATGTTGAATAAAAGTGGTGTGACTGGACATCCCTGTCTTGTTCCTGAACACAGGGGAAAATTTCTCAGTTCTTCCCCATGGTGGATGATACTAATTGCAGGTTTTTCATATATGGCCTTTATTTTGTTAAGATATATTCCCTTAACCCTACTTTGTTGAAGGTTTTTATCATGATAGATATACCTTGTCAAACACTTTTTTAGCATCTATTGAAGAGATCCTATGATTTTTATCCTTTCTTTTATTAATGTGGTATATGATGTTGATTGATTTGCAAATAGTGAGCCACTCTTGCAACAGAGAAATAAATCCCACTTGATGTGGTAAATGATTTTTTTAATGTATTGTTGGACTTGGTTTGCTACTATTTCAATGAGATTTTTTGCATCCATGTTAGTCTGGGATATTCATCTGTATTTCTCTTTCTTGATTGTGTCTTTATATGTTTTGGGCATCAGAATAATGCTGGCCTCCAAGAATGAATTTGGAGGTTTTCTCTCCTTTCCTATTTTTTTGGAATAGTTTGAGAAGCATAGGTGGCAACTCTTCTTCAGGTGTTTGGTAGAATTTGCCTGTGAAGCTATCAGCCCTGGACTTTGTCGGTAGGTTTTTGAGTTTTTTTCCTGATTCAATTTCTTTGCTGGTTGTTGGTCTGTTCAAATTTTCTATTCCTTCCTGTTTCATTTTTGGTAGGTTATAGGTTTCTGGGAATTTGTCCATTTCTTCCAGGTTGTCCAATTTTGTTCGCATATAGTTTTTCATAATATTCTCTTATAATTGTATTTCTGTGGGATTGGTTGTTATTTCTCCTCTCTCATTTGTGATTTTATTTATTTGAGTCTTTTCCTTTTTTTTTCAAAAATTCCGGTTAGAAATTTATAAATTTTATTAGTTTCCAAAGAACCAACTCCTGGTCGCATCAATTGGTTCTATTGTTAATTTAGTTTCTATATCATTTATTTCTGCTCTGATCTTTATTATTTCCTTCTGTTGCTGGATTTAGGCTTTGTTTCTTGTTCTTTATCTAGCTGATTTGTGTGTCAAGTTATTTATTTGAGATTTTTCCTTGCTTCTTGATGTAGGCCTATATTTCTATGTGCTTACCTCTTAGGACCACTTTTGCTGCAACTCAAAGATTTTGGATTATTGTGTTTCATTTTCATTTCTCTCTCTCTCTCTCTCTCTATATATATGTAGATATATGTCTTCTTTGATTTCTTTGTTGACCCAATCATTATTTTAGTAGCATATTGTTTAACCTCCATATATTTGTAGACTTTCCAATTATTTTTTTTCGTTGATTTCTAGTTTCATAACATTGTCAGAATAGATGCATGGTATGATTTTAACTATGCTGTATATGTCGAGGCCTGTTTTGTAACCTAATATGTGATCTCTTATGGGAAATGTTCCACATACACTTGGAAAGAATGTGTATTCTGCTTTTTTATGATGGGATATTCTGAATACAAATGTTATGTCCATCTGATCTGGTTTTTCATTCAAAGCCATTGTTTCCTTGTTTATTTTCTATTCAGATGATCTGTCCATTGATGTAAATGGGGTCTTCAACTAGTTGCTTTATTTTTGTTATTGTTTTATATATTTGTGTTCCTTCATATTGGGGGCATAAATATTATAACAGTTTGATCTTGTTGGATTGTCTCCTTTATGCCCTTCTTTTTCTCTTTTTACATTCTTTTTTTAAACTCTAGTCTGTCAAATATAAGTGTTGTAACTCTGGCTTTCCTTTCACATCCATTTGCATGAAAGATATTTCTCCACCCCCTCACTTTCAATTTGAAGGCGCCTTTAAGTCTTAATTTTATAGATGAGTCTTAATTTTTTAAAATCTATTCCGATACCCTATGTCTTGTGATTAGAGCACTAATACATTTACATTCAAAGTAATTATTCACAGATATGTACTTATTGCCACTTTATTACATGTTTTATCATTGTTTCTGGAGATTTTCTCTGATCCTTTCTATTCTTTGTCACTTTTGGTCTTTCTTTTCCAACCAAAGTGTCCTCTTTAATATTTCTTGCAGGACTGTTTTAATGTCATGAACTCCTTTAGTTTTCATTTGTTTGGAAAACTCTTTATCTTTCTTTTTGTTCTGAGTGATAGCCTTGCTGGATAGAGTAGTCTTGGCTGCAAATTTTCCCATTCAGAACTTTGAATATATCATGTCATTCCCTCTGGCTTGCCACACTTCTGTTAAGAAAACTCTAGCTAGCCTTATGTGCCTTCCTGTATAAGTTAAGGACTTCATTTGTCGTGCTGCCTTTAAGATGTTTTCTTTATCACTATATATTGCAAATTTAATTATAATATTCCTTGTTGGCTCACATTTGTTGATCTTTTTAAAATTTTTTTTAATCTTTATTTATTTTTGAGAGAGAGACAGACTGTGAGCGGGGGAGGGGCACAGATAGGGAGACACAGAATCCGAAGCAGGCTCCAGGCTCTGAGCTGTCAGCACAGAGCCTGACATGGGGCTCGAACTCACAAACCATGAGATCATGACCTGAGCCAAAGTCGGACGCTCAACTGACTGAGTCACCCAGGTGCCCCACCACATTTGGAGATTTTGATGAAAGTTCTCTGTGCCTCCTGGATCTGAAAATCTTTTTTTTTTTTTCTTCCCCCAATCAGGCAAGTTTTCCACTATTATTTCTTCAAATAAATTTTCTGTTCTTTTTCTCTCTTCTTGTTCTGGGACTTCTACGATAAGAATGTTATTATGTTTGATGGAGTGACCGAGTTCCCTAAGTCTGTTCTTGTGTTGCATTCTCTCTTTTGTTTAGTTCCGTTATTTTCCATTAATTTGTGTTCTAGGTCACTGATTTGTTTCTGTGCTTCTTCCAGCCTGCTGTTCATTGCATCAAGCCTGTTTCCAATCTCATTCATTTCATTCTTCATCTCTGATTGATTCTTTTTTTAACTCTATTATCTCTGTGGTAAGGGTCTTCTTAATGTCTTCTATTCTTTTCTCAAGCCCAGTCAATATTCTTATGATTGTTGCTTTAAATTCTCCATCAGGTATGTTACTTTTATCTTTTTCACTTAGATCTCTAGTCATGGGCTTCTTTCATTTGAATAAATTCTGCCATCTTGGAATTTTGTCTAAGTCTCTCCCTTCTTCTGTGTTAGAGAAACCAGTTATGTCTCCTGTTCCTGAAAGCCATGGCCTTATGAAGAAGAGGTCATGTAGTGCCCAGGGCCTGGTACTTCAGGGAGTTGTATGTGCTGTGCTGTTCTGTTTTGGCTGCTCGATACTTTAGTCATCTGCAGAGACTCTCCTTGCCTGCTGTGGGCAGTGTTTGGTTCCTGGCCTGAATGTGGCAAGTTTTAACTAGGTGATTCTGGTCTGCTTCTTAAATGAGACTTGGCACCAACTCTATCAGAATTGAAGCCCTGCAGAACTGTCTAGTTGGGAGATGTGGTGTGGGCTTGGGTTTTTGTTGGTCTTCTGGGGTAGGGGCCTGCTGTGCTGGGACTGAGGCAAGCTTGACTGAGAAGACCAGAGCACAGAGGTTTGGTGCTTGGTGTAGGGAAGTTAGGCAGCCAGTGCTGAGCTGCTTTCCTCAGGTGGCTCTGTGTCCATGGTGAGGGAACAGGGGAGGGAAATGGTGCCAGCCAGCTCCTCTGTTCTAAGAGAGGTGTCTCTGTGAAAGCTGCCTCTCAAGGAAGTGCTCATAGAATAACAAATAACATCCCCTCTGTATGCCTCAGGTGTTTTTCAGGTCATTTCTTCCAAGGTGGCTGCCCCAACCTCCACCATGTTGTTTGAATGCCTTTTCTCTAGGAACAGTGCAGTGCCCTCAAAGCCCCACTGGTTGCATTAACTCATGAAATTGAGCCTCTCATTTCCCCTGGCTTCAGGGGAAATGTTCTCCCTGTGCATTCCCCTGTGTACTCCTCTCTCACTCTTCTCTGTGACCAGGGCCCTTCTTCTCTGCAGCACCCATCATCCATTTCTCCCCTAAGTCACACCTTCACACTTTCTACCTTCTTCAATGTGGCCTCTTCTCTCCCTTTAGTTGTGGAGTTCTGTCAGTCTTCTTGTTGATTTCTGGGCTATTTAGAATGATTTGATGGTATCGAGTTATGTTCCTGGGACAAGATGAGCCTATGGTCCTTTGCCCTGCCACCATCTTGAAAATCTTAATTCAAGTCATTTTGTATTATTCCTAGTGCCTAACATAGTACTTTAAACAAAGTCAGTAATCAAATAATATTAGGCAAATTAATAAATATCACTCTATATATGTGTGATTAATTTTAAAATAAGTGGCATGAACAGGGTAGTTATTATATTAATTCCTTTCAACTAAAATATATATCCATATTAAAATTCTATTATAATAAAATAATTTTAAAAGTAACATAATATTCTATGTCTTCTCTTTCTTTTCTAATAATGCTTTCATGTTTTCAACTTGCTTTCTTTATGTTGTATATCAACAGAAACATGATGCATATAAACCAATAAATACATTTTTTTCAGAACAGCTTTAGGAAGATGTAATTGATGTACAAAAAACTGTACATATTAATGTATATAATTTGATGAATTTGGACATATGCTTACATCTGAAACTGTCCCCAATGTAATAGACATGTTTGTCACCTCTCAAAGTTCCCTTCTGTCTTTTTTTTTCTTGTAGTGAGAACACAATATGAGAATTAATTTCTTAAAATTTTAAGTGCACAATATATATTGTTAACTATGGACACGGTACTGTACTGCTGATTTCTAGAAATATTACTTCTTACATAACTGAAAATTTAATTAAATAGCTCCATAATTCCCCCTCCATACTTGTGCTGGCAACCACCATTCTACTCTTTGATTCTATGAGTATGACTATGTTAGATATGTCATGTAAGTGGAATCATGTAGTATTTGTCTGTGACTGGCTTATGTCACTTAGTGTAATATCCTCTAAGTTCATATAGGTTGTCACCTAAGACAGCATTTTTCTTCTTTTTAAAGACTGAATACTTTGACCTATCACATTTTCTTTATCCATTCATCCATGATGATCATTTGAATTATTTTTGCAATTTCGCTATTAAGAGTTATTGAAATCAACATAAGGGTGCAGATATATGTTCAAGATCTGGTTTCAATTATTTTGGATAAACATCCAGAAGTGACATTGCTGGATCATATTACATTTCTATGTTTAATTTTTTGAGGAACTACCATGTCGTTTTACATTTTACATTCACAGCAACTTTTTTTTTAATTATAATTTTTTAAATGTTTATTTTTGAAAGTGACAGAGACAGAATGTGAGTGGGTTGGGGCAGAGAGAGGAAGGCACAGAATCTGAAGCAGGCTCCAGGCTCCGACCTGTCAGCACAGAGCCTGATGCGGGGCTTGATCTCACAAGCTGTGAGATCATGACCTGAGCCAAAGTTGGACGCTTAACCTACTGAGCCACCCAGGTGCCCCTACATTCACAGTAACTTTAAAAAGGGTTACAATTTTCCATATCCTCACCAATATTATTATTTTTTTCCATAATAGCCACCCTAATAATTGTGAGATTATATCTCATTGTGGTTTGGCTTTGAATTTCTCTAATGATTAGTGATGTTTGAGCATCACTTCATGTACCTGTTGGCCATTTGTATGTATTTTTTTTGAAAAACAAAAAATGTATATTAAAGTCCCTTTCCCACCTTTAAAATTGGGTTATTTTGTTTATTTTGAGCGTTGCATTTTAGGAGTGTTTTACCTCATATATTTTGGAAATTAACTTCCTATCAAATATATGGCTTTCAAATATTTTCTCCCAATTCCATAGGTTGCCTATTTTGTTGATTGTCTCCTTTGTTGTGCAGGGGTTTTTCAGTTTGACGTAGTCCTTCTCATCTATTTTTGCTTTTGTTGCTTGTGCTTTTGCTGTCACATGTGAGAAATTACCACAACAAATGTTAAGAAGCTTTTTCATCTTCTGTTTTATTATAGGAGTTTTTACAATTCCAGGTTTTACATTTAAGTCTTTAATTCATTTTGTGTTTATTTTTCTGTATGGGGTGAGCTATTTTGTGTATGGGCATCCATTCTTTTACACGTGATTATCCAGTTTTCCTAACACCATTTATTGAAGAAAATATTTGTTCAGGTGACTATATATGTGTGGGTTAAATTCTGGGTTAAAATATATAATTTTATATTATTCAGAAGATGATTATCACTCCTAAACTTGGGCTTATGAATGCATTTTTATGTAGCAAAATTTCACAAGTCAGTAATTGAGTAATTCAACATGTGGCTATGAGTACAGTGTTTAATTTGGGAATTTAAAAATGAAATTTAGTTTTAGCAAATTCACATATATATAGCAAATAGGACAAGGACTGACTAAGTATTATCTAGTAATGCTTAGACTTAATGCATAGGAGATTGTAGTTTATGTAAGCAAATTAAAATACCAGGCTCTTTCTTGATGGCCTTGAAATGCTGCAATAAATATGTATTCTTTATTTGTGAATTGTTATTCTGAGTTGTCCAAAAATAGTTCAAAAGAGTGAAACAATGTTATAATTTATTAACATAGATTCTTCTTCTCATTAGTATGAATAATAAAAATAACTTATTTTAAAATTCATTTTCAATTAAAAACATTTTAACTTATTTTAATTTTTTAAAACAGAAGTTGTTTAAATGTTTAGAAATACATAATCATTGTGGGTCCTTTCCAAAGAAAAGTTTTTTAAGTATATTGACCTTACAGCCTAAATTAACACAAAATTTAATAAGATTCACATTGTGAAGCATTTTACAAAATGACTGCTAGACCATTAACCTGTTTTGCCAGGAAAGTATCCAAATCTAGTTATTGGTGTTGCATTTTTCTTTCTTTCCTTTTCTTTCTTTCTTTCTTTCTTTCTTTCTTTCTTTTTTCCTTTACTGGGTATTTGTGTGCACGTGTATGCAGAGAGAGTTTCCTGATAATCCAGAGTTTTGTCTTAATGTCTCCATTGAGGAAGTTTGACACCCTTTATCTCAATTCTTTCTTGTTACAATTAAAAAACTAACAAACAAAAATATGTCTTTATTTTGCCATCATTTTCTCAATATGGTGGAAATGAGGGATAAGATCAGAAAGGAGAGATTTTAAATATGATTTAAATGAATTGACTTATCTTTATAAGGGACAAATATATAAACGTATTTAGAGTTTTCAGTGATATGTATATTTCAAAGCCAACTAGTCAAAAATTTTATAAAATTTGTGTTTTATTTATAAATTATATTTGTCCATTGTTTTTTTATGCATCTCTTCACCTGCCAGAAACACTGGGCCTCCCAAAATACAGAACTAATGAGGGTGCCTGGGTGTCTCATTTGTTAAGTGGCCAGCTTCTGCTCAGGCATGATCTTTTGGTTCGCTAGTTTGAGGCCCCCTTCTGGCTCTGTACTGGCAGCTCAGATGCTGCAGCCTCCTTTGGATTCTGTGCTTCCTCTCTGCCCCTCCCGTGGTCTCTCTCTCTTTCTCTCTCTGTCTCAAAAATACATAAATATTTAAAAAATGGAAAAATTGAAGAAAATACAGAATTAATGAACAAACAAAAATGGATTATGAAAGAAATAATTACGTTTATAATGTTCACTGTAGTTCTTTTTTTTGTGACTTATTGCAATTTAAGAACACTAAAGATTAATCACTATGCCACTGTGACCCTGCATTAGACATTCACATATACAGATCGCACACAAATCTGCAATGTGGACTCAACTGATACTGAGGCTCTTACCATGTGAAATTTACTAAATGGCAGATATTCAGATTGTTCTTCACTGCAGAGACAAGCTTATTATTAATAAAATTACAAATAAATGCAGAATGTGCAACTCTCATTATTTAATAGGACCAAAATTACAGTTTTAACTCTGTAATGAAAAGCCTAACTCTGTCACTATGTATACGCATACTAAAATATAAGATTATACCACAGAGGATATATTTCATTCCAATTCAATGAAAGTAGACAAAATCGACCAGGTCACAAATATTTTTATGAAGTCCCCCTTTTTTTTTACAGTATGCTAAGAAAGCAAACAAAATAAGTCATATTTTAGGTGTTGCAATAGTCCAGACATACCATGATGAGAGCATGAGAAATAATGCCATTTAGAAAAAAGATGAAAAAAATATATACAGAAGAAATAAGGTTTATTTTAAGATGATCAAGAAGTCCATAACTTTCTAAATCTAAAACCAAATATTGTCAAAGGTAGAATTCAAAAGAAAATAACTAAGCTACATATAAAGAAGGGGTTGACATATTACTCAAAAGTACAGGTATTTGAACACTCATTCAGTTAGAGTTTTAGCAGCTGTCTTTAAACAATAAACTACACAATTTTGTAGACCCTATACTTTTATTATGTTATAATTTGACCCCCTCAAAGGACCTATATGTGACAGATTCAATTGTTAATATATTAGCCAAACAACAGTGACATTAATGTAATCATGCTGCTGGGGGAAAGTATCAATACTCATCTAACTCATTTTCAATTCTTGTAGCAGTCTCTTCACTAGCCTGTAGCTTATAAGACTTTTTGGACTGGTCTTGGTCTGGAGCCAGTTCAGTCACATAAACTTTTTATTTGAACGGTCTTTTCCACACTGGAAGTTGAGTATAGAGTGATTTCATGATGGTGAAATGTTCTAATATACGGTATGTAGTTGAGACCCTATAAAGCTCCCAATTTTCCTATGAATGCACTCTGTTTAAAAAGAAAAACCAATATGGTGGCCTTTGTATCTATTTAGGTTCATACAGAAGGGTGGGGAAGAGTTGCCAGTTTCCAGGGTGACAGAATGTGACTGACAGACCTTGTCGTAGAAGGAAAGTGGTTGATTAGGAGATCTATGAAAGTTCTCACACTCATACCAGGTTGTCTTGGACCCAGCCCTATAAAGAAGCACAGGTCCTGTGCTTAATTAATGATAATTATTTTTTTTTAAAGTTATTTATTTTAAGAGACAGAGTGAGGAAGAGAGAGATCGTCCTCAAGCAGGGGAGGAGCAGAGAGAGGAGAGAGAATCCCAAACAAACTCTACATCATCAGTGTAGAGCCCAAGGCAGGCCTTGAACTTAAAGCCATAAAATCATGACCTGAGCCAAAATCAAGTCAGATGCCCAACCAAATGAGCCACCGACATGACCCAGAAGGATAATTAAATATTTTATAATTAATTTTTTGGCTCAGTGGGAAGAGAAACATCAATATAAATAAAAATCCATTTTTTAATTTGAGATAAAAAATTCAATTCTCAGGATAATGCATTTAGGATTGGTGAAATGAGTCAGTGTGAGTATACAATAAATTCTATATATATTTCTATATATCTATTTTTATGTGTTAAGAAATTAAACGTTTTGATTCTTAAATATAACTTCACTATTGATAATCTGTTTTGGTTGCATCACATAGCTGCAGCTGTATAGGTTAATTCAACTTATTTCTTATTCTCCTCTCTAGGTTATGGTCAGAGAACATCATTTGATAATTCAGAAAAATCATCACATACTAGCCTTTTTAATAAGTCAAGAAATTTGTAGATTTTCTTATGTTTTACACTCCTATTAGTTTATTGATTTTATTTACAAATTCTGACAATTATCAAGTATTCTTAATGCTTAATATATTTTATAATTGCTTCTTAGAATCACTTCAATTGGATCATTCTTTATTTAAATTATTCTGTGTAAATTTGGAGCAAACAGCTATATATTTTTTTCTGCCAATGAACCTAAAAATCTCAGACTCAAATGAAACTCTAGGACTAAACCATCCGCTGAAATATCAGTCCCATTAGTTCTCTGAATTCATAATTTAAGAACTGTAAGTAGAAGAAGGAGAGTGGTTGACTAGAGATGCTGAGATAACACTAACTATAGGAAACATCTTTTAGAAAATTAAATCACAACTTTTGGTTGTAAATTTTAAAAAGTAGTGTGACATATATTTTTAAGGAGTAAGTTGTCACACAACTTGAGAGATTTTTTAAGGCAGTCAATGCCTGTGATGGCATTGAATAGCAGAGAATCAGTTTTTACATAGTGAAAGAACTCAATACACATTTACCGAGCACTCACATAGTCTACTGTGGCCCATTCTCCATGAAGTAATGACCTATTAATTCTTAGATGAAAGAACTATAGCTCCAAGAGAGAAAAAGATATTCCCATGGTCTCACAAGCAATATTTAAAAGAATGAGAAATAAAACTTTGATTTTTTAAAAGCAAAATCTACAACCTTTGGAATTTTCAAGATTTCCTTTCACATTGGGAAAAGTGAGAAGACCAGATATCATGAGAGCTTTGAAACTCTCATACAAATAAACTGGTCGATTATAACACTTCCTTAACCAGCATTTGAATTGTGCTGCAAAATTATATCTGTAGCAAAATGTCATGATATGAAAATATCAGCAATTATCTTAAAAAATATAGAAAACTTAATCTAAAAAAGGGAGCTCCATTAATACTGTGATATGTAACAGTCCCCATGTGTTATAGTCTATATCTTAAATGACTGATTATTAGAGCATAATCTTAGAATTTACACATAAAGGAACTGTCTAGAAGTCTCCTGTGTGTATATGTGTATTTCATCTGGAAGTATTTTTCCTTTTCTCTGCTTGTTCCTCTTCTTTTAGCCTCAAGCTATATGTATCTGAATGGCAGGTCAAAGGCTTTGAAGTTATTGTTTTCCCTTGATACTATACAAATTTCATTTTAAGTACTTCATGCTGATAACCCTGCCAAAAAATGTTATCTATTTCATAGATAACTCATAGAATCAGACAACAAACAGCTAAGTTAGACTTGGCATTTCATTAGCTATTTGGATATAGATACACATATTTGTCCACAATACACAAGAATAATTTGAAAAAATGGACAGTATTTCAAAAATAAGATAAAGGGAAGATTTGTACTCCATAGTAATATCAAAACATGGGCCATTGAAAACAAAACAAAAGCAGCATAATAAAATTACAATTTATAAAGTTATGACACAGTAGAAGGCATAAAATTCAACTATGCTTACCTTCATAGAGTTTTTTCTCAAAGTTTTGGTTAATTACAAAGTAATTTGAGATAATAAAGAATGGAACCTTCCTATAGTCAACTCTCAGAGGTCACCTGCTGTTCTCGCAACATGTTGCAAAGTGGTATTAGAAAATATATTTCTGCTCTGTTTTATTTGTACATAAGCATTATAATAACTATAAAGGTTTGGTTTCCAAGTAAGAGATTGATTCCTTGAAATGCTGTCTACTTATAGACTCACTGTTCTTATGATACTCCTTTTTCCTCAACTTTTTTTTTAAAGTTTATTTATTTATTTTGAGAGAGACAGAGAGAGCAATCAGGGAAGGGGCCTAGAGAGAGGGAGAGATATAACCCCAAGCAGGTTCCCCAAGCCCTATGTGGGGCTCCAACTCATGAACTGTGAAATCATGACCTGAGCAGAAACCAAGAGTGGGACACTTAACTAACTGAGCCACCCAGGTGCCCCTCCTAAACTTTGTAAACAGCTACAACAACTACAAAATGAATGATTGTCCAGTGCCGATTTGCAAAAACAAGTCCTTTACAAATTACTGTATTTTGTTTGGAAAGCTGAGATGACCAGTATATGTCATTCTGATCTTTAAAAAGAAGCAAAGATAAATGGGAAATAGAGAAGCAAAATCAGGCAAGAATATAGGAGATTTTCATTTAAAAATTAAGAAAAAAGTCCAATGTGTTATAATAGTGACTTTCTTCATTTATTACATGCTGGTTGAGTGCCCTCTGTCTTTTAATATTATTATGTGCCTCTGATTGGACCCTAGGAATTCATAACTTTTGTTTTTCAATAAAGAGCACAACTTTACCTTTAAACGTTTATTTATTTTTGAGAGAGAAAGAGACAGAGCATGAGTAAGGAAGGGGAAGAGAGAGAGGGAGACACAGAATCTGAAGCAGGCTCCAGGCTCTGAGCTGTCAGCACAGAGCCCTACCCTGGGCTTAAACCCACAAACCGTGAGATCATGACCTGAGCCGAAGTTGAACGCTTAACTGACCGAGCCAACTAGGTGCCCCACAACTTTACTTTTTGTTTTTTAATTATTTTCTTAATGTTTATTTAGTTTTTGGAGAGAGAGAGACAGAACACGAGCGGGAGAGGGGCAGGGAGAGAGGGAGACACAGAATTGGAAGCAGGCTCCAGGCTCTGAGCTGTCAGAACAGAACCTGATGTGGGGCTTGAACTCAGGAACCCTGAGATCATGACCTGAACTGAAGTCAGACGCTTAACCGACTGAGCCACCCAGGCGCCCCTTCACAACTTTACTTTTATATTAGAAGTGTTTTTTTTTTAATTTAAAGCATTTATTCTTTATGTATTATTTCAAATAATAATATATTCATATTAACAATATATACTAGTAATATATAATATTTAGTTAATATAACAGCCATCGTTAATGCAATGCTATATATTTTATTCAGTAGAGATAAGATGGCTGATATGTTCATGTATCCCAGAAATGTAAATCACAGCTTAGTAATATATTCAATAATGAGTTTGAAGATAGCCCACTATAGTATTCAATGTGTGATGCTACTAATTAGCACTTAATAATTAATGTCAATGTCCCAAATTATCCAGAGGGCTTTCCAGCCTTTCATATGCTCCAAGAAAATGCCTGTCATATAGACCTATTATTATGCTTCCATTAGAAAATGATGGTGTTATGATTTCTTTTTTTACATTACAAAGACAGTATTGTATAATGTGACACACACTGGATTGAGAATCAGTGTTATAGTCCAAGCCTAGCTTACTGATTAGTTGAGTGTTCTTTGGTAAAGTCATGTATCTCCATTTTTCCTCTGCAAAGAGGACATTTGAGAATTAGTATCTCCCAAATTGTACACTAAGAACAACTCATCTGAAACTTTGTTATTATGTAATATATATGTACTAGTTCTATTGCATCATGATACAGAATCCAATTCTAATTAATATGCCCCTAAGTGATCCTTAACATACTAAGACACACACAAAAAATCTCAGACGACATTAGCTCTGAGGCTCCTTCTAGTGCTAACGTTCATTCTATGATTCTAAATTTCAATGAAATAATTACATATTCAAAGTATTAAATAAAAACAAATCTGGTCTTAAGTAATGAGAGACTTCATTAGAAAGGATTACTGAAATAAGAAGTGGGGACAATTGTAATGGGATGGGGAGGGAGACTGCTACAAATAGAGAAATGGCAAATATCTCGAAGGTTAAGTAGTTAAGCATTCTTCTTTTATAAGGAGGGGTAAACAAGAGTAGACAGAATGGGGTGTGAGGGTATAGGATGATAGGGTGGCATGACTGAACAGTTGATGAAGTCAGCTAATTCTCAGGAGGGACCCTAAAAGAATTGTATGCTGGTTTGGGCTGAAAGTGGGTCTGAGTTCAAGAGTCCAAAGAGGAGTGAAGTATAACTTGGTCAGTCCCTTAACACGTATTTATTCTGTTTGATGGCTAGGACAAATATGAAGCAAGAATAGGAATTTGAGGGGAGCGTGGGTGGTTCAGTCGATTGAGTGTCAGACTTTGGCATCAGCACAGAGCTGGCTTTGGATCCTCTGTCCCCCTCTCTCACTGCCCCTCCCCCATGCATATTCTTTCTCTCTCTCTCATCTATCTATCTCTTTCTCTCAAAAATAAATAAACATTAAGAAAAAATCAGAATTTGAATGGTCTATGTCTGGCCTGTCCCAGGTAACCAAGGCAGGGCATCGGTGAGACTTATCTGAGTGTATGGCAAAGGGGGGATTCCTTGCACTAAGTCACTTACTGAACACAAAATTTGGGTGGGTTTCTTAATATTGCTGTTTTGCAGGACTCAGGCACAATTCAACATTGTCAAAACAACTTTTGAATTAAGTAGAAAAATAAAACTTCTAAGACCATTACAGAAAAGAAACACTCAGTTTCAAAACTCCACAGGAGAAAGAATTATTAAATTAAGGTTGCACTTCTTCAGCAGAAACATTAAAGATCTGAGTCTTTACAGAAGCATAATATAGGCCTCAGTTTTGTGTAGAACTTCATTCTCTCAGGATGCAATTTTTGTAAAAGCAAACTGCTGCAAATTTATTTCAAAAAGGTGAACCACTCCCTCACAACCATGGATAATATATTTGACCTTTTATATATAGAAATCATATAAATGTATAATATATATATTTATAATATGCATAATACATATATTACAAATATATATTTAAGATATGTAAATATATAGTATATATTTAAAATATAAGTATTATATATTTATAGTATATTTATATACTTTATATGACATATAATTTATAATATATTTAAAGTGTATATATATTAAGTATATATTTATAATTATATGTGTTTGTGTGTGTGTGTGTGTGTGTGTGTGTGTATATATATATATATTTAAAGCTCCTTGAGCTTAGTGTCCCCAGCATAGGAATGCTTGACAAGCTGCAGAGTTAGGACAGCTGCAGAGTTAGGACAAAGGCAATGAATCTAGGGCATCCTGCTCCCAGACTGCCTCAAGCAGAATCGAAACTACCTTGCATAGCAATGGAAAGTATTAAACATTTACACAGCTGCTTGTTATCAAAATTGCTTATCTTGTAGTTTTTAATAATAACTCTTTTGATTTCCCAGAGTGCATCATCACTGCTTAGCTGAAAAGAAATATCCTTTTCCTTAGGTATTCCATCCGTTTATTCCAGCCTGCCTTTTCCTGTCTCCCAACACACAGGCACACAGGCTCGCGCACGCGCACGCTCACGTGTGTACACACACACACACACACACACACACACACACACACACATTTTGTAATGAACCACTCAAAGAGAACGATGTGGAAGAGACAGTTTGAAGAGAGAGTGTGCTCCTCTCTCATAGAACCAAGTATTGTTTATAAGCATGCTTGACAATTCACTCAGTATATGTTTTGTTTATGAGAAAAGTTTGGTGGTGTAGTGGGTAAATAATCTCTTCAAAAATGCATCTGTGTTGTTCTTTGCAGAGTGTATCTATATATAGACTCTCTAAAAGGATTTTCTTTCCTCAAGAGTTCATGAGACAATAGAAAATCGTTTTCAGGCTTGAATCTCATTAACTGCTTATATGATGCTCGTTTTTATAACAAGGATAAGATGAAGGTAGAGAATCTGCCCATACTGAGGGTCAAGGTTAATTCTTTGGAATTTTTTTTAATACCCTTTAGAATATACTGATATATCAACTCACCTAACTCCTGGTTTTCACTTAGTTTGGAAATTATTATGGTAAAGAAATTCTAAGAGACATTACTAAGAACAGACAATATTAGAAATACTGTATATAAACAGGTTATAATCAACTATTATTAAAATACATCAATTATATGAATTAACATTAACTAAGATATATTAATAATAACCATGATACCTCTAGAATTAATTTTGCTGATCAGCACTTTATGATGCTTTTTTTAAATTTAGTTTTTTTATTTCAATTCCAGTATAGTTAACATAGAATGTTGTATTAGATTCAGGTGTACAATATAGTGATTCAACAATTCTGTACATTACTCAGTACTCATCATGGTAAGTGTAGTTTTCAATCTCCATCACCTATTTCACCCATCCCACCACCCACCTCTCCTCTGGTAACCATCAGTTTATTCTCTATGTTTAAGAGTCTGTTTTTTGGTTTGTCTCTGTCTCTGTGTCTCTTTTTCTTTCCTTTACTGTTTATTTTGTTTCTTAAATTTCACATAAGTGAAATCATATGGTGTTTGTCTTTCTCTGACTTATTTCCCTTAGCACTATACTGTCTATCTCCATCCATGTTACAAATGGCAAGATTTCATTCCTTTTTGTGTCTGAATAATATTCCATTGTATATATACACCACACCTTTATCCATTCATTTATCAGTGGACACATGGTTTGCTTCCATATTTTGACTATTGTAAATTATGTTTCAATAAATAGAGGGGTACATTTTTTCATTTTGAATTAGTGTTTTTGTATTTTGGAGGTAAATACCCAGTAGTGATTACTGGGTTGTAGGGTAGTTGTATTTTTAACATTTTGACGACACTCTACTGTGTTTTGCAGAGTGGCTGTACCAGTTTGCATTCCCACCAATAGTGCAAGAGGGTTCTTTTTTCTCCACGTCCTTGCCAACACCTGTTATTTCTTGTGATTTTTTAGAAAGTTTTTATTTATTTAAGCTACATCCAATGTGGGACTCAAACTCACGACTCTAAGGTCAAGGGTCATGCATTTCTCCAACTGAGACAGCCAGGCACCCCTACTTCTTATATGTTTGATTTTAGCCATATAGACAGGTGTGGAGTAATATTTCATTGTAATTTTGATTTGCATTTCCCTGATGAGTAACATTGAACATCTTTTCATGTGTCTGTTAGCCATCTGTATGTCTTCCTTGAAGAAATGTCTGTTCACGTCTCCGGCCCATTTTTAAATTGGATTATGTGTTTTTGGGTATTGAGTTGTATTATGTTATTTATATATTTTGGATACTAACACTTTGTCAGATATATCATTTGCAAATACCTAATCCCATTCAGTAGGTTGCATTTTAGTTTTGTTGCTTTTTTCCTTTACTGTAGAGAAGTTTTTTGTTTGTTTGTTTTGATGAAGTGTCCATGGTTGGTTTGCTTTTGTTTATCTCACTCAGGAGACCTATCTAGAAAAAAGTTGCCTTGGCCACTGCCAAAGAATCTACTTTCTTTGTTCTCTTTAAGGATTTTCATGGTTTCAGGTCTCATATTTAGGTTTTTAATCCATTTTGAATATATATTTGTGTATGGTAAAACCAAGTGATCCAGTTTCTTGGCTTGCAGCTGACCAGTTTTCCCAACACCATTTGTTGAAGAGACTATTCTTTTTGCCATTGAAAGTTCTTTTATGCTTTGTTGAAGATTCATTTACTATATAGTTGTGGGATTATTTCTAGGTTTTCTATCTGGTTCTATTGATCTACATGTCTATTTTTGTGCCAGCACGATACTGTTTTGATTTCTACAGCTTTTTAATATAACTTGAGGTTGAGAATTGTGATACCTCCAGCTTTGCTTTTCTTCTTCAGGTTCTTTTGTGGTTCTATACAAATTTTAGGATTGCTTGTTTTATCTCTGTGAAAAATGCTGGTGGTATTTTGATACAAATTGCATTAAAATTTTGGATTAGTTTGGGTGGTATAGATATTTCACTAATATCTGTTCTTCCAATCCATGGGCATGGAATATCTTTCCATGTAGTTGTTTTGTCTTCAGTTTCTTTCATCAGTGTTTTATAGTTTTAAGAGTTTAGGTCTTTCACCTCTTTGGTTAAGTTTATTCCTAGGTATCTTATTATTTTTGATACAATTGTAAATGGGACAATTTTCTTAATTTTTTTTACTGCTGCTTTATTATTGATATTTAGAAATGCAACAAATTTGTGTACATTGATTCTGCATCCTGCATTTTACAGAATTTGTTTATCAGTTCTAGCAGTTTTTGGGCAGAGTCTTTTACATTTTCTTCATATAGTATTACATCATCTGCAAATAGAATTTTACTTCTTATTGAGATGGATGCTTTTCATTTTTTTCTTGTCTGATTGCTGTGGCTAGGACTTTAAATATTATGTTGAATAAAAGCGGACATTCTTTTCTTGTTCCTGACCTTAGGTGGAGAACTCTCAGTTTTTTCTCATTAAGGATGACATTAGGTGTGATCTTTTCATATGTAGCCTGTATTATGTTGAGGTATGTTCCCTCTAAACTTAATTTGTTAAGAACTTTTATCATGAATGAATTTTGTACTTTGTCAAATGCTTTTGCTGCATCTATTGATATAATCATTTGGATTTGATCCTTTCTCTTATTGATGTTTTGTAACTCATTGATTGATTTGCAAATATTGAACCACTCTTGAATCGCAGAAGTAAATCCCACTTGATGTGATTAATGATTTTTTTAATGTATTATTGGACTTGGTTTGCTAATATTTTGTTGAAGATTTTTTCATGGGGGCACCTGGGTGGCTCAGTCGGTTAAGCGTCCGACTTCAGCTCAGGTCATGATCTTGCGGTTTTGTGAGTTTGAGCCCCGCTTGGGGCTCTGTGCTGACAGCTCGGAGCTTGGAGCCTGCTTTGGCTTCTGTGTCTCCCTCTCTCTCTCTGCCTCTCCTCTGCTTGTGCTCTGTTTCTCTGTGTCTCTCAAAAATGAATAAATAAAAAAAAATTTAAAAAAAGATTTTTGCATGTATTGGCTTGTAGTTCCTTTTTTTTCGCTCTGTCTTTATCTGGTGTTGGTATTAGTGTAATACTGACCTCATAGAATAAATTTGTAAGTTTTACTTCTCTTCAATATTTTAGAATAGTTTGTGAGGAATAGATATTAATTCTTCTCTCAATGTTTGGTAGAATTCACCTGTGAAGCAATCTGCTCCTTGCCTTTTTTTGTTGGAAATTTTTGATTAATGATTCAACTTCATTGCTGGTGATTGGTGTGTTCAAATTTTCTATTTCTTCCTGTTTCCATTTTGAGAAGTTATATGTTTCTAGAAATTTATCCAAGTTCTTCTAGGTTGTCCAATTTGTTGGCTTATAGGTTTTTAAAATATTCTGTTACAATTGTTTGCATTTCTGGGGTGTTGTTGCTATCTCTCCTCTTTAATTTGTGATTTCCTTTTAATTTTTGATTTTATTTGGGTCCTCTTTATTTGTCTCTTCCTCCTTCTCTCTTTTTTGAGGAGTCTTTTCAAAGAAATAGCTCATGGTTTCATTGATGTGTTTTCTTGTTCTTTTAGTGTCTATATCATTTATGTCTGCTCTAATATTTATTATATTCTGCCTTCTGCTGGTTTAGGGTTTTTTGTTTGTTTTGTTTTGTCTTTCTTTTATAGCTCTATTAGGTGTAAGATCTACAGTGTTTAATTCTTAAAAAAATATAGTTATGGAAATATCATTTTACCCAATTTTTGAGATGGAAAAAATTAAGGTAGAAAGACCATATGAAGTAGTCTTTAAAGTCATAAGCTCTAGAGTGTGGCTGCCTGGATTAAAATCTAAATTCCTCTAATAAAAAGCTATATGTGATAAATTTTGAATTAACAAAAATATTTAAAGTGATAATACATGCCACACCTCTGTGATTGGGTTGATGTGGGCATTAAATGAGATTTTATACTTAAAACATTTTCAAATAAAAAATTGCACCTAAGAAAGTTAAACTGGCAAGGAAGGCTTACTTTCAGGCCACTTCAATAGGGAAAAGAGCTAAGAATGCAGTCTGAACATGAGTTGGCTGAAACAAAGGGTGGGTGAGTTTTTAAGTACTTGGTTGAGGAAGATCTTCTGCTATTTGTGTCTACTAACTGGTTTTACCATAAGTAAAAATATTTTTTTTTTCTTTCACTTTCATGATAGGGGGTAGCTTTACAGTTTGGAGCAAGAAATCTACTCAAATTAGGCTGCTACCCTTTCACAGAGCCTGAGAGGAAGGGTAATTTATCTTCCTTGATTATTAAATATCCAAGGGATGATCCTAGTTCCTTGAGAAAGAGAGTCTTGGGTTGTAAAACTGGCAGAAAGCTTTGTCAAGCAAAAAACAAACAAACAAACAAACAAACAAACACCTGTTGGAACTAATTAACAAGTTCAGTAAAGTTGCAAGATATAAAATTAACATATGGAAATCAGTAATGTTCTTATACACTCACAATGAAATATCTGAAAAATTAATAAAGCAACTATCCCATTTACAATAGCAATAAAAACAACGAAATATCTAGGAATAGATATAAGGAAATGAAACATCTGTACAGTGAAACCTTAAAAACCTTGATAAATGAAATAGATGAAGTTACAAACAAATGGAAAGATATCTGTGTTCACTGGTCTGAAGTTTAAATTCGAATGGAACCACAAAAGACTTCAAATAGCCAAAGCAATCCTGAGAAAAAAAGCAAAGCTGGAGACATTACACTTCCTGATTTAAAATATAATGCAAAGCTATAGTAATTAAAACAGCATGGTACTTACATTAATGGAGATACATAAACCAATAGGACAGAATAGAGAGACCAGAAATAAACTCCTGCACATACATTCAACTTATAGTTGACAAGAAAGCCATGAACACTTAATTGGTAAATTATCTTCAACAAATGCTGTTGGGTAAACTGGAAAACCAAATGCAAAAAGAATAAGATTGGACCCCTTGTCATACATCACTCAAAAAAAAAAAAAAAAACTCAAAATGAATAATAGATTTAAACATAAAACCTGTTACCATATAACTCCTGGAAGAAAACATAGGGAAGAAACTCCTCAATGTTGGTCTTGGCATTGATTTTTTAGATATGACACCAAAAGCACAAACAACTAAACAAAAATCAAATTTGCACCATACTCACGATCTTCTACACGGCAAAAGAAACAATCAGCAAAATGAAAAGAAAACCTACAAAGTATGAGAAAATATTTGCAAATGATATATTGAATAAGACTAATATCCGACAAATATAAAGAGCTCATAGAATTCAATAACAACAACAACAAAAAAGACAAAAACAAGCAATCTGATTAAAAAATGGGTAGAAGAACTGGATAGACATATTTCCAAAGAAGACATACAAATGGTCAACAGGTACACAAAGATGCTCAATATCACTTATCATTGGGGAAATTCAAATCAAAACTACACATTGGTTAGAATTGCATCAACAAGAAGACAAGAGATAACGAGTGTTGGCAAGGATGTAGAAAAAGGGAACTCTTTGTATATTGAGAAGAATGTAAATTTGTTTAACCACTATAGAAAACATATTGAGTTTCCTCAAAAAATTAAAAAATAGAACTATTATATGATCCAGCAATCCCACTTCTGGATTATGTTTAAAGGAAATGATAACAGGGTCTCAATAAGATATCTTTACTTCTATGTATATCGTGGCATTATTCATAATAGCCAAGGTATGGAAACAACCTAAGTGTCTGTCAACTGATAAACAGATAAATAAAGGAATTATATCTCACAGGAGTGGAGAAAGAATTTACAATTTTAACTGTGTTTTTCTTACAGTAAATGCTAGAAGGAAAGGGAGGTCAAGGGCCTAGAGTTAGGAAAAGACAGTCTAAAGCTTGGTCAAAATGAGAGGAACGTTAAGGCCCTCATGGAAGACTGTTTGGTCCTTACTAGCGTATCATTATTAGGATCTTATTAGAGAAGGAAAGTAATTTTTTTCCACAGTCTCAAACATTTAATGGTGAAATTAGGGTTGTGAACCAAGGACTGCTTGAATTTAACATCCATGATATAACTTCCTGTGGTAATCTGAATCGCTAGATTAGGGGACCCCTTTTTATATGTCTCCTCTAGGCCACCTGGCCTGATCACTTGCACTTAGTACATGCTTTTTTTTTCTCTTAAAGACCTTTTATACTATAAGATGGGCTGCCTTTAGATAATACAGATGCCAATTGATATTTGTTGAGACATTTCCAGAAAATAATTATATCATCATAACCTGTTTTAAGCAGGACATTCTAAGAAGCTTTCTCAATATTCCCTATCTCTTCTATGAAATAATAGCAAGGCAATAAATATATCCTATACTTCATCCTACCACTAAAATCCCAAGAAGTCCTAATCAATAAAACTCAGGTACTCCATAGGGTGTTAAGATTGGTTGTGTATGGAAATCAGTCAATTAGTATACCTCTTATTTGTTTTCTGCTTCTTTTGGACAGATAAACAGAACCAGCATAGAAACGATATCATTCAATTTCCTTAGCTTTTGAGATTCTGGAGTTAGATAAGAAGCAGAAAAAAATTAAAGGAAGTTTAAGTCCTGGACTGGCACTTGAGGGCAAGAGAGAAATAAATGGACTGAAAAAACTGTGAAACACAGCATAAGTATAGAAAAAAAACCCACACACTCCATACATGTGCAACTTAATGAATGGTTTCCGATTTGAACTATTCTGTACCACATCTGAAGGAAGCTATACCAACAGTCTCAGGGAGTTCCAACTTGTTTTTTACCTCTCAGGAGATTGAGAGGTTTATAAGAGAATTCAAACTCTCTGGTCTTAATCTGAACGAACATTTTTGCCTGTATTTTCCTGAATTTTTCCTCCTCATTACTTTAACTGTTCTGTCTAGGAAAACTGAAATCTAAAATTTTCCTCCACCTGTCATTTCTATATTCGTAAAGCCTCAGGACTCTCGTTGATGGTCCTGTTACAATCAATGTTCTTTTCCCTCTATCAGCAGAATCAAGTTGTTATTTTGAAATTAATTTACGTCATCTTTCTTTGCACAATTCACTGAGATACATCTTGTCACCCACATTTCACAGTGTGACATCTTGTCAAAGCCATTTTGCTACAAGCCTTTTGAAACCGATTTCACAAGTAAAATGACGGGTCTATATGCTAAGAATAAAAATCTCTCCAGTCAGCTAAAATGTTGCTGTTGTCATTTTTAATGAAGTTGTCCTATAAGAGCAAAACACCCAAGTCTGACAGATTCACATATACATGTATAGGTATAAGACAGATTTAAATGAATGCAGCTTTAAGTAAAATCTGAACAGATTGCACATTTAGATGAAGTTAGTTTAATAACCCAATAAAAAGAACTCCATATGATAGAAATTATAACTCTGTCATTGTTTGCTGTTGTCATGTCTGCATTTGATAGAATGAAGAGGCAAGCTGCCAGTGGAATGCTATAGAAGATCAGCAAGTTGTCATTGGAGACAAGAATGCAAAGGCAGCACTCTCTCTGTTCCCATCAATCAGAAGGAGAATTTGGTTCTCTTGCACAGTCTTTTCTTTATTGGATTATATGGATATTATTTTTTTTAATTGTCAAATTTCTCAGATTGAAGGACAGCTATTTATGCTCTAAAGAGTCCTTAAATAAATATTCTCATCTTCTAATGTATTCTTGAATATGTCAAACATAGACAAATGAACAACAAAAACAAAATCACCGGGTGGTTAGCTTGAGTGGAGTAAAGAATGTAAATGGAATGTCTTAAGGACTTTTCATCAAACAGACTCCATTGAGGCTATTTGCTTCACTCAGTGCAAAGGAAAATGAAGTACTTTATTTTAAACAGTTCGTTTGAAGCTTTTTTCTTGGACAGAAATACAACTGTACTATGTATTTGTGCAATGATTTAAATTTTTTACTGTATGTTTAGGTAGTGCTTTACTATTTCAAAGTGCCCAAAGATTGTAATCATCATATAAAAAAAATAAGAAACACTAAACATTATTTGTGACAAAATCAGAGTATTCTCTTTTTGAAATTGTGGTAGGTAAAAATTAGCATAAAGAGTATGCTGAGTTTGCCCTTCTATAGAAGTAATTCCCATTTACTTTGTTATAGGTAATATGATACTTTTCTAATCTCATTTAATGCAGAAATGTGCTCTACGATATTTATTAAGGAATTAGAATAAATACTATAGTTACAAGTTACACTATAATTATTTCAAAAGTACTTTCAGATCAACAATATGCAAGCCTGTATAGGATCAAGAAAAATATATAGGAAATAAGATTTTGGGTATAATGTCTGTGTCAAAGTAATGAGGGATAGAAGCAGAAAAATGTTCACCTTTAGCCTGCACAGCTGACCTATAGCCTGCATAGTTCCAATAAGAATCAAATATGTGTGGGTTACTACATTCTTAAAGGGTCTCATGACTGCCTGTACATCTCACTGATAGTTAAAATCAAACTGAATGACAAGCACCAGAAATGTTGTGCAAGTAGTTTTTTGAATAGAAATCTGAAAAACACATTTATGATCTAATACTCCCTCCACATCCCCTCCCCCTCGAACCCTAAGCATATAACCATCAACTTCATACAGTAAAAGTGCAGCCCTTTCTGCCCACGGGTCCTGTTCCCATGATAATTAAATAAATTTACTAAATCACACCATACAACATCTCAAGAACTCTTTCTTGACCATTGCATTGATGACCCTGCAAAAAGTAGCTAAAGTATTGACCCATATGCTATTTATTTCCTTAATGTAACATTTGTGTTTTCATTTCTTTGAGGAATTGACAAACCATGTTCATGGCACATAGGTGACCAGTGGCTTTTATTTTTTTTTTCCCTTCCAGGCTTCAGAAATAGAAACAATTTTTTGTTGCATTTTTAATGAGAGCATGTGAAATGGTTACATAGATTATCGTATAATGTCCTAAATTTTGTCTCTTTTCCCCAGAAGAGTAAAGTGCTTACTATCTGGCTCTTTAAGAAAGTTTGCTGGCTTCTGTTTTATTTATTTATTTTTTCAAATTTTTATTTAAATTCTAGTTAGTTAAAATACAGTGAGATATTGGTTTCAGGAGTAGAATTCAGTGATTCATCATTTCCAGACAACACCCAGTGCTCATCACAACAAATACCCTATTTAATACCCATCACCAATCCAGCTCACTTCCCTTCCTCAATCAACCCTCAGTTTGTTGTCTATTGTTAAGAATCCCTTATAGTTTGTTTCCCTCTGTCTCTTTTCTTCCCCCTCCCATATATTCATCTGTTTTGTTTCTTAATTCCACATATGGGAGCAGCTGGGTGACTCAGTCAGTTAAGCAGCAAACTTCGGCTCGGGTCATGACCTCATAGTTTATTAGTTTGGGACCCGGATCAGGCTGATCCAGCTCAGACCCTGGAGCCTGCTTTGGATTCTGTCTCTCTCTCTCTCTCTCTCTCTCTGCCCCTCCACCCTTGTTCTCTCTCTGAAAAGTAAACATTTAGAAATCAATCAATCAATAAATCCCATATATGAGTGAAACCATATGGTATTTGTCTTTCTCTGGCTGAATTATTTCTCTTAGCATAATATACCCTAGCTCTATCCATGTCATTGCAAATGGCAAGATCTCATTCTTTTTGATGGCTGAGTAAATTCCATTGTGTGTATATATATATATATATATATATATATATATATATATATATATCACCTCTCCATAGTTTGGCTATTGTCGGTAGCACTTCTATAAACATGGGGGTGCACGAACCTCTCTGAATCAGTATGTTTGTATCCTTTGTGTAAATATCTAGTAGTATAATTGCTGAATCATAAGGTAGTTTTATTTTTAACTTATTGAGGAACCTCCGTACTGTTTTCCCACAGTGGCTGTACCAGTTTGCATTCCCACCAACAGTACAAGAAGGTTGCCCTTTGTCTGCATCCTCTCCAACACTTGATGTTTCTTGTGTTGTTAATTTCAGCCTTTTTGACAGTGGTGAGGTGGTATCTCATCATAGTTTTGATTTGTGTTTCTTTGATGATGAATGATGTTGAGTATTTTTTCATGTGTCTGTTAGCCATCTGGAGGTCTTTGGAAAAGTGTCTATTCATATCTTCTGTCCATTTCTTAACTAGATTGTTCTGTGGGTATTGAATTTTATAAGTTCTAAATATATTTTGGGTACTAACCCTTTATCACATATGTCATTTGCAAATATTATTTCCCACTCCATAGACTGCCTTTTCGTTTTGTTGATTGTTTCCCTCACTGTACAGAAGCTTTTTATCTTGATGAGGTCCCAATAGTTTATTTTGGCTTTTGTTTCCCTTGCTTCCAGCAATGTGTCTAGTAAGAAGTTGCTCGGGCTGAGGTCACAGAGGTTGCTGACTGTGTTCTCCTCTAAGATTTTGTTGGCATCTATTTTAGAACACTGGCAACACCTTAAGTATGTGTTTGTCTTGCTAAGCATCATTCTTTGTTGCTGATCATAGGGAAATAACATTTAAAGCTTCTCCTGTATATACTTTCTTAACAACTTAAGTTTCCTTCTATCTTTTGTGTCCTAAGAGATATTTAGGTGATTATTAGCAATTGAAAGTTATGAAAGAATTTTCTGCATTCATTGAGATGATCAAATGATGTTGCTCCTTTAATCTGCAAATGTGGTCAATTACACGTATTTATTACTGTTGGACCACTTCTAAATTTGTGTAATAAATACTTTACAATGATAGATTATTATTGTAAAGTAATATAAAATTAGGCTAGCTAATATTTTATTTAGAAGCTTTTAAAATAAAGTTGATAAAACAGACCCTGAATTCTCTCAATCTCTCTCTCATTTTAGTATATTGTACTATTTTTTTCCAGTAGTTAAATGAACCTTATAAGATAAGCTGCAGCCTCCCCCCCATTTTTTATACCAAACTTGCATATCATGTGAATTCATCATTACATGCATATTTGTAAGAAGTCAACTATAAAGCCCTTTGGGCCTTGGTTATTATTGGAAGGGACGTTTGTTATAGACTGTGAAACAATGTGGATTGTAGAGAAAAAATATCTTTATGTTTTAACAAGTTAGGGCCTAGACAAAATTTTACTGAGAGTTGGAAACTGAGCTAGAAGAGCACATGGAAGTTAATTTACAATTGCATAGATACTGAAAACTCCACAGAGATTTACCTAACTGAAGTGGTATGTTTTTACACTTGAAGGGAAAATAAGTCATCTTTGGATTGCAAAGCCTGAGGCAATGGTCTTTCATTTCCCCTGGTGAGGATTATTCAAATTCCAAATATTAGAGTAGAAATTTCCAGGAAGCGTCTCTAAGATGGGTAGGAGTTAGCTGCCTATTTTTTTTTTTTTCTGGTTATAAGTACAGAAAATTCATTGTCTCTATTCCTTGCCTACAAGTCAGATTTTGTATGTGGAGAATATTTGGCTTGGCACTCATCGTGTTGGTGTAAGTGTAAGAACTGAGACAGATTGGTGTGACACGCTTGTTACCGTCTGTAGGGTAAATAATAAAAAAATCTGCTCTGATTCAGAAACTTCATGGGTGCATTCAGGACAAAATAATAAAGACAAATATTAAAGTTCTTTTTAAAAATATTTTTTATGTTTCTCAGGATCCACATAAGAGTGAAACCATATGGTATCTGTCTTTCTCTGTATGGCTTATTTCACTTAGCATCACACTCTCCAGTTCCATCCATGTTGCTACAAAAGGCCATATTTCATTTTTTCTCATTGCCACGTAGTATTCCATTGTGTATATAAACCACAATTTCTTTATCCATTCATCAGTTGATGGACATTTAGGCTCTTTCCATAATTTGGCTATTGTTGAGAGTGCCGCTATAAACATTGGGGTACAGGTGCCCCTATGCATCAGTACTCCTGTATCCCTTGGATAAATTCCTAGCAGTGCTATTGCTGGGTCATAGGGTAGGTCTATTTTTAATTTTCTGAGGAACCTCCACACTGCTTTCCAGAGCGGCTGCACCAATTTGCATTCCCACCAACAGTGCAAGAGGGTTCCTGTTTCTCCACATCCTCTCCAGCATCTATAGTCTCCTGATTTGTTCATTTTGGCCACTCTGACTGGCGTGAGGTGATATCTGAGTGTGGTTTTGATTTGTATTTCCCTGATAAGGAGCGACGTTGAACATCTTTTCATGTGCCTGTTGGCCATCCGGATGTCTTCTTTAGAGAAGTGTCTATTCATGTTTTCTGCCCATTTCTTCACTGGGTTATTTGTTTTTTGGGTGTGGAGATTGGTGAGCTCTTTATAGATTTTGGATACTAGCCCTTTGTCCGATATGTCATTTGCAAATATCTTTTCCCATTCCGTTGGTTGCCTTTTAGTTTTGTTGGTTGTTTCCTTTGCTGTGCAGAAGCTTTTTATCTTCATAAGGTCCCAGTAATTCACTTTTGCTTTTAATTCCCTTGCCTTTGGGGATGTGCCGAGTAAGAGATTGCTACGGCTGAGGTCAGAGAGGTCTTTTCCTGCTTTCTCCTCTAAGGTTTTGATGGTTTCCTGTCTCACATTCAGGTCCTTTATCCATTTTGAGTTTATTTTTGTGAATGGTGTGAGAAAGTGGTCTAGTTTCAACCTTCTGCATGTTGCTGTCCAGTTCTCCCAGCACCATTTGTTAAAGAGACTGTCTTTTTTCCATTGGATGTTCTTTCCTGCTTTGTCAAAGATGAGTTGGCCATACGTTTGTGGGTCTAGTTCTGGGGTTTCTATTCTATTCCATTGGTCTAGGTGTCTGTTTTTATGCCAATACCATGCTGTCTTGATGATGACAGCTTTGGAGTAGAGGCGAAAGTCTGGGATTGTGATGCCTCCTGCTTTGGTCTTCTTCTTCCATATTACTTTGCCTATTTGGGGTCTTTTGTGGTTCCATGCACATTTTAGGATTGCTTGTTCTAGCTTTGAGAAGAATGCTGGTGCAATTTTGATTGGGATTGCATTGAATGTGTAGATAGCTTTGGGTAGTATTGACATTTTGACAATATTTATTCTTCCAATCCATGAGCAGGGAATGTCTTTCCATTTCTTGATATCTTCTTCAATTACCTGCATAAGCTTTCTATAGTTTTCAGCATACAGATCTTTTACATCTTTGGTTAGATTTATTCCTACGTATTTTATGCTTCTTGGTGCAATTGTGAATGGGATCAGTTTCTTCATTTGTCTTTCTGTTGCTTCATTGTTAGTGTATAAGAATGCAACTGATTTCTGCACATTGATTTTGTATCCTGCAACTTTGTTGAATTCATGTATCAGTTCTAGCAGGCTTTTGGTGGAGTCTATCGGATTTTCCATGTATAATATCATGTCATCTGCAAAAAGCGAAAGCTTGACTTCATCTTTGCCAATTTTGATGCCTTTGATTTCCTTTTGTTGTCTGATTGCTGATGCTAGAACTTCCAGCACTATATTAAACAACAGCGGTGACAGTGGGCATCCCTGTCGTGTTCCTGATCTCAGGGAAAAAGCTCTCAGTTTTTCCCCGTTGAGGATGATGTTAGCTGTGGGCTTTTCATAAATGGCCTTTATGATCTTTAAGTATGTTCCTTCTATCCCGACTTTCTCAAGGGTTTTTATTAAGAAAGGGTGCTGGATTTTGTCAAAGGCCTTTTCTGCATCGATTGACAGGATCATATGGTTCTTCTCTTTTTTTTTGTTAATGTGATGTATCACGTTGATCGATTTGCGAATGTTGAACCAGCCCTGCATCATGGTGAATAATTCTTTTTATATGCTGTTGAATTCGATTTGCTAGTATCTTATTAAGAATTTTTGCATCCATATTCATCAGGGATATTGGCCTGTAGTTCTCTTTTTTTACTGGGTCTCTGTCTGGTTTAGGAATCAAAGTAATACTGGCTTCATAGAATGAGTCTGGAAGTTTTCCTTCCCTTTCTATTTCTTGGAATAGCTTGAGAAGGATAGGTATTATCTCTGCTTTAAATGTCTGGTAGAACTCCCCTGGGAAGCCATCTGGTCCTGGACTCTTATTTGTTGGGAGATTTTTGATAACCGATTCAATTTCTTCGCTGGTTATGGGTCTGTTCAAGCTTTCTATTTCCTCCTGATTGAGTTTTGGAAGAGTGTGGGTGTTTAGAAATTTGTCCATTTCTTCCAAGTTGTCCAATTTGCTGGCATATAATTTTTCATAGTATTCCCTGATAATTGTTTGTATCTCTGAGGGATTGGTTGTAATCATTCCATTTTCATTCATGATTTTATCTATTTGGGTCATCTCCCTTTTCTTTTTGAGAAGCCTGGCTAGAGGTTTGTCAATTTTGTTTATTTTTTCAAAAAACCAACTCTTGGTTTCGTTGATCTGCTCTACAGTTTTTTTAGATTCTATATTGTTTATTTCTGCTCTGATCTTTATTATTTCTCTTCTTCTGCTGGGTTTAGGCTGCCTTTGCTGTTCTGCTTCTATTTCCTTTAGGTGTGCTGTTAGATTTTGTATTTGGGATTTTTCTTGTTTCTTGAGATAGGCCTGGATTGCAATGTATTTTCCTCTCAGGACTGCCTTCGCTGCATCCCAGAGCGTTTGGATTGTTGTATTTTCATTTTCGTTTGTTTCCATATATATTTTAATTTCTTCTCTAATTGCCTGGTTGACCCACTCATTCGTTAGTAGGGTGTTCTTTAACCTCCATGCTTTTGGAGGTCTTCCAGACTTTTTCCTGTGGTTGATTTCAAGCTTCATAGCATTGTGGTCTGAAAGTATGCATGGTATAATTTCAATTCTTGTAAACTTATGAAGGGCTGTTTTGTGACCCAGTATATGATCTATCTTGGAGAATGTTCCATGTGCACTCGAGAAGAAAGTATATTCTGTTGCTTTGGGATGCAGAGTTCTAAATATATCTGTCAAGTCCATCTGATCCAATGTATCATTCAGGGCCCTTGTTTCTTTATTGACCATGTGTCTAGATGATCTATCCATTTCTGTAAGTGGGGTGTTAAAGTCCCCTGCAATGACCACATTCTTATCAATAAGGTTGCTTATGTTTATGAGTAATTGTTTTATATATCTGGGGGCTCGGGTATTTGGCGCATAGACATTTATAATTGTTAGCTCTTCCTGGTGGATAGACCCTGTGATTATTATATAATGCCCTTCTTCATCTCTTGTTACAGCCTTTAATTTAAAGTCTAGTTTGTCTGATATAAGTATGGCTACTCCAGCTTTCTTTTGGCTTCCAGGAGCATGATAAATAGTTCTCCATCCCCTCACTCTCAATCTAAAGGTGTCCTCAGATCTAAAATGAGTCTCTTGTAGACAGCAAATAGATGGGTCTTGTTTTTTTATCCATTCTGATACCCTATGTCTTTTAGTTGGCGCATTTAATCCATTTACATTCAGTGTTATTATAGAAAGATATGGGTTTAGAGTCATTGTGATGTCTGTATGTTTTATGCTTGTAGTGATATCTCTGGTACTTTGTCTCACAGGATCCCCCTTAGGATCTCTTGTAGGGCTGGTTTCGTGGTGACAAATTCCTTCAGTTTTTGTTTGTTTGGGAAGACCTTTATCTCTCCTTCTATTCTAAATGACAGACTTGCTGGATAAAGGATTCTCGGCTGCATATTTTTTCTGTTTAGCACACTGTAGATATCGTGCCAAGCCTTTCTGGCCTGCCAAGTTTCAAAGGAGAGATCAGTCACGAGTCTTATAGGTCTCCCTTTATATGTGAGGGCACGTTTATCCCTTGCTGCTTTCAGAATTTTCTCTTTATCCTTGTATTTTGCCAGTTTCACTATGATATGTCGTGCAGAAGATCGATTCAAGTGACGTCTGAAGGGAGTTCTCTGTGCCTCTTGGATTTCAATGCCTTTTTCCTTCCCCAGTTCAGGGAAGTTCTCAGCTATAATTTGTTCAAGTACCCCTTCAGCACCTTTCCCTCTCTCTTCCTCCTCTGGGATACCAATTATGCGTATATTATTTTTTTTTAGTGTATCACTTAGTTCTCTAATTTTCCCCTCATACTCCTGGATTTTTTTATCTCTCTTTCTTTCAGCTTCCTCTTTCTCCATAACTTTATCTTCTAGTTCACCTATTCTCTCCTCTGCCTCTTCAAGCCGAGCCATCGTGGTTTCCATTTTGTTTTGCATTTCGTTTAAAGCGTTTTTCAGCTCCTCGTGACTGTTCCTTAGTCCCTGGATCTTTGTGGCAAGAGATTCTCTGCTGTCCTGTATACTGTTTTCAAGCCCAGCGATTAATTTTATGACTATTATTCTAAATTCACTTTCTGTTATATTATTTAAATCCTTTTTGATCAGTTCATTAGCTGTTGTTATTTCCTGGAGATTCTTCTGAGGGGAATTCTTCCGTTTGGTCATTTTGGAGAGTCCCTGGCGTGGTGAGGATTGCAGGGCACTTCCCCTGTGCTGTGGTGTATAACTGGAGTTAGTGGGCGGGGCCACAGTCCGACCCGATGTCTGCCCCCAGCCCACTGCTGGGGCCACAGTCAGACTGGTGTGTGCCTTCTCTTCCCCTCTCCTAGGGGCGGGATTCACTGTGGGGTGGCGTGTCCCGTCTGGGCTACTTGCACACTGCCAGGCTTGTGTTGCTGGAGATCTGGCGTATTAGCTGGGGTGGGTGGGCAAGGTGCACGGGGGCTGGAGGGGCAGGCTTAGCTCGCTTCTCCTTAGGTGATCCACTTCAGGAGGAGCCCTGTGGCAGCGGGAGGGAGTCAGATCCGCTGCCGGAGGTTTGGCTCCGCAGAAGCACAGAGTTGGGTGTTTGCGCGGAGCGAGCAAGTTCCCTGGCAGGAACTGGTTCCCTTTGGGATTTTGGCTGGGGGATGGGCGGGGGAGATGGCGCTGGCGCCTTTGTTCCCCGCCAAGCTGAGCTCTGCCGTCCGGGGGCTCAGCAGCTCTCCCTCCCTTTGTCCTCCAGCCTTCCCGCTTTCCTAGCAGAGCTGTTAACTTATGACCTCCCAGACGCTAAGTCGCGCTTGCTGTCGGAACACAGTCCGTCTGGCCCCTCCGCTTTTGCCAGCCAGACTCGGAGGCTCTGCTTGGCCGGCGAGCTGCCCCTCCGCCCCGGCTCCCTCCCGCCAGTCCGTGGAGTGCGCACCGCCTCGCCGCCCTTCCTACCCTCTTCCGTGGGCCTCTAGTCTGCGCTTGACTCCGGAGACTCCCTTCTGCTAATCCTCTGGCGGTTTTCTGGGTTCTTTAGGCAGGTGTAGGTGGAATCTAAGTGATCGGCAGGACGCGCTGTGAGCCCCGCGTCCTCCTACGCCGCCATCTTCCGGAACCTCCCTACTCTGACAATCTTTTAATTGAAGTATTTAGAACATTGAAATTCAAAGTAAGTATTGACATAATTGAATTAATATCTACTATATCCATTACTGTTTTCTATATGCTAACTTTGTCTTTGTTCCTATTTTTGTCCATCAGAGTTTTTCTGCCTTTTTTAAAATATAGAATTTTGTGATTCCATTCTATCTCCTTCTTTAGTTATAGTTATTATTATTATTTTTTAAATTTTTCAGTGGTTGCCCTGGATTTTGCAATATACACTTAAACAGGTAATCTAAATACACTTTCAAATAACAGTATACCACTTCAAAAGTTGTGTACCTGTCTTATAAAAACAAAATAATTCTAATTCCTTGCTCCCATCTTTGTACCATTGTGGTCATTCATTTCATTTATATTTTAGAATATTATATATATACATATATATATATGGTATATAATATATATATAATTTAGAATATTATATATTATCTATACTTACATAATTGAGTAATTGTTGCTAATATTATTTTAAACAAACTTTTCTGTTAGATCAATTAAAAATCAGGTAAATAAAATCTTTCATTTTACTTTCATTTGTTTTTTCTTTGATGTTCTTCTTTTCTTTATGTAGATCTGAATTTCTGACCTATATTTCCCATCTTTGTAACATTTCTTGCAAGTCGGGTGTACTGGCAATAGATTCACTCAATTTCTCTTTGAGAAAGTCTTTATTTGTTCTTCACTATTGAAGGATAATTTTACAGGGCACAGAATTGTTCTCTTCTTGCTTGTGCAGTTTCTGAGAAGTCAGATATAATTCTTGTCTTTATTCCTCCGAAGGTAAAGTGAGTCTCTCCCTCTCCCCCACCCCCAAGCTTCTTTCAGGGTCGTTTATCTTTGATTTTCTGTGATTGGAAGATGATATGTCTAGATGTAGTTTGGGGGCATCTTCTTACTTTGTGTTCTCTGAACTTCCTGGATCTGTAGTTTGCTGTATGACATTAATTTTGGAGGAAATTCTCAGTCATTGTTGTTTCAAATATTCTGTTCCTTTCTTTCTTCTCCTTCTGGCATTCCCATTATATGTATGGCACACCTCTTATTATTGTTCTCACAGACTTCGGATATTGTAGGTTTTTTTCTCAGCTTTTGTTTCCTTTGGTTTTTAGTTTATAAGATGCTTTTGATGTGCTTTTTTAGCACAGAGATTTTTATATCAGCTGCATCCAGTCTAATAAGCCCATCAAAGACACTCTTTATTTCTGTTAGAATGTTTTTCACTTCTAACATTTCCTTTTTGTACTTTCTTAAGATTTCCATTTCTCTGGAAAGCTGTCTACTTTATCCATAAGAGTCCTTAGAATATTAATTAATCATATTTATTTTAAATTCCTATTCTAATAATTCCAACGTCACTGACATGTCTGGTTCTGGTGTGTGTTCCATCTCTTCAAATTGTGGTTTTTGACTTCTGATGTGCCTTATAGTTTTTTTTCTTGGTAGTTGTAAAGGATGTATCAGCTAAAGAAATTGTTGTACAGAGGTCTTTAATATTGTAATGGTGAAATATGTGTGTGTGTGTGTGTGTGTGTGTGAGAGAGAGAGAGAGAGGGAACTTTCTATGTTTAAATCCTAGTTTTTAATGAGACTCTGGTTCTGTAAATTTTACAAGTGTTTCTCATTTTTTATCCCCTTTAGGTTGGGAGGATGGCTAGCTTGGGATTTAGGTAGGTATTTCCCTTCTCTCACTTGGAAGACAAGACCTGGAGTTGGTTATTTCTCTTCCCCAGTGCACTTAGTCTTTGACAGTTCAAGCTCTCCTTAATTAGTTTTCCCTGGAGGCAGGCCTAGTTAAGAACAAAATGCTATGACATATTTCAAAAAAAAAAAAATTTATTTCCCTGATCCTGTTGGAAACCTAAGGAGATTTTCTTGATGTTTACTATGGAAACCTATGAGCTCCTGGAGGTAAATCACACTTAGTTTTGGGGATTCTCACATGGTTGAGTCCCCCTGGATTTTTAATTTTCAGACAGTGCTGAGCTTTCAGTAGTTTTTCCATTACAGTTCAGGTTTTCTTATTTAGGTGCTGGCTCTCATGTGGGGTTTCTGCTTCTGAAGCTCTACTCTAATAAGTCTTGACTCCCCATATTGGTCTATCTCTTCAATCTTGAGGGCAGGGCTTTGCCCTGTGTCCATGCCTCTCTTATGAATCCAGAAAGACTTATCGATTTTTAAGTCTGTCCAGCTTTACTTGTTAGGATGGGGGGAAAACCTCAATATAGCATATTTGAATACAAAGATAAAGTATCTGACAAAAAATACCCGTATCCTTTTGCCAAGAACAATTGTCTTCCAAACTTCACTAGAATGTTAGCTATTGTGTTTTATAAAATGCTTTTTAAATAACCAGTTTCTAAAACCTTTCCATTATAATAGAAACTTGACACAAAATAATGATTATGGAAAAAGCAAAGGAAAAACTCATCATATGATAGACTAGGTTGGGGGCGCCTGGGTGGTTCAGTCTTTTGAGCGTCTGGCTTCGGCTCAGGTCATAATCTCACGATTTGTGAGTTTGAGCCCTGCGTCGCGCTCTGTGCTGACAGTTCAGAGCCTGGAGCCTGTTTCGGATTCTGTGTCTCCTTCTCTCTCTGTTCCTCCCCGACTCGTGCTCTGTCTCTCTCTCTCAAAAATAAATAAACATAAAAAAAAGCTAGATTGGGTTGGATTTGGGGCTGTTCTGTTCATTCGTGGCACTAAAAAAGAGGAAGTCACTTACCAGTGATTATGTTGTCAGGTATTTTGCGTTAAATTTTGTTTTTATTTTTTTATAAATAAAAACAAGTTAACATAGACATAAGATATAAATAAATTAAAATTTGTTTATATTTTACAAAGGCAAAAAGAGTCTGTATTTCCCACACAATTTGCTGAATCTGTGCAAAGGAACAGAATATTCATTGTAAACTAAACAAAATCATGACTTAAGGAGAACATGAAAGATAATTGGAAAGGTTAATCCATGACACAGTCTCAAACTTTTATTAAATCCTTCCATGTCTCAATCTCTATGCTAGGTATTCAAGATACAAATGGAAGAGTTGGACTTCGTGATTCTCTCCCGTCTCCTAGTTATTACGTCAAATTATACTCCAATGCTGAATTATTTTTGGTTGTCCAACTAACATGGTGCATAGTATAACTCTCTTGCATTACAAGTCTGTTCAGCCTTCTAGAATTAACTCCTTATACCATCCGGGTGTAAATGTTTAATGACTATTATACATTAGCCATGGCAGAGTCTCTTTAACTATTTCAAAGGAGCCCTATTATACCATCAGCTGGAAATCTTCATGTCTATTTTTCAACCACTCGTGCAAAATTCTAATCTCCTGGTGTCTAACCTCTAACCTTGAAGCCAAGTTGGCAATATTTCTTAAGGCACCATGTAGAGAGGTTTAATCCTAAAGCAACCATGAAAAATGATGCATGTACTACCAATTAAAATCCTGCACTTCATGAGTGCAATTTGAAGGGAGAAATTATATGCAGTTACAATGAACCCTAAAACTTCTTGGAAAAAACAATAATATTGTAAGAAAACCAGATAATAGATAATAAAGATAATAAAAGATAATAAAAAGTAGTGCATTTACCTGCATTCATGGTTGACTAGATGCTATGTAAAAATTGACTATGTTATAGAAATATGTTTCTAATTTTACTAAATATGAATTTGGGTACTACATTTTACTATACTAGATTTCAAGTGGTTCACAAAAAGAGACAAGTACTTGTTTTGGTATAAGATTCTCAATGAAGAAGAAGTAGAACTGCATACACTGATCCCCAAATAAAAGACAAAATATTCATTTAGTCACATATTAATTTATTTAATATTTGTTAAGTATCACTTCTGTCCCAAGGAATTCTGCTAGATTGTGATCCAAATATGGCTAAGACAGGCTTAGGTTCTCAATACTTGCTTCCAAAAGGGTTTTAATGGAATTATTACTAGTTTGAAGATAAACAATAATTCCCATTTCTCTTACAGGTGAAAAGAACTAAAGTTCACTATGATGACTTCATATTAGTGCCGACTATGTTATTTCTATCATGATGATTGAGCAAACCAAGTAACATTTCTGAGACTAAGTTTCCTCATTTGTTTATTCATCATCAGTCCATTTTACATATCTGAAATATGCTAAGCACTGTGTTCAGCATAAATTTATAGAAATTCTTATGTAATATCCTTATCAGTAAAGAAAATAAACATTTCTTTTTAATTTGTTAGTAAGGAAATTATAAAACAGAAGTTAAATTCATTGTGCAAAATTATTCAAGCTAGTAAGCATATGATTTAGGCCAGGCTTACCTGGATAAGTTAAGGCTCAAAATCTTGCTATTTGGCCATCTTGCTCCCTCTGGTGACATTCGGACTTCTTCAGAGTGTTATGAAGATTCTTAATTGATTGAGAAAATATCTGTAAATTCTAATTGACACTACAAGTGTAAGGCATATATTTATATTCTACTTAAGTTTACTATTTTTTCCAAAGCATTACCAACTTGAATGGAAGTTTATATTCGTTATAAGAAATTTTTTCTTTGATTTGTTATTTTGATTTGCTTTGAGATAATTTCATGTACATGGCTTTATGTAGTTAACAGTTACAGAAAAATAATGAAAAATATAAAGATACATAAATGCAAATTGGGCAAATTAAATTATATGGTAATCAAAGAAAAATGTTTTAACTTCCCCTTCTTATTAAAAAAAAAAAAAAGAGTCGGCCTCAGTTCATAGATTCTTGATCTTAGGGTTGTGAATTTGAGCCCAATGCTGGGTGTGAAGGTTACTTAAAAATAAAATCTTAAAAAAAAGGAGGAAAAGGAAGTTACATGTATTTTTACACACTAAAAACTACAGTATTTATTTTCTTTCTGTTCCAAGTAATTGATTCCAGTGTTAAAACAAATGTGGCAACAATCCATATTAAGTTTCCTTTTACTGGAACCATTTATTTCTCCTTCATTTTTGAAGAATAGTTTTGCAAAGTATGGAACTCACTTTTGGCAATTTTCTTCTAGCACTTCCTTCTGACCCCCATAGTTTCCGAAGGGAAATATATAATTACATCTGACCCTTAAACAACACAGGGGTTAGGGCTGCTGACCCTCTGTGCAGTTGAAAATATGCATCTAACTTTTGACTCCCCAAAACTTAACTGCTAATAGCTTACTGTTTACTAGAAGCCTCACCAATAATATAAACAACACATATTTTGTATGTTATACCTATTATATACTATATTCTTATAATAAATTAAGATAGAGAAGAGAAAAAGCTATTAAGGAAATCATAAGAAAGGCCAAAAACATTTACAGTACTATACTGAATTTAACAAAACTATCTGGTAATGTTGGCCAATCCCCACATTGTTCAAGGGTCAACTGTATTTGAATGACATTTCTGTTACAGGTAATGCATAACTTCTCTCTGGCTACTTTCAATTTATTTTTAATTTTTAAAATTATTTTTTAATGTTTATTTCTTTTTGAGAGAGAGCACACAGGTGCATCTAGGTGCCCCTATTTGTTTTTTAATGCTTTGCTTTCAAAAGTTTGCTTTTGATGTGTCTTAAAGTGAATTTCTTTGAGATTATCCTATTTGGGTTCATTCTACTTCTTGTCTCTGAAAGTTCATGTCTTTTGACAACTTTGAAAAGTTTCAGCCATTATTTCTTCAAATACTCTTTCAACTCATTATCTTGTTTCTCTCTTTCTGGGACTCCAGTGATACAAATGTTTGATGCCCATGATATCCAAGCCTTTTTGATTTTATCATTTAATCTATTTTCTTTCTGTTGTTTTCATTTGCTAACTTTTGTTGTCATTTCCTTAAGCTCACTGGTTTTACCTTCTTTGATCTGTACTTTAACCCATCCAGTAAGTGTTGTTTATTCTTTATTGTGTTTTTCAATCCTGTAGTTAATGTATGTTTCCTTCTTATAACATATTACTTTGCTAAGATTTTCATTTTTTTATTTGTTTCAAGAGAATATGTATTTTAAGTGTGTGTGTGTATGTGCTTGTGTGTGTGCATGTGTGTGCGCGTGTGTGTGTGTGTGTGTGTGTGTGTGAGTTTAATGACAGGTGATTTTAATTCCTTGTCAGACAATTCCATATTAAAATTTGTCTAAATTACTGGCATCAGTTGAATATCTTTTCTCATTTAAGGTGTGATTTTCTTGGTTCTTGGTATGACCTGTGATTGTACTCTAGAAAATCTGTCCCATATGTTAAGACATTCTGAGTCCTATTTAAATATTTTATATTAACATTCAGTCACCAGGCTTATGTTGAGCACTTGGGTCTTAGCTTACTTTTGTGGGTGTGGTTCCAATGGAAATTTAATTTGGGGGGAATTTATGATGTTACTCTGGTCTTCTTTGTTTATCTTATACCTCTGGAGCTCCCACTGGTCCCTGATGCTGCTGCCTGAGGGGACAACAAAGGTTTTTCTGGGTATGGGTCTCCCTAATATTCCTCAGCATGTAGAGTGGGGTGAGATCTTTCTTATCAGTGGCTCACATCCTGCCAGGTGTCTCACAGTAATCAGGAAGGCATGTCCTGTAGGAATAAGGAAAATTTCACATGAGGACACTAATTGTGATTGCATTCTGCTTGCCTTCCCTCTAGAGGACCAAGGACATTGAGGTGATACCAAAGAGACTTCCTGACAAGTGTACTTGGTGTAGTTTGGTCTCTCCTGCTATTGTGCCCACAAACTTCCATATGTCTCATATCATGGTCTCTTGCATTATTACCAGGTTATAGTATTGCTTATTGAGGAGGAGCAGGGAGATAAGAGTCTATACCATCTTGTTGGACAGGAAGCCCAGTACTAATTTTCCTAATTATCAGAGCTACAAATCCAGGAAGATGTACAATATAACAATTACTAATCGCCTTCGTGTATATATTTAAAGTTGCTTGCTTTTATTACTATCATTTTACTGAAAATCAGTATTCATATAAAATAAATACAACACTTATAGATTTCTTAATATTGTATCAGTTTTCCTTTTCTGGTGTATTATTTTAGCCTTGCCCATATCAGAAATGTCTACTCCCAGTTTTGGAGAAATTACACATTATAAAAGCATTCTTTGTGAAGATTATATGAGTTAAGCTATGCAAAAACCCAGAACGTTATTTAGCAAAAATCCTATCTATCCATCCTCTATCTATCGATCTATCAATCTATCGATCTATCAGTCTATCCACCCATCTATTAAAAACACTTCATCGATATCTAATTGACAATAAAAAGCTGTACATATTGAATGTGTATAACTTGATGAAGATAGATATATACCCATAAAAACATCACCATAATCAATGCCAAAACCTATCATTTACAAAAGTTTCTTTCTTTTTATTCACTTATATGATAAGAGTGTCTATCATAGATCTACATTCTTAACAAATATTTAAGTATTTAATGCCATATTATTAACTATAGGCACTATATTGTACAATAAATCTCTAGGATTCATTCATCATGCATACCTAATAAATTATACTTCTTTTTTTTAACATTTACTTATTATTGAGAGATAGAGAGACACAGAGCATGAACGGGTGAGGGTCAGAGAGAGAGGGAGACACAGAATCTGAAACAGGCTCCAGGCTCTGAGCTGTCAGCACAGAGCCCGACTCAGGGCTCAAACTCACAAACTGTGATTTCATGACCTGAGCCGAAGTTCAACACTTAACCAACTGAGCCACCCAGGAGCCCCTAAATTATACTTTTTGAAAGACACGTCTCCATTTCCCATTCTCCTCAGCCCCTAGTAACCACCATTCTACTCTGCTTCTAAAAGTTTGACTGTTTCAGGTGCTTCTGTGGATCCATCACTCCGACCAGCCTGCCTCCCTCCTGGTGCTGCAGAGCCCCTCCCTCAGGGGACCACCAGCTGCAAAGTGAGGTAAGCCTGCCCCTCCCGCCCCTGTGTATCTTGCAGATCTACCCTGGCTAATATGCCTTTGGCCAGATCCCATCGAAGCAGCACCACAAGCCTGGAAGTGTGCAAGTAGCCCAGACAGGGGCCCACAACTCCACAGTGACTCCTGCCCCTGGGAGAGGGGAAGATAAGGTACACACCAGTCTGACTGTGGCCCCAGTGGTGGGCTGGGGGCAGACATCGGGTCTGGCTGTGGCCATACCCACCAACACAAGTTTCTCCAGACAGCACAGGGGAAGTGCCCTGCAGTTTGGCGCTACCTCAGGGACTACCCAAAATGACAAAACAGAAGAATTCTCAAAAGAAACTCCAGGAAGTAGCTACAGCTAACACATTGATCAAAAACTATTTAAGCAATATAACGGAACAAGAATTTAGAATAATAGTCATAAAATTAATCTTTGGTATTGCAAAAAGCATAGAGGACAGTAGAGAATCTATTGTTACAGAGATCAAGGGACTAAGAAATAGTCATGAGGAGGTAAAAAATGCTATAAATGAGGTGCAAAATAAGATGGTGGCAGCCATAGCACAGATTGAAGAGGCAGAGGAGAGAATACGTGAATTAGAAGATAAAATTATGGAAAAAGAGACATAAAAAAATTTAGGAGTATGAGAGGACAATTAGAGAACTAAGTGATACAATCAAACAGAAAAATATCTGTATCATAGGAATTCCAAAAGAAGAAAGAAAGAGAAAGGGGCTGAAGGCTTACTTGAACAAATTGTAGCTGAAAACTTCCCTGATCTGGGGAAGGCAAAAGGCATTGAAATCCAAGAGGCACAGAGAACTCCCTTCAGACGTAATTTGAATTGATCTCCTGCACGACATATCATAGTGAAACTGGCAAAATACAAGGATAAAGAGAAAATTCTGAAAGTATCTAGGGATAAACAGGCTCTAACTTACAAAGGTAAACACATAAGAATAGTTGCAGACCTATCTACCAAAACTTGGCAGGCCAGAAAGGTATAGCAGGAAATCATAAGTGTGATGAACAGAAAAAACATGCAGCCGAGAATCCTTTATCCAGCAAGTCTGCCATTCAGAATGGAAGGAGAGATAAAGGTTTTCCCAAATAAAAACTAAAGGAATTCATCACCACTAAACTAGCCCTACAAGAGATCTTAAGGGGGATTCTGTGAGTGAAATGTTGCAAGGACCAGAAAGTACCAGAGACATCATTTTAAGCATGAAACCTACAGATATCACAATAATCTAAACCCATATCTTTCAATAATAACACTGAATGTAAATGGACTAAATGCTCCATCCAAAAGACATAGGGTATCAGAATGGATAAAAAAACAAGACCCATCTATTTGCTGTCTACAAGAGACTCATTTTAGACCTGGGGACATCAGGTGATACATCACATTAAGAAAAGAAAAGAAAAGAACCATATGATCCTGTCAATCGATGCAGAAAAAGCATTTGACAAAATTCAGCATCCTTTCTTAATAAAAACCCTTGAGACACATGGGATAGAAGGAACATACTTCAACATCATAAAAGCCATTTATGAAAATCCCACAGCTAATATCATCCCCAATGGGGAAAAACTGAGAGCTTTCCCCCTGAGATCAGGAACACGACAGGGATGTCTACTTTCACCGCTGTTGTTTAACATAGTGTTAGAAGCACTAGCATCAGCAGACAACAAAAGGAAATCAAAGGCATCAAAATTGGCAAAGATAAAGCCAAGCTTTCACTTTTTGCAGATGACATGATACCAAACATGGAAAACCTGATAGACTCCACCAAAAGTCTGCTAGAACTGATACATAAATTCAGCAAAGTTGCAGGATACAAAATCAATATACAGAAATTAGTTCAATTCTTATACACTAATAATGAAGCAACAGAAAGACAAATGAAGAAACTGATCCCATTCACAATTGCACCAAGAAGCATAAAATACCTAGGATAAACCTAACCAAAGATGTTAAATATCTGTATGCTGAAAAGTATAGAAAGCAAATGAAGGAAATTGAAGAAGATACAAAGAAATGGAAAAATATTCCATGCTCATGGATTGGATAAATAAATGTTAAGATGTCAATAGTACCCAAAGCTATCTACACTTTCAATGCAATCCCAATCAAAATTGCACCAGCATTCTTCTCGAAACTAGAACAAGCAATCCTAAAATGTGCATGGAACCACAAAAGACCCCAAATAGGCAAAGTAATATGGAAGAAGAAGACCAAAGCAGGAGGCATCACAATCCCAGACTTTCGCCTCTACTCCAAAGCTGTCATCATCAAGACAGCATGGTATTGCCACAAAAACAGACACATAGACCAATGGAATAGAATAGAAACCCCAGAACTAGACCCACAAACGTATGGCCAACTAATCTCTGACAAAGCAGGAAAGAATATCCAATGGAAAAAGACAGTCTCTTCCACAAATGGTGCTGGAGAACTGGACAGCAACATGCAGAAGAATGAAACTAGACCACTTTCTTACACCATTCACAAAAACAAACTCAAAATGGATAAAGAACCTGAATGTGAGACAGGAAGCCATCAAAACCCTAGAGGAGAAAGCAGGAAAAAAACTCTCTGACCTCAGCCACAGCAATTTCTTGCTTGACACATCCCCAAAGGCAAGGGAATTAAAAGCAAAAATGAACTATTGGGACCTCATGAAGATAAAAATATTCTGCACTGCAAAGGAAACAACCAACAAAACTAAAAGGCAACCAATGGAAGGGGAAAAGATATTTGCAAATGACATATCGGACAAAGGGCTAGTATCCAAAATCTATAAAGAGCTCACCAAACTCCACACCTGAAAAACAAATAACCCAGTGAAGAAATGGGCAGAAGACATGAATAGACACTTCTCTAAAGAAGACATCCAGATGGCCAAGAGGCACATGAAAAGATGTTCAACTTCGCTCCTCATCAGGGAAATACAAATCAAAACCACACTCAGATATCACCTGATGCCAGTCAGAGTGGCTAAAATGAACAAATCAGGAGACTATAGATGCTGGAGAGGATGTGGAAAAACGGGAACCCTCTTGCACTGTTGGTGGGAATGCAAACTGGTGCAGCCACTCTGGAAAACAGTGTGGAGGTTCCTCAAAAAATTAAAAATAGACCTACCCTATGACCCAGCAATAGCACTGCTAGGAATTTACCCAAGGGATACAGGAGTACTGATGCATAGGGGCACTTGTACCCCAATGTTTATAGCAGCACTCTCAACAATAGCCAAATTATGGAAAGAGCCTAAATGTCCATCAACTGATGAATGGACAAAGAAGATGTGGTTTATATTTACAATGGAATACTACTTGGCATTGAGAAATAATTAAATATGGCCTTTTGTAGTAACATGGACGGAACTAGAGAGTGTAAGGCTAAGTGAAATAAGTTATGCAGAGAAAGACAGATACCATATGTTTTCATTCTTATGTAGATCCTGAGAAACTTAACAGAAGACCATGGTGGGGAGGGGAAGGAAAAAAAAGTTAGAGAGGGAGAGAGGCAACCATAAGAGACTCTTAAAAACAGAATAAACTGAAGGTTGATGGGGGGTGGGGGAGAGGGGAAAGTGGGTGATGGGAATTGAGGAGGGCATCTGTTGGGATGAGCACTGCGTGTTGTATGGAAACCAATTTGACAATAAATTTCATATTTAAAGAAAACAAGTTGTATAAAAAGGAAAAAAACAGAAAGAAAACAAAAAACAAAAGTTTGACTATTTTAGATTCCTCATATAAATGGGATTCTATAGTGTTTGTTCTTCTGTGTCTGGTTTATTTCTGTTAACAATTTCCTCCAAGTTTATCCATGTTGTTGCAAACAATGGGATTTAATTCATTTTTAAGGCTTAGTAATATTCCACTAAATGTAACTACATTTTATTTACCCACTTAACTTTTAGTGGACATGTAGACTGCTTCCATGTCTGGGCTATTGTGAATAATTCTGAAATGAACATGAGAATGCAGATCTCTGTTTAAGATACTGATTTTTTTCCTTTAGATATATACCCAGAAGTGGTATTACTAGATCATAGTTCTGTGTTGAATTTTATCATGCCCAAAATAAAAAAGTCTTAGAATGGAGAGTTGCCAAACCTGAGGGGAAATTTACTGAGAGCAAACAGACAAGTTTAGTTCTCACCATCTTTTTAATTATATATTCTTTTAACTTGAGAGAGAGGGAGAGAGAGAATGAATGGGAGGGAGCAGAAAGAAATAGAAAAGGAATCTTAAGCAAGCTCCATGCTTAACATGCATCTTTATGCAGAACTCGATCCCACAACCCTGGGATCATGACCTGACCTGAGCCAAATTCTAGAGTTGGATGCTTAACCAACTGAACCATCCAGGAGCCCCTTAGTCCTTACGATTCTTAATCTATCAGCACCAATTGAAACTTTTGGCATCCTTTCTTCCTTGAAATGGTTTCTACACTTGGCCTCCAGGATACCACACTTCCTTTATTCTAATTCCTTCCACCACTGGACATTTTTCAGGCTCCTTTGCTGGTTCCTTCTCTTTTCCCTCCTTTGGCAATTTCCTTGAATCCTCCTTTCCTTCTTTCAAGATCTTTTGCACTTTAAATAAGTCAGTCAGAGAAGGACAGATATCATATGTTTTTCACTCATGTGGATCTTGAGAAACTCAACAGAAGACCATGGGGGAAAGAACAGGGAAAATATTTACAAACAGAGAGGGAGGGAGGCAAACCACAAGAGTCTCTTACATACAGAGAACAAACAGGGTGGATGGGGGTCGGGGAAAGGGAAAATGGGTCATGGGCACTGAGGAAGACACTTGTTGGGATAAGCTGGGTGTTGTATGTGTGTCAATTTGACAATAAATTATATTAAAAAATATCTTTTTCACTTTTATGGTGTTTTCTTTCAAAATCCAGGTTTTAAGTAGTATATATGACTATGTCTCAAAAATTAGACCTTTATTTTACAGCTCTTTTTTGTGCCCCTGACTTACATTGCTTATGAATACTAACTATATTCTTTTTTAAAAAATTTAATGTTGATGTATTTTTGAAAGAGAGGCAGAGCATGAGCTGGGAATAGGCAGAGAGAGAGGGAGACACAGAATACGAAGCAGGCTCCAGGCTCTGAGCTGTCAGCACAGAACCTGATGTGGAGCTTGAACCCACAAACTGTGAGATCATGACCTGAGCCAAAGTCAGAGGTTCAACGGACTGAGCCACCCAGGTGCCCCCAAATATCTACTTTTGAATGTCATATCATAACTTATGTGTAATATACAAAATATTGAGTTTATGAAATTTCCTCCATGTTTGTTTCTCTCCAAATAATCTCCATCTAATTTAATGAGAACTCAAATATTCTTATCACTTGGGAGAACTAACAAACAAAAAATAGTTAAAATCAACTTCAACTTCTTTCTCTCTTTCCTAACTTATCAGTCAGCAAATTCTATTGGATTTAATATATAGCTAGAATCCTCATCAGTTCCACTGCATCTATTCTGGTCCAAGTCAACATTATCTTTCTCCTATTTTATTATAATAGACTAGCTTCTAGATGTTTACACAACACAACAGTTTTCAACATAAGTTGGAACTAATCATTTCTTTGCTCAAAACTAGAAGCGTTCATCACCCTAGGTGTAAGGCAGAATAATTATAACATCTACGAGTCCTTTAATGGTCTTTGCCACCCTCCACTTCACCGCTTCATACTTTCCCTGTCAGTTACTCTGATCCTGCCAAACTGATCTCTGTGTTCTCCTTCCAACCCAGCATGCAGACTCCTTCCTAATGGAACTGGCACTCGTTCCCTTCAGAGGGAGCACTACTTGTTCTGACATTTCACAGCTCCCTTGCTATTGCCTTGTGAGACCTTTGATACGTGTCTTACTTAACTTTTTTAATTTCCTGGTTGCTCTGTATGCATGTTCTCGGTTTTATGATTCTCTGGAGCACTTTTACCATTACACAAAAGCATATATTTAATTTTTTCATGTGTTTATTAACTGCCTCCTTACCTGAAAATCTAAGTTCCACATAGGAACTATGGAGAGCAAACATTCGATAAATATCTGTTGAATATATGAAATATATAGCACCTTCCCAGATATAGACAATATATATTGCCACACACTGATAAAATATGGTCACACTTACTATTTCTTCAAAACATACAGAGAATTACTTACAATTTTCCCCAACCAGATCTTGTTATTTCATATTTTCTTGTCAAACATATTAATATTTGAATAATATATGAATAATATATGTTGTATAAATATCTATATAAATGAATAATATATGAGTAATATATGTTGTATGAATAACTATAGAAATGTATTTATTTTAACTTTGGGGAAGCAAACTAATTCTTTCATGTGTTTAATAATAATTATTATAAAATATATGTGTAAAATAGTTATTGCAGTATATGGGAAGTTTAAAGGAGATTAACAAATTGAATGCCTAAGTACACATCACTCAGGTTAAGAAATAGAATATTTCCATTAGCGTGACCAGAAGTTTCTCTGTGCCTGTCAGATCATACTCATTTTACTCCCTACCTCACCCCTCCTCAGTGATAAAACAATCTTCAATTTTCCATTAAGCATTCTCTTTATTTTCAAATAGTTTTGTCAGATATATGTTTAGGCTCAAATAACGTACTGTTTATATTTTCTTGTTTAAAAAAATTTAAATATGGAATTGCATGATTTATCAGGGAGCCGTTTGAATGTGAGGGAGACATGGAGATAGATCAAGAGAAAATAAACACAAGGATGTACTGAAGGTGATATAACAACATAGGATGACCTTAATGGAACACGGTCATTAACAACGGGAAGGAAATGGAATAATCCAAAAATATTAATGGAGAATGGTCAAGGTGACTGAGTCTTAACCATCACCTTCTTATAACATGTTCTAGCTAACTCCACTTTCCTTCCTAGTATGTGTATTCAATCAAGACAATCTTCCTGAGCTTAGATTTGTTGTCAATTCTGTCTTCCCTGCTTCCTATTTCTAACCATTGACTGTGGATTTCATTCTTGCTCTCTGTCCTTCAGTACACAACCATTTAGAGGTTATTTTGTTTTTCATGCTTACCCTAGAGTATGGGCAGCAGTCACACTTTCTCCCTGCTCAAGTGATATGTTCCAGTTCCCATCAAACTATCCAAAACCTTCAGCCTATGCGAGCATCCCCAAATTTTCCATTGCCCCTTTAAAACAAGGATAGCTACACTATGCAAATATTCATCCTCAACCTTTTCAAATTGAATTACAATAAGAAATGGCTTGCAAATTTTTGCTGATATATGTATCTCTCTTACAAGATTGCAAACTACCTCCCATGGGAACCTAGCTCATTGCTTGCACATGGTCGGTGTGCAGTAGATGCTTAGTACATGGATAAAGGAATTACTGAATGAATGCCAATGGCACAGTGTTAGAACCCAAACAGATTTTCCCCATTGACTGGCAATGTAGGACAACTGTTCAAAAATTTAGTTTTATTGCTGGATTCACATCATATATCCTTTGCTTTCTGGCCCTGTGATCTTGAGCAAGTTGGTTATTTTCCCTGATTTTCAGTCCACTCATTTGTAAAATGAAAGATAATAACAGAGCCTACCTCACTGAATTATTATGAAAATTAGATGAGTACAGTGACTGGTATAAAGTTAGCAAAAAAAATAATAAAACCTTATTATCAAAAGCTATTACATGGAATGGTATACAAGTAAATCTGCTGGGTGTTGCTATTTTTAAATGTCACCTTTTTAAAACTAATTTTCTTGTAGTCGTTTGTTTTCCTTGAGTGCAAAGAAATGTTTCATCTATCTGGATTCTTAACACACCTCTGCCAAATTAATTAGAAGAGATGTACCCTTCACTACATTAATAACCACAAGTCATACTATAGAAATTTGAACGACCTTATTATTGCCTTACCAATTTTTCTTGAAATAGGCAGCAGAGTGTCTATTATACATAAGAAGAGTTTCCTTTGAAACATAACTGTGGAAGCATTTTTCCTATTTTGTCTCTGCAAGAAATGTCTATTTCCTTCTCGAACACCACTTTTCATTTGGCAGCTAGGAAATAAAAGCGTACTGCAGTAATATATTTAAGCTTTTGGTCTGGTTCTGCATAATCTAATTTTTATACACTCTGAACAAATTGTAGCCACTTCATCAATGTCTTATTATTTTTTCTCTTAACAGTGCAATGACAGTGATTAATTTCTGAAGACTGGTAAACAAAAACCTTACCTTGGAAGAGATTAAAACTGAGCTGCTGACTATGTGAAGGCTAACAAATTTATACACACACTAATGTATCACATACATTCTATGAATGGAGTGATCTGTATGCCTAAATATTCCTATAAAAAGAATAAAAAAACAAGGTACTATGGTCCACTAGATTTTTATAAATTTATTCCCTACTCCTGGTTACATTTTAATTATTAAAAGAGTGGATGTTAGTGGCCACATATGGTAAAGTTAATAATTCTAAAGTAATGATTTCAAAAGAAAATGAAGCACAAATAATTTATTCTTTAAATAATTTTCTGATAGAATACTTATTTACTTTACATTTTATAATTATACTAAATATATCTCTAATAAAGTCAGAGCTGAACTATTATCATAACAAATCAAGTCATGAACAAAACTGGCAGTTTATTTACCTGGCCTAATGATATTTTTCTTAGTTATTTTAGTGTTACAAAATTATTGTGTTTTATAAACAGCTCTTGATTAGGCATTTGAAATAAGCAATGAAAACTAAACTGATTTTTTTTCACTATCTGAGGTATTTTGGTATAAACCTAATCCATCATATATTAAAAAACCAAATAATAGTATTCTGAGATACCCCTGTTGCTAGGAGGTATGTACTGGTATAACAAAGAGAACAGTGGTGCTTCAAAAAAGATTCATTTTTATTTTAAATTCTCTGCAAGACGGAATGAAGAGGGGAGAGAAAGGGAGGGAGAGAAAGGGAGGAATGGAGGAAGGAAGAAAGAAAAAGGAGAGGAAGCGAGACAAGAGAGGAAAGAAGAAGCTGTCTCTGGGAGACCATGAACTCTATATAAAGACAAGTTATCGCCAAAATGAATTGTATGTATAGAGACAGAACAAGAATCCCAAATGTCCTCCAGGACGTCAAATGAAAATTAGGTATGAAATCTCAACTTAAAGTTTTTTTAATGTTTATTTTTTTTTTTTAGGGAGAGAGAGAAGGAGACTGAACCTGAAGTTGGCTCCAGGCTCCAAGCTGTCAGCACAGAGCCTGACACAGGGCTCAGACTCATGACCCTGAGATCAAGACCCAAGCCGAAGTTACATGCTTAACTGACTGAGTCATGTAGGTGCCCCTGAAATCTCCACTTTGAACAAACTATTACAGAACGCTTAAGCAATAAGCTGGAAGATGTAATCTTAGGTTCAAGCCAACCATGTGCTAGAAACATCAACTAAAGCATGAAGAAGAGGTTTCAGGAAATTCAGTGAAGAGGCTCATCTCCTGGACACACAGTGGGTTCTTCTTGGTTCTTCACTGAGGAAGACTTATACATATTTTATAAAAGAAGAATAAACATTAGAAACTGGAATTCTTAAATATCAGCTCCAGAGGTTAACTTTTATTTTATGGAAGACAATAAACAAGTTGTCAAAATAATCTGTATGCTAACACAGTTAAGCTTACTTTATTAAAGGCTTTGACACATGACAATTCATTTTCTGACAGGGTAAGTGACTAGAATACAAGCTGTGGACTCACAGATACTTTGAAGAAGCGGGCATTTGAACCACAATTCTCTTACATGCTTAACATTACCACTTCAACAATTTTGAACGGGGGGGTTGAAAAGTGAACTGTAACTCACAGAGCAATCTCCTGCAGATATTTCCTCTACCTTGGCCAATGTCATGGCTGGACAGGCCCTCATGAATCTTATTATGGTTGCAGGATGCATTTCAGCAAAAATCATCAGGGAACTTTGAGGAACAAGATATGTTACTCAAAGGTCATGGAAAATATACAGAATACCTGAGGGCCACACAGTAAAGCTGATGGGGAGAGACAGAGTTGTGTGTGAGGGAGAGAGAGAGGGAGAGAGAGAGAGAGAGGATATGGGGTTCTGCTTATTAGGGTCCAAGGGTAGAGTGTCTAGGGTTTGCAGGTTCACATTTTATCAATGAGTTTAAAGCAGAAGAGTGGGAATTAGGGAGAAGAAAGGGAGAAACAGAGCCATTCAAGCTGTCAGTTATCTAGGTTGCCCAGTGCTTTCTGGTAGAGGGAACTTCACGGGAGTGGGCAACCTAATTCCCTACCTGGTTGTTTTGCTAGTAGCTGTGTCATACAGGTGATAATGTGCATATTCAAGATGAATGGCTTTGAAATGGATGCTTCAGCAATCAAGAGCTTAATGTCGAGCACTTATAGTATAATTCAAAAGCTTAATATTAGGCATTTACACTGCAGTGTTATAGTGCACTTGTGGGCCATATGAAGTCATTTCTTGTATTATACATAAACACAAAACCAATCTAGTTTGTACCATTGGGTTGATTCCGTTCCAATGATGTTTTCCTATGTATTTATGGAAACTTCCAGTGTGTTCATTCAATTATTTTATGCAGACTGCATAAATAACAATGATGCCTATGTAAAAAATACCTTAAATTTGAATTAATATAGTTATTTTCCTAGTTTAAAGTATTTTCTTCTTAATTTTCTAGGTGGATGATCTATCTATTGTTTAAAGCAGAGTATTGAAGACTTCTACTATTACTGTATTATTGTCTATTTCTCTCTTCAGATCTGTTAGTATTGCTTATTATATGTAGGTCCTCTGAAATAAGTGCATATATATTTAAAATTGAGATATCTTTGTGATGAACTAACCCATCATTGTTAATGATCTTCTTTGTCTCTACTAGAGCTTTTGACTGAAAGTCTATTTTGTCTGATAGAAGTATAGCTGTCCCTGCCCTCTTTTGGTTTCCATTACATGGAATGTCTTTCCTTCCCTTCATTTTGAATCTATGTGTGTTCTTAAAGCTGAAATGGAGTCCCTTGTATGCAGAATATAGTTAGGTCTTGTTTTTTTGTTTATTTGTTTTTGTTTTTGAATTTGTTTAATGTTTATTTATTTTTGAGAGAGAGAAACAGAGTGTGAGTGGGGGAGGGGCAGAAAGAGGGAGAAGCAGGCTCCAGGCTCTGAGCTGTCAGCGCAGAGCCCAACGTGGGGCTTGAACTCATGAACCATGAGATCATGACCTGAGCTGAAGTCAGTTGTTTAATCGACTGAGCCACCCAGGTGCCCCGGGTCTTGTTTTTTAAATTCATGTAGCTACTCTGCTTTTGAATGGATCATTTAATCAATTTATATTTAAAGTAATTATTTCCGTGTAAGGATTTACTAATGACATCTTATTGTTTTTGGGCTGTTTTGTTCTTTTCTTCTTCTTTTGCTGCATTTCTCTGTGAATTGATAATTTCCATAGTGGTATGCTGTGATCCCTTTGTCTCTATCTTTTGTATGTTAACTGTAAGCTTTTGGTTTGTAGTCACCATTGGGCTTACATAAAATACATAGATATGAAAGTTTATTTTAAGCTAATAACAAGTTAACTTTGATCATATAGTGGTGAACACATCACTATAATGGTAGGCTTGTGAATTTCACTATATATATTTACCATTACTTGTATGTTTAATAATATCTTATTTTTAAATTATAAACTAGGCAGAGTAATATCAGTGCAAATGGCAGAAAAAGGAACTCTAAAACTATTTTCATCATAAAAGCAATAATAAAAGTGGGAAAAATAGAATGAAGTTTTCAGAACTCTGAAAATTAATAAAAGAATTGTAGCAATCTAGAAAGAATTTATTCAAGAGAAATGGCTAAATTTTGGTAAAAAGTAGGCTTTATGCTCTTTTAACATTTTCTATTCCAGTATCTCCTTTTTATCTCTAAATTAGCCTTAAAATCAACAGAATACAATCAAGACAGAAACCATTATTCTGGCATTCATTGGAGGGAGAAAACAGGGTTATTATTCCCTTAAAGCTGCATTCACAGAAAATTGTCATTATTCATCCACTCTGGTAGTTTTGTCTGAGTCTATATGCAAGGCTGTCATTATTTGAGCTGAATCAGCATTCACCTAGGGTGAAAAGGCTTTTTTGGGAGACATTTGTTGAAAACATTTGTTGAACCCAAATTTATGGCTACTGGAGGTGGTGGATAACAGCTGGGGAAAACAATAGTGTAGCCAATAAGCTTAAAAGGAAAAACAGGCATTTGAGATATATATAAGGGCTTTGGAAAGTGCTAAAATATTCCTGAGAGTCTAGAAGACTGAGTATATGTTTAGGGCTGTGTACATGCCCAGAGCTATGTGGCATTTCAGGAATGATTTGAGAAGGTCTTAATCTCTGAAAGTGGGGATATGTACAAGATGGAAGTTAAAACTAAGTAAGGCAGATTTTTTAAGTGTATTTATTTATTTTGAGAGAGAGAAAAAGAGCGAGCAGGGAGGAGTGGAGAGAAAAGGAGAGAGAGAGAGAGAGAGAGAGAATCCCAACTAGGCTCTCCACTGTCAGCACAGACCCCAGTGCAGGGTTTGATCTCAGGAACATGAGATGGTGACCTGAACCAAAATCAAGAGTCAGAGACTTAGCTAACTGAGCCACTTAGGTGCCCTGCTAGGGCAGAAGTTTATTTACCTGAATGTTCAAAATTCTACAGCTCTCTCTCTCTCTCTCTCTCTCTCTCTCGCTCGCTATCTCTCTCTCTCTCTCTCTCTCACACACACACACACACACACACACACACACAAACACAGCTCTTCAGCCAAGCCTGGCAGACTTATTGATTCCAACTGTAAAGAAATCTTTGTCCAAACACTAGCTGACAATGAAGACAAACAAGCAGAGACTTTGATGGTCATGCATGACAGAGAATATGGATTTTAGAGAACGAGTCAGAAAAATTACTAAGCAATCTCTTGCTAACAATAAACATAAACAACAACAAAAACAAACTCTGGAGAAGACAGAGAATCTGATTCTCAGACTAGTCACATTATATTATTTAAATTGTCCAATTTACAATAAAAAATGTAATACCATAAAAATAAGACCCACATACAGATAAAAAGTGATCAATAGAAACAGTCTCAGACAGCCTAGGTATTGGGCTTTCTAGAAAAAAAATAATTTAGCAATTTTAAATATGTTCAAAAAACTAAAGGAAAATGTACACAGAATGAAAAAAATATTGTGAGAATTATGTCCCATCAAATAAAGAATATCAATAAAGACGTAGAAATTACATAAAACAAAAAAAAACCTTGAAATTCTTGAGTTGAAAAATACAAATATAATGAAAATTTACTAGCAGTGTCAACAGCAGATTTGAGCAGGTATTTATTTATTTATTTGTTTATTTATTTTTTATTTGAGCAGATATTTTAAAAATTATCAAATTTGAAGTTAGGGCAAATGAGATTATTCAGTGTGAGAAACAGAAAGAAAAAGAATGTAGAAAATTAAACAGAACTTCAGTGTCATTTGAGTACATTCAAGTATACTGGGATCAGTGTATTGGGGGTCTTATAAGGAAAGTAGAAAGAAAATAGGCAGAAAAAAAATTTTTAGTGATGATAAAAGTCTCAATTTAATGGAAAACAGTAATCTACATATCCAAAAAGCTATTCAAACTCTGAATAGGATTCAATGATGTCCACATCTAGACACATTGTAATCAAATTGCTGAAAGGCAATGATAATGGAAGAATATTAAAACCGCAAAAGAGAAGCTGCTCATTCCATAAAAACATTTTCGATAAGATTAACAGCTGGTATATCCTTAAAAACCACGAAAGCCAGAAGACAATAATGTAATATATTAAAACTCCTTAAAGAAAAAGACCATTAAGCAAAAATTTTATACCTGCAAAATTATCCTTCCAAAATTAAGGACAATTAAGACATTCTCAAATAATACAAAATTGAGAAACTGTGTCACTAGCTGAATTGACTGATAAGAAATATAAATGAAGTCCTTACAGTTAAGTAAAATGACACTAGAAAATAAGTTAAATACACATAAGTGAGAAAATAAAGAGTATTTTAAAGGCAACTTCATAGGTAAGCAAATACAAAATAAAGAATAAATGTATTTTTGTAACTGTTTTCCAATTATGTTTTAAAAAGATAACTGTATAAAGCAAGAATTATGAATCTGTATTGATAAGCATAAGAATAAATTAAGGATGTAATTTGTATTGCAATAACAGCATAAAGGAAGGAGGAAATGGATTTACATTTAAAAGTTTTGCATATTATTGAAATTAAGTTGGTATTAAATATAGATTACTTTAATAAAAGAAAGGAGTAATATTTGACTAGGGAAATATGAAGACTAAGAAATATAAACAAATAGCAAAATGTTCAGATGTAAATCTACCTAAAAGTAATAACATTAAATATGAATGGGCTAAACACTTCAAGTAAAATGCAGACATAAGCAATATGGATTCAACTATATCATCTGACTCTATGCAGCTCCCCCCACCACAAAACCACTTTGGATTTAAAGACACAATAGCTTGAAAGTAAATGAGTGGAAAATTATATCTTGGAAAGAGTGGATTTATTTATATCAGGTAGCATAGGCTATTTGGCAAATGAACAAAAGTGTTAGTTACTAGCAATAAAGGAAAATATTTAGCAATAATAAGTCCATCAAAAATATTTTCAATGTATATGCACCTAATAACAGAGCCCCAAAATACATAAAGTAAAAGCTGATGAAATTTTAAAGAGAAATATACAAATCAACAATAAGAGTTGGTAACTTAACACCCTAATTTCAATAATGGGTAGGACAAGAAAACAGAAGATCAGCAAGGAAATAGAAGACTTGTACAACATTACAACTAAGTAAACATAACCAACATATACGGAATACTTTACTCAACAATAGCCGAATGCACATTCCTCTCAAGTACACATGGAACATTCTCCAGGATAGACAATATGTTAGGCCACAAAGAATGTCTCAATTAATGTAAAAGGGTAATATAAAACAAAGTGTGTCCTTCAACCACATTGAAATAAAACGAAAACTCAATAACAAAAGAAATGTGGAAATATACAGATATGTGAAAATTAAATAACAGCTCCCTAAATAAATAATGGATCAAATAAGAAAGCATGGTTGTCATTAGATAAATACCTTATAATTTTTTTAATGTTTATTTATTTATTTTGAGAGTGGGGAGAGGGGGACAGAAAGAGGGGGAGAGAGAATCTCAAGCAAGCTCTGCACTGTTGGTACAGAGCCTGGCATGGGGCTCAATCTCAGAAACCATGAGTGAGATCACGACCTGGGCCGAAATCAAGAGTCCGGTGCTGAACTGACTGAGCCACCCAGACCCCTAGATAAGAATTTTAATATGAGTGAAAACCAAAACACAAGATACCAGACATATGGGATACAGCGAAAGAAATGCTTGGAAATTTACCACCATAAATGACAATTTTTAAAAATATCTATAATGAATTAGTAACCTATGCTTTCACATTTAGCTAAAAAAAACTGATAAAATGAACAATATTGAAAAATGTCTAGAAAATTCATAATAAATTTTAAAAGAATTTCTTTATAAAAATTAAAAAATAATAAATATGAAATCAGAATTTAGTATCTAGCTATAATATTAAAATTTTTTCAACATGATTTACTTTGTATCCTTACAGAGGTTTAAATTACTCAGATTGTTGCATGAAAAGGAAACAATTTAAAAATTTTTAAAAAGTAAACAATGTTATATAGAGAATTGGTAAAATAAATTATTGTTTCAATTATGGAAATTTATTAGAAGTTAAGACAAAGGATTAAGAAATATATTTTGTAAAGGTTAAAGGTCTTCATTTAAGCCACCAAACAACTTATAATTGAATATCTTTATAAAAATATCAAAGATTAATTATGTGAAGTGAGACATTGCTCAATTAATGCTTCACATAAATTTTGTCTCCCAAAGCATCCACATTAAAAATAAAATGCTGTCAACTAATAGTCCAAAAAAATGTCAAAGTTGTTGGTTCTAAATAGTTTTTAAAAATATATATTTAAATATAAATTTTCTTTCTATTGCTAAAGATTTCAAGTCAAAAATCTGAATGTAGGAATATTTTTTAAAAAGAAATTAATGTTGGGGTGCCTGGGTGGCTCAGTCAGTTAAGCGTCTGACTTCAGCATAGATCATGATCTGTTTCATGAGTGTGAGCCCTGCATTGGGCTCTGTGCTGACAGCTCAGAGCCTGGAGCCTGCTTCAGATTCTGTGTCTCCCTCTCTCTCTGCCCCTCCCCCCACTCATGTTCTGTATTTCTCTGTCTCAAAAATAAATAAACATTAAAAATTATTAAAAAATGAATAAATGTTAAAAAATTTAAAAAAAAAATTAATGTTTCCTTTAATGACTCATATAACTGAATGATATATGTTGGAAGTACTTGTGCTCTATTTTCTGTAGCAGACTCTACAAAAAATATCATGGATACTGTTGTTATTATCATTCAGTATATATGTATATATAGTATTGATCATGGCCACCTATGGTACTGGTGATAAAAATAGAAAACATTGAATTGAATCATTTAATGTTCTTTGTCATACTCACTGGTTATGCTCTGGAAAAGTAATCAAAGATACTACTGTTAACATTTGTTCAAGTTTATCCTGAAAGAGAAGGAATGCATGCAAGGAAATATTCAATAAACAAAGAAAAAGAAAAGGGTGATATGATTTACTTTTGCTCCATTATTTCAACCTGCTTATGAATAAGCTAAATATAAAACTGAAGAAAAGGAAAAACTTATGTGACTAGACTTGACAGGTATGAAAATTTATGTGGAAATTAAAAAAAATTATATTACAAAAATATAGAAGCTACATTCTTCTAACTTGAATAAATATTCACAAGATTTTAATTCTAATCAATAGTTTTCTGTAAATTGGCTGCAGACTAAAAGAAAATTTTGAAGGACATAGTGATATTCAAAAGTTAAAATTACTTTTCAATTTATTGAACATACCTTTGAATTTGATGTTAATAAAAGAGTGGACAAAGGGGATAGTAAATTTTATTATCTTGGACAAATATAACATTTAATTATTAAAATAAATTAATTTTTACTGTTCATTTCTGTTATTAGGTGGCCAATGAAATTGAGTGCACAAATTGATATTAAGTATAAAGCACATACCAATTTTCAAAAACTTAGTACTATAAAAATGTAAGCTATCTCACTATTAATTTTATGTTGACCACAGGTAGAATAACATTATTTTGGACATATATATGTTCATTTATTTATTTTGAGAGTGAGAGAGAGCAAAGAAGGGTCAGAGAGAGAGAGAGAGAGAGAGAGAAAGAGAGAGAGAGAGAAAGAGGAGAGAGAGAGAATCCCAAGCAGGCTCTGCATTGTCAACATGGAGCCTGACTCAGGACTCAATCTCATAAATCATGAGACCATGACATGAGCCAAAATCAAGAGTCTGACCTAGTCACTTAGGCTCTCATAAGTAAAATATGTTGTTAATATGAATTTCATTTGTTTCTTTCTATTTATTTTTATTGTAGCATCTAGAAAAGTTAATATTATAAATGTGCCCTGCAGTATATTCCTATTGCATAGCATTGATATATAAAATACAATTCTTTTATTTTCCAAAAATTATTGCCCTGGTATTGATTTTCATCTTACTCAAGTATCATTCATGCCTTCAATATTCCTTAAGGATTGTCAGTGATACTTTGGTAAATTCCTTCATACATGGACAACCAGCTGGAACCAGAGACAGAAATTATTTAAAATAGTTGAATTATTTCATAAGATATTTTCAAGAATTCTCAACTTGTATTACCTCAAAAAGATGTTAATTCTGTTACTTTAAATATTATTCATTACTTTGACAAATAGTAAATCATCAAAATGGAAGTTCACAATTTGTAGTCATTTATTTTTTATAAAACTCCATAAACTGCAATTAGCTTTTCTGTTTTTTTTTTCTTTTTCCTTCTTCCTCTGAGCAGACATTAAAAGCATTTGTTGATAATGTTAACATTCTCCACAAGCCTCTCCCTTTAGACTTCTTGATGCAATTTTTATAAGCTTGTGACTTTCATATTGGTCCTTAGACAATGATATCCCTTCCATTTTGAGATATGTAATTGTTTTGTTTACTTCTGTGGGTTTTAATATAAAGTTTATAAAACACCACATGCAGTATTAAAGAACTCAAATAGTACTCAAAATTGTATGCTGTGAGCTTAAAGGAAAACTCTTGGGTCAGCTATGGGACAGACTTATATTAACTGCCAGGAATACTGTTAGCTAACATCCTCTGATAGCTGTTAGTATCTTCAGGTCTAATATACATTTTCTATAAATTTTATGTTCTATTTTTGAAATCCCTTATCTACCCTGTGATGGTTAGTTTCTGTTTCAACTTGTCTAAGTTGTAGTTCAAACACCAATCTAGTTGTTGTGAAAGAATATTGTACATTTACAGTAAGATTACTCTAAGTAAAGGAGATGACCTTCCATAATGAGTGTTAGGCCATATCCAATACGTTGAAAGAATTAAAGAGTATAAAATAAAGTTTCCCAGATAAGAAGGTCTTCCATAAGATTGAAGCATCAATTCCTGGGTTTCCAGCTCAATGGCCTGCCCTACAGATTTTGGACATGCCAAGCCCAACATCCATATAAGCCAATTTCTTTAAAGAAACATATAATTATATTAATATATATATATATATATGCATATGTATATATGTATATATGTGTATATGTATATACAAATGTTAACATGTATATATATGTATATATAGATATATTTATATATATGTATATATGTGTGTGTATATATACACATATACACACACATATATAATGCTTAAGATAATATGTTTTATAAAATATATCATCTATATCTATATAAATATTTCATATTGGTTGCTTCTCTGGAGAACACTGAATGACATATGCCCCATTAATAATAAAGTTGTTTAATTTGTTCTTTTTTTGGTAAGGAAAGATTAGAACAGAAATATTGATTATCATATAATATTCCATTTATTTGTCATTGAATTTTTTTTTTTCAAAATAATTTTGTTAAGTTGATGCCTTGAAATTCTATGTCTGTTTAAGGTTTATTAGGGGCAGTACTGGGGAGCACCTGGGTGGCTCAATTAGATGAGCATCTGACTCTTGATTTCAGCTCAGGTCATGATCTCACAGTTTGTGAGTTCGAGCCCGCATAGGGCTCCATGCTGACAGCATTGAGCCTGCTTGGGATTCTCTCTCTCCCTCTCTCTCTACCGCCTCCCTCAAATAAATGAATAAACATTTTTAAAAATAGCAGTGCTGGGGCGCCTGGGTGGCTCAGTCAGTTAAGCGGCCGACTTCGGCTCAGGTCATGATCTCGAGGTCCATGAGTTTGAGCCCTGCGTCGGGCTCTGTGCTGACAGCTCAGAGCCTGGAGCCTGTTTCGGATTCTGTGTCTCCCTCTCTCTCTGACCCTCCCCCGTTCATGCTCTGTCTCTCTCTGTCTCAAAAATAAATAAACGTTAAAAAAAAATTAAAAATAAAATAAAAATAGCAGTGCTTGAAAAAATGTCCTATTAGAGCCACAAATAATTTATTTTCAAAAGTTCTCTAAAAACTCCTTTGTATAACAGTGTTTATTTGTAAAGAGGTAAATCTATGTACCCCTATGCTCTGTACCAATACCATAATTTGGTACTCTTTTTTTTAAATTATTGAATTCATCGTTCATATTTTGCCATTGAAATATATAACGTTATCTCACACTTCATTGTCTTAAGTATTCAAATAGGAAATTACTATTGTCTCAATCAAGAATATGGTGAAGCCCACCCACCATCTCAAGATTTGGCATGCTAAAATTTCAAAATGCAATTCAGACTCTTCGTTCAAGCATGAGTTTCTCTCTAGATGTTTAGCATGATGCATGGAACACAGAGTAGTGGGATATTTGCATCTGCATATTTTTTTGTGTTCTATTTATTATTTATTTATTTATTTATTTATTTATGTATTTATGTATTTATTTATTTATTTATGTTTTAGAGGCAGCTGGCAACAATGTTCTACTAGCAGAAGATAACAAATAATTGATATTCAAAGAGTAAGTGAAAAATAAGTATGAATTCAACATAAAGTATGATTTAAAAAGTATATACCAAGTATAACTTAATGTAGAAAATTTTTGCAACTGTTTGAAATTCTGACTGAACATGGGAGGTGAGGCTCAAAATGGGAGAAAACTCTGAGGTGAAGGGACTCTGGAACTTTGCAATTAATAGGCTGAGGTGGAGTGGGATCTAGCTTGGGGTTGATCCTCATTAGCACAGATTTAGGGAGGTAAGGTGCTATTTCTGCCATGTGATAGGAAAAAGAAGGCCAGGCAGCTCTGAATTTAAGATAGATGTGAGTGAGTCATCAAGGTTTATTTTCTGGGGGAGACATTGAAGTTGTTTGGTAGTAAATATTAACTCATTAAAGTTGGGGTACTCAAACTCTGCATGTTTCAAAGAAATGACTAGTCGTCTTCTGTGAGATTAACTCTGAACCCTTGGAAAATAATCTGGTCAGATAAGAGTGCCTTTATATACTTGGGGCACCTGGATGGCTCAGCTGGTTAAGGTCCGACTTCAGGTCAGGTCATGATCTCATGGTTCCTAGGTTCAAGTCCTGCACTGGGCTCTGGGCTGACAGCACAGAGCCTGGAGCCTGCTTTGGATTCTGTGTTGCCCTCTCCATCTGCCCCTCCCCTGCTTTCTTTCTCTCTCTCAAAAATAAATAAACATTATTTTTTTTTAATAAAAAAAAAGAGTGTCTTTATTTACCTGAGGCCTTGGACCACACATCAGATAGTTTATATTAAATACTGTTATTTAGAGTGAATATCTGTTTTTGAACACCTATTTTTGCTCACCCACACTGTATCAGTTTGACCTCTGTGGGATAGTGGGCTGGAAAATAGTAGCTAAAGTCAGTCATGGAATAATTCATGACTATACAACTGATCAACAAATATATGGACACACAGGTTTGAGTAGCTTCCCTTGTTGGCAACACTTTCTAAATATTGACACTTACCATTGCTGAGCAAAGGAAATACATTCCACTGGAGGTTTTTCCTGGACTCAACCCAATTAAGCCTTTCCTTTGTTGATTTCAATCTGTACCCCTCTGCTCTAATAAGCCACAGCTATGAGAATAACAGTTTCCCCTCTCCCCAAGTTCTCTAAGTTTTACCAAATCATCAAACTTGAGGATGATCTTGATGATACACATTGTATCAGTGGCATTGCAATATCCTTAACCTGGAAAATAAGTAAATAATTGAATAAGTAAGGAAAAAAGAAAGAGAAAGAAAGCAAGAAAGAAAAAAAGAAAGAAAGGGAGAAAGAAAGTAAGAAAGCAAACAAGCAAGAATGAAAGAAAGAAGGAAAGAAAGGAAAGAATCTCTGGTTTTACTCAGGTTGTTACCATCATATCCCAACTAATATTGTAATCTATGATATTTTTGTCTCCATATTAAATAAAGAAACTGAAGAACAATGGCAGAAAATCACTTAGCACAAATGACTCATACAACTGGCATGTGACAAAGCAAGGATTTGAAATCATGCTGTGTGATTCTTCTTTGTTATGTTTTTCATATTGTACAACATGTACACAAGAAAATTTAAAAAAAATCATTTTTCTCTTTTGTTCCTTTTCCCTCTTTGTGTTTTTTTTTAATATATGAAATTTACTGTCAAATTGGTTTCCATACAACACCCAGTGCTCATCCCAAAAGGTGCCCTCCTCAATACCCATCACCCACCCTGCCCTCCCTCCCACCCCCCATCAACCCTCAGTTTGTTCTCAGTTTTTAACAGTCTCTTATGCTTTGGCTCTCTCCCACTCTAAACTCTTTTTTTTTTTTTTCCTTCCCCTCCCCCATGGGTTTCTGTTAAGTTTCTCAGGATCCACATAAGAGTGAAACCATATGGTATCTCTCTTTCTCTGTATGGCTTATTTCACTTAGCATCACACTCTCCAGTTCCACCCACGTTGCTACAAAAGGCCATATTTCATTCTTTCTCATTGCCACGTAGTATTCCATTGTGTATATAAACCACAATTTCTTTATCCGTTCATCAGTTGGACATTTAGGCTCTTTCCATAATTTGGCTATTGTTGAGAGTGCTGCTATAAACATTGGGGTACAAGTGCCCCTATGCATCAGTACTCCTGTATCCCTTGGATAAATTCCTAGCAGTGCTATTGCTGGGTCATAGGGTAGGTCTATTTTTAATTTTCTGAGGAACCTCCACACTGCTTTCCAGAGCGGCTGCGCCAATTTGCATTCCCACCAACAGTGCAAGAGGGTTCCTGTTTCTCCACATCCTCTCCAGCATCTATAGTCTCCTGATTTGTTCATTTTGGCCACTCTGACTGGCGTGAGGTGATATCTGAGTGTGGTTTTGATTTGTATTTCCCATCCCGTTGGTTGCCTTTTAGTTTTGTTGGTAGTTTCATTTGCTGTGCAGAAGCTTTTTATCTTCATAAGGTCCCAGTAATTCACTTTTGCTTTTAATTCCCTTGCCTTTGGGGATGTGCCAAGTAAGAGATTGCTACGGCTGAGGTCAGAGAGGTCTTTTCCTGCTTTCTCCTCTAAGGTTTTGATGGTTTCCTGTCTCACATTCAGGTCCTTTATCCATTTTGAGTTTATTTTTGTGAATGGTGTGAGAAAGTGGTCGAGTTCAACCTTCTGCATGTTGCTTCCCAGTTCTCCCAGCACCATTTGTTAAAGAGACTGTCTTTTTTCCATTGGATATTCTTTCTTGCTTTGTCAAAGATTAGTTGACCATACGTTTGTGGGTCTAGTTCTGGGGTTTCTATTCTATTCCATTGGTCTAGGTGTCTGTTTTTGTGACAATACCATGCTGTCTTGATGATGACAGCTTTGTAGTAGAGGCTAAAGTCTGGGATTGTGATGCCTCCTGCTTTGGTCTTCTTCTTCAAAATTACTTTGGCTATTCAGGGCCTTTTGTGGTTCCATATGAATTTTAGGATTGCTTGTTCTAGTTTCGAGAAGAATGCTGGTGCAATTTTGATTGGGATTGCATTGAATGTGTAGATAGCTTTGGGTAGTATTGACATTTTGGCAATATTTATTCTTCCAATCCATGAGCAGGGAATGTCTTTCCATTTCTTTATATCTTCTTCAATTACCTGCATAAGCTTTCTATAGTTTTCAGCATACTGATCTTTTACATCTTTGGTTAGATTTATTCCTAGGTATTTTATGCTTCTTGGTGCAATTGTGAATGGGATCAGTTTCTTTATTTGTCTTTCTGTTACTTCATTGTTAGTGTATAAGAATGCAACTGATTTCTGTACATTAGGTTTGTATCCTGCAACTTTGCTGAATTCATGTATCAGTTCTAGCAGACTTTTGGTGGAGTCTATCGGATTTTCCATGTATAATATCATGTCATCTGCAAAAAGCGAAAGCTTGACTTCATCTTTGCCAATTTTGATGCCTTTGATTTCCTTTTGTTGTCTGATTGCTGATGCTAGCACTTCCAGCACTATGTTAAACAACAGCGGTGAGAGTGGGCATCCCTGTCGTGTTCCTGATCTCAGGGAAAAAGCTCTCAGTTTTTCCCCATTGAGGATGATGTTAGCTGTGGGCTTTTCATAAGTGGCTTTTATGATCTTTAAGTATGTTCCTTCTATCCCGACTTTCTCAAGGGTTTTTATTAAGAAAGGGTGCTGGATTTTGTCAAAGGCCTTTTCTGCATCGATCGACAGGATCATATGGTTCTTCTCTTTTTTTTTGTTAATGTGATGTATCACGTTGATCGTTTTGCGAATGTTGAACCAGCCCTGCATCCCAGGAATGAATCCCACTTGATCATGGTGAATAATTCTTTTTATATGCTGTTGAATTCGATTTGCTAGTATCTTATTGAGAATTTTTGCATCCATATTCATCAGGGATATTGGCCTGTAGTTCTCTTTTTTTACTGGGTCTCTGTCTGGTTTAGGAATCAAAGTAATACTGGCTTCATAGAATGAGTCTGGAAGTTTTCCTTCCCTTTCTATTTCTTTGAATAGCTTGAGAAGGATAGGTATTATCTCTGTTTTAAACGTCTGGTAGAACTCCCCTGGGAGGCCATCTGGTCCTGGACTCTTATTTGTTGGGAGATTTTTGATAACCGATTCAATTTCTTTGCTGGTTATGGGTCTGTTCAAGCTTTCTATTTCCTCCTGATTGAGTTTTGGAAGAGTGTGGATGTTTAGGAATTTGTCAATTTCTTCCAGGTTGTCCAATTTTTTGGCATATAATTTTTCATAGTATTCCCTGATAATTGTTTGTATCTCTGAGGGATTGGTTGTAATCATTCCATTTTCATTCATGATTTTATCTATTTGGGTCATCTCCCTTTTCTTTTTGAGAAGCCTGGCTAGAGGTTTATCAATTTTGTTTATTTTTTCAAAAAACCAACTCTTGGTTTCGTTGATCTGCTCTACAGTTTTTTTAGATTTTATATTGTTTATTTCTGCTCTGATCTTTATGATTTCTCTTCTTCTGCTGGGTTTGGCGTGTCTTTGCTGTTCTGCTTCTATTTCCTTTAGGTGTGCTGTTAGATTTTGTATTTGAGATTTTTCTTGTTTCTTGAGATAGGCCTGGATTGCAATGTATTTTCTTCTCAGGACTGCCTTCGCTGCATCCCAAAGCGTTTGGATTGTTGTATTTTCATTTTCGTTTGTTTCCATATATTTTTTAATTTCTTCTCTAATTGCCTGGTTGACCCACTCATTCGTTAGTAGGGTGTTCTTTAACCTCCATGCTTTTGGAGGTTTTCCAGACTTTTCCTGTGGTTGATTTCAAGCTTCATAGCATTGTGGTCTGAAAGTATGCATGGTATAATTTCAATTCTTGTAAACTTATGAAGGGCTGTTTTGTGACCCAGTATATGATCTATCTTGGAGAATGTTCCATGTGCACCCGAGAAGAAAGTATATTCTGTTGCTTTGGGATGCAGAGTTCTAAATATATCTGTCAAGTCCATCTGATCCAATGTATCATTCAGGGCCCTTGTTTCTTTATTGACTGTGTGTCTAGATGATCTATCCATTTCTGTAAGTGGGGTGTTAAAGTCCCCTGCAATGACCACATTCTTATCAATAAAGTTGCTTATGTTTATGAGTAATTGTTTTATATATCTGGGGGCTCCAGTATTCGATGCATAGACATTTATAATTGTTAGCTCTTCCTGATGGATAGACCCTGTAATTATTATATAATGCCCTTCTTCATCTCTTGTTACAGCGTTTAATTTAAAGTCTAGTTTGTCTGATATCAGTATGGCTACTCCAGCTTTCTTTTGGCTTCCAGTAGCACGATAAATAGTTCTCCATCCCCTCACTCTCAATCTAAAGGTGTCCTCAGATCTCACATGAGTCTCTTGTAGACAGCAAATAGATGGGTCTTGTTTTTTTATCCATTCTGATACCCTATGTCTTTTGGTTGGCGCATTTAATCCATTTACATTCAGTGTTATTATAGAAAGATACGGGTTTAGAGTCATTGTGATGTCTGTATGTTTTATGTTTGTAGCGATGTCTCTGGTACTTTGTCTCACAGGATCCCCCTTAGGATCTCTTGTAGGACTGGTTTAGTGGTGACAAATTCCTTCAGTTTTTGTTTGTTTGGGAAGACCTTTATCTCTCCTTCTATTCTAAATGACAGACTTGTTGGATAAAGGATTCTCGGCTGCATATTTTTTCTGTTCATCACATTGTAGATCTCCTGCCATTCCTTTCTGACCTTCCAAGTTTCAGTAGAGAGATCAGTCACGAGTCTTATAGGTCTCCCTTTATATGTGAGGGCACGTTTATCCCTTGTTGCTTTCAGAATTTTCTCTTTATCCTTGTGTTTTGCCAGTTTCACTATGATATGTCGTGCAGAAGATCGATTCAAGTTACGTCTGAAGGGAGTTCTCTGTGCCTCTTGGATTTCAATGCCTTTTTCCTTCCCCAGTTCAGGGAAGTTCTCAGCTATAATTTCTTCAAGTACCCCTTCAGCACCTTTCCCTCTCTCTTCCTCCTCTGGGATACCAATTATGCCTATATTATTTCTTTTTAGTGTATCACTTAGTTCTCTAATTTTTCCCTCATACTCCTGGATTTTTTTATCTCTCTTTCTCTCAGCTTCCTCTTTTTCCATAACTTTATCTTCTAGTTCACCTATTCTCTCCTCTGCCTCTTCAATGCGAGCTGTTGTCGTTTCCATTTTGTTTTGCATTTCGTTTAAAGCGCTTTTCAGCTCCTCGTGACTGTTCCTTAGTCCCTCGATCTCTGTGGCAAGAGATTCTCTGGTGTCCTCTATACTGTTTTCAAGCCCAGCGATTAATTTTATGACTATTATTCTAAATTCACTTTCTGTTATATTATTTAAATCCTTTTTGATCAGTTCATTAGCTGTTGTTATTTCCTGGAGATTCTTCTGAGGGGAATTCTTCTGTTTGGTCATTTTGTATAGTCCCTGGAGTGGTGAGGACCTGCAGGCACTTCCCCCGTGCTGTGGTGTATAACTGGAGTTGGTGGGCGGGGCCGCAGTCTGACCTGGTGTCTGCCCCCAGCCCACTGCTGGGGCCACAGTCAGACTGGTGTGTGCCTTCTCTTCCCCTCTCCTAGGTGCGGGATTCACTGTGGGGTGGCGTGGCCCGTCTGGGCTACTTGCACACTGCCAGGCTTGTGGTGCTGGGGATCTGGCGTATTAGCTGGGGTGGGTAGGCAAGGTGCACGGGGGCTGGAGGGGCAGGCTTAGCTCGCTTCTCCTTAGGTGATCCACTTCAGGAGGGGCCCTGTGGTAGCGGGAGGGAGTCAGATCCGCTGCCGGAGGTTTGGCTCCACAGAAGCACAGAGTTGGGTGTTTGTCGGAGCGAGCAAGTTCCCTGGCAGGAACTGATTCTCTTTGGGATTTTGGCTGGGGGATGGGCGGGGGAGATGGCGCTGGTGAGCGCCTTTGTTCCCCGCCAGACTGAGCTCTGTCATCCGGGGGCTCAGCAGCTCTCCCTCCCTTTGTCCTCCAGCCTTCCTGCTTTCTGAGCAGAGCTGTTAACTTCTGACCTCCCAGACGCTAAGTCGTGTTTGCTGTCGGAACACAGTCCATCCGGCCCCTCTGCTTTTGCCAGCCAGACTCGGGGACTCGGCAGGCTGCCCCTCCGCCCCGGCTCCCTCCGGCCAGTCGGTGGAGTGCGCACCGCCTCGCCGCCCTTTCTACCCTCTTCCGTGGGCCTCTCGTCTGCGCTTGGCTCCGGAGACTCCGTTCTGCTAATCGTCTGGCGGTTTTCTGGGTTCTTTAGGCAGGTGTAGGTGGAATCTCAGTGATCAGCAGGACGCGGGGTGAGCCCAGCATCCTCCTATGCCGCCATCTTCCCTCCTGGTCCCCCTCTTTGTGTTTTATAAAATTCTTGTTGTAATGGTAGAACCTCAGTTGTGATTACAGTATCTCACAGTTTGGGGCTGTAATAGAGCTTGCTAAGCTGTTTAATATTGGAAAAGTATGCTACTGTGGAATAGGTATGGTGATGACAGTTGGAGGAATCAGAATCTGAGAATCTAAAGGGACAAAGTTCAATGGGACAAAGTCAAATGGACCAAACTTATTTCAGATGTCCATCTGTTGAAATCTGGGTTGTACAAAAACACAACTCTACAATTGCGCACTGGCCATAGTTTCCAATCTCTGCTCTGGGAAACCAGTAGGGTAGTCAAGGCTTAGGGCAGGGGCAAATACTCCAGGAATATCCATGGTAAAACTTCAAAAGCAGAAATCCAGTGGCTATAGAATTGACTATTGAGAGTGTTCAAAGTACAGACAGAAGAAGAAAGCCACACATGCTATGTTCATCAGTCTCCTTTCTTTTTTGATGTCCTAGGACAAACCAATCCTATTTTCATAATTTATCCACAGAGCAGTAGTAAGTCTCTAAAAACCTCTGATCATATTCTAAAGGTTTATCTATGGCTTAAAGAAGGATAAATTCTATCTGACAAAGTTTGTGCATTTGTAAATGTGAGATTTTGTGCCCCTTTTCATTAGAAGATTATTGAGTGAAATATCAATTGAGTATCATAAGCAGAAAATCTCTCTTTATTTAAGTATTTCAAAGAAGGAAAAGTGGAAAATATTTCTCCACACGATAAAAATGAATAACAAGATAAAAACCAATCTCAATTAATGTGGCAAACTGTATCATCATGAATAACAAACTTTGGCGCTTCCATAGAAGATAAAGAATTAGATTCCATACTCTATTTTTTTCCTCTTGTCTTTTGGCATGAACACACAATGAAGAAGGGGGTTGGAGGGAGTAAAACATTAAAAGGTAAGATTCTACTTAGTCAACCCTGAGCAATCTGAGTTCACTTTAAACTTCCTTTCAGTGACATCCCAGTTCCACATTTTATGAGGACATCAGTTCGTAAGGCCAGTGCTTCTTAGACAATAGGGACCTCAGAGCAGAGACTCATTGAAAGAAAACTAGAACTTGGGAATTTCCTAGATTTTCTGCTCTGCCCACCCATGAGAATCAAACAGTAATGGATCTTACCTGCTGGTTGTGTATGAGATGTATTGAAAGGACTATTGTTTGGCTTTAAAGGCATGACTTTGGAGTCCAAATTTGTACAAGTTAACTTCCTTAGGTTTCAAGATCTTTCATTGAGAGACTGCCAGGCTCTCCAAACTCATTGGTTATTGTGATTATTTACTACAATAATATGGATTAAAACACTTAACATGATAAATCATTGCACACACATAAACCTTGCTATGGTTACTGTAGATATTTTGACCTTGTAACCAAATCTCTGGAGCTCTATAAGTCCATTATCACAAGATTCTATTTCCAATGGATCATTCTTCTCAGTCTCTTCCATGAATATCACTTTGCATCTACCTTTGTCACATGTACTCCTCCTATTTTTCCAGCTTGGAGAACTCACCTGAAAGCAGGTAAGGTGCCACAGGATCTGAATTCTCTCAACAACAGCTGATTAATCTCTTTTCATTCTTTCTTTGTTCCTCTTTTTTTAATATGTCCATGTACTTCTCGGGTTCCAGTATAGCCTAGTGTTGACATGGGAGTGGAAACTGATAGGGAAGAAGGTGTAAGAAAAACATTTGGATAATGTTTGAATAGGGAATTGTAAATTCAGGGATGTGGGGACTCTGACCCCACCAGGCCCTTTTGTCTCTGTTCTGCTTCTTGCTGCAGCATGTATCTTCTCAGCCAGGTGAACAAACTTCTTGTTTTTTTGCAATTTCCCATGAGAGTTACAGCAATATTTCTGCCATTAAATGTGTGAGAGCTAGGCCATAGAAGCTTAAGATCTATTTTTCTGTTTGGAGATCCTGTGGAAGACACTGTCTTGTCCCTCTTGGCTTTCACAGCTCCTCTGAGTAGACTAATTCTGACCACTTTATCCTGGACTGTATCTCTCTCGGATAAAATCACCCCTTAATTTCTATCTTACTACTATTACCGCTGAATGCCTCTCTGCCACCACAGCCTGCTTTTACTGCTGGATTCTGCATCCAATATGATCTATTTTTTACCCCTCCTATTGCTTTTTTCCCTCTACCCCTCCACACATACTCAGTCACTGGAACCTGTTCCCCAACTATAACTCATTTTTCCTCTGGACCTTATTTATTTACCCAATTATTCACTTTCTCAGGATGTCAATTTCTCACCATATTTGACTCACTGCATTGATTCCATTGATCTATTTGACTGTCACCTTACCCACTACTAATGATCTCTACTGTACCCTCACCAGACTATGTTAACTATGACTCAGTCCGACATGATTCCAATACTAATGAACACTCACCCAGAGAGCTCATTTGTAGATAACCCCTGTTGGGTTATCTTTTCTGTCTCAACCATCTCAGATATCAACTATATATGCCTGTGAATGTCCTTCTAGTGGCAGAATTTGTCAAGGACTTGTTATACAACAGCTTTTTTATACAGGGTTCTACTTCAAGGGCTTCTTTCTCTCTGCCCATTGGGTGTTGTTTTCTGGAGATACCTTTAAAAATAAGTCTTGCACCTTATTTTTCCTCAACACTGATGACCAGAAAAAGTGGGCCAAGAGGAAAAATATAAGGATTCAAGTCCATGAATGATGATCTCAATATATTTCAGGCCCTGGTATTTGTCATTGTTGCTGGTGGTGGTGGTATGGTCTCTTTTCTATACAGCCAGAAAACTCTCCATTTCATCTAAGGGGAATATTTCAAAGAAAATGTTTTAATCCAGTTAGAGAAAAGCTATTAGTTCTTAGGTTGGTAATCCTCTGAGGCAGTTGGTATCTTGTTTCTCATAGCTAAGGATATTTACCCTTCCCAAATGTATGTGTTTCTTAAAATTGCAGAGTATTGTCTAATATGTGTGTGCCATGTTTGGCATATAGGTTTAGAGTATCCCAGGGGTTTTAACTTAGTGAAGTTAAGGGATTAACTTCATTGCATATTGAATGCCTGCTTTGGCTTCTAAAAATGACATTAAATAAATCAATTTAATTCCCTTCATTTGCACCTGTGCAGATGTCCTATTCTAAAATGCTTTACTTTTTATGACTTTGTTATCCCAAGTATACACTAACAAAAGAACAACTGAAAAACTACTATAAAAACATCCAAGGACTTTTCAAAGTAAGAACACTTTCAATCAACACATAATCTAAGACATGATGAAATCAGTCTTTGTTTTTACTGTCTCACTACCTTGAATTTTCTAAACCTGTAGAATAAAAATTGGGTAACACAAATATAAAAGGACCAGAAATCCATCCTCCCCACTCAATGCATACAGGAAGGGTAAGAGACAAGTTGGTTAAATTTCATAAAAGTAGGAACTGGGAATTTGGGGGTGACTAGGACCTTTATTTAAAAGAGAAGAAATTTATGACCGTGAATCTCTCAGTAGGGAATAGCAGCCACCTTACATCTAAATCCCTATTTCTTCCTGAGAAAAGCTGGCGAGAGAGGCACTTCACCAATCTCTTAACCTAACCTTATTGAAAATACACAGCAGTTGGGGCACCTGGGTGGATCAGTTAGTTAAGCGTCAGGTCATGATCTCCAAGTAGTGAGTTCGAGCCTTGTGTCCAGCTCTCTGTTGACAGTTCAGAGCCTGGAACCTGCTTCTCATTCTGTGTCTTCCTCTCTCTCTCTGCCCCTCCCCCCACTTACACTTTCACTTTCTCTCTCTCTCTCTCAAAAATAAATAAGCATTAAGATAAAAAAAAATTAAAAAAAGAAAATATACAGCAACCAAGCACTATATATTTTATTTTATTTTACCATAGGGAAATAGGGAACATGCAACTTCAGGGTGTGTGTGTGTGTGTGTGTAGATGATGATTTCTCAGGGAAACTTCTGTGGTTTTAGGTCACGGGTCCTAGGTCTTTGCTCTAAGTCAATAGTGCCTGCTTCTCAATGACCCTGCATGGTCAGAGATAATCCAGGATCTACCTCCAATATATTGATACTGGGATAATAAAATGATGCAGCTGCTTTGGAAAACAGTTTGTAAGGTCTCCAAAAATTTAAACATAGGGTTACCTTACGACCCAGAAATTTCACTCCTAAGTATATACACAAAAATAATGACAACATATGTCTACACATAAATGTGTACAAGGATGTTCATAGCAGAATTTTTCATAATAGCCAAAAATTGGAAATAATCTTATGTCTAACATTTGATGAATGAATGAACAAAAAGTGATGTATGCATTAAGTGGAATCTTATTCAACCATAAAAAGCTGAAGTATTAATACATGCAACATCATGAATAACCTTGAAAACATTATGCTAAAAGAAAAAAGACAAACACAAAAGGCCCCACGTTAATGTTTATCAAAGAATGGGGGAGGAGCAGAGTGTAAAATATGAATACTAATAGTTATGGAGGCTTCTTATTGGTGTGATAAAAATATCTTGGAACTAGGGAATGGTTGCACAATTTTGTGAGCATACTAAATATTCACTGAAGAGTGCATTTTAAAAGTTAACTTCTAATGGCATTTGAAGTATTATATCAATACAAAGTACTGTTCCACACAAAGTTATGAACAATGGCAAAATGTTTCTCAAATTTATGCGGAAGAGATCAGGTTGAAGACTAACAAAACAATACTTTGCATGAATAATCGAAATAAAGTCTTGTTTTATCTCAGTTCAAGACTTATAAAGCTATTTGAAAGAATATATTCTATGAAAATTTACAAATGAATTAGTACAATAGAAAAGATAACTAAAGGGGTGCCTGAGTGGCTCAGTAGGTTAAGCATCCAACTTTGGCTCAGGTCATGATCTCGTGGTCCATGAGTTGGAGCCCCACGTCGGGCTCTGTGCTGACAGCTCTGAGCCTGGAGCCTGCTTCAGATTCTGTGTCCCCATCTCTCTCCGCCCCACCCCTGCTTGTGTTCTGTCTTTCTCTGTCTTTCAAAAATGAATAAACATTAAAAAAATAAAAAAAAAATAAAAGATAACTAAAAACAAGTACAATTGGATCCTTGTTTGGATGGGGAAAAATGAAAAAAAAATATGAGGGAAAAAAATTTTAAATGAATGCATTGAGGAACATTTCTAACTGACTGGGAAAAATACAATTAGGCTTATTTCTGACACTATATGTAAACTAAATTTCTGATAATATAGATCAAATAAAAATACATTGTCAATACACACATATTTTCAAGGCTTAGGTTAAGGAATATTTCTTTTCTTTAATGTATATTTATTTTTTTTGAGAGAGAGCGAGCAAATAGGGAAAGTGCAGAGAGAGGGAAAGAGAGAGAATCCCAAGCAGGCTCCATGTTCTGAGCACAGAGCTTGATGAGGGGCTAGAACCCACAAATGGTGAGATCATCACCTGAGTTGAAACCAAGAGTCAGACGTTTAACTGACTGAGCCACCCAGTCATTCCAGAAATATTTCTTAAATAAAGCATGAGAGAGAACAAAAAAACCATAAAGGAGGATAGTGGTGAATAATAAAGTGAATAAACAATCAACTGTATGGGAAACAAAGAAACAAAATATAGGGATAGATATTTCATAAAATAGGAAAACTGACCAATAAATTAACTCATTGACTAAATGCAAATTTAATAAGAGATACTGTTTTATAACCATTTCTTTGGAAAAATTTTAAAACAATCTATTTGGTTAAGAATGTAAGAAAATCAAATCTCCTTCTAAGAGACATTGCAGCTTGACATTTTGGACACGATTCTGTAATTATAAGGTTGATAATATGCATATTTCCAGGATGCAGATATTCTATATGCAGTTCTTTATCCTAGAAAAATGTTTGCATTTGCCAAAATAAGGCTTACAAAAGCATATATAATAGTAAGCCATTGGAAACAACCATATGATCAGCAAAAGGAGATGAAAAAATATATTGGAATATACATATGTTGGAAATATACAATAGTAATAACTTATAATTAATATATCCACATATAAGAACTGAAAAATATAAGGCTAAATGCGAAAGGCCTGGGTATAATATATATGTATATATGTATGCATATGTGTGTGTTTGTATATATATATATATATATATATATATACACAAACACACTTAAAATATATATAAGCCATTTATGTGGATAGACACACAAAACAATACACTATAATATTTGTAGATATAAACATAATAAAACATACTAAAACATAGAGAATGATATATACCAAAATCATAACAGGAGCTGTTTTGAAGTGGAATAGAAGGAAATAGGTGTGAAATAAAGTGAAACTTTTGGAGCCCAAAAAGATTGTAGAGATAATAAGATAAAATGATAACTTTTGCTAGTTGTGTTTTTTTTCTAATTTCTTTGTATTTTAGGCTTGAATTTTTTTACCTGAAAAATTCACTCAGATTTAGTCAAGTTTTATTCTCCCATATTTCCAGTTCAATTGCACTCCAGCTGTATGATACAAATTAAAAATTAAGTGCTCTGGCATAGTTCTACTTAAAGTTTAAGAAAATTTCTCCTATATTTTGTCTTTATGGTGTGACAATGTGTTAATCATTAATTGAGGCATCCAATAAATTGAAAGAGAAAACAGCAGGAAACCACTCATTTTAGAACATAATCCTTTGATTAGAAGCGGTCATTTCTAAAATTAATCCCATGTGACATCAACTGTTAGCCTCTTTATTTTCTTCTTCTGTAACTTATACTTTATATTCAGAAAGAGTGGGGCTTTCCAGGGGGGAATAAATATTTTATTTATTTGGTGGACTTTTATATTTTGGGAACATAACCCAGAGAGTTAACAGATCAAGGGAGAGGAAAAACAAATGGGTGATGAAACTATAGATTGAAGTTCAATTCTTTTTGGTCTTCCAAAAATTCTCCTCATCGTCTGAAAACTCTAAAGGGAAATTGAAAGCTACTTCTGTTAAACAAGTTTATTGGTCTATTCTGGGTGTCCCTCCCACTGTGGCAGATTATATTCCATGTCTACTGTTACAGAATTTGGTCAACAGAATATTAGCAGATATAATGAAAACAAAAGCTTTAAATATGCTGGCACAATTTTTTGTGTTCAACCTATGTTTGACGGACCTGCTATGGAAAGAGCATGCTCTATAAAGCTACTGTGCTTTCTGCACCTGATCGCTGTGATTGAACCTAGACTCCAGCTACTGCCTCTTTTAATATATTCCATGACAGCTAATGTGCCACATCATAGTTCCAGCGATTGTCTCAAACAAAATATACTTAAGGCTGGATTATAGCACTGTATAATGGCAGAACTTTGCAGAAGTCAGTTCTAGATATAATCATTGATTTTTTTTATATATCTACAATTGTCTCTGACTTATAGTAGGTTGACTAATGATTGTTTCACTTAACTAAGGTGTGAAAGCGATATGCATTCAGTACAAACGATATTTCGCATTTTCAATTTTTATCTTTTTCTGGGCTAGCAATATGTGGTACCCTCCTCTCTCATGATGCTGAGCAACAAGCCACAGCACCCAGGCAGCCACACAATCCCAATGTAAAACACTGAAACACACACAACCATTCTGCATCCATATAACCAATCTATATTTCACGTTTAGTACAGTTTTCAATATATTACATGAGATATTTCATACTGTATTATAATATAAGCTTCATGTGAGATGATTTTGCTCAACTATAAGCTAATGTAAGTGCCCTGAGCACATTTAAGGTAGTCTATGTTAAGCTACCATGTTTGGTGATTTACTTCTATTAAATGTATTTTCAACTTATGATGGGTTTATCAGTAAGTAACCCTTTTGTAAGTCACTGAAAATCTGTATTTGTGTGGGCAGTGACCCAATTACTTGTCTGGGACAATGTATCCCATATCCCTTGCATTTTTTCTGAAAGAGAGTTCAAATACCATTATGCCACTGATAACTGACCCAAACATGCCTTTTTTTCCAATTTATTTTAATTATTTTCTGCCAGGAAACATATTTGCTTAATTCTTCCCCCCACCTATTACATGATCATTAACTATACCTAGCTATTCTAAAATTCCACATAAGGTCAATATTGTCTTTTATAAATCTGTAGACTATCTGGGGAGTCCTGATAATGCTGGGGCAAAGCTATATGTGTTCATTATTTACCATCCTATGAGAATACTACTGAATACAGATAGGTCTGCTTCAGTAATTATGACCAGAAAAATCATACCTAAGACTATATAGATCTTTGTTTAAGTTCCCATTTTGTTAATATCTTCATGTTTATGGCCGAGATAGAGGCACCTGGAGTTGAGACCTTACTTAGTGTCTATTGTAAGACTCTAACCTTCATTTTGCTTTCATAAAAACCCAAATGGAGCACTGACTATTGCATACAGGATACACTAATATTCTTGGAAAGTTTTCATGTTCCTAACCACATTTATTACTATGTCTGAAGATGTAAGATATTGTGGGAGACTACCTGGAAGCTGCTGTGAGGGAGTCGATTCGAAGTCTGAGAAGCTTTAAATGATATTTACACCCAGCCATGTGTGATATCTCACCACTATCAATTGCTGGTCTTGTTATTCAATTGACCAAATCCATGATTACACTTATTTGATAAAATCTTTATACCTATTGAATTAAAAGAGCCCTTACAAATCCAGTCAATGCTTTGCTTCTAGAAACTGGATTTTATGGCTTGTTCCCTATAATTCTCAACTTTCATGCATTCTTTTTCAGGAAAAGTTTACATAGCCACACTAATTTAAGACCAAATATCAACAAGTAAATAATACATACCCTCATTTTGAACTATACTTTTTAGTATAGGCTGGCTGCCTTGAACATGAAAATTTCCAGAACTAAGAGTTCTGGGCATTTTTAATCTTAGAAACTCTTGTTCTTCAGTGTAGTAATTGTCTAGCTTCCTTAATCAGAGTTTCTCCTACAGAGTCTAAGGCTTAACCAGTTTCACACCTTCACTTTCTCTTAAGTGAAACACCTCTTCTTCATATTAGGAAATCTGGCTTAAAAAAATTGTGGATTTATAGCTTTTGCACATTTGCTTTCCAAATGAGGCTATGATTCATCCTATCATGTCCATTTTCCTGAAGTCTCTAAGCTTCTATAAACAACATTGAATCAGACCTCATACCTTTACTGTTGTCTTTGCACACTCTTTTGAGGTCTTTTGAACTATTTATCCATATGTCATTCAGAACCATGTGCATGCATCTATCATTAAATTTTCCTTTTTTAAGACTATTCACCTCTAATTCTAGCATATTTCTCCCAAATTCATCCAGAAAGGTAATCTGTTAGGAGATATGAGGTACATCAATTCTGGATATGGTGGACACATCAATTACTCAAAGAATTACTGCCTGCTTTCTCCATCTTAGGTAGAGCAATTCCATACAAAGAAGTTTTTCTCGCTTTTTTGTGTGCCAAGACCCTAGTGGACAGTCTGATGAAGCCAATTCCATGATTCCCTTCTTACAATATTATTAAAATTACAAAATTACTGACATAGAATTATCAAAATATTTGAAATTATTACACAATAATATACATGATTTTGTACTGACCTATTAAATATCAATTCTAGCTCTGTGTCTAAAAACTGCTGTAGTTTTTCAAAAGTGATTAACATAAATGATAGTTCAAAATATTTAAAACTTGGGAGGAAGATGGCAGCGTAGGAGGATGCTGGGCTCACTGTGTCCTGCTGATTGCTTAGATTCTACCCACATCTGCCTAAATAACCCAGAAAACTGCCAGAAGACTAGCAGAACGGACACTCTGGGGCCAAGTGTAAACAAGAGGCTCACAAAAGAGGGTAGGAAGGGCGGAGAGGCAGTGTGCGCTACATGGACTGGCAGGAGATAACCAGGACTGTGGAGGGACACCCGCCCGGCAGGCAGAGCCCCTGAGTCTGGCTTGCAAAAGTGGAAGGGCCAGACGGAGTGTGTTCTGAAAGTCAGTGGGACTTAACATCTTGAATGTTATAAGTCAACAGCTCTGCTCAGAGAGCAGGAGAGCTAAAGGACAACCAGAGGGAGGATTGTTGAGCTGCGGAGGACAGAGCTCACCTTGGCAAGGAACAAAGGCGCTGGTAAGCACCATCTCCCTCGCCCATCCTCCAGCCAAAATCCCAAAGGGAACCAGTTCCCATCACTGAACTGGCTTGCACCATGCAAACACCCAACACTGTGCTTCTGAGGATCCATGCCTCTGACGGGTCTGCCTCCCTCCCGGTGCCACAGGGCCCCTATTGCAGCAGACCACGGAAGGCAAAGTGAGCTGAGGCTACCCCTCCCGCCCCTGTGCACCTTGCTGATCCACCCTGGCTAATATGCCAGATCCCATGGAAGCAGCACCACAAACTTGGCAGTGTGCAAGTAGCCCAGACAGGGGCCACACCACTCCACAGTGAGTCCTGCCCTGGGAGAGGGGAAGATAAGGTACACACCAGTCTGACTGTGGCCCCAGGGGTGGGCTGGGGACAGACATCAGGTGTGACTGTGGCCCCGCCCACCAACACAAGTTTCTCCAGACAGCACAAGGGAAGTGCCCTGCAGTTTGGACCTACCTCAGGGACTACCCAAAATAACAAAACAGAAGAATTCTCCTCAAAAGAAACTCCAGGAAGTAGCGACAGCTAAGGAACTAATCAAAAACGATTTAAGCAATGTAACAGAAAATGAATTTAAAATAATAGTCATAAAATTAATCACTGGGCTTGAAAAAAGCATAGAGGACAGCAGAGAATCTATTGCCACAGAGATCAAGGGACTAAGAAACAGTCAGGAGGACCTAAAAATTGCTATAAATGAGCCCCAAAATAAAATGGAGGCGACCAAAGCTCGGATTGAAGAGGCAGGGGAGAGAATAGGTGAATTAGAAGATAAAATTATGGAAAAAGAGGAAGCTGAGAAAAAGAAAGATAAAAAAAAATCCACAAGTATGAGGGGGAGAATTAGAGAACTAAGTGATGCAATGAAATGCAATAATATCCGTATAATAGGGATTCCAGAGGAGGAAGAGAAGAGAAAGGGCCTGAAGGTGTACTTGAACAAATCATAGCTGAGAACTTCCCTGATCTGGGGAAGGAAAAAGGCATTGAAATCCAAGAGGCACAGAGAACTCCCTTCAGACGTAACTTGAATCAAACTTCTGCACAATGTATCATAGTGAAACTGGCAAAATACAAGGAAGAAGAGAACATTCTGAAAGCAGCAATGGATAAACACAAAAATATAAGGGGAGACCGATAAGACTAGTGATGGATCTATCTACTGGAACTTGGCAGGCCAGAAAGGAATGGCAGGAAATTTACAATGTGATGAACAGAAAAAATATGCAGCCGAGAATCCTTTATCCAGCAAGTCTGTCATTTAGAATAGAATGAGAGATAAAGGTCTTCCCAAACAAACAAAAACTGAAGGAATTCATCACCACTAAACCAGCCCTACAAGAGATCCTAAGGGGGATCCTGTGAGACAAGGTACCAGAGACATCACTAGAAGCATGAAACCTACAGACATCACAATGACTCTAAACCCATATCTTTCTATAATAACACTGAATGTAAATGGCCTAAATGCGCCAACAAAAAGACACAGGGTAACATAATGGATAAAAAAACAAGACCCATCTATTTGCTGTCTACAAGAGACTCATTTTAGACCTGAGGACACCTTCAGATAGAAAGTGAGGGGATGGAGAACTATCTATCATGCTACTGGAAGTCTAAAGAAAGCTGGAGTGCCATACTGATATCAGACAAACTAGACTTTAAATTAAACGCTGTAACAAGAGATGAAGAAGGGCATTATATAATAATTACAGGGTCTATCCATCAGGAAGAGCTAACAATTGTAAATGTCTATGCACCGAATACGGAGCCCACATATATATAAAACAATTACTCACAAACATAAGCAACCTTATTGATCAGAATGTGGTAATTGCAGGGGACTTTAACACTCCACTTACAGAAATGGATAGACAATCTAGACACACGGACATTAAAGAAACAAGGGCCCTGAATGACACATTGGATCAGATGGACTTGACAGATATATTTAGAACTCTGCATCCCAAAGCAACAGAATATACTTTCTTCTCAAGTGCACATGGAACATTCTCCAAGATAGATCACATACTGGGTCACAAAACAACCCTTCATAAGTATAAAAGAGTTGAGATCATACCAAGCATACTTTCAGACCACAATGCTATGAAACTTGAAATCAACCACAGGAAAAAGTCTGGAAAACCTCCAGAAGTATGAAGGTTAAAGAACACCCTACTAAAGAATGAATGGGTCATTCAGGCAATTAGAGAAGAAATTAAAAAATGTATGAAAATAAATGTAAATGAAAATACAACAGTCCAAACGCTTTGGGATGCAGGGAAGGCAGTCCTGAGAGGAAAATACATTGCAGTCCAGGCGTATCTCAAGAAACAAGAAAAATCCCAAATACAAAATCTAACAGCACACCTAAAGGAAATAGAAGCAGAACAGAAAAGACACCACAAACCCAGCAGAAGAAGAGAATTAATAAAGTTGAGGGCAGAAATAAACAATATAGAATCTAAAAAACTAGTAGAGCAGATCAATGAAACCAAGAGTTGGTTTTTCGAAAAAACAAACAAAATTGATAAACCTCTAGCCAGGCTTCTCCAAAAGAAAAGGGAGATGACCCAAATAGAGAAGATCATGAATGAAAATGGAATTATTACATGAAATATTATAATGGAATTATTATCCCTCAGAAATACAAGCAATTATCAGGGAATGCTATGAAAAATTATATGCCAACAAACTGGACAACCTGGAAGAAATGGACAAATTCCTAAACACCCACACACGTCCAAAACTCAAACAGGAAGAAATAGAAAACTTGAACAGACCCATAACTGGTGAAGAAATTGAATCAGTTATCAAAAATCTCCCAACAAATAAGAGTCCAGGACCAGATGGCCTCCCAGGGGAAGTCTACCAGACATTTAAAGCAGAGATAATACCTATCCTTCTCAAGCTATTCCAAAAAAATAGAAAGGGAAGGAAAACTTCCAGGCTCATTCTATGAAGCCAGCATTGCTTTGATTCCAAATCCAGACAGAGACCAAGAAAAAAAAAAAAAAGAACTACAGGCCAATATCCCTGATGAATATGGATGCAAAAATTCTCAATAAGATACTAAAAAATCGAATTCGACAGCATATAAAAAGAATTATACACCATGATCAACTGGGATTCATTCCTGGGCTGCAGGGCTGGTTCAACATTCACAAATCAACAAATGTGATACATCACATTAATAAAAGAAAAGATAAGAACCATATGATCCTGTCAATTGATAAAGAAAAAGCATTTGAAAAAATTCAGCATCCTTTCTTAACAAAAACCCTCGAAAAAGTCGGGATAGAAGGAACATACTTCAACATCATAAAAGCCATTTATGAAAAGCCCACAACTAATATCATCCTCAATGAGGAAAAACTGAGAGCTTTCCCCCTGAGATCAGGAACACGACAGGGATGCCCACTCTCACCGCTGTTGTTTAACATGGTGTTGGAAGTGCTAGCATCAGCAATCAGACAACAAAAGGAAATCAAAAGCATCAAAATTGGCAAAGATGAAGTCAAGCATTCGCTTTTTGCAGATGACATGATATTATACATGGAAAATCCGATAGACTCCACCAAAAGTCTGCTAGAACTTATACTTGAATTCAGCAAAGTCACAGGATACAAAATCAATGTACAGAAATCAGTTGCATTCTTATACACTAATAATGAAACAACAGAAAGACAAGTAAAGAAACTGATCCCATTCACAATTGCACCAAGAAGCATAAAATACCTAGGAATAAACCTAACCAAAGATGTAAAAGATCTGTATGCTGAAAACTATAGAAAGCTTATGAAGGAAATTGAAGAGGATACAAAGAAATGGAAAAACATTCCATGCTCATGGATTGGAAGAATAAATATTGCCAAAATGTCAATAGTACCCAAAGCTATCTACACATTCAATGCAATCCCAATCAAAATTGCACCAGCATTCTTCTCGAAACTAGAACAAGCAATCCTAAAATTTGTATGGAACCACAAAAGGCCCCGAATAGGCAAAGTAATATTGAAGAAGAAGACCAAAGCAGAAGGCATCACAATCCCAGACTTTAGCCTCTACTACAAAGCTGTAATCATCAAGACAGCATGGTATTGCCACAAAAACAGACACATAGACCAATGGAATACAATAGAAACCCCAGAACTAGTCCCACAAACATATGGCCAACTCATATTTGACAAAGCAGGAAAGAATATCCAATGGAAAAAAGACAGTCTTTTTAACAAATGGTGCTGGGAGAATTGGACAGCAACATGCAGAAGGATGAAACTAGACCACTTTCTTACACCATTCACAAAAACAAACTCAAAATGGATAAACGACCTGAATGTGAGACAGGAAACCATCAAAACCCTAGAGGAGAAAGGAGGAAAAAACCTCTCTGTCCTCAGCCGCAGCAATTTCTTACTTGACACATCCCCAAAGGCAAGGGAATTAAAAGCAAAAATGAACTATTGGGACCTCATGGGGACAAAAAGCTTCTTCACAGCAAAAGAAACAATTAACAAAACTCAAAGGCAAACAATGGAATGGGAAAAGATATTTGCAAATTACATATCGCACAAAGGGCTAGTATCCAAAATGTACAAAGAGTTCACCAAACTCCACACCCAAAAAACAAATAATCCAATGAATAAATGGGCAGAACATATGAATAGACACTTCTCTAAAGAAGACATCTAGATGGCCAACAGGCACATGAAAAGATGCTCAACGTTGCTCCTCATCAGGAAAATACAAATCAAAACCACACTCAGATATCACCTCACACCAGTCAAAGTGGCTAAAATGAACAAATCAGGAGACTATAGATGCTGGAGAGGATGTGGAGAAACAGGAACCCTCTTGCACTGTTGGTGGGAATGAAAACTGGTGCCGCCGCTCTGGAAAACAGTGAGGAGGTTCCTCAAAAAATTAAAAATAGACCTACCCTATGACCCAGCAATAGCACAGCTAGGAATTTACCCAAGGGATACAGGAGTGCTGATGCATAGGTGCACTTGTACTCCAATGTTTATAGCAGCACTCTCAACAATAGCCAAACTATGGAAAGAGCCTAAATGTCCATCAACTGATGAATGGAAAAAGAAATTGTGGTTTATATACACAATGGAATACTACTTGGCAATGAGAAAGAATGAAATTTGGCCTTTTGTAGCAACGTGGATGGAAGTGGAGAGTGTTATGCTAAGTGAAATAAGTCATACAGAGAAAGACAGATACCATATGTTTTCACTCTTATATGGATCCTAAGAAACTTAACAGAAGTCCATGGGGAGGGGAAGAAAAAAAAAGAGGTTAGAGAGGGAGGGAGCCAAAGCATAAGAGACTCTTAAAAACTGAGAACAGGGGCGCCTGGGTGGCTTGGTCGGTTGAGCGTCCTACTTCGGCTCAGGTCATGATCTCAAGGTCTGTGAGTTCGAGCCCCGTGTCGGGCTCTGTGCTGACGGCTTGGAGCCTGGAGCCTGTTTCAGATTCTGTGTCTCCCTTTCTCTCTGCCCCTCCCCTGTTCATGCTCTGTCTCTCTCTGTCTCAAAAATAAATAAATGTTAAAAAAAAAGAAAGAAAAAAAAACAGAACAAACTGAGTGTTGATGGGGGGTGGGAGTGGGGGAGGGTGGGTGATGGGAATTGAGGAGGGCACATTTTGGGATGAGCACTGGGTGTTGCATGGAAACCAATTTGACAATAAACTTCATATTAAAAAGAAATTAAGCAGGTTTTCTTCTAAAAAATATTTACGACTCTAGTGTGATACAAAATATCTGTTAAGTCCTTTAATAAACGTCATGGTATTGTTAATGTTAATATACTGTTATATTAATATGTTAACTATATTCATAATAACAGCAACACTACATCTTAGTTAGAACTTAAGATAAAAATTGTGAAATTTTCCCTTTTCAAGTTTATTAATCCCAAAATTTATTTATGCATGCTTTGGTATTCATGTACAGCTGGTTAGATACTATGCCCCAGAAGTGAGTTTTCCTCAGTCCCAGCTTCTAGCCCAAGTTGTGATTCTACCAATGATTTCTCTGCTCATCTATTCAGATGTTTCCTGAGAGTATATTCAATTTCTGGATGTCAACCTTCAAAAACATAACTGAGTTACTTTTAAAGTTACTAAACTATTACTGGAATAATTTGCACTACTTTTCTCAGTATTTCCCTTACATGATTCCAAACTTTATACCATCATTTGAAATAAGTACCCCAGTCTTTAAAATATCATTCTCCAAATAATTTTACTATGAAGTTTCAATCATTAGCTTTGAGACAATGCTTCTTAATAGCTTTCTGGCTACCAGCTCCTACTGGGGAGTTATTCCAACTAACTCTTTCCCTGAAACATTTGGATACTTATTTTTTTATTACCTCTCTTTAGATAATTGTAATTTTTTCTGACTTGATATTAAAACATCAAGAAAATATCTTTTCTGACCTCTCTAAAAATTAGATCTAGGTGTATCTTATACAATAATTTTCTTTCTTTCTTTGTGGGTTTCGTTTTGTTTTAGTTTTTGCCTTTCCCATAGGTCTAATGTAGGCTTCCTTAATCACAGCATTATTGACATTTTTTTTTTTTTTGCCAGATAATGATCATCATGAGGAGTTGTCTTCAGCATTGTGGGATGTTTAGCATCATCCCTCATTTCTACCCACCAAATGCCAGGAGGCTCCATTTGTGTCGGCCGAGAATATCTCTGGACATTGCTGACTCTCCACTGGGGGAAAAAATCATGCCCAGTGGAGAACCATAGGTCTAAGATGACTTGTGTAAACTTGAGTCTTGATTGAAAAACATCCCTCTCAGGTGCCTGGGTCAGTTAAGCAACTGACTTCAGCTCAGGTCATGATCTCTGAGTTCTGGCCCCATATCTGGCTCTGCATTTACACTGCAAAGCCTACTTCAGATCCTCTGTCTCCTTCTCTCTCTGCCCTTCCCCAGTTCTCTCTCTCTTTTTTTCTCAAAAAATAAATTAACATTAAATAATAATAAGAGGAAGAAGAAGAAGAAGAAGAAGAGGAAGAAAAATACCCTCTATGATATTATTTGTAAGTATATATTTAGTTTGTCTTCTGATGTTTTGAGAGCTAAAATAATTTTTTATAGATCATCCTTCTCTTTTCATTTAGAGAAATCTGTCTTTCTGCTTACTGATGTCATTGCATGGTTTCTTGGCTAGCATTAGGATAAAAGCATCTGGTATCCAAGCTTTCTTTAGATTTTTGGCTCAGCATTTATGATTATTTAATTTAGATTTTTCCTTATCTCTATTCCAAAGGTTTAGATCAATGTGGTAGTGTCTCCAGGATAATTTTTTGTATTCAAGAATATGAACTTCCCGGAAAGATGGCAGAGTAGGAGGACCCTAACCTCACCTCATCCTATAGATACAACTATAGGTAACACTCACATCAGTGTACATAACCCAGAAAATGACCAAAAGAATGGCAGAGCAAACTCCACATCTAATGTAGAAAAGAAGTCACATCAAAGAGGGTAGTAAAGGCAGAGCCATTGTGGGGACCTAAACTCCAGGGTCTGTCTGCCAGAGGGAGGAAGCCAAGGGCATGGAGAAAAAAAAGAAACAGACTACCCCACTTGATAGCCCACATGGGAAAGATGAATACTTATACATTTCTCTTTGAAAACCAGAGGAGCTGAATTTTTGAGTCCTTACAAGAGTGGGACTTAAACCCTGGAACTTTAAAAATCAGTGGGCTGGGCTCTGGGAGACCTGGGAGGGGGTAAGAGGAAACTGGGCCCTACTCTTAAAGAGAAAGCACAACAAACAGGTTATGGAGATAGAGTGTAGAAGCAATAGTTTGAAAACACATGGAGCATATGGGAGGGAGAGTTTTTTAAAATTCTCGGAGTACACTGAGGGACTTTTCCAGAAACAAAGAAGCTCGCAATTTTCTTCTCCCCCCCACCCTCATCCCCCAGGATAAACATACAGTCACCTGCTGGAACCAGAACAGTAGTGGCATTCATTACCTAACTTGCTTACACCTTTCCTTGTCTTCTATATAGCCAGGCCTGCCTCAGTGCCAGCACTGTGGATCCTCTCCCTGAGAAAACTAGTGCAAACCTTACCATCATCACAACTCCTGACTGAGCACTTTGTGGGGCGTTGGTCCTGGTGGCAGCAGCTTCTAATCACCTCACACAAAGAATGTGTGCGCCTTGTTAAAACTGTGTGCCCCATCAGCACAAACTTTGCAGAGTGGCCCAGCTGACTTGGTCTCCAGGGTGGCTGCACATCCTTTGTGGAAGAAGATTTGAGCAACCTTGTTAAAAGTGTGCACCCCACCCACTACTTTCAAGAGAAAGAGACATAGCTGACTTTCATAACATACAGAAACAGGCATTGAGAGTTGGACAAAAAAAGGAGACCAAGGAATATGTCCCAAATGAAAGCAGAGGACAAAATCACAGCAAGAGATAAAAGCAAAATGGATATAAGTAATATTCCTGATGGAAAATTTAAAGAAATTATCATAAAGATACTTACTGAATTTCAGAAAAAAGTAGAGGAAACTAACAAAGAGATAGATAAGAACCAATAAGAGATTAAAAAAACCCACAATAATTGAAATTAAAAATACACAAGATGGAATAAATAGCAAGCTAGGAGAAGCAGAATGAATCAGTGACCTGAAGGACAGAGTAATAGAAAGTAACCAAGCTGAGCAGGTGAGAAGATAAAACTATGCAAAATGAGAATTGACTTAGGGAACTTAGTGACTCCATCAAGCATAATAACATTTGAATTATAGGAATCCCAGAAGAAGAAGAGAGAGAAGAAAGGGCTGAAAATGTATTTGAAGAAATAGTAGCTAAATCTTTCTGAACTTGGGGAAGGAAACTGAAATTTAGATACAGGAAGCACAAGATCCTCCAATGAAATCAACCCCAAAATGTCCACACCAAGACACTGAAAAATAAAGAAGTTTAAAAGTAGCAAGAGAAAATAAAACAGTTACATACAAGGGAAATCCCATAAGACTGTCAGCAGATTTTCAGCAGAAACTTTACAGTACAGAAGGGAATGGTGTGATATATTCAAACTGCTGAATTGGAACAATCTACAGCAAAGAAAACTCTATCCACCATGGCTGTCATTCAGAATAGAAGGAGAGGTAAAAATTTCCTACACACACAAAAGTTAAAGGAGTTCATGACGTTAAACCAGCCCTACAAGAAATGTTAAAGGGGTCTCTGAGTGGAAAGAAAAGTCCATAAGTAAGAGAAAGAAAAATAGGAAGCACAAAAGCAATACAAATCAGTCGAGGGACTCACAAAATGATGTAAAATATGACATCATATACTTAAAATGTGCAGATGAATGGGTAAAGAATGGATTCAAACGTTAGTGATCATCTACTTAACATAGTCTGTGATAAGCAGGGGATATTATATATACAAACCTAATGATAACCACAAGTCAAAAAGCAGTAATATGCAAAACTAAAGATAAAGGAATCCAAGTATATCAATATTATCCAAGTATATTTCACCAACTTATGGTGGGTGATTACTTTGTGCTTAAATGGACTAAATGCTCCAATCAAAAGACATAGGGTGACAGAATGGATAAAAAAAAACAAACAAACAAAAAAAAAAAACAAAAAACAAAAAAAAAAAAACCAAACAATCAAAAAAACCAAGACCCATCTATATGCTGCCTATAAAAGGCTCATTTTAGATCTAAATACAAATGCAGATTGAAGTGAGGGGATAGAGAAATATTTATCATGCAAAGGATGTCAAAAGAAAGCCAAAGCAGCCATACTGCTATCAGACAAAATTAAGTTTAAAACACAGACTATTATGAGTGACAAAGAAAGACACTGTATAATTAAGGGGATAATCCAACAAGAAGACTGACAGTTGTAAATATTTATGCACCCGACATGAAAGCACCCAAATATATGACACAGTTAATAACAAATATAAAGGAAACACTTGATAGTAATACAATAGTAGTAGAAAACTTTAATACACTACTTACATCAATAAACAGGTCATCTAAACAGATGTCAACAAGGACACAGTGGCTTAGAATGACATACTGGGCCAGATGTATTTAATAGGTTCATTCAGAACGTTCCATCCTAAAACAGCAGAATACACATTCTTTTCAAGTACACATGGAATATTATCCAGAATAGATCGTATATTAGGTCATGAATCAATGTTAACAGTTTCAAAAAGATCAAAGTGATACCATGCATCTTTTTCTGATCACAACCATATGAAACTGGAAATCAACCACAGGAAAAATCTGTAAAAAGCACAAATACAAAGAGGTTAAATAGCAAGGTACTAAATAATGAATAGGTCAACCAAGAAATCAAAAAGGAAATAAAAAATACATGGAGACAAATTAAAATGAAAAACACAATGATCCAAAATAATTGGGGTGCAGCAAAAGTGGTTCAAAGTGAGACATTTGTAACAATACAAGCCTATTTCAAGAAGCAAGAAAAATCTCAAATAAACTACCTCCTCTTACAGATAAAGGAGTTAAAACAATAAGAACAAACAAAACCAAAAACTAACAGAAGGAAATATACAATAAATATTAGAGCAGAAATAAACAAACAGACAAGCAAACAAAAAAACAGCAACAATAGAACAGATTAAACAAAGTAGAACCTGCTTCTTTGAAAAGATCAACAAAATTGATAAACCACTAGCCAGACTCACCAAAAAAATAAAAAAGATAAAGAGAGGGAGAGAGAGAGAGACTCCTATAAATAAAATCAGAAATGAAAAAGAGAAATAAAAACCGACACCACAGAAATACAAAGAATTGTAAAAGAATATGTAAAAACAAATGCCAAAAAACTGGACAACCTAGAACAAATGGATATTCCTAGAAACATATAACTACCAAAACTGAATCACAAAGAAAAAGAATATTTGAACATACCCATTACTGGTAATGAAATTGAATCAGTAATCAAAAAACTCTCAACAAAATCCAGGACCAGATAGTTTCACAAGTGAATTCTACTAAACATTAAAGCAGAGTTAATTCCTATTCTTGTCAAATTGGTAAAAAAAAAAAAAAAAAAAAAAAAAGAAATGGAAGGAAAATTTCCAAATTTATCGTATGAGGCCAGCAGTACCTTGATTCCAAAATCAGATAAAAATGCCACAAAAAAGAGAACTATAGGCCAGTATCTCTCATGAACATAAATGAAATTATCCTCAATAAAACATTAGTAAACTGAATGTAAGAATACATTAAAAAAATCATTCACCATGATCAAGTTGGAATTTATTCCTAGAGTGTAAGAGTGGTACAATATTACCAAATCAATGTGCTACATCACATCGATAAGTGAAATGATAAAAATCATATGATAATTTCATTAGATGCAGAAAAAGTCTTTGACAAAGCACAACATCCATTCATGATAAAAACCCTCAACAAAATAGGTTTAGAGGGAATATACCTAAACATAATAGAGGCCTTATATGAAAAACCCACAACTGACAGCACATTCAGTGGGGAAAAACTGTACCCTAACAGGAATAAGGTAAAGAAGTCCACTCTCATCACTTTGATTCAACATAGTACTGGAAGCCCTGGCCACAGCAATTAGACAAAAGAAAGGAATAAAAGCCATTGAAATTGGTAAGAAAGAAGTAAAACTTTCACTACTGGCAGAAGACATGATACTATATACAGAAAACCTGAAAGACTACAAAAAAAAAAAAAACCTGCTAGAAATGACAAATGCATCAGTAAGTTTGTAGGATGCAAAATCAAGGTAGAGAGACCCATTGCATTTCTACACACTAATAATGAAGCAGTAGAAAGAGAAATTAAGAAAACAATCCCATTTAGAATTGTGCCCAAACCATAAAATACCTAGGAATAAGCTGAACAAAAGAGGTGAAAGACCTACACTCTGAAAGCTGTAAAACATTGGTGAAAGAAATTGAAGATGACACAAAGCAATGGAAAGACACTACCTACTTATGGATTGAAAGAACAAATATTGTTAGAGTGTCTATACTACCCAAAGTAATCTATAGATTTAATATAATCCCTATCAAAGACCAACAGCATTTTTCACAGAACTAGAACAAATAATCCTAAGATTTGTATGGAACTACAAAAGACTCCCAAATTGCCAAGTCAATCTTTAAAAAGAAAAATAAAACTGGAGATACCACAATTCCAGTCTTCTAGTTACATTGCAAAGTGGTAGTAATCAAAAGAGTATGGCACTGGCACAAAAATAGACTCACAGATCAATGGAACAGGATAGAAATCCCAGAAATAAACCCACATCTATATGGTCAATTCATCTTTGAAAAAGGAGACATGAATATACAATAGGAAGAAGATAGTCTCTTTGACAAATGGTGTTGGAAAAACTAGTCAGCTACATGCAAAAGAATAAGACTGGACAACCTTCTTATACCACACACACACACACACACACACACACACACACAAACACTCAGATTAAGTACCTAAATGTGATATTTGAAACCATAGAAATCCTAGAAGACAGCACAGGCAGTAATTTCTCTGACATCGGCAATAATAACATCTTTCTAGATATGTCTCCTGATGCAAAAGAAACAAAGGCAAAAGTAAACTATTGGGATTACATCAAAATAAAAATGTTTTACACAGAAAAGGAAACAATCAACAAAACTAAAATACAGCTTGCTTAATGGGAGAAGATATGTGCAAATAATATATCTGATAAAGGTTTTAGTATTCAAAATAATTACAGAACTAATATAGCTCAACACCCAAAAAACAAATGTCCAATTAAAAAATGAGCAGAAGACATCAAGAGACATTTCTCCAAAGAAGACATACAGATGGCAAATTGACACATGAGAAGGTGCTCAATATGGCTCATCATCAAGGGAATGCAAATCAAAACCACAGTGAGGTGAGATACCACCTCATACCTGTTAGAATGGCTAAAATTAAAAAAAAAAAAAAAGAAACATAGGAAAACAACAAGTGTTTGCAAGGATGTTGTGAAAATAGAACCCTCTTGCATTGTTGGTGGAATTGCAAACTGGTTCAGCCACTGTGGAAGGCAGTATGGAGGATACTCAAAAAGTTAAAAATAGATCTACCCTATAATCCAGTAGTTGCACTACTGGGTATTTCCCTAAAGAATACCAAAATTCTATTTTGAAAGAATACATGCACCCTATGTTCATAGCAGCATTATTTACAATAGCAAACTACAGAAACAGCCCAAGTGTCCATTGATAGATGAATGGATAAAGAAAATGTGATATATATTTGGGTGCCTGGGTCGTTCAATCGTTTGAGTGTCCAACTATTGATTTCAGTTAAGGTCATGATTCCAGAGTTGTGGGATCAAGTCCCACATTGGGGTCCATGCTGAGTGTGAAGTCTGTTTAAGATTCTCTCCCTCTCAGGGCATCTGGGTGGCTTAGTCATTTAAGTGTCCGACTTCAGTTCAGGTCATGATCTGATGGCTCATGAGTTCAAGGCCTATTTTGGGCTGTGTGCTGACAGCTCAGAGCCTGAAGCCTGCTTTGGATTCTGTGTCTCCTTCTCTCTCTTCCCCTCCCCAACTCATGCTCTGTCTCTGTCTCTGTTTCTCTCATATATGTATATATATAAAATATTATTATATATAATATATATTATATATAATAATATATTATACATATAATATATATATTATTTTATATATATATAAAATAAGTAAACATTAAAATATTTTTTAAAAAGATTCTCTCTCTCCCTCTGCCCTTCTCCCCTGCTTGTGCTCTCTTTCTCTCTAAAATAAAATAAAATTTAAAAAGAAGTTATGGTATATATATATATATATATATATATATATATATATGAGAAATATTTTTCATATATATATGAAGAAATATTTTTCATATATATATATATATATATGAAGAAATATTTTTCATCCATAAAAAGAATGAAATCTTGCCATTTGCAACTACATGGATGGATCTATAGAGTATAATGGTAAACAAAATAATCCAGTCAGAGGAAGACAAATGTTATATGATTTTACTCATATATGAAATTTAAGAATCAAAACAAACATACACAGGAAAAAGAAAATTCAAACAAACTAAAAAACAGACTCTTACCTATACAGAACAAACAAGTGGTTACCAGAGGGGAGGTGGGTGCATGGGTGGGATATGTAAAGAGAGTTAAGAGTATACTTTAAAAAAAATTAATGTTTCTTTATTATTGAGAGACAGAGAGACACAGAACGTGAGCAGGGGAGGGGAAGAGAGGGAGAAACACAGAATCTGAAGCAGGCTGTAGCCTCTGAGCTGTCAGCACAGAGTCCAATGCGGGGCTTGAACTCACAAACCATGAGATCATGACCTGAGCTGAATGAAGTAGGATGTTTAACTGAGCCACCCAGGCGCCCCAAGGGTATACTTTTCTTGATGAGAGCTGAGTAATATATGGAATTGTTGCATCACTATATTGTACACCCGAAACAAATATAGCACTGTATGTTAACTACACTGTAATTAAAAAAAAAAAAAAGAAGAATTTCTGTGAAATTTCTGAGGATAAAGTGACATCCATATCTCCAATGTTCACAAGTATGAATAGCACTTTGTGGAAAATAAAGCTATAGAAGGAATACAAATAAAGCCTAGCCACTTAATTTCTGGACTTTTCCCTTTATCTAGATAAAGTTCAGGATTTACAATTCCGGATTTGCAATTGGCCAGTAGATCTGCCTCAGAAACATAACAGTGATTAAGTAAAATTATGTTATCCAGTAATGTTTATAAAGCCTATAGAGAGAAGATGTTCTAAATTGGATGTTACAAAGATCTGAATAAAAATGTCAATATTAAAGATGTACCTGGCCAACTTGATGTACTCCAAAGCCCAAAGTCATGTGCCCCGACCCAAAGCAATAAAAAAAAAAAAAAAAAAAAAAATTGTTTCCCAAATTCTATTCACAAGGTCAAGTTTCAAAGTTTCCAGTCATTATGCCAAGTCTTATGGTTTTACAATTCCAATAAGTAGTAGTTCTCTGGTAGGCAAGGACTAAAATGGTCCCCAGTGATTCCCATATCCTGAAATTTGTGCCTATCTGTGATTCCCTCTTCTTCAGTATGTGCTGGGCTCAGTGCCCTCCCATTCTAATGAACAGAGTACTCTAACAGTGCTAGGTTGCACTTCTGAGAAAAGGTTGCAAAGGGCTTGTAGCTCTTCTCTGGGGCATTCTATCTCACACGTTTTCTCCCTCAGAGCCTTTGTTTGGTTCAAGAATTAACTGTGTGTGATCTTCAAAGTCTTTCCTGCCACTGGTATCCCATCACTGGTACCGTATCAAGTGTACATACCACAGGGACTTACATCATTGGAATTTTTATCTTCCCATTTTGTTTAAAAATTAAGACTTACACCACAGTCTACCCTCCACTGATTATGTCACATTCGCCTCTATTGTGACTACAAATGAAAATGATTTCTTTCATCGTATCAGCCTATCTGAACACTCCTTTCAAATACCAACTCATATCCCACCTTACTAATGAAGACTCCCTCACAGGGACTTTTCCCTTTTTTGCCCTCCGCAGAGCGTTCAAGTATGTCATCTTGTTCACCACTTATTTCATTTATTTTCCTTGTGTCACCTGTCTTCGCATCTTATATTCTTTTGTGTCCTCAGTAGTCCAGGAAAAAGTGATCTTAATCCTTTTGCTCACTCAGCAACATTTATTGAAAGCCTACTCTGTATTTGGCTCGGGGTTTACAAATATGAAAGAAAACTTAAAAAGGCATTGGCATTGTCCTCAAGGAGCCTAAGTACCAGCACTAGATATGCCGTAGGTATACAACATATATACTTATTAATACGTGCTTTGTTTTAAACTACAGAACTTTCCAAAGACATCAGATAATTGACATCAAAATTCATTTTGCTGTTACAGAAATATTGAAGACTCTCAGGTACATCAGAACATAAATAATGAACAGGCAGATTGAGGTTGTTTCTTCATAGTGACTGGGCTTTGATCTTTATTACCTCTCCAGACATTTCTCATTTTTCATTTTCCACTTTCATTTTCCCATGGATTTCTCATTGCCTCTAATTATCTTGTCCTTTTGCACCTCTTTGTCTTTTTCCTGTTCTATGTTTTAACAGATGATAACACTAAGCATGGCAACTTAATTTATGCACTTAGAGGGCTCTTAAGATAGTTGTGATTCTGATCACGATTCGGTCTTTTTGGAATTTGGCCATTTAAAAATTTTTGATGGTTTTATTTATTCGAAGGAAGTATGGGGTATTTTCTATCTTTAGACAGAAAATAATATCATAGGTGGTTTTTATAGTAGTCTTTCTCTGGCACAAGTTAACATATGATTTGTTAGTCTTTCATTCAATGTCACTTTCTTCATTGAGCTACCATGCCTGTTGTCTGATACATGCAGGCTATTTTCTTATATTGTAAGTAAATGGATGCTTCATTTAAGGATTGTTGTGGCTGTGAGGAGCACAAACCTGATGGCTCCAAAACATAAAGATACATATGTTTTTCTCACTAAACAAGAAGCCTGATAGTGAGTGATGACTAGAACTATTTCAGCAGCTAAAGGAAGACAATCCAAGGTTTCTGAAATTCTATTGACCTTTCTCCCATGTCCTGCTGGGATGCTGTAGCTCTAACTATCCTGTCAAAACTGCAGCAGGAGGAAGGACTGTCTAAAGTAAGAGAAATGTTTTAATCTTAATCTTTTCTAAATCAGGAAAAAAAATGAATGGATGAATATACATACGTAATAATGAATGAATCATGGGTTTTATTTGTCTTTATACCAGCAGAGTTGCAAATCTATATTTTTATCTAGCTTTTTCATTCTTTTTTATGGAAGAAAGTGACCACAAAAGTGAATACTACCTATATCCATGAAAGCCAGGATACAACCTTACAGTTTTGCCTAGGATTGATTGAGGGGTTTCCCAGATATGGTATTTTCAGGGCTAAACTGGGATAATCTCAGGCAAACTGGTATGATTGTTCACTCTAAGGAACTCCTGTCACTGCAGTAAAAGTCAGTTTTAATTGTTAGTTTCTAAAATAAAAGAAAGCAAGGTAGAAGAGTGTAGAAATGAATGTTAAGCAGGAAAACTGTATTTAACATAATTCATGCCTGAACACTCACACACCCATTTTCTCATAAAACATTTTTATATGGATTACACTTACACTCTACCTCCAGAAGAAACAATCGTTAAATCTTATCAATTATGCATATAGGTCTGTATTATTTTCTAAGTTCTGTTGTAGCAAATTACTACAAACTTAGCTATTTTAAAAATATTTATTCCCTGTTTTCTGGTGGTCGGAGTCCAAGTTGGGTTTGGAGGCCTACATTTCTTTTGGAGGCTCTAAGGGGAATCTGTTTTTGTGCCTTTTCCAGCTTTTAGATATTGTTTACATTCCTTGGTTTATAGCCCTTCCTTCATCTTCAAAGGCAGGGTGTAGTGTCTTCCATACTCTCTGACCTCCCCTCTCCCTTTTATAAGGGTCCTTGTGATTACATTGGATCCACGTGAAAAATCCTGGATTTTTCTCGATTGCAAAATTGTTAACTTATTCATACCTTCAAAGTTTCTTTTGAATGTGATGTGACATAGTCACAGGTTCCAGGATTAGGATATGGACATCTATGGGGAGACATTATTTAACCTACCATAGGGACCAAGTCAAGTATTCCTAGGTCAAGTGCAGATTAATCCTGCCTAACAAAAGATCAAAGAAGCAACTCTAAGAAGTCAAAGCCAGGGGCTCTATCAGTTTGATTAATCAAGGGATTAATCCAATGTCAAGGCATGAGCTCCCCAGTTTTCTGGCCCAATGGGATTTCATATTGATTTATGACTACTGTTTATGTCTCTTATGTTCTTTTCTCCAGTTTATTTCTGAACATCTTGTTCAACTTGATATTTTTTTCTGACCTATTCTAAAGTTTATACATTCTATTTAAATCAATGTCTACTCTGCAGAAGACATTTTATTTTGATTCGTGTTTATAGCTTCCTATAATCTGGTAAGGGCTTTCAATATTAAATTCCTTAAGACAGTAATTATACTATTTTCATGCCTTTATTTCACATTGTCATTATCTTGCTATCTGACACTCTTGTTTCTGTTTTACTTCTTTGTCCAACTTATGTTTTTTTTCCTAACTTGCTGTATTATTTTTTATTGAATATCATACATTGTAAGTGATATACTGTAAAGACTAATTGAGGATATGATGATATCTCTCTCGAGGTTTATTCACTCCCTTTACTGATGTAGGAAGGTGACCTGGACCTAGTCTAATACCCTTGTCAACCAGAATTGGGTAAATAAACTAATTATATTGTTTGGAAGTCACAAAAATCTATGTCTACATGAACATATTGTTCTCTCCAGAACTCTCCAATCTCCAATGGGAATTTGAATAATTTATATTTGCTAGGGTTTTCGATTTACATATGGAATCTAGTCTGTGTGTGTAAATATGTATGCATGTATGTGTGTAATTGTCATAAAAAATTAATTCTTAGCTAACCAAGATAGAGTCTATTTGTCTATTTTTAACACTCAGCACTCTTATGCAAATTAAAAGTGTTAGATCCTCATATGATTTGTCCTATAATTTTTGGCTAATATTAAATACCAGCTGTCAAGTGTAATGTATTGTTTCAGATATGCTGGGTAGAGAAAAATGTTATAAGAAATGAGATACCATTAAAAAATTAGTTGGACTTTTACAAAAGGGCAAGAGCATTACATATAAATCGTCAAAGTGCATATCAAGTCATAACTTCTTAGGAAGTCCTTTTTTGTGTTACCAAAGTATTACTTATAGCCTTCTCTTTTATACACTTGGCAGGAATCCCATTATCATAGCCTACGGCAGTCAAAACCATCCTCATGTTATATGTAATTCCTCAGTTTTATCTCTGTGCATCTAAATCTGCAGAACTTTTTATATAATAGTCTATACTTGTTTCTAGAAAAATACTCTAGTCATATATCTCATAATTTGGACAAATGTAATGAATACTATGGAATGACATCTCTGAAAATTTACCAAATTATTTTTTTATCTGTTCTCCTTTCACTAATGAATGAGATTAATTGATAAATAATCCTTTTATCTAATTATACTGGAGATATTTATATAACACTAATTTTCCCCTTTCACATATAACCCCTAATATCTTCATATTATTACACTGATTTTTCCACAGAATTATAAGTATGTCCTTTCTGAATAATTAACGTGATTGCATCTTTACTGAAGACAATGTATTATCAACCTCTAAAGAAAAAAGAAAAAAAAAAACATGCTATAACCAACAACGGCTAACTAATAGCTACTAACATCTATCTAATTTGACTTTCCCAACAACTTGAAGTTCAACATGATTGAGAGCCAAGAAGTAAAAGCACTCTTAACAGGCAAAATAGACACCATTAAATACATGAATTGGCATGTATGAACAAGGTACTCAAGACCTCATAATTAATTATAATAAGAGAAAGCTGATTAAATGGACTTTAGTATACTTGGCTGTCTAGGTCCTACACCACTGGCTGTTATAAATGGCAAAGTTTCAAAAACATGTGAAAGTAAACATAGAGGCTGGATCATTTAATGTTAGGGAATTATCCTGTAATTTGTCTCAGTAGTTTTTAAGAATATTTGAAGTCTACATCCTTCTTTTCCTGCCTGGAATGCCTGTCCCCTTTTTGTCAATATGTGTAAATTAAATTATCTCCCCAAACTCAGTATAGATATCGTATTATGACACATAATTCCCCTGACCTAATCAACCCAACCTAATACAGCATACTTTTCTACTACTTCTATAGTATTATTAGAAAATGTAGGTCTTATTTTAAGCACTAATTTATGTATCTTTTTCTCTCTCTAAACTGAAACCCTGCAGGGCACCTGGGTGGCTTAGTTGGTTAAGCGTCTGACTTCAGCTCATATCATGATCTCACGGTTTGCAAATTGGAGCCCCACATCAGGCTCTGTGCTGACAGCTCAGAGCCTGGAGCGTGCTTCAGATTCTGTGTCTCCCTCTCTTTCTCTGCCCCTCCCCTGCTCTCACTCTATCTCTCTTTCAAAAATAATAAACATTAAAAAAATAAAAAATAAACTGAAACCCTGTGTTTCTTTTATTTTGTTTTAAATATCTTATGTTTTGGAAGTTATGTATAGTCTCACACATAATTTAGAAGGATTATAATAAATTTTCAAATATTTGTTATTAATAGTTTTCCTTGGAAAATACATGCTTTTGATATTTTTGAAAAAGAACATGTATAGACTTAACTGCTAAGTCTTATTTCATAAAGCTATTTAGGTAAAGAAACATGAAGTTGCTGCTCTTACTATGATTTTCATCGACAGGGTTTAGCACATAGAAATTACTACATATATGGCTCCTGAACTTACCATATGGTTGAGCAAATTAGAATAGGAGAAACAGTCAGTTAATAGAGAATTAATAGAGGGGATAATTGGTAGACAGAATTTCATAAAATGCAAGAATATCATTGCATAAATACAATTACATTTATTCAACAAAATACACTTATTCAAAAATTACATTTATTCAACAAAAATAAGCCCAATGTGAACAGTAATAAAATAGTGTTTCTTGAATGACATTTCAGAATGTCATTACCATACCTGCAAAGATTGTTAAATATACACATGCTTGGGCCCCGATATTAGATAAAATTAATCATAATTTCCACAAAGCATATTAATTCTGTATTTTAGGCAGATTTCCCAAATGTTTTTGGAAGTAAAAGCTGATTTGTGAAACTGGAACTTTGTGATGGATATGGTTTTTGGTTCTGAAGCAAAGAAAATCTACTACTCAATCAAATCTTCTGAGCAAACATAAATGTTCCCTATATTATTTGCAGTTAATTAGCTATTATTACTCTTTATTTAATAAAATATTTCCCATAGAAAATAAAAAGGAAAGGGGTGCCTTGGTAGCTCAGTCATTTAAACGTCCAACTTTGGATCAGGTCATGATCTTGCAGTTGGTGAGTTTGAGCCCCACATCAGGCTCTGTACTGACAGCTCAGAGCCTGGAGCCTGTTTGGATTCTGTGTCTCCTCTCTCTGCTCCTCCCTCATGTCTCTCTCTCTCAAAAATAAATAAATATTTTTTTTTAAATTAAAAGGAAATAAGAAGGAAAATCCAATAACCAGATAGAGCCCAAAGGAAATATTATATAAGACATTAATGAAAAAAATGGTTCTCCTGGGTTCATGGGTGTGGAAAGATTATGAAGAACCTCAATAGTGAGAAAGCAGCAGTGTTGATGTCCTTGATAATTAAGATTTCTTGGTCTCCTGAACTTTTCTGCCATTCACTAAAAATATGCTGGTGCTGCTTCTCCTTATTTATTTATATTATATTTGAAAAACAGATAACATATATTGAAGCGTTACCTATATGTTTCATGAAATACCTATATACTTCATGTGTTTATGGAAACACTCTACATGGAAAGTAGAGTTTATTTCAAAACAAAAAAAAATGAGAAAAATATTTATGTAGAAAATTATATGATCTCACAAATCTCTGTTTTATGTTCTTTAGGTCTATTTCTATTATTAATTATTAAACTTAAAAAATTAAATTATGTGTAGACAAATGTCTATTCAACTTGAAATATAAGGGGAAAGCTTTTCAGTTACGTTAAAAATGCATATACAAAAGAAGCTTGAATAAGTTTTGCTGAAAACACTCTTTTCTCCTTTTTGTGTTTAATACATCTGTGTTTTAATCTAAATAATAATAATAATAATAATAATAATGGAGAAATTAAATAAAATAAAAACATGGTCTACAAAGATTTTCAGGGAGGGAGGGAAGATGGCGGCGTAGGAGGACGCTGGGCTCACCCCGCGTCCTGCTGATCACTTAGATTCCACATCCACCTGCCTAAAGAACCCAGAAAACCGCCAGAGGATTAGCAGAACGGAGTCTCCGGAGCCAAGCGCAGACAAGAGGCCCACGGAAGAGGGTAGGAAGGGCGGCGAGGCGGTGCGCACTCCACCGACTGGCCGGAGGGAGCCGGGGCGGAGGGGCAGCCTGCCGAGCCCCCGAGTCTGGCTGGCAAAAGCGGAGGGGCCAGACGGACTGTGTTCCGACAGCAAGCGCGACTTAGCGTCTGGGAGGTCATAAGTTAACAGCTCTGCTCAGAAAGCGGGAAGGCAGGAGGACAAAGGGAGGGAGAGTTGCTGAGCCCCCGGACGACAGAGCTCAGCTTGGCTGGGAACAAAGGCGCTCGCCAGCGCCATCTCCCCCGCCCATCCCCCAGCCAAAATCCCAAAGGGAACCAGTTCCTGCCAGGGAACTTGCTCGCTCAGCGCAAATACCCAACTCTGTGCTTCTGCAGAGCCAAACCTCTGGCAGCGGATCTGACTCCCTCCCACTGCCACAGGGCCCCTCCTAAAGTGGATCAGCTAAGGAGAAGCGAGCTAAGCCTGCCACTCCTGCCCCCGTGCACCTTGCCTACCCACCCCAGCTAATACGCCAGATCCCCAGCACCACAAGCCTGGCAGTGTGCGAGTAGCCCAGACGGGCCACGCCACCGCACAGTGAATCCCGCCCCTAGGAGAGGGGAAGAGTAGGCACACACCAGTCTGACTGTGGCCCCAGCGGTGGGCTGCGGGCAGACATCAGGTCGGACTGCGGCCCCACCCACCAACTCCAGTTATACACCACAGCACAGGGGAAGTGCCCTGCAGGTCCTCTGCACCACTCCAGGGACTATCCAAAATGACCAAACGGAAGAATTCCCCTCAGAAGAATCTCCAGGAAATAACAACAGCTAATGAACTGATCAAAAAGGATTTAAATAATATAACAGAAAGTGAATTTAGAATAATAGTCATAAAATTAATCGCTGGGCTTGAAAACAGTATACAGGACAGCAGAGAATCTCTTGCCACAGAGATCAAGGGACTAAGGAACAGTCACGAGGAGTTGAAAAGCGCTTTAAACGAAATGCAAAACAAAATGGAAATGACAACAGCTCGGATTGAAGAGGCAGAGGAGAGAATAGGTGAACTAGAAGATAAAGTTATGGAAAAAGAGGAAGCTGAGAGAAAGAGAGATAAAAAAAATCCAGGAGTATGAGGGAAAAATTAGAGAACTAAGTGATACACTAAAAAGAAATAATATAGGCATAATTGGTATCCCAGAGGAGGAAGAGAGAGGGAAAGGTGCTGAAGGGGTACTTGAAGAAATTATAGCTGAGAACTTCCCTGAACTGGGGAAGGAAAAAGGCATTGAAATCCAAGAGGCACAGAGAACTCCCTTCAGACGTAACTTGAATCAATCTTCTGCACGACATATCATTGTGTAACTGGCAAAATACAAGGATAAAGAGAAAATTCTGAAAGCAACAAGGGATAAACGTGCCCTCACATATAAAGGGAGACCTATAAGACTCGTGACTGATCACTCCTTTGAAACTTGGCAGGCCAGAAAGGCTTGGCACGATATCTTCAGTGTGCTAAACAGAAAAAATATGCAGCCGAGAATCCTTTATCCAGCAAGTCTGTCATTTAGAATAGAAGGAGAGATAAAGGTCTTCCCAAACAAACAAAAACTGAAGGAATTTGTCACCACTAAACCAGCCCTACAAGAGATCCTAAGGGGGATCCTGTGAGACAAAGTACCAGAGACATCACTACAAGCATAAAACATACAGACATCACAATGACTCTAAACCCATATCTTTCTATAATAACACTGAATGTAAATGGATTAAATGCGCCAACCAAAAGACATAGGGTATCAGAATGGATAAAAAAACAAGCCCCATCTATTTGCTGTCTACAAGAGACTCATTTTAGATCTGAGGACACCTTTAGATTGAGAGTGAGGGGATGGAGAACTATTTATCATGCCACTGGAAGCCAAAAGAAAGCTGGAGTAGCCATACTTATGTCAGACAAACTAGACTTTAAATTAAAGGCTGTAACAAGAGATGAAGAAGGGCATTATATAATAATTACAGGGTCTATCCATCAGGAAGAGCTAACTATTATAAATGTCTATGCGCCGAATACCGGAGCCCCCAGATATATAAACCAATTACTCATAAACATAAGCAACCTTATTGATAAGAATGTGGTAATTGCAGGGGACTTTAACACCCCACTTACAGAAATGGATAGATCATCTAGACACACAGTCAATAAAGAAACAAGGGCCCTGAATGATACATTGGATCAGATGGACTTGACAGATATATTTAGAACTCTGCATCCCAAAGCAACAGAGTATACTTTCTTCTCGAGTGCACATGGAACATTCTCCAAGATAGATCATATACTGGGTCACAAAACAGCCCTTCATAAGTTTACAAGAATTGAAATTATGCCATGCATACTTTCAGACCACAATGCTATGAAGCTTGAAATCAACCACAGGAATAAGTCTGGAAAACCTCCAAAAGCATGGAGGTTAAAGAACACCCTACTAACGAATGAGTGGGTCAACCAGGCAATTAGAGAAGAAATTAAAAAATATATGGAAACAAACGAAAATGAAAATACAACAATCCAAACGCTCTGGGACGCAGCGAAGGCAGTCCTGAGAGGAAAATACATTGCAATCCAGGCCTATCTCAAGAAACAAGAAAAATCCCAAATACAAAATCTAACAGCACACCTAAAGGAAATAGAAGCAGAACAGCAAAGGCAGCCTAAACCCAGCAGAAGAAGAGAAATCATAAAGATCAGAGCAGAAATAAACAACATAGAATCTAAAAAAACTGTAGAGCAGATCAATGAAACCAAGAGTTGGTTTTTTGAAAAAATAAACAAAATTGACAAACCTCTAGCCAGGCTTCTCAAAAAGAAAAGGGAGATGACCCAAATAGATAAAATCATGAATGAAAATGGAATGATTACAACCAATCCCTCAGAGATACAAACAATTATCAGGGAATACTATGAAAAATTATATGCCAGCAAATTGGACAACCTGGAAGAAATGGACAAATTCCTAAACACCCACACTCTTCCAAAACTCAATCAGGAGGAAATAGAAAGCTTGAACAGACCCATAACCAGCGAAGAAATTGAATCGGTTATCAAAAATCTCCCAACAAATAAGAGTCCAGGACCAGATGGCTTCCCAGGGAGTTCTACCAGACGTTTAAAGCAGAGATAATACCTATGCTTCTCAAGCTATTCCAAGAAATAGAAAGGGAAGGAAAACTTCCAGACTCATTCTATGAAGCCAGTATTACTTTGATTCCTAAACCAGACAGAGACCCAGTAAAAAAAGAGAACTACAGGCCAATACCTCTGATGAATATGGATGCAAAAATTCTCAATAAGATACTAGCAAATCGAATTCAACAGCATATAAAAAGAATTATTCACCATGATCAAATGGGATTCATTCCTGGGATGCAGGGCTGGTTCAACATTCGCAAATCGATCAACGTGATACATCACATTAACAAAAAAAAAAGAGAAGAACCATATGATCCTGTCAATCGATGCAGAAAAGGCCTTTGACAAAATCCAGCACCCTTTCTTAATAAAAACCTTGAGACAGTCGGGAGAGAAGGAACATACTTAAAGATCATAAAAGCCTTTTATGAAAAGCCCACAGCTAACATCATCCTCAACGGGGAAAAACTGAGAGCTTTTTCCCTGAGATCAGGAACACGACAGGGATGCCCACTCTCACCGCTGTTGTTTAACATAGTGCTGGAAGTTCTAGCATCAGCAATCAGACAATAAAAGAAAATCAAAGGCATCAAAATTGGCAAAGATGAAGTCAAGCTTTCGCTTTTTGCAGATGACATGATATTATACATGGAAAATCCGATAGACTCCACCAAAAGTCTGCTAGAACTGATACATGAATTCAGCAAAGTTGCAGGATACAAACCTAATGTACAGAAATCAGTTGCATTCTTATACACTAACAATGAAGCAACAGAAAGACAAATAAAGAAACTGATCCCATTCACAATTGCACCTAGAAGCATAAAATACCTAGGAATAAATCTAACCAAAGATGTAAAAGATCAGTATGCTGAAAACTATAGAAAGCTTATGCAGGTAATTGAAGAAGATATAAAGAAATGGAAAGACATTCCCTGCTCATGGATTGGAAGAATAAATATTGTCAAAATGTCAATACTACCCCAAGCTATCTACACATTCAATGCAATCCCAATCAAAATTGCACCAGCATTCTTCTCCAAACTAGAACAAGCAATCCTAAAATTCATATGGAACCACAAAAGGCCCCGAATAGCCAAAGTAATTTTGAAGAAGACCAAAGCAGGAGGCATCACAATCCCAGACTCTAGCCTCTACTACAAAGCTGTCATCATCAAGACAGCATGGTATTGGCATAAACACAGACACATAGGCCAATGGAATAGAATAGAAACCCCAGAACTAGACCCACAAACGTATGGCCAACTCATCTTTGACAAAGCAGGAAAGAACATCCAATGGAAAAAAGACAGTCTCTTTAACAAATGGTGCTGGGAGAACTGGACAGCAACATGCAGAAGGTTGAAACTAGACCACTTTCTCACACCATTCACAAAAATAAACTCAAAATGGATAAAGGACCTGAATGTGAGACAGGAAACCATCAAAACCCTACAGGAAAAAGCAGGAAAAGACCTTTCTGACCTCAGCCGTAGCAATCTCTTACTCGGCACATCCCCAAAGGCAAGGGAATTAAAAGCAAAAGTGAATTACTGGGACCTTATGAAGATAAAAAGCTTCTGCACAGCAAAGGAAACAACCAACAAAACTAAAAGGCAACCAACGGAATGGAAAACATATTTGCAAATGACATATCGGACAAAGGGCTAGTATCCAAAATCTATAAAGAGCTCATCAAACTCCACACCCAAAAAACAAATAACCCAGTGAAGAAATGGGCAGAAAACATGAATAGACACTTCTCTAAAGAAGACATCCGGATGGCCAACAGGCACATGAAAAGATGTTCAACGTCGCTCCTTATCAGGGAACTACAAATCAAAACCACACTCAGATACCACCTCACGCCAGTCAGAGTGGCCAAAATGAAGAAATCAGGAGACTATAGATGCTGGAGAGGATGTGGAGAAACAGGAACCCTCTTGCACTGTTGGTGGGAATGCAAATTGGTGCAGCCACTCTGGAAAGCAGTGTGGAGGTTCCTCAGAAAATTAAAAATAGACCTACCCTATGACCCAGCAATAGCACTGCTAGGAATTTACCCAAGGGATACAGGAGTACTGATGCATAGGGGCACCTATACCCCAATGTTTATAGCGGCACTCTCAACAATAGCCAAATTATGGAAAGAGCCTAAATGTCCATCAACTGATGAATGGATAAAGAAATTGTTGTTTATATACACAATGGAATACTACGTGGCAATGAGAAAAAATGAAATATGGCCTTTTGTAGCAACGTGTATGGAACTGGAGAGTGTGATGCTAAGTGAAATAAGCCATACAGAGAAAGACAGATACCATATGGTTTCACTCTTATGTGGATCCTGAGAAACTTAACAGAAATCCATGGGGGAGAGGCAGGAAAAAAAAAAAAAAAGAAAAGAGGTTAAAGTGGGAGAGAGCCAAAGCATAAGAGACTGTTAAACACTGAGAGCAAACTGAGGGTTGATGGGGGGTGGGAGGGAGGGCAGGGTGGGTGATGGGTATTGAGGAGGGCACCTTTTGGGATGAGCACTGGGTGTTGTATGGAAACCAATTTGACAGTAAATTTCATATATTAAAAAATAAAATAAAAAAAAAATAAAAGTACATATTAGATACCAAAAAAAAAAAAAGTTTTTCAGAAAAAAAGCTGGCAATTCCAAACAATAATAATGTAGATAGTTATATTTAGTATTAGACTAAATAACTTTGAACTACCTAGTTTCAAATGCCAATTTTATCTCTTCCTAGCTCAATGAACTTTCCTCATCTATAAAATAATAGAGTTGAAAGGAATAAATACCATTTTAACAAGAGTGCTTTCTATTTATTGAAACATAGCTATGATTTGTATAAACAAACTCCATATTATTTGAAATTGTTTGTTACCTACTCAAGGTGAAATACGTAATTTCTTTTTAATCAGAAAGATTTCTACTTTTGTCTTTTTTATTTTTTTATGTTTATTTATTTAATTTGAGAGAGAGAGAGAGGGAGAGAGAGAGAGAGAGAGATGCCTGCACAAGTGGGGAAGGGGCAGACGGAAGGAGAGACAGAATACCAAGCAGGCTCCTCACGATCAGTGCAGAGTCCAATGCTGGGCTTGAAATCATGAAATGTGAGATCATGACTGATATCAAGAGTAGGACACTTAACCCACTGTGCCACCCAGGCACCTCATAGAATTTATATCTTTGAAGAAATATATTCACCTATGATTTATTTTTTATATTCTATTTTAAGACAACCAAGATGACTTGATGTGAGTACTAGAGTAACCACTGACATATTTTGCAGTAAGTTCAGAAGCAGAAGACTGAAGAAAACTGCTCTAAGAATCATCTGTTCCATCAAACTGTCTTCATGTTTTGAATATATCTTGGAAGTTCACTGGCCAAATATTCAAAACATAAAGTTCTAGCATTTTGTTACTGTGAATTATAATACTAAATGGAGGTTTTTGATAATCATAGTTACTGGACTCCCTATGGTAGTCATGGGACTTCTTTAATAGCTCAGTATTTGTGGTTCTCATTAAAATTTTTGTTCTGGAAAATGACCATTGAGGTTGAAAAGGCTCAAGAGACCCAAAGTAAATACTCTAAAATATGTGCTGCTTTGTTGTTTAAAATTACTAATAAACATATATTGAATACATTACAACTTACACTAGCTGTTTTTATGAGGGAAAAATATAATAGTAAAATTTTCTATAAGCCAAAATTATAAAATGTTTATTTGTCATGTCATAAATTGTTTATTATAGGAGCATTAACAATCCTCTTGGATTTATTATGATCAAATCACATGTCATTTCTGCTTTTTAAGAATTTAGTGTTTCTAATGGGCTTTACGTTTTATAAAATTTATTTATTTATTTTGAAAGAGACAGAGAGAGTGTGATGGGGGGAGGGGCAGAGAGAGAAGGAGAATTCCAAGCAGGCTCTGCCCAGCTCACGCAGAGTGCAAGGCAGAGCTCAAACTCACCAAACTGAGATCTTGACCTGAGACAAAAATCAAGAGCCGACGCCTAACCAACTCAGCCACCCAAACACCCCTCTACCGAACTATACTTTTCTTAACTTCCCAACAGATCTTGCTGAGAGTACCTAAAAAAAATAGCCACGCATCCTTCTTGTATACTAGCCTTTTGTTTCATAGCCGGGTTCTTGAGAATGGCATACAGAACCCTTCAGAATCGCGGTTAGCCTATCTCCACAGGTTTCTCTTGATAATCTCTTTCAAGATATTGTATTTCAGCCCTATCAAATTACTGCTATTCTTAACACCTCATGCTGTTTGCTGCCTCCTGTCAAATGCTTGTTCTCTGTAAGTATCACCAAGACAACCTGATGATAAGGTGAAGCTGTGTTTATTTTTAGCTGGGTAAGGGAGATGGCTACTGAACAGAATTCTTAGCAGAATCTCAAAAGGAAGGACAAACTCAAGATATTTAAGAAGTTTCAGAGTCTGGTTTAAGTCAAGGCTTTTAAAAGGAGGGCTTGATAAGGATTAGATATATGTTATGTTAAACAGTTTGAAACTGGTAGCCCCGGCAAGGCAAGGATTTGGAGGTGAGGGTTTACAAGAATATTGAGAAGAAAATTGTCAATTGATTCTATCTATTGGAAAGTTGTACGGTTTGACATTTATTTAAATTTTTTCTCCCCAAGTCCCTTAAACATAGAAAAAGGTCATTTGAAACTTGTATCTTCCCTAAAGTTTCTAGGAATATGAAGATATGTTCATCTTGAAAACAGGGGACTAGTAAAGTCATGTTGGTGAATACAACCAAATAGTATAGCTAAGTCAATGTAGTTAGTAAGCTGTGTGGCTATAGATGGTTTCTGATTTTCATTCTATCTGCACATATCTCTCTGTCCTTCTAGGATGCTTGCCTTTAGAAGTTTTGGGAAACTTCTTCCATTTTTTTCTCCTGCAGTGGTCCCTCATGAAGCACTGACGATATTTTCACTTGTGCTACTATTGTCCTTACTGCTCTCCCTTATCTTCTGAAACAGTTGTAAGACTACATGATATTTAAGAAAATTTGTGTCGGCAAGAAAAATGGTTTTACATTTAATTATTAGCAAAATCAAATTTTGGACTTACATTTCTCAAGCCTCACGAAGGGATAAGCTACCACAACAATTTTCTTAAACATCCATTTTGTCCATTTACTTGACATACTATCATCTTAACCTAACAAACAAATAAAAAGTGCCAGAATATTTTCTTTTATTCAGAATTACTACAGTAGCTTCTTATCCTTCTCCGTCCTACACCATCCTCACTCCCAGTCTCCTGTCTTTCCTCCCAGTCATTCCCAACTGCAGGATTTCAAAGAAATACATTGGCATCATAGATTTTTTTGTGCTCCCATGCTTGGAGTGTCTGTGGGAATAGGATTGTTGGGGAATAAGTAAATAGAAGTAGATTTCATTTTTGAGGGCAAGGGGAACAAAAACTTGATACTTCTTTCTAGCCATGCGTGAATCTCTGTATTGTGAATACTGCGTTGCAAGCTTATATCTGCCAATAATCAATGAAAAAGCCTTGAAAGAAGGGATGAGTTCTTATTGATATTATAAATAAAAGTGTCTTGTATGTTTTTAAATGTTAACATAAATAGGATAAAGTTTAGAAATTTGCCTTTTTCACTTATTATTACACTGGAAAGCTCTATCCATATTGTATATAATGATTGAATTTATGTGTTTAATTGTACTAAGCAGCAGAACATAAGAATATACCACATGTTAACTAATAATTATTTTGGAAGTAAAACATCAGATTGACTTTCATTTACCTTTTTTAAAACTTAAAAATGCTGGGGCGCCTGGGTGGCGCAGTCGGTTAAGCGTCCGACTTCAGCCAGGTCACGATCTCGCGGTCCGTGAGTTCGAGCCCCGCGTCAGGCTCTGGGCTGATGGCTCGGAGCCTGGAGCCTGTTTCCGATTCTGTGTCTCCCTCTCTCTCTGCCCCTCCCCCGTTCATGCTCTGTCTCTCTCTGTCCCAAAAATAAATAAAAAACGTTGGGAAAAAATTAAAAAAAAAAAAAAAAAAAAAAAAAAAAAAAAAAAAAAAAAAAAAAAAAAACTTAAAAATGCTGAAATTCTCATCCCTTTATGTCTCCCTAAGCACATGAGCTCGAGGACACTGCAAGTGAAATTACTAGTCTTCCAATAGGTGTGTTTTCAATTTTTAACTAAGATTACCAAGTCGATCTCCAAGGTGATCGTACTAATAATGTTCATTCCTACCAGTTTTCACAGCGGTAGATGAAAAAACTTAAAAATGCTGAAATTCTCATCCCTTTATGTCTCCCTAAGCACATGAGCTCGAGGACACTGCAAGTGAAATTACTAGTCTTCCAATAGGTGTGTTTTCAATTTTTAACTAAGATTACCAAGTCGATCTCCAAGGTGATCGTACTAATAATGTTCATTCCTACCAGTTTTCACAGCGGTAGATGAAAATTTAAATTTTTGATCTTCTTTTCAATCCTTATTGTGTAAAATGGTACATTATTTCTTTCTCTTGTGAGTTACTCATTGTTTATAAGTTCTCCCCGTATGCTTCTTGTGTTTTATTTGTAGGCTTATTAATTATATAATTATTTTAATGATGGTGTAGTTACATTTATCTATATTGTCAGTTGAGTTATTTGCTTTCTAGGAGATGGAGATGATGATGATGATGATGATGATGATGATGATGATATTAACTTATGTGATAGGAAAGCCTGCATGGAGTGAGATAATGATAATTTTTTTTCTGCTTAAAATCAATGCTTTCTCCACAACTTATAGTGTCACATCCATCGTATCATATGGCTGTATCTATTCAAGCTTGTCTATTCTCTTTAATTAGTCTAATATTATCTGTGTGCATGGATGTCAACATATTTTAACTCATAACTTTTTAATGAGGTTTATTATTTAATAGGAAAAAATCTCCTCTCACTAATCTTCATTTTGCTTTCTTGTATTTGCTTGTCTGCACTTTAACTTTATTCTACTATATGGATTTTGAGTTCTCTTTTGAGTAATTCCATGAAATACCCTTAATAAGAACGCTTAATTTCAAAAGAATTTATATATTCTTATTCATAAATGTTATATACAAATTTTATTATATATTTTGATATATATATCAAAATATTCTGATAATATTTTTAAACTTATTCTTAAAATTCTTAAAATTGCATAGTTTTGGATGCATTTATTCCTAGGCCTATTTTGTTTTTATTCAATAATATTTTTTGCTATCGTTAGTATTTTTTTATTAAAGTGTAGTTAAAACACAATGTTACATCAGTTTCAAGTGTACAACATAGTGACTCAACAACTGTTTAAATTTTGCTATGCTCATCATCATTTATTATTTATTACCCTATAGGTTTTTGTAAGATGATCATATATCTAATGGCAGATTTTCTTTAATGACATGAAATATGGGATTATTTTTGGAACTTTTCTATTGATATGTCTTTATCACCTACAGTTTAAAAATCTGTCTTTCAAATAGTTTTGTCTATCACTTTTGACTTGTCTTACTATATTGAATACAGCTTTTTGCAGTACATTTAAAATTAAGCATACTTTTAGAAACCATATATTTTCCACAGATTTAACATAAATAGTTCCTAAATTTTCCCTTTATATGTTAATCTTCTGTAGGTTTTTGATAAATTTGTCATGTTTAAAAAGCCTCCTATATTCCAAGCTTGATTATTTAAAAAATATATTATGAATGACCATAAAGAAGCAAAAGAGCAAAATGTTAATTGTGCAAATTATGGACTCATGCTGCCAGCCTTCAAATCCTGCCCCTACTAGCCTTGTTACTGTTACATGTTACTAACCCCTCTGTATTCAGTTATCTCAACTCTACAGTACATTCCTCAAAAATTCATGCATTTGTTAATGGTTTTTAAGATGTTTAGAACTCTATTTGGCACTATTTGCTAAATAAGTGTGAGCCATATAAATAATGATACATTTTGCTGTATCTTTTGAGGCCTTATTTTTTCTCCTATCTATTCACATTAAGAATGACATTATAGACTTTCCAATGTGGAAACTTTCTTGGGTATTTTGTTTTCTAAACCCTATGCTTAGTCTTTACTTGATTAATACTTCATTAATTCCTCTTTCTATAGTCCATATTCATTTGGATTTTTCAAAATTGTTACTTTTATACTAACTATTGCTCCTTGCATGCCAATTTTTTTCTTCTGTACTCACTTCTTTCTGAGAAAGTACGTAGTCAATAGTTCTTTCAAAGATTGTAATAATAAACTCTCTCAGTATGTCTTTCAGAAAAATAGAACTGGATATGCTAAGTGAAATAAGTCATACAGAGTAAGACAGATACCATATGTTTTCACTTTTATGTAGATCCTGAGAAACTTAGCAGAAGACCATGGGGGAAGGAAAAAAAAGTTAGAGAGGGAGGGAGGCAAACCATAAGAGACTCTAAAAACTGAGAATAAACTGAGAGTTGTTGGGGGGTGGGAGTCAGGGGAAAGTGGGTGATGGGCATTGAGGAGGGCACCTGTTAGGATGAGCACTGGCTGTTGTATGGAAACCAATTTGACAATAAATTTCATGTTAAAAAAAGAATTTTATGTCAACTCTTGTTTTGTACTTTGAAGATATTCTCCTCTGACATCTCTTTTTATTGATGATACTACTGACAATGGTATGTTCCTTCTTTGCTATTCTTTAATACTTGTTTCTTTTATTTGTATTTGAATTTTAATGTGTGTCAGTGAAGATTAATATTGGTTTATCCTTCATGGTTCTAACTTGGTTCTTTTCTTTTTTTAAATTTTTTTTTTTTTCAACGTTTTTTATTTATTTTTGGGACAGAGAGAGACAGAGCATGAACGGGGGAGGGGCAGAGAGAGAGGGAGACACAGAATCGGAAACAGGCTCCAGGCTCCGAGCCATCAGCCCAGAGCCCAACGCGGGGCTCGAACTCACAGACCGCGAGATCGTGACCTGGCTGAAGTCGGACGCTTAACCGACTGCGCCACCCAGGCGCCCCTAACTTGGTTCTTTTCTAAGATCTATGTTCTAAGAAGAACTTCTTGGAACTTCTTGATATTATTTCTCTCTCATTTAATATTTTTTTCTTTTGGAATTGTTGGCAGATGTGCTTTGGAACTTCTTATATCTCCATCTATTTGGTATTTTCCATGGCTTTTTCTCTCTGTACTATGTTGTAAGGAATCTCCTCAGACCTATACTTAAATTTATCTTTAATTATTTCTAAACCCTATGTAGTATTTTTCCCAAATAGTTAATGGAAATGTGGGTGTATGTGTTTTAAATTCATTTAAATTCAATTTGGATAGATTATTCAGCTGACTATTATTTTTAAGAATTTTCAAGTTATCTTACTTTCCTTGGTTTCTTATGTCTTATTATGTTGGACACTTTATTTAAAAAAAAATTTTTTTTAACGTTTATTTGTTTTTGAGACAGAGAGAGACAGAGCATGAACGGGGGAGGGGCAGAGAGAGAGGGAGACACAGAATCGGAAACAGGCTCCAGGCTCTGAGCCATCAGCCCAGAGCCTGACGCGGGGCTCGAACTCACGGACCGCGAGATCGTGACCTCAGCCGAAGTCGGACGCTTAACCAACTGAGCCACCCAGGCGCCCCTATGTTGGACACTTTAAACATGATTATTGAGAATATTGAATTTATAATCTGTTATGTCCAATTCTTCCTTTGTGTGTGAGTATGTGTATGTTTGGGCATGTGTGTGTGTGTGTGTAAGTGTGTGCATACTCATCTTCGTGATGTCTTATTTCTCCAAGTTCTCTGTTACTTAAAGTTATGCCCTCCTCAGTGAGGTGTTTTGTTGTTGTTGTTGTTGTTGTTTTTATTTTGTTTTGTTTTGTGATGAATGGCATATCATGGGTTGTGGGGCTATCCCTTGAAAATATGTTAGTGCTTGTCACTGCTAAGTCTATATGAATTTTTCTAGTTCAGAACTCATTTTGAGGTTCATCTCTCAATTTATGTCCCTGCCTACCACATTAATGTATTTATCATAACCTTATAACTGAGCATAGTGTCATACTCGGTTTCCAAATTCTCCCAAAAAATTTTTGTCTACTCAAGGCCCTACATGAGCCACAGGTTTCTTTTGTTCCTCCACTTAACACTCAGCAAATGTTTTCACCTCTGGATCAGTCCTTTGTGACTTCCAGCTATCTACAATTATCTCAGTTGATACCTTTTTTTTTTTTTTTAATCAGTATTGGAGTTACTTCCCCCCATACTTCTAAGACATGAATTCCCTAAGTGTGGCCTTGCTCCCTGGAGGTCTTGAGACCTCTTTAGAGGGTATGTGAGATCAAAACAATATTCATTTGTTCCCTTAAAATTGTCAGATATGTTTCTACATCACATATGATACCTACACTGATTGAATTATAAAAGCATATAAGGGAATACAGCTATAGTTTATTAATCTAAACATGAAAGAAATTTGCACATTTAGGTGGTCTTTAAGATGAATCACTGCTCTGGAGCACGCCCTAAGCATTAAGGGTCATGCCTGGGTCTAATTATGGTACAAGCACCTGGATTTTTGTTCCTTTAGAGTTCTGGCTTTGAGATTCTTTTTTTGGGTCTTCATTGGAGATTTATCTTTTCTGATTTTGAGTTGCAGAACTTATTAATTGTTTTTCTTGCAAGCATTATTATATGTGAGAAATAGGAGAAGAGAATTAATTTATCAGTTTAGTCTGCCAAATTAACTAAAAGTGGCCACAGTCATTTATCTTAATTTCTCCCACCCAATCCAATTCTATCTTCATTTTCCCCAGCGTTGGCAGTATTCTGCATAAATGCCATCTGACTAATTATAAACAAATCTTAATGTAAACAAAGCTCTGGTTAGAAAGGTATTTTCACTGAATAAAGTTTTTTTTTTTCAGAATATCAAGAAAGTTTGACAACTTCATTCCACCTTATGAATATATTGACTTAATCACGTTTTATGACTAGATCAAGAAGACAAAAATTAGATTTAGAGATGAAAGAAATAAAATATACAGACACTACCAGCATTCTTTCTAATTCTTTTTGAAAAACAATAGGCATTATCTCCAACCTTGATAATACATAAAGTTGAAGTGATTGATATGTGTGTTTCACTTACATGGCTCTCTGGCAGAGAGAGTATATCAGCCTTTTGTTTGGCACTTAAAAACTTGAAGTTTTCTCTATTACTTAGAATATCAAAGTAAGATACAGATATGAAACATAATGGCTTCCCAATACCCCTCTTCTGTTTCCTGTGGACCGTAGGTGAAGGTAATGGTCAGTATTTCCATGAGGTGAGGAATCAGGACAAGGTGACAAATTATCTTAAGTTGCCCATGCCAGCCACAGAATTAGCACTGACCATTTGCCATCCTGGGAAATGCCATAGCTCAGCCATACCAATGTGGTTGGTACCCTAATCTGGCCATAATCAGCAGGGGCTATCATGTAAGACAACAATCATGCTATTCAGCAGCAGTGATGTTCAAGTCTTACCCTGAAATTAATTTGAGCCCTGGGTGGCAGGCTGACTTCTTAAATGTTTCCTAAGGTTTCTGCCCTCCAGAGTCCACACCAGTGTAATCACCTCTGTTTGAGTGTGGGTAGAGCCTGCAAACGTGACGGGATTTTACTCCCATGATTATGTTGTCACATATGGCAAAAGGAATCATTTAATTATGAAATTAAAGTCTCTGATAAATTGACTTTGAGTCTGCTCTAATCTAGTGAACCCTTAAAAGAGTCAGGAAGCAACAGCAGACATTCTCTTGCTGGCTTTGAAAAAAGCAAACAGCCATGTTGTGAACTTTCTATGACAGTCCTGTTGTAAAACACTGCAGGTAGCCTCCAGGAGTGGGTGTTCCTGGGATAATACCCAACAAACTGTTCTGGACCTCAGTCAGATGACAAGGACATGAATCCTGCCAACAACTTGGGAATTTAGAAGAGGATCCTGACAGTGAGGTGAGAGTTACAGCACTAGCTAAACTTGCTTTCAGCCTGGTGAGACCCTGAGCAGAAAACCTAGTTAACTGTATGCACACTCTTGACCCATGCAAACCGAGATACTTAATTTATTTGTAAGTTGTTATACAAATGGTAATTTGTTATGCAGTAATAGAAAAATTACACATCATGTATGGTGTGCGTGGGGTGCATACATTTTTCTTAAGCCCTGCACTGCTGATTACGTACTTTGCCTTGATTTCACTGTCTGTACTAGGAATTTTTTTTTAAATATTTTCCCAAGAACCTGCTGTTAGGAAATGGTTTACCAAGAATTACATGCTGATATTTTGAAAAGTTGTAGTAAATTACAGAGGATACAATTTATGTTCAACATCCTTAGTAGAAAGAGGGAGATTAAAATCAGTCATTACATTTTTTTAAAAATGTACTGATTAACAGTTATTATCAAGATTTGTAGGAGCTATAGAGATGAAAATGACAGTGGTGACCTTTGGTCACAGTTGTGATCAATGACAGTTGTGAGCTAATGCTTGTTCCTAGAACAAAGGCACATGGTAAAAAAAAAAAAAAAAAAAAAAAAATGAGCTCCAAAGACAAGATAAAGTATTAAGAGGCACGAGATTAATTTTATATACATTTTGGAAGAGAGATTTTATTGAGTTGTTGAGAAATAGACAGAACTTAAATATATAGATGGATAATGATGCACTGTGGATAATGGTGCACTGTCAGCGGCTGTGGGCTCAGAGAGGAACATTTGAAACTATAACAACAGCTTGTACCAGAGAAGGGATGGAATGCTAGGCATTTTTGAATAATTATGAACAAAACATCAAATCTCTAATCTGTTATTTCATTCCATTTTATATCATACATATTTTTAAATTATACGTTTTTTAACATTTAAATGAAGATGTGTTTATAGACTACGAATCTTGTAGAGGAAAATGACATGGGCACTTTATAAAATAAGTAGTTGGTTCCTAAATAAATTGGAAACTACTGCATTAGTTTTATCAAGATCTTGTCATAATAAAAACCATGTTGTAGTATTTTATATCAATCACATAGTGTTTTTATTATCCAAAATAATATTTATTATATTGTCCAAAGTTCATTAAAAAAAAATAAAGTAAAACAATGGAAACTCTCTTTAGATATCGAATGCATCTTCTGATATACCTATTTTTATTTGGTTGTTTTTTTGGGACACCAGAAGATGGCTAAATCCTGGATCAATTTGGAAATAAGAAACAGTTCTGTTTCTGGGAACACTTCAACTAAAACTATAACATATATCTTCCTGGGTAAATTGCTAATGAGTGGTCTCAGATCAGTCAGCATTTATCACTGGAAAAACAAGCTTCTTTAAAAAAGAATAAGGTCAACTTTTGTGGAAAACTATAATTGCTTTGAAGCATGCTCTATGCAAATGTATAGTGGGGTAAAGGCTAATATAAGGACTATCCAGGAATCAATCTGAATTTTCAAAAAACCGACAACTGCTCTTTTCAGAGAAAGTAATGTTAAAAATTATAGGTCATTTCCAATGAAAATCAAAGTTTTATGTGTTGAGTTAGAAGGACATTAGAAGACAGCAGAAGACATTAATTTGGAGCAGGAGAAACTCAGATTCTATGCATTACCATGTAATCCAATTAAGTCACTATTTCACATTTGTAAAAATTTGTATTACTACTTAGATTTTTACATAAGAATGAAATGAAAACTAAATGTATATTACATGTTCTAGGTGAGTACTCATTTCTATTATATTATTAAAAGTAATTTTAAAAATCATTTTATCAATATTAAATTATAATAATAAGCATCATGAAAATTCAGGGAGGCCTATCTGCTATTTAATCTGCAACATATATTATTTGAATATTGATTCAATAGCTATGTTGAATGGGGAAGACATGTCACAGAATAAAATTTTAACTAAGTTTAAAATTGTAGAAAATTAGAGGAGAAAATGATAGCCCTTTGATTCCACAAAGGCTAACAACAATTTCAAATCTGAAGAAGAAATTTAGAACCAACATTATCTCTGGAACCTCCTTGGTGGTATCCATAAATACGCCTGAGACCTATTATCATACTCTGCAGTGTGAACAGAAATCAGTACTTGAGTAGCAGAGATAGAAGAATCTCACTCAAGAAAACAAAAAAGAGACCTAAAGAGGTTAGACTGTTTTTTGAAGAGTGCAGATTAGGAAAACAACAAAAACAACACAACATAATCTTCATAATCATGGTCGAAAACATTGTTCTCAAGCTATGGAAGTTAGGAGAATCACAGGAGGAGAAGATTGACTTACCATTCTCATAAAAATTATTAAATAAATAAATGAAATGCTAATCTGCTTGACTCCGGAAGCACCCCTCCCTTCGCTTCCCACACACACAAAGCACAGGGACTCATGGATAGAGATCTACATTCAGCACCTGGGCAAAAAAAAAAAAAAAAAGCATAAGATGGCAAGGTAGGAGTTATGGATGCAGGATTCAAATGGCTGATTAGTATCGGAGAATTTTGGAGAAATAAACGTGTGTTTGCAGTAAAGGATTATAGCTGTACCCTTCAAAATCTTGGTATTTCTCTGGGTGAATCAAAGCTGAAACCATGGGCTTATGATGATTTTTTTTTTAATTTATTTATTTTGAGACAGAGAAAGAGAGAGAGAGAGAGAGAGAGTGCACGCGCGTGCAAGTGGGGGAGGGGCAGAGAGATAGAGAGAGAGAATCCCAAGTAAGCTTTGCACTGTCAGCGCTGAGCCGCACACGGGGCTCCATCTCAGAACGTGTGAGATCATGAACTGAGCTGAAATCAAGAGCTGGTCGCTTAACCAACTGAGCCACCCAGATGCCCCATGATGATCTTTTGAGAGAGCTACTATTATTTTTGACCCTTTGTAAATGATGAAATGGAAGCAGAGGCATGCTTGTTAGTTTGATCTAAGTCACACATTTTGTAAGTAATTGAAATGGGATGAAAATCCAGGGAGTCTAACTGGAAAACTGAGGCCCTTATCAAGTAATCTGTGAAAAGAATGAGGAAAAACATAAAATTGGAGTGACAGGAGTATGAATATCCTCCTAAAATTAGTCCCAGTAGAAACAAGAGACACTAAAGCAAAGCAGTAATCAAATAAGTAAGAATGAAATTTTCCCCAAAGTAGGAGAAAACAGAAGATCTCTGATGGAAAGTGTCTATGGCGTTGTAAGCACATAGACACAGGATATTAAAATTTAAGTATATCTAAAATAAAACAAATTTTCAAAACTTCCTAGAAAGAGAAATATGGGTCATAAATAAATCCATGAAAATCAGATTTCTAGCTGTAATAAAACTGTAATGTTTTAAAGTTTTATAAACTTTTATAACGTTTTCTAAAGTTTTATTATAGAATTTTATGTACTGCTGAACTATATTACCTTTCAAGATTGACTATAGGTATCAGACTCCATGGTTCTTTGACTTGCAGAGCTTTAGAACCACCAGTTCCCCATGCTGTGACCCCCCGAAAACACAGTGATTTAACTTAGGTATAATTCTTGCATTATTTAGAAATGCATATTTTTAAAGCAATTATGTAACTAGAATTGATTGGAATAAATTTATATAAATCATTTGTCAGTAGTGTCATTTCTGTTAGAATTTTGAATCTCTTACTGATATTATGAATTATTAGGGAATTTATCACCTCTTTTAAATTTTTTTTTTCAACGTTTTTTATTTATTTTTGGGACAGAGAGAGACAGAGCATGAACAGGGGAGGGGCAGAGAGAGAGGGAGACACAGAATCGGAAACAGGCTCCAGGCTCCGAGCCATCAGCCCAGAGCCTGACGCGGGGCTCGAACTCACGGACCGCGAGATCGTGACCTGGCTGAAGTCGGACGCTTAACCGACTGCGCCACCCAGGCGCCCCTCACCTCTTTTAAATTGAGTAGCAGTGACTACAGCTGCCATGCAATGAATGGAGAATTTACTTAAACTCAATATGTATTTTGTAATAGATTTACCTGTATTGGGCTTAATTGCTCACTATCTTATGTGAGATTGAAGCAGAAGTAGCATAGAGTACAACTATTCAAATCTTTTAACAAGTCTTATCTGGCACTTGAAGACAATTCTCAAAGCATTTGATTAACTATATTACTGTATTTCCTAATCATAATTCTGAGGATTAAAAAAATACGTAGATTCCTGAGATTATTATTCATTTTTGAGATCTCCAGAGTCTCAAGTATTTTGAAAAAAATTATTTTTAATTTAGGTTATATCCTTTGAAATATTATTAAAACAGTGGGGGCCTGAGTGGCTTAGTCAGTTAAGCAACGTACTCTTGATTTTGGTTCAGGTTATGATCCCAGGGTTGTGCGATCGAGTCCCATGTCAGAATCTAACCTGAGAATGGAGCCTGCCTGAGATTCTCTCTTTTCCCTCTGCACCTCTCCCTCACTCACTCTCTCTGTCTCTACAATTAAAAAAAAATAATTAAAAAAATGAAACATTATTAAAACAAGAGTACAAGAGATGCTTGCTGATTTTTACTTCAAAAACATATAGCTTCAAGTAGCATTGTTTATAAATACAGAAGTTTAATATTATCTAGACTATGTTACCCAGTGATATAAGTTATATATTTGATTTTTTTAGAATATTGAAATTAAATTACATTCTTAAACCTTAATTTTTGCTTTCCTTGCACTGCTTCCAGAAAAAGAAATCCCCTTGATCAAAAAAAAAAAAAAAAAAAAAAAAAAAAGAATTATTGAAGAGGATGTGGAGATTTTATTGTTTCACCAACAGCTAAATTGTTTTTAATCGTTCATTAAATAAAACCTAATGAAATTTTGTCCCTTTTCTTTCTTTTTTAATACTTACATATAGCTGTAGCAAATGACTTAAAACCAAACCACATAGTGAAATTCTAATGTTCATGTATAGAATAAACTAACTTTTAAAAATAATAAAAAATCATTAGGTGTAAATTACACTGGCCAACAAATTTATCACAACCTGTTATCAATCTTAGTTAGTAAACTCGTCTTTCAAATTACAAAGAAGAAAAGCTGTGTCTTACTATTTATTCTATCACAAACACTTTGTGTGATATCTAGAAGCATTCAAAATATTCAATAAACTGAATTCTCTGACTTGCTTTTCTTTGACTTCGTACACCAAAAAGGTTACAGAAATTTCCCAAATAATGCTGTTCCCAATTAATACCTAGAAAATGAAAAAAAAAAAAAAAAAACTTGGGGAATGAGATTTGAATAAAAATTGAATACCTATTTGCGACCATGGGAGAGAGAGATAACATTTTTTTATGATTAGCATGAAGTTTTCACAGGCTATATAACAATATATATTAGGAAGAGTATTCACCCCTTTGTCTTGCTGAATTAATGTTGTTGGTAAAATTTATCTCAAGCTTTTAATTTCTTAAGTATTTTTTTTTTTTTAATTTTTTTTTTAACGTTTATTTATTTTTGAGACAGAGAGAGACAGAGCATGAATGGGGGAGGGTCACAGAGAGAGGGAGACACAGAATCTGAAACAGGCTCCAGACTCTGAGCTGTCAGCACAGAGCCCGATGCAGGGCTCGAACCCACAGACCGTGAGATCATAACCTGAGCCGAAGTCGGACGCTTAACCGACTGAGCCACCCAGGCGCCCCTAATTTCTTAAGTATTTAAATTGCTTTATGCCTCTAAAGCCAGAGCATAATCAGAAGGTTCTGTTTAACCTCCTGATTAAGCACTGTGATGTATCTACATATACATTCAGTACATTTACGAAATACCTGCTCTACTATGCTGGGCAGTGGGATTATAGACATGAAAGCACACTCTTTACTATTAAGAACTTACTTTAAAACACAACAAAGAACGAAAAGGAGACAAACCAAGAAACAGACTCTTAGCTATAGAGAATAAACAGATGGTTACCAGAGAGAAGGGGGGTGGGGGGATGGGTAAAATAGGTGGTGGAGATTAAAGAGTATACTTATGATGATAGACTCTGTGTAACACACAGAAATGTTGAATCCCTAGAGTGTACACCTGAAACTAACATAACACTGTAAATTGACTATACTAAGTTTAAAAAAAAAAGTTTTTATCTTTTTTTTTAATTTTTATTTTTTTTAATTTTTTTTTAACATTTATTTATTTTTGAGACAGAGGGAGACAGAGCATGAATGGGGGAGGGTCAGAGAGAGAGGGAGACACAGAATCTGAAACAGGCTCCGGGCTCTGAGCAGTCAGCACAGAGCCCCACGCGGGGCTCGAACTCACATACCGCGAGATCGTGACCTGAGCCGAAGTCGGACGCTTAACTGACTGAGCCACCCAGGCGCCCCGGTTTTTATCTTTTCAAAAGAACTTAATACCCACAGAGAACCGTACACATTTGCTAAAACCTTGAACAAGGTTTTCAATAAATATAGAACTGTATTTTCTTAAATTATGCTAAAATGTACTATTATAAAAAAGGAACATGAAGAAACTTTTGGAGGTAATGCGTATGTCTAATACCCTAATTGTGCATGGTTTTATGATTATACGTGTATATACAAACTTTTCCAATTGTATACATTAAATACATTCAGTTTTTTGCATATTAATAATACCTCAAAAAGCTGTTTTTAAAATTTAAAAAAAGGCCAAATTTTGAGTCGAAAGGATATTGTTGTTAAAATAGCTGTAATAGGGGGGCTTGGGTGGCTCAGTCAGTTAAGTGTCCAACTTTGGCTCAGGTCATGGTCCCTGAGGTCAAGCCCCGCGTCGGACTCTGTGCTGACAGCTCAGAGCCTGGAGCCTGCTTCGGATTCTGTCTCCCTCTCTCTGACCCTCCTCTGTTCATAATCTGTCTCTCTCTGTCTCAAAAATAAATAAACATTAAAAATTTTTGAAAAAATAAAAAATAAAATAGCTGTAATAAGTTGCATGAATGATGGTAACATACTTTCATGGGCACCAATAAATACCTTTTATTGGTTTCTTAAACATATTTCATTCTCACACTTAATATTTAAACAAAGAGTTAAGAGTAAAAGAGGGTCAATCAGTAATAGTATTCTACCACTATCTTTAGGGATTTGCATCCAGAAATAGGCCACTATCACTAAAAGTTAAAAATGACTAATTTTGCAAGAGTTCAAACTTTGTTTCAGTACATTCATACATATACATAATTTCTTAGCTTTGGTTGTGACCCTAGAATGTGTCCTCGAAACTACTGTTTAAAATATCATTAATAACTTCCAATGTAATAAATTTTGTGCTACTAAGCACTAAGAGGCTGAAGATCAAAAACAAACATTTCTAAGTTTGATTACCTTTAGATAAATGTGTTATAAATTAATATTGTTAAAATAAGGATGAATTAAAATTGTGACATTTGCTCCAAACTGTGGATAAATCTATCCATCTGCACTTGTAGTTTTTGGTAAGCATTGAATTTGCATGGCAAGTAATGTAGCATAATATCATTACCTAATAACAGGATATCAAAAGTGTTGAAAGCTTAAGAATATAAGAAAGTCTTCTGACATGAAGGTTCCTGTGACCTTTTCTCTTTTTTAACATCAATGTGTCCACTTCAAGTGCAAAATCTGTTATTAACAAACATACACAGATGAAACCATAGCAAATTCAAGAGGCAACATTTCCATATACCATAAATACTTTTTATACAACTGTAGCAAATCACTTTTCACACTTTTGCACCATATAATCAATATATGCTCTCTTTTCTTTACATTATTGGTTTGAATTATCTAGAATTTTATAAATTTGTCTATACATTTAGCTGTCTAACTTTTTTCACTCAACATAATGATTTTGAGATCTATCCATGTTGCTTCATGTATTAATAGTTCCTTCTTAACACAGAGTAATGTTCTATAGCATGGAGATACCATATTTGCTTATCAATTAACTTATTGAGAGACATTTGAATTGTTTATAATTTTGGCTGTTGGAATTAAAGCTGCTATGGGCATTCTTGTTCATTCTTTCTGTGGCCTTGTGTTTTCATATTTCTTGGTGAAGGCCAAGCTCTTATGAATGGTGCATGTTGAACTTTACAAGCATATACCAATGTTATCCCAGGTGTTTGTACCATTTTAAATCTCTTCCAGCAGTGCATGAGAGTTCCAATGGCTCCACATTTAATATCTTTTTATGCACTTATGTGAAACTTCCAAAACTTTGTTGGTATTTAATTTGTTGTCTCTATTAATATCTCTTACGTACTACACATGAATTCTTTACCAGATCTATGTATTAAAATAATTTCTCCCATATGGTGTTACGGTTTTCATTTTCATAGCTGTGTTTCAAACAGCAAATAAATTATCAAATATTATTTCTAATTGTATGTATATCTGAGGCATCTTTGCTCATAAGCAAGACAAATAGTTTGGGCTCTGTTTTCTTCTGGAAGTATTACAGTTTAATAACTTTTTAATTAAGGTCTATGAGTCCACATTAAGTCAATGTTTATGTACAGTATGATGCATGCCAATGTGTTAATTTGGCACCTTTATTGAAAACTGATAGATCATTTATGTGTGGTCTTTATCTTCATTGATACACATTTCTCTCCTTTCACAAATACTACTGCTGCTGCTACTGCTACTGTACCTTTATGTATTCTAATTCATCCTTTATTTTTCATTTAGAAAATTGCTTTGACTATTCTAGGAGATTTTCATTTACTTTAAATTTCAGAATAAACTTGTCCATTTCTCGAAAATAGCTGGCTGGAATTTTTTATTGAATATTTTATTGGAATAGCTAAATTTATGTAGCATGTTTCTGTTTCAGGGATAACATTAGCATCTGGCTCAGTGCCGGTAGACAGTATCTTATTTAGGGAGCGAAATTATTTTGTATGCAGATATGTGCTTATAAGTGAAAGGAGGCTTGACTGAAATCAGTGGTTTATAATCCCCAAGTGAACAGAACATGATTTATAGGTATGTGCAGAAAGAGACATTTGGAAGAAGGCACCATATCCACTAAAGATTTTTTTCTAAAAGATTACAAAGCACCTGTGGTCTATAAAATTCCATTTTAAATGAAATCTTTCTTGGTATTTGTAGCTAATATTTAGCCTGCTGAGATTTTAAATTATTGCTTCTATGTTTTATGTGACAATGGTTTTACTTTACTTTTAATCTTCAATTTTAAAAATGAGTAAAATCTTTCATAAATATAAACAACACTGTGAGAGTTTATTTAATCCAATTAGATATTTTTCTATTCTAATGACTAATTGAAGTTATTTTCATAAAGCTAAGGTGAAAATCACAGGCAATGAAATCCTGTCATATAATTTGTAGAAAATAATAAAGTGACTGCTAATTATAGGATAAATTTACCCTGTGATGGTGAATATATTTTGGCAAGTGAATAATTCCATGAGTGAGAACTAAATTTGGTCTATGACAAGCACAATGAAATAAAATATTTCTGAGCACTCTATTATGTTTATACCATGCTGCTTATAGGCACTTAATTTCGGATATTCTTTTGGTTTAACTCCGTATCTTTTCATTTACACTTAATCTATGACTACCAAGAGAGGAAGTCATAAGAGAGGGCAAAGCAAATAAACATTAACATTCATACATAACTACTTCTTCCACAGGGATTTATCGTAAATCCTAGTTTAAAATTAAGTTGTTAATAGTGTGATTAATATTTCTGAGAGATTTGTAAATCTACCTCAAGGAAGATCATCTTGCAATCATTTTAAAACTGAATTATGTAGTCTTTGGTGCATGAATGAGGCTCTACATAAATTATAAAATAAATAAATGATAAAGATTCCTATTGCACACACAGATCTGTTTCTAGCTCCCTGAATTTGACCTATTCTCCATTATCATCTCAGAAGTGTAACTTTTGCTTCCTTTTGGTTCTCAGTAATGATGGAATTTTAACCATTCATAATATCCAAATTGACTTAATGATATTTTATATTTAAATTGAAATCAGCTATGATTTTCTAGTTTCGAAAATCATGGAACACATTTTTAATAGGGTTGTTTAACCTTAATTTAGGTTGAGAGGTGCCTAGGTGGCTCAGTCGGTTGAGTCCGACTCTCAAATTCGGCTCAGGTCATGATCTTATGGTTTCATCCGTTTGAGCCCTGTATGAGGCTTTGCGCTGACAGTGCGGAACCTGCTTGGGATTCTCTCTTTCCATCTCTACCCTTCCCCTGTTCATGGTGTCTCTGTCTCTCTTTCACTGAAAACAAAACAAAACAAAACAAAACAAAAAAGCGAAAAAAAAAACCCACAAACTTTATTTAGGTTGATATCTTTTAGTATTTTGTGACTTTTGCCCAAATTAGTGTGTGTGTGTGTGTGTGTGTGTGTGTGTGTGTGTATGTGTATGTGTGCAATTGAATGTATGTAAAATAGACATTCACTATTATGAACTTTTCTACTTAAACACAGGGCTTTTTATATTTTTGTGTTTTTTTCTGAAAAAAAGTTTTTATGTTTTATTGTTTTCTTATGTTTTCGTCAAATTTTCTTTTTAGCAACTATAAGCATAATGGTCAGAATTTGAGATTTGATTTGGAAAGATAGAAGGACATCTTATCAGTCATTATGCACAGGTTTTATTGAATTCAACTGGTGTCAGTTCAGAACCTTATGTCTGCTCTACACTCTACCTTGTTTCAGTAAGTCCAGATCCTCTGCTGAAGGGCAATAACTTGATTGTCAGGGCTGGTGAGGGATTCTCTACTTTAACTTACTATTTTAAACAGTCCTTCTGTTTTCAGTCTCACATTATACTGTTTCCTTCACAGACATCTGGAACCTGGATTTGCTGTCTTGGAAATGGAGTTCTCTAACAAAATTATGGCTTTCCTCCTTTCACAACATAAAACTCAGCTTACCCTGCTCTAATAAATTTTTAAAAGTTTGTTCAGCAATTTCCCACCCTCACGATTTTGGTGACACTTTCTTATTTCTTGTATCTCATTTTACAGAAGTTCAGAGAAAGTAGAGTCACATATGATTGCCACACAAATGATGTCACACAGATGGTGTGTTTTTTTTTTTTAATTGTGGTAAAAACACTTGAATGAGATCCACTCTTTAACAAAGTTTTATGTGCACAATATTGTTAACTGAAGAAATCATGTTGTACAGGTCTCTACAACTTATTAATTTTGTATAAACTGAAACCATATCTGTTGAAGAGCAACTCCTTACTTTCCCCTTCATCCAGTCCTTGGCAAGCATCATTATGTTTTCTAGAAGTTTGACTATTTCAGATACCTTACATAAGTGGAATCAGGCAGTATCCGTCCTTCTGTAACAGGTTTGTTTCACTTAGCATAGTGTCCTCCAGGTTCATCCATGTTGTTGCACAAGGATTTCATTTTTTTTTAAGGGTGAATAATATTCCATTATATGTGTCAATCACTTTTTCTTTATTCATCCGGTGATGAGCATTTAGTTGTTTCCATATTTTGGCTACTGTAAATAATGCTGTAATGAACGTGTGATTGCAGATATTCTCCAAGAGCTTGGTTTTTGTTTTTGGATTATACTCAGAAGTGGGAATTTTGGATGATATGGTAGTTCTATTTTTAATTTTTTGAGGCATATCCATACTGTTTTTTTATTTTCATAGTGACTGCAACATTTCACTCTTCCATCAACATGCTATAAGGGTTCCAACACACACACACATACACACACACACACACACACACACACACACACACAATTTTGTTTTTATAATAGCCATTCTATCAGGTGTGATGTGACATTTCATTGTTGTTACCACTTACGTTTCCCAAATGCTTAGTGATGGTGATCATTTTTTATGTATAGTTTGTCCATTTACATGTCTTCTTTGTTTATTCAAGTCCTTTGCCCATCTTTTATCGAGTAAAGGTGATTCCTTATGTACTTTGGATATTAACCCCCTATATATATGATTTGCAAATAATTTCTCTCTTTTCATAAGTTGCCTTTTGTCTGTTTCTTTTGCTATATTGAAGTTTTTAGTTTGATGAAATCCAACTAGTGTATGTTTACTTTTGTTGCTTGTGCTTTTGGGGTAACACATAAAAATATTGTCCAGATAAATGTGATAAAGCTTGCCCCATATGTGTTCTACTAGGCATTTTACAGTTTCAGATGTTACATTTAAATCTTTATTCCATTTTGAGTTGAGTTTTGTGCATGGTGTATGGTGTATGGTAAGGGTTGATTTCATTGTTTAGCATGTGGAAATCCAGTTTTCACAGCACCATAAATTGAGGAGACTAACCTTTTCCCATTTGCATTAGCATCAAAAAATAAAATGCTGAGAAATAAACATAATTGAGGAGTTGTAAACTGGAAACTATATAACATCAATGAAACAAATGAAGGAAGACACAAATAAATGAAAATACATTTCATGTTCATTGGTTGGAAGAATTAATGTTATTAAGATGTCCAAATTACTCAAGCTATGTATAGATTCAATCCAATCTTTGTTAATATCACAATGACACTTTTTCACAGAAAAAAAAAAAAAAACCAATCCTAATATTCTTGTGGAGTGACAAAAACAAAAATAGCCAAAGCAATCTTGAGGAAGAAGAAGAAAGCTGGAAGCATCACACTTCCTGATTTCAAAATATATTACAAAGCTACAGTAATTAAAACAGATTTGCATTGGCATAAAGACAGACATGTAGATTAATGAAACAAATAGAAAGCCAAGAAATAAACTCATACGTATACAGTCAACCGGTCTTCAACAAGGGTGTAAGAAAGTGTTTTTTTTTTCCATCTCTTCTTATCTTAGTCCCTAGATGTTAATGGAGCCCTAGAATCTAATATCTTCAATGACTGTTACACGTTCTTCCATTTCCTACTGACATTTCTTTTGTTATTCTTCATAACTTCTGACAAATCATCTGTGTACATTAGCACACACTATTCATATCTATCTAAGATGCTGTTAACGATACAAAAATAAAATCTAAATTCAATCTTTACTTTTTATTATATATATGTATAATGAATTTCATTTGTATACATAATAAATGCCTCTCCTCTGTACACTATATGAGACTGTGCTTGATCTGACATCTATGTGTCTTTTAAGCTTTTGAGCCACCAACTGCTTTCTTTTTCCAATGTACTTTTGTCATATTAGACAATTTGCTATTTCTTGAACACATCCTGCCCCTTTCATTGGTGTATATAAACCTAAAATGCACTTTCTCTTTTAGCTTGTTCTCCACTAATATTTCCTAATTCTATACAGTCTCTATTATGTTTTCTTTGATTTCTCACATGTAAAGCTGGTCAATCCCTCCCTTCTACCACTTTCTTCATTTGCTTACAGCCTTACTTACAGTATTTATGCACAATAGCATTTACTAGTTTTCTTCACTTTCTACTAAACTGAGCATTTATATTCCCAAATCTTGTAGTATTTACATTTTAAAGAACAATAGTGTTTGGTGAATAAAAATAAATAAGCAAATAAATGATTTATGATGCCTCATTGATTGTGCTCAAAGGCTAAATAAAATTGCTGAATTAGTGTCATTTTCTTGGCCTGTGAGAATGAATAATACTCAGCCAGTTCCAGTTTTAGAAACATAATACACAAACATGTGTGTAGATGTGTTTGCATGTATTGCGTGTATATGCAAGTAATATACAAAAAAACAATAACAAAGGTTCACTAGGTTAAAATATACAGAAGATTTATTCCTTAGAAAATTCCATTTTTTAAATTGCAAGTTTAGCTTTTTGTTAGCTAATTCCAGAAATTTCCTATTATAAAAAAATCTTATATAGGAAAAAACAAATACATCACATACTCTCATGCCTAAAATACCTTCTATATTAATTTTGCATTCAAATTCTAATTCGAAAGAAGACTATTGCTTTTATTTTAATTTATTGTTGGGTTATAATTTGATTTCAATAATTTAAGGGGCACTTTTATAAATAATAAGAATAAATATATTCTTTAACCTTAGAGTGTACATTTTTTGGTATCTGTAGATACAAATTAAATTCTGGAAATCTAGGTCTTGCAATGTGAACAGATTGTTCATAGAATATATATACACTGCTGGATATAAAATAGAATGACACAATGGCTCATCACATGGTATTTGGATAAACAACTTATCTGTCTAAGATGATGTATAATTTTAAATAGAAATTTCATGGCTGGGATGTCTGGGTGGCTCAGTCAGTTAAGCGTCTGACTTCGGATCAGGTCATGATCTCGCGGTTTGTGAGTTTGAGCCTGGCGTTGGGCTCTGTGCTGACAGCTCGGAGCCTGGAGCCTGCTTCGGATTCTGTCTCCCTCTCTCTCTGCCCCTCCCCTGCTTGTGCTCTGTCACTCTCTCAAAAATAAATAAACATTAAAAAAATTTCATGGTTATTTCATACACTCACACTAAATCATATCAGTATTCATCAGTGCCAGTCCTTAGGCATGACCAAGTCCAAGTAAGGCTGAATTAGGATGAACATAGGAAGGTGGAGATTGAAGACTGGTGTAAAAAACATATACTTGAATTGAAGAGTATGTACGTCTAGTGAGTAGATAGAATTATCATGGAAAGTTTTGGAGTGAGCACTTCTACTTACGAATGAGCTTTTGTCAGTGAATGTCCATAGGATCAGATGCAAAAAAGGATAAAAATGTTAACCCAATGTTCAAATCCAAATATAAATGTAACTTCAAAAGAAATCATTTAAAAATAGTATCATATGGACAAGATGTGGAGTGCATTAGGTTTAAACTTGTGTGGCAAGGCTATCTTCAGAGAAGAGAGTTATGTTCTAATTTGTTGTGCTCCTCTTCATGCTTCAGACCTGCTCCATTATCCCAATAAAACTCTGTAGTTTTGTCATTATATCAAGGAGATATAATTTTTCATGACAATTTAGTCTTTTGTATTGAAATAAAATTTTTGTCACAAATCATAAATCCCATTTATATGTGTGTATGAACTCTATAAAATTTGCACAAACATTTGATAACAAAATGGAATTACGGAGGTGCACACACGTGTGTGCACATGTATTAGATTCTTTACATAAAAAAGCACTGTCAAAGGTAAAATATAACTCATATTAATGTTCATGATTCTCAGTTTCCACTTTGATACTGCTTTGATTTTAGTATTAATTACATATATATATACACATATATATATATTCCATATATATATATTCCATAATATATATATATATTCCATAATATATATATATATATATATATATTCCATAATACACATAAACACAACAAAGGATAAAAGTCTTCAGGATCCACATTTAAAATTCATAATTTAAACTGAGCTCTTATTATTGTAAAGTTTTTGGACAGACAGTTAAGGATGTATTGACTAAAATGATTCTGCTCATAATGGAAATTTATATACAAAATGAGTTTCTCAGTGTATTTAAAACAGTTTTTATTTAAAAATGGTGAATATGGTAAACAAAGACTTCCTGTTGTTTGAGAGAAAATACTTTATATCTCTTAAAGTGAACTGCTCTTCATTAGAGAATGTCTATACATTTGGATACAATTCTGTGTCTATTTCTAGAAAGGATCTGGCATTAAAACTTTTAGATAAGGGAAAGCTAGATGAATCTCCCTAGGTCTGGGAAGCTGCAGGGTTAGGCTAAAGCTTATTCACAGCTCAAATTAAGACAGTTTGACTTCCCAGTATCACATTTATGTGTACCAAATATTTCAGCTGGGATTTTTGGCAACATAACTAAAACTCTAGTATTTTTTATGTTGTTAACAAGAAATGGAGAAAAATATACTTTGATTTATACTTAGTGTAAGGCATAAGAAGACAACACTGTATGCTCTCACTATTATGTAGAATCCAATAAAAAAACAAATGATAGAAACACAGAGTAGACTGGTGTTGCCAAGGACAGTGGTGGGGAAAATGGGTATTATTCAAAGGGTATATACCTCCAGTTATAAGGTGATTAGGTTCTAGGTATATAATATCGATAGAGCATGGTAACTATAGTTAAAAATATGGTATTGTACACTTAAACGTTACTGTGAAAGTGGAGTTTAAAAGTTATCACACCAAAAAAGTAACTAGATAGATGTAATGGATTTGTTAAGTAACCTTATTGTGGTAATTATTTTAAAATGAATACATTTATAATATCATGTACGCTTTAAACTTACACAATGTAATATGATTATATGATATTGTATTTCAGTAAAGCTGAGAAAATATGTCATTTGACACATTTTAATTTTATTTAAATATATTTTTATAAACAGTCATACTGGGAACATTAGAATAATTTAAGTATACAAAAATATTATCATCTTAATCCTTCTAATTAAACTAGTATCTTCCTCATGCTGTAATTTGCACCACATAAATTATATCCCTTTAATCAAATGACCTCCTTGTTTATTAAAAAAATATTTTACACATTTCCCTTTTTTCCCATTTATCTCTTATAACCATATACTCTCAAACTCTTTGTATAGCTGAGAATTTTAAATCAGGGAACCTACAATTTTTAAGGGCTATTTAAGGGACTATTTCTTATGTTTTTCATTGGAAAGAAAAGTTACCCTATCTATACTCATGTTTTCCTTTCCCCAAAATTTATGATAATATATGCTAATTGAAATTTTCATCAACAGATGTGTTGGCATTCTATTTCATTTCATTTGCTTTGTGCACCATTTTTTAAAGAAAAATAAAATCTAGAAATGAGATCCACTTCACAAATATATTATGCCAATAGAAAAAGTATATGTGGTCAAATTTCAAAAGAACAGTTATTCACTGTTTAAATTATTTTTTTAATGTTTATTTATTTTTGAGAGAGAGAGAGAGACAGAGACAGAGACAGAGAGAGACAGAGAGAGAGATTGAGAACATGACCAGGTGAGGGGCAGAGAGAGAGGGAGAAACCGAATCTGAAGCAGGATTCAGGCTCTGAGCTGTCAGCACCTGAGCCAGAGTCGGATGCTTAACCGACTGAGCCACCCAGGTGCCCTGATTTCCTTTTCTTTCTTTCTTTCTTTCTTTCTTTCTTTCTTTCTTTCTTTCTTTCTTTCTTTCTTTTTATTAAGCATCATGTTGATTTGTGCCTTCAATTTATAAATTAGATATTAAATACATCTACCTTTGTTAAAAGATGTAAGAGGCACTTGTCAGTGTGAAACATTCAGTTCCTTGGGGCAACACAGAGGTAACTATTTGGGTTACATGACCTTTAAAAATCAATATGATGTTTAAAAAAATAAAAATTCAAGTGATAATTTATTTTAAGTTTCAAAATTGACTTAAAATATTTCATTATTTATCAGTTTTGTAATATTCAGTAATTGTATTTCAGAGAACTGTCACTATATACCTAATTAAGTTTTGCTAGATATTATGAATTACATTTATAATCTTCTCTATCTGCGCTTCAGCTGCCTACAAAATGCTCAAATATTTTAAAAATGAATTTAATTGTTTCTCTAAATATTATAAAATGCATAAGTGCATTTTATATTGAACACTTTTTCTAACAAACATATCTTACTCAAACACTTACATAGTCCTAGAAATACCACATTACGTTTATAAATGCAGTCATTTATGAATTTTCTTGAACACTCTATTTGCAAAGTTAATTGAATCTTCATCTTAAAATCAATAGTCTAAAATAAATTATTTAATTAACGTTTTAAGTGAGAACAAAAATATCGGCTCTCATGTAGCATTAGAGTATTTTAAATATGATATTTTATTAAACAAATATATAGTTATTCATAAACTTATACAAATAGCAAAGATGTAGATCTGATTTACTATACCTGTATGCTTTCAGTGTGTTAAATTCTTATACGTTATACAATATCAAGTGAATTTAGTGTTAGGATTACAGACCAGAACGGTTTATTCTGAGTTTCTCAGTGTATCTAAATTATCTTGAAATAGGATTTTTCATCAGGCCAGGAGATCTAGAGCCATATGAATCTCACATGATTTCTCTGTGATCACATGAAGCAGATTTAATTCAGCTTCAAGCTCAATGCCAATGCTGAGAATTTAAATGTCATGTGTAAAACTAGGATTTATTTCACAGCCTAAGTCCTTTCTTTGACTTTAAGATTTAATCATTTTAACTACTTTGGACTTTATCACCTAATTAAAAGATAGATAATCAGCAGCAACTCTGGCTCAGGACACTTCACCACTCTATTAGATTTAACTAACCTATTTACCATTGACTCCATTTTATAATTATTTGAATATCTATGGTTTTACAAATTTATTTCTTAACCTATATAGACAGGAATCTAGCTTGTGCAAAAGTATAGTTTGTGTCTTCCTATATCTTAGTTATTCATTTGGCCATTTTTGCAAGGGCATGTTAAAATGCTTAATAAACATTTAACATTATAAAAAGTTAAGAAGGCAATTGTTTCATAGATAACTCTATTACTACATCATGCTTATGGTGACTTATTAAAATGTGCTTATGTGTTCCTCAATGTTTTTAACAGCCTTCCCCTCCTCACAAATACACACAACTTGGAAATCCCACTGAAACTGATGTTCAAGGATTATCTAATACCTCAAAATATTGTAGCAAGTCTTTAGTCATTAAACAGTGCATATGACCCATAGAAATCCATGGTTTTTACAAACCATCTATGTGTTCAGGATATCAAATAACATAACTTAAGCAAAAACTTCTATTCTAAAGTCAAAATTCACTTTCATCATTTGCTAGACCGGTCTACTTGCATCCCAATTTCAACATGCCCAAATTAAACAATTTGTTGTCTCCTCCAAAGAGGCCCTTTCCCTTATGTTTCCTATCCTAGCTTGTGTTTTAAGAAACCTCTTCTACAGCCACAAATCCAAAAGGTGGTTTGGCAGCTTCCATAGACATCACGTGCAACTTTCATTTTTCCTGATTTCTAAATATCTCCCTTTATTTTACATTGCCACTGCTACTTCTCAAGTTCAGATCCTCTTTATTTCCTACCACAGTACCAGCTGACAGTGTCCAGCACCATTTTGTTCCTACTGTGTCGGATGCTCAAGTGATCTTTTTAGCAGGTAAAAACCCATTAGGTCACTTCTTTACATAACATCCTTCAATTATTTTTCAAGTTTACAGGATTAAGTTCAAATCCTTCAGGAAAATTTGCAAGCAAATTAGGCTTTTTTGCCTGCTTCTCATGCTCTATCTCAAGTGACTTCCAAAAGACAATTTCAGACCACTGGTATTGCAGCTTTTACATATTTATGTTGTCATTATGAGACTATTTTCCAATTACCTCTTCAATGAAAGATAATTGACAGATAATTGACAGTGATAAACACAATCAAGAATCCTAAGTATTTGGTTTAGTGAGTTTTGACATTTTTCTATTTCCATGTTTCATCATATAAAATATGGAAGTTCTCTCATTCTTCTTTTCAGGCTGTTTAGCTTTGACCCCCATAACTTTCTAATTATTGTCATGTCAAATTAGTGTTGATTGTTCTGGGGCTTCATCTAATATAGTATGACTTCTTTTATGTTAAGCTTCTTATATTTAATAAAATATGTAAGGGATTTATTATGTAGTGACTTGTTGAAAATCACCCACCTTGTATTTTTGGGATGAATCCTAATTCATCATAATGTATCCTCTTTCTTTTATATTGCTTGATTGGATTAGCTAGTATTTTGAGAAGATTGGTTATGTCTGGTTTCATCAGAGAAATTGAGTTTTGGTTGGTTTCCTTTCCTTATTAATAAATACCTTTTTCCTTATATTATATCAGGATTTTCCTAACATCAAAAATTGTTTGGAAAAGTTTCCACTTTATTTTTTGCAATAGTTTGGGTTAAAGTTTTATGTAGTCCTTGAAAACTTAAAAGTTAGCAGAAAATATTTTGGTTACTAGTGCCATACCTGAGGTCTCGTAAAAACGAATACAAAATGTCTTTATGTGGCTATACTTTAAAAACAGATCAAAGAAATTCTAAAAATTATTAGTTTTCTTAACAGATAAAGAAATCATGAATGACAGTTAATATAAGCAATGAATTATACTATCAGGCACACACATATATATGTGTGTATATATATAATCAGTGAATATTGCAATAAGCAGAATCAGAATATAAAATATTTTTTTGTAAAGAGAGAATTGAATTTTGATAAATGAAGTTATAATCAAGGTTTCCCTTAAAATTACGAGAAAGATATGAAAATGAAGAGATTTTTGCACATGAGCATATACATGGACGCTTATGGAAGCACTGGGTGTACTCTCCTGCGGATAGAAACAAACTAAATATCCATGAGGTGTTAACTAAATTGTTTATGTGTTTATAGTAAAAAAAAATCATACAAAGTAAAAAGTAAATAAATGACATGGATAAATACAAATTATATATTGAAAGTTGCAAATTGCATACTATATGATGCTATTTTTATAAAAAATATAAAATACAAAAAAAGAAACAATGAATGCTAACGTATTAAAATTGTGAACAAGGCAATAAAAGCTCAGGTTATGAAACCTGCTTAAATGTCATAACTGTAGTTGAAACCCAAATTTTTTGAATATCAATTTTTGTAACAATTCATCTGTTTTATGTTAAAGGGCTGGTCAGGCATGTGTAAGCCTTAGTGGTTATAAAGTATCAAAAAACGTCTCTGAGCATTATTTAGCTTTTTATTTATATAGGTGTTGTTTCTTTGAGGATACTCAACAGTCTTGAGTTTGGATTAATGTGTTGTATTTCTTGTAAGTCCTCCATACCGGGCTTAGGGCTCTTTCTATAGGAATCGTTCAAATTTCTGTGCCAAAAATCCTTCTCAGTGACTTTGGAGAAATCAAAAGGAAACAAGGGATCATAGACATCCTTGAAGTTCTTTTATCCTACACACCACTCATATTTTACCTTTTAAGATATAAAAATAGAATTATTACAAACCTTGTCAATTGAGGACTAACACTAAAAACAAAAAAAAAGGAAAACAAGCCACAATTTAAATGCATCTGTCAACTCAGGTTCTGTGACAACATGGATGAAGAACTCCAAATTGAGCTAAATCCACTTCTGTCTACTACATTAACTTGAAAATATGCAGTTGATAAAGGTTTAATGGTACTTGTCTCCACCTTTAGAGCAGGCTTCACGCTAGAAAAGATATTTTTCTTTTTTCTCAAGTGACAATAGAAGACTTTTATCCTGCTACTGCCAATCGCCTTCTTTTCTGTGATTAATGACATGATAGTATCACAATCCCAGTTTATGATGAATGTCTCTATATTTCACCCCCTCAACCTCTACCCCAACAACAAAAAAATATGATCATAAATTGTTTTAGTGCCCTAGGAATTCCTTTTTGCAGCAAATAGGCAGACAATCCTCCATATATTTACCTGTACAAAGTGTATATATATATATATATATATATATATATATATTATACAATATACACATAAAGTGTGTATGTATAAAGTACATATAAAGTACATACACATACACAATACACACACACAAAGTGAGAGAGATTGTGGTATCTCACATATTGATCTGTATAAGCATGACTATATTGCATGTCTAATTCTCTCACCATTCATGATAAGCTTCTACTTATTCCAATGTATTCAAATCTACCCGCATCTTGCTTATTATGTTTACAAAGCTCAGAATGCATTTACCATAAGAAATATGATTTTTCAAATATGTTTTCTTTTTAAGTCTGTTGAATAATAGGTCATTTATCGCTTATGTGGAAATTTTCATGTGAGAGCAAGACATAAAGTACATTTCCATTTCTCATGTTTGGAATCACTGCTGCACTCAAAAAAATTTTACACTGTGCTATGGATTTTAAAGTATTTTTACTTAGCCTCTACTCCAAAGCTGTCATCATCAAGACAGCATGGTATTGCCACAAACACAGACACATAGACCAATGGAATACAATAGAAACCCCAGAACTAGACCCACAAACGTATGGCCAACTCATCTTTGACAAAGCAGGAAAGAACATCCAGTGGAAAAAAGACAGTCTCTTTAACAAATGGTGCTGGGAGAACTGGACAGCAACATGCAGAAGAATGAAACTAGACCACTTTCTCACACCATTCACAAAAATAAACTCAAAATGGATAAAGGACCTGAATGTGAGACAGGAAACCATCAAAACCCTAGAGGAGAAAGCAGGAAAAGACCTCTCTGACCTCAGCCGTAGCAATCTTTTACTCGACACATCCCCAAAAGCAAGGGAATTAAAAGCAAAAATGAATTACTGGGACCTTATGAAGATAAAAAGCTTCTGCACAGAAAAGGAAACAACCAACGAAACTAAAAGGCAACCAACGGAATGGGAAAAGATATTTGCAAATGACATATCGGACAAAGGGCTAGTATCCAAAATCTATAAAGAGCTCACCAAACTCCACACCCAAAAAACAAATAACCCAGTGAAGAAATGGGCAGAAAACATGATTAAACACTTCTCTAAAGAAGACATCCAGATGGCCAACAGGCACATGAAAAGATGTTCAACGTCGCTCCTTATCAGGGAAATACAAATCAAAACCACACTCAGATATCACCTCACGCCAGTCAGAGTGGCCAAAATGAGCAAATCAGGAGACTATAGATGCTGGAGAGGATGTGGAGAAACAGGAACCCTCTTGCACTGTTGGTGGGAATGCAAATTGGTGCAGCCGCTCTGGAAAGCAGTGTGGAGGTTCCTCAGAAAATTAAAAATAGACCTACCCTATGACCCAGCAATAGCACTGCTAGGAATTTATCCAAGGGATACAGGAGTACTGATGCATAGGGGCACCTGTACCCCAATGTTTATAGCGGCACTCTCAACAATAGCCAAATTATGGAAAGAGCCTAAATGTCCATCAACTGATGAATGGATAAAGAAATTGTGGTTTATATACACAATGGAATACTACGTGGCAATGAGAAAAAATGAAATATGGCCTTTTGTAGCAACATGGATGGAACTGGAGAGTGTGATGCTAAGTGAAATAAGCCATACAGAGAAAGACAGATACCATATGGTTTCACTCTTATGTGGATCCTGAGAAACATAACAGAAACCCATGGGGGAGGGGAAGGAAAAAAAAAAAAAAAAAGAGGTTAGAGTGGGAGAGAGCCAAAGCATTAGAGACTGTTAAAAACTGAGAACAAACTGAGGGTTGATGGGGGGTGGGAGGGAGGGCAGGGTGGGTGATGGGTATTGAGGAGGGCACCTTTTGGGATGAGCACTGGGTGTTGTATGGAAACCAATTTGACAGTAAATTTCATATATTAAAAAAAATAAAAAAAATAAAGTGTTTTTACTTATACTATTTCATTTGATACACTCAAGAGTTTAAAAGATTGCTCTCTGCACATTAGCAATTGTGATAGAAAAGCTGTTACTGAAAATATTTGACTTCCTTAGTTTAAAAGTTTAATGTAATACAAGTAGTATATATTTTTTCCCATTTTTCTCAAGGTACATGTTTTCTTTTTTTTTTCCAGGTTAAGGTCTAAATTTGTCTAAAGAAAATTGTACAGAATGAGAACTACACATTTTATATGGTGTTAACTCTTTGAGCTCTATCTTTTAAAGTGTCACAGTCCCATTAATATCAAGGGAAGCAATCAATTAAAGTAGAATTTTAATTTATTGATAGCCCGTTTTCACACATCATTATTTATTTTTATTTAAGGATGTGATCTTTTTCTCAGTCTAACATGGTAAGTAGAAATGTGACCAGTGATTAAGTATGCTTTATAATTCTTTAAAGTAAAATTAATGTAATCTAAATCTAAAAATATACTATTATTTTGTAGTTATGTGATTGTAGCTTAGTACTAATTGACTCTCTTTAGGTGACTAAAATTCTCCAAAATTCTTTTTATAAATCAGTAAATCATCACAGCACTGGATTTACCTACTTATTCCCAGTTACCCATTGAACAGTGAGCATTAATATATACATAAAACAATTGACTTCATAATTAGGCAAGTGATTCCCAAATTCCATTACATTAGGCTAACATTTCCAAAAGACATTGGGCAGATATGCAAACTAAGCCAGAAAGTCCATTTGAAGAAAATTTAGTTTTTCTAAAATGGAAATGTTTTGAAGACAATAGAAATTTTAGATACTGATTGTTGATAACAAACAGAAGATAGAAGTATATACTTGGTATTATAGCTGTTAATATTTGAATTTGCAGAGCAACTAAGCCCATAAGAAAAAAAGAGTCCAGGGGCACCTGGGTGGCTCTGTTGGTTAAGTGGCCCATTTCGGCTCAGGTCCAGATCCCACTTTGTGACTTTGGCCCCTCATCAGGCTCTGTGCTGACAGCTCAGAGCCTGGAGCCTGCTTCAGATTATGTGTCTCCCTCTCTCTCTGCCCCTCCCCTGCTCATGGTCTGTCTCCCTCTCTCTATCAAAAATATTTTTTTTTTATCAAGAGGCCAGGAAATAAACCTTATAAGATGTCTTTAAAATAGAAATATTAGGAAGGAAAGAAGCCATCCAGGAGACAAGGAATTGACTATAGTGGTATGAAGAAAAGCCACATAGGTGATAATATAGAAAACATTTACTCAGTGTCAATCCCTGTCCAAGGAATTTTTAAGCATTTTATTATTTAATCATAACAGAAACCCTGTGGGAGAAATATTATTTTTATTTCCATTTCATAAATATTATTAAATAGATTGTATTATTCAAGTAAATTTCTAAGCATCAATATTTTATATGAAGTGTAGCTAGGAGTGGCTCTAGAAACAACTGAACCCACTCTATTTTATTGTATGAAACCACTACCTAAAACTATACAGGGTGAGATTTTAACAAATTATGCAAAGGATGTCACCTAATGTACAATTGTTAAGAAAAAATAAAATAATAACAGATAGTTCATTTGTCACTTTCACAAGAAAATTTATTAGATTGTTAGGCCAAAAAAATTCTAATTATTGGGATTAAGTACACCGTTGATTATGAGAAAGACAGTTACACAGTAAAGACCTTTCAGTGAAATTTGAGAGTTATGGTAATATGGTTTTCTTTTTTTTTTTTTTTTAATTTTTTAACATTTATTTATTTTTGAGACAGAGAGAGACAGAGCATGAACGGGGGAGGGGCAGAGAGAGAGGGAGACACAGAATCCGAAACAGGCTCCAGGCTCTGAGCTGTCAGCACAGAGCCCAACGCAGGGCTCGAACTCACGGACCGCGAGATCATGACCTGAGCCGAAGTCGGAGGCTTAACCGACTGAGCCACCCAGGTGCCCCGACAATATGGTTTTCAACAATGTATTTCTTTAAGGTGTCTAAGATGGAAAATTTGTTAAATAGAGAAGAGATTGGACAGGGTACAAATAAAATACTTTCAAAGTCCCATAGGAAGCAAAATAAAATTTAAGTCTATGTATCATGCTTTTTTGAGATAAAAACACAATTTTGTAAAGGACACATGTGAAATGATATTTTAGGAGGATGACAGTTTGAATTCCAAATGTCTTGATTCCATGGTCATATTTAAAATAATCTTTTTTCGTTTCCACTTACAAGCAATGGTTTAAAATGTTCATGAAAGGGTAAAAGCAACAATACTTAATTTAATATTTATTAATGAAAATGTTTATAAACACCAATAGAAACAAATTAGATGTTACCTATTTTATCAAATGTATAATAAATTTGTTAATAAGCAATTATTTAAAGTTTGGATGATTTCAATGCTTATATACCTATGTTTTTTTCTTATTCTCATTGATATTTTTAAAGAATACTGAATTCCATGAATATGGATATATTAGCACTTGGGTTAAACAAAACATTTTTATGTAAAAGGAATATATCTGTCAGTATGTTTTCACAGCTCTCTGATCTCCCTGTAGAACATACTCTAAAGTTAATATGTCTTACTACAAATTTCTCTTTAGAGTATTTCACAGGTTATTTTAAGACAGTGAATGTCTTTTATAAGTCAAGGATTTTTGTCACATCTTACGTACATCTTCATGTGTTGAAAGGCATGAACTCTTGGACATTTTGACTTATGGGCCTCATTAAATGTGACTTTTTTTCTATATTTTCAACCTTTATATTGAATGTTTATCTCATAAAAGAATATTACAATAAAAATATTGTTTTGAATTTTATTTTTCGAGAGAAAGAGCTCTAGCAAGGGAGAGGGAGAGGGAGAAAGAGACAAACCCAAGCAGGTTCCACTCTCAGCATGGAACCTGATGCAGGGCTCCATCCCATGCCCGTAGGATTAATTATGATCTGAGCCAAAATCAAGAGTCAACTGCTCAACTGACTGAACCACACAGGTACTCTTACAATAAGAATACTTTTAATGTGTTGATTCAAAATATGTTTTTTTTTGAAATTTAAAACACAAACTGAAATACAAACAATAATTTGAAACATTAAGAATAATACCTTTTCGGTATAGCACCATGAGCAAATTTTCTAACCCATCATCTTTGCTTTGAGAGACAGTTACCATCATCATATATATAAACTTGCTGCTAATATTCATGGAAGATGCCCCACAAAATGGCCATTGGCAGTGTGGCTACTTTGCAAATCATGCCTGTGATTTTGCCCACCTATCCTAGTGACTTTCAAATTTGGCTCAGATTTAGAAGTACTGACTGGGTTTTCAACATATGCAGTCTTAATTTATAAAGTTTTTATTTCCAAATGAGGAGCCCTTCAAGCTTGTGTTTGCTTTGAATTGTTTGGAGACTGACTGCTTACCTCTTTGAAGCAACTGTCCCAACACAGGCTCAGATCCTTGAGTGAGAACTTCATTTATTAGGAAAATGGCTTATGAAAGTCGAACCATCAAAAACATGCACTTAAAAATTTCAAATTCGGCAAAATATTACATAACACATTAAAACAAGCCAGATGTTGTTTCATTCATATTGATTATATGTATTGATTACACAGGTGATAATGTAATCTGCAAACATTAGGGGCATTATCACATGGCAATAAATATAATGTCATCTTAGATTTCATCATATTTAATGAATATACTTTGAGTATTTTATTATTCCCTTACTAATCTTATTTTTCTTTTGTCTGTTCTAACTAATCCTGCAACAATATTTTTCTATAAATACATTTTTGTGTGCTTGTCCAATTATCTCCTCAAACTGAATTTCTAGAAATACAATATCTGTTAAGAAATATGCACATTTTAAGTTTGGACACTCATTTTGAAGCTGCATGGCCAGAAGGCAGCTTTTTTTCATACTATCATAAGACTGCCCTTTCCCACATTTAAGTCAACACAAAAGTGATTCATTTTTAAAACTTTTCTTACTATAATCTGTTAAAAAAACTATATATACTTAGTTTTTTTTAAATTTGCAATTACATGATTATTAATGAAGCTTAATATATTTTCATAGGTTTATGTGTCAGTTTTTGCATTATCTCTTACAGATATAATTAATGAATTAATGAGTTATTTTTTTACTTGTGAGCCATTAATATTTTGTTTAAACGATTTTGTATATTAAAAATATTTTCTTTTATGCAAATTAAATATCCTGAAAATTTGCTCATTATGTAATCAAATCTACATATTACATTTCCCAGTAATAATATTCACACAACACCAGTAATAAGAGTAGGACACTTGATTAAATAAAATGTGCTGACATTTTTGTGTGTGTGGAGAAATTTTAATACACTCCTAAACGTCTTCTTTAGACATACAGAAACTGAAAAGACCATAATGAAACTAATTTTCAGTATTTATCAGAGCCATTTAGAATTAAATACAATCATTTACACATTAAATATGCATCAATATATATTTCATTTATATGAATTTACATAACTCTCTACAGAATGACATAAATATGTTCGTATGAAGATTCTCTGATGGCATTGTAAAATTTGTTTCACTTTCATTTTGATATGAACCAGCATTTTAAGAATGTCACGACTAGAGATATAAGAAGGCAGATTTGGATTGTTGGTTTGCTGTTTGTTTCATGGTGATTTTGGGGATGCTTAGATTCATGGTCATGGGCCATTGAATGATAGATGGGTTCTCTCCATTAGTCCTGAGCAGAATGTTACCTCACAACAGTCATCAAGCTTTTCAACCTGATCCATCCGCTGTTTGCTGGTCTTGATGTTCATCATTATCCTGAATAATCTCTTTCATCTAATAAAAATATAATTTGGATTAAAAAATGGGCAAGATCTGGTGTGCGTGGGTGGCTCAGTCCGTTAAGCATCTGACTTGGCTCAGGTCATGATCTCGCTGTTTGTGAGTATGAGCCTCGCGTCGGGCTCTGTGCTGACAGCTCAGAGTCTGGAGCATGCTTCCCATTCTGTGTTTCCATCTCCTTCTGGACCTGGCTTGCTTACTCCCTGTCTCTGCCTGTCTGTCTGTCTCTCTCAAAAATAAAATAAAACATATAAAAAATAAAAATAAATAAACAATTTCCTGGCCATGGCCAAATTCAAAACCAAGGTGAACTTGATAATGGCTAGTGGTAAGTCACTCCTATACTGGGTGCTCTTCTGAGATTCCAGGGCTGCTCATGTCAAAGTGTCCCATTGGCTTTTCCATAGGTTATGTGCTCAAGGTGTTCTTTCCATGCCTCTGAGTGTGCCATTATCACAACCGTGTTGTCCTTCCCAACCATTGCAATTGCATTGATTCCAGAAAAGACAGGGGCTTATTCTTCACTTTAAATCTGATCTTTGTAAAAAAGAAATGTATTAATTTTAATACCGTAAAAGAATTTTGAGTATTTTTTCTTTACAAATTCTACTGGGTCTGAGGGGTGAGAGAAAACTTCATTAGTGAGTCTATTAATGGTTGCCTTCGTAAGATGTTTTGCTTGTCCCATTTTTTCAGATGTACGTATTTCACATCAAAGTGCTCAAGAAAGATTGGAATTTAAGTAAGAAGTCACCAAGGTATACATTTTATAGTAGATAATATTTTATGTTTTTTTAATTAAAGAATATATACTTAATTTATTTCACATATTTATCTCTCTATATAATGATCTCTATTTCAAAAAGTTATACATTGATTTTTAAAAGTAAATATTTTGGGGGCGCCTGGGTGGCTCAGTCGGTTAAGCGTCCGACTTCAGCTCAGGTCACATCTCACGGTCTGTGAGCTCGAGCCCAGCGTCGGGCTCTCGGCTGATGGCTCAGAGCCTGGAGCCTGCTTCCGATTCTGTGTCTCCCTCTCTCTCTGCCCCTCCCCTGTTCATGCTCTGTCTCTCTTTCTCAAAAATAAATAAACATTAAGAAAAAATTAAAAGTAAATATTTTTAATAACCACTTGAAATGTCAGTGATCTAAACACAAATTAAGACAGCAATTATTAGAGTGGAACAAGAAACAAAACTCATTTATATGTTGCCAAGAAGAAACTCACATTAAATATCAAAATGTCTATAGATTAATGGGCTGGAGAGAGATAAACCATACTAACATAATAAAAAAATGGGGGTAGCTGTATTAATTTAAGAAATAACCAAATTAAGAGGAAAGAAAATCACCTGAGATAAAGAGGAGTATTGTCTAATGATAAAGTGGTCAATTTTCTAAAAAGACATAATCCTTAATGTATATGCACAAATATGTGAGACAGAACAGACAAAAAAAAAAAAAAAAGAAAAATGAAATGGATAGAACTACAAGGAAAAATAGGTAAATCTATTATAGTTGTAGATATCAACACCATTCTATTGGTAATGGATAGATATTACAAGCAGAAAATCAGTGAGGACATAGTTAAACTCAACAGCACCATCTATCATTTGGATTGAATTCACATTTCTAGACTACTTCATACATCATCAGAAGACACATTCTTCTCAAGTTCACATTGAATGTTCACCAAGATAGACCAAATTTGGGGTTATAAAAATACCTTAATAAATTTAAAATAATAGAAATATACAATGTATACTTTCAGACCACAATATAATTAAATTAGGAATTAAGAACAGAAAAACAGAGGATCCCAAAATAAGTAGAGATTAAACAACACACAAAAGTGGCACCTAAGTCAAAGAATAAATCTAAGTAAAGAGAAATTTTATAATATTTGAACTACATGAAGACGAAAACAAAACTTGTAAAAAATTTTGGGATGCAAAAAAACATTACTTAGAGGGAAGTTTGTAGGATTCAATTCATAATTGGAAGGGAGATCTAAAATCAGCAAGCTTCCACCTTAAAAAAAGGAAAGAAAAAAATCGAATTAAATCTAAGGTGATCATAAAAATATTTTAAAAAGAGCAGTATTCAATAAAATTGAAAATAAATCAATAGAGAAACTCAGCCAAACTAAAACCTGTTTTTTATTTTTTTAATTGATAAGCCTCTAGCCAGGAAACTGAGAAAAAAAGGGAGATGACATAAATTACTAATTTCATTTCTAATATTAGAAATGAAAAAGGAACATAACTATAGATCTCATAGATTTTTAAAGCAAAACACTGGGATTCTATGAACAATTTATAACCACAAATTTGAAAACCTGGATGAAATGGATGACTTTTTCAGAAGACATAATCTGTAATAACTCACAAGAAGAAATAGATGATCTCAATAGGCCTATATCTACTAAAGAAGTAGAATCTGTAATTAACCTTACAAAGCAGAAAATAATAGGGCCAAATGAGTTCACTTATGATTCTACCATACTTTTGAGAAAGAAATTATACCAAAACTCTATAATGTCTTCCAAAAGATAGAAGAAGAGGAAATCTTTCCTAACTCATTCTATGAAGCCAGTGTTACTCTAATACTAAAAGCATAAAAAGACATTGGAAGGAGAGAAAACTATGGAATAATACCTCTCATGAATATAGATTTAAAATTTCTCAAGAAAATATTAATGAATCAATCCCACAGTGTATGAAAAGAATAATACCAGCAAGTTTTTTGTAAATATAGACAATCTTACTGTAAAGTTTATATGAAAATGCAAAAGACCCAGAATAGCCAACACAGTATGGAAGGAGAAGAACAAACTTGGAGAATTCACACTATTCAACTTCAAGACTTACTTTAAGGCTATGTAATCAAGACTGTGGAGGGTTGGTAAAAGCATAAAAAAATAGATCAATGATACAGAAAAAAGAGTCCAGGTATAGACTTGAACAAATATAGTCAGCTGAGCTTTCAAAGAATCTAAGGCAATACAATAGGAAAGGATAATCTTTTCAATGAATGGCAGTGGAACAATTGGTCATCTACATTCAAAAAAATGAATCTAGACTTTATACCCTTCACAAAAAATAACTCAAAATGTATACTAAACCTAAACATAAAATGAAAAAAAAGAAACAAATTCCTAGAAGTTAAGAAGGACAAATTCCAGGTGGCCTCGAATATGGTGATGTTTTTATGTATCTATAAATGTATGTATGTATGTATGTATGTATATATTTAGAGCATGGTAGAGGGAGAATCCTAAGCAGGCTCTACGCCCAGTGCAGACCCCCATACAGGACTTGATCTCACTATCCTGAGATCATGACCTGAGCCAAAATCAAGAGTTGGTTGCTCAACCAAATGAGCCACCCAGGCACCCCGTGGTGATGGCTTTTTAGAAACAATGCCAAAAGCACAATCCATGAAAGAAACAATAAGGGGTACCTGGGTGGCTCAGTTGGTTAGGCACCCGACTTTAACTTAGGTCATGTTCTCGCAGTCTGTGGGTTCGAGGCCCACATCGGGCTCTGTGCTGACAGCTCAGAGCCTTGAACCTGCCTCAGATTCTGTGTCTCCTTCTCTCTTGGCCCCTCCCCTTCTCGCACTCTGTCTGTCTCTCTCTCCCAAAAATAAACATTTTTCAAAAATGTAAAAAAATAATTAATTAATAAGCCCTACTTCATTAAAACTGAAAAGTTTTTCTCTGCAAAAATAATGTCAAGACAATGAGAAATGAGCCTGGGAGAAAATATTTGCTAAAGACATATCTGACAAAGGACCCTATTATCCAAAATATACAAAGAAATCGTAAAACGTTACAAAAGAAAATGGACAATCTTATTTAAAAATAAGCAAAGATCTGAACAGACATTTCACAAAGATGGCAGATATACATATGGGAAATAAGCATATGAAAAATGATCAAGATTGTATACCATCAGGAAATTTCATATTGAAACAACAATCTGATAACACTATACACCTATTAGAATGGTGACAATTCAAAACACTGACTACACCAAATGCTGGTGAGGATATGAAGCAATAGGACCTATTATTCATTACTTATAGGAATACAAAATGGTTCAGCCACTTTGGAAGATGGTTTAGCAATTACTCACAAAATATATTCTTCCCATATCATCCACCAATCTCTCTCCATGGTATTTACTGAAAGGAATTGAACATTTATGTTATTAAAAAAATCCTGCACACCAATGTTTATAGCAGCTTTATTCATAATTGTCACAACTGTGAAGAAACCAAGATATCTGTCAGTGAATGATATATAAACTGTGTTTCATCCATAGAGCAGAATATCGTTCAGTGTTATAGCTAAATGAGTTATCAAGCCATGCAAAGACCTGGAGATATCTTAAATGTGTATTACTAAGTGAAAGAAGTCAATCTGAAAAGGCTACATCCTGTATGATTTCAACTGAATGATATTCTGAGAAAGACAGAACTATAGAAACAGTAAAACAATCAGTGGTTATTAGTGGTAAACAGAAAGGGAAGAATGAATAGGTAGAACAGAGAAAATGTTTAAGCAATAAAACTACTCTGTATAATACTACAATCCTGGATACATTTGTCAAAACCCATAGACAGTACCTCCTCAATAGTCACCCCTAATGTAAACCATGGACTTGGATGATAATGACATGTCAAGTGGGGTTCATCAATGAAAACAAATGTACCACACTTGCGATATGGATGTTGAAAGTAAGAGATATAAAGGGGCACTTAGGTGGCTCAGCTGATTAAGCACTTGACTCCTGGTTTTGACTCAGGTCATGATCTCACAATTTGTGGGTTTGAACCCCACATTGGGCTCTGTGTTCACAGTGCCACGCCTGCTTTGGATTCTCTGTCTCCTTCTCTCTCTGCCCCTTCCTCTCTCTCTCTTTCTCTCTCTCTCTCTCTCTCTCTCTCTCTCTCAAAATAAATAAGCATTTAAAAATTTTAAAAAAATTTTTAAAAATAAAGTAAGAGATACATTGATGGGCAAATGTGGGAGCAAGGGGTATACAGGACACTCTGTACTTTCCATTTGTTTGCTCAACCTCAAATGGTTCTAAAAATAGTCATTTAAAAAAGCAAACTGTCATTTAAACATAAGTGAAATAAGTCATACAGAGAAAGATAGATACCATATATTTTCACTCTTATGTGGATCCTGAGAAACTTAAGACCATGGGAGATGGGAAGGAAAAACAAGAGTTAGAGAGGGAGGGAGGCAAACCATAAGAGACTCTTAAAAACTGAGAATAAACTGAGGGTTGATGGGGGGTGGGAGGGAGAGGAGGATGGGTGATGGGCATTGAGGAGTCCACCTGTTGGGATGAGCACTGAGTGTTGTATGGAAACCAATTTGACAATAAATTTCATATTAAAAAATAAATAAAAATAAAATATATAAATACATGTACATGTTACAATTATTGGCAAATGAGTTTAATGATTATTAAAAGCAAAAGTTTATCAGCAGTAATTCTAAATGAAATCCAATTATACTAGAAAAGCAAAAATAACATGCTTTCCATGTAGTTTTCCAGTTTTCTATGCTTATACTTTTGAAAAAAGTGTAAGATTACATGGTTCTAATATATGTTCTTTTTAAAATTTTACATAAAAGCTATTCCCCTCATCTTCTAATAAAATAAGTCAAACCTGAGAGCTGCCTAATATCTAAATAAATTAGATATTGATCTGTATGGAAAGTTCTTTTCTGTTCTTACCCTAGAGACCACAGTGTTCTCACAGTGATGAAAAAGTTTCTTTTCAAGGAAGTAATCTCAGAATATTTGATTACTTGATGTTGTAAACATGCACTTGAAACTAGATGACTTTGTATATTACCTTTCTTTGAGTAAAATGAATATTGTCTAAATTTCAATTTCACCAAAGTGATACAAATTAAATTAAATTAATCTAGACATAGTTTTGCTATTTTATTTTTCTTCTCTCAAAATCAAAAGAAAGGTAAGTAATATGTAGAATGACAAAATTTTTAAAATATTTAAAAAATATTACCAATTTGTTGCTTATAAGTTATGATAAATTAATATTTTTATTATCAGAATTAGAATATTATTCCTTTTTAATGTTTTGTGCTTAACAAATGCAAACTGGAGAATGTGTTATATTAACACTTGGTACAGTGCTTTCTGAAAAATTATGTAAATGTAATACCCCTTCTAATCAAGGTGCTAATTCAGTAAAAATATGTAATTGAGAATGGCCAAAGATTTCTTCACCCATAAATATTCACTGGTTCTATTGCCCATGTTTTGGTAAGGAAAGATGATGATCTTTTCACCTACCAACTTCCTAAGAATGATCAGCCTAGGCAAGAGTGCTTGGTAAAAATGTATGCAAGCCAGAAAAAGAATCTCAAAAAAGCATAGAGGGCATAAATTATACCAAGGCATAGTCAGTTTAGGTAAAAACAGAATTTAACTGCAAAGCAGATGGTACGTGCTTGGCTTAGGTATCTAGGCATACTCCAAAAGATGTTCAGTTTAGTCTGGGGCTATCTATTTTGGTTAGCATCTTTGATTTATAGTTTAAAACCACACAACAGCAACATTAACAATAAAATCAACTATAAGAATACAAAAAAGTACCAAGTAAAATATTTTTAAAAATTAAATAAAATAAACTTTCATATTGTGTGTGGATGATAGATTTCCCTGGAATATTTCATAGTAGCTTTTCAGAAACAAATAGAGTTATTTGGCCTCTATTTATTGTGAAGTATACAAGACACACATCAAATATTCATATGTTTATTAAATCCTGAGACAGGTAAGAGCTCTAAGGACCTGGGCAATTATCTTGGAAACTGGCTTTATCTTGTATATGACAGAGTCTGAGATACCTTCATTCTGCTTACAAAATGTCATGAAGTGTGCTAAATTTTTAGAGTAGTTAAGAAAACAAGAACCAAGGGTCAGAAAAAAAATTAATTTGAATCCTGGCTCCATATTCACAAGCCATGGGCAAATAATTTAACTTGTATTATCTAGGACTTTTTGTTTCAGAGTCTCATTTTCTTCATTTATAAATTGGATATAATAATGTTACCTAAGGATCCCATAAAGATGTAGTGAATACAATAAGTCACAAATAGGATTCCCTGTGACCTTTCTAGCACACTGACTGGCAAATAGTAAATGCTTAATAAATGTCTTTTTATTTGGAGTACAATTCCTTGCTTAAAATGCATTGCAAAAAGTTCTTTGGAAGAAGTAGATATAAAGCCAAATAGGATCAAATGAAACTGAGGGACCATGAGGCAACCGACCAAAACAAGATGTCCTAACTCTCAAACACCTGCTTCCTTGAGGTTTCCAGTCTGAGAAAAAATCTAGACTTGGAACGAATTTCAAACAGAGCTTCCAGTGAGACTGGGTCTACCAGTTTTATGGCATTTTGAATCGATTATATTAGAAACAAAAATAAAATATAATTTTATAAAAGAACTCCAAGAGGTCATAAACATATTTACTAGTCTATTTAAATTCGAACTTCTTTTCATCAATTGCAGTGGAAAATTATCCTGATAAATCATAGATATTGTTATCAGTTGCAATCAGTAACTGGTATTATATCAGTTACAAGGGTGTTAGGAAGACTTTCCGTTTTTGTTTTTTTTATTCTCAACTCTGTTGAAGAATGCTGATTCATTTTTTAGTCTCTTGTTTTAAGATGGCATTTAAAAAGATATTTTCCTAAATATTTTTCAGATACCCTTGTTCAGTTTGTCCTAAATTAGATTGCCTCATACAATTATTTTTTGTTTTTATTTAAATTCCAAGCGTTTTACCTACAGTGTTATATTAGTTTCAATATTAGTCTTCACTTATATTAGCTATATTAGTATATAATATAGTGACACAACACTTCCATGCTACATCCAGTGCTCATACAAGTGCACCTTTTAATACCCATCATCTGTTTCACCCATCTACCGCCCCCGCCCCCACCCCTGACCTACCTCCTAGTAACCTTCAGTTTGTTCTCTATAGTTATGAGTCTGTTTTTGGTGTCCTTGTTTCCCTTTTTTTCCCCTTTGTTCATTTGTTTTGTTTCTTAAATTCCACATATGAGGGAAATGATATGGTATTTGTCTTTACCTGACTGACTTACTTCACGTACCATATTACTTCCTAGTTCCATCAACGTTGTTGCAAATGGCAAGATTTCATTTTTATGGCTGAGTAATATTCCATTGTGTGTGCGCGTGTATACATATATATACATATATATGTGTGTGTGTATACACATATACATGTGTGTATATATAATACATATATCCATATATACATACATATATACATACATATATATGTATATATACACATATATACATATATATGTATTATATATACACACATATATGTGTGTGTATATATATATACACGTATATATATATACATATATATATATACACACACACACACACACACACACACACACACACTACATCTTCTTTATTCATTCATCTGTTGATGGAAACCTGGACTGTTTCCATAGTTTGGCTGTTGTAGATAATGCTGCTATAAACATTGGGGTATGTGTATCCATTTGAATTAGTATTTTTTAATTCTTTGGATAAATATCTACTAGTGAAATAGCCGGATTAGAAGGTAGTTCTATTTGTAACTTTTTGCAGAACCTCCATACTGTTTTCCACAATGGTTGCACCAGTTTGCATTCCCTCCAACAGTGTAAGAGTGCTCCCCTTTCTGCACATCCTCACCAATACCTGTTATTTGTTCTTTCCTGTGTTATTCACTTTAGCCATTCTGATAGATCTGAGCTGGTATCTCACTGTAGTTTTTATTTGTATTTCCCTGATGATGAGTGACGTTGAGCATCTTTTCATACGTCTGTTGTCATCTGATGTCCTCTTTGAAAAATGGTCTGTTCATGTCTTCTGCCATTTTTAACTGGTTTATTCATTTTTGGGGGTTTTGAGTTTTGTAAATACTTTATACATTTTTGTTTCTAACCTTTTACCAGATAGGTCATTTACAAATATCTTCTCCCTTCCTGAAGGTTGCCTTTCAGTTTTGTTGTTTCCTTTGCTGTTCAAAGCTTTTAAAAGTTTTTATTTAAATTATAGTTAGTTAAAATATAGTTTAATATTGGTTTCAGGAGTAGAATTTAATGATTCATCACTTACATATAACACCCAGTGCTCGTCACAAGTGTCCTCCTTAATATCCATTGCCCATTTAGCCCATCCCCTGCCCACTTCCCCTCCAGGAACCCTTAGTGAGTTCTCTATAGTTAAGAGTCTCTTATGGTTTGTCTCCATCTCCTTCCCCCCTCCCCCACTGCCTTTCCCTATCATCTGTTTTGTTTCTTAAATTACACATATCGGTAAAATCATATGGTATTTGTCTTTCTCTGACTGACTTATTTCACTTAGTATAATACACTCTAGTTCCATCCACATTGCTACAAATGATAAGATTTAATTCTTTATGATGGCTGAGTAATATTTCTGTGTGTGTGTGTGTGTGTGTGTGTGTATCACATCTTCTTTATTCAATCATCAGTCAATGGACATTCTGCTCTTTCCATAATTTGGCTATTGTTGATAACACTGCTATGAACATCAAGGTGCATGTGCCCCTTTGAATCACTATATTTTTATTCTTTGGTTAAATACCTAGTAGTGCAATTGCTAGATCAGTGGGAGTGCTATTTTTAAATTTTTTTTAACGTTTATTTATTATTGAGAGACAGAGACAGAGCATGAGCATGGGAGGGACAGAGAGAGAGGAGGAGACACGGAATCTGAATCAGGCTCCAGGCTCTGAGCTGTTAGCACAGAGCCCGATGTGGGGCTTGAACTCACAAACCATGAGATCATGACCTGAGCTGAAGTCCGATGCTTAACCAACTGAGCCACACAGGTGCCCCAGGGGTGCTCTTTTTAACTTTTTGAGGAACTTCTATACTGTTTTCCACAGTGGCTACACCAGTTTGCATTCCCACCAACAGTTCCCCTTTCTCCAGGTCTTCAGCATCTATTGTTTCCTCTGTTTTTAGCCATTCTGACAGGTGTGAGGCGGTATCTCATCATGGTTTTGATTTGTATTTCCCTGATGATGAGTGATGTTGAGCATCTTTTCAGTGTCTGTTAGTCGTCTGGATGTCTTCTTTAGAAAAATGTATATTAGGGCACCTGGGTGACTCAGTTGGTTAAGCGTCGACTTCAGCTCAGGTCATGATCTCGCAGTTTGTGAGTTTGGGCCCCACATCAGGCTCTATGCTGACAGCTTACTGAGAGCCTGGAGCCTTCTTCAGACTCTGTGTCTCCCCCTCTCTCTGCTCCTCCTGTGCTCATGTTCTGTCTCTCTGTTTCTCAATAATAAATAAATTTTTTTTAAAAAAAATTAGAAAAATGAGTATTCATGTTTATTCATTTTTTAAGTTTTGAGTTTGGTAAGTTCTTTATAGACTTTGGATAACAACTCTTTATCAGATAAATGTCACTTGCAAAAGTCTTCTCTCATTCCGTAACTTGTTTTTTAGTTTTGATGATAATTCGCTTCACTGTGGAGAAGTTTTTATCTTGATGAAGTCCCAGTAGTTCATTTTTGCTTTTGTTTCCTTGCCTCAGGAGATATATCTAAATGCCATGGCCAATATCAAAGACGTTACTGCTTGTATTCTCTACCAGAATGTTTATGATTTTAGGTCTCACATTTAGGTCTTTAATCCATTTTGAATTTATTTTTGTGTTTGGTGTAAGAAGGTGGTCCAGTTTAATTTTCTGGCACGTATCTGTCCAGTTTTCTCGACACCATTTGTTGGAAAGACTGTCTTTTCCCATTAAATATTCTTTCTTGCTTTGTCAAAGATATGCTGACCATATAGTTTTGGTTTAATTCTGTGTTTTCTATTTTCCTCCATTGATCTATGTGTCTAATTTTGTGCTACTAGCATACCGTTTTAATCATTACATCTTTCTTTTTTTTTAAATTTTTAATGTTTTATTTATTTTTGACAGAGAGAGAGAGAGAGAGAGAGAGAGAGAGAGCGCATGAGTGGGGGAGGGGCAAAGAGAGAGGGAGACACAGAATCCGAAGCAGGCTCCAGTCTCTGAGCTGTCAGCACAGAGCCCGATGCGGGGCTCGAACTCACAGACCGCGAGATCATGACCTGAGCTGAAGTCAGACGCTCAACTGACTGAGCCACCCAGGCGCCTCAATCATTATATCTTTCTAATATAACCTTAAGTCTGGAATTGTGATGCCTCCAGCTTTACTTTTCTTTTTCAAAATTCCTTTGGCAATTCAGGGTTTTTGTGGTTCCATACAAATTTTAGGATTGTTTGTTCTAACTCTGTGAAAAATGCTGATGGTATTTTGACAGGGATTGCTTTAAATATGTAGATTGCTTTGGCTAGTATAGACATTTTAACAATATTTTTTCTTCCCATCCAGCAGTATGAATTCTCTTTCCATTTCTTTGTGTCATCTTCAATTTCTTCATCAGGTTTTTTGTTTGTTTGTTTGTTTGTTTTTACAGTTTTCAGAGTACAGATCTTTCAAATCTTTGGTTAGGTTTCATTCGTAGGTATTTTATCATTTTGAGTGCAATTGAAAATGGGATTAATTCCTTAGTTTCTCTTTATGCTACTTCATTATTGACATAAAGAATCACAACAGATTCCTGTACATTAATTTGCCTCCTATGACTTTACTGAATTCACGTATCAGTTCTAGCAATTTTTTAGTGGAGTCTTTCACATTTGTATGTAGAGTATTGTGTCTTCACAAATAGAATTTTACTTCTTCCTTGCTGTTTTGGATGCCTCTTATTTCTTTTTGTTGTCTGATTGTTTCAGCTAGGTCTTCCAATGCTATGTTAAATAAGAGTGGTGAGAGTGAACATCCCTGTTTTGTTCCTGGCAATAGAGAAAAGTTCTCAGTTTTTCCCCATTGAGAATAATGTTCCCTGTGAATTGTGCATATGTGGCTATTATTATTTTGAGGTATGTTCCTTCTAAACCTACTTTGTTGGTATTTATCACACATGATGTTGTACTTTGTCAAAGGCTTTTTCTGCATCTATTAAAAGGATTATATGGTTCTTATCTTTTCTCTTATTAACATGGTGTATCACGGTGATCGATTGGCAAATATTGGACCAGACTTGCAGCCCAGGAATAAAACCACTTGATCATGAGGAATGATTTTTTTTAATGTTTTTTTAATGTTTTTTTAATGATTTTTTTAACTTGTTTTGCTAATACTTTATTGAGACTTTTTGCATCCATGTTCATCATATATATTGGCCTGTAGTTCTCTTTGGTAGGGGAGTCTTTATCTGGTTTTGGTATCTGGGTAATGCTGGCCTCAAGGAATGAGTTTGCAAGTTTTCATTTATTTATTTATTTATTTATTTATTTATTTATTTATTTACTTATTTATTTAAGTTCCATGCCCAGGATGGAGCCCAATGTAGGGCTTGAACTCACGATTCTGAGATCAAGACCTCAGCTGGAATAAAAAGTCAGATGCTTAACCCAGATGCCCCTCTTTCCTCTTCTTCTTTTTCTTCTTCTTCTTTTTTTTTGAATAGTTTGAGAATGGGTATTAATTCTCTCTCTTGAGAATGGGGATTAATACATATATTCTATACAGCATATATATATATATATATATATATATATATACACACACACACACATATATACTTCCCTTTTAGGACCAATTTTGCTGCATCCAAATATTTCAGACTATTGTATTTTCATTTTCATTTATTTCCATGGAGATTTTGAATTCTCCTTTAATTTCCTGGTTGAACCATTCACTGTTTACTAACGTTTATTTTAACCTCCATGCATTTTGTGGTCTTTCCAAATTTTGTCTTGTGTTTGACTTCACGTTTCATGGCATTGTGGTCAGAAAAGATTCATGGTATATTTTCAATCTTCTTGTATTTATTGAGGCCTGATATTGGTTTTTTATTTATTAATTTTTTAAATTTTTAAAATGTTTATTTATTTTTGAGAGAGAGACAGAGTGCAAGCAGGAGAGGGGCAGAGAGAGAGGGAGACACAGAATTCAAAGCAGGCTTCAGGTTCTGAGCTGTCAGCACAGAGCGCAACGTGCGGCTCAAACTCACAGACCAGGAGATCATGACCTGAGTTGAAGTCAGAGGCTTAACTGACTGAGCCACCCAGGCATCCTGCTGAGGCCTGATTTGTGACCTAATAGGCAATCAGAATTGCATGTGCACTTGAAAAGAATGTGTGGTCTGCTGTTTTAGGATGAAATGTTGTGAATATATCTGTTAAGTCCATCTGGTCCAGTGCGTCATTCAAAGCTATTGTTTACTTGTTTATTTTCTGTTTAGATCATCTATTGATGTAATTGGCGTGTTAAAGTCTCATATAATTACTGTATTATTATCAATTAGTCGCTTTATGTTTGCTATTAATTGTTGCATGTATTTGAGTGTTCCTATTGGGTGCATAAATATTTATAATTGTTAGATCTTCATCTAAATTGTCTTTTTTTAATTATATAGTACCCCTCCAATTTCTTGTTATAGTATTGGTTTTAAACTCTAGTTTGTCCAATATAAGTATTGCTACTGTGGCTTTCTTTTGACATTGATTAACATGATATATGGTTCTCCACCTTCTCACTTTCAATCTTCAGTGTCTGTAGGTCTAAAATGACTCTTCTGTAGGCAGAGTATAGATGTGTCTTGTTTTTTAATCCATTCTGTCACCCTATATATTTTTATTGGAACATCGAGCCCATTTACATTCAAGACAATTATTGATAGATATGTTTTTAGTGCCATTTTATTACTTATTTGGCCTTTGTTTCCAGAAATTTTCTCTAATCTATTCTTTTCTTTGTCTCTTTTGGTCTCCTCTTTGCATTCAACAAGTTCCTTTTATATTTCTCACAGGGCTGATTTAGTGGTCACAAACTCCTTTAGTTTTTCTTTGTCTGGGAAACTTTTTATGTCTCCCTCTATTCTGTATGGTAGCCTAGCTGGTTAGTGTACTCTTGGCTGCAGATTTTCCCCATTCAATGTATTGAATATATCATGCCACTCTCTTCGGGCTTGTCGAATTTCTATTGAGAAATCTTCAGCTAGGTTTATGGGTCTTCCTTTGTAAGTTAAGGACTTATTTGACTTGCTGCTTTTAGGATTTTTTTCTTTATCACTGTATTCAAATTTATTTACAATATGTCTCAGTACTGGCATGCTTTTCTTGATTTTTGTGGGAGTTCTCTGTGCCTCCTGGATCTGGATGTCTGTTTCATACCCACATTAGGGATGTGTTCCACTCAAATAAATTTCCTGCCACTTTTCTCTTTGTTCTTCTTCTGGGACTCCTATAATATGAATGTTATTATGTTTGATGGAGTCACTGAGCTCCTTAAGTCTATTCTCACATTCTATAATTCTTTGTCTCCATTGTTCAGCCACTTTATATTTCATTATTTTGTCCTCTAGGTCACTAAATCATTCCTCTGCTTCTTCCAGCCTGCTGTTCATTGCATCAAGCCTGTTTCCAATCTCTTTTAGAGCATTCTTCATCTCTGATTGATTCTTTTTTAATTTTCTTATCTCTGTGGTAAGGGCCTCCCAGATGTCTTCTATTCTTTTCTCAAGCCCAGTGAATATGCTTATGATTGTTGCTTTAAATTTTCCATCAGACATGTTACTTATATATGTCCCTTAGATCTCTGGTCGTGGCCTAATCTTGTTGTTTCATTTGTGATAAATTTCTCTCTCTTTGCAATTTGTGTAAGCCTCTGCCTTCCTCTGTGTATTAAAAAAGACACTTATGTCTCCTGTTCCTGAAAGTAGTGGCTTTATGAAAGAGAGAAGATGTAGTTTCCAGGACTTGGTGCTGCAGGGAGTGTCTTTGGTGTGTGCTGCATGTGCTGTTGTTGTGTTTTGGCTACTCTGTCTTTTAGACCAGTTGTCTGCAGAGGTTCTCTTTCCCTGCAGTGGATAGTTGTTTGGCCCTTGGATACATTCTGGTCAATTTTAATGAGGTGTCTCTGATTTTCTTGTGAAATGAGACCTGACACCAACTCCACCAGAGCTGAAGCTCTGCAGAACTCTGGTGGGGAGCTGTGGTATAGACAGGGGTTTGTGCTGGTTTTCTGGAGGAGAGACCCACTGCAGTGGGCCTGAGGCAAGTTTGATGGACAAGGGTAGTCCTATTCAAGAGCAAAGGTGTGGGGCTTGGAGTATCCAAGTTAGTCAGCCATTGTGGCTCTGTGTTTTTTCTGGGATGGGTGGAGAAAAATGTCACCAGCCATCACCTTTGTTCCTGGAGAGACATCTCTGTGAATGCTGCCTCTTGGGGAATGCTCTGAGATGAGTAAATAATATCTCCACTGTATGCCCCAGGGATTCTCAGTTCACTGTTTCCTCACTGTCTGCCCCCAGGCTGTTTGCCTGCCTTCTCTCCAGGAGCAACACACCATTCTCCAGACTCTATCCCAGCCAACCAAGCCCTCTGACCTTTAAAACCCCAAGCTTCAAGCCCTGCTGATTACAAGAACTCATGGAATTCAGCCCCTCTCATTTTCCAACCCAATGGCTTTGGGGAAATGCTCTCCTTGTGCATTTCCATGTGTGCTCTCTCTTGTCCTGCTCCAGGAATACAGCTCCTTTCCTTCCACAGCACACATAATCTGTCTCCTAAACCACATTTCTGCACTTCCTACTTTCTTTGATGTGGCCATGTCTTTCCCTTTCATTGTGGTGTTTGTTCTGTCAGTCTTCAGGTCAATATATGGGGCATTTAGGATGATTTGATAGTGACCTAGTTGTGTTCTTGGGATGAGACAAGCCTTCTACTCCACCATCATCTTCCCTTTCTCCTTGCTCTTTTGTAAACTCCTTCTTGGTTCCCATTAAAATGACATGGAACTGTCACTTGTACAGCCAGAACCCAAAGATTGGTGGCTGGCCCCCACCCTGGTCCTGTGCTCAGCAAGAGCAATCGCTTTCTGATATTTCAAAGGAAAAATACCCACCCTGTTCCTGAGCACACTGTAACTGGTTCAATGGGGTAAGTGCAGTGATAGGTATCTACTCTCCCCATCTATTTTTACATGACTGAAGCCTTTTAACTGGGCCTTAACTAAAGCAGGAGTTCCTCTATCATCTGAAGTGAAATGGTCCAGATCAGCAATTTGGTTATTAAATTCCATGGCCTTAAGTCTTACTGTAAAGCAGACTTTATTTTTGTTTCTTTAAGAAATGTTTAATTATCTAACACTGTTTTTTTGCCAAAAAAAAATTACTTCTTGGCTTCTTCCTAAGAATTGTCCTCTAACTCAAAAGTTATGAAGCTTTTGGGTTTAGTTCATTTCCACACAGGTGCTGCATATCATGTTGACAGACAGTGACATTTTAAAGGACTGAATCTTTTCATTTCTTTATTCATCAAAGCTTTGTCAAAAACTACATGGAATAATATAAGTTTGCTTTTTTTTAAAAGAAAAATCATGACTGCCATGCAAATCTAAAATGAACACAAAGACTTTATTTAACTTATTAATTCATAGGGGAAGCAGCAAGATGTTTAAAACCATTTCAAATGAGAATCTTAACAGCACACATATATAGGAACTCAAATATGTTGAAATGAATTTAATAGAAAATACCTTCTTATGGGTGGGATGGTTTTCAGCTCCATCTGACAAAATTCATTTGCATCACTACAGACAATCATTTCATTGCTGTAACCCAACAGTTTTCTACGATTTGAAGAGTTGCGAAATAGCCACAAGTTAATGTGAAGTATAGAGCTCTATAGAATCAGATAAGGAAATGTTCACTAAATGACACTTAGTATTCCATTTCTTCAATTATGTCCTTCATAAACTGTCCTAAAATACTTTAGCAGCAGAATAATGTGGAAAAGTTTAAGGACATGAAACTGACTATAATGAAGTTTCGCTTTATGCACGTGATAAACACACGCAAAAGAGGGGGATTGCAACTAACATTGGGCACCCACAATGTGTAGGTCTTTGCTAATTTGTTTGCATATAATATTGTATTTAATTTTCTTTTTTGAACTTTAAAGGAGGTCCTCTTTATTTTATTATTATTATTTTTTATTGAAAGTGTAATGGGCATACAGTGTTATATTAATTGCAGCTATAAACATAGTGTATTCAATTTTACTAAAAACATTTGAGTTAGGTAATTTTTGTGGGTTGACTGTGCCGTCTTCCCCACTTCCCCCACCAAAAAAAATAAATAAATAAGAAAAATAAATAAAGTTAAGTTGAAATTCCTACCCCTAGCACTGTGAATGTGATCTTATTGGGAAATAGGGTTTTTGCAGATGCAATTAAGATGTAAATTAATATGTGGTCAGATAGATTAGGGTGGGCCCTTAATCCAACTTGACTCTCATCCTTATAAAAATAGGAATGACATAGGCAGACACACCACATATGACAGAGACAGGGACAGGAATATGTGTGAACAAGGCAAAGAACTCTGAAGGTTGCTAGTCACATTAGAATCTAAGAGAAATGAATGATGTAGATTATTCCCTGGAACTGTCAGAAAGAGCATGGTCCTGCTACATGTATTCAGACTTCTGGCCTCCGGAACTGTGACATAATAAATTTCTGTTGATTTAAACTGCCCACTTCGAGGTAATTGTTACAGCAGTCCTAGGAAAGGAATACAGTGTTTTTATATCTATTTTATAATTTGAGATAATTATATCAAAAAGAATGAAGGAATTTAGCAAATATCATACAGATTCTAAGTGTCAGAGTAAAAACTTACCCCAAATTTAAATTTAATCCAAATCTCGTTTTCTCCACTAAGCTGTTTTTAGGTTGACAAAGTTTTGAGTACTATCAGTCATTTAAATTTTTATTAAATATTAAAATGGGAGCACCTGGGCGGCTCAGTCAGTTAAGTGTCCGACATTGGCTCAGGTCATGATCTGCAGTTTGTGGGTTCGAGCCCCACACCAGGCTCTGTGTTGACAGCTCAGAGCCTGGAGCCTGCTTCAGATTCTGTGTCTTCCTCTCTCTCTGCCCCTCCCCTGCTTGTTCTATGTCTTTCAAAAATAAATAAACATTAAAAAAATTTTAAGGTGTATATTAAAATGACTAGTTTCTTATTTATTACTAAATAATTATCATTAATAAAACTTCCTCAAACTGATACCTTTTCTGATTCCTTGAAAAACAAAACAGCTGATCATTGTATTTATTATAACAAATATATTATTGGGCTTTCTTTTCTTTCTTTATACAATGGAAGAAAAACTTAAAATAGGCAAAGACGGGGGGTACCTGGGTGGCTCGGTTGGTTTAGCGTCTGACTTCGGCTCAAGTCATGATTTCATGGTTCTTGAGCCTGAGCCAGGGGTCAGGCTGTCTGCTGACAGCTCAGAGCCTGGAGCCTGCTTCAGATTTTGTGTCTCCCTCTCTCTCTAAACCTCCCCTGTTCATGTTTTGTCTCTCTCTCTGTCTCTAAAAAATGAATAAACATTAAACAAAAATTATTTTTAAAAAGGCTAAGAGAAATATTTTCAAATGTAATTTGAAAACAACAAAAAGGCAGGAAATGAAAAAAAGCTAAGGAATTACGAAAAGGATACCTTTTATTTACTTTTTGCTACTTTCATTGATATAATGATAATTCTTCAGAGAAGCTAAAATAGCTATACACTACTGAGTAAATGAGACCTAAATTAGGTGTCAAGTCTAAATGAATTATAGTGTTTCAGATTATTTACTATAGTGCCAAGTTTTCAATGCTAGATTTGTGAGGTTTTGTTTTGTTTTGTTTTGTTTTAATGTTTATTTATTGTGAGAGAGAGACAGTCAGAGCATGAGTGGGGGAGGGTTAGAGAGAAAGGGACAGAATCCATCCGAAGCAGGCTCCAGGCTCTGAGCTGTCAGCACAGAACCCGACACGGGGATCGAGCTCACAAACTGCAAGATCATGACCTGAGCTGAAGTTGGACGCTTAACTGACTGAACCACCCAGGCACCCCAGATTTGTGAGTTTTAATTATACAGTATAGACAAGAAAATACAAATATAAATTTTGGTTTGTGGCTTATGGTAAACATAGTTATATAAATAATGACTAAGAGAACCCAAATAAATTTAAATCATACATATTTGCCCCAAATACTTTGGTATAGTTAGCATATTTTGGCACATAAAATGTTGGTATATATCTTTATATGTTTGATACCACTGCACACATACACAAACACACATTTTGTGCTCTGCTTTTTTCATATACCATTATGCAACTTAAATTCTGATTAGGAAATGTCTAAAGGTTTAAAAAAAAAAAAAGGAAACACCTAAAGGTTTGTTTTAAAGCCTATTATCTCAGTTTGGTATTTATTGAGTTAGCCGTAAACTAAATTATATTTTAGTGAGACATGTGTTATATATCCATGTCATAGGGTATTTAAAAGTTAGAGTTTCATAAACATTTTTCTAAGAGTCTTAAAAATGAAAGATTCATTGAAAATAAGCAACTACATTTAATTTATATATTTTTAGACACAAAACAAAATATTATCTCCAACTTCTTACCACTTGGGTGGTTATTTCGGTAGATAATGCAGCAGTAATGAAGCCACAATTTTGTTATGTATGCCAAGGTTATAGCTAAAAAGTAATGTTTATTTTTCCTTTGAACTATTATTGGTTTAGTTCTTGTAGATACTAGTGATTGAATCTATAAGAATGGAGTCTATTTTCTTCACTAGTTTTTTTATCTGTCAGAGGCATTATTTTTGGATTTATCTAGCCTTTATTACTGCCATGCAAACACTGCAGGATGATAAGTAATTTTTAAAACTGTCAGAAAGATGTTCAAATATACACATTTCCCCTTGATCTTAAAGAACAGTTTTTATTCCCACCTATGAAACTAGGCAAGAAAATGTGGATGTTCCAGCACAATACAACATACTATTATATACTATTCTTACGGAAAGAACTAAAACTTATCTAGCTGACATTGAATTCATAGAACTACAGAAATCTTTACTAAAAGAACAACTGGATATAAACATACTAAATTTACTTTGTCATATGACTGATTGTTAATTCATTTAGAAGAGAAATAAGGAGTCACACAACCTCATCCGTATTAAATTTGCTGTAAATATCAAAGAAACGAGGACAAACACATGTGCAAGAAACCACCACATTTTTTCAAGGTAACAAAGAACTTTCATATTCCCTATGAGAATTTTCATATATCCATTAGTATATCTTACTATGGAACATTATCCCTGATATTCAGTGCATTTCTATAGTAAAACCTTAATACTAAGCTAGGGCTATGTTTAAAAGCTTATGTTAACAGTTCATATCAAGCCCGAAGAATCAACAAATTCCATATGCAAGTATGTATTGAGACAAGAAAAATAGAGATAAGAGGTTTTTCTTTTCTTTTTTTTCCTTTCTTTTCCTTTCTTCCCCCTACTCTCCTCCCATCCCCTCTCTTCTCCTCTTCTCTTTCTTTCTTTCTTTCTTTCTTTCTTTCTTTCTGAAGAGAGGAGACAAAATAGTATTGTTTCACAATGATGGAAATAATTCATTCAAAAGGAAAATAATGATGATACATGCAAAAGAAGATTGAATTAGTTGAGAAAGTAGAAAAGAATGGTTTTGTTTGCACAAACAATTGAAAAGGATTCATTTTAGATTTGGGTTTCAAAACAGTCAGAGAGTTACTATAAATTAGAAAAAGAGAGTCCAAGTCTTTTACAGTATATTCTCTTGTATATGCTAAGAATAAAACTATATTTAGGTAGAAAATATGACCAGATTCATGAGGTGGCAGTCTGAATCGTTTACATTTTGAAATCAAAGTAATATTCTTTAATATTAAAATCCAGTGATACTGTGCCCCATCTACATATCACAAAGAAATGATATTTCTTCTTCTCTGTGATCAAGCTAAGTGCTTTTTATTCTATCTGATAATTCTAACTCTCTCCTAGGTCTCATGTTGTCCATAATTTAAATCATATATAGTCAGTTGTATGGAAGAGATAAAATCAGAAAAGTCCCTCTCTTTTCAGAGAAGTATGATCCCCTTTAGCCATTAAAAAAATGCCATCAGGCCATTTTTGTATAATTGGCAAGTAAACCATTAGAGTATGAATATTAGTCTTTTGTTTTTATTCCTAGCAACAGTATTGTCTCTGGGCATTTGAGGGGGAAAACTCTCACGGGTAGTTTTATACTTAAGTACTACAGACCTATACAATCAAATGTCCATATGTTATGGAACTACACAGTATGTACGTTATGTTAAGTAGCTTACAACTCCTAACATGTACATGGACAGTGATACTCTTCAGGGCATATCTGTAATGCTAGGATATTAGGTTCCAGCTACCAGATGAGCCCAGAGCCCACCATCATCCATTATATCTGATTCAGCCTCAAAAGCAAAGAAAGAAATCTGTCTTTAAATACCAGGGCCTATTCAGAAATGCCAAGATACAGGCCTTTATTTACAGGATATATCTTTACTTTGTTATAATCAAAATCCCTTTATTAAATCTAAAATGTTAGATATGTCCATCTCTTTTCAGTCAAGAAAACGTATTAGTTAAATGATAACCCTCATGTTAAAAACTACAACTCATTAATGTTCAGAAAGGGCTTGATGTCTTTCCTTCAATTTGTGATTAGAGACCAGGTTCCCAGACCACAGCTGCCACCGTCCCCCAAACCTCCAAAACAAACCCCCAAAACAAACAAACAACAAACAAACAAACAAGACAAAACAAGACTCCAATATTTCTATAGTAATCTAAGTAACTTCATTGTCATTCACTTGAAACACCATTTACTCTTGTGGAAGTCTGATTCCAATCCTTTCCTCAGTTGTGGAGTTCTTTGAAAAGCATATCTAGAAGTCCCTGAGCAATTCCTCATCTACCCTAAAGCTATGCTTTCCACTGTTACATGTCATGAAACATGTTTGCTGTGTCTTGTTCTGGAGCCTTCTATAATGCCTGTGGTAAGTCTGATGCACCATCTCTGGGGCTATAATGTCTGTGGTGAGGCTGACACAACATCTCTAGAACCTCCGAGGACTGAGTCATAGGTTCAGTTACCTCTGAAAAGCCTACAAGAAGCTCCTGAAAAATCACTTCCTGGAACTGTCATGTCATGTACATCTGCTGATTCTGCTTTGATTTGTCAAAACTTTATAGGTTTTTTGTTTAGAATAAAGAATTCAATAAACTATTTTATTCCTGGTGCTACACTCTGCTTATCTCACATATGATCTAATATATAAATTGTCTTTTAATAGTTTGCACTCACAAGTCAATGTCATCTTCTATCCCTATATCTCAAGTATATGTCTACAAATCTGAGTCAGAGAGTAATCTGAGAGAAGAGTTGTAAACTATAGTCAAAATAATCTTTCCTTCCACAAACTGAAGCATTGTATTAAGCCAATATTTGTATGTCTAAAACTTCCTTGGGATAAACCTTTTCCAGAAATTTTCCAAAAGTTTCTTTTCCAGAAGTGTCCCACCCATGAGCCTTCCAGACACGTTTAAGTATGTTTTGTATCTCAGACAAATATAGCACAGATTGCCAAACTAGGAACTGTACTCATCTATAGTTATTATATGAATTTTGATTTGTAATCCATGCAGAGTTGTAAATTGGGATAAGTAAAGGAGGATATTAACCCTCAAAGGATTGTAGGATTGGTTGAAACCTCTAATTCATATCCAAGTCCTATAAATCCAAAATGCCTTTTAATTCCTGGCAAGTTTACACACACAAAATTTTATTTCTTACTGCATTTCCTACGTTCTTACATCTGACTTTTAAATTGAGCATTACCCAAATGAAAACTCAAACTCTTATTTCTTGTTAACATAGGAACTGAACCTAAGACAAAACAAATAATCTTGTAAACACTTAATTAACATATATACTTTTACTAAGGATCAGAGGTGGGAGTTATAATTTAACCTATAAAATATCTTATAAAAACATTTTAAAGCCTTTTAGAACTTTCTAGTCTTCAAAATTTCTTTCAGTGTACCTCACTGAAGTGATATAATCTGGCAATGGCTTATACACAATCAAATGTTTTTTCTGTATTCTATAAACTTTACCTCCTTTCACCTGATTGGCTAGGGAAGTCTAGTTTGTGTATAATTATAATGAAGACAAATGTATTTGTGTTTGTATGATGATTTGGCATTGGCCATCATCCAGGCTCTTACTGCCAGTATTTTTCTCAAGTATCATCTAGATATTTATCCAAACAAAAAAGCTTTTATCTCATTCAATTTCTAATAGTAACTTTTTTGGAGATATTTACTTAGTTTAATATTCTTTAATATAGTTAATATTGTATACCATAGCTATATAAAAAGAAAATCATAAATATGGGAGTGAGGAGGTCATTGAACTCATTAAACCCAGATATTAAAAAGTAACACACACACACACACACACACACACACACACACACGTACACACACAATTTTTCTCACAGGGATTTTACTTTTCCAAGTGTTGTAAGGTATAGAAAGACATGTTATATGGTATCTTTTTCTCTCTGACAGTAAAGTATTCCAGAGAGTTGGTTACCCAGTATAAGAGGATATTGAAAAGTGAAACTAAGGGGAAAAGTTAATCTTATGGTAAGAATGTAAGGAACCAGTTAAGGTATCCTTTCCTAACCATTAAAAACTGGTTGCCATGGTGTCCTGTGTTCCAAAAGAAAAGCAATGAAATAAAAGATCCAGAGAATTTGCAAGAGTCACTGTTTGATTTAGGCACAGGCACTGTTCTTTTAAGAACATTTTTAAATGACTTCTTAAAGCACTTGCAAAGATTTTTCTGCAGGAAAATTTCTAATTTGTAATGACATGTAGTTAACAATTGAACTTTTCTTCATAAGATGTACCCAAATTTATTCACACAAGACCCTTTTCAGAAATGATTTGGCTTTGCTTAGCTGGGGCAGTTGTTAATGGCATTTCATATGTATTTTTCTATAAAAAATGGCATTTCAAGCATTTGAAAACAAGTAAGACATTAATCTTTTGTTGGGTTGAGCTGTATAGCTAGCTGAAACAAAAAATAAAAATTAAAATTAAAATTAAAAAACAACTGGTGTTTGGTGACAGAAACTAAGAATGCTAAGATATAAAAATAATAGGCCATGGCTTCATGAGACTAGATAGGTCTAAGAAGCCAAGCCCATATGGGAAACAGCATTAGGCTTTTTTATATATCACATCTCAGTCAACATTGAATCCTATATGAGGAGGAATGCGTAGAAATTTTAAAAATCCAGTCATGATGAGAAAATTTATCATTTGGATTCAAATGCATTATTTACAGGATAAATCTCCCAGAAAAATTATAAACCATGCATGACTTCACATATAAAGCTCAAAATGGAGCACAGTTGAAAGGCAGTCTCTCCCCTCAGACTATAATTTCTGTGGATGTGCTGGGGCCATGACGGATCGCTCACTTCACAGTTGCAATAAACCAGGACTGTTATGCAATAATAAAGAGCAAAATTTGTGCTGTAGGAGAAGGCCCGGTTGTTCTGAATGTGCAGACCCTAAAACTGTAATTTTGTTAAATAGACACTGGTCTTCCCAGGTGTTGTTCAGGAAATACTTGATTGCAAGAAAGAGAACCCACTCCAGCTCAGGTAAATAAAATACGACCATGTGTTTGCAAACTCCAAGCGGACAGTCCTACAGAAGCGGAGTAAGTACCTCAAGTTCTTAGGAGGAACCGGAGCTCACTTTCTCCTGAGCTTGAACACTAGCTCGATACGGCCCTTTCAGCTTCGAATTTAAAGTAATTCCCAGAATTTATTAAAAACAAAGGGAATTGTTTGGGGGTCCATAATCCAAATTTCTGAGAGAAAGAATCTGATTGGTTCAGGTTGGATCAGAAGTGTACCTCTGGCCCTATCATCTGCTATGTAGCAGAAAGAAGCAACGGGGGGGGGGAGGGGGGGTACTTTCTGAGAGAGGAGTAGGAAGCAGAGCTGTGTGTGATAAGCATTTCTCAGAGAAGTTAGCATAAAACAGAATTCCCTACCAAGGAACAGAAGAAATTTTGTTCTCTTGCTGGTTAGTGCTACTGAGGTGGGAGATAGAGGGCCTGGATATTTTGATAAAGAATGCTGACTCAGGGACTCAATATCTATTCAGCTATGCGTAAGGAGGTCCCTTTATGAGTAAATGGACAAAGGACATGTTGTTGCCTGTTTTGGAGGGGAAGACAGCCACCCCATTTTACCTCAGTAGTCTGATTCTCAGAACGTAGCATCTTTCACATATTTTCATTTAACAAACCCATGTGTCTATGCTGGCAAAGAAAAATACAGAAAAATAACTTGCTGCTCTCACATCTTCAAAATACCATTGGCTTCCTCTACAGCACTGACAGCTCTGGCTGCCTCAGAAAACCTAGTTAGGGACTCAAGTCACAGCGACTTCAGTGCGTTGTCAGGACATTTGACCTTGTTCTCATCGCGCCTGAGATTGCTTAAAGGGATTCCCTAACCATTTGTCTTACATGCACAATAGTGTTGTTAGAATGGTATTCATGGGCTTTGAAGATGATAACTAAATCTAGGTACCACATGCCAAATATAGCCTGACACCAGATGGTTATAAATCTGTTCTCATCTCTCTGAGGAAGTTCTTTTTAAAATTCATGGCTTAAAATAATTCCTTGTACACTGTGCATGTGTATGTATTCTTATACAGTTTTACTAAAAAAAAAAAACAAAAAATAAAAACACTGTATTTATTTCCCTAATATAAACTATATTCTTTTAAAAATAAATAAAAATTAGCATAAAATATACATAAAATAAGAAATCACTAGCTTCTATTCCTGAGCTGTCACTGTACTGCTTAAACTCAGACCCAGTTCAAGGAGGGATTGGACAGGTGGTATATAGAATAAAATGTGTCATGCTTTTCTCTGCTCTGAGTCCAAGATAACTTGCCTAAGCTTGTTGAAGCAATCTTCTGTTAGGTGAGTTTTCTCCTAGGAGATTTATTGCATTATAGACAAAATATGAAGGAAGCATCATGCTGAAATAAAATCTCTGTTAGATTTTGAGACATAGCAATGTTGCGTTGAAACTTTCCCCAAAGAACATAACCCACAAGGGAGTAGACATTCTCATGTCCCTCACATCAGGACCAGGAGGCTGTCTTCCTATTTTCCCAGAAAAAAAAAAAAAATGACAATGACTGTTGCAGAGCATCATGCCCTGAAAATGAGGGGGAGCCGAGTTATAATAGCAGCACTGTCAGGGGTGGTGGCACATTTATAAGGAGAAATATGGGTACTAAGAACAAGGGGCTGATGTGCCTAGAAAAGAGCTACCCAAGCTGGAAAGAGGACACAAATCACAGATCCCTAGCACACGGTAATTGTCTGCTTGGTGAGTCTGAAATACAGTGGGTGGAATAAAGGACATTGTAATATCTTAGGGTCCATATATAATAAGTTTAGGAAGCATTTGTTTTTCCAAAAAATAAATGATTTTCAAAGTTTATTCAAAAGCCTATGTTATTAAAATATGACACAATATAAAAGAAAAATATTTTTTATCGATAGAAAGCCTTTAAGAATTTGACACACTCAGTGATCTTGCATAGAAGCAGTCAATGTATCTAAATGTTTATTTATTTAAGACAGAGAGAGAGAGAGAGAGAGAGAGAGCAAGAGCGCATGACGGGGGGAGTGGCAGAGAGAGAAAAGGAGACAGAGAATCCCAAGCAAGTTCTAAGCTGTCAGTGCATGGCCCAAAGTGGGGCTCAATCCCATGAACCGTGAGATCACGACTTGAGCCAAAATCAAGAGTTGCATGCTTAACCAACTAAGTCACTCAGATGTCCTTATATTACATTTTTAACATTTTAACATACTAGATTTTTGTTTTAATAAACTCCACACCCAATGTGGGGCTTGAACTCATAACCCTGAGATTAGGAGTCACATACTCTACTGACTGAACCAGCCAGTTGCCTGAAAATACTAGAATTCTTAAGAATCCTTAATGTAGAGTGCTATAGAACTGTAATAGATGTAAATATCCTTTTACCATTGCAAAATTTTAAAATTTGGCCACTTTTGAAATATCGGATGGTTTATACTTTCTTATACAAACTATGCCACTCCTATATTGTATGACCTGGGACCAATAATTCTGTAACTATAGGATTGACTTTCCTTGTCTATAAAATTAATAGGGGAGGTAGAATATATCTAAGTTTCCCTCCACATCTAGACTTTAAATGCTATTCCACAAGATCTATTTCTCAAACTTGAATGAATTGTTTGAAATTCAATCTATATGGGATTCCAATAGTTAGTAAAATGGGTTAAAATGGTACTAATAAAGACAGTGGAATTTATTTTTAATGTTTATTTATTTATTTTAAAATAGAGAAAGCGCATGCACACACGTGTGCAGTTGGGGGAGGAGCAGAGAGAAAAGGAGAGAAAAAATCCTAACCAGTTTCCATGCTGTCACTGCAGAGACCCATGCAGGGTTTAATCCCATGAACTGCGAGATTATGACCTGATTCGAAATCAAGAGTTGGACACTTAACTGACTGAGCCACCCGGGCACCTCAAGACAGTGGAACTTTTGATAAATTATAATAATATATTTAAAAGTTCAGAGGTTGATTTTGTAGGCCAACAGACAAATGATTGGATTTAATTAGTCTATTAGGCTTATAATGTGGAATATTGTATTTCAACTATTATCTTTATCACTTAATTTTAAACCTCAGTTAAGTCTGATTATTAGATTAATTTTGACCATAATAGCTATATTCATTCTGATTATAAAATGGATTTTAATCTATAACTATCAGGAGCATCACCATCCTTCTGTCCTAAGACAGGTGACTTTATTTTTTAAAATTTTTTTAATGCTTATTTTAATTTTTGACAGAGAGAGAGACAGAACATGAGCAGGGGATGGGCAGAGAGAGAGGAAGACACAGAATCAGAAGCAGGCTCCAGGCTCTGAGCTGTCAGCACAGAGCCGAACACGAGGCTCGAACTCACAGACCGCGAGATCATGACCTGAGCCAAAGTTGGACGCTCGACTGAGTGAGCCACCCTGGCGCCCCAAGACAGGTGACTTTAAAAATACAGAATAATAACTTCTCTGAACAATATATAGTCTGTAAAAGTTGTCCAATATAAATAAAACATGCTTATATTTGTTTTGTTTCAATTTTTAATCTAAATTCTCATTAGTTAACATACAGTGCAATATTGGTTTCAGGAGTAGAATTCAGTGATTCATCACTTACATAAAACACCCAGCGCTTATCACAAGATGGTGTTGTATGTAAGCCCTCCTTAATACCCATCACCTATCCAGTGCATCTCCCACTCGCCTCTCTCCATCAACCCTCAGTTTGTTCTCTATCTTTAAGAGTCTTTTATGGTCTGTTTCCCTGTCTCATTTTTCTTTTTTCACTTTTCCAGATGTTCATCTGTTTTGTTTCTTAAATTCCACATGAGTGAAGTAATATGGTATTTGTCTTTCTCTGACTGACTCATTTTGCTTAGCATAATACCCTCTAGCTTGATTCACATTGTTGCAAATGACAAGATTTTATTCTTTTTGATGACTAATATTCCACTGCATATATATATATGCACATATATATATGCGCATATATGCATATGTGCATATATATGAATATATATATATCGCAAAAGATGCTTATGTTTATTAGTAGACAGATTTCTGAAGATAACCTGGTTCTTTCTCTTCTTCTCTGTACTAAAGAATGCCACATTTTATTTACCTGTAGAGGTTCAAAGAGTATTTTTTTCAAACATGGCTTATTGATAACAATAATTACCATTAATGAAGTTCTATCTTATCAGAATTGTTCTACATATAATCTTTAAGCCTGCAAGATAGGTGTCTAATATTCTTATTTTATAGGAGATTATAGTCAAGATATTATAAGAGTTAAATATAATACATTATAACTGATGTAACAAAGTTAATAAATAGCAAAAGCAGCTTCAAAATATGTTTTGTTGATTCATAAGCCATCCCAGGATTAATACATTTTGAAAACTCTTCACAAAAATTTTTTTCTGGAAAAATAGGAAGAACATTTATTTGGTCACAAGAGGTTAGTTTTAGTTTGAGAATTAATATTTACTTGCAAGTAATCATAGACAAGTTTCTAAACTGTGTAGTAGTTTCCTTGTTCCAGCCCATCAAAATTATGAAAATAATGTTACATTGATACATTTCATAGTTAAATTACAAACATAAGTAGTAATGGATGAAATCCAGAAAAAGAATGTCAAAATTGGAAGAATGGACACCAAGATGGTCTCAAGTTGGGAACTTTTTGTTAGTTAGGCATTTGCCTTCTCTTTGTGTCACCTCTGATGCTAAGGACATTTGACTTATTGCAAATAAGTACAAGTCTACATGGGATGCTGTGCTGCTGTGCGATAGTCATTAAATCATCTCTGACCCAAAGAAGAAAAAAAATTCTGTTTCTTCATGAAATGAAGAAAGGCATGTTCATTTTTATTTTCAAAATACACTAACTTTCAATGATGATGTAGTATGAATTAGAGATAATGACTCCTGTAACAATAAAATTAGTTAGAATATATACATCAGCACAGTGCTTGGTTACCATGTTGCAAAGACTTAACAAGTAGTGGCTGAAAGTGCCTTTGCCATTACTATTTTTACTTTAAATGTCCACATTATTAGAATAATATTTGACTTCATTACCAAGCAAAATCCTCAGTAACTGAGAAAAACAAACATCTTGCAAATTTTATCTAAGCTACCTTTTTTTTTTTTTTTTTTACTAAAGACATTAAAAAAACTAAAGACACAACTCTAAAATGGGGAGAAAATGAAGCACCTGTGTGGTTTAGTTGGTTAAGCATTTGGCTCTTGATTTTGGCTCAAGTCATGATCTCGCGGTTCCTGGGATCAAGCCCCAGGCTATGCACTGACAGTGTGGAGCCTATTGGATTCTGTCTCTCATTCTCTCTCAAATTAAATAAATAAACATTTAAAAAAATAAAATGGGAAGAAAAGGTTAATATCATGTTCTTTATATTATCAAAGATCTTTATGTTATCAAAAACATTTTTACCACTTGAAGGGAGTTAAGTTAATATTCCAATATCTTCAAATGTAGACTCTAAATGAGACTGGAGATTTAGCTAAACAATGGTAAATTTAGTTACAACTGATCATTTCTTTAAAGGTTACTTATTTATTTTGAGAGAGAGAGAGAAGGGGAGGGGCAGAGAGAGAGGGAGAGAGGAGAGAGATCCTAAGCAGGCTCCATGCTGACAGAACGGGGTTCAAACTTACCAACGGTGAGATCATGACCTGAGCCGAAATCAAGATGGGAACACTTAACTGACTGAGCCACCTGGGAGCCCCAGGAATTCCTTTCAACTGTAGTTAAAATGTGTTCTCCATCTAAATTGAGTGCATGTGGTGAAGAACAACTGATTAGGCTTGGAGGAATAACATCAAGTAGAAGGAGCAGTATTTTAAATTCAAAGGGAGAAATGGCCCCACTTGCCATTTTCCATGGTTGCCCTTACGGTTTAATTTACTTTTTTTTTACATTTATTTATTTTTCAGAGAAAGAGCACAAGTGGGGTAGGGGCAGAGAGAGAATGACACACAGAATCCGAAGCAGGCTCCAGGGTCTGAGCTGTCAGCACAGAGCCCTATTACGGGGCTCAGGGCTGGAACTCACAAACCGTGAGATCATGACCTGAGTGGAAGTCGCACGCTTAAGTGACAGAGCCACCCAGGTGCCCTGCCCTGACAGTTTAATTTAAAAAGGAGCAAGGAAACAGGCAATCCTGCAGTATGTGAGGTGCCTCTCTTGGTACTTCTGTGATTTGAAACAACGTAGAGATGGATTTAAATAGACTGTAAAACCTGCTACAGGGAATGCAACTCTTAGTTTGAAAGGGCGGGCCTACGCTGGCCGACTCCATCTTGTTCTGTGTTCTCCACCTTGAGTGACTATGTCCCCGACATGACCCCTTTTCCCGGAAATTCACAGAAACCTCAGACTGCGCCTCCTCCCCTTGAGTAACCTCCCGCTCACCCGTTCAAACTTTCTGATCAAAACACGCCCAGCGACCTGCGTAACAGGACTCCGACCCTTCCCCAACCAATCGGCTGAGGCCACGACCCTTCCCCAGCCAATCGGCTGAGGCCACAGCCATTACCTCACCAACTGCCCCTAGACCCCTATAAAACCTTTGTGCTTTTGAAACTCGCTCTCTCTCCCTGGTATCTCACCGCTGCGTCGGTGCAGGTAGGGGATTGAGCTCGAGCTAGCTCGAATAAAGGTTCTTTTGCTTTTGCATCGGACTCGGCTCCCTAGTGGTCTTTGGGGATCACGAATTCTGGGCATAACAAGTTAAAAGGAAATTAAACACATGTATACACCTCACCAAACCAAAAAATGTTATGTTACATCATTTTAGGTATATTTGAAATTCTTAAATAGTTCCCTGATATGGGAGCTAATGCTTTTTTTCTTTCCCTACAAAATATTGTACAAGGTAGTGAATCTCTGTGGTGCACAGTTAGGTTGTAGATGTATGTGCTCCATAACTTAGAAAAGTACCCTGATATTTACATTCTGTTTACTGCTTTAGAGCCACTGAAAAAATTGTTTCCCTTGAAGTAATTCTGTTTTATTAGTGTATTAAAAATGTGGTGCAGGCTAATGTGGAGAATTTAGTCTGTCACTTTAAATCAATAGTGATCTACAGAGCTATGTGAGGTCAAGCACTGTTCAGGCTACCTTTGCAACAAATCATAATGCCACATTAAGTACTTACAGGGTGTTATTAACCAAAGAAAACCTCATGGGGAAAGAGATTTGTTGAAGACTGCAGAAGGAAAGCTCTGTAGGCAAGTATTTAAAACAAACAAACAAAAAAAACATTGTTTCAGAACAGAGAGCTAATGCTGCAGGAGATGGAAAACTGGATGATACACAAACAAATGACCTTAGGTGTCATTTTAACGTTCATATTTCTTTAGAAAGACTTTCATTTCTGGGGTGCCTGGGTGGCTCAGTCGGTTACACGTCCCACTTTGGCTTGGGTCATGATCTCATGGTTTGTGAGTTCGAGCCCCTCTGTGTAGGGGTCTGTGCTGACAGCTCAGACCCTGGAGCCTGCTTCAGATTCTGTGTCTCCTTCTTTCTCTCCCCCTCCCCGCTTGTGCGACGCCCCCCCCCCAATAAATAAACATTAAAAAAAAGAAAGACTTTCATCTCTATAAAGAGAAAGAAAATCAACTCTTTCGCTAGAGAAGTTTGCTAATCTGAATAAGTAAATGTGTCCTTATGTTCCCTGACCAGCTATCAGCAGAAACACTTCTATAATTTCCAATTAAGAAAGAAAGAAAGAAAGAAAGAAAGAAAGAAAGAAAGAAAGAAAGAAAAAGTAAGGACATGAGGGAAGTAATTGTGTGTGTGTGTGTGTGTGTGTGTGTGTGTAGCACAAAATGAGAGGGGGATAAATTGCAATCTATCAAAACGTTTGAGTATAGGTTTCTCCTGCAAAAGTATCCATTTAGATGGGAACACAAAGGTCAGATGAAGTCATGTAGCCATGGGTGGCTCTTGGATAAAAGGAAAGAACAAGAGTGGTGGTGGTCCAGTCACTTTGCCTGTACCTCAAAAGTCAGTATCCTCTGCTCTTTTTTCTAGCTGATCTGCTGCTTGTTGTCTCTCTTTGCTCCACCAGTTCTCCAAGTTTGCTTTTGATTCTGCTGACTTCTGCCTGTATATCATATTCTCAATTCTGCAAGAGAGATTGGGGTTAGTTATATACCGACTGTATCAGTCAGGGTTTTATTTATGAGTAACAGTGTTCACTCTAAATATTTTAATTTTTTAGGCAGCTCAGAATATACAGGAGGGAGCAAGGAATCAGGCATAAAGTAATGAAGACAGAAACAATGCCCCAAATACCGACACAGGACTAATTTAGCATGAGGCACCGGTACCTCAGGGGCCACCGCACAGTCTGAACACTGGATGATGCTCTTACACTGCTACCTTTGGAGACAGACATGTCTGCTAGTTTCCACAAGAGAATGGGTTCTCTGCCACACACCCTTCTTCGTGAATTCCCTAAGCCTGAGAAGGGTTGTAGACCGAAAACCCACTATCAGATCCACTGTATTTTCAAAATGGAAGACACATATTGAATGAGATTTTGGTGTCAGACAACTTACAGATCTTTGGATTCCACAAAAATCTATTGATTTTATTTTGTCGTTCATCATATTATTGGAGATAAAGGTAGAGTCACGTGACACAAAAATATGCAGACTTTCATCTGTGACTGTTTCTCTGGAAAAAATAAATAGCTGTGGATAGTTAGTTCCTTGGCTTTAGCTCCAATACAATGTGCTTAGGAATTTCTCATCTTAAACCACAGTTGTGAAACAATAGACATAATTATTTTTTTAAAAAATAGATTCAATTATATTCCAAAAGATATGTATAGCGAATGATGAAAAAGTCATACAATGCAATGATAAAAAGAAAAAGATGAAAATGTCAGTTGTGAAAATAAAATAACACTAAAGAGTTATTAAGGTAGAAAACAATTGTTTTGATATCTTGTATACATGTTATATGTATATTCTCAAAATTATATCTGAACATTCTAGAATACAATGCAAAGAAGGGAAGCCTGGCAAATTATGTTATCTGTAATATTCATAAACCGAAACAAAACAATAGATATTACTCAATGTAAGTACAACAGTTACTTTTTAAATTTTTTTGTGTGTATTTTTGAGAGAGAGAGAGTGACAGAGACAGAGACAGAGCATAAGCAAGGGAAGGGCAGAGAGAGAGGGAGACACAGAATCCAAAGCATGGAGCCCTACACAGAGGGGCTCGAACTCACAAGCTGTGAGATTGAGATCATGACTTGAACTGAAGTCGGACACCTAACCGACTGAGCCACCCAGGTGCCCCAACAGTTACTTTTAAAGTTTAAAAGAAGTCCAGGATACTTCATAAAATAATTACTGTAAAATAAACAATAATGGCAATGAAACATATGTAATGAGTGTAAGGGTTTCCTACAAGCAATCCCTATACTATCTCTTACTGTTAGGTTTAGGATATGTCAAAGCACAAATCTATTTAGAAATATGCCTGGGATCCATACACATGGCTTATGTTTTGCAGTTATCCAATGGTCTTCTCTAATGGAAAGAGCGATTTTAAATATTTCATAGGTACAAAGTTCGTCTTAAAGAAGGTGGGACTATTTATCATAATCTCCAGGGGATGCAATATGTTTTGAACACAGATATTCAATACTTAGATTATTATAAAAATAAACTATAAAAAATAAAGATTTAAATATCTTCTCCAGTGTAGGCCTATACAGAATAGAGTAAGCATCGTAGAAAGTCCAAGAAACACTGCTATAGAGGAAGTGATGGACTGCATAACCTCTCCCATCAAAGTCTGTAATTATGAATCTCTCAACCATTTGGCAGATAGTAATAAGAAGTGATTTTGTATGACTTTCACTGATAATCATTTAGAGCACATGTTTTCTATGTTGCCAAATGCTCTATCGACCTAAGCTTGATATTTCTGAAAGTGATATTCACACTTAAAAGTGTAATATAAGAAGCAATGACTACCCACGTTCTATTTCTAACCCTTACTTTATGTAACTTGATGTGAAGGGTCAACTCTTCCTATCACACTTCTGGCTGCTGAGTAAAGATAATAGTCATTATATTCCAAAGGTTCACTATGAAGAGGTTTCAAAATAGGTGACTAAAAATAAATTAGCTGGTGCTTAAGTTAACTGTATCGAGGGTATAAAATGGTCAAAAGAGTGAATATTTTAGAGGACAAATTGTAGATAACTATAGGGAACAGGGATAGTTACCTGTACTCACCTCAGCCTTGGAGGTGGAACTTAAACAGAATAATTGATTGATGGAAGGAAAGAGTGAATTTATGTATCCAGTTTGAAAAATCCAAATATCGTGATATAGGTAAGCCAAATGCAGGCAGACTTGCCAGAGGCTATTTTGGAGGCAAAGGATATTGGTCGTTCTTATAAAGCATAAGAACGTGGCCAAGAGTGAGGATAGCTCGCTGAAGTGGCTGTCTCTCATCCTCTAGAATAGGGCCACCTAAAGGAGCAAAGCAGGCTTGAAGGAGGATGTACAGGCATACCTAGGAGATATTGTAGGTTCAATTCCGACTACTGAAATAAACCAAATATCACAGTAAAGTGAGTCAAATGAATTTTTTGGTTGCCCAGTTCATACAAAAGTTATGTTTACGCCATACTGTAGTCTATGAAGTTTGCATTAGCATTGTCTTTAAAAACGTACATACCTCAATTAAAAATACTTTATTGCTAAGAAAAATGCCAACAATTTTCTGAGCTTTCAGTGAGTCATAATCCCCGATCACACAACACTCTAACAAATATAACAATAATGAAAACGCTTGAAATATTGTGAAAATTACCAAAATGTGACACAGAGACATAAAGTGAGTAAATGTCGTGGGAAAAATGGCATCAATAGAGTCACTAAACACGGGGTTGCCAGAAGCCTTCAGTTTGTAAAATGAGATGTCAGCAAATTACAATAAAGTCAAACGCAATAAAAGGAGTTACACCTGTAATGTTATCTCAGGATTCCTGTACTTAGCAAAAGGAGTAAGGAACCAGTGAAAGAAGTGATAAATACAGTATCACTGTATCATCCGAGGACATCACAGGAAAAATCAGAGTTATAGAGGTATAATTAAAAAATAGAAAAGAATACCAGAGAAGCTTCAAAAGTACTTAACTGAGAAAACGAGCTTATTTTATGAGAGTGAAAGGTATGTTGCCTGGCCAGAGATTATAAAGCCAGCTCAGTCATATTTTTTTGATCAGACTAAAGTCTTGTCTCATTCCTACCCTTAATAGAGATGGAGGAAGAGATATGGTGTTAAAGAAGAAAAAGCCAATAAAGATCTTATTCATGATGCCTCCCGACTACAGAAGGTCTTTGAAAGGAGAGGGGAGAAAAGTTTTATCTTTGAATAAAAAATGAAGTGTTGATTATTATATGGGTCTGGTCATTTCTAACTTTTTTTAATGCAAGACTGTGTTCTCTGACTTAAAGGATTAAAGGGCTTTTAAATTATACCTAACAGTGATCATAAAAAACATGAGGACTATAAGAATTTTCATCTAGGGTCAAGGGAAAAAGTCTACTGAAAAAATATATTAAGGAGCAGCTAGAATTAAAACTAGTTTCATTTTTACTGCATCCTACAAGCCATGCTTGTTCACATAGCTGGTGTGTGTGTGTGTGTGTGTGTGTGTGTGTGTGCGCACGTGCATTTAAGATTTTTTTTTCTATTATCGACGTCAAGGTCATTTAAATGTTGAAATTATTTCTCCATGCAATGGTGAAGAAATCTCTGTATCATTCATTTTTTTAAATTAGCAAATCACTAAAGAAAATGAATCCTGACAGAGGGTTTACATCATGACCGATAAACAGTATCTATGCTACTTATGAATAACAAAGAAAGGAGGCTGCATTCATATTTGTTTATCACATTACAATATAATAGCAGTTCACTCTCATGAAATCCTGGACATCTGTACTTGTTTCAGAGAATCATCCCTGCAACACACAGATAAGTGAACTTCCATTTTTTTAAAGCATCATAAAACTATTGATGTCACACCTGAGGTCAGGGAAGGTGTTCAAAAGATTAGATTGAGAATGACTGGATAATAAGTAAAATATGAAAACATGTTTGCCTCTGATACATGCTCACACACAGCTCTCTCCCAGGACATCACCCCTAAATCTAACAAATCATTCATAAATATCTGGCTCAGCCAAACAGGGCACAATTTACAAACAAGTGATTTCTGTTTTTTCATTCTGTGTCTGCATTACTAATTCTCTTTTATGACTTCCAGTGCATATTGCTCCAAAGAAACAGCCTCAGGAACAAAGCTTGTTATAAAAGTGGACTTTAGGGTGCATTAAAAAATGATTGTGAATAGGACAACAGCACATTTAAACGGGTTTTCTTTGGAGCAGATGCCAGCTGGCAGGGAATAAAACACTTTATTGAGTTTTGAAACACAGACACTTTATGCATGCTCTACAAATACAGTATTACATATAGGACATTTGCTTGCCAGCATTGTGTTGAAAACAATTAAAAACTGCTTGAGTAGACATATTCTTTTTTGGAATTTCTATTATTTATACAGTAAAGAGAGTCTGTATCAGAAGTTCTACATCAAAATAGTGACCATTAGTAGAACAAAAAGCAGATTTATTATATTGAATGCAAAAACAAAAGTTATAAGACAAACACTGTCAGATAAAAGATTTTTATAATACAGAGGTGAATGACTCTTATAGGTGAAAGTTAATTTTTTTTTTAGTAATGATTATCAAGTGTAATGCCCTCTATGCTTTTGAAGATTTATATTCTTGTTGGTTTGCAACCATCTCAGGAGCTTTCCTGCTGTAATCTGAAACTGGCCCCTGTACTCAGAGGGTAAAGAGAGACCAAAGAGGCAGGCCACTCCAGGTTGGTAAATGGCAATTTTGATAATAGCAAAGGGAACTTGCATATAAGGTTTGTCTTGGGTGGCATCAAGATTTATGGATACCTGAACCTGCTCTCCTAATCTTAAAAGTTTAGTAAGAGTCCTTAATTGGTCTCAGTCACATATACCATGCAAGTATTTTCAACACCACATCACTATCTCAAGACTATGTCCTTAGAGTGGAGCAGCTTCCAGGAGCAGGAAAGGCAAACAATACACATTCCAAGGACAGGAGAGGGGATGGGGAGCGTCTGAGAGCTTGGTCCCACCTTCCAGGTCAACTGACAGTCGCGTCTTTTTGAGAATGTTCTACAAAAGTACTGTTACAAGTTATAAAAAATATAGTATGTTGGAAATCCTGGTCCCACTAAGATTTTTATAATTGCCCTTTCGAAAGGTTGAAATTGGCCATCATGTCCACTTTGAGTTTACTCCACATTGCTAGCTACACCTACTTTCCTTAAGAATGTGTGATCTTACACTGTAATTGGGGCACCAAGCAGTTTTGGCTGTGTTCCTAGAATAGAGCTTGATCAGTATTATAGAATCCTGGGCTTTTTCCATCTTCTGGATCTGTACAGATACTGAGATTATATTAGCAGGCAGTAATCCTCTCAATACAGTGAACTAAATATCCTGAAAACCCCTTCCAATTATAAAGAAAAGAAATCAAAAGAAAATCTGCCATCTGAAAACACTGAATACAATATTGTGAAAAGCTTTTAATAAAAGCTTTCGATATGAAGATTTGTAGGTCAGTGGATGAAGGGGCCACAATTAAGCAGAAGGAAGATTGCACAATGGAAGGCTGTTGCTAAATTCTGGGTGCCATGAGGCACTGGTCAATCTTTTGTTGCCTTTGGTCTTGGGTAGAGGTAGTTGCAAAATGGGTATGGTGAGAAAAATAAGGGTTTTATTTTATTTTATTTTTTATTCAGTGTACTTGGAAAACCAAGCACTGGTATTCCCACAGTTGCTTCTCAGATACTACAGACTGCATTTACACTTGATGCTTCAAAACTGGTCATTATTCTAGGAATTGGATTCCCACTTGCTGCAGGGATAGGGAAAAAAATAAAAATCAGGGATAGGGATTTAATCAATCATGAGTTAATTCCACAATTAATTTATAAGATTTAAATATTTTATAGATTTAATTATTTTTTGATAGGGGAAAATGACAATGACATTTGAATGGATGAAAGACAGAACTTTTTGATATAGCCCCAATAGAGAGAGGGCTGCCAGTCAGGGCCACATGGGGGATTGTATCTTGGGACAGGATAATGTCAAGTTGCAGCTTTAGGGAACAGTTCATGAATGACAAGTAGGATGGGGTTAGCAAGGTTTTGTGGGTTTCCTAAGGATTGCCTGATCTGAATAATTTCTGGAGGAGGACGATAGTGACTGGTTTTTTGATACCTGGCCCTGGGGCACTTAAGGCTGATGCATGCTGGCCTGGAGCATAAGAACCCCATGACCATGACAGAAGTGTCTAGAATGTGGATTTAATTGGCTGCTCAAGAAGGGTAATTAAACAGACTTCAGTCAGGGTCTCAATACTAGGTATAGATAGCATTCTTTTAAAAATTTTGATATACTGTTTACCATATTCTAAATACTTGCAGATGCAAATGGGGAAAATTTAGAAAACATTATGATAAAGTATGAAATAAAGGTTATAAGCATATTTAATCTTCTAAATAAATTTGTAGGGGAAGGATGCTGATATGTTTAAAAAAAACTATGTTAGGAACTCTATAATATGATGACACTTATTTCCATTTATTTAAGAGCAGTGGAAACCATAGGGCCCAGTCATAAAACTTCTTAGTAGAACCTTTTGCAGTCACACAGCTGAACTTGCATTTCGGTGTGTCTGTCACCCAGTCAGTACCTGATCTTTAATTCTCCCTCTTACTTTACTTTTCATTATTTCTCATGATCCATTCTGGTCACATGGCCTTAGTTTTGCTCTAAATTGACCTTTATCAGCTTTGTCTCCTGTACATTATCCCAGAACTGATCTTCAAACTGTATAATCCCAGGTCTACATAGAAGTTTTGAGAGGTCCCTTTGGGCACCCAGTAAAAGTTTTAGTATACAGCACTAAATCATGACAATGGTCATGGTTTGTAATATGAATTCTTTCACGTGATTTTATTGATCCCAAAAATAGGTAGCCACAATTTAATCATTGACTACATAACAAGTATTATTGCTTTTCAGTGTTCAGACAGTGTCTTTATTTAGTGCAAATTACATGAATGTAAGATTTCAAAATAAAATACTATTTTCTTTCCAGAATAGAATATGAGAAATATGTGTATGGGAAAGATCAGAGATACTAGTTTTTCCATTTTTGTTTGTTGATTCATCTTTTTGCTTTGCTTTATAAATCTGCTTTCATTGGTGTAATCTGCTTTGTAATGTAATAAATAAGTTTTCTAGGAAGGTTGAATTTGTGAGTCTAAAAATACATATAATTCTGATGGAAAAAATAAATAAGAAAAACAAATATACTATAAAGCTTGTAAAGAGATACAATTCTAGGGCAGATAGCAATTTCAAACTGTGTTGAACAGCATGGTAATCTATCTCTGCTTGGTAATAAACACATAATCTGAAGTGAGTATTAAACATTGGTACCAAATGTGATATTCGGGTTTAAGTGTGAAATCTTCCTGAGTTGTCCAAGTGACTGATGGACATCTCACATTGCTAGGTTTTTTGGAGCACACCAAACTCTCAGCTTCAGAGAAAGATAGCATTACCTGATGATGTAGATACTTTAACAACTGTGTCTTTATATCTTTTTCTGCATTGCTCTTTGTCTGCACATATGTCTCTCAATTCTATTTAGCTTATACAAACTTCTCCTTCCAGGGACAACAAAGTAACCTCAAACCTTACCAGAATCCTTAACCCTACTGATGTCTTTAAGCTTAAAGAATTCTTTTCAAAGGTGATTGACTTCATACAATTGTCACTAGTCTCTACTCCAGTCAAACTTCACAGTCCCTTCTTTTGTCTTGGTATACACATTCTTACTCATATGTATTAGTGTATGATATTAAAATATATCACACATATAGTTTGAGAAGGAGGCCATGGTCAGAAATGAGGCATGATATAACAGAAAGAAAATGATTTAAATAGGCAATCAAGGAGTATGCCACTTGCATTGAAATTCTTTTGAGGGTATTGAGTCATCCCATCAGGATAGGAGATTGAAATCATTTTATCCACCTGGGGTGTGGAGTGTTCAATGAGACACATACCTTTAATTGTTGATCTACTTTCAAGGACAGACCAAAAAATCTCTTCCTAAAAAGCGAACTGAACTCAGTGCTAAAAAGAAATGAGCCATCAAGCTATAAAAAGACATGGACGAAACATAAAGACAAATTATCAAGTGAAGGAAGCCAATCTGAAAAGGGTGTTGTATGGAAACCAATTTGACAATAAACTTCATATATTGACAAAAAAAAAAAAAGGCTACATGCCGTATGATTCTGACTATATAACATTCTGGAAAAGACACAACTATGGAGATAGTGGTTGAGTGGTTGTATGAAGAGGTGGAACATAAAAGGATATTTAGGACAGTGAAACTATTCTGTATGATATTGCAATGACGAACACGTGTCATTACACATTTGTCCAACCCATAGAACGTGAAATACCAAGAGTGAACCTTAATGCAAACTACAGGCTGGGGTGATCATGATGTGTTAACATAGATTCATCACTTGTAACAAACGTACCATTCAGGTGGGAGATGTTCATTATGGGTGAGGCTATGCATATGTGCAGGGTACTTTCCTTTCACTTTTGCTGTGAGTCAAAAAAAGAGAAAGAAAGAAAGAAAGAAAGAAAGAAAGAAAGAAAGAAAGAAAGAAAGAAAGAAAGAAGGAAAGAAAGAAAGAAGAAAGAAAGAGAATTGATGACATGCATTTTTTTTTTCCTTCAGAGCAACTTTACTGTTCCACATTCTTTTCACCTTTCTAAATCTTCCTTCTGTGGACTAGTTGCATTCTTTTTGCCTAGGACCCAGTTTTGTTCTCTCTTTTTAGCCCTCCTGGGTTAGACATGTTCTCTGAACCATCTTTGAGGTTCCTGTGTTTGCCCACACCCAGAAGGCTTAAAAAGACAGTAGAAGTGGAGGGTGTTTACACCCCCCCCCCCCCCACTTACAACATCAGCTCCAACTCCATCAGCAAGCCTTTCATCTCTAACCAAGGCCTCAGTGTAAATATAGGAGAACCTGAGAGCAGTGGCAAAACGCAGTGGATCCAGGAAAGGTCTTGATACTGATATGTTGTCTGGAAATATAAAGTATTATTGAATGAAAATGGTGTATTGAAAGAGAATAGACATTCTGAAAGCAAAATTATTAAAATATTTTGAGTAAACATAGGCTTTGGTTTATGGGCGAGAGATAAAGAAAAAAAAACACAAAACCAAAAACAAAACCAAAACTCTTCCAAAAATATAATGGCTAAGAGCATAGACTCTTAACACAGAAGTGTCTGGATTTCAGTCTAGGTTCTACTGATTATTGGTGGTAAAATTAAAATAAATTATGGAACCTCTCTGTTCTACCATTCTTCAGATTATTAAAATTGTGGATATGTTTATTAAACAAAGATTTTTTGGAACCCTTACTATATACCAGTCACTCTTCTAGTACTTAGAATATATTGGTGAACAAAACAACAGAAATATATTGCTGTCATTGAATTTTCATGTTTGTATGGACTCTGACAGAGTTTATTTCTTAGGGTTTTGGTGATTATCATATGTGTTAGTATATGTAAAGTGCAGAGATCAGTGCTTGGCCTATAGTAAAAGTTCTGTAATGTTAGCTATTCCTATTGGGGCTACAGTGGAAAGGACTGGAAGCATAAAACTGTTCAAAAGCCTTAATTTACTTGGTGAGTGGAAATGGTGAGAGAACAATTGTTAAGTTCTTAGATAATAGGAAAGAAATGTGTTTTGTTTGTCAATATGCACCAGGAAGGTGCCCAATTAATGTTAACTGATAAAATGGAAAAGTACAAAGAACTTCTAGGGAAGGAAAAAAAAAATTGCATAAAATTTAATCAAACCTGCACAGGTTTGGAAATGAAGAAAAAATAAAAGTCAAATAAATGATAAAATAAAACAATGAAGTTTATTAATATAGGTCTATTAAGCATAAGTAATCAAATTAAGGCATTATAAAAATGTTTAATTTATATAAAATATATTTAAAAGAATAAAGTTGAAACTAATGAGTGAATTATAGAGTTTCTTATTTATAAGCAACTGAGAGAGTACTAATCTTTGAACTATTCACGACCAAAGAAAATATGTAGCTATCCGTTTATGAAGACCAGATCAGGATGGTATTAAAGTAGAAAAAAGTATATAAATACAGAAATAATTTTTATAAATGAAAGCATTCTTAATAACATATTTATCAAATAGAATGTAGCAAAATATCAAAATCACACGCACACACACACACCCCGAGATATCTGAACAGGCATGATGCATTAAAAAATGGAACTATATTTTTAATTCCAGGAATGCATGGATGACTTGATATTTGGAATCCTTCGTAAAATTATTTAGATCAATAAATTTAATGGACAAATATGTAGTTCATGTTTTTACTAATAGGACATAGTTGTATCATCCATGTTCTATCCTGGAGACCTACATCAGCAGAAACCAAGTGGAAGACAGAGTGGACACTGCGTATCTGTCAAGACACCTACTCTTCCATTGCCTCACAAACACATTCTACCTCAGAGCCATTAGGAATAATTTCTATGTCTTTTTTTCTCATTTTACAAGACATCGCAGAGAAGCCTAGGTCTTTCAGGTCACTCCTCATCTATCCCTCCCTCCCCAAACCCGCCATGTGCCTGTGGAGTTTCTACTCACCCCAGGCCCCGTTTGGGTCCGTACATACCTCATTCCAACACCTTCCCACAATTACCGTCTCCATATCAGAAACTTGCCCATATCTTCAAAATTTTTCTGATTTTTCTTTCCCATTCATGTTCTAACAGAAACTTACCACTTTTCTGAGAACATTGATTTCTCTATGGCCTGCACCATCCCCCAAGTGGTGACTTTTGAATTTTGTGTCTCTTGGACTTCTGAACTTCATGTAGAGTTTGGCATCATTTTCTTTTCCATTGCTACTCTCAAACTCTGCATCCTCCCACCTCTGCTTAAAAGCCCAGAACCTTGAATTTTAGACAGGACCATGCTTTATTGTTCCTTATTGTAATAGCATATGGGATTCCAGGTCCCTTGATCTTGAATATTTTAGCTCATGGTTCAGTTTAGCTTTGTAACATTATTTTTTCATAGTTATAATGATTTCAGTTTCCATATACATGAACTTTCAATAAGCCGATCTGGCAAAAAGTGGCCAGTTATTCATCAAAGCTAATTTTCTTTCCTTTTGACAAACAGCCAGACAATATGTACAAGTCTCTTCCATCTGGTCATTGGCTGAATTATGGCTAAGAGAATATCTGGTAGCAATAAGAGTCTTTATCATGATGTTTCAAAAAGTAGATACTGTTTTTAAATTTAAAACAGCAAATAATTTGAATGAAAGGTGAGAATTTTGAGACTGTGCTGTTAACTTGTTTCAGGAGATGCAAAGGAATAGGGTACATGAAAACGGGTGTGAAGTTAAGGTAGAGTTGCTTTGTTGATGTTTCCTTGTTTCCTTTTGCAATTTTATTTATTTTGCTTCCCTTTTCATTTAGAAAGTATATTTTTAGGACAGGTTTTTATGTGGAAGGGATGATCTTGTAGAAGCAGAGAAATTGAAGGTCAGTTTAAAAGAAAATAGATCAAAGTCAGAGATAGAAATACTGATATGATGCTACTGATAGAAGCTGGTTTGTGGATTTGGTAATGGAAAAAAAGAATAAATTCCCTCAGATGGACTCCACATTGCTAGTGAATTGTAAGGACAGGCCATCACCTGAGAGTGTAGTTAGGAAGAAGAACGGATAGGCCAAGGAGAAAAAAATAATTAATACAGTAGACCTCTCAGAGTGTGGTAATGGGAACTTATAAGGAAAATGGTATCAAACTAATGAGGAGTGTTCAATACCCATTTGGGGCTTTTGATCATGAATTTAAAGTATTATAAGTCAATCAATTTTATTATTTTCTTCAGCGACACTTAACTATTGAAGAGCAAGGCCAGTGAAATGAGGATTTTGTTCTAATCAACTTTGGGCATTTTGTTCAGTCTGGAAGGGCAAGGAGATTTGTTCAGGGGCTAAGAAGACCACATTGTGAATATGCTCATGAAGCCCATTATTGCGTCCAGCTGTGTCTAAAGTAAGTGAACTGGAAGCAGAGGTGATGATTGAGAGAATGAGATTTTTGAAGCAGATTTTGGAGATGGTGTATTTACTGGTAAGGATGGGCTCATGATATAGATATGGCAATTGCTGGCCAAGTGTAACCAGGGGGAAATTTTTGAAATTGAAAGACTAAAGAACTGGAAAGATATTTCAGCATAGTCTGTTTAAATGAGTGTTAGGAATGATCCAGAAATGTTTTGTAATAAAAGTTGATGAAACAACATTCATTAAACTCCAGGCAACATGTGTGTGGAACATTGTTTCCTATGTGGTAGGCAATAAAGTGAGGATTTTCTGGCATAGGCACATTGAAGGAAGTGAATTTATGTCATTATAGGAATAGGGGAAATTAATTATAAACACTTGTATGTCACATTTGTATATGGGGCTCTCATATAAGATTGGGCCGTGTTAATATATAGTTTGGGCGTCTTACCTACGTGTTAGGCTTATAGCCTAACATGTCAGGTATGCAGAGTTTCAATAGGTCCAAAGGCCCAGATGATGTTTCAGTCATATTATAAAATAGAATAGTTTTATAAGCACATTTATATCTATGATAATATTATAGTTTATAGATTATAGGTGGATTATGTCCCCCCAAAAACATATGTTGATATCTATGCTCCAGTACCTCAAAATGTGATCTTTTTCTTAAATAGAGTATTTGCATATGTAACAAGCTGAATTAAAATGAGGTCATCCGGGAATAGGGCAGCATCTTAATCCAGTGTGATTGGTATCCTTATAAGAAGATGGCCATGTGGACACACAGAGACACACAGGGAGATGTCATATAAAGAGAGAGGCAGATGACAGATTGAAATGATGCATCTACAAAGATCATCTGAGGCTACCAAAAGCTGGAAAAGGCAAGGAAGGATATCCCTGTAGAGGCTTCAGAGACTGCATGGTCCCACCAACTGTGGTTTCAAACTTCTAGCAATCAGAAATGTGAGATAATTAATTTCTGTCCTTTTAAGACTCCCATTGTGGCACTTTGCTTCAGCAGGCATAAGCAACTAACATAGATGGGAATACAAATTTCGGGATATTTGAAAGTGAAGGTTCCATCCCCATTAGTTGTATAGACCTTATGCAGTACCTTTCAATCCAAGACTAATACCAGGATAGGACCCGGATTACAAATCTCCAAATGATGGGACAGGCAGCACTTAAGAAAGATGGCTCATGTAGGGGAAAAATAAAGCAGTACTTTCTAGAGGACAAAACCTAGGTTCTGTCTTTTTTTATGTAAATTTCTAGAAAGACAACTTATTTATTTAAAGAAGAAGTTTTCTACATTTGCACCACACACACACACACACACACACACACACACACACACATTCAGAGGTCTATAGTTTCTCCCAGAAATCTATCATTCACCATTTAGAAAACAATGAAAATTCTGAAATATATCCATTGAAAGTCACTGAATGAATAGAAGTTTAAAAGTAATGCTTTGCTCTGATTGCATCACTGGCCTGAAGGGGAATTTCGTGGAAGAAGTCAGTATCATTTTGCAGAATGTAGATTACTAGCCAATTTGTTTCTAAAAACAAATCAGATGTATAAAATTCAAACTGGATTTTACTTGTACTTTATTAAAGCCAGCTAAATTTTTATGAGCGCTGGCAATAAGTCAGAAATTTCTAAATATCATGTCATTTCTGCCAACAACAACGAAGTATTTACTGTTTATATCATTATTATTTCACAAGTACAAAAAAAAAGGCCTAAAATAGTTAAATAATCTACCCAAGGTTATATATCTGGTCAGAGGCAGAAGTGGGATTTTATCCCAGTCTCATTCCAAAGCCTAGCTCTCAATTTCCATTGTATACATTATTTTATATATTATATCATCAAATTATAGGATGTTCTATTTTTGCCAAGTAAATCACTTCACAATTCTTTTCTCCCATATTGATTATAAAAGTCTTCTTGATTTGCAGAGATGTTAAAAAAATGAAAGAATGAAACCATGTGACTTAGAATTAATGAAGTAATGTAATTGGAACCAAATACTGTGAATGAAGGAATATCAGTTTTATGTATTAAGAAACCAACTAAAGGAGATTTAATCATTTTGCTTTGGTGACATAGTTAGTGAGAGAGCAGTTGAAAATATATCTTTCAACACCAAAAGTCATTCGCTTAAACACCAAGCTCTTCCATAATGCAGTAATGATACCCTGGAAACTCACTCATCTTGTATCTATTTCAACTGCATATAAAATTAAAACCTTAAAACAAAAGGCTATTTTTTTATGTAGAAGAATTCTTTAATAAATGATAAACATGAATTTGCTCCCCTTCCTCTTTCACCTTAAAACATTAAAGGAAACTTCTTTTGTGGTGCTGTTATAGAAATAAAGGATACCTGTCTTTACAAAAGAGGTTAGAGTTTAAGACTACCCCCATTAGAAGGAAAGCACTAGACCCACTGTTCGGGAAGAACAATGGAATTAATTGTTTGTGTTTCAAGAGGTAAAAATAGGCCTCCTGAAAAAAAAAAAAGAAATAAAGAAAATAAAATAGGCCTCCTGATTTTTAGTTTGATATTAAAAAGAAAGATCCTACCCCCGTTATGTCTGAGTGCCACAATTGAGTCTCAGGGTGAGAAATACTTTAGCGGCTTTGCATGAATGCACAGTGTGCCTTCATGAAGCAGTGCCAACACTGGCCCAGCAGAATCACTCCCACCAGGGCTGATGTAAGTGGGGACTAAGAAGTCAGATGCAGGACTTTTGGGAACCATATAAGCCTCTGAATTTGGATGCATTTGTTGATGTTGTTGCTTTTCTTTCTTTTTCTTTTTCTTTTTGTTTGCTTGTTTAAAATATGTAAAGTAGAGGCGCTCCTGAGTGACTCATGGTTTGTGAGATAGAGCCCCATGCTGGGCATTGGGCCTACTTAAAATTCTCTTTCTCTCTCTCTCACCTTCTGCCCCTCCCCCTCTGTGAATAAAATAAAATAAAAATAAAATAAAATATAAAACAAGTGAGGTAGAATCTGATCTAGAGGCATATGATATTGAATATCTCATCTATCTGGGATTTAGGTATTCCGTGTGTTTATTTTCATCTAATTTGGAAAAGGAAGAGAGATATGATTTTAATATCACCAGGAATAATGTAGAAAAATGACTTTCCCGTCACCTTTGTTTCACTGGCAGAAAAACACAGAAAGGGAGATAGAGAGAAAGATTCCTATATTGAAGTTGGTCCTGGTGGTGAGAATGTCAGAGCACAGAGTTTAAGGTGACAGTAACAAAGAGTAAAGGAAGTAGAGTGAATCCCAGAAATTTTGAATAAGACAGAAAGAGGAACATAAAGTGAACCAGGGCTGAAGAGCTGATCCAAGTACTTAATAATAGAAGGATTCACTTGAGGTCTTTTTTTTAAAGTTTTTATTTACTTATTTTGACATAGAACGCATATGAGCAGGAGAGGGGCAGAAAGAAGGGGGGAGAGAGAGAGAGAGAGAAAGAGAGAGAGAGAGAATTTTAAGCAGGCTCTGCACTGTCAGCACAGAGTCATGTGCGGGGCTCAAACTCACGAACCGTGAGATCATGACCTGAGCAGAAACCAAGAACCAGAAGCTCAAATGACTAAGCCACCCAGGCAATCCAGATCCACTTGGAATCTTAAGAGCAAGGAGCTCAAGAAACTATTTATTTGGTTAAGTTTTAGAGTATATATCTGAAGCTCAAAATACAGAAGCAGTCATACTATCTAGGCATTTGATATCATTTTCCTGCTTCAGTTATTTATTTTTATTGAAAAAGCATAGTTGTCAGATGTGACTCTTTTACTGTTGAAAGAGGCTATGTATCTTACAGACCATATACTGTGCTTTGAATTTGTAGAGCAATTCTACTTATTTATTCATTGGCTTCAGCAAGGCCCCATTTTATTTTTATTTTTTTCTCCAAGTTATTATTTAAATTCTAGTTAGTTAACATATAGTGTAATACTGGTTTCAGGAGTAGAATTTAGAGATTCATCACTTACATTAAACACCCAGTGCTCATCATAACAAGTGCCCTCCTTAATACCCATCACCTATTCAGCCCCCCCCCCCACCTTCCTCCATCAACCCTCAGCTTGTTCTCTATTGTCAAAAGTCTCTTATGGTTTGCTTCCTTCTTTCTTCATTTCCCCTTTCCATATGTTAATTTATTTTGTTTCTCAAATTCCATGTATGAGGGAAATCACATGGTATTTGTCTTTCTCTGACTGACTTGTTTCACTTAGCATAATACACTCTAACTCCATCTATGTCATTGCAAATGGCAAGATTTCATTCTTGTTGGTAGCTGAGTAATATACCGTTGTACGTATATATCAATAAATGTATGTATATATAAAAGAAATAAACAATTGGGACTTCATCATGATACAAAATCTTCCTTCTGGCTGAAGTAAACAACCAACAAAACTAAAAGACAACCTACAGAATTGGAGAAGATATTTACAAATGACATATCTGATAAAGGGTTAGTATCTAACATGTGTAAATAACTTATAAGACTCAATATCCAAAAGAACACAATCAGTTAAAAAATGAGCAGAAAATAAGAATAGACACTTCTCCAAATAAGACATCCAGATGGCCAACAGACACATGAAAAGATGCTCAACATCATTTATCATCAGGCAAATACAAATCAAAACTACAATAAGATATCACCTTATACCTGTCATTAAGACTACAATTAACAGCTCAGGTAACAGATATTGGCAAGGATGTGGAGAAAGACTAGGTACATGAAACAAGTGCTGGTGTGGATGCGGAGAAAGAGGATCCCTCTTACCCTATTGGTGGGAATGTAGACTGATGCAGCCACTCTGGGAAACAATATGGAGGTTCCTCAATAAGTTAAAAATACAACTATCCTCTGATTCAGCAATTGTACCAGTAGATATTTACATGAAGGTTATAAAAACTCTGATTTGAAGGGGGTCATAAATCCCAATGTTTGATGTTTGTAGCAGCATTATCAGCCAAATTATGGAAAAAGCCCAAATGTCCATCAACTGATGAATGGGTGTGTGTATATATATATATATATATATGTATATATATATATATATATATATAACTCAGCCATAATAAAGAATGAAATCTTGCCAGTTGTGACAATGTGCATACAGCTACAGTATTACACTAAGTGAAGTAAGTCAGAGAAAGACAAGTACCATAGGATTTCACTCATATCTGGAACTTAAGTAACAAAACCAATGATCATAGGGGTAAAAATAAGAAAGGCAAACCAAGAAACAGACTTTTAAGTATAGAAAACAAATTGATGGTTATCAGAGGCAAGGTAGACGGGGGAGGGTTAAATAGGTGATAAGGATTGAGGAGGGCACTTGTTGAGATGAGCATTGGGTGTTGTATGTAAGTATTGAATCCCTAAATTGTACACCTGAAGGTAGAAAAGAAGAAGAAGAAGAAGAAGAAGAAGAAGAAGAAGAAGAAGAAGAAGAAGAAAGAAAGAAAGAAAGAAAGAAAGAAAAGTGCTCATGTTAGATGTAAAGCATGAAAATATAATGCTCCATCATCTAGCATATAACTATGGCATATTGTAGGCACTCAACATAAGCTGCTTAAATTTCTCTTTGTGTTTAAAGAAATAATATGGACCCCCAAATCATGATTTTCCTCAGTTTATTATAATCCTATGAAAATATCTGGATATGTTCATAATTAGCAATTTCTGAAATCAAGATACAGTCTATCCCAACAAGGGCTGGAAAAAATGTCTACACAGGTTTTAAAAATGCATGGCCTTAAAATACTACTCAATTCAATTTATAATCTTTTAAGTGGCAGAAAAAATGTAAAGAAATAAAAAATTCATGATATTTAATATTTGTTTGGGGACTTGGGAGAGGAGTATATTTTGCAGGTCTGGTAAAACAAAAAGTTAATTAAGCCAGTAGAAACCTTATGTAATGCAGTGTCTGCTTACAAGTAAATGAATACCTTAACATACACATTGTTTGTTAATGCATTCTGTTGGGAATGAAAAAAAATCAGAGCTTTTAAACAGGCTTGGGACTTACCAAAACAGCTTCCCCCCTGCACCCCCTGCTAGAACAGCTAAATAAATATCCACCTAGTATATTTTATAAAGTAGATTGCATTGTTTGTGAGATTTTCACCTATTGTTCAAAAAGGCACCGTTTAAAAAATCATATCTGGCTGATTACAATTAGTTTACATATTAATCTGAAATAGTTACAAGTTTAGGCTTGCAACATCGATAACAACACTTAGGATGATGACGGTGATGCCGAAGAGACAGAGATGATGATATTGATAGCTAATATTTATGGTATGCATAGTGTACCTTACGGCAAGCCTTTGGCAGAGATGCTAGAATATCTCACTTCTCAAAACAAGAAGGGAGGCTGAGATACAGTGAATAAACTGCTTGATGTTACACATGAAATTGTCGACTGGAGCTAGAATTTGTACTGCGTCTACATAACTCTGAAGCCTGTGTGTTTACCTAAAACCAAATGCAATTTTTGTAATAGTATTTATATCCCTTTATTCTCTGGTGATCCATGAAGTTACATTGCCTGTCTAATTTTCAAATAACTTTTCTGGTCTGGTTTTTAACATTAACATGATGGGATTAGAATGCCATGAAGTCTAGATACAAAGTTACATATACAATGAAAGGCTAATACTGACTGCACATAAAGTTTATAAATTTGTTTTCAGATTAACTAATTTTAATTCACCGCAGATTTGAAATAGGTAATGTTGTCTAATTAGCTAATAACTATTGTTTACTCTGTGTGCATATGACCCGATACTACGTTAGAAGCTCTAAGCCCATTTCAATTAGAAATAACCAGCATCCGTTTTGTAGAAGAGAAAATTAAAGGACTCATGTTTAGTTAGTTAATTTGTTTATTTGCTTATTTGATTGGTTTTAAACATAATGACACAAGATTCTAGGACTGTAAATGGCAGATGTAGGATTCAAACACATTTGACCACAAAATCCTTGCTCTTTAACCTATGCTATATTTTCTTCCTTAATCGTACAATAATGATCTTTAAAGAGAGCACAATTTTGTATAGAACACACAAAATATTTCATATTATTATGAATTTAGTTCCATAGGAGTTCGATAAGAGGAAACAAAACAAACAAACAAACCAAAAACAGACTGGTGAAAACCCAAGAAACTTAGAACAACAAAGCTTGGAATGGGTACTGAGTCTAGCAAAATGTACAAAGAGGTTAACACATGCTTTCTAGTTGAAATCAGGACAAGGGTAACCTTGAAATCAAGGAAACAGGAAAGAACAATTTCTGTGGTGCTACAACAGCCTTCTTAAAGGAGAAAGTTTTTCAATTATATCTGAGTCATATGATTAGATTTAGTTACATGACCTTAGAGTTGTAGACCTTTAAGGGATTGAGTTTTCTCATCTAAAATGAGATGGATAATGTTTCTGATGCTCTCCTAATATGGCTCAGGATAATGCTATAGTATATGTAATCAGTTCACACAGTTGGTATTGGTAAGAGTCACTAAGACTCATCTAGTTCAATCCCATATATGATGATGACTTCATTTTGATACCCCTCTGTCATGAATTAGTGAGAGTTGACTTTAGTAGATAAAAGCCCAAGTTTCCAACCTCAACTCTTATGTGACTTTGAGCAAAGTTTTTAATATTTTTGAGTTTGCATTTTTCTATGAAAAATAAAGAAGGTAATACACTGACTGCATTCTATACACTTCAAACCTTAGCACTCTCTCTTGCCCACAGTGGGCAATCAAAAATTGTACTGATAATGATGATGATGCTATTGATAAGCATGATTACGACTGTGAGTTATCTGTAAGTTATTTATCTGACTTGGCAGTAGATTTCTTGCTGACCAATATCTTTTCCTTGTGCTATAAATTTCTTTCATTAGGTTAACTTAGACAGCATAATATCCCTTCTATCCCACTCCCTCCTGGTTAGCTCCTTTCTCAAAAAATATATACATAATTGTACCCTTTATCCACTCATTTTATTTGTGACTATCATCCTCAAGTTTGACACACTTCATTATTCCAGCACTTAGAGATAGACTTTCACAACTATTTAAAAGAAAACAATTGGGGCGCCTGGTTAAGCGTCCGACTTCGGCTCAGGTCATGATCTCACGGTCCGTGGGTTTGAGCCCCGCGTCGGGCTCTGTGCTGACAGCTCAGAGCCTGGAGCCTGCTTCAGATTCTGTGTCTCCCTCTCTCTCAGACCGTCCCCCATTCATGCTTTGTCTCTCTCTGTCTCAAAAATAAATAAACATTAAAAAAAAATAATAAAAAAAAATAAAAAAAAAAAAGAAAACAATTGCTTTTCTCAATATTTAATTCTAAGGAAGACTTTCCTCTCCATCGCTGTGCCAATACTTTGAACATAATTTTATCTTAATGAATGTATAAAATATGGTCTGTCTCCTCATAGTATCACCTTTAACATTCTAATAATGCCATACTTAAAAACATTCACTGAATAATGTCTAAGTTGTTTTTAACACATAATATTAGAATATACTAAACATAGAAAGAAACAGTTGGCTTTTTGAGTGCTAAGTTGAGACAGAGAAAGTTAATGGAAAATTGCAGGAAAAAGTTCATTACAGAGAGGAATCTTTCCTGTCTTACCTCACTAAAGACATAGAGTTGATTATCTTTCAGAAGATATATGAATAAATCAACTTCATATTCATTCTATTTGCTTCTGACCAGGCATAACAGCAGTGTCTTTAGTTACATGAAAGTAACTGAAAGATGTTCAAAAGTTGAAAAGTTAGTGTATTAAAATTTGTGATATTAGTTTTTTAAATATTTTATTTATACCAAAATATTATTTTTATTTTACATTTTATTATAATTTTATCTGATCTTCTTAGAAGCAAATTCATTGATAATATTTTCTTTTTTTATGTGTGTATATATATATATATATATATATATGTATAGAGAGAGAGAGAGAGAGTGGGGGGCATGGACAGGTGAGTGTGCAAGTGGGGGAGGGGCAGAGAGAAAACAAGAGAGAATTCCAAGCAGGCTCCATGCTGTCAGCCTGGAGCCAAACTCAGGGCTCTATCTCATGAAACATGAAATCATGACCTGAGCAGAAATCTAGACTTGGATGCTTACCAGCCTGAACCACCTAGGTGCATCTTCATCAATAATCCTTTCAAAATCAACTTCTACTTTAATGTTTTTTTGGGGGGAAAAAACTACATTAAACATGTTTATTGAAGTCCACAGTTTTTCTTTCTTTGCCTTAGGCTCTATTACAGCTCTGCATAGCACTGTTGGGTCCCGTATATTGGACATTTTCATTTTATTGACTGTGGATTGTTTTACATTCATTTTGAACTGTTTTAAGTAGTGTATTTAAATTATTATAAATCTTGATTTCTGATTTTGGGAGGATGTCTGAAATTTTATGCCTGAAGTAAGTTCTGTATTGTCTCAATCAGATTCCAGACTGAGTTCCAGGTCCTTAATTTTTAAGAGACCCAAACAAAAAATCCAATCTTTCTAACTGACAACATATCACAGGGATAAGTCAGTCAATACAGTGGAAGACGTATTCAGTTTCTAGACAGTTAAGTTGTGAGCTCCTGATCTGACAAAAAGCCAGCCTGTGGGTGGCTTGCCTAACAGCCTACATATTTTGAATCTTCTTTTTTGCCTCACATAGCACAGTGATTAAAGAATTATAAGTGATTAATGATCATCTCAGAGCTGAATAAATTAAGTTATTGTAACAAATATTGAATAAATCAATTGATTTATTATGGTAGCTGTTCCAGAGCAAAGCTGAAGTAGTCAGACTGATGACATTTTTATTTCACAGTCAAACCACTGTAAAAATGAGGAAGAAATAATAACCTCTTTATACTTAAATACTGAATTACCGTATTTAGTCTCCAATTTAAATGGCAAAAAAGTGATCTAACGTGAAGAGAAAACTAAATATCATCTCAAACAAATCCTATAGCAACTCTAAATGTATTAATTCATCTCAGTTCCTTTTCTATGATGAAATACCTCTAATGATATCTTGTAAGTTTAGACACTAACCTAAAAAAAAAAGTTACTTATTGCTTGATACAATGCTTATCAATAAAAATTTACCGAATCAGAGCATGGGCTAATAAATTAAGTAATATCTAATCCTCACAAGTAATTAAATTAGTCCATTAATATTAAAAAGATGAAGCACTATGAACTTAAATTATTAAATGAATGGCAAAGAAATATATTTCTATTCATGGCCTCATGAAAAACTATTTCCAAAATTTTTTAATTTTAAAATTTAATGTGTATTTAAAAGAATACATATATTCTGAAATATGCATGTGTTTATAACTGCATATGTTTATATAAGTATACATAAAATAAATATAAAATATGCATGCATATAAATTAGTTATATATATTGATATAGGTGATTTTATTATGGAAGGCTTTAGTCATTTATTAAATGAGGGTCTAGTTTAAGGACCTTCAGTTTTAATAGTTGCATGGAGGGTATGTGAAGGATCAAAGGCAGACATAAAATCATGTAAGGTACAATGGTTAAGTCATACCTTTTGTTAATTATATTTGTATCTATATTTGAGATGAGATTGAATAGATGATATATTTTGAGCATCTTTTACATATCCAGTACTATTCTAGAACCTTACATACTTATTTAAATACATTTGTTTGGAGAGAAAAATGGTGAAAAGTATACAGACTGGGCTCAAAACCCGCAAAAAGAGCAAAAAGAGCAAGCCGAAAGAAATACAAAGTATATAGGGGATAAAATTGCAGGCATCTGTTTAAATAGAACAAAAAACAAAAAAAAATATAATATCAAAATATACTTTTTTCCAAGTTTTTATTTAAATTCCAACTAGTTAACATACAGTACAATATTAGTTTAAGATGTAGAGATCAGTAGGATTCGTCACTTAGGTACAACACCTGGTGCTCATCACCGACACATAACCTCCTTAATACCCATCACTTATTTAACCCATCCCTCCACCCATCTCCACTCCAGTAACTATCAGTTTGTTCTCTAGAGTTAAGAGTCTGTTCCTTAGTGTGCCTATCTCTTTTCTTCCCCTTATGTTTATTTGTTTTGTTTCTTAAATTCCTCATGAGTGAAATCATATGTTGTTTTTCTCTGACTGACTTATTTTGCTTAGCATAATACTCTCTAGCTCCATCCACATTGTTGCAAATGGCAATATATCATTCTTTTTTATGGTTGAGTAATATTCCATTCTGTATATATTCCATTACACCCCCCCCTCCCACACACACACCGTATTATTTTTATCCATTCATCAGTCCATGGACATTTGGGCTTTTTCCATAATTTGAATATCACTGATAATGCTACTATAAACATTGGAGTGCAAGTACCCCTTTGAATTAGTATTTTTGTATCCATTGGGTAAATACCTAGTAGTGCAATGCTGGATCACAGGATAGATCTATTTTTAACTTTTTGAGGAATCTCCATACTGTTTTCCTCAGTGGCTGCACCAGTTTGCCTTCCTGCCGAACATGTAAGAGGGTTTCTTTTTCTCCACATACTCGCTAGCACCTGTTGTTTCCTGTGTTGTTAATTTTATCCGTTCTAACTGATACGAGGTAATATTTCATTGTAGTTTTGATTTTTATTTCCCTGATGCAAAATACACTTTTAAAAAGATTTAGAAACGCAGAATTTTGGAAATGTTGATTTACTAGAAAAAGAGCAAGAGATAGATTATGCAAAGAAAATTCAGAAAAATAAGAAATTACATATATAACATATTTGAAAATGGATTTCAAGTTCTAGGTAGAAAGCGGGAAGATATGCCAGCTCTATTCTCTCAACACCAAGAAGTAAAGATAAATGACAATATCTTACTTTAAAGTCATTATAAATCTATGAAAGCAATGAGTACAAGACAATTGGAATTCCAGAAAGGGGAAAGTTGTTCTGAGATGGGCAAATAATTACGGGCAATTTTCTGACTTGAAAAATATGTTGACTCTGAGTTCAGGCTGAAGATTTGCTTTTCTCATTCAAAGGAACTATCAGTGGGAAAAAAAAATCTAAGAATTTTAATAGTTGTGTGGGGTTTGCCTAACAATCTGGAAACTTGAGGGTGGCACAGAAACACTTGTATCTCTTCATGAAATATTTGCTGAGTTTGGGGCTGCAAATGGGAGTGTGTGGGGGACTAGGCAAAAGGTTTTTAAATGTTAAACTGAAACCTGTCAAAAGCCTATAGTGCTTAGAAGACAATATGTTGCTGGAAGGGGAAGTATTCTTTAAACACACAATTAAAGGCAGGAATTTAAAGAGATAACGTTAAATTTTCCACCAGACAGAAGTGAATAGTTCATAGTCTTTCAAACTGAAGATAAAGAAACCCAACAGGTTCTCAATTAAGAGACTAGAATTAAACATTGATAAAAAATTATAAAAAAAAGTAATAAACAAGTAATGGATAGATTAAAACTTCAACTAAAAGCCCATTTCAGCTCAGATCTTAAGGTAATCAGTTCTTCAATATCTTGGACTAACAGACACAAATGAGAATCTTCTCTGGAAGAAAATATCATCCAGAACAATTGCAGTTATTTTATAAAAGAAAAATAGCCAGCTAAAACTTAAGCACGGCTGACATATGAAAGTGAGGAAAATATAATAAAATTTCAAAATTATTTGATTCCTTTTGTTTATCAGAAAAGGTCTTAAAATAATCATAATTTATGTTAAAGAAAATAAAGAAAAATATCAACAAAATGATGAAATCATGGATAATTTCAACAAAAATTGGTATCTGTAAGAATTAATGAAATGGGCATTTAGAACCAAAAAATACCATAACATCTATTAAGGACTTATTTCATATATATAAAAACAGATTTGTCACAGCAGTAGACAGGATTACTGAATGCAAAGTCCAGAATGTAACCAAAGTGAAGCAAAAGCCAAAGCATAGCAAATATTTTGTACACAGTCGAGTCTAATCTATGTAAAATTGGAGGTACAGAAGGACTTGAGAGATTATAGGATATAGTCTATGAGCCCATAATGACAGAAATATTCAAAACTTATCTATAGAATGTACACAAAATGAAGTGATAAGGGAATTTAAATGTTTCACTACAAAAACAAAAAGAAACTAAACAAAAAAGAACATAGTAAAGGAATAAATAAGGAGCAAAACGTTACAAGGCATATAGAAACTAAATAGTAAAATGACAGAAGTGAACCCCCTCTTACTAGCGCTTTAAATATAAATGGGTTAAACTCTCCAATCAAAATACATACACTGGGAGAATGGATAAGAACATATGATTCAACTCTATGCCATTTACAAGATACTCATTTTAGATCCAAAGACACAGATTGAAAGTGAAAGGATAGAACAGTAAATCCCATACAAACAATAACCAGAAGAGAACATGGGAGGGCTATACTATCAAAGAAAATATACTTTAAATTAAAAAGAAAGTTATAATGGACAAAGAATGACATTGTATATTAAATAAAATTCAATATAGCTATAAAATATAATTATAAACATTTATACAACTAATGATGGCTGAGAAAAATATATGATGAAAATCTGTTAGATTTGAAGGAAACAACAGTTGGAGACTTCAATACCCCACTGTCAATGATGGATAGAACAACCAAAAAAAAAAGTAGGAAAATAGAGTACTTAGCACAGTAAACCAGCTGAGCCTCATGTCATATAAAGCACGTGCTATTCAAACACTTAACATTAAAAAATAAAATAGATCTAAAATCAACAACAGGGGCACCTGGGCGGCTCAGTTGGTTAAACCCTGAATTCAGCTCAGGTCATGATATTGTGGTTCATGAGTTTGAGCCCCACGTTGGGCTCTGTGCTGACAATTCAGAGCTTACATCCTGCTTCAGATTCTGTGTCTCCCTCCCTCTCTCTTCCTCTCTCTTTCTCTCTCCCTCTCTATCTCTCTCAAAAATAAACACTAAAAAAAAGTTTAAAAATAAAAAATAAAATCTACAACATAACTTTACAACTTAGGGAGATACAGAAGATTTAAACTAAACCCAAAGCTAGCAGAATAGAGGAAAAATAAAGATTAGAGTATAACTAAATGAAATAGAGAATAGAAGAACAGTATAGAAAATCAATGCAAGTGAAGTTTTTTTCTTTGAAAATATCAACAAAATTGATAAACCTTTGGTGAGATGGGCTAAGAAAAAAAGAGAATACACAAATTTCTCATGTCAGAAATGAAAGTGGGAGCATTATTAATGATTTTATAGAAATAAAAATATATCATGAGAGTACTATGAATAACTGGGTGAAGTAGACAGTCCAAGAAACACAAAACCTTCCAAGACTAAATCATGAAGTTGGGGCACCTAGGTGGCTTATTTGGTTAAGCATCCAAATTCATCTCAGGTCATGATCTTGTGGTTCATGAGTTTGAGCCCCACATTGGGCTCTGTGCTGACAGCTCAGAGCCTGGAGCCTGCTTAGGCTTCTGTGTCTCCCTCTCTCTATCTTTACCTCTACACCACTTGCTCTCTCTCTCTCTCTCTCTCTCTCTCAAAAACAAACATTAAAAAAATAGACTTCAACAGTTTAAAGAAAGCATTAAAAAAGATTAAATCATGAAGTAGAAAATCTGAATAAACCTATAACTAGTAAAAAAATATTGAATTGATAATCAAAAATCTCCTGACAAAACAAGTTCTGAACCTGTTTAACTGATGAGTACTACCAAACACTTAAGGAACTAATAGTTATCCTTCCAAAACTTCCAAAAGCTGAAGAGGAAGGAATACTTCTTAACTCATTCTATGAGGTCATTATTACCTTAATATCAAAACTTGACAAAGATGTTAGAAGAGAATAAAACTACAAGGTAATATCCTTTATAAACACTGATAAAAAAAACATCAAAATACTGGAAAACCAAATTCAGCACCATATTGAAAACAAATTTAATTGTAAGATTATACACTATGACAAGTGTGATTTTCCCTTGCAATGCAAGGATGGTTCAACTTATGAAAATTTATCAGTGTAATAGACCACATTATTAGAGTGAAAGAAAAAAACACATGATCATCTTAATTGATGGAGAATAAGCATTTGAAAACATTCAAAATTTCATGATAAAAACACTAAAACAACCAGAAAGAAAAGGAAAATGACTCAACACAGTAAAAGCCACATACATACAAAAAAAAAAAAAAAAAAAAAACACAGCAAGCATCATACTTACTGAAAGTTTTGCTTCTAACATCATGTCTGTTTCTATCACTTCTGTTCAACATAATACTGCAAGTTCCAACCAGAGCAATTAGGCAAACAAACAAAAAAACAAAAAACAAAAACATACTGAAAACAAAACAAAACAAAAATGCAAAAACAAAAACAAAAATAAAAACAAACAAAAAAAATAAACCCCACCAATTTGGAAGGGAAGAAGTAAAATTATCCCTATTTACAGATGATATGATCTTATATGTAGAAAACCCCTAAGATTAAAAGGAAAAAAAATTAGAACTAATAAATTTACTTAGCAAAGTAGCAGGATACAAAGTCAACACACAACTGTCAATTGCATCTGTATACACTAATAATGAACAATCTGAAAAGGAAATTATGGAAGCAATTTTATTTATAATAGACACAAAAAGAGTAAAATACTTGTGAATTGATTTAACCAAGGTGTTCAAAACTTGAACAATGAATACTAAAAAACATTGCTTAAAGAAAAAATTATATATTAAATGGATATACTTCATGTTCATAAGTTGTAAGTATTGTGATCTATAGATGCAATGAAATACCCATTAAAATCCCATGATTGTTTTTGAATAAATAGAATAACTCATCCTAAAATCCATATAGAATAACAAGGGACCCCAAATACACAAAACAACTTTGAAAAAAAAAAAGAACAAAATTAAATTATTTACATTTCCTGATTTCAAAAGTTACCACAAAGCTACAGTATCAAAACAGTGTGGTTCTAGCATAAAAGTAGACATAGAAACCAATGCAATAAAATAGACAATCCAGGAATAAGCCCTTGCATATATGGTCAAATAATTTTTGACAAAGGTGCCAAGACTATTTTCAATAAGGGTGCTTAGAAAATTGGATATCCACATGCAAAAGAAATAATTTGCACCCTTACCAAATACTATATACAAAATGACTCGAAATGATTTAAGACTTAAGTTACAACTTAAATTATACAATTCTTAGAAGAAAACATTAGTATAAAAACTTAATGACATTAGGGGTGCCTGGGTGGCTCAGTGGGTTAAGCGGCCAGCTTCGGTTCTGGTCATGATCTCGTGGTCCGTGAGTTCAAGCCCCACGTCGGGGTCTGTGCTGACAGCTCAGAGCCTGGAGCCTGTTTCGGATTCTGTGTCTCCCTCTCTCTGACCCTCCCCTGTTCATGCTCTGTCTCTCTCTGTCTCAAAAATAAATAAACGTTAAAAAAAAAATTAAAACTTAATGACATTAGACCTAGCAATAATTTCTTAGAGATGACAGCAAAGACACAAACAACAAAGAAAAAAAATATACATACTAGATCTCATGAAAATACTAAAATTTTGTGCACCAAATGGTACTCTCAACAGAGTAAAAAGACAACCTGCAGAATGAGAGAAAATATTTGTAAATCATAGATTGTTAAAGTGTTAATGTCCAAATAGACTCCTAAACTCAACAACAAAAGCAACTTAATTCAAAAATGAGTAAAGGACTTAAATGGCTATGTCTCTCAAGATACACACATGGCCTATAATCACACACAAAAAAATGCTCATCATCATTATTCAGAAAATGCAAATGAAAACTATAATGAGAATCCACCTCACACCCATGAGAATGGCTACCACTATTTTTTTTTTTTATTATTAAAAAAAGACAGAAAAGAGCAAAAATTGTGAGGCTGTGGAGAAGTTAGAACCCTCAGGCTCTGTTGGTAGATATGTAAAATGGTAGAGCCAACAGTGTAGCAGACAGCATGATCGTTCCTCAAAAAATTAAAAATAGAATTACCAAGTGACCTAGCAATTCCACTTCTGGAAATATAACTAAAAGAAGTGAACACAAGGCCTCAAAGAGATATTCGTGCACCTATATTCATAGCGGAATTATTCCCAATAGCTAAAACATAGAAGCAATCCAAGCGTCCAAGTATCCATGGGAAGGTGAATAGATGAGCAAAATGGAGCATATACATTCAATGAAACGTTATCCGACCTTATAAAGGAAGGAAATTCTGACATATGGTACAACGTGATTAAATCTTGAGAACATTATGCTAAGTGAAATAAGCCAGTCACAAAAGGACAAATACTGTATGATTCCACTTCTATGAAATATTTAATCAAACTCATAGAGATAGGATGTGGAGTGGTGGTTACCAGGAGCTAGTATGGGGGAGGAAAGGAAATAGGGAGGTATGTTTAATGACTATATAGTTTGAGTTTGATATGATGAAGAGAATTATGGAAATGCATAGTTGTGGTGGTTTCACATTATGAATACTCTTAGTACCTCTGAACCAAATACTTAAAAGTGATTAAGTAGGTAAATTTTGTGTTATGTGTATTTTACTACATTAAAATTTTTAAAAATTAGGTTACTTGCAAATATTAATAATTTTAATAAATTCTGAGCAAGACTGACTAAAAAAATAGAGAAAAAACAAGTAATCAGTATTTTGGTATGAAATAAAAAATCACTAGCAATTCAACTGACTTGAAAGAAATAGGAAAATAAATTTATAATGATTTTTATGCCAATGAATTCAACAGCTAGAAATTAATAAATTTATTGAACACTAAGCCTTGAAAAAGTTAGATAATAATAGAATGAATTGTCCTGTACTGATTAACGAAGTGTATCTGTAATTAAGTGAAAATCCAAATAAAACCAAAAATAAAAGATTGTGCTTAATAAACTCATTAAGCAAACTGAACTATATACAGATATATCAACAGAATTGACACAAAAATCACTGGTGTTATTTATATTATCAAAATACAATGAGGTAAATAATAAGCATACAGTATATATAATAGTATAAGAAACAATGAAGTACTTATAAATAAACTTACAGACAATTCTAAAACATTATTAAGGGTATTTTTTAAATGTTATTTTAGAGAGAGAGATTGAGAATGTGAGGAGAGGAGAGGGCCAGAGAAAGAGAATCTCAAGCAGGCTTCATGTACAGCAGTGTCTAATGTGGGGCTTGATCCCAAAACCCTGAGATCATGACCTGAGTTGAAATCAAGAGCCCAATACTCAAAAGACTGAGTCACCCAGGAGCCCCAATTACGGGCAACATATAAAAAATTAAATAAATGCATGGACAACCATGCTCATGGACTGTAACACTGATTTCTCTCATTACAGAGCCCTAGAATCAATAAAATCTTCAGGAAGGAAGGAAGGAAGGAAGGAAGGAAGGACAGATGAAAACCATTGAGTTGCATTCTTATATTAAAGGAATATGACTGGGCATAAGATAGACTTCATTAGTTAAGACTGATAAAGATCAGAAAGAGAAAATAGGGGAAATTCTATATTCAATATTTTAAGTCCCCATCCCCAGTTGATAGATATCAAACATCTATTATTCAAACAGTTCTTTTAGTTAATTTCTATAGTTAGAAAAGAAAGCAAGCTAAAACTCTTTGAAGTTTCATTGAGATAAATGACTCATATATTCATGAACAGCCACCTCAATATATATCGTAAATATATGTTATTTAATATTATTAATAACTAATATATAATATAATATTTAATGTTATAATTGAGATGGTAATAATATTTAATATATTATTTAATTATAGTATATAATATATTAAATATATATTAAAATATATATTTTTTTAAATTTTAGAGAGAGAGCACATGAGCAAGGGAGAGAGGCAGAAGGAGAGAGAAAGAAAGCGAGAGACTGGGCTCCTGGGTGACTCAGTCAGTTGAGCGTCCAACTTTAGCTCAGGTCATGATCTGCCCGTTCGTGGGTTTGAGCCCCGCGTAGGGCTCTGTGCTGACAACCCAGAGTGTGGAACCTGCTTGGGATTCTGTGTCTCCCTCTCTCTCTCTGCCCCTCCCTCACTCACACTCTTGTTTCTCTCTCTCTCTCAAAAATAAATAAATATTTAAAAAAATTAAAAAGAAAGAAAGAAAGAGAATCTTAAGCAGGGCCCATGCGTATTGCAGAGCCCCACATGAGGCTTAATCATGATCTGAGCTGAAATCAAGAGTCAGATGTTCAACCAACTGAGCCACTCAGGCACCATCGATATATATAGATATTTTTTAATAATGAAAAAATATTAATTGAAGTAAGTAGAACAGAAGGATTTAATTACAATGTTGTTGTTTTTTTCTATTTTCAGAATATAAGAAGATTATACATTGGAAAACCTCAAACATGCTTTTATTTGCCTCCCCGTTTAAAGACCCCCTCACCTATCAGTCCCAATATAACCTGTTTATTCTAACTATTTTAAAGTACTCAGTATTGTTTTCCAGATTTAATTTATGAGTTGTTTCTTTAGAATTCAGAATCTCTCTCTCCCTTTCCCCCCTGGTTCTTTTAATGTAGAATTGATTTAATACATGGCAGTTAAAACCTTTGGCCAATTCACATAAGTTGAAATATAATTTGGTGTGTCAAGATACTGTGAGCAGTCTCCCTTCCATATTTGCCATAGCCTGCTATTTGTGAGAGCTCTCTTGATGGGGTTAAGTGTAGTTATGGAACAGAGAACCACAATGATATTTGCTAGCACTGTTAAGAGAACATTCTGTTTCCACACACAGAAATCTCTTGCTGCCTAGAAGGAGAACATTTTACTCAGACCAATATTAGGTTTGATAACCTGTCATCTCCTTAGGTCATGTATTAGGCTGCTGTCTACATATTGGTAATTGTTGATAATATCATTATGATAAAAAGACATGTAAGTTTACTTAAAATTTAGAATGTTGTACTTTTGTTTATCTGTAGTTATTTTAAATTTGTACCATTCTAAGTAAGCCTATTTATGTATAATATGCAATGTGTATGTCAATTGTATACAGTTCAATTGTACTAAAATCTGGTTATGGTGATTAACAAAATGCTTAATTAAACTTTATACTGGTTGCATGGAAACTTCGTGTATTTTTTTTTTTAGCACACAGAATAACTTTATCTGTTATAACACAGATCCTTACAGGTGTTTGGACTTGATCTTTAGAATGTGGTGATTTGCATGTGGTTAAGGGGTATTCATTTATTTACTTATTCATCTCTAACTTTTTTTTCTCCTGAACAAATATAATTTCTTGGATTACAGATAACAAAATATTATGAATCATCTTTGTGAATCATCACACACATCACAAATTGAAATGCATATTGTGTGTATCCACATGGTAATTCTGAAGTACCTATACTTTAGGTAGCCCTCCCCCCCCGCCACACACACACCAAGAACACACTCACACAAGCATCCATATTCAGACTATCACCTCGATATTTGCTATATCTGCAAATTTCCAATGACAAATGAGAAGACATCACTCTGGTTCAGCAACTATTCTAATTCTCTTAAGAAATTGGCATGACTTTGAATCCAAAGAATATTTTTTTGGTGGGATTTTCATTTAAACATCCAAATTTGAAAAATTATAGTGACATAGTTATTTACACTGTTTTAGTATTAGGATAATTAAGTGAATCATTCTTGATAAATAGGCTTATGCTAAATGGTTACATTTATGTCATTAGGCATTAAATAGAACACAATGCAACATCAAGCAAAACATGCATAAGTTTTTATTTAAAAGAGAATTATAGGATTCAGAACTGATTTTCTGGTTTTTACATGCTTTACGAAAGCTTTATTTAGTATAAATTTATTAATTGGATAAAAAATAAAGAAATAAAACTGAAATAAATGGCCCTTCAAAAGATTATAAGAACCTGATCAATCTTCCAGTTGAAAAGCCTCTGGTACAATAGGAAAACTATGGCTCTGACATTATAAGAGGTTGATATACTCTTTCCACATTGTTGAGCAAATTCAGAAAAAAGTGGTCTTGAACAAAGGGCAGAATAAACAATAATTTGTGGATTTGAATTTAGGTTCAACAAATAAACAGAAACCACAAAATTCCCAAACATTTTTGCTAAGTTACATAGAGATTAAAATTGTGGTTTTCTAGATGCAGTATACGGGGTTAGAATACTACTTTAAGAAATCATATGAAATAAAAATGTCAATGGGAAGATAATGAATTTATCCTAACTTTATGGCTGCTTAGGGCCTGTTTTGCTCATCATTATATTGCTAAAGCACAGTATAGGCCAAGCCAGGTGTTAATCATTCAATAAAAGCTGAATAAATGCATAAACAAGTCTATTTTTGTAAAGAACCAGATTCCAAAGGCAGAGAGATTTATAGTTAATTAATAGTTTCTTTACTTAGTCTTATTTTACTGTTAGAACGTTATTTAATTTCCCTGAACATTAAAATCTAAGCTGTAAAAATGTACATGATGATATAGAGATTCTAAGGTTGTTCGAAAGATGGATGGGGAAAGTGGTGTAACATTGTATGGGGACTACCAATTAATGGCAATTTTGCACAGTCAATAGAGATATCATCACTATCATGCTGGGTGACTGGGAGTAACAGAGAGGACGTGTATGAAGTAAAGACACAGTGAAGGCCACTACCAAACAAAATCTGCTGCTTCTATGGACTCTAAGTTTGTGAAAAGCTGAGATGTTGTTTAGAACTATTCTCAAATTCAAAATTTTAATGCAGCTTTTCTCTTATATCACAAAAACTAGAAGAGTTAGTTCAAGGAAAACGGGCAAATTTTTCTGCTAGAGGAGATTCAATATTAAATAATCTGAGGAACAACAGGGAGATGTAGGTTCTAAATAGAACCTAGAATCTCGTCATGCTCTAACTCAGCAGAAAACTCTCCGACTAGAAAAAGTACTCAATTTTTTGGCCATTGTGCAGAAACCATCTGCCTCCATGGTCTTCCCGCCCACACGTGTCAGTCAGTCTTTTATTTTTTTCTTTGTCACCATCATAATTTTGTGATTTGGAAACAATCATTAAATTAATCACACCCAGACTCAGTGTTTAAAATATCCTTCCATTGCAGTACATGCATAAAGCTTTGTTTGAAGTTTATTCCTGTCATGGAAAGAAGGCATTTTAAAGAAAGATATTTACATTTCAAATAGACCTTTCCAATGCTTGTACTTTCTTCAGTCGTTTGTAATTCAATCAGTTGGATATGAAGTGATGACATTGAAATGCAGAAGCAGAAAGTTCCTATTAACTCAACTTTTAAAAGTATCTAAATTAAATCTGGCCCTGCCTGGTCAGTAATGGATGTGCCTACCCTCAGAATACTGCCTGGACTTAAAAGGAGGTGCTTTTAAAATGGCTTGAAGTGCATAACAAAACATGTTTACACTAACACAAAAGAAAACAATCTTACTTCTAAAATTTCATGTACTATGAATTCAACCCATTTGTTATTTAAGAAGTCACTGAGGGATATGGAGAAAGGGGGTATAAATAATTGATTACCACAGTGTGTACCTTCACATGAGGGAGAGGAGGTTGAGGAGTTCATCCCTATTTTGTGAGCTGTAATTAAGTATTAATTCATTGACGAGTCTATCTATATACATATGTAGGTATATATAAAATGTGTATGTAATATTGTGTATATAATGTGTGTATGTATAATATTATAATATATAGATGTGTTGTATTATGTAATATATATATGTTATCTGTGTGTGTGTGTGTGTGTGTGTGTGTGTGTATAATGTATATATTTGGTGGAAAACAGCAAAATGGATTGAATCTCTTCTGGCAGTGTAGAAGTGAGTTTTCATCCATTTTCTTCAATTCCCATAACCCATTTGTCTAATGAAAGGTGGGTATTCAGTAAATATTTATTGAATGAGTGTTTGATGCCTTTTTAAGTGATTCCAGAATGGTAGGCAATTATTTTTGCTGATAGGTGACTGGCTGTTCATATCCACTACCTATGAATAAATTTGGGTAAATAGCTGTAGAAATAGAATGTTGCATAAAGGATAAAATAATTTGGCTGCATTAAAAAAAAAAGATAAAAGATAATGCCCTGAAGATGAGCCACTGCTCAAGAACTCATTTCCTCCTGGTAAGTATCAGGAAAATCAGCCCTATAGTTGAAAGAAATGAGGCAGTACAAGGTTTTGAGAGAAATGTCATCAGTTCTGCAGTATAAAGCGAGCCAATAAAACTAATCTACACGGGGCTTTTAGATTTTGATTAGATTGTAGATTGCAAGCATTTTGTGAAGTTTTTGTAAAAATAGCAATTGATTTCCCCTCTAACCAAGCAATTTAATCTATGGTACAAGTCGCAAAGCCAGCTGTGGGACGGTGGGTTTCCCTGCAGGATCAGTGAGCTAGAAGCAATACACCTGCCACTAGGCTTCTAAAATAATCATTTGGCAAAGATAATTTTAATAGGCAGGAATAAAGGTTAACAGCTTTTGTTAAGGCTCTTTAGAGCCAGAATGGTTCAAGTGCCACATTCATCTCCCCACCCCTTCCTCTTTCAGACTTGTTTCATTCTGTGCTAAGCAGAAATTGAGACCAGCAGGTTTCAGTTAGACAGTTCATCATGCTGATTCAAATATGCATGTATTCATGCAGAATATATTTAATGTAGAGCATACACTGAGCACCATGCTAGAAAATGGGAAGTGAATATGAAAAAGCAGAAGAGCTTATACTAGTGGTTATATAAGCAAGAGGAAATGGGGGGAGCTGAATCTAATTTCAGTGGTCAGGCTGAGTGGAGAAGAACCCATGTATACATCTTGTTTTTTTCCTGGGAATGTGGAAATAGTGAGTGCTCAGAAAATCACACTGGACTAGAATCTGGAGATACAATTTCTATTGAATAGCTCTTTTCCAGCCATTGCTATGGCTATGGAGTAGTCCTTTGCCCAGGCTGCAGTGTTTCATCAGGAAAACACTTAGTCTTGTAGACTGTGCAAAGGAGGAGAAAAGGGACTGGACAAGAACTACTAGAGTAAAGATTAGAGAGTGGGAGGGGCAGGAGAAGATAGTTGACATGAACAGTGAGTTATACATTTCAATCCATAGCCATAACACAGTAGATTATTTTCACCATTGCCTCCTGGGGAGATGGGTAAATCCACTCTCCTGACTTCTTACTGGAAACCAGCACCACATAGCATTAAGAAAGAAAACGTGATTTAGCAATGCCACACACCTGCAGAATGCTAGGAACGAGTCTTCCATGAATTGTCATTGACTCTCCTTTATTCCTGATATTAATCAGGAATGTATTTTTCTGATACATAGTATGATACTATGATACATAGTATGATACATAGTATGATACATAGTATGATACTATGTATCAGGAAAATCACCTCTATAGTTGAAAGAAATGAGGCAGTACAGGGTTTTGAGAGAAATGTCATCAGTTACACATAGTTACATAAGCCTTTGTTTCCTTATTTGGTAACATGAAAAGAAAAACTTCTACCCCCAGTGTTTTAAGAGATACTATGAGGATTAACGGGTGACTTGATAATAATTTTAAACAATCATTATCATCATTATTATGTTAACCTATTACTTATTGAACCACTTAAAATATTTCAGATATGGGGTGCCTGGCTGGCTCAGTTGGTAGAGCGTGTGACTCTTGATCTCAGGGTCATGAGTTCAAGCCCTGCATTGGGTGTGGAACCTACATTAAAAAAATACTGAAGAAAGTTTTAAAAGAAGGAAAAAAAAATTCAGATATTTTCAAGCATTTTACTGATATCATCTTAATAGATCATAACAAAAAAAAAACCCTATGCGGTAAAAGTTATTAATATTCCCATCAATGAACAAATTAATATTCCCATCAATGAACAAAAATAATGTTACTTTTTTAGGATCATGCAGGTATTAATTGTCAAAGCTGTTAAGTCAAAGTCAGATAATGTAACTCTAAATCCCATGTTCTTAACTGTTATGCTGATGAATATAGTATAATGAATATAATGATGACTATAAAATATTTTAACATACACTAAACAAAATGTAAAGTATCATTTCAATGCAAGTCAAATGTAGTATCATTTCAATTACCATGGGGAACAATACAGAAATTTTCCTATGGAATTCATCTCTTTTCTATGGTAAGACATACAAATATTAGAAATCAAGAGTAGGATGATGTTACAGAATTGTGTATAGAATAAATAGTGACCTACATGTTCACAGCTCTTGGAGGAACTTCAAGCTCTCAGAGACATAGGTTCTCATTACACTCTATTATTAGTGATTCCATCCAGGGATAACTCCCAAGTAGACTGGTACCTGAGAAGGTGTGCTTTTCCTGAGTTCCTGGTTTATTTTCTCAAGGATATGACAGATTTTTTTTTTTTTTTGTCCTTCTTTGTTTTGACTACAGGCAAGCTCAGAGCAAATGTCCCTGTTTCCTTCCTTTAGAAATTGTAACTAATTTTATGGAAAGCTTCCTTGAGTAGTAATTTTACCTTTGGTTTCAAATTAAATTGACATTCTATTTGTCCTTACCCCATATGTATTTATTAATGTATGTACTTAGTAAATTAAATACATGATTCATTTTCATGGTTGTTTTGCATTGTTCAATTATAGTATTGATTTTTCTCTATGTTCCAAAGATGGAGTAGCTCATAATTGAATAGATATTGTTCATCAATTCTTTCTCTAATACTGGCTTTCCCATATTAAGTGGAAATATTTCTTATTCAAAATAATGTTTGCTTCAGATGAAAAGGCCTATCAAGTCCTGGCATAATTCATAAGGAGTTTCAGAACTTTTATCAGATTTATTGCCTTTTAGCACAATGGTCTCTAAATTCTTTTGTAGAGCCCAACTGCAACTTATGGCCCAGTTTAAGCTGCAGTTGGAAACCCATGGAGAGTATAAGCCTGAGGTAGACATGGGTAAAGCACAAACATGACAGATTTGGAAAGAGTCCAGACATGAGAAAAAAGATGTTAGAAGGCATGAAGGGACTGAAAGCATACTGAATTATGTTGCCGAGAGATCTAGTCTATTATGAAATTTTCTCTTCCTTTCAAATACATTATTTTTTTCCAGCAATGCAAAAAACAAATATTCATCACAAATTTTGACAGAGTATAGAAAAAGAAAACAACCCATATTCCCACCATCCAAAGACAATCTTTAATATTTATATATACAAGAATGACCTCCTATTCATCTCTCTTGTATCTTGAGTCCAAGTAATGTTAATTTGGTTGGCAAGTTTAAATACTGAGATATACTGCATTATCCAAATATTGAGTTTCAGATACCAGGTAATGAGATAGCAAGAGATTCATATAAAAATGTTGTCTGAATTTATTTGATTCCTAAATTCTATTATTGGGAATTCAAAGAGTGTAATTCTTAAATGAATTTTTTAAATATTTCAAGTATATGCATGTAAAAGTATAAAAAATAACAAACCACTGTGCAACATATGAACATGTAATATTGCTATAAAGTATATATTGCTTTCTTTTTAAACTTAGCATCATAAGCTCAATTGAACCGTGGTGGAATATGCCACAGTATGAAGTTTTTATATTTGCTTAATCATTTCCTTATTCTTGAATATTTAGTATATGCTTTCTGCCAAAAGTAATGTACTATTAGCTGTTCCATAATAAATTTTGTTTTTGTTTTTGTGTATCTTTTGCACTATTTTCTGAAGGTATTTTCCAAAATTAGGCTGCCAAGATCAAGAAATGCCAGTTCCTTATTTCCTTTACAGATTGCTTAAGATATTTTTAAATGATGTAATGATTTACATTCACATATTCAATTACAATACAGAAATTATGTATGTATGTATGTATATATATACACACATATATATATTCAGTATTATATATATTATATATCCAGTGTGTATGTGTGTGTATATATATATATATATATATATACAGATTTCCATCCTTCCCCATGCATAGTTTTTAACCATATGTTTCCTTCTTTTATCTTTTTAAATGAAAATCTGATGCTTATTATAATATGAATTTCCATTTTCACTATTATAACAATCAGTAATTCCAAAGTTGTATGGGATGGTTTATTAAAAATAAAAACAGCATTAATAAGCAGAATTTTCTTTGTTGTTGGCTTCTAATAAAGTTCAGCGATTTGCCATTGAGTAATGTGGATCATTATTTTTCTGGAAATTAGTTATTTCATACCATAGTCTTTTCACAGAATTAATGATCTTTTTTTTTACTTTTTTTTTTACATAATAGGGTGATGTAATGTCATAAACACTCAAATAACTTTAATTTATGCACTTTTTTACAGCTTGGATACAACGTAAAAAATGTATCAAGGTATACTCCATTGTGTAAAAATATCATTTCCTAAAGAAATCGATGTTTATTTCTATATGCTTATTAAAGACATACCACTATGTGCTATTTCATAGAAGTTTTTCAAGTTTTTTTTATTTAAATACTTTACAAAGTTTAGCTTATTTGTAATAAGCACATTATAAAAAATATATTAGTTACTTTATATAAATTATTTATAAAATATACCACATGGATTTTGAACATTATAAATTATGTAATACCTTTTTAAATTGCAGATGAATGACTAAAAGTAATTCAGAAATTTTATTTAGTATTATTGACACAATATAAATTCACTTGAATTTTACCTTTATGTCTTCACAGATTCTCTCTGCAGAGATTTCTAAATTAATATTTGGAATAAATTATTTTATTAACCTCAATACCCCCCAAATTTGATGCTTAACAAGATATTCTTGGCTGTCTCATGACACTTTTGAAAGTATAACTTGTCCTAGTCAGATCTGATTTATTCTAATAGAGACCTTTGTATGTCTTTTAATTATATCTCAAATGATTACTTGACAATTCATGTTTCAAACCATCTTTCTTTGATGCTGATTGGTGAAAAATGTTGGAATTATGAGGCATTAAGAAGCCATTCTATGACATGCCCTGAAATTAATTAGAAGCCAAGTAATAATAAAATGCAATTAACTCAATGAATACAAATTTAAAAAAAAAAATCATGTCATGAAAAAGAAAAAAAAAATAACATGAAGTCAGATGGAGAAATACAATGTTTACTCCAGGAAGGAATGTATAAAAAACAGTCCCCTGACTCCTTCACTTTATCAATTCATATCGTCTTCAGCCATTTTAATTAACATGTTAATAAATTCCTGATAGATTTAATAGCAAGTGACAATCGCAAACTGCAAGCTGAAATAAAATCTAACACAGCGAATTTGTCACCTATAAAAAGTATTATTGCCCAGTCAACCATAACTTGCCCCACCCCCCCTTAAGGGAAAGGCTGCTATTTGGAAGAAGATTTAAGCTTTAGCCCCCACATATTAAGCACAATTAATGATCTATTTGCTTAGAAGCCATATATTAGCTCCAGTTTATCCATCCACTGGGTAAACGGTAGACATTACTTGGTCACTGTGATAGATCTGAATGCAAGCAAAAGCATCAATCAGTGTCGGCAGCTGATTAGTTGTTGGTGTCTCTGACAGGCTCTTCCATCTCACTGAATGAAATCCAGCTGATTGCTCTCACTTCTCTCTCCATTGCCCTCTAAGCCACTATATTACATAGCTAATGCTGAGGGTGGAAAATTCCGTGTCAGCTAACAGTGAATTTCTCCCCTTTGCTTATTATTACATCCACGTTGGTCTCCCGCTTCAAATTACGGAATGAAGCTGGTCAACAGAGTGTGGTAATGTGAACCTTTATGAAGCAATGAGTAGTAATGGGTGAAAACAGTTGTATTTTAATAATAACATCTGTTCTCCTTAAGGCAGAAAAGTGACATGAAGTGTGCTTCTTTAGATGACACAATAAAAATTAGATATGTCAAGATTTAGAGGGTTGATAGTTGAGGAATAAAATATTGTAATATGAGGAAAACATTACCCTTGAGATGAATTCAGGTTCTGAAAGTACAATAGTAATTAGCACTAAAACGGTCATTAAATTTATATTCATTTCCTCTTAAAGTTTGCTCAGGCCAATCTTTCATTATTAGGATATGTATTCAAACTGCATTATGAACACTGTAGCTTATCTGTGAGCATGAAGAACAGATGGAGTGAATTTATTTGCAGAAATATTTGAGCAAGTGGAAAAGATATGAATTTGACTTTCTTGACACCCAGAATTGCCTAGCATATGTGCAACTCTCGTCACTAAACACAAAGTCAGAAGGAACAGATCAGCAGTCATCAGAATTAAGGAATACTTAATCAATGTTAACTTTTCTTTGTATATGGGAGTCAGGAGAACAGTATCAAGTACTAAGAAACCATTTAGATATGATTCCCATGACATTACATGTAATAGCACTACAATTCCATGTGTTTCTTGTTTTCTTTTTTTATATCATAACATATTTATGTTCAATGATTGAGGTTATTCCACAAATAAATATGGGCACCCACAATCTTCAATATCACACATTCCAATTTCTTACTCAAGAGCATACAACTAACAAAACTAAAAATTGAGTACAGGTGTATAATTATGAATATCTAGATTTTATTAAAATTATTTTCTTCTCAAGAAATTAAAATAAAATAAATTAATTAAATATAAATGTGAATAGTAATTATAAATATGATCACATAATAACTAGTATTAATCTTAAATTTTGTTTGAAATATGTAAACACATCTCTTTTGACAATTTTTCTTGAGCAGGCATGTATTTATGCATAAACATAAAGCAACTGTATCACAAGTGTGAAGAGAGAATTCAAAGTCCATGAAGAAAGTGAGGTTGATACTGGCCACTGTTAACTGAGATGATGCCTTCCCAGACTGAGTTGTTCAGATATGATGTATTATTTAGGCAAGAAACAACAGAAAAAGATTAATAATGAACAAGTATAAATTGAATTAATGGGTTACTAATTTTTAAATTCCAAATAATCTTATTTTTTTTAATTTATGTGAGAGACAGAGAGAGAGAGAGAAAGAGAGAGAGAGAGAGAGAGAGAGAGAGAGAGAGAATCTTAAGCTGGCTCCACACTCAGCATGGAGCCCGACCCCAGGATCACGACCTGAGCCCAAATCAAGTTGGATGTTAAACCAATTGAGCCACCCGGTGCCCCTAACTTCCAAATAATCTTGTGAAGAAAAGAATTTATATTTAATTTAAATAGTTGACAATCTTATTTTACTTATTTTAAATATTATCTAAATATCATATATTAAAGAGTGTTTTAAATCTTTAAATGTGTCATTAAATATCAATATTATTTTAAATATCTATTTAATGTATACATTGTATAAATATTATATTTATTTAAATATTATTTGTTTTAAATATTAAATAAGCATATATTTATGTTAAATGTTTTACATTCTTTAAATTGTATGTTGAATATTATTTAAATATTATCAGAGGAGAGCGGAACTGGTTTATTTGAAAATACAAAATCAATGTTCGAATATTTGTAAGGACATTGCAATATTAGCAGAGAATATGTAAATCAAAACATTTTAGGCACATAGTAAGCTGTTAGTCAAAGGAATTCTAGATAAGTGACATCCAAGTTTAATTAAGCATATAAGACTGATTTCCTCAGGTTTCATCCTATCCAGTGGAATAAAATATTCTCAATTAAGACCTAAGTAAGAAAGAAGTCTTGCCCCCAAATTGAATCCAATCATTTAACTTCTGATTCATAAGGTAGTTTGTCTGAATCATAACCAGAAGTCCCTGACTGGGAAGAAGGAATTTATCTTAGAAAAATTGTTCTAATTAAGGTATCATTTGGCCCATGGTTTGGGACCCTTTTCCTTCTGTGCTGTGGTCAAAGTGCCTGATTACAATATATTACAAATTGTGAAGCCAGACGTGTACACACTAAGATCACGTGAACTCGCACTCTCATTAGTATTTAGCCACCATCGATTAATTAATTAAAGTCATTGTTCTCAGTGAGAACAAACTGAGGGTTGATGGGGGGTGGGAGGGAGGGGAGGGTGGGTGATGGGTATTGAGGAGGGCACCTTTTGGGATGAGCACTGGGTGTTGTATGGAAACCAATTTGACAATAAATTTCATATATTGAAAAAAAATAAAAATAAAAAAAATAAAAAAAAATAAAGTCATTGTTTTGGCAAATATTACTTATCCATGACCACTTAAGATTTCAGAACTTGCTTCCTGCTTTAAACTAAAGATGCTTGCAAAATAAAGATGAAGGCTTTAGCACAATTTGCTTCTTGCACTATCACCTATAGTAGAGAAAAAAATGGAAATGACATGAATAGCAAATAAGAGGAATTGTTAGAAATGAGTGTTACATCCCCTCATTGTAGTGCGGTTGCAGGGGTGGCCTCAGGAAACCCCAGACTTAGGCTTGTAGGGGAAAGTTCCTATTCTTCACTGTCACTTTATCAGGGTTGTTTGGCATGAGATATCTGCCACATGTAAACACAGCATTACACAGTCTTTGTGCAAGTCAGAAGGGAAAGGGGGAGACAAAAGCCAACTCACACAGGAACATCAAAGGAAGCACTTCATGCCTGGCAGAATATTTGCTCTGACTAGCATTATATACAGTTTATGATTTACACGGGATGCCCTGGACAAACATGGAAGCCATTGCACTCTCTGGAAATATGTTGTTTTAGTTCCTGTATTATGTAGTCAAATGTCCATGTTCTATATCTTTTGTCATTAAAGAATTGCCACATTTGTGTATGGAGTCTGTCAACCACATTGTAATCCTTTTCTGACACAGCAAAATTATTATGTCATTAAATTGTATTTATAAAGACAAACTGACAAATGACTAATCTTTTAAAAAGAGAGATTGAGGGGGCACCTGGGTGGCTCAGCTGGTTGGGTGACCAACTTAGGCTCAGGTCATGATCTCATGCCTACTGAGTTTGAGCCCTGTGTCAGGCTCTGTGCTGACATCTCCGAGCCTGGAGCCTGCTTCGAATTCTGTGTCTCCCTCTCTCTCTGCCCTTCCTTCGCTTCTCTCTCTCTCTCTCTCTCTCACTTTCTCTCTCTCTCTCAAAAATAAATAAACTTTAAAAAAATTTACAAAGAGAGATTTAAAAATACTTCCATTTGCTAATGGTTAATATTTAAAAAAATATTTTTCTTCATCTTATTTAACATCTATAATGGACATACACAACTGCAAATGGAAATATAAAATTTATTTATTTTAAATTAACTTGCATAAAAAAAATTAACTTGCATAAATTATCTCCCTCATTATTACTGACAGCCCCTTGAAGATATCTGTGCCCTAGCCACAGGCTCAAGACCTTCATTTCTGAGCCAGTCATTCCAAGAGCAGAACTTACAGTAGACTTGTGAACATTTACCATCCAGTAAGCCTTGAAATTTAATAATGGATCATTACTCATGGATCATGGATCATTAGGAATGTCAAGGATGAATTCTAGGTTCTGTTAGTCTAAGATAGAGTAAATGCCTGGAAATATAAAAGAGAACTGGGGCCTATATAATATAATGTAAATGAGGGATTTTTCCAATGGGAAAATGATATCCTAATGATATATACCAAATACAAATAATGGATGTATATTTGTACTTTTGACTCCATCAAATTTAAAAGATTTATTTACCACTGTAAAATTCAAACAATAAGGAATATGAGTATTTAGATCATGACATGACAAAGTATTGTTATCTAGGACATTAAAAGAAATCTAAGAAATCAGTAAAGATAGACAATCAACCATGTAACGATTACACAAAGACAATGAACAATTTATTGGAGAGGAATCACATAACCCTAAACAATAATGAGTCATTTATCATTTACAGTTATTTAAAGGTAAATGTAAAGTTACAGATAAATTAAACATTAAAAGTAAAATTTAAGGTATATTTTAAAAAAATTAAAAAAATAAAAATTTGAAATTATAACTAAAATAAAGAAAAATTAAAAGTAATTTAAAAATTTAAATTGAAATTTTCTTTATAATTATTCAGCAATAACACTGCTAGGTTTATGCCCAAATTTTCACAAGGGTATCTGGAATGGTTTTGTATTTCTGAATTGTTAATAAGAACAAATAAAATGTAATATTATGCAGCCATATAAAAGAATAAAACATGTACACTGATATAAAATCACACTCACATATGTATAAATGTCCTGCTACTTTAAGAATATTATACATGAATACATGCATGAATACATGCATGCATAAAATATTTCTAAGACAGAGACACTCACTTCACCTGGGGCAGAGACTCCAGCATCCAGGTGGCAGCATTGACAATGGCATTGATTGGCCATGTTGTCTGGCTGAGTGTTGCCCCTGACTGCTTTTTCTGATCATTTTTCATTCAAGCCCACTTTCTGACCCTTCTAGAAATACTATAAATTATGCAGTATTTCAATAAACCATTTTTATCTTAAACTTGCTAGAGTTTACCTATAGTTAAGTACCATAAATAATACAGAGTAACAAATTATGTAACTATAATACTCATTGTCTTTTTTCCTCACAAAATAATTAAAATAATTATTTTATTTATTAGCACAATGCATTGTGCTACCTAATCTAGAGAACTCAAGTAAGTGAAAATCCCTGTCCTTTTACTGAAGTTTTCTATCTTGGGGCTCCTGGGTGGCTCAGTCCGTTAAGCGGCCGGCTCAGGTCATGATCTCGCGGTCCGTGAGTTCGAGCCCCGCATCGGGCTCTGTGCTGACAGCTCAGAGCCTGGATCCTGTTTCAGATTCTGTGTCTCCCTCTATCTGACCCTCCCCCGTTCATGCTCTGTCTCTCTCTGTCTCAAAAATAAATAAACGTTAAAAAAAATAAAAAAATAAAAAATAAAAAAAATAATAAAATAATACACATACTACAAATTTACAAGACAAACATTGGCATATATAGAAGAGGATCAGCCAGACAGAGGCAACCCAGGGAAAAAAATACATCCCAAATTACCAGAGATGCAAAAATATTCAGAAATTCCTTAAAGGAAAAGAGACAGATATTTCTATTATCATGTCACATTAATTTCTTATTGATTGTATAAAACATATATAGTAAGCTTGTTAAACACTTAACTGGGAAATAATCATAATACTTTAAAAATAATTGATTATCTTTATAAAGTCATGAATTATAGAATATCTCAAAGTATATGCTACTTTAACATCAGTGACTTAGAGTAAACTTGTTGGAACAATGGAGCAAAGGAAAAATTATGATGGATTGAGATGTGGTAGATAGATGGGTAGTTTTATTTTTCTGGAAAAATGGGTGATGTGGAAATAAGACAAATATTATTAATGTAAAGGACATTTATCCAAAAGTAATATTTCATTATTCAAGAGATGTCCTAGAAAAATTGGGTATCCAAATGTTAAAAACAAAAACCTAGACAAGATTTTAGACTAGTCATGAAAATTAATTAAATATGGATCATAAACCTACATTTAAAATGCTAAAATATACAACTTCTAGAAGAAAATATCAGGGAAAATTTGGGTTTGGTGACAAGATTTTATTTTTATTTATTTATTTTAAATTTTTTCACATTTATTTATTTCTGATAGAGTGAGAGAGAGACAGAGTGTGAGTGGGGGAAAGGCAGCGGCGAGGAAGACATAATCTGAAGCAGTCCAGTCTCCCAGTTGTCAGCATAGAGCTGGATGTGGGCCTTGAACCCTCGAACTGTGAGATCATGACCTGAGTTGAAGTTGGACATTTAACTGACTAAGCCACCCAGGTGCCCTGACAAGATTTTAGATACAACATCAAAAGCACGGCCCATGAAAGAAAAGAAAAGAAAAGAAAAGAAAAGAAAAGAAAAGAAAAGAAAAGGAAAGAAAAGAAAAGAAAAGAAAAGAAAACGGTATGTTGGAGTATACTAAAATAATAACTTATCCACAAAATTCATTATGAAGAAGATGAATAGACAAGTCATATGCTGGAAGGAAATGTTTGCAAACATATATCTAATAAAGAATTAATATCCAACATAAGCAAAGAACTCATAAAACTCAATGATTACCATATTTAACCCAATAATTAATGGACAAAAGATCTAAACAGACATTTCATCAAATGATATCTGATGTACAAATATGTGAAACAGGTTCAACATATTTGTCATTTAGAAATTGCAAACTAAAATGATATACACTTACACACTGGTTAAATTGGTTAAAATCTAAAACCTGATGGTAGCCTTTGGTGACAGGAACGTAATACAACAGAAGCTCTCATTAATTGCTGGTGGAAGTACAAATTGATAGACATTGGACAACAGTACCTTACAAAGGTGAACAAAATCTTGTATGTAATTCAGCAATTGTATGATTAGATATCTACCCAACTAAAGTGAAAACTTAATACAAAACCATTAGGAAAATATTTATACTGGTAGTTTTTGTTTTTGTTTTTTATTTCTTTTTAATTTGAGAGAGAGAGAGAGAGAGAGAGAGAGGGAGAGAGAGAATCCCAAGCAGGCTCCATTCTCAGTGCGGAGCCCAGCGTGAGGTTTGATTCCATGAACTGGAAGCAAATAAGATGTTTTTTGGCAGGCGAGTGGCTAAACAAACTGTGGTATGTCCATTTAATGAAATTATCCTTTTGCATAAAAGGAAATTGGCTCAAAGACATGAAAAGACATAGACATATCTTAAGTACATATTGATAAATAAAAGAAACCAGTGTGAAAGGCTATGTACCATATGATTCAATTTAGATTACCTCTGGAAAAGGAAAAACTATAGAGATGGTAAACAGATAAGTGGTTGCCAGAGGTCTGTGGGGAAGTTGTTATGCAGGGAAATTTTAAAAGTGAAGAAAATATTTTGTGTGACACTTCACTGCCATACATCTGACACTATGCATTTGTTAAAAACCCAGAGAATTTGACTGCACAGAGTGGACTTTGACATTCACCAATTTTTAGTGGAGTCTGTAAGACTAAAGGTAAACATAACTGTTCACAGAATACTCTCATTGATGTAGTTGTTTCCCAAGGGGGTGTAAGTTAGCAATTCTGAAACCACTATATATGTATACTGAAACTGAACAATTAAATAAATGATAGGTTAAGTGGGAACTAGATTTCTCACTGTTGGATTGGAGTTATACGTAAGCATGGGGAGGAGGCCAGGATGACCCATATGATAATGAATCTAACCTGGAGGTATCAGTATGAACAAATTTAGCATTAATAATATAGATATATGTGGATAGATAGATCAATGTAATGCACATTTTAGCATACATACAAGTATGCATATATTTCCTTGCTATAGCAATTCACAGTACCTAGAAGCAAACACCCCAGTAGCAATGAGTTTACCTAATGCTGAGATATGTGTTTCCAATACCATTTACCAATAAAGGGAACTAGGTTTCCCTTGCGAATTTTAGGACTGAGCAGCGAATATACATATTATAAGGATATGGAAGGAGAGCTTTTTTATAAAAAAAGCAAAAAGACACACAAACATATATACACACATACACACACATACAATGATGCATTATGGGCACAGGAGTGAATAAAAAAGATACCAATGGCTAAGGCTGGAACAATATGAGCAACACAATAAGAATATTGGATTATAGCCCAAAGTATCAAAAAATATCTGTGAGTCAGTACTGATAAAGTGAGAGAATTACATACATAAATACATACATATATAGATACATAAGTAAATGAGTAAATGAATACATAAAAGAATAAATAAGAATAGAAGTGTCTCATGCAGAAAGTTTCAAAATAATTTATGTGTACATAGTCAGTCCACAAGGAGGTGGAACTTAATTTCCCCTCCCTACGTGTGGGCTACCCCACTCATAACTTTATGTGGAGACACATGACAAAAACTACTTCAGCCAGGTGATCAAGGTTAAAATCAACAAAGCATAAGAGACTGTTAAAAACTGAGAACAAACTGAGGGTTGATGGGGGGTGGGAGGGAGGGGAGGGTGGGTGATGGGTATTGAGGAGGGCACCTTTTGGGATGAGCACTGGGTGTTGTATGGAAACCAATTTGACAATAAACTTCATATACTGAAAAAATAAATAAAAGATAGTATTCCAAAAAAAAAAAAAAATCAACAGGTCATGTTGATAGTATTTGCACTTGGTACTATGTGATGAGAATGGCAGCTTACTTTTGTGATGATCTTCCTCCAAAAATCTCATAACCCCAATTCTAATCATGAGAAAACATTAGCCAAGTCCCAATTGAGGGACATTCAACAAAGTATTTGATCAATACTCCACAAAAATGTCAAGGTGGTCAAAAACAAGAGTAATTATCTGTATGTATATATATACATACAGATATATGTATGATATATGATGGATATATGTATGTATGCATACATATATGTATGATATATGATAGATATATATGATATATTTATGTATATATGTATGTATATATGATATATTTATGTATTATGTATGTATATATGATATATGTATGTATGTCATTTAATTTTATAGAAAACCTATAAGTACACGTATATAACATATATACAAATATATAATTATATAAACATATATACACCTTTATATTTTATACCTACAAAAAGAAATATATATTTCCATATTGAAATGTATATGTATGTATGGTCATATCTCAAACATAATCATAAATCATGAGATTTTAATTTTTCTAAAAAATAGGTTACTTGAATAAATTTAAATAAGACTAAAAAAGAAGATGAACAAATTTCAAAGGCAGGATGATTTTCTCTTAAAGAATAATTGGTAAGTGGGGCACATGGGTGGCTCAGTCGGTTAAGCATCTGACTTCGGCTCAGGTCATGATTTCATGGTTCATGTGTTCAAGTCCCACATTGGGTTCTGTGCTGACAGCTCAGAGCTTAGAGCCTACTTCAGATTCTGTGTCTCCTTGTCTTTCTGCCCCTCTCCCGCTCATGCTCTGTCTCTCTCTCTCTCTCTCTCTCAAAAATAAACATTAAAAAAATAAAAAAAGGATAATTGGTAAGTAAGTAATGTTAAAAAAAATTGGAAATTCTGAAATTTTGTTACCTCCTATGACAAAGTAGTTATAATCACCTTTATTCTTTTTTTTTTTTTTTAATTTATTTATTTTGAGAGAGAGACAGAAAAGCAGAGAGGGAGAGACAGAATCCCAAGCAGGCTCCACACTGTCAGTGCAGAACCCAATGTGGGATTCTAATTCACAAACCGTGAGATCATGACCTGAGCTGAAACCAAGAGACAGCTGCTTAACCGACTGAGCCACCCAAGCACCCCAATAGTTATAATCATTTTAATGATAACTTTCTAATGCACCTATAATTTCTTCTCTACTAGAGTACATTTTTACATTAACAATTTTTCATAATTAAAGATTGGGGCTGATTTTCACATTCATTTAATACTTATTTTGCAAATAATTATAAGCATTCTCCTGTTCTATGACATTTATATTGGAAAATCTTATGGAATAAAATTTATTTCCCTCAATAAAATAATGAATACCCTAGTCAAACTACTTTTGGTCAGTCATTTTCTTGCTCAAACCTGAAAACTGTATTGTGAATGTATAGCCAACCTAATATTTTAAAAGCAAACAAACAAACATTTACACACTAAAAAAAAAAAAAAAAAAAATATTGGCTTAATTGTCTCTCCATGTTTTGTAGAACCATATAGATATAAAAAAAAATGGCACTATTTGTATTTTTAACTTGACTTTCCTATTTGGAAACTGGTTACATAGGCAAGTGATTTTCTATGTGTCATATAGTAAAGATATTAAATATAATTTCCACATTTTGTACCATTACATGATATACTATAAATGTTGCTGATGTCATTGCATCACACAATTAGCCCTAAAGAATCATTCCATCTTATAGTAAATTTCACTTCAGTAAATATGAATATAATGTACATTCTTTTGGAACAATTATTTTGTTTGAGGAAGCAAATGTACTTGAAAAACAAATAGTTTTAAGAACTCTATATGTTGTAGTATGTGTCTGCAGAAATATATTGAAGAAACAAAATGAATTTTTTCAAAATAGCTAAAATAACTGTTAATAGAGTCAGATTATTTTTTACTTAAAATTTAAATATCAGTTTGAGTCAACTCTAACTACAAAATTTTGCAAAGGGTTTTTTATCATGAGAAATCTGTATAATGAAAAATGAGTCAGAATGGACTACATACACTGTTGTAACAATCATTAAATGACTACGTGGAAAAGTAAACGTTGTTTTATTCCTCCTAAATATTGTACTAACTTGTCAAGAACTAAAATGTGAGAGATATAGAATGTTAAATTATTTGTGCAATGAAGGGCTATAAATGTCAAATCAGTTAATGTTTATTGAATGCTTAAAAGTATGTTTTTAAGTAAAGTACTATGCCTTTGGACTAGAATGATAATGTGATATTTAACTTTATTTAACTTGAAATAAAAGTAACACACAAACTTAGAGGTGTGTTTCTGGAGATATCAGCACAAAATATGTTGAAAATTATTATTTTTCAAAATACATTAAAGATTCTCTCTGCTTCAAAAACTATTTTTATGCCATGAGTTATATTACAAAATGTTTTGTGTTTTAGTTTAAAAAAAACTCATAAAAAAAGAAAACTCATAATTTGTTTATTATGTAAAGAAAATGGCAATAAGTATAAGATGTTTGGGGAACCCAGAAAATAAATATTAATGTTAATAAATGGATTAAAATAAATATAAAAATATATAAATAGAAATACGTACATGGCTATTGTTTATATATAAAACATATAAATACACATACTATAAATTCTATGAAGCTATACATAACTGTATTATATATGTAAATGTTACTTTGCAGAAACAAACATAAAATATAAAATTTGGGAATATTTCTTGTTTGGTTCCAACATTGTAAGTTAGATAACACCACATTTACAAATGAGGAAACCACAAATACTATTCACATTTACCAAATGAGGAACCAACAGATGCTGATCACTAACCTGAAAATCAAATACTTGTTTACCTTATTAGAGTTTTGGCAAGGAGGGTAACTATCTTAGCTATAACTTAAATTACTTCTCTGTAATTAAAAACTGAATCATTGTTTCAGCTTATGTCCTTCAGAGACTTATTTTCTTAATTTGCATTTTCAATGGTCATTCTTACCTTCTTGTGCAGAGATTCAGAGAAACAAATAATCCTGTGTATTTAAAATAGAATCTGGAAAAAATAAGAGTGTCTTATTTATCTCTTTAGAGTTAACACAAAAGAAAAAGGTTTTGTAGTACTTGTGGAAAAAGGCATTTCTCTTACCTCCACCTGGATAAGAAAGTGAATTCTTGATTTCATGTAAACATCAGAGCACATTCAGGCATTGTGTATTCACCCTTTGCCTATATCCCCAGTCCTTTCCTCATAAATGCTTTTACTTTATCTATGTCACGTTTCCACCAAGAAAAACAAATAAACCAAATAAGCCCATAGCCTACTCTGGAATATAGCGATTATAAAATTGGATCCCTATCCCAATTTCTAATGGTTCAGAGTACTAAACAATAGTAATGTTTAACATGAGCACCACATTTAAGCTTTTAAAATTAGCCTCTTGTTAAATGCTCCATGAGCTTTTCAATTATGGCAGCTGTCAAAACACAAACATAAAAAATCTACTAGTAGGCAATATGATCTTTAAAAAAGCATGTCTTGGGGCGCCTGGGTGGCTCAGTCGGTTAAGCGTCCGACTTCAGCTCAGGTCACGATCTCATGGTCTGTGAGTCCGTGAGTTCGAGCCCCGCATGGGGCTCTGGGCTGATGGCTCGGAGCCTGGAGCCTGCTTCCGGTTCTGTGCCTCCCTCTCTCTCTGCCCCTCCCCCGATCATGCTCTGTCTCTCTCTGTCTCAAAAATAAATAAATGTTTAAAAAAAAAAAAAGCATGTCTTAGTTGAATAGCAGAGAGAGCAGCAGGTTGGATGATTGTGGCAGAAGTAGGGAGATTTTATTTTTAGGAAAAGAAACCTGGGTTCAGTAAATATTTTCACTTAAGAAGAAATGAAATACAGGGACACCTGAGTGGCTCAGTTGGTTATGATTCTGATTTTGGTTCAGGTCATGATCTCCCGGTTTGTGGGTTTGAGCCCCATGTCAGGCTATGTGCTTACAGCTCAGAGCCTGAAGCTTGCTTCAGATTCTGGGTCTCCCTCTCTCTCTCTCTCTCTCTGCTCCTCTGGCACTCGTGCTCTGTCTCTCAAAGAAATGAATAAACGTTAAAAAAAAAAAGAAATATGTAAACAATCCAAATGTCCATTTGATAAATGAATGGATAAAGATGTGATATATGTAATGGAATAGTACTCAGTCATAATAAAGAATGAGATCTTACCATTTGCAACAACATGTATGGATCTAGAGGGCATAATGCTAAGTGAAATAAGTCAGAGAAAGACAAATACCATATGATTGCACTCATAGGTGGAATTTAAGAAAAAAACAAACAAAGGAAAAAAGAGACAAGCCAAAAAATTGACAATTAAATATAGAGAACTGGTGGTTATCAGAGGGGAGGTGGGTAGAGGATGGTGAAGGTGAAGGGGGTTAAAAGCACTGAATAATGTATAGAATTGCTGAATCACTATACTGCACACCTGAAACTAATATGATACCCTACATTAATTACACTGGAGTTAAAAAATAAATTAACTAACTTAAAAAATGGTGTGTACTATGGAAAATTTTAATATAGAGAAGCAATTTGCTTAATATAACATCATGACATATTTTATCATCATAAAAGTTACTCAAAGTTGTTTACTCTTTGTTTTATCCTGGTAAAGACAATGAATTTAAGTTCTACCATCTATATTCATATGTCCCAGGCATCTCAGAACATGTGCTCACGTGACCTTTGGACAATAGTCTCTACTACATATGAAGAACAAACTAACTTTAAATGTTCTATTTTCAAATTGCCTGTTGTCTTAGCTTCAATGTCATCATTTAAACTTATTAGTGAAAATTTTAAAAGAAAAATACTAAGAACAAAAACAAAAACAGAACATGTGACAGGTAACAAATTTTGTAATTGCCTTAAAATTTTCTCTTAACCCTCCATTTCACCCAATAAATTCAATGCCTGTGTTTGTACCACAATTTTCCATAGAGTTCTCTTACACTAACATGTCAAATGTACTGTGGTTCTGAAGAAACTTCCAGATTTACAAATGTGACCCAAAATACCTGACCATAAGATTTTTATTTAGCAGAGGTCTCCTACCTTGAGAAAGGCCATTCAGAGCTAATCCACCAGAAATGTGAAATTGATCATCTCTCTACTCAGTATGCTACATGAACTTGAAATACATAGAAAGCCAATATGAAAGAAAAGTAATAAAATCAAGGTGAAAATGAGACAGGAAACATCTGGGACTATATTCAGCTCATACCTGAGATTTCACAATAATTTCTGTGCAGGTCTCTAAGATATATTTTTCTTTATAATAAAGTTTCTCTTTAGTTTTAAGTTGGAAAATTTGGTGTCTATTACTTGTAAAAAAAGTATTTTAACTAACGGTATCAGTTCACATACTAAATAAATGAACCATTACAAAGTTTTGTCATCGAAATTACAATTGGAGTAAAAGGGACAAATGAAGTCCAACAGTGATATAAACACTGAGAAAAAGTTGTATTATGCAAATAAAGAGCTGAATCACATCAAGTGTGATTCACTTACACACATCACATGTGTAAATCACAACTTATCATTTACACATAACTATTTAAATAAAATGAATTATTTAGAACTTCCTTATATATGGCTCTATTTTCATGTATAGCCATGACAGAGTCTTGATATTTAACTTGTCCCCCTGCTGTCAAAAACTAGAAAACTGGTGAAAATATATGAAGCAGCTAGTTTCAGACAATGAACAACAGACAGCAAAGAACTTTGATCACTGAGCAAACAAGGCGAGTTCTATCATTGCTTGGATTTCTCTCTAGAGACACTTTTTAGATGTGGTGCTAAGAGGTGAATCCAAGCTGAAAAGATGGGTCTTGCTGAGTTTGAGAAACACAAACAGAAACTAAAGGAAGTCAAGGCATTTGGAATTCTCAGGGCAGAGTGATGGAACAGAGGGAACAGAAGGAACACAGGACAATACTCTCAGAAATCTCCATGTCATTTTAAGTCTTTTGCTCAGTATCTATCTGCACATATATAGGGCAAATTTCATGAAGCTGGCAAGGAACAATGACTCCAGAATAAGCTAAATTATTTTCAGTGCTTACACAGGACTGGAAGAGTTCAAGTTTCAACCAGCCAAATTTGAGAGACTTTATTGAACACCTCTGACATTCAATGGGATTCCAGAAAGCCCTATATTAATATTAATGCTAGGGTAAAAGTTATTCCAGCCCTACCTTAATAAGCTTAAAAAAAATGTTAAAAGGAATGGAATTACCTGCAAAGAATTTAACTACCTTCTGAGGAAAATTCCATAACTCTTTATAGGAAGTTTACAAAATCCAGAAATTAAGAAATACACAATTTCAATGCCCATCATCCAATCACATACACTAGATATGCAAATACTACTATAACCAGGAGGAATATCAGTCAACAGACAGAGGCAGAGATGGAAGAAATAATAGCTTTGCACATAATAATTCACAACACCTATTAAAAACATGATCGAGGATTTACAACACTGATATAATAAAAAGAGAAATAACAACTATAAAATAATATTAAAAGCAACAACAACATCAACAACAACCCTGTGAAGAAGAACCAAACAGAACTTTCCAGGAAGTCTTAGGGTAGTTAAAATTTAAAATCCAAAAGGAAAGACATCCCTAAATACTGGTGAGCATGTAGAGCAACTAAAATTCTTACACACTTGCTGAGACTATAAACTGGTTCAAGAAATTAGGAGATACTCTTAGGTAGTTTGGGAAGGTGGCAGAATAGGAGGACTCTAAACTCACCCCATCCCTTGTTTATCAACAGATATCACTTGCATCCATGCAAATAAAATGGGAAGCAATCTGAAGGCTGGCAGAACAAACCCTGCAACTAAATGCAGAGAAGAAGCTACATCTGAGAGGTTAGGAAGAATAGAAACAGTGACCTAGAGATGCCTGCAGGACAGAGAGAACTGTGGGGAAAGCACCAGGGAGCCCACATAGGGAAGACAAATCTTCAAAGTGCTTTGAAGACCAGAGGAACTGAATCCCATGACTTTATGTAACCCATGGGGCTTGGGGTCTGAAGCTTTAAAAATCAGCTGACTCAGTCCTGGGCAAGCCGGAAGGCAAGAAAAGGCTGGGTCCCCACCATTAAAGAGATAACAGTCCACGGAGAGGGAACATGGAAGGGCAGTTTATACAATGCTTGGGACAAACAGGAGGAAGATTTATGTATTCTGATTTCTGAGCATGTTGGTGTTCTTCAGGACCAAGGGAACTGGCAGTTGCCATTTCCTCCTCTGCCCCCTGACATAAACACAGGGTCATCTACAGAAGGAAATCATGACCTTCAGCAGACACTTCCTACGTAACCTGCTAACAGTGCAACCTATCCATGCATTTATGAGGACTTTCCCATTCCAAATCTGATGGATTCAGTGTACATTTCGTTAATGCTGCATGCATGCCCTAATCAACCACTCTGCAGAGAGGAGACATGTCCCTGGGCACCACAGCACACCACACCCTCAGAGGCCACCGTACTTCAGTGATCTGGCTTTGGCCCAGGGGCCCAGTACAAACTTCGCTAACACCACTGCCACACTCCTCAGTCCTTCTGTGGTTATGTGCCCTCAGTGTCAGTCTACCTAGGTCTCGCTAACAGCACAGAAAGGAAGCAGAGCCCACAACTGGCAGAGGGTCAGAGAAGACATCTGTACTGAAAGAAAAATGGATTCAGACAAAAGAGCAGGGCATAAGAAAGACACATAGGAGATTCCCCTGAAGTGCCATGTTGTAGTGAACAGGGGACACTGCACTGCAGGGCACTACAGAATCTCTTCTTCATAAACCCACTACTTTCAAGAGTAGAAGACATAGCTGACTTTCCTAATACAGAGAAACAGACACAGAGAGGCAGACATGAGGAAACAGAGAAATATGCCCCAAATGAAAGAATGGGACAAAATCATAGTAGAAGATCTAGGCGAAACAGAAATAAGTAATATGTCTGATAGAGAATTTAAATGGTCATAAAGATTGGACTTCAGAAAGGGTGGAAGACATCGGTAAGACCCTTGACAAAGAGATTAAAAATAACATATAAGAGATGAAGAACTCAATAAAGGAAATTAAAAATACAATAGATGGAACAAATAGTAGACTATGGGAAACAGAGGAACATATCAGTGACCTAGAGCATGGAGTTATGGAAAGCAATCATGCTGAACAGATGAGATAAAAACAAAGACTGCATAATGAGAATAATATAGAGAACTCAGTGACACCTTAAAGTGGAATAAAATTCACATGATAGGGATCCCAGGAGAAGAGAGAGAAGGGGGGACAAGAAATGTATTTGAAGAAATAATAGCTGGAAACTTCCCTAATCGAGGGAGGAAAACAGAGATCCAGATTCAGAAGACACAGAAATCCCCCAAAAAATTCAACCCAAGAAGGTCCACACCAAGACACATAGTAATTAAAATGGCAAAAGTAGTGATAAGAATTTTATAGTTGCAAGAGAAAAGAAGATAGTTACATATGAAGGAAACCTCATAAGGCTATCACCTGATTTTTCAGCAGAAACTTCATAGGCCAGAAGACAGTGGCATGATCTATTCAAAGTGCTGAATGGAGCACTCCATTAAGTAGGGTTATTATTCAGAATAGAAGGAGAGATAAGTAGGTAAACAGAGTTAAAGAATTCATGACCACTAAATCAGCCCTACAAGAAATTTAAGGGGGACTCTATGAGTGAAAAAGAGAACCATAAGTAAGAAAGAAAAAAAAAAGCAGAAAACCCAAAAGTAAAAAAAGTATACCTGTAAAAATCAGTTAAGAGAAACATAAAATAAAAAAATGTAAAATATGATATCAAATATCTGAAATGTGGAAGGGAAATGAGTAAAAAATGAGTTTAAAATTAAGTGACAATAAGCTTAATATAGTGTGCTATTTGCAGAAGTTGATATACATAAACTGAATGGTAATAACAAATCAAAAACAATAATTGATATACAAAAAAATTAAAAGTAAAGGATCCAAGTATATCACTAAAGTAAACCAGAAAACGATGAAAGAGAGAAAGAGAAGAAAAGATCAAGTAAAACTACAAAAATAACCACAAAACAAGTAACAAAAAGGAAATAAATGCATAACTGTCAATAATTACTTTGAATGTAAATGTACTAAATGTGCCAATCAAATAACATAGGATGATAGAGTGGATTAAAAAAGCAAGATTGATCTATATGCTGCCTACAAAAGATTTATTTCAGACCCCAAATCACTGGAAGATTGAAAGTAAGGGGGCAGAGAAACATTTATCATACAAATGGATGTCAAAAAAAAAAGCTGGAGTTGCAAAACTTCTATCAGACAAAATAGACTTTGAAACAAAGACTGTGAATAGATATAAAGAAGGATACTATATAAAAAAGGCGACAATCCAACAAGATATAACAATTATAAACATTTATGAATCCAACATGGGAATACCCAAATACATAAAATAGCTAATAACAATCATAAAGAAATTAATTGATAGTATGCAATAGTAGTAAATAATTAATCAATGGACAAATCATTCAACCAGAAAATTGACAAGGAAACAGTGGCTTTGAATGATACACTGGACCAGATGGATTAACAGATGTACTCAGAACATTTCACCGTAGAATAGCAGAATACACATTCTTTCGAAGTACACATGGAGAATTCTCCAGAATAGATCACATATTAGACCAGCAAACAAGTCTCAAAAAATTCAAGAAGATTGAAATCATAGCATGTATTTTTTCTGACTGTAACACTATGAAACCAAGAAATCAACCACAAGAAAAAATCTGGAAAGAGCAAAAATACACGGAAATTAAATAACATGCTGGTAAACAATGAATAGGTGAACCAAGAAATCAAAGAAGAAATCAAAAAGTACATGAAAATGAAAACACAATGGTCAAAAACCTTTGGGGTGCAACAAAAAGTAGTTCAAAGAGGGAAGTTTATAGTAATACAGGCTTGCCTCAAGAAGGAGGAAAATTCTCAAATAAACAATCTAATTTTACACCTAAAGGACCTAGAAAAAGATCAACAAACAAAACTCAAAAGCAGCAGAAGGAAGGATTTAGTAAATATTAGAGTAGAAATAAGTGATATAGAAATGAAAAAAAAAAACAAAAACAGATCAATGAAACCAGTAGCTGATTCTTTGAAAAGATCAACAAAACTGATTAACCTCTAGTGAGACTCATAAAATGAGAGAGAGAGAGAGAGAGAGAGAGAGAGAGAGAGAGAGAAAGAGGGAGAGAAAGGACTCAAATAAACAAACCAATACCACAGAAATACAAATAGTAACATAATATTATGAGAAACTATATGCCAGCAAATAGACAAACCAGGAGCAATACATAAAATCCTAGAAACATATAAACTACAAAACTGAGGCAGGAATAAATAGAAAATTTGACCAGACCAGTTATCAGCAAGGAGATCGAATCAGTAATCATAAAACTCACAACAAACAAAAGTCCACAAGCAAACAACTTCACAGTGAATTTCACCAAACGCTTAGAGTTAAAACCCATTCTTCTCAAACCATTCCAAAAAAAAAAAAAAAAAAAATGAAACTTCTAAATTTACTCCATCAGGTATCACCCTGATACCAAAATAAAGACAACAACACACACACACACACACACACACACACACACACACACACACAATAGAATCACAGGTCATCATCTCTGAGGGACATAGATGTAAAAGTCCTCAGCAAAATACCCATAAACAGAAGCCAATGACACATTTAAAAAATCAGGCGCCTGGGTGATTCAGTAAGTTGAGCGCCTGACTCTTGGTTTATGACTCAGGTCATAATCTCACAGTTTGTGGGTTCCAGCCCAGTGACGGGCTCTTCGCTACGAGTGCAGAGCCTGCCTGACATTCTCTCTTTCCTTCTCTCTGCCCTCCCTGAATAGTGTTCTCTCTCTGTCTCTCACAATAAATAAGTAAACTTCAAAAAAATTTTTAAAAAAATTTTGTAGAGAGTTTATGCCATTTATTTTCAAACCAAATATATACTAGCCTATTGCTGAGAAATTCCTCTCCTTAGCATTTACTCAAGAGAAATGAAAACATAATTTTATAAAACAGAAAGTGTACAAGAATGCTGATAGTAGCTTTATTTACAATTTCAAGAAAGTAAAAATATCCCAGATGCCCACTAAACGAAGAATGTTTTTAAAATGTGATATATTCATATATTCATACATGCAGCAACTTGGAAAAATCTCTAAAATATTTTGCTGCATGTAATAAGACCTATAAAAAGTGTAGATACCATATGATTCGGTTTATATTAAGAACAAATAAAAAAAGTCATGAAAAAGTATCAGAACAACAACTGCTTCTCTAAGATAACATAGGGAATCACTGTGAAGCTCTAAAAGGAAATTTCTTAGGGATAATAATGTTTCATATTTTTATAGTGATCTGGGTTCCTAGTCCACCCTTACATTGGGCAAGCAGGGCCCTGCCTCAGACGCCATACCTCATTCGACTCACACTTTGGAATCCCTTTGTAAAAATCTCTGGATATGATGGGTCCAGTAGTACGATGTGAGTAAGGTGACCCAGACCCTATACTTCATCCAGGTTGATCCTGGTCCCTATTTTTGGGGCGTGTTTTACCCTCTACCTTCATGAGAGACTGAATTGCTAGCGCCACAATCTCCAAGACTCGTGTGGCATAGTTGTCTTGAGGCCCCGTGTACCGGTAACAAAGTGTGTGAATTGTTTTAGTAACCAGAGAGGTATTTCTTTGATAGAATTACACAAAATTGAACAGTTGGAACAGTTTGTAACATACTAGTTTAGGATGATTCCATTCATTTATCAGAAGATGCCCCACAGATAATAATTACTGTGGCCCCATACACCTCAGCTGTCCTTCTGGGTGCCACAGGAGCTTGAATTCATCAAAATTCAGTGAATTCATACTTAACATTTATGAATAACATTATTTGTTGATTTTACTTCAAAAGAAATCATTGTAAACAAATATTGAACTCTATACCTGCTAATGTTTTTAGGGTGGAGTGCACTGATATCTGAAAATTCCTTTGAGATGCATTGAAAATGAAGATGGATTTTTGTATAAATAAACAGAAAGATAGAAGGATGTATATTTTACACATTAATTTAGTGTATCAAGGGTAAGTGGTGGTGGGGTGCCTGGGTGGCTCAGTCGGTTACATGTCCTACTTCAACTCAGGTCATGATCTCAAGGTCCATGAGTTTGGGTGCCGCATCGGGCTCTGTGGTGTCAGTTCAGAGCCTGGAGCTTGGTTTGGATTCTGAGTCTCCCTCGCTCTCTGCCCCTCCCTGACTCACACTCTGTCTCAATCAAAAAATGAACATTAAAAAAAAGTTAAAAAAAGTTAAAAAAAAGAGTAAGTGGTAGATATAAGGGTATTTATGATAAAATTCTTTCAACTTTGCTCTATATTTGAAATTTTCCACAACAAAAAGTTTAAAGTAACAGATATAATAAATATGCACAAGAATTGAAAGAAAATGTTAGTTTAATAGGAACAGAAAAATGAATCTAAATGAAAAAGAAAATGTAATGTAAATGTAAATGTAAAAGAAATTATGATCTGGCCATTAGTTTCTGTGAGAGGCAGAATTTTAAGATGACCCCCAAGATTCCTATTCCCTAGTGTGCATACCATGTATAATATTCTCTCCTTTAGTGTGGTGGGCCCTTTAAATACAATGGGATATACCTCGTGGTGTTAGATTACTGATCAGTTGAGTTAGTTAATCAAAAGAGAGATTATTTTAGGTGGGCCTGGACTAATCAGAGGTGGCTAAAAGAAGGTGAAGAGTCACAGAGAAGAGCTCTTGCTGGCCTAGAAAAAAAGCAAACAGATATGTTGTGAATTGTCTGTGGGGCCACATGGTAAGGGACTACAATTTCTAGGAGCTAAGAGTAGTCTCTGGCTAAAAACTAGCCTGGATCCAAAAACCTCAATCATACAACTATAAGGAAATGAATTCTGCCAACAATCAGTGAGTTTCAGAGGGGTCCCTGAGCCTCAGCTGAGAATTGAAGCACCATGGCACCTTGATTTCAGCCTGGTGAATCTCTGAGCAGAGGCCTCTGCTAATCCCATACCTGGACATCTGAACCAATGAAACTATGAGATACCAAATATGTGTGAGTTTAAGGCACACATATTTTGTTAGTATGCTGCACATGAAGAAAACAGATACAGATGTCTATTTTTATGAGGGGGTCTCTGTTCCTAGGCAATCTCAATGGACAGTTAAGTTAGTTTCTAAATACCATGACATGCTATAAGGAATCACAGCTCCTGACACAATTGTGTAATTCAAGGGTTGGCATGGAGAAATACAAGATGAGTTCAGAATATATTGCTGTGTCAGAAGCAAAGATGCATTTAAACTATGATTGGAGTATACGGGAAACATACAAAAGCATGCTTGAAAGGCAGGGCTTTACAAAAAAATGGGGAAAATTTTAGCCTCAAAATAAATATGATTAGTATTATATTATTACCCAATGAATTAAAGAGGAAGTAATCAATATTTATATAAATCAGTCAATTTAAAGTATAAGGAGGCATGAAATATATACATGTTTTCAAATACCTATCTTTCAAAATACATGCTATTTATAGAATGTAAAAGAATATCTATGAAATGGAAAATCATGGTAGACAATACCTTAATCAAATGATCATAGTGAATTCCATCTGCCTTGGGACAAATTGTATCCTGGTAGGGTACAGGATACAGTGAAAAGTTTCACAAAAAACCTGAATCTAATAATGAAGAAGCATTTAAAAGTGACACACTGTAAGTCAACAACATATAATCTTCAAAACACACCAAGATCATGAAAGTCAAGGAAAGACAGAAACATGTCTGAATGGAAGTAGATTAAGGATTTATGTCAACTGAGTGAAGCGATGATTCTTTACTGAATTATTTTACTATAAAAGCATTTTGGGGTAGTGGGGTAAACATGAATGGAACCAGAGAAATAAAAATGTCACTAATAGATAACTGTTAATGTCCCTATTGTGATGGTCCTGTTTTGTTTTAAGGAAATAGACACTAACATATTCAAGGGTGGTTATGTATCAGGTCAACAAATTGTTACAAACTGATTTTAAAGAAAAATGTTTTTTTTTTTTTTACAGGTATTATTGAAAGTTTGCAATTTTGAGAGGGAGAGAGAGCCAGAGAGGGAGAGAGAGAATCCCAAACAGGTTCCAAGCCATCAGCATGGAGTTCAACAGGGACTCGAACCCACAAACTTCGAGACCATGACCTGAGCTGAAACTGACTGAGCAACCCAGTAGTGCAGCTAGTTTTATTTTTAGAAAATAATTGTATAACATATTGAGTTAAAGTAACATTTGCTATATGTCCCACTGATTCTAAGCATTTACCCAAGGAAAATGAAAACCTACATGTATTCTAGAACCTTTACATAAATGTTCATAGCAATTTTATTTATTTTTACCCCAAACTGAAAAGGGCACAAATGTCCATCAACAAGTAAATGGATGAGCACATTGTGGTATATTAATATGATGAAATCTGAGTCAGCAATAAAAATAAGCACATTATTCATTCACAGAGTTGTTATTGTGTGCACAAAGACAAAAGTGAAAGAACTCATGTAGTATGTTTCTGTATATATGAGATGCTGAAAAGGGGAAAACAAGTCTGTGAAGGCAGAACACAGATTGGTGGTTGCCTGTGCTAGTGGTAGTAGGATTGACTCTACTGAGACATAATGGAACTTTTTGGATTTATGGATATGTTTTATAAAATGATAAAAGTGGTGGCTACATAAGTTTATACACTTGCCAAAACTCATCAAACTGCACAGGGAAACTGGTGTTTCTTATCTATGTAACTCATATCTCAACAAAATAGATTAAAATATAAGTTCTTGGGGGGGAGATGGCTCAGTCAAACATCTGACTTTGGCTCAGGTCACAATCTAGCAACTCAGAGTCTAAGCCCCGCATCAGGCTCTGTGCTGACAGCTAGGAGCCTGGAGCCTGTTTTGGATTCTTTGTCTCCCTCCCCCTCTCTGTTCCCGTCCTCACTTGAGTGTGCTCAATTTGACAAAATTCAGAAATGTTTCTTAATAAAAACCCTCAAGAAAGTCAGGATAGAAGGAACATACTTAAAGATCATAAAAGCCATTTATGAAAAGCCCACAGGTAACATCATCCTCAATGGGGAAAAACTGAGAGCTTTTTCCCTGAGATCTGGAACACGACAGGGATGCCCACTGTCACCGCTGTTGTTTAACATAGTGTTGGAAGTGCTAGCATCAGCAATCAGACAACAAAAGGAAATCAAAGGCATCAAAATGGGAAAAAATGAATTTAAGCTTTCACTTTTTGCAGATGACATGATATTATACATGGCAAATCCGATAGACTCCACCAAAAGTCTGCTAGAACTGATACATGAATTTAGCAAAGTTTCAGGATACAAAATCAATGTACAGAAATCAGTTACATTCTTATCCACTAATAATGAAGCAACAGAAAGACAAATAAAGAAACTGAATCCATTCACAATTGCACCAAGAAGCATAAAATACCTAGCGATATATCTAACCAAAGATGTAAAAGATCTGTATGCTGAAACTATAGAAAGCTTATGAAGGAAATTGAAGAAGATATAAAGAAATGGAAAAACATTCCATGCTCATGGATTGGAAGAATAAATATTGTCAAAATGTCAATACTACCCAAAGCTATCTACACATTCAATGCAATCCCAATCAAAATTGCACCAGCATTCTTCTCAAAACTACAACAAGCAATCCTAAAATTCATATGGAACCACAAAAGGCCCCGAATAGCCAAAGTAATTTTGAAGAAGAAGACCAAAGCAGGAGGCATCACAATCCCAGACTTTAGCCTCTACTACAAAGCTGTCATCATCAAGACAGCATGGTATTGGCACAAAAACAGACACATAGACCAATGGAATAGAATAGAAACCCCAGAACTAGACCCACAAACGTATGGCCAACCCATCTTTGACAAAGCAGAAAAGAACATCCAATGGAAAAAAGACAGTCTCTTTAACAAATGGTGCCGGGAGAACTTGACAGCAACATGCAGAAGATTGAAACTAGACCACTTTCTCACACCATTCACAAAAATAAACTCAAAGTGGATAAAGGACCTGAATGTGAGACTGGAATCCATCAAAACCCTAGAGGAGAAAGCAGGAAAAGACCTCTCTGACCTCGCTGCAGCAATTTCTTACTTGACACATCCCCAAAGGCAAGGGAATTAAAAGCAAAAATGAACTACTGGGATTTCTGCACAGCAAAGGAAACAACCAACAAAACTAAAAGGCAACCAACAGAATGGGAAAAGATATTTGCAAATGACATATCGGACAAAGGGCTAGTATCCAAAATCTATAAAGAGCTCACCAAACTCCACACCCGAAAAACAAATAACCCAGTGAAGAGATGGGCAGAAAACATGAATAGACACTTCTCTAAAGAAGACATCCGGATGGCCAACAGGCACATGAAAAGATGTTCAACGTCGCTCCTTATCAGGGAAATACAAATCAAAACCGCACTCAGATACCACCTCACGCCAGTCAGAGTGGCTAAAATGAACAAATCAGGAGACTATAGATGCTGGAGAGGATGTGGAGAAACGGGAACCCTCTTGCACTGCTGGTGGGAATGCAAATTGGTGCAGCCACTCTGGAAAACAGTGTGGAGGTTCCTGAAAAAATTAAAAATAGATCTACCCTATGACCCAGCAATAGCACTGCTAGGAATTTATCCAAGGGATACAGGAGTACTGATGCATAGGGGCACTTGTACCCCAATGTTTATAGCAGCACTCTCAACAATAGCCAAATTATGGAAAGAGCCTAAATGTCCATCAACTGATGAATGGATAAATAAATTGTGTTTTATATACACAATGGAGTACTATGTGGCAATGAGAAAGAATGAAATATGGCCTTTTGTAGCAACGTGGATGGAACTGGAGAGTGTGATGCTAAGTGAAATAAGTCATACAGAGCAAGACAGATACCATATGTTTTCACTCTTATGTGGATCCTGAGAAACTTAACAGAAACCCATGGGGGAAGGGAAGGAAAAAAAAAAAAAGAGGTTAGAGTGGGAGAGAGCCAAAGCATAAGAGACTCTTAGAAACTGAGAACAAACTGAGGGTTGATGGGGGGTGGGAGGGAGTTGAGGGTGGGTGATGGGTATTGAGGAGGGCACCTTTTGGGATGAGCACTGAGTGTTGTATGGAAACCAATTTGACAATAAATTTTATATACTGAAAAAAAAAATTCCAAAAGAAAATAAGTGCTAAATGTCATGATATAGACTAGAAATGAAAATAGATGTTATAGGTCACATGAAGTTATTCATGAAAGTTCACATATTAAAAATCTGTTGCTTTTATTTTGCCTATTTTTGAGAAGTAACTAGCAATATGTTTCAAGTTTAACTCTGCAGTTGTGAATTCCCTGCTGGATGTACAATACTCATCATCATTCATAGACCTCATTCTGGGGCTTATCTTACGCATCAAATGTGATCATCTTTCCATCACTTGACATTAGTACAAAACTACAGAGGAAACCTTTGTGGAAAGTGGATAGATTTCCCTGTTAATGGAATGATGCATCGGATATTCACGGATAATTTGATAAAGAAAACAGATTACTTTTTTTTTTTTCTTTTAGGACTTTTCTGCTTTATCACTATCTGGTCAGGGTTCCTGCTAGTAATGAAAAACCTTTGGCAACAAAATTTGCAGTAGGAGTATTTACATTTCCAGATAGCTAGCCTAAGAGCATTTAGATGAAATTAATTTCCATCAGTGTGCATGCTGGAGCATTTATCCCCCTAAATGAAAGTGAAAATGTGCCAAGGTATATTGGAAATTTGCCTTTTAGGGTTAGAAAAGCCAACACAGAAAAGGTAATGAATAATATTAGAAATGAAAATGCATTGCAGAGGATTTGCTAGAACTCATGCAGAAAGGAACAGAAAAAGAGAGAAGCTGTTGTATTTATTAGAGCTCTTTTTTATTTCAAAAAATATCTCATTTAGTGCTACAAAATTGTTATATAGAAAATATATTTGATATTTTTGGAATTTTTTACTTTTATTTTATATTTGTATTTTCATTTAACAAAAATAAAGTCAGATTCAAAAGCATCATGACCAGCTATAGTCTCCTTAAAAGTAACTTTTATTGTAACAATTCTTTCTTATATAGCAACTGATACTTGTATTATTGTTTCTCCTTTCCAAGCCCTCAAAACAATTTCTCTCATTTCCTCTTTTATTTATTTTATTTTTTCCAAAAGGATGATTCCCTCTTGGTGGCCTAAAGTGAGATAGCTTGAGGCTACTTTCACAGCCAGTGGTTACCTTCGGTCTGCTTGGTTGAGCAGCAGAGATTGGAATTGCACGCAGCTATATTCTTTTTCCTTTTTCTGTGGTTTGCCCATAAGTGCTATTCTACCAGAATGGAATCCTTGCTTTCCCTATCCTCACATACGTCTCCCCTGATCGTAGACGCTATAACCATATGTCTGACAGCACAACAAAGAAAGCAATAGTGAGACTTAGCTCTAAATGTTAACCAAATATTGAAATAAAAAAATATGCAGAACACAGTTAAAAAAAGGCACTAGACACTCCTGTCAATCAGGAAAATAAAATCCTTATTTTCTGTCTTGTAAATTTATTTCCTAGAGAGATAATAGCTGCCACTCATTATCTGTCCCTGGGTGGGGAAAGGGATGGGTTGAAGAGGGAAAGGAGTCAGGTTGAATAATTTGGCACAATTACTGAAGAAAAAAATAACTAAAAGCAACTAACTTAATTTATCTTGGAGGTTTTTTTTAATAACATGGTGTTCGAAAATATATATATAATATATATATATTATATATATATATATTATATATATAATATATAAAAATAATATTATATATATATATTATATATATATAATATATATATATCATCACTTCACAGGTGGAATAATAATGATTTCTCTAATACACTGATCAACTAGACAGTACAATTTAGGGTAATTATATATATTTAATTTGCAAGAATAGAGATGCAGTCCATGAGTCATGGACACAAAGTGGTGATAGAGAAGACCACTTGGGAGTATATCTGGATGCCAATACAGGAAGTTTTGGCTCTATGTTATTTTCTCCCACTTTCTATTTCTAAAAGAAATAGAAAACTAACTCTTTCCTTCACTGCATACCAAGAAGAATGCAAAGTAAGCAAAATAACGATCATAAAGCACACAAAATATTTAATTTATAAATATTAGTTATGAAATTTGGCAAACAGACACCAAATGTAAAAGAACAATAAAATGTCACCAGGCAACTAATTAGTGTAAGACAGTCTGCAGCAAATAACAAAGAGGAGCGACTTATAAAGTACACTTCAATCCTTCTGTTTAAAGAAAGAGGCTGTGGTGAAGTCTTCCGTTGCAAGAAAACATCATTGCAGAAGAGATTTCTCGGAGATATAGTAGAATGTCAATCTTACTGAAATAAGAGAAATCCAAACCAACCAAGAACCATAACTGCTCTCTTACTCGAAATACCTAGAAAGCTTCATTTGTTCTTTTGTGAATATGAACTGGAAGCTTATTCCAGGAAAGCATTATTGTTTATCTATTCCATTCATACTTCCACAATGTTTTTTGGTGTTTGTTTGCTTGTTTGTTTGTTTGCCAGATACTGTGCTACGTTTTCTAGAAGAATTCTTGTATAAGACGGAGAAAATTCTTTCCTCTAAGGAGCTTACTTTTGTGGGAGATTATGTTCCTAATAATACTAAAGAAGGACCAAAAGAGTCTTAAAATTCAGCTTGTTTAAACTTGAGGCATTGCTTCTTTACACCTTAAGGTCAAGATCTCCCTTTCTTTAGAGCATTTAATGTTAGAAAACTTATAATTGTAAATTCTTTGTCCTTTAAAGATGTAACCCTTTTGAAAAACTTCTTGCCAGTTTTACAATCCAGAACTGTTTTTCTCACGGACCTGGGGTCATCCCTTTAAAATGCAATCACCAAGGAAAATAGCACCCATAGTTCCTACTCCCTGGAGTGAATCTAGGGTCCTAATTTCTGTGGACACTTATCCAAGCTGTAAAACTACCTGTGGTCATGAAGATACTACAAGGTTTACTTTTCTTTTGGATAAAGCCATTAGCATATACAGACAGCTAAAGATCTCCTCAATTACCCCAACAAACTACCAGAAGCTACAGGAGAGACATGGAACATGGTCTTCTTCATAGCCCTCAGCAGGAACCAATCCCACTGATAACCTAATTACAGAATTGTAGCTTCCAGAACGGTGAGACAAAAAAAAAAAAAAAAAAAAAAAAAAAAAAAAAAAAAAAAAAAAAATTCCTGTTGCCCTGGCCACCTGGTTTGTGTTACTTTGTTGCAGCAACCATAGCATACTAATACATAATATTATACACACACTTAACAGGGTTTTTGTGAGGCTTAAGTGGGAGTATAATGATACGGTAAGCATACAGGCAGTGACTTTATTGTCTTTGTCTCTAAAATTTCAAACAGGGTGCTTGGCCTGATTCAGTTGTGTTAGAATACTTTAAAGCCTGATTAACAAGTTGATGAAAACTAAGCAATTAGATGTTCAGGTGGAATTATATCGACATTTAAAACCATAAGAAAGACCTAAGTGTGATACGTTAACTGCTTGTTACTTTATTCTGAGTTTTCTTTCCATGGACTCTCTATTTGCGGTATAATTTGTTTTCTCTAATTTTGATCATTTCAGCTGTGTGTTAAAAACAATGATCTCAGCTATGTGTTTAAAAGTCTTTAAAACCTTTGCATTAGTGTTAGCAGGTTGGAAAATTAAAATTGAAAATCACAAAATATTTCCCGTTTTGAAAGAAGACATGTCAACATAGAATAACGAATTACTTAGGATGGAATTCAAAATTCTAGCCATATAGAATCAAAGGTATTCATCATTCTTTTCTTATGATCATCAAATTACATTATTATATTCAGGATGTTTTCTGTTTCCATGCATATAATAAGACTGAAAAACTATTTGTAGAAGTAAATGAATTATTGGTTGCTGAGATGATATTATATGGAAAATCTTTGAGTCATATTGAAATAGGATATCACGTTAGAAAAGTAACTTGAAGATGAAAACAATGGTGAATATTTGCAAGAGAATGTGGGAACAATGATAAGGGAATAAGAAAAGGGAATGCACAAATTTTACTTATTTTCTGGAAGAAAATAAGAGACTTCACCTCATCTACAATAGTTTTGAAGTATTTTGACCTCTTTGGAAAAGGAATTTATTAGTTACAATTTCATTAGTCAATGGCCCTTTGGTACTCTTACCTGTTACTCTACAGCTCCTAGCTGATGACAATAATCACAAATTAATTAAAATCATTCTGACCTTTGGGCTTCAGAAAAGGAGGAAACTAAATAGATAGAGAAGCTTTGATACAATTATGCTAATTTCAATTAAGCAAACTTAATGAAAGACCTATTAGAATATGTATAGTGGAATAGTGGCTTTCAGTAAGCATGATAAAGTTCAATGAGAGCATAATTATATTTTCCTTTGAGAATGGAGAGAAATCTACACATTGTTTTAAAAAGGATGCATTCCAGTCAAATTTTCTTTATTGTATTTTGTTCTCTGCAAAATCAAAACTTAAAAGTGTTTGGGAAAAGTATATCAAATTGAATTGAGTGCACTAAAAGATTACTTAGAATTTAAATGCAAGCGATCTGAGGATTATTCTCTATGGACAGTGAAAAGAATGCATGTTGCAATGTATAAAATCACAAACTTCATGGATAGAAATAATACATTCATGATACTTCAGAATAGTAAAGCCTTGGTTCACTCTTGGCAGTGAATTCAAGATCAACACTAACACTATACATTCACATTATAAAACAAACACCAAACTTCTACATTTCCTGGAAAACAATTTAGAACCAGAATGTCCCATAGTAATGTTTACGGCACGTTTTATGGTAATTTACATTATTACTTTGACAATTTGAAAGATAATATATTTTATTTATGCTGAAAAGTAAAGATAGACTAGAAAAAACTTAAGTGTCTGTGTTCTGCAGAATGAAATGGAACAATGAGTTTCACATGCTAATTGATGTGCTGTATAATATAATTTCCCACAAATTTATCAATCATTTGTAATAATCTACAGTCAGTGCCAAAATTCAATATGAGAGCAATTTGTTATGTATCAATTAATCTTTCTTTAAGATATGAAAACAACAAAAATATAATTCAGATATATGCAAAGAAAGGAAAAAGTGTTAAACTACATCCCATTTAAAAAAAGGGAAACTATGTTTTAAATAATTTGTAAGTGGTTTGATTGCTCTATATAATATATAGTCTCTATTTCTCTATTATTAGCAAATCATCTGCACCAAAAGTTTGAATCTTTAGAATTATACAGACATGTACATTCAGTTGAAGCCCAAAAGTGTCAAAAAAAAAAAAAAAGACGCTGGTAATGAGAAAATTTTTGCCATAATTAATGCGGTTTAAGTGGGTTATCACTCTAGCTCATGTCCTTTATCTTTAGTTTCAATTAATTGGCTATAGAAACTGGTATTAGATCTTTGTGTCCTTAAGTGTGTGTGTGTGTGTGTGTGTGTGTGTGTGTGTGTATCCCAGTTTAAAAATGTAAAAATATGAAGTTATAATTATTTTTTTCCTATATATTTCAGACATCAGATCATAGCTTGCATTTGATTTCCTAGTAGGTCTGCTGAAAAGGACAAATATATTTAACTTTTGTCTTTAAAATGTGTATACCGTTCTTTAGATATATGTAACATAAAATATACAAAGAATATAGTTACCTTTTAGGCCTTCCTTTTCTCATCAGATCTTAGGGTGTTAATATTTATTTTTCCATATACCTATTTATTAATACACCTCCTTCATTTTTTCTGAAGATTTATAATGCATAGCTATGGCAGAATCTTTGGAACAATAACAACGTGGAAAAGGTAAAATGGTAGATAGGCTGTATAATATCATTTTAATTACTTTGAATTTTCTAATAATACACTTTTTGAAACCAGACAACAAAACAAATGTATGAATTTTAGTTGTTTTTAAAGGTCATAGATATAAAAAAAAGACAGAGTACTTATTTATAAAGGTTAAAGCCATATATTACCATGATAATAACTTCATACTCTTAAAATAGTATTCCCATTATCAAATCAATATGATGTATAAAAATATAATACACTTTTGGAAAATGGAATCTTTAAAGAAAACAATACAAAAAAAATGCTTTCATTGGATCCTGAAGTGAAAACACAGAATTATATAATTTTTTGTTCAGTTTTCTATATTATTTTAGTCCCAGGGTATTCCTACACAAGCTTTGGCACTGCAGGGGTGACTGAATGGCTCAGTCACTTGAAAATCCGGCTCTTGATTCTGTCTCAGGCCATGATCCCAAGGTTGTGGTATCAAGCCCCATGTTGGGATCTACCCTGAGCATGGAGCCCGCTTAAGATTCTCTCTCTCTCCTTCTGCCCCTCTCCCTAAACAAAACAACATGCCCTCTCTCTAAACAAATGGCATGCCCTCTCTCTAAAACAAAACAAAACCAAAAAAACAAAAAACAGCAACAAAAAACCACACCCAAAAATTCTTTGGCACTGCAAATAATATATCATGATCCAATTTAAGAAGGTGAATGTTTGTATCCTAAGATACTGAAATGTATAGAAGTATAAAATTCCAGATTTTTCTTTTTCATGTCTCTAATCTCCCATCTGATATACCTGTCAGGTAAGCAACTTTATTGCTTAAAGGAATTTTAAAAGAAAACTCATGGGTATTTAACTTTATCTCTCTCTATATGAGGAAAACTGATGATTGTGAAGAAACTAATCTTTTCTTTTCTTTTTTCCTTTTTTTATCTGTAGAAGATGAGGTAAAATTGTTGACAACCATAATTGCCTTGGTTATCAGGGATGTGTTGCTCACTTCAGAAGTTAAGCATTGGGTGGCAGACTTCCCATCATCCGATATTATAACATGTCAAATTCTCCCAAGAAAACACACCAGAGCCCATCAGGTTTAAATATTTTTTTGTTGTCTTTTCACTCAGGGGAGAAAATTTCCCAGTAAGAATACCCAAGCCATTAATCACTGAAATAAATTTCTTCAATTCTCTCTCACCTCATAGGTACTATACAAAAATGATCCAGGCTTTCTTGAATGAATGCCATTAATATTGAAAGTATATTATGTCCAGTCACCTATTTTCAGAACTGTACAGTTCCAAACTATAGTACAGACTGTGGCATCTACTGAAGTTGTTTAATGCAGCAGCCTCACATTTTCTGTGAGGCTTTTCAAGAAGGACATGATGATGGAACTCCATTACTGATTAATTGGGATATAGAAAATCACAACAGAATGTTGCTACCACACTCAAAACAAGATATATGAACAAAAAACCAAGGTTACAAAAATCAGAAAGCTGAAGGTTAAAATAATAATAATAATAAACCTAAGTGAATTAAATTCCAGAGTGTAGCAGGAGAAAAGAGATCCATGGCTGGTCTGATTCCTGGTAGAATGTCAAAATGTTGAGGAACTTGCCATATACAGGATAAGGAGAAATAAGCCGAATTGTAATGAACTTTAACGTCCATGCATGGACATGAATGATTCAAATCCGAAGTGAACCCCAGTTCCAAAGCAAGTCTGCAACTATCCATGGGCATTCTCAGGCTTTCTTCTTGTGGCTGAGAATGGGATGCTGAGTCCTGAAGGTGTATGAGAGATAGTTCCCCTAATGCAATGGCAGACAAGATTGTGAACAAATGGAAGGTCCTATCTTCTATGATGGGTAGCCACAGGGCAAGATATCACTCCAAGGGTCATGACTATTCCCTAAACCAAAAGCAGACAGCTTTTTTAAGTGCAAAGCATCTGCCTATTGAATGCTGGAGGAGGGTAAGAGAGATAAAAGAAATATCACCCTAATAGTTACAGGGGAATCCTTTAATGAAAAGGCAATGGCTAGCTAAAAGATGGGGACAGAGCAAGAGTGATGAAAGAAATTCTTTAAGTTTCTCACATCTGCAGTGAGTACCTTCTAGAAGTTCTCTGAGGGATGATTGTGTGGCAGGAAATCTGGGTGTTATGCCTTAAGCTGTGGCCCACTTTCCCACCAAATTTATATGTTGAAGTCCTAACCCAGGGAACCTCAGAATATATGCTTATTTGGAAATAGAGTCATTGCATATGTAGTTAGTTAAGATGATGAAGTCATACTGGAGTAGAATCCAATATGATCAACATCCTTGCAAAAAAAGGGAAATATGACAGAAGCATAATGCAAACACACACACACACACACACACACACACACACACACACACACAGAATGCCATGTATGGCACAGAAGAGAATGGGGTGATGTGTCTACAAGTGAAAGAATAACAAAGATTGCCAGCAATCCACAGGAAGCTGGGAGAGAGATGGAACACACTCTTCTTCACAGTCCTCAGAAGGAACCACCTCTGCCAACACTTTGATCTAAGATTTCTGGCCTTCAGAACTGTGAAACAATAATTTTCTGTTGTTTAAGTCACCCATTTTGTGGTATTTTGTGATGGTAACCCTAAGAAACTAATACACTGAGATACATACTTTTGAGGAACACTGAGTCTTACTCATTGTGTTGCAGCTGTCCTCCAAAGTATGAAATAAATCTCCTAAAGTGAAGGAATTCAAAATTAAAGAGAAAACCTCAACAATTCAAAATGTGAATAGCTTGACTCTAAAGGAGAAGGGAGAAGATAGAGATAGAAAGAAAGAGTGGGACGGAGGGGGAGAAAAGAAAGAAAAGAAAGGTAAGATCTGTTCAGCAAGTTGGTGTCCATGCTATAAAACAATATATCATCCCTGGCATCTTGCTCTTTCTCAGATCTTAAGATATGTTGAAGACATACTTCTGTTCTGACCCCCCCAAATATTTAAAGCTGCTGGTGAACTTAGCTGAAATGAAGCACAGCTTTCTTAGTTACAGATTAGATTGACTCATCCCCATGCTACATGTGACATTATCTGAAGACAGCTATTTTGAAATTTTAATTTAAAATATTAGTAGAGCTTAATAATACTGTCCTTTTCAGTATTATAAAATGTCCAATGTATAATTCTAAAAAATGTATGAGATGGGGCGCCTGGGTGGCTCAGTCAGCTGAACGTCGGACTTCAACACAGGTCATGATCTCACAGTTTGGTTCGTGTGTTCAAGCCCCACATCGGGCTCTGTGGTAACCGCTCAGAGCCTGGAGCCTGCTTCAAATTCTGTCTCTCTCTCTCTCTCTCTCTCTCTCTCTCTCTCTCTCTGTTCCTCTCCCGCTCATGCTCTGTCTCTCTTCTTCAAAAATAAAAACATTAAAAAATTTAAAAAATGTATGAGATAGTTGTAGATGCCTGATTATGAAGAACCAGTATTCAAGAAAGAAAAAAAATAGAATAGAAATGAAAGATGATCCAGCTGTAAGAATTGCTCAATAGGGCTTTTAGAGCAACTATAAAATTAGGTTACTAAAATGTGTACTAAAACACTGGAGACCATACCTGGAGAGACAGTAAATCATAGAAGACAGATTGAAGCTGTTAAAAGAAGAATCTAATGAAAATATTATGAATGAAAAATTCACTTGAAGAATTTCATAGCAGAATTGACCAAGAAGAGAAGAGTATCAACAAATTTCAATGCAGCTCAACAGAAATTATCTAAACTGAAGCACACAACAACAACAACAACTTAGAGTGGAAGAAATAGAATAGAATGCTCAAGATCTGAGGAAAATTATCAATGAATCTTGTATTGGTATAACACACTTATTAGAGGAGTAAAAAGAAAGGGACAGAAGAATGTGAAGAGATATTTATCAAGATTTTTCCGAAGTTAAGGTAAATCATTAACCAGGAGATCCAAGAAGTAAAGCAAATCCAAGTAGAATAAATATAAAGAAGTGGAACATAATTAAAATGCATTAAAAAAGTCAGCCCACAATTCTAAACCCAACAAAAATCTCCAAAACTGAAAGCAAAGTAACACAATTTTAAGCAGTTAAACCTGAGAAGCTGAGAAAATTCACATACAGCAAGATTACATGGCAGTAAGTATTTAAAGAATTTATGCAGGGGTGCCTGGGTGGCTAAGTCAGTTAAGTGTTCAACTTGCGAATCCACTTAGGATCCTCTGTCTCCCTCTCTCTCTGCCCCTCGCCCACTAACACTCGTGCACCCGTGTGGATGTGTGTACGCACTCTCTCTCAAAAATAAACATTAAAAATAGAAAAGAATTTGCACAGCTAAAGGTAAATGACACCAGGCAGAAATTCAAACCTTCATAAAAGTATAAACAACATGACAAAACATAAATATATAAAATTATTTGAAATATATACATTTGTGTGTTATATACATGCATGATAATATATTCATAAACACATTATACTAATAACATACATACACATACACAGATGTGTATACATATATACTTATATGTTATGTGGGTGCATAATATTGATGTGTATAATATCATGCTAATAAACATTTATGCATGCATGTGTGTGGCATGTATGATTACTGATCGTTTAAAGCCAAAATAATGGCAATGTATTGCCGAGTTGTAGCATAAGTTACATATATAACAGTAATGGGACAAAGTTCATGGAAGTCATATATACTTACAATTATAAGGTTCTTACTGTTTTGTGAAGTCATATACTATCATTTAAGTGTCACCTGTAATAAAAAAGAAGTTGCACAGTGTAATCTGTAGAGCAGTTACTAAATATAACAACAAACAAAAGTTAAAAAAGACATATAAAAAATGGAATCAAAAGTTTAAAAATGAGTTATTTTTAAATACTTTTAGAAATACTTATTTTTAAAAGTACTTGAAAGTATTTAAAGTACTTAACGTATTTAAAAGTATTTAAGTACTTAAAAGTATTTAAAAATACTTATTTTTAAATATTTTTAAATAAATGACATATATTAACAAATTCAGGTAACATCATATTTAACAGGGAAATCAGTCTCTGAAGATTATAAACAAGGTAAGCATGACCATTATAATCCTTTCTATTCAATATTGTACTGAAGTCCTAGCTAGGGCTTTTGGGCAAACAAATGAAATAATAAGCATAACATTTGATAAGAAAGAAGGGAAACCGTCATTATTAGATTATATTTCAAGCACTGTCTTTTTGATGCCTCATAGAAGGCAGGATCAACACCCCACCCCAAATTTTGTTTGGATGTCAAGATTCATGATTCCACACATGCAGTAAAGATTAATATAAGAATTAAAACATTTATTAATCACATAATGAGTCTTCCTGAAAGAACAGAGAAAATTCCCAAGCAGGTCCGTAAATGTCTTGAGAAAGCAAAGAGATTGGCATTGTTTTTTTTTTTTTCAATATATGAAATTTATTGTCAAATTGGTTTCCATACAACACCCAGTGCTCATCCCAAAAGGTGCCCTCCTCAATACCCATCACCAACCCTCCACTCCCTCCCACCCCCCATCAATCCTCAGTTTGTTCTCAGTTTCTAAGAGTCTCTTATGCTTTGGCTCTCTCCCACTCTAACCTCTTTTTTTTTTTTTTTCCTTTCCCTCCACCATGGGTTTCTGTTGAGTTTCTCAGGATCCACATAAGAGTGAAACCATATGGTATCTGTCTTTCTCTCTATGGCTTATTTCACTTAGCATCACACTCTCCAGTTCCATCCACGTTGCTACAAAAGGCCATATTTCATTCTTTCTCATTGCCACGTAGTATTCCATTGTGTATATAAACCACAATTTCTTTATCCATTCATCAGTTGATGGACATTTAGGCTCTTTCCATAATTTGGCTATTGTTGAGAGTGCTGCTATAAACATTGGGGTACAAGTGCCCCTATGCATCAGTACTCCTGTATCCCTTGGATAAATTCCTAGCAGTGCTATTGCTGGGTCATAGGGTAGGTTTATTATTAATTTTCTGAGGAACCTCCACACTGCTTTCCAGAGCGGCTGCACCAATTTGCATTCCCACCAGCAGTGCAAGAGTGTTCCCGTTTCTCCACATCCTCTCCAGCATCTATAGTCTCCTGATTTGTTCATTTTGGCCACTCTGACTGGCGTGAGGTGATATCTGAGTGCGGTTTTGATTTGTATTTCCCTGATGAGGAGCGACGTTGAGTATCTTTTCATGTGCCTGTTGGCCATCCGGATGTCTTCTTTAGAGAAGTGTCTATTCATGTTTTCTGCCCATCTCTTCACTGGGTTATTTGTTTTTCGGGTGTGGAGTTTGGTGAGCTCTTTATAGATTTTGGATATTAGCCCTTTGTCCCATATGTCATTTGCAAATATCTTTTCCCATTCCGTTGGTTGCCTTTTAGTTTTGTTGGTTGTTTCCTTTGCTGTGCAGAAGCTTTTTATCTCCATAAGGTCCCAGTAATCCATTTTTGCTTTTAATTCCCTTGCCTTTGGGGATGTGTTGAGTAAGAGATTGCTATGGCTGAGGTCAGAAAGGTCTTTTCCTGCTTTTTCCTGTAGGGTTTTGATGGTTTCCTGTCTCACATTCAGGTCCTTTATCCATTTTGAGTTTATTTTTGTGAATGGTGTGAGAAAGTAGTCTAGATTCAACCTTCTGCATGTTGCTGTCCAGTTCTCCCATCACCATTTGTTAAAGAGACTGTCTTTTTTCCATTGGATGTTCTTTCCTGCTTTGTCAAAGATGAGTTGGCCATACGTTTGTGGGTCTAGTTCTGGGGTTTCTATTCTATTCCATTGGTCTATGTGTCTGTTTTTGTGCCAATACCATGCTGTCTTGATGATGACAGCTTTGTAGTAGAGGCTAAAGTCTGGGATTGTGATGCCTCCTGCTTTGGTCTTTTTCCTCAAAATTACTTTGGCTATTCGGGGACTTTTGTGGCTCCATATGAATTTTAGGATATTTTGTTCTAGTTTCGAGAAGAATGCTGGTGCAATTTTGATTGAGATTGCATTGAATGTGTAGATAGCTTTGGGTAGTATTGACATTTTGACAATATTTATTCTTCCAATCCATGAGCAGGGAATGTCTTTCCATTTCTTTATATCTTCTTCAATTACCTTCATAAGCTTTCTATAGTTTTCAGCATACAGATCTTTTACATCTTTGGTTAGATTTATTCCTAGGTATTTTATGCTTCTTGGTGCAATTGTGAATGGGATCAGTTTCTTTATTTGTCTTTCTGTTGCTTCATTGTTAGTGTATAAGAATGCAACTGATTTCTGTACATTGATTTTGTATCCTGAAACTTTGCTGAATAGAAGGAACATACTTACACATCATAAAAGCCATATATGAAAAGCCCACAGCTAACATCATCCTCAATGGGAAAAAACTGAGAGCTTTTTCCCTGACATCAGGAACACGACAGGGATGCCCACTCTCACCGCTGTTGTTTAACATCGTGTTGGAAGTTCTAGCATCAGCAATCAGACAACAAAAGGAAATCAAAGGCATCAAAATTGGCAAAGATGAAGTCAAGCTTTCGGTTTTTGCATATGACATGATATTATACATGGAAAATCCGATAGACTCCACCAAAAGTCTGCTAGAGCTGATACAATAATTCAGCAAAGTGGCATTGGTTTTTATTGTGGTTAGGTAGTGGGGTTGGGGAAAGGATTTCCTTGCTCTTACAGGAGACTTCATGGCTTTAATTCCCAGCAGTAGTAAACGAGGAACTCTGATATTTTCTAATCAGCTTGCTCTGATTTGGGCAAAGAGGGAAAGTGGTATTGAGAGATTTGAAAGCTATCAGCAAACAGAAAAATTGAGTTAGTTAGACTATTGTAGATTCATTGAAAACCATTGGAACCTTCAATGAATCAAATAGGACTGATATATGAATTTAGCAAGTGCTGCTCAACAAAAGGTCAGTATACAAGAATTGACACTGTTTCTTCTCGCAAAGAAAAAATAGACAAAGCAATATAAATGTAATGTTATTAAAGGAATGTGAATTTTTTAAAAATAATATCAGAAAAGATACATGTGAAAGCACAACAATAAGTAAAAAATCTTGATGAGGAAAAAATGACATTAAAAATTCTAAGACATATTGTATTCATGAGTGAGAAGATTTAATATTTTAAAGTTGTCCATCCCCCTCCCCAATGATCTATAGATTAATTCAATAACAATCAAAACCATTAGAGGACTTTTGGGATAAAATTGGAAATCTGATCCAAATCTTTTATGTTAACATATAGAATTCAAAATAGCGAAAAACAATCTTGAAAAAGAAGTGTTGGAAATATATGTTCATTTCTGAATTCCAAGAAGAGACACAAGTGGTCTTCAGTGACAGAGTTATCCTGCAAAAGTATGACCAAAAAGAAACACAACAGCACCTTCTATGGTCAGTATATATACTCATATACGTATATAGTTTTTGTAGAGTGGACAAATAGTATACAGCTGTCAAAACTTACTGAACTAAATTTTTAAGATCAACCCATTTTACTCTATGGAAATGGTACTTAAAATATAGTACAAAAACATATGGACACAGTTGAATCTCACTGTTTGCTGTAATTATATTCTATAAAGTTGAATTGACAAATACTAAACTATTGATCCTAGGGCAAATTAAGAACTCGGTTCCTATACGGGGCGCCTGGGTGGCTCAGTCGGTTGAGCATCCGACTTCGGCTCAGGTCACGATCTCGTGAGTTCGAGCCCCACGTCAGGCTCTGGGCTGATGGCTCAGAGCCTGGAGCCTGCTTCCGAATCTGTGTCTCCCTCTCTCTCTGTCCCTCCCCCGTTCATGCTCTGTCTCTCTCTGTCTCAAAAATAAATAAAAATGTTAAAAAAAAAAAAAAAAAAGAGCTCGGTTCCTATGAACTCTGGACACAACCTCAACCTTTTTATCAACTGATCAATATATATATGTGTTTCTATTAAAGATGATTTCATGTATGTTGTTAATTCTGACGTGCACTTAGCACACTAGACTACTTTAGCACTATGTTTAGGGGCCATTTTGAACAGTGACATTGCCAGTAACAAAAGCACAACATGTAAAAAAACATGGCACCAAATAGACCATGAAAAAGACACTTAGTTATAGCATTCGTTCATCCTCCGCATTTGTTCATCACATGCTCTGTACGTGTTCATGACTAAGTGCAAAAATGCCCATAAGTATCATTTGAGGGTTACAAATAAATTTTAGCAAGTAGATGAATTCTAAATTTGTGATCCATGATCGACCGTTCATAAAATCCTATAAATGAAAGATATGACCATTGGATCTTTCCAACAGAATGTAGGAGGATGCCTAGTAGTTGGTTCAGTTTTGATTTGTTCTTGCTGAAGATTCAAAATACAGGAAGAAGACTCTTGCTTAGGTTGAAATGTGTGTAGCAAAGTGGTTGGAAGTGGAGCATAGTTTTTGTGAAGGCTGTACCCAGAGACATAGGAACAGAAACCTCTTACCAGGGGTTTGGGGGGACAACTTTCCACCTCATATTTTGCTCTATGTCTCACTTCCATTTATAATGAGCTCAAAGTTACTTAGAAATCATTTCTTTTTTTCAATCCACAACTACATCTTGAGCCCACGATATTGAATAAGACGTTTTAAAACAACACTCGGTACACTCTTCCCTCCTTCCTATTATTATTATTATTATTATTATTTAACGTTTATTCATTTTTGACAGAAAGAGAGAGACAGAGTGCAAGCAGGGGAGGGGCAGAGAGAGAGAGCCAAAGTCAGAAGCCTAACCAACTGAGCCACCCAGGTGCTCCCCTCCTTCCTATTAAATTACATTCTAGTATGAGATTTCTTTACCGTGACCATTGTTTGCTTTTTTTTGGGGGGGAGGGAGGGTTTGAGGGGAAGGCAGTTGGTGGGCTTCATCCTCCTCAAAACACAAAACATCTGATTATTTAATCTTCATTTGGAACAACCTGGGTTAATCCTAATACTTCTTGCTTTCCTAAGGGCTGTTGTCTTCTGTCATTCCAAAGTGATATTTCCAAGATAAATTGAATATTCAAAACAGTTTTAAGATTTCCTATTCCCATTCCTATTTTACTAAGGGAAAACTTTCTCAGTGATACTGGCACTTAAAATGAAAGAATTTGATCTTCAAAAACAGACTTCAAAAAATAATAAAATGTAATCTCTCTGAGGCATCTTTTTGTAAGACAATTGTAACCACAAAACTATGCAAACTATCTGAAAAATGAATGTTTATATTGATTGTTGCCATTATTTTAAGGTATTCTTTTTAGGTAGGTATGTATCATCACTTAAGCCTCGATCATAACACAATAAATTGATTGTGTTAGCTGAAACTGAATCATATAATGAAATAACCTAGCCTAATTCAGGGAAGCATTTACTCTCTCTATTCCTTTACTCATTTCCTTCTCTGCATTAAGGTTCTGACGAGATAACAGGAACAATTTACTTAATTGGGAACTTATATGTATTTCTCATAGCATAAAAATGCACTTATATTGAAGTAATTATTACTCATTTTTTAATAGTCCTGATCTATATCAGATAAATTTAAATATTATACTTTTGTCTTTCTAAAATTCTGAAATAGAAAAGTTACATTAAGAAAGCCCAAGTGTCTGGGGAATCATTATTTTCTTTCCTCTCAGAATCGTTTTAATTTTGGTTTTCTTATTGACCATGACCAAAAAGACCATAATGTGACCAAAAAGACCTCAGACTCCACTGAGGCCACTGGGCGAAATTGATTAGGAGAGTATTGCAAACTCCACATGGAAACCCTCTTAAAGAATTTCATGGTGATAAATGCTAAAGCTTAAGCACCTTTAGTATTTTCCTTGGAGCTAAAAAATTTACTCAGAATTCTGAGAAGTTAGGTGTGTGAAGCAAATATTTTTAATCTACGGTAAGTGCATTCTCTCAGAAATGTTTCCTGTTAACGGTTCTTTTGCTTGTCAGTTTATCTGTGGATTCTAACCTCCCTTTAATATAAACTTAATATTTTCATCAATCATAATATATGAGCTATTTCCTTTGGATTGTCCCAATTTTCTTCCATAAAGACTTTTATGTCACTGAATCTTCTGTGTCTTCTCACACTCATTAAAAGCAGCAACACCAATAACTACAAGACAACAGATAAAGCAAAGAAAAATACCCTATTTTAATTTTTAGTACATATCATCAAAATAATATTTATTATTTGATTATTTTCATGCTGAGGAGTATTGCTGTCAGTAAAATATATGTGATCTTTTAATAAAGTATTGTGCAATTTTGATTGGCTATATGCCATATGAACTACAGTAATTTTAAACAATGCTATTAAAAATAGTTCTCCCACAATTACCTATGAAGCAAGCTAAAAATTGAACACTAGCAAATTGCTAAATGACTTACTTTAAATTGATGCCTTAAAGTAGTACAGCGACATTCAAAACCTGTAAACCTTAACAAGGTAATATATGGATTCAGAATGTTCATGAATTTGGTATTTCTGACTGAACAGAAAATAGTGGAATAGAAGCAGCAGCAGGAAAAATATGTCTTCAACCATTTCCTCCCTGGGAAAGAATATTCACTATCAACTAATGAAACACATAATAAATGACCAAGTAATTAGTATATTTTTATGATGCTTGGATTTGCCAGTGATATGTTGCTATCTAAAAACAAATATAAGGCCGCCTGGGTGGTTCAGTGAATGGAACATCCAACTCTTTTTTTTTAACGTTATTATTATTATTTTTTAGATTTATATCCAAGTTAGTTAGCATATAGTGCAACAATAATTTCAGGGGTAGATTCCTTAATGCCCCTTACCCATTTAGCCCACCCCCCTCCCACCACCCCTCCAGTAACCGTCTGTTTGTTCTCCATATTTAAGAGTCTCTTATGTTTTGTTCCCCTTCCTGTTTTTATATTATTTTTGCTTCCCTTCCCTTGTGTTCATCTTTTCTGTGTCTTAACATCCTCATATGAGTGAAGTCATGATATTTGTCTTTCTATGACAGACTAATTTCGCTTAGCATAATACCCTCTAGTTCCATCTGCGTAGTTGCAAATGGCATGATTTCATTCTTTTTGATTGCCAAGTAATACTCCATTGTGTGTGTGTGTGTGTGTGTGTGTGTGTGTGTGTGTGTGTCCACATACCACATCTTCTTTATCTATTCATCCATTGATGGACATTTGGGCTCTTTCCATACTTTGGCTATTGTTGATAAATATTAGGGTGCATGTGTCCCTTCAAAACAGCACACCTGTATCCCTTGGATAAGTGCCTAGTAGTGCAATTGCTGGGTCGTAGGGTAGTTCTATTTTTAGTTTTTTGAGGAACCTCCATACTGTTTTCCAGAGTGGCTGCACCAGCTTGCATTCCCACCAACAATGTAAAAGAGATCCTCTTTCTCCGCATCCTTGCCAACAACTGTTGTTGCCTGAGTTGTTAATGTTAGCCATTCTGACAGGTGTGAGGTAGTATCTCATTGTGGTTTTGATTTGTATTTCCCTGATGATGAGTGATGTTGAACAGTTTTTTCATGTGTCAGTTGGCCATCTGTATGTCTTCTTTGGAGAAGTGTCTATTCATGTCTTTTGCCCATTTCTTCACTTGATTATTTGTTTTTTGGGTGTTGAGTTTGATAAATTCTTTATAGATTTTGGGTAGTAACCCTTTATCTGATATGTCGTTTGCAAATATCTTCTCCCATTCTGTTGGTTGCTTTTAGTTTTGCCGATTGTTTCCTTCACTGTGCAAAAGCTTTTTATTTTGATGAAGTCCCAATAGTTCATACAACTCTTGATTTCGGCTCAGGTCATATTCCCAGGGTCATGGGATCAAACCCACGTTAGTCTCCACACTGAGCATGGAACTCACTTAAGATTCTCTCCCTCTCTCTCTCTCTAAGAAAAAAATATAGTAGAGGCACCTGGGTGACTCAGTAAGTTGAGCATCCGACTTCAGCTTAGGTCATGATCTCACGGTTTGTGAGTTCAAGCCCTGTGTGGGGCTCTGTGCTGACAGCTCAGAGCCTGAAGCCTGCTTTGAATTCTGTGTCTCCCTTTCTATCTGCACCTCTCCCACTTGTGCTCTGTCTCTCTCAAAAATAAATAAACATTAAAAAATTAAAAAAATAAATATACTAGTATAATATCTACAATTTTATGGCAGTTTTATTTCAATTTAAAAAAAAATAGGTGTCTCAAAGTCTTTCAGAAATCTTGGTTTAAGTAGTTAGACACTTGTGGACTTGGGTATTCTTGAGAGCAGGTGGCTCACAAACTTCCAGAGATGGCTTAATTTGAAGAAGTTGTGAATATAATACTTTACATAATGAAGGGACTTTACAGATGTAATTAGGTTTAAGCACCTTATGATAGGAAAAGTGGCCTGTATTCTGCAGGTGGGCTCAATCTAATCATATGAGCCCCCAAAAGCAGCTGGAAAAGGAAGAAGGCAGCAAAATGCAGCAGAAGAGGAGTGTGGCAAGATACAGCAAACAGAGAAGTCAAAGAGATTCCACATGTGAGGTGGATTCCAAGTGTCAAGGCTAATTCTGTGACAGGGATGACCACATGCAAGGAGTGGGGGGCTGAAGTAAGCATACTTCTGACAGCCAGAAAGGAAATGGAGATCTCAGTGTTTCAACTTCAAGGAACGGAGTTCTGCCAACAACCTGAATGAGCTTGAAAGCAAATTCTTCTCCAGACGGTGAAGAAAGGAAGGGGGCTTAGCCAACATCTTGATTTTAGTTTGAGAGAATCAGAGCAGAGGAACCAGCTGAGTCGCACTGTGCTAAGATTCTTGACCCACAGAAATTATGAGATAAAAAATGACAACTGGGGGCACCTGGGAGCCTCAGTCGGTTAAGCGTCCAGCTTCAGCTCAGGTCGTGATCTCAAGACGTGATTTCGAGCCCCACGTCAGGCTCTGTACTAAAAGCTCAGAGCCTGGAGCCTGATTTGGATTTTGTGTCTCCCTCTCTCTGCCCTTTCCCACTGACAGTCTGTCTCTTTCTCTCAAAAATAAATGTTGAAATAAATAACATTGTTTTAAATTTCTACGTTTGCAGTAACTTGTTATGGCAGCAAGAGAAAACTGTTGTGGGCACAGAGGTATTTTAAGTATTTTTATGTAAGGTGATACAATGGACCAACACCATAAATATTAAATATAAAAGAAACAATATCCAATTATAGCAAATGAAACATAATGTGTTCTTAATGTTCACTCTAAGAATTTGAAAATAAACACAAAGTAAAGCAACAAGATAATGTATAGTATTTTAGCTATATTCCCTTCGATGTGCATTATTTGATGAATATATACCTAATGTTTGTTTTAGTAACTATTTAAGTGATATGATCACAAAGACTCAAGGGGGTGATATGAACAGGAGTAAGAAATTCACTGTGATTTTCATGTGGGAGGGTATAAACTCAATTTTTTTAGCCAATGTACCTGAATTGTCTAGTTCACCACTACTCTGTCTCTTCTTACTTATGACATGTTATATACTTAAATATCGTATTCTACAACAATATTTATTATAGAAATTAGATAACTTAAAATAATAAATAAAATTGAAGTCGATTTTTGTGAAAAAAAATTGTATCTTCTAAAACTGTACATGTTAATCTTATTGAATCAAATCCATCAGAGCAAAATTAAGCACTTCATTATTCTGTATCCTAGTTTCCAGTGGCCTTGATTACTTATCTTTCTCTTCTTGTATAATTTCAAACAGCCTTGGGTTTTTCTTCATTATACATCCAGACAACAGGAAGTATCTGTGGGACCCTCAGGCCCTCGGTGAAGTCTGAGGTGTGTCTACTGCAAGGACTTATTTGATTTTTTTTATGGATCTCTTCAACAGTTTTCTCTGCCGTTCTAATCACTGCTTTACACATTTTATTATATTTTTCTAGTTTTGTGATGAAGTGAGAATTTTTTTGTTTTCTCTTTTCCAAGTGGTTAGAAAACCTAGAATATATTCCTTCCAGAGTCCCTATTCTTCTTTACGGTCAAAAATTGTGCAAACATACGTGATGAACTTTGTGTGTGTGATTGTGTATGTGTGTGTAGATCCTATAGAATGTTTGAGAGCAGAGCTTTGAAATTCTGTGTACATTTCCAATTTATGAGATATTCCAAAAAAAACTTCCTTTCTATGTTTGGTTCTCACTTAAATTACTCTTTTTTTGAAACTTACTTTGTGTTTGTTCCTAAATGCTTTAAGACTTGATATGGATAGTATTTGTAAAAGAATTCCTCATTTACCTATCCATGGCCAATAATTTATTTTAAAAATGTCTCTTTCTGTAGAAGAGAATTCTATCATTTTGAGTCTATTCTTGCACCACTGCTAAATCGCTAAAGAATGGTATTTTCTTTTTCACAAGCCAAAGAAAAAAAATATTCAAGTTGTATATTGCAGGTGCACAAATCTGCTTCCATGAAACAAAACAAAACAAAACAAAACAAAACAAAACAAAACAAAACTATAGTCTCTTTGACAAAGAACTTGACAAAATGACATAATCAAGCATTAGTACATTGTTTTTTAGTTCATTCACTTTTCCCAAATATAACACTCACCCAAAAGTTCTTGTACTAAGAATACAAACATCTATGACATTACCCTCTTAAACTGAGAGGTATTTTCTAAATGATATGATTAACCACTAATAAACATTTTCTTTTTATATATATACTTCTACATAATCTGAAAACAAGGATACTTTCCTAAATAACTACAGTATAACTATTAAAGTCAATAAATTTAGTATTGGATAAAATATATTACTTAAGATACAGCTTATGTTCAAATTCCTCCAATTTCCTCATGATATATTTTATAATGTTTTATTGGTCTCTCATTCAACTTAGAGGAATACATTAAATGTATTTATCATGTCTCTAGCTTCCTATTATGTGACACTCTTTAATTTATGACACAAATTTAAAAAAAAATAATAAAGTGCACAAAATTCATTTCTTTCTACATTCTACATATATATATATATATATATATATATATATAATTTTATTTTGATATCTCCAATCAATATTAAAAACTAAAGTACTAAAAAGAGTTTGCTGGTTCTTCTTTCGTTTTGCTTTTGTTTTTAACTGAAGGCTATTTTTTTGTTGTTTATATTTGTGAGATATATTTTGGAGGGAATGATCAGTTCATGTACATATACAAATTCATTGGTATAAACAACTTACAAGATTATGTTTACAATATTCTCTTATTTTGGGACACCTGGGTGGCTCAGTCAATTAAGACTTCAGCTCAGGTCATGATCTTGTGTTTTGTGAGTTCAAGTCCTGCATCAGGCTCTGTGCTGACAGCTTGGAGTCTGGAGCCTGCTTTGGATTCTGTGTCCTCCTCTCCCTCTGCCCCTACCCCACTCACCCTCTGTCTCTCTCTCTTTCTCTCTCTCTCTCTCAAAACATAAACACCTAAAAAAATTTAAAAATTTCTCTTATTTAAAAAAATCCTGCTGTTTTAGTTATGTGCTTTTTTCTCTTCCCACTTTTATGTATTTTCTCTTTTTCCTTTTCTTGATATATTTTGTAAGCTACTTGTTTATCACTTTTTTCAGAGAACCATCCTTAAGCTTTGCTGATCTCTATCATATCTTTCAAGTTGATTGTATGAAAATCTACTTTTAATGACTTTTGTTTCTACTTGCTTTGTTTTATTTTTTTGTAGATGTTTTCCTGTCTTCTCAAGTTGTATTATTAGCTCATAAATGTTTATTTTTACCTTTTAAATAAGTATTTTAGGAAATATATTCCTTGGTATCCTGTTTTACTTAAATGCCACAAAATATTTATTATTATTATTATTATTACTTTTTAGTGCAGTTGACACACAATGTTACATTAGTTTCAGGTAAACAACATAGTGATTCTACAATTTTATACATTATACTGTACTCATCACAAGTATAGCTACCATGTAACTGGAAGCCTGTATCTCCTTCCCACCTTCACCTATTTTGCTTATCTCCCTAAACTTCTTCCCCTCTGGCAACCATCAGTTTGTTCTCCATGTTTTTGGGTCTGTTTCTGCTTTCTTGTTTGCTTATTCTTCTTTTTAAGATTCTACATATTATTGAGATCATATGATATTTGCCTATCTCAGTCTGATTTATTTCACTTAGCACAATACCCTCTAGATTTATTCATAATGGTCACAAATGGTCTGATCTTACCCTTTTTATGGCCATATACATATATATATATATATATAGTCATGATAATTAATTGTATCATATATATTTTATACATAATTAACAATATATTATCTTTGAAGTCTATTATTTTAAAGAGAGATGAGTGTTAAATTATTTAATTATATTTATTGCTTTGTCAATGGTTCGTGTAATCCTGTCACTTTTTGTTTCATATAATTGGAAATCATATTATGAAAATTATATAGGTTTGAATTTAATTAGACATTTGATTCTCTTAATAATTTTGCCATAAATTTTATTTAATTTGAGTTTAATAACTTCTTCCAATTTCATTTTCCTTTTATGTGTTTCTATATATACTATCAAACTCATTTGTTTGGTTCATTATGCATAGGTTTGTGTATCAGTCAAGATTCTCCAGAACTACATCAGCACTCCTAGGTCTCCAGATTGCTAACTGCAGATCTTGGGACTTGTCAGCCTCCATAATTCTGTTAGTCAGTTCCTTATAATAAATAAATGATGATAGATAGATAGATAGCCTATGAGTTCTGTTTCTCTGGAGAACCTTGACTTTACATATATAATATGCTCCTTCAACAATAGGTAGGAAAAACATATTTACTTTTCTGAAGTACACATGGGTTTTTACAAAAGCTTATAATATAGCTTGTAAAGCAAGCATTTACAAATTTCAGAAACTTGGTAACATACAGAATACTTGGACCACCATGTAAAAGACAAAAATTTGTGGAAAAATATGTAATGAACACAGCCAGAAAACTTGAAATTAAGAACATATAGGTCAAAGAAGAAGTCATGATGCATATTAGGGAGTAACTTGAACTTTAAAATAAGCTAAACACATCATTAAAATTTTTAGGATATACAATTTAAAAATAGGCAGAGAACCTGAATAGACATGTTTTCAAAGAAAACATACAGATGGCCAACAGACACATGAAAAGATGTTCAACATCACTGATCAACAGGAAAATGCAAATCAAAACCACAGGGATATGCCACTTCACACCTATCAGAATGGCTAAAATTAACAACACAGGAATCAATAGGTGTTGCCAAGGATGCCGAAAAAGGGGAACCCTCTTACACTGTTGGTGGGAATGCAAACTGGTGCAGCCACTTGAAGAACTATATGGAGGTTCCTCAAAAAGTTAAAAATAGAACTATACTCTGATGCAGGAATTGCACTACTAGATATTTACCCAAAGGATACAAAAATAATAATTTGAAGGGATACATGCACCCTGATGTTTATAGCAGCATTATCAACAGTAGCCAAATTATGGGAAGAGCCCAAAAGTTCTTTGACTGATAAATGGATACATAAATTGCAGTATATATATATATATATATATATATATATATATATATATATATCCCATATTTATATATACAATGGAACACTATTCAACCATAAAAATACTGAATTCTTGTCATTTCCAATGATGTGGAGGAGCTAGAAAGTATTATGCTAAGTGAAATAAGTCAGAGAAAGACTAATACCATCTGATGTCACTCATATGTGGAATTTAAGAACAAAACAAATGAGCAAAGGGAACATAAGAGAGAAGAGAGAGAGAGAGAGAGAGAGAGAGGCACACCAGGAAACAGACACTTAACTACAGACAACAGAGTGATGGTTACCAGAATAGAGGTAGGTGGGAGGTGGATTAAGTAGGTCACGGGGATTAAGAAGGGTACTTGTTGTGATGAGCACCAGGTGTTGGATGTAAGTGTAGAATCACTAAATTCTGCACCTGAAATTAATATTATACTGTATGTTAATCGAATGGAATTTAAGTAAAGCTCCCAAAATACATAAAAAATTTGTGTAAAAAATAAAACAAAATCCATCTTATCTTCTGTATCAATTAAAGCATTTATTAATTCCATATCCTGTTACCTAACTGAAAAGTAAATATTCTTTGAGTTGCTATCCTCAAAATTTAATCTATATAATTCACTTTAATTAAAAGTAATTATATATTTTAACTTTCTCTACAAATATACAGATCTTCCTCAACTTACAATGTGGTTAGTTCCAATAAACTCATTCTCAGTTGAAAATATGCTAAGGCAAAAACTACATTTAATACACCTCACCTATTAAACATCAAAGCTTAGCCTAGACTACCTTAAACACACTCAGAACACTTACATTAGCCTATAGTTGGGGAAAATCATCTAAAACAAAGCCTATTTTACAATAAAGTGTTGGATATTTCATGTAAGTTGTTGAATACTAAACTAAAATGTAAAACAGAATGGCCATATTGCTCTAAAATGGTCGTAAGTGTATCGGTTGTACATTTTTGGGATCCTGTAGCCAACTGGAAGCCGAGACTTGCTGTCACTATGCAGCATAATGAGAGAATATCCTATTGCCTATCACTAACCTGGGGAAATACCAAAATTCAATATTTGAAGTACAGTTTCTACTGGATGTATATGTGTATTATTATGAAGTGAAAAACATTGTAAGTTAAACCATTGTGGGGTGCCTGGGAGGCTCTGTCAGTTAAATATCTGACTCTTGATTTTGGCTCAGGTCATAAACTCATGGTTTGTGGGATCAAGCCCAGCGTTGGGCTCTGCGCTGGCAGCATGCAGCCTGCTTGGTATCCTCTCTCTTACTCCCTCTCTGCCCCTCCCCCACCCCATCTTTCAAAATAAATAAATAAACATTTAAAAAAAATGTAAGTCAGGGATGTAGATAGAAACAGCTGTTATAATCCATATTTTACAGACAATGAAGCTGAGACTGAGTTTTAGTGGTCTGAACACAATTTGCAGTTTTTTCCAACTCTAAAGCATATGATTATTATCATGTTTGTGTGTGTGTGCATGTGTGTGAGCATTTGCATTTTTTGTTTGTTTTACTTCTCAGGCATTTGACTTGATTTGTACTTTCAAAAGTCATGCTGAAAATAATTGTTGCTCTACTGGGTCACAAAACAGCCCTTCATAAGTATACAAGAATTGAGATCATACCATGCATACTTTCAGACCACAATGCTATGAAGCTTGAAATCAACCACAAGAAAAAGTCTGGAAAACCTCCAAAAGCATGAGGTTAAAGAACACCCTACTAAAGAATGAATGGGTCGACCAGGCAATTAGAGAAGAAATTAAGAAATACATGGAAACAAATGAAAATGAAAATACAACAATCCAAACGCTTTGGGATGCAGCGAAGAAAGTGCTGAGAGGAAAATACACTGCAATCCAGGCCTATCTCCAGAAACAAGAAAAATCCCAAATACAAAATCTAACAGCACACCTAAAGGAAATAGAAGCAGAACAGCAAAGACAGCCTAAACCCAGCAGAAGAAGAGAAATAATAAAGATCAGAGCAGAAATAAACAATATAGAATAAAAAACTGTAGAGCAGATCAATGAAACCAAGGGTTGGTTTCTTGAAAAAATAAACAAAATTGTTAAACATCTAGCTAGGCTTCTCAAAAAGAAAAGGGAGATGACCCAAATAGATAAAATCATGAATGAAAATGGAATCATTACAACCAATCCCTCAGAATTATAAGCAATTATCAGGGAATACTATGAAAAATTATATGCCAACAAATTGGACAACCTGGGAGAAATGGACAAATTCCTAAACACCCACACGCTTCCAATACTCAAACAGGAAGAATATATAAATCGTGGTTTATATACACAATGGAGCACTACGTGGCAATGAGAAAGAATGAAATATGGCCCTTTGTAGCAACGTGGATGGAACTGGAGAGTGTGATGCTAAGTGAAATAAGCCATACAGAGAAAGAGAGATACCATATGTTTTCACTCTTATGTGGATCTTGAGAAACTTAACAGAAACCCATGGGAGAGGGGAAGGAAAAGAAAAAAAGAGGTTAGAGTGGGAGAGAGCCAAAGCATAAGATACTCTTAAAAACTGAGAACAAACTGAGGGTTGATGGGGGGTGGGAGGGAGGGAAGGGTGGGTGATGGGTATTGAGGAGGGCACCTTTTGGGATGAGCACTGGGTGTGTATGGAAACCAATTTGACAATAGATTCCATATTTAAAATAATAAAAATAAATAAAAATAAATAAACCATTAATAATTTAAGGAGGGTAAAAAGAAAATAATTCATGCTCTATCTGCTTTAGAGTTTGGTATATGAATAAATTAGATAATGCATAATAAGATAAATTAGGTGAAATTTAAGATGTATGATATTGTATGTTGTCACTTAGAATATCAGTGTTGCATTTCTCATGATGATTATTGCAAAATTTATTGCAAAATTTTCAAAATCAGTGGTTTTGTATTTGAATTTAGTCAAGAAGATGGCTTGTATATACTTGCATGAAAATGGCCAAGGATGATACTCCATCCTTGGGTCTAACTGAAATTTAAAGCAGTCATCCAGCCATACCCTGAAAATATTTTCCACTATTGCATAGAAACCGGTGCGGTATTCATTGAAGAGCAGTCAACAAAAGCACAAGCTCAAGTAGCTTTCACTATCTTTATTCTGTGTTAGACAAAGCCACACCTCATAAGGGACCAGGCTTATTTGTAATTCATTTACTTGACCCAGATGGTGAAGTCTAAATGTAATTGCAATATCAGCCTAAATTACCCCATGCTGTTTTGAGTGACTCACGTGTGCCATACTATACACAGTTAACAAGAATAAAGCAATACTGAGTTCAAACATTTCCCAAAGAAGTGAGCACATGGGGCACACTGGATTCACAGAGAATGCTCATTAAAACCACTGAACATTTTGCACAGGTAAGGATTTTGGTATTGGGCCTGTGGTGTCCATGTTACTATGGCAATAACTATTATCACTAGAGCTAATGCATTTCTGACCTGCAGTGTTTAATAACACTCACACACCTCAAAGGGATCTAATCAGAATTTATTAATTTTTGTAAAACAGTGTCAATTTAAAAATGCAACATAAGATCGAAGTATTAATTATTTTTCTCAGTGTCACTTAAAATGTAACTATGTGACAGAATTCCACATACCCTACAGCATCAATTAAAACTCAACATCTTTGATACTAGTGCTTCTTCGGTCTCCCTTTTGAGCAAGAATCTTCAAAAGAACAGTTCGGCAGTTTCTGGTCCCATACTTATTTGAGCTTTGCATTCAATACCTTCCCCTCCCCTACTGCTTTTCTCTATTAGAAGGAAAAATAAGAATACTCTTTTGAAACTTAGACTTGCTTAGTCCACTTTTAAAGAGCAAGATAGAAAATTTACTACTCTTGCCATTAAATATTACAGTGGGACTAATATACTGAACTTAATATGTAAGGGCAGTTCTTTATCCCAGAAAAAGCAAATTCTCTTCTTAAATTACTGCTTACTGGGAAGTCATATATTAAAGAGTAACATGTTTGGAACTCAAGTGAAAAGCCACTTTATCCAATAGGAATAATGTAAAGTAAATTAAACTGTTGCCATCTAGGATTTTATTAAGTTCTGACAGGTTTAGTATACTTATACTTGAAACCTTTTATGGTCAACTTTCAAGCATGCATTTATGGATTAGCTAAATTAGCAAAGATTTTAAAAGCGTTTCTTATTGTCTACTCCTAGGCATCAAAGATATGACTACCAGTTTTCAAATTCATGGCTACAAGCCCAGAATACATTTCATGGGTAGTCTATAGTAGATAAAGGTATTAGGGAAATCCTAAAAGACTGACAGTATGTGAATAAGAATATTCTGATTATTAACATTAGCTCTCTGTCCAACCAGCACAATGCCTTTTGGAGATATCACCTTGGATCTGTTTCCACCACTGTACAGTGAAGTTCATCTTAGAAAGTACTCAATTGTATCCTCTAGCTTTAAATTTAAGGGTTCATGCTCACGGTGCAATGTGGAACAGTGAGAAAACCCAGAGATTAAAAGATAGAAAAAGAATCTGAGTTCAAAGTAATATTCACCCTTGGCGATGTGATCTAGCCACCAGACCATACACAAGTGCTGTTGGTAATATAAACTCTTTCCATTTGTGTAAGAGTACATCTGCTATAGATGTTCTAGATCTCATGGAATGCCTGAGTGGGGAGCTAAGACTATTTCTCTGGAGTCATAAGCACCAGTTGGAAGGTGGAGGTTGTCAGTAGACTTGAAATAGAGTAAATTGGGTGATTTAATCGTTTTGCGTTTGTGGTTTTATAAACTATAACTTTATATTTAGAAATGAATAACAATTTGAAAGTTCTTTTAGTTTGTTTTAACAAATTCAAACTTTAGTCCATTCACTTTAAATTAAAAAAAAATGCAACTATGTTATGGGTTTATGGGATAAAGTACTTTATTTATAAAGTGCTTTATTTTATGTGTGTGTGTGTGTGTGTGTGTGTGTGTGTGTGCGTGCCTGGCTACAATGTGGTTCTGTAACAATCATAAAATCTCAGCAATCTGCAAATACTAATATTCAATCATGTGCCTGCAGATGAGCTTATAGTTGGCTCAATTTATAAATCGGTTGAGCTGTATTTGGCCTCTTCTCACTTCTGTACGAGTCTGGAGGTCATAAGATCTAGCTGGGCTCAGCTGTGCTCAGCTACATCCCCACTCTTGAATCTGCTCCACATATCTGTCATTCCTATTCCTTGAACCACTGGGGTAGTCTGGGCATGTTCTTCTCAAGGAATTGGCAGAGCACATGGTATTTAATAGGTGGTATATGTCCTCAAAGCTGTTCATTTTCTCAAGGTTGGCTTAGCTAGTACTTGAGTTTTCCAATACAAATTTAGGAATCTGCATGTTAATGTCTCAAGCACTCTGGCTTGAGTTTATTTGTTTTATTGAATCTATATATCGTGATTCAGATACCCAGTGTATGAACATGGCACATTTTTCCTCTTAACATGTTTTCATCCTTTTCTCTAATACTTAGTTGTTTAAAAATATTTAATGATTAATTTTTTTAATTATTCTAATATCTTATTAACAGTATATAAATGATATCTGTATTTTGGAAACAACTGTTAGAATGTGAAATTCTTTGTGATTTTTGCAAACAACTGCATCGTCTTTAATTTTTCCTCTCTATTTCTTATTTTACTTTTTTTTTTCCTCTCTTACTGTTTCTATTGGCTATGATCTCTGTTATGATGAATAGAGGTGGAAATGATGAATAGAGTAGGATTCTTTACTTCAACTCCCAGGGTTCCTTGTATCGCTGCTTCAAATAATGAAGAGATGAACATACAATAAAATGAGCAGCAAGTAAGAATTTTATTAGGATATAGATCAGAAAAAATGAATAGTATGCAAGCTCTCTTTACAGAGAGGGGGCATTCAAATGTGAATGCCCCCAACTATAGGCAAGGGACTTTGTTTTATGTTTTTCATTTTTCCCTTCCCCTGCTTCCTTATCAGGTTCTACCCTAATTGGTTTGATAGCTCTAGGTACTGGGTTGTCCATCCCTGATTGGCTCAATTCCATTGTGTAAGGAGTCAGACAGACTATGGTCATACTGTCCCTCGTATAATACATGTTTTACGATTCACTTATTTTAGTTGGGTATTTTGTCAAATTGCTGAGGGGAACCTGAGGGGGAGAAGGTTGTGTCTGTTACATTCTTTCTTTTCCTTTATTACTATTATTATTATTATTATTATTATTAATTATATTCTCAGATTAGTTAACATACAGTGTAGTCTTGGCTTCAGGAGTAGAACACAGTGATTCATGTCTTACATATGACCCCCAGTGCTCATCCCAAAAAGTGCCCTCTTTAATGCCTGTCACCGACTTAACTGGTCTCCCCAGCCCCTCACCAACCCTCAGTTTGTTATCTGTATTTAAAAGTCTTTTTTGGTTTGCCTTCCTCTCTGTTTTTATCTTATTTTGTTTTCCCTTTCCCTATGTCCATGTTAAGTTTCTCAAATTCCACATATGAATGAAACCATATATCTATCTCGGACTGACTTATTTCACTTAGCATAATACCCTCCAGTTCCATCCACATTGTTGCAAATGGCAGGATTTCATTCTTTTTCATCGCCAAGTGGTATTCCATTGTATATAAATACCACATCTTCTTAATCCATTAATTAGTTGATGGGCATTTGGGCACTTCCCATAATTTGGCTATTGATGATAGTGTTACTATAAACATCCTGGGGTCCATGTGTCCCTTCAAATCAGCATTTTTGTATCCTTTGGATAAATTCCTAGTAGTGCAATTGCTAGGTCATACAATAGTTCTATTTTTAATTTTTGGAAAAGCCTCCATATTGTTTTCCAGAGTGGCTGCACCAATTTGCATTCCCACCAACAGTACAATAGGGTTCCCCTTTCTCCACATTCTCCACAACATCTATTGTTTCCTGAGTTGTTAATTTTAGCCATTGTGACCAGTGTGAGGTGGTATCTTGTGGTTTTAATTTGTATTTCCCTGATGATGAGTGATGTTGAGCATCTTCTTATGTGTCTGTTAGCCATCTGGATGTTTTCTCTGGAAATATGTCTATTCATGTCCTTTGCCCATGTCTCCACTGGATCATATGGGGATTTTGTGTGTGTGTGTTGAGTTTGGTAAGTTCTTTATAGATTTTGGATACTAACCCTTTCTCTGATATGTCATTTGTAAATATCTCCTCCCATTCTGTCAGTTGACTTTTAGTTTTATTGATTGTTTCCTTTGCTGTGAAGAAGCTTTTTATCTTGGTGAGGTCCCGGTAGTTCATTTCTGTTACATTATTTTTTAAAATGTTTATTTATTTGCTTGAAAGAGAGAGAGAGAGAGAGGGAGAACAAGTGGGGGAGGGGCAGAGAGAGAGATTGGGAGACACTGAATCCAAAAGCAGGCTCCTGACAATGAGCTGTGAGCACAGAGCCAGATGTGGGGCTTAAACCTTCAAACCATGAGATCCTGACATGAGCTGAAGTCGGATGCTTAACCAGCTGAGCCACTCAGGTGTCCCATTTCTGTTACATTCTTGAGAGTAACCTTGCACCTGAGGAAGTGTACTCATAGGTGCTCCTGGTGTTGTTTCAAATTGTGTTTTTCCCCCATACAGGACCTCGAGTCTTAACTTTTCCCTCTTCCTACTGAATCCTATGTTTCCTTATCATAGCAGTTTCCATTGTCTTGTTTCCAGTCTCTAGGAAAAAAAGATTCAATGAGTCAAAATTAAGTAGTATAATGTTTGCGTTATTTTTTAAATGTTTTATTATAACTGTATGTAAGTATGTATGTGCTAGAGTAAACAAATATCAGCTGAGTGTTATGATGAATTTTTTCAAAGTGAACACATTTGTATATAAAGAATAGTAATAATTCAAGATATAGAATATTTTTAGATTTTCAAAAGCCTCCTTCATGCTATTTACAACCCCCTAAATAGAACACATTTCCTAACATTTATATACATAGACTCATCCACTCTATACTCAATTATTTTTGCCCGTTTTCCATAATATTATGTCTGTCTGCATCATCCATGTTGTTGCATATTTCATATTTCACTCTCTTCCGTTTTAGTATAGTTCTCTATAATATGAATATGCCGTACTTTATTCATTCCATTGTTAATTGAAATAGTCCTTTAAGTTTTCAGTTTAAGCCTATAACAAAAACAAAATAAAATGCTGCTATAGAACTTCCAATTCTGGGAATTTGGAGACAACATACTTTTTCCCTTTGCCTCCTACTAAGTACAACTAAATACTTAGACATTATATATATTTATAATTATATATATTATATTGTTAATATAATATAATAATATAATATATATTATAATATAATATAATAATATAATTATTAATATATAATATAATATTATATATAAATTTTATATATATATATATATATACATATATATATATATATATATATATATATATATATATATATATAAAACAAACATAAGAAGACTCTGAAAGGTGAGGAGAGGAAGACAGGATCCAGGATCCAAGGAATAATACAATAGTGACCTCCTTAAGATTTTTTTTTCTCATGTACCCAATATTGCAGATGCAGAAGCTGGCAACTCAGAAACATGTAGTGCAGACAACAACAACAACAACAACAACAACAACAAAAGCCTCAACAAAGAGTGTTCTCTCTAGCTAAAAGATGAAGAAAGGAGAAGCCTAACAGGACAGAAAACTTTAGACAAAAATGGGTCCCCTTCAGCATAACATAAAACATTTTAAACAGCAATAACCCAATTATTTAACACTTAATGAACTCATTAGTGACTATGTTTGTTTGTAGTATGCAATGAACTTGTACATAATCAAATATAAATTTTGATTCCCATTCGCACAATGAGCACATATAATAAAAATGCAAAACATTAATGATGCTAGAAATATTGTCTTCATGGAGCACAGATTGATGATATTCTCCAGTGCCTAGTAGAAGGACATTTTGGGATCTATGAAAGGCTAAGCCTCAAGAAAGGATGGGGAAGATCATAATAATAATGCAGAATATATTAAAAAGGCATGAACAGTCAATATATTTAAATGCCATGAACAGCAAATTGAAGCCTACTGGAAAAAAGCTGAGGAGTCACTGCAATGCACTTTACATGCTCTTTTCGTGGACTTAAACAAAATACGTTTTCTTACTGGCATGCATGTAGGTTGAATACAGCAGAGTTTTTTTTTTTTTTTCAGATAATGTATTTTAAAGAAAAAGTTATGTCATTATTAAAGAAACTATTTTGATAATGAGAATTTTGATAGCAAGAACTATGTGTATTTTTGGGAGAATGATTTTAAGATTTGAACTTATTTTACCATCTTTGCCCAGTATTAGTTATTAGTCATCCTTATATTCTAATTATGACCAAGTGAAAAATAGTTCGTTAAAACAAATGCATTTGCATTTCTGAGTCCTAAATGCCTGACTTGAATTTCCTGAATTAATGTCTATCAAGTAACTCAAATCAATCATTTATCAGTGGATGCCTTATATAGTACAATATGCTATGTTATAAGGGAAAGAATTCTGAGTCTAGAGTCAGAAAAAAATGGGATTTATTTTGTGATGCAAGATTTCCAAATTTCAGAAAGTCTTTTTTCTCCTTGGAGCTACTGTTCCTTTATATCAGCAAAGTTATATACAGAGCTTACAGAATTTTAATGGTGACAAAATGAAATGAAGTAGAAGTGTATTTTATACTAGAAAATGCTAGATAAGTGTAGCATATTAATCAGAATGATGATGATGTACTTCTGGTCATGCATGAGATGGGAGCCAAATGTTTTTCTGTGTTACTGAAGCAGCCAGTTTTTGTCTTAGGTCATAATGCACACCAGACATGGAGATGAGGTTTTACCTAATACAGGAAAACAAGTACATACCTACCAAGTATCTTGTTAGATAACATAAAAAATACTGCATCTATTTTAATGAATTTGAACCCCAAAAGAGTTAATATTGGAAAGTTAACATGTCTTAGCACTGTGTTAGGCATAGTTGCATACAAAAGAGTATAATTTGGTAAATTGTAAGAATTTCCTATTTTTATTTTTCATATTAAACCAAACTTGCAATCACAAGATGTTATCTGAAGTGAAAGTGGCAATGTTTAAACTAAAATCTAATCACTTCACAGCACACATATAAAATTCTCTTAAAGACATGGCAAAGGATTCTACATAATATTTTATTTTCATCTCGCCTTGTTATTCAGATTACCCTTTTTATGTTTTTCTTAAAAAGAAAATGAATTTGTAGTTGTATTATCTCATACACATACTCAAAAAATGAAACTTATGGAAATTCCAGTCAGTCACGTATAACAGATATGACTTGTCATAGCCCTGAAATTCCTGATAACATTTATCCTGAGTTAGCAAGATGGAGATCATGTTTCAGTACATGAATCTGATATTAAAAGCCCATCCTCCCCTGGCTTTGAGCCTGATGACAGATATATAGAATCACATTTTCCAGATATGGCTTTAAGAATGGAAGCAGAAGAAAGAATCTGAAATCCATGTTCCTAACAGGCCTCACTCTTAATTGAAAATCCCTCTACATTGGAATTCAGAAGTTTCATTATTACTCTTAGGTCAACAGCAGTGCTAACGCATTGTATTATACTAGAATTATTATATTATTTTATACAGAACAACTCATTGTGTAGTATGGTGCCAGACCAAGTCTCTGAAATTTAAACAGGCTTATAGTTTTGTGCGTGAAAAACTAACACACAAACACTTTAAGGACTACTGTTTATCGTAATGACTTTTGTTTTCTTATGTAGATTGTTAAAGATCAGAATATAAAGACTACACTTTCCAGTTCAAGTAATGCTGATTTTGGCATGGTAAATTCATTTTACAGTATTGGATGAAAATTTTGAATAGAAGTGCATTTAATATATTCTACTCATTTGGGGAGGAAAGTGGCAGAAGACAAAACAAAATAAAGTTATGTCAGTAATCAAAAATATACTTTTCCTGGGGCGCCTGGGCGGCTCCATCGGTTAAGCATTCAGCTTCGGCTCAGGTCATGATCTCACGGTTCCTGAGTTCAAGCCCCACATGGGGCTCTGTGCTGACAGCTCAGAGCCTGCTTGGGATTCTCTCTCTCTCTGCCCCTCCCCCACTTGTGTTCTGTCTCTGTCTCTGACTCTCTTTCTCTCAAATATAAACATTAAATTTTTTTAAAATATAGTTTTCCAGGTATTTTTATTATTCTTCCCCTATTCATAGCGTAGAATTTCTCTTATCAGCTCCCTTGTATCTGGAAGCAGTTATAAAATTTGTTCTCGACCATGGCTTATGAGTACAGTGGTACCTGTCATTTTCAGCTTGGATACTGTATGTCAGTGTGAGACATTACAGAACTCTCTTTGCTTTTGCCACTCCACTTGCCCTAAGTTAAGGTGACGTGTACCAGAGTCTCCAGCACACCCAAAATGAACATGTAGAATAACCAAGAAAACAAACTCTACTTTAAATAATAAGATTTGGGGATTGTTTGTTATCTCAAATTAACCCAGCCAGTCTCGCTTACTTAATACTGGAATTATAACACTGCTAATAACAGAAACACTCTGCTGTGTGTAGCATTGGCTGGGAGGTTGATAGTGAGCAGTAAAGTGTACTTTGGTTGGAAAGCAGAATAGCTATCTATGTGATGCAGCTATAGGAAATATTTGGTCAAAATGCTACCTTTGATAACATGGAAGGCATGGTCAATGAAACTACCTCTAAGGGAAGCGATTGGAAAACAGAAAGCAAATGGTATATATTGATTGCTGTTGACTCAATCTGTAAAGGATTAGATGAGTTAGATGAGTTCTAAGCTCAATAAAGGAAAAAAAAATCAATTTAAGAAATTTAAGGTAATAACAGAAGAAGTCTAAAAATTATAGACACTTTTAGTTGAGAAGCGAAAACAGCTTCCAACTTGTAAAGCATCAAATCAGGGATATAACAGTCACTACTATTGTTGAAATCTCAGTATATATTTGACCAAGATGGCCTAATGTTTGCTTCAGCTTGATTAAACTTTAGACAGGCTTCTTCCTCACACTAGACCCTTGGCCTTATTTTAGAGCACTGGCTTTAGAAAACTTCAATTATAAATTCTTTCTCTGTCCCTTTAGGATATATCTTTTCCCAGCATCTTGATAGTTTTAGAACCTAGGAGTGTCTTTTTTAAAGACCTGAGCTGTCTCTTTGAAATGTGACCATCATCCTAGGTGCATACAATTTTTATTTGTCAATCATACCTCAAATCTGGGAAGTGGGGAGAAATATAAGGTTCCTGTCTCTCAATATATGTGGGACAATAGATACTAACTTCAGAGTACAGATCAGCGAACACAATTGGTCTAATTGCATTGACAAACCTTTCCCCAAATATCCCCAGAGCTTTGCCATTAGCTCAAACTATGCTTATCCCCTCTCCACCACATTTTAAGATAAGATTTAAATGCTTAAATGCTGCAAAAAGTGTCAAAGAACTCTTCATAACTGACACTAGAGAGTTAATAGGCACTGAATCTATTTAACTTGACTTTCAGTGACACTCTTTTTTTTTAAATCGGGTTATTCTTATTCTCATTTTTTTATTTTAGAGAGAGAGCAAGACCAGGAGTGGGGGGAGAAGGGTAGAGGGAGAGAGTCAGAGAATCTAAAGCAGGCTCCATACTCAGCATGGAGTGCCACACAGGGTTCACTGGGACTCAATACCGCGACCCTGAGATCATGACATGAGCCAAAATCAAGAGTCAGATGCTCAACCAATGGAGCCACCCAGGTTCCCCACAGTGTCAATCTTAAGAGAACAATGATGATACAGACACTATTAAGCGTAACCAATCGGGGAGCACCTGGCTGACTCAGTCAGAGGAATGTGTAGCTCTTGACCTCGGGGTTGTGAGTTGGAGCCTTATTTAGGGTGTAGAGATTACTCAAGGAAAAAAAAACTCAAAAAAATGTAGCCTATCAGCTATTTGGGTGGCTCTTAACTCTAATTATGAATAGTACATAGTCAGTTATTGTCGGTAATTGTCAAATATATATGAGCTATGATGAAAAGCTTTCCTTTTAGTTATTCCTTTAAGACACATCTCTTATAGTCCCATACAAATGTATAAATTTAAACAACAGAAACGTAAACAAATTCATTTTGCAACCTCTGCATTTATTCTAAAATAAGAGAATTCAAGGAGAATTTTGAATGCGAGAATTCTACAAGATTTCTCTAGACGCTATCGGTGATCCTGAGGTGAAAAAAAAAATCGCATTTGAGCTTCACTTGCTACATGAGGCTATTATTCATAATGATGGATAGTGACTAAGTAGGCCTGCTTACAATTTTGTTAGAGGTCTTTCATCCTCATATGGTACTCCATAATTAAGACCGTGTTTTGGCATTTGTGTCTGTTTTCAATTTGTGAATGAAAAAGGGGAGGCCATGAATAAGTGGTAAGTGTTGAATCACAGAGGGGAAAATGATAGGCTGATGCTGATTCTGTCAACAGCCTCTTACAGTCTACTAAGTGACATTACTGTAGCAAGAAGGCTCTACTAATGTAATTGAAAACTAGAGGAAATTTTTATTATAAAGAACGAATATTTATGCATTACAACTCAGCTCCTTCTCTGCTGTGGTGCTTTTTTGCAGATACTGAGTAGGTTAGACACTATACTGTAAGGTTTTTATATGTTTTGTCATTTCAGTCACATATTTATTTTTCACTTTTATCACATTTTAAATAATACTAGAGTTTGTGTTTTATAAAATGTTTACATTTTCAACATGGAAATTTCTGAAGCAAAGATGTGAGGCAGAAGAGGATAATTTTAATCCTAGGACCTAGACAATTCTGGTGAGGTGAGTGACAGGTAAGTAATGAAAAATTAAAACTTAACTTACTGGCATGTAAAATTATAAAACATGAAATGCTAGAAAAAATGCAGTATGAGAAATTGAAAACATTTTTTCTCCAAACAATAAAATGAATCCAGGTGTGAATAGTACGTCACATACGCTGAAGATATTTTGTGTATAAAACTGAAAAGCAAACACTCCTGCATTTGGGGTGGTTATAAACAAATTTTACCAAAAAATGTGATGCTGTAGCATTAATGAACTTTGTAAATGATGGTGATGTTAAAGAAAACGTTTTCTGTTACAGAGAGCAGACTGAAATAAGCAATAGCCAAGATATATTTAAAGTTTTGTCTTTATACCTAAAAATAAACATTGTCTTGGATAAACTATGTTGATATTTATACTGATACTGCCCCAAATGGTTGTTTCCATAAGAGTTTTTGCCTCTCTGGTAAGTAAAAGTAAACCCAGATACATTCAGCAAGCCATTTCCTTCCCAGAAAAGTTTGGTAGATAAATTCTTGGAGATAAAATGAAAAAAAAATCTGGAAGATGCTACAAAAACTATCTTCTTTATTAAACCAATATCTGTTTATTTGATGATATATAAAAATCTGTGCAAAACCTGGGAAAAGAAACAATATATTTTCTAGTACATTGAGAAATCCAGTGGCTTAATAGAAAAGCCCTCAAAAGGGAATATTTTAGCAGAAAAAAAAAAGTGATCACAGGAGTATATTCAAGGAAACATTAGGTAAAAATGATAGGTCACATAAATGAGAAATTAACCCTTTTCATTATAAGCTACTAAGACTTGAAAGTTGTTTATTACAATAGCACAATTTAACTCATCTAGATCTAAGCATTACATAATATGAAAAATAACGAACAGGGGCACCTGGGTAGCTCAGTCAGTTGGTTAAGTGTCCAACTCTTGGTTTGGGCTCAACGTCATGATCTCAATATTGTGAGATCGAGCCCCACGTCAGGTTCTGTGCTGGGCATGGAGCCTGCTTAAGATTATTTCTTTCTTCCTTTACTCCTCTCTGTCTCTCTGAAAACATGCAAACAACAACAGCAACAACAGCAGCAACAACAAGAACAACAACAACAACGACAACAACAAAAGAACAGCAAATATGGCTGGATCATGTTTCTAACAGAGGGGTCCAATGGAACATTCTTTCAAACACAGGACAGCATATTATTTTAAATACAGGTATAAAAAATGTTCTGAATAAAACCAGGGTCGTTACAGCCAGTAACACCCACAATTGTCAAGTGTATTCTTAAGCAAATATTATAACACAGAAGAAAGAAGATTCTCATTAGTGACATTTAGAATTACTTTGAAATTCCTCACATCATTCAATTTTTAAAATATATTTTGATTTTGAGGTGAGGAAAACAAAAATTACAACATAGATGTCATATTTCAAGATACAGAAACATTTTCAAATAAATATATGTGTAGAACCAAAAGGCAATGTGCTATTACTTAATGTAACTACTGTTTTAGAAAAATTTTCCCTAAGCTAAAGCTACATATCTCTTTATTAAATTTCATAGGCATGCATATAGGGAATATTGTGGAATGGATCATAAAAGAAAAAATCAAAATACAGAGAAAAAAGTGTGGTTACATTCAAACCTGTCTGCATGATTAGATATGTTATTTTCACCAATTAAGAATTACCTACATTTATTATTTTCACAAAGCCATCATGTTTGGTATAGCTTTGTAATTTCTAAACTACACCACACCATTAAAAAATGTTTATTTTTCATCTATTTCTTCCAACCTATTCAATATATTCTTGGAACCTACAATTTTATTTATTATATTTTATTTAGTTACTTTGAGAGAGAGAGAGAGAAAGTTTGCTTGTGTGCAAGTGGGGGAGGAACAAAGAGGGAAGGAGAGAGACAATCCCAAGCAGAGGCAAGGCTCAATCTCAGGAATCATGAAATCAAGACCCGAGCCAAAATCAAGAGTCAGATGCTTAACTGACTGAGCCACACAGGCACCCTTTGGAACCTACAATTTTAATTAAAAATTAAATTGCATGTGCATATAAGAGAATTCTGGGCATTAAAAACTAACTACAGCCTTCACAGATTGTGATATATGTAAAGATATTTACAGATATCCCTAAGTGCCTTGAGTACCTGGGTATAAACACTATTTAGAAGATACATCTTTAATGCAACACGTTGATAGGCTGTTAGTATAATAGTCATTTGTTAACTTTTCTCACTGCCTATACCCAAATTTTCTTCCTGGTTTTCAGAAATGCTACATTTCATGAATATCTGCCTTCGAAAATTGAATAAAGGAAGACAGAGTAGGAATTTTCTGTTGGTGTTGAGGCATGGGAACATTACTTAGACTTGGCCAGGTGGATCTCCAGCCGGGATTTTGTTAAACAAGTAATTTTTTTGTTTGATGTCAAAGTAGGGAGATGGCAATATAGATTCTCATTGGTGGTATTATCAGATAATAATGGTGAGGTCCTGGCCAAACTTTTTGGCTGCTTATTGCCCTTTGATTCCTATTCATTGGTGCAGCCTGGTCCAGTTAATCTGTCACTCTTTTTTCTAATAACTAACTCACTCAAATAATACACTACATATTAAAATATGTCTACGAAAAAGTAATGCTAGAGCCATGCACAACAAAAATAAATTCAGCAAGACATAAAAGAATAGCTCTGGAAAGTTCACACAAGCAGAATTCCTTACCTTCACCAAATAGCTCTTATAAAACCTTTGATAACTATAAAAGTGCAGTAAAAGCATATAGTTTCTCTATCACAGTTATAATTATATACCAAGTCACATCCAGTTCCTTCAACACCCAGAGACCTACTATGTAATTCCTTCATGAAGACTGAAAACTCTTAAATTCTTTCAGGATACCAGCACATAATGGAGTTAGACTCTAGCTTGATTTGTTTATTAATAGTTATTTATTATATTAGGTAGTTTAAATTATATGTATTTGTTACAAGGATGCTAGCTGCTGTAACAAACAAATCCCCAAATCTAATATGTTTCAAATATGATAGAAGCTCATTTTTCAGTCATATAAATTCTAAAAATGTGTGTGGCTAATAAGGGTTGATCTATCTTCCAAACAGAGATTTAGGGACCCGGACTCTTTCCTTCTTGGGGCTCTCTTTTTTTTCAACACACAGACTGGAGAAGGAAAAAGACTTATAAATCATTATTGTAAACCCTCTAAGCTCAGGCCTGGAAATGTTACAGCTAAATATTCTACTGGCCAAAGTTCAGCCATATATGACCACACTTGACTTCCAACAAGCAGAGAAATAAAGTTTAGTTGTGTTCCAGAAAGAAGAAAAAATTGATTTGATGAGTAGCCTGCCAGTATACATCACATGAAATTTCTATTTCAGTTATTCACCTTATAGTCTAAATGAGCATCATAAAAATGCAAATCCATGGGGCACATAGGTGGCCCAGTCAATTAAGTATCTGACTTTGGTTCGGGCCATTATCTCGTGGTTCATGGATTTGAGCCCCACATCTTCACCACTGTCAGCTCTGAGCCCACTTTAGATCCTCTGTTCCCCTTTCTCTCTGCCCGTCCCCTGCTTACTCTCTCTGAAAAATGAATAAGCACTTAAAAATATGAAAATCCATACATGTAATTCTCTAAACTTGAGATCTTTACTGTCATTGCATTATCCTCCACATAAAATCTAAATTCATTAACATTATATAGAAAGTACCTTAGGATCAAGTTTTCTTGTAAGTTCTTTAACCTCATTTTCTATGCACATTTAACTTCAGCCATTTTAAACTAGTTAATTAAACAAGTTAATTCACAAATTTGCAATCTACATCTCAAATCTGACCTATTACGTATATTATTTTTATCTGAAATGACTTGACCTTCCACTTCACCTGAGTAACTCCTATTTGTTCTTAATTCCTTAGTTCAGAATCACCTAAACTAGGAAACATGTATGCATTTCATTCCTTTACTCTGTGTTCTCAACTTATGCTTTCAATACACCACATCGTTTTTGAGTATATCCGAGTTTTCTCTTCTTCCTCCCCATTAAAGAAGAGTCTAGGTTTATGTGAATTTACTTTTCCTTGTTCCCCTTGATATAAAATTTCACCAACCAAGAATGAGTTCGCAGGCTTTTATGAATACAATCATAGATATGTTGGGCAAGATTGCTACTGAGGCCCATTTCTTGAGATAAATAAATAAATAAATAAATAAATAAATAAAAGCAAAAGGAATGTGTCGGGCAGGAAAATTACGAGTTAGGCAGATACATCCAAGAATAACAAACGAAAGGAAGATACTCCCATTGCTAAAGTACTAGTGGATGACAGGTAAAAAAACATGTCATGTTACAAATGCAGCAAAGTTCCCAAGTACTAGTAGATGATTGATAGAAAACATGCCACATTGTGAAAGCAGCAAATTTGGAAGGGAAGGCAGGACAAGGTGGAGCGATCACAATAATGAATCTGATGCATGAGGAAAGAGAAACCCTGAAGAGACAAAGGCATGAGAAAAGAAGAGATCATTGTTTCCTGTGTTCTTCAAGAAAGAGAAGGGAGGTAAAAATCAGAATTCATTCTGTATTATGCCCTTTTGGAAGGGAAACCACTCTGCAGCTGATCTACATGGACTTCATTTGGGTTGGATTTGTTCTCCTGTCTCTCCCACTAGACACTAGGGTACTTGAATTCCTAGTGCAGTGCCTATTTGGAACTCAGAAATCTTCACTCAGATTCAAAGTAACCTTCCTTTAAGAACTAATACCATAGATTAAAGAATACAAACATAAACAGAGTAGTCTTAAAGGTAGGTAGAGATAGAGCTAAATGTACAGAGGAAAATATATTATAAAGGCTGGCTACTATGCATGCATTATGTGTGAAGCTTATATTTCCCTTTCCCTATTTTCTCAGAGGAGAGGGAAATTGCACCCTCTATCTAGAAGGGAATTTTGGAAATGAGACCCTATCTCCAGAAGGGTGCATTGGAAGAATAGTATAGTATTCTACCAGAGTAGTATTGGAAAATTATTTCCAGTTCAGCCCTCTCCGCTCTGGCTTGCTCTTCCTTACAGAAGGACTGATACATAATTGTTGAAGTTGAGACAAGGCATGCAGCTTGCATAGCTCAGACATGCTTCAATGATGAGACTGGGAAAATCTGTCTGCAAATAATATGATTTCTTTCAGCTCTTGTTCTCCATGCAGGTAGCGCTGGGGAAGGACAGAAGATTCTAAAATAAATTTCTGCTTTGCATGGGAGTATTAAGGAGAAGATTAAGAAGCTGATTTTTCTTTGGATTCAAGCAAGATTCTCCACTCTAGCTTTAAATGTAAGATAGCTGATCCTTGAGTAGTGTGTGTGTATGTGTGTGTGTGTGTGTGTGTGTGTGTGTGTGTGTGTGTGTAATGTTTAAAAATGGTGAGATGCAATGTATGGTTAATTATCATCCCCAAACTCCCCGATCTCCTCCCCCCTGTCAATTTTTAAGTCCAAACCCAGAATTTTCAATCCATAATTATAATTGGGGAGGCTCTTTCTACTCTCATGTGATTCTAAAGCCTTCCCCCATAATCTGAATCCAATGGAGTTAATTTTATAATATATCTCTGGTTGCCTAACACCTTTCATCTCAGAAACTCAAAATTTGCATAGAGAAAAAGTCTCTTCTGAATGCTAAGCTGACAAAATTGGACATGGCCTGCTAGACTGTGAGAACAATGTACGTGAATTGTAATTCTTGTTCTTGCAGGCAAAGTTTCTCTCTCATGTTCATAGAATCTTTAATAAGAATTTTTACTTGCAGTGTTTTGTTGTAATACATCCTACCATGTTAATTCTAATTCTTAACAACTATTTTATCATAGCACAAGATTAAATTCACATGATAGTGAAGAATAAATATTTTAAAAAATAATTACCATGACAGATTCTGCTTATGAAAGAAGATAGCTGTTTTCCCTGTCTTGGAGACAATGATACTTCCAAATCTCAAGAAGTTAAAGCATTAAATATGTGTCTTTCTTCTCATGTATCACATAGAATGAAATTTGTCCAGCTATTCCTCACTCTCTTTCCAATTTCTGATTTTTCCATCTAAGAATTGGAACAATATCTAGGGTGTGAATTGAAATAAAATTGAAAACGAAACAGGTTCTTTTTCTTCCTATATAGAGGTTCTGAGTTTTATATATACTAAATCTTGTGTAATAATCTTTGCCCTAAACCCAAATCAAGATTCAAAAACTCGACGTTTATTGAGATAACATACTAAATAGTTATGGTGATTAGCTAACAAGGAAATGAAATATATAACAAAATTTATTGATATAAACTTTGACATTTCTGAAAAGTATTATGAGAAAATTACTACCTTGTCATCCATCACATTATCAGAGTTTATCTGAGAATATAGTGATGAAATTATTTGATGTTCATAGGTAATAAAAGCAGAATTTAATATATCCTTTTTAAAAAATAACCCTCCAACATGAGATATTTGCAAATATTCCAAAATTGGTAGAGTCCCTATACTCTCTAATATGTTGGGGTATGTGTCATATAATTATATAATATAATCTAATAAAATATTACTTTCTATTAAATGTAGTTGTTAAAAGTTACCCAGTGCCTCACTGTAGTTGTTCCACTCAATGAAAAAAATATCAAAATATGTTAGAATAACTAAAATTCTCTATTGACTATAGAATTGTTTTAATTTGTTAAAGAGATTAATAACATATATCTATATATATATATATATATATTTTATATATGCATGCATACATTATTGTGATATGCCACATCACATATTAGCTAAAGGAGTCATTATATTTAATGGTATTTGAAATGTATTTTGATGCATCATCCTACCTAAATGCATTCCTTTTTTTATTTTTTTTATTTTTATTTATTTATTATTTGAGAGAGAGAGAGAAAGTGCGAGTGGGGGGGGGGGCAGAGAGAGGGAAAGGATGTTAAGCAGGCCCCATGCCCAGCAGAGAGCATGACACGGAGCCGGATTTTACAATTCTGACATCATGACCTGAGCTTAAATCAAGAGACAGATGCTTAATTGACTGAGCCACCCAGGCTTCCCTACTGTCTCTGTTTTAGAAAGAACTACAGAAGTTTTATATCAACATCCAAGGGACAACAGTACCAATAGCATTAGAATAGAGAAATAATAAAATGCAAAAGTTAATTTAAGAAGAAAGAAAAATGAAAGTACCCTTTATTATTTAACTGTGAAAATACTGCTAATGTAGAATGAGGCTCTTAAATATGAAGTTGAGCACACCCTAGGATGATGTTTGTTCAAAAAAGAATAATGTACAAAATGAAAAGTGTAAAGCTGCCTGATATTCTTAATATGATCTCATATCTGAAAGCTGTACCCCATAGTTGAGAGGAAAGATGAGATTTTGGATTATGTCCAGGATTTTAGAATCAGACAAATGTGAAACTGAATGCAGGCTGTGCCTTATCATGTAGTTTTCATTAATTCAACAAATACTTCCCAAGACCTGCTATATATCACAAACCTGTAACAGAATTCAATAAAATAATTGTGAGCAAATCAAATAAAAAATTCTTGTTATTTATTCTCTCTAAATGTCATGTCCTCATAAATTATTGATTATAAGAATCAAAATTAAAAACTGTAATACCGTGGAATAAAGTAATAAAACAGCTGTAGCTTTCTTATATGACTACTCTATTAACACACACAAAATTTTGCAAGTAGGAATAATGCAACAGAAAAGGATTTCACACATCCTAGACATCAAACACTTACACAGAGTCAGTAAGATTATAAGTAAACTGTGACAGTCTCAGCACTGTTGAAAATGAGCAGTTAAAAGTGAATTTTGTTAAAAAAAATTACATCCTCGAGTCTCACAGTGATTTTGACAGAGAGCAGGAAAATACTGGCTTGATACGTTTGTGAATATATGAATATATGTGTGTATATGTGTATGTGTATATACACAAATGTACAAAGTGGATCCCACTTTTTTTGGGGTGATGTCAAATGGCTGTAAGTAAGCAATTTGAAATTAATCAGAAGCCGCAGAAAATACAAACAACTTGGGGCGCCTGGGTGGCTCAGTCGGTTGGGCGGCCGACTTCAGCTCAGGTCATGATCTCGCTGTCCGTGAGTTTGAGCCCCACGTCAGGCTCTGTGCTGACCGCGCAGAGCCTGGAGCCTGTTTCGGATTCTGTGTCTCCCTCTCTCTCTGACCCTCCCCCGTTCATGCTCTGTCTTTCTCTGTCTCAAAAACAAATAAACGTTAAAAAAAAAAATTAAAAAAAAAAGAAAATACAAACAACATATTAAAAAGGTGCTGTGAAAAACTACTATATCCCTTTATATAGTTAACTCCTTTCTTTACTGCCAAACACTCCTATCACCGAGGAATTGTGTCACTCTAAACTGCCAACATTTTCACCATTTTACCTTCTGTGTATATCTCTAAGATGCTCATTACACCCAATTCACTTTACAAGGTACTCCTTCAATTTCATAAACAGATACCGACTGTGCAAGTTGCTTTCTTTGGAAATTGAGAAAAGACAATTTAATTGATTGAACAAATAATAATCTGGTATATGCAAAGCATATCCACAGATAACCTAAACCAGAATTTAAAATATGTAGGATGTTAGGTATTAAGCAAGTAATTAAAAATGAAGTGCAATGACAATAAAAGAGAAAGAAAGGCAATAAAATGAGGGCATGAACAGAGAGATTTAATCTAGACTAGGCAAAAGGGTTTACCAGAATAAACATAATTAACAATGTAATTAACCATTGGAAGCAGATGGTGGAAGGAAGGATCTTCTGGCAAAAAAGATACGCATGTTCAAAGGCCCCACACAATGAGAAAGCATGACACTATTCAGAATCTGACCCTCTGAGCCAGAAGCACTGACAATGAGCACAAGTGTGTGGACTTGCAGAAAAAGAAATAAACAAGGTTGTTCAGGGCTTTGAAGCCATGCTAAAGATTTTGTTCTTAGAAGCAAAGGAAAGTGATTTAAGGATTCTAAAATTGTATTAATATACTTTTAATTTTAAAATACCATTCTGACAAATGATTTGTAGACATTAATAGTGGATGTGATGGAACCAGTTCAAAGATCATTGCTTCTTAGCTCTTTGAGGGAGAAATGAGTTTGTGAGTTTTGAATTAAAGTGATAAACATGGAGAAGGCTAAGTGTATTTAAAATGCATATAGAAGGTAAACTAGATAGGACATGTTCATGGATTATATAGGGGCCATGAACAAGAAGGCAGTGTTGAGGGTGAATCCTAGGTTTCTGCCCAAGATACTGAAATAAGGGATAAGACCATGGTCTCAACTGGGGAGTGTATTTAGTTTTTAGTCTCATGAGTTTGTATTTAGACACGAGACAGAAACAGTTTCAAATTTAGCTTCAGGAAGCAAACAATGAGATGGAGATTATATGCAGATTTATATCTGGAATGTTCTAAGAAGGAAACAGGCCTAGACACGGGGGGAAATTGGTCTGTGGAAGAGTAATCCCAATGAAGGCTTCAGAACACACCCTGGGGAGCTTGATGCTAGGATAGATCTTCAGAGTTTTCCGTGGAGGGGGGTGGGGGGTGGTGGGCAGGCCTTTATATCATTTCCACAGTCTTCCATGCAATTTTGTTATTTTATCTCCCTTAGCGCTGGCATTTATGTCTTCGTGTTTGTGTGAGTTATTGTGTGGTGATGTTAGCACCATCCCCCAAGATTTTCCCAATGTATTCAATCTTGACTCCTGGGGAGTGCTCCCACATTAATAAATCTTTCCTTATCTGACCTTGTGTCTCACTCACCTTTGATGTCACGCCTTCAGAATATAGTCCTGCGATACTCCTCCGGACCATTGCTGGCACCTATTGTTTAGGGGCTACAGCTTTTTAGGTATATATTCCTCCACATGGCTAATGATGCCACATGACCTTAGTTATTGGCATCTTCTGTATCATATCCAAGCATATCCTAATAGGAAGGAGTGAACATTTTGCTCAGTGTCAGAGATTTCAGGGCAATTTGGGAATTCAAGATTTTCAGATGCATCAGTCTAGATATCATTATCCATATGTCAGGGTCACATTTTTTCCACTCTCAGGCCTTGATGGCATAGCAGGCCAGTGTTGGAAGTTTAACTCCCTTTGATTTCTCTAGATTTTCGATTATGATAAGCCCAAAATCTTGTTTACAACTTCCTTTGTCTTTAAGCCACAAGAAATGATAGCCTCTTTTTTTTTAAGTTTAGTTACTAATTTTGAGAAAGAGAGGGGAGGGGTGGAGCATGAGCTGGGGAGGGGCAGAGAGAGAGAGAGAGAGGAGAGAGAGAATCCCAAGAAGGTAGCAAAGCCCAACGTGATGCTCTCTTCAACCCATGAACTGATACCATGACCTGAGCCAATAAAAAGATGCTTAACTGAGCCATGCAGGAACCCCAAGAAATGATAGCCTCCTTACAAGCTACTGAGAAGGCCTTCTGGCTTCATACTTAGCTTTTCATTGCTGATTAATCACTCTTACCCTTTAATTATCTTTTCCCAAAGCGTCAGAGAGCAGTCAACGCTAGTAACAACTACCAAATTATCTCTCTTTTGTAACTGTTTCATACATCACAGCAGCTAGCAGCTTCTCCTGTATCAAATTATCATCCTAGTTTATCACTAGGGAAAGTTTTAACATTGTCCTACCATCTTATGTCAGATATTATCTGAGCTTGCTTGAGCCAGTGAAGGTATCTTCACTGCCAGCTGGGTAAGGTGAGATCCAGCTGTCTATCTCATTTTAGTAGCTGTTTTTTTGAATCATGCCTGGTATGGATTGCCACAGATTGTGCTCCACGAGAAGCAAGCTCTGGATGGAGAACCACCTGTGGAAGGAAAAGAGAAAAAGCAGTATTGGGCACAGAAAAAAAAATGCCTTGTAATGTAGTCTCAGCAGAAGAATTCAGCGAACCACTCTGAGACTGGTCTAGACACAGTTATCCTCATATAGGGAGAGAGTGTTGGGCAATGTGTCCACATATGGCAAGAGATTTTATGTAAGCTTCCCTGGATAGAGGGAAAGGTCTTGGGAGTAATGACTCTCATCAGCTCATTATAGTCTTTAAAGGACTGACAGCTGAGAGTTGTTTGCTGGTCGTATTTCTGCAAGTGTATAAGTAAGTCTCTCATTCCTAAGGGGGCCATCTGGCTGGGCCTCCAACTGCCCATTACAACAATGAAGCTAAGTTTGATAAGACAAGTGGCTATATGGATCTGGAATATCAGCAGGCAGATTTATGGCGGAGATCAATGTAAGTGAGGTAACTGTACGGGTATCAATGAAGTCACGACCTGTTTAAAACTATCTAGGGAAAAGTAGGAGGAACACAGCTCAGACTGGGTTTCAGGGAGTGAACAAGCTAAGGAGGGTGAATTTACAAAGGAGAGCGAGAGAAGATTCTAAGAAGCTTACAATTATTCAACTTAAATTCAGAGATTTTCTTTCTTAAAATTAGATCTTCATTTTCTTAGTAGTATTGTTCACCTCTTTTGAATTATGTGGGTGGGCTTTTAATAATATGGGACTCACAGAATTTCAGAAACAGAAAAATAAAACATGTTATATTTACTTCAGGAAAAATAAGGTTTTATTTGAAAGAACATGAATAAGTTTAAAAGGTGGAAAGATTCTACAAATAGAGAATTAGTGTAGTGCCTTTCAGTGACCTCGGGCCAGAATTAGCCCAGAAGATATTTATCTATGTGAGACAAACAGAAAAAGAGAATTAATACAAAGTGGATTGTTGCTTCAAATAGTCATTCTTAAAATTATAGGACTTCAAGCCTGACAGACTGCTTTGGAATCCACTTCTCATGTCTTTAGAACAATTGGGTTCAGGTCTAAGGTTGTTCAGAATGAACTAGAATCACCATGATTGCTTCTTCAGATAGATTTAAGTAAAAATGCTAGTGAAGAACTCCAGTTCAAAGTATACAGACTTATTTCACAACCTAATGTAGCTGGTTTTAGAATTAAGGAAGGAATATGCTTACCAGATGAATGGGATAAATATTTGCTGGACAATGTAAAAAGTTTTTCCTAAACCATAATTAAAAACCAAACACACTTGTGTGTTTATCTTACTTCCTAAAATTGTAAGGACAGATGTAGAGACAATATTTTCTATAGTGAATGTTTTCAGGAGTTCAAAAATAAACTAAGGAATAGGTATATATCAATAACACCAACGTAAATTCTCTCTAATCAATAAATAAAGTTAAACATTTTAAATACAATCTTCACATTTGATCTAAATTTCTTAGTTGACACATTTGGAAAACATAGTATTTTGTGTTCAATATTTGTAATGATGTTTTCTAATTTTGAAATGGTAAAAAAAAATTTTGTTTTGTACCTTGGATGTGAGAAGGAAAAGGAGAACATTTTGGAGGTAATTATTTTACCATTTATTCGAATAGCCATTGATAAATATTTCTGCCAATGGAAATACGAAAATAGTCATATATTGAGATTTTTTCATAGATATCAGGTTATTAATATAAGGAGATTATCAGCAACTTAAATTATTTTCCATCTTAAATAAGTTTGCATATTGCTTAAAATATCCAATAGGATATTTGGTAATATAGTCCATAAAATTCTTTAGTACATAGATGAACAGCCAGATTGATGATACATATTTGAATAGAACTTTGGCTAGCAAACATGGTTACATAATCTCCTTTTCACATATTCAGGCTTCATGAGCTGTTGATGAACTAAAATCTTTTGCAGAACTATGACCTCATAGCAACTAAATTTATTGAATGTGTTTTTCTGCTTTATCGACATTATACTTGTTTATATGTTGTTAGTAATTATGTGTTGCTTACAAAGGAGATCACATAGGATATAAATATAGATTTTCATTCAAAATAGATGGATAAAAGCAATATGACTCATATGGAAAAGCAATCTAGACATTACTAAGTCATGAAAATGCTTTTTAAATAAGATTTTTTAAAACCCAAAAATATAAATCAAGAGACATTATTCACTCCTACTTAAACTGCTATTCTGTATAACTGCTGATAAAATGTTAGTTTTAATTATCCTGCAGGAATAAAAATACTGTATTTAAAAGGGAAAAAAAAAAAACCTGCAAAAGGACTGTGTCTCTTGTCCTATTGATTTTTTTTTTTTTCCAAAGGAATAGATGCTTTTGTGACTGCTGGGCTGAGTCTAAAAGTAGATCTAAAAATAGTATGAAATTCCACTGCTCGTTTTAATGAAATCAGAGTTTTGGTTTTAATACCTTCAAGTTATAAAGACATGCTGTTAAATAAATTATAGCATGTTTAAAATTTATGTTTATTTTTCCTATTATGAATTAACTGAGGAGTTATAAGCTGCTGGGGTGGGAGGCAGAGATATAAAAATTAGCACCAACTAAAACTAAATGTGTTTAACTGTTTGATAATGTGAATTCATTGAAATTCACTTTTTATCTTGACAGATAAGTGGTATCAATAAATAGTATATCTTTGATACAATTTAATTTTCATGAGACCTGCATGAACATACAATTCTAGTGACTATATTTCCCCTTTTCACTATTAGTTACATAGCAGCCAATTCTCTTTTACTATTTTATATGAGGTGGAACGGAGGGTTCTACGTACTCTACTAGTTTAATAAAAGCTGTTTAAATTTTACAGAGTCTTAGATGGAAATATATTTCTTAGAAGTCAGCAAGAATGTGACCAGACAGACATTGGCTCCTTGAGAACATATCTTACATAATTTATTTAACAATACCAAGCATGGTATGTGACAAAAAGTTGGTGTTTAATAAATATTTGTATATTGGATTTTAATGGTCAGGAAATTATATAACAGAGCTGTAAAACTGACATTTGTCAATCGACCCTCTGACCATCTGACCTGGATAAAAACATTGTCCTTGTCTCCAAAATGGTAATGAATCCCCAGCCCCAGTAGTATATTTTCTACCTAACTAAAAAATTCTTTAGTGTTGTGGACAATTCAGCCAGCAGCAGCAGCAAACTGTCCTTGTAACCTGTGAAGATAAAATCTATTTTTTTCTGATCCCCTAATCCCCCGATTTAAGGGGGCTTACAGAATGAAATAATTACTGAAATTTGAAGTTGTTGACACTTTTTCCCTAGTCCCTCATAAAGTGCCTCATCTCTCAGTACAACAGTATCAGTGGTGCTCATGGGTGATAACAAAGAAACAAACGTGCAAGTCAAACAAAAATACTATACAGGTGCTTCAAGAAAATTATTGATACACATATGCTATAAACTCAGAGATATTTTATGTAAAGTATGAAAGATAAAATGGAGAATCTCACCTAAATGTTAATTAGTGCTAGAAAACTGTATGACAATTGAAATAAGGTTGTGTTGTTGTCTTAATCAAAATATTTAACAACTCAGTAATAACAGGCATGTGGAAAGATTAGGAAGACAGTATCTGGGACAGAGAAAGAAAATAAGATCATATTTAAGGATTAATCATTATGAATCTGATACACTAGCTGTTTTGACATATATGACCTCATCCCCACAGCTAATAGTGTCAGAATCCTTATTGATATCCTTATTCGAGATTGAAAAAATATATTTCACAGATACTATTTGCTGAAGGTCATATGGATAGTGAATGATAGAGTCAATGATTTTAATTAAGGTTCATCCTTCAAACTCTAAATTATAACTCAATATCATTAAGATAAAAATAATGAACATTTAAACCGTATAGGCCAAAGAAGAGAGGTGGAGAAAATATTAAAATATTTCTGGAATGTAAGTTGCATGTAATGTAAACTGCACACACACACTTACCGTTTTGGGGGCTCTTCATTCCTCGTGTAGATCTGGCATTCCATCTGACGCCCTACTCCTCACACCTGAAGGAATTCATTTAGTATTTATTGTACTGAAGTTCTGATAATTTTTTTAACTTGTATATGCCGAGAAAACTTCCTTATTTCACTTTTGTTCTTCTTTGATGGTTTGTGCTCTTTGATATAACTATACATAATTTGAGGTTATTGTAGATTCACATGCAATTATAAGAAATAATACAATGAGATCCTGTGTATCCTGTATCCAGATTTCCCCAGTGATGACATTTTGCAGAACTATAATACATCACATCCAGGAACTTGACACTATTAAAATCCACTGATCTTACTTAGTATTTTTTCCCAGTTTTATGTAACTCCATTTAAGCATATGTGTATTTAGCTCTTTGCTGTTTATTACATTTGTAGGCTGTGTATCTACCATCACAGGCAAAATAGATAACCATTCCATCACTGTAAGGAATGGTCAAGTTGCGCGTTTCGTTATTTTTACAATTTAGTTTTCAGGTTTATTGTGATATAATTGACATAAAACCTTGTATACATTTAAGGTGTATATTGCAATGATTTGATATATGTATATGCTGTGAAATATTTACCAGAATAAGGTTAGTAATCAAATCTTTCACTTCTTGTGATACCATTGTGGTGGTGATATGCTGAGAACATTAAAGCTCCAGTCTCATGGCAGCTTTCAATTATACAATATGATATAGTTTACTATAGTCACTATGTTGTACACCAGATCCCCGGAACTTACTCATCTTATAACCGAAACTTTCTATTATTTGACCAATATATCCCCATTTCCCCAAACCTAAAGCCCTGGCAACCGTCAAGCTAGTCTCTATAATTTGATGTTTTTAGATTCCGCATAGAAATGATATCTTATATTATTTATCTTTGTCTGACTTATTTCAATCAGTATAATGCCATCAAGGTCCATTCATGGTATTGCAAATGGCCAGACATCTTTTTTTATGTCTGCATACACACACACACACACACACACACACACACACACACACACACACACATACACACACCGCCTTTATCCATTCATCTGTTGATGGGCATTTAGGTTGTTTCCATGTATTAGTCATTGTGTATGACACAGATATCCAACAGTGATTTCATCTCCTACAGATATATACCCAGGAGTGGAATTGCTGTACCAAATAGTGGTTCTATTTCTAGTTTTTTCAGGAAACGCCGTACTATTTTCCATAGTGGCTGTACTCAAAATGGTACCTTTACCTTTGCCACTTTTTAAAGTTCATGGTTTTCAGTGTCAACTGTTTTGTAATTTTTATTTCTATTGTCAAGTATTATTCAGAAACCTGATGGAAGTATAGGCTATTACTCATATTTATGCTCTTTCTGTTGTTCCTTATTTTTTCCTGAGTTTATCTTTAATCATTTTGTTTCTGATTGAAGAACTTAACTTAGACATTCTTTAACAGTAGTCTACTGAAGACAAATTCTTTTGGCTTGTCTTTATCAGGAGAATGTCTGTATTTATCATTTCAGAGACCTGATAGTCAAGCAGACAACAGCGACACAAATTTGAAAATAGAACCCTATCCCACAACCTGCAGAAACCAGCATAGGAAGCCAACCCACCATCTGCCACAACCAGTCTAGGAAGCCAACCCACTCCTCTGTAGCAGTCAGCCCCAAACAGTCAGGGCTTTGTCAATAAGTGAGTGTATATTTTTGTCCCTGATTCCAATGAATAACAAGGTGGTGGAAGCCAAATCTAGTTCCCCTAACTAATCCCTTAGGATGCCTTTCTATGAATTGGCTTCCTTCCAGCTTCTTCATTTAAGCTGAAATGAAGGTTTAACAGATTTCTCATCAGAAACAAAGCAAAGACAGTAGACCAATACTATTAAAGATCTGAAAGAAAAAACAAAAAGCAGAGGTTTAAATTCAGCTAAAATAACTTACAAAATAAACATAGACTAGATGAAATAAATTGCAAACACACAAATCATTATATTTGATTTTATATATCAAATAAGTGGTATCAGATAAGTGGTATCAATAAATAGTATATCTTTGATACAATTTAATTTTCATGAGACCTGCATGAACATACAATTCTAGTGACTATATTTCCCCTTTTCACTATTAGTTATATAGCAGCCAATTTTATTGGCTTTTATTCATTATAATTGTTTTATTCATTATAATTGTTGTCCATTTCCTCTGTTTACCTTGGAGTCTCTGCAAAATTTAAGTGATGGTGTCTGACTCCCTTGCTACAGTAGGCACTTCAGCAAATAGCCTTTGCTTGGTCTCCTTTACTTAAACACCTTCATTTCTGAAAAGTAGCCCTGGCAGTAACCTCAAATTAGCAGTTGGCAGTTATTTTCTTTCAGAATTGAAAGGTATTGTCACTTTCTCCATGCTGTAATTTGAATTTGTGTTCTCCTATAGGTAGTGCATTAATTCTGTCTGGCTGCTTTCAAGATTATATTTTTCTTTAGCTTTCAGAAGTCTACTTTTCGGTGTCTTAGTATAGATTTATTTGGATTTATTCTATTTGTGTTCTCTCAGTTTCTTGAATCTGTAGGTTTATATATTTCACCAAATGTGGGAAGTTCAGCCCTTATTTCAGCCATTCTACTTCCTCTCCCTCTGGGACTCTCATAGTTTAGATGATGATACATTTCATTGTCCTATAAGCCCTAGAGAATCTATTTTTTAAAAATTCTATATTCTCTCTGATGTTGCAATTTGGTAAATTCTACTGGTCTGTCCTCAAGTTCACTAATTATATGTCGTATGTTTACACTACTGTCACATTCACCCAGGGAGTTGCTTCAGTGTTTTTTTTTAAGTTCTATTTTTTCCATTTTATTCTTGTAATTTCTATGTCTTAGCTGAGATTTGAAATTTTTATTTTTTTCCAAGAAATTGGTAATTTATTCTTGAAACATTTTTATGATGGCTGATTTAAAGCCTTATTAGGTCATTCCACTGTGTGATTCTTCTCAGTGTTGATGTCAGTTATTTGTCTTTTCTCATTCCGTGTGATTTTTTTCTATCTTCTGGAGTAACAGGTGATTTAAAAAAAAAAAAATTTGTCCTGGATATTCTATTAGGAGACTTTGAATCTTATTTAAATCTTCTATTCAGCAGTCAGTCACTCTGTTTAGGTTTAACACATGGGTCCCGGTCTATTTTTATGTGGTTTTAATGACAGTTCAATTTTCAGAGCCTTCACAGTGCTATTTTGGTTGACTTGTTATCTTTGGGCTATTCCCTGATGGAGCTACTTGAGGAAATAATAGAAATTTCTCAAACTGCGCTTCTAGATAAGAAAATGTCTCTGAGCTATAAAGATGATGTCTGTTTTCATCTTTAGGCAGTTGTGACAGGATCTTCTTGTCAGAGCCACCTTGTGGCTTAGTGTCTCAATGGGTGAAATGGGGTCTTTAGTCCACAGGGATGAAGTACATTTTGGGTTAGGCTGCATATGGTGGTAAGATCCCCCTTCTTTGTGTATTCTGGCCACATGATGCCTCTATGCTGAGCTGGGAGATACCTTAAAGCCATGGAGATAAAGATGCTTCCCAGACTGGATACTAGTTCTGGTATGATTCTCCTTGCCAGTGTCTTCCAGCTGCCTAGTATCTTAAGGTGAAGGAAGGGACCATCAGGCCCAGAAGGGAAACACTACTCTTTTTTCGACCATTTATATATAGTTAGTGAGATTCCCAATTAACCCCCTCCCAAAATTTCTTGTTTCACCTGGTGTTGTTGCCAGAATTCCTGTGTATCCTGAGAGGAATAAACCAACCTGGGCTGCCTTTAATTCAGCAGGTGGTTGGAAGATGCATTTCCCTAAGAAGCATACCTGGGCTGACTTCTGTTATTGTTTTGGGGCTTGCAGAACTCCCCACTGTAATGCAGTATCTCTAGTCTGAGATCCAGAAGCAAATGTTCTTTTCCATCTTTCACAGTCCTACTTGGTTGTCTTTGTATTATTTCCAGGGCTTATATTGTACTTAGTGGGGAGGACTAGGGAGAGCATTTATTTCATCTAGTCTATGTTTATTTTGTAAGTTATTTTAGCTGAATTTAAACCTCTGCTTTTTGTTTTTTCTTTCAGATCTTTAATAATATTGGTCTACTGTCTTTGCTTTGTTTCTGATGAGAAATCTGTTAAACCTTAACCGTTTTTCTTTATGTGCCATGCATTCATTTACTCTTTCTGTTCTTTTTTAAAAAAAAGTTAATCTTTATTTTTGAAAGAGACAGAGACAGACAGAGACAGAGAGAGACAGAGAGAGACAGAGACAGAGAGAGACAGAGACAGAGAGAGACGGAGACAGAGAGAGAGGGAGACAGAGAGAGAGAGAGACAGAGAGAGACAGAGAGAGACAGAGAGAGACGGAGACAGAGAGAGACAGAGAGAGACAGAGACAGAGACAGAGAGAGAGACAGAGACAGAGACAGAGAGACAGAGAGAGAGAGACAGAGACAGAGACAGAGAGACAGAGAGAGAGACAGAGACAGAGAGACAGAGAGAGAGAGACAGAGACAGAGAGAGAGAGAGAGACAGAGAGACAGAGACAGACAGAGAGAGAGACAGAGAGAGAGACAGAGAGACAGAGAGAGAGACAGAGAGAGACAGACAGAGACAGAGAGAGACAGAGAGAGACAGAGAGAGACAGAGAGAGACAGAGAGAGACAGAGAGAGACAGAGACAGAGAGAGAGACAGAGACAGACAGAGACAGAGACAGAGACAGAGACAGAGACAGAGACAGACAGAGACAGAGACAGAGACAGACAGAGACAGACAGAGAGAGTTTGAGCAGTGAGGAACACAGACAGAGGGAGACAGAATCTGAAGCAGGCTCCAGGCTCTGAGCTGTCAGCGCAGAGCCCGACGTGAGGCTCAAACTCATGAACCGTGAGTTCATAACCTGAGCCAAAGTCAAATGCTTAACCAACTGAGCCACCCAGGTTCCCCAATCTTAATATTTCTCTTTATTTTTGAAGCAAATTGTTTATGGTATAATTTTGACATAGTTTTCTTTATGGTTATTCTGTTTAAGTTTGTTGACATTCTCTTTTTTTTTTTAATGTTTATTTATTTATTTTTGAGAGTGATATAGAGAGCAAGCAGAGGAGGGTCAGAGAGAGACAGGGAGACAGAAGCCCAAACAAGCTCCTCACTGTCAGCATAGAGTCCAATGGGGGGGCTCAAACCCCAAACTGTGAGACCATGACCTGAGGGGAAACCAAGAGTCAGACACTTAAATTACTGAGCCACGCAGGCGCCCTATGTTTGTTGATATTTTTGAATTTGAGTTCTTAGTTTTCATCATACCTGGAAAATATTCACCTAGTTTTTCAAATATTTTCTATTGTTTCCTTCAGTTACTCCATTTATACTAATATTAAGTTATTTGAAGTGGTCTTCTGAGCTCGCTGATGTTTTGTTTGAATTTTGTTAATTTTGTCTCTGTATGTTTAATTTTAGATACTTTCTTTGACTATGTGTTGAGGATTCCTATACATTATAAGATATTTGACAATATCCCTGATCTTTATTCACTACATGCTAAGAACATTTTTTAAGTTGTAATAACCAAAAATATCTCCAGACATTGCCAAATACCAATGAAGAGTTGGGGGGGGCGGGCAGAATCACTCCCATTCAGAACCACTTCTCTAGCCCTCAGAATTGGATCATTTTATATCTTCCCAGTTTCTGTTTAACATGCCCATCTTCTACTCTGGATTGCATCCATGCTGACTTAGTTAAAGCTTCATTCTCTTAGAAGTATTGCATATGTAAGGAAACTTTCATCTGTCTTCTCCTCAATGACTTTTACTTATTAGAGACTTGTTCTATAAATACAATTTATAATTCAGACAAATGCCTGTGGGAAACCCATAAACCCTAAGAATTGTAACCATTTTAGCATCAGTACCCTTGAATTCTTATCAACATTTCCTATGTGCAGTCATACTACCACTCTATGTTTATGATCCATTTGCCTGTGCTGTACTTTATAGACCACCCCCAGGCCTGAACTGGGGTGAATATTAAGGTTTCCTTGGGTACATCTCTCAAGAAGCTCTACCTTCTTTTTCCAATATGTTAAAGGAGTTACTTTATAGATTGTTCCAGTTTTACATTTTTTAATCATATGAAAATAGGTTTGACATCAGATACCCTTATTGTGATTGCAATTAGAAATCACTCCAGAGGCACATGGATGGCTCAGTTGGTTGAGTGGCCGACTTTGGCTCAGGTCATGATCTCACGGTCCATGAGTTCGAGCCCCGTGTTGGGCTCTGTGCTGGCAGCTGGGAGCCTAGAGCCTGCTTTGGGTTCTGTGTCTCCCTCTCTCTCTGCTCCTCCCTCTTGTGCTCTATCTCTCTCTGTCTCTCAAAAATAAATAAATCTTTAAAAAGAAAGAAAAAAAAAAAGAAATCACTCCAAAGGGAAATATTTAAGGATATATATATATATATCCTTATATATATATGTGTGTGTGTGTGTATACATAACAATCAGATTATGTTAGCTATATCAAAACATGTTATCTAGAAAATTAAGATCTTTAAAAATATCTTAATTGCAGACAGAACAGAATCAGATGTCAAAATATCCAACTGTTTTAATGTTCAGTTTTTATCAACAATGACTATATCTTTCAAACATTTAATTCAGTAACAGACTATTTAAATTTTATACTAAACTAAAAGTCTACTTTTGTAAATTGGTATCTTAAATCTCTGAATTTACTATATTCTTTAAATTTTCCCTTTTAGTCATTTACAAAGTATCTTATATATGAATTTGGTGTCCTTCCTAGTTGTTAATTCAGATTTTGGTTTTCACTCAAACTACCCATTCATGTCTCTGTTTCCGTGTTGTGAGCTATCTATGCACTGGGTACAAAACTTTTTGTTGGTAACCTAAAGCCTAAAACATGGATATGTATAAATTTCAAATGACTTTTGAGCGGGCAGATGAAGATTAAAGTATCAGTTGTGATCTCACTTCTATATGGAAACTTTAATTTAAAAAAATAATAAAATCTCCTTGATACAGAGAACAAATTGATAGTTTCCAGAGATCAAGGGTGAAGGGTAAGTGAAATGGGTAAAAGGGGTCCACTAGACATATCTCCAGAGTCAATGGAAACAAGACCTAAAATGAACTATTTGGACTTCCTCAAGATAAATGCTTCTGAACAGTGAAGGAAACAATTACAAAACTAAAAGGCAATCAATGGAATCAGAAAATTACCTGATAAGTTCTTTATGGATTTTGGATATTAACCCTTATCGAACTCAATGTCCAAAATGTAGATAATCTAGTTAAGAAATAGGCAGAAGACATGAATAGACATTTCTTCCAAAGAAAACATCCAGATGACAGACACATGAAAAGATGCTCATCAGTCATCATCAGGAAATACAAATCAAAAACATAATAAGATACCACCTCACACCTGTCAGAATGGCAAAAATTAACAACTCAGGCAACAACAGGTATTGGTGAGGATGTGAAGAAAGGGGAACTCTCTTGTACTGTTGGTGGGAATGCAAACTGGTGAAGCCACTCTGGAAAACAGTATGGAGTTTTCTCAAAAAGTTAAAAATAGAACTACTCTATGATCCAGCAATTGTACTACAAAAATAAAAAAAAAAATATTGATTTGAAGGGGCACATGCACCCTGATATTTATATAAACATTATTAACAATAGCCAAATTATGGATAGAGCCCAAGTTCCCATCAACTGCTGAATAGATAAAGAAGATGTGGTCTATCTATCATCTATCTATAATGAAATAATACTCAGCCATCAAAAAGAATGAAATCTTGACATTTGCAACAATATGGTTGGAGCTATAGTGTATTCTTTTAAGCAAAACAAGTCAAGTCAAAGAAAGACAAATACCATAGCATTTAACTCATGTGTAATTTCAGAAACAAAACAGTGAACATATGAGAAGGGTTAAAAAAAAAAAAAGAGGGCAAACCGTAAGAGATTCCAAACTATAGAGAAACAAACTGAGGCTTACTGGAGGATAGGGGGGCTGGGGTAAATGGGTGATAAGCATTAAGGACGGCACTTGTTGTGATGAGTAAGCACTGGGTGTTATATATAAGTGATAGATCACTAAATTCTCCTGAAACCAATATTATAGTATATGTTAGCTAGACTTTAAATAAAAAGTTAAAAAAAATGATTAGAACAAAAAATGTAATTGCTTGATTTGGATGATATACATGAAAGTTGTTAAGAGACTAAATACCAAGATTTCCCATCACAAGGAGAGCTTTTTAATTTTTTTCCCTTTTTTTCTTCTTTCTATTAAATTGAATCCATATGAGATGATGAATATTGGCTGATCCTACTGTAGTAGTCATCTCACAATATATATAAATTAATCCATTATGCTGTATACCTTATCTTTATACAGTGATGTATATCAATTATTTCTCAATAAAATTTGGGGGGGGAGGAAGAGGTAAAAGTCAACATTTCCAGTTATAAAATAAGTACAGGGATCTAATGTACAGCATGGTGACTAAAGATAATAATACTGTATTCCATATTTGAAAGTTATGAGAGAAGATCTTAAAAGCTCACATTACAAGAAATTTTTTCACTATGGAATTTTTAACTATATATGGTGATAGTTGTTAACTACATTTACTGTTATTCTCATTTCACAGTTTATACAAAGATGATATGATTATGTTTGACATCTGAAACTAATATGTGTTAATTTACTACAATAAAAATTGATAAAAAATACATTCAACTTAAGAATGTAGAAACATAGAAAAACATGTACCATAAAAGTTAAAAAAATGAGAATATATTTCACAGTTTAATTTAATTTGTAACAACTACTCTTTTTCCTTACGTTCCATAGGTCTTCATCTTTTGTTTACAAAAATCTATGGGATAATTATATTTAGTCTCAATAGAGAATTAATATAGTTATTAATATAGGTATTTAAGACATATTAGTTTTCAACCTGGGCTTAGTATCAGTTGTGGAATGAATAAAAAGAAAAATTGATAACAATAAATTAGATTATTATATCTAAAAGAACAGAGTAAATGTAATGAAGTGGAATGTTTTTTTTATTTTATTAAAATTTTAATGCTTATTTTTGATAGAGAGACAGAGAGACAGAGAGAGAGAGAGAGAGAGAGAGAGTGCAAGGAGGGGAGAGCAGAGACAGAGAAACACAGACTCTGAGCTGTCAGCACAGAGTCCGATGCAGGGCTCGAACCCATGGACCACGAGATTATGACCTGAGCTGAAGTTGGACACTTTACCGACTGAGCCACCCAGGCATCCTGGGGATGTTTTCATAATTACATAATATCTTTTAATCAGGCAATGTGTTATTTATTTTGACATAGGCTGTCACTTTTTGCTTTGGGCTTTTTTTTTTCTTTTTGGTAAATTGAACTATAGTTGACACACACTTTTACTTTAGTTTCAGATGTACAGCATAGTAATTCAACAAATCTATACTTTATGCTTACCACAAGTGTAGTTTATATCTGTGATCCTACAAATGCTATTACAAGACCATCCCCTGTGCTGTGCCTTTTATTTGTGTGACTTATTCCATAACTGGAAGCCTGTATCTCTCCCTCTCCTCTGGCAGCCACCAGTTTGTTTTCTGTATTTGAGTCTGTTTCTGCTTTTTGTTTATTTGTTCATTCATTTATTTGTTTTTAGATTCCACACAGAAGTGAAATCACATGGTATTTGTCTTTTACTGTTTGACTTCTTTCACTTAACATAATCCCTTTAGGTCCATTTATGTTGTCAGACATGGCAAAATATCATCCTTTTTTATAGCTGAGTAATATTCTTTTGTGTGTGTGTGTGTGTGTGTGTGTGTGTGTGTGTGTTGCATGTGTGTGTTTGTGCACATGTGTATGTGCATCAATCACATATTCTTTATCCATTCATCTAACGACACAGGTTGCTTCTGTATCTAGCTATTTTAAATAATGCTGCATTAAACATAAGGGTTCATATCTTTTTGAATTTGTGTTTCATTTTCTTTGGGTAAATACTTAGTAGTGGAAATTACTGGATCATATGGATCATATGGTATTTCTAATTTTTAATTTTTTGAGGAAATTACATATTGTTTTCCACAGTGGCTGCACCAATTTACATTCCCACCAATATTGCGTAAGGGTTCCTTTTTCTCCACATCCCCACAAACACTGGTTACCTCTTATCTTTTAGATAATAGCCATTCTGACATGTGTAAGGTGATATCTCACTGTTGTTTTGATTTTAATTTCCTTGATATCAGTGATGTTGAGCATCTTTCCATGTTTCTTTTTGCCATCTGTATGTCTTTTTGGGACAGTGTGTATTCATATCCTCTCCTCCCAAAAGTTCATAACTTGATGTTGGTTCTTGAAAACAATTATGTCAGATATTTAGTCGTCTTAAAATACATATTTTTGTGATCTTTCTTTAAAAACTATTAAGGAGTTTTTGTAAGAAAAATTAGCTATAAAGGAACAAATATCTTTACAGTACTTTTAAGACCCATAGCAAATCATACCTACTGTACTTCTAGGCCAGAAGCATATATATTTGAAAGTTTTGTACATGGAAATGCTTACCTAAGGATTCTGTAAATGAATACATTATTATTTGTTATTTAACCCATATTGATCGGTATCCTTTATGGGCCAGGCATTGTACAAGGTATGGAGAAATATTGCTGGTAAGATAAAAATCTCTGTTCTGGTGAGGCATATGGTTAAAAGGCTGGTAAAGAGCAAAGCATAAGTAAAATAGTTGATAAAAGAGACTTAAATAGAGATACAAAAATACAGAGTGTGTTAACCTAATTTTTATAGTCACAGGAAATCTTTATTAGAGGTGAACCTCAACCTAACATCTGAAGAATGAGTAGTTATTATATGTTTATGGAGTGAGTAAAAGAGTTTCAGGAAAGAGGAGGAGGAATGCGTGAAGATTCAGCAGAATAGTGGATATGAAGGGAATATGTGTACTTGTAAAATATAGTGGATATTAAAGGAGAAAGTAGAGAATGGTATTTAAAATTGCAAGAGTCCTACGTGGGAGAACTAACAGGAAAATAGACACAATAAGAAACCATTTCCATCACATTTGAATCGAGTCTTTTGTTCCCATTATAAAAGTAGTAAAAACAGGGGCGCCTGGGTGGTGCAGTCGGTTAAGCGTCCGACTTCAGCCAGGTCACGATCTCGCGGTCCGTGAGTTCGAGCCCCGCGTCAGGCTCTGGGCTGATGGCTCGGAGCCTGGAGCCTGTTTCCTATTCTGTGTCTTCTTCTCTCTCTGCCCCTCCCCCGTTCATGCTCTGTCTCTCTCTGTCCCAAAAATAAATTAAAAAACGTTGAAAAAATTTTTTTTAAAAAAATAATAAAAGTAGTAAAAACAACTCAAAAATCAAAACGAGAAGAAATGTTTTATAGTGAAGTACTAAAAGTAAGTTTGAACTGTATTTACTCCATTTGAGACTTTTTATAGAGCGGTTTTACGTTTATGAAAAAATTGAGAGGATGATATAGAGCTTTCCCACATGCCCCCTGCCGACACACATACACGGATCCCCCCATTGTCAACATCAATTTTTACCAAGTATGAACCTGCGTTAATACATCCAAGTTGCCCAATGTCTATAATTTACCTTAGGGCTGTTCACTTTGGGTTTTATGTATTCTATGGTTTTAGAGAAATGTACAATGAAATATATACATAATTTTACTGTCATAGAGTATTTTCACTGCTCTAAAAATACTCTGTGATCTGCCTATTCATGTCTCCCCCTTCTTCACACCTGGAAAATATTGATCTTTTTATGGTCTCCATAGTTCTACCATTTCCAGAACATCATAGAGTTGGAACTCTACAATCTGTAGCCTTTTCTAATTGGCTTCTTTCATTTAGCAATACTTTTAAGATTCTCATGTCATTTCAAGGCTAGAAATTCATTTGTGTGTGTGTGTGTGTGTGTGTGTGTGTGTGTGTCTGTGTGTGTGTGCGCGCGCACTGAGTAATAGTCCATTTTTGGATGGATTACAGTTCATTTACCTCCTGAACCACTTCTTGATTGCTTCACAGTTTTGACAAGTTATAAATAACACTACTATGAACATCCACGCGCAGGTTTTGTATGGATATGAATTTTCAACTCCTTTTAGTAAATGCCAAGGACCGGGATTGCTGGATTATATGTAAAAGTATGTTTAGCTTTGAAAGAAACTACCAAACTGTCATACAAAGCGATGAGCCATCTTACATTTCCACCAGCAATAAGTTTTCCTGTTGTTCCACGTGCTCGTCAGCATTTGATATTTGTGGTTTGGGGTTTTAGTCATTCTAATAGTTGTGTCATTTTATCTTATAATTGTAATTTGCACCATCAGCTAATACATGATGTGAAACATGTTTTCATATTCTTATTTGCCAACCACATGTCTTTTTTCGATGAGGTGTCTGTTAAAGTCCTTATCCTGTTTTTTAATTAGGCTGATTTTTACTGATGAGTTTTCAGAGATCTTTGCATATTTTGGGTAACAGTACTTTATTAGGTGTTTGTTTTGCAAATATTTTCTTCTACTCATGGGCTTGTATTCTCATTATGCTGATAACGTATTTTTAAAGAAATTCAGTTTGCCATTATTTCCTTTATGGGTTTTAGTTTTACTGTATGCCTAAAAGTGCATCATGGTACTCAAGATTGTTTTCTCCAATGTTATTATTTAGAAGTTAATATTATAGTTTTGAAACTTATACGTGAATCTAAAATCCATTTTGAGCATTCTGAGTTAAGTTTCATGAAATGGGTAAGATCTATCTATAGACCCTTGTTTGTTTGTTTTTTTGTTTTTGTTTTTTGTTTGGCTGGTTTTTTTGGCATGCGAATATCCAGTTGTTTTGGCACCATTTGTTGAGAAGACTATTTTGCTCTATAGTACTGCCTTTGCTCCTTTGTCAAAGATCAGTTGACGGTGTGGATTCAATTCTAGAATCTCTATTGTTTCGTTGTGCTATTTGTATATTCTTACACCAGTACCACACTGTCTTGCTTACTATAGTATCTTTGGAGTAAGACTTGAAGTCCTGTAGTGTCAGTCCTTTATTCTTCTTCAACAGTGTGCTGGCTATACTGGGACTCTTTTTTTTTTTTTTTTTTTTTTTTTTCAACGTTTTTTATTTTTATTTTTGGGACAGAGAGAGACAGAGCATGAACGGGGGAGGGGCAGAGAGAGAGGGAGACACAGAATCGGAAACAGGCTCCAGGCTCCGAGCTATCAGCCCAGAGCCTGACGCGGGGCTCGAACTCAGGGACCGCGAGATCGTGACCTGGCTGAAGTCGGATGCTTAACCGACTGCGCCACCCAGGCGCCCCTATACTGGGACTCTTGCCTTACCACATAAACTTTAGAAATCAAGTTTCTCAATATCTCATAAAATTATTTTCTTGGATTTTAATTGGGATTACATTGAATCTATAGATAAAATTGGGGGAAAGTAACAGTATTGAGAATTTTTTAAAATTTTCTTTATGTTTATTTTATTTTTGAGAGAGAGAGAGAGAGAGAGAGAGAACATGAGCAGGGGAGGAGTAGAGAGAGAGGGAGGCACAGGATCCGAAGTGGGCTGCAGGCTCTGAGCTGTCAGCACAGAGCCTGACGCAGGGCTTGAACTCACAAACCGTGAGATAATGACCTGAGCTGAAGTCGCGCTCAACCAAATGAGCCACCCAGGCACCCTAGTATTGACCCCTTCTATGCATAAGCATGGAATATCCATTTATCTAGTTCTCTTTCTTTTTCAGTTCATCAGAGTTTTGTAGCTTTCCTTATACAGATCCTGTATAGATTTTGTTAGATTTAAAGCTAAGAATTTAATATTTTTTTTTAATTTTTAATGTTTTTAAATTTATTTTTGAGTGAGAAAGAGAGAGAGAGAGAGAGAGAGAGAGAGAGAATGAGAAGGGGAAGACCAGAGAGAGAGGGAGACAGAATTCATGAAGCAGGCTCCAGGCTCTGAGCTGTCATCATAGAGCCCAATGCGGGGCTCGAACCTGTGAACCACAGATCATGACCTGAGCTGAAGTCGGATGAAGTCCGATGCTTAACTGACTGAGCCACTCGGACACCCCAGTATTTATGTATGTATGTATGTATGTATGTATGTATGTATGTATTTATTTATTTATTTTTGCATGCTAATATAAATCATATTGTTTTTTATTTCAATTTCTACTTGTTTATTACTGGTGTTTGGGGAAAAATTTAGTTTTATATATTAACCTTGCATTCAGCAATCATGTATTGTCTTCTAAATTTGAGGGTTTTTTGTTTGTTTTTATTTTGAACTTCTTGTAGAGACAGTCATATCATCTGCAAAAGAAGTTTTCTTTCTGCCTTTCCTGTCTATATATCTTTTTCTCCCACTCCTCCTTTTCTTTTTTTTAAAACATCCTGTATTAGCAAGGATTTCCAGTATAATGTTGAATAGGAGTCATGAGAGAGGATATCCTTGCCTTATACTTAATATTAATAGTAAAGCTTTAAGTTTCTTACCATCAATTTAATATTAACTGTAGGTTTTTTGTAGATACACTTATCAAATTGAGAAAATTCCCTTCTATTTCTAGTTAACTGAAAGTTTATCATGAATAGGGCTTGGATTTTGTCTTGTTTTTTTTTCCTACATTTATTAATATGATCGTGTAATTTTTCTTTTTAGTTTGTTGGTATGATAGATTATATTAATTGATTTTTGAGTATTTAACCATCCTTACATACTTGGGATAAATCTGACTTGGTTACATAATATAATTCTTAATGTACTTTTCTTTTGATTTGCTAATATTTTGTTGAGTCAAATTTTGTTTTAATAGACAAATACTGTTTTCTGGTTGAGTGGGCTACATAATTAATAACCATAAATTTAAAAAAATCTCCATTATATCATTACTTAACAAAGATGATTAGTATTAACATTTTGTTCTCAATGAGGTTAAAATGATTACATAAATTGTCATAAAAATTCTCAGGTCTTATAGAGTTAAATAAAAGCAGTCAAGTTGTCATCAATTTAAATCATGTTTAAATTTCTCATAATAGCTACCACTCTGAAATGATAAATATTCATCACATGTGATCTTGAGAATATGATTATGACAGTGTGGTTATATTTTGAATTTTCTTCTTTGGGAAGAAACACATCTGGTTGATTCCAACCCATTCAATTCATGGGCTCTATAAGCTATACATAAACCATAAATAAATTAGTGTTAGTTTTGAATTAATGATGCAAATTGTAGAGCACGGCAAATTTACTCCAGTTTTAAATGACCTAGGTTCTACTAGTATTGACTGGTTCTATGCTTAAACCTTTTGCTGAAGTTCCTAAAGATTAGAGGAATAGAATATCTTTAGTGCTTTTCCCAACATTCTTTCATCTTCATTTCATCCCTCCCTCCCTTTTGGTTCTTAACTGCCCTAGTCTAGAAATTACTTATCTAACTTTCCCATATGCCAACTTGCTATGTCTGACCACAGTTCATATGGGAACTTTGGAAACCACTCAATTCCTTTGAACAAAAAACAGTACTACTTCCCACCTTCCTAAACAACATCTTTAATTATTATTCCAATCTCAGCCCAGACTTTCACATATGTTACTAAAGTCCAATTCTACACTGAATATGAAAACTTCAGTAGAGTTTTCTGGAAATTTTTGGAAAAAAGTTTTATTCCCCAATAAAAACTCTAAAAATCAACATTGAAACCTATACAGTTGTATATAGTGATAGCATTAGACACAAAAACACGCAAATACTGCTCTGGGAAGTTAAATATTGAGCTTGCTGCCTATGCCTTTGCTTTTTAGTTAAATAACTTCTATTTAAATAACACCATTCTTCTAGCGACATATTAAGTTTTAAATGATGAATTCTTATTGAGAGCTTTCAGTATCCCATATTTGGGCTGTTGTCACACTCCATTTAAAATCATGCTCTCAGTATCCTTAAGGAACCACCATTTCCCAACATTCTAATTGACAAGGTTTCCTGAGAGTATATTTATGCATTAAACCAAACATCTCATTACGCACTTTAAATGTATTATTAAAAGATGGATGTCTTTAATAAATGAAGTCTAATATCCATGGAGAGAGTGGTAAAGAACAAAGAAAATATAAAATGATGAATTGATATTTACATGTTTCTTCCTGCTTCTATATTTCACAGTATGTTTTAGTGGAAATATCACTAGAATATAGAATTATCCTGTCTTTTAATTGAAGGACCAAAGGAGAGAGGAAGAATAAGTGGAAGAAACATTTACTTAGGACTGATGTAATAACAAAAACATAAAGGATGTTTTCATTCAAAAGCTTAATATTTTGCTCCATGTCATGTTTATGACCGTGTATTATATTTGTGAAATAATTCTCTAATGCAGGAGGAAAGCATAGTCTGTATTTACTTTTGGAAAACATGGAGGAATTGGAGATCTATCATTTGGAGCTTTTGGAATTTTAAACAGTTATTTACACTCATTCTGCGAGAAAGTGTCATCACATTGTGCTGGAGTAAAGTAAAATTAAGAGTTGTCTGCTTTTGATGACACTCACTATAGGAATTAATTGTTTACATCTGAAAACAATTATGTCTCGCACACAAATTTCCCTCAGGTCACATTACCATAGCCTTGTCAGTTAATGAAAGATGTCAGTACTAAGGTTTTTAATGGTCTTCATAAGATGTAACTTGTGTTTTACTCCTTTTTAAATTTCCTTTTGTTATATCTAAGTACTTTACCAAAAAAAAAAAAAAAAAAAAGAAAAGAAAATAGCAAGGTTCACTTCTTAAAGTAGACCATTCAAGAACCTAAAACAAGTGGGAGCAGTGATGTGTAAAATGAATTAAAAGACCTTTCCAGCCTCATAATTCACCAGAATAATTTACTTCTTTTTGAGTTTACTTAATATTTTAGCCTAACTTATTGAATTACAAAGCCCCTGTGGGTTACATGAGTATTCATGTTATTGTTACTCAGTTTATAATTCTTCAAAACTATGAAGTAATTTAAAACCTTTCCTAGTCTTAAGTAGTATATTAAAAAGTGTTATATATGTTTCATGTCTCAAGAATATATTTTAAAATTAACTGGGATATGTGTATAAAATAGTTTATGCATTTGTACCCTTAGATGATCTTGTATCTTTGTTATTTGTGTTTCCAGAAGGAAGTTATCATGATCTAATGAACCAGAAAGAATATTCTTAATCCCTCTATAGCCTTTGCTACTGCAATTTCACAGCAAGCCTCCAGCAACCTATAGAATAAATTGTCGTGTATCTCAATCCTGAATATATATGAATATATACATATATGTATATATATATATACATGTATATATATATATATTTCTGTTTAAGTCTTTAGAATGTCTTCTCTCCTGCCTCCCAATTACTCATTTTTTTTCCAAAGCATGTTTCATTTGTTGATATACTGTTTCTTACTTATTAGCTTACATTTTGAACAGTAATGGGAATAGAATAATGTGAGCATTAATAATAGGTTAACAAGAAAAATTGGTAAGTAAGCATGAATTTGATCTCATTTTCAGTGGACTTTACTCTGTGTGGAAAAAAAATGAAAATGTTACTTTCTTTTTCCCTATATTTTGAATTTTTGACATTTTTTTTCATGAAGGGAGGCAGGAAAGCCAATGCATAACCATTTTATTTTTGGATTATGTTGAAACATATAAATTTGCTAATATTCTCTGGATTTAACCTTAAAATGTCAGTTTATCCATCTGCAAATAAAATAGGAAATTATATTTTCAGGTGGAAAATACATCTTTTATTGTTTTTATGCAAATTCTAAAGACATAAGGAGGGGAAATCTCATTTATTTTATCCATTGTTAAATATATATGCACCCAACATCAGATCACCTGAATATATAAAGCAAATATTAACAAATCTGGAATGAAAAATAGATAGCAATATAATAATAGCAGGAGACTAAATACCCTACTTTCTATTATAGATAGAATATACAGACAGAAAATCTACAAACAGCAGACTTTAACAACACTATAAACCAAATGGACCTAACAGACATATGCAGAACTTTCCACCCAACAACAGATTAATTCTGCACAATCACATAGAACATTCTCCATGCTACATCGCATATTAGGTTACAGAACAAGTCTTAACAAATGTGTTAAAAACATGAGCCTGGATTGGCATTTATTCACTTTAACACTTCAAACCTCAAATTTACCTGTCACAATTACTAACTTATTTTGGGAAGCCTCTCTGTAAAATTCCAAAGTTCCCTGGGAAGAGACAGTGAGACAAAACATAATTTAGATAATTTAGTGATTTTCAAAAAAATGTTTTATTGAATTCTATAATGAGGGATAGATACTTATTTTCTATCCTGCTAATGAGTATTTCAGTATTCTTAGGCAACTATGAAAGTACAGGTCTGTATGATTTCTTAATTCACTCTGTACTTACAACTCAGATTTCATAGCAGTAAATAGGTTGTGCTCAATAAATGTCAACTTGATTATTGAATGTTGTAGCAAACAGTTGAATGCATTTGATTCTTGCACATTTACATTTGGGGAATCCTAGTCTTTTGTATCCACATAACTAAGTGCTGCCACTGTGATCACTGCAGATCTCTCTCCAGAACTATTGGAGAAAGTTTTATGAGAATACATCACAATGATAGCTAGGACTGAATCTGTCTTGTAGGACCTTTGTTCCAAATCCATATAGACTAGTGATGTAATTCAGAATGTCGTCAGCAAAACTGCTACATATTATCCATAAGAATTAAGAAGAGATTGAATGGGTTAAATAGGTGATGAGGTTTAAGGAGTGCACTTATGATAAGTACCAGGTTATGTATGGAATTGCTGAATCACTATATCGTACACATGAAACCAATATAACACGGCATGTTAACACTGGAATTAAAATAAAAACTTAAAAAATTAATCTGCAAAGAAAAGAGAAACAGAGAGAGAGAGAAAGAGAGAGAGGGATGTAAAGGGGGAAGTATTTAGTTCAAGGTACATCAATCTAACTAGTTCACCTGGTCACTTTTTTTTCCTGCCTTAAAAATAGATATATTGCTCCTCAGGGAAGGAAAATGCTAAGGGAAGGAGAGCCACTGTAGGCAATATATTATGTATCATTTTGGTAATAATAGCCACTTATTTGAGTTTATGCTCCTTCAAAATTTGGAAAAATATGGGATAGTTTTATAACTAGTAAAGCAAAATTATATAGTCTATAAAACCCCAGTTATTTCTGTCTGTCTGTTTTAATATCTGAAGCGTAGATTTTAAAATTAACCGGGATGCACGTAGAAATGCATATTTTATGTATCTGTGCCCTTAGATGATATTGCATCTCCGTTATTTAGGCTTCCTGAGGAAGCTTATCATGATGTAATGAGCCAGAACTAATTACATAAGCAAGATAAATTCTCTCATTTAACCTGTATTATACAAAACCACCAAATTTAGCTTCATGAGCTCATGTACTTCTTAAATGTAATTTCTTCTTAAAGATATTTACAGTGTTTCAAGGAGATAGTGCAATGTATCCAATATATCTAATAAGATGTATTACAATATGAACAGTCAATGGGTAATAAATGATATTTTTGTAGATAGTTTGCTTAACTTCATTACCTTTAATCTATAACAAAACATGAATTCCAAATACTATCTGAATGTGTATGGGTATTTTGATCCTTTACAGATTCTTCAGGTGGCTTTTTACAATTCATGAGTATACTCTTTACGTAATTGATCCTTTCATATTTGACTCTATTATAGAACATGTGTTGTAGACACAGATGTTCATACTGTTTTTACAGTTGTTCAACATCTTGATAAACTAAAATACTTAACTGTAAACGACTGTGAAGGCAATTTAGTCAAATTACTATAACTTAAATCAGTAGGCTGAACAAAACATCTTGCACCCCCACCAGCAATGCATGAGAGTTTTAGTTCTTACATATCCTTGTCTGCAATTGGTAGTATGTGTGTATACATATATTTGATTGAAGTATAACTGAAATACACGACTATATTAGTTTCAAGTGTACAACATAGTGATTAAATAATTCTACATGTTATTCAATGCCCATCATGGTGAAGTGTAGTTACCATTTGTCATCATACAATGCTATTCTGATATTATTGACTACATTCCCTATGTTGTACTTTGAATTTCTATGGCTTCTTTTATAGCTGGAAATTTGCACCTCACAATCCCTTTCCTCTATCTTACCTCTCCTTCCTCCCCTCTGGCAATCACCTCTTTGTTCTCTGTATTTGAGTCTGATACTGTTTTTTGTTTGATGTTTGTTTGTTTGTTTGTTTGTTTTTCTGTTCATTTGTTTGTTTTTTTTGCTTGTTTTGGATTCCACATACAAGTGAAATCATAAGGCATTTATCTTCCTCTGTCTGACTTACTTCGCTTAGCATTAAATTCTGTAGGTCCATCCATGTTGTCATAAATGGCAAGATCTCATCCTTTGTTGTGACTGAGTGATATTCTGGTGTGTGTGCATGTGTGTGTACATCTTCTTTGTCCATTTATCTGTTGATGAACACTTAGATTGATTCCATATCTTGGCTACTCTAAATTATGCTGCAACTTACACTTATGACCTAGTAAATACACCTACGTATTTACCCTAGAGAAATGAAAATGTACATCTACATATGAACCTGTACAAAATATTTATAGCAGGCATGTTTATAATTGCCACAAGATGGAAACAAATCACATATTTTTCAGCAGGTAAATGGGAAATAATGTTGAATCCATACATTGACTAGTACTCAGCAATATAAAGACGTGGACTTCTGATTCTTGCAACAATTTGGATAAAAATCCCAAAAATATGCTGACAGGAAAAAATAATAAAAATAATCTCAAAAAGTTAAATGCTACATAATTCCATTTATATGACTTTCTTTAAAAGGTCAAATGATTAGGATGTAGAGTAACTGACTGGTTGCCAGGGGTTAAAGGTAATGGAGGCAATGACATTAAAGGAATAGCATAGGAAGGTTTTTGTTTTTTTTTTTTTTTTCAGCTAATTGTTAAATATCTTTGAAGAGTCTTCTATTAGATTATAAAAGGTTGAAGAATTACCATTATGCTCCAACTAAAGGTTTTTCAACTTTTGGCATTTTTCGTACACTGATTTTTTTTGTTTTTCCTCCTAGCGTGTCACCTCATGAATCTCTCAGACCAGGTAAATGACAAACTAAAAACACTTCAGGATAGATATGATTTTATATGTCAACTCTAATTTCACTGAGACATTTTCCCAAGAACTTACATGAAGCCAGTTTCACTATGTTAATAGAAATATGAACAAAATATCTTGAGAGGTATATTTTACAAGATATTGTTTGTTGATAGGGTATAGAATGATTTTACTTTTTATTTCTTAGAATACGATTATGTTTGCCTTTTTAAAACATATTAGTTGTGGGGGTACCTGGGTGGCTCCATCGGTTAAGCATCCAACCTTGGCTCGGGTCATGATCTCACGGTTCGTCAGTTCGAGCCCCGCATCGGGCTCTGTGCTCACAGCTAGCTCAGAGCCTGGAGCCTGTCTTTGGATTCTGTGTCTCCTCTCTCTGCCCCTCCCCTGCTCGTGCTGTTTCTCTCTCTCAAAAATAAATAAAACATAAAAAAATAAATAAAAATAAAACATATTGGTTGTTGGCCCACAGAAAGTAAACAAATTCTTTATTGAATCGTAGTAGGGAGATTTTGTGTTAAAAGTTGAACTCTGATTTCATCAAATTCTCACAAAAATCTAGGGAAGTCATTTATGAGCACTGACTTAATACAAATCTAGCAAAAATTTACTAGATAGAAAAATATATTATTGAAGATAAATTTCAGTGTCTGATGATAACAAACTTAACCACCTATGAAGAACTTAATTCCTTGAAATTGAGCAGTGGGTTTAGATTTATCATGAAGTGTGACAAAGACTTAACTAGAAATGAGAATCAATAAGTTGATAAAAAGGTAGACCTTTTATCTAACCTGCTAATAAACTGATACTTTCTGTATTTAAATGGAGAATCCTATCAAATTAATACCCTCATCCTCTAAGGATAGATAAGCTTAGGTGAACTAGTGAAATGGACAAAGCATTGAGACTCATGGGGAAGGCAGACTTAGTGATTGCTAGAAAGATAGAATTCGAGAACCAAGACAGGAAACAGTGTTCACTGGATCTTAGCATGAGTTTCCTTAATAGGAGTCACATTAGATTAATCACATATTCATTGCAGGAAATAGCAGGTCATGTAAACTCAGTAGACATGTGGTCTTTCATCACAGCTTTGAGGAAATTAGGACAAAATGGGACTATTAAGAACAGTTACATGGATGGTCTAACAATCAGTTGAATAAATATAATTTTAAAATACTAATGAATTATGGTCAACTTTTTGGGGTAAATCTACAGGGAATTCTACCTTTAGTGCTGCCTTTTTCAAGTTTATAAAATACATTGACAAGAAATATATATCGCATTAAATACACGGAAGATACATAACGGGGAAGGAAAACAAGTACAGTTCTCTTGAATAATGCAGGGGTTAGGGGCTCTGACCCTTATGCAGCTGACAATCTGTGTATAACTTTTGATTCCCCCCTCAAACTTAACTATTAATAGGCTACTGTTCACCAGAAGCTTTATTGGTAACATAAACAGTTGATTAATACATATTTTTTATATGTATCATATACTGTATTCTTACAAAAATTAAACTAGAGAAACGAATGTGAAGAAAATCATAAGAGAAAATGCATTCCAGTACCATAGTATATATATAAAAAAATCATGTATAAAGGGGGGACCCATGCAGATCAATCCTGTGTTTTTCAAGGGTCAACAGCATATGGGTAGCATAATTAGGATCCAAAATTATCATCGTCTATAAATCCTTTGATTCAGTGATACAACGTAGGTGGTTAAATATATAAAAGTTTATTTCGGAACTTTTGCCCTAAAAACATTTACATAAAAACAGGCCTGTGAATCTCTAAGCCATTCATCTTTCTCTATTTCTGAAAAAGTTTGTGTAAAGTTTTCCCTTGTGTGTGTATGTGTGTGTAAAGTTTTCCTGATTTCCTCCTTAACGTATAGAAAGAATTCATCATTTAAGCCATGTGCATCAGGAGTTTTCTTGGGGAAGTATTTTTTTTTTTTTAATTTTTTTTTCCAACGTTTTTTATTTATTTTTGGGACAGAGAGAGACAGAGCATGAACGGGGGAGGGGCAGAGAGAGAGAGGGAGACACAGAATCGGAAACAGGCTCCAGGCTCCGAGCCATCAGCCCAGCGCCTGACGCGGGGCTCAGAGCCTGACGCGGGGCTCAGAGCCTGACGCGGGGCTCGAACTCACGGACCGTGAGATCGTGACCTGGCTGAAGTCGGACGCTTAACCGACTGCGCCACCCAGGCGCCCCGGGGAAGTATTTTTAAAATTGCACCACACTACAACTTTAGCTAATATGACACTATTCAAATATTTATTTCCTTTCTATTTCTGATATGTTTTATTTTTAAGTTTTAAAAAATCTGTTGTCAAATTCATGGCCATAAAGTTTCCATGTTTTAGAAATGAAGACAGGTGTAAAATTGTGAGGCATTGGACACGTCTGTATGGCAAGAAACATTGTTTCGTGGAAAAGCAAAAATATAATTTTGAATTAAGTTTGAAAAATAATGTAGGTAGGGGTGCCTAAGTGGCTCAGTCGATTAATCATCCAACTTCGCCTCAGGTCATGATCTCACAGTCCACTAGTTCGAGCCCCATGTCGGGCTCTGTGCTGACAGCTTGGAGCCTGGAGCCTGCTTCAGATTCTGTGTCTCCCTCTCTCTGAACCACCCCCGTTCATGTTCTGTCTCTCTCTCTGTCTCAAAAAGAAACAAACATTAAAAACATTTGTAAAAAAAGAAAAATAATGTAGGTAAATGTTAAATACCATTCTATGGAGGAAAAATACATCTTTCAGATTCTGTCCATCCCATTTCTGTCTAATAATCAAGGATATTTTTTAACTGAAATAAATCTCATCTTGGGTTGATTTGTCCTGTTTGTAGTTGTTCAACCACATCATTTTAACCGCTGGTTGATAAAATAGAAATTCAAGCATTAGATGGCTGGTTTAACATGATGTCATTTAAGTAGCATTCAAAGATTAGCTGTTTTTAAAAAAAGTGTTTATTATTTTGTTAGAGAGACTGAACATGAGTGGGGAGGAAGCAGAGAGAGAATGAGAGAATCCCAAGCAGACTCCAAGATTTCAGTGTAGCACCTGACACAGGGTTCGATCTCACAAACTGTGGGGTCATGACCTGAGCTGAAATCAAGTTGGACGCTTAGTCAACTGAGCTGCCCAGGCACCCGGAGGTTTTTTTTTTAGCTGAAAGATAGGAAGATAATAAATTATACATTTGTTTTTAGCAGTTGGGGATCTTGAATGTCATTTTGGGTTAGAGATAATAGAAAGAATAGGGTAGACAGTTAATTTAAGCTTAGTGAAAGTGTTACTGGAAGTATAAATAGTAGGCATTTTAAGGATAGATTAAATCTATAACTTATCTCAAAAGTCTTTAATTCTATTTCAACAGAAATAAAAATAAAGGAGAAATGAAAGATGCTTTTACTTTAGGATAAGGAAAGTTAGATGATTAGGAAAGATGAAGTGTCTTGTCATCAATCAAAACATTTTTTTTAATGACCTCACAAAATGTATGTAGAAAGGTTTAGATAAATGACTGACAGTGATGGTTTTCATCTAATTCCATAGAGCTTCCACAACCAATCATGTCTCATTTTATTAAATATAACCACCAATATCTGTGCTATTGACAGAGGCTTAAGTTGCATGTATATTTGTGTGTGCCTGTGTAGGTTACATAGAAAATACTAACATTATCAATCATAATTTAATGTTTGTAAGCACACTGTAGTGAAATGAGATGGTATGAAGATCATTTAATATTTGAAGATATTCATTCTAAGGTATATTCAGTAGTTTGCCCAATGGCAAATAGCTAATAAATTGTAGTTTTCAAGGCAAGACAGGTTTGTCTTGCTCTAAAAATCTTTCCTGTTGTAATGCTTGAGCACTATCCTTCCTGCTATAAACTAGTTCATCATGCAGTCACACACAAAATAGTTAACTTTCCCGTTTCATAGTAAATGCTTAATTAATTCTTATAAGATAAACTGAATGCACTATCAGATTCTTGCTAATCCACAAGATCAGAAGGATATAAGGTACAACGTTCTGACCCATAAACAATAGAATGCAGCAATTTTTTCCCTTGGTTTAGAGTTACAGCTCTTTCAGTAATACTAAATTGCCCTCAGGTGTCCTGGATTCCCAAACTGAACAAGTGTACATTGTCATGTAAACCATTACCCCTTGCGTAAGATGAAGGAAATAAAGACGGAAGTGCTTAACTATTGCATCAGAATTTGGCCTTGCGATTGAAGGGGCAGGATTTTGATTTGGGTACAAGTCTTTCTAGATCCAATATCTGGGTTCTTCTTGGACTATTTAAAAACATGAGACTAAAGGGAAACAAAAAGAATTGCAAGCAAAATGAGAGAAAATGTTAGCTTGGTGTGTTGAGAATACTATGTTGCCTTTAGACAGAATGTAATATCTATATCTATATCCATCTGTATATCTATATCTATATATCTATATTTACATGTTGGAAAATAAGTGTACTCTGAGAAGCATTAGCTATCGATATCAACAGCAGTAAAATGTCCCTAGGTACCCAAAAGGACTATTCTCATTGATGTTCACAACTGCTTTGCAGATTTACCCCAGAGCCCTGTATATGTTTTTTTTTTCTTTTCTCTATTTAAACCAAGCATCATCAATTTTATGGGTAAAGACAGAACATAGTCTCATTGAATTGCATTATTTAAAATTTCCCATGTAAGTACAAATAATACAATACAATTTGCCAGAAAATCGTATTGCACCAGTTTAAGCACTGTGTTATATGTAAGTGATGAATCACTGAGTTCTCCTCCTGAAACCAATACTACACTGTATGTTAACTAACTTGAATTTAAATAAAATTTTTAAAAAGCAGTTTTGATGCATGCAACCATGTTTTAATATCTAATGAAGAAAGGCAAAATTAGCCTCATTTTTCCACTGATTTAAAATAACAGGTTTAGCAGTATGAATAATTAAGTTATCAATTTACCAACTAGTGTAAAAACCTGTCCTAGTTTCTTCTGAGAAGACTATATCGTTAGATACTGATGAACTTAACTTCATACCTCAGTTAGTTTGAAAGTTAGTAAATCTGTGTGAACACATGCATGAGTGTGTATGTATATGTGCTTATTTATATAACTGTAAGCATATACAGTATTTATAAGAAGATAAATGTACATACACATATTATAAAATCTTACCAAAGGATGCAAGGGGAAAAGCATAGATTTTTGGAATTTACTTAAAAGCCATAATTCCATAATTTACTACCAATAAAATTCTAGTGAGTTACACTGCTGAGCCATATCTTCTTTAGAGTATTGCTGTAAAAATCAAATGAAATATTATATGCAAATTGTATTACATGTCAAATAAGGTACTTTGATATAAAAGTTACTGATCCTGAATAATATTTGTAACATGGTTATGTTTTCCTAAAAACTTATACTTTTTAACCCATTTCCTGACTGTGCAATTTTTCAGAGTAGAATGCTGGCACAGCTATTCTATATATGGGTAAATTATTCTCTAGCTGTTAGACTGCAAACTGGCCCCTTACACAGAGGGCGATGAGAAATAGACAAAAGAATCAGACCACTGTGGATTGGTAGATGGCAGTTTTAACAAGTAAGGGAACTCACTTACAGGGTTAGTTTTGGGCGACAGCAAGATGAGCAGATCTCCACTGCCCCCTTCCCAACCCTTGGCACTCAGTAGCAAACCTTTAAAGTTTCTACAGAAACTTATACCATCCTGATTGTCTTGACAACACCTTACTTTCTCAAGGTTATGCCCTTGGAACAGCTCCCACTGAGGGAATAGTAAGCAGAGCATAGGATTTGAGGACAGGGGAGGGGATGAGGAGCCTCTGGTTGTCTGGGTCCAGCTCAAGGGTCAACTTGCAGTCACATCCTTTTGATTGCCTCCAAAGGCTAGCCAGCAGGCAAAGTTAGTGTCCAAGTAGTTTGTTATACCAGTATTTTATATGGGAAGGCTTTAAACTAGAAAGAATTGATCTACAATAAGAAGAGTAAACCTTTTTTTTACATCCTCCTGGCAGGGTGACAGAAGCTTTTTAAACTTTTGAGTGCTTGGCTTATAAATAATTGATGAAATCTGCACAAATAGCAAGTTTAGCGGTTTGAGTGGAAGCCATCAATTTAGGTACATAGATGAGGAATTAGTAGGTGGTAGGTAGGTAGGTAGGTAGATGGTAAAGAGATAGAATATTTTGTCAATATTATCACTCCAAATATCACAATGTGTCTTTATAGGTGCTCCATAAGAGTAAGCTATTTGGGATCATAAAAGCACTTAGAATTGTGGGTACCATTTCTGGAACCTTATTATTACCAGTTGATGATTAAGTTGTAACAATGTTCTCACTCAGAGTATTATCTCTGCTCAAAATAGAGCAAAATAAGTCCTTTGTTGTTGTTGTTGTTTGTTTGTTTGTTTGTTTTTAGAATCCAGAATGAGACATTCCACAGATTCCAAAAAAAGTATTCAGAGGAAAATGGTATGGTAAGATACCATGTTAATAAGAACAGGATAATACATCTTGCTTCCCTCTCCCATTTGGTACTGCTCATAGAACATACCAAGGAGCCTCTGGCACAATAGGTGGTAGTTCTTATTCATAAGGCAAACCAGACTCCAATTTATAGTCCGCTCTAACAAGCAGACATCTGGATGAAAATGAAACACAGAGCAAAGCATGTCCAATAGGAAAATGCTTTCACTCTATGGTGCTAAGAAGACCGAGTTTTCTAAAAATACCTTTTGAGAACTGTTGGCTAACCTTACCTGAGTAATGTCTTAACTAAAACAGCACCACTGATGTTGATGTCAGAATAAACAAAATATCATTATGCTTTCATTTGAAGAATAAAACATGCTTCCCTAATAACCCTGCTTTGCTGCCTATTCAGGTATTCCTTTTAAATGGTTGCACTAATCATAAAAGATAAGGGGTTTGGAGTGTTAGCTATCTTTGTTTCCATTTATTCCCCAGCTCACAGGTACAGGGTACCTCCTAAGCAACATAAGACTCAGAGACCTGTTGTTCTATGTCCAAATCACAAGAATAGGAAAAATTTAATGGTATTAATATTTTTAGTAGTGCTTTAAGCCACACTATGATTAGTTAACAAAGACAGTTACTGTGTAATGAAGGGGAAAATTACTTTTATTGAATTAGTTGGTGATATTTCTTCTAATTATAGTACTGCAGGTGTTTACATCTACAGAATGTATTGGTAAGGTAATTAGGTCCAGGAAGTATGTGAATTACGTTAGGTTAAATTAGTTTATCACCAGATAGGAATTTAATGAAGTGGAAATGTTTTTTCCCAGGTTATGCATTAGTCATCAGCAGTTGCAATGACCACTTAATATGATGTTAGGAAATACAAGTTCAAATTAGGAAGCAGAATCAACTTAGAACAGATCTCATTCTTTAAGACACTTTTATCTTTCTTTTGGGAAACATAAATCAAAGGATGAATGGTGCAGATTTCTAATTTCCCTTTAATCATTTTGTCACTTAATATGATAATCCCTTTCTTGACACCAGTTGACTATATTAAGACACATATTGGCTATGTATTCAGGTAAGATGGTCAAACCATTATCTTCTTGATTTAGTTAATTCAGCTACAAATGAAGTTTTGTTAGTTGCCCTAGAAGCCAAAACAAGATAGAAAAACAGTTCAGTCAATGTTGCTGGTATAATATTTCCACAAACACTAAAATAAGACTAGCCCACAATGCTGACTTCTCTGACACTCAGACAACTTTATTTATATGAACTAAAAATCAGGTTATATTTTTTCCTTATGTCCTGTAAAAGTAGCACACATATTCATCCTGTTTTAATTTTTCCATGCCTATCAAACAAATCTAAATTTTATGTTTATTTAAAGTTCCCGTAACATCATTTCTCCAACAAATATAGACCAGGATCCACGCATTATAAGAAAAACTAAAGTTAACACATAACTGAACATGTAGATACTGCACCCAAAAGTTAAAATTGCAAGTAGAAATAGTTCTCTGCTTCTACCATACTCCCACTTTTATGATTTAGTTTTGCATTTCGCCCTTTAGTCAATGGCTTTAAGATAAAGAGTCTTCATTTTATTATTCATCTACTTATATTTTAAATAGGTTGATTCAAGCTAATTTTTAGTTCTGTGTGCATGTGTGGTTTGTAAAAGATCCAAATCCTAAACAAATAACGGAAAAATAAAACATCATCGTAATTGTATTTGTTGTTTTTGAAGCAAAAAAAGGTTTTACAAAACTTTGTCTGAACCGGAATGGCTATCCTAACTTAAATGTGTTTAAACAAAGATCGATAATACAGGAAAGTTACCAATTTAATGATGCTAAACAAAGCATCAGGTTGCACATTGTCATACGTCTTGTTAACTTAGAGGAGTGTTAAGTCTCTGGTAAAATCAAAAGGAAACCTAGAAGAAAGTTGCTCATTAAGACTACATAATGCTCACACTTGAAAAGCCTACATGAGGTGAATTTCCTCATATTTTATAAGATGCTTGAAGGGATCACTAATAAAGGGATTTCTCCTAAATAGGAAGATCAATTAGAAACGAACTGGAGCAAGGTTAAAACTCATTAGAGAAGGAGATATTTTTTGCAAATATTGTGAGGATTTTTCTTGGTACCTCATCAACACTATGAACTTAAATAAGACCAAATTATGCATTTGAATCTACTATAGAAATAACTAACATTATGCATGGGATCATGGATCTATATATGTTATTTGCTTCTCGTTCATTCATTCATTCATTCATTTAAAAGAGAAAGAGAGAGCACTTGTAAGAGCAGGGGAGGGGCAGAAGGAGAGGGAGAGAATCTTAACCAGGCTCCACATGCAGCGCAGAGCCCTACAGGGGCATGAGCTCAAGAACATGAGAGGTTACCTGAGCCGAAATCAAGAGTCTGACACTTACACAACTGAGCCACCCAGGCACCCCACATGTTATTTACTTTAATCATACTTTCACAGTCGTCTCATTTGATCCACTTTGCAACTCTCAGAGATAAATGAAGTTATATCTTAATATTAGAAATAATGAAAATTGCAACCCAGTGATTACATGACATCTAAGGTTATGAGATATTGGCGGTTGACCTGCAATAAACCTCATTTTTTTTTCAGTTCTAACTCATTGGACATACCTTTTACAAGGCAAACTTTTTAAAAAAAGTTCTGTTTCCATAGATTTTTAAAATGCATGTTTCTCTGTATGCAAATACTAAAGTACACACACAACTCTATAATTCAGAGTTTCAGAAAAATTTTAGTCCCTACTGTTTATGCTCTGATAATCTTCTTTTATAATTTCCCTTTTTTGCTTGACTCATTTTTGTTAAAAAGACATGAAAGTAAACCACGTAACATATTACGTTACAGTATTATACTGATTTAAGCATGGGAAAAGTTATCATTACCCTTTGTAGATAAACCTTTGAATGTAAGACCAACTTGAGCCTATTTTTCCCCTATCATTTATAGTTTCTCACAATCTCATTGCCTTCTTGCTAGTAAGGCTTACAACATTCAGCTAACACCTACACACTAAATAACAAATGAGTTCAGTAATCCTCCTAATATTCCTTGCTTCATGGCATATTTGAACTAGTCTAATCCATAGGTATCTCCCATTCTTGAAGGCAAGGGTTAAGTAAGGTAATACAGAGGCCAGACACATTGCTGTAAAAACTTCGTGACAATTATGATAATAGTGATGATAGATTGAATATCAGAAATCATGGTAAATCCTCATAATTTGCCACACTGGTGCTGCAACTAATATATAGTTGATAAAGTATTTTCTGTTCTTCAAGGCTTTCTGAGAAAAAATAAGACATTTGCAAACATTGTTAAGTTCCAAATGCAACAGATGGTCAATAAATTCTGGTTTATGTTCTGTATAGATTAATCATCATGGGAGGTGAGACAAAAGCAAAAAGAGGTTACTTTTCTTTTTTTATTATAGTTCTTGAGGTATAATTCTACATATTTTTGCTGTGCTAGTATCTTCAACTGCACAAAATTGTCTATTCATATATACAAATAATCACACACTTATAAAGTAGAATTTATTTTGTAGAGCTTTTTTAGGTTCACAGCAAAAATGAGTGGAAGATACAGATTGCTCACATATCCTCTGCTCCCACATATGCATAGCTTCCTCCATTATCAATATCCCTTATCGAAGTTGTACATTTCTCTTTTTTATTAATTTATTTATTTTGAGAGAAAGAGAGATAGCATGAGTCAGGAAGGTGCAGAGGGAGAGGAAGAGAGAGAATCACAAGCAGTCCCTGTGCTGTTAGTGCAGAGCCCAATGCAGGGCTTGAACCCACAAACCATGAGATCATGACCTGAGTTTGAATCAAGAGCTGGGTTCTCAATCGATTGAGACACCCAGGAGCCCCAAAGTCATACATTTCTTACTTTTAATGAACATCTATTACACATCATTATCACCTGGAGTCTTAGTTGACTCCTAAGAGTCAGGGTTCACTCTTGGTGTTGTATATTTTATGGGATTGGACAAAAGTGTAATAGCATGATTTCACCATTATAATATCTTCCACAGTTGTTTAAGTAACCTAAAATTTCTGTGCTTAGCTTACTCATTCTTTCCCACTTCCAAACTCTGGAAAGCACTGATATTTTTTCTTTTTTTTTTTTTCTTTTTGGTCTCCACAGCTTTATCTTTTTCAGAAAGGCATATAGTTGGAATCATATAGTAGGGTAGCTGTTTCAGATCAGCTTCTTGCAGTTAACTAATATGCAGTTAAGGTTCTTCCATGTCTTTCATGGCTTTATAACCCATTTCCTTTTGGCACTGAGTAATATTCCATTTTCTGGATGCACTACAGTTTATCACTTTACCTCTTAAAGGACGTCTTGGTTACTTCCAAGTTTCGGCAATTGTGCATAAAGCTTCGATAAACATTCACATGCATGTTTTTGTGTGGATATAAACTTTTGACTCTTTGGAGAAAATGCCAAGGAGCATAATTGTGGGATCATAAATAAGGGGATGTTTTAGTTTTTTTAAAAATCTGCCAAATTTTCTTCCAAAGTGACTGTACCATTCTGTATGCTTTTTAGCAGTTAATGAGAATTTCTGTTGTTCCATATCCTTGCTAGCATTTGGTGTTGCCGGTGTTCTGGATTTTGGCCATTTTAATGAATGTGTAGTGGTATCTCATTGTTTTAATTTACATGTCCCTGATGACATATGTATGATGTGAAGCATCTTTTCAGATGCTTATTTGCTATTTTCTTTTTCTGGTGTTTGTCCCATTTTTTTAAACCTGATTATTTTTATTATTTATTTAGAATCAGTTTGTTGATATCCATGAAGTAACTTGCTGCGAATTTGGTTGGGATTAAATTTATAGATAAAGTTGGGAGCTATCAATATCTTGATAATACCGAGTCTTTCTATCCATGAACATGGAATATCTCTTGATTTACTTAGTTCTTTAGTTTCTTTCAACAGACTTTTGTACTTCTTATGGTATAGATCCTCTACATATTATTCCTAAATGTTTCGTTTGTGGGTTGCTAATATAAATGGCATGTGTATTTAATTTGTAATTCCACTTGACCATTGCTGGTGAGTGGAAGTGATGGATTTTTTTTGTGTATTATCCTTGTATCTTCCCAACCTGTTATAATTGTTTATTCCAGTAGTTTCTTTGTTGATTCTGTCACATATCCTATATAAATGACCATGTTCTCTGTGGACAAAAAGTTTTATTTCTTCTTTCCAATCTTTGTACCTGATGTTCTTTTCTTGCCTTATTGCATTAGTTAGACTCCAGAATGATATTGAAAAGTGGTGGTGAGAGGAATTTTCTTTGTCTTATTTCCAATGTTAGTAGGAAAGTTTTGAGCTTATCAACATTGACTACGATGTTAGCTGACATACTTTGTAAATATTCTTATCAAGTTTAGAAAGTTCCCCCCTGTTCCCAATTTGCTAAGAATTTGTATTTTGAATGGGCATGGGATTTTGTCAGATGCCTTTTCTGTATCTACTGATGTGATAATGTTCTTTTCTTTATCCGGTCAGTATAAAGAATTAATTGAGTTTTGAACATAGAACCAGCCTTGCATACCTGGGATAAATCCTACTTGGTTGTGGTATATAACTGTTTATACTTTCTTAGATTTGATTTGCTAATATTTTGTTGAGAATTTCTGCATCTATGTTCATGCTAGGTATTGGTCTGTACTTTCTTTTCTTGTTATGCTGGTGTTGTTGTTGTTGTTTTATTAGGATAATGCTGACTTCATTAAATAAGAAGAATTCTTTCTGCTTCTATCTTTGAAAGATATTGTAGAGAATTGGTATAATTTCTTCCTTAAATATTTGGTATAATTCATCAGTGAATCGATCTAGGCCTAGTGCTTTCTGTTCTGGGAGGTCATTAATTACTGATTGAATTTTTTAAGTAGATATAGCACTGTTCATATTAACCATTTCTTCTGTGAGTTTAGGCAGATGTGTCTTTAAAAAAATTGGTCCATTTATGGGCAGCTGGGTGTTTCAGCCAGTTATGCATCAGACTTCAGCTCAGGTCATGATCTCATGGTCTGTTGGTTTGAGACCTGCCTCAGGCTCTGTACTGTCAGTTCAGAGACTGGAGCTTGCTTCAGATTCTGTGTCTCCCTCTCTCTCTGCCCCTCCCCTACTCACACTCTGTCTCTATCAAAAAATGAATAAACATTTAAAAAATTCAAAAAAATTTGTCCATTTGATCTAGGTTATCAAATTTGTGGGCATGGAGTTGTTCATAGCATTCCTGTATTAAACTTTTAATTTCATGGGATGTAGTCATGTTCCCTTTTTTGTTTCTGATATTTGTATTTTGTATCTCCTTCTCCCAACCCCCGTTTTTTAGTTAGTCTAGAGTTCTTCATTTTGCTTTTTTCTTTTAAAAACCAGCATTTGTTTTGTTTATTTTCTCTAATGATTTCATGTTTTTAATTTTATTAGTTTTTGCTCCAATTCTATTTATTTCTTGTGCTTATTTTGGATTTAATGTTTTCTTTTTCTAGTTCTAGGGTAGAGACTTAGATGTTTGATTTTAATCTTTCTTCTTATCTAATGTACGCATTCAATTTTAAACATGTCTAAGTACTGCTTTCACTGTATTCCACAAATTTTGATAAGTTGTATTTTCATTTTCATTTAAAAAGCATTTTTTAAATTTCTCTTAATATTTCTTCTTTGACCTGTGTGTTACTTAGAAGTATGTTGTTTACTTTTCAAGTATTTTGAGATTTTCAAGTTATTCTTTTGGTTTTGACCTAGTTTAATTCTGTGGTTATCTAGGAGCAGAGTTTGTACAATTTCTTTTCTTTTAAATTTGTTAATATGTGTTTTATGGCCCAAAATGTGTTCTTCATGAGTATGCCATATGAACTTGAGAAGAATGTGTTATCTGCTATTGTTGGATGGATTACTCTATAGATGTCCATTATATCTGATTAATTGATGCTGTTATTGAGCTTAACTATGTCCTTGTTGATTCTCTGCCTGCTGGATCTGTCCATTTCTGATTGGCTGGTGTTAAACCTCCAATAAAATAGTAGATTCATCTATTTCTTCTTGAAGTTCTGTGTGTCCAGTTTTTGCCTTACATATTTTGATACTCTCTTGTTAGATGCATATACTTCAATATCTTTTTGGAGATTTGACCCCTTTAACATTATGTGATGCTCCTATTTTTTCCTGATAACTCTTTTTTTCTTTGAAGTTGTTCTATCTGAAATTAATATAACTACTCCCACTTCTTTTGTTTAGTGTTAGAATGGTATATTTTTCTCCTTCTATTCAGTTTTACCTTATATTTATTTTTTGAAGTTTATTTATTTTGAAAGAGAGAGAGCATGATCAGAGGAGAGGAAGAAAGAGAGGAAGAAAGAGAATCCCAAGCAGGCTCCATACTCCATGTTGAGCTTGACATGGGGCTCGATCTCACAACCATGAGATCATGACCTGAGCTTAAATCCAGAGTCGAAGCTTAACTGACTGAGACACCCAGGTGCCCCTATATTTCACCATAATTGTTTTTTGTAAACAATATATACTTGGGCCTCGATTTTACATCCACTCTAATAGTCTCTGTCTTTGAGTTGTGCATTTAGATCATTGATGTTCAAATCAATTATTGGTATAGCTCGATCAATAACTATAGTATCTGTTACATTTTTTTATTTGCTGCCATTGTTCTTTGTTCTGATAATAGTATTACATTTTATTCTGCCTTTTGTGGTTATAATCAAGCATTTAATATGAGTCCATTTCCTCCCTTTTATTAACATATGTTACACTTTTTTTTAAACTTTTTTCAGTGGTTACCCTAGAGTTATCAATATATGTTTACAGTTTATCCAACTCCAATTTAAAATAGCCAGACATGATGTGCTGTATAAAAGGAATTGCTATAAATAGTCCTTTATAATGTGGATATTAGGTGACAGAGTGGGAAATTTTCTGTATTCCTATGATTAGGTGTTAGTCTTTAAGTGAACCTGTGTTGTGTACTTTAAGATTCACATATAAGGTTTTTTGTTCCCCTCGTTGACTCAGTGGGACGGGGGGCTAGAATACGCCAGAGTTGGGCATTTCCCTTCCCTGATGTGAAGGCTAGAAGGGAGCTGAAAATTGGCTATTTCCTTTTTTCTATGTAGAAGGGTAGCCACATGTAGTTGGATAATTCCCTTTCCCTGATCAGTTAGGCTCTGATAATAACCCAGAAGGCATAGGTTAATTAGTTTCTTGTAAAGGTTGACCTTATCGAGAACAGAATGATTGAACATTTTAAATGGTTCATTCTCCCCTCCATGTGTTGGAAACATGAGGGAATTTTTCTCATATATCAACTGTAAAAACTGGTTAGAGTTCCATGAGGAGTACGGAAGTTCCCCAATGACTGGGTCCCTATGTTTTTGGTTTTGGTTTTTTGTGGGTTTTTTACATCAATTGAATCCATACTGACCCCTAGCAATTGGTCAGTTATAGTCTGGTTTCCCTCCGTAGCATTGGTTAAGGGATGTTTCTTCGCTGGTAAGTTATGATTATCTATATTTGCCTGTTCATCTCTCCAATTATATAGGCAAGTGTTTGCTCTGTGAACTCCCTTCTTAAGGATCTAAGAAGAGTTAATGATTTTTAATTTGTTCAGGTTCATTTTTGTTGTTAGACAGCTTGGCAACTTCTAAGCATTTTTAAACACCTGGTTTATAATCATTTTAAATGGATAAATTTCATTAAAATAACTGTATAAATAACAATGAGGTCCAATAACAACTGAGGTCCAAAATGGACCAAAACACAGAATTCTCTTTTTCTTCTTGTTTAGAACTTTGAATACATTTGAGAGTTGCATATACTTTGAAAGGTGAGAAAGGATTTGATAGAGGATCATTGTCATAACATTTTATTCTCTTTCATGTTTTATTTTTTTTAATATGAAATTTATTGTCAAATTGGTTTCCATACAATACCCAGTGCTCATCCCAAAAGGTGCCCTCCTCAATACCCATCACCCACCCTCCCTGCCCTCCCACACCCCATCAACCCTCAGTTGGTTCTCAGTTTTTAAGAGTCTATTATGTTTTGGCTCCCTCCCATTCTAACCACTTTTTTTTCTTCCCCTCCCGCATGGTCTTCTGTTAAGTTTCTCAGGATCCACATAGAGTGAACACATATGGTATCTGTCTTTCTCTGTATGACTTATTTCACTTAGCATAACTCTCTCCAGTTCGATCTACGTTGCTACAAAAGGATATATTTCATTCTTTCTCATTGCCATGTAGTATCCCATTGTGTATATAAACCACAATTTCTTTATCCATTCATCAGTTGATGGGCATTTAGGTTCTTTCCATAATTTGGCTATTGTTGAGAGTGCTGCTATAAACATTGGGGTACAAGTGCCCCTATGCATCAGTACTCCTGTATCCCTTGGATAAATTCCTAGCAGTGCTATTGCTGGGTCATAGGGTAGATCTATTTTTAATTTTTTGAGGGACCTCCACACTGTTTTCCAAAGCAGCTGCACCAATTTGCATTCCCACCAACAGTGCAAGAGGGTTCCCACTTCTCCACATCCTCTCCAGCATCTATAGTCTCCTGATTTGTTCATTTGAAATCTGGCATGAGGTGATATCTGAGTGTGGTTTTCGTTTGTATTCCCCTGATGAGGAGCGACGTTGAACATCTTCTCATGTGCCTGTTGGCCATCTGGATGTCTTCTTTAGAGAAGTGTCTATTCATGTTTTCTGCCCATTTCTTCACTGGGTTATTTGTTTTTGGGTATGGAGTTTGGTGAGTTCTTTATAGATTTTGGATACTAACCCTTTGTCCGATATGTCATCTGCAAATATCTTCTCCCATTCCATTGGGTGCCTTTTAGCATTGTTGATTGTTTCCTTTGCAGTGCAGAAGCTTTTTATCTTGATGAGGTCCCAATAGCTCATTTTTGCTTTTAATTCCTTTGCGTTTAGGGATGTGTCAAGTAAGAAATTGCGGCGGCTGAGGACAGAGAGTTTTTTTCCTGCTTTCTCCTCTAGGGTTTTGATGGTTTCCTGTCTCACATTCAGGTTCTTTATCCATTTTGAGTTTGTTTTTGTGAATGATGTAAGAAAGTAGTGTAGTTTCATCCTTCCGCATGTAGCTGTCCAGTTTTCCCAGCACCTTTTGTTAAAGAGACTGTCTTTTTTCCATTGGATATTCTTTCCTGCTTTGTCAAAGATTAGTTGGCCATACTTTTGAGGGTCTAATTCTGGGGTTTCTATTCTATTCTATTTCATTGGTCTATGTGTCTGTTTTTGTGCCAATACCATGCTGTCTTGATGAATACAGCTTTGTAGTAGAGGTTAAAGTCTGGGATTGTGATGCCTCCTGCTAGGTCTTCTTTTTCAAAATTACTTTGGCTATTTGGGGACTTTTGTGGTTCCATACAAATTTTAGGATTGCTTGTTCTAACTTTGAGAAGAATGCTGGTGCAATTTTGTTTGGGATTGCATTGAATGTGTAGATTGCTTTGGGTATTATTGACATTTTAACAATATTTATTCTTCCAATCCATGAGCATGGAATGTTTTTCCCATTTCTTTGTATCTTCTTCAATTTCCTTCATTTGCTTTCTATAGTTTTCAGCATAGAGATCTTTTATATCTTTGGCTAGGTTAATTCCTAGGTATTTTATACTTCTTGGTGCAATTGTGAATGGGATCAGTTTCTTTATTTGTCTTTCTGTTGCTTCATTAATAGTGTATAAGAATGCAACTGATTTCTGTACATTGATTTTGTATCCTGAAACTTTGCTGAATTCATGTATCAGTTCTACCAGACTTTTGGTGTAGTCTATTGGGTTTTCCATGTATAATATCATGTCATCTGCAAAAAATGAAAATTTTACTTCATCATTGCCAATTTTGATGGCTTTGATTTCCTTTTGTTATCTCATTCCTGATGCTAGAACTTCCAACACTATTTTAAACAAGAGCAGTGAGAGTGGACAACCCTGTCATGTTCCTGATCTCAGGGGGAAAGCTCTCCGTTTTCCCCATTGAGGATGAGATTACCTGTGGGCTTTTCATAAATGGCTTTTATGATGTTGAATTATGTTCCTTCTATCCCAACTTTGTTGAGGGTTTTTATTAAGAAAGGATGCTGAATTTTGTCAAAGGCCTTTTCTGCATCGATTGACAACATCTTATCTTTTCTTTTATTAATGTGATGTATCACATTGATTTGCGCATGTTGAACCAGCCCTGCAGCCCAGGAATGAATCCCACTTGATCATGGTGTATAATTCTTTTTATATGCTGTTGAATTCAATTTGCTAGTATCTTATTGAGAATTTTTGCATGCATATTCATTAGGGATATTGGCCTGTAGTTCTCTTTTTTACTGGGTCTTTGTATGATTGAGGAATCAAAGTAATGATGGCTTTATAGACTGAGTCTAGAAGTTTTCCTTCCCTTTCTAGTTTTTGAAACAGCTTGAGAAGGATAGGTATTATTTCTGCTTTAAATGTCTGGTAGAATTCCCCTGGGAAGCCATCTGGTCCTAGACTCTTACTTGTTGGGAGATTTTTGATAACTGATTCAATTTCTTCACTGGTTATGGGTCTGTTCAAGTTTTCTATTTCTTCCTGTTTGAGTTTTGGAAGTGTGTGGGTGTTTAGGAATTTGTCCATTTCTCCCAGGTTGTCCAGTTTGTTGGCATATAAGTTTTCATAGTATTCCCTGATAATTGCTTGTATTTCTGAGGGATTGGTTGTAATAATTCCATTTTCATTCATGATTTTATCTATTTGGGTCATCTCCCTTTTCTCTTTGAGAAGCCTGGTTAGAGGTTTATCAATTTTGTTTAATTTTTCAAAAAAACAACCCTTGGTTTCATTGATCTGCTCTACAGTTTTTTTAGATTCTATATTGTTTATTTCTGCTCTGATCTTTATTATTTCTCTTCTTCTGCTGGGTTTAGTGTGTCTTTGCTGTTCTGCTTCTATTTCCTTTAGGTGTGCTGTTAGATTTTTTATTGGGATTTTTCTTGTTTCTTGAGATAGGCCTGGATTGCAATGTATTTTCCTCTCAGGACTGCCTTCGCTGCATCCCAAAGCGTTTGGATTGTTGTATTTTCATTTTCGTTTGTTTCTATATATTTTTTAATTTCTTCTCTAATTGCCTGGTTGACCCATTCATTCTTTAGTAGATGTTCTTTAACCTGCATGCTTTTGGAGGTTTTCCAGACTTTTTCCTGTGGTTGATTTTAAGCTTCATAGCGTTGTGGTCCGAAAGTATGCATGGTATGATCTCAATTCTTGTATACTTATGAAGGGCTGTTTTGTGACCCAGTATGTGATCTATCTTGGAGAATGTTCCATGTGCACTTGAGGAGAAAGAATATTCTATTGCTTTGGGATACAGAGTTCTAAATATATCTGACAAGTCCATCTGATCCAATGTATCATACAGGGCCCTTGTTTTTTTATTGATCCTGTGTCTAGATTATCTATCCATTGTTGTAAGTGGGGTATTAAAGTCCCCTGCAATTACCACATTCTTATCAATAAGGTTGCTTATGTTTGTGAGTAATTGTTTTATATATTTGGGGGCTCCTATATTCGATGCATAGATATTTATAATTGTTAGCTCTTCCTGATGGATAGACCCTGTAATTATTGTATAATGCCTTTCTTCCTCTCTTGTTGCAACCTTTAATTTAAAGTCTAGTTTGTCTGATATAAGTATGGCTACTCCAGTTTTCTTTTGACTTCCAGTAGCATGATACATAGTTCTCCATCCCCTCACTTTCAATCTGAATGTGTCCTCAGGTCTAAAATGAGTCTCTTGTAGACAGCAAATACATGGGTCTTGTTTTTTTATCCATTATGTTACCCTGTGTCTTTTTTTGGAGCATTTAGGCCATTTACATTCAGTGTTACTATTGAAAAATATGGGTTTAGAGTCATTGTGATGTCTGTAGGTTTCATGCTTCTAGTGATGTCTCTGGTACTTTGTCTCACAGGATCCCCCTTAGGATCTCTTGTAGGGCTGGTTTAGTGGTGACAAATTCCTTCAGTTTTTGTTTCTTTGGGAAGACCTTTATCTCTCCTTCTATTCTAAATGACAGACTTGCTGGATAAAGGATTCTCGGCTGCATATTCTTTCTGTTCATCACATTGAAGATTTCCTGCCATTCCTTTCTGGTCTGTCAAATTTCAGTAGACAGATCCGTCACTAGTCTTATCAGTCTCCCTTTATATGTTAGAGCACGTTTAACCCTAGCTGCTTTCAGATTTTTCTGTTTATCCTTGTATTTTGCTAGTTTCACTATGATATGTCTTGCAGAAGATTGCCTCAAGTTACGTCTGAAGGGAGTTTTCTGCCTCTTGGATTTCAATGCCTTTTTTCCTTCACCAGATCAGGGAAATTATCAGCTATGATTCGTTCAAGTACACCTTCAGCACCTTTCTCTCTCTCTTCCTCCTCTGGAATCCCTGTTATACAGATATTGTTATGCTTGAATGCATCACTTAGTTCTCTAGTTCTCCGCTCCTACTCCAGGATTTTTTTATCTCTCTTTTTCTCAGCCTCCTCTTTTTCCATAATTTTATCTTCTAAATCACCTATTCTCTCTTCTGCCTCTTCAGTCCGTGCTATGGGCGCCTCCATTTTATTTTGCACCTCATTTATAGCATTTTTTAGCTCCTCCTGGCTATTCCTTAGTCCCTTGATCTCTGTAGCAATAGATTCTCTGCTGTCGTCTATACTTTTTTCAAGCCCAGTGATTAATTTTATGACTATTATTCTAAATTCATTTTCCGTTATATTGCTTAAATAATTTTTTATCAATTCGTTAGCTGTCGCTACTCCTGGAGTTTCTTTTGAGGAGAATTCTTCCGTTTCGTCATTTTGGATAGTCCCTGGAGTGGCATGGAACTGCGGCGCATTCCCCTGTGCTGTCTGGAGTAACTTGTGTTGGTGCGTGAGGCCACAGTCATACCCAACGTCTGTCCCCAGTCCACTGCTGGGGCCACAGTCAGACTGATGTGTACCTTATCTTCCCCTCTGCCAGGGGCAGGACTTACTGTGGAGTGGTGTGGCCCCTGTCTGGGCTACTTGCACACTTCCAGGCTTGTGGTGCTGCTTCTATGGGATCTGGCATAGTAGCTAGGGTGGATCTGTAAGGTGCACAGGGGCAGGAGGGGCAGACTCAACTCACTTTGCCTTGGGTGGTCTGCCTTGGGAGGGGCCCTGTGGCACCAGGAGGGAGGCAGACCAGTCAGAGGGATGGATCTGCAGAAGCACAGTGTTGGGTGTTTGTGTGGTGCAAGCAAGTTCAGTGACAGAAACTGGTTCCCTTTGGGATTTTGGCTGGGGGATGGGCCAGAGAGATGGCGCTGGCCAGCACCTTTGTTACCCCACCAAGCTGAGCTCTGTATTCTGGGGCTCACCAACTCTCCCTCCCATTGTCCTCTCACCCTCCCCCTCTCCAACAACAGCTGTTGACTTATAACATTCCAGATGTTAAGTCTGCTGGCTGTCAGAACAAACTCTGTCAGTCCCCTCCGCTTTTGCAAACCAGACTCGGGGGCTCTGCCTTGCCGGGAGGGCTGCCCCTCCACCGCCTGGCTCCCTCTCGCCAGTCCGTGTAGTGCATACCGCCTCTCCACCCTTCCTACCCTCTTCCATGGGCTTCTTGTCTATGCTTGGCTCCAAAGAATCTGTTCTGCTAGTCTTCTGGTGGTTTTCTGGGTTATTTAGTCAGATGTGGGTGGAATCTAAGTGATCAGCAGGACGCAGTGAGCCCAGCATCCTCCGATGCCGCCATCTTCTCTGGAATCCCCTTTTTCATGTTTTAGATATAGAACATAAATACAAGAAGATCAGAGTTTTGGAATCTGGGACTTGTTTGTATATCAAAATTAGAGTCTCACACATGTGCACACACAAGAACATGCAAGTATGGTAGAGATATAAACATTGAAAAATCTTAAAAAGTAGAAAGGCTTTGGAAGTCTAATTTTCCCATTTATAAAATTTATTGAAATTTCCCTTTTATTAAAATTTCCATTTATTAAAATTAAAATTCTCATTTATGAAAATCAGTAAAATTACTGATATTCTTTTTAATTTTTTTTTGAGAGTGAGTGCATGTAAGTTATTGGGGGAGGGGCAGAGGGAAAGGGAGTGAGAAAATCTTAAACAGGCTTCACAACCAGTGTGGAGACCTGACACAGGGCTCAATCTTATGGCCATGAGATGATGATCTGAGCCAAAATCAAGAGTCCAATGCTTAACCAACTTAGCCATCCAGACACCCAAAATTAACTGATATTCTTAAAGACCAATGCAGATTGTTAAAGTGGCAGCAGAAGAGAATTTTACCGTTGAAATAGAAACTTTGAATATATGCCTGCTTTTCTGAAACCAACTTAAATTTTAATACATATAGGTTAAAAGGACAATAATACTAGAAAAGTGTTTTCAGAGTTGGAAGGACAATTGATGATTTCTCTTCATATTCTACCTTTATACATTAAATTTAAAGAGAAGGCTTATGAGAAGAGGTTTCTATTAAGGCTCTATCTTGTTAACTTATCTTTCCCAAAGGAAAAGAGTGTGTAACTGGACTAATTGGAACATGATCTTTAATAAAATATGATCACCTTTTATTAATTTGTTTCAAAGAAAGATCCAGAAAAGCTTTATAATTTCTTTCACTCAAATACAATATTCTATCTTCTTCTTTCTTTCTGATGAGACACAATCTTCCTCTGCCCATATTAATCACAACATTCCATAGGCATAAGGCGGCAAATTTGATCTATTTTGTAAGAGTTCTTGATAATTCAAAGGCAAACTTATGATGAGGATTTAGGCAAAGTGAAATACTTAATCTGCCTCATCCAGATGAGCTTTTAGTAGTATGTCTTTCATATAAATATAAATGTTTTGTACATAGATTAATAGAGCTGATAATTGTTTCCCATTTGGAATATCTGTGCTTCATTGGCAAAAAATTTGAGGAATAACTGATGATTTTCAGAACATTTTATATTTTGAGTTAGGAGGACTCTATGAATGAAACTAGGGAAATGGTACATCGAATTTCCTTTTTTTAAGCTTTATTTATTTTTGAGAGAAAGAGTGCATGTATGAGAAGGGGGTATAGAGAGAGGGAGACAGAAGATACAAAGCGGGCTCTATGCTGACAGTAGAGAGCCCCATGTGGAGCTTGAAATCACAAACCATGAGATCATGAGCTGAGCCAAAGTTGGACACTTGACCAGCTGAGCCATGCAAGAGCCCCTTGAATTTCTTTTATAAGAAAATATTTATATGTATATTTATTAAAATTGTTAGTTTTAAATAGATTTCATCTAAATATAATATTGAGGTTATGCTACTATAGTTCATAGGTTTGTTTTTCAATGCCAAGTTGATTTTATTTATGGCAAAATAGAACAATTTTAATAGTTTAATTAAAAATTACATTCAAGTTTGCATTTGACTTTATTCCTCCTTAGTGTTCACAAGTTTCTTTGTATTTCTTTTAGAAATTTAATTATGCATATGTGTTTATCAGCAGCATTTATCTTAACACACCCTATGTCTCCACTCCAGTCTGATTACTTACAAGTGGGATACATGTAGAAAATGTCAAATATGTCTAAAGAGCTATCTCCAAATACTTAGCATCCATTTATATTCCTTAAGTGATATTTCCTTTTTTGTCATAGTTCAAGCCATCTCAAAGATCACAGTTCAAGCTACAGAGAAATTGTGTAAATTATTTCTTATTCCAAATATTCATGATAGTATGTCAATAACAAAACAAATTCACACATTACTTGATATTTGAATTTTTTAAGTGAACATAATAGACTCTATCAACCTAAAATAACTTGAGATGAGAAAATTCAAAAAATAGTTCATACAGGGTCTTGTGATTACTTGAGATATTTTTGAAGTTTTATGTTACAGGAAGGAACAAAAATGAGAAAAAGAGGCAGGAAATGAATCTATGATGTCTATCAGGGTTGATTTAATGAAACAAGAACAGGTGCCACATCAAGTGTGTTGTAACTATTCCTATGTTTTCTACCCCCCTATAAATTTATGAGCTTTATTTTTCAATGAGACTTAGAGACCTAAACTGACAATATTGTTTTGAGATTTTCTTGAAATTGCTTAAAATGCTATTCAGAAATACTCATACAAAAAGAGAGAAAATGCATAGGAAACATTAAATGCCTAAAGATTAAACCACTTAAATAGGAGCCATGTATGAGCAGGCTTTTGTTTGTTGTTTGTTTTTCAAAGCAGTGAGGCAAAATAAGTTCTTAAATTACAAGGGAAAACCCATAAGGCTAGCTGGAGATTTCTCCACAGAAACTTATCAACACAAAAGGGAGAGGAATGATATATTTAACATGCTGAATGGGAAAAATCCACAACCAACAAGTCTGTCATTCAGAATAGAATGTCATTCAGAACCGAAGGAGTTCATTACTAAACCAACCCTTCAAGAAATATTAGAGCCTCTTTGAGTGCAAAGGAAAGCCCAAAACTGACAAAGAAAAGAAAGGATGAGAAAAACCTCCCAAAACAAAAACAACACAAGTAATAAAATGGTAATACATAGATATCTATCAATAATTACTTTGAATGTAAATGGACTAAACACTCTAATCAAAAGACAGGGTGTCAGAAGGGAAAGGAAAATAAGACTCATCTATATGCTACCTGCAGGAGACTAATTTTAGACCTAAAGTCAACTGCAGATTAAAAGTGAGGGGGTGGGTGGAGAATTATTTGTCACACAAATGGATGTCGAAAGAAAGCTGGAGTAGCAATACTGATACCGGACAAATTAGTCTTTAAAATAAAGACTCTAAAAAGAGACAAAGAAGAGCATTATATAGTCATAAAGGAGACCATCCAAGAAGCAGATGTAAAACTTTTAAAAGTTTATGCCCCCAACGTGGAACATCCAAATATATAAAACAAATATAAAAGAACTCATTGATAATAATACACAAATAGTAGGGGAATTTAACACCCCACATACATCAAAGGACGGATTATCCAAACAGAACATCAACAAGAAAACAAGGGCTTTGAATGACACACTGGGCCAGATGGACTTTACAGATATATTAAGAACATTGTATCCCAAAACAACAGAATACACATTGTTTTCAAGTGCACATGGGATATTCTGCAGAATAGATCACATAGTAGGTCACAAAACAAAAGTCAATAAATACAAAAAGATTAAAATCATAGCATGCACCTTTTCTTATTTTTAAAACATTTTTAATGTTTATGTATTTTTAATTAACTAATTTATTTTTAATTTACATCCAAATTAGTTAGCATATAGTGCAACAATGATTTGTCTGCTATGTATAACACCCAGTGTTAATCCCAACAAGTGTCTTCCTTAATGCCCCTTACACATTTAGCCTATTCCCTCTCCCACAACCCCTCCAGCAACCCTCTGTTCTCTATATTTAAGAGTCTCTTATGTTTTGTCCCCCTCCCTGTTTTTATATTATGTTTATTTATTTTTGACAGAGAGAGAGAAGGATAGAGAGAAAGACAGAATAAGCAGGAGAGGGGCAGAGATTGAGGGAGACAAAGAATCTGAAGCAGGCCCCAGGCTCTGAGCTGTCAGCACAGAGCCTGGAGTGGAGCTTGAACTCACAAGCCTTGAGATCATGACCTGAGCCAAAATCAGATGCTTAACCAACTCAGCCTAACCAACTCAGCTTAACCAACTGAGCCACCAAAGCACTCTTACCATGCACTTTATCTGACTACAATGCTATAAAACTAGAAGTCAACCACAAGAAAAAATTTGGAAAGACTACAAATACCTGGAGATAAACGACATGCTACTAAAGAATGAATGGGCCAACCAGGAAACCAAAGAAGAAATTAAAAAAATAAATGAAAACATATGAAAATGAAAGCATAGCTATCCAAATCCTTTGGCATGCAGCAAAAGTGGTCCTAGGAGGGAAGTATATAGCAATACAGGCCTATATCAAGAAGCAAGAAAAATCTCAAACAACCTAATCTTACACATAAAGCAGCTAGAAAAAGAAAAATAAAGGAAGTATAAAGCGGCAGAAGTAAGGAAACATAAAGATTAGAGCAGAAATAAGTGATACAGAAAATTAAAAAAAAAACAATAGACTAGATCCATTAAACCAGGAGTTGGTTCTCTGAAAAAATAAAATTGATAAACCATTAACCAGAATTAAAAGAAAAGCAAAGGACCTAAATAAATAAAATCACAAATGAAAGAAGTGAAATAACAGCCAACGCCACAGAAGTACAATTATAAAAGAATTTTATGAAAAACTATATGCCAAGAAATGGGACAACCTGGAATAAATGGAGAAATTTCTAGACCCATGTAAATTACAAAAACTGAAACAGGAAGAAATAAAAAAACTTGAACAGACTAATAAGCACCAAAGAAATTGAATCAGTACTCAAAAACATCCCAACAAACAAAAATCCAGGGCCAGATGGCTTTCCAGGAAAAGTCTACCTAACATTTAATGAAGAATTAATACATATTTTTTTAAATTTTTTTTTCAACGTTTTTTATTTATTTTTGGGACAGAGAGAGACAGAGCATGAACGGGGGAGGGGCAGAGAGAGAGGGAGACACAGAATCGGAAACAGGCTCCAGGCTCCGAGCCATCAGCCCAGAGCCTGACCGCAGGGCTCGAACTCACGGACCGCGAGATCGTGACCTGGTTGAAGTCGGACGCTTAACCGACTGCGTCACCCAGGCGCCCCAAGAATTAATACATATTTTTTATCAAACTATTCTAAAGAATAGAAATGGAAGGAAAACTTGCAAATTCATTCCATGAGGCCATTATTACCCGATACCAAAGCCAGATAAAGAATCCACCAGAAAAAAGAACTATATCCTTGATGAACATGAGAAAAAATTCTCAAAAAAAATTCTAGCAAATAGAATCCAACTAAATTAAAAGGATCATTCACCACAATCATGTGGGATTTGGGGCTGCAAGTGTGATTCAATATTTGCAAATCAATCAACATGATACACCACATTAATAAAAGAAAGGATAAGAGCAGTATGACCCTTTCAATAGATGCAAAAAAAGGATTTGACAAAATAAAACATCCATTCATGGAAAAAAAAAAACCCTCAACAAAGTAGGGTTGGAGGGAACATATCTCAACGTAATAAAGGCAATCTATGAAGAGTCCACAGCTAATATCCTCCTCAATGGGGAAAAACTGAGAATTTTTCAGAAATAAGGATGTCCACTCTCACCGCTGTTATTTAACATAGCATTGGCAGTCCTAGCCACAACAATCAGATAATAGAAAGAAATAAAAGACATCAAATCAGCAAGGAAGGAATAAATCTCACTATTTGCAGATGACATGATACTTTATATAGAGAACCCAAAAGACTCAACCCTAAACTTCTAGAACTGATAAATTGACTAAAGTCATAGGATACAAAATCAATGTACAGAAATCTGTTGCATTTCTATACATCAAAAATGAAACAGCAGAAAGAGAAATCAGGGAATCAGTTCCACATACAGTTGCACTGAAAACAATAAGATACCTAGGAGAAAAATCTAACCAAAGAGATGAAACACCTGTAGTCTGAAAACTATAAAACACTGATGAAAGAATTGAAGAAGACTCAAATATAAAAACATGCCATGTTCATGGATTGGGAGAACAAATATTGTTAAAAATATATACTGCCCAAAGTAGTCCACATATTTAATGTAATCCCTATCAAAATACCAACAGCATTTGTCAGACAGAACAAACAATTGTAAAATTTATATGGAAACACATAAGACCATGAATAGCCAAAGCAACCTTGAAAAAGGAAAGCAAATTTGGAGGTGTCACAATTCCATACTTCAACTTATATTACAAAGCTGTAGTAATCAAAAGAGTATGGTCCAAGCACAAAAATTGACACACAGATCAATGGAATAGAGCAGAGAGCCCAGTACTGAACCCACACTATATGGTCAATTAATCTTTGATAAACCAGGAAAGAATACCCAATAGAGAAAAGATAGTCTCCTCAACAAATCGAGTTGTGAAAACTGGACAGCAACATGGCAAAAGGATGAAATTGGATCACTCTTTTACACCACTCAAAAAAACCTTAAAATGGATTAAAGACTAAATGTGAGGCTTGAAAATATAAAAATCCTAGAGGAGAACACAGGGACAAACCTCTTTGATATCACTGTAGCAACTGCTTTCTAGATATTCTCCCGAGGCAAGGTAAACAAAAGCAAAAAGAAACTATTGGGACATCATCAAAATAAAATCTTTGGCATAGCAAAGGAAACAATCAAATATACTGAAAAGCAAACTACTGAATGGAAGAAGATAGTTGTAAATGACATCTTATAAATGGGTAGTATCTGAAATATATAAAGAACTTACAAACTCAACACACAAAAAAATGAATAATCGAAAAATGGGCAGTAGGCATGAATAGATATTTTTCCAAAGAAGACATTGGATAGCCAACAGACACATGAAAAGATGCTCAACATCACTGATCATCAGGAAATCAAACCAAAACTACAATGAGATACCACCTCACACTTGGCAGAATGGCTAAAATCAACAACACAAGAAACAACAGGGGTTGGCGAGGATGTGGAGAAAAAGGAACCCTTGCAGCCACTCTGGAAAACAGTATGGAACTTCCTCAAAAAGTTAAAAATAGAACGACCCTACCATCCAGCAATTTAACTACTAGGAATTTACCCAAATATATTAAAACTACTAATTCAAAGGGATATATGTAGCTCGATGTTTATTGTAGCATTATCTACAATAGCCAAATTATGGAAATAGCCCAAGTATCCATCAAATAATGAATGGATAAAGAAGATGTCATGTGTGTACAATGAATATTAGACAGACTTAGAAAATAATGAAATCTTGCCATTGAAATGACATGGAAGGAGCTAGAAAGTATTATGCTAAGCAAAATCAGTCAGAGAAAGACAAATACCATATGATGTCACTCATATGTGGAATTTAAGAAACAAAACAAATGAGCATGGGGAAATAAAAGGCAAACCAAGAAACAGGCTCTTAACTTATAAAGAAACTGATGGTTAGAAGAGGGGAAGTGGGTGGGGGGGATGGTTATTAAGAACTGCACTTACTGTGATGAATACCAGGTGTTGTATGAAAATGTTGAATTCTTTCATCAAAAACTGAAACTAAAATTAAAAACCCAGGAGACAACAGATGTTGGTAAGGATGTGGAGAAAGAGGAACACTTTTGCACTGTTATAGCAGCGCTATCGACACTGGCCAAGTATGGAAAGAGCACAAATATCCATGGACTGAAGAATGCATAAAGATGTGTCCCATGATCTAATCAGCATCAACACATATACAAGAACAAGCTGCTGACATTTTTTCCAGTCTAATAACTTCTTTTTTCCGGGTTTATTGAGATAAAATTGACATGCAACATTGTGGGAGATGGGCATTTGACATCTACTTTCTTAGCAACTTTCTTTTTAATGTTATTAATTAATTAATTAATTAATTAATTTGTTTGTTTGTTTATACAAAGAGACAGAGCATCAGCAGGGGACGGGCAGAGAGAGATGGAAACATAGAATCTGAAGCAGGCTCCAGGCTCTGAGCTGTCAGCCCAGAGCCTGATGCGGGGCTCAGACTCCTGAACTGTGAGATCATGACCTGAGCCCAAGTCGGCCGCTTAACCGATGGGGTCACCTGAGCGCCCCAGCTACTTTCAAATATATGATTCAGTACTATAAACTATGATGACCATAAAATAATAAAGAGCAAAACATACAAACTTGAAAAAACTTGAAACTACTTATGGTTTTCATAGAGGGTGTTTTGAGGTAATAGAAGAAAACCTCTTTACATTTGTTGTTTTGTTTATCAGTGCTAGAATGAGGAAACATTGATAAGATTTATACTATCACAAAGCAAAGAAGATATAACATCCATTTCATTATTGATATAGATCTATATACCCCTTGTTTCTTCACTTTAACTTTTTATTGTACCAAAATTATACAGACATAAGTCTTTCCATTGGTCTTGCTTCCCTCGCGTGTACACCTATATCCTGGAGGTTGATTATAGCCACTTCTTTTGATATTTATCTCATCTCTTGATAGCACACTGGTACTTTTATTGATTTATATTTTAGATTTAGGCATTATCCTGGCACTTGCCATTGCTAAAGTTGAAAATGTAACTATCTTCTTTAACAAAATCTCAACATAGATACACATGACTGCTGTACTGTTAAAATAATGAGGAATGAAACTGTAATAGGTACAGCTAAGTCATATACTGAGTGCGTGTACGGTTGGTAAAAATAATAATTTCATCTTATGCAAAAAATGCTAAACTCAAACTAGAAACATAAATAATTGTAAGTTTTAAATAATTTTAAATGTCATTTGGAGAAATTATATGTGCAAGTATATTAATAAGGTATTTAGATGTATGATACATTAAGTTTATCAAATAGAAAAACATTACATAATCCCTGAATTTCTAAACTCCTACTAGAATAGTAATTTCAAATATTCATCTTTAACCAATCAACACAAATATAAAATGTATACATTTTTTATTCAGTTAGTAAAGGATCTTAAATACTTACTGATTAATCTTTTCCATCAAATAGTACAACTTTAAATGCTACTTTTTTACATTTGTAATTTTTTGTGATCTACATAATCATCTGAAAAAATATTTTGAGTGATTTGAAAATAGCAAACAATAAAATGTTTATTCTTAAAAACAAAAAATTAATTTTATTAATCTATTTGAAATAAAATTACCTTCTCAAGACAATTATCTGATTTTAGTTTCTCATATCCAAGTTTTTTTTAGTATTTCTTCCTTTAGAATTTTTCCAAAGAAACTTTTCTCATAGTTTCTCCTGTATCTTTATTAAATGTAGTTTTCCCACTTCTAAAAATGTTTTTAATATGATTTTTCATTTTTATGCCTCTGCATCATAAAATCAACATTTAGTATTTCAAGCAAGCATAGTCTTATTAATAGTGTTAGAAAAGTAACTTGTGTAATTGTTTTTCAGTCTTCAACCAGCCAAGAATTATAGATACAACCTGTAATTTAATATTTAATCAAATACCTTGGTTATCTTCTTGTTTATCTACAGTGGGCTTGGGTGTTTTACTAAGATTTGTTGGTTCTATAGGGAGATTTTGAAAATTAATATTTCTCCCTAGCTGTTCAATTATTTCAGGTGTACACAGTGAAGAAAGTATTTGGGCAGTAACTTGTTCTATCATCTATTAGAGACATCATTCATTAATGTGCATAAGAAATTATATACACAATTATCCAATGAGTAACATATTTTATGATATAATGAACTTTTTATGCCCAATATATCCTCCAATATGAGGGAAACAAATTAGTATTTTCTCTTAGAGAAGGAGTGCAGATTAACAGCCTCTCAGAACAAAGACAGTCCAAACCCAAACCTGCTTAATGAGAAAGTTGGGAGGGGAGTAATCTGAGGAATGAATAGAGTGTACTCTACACCCTGGTGAGATTATAGAGAACGCAAACTGTGACAGAGTGAAATAAGTTTTTCTGTTCTTTTAAGTTTTGCACTTAACATCTAAATTATTTAACTCTGATTGAACTTTATGGAGATTCTAATCCAGGCTGCAGACTTTAATATGTTTATTTGGATGGATGGAAAACTCACTTGAACCTGTAATTATAAAATTTAATATATGTCTAGTTTATAGAAGTTTGCTTACTGGCCACTGTGTTGTAATAGAAATCTTACTTCTTTGTGCTAACAGAGATTTTGATGTAAATATTTGGGTAAAATATTGCTCATTTTGAGGACATTGATTAATGAAATGTAACTATTTCAGTTTTAAAATAAGAAGTAATGAATGTAATTCTTACTATGTGCAGGAAAATATTCTTAGGCATTAGTATCAATATTATTAGGAAATAATGTTTTAGTCCTAGATATAACTTGTATTGCTTGTTAAATATTGTATTTATTTTTATTTGATCAGAGAGTCAAAGTGTAGGCAAAGGGGGCCCATGCTATATAAGACCCTTAAAAGATTGTGTCTTCTTAAAAGATTTGGAAACATATTTTTACATTCTTGTCCCATATTTTTGATCTGTTCCAAAGCAAGTAAAATTTGCACAATGAGGGTAAATGTGAAAACTTAAATCTGGTTTATTTTTGTGATTAGACTAGAAAAGATATTTTTAAAAAATCATGGGCCCACACTAACAATTTATTTTATCAATAATAATTTCTTTCTTTATGGGGTCCCTGGGTGGCTCAGTAAGTTAAGCATCCAACTTCGCTCAGGTCATTATCTTGTGGTTCATGGGTTCGAGCCCTGCATTGGGCTCTGTGCTGACAGCTCAGAGCCTGGAGCCTGCTTCAGATTTGTGACTCCTTCTTTCCTGCCTCACTCCAACTTGCGCTCTGTCACTCTCTCTCTCTCTCTGTCTCTCTCTCTCTTTGTCTCTCTCTCTTTCTAAACAATGAATAAACATTAAAAAAACTTAAAAAATAATTTTTCTTTCCTTTTATAAATTTTAACTACACGTTTTCATAAACACTTTAACTAATGTAATTAGTTGCTTCTTTGAAAGAGATAACATCAATACTAATAAAACTGTTCCTGATTTTTCCCTTTGTGCCTTTCCTGATTTCTTAAATAGTTATTTTATGTTATTATTTTTTAAATATATACAAGATTTTTCATATACCTCAGTAAAGCTGGGGTAAAAAAGTAATATATATTGATCATAAAAAAAGAGATATGGCATTATAAAATTTTACCCACAAACATTTTAGTGTTTTTAGAAAGAGAAAAAAAGTTTAAACATACTACATGTAAAAAATGGACAATAATGCTTTCATATCATATTCTCAGTGTTCATATTCACATTTCCAATTGTTTCATAAGTGTTACTTTTCCTAATTTATTTTCTTGCTTCAATATACAAATGAGGTCCATGTATTGTATTTGGACAATTTGAATCTTGAAAAATCTTTTATCCATAGAATTTTCCTCTTTTTGTTCTTTGTAATTTATTTGGCAAAGAAATTAAATTATGTGAACTATGAAGATTTCCTCAATTTAGAATTATTAATACATCTCCAGGGTGCTGTTTTATATGTTTGGCTATCTCCTATTTCTCATAAATTGGCATTCAGATGTAGAGTTTTTAAAGTTTTTATTTAAATTCCAATTAGTTAACATACAGTGTAATATTACTTTCAGGTATAGAATATAGTGATTCGACACTGCCATACAACAAACGGAGCTCATCACACTAAGTGCACTTCTTAATCCCCATCACCTGTTTTAGCCATTCCCCCCATGTACCTCCCCTCTGTTTGTGGGAAATCAAATAGCTATGTCCTGGGTTAGGAGATTATAGGGAATGCATTGGATAGCATAACATTGCTTTCTAGTCTTGCTGAAAACAGCAGGCTGTGCTTTGCTTACCTAGTTAATTTATATTTAGGGTTTGGGTCCTGCCTTTGCTCATGAATTTCTTAGACCATATTATCCATGGAATATCTTGTCTTGTTTTCCACACTGCTTTCTGCATCTGCTCTTTTGTAGTCCTGGGAATGCCTTAACTTGTTTTTCTGCACACTTCCTATAAGTTCGTACAGGCACATAGCCCACTGATGTACTGTGCAATGTTTCCTTAAATGTATGCTTAATAAATACAGAAACTTGAGAGCAGCTCAGAGAGACTTCCCTTAGTTTCTCTGTCACCTTTCTTGACTTGCATGGAGTCTTGAGTAATCCTTTCTGCCATCTTCGGCTTGCTGGACAAAGCTGAAAGCTGAAAGCTAAAACCCCATCTAGTAACCATCAGTTTGCTCTCTGTAAGTTAAGCATCTATTTCTTGGTTTACCACTCTCTCTCCCTTTTTTTCCCTTTGCCCATTTGTTTCTCAAATTCTACATATGACTGACATCATATGGTATTTGTCTTCCTCTGACTGACTTATTTTCCTTACCATAATACTCTCTAGCTCCTTCCATGTCATTGCAATGACAAGATTTCATTCTTTTTATGTCTGACTAATATTCCATTGTATACACATGACATCTTCTTTATCCATTCATTATTTGATGGACAGTTGGGCTCTTTCCATAATTTGGCTGTTGTAGATAATGCTACAATAAACATCGAGCTACATATATCCCTTTGAATTAGTTTTTTTTTGTTTTCCTTTTGTTTTTTTTTTTTTTTTTTTTGTATTCTTTGGGTAAACGCCTAGTAGTTAAATTGCTGGATGGTAGGGTAGTTTTAGTTTTCACTTTTTGAGGAAGGTCCATACTGTTTTCCAGAGTGGCTGCACCAGTTTGCATTCCTACCAGAAGTGTAAAAGGGTTCTTTTTTCTCCACATCCTAGCCAACACGTGTTTTTTCTTGTGTTGTTGATTTTAGCCATTCTGAAAGTTGTAAAGTAATATCTCATTGTAGTTTTGATTTGTATTTTCCTAATGATCAGTGATGTTGAGCATCCTTTCATGTATCTCTTGGCTGTCTGTATTGTAATAATTACATTAAAGCAAAGGGTGTTTTTTCATTAGCCCTTTTTCATCAAACTATGTTTTCTGGGTTTCTTTTTTTTTTCTATTCTCTAATTTGTTTCCCCTTTCTTTACTTATTTGTGGTTTTTAAACTATTTTCTTCCTTTTATTGTCTTTCACAGAATACAGTTTATGTGATATTTTTCTTTATATTTTAGCTTTATTTGTAAGCTAGTAGGTGACAATTTTTTAAAAAATATTCTTACATTTGAAAATTATGTTCTTGGCACAGCTAGGTAGCTCAGTTGGTTAAGCATCCAACTTTTGATTTCTGCTCAGGTCATTATCTCATGTTTTGTGAGTTTGATCCCCGCATCTGGCTCCATGCTGACAGTGCGGAGCCTGCTTGGGATTTTCTCTTTCCCTGTCTCTCTGCCATTTGCCTCCTCCCTCACTCTCTCCCCCCCACCTCAAAAATAAATAAATGAACTTACAAAAAAGAAAGTTAAATAAAAAGACACTTATGTTCTGTCTTTCTTGGTGGCAGAGTTCTTTCTAACCATATATTTACTTTAAAAATCTGAGTTTCTTATTCAAGTTTCTAATATATTGACATATTTTCCCCTCTTTTTTTTATCAAGATGCCTCATGTTCTGATATGGGCATATTAGCATTTCTATTATAACCATGAATTTGCAGGTTTCTCTTAGCAATTCTGTCACTTCTTGAGTTTTATATTGGAAATTACTCTCACTGACAATATATAAGGACTGTTTTGTCATACATTTTGCTTACTGTCTTATTTATGGTTATGGTTATCTTTATGGTTATTTACTACTGAAAACCTTTTATTTTGTATGATATTAAAATTATTATTAGTCATTTTTGTATTTATCTACGCTTTTGCTTCTATTCTCAATTTTTACATTTTGCATATTTTTAAAATATTGTGTTTATTGAAGAGCAGTCTTCTATGTACCTGGTTTAAAAATAAAATGAGTTAAAATATATATTATTTATGTCACTAAACAGCTGAAATAAGGTTTATAAACATATTGAAGTAAATACATATAGAAAATGCATAATCATAATTGTAACCTTGATGAACTTGCACTGGCCAACCACACCTGTACAATCAGCACCCAGATTTAGAAATCAAATATCACCAGCTGGAGAAACAGCTCATACTCCCATTCAGTCAATAGCAGCCCCTTCCTCAAGGGCAAACACTATCCTAATTTCTAACAGCATAGATTTCTCTTGCCGTATTTTTTACATATATGTATTTTGTATATATCAGTAGGATTTGTGTACAGTGTATACTCTTGACCTTGAATTCTGTTACTCACTATTAAACTTGTAAGATGCGTCCATGTGGCAAACTGAGTATTTATATTTCTCCCCAAAGTCATATGTTGAAGACTAGCCTACAATGTGACTGTGTCTGGAAATAGAGCCTTTGGGAACTAATTGAGATCAAGTGAGGTTAGGAGTGTGGGGCTCTTATCCAGTAGCATCAGTCTACTTACTAAAGAGAAATTACAAATGCATAGGTCATGAGAATAAAAGGAACAGTGTAGGGAATATAGTCAATGAAATTGTAATAGCATTGTACGGTGACAGAGGGTAGCTACACTTGTGGTGAGCATAGCATAATGTAGAAACTTTTGAATCACTGTTGTATACCTGAAACTAATGTAATATTTTGTGTCAATTACACCCAAAAATAGAAAGAAAGAAGAAAGAAAGAAAGAAAGAAAGAAAGAAAGAAAGAAAGACCACAAAGGTTACTCACTAGCTCACTCTCTCATATGTCTTCTCTCTGCTATATAAGGACACAGCAAGAAGGCAACCACATGCAAGCCAAGTGGAGTACAATCACCAGAAACAGAACCTTGCCAGAAATTCGATCTTGGACTTTCCAGCCACCAGAAATGTAAGAAAGTTAATTTTTGTTGTTTAAGCCACAACAGTCTATAATGTTTTGTTATGTATGGTAGTTTAAGCAGAGTGAAAGAATACAATCCATATTGTTGTATAAATTTAAAGTTTGTTATTGCTGTAGATCATTCTATTATGTAAATAAGCCACAATTTATCCTCTTATGTTTTCATGCACATTTTTATAATTTCCAGATTTTACTAAGTATGAATCATGTTTCTATGAACATTCTTGCATATATGTATGGATGAACATATGTAGACATTTTCCTCATATATCCAGGAACGGGAGCTAGGTATACATTAGTTCTGCTTTAGTAGATACTGCAAAGCAGAGGATTTTGTTTATCTTAACTAAATTTGTATTGCCTTTTTCATATTATCCTCATTGGTTGCCATTTTGTAGTATCATGAAAATTTGCATTTTCTTGATAACAAATGATGTTAAATATAGTTTCATGTATTTAATGACTAGATATTCTTTTTTGTGAAGTGACTATTCAATGCTTCATCTCCTTTTGAGTTTCTTACTTATTCTAGATGTTATTTGTTGCATTTTCAAATATTTTTATTGCTGTGTAAGTTCATTTTTTACCCATGTTTCTTTTGATGAATAGACATTTTTAGCTTTGATACAGTTTAAAAGATAATTTTAAACTGATTAATACTTTCTGTGTAATATTTAAGAAATCTTTGCTAACCTCAAGGTATTATATTATTTCTGTGTTTTACTCTAAAAAGCTTTATTCTTTTACCTTTTTTGTTTTCGTTTTCACTCCCTCCCCTCCCCTGCTTTGAACTTGTCTCTATCCAGGCCACTTGGTTCCTAATTTAGATTCAAGTCATATAAAAGCTGTTTGGAGCTACTGCTCTCTAGCTATTTTGGGGAAAAGAAAGGAGGGCTCATGAGCCCTAAGATGTGCCTGGTTACTTTTCATAAGGAATGTGTATCTCTCCTCCTCCCTAAACCTGTAATTATTACTTTCATTCTGTGAGACTATTATAAAAGTTTACAAATTTTGTTGAAAGTGAATTGAATCTATAGATCTTTACAAAGAAATAATCATTTTATGGAGTTTATTCTTTAATCCAAGAACATGATATTTATTTTTAGATTTCACTTATTTATATATTATTTAGGATATTTCATTATCTTTTAAAGTTTCCCCACGAAGAGTTTGTCTAAAACTTATTGCTCATTTGCTTTTATGTTTTCTATCTTGTTATATATATTTTTCTCATTAGTCGACTAATGTTAACTATAGAGTTGCCATTTTCCTTATAGTTCTATACACATTTTAATTTTATATGAGACTTTAATGATCTACTATTTTGAAATTGTTATGTATTTTCATTTCATAAAAGCTTATTACATAGCAATTGTCTTTATAAAAGTTCTTTATTTTGTTTTGTTTTGCCTCACAGTGTATTGGGTTCATAGTTGTATAGCTGTACCGGATTCATATTGACTGCTTTATGGCTGGTATATCTACATATATCATTTACCTTGTTTTTTTTTTTTTAATGTTTAGGTATATTTCCTATATATTTTTTGCATATATTTCTTCTATATATTTATATATCTATTTCATATATATGAAGTTTTGGGTGTAGATATTGTAAATCTCATTGTACCTCTTATGTTTTATATGCATCTCTCATCAACAAAAATTATCCAATATAATAACCAGCTTTTCTTTTATACTTCATTTATAGAGCAGTTTTAAGTTGATAATAAAATGAGGGGAACATATGCAGGTTTCCCATGTATTCACTGCTCCTGCACTTACATAGGCTTCCCCGTTATCAAGGTAACTCACCAGAATCGCACATTTTTTTAATCAAGAATTAACTTAGATTGCTACACAATAATCACCCAGAGCTCATAGTTTACATAATGGTTCACTTCTGCTGTTGTACATTCAGTGGGCTTGGCCAAAAATATAATGATACACATTCATTATCATAAAATTATCTAGAGTATTTGCACTGCCCTAAAATCCTCTCTAATCTGCCAATTCATTTTCCCCTCCCCCTGGCAGCCCTTGGTCCTTTTATTGTCTCTATAGTTTTGCCATTTTCAGAATGCCATATAGTTAGACTCATAAAAATATGTAGTGTTTTCATATTGGTTTCTTTCACTTAACATGAATTTAATGTTCTTAAACTTATTTTCATGGCTTAATAGCTCCTTACTATTTAGTGCTGAATAACAATCCATTGTCTAGATGTACTGTAGTTTATTTATTCATATGCCTACAGAAGCACACTTTGTTTGCTTCACAGTGTGTGCAGTTATGTGAAAAAGCTGATCATAAACATTCTTTGTAGGCTTTTGCATGGACATAATATTTCACCTCCTTTGGGTAAATACCAAGGAGCACTATTGGCTATACTATATAGCAGGATTATGTTTAGTTTTGTAAGAAACTGTGAAACTGTCTTCCAAGTGGTTGTACCATTTTGAATTCCCACCATCAATGAATGAGACCCTGTTACTTCATATTCTCACAAATCTTTGGTATGGTATCTCATTATTGTTTTAATTTACATTTCCAGATGTCATATGTGCAGCATCTTTTCATATGTTTATTGCCATCTGCACATCTTTGGTGAAGTGTCTGTTAAGGATTAACGCATGTTTTAATTGGGTTGTTTGTTTTCTTATTATTGACCTTTAAGAGTTCTTTGTATATTTGGGGTAAGACTTCTTCATCAGATCTGTCCTTTTCAAATATTTTCTACCAGTCTGTGTTTTGTCTTCCTGTTTTTTTTTTTTTTTTAATTATGATGAAGCGTTTGACTATAATGAAGTCCAGCTTACTATTTCTGTCACAGATCATATCTTTGGTGGTGTATCTAAAGAAGCATTATTATACTCAGAATTCCCTAGTTTTCTCCTATGTTACCATCCAGGATTGTATAGTTTTACATTTCTCTATGATCCATTATGAGTTAGTTTTTTTAAAGTGTAAGTTTTGCATCTAGATTGATTTTTTTGGAATGTGGATATTCAGTTATTTCACTTGTTGAAAAAACTATCCTCTTTTCTCCTATATATTTCCTTTGCTCACTTGTCAAATATCACTTGACTATATGTCTGTGAGTCTATTTGTGAGCCATCTATTCTGTTTTATCGACCTATTTGTCTATTCCTTTAGGAATGCCACACTGTCTTGATCAGCTTTTTGGTAAGTCTTGATGTTGGGTAGTGTCAGTCCTCTAATTTTGTTCTATTTCTTCAATACTGTCTTAGTTATTCTTCAGACTCTCCATAAACTTTAGAATGGTTTGTTGATACGAATAAAATAAGTTGCAGTGATTTTGACTGAGGTTGCAAAGATTGCAAAGGGAAAGGTTGCAAAGGGGAAGTACTTGTATCTTGACAATATTGCATATTAATATTTTTAAATGTGGAATGTTGATTTATTTATTCTCTGATTTCATTTGTTCTCATGTAGTTTTCCTTATATGGAACTTGTACACATTTTGTTAGTTTTATACCTAAGTATTACATTTTTGGTGGGTGCTAATATAAAAATAATTGTTTATAATTTCAAATTGTACTTGGCATATAGGAAAGTATTGATGCTTGTATATTAATCTTTTACCCTGAAACTTGCCAATTGCTAATAAGCAATTCATTCCAGGATCTTCTTTGTTGATTCTTACATATTTTGTAGGAGATAATCATGTCACCTGCAAACAAAGACGGTTTTACATCTTCCTTCCCAATCTGTATACAACCCCCTCCCCCCCCTTTTCCTGCCTTATTGTATTATCAAAGACTTTCAGCATGATGTTGAAAAGGAGTGACAAGGAAGGATTCTCATCTTGTAACTGATCTAAATCAAAAAGTTTTGAGTTTCCCACCAATAAGTATAATGTTAGTTCCAGTTTTTTTTTTTTTTAGGATAATCTTTATGAAGTTGTGGATGATGCACTGAATTCCTATTTTTCTAAAAGTATTTTATTATGAGTGAGTGTTGGAATTTTGTCGAATGCTTTTTTTGTACCTCTTTTTTTAAATTTTTAATGTTTATTTTTGAGAGACAGAGAGAGAGAGAGCAAGCAGGGGAGGGGCAGAGAGGAGGGAAACACAGAATCTGAAGGAGGCTCTAGGCTCTGAACTGTCATCACAGGGCCCGACATGGGGCTCGAACCCATAAACTGTGAGATCGTGACCTGAGCCAAAGTTGGATGCTTAACCAACTGAGCCACCAAGGCACCCCAGCATTTTTTAATATGATCATGTGATTATTTTCTGGTCTGTTGATGTGTAATGAATTGTATTAATTGATTTTTTTTAATGTTTGAATCAGTCTTGCATACCTGGGATAAATCCCACGTGGCTTTTTTAGCCTTCTTTTTACCTTTTTTAATAATTTTTTTTACCTTTTTTAGATTTGGTTTGCTAATAGCTTGTTAAGGATTTTTTGCATCTATATTTATGAGAGATAATAATCTGCAGTTTTCTTTTACTATCTTTGTGTGTGTGTGTGTGTGTGTGTGTGTGTATTAGGATAGTATTGACCTCATTGAATAAGATAGGAAGTATTCCCTCTGCATCCATTTTCTGAAAGAGATTGTGGAGAATTGGCATAATTTCTTCTTTAAATGTTGGGTGAAATTCACCAGTGAACCCTTTTGGCGCTTTCTGTTTGGGGAAGTCATTAATTACCGATTAAATTACTTTAGTAGAAATAGTCCTATTCAGATTGCCTATTTTTTCTGAGAATTTTGGAAGATATATATATTTCAATAAATTGGTCCATTTCATCTCAAGTCAATTTTGCTGGCATTCATAATATTCCTTTATTATACTTTAACTTTCCTTAGGACCTGTACTCATACCCTCTTTTTAATTTCTGATATTGGTAATTTGTATTCTCTCTCTCTCTTTTCCTTTTTTTTTTTTGTCTTTATTTTTTCATCTTGCTATAAAGTCTTTCATTTTTTAAAAAGTTTATTTATTTTGAGACAGAGAGATCGAGCAGGAGTGGGTCAGAGAGAGAGAGAAGCCCAAGCAGGCTCTGTGCTGACAGTGAGGGGCTTGATATTATGAACCATGAGATCATGACCTGAGCTGAAATCCAGAGTCAGATGCTTAACTAACTGAGCCACCCAGGTGCCCCTCATTTTTTTTTCTTTAGTAGGCTTCATACCTACTGCAGAGCCCAATGCGAGACTTAAACTCATGACCATGAGATCAATACCTGAGCTGAGATCAAGAGGTGGAGGCTAACCAACTAAGCCAGCCAGGCACCCATAAGTCTTTCATTTTATTGATCTTTTTTAAAGAACCAGCATTTGATTCATTGATTTATTCTATTGATTTTCTGTTTTCAATTTCATTGATTTCTGCTTTAAATTTTGTCATTTGATTTCTTGTGCTTACCTGGGATTTAATTTGCTTTTCTTATTCTAGTTCTGAGGTAAAAAATTAGATTATTGTTTTTATATATTTCTTTTCTAATGTATGCATTAAATGCCACACATTTCCATGTAAGCACTGGTTTTGCAGAATTCTAACTTTGACAAGTTATACATTCATTTTCTCTCAGTTCATATATTTTCAATTTCTTTGGAGACTTCTTTGACCCATATTTAGAAGCATGTTACTTAATTTCCATCTATTTTAAGATTTTTCAGTTATCTTTCTATTATTTCTTTCCACTCTAATACCATGGTTGTCTTAAAATAGACATTGTATAACTTCTATTTTTTAAAATTTCTTTAGGTGTATGTTTTGGCCCAGGATGTGTTCTATCCTGGTGAATGTTCTCAATGGATGAGGTAGTCTATAGATACTTATGATATTATTTGATTATGGTGTTGTGTTCAACTATGTCCTTATTGATTTTCTGCCCACTGGATCTCCTCATTTCTAAGAGAGGGCTCTTCAATTCTCTAACTATGAGAGTGAAATCACCTATTTCTCCTTGTAATTCTATCAGTTGTTGCCACCTGTAGTTTTTTGCTCTATTGCTAGACACATACACATTAAGAATTTTAATTTCTTATTAGAGAATTGACCCCCATACCATTATGTAGTATCCCTCTTTTTTACTGACAACTCTCCTTAGAGTTTGCTTTTTCTGAAATTAATATAGCTATACCTACTTTATTTTGTTTACTATTAGCATGGTATATATTTTTTCATCCATTTACTTTATAAAGTAAATTTAAAAGTAGGTTTCTTGTAGACAACATATACATGAACCATGGCTGGCTGTGGTCAGTAAGGAGTCAGTGGCACAGAGAGGGGAAGAAACAGACTATCACACTGGGAAGTCCACACAAGGAAGACAAATCCCCATAATATCTGGCTTTGAAAGTGGTAGGGGCTGAATTTCATGAGTTCCTACAGCCAACGTGACTTAAAACTTGGAATTTTAAAAATCAGAAGGCTTTGCTCTGGGAAATCTGGAAGGCATTTGGAAGCTGAGACCCCACCCTTAAAGATAACAGACAAATAAGTGGATATAGCATAGAAGCAGTAGTTTGAAAAACATCTGGAGCATACAGGAAAGAGAGTTATTAGCTCATCTAAGAGCATGTCTTAGAGAGGCAGGGATTGCAGGGAGACCCCTCCAAGAGCAAAGGAGCTAGAAGGCACCATTTCCTCCCTCTACCCCCAGCATAAACAAACAGCTGCCCGCAGGAACCAGAGCAGCACCAACAGTTGCTACCTAAGTTGCTTACAATAAGCCCCCCCCCATATGTTGGTGGATCTTCCCTTCCCAGTCATGCTTGTCTTAGTCCTGGTGCTATGGGTCCCTTCCCCAGAAGGCTGGCACAGACCCCACCAACACAACTCCAGACCCATATGTTTGAAGAGGCTTCCATTCTGGCAGTAGAGGCAGCAGGTCTCATTTTGCAAGCAGACCAGCACACACCTTGTTAAAATGCACCCCACCCTGACTAAAAACAAACATTGCTCACAACAGGCAAAGAGAAACTCTGCAGAGGACTGGCCTGAAGGATAAAGCTACCAGGACATAATAGCAGCTCATAGGCAACACACATATGAGATAGTCCCTGAAGTGCCAGGTCCTGGAAAACAGACTCACTGCACTGGAGGATACTTCAGGATTTCATCTTCATAGACGATTACTTTCAAGATCAAGACAGGTGGCTGACTTTCCTAACACACAGAAGCAGACACAGAGAGGTAGAAAAAAAACAATGAGGAAACAGAAGAATATGTCCCAAATGAAAGAATAGGGAAAAACCTCAGCTAGAGACCTAAGTAAAACAGAATTTAAAGTAATGATCATAAAGATACTCACTGGGCTTGAGAAAAGAGTAGAGGACATCTTAACAGATGTTAAGTAGAGACCCTTAACAAAGAAATAATAAAAGAACCCATCAGAGATGAAGAACATAATAAATGAAGTTAAAAATACAATTGATGAAAATAAAAATAACAGGCTAAAGGAACCAGGGGAATGAATTAATGACCTAAAAGACAAAGTAATAGAAAGCAATCAAACTGACCAAGGGATGAGGCACCTGGGTGGCTCAGTTGGATAAGTGTCCAATTCGGCTCAGGTCATGATCTCACGGTTCATGGGGTTGAGCCCCGCGTCAGGCTCTGTGTTGACAGCTCAGAGCTTGGATCCTGCTTCAGATTCTGTGTATCTCTCTCTCTCTCTCTCTCTCTCTCTCTCTCTCTCTCTGCTCCTCTCCAACTCGTATCCGCTCTCTCTCTCTCTCTCTCTCAAAACCAAATAAACATTTAAAAAAATGTAAAAAGCTGACCAAGTGAGAGAAAAAATATACAAATTGATAATAGACTTAAGGATCTTAGTGGCTCCATCAAGCATAATATTATCAACATTATAGAGATCATAGAAGAGTAAGAGAGAAAAGGGAGCAGAAAATGTATTGAGGAAATAAAAGTGAAAACTCCCCTAATATGGGGAAGGAAACAGATATGAAGATCCAGGAGGTACAGAGAATACACAACGAAATCAACCAAGGAGGTCCACACCACAACACATAGTAATTAAAATGACAAAAATTAATGATAAAGAAAAAAAAATTTAAAGCAGCAAGAGAAAAGGGAAACACCATAAGGCTATGGGCTGATTTTTCAGTAGAAAATTTGCATGATATATTCAAAGTGCTGAGAGAGAAAAATCCGCAGCCCAGAATACTCTATCTGGTAAAGCTATCATTCAGAAAGAAAGAGATAAAGAGTTTCTCAAACAAAAACTAAAGGAACTCATGACTATTAAAATCAGCCCTATAAGAAATATTAAAAGGGACCCTTTGAGTGGAAAAGAAAGGCCATAAGTGAGAGTATGAAGAGTAGGAATCACAAAAGCATTACAAAAAAATATATATATCTGTAAAAATTAGTCAAGGGATTCAAAGAATAAAAGCATGTAAAATATGACACCATATCCCTAAAATATGGGGTGGAGGAGTAAAGAATGGGTTCAAACTTAAGCAACCATCAATTTCATATATAATGCTATACATACAAACGACAAACCAAAAACCATAATATATATGCAAAGAATGAAGATAACAAAATCCAATTATATCACCCAAGAAAGCCAGCAGACTATGAAAGAAATAAAGAGAAGGATCAGAGCAAAAACTACAAGAACAACCACAAAACTAGGAACAAAATAACAATAAATACATACCTACCAATAATTATTCTGCATATAAATGGACTAAATGCTCCAATCAAAAGACATAGGGTGACAGAGTGGATACAAAACAACACCCATCTATATGCCTACAAGAGAAGCATTTTAGACCTAAAGACAGCTGCAGATTGAAAGTGAGGGGATGGAGAAACATTTATCATTCAAATGGATGTCAAAAGAAAGCTAGGGTAGCAATACTTATATCAGACAAAATAAACTTTAAAATAAATTCTGTCAAAAGAGACAAAGAAGGACGGTATATAATAAAAAAGGGAAAACTCCAAAAAGTCTAACAATTATAAACATTTATGCCCCCAACATGTAAGACCCAAAAACGTAAAACAATAACAAACATAAAGGAACTAATCAGTAGCAAAACAATAACAGTAGGGGATTTAAATGTTCCATTTACAACAATAGACAGATTATCCAAACGGAAAATCAACAAGAAAACAGTGGCTTTGAATGATACACTGGACTAGATGGTTTTAACAGATATGTTCGAAACATTCCATCCTAAAACAGCAGAATATACATTCTTTTCAAGTGCACATGAAGCATTCTCCAGAATATATCACATATTAGACCACAAAACAAGTTTCATCAGATTCAAAAAGATAGTAATCATACAATGAGATTTGAGATAAATTCAAACTTGGACTTGAAAGAAAGTTAAAGTTGGGATTTAGCATAGTTTATATTTGCATATGCGAAGATGTAAATATATTTCCCTCTCTGCTTTTAAGTAATCGGTCCAAGAATTCTACTTGAAGATGAAAAAAATAATTTAAAGATATTAATTTAAGATTTTTAATTATTTCTTCTGGTCTTGTTTTTAATTGTTTTCTTTTTATCTTTATTTTAAATTATCTGCAGTATTTAAGTTTATTTTTCTTTAAAAAGTTGAAAATAGAACTTTTGTTTATGTTTTAACAATTTATATCAGTATTTATTTAAAAAGAAAATTTCTCTATTCCACTTGCCCAATCCATTGTATATAGCTCCATACAGCATCTGTAAATAAACTTATCACAAGCAATTCTACAGAGTAGATTTTGACATTTTGCAAATTGTTTAGTCTCAAATATAGCTGTTTCCTAAAACATCATGTTGATTTACAACTCTTGGAATAGATTTATACTGAAGTAAATCCTCTATCAACAAATTACTTTTATGATTGCTATAATTGGGATTCTTGTGATGGACCCATCAATCAACATTGTAAAGTTTTCCTTCGAATTTCAGTTTATAAATTCTCATAAATTCCACCATAAAGAAAAGATCTAATGATATATTTATTATATATATTATATAAAGAGACAAATCTATTGTACATTGCACAATATTTTTAAAGATCAGACTTCCTCCATATAGTTCAAATAATCATGCAGTCAAGACAATTTTCAACCATCACTTGGAGATATTGTAATTTTACGTGTCTTGCCACATGCCTCATAGTGTTGTCTATTGAAAAAGCCACTCAGTATGCAAGTTTGTGACAACACTAGTGTTTTTCTCTTTTTATTTATATTTGAGACCTATTCTGTTTACTTTTTTAATTGGGATCATTTGCCTCTCACATTTTAACATTGCCTGTCCTGATATATGACTTTATAGCAATTTGAAACGTCCTTTAATCAATTACCCTTCCATAATTATCGTTTATTTGAAATGAGTCCATTCAAAATAATTTTCCAAGTTAGTGAGAATCTTTTCAGTTCCCCTTTCATGATACATTAATAGACAGCAGATAAATAACTCTGTTGTCCTGATAATGATAAAACAGAATATAACATTGCTTATAAAGTCATCTGTGTATTTATTAAGTAGACATAAGATTTTACATTTCTTACTCTGACCTCTCCTCAATATTTGCTACTGTTTACCTATCTCAAGAAAGAACTTGGTTGCATTTAGTCACAGGGTTTTATCTTTTTCCTTCTGTACTGTGTCTCTAGTTAAGATCTCCTCCTCTATCTACATTTTAAGTATTGCTGCCACTCACATAGTTTTCGAAAACCACCTTTTTCTTCTTCTTGAGGCCATCTGCTTGCCAATAGAATGCACGTGTATAGCTTCATATGTCACCCACTTCTTTTATTAATCCTAAATATATCCATAATCTCATTCCAAGCCTCCCATGTTGTATCACCTTCAGAGTGATCACCTGTTCATGGATGCTTCACACAAACACAAAACAGTATTTATCATCTGCCTGTGGTCCTATCACCTGTTTCAATTCCATTGTGCGCTGACTCCATGTATGACACCCCAATCAGGTCATCCATACCTTCTTTTACGGTGGCATCTCTTGTGCTATGCCAGCACACTAACATCGTTTATGGCACTATCAGCTATCTTTAATTACCACAATAGCCTTACTAGTGGACTCCCTTCCTCTGTCTTGTCCTATCCAAAAATTCCTGAAATAACAGTGAAAGCTTTTTAAATGCCAATCTAATATAATGGAAAATTAAACAGTAGTGTTATTAATTGTAAGAAGAAGAAAACAATTATTTGTGATGTTTATTTGGGATAGATTATTCTAAGTTAATTTACATGAAGAAAATAATTTCACGTTGACCCACAATAAAAGATTTATAAAATGTGGATATTACAGAAATAGGAAGAGAGGAGAATGGGATTGAGGAGCAATAAAATGCACCACATTTAAGTTAAATTTTATAGATTTTATTTTTGAAAATGCAGTATGATTTATATTATTTTTATTTTAAGAGTGGAGTTTGGGTAAGGACATGGATTTAGGAACCATACTGACTGTTCAAATTATGATTGTAACAATAATATTTTGGCAGATAAAAAATAATATCCAGAGTAGTTAAAATGCTTTCCAAGATAATATAACAAGTTATACAATACTTTATAAATTGTTATGGTATCTTGCACCAACAAAATAAATAACAGATCAGGAAACTAATTTTAAGAAGGGCCTGATAATAAAAGTGTTGTCTGACTCCCAGAACTGGGCTGAGTTTGTGAAAATAAATGGATTAATGCACAAACAACACTTAGAACAGATCTTGGCATATTGAAGTAATTCATATTAAATATTATTATTGCATTAAAGGAAATTATATTTTTGTTCCTTCAGTTTATCCTGAATGAGTAGAGAATTTAATTTCAGGGAAAGCTGTTTATAAACATTGTACCTGACACCCCAGTATGGCCCATCAACTTTGAACATTTTGCACAATCTTTAAAATAAAAAAAAAAATGTTCATTTATTTTTGAAGTAGAGAGAGACAGAACATGAGCAAGGGAGGGGCAGAGAGAGAGAGGGAAACACAGAATCTGAAGCTGGCTCCAGGCTCTGAGCTGTCAGCACAGATCCCAAAGTGGGGCCTGAACCCATGACCATGAGATCATGACCTAAGCTGAAGTCAGACGTTTAACTGACTGAGCCACCTAGGACCCCGTATACATAAGATTTTACATAAAATAATAATAATAATAATAATAATAATAATAATAATAATATAAAACACTGATTTGGGCACATTGTGTAAAAATTGAATTATGTTACAACCCACTTTCACCCTTAATTGCCTTCACCACATTAGATGCTCAATATTCAATACCCAGGAGTTCTCTCTTGAGTTGGATGAGATTAGAGATGATATGTTTCTTCTCTGATTCCTATTTTACTGCTACCAATTCCAAGACTTAAATAGAGCATCTGAATTAACAGACCATACACCATAGCTTCCTGGGCTTATTTTCTTGTCATTGATTTTATAATCAGACATGAACCTGTTCTTCATTGATCCTTCTCAAGGACTTTATAAGCATGGACAAAAAATTAATTGGATTATTTATTACTAAATCCTACTCATTGGTAGCTGCAGCAAGTGGCATACTTAATATCACTGAATTGTTTATTTTACTTAGAAGATGAAGTTAGTTAACAGAGATAAAACATTTCTGTGCCTTGGCTTTCTTACCAATCTGTAATTTACAATTCTTGTGGTTTATTAACAAATTTACCGCTTATTTTCTTTCATTACTATCAAAGGCAAATGTTTACAAAAAAATTTAAATATTACGGTAAATTCCCAAAGACATTTATCATGTTAACTAGGTATGTAGAATATCATGTGGCAGTTTTAGAATCTATGCAAAGGCAAACAGTATATGGAGAGTTCCCCATATTCATTAATCTGTAAGGCAACCATTTATGGAACACATGTGGAGAGTAAGAACTCATCTATGTATATCTTGAGGTGAAAATTTTCACAGACTATAGTTTATTACAATATGCATGTCTAGCCAGTCATAAATCAAAACATCCATGAAACAACTGTGACCATCCCAAAACAATTTCTGAGTGATAGAAAGTTATATTTGGATGTGGTCCAACAATTTACTTTGATCTGTATGGATAATGAAATATCCTTCAAACGAAGTCAACTGTTGATTTATAGGAACAAAAATATATTGAATTGAAATTGACACCTAATGCTCACAGTCATTGGAAATTTCACTGGAAATTTGAAACAAGGAGCCAAGCAATCTCAAAGGAGTATGGGTCTACATGCTTTGATATGAGGGATTTTGAGCACATTATATGTCATAGTATTTAAAACCCCATTATTAAAATTCTTATTTTAGATTTTGAAAGTTTTGTTTTCAATATTCTATTCAAAAATGCACATTCCTACTAAAATTACCCTAATTTAAAATAACCTTTACATTAAGGAAACTCCTATTTACATTATAATTTATTTAACCGTTTTCAAATGTAATTTTTTATATAAAATATTTCCTTTCATTTCATTCACATAGCAAAAACTATGAAGAGGATAAAAAATCCACAGTCCACTGAGAATTGTCTAATTGTTTTGCTTGTTATATCTATAATAGATTTTATAGAAAACTATTCCTTTATAATTTATTTTTAAAGTCAAGCTTCCTCATTAAAAATAATAATAAATGTTAGTAAACTGGAATACCATTTTGGGTGGCAATGTTATGGTACAAAATTTTAGTTTTCCCATGATAAAATAAAAAATAGGTTATTAGATAATGTTTTTCAATTTATAATTTACTATGTTACGTGCTGATATTTAGATTTGAAAATTAAGTATAGAATATTAAATTAGAATATTAAATTTAGAAAAATTGAGATAAATATAAACATTTCTCTCATCTCACTTCTTATATATAATATCAAGTTCTTAATATATGAATATGTTTTAATATTTAAAGCAGAAAAGTCATGCTTAAAAGAGAAAGAGGAAAAACATCTTCCTTTCCCATTACCAAGTGTCTCTCTTCAAATGTAAACCTGTTAAGTTCCATGAATTCATGATTTAAAAGTATTTTAATGCTTACATTAAAATTGTCACTGGGACGCCTGGGTGGCTGAGTGGGTTAAGCATCTGACTTCGGGCTCAGGTCATGATCTCACGGTTTGTGAATTCAATCCCCATGTCGGGCTCTGTGCTGACAGCTTGGAGCCTGTAGCCTGCTAGATTGTGTCTCCCTCTCTCTCTGTCCCTCCCTGACTCGTACTCTGTCTCTCTCTGTCTCTCAAAGATAAATAAAAACATTACAAAACTTTTTTAAAAAATTGTCACTTAATATTGTTTTCCATATCAAAATAATTATTTTACCTCATGCTTTTAAGATAAAATTCATGATAATATATGATTACATCATAATTTTTTAAATCAAGTTTACTATTAAATCAAGTTATTTCCAATATAAGTTTATATTTAAAATTTTCATCACATGGTTTCAACAAAAGGAAAACATCCACAGTGAGAATCATATTTTATTTCTCTTTTGATGTTATTTTTCTATTTTCTTTTGATCCTTATAACTTTGAGACTGTTTCATAATGGAATAAATATGATTGGATTATAACTTAGGTAAGCAGTTAGTCAACCACATATCATGAAGTGCAAAACAATATTTTGTTCAGCCTCTTCTACCCGGAGGCTAATAATTTAGAAATCTAATGGATTGTGAGCACAAGTATGTAAGAATCTCTTACTCCATGTTTCATTATCACATCTCAATCTGAATGCAAAGCAAAATGAGGATCACTTTTGACAGTGTCTCCACTCTCACATCTGAGGTCTTGGTCTTCTGCTAGTGAAGGGAGCAAGGTCAAAGAGGTTTTGACAGTGTCCCACCTCGGATACAAACTTTACCATCAAATTGCAAGCTGTTATACAATGCTGGACATTTGTCACAGGCTGGCAAACACGTGTCCTACATTTCACATTTAGATGTGCATACAAAGCACATAAGAATTGGTAAAATCTAATAAATTGGTATTCTAGAGAGCAAAATTGTGGTAATTAGTGTAGGTGGGAGATTATTCATCTAGCTAAGAATTTGAGACATCAGTGATCCAGATGACAGAGATGAGATATCAGCACATTCATTTTCAGAATTATAATTTTGATACAATGAATAATTGCTTCAGCTTATTATTCTAAAGCAACATTTTAAGATTGCTCATTCTTTTGCAACTGATAGTAGATTACCAAATAGGAAAAAAAAAATTAAAGCCTCATTAAGAAAATGGTTTGATTCACTAATGCATAGTTTCCTGTGATGGGGAAATCTTTAATGCAGTTAGTCTGAGTGTTGAAGTAGATGAACTGCAAAGGGAATGATAAAATTTACATCCATATGATTGGTATTAACGTTAACACATGAAAGAAGTAAACTCGGAAACCAGACCACAAACACAGACCATTCTGAGAGCCTTTTATTTTCCAAATCTAAGTGTGTGAGCAGTCTGTGTTCATTTATTTACTGGTATTTATTATTGTTGTGTTTTGTAATAAATTCTGTTTTTTCAAATTCCATCCCCTTTCTAAAATTGCTTCATCTTATAATATGGGATATATATGTTAGGCAGAGGAAAGTTCTTCATATTTTCGACTAGATCTGCTAGAAGTAAGCATCGGAAAGACAGCAACTGCTTTCATCTTTACTCCTTGATTGAGAGTCAGTTGCAACAGTAAATTAACTTTTACTTTAGGAAGATGGGAAATTTGAAAGAGAGCTCAAATTCTCTGTTCTCTGAAGTCTGTAAATTAAATTCCTGAGAACCCATTCAGCCTCTCTTGTGTAAGAAATTATCACGTAAAATATCTGGAATTTACTTATTTACTTATATCTGGAATTTACTTATATCTGGAATCCAAAGACAGCTGTTTGCTGTACAATGTACTTTATAGATTAAACATATTTTGCCACCAAAAGGAATATTTTTCTAAATATTTCTAGTGCTAAATTATAAGAAAACCTACACAACTGGTTAAATTGGTAAGATTGCAAGATTCTCATTCAAGTTGTAATTATGTCCTGTGCATGTAAGTTTAAAAATTTAAGTCAAACTGCAACCCAGCTGTGTAATACAGAGAAATGAGAACAGAACCTTCATCAACTAATTGAAATGAAACTTACAATCTTATATGCTCATCTATGTTTAAGTAAACCAATTACAGCCAAATTGAAAGCATTCTAAATGTAATGTGTGATTTAGCTTAAAAGGACTATGTGCAGAAGTAATGTTTATATTAAAATCCGGAATTTGTTCTGTTTTTAAACTTAATGGACTGTAGAACTACAACATGGAAGGAAATCTGTATTTCTAACAGACTTTCTTCTATCAAATTTATCCTCTTGTCTCATACTTTGCTTTTGTCAGTATAACTATAGAATGTACTATAAACTCATTCTGAATTGCTGTAGCTGAGGAAGAGAAATAATGTTAAAATGATTGATTACTTCTTTCTGTTCATTTGGTGCTTATCTCTAGATTGTTTACAGGTTTAATTCCTGCTACTTTCACTACAAATAGGTCATTTTTTTCCACCCAATTGCAAATACATTGACTAATAATGAGACTGCTCAAACTATTTAATAGACCCTTTCTCTTAACAAAGCTTCAGTATACGGGATTAAATCTTGTGAATCTCTATTTGCAATGGCCCTTTCTCAAAAACAAATAGTGGGTTTGTTTTGTTTTGTTTTCTTTTCTTTTTTTAGTATTAGCCAATGTACAGTATTTTAAGATAGGGGCAAAGAATTCATAACTTCTCTAATTCTCAGGTGTGTGTGTTTTTTTTTTAATGTTTTACCCTGGCAAAACCACCCTTCAACACATAAAAATGTTTTCCCTTGGGGCGCCTGGGTGGCTCAGTCGGTTAAGCGGCCGACTTCAGCTCAGGTCATGATCTCGCGGTCCGTGAGTTCGAGCCCCGCGTCGGGCTCTGTGCTGACAGCTCAGAGCCTGGAGCCTGTTTCAGATTCTGTGTCTCCCTCTCTCTCTGACCCTCCCCCGTTCATGCTCTTTCTCTCCCTGTCTCAAAAATAAATAAAATGTTAAAAAAAAATTTAAAAATAAAAAAATAAATAAAAAAATTAAAATGTTTTCCCTAGAATCATATCACAGGTCCTCAGTGTTAATTCTGAAACCAGTTTTTAATCTTCCACATATCATGTGTTTCTCATTTCTCCAAAAAAATTATAGACTATTTTCTTTAGTGACATATAAGTTACCCACTATTGACACCTTTACAAATAAGCTCTTTCTCCCTTTCCACTGTGCAGCTTTTTTGAAATATTCTTGTGACTTCTTACATGTTTATACCCCACTCAACTTTCTTCCCATAATTTTTTCCCACCTAGGTTTTACCTGACATAGTCAGTAATCTTTTTTTCCCCATATTTCCATGTAACTTCTCTAAAATGCACTGCCTTTTTTATAATAGGCTAATGTTTAATAACCAGCAAAATAAGCCCTTTTTGTGGGATTATCTCATGTAATTTTTTCATGTTTTAAAACTTTGGTTGGAAATACTCCATATATGCATTTGTGGAATTGAGATATAAATAAGTTTATTTGTAAGTATTCATTAATTTATTTGAGAGTATGCTAGCATCTTTGTGATATTTATTTCTACAAATTAAAGAATGGTAAATTAGTCATGCTTTTAGGAGCTCTCAGCTATGGGGTCCAATCTCTTGTTATAGCAAATAAATAGAACATGATCTTACGTGTTAGTTAACGTTTACTTAACACGCTTTTACTTTGCCAACAGTTGTAGGTTTGGGGAATACAAACAATTATGAATTACTCCCTGAAAAGAAAATTATAGAAAGCAGAGTAATTTAGAAAGTAAAGAGACAAATACAAGAAAATCATTAAATATTATCATGTAGTTAAGTACACTCTGCTTAGTGTATAGAAATGAAAACTAAACCAAACTGGGTTTTGTTTTGGACAGAGAAAGATAAGGGAAAATATGTTTCCAGTCTATGAGAGTATAAAAAAGACATACATGAGAGATTCAATGTCACTCTTTAGGAATACGCATATATTTAGTGCCAATAGAGAAAAGTACAATGTTTCTGTGTGTGTGTGTGTGTGTGTGTGTGTGTGTGTGTGTCTGTGTGTGTGTGTAATACAATACTGCTTACCTTAAGAATGTGTAAAGACTTACCAATAGTTTTCAAGAGATAACTTTGGGGAACAGAAATGGGAGTGGAATGAGGTATACTTTTACTTTATATGCTTCCATAATTTAAGATTTGTAAAAGACAATGTGACTTAATAGTTATAAATATGTACATTTTAATATCAAAATATTGATTGGATATGACATAGTTTAAGAACAATGAGTGGTATGTTTATATTCATATTGTGGGCATACAGATTTTATCAAAGTCATCAAGTTATACATTTAAAATTGGTGAATAAATTATACCTCAATAAGTCCAATTTAATCATATAAACTTGATACATTATAATGGATAATTACTTAATATTAAAACAACATTTATACTGAGATAACTGGATGATGCCATTTATATGATTTCTCTAATATCAGTCATATCTAAGGATACAGAAAATAGAAAGTAGTTTCTTCTGGATTGTAGGGATTGATTAGATGCATTTTGAATTACTTTTAATTAGATACATTTACATTTAAAGATATTAAGAACTCTTGATGGGTTGACCGTTTTATCATCTTTTACGGCTGTTAATATTGCTTATTTTGAATTCTGGTTTGTCTGTAATTAACATAGCCATACCAGCTATCTTGTACTTAGTATAAATGTAAACAGATGTTACACTTTTCCCTCAATCTATTCTTTTCAACCTGCTATATACTTTATATACTATATACTCTATATACTTAAATTGCATCTCTTCTACATTCCTTACAGCTTCATTTTGCTTTTTTAATCTTGTTACGTGATCTCTGCTTTTCTTTCCATGTTTTATTCCATTTGTATTTAACATAATTCTTAGTAAGGTTGGTTTTATGTTTGCCATTATACTATATGCTTCATTTTCTATCCTTCCATTTTCTTTTTCTTTTGTCTTCTTTCAAATGAAGGAATTTCTGGGGCACCTGGGTGGCTCAGTTGGTTGAGCATCCAACTTTGGCTCAGGTCATGATCTCACGGTTTGTGAGTTCAAGCCCCACGTTGGGCTCTGTGCTGACAGCTGAGAGCCTGACCTGCTTCGGATTCTGTGTCTCCCTCTCTCTCTGCCCCTCCCCCCTCTCGCACTCTATCTCTCTCAGAAATAAATAAACATAAAACAATTTTTAAATGAAAAAGTTAAGTTAAAAAAAGTTAAAAACTTAAAAAGTTAAAAGTCATTGTTATTAAGCTATTCTATCTCCTCTATTGAATTTTAGCTATATTGTTTTTTGTTATTTTTAAGGATTTCTTTAGGGATATGCAACTTTAGTTTATCACTTTCTAATATATATAACTTCACTTATAATATAAAAATCTTACAGCAATATTCCAATTTAAAAATCCTCTTTTTCTCTTGATGATAAATATTTTACCTGTTATAAACCTGTTATACCCTGTTATAAACCTGTTATAGACCTGTTATAAACCTTTCAGAAGTCTTAAAGTCTCACACAGTACAGGTGTACTAGAAACAAATTATCTTTGCTTACATCTGAAATATATACTTAAACTTCATTTTTTAGTAACTTTTACTATAAATTAAATGTACAAAAAATTACAGAAAGAGTAGAGACAGTTTCCATAAATTCTGTACTGTTTCCCTTATACTTAATTTTTTACAATGGTATGATACACTTGTTATATTAAAAAAAACAATATTTGTAATTAAATAAAGTTCATATCTTATGCATATTTTCTTAACATTCACTTAAATGTCATTTTTCTATTCCAGGATCCCATCCAAGATACCATATTGCATTTAATCAACACATATCTTTAGACAATTTGAGGCTGTGACAGTTTCCCAGACATTCTTATTTTCAGAAAACTTGAAAGTCTTGAAGAATACTGGCCAAATATTTTGCAGAAAGTCCCTCAACTATAATTGAATATTTATCTCAAGATTAGACTATAGCTATGCAAGAAAGACCACAGAGATAAAGTGCCATTTTTTAGCATGTGGTATCAAGAATACACGCTATCAACATGACTGTTCACTGCTGATGTTGACCTTCATCACTGCCTGAGATAATGTTTTCAAGTTCCTTTGCTGTAAAGATGTTCTTCAGCCCCAATTTTCATACTATACTGTCTGAAATGAGTTCACTATGTATAGCCCACATCAAAACAATAGGGAATTCTGCTCTACCTCCTTGATAATGAAGTAGCCACATAAATTATTTGGAATCTTTCTGCCTGGGATAATTAGTCTCTCATCTCTTGCCCCATTTATTTATTCAATTATCTAATTGCATTGGTATGGAGTCATAGATATTTATTTTATACTTTGGGTTAGACTCTAATACTATCTTATTGATTTTGTGGTTCAAAATTTTCCAGCTTTTTGCCATTGGAAGCTCTTTCAATTGATTCCTCTATCACTCTTTATTTACTCCTATCATCATGCATTTCTTTTGTTTCACTTTTGTTTGGCTTTGTTTTTTGGCACTCTCTGGCACTGCAAGATATTCCAGGATTACCTGGTAGCTTTCCTGTTTAGTGCTAGAATTATGAATTTTTCCAGACTAGGTGTGTCCTTTGCTGTAAATATGTATATGTATATACATACATACATACATACATACATACATATATGCATATACATATACAACCATCTATAGCTCTACTAAGATATACATGCGTTCTGACTAATATCTCTAATTGTATTCCACTTATATGTGGATCATTTCTAGCCTCTTCTTCTAGCTTGTCTATAAACTTCTACTCCAATAGTGATATACTGGTATCAGAAACATTCACCTATTCCTCCAAAGATGAGAAAAGTTATCAGCTGGAATGTTATCGATCCTTATGTATAGTTTCTGCAGCCTTTAGTCTTGCATATTTCATTCATTTTCCAAGTTTCTTAGGTCAGTAGCTTTCTCCTGTACCCACATCATACATTTGTAATATAGTTAAACTGTTTTGTAATAGTCTATATACTTTCATGGGATCTTCCAATATCCTAAGTGAGTTTTTTGTTTTAATTTTCACACATAAAGTTCACTCTGTGTTGTAAGTCATATGGGTTTTAACAAGTGTAAAATAGCATAACGCATGTACCATCATGTATTGTACAGAAAAATTTTACCACCCAATTGTCCCATATTTTATATATTCAACCCTATCTCTCCCATTCCCCAAACACCTGGAAACCACTTATCTATTGATTTATTGTGTCTACAGCTGTGACTTTTCCAGATTACCAATAATTGGGATCATAGTAGGTAGCTTCTTGAGATTGACTTATTTGGCTCATCAATATGCAGTTAAGATTTGACCGTCTTTGCATGGCTTATTAGCATATATGTTTTTATTGCTAAATAGTTTTTGATTGCATTACTACACCATTGTTATTTTATCTCTTCACCTGTTGAAGTTCATCTTAGGTACTTCCAGGTTTTGGTTGTTTGTTTGTTTGTTTTTTGGTAATTACAAAATTGCCATAAAGAATTGTATGCATGTTTTTATACCGACATAATTTATCCTATTATTTGGGTAAAAAATGTAGGAGTGCTATTGTCTGTCACATAATAAAGCTATATTTAACTATTAAGAAACTGCCAAGCTGTCTTCCATAGTGCCTGTAACATTTTACATTTTCAGCAGCAACGAATGAGTATTTCTGTTGTTTCTCATCCACACCATCTATGAGTGTTACCACTGTTATGCATTGTAGCCATTTCAATAGCTATGTAGTGATATCTCATTGTTCTTATTTGAAATTTCCTAACACCATATGATGTTGAACATCCTTTCATATGCGTAGGTGCATATACTATATATGTTGTATATAATCTTTGGTGAGATATCTATTCAGGTACTTTGTCCATGCTTTAAATGTACTGATTTTATTACTGACTTTATTGAATTCTTTGTGAAAACACTTATTTGAGAAGATACATGTTTATTGCCACATTATTTATTATAGCCAAGGTATGGGAGCAACATGAGTGTCCACTGATGAAGGACCCTAAGTATCCCTACTGATAGATGAATGGATAAAAAAAGGCGTGGTATGTATGTTTGAGAGTCTGTGTGTGTGTGTGTGTGTGTGTGTGTGTGTGTGTATTTGCAATTGAATATTTGCAGCCATAAAAAGGATGAGATCTTGTAATCTGTGACACTGATGTATAATGCTAAATGATATAAGTCAAACAGAGAAATACAAATACCATATGATTTCACTTACGTGTGGAATCTGAAAAAAATGAATAAACACAAAAAGCAGAATCAGATCTAAAAATACAGAAAACAAACTAATGGTTGCAAGAGGGTAGGAAGTGGGAGACTGGGAAAACTGGGCTAAGGGGAATGGAAATTACAGTTTTCTGGAAATTAGAAAAAATGTTTTGTATATATTTGTGTATTTTACAAGTGTAAAATAAATGACACCATGTAAGTAGATTCTTCTTTGAGTCTCTTAATAGTGTTTCTCACAGAGCAGGTTTTTTAAAATTTACTTATTAATAGCATTAGTTCCAACATTTCTTTGTTTTTAATGTTTATTTTTGAGAGAGAGAGAGAGAGGGAGGGAGAGATACAACATGAGCAAGGGAGGGGAAGAGAGAGAGGAAGACAGAATCTGAAGCATTTTCAGGCTCTGAGTTTTGAGCACAGAGCCTGACACGGGCCTCGAACTCTGGAACTGCAAGATCATGGCTTGAAGCCAAAGTCAGACACTTAACCAACTGAGCCACCCAGGTGCCCTATACAGAGCAGATTTTAATTATTTTTTTTTCCTTTCCAAGTTTTTATTTAAATTCCAGCTAGTTAACATATAGTGTAAATAGAGTTTCAGGTTGTATAATTTAGTGATTCATCACTTGCAATTCATGCTCATCACAAGTGCCCTCCTTAATATACATCACTCATTTGCAGGAACCATCAGTTTGTTCTCTGTAGTTAAGAGTCTATTTTCTAGTTTTCCTTTCTTATTTCCCCCCCCATGTTCATTTGTTTTGCTTCTTAAATTCCACATATTGAGTGAAATCCTATGGTATATTTCTTACTCTGACTAATTTTGCTTGTGGCTCCATCCATGGTGTTGCAAATGGCGATTTCATTCTTTTTTTAAAACAAAAAATGTTTGTTTATTTTTGAGAGAGAGCAAGAGAGCAGTTTGTGGAGAAGAAGAGAGGAGGACAAAGGATCCCAAGTGGGCTCTGTGCTGACAGCAGAGAGCCCTATGTGGGGCTTGAACTCACGAACTGTGAGATCATGACCTAAGCTGAAGTCAGAGGCTTAACTCACTGAGCCACCCAGGTACCCCTAGATTTCATTCTTTTCATGGCTGAGTAATATTTCATTTTGTATTTATACACCGTGTCTTCTTTATTCATTCATCAGTTAATGGACATTTGGGCTCTTTCTATAATTTGGCTATTATTGATAATGTTACTATAAACATCACGGTTCATGTGCCCCTTCAATTCAGTATTTTTGTATCCTCTGGATACATTCCTAGTAGTGCCATTTCTGGGTCATAGGGAAGTTCTATTTTTAACTTTTCAAGGAACCTCCATACTGTTGAATTCCCACCAACAGTGCAAGAGGATTCCCCTTTCTCCTCATCCTCACCGATACCAGTTGTTTCCTGTGTTGTTAATCTTAGCCATTCTGATAGATGTAAGGTGGCATCCCATGGCGGTTTTGATTTTTATTTCAGTTATATTGAACATCTTTTCATGTGTGTGTTGGCTTTCTAGATGCTTTCTTTGGAAAAGTGTCTCCATGTCTTCTGCCCATTTCTTACTGGATTATTTGTTTTTTGAGTGTCAAGTTTGATAAGTTCTTTATAGATTTTGGATACTAACCCTTTACCAGATATGTCATTTTCCAATAGTTTCTCACCTTCCGAAGTTTACCTTTTAGTTTTGTTGATTGTCTCCTTCATTGTGCAAAAGATTTCTATCTTGATGAAGTCCAAATTGTTTATTTTTGCTTTCGTTTCTCTTGCCTCAGGAGACATATCAAGTAAGAGTTCCCTATGGCCAATGTCAAGAAGGTTACTGCCTGTGTTCTCTTCTAGGATTTTAATAGTTTCCCATCTCACATTTAGATCTTTCACCCTTTTCGAATTTATTTTTGTGTATAATGTAAGAAAGTGGTCTAGTTTCATTCTTCTGCATGTCGTTATCCAGTTTTCCCAACACCATTTTTTCAATACACTGTCTTTTGTCATTTAGATAATCTTTCTTTATTTGTTAAAGATTAGTTGACCATATAGTTATAGTTCCCTTCTGGGTTTTCTAGTCTGTTCCATTGTTCTATGTGTCTGTTTTTGTGCCAGTACCATAGGGTCTTGACTACTACAGCTTTGTAATATAAAGTCTGGAATTGTTATGTCTCCAGGTTTGCTTTTCTTTTTCAAGGTTGTTTTGGCTATTTAGGGTCTTTTGTGGTTCCATACAAATTTGAGGATTGTTTGCTCTAGCTCTGTGAAAAATTCTAGTGGTATTTTGATGGGGATTGTATTAAATGGCTAGATTGCTTTGGGTAATATAGACATTTTAACAATGTTTGTTCTTCCAATCTATGAGCATGGAATGTTTTTCTATTTCTTTGTATAATCTTCAGTTTCTTTTATCAGTGTTTTATAGTTTTAAGAGTACTCTTAGATTAGGTTTATTCCTAGGTATCTTATGTTTTCTGGTGCAATTGTACATGGGATTGATTCCCTGACTTTTCTTCCTGCTGTTTCATTATGGATGTGAAGAAATGCAACAGATTCCTGTATGTTGATTTTGTAACCTGTGAATTTACTGAGTTCATGTAACAATTCTAAAAAAAAAAAAAAAAAAAAAAAAAAAAAAAAAAAAAAAATTGGTGTGATCTTTTGGGTTTTCTGTATAGAATATCATGTCATCTGCAAATAGTGAAAGTTTGACTTCTTCCTTGCTAATTTGGATGCCTTTTATTTCTCTTTGTTTGATTGCTGCAGTTAGGACTTCCAGTACTATGTTAAATAACGATGGTGAGAGTGGACATCCCTGTCTTTTCCTTACCAAAGAGGAAAAGCTCTTGTTTTTCCCAATTGAGGGCGATATTAGCTGTGGGTTTATTATGTTGAGATCTGTTCCCTCTAGCCCTACTTTGCTGAGAGTTTTATTAAGAATAGACGTTGTTTGTACTGTGTTAAAAGTTTTTTCTCCATCTATTGAAAGGATCATATGGCTCATATCCTTTCTTTTATTAATGTGGTACATCATGTTGCTTGATTTGCAAATATTGAATCACACTTGCAGCCCAGGAATAAATCCAACTTGATGGTGGTGAATGATCCATTTAATGTACTGTTTGCTTCTATTTGTAGTATTTTTTTTCAGAATTTTTGCATCCATATTCGTCAGGCATATTGGCCTATAGTTCTTTTTAGTGGAGTCTTTGTCTGATTTGTGTATCTTGGTGATGCTGACCTCATAGAATGAATTTGGAAATTTTCATTTCATTTCCATTTTTGGGGGTAATAGTTTGAGAAGAATATGCATTCATCTTCTTTACATGTTAGGTATAATTCCCCTGTGAAGCCATCTGACTCTGGACTTCTGTTTGTTGGAAGATTTTTGATTAGTGATTCAATTTCTTTTCTGGTTATCAGTCTGACTGTTCAAGTTTTCTATTTCTTCCTGTTTCAGTTTTGGTAGTTTATTTGTTTCTAGGAATTTATTCATGTCTTCTCAGTTGTCCAATTTGTTGGCATATAGCTTTTCATAATCTCTTATAATTGTTTGCATTTCTTTGCTGTTGGTATGTATTTCTCCTCTGTCGTTTTTTATTTTATTTATTTGGGTCATTTTTCTTTTCTTTTTTGATAAGTCTGGCTAAGGTTTTATCAATTTTACTACTTTTTGAAAGAACCAGCTCCTGGGGCGCCTGGTGGCTCAGTCAGTTAACAATCCTACTTCGGCTCAGGTCACGATCTCGCGGTCCGTGAGTTCGAGCCCCGCGTAGGGCTCTGGGCTGATGGCTCAGAGCCTGGATCCTGCTTCCGATTCTGTGTCTCCCTCTCTCTGTCCCTCCCCCGTTCATGCTCTGTCTCTCTCTGTCTCAAAAATAAATAAAAAACATTAAAAAAAAATTTTAAAAACCAGCTCCTGGTTTCATTGATTTCTTCTATTTGTTTTTCTTTATAGTTTCTATATCATTTATTTCTGCTCTAATCGTTATTATTTCCCTTCTTCCATTGGATTTAGGCTTAGTTTGTTCTTTCTCTAGTTGCTTTAGATGTTTCTTGAGGTAGGCCTGCATTGCTATATATATATATATATATATATCTATATCTATCTATCTATATATATATATATATATATATATATATATATATATATATCTTCAGACCACTTTTGCTGCATCCCAAAGGTTTTAAATCATAGTATTTTCATTTGTTTCCATTTATTTTGTTTCTTTTTTTTCTTTGGCTTCCTTGCTTATCCATTCATTCTTTAGTAGCATGTTGTTTAATCTCCATGTATTTGTGGTCTTTCCAAATGTTTTCTTGTGGTTGATTTCAGGAAGTTGTCATGAAATGTGCATGCTAGGATCTCAATCTTTTTTATACTTGCTGAGGACTGTTGTGTGACCTAGTATGTGATCAATTCTGGAGAATGTGCCAGACATTCTTGAAAAGAATGTATATTTTCTGCATTAGTATGAAATTTTCTGAATACATCTATTAAGTCCATCTAGTGTATCATTCAAAGCCATTGTTTCCTTCTTGATTTTCTGCTTAGAAGATCTGTCTATTGATGCAAGTGGGGTATTAAAGACCCCTATTACTACTTTGTTATTATCAATGAAATCCTTTATATTTGTTATTAACTGTTTTTTTTTTTTATATTTTTGTGCTTACATGTTGGGAGTATAAATATTTACAATTAGATCTTGTTGGATAGTCTCCTTAATTATGATATAGTGCCCTTTTCCAACTCTTGTTACAGTTTTTGGTTTAAAATCTAGTATGTCTGATATAAGTATTGCTTCTCTGGCTTTCTTTTGATGTCCATTGCATGATAAACATTTCTCCATTCCCTCACTTTTAATCTGCAGGTGTCTTTAGGTCTAAAAGCTATCTCTTGTTGCTGCATATAGACAGATCTTGAGTTTGTTGTTGTTGTTTGTTTGTTTGATCTATTCTGACACCCTATGTCTTTTGATGGGAGTGTTTAGTCCATTTACATTCAAAGTAATTATTGATAAATATGTCATTATTGCCATTACTTATTTTGTCATAGTTTCTGGAGATTTTCTCTGTTTCTTTCTTGTCTTTGTCACTTTCGGTCTCTCCTTTCCACTCAGAGTCCCCTTTAATATTTCTTGTAGGGCTGGTTTAGTTGGTCATGAACTTCTTTTGATTTATCTGGGAAACTCTTTATCTCTCCTTCTATCCTGAATGACAGGCTTGTCAGAATATTCTTGGCTGAGATTTTTCCAGTTCAACACATTGAATATATCATACCCCTCCTTCTGGCTTGCCGAGTTTCTGTTGAGAGATCTGCAATTAGCCTTATGGGTCTTAAATTCTATTCAAGCTGAAATTAACATTTTTTTGTCTTTTAGAGATCATGGTTTTGTGTTATATCTAAAAATTGATTATTAGACTCAAGGTCACATAGACTGCCTCTTATGTTGTAGAATTTTATGTTTTATGTTGTATATTTCAGTCTGTAATACATTTTGAGTTAGTTTTTATGAAAGTTGTAGGGACTGTATCCAGGTCATTTTTCCTTTTGTACCTTTGTTCTTTATTTTTATTTATTTATTATTGTTTGCTTATGAACATCCTTGTCTGGAGATGACTTATTGAAATGTCTATCATTTCTCCACTTTATTGTCTTTATTCCTGTGTCAAAAATATGTTAACTATGATTGTGTAGGTCTTTTTCTGGTCTCTGTATTCTGTCCTATTGACCTATAGGTCTATTCTTTCACTAGTACCATAATATTTTTATGATTTTTTACATAGACAATCATGTCATATACAAATAAAGACAATTTTATTTCTTTTCCAGTTGGTGTATGCTATATTTTATTTTGTTTTGTTGAATAACTACGATATCCACTCTGATGTCAAAAAAATTCATAAGAGATTATATTCTTGCCTTCTTTCTGATGGTAGGAGAAAAGTTTCTAGTTTCATAATATTAAGTATATTGTTAGGTGTAAGGTTTATTTAAATGTTTACTATTTATTTTTTGAGAGAGAGGGAGCGACGGAGTGTGAGCAGGGGAGGGGCAGAGAGAGAGGGAGACACAGAATCTGAAGCAGGCTCCAGGCTCCAAGCTGTTGGCACAGAGCCCAAGTCGGGGCTCGAACCCATAAACTTTGAGCTCATGACCTGAGCCAAAGTCAGACACTTAACTGACTGATCCACCCAGGTGCCCTGTTAGGTGTAGGTTTTTGTTAATGTACTTTATCATGTTGAGAAAGTTCCTTTTTTATATTAAAAAAAATAATGTTTATTTTTGAGAGAGAAGAGAGAGCATGAACTGGGGAGGGGCAGAGAGAGAGGGAGGCAGAGGATATGAAGCAGGTTCCATTGCTGACAGCAGACAGCCTGGTGCTGAACTCAAACTCACAAACCATAATATCATGGCCTGAGCTGAAGTTAGATGCTTAACTAATTGAGCCATGCAGGCACTCTGGAGAAAGTTCTTCTTTATTCCTAGTTTGCTGAATTTTTATGAAGAATGGATGTTGGGTTTTCGTCAAATGTATTTTCTTCATGAATTGATATGCCTTTCATATTTAGCTGGTAATGTGATAAATAATACTGATTTTCAAATGTTGATCTACTCATACATACCTAGAATAGATTCCACTTTATTGAGCTGTGTATTTTTTTTAATTTTAATTTAATTTTATTTTAGAAAGAGGGGAGGGACAGAAGGAGAGGAAGATAGAGTATCAGAAGCAGGTTCCACACTCAGTGTGGAGCCCAACACGGGGCTTGATCCCATGACCCTGGGATCAGGACATGAGCTGAAATCAAGAGTTGAATGCTCAACAAACTGAACCATCCAGGTGCTCCTGAGCTCTATAATTATTTAGATTTCATTGTTGGATTTTATTTCCCTAGACTTTCTGAGGAGTTTTCCATATATTTGTGAGAGATATTATCTGTATTTTATTTTCATGTACTTTTTGTGTCAGATTTTGGTATTTGAGTCATATAAAACTTATAGAATGTATTTGGAAGTGAGAACTATTATTTCTACTTCTGTGTTCTAGAAGGGAATTATGACTTCATTTTGACAGTTATTAATAACATAATTTTTAATAGATAAATGCCTATTTTGATCATTTATTTCTCCTAATTTGAGTGCTGATAACTTATGTCTTTAGATTCAATTATTTAAGTTGTCAAATTTGTGGACATTGAGTTGTTTACAGCAAGGTGTTATTATTCCTTTAATGTCCATGGGATCATCACTATAGATAAACTGTCTTTAATTTCTCACAAGGATTACTTATTTCCTGTATCTCTCTCTTAATGAGCCTGGCTGATTTTATCAATTTTACTGATCTCTGATTTTTTCAGAGAGATATGTGATAATGTCGTTCATTATGCCTATTGTTTTCTGCTTTTAATTTCATTAATTTGAGCTCCATTTTTATTATTCCTTTTCTCCTACTTGCTTAGACCTAAATTGCGTTTTTTTCTATAGTTTCCTAAGCTAGAATCCTGATTATTGATTTTTAATTTTTTTAATATATTCATTCAATTCAATAAATCTCCCTTGGAGTACTGTAATCACTGCACCCCAGAAAATTTTATCAGTTGCATATTCGTTTCAATTTACTTTATACTTTATTTCCTTTATGATTTCTTCTTTAATCTATGTGTCATTACAAGTGTATTGTTTAATATCTAGATATTTGAGGATTTTCCAGTCATCTATTCTTGATTCTAGTTGAATTCATTGAGACCAGAGAAAAGATTTTGTATGATTTATTTTAAACTTATTAAGTATGTTATTGGCCCCAAATACATTCTATCTTGATGGATGTTATATATAAGCTTTAGAAGAATATGTATTTTACAATTGTTTGGGGTATTCTATAAATATCTGTTAGATTAATTTTATTCTGGTAGGGCTATTCAAGTCAACTATATTCTAAACAAGTTTCTGACGCCTTAATTTATCAATTATTGAAACTAGAGTGTTGAAATTTCCAAGTATAATAGCAGATTTGTCTTTTCTCTTTGTAGTTCTATCAGTTTTGTCTCATGAATTTTAAAATTATGTTGTTAGGTGCATGTGTGTTTACAATAGTTATTACTTTTTGAAGAACTGATCCCTTCATCCTAATGTAATTATGTTAATCCCCATAATTGTTTTTGCTCTGAAATCAAAGAAACTTTAGCTTTTCTTTGATTAGTGTTAACATTTTATGTCTTTCTCCATCCTTTTACTTTTTTCTATACCTGAGTCTTTATAATTAAAGGGGATTTTTTTTTTACACAACAGATATAGTCAGGTTTGATTTTTATTCTCTTTGACAATCTATGCATTTGGTCAATGTATCTATATCATTCACATTTAAAGTGATAATTACTATATTTGGATTAATATCTACTACGTTTGTAACTACTTTCTTTTTGTTAATTTCCCAGTTTCTTTCACTTCTACTCTTTGTCTCCTTGCTTTGGCTTTAATTTAAGAATTTATGATTCCAATGATCTCTTCTATGAGCATATCAATTACGTATATGTTTTACTACTTATAATTGTTGATATATATTTTGCAATATACATTTTTAACGTATCTAAGTTTATCCTAAAATAACACAGTGCTACTTCACATGTAGTGGAAGTACTCTGTAACAAAGCATTTGTAATTTCACCCTAATGTCCCTTGTGACATTGCCATCATTTATTTCATTTATTTACCTATAAACATTACATATTTACTATAAGCACCCAATATATTTTATTATTTCTTCCTAAACAGTTATATTTAGATAAAAAGAGTAAGAGAAATAAAATATTTATCTTTATTCCTCAATAATTTTTTTCTTTATTTTTTAAAATTATTTATTTTAAGACAGAGAGAGTATGAGTGAGAAGGGGGTAGAGAGAGAGGGAAAGAGAGAATCTTAAGCAGGCTCCACCCTCAGCATGGATCCCAATGCAGGGCTCAATCTCATGAACTGTGAAATCATGACCTGAGCAGAAATCAAGAGTTGGATGCTTCACTGAATGAGTCACTAGTCACCCTTGTTTTTGTTTTTTTTATTTAGATGCAAATCTGATATATATCATTTTCCTTCTCCATGGAAATTAAAAAAAAAATCTTTCAGAACAGGCCTTCTGGACTTGAATATCAAGTTTCTCCTACCCCCTTACTGAAAATAAATATTCTTTATTTCTGAAAAATAATTTTTCTGAACATCAAATTCTAAATTGGTGGATTCTTTCTTTAAACACTTAAAACATTTCATTCTACTCTCTTCTTGCTTGCATGGGCTCTTGACACAAAGTCTATGAGTCTTATCCTTTTTTTCTGTGTATATAGTGTTTTTTTTTCACCTCTCTGGCTTTTTTTCAAGACTTTCCCTTTGTCTTTGGTTTTCTGCAGTTTGATTATGATATGCCTCATGAAGGTTTTTTGTTTTGTGTGTGTGTGTGTGTGTGTGTGTGTGTGTGTGTCTGTGTGTGTGTTTCCTGGTACTTACTCTACTCAGTGTCCTTTGAACTTAGTACACCTGTAATTTGATACTTATCATTAACTTTGGAAAACTCTCACCGGTTATTACTTCTATTATTTCTTCTCCATTCTCTTTCCTGGAATTCAAATTATGTGTATGCTAAGCTTTTGAAATTGTACCTCAGTTTTTGGATGTTTTCTTCTGTTTTTTGTTTTTTGCTTTTTTTTTTTTCTTTTTGAATTTCAGTTTGAGAAGCTTTTATTAACCTGTCTCCAAGCTCTCTGATTGCTTCCTTGGCCATGTCCAGTTTATTTATGACTCCATCAAATTCATTCTTCCTTTCTGTTACAATGATTCCTTAAGAATATTATTTATCTAGGGTTGCCTGGGTGACTAGGCCAGTTGAAGGTCCGGCTCTTGATTTCAGCTCAGGTCCTGGTCTCGTGGTCATGGGATCAAATCCCATGTCAGCTTCCACATCAAATCCCATGTCAGCTTCCACACTGAGCTTGGAGCCTGCTTGGGATTCTTTCTCTCCTTCTCTCTCTGAACTTCCCCCAGTCTGTCTCTCTCTCTCTCTCTCTCTCTCTCTCAAAATAAATAAATAAACCTTTAAAAAATTATATATCTAGTTTTGCTTTATTGCACTTTTTTGGCTTTTAAGAGTTCACATCTTTTTCTTTAGATTACCTACATATTTCTGTATGGGGTATTTTTTTTCATTAAGACTTTTAACATATTAATGGTTGATATTGCAAATTACTTTTACAATAATTCTTATACCCATAATGTCAGAGTATGTTGCTAATGTTTGCATTGGCTATTCTTGTCTTTCAGCGTGCCTTAAAAATTTGGTTAAAAGTGAGACATGATTACCAAGTAATAAAAACTGAGGTAATTAGGCCTTTAGCATGAGGTTTTATGTAAGTCTAATTAGGAGTTGGACTAGAGACTTGATAGGCTCCTGCCTCCCATCCTGCATGAATGCAGGGCCTGCCAAGATTTGAAGGGAAACTGGAGAATTTTAAGATCACTAGAAGCACTTTAGACCTTATATTAGTATTAGTACTGGTTACTGCTAGGCAGGAAAAGTTACCAGTGAACTGATCTTTCTCTGCTACCAAGCAAAGGATAGCTGTTGGTGGCACAAGGGTGGGAAAGCAGCTTGGATCTCTGAACACTCACTGAAGCAGGGAGATGTAGGCTGCCATTATGGGAGGAACAGGATGTCTACTGTGCTAAACCTGGCAATAAGTAGAAGAACATAAATTAATTGCCATTATGAGAAAAAAAGAGAAAGTCCTGTCTCTGAGGTACAGATGCACAGGGCCTGTCTATGACTAAGAACGAAGTAGAAGAATCAAGATTATCCATTTCCTACAATGAGGTGACAAGCAATTGTAATCTATTGCAAAGGGAAGAACAAGAATGGTGGATGAGTCACCCCTATGATTCAAGCATGCTTAAATCTGAGGATCAGGTATATAGAGGTCTGGCATTTAGTTCTCACACTAAACCTAAGACAATGACCATCCATCTCTGTAGGGCTTTGAGGCCTATTTTGCACTTAAGGTAATTATAGCAACAATACTCAAACTAAGATCGCCTATAGTTGAGATGGACTTAAACTCTACAGTAATGGCCTGGCAAAAAGAAAAAAAACAAAAAACAAAAAAAACAAAATGTATATCCAATTCTTGGCATAAAGGTTATGTATAATCTTTAAGTATAATTTACAATATTATTCTATTGTTCTTTTACCCACAATGACTGTGTTCCATAAATAAAGAAAAAAGAAAATACTTCCAATTTTAGCTCCAACATGTAACAAGCTTAGAAATGGTCATTTCAGTCCTTAAAACAACAACAACAAATCTAAACAATACAAAAATAAAAAAAGCATTTCTTCTGTTACAACAAGGGGAAGAATAATACTTATGGGGTACTTCTAAGTACCTTCTTCATAACAAAGGCCTGTTCTTCAGGGTAGAAGACCTTATTCCACTGGGGAAGAGAACATTTTTCCCCATTCTAGTTCCATGTAGCCTTGTAGATGGGAAGCTATAATACTTGTGAAGGTCACAGCTAAGAGACAGAGATCCATTAAAATAATGAGATTAAATTAAAATATTACAGAATGCTTTCTTGTCCCCACATATCATCATCGAGGCTTCCAGTGAGTAAAAAATGTCATACTAGTTCATTCCATGCCCAGTGTTCATGGATGGGTTTATCAACCTTTGGAGTTCAGTAAGCATGGTTATCCTATGACCTCAGATGTCTGAGGGACTGAAAACTTATGATATTTTTTAGATTATTTAGCTTATTATCAGAGTGAAAGGCATTCTCTTGCAGTTTTTTTTTTATATCTTAAAGAAGGTGTATTCCTCTGACTGACTTATTTTGATTAGCATAATATCCTCTAGCTCCATTCATGTAATTGCTAATGGCAAGATTTCATTCTTTTTTGTGGTTGAGTAATATTCCATGGGTTGTTTCCATAATTTGGCTATTGTAGATAATGCTGCTGTAAACATCAGAGAACATTATGCTGAGTGAAATAAGACAGACAAAGACAAATACTGTATTATTTCAACCATATGTGGAATTTAAGAAGCAAAACAAATGAACAATGGAGAAAAAAAAGGAGAGAGACAAACCAAGAAATGGACTCTTAACTGTAGGGAACAAACTGATGCTTACTAGAGGGGAAAAGAGTGAAGGTGATGGGTAAATAGTTGATGGGGATTAAAGAGTGAACCTGTTGTGATGAGTACCAGGTATTGCATGGACGTGTTGAATCACTATGTTGTGCACTGCATGTCCACTAACTGGAATTTAAGTAAAAATCCTAAAAAAAATAACATGTATTACTGAATTTATATTTAAGTAAAAATCCTTTTCATATTTTGACTTCTGTTTCTTTTTATTTCCCTTATTTTTATACATAATTCCAATATATATATATATATATATATATATATATATATATAGTATCAATTTATACAATCTGACTACCCAGATTACATGTGCTAATTAGTAAATACCCTTAGTACCCCTCTTCCAATGGTTCTCAATTACTCATGGAATGATTATTTTAGCACTACATATATTTTAGTGCTATGTTTTCTACTCTTCACAATTCTTTTCTCTTTTTCTTCCCATTGGCAGGTTTGGATATATATTTACTTACTTCAGAGGAAAATTTTATCAGCACTTGCTTTGTCCCAGAAATTGTGTTAAATGCTGTGAACATTGAACAAAACAGCACAAAATCCTTTTTCTCAGGGAATCTCAAATAACTGTAAGAGACAAACAGTTTCAAAACAACTTAACATATGCTAAAAGTGTGGTAGGCAGGCAGAGAGTCAAGAGTTTTCTTTTTGTTCGAGGACATAGCCCTACACAGAAGACATTATGCCTGAACTTAGTTATGTTGGCATCTCTCAAGAGTTAGAATGTCAGCCTTTGAAGTTTTATTTTATACTACAATCAGTGACTAAACTCCAAGATGCATTTGTTGGGATTAGTCATCGGTTTATTTTATGCCTAATGTTATTAATCTGTTTTAAAAATAATCATCCTACACTTAAAGACTGGTTCATTATCTTTGTTGGGCATAAATTAAAACACCTAGTCTGATAATCACCATTTCAGCTACCTGCAAAACTTTGGATACAGGCATGAAATAACATTGAAAAAAATCAATGAGATGCATTTTCCTGGTAATTCATAATAAATAGTTATTTGCTAATGAATTTTTACCTAAGATTTAATAAGTCAAAACATATGATATACGATACTCCCATCCATTTCTAACTTTGACCTATAGCCATGGTTTAATCCAAACTCCTTGGTTCTGTCATATTACCTAATTTGCTACAGTGGTGAAAACTGTTATTTTTCACTTTATTGGGAGATCAAACAATCACTTTGAGCCAGACAGTCTGTCAGTTCTCATTATTCTGGGTTAGAATGATATGCCATGTGAAATTAACCAACATGTTATAGGAGTCGCAATCATCATGACTGGTTTCATGGTAATAATCAATATAAATCCGCCACTTGATTCTAGAATCAATTACTGCCAAAGACATCTTAGGCCTAGACTTCCAGCAAGGGAATCTACTGAACTACAGGGAGTCAATGTAAATAAAGAATGATAAGTCTTAAACTCTAGAGATGTCATAGAATCCTATGGTTTATGTGCCTTGGAGTTTAAATCAGTATGACTTTAAAAGAGTAGAACTGTCAGAAATGTTCAAATGTAACCAAGAATGATGAAAATGTGTTTGTAGCAACAATTCAGGGAAATCTAAAACCACTGTGTGGAAGAAAAATAAATAATGCAATATGCTAGACCAAGGTTTTTGTTGAATAGAAGTCTGCGAGAAATAGCATGTTTTGCCTTATGTGGTGAAAAACAAAAATACTTAAAAAGAAAAAGTCAGCAATAGAGCTTCTGATTTAAAATAACATACTTGCGCTATATTGTAAATAAACGGAGCACTATAGTGAGAGAATTGTTAAGTATAGATCTGTAGTCAAGTTAATGTTTTGAAACCATTTTAGACTGACTAGAAGCTAAAAACAGTAGAGTTCCCGTGTATCCATTAGCCAACCTTCCATAATGATAACGTATGTAACCATAATACATTTATCATAACCAGGAAATTGACTTTGGTATGATATTGTGCATACATTCATATTTTATCAGTTTTTTAATGCATTTTTAAGTTTATTTATTTATTTTGAGAGAGAGAGGGAGGGGCAGAAAGCTCAGGGCTCAAATCCATGTACCGTGAGACCATGACCTGAGCTGAAACCAAGAGTGGGATGCTCAAACAATTGATCCACCCAGGCACCCCTAAATGCATTTATTTATTTTTAATTCAGTTTAGGGTGCTATGAAATTATATCACAGGTAATCACCACCACAACCAGGATCCATTATTGTTCTGTCACCAGAGAGAAATTTAGATTGCTTGGATTTCTTTTTTATAATCCAGTTCTGTCCTCAACCTTAACTCTTAACAAATATTCATCTCTTCATTAGTATAGTTTTGTCATTTTAAAAATGGAATAATACAGTATGTAACATATTGGGGTTAGCTTTTTCCACCAAGCATTATGCTGTTGATATCCATCTAAGTTGTTGCATGTATCAATAGTTTATTTTTTTTTAGTCCTGAGTAATATTCTATTGTATGTGTACCACTATTTTTTTTCATCCGTTTGAATTTTCTTTAAGTTTTTGTTTATTAAATTTCAGCAGCTATGATCATTCTTATACAGACAGATTTTTTCCCCATTGATTATATGCTTCCATTTTTCTTGGAGAAATATCTAGGAGAAGGATAATCTAGGTTATTATATAATTTACCATTTATACCAGAAATATGACAATTTCAGTTGTTCCATATTTTCATAAGGACCTGGTTTGTCAAAATTTTTTCATTTATTTATTTTAAATTGGTTTGTAGCGATATTTAATTGTTGCTCATATTTAGATTTCCTTAATGCACAATGATGTTGAATATTTTTTTTGTGCACTTCTGTACTATCTATATATTCTGTATGGTGAATGTGTGTATAAGGTGTTTGTCAATTTTACTTGTCTATTTGGTTTACTTGTTTTCTTGTTGAGTTTTGAGAGATTTTTTTCTTTATATGGTCTGGAAGCAAGGCTTTTTCACATATGTGATTTGCAAATATTTTCTCCCAGTCTGTGCTAGTCTTTTTAATTGTTTAGCAGCGTCTTCCTCAAACAAAAATTTATTAAATTTGATAAATTCAGCCAACTTAATTTCTTTTGGATCATACTTTAATGTTTTATGTAAGAATCTATCAAATCTTAGATCTAAGTTACATAGATACTAGCTACCTAGTATCTGATCTTTGGTGGACTAGTTTGTTCCATTTCTCTAAAATATGCCATTGGCATTTTGATTGGGATTGCATTGAATCTGTAGATTGTTTTGGGCCTGTGGACATTTTGAAAACATTCTTTTAAGGTGTGCCAGAGTGGTTCAGTCGGTTAAGCATCTGACTTCAGCTCATGTCCTGATCTCATGGTTTGTGAGTTTGAACCCCATGTTGCGCTCTGTGCTGACAGCTCAGAGCCTGGAGCCTGCTTCGGATTCTGTGTCTCCTTCTCTCTCTGCCCCTCCCCTGCTCACTGTCTGTCTCTTTATCTCTCTCAAAAATAAATAAACATTAAAAAATTAAAAACATTATTTTAATACATGAGTACACAATATCTTTCCATTTATTTGTATCTTCTTTAATTTCTTTCATCAATGTCATGTAGTCTTAAAATACAACATACCAAAGCTTATAAAATGCAGCAAATGCAGTTCTAAGAAGGAAGCTCATAGAAATAAGTGCCTACCACAAGAAACAAACAAATCTCAAACAACTTAACTTTACACTTTATAGTACTAGGAAAAAAAGAAAAGAAAAGAAAAGAAAAACAAGATCTAGAACTAGTTGAAGAAAAGGAATAACAAGATTCAAAGTAGAAATATATAAAATAGATACTAAGAAAACTGTAGGAAAGATCAATAAAACCAAGAGCTATTTCTTCTAAAGTTAAAAAAAAAATGACAAACCTTTAGTTAAACTCATAAAGAAAGAAGAATTCAAATAAATAAAATCAGAAATGAAAGAGGGGGTGTTCAAAGTGATACCACAGAAATGCAAAGGACCATAAGAGACTTCTATGAACAATTACATGCCAACAAATTAGATAGCTTAGAAGAAGTTGATAAATTCCTAGAAACTTACAACGTTTCAATATTTAATCATGAAGAAACAGAAAATCTGAACAGACTTTACTTAGTAGCAAGGAGGTTGAATCACTGATCAAAATCTCCCAACCAGAAAAAGTCCAGGACCAGAAAGCCTCACTGATAAATTCTACTCAACATTCAGAGAATAAATACCAATCCTCAAATTCTTACAAAAAATAGAAAAAGAAAAAGCACTTATAAACTCACTTCACAACTGACACCAGAAACATACAACAGTAACACAAGAAAAAAATAATTACAGGTCAATATCCCTGATGATCACAGAAGAAAAATACCCTCAACAAAATATTAGCAGACCAATTTCAACAATACCTTAGAAGGATCATGTACCATAATCAAGTGGGAGTTATTCCAGGAAAACAAAAATAGTTCAACATCTGCAAATCATCAATGTAATACACCACATTAACAAAAGGATAAAAAATGACATGATCATCTCAACAGGTTCAAAAAAAAAAACATTTGACAAAATTCAGCATCCATTTTGGTTAACAACCCTTGACAAAGTAGATATAAAATGAACATACCTCGACATTATAAAGACAATATGGATGAACCTACACCTAACATAATACTCAACAGTAAAAGGATGAAAGTTTTCTTCTAAGATCAGGAACAAGACAACAATGCCTACACTCAACACTTTTATTCAGCATAGTGTTGGAAATTCTAGCCAGAGCAATTAGGCAAGAAAACAAAATAAAAGGCCTACATAATGGAAAGGAAAAAGTAAAACTGTCACTATTTGCAGATGACATGATATTATATGCAGAAAACCCTAAAGACCCAAGAAAAGAAGTGTTAGAACTAAACAAATACAGTAAAGTTGTAGCATGCAGTCAATGTACAGAAATCTGTTGCATTTCTAAACACAAACAACAAACTATCATAAACAAACATTAAGAAAACAAACCCATTTACAGTTGCATCAAAAAGAATAAAATACCTAGGAATGAATTTATCCAAGCAGGTGAAAGACCTGTATCCTGAAAACTGTAAGCTTTTCTCTTTATCACTGATTTTAAGTAGTTGGATTATGATGTTCCATTGTTTAGTCTTCTTCATTGTTCTTATGCTTGTGATTCATTTAACTTTTGACTCATTAGGTTTTTACTTTTCATAAAACTTGGAAAAAATTTTGTCATTATTTATTGCAGTACTTCTTTACATCTCTCTCACTTTGTTTCTCTAATTTTTCAGTTGTTTTTTTCATTTTTTGTAGTTTCTATTCTAGTTTCCTTCTAGTTTATTGATAATTGGCTTCTGCAATTTTTAAACAGCATTAATCTGTCTGAAGTATTTTTCATCTCAGACATTATAATTTTCATCTTTAAAAGATTGTTTTGGTTTTTATTTATGTTTACCATGCCTTTATTTAACATGGGCAATCTTCCCTCTATTTTTCCAATGAGGTAATCAGTTTTAACAACTACTTAATGTCTACATCTACTAATTCTAATATGTTCATTGCTGGTCCATTTTCAAATGATTGATATTTTTAAAAAATGATTTATATTTTTTCTCCTCATGGCTTGATAGTTTTGCTTTTATGGTGCATGCTAATAGTTTTGTTGTTGTTGTTTCTTTTTTTTATTTAGTTGTTACATATTGTGAATTCTACATTCTTGAATTGTGAATATTGTTGTATTTGTTTAACTGTTTTTGAAATTTGTTCCGGGATACGGTTGCTGATCCTTTAGAAACTTTCCTTTAAGCCTTTTTAGGTAAGACCAGAGCAGTGTTTGGTATAGGGCTAATTGTCTTTTATTAAACTAAACCCTTCTGAATACTTTACCCAATGTTAACAAGTTTTGAGAGTTTCTACTCTGGCTACTAGGAACAGCCCCCAGCCACTGTTTTTGGTAAATTCAAGGAGTTTTTTTCTCTAATCTTTCTGTTTGTTTATTTTTGTTTTCCTCTAAGTCTTGGGCAGTTGCTTTATACACAGGAGCTGATGACATATTCAGCTAAATACTAAGATAGGACTCTTCAAAGTCTTTAGAGTTCTCTCTTTCTGCAGTTCTCTCCCTGTCAGTACTCTTCCTTGGGAACTCTAGTTGCCTTAGCCTTCATAAAAGCCCAGTCCCATTTCATAACTCATGCAATCTGCTGGGCTAGTCTGTTTGCCTTTCCTGTGCAAGAATTTAGGAAAAGAAAAAAACAAAAACAAAACTTTGCAGGGAAGCTGCAAAAATTGTTGGACTCACCTCCTTTGTTTCTTACCTTTTAAGGATTGTATTCCTTTTTTTCTGATATAAAGTTTATTGAGACCCAATATTGCAGAGATATTATCCATGTTCTAAAAGTTTTTCAAGCTGAAAGCCACTGTTGCTATTTAGGTTTCAGGCTATGTTACTGCATCCTGGTCTACTGTTTCCCTTTATTTCATTTTCCATTTTATTACTCTTTCTAAAGTGACCAAACCTCTATTTTGAAAACATGCTCTTGGGCTTAATTATCTATTTTTTTTTTCACTAATCAAATATGAGTTTCATATTTTTATAAGCTAAGGCAGCCCTACCATGTCACTTATCCAAAGATGGGTCAGTCCCTGATTATTTCATGTGGCTCTTATGCAGTGCTGTTGAAGGACAATGACAATTTGTTTTTTCATGGTAAAATTTTTTCATTGTGTCCAGATTTAAAAAAATACTATGCATACAATTACATATATGTGTGTGTATGTGTGTGTGTGCACCCACATGTGTGTCCATGTCAAAATATTTGGACATCTATTTTAGCTGAATATTGTCTGGGAAGACTTTGTTACGATTTCATCAGATATAATTTATTGGAAGAGTTTCAGCAGTGGTCAGCAAATTTTTTTTCTAAGCGTCAGATGGTAAATATTTTAGGCTTTGAAGTTTGCATGAACTCTCCCAACCTAGTGAGAAATCAGCCATTGATAATACAAAGAAATGTGTATGACTGTGGTATAGTAAACTTTATAAAAAAAAAAAAAAAAAAAAAAAAAAAAAACAAGCAATGGGCCATATTTGACATGTGGATCATAGTTTGCTAACACCTGCAATAGAGAATGTCTTGAATATTTATAATGGACAGAATAATTTTCATGGCCCTTAGAGATAGTAAATATTTTGGAGGTTTAAATTCATATAGATACATGTTTTCTTAAAGTGTTGTTCAAAATTATTTTATTTTCTGTAGTGAGGGAAGGAACAAAGTAATATTTGGAGCCCTTTTAATGCCACCTCTGAGACCTTTGGATAATTATAAGGGAATTTCTTCCTTTAAAGAACAAAGGCTGTTGGACAATTTAAAATTTGTTTTTTTGGCAAGTAAATTACTATGGTTAAACTGACTTATAAAATTTATTGAAACTTTTTAGGATATCTCAGATATTTTCTTGAACACCTTTAATACTCATAATTGAAAACTGTTAACTATTAATTAGATAGGATATTAGAGCAAGCTTTCTGAAAAACCTAATCAAATTTATCTGGTATTTAAATTTGTGGATGTATTATTTATCTATTTACTTACTTCCTCAAGGAGCAACAGTTATTTTCAGAAACTTTTCAGAAACTTTTTTGGGGGTACTGTTCACTATGTCACTATTTGTGGTTGGGGGAATAAATTATAGTAAGACAAATATTGGAAGGCATTATTATAGCATTCTTGAGAGAAATGGACTGAACTTTCCCACCGAGTCCACTTTCTAAGTCTGTAATGCCATCACAAGTCTATACATGTTTCAACCTGCGAGACCTTATTACCCTGGAAAGGACAAAGGAATAATAAATGATTTAAACGTAGCAGAGAAAAGTTGCAAATATTAATAAATTATTATTGAAATACAAGCCATAAAGAATACAAAGAAGTCTAATATATAATCCTTGCCCTCAAAATCTTAGATTGAAATTGATGATGCCTTGATTCTATATCACTTTAATTATATTCTGTCATAAATTTTACTACTCTACAATGCATCAGATACTGGTCTGGACATGAAAAATACAAAGACCGTCATATTCCCTGCACTCTGACAACTGAACTTAGAGTTAAAATATAGGTTATTATGTGCTACAGTAGGGAAATACTCAGAGTACTATGTAACAGTAGAGGGTTAAGAAATGAGATTGAAGGATCAGAAAAATGTTGAGGGAAGGAAAATAATGTGCGATGCAAACCAAGTGAAACTTGAGGCAAGATAGAATGTACTTCATGTCAAAAGGCCCAAACATGACAGTGAACATGGTCCATCAGGGGTACTAAAAATGATTGAGTATGGTTATAACATAGAAAGTAAGAGCAGTAGTGGTGAGAGGTAAACCGAGAGAAGTAGAAGAAAATCCTGAATGCTTTACTCAGGAGTTTAAAAGTATTCAGTAAATATATGCAAAACCATGAATAAACTTTAAAAAGAGAAGTATTATGACCTTGATTTTTAGAAAAATATTTTCATGGAATTTTTGAGAATTGAGGTTGAATAGTTAGGATCTTATTAGAAGGATATTTCAGCAATACTAGCAACAAGTGATAAGGACTTGATCTAAAGCATTGTTAGTAAGAATGATAAAATGGGGATAGATTTCATGGACGTGTAGAAGGAAAATTAAATAGGATATACAGTCTATTTTAAAGTGCTATTAACAATGATAATAACCTATGTAAACATTTATGTTTGCTGCCCAGTATGGTAACTATTTTACGTAATCTTCATAAAGACTGTAACAGCATGAAGCAAGTATTTTTTTTTTTATTAAAGCTAGTATTCAAATCTGGCATGACTGACTATAAAGCTCATACTTTTAAACACTTCACTATGGAAAATTTATTTCTGTATACCAAATATTTGTTTATAATGGGCCAGGGTCTAAGTACTTTCTGAATATTAGCTTAGCTTCAAATATGTTGTGTTTGATATGCACATGAGATAATGATGAAGTACCAATAAACGTGTGTTTTTGTTGAATGTATAAACGTTATAGTCATCAGCCTATAGTTGTTGCACAAATATTTCAAAACGAATTAAGAAATGTGGAGCAGAGATTATCTGTAGCATTTCTGGAGACTCTGGCTAGAGAATAAGAGCTCTGAAAAAAGAGAGAGGTAGACTTATAATTTCTTGGAAGCCATATAAGGGAAAAAAGTAATAAATGAGATACAGAGTATAATAGCCTCAACTCTGGTAAATTTTAGATAATACATGGGCCATATTTTCCACTGCCTTTAGCAATAATATCATCTATGTCATCAGTAGATGGAGGGGACCAGAAGCCCATTTGCAGAGATTTGAGGTAGTAAGGAGAGTGTAGCAGTTTCACTTGAGCTGGGTCTGCAAAGGGTTACATGAAATGTGTTGAAGAACACGGTCTACTGAGCAAAAGTGGATTGGAAAATTTCTTGGAGGAAGAGTGACAAGAATGGGATAATAGGAATAGTGCAAAATATTCAAAACTTCAGAGCCAAGATTCAGAGATAAAATATTTCAAATATGCTCAGAGCACAGGATTTAGTTTCCAAAATGAGGATAAAATTAAGCATGCTTTCCCCAGTGGAATATTGCCAATAATGGGCTACTTAGGGAGGCATGTGTGATATTTTGTTGGGAATGTCCTTGAAATGGGACAAATGAGTCTCATGAATCAAACATGGTGGGATTTGCTCGTGTTTGAAAACAGGTCACTTTGACTTTTCCAGAATGTTATTACTCACAAAATTTAAGCCTGTTTAAGGGGAGGAAAGCCAATATATCTGTGTTTATTTGTCTATGGATGTTTAGTGAGGAGGGGAGGTAGCTTTAATATTTAAAATGTGAGAAATTAATTATTATATGAAGTAAAGTTTAGGCTAAATATCTATAGGGCCAGAAAAATACCAAACTCTCTTTCATCAATCACTGTTCCTTTGTGTTTAAATGTAATTAGAAATGTGTTTCATGCACCTGGGTACAGCTAACTCCATTTCATAATTACACTCAAGTCCCCAGTGCAGGTTTTTTCCTAAGCAAAAAGGAAAACTATAGGTTTTCTTTTCCATTTTTTTATATATAACAGGCATTAGGGAAAGAAAGACCAATAAATCACTGGAAGCTGTATATCTTCTATCTATACATATATATATAGAAATATTCCATCAGCTGTCAGAGCCTATGCAGCCGAGAACCTCAAATGAGCTGACCTACTTGTAGTTTGGTGCAGTGTACTCTTTTCCATCTCAGTTAATTATACCTTTAGAGACAACTCAGGTTTGTTTGTAAAAAATAAAAAAGAAAATCCTCTGTTTTTTCTGAGTAATTATATTTCTTGTTGTTCTTCTTGTTTTTTTTTTAATATAAACTATTTCTTTGAAGAAATTTTGTTTTAATTTTTTATTTTCTTTTTCTTTCATAGCTACTCAATTTTCTGTGTCAGAAAGGAAGTCTTTTAAATTGGGGAAATGACAGTCAAGTCTCTGCAAAGTTTATCAATGTCATTTTGCTCCCAAGAGAGATAATTTTCTCTCATTTCCCAAATGACAAATGTATACCAGAGAATAAGTTGATACATGTTAAAAAATAGAAAACATGTATGGGTTAGAAAAAAAGGACTTAGATTCTCTATTACATTATTGGATTAGTCTTTTAGTCTTTAGATGTGTCTGTATAACTATCTATAAAATGAGAAGAGTTTGCCACTCTCATATTTGTATCAAAGAAGTTACTAAACTTTTCTGAAATTATTTGAGGTTTCCACAATGAACATCTTAGCTAATATATATGAAATATATAAGAAGTAGTCTATGAATGTGAAGTGGCATATATATAAAACATGTCACAGTGTCACAATAAGTTTTTTAGATACTTAAAACATTTTATTTTACATTGAGGTCAGTTCGTAATAGGGCCCGCCTATGATTAGCACAATGCCATGCACAGATATAAAATAAAGGAAAAAATGTAGGAAGCATGTGAAATGATAAGTATTAGTTACATTTATTATTTTCTCTCAACATGTCCTATACTCATCAATAATTTTAAAAATCAGAGAATATTTCTATAGGAGTCAGGAGAGGGTAAGCTATATTATGGTATTAAGCAAAGTCCCCAAACCTTTATGGATTAACAGTATAACCTCTTATTATTCCTTCATTCAAAGTCATATTCATGCTTGTGTTTGGTGACAGATGGTAGCAACACTTGTCATGAGCACAGCATAATGTATTGTGAGGTTGAATCACTGTGTTGTACACCTGAAACTAATGTGTCACCTGAAACTGTGTGTCAACTACACCCAAATATAAAAATTTAAAACAATCAAAAGAAAAATAAAGTAAAAGACACATGCATGCTGATCGGTCTTCCTCCCTTTTGAAACTGGCTTATTTTGAACACATGGGTCTATAACTTGTCATGAAAGCTGAAAAACAAAAAGAACTCCCTTTCATTTACTAGATGTAATTGAGATAAGACATGAGCCCGGTGAGATGCAAAGTGGTTCAAAAATATAGCTTTGCTTTATCACTAGGAAAGTAAACTCATTTGGTAAACTCATAGCATTGTTAACAATTCTGAGAAATACGGTTCCCAAAAATAAAGTTCACAGAGATTATTTAAAACAAATTGGTAAACACACACAGAGATAAATATACATTGGTAATTTAATAATTTGAGGCACATTAACCACTTAACACCTAAAGCATATTTTAGTACAAACATAACTGAAAACAATTTTTCTAGCAAACTCTAGTATTCTGACTTATGACATACCTACATTAATGATTTGAATTTAATCCAACTGTCAAGGGTTATGTTTTCTCTTAGTACCAATATTTATTCTTCTATTTTTTTCTCTCTCTCTCTCTTTCTCTCTCTCTCTCACTCTCTCTCTCTCTCTCTCTCTGTATGTGTCTGTGTGTGTGTCTCTTTTAACAAATGTTGGAAGCTTAAGAACTACATTTCCCAGAGTTATTTGCATCCAAAGTTTTCTACATGATTTATGTTCTGCCCTTGAGATGAATTAGCTTGAGATTTGGAAGGGAATCAGTATCAATTTTTCTTTCCAATCAGCAGGGATGGCAATTATGTGGATTTCTCAGGGTCAGTCTTTTCTAACGTGCTTTCTTTGTCATGTATCCACTTTAGAGAGAGATAGTAAGTGATATATGCAGAGGTTTCCTGAAAGTTCCTGATTAATGAGCAGTAAAAATTCTTTTGAAGAAACTTAATTATGAGAGGCAGATTAACGACTACCATCCCACTAACAACAACAACAAAAAAGGTCCATACTGTAATCCCTGAAACCTGTGACAAAGAAGATTCTGCAGTTGTGATTAAGACTAAGGAAGTTAAGATTCGAGATATTCCTGGATTATCCAGGAGGGTTCAGCCTAACCATGCTAGCCTTTAAAAGCTGAGAAACTTCCCTGGGTGGTCAGAGGGAGATGCAAATATGAAAGAAAAGTCAGAGATGCAATACTAATGGCTTTGAGATGCAGGAAGGAGGCCATGACCCAAGGCATGCAGGCAGCCTCAGCAAAGAAGCAGATTGTCTCTTAGAGTCTCCTGAAAGGAATGCACCCTGTTGATATGTCACCCTGAAGAAAACCCTGTTTTGGACTTTTGACTTTCAGAACTGTGAAACTACAAATTTGCATTTTTAAGTCATTGAATTTGTGGTGATTTGTTACAGCAGCTGTAGTACACAAAGGTGATTTTCCACATTCTGGGTAGAAATGGATATTATAAAGTTTTAAGGAATGGCAAAATTACATATTGTTTAAATATTCACTTTAATTGTGTATAAGTGTGATTCTGCATTTATAGTCTAGTGGGTGTTCTGATATTGGAAACATGATATTTTATAATCTCCCCGTGTCTGTCAGTATGCCAAAATATGTGGATAGGTGACCAGAGGTTAATGGGAGAGGTCTTAAAAAGGAAGGATAAAGGATAAATGAAGAATCTTGGAGAAAACAACACAGAGTCGTTTTCTTTTGTCCTTTTCCACCTGAATCTAGAGGTTCCTTATCTGTGGAGGACATCCTGTCTTCGTTTTTTTAGGAAGTATGTGAATCCTCATTTCTCCACATATTCAAAACTAGGTACTCCACTCACCAGTTAGAGTAGCTGAACGTAGAGGCCTCTGCCAATTTAGGAGCAGAATATTAAAATTGTATCATTTTAAAGATAAATCACCTTTTCCATGTCACATGTAAATAAATTTCCAGCAGGCCAATTAGGATTAATTCATAGCTGGAGCATCCTTTTATTTCCAAGGCACTTGAAAAGACAAGATGTTTTTGTTAGTTAATACCGAGTGTAATTAGCTTCCATGGAAATATTGATTTTACATTAAGGAAGATAAATGCTAAAGTATTGGCAGCTAAATGTTGTCTTTATGAAGACTGACATTTCACAGATAAAAGGGCATTGTGCTGTCATTGCACAGTCACTTTTGTGCAATTGTATATGTACATTACTTTCTATCTACCACATGGTTAGTGTAGTGCTCCAGAACTTCTAATCTCTTGATTGAAGAGGTCAGGTCAAATCTTTATGTCTCGATTAAATAAACATGTAACCCTTCTTGTTTATTTATCAGGGATTATCACATACATTTTTTTTCCCTAAGAAAAATTTACTCTTAGGAAACTTATAGGACTTATTCATGGCATAGCACCAACTTTTCTCAAATTGTTTGAACTCTGTGTAGTAACTACAAGTATATTTTTATCATGGCTTCATATCTGAAAAAGTAAGAGATTATTGAATCAGTAATTGATGATATATATATATATATATATATGTATACACACACACACACACATATATATATATATATATATATATATATATATATATATATATACCTGTGGACATAAGTCTTCATATCCTTAGGGTAAATAATAAGAAATGCAATTGCTGAAACAAATTTTAAGAATATGTTCACTTTCTTGAGAAACTGCCAGACTCTTTTCTGCAGTGGTGGTACCATGTTGCCTTTCAACCAGCAGTAAGTAAATCGATTCCACCACCTACTGTTCCACATCCTCTTCAGATTTCGTAGTGCAGTGTTTGGATTTTGGTATGTTTCATAGGTATGTAGTGATATTTCATTGGTAATTTAATTTGCATTTCCCTGGTGACATATAATGCGGAGAATCTTTTCATATGCTTCTTGGCCCTTTGTAGGTCTTATGCGGTGAGGTGTCTATTCAGGTATTTAGCCCATTTTTTTACTTGGATTGTTTGTTTTCTCATTAATGATATTTGGGGTAAATCTTTTATCAGATATTTCTTTTGTTAATATACTCTCCTAGTCTGTGACTTGTCTTCTCATTCTCTTGACATTGTCTATTGCAAAGCAGAAAACTTTAATTTAATGAAGTCATTCTTAGCAAGTGTTTCTTTAATGAATTGTGCCTTTGGTATTATATCTAAAGGGTTATCACCAAACTCAAAGCCAACTAGAGTCTCTCTTATGTTATCTTATAGGAGCTTTATAGTTTTATGTTTTACATGGAGGTGCATAATCAATTCTTTTAAGTTTATTATGTAGAGAGAGAGTGTCTGTGTGTGTGTGAGTGCGGGATGTGACAGAGGGGGAGAGAGAGAGAATTCCACATATGTTCTGCACTGTCAGCAGGGAGCCCCACGTGAGGCTCAAACTCTCAGGAGCCTCGAGATCATGACCTGAGCCAAAATCAAGTGTCGGAGACCTAACCAACTGAGCCACCCAGGTGCCCCTGTAATCTACTTTGAATTAATTTTTCCTATGTATAAGGTCTGTGTCTAGATGCAGGTCTTTGAATGTGGATGTCTAATTGTTCCAGTACAATTTATTGAAAAGACTATTTGGTCTACATTGCATTATCTTTGCTCCCTGGTCAAAAATCAGTTGACTATATTTATGAGAGTCTATTTCTCTATTTTGATCCATCTTTTGTCAATACTACACTGGCTTTATTACTGTGGGGTTTATAACAAGTCCTGAAGGCAGGAACTGTCAGTCTGTCAGTCATCTGACTTGACTCAACTGCTTCAGTATTATGATGACTGTTCTGGTCTTTTGCCTTTCCTTATAATCTTTATATTTAATTGAGCATTATTCACAAATTAATGATATTTTGAATAAGATTTCACTGAATCTATGGGCCAAGTTGGGAATGACTGACATCCTGACAACATTCTTATTCTATTGATACACACGCAATATCCTCCCATATATGTATTTCTTACTTGTGTTCTTTCATCAATGTATTTTAGTTTTCTTCATATAGATTTTGGACGTAATTTATTAGATATACACAAATTATTTTATTTTTTAGTGTGCTAATATAAATGGGACTATGTTTTTAACTTCAGTTTCAACTGTTTATTGATTATGTATGGAAAAATGATTGACTTTGATAATTAAACTCACATCCTATAACCTTACTGTAATCACTTCTTAGTTACAGGAATTTTTTGTTAATTTTTATGGATTTTTCTACACAGATCATCATGTCTTCTGTTAATACAGCTTGATACATTACTACCCAATCAATGTACTTTTTATTTCTTTTTCTTATTGCATTACCTAAATTATCCAGTACAATATTTAAAAGGAGTATTAGAGAAGATATTCTTGTTGTAGCTGATGTTAGTAGAAAGTTTCTAGCTTGTTACCAATATGTAGAATGTTAAGATATGGGTTTTTAAAGATATTCTTCATGCTATTGAGGGAGTTTCCATCTAATCTTAATTGACTGAAAGTTTTTCTTATAAACATATTTTTATCAAATGTTTTTTCCTAAATATACCAATGTGATCATATGGCTTTTCTTTTTAAGTCTGTTTATGTCATAGATTACATTTTTTTTAATTTATTTTTGAGAGAGAGACAGAACGTGAGTGGAGGAAGGGCAGAGGGAGCAGGAGACACAGATTCCAAAAGAGGTTCCTGGCTCTGAGCTGTCAGCACAGAGTCCAACGTGGGGCTTGAACTCAGGAACCACGAGACCATGACCTGAGCTGAAGTCAGATGCTCATCTGGCTGAGCCACCCAGAAGCCCAGATTACATTGTATTTTAAATGTTGAAACTCCCTGACATACCCAGGACAAATTCCACTTGGTTGTGGTGTATAATTCTTTTTATACATTGTTAGATTTTTGGTTAATACCTTGTTGAGGATTTTTGCATGTATGTTTATGAGAGATATTAGTCTGTAGAGTTTTCTTGTAATGTTTTCATCTGTTTTTCATATGAGAGTCATGTTGGCCTTATAGAATGAATTAGGAAGTATTCTGCTTTTATCTTCTGAAAGAGATTCTAGTAATTGATAAAATTTCTTCCTTAAATGTTTGGTAGAATTTACAGGAAACCAATCTGGGCCTGGTTCTTTCTTTTTGGGAAGACTATTAACTATTGATTAAATTCTTTTAATAGATAGGACTATTCAGATCGTTGATTTCTTCTTGAGTGAGTTTTAGAACATTTGTCTTTCAAGGAATTGTTCCCTTACACATAGGTTATAAAATTTGCAGCCAAAAAGATGTTCATAGCATTATTTATACTAAGTGTGTGTGTGTGTGTGTGTGTGTGTGTGTGTGTGTGTTTACATTTGGTCTGAGGGATATTTACTGATATTCCCTCTTTTATTTCTAGTATTACTAAATAATTGTATTTATTGTAATTCCAGTATAGTTAGCATGCATTGTTTTATTAGCTTCAGATGTGCAACATAGTGATTCAACACTTCCATACATCACCCAGAACTCATCACCACAAGTGCACGTCTTAATCCCCATCACCTATCAAACCATTTCCCCAACCACCTCCCTTCTGGTAACCATCATTTTGTTCTCTATAGTTAGGAGTCTCTTTCTTGGTTTCTCTCTCTCTCTTTAAATTTTTGCTCATTTGTTTTGATTTTTAAAGTCCTCATAGGAGTGAAATCATATGCAATTTGTCTTTCTGACTGACTTATTTTATTTAGGATTATACTCTAATTCCATCCATGTCCTTGCAAAGGCAATATTTTATTATTTTTTATAGTGGAATAATATTCCAGTATATATATATATATATACACACACCACATCTTCTTTATACATTCATCAATCAATGGAAACTTGGACTGCTTCCTTAATTTGGCTATTTTAAATGATGCTGCTATGAAAATAGAGGTTCATGTATCCCCTTGAATTAGTATTTTTGTATTTTGGGGGTAAATACACAGCACAATTACTGGATCATAGGGTAACTCTATTTTTAACTTTTTGAGAAATCTTCATACTGTTTTCCCCTGTGGCTCTATCAGTTTGCATTCCCATTAACAGTGCACAAGTGTTCTTTGTTCTCTATGTACTCACTAACACTGTTGTTTCTGTGTTTTTTATTTTAGCCATTCTGACAAGTGTAAAGTGATATTGTGTTTTTGATTTGCATATCCCTGATGATCAGTGATGTTGATCATAGTTTCATGTGTCTGTTGGCCATCTGTATATCTCCTTTGGAGAAATGTCTTTTTGTGTTTTCTGCCCATTTTAATAAAATTGGGACACTATATTTTAAAGAAAAAAATCATTTTTTATATCCTGTGGTTTTGAGGATTTTTTTAATAATTTTATTTATTTTTTTAATTTAATTTCTCAAATTTAATTTAATTTTTTTTTTTTTTTATTTACATCCAATTTAGTTAGCGTATAGTGTAACAATGATTTCAGGGGTAGAATCCTTAAATGTCCCTTACCCATTTAGCCCATCCTTCCTCCCACAACCCCTCCAGTGACCCTCAGTTTATTCTCCATATTTAAGAGTCTCTTATGCTTCGTTCCCCTCCCTGTTTTTATATTATTTTTGCTTCCTTTCTCGTGTTCATCTCTTCTGTGTCTTATAGTCCTCATATGAGTGAAGTCATATGACACTTCTCTTTCTCTGACTGACTAATTTCACTGAGCCTAATACCCTCTAGTTCCATCCACATAGTTGCAAACAGCAAGATTTCATTCTTTTTGATTGCTGAGTAATATTCCATTATGTATATATACCATATCTTCTTTACCCATTCATCCATTGATAGACATTTGGGCTCTTTCCATATTTTGGCTATTGTTGATAGTGCTGCTATAAACATTGGGGTGCATGTGCCCCTTCGAAACAGCATACCTGTATCTCTTGGATAAATACCTAGTAGTGCAATTACTGGGTCATAGGATAGTTCTATTTTTAATTTTTTGAAGAAACTCCATACTGTTTTCCAGAGTGGCTTCACTAGTTTTCATTCCCACCAGCAGTGCAAAAGAGATCATCTTTCTCCACGTCCTCGCCAACATCTGTTGTTGCCTGAGTTGTTAATGTCAGCCATTCTGACAGGTGTGAGTTGGTATCTCATTGTGTTTCTGATTTGTATTTCCCTGATGAGTGATGTTGAATGGTTTTTCATGTGTCAGTTGGCCATTGGATGTCTTCTTTGGAGAAGTGTCGATTCATGCCTTTGCCCATTTCTTCACTGGATTATTTCTTTTCTGGGTGTTGAGTTTTATAAGTTCCTTATAGATTTTGCATACTAACCCTTTATCTGATATGTCATTTGCAAATATCTTCTCCCATTCCTTCAGTTGCCTTTTAGTTTTGCTGATTGTTTCCTTCATTGTGCAGAAGCTTTTTATTTTGATGAGGTCCCAGTAGTTCATTTTTGCTTTTGTTTCCCTTGCCTCCGGAGACGTGTTGAGTAAGAAGTTGATGCGGCCTAGTAAATTTCTGTCATGAATAATCTTCATACTTCGTGTTTCCAGTAAAAGTGTTTTAATTATTGAAGGAATGCATATGTATGTATAATTTTAACTCTCCATATTTTTAAGTGGGACAACTATTTTTATGTATATATATATTTCATAGCCTAAATGTAACTTAAAACTCTTCTTAGTCTTTATGACTTTACAAGTGAATCTTTTAGATTTTCTAAGTTGATCATCATCATACATTCTCATTATATGATAACTCCACTTTAACTTTTTGAAAAAGGAGACCTTCTATTTATGTGGCTTTTTATGTTAAATAATCAGATCATTGTCCATAGGGGTAAAATCACTGTCATTCTAGCACCTTCAAGACTTTGATATATATGCTTATTTTGATTTTTTTCTCTTTGCAGCAAAGGTTGGGTTTGGTTTAAAATGTTTTTTTTTTTTTTTTTTTCAAAGGGTGCCTGGGTGACTCAGTCTATTAAGCATCTAATTCTTGACTTTGGCTCAGGTCATGATGTCATGGGTCATTAAACTGAGCCCCATGTTGGGCTCAGCGCAGTCTGTGGAGCCTTGGGATTCTCTCTCCCTCTCTTTCTCCTCCTCATGTACTCTCTTTTTTCTCTCTCTCTTTCTCAGAATAAATAAATAAACTTAAAAAAAAATAAGATGAACATAGAGGAAGGGAATGAAAAATAAGATTAAAACAGAAAGTAAGGCAAACCATGGACTCTTAAATGCAGAGAACAAAATAAGGGTTTCTGTAGGGGTGTTGGTGGGGTGCTAAATGGGTGATGGATATTAAGGAGGGCATTTGTTGGAATGAGCACTGGGAGTTACGTGGAAGTGACGACTCACTAAATTCTATTCCTGAAATCACTACTGCACTATATACTAAATAGCTTGGATTTAAATTTTGTTTTCAAAAAGGAAAAAAATAAAAATAATTAAAAAAATAAAATATTTTTGAAATAAAATTTTTTATAACTCCTAGTTTGCAAGTGATTTTCTGTGTAAAAAATAAGGTATTAATTATATATGAATTTTTTCTGTCTTTTTTTGGGGGAAGATTTATTTTTTTAAACGTTTTTTTTTTCTTTTTCAGCAATAGAATTTAGTGATTCATCACTTCCATATAACAACCAGTGCTCATCACAACATGTGCCCTCCTTAATGCTTATCACCCATTTAGTCCACCCCACCATTCAACACCCCTTCAACAACCCTCTGTTTGTCTTCTGTATTTAAGAGTCTCTAATGGTGTGTCTTCCTCTCCGTTTTTATCTTATTTTTTCTTCCCTTCCCCTACGTTCATCTACTTTGTTTCTTAAATTCCACATATGAGTGAAATCATATATTTGTCTTTCTCTGACTTACTTTGCTCAGTGTAATAGATTCTAGTTCCATCATATTGTTGCAAATGGCAAGAATTCATTCCTTTTGATTGCTGAGTGATATTCCATTGTATATACATACCACATCTTCTTTATCCATTTGTCAGTCGATGGACATTTGGGCCCTTTCCATACTTTGGTTATTGTTGATAATGCTGCTATAAGCATTAGGGTACATGTGCCCCTTCAAAACAGCACAGCTGTATCGCTTGGATGAATACCTAGTAGTGCAATTGCTGGGCCATAGGGTAGTTCTATTTTTAATTTTTTAAGGAACCCCCATACTATTTTCCAGAGTGGCTATTTTTCTGTCTTTTTGAAGGGATGGTATTTTTCTCTTTTTGTCTGTCTGATATGTGTAAGAATGCATTATTTTATAAATGAAGTTATTTTTATGTGGCTGTTATAAAGTCTAAAATAATACAATAAATTAAATATACTATTTGAGCATACTCTTTATATTCTGGATTTCTTAATGAAATTTACTTGGTAGAATTTACCTATGATTTTTGTTCTGATATACATTTATGAGACAGCTCATGTATAATTCTATCCTACTTATAGCAGAGACTGCTAAATACTCAACAAAATCTGTACCTCCTTCTGTGCATACATCTTCATTACATTTCTTCTTAAAATTTGGTATATCAATGTATCTGAATTGTAGCTGCTAGAATTTCAGGATGCCATGTAAGCAACTTAATGATCAAGCCTTTTAGTAATTGGCTGTGCCTCCTCCACACTCACTTTGCCTTTCTTCCAGCTGAGTGCAAATGGTGACTGGTAATAGATCCAAAACATGGAAGGCACCCAGGTCCTTTGGTCCTTTTAGAGGAAGATCATCTGTTGACAAGAAATATGTATATGTGACTGTTAGCGAGATAATGTATACATTTGTTTTATGTTTGACTCTTTCAATATCTTTGGGGGAAATTTGAAATTATAGTATGTTATATCCTAATGAATATATATAATTTAGAATTAAGATTAAATCAGCTTTACATAGGTTTACATATTTTTGCATATTTTCCGTTTAAATAGTATAAGTATCTGTTCACTTGAGAGTGAACGAATTTAATTCTAAAATATGAGTCAATCAGCTAATTAAAAGATAATCTTTAATAAATGTTAAGTAGATAGGTAAAAATGCATTACTTTAGAAACTGGTGGAGGGATTTCTTTTAAGGGAAGGACAAGCTCTTTTATAAGAAAATAAATTATGGAATATTTTAGACTGAAAGATAAACCTCTATGACATGGTTCGAGGACATTACAAGCTGATATATTTACAAAGTCCAAGAAAGTAATCAGAGAAAGAGTAAGGGTCAGTTAGCTTATGTCAAACTGGAGAATATACACCTTTTACAAATGGGACAGCAAGTAATTTATTCCAGAACTGTTTGCATATGAATGGAGGATGAGAATCTCTACACCTCATAGTCCATGTTGCATTTCATGGTCTGGAACAGTACAGTCTATTAAAAATATAATGTGAACTACAAATGTGACTCATATACATAATTTTAAATTTCCTAGTAGCCACAGTAATAAACACAAAAAAGTAAAAATAATTTTAATAAAAGATTTAATATTGTACTCAAAATATCATTTACATATGTAAGAAATATAAAATATTAAGGATATTTTTTGAATTTTTTCACAATCTCTAAAATCTGATGTATATTTAACCCTTTGGTACATCTCAATTCAAGCTAGCCATGGTCATGTATTCAATTGCTACATATGGCTGGCTAGCAGCTGCTGTATTGGATTGGAAAATTCTTGAGGGAGGTTTACAATATTAAGACTTTTTCAATATAAGTATTTGAAGAATTTAGATTCAACAAAGTTGAATTTAAAAAGACTGAAAAAGGGAGCCAAGGGAAGTAAGTGGGAAATGGGAAGAGAGCAGTTGTATTGACTCAAAGGAAAACAGTTATTAAAAAGTAACAGGGACGTCTGGATGGTGCATTCCGTTGAACATCTGATTCTTGATTTCAACTTGAACCCCACATCAGGCTCTGTGCTGAGTGCGGAGCCTGCTTGGCATTCATTCTCTCTCTCTCTCTCTTTCTCTCTCTCTCTCTCTCTCCCCCTCTCCCCTCCCTCTCTCCCCCTCCTTCTCCTCTTGCCCCTCTCCCCCAGTAACGTGCTCTGTCTCTCTCTCTCTCTCTCTCTCTCTCTCTCTCTCTCACACACACACACACACACACACACAAAATATAAAATAAAATTTAAAAAGTAATAAATGCTGGTCAAGTGAGATTAGGACTATAACTTTTCAAATGATGTTAACATATGAAGGTTAGTGAGGGCTCTAGCAAAGCCTATTTTATGTTAATAGTAAAGAATGAAAAACTACACAAGAGGTGAGGCAGATGTGATGGTGTATATGAAGCAACTATTGCAAATATTTGGCTCAGAGATTTGTGTGGACTTATTTGTTTTTGTATGATTTGATAATGTGAGAATACAATTGAATGTAAAGATCCCATGGAGAAGGAGATCCTGAAGATGCAGAAGAGAGAAAATAGCATTTGTTGGAGCAAATCCATGAGAAGGCAGGTGTGGCTGGATTTCAGTTATGTCTGTTCTTAGGCAGAAGAACACTTACCACATTAAGAAGCAATAAAGAAAAAAAGGATATACAAGTGCAGTAGGTTTATAATTTGTTGATTGGAGGATGAATGATTTTCCAATATAATGGCTTCTGTTTTTTTTCTAGGAATTATGAGGTAAGCAAGGGGAGTTGAGGAGATAAGAAAATGGAATCAGAAGCATGCAGCATGGAGCAGAGCTTAGGTGACAAGGGGAGGATTAAGCTGATGTTACTAGATAATAATAATAGCAGTGTTGAAGGCCCAGCTGAGGCATGAGATCATGAGTTTACAGTTGTATATGTCTGCTTAGTTTTGAATTTATTTAGTAATACTCAGGCATATGTTAGGAATATTTTATAATTATAAAAACTTGCTTGTAAGTTTATATTTGTTACCAATATTGACTACCAGTTTGCCTTAGTTTGTGATATTTAGGGATTCAAAAACTATAAAATGTATCTCCTCTTCATCATGGCTTCTGGTTTTGTGGATAGTAAGTAACCTGTTCTCCCTATATGATTCTTACTTTTAAATTCTGTATTTATTTACAAAGAGTGAGGTCAGGATAACAATTTAATAGAGTCCTCTATAAGATTCAGTACCCCGGGGCACCTGGGTGGCTCAATTGGTTGGGCATCCGACTTTGGCGCAGGTCATGATCTCACGGTTCGTGGGTTCGAGCCCCGCATTGGGCTCTGTGCTGACAGCTTGGGGCCTGGAGCCTGCTTCAGATTCTGTGTCTCCCTGTCTCTCTGCATCTCTCGCACTCATGCTCTGTCTCTCTCTCTCTCTCTCAAAAATAAATAAGCATGAAAAAAAATTAAAAAGATTCAGTACCCCATTCTAATGAATTGTATATCTCTATGTACAAGAGATAATTTAAATATTAATGAATAATTCTAAGAAGAAAACTAAATAAATAGCCCCTTTGAAGGCATTTGGCCATAATCTTTCAAACTATAGAATTTGTATAAGTGTTGACTACAAAATTTAATTTCTAGGATGTATTCCTTTTATATGGGTAAAACGTTGAGCGTTTATGGAAGCAGCATCTGTAGTACTAAGAGACTGGAATAAGTGAAATGATTATCAATGCTTATATAAAGTATAGTATATTCATAAAGTAATATAAAAATGTTATGAAACTAAGTTCCTGTGGGGGATAAGCTTAGGAATCCCCTGGACTTACACTAATGGGTTAACAAGGCATAAAGAAATACAAAGTCATAAAATGCTCACACCCGAGTTTGGGTAAACCAGATTGGCCCACCAAGAAGAGGGGGGTGCAAAGACACCCTGAGAATAGGGAGGCACAAAGGTGCCAGGATTAGGGAGGAACAAAGGCACCCCAAAATAGAGAGCGGTGCAGACCCCCAGAATAGATAGGGAGAGGTAAAGGACTAAAATAGAAACGGTGCAAAGGTGCCCAATACATTTGTATATGAAATAAACAAGATTAGATATTCAGGGCAGAAACACCCCCAGTTTAGTACTATAGCAGAAAAGCTGCTTTCATAGGCCAGGTTAGGTAAATTGGTGAATTGGACTATGGACTGCTGCGCTGCAGGCAAACAGCCCAGAGCAGAGATGGTTAACAAAAGAAAAGGTACCTTTTGGACCCTGAGTTTACTCCCCCTATCTGTCTCATCCCCTAGGCTAGCTAAGTTAAAAGGAAGTGCTGCCTCATGTTTGCTGTAAACAACCTTCCTCCGACTGCCCAGTGCCTGGATTTTGTTTTGTATTAACCCAAACCCCTAAACCCACAAATATCCTCAAGACCCCCTTTTCTCACATCCATGAGTTAGTGTTCACAGATTCATTGTCTCTTTGCACACGTCCATAGCCATGTTTGTGAGCCTTCTGATCTTAATAAAAACAGGGCAAGGACCCTTATTCGGGACTCTTATCTTTTCCCGGACATTAGCCATCTCTTACTTTCAATCCTCCACCCCTCTCTTTTGCTAGACAAAAGAGAACTTTAGACCTGGAGTCTATGATGAGTTCCTTAATCACTGATATTGAATCATACCCATGATATTGTATGAATGAGTAAATGTAAACTGTAGAATAATATGTAAATTATGTTAATATTTGTACATATACACATAGCTAAAGTTATCCAAATGGTATAAATTAAACAGATTATAGTACTTATCTCCTAGAGTAGAACTATGTCATACTGAAATACATAATTTTTAGACTATTTTTCCATTCCTGTATGCATGCATGTTCCTCTCTCTCTACACACACACATACACACAGAGCACATCATTTAATCTTAAGTAAAATACAAATCCATGAAAAGTAACACAAGTGGCACACAGAATTGCCAAAATTGTGACATTAAGAAAAGTCAAAGTAGGCATGAGAAAAAAATGTTAGAGATGAATTATATTGCAATAAATATTTTAATATTTTAAGTAAATGATCAAAAGAGAGTATACAAGCATTATTTGCCTATAATCTTTATTTGTTTTGATTTATTTACGGTATATAGGGTTCCTCTAAGAAGAAAGCAATATTAAAACTAGACAGCTTCATAGACATCCGTCTTTAAGTTCATAAAATATGAAGTTGTTAAATCAGAATCACAAGATCATTAATCTCACCCAATACCACAAATGGCGATGGTGAAAATATACAGGCAATCACAAGAAATAGGCAAATAATTTCTCTGCTGTAGAATTCTGATCATGTTAGCTTATGCTCCAAATAAAATGTTGTTTTTTTCTTCTGCACTAAAATGTTTTGTTTTAGGTTTAACACACAAAGTTATCTTCAAATAAATAGGAGGTACTGTTTGACACAGGTAGCTTTTCAGTTTGGGAACAACTAATTTTCATTAGTTAAAACTCTATTAATTTTTCAATATATGATCTAGCCTTCATTTTTATATTCAATTATATGAATTTTAATTGTTAACATTTTATTTCCTTAAAGTATATTGTCATTTTCACTCAAAAATGGGGAAAGTAGATACATATAATAGCATCTCCTATGCTACTTCTTAAACTGTAAATCAGCAAAATATTATTTAAGGTTTGAGACTTACTCAAAGATCACCTCTGAAACTACTAACATAGTATATAACACCTCTAGTGGATAAATATATGCCATATAAATAAACACTACTATCAGTTTATAATTTTACATACAGTAAAACTCATAATAGTTTGAATAAACTTTATCCTAACATCTGAGCTGATGTCAGAAAGTAAAATATCTTAACATTAGACTTTTAAATTGCCCAGTGTCAACAACATCACATTTCATAGAAAACTGTATTTATTGCCTCCAGTAGTTATATTTTTACTAGCCTGCTCTTTCTCTGCCATTTGGAGTAAATAGGCTTTCTTAACACTCAGCTACAGTGCAGCACAAATCTTGGCGCCACTATAAAGTATCCATTTTTCAAGCCTATGAAATATTATTTGCTGCTGTTAATTCCCAGACTCAACTACCACCAGAAATGTTTGAAAGCCAGGAAGAATGACTGAATTACAGAATTTTGTTTAATGTAGCTATCAAATACAATATCATTTTACATCCAGAGACTGGAACAGCCTATATAGTTTGTTTATGAATAGGTGACAAGAAGCAGAGTGCCAATATGGAAACAGTACAGGCAATAGCGGAAAACTGAGTTTGAATTGTGATTCTGACAATTAGCAGCCGTATGACAAAGAAAATCTACTATAAACATTTGTGTACCAGGTTTTGTTTAAATATATTTTAAAAATTATTTTAGATATGTAAAAGTGGAACTGTTGGATCTGGTGGGTTTTTTTTTTAATTATTTAAAAATCACAGAAGTGATTTCCACAGAAGGATTACCATTTTATATTCCTACTAGCAATATATGAGAGTTCCAATTTCTCCTTGCCAAGACTTGTTATTTTCTGGGTTTTTAATTATGGTTATCCTAGTGAGTGTTAACTTATATCTAATTGTGGTTTGAATTTGCATTTCCCAAATGACAAACCATTTTTAGCATATTTTCATGTGCTTATTGGCCATTTGTATATCTTCTTTGGAGAAATGTCATTTCAAGTCTTTCTCCATTTTTTTACTTGGGTTTTCATTTTGTTACTGAGTGGAATAGTGCTTTATGGAGTCTGAATACTAAACCACTATTAGATACATGTCTCTACTGTCCTGTAGGTTGTCTTTTCACTCTTCATAGTAATTGATCTCTTTTTAATGTTGTTATTGTGCTTTTGGTGATATAGCTTAGGAAATCATTGCCATATCCAAGATCATGAAGAATTACTCCTTTCCTCTAGAAATATTATACTTCTAGCTTTCTTATATTTATACTTTTGATTAATTTTTAGTTAATTTTTGAATGTGAAGTGAGGTGGTTCATTCGTTTACATGTAGTTATCCACTTTTCCCAACATTGTTTGGATTTCCCTGATGAATAGAGATATTGAACAGTTTTATACTTGTTGTCCATTTGTATTTGGCCATTCTCATCATAAATATCAAGATTTCAATCTACTTTATGACTAAATAATATTACATTGTGTGTGTATATGTACAATTATTATATTTGTTTTTTAATTTTTTAATGTTTATTTATTTTTAATAGAGAAAGATACAGAGTGCAGGTGGGAGAGGGGCAGAGACACAGGGATACACAGAATCTGGAATAGGCTCCAGGTTCTGAGCTGTCAGCACAGAGCCTGACATGGGGCTCAAACTTACGAACCGCAAGATCATGACCTGAGCTAAAGTCAAACACTTAATCAACTGAGGCTCCCAGGAGCCCCACAAATATTATATAATTATATATATATATATATATATATATATATATATATACACACACACACCACATCTTTCATCCATCAGTGGACACTTAAGGTTTTTCTATATGTTGGCTGTTGTAAATAATGCTGCAATAAGCAAAGGGTTCATAGAGTTTTTGAGTTACTATTTTGTTTTGTTTCTTTCTCCCTTCCTTCCTTCCTTCCTTCCTTCCTTCCTTTCCTTCCTTTCCTTCCTTCCTTTCTTTCTTTCTTTCTTTTTCTTTTTCCTTTCTCTTTCTCTTTCTCTTTTTCTTTTTCTTTTTTTCTTTCTTTGACAGATTTCCAGAAGTGGATTGGTGGGTCATATGGTAGTTCTATTTTTAAATTTTGAAGAAACATAATTTTTTTTTCCATAATGGATGCACCAATTTACATTCCCACCATGGTGCACAGCGTGCAAAGCTTCCCTTTTTCTCCCCATCCTCACCAACACTTGTTATGTCTTGTTTTTATTTTTATTTTTTGTAGTAGACATTCTAACAGTTGTGATGTGATATCTCATTGTGGTTTTGATTTAGTTTTTCCTGATGACGAGCAATGTTGAACATCTTGTTATATGCCTGTTGGCCATATACACATGAGTTCCAGAAAATTGTCTATTATGATTCTCTGACCATTTATAAATCAGATTGTTTGCTATTGAGTTTATAAGTGTTTTATAAATTTTGACATTAACTCCTTATCAGATATATGTTTTACATTTTTTTTCCATTTAGTATGTTGCCATTGCATTTTGTAGATGATGTTGCTTTGCAGATGTTTAGTTTGATGTGGTCTCATTTATATATTTTTGCTTTCGTTTTATTTAGGTGTCAGATTCAATAAATCTTCATCAGGATCTATGTCAGAAAGTTTACTGTCTATATTTTCTTCTAAGATTTTTATGGTTTTAGGTCTTTTTGTTCAAGTCTTAAGTCAATTTGGCTTAATTTTTGTGTGTGTAAAATGTTATATAGTCATCCAATTTACCCACACCATTTACTAAAGAGACTGTCCTTTCCCCATCGTATATTCTTGGCTCCTTTATTGTAAATTAATTGACTGTATATTAATGGGTTTATTTCTAGGCTTATTATTCTGTTCTATTGATGCTGGTGTCATTTTTTATGCCAATACCATGCTGTTTGAATAACAATAGTTTTATAATGTAGAGTGAAATCAGGGAGCATGGAACCTCCAGTTTTGTTCTCTCTTCTCATTATTGTTTTGGTTTTTCAGGGTTTTTAGTGGTTCCATACAAATTTGAGGATAGTGTTTAGGTCTTTGCTTTCCTTCAATGAAATATTATAGTTTTGTTGTAGAGACTTTTCCTTCATTAAATTTATTATTTTTGATGCTATTGTGAATGAGATATTTCTTTCATTTCCTTTTAAAATGTTATATTATTAGTGTATGAAAATGCAACTGATTTATATATATTGATTTTATGGAATCTGTTGATTAGTTCTGACAGTTTTTTTTGTGGAATCTTGAGGGTTTTCTATATATAATATGTCATATGCAATGGTAACCATTTTATTTCTTCTTTTCCAATTTGGATGCCTTTCATTTCTTTTTCTTGCCTAATTTCTCTGGCTAGGACTTCCAATACTATGTAAAATGAGGAGAGCAAACATCCTTGTGTTCTTTCTGATCTTAGAGGAAAAGCTCTCAGGTTTTCACTGTTGAGTATGATGTTTGCTGTGGGCTTGTCATATATGGCCTTTATTATGCTAAGCTATTTTTCCTCTATAACCACTTTACTCAGAGTTTTTATCATAGATGAATGTTGAATTTTGTCAAATGATTTTCTACATCTACTGAGATGATCATATGATTTTTATTTCTCATTTTGTTAACAAGTTATATCACATTGATTGACTTGCAGATAATGAATCATCTTTGCATCACTGAAGTAAATCCCACTTGATTATGGTGTATGATTTTTTTATATATAGTTGGATTTGTTTGCTAATGTTTTGTGGAGGATTTTTACATCTATGTTCACCAGAGATATTGGCCTATGATTTTCTTCTTGTAATATCTATGTCTGATTTTGATTTCAGGGTAATGCTGGCGTCATAAAATGAGTTTGGAAGTGCTCCTCCTTTTTTTCTTGTCTTTATGAGTATGAGAAGGAATGGTATTAATTCTTCTTTGAATGTTTCATTGAATTTATCAGTAGCCATCTGTTCCTGGATTTTATTTGTTGGCATATTTTGATTACTGATTCAATACCCTTACTAATAATCAGTCTGTTCAATTTTCTGTTTATTTATGATTCAGTATTGGTAGGCTGTATGTTTCTAAGAATTTATACATTTCTTAAGGTTTTCAAATATTTTGCCATATAGCTGTTCTTGTGGTCTCTTATAATCCTTTCTATCTCTGGCTTTTCCCCAAAGATCAGGAACATGACAGGGATGTCCACTCTCATCACTGTTGTTTAAGATAGTGTTGGAAGTCCTAGCATCAGCAATCAGACAAAATGAAATAAAAGGCATCAAAATTGGCAAAGATGAAGTCAAACTTTCACTTTTCACAGATGACATAATACTTTACATGAAAAACCCAACAGACTCCACCTAAAGTCTGCTAGAACTGATACATGAATTCAGAAAAGTCTCAGGGTATAAAATCAATATACAGAAATTGGTTGCATTTTTATACACCAATAATGAGGCAACAGAAAGAGAAATAAACAAATTGATCCCATTCAGAATTTCACCAAGAACCATAAAATACCTTGGAATAAACCTAACCAAAGATGTAAAAGATCTGTATGCTGAAAACTATAGAAAGCTTATGAAGGAAATTGAAGAACACACAAAGAAATGGAAAAATATTCTATGCTCATGGATTCGAAGAATAAATATTGTTAAAATGTTAATACTACCCAAAGCAATCTACGCATTCAATGAAATCCCAATCAAAATTGCACCAGCATTCTTCTCAAAGCTAGAACAAGCAATCCTAAAATTTGTATGGAACCACAAAAGACCCCGAATAGCCAAAGTGATACTGAAGGAGAAAACCAAAGAGGAAGGCATCACAATCCCAGACTTTAGCCTCTACTACAAAGCTGTAATCATCAAGACAGTATGGTATTGGCACAAAAACAGACACATAGGACAATGGAATAGAATAGAGACCCCAGAATTGGACCCACAAATGTATGGTCAACTAATCTTTGACAAAGCAAGAAACAGTATCAAATAGAAAAAAGATAGTCCCTTTAACAAATGGTGCTGGGAGAACTGGACAGCAACATGCAGAAGAATGAACTAGACCACTTTCTTACAGCATACAAAAAAAAAAAAAAAAAAAAAAAAAAAACCTCAAAATGGACGAGGAAACTGAATGTGAGACAGGAAACCATAAAAACCCTAGAGGAGAAAGCAGGAAAATACCTCTCTGACCTCAGCTGCAGCAATTTCTCACTTGACACATCTACAAAGGCAAGGGAATTAAAAGCAAAAATGAACTATTGAGACCTCATCAAGAAAAAAGCTTCTGCACTGCAAAGGAAACAATCAACAAAACTAAAAGGCAACCGACAGAATGGGAAAAGATATTTGCAAATGACATATTGGACAAAGGATTAGTATCCAAAATCTATAAAGAACTCACCAAACTCCACATCTGAAAAACAAATAATTCAGTGAAGAAATGGGCAGAAGACATGAATAGACACTTCTCTAAAGAAGACATCCAGATGGCCAGCAGGCACATGAAAAGATGTTCGATGTCACTCCTCATCAGGGAAAAACAAATCAAAACCACACTGAGATAACACCTCACACCAGTCAAAATGGCTAAAATGAACAAATCAGGAGACTATAGATGCTGGAGAGGATGTGGAGAAACGGGAACCCTCTTGCACTGTTGGTGGGAATGCAAACCGGTGCAGTCGCTCTGGAAAACTGGAGCTTCCTCAAAAAATTAAAAATAGATCTACCCTATGACCCAGCAATAGCACTGCTAGGAATTTACCCAAGGGATACAGGAGTATTGATGCATAGGGGCACTTGTACCTCAATGTTTATAGCAGCACTTTCAACAATAGACAAATTATAGAAAGAGCCTAAATGTCCATAAACTGATGAATGGATAAAGAAATCGTGGTTTATAAATACAATGGAATACTACTTGGCCATGAGAAACAATGAAATCTGGCTCTTTGCAGCAACATGGATTGAACTGGAGGGTATTGTGCTAAGTGAAATAATTCAGGCAGAGAAAGACAGATACCATATGTTTTCACTCGTGTGGATACTGAGAAACTTAACAGAAGACCATGGAGGAGGGGAAGGGGAAAAAAAAAAAGTCACAGAGAGGGAGGGAGGCAAACCATAAGAGACTCTTAAATACTGAGAACAAACTGACGGTTGACGGGGAGGTGGGGGAGAAGGGAAAGTGGGTGATGAGCATTGTGGAGGGCACCTGTTGGGAAGAGCACTGGATGTTGTTTGGAAACCAATTTGACAATAAATTATATTGAATAAAAAAATAATCCTTTATCTGTGTGATATCATTGTAATGTCTTTTATTTCTGGTTTTATTTACTAGAGCCCTCTATTTTCTTGGTACATCTAACTAAAGTCTCATCCTTTTGTTTGTCTTTTCAAAGAAAAAGCTCTTAGTTTTACTGATCTTTCCTATTATGTTTTTAGTCTCTAATTTCATTTTTTCCTGATTGTATCTTTGTTATTGCCTTCTTCCTACTAACTTTGGGTTTCATTTGTTCCTTTTCTACTTGAGGTTAGGTTAGGTTGTGTATTTGAGATTTTTTCTTATTTCTTGAGGTAGGCATTTACTGTTTTAAACTTCCCTCTTAGAAATGCTTTCGCTGCATGCCACAAAATTTGATATATTGTATTACCACTTTCATTTCTCTCAAAATATTTTTTTATTTCTTCTTTAGCCCATGGTTGTTCAGAAGCATATTGTTTAATCTGTACACACTTGTTAATTTTTGAGTTTCCTTCTCAAAACTGATTTTTATTTTCATGCCATTATAGTGATAAAAGATACCAGATATCATTTCATCCCTCTTAAAATTTTAAAGACTTGTTTTGTGGCCTGACATATTATCTGTTCTGTAGAATGTTCTATAGCCAGTTACAAATGTACATTGTTTCCTTTGGATGCAACATTCTGTATAAAGTCAAACTGGTCTAAGGGATCATATAAGGCTGAAGTTGCCTTATCTAGTTTCAGTCTAGATGATATATCAATTGATGTAAGTGTGGTATTAAAGTCCCTTATTATCAGGGCACCTGGGTAGCTCAGTAGGTTGAGCATCCAACTTTGGCTCAAGTCATGGTCTCATGGTCGGGCTCTGCACTGACAGTCTAGAGCCTGCTTAGGGTACTCTCTCCCTCTCTTTATTTCTCTATCCCTCCTCAGATCTCTCTCTCTCTCTCTCTGTGTCTCTCTTTCTCACAAAATAAATAAAATAAAACATTAAACAAAATAAAGTCTGTTACTATTAGTGTATTTCTATTCACCTTTGGGTCTATTAATATTTGCTTTATACACACACACACACACACACACACACACATATATATATATATATATATTCTCCTATTTTAGGTGCATAAATATATACAAATGTTATATCCTCTTGTCGGATTGACCCCTTTATTATTATGTAATTTCCTGCTTTGTTTCTTATTGCAGCCTTTATTTTAAACTTATTTTGTCTGATACAAGTATGGCTGTCCCAGCACTCTTTGGATTTCTGTTTACATGGAATCTCTTTTTCCACTTTCACTTTCATTATTTGTGGGGCATCACAGCTAACATGAATCTTTTGTAGGCAGTATATAGATAGGTCTTTCTTTTTTTTTCTTAATCCATTCAGCCACTCTCTGCCTTTTGATTGGAGAATTGAGTCCACTTACATTTGAGGTAATATTTGATAGGTATGTATACACATTTGTTAATTGTTTTCCAGCTGTTTTGTAATTTCTATTTTTCTTCTTTCTGATTCTCTTCCTTTGTGCTATGACGACTTTCTTTAGTGGTATGCTTAGATTCCTCTCTCTTTGTGTATCTACTTTAGGATTTTGCTTTGTGATTACCATGAGCATACCATAACAAGGTATAAGAGTCTGTTTTAAGTTGATAAAATCTTAAGTTTGATTGTATTCTAAAGATCTACATATTTACTTCTCTGCCCCATGTTTTAAATTTTGATATTACATTTTACATCTTTTTATCTTATAAATGTCTTACCTAATTGTGGTAATAGTTGTTTTTACTATTTTTGTCTTTTAACCTTCATAATAATTTTATAAGTGTAATACATGACTTTTATTATATATTTACCTTTCTAGTGAGATTCATTCTTCCATATGTTTGTTGTTGTTGTTGTCACTAATTAGCACCCTTTATTTTCAGCTTAAAGAAATCACTTTAATCCTTACAAGACTGGCTTATTGATGATGAGCTCCTTTACCTTTTGCTTGTCTGGAAAAGTTTACCTCTCCTTTAATTCTGAATAACTTTGCAGGGTAGAGTATTTTTAGTAGAAAGTCTTTTTTTTTTTTTTATTTTTGCTTTTCAGCACTTTGTATATAGTATGCCAATTCATTCTGCAAAATTTCTGCTGAAAAATCTTCTGATTGTTGTATAAAGTTTCTTTGGATGTAACAAGTTGTTTTTCTCTTGCTGCTTTTTATTTTTTATTTTAGAGAGAGAGATCATGTGTGAAAGAGGGGCAGAAGGAGAGAAATAAAGAGAGAATTGGGGGAGGGAAAGAAGGAGAGAGGGAGGGAAAATCTTAAGCAGGCTCCAAACACAGTGTGGAGCCCAACATGAGTCTCAGTCTCATGAGTGTGAGATCATGACCTGAGAAATAATCTGGAGTCTGGTGCTCAACCTACTAAGCCACCCAGGCACCTCCCTCTCTTGCTGTTTTTTAATTAAAGTATAGTTGGCACACAATGTTATATTAGTTTCAGGTATACAACATAGTGATTTGACAATCTTATTTGCTATGGTATGCTTATGGTAACTATGACCTGTAACCATACAATTATTATAATACCATTGACTATATTCCTTATGGTGTTTTTAATGTTCTCTTATCTTTAAATTTTGATATTTTAATAATCTGTCTTGGTGTGGGTCTCTATGGTTTATCAAATTTGTGCTTTCTGGGATTCCTGGATCTAGATGCCTGTTTCCTTACCATGGTTAGGGAAATTTTCAACCTTTATGTCTTCAAATAAGTTTTCTATCTCTTTCTCTCTCTCTTCGGGGGACATCTATAATGGGAATGTTAGTCTGCTTGATGTTGTCTCATAAGTCCCTTAAGCTATCTTTATTTTTTATCATTTGTTTTTTTATTTACTCCTCTGATTGGGTGAATTTACGGTTTTGTCTTTGGGTTTACTGATTCTTTTTTCTGCTTGATTGAGTCTGTTGTTGAATCTTTCTAGTGCATTTTTAGTTCAATTCTTGCATTCTTCAACCTTGTGATTTCAGTTAGGTAATTTTTTCCCTGTTTTCTTCATCTTTGTTGAAGTTCTCACAACTTTATTAAATTCATCTATTAACAGTTTTGGGTGGATTTTTCAGGCTTTCTATATAGTATGTTATCTGTAAATAGTCATAGTTTTAGTTCCTCCTTTCTGATTTGGATGCCTTTTCTTTCTTTTACTTTCCTCATTGCTGTGGAAAGGACTTCCAGTACTATGTTGAATAAATGTGGCAAGATCAGACATCCTTGTCTTGTTGCTACTGTTAGAGGAAAAGCTTTCAGATTTGCACCACTGAGTATGATGTTAGCTGTAGAATTTTCATATATGACAGTTATTATGTTGATGTGCAACCCTTTATATACTCTCTGTTGATATTTTTACCATAAATGGATGTTAGGTTTTCTCAAATGCTTTCTATACATCTATTAAAATGATCATATGATTTTTGTCTTTCATTTTATTAATGTTATATATCATGTTCACATTGTTTAGCCATTATTGCATCCCTGGAACAAATCCCACTTGATTGTGGTGTGTGAGTGTTTTGATATATCGTTGGCTTCAGTTTATTAATATTTGGTTGAGGAATTTCTTTTTAGTTTCAACTTATAGGTTTACATAGTGGTATGCTCTGTCTCCCCTTTTTTTGTATGTCATATTTTGTATTTATTTATTTTTTAATGTTTATTTATTTTTGACAGAGAGAGAGAGACAGAGCATGAGCAGGGGAGGGGCAGAGAGAGAGAGACACACACACAGAATCCAAAGCAGGCTCTAGGCTCCGAGCTGTCAGCACAGAGCCTGATGCGGGGCTCGAACTCACAGACCGCGAGATCACTACCTGAGCCAAAGTCAGATGCTCAACCGACTGAGCCACCCAGGCACCCCTGTATGTCATAATCTTAATCTAATTTTTTACTTTGTGGTTACTGTGATTCTTACATAAAACTTCTCATAGATAAAACTGTCCATTTTAGGCCAATATCACTTACCTTCTGTAATGTCTACAACGTCTGCACCCTTTTGCTCATCCTCTTTATATTTTTGATGTCACAATTTACATTAACAAATTATAATTGTTATATTTTTTCAATACTCTTCTTTTCACCTTTATATTATAGTCAAGTGATTAACACATCATTCTAACATAGTATTACAGTTTTCTGATACTCTAGAAGAAAATATAGGTAGTAATCCCTTTGACGTAAGACTTACCAACATTTTTCTAGACATGTGTCCTCAGGCAAGAGAAGAAAAGGCAAAAGTAAATTAGTGGGACTACACCAAAAAAAAAAAAAAAGTTTTTGTGCAACAAAAGTAACCATCAACAAAAGAAAATGGCTGCCCACTGAGTGGGAAAAGATATATGCAAATGATATATCCAATAAGAGTTTAATGTCCAAAATATATAAAGAACTCAAAACAACACCAACAGTTTGTCTAGGCAATGGCAACATAGGTCTGGTAAAGCTCTTCCTTGTCACACTTATAGAAATGCAGAAAGACTATGTGGATGGGCAGCCCCACAAGCCACCTGGGTTGCAGGTCAGATGTAGAACCTCCAACTGAAGCTGTGCAAAATAGTTCCAGGCCAGGAAGCGGCAGATGGTCAGTGACAGAATGTACCATGTCCCGCCCTTGGTATATATGTTCAGGATCTCATTGATGAATTCCACACCGATGAATAGAGAGTATAGTCATGGGAGTGAAGGAAGAGATTGGGGAGCTCTTGTCTCAGTCTCTCATACATGATAGCCAGGTGGTCCTTTATATTCAGATATCCTGATGGTGTGGTAGGGGAAGGTCAAGAGGTCCAAGGGGCTTGGAAAAGTATCAAAGCCCCAGGAAAGGGGCAGGGAGTTCCCTCAAATAGGCTCCTAAGCCCATCCGGGTAGTCGCTATGCATCTCACGTCTGGGTCTCTCTTCCCCCTTCCCTGGAGGGAGAACCACCCATGGTGAGCTGAGGGCCTGGATCTGAAGGAGAGGGAGTGGGGGATCTCCAAGGAAGCAACCAGATAGGAGGGTGTGGGGGGGACCAGGGAAGAGAAGATGGAGAAGTGGTTGTTGTGGACTGGGGCCAAGGGGGGCAGGAATGGTAGAGCCCACAGCTCATCCCAACAAGTGCCCTCCTTAATGGCCATCACCTGTTCAGCCCATCTCCCTACCTACCTTCCCTCCAGTCTCTAATGGTTTGCCTCCCTTTTTTTAGATCTTATTTTTCCTTCCCTTCCCCTATGTTCCTATGTTGTATTTCTTAAATTCTACATGTGAATGAAATCATATTTGTCTTTCTCTGACTGACTTATTTCACCTAGGATAATACACTCTAGTTCCTTCCATGTTGTTGCAAATGGTAAGATTTCATTCTTTTGGATCACTGATTAGTATTCCATTGTATAATATAAACAGATACCACATCTTCTTGTCAATGCCCTCTTGTATTCTTATCTGCCTCCTTCATTGTCCTCTTCCTGACCCAAGTTATGTAGGTCTGCTGGAGAGAAACTGGGGTCTGCTGCCATGGCCCATACAACTGGTGCAGCCAGACAGACACTTATCACTTTTGCTTTCCAACTATGACATGGGAGAGTTGCTGCTACTGCCAGCAAAATAAAACCCCTTGCAATGTTGCCCTAGTAAGTGGGCCTCCTTGGCAAGTTTCTCTCTCCTCTGTGTCTACACACATCTCTTTCTCATGCAGATGGTGTTCCAGATTCTTCCCTCAGGCAGATTAGAGCTCCTCAAAGTCTCACCCATGGGTATTCATGCAGTTTTTCACTCTTCAGTTTCTATTTTTCCTGATCGTGGCAGATGAGGGTGGGGCAGGCTCACTGACTTCTTAATACTCATAGCCCCCACTGAGGTCCTATCGGCACACTTTCAGATACACAAGTTGGTACAAACCTCCTGGATGTCTTATGCAATGTGTATAGACACTTTTTTCAGTTATAGATGGCCATTTAGTTGTTAAAGCAGAGAGAGAAGAGGAATGATGCATCACCTTGATGCTGATGTCACTCACCAATAAAGCAATAGCATCTTAATTTTAATAGCTTATAAACACTCTACTTTTGTAGTCTCCCTTTCCACTTTCTAGTAAATGTTGCTTCTTTGAATATTGTGTATCCACTAGCAAATGTTTGTCCTTTAACTTGTATACTAAGATCAAAAGTAATTTATTCACTACCATTACAATGTTTCATTATTTTGTATTTTTCTATGTGTTTACCTTAGTAGAGTGACATGCTTTCAGATTCTTTTTGCATTGGTATTTAGTTTGTTTTCTTTTCAATTAAAGATATTTCTTAAGCATTTATTGTAAGACAGGTATATTGATGTTGAAATCCCTGTTTTTAGTTGTCTGAAAAAGACTATTTCATCCTCATTTTTAAAAGATAATTTGGGTAGATATAATATTCTTGGTTTGCAGGGTTTTTTCCCCAATTATTATTTGAAATATATAATCTCAATCTTTCCTGGCCTGCATAAGTTTCCAATTGGCTGAGAAATCCAAACATAGTCTTATGGAGGTGGTAGGGAAGAGGGCCTTGTATGTGATGAGTCATTTTTCTCTTGATGCTTTCAGAAAAGTTTTTGGTCCATGATTTTTGACAGTTTTATTATAATGTGTCCAGGTGTTTCCTCTTTTGGACTGATCCTATTTGGAGTTTTATGAACTTCCTGAATCTGGAATTCATTTCCCTTTCAAGATTTGTAAGTTTAATTTAATAATTTAATTTAATTTAGTTTACATTTAATTATATAGAGAGACAGACAGACAGAGAGCAAGCACAGAGGGAGAGGTGCAGAGAGAGAGAAAAAGAAAACTTTAAGCAGGCTCCACGCTTGGTGCAGAGCCCAATGCAGGCTGGATCCATGACCCTGGGATCATGACCTGAGCTAAAATCAAGAGTTGGATGCTCAACTGACTGAACCACCCAGACACCCCAAGATTAGTAAGTTTTTAGCCATGATTTAATTAAGCAAGATTTCTGCCCTTTTCTCTCTCTCTCTCTCCCCCTCTCTCTCTCTCTCTCTCTCTGCTCCAAATGAGATTCCTATGATATGAATATTGCTTCATCTGTGAGTTTCTCAGTATTGATGTAGGCTTTCTTCACTATTTTATTCTTTTTAGTTTTACCTACCTCTAAGTGAATAATTTCACGTGACATGTCTGAGTTCATATTCTTTCTTCTGGTTGACCACACATACTGCTGAAGCTCTACATAACACTTTTCATTTTATTCCTTGCATAATTCAGCTCCAGAATATCTTTTTTTATTAACTGTTTCTATCTCTTTGTTGAATTTCTCTTTTTGTTCAGGGTTTAATTTTCTAATGTCATTGAATTGTTTATCTAGCTTGCTTAGATCCTTTAAAATCATTATCTTGAATTATTTGTAAGATAATTTGTAGATCCTTATTTGCAGTCACTTGCTGGAAATTTATTGTGTTCCTTCAGTCATGTCATGTTTCCTTGTTTTTCATGTTACTTGTACCTTTGAATTGATTTCTGCTTATATGAATAAGTAGTTGCCTCTTCCAGATTTTATGGACTGTGGCCTGGTGCAAGGGTACTGGTTGTGTGCTGTGCAGCAGCTCCATTTCCATGAATGCACAGTTGCATGGATTCTGAACAGCTCCATCACAGGTCAGTGTCCATAAATATTTCAGAGATTCTTGTTTACTAAAGTTACGGGTATCTGCAGTGATGGCAGCACTTCTGTTTTTTTTAGTGCTGATGGATGTTGGGGTCCTTCTATTCTCATTTTCTCCCATTTGGTAACATCATTGCCTGAAGGATTCCTCTTAGTAGTAAGGTCTTGGAGGGGAGAGAGGTGAGCAACAATGGCTGCTGTTCTTAAAAGATGTAGCAATATAGAACGGCTGGGCAATTCTGTCTGCTGTGGTCAGCATGGATGAAATGGCAGGGATTCTCCTTCTCTACATTTTCCCACGAATAAGATCATAGCTGAGGGTATTCTTCTTGAGCTGAGCTGTTCTGGGATGGTGAACAGGATGACACATGTAATGTACTGGGCTATTTGTTTTTTTTTTCAAGCAGCTATCCTTGGGTTTTGTGCTCCACTGGGTGGCTGCAGCTTCTTAATTTTAATCTAGGCTTCTCTCAGGATTCTGTTCATTTTTATGGGAGGATAAGGGCTGGAATGTCCTTCTACTATAATTCTTTCTTTGGCACATTGTTTAAGAGTATGATGTTTAATTTCCACATATTTATTAGGTTTTCAGTTTTTCTTCTGTTATCATTTCAAATGGGATCTCACAGTGGAGAAGATAATTTGATTTCAATATTTTTAAATATATCAAGATTTACATTATGCTCTATTGCTGATGGTATTCTATGTGCATCTGAGATGAATGCATATCCTGCTGTTGTCAAGTCGAATGTTCTATAGGTCTGTTAGGTCTAATTGGTTTATAGTGGTGTTAAGGTTTTCCATATCTTTATTAAATTTCTGCCTATTTGTTCTACCCATTATTGAAAAGTGTCATATTGAAGTGTCAAGCTATTATTGTAGAACTATTTCTCCCTTCAATTCTGGCATGTTTTGCCTTATACATATTGGGGGGCTCTGTGTGTGTGTGTGTGTGTGTGTGTGTGTACTTATAGCTTCTTAACTGACCCTTTTAACAATACATAATGTTCATCTTTGCCTTCTAATACAACTTTTAAAAGTTTAGTGTTTTTGAAAATATTATATTCACCTCACTCTCTTTTTATATTATTTGCATGAAATATCATTTTCCATATTTTTACATTTTATGTCTTAATCAAGTCAGTCTGTTGTAGACAGCATGTAGTTGAATCCTTAGCTCTATTCATCCAATTGCCTTTTGATTGAATGGCTTAATCTATTTATATTAAGCAACTATTGATAAGAAAGTAATTACCCCTGCCGTTTTGCTTTTTCTATATATCTTATTATTTTTTTTCTTTAATTCCTCCATCACTGCCTTATTTTAGGATTAATTTCTATTTTCTAATGTACCATTTTGATTCCCTTATGATTGCTTTTTCTGTATTTATTTTTACTTATTTTTTAGTGGCTACATTGGAGATTATAATTAGCAACTTAATTTTATACCTACCAAGTTTAACTAATATCACCTTAATTACATTAGTGTATAAAATCTAAGCTTCTTTACCTCTCAGTTCCTTTTATTTTCTTATTGTAAAAATATAAATTTTGTCGCTTTTATGCCCATTAATGTATATTTATGTTTTAAATCATGTAGGGATAAGGAAAGGAGCTCCAAAGTGCAAGACAGTTAGCTTTTATTTTTTGCTATGTAGTTACATTATCCTGCTCTTTATTTCTTTGTGTGGATTCTACTTGCTACACAGTATCCTTTATTTCATCCTGCACTACTCCCTTTAACTTTTCTTATTGGGTAGGGATACTGATGACTAGCTCTTTTATTTTTAATGATAACATCTCAATTTTTCCTTGATTTTTGAAGAGTTTTGTCATATATAGATGTATTGATTATTAGTATTCATTTCAGCACCTTAAATATATCACCACTCTCCCATCTTCCTGCTGTTCCTCCATGTTTTCTGAAGAGAAATTTGCTGTTAATATTCATAAACATCATTTGTATGTAACAAATCGCTTCTTTCTTTCTGCTTTCAAGATTTTTCTCATTCTTCTTGGTTTCCAGATGTGAATCCCTTTGAATATTTTATTTTTGAATTTTTTTTTTTCAAATTGGTATTTAAATTCCAGTTAGGTAACATATAGTGTGATATTGGTTTCAGGAGAATTTAGTGATTTATTACTTACCTATAACACCCAGTGGTCAACACAAGTGTCCTCTTTAATACCCATCACCCATTTAGCCCATCCCCCACTTTCCTCCCCTCCAGCAACCAGTTAAGAGTCTCTTCGGTTTGCTTCCTTCTCTTTTTTTCCCTTCCCTTATGTTCATCTGTTTTGTTTCTTAAATTCCACATATGAGTGAAATCATATATAGGTCTTTCTTTGACTGACTTATTTTGCCTAGCATAATATACGCTAGCTCCATTGTCATCATTGCAAATGGCCAGATTTCATTCTTTCTGATGGCCTAGTAATATTCTATTCTATTATATATTTCAATATGGCTATTGTTGATAATGCTGCTACAAACATTGAGGCTCATGTGCCCCTTCAAATCAACATTTTTATATTCTTTGGGTAAATACCTGGTAGTGCTGTTGCTGAGTCATAGTGTAATTTATTTTTAATTTTTTGAGGAACCTCTACACTCTTCTCCAGAGCAGCTGCATCAGTTTGCATTCCAACCAACAGTGTAAGTGGGTTCCCCTTTCTCCACATCTTCATCAATATTTGCTGTTTCTTGTGTTGTTAATTTTAGCCATTCTGACAGGTGTGAGATGGTATTGTGTCATGGTTTTGATCCGTATTTCCCTGATGATGAGTGATGTTGAACATCGTTTCATGTGTCTGTTCACCATCTGGATGCCTTCCTTGGAAAAATGTCTATTCATGACTTCTGCCCATTTCTTAACTGGATTATTTGTTTTTTGTGGGTTTTTGTTGTTGTTTGTTTGTTTGTTTTTCGGTGTTGAGTTTGATGTTATTTTTTTAAGTTTATTTCTTTATTTAGAGAGAGAGCATGAGAGAGAGAGAGAGAGAGAGAGAGAGAGAGAGAGAGAGAGAGAATCCCAAGCAAGCTCTGTACAGTCAGCACAGGGCTCAACATGGGGCTAGAACCCACAAACCATGATATCATGACCTGAGCCAAAGTCAAGAGTTGGATGCTTAACCAACTGAGCCACCAGGTGCCCTGAGTTTGATAAATTCTTTATAGATACTGGATACTAATCCTTTATCAGATATGTCACTTGCAAATGTCTTCTCCCATTCTTTGGGTTGCATTTATTTTTGAAGTTTATTGATATTCTTGTAGGTGTAGATTCATATCTTACATCAAATTTGGGAAGTTTTAAGACCTTATTTATACAAAAAAAAAAAAAAAAATTAATCCCTCTTTCTTCTCTGCCTCCAAGACTCCCATCAAGCATATGTTGGTATACTTTATGTTGTCCCAAGAACTCTTAGATTCTGTTGTGGTTTTTTTTTTTTTTTTCATTATTTTCCTTTTCTATTCCTCAGACTCAGTCTAACTTGACCTATCTTAAAGTTTTCTTATTCTTTCTCCTGCCCCTCCATATCTGTTGATCAACATTTCTAGTAACTTTTTTCCTTTAGTTATTGTATTTTTTAGCTCCAGAACTTCAATTTAATTTCTTTTTATGTCTCCTTCTTGATATTCTCTGTTTAGTGAAAGATTATTCTCCTTGTTCCATATAGCTGTTTGGGGGCTACTTTACCAATTACAGTATATTTAAGATAGTGTATTTAAAGTCCTTATTTATTGATTCCAACACCTAGATTTCTTCAAGGATAATATCTACTAAATTTATTTTTCTTGTATATAAGCTGTACTTTTTGTCTCAATTTTTGTTGAAAAACTAAATATTTGGTGGTTGTTGACTGTGTTTTGACTGTTTCTTAACTGCTTTTGAAATGTATGTGTTCAAAAAAAAAAAAAAAAAGAAATGTATGTGTTCCTTTTTGTACGTAGCCACCAAAGTATATGTTCCAATAACTTAATGATGTTCTAGTGTTTTGACAGTTTCCTTAAATGTTTGGAACCAGAGTTATTTTTAATTAGAATACCTAAATTATGGTTATAGACTCTTGATTTGTGCTTGAGGCAATATACCCCACTTTGTTCAAAGTGACTAGCAGTATTTTTTTTTTTAATATAAGTCAGGTCATGGCCCTTATCAACATAAATCTACTTGAAGCTTTATATTAGTCTCTGATACTTTAAATTATGCTCCTATCTACCTCTCGGTCGCATTAGAGTTTCTTCCTTTCTATCTCTTAATTACTCAACTATACTGGCCTCTTTGGGTTCCTTGAATAGGCCAAATGTGGAAGCATGTTTATTGTTGGTTAAACAAACAAACATAACAAATAATAGCAAAAAGTCAAGTTTCACAGGCTGAAGTAATTCCTGATCAAAATATGTCTCATCATGGGGCACTTAATTTAAATTGATCTTTTTTATATGGTTAACTTGTTTTGATCACCCAACAGAAGTGGTATGAAAATAAAGTTTGCAGACCAAAAATTTCCACAAATTCATTTTCAGGAATGAGTTACAAATGTTATACTTTCCTTATTCCTTGCTTTTAGACAGTATCACTCACCTATCACAGCAATCTTCTTAATTGGATACAACTTCAGTCTTTCTCAACATAGCACTCTGGGCATCCACTATCAGTTGATGATAGTCATGTTATTAGCCATCTTTAATGCACAACTAATGGTAGAGTTTATATTACCGGAGTCCAGTAGTTGGAGTAACTGCAAAATGTAGATTTAGGACAGAACATGAAGAAATTTGAAAACTCAAACTTTAGTTCAAAATATAAAAAGACCACATTTTATATAGCTCATAGTACTCAGTAAAATGAATATGTAGCTTTTAAAAATGTTAAGTATGAAGTTCCATTGTATCACTTGAAAATATGTGATGTGATTTGGTTAATATCTCATTTGAGTATCAGAATCCTTTTAAAAAATAAATAAGGATAACAGCATGGCACTGGTATAGAGGCTTGATATTTACATAATTGGAAAATAGGAAAAATACTATTCATGAACGATGATTTATGTGTGTGAAAATTCTGAAAATTTAAATTTCAGGTATGTTTTGTATAGCGACTTAATAACAAAGTGAGCTGCAAAGCATATTTCTATTAATCCATTCATATTTTACCATTTGATTTTCTTAGCATCATGGGAAGCATACTGTAAAGGGAAAAATATTTTCTAGTCCAAAATGTCTATGTGATGAAATGATATTTGCTCGAAAAATAGCTGCTAGAAAATATATCAGAAAAGGTAAAATTACTTTCATATGGAGAATACTGGGGAATATGATCTTGGAAGGAAAATGAGACTGTTAGCTAAGAATGAATGAAGAGTCAAACGCACTGGGTTTGAGAGCCTCATGATCAGAGTCACATTCTGCAGACAAGCATGGACTGAGTTGTCAGTCAGATTTCATGAATGGATTGTCAAGCTACATGATTTTCCACTGTTTCCTCTGCTTATCTCTATTCAGCAAGGCTAAAATTCTCACTCTTCACTACTTTTCCTTTGAAATTTACACTCTTTGTTTCAGTTATTATACTTTCAAATATGTCCTAGTGAAATATTGTCTAATAGAGATAATTTCTATTTTGGCCCAGATAGCATAGTATCATCAGTTCAGGGGCACTTAGGTGGCTTAGTCAGTTAAGCATCTGAATCTTGATTTTGGCTCAGGTCATGAACTCACAGTTCCTGGGATTGAGCCCCACATCAGGCTCTATGCTAAACATCATAGAGCCTGCTTGAGATTTCTCTCTCCCTCTCTGTCTCTCCCCGAGTGTTCTCTCTCTCTCAAATATATATATATATATATATATATATATATATATATATATATATATACATATATATGTGTATATATATATATACACACACACACATATATACATATATATGTATATATGTGTGTGTGTGTATATATATATATATATATATATATATATATAAACAAACAAAAGAACCCATTCAAATTGGTTCTGTCACTTATCTGACATTCAACAACAAAGATAATTTATTTTAGTAGCACTTTCCTCTTGTGAATATGGGGTTATCAATACCTTAGAATGCTAAGTTATTTATAGGATCAAATAATAAATACAGAATATATGTACTATAGTGACTAATTTTTGTAACATGCAATTACTGGGAACTATATTACTATAATAAATGCAGGTAGGATTTCAAATACCATTTTTCTGTTATTTATATTAACATAGTTAAAAATGCAAACTCAATAGTATTATTACATAGCTGAACAAAGAGTGAACTGTATATTTGCTTAGACTTAAAAGTTATAACAGTCAACTACATTCCAACATTATTATGATTTGTAAATCATAAAATCCTATCATAAGTATTAAATATATTATTAAAATGTCAGCAAATATATAAATTCTATTCTTGGAAAACTTGTATCTTTTACCTCCACCATGGTAGGCCACAGATTTTTGAAAGAGTAATAGCTGTATTAAAGAAAAGTTGAGAACCACTGTTCTGAAGCATTCCCCATGGTAGAATATTTGAAACAATGTTATATTTGAAACTGGAGCGCCTAAATACAAATCCTGCCTCAGCTACTGCCAGATTTGTGGCTTTGGAAACCAGCTCAACCTCTTCAAATCTCTCTTGTATTATTTCTAAAAAGGAATAATAATTATTATTTACCTCACAGGGTTGCATAACTATCAACTTAATTAAGAAAATCATTGTGTGCTTTGATACACATGTTATTCTTTCTGAAAATCAGCTTGCTATACTTGGATAAAAAAACAAATCATAGTAAAACTGGCTCAGGGTCTAATCCTGACTTCAGTCACTTACTTGTTACCTCAATGTGAGCACATATTAAACCGAATGATTTTATTTGTAAAATGTGGTTAATTATATGTTCTTGCTGGGTTACACAGAGGATTAAATGAGATGACTAATACTTAGTAAAGGTCTGCCTCTTAATGAAGAGGTACGTTGTTATAATTGTTTATAATTGTAGTTGCTGATACTGTTATTACCCACCTATAAAGACTGTTTACAGTGCCTTAGTTTATGTACCTACTATATGATAATTGGCTAGGAATATCACTTCATTCATATCTTCCCAGGTCAGTAGATAAAGGTTAGGCAATTTCCACCGTCTTGTGCTTTTTTCTTCACCCCGCTTCACTAATGTAAAATGCAAAGATACACATTTTCCTCATGTACTTAAAGACAAAATAATTTGGTGTTATCAGCTTAAAGTCACTTGATTTTCATAGCTCCATTTTACTTAAATTGACTAACTAGGAAAATAATCTTTATGAAATTTATGGGATATGGTTCAGGCTCATTATTTTTACTTGTTCAACATGTAGCTCAATATACAAAACTAATCTGAAATGTTTATTACCGTCTCTACCAGTCTTCTTTTCTCTTGGATATTCCTTAATTGGAATCCTGTATAGAGATAATAATAGTTTTCTACTTAAAGTTAAAATGATTCCCTCTGCAGCCTTTTGTGTGAGCTTGTTGCTTCTCAACGCGAACCACAATAATATGTTTGTGCAATTCATATCATCTTTTGGAAAACTCAACTTGGTGAAAGCATTGTGGGTCGTATCTAGAGACTGTCTTTTTTGTCATCAATGGCAGTGGTAAGGTTTAAGATGAGCAATTATTGCTCTCTCATGGAAAGCAAAAGTGCTCAAGTGTCCTTAAGATCTCAACAGGAGTGATTTTACTTATAATAAAGGAAATTGCATCCATTGTGGATATCACATGCTCTGCTGAATTTTTTTTTTTTAAATATAGAATGTGGAAAAATGGACTTGATTCTAAAGAAAATATTTTAAAACCTGGAAAACATCAGCATCCCTATTACTTTTTCAAGGATCAAAATGAAAATTAGGCCTTTTCTAATATCATGTCCTGTGTGGTTTTTGGTATGGAACATATTAAATGTACCAGAATACATCAGACACACTAGTGTTCATTCTACTCTGCCAATATTATCTGGTGGTAATCGTGCAGTTACTGAACTTTCTCATACAATAGTAAGATTTTAGATTTTTTTAAATTGCTTAGTATCCTGGTATAAAAATAATGTTCTCTTGTTGGAGTATCAATCCCCAATGCCTGTATGATTAGTGCCTTCTGAAGGGTAACTTCACGGTGCTTAGAGATGAAATTGCTAAGCATTTAATTTAGTAGACAGACACCTGAAGGTTCTGTATTACATATAGGTCATAGATTATTTGCTCAGAAAAAGAGAAACATTTAAATAATGAAGATCTATAATAAAAGTACTCAGGACAATATTACACGGAACTAATGGTCATGTTAGGTAGTCTGGTGAAATTTAAACCAGAGTGAGACTGTTATAAAAGAGTTCAGGAGTCAGTAACTTAGCTTCATCTTGATCCTAAGAAAAGATGTTCCTGTGAAATGATATGCCATTTCTGAGGTTTGTGGCATTTTTGGTGCTCATAAAACTGTACAACCATAAAATATCAGAGAAATTTTATAAAATCAGCCCCAAGGAACAATTTGAAATCAGCTAGTTAAACTAAACTACCTTGGCACTTTTTTTTTTAAGACACACAAGAGCCAGAGAGGAGGTTAAATGGAGGTTCACTCCCTTTCCTAAGTCCCCACATGGCATGATGTCATAAGTCATTCCTACCTACTGGTCCTCATGTTTTATTCTCATCTGTATCACTCTTCTAAGAGAGGTAATTCATTTGAAAAATACATTGTAAAAGCAACAATTTTACCTAAATCCTTTACAATCCCTGCTTTGCAGTTTGTCACAATGACTTTATTCTGCCCCACCAGACTGGGAACCTTATAGTTTGAGGTGAGATGACAGAAGAAAATTCATACTCTCTCAATGCTTTGAGGGCATTTCCAGTTCACATTTCATAATTTTTTTCAACTGTTGTTGGTATGAAAAGCTTATATATATGCTCTACAGTAAAAAATATTTATCTGAAAATATAAACTCTGTATGCAAACATACATCTGTTTCAGAAGGATAAGAAGATATTTCACCTTGATCACCCATACCAGTAATAATTATGAAAGGGAAAATTAAAATATAATAAATGTCATAATAAATTAATAATTAAGATTTGACATATTCAAAAAAGTATAGACATTGCAAACTGTCTATAAAATTTAATTGTAGGAAAACAAAATTAAATGCAAGATAAAGTGATTTATTTGGTATTATTTCAAATTTGTTAAGTGTGTTTAAGGGTGTGTAAATGTGATATTGCTTCTGGTTGTAGGAGTTATAAAATCAGGTTTCTATTTGTATTTCTAATAATTTCCCAATATCATACATTAAAAAATGTTTTAAAATCTAAATAGATTACTTAATTTAAAGAAAATCAGAAACAACTAATCATGGTAAATGTATTATCTTTAACTCTTAAAACTGTATTGATGCCCACCAACCATATAATTGGATTAGGAAATTTTAGTTATGGGTGTTGTTTATATAAATTCATTCAAAATTGCCTTTTTTAATTACATATTTCAGAAATTCTATACAAAAATTTACTAATTAAATTTAGTTGTAATATTGTTTCTATTAGACATTAAAATGAATTAATATAGTCATGATTCTATAATACAAGTGTTCTGGTTACACACACACACACACACACACACACACACAAACTCCCTATTGGGAAAATCTGATATATTTTTAAATGTATATATTACACATAGCTGGTGTTGAAGAAATGTTGCCTACAGGTTATTCAACTTCAAATATAGTATGAAAATAAGGTGTGGTTTTACAGAAATGTCTTGTTTTGTTGGTTGGCAATGGATTTTTTTTTTCAGTAGATTGGATTTTGAATTTGTCATGAAAATTGTACTTTGAAAGGAAATTCCAATACCTAGAAAATAACTCACTCCACATAAGATGTCTGTAATTTGGAACCCACTGTTGTGCGATTCAGGATTAAACAGTGATTTAAAAACTATTTTTTTTTCCAGATGGATAGCTGTTCAGGCGAGAAAGACAAAACTTTGCCATCAGATTTGTTAAATGATAAAAATATCATTTGACTGGAATTAAGGAAAATGAAACAGAAAAGCAAAGCAATCCATGTTTATGCTAAAATACATCTATAAAAAGTGTTTTACAACTATTTCAAGTAGATTTATTCTAATCAAGATTCGTTTTCTATTTTATGAACTTTAATGTCACTAAGTGGATAGGAATGGATACAGAATATATAAAGTATATTTTGCTCACTTGAGGTAAGTTAAAATTCCTCAATCGTGACATCATGAAAGAAAATTTAAGTTAGAAGCATATTTAGTGGTATTGGAAATGTTTTAGTACTTTATACTTTTCCTGAAGTATGTTGCATTTAATTTCCAAAACATCTCTTTGGTACTTCAAGGCAGGTTTTATTTTCACCATTTCATCGATGAGGAAACCAACAAAACATAGAGAAGTTGACGTGTAACCATTGCATACCTTATTTAGAACTCAAACCTGAGTCTTGTGACTTTAAGGGAGGGTTGTTTTCCTTTCTATATCACTAAAGTCTTGATTATTCTTTCTATTATAAAGAGTCCATAAGGTAACTTTTTTTAAAATAAATAAGTAATGTAAACAGGATGCAGTGGTTGCTTATATATGTGAGAGGTAATTCAACTCGTTTCTTCACCACTAGGAAAGACAATACATGATATTCCTTAAGATACTCCTAGTACAGTAAGAAAAATAATGGAGTTAATCCTTGCTAGAGTAGAAAATGAAATTTTATCATCAAAATTCCTTTTTTCCTAGATTCTGGTTCATTCAGCTAGATCTCATGAACAAAACATTGAGAGCCCAGACACAGGTTCAAGTTGTATATGGTATATAGAAAATTGACCCACCTACTGTGTATGACAACTATGACTATCATAAATCTCAGGATGTTCTTTGATTATCAACCTACAGAATGTGGGCTATAGTTGGGGCAACAGCTCTAATGCTCTCCAATTATTATCCCTCTTTTGAAGCACTATTTTGACATTGATAGCATTCCATTGTTTGTACCCTTTGATATTGCAAGGATTCTTAAACATAATTTGCTTATTTTTATTTATTTTATTTATTTTATTTTATTTTATTTTATTTTATTTTATTTTATTCAAATATATCTATTTTGAGAGAGAGAGAAAGAGTGATAGTGGTGGAGGGACAAAGGAAGAGAGAGAATCCCAAGTAGGCTCTGTGCTGTTCCATGGGATCATGACTTGAGCCAAACTGAAAGTCAGAGGCTTGACCAACTGAGCCACCAAAGCACCCCAGTTGCTTATTTTTAACAGAAAATATGGCATACAATATGCACCAGGAAAGTAACTTTGGGTGTTTTCTTTGAGAATCTCATGCAAATAGAAATATTTCCAATTTAGGGGACACAAATGTTTTCATAAAACAGCATTTCTAAAACTGAGTTTAGTAGAACCTGGGATTCCTACAACATTAATAATAAATGGCAAGTTCTCTGGGCAAACAAGTTTACAAATTTATATCCACAAGTATTTTCATGACACACATAAGTCTTTTTAAAGATTCTGGGAACTGTTCTTCATGTAACTCAGTTACATTTTATTTTCAACCCTTCAAATTCATTACCTATGAATATTTTCTCCATTTTTTTTAATTTATGGAATTCCTCTTTGTAGCTTCAGAAATAACTGCTGCTTGGATCACAGGTTGGGAAATGCTGCTTTAGCATTGTGATATAAAATCCTGTTTTGAGTTATAACTCTATCAGTTAAATTACTTCTATGGTTTTGAGCAAGATACTTCTCTAGGTATCAAATTACAATATTATTCTCTCAATTAAGTTTTTTTTTTTTTTTTTACTTTGAAAGCAATTTCTTTAAATGTTTAATAAGTATATGTGTGTGTATATATGTGTGTGTGTGTGTGTGTGTGTGTGTGTGTGTGTATGTGTGTGTGTGTACCTGGTAAATATATGCATATATTCACATACATATCTATGCATATTATATATATAATATATATATATATATATATATATATATATATATTATATATATACCTTTTCATTCTTTCATTCTTTTTTTAACCAACATATAACACTGGATTAAGTTTAGGTGTACAACATAATTTGATATATGTATAGTTGACCATTGAACTACATGGGTTTGAAATACATGGGACCACTTATATATATTAAAAAAATAAATACAGTACTCTAAATGTATTTTTCTTCCTTATGATTTTTATAACCATTTTCCTCTAGCTTACTTTACTATAAGAATATAATATAGGGGCACCTGGGTGGCTCGGTCAGTTAAGCATCTGGCTTCAGCTAAGGTCATGATCTCATGGTTCATGGGTTCAAGCCCCACATCGGGCTCTGTACTGATAGCTCAGAGCCTGGAGCCTGCTTAGGATTCTGTGTCTCCCTTTCTCTCTGCCCCTCCCACACTTGCTCTCTATATTTCTCTCTCTCTCTCTCAAAAATAAAGAGTAAAAAAAAAATTTAAAGAATATAATATATAACATAAAACATAACAATGTGTCTTAATCAACTGTTATTGGTAAGGCTTCTGGTCAACAGTAGTCTATTAGTTGTGTTCTGGGGAAGTGATAAGTTATACATGCATTTTTTACCACATTCAGGGCCAGCTTTCCAACCCCTTCACATTGTACAGGAGTCAACCATATATATTGCGAAATGATTAACCTAGTAAGTTAATATCTATTATCACACATTTTTTTTTCTTGTGATGAGAACTTTTAAGGTCTATACTCTTAGCATCTTTCAAAAATATCATATTAACTGTACTCATTATGCTGTACATTATATCCGCAAGACTTATGTATCTTATGTTTAAAGTTAGTACCATTTGGCCACCTTCACCCATTTTTCCCACCCTCTAATCCCCATCTCTGGGAACCACTAATATATATTTTTTTGTATCCATGAGTTTTTTTTTTTTTAACACTGTACACAAAAGTGAAATCATACAGTATTTATCTTTCTCTGTCTGGTTTGTTTTATTTAGCATAATGGACTTAAGTTCTACCCATGGTGGTAAAATGGCAGCATTTCCTTTTTCTTGGCCAAATAATATCCATTGTATATAAATATATATACCACATCTTCTTTGTCCATTCATCCATTGATTGATAGACATTTTATCATATTTCCATGTCTTGGCTATTGTTAATAATACTGGGAATGACATGGAAGTGCAGACATATGTTTTTGAAATCATGATTTTGTTCCCTTCTGGTAAATAACCAGAGGTATAATTTCTAGTTCATATGTAGTACTATTTTGAAATCTTTTAAGAATTTCCAAGTTACACTCCTTGACTTTCTTGCCAACAGTGCACAAGGGTTCCCTTTTCAACACTTGTTATCCCTTGTCTTTTTTTTTTAACTTATTTTTTTATTTGTTATTTTTATTTTTTGAGTGCAATTGATACATAATGTCACATTAGTTTCAGGTGTACAACTTAGTGATTTGACAATTTACATCTTATGCTATGTTCACAAGTATAGCTATCTATCCTATTACTTTGTTATTACACTCTTATTGACTGTATTCTTTATGTTCTGCTTTTTAATCTCATGAGCTACTCATTCCATAACTGGAAGCCTGTATCTCTCCTTCTCCCTCATTCATTTTGCCAACCCCCTACCTCCCTCCCATCTGGGAACCATCAGTTTGTTCTCCGTATTTATAGTTCTGATTATGCTTTTTGTTTATTCACTTTTTTTAGATTCCACTTATGAGTGGAATCATATGGTATTTGTCTTAGTCTGATTTATTTCACATAGCATAATACCCTCTAGGTCTTTCATGTTATCTCAAATGACATGATTTTATCCTTGTTTCTGACTATGTTATATTCCAGCACTGCACACACACACATTTTCTTTATCCATTCACCTATTTTTTTAAACATTTTTTAATGTTTATTCATTTCGAGAGAGACAGAGTACAAGCAGGGGTATGGCAGAGAGAGGGAGACAAAGAATCTGAAACAGTCTCCAGGCTCAGAGCTGTCAGCACAGAGCCTGACACCAGGCTCAAACTCATGAATGGCGAGATCATGATCTGAGCCAAAGGTGGACATTTAACCAACTGAGCCATCCAAGTGCCCCTATCCATTCATCTATTGATGAACACTTAAGTTGCTTCCATGTCTTGGCCATTGTAAACAATACTTCAATAAACATAGAAGTGCCTATATCTTTTGGAGTTAGGGTTTTTATTTTTCCTATGTAAACACCCAATAGTGGAATTATTGGATCATATGGTATTTCTGTTTTTAATTTTTTGAAGAACCTCCATACTATTTTTTACAGTGCCTGTACCAATTTAGATCCCACCCCCCCAAAAGTGTTCTTTCTCCTCCACATTTTCACCAACACTTGTTTCTTGTCTTCTTCATAGTAGCTATTCTAAAAGGTTTGAGGTGGTATCCCATTATGCTTTTGATTTATATTTCTCTGATGATTAGTAATGTTAAACATTTTTTCATGTACCTGTGGGCCATCTGTATTACTTCTTGGAAAAATGTGTATTTAGATCCTTTGCCCATTTTTAAAATCTAATTGTTTTGTTTTGCTATGAAGTTATATAAGTTCATTATATATTTGGGTATTAGTGCCTTTCCAGATACATGATTTGGAAATACTTTGTCCCATTCCATACTTTGCCTTTTATTATGTTGATGGTTTCCTTTGCTGCACAGCTTTTTAGTCTAATGTAGTCCCACTTGTTTGCTTTAGTTGCCTGTGCTTTTGGTGTCAGATACAAAAAGTCACCACAAGACCAATATCAAGGAGCTAACTGCCTATTTTTTTTTCTTTTAGGATTTATATAATTTATGTCATGTAAGTCTTTAGTCCATTTTTTGGGTTAAGTTTCATGTATAATATAAAATAGTGGTTCATTTTCATTATTTTGCAAGTGGCTGTCCATCTTGCCAATACCACTGTTTTGATTACTGTTTTGATATGATTTGAAATAGGAAGGGTAACTCTTACAGATTAATTCTTCTTTCTCATGATTGCCTTGGCTATTCAGTGTCTTTTGTACAAAAGACAAATTTCAGGATGATTTTTCTATTTCTGTGCAAAATGCTATTGGCATTTTGATAAGGATTGCACTGAATCTGTAAATGGCTTTGTTTATCACACTTTATCAACATTAATTCCATACTCTATGACCACAGATTATTTTTCTCCTTATTTGTAGCTTCTTTTTCTTTCTGATAAGTTTATTGATTTTTTATTCTACAACTTTATTGAATTAGTTTATGAGTTCTAACAGTTTTCTTAATCTTTAGAATAAGTAGATAATTTGCATATGTACAAATCAGTATTACACAACACAGCTGTAGCAGAAAAAGGTGGTATTTATTTGGTTATCTGCTCAGGGTTCAGTGCAGAAGGAGCAGATAAAAACATCCATCTCTCACTATTTCCCTGGAAGTGGTTTATCTGCATATTTTAAAAGTTGCTGACTGAAAGGCTAGCCACAATCTTCCCTGAATACTGGATGACATCCTTTTCTCTCCAGCCAGCATGTGTGGAAGGAGCTTATACATATGTCTGCCACCAAAATTTTTCTCACTACCATCTGTGGGACCCCCCAAATCACTGGCTTTGATAGCCAACAGGGTTTGTATTCACAAGTCCCATAGTACTGTACAAAACCAAGAAGAAGTTCTAGTAGGTGCAGGAGAACCATTTATGTGGACTTATATTTGAGCAGGCAAAATTTCTTTCAGGGAGGGGGTTAGCTACATACTTTTCTAGCAGCTACATGATAGTCCAGCCTCTAATTAGCTTACAATAAGGTGCTGACTGTAATTCTTCCCTAATGCATACTGACAGCTCTTAACAAACCCTTACAACCTAGGAACCTCTAAGAACAAAGAAGTCAGATTGAACAATCACAAAAGTTTGAGAGAACTAGGAGGTAAAAGCTAGGCAGACTGATAAGTTTTATCTCCAACTCAAGACCATTCTTTCAAGACTGGAAGAAATGGATGTTTTATCTACTACACAGAAACCAAAACAGATTTTTATGGAAAATGAAGAAACAGAAGAATAAGATCCAAGCAAAGAACAAGAGAAAATTCCAAAGCAGATTTTAATAAAACAGATAAATGATTCACTTGAGAGGGATTTCAAATTAATGATCATAAAGATGTTCACCAAGGCCAGCAAAGCCATGCATGAGCAAATTGATAATATCAACAGAGAGAAAATATTTAAAAGTACCAAAGAGAAATCACAGAGAAGAAGAATACAACAACTGGATTAAAAATATAACAGATTCAACAACAGTTTAGATCAAAAGATATATGAACTTGAAGACAGGGCAGTAGAATTCATTCAGTCATAACAACAAAAAGACAAAGAATGAAAAAGAGTAAAGATAGCATAAGAGTTTTATGGAACACTGTCAACTGATTCAATATACATTTTAAAAAGGTTACAAAAAGAGAAGAGAAAGAAAAAGAGCCAGAAAACCCATTCCAAGAAATAGTGGCTAAAAACTTTCCTAACCTAGGGAAAAAACAGGCATCTATGTCCAGGAAGCAAAAAAAGACTTCCAGAAAAGATGAATCCAAAGAGATACAACCAAAATACACTATAATTAAATTGTTAAAAGTTAAAGAGAGACTCTTAAAGGCAGCAAGAGAAAAAATCATGATCACATTCAAGTGAATCCTAATAAGGCCATCTGCAGCTTTTTCAGGAGAAACCTTGCAGGCCAGAAGAGAGTAGAATTATTTATTCAAAATGCTGAGCCAACCAGGAACTCTAATAAGCAATACTGTCCTTCAGAATTAAAGAAAGGAACAGTTTTCCAGAAAAACAACAGTTATAAGAGTTTATCACCATGAGCCAAGACCTACAAGAAATGTTAATGTCACCTCTTCAAGTGAAAACCAAAAGGTTCTCATTAGTAATATAACATGTATAAAAGTATGAAACTCACTGGTAAAGTGATAAATCTCTTATAAATCTAGTACTAAGTTCAAAAGACAAAAGTATTAACTATAATTTCAATAATTTGTTAATAGATGCACCATTTGAAAAAGAGGTAGATTGTGACATCAAAAACCTAAAATGAGAATATGTACAGCTTTAGTATGTGTTCAAGGTTAAGTTGTTAACAGCTAAAATACAGTTATATCCATAATATGTTTTATGTAAGCCCCATGGTAACTACAAAGTAGAATCTATAGTGGATTAACAAAAGATAAAAAGAAGAATCCAAGCATACCACTAGAGAAAATCATCACATCACAAAGGAAGAAAGCAATACAGAAAGTAAAGAACAATACTACTATAGAAACAACTGGAAAACAATTAACAAAATGGCAATAGTAAGTACATATCTACAATTAACTACTTTAAATGTAAATAGACTAATTTCTCCAATCAGAGTGGCTGAAAGGATAAAAGAGACTTACTTAAACTTTAAGGATACAAGTAGACCGAAAGTGAAAATGTTGAAACGATACTTCATGCAAATAGAAAGAAGGGGTTCCTGTACTTATATTAGACAAAATAGACTTTATGCCAAAGAATATAACAGGAAGCATTGTAATTATTAGTGATAAAGAGGTTAATTCATCAAGAGGGTATAATGTGCAAATATTAATAGACCTGAAGGGAGAAATAGCAATACAATAGTAGCAGACTTCAATACTCCAACTTCACTGATAGATCATCCAGAAGCAAAACCAACAAGATAACATTGTATTTACACTATACTTTAGACCAGATGTACCTAATAGATATAGAACATTCTATCCAACAGTAGAAGAATGCACATTATTTTCAAAAAACACATGGAACATTCTCCAGGACAGATCATGTTAAACCACCAAACAAGTCTTACTTAATACATTTAGAAAGATTGAAATCATACCAAGCATATTTTCCAATCATAATAGTATGACACTAGAATTCAATTTCATGGGGTTGCCCAGGTGGCTTGGTTAAGCATCTGACTCCTGATTTGGCTCAGGTCATGATCCCAGGTTTGTGGAATCAAGCCCTACATTGGGCTCCACTCTGACCATGGAGCCTGCTTAAGATTCTCTCTCCCTCTGCTCTTCTCTCTGAACACACACTCTCTCTCTAAAATTAAAAAAAAAAAAAAAAAAGTAATTTAATAAAGAAAACAGAAACATTCACAAATATATGGAGATTAAACAGCTTGCTCCTGAACAGACCTTGAGTCAAAAAATAAGTCAAAGGAGAAATAAAATAATACATTAAGAAAAATGAAAATGGAGACACACCATGCTAAATCTTATGAGATGCAGCAAAAGCAGTTTAGTCATAAATACCTACATCAATAAACAAGAGAAATCTCACATAAATCACCTAACTTTACACATCAGAGAGCTAGAAAAACAATAATAAATGAAGCCAAAAGTTACTAGTAGGAAGGTGCCCCTAGGTGGCTCAGTCGGTTAAGCATCCGACTTCGGTTGGGGTCATGATCTCACGGTTTGTGGGTTTGAGCCCCACGTTGGGTTCTGCACAGACAGCTCGGAGCCTGGAGACTGCTTCTGATTCTGTGTCTCCTTCTCTCTCTGCCTCTCCCCCACTTGTGCTCTGTCTCTATCAAAAATAAATAAACGGAATAAAAAAAAATTTAAAAAAAAGTTAGTAGTAGGAAGAAAACAACAAATATCAGAGCAAAACTGAATAAAGGCTAAAAAGGCTATAGAAGGGGCATCTGGGTGGCTCAGTTGGTTAAGCGTCCAACTTTGGCTCAGGTCATGATCTCATGGTTTGTGGGTTCAAGCCCCACATCAGGCTCTGCGCTGACAGCTTGGAGCCTGGAACCTAGAACCTGGAGCCTGCTTCTGATTCTGTGTTTCCTTCTCTCTCTGCCCCTCCCCTGCTCATGCTGTCTCTCTCTGTCTCTCAAAAATAAATAAATGTAAAAAAATTTTTTAAATAAAAAAAAAGGCTATAGAAAAAATCAATGAAACGGATACTGTTTTTTTTATGTAAATAAAAAATAGACCTTTTACTAGATTTACCAAGAACTGAGAGGACTCAGTTGTAAATAAATAAAATAAATAAATTTGTAAGTGAAAAAGGAGGCATTACAACTGATACCACAAAAATACAAAGGGTTATAAGAGTCTAGTATTACTGAAACATACAAACTACCAAAGCTGACTTTAATAACATATTTACATATAAAAATATCTTGTGTTCAATAAGAAAAAAGTTGTAGCAACTCATATATAGTCTTAAAAAATTCCTGGCATTTTGGATAGAATTAATAAGATTTGTAAACTTTAGCTAAGGCAAAACTGAAATGATTAACTAAATATGAAAACCTTTTCAAATACAGTTTTCAAGATTTGCAAGTCCCGTAATTACAAGCAATCTATGACTATTAGAGCCTGGTTATTATTAATAATAATAGACAGGTGTGATCTTTAGAGCGACTATCAGCAAATTAGAATCAAATCATGAACATTATTTTTCCATAATGTAATTTGCTATAAGTGGTTTCTACCCAGGAGTAAGCAGTTAAAACAAAATAGAAGGCTATCATTTGTGGCAAAAGAAATTTCTAGCTTATACGTTAAGACTAAGATTTTATCTAACTGAAAATTAGAATATGTATCTAAACTTAGTATGTTTACGATATAGTGGCATGCATTTCTAAATTAGGTAAATTTTATTTCATATTTCTAGCCCTATAAACATTAAAATATATTTGTTATTGGAGCACCCGGGTGGCTCAGTTGCTTAAGCAACTGATTCTTGATCTTGGCTCAGGTCATGATCTCACAGTTTGTGAGATCAAGCCCGATGTGGGGCTCTCCACTGGCAGCATGGATCATGCTTGAGATTCTCTCTCTAACCTCTTTCTCTGCCCCTCCCTGGCTCATGCACACACACACACACACACTCTCTCTCTCTCTAAAATAATAAAATGAATAAACTTAAAGTATACTTGTTAATATTATATACATTTGGGAGGGAGGTATATTAATAGTTGACTTTCCTTTACAATTTGAGTTTCTTGAGGGGTAGGGCCATACATTTTCCATTTGTATTTCTCAAATGTCACAGAGAATGAAGTGTTGATTCTCAAAAAACAAACAAACAAACAAACCCTGCTAAGTAAATTTGATAAATAATAACAGCTACATGTTTTTACATCTTACTATGATCCAGGAGTCTCTTTTTTTTAATGTGGCATAAAATTTGTTTCAACTTTTGCAAGCCACATGGTAATTATCTGTACAATGAATCTTCAGAAATAGATGATGTAAAAGACTGCCCAGTTATGTTTCAGAACTATGTATGTGAGCAGAGAAGCAATATCCACCCCTGAGTAAAATATTTTTCCTGACAAAACTTTTCACTTTATTGGTAACTTACAATTGTGAAAGCATATTCATATTCATTGTCTCATTAAATACCTAAACCAAACCTATGAGGTAGACTTTATTACTTACTGTTAGTTTGTGAATGACTGGGATTGAAAGATGCTTGGCTTGACCAAGGTTATCCACTAAGTAAGTAGAAGCTAATTAAATTAAATATTGTTTGTTAAGTTCAAGACCTTTTCCTTTGCTACTATATTAATTGCATTTCTTGTTTTGCTACTTTATTAATTGCATTTTCTGGTTTTGAATTCTATTTGCTTAAAATATTTTCTGTTGTCTTATACTTTCTTATATATTCTGGCTATGTCATGTACATACAATTTATGTTTTTAATCAAAATTAAGTATCCTGTAAATAGGGACAATTTCTCTTTGCACATATGTGTGTATTTCCTGGTTTACTTCTAACATTGTTCTGCATATACTAGGTATCCAATAGAGGCTTGCTGGATTTATCTGATTAGTTTTATGTTAAACAGGTTTTGTTTTTTTTTTTTTTTTGGAAAATTTTCATGAATTAAAGCACTTAAAGATATGAAAAAAAAAAACAATTTCCCTTTTAAAAAAATCAGATGGGCCTATAGTTTCTTACTAGAGGTTGTTAAATTAATCTTGATGCAGTTCTGGTAGGATATGCATTTTTGAACTAGTTGAGCTATTTCATTTGCTTTCACTGCCTGCAATTTGATAGGACCTTTTAGTCTTTTCAGGGATTTAATGGTATTCATGGAAAAGCAGACTGAATTTTTTAAAGCTAATGAGGTGTCAACTTACTCAGTGACTCATTTTCTCTTTTGTCCTTCGCTATTTTCCATGCTTTGCCTCTGAGACAATATAGAGTAACCAAAGCATGAGACTATTATCAAGAAAGCATTAGGGAACTTCACTAAAACACTTACTAAAATCAGGACCAAGACTCAGCACCAATTTTAATAACTACTTAATATTTTCCTCCATTTCTAATTTACATCACAGAAAGAGTGTATATTTACAACCACATTCCTCTGATGATCTTTCAGCTCCTTCAACATTTTACCATTTTAGCTCTTCTAATGCTCTGGCAACAGATTGAGCCTCTGCCCACTAACATTAATTTGAAGTTTTCTAAATGTATCCTTATAAGCAATAGATCTCTTTGGTCAGCATTGTCTGAAGTTTTTATGTTTTATTCCTACTTCTTTGAGTAAGCTCTTTATTAAAATACAGGCATACTAACTTGAAATTAATATATAAATCCATTTATATATTAGCACATATTAACCAACAACACATGAGCAGTACCTGTGGAGTGAATGCTGGTGACTTACATGATTTATCACCTAGCAAAGGTCCACTATGAGGCACAATACAGAAAGTAAAGATAAGGGTGGTGTTGGAATAAGGAGTACCATGGGTCATAATCAGGCCTTCTCTTCACTCACATACTGAGGTGTATGTAAATACAGGGGCATCCATTAGATCCTAGGCATTGAGGATTTAAAAATTGGTATTGACCCTGTTAGCAATTGCAAAGGCTCATGATATAGAGAAATGTGTAATTTTTCTGAAGGACAACTTTAGCTGGTTTGTTTAGCTGTTTTGTTTAGCTGTTTAGCTGGTATGGATAAGTGAAACACCTGTTTGTTAAAAGGTATCATTTGTCCGACCAAAGGATTATCTCCTGTCATCAAAAATCCAGTTTCTTTCATGTTATTTTGTAATTTCTATTTAAACGTATATTTCCATTCAAGTTTTAGTTCATTTTGTATTTCTTAATTTCCAAGGTTAGATTTTTAAAGGGCCAATTTTTGTTATGTTTTCTAATTTTATTTGAATATGAGTAGAGAAAACGGCTGATAATGTCTCTAATCTGACACTTTATGCTCTCTTTCAACACAAACACACATAGAAACAATGTTTTGAGTTTATTAATATTATTATTTAGGTCCTCTTTGTCATCATATTTTTGTCTACTGATTTGATCCATTTCTGTGAGACAATTATTTATATAATAATTCCAATTAAATTGTATTTTTAATCAAGCAAGCTCTCTTTTACTCTTTCTTTCTTTGCATTTATCTCTATTATCTATCTGTCTGTCTATCTATCTACCTATCTATCATCTATTTTCCCCTTATAGGCCTTTGAATATATAGATTTGGGATTTTTTTCATCTTAAGAATAGATTATATTGATACATTTTTACTTTTTGCATCTTCCACTTGATTGATTTTCTCCTTACTATACAAGTGTTAGATCCTCTGGAGCTATCCTCCAATTTTGTTTTTGTTTTTGTTTTTTTTCCCTATTCCTTGCAATTTTCCAATGTTTATATTTTTCTCTACTGCTTTAAGATATTTTCTGTATTTGATCTTTCATTCTGTACATACAGGTTTGTAGAATACTTAGCCCCTTCAATTCATCTACTGCATTGTTTTTGGGACCTTTTTTTAATCCTTAGAAACTTTGTTTGAGCTACTTATATTTCCTAATTACTCTATTATCTTTACCAGTTTTGTCCTGCATTAGCTCTAATTCTTTAGGGTTGTGCTCACTTTGTTCTAACTGACTTTTCTCTCTTTGGTTGATGAAGAAACATCAATGGTTCTACTGTACTTCTGTTTGCCCACCAACCCAGTTCAAAATCTGTGAAAGTTATTGAAAGACACTGTGTTTGGTAGAAGACAAAGTGGTCACTCATCCAAAAAATAAATTATCCCATTAATAAATGGGAAGAAGACAAGAACAGCCTTTTCCAAAAAGACATATAGATGACCAATAGATACATGAAAAGATGCTCAACATCATTCATCAACAGGAAAATACACATCAAAACTACAATGAAATATTACCTCATACTTTTCAGAATGGCTAAAATCAAACAAAACAGCAAACTACACAAAACAGCAGGTGCTGCTGAGGATGTGGAGAAAGGAGAACCCTCTCACACAGTTGGTGGGAATGCAAATGGTACAGCCACTCTGGAAAGTACCAAGGAGTTTCCTTAAAGAGTTAAAAATAGAACTACCCTATGACCCAGCAACTGCACTACTAGGTATTTATCCAAAATATATAAAAACAGTCATCCTAAGGGGCATACAGACCCTGATATTTATAGCAGCATTGTCAACAAATTATGGGAAGAGCCCAAATTTCCATTGACTGATGAATATATATTCCATATATACAATGGAATATTATTCAGCCATAAAAAAGAATGAAATCTTGCCATTACAGTGACATAGATGGAAGTAGAGAGCATTATGCTAAGCAAAGTAAGTCAGAGAAAGACAAATACCGTGATTTCACTCATATGTGGAATATAAGAAACAAAACAGATGAATATAGGGGAAGGGAAAAAAGAAAAACAGGGAAGCCAAACATAAGAGACTCAAGTATAGAGAAAAAAAAAAAACACTGAGGGTTTATGGAGGGGAGGTGGGCAGAAAAAGGGCTAAATGGGTGATGAGTATTAAGGAGGGCACTTGTGATGAGCAACAGATGTTATATGTAAGTAATTAATCACTAAATTCTACTCCTAAAACCAATATCACCCTAAATGTTAACTAACTAGAATTTAAATAAAAACTTGAGACAACAATAACAAATGAAGTAAAATAAAACTCCTTGAAGAAAATGTGGAAGAAGCTCCTTGATGTGAGTATCAGTAAGGATTTTTGAATATGACTCCAAAAATACAAATAATAGAAAAAAAGCAATAAATGGGATTTCATCAAACTTAGATGCTTCTACAAAGCAGAAGGAACAGCAAAAAGAAAATACTACCTACGAATCTATAGAGTTTTTTTGTAAGCCATATTTTCATAAGGTGTTAATTTCAAAAACATAAATAATCCATATACTCAGTAACAATAAAAATATAAAATATAATTAAAATGGTGGAAGTAAAGAGATATTTTTTCAAGAATCACATCCATATGGTCAGCAGACACATGAAATGGTGTTTAATATCACCTATCATCAAAGGCTGTCATCAAAAAAAAATAGGATACAACAGGTGCTGACATGGATGTGGTGAAAAGGAAACCCTTGCACACTTTTGGTAAAAATGTAAATTGGTCCAACCACTGTGGAAAACAATATTCAGGCTCTTCAAAAAAATAGAAATTAAAAATAGATCTACTATATGACAATTTCACAAAGAAAATGAAAACAGGATTTTAAAGAGACACATGTACAACCATGTTTATGGAATCATTAACAATAGTGGAGATATGGAATCAACCTAAATGCCCATCAACACCATTGGATGAAGGATAAAGAAGATAGTGTGTGTATTATACACACACACTATTATAATAAAGAATATTATTCAGCCATGACAAAGGAGTACATCCTGTTATTTACAAGACCATACTTGGACCCTGAGCACATAATGACAGATGAGATAAGTCAGACAAAGACAAGTACTGTATGATAAAAGTTACATGCGGAGTCTTATAAAGACAATAATAGTTAACATGGGATGGGGGATAAAGGGTAAGAGAGATGCTGTTTAAGAGTACAAATGTGCAATGGATAGTAAATAAGCCACAGGGATCTAATCAACAAAGATTTGACCTGCATGGGACCACTTATGTGGAATTTTTTTTGATAAATATAATACAATACTATAATTGTATTTTCTCTTCCTTATGATTTTCTTAGATGTAAGATTATATCAGATATATAAGAGATAAGGTGAAGGCAACAGAAGAATAATTAATAAGAAAATGAATACATATAAAATATGTGTTAATTGTTTATGGTAGTAGTAGGGCTTCTGGTCAACAGTAGGCTCTTGGCACTTAAGTTTTGGGGGAATTGCATGTTATAAATGGATTTCTGACTGCGCATGGAGTCAGTGCCCCTAGCCCTTGCAGTGTTCAAGGGTCAACTGGATAATGAATACAGATAACAATATTGTACCATAATCATCAAAAATTTTGAAAGACTAGAACTTAATTATAAATTTTTAGAATTTAATTATTCCAACCACTAAAAAGAAAGGATAATTATGTAATGTAATAGAAGTGCTACATATCCCAATGATGGCAATCATATTACAACATAAATGTATCAAATTAATATTGTACACCTTAAATTTACAGTTATTTGACAAATATATTCAAATAAAAATTGCTAGTTTTTTAATGTGGATTCATTAATGAATGTGCAATATAAAAGCATGTCAATTATGACACACAAAACTTTAAATGAGGGAATAAAAATGTTGAATTTTGATGCGATTGAAGTTAAATTACCAGGATAAAATACAGTGTTATATCTAGAAGATATTTTATGTAAGGTTCATGAACTTAAATAAGGAGATATATGTGATATGGTGAAGGCAACAGAAGAATACAACATCAGAAAATTATTAATTTATAAAATAAGGCAGAAAGAGAGGAAGAAACAAGGGATGTATAAAGAGCCAATGAGATACCATTTTAAGGCTTTACCTGTCAATCAATAAATAATAAGATACCATTTTAAGGCTTTACCTATCAATAATTACTTTAAATACGAATGGAGTGAAATCTCCAAGCAAAATATATAGATTGTCTGGATGAATTAAAAAAAAAATATGGCCCTATCATATGCTGTCTACAAGAGACTCACTTCAGTTTTAAGGCTTAAAACATATAGACCCCAAGTGAAAAGATACTTCATGCAATGTAAACCCAAAGAGAGTAGGAGGACCTATACTTACACAAGACAAAATGAGTTTAAATAAAGAATCATAACAAATGATAAGGTTACTATATAATGATAAAGGGGCCAATTCAGCAAGAGGATATGACAACCATAGATATCATATATACCCAACATTAGAGCATGTAAATATATTAAACAAACAATCAGATCTTAGGGAGATAGAAACAACAAATAGAATAATAGGAAATTTTAACATACCACTTCCAACATAGATAAACCACCCAAATAGAAAATCAACGAAGAATGTTATACTTGAAATACACTTTACCAAATGGAATTAACAGATATATACAGAACATTCCATCCAACAGCAGAATACACATTTTTCTTGAGCATACATGGAATATTACCCAGGACAGATCTCAAGATAGTTCACAAAACAAGTATTAGCAAATATAAAATGATTGATACCGAGTATCTTTTTCTGTCACAGTCGTATGAAACTAGAAATCAATTACAAATATGTGGAAGGCAACACGCTTCTTTTTTTTTTTTTTTAATTTTTTTTTAATTTTTTTTAATTTTTTTTTTTTTTTTTAATTTTTTTTTCAACGTTTTTTATTTATTTTTGGGACAGAGAGACACAGAGCATGAACGGGGGAGGGGCAGAGAGAGAGGGAGACACAGAATCGGAAACAGGCTCCAGGCTCCGAGCCATCAGCCCAGAGCCTGACGCGGGGCTCGAACTCACGGACCGCGAGATCGTGACCTGGCTGAAGTCGGACGCTTAACCGACTGCGCCACCCAGGCGCCCCTAATTTTTTTTTTAATATATGAAATTCACTGTCAAATTGGTTTCCATACAACACCCAGTGCTCATCCCAAAAGGTGCCCTCCTCAATACCCATCACCCACCCTGCCCTCCCTCCCACCCCCCATCAACCCTCAGTTTGTTCTCAGTTTTTAACAGTCTCTTATGCTTTGGCTCTCTCCCACTCTAACCTCTTTTTTTTTTTTTTCCCCTTCCCCTCCCCCATGGGTTTCTGTTATGTTTCTCAGGATCCACATAAGAGTGAAACCATATGGTATCTGTCTTTCTCTGTATGGCTTATTTCACTTAGCATCACACTCTCCAGTTCCATCCACGTTGCTACAAAAGGCCATATTTCATTTTTTCTCATTGCCACATAGTACTCCATTGTGTATATAAACCACAATTTCTTTATCCATTCATCAGTTGATGGACATTTAGGCTCTTTCCATAATTTGGCTATTGTTGACAGTGCTGCTATAAACATTGGGGTACAAGTGCCCCTATGCATCAGTACTCCTGTATCCCTTGGATAAATTCCTAGCAGTGCTATTGCTGGGTCATAGGGTAGGTCTATTTTTAATTTTCTGAGGAACCTCCACACTGCTTTCCAGAGCGGCTGCACCAATTTGCATTCCCACCAACAGTGCAAGAGGGTTCCCGTTTCTCCACATCCTCGCCAGCATCTATAGTCTCCTGATTTGTTCATTTTGGCCACTCTGACTGGCATGAGGTGATATCTGAGTGTGGTTTTGATTTGTATTTCCCTGATAAGGAGCGACGTTGAACATCTTTTCATGTGCCTGTTGGCCATCCGGATGTCTTCTTTAGAGAAGTGTCTATTCATGTTTTCTGCCCATTTCTTCACTGGGTTATTTGTTTTTCGGGTGTAGAGTTTGATGAGCTCTTTATAGATTTTGGATACTAGCCCTTTGTCCGATATGTCATTTGCAAATATCTTTTCCCATTCCGTTGGTTGGAAGGCAACACACTTCTGAACAACCAGTGTGTAGGGAACGAATTTAGGAATTCCCCGGGCTTGCACCGATGGGTTAACAAGGCAGAAAGAATTACAAAGCCATAGGATGCTCTCACCCAAGCTTGGGTAAACAAGATAAGACCCCCCCCAAAAAATAGGGAGGAGCCAAGGCTCCGGAATAGAGAGGACCCCCCCAATACAAAGGTATATGAGGTAAGCAAGATTAGGCATTCAGGGTGAAAATGATCCCTAATTGGTACTATAGCAGAAAACTTTTTTCACTGGAAGGAAGGACGAAGTTAGGTAAACTGGTAAATAGGATTTTAGACCACTGCCTGCAGGGCGAAGCTGCCCAGGGAACAGCTAATTAGCAAAACATTCCTTGTTAACCCTGAGGTTATTTGCCCTGTTTTATCTCCTAGGCTAGCTAAAATAAACAGACATGGTGCCTCATGTCTTCCTTAAACAACCATCTCCCCATCTGCCCAGTGCCAGGATTTTGTTTTATATTGACCCAAACCCCAAACACCATATATTTTCAAAACCCACTTTTCCCTCATGCCCGTGAGTTAATGTTCACAGATTCATTGTCTCTTTGTGCATGCTCACTACCTTTGTAAGCCTTCTGATCTTAATAAATACAGAGCAAGGACTCTTATTCAGGGCTCTTGTCTTTTCCCAGACATTAGCCATCTCTCGCTTTTAATCCTGCATCTGCTCTCTTGTTGGCCAAGAGAGAACTTTAGACTTAGAGTCTACGACACCAGTGGGTTGAATAAGGAAGTAATGAAAAGGAAATCAAAAATATCAAATCAAATAAAAATGGAAACACTACAGATGAAAAATTATGAGATACTGCAAAGGAGCTCTAAGAGAGAAAGTTAAAGCAATTCACAGAGAAAAGAAAGATCTTAAATGAACAAGCTAACTTTACAGCTCAAGGAACTAGAAACACAAGAACAAACTAAACATAAGTAGAAGGAAGGAAATAAAGATCAGAGAAGAAATGGGGGTGCCTGGGTGGTTGATTTTTCTCCCTCTCTATCTGCCCCTCCACCACTCTCTCTTTCTCAAAATAAAGAATAAACATTAAAAAAAGAGATAATAAATGAATGAAAAAGAGATCATAAAAATGATATAAAAGATCATCAAAATTAAGACATTTATTTATTTTTATTGTTTTTAATGTTTATTTTTAAGAGAGAGACAGAGCACGAGCATGGGAGGGGCAGAGAGAGAGAGGGAGACACAGAATCGGGGGCAGGCTCCAGGCTCCGAGCTGTCAGCACAGAGCCCGACGTGGGGCTCAAACTCACAAACTGTGAGATCATGACCTGAGCCGAGGTCGGATGCTCAACCGACTGAGCCACCCAGGCGCCCAAGACCTGTTTTTTTAAAAGAAAAATTAAAATTGATAATTTTAGACCCATAATTTTATGATAAATCAAGAAACGGTATAGAATCAACATACCTAAGCACTATACAGGTCGTATATGACAAGCCCACAGCTAGCATCAAACTTAACAGTTAAATGTTGAAAGCTTCTCCTCTAAGATCAGGAACAAGATAAGTATGCCCAGTCTTACCACTCCTGTAAGTATAAATAGTACTAGAAATGCTACCCAGAGCAATTAGGCAAGAAAAAGTTTCAAAAATTGAAATCAAAAAAGAAGAAACAAAATTGTATTTGTTTGCATATGACATATATAGAAAATACCAAACACTCCTCAAAAAAAAAAAAAAAAAAAAAAAAAACTATTAGAACTGATGAACCAATTCAGTAAAATGGCAAAATACAAAATCAATATACAAAACTCGATTGCATTCCTACACACCAGGAAAGAAACATTCAAAAAGAAATAAAGATTGTCCTTCACAATAGCATCAAAATCAATAAAAATCCTTCAGAACAAATTTTATTAAGAAAATGAAAGATGTTCACACTGAAAACTAGATGACTTTGATGAAAGAAATTAAAGAACACACAAATGAATGGAAAGATAGCCCATGTTCATGGATCAGAAAATAACAACAACAACAACAACAACATTGTTTAAATATCTGTATTACCCACAGCCAGCTATAGATTCAGTTCAATCCTATTAAAATTACAGTATTGGGACACCTGGGTCGCTCAGTGGGCTAACCATCCAACTTTGGCTCAGGTCATGATCTCGTGGTTTGTGAGTTCGAGCCCCACATCAGGCTTTATCCTGTCAGTGCAGAGCCTGCTTCAGATTCTCTCTCTCTCTCTCTCTCTCTCTCTCTCTGCTCCTCCACTTCTTGCACTCTCTCTCCCTCTCTCTCAAAAATAAACATTAAAATTTCAATGGTATTTTTCATAAAAATAAAAATATCCTAAAATTTGTATGGAATTACAAGATTCCAAACAGCCAAAGCAGTCCTGAGAAAGAACAAAGCAGGAGGTATCACACTTAGTTCAAACCATAGGACAAAGCTATAGGAATAAAAAGAGTGCTGTCTATAATAAAAATAGAAACAAACCAATAGAACAGAATCAAGAGCCCAGAAATAAAGCCATGCATATACAATTGACTAACATTTTACAAGGGAGCCAAGAATACAAAATGGGGAAAGATAATCTCTTTAATAAATGATATTAGGAAATCTGAACAAACATGAATTGGACCTCTATCTTATTCCACTCCCAAATCTGACTTGAAATGGATTAAAGACTTAAACATAAGACCTGAAGCCATAAAAATCCTAGAAGAAAACATAGCAAAAATGATTTGTGACATTGGTATTGGAACTGATTTTTGGACATGATGCAAAAAGAATAATAAAACCAAAAAGTGTTAAATGGGACTATAACAAATTAAAAATCCTGTGCAAAGCAAAAGAAATAACCAATAAAATGAAGTCAACCTATGGAATGGATGAAAATATTTGAAAATCACTTATTTGATAATATCTAAAATATATAAAGAACTCATAAAACTCAATAGTAAAAAAAATAAAGAATACAATTTAAAAATAGAGGAAGTAAATAGATATTTCCCTAATAAGACATGCAAATGACCAACAGGTCATGCTCAACATCTCTAATCATCAGAGAAATAAGATGATTCCACCCCACACCTGTTAGAATGGCTAGCATCAAAAAGATGACATAACTAGTGTTAGGAGGATGTGGAGAAAATGGATCTGTATGCATGGATGGTGGGAATGTATATTGGTACAGCAACTATTTTAAATATGATGGTTTTTAAAAAAAAAATTAAAAAATAAAGAATTACCATATGATCCAGCAATCTTACTCTGCATATGTATCCAAAGGAAATGAAAACACGATATCAAAGAGTTATCCATACTTCCGTGTGTGTTGTAATATCTCACAGTAGCTGAGATATGGAAACAATCTGCCTGTCAATGGATGAATGAATAAAAAAAAAAGATATGGTGTAAATACGTAACAGAATATTATTCATATATAAAAAAGGAGATCCTATTTTTGACAGCATGGATCGACCTTGAGCGCCTTATGCTAAGTGAAATATCCAACAGAGAAAGACAAATATAATATCACTTATATTGTGTTATAAGAATCTTAAAAAATAGAACCCATAAAAACAGCTTAAAATCGTGTTTAGGTAGGGGTGGAGATAAAGAGAGATATTAAAGGATACAAACTTTCAGTTATAAGACAAATAAGATTGGAGGTCTAATAAATAGCATGGTGATTTTAATTTATAATACTATAATACCTGAAAATTGCAAAAAATTAAAATCTTATATGCCCTCCCCACAAAATAGAAATGTAACTATGTGAGACATAAAGACATTAACGCTAGTACAGTAATCATTTTGTGATATGTGTATCAAATCAATTTATTGTACACCTTGAGCTTACACAATGTCAGTTATATCTTGGGGCTCCAGGGTGGTTCAGTCAGTTGAATATCTGACTTCAGCTCAGGTCATGATCTCATGATCTGTGACTTCAAGTCCCACACTGGGCTCACCGCTGTCAGCACAGAGCCCACTTTAGATCCTCTGTCCCCCTCTTTCTCTTCCCCTCACCCCACTCACATTTCCACTCTCAAAAATGAAACATAAAAAATTATATCTCAATAAAGCTGAAAAACATTAAAAATAATAAATCATAAGTCCTGTGTTATCCTTATACAACCTCATCTATTCTCCAAAACTATTTGAGTACTACTTTCTTTTGCCCCTTGGAAGCTCATGAAAACTTCTATAATAACTTTCGTAATAGTTAAGAAAACCTAAAACCCCATCCTCCTTTGTGGGAGTTTTCCTGCTTAAGGCATTTATCTATACTTAAATATTAATCCCAGTAACTGGGCACATTGTATATGTTCAGTAAATGTTGGTAATGCATAAGGAAGAGAGAACTTCAATGAACATATGGAAAGGATAATAGAAGGGAAGTGAATAGTGCCAAAATGTGTGAATTAAGTAAGGAAGCTGGACAGAAAAGGAAATTAAGATCTGGAAACTAACTTTATAATTGCAGCTTAGGTCAGGTCATGTACATCTGTTGGAAACTTTCATATTCAGGACGATGTCAAAATTGCATTGCTATTATCCGGTCCTATAAATCTATTGTAAATGTATTAATTGATGTGTGGAAATCTCAGAAAAATGTAATAATAAAGGAGTTTGAGATGAACATCAAGTGATCCTTTCATAGACTTATAAACAGAATCAGCCAGCCTACAACAAAAAAAGACTAAACATCTCTTTATAAGTATCGATCAGTCTACAGAAAAAAAAAAAAAATAACATCAAAAATAAGAGATATTCGATTGATTATGGTACATTTCTTATTCTTACTAGATCATGTTGTGTAGGATTCACATTATTTCTATCTTAACTGTTACCCAATGAGGAAGTGGCAACCTAAGTTGACTATCTTCTTGAGTTTAGATTGCTCACAGGAAGTGGCTTTTGTTCAAATACTGTAAAATCCAAGATCATTAAAATGCATCTCTTCTGGGTTAGATTTCAGGGAAAGCCTAAGTAACACAAGCACACAGCAGCTGTTTCATGAAGAAGAAGAAATACTTAACAGTGTTAGAAGTATAACCTTGAGAATGTAAGAATAATCGAGTTTGCAGGAAAATTAATACACAAACAAATAGGTCCATGAAAGGCTGGCAATACGAGATGGAATAGCTAGGAAATGTGGCTATGTTTGGATCCTGATGGATAGTGAAAAACTATGAAGACATTATGTATTACTATGGCTAAAGGTCAAGGAATTAAGTTCTCATGAGTACCATATCAAGAGAGTCTGATGTTTTTGTGTTAATAATGTTAATAATGTTTTTGTGTTAATAATAATACTTTTTTGTTTTGATCATGAGCAGTTCACTTCAATTAGCACAGTACATTGAGAAAAATATAGTTCAATACTTCACTAAGTTTTAATTGGTATGTGCATACAAAAAATCCTGTTAAACGGAAGTACTCTTTATTCCAATGCGACTAAAGGTTGAAATTTTGAAGCCAAATTTTGAAATAGAATTTTAGCAGTGGAAGTCAGTGTCTCTTCATCCATACACATCATACTTTGTGACACTTTGAACAAATACCTGAAATTCTTTAAGCCTCTGTATATATTTGTGAAACCTGGATAATACTTCTAACATTGCATGGCTTCCAGCAGATTAAAAGGGATGTAGTACAGAAACTGATACATATGCATATTTAAATTATAGCTACAGCAGATACTCTACTTTGGTTAATCAGAAAACATGATCAAACAAATTTTTCTTTATCTGATTTTAAAAACAGAGGCTGAGAAATGTACATGTTGCTATTTCTAGCATTACTATAGCTAGGAATAAATATTTGATACTGCTCTGGACAATAATATATACAAGAGTTTTGGGGGATGGACAAAGGCAAAGCGTTCCAGAAAATCTCTAATGAGAAGGATCAGAAGTGGTTTATGTCACTCCTCCTCTCCCCTACCCCTCACATATCCATTTTACCTATGTTGAATTATATCCTTATATCTCAGAGTCGTGGCAGAATTTGATTAAAACAGAAGGCATAGTAGAATCACAGAGATGCCAATCTATTCAGCCTTATCCACTACATTTCAGGTTGCAGTGCTGAATCTTTACTGCAAGGGGTGCTATAACCACCCTAAGCTCTACTCAGACCATCATTATCATGACCCATTATCAGGGTTGTGCATCGCCACCTACCAGGTTCCAGGTCACAGCTCTGAGGAGCCATTGACAGGGACACTGCTGCTACCTTGAACCCTACCCTCCATCCCAGTTCAAGACTCTGAGCTGTCTCTACTGAGAAAGGTACTTGCTGTGCTAAACTCTTGCTAGTGGTGCTGCCATTACCCTGAGCTCCACCCCCCATAGCACGTTGAGGCTCTAACCCATCATTGCTGGGACCACAAGCCACAGCCATAAGTCCCTGGTCCCAGGCCATGTCTGACCCATTATTGTTGAGATCGTGCTGTTATTATCCTGAACCTGACTCCTCAAGTCCCAGGTCGTGGCTCTGAGCTGTCATTGCCAGTGCTAATCTGTCACTCCTTTGGGCCCAGCTCCCTAGGTCTTGACACATGGCTTTAACAGGCCATAACTTGAATCGTGTTGCTACTCTACTATCACTGCCTCGTGAGGCTGGAGTTGAGACATTGATCTACCATCCTCATGCCGTGCTACTACTGCACCTCGCCCCATTGCTATATTCCCCTGCACCACTACCCACTGGAGTCACATCAGTAAGTCCCTGAGACCCATGTACCATGGGATTTCTGCACACATTCACACACTAGATACCAGTGCCACATTGCAGCAAGTATGCCTGTACCCAAGGACTCAGGTACTATGGGAATTCTACATGTACATGATCTTAGAATCTAGGCTCCAATACTATTTTGTGGGCTTTGAGTGTTAGCAACCTGGACCAGGCACCCAAAAGGATCTCCTTGGCTAGAGCTTCCTTCCATAGGCAAAAACAAAGCAAAACAAAAAGAATAGGAAGGTCCCAGCAACTTCAGTCCCCCAAGATCTGAATAACCATACCTGCCATTATCACTTCCATGTCTTCTGGAGTCTTGATCGCAGATTCAATTGAGCAGCACAGAGACTCTGCCACTGAGCCTTCCCAGGAGCCAAAGCACTGCATCCCAACCAGAGAGTGCCCTTATACTCCCCTCCAGGTATAAATGTCTTTCCCTGCTATAGTCAGTTTTAAAATGCTGAATGAAGTGGCTGTGCCTAAAAATGTACAGATTTTATTTAAACCACTACAAACCTGAAAAAGCAAGGACATGTGACAACACCAAAGAACCACAATAATACTACAGTAACTGACCCCCAAAATATGGAGATCTATGAGTTATCTGGAAAAGAATTGAAAATAATTTTAAAGACATTTATTAAGATCCAAGATAACACAAGTAGACACATGAGTGAATTAGGGAAATAAATGGATTCAACAAAGAAAGAAAATTCATGAAAAGAATAAACATTCTTGAGATAAAGAATACAGTGAATAAAATAAAAAATGCAATGGAGAGTTTCAAAAATAGTCTCAATCGGGCAGAAGAATAAAACCTGTGAACTTGAAGACAGATTTCTTGATATTATCCAGTCAATGGAGAACTAAGATATTAGTATGAAATAGAAGAAAGTCTACATGAACTGTGGGACTAGACCGAAAGAAATAATATCAACATTAGGAAATCTGAAAGGAGAAGAGAAGGATAAAGGGAAAGAAAACTTATTTAAAGAAATAATGGCTGAAAACTTCCCAAAGCTGGAAAGATATAGCCTTCCAGGTAGAGCAAGCTCAAACATTCCCAAACATATTCAATCCAAAGGGAAAGGAACTAAGACACATTATAATCAAGCTCTCAAAATTTAAAAAGAAATTTTTTTTTTACTTTTTTTTTTAAATTTTGAGAGACACAGAGTACAAGTGGGAGAGGGACAGAGAGAGGAGGAGACACAGGATGCTTAACCTACTGAGCCACCTAGGCACCCCATCAAAAAGAAATAATCTTGAAAACAGCAAGAGATAAAACAGTCTTCACATTCAAGAAACTCCTGGTAAAGCTATAGGCAGATTTCTCCGCAGAAACATTTCAAGCCACGAGAAAGTGATATATTCAAAGTGCTCAGAAAGAAAGAAAGAAAGAAAGAAAGAAAGAAAGAAAGAAAGAAAGAAAAGAAAAAAACAGTCCACCGAATGTCAAACTGTCAACATTACCCAGAAAAGCACTCACTTAGATATGAAGGAGAGATACAACACCAAAAGCTGAGGGAATTTATAGCACTGGACCTACCTTACAAGAAATGCTAAAGGGAGTTCTTCAATCTGAAACAAAAATATGCTAATATGAAAATATATATAACATAAAAACTTATGAAAGTATAAAATTATTGGTAAAGGTTAACATGTAGCCAAGTTAAAAGTAGTATCAAACTGCCATGGTGTTGTCTAAATGTCTTTGAAATTGACCATCTAGGGGTGCCTGGGTGGCTCAGTCAGTTAAGCCTCCGACTTCAGCTCAGGTCATGATCTCGCGGTCTGTTGGTTCGAGCCCCGCATTGGGTTCTGTGCTGACAGCTCAAAGCCTGGAGCCTGTTTCGGATTCTGTGTCTCCCTCTTTCTCTGACCCTCCCCTGTTCATGCTCTCTCTCTCTCTGTCTCAAAAGTAAATACGTTAAAAACAAAATGAAATTGACCATCTAGATTAAGACAAAAGTTTTGGAAGTATACAGTAATATATATATTAATCTTATTATATATCATATATAGTAAATAAAAAGATCAAAATTAGGGTTAAACATATATTGTGACAGAACTAAATAAAAGGGTAAAAATTTTTAAGCAATTGAAATTGTTATCACCTTAAAATTAATGGTTTTAACTATAAGATATGTTATGAAAGACTCATGGTAACTACCAAGCAAAAACATAGTAGAGAAACAAGTTACAGGGAAAACAATCAAAACAAAACACATCAAAGTATCTACCACTTACAAAGAAAGCAAGAGAGGAAGAAAGAAACTAAGGAACTACAAAACATTAGAAAAGCAATTAACAAAAAATGATAGTAAGTCCTTGTCTATCAATAATTACTTTAAATGTAAATGATTTAAATTCTGTAATTAAAAGTTACAGAGTAGCTGAATGGATAAAGATACAAGATCAATATACATGTTGTCTACAAAAGACACAAATTTTAACAGCACTCATAGGCTGCAAGTAGAAGGATGGAAAAAGATAATTTGAGATAAATGAAAAGCAAAAGAGAACAGGATAGCTCTATTTATATCGGACAAGTTAGACTAAATTAAAAAAAAATGTCAAAAAAGACCATTATTATATAATGATAAAGGGGTCAATTCATGGAGAGGATATAACAATTATAAAGTATACATATTTATATTGGAAGATATATATTATTAACAGGTATTAAGGGAGAAATAAACAACAACACAATAATAGTAGGTAACATTGATAACCCACTTTCAATAATGGATAGATCATCCAGACAGAAAAATCAATAAAGAAATAATGGATTTGAATGATACGTTAGACCGAATACATGTAACAGATATATCTATATCTATCTATCTATCTATCTATCTATCTATCTAGATCTATATCTATCTATATCTATCTATCTATATATTATTCCATACAACAGCAGCAAAATGCACTTTCTTCACAAAAAAACATGGAACAGTTTTCAGGATTGATTATGTTAAGCCACAAAACAAGTCTTAATAAAGTTAATAAGATTGAAATGAGCCCAAGTCTTTTCTGGTCAGAGTGATATAATACTAGAAATCCAATTCATGAATAAAACCACAAATAAATCAATAATATGTGGATATTAAACAACATGAACCTGAACAATCAATAATTCAAAGGTGAAATTAATTCAAGAAATATTTTTGAACACACAAAAATGGAAGTACAACATATCAAAATTTAGGGGATGTTGCAAAAGCAGTTTTTTTTTTTAATTTTTTTTTTAAAGTTTACTTATTTTTGAGACAGACAGAGACAGAGCATGAACAGGGGAGGGTCAGAGAGAGAGAGGGAGACACAGAATCAGAAGCAGGCTCCAGGCTCTGAGCCATCAGCCCAGAGCCCGACGCGGGGCTCGAACTCATGGATTGTGAGATCGTGACCTGAGCTGAAGTCGGAGGCTTAACTGACTGAGCCACCCAGGCGCCCCAACAAAAGCAGTTTTTAGAGAAAAGTTTAAACTGATAAACACCTACATTAAGAAATAGGAAAAATCTGAAATAAACTCAACATAAACTTCAAGAAACTAAGCCCAAAATTAGAAGGAAGGAAATAACAAAGATCAGAGTAGAAATATGTGAGAGATCAGAAAATAAGTAGAAAAAGTCAATGACACTAAGAGCTGATTCTTTGAAAAGACAAATAGAATTGACAAATCTTTGGTCATATTTACTAAGAAAAGAAGAGAAAGGATCCAAATAAAATCAGGTATAAAAGAGAAAAACATTACAATTGATATCACTGAAATACAAATAATCACGAGAGAATTACTATGAACAATTATATGCAAACTGGGTAACCTAGAATAAATAGGTAAATTCCTAGAAACATACAACCTACCAAGAGTGAATCATGAAGAAAAATAAAATCTAAACTTATAATGAGTGGGGCGCCTGGGTGGCTCAGTTGGTTAAGCACTTAATTTTGACTCAGGTCATGATTTTGTGGTTCATGAGTTCACGCCCCACATTGGGTCTGTGTGGACAGCTCAGAGTCTGGAGCCTGCTTCGGATTCTGTGTCTCCCTCTCTTTCTACCCCTTCCCAACTCATGATCTGTCTCTCTCTGTCTCCCCAAAATAAATAAATGTTAAGAAAAAGTTAAGCCAATAATGAGTAAGGGGATTGGATCAGTAATCAAAAACGTCACAATACAGAAAACTCATTTTATTAGGCCATTATTACTCTGATGCTAAAGCCAAACAAAGATAATGTAAGAAAAGAAAGTTACAGACTAATATCCTTGATGAATATATTTGCAAATAGTCTCAATAATTACCAACTTGAAATCTCACACACACTAAAAAGATCATTTAATATGATCAAGTAGGATTTATTCCTAGTGTGCAAGAATAATTCAATATATACAAATCAATAAATATGATATCCTCATTAATAGAATAAAATATAAAAATCATATGACTGTCTCAGTAGTTGCAGAAAAAGCATTTGATAAAATATAATATGCTTGCATAATAAAAACACTCACCAAAATGCACACAGAAGGAATGCTCCTCAGCATAAAAAAGGCCATCTACAACAAGTCTGTAGCTAACATCATACTTAATGGTAAAAAGTTAAAATAATTTCCTTTAAGATCGAAAACACAACAAAGCTGCCCAACCTCATCATTTATTCTCAGAATAATACTGGGAGTCCTAGCCAGCAGAGTTAGGAAGAAAAAAAAAAAAAAAAAAAGGCATCCATACTGGAAAGGAAGAAGCAAAATTATCCCTGTTTGCAGATGACATGATCTTATATACAGAAAAGCTTAAATGATCTACTAAAAACTGTTAGAACTAATAAATTCAATAAACTTGAAGAATGCAAAACAAATATGCTTTTGCATACTGCTGATTTTCTTTTTTTTTTTAATTTCTTTTAAAATGTTTGTTTATTTTTGACAGACAGAATGCGAGCAGGGGGGGTCAGAGAGAGAGGGAGACACAGAATCTGAAGCAGACTCCAGGCTCTGAGCTGTCACCCAGAGCCCAAAACAGGGCTTGAACTCACAAACCACTAGATCATGACTTGAGCTGAATTCGGACGCTTAACCAACTGAGCCCCCCAGGTGCCCCTCTGTTGATTTTCCTTCTACTAATAACAAACTATCAGAAAGAGAAATTAAGAAAACAATCCCACTTTCAATTGTATCAATAGAACAAAATACCTAGCAATAATTTTAAGTAAGGAGGTAAAGGACTTATATGTTGAATCTATAGGACCTTAATGAAAGGAACTGAAGAAGAAACAAATAAATGGAAAGATATCCCATGTTCCTGGATTGGAATAATTAATGTTGTGAATATTCCCATACTACTCAAACTGATCTACAGGTTTAATGCATTTCCACTAAAAATTTCAATGACCTGTTTTACAAGAATAAAAACAAACAAACAAAAAACTACACTAAAATTTGAACCACAAAAATGCAATGCCAAAGCAATTCTGAGAAAGAACAAATTGCAGGCATCACAATATCTGATTTCAAGCTATATTACAAAGGGATAGTAATGAAAACACTATGGTATTGACATAAAAACAGACACACAGATTAATGAAATAGAGCCCAGAAATAAACCCATGCATGTATGGTCAACTAATTTACTACAAAAGAGCCAAGAATATATAATGGGGAAAAGAGAGTCTCTTAAATAAATGATGCTATGAAAAATGAACAGCCACATGCAGAAAATTGAAACTGGACCACTATCTAATACCATACAGAAAAATTAACTCAAAAGGAATTAGTGACTTGAATGTAAGTCTTGAAGCTATAAAACTTCTAGAAGGAACCATGGGAAGTAAGGTTCTTGACATCGGTCTTACCAATGACTTTCTTTTTTTTTTCTCTCTTTTTTTTTTTGATCTGACACCAAAGCAGAGGTATCAAAACAGAAATAACCAGTGGCACTATATCAAACTAACATGCTTCTATAAAACAAAGAAAAATATCAATGAAATTAAAAGGCAATCTACCAAATGAATGAAAATATTTGGAAATTATATACCTAATAAGGGATTCATATCAACAATATATAAAAAACTTCTACAACTCAATAGCCACAAACAAAACAAATAAACAATATGATTTAAAACTAGGGGGCACTTGGGTGGCTCAGTCACTTAGGCATCTGACTTCAGCTCAGGTCATGATCTCATGGTTCATGGTTTCAAGCCCTGCATCAGGCTCTATACTAACAGCTCAGAGCCTGGAGCCTGATTGGTATTCTGTGTCTCCCTCTTCCTCTGTTCCTCCCCCATGCATGTTATCTCTCTCTCATCTCTGAAAAATAAATAAATGTTAAAAATGTTTAAAATAATAATAAAAATAGGCAGAGGAACCTTTTTTTTTTTCTAAAGAAGACACACAGATGGCCAACAGGACATTAAATATGCTCAAGATCACTAATTATCAGGGAAATGGATATGGAAACTGCAATGAGATATCACTTCATAGATCTTAGGATGGCTTTTATTGAAAATACAAGAAATAAGAAGTGTTGGCAAGTGCTGGTAGGGATGCAGAGAATTCTACAAACTTTTAAAGAATTAACACCAGTTCACAAACTTTTCCAAAAAGTCAAAATGGAGGGGATACCCTCAAACCAATTTTATGAGACCATTACCACCCTGATACTAAAGCCAGACAGATAATGTAAGGAAACAAATTTACAAGGGGCTCCTGTGTGGCTCAGTCGGTTAAGCATCCAACTCTTGACTTCAGCTCAGGTCATGACCCCAAGGTTGTGGATCAAGCCGCATGTTGGGCTCCACACTTAGCATGGAGCCTGCTTAAGAGTCTCTCTCTCTCTCTCTCTCTCTCTCTCTCTCTCTCTCTCTCTCCGCACCCCCATCCCTCTCATGCTTGCTCACTCTCTCCTTCCTTCTCCCCACACACTTATCTTCATTCTTCCTATGTTAAATGATGTCTTATTTTTCAGAGTTGTAGCAGAATTTTACTGATAAAAATAGAAGGGATAATAGAATCACAGAAACATCAATCCAGTCATCAATAAGTCTACTGAAACTGATTATTCACAAACTTCTTTGTATATGTAAGAACATATTGGATAATTTCTATTTTTAATCACTTTAAGTAAGGTTTTCTGTCACATACAGCTAAATCTAACCCAAATTGAAGAAAAGACAAATTTTAGTATTACTTTACTAGGGAATTAAAACTTCTCTCTGTAGTAGTAACATCTTCACCTTCCTAAAAACATGAATTGTGTGCATAACACTTAGCAGAACCCTGTGTCAGATAAACATCTGCATTTACGCATTCACTAAAAATGTAAGTAATGTTATAGGATTGTGTATGTTAAGTATCAGAAAAAGTGTACACAAAAGATGTTAATTATACTATGTATTTCTTGTTTCTCCATTATGTAGAAATGGAAACAGAATTTCCACTTTTATATACTATTTAAGTTATTAATTAAAATTATGAATGTTTAATTTATACTAATTACAACATATTTATGTACCACTAATATTTTATCTGTGACCATATCATATATCTAAGGCAGAGGAGACTATATTATTACAATTGCCTAGGTGTTACTAAAAATTAAATAATTCAGTGGCTTAACAAAATAAACAACAAAATAAAAATGTTTCTTCCATGCAAAATCCACTGTAGGTCTAAGAAATTCTCTAAGTGAAGTATTATCATGCAGGTACTCAGTAATTCAGAATGCTTCAAGATTTGACTTTACCATTTTAAATCAAAGATTTCTTCATAATTTCTATGCTAGCACATGAGTGAGGTAAAGAGCCTCGTACTGAATATTAAATACTGTGGAGAAGGAAAACATATCACTTCCACTTGTCATATTGTCAAGAGCTAGTCAGAGGCCCACGTAAAACTACAAGTGTTCAAGTAAGTGTATACTTGTATATGCCTCAACGCAGAAAATGATCAGATATTTATAAATTAGTAACTTCTATTCAAGGGCCTAATTATTAACCCCTAACCTAACCAAAAGAGCTAAGCAGTGTTCTTATAACAATTTAACTCTTAGTAACTGTTATCTTTTAAATTGGTTGTCCAGGGTCTAACCATCAAAGCAAGCCCAAATAATGAATAATTAAATATCCAACATCCCATCAAATACCTCCTGAAATTTTGTGTATCTTCTAATAAAGAATGGCATGTATCTTAATAAAAGGTATAATTACGTAACACCTGGAGCTCTTTGATTTCTTTCCTTAACCAGTCTCAAACTCACCTACCAATTTGGAAAGTACAGTTTGAGCAATATTTGCATAATGAATTACTCAGTATTTTTAATTTAATCAGTTCTGGATCATGACAATATACTTTCAAAACTATCCTATTAGCTTAAAAAATGTTTTGCCCACTGATCTAATAACACTAACACCATTGCCTAATATGAGCTTTGATATTTTATTTCTGTACCTAAATCTTTGTATATACTCATAGATGGTAGAAAGTAAATATGCAGGTTAAACTTGGATATACATAAACTGTACTTGGCAAGTTTTATAATATGGATAAAATTTCACTTAATTCACGGTGAGAATTTGAAATGACTGAATGTGCCATATCCTTGTAAATCTTTAGAATTAAAACCACTTAGATGGTAATTCTTTTTTCCAAAGATGTAATAAAAACAGGACTTGCTTATGCCTGAAATAACTAAAAAAAAAGGGGAAAAACAGATAGGATATATAAACAATAGTTTTAAAGATACTTAACATCAGACAATAATGAATAGTGATCCATAAAAGTAGGGGAATTCAACACCCCAAGTACAGGAATGGACAGATCATCTAAGTAGAAAATCAACAAGGAAACAATGGCTATTAATGACACACTGGACCAGATGAACTTAACACATACATTCTGAACATTTCATCCTAAAGCAGCAGATACACATTCTTCTCAAGTGCACATGGAACATTCTCCAGAATCGATCACATACTGGAACACAAATCAGCCCTCAACAAGTACAAAAAGATTGAGATCATACCATGCATATTTTCAGATCACAAAGCTATGGAAATTGAAGTCAACCACAAGAAAACATTTTGAAAGCCCTCAAATACATGGAGGTTAAAGAACATCCTACTAAAGAATAATGGGTTAAACAGGAAATTAAAGAAGAAATTTAAAAAAAATACATGGAAGCAAATGAAAATGAAAACACAACAGTCCAAATCCTTTGGGATGCAGCAAAGGCAGTCCTAAAAGGGAAGTATATTACAATTCAGGCCTATCTCAAGAAGCAAGTAAAGGCCCCAAATATACAACCTAACCTTACAACTAAAGGAGCTGGAAAAGGAACAGCAAAAAAGCCTAAAGCCAGCACAAGGGAAATAATAAATATTAGGGCACAAATAAGTAATATAGAAACAAACAAACAGACAAACAAAAACCCCAATACAACAAGTTAATAAAACAAAGACCTGGTTCTTTGAAAGAATTAACAAAATTGATAAACAGCCAGACTTATTAAAAATAAAAGAGAGCATCCAAATAGATAAAATCATGAATGAAAGAGGAGAGATCACAACCAACACCACAGAAATACAAACAATTATAAGAGAATGCAATGGAAAATTATATGCCAACAAACTGGGAAATCTGGAAGGAATGAACAAATGCATAGAAGCTTACAAACTACCAAACTGAAACAGGAAGAAATAGAAAATTTGAACAGACCCATGACCAGCAAAGAAATTGTATCAATAATCAAAACTCTCCCAACAAATTAGAGTCCTGGGCCAGATTGCTACCTAGGGAAATTCTACTAGACATTTAAAGAAGAGTTAATATCTATTCTTCTCAAACTGTTCCAAAAAAAAAAGAAAAAAAAAAAAAAACAAAAAACAAAAAACCAGAAATGGAAGGAAAGCATCCAAACTCATTTTCTGAAGTCAGCATTACCTTGATTCTAAAAGCAAGATGCAGAAAAAGCATTTGACAAAAAAACAGCACCCATGCTTGATAAAAACCCTCAACACAGTAGGGATAGATGGAACATTCCTCAACATCCTAAGGGCCATATAGGAAAGACCCACAGCTAATATCATCCTTAATGGGGAAAAACCAATAGTCTTTCCCCTATGGTCAGGAACAAGACAAGGATGTCCACTCTCAACACTGTTATTTAACATAGCACTAGAAGTCCTAGTCACAGCAATCACACAGCAAAAAGAAATAAAAGGCATCCAACTTGGCAAAGAAGAAGCCAAACATTCACTATTTGCAGGTGACATGACACTGTATGTACAAAAACTGAAAGACTCCATAAAAAAAAACAAAAAAAAACTGCTAGAACTAATACATGAATTTAGCAAAGTTGCAGAATATAAAATCAACATGAAGAAATTTGTTGCATTTTTATATACCAATAACAAAGTAGCAGAAAAAGAAATCAAGGATGATCCCATTTGCAATTGCACCTAAAACAATAAGATATTTAGTAATAAAAATAAATAAAGAGGTAAAAGATCTCCTTTCTTGGGGCACCTGGGTGGCTCTGTCGGTTGAATATCCAACTTCAGCTCAGGTCACAATCTCATGGTTTGTGGGTTTGAGCCCCACATCGGTCTTTGTGCTGCCAGCTCAGAACCTGGAGCCTGCTTCAGATCTTGTTTCTCCCTCTTTCTCTGCCCCTCCCCTGCTCATGCTCTCTCTCTCTGTCGCTCAAAAATAAATAAAAACTAATTTTTTAATGAGGAAACAAAAGATCTCCTTTCTTATGAAAGATATTGAAAAGGACACAAAGTAATGAAAAAGCATTCCATGTTCATGCATTGGAAGAACAAACATTGTGCAAATGTCTATACACCCAAAGAAATCTACATATTTAATGCAATCCCTACCAAATTATCAGCAACATTTTCACAAAGCTCAAACAAATAATCCTAAAATTTGTATGGAAACACAAAAGATCCCGAATAGCCAAAACAATCTTGAAAGATAAAAACAAAACTGGAAGCTTCATTATTCCAGATTTCAAGCTGTGTTACAAAGCTGTAGTCATCAAGATAGTACTGTACTGACACAAAAACAGAGACGTAGATCAATGGAACAGTTAGAAAACCCAGAATGGACACTCAACTATTTGTTCAACTAATATTTGTCAAAGCAGGAAAGAATATTCAATGGAAAATGGACAGTCTCTTTAAAAAAATGGGGTTGGGAAATCTGGACGACGACATGAAGAAGAGTAAAACTGGATCCTCTCTTACACCATACACAAAAATAAATTCAAAATGGATTTAAAATGTGAGACAGGAAACAAGGAAAATCCTAGAGGAGAACACAGGCTGTAACCTCTTTGACCTCAGCTGGTGCAACTTTTTACTTGACATGTCACAGAAGGCAAGGAAAACAAAAACAAACATGAACTATTGGGACTTCATCAAGATACAAAGCTTTTGCACAGCAAAGGAAACAATCAACAGAACTAAAATGCAACTGAAGGAATGGGAGAAGATATTTGCAAATGAAATTTCCAATAAAGGGTTTGTATCTAAAATCTATTAAGAACTTATCAAACTCAACACCCAAAAAATAAATTATCCTGTTAATAAATGGGCAGAAGACACCAACAGCTTTTCCCAAAAAAGACATACAGATGACCAATAGGTACATGAAAAGATTCTCAACAGCACTCATCAACAGGGAAATACCAATCAAAACCTTGCTGAGATATCACCTCACACCTGTCAGAATGGCTCAAATTAACAACACAAGAACAATAGTTGTTGGCAAGGATGCAGAGAAAGGGGAACCCACTTGCACTGTTGGTGGAAAAGCATACTGGTGTAGCCACTCTGGAGAACAGTATGGACGTTCTTCAAGAAACTGAAAATAGAACTATCATATGATCCAGAAATTGCACTAGTAGATATTTACCCAAAAGATACAAAATTCCAGATTCTAATGGGTATGTACACCCCAATATTTATAGCAGCATTATCAACAATAGCTAAGCTATGGAGAGAGCCCAAATGTCCATCGACTGATGAATGGATAAAAAAGATACATACACCCACACACAATGGAATGATACTTAGCCATTGATGATGAATGAATAAGGAAGATATTATATATATATATATATATATATAATATCTTCCTTATTATATAGATATTATATATATATATAATATATATTCTATAATTTTAGCTGGATATATATAAAGAAGATATTATATATATATATATGAATGAATAAAGAAGATATATATATATATATAAAGAAGATATTATATATATATAATATCTTCTTTATATATATATATATATAATTTTATATATATATATATATATATATATATATATATATATATATATAATGGAATGATACTTAGTCATCAAAAAGAATGAAACCTTGCCATTTTCAATAACATGGATGAGCTACAATATATTATGCTAAGAAAAATATATTAATCAGAGAAAGAAAAATACTATATGATTTCATTCATATGTGGAATTTAAGAAACAAACAAATGAACACAAAGGATATGACAGAACAAGAGAAGAGAGGGAAACAAACCACAATAGACTCTTAATGATAAGAGAACAAACTATGAGTTGACAGAGGGAGGTGAGTGGGAGATGGATTAGATGGGTGATGGTTTCTAACGAGGGCACTTGTGATGAGCACTGAGTCTTATATGTAAGTTTTAAATTACTGAATTCTACTACTGAAACCAATATTGCACTGTATATCAACCAAAATTTAAATTAAAAAAAGAAAAAAGAATAAAATAAAGAAAAAAAAAAAAGAAAAAGTTTGAAGAATTTTATAAGAGTGCAGAAATATCCATTACCCAACTAGGTAAAATTCACAATGTGGATTATGTCAATGAAGCTTTATAGGATTTCAACAAAGCAAGGAAATATGGCCTTTTATAAGGAGAAAAATCTATGAACTGGAACTACCATAGCATTAATCTAGATGATAGAATTGGCAATAAAAGACATAGAGTTATTATAATTAAATTCCATATATCAAAAAATTAAATAGGAACAGTGCTGATATAAAACAAAGATAAAAATTTCCAGTGATAAGAACTGGAAGGTCTGAAATGAACATTATGTTAGATAGAATTAATAGCAAATTAGAGGAATGTATTAGTAAAGTTGAAAATATAATAATAAAAATACCAAAAGACAAACACTGGTAAAAAGGAGAATTTTTTAAATGGGAAATTAAAAAAAAGAAAAATTTTAAAATGACCAAAAAAAATCAGTGAGATGTGGAAAAACATCAAGCAGAAATCCTCAAGGAGAGAGGAGAAAAACTACTGACAAAATAATTTCCAAGTTGAATGAAAACTGTAGTCTTATCAATCCACAGATCAACACATCGCAAACACAACAAATATGAAGACAACATCAAGACACATCAAAATCAGGGGCGCCTGGGTGGCTCAGTCAGTTGAGGTCCCGACTTCGGCTCAGGTCAGGATCTCGCGGTTTGTGAGTTCGCCCCGCATTGGGTTCTGTGCTGACAACTCAGAGCCTGGAGCCTGTTTCAGATTCTGTGTCTCCCTCTCTGTCTGCCCCTTCCCCGCTCATGCTCTGTCTTTCTCCATCTCTCAAAAATGAATAAATGTTAAAAAAATTTGTTTTGAAACAGAAAAATATAATAGAACTGAATTCCCAATGAGGTCTGTAAAACCACCAGTTCAATCCTGAGAAATAAGTTGGAAAGCTACAGGAAAGTCACCTTGGGAAATACAAAGAAGATGTATGAAACTTATAGCTTTTTTTGAAAAGATGGGTTAAATTTTTGCATAACATGAAGAAATATTAATTACACTCAATAAGAAATGAGAACAAGATTAGAATATTCAGGAAAACCATAAAATAGTAAAAGAAAGCTATCTTTAAAGTACAAAGAGAACTAACACATAACATGGTATTAAGAATGGGTAGAGTATAAGAGAAAAAACAATGAAATTATAAGAACCTTGCATCTTTAGAAAGGGAATGCATTCATAATATTCTTTTCTCAGCAGCAAATTATCTATTAAAGCAATGAAAATTATATTTATAATAACAAATGATGACTGATTTTAGTTTTCAGTCACAAAAATCAAACAGAAGAAAAATACAGTGAAATACACAGAATAAATTGATTAACTTCAAAAATTTAAAAACAACATGATAGGTGGTTGAATTTTGCAAATGATATATTATGATGTTTAGCAAGAGCGGAAGTCTAACAGAAGCACTAAACATGATGAGATTTTAAACAAGTATTGAGTTGTGGGTTGAATTAGCCACAATTTTTATAAAACACCATTTTCACTTGAAAGAACAATTGAGACGCAAACTTTGCTAAGCAGATTTAGGTATTTGTCTTACAAGTAAAAACATCTTTTACAATGGCTATTATCAAAATGAGCCAAGATAACAAGTGTCAGTGAGAATGCGGAAAAGAGAACTGTTAGAAATGTAACTTGGTGTAGCCAGTATGGTAGAGCCATATGGAGGTTCTTCAAGAAATTAAAAGGGGAAGTACCATATGATTTAGAAATTCTACTTCTGGGTATTTATCTAAAGAAAATGAAAACACTAATTCAAAAAGATATATGTACCCCCTTATTGACTGAAGTATTATTTACATGAGCCAACACATAGAAACAACTCAAATATGAATGGATAAAAAAATTGTCACACACACGCACACACACACACGCACACACACATATACTGGGCTATTATTTGGTCATAAAAAAGAATAAAATCTTGCCATTTGCTATTACATGGATGGACTCTGAGGCACTGGCCTAAGTGATATAAGTCAGGCGGAGAATTATCACATCTCATTATGATGTGGAATTAAAAAAAACAAACATATATACAGGGAACAGTTTGGTGATGCTACATGTGGGGGAAAGGAGGTCACAATTTACATATTTTCAGGTATAAAAATAAATAAGTCATGGGGATATAAAATATAGCATAGTGACTATAGTTGATAATACTGCATTACACATTTGAAGGTTGCTAAGGTAATAGAACTTAAGTCTTTTTATCACAAGAAAAAAAATTGTTATTATGTATGGTGTCAGCTATTAACTAGACTTATTATGGCGATTATTTACAACATATACAAAAATTAAATCATTATGTTGTACATATGAAACTGATATAATGTTGCACATCAATTATACCTCAATAAAATAAGTTTATATTAAAATGTTACTATTTGGCAAGTTTAGGTATGGTATCAGGGAATGAAACCCACAATTACCTAAAAGGTTGATAAAATACTTCTCTTTCCAATTACATATCTCTGTAGGCACCTTATTTCCAATAACCCCAAACAGAATAGCATATTGCAAGAGATTGCATGTGGAAATAGATAAGCCTGACATTGAAGGGATCTGGATAAAAATATAACATGACTCTTCTCATTTTGGTTTCATTATGAGAAAATGGTTCTCATTTATGAAATATATTATTTATTTTAAGATATAACAGGATTATTTTGCTGTTTTATATCAATTAGTAAATATTTTAGATATTAATAATTTTAATTTTATAGTGTGTTAAATATTAATATTATCAACATAAAACTCTTTGACATTCCTCAATTTTTAGGGAAGCCAAGGACTTCTTAGGCCAAAATACTTAAGAATACCTGGTGTAGGTCATTTATCGATGCAGTGTGGTGTCACAATCATGAATGATGAAGTTTATTCAGAATAGCTTTAATAAAGTGATGCAAATGAGGACAAAGAACATTTTTTTAAGGACAGAAGAAATCTCTTTTCCCAGAAGAGGAGCATGATGTCTATCAAGTCCAGAGTCTGTGGACAGACCTACATTTTGATTCGATTTGGGACGATGTTAATATTGAAAGGACAATTTTGGACTGGCTTTGTTGGGATATGGTTTATCAACATCCTTTCGGTATAATGTGGAGACTATTTGTCAAAAGTAGATTTAGTTAGATTGAACACAAGTAGACTGTTAACAGGACCCAGCTTGAAAATACCATAATGGTAAGAACTTGGCATAAATCTCTTCAAGTATCAGGAATACAAAGCTTGCATATATATACTGAAAAATAGCAGCAGAATTTAGATTTAAAAGACTGAAATCAGAGTGTGAACTATACCACATCCATCTGTAGTTTGCAGTTACAGCCCTAGAGCCACAGAGCAGGGTCTAGTAGAACATAACACCTCAAAATTATTTACTAGGTTAACAAGTTGTATCCTTAAGGAAAATTTTAGGAGGAAAGATTGCCTCAAATTTTTTTTGACAAAATAAAAAACAAACAAAAAAACAAACAAAACCTAAGGTTTTGCATTCATGATATTTCTAGTCCTCCAGTCGGCCTCCTTTAGGGCTTGGGACTGTTGGCCTAGACAATATGATTGGACAGAAACCTGAAAAAGGCCAGGATGGCTAGACAACATGAATTAGAGGAGAATGACAACTGTAGCCTTTCTTATAAATTACAGTTGACCCTTGGGCAGTGAGGGGGTCAGGGGTCCTGATCATTATATAGCCACAAGTCCATGAATACCTTTGATACTCTCAAAACTACTAATAGCCCAATGTTGACTAGAAGTCTTACCAATAACATAAGCAGTCAATAACACAAATTTTGAATGTTACATGTATTGTATACTTTAGTTTTACAATAAAGTAAGCTAGAGAAAAAAAATGTTATTAAGAAACTCAAAAGGAAAAGAAAATGCATTTGCAGTACTGCACTGTGTTTACTGAAAGCAATCAGGGGGCCCTGGGTGGCTCAGTCGGTTAAGCATCTGACTTCTGCCCAGGTTATGATCTCGCGGTCCATGAGTTCAAGCCCTGCGTCAGGCTCTGTGCTGACAGCTCAGAGCCTGGGGCCTTCTTCGGATTCTGTGTGTGTGTCTCTCTCTGCCCCCTCCTCTGCTCAAGCTCTCTTTCTCCCTCAAAAAACAAATAAAACATTACAAAATATTTAAAACATTACAAATTTACCTCACAAAAATATTTTTTAAAAAAGAAAACAATCTGCATATAAGTGGACCTGTGCAGCTCAAACCCTGTGTTGTTCAAGGGTCAATTGTACTTATTTTTTAAGATTGCACTGTAAAATAATCACTACACAAACTTGATTTTTCTGTTCCCTGAGAAATCATGCCTTTTATATGTTATACATAAAAGAAACATTATTTTGGGGAGCACCTGGGTGGCTCTGTCAGTTAAGCGTCCGACTTCGGCTCAGGTCATGATCTCACGGTTTGTGAGTTCGAACCCAGCCTCAGGTCTGTGCTGACAGCTCAGAGCCTGGAGCCTGCCTCAGATTCTGTGTCTCCCTCTCTCTCTCTGCCCCTCCCCCACTTGTGCTCTGTCTCTCTCAAATAAATAAATAAATGTAAACAATTTAAAAAAGAAACATTTTTTATAATCTATAATATACATACAATTTATTTTTCCTAGATTTTTTTTCCCAAGACTAGAGAATAGACAACTACTACCACATAAACTATGTGAGGAGAAATTAACAATTCATTTAAATCATATTATTTCCTAGTCATGGTGTTTTTAAATAATAACTCACATGCAAATTTTAAAAGATTTGATTTTAACCATAAAGAAAACCAATTTTACCTTCACTAAGAAAAATCTGTCCAATTTTGGACTATCAAACTCATAATGGCAGACTTTCGAAGTTTTTCTGTGTGTTATGAAAGGTGATGTAATTTCAAACTAATCATGTACATAGAAGTGGAAAAATTGGATATCCCAGAAGTTGAGCTTAATGCAAACGTGAGTTAGTAATCATTAAAATATACTTTATCAGACTTCAATAATTTTAAATATCTCTTAAAAATTTCCAACTGTTTCATTGATTTGGGGGACTTCTTTTTTCATGCATATATTTAAGCCTCTCAAATCCTGAGAATTGTTTTATTAGCTAAATCCCAAAACTGATATTATTATTTTATTTCGTGTCATTTTCTAATTAAACTTGTTATTGCTATTTTGGCACAATTGATCATTTACATGTATGTGGCCAAATATTTAATTTTTTTTTAATATCCTGCTTGTTTGAATTAGGGTACAAACATGACCCTACATTATGTTTTGTAGATGTGCCTTTTAAGTCTGTTTATTTTATTTATTTATTTTTTTTAGGTACACTCCATGCCCAACATGGGGCTCGAGCTCGAGTCAGATCCAGAGTCACATGCTCTACCAACTGAGACGGCCAGGTGCCCCCAAATATTTTTTTTTCTGAATGTCTTAAAGTTTTGGTCTCTAGTTACATTTCATTGGATTCCGAGAACATACACAATATAACTTCAGTCATTTTAAAGGCCCTAGCTACAGGTATTTTATGTATTGACATTTAGCTATTAACTCCTTGCATTATGTTTTTAGAGTTTGCTGAAATTGAAATATTAACCATTAACTTTTGTATTACTTCATATAAAGTATAAGAAATTGGAAATACTACATGTCTTTTTATCCCTGATTATATGCAATAGTTCAGGAATTGTTAGACTATAGACCATGTGCCAAATTCTTACCTGTGATATATTTTTGTGTAGCCTCAAGTTAAAAATGTTTTTATGTTTTATGAAAGCATATATTTTTTAAACTGGAATAATATTGAGAAAGAGAAGGGGATAATGAAAATCGAACAAGCTATAAGTGACCTGTAAATCCTAAAGTTGACAATGTGACCATTTATAAATACATATGTGATAATTTTCAATACAGTAATCATAATTTCTAAGTTACTATATACTTTAAAGTATAAAATAGAATGTTTTGTACTTTTTTAAATTTTATTTACCACTTCTACAAAGAAAGAAGGGGAAAAAAAGAAAAAAAACAAAGAAAGATATAGCATATACAGTCAGAGGAAGAAACAGGAAAATAAACAATCAGATTTATTCTGTCGTATCTTTTATGATTAACATTCAATAAAATTCTAATCAAATTTTCAAACACAGTAAACCAGTATGAAGTACCTGCATTGTTCTATACTTGCTGTTGTTCTATTCTTCATTTTCCTATAATCAGACATTTCATAGACTCATTTGATTGTTATTTTTTATCTTTTCTATGATCCATTCTGCTTCTTTAATAAGATCATGAACCTAAGGATCAGAACTTCCTCTTGAGATGTTTTCTTTGTTTCAATACTACTATTGCTTCTGTTCCTTACTTATTATTTTTCTTTTGTGATGAGTATAGGTCTTACTTTTTACAGTGGTCTTATAGCTCTTGTGTAATCAGATTTTTTTTTTTTTTTATCCTTGTCTTGGTCCCTGGCAAATAAACTCTAAGTTCTTGAAATTTCCCAAGTAATAGAAGTATCTATGTTATTCACAATGAGCCATGATAGTTTATGATGACTAGAAGACTCATACGGGGCATTGCCATGCCAGAGGCCAACAGTGTAATTAGAGGATGGGGACTTTGAGCCACAGGGTAACAGCCTAACTTCCAAGGATTTGAACACAATAGCACCATAAATCGACTGCTTACAATTAAATGTATTTATCACTTGATCCAACTATGGCAGAATACACTTTCTACTCAAGTTTGCATGAAACATTCACTAAACTAAACTTAATTTTTGGCCATAAAGTATACCTTAAAAAATTTAAATATAGAAATCACACAATGTAGATCACAATTGAATTAAACTAGAAATCAATAACAAAAAGATTAATGGAAAGTTCCAAAATATGTGGAGATTAAACATGACACTTCTCAGTAACACATGGGTCAAAGAAAAAAATCTCAATTTAACAAATACTTTTATTTATTTATTTTTTTAAGTCTTTATTTTTGAGAGACAGAGTGCAAGCAGGGGAAGAACAGAAAGGGAGACACAGATTCTGAAGCAGGCTCCAGGCTCCAAGCTGTCTGATGGGGGGGTCGAACTCACAAACTGTGAGATCATGACCTGAGCTGAAGTCAGATGCTTAACCAACTGAGCCACAAAGATGCACCCAAAATATACTTTTAATTAAGTGAAAATAAAAATACAACTTAACAAAATTTGTGGGATATAGCAAAAAAGGTGTACAGAATTTAATGTATATGTTAGAAAAGAAAAATCTAAAATCAGTAACATAAGCATTTACCATAGGAAATTAGAAACAGTAGAGTAAATTTAGTCCCAAAGTAAGATCAAGAAAATAAGTACTAAAAATTAGAAGAGAAATCAATAAACTTGAAAATAGGAAATCAAGAGAAAATCCACAAAAGTAAAAGCTGATTGCTTGAAAAGATCAATAATATTGATAAACCTCTAGTCAACCTAAGAGAAGAAAAAAGACACAAATTACTGACATGAGGAATGAAAGAGGAGAATATCACTGCAGATCCCACTACACTTTAAAAGGATATTAAAGGAATATCGTGTACAATTCTATAAACACAAACCTGATAGGCTAGATAAATGGAGCAATTCCTTGAAAGACATATTTACCAAAACCCACACAAAAAGAAATAGAGGTTTATTAGGCCTCTACCTTTTAAATAAATTGAATAGATAATTAATAATTTTCCAAAATATAAAGTATCAGCCTCAGATGGTTTCACTGGTAAATCCTCCCAAATATTTAAGGAAGAAAATAAATCAATCATCTACAACCTCTTTTAGAAGATAGAAGTGGAGGGAATACTCCCTAAATCATTCAGTGAGTCCAGCATTACTTTAAGATGAAAAGAAGACAAAGACATTTCAAGAAAGGGAAACAACAGACCAGTATCTCTCATGAACAAAGGGATTTTTAAAAATCCTCAACAACACATTAGCAAATCAAATTCAATAATGTGTAAAAAGAACTACACACTATGACCAAGTGGGATTTCTCACAGGTATGCAAAGCATTTTCAACATTTGAAAAAATTAATGTAATCCATCATATTAATAAGTTAAAGAAGAATCATGATGATATCAATGGAAGCAGCTATGCACTTGACAAAAATCTAATATTTACTCATGGTAAAAACTCTCAGTAAACTTAGAGAGGGAAATTTATCAAACTGATAAAGAATATATAAATGAAATCTATCAATAATATCATTCTTATTGCTGAGAAACTTAAAAATTCCTATTGAGATTATGTACAAGGCAAACACGTCACTTTCCACCACTTATTTTCAACATAGTACTAGATGTCATAACTAATTCATTATGACAAGAAGAAGAAATAAAACAGTGATTGAGAAGCAATACATAAAACTCTCTTTGTTCATAGAAGACACGATCATCTATCTATAAAATTCACAAAAATTGACAAAAAAAAACCTGCCATGAAACTTCTATGAAATGATAGAAGTGAAGACAGCAGAGAAGAAAGATTTGAGTTCATCTTCTATGGACACACCAAGGCTGTAACCACATATAGTACAACTCACTGTGAAAGCAACCTGAAGAAGACTACGAATACACACACACACACACACACACACACACACACACACACACACACTTTTTGATATGCTCACTCTCTCTCTGTGGGCAGAAATGTGGTTAGGAATGAAGCCCCTAGAATGGTAACCCATAAGTAGGATGGATGTCACAGAGTCGAAAGTCATCCTGAGAAGTAAGAAACAGGTCCTTCATTGGATGGCTTTTGCTTTAGGGATCTGCCCTGGGAAAACAAGCCCCCTTAATACCTGACTTTGAAAATCAGTGGGGCTTAACTCAGGAAGAACCAGATAGCTATAGGATATTGAGATTCTTCCCTTGAAGGTCCAGCTCCCAATATCACTCACTCTGAGACCCAGAACAGTGACAGCAGTTCGAAAAGCACCTGAGCCATATGTGAAGATTTATTGACTGAGTTTAGAGTGTGTGCTGGTGGGGCAGGGACCTGTAGAAACATTCTCCAGGAATTAAAGCACTGACAGGTGCCATTTTAATCACCGTCCTTCAGGCTTCCCTGCTGGGTGCTTGTGGGCACCAGTTCTGACACTCACCATCTACCTTGTCAGCATGGCTCGCCACACTAGTGTTTCCCCAAAGACCTGCCTCTCCCAATCTGCTGTCCTTGGAAGGCGTGCTTCCAAAATGGTTCCCAATCATTCATGCTCAAAAGGTAGCCTTGGTTGGAACCAGTCCCCCCCACACCCAAGTAACTACAACCTCATCATACCCTGTGGGAAGCCTCAGCACAAACTGGAACCTCTCTAAAGCAACTCTTGCACCCCGGAAGGGGGGGTGCGGGCAGCCCTACTCACCAATATGCCTAATAGTTGTGGCTGAACCTCAAAGTCTGCAACACTAGGGCTAAACTCATCCACCAGCATGATTGCAATAGTTGTAGCCAGCCTCACAGCCAGCCACACAGGGGCGAGCCCCACCAAACAGCATTCCCATAGCAGTTACAACCCAGCCACAACAGGATGGCACAAGCAGCTTGCATAAGGGACACTCCTGGAGCACTCGGTCCTGGTAAGCAGGTGGGATTGTGCTACTGGGCCCAATAGGATGCCTTCTACATAAGGCCACTATCTTCAAGATCAGGAGACATAGTTAACCTATGTAGAAACGAACCTAGAGGATCAGACAAAATGAGAAAATTAAAAATATGTTCCAATGAAAGAACAAGACAAAACCTCAGAAAAAGGATTAAACAAAACAGAAAACTAATCTTCCTGATAAAGAGTTCAAAGCAATGGTCATAAAGATATTCACTGGATTTGGTGGAAGAGTGGGCAAACTCAGTTATAACTTCAAAAAAGAGATAGAAACTATGAAAAAGAACCAATGGAGCTAAAGAATACAAAAGCTGAAATGAAAAAATACACCAGAGGGAATCAATAGTAGATTAGAAAATTCAAAAGAATGGATTAACTATTTAAAAGACAGGGTAGGGGCACCTGGGTGGCGCCGTCGGTTAAGCGTCCGACTTCAGCCAGGTCACGATCTCGTGGTCCGTGAGTTCGAGCCCCGCGTCAGGCTCTGGGCTGATGGCTCGGAGCCTGTTTCCGATTCTGTGTCTCCCTCTCTCTCTGCCCCTCCCCCGTTCATGCTCTGTCTCTCTCTGTCCCAAAAATAAATAAAAAACGTTGAAAAAATAAAAGACAGGGTAGTGGAAATTATTCAAGCAGAATAGCACACACCTACAAATGAATTTTATAAAATGAGGTTGGGTTGAAAGAGTTCTGAGACACCATGAAACATACTAAAACTCACAATACAGGAATAATAGAAGGAGGAGAGAGAGAAAAAGTGGCAGAAAACTACTTGATGAAATAATATCTGAAAACTTCCCTAACCTGTGGAAGGAAAACACATCTAGGTCCAGAAAGCAAAGAGAACCCCAAACAAGATGAACGAAAAGATATTCATACCAAAACACATAATAATTAAAATCTGAAAAAAATTAAAGAGAGATTCTTAATAACAGCAAGAGAAAAGCAGCTAGTAACATATAGGGGAACACCCATAAGGTTATGAGCTTATTTTTCAGCAGAAACATTTCAGTCCAGAAGGCAGTCATGATATATTCAATGTGCTGAAAGAAAGAAAACAAACAAACAAGCCTACAATCAAGAACACTCTGCCTGGCATAAAAAGTTTCCAAAACAAAAGTTATAGGAGTTCATCACCAGTAAACTAACCTTAAGAAATGTTAAAGGGGGCTTCCTCAAACAGAAAATACCATAAGTAAAAGACAAAAAGGAAAGAAAAAAAAAATAGCTTCACTGATAAGGACAAACAGAGTAAAAATTTTAGATCAATCACTTATAAAGCTAATATAAATGTTAAAAATCAAAAGTGGTAAAATCAATTATATTTACAATAAGTAGTTAAGGGATTAATAAAGTAAAAAGATGTAAAATATGAGGTGAAGTCCATAAAACATGGGAAGCAGGGAATAAACAATGTAGTGCTTTTAGAATGTGTTCAAGTTAAACAACCACCAACTTAAAATAGATGCAATATACATATAATGTTATATATGAATCTCATGGTAACCACAAACCAAAAACCTATAATTGATACATGAAAAAATAAAGAGAAAATAATTTGAACATAACACTAAAGTCACCATATTACAAAGAAAGAGCAAAAGGAAACAGAAAAGAACTACAAAAACAAGAAAACAATGAACAAAATGGCAATAAGTACTTTAAACTTTAAATAAGTACTTTAAATATCAATAATTACTTTAAGGATAAATGGATTCAATGATACAATTAAAAGACAAGGGTAACTGAGTGGATAAAAAAGAACCATTTAGGGGCACCTGGGTGGCTCAGTCGGTTAAGTGTCCGACTTTGGCTCAAGTCATGATCTCACGGTTCGTGGGTTAGAGCCTCGCGTCAGGCTCTGTACTGACAGCTCAGAGCCTGGAGCCTGCTTCAGATTCTGTGTCTCCCTCTCTCTCTGCCCCTCCCCTGATTACGCTGTCTCTTTGTCTCTCAAAAATAAATAAATGTAAAAAAAAAAAAAAAGAACCATTTATATGCTGCTTACAAGAGAATTACTTCAGACCTAAAATACATATAAACTGAGAGTGAAAGGATAGGAAAAAATATACCATGCAAATATAAAAAAGTAAACAAACAAAAAGCAGGAGTAACAGTACTTATTTCAGACAAAATAGACTTTAAAAATAAAGGCTGTACAAGAGAGAAAGAAGGGCATTGCATAATGATAAAAGGATCAATCCAAAAGTGAATGGAATCATTGTAAATATCTCTGAACCCAACATAGAACACCTAAATATATAAAGCAAATGTTAATGGATACAAAAAGAGGAAAGAGAGTAACACAGTAATAACAGAGGATTTTAAAACCCCACTTAGATCAATGGATATATTATCTAGACAGAAAATCAATAAGTAAACAGTGAATTTCAATGACATATGAGAGTAAATGAATTTAACAGACATATACAGAATATTACATCCCCAAACAGTAGGACAAGTGCACATGCAACCAAGTGCACATGGAACATTCTCCAGAAAAAATTACATATTAGACCACAAAAAATGTCTGAATAAATATAAGAAAACTGCAATTGTATCAAGCATCTTTTTTTTTGAGACAACAGTTATAAAGCTAGAAATCAACTACAATTAAAAAAAAAACTGGGGAAGACATAAACACGTGGAGGCTAACCAACATGCTACTAAATAACCAATGGGCCAATAAAGAAATCAAAACAAAATAAAAAAAAAATATCTTGAGGCAAATTAAATTAAAACACAATATTCCAAAATCTGTGGGATGTGGCAAAAACAGCCCTAAGAAGGACATTTATAATGATCAAGGTCTACCTCAAAACAAAACAAAACACCTCAAGCAAACAATATAACCTTATATCCAAAGGAACTAGAAAGAGAAGAAACAAAACATAATTTATTGGAGGAAAAAATAATAAAGATATAATTGAAAATAAATGAAATAGAGAACAAAAAAATAGAAAAGATAAATGCAACTGAATAGTTGACTCCTTGAAAAGATAAACAGAATTGATAAACCTTTAGCCAGACTCATGAAGAATAAAAGAGAGAGGACTCAAATAAAATCAGAAACAGAAGAGAAATTACAACAAATACCACAGATATACTAAGAATAACAGGGGACTACTACAAAACACTATATGTAAACAAATTGGAAAACCTAGAAAAAATAGATAAGTTCCTAGAAGCATACAATCTTCCAGGACTGAATCAGGAAAAAATAAAAAATCTGGACAGATAGATTACTAGCAACAGAATTGTACCAGTACATAATCAAAAACTACCAATAAACACAAGTCCAGGACCAGATGGATTCTCTGAACAAGGTGAATTCTACCAAGCATTTAAAGAAGAGTTAATACATATTCTCTTCACACTAGTCCACAAACAGGAAGGGAAAGAATGTTTCCAAATTCACTCTACGAGGCCAACATAACCCCAATACCAAAACCAATAACGCTACAAAAAAGAAAGAAAGAAAGAAAGAAAGAAAGAAAGAAAGAAAGAAAGAAAAGAAAGAAAGGAAGAGAAAGAAAATGACAGGCCAATCTCCCTTTGCATAAATGCAAAAATCCTCAACAAAATACTAACAAAACTAATTCAACAATACATAAAAAGGATTAATTGCTATGATCAAATGGGATTTACTCTAGGGATGGAAGTATGTTTCAATATTCACAAATCATTCAACATGATACACCACATTAACAAGATGTAGGATTAAAAATCATATGATCGGGGCGCCTGGGTGGCTCAGTCGGTTAAGCGACTGACTTCAGCTCAGGTCACGATCTCGCGGTCCATGAGTTCGAGCCCCGCGTAGGGCTCTGGGCTGATGGCTCAGAGCCTGGAGCCTGCTTCCGATTCTGTGTCTCCCTCTCTCTCTGCCCCTCCCCCATTCATGCTCTGTCTCTCTCTGTCTCAAAAATAAATAAACATTAAACAAAATTAAAAAAAAATCATATGATCATTTCAATAGATGCAGAAAAAACATTTGACAAAACTCAACACCCATTTAAGTTAAAAACTTTCAACAAAGTGCATACAAAGGGAACAGACCTCAACATATAAAGGCCATATATTACAAACCTATAGCTAACATCAGGAATAAGACAAGGATTTCCCCTTTCCCAGTTTTATCAACACATTACTGGAAATCTTAACCATATTGATGAGAGAAGGAAAAGAAACAATAGGCATTCAAATTGGAAAGCAAGGAGTAAAACTATCACCATTAGCAGATGACATGATACTACATATAGAAACTTCTAAAGACTCAAACAAAAAACTGTTAGAACTATTCAAATACCAATAGCATTTTTTGCAAAACTAGAACAAATAACCGTAAAATTTGTATGGCAAAGACCCTGAACACCCAAAACAATCTTGATAAAGAATAAAGGTGGAGGATCACTCTCCCTGATTTTGAACTATACTATAAAACTTTAATAATAAAAAAAGTATGGTCCAGGGACAAAAATAGGCACATAGGTCAATAGAAAAGAATAGAAAGCCCAGAAAGAAACCCATGTTTATATGGTCAATTAATCTATGACAATGAGGCAAGAATATACAATGGGAAAAAGAGTCTCTTCCAACAGATGGTGCTGGGAAAACTGGAAAACCACATAAAAAAGAATAAAACTGGAGCACTTATGCCATAAATAAATTCGAAATGGATTAAAGACCTAAATGTGAGACCTGAAACCATAAAACTCCTAGAAGAAAACATAGGCAATGAGTTCTTGAACATTAGTCTTACCAATATTTTTGGATATATTTCCTCAGGCAAGGGCAACAAAAGTAAAAATAAACAATTGGAACTAAACTAAAAAAATTTTGCAAAACAAAGCAAACCATCAACAGAAAGAAAATGCAATCTTCTGAATGGGAGAATGTATCCAATAAGTTGTTAATATCAAAATATATAAAGAACTCCTACAACTCAGCATCAACCCCCCCAAATCCAAATAAGAGGTGTGAGGTGACCTGAATATTTTTTTTATAAAAAATACATAATGATGAAAAATAGGCACGTGAAAAGATCCTCACTACTCATCAAAGAAATGTAAATCAAAACCACAATAAGAAATTACCTCACACCTGTCAGAATGGCTATTATCAAAAAGACAAGAGATTAACAAGTATTAGTGAGAATCTGAAGAAAAGGGGACCCTCACACAATGTTGGTGGGAATGTAAATTGGTGCAGCCACTGTGGAAAAAAAATTAAAACTAGAAATTTCATACCATCCAGTAATGTTACATTGGATATTTATCTGAAGAAAACAAAAACACTAATTTGAAAACAGATATGTACCCCCTTGTTCACTGAAGCACTATTTACCATAGTCAAGATATGGAAGCAACAAAATTGCCCACTGATAGACAAATGGATAAAGAGTGTGTGGTGAAGTGTGTGTGTGCATGTGTCTGCGCACATGTGTGTACACTATGGATTATTAGCCACACAAAAGAGTTCAATCTTGCCATTTGTCACGACATGGATGGATGGATATAGAGAGTATTTTGTTAAATGAATGAAATCAAACAGAAAAGGAAAAAATACCAGATGATTTAATGTATTTGTGGAAAAAAATGAAAAAGAAACAAAGTCATAAGTACAGAGAACAAACTGGTAGTTGCCAGGATGGTGGGGGTATGAGTGAAATAGGTGATATGGATTAAGATTAAGTTTATAAGCTTCAAGTTATAAAATAAATAAGTCACAGGGATGTAAAGCACAACATAGGGAATATAGTCAATGATATTGTAATAAGTTTGTATGGTGACTATACTTATCAAGGTGAGCATTTCAAAACTGTATATAAATGTTGAGTCACAATGTTGTACACCTGAAACCAAAATAATATTGTATATAAGCTGTACTTCAATGGAAAATTAATTAAAAGGAAAAACAAAAGAAGACAAACTTCTATAACTGACAAAGCATTTATGAAGAGGTTGTAGGATACAGAGTTAATTTACAAAAGTCAATTGCTTTCCTATACACTAGCAATAAAAAAAAAATAGGATTTGAAATAAAAAATATAAGATTTTGGTCCAAGATGGCTATGTTGGAAAACCCTAACTCACATCCTCCACAGACACACCAAATCAATACCTATTTATAGAGCTGTCCCTACTGAAGAACTGAGGACTAAGTGAACAGCTTCTGCACGACAAAAGATAGAGAGACCACAGAGAGAAAAGCAAGAGAACAGACATTGTAACAAGGGAAACCCAACCCTAATGCTGGGAACTGTGGTGGGGAGTGGTAGTATTGAGGGATTGTGAGCAGACTTGACTCTCTGGGTCACAGAAAAAAAGCCGTTGTTTAAAAGGGCAACTACAATGTAAAGGAACCAGTTCTAGAACCCTGCCAAATGTTGGGAGGGTTGCTGGAACTTATGGTCAAAGTGACTGTTCCACAGTTTTTGTTCTCTCTGCACATTGATAGCACAGACAGGAGCAGGGTCTAGATGCCAGGGGTGGCCTGTTGCCTCAGTGAGCCCTGGGCCTTTAGCCCACCCAGCCTTGGATGCACTGGAGCACAGAAAAAAAAAAATCTATGGTTCAAAAGAGCAGCTAAAGTATACAGATCCAGCCCTAGAACTCCACCAAATGGCAGAGGAGCACCTAGAATTCTCTCTGGGTTGGAGATGCTATTGAGTACCACAGTTTATGTTCCCCCTCCATCTTGAAAGCATAGATGGGAGCAGGGTCCAAATGTAATAGCCAGCCATGAGCACCAGCCATCCAACCAAGGCAGCCCCAGCACAGCACAAAATGGTACACCCTTGGTCAGTGCTTATTATAGTTTCAGCCCCCTTGCCAAGGTGTCATAGGCACAAAACACTCCATAACGCTCCAGGCCCATACTAGTATGGCTCCAGATGACTTGCTAGGACACTCACATCAAGAGTAATCCAGGACTTTTCTGCATGAGCCCGCATTGGTTCCAGAAGACCCACAGGGCACCCCTTGCATAGAGTACCCCCAGTAACCCCCAGCCCATACTGGCCTTGGCTTCAGCCATCCTGCCAGTCACCTTCTGTGCAGAGTGACACATAATATCCTGGCTCACATCCCACCTCAGCTACAGCCACCCTGCCAGGGCACCCTCTGTACTGAGAACTGCAGGACATCTTGACAAGCACCAACTTCAGCTTCAGCTGTCTTCCCACGGTGTCCTCTTTGTGGAGATCCCCAGGAACCCTTAGCTAGCACCCACTTCACCTGTAACTGTCTTGCCAGGGTGTGCCCTGCATGGAGAACCCAGGACCACCAATTCACAACCCACCTTGGTTAGAGCCACCACACTGAGGTACCCCCTGCATGAGGAGATCTGGGACACCCCAGCTTTCCCCCACTTAAGCTTCATCTACCTTCTTAGGGTGCTCTCTGTGTGGAGAGACCCAGGACCCCCCACTGTCTTGTACCAACTTTATCTTCAGCTATCCTGCCATGGCACTTTCTGCACAGAGAACCCTAGGATTACCCTGGACCTCTTCCACTTTAGCTTTAGCTGTCCTGCCAGTGTGCCCTCTGTGCACAGAACCCTGGTACCACCAGGCTTGCTCCCACTTCAGCTTTAGCAATCCTACCTGGGTACTCTCTGCATGGAGAGCCCTGGTACCACCCTGACTCATACCCACTTCAGTTCTGGCCATCCCACCAAGGCAGCATAGTACATAATGCCCCAAACTCCCATCTCATACCAGTCTTGGCTTGATCCATCCAGCCAAAGTCACCAGGCATGCAAGGTCCACACAGGAGATGACCATACACAAGACCATTCCTTCAACTCAAGGAAAAGTAGCTGTTCTGCCTAGTTAATCGAAACAAATATAGAAAGTCAAGCAAAATGAGAAGAAAGAGGAAAAGGCTCCATAAAAAAGCAAGACAAATGCTTAGAAAAATAATGATTATTCATAAAGAGTTTAAAGTAATGGTCATAAAGATGCTCACCAGACTGGAGAGAAGAGGAGAAGAACTCAGTGAGAACTTCAACAAAGTAATAGAATATATAAAAAGAACCAATGACAGTTAAAGAATATAAGAACTGAAATAAAAAAATACAGTAGAGGTATAGTATATTAGAGATACTGAGAGATTAGAGGAGATTAGAGGAAGCAGAAGAATGGATCAGGTATCTGAAGACAGGGAAATGGAAAGCACACAAACTGAAGAGCAACAAAGTGAAAATTTAAAAAAGAGGATAAATTAAGGGATGTCTTGGGCAATATCAAGCAAACAAACATTCTCATTATAGAGATCCCAGAAGAGAAGAGAAAGAAAAAGGGACAGACAATTATTTGAAGAAATAATAGTTGCAAATGTCCCTAACCTGAAAAAGGAAACAAACATTCATGTTCAAGAATGACAGAAGATCACAAACAGAATGATACAAGGAGTTCCATACTACAACACACTATAATTAAAATGTCAAAGATTAACAATAAAGAGAAGTTTAAAAGCAGCAAGAAAGAAGAAAATAGTGACAAACAATGGAAACTGCATAAGACTCTCAGCTGATTCTTCAGGAGAAATTTTGCAGGACAGAACGGAGTGTCATGATATATTCAAAATGCTGAAAGGAAAAAAAAAAAAACTACAACCAAGAATACACTACTTGTCAAGGTTATCTTTCAGAATGAAGGGGAGATAAAGGGCTTCCTAGACAAACAAAACTTAAAAAGAAGTTCATCACTACTAACCCAGGCTTACAAGAAATGTTAAAGGGAGGGGGCGCCTGGGTGGCGCAGTTGGTTAAGCGTCCGACTTCAGCCAGGTCACGATCTCGTGATCCGTGAGTTCGAGCCCCGCGTCAGGCTGTGGCCTGATGGCTCGGAGCCTGGAGCCTGTTTCGGATTCTGTGTCTCCCTCTCTCTCTGCCCCTCCCCCGTTCATGCTCTGTCTCTCTCTGTCCCAAAAATAAATAAAAAACGTTGAAAAAAAAATTAAAAAAAAAAAAGGAAATGTTAAAGGGAGTATGAAAAGGCCATAATCCAAAATAATAAAATTATGAATGAAAAGATGTAAAATATGACAATATTTACATAAAAAGAGAAAGGAAGAGTAAAAAAAGAAATTCTTGTAGAACGTGTTCAAATTTAAGTGACTCTCAACTTAATCTAAATTGCTATATATTAGGATGTTGTAAACAAACCTTATGGTAATAATAATAAAAAAAAACTATAATAGATACATGAAAAATAAAAACAAAGTATTCCAATCATAACATTAAAGAGAGCCATCAAACAATGATAGAGCAAGGAAAGAAAAGAACAGAGAACTACAAAATCAACCAGAAAACATTTAACAAAATGGCAATTAGTGCATACCTATCAATAATTACTTAAAATGAAAATCATCTAAATGTTCCAATCAAAAGACATAGGATGAGAGAATGGATACAAATCAAGACCCATCTATATACTGCTTACAACAGCATCATTTCATACCTAAAGACATACATAGACTGAAAGTGAAAGGATAGAAAAAAGTTACCATGAAAATAGAAGTGAAAAAAAGCTGGGGTAGCAATACTTGTAACATATAAAATAGACTTTAAAACAAAGACCATAAAAGATACAAGAATGGCATTGTCTAATGATAAAGGATCAATCCAACAAGAGGACATAGCAGTTGTAAATATCTGTGTACTTAACATTGGAGCATCTAAATTTATAACATAGATATTAACAAACATAAAAGAAAAACTGTCAGTAATAAAATATTAGTAGGGGACTTTAACACTGCACTTACATCAATGGGTAGATCATCCAGAAGGAAAATCATGAAGAAACAGTATTTTTAAATAATACATTGGACCAGATGAACTTAACAGATATATTGAGAATATTCCATCCCAAAACAATAGAATATGCATTCTTTTTAAGCACACATGAAACATTTTCCAGGATAGATCACATGTGCAATTATAAAACAAATATCAATAAATTTAGGAAGATTAAAGTCATATCATTTGTCGTTTCTGACCACAATAGTATGAAACTAGAGGTTAATCACAAGAAAAACCCTGGGGGAAAAAACACAACACATAGAAATTGAACAACTTGCTACTAAGAAACCAATGGGCCAATAAAGATACCAAAGGGGGATTATGAAAATACATGGAGACAAATGAAAATATAAATAATCCAAAATCTTGAAACATAGCAAAAGAAGTTCTAGAGGGAAATTTATAGCAACATAGGTCTACCTCAAGCAAGAAGAATCTCAAACCATCTAATCTTATAATCTAAGAAACAACAAAAAGAACAAGCAAATCCCAAAGTTAGTAGAAGGAAATAAATAATAAATATCAGAGCAGAAATAAATTAGAGATTAAAAAATATATAAATAAATAAATAAGATCAATGAAACCAAGAACTGGTTCTGTGAAAAAAACAAACCTGATAAATCTATAGCCAGACTCATCAAGCAAAAAGAGAGAGGATTCAAATCAATAAAAGCAAAAGTGAAAGAAGTACAACTGACAGCACAGAAATGCAAAGAATTATAAGGACTATTGCAAGAAATTATAATAATATAATATATAATATAATATTATATAATAATAATAATAATAATAATAATAATATAATGACAACAAAGTGGACAACCTAGAAGAAATGGATAAATTCCTAGAAACATACTATATTACAAAACTGAATCTGGAAGAAATAGAAAATTGAAACAGACCCATTACTAGTAATGAAATTGAATTGGTAATCAAAAAACACCCCACTAACAAAAGTCTAGGACCAGATGGATTCACCAAACCAGGTGAAATCTCTAAGCATTTAAAGAAGAGTTAATACATTTTTTTTCAAACTATTCTAAGAAATAGAAGGAAAGTTTCCAAATATATTCTCAAGGCCAGCATTATCGTGATACCAAAACTGGACAAAGACACTACAAGAAAAGACTACAGGCCAATAACCCTGCTGAACATAGATGCAAAAATCCTCAACAAAATATTAGCAAACTATATCAATAATACATTGAAAGATGATTCACTGTGATCAAATGAGTTTTATTCCAGGGATGGATGCAAGGATGGTTGAGTAGTCACAAATCAATCAATGTGATATACGATGTTAATAAACAGAGGATAAAAAAAATATACATGTGATCAGACACCTGCGTGGCTCAGTCAGTTAAGTGTCAAGCTCTTGATTTAAGCTCAGGTCTTGATCTCACTGTTCATGAGATCAAGCCCCATGTTAGGCTCTGCACTGACAGTGCAGAACCTGCTTGGGATTCTCCCCCCATTCTCTCTCTCTCTCTCTCTCTCTCTCTCTCTCTCTCTCTCCCTCCCTCCCTCCCCTGCTCATACTCTCTATCTCTCTTAAATCAATAAACATTAAAAAAAAATTGTGATCATCTCAATGATGCAGGGAAAGCATTTGACAAAATGCAACATCCATTCATGGTAAAAATTCTCCACATTGTGGATGGAGAGGGAACATACCTCAGCCTAATAAGGACCATCTATGAAAAACCCACAGGTAACATCATACTCAATAGTGAATACCTGAGAGGTTTCCTTTAAGATCAGGAACAAGACAAGGATGTCCACCTTCACCACTTCTATTCAAACTAGTAGTAGAAATCCTAGGTGTAGCAATCATACAAGAAATCACCAGATTACTAAGGAAGTAGTTATACTGTTACTATTTGCAGATAACATGATAACATACATGGGACACCCCAAATACTCTACCAAAAACTCTTAGAAATAATAAAGGATTTCAGTAAAGTTACATGATACCAACTTAATACGCAGAAATATGCTGCATTTCTATAAACTAATAACAAAGTAGCAGAAAGAGAAGTTAAGACAAATAATCCATTTACAATTACACCAAAAAAGAACAAGATACCTATGAATAAACTCAATCCAGGATGTGGTAAATCTATACTCTACAAACTATAAGACACTGATGAGAAAAGTTGAAGATGACACAAACAATTAGGAGAATATTATAAAAAAATGTTCATATTACCAAAGCAATCTACAGATTCAGTGCAATCCCTAACAAAATACCAAGAGCATTTTCCACAGAATTAGAACAATAATACTAAAATTTGTACAGATCACAAAAGACCTGGAGAGCCAATCTTGAGAAAGAACAAAACTGGAGGGATCAAAATCCCAGATTTCAAGACATACTACAAAGCTGTGTCAATCAAAACAGTATTACACTAGAACAAAAAATAGAAATGTAGATCAATGGAACAGAATAGAGAGCCCAGATATAAACCTACAGATTTATGGTCAATTAGTTCACAGCAAGGCAGGCAAGAATATACAATGGGGAAAAATAATCTCTTCAATAAATGGCGCTAGAATAAATGGTCAGTTATATGCAAAAAAAAAGAAAGAAAGAAAGAAAGAAAGAAAGAAAGAAAGAAAGAAAGAAAGAAACTGAATCACTGTCTTACACCTACATACACAAAAATAAACTCAAAATGGATTAAAGATGCAAATGTGAGACCTGAAATTATATTTTCTGGATATGGTTCCTCTGGCCAGAGAAACAAAAACAAGAACAAAGTATTGTCACTACACCAGAATAAAAAGGTTTTGCACAGCAAAATGAACAGGTAAGCTACTGATTGGGATAAGATATTTGCATGTGATATATCTAATAAGGGATTAACATCCAAAAAGGAACTCATAAAACCCAACCCCAAAACAAAACAAAACAATTAATAAACAGGCAGAAGCCCTGAATCAGCATTTTTCCAAGAAGACATCCAGATAGCCCACGGATACATGAAAAAATGCTCAACATCCCTAATCACCAAGGATATACAAATCAAAACCACAATGAGATATTTCACTCCTGTCAGAATGGCTAGAATCAAAAAGACATGAAATAACAAGTGTTGGCAAGGATGTGGAGACAAAAGAACCCTCGTGCACTATTGGAAATGTAAATGATATAGCTACTATAGAAAACAGTATGGAAGTTTCTCAAAAAATTAAAAATAGAAATATCATATGATCTACTAAATTTTCTTCTGAGTACTTACTCATAAAAATGAAAACACTATTGGAAAATACACATGTGCCCCTAAGTTTATTACAGTATTAATTACAATAGCCAAGACATGTAAGCAACTCAAGTATCTATCAATAGATGAATGAATAAGAACAATGTGATACACGCATGCGCACACACACACACACACACACACACACACATTCACACAATGGAGTATTAATCAGCCAAAAATGAGAGTAAGCTCTTGCCATTTGTAACAACATGGATAGACTCAGATGGCATCATTGTAAGTAAAATAATCGACAGAGAAAGACAAATTCCATATTATTCCATTTATATGTGGAATCTAAAAAACAAAACCAAACACGCAGCCAATGGAATCAGACCCATAAATGCAGAGAGCAAATTGATGGCTGCCAGAGGCATAGCATAGGGGAATGGAAAAATGAGACAAGGAGAGTTGGAGATAAAGGCTTCCATTTATGGAATGAGTAAGTCCTAAGGATAAAAGGTACAGCATAGGTCATTATTCAATAGTATTATAATAGTGTTGTATGTTGACAGATGGTAGCTACTCTCATGGTAAGCATAGAATAATGTATAGTCTTGCTGAATCATTATGTTGTACATTTGAAACTAATATAGCATTGTGTATCAACCCTACCTCAATTAGAAAATCCCACAATACTATTCAAAATGTCATTCTAAAAATGAAATTCTTGGGGCGCCTGGGTGGCTCAGTCGGTTAAGCGTCCGACTTCGGCTCAGGTCACGATCTCACAGTATGTGAGTTCGAGCCCTGCGTCGGGCTCCGTGCTGACTGCTCAGAGCCTGGAGCCTGTTTCAGATTCTGTGTCTCCCTCTCTCCCTGCCCCTCCCCCGTTCATGCTCTGTCTCTCTCTGTCTCAAAAATAAATAAATGTTAAAAAAAATATTAAAAATGAAATTCTTACTATAAACGTAAAAGAAACATATGTGCAAAACCTATAGGAGAAAAATTCCCAAGACTGATGAAAAGAATAAAAAATATATTGAGAAATATTACACATTAATGGATAGGAAGACAATATTGCCAAGATTTCAATACTTCCCAAATTGATGTATAGATTCAATGTAACTTCAATCAAAATTCCAGCCAATTATTTTATTAGTATTGACAAACTAATTACAAATTCTATAGGGAGGCCAAGAGACCCATAAATAGCTAACACAATATAAAATAGAGCAAAGTGGGGGGACTAAAACTGCCCAAATTCAAGACTTAGTGTAACACTACTACAGTCATCAAAACAGTGTGTTATTGGCAAAAGAATAGACAAATAGATAAATGGAATAATACAGACAGGCAAGAAACAGACTGACATAAATGTAGTTAATGGATCTTTGACCAAGGAGCATAGGCAATACAATAAAACAAAAATAGTCTCTTCAACAAATGGTGCTGGGACAACTAGACATGCATGTGCAAAAAAATCAGTCTGAACACAGAAATTATATCCTTCACCAAAACAATTCAAAATGGATCCCAGATTTAAATTTAAAATGTAAAACTATAAAATTCCTAGAAGATAACAAAGAGGAAATAATTCCAGATTGATAACGTTTGGTGTTGCCTTTTTAGATACAACACCAAAGGCAAGATCTGTGAAAGAAAGAATTGATAAGATTCCATTAAGTGATAGATTCCATTAAGGTGAAAAGTCTCTGCTCTGAAAAAGCACTGTGAAAGAAATAAAAAGAAAAGCCACAGACTGGAAATATATAGTTACAAAAGACATCTGATAAAGGACTATTATTCAAAATACATGAAGAATAAGAAAACAATTTAAAAAAATGTGCCAAATAACTGAAAGGACATCTAGCCAAAGAAGATAATATAAATGACAAACAAATAAAAAGATAGTCTACTACGTGTAATATACGGGAAAAAAAATTAAAACAAATATCACTACACACCTATTAGATTAGCCAAAATCCAAAACATGAACAATGCGAAAGACAGGTGAGGATATGGAACGACAGGAATTCTCACTCCTTGCTGGTGGGAACGCAAAATGTATAGACACTTTGAAAAGCTGTTTGGCAGTTTCTCACAAAAATCAACATATGTTCACCATATGATCCAGCAATCACTCCTACTGATATTTACTTAAAATGACTGAAAACTTATTTCCATATAAAAGCCTGGGCATGGGTATTTATAGAAGCTTACTCCATAATCACCAATACTTGTTAGCAACCAAGATGTCTTTCTGTATATGAACCAATAAATAAACGGTGGTGTATCCAGATAATGGAATATTATTCAGTGCTAAAAAGAAATGACCTATGAAGTCATGAAAACAATGGAAGAAACTTAAATGTATATTACTACGTGAAAAAGCTAATCTGAGAAAGCTGCATACTGCATGTATGATGCTGACTCCACAACATTCTGAAAAATGCAAAACAGTCAGCACAGTAAAAACGTCAGCGTTTGCCAGAGGTTAGCGTGGAGAAAAGGATGAATAAGTGAAACACAGAAGATTTTTAGAATGGTGAAAACACTCTAAATGACACTGTAATGATGGATACATGCCATTATACATTTGTCCCAGCCTTTTGAATTACAACACCAAGAGTCAACCTTAAGGTAAACTATGGATGTTGGGCAATTATGATGTCTCAATGTAGTTTATCCTTGATAAAAAGAATATACCGTTCTACTGAGTGATTTGATAATGAAGGAGGGTGTGCATGTGTGGGCGCAGAGGCCATATGGCATATCTCTGTCCCTTAATCTCAATTTTATAATAAGACTCTAACTGTGTTAAAACAACAAAGTCATTAAAAAAGGATCAGGGTTTCCAGAGGTAAGCAGACAGTGAGAGATGAATAAGCAGAGGGCAGAATTTTTAGGGCAGTGAAACTACTCTGTACGATACTGTAATGGTGAATACATATCACTATACATTTTAAGAGCCATATAATATACAATACCAAGTGTGCACTCTAACATAAAGTAAGGAGTTTGGATGTTAATATTGTATCAATGTAGGTTCAACAATTCTAACAAATATACCACTCCAATGCGGGATATTAACAGTGAGGAGGCTTTTCATATGTTGGAATTGGGAGTATATGAAAAATCTATATGCCTTTGATTCAATTTTGCTGTAAACTTGAAATTGCTTTCAAAATAAATCTATTTTTAAATTTTGATACTAAGTATAATGTGTTTTTTTTGTGTGTGTGTGGTGAGTTTTTCTAGTGAATTGTCAAACCTGCACAGGTAGTGGGAATTCCTGAATTTATATAGACTGATGGTTATATGTGAGAGGGCGTGAGGACATGCAAACTTTCAGCTGGTGTCTGAAGTCTGCCTTGAGAGGGGAGTGTACCCCTAACCTGCGAAGTTTAACCTAACCCCAAGTAGTTTATTTCAAAAGTAATTGAAGATTGAAACAAGATAAAATAGGAGGTGATGGGAACTGAGCATAAGCCTCAAATAACTTCTTGAAGTTTGTCTTTATTTCAGATTCTCCTGAAATTCTATCCATTACTGACCTTTTTTTTCAGAGGATCATTATGATTTTCTGACATCGACGTGCTGAGAATTTTATTCTCCACAATTTTTAAGATCCCCAATGAACAATTTACCTTCATTTTTAGTTTAAAAAAAGGAAAATAAAAAGTGCTAAGAAATAGAACATATATTACTTAAATTGGTTTTCAAAAATAATGTGATTATATCTTCCAGTATAGGTCCCTCTAAAGATTAAGTAAATTTCACATGCTCTTACATCTTTATAAAGGGCCTGAGAATTCAACTTGCTTTCTCCTTTAATAGCTAAGTGTTTGTTTCTGATCCATAAATCATTCAGTGTAGTTCAGTAGCACATTCAATTCAGAAGGAAAAAAAATTCCAATTTATTATATTGGTGTATCATATTGTAACTTCTATATGTAAAAACTAAACTAAAACAAATTTACATTATAAATCATTAAGAACGGTAAAATTAAAACAAATCTGAAAATTATTTTTTAAACTTTTTAATGTTTATTTATTTTTGAGGAAGAGAGAGAGACAGAATGTGGGAGGTGGGTGCAGAGAGAGAGGGAGACACGGAATCCGAAGCAGGCTCCAGGCTCTGAGCTGACAGCACAGAGCCCGATGTGGGGCTCAAACCCACAAACAGTCAGATCATGACCGGAGCTGAAGTTGGACACTTAACTGACTGAGCCACCCAGGCGCCCCTATTTTGGTTTTTTTTTTTTAATGTTTATTTTTGAGACAGAGACAGAACACGAGTGGTGGGGGGTGCGGGCAGAGACAAGGGGAGACACAGAATCTGAAGCAGGCTGTAGGCTCTGAGCTGTCAGCACACAGCCAGACGCGGGGCTCCCACTCATGAACCTTGAGATCATGGCCTAACCTGAATTCAGATGCTTAACCAACTGACCCACCCAGGTGCCCTCAAATCTGCAAGTTAAAGGAAAAATATAAATAAAGAAATTTTAAGTCTACAAAACTAATTTGGTAACACAATTGACTTCATGCCTTGACACATTTTTCATTCCTTCAGCAAAGTTTGTTTCAGAACTTGTGTGCTCCCTAGGGATACAACAGTGAGCACAAACAGCCATGATCTCCGACTTCTTCGAGCTTACATTTCAGTGGGATGAAACAGTCATCAATAATCTCAATAATTATCTAATTATAAACTTTGATAAATACTATGAAGTGAATATACGTCGTTTCATAACAACTTACAATAGGAACTTGAGTTTGAGGAACTGGAGGCTGCAATAAGGCAACAGATTTGCTGTAAGAACTAAAAGATGAATCAAGTACATTATCTATACAGAATTTAGGTAGATTGCCATGATGTGAAGTTCATGTCACCTTTGTGGACCATAAAGATGGTTTCCACGTCCTGTGCATGGGGAGAGATTTGTGACTCAGTGGGAATGAAGCTGAAGGAAAAGTCTAAGACTTCGATCATAAGGGCATGAGAGGCCATCTTAAGTTTTATGGTGTTTATCTCTAGAGCACTGAGAAGCTATTCAAGGTTCTTTTCCATGGGATCATGTAAAGAGTTTTCTACTTTGTAAAAGTCACCGTTTCTGGAATGTGGATACAAGTCTGTGGGTCCAAAAGTGAATGGATGTAGAAATGCCAAGAGGTCCTTACAGTTGACCAGCAGGAGGAGAGAGGCACGCTGCCAGCACGATGTTGATGCTGATAGGAAACATGGAAAGCAACAGATGAGAGGTACTTCAGAAGCGAAATAGACAGTCTTGGTCATGATTGGTTCACTGTTTCTGAGGGGCAATTCGCCAAAACAATGCAAAAATGGAACTAACTGCTTTGGAATGACATAGTTTGAGTTCAGCTTTCCCATCATTAATCTATGGTGTGAATGCCTAATTCTCTCACATTTTTCTTTATTCATTCTTTAAAAATGTTTATTTATTTTTGAGAGGGGGAGAGAGAGCACAAGTGGAGGAGGGGAAAAGAGTGTGGGGGGAGGAGAGAGAGAGAGAGAGACAGAGAGAGAGAGAGAGAGAGAGAGAGAGAGAGAGAGAGAGAGAGAAAATCCCAAGCAGGCTCCACACTCTCAGCACAGAGCCCAATGCGGGGATTGATCTCAGGAACCAGGAGATCTTGACCTGAGCCAAAATCAAGAGTCTGATGTTTAACTGACTGAGCCACCCAGGAGCCCCTCATTATTCAATTTAGTGAAAAAATGGTTGATTGTATTTTTTTTTCTTTCCTTAATATAAAGTCATCATTCATCTAACATTTCCCCCCCACACCTTCTCCAGTAATCTGAATATATTAGCACAATTAGGCTTCACTATAAACCAGAAGCACAAAGGCATATTTGAATTATTATAATCATGTGACACTATTTTAAGGGTTCTAATTATAACAAAAACACCAACAAAACTCATAGATCATGCCTGAATAGCTGTTTGAGAAATACTGTCTTGTAGTGATTTCTTACTTTTGATCCAAGTCTATTTGCTGAATGAGAGATTTGTCATTTCACTGATAAAGTCACCTAGAAAATTTTTGTTATTTTGTTTTCTACTAAACACTCAAGAACAAAGGTGGCAAACGTGGATGTTACAAAGCTTAAGAAATCCAGTGGAAACAATCTGTTTTATAGTCTCAGGATACTTTGGGGATGGCAAATTAGGACCTTCTTAGTCTTCTGCTGTTATTTTTATGTCTTTAATTTTTTTAATGTTTATTTATTTTTGAGAAAGAGAGAGAGAGAGCGCATGAGTGGGGGGAAGGGCCGAGAGTGAGGGAGACACAGAATCTGAAGCAGGCTCCAGGCTCTGAGATGTCAGCACAGAGCTTGATGCGGGGTTTAAACCCACGAACTGCGAGATTATAACCTGAGCCCAGTCGTTCGCTTAACTGACTGAGCCAGCTGGGTGCCCCAGTTATTTTTATTTCTAGGAAACAAGGCTTCCATATATCTTCCCTTCTCAAACCGTCTCCCTTCAAAGGGAAGACCAAGGGAGCTTATTTCCCCCAAAGTCTCTTCTGCTTAACCTGAAGGTGTTACTACAAAAGATATATTAAATAAATAGACTTAAAAAATTACTTATTAGGATTAAATGAAAATGAAATTAAATTACATAAGTGATTTATTTCATAAAATAACCTATTTTTTATTTTCTTATATATTCTCTTGACTCGGGTTATGAAATAAAATAGTTAAAAAGAGTGATTTCCATTTTTTAAATGCTGCCCTTAAGTCATGGATCTTTTTCATTTCTTAATTCTAAGAAATAGATTTCATTAAGGATTTTTTTCAGTGCTTTTTATTTTGAGAGAGAGAGAGCACAAACACACATGCAAGCAGGGGAGAGGCAGAGGGTGAGGGAGGGAGAAAATCCCAAACAGGCTCAGCTCTGCCGGCATAGAGCCAGACATGGTGGGGGGGGGGGGGGCGCGGGGGTGGATCTCCATCCCACCAATGGGAGATCATGACCTGATCCAGAATCAAGAGTTTGAGACTTAACCAACTGAGCCACTGAGGCGCCTCAGAAATAGACTTTTTAATAAACTAAATGTAAGGTTAAAATATATAGGAAATTAAATTGCATCCACGTTTGTTTGTTTGTTTGTTTGTAGAAGGTTTATACACGTCTTTCTTTCAAACTCTGGATTATGAAATAAAATCAGTGGATTTGTATACTCCACCTTTGAGCCCTATTATTTTTTTTTTTCATTTCTTGTTCTGAGGAATAAAATATGCATCTCCAAACTCTATGAAAGGCTACATATTTTTAGGAAGCTCTTTTAGCTATTTATACTATTCAGTGAATAGCATAAACAAAGCTTTATCAAATTACATACTCTAAAAGTGTATGCATGGAGTGAGGGTTAGAAGGACATCTATTTGAGGGCCAGTTTTTCATTTTTAAACTGGGCCAAACTTAACATATCCTTGAAGAATATCTGTCTCTTTTGAGGATAACATTTTTGAAACATCTCGGATACATTAGAGAAGAAAGGTCTTCTCTTTTATTAAAAATCAATACTACTTACTTCACAAAATATATGTAGCCTGGTTCCATTGAGAGACCTGCTAGTATCCCCCGAAATCATATGACAGAAGTTTAAATCTCTCTGTAGGGTGGGGCAGGGAGCAGGAGATCAACATTACCTGCTAAATCCCATTAGATTCTCAGACAATATACTGACTATGTGCCTTGCAGTGTACCCAATCATGGTGCATGAGGCAGTAAATACCATGGGCTCCTGACCTGGAATTAATTGAAGAGTTTTGAAAAGTTAATGTGATTTACTCTAGTATGATTTAGAAGGGAAAGCGCTCCAAAATCCGTTAAGTATTGACTGCAAAAGCAGTTCCACATTATGGGAGCTGTGCCAGATTGTAGAAGCAGATAAAAAGTCTGGCATCCACTACATTCCCTAACCTGTAATTTCTGACGTTTCAAAAAAAAAAAAAAAAAAAACCAAACTTGGAAACAATTTCAGAAAGCCCATAGGGAGAAAAATACACTATGGGAAAGGCTGACTTAACAGTGAGATTTTGTATATGATATGCTTGGTGCTAAATATAGAAATAGCATCTTTGCAGTAATTAAGGACTTGGGAAACATCTAGCAGATTTCTGTATATTTTAATAATGTAATAAATAAAGGATTAGATATTCATTGTACTGCTCAAGAATTTCTGCAGGAGAAATAGATCAGTATTTAGATCTTTGCAACGCAATGACAATTATGAAGAACACCCATGCCCAGACCAGTGCCTGACAGGGATTTGACCTTTAATTTTGTATTTTACTATTAGTGTTAGGATAAATTGACCATTTCATTAAAGCAGGAATTATCCTGCCTGTATGCTGAAGTGTGCATAACTGAGCCCTTAATGCTATAAAAGCTTTGAGAAATAAATAGCTGTGAAGTGTCAATTTTTCCTTCTTTCAAGTATGGCTTGTAACAGTGAAAATCAACTTCCTTTTGGTTAGTCCATTCATAATCCAATTACAGCTTCAAAGTTGATGTTATGTGTACTAACAAGAAAATTCACAGCGAAGACATCTAATTTTCAAGTTAATAACTTAATATCGAAAGAAAACATTTGAAAATTGACTTTTATTTCCTACGGAATTACTGACATTTCGAAACATTAATGACATACAATATATGGAATTGATTTTGGTGACAGCCATATTGTATGCATCACTTGATAACTTGCTCTGAAGATCTTGTAGTGTCTTGAAGAGGTAAATACTTCTTCTTTTACAAATTGATAAACTGAAAATCTTGACTGAATTTAACTGAAACCAGATCATGGTTCAATTTAATCACCATGTGGCCCTACTCTGTTCGGTCATTCAGACTTCTCCATTTCCCAATGTTTTCTTGCTACGGTGTATGATAATTTATTAAGGGGGTTTATTTCTGAAAAAGACAAACCCTGACACTCCCTTCTGCTGATCTCAATGCTTTTGGAAACCTTAGCCCTGTAACTAAATTAGAATGTCAAAATGTGCTGATGACCTCTGTATCGAAGAGAACTTTACAGAAGTTAATGGGAATGGGCTATTTAGACTGTAATTATCTTAACTCAAGCATGTGCTATAGCCAGCAATAATGTATAGCAAACATTTTACTACCACAAGGAGTGGAAGGAGATTCACTTAGTTAAGCAGTCAGTGCACAAATATTTGCCCATCCTTATCTTCAATATTGTCTAAAAGAATTTGAAAAATAAAATATAGCAAAATAATAGAAATACACCATTACCATGGATTCAAAGTGCAGAAGGCGAATCGATGACTTTAACACCACACACACACACACACACACACGCACACACACCCCAGATGTAAATTATTCTCTCTTCATTTTTCTCTTTCCCTTTTCCTCAGTTTCATTTGTTTATTGGACTCTACTAACCCTGTATTTACAAAAAATGTTAACTGCAAACATTTATTGTTGAAAATGAATGCTGTTAATAAAATATTCAACACAGCTAGATTTTAATTTCATAACAGAGTATCTAATTTTATACCATAAAAACAGCTAATTGTTCTTAAAGTATGTGTAAGGACTCCAAGGAAAGGAGGGCTTGGGAGATGTGGAAAGGAAAGAATTAAGAAATGACAGAGCAGATAAAGATAGAAAAGAGAGACTCCAAGAAGAAGAAGTTGTGTGGGCACTAAATGTGCTTCAGTAGAGGAGGGAGGTGCAAATGGTTTACATGTGTGTACACACAGGAATTCCACGTAGAAAAACCATGTACATACAGAGAGAGCTGGTTGCAGGAAACGTATAGCTCTCTTTGGCAACCTCACATTTCTCCACTCCTCAAAACCTGATAATTATTAACCTGCTTCATATCTGATTCCATCTGATCAAGTACAATGCGGATTGGCTCCCTGCCTCTGGCTGTTTTTCTTGAATCAGATCAACATCCAAACTTACCAAGAAACTCCCAGATTACATCTAGAATCCTGATATTATTATTATTTTCAATGTTTATGTATATTTGAGAGAGAGAGAGAGAGACTGAGTGCGAGTGGGGGAGGGTCAGAGAGAGAAGGAGACACAGACCCCGAGGCAGACTCCAGGCTCTGAGCTGTCAGCACAGAGCCCAATGTGAGTCTCGAACCCACGAACCCTGAGATCATGACCTGAGCCAAAGTCCCATGCTTGACCCGCTGAGCCAACCAGGTGCTTCCTGATGGTATTATTAACAGCATTCTCTTTTACTCTCACCCGTGGTCAGAAGTGGACAATAAATTATATGGTCATTTAAATATATTGTGTAAATAAGTGAAGACCAATCAAACAAGCAGAGACAGAAACGATTCAGAGTTTGCTATAACAAGGGAGTCAGGCTCTGCCATTTGCATTTTGGGAGAGACGCAAAACCAGGCAGGTTAGTTGAAAAGCTTTACAGTGGAAAACAGGAGGGTTTCAGTAATGCTCTGACGGGAGGTTGCTCACATGGGAAAGCTGGAGGTACGTTAATCAGAAGCAGACATCTTATGTTGTAGGGTAGGGGAGCAAATTTCCCTTTCTCCGACTGGCCCTAAAATGGAAGGAGGGTGAAAAATTAGGGGAGATAGTAATTATGAACTGAGTCCCGACCATTTTTAGCCTATAAATGCAAAAACTGTTTACTGCACATTGTGGGTTAGAGTTCTATTTGCATATCCAGTTGGCCATTGTCAGTTTGTTTCTCTGGTCTCTCTGTAGCTGCTCAGATTGGGGCTTGTTTTCTCAAACAATCATTTATGCTTTGCCTTTTAGTAGGATGCTGACATACAATGGAAATGGGAAAGAATAACTATGCTGTAACTGCTTGTATCTAAGTTGCATCAAGTAAGATAGAATTACTGAGGGACAAACATGACCATGTTCATAAATCGCTCATCTAGATTTATGGTTAAACATCAAAGTTGCAATAAAACTCTTTTAGAAGTCTAATACTAACACGGTAACTAACACAGGTTATTTTCTTGAACCTCAGTTTCCACATTTATGAGAAAAGTATTTGAAACACAGGATACCTGAGCCCCTGTCCAGCTCTCACATGCTATGCTTCTGTGAAATGTCTTGGTCAGCACAAAATGGCAAAGTTTCAGACACTTTGGAATTTTGTGGAGGCCATTTAATTCAGAATTCCAATTCAATGATCGCTTTACCATTCAGTTCTCTATTTGCTTTTTGAGTGATAGGCTCCATCTGAATGAGCCCGCCCCATTCAACAATATCCAAGGACTGTATTTTTTTAAAAAAATAATTACTTAATTGTTTCTAATTAATCTATGTTCTATCTTGCCTCTCTCCCTACACAGAAGTGCCTAAAATACTTATTTTTTTTTCTTAAATTGGTCCTAAATTTAAATATGACATGAGGAAGGGTAATTAATCATAAAAACATAAAAGCTTTAAAAAGCTATTTAGGGAAAAGAAGAAAGCTAACTTCAGTTCACAGCTAATCAGTTCTCCTTATTAAATATTCAGAATTCCACTCTGTATCGATGGTACAAAAACTCAATTTAAAAAACACTGAATGCTGGGACCACTGTTAAAGCCCCTCAGGGAAATCCAAACACTTCCTCCATAGAGAAAAACCAGATTAGTGAATTGCTAAAAGTATCAATATGAAAAATAAATAGCATAATGCTTGCTTATCTCTTAATTATATACGTAAGGAAAAAGTATGAGAATAGGCTAATGCAGAAAACTAAAGAAAAACAGTAAGGTAGAATAGACGTAATCGAGGGAAGAAAGGAGAGTATTAAAAATTTGCCTTTTTGTGTTATACATTGTCAGAAAATAAATGTTCTCAGTTTTAAAGTTCATTTTATTCATCAATGGTGAAACTCTCTAAAGGGTGACCTGCACTATATGTGAAAAGATTTTCTGATTTTTCTGAGACAACATTAATTTGAAAGATTCACTTTTAAATGTAAAAGATTCACTTACAAAATATATAAAAATTGGGGCACCTGGGTGGCTTAGTCGGTTGAGCATCTGACTTTGGCTCAGGTCATGATCTCACAGTTTGTGAGTTCAAGCCCAGCGTTGGGCTCCGTGCTGACAGCACGGAGCCTGGAACTTGCTTTAGGCTCTCTGTCTGTCTCTCTCTCTCTCTCTCTCTCTCTCTCTCTCTCTGCCCCTCCCTTGCTCATGCTCTGTCTCTCTCTCCAAAATAAATAAACATTAAAAATATAAATAAATAAATAAATAAATAAAGCTTTTAGAACTTCAGGATTTAATCTTGTCATTTTTTTCAACATCATTGTTTAAGTAATTGCATAATAGTCCATTTAAACTTTAAGTTTCCAATTTTATGCTATTATAAAAAAGCAGTCAATATATTTACTTCAATATATGATTCATGAAATCACTTATGCTTATTTCTACATTTTGTATTTTACAAAATAATTAATAAGAGTCTATGGATTTTATGGAGGCTCTTGACTCATATTTTCATGTTAATATTCACAAAATTTGGACCAATTTAGTTTCCAAGCAGGTTTACTAAAAAAAAAAAAAAAAAAAAAAAAAACAACTCACAAAACAATTGCAAACATGGCATATGATCAGTTACAGAGATATTCGACAATTTGGTAGGTGACAGATAATATCCCATTTATTATTTTTTTTAAAGGGTAACTGTTAAAACTCATTTCATTAGTCACTAATATATCTGGAAGGTCCTAAAGATGTTACTTCTTTTTTTTTTTTTTTTTTTTTTTAATTTTTTTTTTTTTTTAACGTTTATTTATTTTTGAGACAGAGAGAGACAAAGCATGAACGGGGGAGGGTCAGAGAGAGGGAGACACAGAATCTGAAACAGGCTCCAGGCTCTGAGCTGTCAGCACAGAGCCCGACGCGGGGCTCGAACTCACGGACCGCGAGATCATGACCTGAGCCGAAGTCGGCCGCTTAACCGACTGAGCCACCCAGGCGCCCCAAGATGTTACTTCTAAAATGCTATACTGAGCTGCATATTATACATTGAGATAAATAAAAACAATTTTATTGTAATGTTCCAAGTGTATAGTAGCATTAATTGTTTGCATTCCAGCAATAATATTACAAACCAGGAATATAATAACACTCAATTATACCATTCAGAAAATGTTTGGGGTTTCTCAATAGGGATTTAATGGTTTCAAATTTGAGCTTGGACTTTAGCTTCCAAGTTCTGTCTCTATTTTTAGATGCTGCCTCTGAGTTCATTGAGAGAGTGTATTTGATTAGTCTTTATATTTACTGTGGTTTCACAATATATAGCATGAACTTGGGTAGACCATTTATCCCATTTGAGTTCTGCTTCCACAGTTCAACAAGGCAGAATAATTATTAGAATTCTCTCATCAAGTTTCTTTATAGCAAATTGACAGATTTTAGAGCACTTTGCAACATTAATGTCCTGGTAGATGCTAAATGACTAATATTTCAGCTACCACTTTCTTGTATGTAAAATTAATGATATTGCAGGATCTAGTGTTAAAATGTAACAGAAAAGCAAACTGGACCTGAAAACAAGATTTTAATTATGTTTCCAATTTTGTCACTTACTCCATGACACCTTACTACAACAAAACTTCAATAAGCTTAAAAGTCTTTCCTCAAAGTGAGTGGTATATCTTTTTTTTTTTAATTGCAATTACAACGGTACAAAAAGAATAACATACTTAGAAATTAACTTAACCAGGGTGTTGACAGATTTGTAAAATGAAAACTACAAAACAATGCTGAAAGAATTTAAAGAAAACAAAAATCAATGGAAAGCCATCCCATGTTCATTGGTCGGAAACTCAGTACTATTGTCAATACTACTCTAAACGATCTACAGATTCATTGTAATCCCTATCAAAATCCCAAGCATGTTTTCTGCAGAAATAGAAAAACCAATTCTAAAATTTATATGGAATCTCAAGGAACCCCAAGTAGTCAAAACCATCTTGAAAAAGAGAACAGTTTTTCAACAACGGTTCTGAGGAAAGTTGAAAATCCACAACAAAAGAATGAAGTTGGATCTTTACCTAACACCATACACAAAATTAATTTAAATGAGCACACACCTGGGATGCCTGGTTGGCTCAGTTGGTTGTGCATTCAACTCTTGATTTCAGTTAGGGTCATGTTCCCAGAGTTGTGGAATCGAGCCAGGCACTAGGCTCCGTGCTGAGCATAGAGCCTGTGTAAGATTCTCCCTTTCTCTCCCCTCTGCCCCCCTCCCCTGGTTGTGTGCTCTCTAAAATAATACATACATATATACATACACACATACATAATCACAGACCTAAATTTAAGAGCTAAAACTATAAAAATCTTAGAAGAAAACAAAGGAAAAACATCATGACCTTGGTCTTGACAATGATTCCTTGGATATGATGCCAAATGCCTAGGCGACAAAAAAGACACATTGGACTCTATCAAAATTAAATCTTTTGTGCATTAAAAGATACTATCAACAGAATGAAAAGGCAAGCCACAAAACAGAAATATTTGTGGGTTGCCTATCTGGATAGGGGTGATATCCCAAATAGAGTAAAACTCAACAATTAAAAAAAATTTAATAAATAACCAAAGATAAATAAACATTTCTTCAAAGACACAAATAGTTAGCAACACAAGAAAAAGTGCTCAACATCATTATTAGGGACATGCGAATTGAAACCACAATGGAAAAAGAAAAACAACACAATGAGATACCACCTTATGCTCATTAGAACAACTATTATTTTCTTTATTATTTATTTGTTTGAGAGAGAGAGAGAGAAAGAGAGAGAGGGGGAGAGAATGCACATGCAGAGAGTGGAAACGCAGAGGGTGAGGGAGGGAGAGAATGAAGCAGGCTTTGTGCCCAGTGTGGAGCCCTACATGGGGCACAGTCTCAGGACCTTGAGATCATGACCTGAGCCAAAATCAAGTAACGGAGCCAGCCAGGTGCCCCACAGAAAAATTACTACTTTAAAAGGTAATAAATAACAAGTGTCAGTGATGATGTAGAGAAATTGGAAAGCTTGTGCACTGGTAGCGGGGATATAAAACAGTGTTGCAGCCGCTCGAAAAAAAACAGTAAATTGTTCCCTCAAAGGCTTAAAAACAGAATGACCATATGATCCAGCAATCTCACTTCTGGGTATATACTTAAACTAACTGAAGCCAGGGACATGAATGGCTATCTTTATACCCATGTTTACAGCAGCATTATCCACAAATGACAAAAGGTGGAAGCAACTGGAGCATACACTGACAGATGTATGTGTAAACAAAATATGGTGCACTCATCAAGTGGAAAATTTTTCAACTTTGAAAAGGAATGCAATCCTGCCACATGGTAGCACACAGATGAACTTTAAAGACATTATGCTAAGTGAAGCAAGCCAGTCAAAAGATAAATACTGTATGATTCCATTTACATGAGGTACCTGGGGTAGTCAAATCCATTGGGAAGGAGAGGAGAATGGTGGTAACCATGAGCTGGGGGGAGGGGGCAAGGGGGATTTGCTTAATGGATACGGTTTGTGTTACACGTGAAAACAAGTCCTGAAGATGGACGGTAGAGATGGTTACCCACCAGGGTGAATATATATTCATGCCAGTGAAACGTACACTTATGAATGATTAAAACTATAAATTTTGTTATTCTTGTTTTACCACAATTGAAACAAAATCAAACAACACAAATCAAATGTTGCAAAAAGAAGCACCTTATAATGGCACAGGGTTCAACCTAGTGTAATACAGGGGGGTCAATGTTTTGAAGCTCCTCAAGTAGTTAGGTAATTAAAATAAAATTAAGAAGAGGAAGAGGTTCATTCCTTTCAAATCATCTCTCTTTTGGCTTTTTATGAAACCAAGTAACTGCTAAATGGCTGAGTCATCAGGACGATTACATATATTTACCACTTTGAAGCTTGCTTATAAGGTTTTCACTCGAAGCATTTATTTGATATTGCCAGCAGTGTGAACAAGTTCACTTTCCGATAAAATTCTCATGTTCCTTGTATTTCAAAAATCTATTAACAAAGTGGAGGAACTCATAGACTTGTAAATACAGGCCATCCAAATTGTCGCACTGGAATTTTATTATTTTCTTATTAAATATAACTGTAGGAGTTACCTGTAAAAGCATTTTTAGATGCATGCTGGAAAAGGAAAATAATCACAAAACTAAATGTGTTGAAATAGTTAGAAAATATTTTAGAATGCATGTGTGTGGATTTATCTCCCTTAAGGTAGGGTTATATAATATAAGATAGGCTATATCATTTTTTTTCCCTTCTTAAAAGTTAAGCTTGGGGTACCTGGGTGGCTCAGTCAGTTAAGCATCTGACTCTTGATTTCAGCTCAGGTCGTGATCTCAGGATGTGTGCATTCAAGCCCCAGGTTGGGCCCTGGGATGACAGTATGGAGTCTGCTTGGTATTCTCTCTCTCTCCCCCTCCCCTGTTTGTTCTCTCTCTCTCTCTCTCTCAAAATTAAATAAACATTTAAAAAGTAAAGCTTATATCTTAATGTTGTAGAAGCAGTTGCTAAGTAGAATGATGTTGGATTTTTAGTTTCCAACATTGGAAACATCAATAAGTAGGTAATGAAAATATTAAAAGAGGTAAATTACTCAACTGTTCAGAAAAATCAAAGAACCAACTTTGGGAGCTACATATTAGGACAAATGCTACAATAATGCCAAATCACCCTTGAATTCACTCCGGACAACCTAAACTCCTAGACACTGAGCTAGTCTTATCTCAGTACTTCTGCTACTATACCCGCTTGCAATTAGGTGTGGCTCCTGCTGCCATGCTTTCTAAGATTGGTTATGTCAATCCCCTGCCGTTCACCTAAATGGTGATTTCAATCATGAGTAGGCATAACTGACAAGAGCCCTCAGAAAATAATAAGTCTTACAAACATGCAAGGCTAGGAGAGTGAAGAACTGTATTAACACCCTTGAACACAGGAGATGTAGAAATGGAGGTTGGATGTGAGGCAGTGAAAAAAAATGAAAAAATGTCAAGCACAGGAGTGAGCACTAAAAAAAATATTCAGAGGGCTATGTCAAAATTAAGGTTCTGTTATTAGCTTGTTGTGTGATACTTAACATCTGACCTAGATGGACTTAATGTTCTCCTTAGCTTGACTGAACTTTGGATAGGCTTCTTCCTGACTTTAGGTCCTTGAGAGTATTTGCTCTAGAAAACTGGTGAGTATAAATTATTTCCCTACCCTTCTGAGATATAAATCTTTTTTTTTAGCCTCTTGCCAGTTTTGTATCCAAGGAACGTCTTTCTCAAGGACATGGGAGCCATTCCTTTGAAATGTAATCATCAAGAAAGTTAGAGCCTCTATCCCCTGCTCTCTGTGAAGGGGTAGGAGCTCAACTTCAATAAGCACTGATTAGCAAACACAGATGGGCTTAGTCACATGACCAAACTCCCCACTGACATCCATCATAATATTGTAGCTCAACCTCTCTTCCTATTGGAAGAGTTTTGATCCCTACTACGATAATCTTGAATAAAATTTTCCTTACCCATTTAATCCCACACAATACAATGTTTCTTTGACACATATAACAAAATATGTATAATTATATCAATAAGTAGATACAGATATAATATCTATGATAAATGTACACACAAACATATACTACATGGCGTATTTACCTATATTCTATTAAGATGTAATTTTCATAAGAGGATAAAATCATTACACATGCAGATATAAAAGGATAAAATCATTATCCTTTATAATATATACCCTTTATAAGAGGATAAAATCATTACACATGCAGATATAAAAGTGAACTGTACTGGGGGACCCGAGTGGCTCGGTCAATTAAAAGTCCAACTCGTGACTTCAGCTCAGGTCGTGATCTCGTGGTCTTCAGACTGAGCCCAGTGTCGGACTCCGCACTGGGCACGGAGCCTGCTTAAGATTCTCTCTCTTTTCCTCTCTCTCTGCCCTTCCCTGCTCTCCTGCTCTCATTCTGTCTCTACAGAAATAAATAAATAAATAAATAAACAAACAAACAAATAGAGGCAAACTGTGTTGAAAAGTCACACATGACATTTACTCTTGGTTGTTTTTTTTTTTTTTTAATTTTTTTTTTTTAACGTTTATTTATTTTTGAGACAGATAGAGACACAGCATGAACGGGGGAGGGGCAGAGAGAGAGGGAGACACAGAATCGGAAGCAGGCTCCAGGCTCTGAGCCATCAGCCCAGAGCCCCACGCGGGGCTCGAACTCACGGACCGCGAGATCGTGACCTGAGCTGAAGTCGGACGCTCAACCGACTGAGCCACCCAGGCGCCCCTACTCTTGGTTTTTAAAGTAGTGGTAAAAGGCTGGAACAACACACATGCTCAACAGCATAGGTGAGGCTAAAGAAATTGTGCTGGAGCTACACAATAATGTCTCTTATAAATGATCAATGTAGCAGATTATGCAATGTATAAAATGACCTCCAAAATATAATCCTAGGTGATAAAAATTAGATTCATATAATGTAAGTAGCTATAAATAAACGAATCTATTATTTCTTTTGCTTCCAGAACAAGTGTCTTTTTCTGTGTGGCACCTGTGTAATTATGCCTTCTAAATATTTCGCATAGCTTTCTCCAAGATTGTGTCTTGACCAACCTCCTGGCAGTGCTGAGGACTTGCTAATTTCTGCTTCTAGCACATATGTTGCCTAGATTTTGTTGTTTCTGTTTTGTGGAATTGAGTAGAACAGAAGAATGGCATATTCCTCTGGGGAAATGGACTCCTGAGTAGAAGCACAAAATGGCATAATGTTTTTTGGGTTTTGCTTTCTGAGGCTTGCAGTGGAGACCCCCTGAAGAACAATCTGAATGGATATTTCAAAGTCCATGAAAAATGTACAAAATATTAAGAGAAATGACATTCAACAAAGGTATGGAGGATGTGTTCCTTACTGGGTGTGTGAGTGCTATGGTGCAGTGCTGTGTGATATCTGTGTCCAATTTTGACCCAAGAGAATGAATGCAGTGCATTTCTAATTAGATTTTTTCCATGGCAGTGATGAATCATAATTTTAATCTTTGATATATGGCATTTTAGTATTCTGACCTTTCAGTAAAGGTACATGCTTGATTAGAAAACATTTGAAACACCCTTGCCATTGGAAGACAGAGTTGTAAATGGTAAAAGCAATGAAATAAGCCCCTGACTCCATATAGACTCTCCAAAGGTCAAGATGAAGCAGCCCATCTATTTAACTGCACAAATATATGAGGCATTCATTGAAGTGCAAGGCAGTTTCATGACAAAGATCATAAAACAGAAGCAATGGCACTATATTGAGTTTATAGTCTATATTAATAAGATAAAACTCCATGTGTTTATAATCTAAATATATGTAATATTCTAGAAACTATAATTGTATAGGTGGTTCTTTGCCATCACATGATAGCAATTATTATTCTAAAATGTTTGATAGATATTTCATTAGACTAATTTAAGGAGACTCCTAATGAATTAAAAAATGTTTCATCAGCAAGACAGGTATTCCAAATAGCTTTTTTAAAAAAAATAACGTTTTATTTTATTTTTGAGACAGAGAGACAGAGACAGAGTATAAGTGGGGAAGGGGCAGAGAGAGGGAGACACAGAATCCCAAGCAGACTCCACTCTGTCAGCACAGAGCCCGACACGGGGCTCGAACCCACTAACCGTGAGATCATGACCTGAGCTGAAGTCCGACACTTAACTGACTGAGTTAGCCAGGAACCCCCTAAATGGCTTCTTAAAAAGAAAAACTTTCCTTATTTGGGTTTGTTGTTGATTTGCTTTTCTGTGAGAATTAATGGAGCGTTTTCTGTTCTCTTGAATTACCAAGATTCCTGACATACTTGCTTGAAGCCACTGTCTATAAAAGCCACCTTCATGGTGTGCTTCTGCACAAATGAGTTTGAAAAAGAAAGCAAAACACTGTTGGCTTAAAAAATATATACTTGAAAGAAAAAAATGGAAATAATGTTATCCATAGACTTTCAGTGTTTTATATTGGGTATTCTCAAATCATACATTGGAACCCCACCAAGATATTTATAGTTACCTGAAAGGAACTTTGTAAATTTCTGAAATATTTTTATTTACTTCAATTTATAAAATGGAAAAAACTAATAGAGTTTTTAAAAAGTATTAGGTATTTCAATAAAACAGAGAGGAGCTATAATTTCCTAAATCCTAGGATTTGTTGTTTGAACTGTTGAAATAAGGGTTTTAAAAATACAGTTTTCCAGGGCACCTCGGTGGCTTAGTGTCCAACTCTTGATCTTGGATCAGGCCATGACCTATCTTTTTGAGATAGAGCCCAATGTAGGGCTCTGTGCTGACAGCACTGAGCCTGCTTGGGATTCTCTCCTTCCATCTTTCTCTCTTTCTCTCTCCTTCTCTCCCTCTCACTCTTTCTCTCTTCCCAAGTAAATAAACTTTAAAAAAATACAGTTTTCCTTACACCAATTTGATATACACAAATGGACCAACATTTCTATTCCTTTTCCCCATTTAATCATACTACTGAACAAAAGTTCTAAAAAATCTTTTGTCATCATTCACAAATATTTTTATATTTGAACTTCAATTACATGACTATTTTTCTGCATATCCTATATATTTCTTATGTAGAGCTAACTTTTCTCAATACTTAATTGTCTTTTTCTGGATTTCATGGAATAGATTAACCTGATCCCATTATTTATGCTTTTGACCTATACGTAGGGCAATGGGATTTATGTGTGATGTTCACTGGTACCTTTTTTTTTTTTTTAACATTTTTAAAATGTTTGTTTATTTTTGGGAGAGAATGAGAGACAAAGCATGAGTGGGGGAGGGCCAGAGAGAGGGAGACACAGAATCTGAAGCAGGCTTCAGGCTGTCAGCACAGAGCCTGACCTGGGCTCGAACTCACCACCGTGAGATCATGACCTGAGCCGAAGACGGATGCTTAACCAACTGAGCCACCCAGGCGCCCCTCATTGGTACTCTTAGAGCAGGATGCTCATTTTGTTACATGAATAAGACATTTGGAACACTTTTTCAGGTCTTATTGCTTTGTCATTCATGAGAACGGAGTATTATAATGTATTGTAGGAATAAATGGGAAAATTAGCAATAATTTACATTATAGTACAGTGACATATCTTCTGTGAAAAAATGTAAATTGTGTATATTTGTGGAATAAAATAAAAAAATCAACATCCATATTATAGGATCTTTAACTGCTTCAAGACACTAATAATACTTTCTCCTGAAACTAAACACGAATGCTGGGGTAATAAAGGAAGACTACTGTGCCCATGTTAGCCATGAGCACACAGAGAAAAAAGAAGAAAAACTAAAAAAGGAATAAATCACTCGCATGGATCTGAAAAGCGATTTGGCAACTGAAGCAATCATTACACAATGGCACTAAGTGCAAAAGGTTCAAAGGCATCATTTTCTCTCAAACTTTCAGATTGCTAAAGTGTAAACATTGCAGCAATAGAAGTCCATACAAGTTAACATAAAGGGGACCCAGAAGGAGAATCTGGGGGAGTAAGGGCATAGGGTGGGTAAAGGGGTCAGTGTTGGAAGTAGATGACTCAGATTTGTTCCCACTTAGAGGAAAAAAAACACAACATACTGTGATTCAGTCTGTAACTATCAAAACAACTGGGGTCGTTTTCGTTTTAGAGAGAGGTCTACATGAGTAAAAATCCTAACCCCCTCCTTGACACTTTACCCATGCTTCAGCATATCATTTAGGAATCAAGTTTGCTTTTTTTAATGAGCCTGACCTTATCATAAAATAAGTCAGCAATTAGCAGAGGGAGTTTAGGCATCCTTAGCAAAGAAGGTTGAGTTATTAACCACTTCATTGAAAGCAAGATTAAAAAGATAGAATTTTTGACAGTATATCAGAAGAGGGAAGGGCTGAGGAGTGAGTGAATGGGACAACCTGGTGTGCGGGCAAGATCCCAGATGTAGAAGGCTGGTTACGCACTGGATATTTGGAAACATGGAATGAATAAATGGAATTATAGTTTTGATTCTCAATACAATGGTTAAAGAATGTCTTTAAGAAGAATGTCATGTAGATGACAACAAAGGCCTAATTATTTCTTAGTGATGTTCTTTCATTTAGGCATATTTAAGTTTATCAGTTGTCTTTTTTAATGTAAGGTTTTATTTTTTTTATATATTTTTTAACGTTTATTTATTTTTGAGACAGAGAGGGACAGAGCATGAACGGGGAGGGGCAGAGAGAGAGGGAGACACAGAATCAGAAGCAGGCTCCAGGCTCTGAGCCATCAGCCCAGATCCCGACGCAGGGCTCGAACTCATGGACCGTGAGATCGTGACCTGAGCTGAAGTCGGATGCTTAACCGACTGAGCCACCCAGGCGCCCCTAAGGTAAGGTTTTCAGTCAGTTCTTTTCTATACTACTATATTTGCTGAACATGTCTCACTGGTTGTCCCCAGAGCACAAGAATAATCCCTACCCCACCCATAATTAATTTGGGTGTCAAGACTGATGATACCACGTATGTACTAATGAGATACAAAAAGATCTCTTACTCCTATATTGAAGTTTTCTGAGGAAAGGAAGCTAGCCACCCAAACTGGTCTGAAATGGCTTGAGTAAAGGCTATGTTTCTGATTGTGGATGGGCAGAGGAGTGGGGTGAACGTTTTGTGGGCTCAGATTTCCGGGAATTAAACATGGTCACCAGGGAAGCAGCAAGCATGCAGTGTTATTTATTTGTCCAAATGAAGGGCAAGAAGGGAAGAGAGAGAAGTGGTCAGCATTCAAATGTCAAACCTTGAGTCCAGCTATCCTTTCCAGATGGATACATGAAAATGAATACAATTTTATTTAGAGACAGAAACATCAGGAATACAAGTCAAGCTATCTTCTACTTCAGTTTTCTGTTTTAATCATGAGACCTAATGGAAACTTTCTTCTATAAAATGATGCCATCTCATGACCTATTTGAACTACACCTATTATCCTTCATAATCACTGTAAATGACAAATGTCTTCTATTCCACAAAACCCTACCTTGGGTTTCCAAATGGAGTTTAATTTCCCCCTCTGTGTTTCCATAGTGACTCATTTATAGTTCTGTAACATTTCCCATTTTGTGTAATTATTTGTTACATGTTGTTGTATTATGTTTTCTTACTCTCTAGAATTTAGAGTAAAAGTCTAAAGCTTAGAAAAAAACTGTTATTAAGGACCTTGAGCTATCGTTCATTTGCTCATCAAGATCTACTCCCTAACTTTCTCCATTCTTCTTCCTACCCCACATAAAACACATTGGATTCTCTTGCCACCCCCCCCCCCCCCCCGTTTACTTTCAGTCAATGAGGGACATTGGAAGATACAAAAAGTATAAGCAAAGGAGGTATGTGGTTAACCTTGGAGTGACTACAACCTCTATACTTACTTTCTTGTCTAGTTTAAGTTTGTTTGTTTATTTAATGAGAGAGAGAGAGAGAGAGACGGAGACAGAGACACAGAGACAGAGATAGAGTTCAGTGTACGGGCAGAGAGATGGGGAGAAAGGATCCCAAGCAGGTTCCATGCTGTCAGCACAGAGGAGCCCAACTTGGGGCTCAAACCCAAGAACCGTGAGATCATGACCTGAGGCAAAATCAAGAGCTGGATATTTAACTGACTGAGTCACTCAGGTGTTCCTGTTCTCTAGTTTCTGATAAATGCTCCCTCCTCTTGTTTCATAAGATTGTCATAGCCTGAGGGTGCTGCCCCATCCTTTATGATTCTCTTCACCCTGTCCATGCCTTTGTCAGTTGTACTATTATTAAACTCTGCTTGAAATATGTTTAATATGCCATTTAGTTGCTGCCAGAAACCTGATTTAAACATATTCCCAGATGATTGAGAAGCCCTGCACAAATCTTCAGGAATTTCCAAGGGATAAAACAGATAGACTTAGAACCTTCATTTTTATCACTCATACAAGTTTTTAAGAGGAGACCGGAGATTCAGAAAGATTCATTGATAAATTTTAAAAGTGCTTTGATAATTCTCCTCTATTCCCTAAACTGTATATAGGGTGTTTATAAGAAGGAAACCCAGGCATTTCAGTCTTGAGTTATAGAATCAGTGGCTGCAGAAATTATTGAACGCCTTCATACAGCTTCTTGAATGCGGTATGGTGTATTTGTTTTCTGTCGTTACTATAACAAACAACCACACTTAGTGGCTTAAAGCAACATACATTTATTATCTAATACTCCTCAAGTTCAGAATTCTGAAATGGGTCTTTATAGGGCTAAAATCAGGGTGCCATTAGAGCTATATTCCCTCTACAGCACTAGAGAGAATTCTGTTCTTTGTTTTTTTCAGCTTTTGGATGCAGCTGCATTCCTTGTCCGCATCACTCCAATCTCTGTCCCCAATGTCACATCTGCTTCTCTTTCTCAGCCCTTCTGTTTCCATTTGCTTTGCCCTTGGTGATTACACGGGGCCAACCTAGATAATCCAGGATAATCTACTCCCATTTGAGATCCTTAAAATAATCACATATGCAAAACCCTTTCTGCCACTTAAGGTAACACATTGACAATACATTGACAAGTATTGACGTAGATATCTTTGGGGGGTCGTTATTCAACCTACCACATGTGGTGACTTTTGGGAATATGTAGACCTTAGAGATCGGGACATGCGTGAGCATAGACTCCAATTCTTGCTTACCAAGTAAGAAGATATGAAGACTAAATGCAAGCTGCAGAAGTTTGCAAACATAAGATGAAGAGACTTGTCATTTGGATAAATTGCACTTTCACCTTTTAGCAGAGCTGGATGTGTGGCATTCTACGGAACAAGTGAGCATCATGGGAATAGACGGCTTGAGTCATTGTTGAGAAACCCAGCCTAGAAGGCTCTTGCCAGGAAGGAGGAACATCAGCAGTAAGAAGTTGTGTGGCATACTACCACAGTATGTGAGGAGAGTGGTGTCAGAAGATCTGTGGAGGAGGACGTGTGCCATGTCAGAGCATTGTGCTGTGTGTCAATGTAGAGAGAAAAAATAAACATAAATGCAGTGAAAATATCATGTGAACATCTGCAACCATAGTGGCAAATATCTCAAGAAATAGTTAAAACAGCACGAGGCAAACAAGTGGGCTTCATCCTCTCTTAGCTATGTATGACCCTAGAATATCAGGGAGGGAAGAAGGGATAAAAAGCAAGCACTGAGCAGTGGACCATGCTTCTCTTTGATATGGATGATTCCTGAACTGCAGGAAAGGACTCAGTTGAGGAAAGGGAAAACTCTTGGCATCTTATGGGAGATTTGGTTGTGATTTTTTCTCTTTTTAATATTAGACTGGATTGGATGTTTTAATGAGTAAACACAAAATGTTTGATAATTATAGAAATCACCCTGATACATGTTTGGGAATATGAACAGAAAAATCCAAGAGGGCACATTTAAAATTAATAAAATATAGACATATTTTATTGCTAGCTTATCACATACAGTTCATTAAAAAAAAAAAAAAGCTATGCAGATTAACATAGCTAATGTTAATTCCCTTTTGTCTACCTTTAGATTCTGAGTTCAAAGAGGAGGGTTTCCTTCTAATCATCTGAGTGTGATCTGGCTGTGCCTCTGTGTATCTCCCCCTTTTATTTATTTAATTCTGTTCTGGAGGAAAGGGGAGTCTTTTATTTTTATTTATTTTTATTTTATTTATTTGTATTTATTTATTTATTTATTCATTTATTTATTTTATTTTTTTTGGAAAGAGGGAGAGAGCACAAGTGGAAGAGAGGGGCAGAGAGATAGAGAAAATCCTAAACAGACTCCATGCTCAGCATGGAGCACAATGTGGGTCTCAATCTCACAGGTGGGAGATCATGACCTAAGCAGAAATCAAGAGCTGGACGCTCCTCTGACTGAGACACCCAAGTCTTTTAAATTAATAATACATTAATTTATGCTCTGATAAATGGTAATTATTATAAAGAGGAAAGCTATTTGTTTGTACATGTTTTTGTTTTTTGTTTTTCTAATGAATGTGAAAGACTTGAAACCTACAAAAGACTGCAAGAATTTCCCTGGACATTCAGGATGGGGTTTAGAAAATTAGTTTTTACGTGGTAACACAACTAGATGGAATAAAGTTAGCAAGAGAAACAATAAAAACAATAACACAAACACATACACCAAGAAGCCCAACAAACAAACAAATGAAAACAACCTTTGAGGCTGGCGAGAAGGTAAAGGAATAAAACTATGGGAAAGAAGGAAAATCAGGAATAACCTTTACAAGTTAACCCAAACAATAGAAAAGAAGGTATCCATTTTATACCAATTTCCAGAAATCCAATGTATTCCTCATCTTCAAATACAGCATAGCAAGTACTGAACAGAAGCTTTCAGACAGTAAGAAAGCTTCCGCCATAAAAATGGTATTTCACAGATTTCTTCATTTTGTTTTCCATGGTTACCCACTATTTAACTTTCTAAAACAGATTGGTTTAGCAGCGTGTTTAACATGAGAAAACCTTTAGAATAAAATTTAGGTTTAACTAAAGCAAAGTTATAAAATCACTGTATCAGGGGCCCCTGGATGGCTCAGCTGGTTAAGCAATACTCTTGATTGATGCTCAGGTAATGAACTTACAGTCATGAAATGGAGCCCTGTGTCACACACAGCATTAAGGTTAGAGCCTGCTTGGGATTCTTTCCCTCCCTCTCTGCCCCTCCCCCACTTGTGCACACTCTCTCACACTCTCCCTCTCTCAAAATAAATAAATAAACATTAAAAAAATCATATCAAAATTCCAAGGAGTAAAACGATTTTTTTTGATCTGTGTGAATATCATATATTAATATATAATTACAAAATAATTTGTATCAGTTATATTTAGTTGGAGTAATAATTTTTTGTTTTTTTCACAACTTTTTATGTTAGTCTGTCTTTTTTTTATATACCATCATGTACAAATCAGTATAACAATAGAAATTAGATATTTAACCCTAATCAGCAACCACAATTTCTCCATACTTATTCCCCCCCCAAAAAAAAAAAGCCAAAAAAAACACAAAAAAATAAGAACAGAAAAATTTAAAAAAAGAAATTAAACAGGAATAGGACAGAGAAATTAAAGAGCATTCAATTATTATTATGCCTGCTTTCTGGTTTTTATGAAAAATAATGTCTATTATAGACCACATACTCTGTAATGCAGTTATCCTTTTGGGTTCATGGAGAGCTACACAAATAGTTTAGGCATTTTTGAAATTAATTTTATCAAATGAATTGTCTGAAGCATAGAAAAAAATCTCGATTTTTATATTTTACCATTAATGTCAGAGTTACAGAAAATGAAATGTGCAATCTGTATATAACCATCGATTCATAAATTAAGTCCATTTCTTGGAGTCTTGATATCACTGGCATGGGCTTTAAAAAAGTTAAGTTACTCCCAATCAGGTCTTCATTATATTGTAGCAAGTATTGTATTGTTGCTTTAGATGTTCTAATTATTGGTTGGATTTGAAAATGTGGCAGAAAAAAAATTTCACAAGAACAGCCCTTATTAGTGGCAAAATCACTTCTTTTAGAGATTTTACAGGTCATGTTATTGGTCAGTCTAGATTCCAATCTCTGTTAGGATTCACAGCATGGATTAATATGTGAATATGGAAGATATTTGTCATTAAAACTATTTGACACATCCATTAATTATTTTCTCCATTGCCTCCAAAATAACGTATAATTCTACATATTTAAAATTAAAAATAGGAAAGAGTCCATAGGAGATTCTTAGGATATCCTAAAAGTAATTTTTTTTTTTTTTGAGAGAGGCCACAAGTGAGCAAGGGGCAGAGAGAGAGAGAGAGAAGGAGAGGTATGGGGTGGGGCAGAGGGAGAATGGGAGAGACGGAGAGAGAGAGAGAGAGAGAGAGAAAATGGCAGTCTCCGTTTTTTTGTTTTGTTTTTTTTTTTTTTTAAATTGTTGTTTGTTTTCTTTTAACCAGAAACGGGGCAGGAGCTCACCTGAAGTGAGGCTCAAGCTCACCCAATGTGGGACTCAAACTCACGAACTGTGAGATCATGACCTGAGTTGAATGAAGTTAGATGCTTAACGACTGAGCTACCCAGGTGCCACATCCGAAAAATATTTTTAAACATCAAAACCCCATCTGTAATCTTAAGTACCAATGGGGAATTAGGGCAGGAAATAAGCATTACTTACTTGAAGCGATCAGTTGTTGAGATAAATTACCTAATTTAGACAAGCCATTTAATTCTGTGGAAGAGATAACTTACCTTGCAAAGGGCCTTTATTTCCAAAGGGAAGAACTCTTTATTCTATCCATAACATGATGCTCACATCTGACAACAATTAAGAGAAATGCCACCACTTAGCCTCTTGAACTGCAACAACCTCAAGAGAGCAAAGAATTAGAGAAAGAAATGTTAAATGATTGAGTGCAAATCAACCATTGTATGAAGCTATTCAGATAAAGTATTTCAAGTCCAGAAATAATGTTTTCAGGGAGCAATACTTTGACTACTTATTATGTAACTCGTAACTTACAGTGCCAATGACCCTGACTTTTGAGATTTTGTGAGCAATTTTAATTTAGAGGTATATTGCCAGCAATCCACACAGTTTTCAGCAAGTCAATTAGAAACAAACAGGAAGTTCCCCTAATAGACTCACAAATTATAGTGTCTCTTCTTGGTACTTTTTGACTTAAGTAACATCTATTATAGGCTAAGCAAGCAACAGCATTGTTTAAATTTTTCTCAGTCCTTTTTTTTTTTTTTTTTTTAACTCTAGAGAACGAATACTGCCAAAGATGTCTCAGAACATGTGTCTGTAATTCCCTTACATGACTCCTGGGTCACTAGGAAACTGTTAACATTTAGTGAACTTTACACAATTAGCTGTGTCCTTTGGGTGTTCAAACACATTTCCTTTATCATTACACTGTGTATGGGAAAAGGAAAATTTACAGTGGAGATGTAGTCTTGCAATCTTCTTCATTACAGTCTCCCAGGGCACTTTACAATCATTAAAAGTTATAATTAGCACTGAAGTACATTCAACTCCTAAAAGGATCATTTTTTAAACTAATAACTTTTTTAACATCTGTATTTTAAAATCTCAAAACAGTTTAAGAGCTCCCGACTTCAAAAGATAATGACTTCCTAAGCATAGAGGAAAGAGCCCAAAATGTTTTTAAATGCTATGTAACATATATCCTGATCCCCTCTAGATGCTGCTCATTAAACACAGTAAACTATTTATTTAATTAAAATAGGGTTTCTTTATTTTAAAAAGTGTCAGGTAAGGAGATAAGTAAAACTATAGCAGTAGTTTATCTAAGGAGGCTCTGGTAAACATTATAAATTTTATTCTATATCTTAAGCATATACTAAAATTTTAAAGCTTTTATGTTAACCTCTTCTATTAGGTTTTTCAGGATTAGCTTTATATGGTAGACGTTCTTGGTTGGAAACTCAAGCTGTATACACAATCGTTTCTCCCTGGCTACCATCCAGATAGGGTTATATATGTGACCCAATTGTAGCCAATATCATTGTCAACAACTCCAAAAGATCCGATATTTTAAACTACCCACAGCCTAACAAATGTGCCTATCACAGTTTCATAGAGGCTGGTAGAAACAAGACTCTTCTGAATCAGAGATAACAAAGTACAGCTCACAACAGCAGTAGCTAAAGTATCATTTTCTTGTCCTAACTCCTTTTCAAGACAAGGATGAAAAATTTGGTCAGCAAATGGTGAGCCCTTTTTAGATTAAGCCTGTTTGGGGATGCCTGGGTGGCTCAGTTGGTTAAGCATCTGACTTCAGCTCAGGTAATGAGCTCATGATTTGTGGGTTTGGGCCCCATGTTGGGTTCTGTGCTGACAGTTTAGAGCCTGGAGCCTGCTTGGGATTCTGTGTCTGCCTCTCTCTCTGCCTCTCCCCTGCTTGCTCTCTCTCTCTCTCTCTCTCTCAAAAATAAATATACATTAAAAAAAGACTGTTTACTGGGGCACCTGGGTGGCTCAGTCGGTTTGAGAATCCCACTCTTGTTTTGGCTCAGGTTATGATCCCAGGGTCATAGAATGGAGCCCTATGTGCTCAGTTCTGGGCATGGAGGCTATTTGGGATTCTCTCTTTCCTTCTCCCTATGCCCCTCCCCCCTCAAAAAAAAAAGGGACTATTTATTACAAAGATAGCAAAAAGCATGAAAAACAAAGGTGCCTGCTCCTGTGTCATTTGTCCCTAAGGACAGCATTGAAACAAACGGGGACAGATGCCATGACAATACAGCCTGAGTGTTGGTAGACCCAGTGCCTAAGGAGCTGATGTCATGCTGCAGCTAAGCAATTTTAGAAACTGAAGGTCTACCCTAAGAAAGGCAGATAGCCTCACAGCTCATCGGAAGCTGGAAAGCTATGAAAAAATGTCTTATGACAGCTTCCCAGGCGAAGTGGGAGGCGAGTGGAAAAAGGACCTGGTAACAAGTCTTCACAAACTTCCCATGATCTCATGTGCCAGAAGATCACAGGGGTATCCTGCCAAGACTGAAATCGCCTTCAGTCAAGTCTTGTCCAAGTGGTCTATGTAGAAATATACAAGGTTGCCAGGGTGCCATGGTGCAGTCATTCCCACAGACCCCAGAACCTCAGTTCCCACAGGCAATAAAGTAAGAGCCAGATGTACCCTGCACTCATAGTGGGTTGCATTACAGAAGAGGGACTCTCTCCTTAGGAAAGCCCAACCTTTTGTAATGACTGCAAGCTAACATGCTTATGTTTTATCTTAGAAGAAGGCATTACTTTGAATTTATTTGCTGGACAGCACACAAACTTGCCCTCTACACTGGAGGGAGATTCTATCTCCAAGGCTGTTCACAGAAATGATTACAGAAACTGAAACACTGTCAGTGCCTTTGCATACATGCAAAAGCATTAGAGACTCGTGGAGAATTGTCTCCAAATAGTCATGGATTAAGAAGTAGCCGGTGGCCTTTCTCAGAGAAACTTCTCAGAAAGATTTTGCTTGTCCGACTAAAACAAAACAAACACAGAGCAGCAGCTCCAATCTTGGCTTCAAAGCCCTTGCACCTATTCTCTCCCTCAAATGGAAATATAATGTCTAATAATATAATGGTCCCTCTATTGCAGGGACCAAGGAGCAATGGGCAAGAAGATTATACACAATAAAGATGGCAGCATGGAAAAATACAGACCTATTTCCACAAAATATTTTTCAACAGTTTAAATGGTCCTGGTCTACCTTCCTTCTGTTGTTGTATGAATTGTGTGTGTGTGTGTGTGTGTGTGTGTGTGTGTGTGTGTGCATGCACGTGTGCACATGTGAACATGAGAAGAGAGAGAGAAGAAAAGCTATTTGCTTAAGTAACTGTGAGCCAACTCTGTTGCTTGGATTTGAAGACGTTCCTAATCAGAACAGCTTGAATTCTGAGGAAAATGATGTCATGATTCCTTGATACTGAATATGATCCCAAATCTTCATCACTGAATGGAGCCAGACTCTTGTTTGATACTATTATTCCTAAATTAATATCTCTGCCCTATGCTTAGTTGTAGGACTTTAGAAAATATACTTAATCCACACTGGGCTATTTCTTCTTCTGTCACATTTGGGATAACATTAGCTAGTTGGCTTGGTGGGAAGATTAAGTTACAATCATTATAAATACATCACTTGAGGCCCATATAGATGCTTAATAAATATCAGTTTCCTTACAGCAAAATGCTCCTGCTAACCTCCTGTGAAGATAATGGGAATTGAAATTTCCTTTATTCAGCTTCTCCTTCAAAAATCTTTTTACTACTTTCTAAGCACATAATGTAAATCAAAAGTTTAACAGGATTTTTTAGATGTATTTTGTCCCTAACTCATGTTCGCTAATAATTTATCTTCATGGATTTTTTTTCACCTGATTTATCATGGAACCAAAGGGAACAGCACTAATTTAGCTGACCTTTATTCTAATAGCAAATACATTTACTTAATTCCTCTAAAAAGCCTCACCGAAAAATTGGGTATTTTAATTTATTCCCAAAGAGGCAATATTTATTTTTTATTTTGTCATCTTTGTTGTTTTACTAACCTTATAACATTATTTTAGGTAAACATGTTTACCTATAGAGGGAAAAACAAGAATGCTTTTGAAAACAAGTGATAATTTGGAGTTTGAGTGGAATAGACTTTTGCAACATTTGTCCATTTTGGATTGAACTTGCAAACGTTTTTTTAAAGAATTTTTGAATCAATGTTCATAAGAGAAACTGGTTTGCAGTTTGCCTTTACTGTAATGTGTATCTGATTTTGTTTAGGGCAGTGGTGGCCTCATGAAAATAATTAGGAAGTGTTTCCTCTCCCCCTAATATCTGGAAAAGATTGTGGGGAAATAATATCATTCTTTCTTAAATGATTGGTACAGATATCTCAAAAATATTAATTACAACTGTAGGTTAACACATTCATGATCAATGTACAGAAGTTGAGAAAAAGAGATAACTACAAGCCAAAGCAGCTGAGCTATAAAAATGTGAGCAGTGACTATAACATCTAATAGCTATAATTATTATAATATTAATCATCACAAGAACTACAATTATTTTAACAATTATAATAGTTCTAAGAAAAGAATGGTATTAATCTGTCACGCTAATCAAAGTGAACTGAGGCATAAAATTTTTCATGAATGACTGATCGGAAATAATATAAATAAGCGGGACTGAGTTCAGTGTTACCCTCATTTGGCCTGGATGTGAGACGTAGCCAAATGGCAACATGGTGCACTAAAGGAATTTGCACCCAGTGATTAAAAGTTATTTGTAAGTACATCCCTAATATGACAACAATCTCATGAAGTAGTGGTACTCAAAGTCTCCAAATATTGCAAATGATAACGTGCTTAACGAAAAAGTTAACAAGTTTGAGTTTCTTTCACTCAGGCAAGATACACTTAAGACACCATGCTGCTACTCCCATAGGACACCATATTGAGTCCCTAGATCAGAGATAGAACTCCCTGGAAAGGTATCAGACGATAGGATTTAGGAACTTTCTGCTAATTTATGATAAGCTTATCCCAGTCACTTAGCATTAATACTAAACTTATCCTAGCATTAGTGATTGGAAGGCTGGATGAATGGATAGATGGATGGATGGAATAATATAAGAAACAGAAGGTTTTCAAGATTGTCAGGAAAGTAGACCTATTTGTCATTTACTGTCATTCTTGAGCATTAAACCCCATCCTCCTTGATCCTCAATCTCAAATTTGATTCCTAGGGAGAAGGCAATACCATTAAAACCAAAAGGCAGATCTCTAAGATGTTGTAAACCTAAGGAGCTGTGGCATTGGGTCTCCTCATATAAATGAGGTTAGAACTCAGGTTGGGTAGAGGCATTTCTTCACTTCATCGGAATTGGTAGACCCTGGCAGTACTGGCATGGGGTCTCGGACATTAATGCTTCTGGTTCTAGAAATTTGAGCAAAGTCAATCATATTCAGTTATGCAGTATATTAATGTGAGACAAATCAGATGCCTGTTAATGGTGAAATCACTGTTAGCAGTAGTAGTAGCAGCCCTGAAAGTTGACTTCATTGAGAGTTGCAAAATGTATACATTGCTTTTAAAATACATGAAGAATTTAACTTCTATAACTTCTTTGAGATTCTGTAAGAGTTTCTACCCCATTCGTTGGTAGCAGGGGTAAGGAAAAATTGTGAAGACACAGAAATGGGCAAGAATAATTACTGCCCCATTGAGTGTACCTTCCAAGGTTATCTTTGTCTTTCATGGACTTAGCCATTTAAATCTTTGAAAGTTGTATAAATAATGAAAAATGAAATATTTCTTGTCCATAAAAATACAAGTCATGCCTGGTGAAGACACACAAAAATTGCCCTGCAGATATTGAACAATGTTTCATAAATTCTTTGTCAGGTGGCCACTTAGCTCAGCTGGTTAGAGTCTGGTGCTGATATATTCATTTCATCCTTCCTAACAGCCACTTACATGAGTGTTTTTAAAATTCTCCTTTGAACTGCTTATAACACCTACTGGTTACCTCATTAATTAATGGCTTAATAAAATCCTTGAGACATGAGGGAAATTTTTTTTTTTACCCTGCCAGTAAATAATTTAGACATTGCACTTTTTTATGATGTTGTTAAATAATTATTTGAGTTCTTTAATAGATCCATCCATTTATCTATTTTTCCTCACATGACTTTTGGTAGTTTGTATCTCTTAAGAAGTTAATCTACTTCAGGGGCACCTGGGTGGCTCAGTCAGTTGAACTTTCAATGCTTGAGCATCTGACTCTCAATTTCTGCTGAGGTCATGATCTATGGTATGTGAAACCAAGCCCCACTCAGGCTGCATGGACAGCTCAGAGCGTGCTTTGGATTCTCTCTCTCCCACTCTCTGCCCTTCTCCAGCTTGCTTTCTCTCTCCAAAAATAAATAAATAAACTTTTTTAAAAATAAAGAAGTTGATCTACTTCATTCAAGTTATCAAATTTAAGGGCATAGATTTACTCATACTATTCTTTGTTATTTTTTTAATGTTTTATTTATTTTTGAGAGAGAGACAGACAGTATGTGAGTGGGAAAGGAGCAGAGAGAGAGGAAGATACAAAATCTGAAGCAGGCTCCAGGCTCTGAGCTGTCAGCACAGAGCCTGATGTGGGGCTCAAACCTACGAACTAGATCATAACCTGAGGTGAAGTCAGACTCTTAACCAACTGAGCCACACAGGCAACCCCTGTGTTATCTTTTAATGTCCACAACTCAGTGTCTCTATTTTTTCTTAATTATCCTAGCTAGATGTATATCAACACTATTGATCCTGTCAAAGTGTTTTGTTTTACTTTTCTCTGTTGTTTTCCTGTTTTCAATTTTATTGATTTCTGCTCTTTTTTCCCCTTTTGCTTGCTTTCAGTTTTAATTGCTCTTCTTTTATCAGTTACCTAAAATGCAAAGTTTGGTTATTGAGTTTTTCATTCCTTACACATATATTCAATGTTATGTGTCCCTCTAAACACAGTTATCACTATGACTTACAAATTTTGATCAGTTCCATTTTTATGTTCATTTACTTCAAACTTTTTAATTTCTCTTGAGACATTCTTTGACCCAAGATTATTTAGAAGTACAACTTCATTCCTCCCAGCTTACCACTGTTTTACTTTCCTTCCTTTTAAAACAAAAATCCTTGAAAAAGTCATTTCTCTTTGTTTCTCCCAAGAATGTTGAATTCTCATTCTTTCCAAAGTCAGTTAAAGTGACCAAGATTTGTTACATTATGTTTTGGATTGTCCCTATTTATAGATGGTATAATCGTTATATAGAAAACCCTTAAGACCACACACACACGCCCGCGCGCGCGCGCGCGCGCGCGCGCACACACACACACTCTCTCTCTTAAAATAAATGGATTCAGTACAATGGCAGGATACAAAATCATCAACTAACAAAAATCAGTTATGTTTTTATAAACTAACATGAAATTATCTGAAAAGGAAGCTAGGGAAACAATCCCATTCAGAGTAGTATCAAAAACAATAAAGTACTTACAAACAAATTTAACGAATGAGGTGGAAGACTTGTACACTGAAATCTATAAAGCACCAATGAAAAAAATTTTAAAAACACAAACAATGAAAAAAATCACACTTTCATGGATTGGAATACTTCATATTGTTAAGATGTCCACACTGCCCAGAGTGATTAAACATTCAATAAAATCTCTACCAAAATCCCAATGACATTTTTTTTTACAAAAACAAAGAAAAAAAGCAATTCTCGAATTTATACAGATTCAGAACCCTAATAGGGAAATCAATCTTGAGAGAGGAAAACAAAGCTGGAGGCATCACATTTCTTGATTTCAAAATATATTACGAAGCTATAGTGCATAGTAGCATAATGACAGATCTATAGAAGAAGAGGACAGAATAGAGAACAATAATAAATACTCATATATAATCAACTGATCATTGTCAAGGGTGCCAAGAAAAAACAATGGGCAAATAAGCTTCTCTTCCACCAGTGATGTTGGGAGAATTGGATATGCATAAGCAAAATAAAATTGGACTCATTTTACATCATTCACAAAAAACAAAAAACAAAACAAAAAACCTAAAAATGAATTAAAGATTCAAGTGTAAGACCTAAATAATAAATTTTCTAGAAAAAAAAAACATGGGGAAAAGCTCCTTGACATTGGTACTGGTACTGGTTTAATGGAAATGAAACAATAAGGGCAAGAAACAAAAGTAAAAATATACAAGCAGAACAACATCAAACAACAAAACATTCTGTGCAGCAAAGGAAATAATCAGTGGAGTGAAAGACAATGTACAGAATGGGGGAAAATATTTGCAAACCATCTATCTGGTAAAGGATTAATTTTCAAAATATATAAGGAAGTGCTACAACTCAACAGCAAAACAACAACAAAAAAACAAATTTAAAATTATCTGTAGACTTGAATAGACATTTCTCTAAAAAAGACATACAAATGGCTGCCAGGAACATGAAAAGATGCTCAATATCACTAATCATCAGGAAAATGCAAATCTATACCATAATGAGATAACACACCTGTTAGAATGGCAATTATAAAAAAAATAAAAAGTAAGTATGGACATGTATGTGGAGAAACTAGAATCCTTATTTACCTGGTGGGAATGTAAAATGGTGCATCTGTTATAGAAAATAACAAGAAAATTCCTCAAAAATTAAAAATACAACTACCATATGATCTAGCAATCCCACATTTGGGTATGTATCCAAAATAAATGAAATCAGAATCTTGAAGAGATATCAGCACTCCAATGTTTATTCCAGTGGTATTCACAATATCCAAGCTCTATTCACAATAGCCAAAAAATGTAAATGTCCATTGATGGATGAATAGAAAAAGCAAATGTGATGTATACTTACAATAGAATACTATTCAACTTAAAAAAAAAGAGGGAAATCCTGCAATATACAACATGAACAGAGATATACGAAAACTACAGACAATATCTCTCATTAACAAAGATGAAAAAAATCCACCCCCCAAATATTAGCAAACCAAATTTAACAATGGATGAAAAGAATTACACACCATGACTAACTGGGATTTTTCCCGGGTATGCAAGGCTGATTTAACACTTGAAAATCAATTAATGTGATCTATCATATCAATAGGCTAAAGAAGAAAACATGACCAGATCAATAAATGCAGAACAAAAACTTAACAAAAATCCAACTCTCATTCATAATGCAAATTCTCAGTACACTATGACAAAGGAAAATTTTCTCTATTTGATAAATAATATTTACAAAAATCATACAGTTAACATCATAGTGAATGATAAGCTCAAATCTTTCCTACGAAGATCAAGAAAAGACAAATAAAAAAAGTCCTTCTCACCATGCTTTTCAACATCATACTGGAAGTCCTAGCTAATGCAATGAGATAAGAAGAGAAAACAAAAAGTAAAGAGACAGGGAAAGGAGTAAAATTGCTTTGGTTTGCAAAGGACATGGTCATTTATGTAGAATATCTGAAGAAATCAATAAAGAAACTCCTGGAACTAACCAGTGATTTTAGCAGTATTGAGCATATGAGGTTAATACAGAAAAATTAAAATATGTATAAGTATACTTGGAGCATACAGATAGTTAAAAGAAATAAACTGTTAAAAGTTGGATTATTTAATGTAGAAATAAAATATGCAATAGATATTTAAACCAGGACTTTACACAGGAATCAGTTGAGGAGGAAACTTCAGTAAATTACATATAAGACTAAGGAAGGCACCTGCAATGTTGCACAGATAAAAGAGTAGTAAAAGATTTGGATATAACATGGAGAAGTTGATTATTCTGAGAATTATCCCAGGAAAAAACTAATAAAGAGAATGGAGAATGTGAAAGAAAACAAGATTGGAAAAGATCATTTTGGAAAATTTTTTTTGAATTGAGAGAAAATATTGATTTGTAGATATATATACTTCAAGTACCAAATGGGTCTAAAGCATAAATTCAAACCAAGATCTATTACAGTAGAATTGAGGATCAGAAAAGCCTGAGAAGTACCCTTAAGAGTTATATAGTGGTGAGGAATGATGCCTGTTACCTTCAAACGAACAATAAATGAAGAGTTTTCTTACTGTAAAAATATCTGTATATTACAGAGATACCATGCACATGCCGAAGGCAAATGACTACTAATTACCACTGTACATATTTGAACTATAATATATGAAGGAAGATAGAAAAATAAACTTTTATATATAAATGCTGAAAAAGTTACCATTCACTAGTCTATTTAAAATATATATTATGCAACATAGCTCTTCATGGTATTGACTGAAAAAAGAAGAAACGTTTGGGACTAAAGTAAACAAAGGAGCATATAAATTTATAAAATCTACACTAAAATTTATTTCATTCTTTACTATAATAGTAGTCACATATATTTTGTTAATTAGATACAATAAAACTTAAGAGAATGCCAATTTGAAGAGGTGTTCAATGGGAAAATCAAGCAAATATTTTTAAATTCTAGTGAAAATAAAGATATCAATGCTCAATAACTCTAGATTTTGTTAAAAAATATACTCCAACTTGAAACTTAGGGAAACACTAAAACAATGAAGTGATAAATATAATCTATACTTTAAAAATCAAGAAAGGGAAGAAGAGGGATTAAAATTAAGTCTAATCAAAGCCAGAGAGGGAATAAGAATCAAATAATAAGAAAGCTAAAGAAACATACAAAATTTTAAAATTACACATGAATCAAAATTAATTTAAAAATTAACCAAATTATAGTATACTTGTGAATGATACACCAAGTGTAAAGTCACATGGAACCTTTCAATAGTAACCTACAAATCATTACTTAGTAAAATTAAAGAGCTAAAAAAGTAAAGGATATTCACTATTCTGACATTGGAAAATTAAATAATGTAAAATTTGTGATTTTACCTATGACAAACTGTATATATAATACAATCCCAATCTAAATCACAGGTGTGTGTGTGTGTGTGTGTGTGTGTGTGTGTGTGTGTGTGATCACAGATTTGTGAAGGTTTGGAGAGGGGTTGAAACGGATTCTAAAATTAATTTGGAAATTCAAAGGGTAAGAGTGCCATGGAAATCTGAAGAAGTAGTACAAAGCTGGACAATTTATACTACTACCCGATACCAAGAGCCATTATAAAACATATTAATCAGGAAATGTAGTGTTTGCATTACAGGGAGCTATGCAAACTCATGACTAGAACATCCTAAAGCTTTCTAAAATCTACCATACGTACATTTCACCTAATAAGGAGAAGGACAGCACTACCATACAGAAGAGAAAGAATGTGTATTTCAATCAATAGTATTTTATCACCTGGATATTCAGTGGACAAAGAAAACTCTTGACCCCCACTCCCATTTTAAATGAAAATAAATTCAAAAGGAAGAAAAAATGTAAATATAAATTTTAAAACAGAAAGCTTGTAGGGGCGCCTGGGTGACTCAGTCAGTTAAGCGTCCGACTCTGGCTCATGTCATGATCTAGCGGTCAGGGAGTTTGAGCCCCGCGTCGGGCTCTGTGCTGACAGCTCAGAGCCTAGAGCCTGCTTCAGATTCTGTGTCTCCCTCTCTCTCTGCTCCTCCCCCACTCATGCTGTCTCTGTCTCAAAAACAAACATTAAAAAATAAAAAACAAAACAAAACAAAACAGTAAAGCTTGTAGAAGAAAACACAGGAATACATATTAATACCTTGGTTTGCAAGTATTTCTTAAAAATGGCACAAAAGGTCTTATGAATTTAAAAGTACCTCTTAGGGGTGCCTGGGTTGCTCAGTCTGTTGTGCACCCGATTTTGGTTCATGTCATGAACTCAGGGTCATGGGATTCAGCTCTGTGTCAGGCTCCACACTGAGAGCAAAGCCTGCTTAAGATTCTGTCTCTTGCTCTCTCTCTCTCTGCCCTGTCCCTCTCTAAAAAACTAAAAATGAAAGTACCTCCTTAGCAATATTAACTCTAAAAACATCTAGTCATCAACAGAAACTGGTGAGACAATTCATCCAATTTAGCGATTGAGGGTATTTGCAAATGCAACAATTATTATCATCTATATGAGACACTCATGAATAGCCACTTCACAAAAGAAATCTAAATAGTCATTAAATATATGAAAATACATTCAGCTTCATTTGTCATAAAAATGCAGATGTTTATGATGATACCACTACATGTCAACCAATGAAGATAAAATGAAAAAGAGACAATAGCAAGTTTGGTGAGGATATGGACAAACAGGGTCTTCTACTTTGCAGTATCTGCCAAAACTGAACTAATGCAAACCTCGTAAGTCAACTTCCATTCTTGTAAACAAAAATGTGTATGTCTGTTCACCAATATTTATGTACAAGAATGTTCATAGAAGCATGATTCATAACTATTAAATTTTGGAAACTACTACTGATATGTTCATCATCAAGGGTTAGGTAAATTGAGGCCTAATCACATAATGGAAAAATCTACAGCAATATTTTATATGAAAATACAGATTGTCTTAGTTAGTTTGGGATTCCATGAAAAAAATGCCTTGTGGCTTAAACAACACAAACAAGGTTTCTTACATTTCTGGAGGCTGTTAAGTCCAAGATCGAGGTTATAACAGCGTTTAGTTTCTGGTGGGAAGGCTCTATGTGGCTTGCAAATGGCTGCCTTCTTGTGGTGTCCTCACTTGCAGAGAGAGCAAGTTCTCTGATTTCTCTTTTCAGAGGAAGGCTATCCTATTGGCAAGGACCCCCCAGCCTCATGGCCTCAATTTAATCATCATTATCTCCTCAAGGCCCAATTTTAAATGGAGTCACATTGTGAGCTAAGGCTTCATCATATGAAGTTTGGGAAGACATTCAGCCCATAACATGGATGCATCTCACAAACATGAAACTGAGTAACAGAAGCCAAAGATGAAAGAGTATCTGTATGATTGTATTGACATAAAATGCAAAATATGAAAATATATGCAGTTAGAAGTTAGGGTAGTGGTTGCCCCTTGAGGAAGGGTCTGGTGTTGACTGGAAGGAAGCATGAGCTATGTTTCTGTAGCTGGTAATATCTGGTGCCTTCATCTGGGTGCTGGTTGCACAGATGTGTTTGATTAGTGAAAATTCATCAAAGTATATAGTTATTATATACGCATTTTCCATATATATTTACTTCAATAAAATGCTTATAAAACTTCAGTTTTTGCTGACATAGATATATACATCTTCACTCTTTTTAAGCAAGGTGCCTAGAAGACTGCTACTGAATAAATACTTGTAGTACATAAAAGAATGTAGAAAGTTTGAGAGTAGATGTAAATGAGTACATAGATATAAAAATAAGGCAATTTTAATATCAGAGGAGAATAAGTAGAAACATGAAGTTAACCATAAAAACAACACTGATAAAGCAAAAGAAAAATATATATATGTGTATTAAAAACCAGCCCTTGTGTGTTGTCAATGATAGAGTCCTCAAATATAAAAATCAAGTGGCAAGATTATAAGGACTAGCAAATTCATGGCTATAGTGGGAGATGTTAACTGTGTCTATATCAGAACATGAGAGATCCTAATGGCAAAACAACAACAACACTATGGAGATCACAGGAAGAAAATCAATTAGCTTTTCAAATGTAAAACAATGGCTACAAAGAACTTTGGACCACGATATGGAGGTCATCATTTTCAAATGGAAGTAGAATATTTGTAAAGCTGTCACCTGGTATTTCACAAAAAAAGCATACATATAAAACATCATATAAACTATATTCTGTGGAAGACCGAAAAGGAGAGAAAATGGTTTAAAAACAAGCATAAGTAATGAAATAGAAAACAAATTAATTAGAGTGTGAAAAAATCTAGCTCTCTGAAAAGAGTAATAAATTACACATTTGCTTTAAAATGGTTATTAAAAAATAAGAAAGGCAGAAAGGAAAAAATTAGAAATAATTTCATAAGTGTCAGTGCTATCATTTACAAAGAAGCAACTAATTACATTGCTTAAAGTATTTATCAAAAATGCATAGTTCAAATTTTAGAAAGAAATGATTCTTCAACTGCTGAGTTAAAGTTAACTGTTAGTGTGAGCCCATAAATGTTTTGTTATGTCTTTTCTAGCTCTAAGCACAGAAATGACCTGTAATTAAGGTGTACCCTTCCTACAAAAATTTGCTTACTTGGGAGGAGCAGATCTCATGAATGGGGTAAGGAAGTTCAAGATACAGGCAAAGCATCTTTTGAGAAAATATAGAGTCCAAATCCTGGGCCTCTCATTATCCAAACTGTGATTCCTGGATCAATAAAAAAAATAATAAAAATTCTACCTAATAAAAACAATTTATATATGTGACTAAAACAGCCTCCTAATAATACTTATTAATTCTAATTATACTTATGTATAGTTTACTTTAAATTTTTTTTCAACGTTTTTTATTTATTTTTGGGACAGAGAGAGACAGAGCATGAACGGGGGAGGGGCAGAGAGAGAGGGAGACACAGAATCGGAAACAGGCTCCAGGCTCAGAGCCATCAGCCCACAGCCCGACGCGGGGCTCGAACTCACGGACCACGAGATCGTGACCTGGCTGAAGTCGGACGCTTAACCGACTGCGCCACCCAGGCGCCCTGTATAGTTTACTTTAAATCACAAGAACTCTTCAGTATTACTATTTCAAACCATTATGGATGTAGTTATGTTTAATAGATGCTTTCAACATGAATACAATATTACCCAAATATTTTCCTCAAAATCACCATCAGCAAAAAAGAAGGGATATTTCTGCTACAACACAGTGGCCAAATTATAAACATTTATAGATTAGCTATCACTGAATGAATTACACCATTTATAAAGTATGTTATATTTTTTCATTACATTTTCAATTGACTTTTCCATTAAATCCAAAAGAACATGTCAAAATTGCAGTCTGGATTAGAAATCTACATTAAGATTCAATCAGAGCTATATCATTTTAGAGGTCAAGTGAAAAAGGACAGAAAATTTACTCCATTGTGTGACAATTAGTTCTCTCTCTAATCTCATCCAGCCTTTAGGATATGTTCCATTCATCCCTCCTGTTACTAATTTGCCAACTTCGTCATGGTCAGTTTTAGGCTTTGGTCAACCAGAAATTTAATCCAAGTTTACATTCTTTATGTTTCAAGTCTACTATAATCACCTCTTCTCTAAAGGAATTTTTTTTTAATGTTCATTCACTTTTGAGAGACAGAGAGTGACAGAGCATGAGCAAGGGAAGGGCAGAGAGAGAGAGGGGGACACAGAATCTGAAGCAGGCTACAGGCTCTGAGCCATCAGCACAGATCCCAATGAGGGGCTCAAACCCACGAACCGTGAGATCATGACCTGAGCTGAAGTAAGATGCTAAACCTACTGAGCCACCCAGGCACCCCTAAAGGAAAATCTTTACTTTTTCCCTCACAGTAGAGAACACATAGGGCATAAAAAGTTCATTATTATATCATCACTTCTTCATAAAATATGTCACTTATTAAATAATAGTCTGTACAATTTTCTGTTTATATCAATGAACAATGGTCCTGATAGTATACAGAGTTACTGCCCAAATAAGAGATGTTCTTTACTTTCTACACATATAACAATTGGACAGTTAGAGAGGACTATTAACTTTCATAATCTCATTAAGGAACTAACATAATTATCTTAATAAAACAGCCAAACACATTGTAGATTAAGTAAGAACACAGCCAAATTATTTGGACTAAATTTATTAAATTACAAATTGCACCTATAATCCTCGGCTTGTTGAAGACTGAAAAATAATTATACAAGCAATGTTCATAATGCTTAATACTTTAATAAGATAATGCTTGCATAAAATGCTAAATATTGATTTAATGCTACAGAGGCAAACGTTGAAATAAAGGAATACCAAACACATCCTTAGAAATGGGGAGAAAACATTACATTCAATAAGAAAACAAGGGAAGAAAGGTTCTCTTGGGAAAAACTTTTAAAAAGGAAATGCTAAAGATAAATTTTATATGGAAGGCTAAGACCAGACAATTATCTTTAGGATACAAATTCTACTACAAATGTATTTATAAGTTTTTGGCTATAAAGAATAAAAACTTTTGGGTTTTGCTATTCTAAACTCAGTTAAAATATTTTTCAGATCACTTCATAGGTCACAAAGAGTGACAAATGTAAAAAAGTAAAAGTGACACAATTTTAAATCGTGACATTTGATAGAAATAATTTATCAACACATTTATGAATCTTTAGTAAAAAATATATTCTATCAAAAATATATTCTATCAAAATGTGTATATTTTATATTTGTGTTGACTGAAGATGTGTATTTAGAATGTTAAAATTATTCACATGGCAGTATAATATCAAAAAATTTAAACACTATGCTAAGTTTTTTTTAAGTTGATAAATTCCATCTGCCATACCTACAAATACTTCACAAATATACTTACATGTATAATTTTTCCAAAGGATGTTTCAAATTCTTTGAAACTTGCAATTATTGTTCAAGTTTGAGTTTAGCATGTTATCCTAAAAGATGTAATTATTATTTCTACCAAATTAACACACATACACACACATATTCCTTTTTATGTGCCAAGCATTATGCCATATGGCTCAGATTTGCATATTATGGCTTCATTCCTATCATTTTAATAAGATGACATTGCAGGTCACATGTATATATGCTGAGGTTCAGTTAGTGTTGGAGGTTCTATTTTTATCTTTAAGCACAATTAAGTGCCTGCATAATGCTTCAATATAATATATAAAGCAGTGAAATAGCAATGTTATCTAGATTTAGGTAGATAAACACCAAATGTGATAGGTCAAAACCTACCTCTGGGAAATAACTATAGAAGGGAAGGAAACAAGGACAATGGGAGGGCTTCTGAAATAATTTGTGATTTGGGCACAAATAAAAGTTAAACTGAATAAACATGAGGCGACATAAATCCACATCAACTATTAAATGAATCTTCTTTGTGACAGTAAAAAACATTACTGTCTTTTTCTCCTGTGAACAAGAATACACAGAGTCTGATTTCCTTACCTCCCTAGCTTTTGTCTAGACAAATCAGGTCTGCCTTTCTTTTGCATCAGTGGCTGATAAACTTGAAAGCACCTGTCCCTTCCCTTTCTGTGCAGTGTATTTATTCAGATTAGACTCAACCTGGGCTTATTTAAAAGTCTCCCCTTTCCTATGACATGGTTTTGCATTTAACAATCAGAAAACAAAGATTGCAAACATTTTTAAAACACGGGCGGTTGCTCACGGAGCTTTATGGGACCATCAATATGTTTCAATCATTTCTTTTTCACAGTTGACTCTCAATATTGATTACCTTTCGTCATTTTAACACAAAGTCACATCATGTTTCACTATGGAGTATTTTTTTTTCAAACTTATCATGCCAGGCTTAATTTCAGTGGTTTTACTCTGTGTGAATTTAATCTTGGCTATGCCTTTTCTCTCTTTTTGTGTGAATATTGCTGAACGACATTTTAAGTGATTTCAAGCAAAACTCAACATTTTAAGCTCAGGTATCTCAGTCTCAGTGAAAGCTAAACTCATTAATTTGGGGGGAAGGGAAGACCACAGAAGAGATACATCACACGTGTGATGGGACACCTGTTCTTTTTAATTAACTTAACTCTAAGATACATAATATATTCATTTCCTACCTCCTTCTCACATTTTTTGTTCTTTTTTGCAGCACAAAAAAACCTTAGAATATATCTTGGATATCACAAGACTGAGCATGAACTATTTTTAAAATTTTCTCATCTCAAGTAACTTTAGGTGGTTAAAGTTTATTTTGTTCATTTTTTAACTCAGTCAGTGAATATTCTGGGGTTCCTTCACCATGACATGTCTTATTGAAAACTTCCAGATCATGAGTGGATCAAATTTCATCCACAGAAATGAATGCTATAGATTCACCATAGAAATATCACTTACATGTTCTAGAAAGTTGACTAAGGAGCTCTGTGAGTTCCTTGACAGAGGGTTTCTTGGGAGTTAAATCTGAAATGAAAGATGCTTCACCAATGTACACATATATTTAAAAATATTGATAAGTCTTTTATGTGTACTGATGTTTTCCTGACACATGGGTCTGAGAGAGCCTGACCTCTTTCCCATCACCTTCCAAAGGGGATAACAGATGTTGGCAAATCAAAAGTACAAGGTTAAACATTTTTAATCAGAAAATGCATTGGGCACAGAGGAACTTGGGAATAACATTTTGATGTCAATGTCTCAGTACCATGTATATTTGTTAGGAGAAATAATTTATATGATATTTGTAGGACGGTAAAGGTTATTTTAAGATTGAAAGCATCTCTGTCCTTGAACTGTGCTCTTTAAGACCACTGGGAATGTGATAATTTCACTTCAAGAATTTTTAAAAATCTAAAGTATCTGGTTATTTATTTTAAGACCTATTGGATTTTTTCTAAGTGCATCCCACTTAAAGGCAATCACTCTGACATGGAGTGTCATGTGATTACACAACTTACACAAATAGTGCCGATAAACAGGTATGTATAATTAAAGTTCCAATAGAAATACTAAGAAACCTGTGAGGATGGAGAAGGACAAGAAAAACCTGATAACTATAATTTTGCAACTAAATAATAAAAAGTTTTCTATTTATGCCATGATAAATGTCAACCTTGCACTGAAAAATGGACATCAAATTCCGTAGTCCATATCCCCATTTATTTAAATGAAATCTAATGATAACACCTGCAACAAATATACACTTACATATTTTCTTTTCAGACAAAAGCAAATGACACACCATTTTCTTTCTTTCATAGAGTCCTCCCAACTATAAATGTCAGGTGTTCTGAGAAATCACCTCTGGACCCCTCAAAATCTTTGCTAAAAAAGCACATACGTTTAAAAAGGAAATAATTACCAACTTTGTTCATCCATATAAAAAAAAGCAACCTCACATTAAAAAGGCACTGCTGAAAGCTCCATTGGATGGAGCAGATTACACTTTTACCTTGCCTAAATCCTCATCATAAATCTTGCCTTTGAATTATCAAGACCCCTTAGTCGGAAAATAGATCAAACTTTCCACCCTGTGCCTCTGGAATGTTGTGATTAATAGAAGAAAAGAAGACTGTGTGTAGGCCAGGACGAGAGAGGTAGATAGAGAGTATACTGTATTTGGATGAAGGAGGGGATTTTTATAAGATGCTCTGGATCTTTCTATGAAACAAATTAGTAAAAGATGATCACATTTTATTAAAGATCACATTCCAATCAGTCAGCTTACACATGCTTCTCTTTTGGGGAGCATGAGTTAACAAGATAGAATCTTAGTGGAAATTCCCTCTCTTGTTACAGAGAAAAAACCATCAACAGTCCTTCCAATCCTTAACACCCTTTTCCAGTATTTCTGTCCTATTATCTGCATAACCATCTTGTTTGGTATTAGGAGAGCAAAGCACTTAATCAAAGTTTGTCTTAATGGTTCAATTTTCCTCTACTACTTTAGCATCTCCATTGGTCTTTAAGAAAACAGTCACTTTTAGGGGTGTCTGGGTGGCTTAGTTAAGCGTTTGACTTTGGCTCAGGTCATGATCTCACAGTTCGTGGGTTTGAGCCCCGTGCTGAGCTCTGTGCTAACAGCTCAGAGCCTGGAGACTGCTTCGGATTCTGTGTCTCCCTCTCTCTACCTTTCCCCTGCTCACTCTTTGTCTCTCAAAATAAATAAACATTAAAAAAGTTTTTAAAAAATCTTATTAGAAACCAGTCACTTTTATTTACTTATTTTTTCTGTACAGGAAGTCAGATTCCGCATTTCAGTATTAGAGGAGAAATGAGGCAGGAGGGCAACAGCGCAGGGCCCATAAAAAGATGGGATTGAGAGCTAGGGTTAGGCCTAAATCTCACAAGTGTGTAAGGAAACTTTGTTTCTCCATTAAACAAAACACCAAAGACTACCAGAGAGCTTGTATATACAGAATAGGGCGATGTTGCTTCCCTTGCAAACAGGTTTCTGACCAGATGGTGAAACAAGGCAGAAAGAGGGTCACAGGGAAGGGAATGAAGAGCGTTGTGTCTGCAAAGAGGGAGCAAAGACAGGGATAGGGGTCTTCTCTCAGCACAAATCTACACGCAGGAGCTGGAGACACACATAACAGGGACAGGGGGAAAGGTCCCGGCAGGCAGATGCAGAAAGCTAGTAGTGTTCACCTGCCCCAGCCTCCTGGCTCCCTTCGGCCTTCAGCCTGGAGCCCGGTTCTGAGTGGGGCCAGCGGGCCAGGTGGACCAAGTGGCCCAGAGGGATGTGAAATTTAGATTTCCAAAGAAACGGCTTTTCTACTGTGTAAATAAGATTGGCAATATTTACATTTCTACCAAATTTGCTTTTCCTTATGTGCATTGCATGTGGAAGAGACCCTTATTTTAATACATGAACATTACCCAGAAATGCAAAACTCTGAACTTTCGGGACTGTGTTATGTCTTAAGAGGAAATAAAATGGCAGGACCACTATCTTCCTTTTCTATCAAATCATTTCGCACCTCTCACTATATATGTAGCTCTCAAACATATTCAAATGCTTAATAAGGAGAAAAAGAAAGTTCTGAGTCTTGGTCGTCTGGGCCCTCACTGCTATTTGTGTACATATTTTCATAAGATGTACAAAGTTTATGAACCCAGCCTGTAAGAGGCTTGGGGTTGCCAAACTGTTCTCACAAGTCAGCTGAACAAACTGAAGATCAACAACTCTTCTAAGAAGGAAGGACACAGAGCAAAGTTCTACCTAAAAAAGGACAGGTACATATAGAGAATCACAACTTACCGGAGAAGAAACCTCACGACAACCAATTCCAGGTAAGGGGACAAATTGCTGGAGGCTCAGAGTGGTACTTTAAGAGTTAAAAATTTTAGGGGCGCCTGGGTTAAGCATCTGACTTTATAGCTCAGGTCATGGTTTGGCGGTTTGTAAGTTTCAGCCCTGCTCCACGCTGACAGCAATGAACCTGGAGCCTGCTTTGGATTCTAGGTCTCCTCTCTCCGCCCCAACCTTTCTTGTGCTCTGTCTCGCTCTGTCTCACACAAATGAATAAATGTTAAAAAAAAGTTTTAAAAAAGAGCTAAACAATTTGAGGGGACCCCATAATTGGAGTTCTAACTGGATCCCCTCCTGTTTCCAACACGGAGAGGAAAAGGGACTATTTGGAAACATACCAGGCATTTTATACTTCCTCAAGAGGTCAGCCTTCAGGAGAAACTAATTACCCAGATCTTAATCAGCTGGAGTACTATCGGAGCTTAACTGATTTGGGGTAAAAGAAATAGGCAACTCTAGGTGGCCAGCCTTCCTGGTCGAGGAAAGAAAATACCGGTCCAGCGGATCCAGTCATCCTGCCCCACAAGGAGGGGGAAAGCTGATAAGCACATGTGAAGCCCACAGTATAGAGGCACAGACTCACTAAAAGACTGAGGCCGAATCATAGGAGTAGTGAGTGCTTCCCCTCCCCCACCACCACATTACTAATGGCCTCTTTACAGCAGATCCTCCACCTGGTTCCTCCCGTCCAGCTGTTAGAAAAAAAATGTAAGGCAAACCGAAAGGCAAAAAACACAATTGGGGGTGACAGGCCAAGCATCAGAACCAGGCATAGTAGGGTGTTAGAATCATAAGGACTGGGATTTGAAACAATTATGATGAATCAGCTAAAGTCTTTAATGGGTGAAATAGCATGTAAGCAGAGAGATGGACATCCTAAGAAAGAATCAAAAAGAAATGTTGGTAGGGTGCCTGGGTGTCTCAGTAGATGAAGTGTAGACTCTTGATTTCCAGTTGGGTCATGATCTTGTGGTTTCTGAGTTTAAGCCCCGAATCAGGGCCTGTGCTGATAGTGTGGATCCTGCTTGGGATTTTCTTTCTCCAACTCTCTCTTTCTCTCTTTCTCTCCCTCTCTCTGTCTGCCCCTCCTCCTCTCAGTCTCTCTCTCTTTCAAGATAAATAAACAAATGAACAACAACAACAACAACAACAAAATTGGAGATCAAAAGCACTGAGGAGCTGTAACAGAAATGAAGAGTGACTTTGTTGGGCTTATTAGTAGAGTGGTCACAGCAAAGGAAACAATTCCTGGCCTTGATCTTGAGTGCCTCTCTTTGTTTTTTTTTTTTAACTTTTTTTCTTTTTTCAGAAAGAGAGAGAGTGTGAGCAGGGGAGAGGGGCAGAAGAAGAGGGAGAGGGAGAGAGAGAGAATCTTTAGCATGCTCCATGCTGAGCACGGAGCCCAATGTGGGGGTCAATCCCACAACCCTGGGATCATGACCTAAACTGGAATCAAGAGTCAGCCACTCATCCAACTGAGCCACCCAGGTGCCTGGAGAAATCCTCAGTAGAAACCTCAAAAACTGAAAAGCAAACAGAGAAAATACATATATATTTAAAAATAGCAGAATATCCAAAAACAGTGGGATAATTACAGGTAACAACATACACAAAGTGGGAATACTGAGAGAAGAAAGAGTAAAAGGAAAAAAAAAGAGAAATATTTAAAACAATAATGACTAAGAATTTCCTCAAATGAATGTCAAACACCAAACAAAGATCCAAGAAAGTTAGGGAAACCAAGCAGAATAAATGTTAAAAACACTATACCTAGGTATATAATTTCCTTTTCTAAAAATGTTTATTTATTTTTCAGAGACAGAGAGAGAGAGAGAGTTCAGGAGGGGCAGAGAGAGAGTGGGAGAGAATCCAAAGCAGTCTCCATGTTGCTAGTGCAAAGCCCCATTCAGGACTGTCTCACAAACCATGAAATCATGACCTGAGCCAAAAATCAAGGGTTGGATGCTCAACAGATTGAGCCACCCAGGTGCCGAGTGTATAATTTTCAAATTATTGAAAAACAAAGATAAAGAAAAAAATTTTGAAATAACACAAGGTGAGGGGAAATGGCTTGGCTTCTTTATAGAGAAACAAAGAAGAATTACATCCCACTTCTCAAGAAAAAAAAAAATGTAAGCAAGAAGAGAGTGGAGAGAAATAAAGTTTTAGAAGGGAAGAAAAAAAAACATGCGTGTAAATTTCTGTCTCCTATAAAATTATCAAAAGTGAAGAAAAAATAAACACTTTTTAGACAAATAGTAACTTAGAGAATTTGTTACAATAGTCTTGCCTTGAAGGAAATGTGCAAAAAAATTAGAAAAAAAAATAAAATGATATTGGTCATACACAGATATACTTAAAGGAAGAACACTGGAAAACGAATACATGGAAGTGAAATAAAAACTTTATTTTTCTTATTATTACTTGATCTAACAGGTAACAGTTTATTCAAAACAATAGCCACAATATATTAAATTATGTATGTATGTATATATTTCTATATATTTATATATGTGTATATGTAAGTAAAATGAAGGGCATTAATGATGCAAGGGACCAGAAGGAAGAATTTGGATTATTTTGTTATTATAAGGTATTTGTAATACTGGTGAAATAATATAGTGTTATTTGAAAGTGAATTTGGATTAGTTGTAAATGTGTGTCACATGCTCTAGGGCAACCATTAAAAAAGTAGAAAAAGTATAAAATATATGTTAAGAAAAGAGCAAATATGGAATCATATTAAATGCTCAGTTGAAACCAAACATGACAGGAAAACTTGGAAGACACATATAGGACAAAAGACCAAGGACAACAATAGAAAAATAACAAATATTGTAGATACGAATCCAACTATCTTAATAATTTATTTGACCATCAATAGTGTGAATTCAGCAATTAAAAGACTGATTAAGAGTGGATTTAAAAAAAGAAACCCAACTATAAGTTGTTTATAAGAAAACCACTTTGGAGACAGAGCTGGGAAGATGGCAGCGTAAGAGGGCGCTGGGCTCACCACGTCCTGCTGGTCACTTAGATTCCATCCACACCTGCCTAAATAACCCAGAAAACCGCCAGAAGACTAGCAGAACAGATTCTCTGGAGCCAAACGTAGACAAAAGGTCCATGGAAGAGGGTAGGAAGGGCGGAGAGGCGGTGCGCCCTACATGGACTGGCGGGAGGGAGCCGGGGGCGGAGGGGCGGTTCTGAGGCAAAGCAGAGCCCCCTAGTCTGGCTGGAAAAAGCGGAGGGGCCAGACGGAGTGTGTTCCGACAGCAAGCGGGACTTGACATCTAGAAGTTTATAAGCTAACAGCTCTGCTAGAGAACGAGAGGGCTGGAGGAACACTGGAGGGAGAGTTGTGGATCCCCTGAGGACAGAGCTCAGCTTGGCGGTGACAAAGGCGCTCACCAGCGCCATCTCCCTCGCCCATTCCCCAGCCAAAATCCCAAAGGGAACCAGTTCCTGACAGGGAACTTGCTGGCACCGCACAAACACCCAACACTGTGCTTCTGCGGAGCCAACCCTCCGGTGGGTCTGACTCCCTCCCGGTGCCCTAGGGCCCCTCCCAAAGTGGATCTCCCAAGGAAAAGCGAGCTGAGTCTGCCCATCCCTCCCCCATGCAACTTGCCTTTCCACCACAGATAATACACCAGATGCCCAGCACCACAAGCCTGGCAGTGTGCAAGTAGCCCAGACGGGCCACACCATCCCACAGTGATTCCTGCCCCTAGGAGATGGGAAGAGAGGGTACACACCAGTCTGACTGTGGCCCCAGCGGTGGGTTGGGGGCAGACATCAGGTCTGACTGCGGCCCTGCCCACCAACGCAAGTTATTCAAGACAGCACAGGGAAAGTGCCCCACAGTTCCGCACCCCTCCAGGACTATCCAAAATGACAAGACTTCCCCTCATAAATATGTCCAGGAAATAACAACAGCTAATGAACTGATCAAAAATTATTTAAACAATATAACAGGAAGTGAATTTAGAATAATAGTCATAAAATTAATCGCTGGGCTTGAAAACAGTATAAAGGACAGCAGAGAATCTATTGCTACAGAGATCAAAGGACTAAGGAATAGCCAGGAGGAGCTAAAAAATGTTATCAATGAGCTGCAAAATAAAATGGAGATAACCACAGCTCAGATTGAAGAGGCAGAGGAGAGAATAGGTGAACTAGAAGATAAAATTATGGAAGAACAAGAAGCTGAGAAAAAGAGAGATAAAAAAATCCAGGAGTATGAGGGGAAAATTAGAGAACTAAGTGATGCACTAAAGAGAAATAATCTACACATAATTGGTATTCCAGAGGAGGAAGAGAGAGGGAAAGGTGCTAAAGGTGTACTTGAAGAAATAATAGCTGAGAACTTCCCTGATCTGGGGAAGGAAAAAGGCATTGAAATCCAAGAGGCACAGAGAACTCCTTTCAGATGTAACTTGAATTGATCTTCTGCACGACATATCACAGTGAACCTGGCAAAGTATAAGGATAAAGAGAAAATTCTGAAAGCAGCTAGAGATAAACGTGCTCTAACATATAAAGGGAGACCTATAAGGCTCGTGATGGAACTCTCTACTGAAACTTGGCAGGCCAGAAAGGACTGGCATGATATCTTCAGTGTGCTAAACAGAAAAAATATGCAGCCGAGAATCCTTTATCCAGCAAGTCTGTCATTTAGAATAGAAGGAGAGATAAAGGTCTTCCCAAACAAACAAAAACTGAAGGAATTTGTCACCACTAAACCAGCCTACAAGAGATCCTAAGGGGGATCCTGTGAGACAAAGTAACAGAGACATCGTTACAAGCGTGAAACCTACGGCCATCACAATGACTCTAAACCCATATCTTTCTATAATAACACTGAATGTAAATGGACTAAATGTGCCAACCAAAAGACATAGGGTATCAGAATGGATAAAAAAACAAGACCTCTATCTGCTGTCTACAAGAGACTCATTTTAGACCTGAGGACACCTTTAGATTGAGAGTGAGGGGATGGAGAACTATTCATCATGCCACTGGAAGTCAAAAGAAAGCTGGAGTAGCCATACTTATATCAGACAAACTTGACTTTAAATGAAAGGCTGTAACAAGAGATGAAGAAGGGCATTACATAATAATCACAGGGTCTATCCATCAGGAAGAGCAAACAATTATAAATGTCTATGCGCCGAATATGGGAGCCCCCAAATATATAAAACAATTACTCACAAACATAAGCAACCTTATTGATAAGAATGTGGTCATTGCAGGGGACTTTAACACTCCACTTACAGAAATGGATAATCATCTAGACGCATGATCAATAAAGAAACAAGGGCCCTGAATGATACATTGGATCAGATGGACTTGACAGATATATTTAGAACTCTGCATCCCAAAGCAACAGAATATACTTTCTTCTCCAATGCACATGGAACATTCCCCAAGACAGATCACATACTCGGTCACAAAACAGACCTTAATAACTATAAAAGAATTGAGATCATACCATGCATACTTTCAGACCACAACGCTATGAAGCTTGAAATGAACCACAGGAAAAAGTCTGGAAAACCTCCAAAAGCATGGAGGTTAAAGAACACCCTACTAAAGAATGAGTGGGTCAACCAGGCAATTAGAGAAGAAATTTAAAAATATATGGAAAAAAATGAAAATGAAAATACAACAATCCAAACGCTTTGGGATGCAGCGAAGGCAGTCCTGACAGGAAAATACATTGCAATCCAGGCCTATCTCCAGAAACAAGAAAAATCCCAAATACAAAATCTGACAGCACACCTAAAGGAAATAGAAGCAGAACAGCAAAGACAGCCTAAACCCAGCAGAAGAAGAGAAATAATAAAGATCAGAGCAGAAATAAACAATATAGAATCTAAAAAAAACTGTAGAGCAGATCATCAAAACCAAGAGTTGGTTTTTTGAAAAAATAAACAAAATTGATAAACCTCTAGCGAGGCTTCTCAAAAAGAAAAGGGATATGACCCAAATAAATGAAATCATGAATGAAAATGGAATTATTACAACCAACCCCTCAGAAATACAACCAATTATCAGGGAATACTATGAACACTTATATGCCAACAAATTGGACAACCTGGAAGAAATGGACAAATTCCTAAACACCCACATGCTTCCAAAATTCAATAAGGAGGAAATAGAAAGCTTGAACAGACCCATAAACCAGCCAAGAAATTGAATCAGTCATCAAAAATCTCCCAACAAATAAGAGTCCAGGACCAGATGGCTTCCCAGGGGAGTTCTACCAGACGTTTAAAGCAGAGATAATACCTATTCTTCTCAAGCTATTCCAAAAAATAGAAAGGGAAGGAAAACTTCCAGACTCTTCATAGATCTTCCAGATTCTATGAAGCCAGTATTACTTTGATTCCTAAACCAGACAGAAACCCATTAAAAAAAGAGAACTACAGGCCAATATCCCTGATGAATATGGATGCAAAAATTCTCAATAAGATACTAGCAAATCGAATTCAACAGCATATAAAAAGAATTAGTCACCATGATCAAGTGGGATTCATTCCTGGGATGCAGGGCTGGTTCAACATTTGCAAATCAATCAACATGATACATCAAGTTAATAAAAGCAAAGATAAGAACCATAGGATCCTGTCAATCGATGCAGAAAAGGCTTTGACAAAATTCAGCAACCTTTCTTAACAAAAACCCTTGAGAAAGTCAGGATAGAAGGAACATACTTAAAGATCATAAAAGCCATTTATGAAAAGCCCACAGCTAACGTCATCCTCAACGGGGAAAAACTGAGAGCTTTTTCCCTGAGATCAGAAACACGACAGGGATGTCCACTTTCACCGCTGTTGTTTAACATAGTGTTGGAAGTGCTAGCATCAGCAATCAGACAACAAAAGGAAATCAAAGGCATCAAAAATGGCAGAGATGAAGTTAAGCTTTCACTTTTTGCAGATGACATGATATTATACATGGAAAATCTGATAGGCTCCACCAAAAGTCTGCTAGAACTGATACATGAATTTAGCAAAGTTGCAGGATACAAAATCAATGTACAGAAATCAGTTGCATTCTTATACACTAATGATGAAGCAACAGAAAGACAAATAAAGAAACTGATCCCATTCACAATTGCATCAAGAAGCATAAAATACCTAGGAATAAATCTAACCAAAGATGTAAAAGATCTGTATGCTGAAAACTATAGAAAGCTTATGAAGGTAATTGAAGAAGATATAAAGAAATGGAAAGACATTCCCTGCTCATGGATTGGAAGAATAAATATTGTCAAAATGTCAATACTACCCAAAGCTATCTACACATAAAATGCAATCCCAATCAAAATTGCACCAGCATTCTTCTCGAAACTAGAACATGCAATCCTAAAATTCATATGGAACCACAAAAGGCCCCGAATAGCCAAAGTAATTTTGAAGAAGACCAAAGCAGGAGGCATCACAATTCCAGACTTTAGCCTCTACTACAAAGCTGTAATCATCAAGACAGCATGGTATTGGCACAAACACAGACACATAGACCAATGGAATAGAATAGAAACCCCAGAACTAGACCCACAAACGTATGGCCAACTCATCTTTGACAAAGCAGGAAAGAACATCCAATGGAAAAAAGACAGTCTCTTTAACAAATGGTGCTGGGAGAACTGGACAGCAACATGCAGAAGGTTGAAACTAGACCTCTTTCTCACACCATTCACAAAAATAAACTCAAAATGGATAAAGGACCTGAATGTGAGACAGGAAACCATCAAAACCCTAGAGGAGAAAGCAGGAAAAGACCTCTCTGACCTCAGCCATAGCAATCTCTTACTCGACACATCCCCAAAGGCAAGGGAATTAAAAGCAAAAATGAATTACTGGGACCTTATGAAGATAAAAAGCTTCTGCACAGCAAAGGAAACAGCCGACAAAACTAAAAGGCAACCAACGGAATGGAAAAGATATTTGCAAATGACATATCGGACAAAGGGCTAGTATCCAAAATCTATAAAGAGCTCACCAAACTCCACACCCGAAAAACAAATAACCCAGTGAAGAAATGGGCAGAAAACATGAATAGACACTTCTCTAAAGAAGACATCCGGATGGCCAACAGGCACATGAAAAGATGCTCAACGTTGCTCCTTATCAGGGAAATACAAATCAAAACCACACTCAGATATCACCTCACGCCTGTCAGAGTGGCTAAAATGAACAAATCAGGAGACTATAGAATCTGGAGAGGATGTGGAGAAACAGGAACCCTCTTGCACTGCTGGTGGGAATGCAAATTGGGGCAGCCGCTCTGGAAAGCAGTGTGGAGGTTTCTCAGAAAATTAAAAATAGACCTACCCTATGACCCAGCAATAGCACTGCTAGGAATTTACCCAAGGGATACAGGAGTACTGATGCATAGGGGCACTTGTACCCCAATGTTTATAGCAGCACTCTCAACAATAGCCAAATTATGGAAAGAGCCTAAATGTCCATCAACTGATGAATGGATAAAGAAATTGTGGTTTATATACACAATGGAGTACTACGTGGCAATGAGAAAGAATGAAAATGGCCCTTTGTAGCAACGTGGATGGAACTGGAGAGTGTGATGCTAAGTGAAATAAGCGGTACAGAGAAAGACAGATACCATATGGTTTCACTCTTATGTGGATCCTGAGAAACTTAACAGAAACCCATGGGGGAGGGGAAGGGAAAAAAAAAAGAGGTTAGAGTGGAAGAGAGCCAAAGTATGAGAGACTCTTAAAAACTGAGAACAAACTGAGGGTTGATGGGGGGTGGGAGGGAGGGGACTGTGGGTGATGGGTATTGAGGAGGGCACCTGTTGGGATGAGCACTGCGTGTTTTATGGAAAACAATTTGACAATAAACTTCATATATTGAAAAAAAAAAGAAAATCACTTTATTTATTTATTTATTTATTTATTTATATTTATTTATTTATTTATTTATTTTTAAGAAAACCACTTTAAATATAAAGACACATAGATTAAAATAAGTGGATGGAGAATGATGTACCATGCTAATGCTAGTCAAAAGAAAGTGTCAGTAGCTAACTTAATTTCAAATAGAACAAATTTAAAGGAAGAAAAATCATCAGAGGACAAAAAGCAGCATTGCATAATAAAAAAGGAGTCAAATTTCCAGAAACATTTAATAACTTCTGAAGTATCTGTGCTTAGCAACAGTGATGAAAGGTATGAGCCAAAATTTGACACATAGAACTGGAAGGAAGCAAGGTATCTATTATTACAGTGGAGACTTTAACTTTCCTCAATCAGAAACGGACAGATCCAGTACGCACAATATTGGTATGGATATAGTGGAACTCGACCACACCATCAGTCAAAAGGATATAATGGAAATATATAGATTACTTTCCAATGGCAGAAGACAACATGTTATTCTCAAGTTTGTATGAAACATTTATCAAGATAGATTACATTCTGGACCATAAAACATCCCTTGTCTATTTTTTTATTCATATTTATGTTTATTTATAAATTAACGCATTTACCAAGTAAAAAATATTTTGTAGACAGGCTTGCTTATTTTTCATTTGTGCCCTAAGAAAAAATATTTTGCATATATCTGGGGTCTATCTTAGTATTTTATCATTTTTATAACTTGGTTTACTTATTTCTGCTATTTTTCAACCCAATCAAAACAACTAAAAAGTCCTAAAATTTTGTGTTAGGTCTATAAAATGAATGGATTTCATGAAAATAGCATAAATCTGATTAATATAGGTAATATGTAGTGTCTACATTTTAAAATGAGCAAAATAGTACTGAATATTTTGAGTATCCTATTCATAAGGAATTTAGTTCTTAAACAAGGCAAAGTAGGTGCTAATATATCATTTGACTTTCAGGTTGATGGGCAAAATCTCAAAGTAAAATATATTGAGCCATAAATGATGTGTCACCTCAAAAATACAATATTATTAACATATCAATATACATAGTAATGTTATTTTCCACTATCATATCAAATAAAAGTACATTTGAAAGTTCATTTAAATACACTCTTCCAAAATGAAACTTTTTCCTACCTGTTCTAATCAAGTAATATTTTGGTAACCATACATTCAGCAAAGTAACATTTACATTTTTTTCATGTTTATTTATTTATTTTGAGAGAGAGAGAGAGAGAGAGAGAGAGAGAGAGAGAGAAAGACCAAGCAGGGGAGGGGCAGAAGGAGAGAGAATCCCAAGCAGGCTCCACTCTGCCAGCTCAGAGCCTAACATGGGGCTCCATCTCACAAACCATGAGATCATGACCTGAGCCAAAATCAAGAATCAGACACTTAACCAAGTGAGCTACCTAGACACACCTAGCAAGTTAACTTTTAGTCTGTTATGTAGCAATATTGTTATCATTTTCCAATCTGCCTTACATTTTACTGTGAGTTTTCATTCAGAAGTTTCTTTTTTTTCTCTTTTTTAATCTTTTTATTTTTACCCATTTCTCCCACCCATTTCCTGCCTCTAGTAGTCATCCATCTGTTCTCTGTATCAATGAGCTTATTTTTTGTTAATTCATTTCTTTATTTTGTTTGAAGATTCCACATATGAACAGCATATGGTAGTTGTCATACCTAATTTACTTCTCTTCACCCAGTGCCCTCACGATCCATGTTTTCACAAATGATAAGATTTCATTCTTTTTATGGCTGAATAATATTCCATTCTATATGCATGCCACAATTTATTTATCCATTCATGCATTCATGGACACACAGTTGTTTCCACATCTTGGTTTTTGCAAGTTAGTGTTGCAATGAACATGAAGGTGCATATATCTTTTCAAGTTAAATACCTAAATAAATCCTCAAAAATGGAATTGCTGGATCGAATAAATACCCAGAAGTGAAATTGCTAAATTATGTGGCAATTCTAGTTCTAATTTTTTGAGGAACTTCCATACTGTTTTCCATAATGACTGCACGAATTTACATTCCCATGAAGAGCACACAAGGATTCCCTCCTCTCCACACCCTCACAAAGACTTCTTACTGCTTCTTTGGTAATAGCTATTCTAACAAGTGTAAGGTGACATCTCATTGTGGTTTTGGTTTATACTCCTCTGATGACTAATGATGTTGAGGATCTTTTCATGTACCAGTTGACCATCTGTATGTATCCTTGCAAATATTTTCTCCCAGTAAGTAAGTTTCCTTTTCATTTTGTTGATGGTTTGCTTTGCTGTGCAGAAATTTTTACTTTGAGGTGGTCTCATTTAATTATTTTTTGTGTTTGTTGCTTTTGTTTTTGGCATCAGAATGAAAAATCATCACCAAGACTTATGTCAAGTATCTCACCACTTATGTTTTATACTAGGAGTTTTATGGTTTCAGGTCTTACATTCAAGTCTTTTAATTCATTTTGAGTTAATTTTTTAAATATGGTGCAAGATGGTGGTCAAGTTTCATTCTTTTACATGTGGATGTCCAGTATCCCCAACACCATTTATTGAAGAGAATATTCTTTCCCTGTTGTATACTTTTGTTTCCTTTGCCATAAGCTAATTAACTATATATGCTTGGGTTTATTTCTGATCTCTCTACTCAGTTCTATCGATCTATGTGTTTGTTCTTTTATGCCAGTATAATTTTGGTTTTGTTTCTATAGATTTGTAATATTATTTGAAATCAGGGAGTATGAGGACCCCAGCGTTGTTCTTTTCCAAGATTGCTTTGGATATTTGGGGTCTTTTGTGGTTCCAAACAAATTTTACGATTATTTGTTAACTTCTGTGACTAATGCTATTACAATTCTGATAGGGATTGCATTGAATCTGCAGATTGCTTTGGATACTATGTACATTCTAACACTTGAAAACAACCAACATGTTTGTCAGTGGATAATGGGTGCATAAACTGTGGTACATCCAGAGAATGGAAAATTGTTCAGTGACTGCTAAAAAGAAATGAGCTATCAAGCCACGAAAAGAAGTGGAGTAACCTTGAATGCATATTACTAAGTGAAGGAAGCCAATCTGATAAAACAAAATCCTGGATGATTCCACCTAAATGACATGCTGGAAAAGGCAAAACTATGAAGACAGTAAAATGTCAGTGTTTGCCAAGAGTTAGAGGGGAGGGAAAGAACACAAAAGATTTTTGGAACAGTGGACATACTCTGCATTATACTATAATGATGGAAGCGTGTCATTACACATTTGTCCAAGTCTTTTGAATGTGTAATACCAGGAGTGAACCCCAAGGTAAACTGTGGATTTGGGGTGATTAGGATGCATCAGTGTATGGTCATCAATTTTAACAAATGTACCACTCTGGTAGGGGATTTTAATAATGAGGAAGATATCCATGTGTGGGCGCAGGAGGTATATACCTCGAAACCTACTGTTTAGTATTTTGGTAAATCTAAAACTGCCCTAAAAAAGATGAAAGTCCTAAAACAAACCTTAATAACTCACATGAAGACATACGAAGAAAGCAGACACAGGCCAAAATAATGATCCTTATTATTTTAAAGAATAAAAAAAGACCGTACCAAGAATTTTGGATGAAAATAAATGTTAACTCTTAAAAATAGGTAGGGAAAATTATATATCTTACAATGTACTGGAGCTACAAACCTAATTAAAAAAATCTTTTTGTCACAGAATCAAAAAGCTCTATAAACCTCAAACAGGATGAACACAAATAAACTGCACTGAGAAATGTCATATGACAATTGCTGGAAATAAAATACAAAGACCACAATCTGAAAAGAGGGGGAGTGGAGGCATTGGAAACAACGTGAAAGGAACATCGATAAAGTGACAGCTGGCATCTCAAAAGAAAGAATGGGAACCAGAGCACAATAGAATTATATTCCCTATGCTTCAAGAAAATAACTGGCAAGATAAAATGAAGCCAAAATAAAGACACTTTCAGCCAAGCAAAATACAGAAAATTCACCAGCAACACACCTGCTCCAAATGGAACGGGAAAGAACATTCTTTACTTGAAGGAGATGTAACCTGGAGGGATATTTGTAGGGAAAGAACAAATCTGAGAAGCAGAGAATTTTCATACAGCGGTAAATTTAATAAAATATTGACCAATAAAACAGTAATAAAAATATTGGTGGAGTTTACAACATGGAGACAAATAAAATGCAAGTTAAGAAAGGAGTGCTTAGTGTTAGAATGTTTCTAAGGTTCCTCATTATTTAGGAAATAGTAAAAGTATTATTTTAAATTCAGATTTAAAAAGATCATGTGATGTAATTTCTAGGAGATCTATTAAATGAAGAGTGAAAGCCTACATAAATCAAAACAAAGGGAAATAATAACTAAAATACTTGGAAGTTAAATAAAGACAGATAAAAGGTCATGTATAGAAAATAAAGAGCAAACTGATATATTTAAACCCAAATTATGGTAGTTATACTAAAAGTGAAAGAACTAAACAAATCAGAATATGCTGTTTCCAGGAGCTTTTCCTTCCAAAGAAAAAGCTTTATTAATCCAAAGAATAATGAGGAAACATCAACAAAAATATAGTTTAAAACATTATAAATATTGTATATATTATATATTATTATATATATATGATATATGATATACATGATAGATAGATAGATAATAGATAGATAGATAGATAGATAGATAGATAGATAGATAGTTTTAAGGTTAATCCAGAAGTGGGAAGAATGGAAATGAATTAGAGACTCTAGCAAAATTGTTATTTTGCATGCACACACACACACACACACACACACACCCACACAAATGCTAACAAAAAGTAAACTCATTGACATCCACATGACAAATAATAAAACAGTGAATACCAAAGAATAGAAAAGTCATAAACCAGGCATTGGGAGTCTATGCAAGGAACAGTTTAAGCATCAGATAATATCGTAGTTTAAAAGTAGTCATTAATGGGGCACCTGTGTGGCTCAGTCGGTTACGTGTCTGACTCTTAGTTATGGCACAGGTCATGATGTCATGTTTTGTGTGTTTGAGTCCCATGTCAGGCTCAGGACTGACAGTGTGGAGCAGTGTGGAGCCTGCTTGGGATTCTCTCTCTCTCTCTCTCTCTCTCTCTCTCTCTGCCCCTCCTGCATGCTCTGTCTCTCTCTCAAAATAAACAAATAAAATTTTTAAAAGTAACCATTAATAACAGAAGTAGAAGCATTTTAAATACCAAAATGCCTTTAGCAAGCAGTGAAAAAAATTAGGCCCTGTAGTAAAAAATGCAGAGTAAATATAACATACAGTATTTTTAACATAAAATTGTATAGGAGAGCTAACAACAACCATATAAATTCCATCAACAAATGTAATTGGCCTAACTCATCATTCAGAAGAAAAATTTTCATAATAGCTCACAAAGCAAAACACAACTCTACATTCTATGTGAAAATACACTATGAGCAAAGTACTAGGAATGGGTAAAAATTAAAGAATGAGCCAAATAGATCAGACAATTTAAACAAAACTTATGCAAGTACTGTAGACTTTAAATCTGACAAGGTGAGCTAACTATAAATAAAATAAAGTAGAATATTTTACAATAACCACAATTCACAACCAAGATATGAGAGCTATTGGTTGCTCTGCACTAAAAAAAAAAAATCAGCCACCACTCTCAAAAGGCAGAGACGAGAGAACATGCAAGTAGAAAGATGTAGAGACTGCCCAGAGACTCATTCAGCCGTGAAAAACCTTTCCCCAAGCTGTTTGGAGTATTGTCAGATGCCAACTTCCAGCTGTTTGCTCTCTAAAAGTCATCTTTGCCAGCGGGAGGTGATTCTTTCAAGAAGCCTACTCTGGGGCACCTGGGTGGCTCAGTGGGTTAAGCGTCTGACTTCAGCTAAAGTTGTGGTCTCTTGGTTCATGGGTTCCAGCCTTGCGTCAGGCTCTGTGCTGACAGCTCAGGGCCTGGAGCCTGCTTCAGATTCTGTCTCCCTCTCTCTCTGACCCTCTTCTGTGGCTCTGCCTCTCTCTCTCTCCCTCTCTTTCTCATATAAATAAACATTTAAAAAAATTTAAAAAAACAGGACTCCTCTCTGTTGACAGACTTCATCCAGAAACCAGTCAATGTAAGATTATAAATGGCCGCTCCCATCAATGGAACATGGGACAACTCTGAAGGGCCATCCCAGCTTCTGTGTGTCCCTCTGAGTTTGCTGGCTGAGCTTTTGTGGAGACTGCATGATATCCCAACTACTTCCTCTGGCCCATTCTGGCTCTTTCCATTCCTATCTAGAAGTATTGATTTCAAGAGCACTTCTTAATGAACCTCCAGCACAGTATTTTGTCTCAGATCAAATGGACACAATATTGAGAAAAGAGGAAAAACACCTCAAGAGCAATCAACAGGAGGCTCTCATTGGTATAGCCAGTTGTGCACTCTGATACTAAGAAGTACAACTACATTTTTGTGTGCTCATGGAACTCACTTTTATGTAAAATTCAGAAGAAATTAAAGAAATTTATAAATATTGCAACCTAAAATTAAAAATAATAAAAATTGAATTATAGAAAAGACAACAGCCAGGTAGAGAACTTGAACAAGATATTGTCTGCCGATATAATAGACAAAGCCTTAAAATGATTGTTATATAAAATGTTCGGAAATACAGAAACTCTTTAAAGAGCGAGTTGACCAAAAAAATTATAGGTGAAGGTGAATAGGGAGAAAAATAGGGAAGTAGCCCCTATGAACATGAAATTACATTTACCATAATAACCACAACACATAAAACTACACAGTGCTATAATTTCTCTTTTATCAGGTTTAAAAAATCAGAAAGACTGACAATATACTCTGTTAACAAAGTTGTGGAAAATAGAAATGTTTATATGTTGTGGGGGATTTCAAAACATCACAACCTCTACTGAGTGGAGCTTGATTCACTTCTACAAATATAAAACAGTATCACGGCGCAAGAGTATTGTTATACTGTGACTTATTTCAACAAAATTTGGAAACAGCCCACAATTTTAGCACCACAACCCGTAACTGTATGCATACAGGGCTAGAACTAATTAGTAACTAATGATTACTAAAAAGAAATAAAATGTTCATCATGGATTTGTTTCTAGGACATATTGTTAGTTAAACCCGCAGGTTATAGATACATACTTTTAGTTTACTAAAATTGCATAACATACAAGGAGAAATAAGCAAAATATATATCCTTGTGTTAAAGGATAAAGACAAAACATTGAAAATGATTTGTTATGCGGAGGGCAGAAAGAAATTGTAGAAGAGATATACAGTAAGGTAATATTTCTCTGAACATTCCATTTTTAAAAGTTTTCATTTTTGACCTGTCAGTATTTTACATAGTAAAAAATTAAGCTTCAATTTTTAAGAAAAACATAAGCTTAAAATTAAACAAAATAAAAGAAAAAGTGAACAGAACTATATTTCAGATATTTAACTCAGCTACAAAGAGACAATAAGGGTTTGTAATAAACTTGAATAAAGTTTTCTGACTATACATCCTTTGTGGAACATATTCCAAGGACAAAAGCATTGCCAAGAAATCTTGAGCTGCAACGGTGGTATTATAACTTGAAAAAACTTTTGAGGGGCGCCTGGGTGGCTCAGTTGGTTGAGCTGAGGTCAGGATCTCGCAGTCTGTGAGTTCGAGTCTCATGTCAGGCTCTGTGCTGACAGCTCAGAGCCTGGAGCCTGCTTCGGATTCTGTGTCTCCCTCTCTCTCTGCCCCTCCCCCACTCATGTTCTGTCTCTCTCTCTGTCAAAAATAAATAAACATTAAAAAAATTAAGAAAAAACTTTTGAGAATATTATAGGATAACACAAATAAATAAATAATTAATATTACTAATAAAAGAAATGTTCCATATTAGAGAAAGGATAAATATAAAATCAATAAAGATATGGAAAACATTGCAATACTGTATTCAAATTGGAAATATTAATTAAAATGTAGGTTTTAAGAAATACAAACCATGATTTTGGTTTAAATGCTAACTTGTGCAGAACTTGGAAGTTTTATGCTCCTTACAGTAAGAAACAGCTGAACAAACCGAAAATCAATGACCTATCTTGGACACATCAAAGAACTGAGTTTACAAGGGAAATGGCCACTTTGAACAAAAGTCAGAGAGATAGACAAATCCAAGGAGTCACAGCTGGGAGCCAGTTTCTAACCTGGAGAAGAAACAGCTGGAGTCCTAAGCTGGTAGGGAGAATGGATAAAAGGTAATTTTGGTGAATTGCCACAGGATGAACATAGACTTTGTGGGTAAGTGTGAGAATCCCCTGGGGCCTCGAGTTTGGGGAGAGCACAAACTTCTGTGCTTTTCACCTCCAGAAAACCAGACAGATTCTTGTGAAGAGTTGCCAGGAAAACTCCCCTCATGAATCTGTCAGAGGAAGGAGAAAAGTAGCCATTGTAAAATAGGCTTAGAGCTTTCTCCCTAACAAGGACTGACTCTCCAGGAAAAAGACATCATCAAAGCCTTATTGGATCTTGGGAAAGGTTATTTCCCCAACATTAGCCGTCTCTGGCCTTTCTGTCTCATCTGAGAGGGAAAAAAAGCCAAGAAGTGCTTACAGGAGGGACACATCTCCACTAGAACACTGGGATTTAATCATAATATTATAGAACCCTTCCCCTTCCCCATACCCAGCCACCACACCAGCAGAGACCCAGTATAGTGACAGGGATTAGAGTAAAGACCTCAGACAAAGAGTAGTTCTCAGGAAAGTCCAAAGACAAGACAGAAGACCAACACAAGACTGCTAGAGGAATTTGAATCTTCCGGTGCCTGCAACCACAGCAAACACCCGATTATAAACACCCCAACTCCTACTCAGGGAGAAATAAATGTTCACAGTAAGGCCTATTTACTTCAGTTTCTATTTTCTGATACATCATGTCTAACATCCAACAAATTTTTTTTAAAAATTAAATGGTATTCTAAAAATTTTTTTTTTTCAACGTTTATTTATTTTTGGGACAGAGAGAGACAGAGCATGAATGGGGGAGGGACAGAGAGAGAGGGAGACACAGAATCGGAAACAGGCTCCAGGCTCTGAGCCATCAGCCCAGAGCCTGACGCGGGGCTCGAACTCACGGACCGTGAGATCGTGACCTGGCTGAAGTCGGACGCTTAACCGACTGCGCCACCCAGGCGCCCCTAAATGGTATTCTAAAAAACAAGGAAAACACAGAGTCTGATGACACAAAGCAGGCATCAGGAACAAACAGATATGATGCAGAAGTTGGAATTATCAGGCAGGGAATTTAAAATAATTATGATTAATATGATGAAGAATCTAATGCAAAACCACTTTGGGTACAGTCTAGAAGTTTCTTACAAAGCTTAGCATGCTGTTACCATGTGATCCATTAATTGCATTTGATAATAATTTCAGGAGCATCATTTAATTATAAGAGTATTTCATCGCAGAGAGGAAGAATGGATTTATTCATGTAAAGTACTTAGAAATGTGTCTAATACTTGATATACATTTACATAATTAATATTTAATGGTAATCATTTATGATCAAAATGGTTTGAAAGGATAGATACCTGCATGTAGTAATTCTTTTTCCTTAGTTCCTATTCTCTGGCTCAGTTGTTTCTAAATCATTTTCCCATAAGCATTACTGTACATAATACAATCTATAGCATCTGTTGTAGAATATTGAAAAGACATACGGAGGTAATCTTCTATCTGAGTAATTTTCACCTTCATTTTGAATCTAGCACTCAAGAAATTTGTGATTCCACAGTATACAGTATTTTTAAGAATGTTTCACTATTTTCATTTCATTACATGATGTGGCACAGGTATTAATGTAGCTTATACTTTAGGCTTGTTTCAGCAGGTTAGAATTTAGAAAACGTAATTCACTTTTCCCTGCAATATAACGTTACTGGGTACATAGAATTACATGTTCAATGAAATACTTTCAGGCTCATTTTTATAAAAATGTTTGTTTAATACTCTTTTTCAAGTCATCTAGAGCAAAGCCAATGTAAACAGAGTTATTAGTGTTTATGTAAACACGTGCCAGTGGACATCACCAATTGAATTTTGAATCTCTAAAATGTAAACAGTGATTATTTGTGTTTTAATAAACCTTTAAATGAGCAGCAAAGTTTTTTTAATAAAATGAAGACATGATATATGTGCAATATAAAATAATTTATAGCATATCATAGTATATCCGTAGCAATTTTGTTATTCACATTTTTGTTACTTAGAGTTTGTATTGTCATTATTGAAACTATGGTTCACACACTGGCCCTCCTACACGGAGGCCCGGGAGGGACTTAAGAGTCGGGCCATTCAAGGTTGCTAGGTGGCAAGTTTATCAAGCAAGGGAACTTACTTACCAGGCTTGTCTCCAGCAACCGCAAGATAAGTAGTTGCCACGTGCTCCCACCAGAATCTTAAGGTTCATACAGAGGCTTTAACTGGGGTGAGTCACATACACCTTCCACATGATATAAACATACTACCATCTCAAGCTGTTCATGGGCAGCTTCTAGCGTGTGGAAGGCAAGTGCAGTGCACATTCCAAGGACAGGGGAGAGAGTGAGGAGCCTCTGATTGCCAGGGTCCAGCTCACAGGTCAGTTGGAGGTCATGTCCTCTCAATGACCTCCTTCAACAGAAATCTTTTGGAAATACAATTTTCTATTAGTTTTCGCCATCCACTATGGTGATCACTCTGAACGGAATGTAGATGTCAGATGTTTGACTTCTTATACTTGGAAATTTCCATGCATTACTTTGAAATTCTCGATATTGCAGACAGAGAGAAGAAAAATTCCTTTCACATATTTCTGCTAATTTCCAACATAATACTTATATTATCTGGGCCTCCTAGGAATCTAGGTCAGTGATTATCCATCCTGGCAGCCCAACAAAATCACTTTGCAGCAACTTAAATAATAGACATATACAAGGCACACTCCAGATTAATTGAACACAATCATTTAGGGTGAGTCCTAGGTATAGGGTACTTAATTAAAGCTCTGTAAGTAAGTATTAAAGCTCTGTATTATAAGTCTATAATAATGGTTGAGACTCACTCCAGCGTTGTGACTTGATTCTGCTGTCTTTATGCAGTAACATGGTGATTCCAACATGAAACTTAGGCAACTTTTCAGGTTCTGCAATGTATATTTAGTGTATATTATTCCATTTAGTGTCTTACCAAACATTATTTATTACTTATTTAATTATATATTTGAAGATGAGATAATTTTTCAACAGTGACTTGGAAACAACAGTGTTATATTGTCTATTTTCTGTGTTCCTTTAGCATTTTGCATGTGGTTCTTAAAGAATGCGCCACCTTCCATTGTAATGATTTGTATAATTGTCATATATTGGGAAATTATGCAGGAAGAGTTCTTTGTACATCTGGTTTGACTATGTTTCCAGAAAGGCTTAGTCACAGACATAAAAATATGCTTAATATATGCTGGATGAATAAATATATGAATAAATATATACAATATTGGGTGGATTTTACTTTCTTCCCAAACGATTTTTTCCCTAATATCCAAGTATGAACACAACTGAGAATCTTATACAATAGTTACGTATATATTTGTAAGTGACAAAACCCCAATTTAAATGAACATGTAAGAATTGAAAATCCATCTGTTCTTGATTCCAAACAAAAGATTTGGGCTCCTACCAAGGATAAATAAAACCAAGAATATGAAGACTTACACGCTGCTTTTCTCCTTCCCTCTCCTTTCTCTCCCTACCAATTATCACTTCATCTTTAGGGGTGAGGTCTTCATTTTGTTGGATAGACTGTGTTCACCCATTGCATAAAGAGAGAAAATCTATAAAACAGACTCTTAACTACAAAAAACAAAATGAGGATTGTGGAAGTGAGGTAGGCGGAGGATGGGTTAGAGGGTGATGGGTATTAAGGAGGGCCCTTGTGATGAGCACTGGGTATTGTATGTAAGTGATGAATCAGTAAATTCTATACCTGAAACTAATATTACACTGTATGTTAACTAACTGGAATTTAAATAAAAACTTGGAAACACACACACACATACACACACATGATGCTTACCCATTGCTACATTGCTAAAAGCAGTTCTGGATTACAGGCTTTCCATCAAAACAAAAAGAACACTTTCTTTGCCATATCTAGTAAGAAAAACACAATAAGTGATTACTCAGGTTGGTCCAGCTTAGCAAATGAGCTCAGCCTGGAATCAAGAGTTATTTTGATAGTCATGATTGTCTCATCCCAGTTCCTATGTTCAGCTTTATCCAAAGAGGCAAATCTGTCACCAGAAGGAAAACAAAAGCACAGGCACAGCTACGGGGAAGTGGAAAGGTTGGTAGGAACTTAAGTTTTCTCTATTGTATCTGATAACACTGACATTCAAGGGCTAGAAGACCAGGGATAAACTAAGAGAAAACATAAAAGAAAGAAAAATATAGAGTTATAATGTTTTCATGTGGTAAAATTAAAAACATATCTGCTAATAATGTAAAGATTCTAGCTTTACAAGGAGATGATTTAAATTTATGTGTCTATCACCATTCTACCTAATGTGATATTCTAACATATATTTGGACAGGATAAGTAATTTTTTCAATATTACATTAATGATTCCTAATTTTATACCATGGATAAAAACTAAATTCTATTTTGCCTAGTTTCAATATCTACGAGATAAAAAATAATCAACCAATCATAATACTTCTACACCTGTACGTCAGTTTTTAAGGAGACATGACACACACAAACTGTCACGCTGTTATGCAGATGAACAAACAAAATACCTTTGGAATACATAGAGAAGGAAATAAGCTCAAATTTGTTAAACACTTTTCCTGTTCAAATAAACAGAAATAAGAATAGTATAATGAATCACCATGGCCTCAGTATCTAATTTCAACAAAACAACATTATACCTTTTTTTAATTTCATTAAATTAAATTTCATTTAATTAAATTAAATACAATTTATATACTATATATATAAATATATAGTGTGTATATATAGTATATAAAATATATATACTATGTATAGTATATAAAATATATAGTATAAAATATATATAAATATATAGTATATAAAAATGTATAGTATATATATATGTGTATGTAAAAAACACATATAAAAAACTCTACATGTTAGTGTATGTGTATATATATATACATATATATGTGTGTGTATGTGTATATATGTATATATATATATATACCACATACACAGACATGTAGAGTTTTTTAAAAATAGTGTCAAAATGATTAACACAAACAACAAAATCAGTGGTAATTTCTTATCAGTTATAGACATTCTCCACTAATGTTGCTGATAGTTTTATAAATATATTTAATTTAAGGTATTTGTTTTAGGATTTAAATCCAAATACAATCTTTACATTGTATTTGGCTTATATCTCTTTAGTCTGTTTCATTTTTCCCTGTGATATTACTTTATTTAAGAAAACTTAAAAAAAAAAAAAAAGAGACGGAGGGAGCCAAACCATAAGAGACTCTTAAAAACTGAGAATAAACTGAGGGTTGACGGGGGGTGCGAGGGAGGGGAAAGTGGGTGATGGGCATTGAGGAGGGCACCTGTTGAGATGAGCACTGGGTGTTGTATGGAAACCAATTTGACATCAAATTTCATATTAAAAAAAATAAGTATTGGCAAAGATCTGGAGAAATTAGAATGCCTGTGCACTGTTGGTGGGAGTAAAATGGTGCAGGGAAAAAAAAGAAAAGTTATCACATATTAAAAAGAATTTTCCATATTGGGGTGAGGTTGTTCAGCTGATTGTATCTTTCCAGTATCACTCAGCTTGTTTCTCTGTAAATTAATATAGTTAATAGTGTGATTCATGCCCAGTGTTTGGAAAGAATATGTCATTGATAGTATTGTTCAACTCATATTGTATCATATCAGAAAATACATCATGTTTGTTAGCCTGTTGTTTAATAATTTTAACACTGACGAAAAATTCAAGTGCATTAGTCTCATCTCCCTATCATAACACTCCACATCAACATCCCACAAAGGTTACTGGCTGTGAGTTATTAGTATTTATTAGCTGTGATTCCTCTAGAAGGTTGATCTTTCCCTCAACATCTGGTAATCTTCAAATACTCTCCATATAGGAATGGCAGGATAACTACTTTATTTTATTAATAAATTATGATGTTATATATTTTATATCATGTACATAAAATACATATGATTCCATATATGACATGTATATAATAACACGATTGTTGGATATGAAGTTCAGAAAAAGTCATGGAGATAATATTTTTAGTTTGCTTTTTGTGAGAGTTGAAGCCATGGGATAAATATAATTGACCAAAGACAGAGAAATGAGAACAAAATAAATAGAAGGCCAACAAAAACATCTAAGAAATACTATATTCTTTTGTATGGAATGCTGCAGAAATTGAGATGGCAAAGGAAATAGAAACCACTCAGCTTGCAAGGCAATGAGAATATATATTCACTGCTTGAAAAGTAAAAAAAGAGAATATTTTCATTAGGAGAAGGTTAATGGATAGCAGTTTCAAAATACTAAGTAAGACTAAAATTTGACATGAGGTAAACATTAATATTTGAAAAATGATATCAGTAGAATAGAAAACGTCTACAGTTAGATTGGTTAGATTAGAAAAGTCTACAGTTAGGATTAGAAATGTTGGGTGTGAGGCTGGAGACATTATATATATTAATTTTCATAGCTTTAAAATAAAAGTAATAAGATGCTGGATAATAATTTCAAAAGGAAGCATAAAATATAAGACTTGATCAAATTTTTAATATAAGGAAATAATTTTTTTTAAGTATAGATGGAATATATGGTCAGAACTTGTCTAGGGAGAGAACAAAAATGCCCCTGAGACATGATGTTTACCTTTTTTGATTAACAGCTATGGCTTTTACCAAAACTGATTAACAGCCCATGGAAAAAGCATGCGTATATACACATACATCAATATCTCTCTATCTGTAAGTAGACATACATTCAGAAAAAGACAATGTGTTGTGTGTGTGAAAAGATAAGTGCCTAAGTATTGTACTTCTCTCTATAAGTATACAAAAAACTAGTTGACATACTTCCACTAAAAAATGCTGCACAGAGGAATGTATCCTCATATATTTGCTTGATTTTACTTATCCATTTTGCTAATACCACTAATGACTTAAAATACCAGGAGAAAATCATTTCAACAAAATCCGTTATAGACTATTCCAAATCATATGTACTTATCTAATTATTATTACAGGCTGGAGGAAGCATAAAATGTTGTACATATGTTATTACAGATTTTGCCAATCATTTATGCCTTAATAGTATAATTTCATAAAAAAAACACTCCTCAAGGACAGGTAATGTTATTGTCTTTATTTTATGGAATAATTTTATGATTATAAATTTACTATAGGAAAATAACCTTTATTATTTCGCATTTATTTTGTTCACATTATTGACTCTATCTCATGTTTTCATTCTTTGAGCCTGAACCCAAAGATTGTTATCAACTACTTTCATATAAGAGCTGCTTTTCACATTTTAATTTTTAGCAAAATTAACCAAAGTCTCATCCATTTTCTGCCCTCTACGGTGCTTTACACATATCCTATAAAGTCATTATTTCTCTCAAACTGACCTACTAAATACCCCTCATGACAACCTGTAGGGAATCTAGGAAAGATGCAGGAAAACAAAATAAAAATTATCCTTGTTACTCAGTTGACCAGAAAGCTCAGATTTTAATGTAGAAACACTATTGCTTACATTAAAGTAAATCAATATATTATACAGAGAAATGCAAATTTCACATGAATTTATAAAGAAATTATTAAAGCTCAAGGAAAATTAAGGGTTGGATTGATTGCTTCTGGGTATGCCCTCTGGACCCCTATAGATGGTTGCTTACTTTCTTCTAATCTGATGATTTCTTCAGGAAGGAAGAAAGAAAAGAAACAAGATGTGAATAAAGATATGTGCATTATGGCTATATTTGTAGATTTCTTGCCCTTTAAATTATCCCTCAGATTTGCTTATTCGGGGTTCTGTAACTAAATTTACTTGTTTATGAAGTCCCAGGCCCTTGCTTAAAATGGTTTATTCACTATTCTCAACCTGATGTCCAATTTGTCTACGTGATTTCTTGCTTATGTTTAAAAAATTATCATTGCAGATGAACTTAAGAGAGAAGAAAGAGAACCTAAAGAGAGGAGAGGAAGGAAACAGAAGAAAAGGAAGATGAAGAGGAGGGGAAAAGCTATGTCTCATTCTGTCCTTGTCTTGCAAGACTCATGTTACATGAGATGCTAAAAAAATGCAAAACTCTCAAATTTAGCTCACCCCCCAAAACGTTTTATTTTCTTTGTTCCTGTGATTGCATCCATCCTTCTAGTTGAAATTACTGAACAATTTTCAACTTACTATACTCTCCCTATTAAACTTTATATATATGTTTTTCAACCTACCATCTATCTGAATAGGCAATAACCATTGATAGTTACCTTTATGTAAGCTCAAATACCTTCCTAAGGTCGTGATCTTAACACAGGTGCAAATTTTGCCTAAAATTTCATCTCTCTCTTTTTAAGCAGGTTGTATGATTTTTAAATACAGTTAATGATATACTTCATAAAATTTCCATCAGGGAACGTAGCCAAAATCTTGGCGTATTTTACATTGCAATCTGGGCATTTTGGAAACTTGAAAGAAGCATGGCTCTCGAATAATTTACAATAATTTTTCAGTAAGACTAAATATATTCCTTAATCCATAACACAACTTTAATATAAGAAATAATATATTGGTAGCAAAGCAAGTAATAAATTAGCTGTTTCTTTCATTATTCACTCAAAAACAAAAAAAGCTTTATTCATTAAGCAGTAATGTTTTTCACTGCTTTCCTGAGACTGAGCTAGGTGATAAAGCCAACAGAGGAAAAAATACTCTCCCTACCTTAGAGAAGTTCACAGAGTGGTAGCATGTACTAGGATAAATGATTTTTGGAAGCTCTCATCCCCTAGGTGTTCATGGCTACTTGTATTATTTATTTTTTGTGCTTAGTGTCTTGGAATTAATCATAGAAATGTCCTGTATGGGACATGTTGGTGAAACTACTGTGCAATCATTCATACCTTAGAATCTCCTGGGTTGAGTAAATATGTGTGAGATAGTGACAAGGAAATTGCTAAGGTCTGATCAGAGAGGTATGAGAAGGGTCAGGAAATTTTCCAATAACAGATTGTAGTCAAACTGATTCATGAAGGACTGATTCCTTCTCTTTGCAGATAACCAGACAGTGTCTAAAGCAAAAGAGATTATCCCAACTATGATTTTCAGAAGCTAATTATCAAAGACATGACATGAATTTGCCAACTTAAGAGAATTTGGCAGCTGCAGTGGTGACTCTCCAGTGACAAGTGACTGAGGAGGCATTCCAATTGATCTGCAGTTTTTGTTCCATGTGTGTTCTGGAAGGGCCACAGTACTGAAGACTGCTGACTGGAGTGGTTTCCTAACCTTAGAGGAGCAGGGGTAAACTTTGAGAGGTTTTACCATATGATCAGTTTCAACACTGCACCCCCATAAAAATATTTGGCTTTAAGAAACAGAGTGCCAAGAATACTTGAATTGAACAACTTTAAGGAATTATTGAGGGGAGAAAACATCAGAGGAAATAAGATTGTTAAGCTTCCCTTTTGGTATCAGAGGTGATGCAAATATTAAGAAATACTATTATCTGAAGTGAATGGCACAATATGTTAGGGAAGTTTGTGAATCATGCGAGGTAAGAGAAAAAACAATCAATGATGCCTTGGTATATCTGCCCTGTGTTCCATTTCCTCTGATATCCTTTTGTTCTACTTAGCCCGGATTATATACCACTACATCCATGAATTTGCCCCAGTCAGTTTACCTAGAAAAGTACCATTACTTATTTCAAAGTTTTTTATATTTTGCACTTCCTTATTTATAGCACTTACCGCACTTGGCCATATATTGTAATATGTTGACCTAACAGAAAGATATAGGTGAGATAGCTCGGAAAAACTGCTTTATAATTTCATATTGCTAATTTTATAAGTGTGTTTTATCACGTACCTTCATTTTGTTTTTACTCTTGCAATGGGCTTTTATGTCTATGTACTCTCTCGAGGGAAATAACTGAATAATTTTGTCCTTACAACACAGATTTTGCCACGGATTTCACAATAGTCTGATTGCTGCCACTGAATCTTATCAAGAAACACTTAATTTTTTTCTGTTTTTCAGTTAGCCAGCTAATAAGCTATTTCATTCTAGAAAAAGCATGAGAATGCCCATTATTAATAATATGTCAATAGAAAAATTGATATATTAATGTGACATCTAGCGTCTTAAATGCAATGATTTTTAAAACACTTAGAGAAGGCTAGGGTTTGTTCTGTAGAAGTACCTTGGAATCCTTGTAAAAGACAGGAATGTGTGAGGTTTGGTGTGCAAACAAAAATAAAGGGACTTCTCCTCACTCCAACTTCAACCAGTGAAGCTCAGTTTTGTTTCTTTTTTTTTTTTTTTAATTTCATTTACTTGGCCTTGTCAAATTCAATAAAAAAAATCAGCTGTTAAAAAGAGTTTGAAATTGAAGTCGCAGTTCTTTTTATCAAATCCAAGTCTCATATCCTCTATGATTTCTTAGTTAACAGATTTTTCCATGAATCAAATCAGGTTTTCAATATCACCCTTCCCAATGGATATTTTATTACTTATTTGACTACTTGAAGTAACAACTTCATGTCTGCATTCACAAGGATATGTTTTGGAAATGGTTCTATAAGATCTCTCACGGGAGTCAGGAATATAAGAAAATCAGTATCATAAGTGGATCAAGCATTTAGTTTTACATAGAAAGTAATAAATCAAGATAGACTCAGGATTTTGACATCTAGTCTGAAGGAAATCTCTATTCTATGTAAGTTAGTTTCAAATGGCAAACCTAATGGCATGTCTGTTCTTTATGACAGAAATAAAACATAGCTGAGCCTCAAACCATGGCTTTCAATCTGAAATATAGACAAATACTGAAACATAACAATGTTTATGTTTAACTAAAGGGAAAAATTTTAGTTTAAAAATATATACATATCTATATTTTGTGTTTATATAATATATTCTTTTTTTAACGTTTATTTATTTTTGAGACAGAAAGAGACAGAGCATGAACGGGGGAGGGTCAGAGAGAGAGGGAGACACAGGCTGAAACAGGCTCCAGGCTCCGAGTGGTCAGCACAGAGCCTGACGCGGGGCTTGAACTCACGGACCGCGAGATCATGACCTGAGCCGAAGTCGCACGCTTAACCAACTGAGCCACCCAGGCGCCCCTATATTTTGTGTTTAAGTCAGAATGAATGAAAGCTTCATTACTTCATGTTCAAAATATTTTGATATTAAATCCTATATTTAGGCCTTAGTAGTTCTTATGAATGCTGTTGGTGCAGAGGAAATGGTCATGCTGTAAAAAGGATGCTATTATGACAAGATGCTATTATAAATTTAATAAGTGAAAATTAGTTTCTATCATATTGTGATGGAAACGCAATGAAATAAAAAAAATAGAAATAGAAATATTACTATAACCCATTAAGATCAGTTATTTTTTAAATACCTACAAACACAGCAATGTTACATGTTGTATATTTCTAATAATACAGCAAAAGTATATTTGTTTCTAGTAGATATATGTCACACGTCAAGTACAACATTCTAAAAATTCATGTTCCTTGCTCATACGTCATTTCCTCATTGTCTTACAGTTACCCAAGCCCTTTTTCGTCACAATCTTTTTTATTTTTTTTTAACATTTATTTATTTTTGAGAGGCAGAGACAGAGCATGAGCAGGGGAGGGGGAGAGAGAGAGGGAGACACAGAATCCCAAGCGGGCTCCAGGCTCTGTGCTGTTTGTTAGCACAAAGCCCAACCGCGAGACTATATGACCTGAGCCGAAGTCGGACGCTCAACCGACTGAGCCACCCAGATGCCCCTCATAACAATTTTGAGCCAAATTACCTAAATTGTTAAAATGGTGTAGGCCCCATAACTTCTTTTGGCAGACTTTATTGAAATCAAAGTTACATGATCATTAATTGCTAGTAATAGCTTCTAATCCAGGTAAAATTGATTATAGTTCAAGCAATTTTTCTGTATTGTTTAAGAAGTTACTGATCCCAATCTAGAGACTATGACATTGTTAATTTTGCTCTGCTGCTCTCGGGTAATTAATAATCAATTTTGTTCGTGTTCCTTCTAATTTATGCCATAGCAAAGACAAAACTATCGGCTTTGTGTGTCAGAGAAGTAGACTGCAAATTAGAATCTTTAGTGTTAACGGAAATATTTTGTTTATGACTTTGTATTTTCAAAATTCCGAAGTAAGAATCATGCAGTTTTAAATCAGCTTTAAAATCAATTATGCAGGATGTGTCAAATGCCCTTTCTTTCGAAGGACACATTCATAACAACTTTATTGATTGCATTTGTTAGAATCATCTATAAACCAAAGATACACCATCATCTTACCTTCACATTTGACCCAGCAAGTCTGGAAAGTATAAGGATAATTTTCTGCAAGAAAGAGAAGACAAAGGCTATTTTTTTTTTCCTATTCTCTGGTTCAATTGCATTGAGAGTGGATTTAAGTCAAAATAGACTTAACTATATCATGTTTTCTTTAAGGCTTTAAAGACCCCATGAAGGCAAATGGCATATTGTCTCCATTTCCTTTGAAAGTCTACCCCTGACATTTCTGTTCAAAGCCATGTTATTGATAATATTTATAAACTGTTAAGTGACAAAAGTAGAAAATGATACGTTACTCTTAATTTCATTGTCTCATTCTGCATTAATGACATAAAACCATAACTTTTATGAAAGTTGGTAATAATCAAATAAACTCAAAGATTATATACTGGCAATTGGTGGGGATGGGAGGGGAAATATTGTGCTTCTCCCTGCTGCAAAGAGAGAAGTTCAGAACATAAGCTATTTCTCTTGCACCTAAGGGATTTCATTCCTACTTTAATTCTTTAATTCTTTTCAACAAATATGTACTTATGAATGATTTCTTAAATTCAATTAACTGGTGCTAAACAAAGTCTTTAGTTGTATTTTTCTCCACCCAACTACTTTAGAGATAGGTATTACTGGACTGAAATATTAACTTTAACAGCAAATAAATTATACAATGGAAAAGAAATCTGTGCTACAGAGTATTTCTTTAAACACTTATTTAGCCCATTAAAAAGTAAGTTTTAAGAACTCCTTGTGCTAAGTACTGTGGAGATATATATATATATATATATATATATATATATATATATATATGTATGTATATATATATATATATATACATACATATATATAGTGGTAAGAACAATGGTAGATAAATACAAGGCACTATGAAGAACAGGTAAAAAAGCAAACATTTATGATTTGAACAGGGTAGGAATCATAGTGGGTATGCATGTGGAAAATTTATTAAACTCTCTCTGAATATTACTTTGATCTTGTTTTCTCTCTCTCTCTGAGACTCCAGCTCCTAGTATGTTAGACCTTTTCACTGTATCCCAATGTTTCTGACAATCTTTATCTCTCCTTTTTTCTGTTTTGCTCCCTACGATTCAAAATAAATATTTCTATTGACTTCTCTTTCATTCACTAATTCTTTTTTCTAATTTTTTTTTAACGTTTATTTATTTTTGAGACAGAGAGAGACAGAGCACGAACGGGGGAGGGTCACAGAGAGAGGGAGACACAGAATCCGAAACAGGCTCCAGGCTCTGAGCTGTCGGCACAGAGCCCGACGCGGGGCTCGAACTCACGGACCGCAAGATCGTGACCTGAGCTGAAGTCGGACGCTTAACCGACCAAGCCACCCAGGCGCCCCACTAATTCTTTTTTCTGATGACTCCATATACTATTATATACTGAATTTTTAATTGTCTATTTCTAAATTTTAGGGTTTTTTTATGTAATCCAATTCTCTGGTGAAGTTCTCCATCTTGTTGTGTCCTTTTGATATATTTATCACAAGTACATCAAAGCCAAGACTTGTAAATACAATTATTTGGGTCATCTGTCAGTGGCTTTGTTTCGGTTCTGATTCTTGTTCAGTAGGGTAATGTTTGATAGACTAGAATCATCTTTCAAGCGCGCTGAATCCTATTCTCTCCTAGACAAATAGGATAGGACTAGAACATCTTAATCTGATTAGAGGCTGAGCTGACGAGATGCTGGCCTGGAGTTTTGTTAAGCTTTGCCTATCCCTGTGTAGTACCCCAAGGGTCCCACCTGAAGAGTCTAGGGAGTTTGTTGAGGCTTCTCTTCCTTGGAAGGTTCTGAATTCCAATATTTGCCTCCTCATCGCTGTAAGCCGATTAGAAAGTACCATCTATTTCAGCACCATTCTGCTTAGTTTGGCAGAATTCCCAATTCAGGAAAAGTCTCCTGGGAAAAGCTACTGAGTGCAGGGCTCACTTCCTCTTTATCTCCCTTTTCACTGGACAATTATTGACTCCCTCCAGTGAGAGCCAAATTCCTTTCTTTGCTTCTGCAGCTTTCTGAGACTGCCAAGACTTCTCATTTGTCAGATCCACAACTATAACCACTGGAATTCTCAGTATCTTTCCCGATAAATGGCAAGAAGGAAGTCAGTCTGCTTGCAGAATTTCAACTCACACTGTTATTCTTTTCTTTCTGCAATTTTGACCCCAAAACCTTTTTGTCTCAGCAGCTCTCTAGTGGCATCAGAGATGTGTTTTCTACTCTCCCTTGACAGGATCATTAGCCCAATAGAAGCTACTCATTATTTACAGAAGCAAACTAAACAGCTCATTTGGATATTATGTTTATGACACTTGGGGGGAGACTGGATAATAAAGTAAGAAAAGCCAAATTGAAATGGATCATACATGCCATATTCAAACATGTGATCTTTATAGTGATATTCTGTCGAAGATATTTAATCAAGAGAGGGTTAGGGAATTTACATTTAAAAAAGACAAAGCTGTCAACATGGTAGATTGGCTGGAAGAGTTTGATAGTAGAAGCTTTCCATGAAAGACAATCTATAGATTAAAAAAGGGGAGCCACACGAGGGTATCAAACACATTTTTGAGGCTTGTTTTGTTGTATTGAGTTTTTAATGGAAACAGAATTTAAGAGAGACCAGGAGAATCACTTGTTTGAAAATTTTTGTAGAGAGAGAGGAATGTTTCTTTAGAAGATATATTTCTTATTGAGAAAACACAGTTTTCTCAAAAGGGTTATTCTAAAATGTTAATCTGCCATCCTGAAAAGATAGATAAAAATGATAAAAGAAAGTGATAAGTAATATCTGGAGGTGGATAAGCACTAGCATTTTATTAAACTGTATCTTTTACTGGAGTCCTTAAAACTGCAAATTTCCCATATTTCTTACTCAGATTTGTAAAATGAAGTAACTCATTCCACTTTTGAAAATAAATTGCTAGACATAAACCTTGGTTTCATTATAGAAATATCACAAAAATTTAATGCTGCACAATAAAAGAAATGCATATCTCTAGTAAAATGTAATTTTTATATTCACAAATGATATAAGCCCTTTGAAAATGCAAGAATCCATGTATCCTTAACTTAAATCTTTAATTTGAATCATTTAAACAAAACTTCATAGATTTCGCAATTTCAATTCAGAACCCATTCCCTTCTTTCTTCTAATAAATTGATGAAACATTTTTATTATTGTATTCCCAGTTAAGAAACATTTGGGTGATACAAAAACTTAATTGTTATAGATTAATAGGAATATAAAATGGAATCAATATTTGGACTATTAAGAAACCACCAGTATTATTGTCAAATAATCAACACACACAATCGCTAAACATAGCAGCATATTGTATCAAACCCCTTTTCATAAAAGACGATAACTTATAGGTAGTAAATCCTTTGTATATAGTCGCACTAATAAAATACTTAAGAACTCGTGATGGGAAAAAATATTTTACTCTCGGAAAGATACTGCATAACTCTGAGGAATTTGGATAATGTGGCAAGAAACTCCAGGAATAAAAAGGTTGAAGCCTCTCCTAGAAAGATCAATTAATAATTTTTTCTCCTATTTTGGGCTGGCCCAAGAAAGATTTAGATGCGTAGTAATCATAACTGTGCCATTTTCTTTGTGTATTTTAGTTGTGATAACATTTGTTTTGTTATAAATTCAGCTGTCATCTGCTTTATGTTATTAAATTTCTTAGAAATGTTTCTTTCATAAAGTTATAAAAATGGAAATGCAGAAAAGGAAAAGAAATAAAAATGTCAGCACATATGGTGTTTAAATTTTCAAGAAGTCCAAAATGGATTGAATAAAATAATATGATAGTGAAATTTTACATTATTACATATTTTTGTCTAGTTTTATCAATCCTCTAAAGTCAGCTGGTTGCAAAATGATTTGATAAAATCATTGATGTTAAAAACAAATGAACAACTGTTACCAGTTCTATGGTTACATCCTAAAACTTAAAATATGAAATAATATTTAACTATCAGTTGCTAATATTGGGTGGCAATAATCAGTTTAACAATTTTTGGAGATGCAGGACACAATAAAATGAAGTTAAAATTGAAAATATACACAAACGATTTGTTACATTTAATATTCAGAATGCACATGAGGATCTTCCAGTCCATTGCTATCACCATTATCACATTAGCAAGTTCTTCTTTAAACATATAAAATATGAATTATCAGTTCCTTTCAATTTAACTCAGTATAAAAGCAAATTTACAACTTCATTGAAACTCTACATTTCTATTGTTTTGATAACTTTACACAAATTGATTCCAATGATTGCCTTCTAAGAACTTTTCCTCAACTTAGAGACTGTACTGTCAATTTATTTACTAAAATCAAATGCCAACAATGTGAACATTAACATATAAATCATCTTTAAAAAGCTCTGATTTTATTTTTTGTAATCAATCACATGAGAAAATATGGCTTTGTTTAATCCAGCCCTGAATGTTTTCCAAAAATGATTTTATTATGACCTTTAGACAGTAATTTCAGTACTGTAATTCTGAGAATTACGTGAGGGTTGAAAATTACTTTCCATTAAGCTGTATTAATTATGCTGCATATTATATCAGACAGTTTACTAATTACCTGAACTCAGGCAATCATAAGCAACCAAATCTATAAGTAAGAAATTTTAATATCTCATATACTATAAAATATGTGATTGAAGAGTGTAAATTTAATTTAAATTTTTTTTTTAAATTAAGAGATGAAATGATTGCTTTTCTTTGGGAGGGAGAGAGTAGCTCTTTAAACAATAGTGCTTTATAAAGTAGAAGTTATTTTTTTATTATTATTCTGTGGTCATACTGTATTAATAGAAATATTAAGATAAAAATGAATTACAAGGCATAATTGCTTTTTTAATGTTTTTTTAATTTGATTTGAGAGAGAGGGCACGTGCACACGAATGCGTGCACACATGCAGGCACACTCATGTGCCAGCGAGAACAGGGGAGGGGCAGAGAGAATCCCAAGCAGGCCCCACACTGTCAGCGTTGAGCCTGAGAGCATGACCTGAGCTGAAATCAAGAGTCAAATGCTTAACTGACTGAACACCCAGGCGCCCCGAAGTCATCATATTTGAAAGTCTTTGTCAGTGGCAAAACACTCTTGTTTTACAATGATAAAACTACGTTTGATCCAAAATTCTCTCATTTTCTACTCTGTAAAATTGAGAAAGTTCATTAATGTCTGTAAGAATAAATTGCTCAACTATAAAGTGAGTAAAGTATCTATCTACTATGATTAAGTAATGTTTGAAAACAATGAAATATTATATGTGGCATAAAACAAAAAATTAGTCATACAGAAATAAATACAAGCAAAACATAAGCTGAACTGAGAGGAATGCTTTATTGTTTAATTGACAAATTTCAACCAGCACCTCTTGTCTCAAATTCACTTAAACATTGAGTCAATTTGTGTCAAATATGGGAAAATAAAATAATATCTTTATATGAACTCATTAGGGTCAGGACCCTCTAAAATAACATGGCGAGCATGGGACCTCAGAATCAGAAGCAGGAATATTCTTCGTTTCTTCAGAATTTTATTGAATTGTAATATACATATTAGAAAAGGTGAAATTGAAATTAGTGGAATCATACTGTAGGTACTTATTTGTGTTTGCCCAGTTTTCCCCAATATTTTGTGAGATACATGTAGTTTTCTGTGGTGTGAATATACCATAAACAGTATACCTACCAATAATGGCATTTTAGGTTATTTTCACTATATAGATAGATGATAGATAGATAGATAGATAGATAGATAGATAGATGATAGATAGATACACACACATACATATCATCTGAGTGAAGTCTGGTTAGGTGTTTAAGAATGGAATTGGGGGCGCCTGGGTGGCGCAGTCAGTTAAGCGTCCGACTTCAGCCAGGTCACGATCTCGCGGTCCGTGAGTTCGAGCCCCGCGTCAGGCTCTGGGCTGATGGCTCGGAGCCTGGAGCCTGTTTCCGATTCTGTGTCTCCCTCTCTCTCTGCCCCTCCCCGGTTCATGCTCTGTCTCTCTCTGTCCCAAAAATAAATTAAAAAAAAGTTGAAAAAAAAAAAAAAAAAAAAAAAGAATGGAATAGTTAGGTTATTCTTCCAAACATTTTATCTGGGTTATTTGTACAAACTTACTCGTCCTGGCAATTATAATTCAATTTTTCCCACATCTTATTAATATTGTCTGCTTTTTAAAATTTAGTCATTCTGTTGAGTATATAACCATTTACATTGCAGTTTTAATTTTCATTTCCCTGATAACTAATAGAGTTCCATTTCAAAAGGTTTATTTATCATTTTTGTTTTCTGTTATGTGAAGTGCCTGTTGAGATTTCTTGTTCATTATTTTATTAGTTGTCTGCTTAGCTGATTGATGTGAAGTGTTTTTAAATATTTTATGGATTTGAGTCTTTTGATATGTATGTATCAATGTATATCGATATGTATATATTTATAATTGACTAGTTTGGGATATTAATCTTTTCTGTCTTTTCTTTGTTTAAAAAGCAGAATTTTGTAATTTTAATATAATCTAATCTAAGTTTTCCCTTGATTATTCTCTACCCTGTTTAAGAAAGCTTTACCTACACCAAGGTTATGAAAATAATCTGTTTTCCTATAGAAGCTTTAATACCTTTCATTTTCAGAATATAATTAATGTTTGTTTATGGTGTTAATGATTATTTATGGTGTTAGATATGGTAAAGATTAATATTTTCCTGAAAAGTATCCAATGAAATTAGCACATATTATTTTAAAAGGCCACCCTTAATCCAGTTCACTATGATGTTACATTAGCTGTAAATAAGTGACCATGTGTGCACTGTTTATTTCTGGATAATCTATTATGTTCCATTTATCTATTTTTCCATCATCAAACCAATAACAAATACCAGTCTTATTCCCTATCTTTATATGTGCAAATATTGATATCTAGTATTATAAATTCTCAGACTTTGTTCTTGCCCATAACGATTGGTGTTATGTAATAAATATATTCTGGAATCAAGTTGATAATTTCATTTTTTTAAGTTTTGTTTTTTTTTTTTAACTTTGAGAAAGAGAGAGTGAGTGGGGAAGAGAGAGAGGGAGAAAGAGAGAATCCCAAGCATGTTCTTCACTGTTAGCATAGAGCCTGAGGCAGAGCTCCATCCCATAAACTGTGAGATTATGACCTGAGCCGAAACCAAGAGTCAGACACTTAACTGACTCAGTCACCCAGGTGCCCCATAATTGATAATTTCTACAGAACAACTGGGTATATTGATAGAAATTGACATGGATCTGTAGGCAATGTTAGTGATTTGGAATTCAAATTTTTTTTTAATTTTTCTTTGGTGTTTATTTTTGAGAGACAGAGATAAAGCATGAGCAGGGGAGGGGTAGAGAGAGAGAGAAAGAGACACAGTATCTGAAGCAGGTTCCAGGCACTGAGCTGTCAGCACAGAGCCTGACGCAGGGCTGGAACCCAGGGACCACAAGATCATGACCTGAGCTGAAGCTGGACACTTAACCAACTGAGCCACCCAGGAGCTCCTGATTTGGAGTTCAATTTTGGAGGCAATTTTAATAATTTGGACTTCTGTCAATATATTTTTGGCTTTATACCTAGACATTAATATTTGTACAGGGTATAAAACTTTTAAAGAGTGTATGTTCACTTTATTTGTCTGATTGTTTCTATTATTAATCTCTACATAACAAAAAGCCCTAAACAAAATGGCTTAAGACAAAGGAAATTGTTATTTTCTTCACAAATCTTTATGTGCAAGCACAAGGAGGAAAGACAACCTTGGCTCCTCTAGATGTTAGCTGGGCTGGCTTGAAGACACTTCATTCTAGCTGTCAGCCTTCCTGCATACCAGAGGAAAAATGCACACTCTGTGAGGAGAAATTACATCTTCTGGGGATTTATGTTTTTAAGATATAAAATACAGTATTTTTTAAAACTAAAAACACCAAAATACTGGAACTAAAACCAGCACATTAAAACAAACAATAGGTATACACTTAGATTTTATATAGAATCTGACGTTAGCTGCCAATGTCTTTAAATTAACAGTATTGTCTTCCAGAAAATAAAAAGATGGAATATCTCATCAGAGGCCTAGAATGAATTTTTTAAAAATAAAATGCAACTATTTTAATTGTAATATATACAGAGAGCTACTTAAAAAGCACAATAATTTCTTGAAAAGTGAAAATAATATATACCTGAATTTTTTATGGAAATATGACTAAAATACACTGGGATAATTTATCTCAAAACTATTCTTGCAAAAATCAGATTTAAATTCCTAATACAACCCAATTCTATAGGTTCTTCTGAAGCAAAGTTATCACTGAAGACAATTGCAATATTGTTTTGGTAAGGTGCAGAATCAGGCAACTGCTTTAAGGCATAAACTTTGCTCATGAACTATAACAATATGTAAAACATCACAATTAAAAAATTGTAAATGATGTTCTTCCTTAAGTTGTTCACCTCTGCTCATGGCAAGATTTATTAGAATTATATAGAATTCCTTACTGTAATAGGGAGTTCACTGTGTAATAGGCAGCTTTAATGGCACTGTATGAAGAAAAGGTAATACATATTATGAAACAAATGTAAAACTTTTCCCAAATCAGAAGAATGAGATAAACTGAAAAATTAGACTGACCCATAACTTCTTTTTTTTTAAATTTTTTTTCTTAATGTTTTTATTTATTTTTGAGACTGATAGAGACAGAGCATGAGCAGGGAAGGGGCAGAGAGAGAAGGAGACACAGAATCGTAGGCAGGCTCAAGGCTCTGAGCCGTCAGCACAGAGCCCGATGCGGGGCTCGAACTCACAGACTGTGATATCATGACCTGAGCCGAGGTCGGATGCTCAACCTACTGAGCCACCCAGGCACCCCAAGACTGACCCATAACTTCTATTTCTTCGCACATTTATTAACAAAATCTTTTAGAGTAACTTTCATCTTATTATTTGAAGAAAATAATGATAACAGTTATCAATCTTACATTTTATAGCTACTTACGAGCTTATAAGATAGTTTTACCTAACTGCAATTTATTGAATCCCTGCTATGTATCATGCTGTTTCATAAAACAACAAGTTTCAATGACAAAGTTATAATTATTCTTATTTTTCCAGTGGAAAATGAGGCTCTGAGGTCTTGGTAAGATCACACCTGTCGTAAGGGCCAGAAGTGAGGTTTGGTTTCTTTCGGTCTGTGATTCCAACGCACCATAAAATACCACCACATACACTATCCCTTTGATCCTCACAACACTGGGCAATAGTTTAGGATTTTTTTCTGCTCATTTCATGGCATGAAACTGAATCATGGAAACCATAAGTGGTAATTAAGTTATGTTGGGGAGAAAATGTTTGCTCAAGTCAATTGACGGCAAATCTAATTCTCTCCTTTTTTCCTAAAAACAATTATATATTTTTTAAACATTAAGTTCTACTTAGCCTTGTGGACTTTAGCTGCATTAGATCTGAACCTCACACAGTAGTGTGTCACACACTAGTTTGTTTTAGTTCAATGCTTGTGGTCAGAATCATAAACTAAAACTTACATTCAATATCAGAATTGTGAAAATGTACTTGTTTAAACTGGATCTCTGCAATTGAATTGCAAGAAGCATATTTTTCTAAGGTAGAAGAAAGAAAATTTTCTTTGCTTAAAAAAGCTTAAGAACAAAAAACAATAAAATCAAAAAATAAATATATTTGCTATTACCAATGACTAGAAGTACTTCAAAATTTTTTGAGATGAGGAGAAAAGAAATACACAAGTAAGACACAAGTAAGGAAGTTTAATTTAGAAATCAACAGGAGCTTTCCTAATTGACATAAAAGGGAATAACACTCTTTAAGGGAGGAAATTAATTCTTTCTCATTGTAGGGAGAACATCGACAGCTACTTTTCTAGGGTAAATTTAATTGTAGTTTTGTCAAAAACCCAAGCATTGATGAGAATATCATTCAAAGTCATATTCAGACATAGTTCTTTATAAATTATTTATAAAATAGAAGTATGAATATTTTGATATTTCATTTTCTTTCTTTCTTTCTTTCTTTCTTTCTTTTTTGTTTTTTTTTCCAATATATGAAATTTATTGTCAAATTGGTTTCCATACAACACCCAGTGCTCATCCCAAAAGGTGCCCTCCTCAATACCCATCACCCACCCTCCCCACCCTCCCACCCACCATCAACCCTCAGTTTGTTCTCAGTTTTTAACAGTCTCTTATGCTTTGGCTCTCTCCCACTCTAACCTCTTTTTTTTTTTTTTCCCCTTCCCCTCCCCCATGGGTTTCTGTTAAGTTTCTCAGGATCCACATAAGAGTGAAACCATATGGTATCTGTCTTTCTCTGTATGGCTTATTTCACTTAGCATCACACTCTCCAGTTCCATCCACGTTGCTACAAAAGGCCATATTTCATTCTTTCTCATTGTCAGGTAGTATTCCATTGTGTATATAAACCACAATTTCTTTATCCATTCATCAGTGGTTGGACATTTAGGCTCTTTCCATAATTTGGCTATTGTTGAGAGTGCTGCTATAAACATTGGGGTACAAGTGCCCCTATGCATCAGTACTCCTGTATCCCTTGTGTAAATTCCTAGCAGTGCTATTGCTGGGTCATAGGGTAGGTCTATTTTTAATTTTCTGAGAAACCTCCACACTGCTTTCCAGAGTGGTTGCACCAATTTGCATTCCCACCAACAGTGCAAGAGGGTTCCTGTTTCTCCACATCCTCGCCAGCATCTATAGTCTCCTGATTTGTTCATTTTGCCCACTCTGACTGGCGTGAGGTAATATCTGAGTGTGGTTTTGATTTGTATTTTGCTGATGAGGAGCGACGTTGAGCATCTTTTCATGTGCCTGTTGGCCATCTGGATGTCTTCTTTAGAGAAGTGTCTATTCATGTTTTCTGCCCATTTCTTCACTGGGTTATTTGTTTTTCGGGTGTGGAGTTTGGTGAGCTCTTTATAGATTTTGGATACTAGCCCTTTGTCCGATATGTCATTTCCAAATATCTTTTCCCATTCCGTTGGTTGCCTTTTAGTTTTGTTGGTTGTTTCCTTTGCTGTGCAGAAGCTTTTTATTTTCATAAGGTCCCAGTAATTCATTTTTGCTTTTAATTCCCTTGCCTTTGGGGATGTGTCGAGTAAGAGATTGCTACGGCTAAGGTCAGAGATGTCTTTTCCTGCTTCAGTGTTAGTATAGAAAGATACGGGTTTAGAGTCATTGTGATGTCTGTATGTTTTATGCTTGTAGCGATGTCTCTGGTACTTTGTCTCACAGGATCCCCCTTAGGATCTCTTGTAGGCTGGTTTAGTGGTGACAAATGCCTTCAGTTTTTGTTTGTTTGGGAAGACCTTTATCTCTCCTTCTATTCTAAATGACAGACTTGCTGGATAAAGGATTCTTGGCTGCATATTTTTTCTGTTTCGCACACTGAAGATATCGTGCCAGTCCTTTCTGGCCTGCCAAGTTTCAAAAGAGAGATCAGTCACGAGTCTTATAGGTCTCCCTTTATATGTGAGGGCACGTTTATCCCTTGCTGCTTTCAGAATTTTCTCTTTATCCTTGTATTTTGCCAGTTTCACTATGATATGTTGTGCAGAATATCAATTCAAGTTACGTCTGAAGGGAGTTCTCTGTGCCTCTTAGATTTCAATGCCTTTTTCCTTCCCCAGTTCAGGGAAGTTCTCAGCTATTATTTCTTCAAGTACCCCTTCAGCACCTTTCCCTCTCTCTTCCTCCCCTGGGATACCAATTATGCGTATATTATTTTTTTTTAGTATATCACTTAGTTCTCTAATTTTCCCCTCATACTCCTGGATTTTTTTTATCTCTCTTTTTCTCAGCTTCCTCTTTTTCCATAACTTTATCTTCTAGTTCACCTATTCTCTCCTCTGCCTCTTCAATCCGAGCTTTTGTCGTTTCCATTTTGTTTTGCATTTCGTTTAAAGCGCTTTTCAGCTCCTCGTGACAGTTCCTTAGTCCCTTGATCTCTGTAGCAAGAGATTCTCTGCTGTCCTCTATACTGTTTTCAAGCCCAGAGATTAATTTTATGACTATTATTCTAAGTTCACTTTCTGTTATATTATTTAAATCCTTTTTGATCAGTTCATTAGCTGTTGTTATTTCCTGGAGATTATTCTGAGGGGAATTCTTCCATTTGGTCATTTTGGATAGTCCCTGGAGTGGTGAGGACCTGCAGGGCACTTCCCCTGTGCTGTGGTGTATAACTGGAGTTAGTGGGCGGGGCCGCAGTCAGACCTGATGTCTGCCCCCAGCCCACCGCTGGGGCCACAGTCAGACTGGTGTGTGCCTTCTCTTCCCCTCTCCTAGGGGCGGGATTCACTGTGGGGTGGTGTGGCCCGTCTGGGCTACTTGCACACTGCCAGGCTTGTGGTGCTGGGGATCTGGCGTATTAGCTGGGGTGGGTAGGCAAGGTGCACGGGGGCAGGAGGGGCAGGCTTAGCTCGCTTCTCCTTAGGTGATCCACTTCAGGAGGGGCCCTGTGGCAGTGGGAGGGAGTCAGATCCGCTGCCGGAGGTTTGGCTCCGCAGAAGCACAGAGTTGGGTGTTTGCGCGGAGCGAGTAAGTTCCCTGTCAGGAACTGGTTCCCTTTGGGATTTTGGCTGGGGGGATGGGCGGGGGAGATGGCGTTGGTGAGCGCCTTTGTTCCCCGCCAAGCTGAGCTCTGCCGTCCGGGGGCTCAGCAGCTCTCCCTCCCTTTGTCCTCCAGCCTTCCCGCTTTCCGAGCAGAGCTGTTAACTTATGACCTCCCAGACGCTAAGTCGCGCTTGCTGTCGGAACACACTCCGTCCGGCCCCTCTGCTCTTGCCAGCCAGACTCGGGGGCTCTGCTTGGCCGGCGAGCCGCCCCTCCACCCCGGGTCCCTCCTGCCAGTCTGTGGAGCGCGCACCGCCTCACCGCCCTTCCTACCCTCTTCCGTGGGCCTCTCGTCTGCGCTTGGCTCTGGAGACTCCGTTCTGCTAATCCTCTGGCGGTTTTCTGGGTTATTTAGGCAGGTGTAGGTGGAATCTAAGTGATCAGCAGGACGCGCGGTGAGCCCAGCATCCTCCTATGCCGCCATCTTCCTATACCTCCATATTTCATTTTCAATAAAACAAAACTGGAATTATCTACATACTCCAGATTATGATAAATAGTTACCAAGTAAACATAAAAAAAGAAGATGATTGGCTTGTTCCATAGAAACAAAGTCATAAGAAATTTCCTAAAAATACCCTACACCATTAGAATAAAATATGGTAAATTATTTTTATACTATTCAAACTCCATACTTAAGGTTCTACATCGAAATTAAAAACATGATATACCTAGTATATTTTAAAAATAAAATTTTACTTAAATTTTTGTATATTGTAGTACTTGATTGACCAGGATTTCAATTCCAACAATTATTAGCCATACTAGCCTGGGCAATTTGTTGAGGATCAACCATTACATTTTATTTTATTTTATTTTATTTTATTTTATTTTATTTTATTTTCATTTTACTATTTTATTTTATTTTATTTTATTTTATTTTATTTTATTTTAAGACATTTTTATTATTTTTAATGTTTATTTATTTATTTTGAGAGAGAGAGAGTGAGCACAAGCAGGGCAGGACTAGAGAGAAGGAGAGAGAGAATCCCAAGCAGGCTCTGCACCATCAGCTCAGAGTCCAATGCAGGTCTCGAACTCATAAACAGTGAGATCATGAACTGAGCTGAAATCAAGAGTTGGATACTTAATCTACTGTGCCAACCAAGTGCCCCACAACTGTCACAACTTCCTTTAAAGGAAGATACCCAGGATGCCTCTGTGGCTCAGTCAGTTGAGCGTCTGGCTTTGGCTCAAGTCATGATCTCACAGCTTGTGAGTTCGAGCCCCTTGTCAGGCTCTGTGCTGACAGCTCAGAGCCTGGAGCCTGATTTGGATTCTGTGCATCCCTCTCTCTCTGCCCTTGACCCACTGGCATTCTTTCTCTGTCTCTCTCAAAAATAAATAAATATTAATTTTTTTTTTTAAAAAGGAAGATACCAATTAGACTAGTGGGAGATCAGTGTCAGTTATTCTTTTTAGAGCTAATTAACAAGAATTTTATTGACTCAAATAGACCCTGAAGTTGTCCATCTGATGTTTAGATTTGGATTGTGCACTGGGTTTCGTGGCTGATTACAGTTGTTTTGGGCTGTTAACAGACAGTGAAATCTGCTAAATAATTAAGGAAATGCTCAAGATACAGATAGTCCTCCACCTGCTGTAGGATAAATAGATTGGAGATATGTACGAACATTTTTACAGAAGTGATAACAGTTTTTCTAGTTTGAATTCCACACTAAACCCTTGGGAATGAAAAAAAGATCAAGAAGGGGAATCAAGCATAGAATAAATGCTACCACAAAAATTGGAAATGGAATAGTGAAAAAAAGTATTCACTTTCTATAACAGTGAGAAAATATTTCATATACTTGGAGGACCAGAAGAGAAAGATTAGGGTTTCAAAATCTGGGAGGTAAGATTAAAAAGGTCAGGGAGGTCAGCTTTCCTGATAGAAGGGATAGAAATAGAAGGGCTCCTGGGAAAGAGGAAGTCAGCCTAGCTACTTTGGTGGCAAATTAACCAGTGCCAGGCATTTGGGGAAAGGTAAGCCAATCCTACTCTGACTAGATTAAGTGAGATAAGGTCCAAGTCCTGTGGTACCCCAGATCAGTTAGACAAAGGCATCTGGAAAATATTTTAAGTGAATTGGAATATTACTAGAGAGTGTAAGCAGAGAAGTGATGTGATGTGATTTACTTTGTGTGAGACCACTCTCGTTGCTTGGCAAAGATTGAGTAGTAGGAGTAAATCAGAAACTAGTCAGGAAGCTTTTATTGTGACCTTGGAAGAGATGGGGATACTGATTACAATGGTAGTTGTGTAAAAGTTGAGCGGTGAGGTAATTTATAACTTAATTTTAGAGGCGAAATCAAGAATCAGGAAGAATAAGGAATGAGTTATAGGGTTTTGTCTTAAGCAACAGGATAGGTAGAATTGCTAAGTATTAAAATGGAAAATATTGAAAGATTTGACAAAGGAAGAGAAGAGCAGGAAAAAAAAATCAACATTTCTGTTGCATTTAAGTCACCTGCTGGGTATCCAGCTGAAGTTGATGTCTAGCAGCAGTTGAATACATAGAAGTGGGAGTTCAGGAAAGAGAAGATACACACACATACACACACACACACACACACACACACACACACATGCTATGAATAATTACAGAATTGCATTATTAGAATATATATTAGATTAATATATTATCAGATTATATCATAAATATATAATGTTTTTATAAAATCTCCCCTGAATATAAATGTATAATTTGAATAATACATATATAGTAGATATATGATGTAAATGTGTGTGTGTATGTGTGTGTGTGAATGCTGACTAAATGTCATTCTTTGTTTTGTTGTTATTTAATTAATTTTTTTAAATTTACATCCAAGTGGGTTAGCATATAGTGCAACAATGATTACAGGAGTAGATTCCTTAATGCCCCTTACATATTTAGCCCATCCCCCCTCTCACAACCCCTCCTGTAACCTTTTGTTTGTTCTCCATATTTAAGAGTCTTATGTTTTCTTCCCCTCCCTGTTTTTATATTATTTTTCCTTCCTTTCTATTATGTTCATCTGTTTCGTATCTCAAAGACCTCATATGAGTGAAGTCATAATATTTGTCTTTCTCTGACTGATTTTGCTTAGCATAATACCCTCTAGTTCCATCCAGGTAGTTGCAAATGGCAAGATTTCATTCTTTTTGGTTGCCGAGTAATACTCCATTGTATATACATACCACATCTTTTTTATTCATTTATCCATCAATGGGCATTTTGGCTCTTTCTATACTTTGGCTATTGTTGATAGTGCTGCTATAAACATTGGGGTGCATGTGTCCCGTCAAAACAGCATACCTGTATCCCTTGGATAAATACCTAGTAGTGCAATTGCTGGGTCATTGGGTAGTTCTATTTTTAATTTTTTGATATGTCGTTTGCAAATATCTTCTCCCATTCTGTCAGTTGCCTTTTAGTTTTGCTGATTGTTTCCTTCGCTGTACAGAAGATTTTTATTTTGATGTTGTCCCAATAGTTCATTTTTGCCTTTGTTTTCCTTGCCTCTGGAGATGTGCTGAGTAAGAAGTTGCTGCGGCCAAGGTCAAAGTTTTTGCCTGCTTTCTCCTCGAGGATTTTTGATGGCTTCCTGTCTTACATTTAGGTCTTTCATCTGTTTTGAGTTTATTTTTGTAAATGGTGTAAGAGAGTGATCCGGGTTGATTTTTCTGCATGTTGCTGTCCAGTTTTCCTAGCACCACTTGCTGAAGAGATTGTCTAAATTCCATTGGATTCCTGCTTTGTCAAGATTAGTTGGCCATATGTTTGTGGGCCCATTTCTGGGTTCTCTATTCTGTTCCATTGATCTGAGTGTCTGTTTTTGTAACAGTACCGTACTGTCTTGATGATTACAGCTTTGTAATACAGCTTGAAGTGTGAGATTGTGATGCTTCCTGCTTTAGTTTTCTTTTTCAAGATTGCTTTGGCTATTCAGGATCTTCTGTGTTTTCAATAAAAATTTCAGGATTGTTTGTTCTAGCTCTGTGAAAAATGCTGGTGTTATTTTGATAGGGATTGCATTTAATATGTAGATTGCTTTGGGTAGTATTGACATTTTAACAATATTTATTCTTCCTATCCATGAGTATGGAATACTTTTCCATTTTTTATGTTTTCTTCAATTTCTTTTATAAGCTTTCTGTAGTTTTCAGTGTATAGATTTTTCACCTCTTTGGTTAGATTTTTTCCTAGGTATTTTATGGTTTTTTGTGCAACTGTAAATGGGATCGATTCTGTGATTTCTCTTTCTGTTGATTCATTATTGGTGTATAGAAATGCAACCAATTTCTGTGCATTGATTTTATATCCTGCAACTTTGCTGAATTCATGAATTAGTTCTAGCAGTTTTTTGGTGGAATCTTTTGGGTTTGCCATATAGAGTATCATGTCATCTGTGAAGAGTGAAAGTTTGACCTCCTCCTGCCTGATTTATATGCCTTTTATTTCTTTGTGTTGTCTGATTGCTGAGGCTAAGACTTCCAATACTATGTTGAATAACAGTGTTGAGGGTGGATATCCCTGTCTTGTTCCTGACCTTAAGGGGAAAGCTCTCAGTTGATATTAGCATTGGGTATTTCATATATGGCTTTTATGATCTCACGGTATGATCCTTCTATCCCTACTTTCTTAAGGGTTGTTATCAAGAAACGAGGCTATATTTTGTCAAATGCCTTCTCTGCATCTATTGAGAGGATCAGGTGGTTGTCTTTTCTTTTATTGATGTGATGAATCATATTGACTGTTGTGGATATTGAACCAGCCCTACATCCCAAGTATAAATCCCACTTGGTCATGGTGAATAATTTTTTTTAATGTATTGTTGAATCCAGTTGGCTAATATCTTGTTGAGTATTTTTGCATCCATGTTCATCAGGGAAATTGGTCTATAGTTCTCCTTCTTGGTGGGGTCTTTGTCTCGTTTGTTTCCATTTCAGTTTTTTTGGAACAGCTTCAAGAGAATAGGAGTTAACTCTTCCTTAAATGTTTGGTAGAACCCCCTGGAAAGCCATCTGTCTCTGGACTCTTGTCTTTGGGAGATTTTTGATTACTAGTTCAATTTGTTTACTGGTTATGGGTCAGTTCAAATTTTCTATTTCTTCCTGTTTCAGTTTTAGTAGTTTATATGTTTCTAGGAATTTGTCCATTCCTTCCAGATTTCCCATTTTATTGGTATATAATTGCTCTTAATGTTTTCTTATTATTGTTTGTATTTTCACTTTGTTGGTTGTTATCTCTCCTCCTTCATTCATGATTTTATTTATCTGGGTCCTTTTCTTTTTCTTTTTGATCAAATTGGCTAGTGGTTTATCAACTTTGTTAGTTCTTCCAAAGAACCAGCTTCTCATTTCTTTGATCATTTGTACTGTTTTTTGTTTGGTTTTAATTTTGGCTTTTTTTCTGGGGGGGGTTTCAGTTGCATTGATTTCTCCTCTAATCTTTATTATTTCCTGTGTTCTGTTGGTTTGGGTTTTTATGTGCTGTTCTTTTTCCAGCTCCTTAAGGTGTAATGTTAGGTTGTGTCTCTTTGACCTTTCTTCCTTCTTTAGGAAAGCCTGCATTGCTGTATACTTCCCTCTTATGACCACCTTTGCTGTGTCCCAGAGGTTTGGGGCTGTGGTGTTATCATTTTCACTGGCTTCCGTGAACTTTTTAACTTCTTGGTTAGCCCATTCATTCTTTAGTAGGATGTTATTTAGTATCCTAGTATTTGTTATCTTCCCAAATATTTTTTTTGTGGTTGATTTCTAGTTTCATAACATTGTGGTCTGAAAATATTCAGAGTATGATCTCGATCTTTCTGTATTTGTTGAAGGCTGATTTGTGTTCCAGTATGTGATCTATTCTGGAAAACATTCCATGTGCTCTGGAGAAGAATGTGTATTCCAATGTTTTAGGATGAAATGTTCTGAATATATCTGTTAAGTCCATCTGGTCCAGTGAGTCATTCTAAGCCACTGTGTCCTTGTTGATTTTCTGTTTAGACGATCTGCCCATTGGTGTAAGTGGGTGTTGAAGTCCCCTACTATTATGGCATTATTATCAATGAGTTTCTTTATGTTTGTGATTAATTGATTAATATATTTGGGTGCCTCTACATTTGGAGCATAAATGTCTACAATTGTTAGGTATTCTTGGTGGATAGACCACTTAATTATAATATAATTCCCTTTTTCATCTCTTATTAGCCTTTATTTTAAAGTCTAGATTGTCTGATATAAATATGGCTAGTCTGGCTTTTTTTTTCTGACCATTTGCATGATAGATAGTTCTCCATCTCCTTACTTTCAATTTGAAGGTGTCTTTAGGTCTAAAGTGGGTATCCTGTAAACAGCCTATAGATGGGTCTTGTTTTCTTATCCATTCTGTTACCCTACGTATTTTGATTGGAGCATTTAGTCCACTGACATTTAGAGTCAGTATTGAAAGATATGAGTTTATTGCCATTATGTTTCTTGTAGAGTTGGAGTTTCTGGTGGTGTTCTCTGCTGCTTTCTAGTCTTTGTTGTTTTCGGTCTTTTTTTTTTCACCTTTTCTCCCCACAGAGAGTCCCCCTTAAAATTCCTTGCATGGCTGATTTAGTGGTCATTAACTCCTTTAATTTTTGTTTGTCTGGGAAACTTTTAATATCTCTTTCTACTTTGAATGACAGCCTTGCTGGATGAAGAATTCTTGGCTACATATTTTTCCCAATTCAGCACATTTAATATATCCTGCCACTCCTTTCTAGCCGGCCAAGTTTTTGTGGATAGATCTGCTACAAACCTGATCTGTCTTCCCTTGTAGGTTAAGGACTTTTTTCTCCTTGCTGCTTTCATGATTCTTTCCTTGCCTGAGTATTTTGTGTATTTGACTATGATATGCCTTGTTGATGGTTGGTTTTTGTTGAATCTTATGGGAGTCCTCTGTTCTTCCTGGATGTTAATGCCCGTGTCTTTCCCCAGGTTAAGGGGGAGTTTTTTTATTTGCTCACATAACCCTTCTACTCTTTTTTCTCTTTCTTCATCTTCTGGGACCCCTATAATTCTGATGTTTTTCTTTTTTAATGAGTTACTGATTTCTCTAATTCTTAAACCATGCTCTTTTGCCTTAGTCTCCTTCTTTTTTTCTGCTTCATTATTCTCCATAAGTTTGTCCTCTATATCACTGATTTGCTGCCCTGGCTCATCCATTCTTGCTTCCATGGCATCCATTCGAGATTGCAGCTCAGTTATAGCATTTTTTATTTCATTCTGACTAGCTTTTACTTCTTCTATCTCTAAGTGTCATTCTTAACAGTGTAGGTGCTCTAAAACAATAGGCCTAGATTTTAAATTCAATTACCCTACTCCATTCTACATCACACATTAGCCAGGGAATTCATAAGAGAAAATATTCAATTTATCAGTGGTCATGTTGTATGACATAATCTAGTCTCTAGTCCATGGTATAGTTTAGATAGATTAAAAAATGAGGTGAAAGTAAGTTGTAATATTTTTAGTGACTATGCTAGCCATTATATAAATGTAATTTAATTTAGAACACTATAGACTTATTATTATTTTTAAATATGGGACCTAGTTAATCATAAAGAAACTTCATATATTAGACTATACTGAATTTAATTGGAATTAAATTAATTGTAATTAAATTCATATCTCTAAGTATCCATGCCCATAACATAAAAACTACTACAAATCTATTTTAGAGATAAGTTAATCCAACAGTAAGATGGAGAAAAGGCTTAGACAGAAATTTCAGATATGATGATATGAAAGTAATCAATAAAATATGAAAGGAACTCAATTTTGACATGCAGAGTGAAACACAAATTAGTGCCACAATATGATATCACTCTTCACTTGGCAAATTGGCTAATATAAAAAGAAAATGCAGATAATATCAATATTGACTATGGCATGGAGCAAACAAAACTCTTGTTACTACTGGTGTGAGTATAAATTGATAAAAACATTTTGGAAAATGGTCTGAAAAAAATCCACTGAATCTAAATAAACACATGTCCTATGGTCCTGATATTCCTACACACAAAAACATGATTGGTTCTCACAAACCCTATTAATGAGCAAAAGAGGCCAGGCACAAAAGAGTATGCATTTTTTAGTATAACTACATAAGTTATACTAAACTAAAAACTGTTTAAAAACTAAAGTTTAAAAACTAAAAACTAACTGCATAGGAAAAGAAAAGAGGGGACTTCTAAGGTGCTGGTACCAGCATGTTTTGATCTAGGTGCTGGTGTTCCCTCTGTGGAAGTTAATCAATGCAAAAATATTTTAATACTTATTACATTAAATATAAATATATTTATGAATATATAATATGTATATAAGACATACTGATTTCACATATGACACATATGCCAAAATATTCAGAAGAAAAGATATCAAATCTCATTATATAGAAGAAAATCTGAGTGTCATAGTTTTTTTGGTCTTTGAAATTTGGAAGGTCCTCAGGTGCCTAGTAATTTATCTAAACACAATAGGAGCCATTTATTCTCAGATCAAATTTTATTTGCAAGTGCATACTCAAATGCTTTACCAACACATCTTTGAAAACACAGAATCAGTATTCTTTATATGAAAGGAGTAAATATACTTACAGGATAGTGAAATATTTCAGCATTAACGAAAAATCCACTCATCACAGTTTCTTGGTTATGAATATGTTATAAAGACAGAACTGTCATCACCTCCAGCTTAGGCCTGCTTCACCTCCCCACGAAGTTCACAGTTGTAGCTTGTTAGAAATAAATAGCATGAAGGACATTCAGTCTCAACGTGACTAAAACCTTATCACCTCAATCATGAGGGAACTCTTTCCATCTTTATTATTATTTTGATGGATTTTTCCTACACCTATAATTACCTTTTTTTTTCATTTTGAATAAATATTATTTTACCAGGCATTTAGTTTTTCCATGCAACCACAAATAAACACAGCATAAATCTAGTGCACATGCCAATATATAATAAATATAATAAAATAATTTGCAAGTTACGTTTCTGATAGTTTCACTTAATGCAAAGAAAGTACAAAAGAGATTATGCCCTACCAAAATATTAGACTATTGACATTCATACATTTACTTTTGGTAGTCATTTACTGTTATCCACCATATATAAAGAATTAGAGCTTTAGTCATGTTTTACATAGGAAAATATATTTTTGAGATTTCAAAGTATTTTTCCTTAAATATGTGCAACAAATCCCTTTTCCAAAAACCAGGCAATAGAAAAAGGGAAAAGGTTCTTATCAGCAAAAAATAACATTTGTGCTAAGTTATTCATGGAGAATCAAATTCAATCAAACATGTTATAAATCACCTTGCAATTCCCCAATCCAGTTATGCAGTAAGTCAAGCCAGGAACTCTGTAAAGTAAAAATCTCAACCCAGGCTTTACTATAATAATGGCAACATGAGACACAGAGAGTTTTTACCCAGACTTGTTTTTATTTCTCAATATTCTAAAAACTTTTTTTTCTTTAAAAGGCAGTTTACAAATAAAGAACCTCTCCGCCCTTGTCTCCTTACACATACAGCACAAAGTAGTAACTAAAAGCTACAAGTGGTGTTTTTGAAATAGAGAATACCACACAGGGTGCAAAGTCTGTAATGGAGTAAATCATTCTGCTATATTAAGTGGGTACTTCAATTTCTAGTCCCCATTTTACTCATATGTAGACATGCACAAGATGCCAATAATCCTAGCCTCCTATGTTTTTTGACAGCACAAAATTATATAAAATCAAATACTTGAAGCACAGTTCCTGTCACAAACCATTTCAAAAATATTAGTATTAATACAGCATTAGGATATACATCGGTAACATTTTAGTATTAAGTTTAGAATTTCTTGTCACTATCCCATTCATGGAAACACATAATATCTTCTCTCTTCTTTGCAAATCTCTAACATGTTATTTCCCATTATCACTGCCATTAGATTCTCATTAAAATTTAAATGATTCTTTAATTTATTTTTACCTGTTATGGTTTGTAGGTTCCCATTTTATTCAATAGGTTAAAATCATTTGAAGGTTTACTTTGCTGCTCAAACTGCCCAAGATTTGGCCAGCGAAAGCACATAAAAACGCATTCTGGTGTCTTTTTGACATGTCTCCCTTATTTTTTGAGCACTTCATTGCTGTCTGGCAAAAAAGATGTTGCAGGTTCATCTTATACTTATCCTTCCCAGCCATAGAATCAGCCATTTTTTCAGAATTCTTTGTCCCTTTTAACGGTCTTGATAAGCCAAGATTTAGCAGCTAGACATTCCCATTACTATGGTGGTGTTGCTGCTTCTATGTTCCATCAGTGGACAGAACTATTTATAGATGCACAGACATTTACATCTATATTTATTTCTGTATATAGCTACACCATGAGTCCATTTTTAGAACCTACACCTCCAATTACAGTCTAGCATTATAGGTGTTAGTCTAATTTTCTCCCCTTTTATAATTGTAGCATCTTTCTTTGAAAATAATATACCTAGATCCTATTATCCTTAATACATGTACTCATTTGATCAGTCTTCATGAATATCTCTTCTCCATTACCAGTTCCATTCCTTCATCACCCTGTTTAGGCCACATTCACCCCATCACATGAATTTCCTCTTCAATCTGCTTGGGCTGTGACACCTGTTATGGACCATTCTTACACATGCTCTGATTCTGTATGCTGAGTAGTCCTCTAAGTGATCTCATCCGACTTGGGCTCTCACTGCCTGTTCTGAGTCATCGAGTCCCTCATCCACGTCTCTGGCACAGATTCTTATCTTGATCTGTCCCATGTAAGGGGTTTATGTCTGAATTGTTCAGACAAAGAAGAGAAGATAAATGAATTAAGAAGAATAGAAAGAAGGGAAAAAAGAAGTGACCACTACTATAGTTTGGATAATGAATAGACATTGGAAACATTTCTAATGTAATATATATACAAAGAAACTGTTTATATTAATTTTGTCATCAACAAACTTGCAAGATTATTATCTAAATACATGTCATCAACTACCACAGGTACTACACAAAATGTCATTTTTGTGTTCTCAGTCTGACACTCTTAAATGTTATGTCTCATTAACTTGCTTTATAGAGATTTGAATCTTCGGCTGAATTATCAATTAATAAATATAAGTTGATATTGATGATGCTTTTTGAGAATGGTTTGACAGCTTGCTAAAGAAGGTGATGAACTAATTTTTAATAAAGGACAGGAAGGGTGTGGCTTAGAGTGAGAACATAGGTTGCGTCTTGGTCGACGACAAGTTCAGAGATGTTGCAACACATGTCAAACACTGAAGATGAAAGTGTGTAGATCATCATTCAGAATCAATTTTAATGAGTCCCCAGGAGATTTAGTTTTAGGAATTACCACTCACCTAAAAAATCATGGAGTTCTCTTTAGCCCGAAACACCCTCGGTTGATTTCCATCCCAGACAGTCCTCAACTTACAAAGGTTTCACTTAAGATTGTTTTGGCCTTACAATGGTGGGAAAGTGATACACATTCAGTAGAAACTGTACTTCAAATGTTGAATTTAGATATTTTCCTGGACCAGCAATATATGTTAGAATCCTCTCTCATGTTCCTGGGTAGTAACAAACCTCAGCTCCCTGTCAGGCACGTGATCATAAGGATAAGCAACTGATACATTGAACAACCATCCATACAACTATTCCTTTTTAAACTTTCAGTACACTATTCAATAAATTACATGTGATATTCAATATCTTATTATAAAATAGGCTTTGCGTTCCATGATTTACCCAACTATAGGCTAACGTAAGTGTTCTGAGCATGTTTAAGGTAGGCTAGGCTAAGTTATGATGTTTGATAGGTTAAGTATATTAAACACTTTCATGAATTATAATATATTCAATTTACAATAAGTTTATTGGGATGTATCCCAATCATGAATTTAGGAAGATCTGTTTTATAATATACAAAGGGTTTCTTATTTCTTTCTAGATTGATATTTACTGTGAAAACAGAGAACATTTTAAAGAGTTCACTAATGTGAAATCAAATCTTTCCAGCTGACAGGTTTATACTATTTATATATTATAAAGAAAAATTATTTCTGCACCTAACTTGGCCTGAGATCTATAATTATCTAAAGTTCTTGAAGTAAATTGATTTTTTGTACTTTAACATAGCAACTAACCTTTTGAAAAACTCTAATTATCTGGTTCAAATTACTTAATTTCTTGATGACACTCTATACCTCAAGTTTCATAGTATGTCTTACAAGAAGTAGCTGCAATTAATGCCATTTTTTTTTTACTTTTCATATCAAACAATCTGACTCTACTATAAAATATGTTTCTTCTTATAGTTTAAAGTATATAATAACAATGTATAGGCACATGTTTTAATAAAACAACAAAATGATCCCCTTAGTTTAAAAGTTATTAAAATAATAAAATATATTTCTTATTTTAATTTGTGTAGTAGAGATAAAAAGGATATATAGGGGTTCCTGGTTGGCTGTCAGAAGAACATGCAACTCTTGTTCTGCAGGTCATGAGTTCAAGTCCTACACTGATTGTAGAGATTGAAAAAAAAAAATGGAAATATACAGCTCAATCACTATGACCAGCTAGCCCATATTTTGGAAAAAAAAAAAACATTTATTGTATAATATTAATAAGTATTGTCTAAATATCAATAATTAAAGAAAATATTTTAAAAATATTTAAATACTAAAATTCCCAGGTAGCAAAAGAGGAAAATGAAATGTCAAATAAACTTATAAAAATTGCTTCATCACCAATATTCAGCAGGGAAATGAAAATCAAACCCACAATGAAATACCATCACACTCTTAACAGAATGACTACGATTTTTAAAATCAGTATTATTAATTCTCGATACTCATGTGAAACAACTATGACTACCATATAATTCTGATAGGAGTATGCATCGATGTAACTTTTTTTGAGAAACCATTTGTAGTTTCTACTAAAACTTTAATTATGATCTAAAATCATTCCTATTAGAATATATATGGAGAAAATTCTCAGTAATACCCTTAATAACAGCTCAAACTAGCAACAACCCTCATTGTCAATAAATATGGAAAAATGCAAATATATATTATATATATAATATATACATGAAAAATATATAAATGACGTGTATATACACATATACATGAATATATACATACACAAACATATTTTCTAGTTACTATATATCATTCCGTGATTTATAGAAATAAATCTATGATCAATGAATACCACATAGCAAGGAGAATTAAAAAAATAATCTTAAAAGGAAAAAAAAAAGCAAACATCAAAAACTTCATGTTAAGTGAAAAAGAACCAACCATATTACAATTTTAAAAAGCAAATATATGATGATAAAAGTCACCGTAGTAATTTGGCTTTGGGCTGTAGTGAGTTTATGGAATAATAGAAGAATTTTGAAGATACTGAAAATATTCTATATCTTGATCTAGTGGCTGGTTAAATAGATTTGGTAATTGGTCCATAGTAACGCTGGGAACAAATCTAAAAGTTTAAACTCAAATTCAAGCTCCCTAGTTTCTGAACTCATTCTATTTCATAGGGCATTTATTCATTCAATATTCTTTTTCATTTAATACGCTTACCTCTAATATATACCAAGATTCTTGTATTTTCCCACCACACATTGTCAATTGTCTAAAGACAGTTTATTAATCTATTCTGAGAAATATATGATATGGATTATATATATGTCAACCCAGCCTGTAACATTATTGCAATAGTTCTTCATGATCATACAAATAGAACACATGAATTATGTGTTATTATGAACATTATGAAGAGCATGATGAATCTCTACATAGGTTATTTATCTTCCAGGTACTGTGTGATAATTAAACTCAATACTCCTCTCTCTGAATGCTTCTGAGTACAGTGACATGAGCAAGCCAGCAAGAAGAAATAGGACCAAATGATAATTCCAAATATTATGTTAGCTTATGCTGTGGACTAAATATCTGTGATCCCCAAAATTCATATCTTGAAACTCCCACCCCCAACACACACACAATGTGTGGTTTAGAAGGTGAGGTTTGAGGAAAGTAATTAGGATTAGATGCAGTCATTATGGTGGAGCCCCCCTGATAAGATCAGTGCTCTTCTAAAAAAGAAACAAAAGAGGGTTTGCTTCTTCTCTCTGCTTTCAGCCATGTAAAGATACAAGGAGAAAAAGGCCATCTAGAAACTATAAGGATGTCCTTCCCAGACACTAGATCTGATGGCACCTTGATCTTGAACATCCAAGCCTCCAGAACAGTGAGAAATAAATGTGTTTTGTTGGTGGTGGTGGTGGTGGTAAATTTGGTATAGCAGCCTAAACTGACCCTTTCTCATCTGAAGCAAATTCTATCAACTTTTATTTCATAAGTTGAACATAGCCTGAACTTGTTCTAAACATAAAACCACATACTGTCTTCAGAGTTTGCTGAACTTACTACAAACGATATCATTTACTTTAAAAAAATTATTTCCCAACATTCTTATCCATATAATTCCTTGGGCATATGGGCACCATTAAAATAGTTTGATTGACATTAGCCAGAGCCATGTAGGCATTCTGAAACCTTATATAGTTATAGAAAATGGCCACTTGCATTCTAGGAGTGACAGGTAAAAGAATAAATTCTGAGTTGTTAGGGAAACAGTACAAAAGGTTTGAAAACACATTGCTTTCTATCCAGAGGAAGAGAATTATTTCCAGAGTGGTGTTCTTGTCAGTGATGAATCAAATAAGTGATTTGCCCTACTGAAGTCAGAAGAAAAAATATTCTTACGTGAACCTAGTATTTAGTTTGATAAAAAATAAAAATGCTGTACCTTCTTCCTTAATTCTGTTTCTCTAATGAGAATACCATTCAATTTGTAACTCTTTTGACTTGATGTGTTTATAAAATGCACATGAATCCATGAAGGTGGAAAATAACCTTGAAAACCATGCTTCAATTTATAAATCCACTCTCAGACTGATAAGCAGAAACACGACTGAAGTCAATGTTAGGAATAGGTGCTCCCTTGAGTGCGTGCACTCTTTTTCTCCTCTCTACCCCATTCTGTTTAACACTTTGTAAGAGTTTGAACTTTTTATTTACTGAATTATATTAGGAGTTTTCATTTAGTGTCTTAGTTTCTCTTAGAAACTAAAGCTGTTTTTAACAATTCTAAAAAAATGTGCTAGCATGGGAAACAAACAAAAATAACATAAACCTTCATTTATAAATGCACTAAGTATCTAGTGACTGTCTAAAATCAAGCTTATATTTTATAATTTGATACATTAGCATTGATCAAGGAGCTGTGAGAATGTAATCCCCTTTGGAAAAACATGTCAAAATGTACAGGTTGCTTAATAAAAACAAAATAATTAAAACAAGCTTTTGTTTTATGAATATTCTTCCATCTTGACAACTATATTTTCTGAAAGTTGTTTGGAAATTAGAGAAAGCGGGGTAAACTATTTTATGGAGGAGAACCAAATACACTAAAAGCTTTGTCCCCTGATTGAGATAATTATCAGATATTGATAATCAAAAACACATCAACTAAAAGTCACTAGATTTCCATAAAATTACTTCACAGATACTTTGATTAATATTCTAAGAATCATTCCTTAGAATTATTTTAATACTCAAAACATATCCAGACAATGACATTTATATATTCCTAATTTTACCAGGTCTCCTCTCCTCTCCACATCAAAAAATTTAGCTAATTATTGATACATTTTCTCTTTTTAAGCACTATGATCTTCAAAGAAAAAAAGCATCTTTTCTTTTTAAATTTTTTATTTAAATTCCAGTTAGCTATCATACAGTGTAATACTGTTTTCAGATGTATAGTATAGTCATTCCACATTTCCATACATCACCTCAAAAGTGCACTCCTAATCCCCGTCACCTGTTTCCCCGATCCCCTGACCCACCTCCCCTCTGGTAACCATCAGTTTGTTCTCTTTTGATTAAGAGTCCGTATCTTGATTTGCCTCTCTCTTTTTCCCCATGATCATTTGTTTTGTTTCTTTAATTCCACACATGAGTGAAATCATATGGTATTTTTCTTTCTATGACTGACTTATTTTGCTTAGCGTAATATTCTCTAGCTCCATCCATGTTATTATAAATGGCAAGATTTCGTTCTTTTTTATGGCTCAATAATAGGCTATTGTGTTTGTGTGTGTGTGTGTGTGTGTGTGTGTGTGTGTGTGTGTGTGTATGCCACATCTTTATTCATTCATCACTCAATGGACATTTGGGATCTTTCTAAAATTTGGCTATTGATGATGCTGGTATAAACATCAGGATGCATGTAATCCTTTGAATTAATATTTTTCCATTCTTTTGGTAAATGCCTAGTAGTGCAATTGCTGGTTCATAGGATAGTTCTATTTTTTAACTTTTTGAGGAAATTCCATACTGTTTTCCAGAGTGCCTGTACCAGTTTGCATTCCCACCAATAGTGTAAGAGGCTTCCCTGGAAAGGAAGCATTTTTAAAAATGTGTGAACCCCTAACATATTCTGGTGTGATGGAGATTTCAGTATACTCATCACAAATTGAGTTGAGTTGTGGAAAACTTAAAATAAGTACTATTCCTAAATATATGCACACATATATGTAAATTATATTATATGATAATCTTCAATTATATATTATATGTGTGCATAATATACATACACCCTTTATGTATATGTTAAATGTATATCCATTTTTTAATATTATAACACCATATAATGAGCAATCTGTTACATCTTTTTTTTCAATCTGTCACATCTAATACATAGAGATACAACTCATTGCTTAATAAACTGCATAATGTTCCTGACAATAGATACACTAATTTATTTAGTCATTGTTCTGTTTGATGTTTTTTTTAGTTTTCATAAGTGAATATACTTTTAAATATACTCTTTAATCAATCCATGAGTATCTATCGAGTAGATCCATAAAAGCTGAATGGAAATTTGTTATTTGAATAGGCATAAACAAACTGCCTTCTGGAAAGACTGCACCAATACATATACCCTTGAATTTGAGGCTTAAAAGTAACACATTTTAGGATGAGTAGGATGGGAGAGGGGTCAGGGAAAGAAAAAATACATTTTATCTCCTTTTAATATTTATTCACCTTAATCTATTTTTGCCCTATCATGTTGGTTATGATGAGAAAGCATTAAAATTGTGCCAATGATTGTAGGTTTCAATATCTTGTTCCTAATATAGATAGAAATATTTTTAAGAGTTTCCATATTAGGGGGCACCTGGGTGGTTCAGTCGGTTGAGCATCCGACTTCAGCTCAGGTCATGATCTCATGGTTCCTGCGTTCCAGCTCCTCATCAGGCTCTGTGCTGACAGCTTAGAACCTGGAGTCTGCTTTGGATTCTGTGTCTCCCTCTCTCTCTCTGCCCCTGCCCTGCTCATGTTCTGTCTGTGCCTCAAAAATAAATATAAACATTTAAAAAAATTAAGAGTTGCTGTATTTGGTATCATGTTTGTTATTTATTTCTAACAGATATCTTTTTGTCATGGTAAGAAGTTTTTCTCTAATTTTAGGTTCATAAAAGTTTTGTTATTTAATCAAGAATGAGTGTAGCTTTCTTTTTAAGGTGTCTTAATGTAAGGTGATTACATTAATCTATTAATGTAAAGAAATGCATAGGTGGTTTTTCCCATCTTCAATGATCCTTTCAGTTCTAGATTAAAAAATTCTAAACCATATCATGGAAGTCTTTTAATATAATACTATATTAAATTGTTTATATTTCATTTATAATATTTTATATGTTTATATGTCCATTTGGTTTATTGTGTCCTGTCATATTCAATATTTTACTAGTTGTGTGTCAGAGTTATTGTAATGTAATATGATAAATTGAATTACTTATCTGCTCTGGAAGATTCTCAAAAACTTCCTCAATGCTGTTTTCTTCTCAACCTTCATGATTTAGAAAGAACTATAGTTAGTGAGAGATTTTTTTCACACTGACATTTTGGAGTCAAGAAAAAAATTTTAGAATAGCTTGCATAGCAGCTTTTTTCTTCCCCTATTAGAGATGTGATTCACTTTAAGTGGATGCTCACCACAAAGGTACCAACCAAAGGCTTAGATGTTAATGGCACTGTGGTTAATATCCTATGACAGGATACAGATACCCTGTTCAGGGTCAGAATAAAAGGTATAGAGAGAACTTAAATGAAAGGAAGAGTCTTATATGTTTCCTCTTTCTGTACATAATCCAGTGTCTTCTTTTTTTAACATATCCACATTTCCTACTTGTTTATTCATTGTTTCTTTTAACCCTGTTGATAAAATCAAGCAGGATTTGTTTCTCTAATTTTGTAAAAATTAAAATTGAGGTCAAATTGGTTAAATACTGACTCAAGGTCGAAATGAGAGTGGCAAAAGTTATTATGGTGTTTCTGACTCTATAAACTGTACTATCCATGCTAAAGTATGGTTTTTACTTTAAAAAGTACTCACTATATTTTTTTATTTTAATTTTTTTGTCTTTCAGGCTAGATTGAAAATTTCAAGGATAGGGCAATGCCTATTTTGTTTACTGGTATAATCCTGAAAGATTTTTTTTTCAATTATGAAAACAAAGTACGCATTCATCATTTTCTTAATTAATTTTAATTCAATTGCTTCCACAAAATATCTTAGTCTACAACTGCTCAGGATTATACAAAGATAGAAGGGGTTCATTTCAACAAATATTTACTGAGGGTATGACTATGAGCCAGACCCTTACCTTGGTACTATGCAATCTCCAGTTTGATAAGAAACTTGTGTTTATAATCTTGTGGGAGAGACTTGTAACAACCAACTCCCATAAAAGGTAGAATTTTAAAAGTGTTAAATGTTGGCTTAAAGAGTATTCTGTTAAAGGGAAGAATAGAGATTAGTTATTTTATAGCAGGGTAAGTGTACAAAGAAATACCTGTTTGGTGTACTTTTCCTTTTTCTTTTTTTCATTTCTTTTTATTCTTTTTATTATTTTAATATGAAATTTATTGTCAAATTGGTTTCCATACAACACTCAGTGCTCATCCCAACAGGTGCCCTCCTCAATACCCATCACCCACCCTCCCCACCCTCCCACCCCCCATTAACCCTCAGAATTTTTTCAGTTTTTAAGAGTCTCTTATGGTTTGGCTCCCTCCCTCTCTAACTTTTTTTTTTTTTTTTTGGATCCTTTTTCCTTTTTATAAAGTAAGATTTGGAGCCCAATTGGGGCTTCAACTCACGACCCTGAGATCAAGACCTGAGCTGAGATCAAGAGTCAGATGCTTCACTGAGCTACCCAGGCATCCTTCCTTTTTTGTTCTTAATCCTGCCTATTTAACATTTACCCTCAGTTAGTTTACAGAAAGTAAAAAAAATATATATATATAATAATAAAAATTACAACACCAACAATTGCAATTACATCAGCAACAATGGCTGTTCTGGGTATGGCAATAATGATTTGAAGAGGAAAAGAGGTGAATTTCCTGAGCTGAGAGGTCAGATATGCAAAGGATCATCTTGTATTCAGGTAAAAATTGGTAACTGGAAGATCAAAGAAGTGTCTCATCAACAGTTACTAAAAACAGGAAAAAAATGACTCAGAGACTGCCAAATAATGGCAATACTGGTCATTTTAACTTTTCACTTTCTTGACAATGTGTGATTAAATTATGGAGTGATGATATGTTGCAAGAACAAACAGTCGTACAAATAAAGAACATTTAATAATTTATAATATGGCTAATTTAACCTCACTTGTGAATAGATTTCTAGAAAACAAAGGGACATGTCAACTTCAAAATGTCTCCCATAACTCTAAACCATGACAAGCAGAAACTCATGTCCAATCTTCCTGAAGATGCCATATAATCTTTTTTCTTAGTCTTAAAATGAGCAAATTGTCCTACTCTCTAAATTATCTTCCAGACCTAGCCATTTATGAATTTAATTAATTCTGCCTCTTGTAAATAGGGATCAACAAACTTAAGATAAATTAGGAGTATGATTTTCTGTATATATTTATTTAAAAAGCTAGTAATAATTATTAAATGGTATTAATGGACTATATATCTCAAAGATTATCATTTGCAAAGTATTTTTATATATGTTCTCTCCCTATAACCTTAACCATTAAAGCAAACAGGTCATGAAGCTCATTTTATAAATTAAGAATTTAAGTGCATGTGTTAATGGATTGGCCAACATCATACAGTTAAGCAGCCAAAGCTCAGCTCTCCAAGGACCTTAGCCCTCAGCCCTCAGGGTCCATTTAGAAAAACAAAACAAACAAAACAAAACCTGACTCACATTATCTTTCTGATTTCTAATCATTATTTGGTCATTGATGACATTAATCTCTATCATCACACAGTGCTATAGAATGGATAACAAAGAAAGCAACTTTTCGATAATGATCTTCTTTCTCCAAAAGGAATATTCCTAAAGCTTTTTGATTTAAAAAAAGTGCATTTTTCCTACTTTCTTAGCAAGTGTCAGTGGAAGTGTTAAAACAGTCAAATTTAAGTCTCCTAAAATAACCAACCCATGAAATGATACATAGTCTGTTAATTGGTACCAAGACTGAAAAATAAAATTAATTCAAAAGGTAGGAATTCATTTGTTGTGTGAAATTGGTAATACATGGATGTAGCCTTATAAGATATTTTAAAGCCAAATCTTCCTTTCTTATTGACTGATCTAAATGTTACATATTGGAAATATAAAAACAAGACTTTTTTTTTTTTTTTTTGCCAATTGAAGTAAGGGAATTGTTGTGTTTCTCACCTGCTATATTGGTATTACAGCATATAATTGGATCAATTTTAAAATATGTTTTCTTGGGGCATAAGAGTTTCTACTTAGATATTATAATTATGCATTATTATAGTTGTAGTATATTAGTTATTAGTCAAAGCTCTCAGTTCAGTGAAGTGTGATGATATTGTTTCCTCACATATTAAAATATATTAATTACTTTATTATTGTGAATCAAAAGGATAATTTAAATGTAACTTCATAGAAAACACAGATTGAAAACCTTAATTCTCCACCTCCATAATACGGAGGTTTCATTAAGTAGATGAAAGCAATTGGACAACTTGCATAATTGACATTTTCTAATGATAGAAACTAATGCCACCATGTCCAGATGATTAAGTGGATCTCAGAATGCACAATGGAATCTGTCTCTTGTTGCCCCTAATGGCCTTCTGTTCATTCAAAGAGCATACACTACTGCAGGAGGTTTTAATCTAGTTTACTTGTGGGCTCAGACACTGTGATTATGCTCAGGATTAAACTTTCACACTGGCTATGACATTTATTTTAGTCAGAAAGAGCTAAAGAACAAAAGACAACATTCCCCATCATACCTCGTGTTTGTAAGCCTGTTGGTTTTAGGAAATATAACTCACCAAAGAGTTCACAGGGCAGGGATCCTTTGATGAACCAGAAGCTACAGTGGACCCACTGTCTTCACCCTTGACCTTGCAATGGGTTGACAGAAGCTCTTGAGATTGACTGGCACAAATCAGTGAGAAGCTGTACTCAAAAAAGAGTAACAGCACAAAATAGAAGACACAAATTTCAAGCCACTCCTCTAGCTAAACTGTAAATGAGATTGATATGAAACATTAGCACTATGTTTTTTTAATGACTGTCTAAATGTTTTTATCAGAGATTAAGTGGCAACAGAGCATATTAAACTATAGCAAACATCTGGAAGACTCTCTTTAGCAGTTTGTTCACAGCACTTCCCAAAGTCTGCTCACACCAGTTGTTTCAGACATATTTCAGAATAAGCACATTATGGATTTTATGCAAGAGGCTGAATATCTGCACTAACTGAAACATGCTCACTATCAAGGGGACTCCTTGGTTCCCACTAGCAAATGTGAAAACTTTTATTTCTAAGAGTAAGAAGACAGGAAAATGGAGTATCTAAACACCTTTCTAAAAGCCCAATTAGTACCTATCCTATATACCGTCAGATTACTTCCTTTCAAGCATAGCTGGTACAATTTATAGCCCTGCTTATAAAATTCAACCTCTCCTGAATTCCCCATTCATCTCCCGTTTAAAAATATCCTCGCTCAATACTACCTCATCCTAGCATTCACAATTATCTATATTCTGGATCGAACCTTTCTTTTATTGCTTTCACTTCTCTCTACATATACCAGCCACTGCTTCCAAACATGCTTTGCACTATCCCTTTACTGCCTTATGGTAGGAATGTACACATTCGTGTTCAGCTCGTAGAGACTCAGTTAACCAGATCAAATAGGATTTCTTTCACAAAACATTCATTCTAGATATTTCCAGCCGAATGCTGTCTCTTCCTTCTCTGAATTTCCATAGCATCTGCAAATCATGAATCTAAAATTAACAAGGCAGGAGAGAATAGGATGAATTTTTTTCCTGTTTTTTTTCTCTTTTGTTTGATTTTTTTAAATTTGGATTCATATAAGCTTTGCGCATTCTTATAGAATATCCTAATATTATACATATTATTTCCAGAATTTTATTTCTTGTTTATTTTTACATTTTAATGTTAATTTTTGAAAGAGATAGAGTGTGAGTGGAAGAGGGGCATAGAGGGAGGGAGACAGGATCTGAAGTGGGCTCTGCACTGACAGCAGAAAGACCCATGCAGGGTTCGAACTCACAAACTGTGAGATCATGACCTGAGCTGAGGTAGGACGCCTAACCAAGTCACCCAGTCATCCCTACTATTGCCAGAATTTTAAACCCTTGAATTTCTAAAACAATTCACTTTAAACATTGCTGAAATCATACGATTTTGTCATTTAGTTATCATTAAATAAATATTAATAGTAGCTAAAATATATAATACTAGGTACCAAGAAATTATTTAATCTTCATGACCTTATGAGATACAGATGTATATTTACGTGCAGAAAGGGAAAAAAGAGACTTGGAGAAATAGGAAACTCAATCAAGGTCAAAAAAGTAGCAAGAGCTAGAGAAGATTTAAGATCCTTACTCAGTTCTGTACTTTCAACCACTTTAACTAAACTGCCAAACCTTGATAGTACAATGGTGATGGTGATGAGTATTATCCTAGGGTCTGACCTAGTGAAAAAAAAAATAGATAAGTTACAAGAAATTATTCCATAGTCTGATAAATTTTACAATTAAGGATATAGTTGATAATAATGGAGTGCAATTCAGGAGCAACTAACCTAGTCAAAGAAAGTAATATATATTTCACTTATTTTAAAGTGGAGGTATGTGGGTGAGGAAGGGAGCTTGGCATTTTTTCTTACAGTAGGAAATTACAAATCACAAAAAGTATTAAACATTATTATAGACTATAATCTCCTTAAAGTAATGGACATGTTTATATTTTAGATTCTAAGGCTTAGAGAATCCATCATAAAACATAGCATAATAAAATAATTTGTTGATTGTTTTGAGAGGAGTGATGAATAAATGAATGAAGCGATGAACTAATCATTGACCCATAGAAAAAGAGACATGCCCTAAAGATAGGATCTTTGCAAAGGATCCTCAAGTATATCAAAGATGAATATAGCTGGAGCCAAGTTTTCTCCAGGTATGTCTCACACATTCAACTTGACCATCTTCATGTATTTTGCAATGAAGTCATTTTTCTGTCACTTTTTGAGATTCAATTAACTATTGAAAGAAAGGAAAAGAAAGAAAGAGAGAAAGAAAGAAAGGAAGGAAGGAAGAAATAAAGAGAAAGAGAGAGAAAAAGAAAAAGAGAAAAATTAAAAGTCCTTAAATGCAGGAATACTGCCTATCTTTTGCCATTTAATTTGTAATCACACAAAATGGGGGCACAGCCCAGTCATCTGTACTTTCAATCAGGTGCCAAACACAGGGCTATGATTCTGTTCTACTTGGAATATTATCCAGTATTCAATGTATTTAATAAACTGTCACATGAAAGTGGGTCTGATTGGCTTTTTCACAATGAATCAAAGCACTGCTTTGCCTTCTTCCTTTATTATGCATGCTACATTTGAAACTAATGAAGCATAACCTCTGAGCTGATACCTTTATAGATGAAAGAGACATCATGTCACATCTTCTATTTATTTCATCAGCTACACATAGCCAAACAAAACACACTGATTACCTGGCACTTCATTTTTGACAGATGATGGGCATTCTTGTTGCTATCTTATCTAATCACTTCCTACCATATGCATAGTTTAGTTATTAACTATGAATGAAAGTACTAAGAAAAATAATCTGTGATATTAGTGGCACATTTAATTGATGAAATATAGTGGGGAAAAACCTGATTATTCTGTTTTACAAAATTCAATATGCTGTCCCCCTGGAGCAAATATGGACTTGAAAGAGTTATTTTTAACAAGCGTAATATCACCTAATGTTTCATGAGGCTTTTGTTATTTATGAAAAAAAATCTGCAAGTCAGACTGCTTAACTATTAGAGAGCATAAGAAGGAATAATTCATCACTAAAAAATACTACCATTACAATAACACTCTTCAATGTCACTAATTGACTAACATTAGTCACTTCAATGTGTAATAAAGTTCAGGCTTGAACTATATTCTATCAATAGCATAGCATAAGAAATAGTCTTTACTAATTATAAAAGCATGTGATTATATGTGATACAAAAGAGATTGTTATATATAATATTTAGTAGCTTTTCAAACTTTAAAAAATGCTAATGTGGAATACAACTTTTAAAAATTGGTTCCACAACTGTATAAAACTCAGAGTATAAAGTCATTTTCAAAATAATAAAGTTGTACTTTTATGAATAGAAATACAGTTTTCACTCATAATAATAGGAAAGAAGTTTTGCCTATATGCATGTACTCACACAGATTACTGGACAAATAGAGTCTTCATTTTATTATATAAATTGCATCTTTAGGGCTGATTGCTAGCTTATTTACTCAATAAATCTTGTTCCAAGCACAGCAATACATTTGATAGTGAAGAAAAGTATTTGAAGTAGGATTATAATATACTCTAAGACATTACACGTACATTATTACCGGGAAATTGTACCATGAGTTATCAATCAAAACAGAAGTGGAAAAGCTACAGTAAGTCTAAAGCAACTAATTGGAAAGCTGTACAGCAGGTGCATAATAACAAAGTTATTAAAAACATGCATAACAACATTATTATAAGTCAGTGACATCAAAATGAATACAGAACAACCCTTATGTACAAAACCTATGTAAAAGCTCTTTTATTAAACACAACTATCAAGGACTCTTACATTAAAATGACTACACAGAAAGGAATGAAAATGAGAATGTGCAATTAAATGAACAATTAAGAATTGGACACCAAATTTGGGATTTTCACATATATGCAGTTTTAAAATGTATTTATTTTTTTTAATTTTTTTTTAACGTTTATTTATTTTTGAGACAGAGAGAGACAGAGCATGAACGGGGGAGGGGCAGAGAGAGGGAGACACAGAATTTGAAACAGACTCCAGGCTCTGAGCCATCAGCCAAGAGCCCGACGCGGGGCTCGAACTCACGGACCGCGATATCGTGACCTGAGCTGCAGTCGGACACTTAACCGACTGAGCCACCCAGGCACCCCTAAAATGTATTTAAAGGAAAGTAACATACAAGTAAAAATTATTTTTCAACAAAATAAATATCCAACTAACTGAAAATTAACGTTGTATTCTTTCATCTCTTCAACTATTTTAATCAATCTAAATTGTATAAGTCACTGATTCAGGATCCATTATAGCTAAGGTCTTATTAACTGTGTAGTATACAACTGAATTAATTCTCGCCTTTCAGTCCCCAAGAGACAATCTTTTCCTGTCTTTGCATGAAACCAGTCTGTCCCTAAACATAGTGTTGGTGAATGTACTACATTAGAAATCAGGGGGCATCTGGGTGGCATCCGTTAAGTGTCCGACTTTGGGTCAGGTCATGATTTCATAGCGCATGACTTCGAGCCCCGTGTTGGGCTCTGTGCTGACAGGTCAGAGCCTGAAACCTGCTTCACATTCTGTGTCTCCCTCTCTCTCTTCCCCTCCCTGCTCATGCTCTGTTGGTCTCTGTCCCTCTCTCAAAAATAAACATTAAAAAAAAATTAAAAAAAAAAAAAGAAATCAGAAGAAGCCCATTATATTCTTGGTTCACCCACTCTGGGTCAGTTTCCTCATTTGTAAAAAAAAAAAAAAAAAAAAAAAAGTATTAAACCAACATGAGAGCTCCAAAAATTGAGTAATTGCAGCTCATCCAACACTAAACATTCTATTATTCATTTTTTTTTAATTTTTGAAAATACTTATTTATTTTTGAGAGACAGAGACAGAGCATCAGCAAGGGGGAGGGGCACAGAGAAAGAGAGGGAAACACGGAATCCAAAGCAGTCTCCAGGTTGTGAGAGGTCAGCACAGAGCCGGACGTGGGGCTTGAACTCACAAGCCACGAGATCATGACTCTAGTCGAAGTCAGACGTTTAATCAACTGAGCCACCCAGGCTCCCCTCTACTATTCATTTTTAGAACATACTGGATCAGAAATCCAAATATTCAAAATACGAGTATGTGAATGTTTTCTGTATTAAACTGTCATACCAAATACAGCTCTTGTTATATGTAATCTAAGTGTTTATTGATGAAATAATTCTAGTTATTCTTAATATGATAGCATGTAATTGAAAATATATCTACATTTGTCCTTTATATGTTTTCTAAATCAAAGAAAGCTATTTCATTCTTTAACCTTCACTAAAATAAATAATTGCATTCTAGTAAAATTTTATGTCAAGCATCAATTTCAATTCCTCTGTAGGAATCCCATTGTTAACCCATTTTGACTAATAAAATTCCTGGGAAACTTAATCTCATCGAAAGTATTATTTTCCAAATTGTTCATATCATATTACCTTGCTATATTCAACATCATATCCAATAGCTATCTACAAAGATTATAGCATTGATTACATGTCTATGGATTATGTAATACCTAAATTCAGTCTTTTATAATCATTTCATAGCATCCTTGATTGTCTAGCTATCACCCTATAAAAAGTGTATTTGTCCATGTTTTCCTAGAATATATATTCCAACGATTCATTAACATGTTGAGAATTAAATAGGTAAGTTCCTAGGTTCAAGAACAAAGCCAAAATTTGGTTGGACTACTTATTCCTCTGCATTTATACATATTTCTAGACCTTATCTTCCTGGGATGTAAAATCATAGGACTAGAATATACTCCACATTGTATTCATGAGAATCATATATATTAAAAAATATGAAGTACTTAGAATAGTGTCTGTGTACATGATTACTGTTCTTTAAGTAAACATTGTTATATTTCATTATATAAATATTATATCAAATGTATATAAATTATATTTGGTCACCATTGCATACTAGGTTTATCTTACTGATATTCCTTCATTATATAATATATAACACATAGTTATTATAGGTACCATAATATAGATCAAATTACTTTTATAATAAGTAATAGAAATAATATAATCCTGATTTAAAAAAATCTATGTATCTAACAGATCCCATTTGTTATGTGAACATGTGATCAAGCCTTATCTTACATTTCCAAGATTTATAAACTTTTTCAAGTTTTTACTGTATTCATGTTGAAAATTTCATCAAGCAGAAATACAAATTTTCTATACATAAGAGTGAATGAAAAGGTAAATTTTTCATTTACGGTATAAAAATAAAAATATAAATATCTGTAGCTAATATAAATCTTTATTATTCAAATACTTTGAATCACAAATGGTATTCTTTTCAAGTTTGACCATCATTGTCTTGGTTTATCAACAAGTTACATATCTGCTGTGCTATTTAAAAACACACTTCATTGTTTCTGCATTTTTTTGCAATGTATTAAATATCTACTCTATGCCAGGTACTTTCCTAAGTGCAAGGACAGAGATTTGGCACATAAAAGATTTCAAAGTTTGTTAAAATAAGCTAAAGAGGGGGACATTAAATTTTGTATATGATACAGAGATCGGGATCTTATTGATGAAATCTTTGTGATGGTGTGTTTTTGGATCTATAAACAATTTTGTTCTGCTGGATCATAAAAATAACTAGTGGTTCTTATAAAATCCTACAAGGCTTCATTGAGTTTGGCTTTTGGAAAATCCATTGGAAGTGATGTTCTGGCCTAAAGGAGAAAAGCCATTGAAATAAAATAAGGTAAGCAATATGGGAATAGTCTGAGACAGAGATTAGACTGGCTTTAAAGATATTCTTTTTTTCTGTCATAGAATATTAAATGAAGGGAAGAGACATATAAATGGTGGCTTCCTACAAGTTTGGAAGAGATGATCTAGAAACTGTGATAACATTTGACAATGATTCCAAGTGAAAAGCCAAGCGGATTATATATGGCATACAAAAATCAAGATTACAGCCTACTTTAATATATCAGATGTCATCCTGGGAGAAGTATTATTGATCAATGATTTTTTTTCTACAATGTAGAAATCCCAGGAATTTTTAATTTTTAAATGTCCAAAGAGCTTATGATTGTCACTTGACATTAGGAGACAGATGTCTTTTTTTTTGAGATTATGTATTTCTATCCTCTGATAATCTCTGGAAATCTCTCCCTGAGCCTACCCTTAGAATCAACCCTACTTTCTACCATGCAGTCTCTTTGGTCAAAAACTGAATGTCGCACAGATGCAAAACATTTCCGTCCAACTCCATTCTTTTGTCTGCTGATATATCATTCAACAATGGATTTTTTTTTTTTATAGTACCAAGAAGTGTCAGCTTTAAGCCTTTTATTTCCTGTGAAAATCTGTCATCGTTTAAAGCTTGGTTGGTGAGATCTAAGCCTTCACTTTTTAAAAATGTTTCATATTCATATAATATGCTTGGTTGCCGTGTGAATATGTAGATATTGCTCTTATGTATGACTGAAGTTGAAGAATGCGGGTATCAGTGTACTGCACATTCTTGGGTAACTGTCTCAGTAGCTTTAGGTGATTCTCATTATCTTTTGAATTAGGACGTAGGAATTAGCTATGCTTGATAAAGCTGCTTAGCTTTGAAAAAAGAAAAACAAAACAAACAGTATGTGATATTTATGCCTTAAAAATGTGCAGAGCAAAAAACCATTAAAGAGAATAGCTGAACCATGAAGGTCAGTTTAGTATTTTATATAAGTAAAACATGAAGCTTCTTGATAGTTTTTTTTAATCTGATTGTAACACATGTAATTTCTTGCTAAAGCTTAAAGGATCTGAATGAAGATCTATTAGATGTGTAAATCAATAGCCTGAACATATTTTTTTTTTCTATTATCTGGTTCAAAACGATTACAAAATGATAACTGTGAATTTGTGCTGTATATTATATCAAAAGAGACGCTTCCTAAGCCACTTGCAGTAGTGGTCAGAATAATAAGGGTTTCAACCAATAATGAAAAGATGGGTGTTTGTTTATTTGTTGATGTGGATAGTGCTAAAAAAGAATTAAAGAGGGAAGAGTAATATTTCCAGCGGTTTCCCTAGTTCAAATAAAGAGATAATAAGTGAGGGTATCTATTGCTAATATAATTTTTAAAATGTTTTTGTTTTAAAGATTCCAACCTTTTTCAAAGAGGTTAAATTGTGGCAAGGTGTTGGTAGTTTCTCACTCTCTCTACCTTTGTAAATGTTTGTAAACATTCATAAATAAAATGATTAAAAAAGAAAATGTGGGGGACGCCAGTTTCCTACCCATTAGAAGTCTTCCACAATGGCACTATTTTGGAAACTCACTGCTGACCTCTCCAATTCTTTCTCCTCCATTCCTCTAGACTATTTACAACTGCTTCATAGTTGTTGTTTGTTGGCTTCTGTTATGAAAGAAAATAATCTTGATTTTCCATTTATGTCTGTGTTACTTCTGCCCAGTTTCCTTGCTAAACTCTTCTTCATGACTGTATACATCTATGTAAATATTATTCAAGTTGTTACCCTTTGCCCTGTTATCAGAATCTTTGAGAAATGTCATCTGCCTCATACTTTCAAGTATCATTTTTATGTTGATGGTTCCCAAATCAGTATCTCCATATCTGCCCTGAGTCCTGAGGACCAGGACCGAATGTTCAACAAGAGGGAGACTATAACACATAAACATCCATCACCACCAGAAACTTTGATCAAGATCAAACGCTTGCTCTTATTCTCCAATTATTCTTCCTTTTTTTTTTTCCTTCTATCGATTCCCTAGATTATACACCAAAGTTGTCTGTGATTCATCCATCGCCCCTCATATGCACCGCTGGTCATTAAGTGCTTCCAATTTCCTTGTTGATTCTCTCATGCCCACATCAAAAAGTGACTTACCATCTGCTGCCGTAGCTGTTTCAAATCTTGCTATTTCACCTAAACTGTTACCTCAATCTAATTGCTCTCTCCCTCCTCTCTCAGTTCCCTTCACTACTCACATGTCAGAGCCATGAGAATATCTTATGATTTCTAAGGGCTAAGTAGGAGAAACCCCAAACTCTAGTCTTGACCAAATTCTGCAAAATCTGATTCCAGTCCACTTTCTCATCCCTTCTCTTCCTGCCCTTTCTCTAACCTCTCACCTCCAATCATTGAGGCATTCAATATTTTTTTCATAATAAAGGTGTTATTTTATTCATGTTAGAGGTAATGAACTGAGAATGAGGGAGTTTATGTAGATAACGCAACATTACATAATTTGAGCAGTGAATCAACCATCATTTCAAGGTCTTCTGATGTCAAGTGTAAATCAAAACTTCTCTAGTTAGACTGAAGAAATCCAAGTAAAACAAGTATTTTTCCTTCAAGATAAAAAAAAAAGTAGATTTTTTTAAAAGTGGAAATTATTTTCTGAAGATATTTAATTTCACATGTATGACATTTGATATTTATATGCATTAGCTTTGGGATTGAATCAGGTGATTCAGTTTTACCGTTATTCAGTGCTAATTCTGAAGCATTAAAAAGTTGTTTAATCATTTTAAACACCACTTGCCTCAGAATGAAAGAGAAGTAACGAAGGATTTAACTGAGAACATTACTAACTACAATCAATGAATAAATTATCTCCTGAGATATTTTTTGTTGTCTGAAGGATGTGGAATATCCAAACGAATTTCCAAATGTTTCCCAAATTTTTATTTATGTTTTCAAGAAAGTGTTTCCTTTTAAACAAATGTTTGCTTATTTATTTATTTTTTGAGAGACAGGGAGGGAGAGGGACAGAGAGAGAGAAAAGCGGTGGGGCAGAGAGAGAGAGAGGGAGACAGAAAATCCCAAACAGGCTTCACACTGTCAACACAGAGTCTGATGAGGGGCTCAAACTCACAGATCGTGAGATCATGACTTGAGCTGAAATCAAGAATCAGATGTTTAACTAGCTGAGTCACCCAGGCTCAAATGTTTTCACCATTTTTAAAAATAAATTGTCAAATATAACCAAAGTAAACAGAGTCTTAATATCTTGTATGTTTATCAGCAGCATGATATTGTAAGAACACATGCAGAGTGTATAATAACACATTTTTTGCACTGATAGTAAGAGGTACCATTGTTCATCAGCTGTGGGATTTTTAAAGGGCACGTTTAACTCTTACAAGGAGTAGGGATTATTTTCCCCATGTTCATTCAGAGAATACATGCTTAGGGTCACATATAAGGAAGGAACCAGGAGTCAAATTTAGATAAATTGGCTTCCAGTCCACTGTTCTCTTTCAATGTCATCCTACTTAATACTTTCAAGAGAATTATTGAAAACCCCTGTCTCAACCATCTCTGGAGGATTCTTTCTTTGTAAGGAATACTTTAGTTTAGAAACATTTAAAGCCCATAATTTGAATATGGTTTAAGATAATTTTATTTTAAAATAACTTGGCCAAACGAGTATAATCTTATACAGATGGCACTTGAACTGCTTGACCGATTCCCATGTTTTAACTATTTCTAAAGTAAAAGAATTTAATACAGAAATAAATATTTTGAACAGCCACAGTCGGGTTACTCCAAATGCTGGGAAATGTAAATAAGTATATCAAGAGCCAAAGCATGATTTTCACTAAACATTACCTGGTATGAATCGCGCCCCACAGAGTAGTTTCAGGATAATTCGTTTCATCTATAATGAGAACCAAAGGGCTAAATCTGCAAGCACTGAAGACACATAAATGGCGTTACCAGTTACCCAGTGCCATCACAATATGCTTCTTCCTTCTGACAAAACAGTGAGTGAAATTACAATAAGCACAGTCTAGAGACACACAGCAACTACCGAAGAAATAGTTTGCCTAATCTTCGTAATTATGTCCTAAGTGCATTCCTTTCAACACTTTCATTCAGATTCAAGTTTTGTTTTTTTCCTCTGTGTCTTTGAATACCGTGAAAGAAAAATGGTGTGTTTCAGCCTGGAGGTATCTGTGGTTCATTGGCAGAAGTTTTTCTTCAAAAACTTTTAGAAACTTACGAACTGCTTTGCTCATGCTGCATTCCGGGCTGGTATCAAACTAAATCTCGCTTGACATTTTCTGAGATCATGGGCCTACACTGGTGAATTGTTTCAGTATGGTGAGGAGGTCAACTGGTGGCTTATAAAGAGGCAGTCCTGAGTCCAAGAGCCAAATCAAATTTAATTCTACACTCATCCACAATAGAACCATGTTCCTTTGGGATGCTGTTTTACTGTTCCTAGGAACAAGTCTGAGGGAAAGCCCCACCAATTGTGACTCAGTAACGTAATTTTGACTTCCGACAAAAATCACATGTCTAGTGCAAATAGATATGGCTTTTAAGAAACGTGTTATGCAATCCTACCTATCACAAGGACTAGTTGTGTGACTTAAACCGGGTGATGTCATATGTCTGAACCCAATAACATCCATCTGTGAAATGAGTGGGTTTCAGCCTAGCACAAATAAGATATGATTCTCTTCATGTGGGAAGACACTGAGGCACATTCGATTTTATAACACCTCTCTTCATCATACTCTGTAATGATAGATTTGGGTGAAAGACTTTCCAAGTGATTTACGATGACTGTATTGCTTTATTGTGCTAAGAATTTCTCTATTCTAAATTTCATAGGGTGTGCCATGGAACATTCATTGAACATTCATTAAGTGCCACTAAGTGCTAAGCAGTATGTTGAGGGCTGAGTGTAGAAGAAAAAATATAATATAGACTATGTCTTAAAGATGCTATAGAGAAAATAAATCAAAATATTCACTATTTCTTGTGTGCTTACCATATACTAGATCATGAACTGGTGCCACAGTTAGTAGATGAGCAGAGCAATTTGGGCTTTGTTTGTTTGTTTGTTTGAAGTTTATTTTGAAAGAAGCAGAGAGTGTGAGTGGGAGAGGGGCAGAGAGAGGGAGAGAGAGAATCCCAAGCAGGCTCTGCACTGTCAGCACAGAGCCTGATGCGGGGCTTAATCTCATGAAACCGTGAGGTCATGACCTGAGTCGAAATCAAAGAGTCAGGCGCTTTACCAACCGAGCCACCCAGGAGCACCAAGCAGAGCAATCTGTACTCAAACCTAGATATTCTTGATTTCAAATTCTCTGTGTTGTCACCGATACTACACTACCACAAGGAGGAAAAGGGTTTAGCAAATATTTATGTAGGCTGTTTGAATTCCAAGCCATGCTTAGTACATTCCCAATGCCTATCACCCATAGGGACATCCTGCCAAATTTCCTGAACCAATCCTGATCAACACAGACAGCTTATTCTAGGTCCCTGTTCCTTCCATTTGGGTGACTGAGGAGTTAGTCATATGACCACACACTGTACATAGTGTCACAGGAAATTCTCATCTCATTCTCATTCTCAGGAGATTCATTCATTCATTGGATTCATTCATTCATTCATTCACAGGAAATTCTCATTCTCAGGGGCCTCTTAGCTCCCTGTCTAACAAGGCTGTGGCCACTTGCTTTGCCTACACCAATCCTCTCCTCCAAGACAGTGGAATGGACACTGCAACCAGAACCATTATCTGGAATTTAGACAATTTCTCACAACAAAGATATATATATGAAACACAATCCTGTCAATAACCAGCCAGAAGATATTACCTTCTTTGAATTTGATGCCTGACCTTAGGATGCTAAAAATTGTCCCAGCTTTGGGTCTAATGACTACTAATCTTGGGGCTGGCCATAGCTGGACTTTCTCTTGGCCTCAGCCCCACCTGCTCCTGAATTTCCACCATTATCCTTCATCCAACTGAGGGCCTGAAGAATTCTTAGTATTGTTTTCCTATTTAAGCATCTTGTCACTATTCAATTTATAATAATTACATAAACCTGATGAGCCGCCCACCAATATGTTTTGCTTCAATTAAATAAACCTATCTTGCTTACATTAAATAAGTATAATGAGCTTTTACAATGTTTATCCATTTGTCTTTATAGATTGAAATATAAATGATAACCCTTCATTGAATAGGTTCTCTGGTTTTCTTCTACTTAGAATCAATAGAGAAACTGTGATGACCATGCCCTATGGATGCCAAGCTGCTCTGGCGCAAGTGTCTTTTTCTTATTCTCTGTTATCTAAATGCTTTGTGGTTTTATGGGCAATGCCATCCATTACTCAGGAATTAACTTAAAAATGTCTGGGTCACTGGGAAGCTGACAACACCCTGTGCTTTGCAGGGTGCCATGTTTTGATGATTTAATTAGCCTTGATCTCTAGGAGCATGTACAGTTTTAATTGATATGCAGACTTAATTGGTTTGCAGATGCTACATTTGTAAAACCAATGTCTTAACTAAGTGTACGGTGAGTGTTCTGTATGCCACTATTTGAAAACAGGAATTGGCTTCTTTTAAATGTAATCACATTCGATGTTTCCTTATCATAAAAGATCATTTTGTATAAAAATGCATATTTATTATAATTTTGACAGAAATTATTAAAATTAATACAATTCCTTAGAGATTTTCTTTTAAAAAAGAGATTCATTTTAAATATTACCAATTAGATAATGGCTATACTCACCCAAATTCCATAATTAAGGAGTAACAACACCAATCATAATAATAGGATTTTGATAATAATATTTCACATGCAGAATATTAAACTTTACAGAGTTCCATAAAAGTGGGCTTTGTAACATAACTGACTTAGATAGGAAGCCTAGTTTATTATTTACTAATCTTGTACCTTATAGAATAATCACAGCCTCTCAGAACAGTTTCCTATCTTTAAAATGAGATAAATATTCTTATCTTATTTAGGTGGCTTAAAGCTTTATCTGAGTTAATATTAGTAAAAGACAACAAATATTAACAACAAATACTTAACAAATATTAATTTGTATTAGAACAGATTTTAGACAGGGGCGCCTGGGTGGCTCAGTCAGTTGAGCAACTGACTTTGGCTCAGGTCATGATCTCACGGTTTGTGAGTTCAAGCCCTGTGTCGGGCTCTGTGCTGACAGCTCAGAGCCTGGAGCCTGCTTCCGATTCTGTGTCTCCCTCTCTCTCTCTGCCCCTCCCCCACTCATGCTCTGTCTCTCTCTGTCTCAGAAATAAATAAACATTAATTTTTTTTAAATAAAAAAATAAAAAAAAAGAACAGATTTTAGACAAAAAAAACAAAACCAAAGCCAAAAAAAAAAACAAAAAAAACAAAAAAAAACTCTGGGACATCCCCATCCACTTGAGAAACTCATCAGAAAAAGGAACAATTTTAGACATGGATATAATGATCATAAGAAAATAGTGTTAATCAATTAGTCCTTTAGTATTTTGAGAAATAATGGTGACACATACTTTACTGGAACAACATATAATACATGAGAATATGAAGGAAAGCACTTGAAGAGAATGGAAATTATGTCAATTTTCTAAAAGACAAAATTTTCAGTATGTTAAATAATCATATTAAAAGATGATGTCAGTGAGTAGAAATGCCACTGATTTTTGAACATTAATTTTTCATCTTGCAACTATGCTAAATTTATACACTTATTTATTTTTGTAAAGTCTTTGGGATTTTCTTCATATAAGATTACATCATCTGCAAAGGGATGTAATTTTACTTCTTGCTTTCTAATTCTGATGTCCTTTATTTCCTTTTCTCACCTAATTGTTTTGGCTTGGACTCACAGTACTCTGTTGAATACAAGCTGAAGTAGGTAACCTCCTCCAGATGTTAAAGAAACAATTTTCATTTTACCATTTAGTATGATATTTGCTGTGGGCTTTGTATACATGACCTATATTAATATTAAGTTCCTTCCGTAACTAATATATAGAGCCTTTATCATAAAAAGGTGTTTAACTTTGTCACATGCTTTTTCTGAAGCTATTGAGATTATAATGTGATTTTTAGCCTACATTCTGTAAATGTGGTGTATCATATTGATTGATACATATATGTTGAACCATTCTTACACCCAATGAACAAATCTCACTTGGCCTTTGTGTATAATCCTCTTAATATGCCCTTAGATTCAGTCTGTTAATATTTTGTTAAGAGTTTTTTATCCATGCTCTTCAGGAATATTGCCTATAGTTTTTTGCCTTGTTTTGTTGTGTGTGTGTGTGTTCACGTGTGTGTCTGTGTGTATTTGCGTGTTTTGTTTTGTTTTGTTTTTGGTCCCTTTGCTGACTTGTATATCAGGGTAACTCTGATTCAGAGGATAACTTTCAGTGTTCCCTCTTCTATTTTTTTGGAAGATTTGGAGAAGGACTGAATTATCTGAAAAGGAAATTAAATAAATAAATAAATTTACAATTATGGCAAATAGAATAAAATTCTCAGAAATAAAATTTAGGGAAATCTGTTGAGCATCCAACCCTTGATTTCGCCTCAGGTCATGATCCCAGGATCATGGGATCCAGTCCCACTTGTGGTTCCATGCTGAGCAAATAGTCTCTCTGCTTAATATTCTCTTTCTTTCCCTCTGCCCGTGTACCTCACTCACACTGTCTCTCTGTAAAAAATTAAAAAAAAAAACAAAAAGATTAAAATTTACCAAGGAGGAAAAAAAATGTAAGCACTGAAAAATATAAAACACTGATGAAACAAATTAAAACAGACACACATAAATGGAAAGACACCCTGTGTTCACAGGTTGGAGTAATTGACATTGTTAAAATACTTCTTGAATTTACAGTCATTTTATTTGGTAATTTCACTCTGCTATTATTTATTCATTTTTTAAATATTATTTATCTCTTTAAATCTATAATGACTCCCATTGCCTTAAATTTTTGTCCAGTCACTCAACATTTATCCTCACGCACTACACCTCTTCTCCACTCTCAGCTGAAGTTACTCTAATAAATTTTCTAGGATTTCCTTGTTACAACATTCATTTGCCTTGACTCATTTTTTATCTGAATCTAATGCTCAGTGACTTTATTCAATTGACCACTGGTTGATTTAATAATTCCTGAATAGATATCATATTAATTTAAATATCAGAACATTGAAGATGAACATCAAACCCAGTTGAATATAATTTATTAATTGAACAAGTCATGAATGAGAGAATAGATGGGTGAATAAACCCCCAATAGAAATTTACAGAGTATTATTGATAGTCTTTTCTATGTATTTCTCTGACTGCCTCTGTTATTTCTAGTTTTCTTATTGCCTCATTACCAGCTTTTCCACCTCAGCTGTGAACTTCACTTTATTAGTATATATGTATTTTTTGTCCCTTACGTTGCTAAATTCATCAACTTCAGTTTTTCAACATCACCTCTGTGCTAAAGACTCTCAAAGCTGCTTGAGTCCTGAACTTTGTTGTTTTCCAGTTTCAAATCTCTAATTGTCTCCTAGTCGATCCCTTTGGATATTCTCTTTTTCCCTCAAATATCCCTTGGCTAAGCTGGACTGATTGATTTATTACACTGCCTTTAACTATTTTGTATAGGACATAAACACCAAGGTTGACACTTGACAAAATAAAATTAACAACACGTTTTTGTTATATACCTCCATTTCAAATTTCAGTACCCATTACCTGTAAGCATCTGGGATCACTTTGTTCCTTACTATTAGCCAAGGGCAAGCCCACAGAGCATCCTCACATGTCCCCACCTCCACGCCTCCAACAGCACTTGATTTCCCCTTCTCTCTTGCTTTTCCCGATAGGAGATATAAAGATCTGTAATTTTTCCCCATCATATACAACAGTAGTTGTCAGGACTGATCACACAACAGAATTACCTTAGGAAATGTTAACAGATAATCATGCTTAGACTACACCCCCAGTAGTCTTTTGTGAGTAGTAAGAAGTAATATTTGAGCATGTGAATTGTGACAATCTCCCTGGATAATTCTAATGTGTATCCAGACATTCTAACAACTGAATTACAAGATGGCATCTGGATGATTTTGTTTAATAATAAACATTGTCTAGATGCTGCTTCTTTCCCTCTCCAAATTCACCTTCTCTTAGTACTTGGCACTTCAACAGTATGGCATTATACGTGTTCTCGTGTTCTTCTCATGTTTTTCTACCTCCAAATCATCCTTCAAATCTCAGCTCACACATTGTCTCCCTTGGGAAACCTCCTTGAAACTGACATCCCTTTACCTCTGCCTATACCCACAACTCTGTTCATTTGTAATAGATATGACAATACAGAGTTACATCTTACTTCCCAAATTCTAGAAAGTCAGATTCACACAGCTCTATCAGTCTTATGTTCCCAGGAGTCACTGATGAAGGAGTTGGGCTGCTTACCTGAAAATACAGTGCAAATTTTGTTAAGTCTGACCACACCAACAGCCCAGAGTAATCATTGCTATTTTAGTATATTGATCCAAACTTGTGGTATATGTACCATTATCTTCCCATTTGTGGAGGTGGAGAGTAACAAATAAGGGAATGGGGAGAAAAACTAAACCAATTTTGCACTAAAATAGAGCAGGAGCTTTAAAATAGAGTATAGCATCTCTTTATGGAAAGGTAAACATGATGTAATAAGAAATATCCTAATGGAGTCAAGTCTTCCATATCAGCTGTGTCACCTGAAATTAAATCATTTAAATCTCAATATTCATTACTATATTTTGCAAAATTCCATCCTCTGTTTCTTTTAAACATTTTTAATATTTATTATTTATTTATTTATAATTAATTAATTAATTAATTAATTAATTTTTTTTTGAGAGAGAGGGAGTGGTGAGGGGCAGAGAGAGAGACACACACTGAATCTTAGGCAGGCTCCAGGCTCTGAGCTGTCAGAACAGAGCCCCATGTGGGGCTCAAACTCCTTAGGGTGGTTCTCAACTCCATAACTGGTGGGTTTGATCATCATAAGAAGCTTGCAACCTCAGCAAGACCAGGGTCCTGAAGCCCACTCCAGCCCTGGACATATAAGAGTACAGAAAAATACAATTTAAAAGGCCCAAAGAGGGGTGCCTGGTGGCTCAGTCAGCTGAGACTCCTACTCTTGACTTTAGTTCAGGTCATGATCTCACAGTTCATGAGTTCAAGTCCCACGTTGGCTCTGTGCTGACAGTGGGGAGACTGCTTGTGATTCTCTCTCTCCCTCATTCTCTGCCCCTACCCCCCAAAATAAATAAATTAAAAATTAAAATAAAGTAAAATAAAATAAAATAAAATAAAATGGACAAATAACTGCAGGAACATTCTCTCCCCATCGACCTTAAAAGCCCAGACTGGAGCAAAGTCCAGCTCACAGTGCGTTTGTGATCTCAGTGATCCCAGAATCCACAAGCCCACATCAACCAAACTGTGGTGCTAGGGCACAGAAAACAAGCTGCGGTTTTGTGTGTGTGTGTGTGTGTGTGTGTGTGTGTGTGTGTGTTTATTGCTGTTTTATTTTTTTAACTTTTTTAAATGTCTTTCTTTTGCTTTTATTTTTCTTTTTTGTTTTGTTATTTTCTTCATTCTCTTTTTTCTCTTCTTTTTTTTCCTTGTTTTTATTTTCTTTTCTGTTTTTTCTTTTCTTTTTTTATTATTTTATTTTTTCTTGCATTATTGTTATTATTATTATTTTCTTATTCTCTCTGTAAAAAGCCATGGTTTATAAGAGTAACTAGCATACATAGACAATTTCCAGCTAGCCAGCAAAAGTCATCAAGCACACAGAATCTACATAGGGGTCACTATCACAAGACCATTTCCCCAACTTAAGGAGAAGTAGCCATTTCACCTAATCCATAGAAACACACACAGAAAGTCAAGCAAAATGAGGAGACAGAGGAATATGCTCTAAATTGAAGAACAAGAAAAAAAGTCAGTGAAATAACTAAATGAAACAGAGATGGAAAGAAAGAAAGAAAAAAAAAAGAAAGAAAGAAAGAAAGAAAGATCAGCATATGCCTGGTAAGGAATTTAAAATAATGATTGTAAAGATTCTCACTGGGCTGGATAAAGGAATGGAAGAACTCAGTGAGACCTTCAATAAAGAGATACAAAAATATTAAAAAGAAATCAGAGCTGAAGATACAATAACTGCAATAAAGAGCACCCAGGACAAAATCAACTGTAGATTAGAGGATGCAAAATGTATTAGTGATCTGAAAGACAGGATAATGGAAAACAGACTGAACAGCAAAAAAAGAGAAAAGAATTTTCAAAAATGAGAATAGATTAAGAGATTCTTCAACAGAATTAAGTGAACAAACATTCAAATTGTAGGGTCCCAGAAGAAGAAGAGAGAGAAAGAGATGTAGAAAACTTATTTGAAGAAATAATAACTGAAAACTTCCCTAACCTAAGGAAGGAAATAAACATAGCACAGAGAGTTCCAAACAAGATGAACCCAAAGAGGTTCACAGAACAGCACATAATAACTAAAATGTTAGAGCTTTGAGATCAAAGAGAGAATCCTAAAAGCAGCGAGAGAGAAACAGTTACCTACAAGGGAAAACTTATAAGACTATCAGCTGATTTTTCATAGAAACATTGCAAGCCAGAAGGGAGTGGCATGATATATTCAATTCCTAAAAGAAAACAACAACAACAACAATAACAACAAAAAAAAAAACTACATGAAGAATATTCCACCCAGCAAGGTTATCATTTACATTTGAAGGAGAGATAATGAGTTTCTTAGACAAACGAAAGATAAAGGAATTTATCACCAGTAATCAGCCTTACAAGAATTGTTAAAGGAATTCTCTAAGGGGAAAAGAAATGGCGTAATTGGAAATAAGAAAAATATGAATAAAAAGATATAAAATATGATAACATATAAATAAAATGTGGAGAAGGGAGTATAAAGGGAAGATAATGGGAAAAAGAAAAAGAAAAATATTTTTGTTTTTAATGAGTTTTAATTTAAATGACCATCATATTAATATGGACTGCTATCTACTTAGGATGCTATATATGAACCTCAGGGTAGCCACTTATGATAGATACATAAAAAATAATGAAAAAGAAATCCAAACAAAACACTACTGGTACGCATCAATCACAAAGAAAGAGAACAAGAGAAGAAGAAACAAGGAACTACAAAAATAATCAGAAAGTAATTTTTTAAATGGCAATAAGTATATGCCTATCAACAATTATTTTAAATGTAAAATGTAAATAGCCCAAGTGTTCCAAACAAAAGACATAGAGTGGTGGAATGAATTAAAAGAAACAAACAAACAACAACAACAATTAAAAAAAAAAAACACTTAAGAACCTTCTAAATGTTGCCTACAAAAGACTCACCTCAGACCTTTGGGCACATAAAGATGAAAATGAAGGGATGGAAAAACATTACCTATATAAATGAAAGAGAAAAAAAGCCAGTGTAGCAATACTTAGACAAAATAGATATTTGAAACAAAGACTCCAAAAGGGACAAATAAGGGCATTACAGAATGATAAAGGGATCAATTCAACAAGAGGATATAACAATTGAAAATACCTACACACCCAACACTGAATCATCTTAATACATAAAGCAAATATTAACAGACATAAAGAATGAAGTTGATGGTAATACAATAGTAAAAGACTTTAACACTATTTACGTCAATGGATAGATCATCAAGACAGAAAATCAATAAGGAAACAATGTCTTTGAATGACATTTCGGATCAAATGGATATAACAGGTATATGTACAGAACATTTTGTCCATAAACAACAGACTACACATTCTTTTCAAGTGCACATGGAATATTCTCCAGAATGGATGACAAAATAGGCCATAAGTCTCAATAAATTTAAGAAGACTGAAATCATACCGTGCATTTTTTCTAAGCACAACAGTATGAAACTAGAAATAAATTATACACACACACACACACACACACACACACACTTGGGGAAAAAAACATGAACGTGTAGGGATTAAACAATATAGTAAACAACAAATAGATCAAGAAAAAAATTGAAGAAAAAGTAAAAAAAAATACATAGAGACAAATGAAAATGAAAAAAACAATGGTCCAAAATCTCTGGTACACAGTGAAAGTCATTCTAAGAGAGAAGTAGATAGCAATACTGTCCTACTCAAGAAACAAGAAAAAAGCCTCAAATAAACAATCTAACCCTATGCCTAAAAGAACAAGAAAAAGAATAACAAAATGCCAGATGAGAAGAAGAAAGGAAATAATAATGATCAGAGCAGAAATAAATGAGGCAGAGACCAAAAAAGCAATAGAAAAATCAATAAAACCAAGAGCTGGTTCTTGAAAAGATTTAAAAAAATATATGAACTCTTATCCAGGTTCTTCAAGAAAAAAAGAGAAAAGGACTTAAATAATTAAAATCAGAAACAGAGAGAAGTAACAACAGATACCACAGAAATATACAGGATTATTAGAAAATACTAAGAAAAATTATATGCCAACAGACTGGACAGCCTACAAGAAATGGATAAATTCCTAGAAACATGCACTTGTCCAAAACTGAACCAGGAAGAAAAATTAAATCTGAATAGACCAATTACAAGTAACAAAATTAAATCAGTAATCAAAAAAACTACCAAAATAAAATATAAAATTCTAGGACTAAATGGATTCACAAGTGAATTCATCCTACTAGGCAATTAAAGAAGTGTTAATACATACCCTTCTCAAACTATTCCATAAAATATAAGAGGGAAGAAAGCTTCCAAATACTTCATGTGAGGCCAGCATTGTGTTGATATCACAACCAGACAAGAACATAACAAAAAAAGAAAAGTACAGGCCAATATACCTAATGAACATATATGCAAAAATCCTCAACAAAAGATTAGCAAATCACCTACAACAATGCATTAAGAGACCATTCACCATGATATGGTGGGATTTATTCCTGGGATGCACAGATTGTTCAATATTTGCAAATCAATGACACTATGTCCACAAATAAACAATAAAAATCATATGATTGCTTCAATATGCAAGAAAAGCATTTGAAAATATTTAGCATCCATTCCTGATAAAAGCTTTCAATAAAATTGGGTTAGAAGAAACACATCTTAACATAATAAAGATCATGTATGAATAACCCACTGCTAACATTATCTCCAATGGTGAAAAACTGAGCATTTTTCCTCTAAGGTCAAGAACAAGACAAAGAAGAAGACACCTCTTTTTATTCAACATGGTACTAGAAGTAATAGCCACAGTAATCAGACAAGAAAAATAGATAAAAGACATCCACAATACTAAAGAAGTTAAATTGTCACTATTCTCAGACAACATGATACTATACATAGACAAATCCTAAAGAGTCCACCAAAGCAATCCTGAAAAGAAAGAACAAAGCTAGAGATATCACAATTTCAGATGTCAAGTTCTACTTCAAAGCTGTAGTAATCAAAACAGTAAGCACTGGCACAAGAATAGACATATATACCCATAGAACAGTATAGAGAGCCCAGAGACATACATATCATTAGTTAATCTATGACAAAGGAGACAAGAATATAAAATGTGGAAAAGACAGTCTATTCAATAAATTTTTCTGGGAAAACTGGACAGCTACATGTGAAAGAATGAATGAAACTGGACTACTTTGTAATATTGTACACAAAAATAAACTCAAAATGGATTAAAGTCTTAAATGTGAGACTTGAAACAAAAATATACTATAAGAGAACACAAGCAGTAATTTCTCTGACAACAGACACAGCAATATTTTGCTAGATATGCCTCCTAAGGCAAGGGAGGGGGGAAACAAAATAAACTTTTGGGACTTAATAAAAAAAAAAAGGCTTTGCATAGCAAAAGTAATCATGAATAAAACAAAAAAGACAATTTACTGAATGGGAGAAGATATTTGTGAATGATATATCTGATAAGAAGTTAATATCCGAAATATATGAAGAACCCCCTACAACTCAATACAAAAAAAAAAAAGATTTAATTTAAAAAATGGGCAGAAAGCATGAATTCCCCAAAAATGGCATACAGATGGCCAAAAGGCAAATGAAAAGATGCTCAACATCATTAATCATCAGTGAAATGCAAAGCAATGTCACATTGATATACCTTGTGCCCGTCAGAATGACTAAAATCAAGAAGACAAGGAATAACAAGTGTTGACAAAGAGGTGGAGTAAAGGGACCCTCATGTACTGTTGGTTGGACTATAAACTGGTACAGCCACTGTGGAAAACAATATGGAAGTTTCTCAAAAAATTAAACATAGAAATGCCAGTTTACCTGGGTGGCTCAGTCTGTTAAGCTTCTGACTTTGGCTCAGGTCATGATCTCACAGTTCATGAGTTTGAGCCCGTGTTGGGCTCTGTGGTGACAGCATGGATCTGGCTGTCTCCTTCTCTTTGTGCCCCTCATCTGCTCTCACTATCTCTCTTTCTCAAAATTAAATAAATAAATATTTAAAAAATAGAAATACCATATGGTTCCATAATTCCTGTGTATTTACCCGGGAAACAATACTACTAACTTGAAAAGATATGTGCTTGTTGTAGCATCATTGACAATAGCCAAGACAGAGAAAGAACATAAGCTTCCATCAGTAGATGAATGGATAAGGAAAATATGGTGTATATATATGCAATGGAACATTACACAGTCATAAAAAAGATTAAATATGACATTTGAGACAACATGGATGGACCTACAGAGTATTAGGCTAAGTGAAATAAGTCAAACTGAGAAAGACAAATACCATATGATTCTACTCATAAATGGAACCTTCAAAAATGAATGAATAAACACAAAGCAGAATCATAACTATGAATACTGAGAACAACTAATGGCTGTTAAAGCAGAGAGGGGTGGGGAGTTGAACAAAATGGGTAAAGGGAAGAGGGAAATATGGATTTCAAGTTATAAAAATCAGAGCATAAGGAATACAGTTATTGATATTATAATAGCAATGGAATGGAACAGATAGTAGTTGTACTTGTGATGAACATAGCCTAATGTATAAACTTGCCAAATTACCACGTTGTATACCTTAGACTAATGTAACATTGTATAACTATACTCAAAAAAAAAAAAAAAAAAAAAAGGAAAGGAAAAAAAGGAAAGGAAAGGAAAGAAAAGGAAAGAAAGATGAACTCTGGCCAAATTTACATGAAGAAAAAATTTGCATTTTGCTACAAAAATAAGAAGCTGCATCGAGATCATATTTTTGTTGGACCTTCTAAATCATTATTGACTATGTATATATATGTGTATATATACGTATATATATATATTCATTTCTCTTAGACAATTTTATCTTCTTCTATCCTCTACTATCCATGATCGATGATAACTACAAATTCAGTTGCTTATAAAGTTTCCAATGTATGTCCATAGGAATTTACAAGGAGCTAGAAAACTGGGAGGAGCCATATCCTTTGTCAATTCCACTCATTATTATTGTCATTACCAACACTCATTCTATGACTCTACATTGTCTCTGAGTAACAATCCCCTGATACTTTTCAAGAACTATAGGGCAGGTCTCCTACAGATCTACTGTATACACCATAAGCTCACACAACTTTTGAAGAGATGCATCTGGGAATGTTCCATATCTTCATGCCCCCAAACAACCAAACACCTTTATCTTTAGAAACATCAAACCATTTAAGGTGGCTCTATTTACTTGACATTTTCCTTAACAACAACAAAAGCCCATTGGGTGAAGATTGTTGTCTAAGTACTTGAAAATGTCTGTTTATTTATCCTAAAATACACAGGCAAATAAATATCACCCCTACTTCCTCTGACATCATGCAATGAACTAAAACTGAGAACTGATCTTAATTACTTTCTTAAAAAGGGAATAGAAAAATACCAATAACAAAGAATGGAAGAAAAAGAAGAAAGAAGAAAGAAAGAAAGAAAGGGAGGGAGGAAGGAAGGAAGAAAATCTCAAACTGTTATTCCTATAAACTATCCAATGTAGAATTTAATTTTTCATAGCTATAGAATTTCGGAGAAGGTATTCAAGGGAACATTGCTAAAGCAATGTTAAAATACTAAGAAGGGCACCTAGGTGACTGAGTCAGTTAAGTGTCTGGCTTTGGCTCAGGTCCTGATTTCACAGCTTGTGAGTTTGAGCCCCACATCAGGCTCTGTGCTGATAGCTCAGAGCCTGGAGTCTGCTTCAAATTCTTGTCTCCCTCTCTCTCTGCCCCCTGCCCCTCTCTCAAAAATATATAAGCATTACAATTTTTTTAAATTCTAAGAAGAAAAAATAATTTTTTATCCACCAATTAAACCTGATTATTCTAAAAGTGAAAGCAGTTCTGTAACTCAGAGCTTTGGTTTTATCTACCTTTGCATGTAGTGATAGAGCTAATTCCCAGGACAGTGATGGAATATAGGGTCTATATTGTTTTTTGTTTCTTTTAGTCATTTCCATTAGAGGTGTGTCATACATGGAAGAAGAATGAGGGCATCATGGCAACAGTTAAAAAGGCTGAAGATGTTCGTAGACAAATAGAATTGAAATCATAGAGAGTATTACTACGCACCTAGGACTTCTGGGCAGCTGTGTCTAATCAAACTAATTCCATCATAATTAAATTCAGAAAGATACTACAAATTCACAATAACAAAATTATGCAAACATTTCATGCTTCAAATGTCCTATACGTTCTAATATTAAAGACAGTAAGACACAATTTTCTAATTTTTAAAAATTCTCAAAACCTCAGCAATGTTTACATTTGAGCTTTTATTTACATGTACCATACATCCTGTGCTCCTTAGGTAGGTGAAAAAAAATAATAAAATGCTACCTATTTTTTAATAGTTACATTAAGTTAGAGTAGTATAGGATGCAATAGTTAACTTGGAAAAAAAGACAAAGCCCTGGTGGTTGATTTTCCCCCCTTTCTTTGTTCCAGAAACCACTTGACAAGTCTGCCAACACATTAACCTTTATTCTCCCTCCCCAGAGTCTCTAGTAATAGAGCAAATGTGATGCTTCCTATTAAAGATGAACGGTGTGTCTGTGGGCTAGGGGGTTTGAACTTCACCTTCACCTTGATTAGTCTTGACTGCTTGGATCCACACATGAGAAAACATGTACGATCTCAAGTCACTTTTCTTTCTGAAAGATGGTAAAATAAGGGAGGTGAATAGAATATTGTGTGCTTGTGTCTCTGTACAATGAGTCAGGAGCTATTCAAAACTAGTTTTAAATGCTCGTGTAATCATGACAAAACACTGCAAGTGTCCCACTGCAAGTGGGAGTTCCAGGAGACCCTTAGGACACCTTTGTTATTTACAACTTAATAATCCTTATTTCATTTTAAAAAATTAAATTATAAAATTGTATTCTCCATTTGCCCCTTAGATCCATGTTCCATCTTTCTTGATCCTACACTATTCTTCAGGAGATTATCTATGGACCACATTACTCGGGCTCCATCACCATCTGGCTTTCCCTTGGGTTTGGCCTATTGAAGGTGCTGGCAGGATATCAAAGATGAGGAAAAGAATAATCCTAGGTGTTTTTCCCAACTTTCTTTCTCTGAAGTGGTTCTGACAGAGGTTTGTCCCTCTGTGAGGACAGATTCTGTGTGGGAGCTCCACTTGTGTGATCCCTAAACTTAGTGAGGCTTCAATTCCACACTTAGAAACCCCAACCTCAGGCTAATATAGGCTATTGCTATCACCAGCGTGGCTCAACATCCTTAGCTGATTCCAATAACCTAGCCCATATATCTATGAATAGTCCCTTTATTATGAAAAGCTCGTAAAAATCACCACTCAATAAGCTGATTCTTCCGGGAGCTACACTGACAATGTTATTACAAGGTTCTGAAGGTTGAACCCTGAAAGAAAATTATTCAAGTTACAACAAAAGAATAAATATGAATTGATATAAACAGACAAGTCAACAAACAAAACATCTGTATATTTCCAGTTCTTCTGTCCAAAGAAATTATATGTGTTGACTACATTGTGATATTTCTATTAAAAAAAAATAGAGGAAGCCACCTTTCAATTACCCAAGTGAAAAAAGGAAAAAAAAATAATCAGACATTATCACTGGCATCCATTTAGATAAGTGATTTTCAAATCATAGGTTATCATTTTTAGTGCATCATTAAATCAGAGCAATCAGTCAAGACCAGCAATTTTTTTAAAGGTACAATAGATTAGACAAGTCAGGGATTTAATTAGAATAGAATATAAATAATCGCAGTGATTTGCACATAGAAAGGATCTTTCTCATGAATTTTGATTTATTAAAAACACATGTTTATGAATTTGTCACAATAAAAAATATAGGCTCCACCATGATTTTATACTTTTAAAAGTCTGAAATTTTCTTTTATAAAATAAGGATCTGATCATTCCTTCTTTTGGAAGCATTTATGGGGATGTGTCCACAGAAATTGACTCTGAATGGACTACGATATATCTATGCCTTCTAAGATTGAAGGAGACATCATTCTTCAGCATTTTGACACAAACTAGAGAAAACAGCTGAGGGTTGGGGGAGTGGTGAGATAAAGAGCTCATTTTTACTTAATATAAATAAGGTTTTGTTTAACTGCAAAGTTCTGACTATCTTGCTCACCGCTGAAAGGAAAAATGTACATACTCATAGCTTCGTACATACATACGTTCCTTTCATAGACAAAGAGCAGGAGGTTTAAGACTTGGCAAACACAAAATCCCTCAGATCGCTAGCAAGGATTGCCTTTACAAAGTAGGAACAATTATTCGAGTTTGAGAGAAGAAAGAATGTATACTCAGTTGGCAAAAAGTAATCTGTACTCCAAAACAAAACCAACTTGAATGGCATTGCCCTTTAAGTGAAGGTATAACTTCACTTATAGATTTATAAGATATGATTTATAGATTTATAGAATAGGCCCTAGGGGCGCCTGGGTGGCGCAGTCGGTTGAGCGTCCGACTTCAGCCAGGTCACGATCTCGCGGTCCCTGAGTTCGAGCCCCGCGTCGGGCTCTGGGCTGATGGCTCGGAGCCTGGAGCCTGTTTCCGATTCTGTGTCTCCCTCTCTCTCTGCCCCTCCCCCGTTCATGCTCTGTCTCTCTCTGTCCCAAAAAAAAAAAAAAAAAAAAAAAAAAAAAAACCACGTTGAAAAAGAATAGGCCCTAGAGACGACTTCGTGGGTTTATAGCCTCACTTTGCCATGGTTTAGCAACGTGATCTTGTATATGTTTTTAATCTCTTAATTCCTCAGCTTTTTCTTCTTAAAATTAGGAGACAATATAATTATCTACTATCATATCACAGGTACCCAATAAAGGTTAGTTACTACTCTTTCTAATTTCTTTTACTCAGAATCTCCATTTCTTGGTTCTTTCCTCTATGATAACATTGGTGCATAATGATTAAAATCTCCGTAGTTTTACAGTTTTACACAGGACTATGTTAAGCATATATAAATGTTTACATATATATATCCTTTTATTTCTTGTATATTTGACAGAAATTAGAAAGATTATTTTCTGATTTACTGAGATTCCATATTACATAGAATATGTAGTAATATATACTACAGAATTTATGAAGAATATAACACGTAGCATATAGTCCCCTTTTTTCTAATTTGACAATCTCTGCAATGAGAGAATTTTCATATCCAATTTGTACAACAATACCCTATCAGTAAATTATTCAAATAATTTTAAATTCTTCAATGAATTTTGACAGAATCTTTAGAAAAGTGTGTGTGTGTGTGTGTGTGTGTGTGTGTGTGTGTGTTTATTGTTTCAAACAGCAAGTAGCACTGTATTGGAAATTGTACCTGATTTCAGTTCTAACATAGAACTTACAATGACCCTCTAGTAAGTTGCTTAACCATACTGGACTTTGGTTTACTCATCTGTAGAATGACATTTTAGAATTGCTGTGATATCTAAGGTCTCTGAGTTAGTATACTCGTTATGAATATAATTTACTAGCACTATTCTAATGCATTAATTCTCTTAGGGACTGTTCAGAACAGTAGGACTGCTTCCCTCACACCAAAAATCCCCAGTCTTTGGTTTTCTCTGCTTCTATGGGGTAAAATTTTTCTCTCTTCCTTAATGGTATAAATATATTCTACTGCTTTTCACTACTTCAGTGTCCTTGCATTTAATTTCATCAAACTAAAATACAGTGCAGTGATTAAAGAGTATTAATATAATTTCTTTTGCTTATGTCTTACATAACCTTGGGTAATTTACTTGAACCTCTTAAGTCTTAGTTTTCTTATTTGTACAAAAGAGATGTTAATAACAGTAGTTATTCCATTCTGTGGGAAATAAAATAATTTAGGTAATCAGCAAGTCATTGACTGAGTTCTTGCTATAGACTAGCGCTGTTCTAGGTGTTCCTGAGCAGCAGTTTACGTGTGTAGGGGTTTGGACCAGGTTGTCCCAAAATATGCTGCTTTTGCCTGTAGAGTATTTTGAGCTGAAGGCAATCGAGACACAGCAGGCTCAAGAGAAACTTTTGCCCTTCCCTTAACCACGGAGAAGAATCTAAATTGTGTGTCTTTCCCAGAAGAAGGGTTATTACCAGAGATAAATTTTATCCAAGTGATCCATCTACATGGCAGGCAAACATCTACTTACTAAACATCTGCTCTTATTTTTTTCCTGTGAAATGCATCCCTTTCCTTTGCAGCCCCTTATCCCTTTCTTAGTTCAGAGCGACATGTATACCTCATTTTGCTTGTCTTTGGAATTTCATGTCTGTGTGGATTCCCGGTATTTATGACGTTAAATTTGCTTTCTCCTGTTAATCTGCCTCATGTCAATTCGTTTCTTAGTCCAGCTAGAGAGACCTTGAAAGGGGAGAAACCTTCCGCTCCAGACACATGACAAATGACAAACATAATGCTCTCATGGATCCTGCTGCTAAAAAGAGATACAAACAACAAACAAGCAAATTGATATAATGTCAGAGGATAGTTACTAAGGTAGAAATATGGAGTGGGGTAAATGTTTAGAAAGTGATGGACAGGAAAGGTAAGCGTGTGATGGGAGCTATTTTCAGCTGGGTAATTAACACCAACAGATACAAGAAATCCCCTCAAAATCTCAAATACTTGACGTTCTTTAAATTTACATCCTGCATATATCTTGGTCCAGTTTGGGTCAGACTAACTCACAGACAGCTCTATATTAAGTGTGACTCAGCTATTCGGGTTCTGTTTGCATTGAGGCATCATCCTGCCATTGTTTTTGTAGTTGTGAAAGGGAGGGATGGAAAAATCATGAAAAGTGTTTCTCAGCCAGCCTCATTCTGTAGCACCCACCAGCTCCATCCACATCGTATTTGTCAGAACCCAGTCAGATGACCCAAACTTAATTATAAAAGATTGTGAAATGCAGCCTTCTTTGGTACCCATAACAAAGGAAGTGAACACAGATTTGATGGACACTCTGAGAGGGACTTTTAGCCCCTCCTTGTGGAGTACACGACAGGGGCTTTCTTTATTGCAGAAGAGGCATTATGATATCCTGCTTCCAGCTTTTCCAGTTTAGGGAAGCAGCATTTGCCACCCCAAAGTATGCCTCTTTGGCATAAGTATTATCTCGAGCTGGTTATTTTCAAGAAACTGCATACACAGAGAAAGCTCTGCAAATCAATTATCCTTTAGTAATGTGTATACTTTTACAGCAGTGTATGCTGCAAAGTGTGTATACTGTACTTTTACAGCGAAATCTCCATTTGCAAGGGTGTCTCTCTCCAGGTGTTTGGAAGAGGGAGATGATGAAATCTAGTAATTTATCAGTGGAGAAGGCAAGGACTTAAATCCGTATAACAACCATGCCTTTGTTTACTCTGCTTTGCCTAATAACCTCCAATAACTGTCTCTCCTACGCCAACCCAACGAAAGAAGATTCTTTTGTCTTTAGCTAAAGACATTCCTTAAGGTAGTGTCACTTGGGCTACTTGAGGGAGTCAGTTTTCCTGGACATCTCTGATATGTAAAGGAGGGATACATGTTATTAAACTTCTGTTTCTTTTTCTCCTGTTGATCTGTCTTTTCACAGGGATTGGTTTCAGCCAAGAACCCAAAAGCATATAGGAAAAATAATTTTTCCTCCTCTGCATACTGAATAGAAAAAATGTTTATGGCTGGTCTATCTAATAGAGGTAAATCAAACAGTTTTGAAACAATTCTTACTATTTGATCCCAAACCATGTATTCCCTTTTCCTATATTCCAAAACCTATCTATGTGTGTGTGTGTGTGTGTGTGTGTATTATATAAGAATATATACACGTATATATACATCATTTTATTCCTTCTGTGATTCATCACCTATTCTTTGTTTCACTATTGCATTATATTTTAGTCATTTATGGATTTTTGAAATAATTTTTAAAATCAGTAAATTTTCATAATCAGTAATATCAGCAAATATCAACAAATAAAATAATTCATAGACTTTTTGAATTTTATTTAAAAAAATAACAATTTTCCAGAAATTAAAGGTGCATATATATTTGAGTGCCTGCCACACTTACACACACCCACGCAAAATGTGAGTTTAAGTGCACTTAAATTCAAGACTGTTTTTATCCTTTTCTTCTCAATGGAATTACTCAACCAGAAAAGATCCATTGGTTTCCAAGGGAGAAATTTTGTAAGTAGAAGCCTATTGCTTAAAGTAATTCCCTACGGGAATACTACCATCTGGCAAAGAAATATGCACATCAAAGCAGAGAGAAAACAGCACCTCTTAAAAGTAATTTTCTCTAAGGGTTTGCCTCCTGGTATCCTGCCAACAGTAATCTTTAAACCCTTAGCTTGCCACACAGTGAGAAGCTTCCAGATTAGGGGAGCCCTGTTTCCTGCTTCTGATTCAGAATAAAATAAATAATAACATTTAGGGGAAACAAAATATAAACAAAGACCCTTAATTTTATGGCAGGCTTATCACTGAGTTATTTCTTTCCCTTCACTAATCACAGATTAGTGATTCTGGATATTGAGACAACTCTAATTATGGGTAAAAAAAATACCATGCTGATGGCTCTCAGAATATGTATAATGCAAATTTACCTAAGTATAGGAGTGAAAATAACAGTGATAGGGAATGATAATACAAAGACAATAATGATAACTATACTAGTAACTTTCATTTTGTATTTACCATATGCCAGGAATTGTGAAAAGAACTCCCATGAGTTATTTACTCAAATGAGATAACAATTCTGCGATAGCTCTTATAACTACATTTTATAGATATGCAAATTGAGACTCAAGACTAAATCATTTTTCCAAGACTGCCTAAGCAGTAGAGATTTTTGATGTCACATTTGCTCTTCACCCCTTGGCCAATCATCTTTTATTCAAATAGACCTATGATGCATTCAAACACCTTTCTTCTTTAACCACTTTGTCTTTTCTCTCTTAACTGTACTTTCGTTCTTTTCTTCATTTTGCCGTATGTGTTTTCACTACATCAACCTGCTTAAACTTCATTCAGTTGGGCATTTGACTCTTGATTTCAGCTCAGGTCATGATACCAGGGTCTACAATTGACCCCACGTCGGATTCTGTGCTGAGTGTGGAGCCTGCTTAAGATTTTCTTCCCTTTCTCTCTCTGTCTCTTCTCTCTCTCTCTCTGCCCCTCTCCCCTGCTCATGTGCTCTCTCTCTATCTAGAAAAAAAAAAAAAAAAAAAGAAAGCTTAATATAGACTCTTTTTGAAGTATAATTGACACACAATTTTACATGAGTTTTAGGTGTATAACAGTAATTAAGCATATATATTATGCTATGCTCACCATAAGTGTAGCTACTATCTGTCACCATATGACACTATAATAATACCAGTGACTATATTCCCTATGCTGTACCTTTCAACTGTGCCTTATTAATTTCATAACTGAAAGTCTGTACCTCCCACTTCCTTTTACCCATTTTGCTCACACCTCCAACCCACCTCCCCTATATTTTGATGAAAGAGGACTGAAAGAATCAGTTTAACTGGAAGGAAATGTACTCTTCCTTATTTCTGATGCTGTAAACACAATCATCTGAAATTCTTTTGGAAGTATTTCTGCAAGTATGACACTTTTTGAAAAAGTTAATACAGTTGTTCCACACAAATCCACATTCTTGACTTAGAGATGCTTACATAGGAACATTATTTTTTAACCTCAGCTAGCAATTTTGATCACACAGATATTGGCTAGCGAACAACCTGATCTCATGTATCAGCAACAAAATATTTGGCTATACTTTATTAGTGACGGTGGTATAAGGAGTAAAAGAACATAGTTTGTGTCTCACATTCATTCTGGATTGAGTTTGTCACCCTAAATGGCTAGAGGTGAAGAAAAAAATCCTACACTTCTAAGTTCTTTGGCTGGCCTAATAGTTACAATGACAGGAGACAGATTAACTGGAGAAAAACAAATTTAATTCCTTATGTGTGGTAGCCTCATAAAAATAAGAGATCCAAGGACAAGTCAGGCAGGTGAGGCTTATATGGCATCCTAAGCTAAGGAATGAGATAGGGGAAGGTGATAATTTACAGGACAATGAGAACAGCACACGTTTGGTCATTCAATGTTTGCCTTGCCATACAGATAGATCATTGAGCCAAAATTTTATTTCTGGTAATATCTCTCTTTCTGGGCCAGATCACCAATCTAGATTCTTTTAGCTAGTTAAGGGAGACGTAAACGTTTTCTTAAATCTGCTAGGTCTTGATTGTCTTGGGCTCACATTAATCCATATACCATGGTGTGGCATAAGCATATTACATCCCTTTTCACTGCAAATAAACAGATTTTCAAACACCATCAGATTTTATGGAAGATACTGATGGAGAACAAATACAAAATGCACAACATTTTGATTCTTTTTTCTGGCTGTAAGGCTAATTTAGAGCAAGAAACTACTTTTTAATAAAATAAACAAGTAATAAAAATCAAAGCCTTGCTTCAGATTCTGTGTCTCCCTCTCTCTCTGCCCCTCCCCTGCTCACACTCTGTCTCTCTCAAAAACAAATAAACATTAAAAACAATTTTTTTAACAAATAAATAATAAAAATCAAAGGCCTACCACTCAACGTAGGCCTGAGGCACATCTTCGTGTACTTTTTCTTTGTACATTAGACTACAGTTCTCAAAATTGTCTATTTGCTCTAAAATTTCTCTCCATAAAATCAAATAGTCCTCTAATCACTTGTTTCCATGAAATAAAAATCATAATAAAACTATATAGAATTTGGTGCTCAATTTTTGAATATTTCCAAAACCAAATTAAAAAATTCACTTTCAGAATGCATCTTTTTATAGACTTAATTTGTTCTGGTTCCATGAAAATTTTAAAATAGAATTTGGCTTTATTGCATTTAACTTTAAAATCCATAGTCTTAGACTTTCTTTCCCCATGGTTTTAAACTATTGATCTTCTCTTAGTAAATTATGTTTCAGTTATTTTTGGCTAATTTTCATGTAACTTAAATTCATATTAAATGAACTTAAAGACATATCTAGGTACAGAATTCCCTGTGGAGCAAATTATCCATCATAACTTTCTTTACTTATATGTCATTCAAAAAGATAAATGTTTTTCATTGTAATAGAAGTTAAATTTTATCTAAAATAAGTGATTACAAACTATTAAATCGGGGGCGCCTGGGTGGCTCAGTCGGTTGAGCGTCCGACTTCGGCTCAGGTCATGATCTCACAGCTCATGAGTTCGAACCCCGCCTCGGGCTCTGTGTTGACAGCTTGGAGCCTGGAGCCTGCTTCGCTTCGGATTCTGTGTCTCCCTCTCTCTGCCCCTAACCCACTTGCATCCTGTCTCTGTCTGTCTCAAAAATAAACATTAAAAAAAAACTATTAAATCGGAAATATACTAGCAAGATAGTATACTTTAGTGGAGGGGCCATCACATTTAGAATAAAAAAAACAACAACTAATTTCCACTTGGAGCCACAACACATATTAGTTTTGTAATTTTGATTGATCTATTTGACTTCTTGGTTTCACTTGACTTGTGTCTGCAAAGCACATTATAAGACACCTACTTCTCCTGGAGGAGAGAGTTTCTAATAATTTATAGGAATAGATGTGAAGACAATATTTTGGAACCACAAGTTAGTATATATTTCCTAGTTTTTGGAATTAATGTTTTCTTGCTGTAGTTCCTAACAAGCCATCGTTTGTAGGTCTTTCAACCTCTTCCTGTAGGTCAAAGTAAAGATGTTAGCTTTGGGTATATAACATATTGGTAAAAGCTGAATCATATTAAAACATTTTCTTCTTCCTCATTGCTTTATAAATCCTTTCACCCGGTTCAGTGCACTCCCCAATATTCCACACAGGGCTCATTGTGGACAATGAAGTATCCCTGTCATTTGCATGCCATTTGGAGAAAATGTCTTGTCACCAAACACTCTAAATTCTTCATATGTATGTTAGAAAAGCCACATGATTTTCATACTAAACTATAAAAGAATGCAACTATGTTTTTTTTTTTTTAATTTTAGAGAGAGAGCATGAGCCCAACTGGAGGAGCAGAAAGAGAGACAGAGAGAGACAGAGAGAGACAGAGAATATCTTATGGGGTTTTTTCCCACAACCTTAGGATCATGACCTGAGCTAAAAATCAAGAGTTGGATGCTCAACGTACTAAGCCACCCAGGCACCACTATTTTTGAACTTTAAAAAGACTTAAATAAACTATGAACATTATGGAAATCATGAAACAGCAAACATCTTCGACTGGCTTTACTTCAGGCTTACCTAGGATTCATTTAAATGGTGTGCTGCTGAATAGTTACAATATATCTCTAATTCTAACTAGGCGATTTTTGTTTTTCAGTTTCTTGAGTACTCTCGTTTATCTTCTACATGGTCTCAATATTTGCATAATCCTTGAGTTTTTACTTAATGAAAATGTCAATGTTTTCTGAAAGATAAATATAAGTTAAAGGTAATAAAATGTATTCTGTGAACTAATCCCTGTAAATAGATATCATATTTAGTTCTGGGCTATAAAAAGATTCAGAAAAAGTAAGGAAGCTATTATATCATATCTAATTAATTTCTCACTTCCACATCAATTTTAAATAGTGAGTATAAAAAGTCTGATATGGTAAGAAATTATATTTTATTGGATTAATTTTATGTAGATAGCAAATGCATGTGGGGTGAAGTCTTAAAATTTAAAATGTAATTTAGGTTTCTTTTCCTCATTAAAAAACTTAGAATTGGAATTTTATTATATATTATACTCTATTATGAGTGATATTTTATGCCTAATATAAGAAAAGTTTCTAATAACTCTATCTTATTTCATAAACTAAATTAATGTCATAGAAAGAAAGCAACGTGGAGACAAAGAAAGAGTTAATTATCAACTTGGAGTTTTACTTTGCAAATACCATTGAAATTAAACAGCAAAGATACATGAGCAAATATAAAACCTGTCAATGATAATATGTGAGACAAACTTTAGACAGAAAATATTTAGATATGTAATGTTTATAAAAGGCAACAAAAAATACTATACAAAATAATTTAAGATAGAATTTTTTAAAGGTTGACCAAAATAAAGTAACACTAATGAATGCTAAAACATCTTTTAATTAAGACATTGAAGTTCAAGCACAAAGGAAAAAAAAAAATCTATAAACATCCAAGAAGACTCAAATTGGCTAAATAGAAAAAAGAAACAATAGCTTCACTTGACCAACAGACTTCTGGTAAACACTCAAGGCAAAATCACCAAAGGATGATTCTAAATGCAGATGGTAAAAAACTGTAATCAGTTTCAGTTATGCTTCAACAATGTTGTCCATGAGCATGAGCGACAGAACAATCTCAGACGTGCTTGGCTTGGCTAACAAACATATATAAGAACAAAACCCCGATCCTGAATCCCTAGGGTCTAAAGGATCACTACGAGAGAGTGAAGTATAATGTTGGGAAGTGAAACAACAGGTAAAGGTTTAACAGGAAAACATACAAAAGTCAGAGAAGAGATAAATGTAGTGATCTCATTTAAAGTTAAATACAGAGAAAGCAGCATTCAATAACATTACAAACACCAATTATATCAAATATGAGAATAGTGGGTACTGAATGATGGATGGAAAATGCATGAGTGCATGTTTTTCCTAGTGAAATAATGTAACATATATAAAACTTAAACAAACTGGAAGACATAAAATAGTAATGGAAGAGAGTTACATCGTGTTGCTAAATTAATAGAACTGATAAGAAAATTTAAATATATAGAATATCGTCTATCTACTCATTTACTCACCAAAATCCATACTTACACTGGCAAAATCTTCATAAGAAGATAGTAATTATAACTTTTGGCTTGGAGTATCGGAAGCAAGCCTAAACCTAAGGAACAGTTCCATTTTTCTACAGTTTAATATGCATTTAGGGTTTGCTATTAATTTACAAGTAAATAATCTAAAATTAAGATGTTGTCTGGCAGAAAAGGAAAAGGAGTTACCTTGAAAACTACCTGCACGTTTCAAGTTTGGTCGTCCCAAAACAATTGCATGCCTTATGTGAACCTGATTCAGACACTGAAGAAGGGATCTGGATGTGAGTTATTTTACAAGGATCCACCCTCAAAAAAAAAAAAAACAAAAAAAACAAAAAAACGCATTGCGATCACTAGACCACTAGAAGACAGAGACTGTAAAGAAGAGATCATAAGGTAAAGATGAGGAGGCATTGGCCTTATCAGGGAGGTATAGTCCAAAGTGCTCAGAAAAGAGATTTATGAGGAACCCAAAACAGTACCTTGTGAGAGAAAGCATCATCTTTGGTGCCCATGATCTGTCAGTCTGCATCTCCTCTAGTCTTATAGAGACTTTCCCATTAGGCTTAACCCCAGAGGCGCTACAGATAGCAGCTTGCAAGAGGGAAGGAAGCAAAGAGGACAAGAGAAGAGACCATTCTTTCTTCTGCACTCACTTCAACCTTCGAGCCTAAAGTAGCATTAACTTGGGTGAGGGATGACAGTAAACGATTTTGAGAGTAAGCTGGATTTGTTTATTACTTGAGACTTATTGCAAAAGCTCAAGATTTCATCCAGATGTTAAAAAGAAGGAAAAAAGCAAGTCAAAGAAGCAAGTTAAAAGGATCAACTGTAAAACTGAATAAATTTGCTTTAGCTCATATTTTATCAAGACCAGCTTATTCAGTGCACTATTAAAAAAAATAGAGTAAATATTGGTCAAAAAAAAAACAAATAAACAAAGGTTTCAATATTTTTCTAGGAATACACAAAACATGGAAGAAGTAATTTTCTTTTAACTCATTTCCATAGTTTTAGAAATGGAACATCTATAACTGTAATTAGCATTAATACCTGTTAATAAATATCCTCTGTCAGAGCAAAATGGAAGCAAAGAAGACTTTATTCAAAAGTATAATACGGCAGAGAATCCAGAATACCAGTTGACTTGAACTCTATTGAAACGAAAGCCTGGATTTTTTTTTTTTTTTTTTTTTTTTTTTTGTGAGAGAGAGAGAGATTGAGAACAGGGGAGATGGGTAGAGGGAAAGAGAGAAATAATCTCAAGCAGGCTCCATGCTTAGTGCAGAGCCCAACACAGGACTTGATCCCAAGACCCTGGGATCATGACCTAAGCTGAAATCAAGAGTGGAACACTCAGGGGTATCTGCATGACTCGGTTAACCTCGGACTCTTGATTTTGGCTCCAGTCACGATCTCACAGTTCTGTGAGTTCAAGCCCCATGCTGACAGCGTGGAGCCTGCTTGGGATTCTCTCTTTCCCTATCTCTCTCTCTCTGCCTCTCCTGCACGTGCTCTCTCTTTCACTCAAAAATAAATAAGCAAACAAACAAATAAATAAATAAATTTAAAATAAAAAAGTGGGATGCTCAACTGATTGAACCACCCCAGTGCCTTGTGGGATATTTTTAATAGCTGGAGCAGGACGATCCTAGGCCACCTGTGTTTGTCAATTGGTCTTTCCCAAAAGACCAGCAAACTTCACAATTTATAATTTTAATCAGTTAAATTAATCAGTTAATTTTTATAATTTAATCAGTTTATAGCCTGTAACAAGGCATCCACCGAAGTTAGGATCCTACCCTCCCATCAAGACCCTGAGATAGGGGCACTATCTCCTTTGTTTATTACATTTCAAAGAGACGTCTCTCAGTACTTGAGAAAGGCAATCCCGGGCTGTAAAACTGGAAGGAGGCTTTTAAAATGATTTCTATCTCAAAGGGACAGACAAAAAAAAAATTACGATTAATTTTTTAAAAAGTAAATCCTCTAAGAAAAGGAAAGAGATTGTGTATTAATACATAAACTGGCTTTTATGCATTAATATGAGATGGACTGGCATCTTTCTACAAATGAATCAATCTTAATACTCAAATTTCACTTTGCTACACTTTTCATTCAATTAGCTATCACGCACTTGGAGATGAAAGGATCAAACCGAACAACTCCAATGCATTTACTTAAATAAATCCAATATTAAATAATTTGAAAAGCAGAAAAAAATGTGTTCTTAATGCAATATTTTAGTAGCAAACCTCCAGATCTAAAATAGTCTCTACTAAGATTCAAAAAGTGACCTGGAAGATCAAATGCCAGAATCATCTCAACCGTAAGACAAAAATGTAAATGACGGAAAAATGAGCAATAATTATTTCACTTTTTCTGTGAATAAATTTGAGGTTTACCAGGTTTTTTTTTTTAATGTTTATTTTTGAGACAGAGAGAGAGCAGAAAAGTGCACACACATGTTAGGGAGGGGCAGAGAGAGAGAGAGAGAGGGACAGAAGATTCAAAGCTTGTTGACACAGCAATTCCAATGTGGGGCTTGAACTCACAAACCACGAGTTCATGACCCAAACTGAAGTCAGATGCTCAGCCGCCTGAGCCACCCAGGTTTCCCAAGATCTACCAGTTTTAATTCAATTTATAGCTTCTGTCCTTTCTCTAACACTTGTAATCAGATGTATAGAGTTTTATTTTTGTTGTAAGCAATATTTCAACCATTTCCCTCACAAGATACATTTTTCTCCATCCATTACCATTGAATTCCTCCCCCTTGTCTTCCTCTAATGAATTAAAATATTTTGTAAATATTTATTTTTTTAGTCTTCCTTTTCCCAAATTTATCTCCCATGAGTCTGTACCATTGCAAAAGCAAACAATCAAACAAAAACAAAAATAACTTTTTGCATGTTTAAGGATATGGGATTTAATTCAGGGAAGTAGGTTTAAGGAAAAGGGTTGGATAGGAGCAGGGCTCAGGAGACTATGCATGATGCTGTTGCCTTTTGCAACTGACTTAGGTGATACCATCTTTGGGTCTGGCTGCTCTTGACATTGAAGGTGTTCTCCCAACAGACAAGTTTCCCCAACCTTTGCAAGAACACAAATAGAGAAACCAGCATAAAGCAAAGCCTGTTGCACAAATTTGGCAAGTGAATGCATTTAATGGACATTTATTTGCATTCAAATATGTTGCAAAGGAGGATGAGACATTTTGTTTTACCTCTTCAGTCTCTGGTCTACATGAAAACTTATGAGAAAGAAGTAGAAATGGGTACTAAATGTTGATTGTTTGAATTACAGTAAAGCCATTGTCTACTCAACATTTAAATATACTAACCTACTTACCCCAAAATTTTAACATGAGAATAATAATAGAAACAACATAATGCATCTTTTGCTCAAGAAAAAGAAATTGCTCAATCTCTCCCCAAAATGGATGAGCAAAGTTATATCAACCTTTGTCATTCTTTCTGCGTGAGGGTTATTCTCCTTCTGGTTAACTACAATCCCCCCACTACATATTCTATAATTTAAAAGATAAGTTATATAATTAGTCACCAATAACAATCTTTATATAAATTAACTGGTGAAAGGAATAACAGGGGAAAAAGATAATTGCTTTATATACAAAATATATACAAACACAGCAAGGTAAAAATACACACACACACACACACACACACACATATGGATAACTATTATATTCTTTATTTTTGTATTTTGTCATAATCTTATTTATAATGGTCTCTTCCTGCTTATTTCATGTGCCCTAAGTTCTGAAATAGCTCCTTCAGTCAATCAGTGATTTTTAACTGATGGTGCAACTCAAATGATTATATATGAAATATCTGAGTGTTGAGTATCAATTTGAGTTGAGTGTAGTTACTTATTAATTTTTACCACTGGTTATGGCAGTACTCAGAGTTATCACAAATGGTTCCCTAGACTCCAGATATATTCCTACTCCCAAAACCCCTTCCCTTGATAGTCAGTCATTATCCCAGATAATGTAGTAACCTTCATTGTGCCCTGTTTGTTCAATGACATGAGGTATCTATATTTGGGAGGAGCAGACCTCAACCTTCAGTTCTGTGGAACCATTGTTTTGTCTACTAATTAAACATCTTCCCCAGTATAAAGGCCTCTGGATGAACAAAGTCTAAAGATTCATGAGGAGAAGAAACAATGTAGAAATGGGTCATTAGCTGTAATGGTGAAAAGAGCCAATTCTACTTCTGTCCCTTGGCTTTCAGGTCAATGCATATTGGCCATGAGGTAAGTAATCCCATCTATAACTTTCTGGTTTAGAATACAAACTATAACCTTCAAAAAAGTACCCAAACTTTATGATACGTGGCTCTGTCTCATATTTTATGGAGTCTTTGAAAAGAAAGCATACCAATATTCTTAGTAGGCCAACTCCTTCTCAGTGAATTAATTATATCAAAAATAAAGGAGAGGAAAAAAATCATTGCATCGTAAGAGTATGTGATAAAATTCAACAGAGCAGTCTAAAACAAACCCCTAAATATCACTGGACCAGAAGGCAATTAGGCAAGTATAACGAAGACAGGCACCAATAGCCCAAAGGAAGTAATATGCACAATGGTAACACAATAAACTGCTTTGTTTAAAATAATTATCCAGGCCAGTATGCCTACTATCATCTTTATGGTTTAACAGGTCCTTGGAGAATTTGGCAAATAAAAGTTGAAACAAAGTGACCGATATCAACTTCAGAAAATATAAAATTTCTGTTTTGGTAAATTAAAAGATGAAAACCTAAAAAATTCCCAGGTTAGGGTTGCTAGAATGAAGACAATTTGTCTTAATTTTAACCTAAATATTAGGAATGAAATGGATAAAAATATTCCACTAGCAACAATGAAATAATACAATAAAATACTTGAAAATACTTAAGAAGTAGGGTGCCTGGCTGACTCAGTTGGTTAAGTGTCTGACTTAGGCTGTGGTCATGATCTCATGGCTTGTGGGCTTTAGCCCCACATCTGGGTCTATGCTAACAGCTCGGAGCTTGGAGCCTGCTTGGGATCCTGTCTCCCTCTCTTTGTTCCTCCCTGACTTGTGCTCTGTCACTCTGTTTCTCAAAAATAAGTAAATGTTAAAAAAAAAGAAAACTTATAGAAAAAAAAAACAAAGAAAATACTTAAGAAGAGATACTCAGATAAGACCGTATCTATATGCAACAATTATAAAGCCATTGGTAGATATAAAATAATACCTAAAACCAAATGTAAAGTTTTTTATAGAAAATACTTAGATATCATCATAAAAATGTAAGTTCTCAATTAATATAAGCATTTGATGGTATTTGATAGTATTTTGATAGTATAAAACTATCTATTTCCTTATTCTTTAAGTATAAAACCATCTTTAGTCTTTGAGTAAACCATCTTTATTCTATATAAAACCCTATTCTTTGAGTATTAAACCATCTTTATTCCCTCTATCCTTGAGGATGGATCTGAGGGACACAATTTCAGGACTGCACAGAACTTGAGTCAAATAGGCTGTGGGTGTTGCAAAACACCAGGAGATGAAAATGGAAAATCCTTGGACAAGACCTTGACTTTGTCTAGGGTCTGACAGTGACAGGTAAGTTTAAAATTCCCAAGGATTATCTAATGTAGATGCTGCTGGAATTAAAGTTGGGCCAAGGGAAAGTGATAGAGTGTAGCAGAAGTATTCACAACAAAAATTGGGGATTAAATAAGTTTAAACAACAATGCTACTAAACCGTTCAGTGGACAATTTCCTTAAAAAAGACATTAAATATAGGAGCACCTGGATGGCTCAGCCAGTAGAGCATGTGACTCTTGATCTCAGGGTTGTGAGTTCAAGTCCCATATTGGGCTGGAGCCTACTTATAAAAAATATTTTTAAGAAGAAAATATTAAAATATAGAGAGTAGACACTAATCAAATTAACTTAGGACTCATGTAGGAATATACAAATCAATGAAACTGAATAGAGAAGCCAGAACTAAATTTCCAAATATGACATATTAATATAGAGGAATACAGCAAGTTTGATTCAGCAGAGATTATGGACATTTTCATAAATGATAGCAGATACATGATATTCAACAGGAAGGAAGAAAAATGAATTCCTTGTCTTCATCATAGTGAAAATTAAAATCCAGGTGAATAAAATATTTAAATATTCTTAAAGAGCATGAAGATTTTACAAGGAAATCAGACACCGTGTGAATTATTTTGAGTATAGAAAGCCTTTTCTAATCAAGACTAAAAATCAAGAAGCTATTAAAAAATAGATATTGATGAGAATAGATATAAATAATGTCAATGAGCAAAAACAGAAAAAAATATTGTATCATAGCAGACACAATTTCTATGTTATCCAAATTACTTAAGAAACTTATAACATAAATGAATAATGAATATAATAAAAATGACAGAGATGAATTGATATCACAAAAAGGAAAATATTTTTAAAATTGATAAGAAATGAATAGATGCTCCATTTAAAGAGTAATAAAAGATAATTAGAGTTACTTTGCAATATCTTGCAAATGGAAATATATTTCAAAAGTAGAGATCATTCAGGTAGTGTACTTTGTATATTTGTCAATTACAAAGTAGTTAAATAAATTCATATTTATTGTTACATTGCTCCAAGAAATGGAAACAAAATAGACAATAGAGAAATAAATTTGAAGCAAACTGCAAAAAGGTACATTAGCCAAATTAGGAAAGGAATTTAAAAATGTAAATGATGTTGTTAACTAACTAGAATTTAGATAAAAATTTAAAAAGAAAAAAAGAAAGAAAGAAGGATGTACAGTAAGATTTATCTACAAGGATATTTATTGCAGTGTTGTTTATACTAGTGAAAAACTGAACATAAACAAAACCAAACTGAAATGTTTAAAACGACAAGAATGGTGAAAGATTTTGTTAATCTATAAATGGAATACTGGTACCGGTCAGACATTAAACTGTGGTTGTAAGTGAATAAAAAAAGGTAAACTATTCACTTTCTAGAAAATTTATGATGACAATTATGTAGATAGTTTTCAGAAAAGACAAACATTTTTGGTAATTATCATGGCTCATCTGTGTGTAGAGATGTGAGGCTGTGTTGACATGATTGGAGTAGGTACAGGTGGATGATGTACCCACTGAGAAAAACAGTGTATATATGATATGAATTCAGTTAACTAAAGAGTAAGATTGGAATGAGATTATATATGATTGTATGAATAATTAACTTTTCTCATGTTAAGTTTTTCTTGCTAAGAACTGAGCGTGGTTCAGTCAGTTAAACATCAACTCTTGATTTCAGCTCAGGTCATGATCTCACTGTTCATGAGATCAGCTGCACATAGGGCCCTGGGTTGACAAAGTGTAGTTTGGTTGGGATTCTCTCTCTCCATCTCTCTCTCTGACCCTGGGCCCCCCTCCTCACACTCTCTCCTAAAAAAAAAAAAAATCATATGTAGGTGGATAGATAGATAGATCATACAAATTTTAGAACATGTATGCTGGAATATAATATAATAATTGTTATTGGTATTTTTCTGATTATATAAGCCAAATATATTATTAAAATTAATAATGACTTTTTAAAAAAGTGATTCCAAATTTTATTTGAAATATTACATTTAATAGAATAACAAAATCTGAACCAAAAAAGGTGATAATGAGTAAATTAAATACTCCAAATATGTAAATATTACATATTTGTATTGAGAAGAATATGACGATCTTTCAGAAACAGAAAGGAAGATCAATGAAATGGAATACAAAGCAAAAAAAGGAAGTTATTGGCATATATAATATAATGTATAATAAATGTGGCAGTTTAAATCATTTGAGAAAAGATGCACTATTGTAGGTAATATTGAGACTTTTTGCTGGTTGTTTGAATCATAAAGCTCGACTTTTCTCATTATACTACAGAAAATGAGGAAGAAAAGAAGGAGGGAAGGAAGGAAGGAAGGGAGAAAAGGCAGAGAGGAAAGACATGTCATATTTAAATATAAAAATGAAACGTTAAGATTATTTGAATTATATTTTTTGGAAATATAAATTATATATTGGGAAATATATATTATATATTGGCATATAATATATATGTTATATATAATTGGAAAGTCCTTTTATTATTGTACAAATATCAATAAATTGCAAAGGAAATTATTAATAAACTTGACTACTACAAATGTGTTAAACATACAAAACATATATAAAGCTAAAGAAAATGTTAACAATGTTAGATAAATGCTACAGTTCCCTCTGGATTTTGCAATTTCAGTTATTTTTAATTTTCTTTATTATGTTTGGTAGATTCTCTTTCTATAGTATATTAGTTAAAAGGCAGTATATTAGTTTCCATGGGTTTCTATAACAATATCCCACAAACTAGATGGCTTCACACAACAGAAATCTATTCTCGCACAGTTTTGGGGACCAGAAAATTTCAATCAAGGTGTTCTCTCTGAAGGAGAATCTGTTTCATTTCTCCTAGCATTTGGTAGTTGCTGGCAATAGTTGACATTCCTTGGCTTAAAGACACCTCACCACATTCTGTTTACCTTCACATGTGTGCCTGTATCTCTGGGTCTCTTACATGGATACTATGGTTGGATTTAGGGCCCACACTAGTGCAACATGGCCTCATCTTAACTTGATTACATCTGCAAATACCCTATTTCCAAGTAAAGGCATTTTCATAGATGCAGAGATTAGGATTTCAACATATCATTTTATTTATTTATATGTTTATATATGTATGTATTTTGAGAGAGCACAACTAGGGGAGGAGCAGAAAGAGAAGGAGAGAGAGAAAGAGTCCCAAGCAGGCTCATCACTGTCAGTGAAAAGCCCGAGGTGGGGCTGGAACTCACCAACCATGAGATCATGACCGGAGCAGAAACTGGGAGTCAGATGTGTGACTGACTGAGCCATTCAGGCACCCTTCAACATATCATTTTAAAGGACACAATTCAACTCAACACACAAAATAACAGAAATATAGGTAATTTATATCGTAATTTATTCCCCCAAAAGCAATGTTAGTCTTCTGTTTCTGTCATCATCACACTCAGAGTTTATGGGACACGAGTAATTAATAAAAGTAAATACTGATATCTTTACCCATTAAGGCACCTTTTGAAATCATTCATCTTGACTTTTGTCCCTCAGTTTATTATGTGTTGAAGTTATCAATATATTAGGTACACTGGATAGGTAAATTATATTATAGATACACGGAATGGCTGTGCACTGTTGTGCGTACACGTTCATATGCAAGAAAAAAGTATACCTAAAATACCCGCCATGTATCTAAAAATTGCTTTCAGGGTGAGAGGAAACTTTTGGAGTTGATGGATATGTTTATGATGTAGATTGCAATGATGGTTTCACAGATCCGCACCTTGCTCTAAACTCATCAAGTAGTGCACATTAAATATAAACAGCTTTTTGTACGTTAATGATACCTCAATAAAGGGGTTTTGAAAAATTGCTTTGAGGGGCCCTTGGGTAGCTCTTGATTTCAGCTCAGGTCATGATCCCAGGGTCATGGGATTGAGCCCTGTGTTGGGCTCCACACTCAGCGTGGAGCCTACTTGAGATTCTCTCCCTTAAATAAAAAAGAAAAATTGCTTTGAGGTATTCGTTCTTTCATGTGGTGTTTTCTTTCAAAAATAATCTAGAATTTGTAAAAAAAAAAACCAAAACACTGTTTTGTTTTTTGTTTTTTTGTGTGTGTGTTACATTGTTTTGTCTTCAAAAATGCTCTTAACGCCCCCATCTCCGTAGTGCACTTACTTTCACACATTCTCAGTTTCTAAGTGGCCTGTGGCACGTTTACATGCACAGCTTCAGGTGTTTTTCTGTATCACAATAAATAAATATCAATATGCCCTGTAAGAGGTTACATAAATATTTTTAACCTTTTGAAACCTGAGTTACTAATTCCATATTCTAGAGATTTTTCTCACTGGTATTTGCCGCAGTGGAACCATGAATATTAGAATACAATGTTCACAGAGAAGTTATTTTTAAATATTCTTTTAATTCTTTTCCCTTTCTGTATTTTGAGAGAGAGAGCTGAGAGCGTGCGTGTGAACCAGGCGCCAGGTGTCCAGCGTGGGGCCGCACTCCAGGTTCCGTGTCACAACTGTGACATCATGACCTGAGCAGAAGTCAACTCTTGGTCGCTCAACTGACTGAGCCACCCGTGTGTCTCCCCTGTGAAAATTCTTTTTTTTTTAATTTTTTTTAACGTTTATTTATTTTTGAGACAGGGAGAGACAGAGCATGAACGGGGAAGGGTCAGAGAGAGAGGGAGACACGGAATCTGAAACAGGCTCCAGGCTCTGAGCTGTCAGCACAGAGCCCAACGCGCGGGGCTCGAACTCATGGACCCTGAGATCATGACCTGAGCCGAAGTCGGCCGCTTAACTGACTGAGCCACCCAGGCGCCCCGTAAATTCTTAATAAGAAAACTTAATAAGAAAATTCTTCACAAGAATAATGGAAGATGATGCTTGTTTATTGTTAACTGTACATAAATTAATTTTCTGGAATAATGAAGGGGAATAGTTACCAACAGCATCATTTTTTACCAAGATTTTTAGCATTGCAGAGCCAACTGTGGACTCACCGATGCGTCCTAAAAATCCTTGCTGAGGGAACGCTGCCCAGAAAACCCACAGAGGGCCTTGCTTCAGGGTGTGCCTGATGCCAGAGAACAGAGGGGATGTGGGAGCCCCTGTCAATCACCCAGAGGTCTGTGTTTGATCTGAATAGAGAGCTCTCCTTGCTGAGAGCTCCAGTCCCTTTGTCCCTAACAGGCATGCTTTTATCGCCAAACCTCATGACAGAGAAAAAAAAAGTGCAGGGGGACCCCTCTTTGGAATTTGGTTTTTAGTGCAGCTGTGCACAGATTTAAAAATCATTCTTTGATTTTTCAATTTACTCTCTTCTAACACTGATAATGCTTGAGGGCTGTGCGGAAGAGAGATTAGAGACAGGTAATAGAAACGACAACAGGAGAAGCCACACTTGTTTTCTGCTATGGTCAACATGAAAAATTGTCCTACTTTGATGAATGGAAACCTGGTGTGCTGAGAAACACAGAAATGTGAAAAAATGTAAATTAAATGGCCCTTTTATATTCAAAAGAAAATTCAAGTTAGGTTTAGAACTGGGTTCTCTCCAGATGCAACTGAACGCCAAACACTGTGTATCCCCAAAGAAACATTTTCTATAGACACAAAAAAGGAATGAGGTCTATATCTTTCTTTCTTTCTTTTTTAATGCTGTGCAGCAAAACTTTTGGAAGCTGATTGTTTTTATGTACCATAACTGCTAGAAGAGCATTTCCCACAGTGTACTTTGAGAAACTCTTGCTTTCTGAGAAATATTGCAAGGAGCTTCTAGCCACCCTGCCAATTAAAACAAATGTTAGCAACATATTTTTCTAATAATTTGTTTTTAACATATACGTGATTACTTTTATGCTTATCCTCTAGTTATCTGAAAAACAGCCCTCTGGAAATTCCAGAGCATAAAGGAAACATGGAGAGACAGCCTGCTGATTTGAAGTCAGATGCTTTGAGAGACTAACACATACAGTGCGTTCACTACATGCTAGCCCCTGATCAGAAGTTCTTCTCATGTATTAATTCCTTTGATCCTCACAATGTAAGGTACATGTTAAATTAATTAAACATGGAGATCACTACACTGAGATGCCTCTAATGCCATAGCAGCTTATGGAAGCAAATAAAATCTAAACTTGTCAATGTTTCTGGGTTATGAAATTAAAACCTAAGGATAGATAACCAGTGACAATCAGCCAACTAGGCTTTAAGCTGCAGCCAATCAAATAATTTCCTTGCTTTGCTTTTTGCCTCTTCCCTACAAAAGTCTTTCTCCAGCTCCTTGGGGTGGACCATTGCTAACTACTTCTGCTTTGGTGCTGCCTGATTTGAATTCATTTTTGCTCAAATAAACTCTCAAAACTTTTAATACGCTTCAGTTTCTATTTTAACATAGGTAATGTAACGATCACCGTTTCACAAAAATAAATAAATAAATAAATAAATAAATAAATAAATAAATAATAAAAGGAAGCAACCCACCCCTTAGTGGAAAGGACAGAAATTTCGACAAATGGATCAGAATAAAGAGGCTGAAAGTAAACCCCTGCAAATATTCATCGTATAATTTATTGTATTTAATTATTCATTTACGATGAAGGCACAAAGTGCCTAGATTTAATTAGAAAATACTAGTCTTTTCAACAAAAGGGGTAGAAACAATTGAACCTCCAGATGCAAAGCTTGAATCTCGATGTGGAAGAATGAAACATAAAAGAAAATATGTGTGCCTTTAGATTTAGCAAAGAGTATCTAATTATGTCACCAAAAACATGATGCATGAAAGAAAAAAAAAATGATAATTTGAATCTTATCAAAATTAAAAACTTTTGTATCACCATACAGTTAAGAGAATGAAGAGATAAAGTGAAGACGAGGAGAAAATATATATAAATCACATATATGACTAAGCCTATAAATCCAGAGTATGTAAATAACTGTTGAAATCAACAGTAAGATGATATAAACAGATAAATTACAAAAAATATGAAAAGACATTTTGACAAAGAGGATATACATTATGGGTGGCCAATAAACATATGAAAATATTCTTAACATCTTGTCTTACTAAAGAAATGCAAATTGAAGGAAAAATGAGATACTGGTACCTACCTACTCATTAGAATATTTAAAAAATACGATAAAACTGATAATAACAAGTGCTGACAAGGAGGTGGACAAACTGAAAGCTATACATGGTTGGTGACAAGGTCAAAGATTATAGGCATTTGAAAGAGAGTTTGGCTGTTTCCTGATTTATTTTTAAGCTTTGTTCTTTAATAACTATTTTAAAAATGGTATTATATTTTGAAATATATTTTTTGCACGAAGGAATTTACATAAGACTTGTTTTCACTAAGAAATATAACCTCATGATGCTTCATTTCACAAGCTCCTCTTGTGGGTGCATAATGTCATCTTAAAAGTTTCCTTGGATTAAGTAATTTTAAGAAAAGCTAGCAAGGAAGAACAAGAAGAGAAAGAAATATAATCTGAGCCATGAGCAAGAAGGAATGGGCTTTTGTATATGGAATGACATACGAAACGAGCAATGATGTTCACAGTGTGTCACCATAGATTTATGCTAAAATTACCAAGAGATATATTCAGAAGTTGCCTTTTCCTTGTTCAATTTTCCCACTTGCCTTGTACCTCTCAAGTGCTCTGGGTGTATCGAAGACAATCTGAGTTCAAGTTGAGGTACAAAAGCTCAAAGGACTCCATTTTACCTTTTTTTTTTTTTTTTAATGTTTATTTTTGAGAGAGAGAGGCAGAATGTGAGCTGCAGATGGGCAGAGAGAGAGGGAAACACAGAATCGGAAGCAAGTTCCAGGCTCCGAGCTGTCAGCACAGAGCCCTGTGTGGGGTTCGAACTCACAAACCCTAAGATCGTGACCTGAGCAGGGGTTGGACTCTTAACCTACTGAGTTACCCAGGTGCCCCTACATTCACTGCTTTTTGATACTTATGTTATATTAACTACTTTTAGATATCCAAAATTATTTTGACATATTTGATTTTCAAATTCAAAAAGTAATGGAGAACTCATAAGCAGGTACATGTAGAAACAAAAATATTTTTCTGGTATTGGGTAGATGTATAGTGTAAAGCAATGTCAGTAAATCATTTGTAGATGGATAACGTCATTGGGATTTAAAGATGCTATCTATAATTTACCTACTTTGCAGGTAATTATGGTAAATAAAGAAGAATATAGTTCTGTGGTAGAAAAAGGCTGAAATTGAAATTTCAAAACAGACATCATTTCTAATATATTGCTTTTAAAGCACCCTGCTTTAGTTGTTCATCCATGTTTTGATTTCTGCTCTCTGTTGGGAATGTAAAAAACGTTTGAAAATGTTGATTTTTTTTCATGAAGATAGCAGGGTGCCATTTATAACTCCCCAATAAATACAATTTATGTAAAATAGCTAATATGAGAGACAAGGCAGCAAATAGCTGATTCAATTGCCTCACAAGATCCTTCATCCTTGTGTAAAATAACACAAGCCAAGAAGGAAACTCCCTGTGGCGTAACATAAGTATCAATTATTCATTTGATTAGTGCAAACTGGCATGAATGACATTATTTGACAAAAAGCTTTTGTTTATATGAGTGAAAGAAAATGAAAAAAGAAATCAAATAACTTGAATAGAAAGTCTTTATTTACATAAGAAGCTTATGAAATCCATCCATGTTTTCAAAGTAAAGCTTCCATCAATGTATATTTATGGTTATTTAGATTTCCTTTCTCTAGATGCATTTCCTGGAAAGAAGACACCTCAGCTTGCTGATTCCGAGAGCTATTTTTGCTTGAGATACAAAGGCTTTTGATTCTATTTTTTAAAAAATATTTCCTGCATTATAGTGGATATATAGAGATAAAATAAAAGCCATAAGTTACAAAATAATCCAGAAATCAAACAAAATGAAATACAACAAGGGGAATTTCTTTTGCTGTATTTCATTTTTAATAATAATTTTTGTGGATGAGATGCTATATGTTTTCATTTTAAAAAATCTTAAAAAAGCAGAATAAAATTAAACATATTATGATATTCCAAGTAATTAGACATTAATTGCATTTAAATTTGTATGTCTGCAGTCTCTATTAGTCTAAATAGTCTCATTAAATTGGGAAATTTTTTTTTTTTTCTCTTTTCTCTTCTGTCTCTCCCTTTCTATTCAAAAATCACTTTCCTGGGGCACCTGGGTGTCTCAGTCGGTTAAGCATCCGACTTCGGCTCAGGTCATGATCTCATGGTTCGTGGGTTTGGGCCCCACGTTGGGCTCTGTGCTGACAGCTCAGAGCCTGGAGCCTGCTTTGGATTCTGTGTCCCCTTCTCTCTCTCTGCCCCTCCCCTGCTCCCATTCTCTCTCTCTCTCTCACTCTGTCTCTCAAAAGTAAATAAATATTTAAAAAAAATTTAAAAAATCACTTCCTTGGGTGCCTGGCTGGCTCAGTCATTGAGCATCCAACTCTTGATTTCAGTTCAGGTCATGATACCGTGGTCATGGGGTTGAGGCCCACATCAGGCTCCATGCTGAGTGTGGATCCTGCTTAAGATTCTCTTTCTCTCACTCTCTCCCTCTGTCCCCTCCCCTGTGTGTACATGCTCTCTAAAAAACAAACAAACAAACACACACACACACAAAACATTCCCTCACATCTTCAAAAACTCTTACAAAAAGCATAGCTTAATTGACCTCTATTCGTTACTTCCTAGTTTTATAAGTTACCTATTTAACATGTCTATTTCCAAATTTTCACTTTTACAAATAGTACAAAATATTTTAGTCATCATTTATTATGCTTATAGAATGAATTACTAAAATTTAGTTATTAATAAACATATGAATGTTGTTATCACTTATTTTATATTGGCAGAGTAAGCTCAAAAACTTATGAAAATGTATAATTACAGGTTTCCTACAATTGCCGATTTCTTGATGTATGATTATAAATTATATACATAGAAAGATAAATAATCTTTGTTTCCTCAATAGGGAAATGTAATTTATCTATTTAAAAAAATTTAATGTTTATTTTTGAGAGAGAGAGAGAGAGGAAGAGGGAGGGAAGGTCAGAGAGAGAGAGGGAGAGGGAGATACAGAATCCAGAGCAGGTTCTAGGCTCTGAGATGTCAGCACAGAGCCTGATGTGGGGCTCCGACCCATGAACCACAAGATCATGACCTGAGCTGAAGTTGGAAGCTCAACTGACTGAACCACCCAGGTGCTCCAGGAAAATGTAATTTATAATTACTTTAATTTTTAAACAAATTATCACTTTTGAATTTTAACATTTTTAAATTTATTATTGGAAAATTTTATCTTATCAGGAGTTTGTTGATACATTTTTATGAGTATTCTCCTTTCTTTTTTATGATTTGCAAGTTCTTGTCTTTGTTTTTTTTAACATTTTTTAAGTTTATTTATTTTGAGAGAGAGAGAGAGAGAGAGAGAGAGAGAGAGAGAGTGGGGGAGGAGCAGATCAAGAGGGAGAGAGAGAATCCCCAGCAAGCTGCACACCAAACTCATGAAACCGTGAGATCGTGACCTGAGCTGAAACCAAGATTCAGATGGTTAACCGACTGAGCCATCCAGGTGCCCCGTGATTTGTAATCTCTGAATTTACAGATGTCAGTTTGGTGTCACAGATGTTACAAACATTTTGTTTTCAATAAGCCACCATTTTATTTGTACTTTAATTTTTTTGATCATACTGTATAGTAATGTTTATGTGTTTACTGAGTTGTTTTTTTGGACCCAGAGACAAGTTTTTGTTTGTTTGTTTGTTTTGTTGTGTGTTTTAAGAGAAAAGGCTTTTGTGGTTTGTCATATAATGTATATTGATGTAATATTTGGCAAAGCTGATTCAGATATTGTATTATGTTCATCACCTATATTCTTTTTTTTTAATTTTTTTAAATGTTTGTTTATTTATTTATTTATTGTTTGAGAGAAAGAGGGAGAGAGAACATGACTGGGGGAGGAACAGAGAAAGAAGAAGACAGAAAATCCAAGCAGGCTCTGCGCTGTCAGCACAAAGCACGATGTGGGGACTGGAACACTCGAGCTGTGAACTCATGAGCTAAGCCAAAGTTGGACGTTCCCATCACCTATATTCCTTATCTAAAACTTACCTATTTGATATAACAAAATTCAAAGAGATGTGCTGAAAAAAAATAATATTTTGTTTTCTATATCTAAATTGTATTTTGCATACTTGAAAATCTTTTAGTTTCATAGAAAAACAAAAACAAGTCAAAACTATTATAACTCAATAGTAACTTAATAGTAATAGTAATAGTATGTTTTACCTATAAACATAATAAAAAAAATCTTAAATTATAAGTTACAGTTAATCAAATCTTATATGATAGAAGAAAAATAATTTATTGGAATTCATGATTTGCAACAGAAAATCCATCACTGATATTCAAGAAAAAAAATTATGATCATTTTCACTGATGGAGAAAAGCAATTTGATGAGTTTTCACACATCTTGTTTGTAGGTATCTTCATTTGGATTCCTCAAACGCTGAGCCTGAGGCAGGGACTTGGGGACAGGACATTAATTTAGGAGGTGATCCCAGGAAGATAGAATGAGAGAGTGGGAAGTGAAGCACAAAGGATAAAAAACTGATAAAGAATGTGTAATGGAGCTGATTAATGCCATCTGCAACTAGACATTGCAGGCCTTTTGTAAGGAATTTTATGAAATATGACTTCAAATAGTTCTTCCAAAGGATGAGAGACGATGATAGAAGATGAAGTCTTAGCGTCTAACGATTTCCCATGCTCCTAATATATGAAAAATATCCTATCATCAGGTTGATACTAATGAAACTAAAAATAAAATCTATTCCTGAATGATATAGCACATCAAAATATGGTAAGTCAACAATTCCAGGTGATCTCTGACCATAAGAAGAATCCTTTCATTGTAAAGTTCTCACCTTCTCAAGAAAAAAAAAAAAAAAAAGTATCTTTTATACATATCATGCTTCTTTCATATTGAATTGATTGTAAAATCAAAATCCTCTGCTTTTTGAGATATTATGCCAGTTAGTTATCATCAATAGTTAAAATGAGATTATTTCAATGCAATTAATGCAGTTATTTTCAAAGAGAACATATTGGCATAATTATCTCAATGAACAAACTATCTTGTTCTCAGCTGAATTTTGTGAAAGCAAAAAGATCATTTAAATGGCCATGAAGCCTACATGAAAATGAATGTGGATTGTTTTTTCTTCTTACCAAGAGCAGTGGTGGCTTATTTTCTTCATTTTTCTTCACAGTTTTCATGGCATTTGAAAGCTGAGTGTGCATTCTGTGCAATCAATCACCGGAGTAGAGGCTGCAATGGTGGAAACAAAGCAAAAGCAAATGAAGTGCCAGCAGTTACAAGAAAAGGTGGTAACCGCGAAAGAATGAAAAAGAGGAAAAAGGAGGTACAAGAAAAAGGAAACTCGCGGGAGGAGAATTTGTCACTTCCTCACAATAGGCCTTAAATATTTCAAACTATTATTTACAAAAACAAGCGTATTAACATGTTAAATATGCCATACCTTCTTTGATAGGTTCTTAATGATATATGCCTGTGGTCTCAATACTTGTTCATTTGAACTGAAGATCTTTCATATGGCATAAATATTTTTTTCTGAAAATAATTTTGAGTTTTCTCTGCGCATTTTCATCTCCCTGTCCATTATCAGTTTCTTTTTTTTTCTAGAAGATATAATCACCTTGGAATTGCTCTTCTCTCTTATGACTCTAATCTTGTTCCTCCAATTTCCTTAAATCTGATTTAATGAATTAATACATTCTCACATTTTGTGAAAATGCCTCATAAGGCAATTCCAAAAGTGATTTTTAAAAAATTTACAGGTCTAATGTGTACATAGGAAATCCAATAGAATCTGTAGATAAACTCTCATAATTAGTAAGTCATTTTGCCAAAGACTTCTTAGGCATAAGGTTAATTTTCAAAAGTCAATTTTACCAGAGAGGAAATATAACAAATAAAAATTTTAAATACTATTTTATGAAAGCATAAAAAATATTTTGCACTTTGAAGTAAATGTAACAAAATCACATTCTATTTTCACTATGACTGTGGTTTCTTGGGTATATTCACATTTTGAAAATGTAGCCACCTGTACACTTATGAATTGTGTGCTTTCAGTAAAAATGTTTTTCTTTAAAAATTGCATGTGAACCTCCCACAGGTTAGATGGAATTATGATTTATGATTATAGTAGAAATGGTAAATCTTTGTTGGAAATCAAAGAAATAGCATAATATATAATGTGGTTATTGTACATTTAGATAATGTGAAAGTACATTAAAAATAAAAATTCATGGCCATAATTCTTATTTATGCTGTCCTAAATATTTCCCAGTTTGTATTAGCATCAGCAGGTATACAACCACCATATTCACTTATTTCAAAAAGTATAATTGAATAATTTATTTTACATATGCATCTCATACTTAAATTTTGAAGTATCTTGGTAGTAATTATTTTGATCAGTTGCAGATTTTGTTCATGTTGTATTGCTAAGACCTGATTATTTTGTAAAATATATAGCATTTTAAACGTCGATATGAAGCTTTATGTTGCATAATATCCCATCATAGGCTTTACATTTTTACAAGTGGAAAATTAAATTTAAAACATCTGTGGACATTTGCCGTCATACTGTGAGTATAAGTAAGGTTGGGTGATTATTATTAGTCTTTAGTATGAAAGAGCATTAACTTAAGTTCATTTTAAATGAAACTTAAACAACCTGTTCCGTGAATTCTAAAGCAATTGAGATTTCTCACTTTCTAACATCTCTTCCAAATAAAGTCAGTATAAAAAAAGTATTCTGTGAAGTAGGTAAGTGTCACCTGATGTGATAAAATAAACAACACTAACAGAAGTGAAATTCATTAAAAAAGCATAAGCCTTCCATTTTAAGAGAGAAAATTAGGGCATTAAAGTGTTATAGTAGTGTTTTATAAAAGCAGTAATAACTAAGGAAGAGGAAAAAGACAAAGTTTTCTCCAAAAAATTCTTGAATGCCTTACAAAACATAAATTTTCTAAATCAATAAGACCATTAGTCTGAAGGGAAACCTTTTTTCTCTCCTTGTGGTTGGATTTTTTAAATCTATTAGCAGCTGGATAGCGTAATACAAAGTTTGTGCTTTAGATTTATCACCCTTGCCACTCCCTCTAACTGACAGCCAGGCACATGTAATATGACACACACATGTACGTGCAGACACAGACACTTGGAGTTTGGCACCGAGAATCAGAAGAATGGGCATTTATGTGAGTTGCAATTGTAGAATCGAATTGTTGAATGATGGGATAATCACTGGATAGGACAGAGGCCCTGAGAAAAAGTTTCATCTGCTATAGCTCATTGAGGTTTCCTACCTCATGCTAGAAGTCAAAAGAAGAAGGAAGAGAAAGAAAGGAGGACGTATACATATATATCTAATTATATATAATTAGAAAAAGATAACTATATATAATATATATTTTAACACACACACACACACACACACACACACACACACACACACAATATTAGAAAAAGAAAGGAGGAAAAGAGAAAGAAGAATGTTATTTTTAATGTACCACCTCCAATGCAATGTAACATGTGGTCTGATCATTTGAAGACAGATTTACATTTTTCACAATTCGGGTTATTCTTTCATTCTGCAAAGAGGTAAACAGTAAAACTAAAAATTGCTATTTTTATACTAATAGAGTTTCACAAAGGGCACAGGAGAAAATGAATTTCACTCTAAATATGTTACCAAACGTGTCACAGACAAATTTTGAGGATTGCATTGTTTCAACAAAAGAGAAAGAAAGAAAACAAGCACACATAAAAACCCTACCTATGCCTGTCATGATGATTTACAGTATGCCTAGTGTCTTCTATAATTACTAATTGTCTAGTCAAATACAGTGAAGTTAAATTTAACTGGAGAAACTAAATAAGAAATTGCAATGTATTGCAGCCTAACTTTTTAAACAAAAGAACTAGGTAAGTTATAAAACTGTTTATTCTTAATTGAGAAGGGAATAACTTTGAAAATGTAATTATGTGTAGATACTTCATACAATTATGCCCACATAATCAAATTAAGCATTCTATAGCCCTTTAAAGTTTTTAAAACTTAACTTTTTCTAATGCTTATCTCACAAGACCCAGTAAAATAAGTATAATTCTACATGGCTATTTAAGATAAGAGAATGAGGTCTTAATGAGTTTATGTAACTTACCTAAAATCAAATAGAAATAATGTTTTAGAATATGACCCCACATTTTATGAGTTTCTTCTCTTTCATTGATTAGAGAGAGGAAAAAGGGAAATGGGAAAGAGAGAGGAGAGAGAGAGAGAGAGAGAGAGAGAGAGATTGAATATGTGCATACACACATGCCTATGCTGGTATATATAAAAGAGAGATAAATGGATTTTGGTGAGAACCGGGAAAACTTAAGAATAGTGATATGGGTGAGGTGATGACAAGCAGGAGACTGTGGTTAAAATACAATGTAAATAAATCAAAGTGAATATGCCCAGGATAGTTGAGCAATATATTCTCAGGTAAGAAACTTATAATGATGCTACTCATTCCAACTAACAGGATAAAAACACCTTCTATGTAAATAAAACAAGATAGTATGTAAATAAAACAAGATAGTATGTAAAGACAGTATGTAAAAAAAAGGGAATAACTTTTTTTAGGTTTATTTATTCATTTTGAGAAAGAAAGACAGCAGGGGAGGAGAGAGGGGCAGAAAGAAAGGGAGAGAGAGAGAATCCCAAGCAGGCTCCACACCATCAGCACAGAACCCCATGTGAGACTCGAACCCACGAACCATGAGATCACGACCTGTGCTGAAATCAAGAGTCAGATTGCTTAACCCAGGACTCCCAGAAATAACTTTGATCTGTAGAATACAATGTGCATTAAGAATAAAGATGTGGGGCGCCTGGGTGGCTCAGTCGGTTAAGCCACCGACTTCGGCTCAGGTCATGATCTCGCGGTCCGTGAGTTCGAGCCCCGAGTCGGGCTCTGTGCTGACAGCTGGGAGCCTGGAGCCTGTTTCGGATTCTGTGTCTCCCTCTCTCTGACCCTCCCCCGTTCATGCTCTGTCTCTCCCTGTCTCAAAAAATAAATGAAAAAAAAAGTTTAAAAAAAAGAATAAAGATGTATAATTGAACAGTCAGAGACAAATAGGCCTTGACGGGAGTACTATTTAAAATAAGCAACCATTATCTTGCAGAGAATATGGAAGCATACCAGGTGACAGCTAGTGTGCTATTCCTAGACATGGAAACAAGGCCATATCGAACTTTCCAGTCCAGCAAATCCTCTAGCTTAATACACCTGTATAAATGAACCCTGGTGAAGTCAGCAAAGAAACCACTCAACCAACACACACAATAATAAGAAACAATAAATTTTGTTGTTCACAGCAAGTAAGCTTTGGGCTCCTTCGTTTTGTAGCAATTGAAAAATTCATACGCTAACTGAGCCAGGCATAGAATAAAAAGAAAATAATTTGTGGAGGTTTACCTTTGATAAATCTACATTGGTCACCTACATTCACTGTGACAATCACTGATAACAACGATATAGAAGACAGAGTGTTTTGCCATTGTAGAACTACCATATGATCCAGCAATTCCACTTCTGGAGATATATCCAAAGGAAATGAAAACACTGTGTTGAAAAGATATCTGTATCCCCATGTGTATCACAGCATTATTTACAATAGCCAATCCATGTCGTTACATGGAAACGACATAAGCATCCATCAATGGACGAATGGGTTAAGAAGCTGTTCATATGTACAATGGGATATCCTTCAGCCATAAAAGAAGAAGGAAATCCTGCCATTTGGGACAACATGGTTGGGACTTGTAGGTTTTATGCAAAGTGAAATAAAACCGATAAAGAAAGACAAATACTGTACTATCTCACTTTTATGTGGAATATAAAAAAAAACTTACAAGAAGATCAGATTTGTAGTTATCAGAGGCAGGGAGATGGGGGTATTACAGGAAGGTGGCCAACAGATTCAAAATTCGAGTTATAAGATCAGTAAGTAATAAGGATGCAATGTACCGTATAATGACTATAGCTAATATTGCTGTATGGAGTATGTGAAAGCTGTAAAGAGAGTATATTCTAGGAGTTCTCATCACAAGAACCGTATGACATGATTCCTGTTAGCTAATTTCATTGTGGTGATCATTTTATAATATACGCAAGTCAAATCATTATGCTGTACACAAGCTTATACATGCTGTATGACAATTACATCTCAATAAAACTGAAAAAAAAATAAAAAGAGACTGGGAAGATGGCAGAGTAGGAGCTTACCTACTCTCAGATTTACCTACTTTAGGCTCTACTCTCAGAGCTTACCTCATCCCACGATACAACTAGATAACACTCACATCAGCGTAAATAACCCAGAAAATGACCTGAAGACTGCCAGAACAAACTCCACAATGAAAGGTACAGAAGAAGCCACACTGAAGAGGGTAAAAGAGGAAAGACATCGTGGGAAAGCCTGGAGGGTGATAGGAAACTGAGTCTTCCCAGTTAAAGAGACAGCACAACAAATAGCCTGAGGAGATACAGCACAGAAGTCCAGTTTGAAAAACACCTGAGGCATACAGGAAGGAGGGTGTTTGCTCTTCTCAGAGCATATCCCAGAGGGACAGAGATCACTGGAAGAGTCTTCTAGGAGTAAAGGAGCCAGCAGGCACCATTTCCTTCTCCTACTTCCACCACATGAACACAGGACCACCTGTGGGAGCCAGCTTAGCCCCCAACCTCACTACCTAACTCACTTAAACCAAACCCTGCTCCCAGACTGCCCCCTGCTTCAGTGGAGTCACCCTTTCCAGTCATGCTTGCCTCAGTCTTTGCCCTGCAGGTCCCCTCCCCAGAAGACCAACATAAACCTTGCCAACCCACCTCTCCTGACCCATGTGCTTTCCAGGGCCTCGATTCCAAGCATCAGTGGCAGGGCCCTCCTGTGGAAGTCCAGCCTGCACCTTGTTAAGACTGGACACCCCTCTGCACGCACTTTGCAGATCGGCCCTGGCTGGCCCTGATTCTGGAAGCAGCAGCACAAGGTCTCCTTTTGCAGAGGAGGCAGGCACCTTGTTAAAATTGTGTGACTGGTCCTGACCAGTCTGGTCCCTGCAATGACTGCATGTCCCCTCTCACCAGCGTGCAGATCCTGCAGGCACTCTAAGTCCCACCCCCTCCAAATTTTGGCTGGAGGCCATCCAAACCCTGGCCACAAGCCTGGCAGTGTGCAGTGAAGCCAACAGGGGCCAACACCACTCCAGAATGACTCCTGCCTTGGCGAGAGGGGAAGATACGCACACACAGCAGTCAGACTGAAACCCCAGCAGTGGGCTGGGGACTAGTTGGTAGACTTGTAGGCCCTGCCCACCAATTAAAACTTCTGAAAGGACAACACAAGGAAAGCACCCTGCAATTTGGTGCTACTGGATCTCCAGCAAAAGCCTAGTCAGACTAATCTCAAGCCCAGGGTGACCCCAGAATGGTCCACTAACAACAAGAGGACCAACAGATAGCCACAATGAGCAAAGAGAATCACTGCAGATGACTGGACTGAAGGAAGAAACAGCGAAGACACAACAGTAGGCTGCATGCAACGCACACAAGAGATGCCCCTGAGGCATCAGGTTCTGGTGAATAGGGACATTGCACTGCAGGGCACTGAGGGGCTCTTCTTCATAAGGCCATTATTTTCAAGAGCAGGAGATGAAGTTGACTTTCCTAACACAGAGCAACAGACTCAGAGAGGTAGAAAAAATGAGGAGACAGAGGAATGTGTATCAAATAAAAGGATAGGGCAAAACCACAGCAAGAAAACTAAGTCAAATGGATATGAATTCTTGAGGGAGAATTTAAATAAACAAAATCACAAATGAAAGAAGAAAACCAACAACACCACAGAAATACGAACAAGTGTAGGAGAATATTATAAAATTATATGCCAACAAATTGGACAACCTAAAAGAAATGGATAAATTCCTAGAAGCATATGCCTTCCCAAAACTGAATCAGGAAGAAATAGAAAATTTGAACAGGCTGATAACCAGCAATGAAATTATATCACTAATCAAAAAATTCCAACAAATGAAAGTCCAGGGCCAGATGGCGTCACGGGTGAATTCTACCAAACATTTGAAGGTTAACACGTATTCTCAATATTTTGCAGAAAACAGAAGAAGAACGAAAACTTCTAAATTCATCCGATGAGGCCAACGTTACCCTCATACTAAAACCAGATAAAGGTACCACAAAAAAGGAGAACAACAGGCCAATGTCTCCGATGAACAAATATGTAAAAATCCTCAAAAAAATATTGGCAAACTTAATCCAACAATACATTAAAAAAAATCATTCACTACCATCAAGGAGGATTTATTCCCAGAATGCAAGGATAGTTCAATATCCATAAATCAATCAATATGATACATCACATCAATAAGAAAAGGATAAAAACCATATGATCAGGGTGCCTGCATGACTCAGTCAGTTAAGCATCCGACTTCAGCTCAGGTTTTGATCTCACAGTTCATGGGTTTGAGCCTCCCATCGGTCTCTGTGCTGACAGCTCAGAGCCTGGAGTCTGCTTCAGATTCTGTGTCTCCCTGTCTCTCTCTCCCTCCCCCACTCACACACTATATCTCTCTCAAAAATAAAACAAGATTAAAAAAAATAGGGGCACCTGGGTGGCTCAGTCAGTTAAGTGTCCAACTTCCGCTCAGGTCATGATCTCACAGTCCGGGAGTTTGAGCCCCTCCTCAGGCTCTGTGCTGACAGCTCAGAGGCTGGAGCTTACTTCAGATTCTGTGTCTCCCTCTCTCTCTCTCTGTGCCTCCCCTGCTCATGCTCTGTCTCTCCCTGTCTCAAAAATAAATAAAAACATTAAAAAATAATTAAATAAAATAAACTTGAATTTAAAAAATAACAAACATATGATCATTCAGTAGATGCAGAAAAAGCATTTGACAAAGTACAACATCCATTCATGATAAAATCTCTCAACCAAATTCTCTTTAGAGGGAACATAACTCACATAATAAAGACCTTATATGAAAAACCCACAGTGAATACCTTCTTCAATGGGGAAAAAACTGGGAACTTTCCCCCCAAGGTCAGGGTCAGACAAGTATGTCCAGTCTCTCTATGTTTAATCAAAATAGTACTAAAAGTCCTAGCCACAGCAATCAGACAAGATAAAGGAATAAAAGGCATCCAAACTGGTAAGGAGGAAGTACAACGTTTAATATTTACAGATGACTTAATAGTATATATATATATATATATATATATATATATAGAAATCCCCCCTAAAAAGGAAGATAGAAAACCCTGAAGAAGTCACCAAAACACTACCAGAACAGATAAATGAATTCAGTAAGGTACAGGATACAAAATAAATGTACAGAATTGATTTCATTTTTATACACTAATAATAAAGCAGAAGAAAGAGAAATTTAAAAGATCCCATGTATAATTGCACCCAAAATAATAAAATAGCTAGGAATAAACTTAATTAAAATACCTGTATTCTGAAAATTATATTGATGACAGAAATTGAAGATGACCAAAGAACTAAAGGCACTCTATGCTCATGGATTGAAAGAACAAATATTGTTAAAATGTCTAATTACCCAAAGCAATCTACAGATACAATGCAATCCCTATCAAAATACCAAAAGCATTTTTCACAGAACTAGAATAAACAATTCTCACATGTATATGGAACCACAAAAGACCATGAATGGCCAAAGCAATCTTGAAAAAGAAAGGCAAAGATGTAGGCAACACAATTCCAGACTTCAAGTTCTATTACAAAGCTGTAGTAATCAAAACAGTACAGTATGGTCACAAAAAGAGACATTCAGATCCATAGAACAGAATAGAAAGCCCCACAATAAACCCACAATTATATAATTAATCTTTGAGAAAGAAAACCATAATATGCAATAGAAAAAAGGCAGTATCTTCAATAAATCATGTTGGGAAAACTGGATGGTGACATGCAATGAGTAAAACTGGACCACTTTCTTATGCCATACATAAAAATAAATTCAAAATGGCTTATGGACCTCAATCTGAGACCTAAAGCCATAAAAATCCTATAAAAGAACACAGACACTAATTTTTCTGACACCAGTCATAATAACATCTTTCTAGATATGCCTCTTAAGGCAAGGGAAACAAAAGCAAAAATAAACTATTGGGGCAACATAAAAATAAAAGCTGCACAGCAATGGAAACAACCAACACAACTAAAAGACAACCTACTGAATGTAGAAGGCATTTTCAAATGACATAGCTGATGAATGGTAAGTATTCAAAATATATAAAAAAACCTGTAAATCTCAATACCCAAAAAAAAAATTAAGCCAGTTAAAAACTGGACAGACGACATGAACAGACATTTCTCCAAAGAAGACTTACAGATGGTCAACAAACACATGAAAAGATGTTCATCATTACTCAGCACCAGGGAAATGCAAATATAAAGCACAGTGACATGTCACTGAGTACCAGCCAGAATGGCCAAAATTAAAAACTTGAGAAACAAGAAGTGTTGGCGAAGATGCGGAGAAAAAAATGAACCCTCGTGCAATGTTGGCCAAATGCAAACTGGAGCAGCCAGTATGGAAGATAGTATGGAGGTGCCTCAAAAATTGAAAAATAGAACTACCCTATCACCCAGTAATAGCACTACTGGGTATTTACACAAAGAATACACAACCACTAATTTGAAGTGATAGGTGCACCCCTGTATTTATTGTGGCACTATTTTCAATAGTCAAACCATGGAAGCTGCCCAAGTGGCCACTGGTAGAGGAACGGATAAAGAAAATGTGGTAGATATATACAGTGAGGTATTCTTCAGCCATAAAACTGAATGAGATCTTGCTGTTTGCAACAGTATGGATGGATCTAATGAGTAAAATGCTAAGCAGAATAAGTCAGAGCAAGACAAATAGCATACGATTTTACCCATATGTGGAATTTAAGAAGCAAAACAAATGACCAAAGGGAAAACAAACAGAAAGAGACAAACCAAAAAACAGACCCTTAAGGATGGACAACAAACTGACGATTACCAGAGTGGAGGTGGGTGGAGGGATGGGTGAAATGAGTAAAGGGATTAAAAGTACACTTATCTTGATGAGCACTAGTAATATGAAATTTTTGAATCAGTATATTGTACACCTGAAACTAATATAACATTATACACTGGAAAAAATAACAACTAAAATAAATAATAAATAAAAATTTAGAGAAGACAAAAAAAAAAACTGAAAAGAAAAAATCAAGGAAATCTTATTGCCAATGAAGCAAATGTCTCTTCCTTGTCCCACATTTCCAGCTTTATCCCAGTTATGTTTTGACAGATGGTACAAGACAACACCTCTTGTTCCAAAGCAGAATGAAATTTTTCCTACCAGTGTTGTAGAGGAATAGATTTAGTTTCTTCCTTTCACCATTAGTAATGTTATAGAGACCAAACAATGAATTTGGGGTAAGGGAGCCAAGTGGCCATGTGGGAACTCCAAAGTAACATCAAGGCAGATAAAATATCTACCTTGTTTCCAACTGACCTTTTCATATTCAGGAACATTAAACTAGGAAATGTTAAATTCCTCAGGGTGTCAGTTGGTAAGGAGAGTAGACATAGGATCCTGTCTGTTGTGAGACTGGAATATATTTATGAGCTCCCAGCTTAGCACATTTGAAAATAAAGCTTATAAAAGACAGATACCAACTGAAAGGACAGTAAGTAGCCTGACCAGGGTTTAGTTAAGACAAGACAAAGGGTAAGAACTGGGCAGTTGTGAACGTGTTTTCAGGAGTCTTAGAGTAAAGGAGATAGAAAGGGTGGTGACTGGTAATTCTTCTATTTTTGGGGAAAAAAAAGGTTCATGGAAAGGGGGAAAAGGATTGATAGTCTCACCCAAATATGATTTGCTTGAAACAATTGTAACCGAATGAATAAAGGGAGAGAGATGGGAGGCCAGATGAGAGATTTAGAAGCATAGCAATCTAAGTGGTCTGGAGAAGAATTGTGATTGTTCATTTTATTTTACATAGTACATCCATCCTTCTTTTTACCTATCAAAACTTTCATTTAGAATTCAAACTCAATGAATTTCTAAACTAACATTTAGAAATATAAACTTATTTCATCTGGAAGCCATTCCCTGCATCCAAGGTTTAGCTCTTTTCCCTTTCTCAAAACATTTGTTAATTCTGAATAACTTGATGAAAGCATTTAAAAAATATATTTTGGATTAACTGGTTTAGATTCTTTTTTTTCTTTTTCTCAATATATTGGTTTCCTTGGTATCACAAATTATTATTTTTGTAATAATAATTTATTATTATATAATAACATTATATAATAGCTAAATATGGCTGGTCCATTGATATTCAACATAAGTCATTTTTGTTGTTGTTATTGATATGCCTTACATTGTCATCTTCACAGGGCTCTGAGAAAAACATATTTTTATTGAAAAGTATTTGTACAGAGGAGCACTACCAACATTGTAGTTTCTATTATATATTGTTAAGGAAAAAATAAATACACCTTTTAGAATGTGACCTTAATAAGGAATACTTGTATTTGTTTACATATTAAAAATCCACTTGGGCAATTAACTTTTACTTTCCACTATTATTGAACTGAAGTAAGCAGTGTAATTAACGAATTATTTTTGTCACTAAAACAAAAAAGCTTTGGCAGAAATAACATATTCTCTGCTCTACTCTAGCTTGATGACATTCACAGAATGCTTGGTTATTTGCAGATGGGTGAACCAGAAGAATGCAAGAGTTATGCAGGTTTTAGCAGTCCTACAGAGGTCATTCCTAATCTAAGACTTTGTCCCCTTACAGGGAGTTTCAAGGATTCTTGACCCCATGCCTGTGATCCTAGCTATATGCACAAGGCTGAGCACAAAATATAACTCCAATAAATAGGTTACAATCTGCAGAAATGATTGCAATTCTATTACTTATTCTTAAGAAAGTTAAGTCTATTCCCAGGTATTTATATTTCACACAGGGAGCAAATTATTATAAATGGTGTTTGGTAAATTAAAGCCTAGTGATCCCTCAAGAATTTTATATATTTTTTTATCCTTATATTATGCCTAAATAATAGGCATATCAGGGATATCACTAATTAATATGGATTATTAATTTCACATAAAAATAAAATGAAATCCCTTAGGCCTCATGTCGCATAAATGTAGAATGTGGAACCATGTCTTTAAATGTTATTTTTCTATTAGGCCTTTGCCATGAGATTTGCTTCTCTAACCTTTTTTTTTGTTTCCTACCTATTTCTCTTCCTCAAAGGAACACTTTGAAAATTAGTTGTACTTCTGTAAATATGATTTAGATTCCTTAGAGAGAAAGCACTCAGAATATGGAATATGAAATACATTTATTCAGTAAATTGTTACATCAAATCATAATCTAGAAAGATGTTTATTGAGTTTGTAAAGTGCAGAAACCATAAATATATCAACTTAAAACAAAATCTTATAAAAGCAATTTAAAAGGAAATCGGCCCCATTAATATTGTCTTTTTAAAGCCTTAACATTACCTTTAGCAGCTGGTGTCCATTTATATTTGTAATTTCAATTACATAATGTAGGCTAAATTGATTACATTTTATTTTGTTGTATTAGTGATTTTCCATAAGAATCTTATATAGTAATATTCCTTTCCTTTCACAAACACAATTATTACAACTTTCTCCAGTTTTATAAACATTTACAATTTATGATGCCTGGCTAAATAGAGAGCTGTTCTCCTCCTCAGACTTAAATTAGAAAAGAAATTTAATAATTCACTATAGTGCTAAAGAATTGTGAAGATTACTATGAGAACTTTAGGCATGAGAATTTCTCCATGCATAAAACTCGAGAAATCAGATTGAATGTAAAATTCAATAAAACTGATTAATTAACAGCCCTGTGTCAGCCAAAGAAAAGACCTCAGAATAAAGTAGTTTACAGCCTAAACAGTGGCCAGAATAAGTCAAGGTCTAAGATAGGAAATGAGCACTGGAGTAGTGGTACAATTAGTTAATTAAATGAAAGGCTGTGTGTGGCATGACCGACACTGTCTCTCCTCTCAGGACGACTAGTGCCCAGTGTTTTCTAAAGGGATAAAGCTACAAGCCGCTTCCAAAAGTGTCAATTTTGAAATGGGAGAAGTGAAATGCCTTAAGCAATAAAAACCAACTGTTAGAGCAAAGAAACTCCACACCCAGAATGTAACCTACTAACAGAAAATTTGCTTTGCCACACGCCCAGCAATGGATATCAAGTTTTCGTAGGAATCTGCATTTTTTTGGTCAGGGGAAGAGAGATTATCATCTGTGAATGAACAAATACATTTAAATTGTCAATACTAGTTAAACTAGTCATTTATAAACATGAATAACCAATGTAGCTAGAAGAATACATGTATAAATATATAAAATGCAAATATACGTGGAAAGTATATGTGAGTGTGTGCGTGTGTGTGTGTGTGTGTGTGTGTGTGTATTGCAAATACCCATATTTATATCTGATTCATTTAAATAGGATTAGCCTAAAGTGCCTGGGTGACTCAGTCAGTTGAGTGTCTGAATCTTGATTTCTGTTCAGATCATGATTCCAGGGTCTTGAGATCAAGCCCTCCGTCAGGCTCTGCACTGAGCTTAGAGCCTGCTTGGGATTCTCTCTCTCTCCCTCTGACCCTCTCTCCTGTTTGCTCTCTCTCTCTCTCCCAAATAAATAAATAAATAGGATTAGACTATCAACATCTTTTTATATATGAAAAATACATAATCACAAATTTTCATTGTTTTTGTCTCTTTCCACGAAAAAGAAAAAAGTGTCAGTCATCTACTTCTGGTTTAAAAAAACAAATCTCATAACTTCTTAAATTGCTCATGAAATAGAGATTTTAATTTTTAATAGAGCAACATATTACTAAGATAACCAAGACAAATTATAGGCTTCTTGGGAGGAATTAAAAATTACCCATGAAACAAAGGTACAATCTATATTTTGGGTGTGTCAGTAGACTGTTGTTAGAAATAACTTCTACAAGAATAGTTTTATGATATCAAATCAACTTTCTGCAGCTATATGGGGAGAAGAGGTAATTTCTCATTTTTATCTTGTGAGATTTCTTTCGCAGGTAGATAGGAAAGCCTGTGGCTTTTAAAACCTCAAGGGTTGGGATTCCATTAACTAGCCATGAGACTCAAACAAAACATGACTAAGAAACTGGAAGCCTAAAATGTGGAGAGAAAAAGAGCAGAATCAGTCTATGAACAAATGGATTATAGAAAATGGAATATTTTACAAGCATAGCCTTTGAAAATGTTGCTAAAAACTTAAATAGGTGGATGGTATTTTTATAAGAATTAATTTTAAGCTTCAGCCTAGTTAATGAATATTAAAACAGAGATTTTTACAACTAAGTTTGATAGTACAAAATAGAGAAAGCTGAGTTTTTCTACCTAATACTTTGGGACAACATTTTAGGGGGTGTTTTTTACTTTTATTCCCAATAAAAAGGAGTCAGAAATTAGAGATGGGAAAGAATCAGAGAAGGAAGAGGGAGCTTCAGATAGCTGAGAAATAGGACAGGAAGCTTGAAACTGACAGTAGACATTGCCAAAAGGATTTCAAAAATCTAGGATACTTAACAGTAAAATTCAGTTGCTTTTTGCCTACAGATCATTCTGGTGGTAATTTGACCACCTAGTTTCAAATCCCAGCGCTGCTGTCTAGCTGTATGACCCTGGAAAGCCACTTAAGCTCTCTCTTCTCATCTCTCATTTGTAAAATGGTGAGAATCCTGGGACCCACTTCATAGAGTTGTTGTTAGGACTCATGGACCTAACACATTTAAAAATGTTAGAACCGTGCCTCTAAACATTTGGAACATATGCAGACTGCTTTTAATTCTGTATATTCTCTTGCAGCTGAGATTGCACAGTAAGCATACTGTACCCTAAATGGTAGATTTGGGGATATTTTGTAGTAGGTGAGGGGTAAGCCAATGCCATATAATCCTCTTTTTGACATCAGTGCTGGGTCTTCAGCCTTTGGCTACTTCTGAAGACACTTGTTTCGTAGCTCTTGTTCTTAGATTCTAATACATACCTTGTATCTCTGTGCTAACCTTTTCCTGAGCTAGCTTATGTGGTCTGTGTTCTTGACTTAAAAAATACCATGACTAAAACAGTTACCATGACAAGAATGAGTGCAGCCATGTTGGCCTCTTTCAAAGATCTCGACCTGAAAACTAAGTTACCATACATTAATTTGAGCAATCTGAGATACGTATACAGGTAATTCATAAGTCTGATCATTTTTTTCTGTATATTCAAGGATATTTCAATAGGAGAATGAGAAAATATAGCATTTTGCAATACAGATGTTTCCAAGGTTTGCTTTTCTGTTGATTTCTGTTTATGTATACAAGCATGACCCATCAGCAGTTTTGTATTGATTGCTTAGTTTTCTGCCAACAATGTCTGTGACTGAGCCAAAATGACTAAGCTATGTCATGCAGTATAGACAGATAATATGCATTCAGATGTTTTGAAGATCCTGCTTAAGTTCTATCTGTTCCTTAACTAAATTGAAGATGGAGGGAGGACTGAGTATGGAATTGATAGTAATACTAATAACTACAACACTGGTTTTGTTTTTGGCAACCAAACATTAGGATTCCTGATACACAAACACTAAGAAAACCTATATATATATATATATATATATATATATATCACTATCTCCTATCTGACTTGGGAGAATAATTGTTATGTACTGGTTAATACCACCAAGTACTCCTAGAAAAAAATAGGAGAGCAAAAGTTACCCTATGCAGTGTTGCTTTTCATCGTCTGAAGAATCTGTATGTTCACTTAGCTATGGTGAATTTTAATATATAAAAGAAACAATTTATTTAAATGAGGCATTTAGGATGAAAAGGAAAATATGATGACTTTAGAAGAAAAGGTTAAAGAAAATATTATACGAGAAGATTTACCCATGTACAATAATTCAACTTCAAAGTTTAAAGTTTTGTATAATACTTCAGGGGTTCACAGATGCTCTTGCCCCTAGAGCCTTTCCATGGATCCCCTTGGGATAACCTCCATAATATTGAATCTCCTGCATCCAAATCCAAATAAGTTTGACAATGATTTAATTGTGGTCATCATACAGCCTGACAAACCTTTGTTCTAATACTATCTTACCACTGAGTAGTGAGTATGGTGCTGTGAACATGGTCACATAAAAAATGTGGGGCCCAAATAGGAAAAGTACCTGAATTAAGACCACTTCATAAAGAAGCAAACTGAGGAATTTCAGGCTCAAAACCAAAACTTCATGATTTTTTCTTCTTCCATGATATACAGTTGAATTAATTATCAAGTTTTATCTCAGAATACAACTAGAATCATGTCAGCCTGGAAAATATTTGTAGGATGTATAATCAAATGACCTGAAGTAATATCAACACACCTACTGGGTGTCTAACTTTGACCAATGTAACTAACATATTGACCATCTAAGGTAGGGTGATTTTAATGTGTGCCTAGATAAATTAAGATTTTGCTTTACATAACTATATGTTATAAACCAGTTACAAATTAGGACACAAAGCCATGCTGGAAAACAGTTTGATCTAAAACCCTGGAGTTATTACAGTGAACAAAAATGGGGACTACCTCCTGCCCTCATGGGGCTTACATCCGTACAGGGTAGGGTATACAGGCAAGCAAACAAACTAAATCAGTAAGCAAAACACGTGATGCACTTGATAATGATAGGTGTTAAGGAGAAAAGCAACACAGGGGAAGAAACGAGGAATGTAGTAAGGGTAGACATTTTAAATTGGTAGTCAGGGATGTCTTCACTGAGATTGTCACATTTGAATGAAAACCTGAAGGAAATGAGGGAAAAGAGCAAGTGCACAGTCCAGACCCACAGGAATTGCTTTCCAGGCTTGTGGCCCAGGAACTGCCAGGAGATCAGGATGACTGGAGCAGAGCAGGTAAGGGGAAGATGAAAAGAGAGGTAACAGTGGACCAGACCCTGTGGATCCTTGTGCCTGTTGGTTGAAAGAAAACAACTCTTTGAGAGATACCTATAGAGTACTAAAACACAGCTCAGTACCCTGCTCATGTGCTATGGTTGTTAGAATGATAAAAGTCACTTGAGAATGGCTAATACATGGTCATAATTTTGCTGCAGGTTATTACTTAGAGAAAACCAGTGAGGAGATACCTGAATGTAGTAATCATTGCCTGGAAGTATAGGTGAGGAACAAGAATTCCTTAGCTTTGTCTCCATGGGCCATGAATTGCCTGGGGGTGAAAAGAAAGTTATCAAATCCACTGGCATTTTGTTTTTATACATATGAGTTGACATTCCATTATAAGGATGACTGAAAAAAAATGAGGGAGATTTTCTTTAGCAAAAAGATAGCATTTTCTCTTCCATAGGTACTTTTCATTACAGATAAAAAGATAAGTATGACAAGATTCATGGCCCAAAAGAATTTTCAATCTAATGGACTGATTCTTTTGGCCAAATAGGCACTAAATAGGGAATTACTCTATGGAGAATTTTAGTTGTCACAGTTTAGAAGTCAGGAACATTTCATATCTGGTCAATTAATTCATGGAGTACTTTATATATTTCAACTTATTATTTCATTTTTTAAAAATGCCTTGCCAATTTATAACTTATATGGCTAACAAGTGGCATAGATAAAGCATGAATTTCATTATGCATGACCCCAAAATCCTTGTTATTGTTCTACACTAAAATCCCTTCAGGCTACAGTATGAAAAGGATCAGACTTCAATCACTGTCACTCCCATTAAGAACCAAATCTGACTCAACTGACTTACTGAATGGCAGCCATCCTCCTCTCACCTAATGATTGCATAGTGTTTCTACTGAAATTTTAACAAGAGATTGATCTTTCTAGTTGATAGGGAGTAGGAATTGTGGAGTCAGTGGCATATGAGTAAGTCCAAAAGGGAAAGAGGGACATAGTAGAAACAATGGGTGGGTCATTTTCCTTGGCATTATTTAACAATTTTTACCAGGCTTCTGAACCAAAAAATTGGAACATAAAATCTAACAAATCGGAGTCTATTTTTAGCACAACAAATGAATATTATAAATGAGAACTGAAGAATATTTTAGTAAAATTTAAGCTGTATGGTGTGTGTATTTTAATATGAGAATAAACTTAATCAAAAGGGAACTTTAGTTACATTGGGACACCTGCCAGGCTAAAAAGAGAAGAATCAAACCAATGGCTTTCCTCATTAAAGGATCTTATAAGGGTAAGATAAACCATCTGCCATTTTTAGACAGAGTTCAACAAATGCATAGGCAGTTCTACAAAATGAAATGATGGCAGGTTTGTGTCAGTGATAACTCCCAATTTCATAAGCTAAGAATATTTTGATGTAGTTTGGATTATTATATCTATGAACTGTAGAGTGACATAATTTTTAATTCCCAAAATCACTAGTACCACAGCTTATAAGTTATTTTTTATATCAGGTGTCATCTTGAGGAAACTTAATACTTTGAATATGTTAAATATTATTTTTAGATATATTTCCTTTGACAGCTAAAATGGAATGGACTTTTTTCTCGATAAATAAAAGATTTGTGATATCAGACTTTTTTAATTCTAAATGTCATCAAATCAAGTTTTAACACCTATTGTGCATCAGAAATTCATGAATATACCCTGTTCCAAACACATATGGCTCAATGCTTAAATGCAGAAGTTTAAGTATATAATAAGTTGTGATTGCTTGCCAAATTAAAAGCCTGCTAATGACAGTGACAAAAGCTCTTTGTAAAAGTTAAAAATTATAGTTTGGGGCTCCTGGGTGGCTCAGTCGGTTGGGCGGCTGACTTTAGCTCAGGTCATGATCTCGCGGTCCCTGAGTTTGAGCCCCGCGTAGGGCTCTGTGCTGACAGCTGGGAGCCTGGAGCCTGTTTCAGATTCTGTGTCTTCCTCTCGCTGACCCTCCCCTGTTCACGCTCTGTCTCTCTCTGTCTCAAAAATAAATAAAAAAACATTAAAAAAAATTAAAAAAAAATTATAGTTTGACTTTGTTTTATTTGCATTTGAACACACTGAAAATGTGCTTATCTGTAAAATAAGAAGAAAACTTTAAACTACAAGGGAGAAATAGTTTGTGCTTAAAAGACCATACTAATTACATGTTGTGTAATTATAGTTAGGATATTTTTGTAGTATTATAATAGTTGTCATAATCCACACTCATTCAGAAACAAATCAATTATAGTTTATGACATTTTACATTATATTTTAAAAATATTAGTTACCAAAACAAGTTCTGCACCTTAAAGTTCATATTGTACTTTAAAATAAAAAATGGTACACCAACTTTAAGAAGTTGAATGACATTTTTATCAGATAGAACTTTTTCCTCTGAGTAGAATTTGTAATAGTTTATTCTGAGGAATCTGGAAATTCCACTTTGCGGTAATAGTAATAATTTATATTGCCTGATATTTTGCCTACAGCTTCAAGTTCATCAAATCACATTTTGGGCTTTTAGGTAGACAAATTCATCCTTTTCTTTGGGTGATCCAAAGAAAAAGGTAAAATGTTCTAAAATAAGTATTTTGAAATTATTTGTATTGTATAAAAAGTTAAAAGTAAATATTTTACATGATTTTCTTAAAATAGTCAAAGAACAATGATCCATCTCCAAAACTATGAACATACTGAAATAGCCTACTATATAGTTCATATATCCTCAGATGATCCCCTAAACTTTTGTATACATATACAGTATACTTAGTTCTCCAATAGACATAGGGTTTTAAAACATAGACTCTCCTTCCTCCTTCTTTACATATTTGTTATTTCTTAGCAAAGTTGACAAATGCACTTTTTGGTGCATAAGATTTTTGCTTTTTAGATTACAGAAGTTAGTACTGTTTCTAGAAAACAACTATTTCAAAGTATATTCGAATGCCTTGCTTTCTCAGGTTTTTGCAGCAAAAATAACTGAAGTTATCAAATTTGTGTGTATAGCCCATTGTAAATAACAGTTAAAATTAATTCCTTTTAGTTATGAAGCAATTAAATTTCCCACATAATCTTTTTATGCGCAAATGTTCTAACTTTCATTATATAGAATAGGAAACAAATTAAAACAGGTTACATTTTTGTTCAAAGATTTTCCTCACCTTTCACCATTCATACCACTACATACATAATAGCTAGGCTAAATATATATATATATATATATATATATATATATATGTAACAAAAATATATGTTTTACACACACACATATATACAAAATATATATTATAGAGAGACACACACACAAACACACTGACAATATAAACTCCTGGCAAAACTACAGAGCTCTGATACATTGCTGCTGGGAATACAAAAGAGTATATCACTCTGTAAAGTAGTATGGCATTTCCTAGAAAGTTAAACACTGATAGTATGGCCCATAAATCCCATGCCTAGTTATTTACCCCAGAGAAATAAAAGGTAACGTTCACACAAATATTTGTATACTTATGTTTATACCATCTTTATTCATTTGGAACATTTGGATTTTATTTAAGCAATAACCCAGATGTCCTTAACTGATTAAATAGAATTTAAAAACTATAGTACATCATACAATACTATTACTCAGCAAAACAAAACAAAACAAAACAAAACAAAACGAAACAAAACAAAACCTATTGATACATACTACTTGAATCAACCTCAAGGTGTTATGCTGAATGCAGGAAGCCAGTCTCAAAGGATTACCTACTGTGTAGTACCAGTTATATGACAATCTCCAAGAGACAAACTATAGTGGTGGAGTGCAAGTCAGTGACAGAGAGGGGTTAGATGTTGGTGGAGGGTATGCTGTTATAGGATCACAATTTAGAGTGATGGTACTGTTCTGTGTATTGTGGTAGTTACACAAATCTAGACATGTGGACACCTAAAGAAAAACTGTTCAAAATTACAATGTGGAAAAGTAAAAAATTAAATATATACGCACATATTGTGTATCCACATATATACATATATACTTTTGTACAAAGATTATAATGCTACTAAGTAGTGTACTCATTAAAAATTGTTCTTTAATTCTGTATATAACCCAAATTTCATGTAGGAAATTATTTGTGAATGTTACACTTATATACATATCATATATATATATATATATATATATATATATATATGAGATATATATATATATATATGTTATATATAAGTTATATGTAATGTGGACTATATATATATATATATATAAATATATGAAAGATCTCTAAAGAGAAGAAGAACATACCAAAGGTAATGCAATATATTGGGTTTCTATACAGGGACATGAAATTCGTCAGTTATGTTAAAAGGTAAAGACGAGGGGCGCCTGGGTGGCACAGTCGGTTAAGCGTCCGACTTCAGCCAGGTCACGATCTCGCCGTCTGTGAGTTCGAGCCCCGCGTCAGGCTCTGGGCTGATGGCTAGGAGCCTGGAGCCTGTTTCCGATTCTGTGTCTCCCTCTCTCTCTGCCCCTCCCCCGTTCATGCTCTGTCTCTCTCTGTCCCAAAAATAAATAAAAAACGTTGAGAAAAAAAAAAAAAAGGTAAAGACGATGCACACCCATAAATAAGAACAATATTTTGGAACTCTAAGACCTTAAACAAATCATTAAATTATTTTTCCATTTATTTCTTCCTCCAGAAGCTAGACAAGATGAAGAGAATAGATTGTGTCAGTCATTGCCATAATGATTATATGAATTACAATATTGTTTTACCTGAGCAAAGAACAACTCAAATAGTACAAAGATCAAAAACAGGAGAATGGGTCAGAAGAATTAAAATTAATATTTCAAATTAATTGTATAGAGACATTTTGTTCTTATAGAAAATACATATATATGTATGAAAAACTCTCCAATCATTCCCAAAGTATTACAACTTTTAAAGAAACTGTCTACAAGCCACCAAATAAATTTCTCAAGGCTCTATCACTTTATTCTCTATTAATATGATGTTACGTGTGGCTATGAATTTTATCTATGTGTCACATTAGTGGGAAATATATATTTAAGAGAGTTAATTGGATAAAAATACTTGTTAAGAAACTGATTACTAGGCTTCTTTCAATTAACACAGAATATAGTTGGCTGTTGGAACTGACTTAAATGTTCAGAAAAGAATTGTTTCTGATTCCACTGACTTTTCTACTGCATTCAATCTTTACTCAAATTAAAAGGACATTGTGGAATGAGGGGGGAAATAAGAAGGATGCAGGCCCAGTCTTTGACTATTACTATCTAAAATTCAATTTACATCGCAGAAATAACATCATGTAACTATCCAGGTCAAGGCAGATGAGTCACTTAACAATTTTGTAGCTCAATTTGCTCCTCTGTACAAGAGGACACAGAGTAACAATTATCATTTCAGTGCCTACCATATGCTGGCTGCTAGGCTAAAAAGAGAAGTAGTTCTAGAGTTTGAAAAGATGGCAGGAAAAGTATGACATTCATATGGCATATCCGAAGTAGAAACCTGAAATCCTAGCTGATGTAAACAGCAATGAGTTGGACTAGGGCATTATGTCCAGTCTTCTATCTGTCACTCTATAAATTATGGTTATTACTAGAACCTCTGACTAAAAAACTATTTAAGTTTTTCAATGGGCTAATTTATCTGTCCTTGCTTTGGGGAATAGAGATTAAGTTGGTATCTCGAATTTCCAGGAAAATATCACCATCAACACTATCCCAACTCACACACATATGCATAATTATCAGAAGACTCAAATACTTTTCTTGTGGATGCTGTGTCAGAAAAAGGTTTCACCTGCATATGACTGCTCATCTATATGGATAGGAAATTCCCCAGATGAGAGCTAGAGACATACTATGTGGAGAAGACCAGGGTAAACAGATTACTTCCTATATGATACATGCATATTAACCAAAATATTATCTTTTTCAAATTGTACTCTTTTCAATTATATTTCTCAAAGTATTACTTGAAAACAAGAGTAGGGAGAAAGAGAGAACTAACATTAATGAAATGCCTACTGCTTACCTGAAACTCTACTAGGCATGTTTATTATGTTGTCACAATAACACCATTGTATCAGATTTGCATTGGTATTCTCATTTTGTATACGAAGCAAAGTGAGATAGAGTAAATTGCCTCAGAATTTTATTAAAGACATAAATAGAAATGTAGAAGTTTGAGTCAATTTCTCTTTGATTATAAATTAAGTGCACTGTACTGAACAATAACGCCTGTAACTCTTTGAGAGTATATCATTGTTGAAACTATGGAAAATAAATTACATTTTATACTTTCAAGACAACAACAAATAACAAGGTGAGAAGAAAGGGTAGGATATGAGCATACAAGTGATCCAAGTGACAGAAGCAAGGAGAGTTTGATGCAGAATGTCATGGATATTTACACACATAATGTGTCTACCATTTAGTGATTCTGTGTCATTTTAGACACGTCACAGAATCTAAGTGCCATTTCTTCCCTTAACATGAGGAAATAATAGTAAGCCTTATCTCACGATGTTCTTAAGAGGATCAGAGATAATTATTGGGAAAGCGCTATCAATTATAAATAAAATATAGAGGTTTAGAGGAGCTAAGATGGTGGACTAGTAAGAGGACCTCAGGCCTGCCCATCCCTTGAACACAGGTAGATAAATATGAAAGCATTCTGAATGTCTAAGAAATCAATCTGAGGACTGACAGAACAAACTGCACAAATAGAGAGAGGGAAGACCCACATGAGGTGCAGAGACATGATTTAGAAGAGAAAGGGAAACAGTGCTGAGGAGGGAAGGGAACCCTGGTAACAGAGAGAGAGGAGAGAGAGAGAGGAGGGGCACAAGGAAAAAGCACAAGGAAAGCACTTCCCCAAAGCCATTGACTGGGAAAACGAGAGGGACTATTTTTTGTGAGTTTTTTACAAGCAGGGAGGCTCAAAGCCTGGAATTTTAGAGGTTCATGGCATGGCTGGTGTGGAGCCTTGAGGGTGCTGCAGTGCTCCTGTGCAGAAGGAAGGAAGCAGATATAGCAGATGGTGAGATCTGAGGATCCCCTGGGACACACTGGGAGAGATGTCTCTCCTTTCTTCAAGGCCCATGCCAGGACAGCGGTGGGCACAAACGACCCTCTCTGGGGACAAGAAGGGGGTGGGAGCCATTTCTCCCCCACACTCCTCCACATAAACTAACCTCAGTAAGCAACACAGCACCAACAGTGGTGGCATAAGTCACTTGCATCAAGCATAATGGCATTTGCATTACAGGGATCCCAAAAGAAGAAGAAAGGGAAAAGGGGGCAGAAAGTTTATTTGAGGAAATTATAGCTGAAACTTTATTATCTGGGGGAGAAAACAAATATCCAAATCCAGGAATCACAGAGAACTCTGACCAAAATCAGCAAAAACAGACCAACACCAAGAAATATCATAGTTAAATTTGAAACATATAAAGGTACAGAAGATATCCTAGAAGCAACAAGACAAAAGAAGTCCCTAACTTAGAAAGGAAGGCAAATAAGGTTAGTAGGTCTCTCCACAGAAACTTGGCAGGGCCGAAAGGAGTGGCATGATATTTTTAACACGCTGAATGGCAAAAATCTGCAGCCAAGAATACTCTATCCAGCAAGGCTGTTATTCAGAATAGAAGGAGAGGTAAAAGGTTTCCCAGACAAACAAAAACTAAAGGAGTTCATAGCTACCAAACCAGCCTTGCAAGAAATATTAAAGGAGACTTTTTGAGTGGGAAAGAAAGACCAAAAGCAACAAAGACTAGAAAGGAACAGAGAAAATCTACAGAAACAATGATAAAAGTAGTAATAAAATGGCACTAGTGACATATCTATCAATAATTCCTCTGAATGTAAGTGGACTAAATGTCCTAATCAAAAGACATAGGGTGATGGAATGAATTAAAAAACAAGACCCCTCTATATGCTGCCCACAAGAGACACGTTTTAGATCTAAAGTCACCTGTAGATTGAAAGTAAGGGGACAGATTATCATTTATCACACAGATGGACATCAAAAGAAATCAACATAGCAATATTTATATCAGACAAACTGGATTTTAAAACGAAAACTGTATCAAAAGATGAAGAACCGTGATATATCATAATAAATGGGCCTATCCAACAAGAAGATCTAACAATTGTCAGTATTTATGACCCCATCTTGACTGTACTCAAATATATAAAACAATAACAAACATGAAGGAACTCATTGATAATAATGTAATTAATGTTGGGGACTTTAACACCCACTTACATTGATGGACAGATCATCTAAACAGAATATCAGCAAAGAAACAACGGTTTTGAATGACACACTGGACCAGATGGACTTAACAGATACAGTAAAACAGATATTTTACTCTAAAGCAGCAGAATACACATTCTTTTTGAGTGCACATGGTATGTTCTCCAGAATTGATCACATACTGGGTCACAAATCAGGCACCAACAAGTACAAAAAGGTTGCGATCATATCATGCATCATATCTGGCAACAACACTATGAAGCTTGAAGTCAACCACAAGAAAATATTTTAAAAGACCACAAATACATGGAGGTTTAACAACTTGCTATTAAACAATGACTGGATCAGCCAAGAAATTAAAGAAGAGACTTTTTAAAGTGCAAGGAAATGATACTGACAACACAATGGCCCGAAACGCTTGGGATACAGCAAAAGTGGTCATAAGAGGGAAGTAAGTACACAGCATTACAGGCCTACATCTTGCTTTTCAAGCCAGATGGCTTCCCAGGGGAATTCTACCAAACTTTTACAGAAGAGTTAATACTTATTCTTCACAAACTGTTCCAAAAATTTGAAAAGACATAAAATTTTCAAATTCCTTCTATGAAGCCAGCATTACCTTGATTCCAAAACCAGACAAAGGCTCCACTAAAAAAGAGAATTACAGGCCAATATCCCTGATAAGCATGTATGTAAAAGTTCTTAATAAAATACTAGAAAATCAAATTTAACAGTACATTAAAAGAATCATTCACCACAATCAAGTGGGATTTATTCCTTGGCTGCAAATATGGTTAAATTTTCACAAATCAATCAACATGATACACCACATTAATAAAAGAAAGGATAAGAACTATATGATCCTCTCAATGAATGCAGACAAAGTACAACATCCATTCTTGTTAAAAGTCCTCCAGAAAGTAGGGGTAGAAGGAACACACTTCAACATAACGAGAATCATATACAAAAGACCCATAGCTAACATCATCTTCAAGGGGGAAACACTGAGAGCTTCTTCTCTATGGTCAGAAACAAGACAGGAATGTCCACTCACACCATTGTTATTTAACACAGTGCTGGATGTCCTAGCCTAAGCAATCAGACAACAAAAAGAAATTCGACATTCAATTTAGCAAGGAAGAACTCAAACTTTAACTATTCACAGATGACATTATACTATATGCAGAAAACCTGAAAGACTCCACCAAAAAAATTGCTAGAAATGATACATGATTTTAGCAGTGGCAGGATACAATGTCAATGCACAGAAATCAGCTGCATTTCTATACACCAATAATAAAGCAGCAGAAAGAGAAATCAAAGAATTGATCCCTTTACAGTTGTACCAAAAACCATAACATACCTAGGAAAAAACCTAACCAAAGAGGAAAAATCTATATTCTGAAAACTATAGAACTTTTATGAAAAAAAATTGAAGATGACACAGAGAAATGGAAAAATATTCCATCCTCATGGAATGATAGACCAAATATTATTAAAATGTACATATTACCCAAACCAATCTACATGTAATGCAATCCCTATCAAAATACCACCAGCATTTTTCACAAAGCTAGAACAAATAATCCTGAAATTTTTCTTGAAAACACAAAAGATCCAGAATAGCCAAAGCAATCTTGAAAAAGAAAAGCAAAGCTGGAGATAACACAAATCCAGACTTCGAGCTTTATTAAAAAGCTGTAATCCTCAAGACAGTATGGCATTGGCACAAAAACAAACACATAGATTAATGGAACAGAATAGAAAACCCAGAAATGGACCCACAACTATCTGGTCAACTAATCTTTGACAAAGCAGGAAAGAATATCCAAAGGAAAAGACAGTCTCTTCAGCAAATAGTTTTGGGAAAACAGCACAGAAACATGCAGAAGAATGAACCTGGACCACTTTCTTACACCATACACAAAAATAAATTCAAAATTAGTGAAATACCTAAATGTGAGACAGGAGACCATCAAAATTCTAGAGAAGAACACAAGAAATTTTTTTTAAATTTTTTAACGTTTATTTATTTTTGAGAGAAAGACACACAAAGTATGAGTGGGGGAGGGGCAGAGAGACAGGGAGGCACAGAATCCTAAGCAGGCCCCAGACTCTGAGCTGTCAGCATAGAGCCCAACATGGGGCTCAAACTCACGAACCTCGAGATCATGACCTGAGCTGATGTCATATGCTCAACTGACTGGGCCACTCAGATGCCTCACACAGTAAACTTTTTTTTTAATTTTTTTTAATGTTTTATTTATTTATTTTTTAATGTTTTATTTATTTTTGAGACACAGAGAGACAGAGCATGAACAGGGGAGGGTCAGAGAGAGAGAGGGAGACACAGAATCTGAAGCAGGCTCCAGGCTCTGAGCTGTCAGCACAGAGCCTGACGCGAGGCTCAAACCCACCGACCGTGAGATCATGACCTGAGCCGAAGTCGGACGCTTAACCGACTGAGCCACCCAGGCACCCCCACAGTAAACTTTTTGACCTGGGCCGTACCAACTTCTTATTAGACATGTCTCTGGAGGCAAGGGAAACAACAGAAAAAATGAACTATTGGGACTTGATCAAGATTAAAAGATTCTGCACAGCAAACAGTTAACAAAATTAAAAGGAAACCTTTGAAATGAAAGATATTGCAAATAATATATCACATAAAGGGTTAGTCTCCAAAATCTATAAAGAACTTATCAAACTCAACATCTAAAAAACAGATAATCCAATTAAGAAATGGACAGAAGACATGAATAGACACTTTTCCAAAGAAGACAAACAGGTGGCTAACAGACATATGAAAAGATGCTCAACATCACTGATAGTCAGGGAAATACAAATGCAAACCACAATGAGGTATCACCTCACACATGTCAGAATGGCTAAAATCAACAGCAGATAGAAGTGACAGATGTTGGGGAGGATGTGGAGAAAAGGGAACACTCTTGCACAGTTGGTGGGGATGAAAACCGGTGCAGCCACTCTGGAAAACACTATGGAGGTTCCTCAAACACAGTAGAACTACCCTTTGATCCAGCAATTGCACTGCTAGGTATTCACCCAAAGCGTACAAAAATACTAATATGAAGGTACACATGCACCCTGAGGTTTAAAGCAGCATTATCAACAATAGCCAAATTATGGAAAGAGCCAAATGTCAAAGGACTGATGATGAGTGGATAAAGAACATGTGGTGTGTATACACAATGGAATATTACTCAGCCATAAAAAGGAATGGAATCTTGCCATTTGCAATGACATGGATGGAGCTAGAGTGTATTTCATTAAAGGAAGTAAATCAGTCAGAGAAATACAAATACCATATGATTTCCCTCAAATGTGGAATTTAAGAAACAAAACAGATGAAAATAGGTGTGAAAAACAGAGAGAGGCAAACCAGAAAAGAGACTCTTAGTACAGAGAACAAATCAAAGTTTGCTGGGGGGAGGGGGCGGGGGGGGGGGTCAGGGGGATGGACTAAATGAGTGATGGGTATTAAGGAGGGAAGTTGTTGTGATGAGCAGTGGGTGTTGTATGTAAGTGATGAATCACTAAATCCTACAACTCAAACTAATATTACACCGTATGTTAACTAACTGGAATTTAAATAAACACTTGAAAAAAATTTAAAAGAAGAGAAAAAAGAGACATGGATACTATATACATTCAATAGGAATTCTGCTTATAATAATAGAGAATATTAAAAAATACAATAGAGAATAAAGAAACTTTCTCTCTTTAATTATATATCAGTGTACACAATCTATATTAAGCAAAGAGTTGTAATTAGTGCTTTAGGTGAAAATAATTAACATTTTGGGACTTCACTTGAATCTTTAGGATTTTACAACTAATTAGCTTATCCCAAAGACAAAATGATAAAGTAACATCTCCTTTCAAAAACTGACACTAACTACTGAGACAATTAAGAAAGTATTCATGAAAATTGTGATTTATCTTCCTACATTTCATTAAATGCCAAGTAAACGAAGTGAGAAAAACATTTTAGAAATGGTTAGCTGATTTGGCCGCACCTTCTGATGTTATTCACAGATTTAGTCTCCATTTTTCTCTTAAATCCTATTTGGTAATGATTAAGATTTAGTTTCTTAGCTCACTTAATAATGATACCAAACACACAACCACCCATACTCTTCCAATCAAATCTGTTAACCAAATCCAATACTATTTTCATTAACAGCAACATGAAATCAACTAGTATTTACTGAGCACTCATACAAGGAGGACCAGGTGTCCACGGGGGTAAATAAAAGCAATCAGTTATGAATTCTTTTCTCAAAGAGCAATATGAGTGTGGACTATAATCTGAAAATAAGCTAAGAAGGTTTTATAAGGAAAATTACGAAACTCAGTATTTAGAATATAGATAAGCAGAGACTACGGTGAACATATTATCAATTTGAGTGAATGGCATAAACATATCTCAAACGCAGAAACAGACAGGATTTAGAGAGAATGAGTTAGGCTCAATTAAGCACCTGAGAAAGGCAATAAATGGGAGTTATATCACCATAGGTTTCTTGAGACAAGATTGTCTCAAAGTCTGAAGACTTTGAAATGCTAGGTTAGGTGTTATGACTTAGTGTTATTCTCAAATGGAAGTCACATACAATTTCTGAGAAGGATAAAAGTTTTATCAGAGTAATAATGAAAAATAAAAGTGAAAATGTCAGGTAAATTGAGGGGATTTTTTTCTTCTTTTTTAATGTGGGCAAAAGACACCTGATGTTTTAACTACAGTGGTATTAGAAGCAAGGGAAGAGAATAAGCTTGTGAGAAATCCTGAGGAAATAGAGCCATTGGGATTAGGAGTTCAGGAGTTAGAAGGGAAGACAGAACATCGAGGTCAGAAAGCTTTCGACTTCACACAGCTTTGAGAATTGAAATATTAAGAAGATGAACTTGTCTGAGTGTGGTGGTGGTGGGGGGGGTTTAAAAGCCTGTTGAATTTGAAGAAGCAGATCATTTAAGGAGAAACATCTGGGGAATCACTGAAGATTGGGAAATGCAGACTAAAACTCCAGAAAGAAGTAAGACTGCAAAGAATAATTTAAGGGTCAGGGAACAGCAGTGAACATTGAGGCTGAAGGCCTGAGTGAGGTCCCTGTTGGAAAGCTAATGAAGAGAATGCTCCCCAAGAGAAACTTGGGGAATGTCTGTACATTATGCACAAGGATTTCAAGAAAAAGTGTCAAGGAGAGCTGTATGTTATGAAATTGAGGGAAAGGAGTATTTTTCATAGAAATGAAACCACTGATTGTGGTGCTCTCCACAGTAAGGTTAAAGAAGGTGGGACAAAGAGGAAAACCAGATTGACATTTAGAAAGACTCTGTTTAGAGATGGAGCTCAGAGAAGTGGGAATGACAACCAGATTAAAAGGAGGTAAAAAATTAGTAGCTGATGAGCAACTGGAGGCAGCAAATAATGCACTATGCTGTCTAAAATGTTTGCATTTCACACTTTTAATTAATCAGGCAGTTGTTGGAGGAGTTCTATCTAGCCAGAAGTTGGACACATCATTGAGGCCTAGATTACACATAGACAACATGAAGGAGCGTGTGCTCTGGCTGCTAGAGGCACGTCAGGGAGGAGAACCAGGGAGTTGTGAGGGCCTGTGGGCCCTGCCACTGAGTCTTATGAAGGACAGGTTAGGCCTCTCTGAGGAGGCAGCCTGGTCACCTAAATGCTGCTTCCAAAAGAATGATGAGGCACTCGCCTGGAGAAGAAGACATAGAGATGGAAAAGGAGGATACTCTATCAAGTGGGTATCTCAGGGAAGGAGGCAGAGTATCAAACAGTTGGGAAGCTGTTCACAGCAGGGTAACTTGAAAGTATAATACTGTGAGAGTTTGCTGAGAAATGATGAGAGTGGCACGAAGTGAGGCTAGAAAGAAACTCATGACCTTATACGCATTGCCGAGAAATTACAACCCTCCCTTGAGTACAAGGGATAATAGGATTCTAAGCAGGGAGTGACATTTATCTCAGTCAACCACAAGATTAGCCTCGCTATTTCCTTAGTTTATGAAAAAAAGGAGAAAGGCAGAGAAAATGAGTGCAATCAATTTGCAATCGTGGGACAACAATTTACGTCTGTTTCTTCTAGTTTTGAAATGTCTGATGCCTCCTCACGTGGGAATTATGGAATTATGCTGAATGTTACATATATGCTATCGTCTGCCTCTGATTCAAAAAAGAAAAAAAAGTTTGGGTGGTCTCTGAAGTGAAAAAGTCAGCAACTTTAAAACTGCTGGGAATGATTATTCCTCATACGAGGAACTTTATTTGGATCTGACGCCCAAGCCAGTAGGACTCTGAGCAAGCCAACGGAAATAAAAAGGAGGATTGGTCAACAGAAAGGTTAGCACCTGATGATAGCTTCCAATCACCTAGATGCTAAGATGAACTCTTGCCTCCATTGGAGAGATCGAATTTTTTCTCCATAATAGAAAAAAAAATTCCTACCACTGAAATATATCACAAGTAAAAAGTGAGGGTCTATGGGTCAAAGTAACCAGTTACATGGGAATCACTTGCATATACCACTAGGTAACAACAATAGAAGAAATAAAATATAGTTTCAACACATTTATTTTGTTTGTAGTGCTTCAAAGTCCTGAACCAGAATCTTTAAATCTTGGAACCAGGAATAAATATATCAGTGTAGTCGTGCTATACATTTTCTTGAATCCTAGTTGATGTACCAACACCCATAATTTTCAAGATTTACTGCTCAGAGGGAAAAAATCATCAGCTGTAAAAACAAACATAACAAACAAACAAATTTTAAAATTACTATGGGCAGGTTATTAGGGACAAGATTTCCTGAGATGAATCATCACATTTAAAATTTGTGACCGACAACCGTTGTTCTTCTCAGCTGTGAGATTGGCACCCACAAGCATGGTGTGCGTTCAGAAAAAGATGTTTTTTTTAAAGATCTGTTAATTTAACTCATGTAAATTAATTGGCTGAAAGATGAAGAGTGTAGAGTTTTACCATCTGGATGCCTTTATTAACTGAAAATTCAGGTGTTGAATACGTTTAAAGCTCTGTTATTCTGTTCTCCGCTGGTGTAATGTGGGCAGATTCTCACTTGTTAATTATGTTGTGTGTAAGAAGTAGAAAACCTAAATTGAAGGAAATAAAAATATCCCATATCAGTACTTTTTTGCATGGAAGCTTATGCCCACAAAGAAATAGGGCGCTTGCTGTTACAAAAACCAGGTTTGTCCTAATCACAAATTATTATGACAGAATTATTTCCTTTTTCAAGATAGTGATCTCTGTTGTAAACAAAATCACTCATTACTCTACCACCATTCATTCACCATTATACGATAGATATTTAAGGATATCTACCCAGAGGGGGTCCTGGGTGGCTCAGTCAGGTAAGCATCCGACTTTGGCTCCCGTCATGATTTCACAGTGCGTGGGTTTGAGCCCCATGTCGGGCTCTGTGCTGACAGCCCAGAGTCTGGAGGCTGCTTCGGATTCTGTGTTTCCATCTCTGTCTCTCTCCCTCTCTGCCCCTCCCTTACTTATGCTCTCTGTCAAAAATAAATAAATGAACATTAAAGAAAAAGATATCTACCCAGAAACTTTCTAGAAAATCATGACATACCTGGATTTGTGTCATTTCAGAGGGTGACTTTCCAAAATAAAGCACTGACACCACTTAATGAACAATTCATAATTTCTGATTTTTCAGACTCCACATATCCAGAAATTCTTAAAGCTACCCTGTTCACTTCACGTTAGAATGTTAAATTGAAAGTTTAGATTCCAACTCACCAGCTACTCCTAAAATTTATGATGACGTTTACTAGTGAGAAATGGTGGTTTCACAACTAATATTTTCATAGACCTGATTCTGCAAACATATTAGACAGATAGCAGTTTGCACCTCGTCGAAACACATGAGCCTACATCTTTCCTATGGATTTTAAACACCACAAGATACTTCTAAAATTCCTGTCCTGATTTAGACTTAGCAAATTAAGCGTTGAATAATTTATTTAATATATATATAACAGTTATCAAAATGGATATATCTTTTTATACCTCTTTATTTCCAGATTCTAATGTTCTTAAGAAACTTTTGGACGTATGTAAAAATGGATATAAAGTTTGCTTGGATATGTACTTTCTCAAAGGTAAAATGAGGATAATGATTCTTATTTCACATGGCAGCAATTGGAAAATTGGAGATGATGTTTGCAAAGCAAATAAGTATGATTCAGCATTTTAATTAAACAATATAAATGAGGATAAGGAAACATAGCATCACTATAAGGTAGAGAACATATTCTGATTTAAATTGATATGGAGGGTCTTCAGGAAATATTTAAGAATTGAAGGAAACACATTCAATGAAAATGTAAGAACTCACCACATAGAAATTAAGTGAGAGAGGAAAAGCAGGGAATAAAAGCCAGGGATCAGTTTGTATCTGAGCTACTGTTGTTGAGTGTTAGTGACTCGACTCAATTTTCAACAAGGCAGGCTACTAGGTGCATGCCTGAAATAGAGGCCAAGTACAATCAAGACAAATAAAACATCCATCATGTTTCCGATACCCAGAGACCCTGTGCTCTAAGTTACCTCTGTCTCAAGCTGAAATGATAAAAGGCTTAACCGCCCTAGGAGAAAATGTTGCCACATGTGGTAATGGTTCAGGAAGCAGTCTTCTCTTGCTAGGGGCAGGAAATGCTTGCAACTCATGCAGATGCAGAATGAGGAAAAGGCAAAAGAGTCTTAAAAATGGACACAGTAGAAGATAGTTCAGGATAATGTGTTAGAAAATAGAGGGGTCATCTTTTGATTAAAATCATGAACTCTGCACACAAAAGGAGGCTCCTGGGACCCTGCAAATGAGCCCAGGGACCCCTGTGCCTGGCAACCTTGACTTGCTAACACTGTCTGTCTACCAACCTCAGTTTTATGAGTAAGTGAATTAGTTAGTAGCCAATGAAGTGGAACATGAAGAATAATTTCCCTAAGGTTTCTCTCATACGCCATGTTAACATATCAGAAAGCACTGCAGATGGGGGTAGAATTGTAAGCTAGGGATTATTAACTGAGTTGTAGTATAACTTATATTTGTTTTTTTCCTTATAAAAGATGTCTGCACATTCCATATTATTTAATCCTTATCTCTGAAAACCCATTTTGTTTATTTTTTATTTTTTTTAAGTTTTTTTGAAGTTTCTTTATTTTAAGAGACAGCACATGCATGTGTGAGTGGGGGAAGGTCAGAGACAGAGAGGGAGAGATAATCTTAAGCAAGCTTTATGCTGTTAGCACTGAGCATGATGTGGGACTGGAACCCACAAACCGTGAGATCATGACCTGAGCAGAAATCGAGTCGGACACTTAACTGACTGAGCCACCCAGGTGCCCAACACCCATTTTAGAGATCAAGATATTGTGTACAAAAGTTCATTTAATAAATAGTGATTTCTATGTGTCAGACACTGTACAAAGCCTTGGACAAAAATTGAGTCAAAGAAACAGGGAGCCTATCTTGCTGAAGTTTATGAGCATGACAGATATTTACTAATCAACACATACGGAATAGTACAACTAGAATTTTCAATTTCTTTTGAGGCAATGGCTAGGAAGCTATGACGGCTGAAAGAAAGGGATCTGGTCAAATCTCAGGGCATATCACATTTAACTAGAGAAATGGTGCTGAATAGGAGTTAAATTGACAAAGGGATGAAGAGGGGTGAATTTCCAGGCAGAGGGGTAAGCAGACCAAATACACGGAGACTGGAGGGAACATGCTGGGTATACGCTAGTGCAGGCAGTACGCGTAGGAAGGGGAAGAGTATGTGTGCATGACACTGGCACACCCCACAGGGATTTGAAGGTCAAGAAGTCTAGAATCTTTGAGCTTTAGTGAAACAACTAACAAATGGTTTCAAATGAAAATGGAACATTACTCACTATAGCTACCTTTAGGAAGATCGTTCTGATTACAGGTGTGAATGGATTGGATAAGGATAGCTAGGGTTGGAGAAGACACATTATAATATTCTCAGAGGAATGCTTAGGAGCTTGTTAGAGTAGAGTGACAATCTTGGCTATCCATACTCTTTCCTTCATTTCTCCAAGCACTGAACACTGAATGCCTCAGGCCTTGTGGTCTCTTCTCTTCTTTATGTACGCTTACTATCCAGGTGCACTCTCAAGTCTCATGGTTTAAAAATCATTTAGATCTGGATTTCTCCCAAATTCAAATTCATATCTCTACCATGGCCCCAACACTTGCACTCCACAAACTTAGTTCCATTTTAATTTCTAATAAGCACTTCAAATTTAACATGTTCAACTGAATTTTTTTTATTTGAAAGCCTCCACAATCTGTTCATATAGTTACCCCAATTTCAGTAATTGAGAGCTTTATTTTCCAGGTTGTTCCAATTTGGTGATCAAGCATTGGACTACTATCTTTTTCTCAAATCTACATCTAGATCATCAGCAAATGGTATTCACAGTAAATGCACAATTCAGCCTTGTTTTGCTATCTCCACTCTTAACATCATGGTCCATGCCACTAATTCATCTCACTTCCATTGTTTTGATAGATTCTTAATAAGTTCAATTTTCTACTAGTATGTTTGAAAGGTACTAGGAGTTTTTGAGATGAGAAAAGATATGATGACTGAGTTTTTTTGTTGTTTGTTATGGCTGTGCAAATGTGAGATTCCAAACACTTGACTCCCTGCCTGAACAGCCCTTACCCCCTCCTACAGTGCTGGAGAGCCCGTTTTTTTGTCATTTCAGTCATCTACAGCTGTGAGTATAGCATACCAGCCTAGGCTGTCAGGTTGACCCCCACCACCATGCCTCTTTTTGGAGCTAGACCCTCCATCTATGCACCTGCACACTCCCATCCCAATCCCTGTCACCAGCTTCCATTGTAGTATGCATGCCCAGAGAAAGAGTAGGCAGCCAAAGGAGAACACACTGACAGTCAGGCTCCCTGCAACTGCCAATGAGCCCATGGTTGACCCTGGTCATTGCTATCTGCCCTAACCCCTATCACTATGAATATGTCTAAAACTAGCCCCTTCTGCTACATGGCACCTGCAGTTGGCCCCTACAGCTGACCACCAGATCCAGCTACCACCGCTACCTTGTCCCGATGCTTTATTTACAGACTTGGATGTACCACATAGGATCCCAGCTGCCCTCGCAACCACTGTGGGCCCCACAGTGTATACTCAAGGACTATACAGTTGTTGATGCTATGGACTAGAGTAGGTTGAGCTAGAGACATTATGACCCCTTGGACCCAGTGTTACCACACACCCTTGCACACGGTGTCCTACACCACTAGACTTAGAGTCATAGCATGATCCAGCATACCCCCACCCATAGGTAAAAGGCCTCCCTTACCAAAGTCAGTGTATAAACTCAGGAAGAGGTGACTGCTTCTTCAAATGCACAGATATCTGTGCACAGCTACAGGGTCAGAAAGAATCAGGAAACATGTCTCAACCAAAACACACACACACACACACACACACACACACACACACACAGTAAATCTCCAGGAAACGGCCCCAAATAAATGAAGAACCGAAAATTGCCTGATGAAGAACTCAAAATAATTGCTCTACAATGCTTAAAGAGTTATAAGAGAACACATATAAATAATCAACAAAAGAACAAATTAAGAAGTTCAACAAAGAGAGAAAATATAAAGAACCAAACAAATTTTGGAGTTGAGAATACAAAATGTTAAACAAAAAAATTAATAGAGACCTTCAACAGAAGACTTGAACATGCAGAAGAGAGAATCAGTGAGCTTGAAGACAGATCAACTGAAATTATCCAATCAATGGAGCAAAGGAAAAAATAATGAAAAGGAATGAAGAAAGCCTATATATTAATGAGATGTCATCAAAAGAAATAATGTATGCATCTTCGGAATCCCAGAAGGAGAAGCAAACAGAAAGAGGTATAAAAGTCTACTTATAGAAATAATGGCTGAGAACTTTCTAAACCTGGAGAGAGATGTGGAAAGTTCATGAATAAGGAGCACCTGGGTGGCTCAGTCAGTTGAGCTTCCGACTTCATCTCAGGTCAGGAATCTCACATTCCTGAGGGGTAAGTTCAAACCCCACATCAGGCCTTACGCTGACAGCTCAGAGCCTGGAGCTGTCTCAGAGGCTCAGAGCCTCTGATTCTGTGTCTCCCTCTCTCTCTGCCCCTCCCCTGTTCACACTCTGTCTGTCTTTGTCTCTCAAAAATAAATAAACATTAAAAAAAAACATAAGAATAAAACTCTCTAAAACAAAAGATGAACTTTAATAGCCGCAAGAGAAACAAAAACAAAAACAAACCATAAAAACACATCTCTTTCCTAAAAAAGAATCTCTGTAAGCCTATCAATGGATTTCTCAACAGAGACCTTATAAAACAGGAGAGAATAAGATGATATAATCAAAGTATTAAAACAAAGAGGGGCCCTTGGGTGGCTCAGTCGGTTAAGCTTCTGACTTCAACTCAGGTCATGAACTCGCGGTTTGTGAGTTGGAGCCCCATATTGGGCTCTGTGCTGACAGCTCAAAGCCTGGAGCCTGCTTCGGATTGTGTGTGTCCTCCTGTCTCTGCCCCCCTCCTGCTCATGCTCTGTCTCTGTCTCAAAAATAAATAAAACATTTAAAAAAATTTTTAAAAGAATTCTGCCTTAAATCATCTTAAAAAACAACAACAAAAGAGAAAGTGCTATTAAGACAGAACCCAGAACCACTTTTTTTTTTTTTTAATTTTTGCTGCTATATCCCTCACAGCTAAAATAATAGCTGGCAAATCAATACTTGTTTTTTAATTGGTAAGTTAATGAATTAATGAATGATGGGTGAATGGATGGATGGATGGATGGGTGGATGGATGGATTAGTAAATAAATGAATGAAAATGAAAGCTTGTAAGAAAGGAAAATACCAAAATTTCTCTTTTGCCCATCTGCATTATAAGAAGAAACTATTAATATAGAGATTACAAAAGAAGAATCTCGGGTGTGAGAAAAGGAAGAAAAGTTTATCCCCATATGTGTTAAATGTAATAATATTTTAGGACATCAAGTTGTAATTTAGCAATTGAAAATAAGAGTCTCACAGAAGCCTTATTCTTGAGAGTAAAATGTAGGCTTTCATGTACATTTACAGAACATAGATATGGTGATTTAAGGCATTGCTATGGATGACGTTTCTGAGGAAGGTACCTTAGTCTATCCAGACTGCAATAACAAAACTGTTATACACTGGGTAGTTTATTAACAATAGATATTTATATCTTACATTTCTGGAAGCTGGGGTTCTAAGAACAAGACACCAAAGGATTTACTGTCCAGTGAAGGTTCAGTATCATGAACCTTTCATGATATGTCCTCATATGGGAGAAAGGATGAGGCAGTGCTCCAAGGTCTCTTTTACGAGGGCAAAAATCCCATTGATAAGCACCCTGCTGCCCTCATGACTCAATCACCTCCCAAAGGCCCCACCTCCAAACACCACCATATGGGTGATTAGGTTTCAACATATTAATTTTGGGGAGACACAAACATTCAGTCACGGCAGGAGGAAAATAAAGTGTTAAAAGAAGACCTAGAGTGGAATATGGAGATAAAAAATGTTTAAATTATGGTAGAATATTAAGAGCGAAAAATTAAAGAATGAGGGGGGAAAAAGGCATTGAAAACAAGTAAAATCATGAAAAGTTACATGAGTTAATCAAAACTCAAATAACAAATGTTAGCATTTCGAGGTCCAGGGATCCTGACTCCATACCTTATATTCTTTTCATAAATACCTGTTTCTCTAGCCAAATCTATAACCACAGTGACATTTAATAAACTAATATAATGACACTTGCAAAGAGCAAGGTTTGGCATAACCTATGACTTAGAGGAGTATTTGTCAATAGGAGAGAGAGAGAGTATAAGGGAATGTTAATACAAGTGTCATCAGCTTTCCAGAAGCCTACTTCAAATTATTCATTGGACAAGGAAGAAAAAAAAAAGACAAAAAAACCCCTAAGTGAGCAGACAGCAAAATGAAGTAATTGGATATTGGTTGGGAGGTACAAGGAAGGCTTCAAAACGATTGGAAGGGATCGCAAAATAGTAAAAATATATTCTGAATGGGTAAACCATTATATTTAGAAAGATTAATGAAATAGTAGATCATTTCTATGTATAGAATTAGATCCCATATCCAGAGCTCAAAAGATTTAATTTACCTTCACATGCCTCCAATGCCAGGCAATTAGTTGAAACCAAAATCAATTTGCTGAGAGCTGGGCTTTGTCTCAAAAACCCACTCCTTCTGGCTTGGCAGTTGTTAACTGCATTCACTCTGTTGTGAGGAAAACCAGGAATAACAAAAAGTGATGCAAGATGCTTCCAAGGTTTTGTCCTTACAATTGCCTTACAAAAACAAACAGTCCTCATTCTTTTGTTGCTGTTATTGTTTTTGGTTCAGTCAGCATTGTGCTCCTAGGCTTAGGGAACTCCTCATTCTCTTAAAAAGCCAAAACAAATGTTTCCAAAAGGTGTTATTTTAGATTTGTTTCTTTTTTCTGTTGTATGTCATAATGGTCTATTTTGTGATGAATTTTTTTCTTATAGTATCTTTTGACTTTTAGTATTCTGGAGATTTTAAGAAAGAAGCAAAATATAGAGTATAAAATGATGGTACCAAGGCTAAAAAAATTACCAAGGATAGTTCTTACTGCCACATATCGTAAATGGTTTATTCCCTTGTGAACTTTTGAGGTTGGTGTGATTTTTTTGTTGGCTTTAGTTCAAAACTTAACCTTAAGGAGTCAGAAAATAATGTCTATAGTTGTATATATTGTTCTTGATCAGATTCTTTTAAAGTCCTTTATCCTCTTTAGTGCCATTGGCACTTAGTGCTTAGATACTAAAAGTGTTTTTAGTACCAATTACAATGTGTGTGCAGATATGGGTTTCCCTATACCAAGCAATGTTCAGACACCTACTGGGTGTCCCATAAATTTATTTACCCTGAGATAGCAGCAGATTCCACAGTTCAAGGGCTCAGCCCCACAAGACTGTTCTCTAATTCTATTCCCAATCACAAGCCCAGCATTTCTGACTGCTTGGATATAAATCAGAGGTTCCCATGATCTCTTCCTTGGATTTGATTAATTTGCTAGAGCAGTTTAGGGAACTCAGGAAATCCATTTGCTCACTAGATTATTGGTTTATTACAATGGATATTAAAGAATACAAATGGAGAGATAAATACAGATGAAGAGATAAAATAGGGTGAGGTCCTAACAAAAGGAGCTTCTGTCTTTTGGAGCCTGGGGCCCTGCACGGTAGCACATGGACGCATTCTGGTTCACCATCTAGAAGCTCTCCAAAATCAGATATAACTCAGAAATAGTCAAAATGGGAGAAATATATAGGGCAAGACATGGGAAAATGGCAGAGAGTTTCCTCTTCCTCTCCAGGCAGGTTGATTCTCTTTGCTTCTCCAAGTGTTCACTAACCCCGGAGCTCTCTGAACCCCATTCTTCTGGGTTTTTACACAGGCTTCATTTTATAGGCATGATTGGGGTTTTTATCAAGAAAGGATGCTGTATTTTGTCACATGCTTTTTCTACATCTATTGACAGGATCATATGGTTCTTATCCTTTCTTTTATTAATGTGATGTATCACATTGATTGATTTGCGAATATTGAACCAGCCCTGCAGACAGGAATGAATCCCACTTGATCATGGTGAATAATTCTTTTTGTATGATGTTGAATTCGATTTGCTAGTATCTTGTTGAGAATTTTTTCATCCATATTCATCAGGGATATTGGCCTGTAATTCTCCTTTTTTGTGGGGTCTCTGTCTGGTTTGGGAATCAAGGTAATGCTGTCCTCATAGAATGAGTCTGGAAGCTTTCCATCCATTTCTATTTTTTGGGACAGCTTGAGAAAGATAGTTATTAACTCTACTTTAAATGTCTGGCAGAATTCCCCTGGGAAATCATCGGGCCCAAGACCCTTATTTGTTGGGAGATTTTTGACAACTGATTCAATGTCTTCACTAGTTATTGATCTGTTCAAATTTTTTATTTCTTCCCATTTGAGTTTTGGTAGTGTATGGGTGTCTAGCAATTTGTCTATTTCTTCTAGGTTGTCCAGTTTGTTGGCATATAATTTGTCATAGTATTCTCTAATAATTATTTGTATTTCTGAAGAGTTGGTTGTGATGAATCCAATTTCATTAATCATTTTATCTATTTGAGTCCTCTCTCTTTTCTTTTTGAGAAGTCTGGCTAGGGGTTTGTCAATTTTGTTTATTTTTTCAAAAAACAGCTTTTAGTTTCATTGATATGTTCTACTGTTTTTTTATCCTTTATTGTTTGTTTCTTCTCTAATCTTCATTATTTCTCTTTTCCTGCTGGCTTTGAGGTTTCTTTGCTGTTCTGCTTCTAGTTCCTTTAGGTGTGCTGTTAGATTTTGAATCTGGGGATTTTCTTGTTTCTTGAGATAGACCTGGATTGCAATGTATTTTCCTCTTAGGACTGCCTTTGCTGCATCCCAAAGGGTTTGGACTGTTGAGCTTTCATTTTCATTTGTTTCCATATATATACTTTTTTTAAATTTCTTCTTTAATTGCCTGTTTGACCCATTCATTCTTTAGTAGGATGTTCTTTAACTTTTCCAAACTTTTTCCTGTGGTTAGTTTCAAGTTTCATAGCATTGTGATCTGAAACTGTGCAAGGTATGATCTTATTTCTTTTATATTTATTGAGGGCTGTTTTGTGACCCAGTATATGATCCATCTTGGAGAACATTACATGTGCACTCGAGGAGAATGTGTATTCTGCTGCTTTTGGGTGAAAAGTTCTGAATATATCCCTCAAGTCCATCTGGTCCAGTGTATCATTCAGGGCCATTGTTTCTTTATTGATTTTCTGCCTAGATGATCTTTCCATTGTTGTAAGTGAAGTATTAAAGTCCTCTGAAATTACTGCATTTTTATCAATAAGATTGCTTATGTTTGTGATTAACTGTTTTTATATATTGGGGTGTCTCCAAATTGGGTACATAAACATTTATAATTGTTAGCTCTTCTTGATGGTAGACCCCATAATTATGATGTAATGCCCTGTTTCATCTCTTGATACAGCCTTTAGTTTAAAATCTAGTTTGTCTAATCTATATATGGCTACTTCAGCTTTCTTTTGACTTCCAGTAGCATGATAGATAGTTCTCCATCTCCTCACTTTTGATCTGAAGATGTCCTCAGGTCTAAAATGGGTCTCCTCTAGGCAGCAAATACATGGGTCTTGTTTTTTTTTTATTCATTCTTATACCCTATGTCTTTTGATTTCAGCATTTAGTCTGTTTAAATTCAGCATTATCATTGAAAGATATAGATTTAGTGTCTTGTTATCTACAGGATTCATGCTTGTGGTGATGTCTCTGGTCCTTTCTAGTCTTTGCAACATGCCACTTCACAGATTCCCCCTTAGGATTTCCTAGTGTTATGAACTCCCTCAGTTTTTGTTTGTCTGGGAAAACCTTTATCTCTCCTTTTTTATTCTGAATGACAACCTTGTTGGAAAAAGATTCTTGGCAGCATATTTTTCTTTCCTGTTCAGCATATTGAATATTTCCTGCCACCCCCTTCTGGCCTGCCAAGTTTCAGTGGATAGGTCTGCTACTACCCTTATGTGTCTACCATTGTAGGTTAAGGCTCATTTGTCCCTCGCTGCTTTCAGAATTCTTTCTTTATCTTTGTATTTTGCCAGTTTCACTATGTTATGTTGTGCAGAATGATTCCCATTATGTCTGAAGGGAGTTCTCTTGTGCCTTCTGGATTTCAATGTCTGTTTCCTTCTCCAGATCAGAGAAGTTCTCAGCTATGATTTGTTCAAGTATACCTTCCTCCCCTTTCTCTCTTTTCTTCTTCCTCTGGAACTCCTATGATATGGATATTATCACAATTCATTGACTCACTTAGCTCTCTAATTCTCTCCTCATGGTCTAGAATTTTTTTATCTCTATTTTTCTCAGCTTCATCTTTTTCCATAATTTTATCTTGTATTTCACTTATTCTCCCTTCTGCCTCTTCGATCCTTGCTGTCACCACCTCTAGTTTTTTTTGCACCTCATTTACAACATTTTTACTTCATCCTGACTATCTTTTAGTTCCTTGATCTCTGCAGCAGTAGATTCTTCACTGTCTTCTATTATTTTTTTAAAGCCCAACGATTCATCTTATGACTGTTATTCTAAATTCTTGATCAGATATATTTGTCTATTTCTGTTTTGATCAATTCTTTAGCTGTATTTCTTCCTGGAATTTCTTTTGAAGAGAATTCTTTTGTTTCATCATTTTGGCTATTTTTCTGTCCCTTATGTTATGTTTTAAAACCTTGCTATGTGTCCTGCACCTGCTAGCACTGTTATATTAAAGAAGGGTCATATACTGTTCAGGGCCTGGCACTTTAGGAGGTGTTTTATGGAGTGTGTTACATGCTCTCTGTTGTTGTGACTCTGGTTGCTTTATCTCTGTACTCATGATGATGTTTTGGACCCTCCACCAGGTGTGTTTGGGTTTGTTCATTGAAGTAACCCTGGAAAATTTTTTTAAAAAAGGGGACGGTGGTGGTAGTGGTGGAAGAGGTCTTAACCCATACAAAGAGAGAAATGACAGGGGTGGGGGGAAAGCAAAGCAAAGCAAAGCAAAGAAAGTTGACCAGGCAAAGGAACTATACAGCTTAGTCCAGAGAGAGAGAGGAAAATAAAGAATGAGATATAGAACAAGTGCAAAGAGAATGGATTAAATATGTCTGCTTAAACAAACCAACAACCAGAATAACCAGACTAGACAAGGGAAGAAATAAGAAGGAGGAAAGGAAAGGGGGATGGTGGAATATATATACATATAGGCATATATGTATATACATATATACAAATATATACATATATATTTGATAAGAATTGTCCAAGAATTAATTCTGAAAATGCAAAACCACTGGGTGCCTTGGAACTGGTGGGAGTGCTGCTCTGGAAGAGAGGCTGTCTGGTTCCTCAGCGTCAATTCTGCTCCAGCGGATAGGCAGTTACCAGAGGCAGAGGAGCATGGTTGGTTTCCTGCCTCCGCATGGAGATGTCCTTCCCTGAAGCTCCACCCACCTTGTTGGTGACGGGCAGAAAAATGGCGGACACCCTAGTCTCTCCTCCCTGGACCAGGTATCCCAAACCACTCTATTCAGGCTGTCCTCACAGTGCTGAGCAGGCATGAGCCAGCTAGTTTTGTTTGTTTGTCTGTTTCATCCACTCCACAGTCTCCCACACCTCCCTGGGGCTGGTCTGGGATTCAAACCAGATTCAAACTCCACCTGCCCTGGTTCCTGGGACGTGCCACTCCAACTCACCGATGAATGGCTTCTTCACAGTGTCCCACGGGCGTAAACAAGGTAGTTTGTCCCTCTCCACCTACTCCCACACTGCACTGATGCTCAGCTGGGATTCAAACCTGGATGTTTTAAAGGGTCCCACTCTGCATGCCCCAGTTCCAGGGAAGTGCCATTCCTCCCCACAGATAAGTGGCCTCTGACTGGTGGGCGCAGACAGGGTCCCTTGTCCTTTGAAGGACTATATACCTTCCTCCCCACAGCACTCCAGGGAGGGGATTGCTTTCTCCCATTGTGCACCGTGCCTCTGAACTAGTTACTGGGCCAGAGCTGGCTCCCCTCCTCCCCTGGTGTGTGAACAAGGCAGCCGCCCCAAGTCTGGAGAAAGCCCCACAGTTAGAAATTGTATCTGTTTCTGCTTTTTTTTTCTGATCCCAGATCTGTGGTTTTTCTCTTCTTTAAATACAGTCCTACACTTCCACACCCTCTCTTTCTCTTCCTTTTGTCTCTCCACAGAAGGGGATCCCTCCCCTCCATGCCTTCACTGCCTGTTTTCTCTCTCCTAGTTCACAATCACACACCTATGACCTGCCAGGTTGTCCCATGTGCCCATGGAGACATCTCTGTTACTCTGCCGCCTGGACTCTTGGAATTCAAAGTCCCATGGCTCAACACTGCTGTGTTTGAGGGATGAGGGAACTTCAGGTCTGCCTACTTCTCCACCATGTGGGATCTGTCCCCTTTATAGGTATGACTGATCAAATCAACCTGCAGCACCTCTCTCCTCCTGAGAGGTGTGGGCATGGGATCCAAAAGCCACTTCATTTACATAAGAAAAGGCACCTTATCACTCTCTCACTTAGGAAATTTAAAGTGTTTTAGAAGCTGGGGGAAGACCAAATATATTTGAGAAATACATTTTGGTCATTCGAATCATCAAAATATGCATTTCTTAGGAATCACAAATGCCAAATAAGGTGTATTGCTTTGTGTAGTAGCTAATGTCTAGACAACAAAATATAGGGAGATAACACAGATTTAGGAATTAGTTAGACCTGAATTAGCAGCTCATATCCACCCCATACTAGCTACATTGCCTTGACACTGTTAACTTCAAATTGTTTTTCATTTGTAAAATGGAGATAACATCTTATATCCCAGAATCCTTAAGATTAATAACAACATGTCAAATGTTTAGCACTGTACTTGCCACATAGTGCTTATTATGTGTAAAAATTGTGTTCCAGCATACTATTCATGTTTATGACTCTGAATAACCATTCATACTTATTTTGCTGCAATGCCTTGTTTGTTTCTTAAAACCTTCAAAGTATTGCTTTTATATGCAAGGACATGAAAATTTGCATTAAAATGAGAGTGAAGCATAAGTTTTTCTCTGAAAGATGAAGATCATAGGTTTTTCTTTTAGCACAGATTCAGGGGACACAGCTCTAAGCCAGAAAGGATTCCACTGGTTTCCTCTCCACTTTGAGGTTCAAGGAAAGCAGGCAGACGTATGTGCGCCACAGGGTTGGCTTGGCAGGCAAGCCTTTTGCTATTTCTGAAGCATATACGTTGCTTTCCATTTCTAACATACCAGAGGCTTTTCTCATTGCCAAAATTTCTCCTTTGTGAAACTCTGTAGGAACCTGATGTAGTCTATGCTCAAAAGATATCCAAGGCAAGGCTATGAAGCTTCCATTGACTTCACATCTCCACTGGAAGGGGGAAAAAAAGAAGTTATAGGATGTCAGGCCAGTCTTAAAAAGAGATGCTTATACTATTACAAAGGGTAAAATTTCAACTTTTAAAATTCCCCCTGAGTATGGTAGGTCTGTGAGAGAACAGAAGATGCCATTGACAAAAGGCTAGTGGTCCTTTCTTGTTTTTCTTATCCCTTTACACTTTTCCTGACACGTAACATCATGCTGTTGTGAGAACTTCTGGCTGTGTGTGGATTTCACTTAGTGGTTTCCCATCAACCATCTCATTGCCAAGAAATAAGAAGAGCTGATGGGCTTCCACTCTTTCATTAGAAATAATAACAAAGAAACAGAAACACATTCATTTTTTGCTATCCTACTTACAAAAGCCTTGAAAGGAACATAAACTCGAGGAAATTATTAGAGGTTTCTTGCGAAGAAATTTTAGAAATCATGAGGCTGCTCTTATGAAAGTGATGGGGTCCCGGAGTGGTGGGGGTACAGAACCGATGGCCACATAAGAATTCTTGAGATGTCTTTGGTGCAAAAAGGTGATTTTATTGAAGCATGGGGACAGGACCTATGGGGAGAAAGGTCTGCACTGGGGTTCTGAAGAGTGACTGGTTAGACTGGTTATATACTATAGAGTTGCGGGGGTAAAGGCAAAAGGGAGGCCTCCAGAAGGACTATGATATGCTAAAGAGGAGGCCTACCTGAGTCTTTGCTATTGTCAAACTAAGGTTGTTTTTCCTCTAGTAAGGCATTAACATTAGGACAGTAGGGGGTTCCTGGAGAAATGTTCTACTCTGTATTTGCCTCAAGTATTTGTCAATGGTCTGCAGATTATAAAGAAATTTAATTTTCCCTGCCATTTAGTTCTTGTTCCCCACACCACTATGGAGGGGAGGGTGATGTTGGGGCTTCAGGAAACTGATTGTATAGTTTTCTGGAGAATAAATAGACTGTTGATAAGATTGTCTTTTTCTAGTAATTTACTAAGACATTTGTAAACTGATGAAGACTTGTGCTCTGCATGACTAAGATCTCTATCAGTTAGCCATTGTTTTGTTTTGTTTTGTTTTGTTTTGTTTTGTTTTGTTTTTTTCTTCTCTTAGCTTTAGGGCAGTTAGGAGTCCCTGAGGAAGATCACACATATCCTCCACTTCGTGGAGGGAGGGTCATTTGCAGGGGGGTCAGACGCCTGCCTTATCCTCCCTCATCAAAAGCATTATGTAAAAGTTTAGCAGTCATTCACTCTGGCCTGCTGCTTCAATTAACAGCACACTATGTAAATGTATTTTGTGTTAGTTAAGGTACAGGAAAAGCTGCTACAATAAAAAATGGCACCAAAATGTTGAGCTTTAAAAGCTTTAAAACTCCAAAGAAATTGGAGTTTATTTTTCTCTCCTTAAAGAATCAATCTGTGGATGAGTAGGCTACAATGGACAAGGGGTTTGGATATTTGAAGTCATTCAGGGACTGAGAGTCCTTCTATTTTCCTCCTCTGCCATTGCTCAAGATGTTAGATGTGTCTGTGGAGTTAAAGCCAGCAGCCTCCTGAATTGGCTCCCATTCAGGGACTAGGGAGGAAATATTGCATTACTAAAAAAAAAAAAAAAAAAAAAAAAAAAGAGGGACACCTGGGTGGCTCAGTAGGATTGTTGATTTCAGCTCTGGTCATGATTTCACTGTTTGTGAGTTCGAGTCCTGCATTCTGTCTCTTCTCTCTCTGCCCCTCCCCACTTGCTCTCTATCTCTGTCTCAAAATATAAATAAATAAAAGGAAGACAATAGATATTGGGGATATTTGGCAATATTCACTGTAATTATGGTCTGAACATTTCCCCTAGGAAATTTAATTGCAGGAATATTCCCATAGGAATATTTCCCTAGGAGTAGTTAGTTGTGGAATAACAGGTTGCAATAGTCTGGAATGTTTAAAGAGACAAACTTTTAAATTAGTAGGCTGACAGATTATTTGGGCTTGATAGGCTTCTTCCCAAGTTTCCTCCTAAACACACAGAAAGGAAAAGGTTTAGTGTAATTAAAGAAAAAGGACATATGAAGGACATATGTAAAATTTTATTCCGAATTTAAACAAATGGTATTGTTGATAGAGATGAATTTAAAAGTATATTCTTGAACCACATATCACATGCAACTACAGTCTTAAGAAGCAGAACAGACATCCAAAACTAAAACAGGAAAAACTTCTGATGCCAATAGTATACCACATTCGACTGCAATTGTAACAAGCCAGAATAGTTGCAAAGAACAGAAGAAAGTAGGAAAAGACTATGACGATACATCTGACTTTACCAAACTGTGAGAACTAGAAGCTAAAATTTAGAAGACAGAAAAAAAAAAAAAAAAAAAACAGGCAATTTCCCTCAAATGCACAGAAGTTCCCATGTATCCCATCAGTGCTAAAAGTTCTGTCTCCAACCTTTGTCAACAGCTCTTTTCTCACTGGCACTGGGAGGCTGCCAGCGTGCATCACTGCAGGAAGTAGGCATATGCAGTGCTGCCTTGCTCCCTGAAATGCTTACATATTGTAGGGAAAATACCATGAAAAGTGCTGAGATGAAGCCTAGCATGCTGAGATTCTGGCACTCATGAACTGTAGTGTTGAAATGACAACTTCAGACTGCGTCCGACTCCCTCCCTCAATCACTCATCTCAGGAGAAAATGAGACCTACCTGCAGGCCAGTGAAATGCTTCAAATGACTCTGAACACAATTACAAATTTTGACCTGCAAATAGGGACTTTATACATCAACTTGACCATCTTATTGAAATGAGAGGAGTAAGTTGCTACCATGTGGATAGTGGTAACTATGCACTGGGAATGACATCAGGACTGATTCCCTGAACTCAGACCTATGAGCAGAAACTAGAGAAAAGGAGTCAATGCCTTGATGATTTTGAGGAGGCTCATATTTTTTTTTTTAAATTCTCTCTCTACATGACTAGGGAACTATAAAAAAGAATTCTTGAAATAAAAGCAGAGATGTTTTTGGGAGCTGGAAATTGGGAGGAGAGGAAAAAAAAGGAAGAAAAATAGAGAAGAAAGCTGAAACACAAAATAAACATTAAAAATGTCTTTGGAGATAATAAATTTTTAGGTAAATAAAATGATTGAAGAACACATTTAATAATTTCACTCACAATGAACAAGAAAGTTAAAAATAAGGAGAAAATAACAGGTGAATGATAAAAAGTGATAGGCATTCTAACAAGATGATAGAAATCCTAAGAATTATATGTTTTCAGTGTAAGAACCTGTGAGTAATGGAAACAAAGCTGATAATCACAAATAATAACTACTACCATGTATGAATCATTTATGATTTGCACCTACCATTATCTCATTTAATCCCCAGGAAACGTCTATAACATACAATCTTACATCTATTTAACAATGATGAGAGGAAGCTTGCAGAGAATTTTAAATAACTTGCCACAGAATTAGTAACAAGCAGGTTCTGTAGATCCAGCTGGTCCATTTCTAGAGGTGATGTAGTTTATAGCCACCATCAAGGAGCTGAAGAAAAAATATGAGTTTAAAGTTTGAAAGGGTTTGGCATTTTACAGGAGAAAAAATTATGAAAGCATTTCCCTCTCTAGATATATCCTGAGGAGGAAAAATGTTTGACTTTCAACAAGTTAAAACAAACAACAGAAACAAACCCAGAATAATCTATAAAGAAAAAGTGTTTTTCCTACAAAAATAATAATAAGTAATCAGATAAATAAAAAGAGAAACTGGATTTAGAATTCTATTTCTTGACACAGAGCAGAAGAAAACACTGGACTTTTGAGAGAGAAAGTTTAGGATCTAAGAGATCCATAACTGATAAATTGTCTTTCACGTGTAAACACCTCAGAGAAAAATGCTCAGTTTTGCAAGAACTTTGGCAATACCCTGGCCTATGTAAGACTACTCAAATAACTAATCTCATCAAACAAATGTCAATCAAAATAAGGCATCAGCATGGAAAAGCTGTTATGATAGATTAGCATTAAGGATTTTTTAAAAGTAATGGCTACACCCAATGTGGGGCTCAAACTTACAACCCCAAGATGAAGAGTTGCATTCTCTGTAAACTGAGCCAGCCAGGCATCCTTAATAGAGCAAGCTTAAAAAACAGTAGATTCAGAACATGAATTAATTTGAATTATCTCTCCTACTTTAAAAAGCAGAGACATGCAGTCAAGCTGCTTCGGCGTTTAGGCCTGTTTCTGGTTTTCCCAATTAATATTTTCATGGTTTTCTCTTGTTCTATGATAGTTCAGCAACAGTCTCAACGTAAGAGTTCAATAAATATGTTTGATAGGTTATTATCAGTGCACTGCATTTCTGAGTATGAATCTCTTAAATACCAATGTGAATTCCCCCTGCCCTTTGAATGTTTGTAAGGAAAACTCTGGAATTCTCCTATGTATGCCTCATTTAGTAACTATGGTTTCAAATCATCAGGATGTGTCGATTCAGAAGGGGACTTTTCAGCACTGTTTGATTGATATCTATCAGGGCCCTTGAAATCAGTGGCTGAGACTTCTGAAAAAACACCTTGCTTCAAATAATTATCTTTGACTGGGATTTTGTATTCTCCATTAGTCCTTCCTGATCATGTTCACCACACCTGCCATGAGATGTATGTTATAGTTTGGTGAGGCACGAGGTGTGACAATTACTGGGAGGAAACTGAAATGGAGGAGGATTGAGCAACGTATGTATAGTATAAGGTAAACGTGTGTGTGTGTGTGTGTGTGTGTGTCTAAAATCATGCTCCTTGGTATTGAGCATGAGAATTGTACTGGTCCTATGCCACTGACGGACACTCTGAGAACAATAAAGTTCTTAAGATTCTGTAGCCATATTGATCTCTGTGTTTCTATCATTTACTAAAATGCAGAAGACATCATGACTCTTAGTGTAGACGTGAATGAATGCTTGGCATTGGGTACAGGTGAGAAGAGATCACAACAGACAAACAGTACAAGAAGATTGACAATGAGCACTGAAATTAAATGTACAAATAACTATAATTATTTGTACATGCTATATATGGATTATTAACTGAATGGAAAATTATCTTAAAGACTTCATGTAGTAAATGAAATATTGGAGTACAAATTAATATTTTTTCCTCCAGGCCTATAATTGAATATATGTTAACTTAGAAATAAGGAAAGTACTAGCAAAAGAAAGTAGGCCCACTACATTACCTTGAAAGTGATAACTTTACATTGTCTTTTTTCATTAGAGGTCTATAGATATGTTTGTATTTTGTATATTGAAAGGCAGCTATAGTTTTGAAAATGACATTTATGATGTTCACACTACCTAGATACAGCAAAGAACCATCTTTTCCCACATGACTTAGATGACACTCCTGTGTAGCCCCTTGTTTACGACAAGGCAGGGCACAGATGCTTCAAATTCCAATTCTCTGTCTCACAAATGATTAGCTGAACTATTTGTCCCTCTGAAACTAGCCAGATACAGAGATAAATATTTCCTGGTTGACTGAGACTGCCTAAGTATAAAGCAATCCCAGCTGTAAAAGCACCCAACAAATGATTTTCTACACCTCCCTATAAATGTCTAAGGCAAAACCATCCTCTGAGACACTCTAATCTTCAGACCTGAGGTTCTATTCTTATTGTAAGGAGCCCAAATGAAATTAATTTCCCTAGCTGTTTGTTTTTGTTTCTGACAGTTCCGTGTCACAATGTGCCTGGGACTGGAAGTCCCATCGACTTATGTATCCCTATCTTTCCTATTCAGGTACAAAGGCCTCTGGAGCCCCTTGTGATCGACATATTGGGCATCCCGCAGTGAGTTCACTTCCTGACCCTTGTGTTCCAGACACTTGCCCATGGCAACATGGTAAGGATTTAATTTTAATTCTTTTTTTTTTTTCAGTGCTCTTTTGGTTTTATTTTTGTTGCCATTTTTTTTAACCTTGTAACTGAGGGAAACTCCAATTCACTTTTCAACCCCCTTCAGAATCCCTGCGCATTAAATATTTCACCACTACAGCAACATCTGACCTCATTACCTCCATTTGGCAGAATTTTACTCAGGATTTTGTCTCACAACACCAGTGGGCTCCTCCTTCACCTTCAGCAAACTCATACCTTCTCTTTCCTAAAAACTCCTTACACATACTATCTCCAGCCCTTTTCTCACTAAGTATTCCTACTCATTCTCCTTTCTCTTGTTTGCTTTCACCTGTATTCCTCCTCATTACTCTTCCATGGCTCCACTAAATCCCTCTGCTTTCCAATGTTCCATCCTAACTTGCCTTACGGCTTTTCCCCACTTGTGATGAAAGATTAATGACCTGAGCACCCATCTGAACACCTTATGCCTTGGACTCACTTAGATTTGCATAATATTGTCAAAGACTTCCCAGAACCCTGTAAGAATGGAAAAGAATTTTGTAATCAATCCAGGCGGGTCCACAGGACATATTTTCCCAGGCTCCATGATTTATATCCACTTGTGCAGCTGCTAGTGGGCTCAGGAGATAGACCATCAAAGAAATTAGAGCACGCCTAAAGCTTATATACAGGCTACAACTGCAGGGGAGAATGAAAATTTATTGGATGCAAGATTACAGACAATAAAGAGATGAGTCCAACTCTAGTTATAGATTAGAATGCATTTGAAAGAACTACTGTGGGGTTTGCTCCCCATAACTGAATCACTTCTACCATTGACATTAGTTTTATTAAGAGCTTACAACAAAAATTAGATATATTATCCCCCCCCCCAAAAAAAGGTAAATTGATGGAATATTCCTATCTCTGAAATACATACACTACCTCAACACTGTGGACACTCCATTTCAGAAAAAGCTGAACAACACAATGCAAATTTGTGCCTTTATTTTCAATTTAAATGTTTAGAAGGAAACAAACCAGAGAAATCTCCCTACAAAATCACTTGCAGATGTTGTGAAAAAAGGGGAGAGGGAATGTAATAGGACCTGGTCTTAAAATGCAAAAGGGAACAGGAATCCAAAAATCTACCTCCCCAATGATCTTTCTTTGGGCAACCATCGCCCTTGTTCCAGCTAATCCTCAAGAGGCAAGGAGAAAGAATCATCCCTATAAATGATTCCCCTCCATGATATCCCTCCATATTCCTAGTGGACACAAGAACAGCACATTACTCTTGTTCTCCCACAAGTGTCTCTTGGAATAGGCGAACCATATCTGTGGTGGGACTTGATAGTCAATCTACCTTGTGACTTGACTTTATCTAAACATGCTTATATCTCATTAGGACTTCTCACTATCTTGGATAGTTTTGTGCTTAACCCTACTGTCCCAGTAACCTGGGAAAGTATGCACTTTCCGAATGGAATATCTGTATTCTTCACTCTTCTCAGTATCTCTAACTCCACATCTACACACGTTTACCCTTTAATGTCTTTGACCACAAGACAATTGCTCATGGCAACCCTATAGAGCAAACAAATGGGGTTAATGACAGCTGAAGGGGTATCTATTGAAAATAAACTGGAGTTAATAACCTATTGCAGGCTTTATCTAAGGAATTAGCAATTATTCCCACAGCTAAAGGGAACTCTGACAAAGGTACTAAGATAATCACTTCCCAAGAACATTCATCTTCAGTCACCAGCATGCATTCCTTTACTTAACCTTCTTTACAGTCAGAACCTCTGCTTAAGGAATTTAAGACAATTAATGAAATTTAAAGTAACAGCTGTTACCATCTGAAGCTGAAAAACATAATCAGAAGTAAACTGGACAGTTTTTTTGTTTGTCTTTTCTATTCAGATACTCTTTGGATATTCAGATGGCCCCTGATCTCTCCTTGGATCCTCACCTAAAATATAGTCCACAACTACATAATATTACATATAATAACAGAAATCCTTAAAGCTCCCTTTCACAAATATTGGTGGAGCTTCAGCTCTCATTTTAATGTCATAATCTCAATTGTCCCATCTGTCAGAAACATAACCGTGCTAAAAATATAAAGGTAGCTAAATACAAGAGACAGCTTCTATATGAATTTAAATTTCAAATTGAAACTATAAGCTGTATATTTGTGCTGTCTGTATATTTATGTGTGTGTATGTATGTATATATATATATGTAATATACGTGTAATATTATCCTCCTTCCAATGATAATATCAAATTAAATGATAAAATCCCTTAATGGATTTCTATTCTGATTAGCTTAAAAATAAAATAAACACTTAAATTTTTCAGAAATTAAGGAAATTTAACTAATATCTTTAAGGTACAAAGAAAGTATTCTTAGAGAAACAAACAAAATGTTTTAAGAATTCCAGTTCACATAATTTTAGGTATGTCTCTGTCCGACAAGATTCATTTAATATTGTTTTAATGAAAACAGTCATGTTTTCTGAGTTACCAGTGTTAAATACAAGTATAAATTTTTATTGTACTTGGACATGTTCTTCAAACAAAAACAAAGGCATTTGTACAGGTTTACTAATAACATAAGCTAGGATTACTCATACTAAATGTTTAAGATGATGCAAAATATAAATTTGTGTTAAATCAAACTGAATCATTCATCTGACAAACTTTAATTCAGCAGTAATTAAGTTTTGTAGTATGTCACCTTGAAGATAGTTCCCAAGATCTGTGGGTAACTTAAAATCTTAGAGTTATGCTACATTAAATTAATTAATGAATACTCATTAGATACCTAGATTGTTTCCAATAGGATAAAATACTGAAGCATAATTTTAGTTTATACATTTTCCCCCTTATTTTTATGGTACAAAAATGCTGTGTATATTGGATCTGAAGCAAGTGTATCGCTGTAAAAAATTGTGTGATGCATATTCATGATCTCTGCTAGTCTGCTACAAAATTCTTGTGTGTCCCAAAAGTTTATAATTATCCCCCTCATAATTTTGTCAGGAAAATAGAAATTACTTGTGATAATCATAAATGACAGAGTCTACTAGAAGCAATGGTGGTAGAGAGGAACAATTTTGTATGCAAGCTATACAGGATGTCTTTTTGTCAGGGAAAAAGACAATAGTTTTGTTTTAAAGTAAAATGTCTGTTTTTTTTTTTTCCCAGAATTAGAAAAAGGTAAATGTGTGACAAGAATATATAAAAGAACATATAAAGTTTTAGCTGGTTCATGGAAAGGGAATTTCATTTGTCATAGTCAAGGCTAGCTGAAATTTGGTAGATTTATTAAGATGGTCTAAAAAAGAGCTTTAGTTTAAAAATTATACTGATGCAAAAATTAAGATTTGGTTTTCTCCCTGTAAAAATAGCAAAATTTTCTTGGATTATTGGCATTTTCTTAATGAGAGGTTTAAAAAGGTTTCTCTTTACTTTTTGAAAAACTGGCCCAAAAGGCAATGATACTGTGATGCCAGAATAATTAACTGTGCTTTAATATTGACTTTATCAAGTCCTTGATTATTTAATAGAACAAAGGCTTCTCACTTTTGAAAAATATGCTTCTGTATAATCATGTTTCTATATCTATTTTTTTTAAATATTTTATCCTCACATTAAATAGCCAGCTGAGTATGGTTACTCACTAACCCAGGATCCTATTTAATCAAGTGTTCAAACTTCCTAACAACCTTTGACAGTTTGCCATCTCAAAGTTCATATTTTGAACCTAAAACTGTCTTTGAGATCTCCCAGGGCCTTCAATCTCTTACTATGTAAAAAAAAAAAAAAAAAAAAAAAAAAAAAAAAAGGAAAGAAAGAAATCCTACAAATAATTTTATTTTCTATGTTCTGAGTTCCATAGAAAATATTTTCAAATCAGAAGAGATTCTTAGCCTTCCCTATGTTAAATCTGTATGGATAAAATTGTATTAATATAAAAATTCCAGAAATTGTATGTTGTATAAGATGTTCCTAGGGAATCATCAATGTCCTTGCTGTCCACGATGTTTCCATTTATAAGAGCCCTGATGCTGTTTTGCCTGATTTTTTATAAAAATATAGCATTTTTAGAAATGGATTCAGTTATTCTTTAGAATACTAAGTAGGTTGCAATTTTATTTCTTTAATTTGACTCCAGTATATTCCAGGCCAATGAATTTCACTTAGGGATTCACATCACTTATCTATGAACTTTTATTGATTTACAAGTATTTAGGATCCTCCTCTGACTTACTAAATCTCTTGACTTGATAATCTTGATCTATTCTAAGTATAAATGTTTGCAATATTCATGGCATATTATGACTCAAGACTGTTAGATGTTATATCTGAAGATTGTTTTCTCTGTAAAGATTATGTTTATCCATTTCCATAATATAGATGTAATCATTGTTCTTTGAAAATAGGCTTCATTATTATGTCTATAGTTATTTTGTCTTACTTCTTTGCATTATTTTCTTTTGCATGCTACAGAAAAGACCAAATTTCCTGCCAGCTGAATAATTTGTGTAAAGAACTTGCATCAGATCTTTCGCTTTTCAAAATTATTAGTAATAAGTTGACTGGAGCCATTTTAAGTCTTTTGTCAACTACAAATAGACGCTTGTTTATTCTGATGCTTCCCTGAAAGTGTTTACTAATCTGTCAAACAGACTCAAGGCAGCAGGTCTATGCCAGGTACTCTTGGCCTCTCTTGTTTATTGCCATCACCTTAAATAAAGTCATTCTTGTTTGTTTAAATGTGGTGCAATTTTTGCTTCAACAGGAGTTAAGATTTATTATGAAGGCAAAGCTTACAAAGTCCTGTTGGGAAACTATCATGGTTCCTAAGTACAAGAGTTCTAACTTAATAGGTGAGTAAGGAAGGTTTTTCTTGGCAGGCTCAGGAAATTTAGGATGTTTGAGGGCCTCAAAATCAGAAATGTACTCGATCTCTAAGTACTTCAAGTGAAATATAGATAGTTTTAGGGTCAGCGCCCTCAAGTCCAATCTGAGATTTCCTATGAAAACTTGTAGCAAAGCAAACTTTAAAAGGCCTATGTGGTAAATCATCATGCTTGTTTCACCTGTATAAATAATCAGGCCAAACCTAATGAGATTAGCTTTATTTTATGGTCAAGAAAAATATTTCTTTGAGACTCTCTTTGATGAAAATGAGGGGAGACTGTATATTGAAAAAAATATTAAAAACTGTGACACATCCTTTTAGTTAATCGGATTCTGACACTGTTCATATTCTTTGTGCTATTTCATACTTCTCTATAAATTTCAGGTAACTGATGGATATGCAAATGGGCTTCCTCTCCGACTGTGGACACTCAGTTGTTGTTTCTTTTTAATTCATCTATTTATTTATTCATTGTAAGAACACATACGTTCTACTTTCAGCAAACTTCAATCAAACAAATCATACAATATTATCAACTATAGACACCATATTATACATTCAATACTCAGAAGTTATTCATTTTATCGCTGAAAGGTTGTACCCTTTTACTAGCCTCTGCCTGTTTCCCCAACCCCACAGTTCCTAGAAACCACTATTGTACTTTCTCTATAAGATCAACGTTTTTTTTTTTTCTTTTTAGATTACACATATAAATGATATCATGAAGTATTTATCTTTCTTTGTCTGGCTTATTTTACTTAGAATAATGCCCTCCAGATTAATCTGTATTGCACATGATAGGATTTCCTTCTTTTTAAAGTCCTGGACATAAATTGTTTCCAAAGATTGACTATTGTGAATAATTCTACAAAGAACATGAGAGTGCAGATATCCCTTCAAGATCCTGATTTCAATTCCTTTGGGTTTAGACCCAGACGTGGAATTCCTAGATCATATGGAAGTTGTATTTTCAAAAAATGTTTATTTATTTATTTTAGTTTCGAGAAGAATGCTGGTGCAATTTTGATTGGGATTGCATTGAATGTGTAGATAGCTTTGGGTAGTATTGACATTTTGACAATATTTATTCTTCCAATCCATGAGCAGGGAATGTCTTTCCATTTCTTTATATCTTCTTCAATTACCTTCATAAGCTTTCTATAGTTTTCAGCATACAGATCTTTTACATCTTTGGTTAGATTTATTCCTAGGTATTTTATGCTTCTTGGTGCAATTGTGAATGGGATCAGTTTCTTCATTTGTCTTTCTGTTGCTTCATTGTTAGTGTATAAGAATGCAACTGATTTCTGCACATTGATTTTGTATCCTGCAACTTTGCTGAATTCATGTATCAGTTCTAGCAGACTTTTGGTGGAGTCTATCGGATTTTCCATGTATAATATCATGTCATCTGCAAAAAGCGAAAGCTTGACTTCATCTTTGCCAATTTTGATGCCTTTGATTTCCTTTTGTTGTCTGATTGCTGATGCTAGAACTTCCAGCACTATGTTAAACAAGAGCGGTGACAGTGGGCATCCCTGTCGTGTTCCTGATCTCAGGGAAAAAGCTCTCATTTTTTCCCCGTTGAGGATGATGTTAGCTGTGGGCTTTTCATAAATGGCCTTTATGATCTTTAAGTATGTTCCTTCTATCCCGACTTTCTCAAGGGTTTTTATTAAGAAAGGGTGCTGGATTTTGTCAAAGGCCTTTTCTGCATCGATTGACAGTATTTATTTATTTTAAGAAAGAGAGAGCATGAGCAGGGGTGAGGCAGAGTGAGAGAGAGAGAATCGTAAGCAGGTTCCACACCCAGTGCAGAGCCCAACACAGGGCTTGATCTCATGACCCTGAGATCATGCCCTGAGCCTAATCAAGAGTCCCATGCTTAACTGACCCGAGCCATCCAGGTGCACCGGTTCTGTTTTTAATTTATTGAGAAATCTACATATCGTTTTCCATAGCGATTATACCACTTTACATTCCCACTAACTGTGTACAAGTATTCCCTTCATTCCACATTCTTACAAGCATGTGTTCTCTCTTGCATTTTTGATAATAGATATCCTAACAGGTGAGAGGTAATATCGTATTGTAGTTTTTATTTGCATTTCCATAATGAGGACAGATGTTGAATAACTTTTCATGTACAAGTTGGCCATCTGTATGTTTTCTTTCTTTGGAAAGCTGTCTTTTCAGGTCCTTTATTCATTTTTATTGAGTTTTTTTTTTTTTTCTATTGAGTTATATGACCTTTTACATAATTTGGATATTAATCCCTTGTTGGTTACATCATTTGCAAATATTTTCTCACATTCTATATGTGGTGTTTTGATTTTGTTGATGGTTTTCTTTCCTGTGCAGAAGCTTTTTAGTTTTAGTCCCACTTGTTAATATTTGCTTTCATTGCCATTGTTTTTTGTGTCAAATCAAAGAAATCATTGCCAGGATCAATATCAATATCAAGGAGTTTACCTCCTATGCTTGCCTCTAGGAGTTTTATGGTTTCAGGTCTTACCTTTAACTTTTAAATCATTTTTAGTTGATGTTTTGTGTATGGTGTAAGACAGGGGTCTAGTTTTATTCTTTTGCAAGTGGATATCCTGTTTTCCTAACTTTCCCAGTTTTATCCATTGTATGTTCTTGACTCCTCTCTTTAAAACTAATTGATCATATATACATGGGTTTATTTCTGGGATCCCTATTGTGTTCAATTTATCTATGTGTCTTTTTATGCAAGTATCATACTGTTTAGATTACTATAGCTTTATAGAATAGTTTGAAAGCAGGAAATGTGATGCCTCCAACTTTGCTCTTCACTCTCAAGATTGCTTTAGCTATTTGGGGTGTTTTGTGATCTCACATAAATTTTAGTATTCTTTTTTTACTATTTCTATGAAAAATGCCATAGGAATTTTGTTAGAAACTCCATTGATTCTGTAGATTTTATTATGGACATTTAAACGAAATTAAATCTTCCAATCCATTAACACAGAATGTCTTTTGATTTATTTAACTCTTCTTCAATTTATTTCATTACTGTCCTATAGTTTACAGTATACAGGTCTTCACCTCCATGGTTAAATTATATCCAAAGTATTTTATTGTTTTGATGCTATTTTAAAAGGGATTGTTTCATTAATTTCTTTTTCATATATTTCATCATTAGTTTGAAGAAACACACCTTATTTTTAATATTCATTTTGTATCCTGTAACTTCACCAAATTTTTTGTTTAGATCAACTTTTTTTTTTTTTTGGTGGCATCTTTTGAGTTTTCTATATGTATGATCATATCATCTGAAAACAGAGACAACTTTACTTTTTTCTTTCTTATTTGGAAGTTTTTTAGTACTTTATCCAATTGCCCAGCCTAAGATTTCTAGTACTATTTTGAATAAAAGTGGTTATGGTGGGCATCCTTGATCACTCCTGAACATAGAGAAAAAATTTTTGACTATTTATTCTTGAGTATGATGTAAGATATGGGCTTGTCATACATGGCTTTTGTGGTGTTTGGGTCTGTTCCTTCTTTACACATTTTGTTAAGTTTTTTTTGGTTTTTGGTTTTTGGGTTGTGTTTTTTTTTTTATCATAAAGGACATTGCATTTTGTCAAACGCTTCTTCTGCATTTGTTTAGATGATGCCATGATTTTGATCCTTTATCTTGTCAATGTGGTGTATCACATTTATTGATTTGTAAATGTTGAACTATTTTTGCCTCTATGGAATGAATCCCACTTGCTTTTGATCCTTTTAATGTACTGTTGAATTTGGTTTGCTAATGGATTTGGCATCTATGCTCATTTATGTTCATGTTCATCTGTAATAATGTTTTTGTATGTCCTTATCTGGTTTGGTATCAGTAGTTCTGGCCCTTGAAAAATGTATTTAGAATTTATCTATCCTCTTGTAGTATTTTGGGAGAGTCTGGGAAGGACTGATATTAATTCTAACTTAAATGCTAGTAGAATTAAACTGTGAAGCCTTTTAGTCCTGAACTTTTGTTTATTGGGAGGAATTTACTAATTCAATCTCCTTACCAGTCACTGTCCTGTCAAATTTATCATCTACAGTGTACTACAAACCTACCTAGACATAGAGATATTTCTTGTTAACTGAGTGGCTCAGACTCCCCCTGATCACAAAACAACCTCAACTATAAATGTACCTCAACTATAATTTGCCTACTCTTCTTTACAAATGCCTAACATGAAACTACACTACTAAGATAGTCTGACCTTTAAATTTGGGATGGATGCTCTTAATGCAACAGGATGGATAAAACCAATTTCTATTTGTTTGGTTTGTGTCTTTAATGGGGTTAACTATATCATCAAAGACAAACAGTTTCAGATTCTGGGGATGTTTTAATCAAACCATAAGATATTGTCATCATGTCATTAAGCATTCACCATTTATTATATTACTTGTAGGATTTTTGTAAATGCCTTTTATCAAAATGAGGGAGCCTCATTTTGTGAGTTTTGCATAGTTTTTAACCATGAATAATGTTGAATATTGTCCATTTTTTTGCATTCATTAAAATGACCATGTTCATTTTCAAATGTTAAGCCATGCTTTCAATGAGAATAAAACATCATTGATATGAAACATAACCTCTTTTTGTATATTGCCAGATGTTTGCATTAATATTTATAAAGAATATTGGTTTTTGGTTATGTTTGCTTGTAATGCCTTTGATATGTTTTGGTACAAGTTTGATGCTGACCTCTAAAATGACTTGGGAGTATTCCCTTCTATTCAATTAAAAAAATCAGTTTAAAGCCATATATTTCTTAAATGTTTGATATAATTTACCATGATAGTCATCTAAGCCTTGAGTTTCCTTTCTGTGTGAAAGCTTTTAATTACAAACTACTCAATATTTAACAGCTATTAGTTTATCTATGTTTCTCTTATTTCAAAAGTGATTTGTATCTTCAAGGAATTCATCTACTCTAACCTGTGATTGTTAAAAAAAATTTACTGGCATAAATTTGTTATAATATTCCCTTAAAATGCGTTTAGCATCTGCCAGATTATAGATAATATTCCTTTAATTCCCAATATTGTAATTTGTGTATTTGTGTTCTCTCTTCCTCTCTCTCACTCATTCCATGTAGATGCGTCTTCATTTCATTAATTTTTAAAATAGTAATTTGGGTTTCATTGATTTTTGCAATTAGCTTTATTTTCTTCCTTGTACTTACTTTGTTCTTGTTGGTAGCTTCTTAAAGGGGAAGCTTACATAATAAGTGTTAACCTCTCTTTTTTTAAATATAAACATTTACAATTTTTAAGCACTGCTTTATCTACATTTTATAAATTTTTACCTTGTGTTTTTATATTGTCAATTACTTTAAAATATTTTCAATTTTTCATTTTGATTTACTCAACCTATTAGCTATTTATAAGTGCTCTGTTTAATTTCTAAAAGCTATTTGTTACTGATTTCTGATTTAATTCCACTGTGGTCAGAAAAAAATACTGTTGTGACTTTGTCTCTGTAACTTATTCAGACATGGTTTACGGTCTGTGTTGGTCAAAATCCCATGCTATTTTAAAATTTAGCATTCTGTTGTTATTGGTCATTATGTAATTAATATCAATGAAGTTAAATTTGTGATTGTATTCAAATTTTCTGTTTAAAGATTTTTTTTCAAATAATAAAAAAGATTGTTAAAATTTCTTATTGTAGGTTTTCTTTCTTCACTTCTTTAGATCTGGCAGTTTTTGCCTTATATATTTTGATACTGTTATTAGGTGCCTAAACACTTGAGAATATTTTAAATTATTTAATAAATTTGTTCTTTTATTAGTAGGGAATAACTTTTTGTACCTCTAATATTACTATTTTTCTTGAAATATACTTTTTCTAGCATTGATACAGCCATTCTCACATTCTAATGCTGAGTGTTTATACATATTTTCTAACTTATTTTCTTTTAAACTAGTTGTGCCTTTATGTTGGCAGTGCACATCTTATTGGCAGAATATATTTGCATCTTGATTCTTTACTCAGACTGACGATAGCTTGTTTTGAATTAGGTTATACTGGACTTTTTTTGGGTGGGGGGAGCAGAGGGAGAGGGAGAGAGAGAATCTTAAGCAGGCTCCATACCCAGAGCAGACCCCAATACAGGGCTCGATCTCATAACCATGAGATCATAACCTGAGCTAAAATAAAAAGTTGGATACTTAATTGAGCCACCCAGATACCCCTACACTGGCCATTTTTAATATAATTATTGATTTTATTGATTTTTAAGTCCTCTATCTATCTGTTTTCTATTTGTTTCATCTGTTCTTTATTTCTTTTTTCTTGATTTCTACCTCTTTTTTGAAAACAACAAGTATATTTTGAATTCCATTCCTCTGTACTTTTGTCTGTTTAGCTATAGTCACTAGTTTGTTTTATATATATAATTATTTATTTCATTGCTTTCACTTAGATTACAATATCCACTCTGTACTTATCACAATCTTTTTTACATTAATATTATACAATTTTATATATAGGGTAAAAATCAAGCAACAATATACAACATATACCTGATAGTCAAAGTGTAGAAAAAAATAAATTGGGTTCAGAAAAGAATACATTCATGATACAATGACAAGAGTGAGTACTAAATTATCAAGAGAAACAATGAAAGGGAAAAAAGGTAAACATCATTAATGTGCTTAAAGAAAAAAATTTAAAAAAATGTTATATTCTAATTTAATAGCTATTTTAAAATGATTTTTAACATAAAAGCGTTTAGATAATAAAAGCTGAAATAATTCTTCACCCACAGAAGTGATCTATAGAATATTTTTTGCTGTTATGGGGAAATATGACCAGGAAGAACCTGGAAGCTATTTAAAAAAATGACCATTCATAATGCTTACTATGTGAGTTAATGTACAATATGTTTTATTGCTTTCTTATTTATACTAAACACAGTGACTTTTCATGTAATAGTAATAATATATGGGTAGAGTAAAATTTGGTTTGAATAAAATTTTCTTGTTTCTGAACATGTCTAGTGATTTTTATTGTGTGATGGACATTGTAGATGCTACTGTTAGAGTTATGTTCCTATCTGCCTTTCAAGAGTTTTAAGTTTGTCCTGGTTGACAGATAATTTACTGGTAGATTCAGCTTTCCAATATTTATTTTTAAGCTTTCAGGAAACCTTAGCTCTGACTATAAGACTACGTTAGCTCTACTTTTGAGATTTTGCTTTTCTAGGGCTCAACTGAATGCACATGTTATTCATAAGGATTTCCTCACTCTGTATAGACAGAAATTAAATGTCTTATTTCTATCTTCTCTCCAGAAACTCTACCCTGCACATATTTAGCTAATTATTCTGCAGAAATTCCAAATTCTATTTGTATATGCACAGTTTTTCCTTTCTGTGTGGGTTTCTCAGTTCTGCTAACTTGCAAATGAATTCTATCTCAGTTACCCTAAACTCTAATCAGTTTTCTCTGCCTAAGTAATACATATAGCTCTTTGTCTGGGCTCCACATCTCTGTATTTTTTAAAATGCCTTTAGGCAGAAAGTTGGGATTAATGCAGAGCTCACTTTGTGTGTTTCCTTTCCTTCAAGAACCAGGGATCCATGCCATTTATTGTAAAATAGTTGATTCATATATATTTTTCAGTTAAAAATTGTTTGCAAAAAGTGAGTTGGTCTGAAATACATTATTCTCTGATGACTAGAAAAAGTCCCTGCTGAAACAGCAATTAGGCTAAAATAGTTTAGTGCAAATATGATTGTAAATACAGAGTGACCTATTCAATCTTCCTGGAACAATTTATGTAATTCAATACATATTAAAGGAAAGGAAACCACTTCTAGAAATTAAAATTACAACATATTCTCTGAAGTAAAATTCAAAGTAACTGCCAAAATTTCAAATAAAAACATTATTTTTTTTCAAACAAAAACCCTCTTGATAGAGATTTTAAAACTCTAATATGTGTGTTATATATCAAACCTAGAAAGAAGAAAATCTAATTAGGATTAAAAAAGAAAGTATTTCAAATAAATAAATAAACTAAAAGAAAGGAAACTATTTCAAAGGTATGATTTATTTTTTCCAAATGAAATGAGTTAGAAGGAAACTTAAATATCAGTTACTTGTGATATGATAAAAATGCCAGATGATCTCAGTTAGTGGGATATTTAACTATTTAATAGTTTAATAGTTTAATAGTTTAATAGTTTAATAGTTAACTAAGTTAACTATTTAATGAAATTCAAATTTTTAAAAGCTTTTTATGATTTTTCCCATGCTTGTCCAAATTTTTATTATATATCTTCCTTTTTGGGGAAGCAGAATTATGACATAGAATTATACAAACATCCCAAGCTCATTATTCTACTTTGGGAGTAAATAATATTTATAACCATAATTTTGGCTTAAAATTGGTATTAACCTAGGAAAATATCATGGAAGATTTGATTTTACTTACCAGAGAACAAATTCTGTGAATTTTTCAATATAGAAAAATAGTATAGTGGGTATACAGGGGGAAAAAGAAATGTTTGGAAATGGATATATTGACCTCCACATATTAACAGATAGAAAATTGGGATACTGTCTAAAAGCAACATGTCATGGGGCATCTGGGTGGCTCAGTTGGTTAGGTATCTGACTCTTGATTTTGGCTCAGGTCATAATCTCAGTATTTGTGAGTTTGAACCCTGCCTGGGCTCTGTGCCGACAGCACAGAGACTGGGATCCTCTCTTTCCTCTCTCTCTTCCCTTCTCATGCTCTTTCTCTCTTGCTCTCTCTCAAAAATAAATAAACAAAAAAAAATAAATAAATAAAGTAACATGACATAACATATAGTGATATATAAATATATAAATATTAGTAAATAAATAAACTTTGTTTATAATTAATGAATCAAAAACTAAATATGTAATTATAACTGTATTATTTAATTATAGAGATAACCACCAACACTAAAAGCAGATAGTGAAATCCTTATTTCCACCACTATCCCAGAACCCACTTTATAAAGTCAGAGAAAAGAGACAGAGAGAAAAGAAAAACACATCCCTAGATTTTAAGAGTTTGGTTGATATCAGGCTTCTAAGTATTAATCTCAAAGACTAAAAGACAATGGAGCAATGTTTCAATATAACGAATAAGAATAATTTTATAGTATGTTATAGTCTTGAATTCACTAATCAAGGGGCATTTATTGGGAAATATATTTTTTTAACTGCAAGTTTACTAAGGAAGGAAAAAGTCATTTTATATTGAAGAATATTTTTCTAGTTAATCAAAAGCAATTACTGAATAAATTACATTGGCAAGAGAAAAAAATATGGGGAACTAGAAAAGGGCTGGAATGTTTATATTACAACAAGGAAAATTAGTAAGGCTGTAAAAAAGAATTTAAGAGCAATCCAACAACATTGTGCTGGAACCAGCATGGCAAGAAAGAACTGTTCAAAGATTAATGCATATATAAGCATAAGAAACAGCATCTGGGAAACAAGAATTATAATTTATTCAATGTAGCTCTGAGGCTCAAAGGTATTCACTCACATTTTTCTAAATTCCAACCTCCATAGTGAGCAGCAGAAAAATAAAAATTACTCTATCAATATGTACTTGTATAAAAATTCCACTGAAATATATTTGAAATCTAAAGTACCATTGAGAATTGGCACAAAAAGTGCACATTTAGCTACATACACTTTTAAATTTAAAATATATTTTTCACAAAGTGATTTTATTCTCAAACTCTATTGCACCCTAGACATGAATATCATATCCTTCTACCCACTACATCTTTTCTCTGGCAGTCAATTACCTATTTTAGAGAAATAAATAATAAATGGTGAACTAAGCGACTTAATATGTTGGCAGATATACCATGTATAATTTCCAAATGTTTAAGCTCCTTTCTTCTGAAATATGTTTAATACCAGAAATACTTCTTATATTATTCTAATTAAATCTTTATAAGTGTGAATGCAAGAAATGTTTTTAGACATATTCGAGTTTATTAGTAATGTTAATTTTCCACTCCTATCATTGAGAAAGGCTGAATGCATATGTAGCTGACCTCTCTTAGAAACATATGTATAAATTGGTTTACCACAGAGCTGAAGATCCAAGAAAAATACCCTAGGAATTAAACTCTTTTATATATATTTTATCATGAGTTTGAACAGATTTCAGTATCAATCAATCTCTTCTAAAATTTTTTAACAATGTCAGAAGCAGATGTAGTAAGATCAATTGGTCAACTTAAGCAATGTATTGGAAATGTATTATTAAGCCAAAAACACATCCTGTGTTGCTGAATTCTGACTGCATGCTTAAAACTTTGGCTGACACTGATAAAATAAGTAATCTTAGAAATAGTTTTGTTACCTATTCCTGCTCTTATACTTTATTTAAAGAATTAACTGAAAACAACAGAGTTACTTTCTCAACTACACAATGTTACATACATTGTGCTTTCATTTACATTTATTATGTTTACAATACATGTAGCTCTCATATTAAGTCATGGAAGGACAAGGCATTAAGTTATTGAATTTAAGCGATACTATTAGCAGTGAAACATATAATATCACAATGCAGGGAAGAGAAAAAATGCATATAGGAAAACAGTTTTGATATTGCTTTTTGTTTTGTTGATGTATGAGTGTGTATGTTGAGTGTATCTATTGCAAAAGGACAACCTAGAAATTCTTTCCAACAGGAATGGAGGTAACTATAACATTTCAGTTTGTCATTTTCTGATATCTTCCTCTTTACTCATCTTCTTTCTGGGGCAGGCAACAACACAAACGTGTTCCCAGGAGACCCCAGCATGCTTATTTACAGAGACTATAGAGATGAAAATGTCTCCACCATTGGGGCAGAGATTGTCAGATATTTACTGAAGCCTGTTTTCCTTCTGGGTATGCAGCCAGACAGCATTTTCCATATCCCTGTGGATAGAGAAGTCTGAGTTATAATTAAAGTAGTGATATCATGTGAGTGGTAGGTGAATTTGTTTTCTTTTTTACTGCCTTGCCTGGACTATAAAATCCTCCAAATTTCTCTGTCCCTTTCTCTTCCTTGAAGGGACATGATGGCAAGGTGCTAAGAGATGCTACTATCCTAGAGGTAAGGAGTCAAGGTCTCTGAATGGCACCTTTTAAAGGAATAGCCACGTGCTGCTATTACCTGAGAAAATTATGAACGTAAACTTGTTAATGAATACTAGAGTCCCAATACAACTTTACATGCCACACAATATACTTCACCACACAGAACTGAACAAACATAGCTATAGAAACAGCTAAGAAAGATTATAATTTTGAGACTGACCTTTGAACAAATATAGACAAATTGCCTATGTGATTATTATTATATCTGTCCAGATATTGTTAAATAAACACTGTGATGGATACTGACATGACTATATCAGCCTCCAGTGAGCAAAAACTCCAGAAGAGAAGTGATAATCCAGATATTGAAGATAATAAGTGCAATTAGGAGAAAGACATTTTTCATAAGCCATTTACCATAGACATTTCAGTGTGTGTGTGTGTGTGGGTGTGTACTAAAGTACTATATTATTTTGTAAAATGTGTTGAAGTTAAAAACAGTGAATATTTATTCCTTTGTTTACAAAAAAAAGTCTGCATTAAAGTAATACTAGCATATACTGAAAATATAGAGTAATAGTGACCTAAATAATTCAGCTCAACCCTCTCATTGAGAATGACTAGACAGATAAGAAACTCTTGTTTGTTTGCTTGCTTGTTTGTTTTTTCTTTAAATCTACTAAGGGGTAAAATAGGCAGTAAACCATTATAGGACCAAGATTCTAGGTAATTAGGAATCAAAAGGAGGTAACGTTGGCAGTAGTAGCTACTTTGCTCTTCTAAGCATCTGGTAATTCGAGATGAAGCAGACGAGATATGGAAAAGTTGAACAGAAGTTTTTGCAGCTTTATGAGGATGAGGAACAACAACAACAATAACAATAGCAACAAATAAGCCCTAGGAGTGGGCAAGTTGGGGAAGCTTTTAAGCCCATTATGCTTTGTCTTGAGACCACAAAATGCTAAAATCTAGAAGTAAGAGTGAATCGGAAATATACCGGAAGTTTTAAGAACCACAGCTTTGTTTCAAATATTCTAAACTCCCATGAAAAGATTAAGGTTATCTAGGGCTGCTATTGTTCTTGACACCTGACAAGAGTAAATAAAAGTCTTCTTTAGAAAGACATAAACTAATTGCAGTGTTTAACTATTTCTACAAATTTTATATATTATATTCAGCACTATTTTACCCCTTAACTGACAAAAGTGAACAAGATGATATTAATACAAAGCAAAAATACAATAAACTATAAAACCAGATCCAAAAGAGATCCATATGATGTAATTATCCAGATAATGTAATGTTCAACATAGTCAAGAATATAAAACACAAGATAGAAAACTTGGCAGAGAGCTGGAAAGTATGAAAACCAGTAAAAATCTAATCCATGTAACAGGAGAATAGATTAAGCTGAAGAGAAAATAATGAGTTGGAATATAGGTTTGAAAATATTCAGACTGGAGGCAGGCAATGAAAATAGTAAATATGGAAGAGAGGATAATATATAGGCACAGTAATGGAGTCTAATCTGAATAAGTGAAGAGTCAGAAAGATAGAAGAAAGAAAATAAGCCTAAAGTAATATGTGCAGAAACAATGCCTGAGAATTTTTCAAAAGTGATGCAAGATATTCAGCTACAGATTTAGAATTCAGTAAGACCTAAAAAATCCTAGAAGAGAACACAGGCAGTAACTTCTTTGACATTGACCACAGCAACTTCTTCTAGTATGTCTCTTGAGGCAAGGGAAACAAAAGCAAAAATAAACTACCAGGACTACATCAAAATAAACTGCTTCTGCACAGCAAAGGAAACAACCAACAAAACTAAAAGGCAACCTACAGAATGGGAGAAAAGATTTGCAAATGACATATCTGATTAAAGGGTGAGTATCCAAAATATATAAAGAACTAATACAACTCAACACCCCAAACAAGTAATCCAAAGGTAAAATGGGTAGAAGATATGAATACACATTTCTCCAAAGAAAACATCTCAATAGCCAAGAGACACAGATAAAAGATATTCATCATCACTTACCATCAGGAAAATGCAAATCAAAACTATAATGAAGTATCACCTCACACTTGTCAGAATGGCTAAAATCAAAAACACACAAAAAAACCAGGTGTTGGTGAGGATATGGAGAAAAAGGAGCACTCCTACACTGTTAGTGGGAATTCAAACTAATGCAGTCACTGTGGAAAAGTGTATGGAGTTTCCTCAAAAAGTTAAATATAGAACTACCCTATGATCCAGCAATCACACTACTGGGTATTTACCCAAAGAATACAAAAATACTAATTCAAAAGGATACATGCACCCCTATGTTTATCGCAGCATTATTTATAATAGCCAAGATTTGGAAGCAGTCCAAGGGTCCATCGATAGATGAATGGATAAAGAAGAGATGATATATAATACAATGGGATATTCTTCAACCATAAAAAAGAATAAAATCTTTCCATTTGCAACAACTTGGATGCAGCTACATAGTAAATGCTAAGGGAAATAAGTCAGTCAGAGAAAGACAAATAGCATATGATTTCACTCTTACATGGAATTTAAGAAACAAAACAATGAGCAAAGGGAAAAAAGAGAGAGAAACCAAGAAATAGGCTGTTAACTATAGATAATAAATTGATGGTTACCAGAGGGGAGGTGAGTGGGAGAGTGGGGGAAGTGGGAAGGAGTGCATTTGTTGTAATGAGTACATGATGTATAGAATTGTTGAATCACTATATTGTATACTTGAAACTAATATATAGCACTGTATGTTAACTAACTGGAATTAATTAAAATAAAAACTAAAAAAAAAAAAGAATTAGGGGAGAAAACAAAGATAGGTTTATCATAGTTAAGCGACAAAATAAAGATATATAAGAATGCGCAGGGTAACCTGGAATTGAAAGGCCAATATACCAGGAAGAAGAAAGCTTTTCTGAAGTAAGCTCAACATTTTGCAAAGCATTCTTCCTCCAAGTTTGAGCCACTTCTTAAGAGTGGACTGAGCAACCAAACAGTACTCTTAAACCCAGAGTCTCTAGGAGAGTCATAAGACTAGGAAGAGAAAGTTGAAGTTCAAGGCTACTAAGGCAATCAAAAGGGACAAGATCTTATAGAAAAAAAAGAACGGCAGAGAAGTGAGGCCAAACCTGTCCTAGCACCCCAACCCAGTCTTCCCAAAGTGTTTTCGGTTTTCTTAGACTATATGTGAGGATTTTAGGACATAAGTAAAATGTACCAGCTAAAAAGCAGTAAAAATAATAAAGACTTTCCACAATTCCAGTGCTGGGAATACAAAATCAAAGTTAAGAGACCCCCGGGTTACTACTAGAGACCTCATATGGGACACATCCTAGGAGTAAACGCAAACCAAAAATGATATGCCTTAAGAAAATTAAATGCAAGGCACTTGGATGGCTCAGTCAGTTGAGCATCCGACTTTGGCTAAGGTCATGATCTCACTGTGAGTTTGAGCCCTGCATAGGGCTCACTGTTGTCAGCCTGTCAGTGCAGAGCCTGCGTTGGATCCTCTGTCCCCATCTCTCTGCACCTCCCCATTTGCACACGCTCTCTCCCTCTCTCTCTTTCCCAAAATCAAAAAAAAAAAAAAATAAATTAAATAAAACATTAAAAATACACTTAAAAATTTTAAAAAAGAAATAAAAAGAGAAAATTAAATGTAACTTCTAGATATTGCTTTCCCTAATTGGAGTAATGATCAGACTACATATAAACCCTTATTGTAGGAAGATGATATCAACCAAAGTCGCTAGAATAGCCCTTTCCAACAAAATGTTCTGTCATTGTGACAGCTGTATTGCCTCAAAGTGTAGCCATTAGTCACAGAAGGCTATTGAACACTTGAAAGTTGGCTGCTCTGACTTAGGAGCTTAGTTTTAAATTCTATTTCATTTCAATTACTTAAATTTAATTTTAAATAGACACATGTCCTTCATGGATATTTTACTGGGCAGCACAATTTTGGCAATTCCCAACACTGATTCAAAAGTTATTGTATATAACAAGAGATTGGAATAAATTATAGTAACTGAGAGGTGAAGGAACATTATTAAAAGCAACCTACCAGATACTACACTTTCTGGAGTTTTCAGGTATATGTATACATGTATACTTTTGCCTCTCCCCCACCCCCCATCAACCCTCAGTTTGTTCTCAGTATTTAAGAGTCTCTTATGAGTGAAAACATATAGTATTTGTCTTTCTCTGTATGATTTATTTCACTTAGCATAACACTCTCCAGTTCCATCCACATTGCTGCAAATAGCCAGATTTCATTCTTTCTCATTGCCAAGTAGTATTCCATTGTATATATAAACCACATCTTCTTTATCCATTCATCAGTTGATGAACATTTAGGCTGTTTCCATAATTTTGTTATTGTTGAAATGGCTGCTATAAACATTGGGGCACAAGTGCCCTTATGCGTCAGCACTCCTGTATCCCTTGGGTAAATCCCTAGTAGTGCTATTGCTGGGTCATAGGGTGGATGTATTTTTAATTTTTTGAGGAACCTCCACAGTTTTCCAAAGCGGCTGCACCAGTTTGCATTTCCACCAACAATGCAAGAGGGTTCCCGTTTCTCCACATCCTTGCCAGCATCTATAGTCTCATGATTTGTTCATTTTAGCCACTCTGACCAGCATGAGGTGATATCTCAGTGTGGTTTTGATTTGTATTTCCCCGATGAGGAGTGACATTGAGCATCTTTTCATGTGTCTGTTGGCCATCTATATGTATTCTTCAGAAAAGTGTCCATTCATGTCTTCTGCCCATTTCTTTACCGGATTATTTGTTTTTTGGGTGTGGAGTTTGGTGAGTTCTTTATAGATTTTGGATACTAGCCCCTTGTCCAATATGTCATTTGCAAATACCTTTTCCCATTCTGTTGGTTGCCTTTTAGTTTTGTTGGTTGTTTGCAGTGCAGAAGCTTTTTATCTTCATGAGGTCCCAATAGTTCATTTTTGCTTTTAATTCCCTTGCCTTTGGAGATGTGTCAAGTAAGAAATTGTTGTTGCTGAGGTCAGAGAGGTTTTTTTCCTGCTTTCTCATCTGGGGTTTTGATAGTTTCCTGTCTCACATTCAATTCCTTCATCCATTTTGAGTTTATTTTTGTGAATGGTGTGAGAAAGTGGTCTAGTTTCATTCTTTTGCGTGTTGCTGTCCAGTTCTCCCAGCACCATTTATTAAAGAGACTGTCTTTTTCCATTGGGTATTCTTTCCTGTTTTGTCAAAGATTAGTTGTCCATAAATTTGTGGGTCTAGTTCTGGGGTCTCTATTCTATTCCATTGGCCTATGTGTCTGTTTTTGTGCCAATACCATACTGCCTTGATGATTACACCTTTGTAGTAGAGGCTAAAGTGTGGGATTATGACGCCTACCTCTTTGGTTTTCTTCTTCAATATTACTTTGGCAATTCGGGGTCTTTTGTGGTTCCATAAAAATTTTAGGATTTTTCATTCTAGCTTTGAGAAGAATGCTGATGCAATTTTGATTGGGATTGCATTGAAGGTGTAGATAGCTTTGTGTAGTATAGACATTTTAACAATATTTATTCTTCCAATCCATGAGCACAGAATGTTTTTCCATTTTTTTTGTATCTCCTTCAATTTCCTTCATAAGCTTTCTATAGTTTTCAGCATACATATCTATTACATCTTTGGTTAGGTTTATTCCTCGGTATTTTATGATTCTTGGTGCAATCGTGAATGGGATCAGTTTATTTCTCTTTCTGTTGCTTCGTTATTGGTGTATAAAAATGCAACCGATTTCTGTACAATAATTTTGTACCCTACGACTTTGCTGAATTCATGTATCAGTGTTAGCAGACTTTTGGTGAATCTGGCAGGTTTCCCATGTAGATTATCATGTCGTCTGTGTAAAATGAAAGTTTGACTTCATCGTTGCCAATTTTGATGACTTTTATTTCATTTTGTTGTCTGATTGCTAATGCTAGGATTTCCAACAGTAAGTTAAACAACAGCAGTGAGAGTGGACATTCCTGTCATGTTCCTGATGTCAGGGGGAAAGATCTCAGTTTCTCTCCATTGAAGATATTAGCTGTGGGCTTTTCATATATGGTTTTTATGATGTTTAAGTATGTTCCTTCTATCCCAACTTTCTCGGCGGGGTGGGGGGTTTACTAAGAAAGGATGCTATATTTTGTCACGTTCTTTTTCTACATCTATTCACAGGATCATATGGTTCTTATCCTTTCTTTTATTAATGTGATGTATCACATTGATTGATTTGTGAATATTGAACCAACCCTGCAGCCCAGGAATGAATCCCACTTAAAAATGGTGAATAGTTATCTTATTAAGCTGTTGAATTCAATTTGCTAGTACCTTGTTGAGAATTTTTGCATCCATATTCATCAGGGATATTGGCCTGTAATTCTCCTTTTTTGTGGAGTCTCTCTCTGGTTTGGGAATCAAAGTAATGCTGGCCTCCTAGAATGAGTCTGGAAGCTTTGCTTCCATTTCTATTTTTTGGGATAGTGTGAGAAAGATAGTTATTAACTCTACTTTAAATGTCTGGTAGAATCCCCGTTGGAACCATCGGGCCCAGGACTCTTATTGGGATATTTTTGATAACTGGTTCAACTTCTTCCTTTTTTATGGGTCTGTTCAAATTTTCTATTTCTTCCCATTTGAGTTTTGGTAGTGTGTGGGTGTTTAGGAATTTGCCCATGTCTTCCAGGTCATGCATTTTGTTGGTATATAATTCTTCATATATTCCCTGATAATTGCTTGTATTTGAGAGATTGGTTGTAATAAATCCATTTTCATTCATGATTTTATCTAGCTGGGTCCTCTCTCTTTTCTTTATTCTGGGTAGAGATTTATCAATTTTGTTTATTTTTTCAAAAAAGCAACTCTTGTTTCCATTGATCTGCTTTACTGTGTTTTTGGATTGTATATTTTTTATTTCTGCTCTGATCTTTTTCATTTCTCTGCTTCTGCTGGGTATCTTTGCTGTTCTGCTCCCAGTTCCTTTAGGTGTGCTGTTAGAGTTTGTATTGGAGATTTTTCTTGTTTCTTGAGATAGGCCTGGATTGCAATGTATTTTCTTCTTAGGACTGCCTTTACTGCATCCCAAAGGGTTTAGATTGTTGTATTTTCATTTTCATTTGTTTCCATATATTATTTAATTTCTTCTTTAATTGCCTGGTTGACCCATTCATTCTTTAGTAGGATGTTCTTTAACCTCAATACTTTTGGAGGCTTTCCAGATGTTTTCCTGTGGTTGCATGGCATTGTGATATGAAAGTGTGCATGATATGATCTCAATTCTTTTGTATTTATTGAGGGCTGTTTTGTGCCCCAGAATGTGATCTATATTGTAGAATGCTCCATGTGCACTCAAGAAGAAAGAATATTCTGTTGCTTTGGGATGCAGAGTTCTAAATATATCTGCCAAGTCCATCTGGTCCAGTGTATCATTTTGGATCATTGTTTCTTTACTGATTCTCTGTCTAGATGATCTATCCATTGTTGTAAGTGGAATGTTAAAGTCCCCTGCAATTACCACATTATTATCAATAAGGTTGCTTATGTTTGTGATTAATTGTCTTATATATTTAGGTGCCTCTCAATTCGGCACATAGACATTTATAATTGTTACCTCTTCCTGATGGATAGATCCTGTAATTATTATGTAATGCCCTTCTTCATTAATTTAAATAATAAATTACAGTCTTTAATTTAAAGTCTAGTTTGTCTGATATAAGTATGGCTACTCCAGCTTTCTTTTGATCTCCAGGAGCATGATAGATAGCTCTCCATCCCTTTACTTTCAATCTGAAGGTGTCCTCAGGTCTAAAATGAGTCTCTTGTAGACAGCAAATAGAGGGATCTTATTTTTTTAATCCAGTCTTATACCCTATGTCTTTTTATTGGAGCATTTAGTACATTTACATTCAGTGTTATTATTAAAAGATATGGGTTTAGAGTCATTGTGTTATCTGTAGGTTTCATGCTTGTAGTTATGTCTCTGGTACTTTGTGGTCCTTGCAACATTTTACTCACAGAGTCCACCTCAGGATCTCTTGTAGGGCTGGTTTAGTGGTGATGAATTCTTTCAGTTTTTGTTTGGGAAAAACTTTACCTCTCCTTCTATTCTGAATGGCAGGCTTGCTGGATAAAGGATTCTTGGCTGCATATTTTTCCTCATCATCACATTGAAGATTTCCTGCCATTCCTTTCTGTCCCGCCAAGTTTCAGTAGATGGGTCTGCTACTACCACTCTGTGTCTACCTTTGTAGGTTAAGGCTCATTTGTCCATAGCTGCTTTAAGAATTCTCTCTTTATCTTTGTATTTTGCCAGTTTCACTATGATATGTAGCACAGAAGATTGATTCAAATTATGTCTGAAGGGAGTTCTCTGTGCCACTTGGATTTCAATTCCTGTTTCCTTCCCCAGATCGGGGAAGTTCTCAGGTATGATTTGTTCAAGTACACCTTCAGCCCCTTTCTCTTCTTCTGGAATTCCTATGATATGGATATTGTTCTGTTTTATCGAATCACTTAGTTCTCTAATTCTTCCCTACTGATCCTGGATTTTTTTATCTCTTTTTCTCAGCTTCCTCTTTTTCCATAATTATATCTTCTAATTCACCTATTCTCCCTTCTGCCTCTTCAATCAGTGCTGTAACCACCTCCATTTTATTTTGCATTTCATTTATAACATTTTTTAACTCATCATGACTATTTTTTGTCCCTTGATCTCTGCAGCAATAGATTCTCTGCTGTTCTCTATGCTTTTTTTCAAGCCTACAATTAATTTTATGACTATTATTCTAAATTCTTATTCAGTTATATTGCTTAAATCTATTTTATCAATTCATTAGCTGTCATTTCTTCCTGGAATTTCTTTTGAGGGGAATTCTTCTATTTCCTCATTTTGGCTAGTTTTCTGTCCCTTATGCATTTTAAAAGCTTGTTATGTGCTCTGCACTTGCAAGCACTGCTCTATTAAAGGAGGGTCATACACAGTCCAGGGCCTGGTGCCGGAGTCCAGCTCCAGCAGGTGCAGGGGTTCCCGAAGGAAAAACGGTATCGGTGAAAATAAAATAAAACTAAAATTAAAAACTGGAAAATAAAAAACTAAAATAAAAAACTAAAAATAAAATAAAAACGGACACAGACAACAGCAGTGTGTTGAACTGGCCGATTTATTGTAGCAAACGTGACATTATATATGCTAGTGATTTCCTTGTAGCATACGTCAACTATGTTTTTTTAACGTTACCTAATTTTGAAAATGTTCCTATGTATAAACAACCTTTAAGAAATAACATGGTGATTTTCCCCTAACTTTCCCACATACCCTTTGATTATAGATTAATTTCTTACATTATTCCATTATGCATCTGCGTTTATCTATAATCTACAAAGCATTTGCTTTGCTCTTCTCGTGAAAGGCCCTCCATTTCTCAACAGTTCAAGTGGAACAGTTACAGGGACATGACCTCCTAACCACATGAGGGCAGAAGAACAATGTGTTTGCCTCGGTCCAAGGTGCCAGAAAGGGGCTGAAAAAACCTTAGAAACCCATGTCTCATACATTCTGAGAGAGATAATGCACCTAGGAACCAATGAACCATTCTGTAGCTTAACTAATTAGGTTCAGTCATCATCTGGAATGCCTCTGGGGGGCCAGGTGGGCCTAGGGGTTGACGTCACCTGTGCCCAGAGATACACTCCTTAGTTGCCGGAGTGAGGCTTTCAAATCCATATGTCTGTCCTTTACAGGCCCTCTTTGCTGGCAAAGGTATGAGGCTATCCTTCCTGTAAGTAGAGGAGTCTCCATAGGGGATGGCAAGGGCTAAACGTGAGGCCACACAATTTCTTGCGGAACCTTATTTTCATCCCTAATGGTTCTTTTCCCAGGAGACCTGCCGAGGGCAATTCCCCAACAGACAATACCCCAGGTAGTTTTAAGGCCGTATTAAAGCTAAAAGCTGGAGTACAAGAAGCTTCACTGTTGGCAGGCCGCCGTGCTGTCACCAATCCATCCACAGCCCGGGCCCTGCCACTCAGGCTGGGTTAGCTCGGCTTCCAACAACCTGGCCCTTCAGGAGGTGTTTTTTCAGAGTTTGTTACTCTCTGTCTCTGTTGTTGTGACTTTGGTTATTTTATTACCCTACTCGTAGTGATATTTTGGACCCTCTACCAGGTGTGTTTTGATTTGTTCCTTGGAGTATCCCTGTAAAGGAAAACAGACAAACAGGAGACAAAAACAGGCAAACATAACAAACAAATAACACAAACAAACAAGTAAACAAAAACAAAACAAAACAAAAAACTAAAAACAATCCAGAAGCAAAAAAACAAAAAACACCAACTACAAGTAAAGCACAGGGTGGTGTGGTGCCGATGGAAAAGCACATACACAGGGCGAAATGACAGGAGCGGGGGCTGGGCGGGTGAGGAAAAATAAACATTGATTAGGCAGAGAGACTAAAAGGCTTAATCCAGAGAGAGAGAGAGAAAGGAAAATAAAAAGAAACAAAGATAAAGTTACCCAGACAGAGAAACCATATGTGTTGATTATTCCAGAGAGAGAGAAAGGAGTATAAAGAAGGAGGTGTAGAACATGTATCAAGAGAATGGATTAAATATGTCTGTTTAGACCAACCAATAACCAGAGTTACCAGCCCAGAGGAGGGAAGAGTTGAGGAGGAGAAATGGTGGGAGAATATATCTACATATCCAGAACTGACCTAGAGTTAATCCAGACAATGCTGCAGTGCTGGTCTAGAAGAGCCATCCATCTCCTTAAACAGAATCTGTCTCACTCCAGTAGATACACGATTATCTGGTGCAGAGGGGCGTGGTTTGGTGTAGGCTGGTCCTGCCTCCACTGTCGCCAGTGGACAGATCCCTGAAGCCCCGCCTTGGGGGGGGGGGGGGGGGAGGAAAATGGAGATCCCCGAGTTTCTTCACAGAGCCGGACCAGTGGACTCCATTTGAATCGTCCTCACTATGCCTGGGCACAGATGGGGCAGTCCTCGCTTCACCAACTCCCATGACCTTGCGATTGTCTAGGATTCAAAATCCCGCTCTGTGTGCTCTGGCCCTGGGGAAGCGCCTCTCAGTGTGGCCCCATATGTGGTCCTGGCTGACTTTGTGCCTCCGTACTTCAGGGAGGACCGCCTGCTCCTACTGCGGACTGTGCCACTGAGCTCGCCATAGAGCCCCAGGGGTGGCAGACGCAGGCAGGCTTAGGCTTTTTCCACAAGACTCCAGGGAGGGGGCCTCTTTCTCCTACTGTGGACTGCACCCCTGATCTACCACCAAACCCAGGGCTGGCTCCCCTCCTCCCCAGGTGCATGAATAGGGAGCCATCCCCAGTCGGAAGAAAGACCTGCAGTTAGAGATAGGATCCCTCTCAGTCCCAGTCTGAGCGCTTTCTCTAGTCCAGATATAGTATTACACTTCCCCAGCCCCTCTTTCTCTTCCCTTTGTCTATCTGCAGAAGGGGATCCCTCCCCGCTGTGCCTACACAGCCTGTTTGATCTCCCCTACTTCACAATCACCCACCTATCTTTTCTCCAGTTGACCCATTTTCTTCATGGTAGATTCAGTCTCTTTTCCACCCAGACTCTTGGGGTTCAAAGTCCTTTGGCCTCAGCACCTCGCAGGAAGTCTCTCCCCCTACTTCTCTGCCATGTTGGCCCTGCTCCTCTGGTCTTTTATCTCTATCCAGTCTTATTTTAACTATTATTTTAAAATCTATGATAGGGAATTCCATTATCTGAAGCTCCCATGAATCTCTCTCTCTATGGTCTTTTTTTCCTTCTTTCATTATCGTCTGCATTAATGTGTTCCCTTATGTGCTAAGTTCCTTTTAATTCAGTGCTGAATTTTTGACATCTTATTATTTTTATTTTTTTCTGTCTCACTTAGGATTTATCATTTATACATGAACCACTCCATGTATTTCAAGTAAGAATTTGAGCTTAAACTACAATTAGAAGGGCTGGAAAAACAAAAGTTAATGAGGATATCTCTGTTTTTCAGAAAATTGGAAAGTTCAAAAGTCTCAAGAGAAGTTGATTGCAGCTTCGGGAGCAGCAGAGGGTATGATTCTGAGGGAGATGCGTGAAGAGCCCTGGCAAATCCGCACATTTCTCGCATACATGTGCCACATGCTTGCTTTAAGCTTTTACCAAAGAATAATAGCTTATTTTTCTTACTCCACTTTTCATCTATGAGAGTTCTTTTCATCAGCTAAGTGTAACTGAAACCCTGCTGGCAGAAATGCTAGGAAAAGTAATTTCTAGTCTTTCAAATCTTTTGACACAGAGGAAATTTTAGAATGTTGGAATGAAACTATGTATCAAATGAAGTATCTGGACACATCTTGTCTGCTTCCTGCTTCCCCTCCCCCTTCCCTGCCCCCCCCCTCCCCCCCGCCGCCATCTGGTAACCTAAATGCTTTTCTTTTCAGGACACATAACGTAAAATGTAGGTTTGAAAATAAATAATATACCTTTTTAACTTCCCCTAACAAATATAAACCTTAGTTGAGGAGGATTTTAAAGAGACAGACATATTGTTGAAGTATAGTACTGTGATTAGAAATATTTAGAAAAAAAATACCAGCTTTGTTTGGATTATTAGTCATTAGTCATGTCACATAGGACAGATTCCTTCATTTCTTTAACATGTTGCCTTGTACATTGATACATCTCTAAAATTGTTATTATAGGGGCGCCTGGGTGGCTCAGTCAGTTAAGGGTCTGACTCTTGATTTCAGTTCAGGTCATGATCTGGTTGTGACATCAAGCTCCACGTTGGGCTCTGCATTGACAGTGTAGAGCTTGCTTGGGATTCTCTCTCCCTCTCTTTCTGCCCCTCCCCCACTCATGTTTCTCTCTCTCTCACTCCCTCCCTCTCTCTCTCTCTCTGCCTGAATAAATAAATATTTTACTATATGTCTATCATCATCTTCATCAAAAGCTCAGGTATGCCTACTGTGCAAAACAGAACCCTGATATTAATAGGTAGATTGGTCCCATTTAATTCAAATAGTTCTATTTAACAGCACACAAATTTTTTTTTGGAAGCCAGAACTTTATAAAGATAACAAAGATTTGTTGAGAATAACTGAGCCTATACTCTAAAAAGAGCTATAAATATTTTACATTACATGGTGTTGGCCTTTAGATAAAAGAATACAGTTTTCTTCTGCACAGATACATTTCTCCTTCACTCTACTTCCAGTGACAAGTCAGTAAAAATTTATTTCTCTTCAGTCCCAAGAAAAAGACCTGTTATGGTTCATCAAGTCAATAACATTTCATGAAGCCAGGATTGTTTCCATTTCCCCTGCTATTCCAAATAATCTAAATCCAGAGGACACACTTTTGTGTGTATTTATAAGTACATTTGGAAATTGCCCATACCCTCCTGCACCAAAATGTTTATTTTCGACAAAGTGTGTGAAGTGACCTAGAATTGTCTTGACCGAGTCTTATTTGCCATCTTTTGTGTCATATGGTAATCAACTAAGAGCTCGGTGAAAAATGCAAGCACTTTAATCTACTTTGGTTTCTTTTTAGCCTAGGTTAAAGAAGTTGTCCTAATGATCTATTTTGCTTTACTGGATCTTACTCTGATCTTTGAGGCCAACATTTATTAATAAAAACCAAGTACTTTTGTAAATTTTCATTCTATCTTTAAGTATTTTTCTTAAACACATGCAGGAAAGGGGTAACACTTTGACAAGACTCAGGTATTTGTGATGGCCTTTGTCCAAACACCTGTTCAGTTTCCTAGGGCTGAACAAAGTGTTATAAACTAGATAAAATAACAGAAAAGTATTATCTCATAGATCTGGAGGACACAGGTATGGATTCAAGGTGTCAATATCATGGGTTCTTTCTGAGGGCTGTGAGGGAGAATCTGTTCCATGCCTCTCTCCTTGCATCTGGTGGTTTGCTGTCAATCTTTGGTGCTCTTTGCCTTACAATTATATCACATTCATCTGTCCTTCATCATCTCATGACTTTGTCCCTGTGTTTGTTTGTGTCCAAGTTTCCCCTTTTTATAGAGACACAGTCATATTGGATTAGGACTCAGTCTACTAACCTCATCTTAATTTGATCACAAAGACCAAAGCTTTTAGGATAGATGCCTGATTGAATATGATTGCACTACGACCTTTCAGTTTAATTCTTCTATGCATAATATAATATAGGCTGAAATGCAAACATCTATTTTATTTTTGGTTGAAGATTCTTTGTTCAATGAAAAAAAATCTTCAAAGGGATGTAATACAACAATGCTTAAATAGCTTTATTCAGAACAGAAAGGTAAATCTTCCCTCACCTTTCTGTAGCTGAGAACTTGAGTTCTAGTGCTCTTAACAGCGACAATAAATGTGGTCATGAGGCCGTGTAAGCCAGGGAACTAACTAGAGATGAGATCCCTTTGGAAAACAGAAAGAGCTGCCCTTCCATTAAAGAAGATAGGAAAGGGGCACCTGGGTGGCTCGGTCGGTTGGGCGCCCGACTTTGGCTCAGGTCATGATCTTTGGCTCAGGTCATGATTTGAGCCCCGCGTGGGGCTCTGTGCTGACCGCTCAGAGCCTGCAGCCTGTTTCAGATTCTGTGTCTCCCTTTCTCTCTGCCCCTCCCCTGTTCATGCTCTGTCTCTCTCTGTCTCAAAAATAAATAAACGTTAAAAAAAAAAAAAAAGATAGGAAAATCTCTATACATGATTCACACTTATGCCAGTGCAGGAAATAATGTCTCCTTATTTATTTATTTATTTATTTACTTATTTATTTATTTATTTATTTATTTTATTTTGAGCAGGAGAGAGAGAGAGAGAATGAGTGGAGGAGGGGCAGAGAGAGAGAGAGAGAGGGAGAGAGAGAATCCCAAGCAGACTCCGTGCTATCAGTGCAGAGCCCCACACAGGGCTATACCTCACTAATCGTGAGATTGTGACCTGAGCCAAAATCAAGAGTTGGATGCTTAACTGACTGAGCCATCCAAACACCCTGATCTAATGATCTGTGTGTGGAAAACAATTGATGGTTCCCCAGTACAGAAAACCTGGTTACAAATTAATATAAAATTATCATATTCATAAGATTAAGAGTCATATGACAGGATCAATAATGGAGGTATCAAACCCAACAAAAAGGAGATAAAATTCTACAAGAAATGGAAACAATAAAATATTCTATAAAATCTAAAAAAAAAAAATACATGCAATAAAAATGCCTAGAAAATGGGCAGAAGAAATCAAAACCATGTTAAAATAGTACACACCAGGAAATAATCTGAAGACCACTGCCTGGGTTTAACTCCCAATTCTACTTTTTGTATAATATTTGATACTCTTCTTGTCTACTATGTCCTTCAGTTTACCCATTTGCAAAGTGGGGATAATTACAGTATCTACCTCATTAGGTTGTTGTCAACAAACACTAAAGATCTCATAATGTGTAGTCTGTAGTTTTTTTCTATAAAGTAATAAACTTAGAAATGAGTAAAAGAGAGTATTTTTTAAGGGTGTGTGGGTGTCTCAATTGGTTAAATGTCCAACTCTGGATTTCAGCTCAGGCCATGATCTCACAGTTCATGAGACTGAGTTCCTCAGTGCTGTCCACACAGACTCTGCTTGGGATTCTCTCTCACTGCCCCTTCCCCACTCATGTGCGCGTGCACTCTCTCTCTCTATGAAAAAATAAGTAAACTTAAAAAAAAGAAATATAATCCATAATATAAAATCAAATTAAAAAATCACAATTAAGCTAAAGTCAATAAACTGAATAAGCTTCCAGAACCAAATAATAATACTAATAATACTAATAATAATTAATGTAGAAAGAAAAAAAAAAAAACAAAAAACTCTTTCTTACATATTCTTCCAGAAACTAATAGAAAGGGGAACATATATAAGTCCATTTAATCAAGTAATCTTATCCAATTGAAAACTAGACAAGGACAATACAACAATACAAAAGAAGAAAATTAAATTTAAGTTTATGTTTAGAGATTAAAAGAAAATCATAAATAACATACGAGAGATAGTTAAAATACATTTTAATCCATTATGGAGTTGTTCAAGGAATGCACAAAATGTTTTACTATTGGAAAGCTCTTTAATGCAATTTACCACATTAACATTAAAGAAGTTATTGCGTGTAAAATTTTATTGGGATACAAAAAACACATTTGATATTAAGCCATAAACTCATAACAAAAAATAAACTCTCCAACAGCTTAGGGATAGACGGTAATTTCCAAAACCAAATGAAAGGGATCTAGGTAAATTCTAATACAAACAGAACACTTAAAAGTGAAATATTTGAATATCTTTTCTGAAATCCAGACATTATATGACTATCTGATACCAGGGCTTATATCAGTATATATTGGAGATATTATCCAGTAGAATAAAATAAAAAATAAGTAGTAGCTATAAGAATAATAAAGAGGAAAACATTTGCAGACAATATGACCATCAATAAAAAAAAAATCCATTAAGGTACAGAGATTTAATGTATGAACTTTTCAAAAAATTTGTTACATGCAACATCAAGATAAAAAAATTGAGAATATTGTTATTGGTATTTTATGATTTTATCAGCATCAAGATACACCAGTGGATATATGATAAAAATATTCATTTTGTGGAAATTAGAAATCAGAACATATAAATAGAAATTCCTAGTAACAGCTAATGAATGATTTAATTATTTCAGTCATTTGATAGCCTTTAGTCATTTTTGCCTTTTTTAAACACAGCTGTCATATAACTCACCATAAAATTACCTCTTCTAAATTTTATACATGAGTGGTTGTTAGTAATATTCACAAGGTTCTATAACCACCATCACTCCTATATAATTCCAGAACATTTTCCTCACCGCCCCCCCCAAGAAACCCCTATTAATTAGCAATCACCCCCAATCCCTTCTTTTCCTAGTTCCTGGTAGCCACGAATTTTTCGATTTCTATGAATTAGCCTATTCTGGACATTTCATTTAAATGGAATCAGACAATTTGTGACCTTTTGTGTTGGCCTTCTTTTGCTTAGCACAATGTTTAGAAGGATATAGAAAAATTTGAACCCTCATACTCTGCTAGTGGAAATGTAAAACAGTGCAGCCATTTGGAAAACAATTTAGTGGTTCCCCAAAAAGTTAAAGTTACATTTGACCTAGACTTCTTACCTTTTTGCAGTTCAATTTCCAAATAATCAACCTGACCTGTCAACTCGCTACCCTGCAGTTACCCTACAAGCCCACAAGAGGCAGTATAGTGTAGTATTTCAACACCAAAACTCTGAAATCAGGAAAAGCTAGATTTGCATGTTTCACCCCATTTACTTGGTGTTCACCACTGTAAAAGGTCAATAATATTGCCATCTTCACTAGGTTGATATGAGGACCAAATAGTGCCTACAGAACAGTGCCTGAGAGCCAATGATGACTTCATTATTCACTCCGCAAATACTTTATAGAGCTTCAGCTATTTGTTTCACATTATGCTAAGTGCTAGAGATGTAATGACAAGAGAAAAGGCTCTAGCTCACACAGTTACAATTCTATTGGAAAAAAAAAAACAATGTATGTTTTAATGTTACTATATTTATTTTTCTTACATAAAATATGTTAATATGTTAAAGATATTATAGATCTAATATTTACATATAATAAAATCAGATGGTGATAACGTTCATGAAGAAAAATAAAGGTGAAAGCAATAGAGACCATGTGTGTGACATGTGCAAGTTGCATAGTTACAGGTGGTACCTTTGTGAAGGTGACATTACTGCACAGACCTGAATGAAATCACAGAGAGAGTCAAGCAGATATTTATAGGTACAGCGTTAGAGCATTAGAGGCAAAATAAAGAAAAGTGGAAATACCTTCACAGTCTTAGTTCCAGTGGTACAGGAACAGCATGGTGGCCTAGGACAGCAGCAGGACAAGGAACATGAGTGTGGTTCCTCGGGTCAAGTAAAGAAAATAGTTCAAAAAGAGGTTAGAGAGGGAGGAAGCCAAAACATAAGAGACTCTTAAAAACTGAGAACAAACTGAGGGTTGATGGGGGGTGGGGGGGAGGGGAGGGTGGGTGATGGGCATTGAGAAGGGCACCTGTTGGAATGATCACTGGGTATTATATGGAAACCAATTTGACAATAAATTTCATATTTAAGAAAAAAAATAAATAAAATAAATAAAATTTAAAAAAGAAAATAGTTCAAAAAGGAGAAGGTGACCACCTGTCCCAATTTACTCAGAAAACTCTTGGTTTTACTACTGACACTGAGACATTTGGTCACTCACTAATGAAGATGGAAAACTGACACCAGGATTGGCAACGTGGAAACCTTTCTTGACCTAAGAGTATTAGTAAAATGGTGGGGAAACGTCTGATTTTCTTCTGCATTCAAGAGAATATAGGAGGAAGTACCAAAATTAGGTTCATGAAGAATACACAAATCTTTCAGAGTTTTTGTAAGGAGAACAGAAAATAGGAAGGTAGATCAAGCGTTTTCAGTTTGTTTGTTTTCTTTGTTTTTATTAAAAATATTGATCCTCACCCCAATCCTTCCATTCAGTGATTTTCTTAATTCATCAGTTTGGTGTATATACTGCCTTTTGTCAATCTTTCTGCTATGGATTAAATGTATCCCTCCAAAATTCATGTTAAATCCTAATGCCTAATGTGATGGTATTTGGAGGTGGGGTCTTTGGGAATTTGATTAGGTTACAAGGACAGAGACTTCATGATTGGGATTAGTGCCCTTATAAAAGAAATCCCCTTTGGGGCGCCTGGGTGGCTCAGTCGGTTGAGCGTCCAACTTCGGTTGAGCGTCCAACTTTGGTTCGGGTCATGATCTCACACCTGGAGAGTTTGAGCCCCGCATCGGGCTCTGTACTGACAGCTGGGAGCCTGGAGCCTGCTTTGGATTCTGTGCGTCCCTCTCTCTCTGCCCCAACCCACTCGCATTCTCTCTCCAAAATAAATAAACATTTAAAATTTTGTTTTAAATAAAAAAAGAAACCCCCTTTCCCCTTTGTGAGGATACAACAAAAAAAAGGGCCCTCTATGAAAAAGAAATCAGGGCCTCTCCAGACACTGAATTTGATGGCACCTTGATCTTGAACTTCCCAGCCCACAGAAGTGTGAGAAATAAATTTGTTTTATAAGATACCCAGTTTCTGATATTCTGTCTTAGCACCCTGAACTAATTCAAATATAATTAGAATTAAGGAATTTTTGGAGAAGTCACTAATATTTAATAATCTCATTCCAAAGTCCTTCCTTCTTCTTTTGAACAATTTCAATCCTATTATTTTCCTCAAGACCCGTTTAAAATGTTATTTTTTCCATAGATGAGGCTCAATCGTATCCTCTACTTTTTTTTGTTTTTGTGGTACCTTTAATTGGCTTTGACATATATCATGTTCCTGGACCCCTAGTAGACTTTAAACATCTGAGTAGTGGGTAATGGCACATTTTTATTTCTTCTGACTCCTCTTTTGTACTCAGTGTGTGTGTGTGTGTGTGTGTGTGTGTGTGTGTATGTGTGTGTATATATATATATATATGTGTGTGTGTGTATGTGTGTGTGTGTGTATGCAGTACCTAGTCAGAGTACTTTGCAAGGAGAATCTAGGCATGTCCATTAGAGGATTTTATGTTGTAAATTCACCCAAAAAAATCCCCTAATGGACATGCTCAGATTTCCCTGCAAAGTACTCTCACTAGATACTGCATACAGGTTCCATGCACTGCTTTAGCTAAAAGACGCTTTGCTGCCAATACCCACTTCATTATTATTCATCTCAAGGTAATAGAAATACATTCTTCTCTCCTTTCTGCACTGATGTCCAAACAGTCAAGCACAATCGTCGTGTTCTCTTCTTCTCCTAGAGGTGTAATTTAAATTCTGAGATACTCAGAGTGAGGAATTAGAATGCCTTTTGCTTCATTTATAAAACCTGACAGCTTAATTCCAAATACTTTGGAGATTTAATTAATGAGAAGTGAATCAACCCTTCAACATTAAAAAGAAAATCTATAATTTGGCCTCTTCTAGTGAGCAGAGTAAAATGTCAAATTATTTTAGGCCAATGGACAGGATTTTTCATAACTTTTATGATGTAAATGTTTCATAATAATGTCAAAACTTCTGCTCTATTAAGCCAGCATGTAACTGATCCAATACAAATTGCCCATGACACAAAATTGTATTGATGTCTTCTTACCACAGAGATAAACTTGGCTGTGGAAAGTGGGCCATGCCCCCTCTGCAGCAAAAGAACGATATTTGGGAAATCAAGTGACCAAGCTCCTTACTCCTCCTGGAATTGCTTGCTGGTAGCAGCAGCTCTAAGGTGTACCTGCTTAACCTTGAGTAATAAGAGTGGAAAGATCTAAATTGGAACTGACAGTTGGGTTTTATATGGTAATTTTCTATTTGCTCTGGCTTCTCTTTTAACTCAGCCTTTAGGTATATACAGGGTACCTATTAAAAGCACTCTAAGCTACAAATTCTGAAGGATCAAATGCTTGGCCCAGACAGCAAATGAAAATATTGACAAATGTGATTTCCACAAGTTGCTGCATTTATACCACTTTATATCACTTTTCAGGGTACATATATTTATTCTTCAATTATCAGAACTGATTAAGAGCTACAAATAATTTGACAATAACTCATAATACTATGTGCATGTATTTGCAATTACAAAAGATCTTGATAGCTATCACAAAGCCTTTAGTTGTAAAGCATGGTAACCTGTACTACAGTTATATATTTATGGAATAAAGAAAAGCAAGACATGGGAATATTTTGTTCTTATAAATGGTCAAATGAAATAGAAACACTTAACCAAAGTAAGACAATGTTGAAGATAACTTTTCAAATAAAAGAGTAAGGTGAAGTATAAGGATGAGGCACATTGTTTAATGCTTAAAAGACAGTGTAAGAAGGATAGAGATGATAGGAAGGTATATTTCAACTCAACAAAAGAAGTGTGTTCCTATATTTATTTAGAATTAGTTCAACATTGAGTTAGTTGGTTGGGGTAGGCAGTGAATTTTCCATTTCTGGATGTTTAAGCAAAGCATATATCAATCTTCTTTTCACTATGCCTCATGTTATAAAATACCTTTACCATTGCCCTTAATAAACACATGTAAGCTTTATAAAACATTGTTTATCATTTATACCTATGATGTATTCTGATACTATCTGTATATATTTAAGAAAAACTCCTGTTATGACCCTTAACATTGATTTTTGCATGTTACTAATATTTCATAACAATTTGAAAATCACTGAAATAAATATTCTTTTAAATCTCTTTCAGTCTTATGATTCTATCAAAATAAAATGATGATACCCAACAAAATGATGCAAAGAACAGCAACAACAACTTCACATCTCTATTGTTTGAATCAGCTAAATTTGACTTATAACTGACTCAGAACTGGAAGAGATTATTTCTCAGTCATATGGTAGAGGTCTTAATCCTTTCTAGAATCATGTCAGAATCTTTTGGAGGCCCAGTGTCTTTGTCCATTCACACTATTATTTTGAAATATTACAGGGGAGCCTGGGTGGCTCAGTTGTTTAAGAACCTGACTTTGTCTCAGGTCATGACCTTGCCATTGGTGAGTTCGAGCCCCGCATCGGGTTCTGTACTGACAGCTCAGAGGCTGAAGCCTGCTTTGGATTCTGTGTCTCCCTCTCTCCCTCCCCCTCCCCGCTTGTGTTCTCTCTCTCAAAAATAAATAAACATTAAAAAATTTTTGAAATATTACAGGCTAGGTAGCTTATAAACTAGAGAAATTTGTTTCTCACCATTCTAAAGGCTGGGAAGTCCAAGATCAAGGTGCCAGTATGGTGTTGTTCCAATGGAAACTCTCTTCCTAGTTCATAGCCAGTACCTTTTCTTTGTGTCCTTTCATGGTAGGAAGAGAGAGGGATCTCTGTGGATTCTCTTTATTAAAGCACTAATTCCATTCATGAGGGCTTCACCTTAATGACTAAGCAGCTCCCAAAGACCCACCTCCTAATATCATCATTTTTGAAGAATAGAATTTAAATATATGAATATGGAGGGCATATAAATATTTCTACCATAGCATTCAGAAATTTAGAAGAAGGTAACAGAGAACCCTAGTCACCAGTGTCAGAGTCACCCTTAAAGTGTTCATTGCCCAAGATCCTGTCATCTTCTTGAGAGAGACAGCCCCAGTAACTCTAGACTAAGAATACACAGGGGATCTTCAATTTCAGTACTATGGCCATGGTTATGGATGTCTAGCTCCCTTGACAAGAGAAGCTGGAAATCTCAGTGTCTATGCAACAAACCAGTAAAATCTTAGATGCATAATATGTATATTATGTTAAATACGTAATCGAAATGTTTCAAAAATGTGGCAACCGATGACTCTATTTCTGAATATAGCTTTATATTGTGCTTTTTTTGGAAGATTATATGTGGTTCAATATTCCTTCATTGTATTAAGTCTTAGCTAGTTTTGGTAAAATTATATACATAAAAGTGACCGAGGTATAGTATAAAATAATTGATAACAAAATCTGATAGACCTGAATAAAACTCCCATGTCTTCTTATTTAATGTGCCTGAAAGGCATGGTTTTTCTCACTTGTAAAATGAGTCTCAAACCTGTAGGGTTATTTGAAGATTAAACCAAAAAAGAGTGCCTAGAAATTGCCAGAGCCAAGAGGAACTTATGGAGACATGACAGTGTAATGTGATATCCTATCCCTGGAACAGCAAAAGGACATTAGATAAAAGTTAAGGAAATCGTAATAGAGAATGGACTATAGCTAATACTAATGTATCAATATTGGTTCATGAATTGTGACAGAAGTACCATACTAATTTAAGATGTTAAAAATAGGGAAAGCAGGGTATAGGTATATGGAAACTCTCCAAACTATCTTTGTAATGTCCTTGCAAATATAAAAACATTATAAAATTAAAAGTGTATTAAAAAGAATGCCTTGAACAAATTACACAATTGCTTAATACACATATACAAAGAGTTTGTGTATGTATATATGTGGATATGTGGACACATTATACATATTTGTATAGCTATGAGTAGTTGATTGAATATATATGTATATATGCATATATGCTCAATAGATGAGTATTTACACATATATATGTATATACTCAATATATGCGTATATAAATATGTGTCAAAACTCATAAGAATGTACATATATACATAATATACTTATATACACATGCAAACATAGGGCCATGAATTTCTAAAAAGTTACCTCAACTTTTGAAAGTTCTCAAAATTTTTGCAAGTTACATGAAATAGAACAGAATGAAGAGACATTTAATATTTTTCTTTAGTTTTAATTTTTAAATTTTATAACATTCAGTGAGGTCTTCTTAAGTTTCTGAGCCTTCACTAATTAGACAGATGTGGTTTACATAAATCTGTATTAAACAAGTGACTAAATAATCTTCTGAAGGTGATAACCAGTTTGTATTCTAATAAGGATACAGTTTAGTAACAGCAGACCAAAGGACTCAACTGCAGGCCAGTCTCTATAACTCTGCTTAATTGACTATTAGAAGGTTCATCCTGTTGGCATTATTAGTTCAGAATCATCCATTCTCTTGTGTAGCAGTTAATTGCCATTCAGCATTAAGGCAAATGTTATATCAATTTCTTCTCCTTGGGCCTCAAATTATTACTTTAAATTGTTAGGTTTGCATTTACTGATATCATTAAATAGATAAATCCACAATAATTATGTCACTTAAAAATACCGTTTAATAATATAGCCTAACATCTATATAGCCCTTTTGTAAGATTAAAAAAAAAAAGACAGTCTCTTTAGCAAATGGTGCTGGGAGACCTGGACAGCAACATGCAGAGGAATGAAACTGGACCACTTTCATACACCATATGCAAAAATAAATCCAAAATGGATGAAAGACCTAAGTATGAGTGAGGAAACTATCAAAATCCTGGAGGAGAACACAGGTAGCAACCTCTTTGACTTCTTACTTGACACATCTCCGGAGGCAAGGAAAATAAAGCAGAAATGAACTACTGGGATCTCGTCAAGATAAAAAGCTTCCATACAACAAATGAAACAATCAATAAAACTAAAAGGCAACTAATGGAATGGGAGAAGATATTTGCAAATGACATATCCAATAAAAGGTTAGTATCCAAAATCTATGAAGAACTTACCAAACTCAGCACCCAAAAAACAAATAATCCAATGAAGAAATGGGCAGAAAACACGAATAGACACTTTTTCAAAGAAGACACCTAGATGGCAAACAGACACATGAAAAGATTTCTCAACATTGCTCATCATCAGGGAAATACAAATCAAAACCACAATGAAATAACATCTCACACTGGTCAGAATGGCTAAAATTAACAACTCAGGAAACAACAGATGTTGGCAAGGATGTGGAGAAAGCCTATTGTGGGATGTGGAGAACGCTATTGCACTGTTAATGGGAATGAGAACCGGTGCAGCTATTCTGGAAAATAGTGTAGAGGTTCTTTAAAAAATTTAAAATTGAACTATCCTACGACCCAGCAATAACATTACTAACTATTTATCCAAAGGACACAAAAATGACGATTCAAAGGGGCACATGCACCCCAGTGTTTACAGCAGCACTATCAGCAATACAATAGCCAAATTATGGAGAAAGCCCAAATGTCCATCAACTAATGAATGGACAAAGAAGATGTGGCATACACACACACACACACACATACACAGAGACACACAGACACGCAGACACACAGACACACACACACACACACACACAAAGGAATACTACTTGGCGATGAAAAAGAGTGAAATCTTGTCATTTGCAACAATGTGGATGGAACCAGAGGGTATTATGATAAGCAAAATTAGTCAGAGAAAGACAGATATCATATGATTTCACTCATATGTGGAATCTGAGAAACTTAACAGATGAAAAGAGTGGAAGGGAAGGAAAAATAAGACAAAAACAAAGAGGGAGGCAAATGATGAGACAAATACAGAGAACAAGTTGAGGGTTGATGGACGGAGTGGGGCGGTGGGTTAAATGGGTGACAGGAATTAAGGGGGGCATTTTTTAGGATGAGCACTGGGTGTCATATATAAGAGATGAATCACTGGGTTGTACGCCTAAAACCAAAACTACACCGTATGTTAACTAACTTGAGAATAAAAAATAAATAAAAATGAAAACATCCAAACTGCAAAATAGCTTCTTCACATTCATCACTCTTCTTCCAACACAGGCAGTCAACAGATGTCACAATATTAGGAATATGTGTTTTAGAAATAGAATTTAACTGAAATATTGGCCCTACTATATTGTTTGTGCAGGTTACGATTTTCTCACCTGAAATTAAGCAATGGTGTGATATCCAAAATATCTGAAATTATTAAATTTCCGAGATAATGTGGCCATCAGCTCAGGTGCCTCTCTAACTGTCTCCAACACCTTCCCGTAACCATTGTATGACTGATTTCTAGTCGTTGTTTTTTTTTTCCTCCATGTATTCATATTTATTTTCAACCAGAATTAACTTCATGACTACCTTATTTTAATACTTCTTTGTGAACTTTGAAAACTACTAGGCTTAATGCTTTACCACCATTTACTTTGGAGATTCTCTACCTGAAGTAGTATTATGACTTTCACTACAAGATTTTATGGTATCTATAATTATATAATACTGTGTTATTTAAAATTTCACCTACAAAAAATTATACCATAGGACATGTAAATTTCACCAGATAAAATGTGATGGTGTTAGAATAAATTAACAATCCCTTTGTACTTGTTATAATAAATAGTATTTTAGTCTGTTTTAAATCTGTGTAAAATAAGTAAATTTCTTAAAGATGATTTTGTTACTATAAAAAAGTACTAAAAATGTTCTATAAAAACAGCAAGCAAAAGTCCATTTAAAGGTTAGTTATTTTTCGTAAAAAACAAAAGTATTTAAAATATATCATACAAAGTCTAAGGAATGATGCTCTTATCTCCTGCACTTATTTTGTAATAACTTCAAACCCCCCTTTCTCTTTGTATCCTTGAAGTCAGTTTGCCTGTGGAAAATCTAGATTGATTTGCATGATGTAAACATAAATACGAGCACCAAAAAACGAAATCAAAGAAGTGATAATAAATTAGAATTTTTGGACAAAAGAAGATTAGGAAAAAATAAAGTTAGGATAAAATAAGTTAAGATGAAATATTATTAAAATATATGCTATTCAAAAGAAGGCAAGGAGGTGAGAATACAATGAACAAAAAGCATATACAATAATAGAACATAAACATCCAGGACACACACTTAAACCAACCCGTACTGATAATTATAATCAATTTACACTGTTTTTAAAAGCCAGATACTAGACACAGATAATCAAAATGGATAAAGCATGACTCAACAATATTGTGTCTATATGTAATATATAAAATAATATGTAGGTTCAGAGTAAAAAGATGGGAAAAGATATGACATGCAAAAACTGATCAGTAAGCTGGAGTAACAGCATGTATATCAAACAGAGTAGATTTGAGGATAAAAAAATGTATTACCAATAAAAGGGATCCAGGACCCATTTCCCAGTGTTGAGGAGGGGAGGTTTTTCCACACACTACCAAGCAATCTGTAGACACAAACTGAGAGTCCTACAATTCAACTAAATTCTATCAACTGACACTATCTACCCAAGTCAGCATCAGATCCCACAGGTTAAGGACTCAGTCCTACAAAACATGCCCCTCCCCAGAGCCTTCAGATGCCAGTTGAAAGCACAGGTTATCTATCACCTGTGCTTGTGACCAAAAAGCTATAGATTAGAGGTTCTAATGACCTCTTTGGGTTCCATTAATTAGCTAGAGCAACTCACAGAACTCAGAGAAACAATATAGATTCCTAGATTACTAGAAATACTAGATTATGGGTTCATTATTAAAAGATGTTATTTAGAAAAGTTCAGATGGAAGAAATGCATAGGGCAAAGTAAGGGGAAAAATGGGCAAAGGAGGCATAGTTTGTATACCCTCTTGTAGCAGGCCATTCTCCCCAAGTCTCTACCAAATTGAAAGGTCTCCCAAACATCTCCTTTTCATTTTTTTATGGAAACTTCATTGCATAGGTAGGATTGATTAAATACTTGGTCACTGGTGATTGGACTCGATCTCCAGACCCTCTCCTTTCCCAGAAGGTCAAGGGATGGGACAGAAAATTTCAACACTCTACTCACAGGATTGGCTCCCATGGAAACCAATTGCCACCTTCAGGGGATTTCTAAAAGTCATCTTATTAACGTAAGCCAAGTGGTCAAAAGGGGTTGTTCCATATGGAGGTTCCTTAAAAATTAAAAAGAGAATTACCCTACAACCCAGCAATAGCACTACTAGGAATTCATCCAAAGAATACTGGAGTGCTGACTCATAGGAGCACATGCACCCCCAACGTCTATAGCAGCGCTTTCAACAATAGCCAAATTATGGAAAGAGCCCAAATGTCCATCAGCCAATGAAAGGATAAAGAAGATATGGTATACACATGCACACGCTCACACACACACACACACACACACACACACACACACACAAAGGAATACTACTCGGCAGTGAGAAAGAATGAAATCTTGCCATTTGCAACAATGTGGATAGAACCAGAGGGTATCATGCTAAGTTAAATAAGCCAGTCAGAGAAAGACAGATATATATTTTCACTCATTTGTGGAATTTAAGAAACTTAACAGAAGCTCATGAGGGAAGGGAAAGAAAAAAAAATGTTACAAACCGAGAGGACAGCCAAATCATAAGAGACTCTTAAATTCGGAGAACAAACTGAGGGTGGGTGGTGGGAGAGAAAGGGGAAAATGGGTGATGGGCATTGAGGAGAGCACTTGTTGGGATGAGTACTGGTTATTGTATGTAAGTGATGATTCATGGGAATCTAATCCCAAAGCCAAGAACACACTCTATACACTGTATGTTAGCTAACTTGAGAATAAATTATATATATAATTATATAACAATATATAATAATAGAATATATAATATAATAATACATATAATAATAATATATTATATATACATATATAGGGGTTTGTTACATATAGCAAGACACATATTTCATCATTAAGGCTCTGAAGCTATTGCAGGAACTGAGGACAAGAAAACAAATATTATAATATTATTATATTTAATATAAATATATTAAAATATATTATATATTATAAATATTATAATTAAACAAATATGTATAAATATTATAAAAGATGCTCCTGTTGCTCTTATCACACAGGGAATTCCAAGGGTTTGGGGAGCTCTGTGTTAGAAACAAGGCAAAGACCAAATACATTTCTCTTTTTGGCATATATAATATTTTATTATTTATTTATTTATTTATTTATTTATTTAAATATAATTTATTGTCAAGTTAGCTAACATACAGTGTATACAGTGTGCTCTTGGCTTTAGGAGTAGATTCTCATGATTCATCACTTACATAAAACACCCACTGATCATCTCAACAAGTGCTCTCCTCAATGCTCATCACCCATTTTTCCCTCCTCTCCACCCCTGCATCAACCCTTAATTTGTTCTCTGTATTTAAGGTTCCCTTATGGCTTGCCTTCCTCTCTGTTAGTAAATATTTTTTCCCCTTCCCTTCCCCAATGGTCTTCTGAGTTTCTCAAATTCCACATATGAGTGAAAACGTATAATATCTGTCCTTGACTTATTTCACTTAGCATAATATCCTCCAGTTCCATCCATGTTGTTGCAAACGGCAAGATTTCACTCTTTCTTATTGCTGAGTAGGTATATATATATATATATATATATATATATATATATATCACATCTTCTTTTTCCATTCATCAGTTGGTTTGGGCTTTTTCCATAATTTGGCTATTGTTGATAGTACTGCTATAAACATTGGGGTACAAGTGCCTCTATGAATCAGCACTCCTATATCCTTGAGATAAATTCCTTGAGATAAATTGCTGGGTCATAGGGTAATTCTATTTTTAATTTTTTGAGGAAACTCCAGTTTCCTCAAATAAGTCAGTTTTCCCAAGTGGCTGCTCCAGTTTGCATTCCCACCAAGAGTGCAGTAATGTTCCCCTTTCTCCACACTCTCACCAACATTTGTTATTTCCTGAGTTGTTAATTTTAGCCACTCTGTGTTTGAGGTATTATCTCCTGGTTTTGATTTGTATTTCCCTGATGATGAGCGATGTTGAGTATCTTTTCATGTGTCTCTTAACTGTCTGGATATCTTCTTAGAAAAATTGTCTATTCATGTTTTCTGCCCATTTCTTTTTTTTAATTTTTATTATTTTTTTTAAAATGTTTATTTATTTTTGAGAGAGACAGACAGACAGAACATGAGCAGGGGAGGGGAAAAGAGAGAGGGAGACTCAGAATCCTAAGTATGCTCCAGGCTCTAAGCTGTCAGCACAGAGCCGGATGCCTGGCTTGAACTCAGGAATGGCGAGATCATGACCTGAGCCAAAGTTGGACATTCACCCTACTGAGCCACCCAGGCATCCCAGTCTTCTGCCCATTTCTTCCCCGGATTATTTGTTTTTCAGGTGTTGAGTTTGGTAAATTCTTTATTGATTTTCGATACTAACCATTAATCTGATATGTCATTTGCAAATATCTTCTCCCATTCCATCAGTCGCCTTTTAGTTTTGTTGATTGCTTCATTTGTTGTGTGGAAGTTTTTTATCTTGATGAGGTCCCAATAGTTCATTTCTGCTTTGATTTCCCTTGCCTCTGGAGACATGTCAAGTAAGAAGTTGCTGCGGCCAACGTTAAAGAGGTTGCTGCCTCTGTTCTCCTCTAGGATTTTGATGGTTTCCTGTCTCACATTGAGGTCTTTCATCCATTTTATTTTTGTGTATGGTGTACAAAAGTGGTCCAATTTCATTCTTCTGCATGTTGCTGTCCAGTTCTCTCAACATCATTTGTTGAAGAGACTATCTTTTTCCCATTGGATATTCTCTCCTGTTTTGTCAAAGATTAGTTGACTATATAGTTGTGGGTCAATTTCTCGGTTTTCTATTCTGTTCCATTGATTTCTGTGTCTGTTTTTGTGCCAGTACCAAATACATGTTTCTCATTATAAATCACAATATCACTACCAGTGATAAAAAAAATTTGATAAAATTTGATAAAAAAAATAAGATAAAAGGATCAATTATGAATATATAAAAAAATTTAAAGTGTCTACATCTAAGAAGTAAATTTTTAAACATATGAAAAGCCATATATCCCCCTCAACCTTTCATCTCTGTCATCTCTCTCTCTCTCTCTCTGTCTCTCCATAAAAAGAAAAATAGATATATGAAATTCCATTTGTTCCTGAGTGATTTTATAGTGCTGGTGAAAATGATCTGCTATTCATTTGTGTATATTTACCCTACAGGGTAAACCAAATTTCCTAAGAAGAGCTTAACTCTTCTTTCAGATACAATCTATGTACATTTAGTATTTTTGTTTTAGTGTATTTAGAACAGCAATGCATTAATTTTTTTCAGCATACAGACTAGAATAGTCTATTAAAACAAATTGTGTTTTTTTTCCCTCTAAGTCATTATATAATCCATTTATTTTTTTCATTTAAAAAATAAAATAATAAGAAAACCTCATTTTCCAAAGCAGTGTAAATTCTCCTGGGATTTTTTTCTTTTCTTTTCTTTTTTTTTTTTTTTTTTTTTTTGCAGAGAGAGGGAGAGAGAGAGAGAGAGAGAGAGAACATGCATGCACGCAGGAGCATGAGCGTGGGAGGAGCAGAAAGAATCTTAAACTACATGCTCAGCACAGAGCACAACACAGGGCTCAATCCCACCACCTTGGGATCATGTCCTGAGCTGAACTCAAGAGTCAGATACTTAACTGACAGAACCACCCAGGTGCCCCTGTTCTGGGATTCTTTATATAGGCAAGGCATCAGACTGCCTGCAGCCTGAAAGGGTGAGTGGACTCGAAATTTATTTGATTAGAGTAAACAGGGGCACATGAGTGGCTCAGTTGGTTAAATGTCGGACTCTGACTCAGGTCCTGATCTTATAGTTTGTGAGTTTGAGCCTCGTATTGGACTCTGCTGTTGACAAAGCCTACTCCAGTTCTTCTGTCCACCCCCCTCAGTCTCTGCCCCTTCCCACTGGTTCTCTCTCTCTCTCTCTCTCTCTCTCTCTCAAAAATAAATAAACTTAAAAAAATCAGAGGAATCAGAATTGTCACATGCGGGACTTTTCAAGGGGAACAGAATTTGGCACCCAAAAATAAGCCTCTGGAATCCAGATTTATCTGGAGCATGTATTTTTGAGAAATAACAGACACAGGATTAACTGAAAACATAATAGATGTTACCCTTTTGTAGGAAACATTTACATTTGTAAGGGAAAGCTCCATTTGTAGGAGAGTCTTCCTCTGTACCAGGAAAAGGAGGATGGCTAAATCTCTAGAAATGCTCTTCAATGGAGAAGGCAGGAACTTAAATCTGCATGATAACCATATAGTTTACTGTGCTTTGTCTGATAATCTCCCATAATTAGCTCTTCACCTTCCAACATCTTTTGTCTTCAGATGAAAAAGGTATTTAAGGTGAGGGCTTAGGGAGTTTTGCTGGGTATCTCCCTTATATAAGGGAGGTATATACATGTTATTAAACTTCTGTTTGTTTTTCTCCTGTTACTCTTGCACACTAGAACTGCAATAGGTGACAGATGTCAGCCTTTTGTGACCCTCTCAAGTGACCTGAAGGAAACATGAAAAACAGGAAGAACTGGAAAACCAATTAAGCAGAGGCATGCAGGCAATATTTTCAGATAATCAAATATGATAGAAACATAATGTATTAAGATGACCTAAAGGTCTTTCTCATGTGTAAGTGTAAATCAGAAAACCCTAATTTTTACAAACATCACAAATTATACTGGGGACACACATGTATCTGGAAAACCCTTTTCCCCTTTTGTATATATAATGCCCTACAGCTAACAAGCTTCAGAGCTGTTCTTTAGAGCAATCTGAAAACTCTCCCAGGCTATAATCCTCAGTAGGAAAATTAATAAAGCATTTACTAACCTACTTCGTGGTTGGCTTTCTTTTAGCCCACAATCTGTCTTTCATTACATAATGGGTCCCAGCCAAGAACCTAGAAGGGTAGGGAAAATTATTTTGCCTCCTCTCTATCACCATAAGTGATGCTGATGCACTTTTATGAGGATCGAAAACCGCTGATTCCTAGAAATGTAATCAAACTAATGTGAGTTTGCTCCTTGGTGAGTTACAGCTAGAGATTTCATCAGGTGGAGTTGTCACCAAAAGGAAACTTTATTTGCTACAAATAAGGAGGTCATGGGGAATAACTGCCAAAGCCATGACTTCCTGAGTGGGATTGAGTGGGTTCTTTATTTAGGGTTTAGAATGAATGAATATTCATTCATTCTAAAGAGGAGTTTTGTCATGGCAGGTAAAGGTGGGCTGAAGACGGTGCCCGTGTGTTTAGAAATCATGCCTATAAAGGCATCCCATGTTACGTTAATGAAGCTTACGCCCCCCTTTGGGTGGAGACCTTATAATGAGGCAGAGGTAACTGTTGGACAGGGAGAAGGGACTTTGGGCATGCTTCTGTAAGCCAGTATAAACCAGATGCCATCTTTGGCTTATCTCATGTAAGCAATGTAACACCTTGCTTCCTTTTGAACAGCACTGGGAGTTTACCACTTATATGTTGTCTCTGATATGGTTAGGCTATTTCCTGGCCTGGTAGAGACTCTTACATTTTTGTATTCATTTAAAATCCATAACTATTGAGGCTTTTGCATTTTTTTGTGCTTCTGACAACTCCTATTTTCCGTGATCTATGACCTACGATCTATGACCTGGGGGCCTAACGTGACGTCTCCTATATCACAAAACCAAAGTCTCATCTTTCTTTTTCTGGGCATTCCCAGCTCTTTCCGCTTACAGAAACACAATTTTAAAATCTAAAATCATTTTTAAACTCTGATTCAGACATATGTTGTATTGTACACCGAAGTATAGGTGTAGCAGAACAGGGTCAGCTTACTTCTGCTCTTACTAATATTACCTGTTTTATAAGTGAGATTGAGGATTTTTTTAATGTATTAATAGTTCTCTCATTGTGACTCAATGAGATGAAACATATTTGAAGATCTAAAATTCTAATTTTTTGCATACAAACATTATTTCCAAATAAGTAAACCTGAGCCTCACACTCTATTTTGTAAATATTCATACCATTCACCTGAGAAGTATATTCTAAATGTCTCAGCTCAAAAAAACAGCCATTGATCCATATTAAATCTAAGTGAATATTTGGCTTCTCTTATTTAAAAAAAAATAAACCTCAAGCATCTTGTATTTGTTGGATAAATTGTGCTTGCAGTTTTCATATTCATGAATATAAATTTCAACTTCAACCACATGTTTTATCACAATAGATTTACATCCTATTGAGAAGGAACAGAATAGGCTATTCCAAAATGTACTACTTCGGCATGAGGATGGTTTTGAGATAGAGATAATTAAGAACGAACAGGTTCAGGAAAAGCTTTGTATCTCTCCTTAACTGTCTAAAAGACTTTAGATAGGAGGCCTGTACCAGGAAGAGACCTATTACCAGAGATAAGTTTTTATATCAGAAAGATTTACTTGCATGGCATGGCAAACAATTGTTAACAAAACATTTGCTCTTTTCATCTTCCTGTGATTTATCTTCCTCTTCTTTAAAGCTCCCGACCCCTCCTAGCATCTCTTTAACTTAGTCTGGTGTATGAGCCTCAATGGCCTGACGACATTGGTTTGTGAGACTCCAGTAAGTTTGTAGTTAATTTTTTTTCTCGTTAATCTGTCTTATGTCAATACAATTAATTATTAGGCCAACTGAAGAATCTAGAAGGGAAGAAGGGAAAATTTTTCTTCTCCTAGATTATTTTTGGCTAATAGAATCTAGATTATTCTAATGGGTTAAGTACAGATATATATCTAGATTACAAAAAAAAAAAGTGGACTTCATTGTAAAAAATAGTATTAGGATATAATATTTATCCTAGTTGTTAAAAACAAGACAAGGCCAAAATGGAGTCACTTATGCTAAGCCCCACATTACCAAAACAAGACTTAAGTATTTTTAGTATTCTCAGAAATAGAATCTTAAACCAATTGCAGGCGAGGAAGAATTTCCTGACCCCTTCAAGGTCTCTCTAACTGTTCTAATAATCAAATTGACACAAGGCAGATTAGCAAACAGAAGAAAAGCAAATTTAATTTACTACATATGGGGAATTAACATGAAACTCCAAGGACAGTCAAGGAAAATGAGGTATATATGTCATTCTAAACTAAGGATACAGGGTAGGAGTCTAATACTTCAAAGAGAAGACATGCAATTCATAGGACAATGAGAAGAATTGCAGATGTTTGATAATGAGTTATTTGTCTTACCATAACGATAGGTCACTCAGATAAAATTTATCTCTGGTAACAACCATCCTTTTGGGAAGGACTCCTCAATTTAGATTCTTCTATGTAGTTAAGTGAGAGGCAAAAGTTTCTCTTGAGCCCCTAGGGCCTTGATTGCCTTCAGCTTAATATAGTTTTCATGCTTAAGTGGCACATCGGGGGTACCTGTTCCAAACTCCTTCACAGTCAGGAATCATGTGATCAGCACTAAGTAGGTAATCTCCCTGATAACTCCTGCTATCCCCTCAAGGAAAGTTACTCTGCCATAACCAATCTGCTTTGTTGCCTGGTATAACTTCTTTGTTCCTGTTCCCTCTGCCTCTAAAAGTGTCATTTTGTACAGCTCCCTGAAGCTTCTTTTCAGTGTGCTAGATTGGATGCTGCTCAATTCACAAATCATTGAATAAAGCCAGTAAGATTTTTTAAATTTACTCAGTTGAATTTTTTTACACTGTTAATATTGCTCTGTAGAAGTTTTGTTTATACTATTGAAAATTCAGTGCTTTATACATTAGTTCATTTTTTTTTTCATTCAGAGGATATTATGTTTGTATTGTGGGATAAAGAACAAGACTAATTTATATGATATCTTTTAAAGAGTATATTTTCTACACTGAACAAAGGGTAGAGAAATACAAGTTAAATAAGGTTAAGTAACAACCTTTACATAATGAATTTGATTTGGAAGTATTAGTATGAACCCCTCACAATGCCATTTAAAAAAAGTTTTTTGTTTTTAATTCTTTGTTCCTTAAAAGTATCAAGAAAGAAAATAGTCAACTTAGTGACCAAATTGTGGTCTCTAAAACTCTTTTCAACTAAATTAAACCACCATTTCTCAGAGATGGCTGATTTCAGGTCTAGAACAGGAAATACACTAGACCAGCCAGGAATGTCTTATATAATAAAGCAAAAAAATTTTCCCACACTCCCTGATATCATATAAATGATTTCAAGAGTGAACTGAAAGGTACTCTCATTTACTGAATAATAAAAAAAAAAAAAAAACTCGATCATCAAGAAGAAAAATAATTATATTAGTTGAGATGCATCACATTTATTTAAATCCATAAGATCATACTGGCATTAAAGAAAATAATAAAAATAATTTACTAACATTATAAAATTCTAAAAAAAAAAAGACCCCACTAAAAACTACAGACCAGTATCCCTGATGAATATGGATGCAAAAATTCTCAACAAGATACTAGGAAACAGGATCCAACAATATATTAAAAGATTCTTAGGGGCACATGTACCCCAATGGTTATAGCAGCAGCCAAATTATGGAAAGAGCCTAAATCTAAATGTCCATTAACTAATAACTGGATAAAGAAGAGTGGTTATATATATATATATATATATATATATATATATATATATATATAATGGAATATTACTCAGCCATCAAAAACAATGAAATCTTGCCATCTGCAATGATGTGGATGGAACTAGAGTGCATTAGGCTAAGTGAAATCAGTCAGAGAAAGAAAAATATATGATTTCACTCATATGTGGAATTTCAGAAACAAAACAAATGAACGTAGAAAAAGAGAAGAAAAAATAAGATAAAAACAGAAAGGGAAACAAATCATGAGAGACTCTTAAACACATATAACAAACTGAGGGTTGCTGGAGGGGTGTTGGGTGGCAGGATGGGCTAAATGGGTGATGGACATTAAGGAGGGCACTTGTTGGGATGAACACTGGGTGTTATATGTAAGTGATGAATCACTAAATTCTGCTCCTGAAACCATTCTTACGCTATATGTTAACTAACTTGGATTTAAATAAATTGGAAAAAAATTCTAAAGAACCCAGTTACTATTTTGAAAGCTGAAAAGAAACATAAGAACCAAGAATTTATATCACCTTGCTGTTCAAAGTACCTTTCTGGATAACTAAATAATTGAGAAAGGCATTTCTCTTTATCAGAGCATTCTGGTTTTAATGAAAAGAAAGAACAGAATTAGAATATCATCATTTGTAACCACAAATGAAATTATGGATCTAGGCAATGATCACTAAAAGGAAGCAATTAGACACAGAGGCTTCCTAATGGAAGAATACAATAGCGACTAACTACACCATGTTCTTGTAGAAAATCAATCTTAAATTGATCAGACTTCCAGATCTGAGTTTCAGTTAACAGAAAATATATGAGACAGAGGAAGAAATCAAATGCCATCTCAAAAATATAGCCAACAGTTCCAGACTAATATGTACGGGATAATGTATAGACAAAAAACATCTAATACTTTTAACAGACAAAGTGTAAGTAAAAGACAAAAGACAGAGAGTCATTTCTTTGGTCTTTACTTTCCAATTCTGCAGTCACTTGCCACATGTGGCTATTTTAATTTACATCAATAAAAATTAGATTAAAAATTCAGTTCATCCAAGTGTACTTCAGGGGCAAAATAACCACACATGGAGACCATACGTACAGAAGATTTCCATGTTCACAGCAAGTTCTATTAAACAGAAATGCTGTAAAATGAAAGGAAATTCAGAGCTGTATTAACCAAATATAATGTGTGTATTTTATTTGGATCCGATTTCAACAAGCAGGGGTGCCTGGGTGACTCAATCGGTAAGCATCTGACTCTTGGTTTTGGCTGAGATCATAATCTCACAGTTTCTGGGTTTGAGTCCAGAGTCAGTCTCCACACTGACTTGGGATTCTCTCTTTCCCTTCCTCTCTGCCCCTCCCTCGCTTGTGTATGTGCGAGTTCTCTCTCTCTCTCTCTCTCAGCTTTATCAAGGCCTAATTGACAGATAAGATTATATATGTTTAAATTGCACATGTGATGATGTGGTACATTGTGAAGAAGTTACCACAATTAAATTAATTAATACATCAATCATCACACTATAGTTAAAAACACTGTATTGCATATTTGATATTTTCTGAGAGTAAACCTTTAGCATTTTCATCACAAAAATGCTAAATTTTTTGAAGAAAACATTAAATGTGAAAGAATATAGGTTTTAAAATTTCTTTTAAGAATAACGTGAGCAAAAGTTTGAAGACCATTATTAAAACACTCAAGTGCATAAAAATCATCGTTAAAAATACAGATTTTCCATTCTGCCACCTAGGATTCTAATTCAATGGGTTTGTGCCTGGAGTTTAGAAAGCTTCTGACTAACTTTGGAAGTTAGTTTCTTTTCATAAAACCGTGAGAGATGCTGCTTCTGTAAGCATTGGCATGGCCCTCCCCAACTATCTCTTGCAACAAATGTGATACAAACAGAAATCACTCACTCAACTTAGCGGGTGTTGCAGCCCAAATCCTCAACACCCATTGACCCAACCTCAGAGAACTGAAGTCTATTAGGATATCAATGATGATTTTCTCTCAACCCTAACTTACTCCGTTTACTCTACCTAACTAAATCCTAAAATTTTAGGATGTGACTGAAAAACTGCTCTATTCATGATGCCTCTGACAGATTTCTTTCTAAATGGCAAGGATTTAGAGAAGCTTAACGTACATCAATCCAAATATTATAGAATGTAGTTATTTTGATCACTGTAAAATAGGCTTAAATCTCTACAAATCTTCATATAATGTGCCAAAACACAAGTCACCCGTCAACTACTTCTGCATTAACATAATATCTGGAAAATATTACATTTGTCTTGTTTTGGTTTGGCTGATGAGCCAGTAAAGTAAAAAAGTGCAACTGGATTCATAGCTAAAGTTGGTTTTTGTTTTTGTTTTTGTTTTTACATAGCATAAAATACCAGTATTTAAGCCTACTTAGAAAGTTCTATTTTACCATTTTCTTGAAACTCCTAAGTGTTTCACTACTTTGAACAAGACTGTGATCTAATTAGCCATCTTCTCATCTTCCTGAAAGACAATGTCAGACTTATAAAGGATGATCATCATCACTGTTAATCTTTGTTAAGCCACCCACTTATTGACTGAGGACTCAAAAGAAGATGTCACTGTCTCATGGTCTATTGACTGGGGGAGTAGAGGTCAAATCAGAAGGAGAGAGTGCTCTACTAGTGAGAAGCAAGAGAATCTAGAAAATGAACTGTCAATTGTAGATTCTAATGGAACAGCTTCTGTATTTGTAGAACTCAGACAAAATAAATGTAGAGTAGCTACCATGAAGAATCATGTTTCCGCCTTCAAAAAAAGGACCATAGTTAGTTTGATGTTATAGGTAAGTTATACATCACTTCCATTTCCAGTTGCTCACATCTTGCTTTTAATAACTTCCTTGCTGGCTTTCTGTCTTTTTTTTATTCTTGTCGTACTCATCCTATATATCAAGGATAAAGTAATCTTTTGAAAACTATTTCTTTGTTGACATCATCATCATCATAAAAATCTCCAGCACATTCTCAATTAGCTATTAATTGAAACCCCAACTGCTTGCATTAACAAGCAAGACGGCTCATTAGAGGATGAGTCCTAGCCAGTTCATCAGCATTCTTCCATATCAGTGTGCAACGAAAGCCTTTTGCTTTAGCCAAGCTGAGATATGCTTTTCAAACTTGCCATCGTTCACGTGGAATGGAATGTCTTCTTATCATTTGTTACTCAGAATGAAGTTCAATGCAATGTCTTCTCTGATGCTTTCTCAGGTCACATCATCCTGAAAAGACTCATCTCCCAGATGATCTCTTAAGCCAGTTCATTGTACCAGTGATATAACACTTGTCACATAGTATCTTTTACTGTAGCTTTCTGTGTGTGAATGCGCTGACACATCCTCCTGGTATGTTTGGGAAGAATCTTGACAGTGATCTTGTCCTCAAAGGAAAATTTGTAATTTAGCAGATAAATAGGACATAAGGAAGCTCAGAAAGGATGCAGAGGTATAAAAGGCAAAGGCATGTATATTCAGCCGTGTACAGGGCCCATTGTTTTCATGACACAACTGGCAGTAAAAAGAAAACTAAATCAAGTCAGATATCATCTTTGAGCTTTAGTATCCTCAATACTATGATTATGAAATGTGAGACTATGTTACAAAGAGCAGAGTATGCCTACTAACATATAGGAAGTACCCATTAGCTTCTGGTTTCCTTTGTTTTCCTCCATCATCTTCCCTAACTCTGTTTCCTTAACTGGATCAATTTGCATGATTCAATAGTACTAAGTATAAAAATAATTCTAGAGTGTTCTTTTCTTTCTTTCTTTCTTTCTTTCTTTCTTTCTTTCTTTTCTACAGTAAAAGGTAACTATATTGAAATTAGGCAAAACCTGCATTCTGGTCCTCTTTTAGCTAGAATTAGGATCAGGGCGGCTGGGTGGCTCAGTCGATAAGCATAAGACTCTTGGTTTCAGCTCAGGCCATGATCTCACGGTTCATGGGCTCAAGCACGGCATCAGGCTCCGTGCTGCCAGTGAGGAGCCTTCCTGGGAATCTCTCCCTCCCTCTCTCTCTGCCTCTCCCCCACTTGTACTATCTCTGTCTCTCTCAAGATAAATAAACTTAAAAAAATTTTTAGAATTATAATCTTATGCAAGTTAGTTCACTTCTCTGTGACTCATTTTCTTCATCTCTAAAGTAAGACTATTAGATTAGATACATTTCAACCTTCCAGCTGTGGCATTTCATGAAATTTTCACTGGTATTTTCCAAAAGCAAAATTATTCCGTTATGAAACCTATATGGTCTCTTGGAGGTCAAAGTCCTTTTTGCTGCATTTATCATGCTTCTGGGTTCAGTCCATTTCCTCCTATCCTGCAGGTAGACAGAAGACAATGATAAGTAGTCCTTGATACATATATGAGCAGATTTTCTGTGAAGCCAAGAAAGCTCAGACTCAAAGATGATCGCTCACTTTTATGGACTGCAGTCAAGTCCCCAGGAGTTTTTGATGCTTGTGGAAATCAACAGATTCCAAAATTCACTGTGTATTTTTTTCTTATTTCTAGATACATAGTAACATTTGTACCTCATTTTTTTTTTTTTTGGTAGTTTTTTATCCTTTTTCCTAAAAAGAATCACACACATTTTAAAATATCTAGGCCCACCAGAACTTGGGTCTGCCCTGATGAGGCCCCTGCTAATTTGGGATTCTTTCTTGAAATGTACCATTAAGAACATAAATAACTAGAGAAGATAAAATTCCATGGCCTATGAATATATTCAAATTCATACTGAACTTTAAGAGTTAAAATAAAATCAACATATTGGATGTTAAAACTAAAGAATTTTTGCATGAAGTGGTATGGTTTCGGGTGAATTAAGCTTAATTAGGATAATTTGTTATAAATACTTATTAATTTTTTCATATTTTCAAAAAACGTTTTAATCTTTATTTTTGAGAGACAGAAAGAGAGACAAACACACAGTGTAAGCAGGGGAGGAACAGAGAGAGATGCACAGAAACTGAAGCAGGCTCCAGACTCTGAGCTGTCGGCACAGAGTCAGACATGGGGCTCAAACTCACCAACTGCAAGATTATGACCTGAGCAGAAATCAGATGACTAATTGACTGAGCCACGCAGGTGCCCCATCATATTTTCACAGTAATAGTTATTAAGCATTAGTTACTTTCAAATCCTTACTAAACAAAAAACTAAAAGTCACCTTAAATACATTTAAATAAAGGATGATGTTTAGAACTTCTTATTGCATTAATTCTGAGAGACATGTTTTTATACCCAGTTTAACATTTCTTAACTGATGGCCAGTTGTCAGTCATAACGTCGTTGCCTCTATGACACATCTGAAGACTTGATTAGTGTTCCTGACGGGAACAATAACTCTGAATTTTCAGTAAACAAATCTTTTAAGAACCATTTGAAGAAGAACTATAGCTTCAGGTGTTGTTTCAAAATTTTCTGTGATACTTTCTGGCATGACTTTAAGAATGTGAGTGTCTACCCGTTGCTGGTGGTAATGTAAAATGGTCCCACTACTGTGGAAAACAGTTTGGTGGTGTCTCAGAAAGTGGAACATAGAATTACCACATGATCCAGCAATTCCAATTCTACGTATATATCCAAATTAATTGCAAACAGGTACTTAACCAATAGTCAAAAGATGGAAACAATCCAAATATCCAACTGATTAATAGATAAGCAAATAATGGAATAGGCATACAATATAATATCAATCAGCCATAAAAAAAGAGTAAAACTCCTGATCCATACTACAACCTTAATAAACCTCAAAAACATTATCGTAAGTTAAGGAAAACAGATACAAAAAGTCGCATATTATATGATTTCACATACATGAAATATCCCGAAGGGGTAAATCCATAGAGACAGAGGGCAGATTGGTGGGTGTCAGGGACTAAGGGGGAAAAGGATGGGGAGTGACTGCTTGATGGATACACTGGAAATGGAAGAGCAGAAACTTTGGAATCGAAATCTTGGTGCAGGTGGGGCCCAAAGTAAAAGCGTCAGAAAGAAGTGCGTGCACTACATTTTAACTGATGTGAAGATACCTAATGGTCTGGGCAGTACTGATCACACTCTAGTTTCCTTCCTCTTTCCATCTTAACCCTCAATCAGTGGTCCAGTCTAATATAAGTAAATGGCACATTAGTCAAGGAAAGTTTAGTAATATCAATAAATGAAGTCAAATATTAATTTACTTGTGAGGATTCACAATGAAAATTTTTGGTCTCCCCTGAATGCCACTTACTATTTAACTAGATTTTCACATGTAAACAAAAAATACTTTAATATAAGCTACTTATTACCTATTTTTAGATTTAACTAGAAAGCCTATATGCAAACAAAACAGCCAACTTAAGTAGCATAGGGGTGATAATTTGATTAGTCGCTAATTAGCCTGAGTCTGTCTGAAATATCAGTTTTGATTACACTACTGATATTATATCCGTGGCTGGATAATGATAATACAGTTAAGTCAATATCATACATTGGCGCCTGGGTGGCTCAGTTGGTTAAATGTTCAACTCTTGATTTTGCCTCATGTTGTTATCTCACAGTTCATGAGATCAAGCCCCATGTGGGACACTGTGCTAACAGCACAGAGCCTGCTTGAGATTCTCTTTCCCTCTCTCTCTGCCCCTCTCCCACTTGCACTGGCACATGCTCTCTCTCTCAAAATAAATAAATAAGAACTTCGTATATATAAATATATATGTACAATGTAGAAACTTAACACCTATCTATATGTATATCACTCAATATATATCAATAGATATCATAGAAACTTACTCAATTTCTTGAAAATGTAAGAACAGATAGGGTAGGTGAATGTAGCAAACAATGATTTTCAAATAGGTAGTATCTGACTATTGCCATTTATATATACAAGGCTTATTTTGAGAAAGTGGTTTAAAGTGTCAGTGTCTTATACTGACAAGATACAGCACACACCAAAATCAGAAGTCTGAATACAATTTACTTACGACTATTGATTAATTCTGTGGAGTCTCACAAATAGGTCTTGGATATAACTGAAATATGTAAGAATCTCTGTGCAAAATGATTTTAAGTTTAAAATGAATATGGCTAATAGCTTGTGTCCTTTCCTCCAAGTTCTTCTCAGATTGTGTATTTCAGAGAAAATGGGGACGTGATAACTCTTGAGAAGACACATTGTTTTTTCTCCTCAAATATCGGAAAAGATGAAATGTTTGCATTTATTTTACAGAACACTTTCTCTACTTTGACCTATTTCTGCTCTTTCCACACCTATGATCTGTCTGATATATCAACTGTATGTTACATTTAGACAAGATAATTTTAACTTTGTTGATTGTAGCTGTATATGTGGGAAATGGACTTCTTGATTATTTAAGAAACAAAGTTTTAAAAAATATGTTTCAAGGTTCCAATGGGCATATTTTCTTCACAAACAGATAATAGATTACAGGAATATTTACTAAGAAGTTTAAATCCTTAATTGGCTTATTTGTTTAATATAGATGTCATAATATAGTCAAATCAAGTATAGTCACTTCTGTAATAATGGTAATTAGATCATACATAATAAGTAAATAATAAATTCTTATGTGATAGAAATTAGATTAGAATGAATGTAAAATTTATTCTAAAATAAGTGTGAAATCTATTGAATGATGGGATAGTTGTCTTAAACTACATGTTACTATTTTAAAAATATTTAGTTTAGCTACAAAGTAACATATAGTTACAAAACTTCATTTCTGAAGTTACCAATAAACTCTGTTCTCTTTGATTCCGAGGCCTAGAATTATGGAAGGAACAGTTTAGTGATATAGAAACATGGAAAATATTATCCAGATAATATAAAAAGGTTTGTCAAATCATGAAGTCAGCAGGTCTATTCTTATATTTGCTTTCCAGTGAATTGGCTGTTACAGCATTTAAAATTCAGTGGTGTTTCGTAGTCTCTATATTTCCATGTTCTTCTTTATTCAGAGTGAAATTTATAATACACAGGGGAAACAATTTTGTTGAAAAACATATCCTGGTTACTACCAAACACCAAATTTGTGACTCAGATATCATGAGATTTTTCGCACAGCAAAATTATCTGTGCAAGTCAAACCTTGTTAATAGAAATTAAATAAAATTTTAAAATGGAATGGTTTTTAGAAAATGATTAAAACTTTAGTCTCAAATGAGAACATATATTTTTCCTGAAGATACTTAGAGGCTGTAAGCTTCAATACTTTGGAATGAGTTCTAATATCAAACTTATTTCTCCTCACCGTACACAGGAAGATGAATTATAAAGAGTGTGGTCAAGAATAGATTTCTGCTTTGGCCTGATTTTTTTTTTTTTTCCAGAACATTCTCAAAACCTAGCAGGATATTCCGTGTTGCTTTTTCCCTTTACCTTTGTATCCTATACACACAAAATAAAAGAAAAAAAACCTTAATTTTTACATAAAAAACACCTAGTCTTTTTAAATGATATTATCTACTGAAATATAAGAAAGACTTGTTTTCTTCCAAATTATTATTTAAAATGTTTGTTTCTTGTATTACTTGTTAATGGAATGATAGTAGGATTTATAGTAACTTATTCATATTTCCATTCTCTCTCTCTCTCTCTCTCTCTCTCTCTCTCTCTCTCTCTCTCTCTCTCCCCCACACACACACACACTGCATGCTTTGTCTCTATATTTCTATGTGGTTTTACAACTTTATTTTCTCTTCTACCATCCCTTTTCCACATGAACTATATATATTTTTTTCTCTCTATGGCAGTAAAGGGAAGGGCATTTTAACCTCTTTGGGATCAAAGAGTCCTTTTTTCCTTTGAATTCATATGAAAACCGATTCCCTGCTGTGCAGTGTTATGAAGCTTCCAGTGAAAATCCATTAAACATCTCCTTAGGAGCTAGGAAAGCGATGAGTTTGCCATTTAGATTATTTCATATCCATATTCCCTTGGGCCATATTATACTTGAACTTCTACTGCTGTCCTTTTTCTTTCAAATCTAAGTAAAACTGGAAATCTTTAAGAAACTTCAAAAAAGAGAGAAAGATAACCCAAACAGTTCATTTATTCTTGCTCTTCTAATACTTTCCTGATAATCTTTAAAACTCGAAAGGTCTTATCAGTTCAAGATGATTCCTCTTTAGATGGGTAGATAAATGGAAAGATGGCTGGCTGCTATTTCTAACTTCCTTAGTAGAAATCTTATTGATTCTAAGGCTGTATGAGCTATGATGGAAAATTAGTGTGACAAGAGAAGAAATGAGGTTTGTTTGAACAGATGTGAAAACTGGAGATTAATTTACCAGTAATATATCTTAAATTATAAAATTTCTTAATCTGGCCCTAACCCATGTATATTTATTTCTATAGCCTCGAACTCTTACATTATTCTGCTTGTCACACAAAAATTATTTAAAATTATTTTTACATAAGAATTGTTACAGACCAAATAAAAGTTAAATAGAACATTCTACTTTAAAGGGAATTTTTTTTTTAAATTGATGGATACCAAGTACATAGTTGTGCAACTTCAAAATTTATTTTTATTTATTTTTAATTATTTTTATTTTTTTTTAATTTATTTATTTTTGAGAGGGATCCTGCTTGTCTGCATGCAAACACGTGTGTGAGGAGGGGAGGGATAGAGAGAGAGAGATGAACAGAGGATCTGAAGCAGGCTCTCCACTGATAAGCACAGAGCCTGATGCTGGTGTTGAACTCACGAATGGTGAGATCCTGACCTGAGCTGAAGTCAGAAGCTTAATCAACTGGGCCACTCAGGCACCCATCAAAAATTTTTTTTAATGTATTATTTTTAGAACTCCATTGGGTTGTAACACCTGGCTGCTAACCATTGCTAAAATGGTCTACCAATATCCTTTTGCAAAGTAAATATGAACTTGGTAAGTAGAAGACCTCTGGTTCAGTTCCATCTTCTAAAGACTTTGGAAGTTATCACTTATATCTTTACAGCAAGAAAAAGCTGGACAAACTGAAATTTAAGGACATTTTGAGACTTCTTAAAGAACTAAGTTACAGGCCAAACTTCTACTTCAAAATCTGGAAACAGAGGTGCATCCAGAGGCACAGCCAAAATGTGCAGGTCTGGAGCAGAAACTGCTGAGGCAAAATAAAGGAAAGGGATATTTAAATAATATTATGGTTATTAATATTATGATAATTTCGATAAGTCATTGAAAGCTGAGTGTTGATTAGCATCAGAGTAAGAAATTCCTTTGGACCAAAACCACAGATTCGTGGGGTTTACACATTCAAGAAGCCTACCAGGTTCTCACTCAGAAGATTTGAAAAAGGGCCTTCTTAGCTCATTCATTGTAAAATACTGCAAGAGCCTTCTCTGTGACAGAGGTCCATTCCTCAGGACAAAAGACTTTACCAGAGCCTAATCTCAGCTGGGACATGGGCATTTCTCCTATCCCAGCCTGCTCAGGATTTCTGGTTTTACCAAATGGGGGTCAACTATTATCAAGATTTCAAAGAAGAGAGTATGGGTAGGTGGAAAGGGATACTATACCATTGGAGAAACATTGATGAGGGTCACAGGCCCCAGACCCAGTCTTATTAAAACATTGAAATTTATCTGAAGTTTATAGAGCACTTCCCTTTCTCTGCACCATACCATACAACAAATAGGGTCCAGTGTAATAACGGTGGATTATAATGAGTCTGCAGGACAGACTCTCCAAGGTGGAGAGCTCAGACTAGCCAGGGTCAAGAGATAAGACACAAATAAATAACACTAAAGAATTTAAAGACTGTCACCTATAACTACTTTAAACATTAAAATGAGCCCAAATCCTAGAAGTCTATTTCACACAAAGCCTGTCTTATCAGTAATTGATATAACAGGTCTATTTTTTGTTTCGACAAAAAATTACAAAGCATGCCATCTAACAGAATAAAACCACGATCTAAAGAACAAAGCACTCATGAAACTGTATTCATGTATGGTATAGATCTTGGAATTATCAAAAAGGAAATTTAAAATAAAGGATTAATATATTAAAAGGTTCTAAGGAAAAAGCAGACTGCACGTAACGATAGATGGATAATATGGGGCGCCTATTTGGCTCAGCGCCCAACTTGGGCTCAGGTCATGATCTCGCAGTTCATGAGTTATCGGGCTTTGTGCTGACAGCTCGGAGCCTGGAGCCTGTTTCGGATTCTGTGTATGTGTTTCTCTCTGCCTTCGCTTACTTGGCGCTCTGTCTCTCTCTCTCTCAAAATAAATAAGTATTAAAAAAAAAAAGAATAGAATGGGCAACGTAAACAGATATCAAAACTCCAATAAGGAGTCAAAAACAAATGTTAGAAAGCAAAAGCAACAGAAATGAAGAGTGTTTCAACGTACTCATCAGGAGGCTCAGCGTGGTCAAAGAATGTTCAGAGATGTAGACTAAGTGGACAGATACTTTCCAAACTGAAATATGAGGAGAAAAAAGAAGAAAAGAACAGAGCAAAACATCCGAGAGCTATGGAGCAATTACAAAAGATGTTTGTAATATACATCATAATGTAATATACATCATAATGTAATATACATTATGTATATGTAATATACATATACATAATTGGAATGATTTGAAGGAGAAAAGAAAGAGCAGCAAAAATACTTCAAGTAATAATGATTGTGAACTTCCCAAAATTAAGGACAGACAGGAAACCACAGATTTAGGAGCTCAGAGAATACCATTCAGGATAAATGCTAAAGAAGTGTTTTTGTTTTTTTTTTCTTTTACTTAAAAAAAAAGCCCTCATACCTATGCAGATTGTATTCAAACTGTAAGATACCAAAGACAAAGGGAAATTCTTGAAAAGAGACAGAAAGAAAAACTTCATCAGTGAAGAACAAAGATAATAATTACAGCCAACATCTATTCAGAAATCATTCAAGCAAGAAGATAATAAAGTGAAACACTTTAAAGTATTGAAAAGAACAACTATAAACCTCAAAGTCTGTATCCAGTGAAATTACCTTTCAAAAATAAAGGACAAAAAGACTTTCTCAGACAAACAAAACTGAAGGAGGTCTTTGTCAGCAGACGTTGCAAGAAATGTCAAAATGAGTTCTTCAGGCAGAAAAAAAGGATTATAGGTCAGAAGCTTGAGTCTGTGTGAATAAAAAAAGAGCATTAGCAAGACATGAATGAAGGCAAATAAAATATTTTATTTTTCTCATTCTTATTGAATTAAAACAAACTAATATTTGTTAAAAGTAATAATAGTAACAATACAGTGGACGATAATAGCATATGCATAAATAAAAATAATAAAACAGTATCATGAGTAGTGTGAGGGGCGAATTGTGAAGTCTGTTATAAGGCACCTGCTCACAGATACTATTAGTTGAATGTGAACTTCCAATGGCTTAAAAGATATATTTTAAACTCTAGGACAGTTTCTAAAAATCTTTAAAAATATAGATATGACAGAAAATATATTTTAAAAAGATACCAGGATTTGAAGGCCCACATTCACCCCAATGTTTATAGAAGCATTATCAACAGTAGCCAAATTATGGAAAGAGCCCAGATGCTGATCAACACATGAATGTATAAAAAAGATGTGATATATATCTATACAGACATATTGATGTTTCGATATATATAGTTGAATGTTATTCGGCCATTAAAAAGAATGAAATCTTGGGGCGCCTGGGTGGTTCAGTTGGTTAAGTGTCTGACTTTGGCTCGGGTCATGATCTCACAGTTTGTGGGTTCAAGCCCCATGTCGGGCTCTGTGCTGGCAGCTCGAGCCTGGAGCCTGCTTCAGATTCTGTGTCTCCCTCTCTCTCTGCCCCTCCCCTGCTCATGTTCTGCCTCTCTCTGTCTCAAAAATCAATAAAACATTGAAAAAAAACATTGAAAAAAAATTTAAAAAATAATAAAATCTTGCCATTTGCAATGACATGCAGCTAAGTTGTATTATGCTAAGCAAAATAAGTCAGTCAGAGAAAGACAAATACCGTATGATTTCACTCCTGTGTGGAATTTAAGACACAAAACATGAACATATGGGAAGGGGTAAAAAAAGAGAGAGAGAAGCAAACCATAAGAGACTCTTCACTATAGAGAACAAACTGAGGTTTGATGGAGGAGAGAGATGGGTGGGGGAATGAGCTAGAAGAGAGATGGGAATTAAGCAGGGCCCTTGTCTTGTGCACTGGGTGTTTGTTATACGTAAGCGATGAATCACTCAATCCTACAGCTGAAACTGATAGTACATTATATGTTAACTAACTAGAGTTTAAATAAAAATTTGAAAAATACAAAATAAAATAAAATAGATACCAGGAACACAAATGCAGCAAGTAGAAAACAGTTACAGACATTGTGGAAATTAGCCTAACCGAGCCAATAATCAGTTTAAATGTACATAATACAAATACAATTAAAGTTAAGGATTCTAAGAATAGATTTAAAAGCATCCAACTTGTTTTAACTATTTTAATTTTAAATATATATACATATATGTATGTACATATACTCAAAAAGGTTAAAGGAATGGAGAAAGATAGGCCATGCTAATAGGAATTGAAAGGACGTTGGCGTGTAATAATATAGTAATACTGTTGTATGGTAACAAATGGTAGCTACACTTATCGTGGGTGAGCATAGTCAAATTCATAATTGTTGAGTCACTAATGACAACTATACTTCAATTTAAAAAAAGGAAGCTGGAGTGGCTATATTACTTTCACACAAAGCCGACCTCAGTATAAGGGAGATTACAGGAATATAAGAAACATTAAACAATAATAAGTTTGTCACTTCTCTGGGAAGACATAACAATTGTAAATGTGTACACGCTTAACAACAGACCATCACAATATGAGACAAAAACTGAGAGAATTTTAAGAAAAAAAGAAAAATCTACTACTATACTGGAATACCACCTCACCCTTCTGTAATAGACAAATCAAACAGAAAGAAAATACATAAATATTTAGATGACCCGAACAATTCTAACAATTATGTTTGAACTGACAATTACAGAATAATCCATCCAACAAGAGCAGAATATACATTCTTCCCAAGTTCTCTTGGAACAATCACCAAATTAAGCCAACGGAATGAAACTATATATCACTAATGGAAATCCAGAAAATCATCAAATACTTGGAAATTAACTAACAATATTATTTTTAAAAACATGGATCAGAGAAAAGTCCCAAGATATTTTTTTAAATTTTGAATCAATAGAAATATAACTTATGAAAGTTTGTGGGGTACAGTGAAAACAATGCATAAAAAAAATCATAGCCTTAAAGGTATCTATACTATATCTAATATAAATAACTTAAGATTCCACTTTAGGGAAACTAGAGAAAGAAGAACAATTTAAACCTAAAGCAAGCAAAAAAAAAGCTTATAAAAATTAGGACATAATTCATTAAAATTGAAAACAGTGGGAAAAATTAAAGAAACCAAAAACTGTTTCATTTTTAAAAATCAATGAAATTGATATGCTTCTACTCAGGCTAAATAAGAAGAGGGAGAGGATAAAAATTACCAATATCATAAAAGAAAGAACGGTCATTATTTGTGATCCCATAGACATTAAAAGGGTATTAAAAATACTATGAAAAACTAAATGTTCACAAATTTTATAACTTGTTTGAAATGGACCAACTGCTAGAAAGACAAAACTACCAAAAACACAAACAAAAAAGGAATAGATAATCCTAACAGACCCATAATTATTAAACAAACTGAATTAACAATTAATCACCTAAATAAGAAAGCAACCAAGCTAATGGTTTCACTGATGAATTCTGCCAAATATTTAAGGAAAAAGTTAGAGCAATTTTCTTGATTTTTTTTTAGAAATTAGAAACAGAAGAAATACTTCCTAACTCATTGAAAAGAAAGCTGAAGTAGCTTTATTAGGTTCATACAAAACTAACTTCAGAACAAAGATTTTCAAGGATAAAAGGGCATTATATAATGATAAGTGTATCAATTCTCCAAGAAGGTATTCTAGGGCAGCGTTTCCCTAAAATTAAAAATAGCTGGGGCGCCTGGGTGGCTCAGTCGGTTAAGCGGCCAACTTTGGCTCAGGTCATGATCTCACGGTCCGTGAGCTCGAGGCCCGCGCCGGGCTCTGTGCTGACAGCTCAGAGCCTGGAGCCTGTTTCGGATTCTGTGTCTCCCTCTCTCTGACCCTCCCCCATTAATGCTCTGTCTCTCTCTGTCTCAAAAATAAATAAACATTAAAATAAATAAATAAATAAATAAATAAATAAATAAAAATTAAAAAAAAATAGCTAAATATGTTACAAAAGAAACTACAGCCCAGTATCTCTTAGGAATAGTACGTGCAAAATTCCTCAACAGAATATTAGAAAATTTAATCCAACAATGCAATGAAAGAGTCACATACCACAGGCAAACATGTTGTATTACAGGTATGTAAAGCTGGTTTCACATTTGAAAATCACTCAGTGTAAGCCAACGCATCATCAAGCTAAAGAAGAAAAATCATATGATCATAATAACTGACGCAGCAAATATTGGACAAAACCCAACATCCTTTTGTGATTAAAAAAAATGCCAGCAAACTAGGAATATAAAAGAACTTCCTCAATTTCATAAAGAACATCTACAGAAAGCCTTACAGTTGACATCGTATTTTATGATGAGAAACTGTTTCCCCCCTGAGATGAAGAACAAAAAAAAATGTGTCTGCTCTTACCACTTTCATTTCAACAATATAGTGGAATCCTAGCTAGTGCAATAAATAAGAAAAAGAAATACAGTATACAGTTTGGAAGTGGATAAATAAATCAATAAATAAAACTATTTGCAGATAGAATGCTTGTATATAAAAATCCTTAACAATCTATTAAAAAACATGCCTGGAGCTATCAAATCAAATGAGTATAGCAAGGTCGCCAGGTCTCAGGATACAAGGCCAGTATACAAAAGTTACTTCTTTTCCTATACACCAGTGTATTAGCCAGCTTAGGCTGCCCTAACAAAATATCACAGACTGGATGCCTTAAACAACAGAAATTTATTTCTCACAGTTCTGGAAGCTAGAAGTCTGAGATCAGCATGGGCAGGTTCTGCTGAGAGCTTCATTTCTGGTTTGCAGATGTCTCTCTTCTTGCTGTGTCCTTACATGGAAGAGATGGAGATACAGAGAGAGAGAAAGAACACTCCCCTGCTTTTTTTTTTTTTTTTAATGTAATTTCAGTTGACATACAGTACAAGTTTGATTTCAGGAGTAGAATTCAGTGATTCATCACTTAATACAACATCCAGTGCTAGTCAAAAGTGCCCTCCTTAGTGCCCTTTACCCATCTACCCCATCTCCCTCCATCAACCTGCAATTTGTTCTCTATCATTAAAGAATGTCTCGTGGTTTGTTTCCCTCTCTTCTCTTCCCCCCTTTCCCATATATTCATCTGTTTTGTTTCTTAAATTCCACATATGAGTGAAATCGTATGGTATTTGTCTTTCTCTGACTTATTTCACTTAACATAGTACATTCTACCTCCATCCACATTATTGTAGATGGCAAGATTTCATTCTTTTTTTAAGGCTGGGTAATATTCCATTGTATATTTATACCACAACTTTTGTATCCATTAATCAGTCAATGGACATTTGGGCTCTGTCCATAGTTTAGCTACTGTTGATAATGCTGCTGCTATAAACATTGGGGTGCATGTACCCCTTCGAATCTGTATATTTGTATCCTTTGGGTAAATACCTAATAGTGCAATTGCTGGATTGTAAGTAGTTCTATTTTTAGTTTCTTGAGGAATCTCCATACTGTTCTTCAGAGTGGCTGCACCCGTTTGCATTCCCACCAACAAGGCAAGAGTGTTCCCTTTTCTCTACATTCTCTCCAACACCTGCCATTTCTTGTGTTGTTAGTCTCAGCCATTCCAAGGGTGCCAGGGTGTCTCTGTCAGTTAAGCATCTGACTTCACTTCAGGTCATGATCTCAGGGTTTGTGAGTTCGAGTCCAGCCTCAGGCTCTATGAGGAGAGCTCAGAGCCTGGAGCTTGCTTCAGATTCTGTGTCTCCCTCTCTTTCTCTCCCTCCATGACTGACTCTCTCTTTCTCTCTCTCTCTCTCAAAATAAATAAATATTAAAGAAAAAAAATTAATTTCAGCCGTTCTGACAGGTGTGAGGTGATATCTCATAGTGGGTTTGATTTGTATTTCTCTGATAATGAGTGATGTTGAGCATCTTTTCATGTATCTGTTAGCCATCTGGATATCTTCTTTGGGGGAAAAAAATGTCTATTCATGCCTTCTACCCATTTCTTAACTAGGTTATTTGTTTTTTTGTGTGTTGAGTTTGATAAATCCCTTATAGATTTTGGATCCTAACCTTTTATTAGATATGTTGTTTGTAAATATCCCCTGCCATTCCCCAGGCTGCCTTTTAGTTTTATTGACCTAATATCTCTTTTTCAAGGACACTAATCTTATTAGGTTAGGGTTCCACCCTTCTGACCTCATTTAAACTTAATTGTCTTCATAAAGGTCATATCTTCAAATAAAATCACGTTGAGGATTGGGGCATCTACATATGAATTATTAGAAAAACACATTCTACTCATAACAATCATCAGTGAAAGACAAATGTTTGAAATTCTAAAATATAATTTGTAATAGAACAAAAATAACAAGATACAAAAGTATAAATCTAACAAAATATGTATAGAATATGTATATAGAAAACTAAAATATTGATGAAAGGAATCAAAGAATATCTAAATGATAAGTAGATAGTCTATGTTCATGGATTAGAAGACTCACTTTTGTTAAGATAATGGTTCTTTCTAATTTTATTTTATTTTTTTAATGTTTATTTATTTATTTTGAGAGAGTGGGGAGAGAGTGTGTGAGCGAGCATGGGGCAGAGAGAGAGGCTCTGTGCCAATAGCAGAAAGTGGGGCTGAATCCCACAAACCTTGAGATCATGACCTGACCCAAAATGAAGAGCTGAACACTTAGCCAAAGGAGCCACCCAGGCACGCCCCTAATTTTATCTATAGATTCAATGTTATAGTAATTAAGCTGATTTATTCCTAGTTTGGAAAGTAGATTTCATATCTGAAAATTATTCTCTGTAAACTGCACCAAGAGGCTAAGGAATAATATAAATTGATGGTAAAAATGTATTTGGTAAAACTCGATATGCACTTGTGGTTAAAAAACAAACAACAAACCAAAACCTTAACACACTATTTTGCAGATATTAAAACAAAATAAATAACAACAACAATAACAGAACTGGTTCTAAAGTTCATATGGAAAAGCGAAGACCTAGAATGAAGGTTGAAGAACTTACACTAATTAATTTTCACACCTATGATAGTAAAACTATAGTAACCAATAAATAATCCCACTCAAATACTGCCAACTAGTCTTTGACAAAGGCACAAATGAAATGTTGTTGGAACAACTGGACATCCATGTGCAAAAAAAGAACCTAGACACAGACCACAGATTTACATAAAAATCAATTAAAAATGGATGATACAGGAGAGCCTGGGTGGCTCAGTCAGTTAAGTGTCCAGCTTCGGCTCAGGTCATGATCTCGTGGTTCGTGAGTTCAAGCCCTGAGTCAGGCTCTGGGCTGACAACTCAGAGCCTGGAGCCTGCTTTGGATACTGTGTCTCCCTCTCTCTCTGCCCGTCCCCCACTCATGCTCTGTCTCTCTCTCTGGCTCTCTCAAAATTAAACATTAAAAACATTTTTTTAATTGGATGATACGTTAAATGTAACATCAAAACTGTCAAATTTCTAAACAAAAAAAAAAACAAACAAGAGAATTTGTAACTCGGGGTTTGGTGATGTGTTCTCAGATGTAACACCAAAAGCAAAATCCAATAAACCAAAATAAGTTGGACTGGGTAAAATTAAATACTTCTGCTCTATTAAACACACTGTTAAAAGAATGAAAGATGAGCCAAGACTGGGAGAAAATATTTGCAAACACATATTTCGTAAAATACATGAATCAAAAATATTACAAAGAACTCTTAAAACTCAGCAAGAAAACAAACAACCCAATTTAAAAAAATGGGCCAAAGAGCTGAATAAACACCTCATCAAAGAAGATATAAATAGCAAATAAGCAGAGGAACAGATGCTAACCATCAGTGTCTTTAGAGAAATGCAAAGTAATACAACAATGTGATACCACTGCACATTTGATAGATGGTTTAAAAAAAAAAAGGAGAAGAAGAAGAATACTATTCGCTTTCAAGAATACCAAGCAACAATAACTCTCATTTATTGTTGGTGGAAATGCAAAAAAGTGCAACTTCTTTGGAAGACAGTTGGAAATTGCTTATAAAGTTAAACATAATACTATCATACAATCTGATGGTTGTACTCCTAGTACTTTTCCGAATGGTTTGAATATTTAAATGTACAGTAAAACATGCACACCAATATTTATAGCAGCTCTATTCAAAATTGCCAAGCATGGAAGCAATCACTATTTCGTTCAATAAGTGAATGGGTAAACAGGTATGGTATATTCACAAATAGAATATTATTCAGCAATAAAACAGGAATGACTTAATAAGCCACAAAAGATGGATGAATCTTAAATGCACATTGCTTAGTGAAAGCAGCCGATCAGAAATGCTACTTAATGCTTAAGTCCCTTTTTTCTAACATTCTGGAAAAGTCAAAACTATAGAGCTGGTAAACATATCCAAGTTTGCCATGGATTTGGGATGGGAGGTATTGACTAGGCGAAGCATACTATAATTTTATGGCATTTAAATTATTGTGAATGATACGGTAATGGTGGTAGACATAGCACCATGTATTTGCTAAAAATCATAAAACTTTACAGCACAAAGATTAGACCTTAATGTATGCAAATTTAAAAAAATCATTTCAGAGGTGAGGGTGTCACAGGATGGGATGTAGGATGTAGCAGAAGATTTAACTGGATAATAAATGTATGAAACACCCTCACTTAAGGAGATAAGGGAAAAGAAGCTGACCTAAGTAATTCTGGAAATAAGTGAAGTGTGTAAAGTTACATACAAAGGGAATAGTATAGAAACGCTGTACTCTAAGCGAGTTGATAAAATTGTTTCCCATGGAGGTCTGCATTGACATTTCTGAAATCACTAAACATGCATAATGGAATTGAACCATTAAGTAAAAAGATCAGCTAGTTTTCTTAGTTTGAGGGGTTAGAGCAAGAGGATGATGAAATTATCTACTTGATAATGGATTCGATTCAGATGAATCAGTATGAGCTCGTGATTAACTTAACATAGACATGGATGAATACATATAGAAATATTTATAGATATGTGTATATTCATGGGTTAGCATACACACATGTATTTCTTTGCTCGAGCATCTGAGATTATCTATAAGCAACAATAATCCTAATACCTGCATCTTGGTTTCTAATATTATTCTTCAATAAAAGGAACTTGGGTTTCTTGGAGAAATGACTGATTCCAGAACTGAAGCAGTAAATATGTAAAATGAGCTTGGTGCACCTTTGTAGTGCCAGAAACTAAGCCAGCATTTGTAAAAACCACAGGGGAATGTCAAGAAAACACAGGGGTCAACTAAATGAGCTTGTGGTTGGTAAAGTTTCAGTGAAACATCTGAATTTAATCTAAATAGGTGTTAATATAGTTGAAATTTGAATATAAAATAAAAAGTGGAATCTTCCAGTGAAATATATGCTACCATAATGATAATTTATTAGTAGTAATAATAAATAGTAGTATTATAACCATTTATTAATGGAAGTTATTGAATTACCAGAAAACAATAACGGATGAAAATAAAGAGCTTAGGCATAGCCATAAAATATGAAGAATTCACTTAGTAAAATTTAAAATAGCAAATATATCTTCTGAAACATGTATTTCTCTCAAACATCACTTACACAAAGCTAACATAGAAATAGATACATAGACAGATGATAGATCTAGATGGATAAATAGTATATTTTCTGAAATTTCTGTGTAGTGGAGTGAAGAAAGAAATGTGGAGTGAACAAAGAAATGTGGCTAACATTTTTCACATGCCTCTTCTCCCAGCCTGAACTCTTTATCTTCCCTTATTGATGGCTCTTAGTATTTTGGAATAACATACCATAAAGCAGAAATTATTTAACTGATAGATTCTTAAGACAGAAACTCTCATTTGGAACACGGGGAATGAGGGAGAAAGACATTTAGGTTTTGTTTGCATTTAAACATGAAATTGTTAGATAATAATAAATTTGATCAAGTTGTTCTTGAACTGGCTGGATAAGTTTTCAGCTACTTCTCAGAAATAATGTCTTGAAGTAAAAAAATAAATAAAGTTGATTCAGGACAATAAACGTATATTATTTTTCTGCCAAGTTTGAGGATTCAGCTATATAAAAATGATAGACCATAGTTTTATATTTTACTCAGGTGAGTAACATAGCAGAAAACAAAGTTTAATTCCTGGGATCTGTGAGATTACTTTTTCTCTTTAATATGGATGAATACATATTTGTTAGCGAATTTTGACAAGTAACGCATTTATCTATTTTTGAAAACTAGAGCTTTGAGATTCATTTCTATTCTGGTTTTCTTTCTAGATGTTCTGTACTGTTCTCTACACAGTGCATTGCATTTCCCTTAAAAAATGTCAGACTTAGGAGTGTGGCTATGATTCTTAGTCCTTACACCAGTATTTTACCATTTTGCTTTGCTTTGTTCCATTTTGTTTTACTGCAGCTATGAAACTGTAGTAGCTCACAAGCAAAGCCATTATGTTTCATCTTTCCTACCTTAAATTTGTGCCATTTTAAAAATGCCATGCTCGAAATTAATTTATAAACTTGTGTTTTTTATGGCTGAATAGGTGAAAATATTTTTCCAAGCTTGAGGCTGGTAGAGAAAAGTACATTAAGAAAACATTGAATAGGTGTATTCCATGAATAGAGATAGAGTAGACGTTTGATTCCTCCTTCCAATGGTTCTCAGAGGAGGAACACTGACCTTCGACACTCTGTAATTTACTCTCAATAGACTATTTAGCAACATAAACATCTACATTTGTTGTTGATTTTTTTCCTGTCAGAAGTTGTTTAGAGTGTCCTTCCTCCCTTTGGACATAAAGTGTTCATTCATTATATGTGTTTCCATTTCTGAACAAAATTCAACATTTGGTTAAAGCACTTCTGGGACTCATACTACTAAGTTTCTTGAATTAGGTGTACTAAAAAAAAAAAAAAAGTACACAGTTGTCATGTTTTCTTTCCCTATAAACATAGACTTTATTTTGCTATTTGGAGCAATGCGCTTTTTTCCATCTAAGACAAAAACAAATGTAAGAGGCAGTGGAGTGAAGGGCATATTTAAGAAATGTGAAGTTTTAATAGTTATTTTTTTTAAATGCCATGAGATTTGTGATTGTTTTTATGACAGTATATTTTTATATCTTTATGGAAACTCTTTATTTCACTGTGCTGTGTCCTTCTTACTGATACGTGTACAGAAAAAATCTGACAAATATACATGAAATAGGTTATATAACAAGACAGAAAATACAGAAATTCGCCAGAAAATTATAAAGAAATAAAAAAACAGTATAAGGCATCAAATAACTCTAGATTCCATCCTAGAAAGCCTGACAGAAGTTAATCTGTCAAGTTTCTGTTTTAAAAGTTTATTTTAATATAAAGTGAAGCTAGAATTCTAGTCAAACTAAACTAGCAAATACATATTTTGAAATAAAAATATCTGTCAAACTCTGGGTACAAGGTGCAAAGAAAACAATTCAGTGAGAAAATCAAAATGAACTCAATTTCTAGATGTGAAAAGCTAGTTATGTGCTATTGAAAAGATACATGATAATTGTGCTATTGAAAAAGAATTCCATTTGTTTCTAAAATCAATAGCTTTACAATCATGATTGTTTTATAAGATTTTAAATCATAACTTTGAATAAACATGATTACAACCAAATTTAATTAATATTTTTCAGCATCTTTGCTACTATCTGTATAATAGAAAAATAAAGAAGTGCTTAAGTAGTTGATTGGAGCAAATTTAAAAAAAATTTTTTTAATGTTTATTTATTTTTGGGACAGAGAGAGACAGAGCATGAACAGGGGAGGGGCAGAGAGGGAGGGAGACACAGAATCGGAAGCAGGCTCCAGGCTCTGACCCATCAGCCCAGAGCCGGACGCGGGGCTCGAACTCACGGACCGCGAGATTGTGACCTGAGCTGAAGTCAGATGCTTAACAGACTGAGCCACCCAGGCGCCCCGATTGGAGCAAATTTTAAATGTTGCTGTGGTGTCCAACTCAAACTGAATGTGTGATTGCTGTGATTTGAATAAGTAATAGGCTCATAGGAAAAAAATTTCCAAAATTTCTAGATTAGATGGGTAGACTTTTGATAATTTTGGTTATTCACCAAAATAAGCAATGGTGGTGACAGAAGTCTAGTTTTTGACAGAGGTGGAAATATGATGAGTGAATTTAATAAGATGTGGGTAGTTTTTATACAACCAGATGGAAAACTTCAATAGACATTTCAAGAAAGTTGTCTGTACTGGAGAAGGGGCTATTGTATTTATGGATAAGAATAAGTAGGCCAAACTGAGTAGAGATTAAGAAATGGAAATGTACATTTAAGGGCTCTATAGGAAATGCTAGTGATGTTTAAATAGAAATGGGAAAATTGGGGCACCTGGGTGGCTCAATCGGTTGAACATCTGACTTTAGCTCAGGTCATGATCTTACTGTTTATGGGTTTGAGCCCCGCATTGGGCTCTGTGCTGACAGCTCACAGCTTGAAGCCTTCTTCAGATTCTGTGTCTCCCTCTCTCTCTACCCTTCCCCAACTCATTCTCTCTCTCTCTCTCTCTCTCTCTCAAAAATAAATAAACATTAACAAATATTAAATAGAAATGGGAAAAGAATATGGTTTAAGAGGCCAAGGAAAGAGAAGAATAATTTAAAAATATTTTCAATAATGTTAATTGCTGAAAAAATCAACCAAGACTTTATGCTACTCACAATATAATATAATGAATAATGACTAATAGATCTTGTTTTTAGATGACCTTAGCAAGAGGTGATGTCTGAGAAGTGAAAACACACAATATATGAGGCATAATAGGAAGATGACGACATAAAAGCAAGTACTAAAAGCAGACATTATTTTTAGAACATTGGCTATGAAAGAAAGGAGTGTGTGATTTCTGAGTTCATGAATGGATTTTTAAGATGGAATTTACACAAATCTTCATGATAGTGTATTGATACATTAATCCATGTTAGTCTGTTTATAAAATCAGTTTAAATGTTAAAGTGTTGGATAAACATAAATTTCCTTAATGTTTTCTCTTTCCTACATTAAACCAGAAGAAGAAGAAGGAGAAGAAGAAGAAGAAGAAGAAGAAGAAGAAGAAGAAGAAGAAGAAGAAGGAGGAGGAGGAGGAGGAAAAGGAGGAGGAAGGGAAGGAGGAGAAGGAGATAGCAGAAAGGTATAGAGGACTGGAAATGACATGACTAACAATTATCCTTATTGAGCAATACACTTCTATAAGCCAACTTTACCCTACCACTATACAACTCCAGGAAGTCAATTTTTCTCAATGTGTGGTCAACTGACTACTGTCATCAAGAACATTTGGAAACTTGTTACAAACATATATCCCTGGGTATCCATTAAAAGAATATAAAATATATTTTTTTAAAAGAAACCCAAAGTTTTCCTAAAGTTACATTTCATTCTAAGTTTAAAAAAAAAGACAAGAAAAAGAAAAAAGAAACCCAAAGTAATATTTATGGTCAGGAAGGTAAGGTGAATAGTATATCATGGAATAGGAGTTTGAAGCAGTGGGACTAAGGATTCTCTATTTGAATCAGTAACACAGAAGTTTTAGAAGTTTTGATGTTTTTGTCAGTATCAACTTTCTTCTCACAATACTGGTTGGTGCAGGGGAAGTGGTAAAGTATATCTTTAAATGTCTATTCTAGTTCTAAAATCTTAAGCTGATGCAAAATACATGAAAAACAGACATTGCTTAAATTGCAAAATAACGATTATAGGAATAATTATTTTAGATTAGATCTGAAAATGTCTTATTCCTACTTCTTTGCCATTTCTTGTTCTCCTTTCATTATCATGATTGTTTTTATTTTAAAAACAACATCTTAGAAAAACAAGTTTTATTTTCTAGACTTAACTGAAAACATTACATCTTTCCGAAACAACAAATACTCTTTTTTTTTTAAATGTAACCCCTCTCTGAAAATTTCAGAAGTTTAAGCAGCTAAATGTTTTCTAAGTTTTGTTGGTGTTCTTACTGCTAATGAAATAATAGCATGTTAAGATAAAAGGGACTTTGGGGATTTCCTATCCCCAATGCTCACTTTAGACTTCTTTTTGGGATAAAAAATAAAGCAACATAAACCAGATTTACCATTCCCACCTGAAAAAATTAATAACCATACAAAATATAGGAAATAATGTTCTTACAAGATGCTGAACTTCAGCTAATGATGAACAGTGACTCCAAGATGTGGGAAATAAATTAAAGTGACTTCAATCATTGCCCCAGCTTACTGCCTACAAAGAATTTCCAGGCAACAGGATATGTTGGGGCTTGGAGGGGAAGACTGAAATCAAGAGTTCTCTGAGTTGAAGAGAGGACTAGGTTTCCAAGGGAAGAGAAAGAGGCTGGAATTTTCAGGACAGAGAATCAGCAAGGAGGGACACAGGCCACACAAAAAGTTTCAAAGATCTGGAGAGGACAGACCTCATGTTTTTAGCTCACTAGTGATCAAATCATGGAGGAAACTACCTAGTGTCCTTATAGGAAATGAGAAGTGGATGACAAAGGAGAAAAAAAAAACTGCCTAAAAGGAGAACATCCCCACTGTTTCCAAAAAATCTTCACATTCTCAGAGTAGTAATTTCTGTTCTTACCCATTATAGTGGAAAAACCTCATAATTCTTATGGCATTATGTAGAATATTAATAAGGGTTTTGCTGCAAGAGTTGGACAGTTAGTCCTAAATTAAATGGTGCTCTGGTACCACCTAATGAAACTTAAAAGCAAGACCAGAAAGGATGACACTCTTTTTAAATAACCCCACTACAACCCAGATTAAAGATAAAAAATATTCATGTCTGGCTTATGTTAACCACTGCATAGTTTAGTAAACGACAAGTAGATGACTTGACATCCTATTTAATTTTTCTGTTTTCCCTTTTGAATGTTATATTTTTTTATAAATTTCTACCTCATTTCCCTTGTTGCCTTTCATGCATCATTTTGTTTTAAAAATTATTTTACTATAGAAATTATTAGCATAGAAAATTGAGAAAACACAATCTTATTTTTGCACACCAATCCATTCCATATAGAGTGTGATCCATCATGCCTTTTCTTTTTTTTTTTGATCATGATTTATTTATATTTTAATATGAAATTTATTGTCAAATTGGTTTCCATACAACACCCAGTGCTCACCCCAACAGGTGACCTCCTCAATGCCCATCACCTACCTCCCCTCCCTCCAACCCCCCCATCAACCTCAGTTTATTCTCAGTTTTTAAGAGTCTCTGATGGTTTGCCTCTCTCCCTCTCTAACTTTTCTTTTCCTTATGGAAAGAGCCTAAATGTCCATCAACTGATGATTGGATAAAGAAATTGTAGTTTATATACACAATGGAATACTACGTGGCAATGAGAAAGAATGAAATATGGCCTTTTGTAGCAATGTCGGTAGAACTGAACTGGAGAGTGTTATGCTAAGTGATATGAGTCATACAGAGAAAGACAGATACCATATGTTTTCACTCTTATGTGAATCCTGAGAAACTGAAGATCATCATGCCTTTTCAAGTGGCATTTTATTATGAGTTTTTTGTATATCAAATATTGAAATTTATTTTGTGATAATTATTAATATTACTTCTCTTTTTTGAGAGTTTTCTACTATAAATAACGCTGTAATAAATGCCCTTATGAATTCTTCACACAGCTCTCTTGTTTGGCTCAAAGAACTTTTTTTCTACTTTGGCTCACTCTGACTTCATCAACACCTCCACCTCTATATTCCAGGCCCCTCATTCCTCAATAAACCTCCTTTCTTTCTAGTATCTAAGTGAAAATACTCTTTCACTTCCACAGTTGTCACCTACTATCTCAAAATAATTGCCAATGTCTGCTGCTTGTTCTTTATTATTCACCTACTTCACAGAGTCTTACACAGACTCTTAAGACCTTCCTGTGATCAAGGCTAGTCTAGTAAAACTATACTGTTAAAACATCATGAATACGGTGTTGATGACATTTTCAACTGTGTAGCACAGAAAATTGCTGCTTAGAACCCTATCACCTCTCTCCAGAAATTGTTTCCTTGGCTTTATGACTTTCTTAAAAATGATTTTTTCGCTTGTCAGTAATCGAAATCTACTGAAGATGGTTTGCCTAAAAAGTGACATGTATCTGTGCATAGAGCTTCCACATCGAGACTGTACAACTTCAGGTATTGTTGAACACAGGGCTCAAGTGCTAATAGGACTCTTCCTCCCACTTGTTAAGTTTTTATTTTAACTCCAGTTAGTTAACATACAATACGATATTAGTTTCAGGTATATAATATAGTGATCCAACTATTCCACATATCACCCTGTGCTCATCAGACAGCGCACACCTTAATCCCCATCACCCATTTCACCCATCCCTCCCACCCCCACACCCACCTGTCTGGTAACAGCGTGTTCTTTATAGTTAAGAGTCTGCCTCTTGGCTTGTCTCTATCTTTCTTTCTTTTCCCCTTACTTGTATTTTTTTCTTAAATTCCACATATGAGTGAAATCATGGTATTTGTCGTTCTTTGACTTCTTTTTCTTGGCATTTTGCTGTCTAGCTCTATCCGTGTTGTTGCAAATGCCGTCTCATTTTTCATGTTGGCTCCATTCAGGTGAGATCTTTTTTGTGGTGGTAAATTGCCAAGCAGCCGCTCCACACTTATACTTTATCCACATAGCAATTCCAGAACAAAAGGGCCTCTCTCCCTATTACTCCACCAAATTTCCATAAAGGTCTCATTGGCCTGCTTTCCTTCACATGCATATTATGAAAGCAATTGTGATGCCTAGGGCTATTGATCCCCAAGTTTTGATGAATATATATATTGATCAAGATACATACCATATATAGACTGTATATAATAGTATATGAAATATAAATTATATATAGAATTATATAGAAATATACATTATATATACAGTTATATACATTATACATTATATATAGAATATACATACTTATTATATACATTATATATAGAATATATGGCTTTTATTCCATTCCCATTATTCTACTCCAGGTTCAATAACCCTCAACAGGAACATTATACTATTTTCTTGATTGGTCTTCTTGATACCTTGGCCTGTTATACATTTCTGATATTATACTCTTCATAAAGCACCATTTTAAACATGTCATTCTCACTGCTAATAAATTTTCATAGATTTCTTGTTGACTACTAAAATCTATCCAATTTAGGTGGGCAATTAGAACCCTTCATAATATGGCCATAAGTAACTGTCCAGTATTTTATTACAACCTTTAGCTTCCTACTTGTGACTTTTCTGTGAAGTTGCCTTTCTTCTAATCCAAATTAAAACAAAGATCATCCATGTGACCTTTAATAAGCCACTTGACCTTTCAGCGCTTTTGTTGTGAGTACCAATAAAAATGTGTTTCTGCATACTGTCTGATAGATTGCATTGTTGAATTTCTCAGGGCAAAAAACTTTGGGCTCCTAAGGTTACACTTTGTGAGTGCAGAGTTTGTGTCCACTGAACAAAAATAACTATAGATTCTTAACTACTATAGATTTCTGATTGAAAAATCTGAGTGCCATCTAGCAGACAGATTATTATTGTGTTTTAATTTCTACATGGAATTAAACTTTTATTCTTTATTTTTGAAGTATCTTTACAACTTTAACGACACCATATTGTGCTACCCATTTAAATAAGTAGATTTTCATTAAAAACCATGTAGTTTAATCAGTCCTCTTCAGCAAGCCCTGAGTTGTCTTATAGTATTGATCACAATGTGTCTAAACAAATCCCTTGGGAGAGGACAGAAAACCAACTGGGGTTCATGTGTTTTTCCAATTCTAAAGAAGCTCTATTTTTTTCAGCTTTGCTTTTTGATTAAGTTTGGCAGGTGTTTGTTTACAGCTCACATTCTGAAATAAATTACAGCAGAAACCCCAAAACAATATCGTTGATTGATAAACAAAATCTTTTTTATTTCATTATGTTTAGTTTTAAAGAATATCTCTCTTGGACTTGAGAAGGTGGGTTGTGCCTTCCCAGGGGACATTCTTGTTCACAGATAATGATGTTTAACTGCCTATAAGGCCAACACTGTTGTCAGTCAACTTTGTTACCTCTTTAGCACTGTAGAAACTCACATTACTATAACCAGTCCTCTCAGTGCTCACTCTGAGCTTCTTGGCTAATATACGTTGGAATAAGACTTCTGCAGACTTCTGATGTTTTCCCAGATAACTATGACTCATGTACCAGGAGCCTTTCTTTGTATCAGTATTTCTTATACTTCTAGAATACTTTATCTGTCCAAAGCAGATTGATCTCACCTGTCTAAACATCCCTCCCTCTTTAGATAATTCAAAATTAACATTTTAAAATTATTACTGCAATAATGAGAATAACATTTGTTATTGTCACTTTTATTATTGTTGTTGTTGTCAGGTCACATACCATGAGACAATAGTTAACAGCCAGGCTATGAAAATAAACCACCTCGAGTGAAGGCTGGCTCCACCAAGTATTTGCTATATAATACTGATAATGTTACTTAAACTTTCGAAGCCGATCCCTATTCATGATTGAAATATGTATGCTGCAAACTGCCGACAGTGCTTCTAGATGATAGCTTTTAGCAGTTACACTTTTCCCAAAATGGCCCTTGACTTGAGAGAGCTGTCTAGCTTTATGTTATACCTTATGGCCCCAGGAAAGCTAGTATCCCATAACTAATCAGCTATAATGTATAAGACACAGAATAACTTTCATGAGCCAGCCTAGCTTCACAGCTTCTGCATCTCAGGCTAACCTCTCGCTCTGCCCACTCTGATTCCCTTTCTCTGCCTTCCCATGAACACACTGGGAGAACCCAACCTACAAGAGTAATGGTTACTATTTTTTAGCACTGTTCAAAGTACTAAGTGATCAGACAAAATAAGTAAGAGCATCTTTTTCCCTTCAAAGAGTATAGATAGGTGTTTTCAAAATTATGGAAAATAAAATCATTTTAACTGGTCATTACTTTTTGAAAATGTATATTTATTTATTTTGAGAGAAAGGAGAAGACATGAGCAGAGGAGGGGCAGAGAGACAGGGAGAGAGAGAATCCCAAGCACGCTCTGTGTGGTCAGTGCAGAGCTCGATGGAGGGTTCAATCTCATGACCTGACTCAAGACCTGAGTCAAAATCAAAAATCAGAAATTTAACCAACTGAACAACCCAAGTGCTTCTTTAGTTGGTCATTATTGACTTTTTCTTAAAGTAACAAGAAAATTAAGGGGCGCCTGGGTGTCTCAGTAAGTTGAGTGTCTGACTCTTGATTTTGTCTCAGGTCATGACACCAAGGTCATGGAACTGAGCCCAATATGGGGCTCCATGTGGAGCATGGAGTCTGCTTAAGATTCTCTCTCTCCCTCTGCTCCTCTCTCCCATTCTCTGTCTAAAAAAATAAATAAATAAAAATAAAATAAAATAAAATAAAATAAAATAAAATAAAATAAAAAAGTAACAAGAAAATTAAGTATGTCAATGGCCTTCCCAAGCAGGAAGGACAAGAATTCTTTTGTGATATATTGTCATGGCTTCATAGATTGGTTTATCCAGGAAATCTAAGAAAAATACAAAATCAACTGTCTAGCCTTTATTCAGGAAAAATGGATTAAACATTCATAGGGCAATAATCAATGAGACATCTTAGACATTATAACATTTTTATAAATTGCCATTCTCATTGTCAAAAGTCTATGCCAAAATTTCTTTAAGTTTTTTAAAGAAAGGGATTTTGTCATTTGTCCCTCCTGTTACAGAGGTTTATTAAGGACCTTTCTTGTGCTAGGCACCAGGCTTGGCACAGTTTTTATATATTACTGTAGAGTAAACCTCCCACAGTCTGCCTAGTGCCTGGAGGATCACAGACCACCGAAAACTGGTTTTTCATGCAAAAATGAGTAATGAAAGCACTTGAGATAATGACATCTGAACTTAATTGCTAGTTCTGTCATGCATATGAGTTGTAGAAATTTCCCTTAACCCTTCTGCTCTCAAGGATAGTTAAACGTAATCATCAAAGAAGATGGCACCTGTCCCCCAGTCTCTGTGGGAGGGTCAGAACCCACAACTGAGATGGGTGTCTTGTTCGAAATTGTAAAACCGTCTCTTGTCATGATCATAGAAGTAACTTTACTTTTCTTTGGGTAAAGCTAATTAACAAATGCAGATAGCCCTTGATCTGTCCCTCTCTCCCCAGTGTTTAAAAAGCGTCCCACCTTTGTTCAGTAGAGGTGAGTACAGAGTCCTGGCCTCTTCAACTGCAACAGCTTTGAATAAAGTTTTTCTTTCCTGTTTGACTTCGTCTATTGCAATATTTGCTTTGACAACCCCAAGTGAAATTTATTACCAAGATCTATCCTTTCTGAAATGTTTTAATATGTATAAGGAAGAGAAGCAGAAAAATAAAGTACGTCGTGGAGGAGTCAAGTAAGAGCCTTAAAAGCAGGTAGAAGCTAGTTGAAAAATATTTTCATTAAACACTGGCTGTTACCCATGAAGTTACGGAGACAGAGAGGTGAAAGCAGTCTCAGAAATTATTGTACCTCAGGATACTACAATTTTTTGCTAAGAGGTTCAGGCTGAGAACAGACATGCTCCACGTTCCGATGGTCATATTTTCCCCCAGACATATTTAGAAAAATAAATAATGAAAAGGAAGTAGTATTCTCCCCAAATTGTACAAATGTCAAAAAATATAGCCACCCTCCTGAGTGTTATTGTGCCTTGCTGTCTCACCCAGGTGGAATCATCATTCCTTTTGTCAAAACACACCGAAAATAATGTGTGAGGAATTGGAGGAACTCTCATTTTTCTAGTGATAAATTAACACCATGATGGTCCCCGAACTCAGCTACCTATTCTCAGCAAAGTCAAGTCAATTGAAGGATTATATAGAGGGTGCCAAGAATTAATAACCTCTAGAAAGGGTAGCTACTTTTAAGTCATGCTACAAAGTTCCTACACTTTGCAAGAAGGCTGACTAAGAAGAATCTTCTCACTATAAATATTCATGTATATAATTATTTCTTGCATCCCAAACACTGGCACTCAGTGTTTGAGAAATTGACATTACGATGCTTATTTAAAATGCTTCGTTATACTTTCTGCAAAATAAACGTCTATTATGCAGCAGAAAATTTAGAACGTATAAAATAAGAAGTTGGAATCTAAAATTGTCTGTAAACCCACAATTTCTTGATAGCCACAATTAACATTTTAGGTATAGCTTAATGTTTAGTTTGTACTACAAAGCAGGCATTACTCTATGTCAATGTTAGTATATTTAATTCTCACAACAGACTGCATGATGAGCACTATTCCTATCCATATTTTACAAGCAAGGAAATAAATATAGAAATGTTAAGTGACCTGTCCAAGATCACAGATAAGAAGTGATCAAGCCCGATTTGGGTTAAGTTCTTTGGCTTCATCACCCACGCTCTGATAAAACATAATGCTTAAAACCAAACCTTTATTTTGAGAAATTTGGTTTGCCAAAAGATTTTCAAATATATACACAATTTAATGGTGAACTTATTATAGCTACAGTTTCGTGCATATTTTTCTACTCATCTCTTTAGATTAAAATTCTAGAATGAGACTGCTTAGACCAAGAGAATGCCCATTTTAAAAACTTTGATGCATACCGTCAAATTGTCAACATAGATTTTAGCAGTTTTATTCCATTTGTACTGTAAAAAAAAAAAGAAAGACCCTTCATTTTTGTCCTCTCATAATCAATTTTTTAAGTTTACTTATTTATTTTGAAGGAGAGAGAGAGAGAGAGAGAGAGAGAGAGAGAGAGAGAGAGAACGTGCAAGTGCATGAGTGGAGGAGGGGCAAAAAGAGAAGGAGAGAGAGAATCCCAAACAGGCTCCATGCTGACAGCTGAAGTGAGGCTCCATCTCATGACCTATCAGAGCGCTACCTGAGCCAAAATCAAGAGTGAGATGCTTAACCTGGTGATCCACCCAAGAGGCCCATAATAGATTACTTTCTATTCCACCCCGACCACCACTGTATCTGAACATTTGGATTAAGGCAAGACTTAATGTAAATATAAATTGTATTAGAATTTTCCTTATTTATCAGAAGAAACTATATAGAAACACTTGTTCATTGTCTAGTATTTTATAGCGCTTTGAAAAAAACTCTTAAATTCACCTTCGTTGACTTTCATTAATTTTACTACTTCAGGACATAGCATGTATAGGCTACTTTCCTAGGTGTAGTCAATAATGCAAAGATAAATAATGTTCCTTTTCTTAATTAGCTTGCTAAGCAAGAGGGAAGTTTCCCATGCAAATAGTTGAAGCAATAAGCAGAGTAGAGTTCTTGCTAGCTACAATTCAAGCAATGTATTATTATATTCCAGAGGGGTGAAGAGAAAACCATGTCAATAATGATTCAGGTGGCACAGTAGGCTTCCTATGGAGTTACCTTTAGAGTTGAGGTCTCAATGAAAAAGAACACTTGGGTAAAGGTAGAGAAGTTTGAAGAATATACTAAGCCGTGATAAAGCAGGCTACGAAACAACTGTATGTTTTCTGAAAGTGATCAAATGGAATTATGGGAATATCTCTTTTCTTTTTATGAATTGGGGGTGTTTAGTGGAAGATGGGCTTGACTTTTTCCGGCTATAAGAAGAAATCTTATCATCTAGTTGTGTAAACACGCTGTTCTATTGGCTTTTTAATCAACACTGCCCTCAAGAGGGCTAGGTATTTCCAGTGATAAAATTTGTGCCGCACAAAATAATCATAAAATAGTCATCAAAAAAAGTATATTAATCACTTCCTTTGTGCCCAACACTGTCCTACGCACGGGTGAGTGAGTGATCTGCCTAAGATCCTTTTTTTCAGGGAGATTATATTCCAGGGGAGGGAGATAAAATAAATAAATAAACAAATGTGTAAAAAAGAGATTAGTAGTAAGAGCTGAATGATGGAAACAAAACGAGAAGCTGAGATAGACAAGATACAGCCAGCCAGGCAAAGACCTAGGGAGCACGTTGCAAGCACAACTGAAGGAACCCATCGTCGGGAGGAAACTCAGAAAAGGAGAAGGCTAAGTGATTTTGACAGTAATGACTGCTACCTTCAGTCTGTTATCAAAATTAACTTTACCTTTAGTTTCTTGCCTAAGAGTATTTTATACCTCTTCATTCATTTTTATTTTTTGCCTGCTTGGGGAGTGTATGTAGCAAGCTTTAAAAAGTATCATTTTATATTTTACTTATCCACATGTGCTGAGGCGTTACCGAAAATTCTTCCCCAGTCACTAAATTCCTTCTTTCCTATCCCTAGATGCCCAGTAACCCATACCGATAGTCCCATCCAGCCACACATTCGAGATCACAGATCATCAAAGTAGTCAGATCATCAAAGAGTTCTTGAACTCTTTAAATATTCTACTGAAACCAATTTGATAAATCAACTCCAGATGATGTTTGTTTCAAGGATTTTTTTTCCCTTTGAGAAATGATTATAGAATGAGGCTTCCCATCAAAATCTGCCTTTCATTTTTGACCAAATTGGGCTTGCTCTCTTCCACATAATTTCATCTTAATTTGATTACTAGTAACATTTATCAGTAGCTTGATGCTTTATTTTCATTTCTTTTTCTCTTATTCTGAGGTATTTTACATTTTTTTTGGAATGTACATTGTAGAATAATACTATCACTATAAAACCATATTTTTAAAATGTTCTTTAATATATTTTATTTATCTTAATATGATAATAGTTATAGCACATAAGATTTATATGTATTGTTATAACTATTAACCATCTTGATAAGAAATGTGTTTTTTTCTTTTTCTCTTTCTTTTTCTTTTTCTTTTCCTTTTTCTTTTTCTTTTTTAAATCCTAATAAGCCCTAAGCTATACAGTGAAATCATCACTGTACAGGATCATGGAATAAGTCTAGTAATGAAAATTTTAAGAATTGTGGTGGGGATTTGTACCCAATTTAGGTGAACATCAACCTTAAGGCAAAAAAAAGACAAATTAGTTGTTTCTCAAATAACTCACTGAGTATGAGGCTTGGCCATTTGAAACTATGTTTCCTAAATTTTTGAAATTTTCTTGCTCACACTGTAAAATGAACACTAACTGTACTTGTCTAGCTTAGGAAAGGAAGTTCTTTGGGATTTTCAAGTTGTTTGGAGATTGTCACTTGATATATTGCTTTAATCATTTTGCTGTTTTAATCAATGCGCACATGTGCTCGGCGAGATCTGACGAGCATCATATAATGCACGCCAAAAATAACAAGCAGGAAAACCTCTGGGTCCTCTCCAATTCCAAAATATAATGTGATCTCTGAACCAAATGAAAGTGTCCCCAGTCCAATTTGTTCAAGGCAACATGATCAATTTATATCCTCCCGAAGAGAAATAAAGGAAAGCAAAATGTAAAGGCAGTTGGAGCCTCAAATATATTCAGAGATCCTCTGAATGCATCAAACAAGTGTCATTTTCACCTGAGGAAAAGAACTTTAGAAACAAATGTTTCAGAGTTACACAGCAGAGTCCTTTTAGTTAGCACTGTCATGGAAAACAAAACACGTTTAAGCATGCCAAAGTGAATCAGCAATAGTGGAATCAAATTCATTAAGGTTTTATTCAAATCCCATATACACTTACTCTAATAGTTACATCAGTTAACATTTATTGTATGTTTGCTAAGTGGGAGACGGATCATTAAAAATGTATTCCGTTTTAATCCACACACGAATCTAAGAGGGGAGGTACTTATTATCTCTGTTTTTAAAAGGAGCAAATTGAGGCTTAGGGGTTTTGAGCAACAGAGACAGGATTAAAACGGCATAAATAGGGGCACCTGGGTGGCTCAGCTGGTTAAGTGTCTGACTTTTGACTTCAGCTCAGGTCATAATCTCACAATTCATGAGTTTGAGCCTCCCACCGGGCTCTGTGCTGACAACATGGAGCCTGCTTGGGATTCTGTTGCACGCTCTCTGTCCATCCCCAACTCGCTCTACATACATACGTATATACATATATACATACATGCATACTTAAAAAATAAAAACAATAAAAAGGCATACAAATAAATGAATGGTTTTCTTTCTTATTGCTTTACTGAATCTCTGGAAAGAAAATCTATTAGTGCATCTGGAAGCCTTCTTTGGAGAAATGTCTGTTCATGTCTTCTGCCCATTTTTTAAATTGGATTATTTGGTTTTGGTGTTGATTGTATAAATTCTTTATATATTTTGTATACTAACCCTTTATTGGATATGTCATTTGCATATGTCTTCTCCCATTCCATATGTTGCCTTTTAGTTTTGCTGATTGTTTCCTTCACTGTGCAGAAGCTTTTTACTTTGATGTAGCCCCAATAGTTTATTTTTGCTTTTGTTTCCCTTGCCTCAGGAGACACACATCTAGAAAAATGTTGCTATGGCCAATGTCAAAGAGGTTACCGCCTGTGTTCTCTTTTAGGATTTTTGTGGTTCAGGTATGACACTTAGGTCTTTAATCCATTTAGAATATTTTTTCCTATGGTATAAGAAAGTGGTGCAGTTTCTTTTTTCTTTTTTTTTTTTTTTTTGCATGTTTCTGTCCAGTTTCCCCAACTCATTTGTTGAAGAGACTGTCCTTTTTCCCATTGAATATTCTTTCCTGCTTTGTCAAAAATGAATTGACTATACAGTTGTGGATTTATGGCTGGGTTTTCTATCCTATTCCATTGATCTTTATCTCTTTTTTTTTTTTTTTTTTTTTTTTTTTTTGTGACAGCACCATATGGTTTGATTGCTACAGCTTTGTAGTATATCTTGAAGTCCAGAATTGTGATGCCTCCAGTTTTGCTTTCCTTTTTCAAGATTGCTTTGGCTATTCAGGGTCTTTTGTGGTTACATATAAATTTTAGGATTGTTTGTGCTAGTTCTGTAAAAAAACACTGCTTTGGGTAGTATAGACATTTTAATAATATTTGTTCTAATCCTTGGGCATGGAATATCTTCCCATTTTTTTGTATTGTCTTCAATTTTTTTAATCAGTGTTTTATAGTTTTCAGAGTACGGGAGACATCCAGATGGCCAACAGACATATGAAAAGATGTTCATCATCATTTACCTGCAGGGAAATACAAGTCAAAACTACAATGAGATGTCACTTCACACCTGTCAGAATAGCTAAAATCAAGAACGCAGGAAACAACAGGTACTGGCGAGGATGTGGAGAAAAAGGAACCCTTGTTCACTCTTGGTGGAAATGCAAACTGATGCTGCCACTCTGAAAAACAGTTGGAAGTTCAAGAAGTTAAAAACAGAACTACCCTACCATCAAGCAATCCTACTATTGGGTATTTATCCAAAGAATTCAAAACACTACATACACTCTCATGTTTATAGCAGCATTATTTACAATAGCCAAGATATGGAAGCAGCCCAAGTGTTCATCAATTGATGAATGGATAAAGAAGATGTGATGTTATGTGTGTGTGTGTGTGTGTGTGTGTGTGTGTGTGTGTGTGTAATGGAATATACATATTGGAATATTATTCAGCCACAAAAAATTATGAAATCTTTCTGTTTACAATGGCATGGATAGAGCTAGAGAGCATAATGCTAAGGGAAAGAAGTCAGACAGAAAAATACAAACTGCATGTTTCCACTCATATGTGGAATTTAAGAAACAAACAAATGAGCAAAGGAAAAAAAAGAGAGAGAGAGAGACAAACCAAGAAACAGACTCTTAATTATAGAGAACAAACTGAAGGTTACCAGAGGGGAGGTCGGTGGGGAGTTGGGTTAAATAGGTGATGGGAATTCACTTATTGAACTTCCTGATGTACGCGTGTGATGAGCACTAGATGTTGTATGGAAATGTTGAATCACTATATTGTACATCTGAAATTAATGTGCCATATATGTAAATTAACTGGAATTAAAATGAAAACATAAACAAAATTAAATAAAACTGAAAAATGAAAAAAAAATCTATTTGGGCAAAATAGTATAAAAAAGGAAACAAATTTCTATCACTAATAAAAATCATTATGCTTGCTTTTGTCTCTAAAGCAATGGATATTCTAGGATTTGCAGCAGATCTTAATTGAAATGTTATTTTCACTTATTTAAAAATTGCATGAATAGAGTGGTTGGTTAATTATGATGAGTTGAAGACTATTTTTCTTCTGGTTTTCAACACTTCGGTTCTTCATTTTATTATGTCAATAAGGTAATTTTCTGAAATTATTGTAAAATGTAAGATTGTTTTCCATTTTTCAAGGTAGTGGGGTTGGGTTCAGGAAAAAATAATTGTATGAAACAGGCAGATTCAACAATAAGTAGATGACCAACCCGATTAAAAAAATGGGCAAAAGTCTTGAACATACATCTTACCAGGGAAAATAGACCAATGACAAGTAAGCCTACGAAAAGATGTTCATCAGATGAGAAAGTGAACATTAAAACAACGATTATATACCACTACACAACTATTAGAATGGCCGAAATCCAAAACACTGACAGCACCAAATGCTGGCTAGGATGCAGAGCAACGGGAACTTTCATTCATTGTTGGTGGGAATGCAAAATGGTACAGCCACTTTGGAAGATAGGTTGGCAGTTTCTTTGAAGACTGAAAATATACTTTTCACATGATTCAATAATCACACTCCTTGGTATTTACCCGAATGTGTTTAAAATTTACACGCATACAAAAACCAACACCGAGATAGTTGTACCAGTTTATTCACCCCCGCTACACATAAGTGAAACAAATCCAAGTCAGTATCAAAAAAGCATTGATAGCTGAATTAAGATTTGAAGCCCTGTTCAAACTGCAGGTTAACCTGTGAAACATGCATGCTTAGAAAAATAGTTTGCTAAGCATAGAGCAAAGACTTTAGAAATGATGTACAATTTGAATCGCTGCACACAAGACAAAACTTACAGTCTGAAACTAACTGGATAGCTACTAAAACAAAAACAAGATTCATCAGCAGAGTATAACTGGACCCAGAGTCTACACAACACAGTATTCAAAACATGCAAGAGATAACCCCAAATTACTCAACATACAATAATGTAGGAAAATGTGATCCATTCTCAAGAAAAAAGACAACTGGGAGATGTTGCTTTGGCTGAATGTGTCCCTCCAAAATCTGTATATTTGAATCCTATCCCCAATATGATGGCTTTAGAAGGTGGAGTCTTTGGGAGGTAATTAGAATTGGATGAGGTTGCAAGGGTGCCACTAATTAATGGGGTTAGTGCCCTTAAAAAGAGTCATGAGGGAAATTGCTTCTGCTCTCTTTTTCCACCATGTGAGACCACAGGAGAAGATGGCCTTCTATAAAACAGAAAGTGGGCTCTCACCAGACAACAAATATGGTGGCCCCTGAATTTTAGAATCCTCATCCTCCAAAACAGCAAAAAATGACACTCTGTTGTTTAAATGACACTAGGTTATAACAGCCCAAAATGACTAACACAAAGGTCATCTCCAAGATGACCCAAATATTCAAATTATCATAAATATTTCAAATCCGTTATTATAATTCACCTAAATAAAGCAAAGGAAGACACACACACCCAGTTGAAACTATTGTATTACTCAGTAGAGAAATAGAAACTTTAAAAAGGAACCAGAAGGAAATTTTAGAACTGAAAATTACAATTTCTGAAAATAATACACACACACACACACACACACACACACACACATATATATATGATTCTTGGTGCTTAATAGCAAAAAATTATAGTCTCTGAAAATCATATGTATATGTGTGTATATAATCATATACTTATATTTATATTTGTATTTATGTCTGTATTAATATTTATATGATGCTTGGTGTTCAATAGCAAAATACAGATATCAGAACAAATGTACAGTGAACATGAATATAAGTCCACAGAAATTATATAATCTGTAGAAAACAGAAAAAAACAATTGCAATAAAATGAACTCAGATGCAGGGAGCTGGAGTAAAATATTACCTGAAAATTCATCAAATGTGTCCTTGGAGCACTAGAACAAAAGGAGAAAGAAGTGAGGCAAAGAAAAATAACCAGTACCTTCAAGAATAAAGCATCCTCAGATGAAGGGAAACTAGTTAGGTTCAGCAAGAACCTAACTCCTCTATGGGAAATGATAAGTCCTTCAGACAGAAGAGAAATGACACCAGATGGAAATATGGATCTGTGAGGATGAAGAAATATAAGAAGAACAGTAAATACTTGAGGAAATATTTTTCAGAAAACTATTTATCTTCCTAAATTCTTCAAAATATATGTGGCTGCTTTCAGCAAATATTGTAACATTGTCTGGTAACATTCTGAATATATGCGGGTGTAATATATATCACTCCTATAGCATAAAGGTCATTGGAGAGAATGTCAAAAGTACCTGCAAAGGTAAAGTTTTTTACATTTTATGTTAGGTTGGACAATATTAATTTTAAGTTAACTACAAAAACTGATAATCCTTAGAGCAAACACGCACACACACACACACACACACACGAAATATAGCCAAAATGTCAAGATAAATTGAAATGGAATAACAACAACAGCAACAACAACAACAACAACAACAACAAATTATCCAAAAGAGGGCATGCACGGGGGAACAGAGAAACAAAAAAGAAAGACAACAAAGAACAAATAATAAGTTGATACATCTATTCCAACCATATTAGTAATTACATTAAATGTTAATACCCTGAGCACTCCAATTAAAAAATATATTGATAATATGTATAAAAATCATGACCTGTCATATGCTGTTTTTAGAAGAAAAAATTTAATAAGACACAGATATGCTGCAAACAAGTAGACGGACAAATATACATCACGGAAATAGTAGACATAAAAACACTGAACGAATGATTTAATTATCAGTTGACTTCATGACAAAACTGATGGCCAGAGAAAAAGAAGGATCTCACAGAATGTTTAAGATACAATTCATCTGGAAGACATGATGATTATAAATGCATACACATAACTAATAAATGCATACTAATAACAGTAACTAAAAATACATGATGAAAATTTGAAAGCATTAGGGGAGAAATGGATGCCACAAATATTTTATAAGATCTCTGTTTGGTAGTTGATATAATACCTAGATAAAAATATCAGTAAAGGCACAGAAGGTCTGAATCAACCAATTGAATCTAACTGGCATTTATAGAACAACCTAGAACTGCAGAATATACATTATTTTCAGTTGTGCATGCTACAGTCAATAAGGTGGACCACATGCAGAGTCATAAAACAAGTCTTAATATAATGTAAGTGGATTTAAAATTATAAAGTATATTACATGTCAGAGTTAAATTAGAAAGCTGGGGGGGATTGGGAAAAGGGGGAGATAATGGTGAAAGTGTACAACTTCTTATAAGAAGAATAACAAGTTCTGGGAACCTAATGTAGAGCAGTGTGTTTATAGTGAATAATATTTTATTGTACACTTGAAATTTTCTAAGAGAGTAGACCTTAAAGGTTCTTACCCCCCAAAAGAAATGATAATTATGTGACAAGATGGAGGTGTTAGCTAATGGAGATGGTAGTAATAATTTTGCAATGTATAAATAAGTCAGATCAACATTTTGAACACATTATAAAGATGAAGCATTACATGTCAATTATATCTCAATAAAACTGGAAAATGACATAAAATAACACAAAATAACATAAAATAAGATACAATTAGACCAAAGTTTTTTTTATGTAAAAATTTTTAGTTTTTATTTATTTTTTGAGAGAGAAAGAGAGAGAGAGAGAGAGACAGAGAATGAGCGGGGAGGGGCAGAGAGAGAAGGAGACACAGAATCCAAAGCAGGTTCCAGGCTCCGAGCTGTCATCACAGAGCCTGACGTTGGACTCAAACTCACAAACCATGAGATCGTGACCTGAGCCAAAGTCAGACGCCTAACCAGTTGAGCTACCCAGGAGTCCCTAGACAGAAGTTTTAAAAAAGAAAACAGTATCATAGGAAAGCCTCAAATACCCCCAAATTTAATTTTGTTGAGTAGCATATGCATCAAATAGAAATGTGTTTCTAGAAATGAATAGCATATGCATCAAATAGAAATGTATTAAATGACAATTATCATATTTTGATTGTGTAATCTCTATTATTTGTATAATTTTTATGTTCTAATGCAGCACAGGCTGTCTGCTCAGCTATACCCAAGAGCAACAAGGAAAGGGGACTCGTTTTTAGGTACCATATCTCCACATAAGTGGAGAATAATACAGATTCGCAGTATAGTTATTTATTCTAAGCAGTCTAAAATTTGGGCCTCAGGGGCAGGCAGAGTTAAGACACAGAGAGAGGACCAATTTCTCCCTCAAAGCCTCTTCAAATCCTCACTATAGCCCTTGTGTTTTGTTGGTGTATTAACAAAATTAGAATCCTTTTATAATAAATCCCTTTGTTAATAAAAAAAAAAAGGTTGTGCTTCATTTAAAATCTGATGTCACATTCTGTAAAAATGATAAGAGCTAATATGTATAGATAATAGCTCGATTCTAGATACCAAGATGGTGACTACACTTTACTAGTTGCATAAAAAGTTTTACGAACACTTGTACAAAAATTGTGTTTTAATATTTTAACTATCAGTTTCTTGTTATTGTATGATATACTCGCCACCATTTGAGGAACTCTCTTGCTGTATTTTACTTACCATCCTTTTGGTCCTGTTTTTCATTAAAGGCACACCAACGTGAGTAAAATTATTTATGCAAATTTTATTTAAACAGTCTTCACGGGGGACAGTTCTATCACTATTCACGCATTTTATAATCTATGAAAGTTAAACCTCCATTTAATAGACATTCCCAGTGCAACAACTGCCTTGGGCAATGTTAAAGAGGCAAACACTATCAAGACAATGGGAAAGAGAGACCAGGATGAAGTCTGAGCTCAGCTGCATTGAAACAAATCAGAGTTTTTAAGAGCTAGGATGAGGGCCATGGTAGGCCTTCTGTGTTTGCCAACTGGCCAAAGCCAAAGAAATCTTCATGACAGGACACTGTGTGCAACTTGGAACAAGAAACCCATCTCAGTTGGGCTCCTACCCTCCCACAGGGACTGGGGTTCAGTGTCTATCTTCCTTGACTACTTTTCAAAGTAACAGATCTTAGGTCCTCGAGAAAGACAGGCCTAGGTGGTAAAACTAGCAGGAGCTTTTTAAAAGATTTAACGCATCAAGTTTTCTAAAAGTAAACGGTCTCCGCAAAGCGGGGGGTAAGAACCTGTGTGGTCAGACCATCTAGGTTCCTTAAGGGTCAGTGTGAGAAGGAAGTCAGGAGCTAGAGGCAAGAATAAGCCCGTCTGAGGTTTCTCAAGCGTAGGAAATGGTCAAGGCCTTCTTGTTCATTATCAATTGTTAGACAATTTCAAAATTCATTATGAATAAATATGGGTCTTGATGATTCTTCGAGTTCGGATTAAATAACTGCAGGGGGTTAAACTAGAGAGGAATGGGTGATATATTCTCTGACTTACAACAATCAGTTGATGTAAATTACGATCCGTATGAATTTGGAGGTGAAACAATATAATTAGTATCATAACTTCTCATATGTAAAATCAGAGGAGATGCCTCCAGGAGACACATTTTACAAATAGGAATGCTAACTGAAGTAACCTAAATTAACCTAGGGCCTACAAGAATTTCATATATGCTTGCACTCTCAAAGATTTTGATTTAATTTACTGAGCAACTTGGAAATATAAAAATTGTACTACAGATAACATTGATGGAACACTTCCCTTCTATATTTTGACGTTCTTTTTCCCTAAAAGCATGCTGATATTATGAGAACACTTTTCCATGTTTTCCGGTAAGCTGTATCAACATATGACAGTTACATGGCTTATTCAATCATATTTACCTAAGTACTATCAACGTAAATAAATAATAAAAGAGGAAAAAGGCAAAGCATTTGCAGATCCAAATTGAAAGTAATAGGTTCCATTTATCTGCTATATTTAAAACACTCTACTGTAAGGATTAATATGATCTTATTTATGCCAAATTTTCAAAAGAAAACGCTGAGGATCACAGAATTAGATAATTTGCCAAAAGCTATGTAATTAACATTTGTGGGGACATCAGTGCAATCCAAGCTTGGCTCACTGCAAATCTTAAGTTGTTTTCCTCATAGTGTATCCACCATCTGAGACAAACAGCTACAGTGAATGCATTTTTGTTTGTTTACAGACCGTGATCATTTTACAGTATAAAATATAAGAACAAACTTCATAAGCTGTTGACTAATTAGATGTTTTTAAGTAATAGGAATGTCGACAAGGATACCGCAGTCTTCTATTAATTATTAATTGATTTATGACATCATTTTTAACAGCCTTCCAAAGCCCCAAAATAATTGTATGATAAAAGATGTTTTTTTAGAAAGACATCTTTAAAAGATGTGTTGGTTTTTTTTTTTGAGAAAAAAAAACAGCATTTTTTTTTCTTGTATACAAGAAAGAAACTGAAAAGACAGAATGAATGGCTTATGGTCTGCTCACTGCCACACCTCCACCACCCCTATGAAGCTGTACCAACCACAGTAATTTATACACCCTCCCCACACCACACATACACATGAATGCACATTCCCACACAGATCAGCACTATTGCAGCCAAGACCAAACCTCGCTAGCCCCTGAAGGTCTCTAATTGCGAGTACTCAAGTCAGCAAAAGGTCTGAATGAGCTTCCTGGGCTTTGTATTAAATGATTTGGGGATAAAATTTGTGGGATATTTCCAAACCTACGGCTCCGACTCCACTGAGACCAGAATAAGTCACTTCTAAGTAGAATGAAAATCTTTAGGTTTGCATTATAAACTATTTCTTTACTCAATTTACAAAGTGGTCTCCTAGCCAGATAGAATCAAGAGGATAAAAATTGAGACTGTGTCTCTAAATATATTTACAAGTGATCAGCACAGGGAATAAAAAAGAAAGCCATTATGTTAAGCTCTGGATGATACCTGTGAAGCATCTAAGTGTGTATATGTCATATATAGATATATATATATATATACACACATATATACAATTAGTATCATATATGTATATATATGATATTATGATATGATTATGGTATTATATGATTATGGTATATATGATATGATATTATTAGTATCATCATTAGTATTATGATATAATTAGTATCATATATGTATATATATATATATATAGTTTTACTCTTCTCAAGAAATTAGATTTAAAAATATTCTGAGCTTATAGGGGCCCATTGTGTATCCACTAAGTTTATGCCTCAAGACAGAATTTAGCACAAAGGATTAGAGTTTTGAGTGTGAGTCCTTACGGATGAAATGAATATTTGCTTTTTTTCCTGCTGCCATAAGGTGAAATACATTGAAGCCGAGGTGTAATTTTCCCAAGAAAGCTGCTTCTCCAAAGCAGGTTGATCTTTGAACTATTTCCTTATTGACAAATAGTTTTTTTTTTTTTTTTTTCTGAGGGTTCTCTCTATGTTCAAATTTATTGCACCTCATTACATGATTTTTGGCTCTGGAGTTCACGGGCATACTTACTTTAGTGAGATACAGCAGCGGCAACAAAACTCCTCTATTGACCACCGTTGATTATTTATCAGCCAACAAATGTTTGGCCAATTTGGTCTTTAGGTGAATAAAGTGATTAACTGAATTTCAAAAAAGAAATCGTGTCCTTATTCTATCAGGTTTAATTGACCCTTGTATAAGTAGATGGGCTGGCCTGTGAGTTCAGACATTCTTAGTGACAGAAATTAATCTCTCCAAACTATTCGTCACTTGGAGTCAGGAGCAAGAGTCAGAATCTAACATAGCTTGTCAAATAAATATTAATATAAATAAATATAACATGACTATATTATAAAATCATATTAACTAAACTGCTAATAAATATAGTGATCTACATAATTTATCAGTTATATTCTACATAGATTTCTAAGAGTTTTTGTTAATTACTGGGTTTTCATTACATATTTTAAATGCCCATAGCATACACACACTCCCTCTTGATCTCTTGCTTTCTCTGTAAAGTCATAACAACAGTAATACAGGTGAGTATTTTCATTTGCTTCAATAATAAAGGAAGTGTTTCTTTTCACAATTGGCCTGAAAAAAATATTAGTTATCTCATGCAGCATGAAAATGACAGAATGGAAGAAAGGCTTACATGACTACAAGTCCCGGAAGAAGGGCAAAAAATACTGGAACATCCTGCAGTGAGTTTATCCACCTACAACCACACAGGGACCAATTATACAGATTGAGGATGGCTTGACAGAATCAAGAATGAGTTCAGGAGCCCCTGAGAGAGAATCGAAGATTAGATCAATACAATTCTAGCATAAATGAAAAAAGAGGTAATTAATACAGGAGGCCAACCAATAAATTAGGCAATCGTGTTCAGGAAATGGTGTGGGACTTCTGCTGCCCTAAAATTTCCTCAGTAATCACATGGAAAGGTTCAGGTTAGCCTGGATTCTTTTCCATAAATAAGTTTCTTCATTTACTTAGAAGACATACTAGGTAGATACATGGAAAAGGATGAGAATTAAAGCTGCAACTTTAAATATACTTACAAGTTATTTAAAACAGAAAGAAAAAAACAAAAGCATGATGCCAAGCCACCGCTCATACTTGTGTGTCAGTATCAAGTGGATTTTTATGAATAAAAATTTTATTTGTAGATTATATTACTAATTTATGAAAATGTGTACTCAAAATTCTATATACATAATTATTCAGAAAGTCACACAATTAAAATACATAATAACTAAATCATGGTACACCCGGGTGGCTCAGTCGGTTAAGCATCCAATTTTAGCTCAGGTCATGATCTCACAGTTTATGAGTTCCAGCCCCCCATCAGGCTCTGTCTCTCTCTGTCTCTCTCTCTCTGCCCCTCCCAAGATCTCACTCTCTCTCTCTCTCTCAACAAAAAATAAACATTTAAAAATAAATATATAAAATAAAATACATAATCACTAAATCAAATTTTATAACAAAAAATTAGAAGGATTCAGAAAGATTTTCTTTTTTTTTTTAAGTTTATTTATTTTGAGAGAGAGAGAGAGAGCATGTGTGTGTGAGTAAGGGAGGGGAAGAGAGAGGGAGAGAGAGAGAATGCCAAAGGGGTTCTGTGTTGCCAGTGTAGAGCTTGACATGGAGCTTAATCTCACAACCCAATGAGATCATAACCTGAGCCAAAATCAAAAGCTGGACACTTAACCCACTGAGCCACCCAGGCACCCCAGAAAGATTTTCAAAAGTTATACGAAGGCATTGCAACACATGGGAATTACTTTTAAACCGTCTCATTTATTATATACATTATCACATATGCACCGTTAAATATAGATATGAAGATCATGTTTGAAATTTTGATCATATCTAACTAATATTCCAAAATGTTTGTGAAGGTTTTAGGGAATCTTGTGTCTATATTCTGAGGTAGTTCTTGTCACATGGGAATAGTTAGTTTGTTTAGATAATGGTTAAGTCCAAAGTGTATTATCTCTCCAGGCACAGATTGTTGTAAGGCCCAGCGTTGATTGCAAATGGCATATTTTGCTTTCTTTCCCCAAACCATCACTCTTTTATAACATCAGCTTAAATATTAATATTATTTTGTAAGCAAAAAAGTTAAGATAGATAAAATAGCAATCTCAAATAATAATTGTGCGTGTATAAATTATCTAAAAAGGTTTGGAAGTGAATTTTGAATCTAGCTGAAAATGACTCTCCATATTTACATTAGTAAGAAGTTGCTTCTGGTGTTTGTTTTCTATTGCTGTGTAGCAGATTACTAGTCCTTGTGACTGGAAACAACACTGATTTATTCTGTTACAGCTTCTGGCAAGGAAAACAAAAGCAAAAATCACCTCTTGGGGCTACATCAAAATAAAAAGCTTCTGCACATAAAGGAAACAATCAACAAAACTAAAAGGCAACCTATAGAATGGGAGAAGATATTTGCAAATGATTTATCTGACAAAGGGTTAGTTTTCAAAATAGATAAAGAAGATATAAAACTCAATACCAGTAATCCAATTTAAAAATGGGCAGAAGACATGTTTGATTTTTTTTTTACTAAGTTTAATTTCAGAAAAATTTTCTTGAGTTGTAGATTTTTTTTTAAATATATGTGGTCTGTTTCCTTACTTTGGTCCTTCAAGGACTTTTATTATTCACATGTTCACTCTTTTTTGCATTGTCACTTATTCTCAAATATTTAACTCCTTAAGTGCTTTATTTTCTTCTTAATATTTTTTTCTCTATATAAAAAATTATATCTATGGGGGAGAGACAGAGAGAGAGAGAGAAAGAGAGAGAGAGAGAAAGAGAGAGAGAGAGAGAGAGAGAGAGAATCCCAAGGAGGCTCCGTCCTACCAGTGCAGAGCCTGACATGGGGCTTGAGCCCATGAACCATGTCATCATGACCTGAGCTGAAATCGAGAGTTGGACGCTTACCGGCTGAGCCACCCACACTTCCCTCTATTGACAATTTTTACATGAAATTAATTTTCCTAAAATTTTGGAATCACATGTATTTCAGGAAATTCTCTTATCATCCCTGAGCATTTTCTTCTGTTTTTTATGTGTAGGGGTAAACAATCTTGTGGTTTGCTTTCTGAGTTTTCCTTCTTCTGTCCCTATATCATATTGCTAGGGCCACCATAATAAAATACCACAGACTGAGTGGCTTAAAAAACAGAACTTTTTTTTCACACCTCTGGAGGCTAGAAGTTCAAGACCAAATTGTCAGCAGGTTTGGTTTCTTCTAAGGGCTAACTCCTTAGTTTGCAGATGGCTGTCTTGCTGCTGTGTTCACACATGGTTCTTCCTTGGTCTTTGCATTTTCTGTTTGCTCATCTTTTCTTATAAGGACAATGGTCAGATTGTATTAGGACGACCTCTATATAATCTCCTTTTATCTCTTTAAAGGCCCTGTAACTTCAGGTATAGGCACATTGAGATATTGGAGGTTAGGACTTTAACATACAAATGGGCACAATTCAGCTCATAATAGTTCCTTTGCCCAACTTTCATTTAGATTTTTTTTCCCTTTTCTTAGTTGCTTCTATTGTGCTCAAATTTTACTCTAATTCCAGAAGTATATCATTAACGTGGATCCCTCTTAGAAGGAAACTCTGAGAGATCAGTTTCAAGACTTCACAGAGAGTAGACTCTTCCAGTTTACTCAGTTCTTCTAACCTGGGTGCCCTTGCAATCTCCCAGTATTGGAGGGGGCAAGATCTCTCTAGGTTCTGGCTACTGCTCTCAAACTGGTGAACCCTACTCTCCAGGAAACATCTACTGACTATTTTGAAGGTCTTCTGTTCTCAGAACCTTAGCTACTCTCCCAGTTTCTACCTCCCTCCCACATTGAATCAATATCATGTAGGACGTTGATCTTTAGTGGGTGGTCCTCATCTGGTTCATATGTTAGAGCTCAATAGGACTTCCCCACCTAGTGTTTTAAATGTTGTTTACTGGTTGATGATTTTGCTATTTCATTCCTCTGATTTCCTTGTATTGGTAATTTATGTTTTCTTTCTCTTGTTTTCTGAATCTACATTGTTAGATATTTATCAATTTTATTTATTTTTTATTTTTTTATGTTCTATTTATTCATTTTCTGAGAGAGAGAAAGAGAGAGAGTGAGATCACGCCGGGGAGGGGCAGAGAGAGAGAGAGGGAGAGAGAAATACCAAGCAGGCTCTGCACTGTCAGTGCAGAGCTCTATGCAGGGCTCCATCTGTAGGATACTCGACTGACTGAGCCACCTAAGCTCTATGATTTTATTATCTCTATTGTTTTATGGGTTTTTTTTAATTTAATTTATTTCTGTGTTATTTCTTTCTTCTACTTATTTTGGGTTTAACTTGATAATCTTTCTATGGTAATTTTCAATATGCTCTGTTTTCATTACCATTGATATTGTAAGTTTTTTTTTTTTTTTAATTTCTCTTTTTGGTCATTTGGAATTATGTTAATTAATGCTCAAGTAATCTGGGGGGGGGCTGGGAATTTTTCAAGTCTCTACTTTTAAATTGGCAACTAATTTAATTCTGTTATGACCAGAGAACATTGTACACAATTTGAATTCTTTCAAATGCATTAAGTCCTCTTTTATGGCCTAAAGTATAATCCATTTCTGTGAACTTGAAAAGAATGTATATTTTCTGTTTACTTCTTATAGTGTTTGATTAATGTCAATTAGGTGCATTAGTTGATAGTATTTTCAAGTACTTTCCTACGAACTGTTTTATCAATTGTAGAATGAAGAATGTTGACATCTCCAACTATAATTGTTGATTTATTTTTTTCTCTTTATCAGTTTTTGCTTGATGTAATTTAAACCTGTGCTATATAACCTTTAAAACTTTTATTTCTTCATTATGAAGGGACCTCATATTGTTATCATTTCTGATAATATTTCCTTATTTTAATGTCTCCTTTGCTGTATATTCATAGAACCACTCCAGCCTTCCCACAAGTCATGTTTATATGGTTCATATCAAAAACAGAACAAAAGCCTCTTAGCAATTGATGACCAGCTCCACACTAAGAGATATATCATGGTGTTCCTAACGATTCTCCTATCCAAACAGTTAAGTTTTTAGGTTATTGTTTTGTTTATATCTTTGTTTTTAAGTGTGCTTGATTCTAATAGTTGTGTTAAGGTTGTTTTTTGCTTATTCCATGGTCTTTGTTATTTCTCAATTTCTGCTAATTCATTTTGTTCCTAGTTACTGCTTAAATTTGGGGGCTTTTTCACATATTTAATAATTCTTTATTGTATTCTTGTCATTACGAATGCTAAGTTCTTGAGTATCTGAATTTTTTTCTGAAATTTTAATAACAATTTTTTTTTCTGCAACAGTTAATTTACTTCTAGTTAAGCTTAATTTTTTGATGCTTGTTTTTAATCACTGTTAGAATTTATCAGAATAGGTTTTATTCCAGGGCTGAATTAGCATCTTCCTATGGCATCACTTTTCTTGGGTTTCTACTGAATGCACTTGTCCATGGGGTATCTCTACTGTGGAAGGTAACAACTCAAACCCTTCTTATCCTTCTATGATCTTTTGTACTCTTCCAGCTTACAAATTATTTGTATTTATTCTTACCCAGTAGATGTCTCTAGTGTGATTTGTAGAGTTTTCTCACTGTGCATGTTCAGCTTAGTGTTCAACCATGAATTTAAAGGTATTACTATGTAGCTTTATGGAATCCTTTCTCTTCACAGCTTTCCTCTTACTGGTACTTTTTCCCCCTCAAATTTCAACTAAGGCAGTAGCCTCAACTTGGATCTCTGTCTCAGCTCTCTGGCATACATGTTTAGGTTCCTCTAGAGAGGTTCAGAAAGGCTTTAGAATTGGAAAGCGTATATAATTGCAGAGCTCATCTCATTTGTTTCTCTTTTCTTAGAAGTCACTTATACACTGTTCTTCATATGTGTATGCAGATATTTCACATATCTCATCCAATTTCAAAGCGTTGTTGCTTTTTGTTTGTTTGTTTGTTTGTTTGTTTTGTTTATGTTGGGGGCCTAGCATCAGTTACCTATCCTGGTTGTAAGCTAAATTCAAATTATGTGTTTTTACGATGAGATTAGCAACTGATTTCCTTACATCTGACTGGACTAAATTAAACCTTCAGAAGTATCCCAAATTCACTAAATCATTCTTAACATAATATATCAATTATTTATATTAAAATGTATAAACAAGGTGTATAAATTTAATTCAAGACTGTGTAATATATTCAAACTTGGAAAGTACAGATTCAATCTTTACTTATGATTTAGTTCATTTTCACATATATCTTGAAGAATGAGTGGATTTTGCCATGTGAGAAAGGAAAGACTCAAAGAGTATTCCACACAAACCTTATGGCATGAAAAAAGTGTAGGAATATGTCCATGTGTGAAGTCTTAAAGAAATATCAATACATTTTATGTGACTAAACCTCAGGAATCATGGGCTGTGCAATGAAAAATGGTTGTTGTGGTGTGGTATATGGTCTTCACTTTGGGTGCTAAATATGAGCACTTCAAAGGTATTTTTTATTGTTGGGAGTAAAATTTCCATGAGACTTCAATTTTTCTTTGGACTAGTGTCATAGATTTGTGACAGGGTCTGGAAAAAAACCCCATAAAGTTCTGAAAGGGGTATCTATTTGCATTCATTCGTGAGCTTAACTAATTTTCTTGGTGTTACTGTTTCAATAGTTATACAAAGTGCATGCAAAGTCCCTAGAAAGAGGGCAAGACTCTCCCTATAAGTACAAAAAGAAAATATTCACAACCTTGTTTATATTTATTTTCTTCCTTTCTTCCCCTGTCTCAAGACTATGTTCTATAGGCAAGAATTATTTAGAGCAAACTGCTCATTTGGAAATATGACACTGGTATAAGTCCATCCAACTTATATCATTTTCATTACTTCAAACAAATTCCATTCTTATCTTTCACTAGAAAGACTATTGTCATCAAGAAGAGCTGAACTAGAAGCCAAGGTCATAGCTTTGCAAGCTTCATATTAAGACTATTAGATACCCCCTTCTCCTAGATGACTGACTTCACATCTAAGTTTAATATTCTAAAATTTCCATTCCTCTCTTTCCCTCATAGCATGGCATGTATCTATCCAATTTACACCATAGTACTCTCATTACAGCACTTCCAAATACATGAAACTATAATGCAAATATAATGCAAAGGAGGTATTAATTCAGAAAATTTAAATAAAAATAACTTTTTAAAAGATACAAATTAAATGAACTTTTCTTGACAAGATAAACCTTACAAGAAAAAAATTGATATCTCACAAGGCCAAAAGTAAAAAGGGAACCAAAAATCACAACAGCTTAATGTGGATGGGTGGTGACTACGTTGGTGAGACACCTCTGATATCCAGAGTAAGTTTTCAGCCCCTGAATAAGGTTGAACACATCCTTTGAATGATGCAGTAAAATCTTGCTCTTATAAAACTAGAGCATAGAAATAATGCATTATTTTGTATCATCCTTAAAACCTGAAGACATTTTCAATGTCAAAGACATTGAAAATAGCCTTTGGGAAAGCTAAAGAATTGCTAAGTGCCCTCATTAAGGCATCACAATCAAAGCTTTCTTTTCAAACCAGATTTTTTAAAAAAATTGTTAATGTATTTTAAAGGGTTTAGATAATTATCAAAATGCATAAAGAAAACTTTTAAAACACAGGTATTAAGAAGAATAAAGATTTTCATAGACTTTTCAAAAGAAGAAAACACTTGAAAACAATCCATTAGGAATCAAAAAAGTCACCATTAGCTATGATCTGTAGTGCATCAGTACCACAAAAACAATTTTCAAAAGGGATTCTTCAGTTGTACCCTAGCAAACATGGGATAACCTTAAGTACTAGAACTGGAAAATGCAAAACAAATGTCTATCTTTCAATAGCAACAGAAGTTGTCCAGTTTATTGCTGAGTCTAAAGGAAATTAATTAGGTAACTTTCTCCATCACTACCACTTGATGTTATGGGAAAAGAGACTGGAGTAGAGACCTGGAAAAACGGAAGTGTTGGAGGCATAACATGAATAATCTTCACTGAAACAAACCTATCTTGTGGTTTAAAAGGGATAGTAGTAAATTAAAAACAGAGTCATTCATTATAGATGTTCTTTAGTGTGGATCAAAGTACATGAAAGAATGTTCACCTTTGAAGTTAGGTTTTTTGCTTGGATTCACATACCCATAGTGCTTTTTTCCCCTTCAATTTGACTTAATGAATTCACCACTTATATATTAAGTAACACTACATGCAAACAATCTGCTAATTGCTGCAAGCATACAACAGATCAGTTTAAGTTCCCTATATCTAGGATCTCACAGTCCAGCAAGAGGGGCAGAGGTGATATACAATGACCTCTACAAATAGGTTTTAAGTTGCACTCTGTACATAGTCGGCACATACAAGGGAGTATTGTTCTCATAGTACTCAGCACAAATTGGTATATTCATTAAAGCGATTTTTGGCCAGTGATAATAACTTATCTTACTTTCTGAGTCTATTGTGGGTTTTTTTTTTTTCCATTTTAAAGATAGGTATTTGATGGATAGCAATCAGCAAAGTTCTGGAACCACCAGCAGAAAACTTTCTCAATATAGTTTAAAAGGATTAATTTTGATAAATTAAGTATAGCCCAAATACTAGCCTCATCTTTTCATGCTCACAAACTTGACTGGGTAAATGCGATCTCAATTATTCCTATGAGGGGCAATAAGAAATTTCCAACACTCATAACTAAAAGCAGTATAAAAATGCATAGAGTTATATGGGTAACACAACTACCGTGGGGATCAGAATATTTGCATTTATAGAACCAGCACATTCTCTTCCTGCATGTGCTGTGATAAGGAAAGCCAAGTATGTAGTTAGCAGATGGCTTGATGAGAATCAGAATAAGAGTAGTAACATAAATAAATAAAATTTACTAACAATAGGAATAAGACCTAATGTGCACATATATACTCATAATTGGGTTGCTGTTGACATTGAGTTCATAATATTCAAATATTATTGATAAATGCTAAACCCACCTTTTCAATTGGGATGGAATCATTAAAGGAGTAGTAATAACTGAAGTCTGTAGACATAGTCTTCTTGTTATGTATACATATTGTATATCTTGTTATATATAGATATTGTGCACCTTGTTACACATATATGTAATTAGCATTGTATGTGTACACACATAGTTAACACTATTAACCTCTCTGACTCTCTTTTTCTTCGTTTTCATTCATCAACTCTTGTGAGTGATGCATAGTTCATTTCTATGTGTTAATACCTTTCCATCAGTCTCTGGCCCAACTGTCAGTATTCTGAGTCATAAGATGCATGGCTACAATTTAAGTCATTATATGTTGACCTTAAATTTGTGTCAGAGAACATACAGTGTTGAGTTAGGGGTGAGATAGAGCTTACCCAAAATTGCAGAATAACCACTGTTCATGTTCCCTTAGCATCAGTCTTTATAATGATTAATACGAATAAATATTATTACAGCTACTAGCAACTTTCTCCTTATTGTCGAAGTCATATACTTTGAGTATCTAGTTTATTTAAAATAATTTAAAAATTATTTATTTAGATACATAACTGATGAAATTTCATGTAATGGATGGTTTCAACACATACAGAAATCAAACAATATTTATTGATTCAAGATGTAAGAGAAAGAACCAAAAGGTCTTCATAAAGATTTTGTAAGCCGAAATGTTATGTTTGTCTTCCTTTTTTTCTAACTTTTCTTTAAAGTTTATTTATTAGAGAGAGAGAGAGAGAGAGAGAGAGAGAATGAGTGGAGGAGGGGAAGAAAGAGAGAGGGAGAGGGATAATCCCAAGCCGGCTCCATGCTGTCAGACCCCCAATGGGGGGCTGGATCTCACCAACCATGAGATCATGACCTGAGCTGAGATGAGTTGGAGGCTTAACCTATTGAGCCACCCAGGCGCCCCATGTGCCATTATCTACCTAAAAGTCCATCTGACCATCTATATAACAAATAGTGGATGAAGAAAGGTTGCTAATGCTGCCTTGTCTGATGATGTGGCTCCTCTATGATTCCATGAGTTATTATCAAAATATTGACCTTTAAAGACCCCACATTAATTGGGTATTATGTACCAAAATGGACTGATACTTATAATATGGATGGGGAAAAAAACGAGTAGTATCCCAAAGCGTTAGTTAGGAAAGAGAAAGAATTTTTTAAAAAAAGAAAGAAAGAAAAGAAAAGAGAAAACTCATTACAAAAATGCAAAGCCATTGAAAACATTTGAAAACACACATCTTTTAAGTGATAATTACATTCATGGGAAAATTGGCATATTTAAACCTTTTATTCCAATACAATGTTATTTCAATTTCTTTTTGATTATTAGGCCCCTGTAAAACCATTCATTTGAATTATCAAAGGCACAAATATAATAAACAGCCATATTATGGAGTGAAATGAAAAATGTGCATGCTATGTTAAAGTAAATCATACAACTTCAAAGAAATTTGTGCTTATGCTTGTTTGCTTTGGCAAACACTTCCTAGAACCTAAAGGGTGTGTATTTGCATATAGTCCAATGGGTATTCTTTAATAGAAAAATTAAAAAAGCACATTTAGATTACCTCTAAGATCATACCTAGCTTCAAACTTTATTACTTTTTAAAATCAAGATGTTTTGGATTCGGTTGACAGACATGCAACTAATATTTAAGGAAAAATGTTTTATATTCATATACTTGTGAAAAGTACAGAGTAATACTGGTTTAGGGTACCTCCTGACACTGGGGCTAGATATAGGACTCATCACCATCTCTTTCCTTTATTCATAGGCTATTTCTCTTTGTGGTGGGTTCTGGCAACTCCAATCCAACATCATCTTCCCTTCTGCCTATTTTCCAATAGTTCCCACAAAATTCCTAGAATTAAATTCCATCCCATTCATACAACACCCTTAATTATATCACTGTTGATAGTGGTAATACCTACATAATTTGTCAAGCTCTGGGTTATGTGCCAATGTCTTGGCTTAGAATGGCAGCAAGTATCTCCACGAAGGAGAATTGAGGCACTGCCTCTCAGCACCTACCTACTCATAGATCCCATTACATGGAAAATTTATGAGTGGATGACCAATTTGCACCCCTTTTTTACCACATTCTCAGTTCCATCATACGTTGGGTTATAGTTTCTTTTCTTTCAGCCATGATGTCTGCACAAAGAAAAATATTGCTATTTTCGCTTGTCCAGTGTACCATCATCTTGTGGACAAGAATTCTCCATGAATCATACTAAACCTGAAGGAAAAGCATCATATGGATCAATTAGGATATTTCTATCACTACTGTGGGCTCCTAAAGCAATTCATCTTAACACAAATACTCCTTTCAAAGCTTTATAGTACGGGAATGGTGCCTCAAACCTGGTACCATGATAAATTTTGATTTTAGAGTGTTATATCCAGAGAAATCAAGGGGAAGGAAATTCTAGAGCAGCCTGTCTAGTAGAAATTCTGTGATGTTGGAAATCTTTCTAATCGGTACTCTCCGGTATAGTAGCCACTAGCCAAATGCGGCTATTAAATAATTTAAATATAAATATATGATTAAGCACCTAACTTAATTTTAGTTTAATTTTAATTGAGTTAAATTTAAATAGCTCCATGGGCTAATGGCTACATATTGGACAACACAGCTCTAGACAATAAACTGCATCAGGTCATGTCTCTGCTATTCATAGTTATATCCCCAGGTCATGTCTCTGCTATTCATAGTTATATCCCCATGCAGTATAGTTTCCAGAGAGTGGCAGGCACCTAATAATTGCATTGTCAATAATGACACAAATAGCTGACATTTCTCAGGCACTTCTTAAAACCCAGGCACTGTGCTATATTCTTTAACTACTTCACATAAACATCTTTGCAAACAAAGATGTTTCACCTTCATCCTAATAATATAGGGCATTTCCCAGAAGTCCAGAGTATTGTGGTAGATAATGAAAGACTCCAGCCAATTATAATCTATGTATTGAGAAGCCTCATTCAATAGAATATTCTCCTAACAGAATATAATGATAGACTGCCACCACTCTTTTCTTATAAGCTTTATTGACATATAATTGATATACAAAAATTGCAAATATTTAATGTATAATTATAATTGGCTTGGACATATACATACACCTGTAATACTATCATCACAATAAAGGCATTAAACATAGTCATCACCTCCAAAAAGACTGTGCATATGTGTGTGCATGTTCAGAATACTTAACATGAGATCTATCCTCTTACATATATAATATACATATATATATATACATATATATATATACATATATATATATACATATATATATATATGTATATATATACATAAAATTTTGTTTTAGAAAGTGTGTGAGCAAGGGAGAGGGAAAGAAAGAGAATCCCAAGCAGGGTGCATGCTCAGTGCAGAGCCCGACTTGGGGCTTTATCTCACCACTGTGAGATTAAGACCTGAGGCGAAACCAAGAGTTGGACGTTCAACTGACTGAGCAGCCCAAATGCCACTATCCTCTTAACATATTTTAAGAATATTATAAACTATAGGCACTTTGTTGTACAGACAATCTCTAGGAGGTATTCATCTTACATAACTGAAACTTTATATCCTTTGACCAACAACTCTCCATTTCTCTTTTCCCCAGCCCTAGCTACTACCATTTTATTCTGATTCTACGAGTTTGATTGTTTAGATACTTCATATAAGTGGCATCATTCAGTATGTGTCCTTCAGTGACTGGCTTATTTCACTTAGCACAATTTCCTTTTGGCTCATTCACATTATAGCAAATGGTAGCATTTCTTTTTTAAGGCTGAATAATATTTTATTGTACGTACCACATTTTCTTGATCCATTCATCTGCCAATAGACGTTTGGATTGCTTACATAGATAGCTTGGATATAGTGAATACTGACCACTACGATGTACATAGGGGCACAGATATCTCTTTGAGACCGTGATTTCAATTCTTTTGGATATATACCCAGAAGCAGAATTGCTGGCCCCTATGGTAGTTCTATTTTTTTAGTTTTTTGAGTGAATTCCATGCTGTATTCCATAATGGCTACACCACTCTACTATCCCACCAACAGTTTATAGCGATTCCAATTTCTCCACATCCCCATCGATACTTGTTACCTTTTGATTTTTTGGCAATAGCTATCCTAACATGTGTGTGATGGTATTTCAACGTGGTTTTGACCTATATTTCTTTGATGATTAGTGATCTTGGACATTTTTTTTCATAGTTGGCCATTTGTTTATCTTCTCTTCGGAGAAATGGCTATTCAATCTTTTGTGCATTTTAAAAATCAGATTATTTGTCTTTAGCTAATGACTTGTAGGAATTCCTTATATATTTTGGATATTAACCCCTTATCAGATAGATGGTTTGCAAATATTTTCTCCCATTCCAAAGACTGTTTTTCATTCTGTAGATTGTTTCCTTTGCTGTGCAGAAACTTTTTAATTTGATACAATTCCACTTGTCTATTTTTGGTTTTGTTGCCTGTGCTTTTGGTGGCAAATCCAAGAAATTGTTGCCAAGACCAATGTCAAGAAGTTTTCCCTGATTTTTTTTTTCGCAAGAGGTTTTATAGTTTCAGGTCTTTAGTTTAACTCTTTCATTCATTTTAACTGATTTTCATACAGCATACAATAGAGGCCAAATTTTATGCTTTTGCATGTGGATATCCAGTTTTCCCAAAACAAGCACAACTCAATAAAATCACATCTTGATTCTTCAAATTCTGCAGTGAAGAAAGGATATTGCTAGGGGGTGGATGTTTAGACTTTGATCACCAATTCTTTTCTTTTTTGTGATAGACTATTTCCGACTCACAGTCACCACATATTTTATCTACTAACGCATTAGCTATGTGTTAATCATAGCTATATTACCATGATTTTTCACTTTAATGACTCCTCATGATTTAAATTTGCCTAACATGGGACCGATTTTCAGGGGATGCCCTTTCTTATTTATTGCACTTTGCCATAATTGAACGTAGAATTTTGTTTGGTTTTGTTTTGGATTTGGTTTCGTTTGCTTGTTTTAGGAAAGACTGATCCATTTAAATAAGAATTTACAAATTTTGGGGAATCCAAAACAAAACAAGGCAAACAAGTAAACAAAATAAATACATCTGCCACAAAGAGGAACATATTATTAGATAATCTGTTTTTCAAGATGAGGGAATTAAGACAGGTTCTTAAAAAAGAAAAGTGAATTGACAATGCATGGGTATATATCTCATCCTTGTAAATTACTGGGTATGAGAACTCTAACAATTTTTTTAATTTTATTTATTGATTTATTTTTAATATATGAAATTTATTGTCAAATTGGTTTCCATACAACACCCAGTGCTCATCCCAAAAGATGCCCTCTTCGATGTCCATCACCTACCCTCCCCTCCCTCCCACCCCCCCATCAACCCTCAGTTTGTTCTCAGTTTTTAAGAGTCTCTTATGCTTTGGCTCTCTCCCACTCTAACCTCTTTTTTTTTTTTTCTTTTCCTTTCCCTCCCCCATGGGTTTCTGTTAAGTTTCTCAGGATCCACACAAGAGTGAAAACATTTGGAGATTATACCATGCATACTTTCTAACAATTTTTTAACCCACCTATGCCTCAGTTTTTTCCATTAGTAAAATGGGGATAACAATAGTGTTTATCACATAGTGGTGTAAAGATTTAATTTAATATATACTTAATATATACTTAATATATATACACTTAATAGCACCCAGCAGGTGATATTTAATAAGATTAACTATTATGATAATTATTAATGTTATCAACATGGTCAGAATATGGTCTCTTCAGAGATGGTTCTCTGCCTAGTTTCTGGCATTTCACCATGTGACAAAACTGCTCTAATTCTAAATGTTTTCTTAACATTTATTCATTTTTAAGAGACAGAGACAGAGCACAAGTCAGGGAAGGCAGAGAGAGGGGGAGACACAGAATCTGGAGCTGGCTTCAGGCCCTGAGCAGTCAGCTCAGCCTAGCACAAGGCTCGAACTCACAAATTATGAGATAATGACCTGAGCCAAAGTCTGATGCTTAACCAACTGAGCCAGCAAAATACACCATTTCTACTCTACTTCTAGATTACATTCAAGCACAACTGGATCCCTGAAGAGTACAGACCATAAGGTTTACCTTTTATTACGTTGTTTTCCAAATTCCAGAATTCCCATTTGTTAATCCCTAGTTTTGATTGATAGTAATAACAGCCTTTCAAGGGTAACAACTTCTGCTAATTTCGAAGGTGCAGCCTTACCCCATGACTTCCATTAGAAAAAGAACCCTTAAAAATTACAAACATGAAATATTTTTTATTTATTCAAATAATTTTTATTTATTTATTTATTTTATTTTTGAGAAAGACAGAGAGACAGAGTGCAAGCTGGGGAGGGGCGGACAGAGGGAGACACAGAATCTGAAGCAGGTTCCGGGCTCTGAGCTGTCTGCACAGAACCCCATGTGGGACTAGAATTCGCAAACCATGAGGGCATGACCGGAGCTGAAGTCGATTGATTGATTAACCGACCAAGCCACCCAGGCACCCCATAAACATAAAATATTTTATAAAAAGGTTGAACATTTTACAAAGCAGCTACACATTTACTGCTCATTTGACCCACATTTCAGAACAGTAAGTATGCTAATGTAAGTATTAGCATACACCTTCCATAAATTAGAAAACTAAAAATGAAAGAAGCCAAGAGATATGTATGGAGTGGGTGTCACAATTAGGAAACAGGGAATTTGACTCTTAAACCTAGGTCTTAAAAATCTAAATCCAGATATATATATATATGTGTGTGTGTGTGTGTGTATATATATGTATGTATATATATATATATACACAATTTTTTTTTCTTCCTAAACTTTAGATTTTCTGATAATGAGTTTTTACTGATCAGGGTTGCTTTGTGAATAAAATAAGAAATGAGAGGGGGATGCTATAATATACATCTTTTTACCAGACTGCAAGGTCATTTACAGAATAGGAAACTACATTTTTCTATTTGGGTGATCTTGCTGAACCTCAAAAATCCAAATAAACTCCATAAATTTTTTAAGAAAGAAAACATTATCAAGGATCTCACTGTTGTAGGAACATGCGGTTTCAACTTCAGCCTACTTTAAATAAAAATGGTTAAAAAAAGAAAACAACAACATTAATCACATTATATTTCTTACTCTCACGTCTTGTTTATGTTACGTATCGGCTGCCCAAATACATATGTTATTCCTATTGCAATTCAGATGTTCATATGCTTACTTCTACATCAACTATTGTTTTCTCTATGGGAATAATTAATTTTCATCACTGCACTTTCGTACGTATATTGTTTTCTCACAGTTTCTTCTTCAATCGCAATTTCTTTAATTAGGGATTTTACTTAAAAGAGGATGATAAAAGACACAAAGAGATTTGATGTCAAAGCAAAGTGCCTAACTGAGAAATATTCAAGTGAATTCTATATTTGTTATCTTAAAATAAAACTTCAAAGGAAATGATGGAAGATTTTCAGGTTCCTAACTATATGAATAAGAATAAGAAACAAAAAAAATGATTAAAAATGATGAAAAGCCATGTAGATGAATAGGTCTTTATAATTGCATGTGCGATTGCCTACTGGACTCCTGGCTTTTCATTTATTTTATTTCTGGCTTTTCTTTGGGTGGAGGGAGAGTATCTTTCTTTTAGAGGGGCATTCTGAATAATTTTAGTACAACATTGAAATATAGTACAAAAAAAAGGTTTATTTAATCATGAGCTATGATTTTGTGATACCATTCTTGACCCACAGTACAGGACCTGGCTTTTAATGCAGAAAGATATCTGGTTACCATGACTATAATTACCATAATTTTACACCTATTAATTTTGTCTGTAGAATTAATTTCCATAACTTATGACTTGAAACAAAAACATCGGTCTTGTTCCATAGTTTCCAAGAGCAGAATTATTATAAACCTCATAAATGCCAAATGTTATTATTATTATTATTTTTTCTTTTCTCTGAGTCCTCCAACCTGATTCCCTCTTATTAAAATTCAAACAGCTGTGAAATGGCCGGGCGATTTGAAGATGAAAGTAAATGTGAAGTGACCTTCATCCATGCTGAACAAATAGAATATTATAAACACACTTTCTAGTTGAAGTTACACAAATTAAGAAATACCTAGGGCTATAATTTACTACAAAAATGTTTCTTAAATTTCTGACAGTTTCATTTAACTGACTAATTAAATTTGCTTGTAGGCATTTTAGAGATGGAGTCTAATAACTGCACTGTCATTTGGGAAGAAAATGAAAATTACATTTTCCGTGAGAGATATGTTTGTAATGGTCCAGGTTTCCTACTAAACATTTGACAAATATCTGTAAGTATTTATGCCTAGTTGTATTAGATGATAATACCAATTCTATTAAAAGGTGATTAAAAGAAAATCTCATGTGTAATAGTTTGGAACTATAATGTGCTTTTCTAAAGGACTTGCCAAAGGACGAAGTTAAAACGCCTTTCTACAGCATCAACAGTATGTATCCATTGTATATTTTGTTTACTCATGTCATAGAAATTAGCATGTGTGGATGATTCAATTTACAGTTCTCCCCTTTGATTGTGTGCTGCTTCTTCCCATGAATGAACCAGAGGAATCTCCTCCCCAGAGTTTGCATTTTCTAGATGTCAGTCCAAGATTACTGTGAAGGACTTAGCATTCTGTGTTTACTAGTACACAAGCTTAATACATCAAGCGGGCTAATAGATTTTTTGACTTCCCTCTAAAGAAACCAAGCCTACAAAACTCCTTTTATACAGCATGTTGTAAGGCTGCAAGGAAAAACATTCAAATACAGTTTTGCAAACAGTGTCTTCAGGCGAATCTTAGAATAAAATACCCTACAATTTTCTATAATTATACTCCTGAATTGTGGATAATGGTCAAAACACTGATTTTCTCTTTTTATTCTCTTTAGAAACAATCTAGGCTCTCGGCATGTTAAATATAAAACACCTGACAACGTTTAATAATTATTTCCTTTCATTATGTGTAATTCTGTTATTCATTTCACAAAAATGACATTTCAGAGAAAAACGTGAAAGCTACAATTTTATAATTATTTTGCCAAGTGCCAATGCTTGTATGCTCTGTGAAACCAGACTAGCTCAGGGTTTAAAATTTCACTGAATCTCTGCAAAATCATCTGCATTTAATTTGGTTCCTCTCTTACCTCCCATTAACCTGTAAACCCTCTGAAGGCATGAAGTGGTATGCACTCATCATGGAATACTCTTCAGCCCCTAATTTAGTGTCTGACACAGCAGTCATTTGATATGCATTTGCTGACTTGAATTGCCTGACATGTTTAACATGAAGCTTAATTAATAGGGTGTGGCATTCAGGGAAGAAGGGAAAGTTAAAAAGATCAGCCTTTATTATTCTTGCTGCTCTAGTGGTTTCATGTTTTCATCCTGATTTTAAAAAAATAATAATGCTCAGATTTGTAGCAAAAGTGAGAAAATATTTTCATTATAGAAAAATTTATACAATTATTGGTGCTAATTAGAGAAAACTGGGAGGATTTCCAGTTTCTGATTTCTCTTGCTTCATTGAAATCAAAATCAACACCCTGAAAGTACCTCCTACCATCCCAACTTCATTTGTTTTCATTTTTTAAATGTTTATTTATTTATTTATTTTGAGAGAGAGAGAGAGAGCGAGCACACAATGGGAGCGGGGCAGAGAGAAAGGAAGAGAGAGAGAATCCCAAGCAGGCTCCACACTTTCAATGCAGACACCAACAGGTGCTTGAACTCACAAACCGTGAGATCATGACCTGAGCCAAAATCAAGGGTCAGAGGCTTGATCAACTGAGCCACCTAGGCGTTCCCCCAACTCAGTTTTTAACAAGCAAGTTGGAATCAAATCATAACCTTGGCCTATAACTTGTCTATGCACTAAGTTATACTTTACATAGAGAGTTTGGATGGTCCATTTTTGTCATATTTCCAGCATTGAAGTCAACCAGCCAAAGAGTACAAGAAACATCTCTGTAGTCACATAGAGTTATGTTTATTTAGCTTTCTGCAATAAGTAAGAGCATGTACCAAAGGAACCATAGGAGTCCCAATGCAAGGAGTTTGAATGGATGCCTTATTGTATTTGTGCTTGTTCTGAGTGATTTTAAGCAAGTTTGGAAAGTGGGTGTCGATTTTGGAGTGGGTGGCATCAGGAAGGGAGGTAATGTGGTCATTGGGTACCTTGGTAATTTTTTTTTATTTAGGAGACCTGAGAATTACAGCAGGAAGATATTTGTCAAAGGAACAGAAACAATAATGACTGAAGCCAAAAAAGGAGAATGACTAGTTGTTATTGGTTTTTGTTTTTGTTGCTTGGTGTACTTGTCTCTGTCTTGTACTGCCATGGCTAAAGAGTGACCTTTACGAGTTTTGTTTAGAGTCTACACATGTTTATATGCTTCTTTGGAAACACAACAGCCGAATTGAAAGCTTCTAGCTCACAGTTTCTAAGTTCATTTTTTTTTCTTTTTCTTACCAAATATTACTATAGTTACCAGTAATTATTGATTTCTTTTATTTGTGGATTAAGATTAGTCAGGTGATGAGGAGTTTCTCCCGTGACTGCTTCATCTAAAAGAAATCCAGGGGCGCCTGGTTGGCTCAGTCGGTTAAGCGGCCGACTTCGGCTCAGGTCATGATCTCACGGTTCGTGAGCTTGAGCCCCACGTCGGGCTCTGTGCTCAGAGCCTGGAGCCTGTTTTGGATTCTGTGTCTCCCTCTCTCTCTGACCCTCCCCCGTTCATGCTCTGTCTCTCTCTGTCTCAAAAATAAATAAACATTAAAAAAAATTAAAAAAAAATAAAAGAAATCCACTCATTATTAAGGCAAAGTTGTTGCTCTTTCTATGTCACATCTCCCTTTTAAGTCCAGCTGGCCAGGAAAACCCCTATAAATGGAAAAAAAATATCTGGCTTCACCATTTCTGTGGCATAAACAGAAGAATAATGCTTGATAACAGAAGTCTAGGTTTAAACTGAAAATCTACTATCATCTTGGAAACTATCTTCCAGGTAGGACTTCATAAGGATTCATCAGACTAGAGTTCAAACTAGCCTTGATGGCTACTTGTTTGACATTGTACTATACAATTCATGGTGTAATAAAAACCTGAGATAGTTTTTTTTTTCTTCTAAAACTCAAAATATAGGAAATTAACGGGTACAGATCAGGAGAAAAGTTAAGATTCCTGATGTCAAATCTGACTCATTGAGAACAAGATCTTGGATTCAGCAGGCAGTGCTAAATAATGGTGAGCCAAGCCTGATTTAAATAACTGGTATGTGTTAATGAATTGTAGGCTTTTGACCAAAAGTCACATTTATTGGTTCTTAAGGAGTGTTTCTATGAAAGAAGAAGAAATAAGGAATATTGTAGAGAATATGGTGGGTCCAATATCATTGAAAGCAACTAAACATAAATGACATTTTCCATGGGTACCTATGGCTCCTGTTTGAGTAATACATACACACTAGCTTGAATCCTAAAAATAAAATTTTTCAAGATAAATAGAAAGCTTTTACAATATCTAGTAGCAAACTACTTAGGGTATTTTTCTATCTTAAAGAGTGGTGTTTACTTTGCATTTCACTTTATATTTACCATCATTTCACTAAGCAACTAGAATAAAAATCATGGGCTAACAAGGTTTTTGATCCCTCTGATCAAGGATTCTATTTTACCAGAAGGTCAGTAAGAATGGGTTATGGAAACTTAAAGTGGAATCTTCATATATCATGTTACTCCCAGGCGACAATTACTACAGTACAATGGAGTGGAGTGTTAAATACCCAGGTGAAGCAGACATATTTCATTGCAAAGGCATCTTGCAAGGAATAGTTTCCTTCCTCAGAGAGGAAACTTTTTACGACTCAACTTTTTCTCTGGAGAGGATTATGGTCAAATAATTAAAAGGATGTAGACTAAAAGCAATTCTAGCATAAATATTACAGCAATTACAGAAATATTAATAATATCAATTTTTTTCTAAAATATTTTATTTTACATTCAGTATCTTCAAGGGCCTCTGGCCATGCATTTCCACATTCTTAAAGACTGACAAGTGCAGCAATTTTCTTTAACTTTCTGCCTGTCTTAGATGGTCTAGCATACTCCCCCTTGAAGCCTCACTCACCAAAACAGCAAATAAAGGGACAAGTGTTGAGCACATTCATAGAATTAAAAACAAGCGAAAAAAATAAGATTCATACAATAAAAATAAAGAGGCAGGAGAATTCATTTAGCATCAACAGGTACCTTCTGCAATATCTGGTTCTATCAACATACTACTAAAGTTTTAGGAGAGCCTGAACCTAAAAATCACAAGAGTGGGTTTACAGATGAAGACTTGTTTTGGTTGCGAGTTATAGAAACTCATACTAAGATGAGGAAAAATAAAAGTACTGTATTGGCTTATGTGACTATCATGTCTGGAGAATGACCTTTAGGCACAGCTGGGTCAAAAGACCCAAATAATTTTATTTTATTTTTTTGTAAGTTTTTATTTAAATTCCAGTTAGTTCGCATGCAATAATGTTAATTTCAGGTATACAATTTAGTGATTCAACACCTATATACAACACCCAGTGCTCATCACAAGTGCCCTCCTTAATCCCCATTACCTACTTAACACTCTCTTCACCTGCCTCGCCTCTGGTAACTATCAATTTGTTCTTTATAGTTAAGAGTCTAGGTTTGTCTCTCTTTACCCCTATGCTCATTTGTTTTCTTTCTTAAATTCCACATATGAGTGAAATCATATGGTATTTGTCTTTCTCTGACTAACTTGGCATAATACTCTCTCCTCCATCCATGTCATTACAAACAGCAAGATTTCATTCTTTTTTATGGCTGAGTAATATTCCATTGTATGTATATGTGTGTGTGGGTGTGTGTGTGTGTGTGTGTGTGTGTGTGTGTGTATATATATATATATGTAATCACTTATTCTTTTTTTAAAGTTTATTTTTTTATTTATTTTTGAAAAAGAGAGAGAGCAAGTAGGGGAGGGGCAGAGAAAGAGGGAGGCAGGATCCCAAGCAGGCTCTGTGTTGTCAGCACAGAGCCGATGCTAGGCTCAAACTCACCAACCGTGACACTATGACCGGGTCAAAATCAGGAGTCAGATGCTTAACCAACTGAACCACCCAGACACCCCTATACCACTTATTCTTTGGTTATTTATTTGTGGACGTCTGGGATGTTTCCATAATTTGGCTGTTGTAGTTAAAGCTGCTGTAAACACCGGGTTGCACATATCCCTTTGAATTATTACTTTTGTATTATTTGGATAAACACCTAGTAGTGCAATTGCTGGATCATAGGGTAGTTCTATTTTTAACTTTTTGAGGAACCTCCATCCTGTTTTCCACAGTGGCTGCACCAGTTTGCATTTTCACCAACAGTGCCAGAGGGTTCCCTTTTCCACACTCTCTCTCCAACACCTGTTGTTTCCTGTGTTACTGATTTTAGCCATTCTGACAGGTGTGAGGTGATATCTCATTGTAGTTTTGATGTGTATCTCGATGATGATCAGTGATGTTGAGCATCTTTTCATGTGTCTGTTGACCATCTGGATATCTTCTTTGGAAAAATAGGACCCAAACAAATTTCAATCTCGATTTCTATTTATTCTTCTTCATCTTTTTTTTTTTTAATTTGAGAAAAGTTGACACATAATGTTACATTAGTCTCAGGTGTGTAAGAAGTTAAATAGTAATTTGGTTACCCACCCATAGCAAGTCAATGAACTTATTATACATAATGCTACGCTCACCATGAGCATAACTCATGCAAAAAACAAAAAAACAAAACACCAGCCTGATTAGACACTTTTCTCTATATCTCCTTTTTCGCTTTTCTTTGACTCTGCTTTTCTCAGTATTGGCTTTAACCTCAAGTGGGTTTATTAATCACTGAGATCCATGTAGTCACAAGTAGTCTCTTCCTCACAACTTAGCAATGCAGTAGATGCTATTGGTGTCCTGCCTATATCCCCATGGTACTCGGAGTTCCCACATGTGCTGTGGCTTTCTATCCTAAGCATCTGCAATCTCTCTGCTTGGGGCTTTCCGTGACTGCTGGAACAAGAGCAATCTGGGAGAGTGAAGGATTGAATATCTCCTGGAGCAGCCCTCAGCCTGGAGGTACATTCTGCACCATCACCCAGAAATTCCCAAGGAGACTAACTTCAGTTTCCCAAAGGTAATCTCCTCGTTACCATACTCTCAACTGATTTCTTGTCCTTCTCTGATCACTTCCCTCTTCCCATACCAGGTTTCTTTGGATCACCTCTCAAATAAACTACTTTCCCTCAAATCCTTGCCCAAGAGTCTGCTGCTATGGGAATCCAACCTAACATGAGCAGCCTCAAAAGAAGATAGCTTTTTCCTCTAGGTGCTAGCTACTCTGAGCTCGTCTTAGCTACTCAGAGCACCAGATTCAAGTCATATGTCCTCTTTTGCTAAGGAGAGAACCAATATGTGTATTTCTTACATAAATAGATGTGTCTATTTTACAAGGGCTAATACCTGTGGGACAGGCAAAATGTGATATTTCCACATGAGTCTGAAATGTTTCATAAGTGAAAAACAATTGTAGAAGACATAGTTACTTCTGGCTTCTGAAGGACATCAACCAAACTACCATTTAACTACTTACACCATACACAATTGTTTAGAGTAACATCCTGAGTCTAAATAATCCAGTATCAATTATGCTCTATTTTTAGGCTATTGTTTTGATGCAAATATACTGATATTTAATTAAGTCCCTTTGGAACATGAACTAATAAGTTTATAGACTATAAGAAATAAAGTTTTATTTATAATAATAGATTTCTGTCAAAAACATGTGAGACTCTGATGAATATCAGAAACAGCGAAAAGGATACTGATAAATTGGATGCATAGATTCTGGTAGATTTGTGAAAAAGCTACACTAAGCTGACTTTTTTTTATATCAACTCCAGTGGAAAGCGCTGTAAATATTCTACATGTATTATGACTCCCCAGTGGAAACAGAAACATACTAGGATTGTTTTCTTTCTCTTTCCTTTTTCGATTTGCTTTTGAAGTCTGAGTCAAACCTATAGACTCTGAGGCTTATCTCGATTGAAAAGCCACTACATTTTGGTGTAAGACCCATCCATGGGGTTCATCCTGAAGTCAGACACAGGAGTTCAAGGGCATAATTACCATGATTACTTCTATACTGAAGGCTTTACTTGCTGACTGGAGGGGATAGAGAGTAAGATAACTTTTCTAGCACCTGTATGACGTATCAGAAATAAGCTACACAGGGCGTGCCTGTGTAGCTCAGTCAGTTGAGCATTTGACTTCGGTTCAGGTTGTAATCTCACCATTTGTGAGTTCAAGCCCCGCATTAGGCTCATTGCTGTCAGCATAGAGCCTTCTTCGGATCCTGCTTCAAATCTCCTGTTCCCCCTGTCCCTTTGCTTCTCCTCTGCTTGTGCTCTCTCCCTTAAAAATAAATAAACAAGAGGAAAAAAAAAGAAAGAAAGAAAGAAGGAAGCTACATAGTATGGAAATCAAATGGGGGTGCATAAAATGGCCATGGTAAATAATAAGCACCAGCATCCAAAGCAGAAATTCTTTTTTAATAATATCAATACATTTTGCTAGCTAATTAAGAGAAGCCACCAGTCATTGGCTACCCCTGAGAGAAACTGAGTAAATTTAAATTCACTTCTGAAAGCTTAGAAACTATGTTGTTAAAGAATTCACGGAAATATATGGGCAATGCAACTCATACTCAGCATTAGAATAAGGACGTGGCTCTTCTGCCACTAACTGTACTAACCAGAAGGAATTATTTCAGCTCACCAGGGTAGACACATGAAGAAGAAGTTGGGTATCACAAACTGTGACACATGCTTCACGTTTACTATGTCATGGCTTCTCAGGCACAAGCGACTGACCAGAGTGCAGACTCAGCAGAGCTCAAGAGGTATCATTATTCCCCTTACAATACAAAATGAACAACATAAACAAAATCCCCTCAGTTTTAGGAGGAAAAGCAGAATCCACTTGGATACACTTGGATATACGTGGGCGCCTAGGAGCCCTCTGTCTAAACGTTATTAAAAGGGGAGGGCACAATAGTCTTACAATAAAGAAAGAAAATGGAAATTATGCAAAAGGACACACATTAGATTTGCTTTTCCTACTTTAATTTTTCTAGGTTCATAGGTAACATTTTCATGGCCCTAAGTCTACCCTTCCTACCTCAATTTCTAAAATATTTCACATCTTAACATCATTTAGAGGTGGAAGACTGGATTTTTCTCTTGACAGTTTGGGGCAGTAAAGACATCCAAAGTTGGGAATATTTTGTATTTAATAAGGACTGACAACACCTTATTCACAGAATTAAAACAAAAGTCTTAAAAACCTGAGAGATAAAGAAATGTTCTCCCACAGACCTGCAGGAAGAGGACCAGATAGAATCCGAGGCCGGAAGCGACCCAAAAGTAGTTTTGAGGATTTTCAAGTTCTTTGTTGACTTTCCAAATGTGTTCTAGGTTATTGCTTGAGTGGACATAAAAACGACTAAGAAAGATGAAAGCAACAAGCCAAAGAATGAGGAAAAAAGAATGGTAAAGAATGCTAGCTGTATAGAGAAGCACTTTCACCTGTGCTTCCTGAAAAGGTTGGGAAAATCCCAGCCACCATGCTCTGTTTGATTGAAAGTTCCCTGGAAAAAAAATACCCCAGGGGTGACCTTGAACAAGTAATATCACCCAGCTGATCCTCATCTATAAAATCAGAGACTTGGATAAGCAGATCTAAAAAGTTCCTTTCAGCTGTAATATTCTCTAACTGCGTGACCTTCCAGGAACAGAATTCCTATTCTTTTATAGACTACAGGGAATTTAAAATAAAACGAACACACTTTAAGACACTATTCAGTCTAATGAATCATTTGCTGTAAGCCGTTTTGGGAAAATGTGCTTGATGCTCTGTGTCCTCTGAAGAAATGAACAGTACCTTCGCTTTGCTTTAGGGTGATTTTAAAGGAGAGTAGACGTGGATGTGATCAAACGTGACACCAGTATGCTGTGTAATACGTCCTAGCCTCCCCTCCAACAATGCTGAACTTCAGAAATAGCTAGAAAGGAAAAGGCTTTCCTGGTGTTCAAGGTAGTAAATAAAGCTGAAATTCAGAAAGCCAGGATCTTGTTTGAGCTTTAACGCTGAAGTGTAGCTTAAAACAATTTAATCATCTTTTCATGTCAGTGATTTGATTCACATGGAAAATGTGATGCTTTGGTTCATATCTGCTTCTGTGTTTCAGTCACGGTAAGGAGACTGGAAAGAGAATCTTTGAAAGGCCTTGAGTTACAGCAAGACAGAGGTACACAAACATAATGCTGTTTGTACTTATCATTATGCTGCTATTTATTTTTGCTGAGCGACTCCATTCGACTCATAAACTCAACATTCCAGCAGCAAAAGCAAATATATTTCCTTAGAAACATATTTCACGTGTCTTTAGAGAAGGCAAAATTGCTTGTCGGACAACATTTCAGAAGGGGCAATTTCATGGGATTCTCCTGTTTTTTAAGTTGAACACCTATTTAAAGTTATGTTTTCTAATTTCGTTGATTTCTGACACTCAAACCTCATTTCAATTAAATCTCACTGCATAGAACTAGGCATACTTTTATCTGCAGGTTTTGACAAGGGCAATAAAAGGGGGAAAGAAAAATGACGATCAGCAAAAGATTGCATTATCAAATATCGACTCTTAACACATTGTCGGTTACTAAATATGAAATACTGCTAAGGTTATCCTCCTTCAGAATTAAATCATGAATCTTAATTTTTGCCTTACAGGAAATTTTGAGAACCAAAACTCATGCTACACTTTATTTTGTATTCAGAACATTTGACTGAAACTTAAATTTTGTGGCTGTGTATGAAATCGGTTGGCAATAATAATAGCAGCTTCGTATTTGCCCTGATATATTTTTAAAATTTATTTATTTATTTTGAGAGAGGAAGAGAGAGTGTGAGTGGGGGAGGGACAGAGAGAGAGGGTGAGGTCATCACACAGAACCCCACCAAGGGCTTGAACTGATGAAATTGCGAGATCATGACCTGAGCCAAAATCAAGAGTTGGACACTTAACCGACTGGGCCACCCAGACACCTCAAGCTTCAAATTTGCCCATATTGTGATAGAGAGCTTTTTATTATTATTTGACAGGCACCTGAATTAAGAGATTGAATCTTCAAAACATCCTCTTGAGTCAGTGTATTGATATTTCATTTCATTAAAAAATATATATTTATTTAAGTAATCTCTACACCCAAAGTGTGGCTCGAACTCCCAACCCCAGGGTCAAGAGTTTCATGCTCTTCCAACTGAGCTGGCCAGGCACCCCTGTCATATCATTTTAAACTTTAGGAAATAAAGTCACAGAAAGGTTAAGGAGGAACTAATTCGAGGCTTAAAGCTATTGATGACACAACTGAAATTTCAATTAGGCAGTCTGGCTCCCACAGTCCACCTACTTACTAAAATTCTACATATGGTCCCTACCCCAAGGGATGCTACTGATGTTGTGGGGTTCTGTTATGGATATAAACAGCTATTTTTATCACCATCACCATCTACTCTTACAATTTCACATAAAATGTCACGTAGCTCTGAACTAGGGTGGGGATTGGAAAACAAAAATTGGATGAGAGACAGAAGACACAATTTCAGTTCCAGCACTTCTCTTGACTTAATGTTTGATCTGGGACAAATCACTTAATCTCCATAGACTACAATTCCTCATGGGCAAAATAAAATAAAGAAATAAATATAACTGCTGGGATATGGAATTGACAAAGCCTTTCCAAAATGATTAAATGCAGATTCTATAATTATAAAGTGCTTCACTTGTATGAAAAGTGCTTCACTTTTTATGAAAAAAATAAATAGATGTGACCTTATCCAATTTTGGAGGCAAATAAATTCCATTGCTATAAAAATATTTTTAAGATGTACATTGTATGTTCCATTGGCTTGATTTGGATGTTTTGATAAAGAGCAGGTCGGTTCTTAAGAAAAAAACAAAACAAAGCAAACATCAGGATAACCATCACAAGAGGACATGTGTGAGCAAGAACAGCAAAGCATCAGGTCACGTATTTACAGGTTGAATTCAATAGATTTTTCATGACAAAGAAGAAAAACACCTTTATAGAAAGAATGGAAAATGTTACAACAATGATATAATAGATAAAGAAACTTTGATAGGGTTATAACTTAAGACAAGGGAAGAGGCTTTTTCCTAACGTCCTAGAGCTAAAATCACTTGGAAGAGACCCAGAAGTATTATGTTTACTTAAGTGATTGGCTTGGACACATAGCTTGCTACAGTCTCAAAGTGGTAGGCATGGCCATAGTGAGGGTAAAAATTACTGGAGGCTCTGATACTCTGGTAAATCACTGTTGAGAGAATATCACCAAGTCACAAGTAGCAACACAATGTAAGAATTATTGGATATTAGATGCACCATAAGTATTTTTTGTACTATTTTTAGTATTGGTAACTGAAGCCAAGTAGTAGTATGCAGGTGAACTGGATGAAAAAGAAAACATGCTTGCTGTAGTAAAATTTTTGGAGAGGTGGAATCAGACTCTGTAAAGTTGTACAATGGCATCCCTTCTGATAGTGATCAATGGGGATAAGGAAGCATCATCATGGGATCCATTGTGTTCTGGCATATTTTCTTCTATGATTAACTATTACCTCGTATGTCAGGAAAGGAGAGTTTAATGGAGTCTCCAGGCATGCATGAGGCAACAGTCTTCAGTTTAGATAAATTATATTAATAATGTTTATCAAAGCATCCAAATTTCCCAGTGACACCATCATACCTACTATGACAAAGCCCTGGGATATTCAGTATTCAGAAAAGAGGCCTGAATATTATTATGTTCTTTGAGGCATAGTTGGCAAATGACACATTTGGAAAAAAAAAAATCTTGCCTTCCTAAAAACCCCACATATCTCAAAACACTTTCATAGTCTTTATGGACTAGGAAACAATCAAGTGAAATAGATAACACTATCCCAACTTCTCAAGAGGAGAAACTAAGGCTCAAATAAATTGCAAATTATATAACATCATTTAACTCTACAACAGAGTGAAGATTTTAACCCAAATATTTTGTTTCCAAATTTAAATCTTTTTTTTTTATCCTAATATAATAGTAAAAATCCTATATAACTCCCTGAAGAGACAGAAATATCTTGAGGATTTGGGCTCTGTAAATTAATCCATATATTTTTGCCAGGTAGAAAAGTTTATTTCATGAAAGAAAAAAAAAACCAAAAAACCCAGCAACACCAAGAGGTGTTAAATTGGATCAGGTAAAGTTTATATTTTCATGTCAATTTTTTTCCAGTTTTATGGAAAAAAAATAATGTACATCACTGCATAAGTTTAAGGAGCACAACATGATGGTTTGATTTGCATATATTATGAAATGATTACGACACTAGGTTCAGCCAACATTCAGTAAATTCATTTTAACCTGTCACTCATTAGGGAAAAAGAAAAAACAGCTGCAGATGTGGTAATAAAACAGTTCTGTAAAATCTATAAAATTGTTCCTTTAAAACATAACAATATGTGGCTTGCAAATTTAGTCTGAGATAGACATCTTAAAGACCAAATGTCTATCACCAGTGTTTAACTTTTCAACAAGATATGTTGTGCTCTACAACAACTGTATTGTTAGCTTTACAACTGTACATTAAAACTCTGTTGTTGCTTTTGTTGAAAGAGATTCTGTTGCTAGGAAAACTTCCAGATTTGGTAAAGAATGATTTTAATTGATGATATCTTTATTTCTTCTTCGCTGTAGGCCATATGTTACAACAGAAAGAATTTTTATTTGAGACAAAAAGACTTGGAATTGAATTTCTATTCATCCATCAACCATCTGCATGATATTAATCAAGCCACTGTGATGGATCTCTCTAATGGTCAATCAACAATTTCATAAGACTTCCTTCATCTCTGCCTATTGCCAGGTTCCTCTCAGCCCTGCCTGCCTGCCAAGAGCTCTTCTTATCTTCTTTGCTTGATCCATCACCAATTTTCTCCTCTGGACCTGTGGGTGTATATAATCCTGAGTTATGGCCATTCTCAGCCACGCTGATGCCAATTAAGTCTCAAGCGACAATGCTGCGAGGTTAGAAGTTCTGCACTCTGATCATCAGTCTGGGTACCTTTACCATTATTTTGTGAATACTGCAAAACTTGGACATCCCATCTCTGCTAGGCCCCCGTTCTAACTCCTTCCCTCTTCTCTCTTCCTCTCAGTGAACATGGAGTACAGACAAGCTCATGTTTCATTAGGGCTCTTGGCTGTCAGTCTTGGCATCTCCTATGCTGCTCTATTTCATCATGATCAGGCAATGGCTCAAAAAACACACTTCAAAACCCCTGATTTATTTCTGATAAGGAGATCTTATGCAGATTCAACCTTTTCTCTTTGAAATTTTCAAATTTGTGCTTAAAGAAAACATAGTCACACACTCCTCATTACACAAAATATACATTTCAGCAATACATAAATGTACTTGCTTTATTATATGCACTATTAATATCTTTCTCAGAAACGTTCTTGCATATGTTGTAAATATTCTGTTTGTCCTTTTAGGTACGGTTTCCACATTTCCCCATGGAGCCCCAGTCCCGGAGGCTCAGTTCCATAGATTTTATCAGACTACCAGTCTTTCTTTTAGTTTGTGCGGCCAATGAAAGATTTTCCTGGCCAGAAACCCATGTGAGGGAGTAGCGTGAGAGTGAGGTATAGGTGCCCCAGATTTTCACAAGGCAGAGGGTGGGCAGAGGCTGTATGCTCTACTTGGGAAGCTCCTTTCTTACAATAGTTCTGAAGAAGTCATGAAAACCACTGTCTTCTTTCCCCTCCTGGTCTCTGCTAGTCCTTTCTTGGCTTCCTTGGTCCTCCATACCCCTTGGTAAATGGTGCCGTCATTAAATTCTCTATACTCTTTTTGTACATGCCATCTGTCTTTCACAGGACCCAGCCCGATATAGTCTCCCTGAACCAAGTTTAACTAAGCAGTATCTACTGCAAGTGCTCAGCTACCGTTTTAGAAATAATTGGTCCCTGAACAGAAAGGGAAGAAGGAACTGGTAGAAATAGTTTACAACCCTTCTGTCAGGATTTAAAAATGTAATTTCTCATTTAAAATCATCATACCCTACAGATATATAAAGATGTATAAAGTAGTCAAGTTTAATAGAACATTTTATATACTTTAATAATGTTTAAGACTTAATTCTATAAAAGAGTATTTGAGGTGAAAAAAAAAAAAGAAATGAGTGATATTTTTCCTTTCTTATTCAGTTTCTTTTATACTCAGATTTAAAAAAATCAAGTCTGGGAAATTCCCTGCTCAAAAATCAGGTCTGTAATTATGATCTTGGGAGTCTAATGATTTTAGGTGTTCCTTTCCAGGCATCCCCCTTTGAAGCTGATTACTAAATCATCATTTGCAGATCATTTTTTTCTTACATAACTGATAAATAGTTCACGGATCTTCTGAATAATCAAGCAAGCAGTTATATTAGACTTTCATAAAAGACATTCAGTCTTTTGCTTGGGTAATCTGCAAGAGAGGACTTTCTTTTTCCTCTTGAATACTGCCATGATTATCTACAGAACTCTTCCTGCCATCCAATACAAAATTTATACTTCAGAGATACTCCCATTCTGCTTTATCGTAGTATATAAGACTGATCCATAACAGTTGGGTTAGTAATTATGCATCATCAAACTTTTCCAGCTTTCTTGAAGGGATTCTGATAGACTTCTTTTTTTAATGTATGTATGTGCGTTTGTTTGTTTGTTTGTTTGTTTAGAGGAAGGAGCAGAGAGAGAGAGAATCCCAAGCAGGCTCTGTTCCATCACCTCAGAATCCAATGTGGAGCTCAATCTCACAAAACTTGAGATCATGATCAGAGTCAAAATCAAGAGTTGGACGCTTAACTGACCATGCCACCCAGGCACCCTGATTCTGATAGACTTCTAAACCATAGTATCTCATAATATTGTTGGATGACTATTGTAGCAGAGGCTCTTCTCCAAGACTGATTTTCCCTTTTTCCTAAGCATACCACCAGCCCATATATCCCAGACTCTTGGGGTCAGTCATGGTAATTTGACAGAATTCCAGCTCACTCTCAGAGTAAATGATGGGTGTCATTCCTAAACCTGGCCTAGGAAAATCTCAAACATGCAGTCCTCACGTTCATTCCTTCTTCTGACTGAATCACATGGAGATTACCAACAGAGTGACCATGGAAATCATGTGTGGAAGACAGTAGAGAGATCATTAGTATGCATGGCTGAAAAATTGAAGAGAGCAGAGTCCTTCTTTCCTGTCTGGAATTGCCCTTTCTTGTAACTGAGCAGGAAAAACACCTGTTGAACCAATACACATTGTTTGTCTATCTGTTATAAAGGTTAGCCTACCCTAACTGACACAAGTGATATGACCAAATTAATTCTTTCTCACTGACGGTTTAAAACATTTTTCTCATTTGTGTAGTGAATTCCCTAGCTGATTTCATTGCATGAATTTTCAATTTTTTTAGATGGATACGGATAAACATGCACCAAAAGGTTACTCACCTTGTTTAAGCCTACCCAGATACTTGACACCCACCTAAGTAGGTATATGTTGGGGGCTGGAATTTGAAGGACCATTGTCTGCCTCCAGAATATTGCATGTAGCAATTGTGCCATGTGATGGACCAGTGTGTTCTACAGTGTAAAGTCCAATCTCTTAAGCATGGCATTCAAAATGTTTCGTGATGTGACCCTAGTTCTTGTTGCCTACCTATTCCTTCCTTCCCTTCTCTATACCAACTAGGCACCAAAATGATCATTTCACCAAAACATTCTGCATTTCTATCCCACTGTCTTTTTAAAAACTCTTACATTGTGTATACTTTTCTTCTTCCTTTTAGTTTGTCAAAACCCTAACAATTATTGTCAGGTCAGCTAAGTGGTGTCTTCTCCATGGAGATTTACCTGAGCTAGCCCTATTTATGAGTCAGAAAGCAATCCTTTCTTTCTCTTACCTCAGGAAGCAACTTTTTACCTCTTATGCATTCATTTAATAGGTTATATCCCAAGCTTCCTGAGAGTAGGAAGTGTTCTGTCTTCTTTTTTTCGTTTCCCTAATGACTGTCACAAAGCCTTGAATAAATTCAGTATTCAAAAACTGCTGGTTTAAGCAAAATTAGGTTCATTATTTCATGGCCCTTTACAACATAGCAAACATTCTAAACAATTATGAAGAATCACTATTCCTAGATACCTGATGAAGAATCTTTTATATCGGGGCACTTGGGTGGCTCAGTCAGTTAAGTATCAGACTCTTGATTTCGGCCCATGTCATGATCTCACAGTTTGTGAGATTGAGCCCTGCGTCCATGCTCAGCATGGAGCCTAATTAAGATTCTATGGGGCGCCTGGGTGGCTCGGTCGGTTAAGCGTCTGACTTCGGCTCAGGTCATGATCTCACGGTCCGTGAGTTCGAGCCCCGCGTCGGGCTCTGTGCTGACAGCTCAGAGCCTGGAGCCTGTTTCAGATTCTGTGTCTCCCTCTCTCTCTGCTCCTCCCCTGTTCATGCTCTGTCTCTCTCTGTCTCAAAAATAAATAAACGTTAAAAAAAAAAAAATTTAAAAAAAAGATTCTCTCTCCCTCTCCCTCTGCCCCATCCTCTCACGCATGAGCACTGTGCACTCTCTCTCTCAAAAAATAAATAAATAAATAATAAACTTATAAAAACTATTTCCAATTATCCAAATGTATTATCAAAGATGATTCAAAGGCCACGTCAAGGTAGTCAGGAAGATGAAGGTCACAATGTTATTTGATTAATCTAAAATGATCTTGACATTTAGTCATGGTATTCCAATTATAACGATAAGATTTTGTGTTTTGTGTCATAAGAATATTCATCTATTTTTCTCCATTCTTCATACTTAAAATATGCAACCAAATTCATTAAAAATAGAGATGTCACAGCATTACCACTAAAAATATAATAAATGTTAATCTCCCTGATAATGCGTTTCCATTTTATGTGGTCTACCTACAGACTAATTCATCCCTGTGGCAAATGAAACAAGATAACAATGACATATCTCCACTTGGTATATGAATTATCCTAACAACATTTAATTCTATGGAAGTACAGATTTTCCTTAGTAGTCATCAGTCTTATAATTCATTAAAAAAAAAATGGTGTGTGAGGAATTTAATCAGCCATCCTGTTTTATCTGTTCAGTATGTCCAATTCTATCTCAAAATTGATGAACTTTTATACTGAAAATGTTTATCCATAACTCAAAGATTTTTAGTTTATCTGACTTAATACAAAATGGGCAAGAACATGCCTAATTCAACAGATACCAAAAATATCTCCTGCTGAACTGACATAGAGCCACTATGGTAACACAGAAACCAATTGCATTATGATCAAGAGAAATATTCTCAAGGGCAAGAACATATTGTGGCTCAAACCTCTGCTAGTGGAGGAGTGTCTGATTATGTGGGCTCTTAGGGAGTTGTCTAAAGTAGGTGGGAACACCATAAGGTCCTTAAATTTAAGCACCACACAAGTGGGATATTGACTATATGAATTCCCTCTACAATAGAATTGTCCTGCTGTGCATAACCACATATTTCAGTCACATTGAGGTATAAGCCAATCAGTTGAAGCAAGTTTGCTTTCTTAAGGAGCTTAATCAGATTTTCACAGAAAATATTTGTTGGCAAATATTTCACCAAAGAATAGATCTAAAACTTATTTTTATCTTCTCTGACATGCCTTGGAGATCTGGCCCCTTTAAGCAGGCGTCTATACACTCTGAGGCTAAGATTTAACATCCTTGGCTTTATGATGTGCAAAGACAAGCCCATGAGAACACAACTGCACAGGTTTCAAAAGAGGGCGAGTGCGTACATCCACGAAGGAGAAAACTGAAAAGCTGCCCCATACTTGCAACCTTTTCCTAAATTAAACTTCCATTTTCCTTTTTAAACTTCTTCTCACTTTGATCCTGATCAAAGATATCCATTGTGGCTCTTAGACTATTGTTTGTCTTTGCTTGGTTCTTACCTGGATAACTATAGCTGATTATAGTCCTTTTCCCACAGCTGCCCTTGCCATTCTGAGGGGCTTTAGAATCCTACTGAGTTCTTTTATATTTTGACTTCAGACCCAATTTCTGGGCTTTAGACATCAAAATACTTTTTAAAAAAATTCTAAATAAGGATGACGCTTATAATCAATATATATGTTTAATGGTACAAAGTTTTAGCTTCTCCTTCTGGAAAGATATTTGACAAATAACAGTTGACAGAAATATGTGATTTATACCTGGAAGCTGAAATACTGATTCAGGTTTGCCTCAGCAACCAAGGTAAAATGTTGGTCTGCTTTGGTTTTGGATGTGTAATACTTACATTGTGCCTGTTGAGCATGCATACACACACACACACACACACACACACACACACACACACACAGAAGTTAACAGTGGAGATTATACGTCCGTAAATTAACTAGATTTTTTTCTTTACATATTGCCAACAAAATGACTTTAATATATTATTTGGACTGTACTGGGGGATCAATTTGGTACAAACATTAAAATAAAAAGTACTTTGTAAATGCACTCCAAGTGAGGTTCAGAGGCATCTATGAGACTTCTTGATTAACTTAGACACTGCTCCCACTCAATGTAAATATGGCCCGTGGCTGTGTACATTTCATAGATCATTTGCACTACTCAATAACATCTGAAGAATATTAATCAGCCTAAAATAAGAGATAGAAAGCTAAAGAAATTCAATATAAACATGTAGCAGAGTGAACTTTCTGACCTCTCCTGGTTGAACAGACAAATCTATTACTTAGAATTGGTCAACAGATACACGGGAAGGATTTGCCACAGGGTTATCAAATTTCATAACAATCAGTGACAGTGACGGGGCCTTGCTATGAACTTGAGAGTTGAGTTTAAATTAAGATGAAATGTCCTAGATCAGACATTAGATAAAGCTGCCCATTATATTATTAATTTTAATTAGATTCTTTGCTTCCTTATGTTCTTTGATCTGAGCTAAGTAATTAAGTCCATTTTACTTTCTAATTGGATTGTAGTGCATGTCTTGCTAAATCCAAAGATAAGAGAATGTGTAGGTCTTAAATATATACAGCTTTGCAGTGGGTATCCTGTTTATAGAATGGTGCTTTGGGGGTAAGAATACATTTTCAAATTTACTTTACTACAGCAATAGTGTTGATCTTTCCAGGGAGAATATAAAACATGATTTCTTACATTTATGTAATGTTTCCTGCTGAGTCCTTACTTTTAAAACAGAGGCTTTTGGAATATAGAAGGAAGATATTTTCTAGAAAGAGAGGTTTAGGGGCCCCAGAGACAAAATGCAGCCCATCTTAAAGACAACAATGTTCCTAAGATAAGACTAGATTCTCGTTATGAGCCAGATCAATGATTTGATGGTGCAGCTTATGTTGAACCAACCGTCAGACTGTTGAAAACCTTAAATTTAATGATGCAGATGACTTTTGAGGTTGAGAATAAGGAAAATAACTAAAAGTGAGCACATAATCTATTCAAGGCAAGGTGAAAAGTATTTTATATAAATCATCTCATTTAACCTAACATTCTCCCCTTTGGAGTAAATATTTCACTGAAGTTCATTTTACAGAAAACTGTAAAGAAAATTGAAGCATAAAGACTTAATGTGACTTGACTCTATTGTTACATATCAGATGTAAACCTTGAACTGATGTATTTATAACTCCAAAATCTATGTATGTTTTAATCATTACCTGTCTCTGTAGCAACTCTAGTTTAATCACAAGTCTTAGGAACCTTTTCCAGTCTTCATTTTCCTATGTATAAGGTGGAGTCTGAAATGTTTAAAACTCTTAGTGGTGCGGTATAGATTTGCATTATTCACATTTTTAAGTAAGATTAATGTGACATCATCACGGAACACAAGAGGCAAATCAATATATTGTTTTTTTCTCCTGAAAAAAATGGAGGAATTATCTGGGTCTTGAATACAATAGCCTTTAAACAACACACTGATAGTTTCTGAACTGGCCTTCTTGCTTCCCTCTTACTGTTCTATCAGCCAGAATTATCCAAACGAAATGTAAGTGAAGGTATGTCAGTACTTTCTCTAAAAACTACAATGGCTTCCCACTTCATGCAAAATATAATTCAAAGTTTTCTGGGGCACCTGGCTGGCTCAGTCTCTTGGTTTCGGCTCAGGAGATGATCTCATGGTACCTGAGATTGAGACCCGCATTGGGCTCTATGCTGACAGCGTGGAACCTGCTTGGGATTCCCTCTCTCTCTGTCTCTGTCTCTCTCTGTCTCTCTCTCTCTCTCTCACCCCTCCTCTGCTTGTGCTGCCTCTGTGTCTCTCAAAATGAATAAATAAACTTTTTTTTTAATTTGTTTTTATATTTATTTATTTTTGAGAGACAGAGACAGAGAGAGAGGGAGAGAGAGCACAAGCAGGGTAGGGGCAAAGAGAGAGGGAGACAGAATCGGAAGCGGGCTCCAGGCTGCGAGCTGTCAGCACAGAGCCCGATGTGGGGCTCGAACTCACTGACTGCGAGATCATGACCTGAGCCAAAGTCGGATAATCAACCGACTGAGCCACCCAGGCGCCCCAATAAATAAATGTTTTTTTAAAGTTTTCTTCATAGTGTACAAGGCTTTCTGTAACCTGACTGCTTAACTTGGGTGACTTCATATCCTATCACTCACCTGCTCCCCACAGATTCAGGCAGCCACCCAGACAGACTTCTGGCTTTTCTTCAAACACTGGCAAACATTCTCTGCCCAGAGCCCTTGTTTTTACTCTATCTTCTTCCCCATACCTATGCATATGTTGTTCCTTAATTCAAGTCTCAGCTCAAGTATGGCCTTCTCTGAGACGCATTCTCTGACCAGCCCATACAAAATACTATGAAATAGCACAAACACTCCACCAACACCACTTTCTTCACTATTTACCCCTGAGTCCATTTGATTTTTCTTCAGAACCTGTATTATATGACCCCTGATTTTATTTACTTTTATACCTTTCATGTTTACTACCTTCCTCTTACAGAAACAGGTTTCATGAAAGAAAAAGGACTTGATTTGCTTTGCTCACGGCAATGTCTCTAGAGAAGAAAGGGTGTATGGAACACTATATAAACTCAATTTAAAAAATAATCTTTCTCTCCATGGGGCCCTTGGGTGGCTCAGTCAGTTAAGCGGCCAACTTCAGCTCAGGTCATGATCTCCCGTTCCGTGAGTTCAAGCCCGAGTCAGGTTCTGTGTTGACAGCTCAGAGCCCGGAGCCTGCTTCGGATTCTGTATCTCCCTCTCCCTGCCCCTCCCCACTCGTACCTCTGTCACTGTCTCTGCCTCTCTCTCTCAAAAGTAAATAAACATTAAAAAAATATTTTTTAAATAATGAATGGTGGGGCGCCTGGCTGGTTCAGTCAGTCAAGCGATCAAGTCTGGATTTTGGCTCAGGTCAAGACATTATGGTTGTGGGATTGAGACCCTCCTCCGGGTCTATGCTGACAGTGCAGACCCTGGTTGGGACTCTCTCTCTCTCTGCCCTTCCCCCTTTCACACTCCTGCGTGCACACATGCTCTCTCTTTGTCTCTAGCTCTCAAAATAAATACGCTTAAAAAAAATAAACTTTAGTAAATAAATAAATAATAATGAAAGGTGAATGAATTAATGAATAAATGAACAGATATATATTAATGTGCATTATATTAAAAGTACTATTGTACACATTTTGAAATATGTCTGGTTTTACCCACATATTTTCCAAAGATCTTTTTTAAACCTTTTTTTTATATGACACAAAATCTTCTATAAACACTGAGCCATCACACTAATACATTTGAGAAGAAGGAAATATCCTTGTTGGAGAAGGTCCAAGAGCAGGGCTCTTGTTTAAATTATGTATTTATTTCTAATACCTGCATTTCTTTAACCTTCCCAGCCAGGCACATTTAGCAATCTATCCTTGGTGAATCCCATTTCATGTTTTGGTGATAACACGTTTAGTTAGATAACACGTTTAGTTAGTTAGTTGGCCCCTGTTTGCCCTGATCTCCCAGCCTCTGAATTACCTGTAGGAATGGAGTCTAATTTTTACCCTACACATCCTGTTCAACTTTCTTCTCCCATCTCTCTGCTCACTGGTCCTAAAATCTGCTCCACCCATGTGGACCCCTGGATGTGCCCTTAATCCTTGCTGTTGGAACTTCTGATTGCTTACCTAGACCTGGGATTTTGTGTGGTCTCCAAACTCCACTCTGACTTTTCATTCTACTGCTTTAGTTACCATGTTCATCTAATTCCAAAATTTTGAAGGATGTTTTATTGTAACAAATTCAAAATTATAATGAATGAAGTTATTGGTTAAAGGAAGAAATCACTAAGTATATCAAAAGTCAATAGCTATACATATTTAATATCTAATAGTACTTATTTTCACTGCTGGTTAGAAGTATATATCTTATCAACATGTACATGAGATACAGTGTTACAATATGCTGTGGTAAATTACCTGTATATGAAAAATGAGGTTTATTTATAATATAATTATAAATAGCAGAATAACACCCTTTCTAAATATCAAGAAATTCTGTCATGGCTCCCTACAATAGTTTTGTGTTAATCTTTAAGGAGAAAATGGTGTAAAGCACTTGGTAAAATTTCAAGTGATTTAGTATGTAAACTACAACTTGATTATAGAGTCTAATTCAAAGTGTACATGATTTTTCAAAGGGCATTATGATTTGTTGATTTTTTATTTGAAATATTGTTATTATTTTGCCACATGGCTTACAAACACAGGAGTGAAAACAACATTTCTCATCTCATATGTGAAAAGATTTTCCATAGATGATTATAGAAATAACAAACATGACATACTGGGAAAACTGGATGAGAATGAGCTATATTTTTAAATAATAGATTCCACTTAATGAATTGGAAAACTGGACATTTGCTAGATCATAATATGAAGAAAAAATAATTTGTGCTTTACAGAAAATCTGTGTTTATAATTATGTTCTCTTATGCACAATATGAACAATATTTCCTTTGAGGTAGACATAAGAATTCAAAATTAATTAAAACGGCATCCCCAAAAGACATTTAACATTAAACACATTATTATAGGCATTACCCTATCCCTTCATACCTAAAATGGGGCACATGCATGGTCATCACACATGACTATCTGAGAGGATCAAATCAGGATGTTTATGCTTTCAGACCAAAAATCAACAGAGCACTTGAGTTTTGTTAGCTATTCAAACTTCTCCTCTGTCTATTCAATGTTCTGCTTTTCTATTGCTAATGTTCATTGCCTCAAATTGGCTGAAATATATGCTTTTTGTGTTCTACAAAAATTCCATCTTCTCTTGACAAATGTCCTTATGTCCTTAGAGTTCCCAAATCTATTCACTGATGAAACACGTCTTCATAAATTTGTTACCTAGTATACTAATTGTTTCTTTAAAAAGAATGAAAGAAGAGACTCTTAAAAACTGAGAATAAACTGAGGGTTGATGGGGGGTGGGAGGGAGGGGAAAGTGGGTGATGGGCATTGAGGAGGGCACCTGTTGGGATGAGCACTGGCTGTTGTATGGAAACCAATTTGACAACAAATTTCATGTTAAAAAAATAAATTAAAAATTAAATTAAATTAAATGAAAAAAAAAGAATGAAAGAAAGAAAGAGAAATAAAGAAAGATTTACTTCCAGAAAAACTTTTGATATTTGTGATTTAAATACATTTAGGCAATTTATTATTGTCTGAGAATTAAATACTATCCACTGTTTCATTATACCCTGGCCTTCATATATTCTTTACGAAGGTTTCAGGTTGCTAAGTATGCATGGATCTCAAGACAGATATGCAGTATTATTGAATGAGATCTCTGTCTTTAAAAAGATTTAAGTGTATCCCTCAACATAGTAAACATCATATATGACCCATGACTAATATTGTACTCAATAGTGAAAGGTTGAAATCTGTCCCTTTAAGATCAGGAACAAGACAGGGGCACCCACTATCACCACTCCTTTTCAACATAGTACTAGAAGTCTTAGCCAGAGAAGTTACTCAAGAAAAAGAAACAAAAAGCATCCAAAGTGGAAAGGAAGAAGTAAAACTGTCTCTGCTTGCTGATGGTACAATTTTGTATATAGAAAATCCAAAAAAAGTCCACCAAAAAAAAATTGTTAGAACTAAAAAATTCAATTTTAATATTTAATTATACATATGACATTATATTTATGATGAATTATATATATGATGACTATAAATGATGAGTTGTATAATTATATGTGTGTATATATGATGAAATATTATTCAGTCTATAAAAAGAAGGAAATCCTCCCATCTGACACAACATGGATGGACCTTGATGGTAGTATGCTAAGTGAAAAAGCTAGAGAGAGAAAGGCAAATACCATACAATCTCACTTACACATGGAATATAAAAAACATCAAACTCAGAAACGGGGACTAGAATCATGGTTTCCAGGGGTAAGAGGTGAAGGATAAAGGGAAAAGATCAAAAGTAGCAAACTTGCAGTTTCAAGAGGAATAAATTTCAGAGATCCAAAGTACAACATGATGACTCTATCATATTGTACACTTGCAAGTTGCCATGGCAGCAGAGTTTTAATGCTCTCACCATAGCAACAACAAAATGGCAATATGTGACATAAAGGATATGTCAACCAACCTTATTTTGGTAAATATTTTGCAACATATACATGTGTCAACTCATCACATTGTACACCTTAAATTTACACAATGTTATATGTTGTCTGTCTCAAGGAAGCTGGGAAAAGAAAGATCAAAGATGATGACCATCCTTCTATTTTAAGGCAGCAATGTAGCAGTTCAAGCATTTGCCCCATCCACTTTAACTAAATGGCTTCTCCATGTAACATTAAGAAGGGGACTCTGAACATGTACTTTCGTTTTTGTATTAACATTAAAAGTACATGAACAATAATTATTTTGAGTAAATTGAAGTTTTAGTGGATTAAATGTTTCCTTTAGGATAAATGTCTTCATATATTTTATGGAAATATGTAAATATTTTAAAAAATATTAAAATATTTTAAAAAATATTTTTTAAAATATTAAAATATTTTTTAAAATATTTTAAAACCATTGTTTATAATATATTCAATTTATGATTGTCATTTTTTGGACAGTGAGCATGATCTTTAAGTCAGGCAGGTTATAAAAGTGAAGTGGCAGCTGGTGCTTAGGGAATGCTAGAAAGACTCTGAACAAATATCATCCCTACTCAGAAGAACACTGAGAAAAAGGAAAATGCCTTTCTTTAAAAGAGTAACAAGAAGTTACCTTCTTTTTATTAGGAAAAAATATCCACACTCACAATTACATGACTCAATTATTTAAATTCTTTCTTCTCACACTCAGAGAAAGGGAAGATATGATCTACACCACCTCATACCCCTGGAAGGGGAATTTTCCCTACACTGAGAAGAAAATTAGTCATAAAATGAAATATCCAGAGCTCGTATGTAGGTGACAAAATAAGAATACTGGCAAGATTTTATTTCTCAACCTGTCTTTTTAGCTAAATATGAGGTGCGAATATAAATAAATGAGATTGGTTAAAAAAATAAAACAGATAACAAAAAGAAATAAAAGTCATCCACATCGGTAAGGAAAAAAGAAGTAAAACTCTCACGATTTGCAGATGACATGATACTCTATGTAGAACACCTGCAAGACTCCACCACAGAACTGTTGGAACTGGTAAATTCAGCCAAGCTGCAGAAGAATATACAGAGACTGGATGTGCTTCCATACACCAATAACAAAGCAGCAGAAAGAGAAATCAAGAAAAAAATCGCATTTATAATTGCATCAAAAACAATAAGAAACCTAGGAATCAGCCTAATCAAAGATGTGGAAGACCTGTGCTCTGAAAACTATTTAACACTGATGAAGATGACACAAAGTAATGGAAAGACATTTCAGGCTCATGACTTGGAAGAACAAATATTGTTGAAACATCTACACTACCCAAAGCAATCTACACGTTAACTGCAATCTCTCTCAAAACAACATTAGCATTTTTTTGCAGAGCTAGAGTAAACAATCCTAAAATGTGAATAGAACCACAAAAGACAAACACACACTCACGTGCATGCATACACGCACACGCACACACACACACACACACAGAGGTAAGAATCTGAGTGGAGTACTGTTCCCTTTCAAAGAATCCAAGTGACTATTATTCCCTTTCATAGGGTTACTGAAAATTGCACACAGGATATAACCTGTTTCCCACTGCTCTGAAATATTTTAGATCCATCTATGAGAAGAGGTTAAAAATGTTAGGCTATAATACAATGGAAAGAGTTTGTGATTTGAAGTTAACCGTGAGTGTTTTGATGCCACCTTGCAAAGTATATTATATTGAGCAACTAACATGAGCCTCACTTTCAGTAATCGCACTCTGTAGCTGTGAGAATGATATAATAAAAACACATAATAATTATGTGATACCTACTCAGTAGTCAATTTTTACCTTCTTTTCTCCTTTTTCCCTGTCATGAATAAAACCAAACTGCCAAATCCTTGACAAGTACCGTTGCTACCTTTTCAAATTTGTTTCTCACTCATTCACATGTCCCACTTTTACATGGAACCTATTCTTTAATCAGCCTTAACTCGTTGAACATGCTTCAAGTAATATATAATATTTCCTTCCTGTAGTGGACTTCATTCATGTAGTTCCTTCTAGTAAAGGACTCTTCCCTAAACCTCAGTTTAATCTATGGCAATGTCACTGTTCAAGCAAGTATCACTGAAAGGATCCCCTGAGCCCAGATGGATGTAAGTCCTTCCTTTATGCTGTAATATAACCAGACTCCTACTTCCTTGCACACCCTTTCACATCATAGAACACATTTACAGCATTTATTTATTTATATACTTTATTTCAGGGAAGGAGCAGTAGTTTATCTTGCAGTCTTCCCCAGTAGACACCCCTAGTTGGTATTCAAACAAGGTGTTTTGGGTAAGTGTCTGTGAAATAAGAACTACAGAATTGTTCTGTATTCCATCTAAAATTTGTAATACAAACAGATTCTCAGAAGCTCCACAGTGTGAACAATTTTAAAGTCAATGCTCTTTTCTACTTAAATAAGAAAATAAGATGTTTGGGGCTATTGTGCTGTTTGTTTTAAAAGTCCAATATAAAAATACTAAAACCAACTTTTTGCTGAACTCTTTTTTGTAACTTATTTCTCCTGTTTTTATTTATGCGATATTGGAGGGTTTTTCAAATTATAAGAATTTATGTCTCTTACCTTCTCTGTCCTGCCTTAAAAAATCTACCAAAAAAGTGCATTTCATGTCCTTGATGCTGTTTGCATCTTAGCTGATAAAAGACTTGCACTGTCATTTTTGACAACTAGATTTAATTTAAATTATCACATATTATTATTATTATCTTTTTGAATTTCTCTTCAATTTTTATTTTATTTTTTTCACAGTTCAGTCCCTAGTAATCTGACATATTGTGATATTAACAATTTGGTAATATTGTTGCCACTTTCCAGTATGCTCCAGTATAAATTTGTAATGGTTTTTATATGAAAATGTTTACTTTGACTTTTAAGTTTAATATTACAACAAAAAGTACATTTCCACAGTATTACATATGCTTTGTAGATACCCTTTTAAATGCCCACAAGATAGGCTGTAACCATACTTCAAATATGGGGTATTTAGAATGGTTTCTTATTAAGTTAATTTTTTTGTTATCTTTCGCTGTTTTCCTTTTACTGAGTTTGCTTTTTGCATTCACCTTAACCGTATGATTGGAATCAATTGCATTTAATTAATTGGGACATCTCCTGTTCCATATCTTGTTCTGTGTCCTTAAGGTTTACACCAGATGTTTCCTAATTTAGGAATTCTGCTCTTCAGCAACTAAGTCTGGAGGTGGAACATTCTTCATTATGAGGCCATACATACAGCTCTGATCACCTGCTGTAGGTCCCAGCTTCACCCTATCTTGGCTCTATCACTTTGGCTGCTATACTTCTCAGTGCTTCTGTCTTCTCCGCTAATAATACAGGGGTGATGATAATAGATTCCTTAAGGCAGGGGATTAAATTAGCAAATGTATATAAATCACAAGTTTGTGAAATGGGTATATAATACATATATTAATATATCAGGAGCCTCACATGGCCTGCTATAGAACTGATTGATATTCTTAGCTGTGTTTTGGTTGATATTTTTGATTAATGGCTTGTCTGAAGACATTCATATGCTAATGAAAGCAGGAGATAATATGAACAGAGGTGTTAAAGCTCTGTGAGCAGTTTGGCCTGTTGGGTTAGATAATCTGGAAAGATTTATGAACCCAGGTTATTAACATGCTTACAGCCTAGAAATCTAGGACTTAGAGGTTTTACATATTTTCAGCTTTATAATGATTAAGGGAATAAAAAAATACGATGTCTTAATGTGTCAATTATACTTCCATAAGAAAGGAAACCACATCTTTTTTTTAATGAGGTATAAGTGACATGCAACATTACATTAGTTTCAGGTCTATAGTATAGTGATTCAACTTTTGTATACATTACTAAATGATCACCATAATAGGGCTGGTTACCACCTGTCTCCATATACACTAATATACAATATTATTGACTGTATTCCCCATCCTGTACATTACATACCCGCAACTTATTTATTTAAAATATTTATTTATTTTCAGAGAGAGACAGGCCATGAGTAGAGGAGGGGCAAAGAGAGGTGGAGAGAATCCCAAGCAGGCTCCATGCTCAGAGCCGAGCGTGATATGGAGCTCAACTTCATGAGCCATGAGATCATGATCTGAGCCAAAATCAAGAGTTGGACACTTAACTGACTGAGCAGGCACCCCATAACTTACTTATTTTACAGATGGAAGATTCTACTTCTTGATCTCCTTCACCCATTTTGCCTCCCTAACACTCTTCCCTTCTGGTGAGCACCAGTCTATTCTTTGCATCTCAGAATTTGGATTTTGGTTTTTGTTTGTTTTAGAGTCCATGTATAAGCGAAATCATGTGATATTTGTTTTTGCTCTGTCGGACTTCTTTCGCCTAACCGGATAGCCTCACTGTCCATTCATGTTGTTGCAAGTGGCCAGATTTCATTCTTTTTTTTTTTTAATGTCAGAGTAGTTTATTCCATTGTATATATAGCACATATTCTTTATCCATTCATTTATGGATAAGCACTTAGGTTGTTTCCATAATGTGTCTATTATAAATAATGCTGCAATAAAGCATATATCTTTTTGAGTTACCATTGTTGTTGTTTTCAAATAGATACATAGTAGTTAACTACTGGATCACACGGTAGTTCTATTTTTATTTTTTTTGAGAAACCTCTATAATATTTTCTATAGTGGCTGCACCGATTTACATGCCCATGAACAGTGTACAAGAGCTCCCTTTCTTCACATCCTCATTAATACTTTTTATTTCTTGTCTTTTTGATAATAGCAATCCCAACAGATATAATATCTGTTATATCATTGTGGCTTTGATTTACATTTTCCTGATGATTGACAATGGTGAACATCTTTTTATATAATTGTTGGCCATCTGTATGTCTTCTTGGGAAAAGTATCTATTCAGATCCTCTGCCTAATTTTTATCTGGATTGTTTGGGGGGGGGGGCATTGTTGTTGTTGTTATTGAGTTCTATGAGTTCTCTATATATTTTGGATATTAACCCTTTATTGGATATATTATTTGCAAATATTTTTTTCCAATCAGTAGGTTGCATTTTCATTTTGTTGATGGCATCCTTCACTGTGCAGAAGCTTTTTAGTTTGTTGTAAGTTCCAATACTTTATTTTTGCTTTTGTTGCTCTTGCCTTTGAAATGAGATCCAGAAAGACATTGCTATGACCTATGTCAAGGAGATTAATGCCTATGAATCCCTCTAGGAGTTCTATGGTTTCAGATTTACATTCATGTCTTTAATTAATTTTTTAATTTTTTTAATGTTTTTATTTATTTTTGACAGAGAAAGAGACAGAGCATGAGTGGGGGAGAGGCAGAGAGAGGAAGACACAGAATCCAAAGCAGGCTCCAGGCTCTGAGCTGTCAGCACAGAGCCCGACACGGAGCTCGAACTCACTGACTGACATCATGACCTGGGCTGAAGTCAGACGCTTAACTGACTGAGCCACCCAGGCACCCCTTCTTTAATTCATTTTGAGTTAATTTTTACATAGGATATAAAATAGTGGTCCAGTTCCATTCTTTTTCATGTGGTTGTTTAGTTTTCTCAACATCATTTATTGAAGACACTGTCCTTTCCCCACTGTATATATCTTGGCTCCTTTATCATCAACTAATTGACCATATGTATGGGTTTATTTTTTGGCTCTCTATTCTGATCCTTTGACTTATGTGTTTGTTTTTATGTCAATACCATACTGTATTGATTGCTATAGCTTTGTAGTATAGTTTGAAATCAGGGAGGATACTATCTCCAGCTTTTCCTTCTTTCTCAGAATTATTTTGGCAATTCAGAATCTTTTTGATTCCACTCAAATTTTTAAATTATTTGTTCCTGTTCTGTAAAAACTGCCATTAAAATTGAATCTGTAGATTGCTTTGAGTAGTATGGACACTTTGACAATATTATTTATTCCAGTCCATGAGCACAGAATATCTTTCCATTTATTTGTGTCTTCTTCAGTTACTTTCATCAATATTTTATAGTATCCAGTGCATAAGCCTTTCACATCCTTGGTTAGACTTATTCTTATAAATGTTATTATTTTTGATATGATTGTAAATGGGATTTTTACCTTGATTTCTGTTTCTGATGGTTTGTTATTAGTGTACAGAAATGCAAATTATTTTTGTATATTAAATTTGTATGCTGCAACTTTATTGAATTCATTTATTAGTTCTAGCAGCTTTTTTTTTAACGTTTATTTATTTTTGAGACAGAGAGAGACAGAGCATGAACGGGGGAGGGGCAGAGAGAGAGGGAGACACAGAATAGGAAGCAGCCTCCAGGCTCTGAGCCATCAGCACAGAGCCCGACGTGGGGCTCAAACTCCCGGACCGCAAAATCGTGACCAGAGATGAAGTCAGACGCTTAACCGACTGAGCCACCCAGGCGCCCCAGTTCTAGTAGCTTTTTCGTAGAGTCTTTAGAGTTTTCTATTCACAGTATCATGTCATTTGCAAATAGTCATAGTTTTATTTTTTATCCAATTTGGATGTCTTTTATTTATATTTTCTTTTTTTTTTTTTTAACGTTTTTATTTATTTTTGAGACACAGAGAGACAGAGCATGAACGGGGGAGGGTCACAGAGAGAGGGAGACACAGAATCTGAAACAGGCTCCAGGCTCTGAGCTGTCAGCACAGAGCCCGACGCGGGGCTCGAACTCACGGACTGTGAGATCATGACCTGAACCAATGTCGGACACTCAACCGACCAAGCCACCCAGGCGCCCCTATTTATATTTTCTTAACTAGCTGCTCTGGCTAGGACTTCCAATACTATGTTGAATAATAGTGAGGAGAGTAGGCACCCTTGTCTTATTCCTGACTTTAGAGGAAAAAACTTTCACCTTTTCATCACTGAGTATCATATTAACCATGGGTTCATAATTTATGGCCTTTAGGATATTGAGGTACATTCTCTGTTAAGGGTTTTTCTGATAAACGGATGTTAAATTTTGTCAAATGTGTTTTCTGCATCGAGATCTTCGTAGACTTTTATCTTCATTTTGTTAATGCAGTATGTCACAGTGATGGCAGATGTTGAAACATCTTTGCATTCCTGGAATAAATCCCACTTGATCATGGTATATGATCCTTTTAATGTGTTTTTGAAATCGTTCTGCTAACATTTTGTTGAGGATTTTTGCACCTATGTTCATCAGGAAGATTGGCCTGTAATTTCCTTTTTTTTTTTTTTTTTTTTTTTTTTGTTGTTGTGTCTGTCTGATTTTGGTACCAGAGTAATGCTGGCCTTGTAAAGTGAGTTTGGGAGCACCTCTTCCTCTTCAGTTTTTTTGAGGCATTTGATGATAGGTATTAAGTCTTTGAACGTTTGATATAATTCACCAGTGAAGCCATCTGGTTCTGGTTTGCTGGGAGGTTTCTGATTGGGAACATAGTCAATGATATTGTATATGGAGACAGATGGTAACCAGCCTTATTATGTTGATAATTTCGTAATGTATACAAATGTTGAATCACTATATTAGAGACCTGAAACTAATGTAATATTGCATGGCAATTATACCTCATTAAAAAAGATATGATTTTCTTTTTTATTAAAGTATAAATGACACAATAAGACATAGTATTTTTTTTATTCACTTAATCATTATAAAGGTGAAAATATGTAAAACCTTTAAGTCCTAGGTTTCTAGGCTGTAAGCATGTTAATAACCTGGGCTCATAAATCTTTTCAGATTATTTATTTATTATGCTGTTTATGGAAACAGGCCTGTATCATAATGAGCTTTCCTCTTGGAACTGCTTTTGCTGCTTCCCCTAGAGTTCTGTTGATTTCCAGCTCATTGATTTGTTCTTCTGCCTCACCTGCTCTACTATTGAACCTCTTTAGTGTGATCTTCAGTTTGGTTATATTCTTCAGCTCTGTGAATTCTTTTCAGTACTTTCTTATATTTTCTATCACTATTGAAGTTCTCCCTGCATCCATGTATTCTCCTCCTGAGTTCAGAGAGTGTCTTTACGGGCATTACTTTGAATTCTAGATGACTCTCTTAATCAAGGTCTTTTTCTGAGGTTTTGTCTTGTTTCATGTAAAACATGCTTCTCTGTTTTCTCATTTTGCTTGACTCTATGTTGTTTCTATGTATCAGGCAAAACAGCTACCTCTCTGAGTCTTGTAGAAGCGGCCTGTGGAGGTGATGAAGGTTCTCATTCAGCATTTCCATAGTGCTTGGTTATCTCTTAAATCTCTATGCTTTTCTAAATCACCTAATTTGTTATTGATAAGTTTCTGTTGAGGGTGTACCAAGATTTGTCACTATTCCATGAGAAGAGTCTCATTTGGCACCTATTTTCAGGCCAACAAGAAGTCATACCCTCGGGCAACAGTTTTTAAAGTCTGCAAATCTATACACTCCTGTCAGGCTGCAATGGCAATCCCTGCTGGCCTCCTGACCAGTTCTGGAGATGCTTCTTGAGTGATGGTTGCAAAAATCTGGGCTCCACACAAGTGTATATGCTCCTTCCCAGGAGCCTTCATCAAGTTGTAGCAAAGCCAAGGGGGTGCACAAGGATGGTGTCTACCTGGTTATCTTCCCTGGGAGTGTCTCTTTAGTCTCTAGTTGTCTGGAACCTGAAGACTGTCCCTCAGGCTGAAGCTCCAAGCTTAGTAAATTGGCCATTTTCACAAGGAGACTGGAGTTGTGCTTCAGTCTGCTATCTTTGTAGTGCCCTGAGAGTGGTGGCCCACCAAGAGCTGTCTTTGAAATTGTTCCATGCTTAGGAAGTTCTGGAATGCCAGCCCTCTTGACCACCAAAACCACGCAATCAAAAGTCACCCCCTGCACGAATTGTGCACTACCACTGGTTTTCGGTAAGCAGGCAAAGTGTATAAGGCTCAGGGCATGCTCAGGACATGCTCACGGGCTTCACAAAGGCAGTGGGTGAGTGCCTTGTCTATGCATTCCTGCTGCTTTAGGCTGGGAGCAGGAGAATGCCTTGACCACTTGTGCTCACCAGGCCCAGCGAGGGGTCAAAGAAGTCTCACGATGGCCTGTACACTCCAGCTTCAACAAGGCAATGGGGCAGTGCAGCAATTGCTTGCCCCTTGGCCCCCACCATCTCTTAGCAAGGCTACAGGAGGGTGCCACTACTGTGATGGCCTACCTGCACCAACAGGGTAGGTAGAGAGTGCAAAAATGGTGTCTTCCAGCACCTCTGTCTTCGAGGACTTTTAGCTGTTTCCTGCCCATCCAGTAGATGCTTTTATATTTGCAAATGACTCTCCTTCACATTTAGTCTAGGTGCTTTTCACACTGCTATTTTTTTACGGGGTTTCAGAGTGAGTAAAACCACACAGGAGCCCTTTAAAAGGGGAATCTCAGTTTCCTATAGCACTTTAGGATGTCAGCCCTGTTGGTTTTCGAAGTCAGGCATTTGGGGAGCTCATCTCTCTGGTGCGGATCCCAGGGATGGGGTGCCCGATGTGGGACACCAACACCTCACTCCCCCAGGAGAAGCGCCAGATGGGTGAGATCCCTCCCTTTTGTGTGTTGCAGCACTGGGGGTGGGATTTTTGGTGAGACTGTGTCTCTGCCTCTCCTACCCATCTCGGTGGGGTCTTTTAATCCTTTATTGCGGATAAACAGTTCATCTAGTTTTCAGATCTTTTTCAGAGGGACTTAATCCATAGGTAGTCTTGGATTTTGTGTGTCTATGGAAAAGGTGAGTTCAGGATCTTCCTATGCTACCATCTTGCAGAACTACTATTCAAATTTTAGATGCCACATGGAGAATAACTGTAAAACTTGATTTTTCCAATGCAACCTTTTTCCAAACAAGTCCTCATATCAGTCTTCAAGTGCATGTCAGTTTGTTCTGGTTTTGTTTGCTTGTTTTTTGTTTATTTGTTTGTTTTTGCAATTAAGACTATTTTGTATCTGGTTTTATCTTCTCACCATCACTACCGTGTAAGAAGGTAGTAGGAATCATCTCACGGTTCTTACTACCCTCTCTATTAACATGTTTGCTCTGACTTTGCTGGCAGGAGTGATCTTACTGATTTTCTATTGAACTAGGTAGAGAAATAGCCTTGTATTATCTCCATAGATAGTTGGCCTTCCTAAGTCATTTATCAATTCTTATTACCATGAATGTAGGAGTAATTGAAATTCTGTGTTGTCATCACCCACCACTGATATGACCTGAATTCTTCCCTGTGATACTTTCCTATCTCTTCTTATTATACAACGACTTCTTCTGGTAATTTATGCACATTTTGAATATTCCCATTCAATTTTGTGTGATGTGAGGCACACGGATGTTCTGCAGTGCTTCTACAAGATAGTTCATAGAAAGAAAGAAGTTTAATATATGACAAACATATTATTACTAGATGTGCTCTGATGTGGAACATGTGAGATTATACAGAAATTGAATAGAGAACCTTCATGTTTATCTTTTCTCTGTCTAATATGGAAAAATGCCTCTAGCTGAACTTAATAAAATATTTACTGTATGGTATATTTTTCTCCACAAGGCAGGCAAGTTAGGCCTGCCATAGCCCTGATGACTCAGTGAGAAATCAAACACAGAAGGGTTTAACCTGATTTCAACACAAATTTTCTTGTAAGCTAAGGAGTTGTATCACTAAGTACTCACTTGTTCTCGTGTTCCAGTCCCTCAAACCAAAATCATCAAACTTGGTCATCTGGGGTTTTCTGAATGCTGGATTCTTCTCCATTTGAGACTGCTGAAAATTTTAAATGCATGGATTGTGGGCACTTCAGGTTGGCCTTTATGAAGAACAGGGGAAAGTTGCATCCACTCATTGGTGTCTTTGAGCTCAAGAGCATTCTTTGCACCACGTGTTTATTGTTTTAGCAGCTTACCAGTGAATGCAAACTTACACCCTGCACACATCATCATTCACTCCAATTTACATGTTAACTACATGCATAGCCTATCCAAGTTCACTCAAAAAGTGTATTTTCTTTTCAAAAATGAGACTTCTTTCTCAAATTCATTTCACTAAACCATAGAAGTAAATATTTCTATAATCTATTCTTTCTTTTCTAAGCATTACCATTGTCATAGTCCAAACACTTATAAACTCTCTGCTGGATAATTACCAGAGATCCTGACTGTCTCCTCTTTCTCATGCTACACTGTTCCAGATAGATCTTTGTTAAAAGAAATTCTTGTATCTAACTTCCATGTTTAGTATCCCCCAATGATTTCCTGTGAAACACAAAACAATCTATGCACCTTAATATACAAGACCCTTCTTAATCAGAACAACCTTTCCAGTTCCTTTTATTACCATCACTCACTTTGAAAATTACTCATAGTTCCAATACACTAAATGCTCACCCATATCCCTGCTTTACAAATCAATCTTCCTCTTAAACTTTCCTCCCCCTACCATATGGCCAATTGCCTACTTAGAAATTAGATCCTGTCATTCTCCAATGTCTTATATAAATTAATTTATTCTTATGTACAGTAAAATTATTTGTTATTAATATTTTCAGTGTAGTATATAGCTTAATGTGTTACAAGTGTGCTTAAAAGCAAAGATGATCTAAACCATCTTTGCAATGTTAAGTCTTGTGAAATATCTTACGCTTATGTGCAATGAATTTTAATAAAATTGAATTCAATTTTATTTAGCAAATCTTTATTATTTACTTAGTGTGGGATAATTTATTTTATAAGTATATGATTATTAGGCAAATAGTGACATGATACTTTTTTGCAATGTGGTTTAGAAATTCAATTACATATATGAAGGGTAACATCTAATTTAGGCAAATCAACTCATTTCTCCTTCTTCCTTGAAAAACCAAAACTCCAAGAGCTGTTCCTGTTCAGAAAATGTGGCTTATGCCCTAGAGCCTTTATCAATGAAATTTCTCCAGACCTCATCTCAATTTTATCCTTCCCAGTTGAAGTCCTTCTCCAGACTTCATTCCTTGCTGAAATTCCCTTTGTCAGAAGCTCTTTCCAATTTTCTACAAATGAACCCCCTTTTACTCTGTGTCCCCTTTATAAGTGTGACTGAATAATATTAAGTAACAGTTTTTATAGTACCTTCTAAACTACAGTTTTCATTATGAACTATCAGCTTATCATGAAATTGAGGAGTGCTTACTGTTTAACCAGGAAAAAAAACCCTAAATGTATTATTACATCCATGAGAAAAAAAAATTCTAAATTCTAAAGAAGTAAGTTACTTGCAGATTTATGTAATCTAAGAGAATGTGGTTTTAAATCAAAATATTGAATTTTGAAAATGTTAATAAAAACAGAAATATGCTTATAAAATGTGAGGGTCTAAAGGTGTCTTAGAGACCATGTGTTTCCACCTACTAAGCTTAGAAATTTAAAAAAAAAACACTAAGAATGCTTGCCTCAAATCATACATGCAGTCAGCAAAATATCCAAAATGAGAGCCCTACTCCCACAGATTCCCATTTAGGCTCCATTTAGTATCATGCAGTATTTCTGAAAAATAAAAGTAGCTACCTGGATGCCTGGTCAGGGATCTGATTTGCACTATAGCTACAAGATGCCTGGGACCCAGACACTTAGACATTTTTGTTTCCACTTGAAATTTGGGGAAAAAAAATCTTCTTGTCCTTATTTCTTATATCTGGGGTACATCTTGTGTGTTGAGATTAACTTCGCTTTTGATTTTTCTGAGAAAACAACTGTCCATTTATACTTCTGTTTGTACTGCCCTGAACTATTAAAGACACTAGATGTTGCCTCTTTGAGAGTAAGTAGAGTTTGATACAAGCAGTGTGGGTGCACTGACTTACTCTGATGCAAACTTGCTTCATGTGAATTATGCAAGCGCTCCTGGCAACTATCTGTGGCTGAATTTATATGCTCTGCTAAACATCCAATCATCAAGACAGCTACTGCTACCCCTGTCATCAGAAAACTATATTTCCCTCTCCTTACATTTAGTATGTGCTTTAAAACCTCACATTTATTCAAGTTTGCTCAGGCCAAGTTTTATATTTTCTCTTAGCGCTGTGCTGATTATTCACCCATGTAACTACACTCAAAATTAGCATCAAATTGGAGATATGAGGACCAACCATAATAAAGATGTTATGAATACTCAAATCTTCAGATCTGAAACTTTCTACTTTAAGAGTCTAGCACATAAATGTCAGAGAAAAGCACTAACCTTTGGATTTATGAAGAGAACTCTGATGCCATCCTGTGGGCATTTAAGGAAACTCTGAAGTTTTCCTTTTACTAGGGCAGGTATATTTAATGGCATGCAGACCAAAAAGGGAATGACATGTAAAAATGTAACAAATGCATCTTCTCCTAGAAGCAAACTTCCACAACATGCAAACATGTACTTTAAACAAGATATATTTCAAATAACACTACATATATATGTATATATATATATATATATATATATAGTATTATTCAACCACAGTCAAGGACAATATATATTTCAACATATATATACAATATATATAATACAATATATACAATATATAAACAATATATATTTCAAATAACACTATATATATGTGTGTGTGTGTATATATATATATATATACACACACACACACACACACACACACACATATCTTCAACCAGTCAAGGACACTTCTCGAAATTCGCTCTTTGAATTCCTGGGACAATTTGAAAGATGACAAACAAGTTTGAATTATAGAATCTTAAAAGCTTTTAAAATTAGTGTCATGATTCTGGGAACAGGGGTTGGGATGGTCATGTCTATTCCTGGATAAACACTGTGACATGGGCTTATGATAAGAAGAGATAAATTCCTCTTTTTTTGTATCATAATCTGCTTCCAGTTTTAACAGTTTCCACCACCCACCCATGCTCTAAATGTGATAGGGTTTGGATAAATCAATTTTGAAGGAAATCAGACTCTTAAGTGATCTAACTTTTAATTCAAAGATCTTTACTTTGAAAAAAGCCATCTTTAATTGTGTAATAAATCCCTTCTATGAACGCTCCAACTCATATAGTGTTTAAGTTGAAACTGGTTACCTGAATTTTTTCTGTGAAGAGAAGTATCAGTAGGTGAAAATTGCCAGAAAATGAGGAAATGCAACCTGTGCATAACTCCCAGGGTAGGGCTCAACTAACCACTAAGTCATCTAAAAAAAAAAAAAAAAGAAAGAAAAGCAGAAAGAAAGATATCAGGAATATGTTTTCTATTTTCAGCAGAGACTAGATTCCTAATTTGAACAGAAGAGGATGGTTTCAAAATTCTTGAACTTTTCAGGCTACACGAATTACTGAAGACATTTTATAACACAGGACACAAACACATCTCATGGAAAGGGAGAAATTCGTTGGCCCTTGCAATCCAAGAAACACGAACAGCCCACTTGGTCAAGTACAGAGATGCAGGAACTCATGGAACGAGGATATCTGATGGTGTCAGGACCCTCTACATCTGTCTACCTTTGTATATTATTTCATCACAAAACTGATGTTTTTTCAACAAAGTGAGGAAAAACAACCAATTGCTCCTGAACCTCACACTGACTGTAACCATCACTTGAAAAAGATTGACTTTCTCAATTCCAATGTAAAAATTCACAAGCATATGTGATGTGCTCAGCCTTTGTCAGTTGGGTTTTACACTGTAAAAATTCAGGATTTGGATTAGAGTAGTTGATTTCAAATCCTACAGGCACCATGAGAGTTACCTTAGCTGAGTTACTTAATTGTTCTTTTCTCAGGTTCTTTATCTAGAAAGTAGATCTAGATCTAGATCTCTGCTTTGTATAGTTATAGCACTCCGAAAATTAAAAAGCACTATGGGAACGAATAGTATTATTACTAGTGTTAAATGCTAAAGAAATAGAAATTATTCAGGCACCGGGGTGGTTCGGTTGGTTAAGTACCCAACTTTTGGCTCAGGTCATGATCTTGCAGTCTGAGGCTTTGAGCCCCAAGGTAGGCTCTGTGCAGACAGCTCAGAGCCCGGAGCCTGCTTCGGAGTCTGTGTCTCCCCCTCTCTCTTCCCCTCCCCCATGCTCCCTCTCTCTCTGTCTCAAAAATAAATAAACATAACCAAAGAGATAGAAATTATTAATATTTTATGCATTATGTTTTATGCATTGCCCTTGCTTTTCAAAGGGTCCTTTTAAAGAGTGTGTCTTCATCCCGTCTTCAGACTACCAAAAACATACATTCATGTCTAAGTAATTAAAGGGACATTTGAGTTCAACTGACCAATTACTAAGTGGCTACGTGCAAGGATGTAGAAGGCCCAGTAAGTACTAATACTAAGGAAATACATGCAAGTCAATGTTGCCCTTTCAATGTGTCTCTTTAGGAAGCTCCATGCTCATTCTTTCAGCTGTGCTGCTAATACTCCACATATTTCTGGAACTATTTTTTTTTTGGAACTATACTCGATCAGTTTACAACCCAATATGAACATTATAGTTTGTATTATAATATATTGTACTATATTATATTAAAGTTTATAGCTAGTACAAAAAAATAAAGAGTTTGTCTTGGCCCAAAGTTGTGGAGATTGTACACAATTGGACAGGAAATCTTGACCTTTTTGTACTTTTATATTGTGTCTAGAGGAAATTTCTTATAACCCTGTCTGTAAGCCTCTTTGATAGGGTTTCTGAGGCAAAGTTTATATATTCCACTAATGTGGAAGCTCGATTATTTAGAATATTAGAATTTTAAAATCTAAAAGCCAAAATGAAGACACATTATGAACATCCTGGGAAACATATATATTCAGATATTACATAATTAACTGATTCTTAAAACACTTGTCAATAACATCACTTAAGTAATTCTTTCAAAGCACTTTTGGAAACATAAAAGGAATAAAGAGTGAAAAAAGTTGTGTCCAGAATGTCGTTTGAATTCCATTATATTTGTAAATATGTGTGTGCATGTGTGGGTGTGTGTAATGTAGATATTAAAATCAGATACAAAAATCACCGTAAAGTGGATAATGAATCTGTCAAGGAGACCTAGAGTTCTATTGTGCATTCAGTAATATGCCAGGCATGGTTTACATACAGTTAGAACAACAGAAGAAACCATGCATTGCCATTGAGCCATGGAACCCCAGGGCCAGGACTGAACAATGATTGAGGGTTGCAGTTACCATTACCAGTTACACTCATCATAGTGAACTCGATGGCCAGGAATAGAACAACATGATCATAAGAGGCAAGATAAATCAAATTTTTCCAATATCTTCTAAACTGTAGTCCACCTAAATCTGGAGTCCTAAGTGATTTTTATATGAATAGGTGCTCCTAGAAAATTTTATTGATCTATTTTTATTTTAATATGTCACTGTACATATGACCTATGTCATATGTTTAAACACTTCATTTTGGAGAGTATCTATTAGTGTATCAAGGGATATGAATGTTCTGTGCTACCTATCAGGTTCATCAGACTGATATACCATATTTAGAGAAGGTCAATGTAATACACCTTGTATCCTCTTTCTCATGTTTCAATTTTTCTGAGATAAGTGTGATAAGGGGGTAAGGAGTGAGATAGTTGGAGTAAGTGCCAGGAAAACAGTAGGTCCAATAGTAAGAAACTATGGAAACTGAGGCAAGAACAATGATAAAGTGAATTATTGGTTGCTTACACATGACAATGAGTTTTCCTAATAAGATAAAAGAATAAAAAAAGTATGAGAAATTAATGTTTTGAAATAAATTACTGAGACTATTTTGGAGGAAACTTTGAACAACTAAGAACAACAAAGAGGTTTGGATATCTAATGGACGTATATAATGGTGGAACAGAAGGCAGCTAGGAAGATATGAATTGTTAAGTCTGTTTATTTCAAATTTTGTTTAGCAATATTGTTGGTGGTATCAAATCCTAGTTTGTTCTTGGGAAAAAAGTGACTTGTTTGCTTTGACTCACTTTCTCTGACCGTCAATGAGTAACACCAGTTATGCTTTGGGAAGGCATAGATGAAGCATTACTTATTCTCTATAAAATGTTTACACATGAATTGGTAACTACAAATCATGAATAGTTATAGCTCTAAGTTACACAAAACAGGATCCCCCACATTTGAAATCAATTAAATTTTAGCTTTGCACAAGCTTTACTAACATCAAGGTTGCACATTTCTCCTTGCCCATTGGGTTTCCTATAAATGAACATGATATGTAACTTAATTATATACAAGTGTCTATGTGCACAGGCATATTAGACTGAGTCAATAGATGAATGAAGCATAGTCACTGGAATATTAATGCTGCATTTCTAAATGTAAATTGGCAGATTGATTCTCAGATCACAAGGTCCAATGTGAGGGTAGACTGAATTTAGAAAGATTCTTTCTTCCTTCCTTCCTTCCTTCCTTCCTTCCTTCCTTCCTTCCTCCTTCCTTCCTTCCTTCCTTCCTTCCTTCCTTTCTCTCCCTCTCTCTCTCTCTCTCTCTCTCTCTCTCCTTCTTTCCTTCATTACTCTCTCTCTCTCTCTCTCTCTCTCATGCTATTAATCCTGAGTACATTCTCCTTATCTGCAAAAGTCAAAACCCAACCACTGCCAGAGGTTTCAGGCTTTTGTAGCCAGCTCCTCAGCAACTCAGTAAATCAATGGATTTATCCAGATCAAATCCTATATTGTACACCTTCAACTTATAAAATGTTACATGTCAATGCTGTCTCAATAAAACGGGGGGGGGGGGAAGTTAAACAAAAAAAATTAATCATTGTATTCAAATAGACACTTGGGAATGGAGGAGTTAACCACCCATAAGAATCATTCTGAGTGTATTATATGTTCCTCTTCTAGTCCCCAAAGTCTACAGCTCTGTATAACTGCAACCATCTAGGTTTCTATGTAACTACTCATCCATGTTGAATGGATTGCCTTTACTGTCTAGAGTTTTATGTCACCTCTTTTAATTTTTAAGAGTGGTGATTTTTTTTAATTCATTAAACAAAAAGTCCAAATTGATACACTAATCAATTACCAATTTTCCTAATGTGAAGTTACACACATTAAAAAAATGTATAAAACATTAATGTATAGTTTATTCAGGGATTATATTCCAAAATTCATCTAATCAACATGCAGGCCAAGAAATTGAAGACTGACAGCATCCTAGGAGCCCCATGTGTGTCCTTTCCTGATCCCTGTCTCCCAACTAGAGATAACTGTTGCTTCCCTTTGTAGGTTTACAACCTGGGGATGAATTAAATATTAAGTGGTTTTTTTTTCCCCATTTGAACTTAATAAAAATCTATTTAATCTCTTTGTGGATTTTTTGACTTATTTTTTCATATGTTTTTGTGATTCGTCCAAGTTTTATGTGCATAAAAATTAGGAAGACTAATTATTTAATACGTGTTCTTTCTTTGTAAAATAACTTGGTGAAAAAGAAAGCTAAGTATAGAAAAAAAATACTGTGGTTGCCTTTAGCAACTGGATGAGAAGATGTTGGTCTTTTTTCTTTCTACATTAATCTTCCAAACCAGAGTGTAGTCCTACTTCCAGATACCAGTTGGCTTGCACAACTCAAAGCTCCTTTTCCCCTTTTTGTTATCCTTTGAGGATGAGGGCCATATTCTAGGTCTTGCGCTGCCAGCTGGCTTCTGGTACCACTCACTGGCAAGAATGAACACCGTGGAACATAAGCATAGAAACAAACTTTGAAGTAGGTCTCCTAGCTCTGGAAGGCAAAATCAAAGCTGGCTTGGTTGGCAACCCAAAAATATAAAATTTCACCAAAGTTCCCACGTAAGGATGAGTTTCTATTTTATTTTGATATTTAATGTCTCCTTAGTCTGAGAGCAAAGGAGAAATATTGCAATCCATAGTATCAATATAATCATATTTTAATATTTACAAGAAGTCGAGGGAAAAATTAAAAGCAGATTTCATATTCTCCCTCTCATAATAAGTCCCCAGGTGTTTTGATGACAATGTTGATAAAATAAGCAAATGGTCTATGAGATTCAGCCAAGTGAAAGGCTTTCTACTATGAAAAACCTATGCCATTAATATTTCTGGGCCAATATTATAGACACAAGATAGACTGTGAGATAGTCATTTTTTTTTTTTACTTTTCTGATGAGTATGCACATAAGATATGTGTATATAGGTATCTGAATCAGGAAGATAAGTCAGCTTTAAGTTTGCTCTGAATTATTTATTTTCTAATTTTGCCTCTTGTCTTATTTCCCCTTTCAAAAGGAGCAATCCATTAAAAGTTATCCTGGTCTCTCCAGGCATTCAGTAAGTTTTTGTGTGATGACTAAGTAAAAGAGGAAAAATAGCTAAACCTATTGAGGGATTAGGCAAAAACATGCAGATAATTAAAACAAGATCACTGGGCAATAAACATTTTGAATGTGGAGTCTTAAAGAGAAAAGTATTGCTAAACATGAAATCATAATACCCTTCTAAATCTTGAAATATATGCTCCCATGTTTGCACCAGGGTTTTGCTTATATTTAAATAACATTTCCTTAATGCAGCAGCATTAGTTCATTTTTCATTGATCCCTACTCACGTATACAATACAAATAAAGTTATCAAGCTATCATTAATTTATTATTTATGAAGGGCTTTCCTATGCATATTTCTTTTGATCTCCCAAACAACCCTATCGCTCAGAGATTTAGTCAACAAATATTTACTGGATATTCTCCAACTGTATATTTCACACTGTGGCAGAGCTATGGTACAGCATACAAGCAAAGTCCATACTTTCATGAAGTTTGCCCTTTGGTGGGGAAGCCAAAGGACACATTGCTCCAATTAATTATAAGTGACTAGATAATTATAAGTGTCAGATGTTGTAAAGGAGAAGGCTACTGTCATAAGATGAAGAAAGGGAAAATAACTTCTACCAAGTTTTGAAAGTAATATGTCTCTTTTCCTTCCTTCTTTCTACCTTTCCACTGTGTTGGTATTTTTAGACACATGCTATACATTCTTTTTTTTCCCCCAAAAGACATACCATCCCCCTTCTTTTGAGACAACTTTATAGTTTTTATCAGAAGAGGTTAGGTTTTCTTCACTTGTTGTGTTCATAAATAATTGAAACTTCCCAAGAAAGTGGCATACAGCTTTCTCAAATAAGTCTTCAATGACTATATAAAAATGTCATTTTGTTTTCCTGGTCATTGATGTTATCACTGTTGTTTTTGTTGTCACCCCCCCTCCCAAAGACTATGGAAAAAAATATTGGATTCATAATGATTGTAATCTTTTGAGACTTCAGGGATTTTTAAAAGCTTATTATTCTCTCCTTGTCCACTGTGGCGTTAACCCATGGGTTTAATTATCATGTTTTTTTTTTTAATGGAGTAAAATTGAAATACAGGCTTCTCCACGTTTTGAAGAAAAGAGAGGAAAAAATTTAAGCATAAAACCCCAGCAATTGTTAACCAAACCTAAGAGTCTGCTTTGAACCTTATCTAGAGGAATAATCCTAGGTAGTTAAAATTGAAAGTTTGAGCCCATCTTCATAAGGTTAATAAAAAGTTGCATTAAGTGTTACAACTCATTATCATTTTTACACAAGGCTTTGTCATCTGATCATCGTGGTTTCATGTGAAACAAATGTATTATTATTATCACCGTCTATTGAATGAGTATCTGAGGCCCTCAGTTTCTGTGGTTTGTCCAAGGACAATGGATGATGAACACGATGCATCAAAGAGGCAGATGGGCAACGCGAAAAAAACTTAGATGGGGTATTTTACTTTATTTCTATTTATGTATATTTTTGTTCCATCGCCAATGGTCAATGACTTAAAGAGGGAGTATTTTAGATTCTGAAGTTTTCTTCTTACCACTGAAAGAACCATATATTAGGAGAGCAGGAAATCTCATAGTGACATACACAGAAACCACAGATGTTTTAACTGAATCAAGAGAACTCCTATTATGTATTTTGCATTAGAATCTAAGGAAAGCCACCTTTATAGGCAAACCTTGCTTCCTTGATTGCCATGTGTGTTGACTGCTGCTGTTGATGGGAAAGAACGTCCAGGAGTCTTCAAAGCTGCACTACTTCTTAAGAGAAAAATGTACAATGATACAAAGGAGACAGTGGCTTGTTGGAATAAAAAGTCACAGCACACTGCCATTTATCCCATAGTTACTAATACCGGGAATGGGAGGCTTCCTTAGGACTAAATCTATGTCTGTGGCTTGGAACAATAAAGGAAAGATCTCAGAGGTCAGAATCACAAGAGAAAATATTTCTATATTACAGAATTGAAGAATTCCATTTTTATCCACAATAGCTAATGCTGTCCAGAAACCTCTCGGGCAAGCCAAAGAAGGAGGAAAAAAAAAAAAAGTCAAGCTGGCCACAGATGTCCAGAATATGCACCTTCATTTACTGTGCAGTCACATAAGAGAAATGACCTCTCCGGAGGGTGCAGTATGAGTGATTAAAGTTTCCTTTAATGCTCCAAACTACTTCCAAAGCTCAGTGGGAACTCTACATTATATTTCTGAACAAAAAAAAAAAAAAAATGAGTAAATATAAATACACCATTTTTCCTCCTTAGACTTTATCTTTGACTTTTTCCTTTATATTTTCTCCAATATAGAAATCATGATTTCCTTTCTTCTTCCAAATATTATAGATGTTACATAATTTAAAACAATGAGTGCTCAGTTTTAATTGTATAAGAGCATTTCACCTATTCTGAATATACAGTGTGTTGGCTTTATTCGTTTTAGTGGAAATAAAAATGTTTCATTTATTAAACTAAATATATCTTTAGCTAAATGAATTCTATTGGCTTTTTCTGCATTGGTTGCAGCACTAAGTGTAAGATTTGCTCAGGATAGATAAACCCTTGAGACCAAAGTGGCTAGCCTTTTTTTTCTAGGAGATGAACATCAGAAAAAAAAATGTCACCCAGAAAACTGAAAGTAAATGAATAACATGAAGGCTAACTATGAAAAGTTTGAGAACATACAGGGAATATTTGGAATTATATACTTATTGTGGAATAAAATAATCGTATCTGGGAGTAAGGACAAGGAATGAAAGAAAAACAAAAGAATTTGAGCATTTATGAAAATAAAGATACACTATCTCAAGCATGAAGTTTTTCTCAGTTAAAGCAAGTTCTTTTATTTGAATGTTATTTGCCTGGCGATCCCCGAACTCAATGTAGAGAGTCAATAAATAAGTGTGGAGGGAAAGGAGGAGGGTATGAGGAGAGAGTGAGAGAGACAGAAACGAAATTTTAAAAACCGTTCTAGGTTCTAGCATCCAAGAACCTTTCTTGTGCTCGCTTCACCCAGAATCATCCCTTATTCTTTTCTGTCATTTATTCTCACCTTGCCTTACTCACAGCAATATAGATCCAATTGTGCATTCTTTTTTTGTTTTGTTTTTACCAAAATATTAACATTTATTGCAATTTACTTTCTGCCTGGCTGGAATGCCATCTCTCTTTTTGTTTTTAATGTAATTTATTGTCAAGTTGGCTAACATACAAGGTATACAGCGTGCTCTTGGTTTTGGGGGGTAGAGTCCTGTGATTCATCACTTACATACAACACCCAGTGTTCATCCCAACAAGTGCCCTTCTCAATTTTGCATTCTATCTCCATCTCCTACTTACAACTCTCTACCTTATAGTAAAGTACTCCAAGTTGGAAAGAATAAATTCTTATTTATTTCTGACCAGGTCTAAAGCAGAAGCCATTGATAGACTTTATGACCCTCCCACTCTGCAAATGAAAAGGGATCAGCTGCTTTACCAAGTAGAGTAAAATCTTGGTTTGTGAGCATAAGTCACTCTGGAAACCTGCTTGTAATCCAAAACACTTGTATATCAAAGTGAATTTCCCCATAAGAAATAATCGGGACTCAGGTGATACATTTCACAACCCAAAAATATTCCTATAAAAAGATCACAATACTGTCATAAAATACAAAATAGTAAAGAAAATACAAAATATAAAGAAAAATAAACAACATAACCTGCACTTACCTTTGAAAACCTCCATGGCTGGTGTGAGGGAGACAAGAGATAGGAGAGTTATTGTGTAGGACAACTTTCACTATCACTAACAGAATCACTGCTATCTATTGTCTCAATAGAGTCTTAATCTGCATGGGGGGCCTTTGTATATGCTCGCACAGGTGTTGAGAACAGTACAGTATTAATAAACTCTTGTCTTGTGCCGTATTTAATGTAACTGGCAATCAGGCAGCTGAGGAAAGGGTCTGTATCTGCAGGCAGCCTGACCTAGAATGAAGCAAAGCATCCTAAGCTTACTCTTGCATGGAAAAGCGAAGGACTGTCCACAGGCGCTTTGAAGTGACAAAAAATACACTAGTGCCAGTTGTGGGCACCTTCCAATGTTCTGAAAAATCACTGATTTCTGTCAAGACATCACCACAGCCTGAGACCGAGCATCCGAGCATGGGAGATGATCACCCACAATCTGCCAGCAAGGGAGAGAAAGGGAGAGAGAGAGAGACAGAGAGAGACAGGGAAAGAGAGAGAGAGAGAGAGGAGAACCATTGACTCAGTCGTGATCATGTGACATTTGGGCGTCACGTACTACTCATCTTGCGGAACACTCGCAGAACAAGTGACTCACAATTCAAAGTTTTACTGTAATTTAGCCACATCATATAATGGGTAGAAGCAGCGTCCTTTTTAAATGGAAGCACTGAACTAAGAAAAGGCTGCAAGAATTGATCTTACAGAGATTTTTTTTTGGTAGTCATCAAACTATAACTCCTAATCAATAGAGAGCCAAACTCTTATGTGAGTAAAATTCCAGAAACAAATCTGACTGCATATCATACTCTAGTCAACAAATCCATTGACAGCCAGAGCAACGAGTAACTATGCTGGTGTTCTTTCATAAAGAACTTATTTTTTTTTTTCCAGGAAAAGGGAGCTTCCAGCTAAAATCTTCTGTCTGATACACCAGTATGAAATGATTCTCATGATACAGAGAGATAAACTAATCAAAAGTCATAATAATCACAGGATTGAGTGTGAAAATCTTGTCACCTAATGATCCCGTATATGAATTATACATAATTTAGATCCTTGATAGCAATGGCTAAAGAAGATACCCAATGCTCTCTAAGATATGAACCACCTTAAGAAAAGGCACCTGAGTGGATCAGCTTGTTATAGGTTAGCCTGAATTTAGGCTTCCTCTAAAGAAAATTGGAAAACTTGCAATGCCCTCTTTGATTTACCACCTGTATATGGCCATAGGCAGGAGCAACGTTTACTCACAGCGGATAGAAAGAATGTGTTAATTTGTTCCAGGTTGTATTCACTGCAATAATTCAATATATATGTATAATAATTTAATTCTAGCAAAACCACCATAAGCAAGGTAATACTTTTCCTTTTTTGCAAAAGAAAATATACAAGCTTCACAAAGCTAGTAATTTGCTGATGACCACATAATTAAAGATCTGAACCTAGCTCTAGGTTTTTTGATTCAAAAATCTCATGCAATTTGCCTGTTAGTGTATTGCCTTTTTTTTTGTTTTTTTTTTTTGGTCTTACAGAATGTTGTAAATAATTAAGGTATACAACTTGGTGAGTTTGAAAACAAGTATTCATCTGTGAAATGATCACTATAATCTGCGTTGTACCCCTATTCATTCTGCCCAAAAGCTTCGTTTTGCTCTGTTATTTTAATAGTAGTAATAAGAATACATAAGATCCATTCACATAGCAAAAATTTTAGTATCTGATACAGTATTGTTACCAATAGACACTGTACTGTACAATAGATTTCTAGAACTTACTTGTTTTGTAAAACCAAAACTGTATGCTGTCTAGTTTGCCCCTCCCCCCCCCCGCTTGGCAGTCACCATTCCACTCCTGCTTCTATGAATATTACTGTTTTAGATCGCTCATATAAATTCTATCATGTCATATTTGCTCTTCTGTGTCTGGCTTATTTCATTCCGCAGGTCCTCCAGGTTCAACCATGCTGTAGCAAATAAAAGGCCTTTTTGAAGCATAGATAATATTCCATTTTATGGGCATACCGCCTTTTCTTTATCCATCCTTTCATTGATGAATATATATATATATATATATATATATATATACACACACATATTTTCATATTTTTAACGTTTATTTATTTTTGAGACAGAGAGCATGAACGGGGGAGGGGCAGAGAGAGAGGGAGACACAGAATCCGAAGCAGGTTCCAGGCTCTGAGCTGTCAGCCCAGAGCCCGACGCCGGGCTCAAACTCACGGACCGCAAGATCGTGACCTGAGTTGAAGTCGACGCTTAACTGACTGCGCCACCCAGGCGTCCTGGTGAATATATTTTTAAGTTTACTTATTTGTTTGGAGATAGATGCGTGTGTGAGCAGAGGGAGAGAGAGAGAGAGGTAGAGAGAATCCCAAGATCCTCTGTGCCGTCAGTGCAGAGCCTGATGCAGGGCTTAATCTCATGAATGGTGAGATCATGACCTGAGCCAAAACCAAGAGTATGATGCTGAACCTAATGAGCCACCCACGTGCTCCCATTGACGAATATTGCGGTTGCTTCCATGTCTTGGCTATTGTGAAGAACGCTATAATAAATATTAAGTGCAGACATATCTTCAAAATGTTAACTTAAATTCCTTTGAATATATATGCAAAATTGGGAGTAATAGATCATATGGCAGGGCTATTTTTAGTTTTGTGAGGAGCCTCTATACTGTTTTCCATAGTGGCTCTACCAACATTCCCACCAACAGTGTATGAGAGTTCCATTTCTCCACATCCTCTTTATAACATTTTTAAAGGCTCTTTTATCTTCTTAATAAAAACCACTCTAATAGGTGTGAAGTGATCTCTCATTGTGGTTTTGATTTGCATTTCCCTGATGATTACTAATGTTTTTTTTTTCATGTATCTGTTGTACATTTGTGTCTCTTCTTTAGAGAAATGTATATTTAGTTCTTTCATCCTTGTTTAAATCAGATCAGTGTGTTTTTAATATTCAGTTGTATGAGTTTCTTATATGTTTTGGATATTAACCCTTTATCAGACATATGGTTTGCAAATATTTTATCCTATTATGTAAGTTGTCATTTCATCTTGTTGATTGTTTCTGGAAGCTTTCTAGTTTGAGGCAGTCCCATTTATTTTTCTTTTTGCTGCATTTGCTTTTGATGCCATATCCAAAAATTTATTGTCAAGAAAAATGTCAAGAAGTTTTTGCTCTGTTTTCTTCTAGAGTTTTATGATTCTAGTCTTACATTTGAGTGTTTAATACACTATGACTTGATTTTTATATGTTCAATTTCATTCTTTTGCATGAGAGTATCTAGTGTTCCCAACATAATTTATTAAAGACAGTATGCTTTCCCATTGCATTTTCTTGACTCCTCATAAATTACTCATAGTTAATCCTCGTAAATTACTTCTCGTAAATTAGTTATAAATTAATCAACCATAGTTGCAGAGTTAATTTCTGCTTTCTAGTCTATTCTACTCGTCTATATGTCTGTTTTCATGCCAATACTAGTGTTTTGATGACTATAGCTTTGTAAAATATTTTAAAATAAGAAACTGTGATGCCTTCAGCTTTGTTCTTTGTGCTAAAACTGCTTTGCTCTTTGGGATATTTTATGGCTGCATATACATTTTAGGGGACTTTTTTTCTACTTATATTAAAAAAGTCACTGGGAATTTGATAGGGATTGCATTGAATCTGTATATCACTTTGGTTAATATGGATATTTTAACAATATTAATTCTTCCATGAGCACAAGACATCTTTCTATTTATTTGTATCTGCTTTAATCCCCTTCATCAGTGTTTTATAGTTTTCAGCATAAAAGTTTATTTGCTTACTTTATTCACAAGCATTTTGATGCTAATATAAAGTGAATATTTTCTCAAGCTCTTTTTCAGAGATATTGTTATTGGAATATGTATAGAATACGTTTAGAATGTATGGAATTGTATGTATGGAATACGTATAGAAATTCAACTGATTATTGCATGTCAATTTTCTATCCTGCAATTTTGCTGAACTCATTTATTCATTCTAATAGTTTTTTGTGAAAAATTTAAGGAATGTAGACAAAATCGAGTTATCCACAAACACAGATAATTTTACTCCTTTTCCAATTTGGATGCCTTTTAATTCCTGTCTTTACCTAATTGCTCTAGCTAGAAGTTCCAGTACAGTGTTTAAATAATATTTGAAAGCATGAGCATCCTTGCCTTTTTTCAGATCTTGGAGGAAAAGTTTTCAGTTTTTCATCATTGAGTAGGATGTTACCTATGGGTTTTCATATATGCCCTTTATTGTGTTAAGGTAAGTTCCTTCCATATCTAATTTTTTGAAATTTTTTATGATGAAAGGATGTTGGATTTTGTCAAATGCTTTTTCTACATGTATTGAAATAATATTGTTATTTTATTTTTCATTTTCTTAATGTCATGTATCACATTAATTAATTTGCATGTGTTGGACAATTCTTGCATCCCAGGGATAAATCCCACTTGGTCATAATGCATGATCCTTTTAATGTGCTATTGAATTTGGTTTGCTAATATTAAGTTGAGGATTTTTGCCTCCGTGTTTATAGGTATAAATGCCTATAGTTTTTTTCTTTGTGGTGTCCTTATCTGGCTTTGATATCAGGGTGATGCTGACCTCATAGAAAGAGTTTGGACATGTTTCCTCTTCTGTTATTTTTAAAAGAGTTTGAAAAGCGTTAATATTAATTCTTTAAATGTTTGGTAGAATTCACCTGTAAAGTCATCTGGTCCTAGCTTTCCTTTGTTGGAAAGTTCTTGATTGCTGATTCTATCTTTGATCATACTCTCCTTATCAAGAAAAGAAAAATAGGGTGAAGTACTGGGAAGAATGTATCTATCTCCCATTTTGTCAATGCCACCTAAGGACAAGACAGTACAATTGTTAAATTTTATGAAGAAAAATGCAGTCAATTTTTCTAATTTAAGAGAAAATAAACTAAATAAAAATTTTAAAGCAATCTTTGCAATTCATTCATTCAGCAAGTATGTATTTAATACTGCTAAATGCCATGCTCTGTTCTAGGTACCAGGGATGGCTCTGTAAGCAAAACAGACCAAGTCCTTCCTTGTCATCATGGAGGTACCCTCAATTTTATGTATGTGTGAATATGTTTGTGTATTGCCCACAAATGTAAAAGAAGTGATTTACAAATAGATATTTGTAGGAAAAGAGTGAAAGGTAAGGGATATAAAACGTTTAGGTGAACCATAATAAACCAGAAATTTAGCAACATATAGTGACCATTTGTATGTTAGATGCTAAGCCCTAGTCACAGAACACACTCTAATGAGAAAAAATATGTTATTTATTTTAGGCCAATCATAGTTTTCCTTAGGTTAGGAAACCTTAAGTCTCATTTTTGCTTTGTGTAAAAGTAATATGCATGCCTTTAGCCTTACCAGTTTGGGGTAACCCATTTGAATCACACTAGTTTGGTAGCCCAGTCTAACATAATGTTTATACTGAACCTACATCTCCTGGTGTATCCTTGATCATTTGGGGGATTTCAGAGAGGGTTTCTAAAATGCACACATGTACTTATATTTCTGAGTTAATACAATCCTCTTCTCTAGGTCTGCAAGCCTCCTGAGCAGAAAGTCATGTTGTTTCAAGATGTAACTTCTTTCCCCGCAGGTCCTCAACACTGATCTCACCTGAGAAGCAGGGACAGATGCCATAGCCATTCCCTCATTATCATTTTTCCCTTTCTCCTTTCAAGTACCTGTGTATCTATGTTCTTGTTCCTTCAGAATTGGTCTCCTTAGCTACTTTCTCACCATTCTGATTCTCCCTATTTTTTTTCTCTCCCTATTCTTTCTTAAAAAATAAAATATTGGAGCACTCAGCAGGTTGAGATTCTGACTCTATTTCGGTTTAGGTCATGATCTCATGGCTGTGTGATCTAGCCCCACGAAGTGCTTCATGCTGGGCGTGGAGCCTGCTTGGGATTCTCTCTCTCTTTCTCTCTCTGTCCCTCCCCCATTCACATGCTTTGTGTCTCTCTCCCTAAAAAAAATAATGTTAGAAACATAAAATATCAAAAACCTTATGCATATCACCCTCATGCCAATAGATACTTGGAAGCAGAATGGATCACCAGACTACACACACAGTCTCCTAAGTGGAATCTAATTTTCCAGAAGATTGGAACAGTCACTGAATTTTTCTAGGCATCATGTTTCTCATTTTTAAAACAGTAGGTTTAAATTTCTATGGCTTTTCTCCATACTCTTCAACATAATCTTAAAAATCATAAAACGCCCTGGTTTTCCTTAGAAAAAGAAAATTAAATGAGTGTTTTATAAGTCCATCTTTGATTTTCATTTTTAAAAATATTTTTAAGATGTTACAACTTATTTCTACTTATAAATCTCCTTACAATTTCTCCCAGAGAGTTTATATTGCACAGATATTAATCTGTAGGCAGAAGGACTGGGATAATAGCATTTTATTATAAAGTGCCCTTGTAAAATAATATAAATAAAGAAGATATTCTGGAAAATAGAGAGAAGTATACGTCTGTCAAGTCTATACATTTACAGAAAGCAAATATCTCTTCACACAGCTTCCCCCCCCACACACACACACAAAGAAGCTTGCTGTCCTTATCTTTAGAAGTAAAATAACTGGCATATTTGCTAAAAAATCAATTTGTCACTGGAGTAAATGCTGGAAATGAAACAATATTTATGTAAGTAAACTATAAAGTATACAACTAAGAAGAACATCAAAGAACTACCAATCAGCATGAAACTTAAATTACACATGATACAAGTGTAAATACTGGTCTATAAAAATAATTATAGAAGTTTTTTATTTATTTTGTGTCTTGGTTTTCGTTTTTGTTTGTTTTTGGGGTTTTTTGTTTGTGTGTTTGTTTTTGAGAGAGAGAAAGAGAATGTGTGGGGGAGGAACAGAAGGAGAGAGAGAGAGAATCCCAACCAGGCTCCACGCTCAGCCCAGATCCCAACATGTGGCATGATCCCACCACCCTGGGATCATGACCTGAGCCAAAGTCAAGAGTCGGATGCTTCACCTACTGAGCCACCCAGGAGCCACAATGATAGAAGTTTTGAATAACTTTTCTTATTGACTTTACTTATGAACAACTTCTATAGCCTGATAAGAATGGAGTTTTGCAGCCATATGCTTCCTTATATGACCTGCCCTCATAGACCATAGTAACTGCACAAAAATACTCGACAAAAAAACTGGTAAATATTCCTTGGTATAAGCAGGGTTTCACAGAGAGAGATTAACCATTCAGTTTGTCCTTAAATATTTATTTCTAAGAAGCTATGATCACTTCTGTGGTCCCATGAAATGCCACTCACTCATGGACTCTTAGAAGTACCAAACATAAATCTAGTACTCTCCCCTATAGAACAGACTTAAAAAGTATCCTTATTTTTTATTAAAAAATAAGGATACTTTTTAAGTCAGTTCTTAAAATTCTTACATCTATACTTCCTTGAAACTTTAAAGCAATAAGAAAGGGGAAGGTTATAAATTGAACAAGAATTTATTATTTTTAGGCCAGTATTAATTTATGGCTTCTAGACATTATTCAAACAAAAATAAGATCCCATATGTTTTTTCAAATTAAAGAAAAATATTAGTTTCTGTTTCATCCATATAATCTTACTAGTAAAACTATAGTGGGATGATAAGCTGTTAATAACCATAATTTTGAGTTTTTCTCTGCATACTACATTGATTTGTTGCTTTTCCAATAAAAGAGAATAAAATATACTTAATATATACTGTAAACATACATTCAAGTTAAATTTATCAAAATTCCAATTAACTTATTATCTTGAAAGTGAATAAACATTATAGATAGCAAAATGTCTTGTCTTTGTAAATATTCACACATCCAAAGAAATTGGATACTATTGAATGGGATATAATAGGTTATATTACTGCCTGTAGCTTTGGACAGTCACATCTTTCTTTCTTTCTTTCTTTCTTTCTTTCTTTCTTTCTTTCCTTCTTTTTCCTTCCTTCCTTCCTTCCTTCCTTCCTTCCTTCCTTCCTTTTTTCTCTTTCTTTCTTTCTTTCTTTCTTTCTTCTTTTGTCTTTTACCATTACTGTTCATTGACAAAAGGAAATCAGTTTATCTATAGTACCATTGGAAGAGTTGTGAAGTAATAAAGATCATGTAATAAGAAAAGAAATAATAGAGTCGATGCTATTTGAGAGGTTAGTGCACATGAAACACCTTTAGGGTCTCTTTTAACAGCTCTATGATACTGTGGCATATCATTCTGAATTGTTATTCAGTGGGTGGGTATCTGACTGACACAGTAGTCTTTAAAGTAGGGTTCTGTCAGATGGAGAAGCTCCTGTAGAAAGAAATATTCCACAGCATTTCTTCATACCTTGTACTACCACCATACGGGGTCATATTCACTCTGTGACTGGAGACCTGCCTCAAAATCCACTATCAGAAAGAATGAGCAGGTAATTGTAGCAGAAATTTTCAAAGTGAAATATTTTCCTATGAATATATTTGTTATATGTTTTATAAAGAAAAATAACTCCCAGGTGCACCTGGTTGAGTGTCTGACTCTTGAGTTCATCTTAGGTCAAGATCTCATGATAGTCAGATCTAGCCCCACATCGGGCGCTTTGTTGAGCATGGAGCCTGCGTAAGATTCCTTCTCTCCCTCCCTCTGTCCCTCTCTCCCTCTCATGCATGCTCTCTCTTTCTATCTCAAATATAAAAAAAAGAAGAAAAGAAAAATAAAAATAGCTCCCAAATCTGATGTGATTTCTGCATTTTTTTCTCATCATTAATTTTTGGTATGCCACTTATAAAAATATGGAAAAGTGTTTGAATGTTGAAGATATAGAGAAAGCAATGATTAGCATTTTTGTTCTAAATATTAAGTACTACATATGGAAAAATAGTACAAAGTATATAGTACAGTATATAGTATAGTACAAAGTATACAGTACAAAGTATAGAGAAATTACTAATAAATGTTATTTTAATTATTGGATTAATTAAATAAAAAGTGCATTCATTCAAATTTCAAAATTAGAGAATCTTTGCCTGTTATGTGAGCAGATGACTGATTTTTTTAAAAACATTTGAGTTGATAAATGTGATTTTTCTCCTTAGATATATTAACACACTACATTAAGCATTTCCTAATTTTGTGTTACCTTTGCATTTCTGAAATAATGCCTATAGTTTCAAACTGTATTACTATTTTTATCAGCTTCTAGAGACTGATATTTCATTTAATATTTTTTCTTTGATATCCATAAGTAAGCTATAGTTTTATTTTTTTGTGAAAACACCCTGTTTTGCACTGACTTTATACTCACATAATAGAAAGAATTAGAAATTTTCCTTCTTTTTTGATACTCTTGGAGAGTTTTAAACTCGCTGGAATTATCTCTTCCTTAAAAGTTGGTAAAATTTCTCTGAAACGCTCCGTGTATCCTGCTTTGGTTGAAATAAAGGAATTGTCTGAAACTTTCTTTTAAGTCCTTCAGTTTGGATATTCTATTTCTAGTCTCAGTTTTTATAAATTATATAATTCCTAAGTAATTAAACTTTTTAATGACGTTTTTAAATTTACTTACAGAGAGATGATTAAAAAGGTCTCTTTATTATTTTCTTAATTTAGTAGCCTATCTCTTAGCTTTCACTATCCTGGATTAATTTTCCTATTTTTTCCCCCTTTAAAAATGTAGCTTCACGTCCTCTAGTTCAGAAAGTTGCATTGAATCATATTATTTAATTTTTGTTTTAGATGACTACTATGATTTTCTCCTTTGAGGTGATGAATATGCCTGTATTAACTGACATATATTTGCTGTGATGTGCTGTTTCTCAGGAAGATCAGTGCTTGATAGATCTCAGCAGTCGGTCCTCTCTGGGCATTTGTTCAGCTGATGTATTTGTTCAGTCCTTTACCCAAGATTTGTGCACCCCTCCAGTGCAGCCTACCTCCAATTACTTGTGGATGCAGGTAAAGATTTGCTTCCCCCCCATCCCCCCCAAAAATTTTTTGATTAACTTGGAATGACTCTCCCAATTTCAGATTGTCCCACTGGTTCCCCTGAAGCTTTCTTATGATTGATTGCACCATAGGACAAATTTTCCCTGAGTTGATCCTGTTTCTTTTCCTTCTGTCCACAAGTAGATATCTTGACAGCACTCTCCAATAAATTTCCTGCATTCTAATCCCTATGTAAGTTTCAGTTTAGGAGTGGCCAAAACAAGCAGACACTAAATTATAGTGATGAATCACTGTATTAGTCATCAATTTCTACATAACAAATTACTCCAAAACTTAACATTTTATATCAAAAAACATTTATCATTTCACACAAATGCTGGGTGATAGGAATCCAGAAGCATCTTAGCTATGTAGTTCTGAATTAGGGTATCTCATAAGGTGGCAGTTCAGCCATCAGGCTGGACTTCATTCATCTCAAGGTTGAACTGAGGCTAAAGGATCTGCTTCCAAGCTTTGTCGCATTTTTGGTAGGCTCAGTTCTTCACTGGATATTGGGTGGAGAGCTCAGTTCCTCACCATATGGGTCTCTCCACACAAGGGACTCAAGAACTGGCACCTAGCTTCCCCCTGAGCAAACAATCCAAGAGAGTGAGATCTCAAGACCAAAGCCACACTCCTTTAAGAACATAATCTCCAAAGTGGCATACTCAAAATTTCTGCCATATACTCTCTAAGAGCAATCCTGGTACAATATAGAAGGAACTACACAAAGGTGTGAATAGTAGGAGGTAGTGGTCATTTGGGGCCATCTTATAGTCTGGTTATAACAGTCACACACCGCAGGGCTGGTGCATTAGTTACATGCTGCTGTGCAACAAATTACTCCAAAACTTAGTGACTTAAATAACATTTATTATCTCACTGTTTCTGGTCAAGACTTTGGGCACAGCTTACCTAGATCCTCAGCATCTGAGTCTGTTAAAAGGTCACAGTTATCTCAAAGCTCAACTGGAAAGGATTTGTTTTCTAGATCGCTCACATGGTTATTGGCAGGATTTAGTTCCACATGGCTTGCTAAACTAATGTCTTAGTTCCTCATAAATTGTTGGCTGGAATCCTTCCTCATTTCTGTGCCATGAGGGCTTCTGCATAGAATGTCTTATGATAAGCAACTGGCATCAGGGCAAGCAAAAGAGAAGACAAGAGAAAATACCAGCAAAAGTCACAGTCTTCTGTAACCCATTCATGGAAGTGACATCCCATCATCTTGCCACATTCTGTTAGAAGCAATCAGTAGGTTTATTCCACCCTCAAGGGGAGGGGATTATGTAAGTATAAATACCAGAGATGGGGATCTTTGGGAGCCACACTACAGCTGGCAATGTGTTACTCTATCAGGGTTTGTAGGTAAAGAAAAGGTAGCTGGAGGCACAAAGTGGCTGTAAAATTATAAGAGCTCACTGTTGGTAAACTAGAAGGTATACTTTTAGAAGGAAATATACTAGACCTGTATAAATCAGTCATTTTAAAAATATGGAAGATACAATAATAAGGATGATGGAAATGAATGATTGTTGCTGGAGATAACTGATACTTGGGAGAGAGTAATGTAGGGTGGAAAATGATTAACCCTCAGTTAAAGACTATATATGAGAGCTGGTGGGCCTGCCTGGCAGCATATAAATCATCATCTCATGAACTAGAGGGTCAAGAAAATTGCGGATCAGTTCTGTGACTTTAATCATAGCAGTAACAAGGCTCCAAAGATAGTTAAATACCTAACCTACACAGGTTTGTTAAAGGACCTTGATTGGAAATAACTGAGCCCTTAAAAATGGGAGAGGGTTATCTGGGTCGAATAGCATTTGAGGATGGGTCTTTAAGCAAGTAATGTTGGAAGCCTGGATATAACTGCAGGGATTTCTGAGGAGTGTGTCCCATGGAGTAGCAATCCAATTGCCTGCCGTTCCAGCAGTAGGCCTTTAATACTATCAGCATCAAGTTGTCTTTTCCAATGCAGTGTCTCTGGGTGGTATGGCATCTTCAGTAAGTCCTAGTCAGCAAGCACCACATTTAATAGTAAAAGCTTAGGAGTGATTGGCATGTCACCAGCTGAGAACAAGATAATATTCTCAAGAAGGAAAATGGAGCAGAAATGCAAGGAGGAAAATGGAGTTGTATTGAAGACAAACTATGTCAATCTTCTTCCCAATTTCGCTAGTCATTACTGACAACTGAGGGCTGAACAATGTCTAACAGGAAGTTCTGAAACTGGCTAAAATGTCACCATTGCCAAATAATTGTATTTTTCTGGGTCTCAGTGACCTTGTCTGTGAATCAGGATGTAATTTTCACCATGGACAATCTACAGAGGTTCAGAAGACCATTTGTTTAATATAAAAGTTAGAGTCTTAGTATAGGAACAAAGAAAGCTATTGCTCAAATGTTCACTCACAGAGAATGGGGGCATGTGTCAGAGAAAGAGCTGAGTATCTGAGACAAGTTTGGAACATGTTAAAGTAAGGTGAGCAAGGGTTACAGAAGAATGAACATGAGAATACTCTGAAGGCCACCAGTGTTAACCTTTGCCACCTGCTCACTTGAGGATGCATTCACATTTAAGAAACTTATTTGTACTGCCTTCATGTTTTGTTGTAATAGAGGAAAACTTGCATATAAATGTAAGCTCCAAATAATCACTAGCTGCCAACCCCTAGAAGCAGGCCCCGGAGCAATTCTCTAACCCTATCCATTGAGCTGGGCAATGAGGCCCCATGACACTCATCTGTTTACTCTTATCAGGTCAGAAAGTCTTAACCTCACCAGAGAGCCTTGCCCCTAGGCCTCTCCTCAAGTTTCCTGGTCCAGGCATCTGCAAAGTTACACCTCAGGTCACCCGGCTCCTTCTTTTCCCTATCTCCCTGGATGGCACAGTTATTCCCTGTTTCCCACTCTTGACTATATACCGTTAACCTTTTCCTTCAAAGTAAATCTAGTTCTAAAGAAGGCATTTCTCCTTTTGTTTTTGTTTTTATAGAGTGGTGGTAAAAAAAATTTAAACAAAAGGAAATGACACTTAATTCCTGTGGTAAAAGGATCTGAATCACCTAGAACTATAGTAACTATTCTAATCAGAGCCATTAATTGTGATAGATTGTAAATTAATTCATCTGGCCTTTCACTTCTAAAGAGCTCAAAATATTTTACAAACATTGATTCATTTTCTCTTTAGTGAAAAAAGACCCCTAGGAATAAATCATTGGGGAGGTAAAGAAACAAATACTTCTGAAAGACCATTCATAATTTGTGCCATTCCCTTTTTATTTCCAGACAGTACAAGATGGAAGGCATCCTCTTAATGTCAGTGTTCTTCGAGGGGTGATGAGCCAATTTCTCACTGAATCCCTCTTTGAAGGCTTCCCTTTTGGTAATTGTATTAGCTTGCTAGAGAGGTCATAACAAAATACTTCAAATTGGGTGTCTTAACAAAAATGTATTGTCTCACAGTTCTGGAGCCTGGAAACCCAAAATCAAGGTGTGAGCAGAAATGGTGTCCTCTGATGCCTGTGAGAGAAGGATCTATTCCTGTAGAAAAATAGATACATAGATGTCCCTGTAAAACATGTTGATGTGTCTTCACAACTTCTATGTGTTTCAGTCTGTATCCAAATCCCTCCTTGGTATAAGAATACCAGTCATTTTGGATTAGGCACTCACCCTACTCCAGTATGACCTCATCCTAACTTGTTATATCTGCAATGATATTTCCAAATAAAGCCACATTCTGAGGTACTAGTTGTTAGGATTTCAACATATGGATTTGGGGGAAACACAACACTTCCCTTAACAGTTATGTTGAGGTTTTACTCTTAAAAATACTCATCAATGGAAAGGAAAAAATGGTAGATTAAAACATGAGCTCTAGAGAGATAAATTTCCAATTCTACTAGTTTTAGTGTCTAGCATCACAAACTTAGAAAGTACCTAGAAACAAGAGCAGTTTTATACATCCAATCGTAAGTTCCTTTATGTGAATTCTATGTTGTAAAACAGATCAGGCATAGGGCAGCTTACCAAATTACAGGACTCACCAAGTCATTCCTAAAGTTCTTTTCTTTTTTTAAGTTTATTCATTTTTATCTTGACAGCAAGAGGGAGAGCAGGGGAAGCACAAGGACAGGGAGAGAGAGAGAATCCCAAGCAGGCTCCACACCATCAGCACAGAGCCCAACATGGGGCTCGAACCCATGAACCACGAGATCATGATCAGAGCCAAAACCCACTGAGACACCCAGGTGCCCCATTCTAAAGTTCTTTTTTAATTCAAGTGCTTATATCAGGTGATTTAATTTTTTAAGGTATCTTTCTACCCAATAGACAAAACAGTATCAATTTACTGTGGTAAGGCCAGTCTATGATTGTAATAGAAAAAGATATTCAACAAAGCAAATGAAACTTCTGGCTTTAATAGCTAAAAATCTAATGAATACCCAGTTCCTTCTTATGTAACACGTGAAAAATTATAAATTACTTTTATCAGCAATTATGCTTTATGTTCATCAACTATTTGTTTGGATCAACTGACAAAGAGCCAATAGTTTGTTCCTCCTTTATCACTGGCTTAATTAAACCAGTAAGTTATATGGATGCCACGAAATCATGCAAACCCAATGCATATACATTTTTAAAGGTAAAGCCTGTTTAAAATTTAATAAACAAAGCCATCTTCTTGCATTTACAGCTGCTTCATGTAAATTATATAAAGAACAAAGCCAGGAATTGACCGGTAAGCATGTCACTGATGAGTATATAACACATGAATTAAAGTCTTGATTTTCAATGTAGGTGACAATCTGAGGATGCTGTTAACACTTTGTGCTAATGTTATTTTATGATAGGAAAGTATTAGGGAATTTAGTACAGGCTAGTGTCAAATTTAATTAACAATAAGGTCCATTTTTAGCCACCGATTCTATTTGTCAAAATTTATCTTGATATTTAAATGCATAGGGCAAAACTATTATTTACTTTCCTCACTTCTAAATTACACAAATTTATTCGATTTTAAATATTTCATTCAGCATATTTGCTAGAATGTGCTTTCTTACGTAATGGCCAAATGAGGTCAAATCTCTACACTTTTATTTGGGCTCAAGTAAACTGTTGTTTAAAGTACATGCCCCCTAAACTGCATTTCATAAACACCGGATTATTAATGAGGATATATTCTGAGTCTTATTCTTTTTGCTTAATCCCATAATTATAGAAGGATTCTACAACATTAAGAACAATAGCCCTCGCATGTAAAGTTGCTATTTTATCCTTAGAACAACGTATCCGTTTCGGCTCTTGGATTATAAGCAACAATTTAAATATTAGGTGTCTTTAAATAAACAAATAATAAGATAATCAGTTTATGTAAACAAAAGTCCAGAAATAGGTGTGACTTCAGACAAGTCTTAATCTAAAAATTCATAGGCATCAGGGCATTAAGTACACTGTCTGTGGTTCTCTCACTTCTGTACTTTTTCATGTGTTGGTCTCATCCACACACTGGTCCTACTCAGCTTAACAAACACTAGTGTGGCCTCAGATCTTATGTCTAGGCAACTTATCTTCACTCCCATTATCTGGGTGCCTAGTGAACATGTCTTTTCACGGTATCCATGGAAAAGGAAAGAAATGTTTTTCCCAGATGTCATGACACTGTCTCCTCATGTCTTATTGCCCAAACACAATCATCTACCCTCCTATTACTGGCACAGACTAATTGTTTTAAAGTAGTCTGATTTGGGGCGCCTTAGTGGCTCAGTTGGTTAAGCGACAGACTTCGGCTCAGGTCATGATCTTGCAGTTCATGGGTTTGAGCCCCGCGTTGGGCTCTTTGCTAACAGCTTGCAGCCTGGAGCCTGCTTCGGATTCTGTATCTCCCCTCTCTCTGCCCCTCCCTTGCTCACACTCTGTCTCTCTCTGTCTCTGTCTCTTTCCCTCTCAAAAATAAACATTTAAAAAAATAAAAAAAAAATAAATTAAATAGTCTGATTTAGCCATACAACTAAAACTAGAATCCATTTATCTGCACAACTTTTCTGAGCCCAGAAGAGAGGCTCTCAAAAGAAATCTGACAGTATCATAATGAATACATGCATACTGAGTATGAAAACAATAACCATCTACTCAGAGCAGGTATTATCATCCTCATTTAATAAATGAAGAAACTGAGATGTAGAGAGATTCAGGATATGCTTGTAACTAGACACTAACTAGTAAGTGATGATATATAATAAGATTGTTTGCCCTAGGAGAGATCTACAACTGCAAAACCATATTCTTACAGAGGGGCTTATAAATATTAAATCTTACCTTGTCAGCTGATATAATCTTGGATCAACCTCTGTGTATCTTCCTATTAAAAAAATCCACTTGTAAGAAAAACCATTTACCTGTATACATTACAGCTACTGCACAATTAATTTTTGACTCTTACATAGTGCTGATAGAGGCCCATTTAAGTATTTATGCCCAGACTACACAAAAGCACTACAATGGCCATCATCAAACACCAAAAACCATGTACCAATTTCTGGATATATTCAACATACACAGTGTGTGCCATGTGTTATTGAGAACTTCAATATGATATAATGATTCCACATGGATTATACTCCTTAAAATGCTCTCTACAGATGATGCATGTGTGAAACTAACACAGTTATGCTAAAAGAGTATATACTCTGCACATTTCATGCAATGGCATCTTCTGCTCCTTTTGTTAATAGTTCTGCCATTACGGGTTCTAAGTCATCCAGTTCGAAGTGATCCTTCTAAAAGTTCCACCATTAAGTGCCACATTCCTCTCTTCACAACTTAAAAAACTAAAATACCACGTTGCCTCTGGGAACTCTGAAATTTCTCGCACACTGGGAAGGAAGTCTGTTAGAAATGCAGATGAGAGATTTACCTCATGTAACACTTTCAAACTGGTAAAGCAAAGAGAAGTGGAAACCACATTTTTTTAAGGTATCAATTAATCACAACCCTTCTCCCTTGGTATTCTGAAGCAACTGAGAAATTGACACAAGGACCACATGGAAAGAAAAAAAAAATTTTTGAGAAGGAGAGAGAGAGAGAGAGAGAGAGAGACTGAGCACAAGTTGGGGAGAGGCAGAGGGAGTGGAGAGAGAGAATCCCAAGCAAGCTCTGTGCCCAGCGTGGAGCCCAAGGCGGGGCTCGATCTCATGACCCCGAGATCATGACCTGAGCCAAAACCAAGAGTCAGATGCTAAACTAAGCCACCCAGGTGCTCCCCCTAGAAAAAAAAACAAAAATAAAAACAAAAAACATATTGATTAATAGTAATCACATTGCAGAATGCAACTTAAAACCAGGATTAAGACTAAACTTCTTGTGCCCAGGTCTTTAACCACTGAAAACCTGGAATTGCAGAATACGGTCAACTAGATTTGCCCCACCAGCTACAGACAGAAAAGCTTAGGGGTTCCTACCTTACAGAAGCAAGCTCGAACTCAGCTGCATAAAACATGGACGAAACTGCCAAGAGGAAACCTTCTGGTTCCTTTTATCACCATGTGTCAGGAAAGGAAAAGAGCTGGGAACAAACAGAAGTGACTTGTACCCAGATCTTGTAAACTAACAAGGGGGGAAAAGCTTTCCTTTCCTTCAACAAGTTTTTTTTTTTTTACCTGAAGAGTTAAAAATACCCTTCCCTCTTTAAAAACTAAAACATGTGCCATCCTAGACTGACAATTGTAGATATACTCTCGAGAGGAAGCCCTCCTAATGTAGGTCTTTCTAGAGATATGAGTGTGACACCTAACAGACCAGTTACACGGCCTACCTTGGCATAGGTCCACGTCTGGCCTCTGTCATTTAACAACTTCTTCACAGTGAGGAAGTAAACCATCTAATCCTCAGTTTTGTCACCTGTGAAATGTGTATAGTCCTAATACCTACCTCACAGAATTGCTGGAATATTTAAATGAAGTTATCTGTATAAGGCACATACTGACATTACCTATCACAGAGTAAGCTCTCCAGAAATGTTGATGTTCTTCATTAATGTAACTACCTCCATGGGTTCTATCAAAGACAAACAAGTCAGGAATTAGTAAGGAAAGAATTTCTTCAAAAGGATTATTGCAAGGTAGGGAAGGACTGTCGCAGCAGGGAGAACACTGTGACTACAATTTCTGCAACTATCTCTAATCAAATAGAACATTTTTTTTAAATATATGAAATTTATTGTCAAATTGGTTTCCATACAACACCCAGTGCTCATCCCAAAAGATGCCCTCTTCAATACGCATCACCCACCCTCCCCTCCCTCCCACCCCCCATCAGCCCTCAGTTTGTTCTCAGTTTTTAAGAGTCTCTTATGCTTTGGCTCTCTCCCACTCTAAGCTCTCTCTTTTTTTTTTTCCTTCCCCTCCCCCATGGGTTCCTATTAAGTTTCTCAGGGTACACATAGGGATGAAAACATATGGTATCTGTCTTTCTCTGTAGAACATTTTTAATTTAATAGGATAAAGAAAAAGAAAACATGTATAAGCAGAATCTTTGAAGGGGAAACTGAACAAACAAGGGGAAATGACCAGTGGGTCTGATAAGAAAAGGGTCTTGCTGTGTGGTTAGTTGACACCCAGGGAAAGCTGATTAGAAGGCATTTAGTTCAGATTGTTATAACAAATTATCATAGACAAGTAGGCTTGTACAAGAAACATTTATTTCTCATAGTTCCGGAGGCTGGGAAGTCCAAGATCAAGGTGTCAAAAGATTCAATGTTTGGTGAGATACCACTTCCTGGCTTATAGATGGCTGTCTTCATGTTGTATCTTTACATGGTGGAGAGCAGAAACTCAAAGAAAGCTCTCAAGTCTCTTTGATCCCCATTCATGAGGGTTCCATCCTCATGACTAATCCACCCCCGCAAAGGCCTCACCTCCCGATACCATTATCCAAGGGATTGGAATTTCAATATATGGAGTGGGGGGGTGGCAAGAACATTCAGTACATAGCCAGAACCTTCCATTTTTTTATGCTTGCTCAGGCTTGGGAATAAGCAGAGTTCAGGGCCTGTAGGAAAGAGAAGCCTGACTAAAATTTAGCCCAAAGTAGAGGGTAAGAAATCATCCACTGTAATACTTGGCCAGCTCTAAGTCACCCAGTTCCAAGTGATTGTATTCATTTTGGCTTTACAGCCTAAGCCCTTTCTGCTGTTCAGTTTGGGTACCTCATTTGTATTGCAGAAAATTTGTGGTTTCTCCTGGGACTGTAGTGCTGGGAACGCACTAGTTTCTTCCATGATTGTGGCAGCCATGTTAGAAACATTCTCCACTGGGTTTCCCACTGGATTGTAAAGAACACACTTATAAATGCCATATAAGTCATTTTCTATCTTGACCATCCCACTGAAACTAGATTCCTGCTCTTGCTGCAAAATGATAATGTTCAGTAAAGTGTTCTATGTCAATTCTTGCTTTGTGAGAAGTGAAGAAGTAAACTTGACTTGTCATACCCCAAGAAAGCATTGCAATAATCCAGCTTCTTCTCAATTTTCTCCCAGTAGTCCCCTAGTGTTACATCTTTACCCCCCTCACCTGGGATTCTCCTGCATATTCCATAGGATTAATGGAAGAAATAACTTAGTGGAATATACATATGCATCACACATACTTCCTCTTTTCTTTGTCTTAATGTTGGAATCCTTTACTTTAGCCAGACACAGCAGTGTTCTTGTGAGAAACTAAATATACACATAGACAGTGACCAGACCAAACATGGCAACAGAACTCTGACTCACAACTTCTGGAGGAACTAGTCCAGAAAGCCAAACCATACCTCTCCAACAATGGGCCCAAATGGTAAGGATTTGGTCAATGATTGTCATCTTCCCTAATTTTTACTCCTGCTTCCAACTACGAACCAACCAGAGAAAGCTAAATATATCCTCCAAACTAATCATATGGAATGTCCTAGCTTCTAGTTAGACTTCCTCCAACTTCTTTACTCTGTAAAGAAAACCGGCACCAGACCTATTCAAGACTATTTCAATAGAGGTAAAGACTACTGAGAGTAAAGAAAGATTGATCTGGACTCTGTTGAGATAAAAGGTGTGAGGATTCTTAAATGCTGGAATGAACTACAGGAAAAATATTAGAGCATGTTAATGGGAAAATATTAAGATGTGGTTAGTCCTTCTGTGTTTATTAATCCTTATCAAAGTTAAGTTCTATTTCCCACAGAAACTAGAAGATAGGGGCCCTGTCTTTCTTAACAATGACATTTGGAAGGTTGACATTCCTGGGTTGTAGATTTACATCTTAAAGGAGTAGAGAATTTATAATTACAAGTTTTCTTAAAAAAAAAAATTCAAAAAAAAGAGAAGTTAGGAGCCCACAGTCTGGAAGAAGCCTCTCCAAAATTCAGTCAAGCTGTGGGGAACCTTAAGGCCATCTTGGTCTTTCCCAAGGACCTCCAATCAGAGTATAGCTAAAGTCTTTCCTATTTTTTCATTATTAAGCTTTCTCAATTCTCTGCTTGTCTTCCAGTCTCCACAAAACACAAATGAGGGGGCCTAGCTCCCTTACTGTAATAAGCCCCAAATAAAGAGCTTCTATTTGTTTTCATTTGGGTTGTTTTCATTTCTTTCTACATTTGAAAATATGAAAATCTCCTGTAATGGAGATCTGGATCTTTAGACATTTTCATATATAGTAACTATTGGGATTTTTTAAAGTTAGATCTAAGGACAATGACATTTCTTCATATTTAAATTTAATAAAGACAGCATTCTACTCCATTTGTGAATACTAGGTCTATTTTTATCAGACAACTTTGATTGTTTATCTGTGCCTCCAACTTGGCTCACCAAAAAGAAAAAAAATAAGTAAATTATATAATATGTTATGAATTAATAAATGCAAAATTATAGGGAACAGGGTAAGAAAAATCCAGAGTGCTTCAAGAGTAGAGAGGGTAATTTTAAATAGGGTGGTCGGAGGGGTGCCTGAGTGGCTCAGTTGGTTAAACATCTGACTCTTGATTCTTGGTTCAGGTCACGGTCTCCCAGTTTGTGGAATGGAACCCCTCATCTGGGTCTATACTGACAGTGCAGAGCCTGATTGGGATTCTCTCTCTCTCTCTATCTCTCTCTGTGCCCCTCCCTTGCTCACTACACATGCTCTCTCTCTCTCCCTAAATAAATAAATAAATAAATAAATAAATAAATAAATAATAGAGTGGTCAGAGATTTCATTGAGAAAATAAATTCGAGCAAAATCAAAGAAATTAGTCAATGCAGCTATCTGGGCGAATATTATCCCAACCTTGTCATTTTGGTGTGTGTTTGAGGGGAATAGCAAGGAGGCCAACATTGTTGGAGCAGGGGTTTGGTGGGGTGAAGGGGTAAGGGATAAGGTGAAAGGCAACAGAATGAGCGGATGTCACATGACACAGCACCTTAAGGTCTATAAAGGCAAATGGCTCTTCCTCCAAAGGAAATGAAGGGCCATGGATGATTTTGAGCAAAATAATTTCATGTGATAAAGAAGGAACACTACAGAAGATAACACCTGGCCTCTTAGTCTCTCTCAAGTGTTGGTTCTGTCACAAATACAGAAACAGTCCCTCTAACCAGACACTACTGTTTTTTGGGTTTTTTTTTTTTTTACTATTTTTTAAAAAAATATCTGAGTACAGTAGGCAATGTTATATTAGTTTCAGGTGTACAACATAGTGATTCAGCTTCTCCATACATTACGCTATCCCCACCATAAGGGTTACTGCCATCTGTCACCATACAACACTGTTAACAATATCATTCATTGACTTATTTATTCCACAACTGAAAGCTTACACTTCCCATTCTCCCCACTCCCTCTCCTCTGGCAAACCAAGCAAACACAGTTTGTAATCTGTATTTATAGGTCTGATTCCACTGTGGTTTCTTTGCCAGTGAAATCAGGCTAGGCCACCGTGTGTGATCTCAAAAAAAAAACCTTTGCTCTTGGGAAAAATCTCTGTTAATTCGGAGACCCAGTTCCTTAAATGAGTGCATAATTGACTAATGAAAGGGCTTCACATTATGGCAGCTGAAAAAAATGGCCCAGTGCCTTCTCCGGTATGTTTCCCTAATCTTGCTGCATTTTGTACAATCTGTTCTTTAAAAATTTTTTCAACCGTTTTTTAAAAGCTCCGACAAGTTTCCATGCATCAGGAAAGAGCTGCCAAAAGACACTGTTCCCAAGAAAAACACTTTGTGTGGGAATGTTTCCAAAAGGTAATGTAGACACCCCTGGAAAAGACAGGCTCAAAATTCTTCAGGAGCCTGAAGTGCTAAGACCATTATCCCGCTTTACGTGCTACCGTTAATGTAACAAAGTCAATCAGTGCATTTTGGTCAATAACCTTCTCAACTATTAACAGGCGAAAATGTGAGCTTCCAAATGACACATCTTGATAAGGTGCTCATCATAATGAGGGGAGTAATTTGCATTTTAGCAGGAGGAAATACAATAGAGCTTTTGAAAATGCAGCTATCTGTTCATTCCCATATTGAATCTGATTGTAAAGGATGGCATTATTGCCTCTTTTTTGTAACTTTCATTTAATAAGTTTGACCTTGTCACCACTGGTTTCCACTAAAACCGAGAGGTAGGGAAGAAAAATTCCCTAAACCAAAAATTGTCTTCAATTTCGAGCTTTGTCACTCTTCTGCAGTATACATTGCAGGAGTATGTGTTTGTCTCTTTGGGTGGTGGGAACTCCTGTTTTACATCAGTGAAGTCTCAAAGGTGGTTAATAATTCCAAGAAAAGAGACTACTGTAAGGGCTTCAGGCCTATATGCAAAGACTGTGCTAGAATAAAGTCACAACGCATAGAACAGTCGTTGCTCCTTATAATGGGGAGCTTAATTTTACGCTATTATCTGTTTGATGGTTTAAGTGGAATAAAGTGACACAGCTCTGGAAATGTGCGTACGAGGCGGAACAAGAGAGCGTTTGTAAGAGGAATAATTTCAGACCCCCGTGAGGTTTCACATAAAACTCATTTGCACATAGAAAGGCCTTTCTTCTGGATGATGGATAAATGTAATTCCTAGCTACCAGTGTATTTCTTTTTATACTAATAAGACAGAAGAATGAAATCCAGGCTAAAATGGCTTTAAAAATTAAAGCAATTTCTAAAGGAATTGCATTTCTAAATGATTAGACAGTGACTTTATTGACAGTTCCCTCAGGTTGCTAATGCAGGGATTCTTATCAGTGATTCCTGTGATATTCAATACTCTTAAACAATATTGCCCAGTGAAGCAAAAAAAAAAAAAAAAAAAGAAAAGAAAAAAGAAAAAAAAGTGGAAAGGGTCTGTGAGTTTTAATCAATACATGAAAGCCTTCAATTAAATATTACATGAGAGAAAACATACGAGAACTTTAATCTTTCAAGCAAAATCTTCCTGGAAAGAAGAGAGGAGGGGAAAAAAACATAAAACAAGAAAGATCAAAGCTGATTAAAAATCTACGAGCGCCATCTGGTGTCTGAAATAAAAATAATCACAGTTTTAGTGGTCAAATCAACTCCCCTTCTGTGGGCCATCCTAGGGTTAGGGTTTATGGTATATTCAAACAGGAATTTATGAAATGCAATCCACTCTCTGTCTAATATCCAGATGTGACTACTTACCTTTGGGTTTAGAACTCAATGAATTTAGAGCAGTAAGTTTGTTTGAGTCAGTGAGTTTGCCATTAATCATATATTCAAATATTTCTGGCAAAAAAAAAATTGTGTTTTAACCCGGTAAGCCACATAATTGCTGCAGTGTTCCATTCTGATATACTTATGTAAAACTTTCCCTGGGTAGGAAAAGTATATCTCTGCTCTCAGAAGCAGTGGCCTCTTTAGAGACAGAGAAGCAGCGGATGGGTAGCATATTTTTAAAGAAGGAACTTTGAGGCTCATAATGCTAACATGCCAAGATAAATTTAGCAGCGCATTTTAAAAAAAGAAATGTAAGTGATGGTATTCGACTGTCTTGGAAATTTATGCATGAATCTATTAATAGAACTTGCAAAATACCCTACACTTCATCTTGTTCTGCAACTGGGTTTTGCTACATCTGTACATTAAGCATAATAACTCACCCTCTTCTCTTATATTTCTGGCATATTCTGAGCTGCACAGGCTTTTGAAAATTTCAAAGACCAACAGAGAATTTCACAAATAAGAACACTTGCTACTCAAGAACTGTCAGCCCTCTGACATCAAGGAGTCTTTAGGTATGCTCTCTGTGATTTGGTTGTACTAATGAGTCCTAAATAATACGAGGGCTTCTTTCTTTGAATAATTAATTCCGCAAAATTTTAGCGAGGCTTGCTTCCTACAGATAGCTAACTCACATATAGTACAAAAGTGATAAAAAAACATGAAAATATAAGTTACACATTTCTTGTCACACAGAATAAGAGATTTGAATCAAATATTCTATGTCTCTCTAGTTATTAAAAAACTAGGCTTCCATTAAAAGACAAAAGTATTTAAATGGTGAAAAACTGGGTCATTAGAATCATAGCGTTTAATATCTGCTAACAGATAACTGGGATTGTTGCTTCAAAAATGATTTCACAAGATTACAGCTAGACATTGACACCTAATTTTCAAGCAATGGTGAGAGGTTTTATGTACTTTCCACCCGCAACCCCAAGCAATTATCCCTTCTAGAAAAGAACCGGACCGAGAGACACCGGGGGAGCTGGCCACACATGCTTGCTTTGTGTCCCACAAGAGAACTGATGGATGGGGCAGAGAATAGAACCAACTACTGACACAGGATGTGTTAGCATTTGGCAACTTGCTCTGATCTTAGGGCAATGGTTGGCTTGGAACAGCAAAAAGCAGGAGGGGATCTAAATATGATGCAGACATCCAAAGAGTTTCCAGAGATGTGACACCATTCACATCATGTTATGAAGTTCAAAAGTTTCTCCTAGGGATCTTAACTTTTGACTTAGAGCAAAATTGATAGTTTGGTACGATATTTTTCTCCTGGAATTTAAGAATAATTTTGTTAGATACGTTGCGCTAAATGCCTACTATGTTCTGGGAATTGCTCAGGAATGAAAAATTTACATTGCCCTCATAAAACCAAAACTCACTTAATTCAAGATGAATTCCCTTATATTAATAAATATAAACGGGAAAATATCTTCTTGAAGTACATAAATTTGCAAGTACGTTTTTCTTTTTGCTTTGAAACATGCATTTACTAATTAATAAAATTTTGATGTGCAAATGTTTCCTTTTAATTTTTTCTCAAACATCAGGAATTCTCTGTTTCCCTAATATACAAAAAATAAGATTGCTTAGAGACATACTATGGCAACATCTATTTTGTAGTCTTAACGTGAACATTTTTTTTTTCAATTTCTCCATGATTTTCCCTTGAACATAAATTCATTTTTGCAAACTTAAAGGTGCATGGCTTTGGACTTTAAAAAAGGTGGGGGTTGTGCCTGGGTGGCTCAGTGGTTAAACGTTTGACTCTACTTCAGCTCAGGTCATGATCCCAGGATTGTGGGCTTGAGCCACGACGGGGCCTGCTTGGACTTCTCTCTCCCTCCTCTCTGCCCCTCTCTCAGCCGACTTTCTCTCTCTCTCTCTCTCTCTCAAATAAAAAAATAAAATAAAATAAAAAAAACTAGAATTACTTAACATTTAAGAGTACTATCTCCTAAATTATCATTTTGACTTTGTGGTGGTTTGCCATTGTCTTTTATTTTTTCCTTTTAATTCCAAAGTTGCTGATTTTAGATGCTTTTGTCGGTACTAATGATATCATATGAATTATGTATATCAGAATGAAATTATTATATGATATAGAGAACACCTTAAATTATAAAAATAATTTACAAAAATATCTTGGGAAATACTATTGTCTATCATCAGTAGTAAGATTCATAGGATACTAACAAATAACAGTAGATACTTTTATTTCCAGCTTAAGCTTTGTTATCATATAATAAGAATAACGGCCAACAATACACTAGCCATAAAAAAGATTTGCAGCACTTCAAATTTTATTCGTAAAGTGGTAATATTAATGTGTCCATATCCCACACAGTTGGAAGTTCACCTAATCCAAGTTAGATAAATGTGACCTACATAGCGCTCAACACTTTATAAACATTAACTCAGTTAAATTGACAATAGCTCCACGAAGCAGATGGCATTATGCCTACTGATGGATGAGGAAACTAAAACCCATAGTTTAAATGAGATCTGCAAGTTGAAACAGTAACTGACAGATCCGTGATTTACACCTACTTCTCTTCTGCACATTCTACTACTCATCACTGAGTTTTAAAACCTGGCCACAGGGGCGCCTGGGTGGCTCGTCGGTTAAGCGTCCGACTTCGGCTCAGGTCATGATCTCACAGTCTGTGGGTTCCAGCCCCGCATCGGGCTCTGTGCTGACAGCTCAGAGCCTGGAGCCTGCTTCCGATTCTGTGTCTCCCTCTCTCTCTGGCCCTCCCCTGCTCATGTTCTGTCTCTCTCTGTCGCAAAAATAAATAAAAACATTAAAAAAAAAAAAAAAAAAAAAAACCTGGCCACACTATCGGTTCATTTCATGTGTTATACCTGAACTACATACAATCAAAGAGACAGGAGAAACAGACATCAAAAGAAGTTCTTTAAGAGGTGCATAACCCTCGGGGTGCCTGGGTGGCTCAGTCAGTTGAACGACTGCCTTTGGCTCAGGTCACGATCTCACAGTTTGTGAGTTTTAGCCCCACGGTAGGGCCCGCTGCCCTAAGCGCAGACCCCACTTCGGATCCTCTGCCCCCTCCCCTCTCTCTCCTCTCCCCCTCTCCTGCTCATGCCTTATCTCTTTCAAAAATAAATAAAACATTAAAAAAAAGAAGGGTCGCCTGGGTGGCTCAGTAGGGTAAGCGATTAAGCGACTTGATTTCGGCTCAGGTCGTGATCTCACAGTTCTTGGGTTCAAGCTCTGCCCTGGCAGTGGGCAGCCTGCTTGGGATTCTCTCACTCTCCCTGTGTTTCTGCCCCTCCCCCAGTCACCTTCTCACAAAATAAATGAATTTGGGGGGGTGAAAGAAGCATATAACCCTCAAGATATAAATATACACACACAGGGTAATATGTACTTTAGCATGTCAGTGTGTGGTGTTGGCCATTAATATTATTATGTAAAGGAGTAAGAGTTAATTGGTTGAAGTATCTGACATCAGTCTAATGGAGGAGAAAAGGAACTAATATTAAGTTACAATACGTAGTAATAAGAACTTGGATAAAGTTTTGTGTAGGATCTTACAAAAGCACAAAAGAGGCAATTAATGTAGCCTTGGGTTGGGGGGTACATTTTTGAAAACATCCTCCCGGAAGAAATACTTGAGAACAATTTTGAAGGTGAAGAAAATAGAGATGTTAGGGGCAAAGCAGGCAAAGAAAATAGCACATGAAAAGTGTCAGCAGTGAGACAGCAAGGGGAAGTTGCTGGAAGCACAATGCAGTTCATAATGTCAGGATATAGAGAATGTGTGTTACAGTGGCATGGGGGGTGAAACATGATGGAAGCAGGGGCAAGTCAAGAAGGGCCTTTTATATTTAAAATGACTTGGAGGCAGAGGTGCCTGGGTGGCTCAGTCCATTGAGCGCCAGACCTGGTTTTGGCTCAGGTCATGATCTTGTGGTTTGTGAGATCGAGCCCTGCATTGGGCTCTGCACTGATAGTGTGGAACTTGCTTGGGATACTCTCCTTCTCCCTCTCTCTGTGCCCCTCCTCTGCTCTCTCTTTCTGTCTCTCTCTCTCTCTCTCTCTCTCTCTCTCTAAAAAAATAGATAAACATTTTTTAAAGATGATTTGGAGGCCTGGAATATTTTAAGCTTGGGACTGATGCATCAATTGGACACTATAAAAGCAGATTAGAGGCTGTTGGCATGAAAAGCAGAGAAAAAAATGAGGGTTTTTTTAAGTTAGCAAGTCAAGAAAATGATGAGCTTTGAATGACAACTAAAGAAAAAAATATCCAATATACATGACAACCATTGGGATAAAATGATCCATTAATGATAATTGTTGAGGGAGAGAACTACAGAATTACTTCTTTTATTTTGTTTGAAATTTTCCACAGTAAAAAGAATATCCAAATACCACCTAAAATAAAATAAACTGGTAATATAGTATTCACTGTATTATGACACAAGTTATTACACATATAAAAAGATGTGTTAGATGAGATACACTGAATGATTCCTAAAATCCAATATAACTATAAATTTCTATCTCACGAACTTTTTGTAGTTCTGTGAAAATCAGTCACAGACTCTCTTTAAGTGGGTTTGTTTAGTTACATAATGAACAAAGAACATGTGGGAAGAAAAGTGAAAATTTCATGCCTCAGAAATAAACAAGACTTTATTTAGAAATGAAGTGTATTAAACCTTTTCTCCAACTAATGAACAAGAGTGAATAAAGAATGATGCATAAATAAACCACTTTCACACTTAATGAGTCTACGATGTTCCAGATTTTATTTTAAGAAAATGTACCATGTTTCTTATATTTTAATGTGTTGTGTACCTGTCCTTTTGAGAACATTTACTTAGTATCAACTTTCCTGTTTGTCTGCAATTTTGCTTTAGAAATTATCGAAACCAGATATGTAGATAAAATTCTGATGTCATTTCTTGGAGAAAGAAGTTAACATATTTATAATTTGGGAAATAATACATTTTCTACTACTGGACTGTGATAAGTCTCCGACAACGTACTAAGAAGCGAAAATGTAAAAGCCTGGAGGAAGAAATCAAAACTACTTAACAGTGCGTGACTGTGTCAGATGCTGAAGACACACAGATGCATGAGCCATGACAACGGAAAGGGAGTCCTAAAAAAGAAAATTCTCTCTGTTGTGTCGAGGAGAAGTCAATTTCAAGATCATTGGCTTCACCTTAATGACACAGATTACAAACATAATGGTTTAAACTTTTTTTTTTTTTTTTTTAGCCTTGAGGATATAGGTGAAAACATATAGAATAACAGCACTGGAGGAGCGCATGGAAACAAAGTGTCCAAGAGGCAACCCCTCTTAGGTTTACGCGGCAAAACTTACGTCACTCTAATTCTGTGAGGCAAGAAGTGGTGCTAAGCAAGGTACCGTAAAAAGTTACACAGCCAACTTTTACTGCAGGGAATCATTAGGTATGTGATTATTTGGACACATGGCTGCTAATAGACAAGCAGCTCTTGTGGTAAGTATATGTAAGAATTATATAGAAGATGATTCTATAGGAGCACAGTAGAATGGAATCGGGACCACTCTGGGAGTGTTGAAGCGGCTTATTGGTGATAACTCCTGAAGGAAGAGTTTGAGTTTGATGAAAGAAGATGTAGGGGATTAGGTGTATTCACTAAAAAAGATTTAAAAAATAAATAATAACAACAACAGCAATAATGCTAAGACAAATTGAGAAAATTAAAAGTAACAACTATAATACTCTTTCAAACCAGTGAAATAAACCCATTTTTTAAAATTTCTGTATAAGAAATTTTCTCATAGGAAAATTAAAAAAAATTAAAACATTTAAATAAAATTTATATTTATATTCTATAAAGAGATGAGTCTTTCTTTTTTTTCTTCTTTCTTTCTTTCTTTCTTTCCTTCATTTTTTTTTTTTTTGTTTTACTACTGCATCCTACCAGAACGAGTATAGAAAGAGAATAAAACTTCTTTAATTTAATAAGGCACAGGTACTAGAAATCTAAAAATAATCATTCATAGTGAAAACGTTCGAATGTCACACAAAAAAACCCCTCAAAGATGACCACAAATATTGCAACTTTATAGCATTATGCTAATGTCCTAGTTGAACAGGAAGCGTGTGTGTATGTGTGTGTGATTGTGTGTGTTGTAATTTGGGAAGCTGGAAGTCCAAGATCGGAGCGCTGGCATAGTAGGGTTGTGGTGAGGACCCTCCTCAAGGTTGCATCCTGTCCATCTCTGTCATATTCTTACATGGCAGAAGGACTAGCTAGTTCTCTGGCCTCTTACAGGGACACTAATCCCATTCATGAGAGCTCCACTGTCCTGACCTAATTACCTCCCACAGACCCCAACCCCAAATACCATCACGCACTGAGATTAGAGTTTCAACATATGAATTTGCAGAGGGAGGAGACAGAAACATTTGTTTCAAGGCAATAATCAACTCAATATAATTAATGATGCCTAAATAGACCCATGAATATAAGGAAATTTAGTATATAATAAGAGTCACACTTAAAATAAAAATAGGAAGGATAAGCTTTTCAATTTTTAACAATTTATTAGCCATGTAGAAATAAGAATTCAATTTTTTTAAGTTTATTCATTTTTGAGAGAGAGAGAGACACACAGCATGAGCAGGCGAGGGGCAGAGAGAAAGAAAGGGAAACACAATCTAAAGCAGACTCCTGGCTTGAGCTGTAAGCACAGAGCCCAACGTGGGGCTCGAAGTCACAAACCGTGAGATCATGACCTGAGCTGAAGTTGGACACTTAACTGACTGAACCACCCAGGCACCCCAAGAATTTTAAAAGTAGGTGAGAAAATTTACAACATACACAGAAATAGATTTTGGGTGGCTAAAAAGCTAAATGTTAAAAAAATATATATAAACTATATTAGAAAGAAATACAGAAGAATAACATTCTAATTTTGGTATGAAGACAGCTTTTCCTAAACCACATACACCCAAGAAGCCATAAAGAAAAAGAATGACAGATTTGACCAAAAGAAAAACATGAACATCTACCTTAACAGAACTATAAATTAAGAGACTTCTGACATATTAAATAGTCAAAAACTGTGTTATAATTGGTAGAAATATTTGCTAATGGCATACTTTAATGGATTAGTATTCAAGGTATTTGAAAAGTTCCAATTAATGAATGACAAAAATGTAAACCTAAGAGAACCTCATAGAAACTCATAATAGTATTGCAAAATGGTTGAGTTTTCAGATTATAGTTACTATATTCTATAGTCTCTTCGGAGAGAAATAGGAAATCAAAATTAAATTATTCTATGCTATAGATTGGTGTTGACCAATCTATGAGCCACATACATGGTTTAAAAAATTCTAACAATTTAAAAAGGTAAAAATAAACAAGTGAAAGTAATTTTAATTTTACTTAATTTATAATTAAAACTAATTTAACAATATATTTTATTAAACTAAAATATTATCATTTAAACTTTTAATCAATATTAAATTGTTAGTGATATACAGTAAAACCTTGGATTACGAGTAACTTGTTCTGCGAGTATTCCTCAAGACTAGCAAACATTTCTAACAAATTTTAACTTGATAAACAACTGATATCTTGCAATACAAGTAGTAAGTGATGCTGAAGGTCACATGATCACAGTGGAGCCAATGGTTCTTGAAATTCGCTCTGATATACAAAAGTGCTTTGGATTATAAGCATGTTTCTAGAATGAATTACGCTCACAAACCAAGGTTTTTCTGCATTTGCATTCTTTGTTCTTCCTATGCCTTCAAAATCTGCTATATAATTTACAAATAAAGCATATCTGAATTAGGACTAACCATATTACAAGTCCTCAGGTGGCTACTGTCTACCATATTGGACAGTGGATCTCTCCATTACTTTGGGTCAGACATCATTTTCTCCAGTACTTCCTTGAGATCAGTGCTCTGCACGCGGGCTTGTGAGGCATACCGACAACGAAGAATCCTCTGTTACTGCCCTCACAACTAACATTGGAACTCGTCATCAAAACGTCTGCTATGCTTTCATTAATGCATATTTAGTACAAAGACCTGAGTGGCACCAACATCCCAAACCGGTTTTCGTTAACAAAAGGAAGTATGGAACAATGGAAGAAGAACTAAAGTTTGTGATGGGTAAGTGTTGAATAAAGGTTGAATGAAAGGGAATGGGTTTTAGGAATCATAGCCCAATTATGCAACTAAAAGTTGTGTGGTCTTTGTCAAATCATTTCACATCTCTCAGCCTCAGGATTCACAGCCTTAAAATACCTACGTAACAAGGCAATAGAGCTGTTGTGAGGACCCGATAAGATAATTTCCCAAATTTCTTTCTTTATTCTGCAGTCTCCCAAAATGAGCTAATCTATGAACTTAAAGACATACATAGAATCCAAACAATATAAGTAGATTTTTTTTAACTGAAGATTTTTGGCAAAGGGAAATTAAGATAGAAAAATAAAATAATGGTTGTGCTAGAATCAGGGCACAATATGCCACCATAAGATTCTTTACAATTATACACATTTTACCCCCCCAAAAATTGACTTAGAGGTTTTTTTGTGCAGCCAGAGCAATGGGGGGAAAAACCTAATTTTGTTAACAAAGTTGTATCTATAGGGGTTAGATTTACTGGCTCAGGTCAGACTGTTTGAGAATGAATCTTGGGCACATTACCTTCTAGGTTTGTAACATTGGGCCTATCTGCACCTCAGTTCCTTCAAATTAAAAAAAAAAAAGATAATAATAACACCTACTTTGTAGGTAAACTTGAGAGGATTAAATATGTAAAGTTTTTGGATGCCTGCCTGCCATATAGTCATATAGTGTCATCTAAAAGTTAATTGGAACCGTTTTATCCATGAGATTAAAAATACAGAGATAATGCATGCAGAGCACCCAGCAAAATGCCTGGCAAGTAAGAATTACTTAATATATATATATGTTATTCTATGTGTGTGTGTGTGTGTGTGTGTGTGTGTGTGTGTGTGTGTAATCTGAATGAAAGCCACATACAGCACATTTTAATAAATACTGGAACATAAACCTTGGTGCCCTCCAGCCCCTCTGACCCACAGCTCTCCCATGGTTTGGCAAAGTTCTAGGACTGAATCTTTTATATTCTAGTCGCGCTTTTAAATCGTTTGTTTTGTTTTGTTTTTTGTTTGCTTTGGGGTTTTTTCCTGTGTCCCAGGCCATTTGGGGCTGGTGTGGCTAGGGGCTGGGGTTAGCTGAAAAATCATTGCCAGAGTAGAGGACAAAAAAGTTCACTAACTAAGAGATAAGTTAATCTTTTTGTAAGAAGTTGTATCGCTATTTCTGTTGATTCTGCTGAGGCTGCAGCCATTATCCCTTAGTAAATGAGCACATAGAGAAAGATTTCAATGAGTAGTACCTAATGGGGGCTCTAAACTGTGAATAGGGAAAGTGGTATTAACACTTTGAGCAAATTCTGTCCTTTCAGTAAGTGACCATTATAAAATAGTGCCATATTGTCAAGGGTAATTATCATTCTTGAAGTTCTTTTCTTTGTTATGCTACATAAAATTCTCTCCTACAACATACCCTCACTCTACAATTTAACTACCAACTTAGTTGTGCTATCAACTTAAATACACTCAATAAAGAGTTATTCATTGAGCTAATTTACATATGCAAATTGCCAAAGTCCATCACCCAAAGGAAAAAAGAGTCATTTGTAATAACTGGCATATCTTTACATCAAAACTATTAGCAAAATCAACTTTTCTGTCGTTTCCAAAGGATAAATTGCTCCTGTATGAAAATTTAATTGATACGTATTTATGAATAATTCAGACAGTAATGATCTTAGGCTCTAAAGTTTATATGACAAGCTTCCAAGTCACATATAAATGTTTGCACATAAAAAGCATGTGATTTGGAAATTGAATGTAGAGTTCTCTTATACCAATTCCCATTTGTAAGTAGAACTTGTAGGAGAGGTCTTTGATAGAATTATGTGCTCTTTTCATTTTCCCAGCTCATTAAAAATCCCCATCTTTAATGTAGTTCCCCTCAAGGCTTTGCTAGGCTCTCACTGTCATTTGCACACATATATGTACTGTGCTTGAACCCTTTATAGTCTCATAAAATTGGGAGTAACTGCTTTTCTCTTGGAAAGGGAGAATGAGACTGATTGGTTTGTGTTCCCAGGGGCATGAGGAATGTCTCTAACCAGAGAAACAGTTCTGTGTTGTCCCCAAAGTTCCTTTCTTTTAGGGGGAAAAAAATAGAAACAACCCCTAACAATTTTTACCCTTTCCTTAATTTCAAACTTGAATTTTATATTCCCAAAATTTTAGGGGCTTTTTTTAAAATTTTTCAAATCTTTTAAAATCAATTCTTGTCTTACAAATGTTACTCATTTTTTTAAATTCATTGATTTTTCTGCAGTGTACTTCAATATGCTAATGTGAACACTCACACATTACACATATTTTCTGAATGGAAATTTGAAAATATACATTGGTGTCTTTAAACTACCCAGCGATTCTACCTTCAGTGCCCCAAGTCATTGATAAACATGGGGATTTATGTAATGCAAAAAAAAAAAAAAAAAAAAAAATACATCCCAAGTTGCTTGTGTGTGGAGATTAGCCAAAGCATTCTTTGTAATTGTTCCAGGTGAGAAGCCAAATCCATATGCAAAAATAGGGATTGGTCAAATAAATTACAATGTCTACATCTATTGAAAAATACATAACTTGTTAAAAAGACTGTAGACAGAAACATATACATATGGGAATGATGTCAGAAAATTTAAAAGATGTTGCACATTATAAAAATATAACCCAGAATATATATAAAAAGAGAAAAATGTGACTACACAGGCAAAATTTTAGTAGTGGTTATTTCTGATTGGTTGGTTACAGATAATTTTCATTTCATTTGTGATATTTAGTATTTTCTGAATTTCCTATCACAAAGAAGTTTTTCTCTGAGGTTATAAGAAAACGTAAACACTCTCCAGAGGAGTGAAATGATGCTGTGAAAGAATGTTTCTAATATTTCCGTAAGCACATTATAACACTTCCTGCACGTAGAGAAAAAAGTATATATGTTCACAAAACCCAGGGCAAATTATTTATTTAACTTGTACTGTGAACCTTTAAACTAGTTCAAATCCTGTTACTTTGGGCAAAGCTTGAAGGCAAAATCATCCTCTGTAATCTCTATGTCACCTGGTGGTGACAAGGATCCCTAACTATCCTAGCTATTCTTGCGTTTATATACTCAGCATTTCTGTTTGTCCTAGTCTCACTTTACTTTTATAACTTTGAGATGGTGAAAACTGCATTCAGGCCTCCCCATCCGTCCTGGAGTTTTAACCAATGGAGATATAATGAATCACAACAGTTTTGCACTCGATTGAAAATTAATATTCATTGTCCGGGTGATGAAGACAGGTATGATAATAGCATGCAAGTCATTTGGTCTGTGGATGTCACTTCGATGCCATCTATTATAATATTCATCATTTCTCTGTCCTTAGTGGGTCTTATAATGAAGGCTGCAAACAATATTCAGAGCTTCCCAGAAGCTTGCTGGATGTTGAGAACCATGGTAAAGGACTTCAAAAGTCCTTGATACTTAATATCACCAGGGGCAAGGGAGTATTTGGGAGATTTAATGCAACAGAATAAAGACAGGTTGGCAGGATCTCTGCCATCTGAAAGTTATAAGGCAGAAGAAAACCTAATTTCTGCACTCTCTTAAGAGACTGAATGAGCAAAGCAAAAATAAATAAATAAATAAATAAATAAATAAATAAATAAATAAATAAAAACTATAATCGTCTTTCCCTCAAAAGCCATTTTGCTGTTCACTCTTCTCAAAATGCAAACGTCCAAACACATAATTAACGTGTACAGGATTTCTGTTTTGTTTTATTTTTTTTTCTAGTGTGTGTGTGGTTTCACTGCCACTCACATTTTCTTGCCTTGAGCTGGCTTCTTTGAGACTGCAATGCTCAACTTGCATCTACAGCTGAAATGAGATTAAGATTATAACGTAACAAGGAACTGCCCAGTGTCTTGCTAGCGATTGGGATGTAATGTCGTGAGTATGCTAGACGAAAAGAATTACAAATACTCTAAGCTGACTCTCACTTTTACCCTCTGTGAAAAGGAGTTTCATAGAGGAAACAAACTCACCCACTTTTTTTCTGGCCCTAACCCCCTTCCTTGATAGGGTTGATACCCTTTCTCACTAAAGGTGAGGCACTAAAGGTGAGGCTAAAGGTAAAGCACTCAAAGTGCTACTGACATATTTGTGTGTTGGTTTTACATAAAGCACCTTAAACCACATATCCTTATGTATTGCATCATGGAATCCTAAAATATCCTAAGAAGATGAGACTTTTATTTTCATGAATTTGCCAGTGACAAAACTGAGGTTCCAGAGGCTATAAAATAACTTCTACCAAAAAAATAATTGGTTGGTCTATGTGGATATTAGAATTCAGATCTATCTTACTCTAGGGTTCTCTTCCCAATGACATAAAGTCCATGCATCCTTGAAAACTAAACAGGCAATATTGAGTGACTTCAGAAAACTTGCTTCAATGTTAGTTGGTCTGGGAAATTGTTTTGGGGAAATGAACTATAAACCAGGTTGAGTGATGGAAACAATTGGAAGCAGATTTGAATATGAAGGTGCACATATAGAATTATTAATGAACAGATGGAGGAAGAGACAAACAGCCAAGTAAAAAAATAATAATAATACCAGGAGAGGAAACACCAGGTGCTTTCAGAGGAAGACTATGGAGGGATGAGAATCCAAATGTAGTGAGGAGAGAGGTGTCCTTGTTTATCAGGAATTCAAGACCGAATTCCAGAAGAGACATCAAGAATGTAAAAGCAAAATAAAACATGATTTAGAAGACAGTCAAAATTTTGTAAATAAAAAAGAGCACCTCACTGTCAGGTGCGAGGAAGCTTAAAGATGAAGGAGGAATTCTTTAAAAGGAGATTTAAACAGCAATATCATATGACATAGAGAAATCAAGATGAATGATGTTATGACATCCAAGTATTTCTCTTAAGCTCTTTCTTTCATGGTATTTGTCTACCTACTATTTGTTTCAAGTATTGTTGGTGTGTGTATATGTGTGTGCACGTGAGTGTGTCTTTAAATATTCAAATTTTAAGTCCCAAGATGTTTTCTCTACCTATCCCTACAGTTTCTATAGGGATAAACATTTTTTTTTGAGAGACAGAGAGAGAGAGGCAGGCAGAGAGAGAAAAGGAGAGAGAGAGAATCCCAAGCAGGCTCTGCGCTATCAGCACAGAGCCCGATGCAGGGCTCGAACTCATGGAGCTGTGAGATCATGACCTGAGCCAAAATTAAGAATAGGACGCTGAGACAACTAAGCCATCCAGGTGGGGCTCTAGGAATATCCCTCCAGGGATAATCATTCTTGAAGACCCACTCTTTGTTATGCTACATAATCATTTAATCAATCTCCTCATTTAATTCTTCACTATCCACCTTATACTATAAAGGTTCTAAGTGGGTAGATAGATTGGCCCATCCACAGATAGAGAGGTGTGTGTGTGTGTGTGTCTGTGTGTGTGTGCATATATTTGTATATATACATATTTTATATACGAATGTGTACATATGTGTACGCATGCAATGTATACACACTACATATATATGTATATATATATATATATATACATTTATACACATATATACATATACAGAGATACTGCATATCTGTAGGTCAATTAACGCTAGTACAATCAGATGTGTAACACTCTCCCCTTCACAAGCATGCTTGCTCTTCGCATTCTTGTTCACGCTGCAGCTTCAATCATATGTTTGCTTAACTTGCTTCTCATACGAGAGTAAAAGCTGTTGTATCAGCAGCCTGTCAACTCGAAATCTCTATTTATGGGTACTCTTCTTGTTCATCTGCCGGGGCCCAGGCACTCTCCAAGCGATGAAATGTGAATATCCTATATGTACAAATAACCATCGACACCGTTGGTGCTCCTCTTCCTGCTCACCGGAGCCTGCTCCATCACAACCCCATTTCAAAATGCCCCACCACATAAACAACACCCAGGAACCCGCTGCCTTGAATTACTGCCTTGGTTTGGGAAATGTCAATACCCATTGCGCACACGTTATGTGTCCAGCTCTGTGCTTGGTATATTACATGTATGACTGCTTTGAAAACACAAAGGGACCTAGGAGGTAGAGATTTTCCCCTCTGTTAGTCTGTGGACAGAAACAGGGGCCAGGGAGAACATACAAACTGTTCAAGGTCACATAGCTCTGGGAGTGAACCTGGGAGGCGAACAAGGTTATGCCTGGTGACTGTTGATACTTGAAGGTGTTTGGATGTATCAGGCTCTGCAAATTGAAAAGCCCTAGTATAGGACATGAAAACAAAATACCAAGACTTCTGCTGATTAATACTTTCTTTAGATGCAAAAGGCTTCTTTTAATAAATTGGGTCATTCTAATAAGATACCCAGACATGTAAATTTTTATTTACTTGAAAAGAAATAATTTGAAATCATCCTCACTAAATAAAGCTTCCTGTAATTATTCCACTATTTCTTTTCTTTCCCCTCCCCCCAAAAAACATAAAAGGTCACCTGCCATTCTTTCATTTTGGCTGCTTTATAAATGTTGCTTTCAATTCAAGTGTGCATGCATTTTAATGGCTTAGATTTTCATGTCTCTGTGTAAATGGAGTTCTATTCAAAAACAAAAGCTTCTGCAGTGATCCTGGTTTATTTTTCGTCTGTTGTCACTGCAATCACATTATCCTAGTCTGCCTATTGGTCTTGCCTACATATTTGTCATAAATCTATAAGAAAAACATTTAAATAGGTTTTCAAATGAAGGTGAAGCATCTGACACTTTATTAAAAATATTGAAAAGTATATTTTTGCCAAAGAGATAGGAATAAGATAAATTACATAAACAAATAAGCATTCTTTATTTATAGGGCTTTGAGGCATATTCCATCAAGCAAATGAATGCCATAATTTACTCATTAAAGATTTTCTTTAGCAAAAAATAGTTGTAAAGAAACACCCAGCAACTCTGAAGACTTCAATATGGCAATGGAAAAAATTCTATAGGAGTGGGCAATGAAACATAACAGAAAAATTTTATAAAAACTCCTTCTGATAGGAAAAGCAAAAGCTGAGGACTGCTTTAGTACCAAATACAGTTTTTGCCCACTTATTTCTTCAAAGCAGTGCCATTTGAGTTTAGATTTGGGGAACGTTGTTCAAGTACATGAATCTCTTCCCTCTTTCCAAGACTTGCTTTGACCAACAGACTTTTTAATTCAGAGTTCATTGAAGATACACGGATGATGAGAACTTGCTTTAGGATGTCTGAAGGCTCTGAATGCAGAATGCCTGGCTTCAGAGACTTACCACCCAACCAGGGACACAAATAAATAATTATCATTAACCTTGATCAGTGCTTTAAAAAAATCACAAAACAAAGACCGTTGTAAACTCGGTAAGGTCTTCCTGAAATATATGGCTTCTGGACAGACAGCTGAAAAATCAGTGGGGATTACCTGAGTGACTAAGTGATGAGAGAGAGAGAAAAAAAAAAGTGTAGGAATCTTCCAGAATGAAATTATTCAAAAATTAAAGGACCCGCAGAAAGGAAGTATAATGATATGTCCAAGACATTGTTAATGGATCAGTATGGCAGAGTAATGGTCTTAAAAGTAGTTTTTGTTCGGTTTGGTTAGTTGTGAAGCTGTGGGACTCTTTCCTTGAAGAGATACTCCTGTGTATTCTCTCCCCTTACCCACATGGGAAGCTACTCTGTTTGAATGTGAGGTTGTAAAAGCCCTTAAGTCACATTCTGCCCAAAGGCTTCTGCACCCTTCAACACAAACTCACAACATACAAAGACAATGACCCACACACAGGCAGCTCATGCACACACACACACACTCAGTAGTCTCTGAAAGTGCTTTGTTGAAGCCTAGCATTCTTTGGGGCATGATTTTTGTGCCACTGAGTTAGGGTGTGATGGAAAATACATGGGGTGCCCGGGAGCTCAGTCAGTTGAGCATCTGACTCTTGATTTCAGCTCAGGTCATGATCTCACAGTTCGTTGGTTTGAGCCCCACATCAGGCTCTGTGCTGACAGTGTGGAGGCTGCTTGGGATTCTCTCTCTGTCTGCCCCTCCCCCACTCTCTTTTACTTTTAAAAAGTAAAAGGGAAAGGCAAAATGAAGGGAGATGAGCTAATAGATGGACCGTGAAGGACTTTGTATATTATCTTTGAAGTTCATCTACCAGACCATCTTTGACATTACCTATGAGTTTAAACCTCATATTGAAGGCAACTAAGAGATAATAATGACAGTTCTGGGGGATGGTGGTGCTGTTCAGTGATCACATTATGCTTTAAAAAGATTGTTTTTCACCAGAGTGCAGGGAGCCAATTAAGAGGCCCTTGTGACAGCCAGGTGAGAAATGACAGGTCTGAGCTAAGGTACTGACAATGGGAATGAGTGAAATGAAGAATATACACTTGAGAGATGTTTAGGGGGAAAAACTTACAGATGCAGTAATAGTTGGTAGAGATTGGTCATTATGAGCTGAATGTTTAAACCCCCTTCTCCAATTGTTCTCATTGTTGCTGAAATCCTAATTCCCCAATACGATGGCATTAGGTGATGATTAGGTCATGAGGGTAGGGCCCTGATGAATGGGATTTGTGCCCTCATCAAAGAGACCAGAAAGAGCTCTCTGGCTGGCTGGCCGCCATGTGAGGATATAAGGAGCAGACAGCTAACTGCAAATCAGAAAGCACATCCTCATCAGAACCTGACTCTGCTGGCACCCTGATCTCAAATTTCCAGCCCCCAGAACTCTGAGAAATAAATGTCTATTGCTTATACGCCCTTCAATCTATTGTACTTTGTTACGGAAGCCCAAACGGACTAAAACAGTAGTCAAGGAGGCAAAGATGTCTTCCTTGATCAACCATTCGGACAGTAACACAACTTACTGAAATAAAGAACACAGAAGGAAGAGCAGTGAAAAGTAATGAGTATACTTAATTGAAAAAAAAGGTGAGTCTGCTGTTTGTGTGATGTTCATTTTATTTGGTCTCCTTAATAGTTTCAACTTAGTGGAGTTGAGATATAGCTTCTGTAAATAGGAATACACCCTTTACTTTTCAAGCACCCTATCCTTTTCCTTCTCTTTACACTAATGAGAAGTGAGCCAGGATGATATGCAACCTAAAGGTCCCAGCGAAAGACTTTTCAGTGACACCTGATTTTTTTTTTCTGGGTATCTTCAATAATTTTTACAGTTATTTCCTGGTTCAAGTCTTGTCCTCTCTGAATAGTCAAAGCTTTCCTGACTCAGCTCCGGCTATACTGTATAAGGTTACTTGAAAAAAAGTTATTCCTTTCTTTCTACCTTCTTTCTTATTGTCGCAGAGGATGCATGTATGAGATCTGCTTAAGTGCATGGAGGTGCACGGGTGGGGGTGGGCAGCTGTATTACTGTATTAGCTGTTGTGTTTCCCTTTCCCAAATTGCTGTACTGCTCTGCATTCTTCCTCCTTCTTTCCCCTTGTTCTGACAGCAGTAAGGTGACTCAGAAACAACCAGACAGGAAATAAAATGCTGACGTGTCCGGTTTCACGGGGATTTAAGGCACTCCCGAATTTGAAGTCAGATTGAATATATTCCCTTCTACACCTGCAAGCTGAAGGATGAGAGAAGGAGAAAGAAATGGTTTCCACTTTTAAGAACTCATCTCTCCCCTAAGGCCCCAGTGCATATCCACCACCCTCTGACCTCATTCTGTTAGTGGGAAGGTAGAGGACAAGGAATTTGACATACAGGTCTGAGGAACGCTACCTCTTTCCAAACCTGGAGGCGAGGAGATTTCTTTGATTTTACAGTATGAACTATATAGGCATTTATTTTTAGGTATGAATTGTCACCAAGATAAACCCTATACTGGTCAGCAAGCCTGAAGATTTAAAAAAGGGATATCAGCTTTTATTTCAAATTCTAAGGAGAAGCAGACTACTATAGGTATGTAGATAAGGAGCTCTATCAACTCCAACTGTAGCAAGAAAACACTCAGCTGCTTTTGAGGGGATGTGCTTCTGATCATGGCCATTGCCCCATCCCTGTCTAGTTGTTTTCTGTTACCTTATTTCCAATGGTCTTCTGATGATATTTCAACCCAAGGTCAGTAGTGACGTTCATTTATGCTTGTGTGTATCAGTAGTGTTTGTATGTTTTGTGTGTATGTTTGTAAGGCTCAAAGAAATATTTTTACTTTATAGAAGCCAAGAAGGAGAGCTCCTAAGGGAAGTAAACTAACATTTCTCCCCAGCAGTATTGGAATTCAATTCCAAACAGTAGCAAAAATACTTGCTGTATGCAGACCGTAGTAACGGCTAAGAAAAAATGTTAGTTCATTTTTCTCACAGCCATCCTTCCCAGGTCCAATAAAGTAAACATTGATCTTTGAGTCCTTACACAATACAAATTTGGGAATTTGGAGACATCCATCCCTGTATGGAAGCTGAAGAAAACTCTGAGGCCAGAGGAATAACAAAGTTAATTTTAAAAATATCAAATTTTTGGACACTCTGATGTTGTGCCCCATCTACCAGATGGCCACGCCATCTGGCTGCCACCCTTTTAAAGATTACCTTGCTCAGGCTGCCGCCCTTTTAAAGATTACCTGCATGCCAATTCAATCATGCTTCACTTATCTCCTCATCCCAGGAACCAAAGAAAATACTCACTGCTGTGTTTCCCCCCACTTAGTTATTTTTTTTGCATTTCTCAGTAAAGCGAAGCACCTGCAAGGAAGGAATCAGAACCTTCTGTGAAATACAGCCAGGAGTGGCTGCCAGCAGGCAGAAAAGACCTAGGGAGGGAGTGTGAAACATCATTAAGTTTACAAGGAATGGCAAGACCAGGAACAAAAGGAAAAGAAAGGAAAAAAGTTAAAAGAATCCCAATTCCCACTTCCAATACACACACACGCACGCATGCGCGTTCAGACACACAAACACACACTACGGAAATGCAGTCCATCATGAATTGTAATGCTCCCATCTAACCAGATCATTTATAATAACAACTTACGAGTGCTCGCTTCATCAGCACATATACTATAATAACAACTTATGATTGTCCAACACTTCACATTTTCAAAGCATTTTTACATATCATGCCATTTGATCTTCAACAACCTACTTCGGCAACCTACTTCGGCAAGTCAAAATGACTATTTTTCCTGCTGCTTTGAAGACGGAGAAAGAAATTCCAATGCATGATCAAGACAAACTTAGGTCTATAAATTCATTTTCTTGCAATAAACCTGAATTTTCTCTTTCACTTTTTAAAGTCTTGTCGAGATACAATTGTCACGAAATTAAATCATACGCATTTAAAATGTACAACTTGGTAAGTTTTGCCCCGTGTATGCACACATGAAAACCATCATGAAAAATCACAATAATTGCTTATCTACATCATACATTACCCACCGGGTTTTCTTCATGTCTCTTTGTAATTCCTTCCAAGGGATCGGTTTTCTGTCATTGTACTTCAGTTTGCATTTTCTAGAGTTCCATATAAATGGAATCAGATAGCGTGTCTTTTCCCTTGTCTGAAAGTGTTCACTCACAATACACATCTTGAAGTTTATCCATGCCTCACTGTATATCGGTTATCCATTACTTGTAATTGCTGAATGGCATTCAATTGTATCGGTATACCACAGTTTATTTATCCATTCACCTGATGATGTGCATTTGGATTATTTCCAACTTATGGAATAAGTTATAAACATATAAAACTATAAACATATAAACTACATATAAAAACATATAAACATTTATAAACATATAAAACTACGATGAACATTCATGGACAAGTCTTTGTAGGCATATCTATTTCCTTTTGTCTTGGATACTGGACATATCTAGTAGTAGAATGTCTGTGTCATGTAGCAGATAGGTTTAACTTTGTAAGAAACGGCCAAATTATTCTTCAAAGTGAGTGCACCACTTTTTCACATATGAGCCAACAATATATCAGAGTTTCACTTGTTCCACATCTTCTCTAGCATTTTGATTTTTTTAAATGTTTATTTACTTTTGAGACAGAGAGAGACAGAGCATGAACAGCGGAGGGTCAGAGAGAGAGGGAGACACAGAATCTGAAACCGGCTCCAGGCTCTGAGCTGTCAGCACGGAGCCTGACGCGGGGCTCGAACTCATGGATCGCGAGATCATGACCTGAACCAAAGTCGGATGCTTAACCGACTGAGCCACCCAGGCGCCTCTCTTCTCTAGCATTTTGTATGATCAGTCCTGTAAACATTGTCTACACCATGAAGTATACAGTGCAAACTCATTGCGAGTTTACTTTGCGTTTCTCTCATGACTAATGACGTTGAGATATTTTCATGAACCCATGCCACCTATCTATGTGGGCTTGGAGTTATCTTTGTGGGAAGATTTCAATTACAAATTTCATTTCATTAGTAAGCATATGGATATGCAAGTTATCTATTTCTTATTGGCATCTTTTTTATCTCTTATTGGCATCTCTGGTAATTGTGCGTTTCAACGTTTTTTTTTTGTTGTTGTTGTTTTTTTTTTTTTTTTTTTTTTATTTTTTTTGGGACAGAGAGAGACAGAGCATGAACGGGGGAGGGGCAGAGAGAGAGGGAGACACAGAATCCGAAACAGGCTCCAGGCTCCGAGCCATCAGCCCAGAGCCCGACGCGGGGCTCGAACTCACGGACCGCGAGATAGTGACCTGGCTGAAGTCGGACGCTTAACCGACTACGCCACCCAGGCGCCCCTAATTGTGCGTTTCAATTGTTAAGAAACTAGAGCTAAAGCAAGTCAAACCCAAAGTAAGCAGTACACAGGGAATAAACATAAAAGCAACAATCAATGATATGGAAAACAGAAAAATTATAGTAAAAATAAACGAAATGAACAAAGGTGTTTTGGTTTGTTTTGTTTTGTCAACTTCTGGACTTTTCTCAAAACCATGCAATCAATCCACCAATCACACAGTTGAAAACAGAATTACTATTATCAGGAAAATGTCATTAATAAACCAATAGAGATAAAAAGAATAAGAAAATACTATAAAGCTTTTTATGTCAATTAATTATACAAATTAGATGGCATGGAATATTCTTTTCAGGTACTATATACTGAAGCTTAATCATGAAAAACTTATAATATTATAACATCAGCTGTACTTAAAAATTATATTCATAGTTAAAATCTTCCCATGAAACAAACTCCAAACTCAGATAGGTTCATTAGCAAATTTGACCAAAAGAATAAGAAAAAAATAATGCCAAATCTGCCTAAGCCCTTCCAGAGAATAAACGGGGAAGAAAAACTTCTCAACTCATTTTATGACACCAGGATTACCTTGACATCAGAACCAGAATATCATTCCGATAAAAGAGACCCACAGATTGCAATATCTCATAGAACCAAACACAAAACTTTTAAATAGTATAAACTAAATTTAAAATATGTTAAAAGTATAATATATCATAACAAGGTGGAGAAGTTTTCACACAAAGCATAGTTTAACATTTGACAATCAAGCTACATAATATACCACATCAACAACTAGCAAAGAAAATACATTTGATAATCTCAAGAGATGCAAAAAAGCATTTGGCCTTGTTTAAATATGTGCTGTGATGAAAGAAATAGCAAGATATACAATAAAGGAAGAATTCTTTAGAAAATATAACTAAGAAAATTTCTAAAAGAAAAAAAAAGTGAAAATCTTACACAGCAGATTAGATCTTGTCAAAGACATAAATGACGAACAAGAATATCGCTCTAGAGAAACAGCCTAGAATCCAACTGAGAGATGTAAAAAGATGATAATTTAAAAAAAAGAAAGAAAAGGCATGATATAAAAATGGAACATATCTGTGAAGAGAGCATGAAGAGAATGAGGAAAAAGAAATATTCCAAGAGAAAATGATTATGGTTTTATGGTTGCTTATAGAATTAAAAAAAAAAAAAAAAAAAGAGAGAGAAAAAAACCTGCCTGCCACACCAAATTTCAGAACGATTCCTAAACAGAATAACTATAAAGGAATGAGAGCCCACACATAGGATAAACAACTGCAGAACAACAAACAGAGAAATCAAGTGTAAAATGAAGGAACAGACAGTAGTAAATTATTCTAAAGTCTATATGTATTGTTCTCATGTGAAGTCCATGCAGTATTAATAATAAGCTAGAGGCATTTTAATTTTTTTAAGTTTATTTATTTATTTTGGGAGAGAGAGAGAGAGAGAGAGAGAGAGAGCATGTACATGCACAGTTGGAGGAGGGGCAGAGAAAAGGAGAGACAGAATCTCAAGTAGGCGCCATATCATCAGTGCAGAGCTGGATGCGGGGCTCAAACCCACAAACTGTGAGATCATGACCTGAGCCAAAATCAAGAGTCATAAGTTCAATTGACTACACCACCCAGGCACCCCAGTAATAAGCTAGAGGCATTTTATTTTATTTTTTATTTTATATTTTTAATTTTTTTTTTTTTTACGTTTATTCATTTTTGAGACAGAGAGAGACAGAGCATGAATGGGGGAGGGTCAGAGAGAGAGGGAGACACAGAATCTGAAACAGGCTCCAGGCTCTGAGCTGTCAGCACAGAGCCCGATGCGGGGCTCCAACTCACGAACTGTGAGATCATGACCTGAGCTGAAGTTGGACGCCCAACCGACTGAGCCACCCAGGCGCCCCAGCTAGAGGCATTTTAATTGAAGTACGCATGAGGTAACACAATCTTAACTATTAAACAATAAAACAGAATCACGACTAAACCAATAAAGGAAGCAAAATAAAATGAACAAAACTTAATTAATTCAAAACACAGTAACAGAGAACAGCGAAGCTACGAAAAAAATTTTAGGTAGAAAATACTAACGTGTTAGAAAAAAGTCAAAGATACCAGAAATCACAGTAAATGTAACAGAATAAATAAATATAAAATAGATTCTCTGATTGCATAATAACACGAGAATCCATTTTTAAAAGATGGATTTAAAAGATGTCAAGGTAGTTCCTACAATATAAGGAAACCAGCACTAGGAAATATTGAGGACCCTCGGACCCATGGGGACTAGAGTTGGGTTCCATCCCTTTCCATTAACCTGTTTGTTAGGTAATTTGAGTCTCTAAGGTCATAAATCCTGTCACTGCACATGTGGTAATAAATAATAAACTAAATATATAACATATAACCTTTAAAAATCAATTAATTATCTCTATATATGCCATATAAATATTGCAATTATAATACAAAGGGAACAAAACAAGTGGTAATAAGATACAAACAATATGACTAATTTATATACATTTTAGAAACCCACAAAAATAATCTGTGGTATTTTTGAGACATTTGTATGACATTTTGCATGAGACATTTGTATGTTTTAAAGATACTCTTTTTAACTTAAAAAAAACTAGATATAGATATAGATAGATGAGATAGAGATAGAGAGAGATAGAGATAGAGACAGAGATAGAGATCTCCTTCTAGATTGGTTGCGTCCAATAAAAAAGAGGAATTGAATATAGGGAGTAGACCTCATATCTTATTTCTTCAAAAAATCTGACACACATATCATAAAATATTGCAATCAAATAATACTGCTCATTCGTTAAATAGTTCATGATTTATTTCTCTGTTTATTTTTGTATGTTTATATATATATATATATATATATATATAATTAACAGTTTTAAGAGAAAAAAGGACAATAACAAAGATGAAGGCAATATACAAATCCATTTGCTAAAATTTAAAATATTTGTTTGACTTTGTTTAAGAAAAACAGTAAGAAAGTACCTAGAAGTTTGAAGTTACTTCTGGGGAAGTTCTGAAGTTTGGGGGCACCTGGGTGATTCGTTTAAGCGCTAGACTCTTGGTAGTGATCTTGCTGTCGTGAAATCAACCCCGCATCAGGCTCCAGGCTGAACGTGGCACATACTTGGGATTCTCTCTCTCCCTCTCTCCCTGCCCCTCCCAAACTCACTTTCTCAAAATAAATAAATAAACACTAAAAAAAAAAAAAAAAAGTTTGAAGTGTTCAATTATTACCATGAAGTTCCCCATGAACTGGGATTACAAATGAAAATAGGTTATTTAAACGGAGACAAAATTTATTAGAAGACAAAGCACACTTGGCTGTGTCATCTAAAATGTGATCTCTATTCAAAGATTATCCATAACATATTGCCACATGTTCAGAAAGATTTGTTTTTCTTCTTGCATTTAGTAACACCACTTTTGAATATTCTGTTTATTTAATATTGTGCTAACTTTGATGAAATCCCCCTGTTTCTACCAGAGAAAGATTGGGAGTTATAAAAGGAATGTAATCACTACCAAACTATTCCCTTTCAGATCCCAAAAGGAAAGGATTACCATTTGGGGTGGGTTTTGTCAAGGTAGTTACTGAGAGGTACTGCTCAAATACGTATCTAATTTACTTAAAGGACCAGGCCAAATCCTTAGTGTAGGAGAAATATCTTTTTAAGGATTTGAGATTAGTGTGGTGTTTAAGGAAAATAAAAATAGCTTTTGAAGGTGTGCTTATCTGAGAGGGTAACCTAACAGTAGGAACCGGCTATCCCAGAGTCTCCACCGAGGAGGACTGACCGGGGTATGAAGATCCCTTCTCCACTAGCTACATGGACTAAAGCCCATCTTCTCTCAGAATCTGTGGGGCAGGACCCAGATTGCCCTTCGTACTCATCTGCCGGAAGGCTGGCCAGGAGTTCGATTTCAGAGTGCCTGGAGAAATAGAGGGAAAGATGTAAAGTGAAACCCCTCCTCTGGAAACAGGATAGACTTTTTTCTGCAATGACTAGGTATTTAAAATTGAAAGACTGAAAAAAAGGTTAATATGGTGGTGACGAAGGTGGAAGTTACCAGCATTCTTGGAAAACATGGGAAGCATAAAAGGGCAAAGAGCCCACCAAAACTGTTGTATTTGACACACACACATACAAAGTAAGGTTTGAAATGTTTTTTTTTTCCCATGTAGCACAAAAGACAATCCATGTGAACTGAAATTAAAACTAGAGATATAAATGCAGACTATATATACTGTATACTATATAAACTATATATCCCTCGGAGTGCTATAAATGGAGATTACCTCACCCTGTGGTTATTTGATGGGCTAGTTCTCAAGTGGAAAGGAAAAGGTCATTAGCTTTGCGGGTGAGTTGTAATGCAGATTCCCTGGTGATTTATTACATATCAGAGAGAATCAGACATGAAAGACATCAAGAAAAAAATTTTTGATTGCTTCAATGGTTATAAAAAAGATTGAAATTGCAATGTGATTGACCTACCAATATCAGAGTTTGGTATATATTTATATACACATTGTATGCATGTATGTATACACACACACACACACACACACACACACATATGTACATATGTATCTGTATATTTTTTTCAAAATTGTTATTTTGTATGACTAAGCATGCACAACTTACATAATTTTGCTAGGAGTTAAGATATTTGTCCTCACAATACTCACTTGTAACTTTTATATTCATGTAAGTTTTTCCATTCCCATTTTATTTTCGAATTGGTTTTAGTATTTATTTTAAAATGCTGGCATTTAAATCCTCATAATTTCATTCTAAGCTCTCATGTTCTCCTTAAATACTTTGAAGGAAACCTCGACTGACTACACGTCTTGCTGGAGGGGGTAGGGAGGAAGAAACAGCCTGAGGTGGAAGGGCATTTAAGATAAATGGGGTTTACCCCAAAAATAGGTGTCTGCAGACATAAACAAAGTGGAATTACTCAGCAGCCTAACTGGTCAAACATCGGCCCAACCCATTGCCTGAAAGCCAGGGGTGAAACGCAGACATCTCTTTAAGATTTGGGATTCTAAATAGTCAAGTGTATGACAAGATAACTCCTTTTGCTTATCTTAAAAGATGGCTGCTAATATTTCAAATATGGGCAGATACTCTGACATGGGCATTTCTTTAAATCCCTGTGGTTCTATCACAGGGAACAGCCCTCTTCTGGAAAGCACTATGTCAGCTAAAGTTACAGTATATCCCCAAACCTGCATTTTACATGAGCAGATAAATTCTCAAAAAAAAAAAAAAAAATAGCAAATATGACGTTTTCTCTTTTTTTTCTCCTCTTTTTTTTTTTTTTTTTTTATTCTCAGAGAAATCAGCACAAGCTCTTTATCTCTGAGATAAAGAACTTCTTGGGGTTGGGGGCAGGGAGACTCAGAATAAAGATGCCTGTTTCAGCATTTCCTAGAGAAAGCAAGGAACTTCACATGTGATTTTTTTAGAAAGTGTCTTGAATTAATTTGACATTAATTATTCACTTGATAGTCCAAATTACACATTTTCTTTGCATAAAAACCAGGTGTGTTCCAAACACCCAAAGCATCTGCTATCTTTTGCACACACAAGACAAAAGAGAATATTGCTGTTAACTCATCTTTACTTTCAGTGGCGTAACAAAATTCACTGAAGAAGATACTTTTCTCTCTTTTACTTTGAAATGGTGTGTGTACTTTTGGCACTAAACAAACCATGCTAAATTTAGTGAAGATACTTATAATATTAATGTAAAGCACCAAAAATTTTCATTTCCATTTTAATCCCCCAGAAATCCAAAATGGTGTCAGGTTTAACATCATAGTTTTAACCATGGGTTATTAAAAATGGCATGTTAATAATCATGTCCTAAGGAGGTTTACCGTCCTCTTTGGAAAGAATTACAAGTTCATAATCATTTAAAGACATGAGTCCTTGAGATGACCTAAGTTTGAATGATTAATCAGTGAAGTTATCCAAAATGTCAGTTTTGTTATAGAAAGCTTTATGTCTTTATTTTTTTTTTATTTTTTAAACGTTTATTTATTGATCTTGAGAGAGAAAGAGCAGCAGGGGAGGGGAAAGGGGAGAGGGAGAGAAAGAATCCAGAGCAGGCTCCATGCTGTCAATGCCCAGCCCGACTTGGGCTCAATCCACAAACCAAGAGATCATGACCCGAGCTGAAATCAAGAGTCAGACACATAACCAACTGAGCCCCCCAGACACCCCATAAAGCTTTCTGTTTTTAACCCCCAAAGTCTAGGACTACCATTAGATGATAGGAACCTCCGGGAAGATCATGGATCAATGAGCAGCTTGCTTGCCTGGCTTACTTTTGCGATGAAGATTGCGTGCATTTGTCTTGCTCTGTTCACTTAAATTAAATGGGACAAAATATTTGGTCTGGTGTGACTGCTGCGGTAATTCCATGAAGTAAAATAAGTTCCACACTATCCACGAACAGGCTTTTCCTTCACCCAATTATAATAATTAGGCTCTTTTGTACTTTCTGCAAGATCAGCTTTTAACGAAAAGAAAGAAATGTATGTATATTCAGACATCCACAGGTCATATGATTTCAATTTAGACAAGGAATAAGCAAAATGATTTTTTTTTCTAAAATAATAGGAGGATAATTCTCCCCTCCAAATTATTCAAAGAATGTATATTTGCCTACCCAAAAACCTGCTTAAAATAACTGATAAATGACTTTTTGAAATTTTTTTCTAATTTTTTTTTTTTTTTTTTTTTTTTTAGATTCTGATGGTGGCTTAGATTTCAAGGCAGGTATACAGATTTTCAATGATGATAGCATCTTGTATTTTTTGCTCATATTTTACCCATTTTTAGTCTTTCCAGAGAAAATAAAATGTTTTCTTTTTATGTTTACTTATTTTTAAGAATGAGAGAGATAAAACGTGAGCAGGGGAGGGGCAGAGAGAGAGGGAGAAGACACAGAATCTGAAGCAGGCTCCCAGATCCAAGCTGTTAGCACAGAGCCCAACAGGGCTGAAAATCACAGAACATGAGATCATGACCTGAGCCGAAGTAAGATGCTCAACCGACTGAGCCACCCAGGCACCCCTGGAAGAAATAAAATATTGATGAAGATTGAATGTATTTAAGCACTTTTAAAGAAAAATAATAAAAATTCACAATACTTTGTTACATAAAATACATCACAAAACTAGTTAATGTTAGAAAAAAATGCAGATTTCAACTGTGGAGAGCATTTTTTTTTTCACATTAAAATGGTTATTTTATTCCACTAAGTTTGTGTGGTTTGTTATTCAGTAATAGACTATTAGCATGCAAGAACATAATACCAGGAATGCAAAATTGGTTTAGCATTCAAAATCAATCAATATAATTCACTATATTAACAGATTAAGGAAAAAAATATATTCATCTTAATTCATCAGAAAACATTCAGCAAAGTAGAAACAGAAGGAAATTTCTAGGTGACTTAAAAATAGAAGAAAATTTCATACACACTATGTATGGAAAATCCATAGTTATCATCATACTCAAAGGTGAAATGATGAATACTTATTTACATAAAGTAAAGAACAAAGATGTGTTGTGTGGTCCTAGAATTGCTCTCCAGGTCTTTACTGGAGGTGCCAGCTGAGAGAGCAATCATTTTTGAGTGAGCCTTACAACAACATTTAGAATCTCTAGTTCTCTCAGTCCCACTCTCAATAAACTCTTAAGATAATTCTGTTTAAGAAACACATTCTTCTTGGGGCGCCTGGGTGGCTCAGTCAGTTATGAGTCTGACTTCTGCTCAGGTCATGATCTCGTGGTTCACTAGTTCCAGCCCTGAGCTGGGTTCTGGGCTGACACCTCAGAGCCTGGATGGAACCTACTTCAGATTCTGTGTCTCCTTTGTTTGCCCCTCCCCCGCTCTCTCTCTCTCTCTCTCTCTCTCTCTCTCTCTCTCTCTCAAATAAATAAAAAAATTTAAAACACACACACACTTTCTTCTTTTAAGTTCCTTTGTCAGAAGTTTGACAGCAATGAGAAAATTAAAGGAATTTTAATTCCTAATTTACCTCATTATCAAATTTTAAAAAAAGGTACCAGCCAATTTGTTAAGAGTCTATTTCTCCATTGCCAATGAGGACAAATGGAAAATTAAGCAAAATACACATTTCAGGTTTTTTGGTGTATACGACAGGAATTAGAGACAGTGTAGCTATTTTCCACTCAACACAATCATCTAACTGAATTAACAAAGTTACCCAAACTTGATATTTGTTATAATTTTGACATAATCCCTCAGCTCATATAATAATATAACATGCCAAACATACCTATACTCCCTAAAAGTAATGGTGAGGTGAGCAAAGATTGCCCAGACACACAAGGATTTTAGTAAAATTAGTAAAAGAAATTTAGTAAAATATTATAGTAAATATTAGTAAAATAAATTTAGTAAAATATTAATCATGAAAATAAACATAAGATTGTTAAAGTACTATTAATAGCTCAATTTAGTCAATAACAAGTTGATATCCACACAGACTACTTAAATGTTCTTGAGAAAGGACATTCTGTTACAATATCCCACCATATTTTAGTAAGCCTCTCATTTTCTGCTCTTAAATTGAGAACTTTTACATAAAGTTTTGTTCCCTCAGCTTAAACTAACAAAATATGCCCTTGGAGTGAAACTGATTATTAGAGAAGTAATCATATCACTGAAGACTCACCTGACTATTTTGCAAATCTAAAAACATATAAACCTCATAGATATTTTTTGAAAAGTGATTTGATGCATTGGAACTAAGGGATAATTGAAAGACTACATTGATTTCTGAAATACAAGGAGACATACACTGTTGACCTTCACATACATTCAAAAGGCATAACATCCTGAATCACCAAATCCATGAGTAGCTTACAGTACAATTAGTTTTGTTTTTATTTGAATTTCCATTATTAGATTCAAAGTATTAAAAATAATGCAGATCTTAAGGTATAACTTGAAAAGAGATGACAGTGCTGTGTGTTACAAAGTATTTTGGCATTTGCCTATTTTATTTTACTATTCTGTCTTTAGATATGACTGTAGTCCTTTGCAAATCTAAGTCATGAGCTAAGAGTATATATGAAGTATTTAAAAAGAATATATTTGCACAAATAACTGTAGAAAAGTATTTTATCTCACATAAATAGGACTGTGACACATGATTTTGTTTAACTATTAGAAGCATGTCAAAATTCTGTCTTTGTAGTTTGCCAAGATATAACATTAATAAAATTCATTTAAATTATTTTGGGGTTTTTTCCTCCAAGATTTTTCTGTCACAAAAAAAAAAAATCTTTATGTTTCAACTTTTTATTTTAATCTGGGAATTCACCATAAGAAATGAGAATTATACCTTCCTATTAAGTAAGAAAATCAAGATTCAGAACGATAAACTGGTTTATTCAAATTATCAGAGAAGTTGAAGTAGAACAGACATCTTAATTCCCATTCCAAACTTCTTCCCACTTAACTTATTTTTCTCCGTATTTTGAACTCCTTCTTATCACTCTCTTTTTTTAAAAAAGTGTTTATTTTTGAGAGAGTGAGAGACAGAGAGAGAGAGGGAGAGAACGCATGCAGGGGAGGGGCAGAGAGAGAGGGGGACAGAGGATCTGAAGGGACTCTGCGCTGATAGAAGAGAGACCAATGTGGGGCTCAAATTCACAAACCTGGAGATCATGACCTTTGCTGAAGTTGGACGCTGAACCAACCGAGTCACCCAGGCACCCTTATCTCTCTTTCAAGATTTAATATAAGAGTTCGCTGCTTTTGGAAGACTCTTCTAACTCTCTACCATTGTTATCATCAGTCTTGGTTTATCCTTCCTCTATAAGCTCCTAGCACTTGTTTTTTAAGTTTATTTATTTTGAGAGGGGAGAGGGGCAAAGAGAGATGTTAGGAGAGAATCCCAAGCAGGTTCCACACTGTTAGTACAGAGCACCATATGGGTTTGAACTCATGAACCATGAGATCATGTCCTGACCCAGGCACCCTTAATCTCTTGGCATTTTTAAACAACCTTCTAAATAGTATTTCCTCCATTGTATCAAATCTTCCCCTGAAGGGTAGGATATGAACCACTTGGGAGGAGAGTCATGTCTAACTCATTTTCCATACTTCTCCCAAATGCTTAGCAGACTCGAGTCCACAGGCTCAAAAGGCACTCAACAAATATTAAGGCAATCAAACTGCCAGCATTCTAAGGTTCAGAACAGTTTCATAGTTAAAATAGAAATCACACTGCAAAGAGGGATGGCTACAATGCCTGCACATTTCTCCTCGCAGGTAAAACAAGCAATGTATTGATCATCGCCACTTTTAAAATCCTGCTTATGAGGAGAAACAATTCCAGGAAGTGCTTCCTCAGAATGACGCTATGCCTCACAATGATTCTTCAAGGCCAGAAATGCTAATTTACCAGGGCTGTATCATCAATTGTCCAAGTACTTCTCTTAGGAGTGATGTCACGGCATGGCAAGTTGGCAATTATTTGAGGAGTTATTTCAATAACTGCACAGCTCTTTGTCTGATTAATGAAACTGCCAACGGATTTACAACTCCTGTTATGGAAATGTATCATTGGAGATTTGCTGAATGGTGTGTCATAAATTCTAGGCACCTGAGAAATTACGACAGAATTTGATTAGAACGGCTACTTTCATCTCCTCTTTTTCACTAAATTCACTTCTCATTAACTACCGCAACCACTGTCTGCTCTGAGAGACAGGAAGGCCGTTATTTGTGACAAAATATTCTGTTTGCCAAAGTCATTCATTCTTGCAGTGTCCATGCTATCTAAATTTCCTCGTGGACAATATTTAAACATGCAAAAGCAGATTCAAATAGGAATAATATCAGAGAAGAAAGTTTCCTTGGGGTCTATAATGTGTCTGGACTGGAGGCAGATTCAAAAAATATTGATAAACAAAGCAATAAGACTCAGCAGAATATAAGTTATGGGCCAAATACTTTATGCATTGTTAGGAGGGAGGCCTCAAGCTGAGTGTCATTAGATACACAGGGTAAGAATTATTGTTCTGCAATTCAAACCTCAAGATACCCAGAGATGATTACAAAAGCACAAATATTTTTGTTCTTTCTCTTAAAGAATATTGTAGTTTTAAAGGTGAGTGTAAAAAAAAAAGTACTATTTTAATATCTCCAAAATAATTACAAGCTTCTACTTCCATTAGCATGATGAAATGGACTATATTGAAACACTCATAAATTCACAAAAGTTGTCTTAAATCTTATATATATCATACCTAAATATATTTTATCATGAGCTAATATTTATTTCAAAAAGTGATCAATTCTAAAATGTTCCTCTCCTAATATGAAAATTCATTATGGACTAAATAGGAGGTCAAAGGGGTGCCTGGGTGGCTCAGTCAGTTAAGCGGCCGACTTTGGTCATGATCGGTCATGATCTCACGGTTCGTGGGTTCCAGCCCCACATCTGGCTCTGTGCTGACAGCTCAGAGCCTGGAGCCTGCTTCATATTCTGTGTCTCCTTCTCTCTCTGCACTTCCCTCGCTCACGCTCTCTCTCTCTCTCAAAAATAAAAAATACATTATTTTTTTTGAGATTTTCTTTTTTTTAATATGAACTTTATTGTCAAATTGGTTTCCATACAACACCCAGTGCTCATCCCAACAGGTGCCCTTCTCTATGCCCATCACCCACCCTCCCCTCTGTCCCACCACCCCATCAACCCTCAGTTTATTCTCAGTTTTTAAGAGTCTCTTATGGTTTGGCTCTCTCCCTCTCTAACTTTTTTTTTTCCTTCCCCTCCCCCATGGTCTTCTGTTAAGACAGATACCATATGTCTTCACTCTTACGTGGATCCTTTTTTTTTTTTTTTTTCCACCGGAGGTCATTAAGATTAGTAACCAATAGTCTAGGTGGCTCAGTCGGTTAAGCCTCTGACACTTGACTTCACCTTCAACTCAGGTCATGATCTCTCGGTTGGTGAGTTTGAGCCCGCATCAGGCTCTGCACCATCAGTGTGGAGTCTGCTTGGAATTTTCTCTCTCTCCCTCTCTCTCTGCCCCTCCCACGTGTGCACCCCCCCCCAAAATAAATAAATAAACTTAAAAACAATTAGTTATCCATAAATGATTCATAAAAACAAAGTAATACAGTATTAGGAATCCAAAGATAGCCAGACTTTACAATGTTGTCTCCTTTATAGAAACCAAATAAAAACCCCTCTGAAAACGTGAACCAGTACATAGGAAACAAGGTGAATGAATCCCCGTATATAGCAATAGAAGCAGAGTATCCAAAGACTACTCTGTTTCATCATATTTAGAAATGAACAAGAATGAAGCAGATGCCAGAGATGAATTGATTTCCCCTCTTTCCACTCAAACCGTACAGCACGCCTCTAAGAATGATGATGCGGGCTAGAATATATATATTTTAGTGAGCATCAGAGACAACCCTAAACATATACAGGAGAGAAATGTAGCAGGGAGCCATGACCCATTTGCAATAAAGGATACTAGCCCCAGACTTCACCAAACCTCCTGAGTTAGTAGCCAAAATAGTTATTTACCAGATGCCAAATACTCTCCTATTCACTTACATAAATCAGTCTATTTGATTCTCACAGCAATTCTACGAGTCAAGTACTAATAGTATCTTCATGTTCGTTTTTCTTATTTTTCTTTTCGAGACAGAGAGAGAGAGAATCTTAAGCAGGCTCTGAGCTGGGGGCTCAAACTCAGGAACCATGAGATCATACCCTGAGTAGAAAATAAGAATTGGACGCTTAACTGACTGAGCCACCAGGCATCCTGGTGTCTTCATTTTCTAGTTGAGGAAACCGCTACACAAAGATTGCACAGTTGATAGGTCATAGCACAGGGACTTAAAGTCTAACAATCTGGCTTCAGAATCCATGTTCTTTTCCATTACTCTTCAGAAAAGCCTGGGCAGAAGCCACTCAATAATGTATCTCAGGTAAATTTTCTACAGCATGCATTTCATTCCTCATAGTTACAGGAACTTACCGCTCCTTGATGTTCTAGACCACTTCTCTTTATTGTTCATTTCTCTACCTTCCTTTCTGTTCCTTTTCCCCCATTCTCACATTTTGTAAAAAAAAAAAAAAAAAGAAAGAAAGAAAGAAAGAAAGAAAGAAAGAAAGAAAGAAAAAAGTTACTTTTTTGGTTGCAAGAGTAGATTCCTGTGAATTTCAGAATTATTCTAGGGGCGCCTGGGTGGCTCAGTCAGTTGAGCGTCCGACTTCAGCTCAGGTCATGATCTCACGGTCTGTGGGTTCGAGCCCCGCGTCAGGCTCTGTATTGACAGCTCAGATCCTGGAGCCTGTTTCGGATTCTGTGTCTCCCTCTCCCTCTGCCCCTCCCCGCTCTCACTTTGTCTCACTCTCTCTCTCAAAAATAAATAAATGTAAAAAAAAAAAAAAAAAACATAAAAAAAAGAATTATTTCATGTAAGAAAAGGAAACTACCCCATCATTGGTATTTGTGTGGCTCATCTAAGGACAAATTGAACAATATCCTTTTGTCACATCTATAAACAGAAATAGGCACAGGTTACTTGGGAAATTGGCCAGAAAGAAAGAAAAGAAAAGTTAAGAACAGAAAGGAAAGGGGGTGAAGGGAGGAAGGAAAGAATCTACTAAGAACCTTTCATTTTAATGTTTTGTGAACTAAAAGAGAAAAACATGGAATGAAAAAAAAAGCATTGAGGGGCGTCTGGGTGGCTCTGTCAGTTAAGTGCCCAACTCTTGATGTTGGCTCAGGTCATGATCTCACAGTTCATGAGTTCAAGCCCTGCAGTCAGGCTTGGCTCTGACAGCAGGGAGCCTGCTTGGGATTCTCTCTCTCCCTCTCTCTGGCCCTCCCCTGCTCATTCTCTCTCTCTCTCTCTCTCTCTCTCTCTCTCTCTCTGCCTGTCTCTCTCTCTCTCTCTCTCAAAAATAAATTTAAAAAAAACTAAGAAAATATTGGTGAGTTTTATGGAATTATGCAACTTCCACTGAACATATATTAAAAATTCAAGGTAGTGACGAATGAAAATTATCTTTGGTTATTCTATGAATGAATCTCCTGAGTGTCACACTCAGTAATCACCACCAGTCAAACTACGAGGAAATCAAATCAGCAAAACTGATTTGCTACTAACTTTAGGTAAAATGTAATTAATAGTCCCTTCATATACCTAATAAAGCTAATAGTGGAAGGAATAAACAGAAAAATTAGCATGCAATGTAGTCACATTGTGTAACCTGTATGTGAGAAACTTCCTCTAAAAATAAAATAACTGGAAGGAGAATTAATAGATATTTTCTCCTCATTCAATTTCTGAAACCTTAAGAGAAAGCTTGAGAAGGGGGAAACATGATTAATGCCCTTGTGTTGTAAATGTGACAGATCCTTTCTAATGAGACACTAGGTGTAAACAAAGCAGGCTGAACCTCTTACCTACGGATCAGGGACTGGAGAAAATATATAGATCCTCTAAAAAGCCTCAGCACCCTCAGAAACAAAGCTCCTGGAGTTTCAAAATTCCCTGAGCGTGAGATTCTTCTCAGCAGGTTCAGAATTAGAGCACGGAAATAAAATAGCTAAAGGAAAAATAAAGCAAACCAGCCAAACTTGCCCGGTAGGCCTCACAAGTCACTGAATAAAGTGAAGAGTTTTTAAAGGCCAACCAAAGGTGGTGAAATCCCTCATATAATTGTCACTAGAGCCCCCAATGCCTTGTAAGCAAAAGAGCTAATTTGGCATAGTTCATAGCGCCTGGTATAAGAAATTCATATGTGTATTTCTCAGGGCCTAGAGCTTCTGTGAGAGCTGCCATAAGTGAAGAAAAATAAATTTAAAAAGACAAATAAGTAACGATCTCCTCACTCACACAGGGAGGGTCCAGAAGATGTGTCTTTTACCAGTGTTGTGAGAACTAAATTCGTGATGGGAGCCCCAGGATCTCCGAAGACCTCCAAGAACGCTCCTGTCTGTAGTCCAAAGCTCACTGTGGGAACTGCAGCCGCTGACTTGGGAAACTCAAACGTAATGGGAGTAATTGGATCCTGGAGTGGAAGGGGCCATGCGGAAGCACTCAATGGCTGAAAGCCAGACGGGTGCAATCACCATAAAGGATAGCAGAGTCAAAGCACCAATTGGAATAAGTTGACCTTAATAGGACTTTGGAGTGCACTAGTTGATCATGGGGTTTCTAGCAGTAAAATAAATAAATAAGAATCCTGCTAAGTTCTTTTTTCTTTAATGTTTATTTATTTTGAGAGAGAGAGAGACAGAAAAGAGACAGAGAGACAGAAAGAGAGAACATGAGCAGGGCAGAGGTAGAGAGAGAGGGAGACACAGAATCTGATACAGGCTCTAGGCTCTGAGCTGTCAGCATAGAGCCCAACGCAGAGGTTGAACTCACAAACTATGTGATCATGAACCCAGCCGAAATTGAACACAACCAACTGAGCCACCCAGGTGCCCCAGAAGCCTGCTAAATTCTTAACTTGATATTCATGGGCAGAAAAGGTCTAGGTTAAGTGAACAAAAGTCTAACGTACATCATAAAACCAGAGTCAGGTCCCTCATTCAATTCTCTTCAAAACTGACCAGTTTACAGACCCAGAACTCCTTTTTTTTTTAATTTTTTTTTAACGTTTATTTATTTTTGAGACAGAGAGAGACAGAGCATGAATGGGGGAGGGGCAGAGAGAAAGGGAGACACAGAATCGGAAGCAGGCTCCAGGCTCTGAGCCATCAGCCCAGAGCCCGACGCGGGGCTCGAACTCACGGACTCACAGACCGTGAGATCGTGACCTGAGCTGAAGTCGGACGCTCAACCGACTGAGCCACCCAGGCGCCCCCAGAACTCCTTGAATGTAGGAGAGCCTACGTCTCCTTGAGGAAGGACCTTCGTATATTCCCCAAATTTTACACTGTTAATCTTTCAACCTTCTATAAGGCACCTACAGCCTTTTGCCAGGGTAACTTTGCACACAGAAAAAGGAAATAATCAGATCTTTTAGGGATTAGTGGAAAGTGGCTGTGAACTGATACTGATCCCAAGACACCACAAATGTCACTGTGGCCCATCAGCCCAAGGAGGGGCCAGTGGAGATCAAATGATCAAGAAAGTTTTAGCTCAAGTCCATCTCACAGGGACCCAGTAGATCCCTGAACCCATCCTGTGGTGATTTCTCTACTTCTGGAATGTATAATTGGGATAGATATACTCAGCGGCTGTCAGAATCCCACGCAGGTCCCCTGATCTGTGCAGTGAGGGCTATTAGGTGAGAAAAGGCCAACAGAAGCCACTAAGCCTGCTTCTACCTAGGAAAATAGTAAATCAAAAGCAATATCACATTTATGAAGGGATTATAGAGATTGGTGCCATCATCAAAGACTTGCAGGATGCAGGGGTGGTGATTCCCACCACAGCCGCATTCAACTTGCTTATCTGGCCTGTGTCAAAGACAAATAAATCTTAGAGAATGACAGTGGACAACCCAGATGGAAACTCCAATTGCCGTGGGTATGTCAGATTTGGTTTCATTGCTTCAGCAAATTAACACATCACCTGGTATGTAGGTATTGATTGGCAAATTACTTTTCCTCCACCCTTGTCAATAAGGTCAACCAGAATCAATTTATATTGAGCCAGTCAGGTCAGCAATACACCTTCACCATCATACCTCACGGGTATATCAACCCTCTAGCCTTATGTAACAGTTTAATTTGAAGGGGTCTTAATCACCTTTCCCTTCCAAGAATATTACACTGTCCCATTACGTTGATAATAGTATGCTGACTTAGACCTAAGTAAGCCAGGAGTAGCAACTATTCTAGATATATTGGTAAAATATTTGTATGCCAGAGGTTGGGAAATAAATCCAAGAAAATTCCAGGGCTTTCTATGTCAGTGAAATTTCTGGAGGTCAGTGGTGTGGGCAATGTTGAGATATTCCTTCTAAGGTGGTGGATAAGTTGTTACATCTTGCCCCTTCTACAACCAAAAGAGAGGCACATGCCTCATGAGCCTCTTTGAATCTTGTAGGCAATAAATTCCTCATCTGGGTTTGTTACTCTGGCCCATTTCCCAAATGACCCAAAAAATGCATCACGTCCAGTTTCTGTACAAGCTTCTCTGCCACTTGGACCATATGATGCAGCAGATCATAAATACTAGTGCTTAAAATACTAGTGGCAGGCAGCCATGTGTTTGGGGCCTTTGGCAGGTTCTTATAAGTAAATTATAGCTTAAGCCCTTAGAATTTGGGAGCCCTACTATATCCACAGCAGGTAACTATTCTTGTTTTGAGAAACAGCTCTTTACCTTATCTTGGACCTCAGTGGACATTGAGTGCTTGACCATGGATTACCAAGCTATCATTTGACTTGAGCTGCCCATCACGAATTGGAAGTTATCTGAGCCACCAAGCCATAAATTTGAGCATAAAGAGTAACATTGCATCATCACATGGAAGTGATATATACGTGATTGGACCCACGTAGGCCCTGTAGGCACAAGTAAGTTATATGAAGAAGTGACACAAATGCCCATGGTCTCCACTCCCAGCCTCTCTCTGCCAGCCTGCACTTATAGCCTTGTGTGGAGTTCCCTATGATCAGTTGATAGATGAAGAGAAAACTTGGGCCCAGTTTACAGATGGCTCTGCATGGTATTCAGGCAGCTCCCCAGAGTGGATAGCTGCAGCACTATACTTCTGATCTGGGACATCCTTGAGGGAGAGTGGTGAGGGGAAATCTTCCCTGTGTACAGAATTTCCTGAAGTACCTGGTTGTTCAATCTGCTTAAAAGGGAAAATGGCCAGATATGTGATTGTGTACTTATCCATGGACTGTGGCCAAAGGTTTGGCTGGATCATCACAGATTTGGAGGAAACATGATTGAAAAAAATTGATGACAAAGAAATCTGGGGAAGAAGCATATAGATATACCTCTCTGAATGGACAAAAAAATGAAGATATTTGTGGCCCATTTAATGCTTACCAACGGGTCACCTCAGCAGATCAGGATTTTAATAATCAAATGGGTAGCATGAACTGTTCTGTGGATACCTGCCAGCTCCTGCCATCAAACAATGGGCTCATGAACAAAGTTGACACGTAGCAAGGATGAAGGCTATGCATGGGCTCAGTAACATGGATGTTCACTCACCAAGGCTGACCTAGCTATAGCCGTCGCTGTATACTCGCTATGCTAACAGCAGAGAACAACACTGAGTTTCTCATGTGGGACTTGATCTCCAGGATAATCAGCCAGCTACCTGGTGGCATGTTGATTATACTGGACTGCTTTCATCATGGAAGGGGCAGCATTTTGTTCTTACTGGAATAGTCACATACTCTATGTACAGATTTGTCTTCCTTGCAGCCAATGCTTCTGTGAAAACTACCATCTATGGACTTACTGAATGCCTCATTCCACATAGGCTTGCTTCTGATCAAGGAACTCATCTCTCACCAAGAGAAGTATTGCAACAGGCTCATGCTCATAAAATTTACTGGTCTTACCATGTCTCTCCACTATCTTGAAGAGGCAGGTTTGATAGAACAGTGGAATGGCCTTTTGAAGACTCAGGTATAGCACCAGCTAGGTGACAGTACCTTGAAAGACTGGAGTCAGGTTCTCCAGAAGGTTATAGATGCTCTGAATCAGCACTCAGTATATGGTGCTATTTCTCCCACAGCCAGATTCTCAGGTGCAGGATTCAAAGGGTGGAAATGAGAGTGGCACCACTCCCTATTACCCCCAGGAACTCACTAGCACAAGGTTTGCTTTCCATTCCTGTGACTTAATGCTCTGCTGGCCTAGAGGCCTCAGTTCCAGAAGGAGGAATGCTTCCACCAGAAGACACAATGATCCCATTGAACTGGAAATTAAGGTTGCCATCCAGGCACTTTGGTTTCTTCATGCCTCTGAATCATGACAGGCAAAGAAAGGAGTTATTGGGCTGGCTGGCATGATTTATTGTGACAACCAAGGGGAAACTGACTACTTGTTAACTGAAATAAGGAAAGGTAGGTCTTGGAATATAGATTGCATAGAGTGTCTCTTAGAATTACCATGCCCTGTGATTAATGTCAATGGAAAACTGCAACAACCCAACCCAGGCAAGACAGCTAATGAGCCAGATCCTTCAGGAATAAAGAATTGGGTCACCGCATCAAGTAAAGAGCTGAGGTGCTTGTAGAATTCAAAGCGTAGATGAATAGATGGTGGGGGAAAGTTGTTACAAATACCAGCTATGACCATATGACAAGTTACAAAAACAAAAACTGTAATTGTCATGAATACTTCCCCTTATTTTGTGTGTATACACACATATAGACAAGATATACATGCACACATATACATATATAATAAATACAAATATATGTTTTTTTTTTGTTTTCTTCCCTCTGCTTCTCCTTTATCATGTAAGATAGATTACCTTTATATAAGTACTGTTAATTTTTATATCATACTATTTAGTTTATAGAATGTCAAGGAGAAGAGTAAACATCACTCTTCCTCTTCTAAGGAAAGAGTTACTTTATTTTCTTTTTTTTCTAACGTTTCCTTATTTCCTTTGAGAGAGGGAAAGTGTGTGAGAGTGAGTGGGAGAGGAGCAGAGAGAGAATCCCAAGCAGGCTCCATACTCAGTATGGAGCCCGAGGTGGGGCTTGAACCAACAAACTGTGAGATCATAACTTGAACCAAAATCACGAGTTGGACACTTAAGAGACTGGGTCACCCAGGCACCCTGGGTTACTGCATTTTCAATTGTTCACAAGCTGTATCATGTTAGGCAGATTTTGGGGTTAGCTAGGGTTTTAAAAGATGCACATGCATTTCAGGTTGACAACAGGTGGACTTGTGAGAGTGAATTTTGTGTGTCGACGCCACTGGATAATGGGATGCACAAATATCTGGTTAAACCTTTCTAGGTGTGTATGTGAGGAGAACTTCAGAAAAGATTAGCATGTGAAAAGGTTAGCTTTACTGAGTAAAGCAGATGGACTTCCTCAATGTGTGGAGGCATTGTCTAATCCACTTAAGGCCTGAACAGAACAAAATGGTGGAGGAATGTTGAAATCACGCTCTGGCTGACGGATTGGGCTGGGATATTAATCTCCTGCGCCAGGAACTCTTGATTGTCAGGCCTTCAGACTCAGACAGAAATCTATACCAGCTCTCTGGCTCTCAGACCTTGGAACTATACCATTGGCTTTTCTGATTTTCCAGCTTCCAGACAACAGATCATGGGATTTTTCAGTCTCAGTAATTGTGTGAGCCAATTCCTTATAATGAATCTCATTCTATACATATATTTATCCTATTTGGTTCTGTTCCTCTAGAGAACTCTGACTAATATACCTTGTGTACTCTATACACAGTCTATCTCCTGCTATGTATGTTGATATTTGATTAAATGCCATTTATTTTTATTTTTGCCAGAGCTATTTCTGATCAGAACAAAAGGTTAAGAAAAGAAAAACCTAGTCTATGTTTTGATATATATCTAAATGGAGCCATTTAAAAACGTTTTTATTATTACAGCACTCTTAAGAAAGTCCTTGAATGCTAAAAAGCACACATGACTATAACATTTAGTATACTTCTAGAATGTCCTGTCACATCATTAAATCACACCTAAAGATTTTACAAGACTTGAAATTATTGACATCAGTCTTTAACAAAATCTTCTCAGGGAAGGACGAAATGTGACCTAATAAACTATCTTCAGTGTGAGAGATAGGCACTGTCTCATAGAAGAATTTCAAATAACCCTTTAAAAAATGAACTCATGTAAAAAAATATTCCTGTATTCTCTTTTAGACAGATCTTAGAGCCTTAAGCGGTTTCTTGCTTCATGTTCCATTTCCTTTGATTGCTTGGACAGGAAATTGACATATGATGCTGGATGACCTAGATGGCAATCAAATGTCCCTTTTCTGGACTACAGAAATCAGTGCTCAAAGTACACAAAGACATATGGGAACCTGTTTTGTGGAACGTCAACTTGTTGGATCAGTCCAACTTTTTCACTCCCAAAAGAAGTAAAAAAACAATCTAAATTGGAAATGGCTGCCAAATATTCTATTGTTCTTCCCTATTCCTCAAACATTCTTCATGATGTCTACATGAATCCAGCTCAATTCTTTCCTTAAAGTCTCAAATTAAATATAGTTTCCTCAGAGAGGCCTTACATGAACCCTAACCTAAAATAATGTTTATTCTTCCCATTACCTTCTATCCCAACTCACCCATATTTTTATAGCATTTACACCTGCAGGAATTATACAAAGTCCCCAAATAATTGAAAGGTTTCATAAGATTCTATAAGATCCACTAATATAAAGCTTTAACATAGGTAGGATACATAGCACAAGGGGCCTGGAAATATGAATACATTGCACTATTGCTATAAACCCTTGGAGCAGTGATACAGAGGAGAGGCCCCAAGAGGCATTGAAGGCAGGATTTCAGGTCATTTGGGCAGGGAATACTGGAGTCCTAGGTATCCAAAGCATGATCTCCTATTTATAACATGTGTGACTCCATATACTCGGCACTGTGTTCTCCTAAGTCTCTTGGGAGGGGCAAAATCAAAGGAGGGCCTGCATGTGGGTCTTAAAACACAGGGAGTAAATTTGGAGCCATAGATTCCCAAGTCTGTTACCTGGACCCAGGACTGGCTGTCCCTTCTATCTTAATATTACCTGCCTAAAGAACAACTGGGACTATGATGGTTTTCTGTACAATCATGAGTCCAGAGTCCAGCATGTTGTATAACAGGGACCCAATGAATGTTTTTGGATAGGTGGGTGGATGGATGGATGGATGGATGGATGGTTGGATGGATGGACAAAAGAAAGAGACACAATAACTTCATAAATCTATATCAGTCCTGCCACTTTTGAATGTGACACCGGAGTAAAGAATATAACTAAGAAATAGAAGACTGTAGATTAACATGTAAACTCAGTTCTTCTAAACAAAGTGCTATTATTAATAGAGATATTTATGTTCAAAGACAAAAATATGATTCAAATCAGTGTATGACTTGAGAAGTTAGTTGTATAATTCAGCTAGCAGTGACAAATCTAATGAATTAATGATATAACTTGAATATTAGAGATACAACTTAGGATCTCATTGCATGTTTCATTTAAAATTTGATTCACTGTGCAAATAAATCTTTAAAATATACTCTTAAATTTAACTGTAAATAAAAATGTAGAGACTAGTAGTCTGTAGAAGTGAGGAAGGAAGATGATTAAATCACCACGGGTACTCGACCAGCAAGGAAAAGAGGAAGCTCAAAATAGGTAGAACAGAGAAAGACGAAAAATAAAGGAAGTAGAAAGAGAAGTATATCATAATCTCATGTCACCATCATCAATATTCATTGCACTTGGCCACTCTGCACTTTGCATTACTCTAGACACCGTGAGACACCGTTCTATCAACATTGGTATTGCTGAATCATCTGGAACTATAAGTGGGCCAGATAGCAGAGAACTTGGTTGTCTAAAAACATTACTTCAGCTATTTATAATGAATTGGAAAAAAAAACCCACACACTTCCAGCCTAACTACTATGGCAAAGCAAAAAGCTGCTGAAGCAATGATTCAGACATTTCAGGTTTTTTTTTTAAAAAATCCAGTAAATATCGTTCCTCTATATATTGTCCATTCCCCATCTTCCTCCCACATTTTTTTGTCCTTGGGATATAGTCACTACCTCTTAAAACTACCTCTTTTAGAGAATGAAATTTCAACATTGCAAATTGAATATCAATGCTTTCTCTACTGACATCTTCCTTCTGAGTTTGCTTATCCTCATCAATAACAATTTCATTTTAAATTACTTGTAAATGCCACAAGGCAGACACAATAGCCTCAGTAAAATATAATGGAAGATATTTTGTTTCTTGGCTTTTCTTTTTCTTACTTTTCTCCACTTTGCTTCCTTGATTAAGTTCCAAGATTAAAGGAATATAAAATAGAATTCATCTTCATGAAATATGTTACCTCATTATTTTTCTGGTAATTTAAACTCATCCGTTAACAAATAATCTTTTGAAAACACAGACTGAATTTTTTAAATCATTAAGAAGATTGGTTTCCAATTTAGAACTACATGTTTTTTCTGAAAAAAATATATTACTGCTTCTAAGCCTAGACATATCTAGGTGAGACTGAGAAATCCAATTAACATCTCTCTTCTAAACTGCCACCACCCTGTTGCTAAAGCCTTCCTTTGCATGCAGGGCCCCCATTTGCCTATCCAGTTTTGCAAGACCTAACAGATGCCCCTCACTCCGAGGTCCATTTTCTCCCATTCCTATCTTCACCACATTTATTGCCCATATCATCACTTGTATAATGAACATTGATTACCAAATGACTTCGCCTCTACTCTTGCATTATTTTTGTCAGCTACTGTTCTCACATGTGCATTACTTCTCTTATTGTAACGTAAGTATCCTTTAGTTAATCAGATCAAAAGTTACATTTTGGCAGGAACCTTACCTCCTATTTCTTAACCTGGCATAAAGAACCAAAAAGCTGTGGGTATGGTAGTGGTTCAGAAGTTTCAATTATTTTGCATTTTAGCTACCGACGCATTTGGATAATGATTTACATTTTGAAGACTGACTTCCCATCATCTTGTTTATTCAGTCCCTATAACAACCTCTTAGATTTTCCGTCACATAGTAGAAGGGATAAAAAAGAGTCCTAGAAAGGCTGCGTTACACAAAGGCCAAGAAAGAAACCAAAGCCATGACTCCAAGGACAAAGACCTTTCTACATTATTGGGGAAAACACAGAACTACATAGTTCTAATACTGGGATTGAGTGCAAAGGTAGCATCGTGGTAATGAAGTTCAGCCAACAACGCACAGATGCGTCCCCCTAACCGAGCAGTTGAAAATAGCATAGCCAGAGAAGGGGCAACAGCTGTGTCTCTATTAGGCACTCACTTTGCAAGTTATATTTGCGTCTGTGCTCCTTCTAAGGTTGTTTGGTTAATACATTTGGTGATCTCTGTGTAATGCATAAATTTCATAAAATAAAAAAAAAAGGAATAAAGAGCAAAGCCCCACCAGTAGGGGCTGGGGGCGGGGGGGCAATTGGTGACATTTATAGTCCATGGTACACATATCCACACAATGTTTGTTTATTGTCTCGTGTGCACCTCTTCTAAATAGCTATGAAGATGGATATATTTATTATAAGAAAGGCTACAGGTACGTTTGGAGACGGGAAAGTACAGAAGCCACATAAAAACTGTATGATTTATAAAGATGAAAAGCTAATTTTTCACTGATGCGTGTTGCAGGACTAAATGGTCATCACTGTTTTCTCCCCGTGTGGCAGAGGCTGGTGATACTCTCTTCATTTAACACATAATAAAATTGTTATGCCTCAGGTAATAAACAAAACTAATAGCACGAGAAGGAAAGAGTCTGGACCATTTAACTGCCTGTTGTCCATTTCGACTGTAAAATAAAATTCCATTTTTTTTGAGAGTCACATCCTGCCTCAAAGGCATCCTGATTACTTAACACATTGATGTCTTTCTTTTATGCAAATCTGATTGGTGTCAAGTCAAGCAAATAAACACTAAAACATTGTGCTGCTTCTTCTGGCTTGATTGATAAAAAGCTATTTCGCTAAGGCTAAAGCTTTTCTTATTTTTCCATAACTCAACCTTATGTGTCTGAATAAAAGAAATGCATCTATTTGATGGCCATTAACTATTGGGGATTTAACTCTCCCTTGGAAAACACTCCCCATATGAATCCATGCAGAATGTTCTCTTTAAAAACGCCTTTGATTAAAGATAATGCATAATGATGAATGGATGTTAAATTTCTGCTAAATGTTTCATTAACTTTGTATTACTATTAAACTAATGCCAGCAATCATGTTAAGGTTCTGCCTGATTATCCATCAAAATGCTATATACCTCTTCTACATTGCTAAGCCCCCAGAATCATTCTTTACTAGATTCATTATATCATTCTCTATTCCATGTTTGGCTTTTATATGGAAAGCAATTTCTCTAATGTTGGATTCATTTATTGTATTGAGCACAAGTACATTTATTTGCTTTTTTTATTCCGGAATTTCCAATCATCCGATTGACTCTAGTTTCCTATCTCTATCCTCTATGTTTAATTCTGCTTTTGATGTCACATGAAAGCTGCTTGTAAAAGTCAAAATAGAGGTTAAATGAATTAGCAGAACAGAGCCCTTAAAATCCTCTGTATTAACTAGATCAATATTTAATTTTTTTTTAATGTTTTTATTTATTTTTGAGACAGAGAGAGGCAGAGCATGAGCAGGGGAGGGGCAGAGAGGGAGGGAGACACAGAATCCGAAGCAGGCTGCAGGCTCTGAGCTGTCAGCACAGAGCCCGATGTGGGGCTCGAACTCAGGGACTGTGAGATCATGACCTGAGCCGACGCCAGACGCCCAACCGACTGAGCCACCCAGGCGCCCCTAACCAGATCAATTTTAAGCAAAGACTTTTTAACTAATCATGCATATTGCACAAAATTAATAAAATACAGAAAAGGAGAGAAGAAAAGTGGCACATACACCAGTGATCATGACTAGTGACATTTTTGGTTCATGGTATGTCTACTATATGTATTTACAGTCTTTTACCTCCATCTATGTATCTCTAAACCTATATATAACACACTTGTGCTATGGCTTTATTTTTATAATTAGTATGATTTATAATTTATTACATATGAACATTATACATACTACATTGTGTTTCTCTCTCTCTCTCTCTCTCTCTTTTCTTTTACTTAATCATAAATATTTCTCGATGTCAGTAAGCATTCTTCTGCACTGTCATATCTGCCATCATCTTATTGGCCTCTTTGTTATCTTTCCCTTCAACCTACCAAGAGTATTCCAGTTTCCGACTTTTGAACTTGCCATTTCTTCAGCCTGGGATTCTATTTCCCTCAAATGTTATCAGTCCTTGGCTTCTTCCTTCATTCAGTTCTGTCTCAAATATTACCCTTCAAAAACGCCTTCCTGAAGAACTCCAAACAATGTGCTCCAGTATGCTATGCATTCTTAATGCATCCTTCACTGTGATACCAAACACCCTCTGACATCCTATATCCTTTACATTGTATCATATAGCATATATTTTTATGGATTTGTTTCCTTTCTCCCCCACCAGAATGTAAGCTACAGAATGTGACCTTTATAGGCACAGGCTTTGTATGTTTTGTTTACTAGTCTTTCTCCAAAGTTTAAAACCATTTACAGCACAGAGGGAATGACGTTTCAAAATCAGTAGATGAATAAATATTATTCCGACACATGGTTTTGACAGTAATCCATTTAAATAGCCCCAAAATATTAGTTTGTTGTAGAATTTCCCCAAATATCTTTTAGTGGAAAGTAGGAGAAGTTCCAACATGAAATCATCCAACCAATCCCTGCACCTTAACAGTGCTTAAGCGTTACATTGTGACTAAAAAGTGTTAAGTACATCTGTCACAGGCCATGAACGTTCAGGAAGTTTCCCTTGCATAGTTTATTGCTCCTTGATAACTTGCTGGAAGATGAATAGTGAATTTATTTTGTAACTACATTGATAGTTGCTATTTTGTACGGGCTGCTAGGTTCAACTCCAGTCTCCATATATCCATGTGTTTTATTATGTATTATTTTTCCAATATTTTTGCAAGGACCTTCGGACAGGTACTAAAGGGTGTTTTTTTGTTTTTATTTTTGTTTTTTTACTGTTGTCCTCTTTATTTATTTTTGTTCTTTTTCGAATTACCCACAAACTAGAATAATAGGCAATTGTCAACAAATATTTATTTGTTCATCACTTGTTAATTACCCCTATTGTAGGTTCAAGTAACCCAGGAAACATGAAAGTAACAGAAGGTAGAAGACTATATTACAGCAGGTTTCATGGAAGTTTTAGCTGAACTGCAAAAATTATTTTATTAAGATATATTTCTTCCCACACGAAACCATATTATTCAGTTCTGTAGGAAATCTTACATCCATTATCCATAATAATGCAAATTTTTAAAAATTATCACTAAAACAAGGACATGAGACAGTATCCTTTAACTACAGAAGTGAGGAGCGAGGCCATTAATATTAAGCTGAAGGCTTCTGGAGGCAGAAACCTTGGGTTCAAATCCCATATTTCTATATGTCTATTACTCACAAGTTATCCAACCACTGTCCCTATATCGTCTATAAAATGGGAATGTTAATGATACCTTCCTTGTAGGTCACTGTGAAGACAAGTTAAAATATGTAAAGCACTTAGAATAAAACTACTTAGATTAAAATACATAAAAGACTGTGCCTCAGACATAGCATTTGCTACTGCATATTAGTTTGTAAGCGCTAGTTATGTGAGTAGGCAAGAGATATGCCTTGTGTCCTCAAAGTAATTTTGGCAATTACAGAAATTCTTATCTGCCATTATGTATCTATACGAAAAATGATCACTTTGAGAATATTTGTGAACTCTCCTTATCAACCTTGTATCTCCATCGTGAAGCAAAGTCAATAAAAAATCTGAAGAAAAAATATGTCAATTGGTTTAAAGGTTGGAATTAAAAGGGGAGAGAAATATAGTAAGAACCAAGTGAATAAGAATTGTAGAGGGAAGATTCATGCTGTTTGAGGAGCTCGCATCCCCCTTCTCCTTCCCTGTCCCTCGCCTCCCCTGCCCCTCTAACCCCCACTCTCATCTGCCTCCCCTGCCCCTTACCTCCTCCTCCTCTCTCCTCTGCCTCCTTCTCCTTCTCATCCACCCTCCTCTTTCTTGAATTGTTTTTGCATGACACACTAATCTTGGATGGAACAAGTCTAAAACTTCAATGAAGCCTACCCAAACCTTTTATATTTGCCTCGCTCAAAGTTCATCCGTGACTATTCCTTCACTTGTTTTCTACTAAAAAAAAACAGATGTGTCAATACGTAAACCACATACCATGAATCCTCTCTATGCCACTTTTGGTTTTTAACTATATGGAGAAAAAAAAAAACAGTAAATAATGAGTTAAAGGAACTGATTCATCTTCCCTATCTTTATGCCTCCATGGTGTTAGAATCCCCATTTCTGTGTATTGCGTGACTGTGGACACCAAGAACAGGAACTAATGCTCATGTTTCATGGGTCCAAAAGCGCTGTGGCAAAGCTCCACAAGTGACAGCCCTGCTCATCCCTGGAAACACTCCCAGGAGACAACTGGTCTAGTAATGTGAAGACAACAGGAATACACCCAAGCATCTTCTATTGTCAGGGTTTCTATTGGCAAGTGTGCTTGAAGATCTCAGTTCATAAAAGGAGACAGGAAATTGTGCCACAGACTCAACAGTTCTGTTGGGTAATGAAAACTGAATGGTTCTAAACAGCCTCGGCGATGAAGACAGCCAATGAGTCTAGGGCTATTGTACGTTCATCTTCCTGGAGAGCAATTTTCCAAACAAAGGGGATATGACTATAACACGTAAGGAAGTAATGCGATCTAAAACATATTCATTTTTTTCTTAAAATATTATTTGTGGTTTATTTTATTTCATTTCATCACGGAATATTGATAAGAAATAATGATAAGGCAATTTTGATAAGAAACACTGAAGGCCAGGGCACCAGTGAGAAAGAAAAAAAGAGAACTTTAAAAGGTTTCTTTGTAAAATATCCAACAATAGCCTGATAGGGAAATGTTAATTAACAGACCTAAAGAAATGTGCTTTTTTTTTTCTTTCTTTGTAGCCTCAAAGAACAGGATTACTTGGTTGGTTGGTTGTGGGTATGAAGTTTATAAAGCATTCCTATTTCTTAATTTTCTTTTTGTATAGTCAATTGTGCTTAAAAAAAGGATTCTGGTATATTGCCAGCTTGGCTGAGTAATATTTAGAAAAATCTGAACATGTCTGTTACACTGGTAGGATAGGTATTTTAGAAGCCTGTTTGCATGAAAATTCCTGAGTATCCTTAAAGGAAAACCAAAAGTCAGACACAGTGCACTTCATGCTATAAAGAAAAGAGAGGAAAAAAAAAAGAGTTGGGTAGGTGAACAATTCTATTAGGTGTATTTATTGTCCTGGCCAAACCAGCATCTGTCTCCTCTTTCAGTCCTACAAACCACAGGACCTATAAACAAGCAAGTATCAAAATTAAAATAACCCTGAAAGAACCTGGACACCTAAAAATATTTAAGCCAAATACTATTGTTTTGGAACGCATCTAATAGATCACAACACAAATGAGAAATATATTCTTCCCCACTTTGCAATAGACCACATAAAGCTTTGACTCATTGGAAACTTCAGTACAAAGGGTTAGTGACTGAACTCCAACAGGCCCTGGTACGAGACAAACTGCATTTCAAAGAACAATCAAATTACTGGTTAACACATTTGAAATATATACTTGAGATTACACAGACACACACACAGACACACACACACTAGAGCATTGGAAGCCATTTTGGCTGAAGGTCAGTATCTTAAAGCATATACAATATATTTTCTAGCTAGTAATTGTTTGTATCCACTTGTATATGTTAGGGTTTTGTTTTCATGTCATGTGGATTGTTAGGTTATTTGTTAGGCTCAGGGTGCCTGGTGGCTCAGTCAGTTAAGCATCCAACTTTGGCTCAGGTCATGATCTCACAGTTTGTGAGTTTGAGCCCCGCATCAGGCTCTGTGCTGCCAGCTCTCTCTCAAAAATAAATAAATATTAAAATTACAAAAAATATATATTTTTTAGGCTCTGGAACCTGGGGAAAATAGGAAGTCCAGCACCACTGGACTGCATTTGAGCCTGTTTTGTTTGAGAGGTGAGAACTAGAAATTAATAGAACTATTTTCATGAAATACTGGGTGATCCTCTAGGTACCATCAGAGATCTTTAGGGGAAGGGTGAAAGCCTGGCAAGCCCCTGGTCACCTAAGACATCAAGAATTTTCATCAGTGTGAATGGATAAAGAAGATGTGAGATATATATATATATATATATATATATATATATGCGCCATGGAATATTACTCATTGATCAAAAAGAATGAAATTTTGCCATTTGCAACAACATGGATGGAACTAGAATATATTATGCTAAACAAACTAATTAGTTGGAGAAAGACAAATATCAGATGATTTCACTGATATGTGGAATTTAAGAAACAAGACAGAGCCATATGGTCTCTGTCATAACTCCCCTGCCACTATAGCATAAAAGTGTTCACAGAGAATACGCAAGTTTATTACAATAAAACTTTATTTATAAAATTAGTGTATAATTTTCTAACTCCTGACCTAATTCCCTGTCTGGCACAGGACCTGGAGAAGCTGAAGAAAGATCCAACAGGTGTAGGAATTGCTGAGTACCCAGGTGCTACTCCGTGACAAGCAGGTGACAGAGCAGATAAGCCACCGTGTTCATGGGCTGCAGCAATATGTGAAGCCTCGCTCCAGCCCTTGAACTTAAAGAAAGCAAGGTGGCTGCTGTTCCACTTTGGAAAGTAACGTAGAGTACTGGGTATGGTAAACATGTATGCAAATACACAAATTTTCTTCTTTTTCAACGTATGTTGAAATCATTGTATGGTTTTCCTCTCTTACTCTGTTAATATAGCAAATTACACTAGGTTTTAAATATTCCTTCTTTATTCTTTTAAAGTGATAAAATACACTTACTGAGATTCAAACCTTAAACCTACTTCGCATTTCTGGCCCTTTATTGGCCATGCTGTATTACCCCTTGTAACATTGCTGGATTACGTGTTCTAATATTTCGTGAGAAGTTTTTGGGTCTATTTTCATAAAGAACATTAATCTGTAATTATTTTTTCTTATAATGTCTTTGTTAGGTTCCGGTATGGGGGTGATGCTGGTTTCAGAATAATTTGGGAAACAGTCCCTCTTCCCTCTTTCTCTACTTCTTGAAAATGTTTGATTAACTATTTATTCCTTAAATATTTGATAAATTCACACTGAAGCCATCTGGACATGCAGTTTGCTTGGTAGGTATATTTTTTATTACTAATTCAATTGCTTTAACAGACATGGTAAAATTAATAGTTTTTTATTTCTTCTTGAGTGAGCCTTGGTGTTTTTGCCTCTCAAGGAATTTACCCATTCCATCTAAGATGCCAAATTTATTTGTATAAAGTTTTTCACAACCCATCCTTATTTTCCTTTTATTATCTAGAAAATCTATAACGTGGCCTCTCTCAATGCTGACATTCATAACTCACCCTCTTTTTCCAAGACTGAAGATAACTGTGGTGAAGGAGAAACAATGTGAGGACAGAAGCAGAGACTGGATGAGGCAGCCCCGAGCCAAGGAGCATCGGTGGCCATCAGATGCTGGAAGAAGCAAGGAGCAGCTTCTCTCTCAGGGCCTCCAGAAGGAAACAGGCAGGCCCACACCTTGATTCTATTCCCGTAAGACTCATGTTGGGACTTCTGGCCTCCAGAACTGTGTGAGAATATATGTCTGTTCTTTTAAGCAAGTTAAGTTTGGCATGCTAACATCTGGCACACCTGTTTGCAGACTTTGTCGTTTGTGATCTCTGAGCCTCCTCACCGTGAACCCTGACTTTTTTTCATAATTATAGCATATGGCTAAAGGTGCAAATTCTGTAATCAGCCTAGGTGAAAACACGATTCCAACAATTTTTAGTTTGGTTTCGTTTAACCTTTTTTTTAAATGTTAATTTATTTTTGAGAGAAAGAGAGAGAGAGAGAGAGAGAGAGAGAGAATCCGAAGCAGTCTCCAGGCTCTGAGCTGTCAGCACAGAGCCCAATGTGGGGCTCAAACTCATGAACCGCAAGATCATGACCTGAGCCGAAGTCAGACCTTAACTGACTGAGCCACCCAGGTGCCCCTAGTTTAGTTTAATCTTGACCAAAAAGCTTGATTTCTTTATGCCTCAGTTTTCTCATCTGAAAAGAAATAATGATGCCCAACTCATAAGGTTGTTGTGAGGAACAAAAGACTTTCCACCTAGAAAATACTTGAAAATACCCTGTGCTAGCCCCCATCCTACGAAAGCCAACCTGGTTAAATTCGTACCAGTTATCCTGTCTGACCAGAGGATTAAAACAGGTGGATCAAAGAAAACAAAATTCTTTATATTTTGATTATCTTGAATTTAGTTAACAACTTATTTTTAATATACAGGGTCTGTAGCTTTGGGAATTTCCGAGGTCACTTTGTACCATTAATTCTTGGAAACAAAATGCAGAGATTAACATCACCTGGGTGGCTTAGTCGGTTAAGTGTCTGACTCTCAGTTTCGACTCAGGTCCTGATCTCACGGCTTCGTGGGTTCCAGCCCCGCATCGGGCTCCATGCTGGCATCCCAGAGCCTGCTTGGGATTCTCTCTCTCTCCCCTTTCTCTCTCTGCCCCTCCCCACTCACCCTGTCTCTGTCTCTCTCAAAATAAATAAATAAACTTTAAACACACACACACACACACACACACACACACACACACACACACACAAAGAAGGACCACAGCATGAGCTGTAGTGCATATAGGCTGTGCAGCTGAACAAGGAGGCCCTGGCCACGGACTCACAAAAAGATGACACATCATTGTCTTATTCATACATGGCCCCTTCCATCCAGATAACGTCAGCATGAACGGAACTCCTTGTTTCTCTTGCTCAGCATGATCTATATGCATAATGTGTGAAGTAGCTCCTATTTTCTTCAAAACTGTCAATTCATTGGAATTAGAGCTATTGTTACTTTAACTTAAAAAAAAATCAATTTGAACATGTTTTTCCTGCTTCCAAAGCTTGAATTATTCATTTTATGTTTGGATTCTTCAGAATCCTTCCTGGGTGTAACTTTTAGAACATGAATTTATAAATGAATATGGAGAAACGAAACCCTGAAATTGAAAATATTAACAAAGCAGTATATGCAAGAACTGCCAGTTGCCCATAATCACAGGGAAGCTACAAAGCGATGTGAGGTTATGGTTGTTTTTCATCTTATTTTTGAGTTGCTTTGTAAACAATATGTAAATGTGCTAAAAATCCTTTAAAAGTGCTTTGTAGGGAGAAGATACTCCAAGGTGGAGAATGTAGCCAGAATTTCTCTCTTGAAAGTATGAATTTCACACAGCTCAGGGACCAGCCTGTCACAGTTTGCACGAATTTTGCTCCCTTAGACAGGCTTATTTCTGTCGGAATTTGCTAGAAGGTATGTCAGCACAACAAGAAAAATAAAAAAAAAAAAAGAAAGAAAGAGAGGGGGAAGGAACAGAAACAAAAGAAGGAAGCAGTTATTTATAATCTCCATTGCCTTCTCCGGAGAATGCATTTCAATAATTGGAGGTTCCGTTGTTTCCTGGGAGTGCAATGGGTGAAAGGATGCAAAATTTGAAGAGCAGAGGTGGGGCTGACATAGAAAAAAAAAAAAAACAAAAGATCTAGAAATATGAAATGAGACCCAGCAAAATTTAAAATTTAAGGCTCTGGGCAGATCAGACATGTCTAATGGGGATATTTTTAAGCACTTTGCTGTGTGATGTGAAATGTTAACTATCTTCTTCATCTCCCTCCCGAAACTTCTGTAAAACATAAAACAATTACTTCTGCTTTGTGGGTTCAATTTGCAACAGTGTGCTTGTCCTTCCTGAAGATCAATGTGAAAGAAAAAAAGGTGAAAAACAAAAACAGAGGCTACCAGCGGAGTCTGCCACAGAGAGGTTATACTAACACAACACAGACAAAGAGAATCTGAAATTAAGGGCAGGGGACGTTAAACAGAGCATCCTCCAGGATAGCATATCAGAAAACTCTAATATTACCTAGAATGGGTCTTTCTTTCTCTCACAACATGAGATTTTATTTTATTTTTTAATTGGACATTAGCAGAGAACACAATTGACATGAAATGGAATACTTTACGTTGTGTGTCAGTAGATGTTGGGAAATGCCACCGCACACAGAGGAAATCTAGAATGTTGTGTGAAGAGTGAGTGAACGCACAGCTGGTGTATTTGAATGTTTGGCTGTTTTCCTGTGATCGCTGTTGGCAGCTAAAGCCAGGAATATGTGGGGACTCCGGAAAAAGTGCTAAGGTGGCAATTTCCCTTTCAGTCACAAGCCAAAATTTGTTTGTTTGGTCTGGTTTCATTGGGAACACACAAAGGTCAACTTGTTAAAACAATTTATTTAAGCACTTACAGGACTTTAAACAGCCTGGTCACTGGGCTCTGGAGAGTCATCGAAATTGCTGTTTTTAAATACTATTTGAGAAGGTCAAAAGGAGAGCCTGCAGAGGGACACGCGCTGGAGGCAGAAGCCGGCTGCTGGGCTGCAAATCCCAGGATGGCGGCAATGCTGGGTAGGCCGCAATCTGCTGCCAGCCTGGTCCTGTGCGGCCCACAAGGGAGAGGACTGGGGAGAAGGAAGGGCGGAACATGGCTGCGGACCAGATGGCCCAAAAACCTGCCTCCTCTGCTGAGAGAAAAATCTGCCAAAACCAGGTGTTTCACATTTTGTTTTTTCTCTCTCTCTGGTTTTTATTTTGTTTTGTTTTTGTTTTTTTTTCCAGGTGTTTCTCTGTGCAGGTTCATTGCGAAGGCTCTGACATGGACACAGCTGTCTAGGAGTTCTCTAAGGAAATGAGATTTTCTTTTTTTTTTAAGTGTAAGAGATTTTGGAACTAGCTTTGGGAGACCACCTCTATGTACCACACAGGGAGAGTCCTTTTATCAGGTCATTTCCAAGCACAGCATGAGCCCTAAAGGAAGTTGCAACCATTCTTCTTATTGGTTCTAATGGGGAAAGGAGGCTGAATTAATTAGATCCTTTCATTGGTGAAGACTGTGTTAGCAGCCTGAGAATAATGAGATTGTTTGTATCAATAATCTTGTAGATAGGTTAGCAAACCGTCTTTGCTGTCATAAAAAAAAAAAAAAAGAGAGGGGGAGGTCTTCTAATGAAGAGAAGGATCTAGATCTGCACCTGTCTGTCCATGATGCACCCATAAAAGAGAACCGGAACAAAAGAGGATTAACGAACACTGTTGATACAGTGACAGGGAACACTGAGTGATCACACATCTATTTTAAAGTCCCTCTGCCTTGTTCCAGGGGGAAAGAAAGTGAAGAAAATACACATCTCATGATTCAAAACCCAAGACGTCCAGTGGGTTACATTTAATTGGGGGTGGGGATGAGTGAGGGAACTCTTTCCAAATATTCCATATTTTCTCATCACAGAGAAAGTTAAACTTCCTACCTCTCCTTAATCTCACACGTCTGGCTAAAAGATCTGATTCAGAGAATTTTATGCTCAGTTATCTGTCTCCTTAAGTAGACGTGAACATGAAAAGTCCTAAAATGCCGACTAGCAACTGGATGATGCTAGTAGGCGAGGGAGTCCCTTGAGGACTTGCATGGTTTACCATCAAATTCCGTATTTGGAGGGTTATGAGATATTGATGATACAAAATAATAGAATGTATTTATTCATATGCCAGCTATTAGATTCTGCAGGCTATTCTAGTGTTATAATACTCTGTAGCCCAACTAGCCTATGTTTTCTTGGATATGTGGGTGCTTCAGGAACATGGTAGACAGACACACCTGAGCCCAAGGTCTTAGCATCATAGAAAATACGTTCTTATTGAGAAGTACATGATTTAAATTATGCACAACCTCTGGCAACTAATAGGCATATGGTCACTGTCGGGTTCAGTTCTCTTCGTTTGGAGAGGTAGTAGGCTTTGGTGCCGTGAGCCTCCACATGTTCTGTGTAGACAGCAAGCTGCGTTCTGTGGCAGGGCCCCAGGTCGATGCACAGAGTGGTTAGGGGAATGAGTGAGTACAACTCTAGGCCCCTGTCTTCCTTGCAACCCTGAGCTCTGATTTTTAACTGGTTTCTATATAGTGATTTAGTATGAGATTGTATGGGGGAGAAAATGTTGGAAGGAGGTGGAGAGAAGGAGGAATGTTTAAGGCCATTAGGTGAATGAAAGCAAAACCAAACCAAACCAAACAAAACACTGGCCTGAACTAAAAGAAATCTCAATTTTAATCCTGGGCTTACTACTCCATTACTTTGAGAACTGGGCATATTATTAACTTCTTGAGGATGAAGGTTCTCTAGATATTGAGGGTATATATCAGTACTTGGATTCAAATTATGTTGCTAAAGTGAATCTAAATGTTTAGATTTTCTATTTTTAACCGTAATATGTAAGAGCGTATGTAATTAATACAATTTTTGTTTCCATGCAGTGTTTCTTATGCTCAGAGAACTCAAAACTCTTTTGGAGCAGGCTGATAAGGAGTATACTCACTACTGAACAGTTTGAATAGTACATGTGACTGGCTTACAATCTTTAGTCAGCACTTTTATTTTCAAATTCCGAAAAGCTCTGTATAGTTTATTGGGCTTACCATTACAAATGTGTTGTTGATATGGGTAAGAGTCTCTTAATTTCTATCCTTAATGATATTAAGAATTAATAAAAGCCTTTTTTTAAATTGTTAGTCCTAGCAAATGAGAAACCATGTATCTTTGTTTGTTATTGATCATCACGTGGGATGAGTATGCTTGGGCGTTCGTTGAATAAAGTTTTAATTTTTTTTTTTTTTTAATTTTAGAGAGAGCTTGAGTAAGGGAGAAGGGGAAAAGCAGAGAGAGAATCCCAAGCCGGCTCCACACATAGCACGGAGCCTGATGAGGGGCTCGATCTCATGATCCTGGGATCATGACCTGAGCTGAAATCGAGTGGGCCGCTGAACAGACTGAGCCACCTAGGCACCCCTGTTCAATAATATTAAGTTGAGCCATGGGATGAACTTTTGAACACTGAAATATAGTGCTAGATATATCCTTAAAGGACTGTTACTCTTGTTACTGTAAACCCTTACACTTCTCCAAGCACTCAGACACCCCACCTAACACTCATGCTCCCTCCTACTCCCTCACTCCACATACACAGTTTGCAGCAGCACCTTAGGCAATCTGGGGAATGTTTCACCGCCCTAAGTTAGTCATGAAGCCAATAAGATGCCCAAATATCCAGATTCTAACTCAATCAGTGGCATTAATTGGGCCTGTGGTAATGCTTTTTGTGCTTGTACCATATGCAAAAATGTTGTCTACTTTTTACTTAAATTTGGAATCGATTTTTTCTTCACTCTCTTTATAGATCCATTACAAATTAAAATAAGTCTCAAAAGACAGTTCCAAAAACTGATTTAATACCCAATGCAAGAAATAGGCATTTATTTAAAGTATCCCGTATAATATTATCAATCAACAGAACATCAGTGAATATACATGATATTAATATAGAACATTATTATAACAACCCCTCTAAGCTAATTTGTGTAGCCAGCCACACGAGCGCGCGCGTGCACACACACACACACACACACACACACACACACACCTTTACTTTCAGTAAAAGTACGATCGTGGGATCTCTGGTGTTTTTCAAAAAACTAAAATTATAGCATTTAAAATTATAACGATAACCATTAGGAGAATATCATTCTCTTCCAACTTACTTAGACATTTAATTGTCATAATAAAAGCTAATTTTAGCCTTTAGTTTCAGCCATAAGGGAAATAACAGTAGCTGCACTATAACCTTTCCGCTTTCTTTAATAAAATTTTCTTTTAATGTTTATTTATTTTTGAGAGAGAAAGAAAGAGCATGAGCGGGGGAGGGGCAGAGAGAGAGGGAGACACAGAATCCGAAGCAGGCTCCAGGCCCTGAACTGTCAGCACAGAGCCTGACACGGGGCTCAAACCTACGAACCGTGAGATCATGACCTGAGCTGAAGTCGGACGCTTAACCTACTAAGCCACCCAGGCGCCCCATAACCTTTCTGCTTTCAAATCTGTTCCCCCAAGCCAAGTAATGGGCTGATTCTACTATTCACATTCTGTCATTCATAATGTCCAAGGTGCTATTAGTCATTTGAACTCCAAAATAAATTCCACAGTTTGAATATTTCATCAGTGTGTGCAGATTTATCCTTCACCTACATTCCAATTTGACAGAAAAGAATGAGGAAATTATCTTATTGGCAAAAGAAAGAGAGGAAGGAAGGAAGGAAGGAAGGAAGGAAGGAAGGAAGGAAAAAATAAAAAACCCAACAACAGAAACAAGCTTTTAGGTACTACTGGATTCCAGTGAATGGTTACAACACAAATATAGAAGATAAAACAGAAATAAACTGAAAGCAGGAAAGAAGAAAATAAAGGTAAATAATTTATCTAGCTAGAAAGACTTAAAAAATTAAGGAATTAGAAAGAAAATCGTTCAAAGCAGAGATCCTATAAAACCTTCACCACATGCTTTTTGTTAAAACTAGATTTGGGGCGCCTGGGTGGCGCAGTCGGTTAAGCGTCCGACTTCAGCCAGGTCACGATCTCGCGGTCCGTGAGTTCGAGCCCCGCGTCGGGCTCTGGGCTGATGGCTCGGAGCCTGGAGCCTGCTTCCGATTCTGTGTCTCCCTCTCTCTCTGCCCCTCCCCCGTTCATGCTCTGTCTCTCTCTGTCCCAAAAATAAAAAAACGTTGAAAAAAAAAAATTTAAAAAAAAAAAACTAGATTTGTTATGTCACACCTCCATAACACAGACCTACGGTCCTTGGAAAATAGCTTGTTCAGACTTACTTCATAGTGATTTTCTTAGCACTCTTTTTAAATGCATGTTTCCTCTCTTAGAAAAAAATCATGGGTTGTTATGAAGCTGTTTTTTCTGGGTCAGTAAGTAGTTTAGTGAAGCAGGAAATATCCTTCAGAATGGAGTGAGGATTCACCTGTCTCCAGATGGTCAGAATAACCAGAATTTTTATACTCATCACTGCTATATTAAAAAGGATCCAGGCACCACAGTGAATTTCACATATCATGGTTTAAGTAGCGGTTTATTTTGGATGTGGGAGACCATGAATGACAACTGTTAATGAAACATACTCTACTTTGGTGAAAACATCTTTAAGGTGTTCAGAATTTTTCCCTTCGTGAATTTTGATCACCAAAGGATTAAAGGTTCATTGATGAGAATATATGCTCTTTTTGAAAATTCTGCTTCAAGTGATTAACTTTATTTTTCCAGAATTTAAAATAACTTTTATTCATCTCTAGATGTCTGCATTATACCCTGCTTCTCATGTGGATGAAGTCACTAGAAACTTTTTTTTTGGTCACAAAAGCCTGGATTCTTTTTTGAAGGTAGCATATATGTTACTCTTTCATAAAATAATAACATTCAGGAAGATAAATCATATTGCTTGCTGTTACTTCTCAAAACCCATATTTTTTCTCAACTATTATCTGAGCAGTTTTTAGGGTAACTTCTTATTAGTCACCATGGTCCCTTTAATACCATAGTTAACGCTGGTCTTGGGCAAATACCAGGATGTTAAATATAGCAAAATCCAGAATAATGTTTACCTAGTTCCTCTTGATAAGACTTAATTTTGGGCTGTGATGATTATATGAATAGTGAAGACCACCCTGATCCCAAGCAATATCAGTTATTATGACAGGCGATGGTTTTCATTCTGATGGGTTTAAGTTGCATAACCACTTAAAGAAGCCATGCTTTCTTACAGAAATTCCAGTCTGGTTTATTGAAATTCCAGTAGTTTGTGTAAAGATTCAAAATATCGTGCACATTTTCTGGAAGTTTACTTGAGTTCTAAAGATTCAGTTGGAAAGATGTCTCCTGCTAGCATATTATTAACAAGATGAATTATTTGTAGTACAATCTCATTCCCCTCCACATTCTATTGGCCAAAGAAGATCTTATTGTTAAGTCTGGAATTAAAAGTGTGGAGAACTATAATCCAACACTAGGATCACATAGCAAAAAAAACAAAAATGCTGAAACATTGAAAACAAGGATACAGTCCTCCAGTCTTGATATATATGATAAAGTTCTCCTATGCAGCTTTAAAAGTACGAAATTTGAAGTGTTGAGGTAAATAGAACAGATTTGCAAAAAAGACCACCAGACCAGCGTAGTCTCCATTGAATTCATTTATAGAAATTAATTTCTAAAGAATGACTGAGTAAACTAGTCAAAAAGTGCCAGTTTAATAACTTTAAAATGTTGGTAAACAATTAATGTGATAAAAACCTAACATAACATGATTTAGCATCCCAGATTTTGGAGTATAAACCGCTGTCTGTCCATGCTGACCGCTGGTGCAGGGATCCTAATCATTATTCTCCAGTTGTAGAGCCACACACACTCGCCGCTTTGCACAGGTGCGCTGGGGTGGTCATTAAATTATTAAAATGTTTCCAGAACAGAGCTGACATCTGAGCCTCAAACGCTGAGCACACACTCACCCCAGGTCACCCAAGGTCCCTCTACTGACATCCTTTCCCATAACCTCCTCATCATCCAGCAACTCAGGTCATTTCTATCCAAACAGACAACTTTCATTCTGAGCAGACAGTGCCCATTGTCAGTGTCCATACTATACCGGAAAGGAAGTATTTTTTTAAAAAAAATTTAATGTTTATTTTATTTTTGAGAGAGAGAGAGAGAGAGAACAAGCAGGAGAGGGGCAGAGAGAAGCGGACAGAGGATCCGAAGCAGGTTCCATGCTGACAGCAGAGAGTCCCATGCGGGGCTCGAACTCACGAACTGTGAGATCATGACCTGAGCTGAAGTCAGGCGTTTAACCAACTGAGCTACCCGGCCACCCCAGAAAGGATTTTGATTACCATGTCCTCTGATCAAGAGCAGACATTTTAAGTTAATTACATCTTCTGAGAGGGGGCTAATTCCATTGCTCATGAGACACACTAAGAAGTAGGTTTGCTCTTTCTGCTGTTGCCTAGTTCGCCTTCTCTAACAATTCAATCCTTGTTAGAGAAAAAAAAAAAATTAAAAAAAAAAAACTGGCCCTTTCAAGTATTAGAAACAATACCAAAAATAAATGTAACATATGCCCTGAGTGGTTTTTAATAATTATTCACTTTTTTTTTTTTTGCCTAAAGTAAGCAGAAAAATTTTTTGGTGGGAAATAAATATATTACAATTTGAGAAATTAATATGGAATACAAAGTATCGGTAACAACCAAAGGTTATGTTTATTTTAAAACTGCAGTGATTGCATGAAAAATTAGATACTATCCATAACCTCTACCTGGGGTATAAAATTATAGAGGGGTGTATATTAAGACATAAACCAAGGAAAAGAAGACTTGGAGATGACAAGGGTGTGACCTTAGCACTTGTAACACATCCCAACTAAAAGCATAGAACATCAGGGGAGCCCGGGTATCTCCAGGCAGATAAGCATCCAACTCTTGATTTGGGCTCGGTAGTGACGTCACTCCATCTTGAGCTCGAGCCCCATGTCAGGCTCTGACAGTATAGAGTCTGCTTGTGAGTCTCTCTCTGCCTCTCTCAAAATAAGTAAACATTTATTTTTAAAAAAGGGATAGAACACCATATTTCATGATTTTGGTAATTCTTGCATAACTGTTTTTCGCCTTTGGGCAGCACATTTCTTATCATGTAAGAAGAAAAGAAAGATGATGTCATATTATAGTGAGTAGTAATTTCAGAACAGACCATCTAACTGTGGGTCTAGTCTCTGGCCAGATTCCTCTGGGTTCTAGGGTCCTGTGGGAGAGAGGAGAGTGATATAGCTGGAAGGTAAATGTGTTTTACAAGATCTGAAATTCCATGTGTGCAAAGCCTGCCTGCCACAGTGTCTCCCTGTTCACCCCCTCCCCTCCCCCTCCACGTGGCTCTGCCCTCTCTTCCCCTGTGCTGTGAGCATAGGTGACAAATAAACTGCTGCCAGTGTCATCTGCCCTGTGTCAGGTGTCATGCATGCAGGCTTTTCATGCTGTTTAGAACAAAGGATCCCTCCTTCACCAACAGGGTGAATAGAAGGTGATCAGAACAGGGTGAAGTACCCTGAAATTATAGCTATTTCAAGATAGATACTCCAAAGTAGGAGAGATGGGGACCCTCAGTTACGAAATCCCAGTCCATTTTAATCTATTAGACACACTGCTTAAGTTCCATGAGCTTTCTTTCCTAATGCCTACTAAACTGTTTGATATTTGAACAAAAGTGTTAGCTCCAAACACAAAAATAAAACTGTGAAATTGAACTTAATGAAAGATTGATTAATATCTGAAATATTGATTAATATTCTGTAATATATAATTACTGAACTCCTTTATAGTTATTCATAGAATGTGGGTACATTTTAAGAGGCTTAATCTGATGTGGAATGAATAGCTCTGATAATAAGAATTATTCAAAACTGGGAAGGCTACGGCTTAAGCAATACATACTGCTTTCTGGGAATTGCAACCAAAATACCAACCAAACAACCAGAACTGATTTGAGGATAAAAAGACTAACATAGAGTAAGAGAAGAAAGGAAAGGTGATAAGAAGAAAGGACCCAGTAAAAGACAAAATACATCAATGCAGACATATGGAGAATTGTTTTCTGGAGGGCTAAGGAAAGGTCATTATGCTTGCTGTGGACTGTCTGGTTATATCTCATAGTAAACACTAAGAAAAAGTACACATACATTCCCTCTTATCTAATGAACTCTTGGGCTAGAAAATAGTGAGATTCCACATTGGCTCACAGTTTTGTTATATATAACATACATTCAAGTCTTCCATCCAACAGCGTATTTCAAGAAAACAAAACTAAACGAGACTAATAGAACTGCATAATGGCATAGGGCTGTGTTTACGGGGCTATTAATCTAGCTTTTTCAAACCAATTCAACTGAGAGTAAACAAATAGCACGTGAACAGCGCCAGAATGAACACCAGAAACTCTCCACGTCTTTTGCTAACTAACATAACCAAAATAGAATAAAAGATACATTTCTGTTTGTTTGTTTTTGTTTTGTTTTGTTTTTGTGTTTTTGTTTTGTTGTTTTGGCTTTTTTGTTTTGTTTTGTTTTTTTGTGCAGGGAGACGTGGTTTAAATCAACACTAGGAACTGGAGTGAATAAACATAATGTGACATACTATTTTTGTTATAGGTTTATTTTCACTTAGACTCTTATCTTTTGAAACTTTGTTCTTTTTTTTTCACTTTTTCTTTCTCTACCTGTCATTGTTTTTGTTTCCTTTTTCTTGTTATAAATAATTGTGTTTGTAATTTCCTTAAACTGAACAAAAGTATTATGATCTATATAAAACCATAAATTTCTTACATAAAAATTGTCACCAATGATTGTTATTGATATTCATTAAGCGGACATAGAGGGTAAAGAAATTACCTATAACATCTACTTTGAAATTCACAAAAATCTTGAACTCTTGTGGCAGTCATAAAATTTCTTGTGAACCTTCAGTTTTGAAAAAATTTCAATCATTTGTTTAAATAGTATGCTTATTCTACAGATTTAAAAATGCTAACACAGATGTAATAAGGACTTTTTCCTGATTTAAATATAGTGAATATTAAAGGGAAAATCTGTTTACTACTATGAGAAATCTTTTTTTTTACATTTTATTTTTTTGTTTTTAATTTCCAAAGAATTTTCTCCTATATATTTAATATAAACCTTTTCTGTTAGTGACAGATACTGTGCTAAGGAGAAATGGTGCATTTTTGGATTGTTAGAGCAAAGAAGATTTAAGTTACCAAAAGGTTGGCTGCTAACTTTAATTTAGTCCCATTTATTTAAATGGTTGCATTATAGCTGACAACATTTTGTGACATATACTGAGTATAACGATTCATTTATTTTTTTCTGCTCTAGTAACTATATCATAAATTATCATTAAAGTCCACCTAAAACTTGGTAGGAAATCATTCTTGGCATATTAATCTATATGCTAGTAATAGGCAAATTTCAACGTCCAATATAAATTTTCTGCTTTCATTTTCATAATGCACATGCAGGCTTAGAACATACGTGAGATTCTAGTAACTTTACTAATATATGAAATATAACAGTGTAAGTGTTTAAAAATATGTAAGACCTTTTTTATTTAAGACTTTTATTTTTTTTAAGGGATCTCTACACCCAATGTGGGACTTGAACCTATGATCCTAGAATAAGATTTGCATATTCTACTTACTGAGCCAGACAGGCACCCCAAAACTATATGGCCTTTTTTTAATTTTTAAAATGTTTAAAATATTTTTAAAAATTGTAATGTTTATTTTTAAGACAGAGAGACAGACAGAGCTAGAGCAGGAGAGGGCCACAGAGACAGGGAGACACAGAATCAGAAGCAGGCTCCAGGCTCTGAGCTATCAGCACAGAGTCCAATGCAGGGCTTGAACCCACAAATCATCAGATCATGATCTGAGCTGAAGCCGGGCGCTTAACCAATTCAGCCATCCAGGTGCCCCAGTTATTTTTATTTATTTATTTTTTTCAGTTTATTTATTTTGAGATAGAGAATGGACCTGCAGGCACATGCAAGGAGGGGGGGGGGGGCGGATGGAGCAGAGAGAGAGGGAGAGAATCGAAGCAGGCTCCATGCTGGTGGCACAGAAGCCCATGTGGAGTTCAGTCTCACAAACTGTGAGATCATGACCTGAGTCAGAATCAGGAGGCCAACGTTTCACCAACTGAGCCACGGAGGTGCCCCTTTGTGAGACCTTTAATTTCATTTTCTGATTTGTCTGCAGAGTATTAAAACTGCAGTTACGTTACAATTTGAACTAATCTAAAATGTGGACCTTGACATTCTTTTATGTTCATGTTCATTCATTTTGAGGGCGAGAGAGAGAGTGCGAGCATGAACACGAGCGGAAGAGGGGCAGAGCGAGAGAGGGAGAAAAAGCATCCCAAGCAGGCACCGTGCTCAACCCAAGGCCTGATGCAGGGCGCAATCCCACAAACCTGTGAGTTCATGACCTGAGCCAAAACCAAGAGTCAGACGCTCCACCGACCGAGCCAGCCAGGAACCCCTGAGAGGGCTTTTTTACTTTCTTTGTGGCACGTGGCTTTTTGTAGGCATTCAAGGGATTTGGGGGCTAATCTAGGAAAAAGATGTGACCGTGAGGTGGTACACGCCAAGGTTAGCATTGGCAAGTTTGCATACAGGGGAGGTCTAGAGGCTGTGACTATGGTCGGAGAGGTTGGGGGGGGGGGGAGGGCAGGTTGGAGGTGTCCCTACTCAAAAGAGAGGAAGGCAAGGGAAGTCCCCAGGGCGAGGAGGCTCAGAGAGGGGCTCAGACATCTAGGTGATGTCACTCAGCAGTACAACAGGGAGTCTCTGGGTCCGAGGACTCTGTAGGGCAGCCGGGATTTGTTACCTTATAACGGCAATAGGTCTTTTCCATAGAAGATACGTCAAGGTGAGGTTCCACGGGGCATGTAAAACAGGCAGACTTGAAATGGCTAGAATTGTGCTTGCTTGGACTGTTTTTAAAACAGTTGCATGTTTAACAACTGTACAAACGTGAGGTGGGCATCAGTGGGCTTTTGGATTAATGGGTATCAGCCTGCAGCAAGGAAATATCTGAAGTACAAAGAGGCCATCTTTGGGGGTGCCTGGGTGGCTCAGTCAGTTAAAGCATTCAATTCTTGATTTTGGCACAGGTTCCTCATGATCTCACACTGACTGAGTTCAAGCCTCACGGAGGGCTCTATGCTGACAGTGTGGAGCCTGCTTGGGATAATCCCTCTCCCTTTCTCTCCACCTCTCCCTTGTTCATTTGCCCTCTTTCTCTCTCTGTCTCTCTCAAAAATAAATAAAGTAAACGTTAAAACAATGTAAACACAAAACCAAGAGACCATCTTTGGATGATTTGTACAACACATTTCAACCTCACAAGGGCCTCTACTGCTGCGAATTGCCTTTGTTCTGGGGACCGGTTAATGAACTAAGGTCTCCGAGTGTGCAAATGGAGGACAATTCTTCAGTCTACCCATGTCAACTGGTGCTCTGGGTAGAAAGTGGGAGAATGCCGACCAGCGAGGAGTTCATGCGATCGCTCGGTGCGGCACACAGCTCGGGCTGGAACCCAGAGGCACAGGGGCTGGTGGGCAGCTCCTCGGCCCCCAGTCTGAATAAGCCCCAGGGACATAATATTGGGAGCGGCACAATTATGTGCGTTTGTACCCCAGTGCCTCCCTGCGACTTCCTCTCTTTTGAGGTGTCTGTGACGGACCATGTGTGGGAAGGACAGTCTACGTAGCAGGCTGCAGTCCTTTCTCTCTCTACGAGAGAATGCCTCAGAAAGAAAGGAAGATGGCCTGATAAACATAAAACTTGGCATCATGCTCACTATACCAAACAATGACATCTGATAAGTCTAAGATGTGAGGATGAATTCTAAGAGAACCTGACTTGGTGCCAAATGGTTTGCAGATAAGGGTGTTCGCCCACATTTATGAAACCCGTGAAAGGAGAAAGGAATACTAGAAGTGATCATCCCGAAGTAAAAAAAAAAAAAAAAAAAAAAAAAAAAAGAGTGAAGAGCGATAAAGTGTGATGAAGAAAGATTTGTACGCTGGCACTCTGGAACCTACGTTACAGTGAATATAATGACATAGGAGGCTAGCATATATTTCTAGCTGGATAACAATGTCCTGATCTGCTTTTTGAAAAACACCTCTATCAATTTACGTCCAGATTTACAGATCCTCTTTTCAATTGTGCTTCATAGAACATGATAATTTAGTTGCCTATCCTGAGTACGCAGTTAATAGAATTATGTGTAAAATGTTTTCTCCCTTTGAGGAGAATACAATGTTTATTCTGCCACAATCTATTTGCAGATTTTGAATTGCAATGCACTCTTTTGGAGAGACAGGCATCTCTCTAGGTTTGAAATTATACCCCTATTTCCTTTATCTGGAGATGCAAAGCCTTTTGTACAACCTTGAGGACTAAGAGGGGTCAGAAATTTTTTAGGAGTAATGAGTAGAGGAAGACAGAGTTATTCCGAGGGACACACAGAAATATTTCTGATAATCCTTGAGAAAGCAAGATCACACTCACTTTTCCAGGCATTCAAGGTAGGTTCCATTCGTGTCTTAACCTCCTATTGTATATCAGGCCAGAATAGAAGTCCTATGGTGACAAGTAGGTACAGGTCCAATGCAATATGGACCAAACAAAGGAAAGAATAGCTTAGAGGAGACAGCATATAGATTGGCATTAAGTAATATATATTTAAGTTTGCATAAATATGCTTTTCAACTGTCATTGCTGTGCTGCCAGTCGCTTTTCAAGTGCTGAAACATTTTTTGCCAAAATTTTTTTCTCAGATATTTTCTGGTTTCTACTTGTCTTAGTCATGTAGGTAGATTACTTAAGATTGACTATTTTTATTTTTTATTAAGTTTATTTACTTATTTTGAGAGAGAGAGAGAGAACACATATGAGTAGGGGAGGGGCAGAGAGAGAGGAAGAGAGAGAGAATCCCAAGCAGGGTCTGTGATGTTAGCACAGAGCCTGAGGTGGGGCTCGAACTCACGAGCTGTGAGATCATGCCCTGAGCCGACATCAAGAGCTGGACGCTTAACCCACCGAGCTGCCCAGGCGCCCCAGGACTGACTATTTTTAGATAAGTACAAATAGAAATACTATTCACCAGAGGTAATTTGGGGCCAAGTCTTCATGCTCAAAAATGCCATGTCTGCAAATATTTAGATAATCTTCCAAGCTTATTTTAACAGGTATGACTCTGGTAAATGTTGGTGAATGACTTATTCCACTCACTAGCCTGTGTGTTCTTTGATGGCAGGGAGTGGATCCTCTCAATCTTACCCAGCCTAACACTTAGCATAATGCCTGGCCTCAAGTCGTGTTCAATACATTATGATTTCACATGCAACAGTGGAAAACACATGATTCATGCCAGCCCCAAACCATAGGGAAATCTATTTCTGTGTTGTCTGCGCAGGACAGAGTCTGGCAAAATAAAGATTTCCTAAGTTAGTAAAAGACGTTTCATTAACTATTTGTCTATGCTGAAGATAAACTCTAAGTTCTAAGCACATTGGTCTCAGAATTTTTTTCAATATTCCTACAACTGAGATTGACAGTGGAATTTTCAAAGAAATATAATTTACTAGAGAAAGCTAAGGTACTTAGCTTACTTAAAATTTCAGTATCTTCTGTTCCTGGGAGAAAAAAATATACACAAACCCTAAGCTCATGGTGAGAAAGTCGTGAGAATTATACAAATCGGAAGTGTTAAATAAATGATAGTCCAAACTGCCAGCTGTCAGACAGAAATAACATCCAATTAGTCTAATAAGGTCAATCTGTAGCTCAATGTTAGTAATGAAAGTTGCATGAAAGTATTGAAAACAGCCTTGACTCCGGACAAATTTTCTCTGGAATTCGAGTCACTCTAGCACTGAATTATAGGTGGTGTTTCTAGTCTCTCATTTGTATATATAAACTCTGTATCATAATTAAAGCATTTCCCAGATGTTTGCATAATATTGATTATCTTTACATTAGGGAAGAAATTATTAAAAATATAGATTCAAATCAATGTTTATATTTGTCTAAGAAAACTCTTTAGTGGACACGGTACTGAAAATGAGTAAATTAATGCATTCTTAAATATGTCTTAGCTTCAGGGCGCCTGGGTGACTCAGTTCGGTTAGGCATCCGACTCTTGATTTTGGCTCAGGTCATGACCTCTTGGTTCATGAGATGGAGCCCCACCTGAGGCTCCGCACTGACAGCTCGGAACCTGCTTGGAATTTTCTCTCTCCCTCTCTCTCTGCCCTTCTCCGTTGGTATGTGCATGCACTCTCTTTCTCCCTCTCTTAAAAATAAATAAACTTAAAAAAAATATGTCTTAGCGTTGCTTTATTTTCCATATCCTTAATTATCAGTAGCAAAGCATCAGCTGTGTTTGTTTCCCACTCTCTATTTAGCCACATGGTTTTAAAATATCATCTTTACAACTTTGTCCAAAGAAAAGCTAATCTCAGACACATCTGTCCCCATTTCTACATATACCTGCCACTGTGCCTCATGTCACTAATGGGGCTAAAACTAGGACATGAGTGTAGCTTCTGCCGATTGATCTAACGAATAAGTTTTCCAAACGTTATGTATTCATTGGTTCATTCATTTAGTCAACAATTAATAACCAATGATGTTCCAGACACTGTACCAGTTAGCAGTGTTACAATTTTGAACAATAGAACACAGTCTCTGAGGACAGTTGCACTAAGTATCACAGAAGATGACAGTACTTGCTGCTATGAACAAAGATGACACAAATTGACCAGATAGAGACTTCCTTGAGGAAAACAAAATATCATAGAGCTAAGAGTTAACGTAAGCATTGACATGGTAGGAAGAACATTCTGGGTACAGGAAAGAGAAAAAAAATGTTTTCTCCATTATAGGAGAAATTTGTCATTGTCAAAAACTGAAGGGAGGTTGGTATAGGAGGAGCCCAGAGTATCTGGGAGAAGGTGGCAAGATTACTAGATGTCGTCTAAGATTCACCTTCCTGTCATTTTGCCCACAAGCTAGATTACATTTTTTAGTCATTCTTGGTGCTCGTTTTGGTAGTATGGCTGAAACCAGTCAATGGAATACGAGTGTACATAACCTATGTTATTTCCAGGTCAAGATTTTAAGAAGAGTTTGTATCCCTTCAAGTTGTCTTTCTTCTCCTGGTTGGCTGAAGATGATGACAATGCCTTGGGACTGTTAGCTGTACAAGAGGAAAGGGGTTTGGGCTTCTAAATTAATGAATAGAAGGAAAAGACTAATCAATTAGAATACCCACTTTGAGCTTTTAGTGAGAAATATATTTCTACTACTCGATATGATATACATTTTAGTTTTTGTTACTGAGGTTTAGCCTAATATAACCAATGCAGAAATGTGTAGCTTGACCTGAGGTATTATCATGAGAAAACTTAAATATCTGTCACTGAGTGGAAAACAATGATGTATTTTTGCCAGAAGGCTAGAGACCCGTGTTGTGCAGTGGCAAAACATGATTAAAATGTTGCCTGTGATAATTAGAAAGGCACACTGTGTGTCTATAGAACCTCTAATTATCGGGAAATTTAGGAATTAAATTTTAGGGCTTGCTCTTGGCTTTAGAGAAGGCTATCCTTGGCAAGTGATTAACACATGTTGTAGAGGAAGGCTTATTTATAGATCACTCTGTGAAGCCTAATGTTTCATTGAAATCAGGTGACTGCTCATACAAAAGCAACTTGTACTTTTTTAGTTGCAAGTTTCACGGGCGTTTTAGAAAGATCAAGAGAAAATTGTTAATGTGTTGACTCCACTAGCAAAATAAAATTTAAAAAATAAATAAAATAAGATGAAATAAAATAATCAAGTAAAATAAATGGAAATAAAAACATTTCGATAGTTCAATAAGGCCAGCCGTATACAATAACTATCCTCAAAGTTCTTTCCCATCTGAGGCAATAGGGAGGCTGGCAGGGCAAAAGAGTGGCCTCTGGCATTCCCAGAGATGTTTAACCTGCCATCACCAGGAGACAGGGAACGTAGTAAAGCCAGGGCCTAGGAAATGGGACCACGCCTCACAGGCTTGCCCATGGACTGGCAAGCAGCCAACCTCCTTTCCCCATCCCATGAGTATGCATAAGCTTTCCTTAGGCCATGGCATCATCTTAAGGAAAAGGAGAGAGACAACCATGAGAGAAGACAAAAGACGGGGGCTGAACTTTGACTGTATGAAATATTTACCTGCAAAATATCAAACCCTGAAGTAGCAAAAGTAATGTCTTGCTCTCCATCTGTGCAAATAGAAACTTTAGAGCAATGCGAGAAGCCACAGAACACAGGCTATGGGACTGCGGCACATTCAATCTAGTGTGCTAAATTATTAACACAAATGTATCATTCACGTGTCTCTCTGTAATAAAGGTCACCAGCCTGTCTAATCCTGCATAACCCATGCCCCTGCCAGGTAAATGTTTATGTTCCCTCCTCAATTTTATATAACCAGTGAGTGGCAGAGCCATTCTGTTTGGCTCTAAAACTTTCATTTTCTATCATTTCACACCACTTCCCTGGAGCATGACATTTGCAAAGGCAAAATGTTAGCCTGCCTGTGTTCCAGAAATGTCTCAGTGAAATGTGCTACCACCAGCCACCTCTAGTGTGAAATTTCAAAGTGGCCCGTCATACCCTTAACAGAAGCCTAGAAAATATTTCAATAAAAAACCCAATCTCAGTGACATCCATTCTTTTTCATCTTTCCTGATTAATCAATAACACCGAAGCATGTGTGTGCTTTTCTAAACCTATTAAATATTAGACCTCTTTAAGGCAAGAGAATTTAAATTATACAACATTCGTGCTGTATTTGCTGACTATGGCCACCACCACTCTGTAGTCACGATTTGTAAAGTTTCTTGGTGTTACTCCCTTTATTCCTAATCTGATCAGTGACTCCTTTTAATTCTGATCTTAAACACATAGTAATGCTCTTCCCTTGCCAGGAATGATCTCTTTTCCATACACCTATTCAAATAAAATGTATCAAAATCAGGGTCCCCGGTCAGACTACAAAGCCACAAAAGAGTGATTTTTAATATTTCACTTATTTGTTGCCAAAAACACATACAATTCATCTTGCGATGAAAATGTAGACACTTCATTAAAAAATTAAAATGTTATGCAGCTATCAAATCAATAAAACTTAGTAACATTTTTTTACAGTTCTGTAGTGTCAGTTACTGTTTAATCATTGAACAATAAATATATTGACATAGCTGCCCCAAAGAGCCTAATACATATATAGTAGAATTAAGAACTTCCTTAGAGATATCTCTGGAATGGCGAGCATTTAACAACGTCTTGCCCATTGCTCATAAAATATAATGAGGTTTTTAATTATGTACACTTCATGCTTTATCTTCTTTAATTTAAGCTGATGAGGAGTAAATTCTGAATGTAGGCTTTATAATAGAAGTGGAAATATTTAATTAAAAAAGAGCTTCAAGCTTGAATTTTTACATATTTTTAAAGGAAAAGAAAGAGGAAGGGAACAATCGAAAATAAGCAGAATAGTAGCAGCTCTGGGTAGCCTGGTGAAAATAGTAGAGATTTCCAGAATGACCTTCACCAGACCATTTATAATTTGCTTTAACTTTTCATATTTAAGCTGGTAGTTTTTGTTTTGTTTGTTTTTGTGGGGTTTTTAAAATTTGTTGTTTCAATAGTTCACTTTCACTTACCTTTGAATCTATCACAAATGCATCCAAAATATTGTTTATTGCAGAGTGGGCTTCATTTTTCTGCAGGCCTTTTTTGGATATTATGCATTTAAATGGAGGGATTGATGGAAATTTTAAAATACAATAGAAATTAAAACTTGTTAACCCTCAAGCTGACATGTGCCTTACTGAACGAACAGAAATTTCAAGGTCAACAGGAAATAGTGGAATATGATCTGTCTCTCCATCTTTTTAACCTTGATTTTTCTCCCTATGCATGATAATGCATTGAATATGAATGGCTCCTGACTAAAATTTAAATGATCACACATGTGGCCTGGTTTTAAGATTAGCTTGTTTTGATGCTTTCTGCTCTTCTTAGCTTGTTCCTATGATTTATACTATTAAAAATAATTCCTAAAATATTTATGAGGGAATCGACGAATAACACCCTTTCTCATCCTGCTGAAAAGAACAGCAGGTGTGTCGTTAAATATCTTTTCTTTTCGCCTTTCCATGCACAGTTCTTAAAGTAGCATTTCTTTTAAAACCTAAGTAAACTGAGTGACTAAAAAAAATGACATCATTTTACTGTTAATAATCCCATTCTTAGCCATTTTTAGTAAATTGGAAAAGAAGGTGGCATTTTTTTTCATCGCTTTTAAAAATAGAACAGATGTTGTTGAAAACGAAAAAAAAAAAACTGATCATATACTTTGGGAAGAAAAGTATAGCCAAAAAAGTTTTTTCTTTCTTTTTAAAAATAGGTTGAATTTTGGACTCCAGAGATTTTCTTTTATACATTCATGAAAGTTGAACATCGGCTTCTAAAATTGATGGTCCATAAACTGGAGGCTGACCAATCAATCATAAATTTGACACACATTGTCAGCTTCTTATAACAGCAAACAGAGTTGGGAAGTGACTAGAGAAGGACGGTTGTGGCCCTGCAGATTTAAGGTCAAAAGCTAAAACCAAATGTACACGCAGAAGAAAGAAATATGTCATGGAATACAGGTGACTTAGCAAGACCAAAAGTCATCTGAGTGGTCAGAAGACCGACTTATTAATGTCTTTCTTTGTTCATTGAGCAAGTAATCATCCAGTGCCTACCATGAGCCTGTGATAAGTATACAAGTGAAAAGGACACAGATTATAAAAATTAATAACAAAGGGCCCTGATCTAATCTATGTGGATTGGGATGATTTCCCTAAGGAAAAGACATTTAAACTGGGATATAAGTAATATGTAGGAATTAATGCTATATCCTGATGGGGTGGTAAAGGTCTTTAAGGCAGTGGGAACAGCTCTGAGACAGAAGAACTATGAAGGATTAGAAAAACTTACAGAAGTCCAGCATAGATAGAATGTAGACTGGGTGAGGTGACATGGTAACAATATACATAAATGTCACAAAGGGAAATCACGGACTCATGAAGCAAAACTAAAAATGTTGAGCAAACTTTAATCTCTACCAATTCTGATTTTAGATGTCTGTTCTTCACCGGTTGATACATGAAAAGTCTTGCATGCAATGCATTAGCGTTACATTGGTAACATGAAAGTTTATTTTCAAAAATTAAAATACCTTTCAAAATTATTTCCAACACCCTTCTCTCCCCCAGCGTGCACACACGCACAGGCACACCCACAAACACACACTGTGGGGTTTTATTGTCTCGCGTTCCTGGAGCTTCAAGTAATCCTTGCTTCTTCCCTTTTCCCATTGCACTAGATTTAAAGAAAATATTCATTTGATGAAAGCAGAGACATCCCAGGTTCTCCAATAACCACAAAACTCCTTGAAAACTATGAATACATGAATGTATACAAGATGTTGCAGATTTCAATTTTTCAGGCCTGTGAATTTTATCCCTGCCCCAAATTTGATTATTGCTTCCATATTCCTTTTTGATTGTAGGCCTTGACTGTAGACATATTACAGCTTCATAGGGGAGGAATGGAAATGGAATTGTCTGCACACCAGACAACACATGGTCGCATTTTATATAACAGCTACACAGCACGACTGTTGTACTGGTAATTTGAAAAATATCAGGCATATCTACTTCTATTGTATCCAAATATAAATTGCCTGATAAATGTGAGTGTTAAGGTGATATAACAAATGTGTTCATAAGAGATAACACTTGGAAACCGCTCTTTGAAGTCATTCTGTTCTTTTAAAAAAATTATTATTGATAGCACACTGTGTGCCAACTTACTAGATACTTCTCATGTGCGATTTTATATAAATCTGAAAATAACCGTAGGAAATAGGTATTAGTCTAGATGAAGAAAAATAAGATTCCTACAGTTTCAGCAACTAGCTCAAGTACTTAAGTAACGGAACCAGGATTAAATCCTAGGACTTTCTAATTCCAAATCCTACACCCTCAAGTATTTTGTCACGTTTCCTAGAAGATCACTACTTCTTTTGTTCCTGATCTTAGAATTCAAAGTGTTTTGATAATTGTATTCCAGTAACTCTACCCAAAAGTTAATCTCCCTATAAGTGACATGCAGTATGAGTCTAAAATCGGGGTGGGGGGGGAGTATATTGCTTCTCTATTTTTTTAAATTTTTTAATGGTTTATTTTATTTTTTGAAATGTGGGGGAGGGGCAGAGAGAGAGGGAGACAGGGGATCTGAAACAGACTCCAGACTCCATGCTGATAGCACAGAGCCCGATGCGATGAGGACTCAAACCCATGAACTGTGAGATTATGACCTGAGCCGAAGTCAGATGCCCAACCAAATGAGTCTCCCAGGCTCCCCGATACTGATTCTCTTTTAAAGAGACATTTCTTTAGCCCTTCGGGGAAAAAAAGAAATAATCTTTTTTTTTTTCTACACTATTATTTCCTTTCTCTTTCTACCTCCTCAATATAAGACCCATTATTCCTTCACTAACTCTGAACTCTCCCTTTTAATAATCTTATCCAAATGCAACATTTTAAATGCCACTATAATGAAAGTCAATGCCAAAACTCTCTCACTCAGTCAGCTGCCATTAACTTCAGTCCATAACTTTCAGTCACCTGACTAGCAACCAGGCTTACCAGGTATATAACTTTCAAGTCATATTACCCCTTCTTTCCTGCCCCTTATTGATAGTGGTAGCATACAGTATGGCTCCTTCTGTTCTTATTTTAAATAAATCCTAGATTCAATTCAAGAAAAATTAATATATCATCAGTAAAATATATAAGCTAGTTTCTCAAGAAATTATCATAGTTTTTTGGGGCGCCTGGGTGGCTCTGTCGCTTGAGCGGCCGACTTCGGCTCAGGTCATGATCTCACAGTCCCTGAGTTCGAGCCCCGCATCGGGCTCTGTGCTGACAGCTCAGAGCCTGGAGCCCGCTTCAGATTCTGTGTTTCCCCCTCTCTCTGCCCCTCCCCTGCTCATGCTCGGTCTCTCTCTGTCTCAAAAATAAATAAAAACATTTAAAAAAATTAAAAAAAAAAAGAAATTATCATAGTTTTTCATGAAACCAAATGTATACAGAACATAATATAAACCACACCCTGACCATGTACTTTTTGTCACTTTTTTTTTTTTTTTTTTGTATTTGATGTCCATCGATGGTAGAATGGTGCCATTGCTAAATCTATGACCTGGCAGGTTTTAGAAAGGAGAAAAAGAAAAATTTGGTTCAATAAGCCATGGTTGGTAATGTTTTTTTTTTTTTTTTTTTTTTTTATCTTATAGTTTCTTGAAGGAGTTTCCAATGCAGTCAAAGAGCCATGAATTTTTTTGCTTATTACTTTTTTTCTTTATCCACTATCTTTATGTTGAATAAAGCTGACTTCTCACATAAGTCATGTTGGCAGTCCCCAAACTGCTCTTATTCCTGCAGTAGGTATGCATTTGGTGACCCAGCCACCATTTATCATCCTTCTATTACTCAGCACACTGTGGGTATTTTTGGAAGGATTACATGTTAAGACTCCCTACTCCCCTCCACAGCCAAGGAACATGCTTGTGATGTTCTTATAAACATCCGTCCTGTCTTATGATGCTTTCATAGTTCCTGGAAGCTCCCATACCTGCCTTGCTCAACTCTGTGAGCTAATGTGAGATCCTTCCAATAAATTCCCTTTTGCTTAAGTTAGAATCCTAATAGACATACTTCTCTAAGACATCTTCTTCCATCCATTTGGTACACAGCTATCTAATTTATCTTCATAATTTAATTGTAGTCAAAAGTTTAACAGTCTATGAGACCCCAAAGTCAAGAGTATAAGGGCATTCAGAAATGTAGTATGTTAAATACAAAAATAGAATGAGAGAGATGACTATGTGACATCATAAAGTAATATCTGTTCCCTTTTTATCAGTAAAACTGGCACAACAATTGCAGCAACACTAGTGTTCACCACCAACACTAATGAGTAGACTTTGTGCTCACATTTCCCTCTCTAATAACATTCTTCACTGAAAGGGAGAAGGGATGATTCCATTTCATGAGGAAGGAAAATTCTGGAACTTCAAGTTGTTGTTGTATTTTAAGATTGCTTTCAAGAAAGACAAAGACAATGCTGAAAAGAAAAAGCAGCCCTTTAAAGGTCTACTCCTAGCTGAAGTAAGTAATTTGAAAATAAAAATTAAAAAGTAATTTGGGAAAAACTGGGAAGATGACAGCAGAGGAGGGGACCCTAGAGTATCCCCATCCCACAAATACAACTAGATAACTATCATAACATCCTAAATACCCCAGAAATTAATCTGAATACTGGCCAGTAAAGTCCACAAGTATAGGTAGAGAAGAGGTGACATTGAAGAAGGTAGGAAGTGTGGAGATGTGGTTTGAGAGAGAAACAGACCATGGTTGCTGCAGTAGGGAAGGAGCCACAGTCTCAGAGAGTGAGAGACAAACTAACATACTGAGGAGTTCACAAGGGAAGACAAATCCCCACAGCAATTGGCTTAGAAAGTGAGAGTGCCTGAATTTCATGAGTTATTTCAACAAATGGGGCTTAAAGCCTTGAATTTTAAAGACCTGCATGCTTGGCTCTGAAAGAGCTTGTGGGCCATTGGGCAGCTTTTGGAGAAAAGAGAGGGCAAAGAGCCTGTAGACAAACAGCATAGAAACAGGGATCAGAAGACCATCTGAGGCACTCAATGGGGAGGTAAGCTACTCATCTTGGAACATGTCCCAGAGAGGCAGTATTCACAGAGATAATGTCATGGAACAAAGGAACTGGCAGGTGCCATTTTCCTTGTCCAACCCTCAGCATAAACACAGAGCTACATGTAGAAACCACCAGAGCATTCATACTCAGTATCTTACTTGCTTACACCAAGTCCCCCACCCCTAAGCTCTGGGCATAGAACATGTTTGCCTCAGTCCCAGGACAATGGGCATGCTGCCCCCCCCCCCATAAGACTGTCCCAAACCCCTGCCAACACTGCATCTCCCAACCCAAGAGTTTTGCAAGTCCTTGGTTCCAGTGGCAGCAGTGACAGGTCTCATTTCACAAGCAGTCCAGAACATACCTAATTAAACCTCATCACATTAGGCCAGGGACCAAGCACTGCACACATTAGATAAAGAGAGCCTCTGCAGATGACTAGCTTGAAGGATAAAGTGGTCAAGACACAATAGCAGAGTGCATGCAGCACACACTGATCCTCCGTCCTCCTCTCTGTCTGCCCTTCCCCATCTCCGCTCACACACGCTTTCTCTTTCTCTCTGTCTCTCTCTCTCTTAAAAATAAACATTTAAAAAAATGGAAAGAAAGAAAAACCCACAGCTAACACCATCCTCATTAGAGATATACTGAAAGCCTTTCCCCTAAGGTCAGGAACAAGACAAGGATGTTTATCCACACCACTATGTTTATTCAAATTCGTACTGGAAGTTCTAGCCATAGCAATCAGACAACAACAACAAAAAATAAAATGGCATCCACATTGGTAAGGGAAAAAGTAAAACTTTCACTATTTGTTGATGACATCATACTCTATATAGAAATCCAAAAGACTTGCTAGAACTGATAAACAAATTCACTAAAGTTGCAGGATACAAAATCAATGTACAGAAATCCATTGCATTTATATATACCAATAATGAAGCAGCAGAAAAAGAAATTAAGAAAACAATCCCATCTACATTTGCATCAAGAACAATAAGATACCTAAGAATAAACTTAGCCAAAGAAGTGACAGACCTGAACTTTGAAAACTATAAAGTACTGTTGAAAAAAATTGAAGACAACACACAGAAGTGAAAAGTTATTCCATGCTCATGTATTGGGAGAACAAATATTGTTAAAATGTCTATACTACCCCAGCAATCTACAGTTGTAATGCAATCCCTATCAAAATACCAACAGCATTTTTCACAAACTAGAAAAAACAATCCTATAATTTTTATGGATCCACAAAAGACCCTGAATAGCCAAAGCCATCTTGCAAAAGAAAGACAAAGCTGAAGGCATCACAATTCTGGACTTCAAGTTATATTACAAAGCTGTAGTAATCAAAAGAGTATGACACTATCACACACACACACAAAAACAGGTGTATAGATCAATGGAACAGAAGTAGAAACCCAGAAATAAACCCACACTTATATGGTAAATTAATCTCTGGCAAAGGAGGGGTGAATATCCAGTGGGAAAAGGACAGTCTGTTTAACAAACAGTGTTGGGAAAACTGGACATAAAAGTGCAAAAGAAAGAGACGGGAGCACTTTCTTATACCATGCAGAAAAATAAATCCAAAATGAATAAATGATCTAAATGTGAAACCCTAAGCCAAAAAATTTAGAAGAGAACACAGGTAGTAACCTCTTTGACATCAAACATAGAAACTTTTTTTCTAGATATGTCTCCTGTGGCAAAGGAAATAAAAGCAAAATTAAACTACTGTGACTACATCAAGATAAAAAGCTTCTGCACAGTGAAGGAAAGAATCAACAAAACAAAAAGGCAACCTATGGAAAAGGAAATGATATTTGTAGATGACATATTGATAAAGTGTTAGTATCCAAAATATATAAAGGACTTACAAAACTTAACACCCAAAGCAAAAATGATCCAATTAAAAATGTGCAAAAGATGTGAACAGACATTTTTCCAAAGAAGACCTACAGATGTCTAGAAGAAACATGAAAAGATGTTCATCATCACTTACCTTCAGGGAAATGAAAATCAAAACTACAATGATATATAATCTTACACCTGTCAAAATGGTTAAAATCAGCAACAAAAGAAACAGATGTTGGTGAGAATACAGAGCAAAAGGAGCACTTGTACACTGTTAGGAGTGCAAATTAGTGCAGCCACTGTGGAAAACAGTATGGGGGTTCCTCAAAAAGTTAAAAATAGAACTACCTATGATCCAGCAATCACACTAACGGGTATTTATCCAAAGAATACAAGAGCACTAATTCAAAAGGATACATGCACCCCTGTGTTTATAACAGCATTATTTATAATAGTCAAGATATGGAAACAGTCCAAGTGTCCATCAATTGATGAATGGATAAAGAAGAAGTGGCATATATATATATATATATATATATATATATACACAATAGAATATTACTCATCTGTAAAAAAAGAATGAACTCTTGTCATTTACAAGCACATGGACGGACATAGAGAGTATAATGCTAAGTGACATAAGTCAGTCATAGAAAGACAAATACCATATGATTTCACTCATGAAGAATTTAAGAAACGAAACAAATGAACAAAGACAAAACAAACAATAACAACAATTACAACAACAAAACAGACTCTTAAATATAGAGATGATACGTGTAGGCATGGGGAGGTTATTGAGAGGATGGGCAAAATAGATGAAAGGGATTAAAGAGTACACTTACCATAATGAGCACTGAGTAATGTAGAGAATTGTTGAATCAGTATATTGTGCACCTGAAACTAATATGACACTGCATATTAATTATACTGGAATTTAAAAATAAAAAGTAATTGGAGATTATTAAAAGTAGTTGAATCTATAAAGGGGGCCATAAAATCATAATGTTACTGGGACAAACAAAAAACTCAATCTAAAGTAATCAAAATAATAATTGAATATATAAAATAACAATTATAATAGGATATACTAATACTGTCATTAATTTTTATAAATGGCCAGGTACCATTGATATATGAATATTAAAATTTTTAAAAGACATTTAGCATGTAAATACACATATTTATATATAAATACATATGTTTATATAAGTATGTAGATATATGATTTATAAGATACTTACCTCTATAACTGGGAAAAATTAATCAAAAATTATTCTGAGTAGGCAAGTGTGAATACAGGCACTGAACAAACACTGAGAAAGAATGGTTAATTCTAATCACACAGAGTATTTCAATGACATTGTATTAGTTTGGAAGGGCTGAAGAACCACATACTCAGTGGCTTTAACATCAGAAATTTACTGTCTCACACTTTTGGAGCCTGGAAGTAAGACATCAAGGTGTCCGCAGCGGGGGTCCTTCCTGAGGGCTATGGGGAAGAATCTGTTTCATGGCTTTCCACCAGCTTCTAGTGGTTTGCTAGCAATCTTTGACACTTCTTTGCCTATAGAATTATCCCAATCTCTGTCTTTACCTGGCAATCTTTCTATGTGTATTTCTCTGCCTAAATTTCCCTTTTTGATAAGAATGTCAGTCATATTGGATTAAAGCCCACCGTAATGACTTCGTCTTAAGTAATTACACCTTCAGCAACCTTATTTCCAAACAAGGTCACATTTTGAGGTACTGGATATTAGAAATTTCACATATGAGTTTGAAGAGGAACATAATTCAACCCAGACATTCAACACCATAATACATGCAAAAGGAATAAAATCTGAATAAACTGAATGCTGAATATAATTAAATGCTGATATATCAAAACAATGAAGTTGTCTGGAACAATTAAAATTGGAAAGATGATGGCCTCACAAAATGAAATCATTCATGTATTTAAAAAAATCATTTTTCATTATTGTGAAAGTTGCATACATTTGATAAATGATCGAAAGGATATATTAAGGAAAAACATAGAGGGCCAAGGCGAAGAGTTAGGGGTGAATTAAGATTCATTTCATAATATTTTTAATTGTAATGTAAATATGGAATAGGGAATGATTATGGTGAAACGTGGAACATTTTTTTTCCCTGGGAGTAACCTCGGTAAGCCATTCCTGATGATAACTAAATCAAAAGCAGTCATTGAGGAACAAGGGGAATAGACTTCCAACAGCAGGAACACAAATTGAGTTCATTCAATATTTGAAAAGAATGTGTTATTCTCTTGAAAACTACCTACATACATAAAAACTCCATACAACAGGCAGTAGCTAATGTGCACAGGGGAAAAACTCTACCTGCCACAGAGCAGTTGAGTGAACATTTCAGTTTGGAAGTGATGTGGAAAGTAAACACTGTTCCTGCCAGCTTTAGGAAGGTTAATAAGCAGTGGTTTTAAGAGTGTGCATAATGATTCTACTATTTCAACACCTAACTCTAAGAGCGAGTGAACTCAGGGTGACAACAGGTATTGTAACTGTGGTTTAGGAACAGAGATCACATGAATAAATACTATCCAAGATTTCTGCCCGTAAGATGGAGGTATGTACTTAAAAATATTGTTTGTATATCCTCCTGCCTGAAATACACAAATTGTGCAGTGCTAGAAATGATCTTTCCACCAACTAACCAATCAAGGTCATTGCCCTTGTTACAAATACTTCTGGTGGGTATTTGTGAGTAACTTGCACTTTTGCATTATCCACAGAGAGAAAATGTACACAGCTTTGCATGTGTACATAGCTTTTAAACATTTTTTTTTATTTTGAAATAATTATATGTAGACAGAAATATTTACAGAGTTCCCATATATCCTTTAAAAGCAAGAAATTAGCATCATCATATTACCATTGACTAAACTGAAGACTTTACTTGGATTTTGCTATTTTTTTCCAATCAGGTATTTTTATTGTTCCAGAATTCAATCCTGAATAGCACATTGCATTTGGTATACATAATTTTAAAATAAATATAGTGCACCACTTTAAGAAGTTATTTACAGCACAATCATTATTGATTTACTCCTAACATTAATAAATTATTTTTAAAATATATGCTATTCTTGCTGTTGTTATTGTTACTGGTATTTCCATTTTCTGCAAAGAATAAAAAAATAAAATGGCAAAATTGACCCCAAATAAGTGATTTTTTTTCCATAAGCCATTCTGTTTTCCTTTGTTGGATAAATATGTTTTTTCACAGATTATGTAAATTATGATTGTAAGGAAAAGTCTCACAAGCCTATGAAATACCAAATTTCTAGAAGGAAAATCTTTAGCGATGTCCAAATAAATCTTGTATTTTCAGTAAGGGTTAAATGTATCATTTGTCATACATACAAAACAGAATATACAAGTGCAGTGGCTTATAAAAATAGGGGTTAGTTTTTCTCCTCCCTTCTCTTTCCCAGAGAAATAAGCCTATAGCTACAGAACCTCTGGCATTGGGTAACAGTATTAGTGTCACAGCCCGATTCCCTCGGCCATTCCATCTCTTATGCTTCCTTTATACAGGGTAGCTGCTGAAGACCCCACCACGGTGACTGATCTCAATAAAGAATGAAAGGAGGAGAGGTTGGCTGATATACAATGCTTACTTCAGGAGGTAAAAACTCTCCCAGCAGCTTTGAAATGACTTCCACTTCCATCTCATCAATGAGAATGTGTCGAATAGCAACCCTGCTTCACAAGGGAGACTAAAGGAGAGTGTTTTGGTTTTCTAACTCTCACGGTGTAGACTGGCAAAGAAAACCCTATCAGAAATGGCTATTGGATTAGCCAGCCAAACCTCTTTGCCACAATAAAGAAATTGGTTAGTTGATTTTTAAAATGTGATATAGATTCTAAGATTACTAACATTCAGAGAAGTACAGTTGTCACATCCCAGGTCAAAGAGCTCCAAAATACCAACAGTTTAATAGCAGGAAATTCTATTTGACTTTCTTTTTGGGGTTCCCTTTCCATAAGGTATTTCCATGAATATACATTTGTTCATTTAATAGACCAAATACTCCTTAAAATTAAATACGTCTTACTAGATAAATTTACCTGCCCTTTAGGAAACTGTAAAAGGCGGGATGAGATAGATATGATTCATATACGACCATATATAAACTTGGCATTTGAAATTCAAGTACCACTAGCCTTAACTTTCAGAATTGTTTGAAATAGATTGTTACAATTGACTGTTTTTAATGATTACTCCATTTTTCTCATAGTAGAAAATATCATCTAGACACTCGGAATAAATTCAATCTAACCTAGAATACTTTCACAATCAAAGTAATTATTTATATGAAATCGAGTCTAATAAAAAATACCATGTAGGCTTTAGTCCATGGGCTTCTGCACCGTACCTTACACACACTTAAAGCAGTGTCTCAGTGTGCTAGGAAGCACCCAACAGCAGTGGAAGAGGAAGATGAGCCTGCGCAGCAATCAACGTGCATATTGATGATTATCAGGGTGTGCAGGCTGTCTCTATCTTATTGGGACTAATCCATTACGGAAGCACTAGCTTCCATTCCATTTATTTAAATGTTTCTCTGAATGCATGAGAAAATACCCATTTTGTTGAGGTGCCCTTCTTGGGAATCTGTAGGCACACATCTGCCCCTGACGCCCACATTTCTGGCCTGAGAATTCTTCTGAGCGTCGGCTGTCTTTTGAGGGTTTGGTATTCTTTGAATTGGGACCGTAAGACTGCCACCGCATGTGGAAAACTTGGAGAGAGAAGAAAACTTAACAACTGTTTAGTTTGGATTATTTCACTTCATAAATTTATTCATCATTCACATATCAAATTCAACAAAATTTCTAAGCATTTAACAGAGGCCATACATATATTAAGAAGAAATGATCAACAAATTATTAGAAGACTGTGGTAAGCACGACAATGAATCCGTCTATAAGATATGGTAATAAACCAAGTATGATGGCCAAGGGATATGTAGGAAAACAACTGATTTCATTACCTTGGTATATGAATGACAGAAAATACCTCCATCTATTCACACACGGATATTGTGGAATATGGAATAAACAATCATTTGAGGGCGCCTGGGTGGCTCAGTCGGTTGGGCTTCCGACTTCAGCTCAGGTCATGATCTCGCGGTCCGTGAGTTCGAGCCCCGCGTCGGGCTCTGGGCTGATGGCTCAGAGCCTGGAGCCTGCTTCGGATTCTGTGTCTCCCTCTCTCTCTGCCCCTCCCCCGTTCATGCTCTGTCTCTCTCTGTCACAAAAATAAATAAACGTTAAAAAAAAATTAAAAAAAAAAACAATCATTTGAAATTGGAAGAACTTATTGGGTTCTCTGAATAAAAATTAGAAGAGTCTAAGATAAGGTCCATCTTTTTATAATTCTTTTTTTAAGTTTTTTTTTTTAATTTTTATTTATTTATTTTTTTAAATATGACATTTATTGTCAAATTGGTTTCCATACAACACCCAGTGCTCATTCCAACAGGTGCCCTCCTCAATGCCCATCACCCACCCTCCCCTCCCTCCCCACCCCCCATCAACCCAAGGTCCATAGCATCTTTGCTCTCCAAGCTTAGGAACTATAAACCTCACCTATTAAACCAAACATCTTAGTGAAAAAAATGAGCATTCCCTTCAATCTCACCTGGTATGTAAGATGTCTCTAACTTTGGCACTTTTGAATTATTTAATTCAGTATAAGGGGGAATATCCAAATGATTCCTACGGTGCCAAGATATCCAGAGAGCTCAGAAACAAGTGGAAAGGTTTCGGGGCCCATTTGTAATTTTAAAAAATCTGCAACTTCCAAGATCTTAAGAAATGGTTTCTGAAGAAAATATATCTGCATTGAAATCAAAGATTTTATTCTTAGGCTTATTCTTTCCATTTCTCCTAATAAAATCCCATCTGTTCCCATCTCTCAATAACATCTTTTTTTTTATGGTGAAGGAAAAAGAATGGAGAAAATAGGAGTGAATTGGGTACTACTGGAGGGGCTTACCTAACATATAAATTTTTGCAAAACTACTCATTGAACTAAGCCTGAGATATTGCATTGTGCCATTTTTTTTTTAATGTCAGAGGATATATATTGGTCAAGATACTGTCCTAAACTTCTGTGTCTTTTGTGTTCTCTACACTTCCCCTGGAACCCAACCCAATGGGCTACATTGAAGGAGTTATAAGAGAGTTCTGGTAGCCATATCATGAACAAGTACTTGGTTGATTTAATATAAGAGAAAATCAAACTTCTTTCTCAAGGATTCTAAAACAATATCAAAATCTGATATAATAAGCACTTTTTGAACATCAACAATCTGTCTGACACTAAACTGGGAAATGCAGAAAACAGATATATTGAACATGACTCTTTAGAAGATTGGTTTCAAATTATACTGTGCATCGTCAGATTTACCTGGGACTCATATTTGTAAGGGAGTCTTCCTTCTTCTAATATTTTACAATTCAGTAGATCTCAGCGACCAAGATTTGGCACTCAACTAGCTAACCCTGGTGAATTTGATGCTAACACTCCATACGTCATGCTTTGAAAATCACTGATCTAAACGGGAGAAATAATATGCATATAAATAATGAAAATACAAGGTAAGCTAGAATGTAAAACTATAAAAGGAAAGTAATCTGATTAGTGGAGAAGAGGCAGGCTGTGGAGTCAGGAGACCTATATTTAAATCCTGACGGTCTCTTATTAACTGTAAGAACTTGGCGCTAATATTTAACTTCTCCAAATTTTAATTAACTCATCTAGAGAGTAGAGAGTGATAGTTTCTTTTCGGATTGTTATGAGAATGTTGTGAAGAAATGTATATCAAGTGCCTAACAAATACAGGAGTTCTACTCTTTCTTTAAAAGTTCTCTTCCATCCTCTTCCTCATACAAATAAAGTAAATAAAATGCTAGAGGTCAGAGATTGTGGATATCACATTTTTAAAGGGTTCTTCAAATACCCTAGTAATCCTGAAGACAGAGAGAATCCAATAGCCATGTACTTATAGTGGAAGCTAACCAACCTGGACTAATTGTTAATGCATTTGACTTGGTAACATATTTTAAGAATCTAAAACAGAAATTGACAGTTAAAAAGACAGAAAGACAATTGACAAGGATATGTTGAAACACACAATCCCATCTTTATACTAATCTGGCAAATCACAATCTTACAGGAATTGTAATAAGTGGAGAATTCGATGATAAGCTTCAGAGAGTGCAATGTATGTCAGGGCCAACACAAGATTTCAGAAAACAAAATGGCACCTTTGGAAATAGGGATAAATGCAAGTAAAACTAGATCAATGTCTTGTGACTCAAATCAATTTGTAATTTGTTAAACTATCTAAATATTTTATCCCTTGGGGTGGGAAAGGAGAGAGGAGCATAGCTGAATTTCACAGCTGTCTTTTCTGAGGTGAATTTTGCACATGTAAGGTTAAGCAGGGTAGGTCCAAGCAGCTGGTCAAGTGGGATGCAATGGATTTAATGATCTACATTAAAAGCCTCAAAGGGCATTTAAATTTCTTTTAACAATTTTAGTACCACAGATTTTATAAAACCCAGCATCCAAATCAATGCAAAGGCATGAAAGCAAAAGACCCAATTCAGCTTTAGAGTGACTGAACGGATATACTATGAAAAGCCCGCCACAACCAGCCACCTACTTACAAACATGGAGAAATTAAAGACGTAATCACTAAAAAGTTTGAAACAGAGTCTGCTTGAGGCGGGAAAATGGATCCTTCACCCAGGCCAAATTCTGGGAAAGTAAAGACTATGAATGGGATTTCAGTCACCACAGATAGACTTCAATGAAAATGGGAAACCTGTAGCTAATGTATTTAATTTAATTTAATTTGATTTGATTTGATTTGATTTGATTTGAGAGAGAGAGCACACACGTGTGCACACATGCAGGGAAGAGACAGAGGGAGACAGAGAAAGAAAATGTTAAGCAGGCTCCACACCCAGCTCAAAGCCCCATGAAATCAAGAGTCGTACACTCAACTGATCCACCCAGGTACCCCCATAGCTAATGTATTTACAAAATTATTTGAATTGAGTATAGAAACATCTACAGGTGACTACACTGTTTAAACTTCTGCTACTCGTGTTATGAATTTGAAGGTGATATCTTAGTAAATCAGCAGATATGTGAGCATTCCCTGTGGACTTACTAACTACATTTCAAGCAATCCAGCATGCTAACACAATGGATGCAGTTGAATGTGCTTGAAACAGAAAAGTCATGAAGACATGACTGAAGAAACCAGCACGCATTCTAAACTATGAGATTTAAACTTCTTTTGAATAGTTCCAACATGGTAGAGCCATTCTTGCACATACCTTGATTCCAGACGTGAAAACCACCCATGAATCTCAAAGTGCTAGAAATAGTACTACTTACAGGTTTGGGGTCTGACTGATTCAAATAAAACCCTCTACAGCTGTCCTTCCTATAACTCTAGAAATTTGGAGGAAATGTTGTATCTCTGTATAACTCACATAAAGACTTATGTTCTAAGGCCAGACATAATGAGCTACTTTGAGTTTTATGCTGGATAATTACACGGACATATTACTGAGATAAAGGAGACTGCCATTCTGGCACTGTGTTAGAAGATAGATTAATCTTACTTTGGACCAGTTTTTCTTTGTTAAAAATGAGACACGTTGTTGGCGACGATGTCATGGTGGAAGACTAAAACTTTTTGGACTTTAGAAGATCTCAAGTCTGCAGCAAAACTGGAAAAAATGAATATCCTGTCTAAGGTTCAGCAACAGTTAAGTCTTAATTACTGGGGAAGAATGGCTTTTAGAAGTGTTTGTCTCGATCGGCCTATTAGGATTAATATAGTAGAGACGGGTTTATGATCACAATATATGTTGTTTCACAGCAGTTAAGTAATATTTGCGTTTAAACATCAGAGCTTTTAAAATAGGAACAACTTGACAAGTACTTACGATGGAATTTTTAGACCATTAAGGTAAAAAATAACTAAAAACAAGAAAAGAACACATTAACTGCCCTTCACCACACATAATTAAAGGGAGGAGAAAGACTTGTAAAGATCATCATCTCTTAGTACAGCATGGCTCTCTTATTTAGGATTCAGTTACCAAAACAATTGTTGCTGTTGTTTAGAGAAATGTTGACAGAACAAAGCTCAGTTGGAGATAAAGTGATTGAGACCTTAGCTAAAGAATGCTTATTATCTCAAACATTATTTGAAAATGGGAATTAACCAAGCTAGACCAGGAACAAAAGCAAAACAAGACCAAAAAAAAAAGAAAAAAAAAAAAAAAAAAAAACCTACATCTACCTACAGTTTTGACTTTGGCTACAGAGTATAATGTGTGAAGAATTTAGTTCAGGAAGTTCAGAGGTCTTTCATTAATAATATTCCATTTAAATCACTTATAGTAATGTTTAAAAAGACACACCATGTTATCTAAACTTTGAAATCTAAGACAGAATGTGAATTTCCTGACCCCACTGACACTGCCCTCTGAATCGGTCTATGCACTATGCACTATGCATTACATCTCACTGCCTCTGAATGGTATAAATCAAATACCAATATTTAATCTTGAAGATAAATGCTACGCATTTTTCATATTCTTAATTGGTCTGATGCCTTTGCATTTAAAAACACTTGCAGAAAATATAAGAATGAATGTTACATTACAGAAGATGTTTTTCTTCCTTGTACTTAAATTTTCCAAATTTTCCCCAATGAACATGTATTACTTTTATTATCTAATACAGAACATAACATAACATAAAAAAAAAAAAAAAGTGCCATGCAGGTTTCCTGGAATATCGTAGGTATACAGTAATTGGTTGCATTTGTGAGGGGTAAATTAGCTGATAATATTGTCCTGTAATACGAAGAGAAAGAAATCTCTATACTTATTTCTAATATACCTTTTTAGCACGTTTACCTGAGACCGATTTCTGTTTAGAATATTTTATATTTGCTCATCATCCTGACCCGTCATTCAAGGTAGAGGGTATAAGAAAATGCATTGCAGAAATTCTGTACATTCTACAGAATACTTCTCAAGCTGTGCCCTACAGAACACCAATCTTGTAACATCCTCTGGGGAAAAAAAAATCTGCAGTGAAATAAAATTTGTTGGAATTTATTTCTAACCTTTTGAGGAAACTTCTCTTCGTTTTGAAGAAGTCTAACTTGATTTGTCTATAAAAGGCCCTGTGAAAATCTTTAATATTTTGGACTATATATTTCCCCCAGATATATTTGCCTGTAAGATCTTTCATGAGTGGTAAAAAACTTATAACATACCACAGACTGGTATTCTGAGACACACACTTTACAAATACAAAGAAGGGTTACAAAAGGGAAATAAACCTTCTTGGATATTTTATCAAAGGCAGTAAAAATCTTTTTATTTCATCTGTGTACAAATTAGCTGAAAGAATGTACAATATCTGTCTTTTCAAAGTGTTAAATATCTGAGCTATACTTAATATCCTGTCAAGTTTAATGTGAAGTAAGCAAATGATTGCATCAATCACCTAGGACTTATTCTCCATCATATTTGTCAAAGCAGTTGATCAGCATTATGGGTGTAAGAAGTTGGTGATGGGACCATTGTAAATTTAAAAATTAGCTGTTCCTGGGGTGCCTGGGTGGCTCAGTCGGTTGATCGTCTGACTTCGGCTCACGTCGTGATCTCGCGGTTTGTGAGTTCAAGCCCCGCCTCGGGCTCTGTGCTGACCCTCTGAGCCTGGAGCCTGCTTTGGATTCTGTGTCTCCCCACCTCTCTGCTCCTCCCATGCTCATGTTCTCTCTCTCTCTCTCTGTCTGTCAATAATAAATAAACGTTAATTTTTTTTAATTAGCTGTGCTTCTGAATTACTGAATAGAGTTCAGTGCTGAGCACAATAATAGTGAAAATGCACATATGAATAAATGGCACAGGCCAAGTAATTTCATACCTAATCACTACAACTAAAAGTTTACAATCGTTACTGGTAATCTTTGCATTAAGAGATCAAATTGGTGTTTGAGGTAAACATTTTCATTTTGTTCTAAATACTCCTGTGTTAGGACTGGTAGGTGCCAGACTTAGCAAAGGATTTGCCTTGATCAATACTACTGGAGCAAGGGAACGATTGGTCCAGTGATTAAGTTCATGTTGTACTCATGGGAACAAAACAGCTGAGTGTTTGTCTCTATAAGCCCTTTTCCCAGATGTAATTACAAATGGAATTGATCAACTCATGTGTTTCCACTGAGGCAGAAGTGGGCATATGAGAATTGCTAGGGTGTGTAATAACTTCGTACAGATCATCGGTCCTCAGGGCTACAGGGAATTGGATATTAGAATCTTATTTTAAAAGAAAACACTTTTTCTTCTTCAAGTTCCTTCCTTCTTGTCAAGGTTAAATAACTTTCTCTTCTGGCATCTTTGCAGAGCCTTGCGGAGGAAAGCTAAGAACTGGACGCTTACCAGTAGCACGGCAGAGTTCGAAGAATGGGCTTAGGAGACAGACAGACTTCACTGAAGATATTTAAGTTGCTACAAACTCCCCTTCTTGGAGCCTCGACTGCCTCATCTTTATAATGTGGACAATGATACGTAGCTTGCAGAGCCGTTATAAGGATTATACAAGATCAACTTTGTAAAGCAACCAGACATTTCCAGAGAAGTGGTAAGCAACTCATAAAAGCCAGTCTTTACATTTTAGATATTATTTTTGCTGTGCAACTTATATACCACATAATGATAAAATTTTTATTTCATATATACACCTTATTAAGCAGTAAGCCTATTAAGCAGTAGAAATATCTGTCCCAGGCATGAACTTGTTAAACTGGGCTTGCATGCCAAATTAATACGGGGAATGTCAATGAACTTGATTAAAATATATCCATGATCTCTCCAGTCTCCTAATAACTATATCCATACCCACATAATTATGGATACTGAAATCACACACATCAGCCTTCACTCAGGAACATGACCAAATGTAGATACAACATAAAGAGCTAGAATCTAAATATTTTGGCTAACTAAATTAGCCAAATCAGTTCCTGATATTTTAGAAAAGCGAAAGAGATCCAACTCTCTTGGGTAACTCATCTTTATTTTTGAAAAATTAAACTTAGGTTGTTTGTGCTTCAAATATATACTTACTACATTTAGTAATACCTTTCCCAGGTCTGATTCATATAATACTACTGCATCTGAAGCGTTTCCTAAAATATTTGTATATGTGTGTGTGCCTATTATATATCTTTCCCAAGTTTGGGAGACTAGCATACCCTCTCTAATGAGAGCCAGAGCTAGTATAGCAGATTGTGCTGTAAATTTTCTGCCAAGAGGCTTTAATGCACTATTCTACAAACATCCTCCGTCAATGAGCAGTTCATCACACCTTTCTGATGGGAGCGTGTTCTGCAATGTGTGTTTTTATGCCACAGCGGCCTTCCTTTCTGCCATTTATTTTGTGCTGGCCAACAGTTTTGATTTCTAATAGCTGATAAAATGTGTACGGATGAGAAGCGATACGTGCCACAAAAAGCCATAATTCTGGGCTTTTAAAATTCCAGTTGTATAAAATCTCATAGTGTCTGCAGGAGAAGGATGGAATATGTGAAAAATTAGTAGGCAATTAGGTAGCAGGCAGAAACACTCTGACATTCTAAAGGGCATAATATACCTCATTGAATCCTAATGTGGATCGCTTCTCGGCCTTTTTGCTAAGATCAAGTGAATCCTAATGTGGAATGAATGGACAAGTATAGAAAGAAGATGGGGGTGTGGCCTGTCATGGTTTCAAGGGATCAAGAAAATGGCAGAGACTGCCGACAGAGGAAAAGCATATCGTCAATGGAGACTCTGCTACAAAGACCGTCCAAAGTTCTAATTCAGTTAAAACATCTACCTAAGGTTCCATCTCTCTCCCTCTTGGCCTCTCTCTTTCTCTACTCTTCCCTCATTTTCTCTCTTTCTCTACTCTTCCCTCATTCTGTGCACACATCCATTTCATTCAGCTTTCCAAATATATACATATATGTGTGTGTATATATATGTATATATATGTGTGTGCATATTATATAAGTGTGTGCATTATTATATAAGTATATTCTTACACATTTTACTTTGATAGCATACAAAATCATGATGGGAAAAAAATGACTTCTATTTTTATTTATCTCTTATTTTAAGGTTTGTCTTTATAAACAAAATGATATAAAATTATGAATCTGTCTTTATACTTTTTTTTACTTTTTTTAATGTTTATTTATTTATTTAGAGAGAGAGACAGACAGACAGAGCACGAGCTGGGAAGGGGCAGAGAGAGAGGGAGACACAGAATCTGAAGCAGGTTCCAGGCTCTGAGGTGTCAACAGAGTCCGATGTGAGGCTAGAACTCATGAACCATGAGATCATGATCTGAGTCGAAGTCGGACACTCAACCAACTGAGACACCCAGGTGCCCCGATTTTTATATTCTTAATTGCCCTAGTAATTAATATCAGTGGCATTTTTCTTCTAAATCTTACAAATAAGGAAATTGGACTTGATAAAAAAATTTACTAAAGATTTTTGACCCAAATCCTTATTTTATATGCATAACATGATTTGTCCTCAATAGTTTTAGTGCTCTATAGCTGTTTTGTTCTCTTTTTCAAATTAATTGTGTGTTTCTCTGCATTCTTGTACTTTGGGAACCATTTTTTTAATAAGGAAAGCTAATAGTAGGTGTATCAATTAGGCTTCCCTCAGTTGCCAGTGACAGAAAACATAACTGAAATAGCCTTATGATAAAAGAGAATTTATTCACATAACTGAAAAGCCCGAGAAAAGGCTGACTTCAGGTGTGATTTATGCTAGGAGGTCAACTGACTTCGCCTGACCTTGGTGTCTGTCCTCGCAATCTCTTGTCTCGGTGACCATTCGGATGTCTTCCCTCTCTGGGAGGTAGAAAGATGGCTTCAGCATCTTCAAATTTGACAACTTGATTTGTTCAATTATGTCCTAATTTCTTAGGTAAAGCCCCAGGGTTAACTCTGAATGGACTAACCGGAATGGCTGTAGCCAATTATTGTGTCCAGAAAGTTGGAATGCATTCATCTTTTACAAAGTATGTCTTACCTTCATAGGTGAGAGTGGGATCAGTTCTACTCAAACCACAAACACTGAATCTACAATGGAGGATGAAAGGGTAATGCAAAACTAAAACAGGAGACCTTTATGAAAGAAAGAAAGAAAAAAAGAAAGAAAGAAAGAGAGAGAAAGAAAGAAAGAAAGAAAGAGAATGCTGAAGTGTCCAAACAAAAAGTAAATAATACTCTGCTTCAAGCCTCATTTTGCCAAAAATATTGCCAAAAGTAGCCATTCATTCTTCCTTTCCATCAGTCTGCTTGGATATTTCCCCATTAGTAATGCTCTTACTGGTGCTGGGGAAAGAATTTCCCTTCTCTTGGAAGAAGCTGCATTGCAAATGAAGATGAACCTGAAAACCAGGAAAAGGAACACCTCCCCTAAGGGGTCAGAACCCTCTGACCTGAGCCACTGAGTAACAGTCTTTTGAGTTAACAAAAAATCTGCAAGACTTGTTCTGAAGTTTCAGATTAGATGCTAATGGCCTCTGCATGGATGACTTTGTCTTTTCCTTAATGGATGAGGCTGTTCTAAAAGATTTATTGAATATAAGATGCTATTGATTATAAAACATACTATTATTTTATGGATCACTGGGACAAAGAAAAAAAAATCAGCTGATTAAACTATGACACAACATTGATAGTAAGATGTTTACAACATGTGAGAGATGTTATAAAGGAAGAAAAATGTGCATTTTAGAATTCGTGCCATATAAAGTTGAATATAATTTACATTGGGCTACATAGTGTAACTGTTTAGGGCATACATTTTAGAATCAGACAGACCTGGGTTTTAGACCCAATGCTTCACATACAAGTTGCTTGCCTGAAACTACTTATCTTCAGTTTTCTTATATAAAAAAATAGGATATTTTAATGATAGAGGGTTATAGACTTCAGATAGATAACCAATGGGAAGCCCATCACTCGTAACTGTCACAGTAAACAATTCAATAATTCTAACTTTTATTGTAACTAATTTGAGAGACATGTAAACGTTGTACATGTAAAAATAGAAAGATGTTGGGGCACCTGGGTGGCTCAGTCGGTTGAGCGTCCGACTTCGGCTCAGGTCATGATCTTATGGCCTGTAGGTTCAAGCCCTGTCGGGCTCTGTGCTGACAGCTCAGAGCCTGGAGCTTCAGATTCTGTGTCTCCCTCTCTCTCTCTGCCCCTAATCCACTTGCATTCTGTCTCTGTCTCTCTCAAAACTAAATAAATATTTTAAAAAATTTTAAAAAACCAGAAAGATGTTCAAATACATCTGGAACCACAACTTTGAAATGCTAGCTCTTATACCCACAGCACTTTCTTATAAGGCAAGTGCCATAAGCTATTGCTTATAAAATGGTCATTCTTCATCAGTCACTGCTCATACTGTTTCTTCTTCCTTAGCATTACCCTTCCTCCCTTACAATTATCTTTTCCAAAGAAGCCTTTCTCTTCCATGCTTTCTTCACATTTCATTTATTCTTCATCCTCTTTCCTAAACTTCTTGCAGTGGTCATTGGGGTCTATTTACAAATATCTCATTTTCACCTGCTGCCTAGCTCATGGGAGGATTGAACCTGCCTGCCTCTTTGACATTAGGGATTCCCAAATTTTTTTGCTTTGATTAAGGAAATGTGAGCAGAAGGCCAATTATTGGCAACGCTGGAAGTAATGGCCAACAAGAAATTCTCCGATTTCCTTGCCTTGTTTTTTGTGGACACAGGTAGAGGCAGCACTGATGCCTGAGTGAATATCCCGAGCTGAGAGTTCAATATGGAACAGAAATTAAGGATGGAGGAATCTAATTTTGCTTGTGTGCATTCTTTGAAATTCCTTTTTTTTTATCTTCCTGACAGTAGCAAAACGGAATTTGCGGCCCAGCAGACACCGTGGCACAATCTGGAAATGTTTTAGGCTGTTGCCACTGGGGGCAAGGATGTTACTGATATGTAGTAGGCAGAGGCTACGGGCTATTGCTGAACAGTGTCAAAATGAAGAATTACCTGGCTCAAAATGTCAATTGTGCCAAAGCTCAAAACCCTTGTTTTATGTTATCTTAACTGATACGTTTGCCACTTAAAATTGACATTTTCTATTCAAATGAAACGATTTCTTTAAGAACAACTTCATTTGTGCTATCTCAACTGATACATCTTTCACTTAAGACTAAAAGTTTCCCAAATTCTTCGATTAACACTTGTATGTCCTGGTGACTAATAAACGTTCACTGAAAGTTAGTATGTTCATTTCAGGTATTCAGAATAAAATACCCCAAGTAATTTTAAAACCTTGCCTATCGGTGCTTTCAAGAAGCACAAACAACATATTTATTTAGGAAGTTCAGGCTGGAAGAAATGTTAGAGCCCCACAATAAAATGAAGTAAATATAGATGCTGAGCCAAAGACTCTTTTGCACTTTAGGGAGCCGGGAACATAATTTACCAAACATTGGTCACGTACAGTTTACAGCCTTATAAAAATCAGAACTAAACTAAATTAAAGTAAATGCATTTAACAGTGCTATAGAGTGGCCTTCCTCCCTTTAATTTCTGTGAAATGCTTTTCAGCTATTGGTAGAGTTCTGTCTGAAAGAGAACTAACGAGATTAGTTTAAATCTCTCCAGGCTTTGAGATACTTTGTTCTTTGAAATATCCATTTTGTCTTCAGAGATTAATGAAAAGGGAGTCATTTTTCCTGTTGCTATAATTTACCTACAATTTGAGGCGTTGCAAAATGGGTTTTCAGTTGAAGAAATTTCAACTGATCTTCAAAAGGGATTTTTAGGGGTAAGGATAAAATGGTCTAAGTTTCTAGCTTCTGAGTAACTGTGACAGCTGACAGACAGAGTCTCACTGCACCATGAAGAAGCTGGGCAAGACGGTGAGCAGCTGTAAACACAGGCTTCACTTAGGACCACACAACCCTGGCTTAAGGTGTTTCATATTAGTTCATGAACATGTATGTTGGAAAATGTATGAATTTGAGACTGTGATTGGTGGGAAATTATAACAAGTGTATAACAAATATATCATAGTTGTCTAACATATGCAATTGATTTACTTTTTAAACCTACACAATTTCGGGGGGCTTGCGTGGCTCAGTTGAGCGTCTGACTTGGACTGAGGTCATGATCTGATGGTTCATGAGTTGGAGCTCAAGCCCTGCTCTGGGCTCTGTCCGTCTCTGTCTCTCTCCCTCTCTCTCTGCACCTCATGGGATTTTCCCTCTCCTACCCACCCTCCTCTCTCACTTACGCTCTCTCCCTCTCAAGTTAATTAATTAATTAAAAAATAAATAAATCCACATAACTTTTTCTACTTTTTCTTTCACTTTTCCAACAAATTCTTCTTTTAATCACTTCAATTCCACATTATTCTATGTAGATCAATGCTGTCCAGTAGAAATACAAGCAAGAAACCAATACGAAACACGTACATAATCACACATTTTCCAGTGGACACATTTTTTAAAAAAGGTAAAATGGGACAGATAAAATTTATTTTGATAATCGATTTTATTTAAGGGTACATGTCTAAAATATTTTTCAATGTATAATCAATCCGAAAGAAAAGTATTGAGAATTTTATATTCCGTTTTCATACTAAGTCTGAAATCCGCCACGTTTGTTATGCCATAGAACATTTCAAAAGAAGTTGGAATGCATTTCAAGCGTTCAGTGTAGGCACATGTAACAAGTGACTACCACACACTAAATAGTAGCAATCTAGAAAAATGATTAAAGGAATCTGCTCAATTTGGATAAAAGTAAGAAAACTGAGGGGCAAACACCAGTCTTCGAAACTAAGAAATTGCAACAAGTCGAGAAGAAACAAAATGTGTTGTATTGTTCCAAAGAACAGAAGGACCAGGTGATGGGTGTCACCTGGGCTTAAAAAGCGTTTTAGTCGCTAGTGCTAGGCCAACAGCAGAACAGTTTGCACTTAAAGAGTGGGAGGAATTCAGGGGTGCCTGGGTGGCTCAGTCAGTTAAGCCTCTGACTTCGGCTCAGGTCATGATCTCATGGTTCATGGGTTAGAGCCCCAGGTTGGGCTCTGTGCTGACAGCTCAGAGCCTGGAACCTGCTTTGGATTCTGTGTCTCTGTCTTTGCCCCTCCCCTGCTCGCTCATGCACTCTCTCTGTCTCTCTCTCTCTCAAAAACAAACAAACATCAAAAAAATTTAAAAAAAAAGAGTGGGAGGGCTTCGCATTATTCTATTTCCCAGGAAGAAAAAATCGGTACCTAAATAGTTAAATAAAGGCTTAGCCCTGTCCATTGTGACTGTGTCACAACAAACGCGCCACCATAATAATACTTCGCAAGCTTTTGCTAGAAACAGTGCTAAGTGTATTAAATCCAGTATCTCGCTTAGTTCTTTCATCCGTTTTAGTAAATAACAACGTCCAGTGTTCTCATTCTGTCACATGAGAAAACTGAGGTTTCAAGAGGTTAAGAAAATTGTCCAATGGCATGTGGGTAGTGAGCGACAGAACCAACAGTCTGGGACCAAGTACCCTGAATCTTTAGCGCTCGCCATTCGCCATCAGAATATTGATCCACCTACAGCAGCTGTCTTGTGCATCACCCCGCCTCCCAACCCCAGCACACACGGAAGGCAGTTTCAAGGACTTGGTGTACTTTTATATCATCTCCTTTATCTTGCCTCAAGGTGATTTTCAAAACAATCTACTCAATTTTATGAAACACTTCGCTCTCCTTTATTTTTTCCCCCGTTCTATCCTCTACTTCCTCTTTAATTTTCTCCCCAGGAGAAATGTAAGAAGTCCATAATTAAGAAGAGAGGAAACTATAGTTAGAGTTAGTGTAACTATAATTTGTGTTTGGGTTAGATTATAGTCAGGGTATTTTCAAAGGAATTTCTCATCTGCTTTAAACATACGTTATTTGGCTTTAAGATGAAGAAATGCTTTTATAATAAAAACAATTGACTTATTTGCCTTGAATGTCACTAGCATAACATTTTAAAATTTACCATCTGTTGTTTTTAATCCCCCTATTCAGACATTACGCATCAGGTGAGCCCACATTCATGAGGATATTAGTAACCTTGTTCTTGTCTTCATTATCATCCCTGTGGAGTGTTATAATTGCCTTTCTTTAATCTATCAGTTCAATCTGCCAGGTGCCGACATCACCTCCAGAAGTTTGGGAACACATCATTCCTCTTAAAATCTTTCTTATAAACATCCATTCCTTCTTCTTTTTTTTTCTTTTTTTTTTTTTTTTTTTTCATTTGGGAAACTTACCTTGTGAATTGTCTCCAAGATCGGCCAGTAGTCATGGGTGTTCCATCTGCCAGACCTCTGCTGCCTTCGTCCTGTGAAAAAGGCACAGCAAATGAAGGCATGGGCTCTGAATATGATTCTCTGCATCCTCAGAACAGAGAGTGGTGAGATTGAAAAACAGCAACCTCTTTGAGAAAAGGGGATGACTTGTTTTGAGATTATTCTCAAACCATTTGAGATAAATCATTTTGCTAGGATCACTCAAGCTATGGAAGTCGCATCCTCTTTATGTTTTCAGGACTTTAGCAATAGTATGGGGTTGGGTTTTTGTTTTACTTAAGCCCTTCTGCTTATTATTGAAGTGCTGACTAGAATTCGCAAAAAGAATTTTATGCTTTGTATTTGCATTTGTTGACACTTGAAATGTTTTGGAAAAGAATGTCTCTCTGCAAACATCTATAGATCCATGTTAGATGTGCATCATTTGTTCATAACCTTGAGGAGGCAGCAGAAGCCGCTGAAACATCCATCCAATTACACACCCGTATCTGATGATAACCCTTCGGCATGTGCTTATTATGTAGAAAGAGGTTTTTAATGATGGCCATATTTTATTTCCCTTCGGAGTCCTAAAATATAATCCACAGCCAAATGGTAATGCAGACCTGAGAGAAAATCAACACTTCAGTGTTGCACTTCCGATAACCTTATCAGCCACATTCACAAGACATTAGGGTAGAATAGATGAAGACACTTCCTGCGACTAAAACAAATTGCTCTACATTTCTCTTACGCTTTTGTCACCTGTAATTCGTGTTAGTTGAATATTTTCACTAACCCAAAGTCACACTGCTTTGACAAATTGCCTTGCAGGTGATTTCTTCATTCCGCTAATAATTATTTCAACTCTGATTTCATTGTTCCCTAAATAGGGCAGAACTTGCCTTTATTTATTTTTTTTTTTGTTTTGCTGTCTCAAAGGAATAAACGAGTATAATTCCAGCCAATTTGCTCTTCCTTAGCAAAGTATAACCTTACATTCTGTTTGCAAGATGAAAGGTAAGCCATGCTCAAGGTGGGGTTGGGGATGGGGGCGGGAATTGGAGAATCTTTAAAGGTTTTATTCCCTTTAATAGGAAGAGAATTAGTCTATAAACCTGAAATAGGAAATGTATTCAGAATATATTTGCATCTGTTTCCTAAAACAGTATTTTTCACTATGATCTTTTCTCACTCTGATCTCTTATAGAAAAAAAAAAAAAAAGTGCTCTAATTCTCCTGCAGTGTAGCAGGAAATTAAAGGAAGAAAAATACGCAAATGGCTGTTTAGGCTCAAATGAGACTCTAACACTTAGTACACAATAAAATAGACTTTTTCTTATTTTTTTGACCTAAAAAGACTAAAATCTGACAAAAAGACACATCTGTTCTGAATCCACACCCAGGCTAGATTTCAGAAGATGAGGCATAATGCATGTATCTGCTGGGAATGTGTTCAACAAAGAACATCTCACTAAGGTCTTAAGTAAATAAAGGGTGGTTTGTCTTACTCAGCAAAACATTCATGAATAGGCCATCTAGAGTATATATGAGGGGTTGGTAATGCCATCAAGGATCTTTTCTTATCTGGATCTATTTTTTCTGCTTTGCAATTTATTTTAATTTTTTAACTTTATTTATTTTGAGAGAAAGAGAGAGAGAGTGTGTGTGTGTGTGGGGGGGGGGGGAGATGGACAGAGAGAGAGAGAGGGAGAGAGAGAATCCCAAGCAGACTCCCCACCATCAGCGCAGAGCCCCACACGGGGCTCGAACTCAAAACCATGAGATCATGACCTGAGCAGAAACCAAGAGTCAGTCGATGAAACCGACTGAGCCACCCAGGCACCACTGCTCCATCCTTTATAATGTTTGGCTCTCTATCCGTGCTTGTTTCTTCAGCCCTCAGTTGGATGCTTCACCACCAGCCCTACCATTCAAGTAGGACACTACATATTTGCTCATACTACATTGGCCAAAACAAGTTACAAACCCCTATGTAGTTTCAAAAGGCTAGAGAGGTAGAATCCTACCTTTCTTAGGAAGAACTGTAAACATTAGTGAATAATATCAATATTTACAGATAAATTCAAGAGCACTATCTGGCTAAATTGCAATTGAAGTGGAAACACGGGAAAACAGTAATATTATTTCAAGATTTAGAGTTTCTCTTCACTGGGGAATAGTGGAGCCAGTGATTGAAATGAAGGCAGACGCTGCTTTTAACAGGAAGAAGGTAAATTCAACTTAAGATCTCTTCAGTTTTAAGCAATCGTTACCCAGGGAGCTAAGGTGGGAATATTCAGCATTCTCTGGGGGGGAATAGTCCTGCGGAGGTTAGACAGAGACGTGGATCTGAGAGGCACAGCGACTATAAAGGTGGCTTCAGCAGAGATGGTGGACAAAGTGTCTGAGTGAGAATACTGAAAAAAAAAAAAAAATGCAGAGAGAACCTGAGGACTAAACTTAGTTTATTCTTACAAAGAGAGAAATTGGACCCAGTAAGAGAGGCCAAAAATGAAAAAGCTAAAGAAGTTCTCCAGATGTCATGTGTAAAGAGTTTTGAGAAGGAAGAGTTAATTTATTAACTGCTAACTATAAAAAAAAATCCATGAAGGCTGAAAATTCTGAAAGAGTCATTGAATATGTCAATTAGTAATAACAAGTAACAATGGGTAGAAGTTCCAATAGACTAGTAGAATGAAAATATCAGCACATAGGAAGTTAAGAGGTTGGGGAAAATGTATGAACAGCATAGTCCATGGATATAGTAAGTGTGACCTACATATGGATGGATTGTGAAAATGAATACATGAAAAATTTTAAAGATGCAATTGACTTAAATTCTCAAGTTTCTAAACAACCATGACAACCATAATACGAATGCTTTATACTTCCGGAGCAGTTCATGATACCACTGTTAAGAAGGAAGTGTTTGCGGCCTTTATTTTCAGAAAGAGAAATGCAAAGAAGACCCATAATTCACACTCTTATTTCATTTTTTACAAAACACATAAGTAGTAGCAGAATGAGGAATGCAGCCCGGGAGCATTGACTCTTACAGTAATACTTTACCAGATTGTCTTACCTCCCCCTTCACTCCCATTGCACACTGTATCAGTAATAATAACCACAGAATCTCAGTGGGTTAACACAATAAACACAGACTTTTCACCCTCACCTCTGTAGATTGATAAGAGGTTTGGCTGATGCAGGCGGGGCTTGGTTCTCAGTGGCGAGTCCTGTCTAAGTTTGCTCCAAGTATCTCTTTCCCTCCGTAAACCAGCACCATGTTTTTCTAATGGTGATTGAAGAAGCATTAACGGAAAACGCAAATGCACTAACACATGTCAAGCGTTTGCTTGTCGCTATCATTCCATTTGCGAAAGCAAGTCATATGACCAAACCCTACGTCAATGTAGCGAGGAAAGTATCTTTGCCTCTGTTGGGAGAAAATGCAAAGACACCTTACAGAAAGAGGGATGGTGGTGTGTTGGAGCCAGTTTGGGCTGACTCACAGGAGCTGTTATCTCTGCTCTGAACTCAGTGATGTCATATTGGCCTCTTGAAACTGGCCATGGTAGAAGTATTTACATCATGCAAATCAGCAAATGCTATAAAAATCAGAGGGTTGGTTTGTCTGTTTTGGAGAGCCAGTTGTTAAACATCTACCAGCACACTCCTGGGAAGGGGTATAGGAAGGGCGGAAAGATTGGAAGCATTGATGCTGTTTACCACACACTATATTACACACTCCATATTTCATTTATTCGTTTTCAGTCATTTCATTCATTCATTCATTCATTCTACTTTACTGAGGGCTTATTACTCTTCTGTGTTAACGTGGTGTGAGAATACAGTGAGAAATGAGACATCAGCTCCATTCTGGTGTTTTCACAGACCAAAGGAGAAATATATATATATCCTCCTTTATATATATATCTCCACATCATTCTAAGAAGTGCGATGATAAGTGAGATGTACAAGATACCATACCGTTCCAGGAAAAAAGAGAAATAATATTTTGCTACTCACCCTTCCAAATGTTAATAATAGAATAAGATCTGAAGTCACACATAGGTCTGAAACACTTAAATCCCAGAATATCCTGGAAAAAATACCCTGGCATTTCTACATGCAGGCTTCCATGTTGCTGTGACCCTTTGCAATAATATAACCATCAGTGACTCTACCAAATCACTACAGTGGCACAAAGCATAAAAAACATGAATGCAGAAAGGAAAGATATCGTAATTAGCTTGGATTAAATAAATGATGGAATGTTTCCTATTAGATTGGCTTTATTGTATTATCAGCAGGATGTTTTATCTTAAAATATTTCTACTATCCTGTGTTAGACTAAGGTTTAAAATGAGTCTACCATTTATATGGTGTTTTTATGTTGCAGTTCACCTACTTAACCCTCGTGTAAATGATCCTCAAGCTGTATATGAAAATCATCAAGGGCCAGGAGCACATTACCCTCCTTGCTTTAGGAGACCAAGTTATGAATCAGTTATTTTAAGAACTTCAATGTGTCAGTTTTGACAACATTGCAATTGATGGCAATAATAAAACCCTTCCCAAAAGCTGAATTACTTTGGGGGAATTTGCCTTGTTTTCTTAAGTGTTTTGAAAGTATGATAAGTAGGTTGTGGTGCTTTTCCTGACATAAGTGCACAAGAGATATATGATCTTTTTTTAGTGCACATAGTGACAAAAGATCAAGTTGTTGGGCTGCTGGCTACAGCAAATTGAACATAATGAATTTCAGCTGTGGTCCAATGCAGTGTTCGGTTTGTTTCAGTCTGTTGAGCTGATACCTTTCCATGCTGGTGCCATAATTTTATCCACAAAACTGGAAAATGGAGTAGCAGTGCGTTTCATTATTTTAGTAGTATTTACTGTTTAAATGCAATAAGCCTTTATTTATTTGAGTTACAAATTACTGGGTGGGATTTAAATGATAAATTTCTCATTGGAAGCACTTTATAAGAGATGTATACCAAGCCCTCATAATGCAGTTTTCTATAAACAAAATGGTATCTAATTTCAATTATGTTAGAGACCCTGTTCAAGTTAGGAAAATAAAGAAATAAAAATATGATTGTGACATTTATTTATATTTATATTTTCTCAACTAAGAGGCATGGTTTTTTTTCCTTGAATTTTTTTGGGCATATTTAAAGTGGTAAAACACTACTAATTGACCAAGAAGACAGCTTTATAATCTGATGCCAATAAGCAAATTTCTTAGCTTCAAACATTGTCACATGTGAGAGGCAGAGAGAATTCATGGTACTAACTGTGAAGCCTGTTTTGAAAATAATAAAAGTTTCACCTAAAATTGGAGTCAATTAAGTCTCTCTTAATAATTAAGGAAGTACAAGAAGATTTTAAAGGTATAAGATATAACATCTTAGTGAGTATTTTCTACAACTGATTGCTAATTTTAAAAAATACCATATTTTGCACCAATTATGGCACTAAACCTGCCAACAGCATACTTATAAGAAGATATTAGGTTATATAATAATTATAAAGAGTCTTCTTTTTAAGAACATTTTATTATTCAAATGTCAGCATCTATTTCCTAGGTATAGGTTATAATACTTTTTTTTTTTTTTTACTCTGTATGTACTTCGGATCCTCATGAAATGTGACAGTAAGGATAAAAACCCCATAATCCAGTGAGGATAAACCATCTGACTCACTAAAATGAGCTTCCTTATAAAGAGCTCAAATTGCATTCTGGAGAAATGCAGGAAGGAACAATGAGATCACTCAGTCTGATGTTGGAGATTAATATTTAAAATGTCTGCTAAATCAATGGACCAGATGATGTGTTAGTTTCTTTCCAAGTCTGATATTTTCTTAGTCTACAAAATATATAACTTTATTTTTGCTTTTAATTCCCTTGCCTTAGGAGATGTGTCAAGTTAAGAAATTGCTGCAGCTGAGGTCAGAGAGGTTTTTTCCTGCTTTCTCCTCTAGGGTTTTGATGGACTATTGGGACCTCATGAAAACAAAAAGCTTATGCACTGCAAAGGAAACAATCAACAAAACTAAAAGGCAACCAACAGAATGGGAAAAGATATTTGCAAATGACATATCGGACAAAGGCTAGTATCCAAAATCTATAAAGAACTCAACAAACTCCACACCTGAAAAACAAATAATCCAGTGAAGAAATGGGCAGAAAACATGAATAGACACTTCTCTAAAGAAGACATCCAGATGGTCAACAGGCACATGAAAAGATGCTCAACGTCGCTCCTCATCAGGGAAATACAAATCAAAACCACACTCAGATATCACCTCATGCCAGAGTGGCTAAGATGAATAAGTCAGGAGACTATAGATGCTGGAGAGGATGTGGAGAAACGGGAACCCTCTTGCACTGTTGGTGGGAATGCAAACTGGTGCAGCCACTCTGGAAAACAGTGTGGAGGTTCCTCAAAAAATTAAAAATAGACCTACCCTATGACCCAGCAATAGCACTGCTAGGAATTTACCCAAGGGATACAGGAGTGCTGATGCATAGGGGCACTTGTACCCCAATGTTTATAGCAGCACTTTCAACAATAGCCAAATTATGGAAAGAGCCTAAATGTCCATCAACTGATGAATGGATAAAGGAGTTCTGGTTTATATACATAATGGAATACTATGTGGCAATGAGAAAGAATGAAATATGGCCTTTTGTAGCAACGTGAATGGAACTGGAGAGTGTTATGCTAAGTGAAATAAGTCATACAGAGAAAGACAGATACCATATGTTTTCACTCTTATGTGGATCCTGAGAAACTTAACAGAAGACCATGGGGGAAGGGAAAAAAAAAGTTAGAGAGGGAGGGAGCCAAACCATAAGAGACTCTTAAAAACTGAGAATAAACTGAGGGTTGATGGGGGTTGGAGGGAGGGGAGGGTGGGTTATGGGTATTAAGGAGGGCACCTGTTGGGATGAGCACTGGGTGTTGTATGGAAACCAATTTGACAAAAATTTTGTGTATATATATATATATATATATATATATATATATATATATATACATATATATAAACTTTATCAACAGGACACATAAAAAATGTTTGAATTCAATTCAAACATACACTAAAATGACTAAAGAATATTCATAGTATCAAATTCTTTGGTATTTAATTATTCCATTAAATAATCTATTACCAACGCTCTTGTGCTAGCTACATAGCCATTGCAAAGGATAGACCTAGTTGTATAACAATGGATCAGCGGCAACCAAGGAGAAATTTTTAGTCATATATCGTAAGGCTTTCTTGTTTTAACTTGCTCACTTTGTCTATTTTTACCTCTTTAATCAACAACTTTTGTTGTATGCAAAAAAAAAAAAAAATAAGTAAATGGTACTAAGCTGGATGTTATGCATGGTATGTCAAATTCAAAATTAAGATTGAAAACAATACAGACAGTTGAATACTGGAACATAATAAGCACATTGAAACTTATCTGGGAAAAATTTAAATTCATATGAAAGAGGCATTAGGAAACTTTCTGGGGTCATGATAATTTTCTAAATCTTGATTGAAGTTTAGGTTGGTTTGCATCAGAATATAAAGCTATCCCTCAAAGTCAATTAGCAGCATTTATCATTTCAAATATGCCATTAAAATTCAAGGAACAAGTACACTGTGGTAATACATTTTTTAAAAATCTAACTACAAATAAATGTCACAGTAACTTTCTCATTACCTTATTTTCCTGACTTGAATAGGGTTGTTATATTGTTGAGATGGGACATCATTTTGTTTTGCACAAGAAATTTCACTATGAAATTTTGACATAGATTTTATATGAAGTGGTTCGAACAAACATACTGAACTCTAGTTCTTGGTACACATGACAGGGTATTAATGGGTGTTTATGAGGTGATTATATACGCCATTTTATTTAAAGTACACTTAGGGGTGCCTGGGTGACTCAGTCAGTTGAGTGTCCAACTCTTGATTTTAGCTCAGGTCATGATCCCAGGGTCATGGGATCCAGCCTCACGTCCATGCAGCTCTGCTCTGAGCATGGGGGCTGCTTGAGATACTCTCTCTCTCTCTCTCTCTCTCTCTCTCTCTCTCACTCTCTCCCTCCTCCCCCCTTGCTCACTAAATAAGTAAGTAAATACATAAATAAATAAATAAATAAATAAATAAGATTGTTTGGTGAACAGGGGGATGGATAGAAAGATAGATGTGTAATAAAGTATACAATTTTTCTTAATACAGGTTTGTGAAAAAAAAATTCATATTTGGGCCTAAGCAACCTATTGAAAAATGTCTGGTACATAGTAGTATTCTAATAATTGATATGGGATGCATGAACGAATGAATGGTTTAGTAAGTGATATGACAAAAATTAAAAAATTCTTTATGGCAGGTCACGTGGGGTTTTAGGTAACCTCCTGCTCATTTTGCCAGTAATGTGCCACAGGTACCAATGAATCGAACCCAATTATGGATGATAATACACTAAATATAGTGTTTAAATCAGGGATAATAGGACCATTTGTTCCGTCCATATTATTGCATCCTGTCCCAGACACCCATCTTTACAAAAATAAATAAATAAACATAACAAAGAGAGTGAGGAGAGGAAAATCACTAAAAAATAAAGGGCTATAAAAAATCATGCCATAAAAAACAGGATGAAGAATCAAAGGTATGCAAACTGGAGAAGAAAAACGCAATGAAAACCCATAATGGCTCCATTCCCATTCCATCCACACTGTTTAACTCTTTCCACATTCCTAACGTCAGCCTAATTTTCACCAGGATGCTTTATGGTAAAACCCCAACTCACTATTTTTCTTCTCTGAACCCTGTTCAAAAGAGATTTCAGTTATTGTATTATTTTACTTATTTAGCATTTGGCACCTGGACCTTACACCAGTTGTTCTGAATGTTCTTACTCTTGCGTGTTCATGTACGCACACAAACACACGCAATCTCAATTCCCAGCAAGAGTATAAGCTTCTTGAGGGATGGTGCTGTGTTTCATACATTTGTACACCCTTCAAACGTAGCATAATTTTCCTCACTTATTTCATAAATGTTTCTTGAGAAACCTTCATGGGCTAAGCACCATGGTGAGATTGGGCCTAAAAGGGTGGTTTTAACACTGACTCTTCATGACTTTGAAATTGTAGTAAATATTAGAATCACCACCAGAATTTATTAATTATTGTGAGAATAAAAAGTCACGTTCTCTCTTTACTAAGTCATAAACTTCTTAGAATGTTTTGGTGACTACGGGGTATATAATTGGTGACCTGGAAAATCCTCTATATGTCATTTTACACATTTAAAACATTATTCTAAGAAGTGAGACATGGGCTTAAGCAAGATTACCAAAGATTCCATGTGCCAACAAGATAAATTTTAAATTTTAAGTTAAAATAATAATAATAATAATAATAATAATAATAATAATAATAGACTTCAAAGGATGCTTGATTTCTATTGGGGCCATCTTTTTGTTTGTTTTCTTGTTCTTTGCCAACCCCTTGCCATCCAAGTTTGGGGAGTAGGGACAACCCAAACATGATCTAATATATCTGTCATCTGTCAAACCCACCCTTACCCATCTCTTTAGAGAATCTGAGACTTTCAGACCAGCCAGAGCCTACTGTGATAAGATTGTTTATATATCTTTTTTTCCCAGCGTGCTCTGTTGGCATTTCCTCCACTATTAACTGGGGATTAAACATACGAGCATTTGCATGCTGCTCTTTTGATATTTCCTCTGCATTGGCTTTGACTTTGGGTGCCACTTGTGCTCACTCATCTAGGTGATGGGCCATCAGATGTCTAATAACTGCGATGCTGCTGTCATTCTCCAACGATGTGAACTCTTCTAGGCTTTTTACAGAATTCTCTGATTCTATTTTATCTGGCCTCAGAGTCTGATTGCTTTAGGCTCAGCAATAAGACAATCCCACCTCACTGCTGACTCCAAATGGCCTCCATCCTCCATGGATAAAGAAGTGTGAATAATATTAGTAGTGCCTTTGGTGCCTCTATAGGCACATCCATCCACATTTAAACACACATTTTTATGTTTAGCCATTTATTCCTAGCTGTGAAATATTGCAACAGCTTATACATTAGCATACTAATCCAGGCCTTAGGTCTGGGAGAGATTTATGTTGAACATTTTTGATGCCATTATTCATACTATGTGTGAAGCTGAGTAAGACTTTCTCCTGAATCAGAATAATATCAGATTCATATCCCACTGGCTGCTCTGCTAAAAATCTATTTTAACTTCAGTTACATTGCAATGTTAAAAAAAAAAAAGAGTTTAAGCCAATGTCAGTGTAGCACTTACAAATATGAGTAGCTGTAGAATCACAGAAAACCATGTTAAAATCTTGGTTGTCATTTACTAGTTGTATGACCTTGAGTAGGCACTTAACCTCATCCAACCTCAATTTCTTTGACCATAAAATAACTAATATTGTGGGGATTAAGTGAATAAGAGAATGAAAATTAAGTGAAGAAATAAATGCAAAGCCTCGAACTGGGGCTCAATGAAAGAGAGCTGTTATGATAACAATCACCATTAATGAATAATGATAGACAAATAGGTTTAACCTCTCTTGGCCCAGAGTGAACGAGAAACAATGTGGAAATGTTGTCAGATATGCAAGGGATACTAGAACTCATCTATTTCACCCACCTCTACTTCATAATACAAACTAATAAAGTGAGGCACAGTGAGATTAAGGAGTTTATCCAAGGTCAGATAGTTACTCGTTAATGAAAGCCCAGGCAACAAGAATACTTATTCGTCTTATGGAAAAACTAGGACAAGATCTATTTCTTCTTCACATGTGAAGACCTGAGCTTAGGACACAATGCCAAGGAGCCAGAGGCAGAGCACTTAATCATATTGTAACAAATCTCCATCTCCTGTCTCCAGAGAAAAAGTTCATGGAATTCCAAGAGCAGTGAGTCCATAAAAAACAAGTAGCTGCCCCCTCACATCCTAAAGCTCCCCCTTTAAGTATTTTGCTCCCATGGAGCATGGAGTCTAAGATCACAGAAGAGCTGCTTTCTCTCCCAATAACATACGGTGCACAGGATGAATTAAGATTCTACAGATTTCTCATTCTGGGCTTTCAGGTTCAATTTGGTCCAACTGTAAGGCTTTTCTCATTCCCTATAGTATCTCTGTTTGCCTTTTCTGTCTTCCATCACCAGGCGCTCTTTCCAACCTTAACCCACTCTCCCTTTTTCATGTCTTCATATCCTTCTCACACACTATCCTTTAGCACAGGTGGCTTTTCAAAGCCACACAAGCTTTTGAAATTTGGGGAGGTACAGGTCCTGATACTTTGGTCAGATCGTGATGTTGTCTTCTGATTCTTTGCATCTCTGCTGCCAAGCAAAGGCCCTATTGATAACATATGCTCAGTGAAATCATATGTGCTCTTTGATGTGCATTCACACAGCAAATAAGCAAACCAGATCATGTCACCCCATTACTTAAGACCCATCAATGGCCTCACATAGCCTTTAAGAAAACAGCAACATCCTAACATCTACTACACTATGCACAGCACCCTGACCTCTCTGTATCTCTCCAATCCCAGCTTTCAATGATCGTAACCTGCATATCCACCAACTCCCTGCCTTGACCAAGTCATTCGTTCCCTTGTATTGGAGACTTGGCAATGTCAGTCCCTTCAGTAGGACTCTCACCACTCCAGCATTTATTCAGTTATTTCAGTCATCCCTTGTGCCTTATTTTCAATGTTGGATCCTTGCCGAGGCCGACCTTGATTCCTCAGAGTACCTTATACTTTATGCCTTTAAATGTCTGATTCCTGATCTCTCTTTCCTATACGCTGAACTATCATTTTCACCTTGCTACTTATCACTAGACTTTTAAGATGTTGGCATGGTGTCATGACTCCTTCTTCCATGGTTCTCAACGGAAGTCTCTGTTGTTTTTTTGTCTGCCCCTGCCAGCTTTGTTTTATTAACCAGATTTTCCTCAAATTCTTCTCTTCCTTCATTTCTGGTCTGATCCATGGTCCCTGTGGAAAAGAATTCACTTGGGCTTCACTTTTTTTAAACCTGTTTTGATATAAGCAGTGGCACTCAGGTTTGCACATATCCATGACAACATGCTAATGATAGGGACAATGCAGTTTTTCATACAACTCAGCCTATTCCAATCAGGAATCATTCTGTCATTAGTGCATTCATCCACTATTCTGCAAGTATTTGCAAGTATTTGTTGCATATCTATGTCATGGTCAGTAGGATAAGCACGAGGAAAACAATGATGAGCAAAAGGGAAAGTTCCTCTGCCTCTCCCTGAGGGAGCTCACAGTCAACTGAAGAAGAAAGACCCTGCTCATCACACCCTACATTTGCACACGTGCAAACACATGATTTTGAGAACTATAAAGGAGCTCACAGCATCACTAATTTCTTATGGTGGCCTGAACTAGACTGAAACGTCAGAGAAAGCTTTGCTGAAGAAATCGCCGTTACCTACAAGAGGCAAGGGAGTGAAGTGGTCACGTACACAGAGTCCAAATCCAGATTGTCTAGGTTTGAATCCCTGTGCTTGCCACTTATTAGCCATGTTGCCTTGTCGAGTTTTGCCACTTCTCTATGACTCAGTTTCTTCAGTTATAAAATTGAATAAATATCACTACTTCCCCTACTGGACTGTTTTAAAGTGAATTAATGCATGCAGAACACTAAACGAAGTGTCTGACACATAATAAATGTTTTAAAGTTGGCTACAGTCATTATTTTACAATTCTGCCTGTCCAAATGTCTTGTAGTTAAGTTTCCCTTTCTTTTCTGAAATTGTGTTGGTCGAATATGGTAGCAATTTTTTAAATGGCTTTGTTTGACAAATGATAAATTGGGGAAACTTATATGTGTATGTGCATTGGGGGGCAATTTTACTACGTTAGACATGGAAGTGTAAGATGAAGCATCCAAAATCCTTAAACTAGCATCCCAGACCCTCTATCGTTTTGCACTTGCATTGCTCTTCTGCTTCCTATTCCACCAGTCTGATTTGCAATTTCAGTAAAACGAACCAGCCCAACACTGAATGGATTTAACCAACATTCATTCTACTGTATCTCATGATTGTACGGGGTCAGGAATTCTGTATGAAGTCAGCTACGTGATTCTGGCATTGACTACGGTCACTTGATGTTATTCAACCAGGGACTAGTCTGTTCTGATGGGTCCAGAATGGCTTTATTCCTGTTCTTGGGACCCTGTTGGAGATGGCTGGAAGGCGAGATTCAACGGAGCCCCTCATCCTCTCCACATAGTCCCAGGGACTTTCAAAAAAAAATTATTTTTGCAGTAAAATAAGCAGGCTATTTACATGGTGACTAGCTTCCTCTACCATAAATATTACCAGTTTCAGGAAGTGGAGCTGCCAGCCTTTTAAGACTTTCTCCAGAAACTGGCACCATGTCACTTCCACCATATACTATCCAAGTCTTCACAGAAACAAAGACTGAAGAATTAAAGAGGAGGGACAAAGTCTCCACTTCTCCAAAGGTGAACAGTCATAGATCTTGTGGCCATATTTAATTTGCCACACCTACCAAATAATGTCAAATTCTTGTAACGTTTCACACCCCTTACTTTTCAGTGCCTCAGTGCTTTTGTACATCTTGATCATCTGCTTATGATGGTTCACTACCTCTTTTCTGGCTAACTTTAACATACTTCAAATTCCAATTCAGACATCATCTACTCCTGTCCCACACCCCTAAATAGCGTCAGATCGAACAGTACAATGAGACCATGCCCATTTATCTCTTGACATATTTTATTAAAACAATCTTTTCATCTGTTTTCCTCACCAGTGTATCAACTCTGTGTTTGGGGAAAGTACCATGTTTTAGGCATGACTTTTATTTTTATTAAATAAAAATAGACCAAGATTATTACAAGAAATAAGTTTATTTCAATTCAAGTGGCCAAGGCACTTCACCAGGAATATTTAGCTTCTAAACATTTGTTAACAGATTAATTAGTAAAATTTCAGTTTTTATAATGACATGGACAAGCTATTTTTTTGAAATATTCAACGATGAGACTTTTAAACATAGCTTTATTCTATTAAAATATGCATTTTATTTTCCTTTTGAGCATTGAATTGGCATAGGTAGACTGAGAAATATTTTTTTTAAGTTAGACATCACGTGGAAGTCAATAAAAATGATGAAGAAGTTATCTTGATGCTGACAGAGAAACAGAATTATGTATGATCTTTCAAGTGTATAAAATGAATCTATATCTGGCAATAGGTGTATTTGATCACAACCCAAAAATTAAAGTACAAGTAAACCCTGAGGAATTTTCCATTATTTCTAGGTGTAACAAAAACAGCTTGCCAAATTGCTCTACTTGCAAAATTCCTCAGCCAATCTCCCATCTTTCTATTTGTTCTTTTATTTCTTTCTTATTAATGGTGGAAAATGTCTTCATGAATATATATTGCAAAACAATGTATTTACATTGATTGAGCATTACTATATTCTAGACTATACTATATTCCATTTTTCTTTTTCCATTTTACTTGACTATATCTCAGTATGTCTCTAATTGTAACCATTTATGAATCTTTTGCTTGTCATTTATTTGTGCATAAATATGCATTGGTGTGTGTATACATTTCTACACTGAATATTGAGTTTAAATTTAATGAGGTATTCCTATGCCAAACATACAATTTTACATAAATGTTAAAAGCAAACAAAACAAAAGTCTTAACCTTTAGGACTCCTTTAGATGCCTCGGCAGGAGTTATCATTTACCACAATCTTCCCACAAAAGTTGTGTAATTTGTATCATTCCTTACTTCAATCACAAAATATTTATTGAACATTTAGTATGTGACAAAACCATTCTAGGTATTGTGCATCCAGCAGTAAGCAAAATAAAATTCAAGGCTTTGAATAGCTTATATTTTTGATGTTAAGACAGAAAATAAATTACTATGTAATACATCAAATGGTGATAGCCAAGTGACATAGAGAAACATAAAGCATTTTAAGATTATAAGGAGTGTTTGGAAATGAAGTTGTATTTTATGGCACTGAGAGATGACACTTGAACAGAAACCTGAAGGCAATAGGTAACAGGTAGCTGGAAAAAAAAAAAAAAAAAGTGTTCTGGGAAGTGGGAACAAAAATGCAAAGGGCCTGAGTTGGGTGTAACTTCATGTGTTTGAGGCATAACAAGGGTGGCAGTGTAGCTGCGGTGGATTGAGGGAGGGGAAGAAGAGAAGGAGTAACACCTAAAGGATGGGAGTGTAAGGGTAAGGTTCCTGCCTTCTATAGCCTTGTAGATCTTGGTAAGACTGAATTTTACTTCAGTGAGTCAGAAGATGTTTCTAAAGAGCAGTCACATGATCTGATAACATCATTTAAAAATCACTCTGGTTACATATCTCATGATCAAATTGGATTTATTACAGGGAGGCAGGGATGTTTAACATCACAAATCAAACAATGTGATATACCACATTAACAACACGAAAGATAAAAAAAAAAAGCCATCTCAATAAATGCAGTAAAAACATCTGACAAAGTTCAACATTCATTCATGATAAAAACTGTCAACAAAGTAGGTACAGAGGGAACTTACCTCGACATAATAAAAAGGCCATATATGATAAGCCCACAGCTAATATCAGACTCAATAATAAAAGGTTGAAAGCTTTTCTTCTAAAATCAGAAACAAGATAAGAATGCCTAACCCCACCACTTTTATTCAAAATAGCTTTGGAAGTCCTGGTCAGAGCTATTTAGTTGGAAAAAGAAAGGAAAAGAAATAAAAGGCATCCAAGTCAGAAAAGAAGGAAAACTGACTCTATTTGTAGATTATATGATAGTACATAAAGAAAATATTAAACCCACCAAAAAAACTGCTAAAACTAATTAATTCCAATAAAGTTACAGAATACAAAATCAATACACAAAAGTCAATTCTGTCTCTATACATTAATAAGAAACTATCAGAGAGAAAAATTAAGAAAACAATCTCAAGTTGCATCAGAAAAAAATAAATTTAATCAAATCATTAAAAACCAGTACTCTGAACAGTATGATACACTCCTAAAAGTATGATACATTCCTTGTTAAAATGTCCACAATACCCAAAGCTTTCTAAAACTTCAGTGACATCCTTATCAAAATTCCAATGGCATTTTTCAGAGAAATAGAACAAACCATCGTAAAATTTGTGTGGAACCACAAAGGACCCCTCAGAGACAAATCTTGAGAAAAAAGAAAAAAAGCTAGAGGCATCACACTTCCTGATTTCAAACTATATTACAAAGCTATATGTTAATCAAAACAGTAAGATACTGGCATTAAAACATGTACATACATCACATGGAAACATTAAAACACGTACATACATGTACATGGAACAAAAAAGAGAACACAGAAATCAACCCATACATATATGGTCAATTAATCTATGACAAAGGAGCCAATAATATACAAAGAAGAAAGGACAGTCTCTTCAAAAAATGGTGCTGTTAAAACTGGACAGCCACATGCAAAAGAATGAAATGAGACCACAATCTTGAACCATACACAAAATTCAACCCAAAACACAAAACTCCTGGAGGAAATATATATGGTAAGTGCCTTGACATCAGTCTTCATGATGATTTTTTGGATTTGACACTAGAAGCAAAACCAAAAATAATTTTTTTAAAAAAATTAAAAATACACAAGTAAGACTACATCAACTTAAAAGTTTCCCCATACTAAAGGAAACCATCAACAAAAGGTAACCTACCAAATGGGAGAAAATATTTGCAAATCACATATCTGATATGAGGTTAATATCCAAAACATATTTAAAATTTCATATAATACAATAGCAAAACAAATTTAATTTCAAAATTCGCAGGGTATCTGAATGGACATTTTTCCAAAGAGGATAGATAGCCATGAAAAGATGAAAAAGCGGTGAGCATCACTTCTCATCAGGGAGATGTAAGTCAAGACCACAATAAGATATCACCTTGCACCTTTTAGAATGGGTAATATAGGGACACCTGGGTGGTTCAGTTGGTTAAGTGTCCGACTTCATCTCAGTTCATGATCTCACAGTTCGTGGGTTCGAGCCGTGCTTCAGGCTCTGTGCTGACAGCTCGGAGCCTGGAGCCTGCTTCAGATTCTGTGTCTCCCTCTCTCTCTGTCCCTCCCCCACTCATGCTCTTTCTCTGTCTCTCAAAAATAAACAAATAAAGAAAGAAAGAAACGTTAAAAAAATAGAATGGCTATTATAACAAAAGACAAGAAATAACAAGTGTTGGCAAGGAGAAAAGGAAACCCTTGTGCACTATTGGTGTGAATGTAAACTGGTAATGCCACTTTGGAAAATAGTATAAAATTTCCTAAGAGATTAAACATATTACTACCATGTGATCCTATAATTCCACATCTGGGTATTTATCTAAAGGAAGTGTAGACACTAACTAAACAATACTCATGGATTTTGCTCATGTAAAATATACTTATGACTACTCATGTTCATTGAAACATTATTTACAATAATCAAGCCATGGAAACCACCTAAATGCCCATGAGTGGATGAATGGATAAAGAAAATGTGATACACACACACACACACACACACACACACACACACACACACAAATATTACTCAGCCATAAAAAAAAAAAGGAAACCCTGTCTTTTGTGACAACATGGATGGACCTTGAGAGCATTACACTAAGTGAAATAGGTCACAGAGAGAAGGATAATACTCTTTGATCTCACTGATATGTGGAATCTAAAAACAACAACAAAACAAACTCATAGATACTGAAAGCAGATTGGTGAATGCCAGAGATGGGGGATGGGGAGTTGGCAAGATGGATGAAGGTGGTCCAAAGGTACAAATTCCCAGTTATAAAATAAATAAGTCCTGGGGGTAGAAAGTACTGTATGGTAATTATAGTTAATAATATTGTATTGTATATCTGTGAAAGGTGCTAAGATGTAAGTCTTAAAAGTTGTTATTACAAGAAAGAAAAATTCTATAACTATATGTAATAGATGTTAACTAGACTTATTGTGGTGATCATTTTGCAATGTGTAGATGTATCTAATCATTATGTTGTACACCTGAAACTAGTGAAAAAATTACTTACTCATTCACTCTCTCCTTAAGCTTCACTTCTAGGAAACCCAACCCAAGACAACATGGATGACGGCCATACCTCCCCCTACCATATTCCTTTCTCAACAAGGGGGAGGTGAATTTGATGGTATATTTTGATGGTGGTTCTGCTCTGATTCAGGAATGCATTTCACTCAGAAAATACTTTTGATAAGCTAATGTGTGGAAGGCCATAGGAATGAGTGAATTTGGGGTGATAGATATCATTTTACAATTTCCATAGCAATATCTGATTTAAATAATTTCTGAAATAACACAGGTGGTAAATAATTTAAAGGACAGTTAAATGCTACAAGCACTACACAATATGTTATTGAACTTTAACCCATACTCCTAGAATCATAAAGGGCTAAATTTCCAACAAAGCAAAAGTAGTGTCATAAAAGCAGGAAACATACCTACCTCTGAGTAGAGGTGGAAAGGAAAAGGGTTAGAGGCAAAGACCTGAGCCTAAATCCTTTCCAGAGACTTTGGGAATTTGCTTCTCTCTTTCTGAGGTTGCATTTCTTAATTTGTAAATTTGAGCCATTCCAATGGATGTAAGAAACATGGATCTCGACTTATTAATTTGTTTATGTACTGGTACAGTAATAAATATAAAGAGGGGTGTGGGTGTCCAACCACTATTTGTTAAATGAATAAATATGTAATTGTGAATTAAGGTGAATTATATACTTCATGGACACCTAAAGATCAAACATTATGCCGTTCCTTTTCAAAGTAGTACCTAATTCTGCTATTTATATTTTTAAATGCAAAAATAAAGCTTTACAGTGGAAAACATTAAACAGGGAAATATTATAATCTTAAAATCCAATGACCAATAAAAGGAAACTCTTTCAATGCACACTTATGGGGTATCAGACCTACAGGTGTCATTATGGAAGTCAGAAAACATAGGTGGCTAAGAAGTTTAGGTTGAGTTCAAAGCCTGCTCTTTCTTTGAAATATTTTGTTCTCAATATTAAGCCTTCGGTGACAGTTTTATCCTTCAGTACCAGATTTTAAATGTGACTAAGAACAGACTGTAACATGACGCTCTCTGCAGACCCCACTGTCTTCTAAGCTGGCCACTCTCATTAGTGTGAGTGCACATGTTGATAAGCCCTAGGGGGCATTTATGTGACACCAAAGAACTCTACATGATATTCCTTCAGTCAAGATTTTACTCGGGCATTTTGGGTCTCTCTCTAGTGCTATTTCCTTTTTTTCTGTAGCATTTATTCGCACTTGACCCTATGTTTTAGAAAGTGCACACAAGTCAGTATTCCAGACATCCCAGGGACTTGAAGAGCTGATCTAATGCCTGAGTTGCAAGATGAAAAACAGAAGAATTTTGTTGAACCTATAAAAAGGATGACATTTTGCCTGGCCCTGAGCTGTTCTGTTCAAATTGAAGCTTTTGCAGCTTGTGGCTCTTTGATTTGTGAGCTAGAGAGTATCATATCTTGGCCATTACTGAATCATAAAAGTTCTCTGCCTCTTCCCAGCTCATTTTATTTAAAAGGAAAAAGAAAAACCCTTTATCTTACAAAACACATTCTTTTTATTTTCTTTCATTTTGCACATTGCTGGAATGGATTCTGTAAGGGTTTAATGACAACACACGTATATGATAATTGAGCTGATGCCAATGGAAATTATTTGGGTGGTGAGATTGGAGTGGGTGTCATGAGAATAGAACATTGTGCAGCAATGTGTTTTCCATATTACCTTGTTAATGACCAGAAACTTGTACTCATTACTTATTTTCATCCATAACATAATAATGTACAGAGTCACATAGCACATCCGGGTTAGGGTCTGGCTTAACCGCAAAGAATTGATTTGTTCAGGAGGGAATGGGCTGAGCCTGAAGGAGGCTTCATCAGGATTCCTGTGCATTCCAAACTCCTTGGACAAGAAGGAAGTACATGGAATACATCTTAACAACGTCTGAAGTGGTAGCTAATTTCCCAGCTGAACTTTATTACCTTTCAACTTAACCCTTGTCTGTAGTTTCATTATCCCTTTATTCTACAAACATGTGATCAGTGCATTTGCTATGTCAGTCACTATCCTCCCTGCTGAGAGTGAATAGCACAGCCACTCCCTTCTTCAGGAAGCTCGCAGTCAATAAACACGTTATTATGTCAAAGTGATAAGTACTATTTAAAATCTTACACTAGGCATTTCTTTTTTTTTTTCTACAGATAAAAGATAGTGCAGCATCATTTCACATGAAAAGAATATCAGTCTGCCATCCAAAATATTTTTTGTGGGAGCACCCGGTAGCTCAGTTGGTTAAGTGTCCGACTCGGTTTCAGCTCAGGTCACGATCTCACGTTTCGTGAGATCCAGCCCCGCATCAGGCTGTTTGCTGACAGTGTGGGGCCCGCTTGGGATTCTCTCTCTCCCTCTCTCTCTGCCTCGTCCCCACTCATGCACACTCTCCCTCTCTCCCAAAATACATAAATAAACTTAAAAAAAAATTGTCTTTGGATTTTAAGATTATAAATCCAACGATTTTTTTAAAATCCAGTGACTAATGTTATAAATCCAATGATTTACAATCTTAAAATCCAATGACTAATGTCTCACTGTGTTTGTGAGCTTTTAAAACTCTCCATTTTAGTGTGATTTTTTTCTCATCCTGAATAGTTATTTACTTCTATATACAACTTTCTTTTCTTATTCCTAAAGGGGTTTCTCAAAAACTGTAGGAGTTTGAGGCTGCACATAGCCTTAATCCAGCTGGGACAAAAAACTGTACCTAAGATGATCCAGAACACTGTGTCTCACACAGAAGAAGCATTTAATACACGCCGCTACTATTATTACAATAGTGTTTTACTAATTCTCTTGTTATCGTTGTATCTACTCCTAGAAAGCTAATTCCCTGAAAGATCAAAGAAAATCACAACATGCGCAACTATCCTTCTCAGGTCTGAGAATTGTTCCAATGCATAACCAAAATTTTTTCAGGAGTACCATATTAAAATTAGTTTTCTATCTCATTTTGTCTACAATTTATTAGACCACATAAGAAGTATGAGTCTTTTAAGAAAATAAGTCTGGAAACTCTGAGACCATTTACAAATTGAAAGCACATCCGTAGGCAGATAGAGATAAAACAAATATTCTATATAAATTTTGACTGCTCCTTTCTCCAGTTTGAAATATCTATTGGGATCCTGGAGATAAATGCATGTGAAATGAACCATTTTTTAGATCGGTGGAAAAAACTCACAGGTGCTTAATGTCCTCTATAACTAGATGTCCACGATAGCAATTTCTGCTTTTTCTCTCTCTCGAGGAAGCTAGAGAACAACATATTCAGGGTCTCTTGATGCCTGAAGAGAAAAATACAGTCATCTTTTTCATTGGCTTCAAATAGTCTAAATAGGGTGGTGAACAAACTCACTGCCGCTGAGTCAGAGGGAAGATAGCCATCTGTTAGAGATAAGCAGCCCTGGGTAACTTTGAAACTGAGCCAGGCCAGAGATTGAGGACAAGCTTCAAGGAAAAACTCTGAGTTCAGTTAATCACTTGGTGCTGGTTGTTAAGGGAAAATAAAGTGTTAGTGAGCAAGGCACTGACCTCCCTTGAAAGCATCTATTTCTTTAAAATGTGCTTTAGAATTGTCCACCTGTTAAGATGCTATTATTCAAGTTAATGTTAATGTGGCCTTATATTTTTAATAATTGTGTGAGAGGCTCAATACATTTGGGAAGAATCTGTATGAATGAAGCAGTCAAGTATAAGGGTGTTTTGAAGACTGCTGGTTCCAGAGTCAGACTGTCTGCATTCAAATCCTGACTGCTTAGCTCCACAACCTTGGACAAACATCTGAACCTCTTTAAGATTCAGTTTCCTGGGGCACCTGGGTGGCTCAGTCAGTTGAGCGTCTGACTTCAGCTCAGCTCATGATCTCGCAGTTTGTGAGTCCGAGCCCCGGGTCAGGTTCTGTGCTGACAGCTCAGATCCTGGAGCCTGCTTCGGATTCTGTGTCTCCCTCTCTCTCTGCCCCTCCTCTGCTCATGCTCTGTCTCTCTCTGTCTCTCAAAAATGAATAAATGTTAAAAAATTTAAAAAAAAAGATTCAGTTTCCTAAACTGAAAAAAAATTAATAATAACATCCATTTCATCAGATTGCTATGAGTATTAAATAAATGATCTCTATAAACTAGCCCAATGCCTAGGAGACAGTCAGGACTCCATAAAAGCTAACACCCCCATTAAACTTGAAATTGCCCTTACCCATTTCCAGCACCCCTCTAGTATACTGATCTCAGCTTCAAGAGATTTTTGTATTTCTAATGGTTTCTAGTAGCAGTTAATAGGAACTAAAGGACACTGACAACACTTCTCTACTGATTGAAGAGTGTGTTTTGCCCAAGAAAGCTCCAAACAGTCCCTGTGAGCCCTCCCAAAGAAGTTAAACTCTGGTTTTGTTGCTGGAGTGCTGACCAGAGGCAACTGATACACATTTTCAAAATCAGTTCAGGTTCTACCTCAACAACAGAGATACCCAAGCAATGGGACCTACTCCATGAATACCAATTTTGAATAGGAATTAGAAATCCTCAGGTTCTCAAGAGGTCGTTCATTGGGCCTGGAGATTTGAAGTATCTTTTCTCCGTGGTACAGTAAGAAAAAGTGCAGGTGGTGGCAGCAACAGCCAGGCAAAGATGATGGTGACTATCATAGAGCCACATCACCTAATGTCAAGGAATATAGGGAATCGTGGAGTTAGATAACGTGTTAGAAAATGTCAATGACTTGGCTGGGCCAAGACACGTAAGACTGTGTGATATTCTGTTGGATTAAGGTAAGTGATTTAGGAACAGCTGGGGTTTTGACATTTATGCTCTCAGAGGAAAGCACCCAGAGAATATTGACCAAGTCACCAGGAACGCTGAATTGGCAAATGCTGAATCATTGTTTGTAGGGGAAATTCAGGGTTAGGTTCTTGCGATTCTCTGGTCACATTTCTATAAGACATATCTTTGTTTTATGTGTGTTTCTGTTTAGACTATGTATTTATGATATATTGTTGTTTCACTAACATTGGACTTACAGCCAATAGCACTATAATTCATTCCCAAACAAAGCTTATCTAACACCCATATATTCTCTGTTAGGCACATCACAGCCTCCTTCTGCTTAGGAACGCTAGACTATGCTTCAGCACTACACTTAGGAGCCATTTTAAATAGCATGGAAAGAAAGCACAAAAATGCATCAACAACAACAAAAACAACAACAACAAATAGCACCAAATTGATGGCAGAAAGGACAGTCATTTACAGTACTAGAGCTGAAACCAGAAGGCAGAGCATCATCTTTTTAACCACAGCTGGGAAGATGTGCATTGAGTGACTCAAATTTTTCACTGTTCTAAGCACGTCTATGAATGACCATGAAAGCACTGTCAGTATTGACCTTGGGGGTGAGAATAAACCTTAACTTGTATGAAAATTTGAAAATATGGAATCTAAGAATAATAAGGATCCACTGCGTTTTATATTATCTGGAGGAAATACTAAGTTCTTGAAATTGTATATACTCAATACGATTCCAAGTTTGTAAGATAAAGTAGATCTTTCTTTAAATGGAATACTGATGCTTTGTTTGAAAAAGAATCAATATTGAAAATATGATTTCAGGAAAAAATAATGATCTGACTCTTCTACTTACAAACTCAAAATGTCACATAATTCAAAAAAAAAACTCAAAAATTTTTTTAGGTAAGTAAAGAGCACCCCAGTAGAATTGTTGATGAGTCAATACTACCAAAAGTATTTAGAGGTCACTGGCATCTGAAGACAACCAATAAAAGAAAATTAAAACTTTCCTAAAATTATAAGCTAGTTACTGTGTCACTATAATTCAATTCATAATAGATCATTAATGTTCAATTTATGTTGACATGACCTATATTTAACACAGGTAAAATTATTTACAAAAATTTCCCAGGATTATCTGTCAAAAAATCCATCAGGGTCTAGCATATGTGGTATTACAAAAAAAATTTTTTCTAGGGGCGCCTGGGTGGCTCAGTCGGTTAAGCGTCCGACTTCAGCTCAGGTCACGATCTTGTGGTCCACGAGTTCGAGCCCCGCGTCGGGCTCTGGGCTGATGGCTCAGAGCCTGGAGCTTGCTTCCGATTCTGTGTCTCCCTCTCTCTCTGCCCCTCCCCCGTTCATGCTGTGTCTCTCTCTGTCTCAAAAATAAATAAACGTTAAAAAAATAATTTTTTTTTAGATAGGCAATATTTCAGAAAGAGCCCCTCTTCAGAACCATAGTGAGTTTCTATCTTCAGGGCACGCGTATCATAATAAAGAGCTGTAATTTGAGTGCCAATGTGTCTCTCCTTTTAAGAAGGTTTACACTCTTGAAAAAGAAACTTAAGGGAAAGAAATTCTTTTAAACTCTTCAACTTTCCAATGTCTTCGTCCTCAGAAGCCACAAGTGATACTACCCTTCTTCTCCACCCCCTTTGATGACAAACACTGTCGTCTTGAATAATGCCAAACTTCCCTTAGTACCTAAATCCATCCTGATCAAGACAGGAAATACATTCTTGTCCTCACAAATATGGGGCTTAGGAATTGATTTGATAGTTTTAAGTGCAGAAATTGGGGTTTCCTTTCTCAGCTTTTGTCTAGAACCACAGTGTCTTTCTATGACTAAATCCTTGCTGAGATCTCAGATATCTGACATCTTCTCTGCTTGTACCAGACACATCTTCCTGAGGGCTGTCCCCTTTAGGTCTAACCACTCTATCTAATGCTGCCATTCAGATGACAACACACATCACTGTTGCCTGAAGACACCTAGTGTCCGTCCCATTGACCAATTAGAAATTGCATGGAAAAACAGAGCTGGTCTGACAGAGGTTTTTAAACCATAATTTGGACTGCTGCTCCCCCTCCTCAGGACCCAGCCCAACAGTTAATTCAGTTCTCCTCTTACATGCTCCCCTTTATAAATCAACCTTACTCTGTACTCCCACTATTCCAACATTATGGTCCAACTCTGCCTCACCCTGCACAAGCATGTTAAGAGAATATGGTAAGGTGCCATTCTGGAAACTGTACAGGGACCAGTTATAAGAAAGATTAAGACAATAGATCTGGGAAGGACATTGTTCCCATAAGCCTGTAGAGGTATTTCACTCAGTCTCTTCCAAACCTATGAAATGGAGCAATTAATTTATTCTCCTACCTAAGGCACTTTAAGTCTTCATTTAGTTCTTAACAAGAACTTTTGTTGGAGTTCCTTCCAACAAAAAAGTGTTTAGTAAGTTCAAAGGATCAGTCTTATTATAAAGAAAATGTCAAATCAACTTGTAAATCTTTTTTTAACTAAAAGTCAAATAATTATTTTATAATGAATTCTTTATTGAAGCAAAACTCATCATTTCAGACTCTGTCCTTTAATTTTTATTTTACTCTTTTGAAAAAAAGTTTTATAAAACATTTATAACTTATAATTACAAAAAAATACATTTAGGAAAAGGAAGCACTGTCTTCAAATTTTACCATTACATGTTTCTCCCTAGCTAAACCATATAAGCATATAAACATAATAAGATAAAAAGATCAATTTAATTCTATAAAATATTCTAATTTAATTCATGTCTTTGGAGGATATCCATTTTTTCTTTATTTTAAACTAAAGTAAATCATTTTACAATAAATATAAATTTATAAATTAGCAAGAGAATTCCAAATATCAAATTTATTTGATTTTTAATATGTGAATAAGGTTTACCAATGCTTATATTACATTTAATTTAGTGAAAGTCTCTACTTCTACTTCATAGTATTTTTTCTATGCTTCAGGGATATCAATTTTCTTTAATCATGCAAAGATCTAAACTGTCATTTCAAAAGCAAAATTTCCACAACCAAATAATATCTCTAGCACGGAAGCATTTCTACCTCATAGATGTGCTGTTTCTGTCTGACAATTCTAAGCATTAACAGTGTTTGGATTTATGGTACCCAGCAGAGTTCTGCAGAGAGAGCCTGATTTTTTTTAAGGCTAAAACTAAAGTACAAAGAACATTAACCACTGAGGGAAATGAGAGCTTTTTAAATAGTAGAACTGTTGGTTGAAACACTTTGGGTAGAAGTGTTTGGGTAGAAAATAACATTTTACCAAGATGCTGTGATATTTTGTGCTAATATTTCACACCTAAGGTGTTGTTTTCTTCATGCAGAGGCAGCAGTCGGTTGGAAAATAGACAACACAAACTAACACACTTTTTTTTTTTGTCTTAAGGCTTAAGCTAATTTGCTACATGGTGATTAATGCTTTAATCAAGATTCTTGGGTTTGAAAATTAATCATTTCATCAACTGATTATGGGATGTATGGGGATGGAAAAATGCTATAAATCAAAAGGAAAAATGGGAACACTGAGACATTTTTAAATTATTAACTTTTCAAAGAAATCTCTGTCCACCTTCCCCTTGGAGTCTTTCCTGCTGAAGCTTCAACCCTCTCTTTTACCTTGCCCTGAGTAAATGGCCAACCTTAGCCTTTTTGTCTTCATTGCTCAAAAAGTGGTATTAGAAGTTATCAATTCACTCCTCTTGTTGGCAAGAACAGCAAAGTCACTTGCAAGCGGTCATGAACACAAGGAGATAATTCATTGGGAGCCATTATTATAACAGTCTACTATATAGCCCCAAAGAGTCAAAGAGAGAGGAGTTGAGTCCAGTGCTATTTTGTGATAACATTTCACCAGAAGGCAGAAGAAGGTGATGGACAGGGGATAGAGGCAATGGATACATGTATTCTAATCTTATATGAACAGAATTTGTTTATATAAACAGAATTCTCAGAGCAGGGAGATAAGTTAAAGAAGTTAAGGTGAAAGTCCAGAGTAGAAATGGAATTCGGCAAATAGATGTCATCCGAGAATTTATGGGAAGAATTCGCCTCACAGAACACCCACACACATACATTGAAATAGAGCAGCTGCAGGAAAATAAAACCAGCAATGCAGCACGAGCTTAGCTTGTCAGAATAACCTGTCTGGTTTCAAAACAAAGTTGAAGCTCCCCATTGGTTTATGTGTGTCCTAGAGAAGGATACAAGTACTTAAAATGGCTGATATTGCTGTCTAATGAAAACATCCATGGAGAGCTGCTGAGATGAGACGGGAGGGTAAGAGGGATGGTATCAGAAGGGAGACTGAGGTCCTTTAACCAAAGATTTTATATCAGACAATTTTAGCCTGGGGTATATGCAGCACCAACAAGACAAAGGCAGACTCCCATTCACAAGAATGACCATGACCCTGCTGAGAAATAACACAGTGGGTTGGCGAACTCTGGATTGAAGTACTGAGTATCAGCAGGGTAATAAGAATCCAAATGAATGTGCAATAAATGGGTCTCAAAACCTCTTCCTTCCAACTGCCTTATGGTCATATGATGTCCCTAGCCTGCCTCCTCAAGCCACTAGAAGAGCTGAGGGAAAGAGAAAAGAACCAAGAGTCTGCACATTTGCCTGGAAGAGATTTAACTGCTGGGGTTGAACTGAGATAAATTTCCAAAACAGGATTAAATTTAGTTTTCTCTTGAATAATTACTATTTTCTACTAACATGTAGGTTTTATAAAGAAGGACAAATCAGTTTTAAGAAAATAATGTAGCTATTTGGGGAACTTGGGAAGATGGTGGAGTAGGAGGACCCTGAACTCACACCATCCCACGTTTACAACAAGGTACCATCCACATCCAAGCAAACAAACCAGAGAGCCATCTGAAGACTGGCAGAACAAACTCCACAACTAAATATAGGGTAGCTGCATCTGATAGGTTAAGAAGGTCAGAAAGGTGGAGGAAGGCTGCCTGCAGGTAAAAGGGAGCTGTGCACATGGACAGGGCAGAGACACAGGGCAGGGCACTTATACCAGGGAACTCACATGGGGAACTAATCCCCATAAGATTTGGATTTACAAACCAGAGGGGCTGAATTCCATGAGTTTGTATAACCAGTAGGACTTGGAACCTGGACCTTTAAAAACAAGCTGAATCATCACAGGGAAAGCTGGGATGGTGAGTGATACTGGGTCCTGTCCTTAAAGAGATAGCAGCCTATGAAGAGAGGCAACATGAAAACATCAGTTTATACAACAGTGGGGGAAAAGAGGAGACAGATCTGTCACACCGATTTTGGAGCCCCATGTCTTCTTTGAGCCCCATGTCTCAAAGCCCTGACTTCTTTGAAAATGAGGGAGCTGGCAGGTGCCATTTACCTACACAACTCTCCAGCAAATACAAGGATACCCACAGAAGGCAGATCTTTACAGGCATTAATCTGCTAACAGTGCACAATGCCCACAAGTTCTCCTGAGAAGTAGCATACTCCAAGCCTGTTAGCCTCTGCCCTGGACACAAGGCAAATTTTGCTAAAGCCCACTGTGCATCTTGCCCAGCTGTACTGTGCACTGAATCCAGCCTCACCTAGCGATTTCAGTGCTCCATGACCAGCTTTGTGCCCCTGGTCACCAGAGTGCTTTGAAAATCCAGCATAGGACTAGTGGCCCATCACAAATTTTGCTAACATCACCACCCTGCTCTCAGGTTCCCTGGTGGGTATGTCCCCTTATAGGTGGCCTGCCTGGGTCCTACTAACACCACAGACAGCAAGCACACCTCACAACAGGCAGAGACTCAGTGCAGAAGACATCACTGAAAGAGATTCAGACACAACAGCAGAGCATAAGTAACACACATAGGATACTGTCCTGAAGTGCCAGGTGCTGGTGAACAGGGGACACTGCAATGGAGGACACTCCAGGATCTCTTTTTCATAAAGTCACTTCTTTCAAGAGCAGAAGATGTAGCTGACTTTCATAACACACAGGACAGACACAGACGCAGAGAGGCAGACAAAATGAGAAGACAAAAATTTTATCACAAATTAACAGGAGAAGTCCATGGCCAGAAATCTAAGTGAAACATATAAATAATATGCCTGAAGGAGAATTTAAAGCAATGATCACAAAGATGCTCACTGGACTTGAGAAAAGAGTGGAAGACATTAGTGAGACCCTTAACACAGAGATAAGGAATAATAGGACAGACATGAAGGGATCAATAAATGAAATGAGAAATGCTCTTGATGGAATGAATAGCAGGATGGAAGAAGCAGAGGAACAAATTAGTGACCTAGAAGAGTAATGGAAAGTAATCAAGCTTAACAAAAGACAGAAAAAAAGAGAATTATGCAAAATTCTAATTGACCTAGGAAACTCAGTGACTCCATCAAACATAGTAACATTCATATTATAGGAGTCCCAGAAGAAGAGAGAGAAATGCGGCAAAATTCTATTAAAAAAAAGTAACTGAAAGCTTCCCTAATCTGGAGAAGGAAACAGAGGCACAGAAAACTCCCATTAAAATCAACAAAAGCAGACCCACACCAACACATATTATAATTGAATTGCAAAAATATAGTGATAAAAAAATTAAAGCAGCAAGACATAGAAAGACAATAAACTACAAGGGAAAACCCAGAAAGCCAGCAGCAGATCTTTCAACAGAATCTCGGCAGGCCAGAAGGGAGTGGCATGATATATTCAAAGCTCTGAATGGGAAAAATCAGAAGACAAAAGTGCTCTATACAGAAAGTCTATTGCTCAGAATAGGAGGATAGATAGAGTCTCCCACACAAAAGCTAAAGGAGTTCATGACCACCAAACTAGCCCTGCAAGAAATACTAAAGGCGACTCTTGGGAGTGGAAATGAGAGACCCAAAATGACAGTAAAAAGGTAGAAAACAAAGAAGCAGTAAAAATGAATATTTCTGTAAAAAATTAGTCAAGAAATTCCCAAAATAAAAGGATGTTAAACATGATAACATATACCTAAAACATGTGGAGAAGAGAAGAAAAGAATGGTTCCAAACGCAAACACCATCAACTTAATATAGACTGCTATTTGAAGACCAGGCTATATACAAACCTTATGGTAATCATATATCAAAAATCACTAAAAATATGCCAAGATTAAAGAGAAAGGTATCCAAATATATAACTAAACAAAATCAGCAAACCGTAAAAGAGAGAAAGACAAGAAGGGACCAGAGAAAATCTACAGAAATAATCACAAAACCATTAATAAAATGACAATAAACAAATACATATCTACCAAAAATTACTTTGTATGTAAAAGAACTAAACATTCCAATCAAAAGCCATAGGGTGTGAGAATGGATAAAAAACAAGACCCATCTACATGCTGCTTACAAGAGACTCACTTTAGACCTAAGGACACCTGCATAGTGAAAGTGAGGGCATGAAGAAACACCCATCATGTGAATGGATGTCAAAAGAAAGCTGAAGTATCAATGCTTATACCAGACAAAACAGACTTAAAAAGAAAGTCTGTAGAGGCATCTGGGTGGTTCAGTTGCTTAAACATCTGATTCTTGATTTTGGGTTAGGTCATGATCTCATAGTTGGTGAGTTCAAGCCCCATGTCAGGCTCTGCACTTTAAGCACACAGCCTGCTTAGAATTTTCTGTCTCCCTCTCTTTCTGCTCTTTCCTTGCTTGTGCTCTCTCTCTCTCTCTCTCTCTCTCTCTCTCTCTCTCTCAAAAATAAATAAATAAACATTAAAAGAAAGAAAGTAACAAGAGACAAAGAAGGACATTATTTGATAATAAAGGGAACAATCTAGCAAGAAGATATAACAATTGTAAATATTTATGCCCCCAACTTGAATGCATCCAAATATATAAAACAGTAACAAACATAAAGGAAACCATTGATAATAATACAATAATTGTTGGGGACTTTAACACCCCACTTACAGCAATAGACAGATCATATAAGCAGAAAATCAACAAGGAAACAATGGCTTTGAGTGGCACACTGGATCACATGGATTTAACATATATTTAAAGCATTCCATCCTAAAAGAACAGAATACACATTTTTTTTTCAAGTGCACATGGAATATTTTCCTGAAGAGATCACATATTAGCCCCCAAAACAAGACTAAACAAATATAAGAAGATTGAAGTTACACCATCTATCTTTTCTGACAATACTAGGAAACTAGAAGTCAACCAAAACAAAACAAAACAAAAATCTGGAAAGATCACAAATACATGGAGGTTAAATAACATGCTACAAAACAATGAATGGGCTAACCAGGAAATAAAATAAGAAATTCAAAGTTACAGGGAAACATGAAAACGAAAACACAACAGTCTAAAACCTTTATGATGAAGCGAAACCAGTTCTAGGAGGGAAGTTTATAGCAATACAGGCTTATATCAAGAAGAAAGAGAAATCTCAAATAAACAATCTAACATTACACCTAAAGGAACTAGAAAAGGAATACACAAAACCCAAAACCAACAGAAGGAGAGAAATAATAAAGATTAGAGCAGAAATAAATAACATAGCAACTAAAAACAAAAAAAAACAGGTGTGCCTGGGTGGCTCAGTCAGTTGAGCATATGGCTCTTGGTTTGCACTTAGGTCATGATCTCAGAGTTTATGGGTATACTGACAGTGCAGAACCTGCTTAGAATTCTTTCTCTCTCCCTTTCTCTCTGCCCCTCCCCACTCTCTCAAAATAAATAATTAGACTTAAAAAATTAAAAAAAGGAAATAGAACAGATCAATAAGACCAGGAGTTGGTTCTTTGAAAAAAATCAATAAAAACTTCAAAAAAAATCAATAAAATCAATGATAAACTTCTAGCCAGACTTACCAAGAAAAAAATGAGACAAGACCCTAATAAATAAAGTCACAAATGAGAGAGAAGGAATAATAACCAACACTATAGAAACACAAACAATTATAATAAAATATTATGAAAAACTATGCCCTAACAAATTAGACAACCTAGAAGAAATGGATAAATTCCTAGAAACATATAAACTACCAAAACTGAAACAGGAAGAAATAGAAATTTGAACAGACTGATTACCAGCAATGAAATTGAATCAGTAATCAAAATATTCCCAACAAACAAAAGTCCAGGACTAGACGGCTTCACAGTTGAACTGCACCAAACATTTAAAGAAGAGTTATACCTATTCTTCTCAAATTATTAAAAACAAAAAATAGAAAAGGGAAACTTCCAAATTAATTCTATGAGGCTAGCATTTCCTAACACCAAAACCGGATAAAGACGCCACAAAAACAAACTAACAAACAAAAAAACCCAAATGAAGCTAGATGCAGTTTCCCCTAGAGCTGAAACTTTGCAGCTGTGTTAAGTAGATTAACCTCTTGGAAAAGATTTGTGCTGGTCTTCTCAGGGAGAAGTCTGCTGCTCTGGTTCTCAGGCTGACTTGCCCTAGTGGAGAGTGCCTGGAGAGCACAGGGGGCGGTACTTGACGTAATGATTCAGTTCTCCATTTGGCACTTCTTTAGCACACTGGGGTCAATCAGTGTTGGTGGGCTAATGTTGAAAATGGCTTTACCCTACTCTCTAGTCTCCAGAGTGGAAAGTTCTTGCCCTCACAGATGGGTGATCAGTCACTCCTCCCGTGTACCCCACTTCTGCCAGCTCCCTGCCTTCCCCCCGTCTGTGTCTGAGCTATTCATCTACCAGGCAGCACCTCTCTCTAGAGTTTTATCCTAGCTGTGACTGTATTTCAAATCCCATACTTCAGACCCCCATAGATTGGAACCACAGTGATTTTCTGGGGAAGGGTCTTGCTGCATTGTGGCCAGGACTGGCTTGTCTCACTGCACAGTGGCAGCAGCTCAGAGTTTATGAGAAATCACAACACACAGCTGGAGCCAGATTTGCTGCCCTCATCTGGAATCTTTGTTCCTATACCAGTGAATGTAGCAGCTTGATGGTACCCGGTAGGTCGTTCGCCTGCAGAGGGGCCGTATCACTTCTACTAAAGGCCAATGTCCATGACAAACACAGATGCAAAAATCCTTAACAAAATACTAGCTAACTGAATCAAAAAATCCATTAAAAATCATTCACCACGATCAACTGATATTCCTCATTTGCAAGGGTAGTTCAATATTCACAAAGTGATACACCACATCAATAAGAGAAAGGATAAAAATCATATGATCATTACAATTGACACAGAAAACACATCTGACAAAGTACACCATCCACTCGTCATAAAAACCCTCAACAAAGTAGGTTGGGAGCAAACATAACTCAACCTAAAAGGCCATCTATGAAAAACTCAGAGCTAACATCATCCTCAATGGCGAAAAACTGTGAGCTTTTCCCCTATGGTCAGGAACAAGACAGGGATGTCCACTCTCACCACCGTTGTCCAACACAGTCCTGGCAGTCTTGGCCAAAGCAATTAGACACAAAAGTAAATAAAAGGCATCTAAATCAGTTAAGAAGAAATAAAACTAACTGCAGGTGATATATATATATATATATATATATATATATATATATATAAGACTCTACCAAAAAACTGCTAGAAATGATAAACAAATTTAGTGAAGTCACAAGATACAAACTCAATGTACAGAAATCTGTTGCACTTCTATACACCAATAATAAAGGAGCAGAAAGAGAAAATAAGGAAACAATACCATTTACATTTACAATGATAACCAGATACCTAAGAATAAACCTAACCAAAGATATGAAAGGTCTGTCCTCTAAAAAGTAGAAAACAGCAATGAAAGACATTGAAGATGACACAAAGAAATGGACAGACATTCCATGCTCATGGATCAGAAGAACAAATATTGTTAAAATGTGTATACTACCCAAAGATTCTACACATTTAATGCTGTCTATCAAAACACCAACACTGTTTTTCACAGAACTGGAACAAACAATTCTAAGATTGGTATGGAAAAGAAAGAAACTGAACCATTTTATTATACCATACACAAAAATAAATTAAAAATGGATTAAAACCTAAATGCTATACCTGAAGCCATAAAAATCCTAGAAGAGAACACAGGTAGTAACATCTTTGACATCGGCCATAGCAACTTTTTTCTAGTTAAGTCTCCTGAGGCAAGGAAAACAAAAGCAAAAATAAACTATTGAGATTTTATAAAAATAAAAAGCTTCTGCACACTCAAGGAAACAATCAACAAAACTAAAAAGCAAATTACAAAGTGGGAGAAGATATTTGCAAATGACATATATGATAAAGGATTAATATCCAAAATACATAAAGAATTTATAGGGGTGCCTGGGTGGTTCAGCTGGTTGAGCATCCAACTCTTCGTCTCAGCTCAGATCATGATTCCAGAGTCGTGTATCAAGCCCCACATAGGGCTCTACCTGAGAGTGAGGCCTGCTTAAGATTCTCTCTCTTTATCTCTCACTCTCTCTCTCCCTCTATAAAATAAAAAAAAGAGAACTTATAAAACTTAACACCCAAAACGCATATAATCCAATTTTTAAAATGGGCAGAAGACATAAATCGATATTTTTCCAAAGAAGACATACAAATGACTAAAAGACACATGAAAGGATGTTCATCATCACTTATCTTCAGGGAAATGCAAATCAAAACTGCAATGAGATATTACCTCAGACCTGTCTGAATGGCTAAAATCAACACCACAGGAAACAACAGATGTTGGTGAGGATGTGGAGAAAAAGGAACACTCCTGCACTGTTAGTGGGAACGCACACTGGTGCATCCACTGTGGAAAACAGTATGTAAGTTCCTCAAACACTTATAAATGGAACTACCCTCTGATCTAGCAATTGCACTATTGGGTATTTACCCAAAGAATGCAAGAACACTAATTCAAAGGGATACATGTACCCTGATGTTTATAGCAGCATTGTTTACAATAGCCAAGACATGGAAGCAGTTGGAGTGTCCGACTGATGAATGCATAAAGAAGATGTGGTGTAAAAATATAATGGAAATTTATTCAGCCATAAAAAAGAATGAAATCTTGCCATTTGCAAGGATATGGGTGGAGCTAGAGAGTATAATGCTAAGTGAAAGAATTCAGTCAGAGAAAGACAAATACCATATGATTTCACTCATATGTGGAATGAATTTAAGAAACAAAAGAATTGAGGAAAGGTGGGGGGTGGGGAAAGAGAGAAAGAGAAAAATCAAGAAACGGACTCTGAATTATAGAGAACGAACTGATGGTTACTGGAGGGGAGAGGAGTAGGAGGTTGGGTTAAACAGGTGATGGGGATTAAGGAGGGCATTTGTGATGAGCACTCGGTGATGTATGGAATGGTTGAACATTATATGACATTAATATAGTGTATATTATATTAATTACATATATTACTACATTGAATCACTATGCTACATTAATATTGTGCATATCAATCACACCTGAAGCTAATATAAAACTGTATGTTAACTAACTGGAATTAAAGTAAAAACTTAAAAGAATTTTAAAAAAGAAAAGGAAGAAAAGAAAAGGAAGTAGCTACTTTATTTTTGTACTTCTAAAAAGATAACTAAAATTAAGATAACTCTGTTATACTTCTCATCAAGGGCAGTTATAATAACCAAGTGAAATTGATTAACAAGTAAATGAAATATATGAAGCATACAGCATAGTGTCTATAACTTGTAAATCCCTCAATAGATAGTAGCTCTGGATTGTCAGACAGGTAGAAAGGCAACCTCTCAGAATTTTGGGCTTAGACCTCCTTGTACCTTATAGAGAATTCAGCCCTCCTGCCTGCAGTTTGATAGTAACTTCATCATTGCAGTGCGACTGCCTGTGTCATACTATATAGACAACACGGTGGAATCATCTGGGGCACGGAAAGCAGTTATAATAAAACCGTGATGAAAGAGCTTGCTGAGCATTATATGGATTATTAAACACCATTTAAAAAACCATTTAAGTTATTTATACTGGACGATTAGGATCATGTGATTAAGCATGCATGAAAATTGGTAAACTCTCAGTTGGAACTTCCCAGGACCAGAAAGATCACTTTGAGCAGACTACCAGGCTACCATGAGCACCACCTTGAGCAGAAGAGGCTTGGGAAGCCACACTGAACAAATATCCACAAATACTGACACACTTGGAATGCATCACAGACAACCGAATTTTTTGTAAGATTGATGTGACACTGTTTAATAATACATCTGTATTTCACACCTGTTCCAGGAAGCAGGCATGGTCCATCAGTATCCACCATGGAGAGAAGGAAACATGCCTCAAACTTGTCCCGCCACTTGGTTACTGATTCCTCTGTGTCCATCCAGGATTCATGAAGAAATGCTGTGACTTGCCCCCTTGGGAGGGGGCATGAACTCGTAACAGATGACTGTAATACTTCCCTGGGAAAGGGTGTGGGGAGGTACATTAGGTAGCTTTACTGTGTAAAATTAGACAGGAATCGTGTGTATGTATGTATATTGCAATAAAGAGTAATAATTGAGCACAAGAGCTGTTGTCTCTGTAGTTTGTTTTAGGACAACTGAATAAGTGCTGTTTGATTTCTGTTAAAGTATGCTTCTGGGAAAAGTGGTTTCAATGTTTAAAGGATTTAGATTGTAAAAACGATTGCTTCTTCTTGCAAGCCACTTCCTACAACACTCAAAAATTCTGCATAGAAGACTCAATGTGGCCTCAACAAAACAGGCAGTTCCCTTAAGCAGATCTCCAAGTATTTGTCATAATTAAAAAATTATTCTGAAATAAAGAGCCATACTATCTGATTGTCATTTGGTAGAGTCCAGTTACCACATGAACTCTGTCTGCTGGTCACAGATATGGCAGAAAAAAATTTCCCACTACAGTTTTAAAATATACCCAGTATGTTGGGTCCTGGATGGCCCAGTCAGTTAAGCATACTTGGTTTAGGCTCAGGTTATGATCTCACAGTTGTGAGATCGAGCCCTGCATTGGGTTCTGCATGCTGAGCTTGGAACTAGCTTGGGATTCTCTCTCCCTCTCTCTCTGCCCCGTCCCCACTTGTGCTCTCTCTCTCAAAATAAATAAAGTAAAAAAAAATAATAATAATAAATAAATAAATAAATAATAAGGTAAAATAAAATACCATTAATGTACAGATTACAATGCAATATAATGAACTATATTGCAATATACTACAAAAAAAATCACATTTTTTTCACCTAATGACTGAGACATTCATATCAGCTATTTAGGAAGGCATTAAATTACTTAAATGTGACCCATCCTATTGTTAATATTTAAAGTAATCAAATCAGGGGCGCCTGGGTGGCGCAGTCGGTTAAGCGTCGCGACTTCAGCCAGGTCACGATCTCACGGTCCGTGAGTTCGAGCCCCGCGTCAGGCTCTGGGCTGATGGCTCAGAGCCTGGAGCCTGTTTCCGATTCTGTGTCTCCCTCTCTCTCTGTCCCTCCCCTGTTCATGCTCTGTCTCTCTCTGTCCCAAAAATAAATAAACGTTGAAAAAAAAATAAATAAATAAAGTAATCAAATCATATTTGATAAGAACACAATCATGACTTTAATTTTAAAGATTATGACAGGATAGAAAAAAAAGGAAGGTCTAAGAAAAAAATTTCATCCTGAATAATAATAAAAAGTAGATATTTCAGTTATGTTGATGACAAAATAGCTATACTTGTATGAAAATTAGTCTCTGAAATGATCAGAATAACCTTGGTTAACAGCAGATTTAGTACCAATTTATAGATGGATTAGAGTTTTGATTTCATTAATAAGAATGTAGTTGATTTTAAAAATCAGTGTAGACTGCCTTACAAATAATTTGTTTAAATCTAGTGCCCCATAAAATCTTCATCCACCCTTCGCCACACTTGTCATTTTCATAGTAGTGATAAATCTCATATTGTATGTATATAAAAATATTTTTACAGTAATACTGCTAGGAAATGCTTTCAACCATCATTATAATTCCTTTCTGCAACTTGATTTATTTAGCATCCAACTTAATATCTTGCAGAACCCAGATTTGTGGGCCCACATGAATGAATTATAGATTCTGATTAATTTACTTTTACCTCTATAAAGTCCATTCATCTTATTTCACAAAAGTCTTCTTTTTTTTGAATTGTACATAGTCATATAGAAATTAATATGTACAGAAAACCATCTTTAAATCCCCAGCCAAATAAGGAGGAAGAAACTGGTGCATCAAGGTCTTGGACTGTCATTATGCAGTGCTTAATAACCCCAAAGACATGTGCTCTTCAATGAATACAAATTACTGTGGGTAAGAAAAGGCTTATGTAGACTAATTGCTTAAATAACAACAGTTCCATAGTCTTCCAATTGAAATTTCTAATTATAGTGAGAGGAAAATCTGCATCAAATATTTTTCTATTTCTATTTTGACTGAAATGTGCTAATTTATTTAAAATAGGGAGGCTTACTGAGCCATCTATTATTTCTACATTGCTACCTATGCACCTGGAACTGTGCTGTGGGTAAGAAGAATTCAGAAAAATAGAGGAAATAATTACCTTATACAACAAGAATTGAAAAATAAATCCCCTGGTACCTTAGAATTCCACCTAAATCATCAAAGCTGAGGACAATAAGTGTCAGATACATTCAACTTCTAAAGAGAAGTACCAAACACACTTGAAAGACATTACCAAAATGCTCCATCAGCCTAACATTTTCCTTCATTTGATGTAAGACAAGGCTAGAGAGTAACTGAAGGAAATTTCTTTGACAGGATTAGTAAGAAGGAAGACCTCCTGGCTTTTCCCCTTGTTTGAGTGAGCTGCAGACAGAACATGAAGTTCGAAAGAAGGCAGATTGGAATCTTATGTCCCAGCAGAATATTTGTAGAGATATTTGTTAGTCTGGTTTTTTTTGTTTGTTTGTTTTTTGTTTTTGCTGCTATAGGTGCACAGTGAAAAAATATTTTAGAAAAGGCTTTAAATATGTCCTCTGGAAATTGTGGAGCATTGAGATCGATGCTGATGTGTTCCTCCTAGAGAAGTCTCAAAAAACAAGAGTCAGGCTGGAGTAGCCTACAATGGCAGAATGAACCAAAAAGGGGAGCGTGGGAGTAGTGTTTGAAGAGGCAAGTTTAAGTGACTTTTCTCTTTCATCAAAGTATCAGAGTCTGGTGGGTATTGAAATCATTCCACTAAAAATGAGTACTTGTTGAGAGAGGCACAGTTGTTGCCTCCCTATGGTTGTTTTCAGTGTGGAGCAGCTCAGGGAGAAATGAGACAGATTAGCCAGAAATTACAAACACTATCATGAGGAAATGGAATATTGTAATAGGGAAGGAAGTAGAATAATGTTTACCTAAGAATTTGATAAATGGCAGCCAGAAATCGGCATTTTGTTTCTGCCTCAAACAGGGAAGGGAAAGTCCAATTGCCTTTTTACTGTCATATCCCCTGATCTCCTAATCATTCATTCCCTTGACCCTGGCCATGACACTGAAGAAGTTAAACCCCACACAGGACTGGTAGATGAAGAAGATCACTGAGATAAACACCAGCAATAACAAAATCAGAGCCATCTTCTCTTGCCCAACATGGGTACTCTATCTCCCATCAGCCTGATCTGGGGAAGGAAGCATCTCCCATCAGCCTGATCTGGGGAAGGAAGATGTGAATTAGACCTGAGAAGGAAAGTGATTAAATTGGCCCAGGTACTCTGGAACTAGACTGAGAGATAAAAGTACTCAGACAAGCTGTGCCATGTGCCTGAAATGTCACCAATTAGAAGGGAAGAAATATCACTGCGCCTGGTGCTCATGATAGGAAAAAAAGAAAACAAGGAGGTTTTGTGATTTTGCCCTGCTGCCATGTTCATCCCATATAATAAATCAAGTGCACTTAAGCATAACAGAAGTTCAATAATGCTCAGGAAGATGCCATTTCAAAGAAACAACCAGCCTTTCACCTATTGGAGATATCTAGAAATATACAAAAAAAGACTTGAGCATTTTCCTTCAGCATATTTAAATGGTATGGACATGAACACACACACACACACACACACACACACACACACACACACACATGGACACACACACACAACTTTTGGGGAGTAAAAACCTATATAGGAAAACAGGGATTTGATCCTGAAAGCTAATTTCACCACCTTCTCACTTTCCAAACATTTGTGTCTTCCGTGTCATGCAATATTCAGGGGAATTTTGTAGAAATCAGTATTCACACTTCCTGTTGGTTACTGTGACTCCCAGTAGGTTCTAGTAGGTTCTAGGTTTCCTGACAAGGCAGGCAGTTGAATTGGACTAGAAGAGAAAGGGGGGAAAAGCAGTCTGAGGGGCCTAATAGATCTTCGATTTTCTTGACGGAAAAATATAAAGAGATGTTAGGTTATCTTGATAGCAAAATGTGGAAGTTAATGATTTGGTTAGAGAAAATGTGAAGATTACAGGATATAATCCTATTTGCTCATGAATTAATGAATGCATTCACTTACTCCTTCATTCAAAAACACACTTGAGTTTTTAGTGTGTACAAGCACTATATTTTACAGCTATAGAAAGTAAAGATAGGACTTCTTACCTTAATAATTGTATAATTTTGAGAAAAAAGCATAATGTAGATAAATAAACAGCCACCACCAACACACAAATGTACGTGTGCCTGCCCACCTGGGCACACGCACACATACTTCCAGAGGGCTTTTCTAAATTATGTGGTAGAGTAATGAATGATCTAAGGAAACTGCGTTGATGAGCGGCTGCTGCTCTACGGAGAAGATAATCCTTAAACTGAATCTTGAAAGGTGACCAGAAGTCACTCAGGCAGAAAGGGAGTAGGAGTAAGCCAGCTGAGCTATTTTGAGGTGAGAGAAGGGCATATTTAAAAATACAGGCCTGGGAAGGAATAGAGAAGGCCAGTAGTTCCGTGGCACGTGAGGTACCTTCAAAGCAGGAACAACAAATGTAAATGGAGGGAAAGATCAAGAAGGATGCTTTTCCAATCTCAGGGCCTGCTTTGAGATAGTGAGAGAAAGGCAAAGGGAATGGAGCTCAGAGAGTGTTGGGTTCCAACCAGACAACTCTACTTTCAGGTTTTACGTATACATTACCTAATATGGAAGATTTTCGTTGAGGTGTTCTACAGCTTTAAAAGGATCAGGAGCCGTGGATCTCGGAAAATAACAGAAGGCACATGGACAGACAGAACACGCCAACAATGGAGAAAATACCAAAAGAATAGAGAATGCCGAGTCACAAGTACGAAGGACTTTCAATACTCTTGATCATGCTGGAAACCCTTCTTCCTTTGATTTTTTGTTTGTTTCCTATTCTCTTCTTGTCCTAAATTTCTCTTGATATTCTCTTTCCCTGACAATTTTTCTTAAGCCCACACCTTTAATAGGCACTTCTGCATTCATTCTTTCATTAAACATTTTTGGCTACCAGAAAATACAAAAATTATTCAGAATGTCTTTCTGTACAAGGAATCCCCCGCCCCCATGAGACCAGATAACTTACAACATGATACGCCGTGTGCTGTGTCAGTCCTATGAATAAACAGCTTTGATTCCCAGAGAACGAAAGACCTGGCCTAAAAGAAAGCAGGGTCTCTGAATCCGGGGCCACTTATATTCAAATCTCCTCTCTGCCATTTCCTAGCTATGCGCTCTTGCTTTTGTTCAATTATCAGCTCTACCTATCCCTCAGTTTTCTCTTATGTACAATAAGGAATAAAGGAAGCACTTGCCTTCCTACATCACCGGGAAGACTAAATATGAACAAGAATGCGAAGTGCTCAGCGATGTGCCTCACACACACACACACACACACACACACACACACAGGGTAAGTAATAGTCATGGTGAGCATAATAGAAGGAAGCATAAGAGGTAGGGGGAGCAGAGGAAATGGAAGAACACAAGAATATTTCACAGGGAAAATAAAATTTAAGCAAAGACTTAATCAATGAAGAGAAGTTCACCAGTAAAGTGAGGCAGGAAAGGGATTTACAGACAGAGGGACTGCGCTGACCCAAGGCTGCCTCTTCAGGTGACCCTGATAGGGGTTCTGAGAAATGACATCCACCATTATTATGGCTTACACTCTCAACTAGGCTAATGTCTCCTACAGTTACAAAATGGCATTTCTTCTGAGCTTTCTTTCTATTGGACCTGCCTATTTTGATGTCCTGTAACCACCACAAACTCAAACACTTAAGAAGGAAACGTAAAATCTTTCTCTCCACATTGTTTCTCCTCTCCCTCTTTCCTCTTAGGAAATACAGAAATTTCAGAGCCACCACTGAACCCTTCCCCTTTGGCCCCTCTGGCTTCTCCGTTTAAATCATCACTAAATTCTATATCAAATTCAACTTCGAAATACAACTGCACCTCTCCAAATTCATTCCTCATTGCATGAACTTCTGAAATAGTGGCCTAGCTGTTCTCCTACATCTAGAGTTTTCTGTTTGCAGCGATTGGCCAATTATGTTCATTCATTCACTCCACAAAAATTATCTGGGCAACTAAAAGATGCCAGGAAATCTTTAGTGTGCTAAAAAAATCAATAATGAATACCTCTGAGCTACTGAGACATTTCTTTATATTGTCACAGTATCATCTTTGCAAAGCTAATCATGTCAACTCTTAAAAGCCTCAATCAATTCTGTATTGCCTACAGACTATGACTTAGTACAAATTCCTTAGCAAGTTATAGAAAGCCCTTCATACTGAGAAGCCAGTCTATTTTAAAGAAACTTTTTTAAAAATCACTCCATTTTCAAGTTATTAAACTACACCAAACTTCTCTCCAATCTCTTGAGTATCCCATGCTCTTTCTGGCCTTTGCATATAGTCATTTTTACCTCTTTTTGTAAATGTTTATTTATTTTTGAAAGAGAGAGAGAGACAGAGAAAGAGAGAGAGAGAGAGAGAGAGAGAGAGAAAACACAAGCAGGGGAGGGGCAGAGAATGAGAGGAAGACACAGAATCCAACACAGCTCCAGGCTCTGAGCTGTCAGCACAGAGCCCAACATACGGCTCGAACTCATGAACCATGAGATCATGCCCTGAGCAAAAAAGTCTGATGCTTAACTGACTGAGCCACTCAGGCGCCCAGGTCATATTTACTTCTGCTCTTCCATTCATCTCAGTCTGAGGAATGGTCCAACATTTAATAACCAGTTTAATATCCTCTCTATGAAAATGAAATTGATCAATTAATGAGTTTCTACCATGCCTTCCTGCTTGAGTCCCATCACTAATCATCAAACCCTTTAGACTTTATTTTCTGACTGCTGAACTTAATGCTTTAGGATTACCAATAGAGAAAAGAATTTTTTACATCTCTCTAGAAAACTTACTCTTTTTTGTCTTGTCCATACTTTATGCTACCCTGTTTGTATTCAAATACTACAGGTCCATGTAACAGTTTTAAAACAGAGAACAACCTAAATTGAGCCACATTTGAGGAGATTTCCAGAACGACATGGCCCTTTATTCTTCTTTTCTAACATGTACTTTCTGAAAGAGAAATCAATATCATATGTTGAGCCAACTCAAATATTAATTATAAGTTGAACTAGAATCAGTATAAAATATACAATAATTAAATAATCATTTAGCTGACTGTGTGACTGTTAAACTCTGTTCCTTTTTTTTTTAGTTTTTTTTTAATGTTTGTTTATTTTTGAGACAGAGGGAGACAGAGCACGAGTGGGGGAGGGGCAGAGAGAGAGGGAGACACAGAATGTGAAACAGGCTCCAGGCACTGAGCTGTCAACACAGAGCCTGATGCGGGGCTCGAAGGCACCAACCGTGATATCGTGACCTGAGCCGAAGTCGGATGCTTAACCGACTGAGCCACCCAGACGCCCCATGTTCAACTCTGTTCCTAATGCATCTCCTAATTTCTTTAAATGAAGGAGATTTAATAACTGAAATTAAATCCCCCCATGCAGTGTATACCGATACTGAATTCATTTGCTGATTCAACAAATATTCTTTAGGTAATTATTACGTGGTAAGCACATTTCAAGGCCTAGGGTATATGGGGTTAAAAAAAATCTTGGCTTCCAAGGCATTCACAGTCCACTAGAAAAATGAGAAAAAGAAATCAACAGACACAGCATAAAACCGCAACTGCTATCGGAGGAGTTTCTATGGTAAACTGTGTAATCCAGAAGCTGAAATTCTAAGGAGAAAGCATGTATGTAGATGGGGAGAAGGGCTTTCCAGATGAGGAAAGGGCAGGTGTCTAGCATGTGCAATTAAGGAAGAGAGAGTAAATGCTCAACTCACCCAAGACAGTTGTGTTAGCTTACATGTGGTGTCACTCCTGGACTGTAAGTTCTCTACAGCTCATTTCCCCCACGACCAATTTAGTAACAGGTACTCAGCAAACATTTCTTGACTACATAAATAACTGTCTGGTAAGAACTAATGAAGAATTATAGTTCTCGAAGTATTTGAAAGTTCTAATATATGATATGGGATGAAGTTCTAGGACCAGGGGTAGCAGTGTTTATAGAAATACATGTTTTTATATTTGATCTTGAAGGTTTGCTTGTACACAGCAGACTATACATCTGACCAAGGATGCTACAACAGAGAATATCAAAAAGATTAAAGTCATTATGAACTATGAGTTGTTTCTTTTTTCCCCCCAGACAGAATTCATGAACACTGTCAAGGTAGAACAGGATAAGGCAGATGTATACCAATGCAGGGAAAATAAATTAATTAATGACATAAATTAAAAAATGTGTATATGTATATGTATACACATGTTTTACTTCACACATGTTTATATGTGTGTGTATATATATAAACACATACATGTATCTTTTAAATGTAATAAAAACACCATTGTTGGGCGCCTGGGTGGCTCATTGGTTAAGCATCTGACTCTTGATTTTGGTTCAGGCCATGATCTCACCGTTCTTGAGATCAAGCCCCCCATCAGGCTCTGTGCTGACAGTGTGGAGCCTTCTTGGAATTCTCTCTCTCCTTCTCTCTCTTCCCCCTCTCCCACTGGCTCTCTCTCTCTCTCTCTCTCAAAATAAATAAATAAATATTTTTAAAACTAGTGTTGTTATAAGCCTTATAAGGTGGTAGAGTGTTGATGTGGAAGACCTTGCCTCCTCTACAGTTCAGGGTGAGAACGTTCCTATAATGCAGTTGGCTACACTTCATGTCTTTTGTGTACTAATGTAGTACTATTATTGCTCTCCTTTCTTTTAAAACTATGAAGTTCTAAAGATGCCCACAGGGCAACAGGCAAAACCTTATCCCCTAACTGGTTGGGAAGGACAGAGTAGAGCAGTATGGAAAGGATATGGATCCTGGAGTCAGTTAGACCTGAGTTAAAGTTACAGATCTAGACCAAGTGATTTTGGGTAAAATGAAGCCCCATTCCCTTACTTCTTCTTACAGTTCTTGCTAACTCTAACTCATTCGATAGGTTCAACTACAGATACCATCATAAAACCTTAGTAGGTCCCAAATGGAAAGCTTCCTCTTTCTCCCCAGTTGTCATCATCTCCTCAGAATTTGCTTCCCCTGGTTTTTGAAAGGACTTGCCTCTCACCCCATTTCTCAAGTGAAAATCCGGTGTCTAATACACATCAAGAATTCTTGGGGCACTTGGGTGGCTCAGTCCGTTGCGCACCGGACTCCCCTGACTTTGGCTCCAATCATGATTTCACGATCGTGAGATCGAGCCCTGGTCAGGCTCTGCACTGAACCTGCTTAAGAATCTCTCCTTCTCCCCCTGCCACGCATGCACGCACACTCTCTCTCAAAAAAAAAAAAAAAAAAAAAAAAAAAAAAAAAAAAATCCTTCCAACAATATTTTTGAAATAAATTCTGATCACTTCTGATAACCTCCAGCACTATCACTTTCATCCAAATCCCCGTGTTGCCTACACACTGAAATGCCTCCTCTCTTGTCTCCTAGTCTTGCTCTCGGCGTCCTGCGTATTAGTCTTTGCACGACAGTTGGAGCCATCCCCTGAAATGCAAAATCATGTCACTGCCTTGTTCAAAATCCTCCCAAGGTGTCCATTCTAATCAGAAGAAAAACCAAATCCAAAGACTTACCATTGTCTCCCATACCGTACATATGCTGCCCCTGGAAAACTCTCAAACATAATTTCCCATAGTCACTTCCTCACGTGGATTTGCCAGCCTTCTTGCTCAGGTTTGAACAAGGCCAAGCACACCCTAGCCCCAGGTTCTTTGCACAATTGTTTCTGCACCTCACTCCAAAGATCTCCACACGGCTTGGTTCCTCTTCTCAGCCAAGTCGCAGCTCATAATCGTCTCCCCGGAAAGTCCTTCCACGACCCCTCGTTGAGGGGAGTTACCACTCTTCAGCCCTTTCTCTTGTTAAACTTCTAAGTCTTCCTTATCCCTACCTAATATTACTTGTTTGTTATGCATGACCCCTCACGGATGCAAATATCCAAGATAGCAGGAATTGTGTCTCTTGTTTACTATCTCAATGCTGACCATAGAACCTTGCACATAGTACCTGGTTGCAAATGCTTGTTGAGTGAATAAAGTGTCCTCTATTGTTCCCTCATCTCTCCTCCAGAGATGTGTTTTGGTGTTTTCTGTGAAGTGTCTTCACGGTAACCAAAATATCTTTGTTCCTCCCTAGACTCCTAATGCACCTGTTTATTTTTCTACATTGCTAGGTTATACGCTTTTTAGGGTCCGAAGACTACACCGGTCTTATTCACCATTGTATGACTAGTGCCGATCTCAGAATCTAATATAAATAATAATAAAATAAAATAAATACTCTAATATAAATAATAATAGCAATAATAATAATATAACAAAATAGTGGTTGATTTTAGTGTCCAGGACCCATTCAGAATGAAATAAATGAGAATCGTGATAATAATAACACATATTCTTATTTTATGCAGCTGGAAACTTCTTAACTAGTGCCTGCCTAAGGAGATGAGAAAGCTGATTAAGAGGTAGACATAGGTGTAAAAAAAGTCATTTGTCATTTCTATTTTAATTTTAGAAGACACAATCAACTTAATTTAGATTTATCGTCTATGGTGTACTCACTCAGAGACAAGGATGATGCCTGCAGTTTATTTCCGGCAGGCTAGATATATTTCCCAACCAAGGCAAATAACAGGCATTACTGGCATTCTATTTATTTCTCTTCCCTTCTGTTTTGTTCTCTTATCTCCTCTTTACCAATGGGCACTAAAAAGAAGCATACTGTTAGTCTAGGGCTGTTGTAATATACTTGCATTCAACATAGGGCTGAATTTAAACGTCTGTGTATGGAATACTCTTGACTAAATAGGAAAAAAAAAAAAGAAAGAAGTAAATTACTTTGTGATAGAAAAGCAGTTGCTAACCCATCAGGAAAGCTGTCAAGAGATTACACCATTCTTTTCAAAAGTAGAGATAGGAGATGATCTTAATCCCAAGAAAGAGTTGAGACAAATGACTGTCAAAGCAATGAAGTAAAATCTGAACTGTAGGTGCAACACTATATCATTTTGAATAGCTGTTCTGGGTATTTATTGAAAACAACGTGTTCCCTGGAAAGCTATCTGAGTTTTACATTAGTTCATGCAGAATTGATGTGTGTGTGTGTGGAGGGGGGGGGAGGGAAAGGGGTAAATGTTAATATAAACTGTTGAAATTACAGATTCTAGTATTAGCCCATGCCCTCTGAACAATGCAAGTATTCGCTATTAAAATTTGGGAAGAATAAACATTACAGCAGTTGGTTGTATGTCAACAGACGATTTCAATCCAAACCATGGTACAAGGCAATATTGTGTGGTTAGATAGCATAATGAATAAGTGGATGATTTTGAATCCAACTTCCTCTATTTGCAATTCATACCTTTACTTTCCTACATAAACACTCTCAGAAAACATTGCTTTCTGGCCTCAGACTTTAGTGAACCCTTAGTCACTATCTATCTTTATTCATTCAAAAAGTCTTCGAGAAAGAATGGTTTTCATTTTGAACATATTAGAACACACTCAAAGACAACAAAAAAATCATGTGTGTGTGTATCTCTCTCTGTAATACCGAAAGATAAGTCCTATTAGGACAACTGAGTGCATGTAGGTTATAGTTCATTAGAATTTTTTCTAGATCTCTTGATCTTTGACATTTTAAATCTAGACATAATTTTGAACTTATTTAAATTTCATGTTACAAAACCCTTGGCTGTAATATTTAAGTCATCAATAATGCGTTATTTGGGACCACCTGGGTGGCTCAGTGGGTTAAGGGTCTGACTCTTGATTTCGACTCAGGTCATGATCTCCTGGTTCATGAGTTCAAGCCCCACGTCAGGCTCTGTTCTGACAGCATGGCGTCTGCTTGGGATCCTCTCTCTCCCCATCTCTCTCTCTGCTCTTCCCATGTTCACATGCACTCTATCTTTTATAATAAATTAAAAAAAAACATTTTTTAAATGTATTATTTCACTGCAAGTAACATATTCTATATAAAGCATTAGATATATCATATAGCAATAGAAACTGGAAATCACAAAACATGCATTGGCTCCTTCTAAATTAATTAATTTCCTTGTTTTATTTTTCTAGCAAATACCCTTTCCCTCTCCATCCTTATACGCTAAAATGTTAGCAATTTATACATAATCACATAGTTAATAACTTCAGATTGTAATCCATTTGTTAGTAATGTGACAAATCTTTCCAAAGAGGTTTGTTTATGTCAACTTTTGTATGTGCTTTTATGGCATAAGCCCAAAAGACAGTAGGAAATATTTGACATCTTCAGTATCTATTATTTACCAACAAGCCTTCCCAAAGAATGTATATAAATCTTAGGAGGCAGTATATGTGGAATACATGAAGAAAATGTAGTACACAGGTATTATTTTTATCTATTTCAGCCACGCAGGGTCTGTTTTGTTTTCTTAGTTCTAAGCTATCTGCAATGCTCCATACGATGTATTTTTACATATTAATTTATATTCTCGTACACACTTGCATATAAACACATGTCTAATCAAACCTAATAAAAAAGGAGAAGAAAAGCCCCCCGAATGGTACAATGGTATAGCAATAAAATGATGGAAGTCAGCACATGTCAGTGTTGTCATATAATGTCACTGCGAATCTTGTAAATCAATATAACAACATGGTTTACTCGTTTTTTTCAGTTCCTGGCATTATTTGGGGGAAAAAATGTATTTAAATGAATTATTGAAAGACCTAAGGAGGCCAAGAAGTACTTAAACCTTAGCCCATCAAATCCACTTACCTTCAAGTTACTACTTTGAAAAGATATCTCTCAGCCTATGGTTCTGAGAGATAATTCCTAAGGCTTTGATTCCTACCTTAATATCTCTGCCTCTCAGCTTAGTCTCTCTCTCTCTCTCTCTCTCTCTCTCTCTCTCTCTCTCATTACTAAAGGTTCTTGGAAATAAGTTAAAATTCTCAGGGAATAGACACCATAATTAAATAATTCCAGACACCTGACAGGACCAAATATGCCCAAATTTATATTTCCCTATGTTCAGATCTAAGTTCAGATCTAAGTTCAAAGCTCTAAACTAGCAGCTGTAGTATCTTTATAGATTCCAAGGACATGGCTATGAATTTTTTACTTTTAGATATATTTTTTTTTACTGTTCGTAAAAGTCGGATCTCATAAATCTGCTAGTTTCAAAAACCTGCAGCTTTTTGAATAGTGGCCCTTGTATTTCGATTTAAACCAAATGGGACCAAACTTATTACTTCTATTCTGAAAGGTCATTTTTCATCAAGATTGTATTAGAAAATAAATCATTTAAAGCCATCCTTTGGATGGTTCCTTGCATGAACATCTTAAGAAGAGCATGGAATAAGAGCCTCTGCAAAGCAAAGCGGATTTGTTAGTCCAAAGTGGTCTAAAGCTGCCACCTGCTGGCGCTTCGGCGATATTTCTCTAAATTCAGTATTCTGCTGAGGTAACAACACAGTCCGAACGTGCACAATATCTCCATCAATATCACAGAGAAGGCTTTCAGCGCAACAGAGACAGCACGTCAACATCACGTGTTTATTAAGACATTATTAATAAAAGCAGGCTGCAAGGCTAGAGCTCTAGGACCCAGGGAAGTTACTAGCAAAATCAGACAAGCTCTAGAAAGTTGTACTATGTGAAACCAGGGCATTCACAGATGCCTCAGAAAACTAAAAGTTTACGTGGGATGGAGCTTCTGATGATAGTCTTTTCAATATTCTCTCGCTGCACCAGAATAAATCACCACTTGGTACCTTATCGGTATCCTGCTTTAAGGCTGGGCAAATTAATTCTCTACTGAAAAGGCTGATTTTAACTCGGAAAGAGAGATATAACCCAAAACACTATCTCTACTTAGTAAATATTCAAAAGAGAAAATTCGTATTGTTAAAATACTTTTAAGTATTTTTTTTGCTACCGAAGGTAAAATGAACTCCGTTTGATAATATTGATAATTCATGACCAATGATAGAGTTTCTCTTTGGAATAAACCCTTGGGATCATCCAGGAGCAAAACCTAAAGCCTGAGTAAACGGTGCAACTGCGAAAACCCCCTGAGCTCCATGAATGACCATTTTTTTGGTTTTCTGAGAAGACGACTTTTTCTTTTACTTTTGTTTGTTTGCATTAGGCAATGGAACGAATTAAGAATTCTACTATTTTTCCACTCTCCTATCATTCATATACTGCTCTCCTCTAAGTGAAGGGCATTAGGGTTAGATCCTTAGAATGAATAAAACAGCTCCAAGAAAAGAAACTGGCAACTTCTTCTGTGATGCTGAGTAATTAAACAGACCTACAGAGCCTGCTGGAATTATAGAACATAAGCAAAGATTAATGAGGCCTGAAAACGTGGGGTCCCATGGTCTCCAAACAACATGTGAGGCGTCTCACCTCAGCTTTCTCCACACTGAACAGCTGCCCGTTTTCAAGGCAAGCAAAATTGTACTTGTTCCTGCTTTGATTCAGAAACGGTTTGATAAAATCTAGCACAAAAAATGCTGCCTTAAAAATCAGCTTTTTTAATTCCCACACCTTACTGGCGGGCCTTGTCTCCTGCTCCAGATTGCAGAGTGCTCATGAGTGGGTATGGGTGTCCTGAGGCTGTTTCATACCTTCCTTCCTAATCTGGGTGATCAAGAACAAAGAATTTATACAGACCCCTCATTATTACGGTATAGCCATCAAAGCAAGAAACCTGGAATAGCCTCATTTCTCTCCCCCCGCCGCTTGGTCTTTGGGGTCTAGAGTGCTTCTGATGGTCAGGAAGCTTTGAGGGTTTGCAATACCTGAGATGAAGGAGACGGTGACTGTAACAAAAAACAGATTTCTCAAATTGATTCTAGCTGCCTGATTTCTGTTCGTCCACGTAGCTGTCCCAAGAAGACATGGAAAAACTGGTTGGGTCTTTAAATTTTAGATTAAAAACCCCATCTGCCTATATTGTGATCTGGACTTTATGTATTCAATTCATCTTTTCTTGTTAGAAATGGCTACCTATTACAAGATTCTCTAAAATGCTTTTAGCCCCTTTATGTATATATACACTTAAATGGGAATTATTATATGTTCAGATTCAACCTAGGATTTTGGGGATTACCTGTCTCCTTTCCATAAACATTTATTAAGCTCAAACCACGCATATGTTGCATTCCACAGAGATTTTTAATATGAGACCAACATGGCCCAATGCCTGCGTATATTAGAAACACTATAATATCCAATTACTAGCAGACTCCATTCACTGAACTATGTAGTACAAGCAATAAGGCACATTAACCCTGGTTTGCTTCCTCAGATCATTTCATATAATTTCAGTGAGTATTTAGATCTCCTTTCAAGGGGACTTCACACTCCTTCCCCCTGCCATCATCTATAGGGTCTTGTATACTCCTTGGTCACATGTTCTCTCTCTCACTCTTAGCTCTCTCTCTCTCTCGCTCGCTCACATTCTCTCCTACATTTCTAATAAAGATAAATCCAGCCAACAAGATTGTATATTTCATGAAACTTAACTCTCACATATAGTATATCGATTTAGTGTATATTATATACAATATGCATTTAATGATATTCATTATTAACACTAGTGATCATTGTATTTCTGTGGGCTCATATAGTGGCAAGAATATTGCTTTGGAAATATAAATCATTCTGTGATGAAATATGACAAGACATGCTTTTGGTAGTGAATGTACTCCAAGTAAGAAACCTCTTGGTGGTTCTTGGTGAGAAATGTTGAGACACGCCTAGAGATGCTGGTCTCTCTCTCTCTCTCTTAAAATTATAATCATATAATCATATTTCTTCCATTTACAAGAAAAGTTCTTTTCATCTTTTGAATTTATTAAAATATGTAAAAAAACAGCTGAGAATCATATATGATATTCTCTTTAGGAGCCTATTTGTTCCACTGGACAACAAAAAGTGCATGTGTAAGTATGTTTATAATTTTTTTTTTTTTTTTTTTATTTTTTTTGGGACAGAGAGAGACAGAGCATGAACGGGGGAGGGGCAGAGAGAGAGGGAGACACAGAATCGGAAACAGGCTCCAGGCTCCGAGCCATCAGCCCAGAGCCTGACGCGGGGCTCGAACTCACGGACCGCGAGATCGTGACCTGGCTGAAGTCGGACGCTTAACCGACTGCGCCACCCAGGCGCCCCAGTATGTTTATAATTTTATGTACTTCAACGAATATGTAATGTATTTGAATAAATTTTCTTAAAATAGATAATAAAAATAGTTTTACTCCTTACATTCTTTTGTCCCTTAAACACCACCTACTATGCTCTAAGTTTTTTCAGCTAATTTGTTAAACACTCTCCTTCAGTTTTCCCATTTAATAGTCAACTATATTTTATATTTAAATGAGGAAAAACATTTTAATACATTTTTATTGAATTTTAGTTACTTTAAAGATGGGTGCAATATTAGGAATCACTTTTTGTTTTTAGGACTTTCCAACATTTCTTGATCAGGTACCTCATATAAAAAAATAATTTCTGGGGCGCCTGGGTGGCTCAGTCGGTTAAGCGGCCGACTTTGGCTCAGGTCATGATCTCACGGTCCGTGGGTTCGAGCCCCGCGTCGGGCTCTGTGCTGACAGCTCAGAGCCTGGAGCCTGTTTCAGATTCTGTGTCTCCCTCTCTCTGACCCTCCCCCGTTCATGCTCTGTCTCTCTCTGTCTCAAAAATAAATAAATGTTAAAAAAAAAAATTTTTTTTAAATAATATCCTTAGAAGCACTGCTAATTCATGTGAATGTATTTACTTACATAAGATACATACTTAGCAATCTGTGAATATATTTTTTATAAATCATATAGAAAAGAGTAATTTCTAATAGTTGATAAGATAAAATGAATATTAATTGTAGTATTTGTTAAATGTATGACCTATTTCAAAAAGATTAAGTAGAATTATTATTTTTTAATCAAAAATGTTTAACTCTCTGTGATATAACAGTCCAAATATCAGAGTCTAAGAAGAACATATTTTGATGCATGGCTTGATAACTCTCATAGCTGGAAAAATTTATGCAATTCCAAACAGAACAGAAGCCATTATTGGCTGCTGTTAGTTAATATATTCATTCTTCAATTTCAACCGCAAACTACTCAAAATATTTGTTGAAATATGGCTCATTAAATAGAAATCTTTTTGATATCAATCAGTTGTCTAGGAAACTACGTATACGACTTTTGTTTTATATTTTTTGAGGTGAGTGAACTCAGTTATACAGTATGACCACAGAATACGGCCAAAGGAAAGAAGCAATGCCAATCCATATAGTAAATATTAGTATTGTTGGATTACTTTCATAGTATCTAAAATATATGCAAATATAAAGTCTGATATTTCCTTAAATGTCCCAAAAGAGCATTTTGTCCAGGAATGAGGAAATCACACCCTCATGATCAACAAATCTTCGTGTCCTATATTCTAAAAATTTGAAAAGTCAACTAAGAAATCATTAATGTAACTTGTCCTTGGGACAAGTCCCATGTCTTTAGAGATCTTCAAAGATTTATTTCCCAGGACAAATACTGTACTCTCTTTAAAGATCCTAAATCTTTATGACAAACACTGTGACCTCTTAAATGTATGCCGTTGGTTCCCATTCAAAGAGCCATTTTTGATTTTGCTAATTTAGACGTCTACAGTGTATTTTTTCCTCCTTTAGTGAGTGACATAATCTCATACTCCCTTCTCCTCCACTGCTAACCAGAGAGGGTGTCTTAGGTGAAATTGGAAAGAGTCTCAAATAGTAATCTATTCGGGAACTGGTTGTAAAGATTCCAACTCCAATTGATGAGCACTCCCCCGCCTTCCTGCAGCAGTTTTTATAATCAGGCTAGTCTTGCATTTAAATGATGAGCCTGTGCCTGTGATATTTTCTCCCATGGCAACACCATTGTGTGTGTGTATGGGGCAGTGGAGAAGGCAGGTGGGAGAGGGGTTTCCTTCCTTCCTTTGGGATTTCCTTGTCTGAAAATGGTTAGTTTAAAAACAAAATCTTTAAAAAATAACATGCCCATTTGTTTTCAAAAATAGTTAAAATGCCCCTTGATTCTCATTGGCTAGGTTGCAGGAAAGATCTTTTAAATGAGTAAAATAAAAATTAAAATGTCAATGAGTGGTTCTGAAATCCTAGCCTTGTTTAGTCATTTTGCCACATGCCTTTTTCCCTCACAAACAGTGAAAAGGTCACATCTGATTGAAAAACCGTCAGAGTGAATATCAGATTCAACAATACAATAAAAAGAAGATAAAGATGTATAATTCAGCTGACAGCCATGTTTGGTTATTTGATGCTTGTCGGCTCCCAGAAACCTTATCTTTATTTGGAAGCACCTACTAAAAGATTCTTCAATGACTTCCTATCACAACACAAGCATTATTGTGCACTTAATGTGATTTCCTGCTGTCTCTGGGAACAAATGAAAATGAGTTCAAACCAAGATGTGAAATGATGTGAAAGGCATATCAAAAAGCCAATGGCCAAGCTTTAAAAATTGTTTTTTTATTGTCCAATAACAGTGCTAAAATGACAAGGAATTTTTAAGCGCTATCTACAAAATAGACATGTAATAAACTTCTATAAAATAATTACTTATTTCAAACAAAAGGAAATAAAATTTCCTATTTTTTTCAATTTGGGAGAAAAAATCTAAAATCTTGTTTGAATGAGTTCCGCATGCACAGCGGAGTTTTCTCTATCACATAGAAGGTGAATCAAGATTGCATGGTAAATCACTGCTTATTCAATCTATTTCATGCAAGTATAAACAAGAACACCAGAAACAGCTAAGACACTATTGCCAGACTATATTTCTAGTGATCTTGAAAATTATTTCACATAGTATGCTAAACATATCAAATCCCATAGGAAATAGGAAATAACGAGACAACTGTCCAGATAGCTTAGTTTCAAATCTTGTCAAAATGCAAAAGAGTTAATAAATGATAGGCTTGGTTCTCAGAAGAGCACTACCTATACAGACATAGTCTGACCAGGTTCTATTTCCCGATGCCACAGGTAACCCTCTTGTTGAGGGATCACCAGGCTGGGGTCAAGTATAATCTGACGTACTCTCAGAGGATTTGCAAGGGCCTCATTGGCCCACATCTCAAAAACATTATATTCTTCAATGAAATATTTCCAAAAAGATATGTAAAGTTTAAATTAATTAAAAGTGACAGAGAATAGATTGGCAAGGCATGTTTGTTTCCTTGTTTTTATTGCTTTGATTATATATTTGTTTGTCTTATAGTAATTTAAATTCATAGGTTAATATTCTGAAAATACCTATATATATATATATATATATATATATATATATATATATACATACATACACACATGTTTTCTTTAAAGGTGTTGATAGATAGATAGATATAATCACACAATAAATTTTTATTTATTGCTCATTGTGGAATTAGAACTGTGCTGGGGACTGAAAGACATAGTGAGCAAGACCTAGTCCCTAACCCAGGGATGTTTTATTCTAGAATGAGAAATTGGCAAGTAGACAGACGACTAAGTGCTATAATGGATTTAATAAGGATAACTAGGGAATATTTTAAAAAATATTTACTTCAACTTAGTTTGGGAATGAGACTAGTCAGGATAGACTTTGTACCCTAAGTAATGCTGGAAAGACTTAACCGAGGGGAATAGAGACAAAGTTGACAGGGAGAGAGTTCTAGATGATATAAATTGTTCATAGTGTGTTCAGTACAGAGCACTGAGCAAATGTGGATGCTGAAAGTATTTCAATATGGCTGAAGTATAAATATTGAGAGGGTAATTTGGCTAAAGATAAAACTGAAGACCTAAGAAGGCCATGACTTGTTCTTGTCAAGTTTGAACTTCATCTTGAGAACAAAGTTGAACCATCTCAACAATGCTCAGTGATGGGCATTAATGTGTCTATTGTATAAAAAGGAATCTGACATTCAAAAATCAAATGTGATTTTCAAGGTAGTCTATCAGTCTGACTTCTGGCAGGAACGAGATGAAATTTATGGAAAATTAAGAACTGTGCCATAGAATTTGGGTAGTAGCATGTGCCATTATGCTCCCACAAAGAATGCAGTGGTCTCGATGTTGTAAGTAATAATACGAAAGAATGAATTTATGTTCATTTTAAATGGAAATGACTATTAAAATGCCTTGAATTTCATGACAAAATTTCTAAGGTAAACGAAATACATGTCATTTCAAATTCACTTACTTTAATAGTAAACTAATTTACCAGTGTAAAGGGCCTTAAGGAATGAATAAAATTTGCTTTATTATCTCCCTTTTCTTTAAAATACTAAAGTATCCTTTTCTACTTTCAATAAATTTAATTTTATCATTTTTACTAGGGCATAAACTAGCTTGTTAACATATTCACTTCACCCACCTTCCCTCGGCCTCAGTTTCTTCCTTTGGAAAGTGAGGGAGTTAATTAAATGATCACTGAGATTCACTCCAACTCTGAAATCCTGTGATTCCTGCATAACAAAAACAGTCATTTAAGTTAAATATGCTCTACCAGTAATACAGAAGTAAAGACTCCTGGGTTCTGGCTCCTCCCTTTAGATGTTATCAAAACTGAAAACACTAAGTCTCAGTCTATCTGCATGTAAAAAAGAGACAATAATAGATTAAACTCTTCATAGGATTATTGGGAGAATTAAATTGAAAAATGCATGTGAAGTGAGTCTAAAAGATAGTTAATATTTCTATTAAGAGAACTAACAAATACCACTGCTGCTCAACGAATTTGAAAGATCGCAGTAAACATTCCGTACCCTACTTCTGTAGTCCCTTCATGATAACATTTTTTTTTTAATCTCACTGAATGTTGCTTCTAGTCTCTCAGGGACTATGACTGTTGAAGGGATTACATGTGTTTTATGGTTTGATCAGAGCTATCATGTTCAGTAGAGCAAGAATGAAGAGTATAAACACGCAAATGCTACTGAGGAAAAAAATGGCAGACTGACAAGAGCCGCCGGCTTCCTGTCTAATCCCCCCATTCCAGTGAAGTCTTCAAAATGTGATGAAAGTTTACAAATGGGAAAAGTTAGCGCAAACCTAGTAAGAATCTCCAAGGAGGCAACATTTATTTGGATCTCATCCCAGGAGAGGCCTACCCAGAGTGGAAGAGTGGTGGGCAACACTCGGAAGCTTACCCTGAAAAAAATATTTTTGGCCGCGCTTTTTTCTTTTATGCACATTTTCTCTGCGAGGATCATCACCTGTCCCTTGCAACAGAAAAGGCTGAAAACACCTGCGGTAACCATGCTGTAATGACAGATGGGGGCGTAATCTTGGGTGACAGTTCCTGCTGGGTGGTGAGTAAATAAGGGGTACAAGTATGTCTAGTGGCCCTCAAGGCTCCCTCCTCCACTTCTACTCATACAAACCCAGGTCTTAGTAAACTCTTAAAAATGGGCATGATCTAGGGCTAGCGTCTCTGAAGACCTAGCGTGTTGGAAAACAACCACCTCTGATTATACCGTCAGACACTCCACTCAGAAGGTCCATTCTCTCCCACTTTTCACCCGCCAGGCTCGGGCAAAGCTAAGACCTCAACTTAGCCCTTTGGGAGGACAATACTATGTCACTGATACCCACAGAGAATTATGAGCTCTCAGGGGAATATGAAAAGACTTCTGACATCTACAGAGTGCAATATTACAAAAGAATATAATCACCCTGGGAAAACATATACAAAATAAAGTCAAATTCTCCTTCCAAATGGAAGAATCACAACGACACAAAATGTTCTCAAAGGTAAGAGAGAATGATAACATGACTGATGCATAAGCGTTCCAAAGAAGACAGTTGGAAATTCAGGATATCCAAATACATTCATTTTATAAAGCATTGAAAAAGAGTGTTTAATAATGGAATGAGCTGGAAGATGAGATAGAGAAATTTCCCAGAAAGTATCAGGAAAGGATAAAGATATTATAATGTCAAGTCAAGACACAGGTGGGTAGAAACAGAAGTGTCAAAATCTGTACAAAAGAGGAAAATAACTAAACTAAAGAAGAGGAAGAAATATCTAAAAAAAGATATTAACTCAGAAACTCCCAAAATTAAGCAAAGTAGAGAAAGTAACATCTGAAAAGATGGGGAAAAAAATACATATTTAAAAATTGCCAAGCAGAGGGCAAGCCTTGCTCACTGGCTCAGTTGGTAAAGAATATGATTCTTCATCTTCAGGTCATGAGTTCAAGCCCCTGTTGGTCATGGAGCCTACTTAAAACTCTTTAAAAAAATTTTAAAAAGTTTAAAAAATTTGTTTAAAATTGCCAAACAGGATATATAATATGAAACCTAAATAAAGATAGTGAGATTTCAAGAAATCCAAAATAAAGAGAAACTTCCAAATATTTTGAGAGAAAGAAAAGGTAAAAGAATCAAATCCACACCATATTTCTCAACACAATACCTTCAAAAGATGAGCAGTAAACTTACAACTGACTCATTCACAGAAACTAGAAGCCAAGCATAATGGAATTACATATGCAAAATGCTGGAAGAAAATGAAAATCTCTGATTTCATATCATAGGTAATGAAACGTAAAAATGAAGTCTAAAATAGGCATAGAATTGAATATAAGGCAATAAGACCAAAATATGTGAGAAGGAAACAAATTAAATTATTGCAGGGGTGCCTAGGTGGCTCAGTCTATTAAGTGTCCCACTTCAGCTCAGGTCACGATCTCGCTGTTTGTGAGTTGGAGCCCCGCATCGGGCTCTGTGCTGTCAGCTCAGAGCCTGTAGCCTGTTTCAGATTCTTTGTCTCCTTCTCTCTCTGCCCCTCTCCCACTCACACTCTGTCTCTCTCTCTCTTTCTTTCTCTCTCTCTCAAACATAAATAAACATTAAAAAATTATTGTATAGTTTCTTGCATAGTTTGAAAAGTGGTTTTAAAAAATCAGAAAAGATACAGAAGACTTAATATTTGCCAACATAATTGACATTTATCAGATATTCCACAACAAAGTGCAGATTAAAAATTCTCTTCAAGTTCATGTGGAAATTTACTGGAAATCAAAATGTATCCAGGGTCATAAATCAGGCCTAAATGAATTTTATAAGACCGAAAGCATACAGAGTATGTCTTATGCAGAGCATGTCTTATGACCACAAGGATAGGTGAAAATATTTGGATTTAGATTAATTGGAGAAAATGAAAAATACAACTTTAAAAAATGACAAAAAAATAGAAAATCTGAGTAGTACGATAGGTTTTTTTAAAAACTCAATTTATAATTAAAGCTCTTCCACAAGAAAAATCTAACCCTCAAGTTGCTTCACCAGTGAATTTTAATATATCCCAGCAACTTTCTTTTAAATTTTTTTTAACGTTTATTTATTTTTGAGACAGAGAGAGACAGAGCATGAATGGGGGGAGGGTCAGAGAGAGAAGGAGACACAGAATCGGAAGCAGGCTCCAGGCTCCGAGCTGTCAGCACAGAGCCCGACGCAGGGCTCGAACTTGTGAACCACAAGATCATGACCTGAGCCGAAGTCAGACATTTAACCGACTGAGCCACCCAGGTGCCCCCCAGCAACTTTCTTAAGACAGCAGAAAGAGAGGGGTCACTATGAAGCCCATTTTATGAGGCCACTATAATACTGAAAAAAAGACCCAACAAGGATATTAAAATAAAAGAAAATAATAGGTAACCCTCTCTTGTGAACATTTATGCAAAAATGCCAAACAAATATTAGCAGAAGGAATTCACTGGTATATAATAAGTAAATACATGATTAGTTTCTCTCATAAAAGCAAAGTTGATTTAGCTTTAGAAAACGAATGAGTGTAGTTCACATTAACAGAATAAATGCGAAAAACCATATGATAATCTTAAGAGATTTAAATAGATTCAATTTCCTTTTATGGTCTTAACAATCTCAGTCAGTAAGTAATTAAAAAGGATTCCCCTAATATGATGAAGGATACCTACTAAAAAATTTACAAGTAACATTTTAATTATTAGTTAAACAGGTGAATGTTTCCACCTGCATGCAAGAACAAGACAAAATGCCTAGTGTCATCACTTGTAGTCAACACTGTATTGGAGGAGCTTATCAATGCACTAAGGCTGGAAAAATAAATAAAAGGTAAGGAGTTTGATAAAAGAACTAAAATTGACTTTGTACATGGATGACTTGACTGCATTCGCAGAAAATATGAAGAGTCCACACACACACACACAAACCCATTTAGAATTAATAAGCAAATTTCATAGAGGGGGGCTGAATTCAATGTCAATCTATATAAAAAATAAATTGCATTTCTATATACTGAAGACAAAACATGAAAAAGGAATTTTAAAATGTCACTTAAAAGCCCATCATTACATATAAAATATTTATCAAGACAAATAATGAAAAAAAGACAAATAATGAAAGATACATAAGGTTATTAAATGAATAATCACAAACACAGAAAAATTGAAGACCTAAATAAGTGGAAGGTGTATAGCAAGTGATAAGTTCCATACAACGCTTGTATCAGTCTAAATTTGTACATTCTCTAATTAGGAAGATATATACAATGAAATATTACACAGCCATAAAAAAGAATGAGATCATGCCATTTGAGACAACATGAAGGGACCTAGAGTATATTATGCTAAATGAAATAAAACAGACTGAGAAAGACAAATACTGTATTATTTTACTCATAAGCAGAATCTAAAAAAAAAGAGAGAGAGAGAGAAGAAGGAGGAGCAGGAGGAGGAGGAGAAGAAGAAGAAGAAACAAAAAGCACAATCAGGTCTATAAAAACAGAGAACAAACTGATGGTTGTCAGAATGGAAGCAGGTGGGGTACAGCCAAAATGGATGAAGGGGAGTGACAGACATAGGCTTCCAGTTATGGAATGAATGAGTCACCAGAATAAAAAGCATAACATAAGGAATATAATTCATGACACTTTAATGGCGATATATCAGAACAGAGTGTACATAGCTATACTTGTGGTGAACACAGTGTAATGTATAAACCAGTTGAATCACTAGGCTGTACACCTGAAACTAATGCAACATTGTATGTCGGCTCGACTCAAATAATAAATGAATAAATAAAAAGAAATAAATTTGTACATTCTCCTAGGAAAACAGTTTAGCAATAACTATTAACGCTGTATATGCACATAATCTGTAACTGATCAATTGCACTTTGTAGTATATACCCAAGAGAAATGTACAGTAATGTGCATCAAATATAATATGCAAAATGTTCATTCATAGTACTGTATTTGTAATAGCCTCAAACTGGAAACAATACACATGCCCATTTAAGCTAATAAATTGTGGAATGTATTTGTATATAATTATTTATTAAATATAGAAATAACCAAGAATGCAACTTCTGCTACACAAAGCAACATGGATGAATCTCAAAGACGTTTGCTCAGTGAAAGGGTTCAGAATAATCTATCTGGAGAGGCATATTAACTGGACGGAGGCATGCATGAGCCTTCAAGGTCTGCTGGAAATGTTCTAGAGATGCCTCTAGGTAGTTACATAGGTGAGTTCCTATGCTTTCAATTCTTGACTATTCACTACATGAGAATAGAGACCAGATCTTAATATCCTATTGTCGTATCCTTGGTATCTAACTTGTTGCCTGACAATGTAGTGTATAAACAACAATAAACATACAAGGTGATTGTGAGGAATAAATGTTATAACACTGCTTATGAATATATAACTTAGTACAGTTCAGGGAAATGGCACGTTTTTAAAAATACATACTATTTTCCTAGCCAACGCCAGCTAATTGTAAGCTTAACATGCGGGATTTACAGCACACTTCTTCTTTCATTCTATAGCGGAATTCTCTGTGAGAAATGCACTGCGGTAAGTATTTATAATCCCTTTTAATAATATGAATTCCTTGTAAAGTATAATTCAAAGGTATAACAGAATTGCTGTGTTAGTGGTCAAATAGCAAAAGCTTGAACAATGATGAGCTTTTCATTAAAGGTGAGCCAGATGATCGATTTTAATCATTGCAATGCAATAATATATGGGGTATAACTGTTGATTTTTCATCTTTCTAAAAAATAAATATGGTTAAACAACAAGAGTTCAAATATATAATAGAAAATACTTCCAAATAGTTTAGGAGTGGTGACAGTCAAATTGGATTAGATAATTCAATCCTTTCAAATGAATTTGTGAGTAAGAGACTGATGTTCTCAAGCCATTACTAAGATTCTATCTGTTTTCTATTATAATTACTTCTAGGCATAAACTATGGTTTCTTTGCATGGATCTAGGGCAAGGGAACATTACATCTACAAGAGATAGGACAATTAACATTAAAAGTAAAACCAAGGAATAGGGAGAGGCTCTTATATTTCCCAATCAGAAGTAAATGGCATGATTCCAATATGAGCCTTACGTTGTAATTCACAGGGACGGACACAAAATTACTAGCATTGATTTGTGATTAACCTGCTGCTCACATGAGCAACTCTGTGCAGTATGTTTCTCCGGTGAGTAGAATCAGGAATATATTCATTTTATGACAGGGGATAATTATTTTCCTTGGGAATGGCTGCAGACGTCAGCTAATCAAACATAAATTCAAATGGCTAATAAAAGAGTTGAGAGGTTTATATTTGTGCCATAGGAAAAAGAGCCATTCTCATGGGTTTAGCCATCTCTGAACATGACTCTGTGCTGCTGGGTCACTTTTTAACACCATACAATGACTGCTCTTTAAAAACAAAATTTCAAGTGGACTTTAAACAATATGTAGCACAGAGATCGTATGACAACCACAATAGCTTGCCTAGATTATCCACATAATTTCACGATAACTCTCCAGTTTACATTGAGAAAGTTGTCGTGTGTGTGTGTGTGTGTGTGTGTGTGTGTATCTTCCAAAGAAACTTACTTTATATATGTTCTATAAGAATGCAGACGTGATCCCCCTGTTTTGACATATTTCCACATATTTTCCTTCTATTGAGATTTTCTACAAGTACACATTTATTTATTTTACTAATAAACCAAAGATAAACTAAGCCAAAAACTAATCTAGGAAAGTTATTGCTACTGCCCAAAGAAAGGAAATAGTATGTGTTTCCACAAGACAACGAATTGCTACATTTTGGAAAAAAGAATTTTCACATTACATAAATATATTGGAGTTTCCTCATTTGCAATGGTCAGCGTATCTTACCTGTAGTAGAACCTTATGAAGACAATAAATACCTTAAAAGCATTTTCAAAAGGTATATAGTCTCTCTAGCCAGCTACAATTCAAAGGCGGAAGGAGTAGGAACCTTCTTAGCAGATGGGATGGTGTAATGTGTCTGGGGCTGGGGATTTGCATGAATATGAATTACAAATAGCACAGATAATATGGTGTTCAAGAGCTGTTACAAATCTTGAATGTCAAAGTCATTTAGCTGACATTTGGAGGGACATAATTACCTTAAGAACATGAAAATGGGTTGGTCTAAATTGCATGGGCAGAGAATCACAGGACACACAATGCCACTGCTTTGGCAATAATTGTGACAAGTGGGCATGGCCACGGAAGCCAAGAATGGCACACATTAATGCAGTGACATTTTTTCAATGCATGCTGCCCTTTCAGATATATGCATATGAGGACTAAATAACCTCTGACCCATTATAAAATAACAAGAGACAAAAAAAAAAAAAATCTACCATAAGCCCTATCCCTAGCAGTCCAAAGAAAATAGTTCATTCATATTTTATACACACAGCTTTACATATTTCAAACATTTAAACCGTATGTAACATTACTAGACTTCAAAGTTCCATCATTTGTGATAGGTTTACTTGTAAGTCACTAATGGCATCCGGATTATTTGCATTGAAAAGACTGACAGGGCCTGATTAAAGAATATGGTGCCGTTGAAGAAAATAATTTCCTATATTAACATAAATTATCAATCAAAAATTAAATATGTAGTTCTAAAGGAAAAGTGCTTTCCATCAGTTTCTCATTTATGCAAGCATATTTAAAAAAAAAAAAGTGTTTGAAGAGTGAGGCACTGGGAGATCCTAAGCAGGTGTACCAGACGTAGCACACCCAATAATGTCAGTTCATGGTTCCCCGGAGGAGGTGATTTACTACAGATGGAAGGGACCCACAAGAGAGTGGTTTACTCTCTAATTTTTGCCATGCGTGCTAGAACTCCAGTATCAACTACGGTATCAGAGGAATCCAGGGACACTGCGGGAAAGTAATGCTTCGTTAACATTTCATCAGAAAATTCACATATCATTTCTGAAGTACTGATTAAAATTCACCACTAGTGACGTAATGAACATTTTAGCATCTGCCCACTAAAAAGATGTTTGTGAACTCTAATTAATATTTCATTTTAGAAAGTGAATGAAACACTTGATTTCTTTCACAGATCAATATCCCAGGCTGTAATAATACTTGGAGCCCAGCAAGTAGACGTCAGCTTCTGCTTCTGTTTACCTCCGTTCTGATGCCAGCCCTGATGAACCCCAGCCTCATTGATCACCAATTCCTCTTATCTTCAGTGACACTCGTGGTCTATTCCACACCATTTAACACTTATTCACACCTGTATTGTTTGCTAATCTTGCATATACATCAGTATTTCCTCCTTTGTGGAGTTATATAAGTTATTGATGGAATAATTAATATTATATTAAGGATGTAATCGTTACTGATAGCATGTGTTGATAGGTTAGAAAAACACTGACTGCTTTGTGGTAATGAAAACGACAAAAGCCAAGCCCATTGTGTGCTACAGGCATGTGGGATAAAAAGACAAATAACATGCAGTCCCTTTTGCAATGAAGGTCTCGGGCTTTGAAAAAGTTAAAAAGCAGATAGTTGGATACACAGAAGCCAGAGTGATTGACAGATTTGATGATAATTACTACAACAGAAAAATATTGTTATAGCAAGCATTGGGGAAGACCCAAGGAGATTCCTGCTCATGAAAGGAATGAAACCATTCCTGATAAAGAAGCCTATTTGTTAATCATCAAATATTTCAAGATCAAATTTCAAGAATAATTCAAGATCCCACAAAATTAAGTTGACGTAACATTTGAAGGAATGATGTAAATAAAACCAATATTAGTTTAATATTTAATTTGAGTTGGCAAATTAAATGTATTATAATGACAAATAATAAATTCATTATAAGGTATTTATTCGTAAGGTATTCTGGCCTAAAGAAGTTGATTCTGAAATACAATCATCAGAATCAAAGCTGGTTCATTCAGTCAATGAACGAACACCGTGGTCATAGTTATTTTCCCCAAAAATCTTCACAAGCACAAATGTTGAATACTTTTATATTATTCTAATCCATTCATTCAACAAATGGTTATTCAGGGCATACTATGTTCAGGACACCATTCTAGACGCAGGTGATACAGCAGGGAACAGGCAGATGAGAATCTTGTTCTCAGGGATCTTGCAGTGGCTCGTATGATTTCACCATAATTAATTCTTGAATTCACCACTTTTGAACACCTAGTTATTATTTATCCTAGAATACAAAAGTGCAATGGAAGCCTTATTTAAATATGTCATCATATGCTTGATTATTACCTAATGATACAGTCCTTGAAATGTCATGTCATAAATAAGCATGTGCAGTTTATATTTTTGATACATAACACAAATTTCTTTAAAGAAGAATTTCACAAGTATCCACATGCCCACTTGCTGTGTATAAATGTGGACAGCATTACACACTCAAGGATATAAAGGACGTTTTTAAAAGTTGTTGCCAATTTAACTGTAAAAAAAAAATCTAAAATTGTTAATCAATTTAATTGATTATAAGATTGCATACATTTTCTTAAATTCATTGGTAATATGTGTTTCTATTAATTTTTTTAATGTTTATTTATTTTGGGGAGACAGAGAGACAGAGTGGGAGAGGGGCAGAGAGAGAGGGAGACACCGAATCCAAAGCAGCCTCCAGGTTCTGAGCTGTCAGCACAGAGCCGAACGCAGGGCTCGAACCCATGAAGCGTGGGATCACGACCTGGACCTAAGTCGGACGCTCAACCGACTGAGACACCCAGATGTCCCATGTGTTTCTATTCTTCAAACTTCCTGTGCAAAACATTTATGATACCTTTAATAGATTTATAAGTGAATTTTGTAGTTTAGTTTGTAATTTTCATAAGTATTTTCCTTTTCATAAAAAGGCTGTGTGCTAGAAAATAGTTTCCTGCTTATGTCAATTATTTACCTCTTTTTTTACAGAGATTTATATTTTTACACTAACTACTTTAAACCATTTAATCTACTTATCGTACTGATACAACGTATAAGAGAAATATCTGACTTGATTTCCTTCCCTATAAGTTCCCACCAGCAGAGTACCAGCATCATAAACTTATCTCTTTATTTCCAGTAGGTATATAAATTTTTCCTACTTCATGTCTCACTGTATTACATAGAACTTCTAAAACAATGTTCATAATAATAGTGATAGGAATCATGCTGGACACATCTTGATTTTAATAAAAATGACCACAGCCTTCCTTCCCCTTTTCACTGCAATATTAGCTGTTGACTTAAATATGCACCTTAAATAAAGTTAAGGAAATATTATTTTGTTATTTGGACATCAAGATTTCATTCTTATCAGTAACAAGAACTAAATTTTCTTAAATGTCTTTTAAGCATTTACTAAGAACTCCATGATGTCTCTTACTTTTACTTATTAAAGAATCTATTGTTAATTTTCTTACAATTAACTTTCCATTTGTATTTCCAAATAAATTCTGGATTAAAATTTATTATCTTTTCACAAACTACTGGAATTTATTTACTGGTATTTTATTTTGAATTTTTGTACCTACATTCCTACCTGAGATCAGTCTATAATTTTGTTTTTATATGCTATCTTTGCAAGGTTTGGGGATGAATAGATTTTAGAGCTTCATGCAATACATTTGAAAGAATTCAATGTTTCTCTATGTCTAGTACAATTTAGAATCCTAATGATTTTCATTGGTCTTAAATCACTGTTTGAACTTAAGTACATCTTGCTATTTATAGATGAGAAATTTTATCAATAGTAGAAAGGTGTCTGAAAATATTTGGTGGATTAGTGAAAATCTACACAATCTGCTTCTAGGACAGAACACAACTGGGACTAGGAATATCCTAACTTTTCTTACACGTTTTTAATAATCGTAAAGGTTAAGTTTATCAGGGTGCCCAAATCTCTCATCAAATACTAAGAAGCACGTTTGGATTCCAACGAAACTCCCATGCTGAAAGAATTGCTGTTATTTAAAAATAGGTGCAATATTGTCTTGTATGGTGCAGAGCGTAGTCTCAGGTAAGCAACAACCATAAATACAGTTATGTAATTATATAACATTTTTGTTTACATTGAGTCAGAAGGTTTCTCTCTTTCTTCTTTGAAAAGGTATCTCGTTAATGCAGAACCAAACAGACACCAAATAAGACCTAGTAAATGCCCAGCACAGATTTTCTATCTGCCTTTCCATACCAACGTAATATTTGGTTTTTGTTTCATTTACTTACTCACTTATTTATTTACAGCCCTGTACTCAATAGTGTCACATTTCCAGTCTGAAGTTACATGGAATGGGTCTATTTTTCTTAAAAAGTAATAGTTTTATCATAACTAATGTGATCTGTTCATCTTTCGGTTGTTCCTTCACATTAATTATTCCCCAGAAGTTAATTGCTGTGAATGTATAATTAATGAACTAATATGAAGGCGAGGAGTTGGTTAAGTAGTTGGCAAAATGTCTTTAAAATCAATAATCTGTTTCTCCAACTATTTGCACTTATTTCAAGGTGCTACTTTCTTATTAATGCCTTTAAATCTCAGATAACTACACATGAAAAGGGCTGTGACTGGGTGCCTGACTGAGGCATGACAAACTTAATTAGAAAAGAGAAAATACGATGCTGTTGGACTTGTGAGAACAGAACATTTTCACAGTTTAAACTGGCGAAGGACTTTCAGTCTTGTGAGGGAAACACAATATTTTATTCTTTCTCCTGCAGGTCATGGGTTACGCGCATATATGCATGCGTACATAACTGACGTCATTGGGCTCAATGAACAATGCCAAGTTATCAAAACATCCATGAGAACTTCATTTGTGCAATTCACTCAGATATTTCCTTTTGCATATATCCCCTTGGCATTTCCCTCAATTTTAAAAAAGTAGAATGGTTTTAATTTTCCTACTTTGGCATATCTCCGATTTGACTTGGCCAATGCAATTAAGTCCTTTCATGTCTTTGGTACCTCAGCTTCTCCATATTAAATGGCTTCCATGGATTCCATGATTCTGAGATCTGATCCCTATCTAACATGCCATAATTTGTAGATGATAAAAGATATTGGCATTGCAGTTCACATTAACGACCTGAAGGTAAATTCAGGTTTTTTTTTTTTATTTACTTGCATTTATTCATAGCTAATTTATTTAAATCATCTAATCCTTGAGTATCTTCAGATGGAAAATAATGACATTAATAAACTCAAGCTCATAAGATTGTGGGAAAAATTGAAAAGATACGTTTGCAAATGCTTTCATATTACCTATCATATGCTGTGTGCTCAGTGACTTATTATTATAATGATTCCTAGCCTTCCGTCACATGGGGAGGGATGCTTTTAATCAAGTACTACTATCTGGGAGGGCATTGTATCCTATAAAGTATCTTTTTTTTTTGAAAACAGAAGCTACATATATATCATCTGTATCATTATTTTTTAGTTACATTTTATTCAACCATCATAAAATTCCTTATGTACACAATTTCCATAATCATTTACCAACTCTGTATTTTACTCTCTACATCTTTATTGTGGGACTACTAGAATGTTACAGGCATAGTGTGGCTGATTTTGAGTAAGCCCTTTTGATAGTCTCATTTCATCATGCAAAACCTAAAATAATGAGTGCTGGATTAATGTTAAGTAGTTTTTCAGCAGCTGAATGATTATTCAATGAGTCATTACAGCCAAGCAAAGTCCACACGGAAGAATAATTCTTTAACTATTAAAATTGTGTCAAAGTTTTGAAAAAAAGAGAAAGTAGACATGGGAACCAAGTGTACAAGTGACATAGAACTGAATATAAATCTAGAAAATAACAACTTCAAAGGGATCTTATCGGGCCATAAAAACTGGCCAAATTAAATAAGAGAAATATAACAGGAACAATCAAACACCAAAAGCAGAATTGGAAGGTAAAAGAAATTTGAGCAAAGAGATTTCTCTTACCAACTACATATGTAAAGAATTGAGGTTTGGATGATAAGGCTGCTACAAGAACAACACAATCTTAGGATTTACTTTAATTAAAGACTAGGATACAGGGGCACCTGGGTGGCTCAGTCGGTTAAGCGTCTGACTCTTGATTTTGGCTCAGGTCATGATCTCACGGTTCATAAGTCAAGCCTCACGTCCGGCTCTGCACTGACAGCATGGAGCCTGCTTGGGATTCTCTCTCTCTCTCTCTCTCTCTCTCTCTCGCTCTTTCTCTCTCTCTCTACCCCACCCCTGCTCAGTCTCTCTCCCTCTCCCTCTTTATCTTCCTCTCTCAAATTAAATAAATAATCTTTAAAAACAAATAAAAGCATTTTTAACTAGAAGAAATCTAATAATTTCAATCAATCAGGCAATCAATCAATACGAATAGGATACAAAAAATGGTGACAGAAGTCCCAAGTAATTCTATGGTGAGGTGAAATCCTGGATACAACCCTGGGTACCACAATTTAAACAGTACATTGACCTGAGGGAGAATGTTGGATAGATATCAAAAGAAACAAGCATAGTCTTGGAAATTGAATAGTTAAAAAACTATGTATGTATGTATATATAATCATGTAATAATCATGGAGAAGAAAGAATGCAGGGGTTAGGTGAGGGCAAGTGACAGCTATAATGCCATCCCAGTTCAAACTGGTCTCATCCTTTGTGATGCTGTACATGACCATGGAGCAGTTGTTACTAAGAGACTATTTCTACGGATGAACTCTAAACACTGTACCTAGGATAAGGGAGGAAAAGAATCCTGCTTCATTGCCTGTATCTGATTAGCTCAAGCACTGGTTGGATAACTAAAAAAACCCAGTTTTTTTTAAGAATGCCTCCAGCATTGGGGCGCCTGGGTGGCTCAGTCGGTTAAACGTCCGACTTTGGCTCAGGTCACGATCTCGCGGTCCGTGAGTTCGAGCCCCGCGTCTGGCTCTGGGCTGACAGCTCAGAGCCTGCAGCCTGCTTCGGATTCTGTGTCTCCCTCTCTCTCTGCCCCTCCCCCGTTCATGCTCTGTCTCTCTCTGTCTCAAAAATAAATAAAGGTTAAAAAAATTAAAAAAAAAAAAAAGAATGCCTCCAGCATATTTTTAAGAACATTGTCACATATTATGTTTTTGTCCCTTTGTGAAGCCCCATCAGAGAAATGTCTTCATTACTATTGACAGAAAAACTCTGATCCTTCATCGGAGGAACATTTCTTTATTGGACAATAAAAAGTCTGTAACTAATCATATCCCCATTTTCCCTTCTATCGCTTGCAAATTCAGAATTCACTCAATCCCTCACTTATTTCCTCAATATCAATTTATTATAAATGTCCAGTACGGTTCAGAAACTGTTCTGTTGTAGGTACTGGAAATGCAGCAGTGAAAATGACAGGCAAGGAACATTCTCTTGCAACGTCCATTGTTTGTGGACATGGAAAGCAGAAAGATGAAACAAGTAAAGAGACATACGAGAAAAATAATTTCAGTAGAGAGAATGTTCTAAAGGAAATTAAATAAGTTGGCATGATGGAGAGAATCTGGCATTTTATTTATTTATTGTTTTATTTATTTATTTTGAGAGAGAGAGAGAGAGCAGGGGAGGGGCAGAGAGGGGGAGAGAGAAAGAATCCCAAGCAGGCTCCACAGCGTGGGTGCAGAGCCTCATGAGAGGCTCCCATTCACCAACCAGGAGCTCATGACCTGAGACGAAATCAAGAGTTGGACGCTTAATGAACTGAGCCACCCAGACATCCTGAGAATCTGGCATTTTCGGTAAGAATCGATCCCTGATTAATTCAGGGCAACTGCCAAAGCCCTGGGATCAGATTGCCTGAACAAAGCAAACCGCAAGAATGAAAGCCCCAGGGAGGGCAACAATGTAAATAAACCCCCAGTGGATAAAGGGAGGTGAAGGAGGAGACTGCAGAAGTGGCTAGAATTTGTATGTAACCAGGTGAGTCAGAGACATGGGCAGGAAGAGGCAGTGCCCACATGGTAGGTAAAAAGACATAATTAGGATTTGATTCCATGTGTTAGGAGGAATCATTTAAGATTCTTAAACAGGGGATAGCATGATCTCTCTTTAAAAAAAAAAAATAATAATGTTTATTCATTTTGAAAGACAGAGACAGAATGCGAGTGGGTTGGGGCAGAGAGAGAGAGGGAGACACAGAGTCCGAAGCAGGCACCAGGCTCTGAGCTGTCAGCACAGAGCCTAACACGGGGCTCAAACCCACCAACTGTGAGATCATGACCTGAGCCGAAGTCAGACGCTCAACCGACTGAGCCACCCAGGCGCCCCGCGTTGTCTCTCTTTTGCCTTTAAAATAATCAATCACCCTATAATGCTGTCAACTTTTTAGAAACCTCTGAGACACAGGGGCGCCTGGGTGGCTCAGTCGGTTAAGTGTCCAACTTCCACTCAGGTCACAATCTCAATGTCTGTGAGTGAATAAATAGAGAAATAAAGATCAAATAAAAACTATTACCTTAGTAGCATTATTGTATCTTTTACAAAGCATTTGTTTGAAAATATGGTTTTGTTCTAAAAATCAGGTGAAAATTGTGGCAGCAAGTCATGGACCAATCAGTAATACTGCCTTCTGGGGCGCCTGGGTGGCGCAGTCGGTTAAGCGTCCGACTTCAGCCAGGTCACGATCTCGCGGTCCGTGAGTTCGAGCCCCGCGTCGGGCTCTGGGCTGATGGCTCGGAGCCTGGAGCCTGTTTCCGATTCTGTGTCTCCCTCTCTCTCTGCCCCTCCCCCGTTCATGCTCTGTCTCTCTCTGTCCCAAAAATAAAAAAATAAATAAATAAATAAAAAACGTTGAAAAAAAAATTAAAAAAAAAAAAAAGAAATACTGCCTTCTGGATTTTATTCCTATCAAATTCATTTTTATTATAAACGTCATTTAGTTAAGAAAAAATGTAAAATATTAAGTAAAAAAATATATTGGCAAATTAGTGAAGAAAGTATAAAAAAATACAGACCGCTTTTAGGACCAAGGAGCAGAAGGAATAAATCTATTCACACGTAAAGTAGTGAATGGAAAATCCTGATGTTTCTGAGTTTTAGAGAAGATTCACTGTGAATTTGCAAGTTCTGCCTTCAGTCTCTGATTATATGACCATATAACCAGTATCTGTGGCTCTTTGAATATTCCAGGGGCCTTCTGTAAATGGATCAGCCAGAGCATCCCATTCTAGATCACTTCTTTTTAACAATAATTAGGTGAAACTAAAAGTAATTTTCAAAATAGTTACTAGCAGTAAGAGAGATTCACTGGTCGGTCGGACAGATATGAAGAACAGAGTCCTGTAGCACCTGGCTTTGACCCAGTGCTTGTTGGATGCCGAGAAGGTATGAAGGGTCCTGAGAGAGGACGTTAATGGGACTGGTCTCTGGGTTGTATTTGCCCATCGATGGAGAAGTGTTTCAGTGCCTCGGCAACAACAACTCTACAGGTGCGCAGCAGCTGTTAGCCCTGTGTGTCACCTCACAAATTCCATGCTGTGAGCTAGGGAAGTTGGGTCAAGTAAATTCAAGGGTTCCTGCTTTCTGTAGTGAAAACAGAAAAATGAAATTAATTACCTATGTTCCCGAGGATATATGAAGGCTATAATTTTAAATTCGGTGTGAGCAGCATTTTAACAGTTTTATATTAAATGCCAGCTCTTCACAAAGACCTTCCTGATCTCCTCATTAAAAATGAAATAAGCTTTCCAAGCCTCCAGTTAGCTTCTCTCCCATCCTTGCATCTTTCTCCTTCATAATGCAGAGCACAACTTGCAATGTTTTTATTGTTTTTTTTAAATTTTGTTAATGTTTATTTTTGAGAGAGAGAGAGAGCTAGGGAGGGGCAGACACACACACACACACACACACACACACACACACACACAGAATCCCAAACAGGCTCCAGGCTCTGATCTGTCAACACAGAGCCTGACGCAGGACTCAAACTCATGAACTGGAAGATCATGACCTCAGAGGAAGTCGGACGCTCAACTGACTGAGCCACCCAAGTGCCCCTTAACTTGCAATGTTTTTAATTAATGCATCTCTTTGTTTAACTGTCAGGGCTTGGGACTTATTTTTTACTTGATCTGTGTGCGCACGTGCATGCATGCGTGCATGCGTGTGTGTGTGTGTGTGTGTGTGTGTGTGTGTGTATTTGCACGGGTTCTTTTACTAGAATACAAGCTTCTTGAGACAAGGGCCACTTTTGCAGTGTAAAAATCGGCATTCCCTTTGTTTTCACAGTGCCTGGCACATAGATGGTCAATAATTTGTTGAATAAAATGATGATCCTAGATCATTAACCAAAATTAATCACTCCGTACTCCATATTTCTTTTTCTTTGGTCATTCACGTCCATTTATCAATTAATATTTTGTGCCACTTTGGAACGATTTGAGCTCCTGGGGAAGAGCAGGCACACCTGATTTCTTTGTGTGCCGTTCCATCACCCGGTGACAAGCCCATAGACAGTTTCTAAACGTTACCTGAACGGAGAACAGAAGACAGAGAAAGCTGCTTCTAGTACTTTCCTGAAACAAAGACATGGTTATTTGGCCGGCCGCTGACATACTTAACTACTCGGAGACTGGATCTCAGTCTCCAAACGCTGGGCTGATTCCAGGATCATATGAGTTACAATGAAAAAAGAAGAAAGGAATGAAAACTATTTCAATGCCTGAAAGCACACTGACTGGAAAGTCGTATGAAAACTCCAGCAACAAGTACGGACACACCACAAACATTGCTGGCCAAGTTTAAGTACTTCCGTATTCCGAGACAAAGAAATAATACCACGACCTAATTCTTTTGTCTCTCCCGACATCTGGAAAGCTGGGGAATCGATCAGCCTAAGTAACTTACAAATTAAGCTTGAATCGGCTGCACCTCAGAGAACCAAAAAGGAAACTTGGCTTCCTCCTTTAAGGCTTTAGTGAGACACGTAGAAGGCTGATGTTACATTTTTTTCGCAATTTGACAACAATGGAGCATCCACGACAATGAATGTGATGAATCGGTGACAGTCCTCCATGGAGGTGAATGGGGGCAGGGAGAAGGGTCCGGCGCTTTGCCCACTGCTGTGACCACATGCTGGTCCAGGTCAAGTGCTGTACTCGCTGCTTTGCACTTCAGTTGAGGACAAATGAGAATAGCAGTTTTATTCACATCAAATTATCCACCTTCTTTGTTGGACAATAATGTGGAAGGGTAAACAGCAATACCTTTTCTGCCTTTTGCTTTAAAAAAAAATCACTCTGTTCTTCATAATACGGCATTGTAGACGCAGTGTGTGCATTGAAGACTCTAAGTTAGGGTCGCCAGATTTAAAAAATAAAGTTATGGGATTTCTGGGTAAATTTTCATATCAACACACCACATTTTTTAGCATAAGTATGCCCCATGCAACATATTTACACTAAAAAAATGTATATATTATTTATTTGAAATTCAAATTTATCTAAGAGCCCTGTGTTTCACCCAGCAAACTTACCCTAAGTTCAAATTCCAATTTCTCAACTGACAACCTTTTGACAGATATTTATGACCTCTCTGATCCTTACTTACCTGGAAAATTAGACTGAGCAAATTTACCTTGCCTGGTTTTTGAGATGCTTTGTTGGGACTCTGTTGTGTTTGTTGGCGGGGATCCCAGGGCAGAAGGAAACTTAAATATACCTTTCCCTGTAAAGGCATATAATTAGCCAAGATAAGGTGAAGCACGTATTGTGCAGTGTCCAGATCTCACTCTCTTCACACAAAAAGAGTTTATGCCTTCTGCCTGTGGTACCACGTTGGATTCCATGTAGGCTGTGTGGTCCTCACTGCCAGGATCTTATAGCCCTGCCATTTCAGCATGGAGCCTCCTTCCATAAGCACAAACAAAAAAGACGTAGGGATTGTGCCAGTAATTCAATGCCTCGGCCTGGAAGTGATATGCTTCACTTCCACATGCAATCTATAGACAAAACTCCTCACACAGGCCTACTTAGCTGTAAGGGAACCCCTTAATCTAATCCCCATGCCTGGGGAAAAAGGTAACAAGGGTGGGTGAGCACTACAAGCCTTCACCACAATATTTATCCCAGTATTGGTAGAAGCTGGACAAGAGCAGTGGAAAGAATGCCCTGAGGCAGAGTCCCAAGTCCCTGAAAGGGAATGATAGAGATGGGAGCTGGAGACAACGACAGTGATAAATAAACTACAAATCAAACGTCTAGATGCTCAATATTCTGATCTTGTGGCTTCCAAGACCTTAGGGATGACAGATCAGGAGCCACAGGTACAGATCCTGCTTCCTTCCACGTCTGCCCCAAGGTAACCCCTAAACTGATTATAAGTCATTCGCTTTAGGGGAACAGCACCCCCTGAAGGAGAGAAGCTGTCAGGAGGATTCCTGTGCAAAACTTGTAGGATCAAAAACTCCCCTCCCAAACTGTGGGAGGAGTTTCTCCAAAGGATTAGAAGCAGCCTGCTTTAGAGATGACCCCACTGGATGTCCCAGCTCCTCCCAACCCAAAGAGACACAATACTATCCAATCCCCGAACAATGAGGGCTACGGCCACCCTGCAGAACTTCCACCCTCTCCCACGCAGAGAGTGCTTTGGCTTTAATAAGTTGCTTTGCACTTGTTTCTTTCCTTCTGGCTAGCCTCATTCGAGTGCGAATGGCCTTGTAAATCTTCAGGAAGGAATCCAGGGACCACGACTTCTATTCAGGCAATGTAGACTCTCTCACTGGTAACAGTGTTGAAAGCAATAATAGAATCTGTAAGTTAGATGAACACTCAGTGATCTAAGCTCCTTGTCCAAGATGTCACCCGCGCTTCATCTAACCTTTGTTTGAGTGCCTCCAGTGACAAGCAGGCTCACGGCTCATTATTAAAGATTTTCTTCTTTGTTGCACTTATTGAACGAAAATCTGTTTCCTTATAATTCCTAAAATTGGCTCCACTCTGTGGATATCACTGGTAATGTTTGCATTCTATTACAAATAAAAACAGTTCTAGAAAATAAGGTACAAATTGAGAAGGCATCATGATTTTAAGAATGAAGAATAGGGGCACCTGGGTGGCTCAGTCGGTTGAGGGTCCACCTTTGGCTGAGGTCATGATCTCCAAGTTCCTGAGTTCGAACCCCCACATCAGGCTCTCTGCTGACAGCGCAGAGCCCGCTTAGGATCTTCTGTTCCCCTCTCTCTCTGCCCCTCCTCCACTCATGCCTCTCTCTCAAAAATAAATAAACATTAAAAAAAATAATAAGGGGCTCCTGGCTGGCTCAGTCAGTTGAGGGTCCGACTTCATCTCAGGTCATGATCTCAAAGCTGGTGAATTTGAGCCCCTCATGGGCTCACTGCTGTCAGTGTGGAGCCTGCTTCATTCAGATCTCTGTCCTCCACCCCCCACCCCTCCCCCGCACACTCTCTCTCTCTCAAAAATAAATATTATTTTTTTATTTAAAAAAAATTTTTTTTAATGTTTATTTATTTTTGAGACAGAGAGAGAGAGACAAAGCATGAACGGGGGAGGGTCAGAGAGAGAGGGAGACACAGAATCTGAAGCAGGCTCCAGGCTCTGAGCTGTCAGCACGGAGCCCGACGCGGGGCTCGAACTCACGGACCATGAGATCATGACCTAAGCCGAAGTCGGACGCTTAACCGACTGAGCCACCCAGGAGTCCGATTATTTTTTTAATTGGAAAAAAAAAGAATTAAAAATAAACAAGTAACTGAAAAAACAATAGACCGCTTTAAAGGCTAAAAATGCTTCAGAAAAAATCACAGTGTATAATCAGTTAAGTAGTAGTTAACTGATTAGTTAAATTTAACTACTTACTTAGTTAAGTAGTTAAATTTCTTTTTAATTTTTAGAAGTTAACCTTCCCGAGGTGATAGAGGAACAGAGGTGGGGGCGGGGAGGTGGATATTTAATGCCTTTCCTTTTGCTTTTTGTTCAGGTTGCTGTGTGTGTGTCCCGCTTTTATTTTGAAAAAATAATTTTTATGTAGAAAATTTCTTTTTTTGCTTTTTTTAATGTTTTAATGTGTTTTTATTTATTTTGTGAGAGAGAGCGCAGGGAGGAGCAGAGAGAGAGAGAGAGAATCCCAAGCTTGGTGGCTCCTAACCATGACATCATGACCTGAGCCCAGATCAAGAATCCCTGAGGCTTAGCCGACTGAGCCACCCAGGTGTCCCAATGTGGAAAATTTCTAGCCGAGAAAAAAAAAAAAAAAAAAAGCTTACTAGTTTTGACCAATTTTAGGCTAAATTTGTTAATCTATTAGCCAGATGAAAGTATTTAGTTTACCACATTATGTTTCAAAAATAATAGTAAACTGCAATGACAGCTGTGTCTAATGTTTTAAGGACCCTTTTTTTCAAATGCAGGGATTAAGATAATGATCAGAATATTTAATATATACTTCCATGAATAGAGAATATAAATTTTTTTGTAACTAGACTACTATGCTTCATTTATTCAAAAGAAAACTTTTGTTTGCTTCCATTTGATCTTTCCTACTGATTAGTATCTGGGCTTAATTTTCCTTCTCATCAAGTTCCTGTTTTTCTCGTTTAAACCTTTCATGCGAGTTGGAGGAAAATCATTGAGCACTTCAGAAAGAATACAGAGCTCTATTTTTATTGACCTACTTCTCATTTTGCATAAGATAATAATCTACTGGTAGAGCTTATTTCAAAATACAGGAAAACATTTAATAATGATCACTGACAGGAGACTCAAATAGCACTCGGATCACCATCCCACCGGTAGGCAAGGAGTTTGATATTAAATGGCTACAGTTTTATAAGCTTTTATAGTCTTATAAGCTCATAAATAAAAAACACGTCCTATCAACCAGTTTCTTAGTCCCTTAGACTGCTTTTTATAATTCCCTCTGTGCCTCCTTCATCCCCGTATTCTGTCACAATTGTCCTGTTTATTTCAAACTATATAATAACACAAATACAATCAGCTGTAATGTTATGGAAATATTGCTGGAAATGGGACTAAGAAAACACGTTCAATCCCAGATTGCTTATTTACTGGCATCCAAACCGAAGCAAATCATTTTAGTTTTATGAACTTCTATGGGTAAGAATATGTAGTTTATAGAGTTACGTGAGGATCAAATGTAAAATGGGTTATAAATTTGTACCCGGGATTGCAAAGTACTGTTTGAATGTGAGTTTCTCATCCTGACTGATGTCCACAGAAACGAAAGGGCTAATAATGAATGGTTAAGCTAGACATATCTTTACTAACATCCCAGACCAAGAGTTAAATTATGGGGGAACCTAGGTGGCTCAGTCAGTTGAGTGACCAACTCTTGATTTCGGTTCAGCTCATCTCTCAGTTGGTGGGATCAAGACCGGCTGCCAGTGCGGAGCCTGCTTGGGATCCTTTCTCTCCCTTCTCTCTCTGCCCCTCCCCTGCCTGTGCTCTCTCTCTCTCTCTCTCTCTCTCTCTCTCTCTCTCTCTCTCAAAATAAATAAACTTAAAAAAAGAATTAAATGATGGAATAACAAAAGGCAAATATAAAAATGGAAATTAATGATCCCTTGTAAGATCTAGAATATGAAATAAGCAGTGTTAATAGGTCATTTCCAGATAAAGACTAAAGGCCTTTCCCTATACAGTCTCTATAAGCATTTTTCTTAGAATCAACTTAGAAATTTTTAAAATTTTTAAAAATTTGAGAAGTCATCGTTGGCATCAACAAAACATTCTTGTAAATCTCAAGAATTTCTAGATATTGGAAACCATACATGTGAATAAACAGGCATGATATTTACAGTAAGCAATCTACCACAATCTGCCTCACTTTCTCTGTGGGACCCATAAGAACACCAACACGTTTGGGTTTTTTCTTCTACTTTTCTCGATTGTGCGCATTTCTGCCTGAGGATTACGATTGCCTACCCACCCCTTCACACCGAACATTCCAGGAGAACAACCGAGTGCAGAAATTCTTTTGAGTTGGCGATAGCAATCATAACTCTGCCGTGACTCTAATTGGTAAGGACAGCGTGGTAGAGCACTCCCCACACAGAGGCTTTGATAAAACTCACTCGGTTTTAGACACAAGCCATTTTAACCGCCTGCTTAATCCAAATTTAAGTGATGTTTCTCAACCGTAGAGTCCGCGGGGTGGTAAGAATTGACAATGCCTTCTCTAGGGTACAACGTGTGTCTCAGCCCCATCACTGTACAAGGAGGACCCTCACCATCTTGACTCAGTCCTCCAAGGTCACCCTGCAGAACCTTAGACACCCTTCCCCTGCAGCCCTCTAGTCTGTCCCCAGTACTCCAGCGTGGCCAACTTTTTCATTCCCTCCCCTTGTGGTGTTAACTTCTGAGGTCCAGCCTCTGTGGCGGTTTATCAGAGGGAGTATGGAGGGGAAAGAGGGTATTTTTCATTCTGGAGAAGTAGAAAGGGCAGGGGAGTCTCCACCATTGTCTGACATGACATAAGGGAAGCTGAGGGCAAAGTACAAGCTAGCACACCCCCCACCCCAAGATGGGATATGTACGACATTCCTCACGTACTCCTGGCCTGATAGAGTCTTCATCAGTTTACCGATATCTTAGTAAATTATGAGAAAAAAAGGCAATCATATCAATTAGTCTAATGTCTAGAAACCTATAGACTCAGTTTCCTGGAGCCCCAACATCACCTTCCCCTCCATAGTGATATGGGGAACAAAGACAAATAACAGGTAAAATTAAATTTCTTTATAACCTGAATCCCATTGACAGATACTTGAGGCAAATATAGAGTGTAACATTTGTCCAGGGACCCCCTACTATCCCAATGTTAATGCCTTACTGGAGGAAAAAAGCCTTAGCTTGACAATAGCAAGGCCTCAGGTATCTTAGGAGTCCTCTTTAGTATATCAAAGTCCTTCTGGAGGCCACCCTTTTGACTTTACCGCCCCCCACAACTCCATAGTATATAACCAGTCACTCTTCACAACCCCAGTGCAGCTCTTTCTACCCCCCTGGGTCCTGTCCCCGTGCTTTAATAAAATTTTGCACCAAAGATGCCTCAAGAATTCTTTCTTGGCTGTCAGCTCTGAACCCCCACCATTTCAAAACCTCACCATCAAAATTATCTAAAAATTGAAGGAATATCTTTAATGTGAGTATTAAGCAAATATTAGCTGTCTCTTTCAAATTTTTTATAGTAAAAAACAAAATAACAGAAACCTGTCTTCTTATCTAAATTTGATTTACATCATTAAAGTCCCCTCAGACCATGTAAGTTTCAGGGTAAGAAAAGTGTGTGTGTGTGTGTGTGTGTGTGTGTGTGTGTGTGTGTGTGTGTGTAGTGTGTAGAAAGGGAAAAAAGGAGGAGTGATAACCCTTCAAAACATATCGAAACGACTTATAAGGAGCAATAATCACACATGCACACAAATCCCTCGATGTTGACAATGCTTTTCATGTATCTCTCTGAATCCCCTAACTTTAACTTTTTACATGTTTCATTTTCCCATCCTATAGATAGGAAAATTATAATGTTAATTCAATGAAAAATTTTATTTCAAATGCAGATAAGCTAGTTTGATCCTCCTCACTTCATTACTGTATATGGATTTCATCCTATTTCCTTAGTAAATTGGACACTGATTATGATAAACCTTTCCACAGCTCACTTCTGCCTCTGCATATTTCAAAGTTGAAGTTTAATTTTTAAGGGTATGACTTTAAAAAAAATAATTTAACCTCTTACAGGATTTCAAAGACTTTTTTTCAAAAGAAGGTTGTCTTTTGGCCAACAGGCAGTAAACAGCCCGTCCCTAAAGGCAGTGAACTCCCACTGCAAATTCTTCCTTGTTACCTACTCATGAGTAAACTACTTTCACTTTATCAGTAAAGTCTGAGCTGCTCCCTCTCTGTTTGAATGTTTGTCTGTAATCCACCACCCCCCCCAATTTTACAGACTAGACCAGCATTTGAATTTCCATTTTTTAGTCAACATCCATTTGTCCAATGGGTCACTGAGTTCCTCACTTCTCCCTGGGCTGCTTCTTCAGTGGGGACGGTTATCACAGAGCCATTAATGTAGCGTGCTACCAGACGATGTTACAAGTATGTGATATCCATTCTATTTAAGTAACAGCAATATAAGCAGAGAATATTATCTTGGCACGACAGCAGCACTACAATCCCCAGGCATCAGTACTGTTTTCTTCAGACTCTGCCCAGAAAAAGAATGCCAGCCATGCATCAATCCATAATGATCTTACTGTTTGCCAAATTTCCACTTCTCATGAGTAATTATCAGGTATTTCAGCAAATGTATTTTGGGGACCGTAATTCTCTCAGCTAGATGTAAGCTCATTGATGAAGAGGGCCAGTCCCTACTTTTCTTTTATGGTTGAGACATTGGCTGGTATATGAAGAATTTTACCCATGAGATAAATCCACCTATTTAGAAATTCTGTCCGACAACTTCTAATGAGTAGCATGAGCATAGGTCAAAGAAAAAAAATGATCAAACATTTCAAAAATATGAATCAGCAGCTTAATAAATATGTATTTATAATTGTTATGCTGGCTATTTTGGAGCCTTAAAAATACTTCATGGCTGGTCAGTGTAATGGAGACCACTAGCTATGGGTATTTCCTCTTTTTCATTGGCATATAGCTTGACTATATTCCCCAACCTTCTTTGTGCTACTGGGCCACTGACTAATGACTAATTTCTAACAGGATTTTGCAGGAAGTGGTGAGGCTTCTTTCAGGTCTTGCCCATAAAAAAAATCTCCCATATAATAGTCCATATTCCTTCCCTTTTCACTATATTGATGCCAATATCCATGGTGATCTTTGAAGCCATTGTGTTGAAGACGGAAGACTCACACCTGGAAGGAATAGAAGTTCTCTCACTTAAAGGGGAACCACTGTGATTAGGACCATCCATTTCACACTTCGCATGAGGAGGAAATTATGATAGACTACTGAGTGTCTGAAATTTGTCTGTAACTATAACTGGAATTAGAAAAAATATATTGCACATTGAAAGAAGAGAAAGAAGAAATGTCACCTCCAGCCTCACCCTCATCCACGGTGCCGGATTTGTATATCACAGATGTTACGGTGCTCTGTTATGTAAGATATATCTCGGAAAAAGCCTCAATGTCCATTTTACATGTGCATCAAATTACATACAGAGACTCATTTCCAGAGCGGTCACTTCCACTAATTATATATGTATACATATATGTATATCCTGTATATTATATTATATATAGATATTATGTAACAGACATCTATATGTGAAACTATTACAAATAGTACCCTGTGTGTGTATACATACATATATATATCTCAAAATTATAACATACATATACGTTAGATTTTTGAAGTAGTGAGCAAGAAAAAAATGGTTCAGTGTTCATTATGTATACATTGACATCTTTTTCACTATGTGCCTTCTTAAATATTTCTTTCACTAGTAAAATGTATCACTATCCCTTTGCCTTATATTATGAATAATATAATAGAAGTTAAAGCAGAAACAAGTGTCAACAATGTTGATATAGATTATATAAGCTTGATATTTTGCTCTTTCCCACATAATTTCAAAATATGGTTAAAAAGTAATAAATGAGCCAATGTGTGCTCTCGCTCGCTTGCTCTTGCGTACATGCATGCTCTCTCTCTACATATATATATGTGTGTGTGTGTGTGTTCTTACACATTACATAGATGTACAGTTAATTAACTACTTTATAAGCACTTGACGTATCATGACTAGACTGCCCATCATTTTCAAAGCCTCAGCCTTGGTTCAGCCCCTTGCACACAGTAGACGTTGAATAAGAGGAAGGTGACTATTGATGCCTAACATGTGTATTTAGAAATTTTTCTGCAGGGAAATCTTATAATATCATTGGCTGAAACAAGAAGAATGTAAATCATCAGTAAAAAGAAATTCTTTAATTGCTTTAAAACTTTTTTTTTTCACTGTTTATTTATTTTTGAGAGAGAGAGAGAGATAATGGGAGAGGGGCAGAAAGAGAGGGAGACACAGAATCCAAAGTAGGCTCCAGGCTCTGAGCTGTCAGCACACAGCCCGATGCGGGGCTCGAACTCACCAACTGTGAGATCGTGACCTGAGCCGAAGGCGGACGTTTAACCGACTGAGTCACCCAGGCGCCCCTAATTGCTTTAAAATTAACTTAGCCAGAAAGAATTTCACTAGACAGAAATCAAATTATTGCTAACTGTCCCATACCAGTATTTGCAATGTCGTGTAAAGATCTGAAAACTCAAATAAGAAATTAATGGCAAGTCTCATTAGAGACTTCAACTTCAACCTGAGACATCAACTTCAAATATTCTGCCCTAAAACAGAAACGTTATGTTTCACTGAAACTCTGCTTAGTGACACAAAAACACAGGCCTAACATTCTTCCCCGTTGCTTTCACTGAATTTAAGCTTCTCCATGAGGTAAAAGCACATGACTGGTTCAACAGACGACTTTGAGTTGCCTTAATGCCTTTGGAATTCTAGCCATTAATCTAAGCTTAGTACAAGTAAGCACATAATTTAATGACATGTGAACCAATCGGACAATGAATACGTTCAGTGTCATTTGCCACAAATGATCACTAAAGACATTAATATTCATTAATAAGTCTTCTGACAAAATTAAGATGCTCCTGAAACTTTTTTTTTTCTCCTCAATTTGACCTTAATTCCTGGTCCTTATCATTTAGATTTCTGGTAACTCCTTTTATAAATGATGTTGATAAGTCTTGAAAGGACAAAATAGGAAGTAGGGATCGGTTCCTTTTCCCCAAGAGGTGATTTTCACATCCGGTTTGAATGTATCTCACACACCAACGGTGATTCCTGACAAGTCTTCTTATGCTGCCAACATGTGTCTATTGCATATGTGTTTTAAAATTCATTTCTGAACTATGCTGTGAATAACTTTGCCGGATTATGGCATGCTAACCAGTCCACAGTGTTCAGTGAAAGAGGAAAGGCGTGAGTACATTTTTCTTTTTACACTTTGCACCAGCCTCCCACATTAGAACACACGAGAAAGCTAAGAAATGATGCCAGCGTATGTGGTACAATATACTACTTGTCATCTACTTCCAGGTTTTTACAAATAGTAGACACTGCCATTTCAGCTTTTCGCCTCTCTTCAGTGTTTAAAATTCTTGCTCCACAGGACTCCTCGTAGAACTGATTGGATATTTAGTAATAATAAAGACACGGCATACAATGCATTCTAGGCTACGAAGTTAGTTATGAATATGGTTTTAATTTCAGTATTTTTCATCTACCTTAAGATTTCTTTTATTCATTTACTTATTACACTACTATTTTTTTTTTTTAATTTTTAACGTTTATTTATTTTTGAGACAGAGAGAGACAGGGCATGAATGGCAGGTAGGGGAAGAGAAAGGGAGACACAGAATCGGAAACAGGCTCCAGGCTCTGAGCTGTCAGCACAGAGCCCGACCGAGGGCTCGAACTCACAGACCGCGAGATCATGACCTGAGCCGAAGTCGGATGCTCAGCAGACTGAGCCACCCAGGTGCCCCATACTACTATTGATTGACAGTCTGCATTCTGCTGGCTATTTTTATTTGAGTTTTTCACCCCAACAATATCTCTTTATTACATATGACTTACAGATGAGGGACTGAGACTCAGAGAAATGAAGGCACTTGTCTACCAAGGCGAAGCTGGTATATTTTATGACTCAAAATACAGCACTTTTTCCATTCTCCGGTTTTCTTTTTTTAGAATGTGAGCAGTACTTGCAAAGCACAGTCTTGGAAACAAACTAAGTTGAGTTCAAAACCTGAAACTGAAAATTACATGAATTTTAAAGAATTTTTAATCTCCATAAACTTCTGTGTCTTCATCTGCAACACAGGCATAAAAGTAATATTTTAATAATATTTTTTAAGAAGGGTATATAGTGTATGTATAACATTTAGGAAATTATAGATGTTCATTAATAGTAACTAATAAAAATACTGGAGGTAGGTTGTATTTTTTCTTTTAGTGGGAATACTGATGAATCTTTAGACTAGGAGTAAATAAGTCAGATATCTAGCCCAACTTCACTGAAAACAAACAAAAAAAAATGGCTAGGGATGCCTGGCCTGGCTGGCTTAGTCGATTGAGTGTCCCACTCCTGATTTCGGCTCAGGTCATGATCCCAGAGTCCTGGGATTGAGCCCCATATCTGACTCCGATTCTCTCTCTCTCCCTCTCACCCTATCCCCTACTTGTACACTCTCTCTCTAAAATAATTTTTTTAATGCTTATATATTTTAGAGAGACAGAGAGACAGAGAGAGAGACAGAGCATGAGTGGGGTAGGGGCAGAGAGAGAGGGAGACACAGAATCGGAAACAGGCTCCAGGCTCTGAGCTGTCAGCACAGAGCTCGACACGGGGCTGGAACTCACGGACAGCGAGATCGTGACCTGAGCTGAAGTCGGATGCCTAACTGACTGAGCCACCCAGGCGCCCCAGGAAAAAAAAAAAAAAAAAAAAAAAAAAAAAAAATTTAATGGCTATGTGATTGTCTAATGATTTCTCAGGTCAGTATTGAAAAAGAAAGACAAAAACTTGCCTTATGATGAGTGAGAGAAACAATAAGTGAAAAATTAATATGGAACAAAAATTATAGTCAGTGTTTAGTACTTTAAAGACTAAATCTTAAAAAGGAAGTAATAAATGATGGGGTTAGGAGCTGACAGGTGGGATCATCAGGCAAGGCCACTCTGAAGAAATAACATTGGAATAGAAACCTGAATGAAGTGAAATAGAAAATTGCACAAAGACTTGGGGACAAGGCCAGTGGGGTAATAAGTTGGCCATTGAACAAAGGAGTAACGAGAAGGATGCTAGCACGTTGTAAGAGATAGGAGGGGCCTGATCATATAGGCTCCTGTAAGCATTTGGATTTTATTCTATGTGTATTTGGAAGACGTTGAAGGGTTTTGTTGAGAGCAGTGGTGATCGGGTATCAGTAGTAAAAGTTCTTTCACACTGCTAAGTGGAGAATAAAATCTTCCGTGGAGAATACATTCCTGTGTGGTTAAGCATGGAAGGTGAAGAGATAAGTGAGGTCATGGCCACAGGGCAGGTGTGAGCTAAGGAAGGCTTCAAATTAGACCCTGTCGGTCCAATTGATGAGTGCAGTCTCTGTGAAACAAAGAAGAAAAAACAATGACTTTGGCGTGTTGGTTTTTTCCTAAGCAATGGGCTGAACAGTGATTCCATTTACTGAGATGTGAAAGACAGAGGAACACATTTTATAAATGTCTGATGAATCTCCTAGGCATCTAAATGGACTTAGCGAGTAGGCAGTTAGATATAGAAGTCAGGACCTCTGGGGAGACAGTGTTATTAGAGCTACTGACTTGAGATTCTCTAGCCCATAGATGAATTCCACGTGGTAGGATGAGATCACCCTTAGCAGTGATCTCCAGGGTGGGATTCTCACAGTCTCCTAAGGGGTCCAGAAAGAAAATATCAGAACATCATTTTACATTTATTCTTATATTTAATTAATATTAGGTGATTTGATACAGATGCCCCCACATTGTGCCTATCAGTTATGTATCACACTGCACTCAGGGTACCCTGAGGTAACTGTAAAAATTATATAACAAAGAGGTGTAATGGGCAAAGCCTCATTTTTTTTTTTCTTTCACTGTAATATAACACACTGGTATACTTATATCTGCACACATGAATATATATATGAACATGGATGAATAACTTATGATATATGAATATGGATGAATAATTTAAAACTGTGTTTTAAATAGTTTTTTAAAATACATATTTTATTTTGTAATAATTTTAGATATACAGAAAAGTTACACAGATGTTAACATCCATGCCTTTAGTACCTTTGTCAAAATGAAGGAACCCACCAATGTTACATTACTACTACCTTTATTCCAGAGAGAAAAATGATAATCTACTTTGATCCAGTAAGAGGTCGGACTAAAAAAAGCAAAACAACCAAAAAGACTATCTAAATATCATTTTATATGCGTTATTTTTCACAATTAAATTTGCCCTGAATGGATATGAAACCTTGAGATAACGATTAATGATTGTATGAAGCCATTAACACTATGGCAACATTTTAAAATTTAAAATTAGTGTGCCATTGGCACAAGGAAAGAAGAAGCCATTCAGCGGTCATCTTCTAAACAACAGAAGTAGTAGTGAGCCTGTGATGCTTGGCCACGTAGATGACACTACCCCAGTGGAGGTAAAGGAACTGTAGTACCCAACTCTCAACACCAGCGGGCGCCATGAAAGCCAATGCCATGTAACTCGGGGAAGTTGTATCTGATGGCTTTTCTACTTCAGTTATTCCCTATAGAAATTATAAGAATGGCAACATCTGTTTTCAAGACCAAACACAACTCAAAGCTACCATCAGATACAAGTACTAGTCTAGCCCTTGTATCACTAAGGAAATGTAAGTAATCTCATTCATCTTCTAAAGATATAAGTCAAAGGAAAAAAAAAAAAAAAAAAGAACACCTAAATCTCTACAACGCAAACAAAAGCTCTCTAGTTTCTCTGACTTGTGTTCCAAATTAGTGCCTCTGACCTTTTCTTAAAACTTTAAGCATCACAAGGAAATCAGTGGGAAGGGAATCATGTGCTAACAAAGTACTTAAAGGGCAGAAAAACGCACTGAAGTGAAAGGGGATTAGTAAAGGGTGGGGAAGAGGACCAGCCCCTCCCAGTTTGGGTGAGCAGATTTGGGATTAGTTATCAAGCAGAAACTCACATGCAATTAACAGCTCTGACATCAGGGGACGAGCAAATATAAAACACTCAGCTCTGAGAGGGGTTCATCAGAGAACCCGCTCAGGAGTTTAAGGTACTGGAGGGAAGCTCTATGGGGAGCAGGTGGATGCCCGCCAAAACTCCATTAGGATGGGAGATTTTAAGTCACGGAAATTAACTACCAGGAAATCTGCTTCCAATCCTTTCAGCTTCATGGCTAAATGTAATTAATGGCCATGACCTGCTAACGAATGCTTTGGATAAGAGACATCTATGATAAGTATTTTTTTTCATAAATAGAAATTTAAAATAAAGAAAACTAAATGCTAGGGCAGGGGATTTAATTATGTAGTTATTATCCATGTCAAGTTTTTCCAGGTAAATTACTATTTTTACCTTTTGCGAGAAATGTCATTTCACAGATATGAAAAGCATTTTGTGGGCGGCTGGGGAGGGCTCCTGCCTGTTTATAACAGCACAAAAAGAAAACTTGCACTAATGCCATTTTGCTTTCTCCTTTTCAGCCTGATTTTTATGTGTTTCAGTCTCTACACAAAGGGCTGCAAACCAGAGATCTGTTCTTCACTCTTGCTTCCAGCAGAATGAAAGCCCATAAATTTCTCTCTCTGGGATACATCGTCTTGCCCCTGCTGTGTTCTCAACAGACCTGGGCTCAATTCCCAAGACAGTGTGCCACCGTTGAGGCTCTGAGAAATGGTGTGTGTTGCCCAGACCTGTCCCCACTGTCTGGGCCTGGGACTGACCGCTGTGGCTCCTTGTCAGGGCGGGGCAGGTGTGAGGCAGTGACTGCAGACTCACGACCCCACAGCCCCCATTACCCGCATGATGGCAGAGATGATCGGGAGGCTTGGCCCACGAGGTTCTTCAACAGGACATGCCAATGCAATGGCAATTTCTCAGGACACAACTGTGGGACTTGCCGTCCTGGATGGAAAGGAGCTGCTTGTGACCAGAGAGTTCTCATAGGTAAGTGGGGATCTGCATGTATATACAGTTCTTCATGAGACTCTATGCATTTAATAGGAACCTAAATCATTTGAGCTGGAAGCACATCTGAAAATCATACAACTCACTCTTCCCTCTTCACAGTTGAGGAAACTGAGGCTCAGAGAGGCTAATAAGTGTATTTAAAGAGTTGAGGTTAAGGCTCAGATCCTCTGACTGACAAGACCTCCTTCCAAAACATTTATGGAGCAACTGCTCCATGCAGGGAACCATGGTAGGTGTTCGTGACTAGACCCTTCAGTGACTTCTCAAGGTAGTGATGTTAATTGTAGTAAGTGAGGTTCAGAAAGGTCAAATCCTTACAGCTGGTACTTGAAAAACCTGGAATTTGCCAGTGAGGTCAGTCTAGCTCTAAACCATGATCTACTTCTACTACACTTGCTAACCGACAAAGAAATTTCCCCTTGTGATGATCAAGTTCAGCCATTTCAGGTGACGAGCCTGGCCTTCACTCTACTAAATGGCAATAAATAATAAAGCTTTAAATAGTAAATCCAGCGATACATAGTTGTTTTCTATGTGCCAAACATTGGGCCAAGGGTCTAACAGAATGTTTATTGAGTCTTTTTTATGAGCCACGCTCTGATATAATTGCTTTTTATGTGTGTATTCTTTAACCTTTACAACTCTATAAAGCAGGTATTATTTTTATATACACCCTTTCAGATGAGAAGGTGAGACTTAGAAACACGTGTACAGAGTCACAGAGTAAGTCCCTGGTGTTAACCACTATGCCACGTTTTTTACGAGGCTTATGATTTTGAAAAGATAGAAAGTTCCAGAAAAATATACCGATGATGAGCAGAAATAAATACGAGATCACAGAATCATAAAGTCCACAGTCATAATAATGAAAACTAATGAAAACCCTAGAGTAAGTTGGCGGGCAGGGGAGGGGCGGGGGCAGAAAATAGGCCTAAAGAAGAGATTCCGGTGAGGGGAATTTTAAAGGAGTATAAACTTATTTAAGCATATATGCAAATTATCATTAATGGGTACATGGGATGCAGTGTTACGATGACGCCCACGTGGCACATTTTCACGTTTGAATGTTGTATCCTTGAAGTCAGGAGAAATCTTCTGGACTTGAGTGCAGAAGAAAAGAACCGCTTTGTCCAGGCCCTGCATCTGGCCAAGCGGACAATGCACCCTCAGTTTGTCATCGCCACCAGGAGATCAGAAGAAATATTGGGGCCAGATGGCAACACGCCACAATTTGAGAACATTTCCATTTACAACTACTTTGTTTGGACACACTACTATTCGGTCAAAAAGACTTTCCTTGGGCCGGGACAGGAAAGCTTTGGCGAAGTGGATTTCTCTCATGAGGGACCGGCTTTTCTCACATGGCACAGGTACCACCTTCTGCAGTTGGAGAGAGACATGCAGGTATGTGTGACACGTTGCACTTTTCAGGTCCCCAACAGACAAGGTGGATCGTTTGGAAGCCGTTTTCATCCACTACGTTCTGAGCGATCGAAACACGTGATGGCAAAGCAATTTCATGATATTGATCTGTCTTTGACATTCTAAATTTCTCCCTGTTAGTAAATTACTTACTCATTAATTAGTCTTCATCTTTTGTGAAGGGAAAAGAAAGTAATATCAATGGTGAGGGAGCCAGTTGAGACATCTCTAGGTGTGATGTAAAGTGATGGACATATGCTGCAGCATAATTGAAAAAATGATCTTCATGTAGCTTGCAACAAAAGAATCTCAGTTGATGGGCCGGCCTTACCAAATGTAAATCGATATCCCCTCCTCCTGGTTTGGATAAAAAAAAAAAAAGTGTGCATACAGTTCTCAGTCTACCAAGTCCCAAATATACACCTTGTTATGCCAGCAAATGATGCTGAGTTTATGGCACAAAGTATAAATTACGAAAAACAATATCCTTTATATTGTCATGTGTTGATTGAACTCTGTTTTGTTTCCATGCCTCCTACCTCAGAAACCTACTAAAAGTACCACACCATTCAGGTCTCATTTTTACTTAAAAGGCATCAACTTTTGGGGCATATAGTAGACCTCAGCCCAAACATAAGTATTTCCTGCTTATCTTTTCAGCGGAGAACCTCAAACCACATTAAAGTATGTTAACATAGATACTTTTTTATCATGTATTTTACCAATTGCTTTTCTTGAGAAGAGTAATTTTAAAATGAAATTTGAGGGGCGCCTGGATGGCTCAGTTGGTTAAGTGTCTGCCTCTTGGTTTTGGCTTAGGTCATGATCTCAGCGTTCATGAGTTCAAGCCCCACATCAGGCTCTGTGCTGTCAGCACAGAGATTGCTTGAGATTCTCTCTCTCTCTCACCTCCCCCCCACACACACACTTGCTCACTCTCTCTCTCTCACAAAATAAATAAATAAACATAAAAAAATAAAATGAAATTTTAAATTATTAGATCTCAACTAGGAAATCCACAAAATGAACGTGTTTTCTAGGTAAATGGATTCCTTCCCTCAAATTAAAATATAAAAGTTAATCTAAAAATATCTGAGGGTAAAAAAGGTGTTTAGATTCATTTATTGATTTGCAGTATGTTTGTGTCCAGCACTATCACAAGAAAATAAATGGTGAGGTGAGAGAGAATTAATGCACTAAAATACAGAATAAAACATTGGTATAAAAGTAGTCCATCCATATTCAGTTTGAGAGTGATTAAGTTAATTCATCTGATACTCTGAACTTCATATTTTATAGCTCTTATTACAAGTAAGACATTTAGTAGATTACGAGTAGATAAATCTGTCATTTGTAATCAACTCCAGATCTCCATGCCTCCAAGTCATTTTCTCATGGGCACACCAAAATGAAAGGGCAGGTGGAAAGTATCTAAAAGCTTCGATTTTGCCTGTGTAAACTTCAACCTCTATGCCTTATATTTTTAAAACCCAACAGCACAAGGGATCCAACGAATTACAGTCTAAATGTAATGCACAGTTGAAATGCCACATGAATATTCTCCAACTCCCAAATGTCAATTCTGAACCACAAACTGACTCTTAATGATCCCTTGGAAGCTGTCACTAATTTTTGTGAACCAGAACAATGGCTTCTAAACAAGGACTCTAAACCCCTGGAGATCAATAAAGGAGGATGCTTTGGAAAGCTTTTGGTCCTCTAAAATACCCTGGGGACCAGGAAATGCTTCCTAAAGGGTTTAAAGTGAAAAAGCAGAAATGTACTAAATGCTTAGGAGGTGAGGCACAATGATGGCAATCTCTACACTTAAATCTCACTCCCTAAATATAACTCCCCAAAGGTCTAAAGGAATGAGAACAAATACAATAAAAATATGTTTTAAGGAACTCAATAAAATAAGCATGTGATCTTGAGTCCATTACTTTTTCTTTTAAGGTTTTTGTTTGTTTGTTTTGTGTTATTTTGTTTTTTGAGAGAGAGAGAGAGCTCCACGTTGTCAGCGCAGAGCTGAAGTGGGGCTTGATCTTACGAACCATGAAATCATGGCCTGAGCCAAGATCAAGAGTAGGACACTTAAACCACTGAGCCACCTAGGCATCCCCTGAATCCAGTACTTTTAAAATTGTTGAGATCAGCTCTGAAAGGAAACTATGTCCCTGGTCTAAAGAACTGTGTGCCCAAAGAAATACTCTGCTTCATTTCACATTTCCCGTTGGTATTAGTTTTTAAGCAGAAACCCAAGTCTTAACAGTTTTGATTCTGAAGCGGGGGTCTTTAAGTAAAACGCCTTCAGTATCCAGGCAGATACGGTGATGTGAAAGAGATTGTCTGTGTAGCCTGTGAAAAGTCGAATCCATATAGCTCATATTTGGAAAACCTGGAATTCACATAGACTTCTTCCACTACCCTTGTTAACCCACAAATAAATTTTAAAAACCAGAATCTAAATGCCTGAAGTCATTCATGTTAAACAGAAAGAAAGAAAGAAAGAAAGAAAGAAAGAAAGAAAGAAAGAAGAAAGAAAGAAAACAAAAAGCACTGCTCTACATAATATATTTAAAGACTGGATCTGGCTCCAGACCAAGACTCCATGGTGCTTGAATTAGAGATATGAAAATTAGAGATATGAAAACAGGAGGTAAAATGTCAAGGAGCGAAAGCTATTATTGATATATATTTTTTTGGTATCACCAATAGAACTTGAATTACCTACCTGAAAAAAAAAAAAAAAAAGAGAAGACTTCTTTCCCCAAAAATAGCATTTGTAGAAACTTCTGTATGATGAGTTGAGTTTCATTCTCTTTAGTGCCTCAATGACTCTTCATAGTATGTGATAAGCTTTGTTAAGTAAGATATTTAATTCCTCTGGCTACTCAGACACCACTGATACACTAACTGGTTCTAATTACCAAAAGAGAGTTGATAGAAACAGACAGCCAGGGAGAAAACCAAGCAAAGGGGGAGAATTTTAAACAAAAGCAGAGAACGCTAACAGAGTTTCTTTGATCTAGGAAATGTTGCAGGATCCTTCATTCTCCCTTCCTTACTGGAATTTTGCAACCGGGAAGAACATCTGTGACATTTGCACCGATGACCTCATGGGATCGAGAAGCAACTTTGACCCCACTCTTATAAGCCTGAACTCTGTCTTTTCTCAATGGCGAGTGGTCTGCGAATCCTTGGAGGATTATGATACCCTGGGAACACTTTGTAATAGTAAGTTCCAAACCCATCTAGGATTCAGAATTCCCTATTACCTAAAGAGATTAAATGTGCTGTCTGAAAGCCCTCATTCTACTAAGGACTTCAGAATAAAATATTTTATTAGAGAGAATCGATGTACAGATGTTCATTGAACGCTACTCAAGGCACTCTATAAGGTTCCCGGGGGGAGCAGAAAGTGTCTATACATTTTTACACTGCTTTTCTTGAGAAATTTGGCCAGTGCCTTGCTCGCTCTCTTACTTTGGAAACGTATGGTTATATAAGATTAATCCTCTTAGCACATACAGCACTCCTGAGTAGTCATGTGTCTTGAGTTGAAATTTCAGAGCAGATTGTTTCCCCAGGAAATCTGAAATATGCCGAAAGAGTTGGAAGTGACCTGAGAGTAAAGTTCTAGTCAGAGGGTCAAAAGCAAAAGGTGATATGCAGGGTATCTTTAAGAAAAGGAAGATACCTTATGCAAGATGTCTTCCAGCTAACTGCTTTGAACCTCTGTCAAAGCGAACACAAAAAGGGAATGCTAAACCAGCTGTCCCGGCGTCCTTTCTCCAGTGATGTATAGGCCACTGCTGCCTTAGATCAAGGTTCTGTGATATGTGGATCTGTTCCTGAGTGTGTTGTTCTCTTCCTTGGATCACATTATTACTCTCTCTGTGGCACCAACACAAGGTCTTAATTACTAGTCACCTACCCCATCTACTTTTCTTCTTCAGGCATGTTTGGTTATTTTAAACTTGTTCTTCAATGTAAAAACTGGATTCATGGGAATTTACTTTGTTAACGTCTTCAAAATATATTTATTCCCATATATTCTTTTCAGCTGAAAATATGAAATTCCTATACCAACCTTAAAAAAAAAGAATATCTTTCAAAAAGAATATTCTAAATAGAACAATTCAGTAGATTTTTTTCAGCATTATAAGATTTTTTAGCTGCATATAGGAAAAAGAGAAGTGATAGTGTATGGATTTTTTTTTCGGTTGAAGTTTAAAAATTAGAATAAATTTTGTATTTGTTTAGCAAGCTGAATGAGTGATCCCACCTTGAAATGACGTTGAGAATCAATATATCTTTAGATACGAAAACATCAGTCCCTTTCTGAGCAGGCTATTGTATTTTGTCCTAGGAATTTTTTCCAGACCTTTTCTAACGATACTGGTGATTGGATGCCAAAATATAGCACAGTTTAAGTGGGTAAATAAAATTATGGCAGAGGAGAGAAGATTCTATTTTCATCACTTGTTCTTGTCAAGAGGTCTCATAACCAAGACACGTAGTTTCATGAAAAATTGAAGACTGTGTATTTTAGGGAAACAAATTTGAGGAATACTTCTTTTCTTAGTTCGTGATATAAACACCAAGAATTTTATTTATTAGGCCAGTGAAAGATGAAACTAACAGTTTAATGAACATGTACTACGTGCCTGATATGGTACCAAATGCTTTCATATATCTTATTTAATTCTCCTAATTCTGTTCTTGGATGAAATTATCCATTCCTGTGGTTTCATTGATCATCTTTTACTGGACAGCCATGCACGTACATTTTTAGAACAAACCTTCCTTACATATCCCAATCCTGTATTTTCATGTGTTTGTTGCAACAATGCCTCTCCAGCGTCCCATTAAAGCGCCAAACTTGGTACATTGCAAGAATGAGTTATTGACACCTAAGACTCTTCTAGACACTAAAATATCATCTTGGATTCATCATATGAAGAATGTTGTTCCTTCTACACAGTATTTCTTAAATCTATTTTCTCCTTCATACACTCAGAACTTTTCATTCATTCCTGCATGGAAACTCCACAGGACTCCAATCCATATGAGGTTAAATCAGGTGCATTGGCAGAGGCTGTCCATGTGCAAACAAATCTAAAAAGACCCAGGTTAAATTTAACTCGTTTAAACTAGTTTCTTTACTATCAGAATTTTCCACTGTGAAACTCCATGAGGGCAGATTAGGGTGTGGTGTTTTCAAAACCCATGTAATCTATCGTGTTTTTCTTGGAATGTGTTGATAGCTCCTGAACAATAATCCTTAAAACACAAGCTTGGATTGATAGTTTTAGCCGGTGGGGTCTGAAAGTTTTAATAATAATGCATACCTAAAACAGTGTGCTATCTCCTTCCCAATCTCAAGAGTGGCATATTTTTATTTTTATATTATATAAAGTTGCTATGCTAATTCATCAGGTACTAATCGTTATGTTAATTATAAACATTACAACATAGTAAGCTTTATGAATGAGGTAAAATGAATACAAATTGAGATTGTAATATCATCTCTCCCACCCTAGTGGATTATTCTGCATATCCTCTTAGGACACACACATGCTTCTCTTGAGATCATTGGAACAGACAATGCAAAATATTCCTAACCAATCTCCTCCTTTCCCACCTACCTAAGAGTTATCTTCATTTCCTATTGAATTAAACATAATTTCTCCACAATATGAATCTGGTCTAGTTTTACATTGTTCCCACCGTCCCTTACCCTCTTGCATTGCCCTGTACTCCAGGCAAGCTATTCCCCAACCAGCCCTCTTTACAGCCCAAACGATCTTTCCATATATCAACATACACCAGACAACTATTTAGCATCTACTATTTGCCAGGCCCTGTACCAAGATTAAGGGATGTACTGGTGAGCGAGAATAGAAACAGTTCTTGTTCTGAGGGAGCTTATCTCGTAGATAGGAGAAAGCATATCATTGTTCTTATTACCTCTGTCAAAAATGTTCCACTTGTAACATTTCCCCTATTTACCCTGAAAATTCTTCTCAGAGAATCAGGGCTCTTTGCAATCTCTTTCTCTCTCCTCTCTCTCTCTCTTTAACATTTATTTGTTTTTGAGAGACAGAGACAGAACACAAGTGGCGGGGGGGGGGGGGCACTAAGAGAGAGGGAGACACAGAATCAGAAGCAGGTTCCAGGCTCTGAGCTGTCAGCACAGAGCCCAATGCAGAGCTTGAACCCATGAACCATGAGATGATGACCTAAACCGAAGTCAGTTGCTTAACCAATTGAGCCACCAAGGCGCTCCTGCAAATCTCTTTTCTTTAATGACATCTTTCTGAAACCACACACTTGGAAAGGATTGATATTCTTTCTCAATCTCTGTCTTTCTGTCTCTCCCCTTCACCTTTCCACTCTCCCTCTTTCTCTTTCTCTCCTTCCCTCCCTTCCTTCTTCCTTCTCTCCCTCCCTCCCTCAAGGCACCCATTCTATTATCCCTAGTGTCACAGCCCTTTGCTTGCCTGTTTGTCTTAGTGCCTTTTAACACGTGCCTTTTAACAAGTTTATTTCTCACATTAATTGCTGAAAAATATGTATCGATTGAAATATAGACCAAAGAAATTGTAGATTGTTTTTCTTTATTTCTCTGAAGGCTTGAAACAAACAGTAATTGAATATAAAATTTCACACATGTGTGAAATATAGATTTAGTGTGGGATTTAGGTTTATGAGACTATTTTGGCAAAATTCAATTTTCCATGGACTTTTGATGTTAATATATTTTCAGTAATGAGGTATACGTTGATTAAACAAATAACAGGACCTCTATCTGTTATTGTGATCATTTTTTTCTTCTAATGATTTTATGTATCACACATCTAACTCTGCTCACAGATATATCACAATGATAAGAATGTGATAACTTAAATATTCTCACTGTAATGACCCTAAGTCTGCCTTTTTAAAATGTTCTCTTCTACCAGGGAGAACCTATCTTTCAGTGATCATGCTCTACATAAAAATGGAAGAGCAAAGAGATCTGTAAATATTCTGTAAGTGTTCCTGTACCCTGTATTTTTTTCCAGGCACTGAGAGGGGGCCAATTAGGAGAAATCCAGCTGGAAATGTGGCGAGGCCAATGGTACAACGTCTTCCTGAACCACAGGATGTCGCCCAGTGCTTGGAAGTTGGTTTATTTGACACCCCTCCTTTTTATTCCAATTCTACAAACAGTTTCCGAAATACAGTAGAAGGTGAGTAAAAGAAGTCAGTGCTTTGATTTTATGTAGTTGTCACTGTAAACTGAACTATTCACATTCAGATCTCCTTGAAAAATCTTTGGAAGCCATATTGATCTTATGAATTTATGTGAATGTTGCCTCCTATTATGATGTAGTCACAATTCCCTGCTCAAAAAAGAACTTCTTAAAGAAAAGTGTCAGGCCATGAAACTCTTTTAAATTATCATAGTAGAATCCTTGGGAAATTAGTCTTCAATCTCTAAAATACCTGAAAAGTATTAACTCAAATCTGTGAGGTGGCTAATCATTATAACTCTATCAAATTCTGGTAGAGGCAAATAATTTTCAAGACTTTGAGAGCCTAAATTTTTTTCTTAAAAAATAACAATAAAGTTTCTAAACAATTAGTTGACATCCAATAATGCCTGGCTGGGGCATATATTTCATTTAGGTTTGTATTATCCTATGAATGTTTTTAAAGGACTATAAAAATTCAAACTACCATCTAATGATATTTAATGTGATTCTCCTTATTTCATTCAAAGTATTTTAAAGGTGAGGAAACTAAAGACCAAAGAAGTGAATTTCCCAAGATAGTTTGTAACAGAACACAATTTCAAATCAAAATTTTTTAAGTCCATTGTCTTTATACAATACATTTTAATATCTCTAAATCATCACCGATACATATTTAAAGTTTTAAAACAACAGAATCACATTTAATGTATTATAAACTTCTTCTTGTCACAATGTACATTAAATGTAGCATTAAACATGTTAGGCTCCTCCCCCTGAGGGGAAAAAAAAAAATAGGAATAGATCTCTCTGTCTCCATGATCTGAGATACTTGACATAGAAATCTAATCATTATTTTCCTTTCTCTCCCCTATTATCATCAAAACTAGATGCCATTCTATTCTGTCTTTATGTTAATATTAATAACTAAATATGAATGCACTGATTTGGAGATTATTCAATAGATAATCACTATGTTTTGACTAAACTGGTGTATATAAACTAAGGCCATAAGCATTATATCCTTTTTTTTAATTTACTTTGTAAAATTCAAGTTAGTTAACACATAGTGCAGTATTGGCTTCAGTAGGACCCAGTGATTCATCACTTCCATATAACACCCAGTGCTCACCCCAACAAGTGCCCTCCTTAATGCCCATCACCAGTTTGGCACAGCACCCCCGCCACCTCCCCTCCAGCAACCCTCAGTTTGTTCTCTGAATTTAAGAGTCTCTTATGATTTGCCTCCCTCTCTGTTTTTATCTTATTTTTCCTTCCCTTCCCCTATGTTCTTCTGTTGTGTTTCTTATTAAATTCCACATATGAGTGAAGTCATATGATATTTGTCTTTCTCTGACTGATTTATTTCATTCAGCATAATACACTCTAGTTCCATCTGCGTTGTTGCAAATGGCAAGATTTCATTCTTTTTGATCACTGTGTAATATTCTAGTGTGTGTGTGTGTGTGTGTGTGTGTGTGTGTGCGCACATACACACACACACACACATATATATATATACCACATCTTCTTTATACATTCATCAGTCAATGAACGTTTGGGCTCTTTCCATAATCTGGCTATTGGCCATAAGCACTAATTTCTACAAGAATATGTAGGTTGCATCTTAATGATGCAACCTTAATGATGACCAATCAAAGGACAAATTATACTGATTTTCTGACAGAAGGTCTGAAAGGACCAGTGCCCACCAGCATGCTGTGTATGTTGCAGTCTTTAAACATTTCGTAAATAAAAATAATAATAATGGAATAAATATATGCAAAATGACTAAATAAATGAGTGAGTGTAATTGTACAAATGGGTTAGTATATTTTATCATCTTTGAAAAACAACACAAACAAACAAACAAACAAACAAAAAAAAAACCACAGCTCCACACCCAGTGTGGAGCCCAATGCAGGACTTAAACTCACGATCCTGAGATCAAGACCTGAGCTGAGATCAAGAGTCAGACACTCAGCTGATTGACCCAGGCACCCTTGGGTTAATGTGTTTTAAATTCTAATTTTATTTAATAATATGTAACATTTCCCTGTTCTTCCACCTCTGATTCTTAAAGCCAACCAGGTACACTTATAACTCCATCCTGCATCACAGACCCTCCGTTTTTGTGATCTATCTTTACCTTCTGCCTAATATATATACCTAATAAATATCATATGGAAATATATATGGAAAATATATACAATATATAATATGGGAGACATACAGTATAAGAAATACATAATACATGAAATGTAGGAAATATACATATTATATAGGAATATCATATACATCATATAGAATATGGGAGAGAGAGAGAGGATACATAGGAAATTATTAAATATTATATAAATGTTTTGACAATAGGCTTTCCAGATGTTTAAAACTAGTACAGACATGATAAGCATGCTCTGGGAAATTGTGACTTTTCCACAAACATAAGATAACTTTCCCGAAATAAACATGGTGACAGTGAAAAGGAATGAGGTAGGAAACTGAAGTAATATCTGGCAATTTAAGGTCCAGGACAATCAGAGTGATGTCCTCCCAACTGTGTTAGTTTTTAGAAGGAGATTTCCACTCTCTTTATTTCCACTGAACCAATGTTTGCCTTGTTAAAATAGAGTGCTCTATATATTTTGGCTGGCATCTTTGCAGGTCATTATTTTTAACCTTGAGGCTACATTTAGAATGTCGTGCCACTGGCTTAAAGCTAACCTAGCTCTGGGTATAGCAAGAAATGTCACCAACCATAGGTACGGAGAAGCAAGGCTATTATATTAGGGCAAAAATTGGCCTGACAAACTGCGGAGAAACTGTTTCCCGATATAATCGCTGCTGTTGATTTGAAAAGCAAGATATTGGCAATGGTTTTCATTCTTCTCACCCCTCTTTTTATATCTAGGTTACAGCGATCCCACAGGAAAGTATGACCCTGCTATTCGAAGCCTTCACAATTTGGCTCATCTATTCCTGAATGGAACAGGGGGACAAACCCATTTATCTCCAAACGATCCTATTTTTGTCCTCCTGCACACTTTCACTGACGCAGTCTTTGATGAATGGCTGAGGAGATATAATGCTGGTGAGACATTCTCCTATGCTTTTTTGCGGGCTCAGCAAGGAGACCGTTCAGGTGGTATAGTTATCACTATAGACTACGCACTTAACACATGTGAACTACACTTCAAAATAAGGAGAAAAGAGCTGTGATATCTAGCTGTTTCCACATGTCCCAAACGACTTTGAAAATGCAGATAAAAAGTTATAAAAATAGTTACGAGACAATATTATATTATTATCCGAGTAAGCACGTAATCCCTTCTCATTTTTTAGTTTGAAAAGATGACTGTCATGTTTCCCAAATTTTTCTTCCTTGTAGCTACCAATGAACATTTGCATGTCTTTTTTTGTCTTTTTTTTTTTTTTTTGGAGCATTCTCGTTGTGAATAAAAAAAAATTTCACTGATCTCTTCTTCGATACCTAAAAGACAGAAAAAAATATGCTCATAATCCACAGTTTTGATTTTTATTACTGCTGGCCTCTTACATATGGAAATTCTCTTCAACTTGAAAAGTTAATGTTGGTTTTTATAGAGAGCACAGCATAGAAAATATTTTTCAACTTCATTTTAATGGGTTTTTAAAAATATTATTTAGAAGGCCACTTTCTCTTCACTTCTACTCGGCTGAGAGGCTCAAGTCACTTTGCAAACAATGAAGTACTTCTATTTGTTAAAGCATCATACATGTTCATACTTCAAAAGTTTGTAAATTTTGGCTTCTGTGCCTTTACTTTATCCCGCACATAAACATAATATTGGGTATAAACTATCTATTGACTTATCTACCCAATTCAGCCAGTCTCTTATTTCTTGGTGTGTATGTACAGGAGAAGCCTCTAATCCAACCTGATTACGACCATTCACAGATACGTTGGTCAAAATCATATGTTCCATCAGAAAATCATTCAAGAAACAAATAACTCACATATAACTATTCACTCATCCATCTGCTATGAATTCACTAATTGGAGTTCACTTATTTCATATGTATTCACAAGCATACCTACAGTCATAATGAATTATCTACAATTTACAATGTCTGTTTCTTTAACAAGAAATAAGAAATTAACAACCCTTGAGATGCAATCTGAGTCCAGTATGCGTCTAGATTTTCATAATGACTACCTTATGTTTACAATCCTATTGCTCACTTCTAATTCTTTACCAATATCTCAGGCATTCTCCTTTAGCAAACCTTTCTTAGACATTCATACATTTAATATAAAACAACATCCCTCTCCTTTAGAAATCATAATTATCATTTTGCATATGGTTAGCTATATTACTTCTTATGACAATAGCAAGTAAAGTGGAGTTCATAGGTTTAGGAATGAACAAAAACTTGTTAAACACGCACTTCTCAGAACTAGACAACAATGCACAAGCTGTAGTTATTCAGCCATTCACAAGGCCATGGCTGTTAGTAAGTTGTTCTTACTTAGGACTTAAGAAGTAAAAGGAGGTGGAAAATCTTGGGTAATCTGGAGCTTTCTTTCAACTATGCAAACAAGTATTCCTTTGCCTTACATACCCTGATTGAAAAGATCATTATTTGACATCTATAACAAGTTGTTAATGGTCATCGATGAATCAGATAAATACCTTTGTTATTTTCTCCCCACTTCCTTTGCTTGTACTATATAAATTGCATAATAGCTCTCAGTTACTTGGATAGTAGTAGAGGGAAAAGTACCATGAGCAAAAAGTAGGGAGCCTAAAGCATATTGACAAAATGTGGCCATAAAATTATAAGACAAGTTAATGTAAACACTTAAAAATTGCAGGAACACTGGGGCGCCTGGGTGGCTCAGTCGGTTAAACGTCCGACTTCGGCTCAGGTCACGATCTCACGGTCCGTGAGTTCGAGCCCCGCGTCGGGCTCTGGGCTGATGGCTCAGAGCCTGGAGCCTGCTTCCGATTCTGTGTCTCCCTCTCTCTGCCCCTCCCCCGTTCATGCTCTGTCTCTCTCTGTCTCAAAAATAAATAAAACGTTAAAAAAATTTTTAAAAAAATTGCAGGAACACTGAACACTAATGATTAACCTTCTGCTTAAATATTCCATGTCCCTGCAAACGTCCCGTGGAAAAACAATGTCATAGAACGACTACATAGGAAGAAAATAAAAAGATTAGAAAAATGTCTAAAATGATGCATACAGCAGAAGTCTTTGTTGCAAATAAGTCTATGAGTGGAGGATGGAATTAGTTTTCAAAATGTATTGAAAAGTTTTATAATAAGGAAGTATCTTCAAAAATCATAGGATTATAAAATTATTAGGGTCAGAATGGAATAAGAATTGCATTTTACAGCTGAAGGAATGAGAGTCATCGCATATAATGTGATGTCTCATTAGACATGAGGTGGTATAATATAGAGCACGCAAACTTTATTCAATATGATGTTAAGTTTTATTCACTAACATTTTGTATCCATGTGCACATTTAATTCAATTTTCTATTTTTCCCAAATGCGAATCATGTGAATGAAGTTTTATATATAGCACTAAATATAGTGAGCTTTTCAGAAGAAGCAGTGTATACATTTCGCAGACCAGACCCTACTTATCCTGCCCTGAGAGAAATGAACTAATTACGCACACACTCAAAGCCTTTCACAAACAGTATCTGATTCCATATCTTTGTTCTTATGAATAATGCTGCAATGAACATGGGTGCAAATATCTCTTTGAGATACTGATTTCATGTCTTTTAGAGATACACCCAGAAGTGGGATTGCTGGATCATATGGTAGTTCTATTTTTAATTTTTTGAGGAACATCCATATTGCTTCCATACTGGCTGCACCAATTCCCACCAACAGGGCACAACAGCTCTCTTCTCTCCACGCTTTTCCCAACGCTTGTAATCTCTTTTCTTTTTGACCACAGCCATCCTTACAGGTGTGAGGTAATCTCTCAGGACGGTTCCAATTGGCATTTCCTAATTAGTGATATTGAATACCTTTTCACGGACCAGGTGGCCATTTGTAAATCATCATGTCATATACCTTAAATACATACAATTTTTTGTCAATTGTACCTCAGTAAAGCTGGAAAATAATACTATTTGAGTGCCTACTATTTCCTACATAGTATTTTAGGTACCAGAAATACAGTAGCGTACAAAACACACAAAAATATTTTCCCTCCTGGAACTCCCCTAGTTGTTAGTTGAAATGGCAGTAAAAATAAGTAAATAAATATAAAGTATGTTAGATGGGAGAAAGTGTTTGCAAGCTAAGAAAATCAGGAAAGGGGATGGTGAGTACTACATAAATACATGGAGGAAAATCATCCTGGGATGAACAAAGGAACCCACTGTGGCCAGAGCAGAGCAGAGAGTGGGGAGAAAATGGTGGGAAATAACAAGGTCAGAGAGGTGACAGGGGGAAGATCCTGAAGGCTGTTGGCTATAACTCTGAGATGGGAAGGGTCTTGCATAGGGAAGTTTCATGACGATTCTACTGTTCTTGTTTGCTATTTTCACAATTATTCCTCCATTCAGTTGAATCGATGTAACTTTATCACCACGCTGATGCTGAATGGGGTTGAGGCTGTTCGAGTCAGGATGTAGTGGAAAGGTGAAATAGAAAGTTACAAAAAAAAGTTTATCTACATTAATTTTAACAAATAATTAACGAGAATACACCAAAACGTGGGTTCCTTGGGCCAGGCGTTCTGTCTGTTCTGTGCAGTGCTGTAGCCTCCATGCCGAGACCAGTGTCTTACGTTAGTAAGAGCTCAACAGATTTGAAGCAATAAATATTAAATTAGCATGAATACATAGTAAATCTAAAGTCGCAAAAATATAAACACTACATGCCATGCTATGATCAGTTGTTTTACAAAGTAGACGCTAAAATACTTTTCTGTGCTTCCCAGGATCACAGGGACTGTCCAGGTGATATATTTCTTGCAAACAGAAAATGTAATACTCCGCTAACTTTCTCACATATTCCAGCTCCTCTACATAGTTGTCCACTCGTGTCCAGCCCAAGCCCGATTCCAACTTTGGTTTTGTGATATCCCACCTCATTTAGTTGTATCAACATAAATGTAGAACATCAATAATAAAAAAGAACAATCTTGGGGCACCTAGGTGGCTCAGTCGGTAAAGCATCTGACTTCAGCTCAGGTCATGATCTCACGGTTCGTGGGTTTGAGCCCCACGTGGGGCTCTGTGCTGACAGCTCAGAGCCTGGAGCCTGCTTCGGATGATGTGTCTCCCTCTCTCTCTCTCACCCTCCCTGCTCATGCTCTGTCTCTGTCAAAAATGAATAAACATTTTTTTTTTAATAAACATTTTTAAAAAATTAAAAAAAAAAACAATCTTCTGCCACAAAGAACCTATCACTCTTTTTATCCCTGATGACAGAAACTCACTAATAATATAAATGCCTGTAACTTGTATTTAAGTTGAAAGAGGAGAAGTGGCAGGAAGGAAATAATATCCCAGGAACTTGATTTAAAAATTTAAGTGTTTTTTCTAACAGAGTAAAATATAGGGGATAAGTTCATATTTATATCTCGGGAAGTAAACAGAAAAAAATGAAGAATACTAAACAGACATATTCATATTCAAGGACAAACCTCCATTAGACATGGCACCTCTCAAATTTATAGATGAAGCTTCAGCAAACTATACGTCCATCTTTTTTTAGCCTTGAAAGAGAAGTTTAGTGAATTTTTTTCAAATAAGTTTCTGTAATTTAAAAGTAAAACAACTAATGATCAACATAGATGATAAAATACTAAAACTTCCCTGTTTTTAAACGTTCTTGATCTATTGGATGTTATGTTAGTGCTGTGTTCAAAACATTTGAACTCTGTTTTATGCAATTTTCCCTGTTCTGCTATATACAGTAAAACTATTTTTATGTCTTTATCCAGTAAAAAAATAAAAAAAAAAACATTTTTATGTTATCCTAGAATATTTTAGGTCACCTTCAGGACATAATAATCTATTAATACTAACTTTATTATGTTATTAACAAGATGTCTTTGGCATATTTTAGATGTATCCACATTTCCATTGGAAAATGCCCCAATTGGACATAATAGACAATACAATATGGTGCCATTCTGGCCTCCAGTTACCAACATAGAAATGTTTGTCACTGCTCCAGACAATCTGGGATATACTTATGAAGTTCAATGGCCAAGTGAGTATTGAAAATGTATCTTTTCTGTGGAAATTACCAAAACTACATTTGCTACCTTTTAAGGTAATCACAGTATTCTGAGGCCTATATTTTCCACTTAGATTTAGAAGGTTTTATTTGGATTTTTATTTTGGGATAAAGAGATTGAATGTAACATTTGTTGAGAGCCCACTCTGATCTGGAATTAAGCTGATTCTATAGCATACTATCTCATTTAATCCACACAACCCTCTGAGCTAAGTGTTGTAATCCTCATTTTACAAATAAGGAAGATGAGGCTAGCTATGATTAGCTGAGAAAGGGTAATTGTCACAGGTCATATTTCTAGTAGGCAGAGATAATGAGTTTTGAGCTTAAGTTCATGTAATACGCCCCAATTTTTCTACTACATAATGGTGCCTTCGCATCTTTATTCTAAAAAGAAAAAATGGAGTGAGATACTCTGTGCTGCTTTTTCTGAGATTTTGAAATTCAAACATTCTTATTTTCTTTTCAATCCCTTCCCAACAAAGGCAGCAGGGTATAGTGAAGAGCACAGCATCTGGGTTTTGAAAGACTTGGGCCCCTAAACCAACTCTGGCGCCTACTGGCCAAGTGACCTTGGACAAGTGGCTCAAACTCTATGGCATCATTTTCTCACCTTTAGAACAGAAATAATAATAGCTATCCTAATAGGGTCCACTTAGTAGGAGAAATTTGGTAAGTGCCTTCAACATGATAGGTGCTATCATCAGCAATGTGGACAATAAAAAAGTTCTATATGGGGGCACCTGGGTGGCTTAGTTGTTTAAGCGTCTAACTCTTGATTTCAGCTCAGGTCATGATCTCAGGAACTGAGAGATTGAGCCCTGCAGGCTCTGTGCTGACAGCACAGAGCCTGCTTGGGATTCTCTCTCTCTCTCTCTCTCTCTCTCTCTCTCTCTCTCTCAAAATAAATAAATGAATAAACTTAAAAAAATTATATATGAAGATTTCGGTAAAATGCCTGCCACAATGCCTAAGTTTAGGGTAGCTGATTTTTGGTGGCAACTATTTTACTGTTTATTTTTTGTTCTCCTTTTGTTTTTCACAGGTCGGAATTTTAGTATTTCTGAACTTGTTACTATAGGAGTAGTTGCTGCTTTATCACTGGTCGCGGTCATTTTTGCGGGTGCTTCTTGTATGATTCGTGCCAGAAGCAACATGGATGAAGCACATCAGCCTCTTCTCACTGATCAATATCAACACTATGCTGAAGAATATGAAAAAATGCACAATCCTAATCAGTCTATGGTCTAATGACAAACGACCAATTCTCTGATACATTAGCATCACAAGAACACCTGGTTGAAACATAATAGGTGAAATTGCTGTGTGTTCTTTTCCTCCCTTACTCTCTTTCTTATGCACGCCCATGTTGGAATTAGAGCTCTACATATTATTTGCTAGAGCACAGAAGAGTCACAATCTTTTTAATACGTTCTTTTTTTCAACTCTATTTCAAATTCTAGGTTGTATGTTAACAAACTAAAATTTAAATAAAACTTGAAACATTAAAAAAATAAAAATAAAATAAAACAAAACAAAACAAAATAAAATAAAATAAAATAAAATAAAATAAAATAAAATAAAATAAATAAAATGGTAGGTTGCAGGCATACACCCCTGTCTTCTAACCCTAATTCCCAACCCTAACCCTAACCCTCTGGAGAGGTCTCTGAACTGCAAAATACCAGACACATGTACTAATCCTAACCCTGAATCTGAGAAAGTGGCCTCCTGAACACATGATAAGAAACGCTGAGAAACAGCCTAGTTACCCTGGAGAAGACTCCAAACATTTAAGAACTGGTGGGATTTCTGGAAATGGGTGTTGAAGGTAGAGATTTAAAAAAAGAATAAAGGAAAATAAAATGGTAGTTTGCACCAACTCTATGATATTTAAGCAGAGAATGTGAAGATTTGGGCGTGTTTTAAAGATCAACTATATGACAATGTAAATAAGCTGTTGTGCTTTGTTTATGTATAAAGAAAAATCATAATAGTAAATCTCTGATTGAAATACATCAGTAGGCATCTCTACAATGTGAAAATGCAAACACATTTCCGTTCACTGACATCCAACAACGGATATATAGGAAGCCACATTTATTAATTAAAATCAATTATGTGGATTACAAATGGGATCCCAATTAAGTTTTTCAAACTAGGATTCCCCTTGGGCATCAAAGTTTAGTTTAGTTTAAGGTTTAGTCTGAGGTTCAACGTCGCAAAAAAATCCTGATCTTTGTCACACTCTATAGAGGTAAAGACTTCACTTTGTTTAAAAAACAGTTGATCCTCTATTTGCCACCATGTTCTACCTGTCAATGGACTGGAAGCCAACAACCCATTCATACATTTCATGTCCCCATTCCTCTTCCAATACCTTAGTGACCCAAAGCAAGGCATAAAGTGAAGAATACGCAATACCGTGCTCTACAAACACCATTCGATTCATCGTGTTTCAAGTAGCCTTCTCGTATCACTTATCGGTCTTTCATATGTTTTCAAAATAAAATAATAATAATATTATTTCATCAGTTGTGTGAGGCTTTCATGACGCAGTTGTGTGAGGTTGTCATTAATTTTTATTCTGCCTATCTTCTAACCTAAAATATTTTTACTGTTTTTGATCTTGGGTTACTGAAATATTCTCAATGAAGAACTTGAAAGGCTGGTCACTGGGAACAAACATTTTTGGCAAAATCGGTGAAAAGAAATATGAACAATAGTAATTATACACTATAGAAAGTGGGGAGTCTGATATTCCTAACTCAAAAAACAAGATTAAAGTTATGTACACAATTGGTTATGGGTTTCCCTATATTAAGCAATCTTAAGGCTATGAACACAAGAAAAACAGACGAAATGTGTTAGTAAAAGAGAATGCATATAATAATAGTATCTTTTTAACTTTAAAATACCATTCCTGAATTGATTTTTGACTACATTTTATTAAAATATTATATACTCATTGCTTTTCAGATATATTATTATATAATGTAAGATTTATTTAAACATTTAATAAAGTTTATGGCAGACATTAATAAGTCTGCCACATCATATTTTTGGAGATTTACTAAGTACTCATTGCATAAATGTTAATTTCTTTACTGATATTTATTTATTTATTTTTATTTCAGATAGTGTATAAGTGGGGCAGAGGGAGAGAGAAACACAGAGAGAGAGATTCTTGAGCAGGCTGCACGCTCAGCATGGAGCCCAATACTGGGTTTGACCCTATGACCCCGGGATCATGATCTGAGCTGAAATCAAGAGTAGGACGCTCAACCAATTGAGCCACCCAGTTTCCCCTTGTAAACATTTATTAAGCACACCTAGATTTCAGACATACTCCAAAACTGTGGAATTGGGGAAGGGAAGGGAAGGAATAGAAAACCGAGATGGTCAATTTTGACTTGGCCTTCAAAGAATGCTAATGGATTTACCAAACACAAGAGTAGAGAAGGGCACTCCATACAGAAATGACAGCAGGGACAAAGTAGCAGAAGTTTAAGTGACATGGAACATTCAAAAACATAAAGTAGGTCAGTGTGGTTAGAGCATAGAGCAATATGGATGCTACATCACCTTTTCATGGAGAGGAGTAGAAAGATAAACCAGGAATAAAATCAGAGTGTCCTATATGCAATCCTAAGAAATCTGGAGTTCATTCTACAGGTAAGAGGGAGCAGGAAAGACAATAAAGTATGTTTTACAAAGATAATAATGATGATGTTTGTAAATAATGTCTATTAAGAATAATTTGGAATGGTTAAAACAGAAGCTAAGAGACTAGTTAATATCAAATAGTTCATGGGACAGAGAAGGAAAAAACTTAATTATAAGAGAACCCATTATATTATAAATGTATCTTTCATTATTTCTCCCTAAACATGTTGCTTTATTTTTCTTGTACTCAAGGACTTCTGTTTAGTTTGTGTGTGTGTGTGTGTGTGTGTACATATATATATATATATATATATATATATATATATAAATATATATATATATGTGTGTGTGTGTGTGTATGTGTGTGTATACATATATATACACATACATATATATGCATATATATGTATACAATAAATATATGCATATTTTATATACATATTTATGTATATGTATATATGTATATATATTTTAGTTTAGTATATATATGTATATGTATATATATGTGTGTATATATATGTGTGTGTGTGTGTGTGTGTGTGTGTGTGTGTGTGTATCTTGATCAGGTGACCATTACTCTTCCTGTAATATATCATATTATTCACTTCAAATAATAGTCATTTGCAATCTTGGATATTTTCTACTGTTCTCAGTCCTTCATTTCCCTTATAAAACGTAGTCAATGAAGTTATTATGCACTTACTGGAAAGCATATTTCACACCACTTAAACAGATTCTGTCTTGGTGCATAGACCCCCATTATATGCCAGTGCCACCAACTGAGCTAAGCATTATAGTCTCAACAGAGTAAGAATGCCCAATTGAACATTCCTATACAATCAAAAATGTAAAGCTATTGTTTTTGTGCCCCTCTGAAGTTACATACTGTCTTCATTCCCAGAAGCAAATTTCAGACACAGTGCCTACTGATAGCTACGTGTAATCTTTAAAATTGGATGCAGGGGAAAAGATTTGGACTTTTAAAATATCTGTTTCAAGACTAGGTTGTAAGACAGTTGTGCTAAGTTCAGCCTATGAGTACACAGCTATGTTATGTATTTTGTCCTTAGCCTAGTCAAAATTTTTATTAACCAACCAACCAACGGAACATCATGTTGGGCTGAGAGAGCTAATATGAAATAGAAAAAGAACAACAACAAAAAATAAATATATTAACAAACCAGGAACAGGACCTGATATAAAAGAGATACAATTTTAAAAGGAAAAGTGCAAAATCCGGTACTTCTAAAGCACAAGTGCAAAATTAAAGGATGAAGGAAGACAGGAACTGTCAGGATTCTTTACAAAATAACCAGGAGCTTTTAGTGTATTTCAAATTCAATAGAAACCAGTAGGGCAATGAGACCAAAATAGGGACAAAATGCTATGCTATGAAAGTGGGGGAAAGTACTGTGCAGATATTGATATATTGAACTTCATTAATACAGAGACAGAAATCTGTAGTGTTAAGAATCACATCTGGAGTATTTATTTAACTTTAGAGCAACTGTTTAAGGGAAACATTGACACACTGTTGCTTATTCATCTTCCATGTGATACAATGATACAATTACAGGCCTAAGAGAGAAACTTTGAAGTCACACTTAAATTCTACCATCTATCTCAATCTTCATATCCAATTAATTACTAGTTTTGTTAATACAGTCAATATGCATTGACCACTGTATCCTGAGCACTAAACCCATGATCTACAGTAGTGGTTCTCAATTGGAAGGCTATTTACCCCCAGGAGTTCTTTGGGGCTGGGATTGCTACTGGTATCTATTGGGTCAACCCAGGGGTGCTGCAAAACATCACACATTGCCAACACGTTGAAAAATTAACCAATCCCAATGTCAACAGTACTGAGGTCAAGAAAATGTGATCTAGAACTACAAGGATAAACAAGTTTCACAGTGTCCCTGACTTCGTAGATCTTAGTGCCTAATGGGAAAGAAGGACAAAACCAATGTACTTTGTTAGGAATACATTATTTCCTCACAAAATAAATTTAAAAGGTACAGAGTTCAAGGTAGTTAAGCACAATGGTACTTTCAAGGACTCAAGCTCTTTCTATCTTTTTCCCATTACATTTAGTATGTGGTCTCCATCATTTTATTTATACTGTTGGGGCTGCAATATGGATGCTACATCACCAGGCTTTGTATCTACTCCACAAGGAAATTTTCCATTTGTTCAAAAGTGGATATCCACCCAAGAATTCTGCCTATATCTCATTAGAAGTTTATTACATGGAAAGGGAGTATAGAAAATTAACGGTCTTTTTGTTTTTAAAGTTTATTTATTTGTTTTGAGAGAGAGAGAATGGATGTGTGAAGGAGAGGAGAGAGAGAGAGAGAGAGAGGGAGAGAAAACCCCAAGCAGGCTCTGCATTGTCAGTGCAGGGTTCCAACTCATGAACCTCGAGATTATAACCTGAGCCAAAATCAAGACTTGGACACTCAACCAACTGAGCCATCTAGGAACTCCTTTTTTTTGGGGGGGTGGGGGGTTGTTTGTTTGTTTTTGTTGTTGTTTGTTAGCTGGTTACTATCCTAAATAAAGTCAGAATTCTAATAGTAAGGGATAAGAGAGAATATATTTGGGATTGTGGCAACTTGGAGTATTGCCACAACAAAAAACAAAAAATCAAGACAATAATTACAGCAGTATGAAAGAAACACACAGTGTGTTTTCCTTATAAAAACAAAACAAAACAAAAACAAACAAACAAACAAAAACCTCTGGTAGAAGCTATTTAATTTAAACAAATGAATTGGAAGATTAGCTGAATAAGTGAAGTCGAGCTGAATGATAGGACAAGAACACTGCTGGAAAAGTTAACCAAACAGGGCTAAGATAAAAGCCATGTCCTCATTATCCACAGTGGAATGTCAAAACATGTTCCTCTAATATTTTTTAAAAATTAGAAATAGAAACTTTAATATACTATTTGGAAATAAGGAGGCAAAAACAGAAGCAGCAACTTAAGATGCAAATGATTATATCCAGGAAGTGTGAGTTGCGTAGGGCATGGATTGGGGCAGCAGAGCACCTTTGTGGTTCTTTGTGAATCTTGACTTTTTGAAAGGAGGTTTTTAATTTGTTCATTTTTGTTTTTTAAGAGAGAGAGAGCATGCGAGTGGGACAGAAGGGCAGAGGGAGAGAGAGAATAAAATTTAAGCAGTTTCTACACTCAGCACGGAGCCCGACACAGGGCTCGACCCCACCACCCTAGGATAATGAAATCAAGAGTTGGTCGCTTGACTGACTGAACCACCCAGGTGCTCAGTGAAGGGCAAAAAGAAGAGAGTGATTCTTCTGGAAATCTCAGTAAAGAATGACTGAGTCAAAATTGACATCATTCAGCAAAAGTTTATTCTTCAAGTTTTTTTTCCTCTACGAAATAGGAAATTTTAGAACTTTAACTTTGGGGAGAGGGTAAGAAAGGACAATGAATCAAATCTGTCATAGTCTTCAAACAGAAACTGTTCGCAAAATGAGTAAGACCCTTATTAATCAATTGGATTAAATAAATTACACATGAAAATACACTCTTGTGGTCTTGGTGTGTAGGCTTCAAAATACAGGTTTCTGACATGTCCTAAAATATATTTCTGCAATGTGCTTTCCTTTTGGTCTTCAGATTTAGCCAGACATTTATCAATATAGCTGCTAAAAATTGAATAGAACATTACCACAAGATGGCAGCTTTGAACGTATTTGAAAATGTTGATTATGAACATCAAAATGCCTCCAACTGAAATGAACAGTGAGACATCTGCCATTCCTCTTCTGGTTTAAAAAATGTTCATGTGATCTTTGAAAGCAGAATAAATGCAATTTTTTTCATTTTGTTGGAAAAAATGGCTTGCGAGGTTAGTAGTTTGCACACGGCTGAAAGTCTCAACCAAATACTAATGACCAAAATGTGTCTTCTTATTGACTGGAATTCTCCTGTATACATTATCCTCCTTCATCATGATCACTTATCATCAGGCCCTTCCAGGCCACAAAATGAAGAGTGAGTGGCATATCACCCAAATGGTTTCGCATACAATCGATTAGTATGCCAGCACCAAAGACACTGATCATTTGTGACAAGGGTGAAAGGGCTAGTCAGCTATGGGAATCAGCTCCATTCAGCCACTGAGACTACAAATAATGAAAATCATGGTTAACTCTGTAAATGTACACCTAATGTTTAAAAAAAAATGGTCTAATAGAAGGCTACAAAAAATATTACAACTCATTTTTAACTTACTCTGAAAAAATTCCCATTTATGGAACAGTTACAAGAATACAATAAACTCCCACATACACTCTGCACCTAAATTTACCGATTGTCAATATTCTGCATGTTTTCCTTGTCACTTTATTTCCATATATACCTATATGTTGTATATATTTTTTTTCTTTTTTCTGAACAAATTGAAAGTAGCAGTTATCAGGACCCCTTGTCCTGTATTTCCATGTATCTCTTAAGAATAATGGCATTCTCTTAAATAACCGCAACACAGCTGTCAAATTCAGGAAAATTAACATGATACAATACAATTTTCTAATATATAGTCCCTATTAAGTTGGCCTGATAGTTCCAATAGAGTCCTCTACAGTGATTTTTTTTTTTAAAAACATAACTGCTTCGACTTTTTCAAGAAGAAATAAAAATAGCATGACATAAAAATATCAAAAACATAAGAAAGAAAAACATATCACTCGAGTTGGATAAAGCCAATAAAATCCAAAGAGGTGGGTAAAAGAGAAAGATGAGGACTTTCTATGGAATTCTCTTGAAGAAGCAGAAGGAGAAGAAGGAGAAGAAGAGGTAGTCAACATCTGTATGTGATGGGCAACATGAGAGAACCAACCGAGTTTGCACCCAAACAGTCCTGGGTTGGTTTCATGTCTCTTTATTAGCAATATGTCATTGAACAAGTTCAATTGCTTCTAGAAGCCTCAGTTGTCTTCTCAGTAAAAGAAGAGCAGTTCTTACAAAACAGGGATTTTTTTAGAACACTAAAAGCGCAGTGCATGGCAAGTACATCTCCTGATGCCTGGAAAGTAGTATGTGCTTAATAAATTTTCACTTCCCTCCCTAGAATCATGAAAACTTCACTTTTTCCAACAACTTCCATAAAAAAAGGTCTGGCCAAAAAAAAAAAAGGAATTTACACCCGAAACTTAAATCTCGTGATTCACGATGCCATGCTGCACACTGGTTTCCAAATGAACGCTCTCATCCCACTGCCATCGAGGGGCATGTCACAGCTAATTATCTGTCATCGCGCCCTGTTGCATAGGCGGTACCTTGCCTGCTGCTGCTGGGACCTCCGTGCTGTCTGTTGATTCATTTGCATTGCCTCCTGAGTGTCTCTGCTGTGTATGGATCACACAGAATGAAGCCCAGGGGCCAACTGGCAGGCCCATCTGAATTGTGGAACATATCTGAGGCCCCTCCTCATTACTTAGTGAGTAATGTGGGGGATGTTCGCCGGTTCACACACCCTGGCAATATAAACGGTCATCTGCTGCCTCATCTGCTTTCCTGCGTCTGGGGTGCAGGACCAGATCGGCTGAGGAACTTTGCTAGCACTTATGCAAATAGCTATGGGAGCTCCTGGGTTTGGCAACATTTCCTTTCAGAAGCCTCATTTGTGGCGGCACCGTCTGCCTCTTTTGTGCCTTCACAGCTTTGTGAGGCAACCTCAAAATAGATCTTTCCCCTACTCTTGTTGTATTTATGTCCCTTTGCCATGGAAAAACTGAAACTCTTCTCAGTACATTTAATACACCCTGTTCAGTGGAAACTCCAAAAGAACATCTATTTAAGACAGAATCAGACTACACATACCAAACTAAGGGGAAATGCATTTCCTTAACTGACTCCCCCATTGAGTTTTAAAATACATAAATAAATCCTTAAAGCACGTGTAGACACAAAATCCTAAACTGTTAGGCATACATGTATAATACTATAATTTTGTTCTATTACAAACTTTATGCTTCTAACTATGCTGCATAATAGATACTTAAAAAGTAAAACTAACTTGATTTTTAAAATTATCTTCAAATTACTAACTTCCCAAAGCACTGTGGAATCTGCAATAGTGCATTACTAAGTAACAAGAATGCGGTTTAATTTTGGTATAAATTTTTATTCCATTAATAAATACATCAGGTTTCTTCATTTTGCCCCTCTCTTCTCGCTGTCTTATACTGTACTTTATGATATGAGATGCTTCTACAGAAACTAAACTCAAAGTTTTCTTAGAAAAGAAGGAAAAACAAAAAAAAAAAAAGTCATTAAACATAAGCCCCAAGGGTGGGAAATTTACCTACAAGGGACTGTGAAAACCACTGCCAGTGTTGCTTAAGACTGACTTCCTCTAGGTGTCAGTATAGTCCCAGAACTTGCAAACTTTAGTGCTAATGAAAAAAGAGCACAGTAAAATAAATATGTTTATGCCAGTCTATACTATTTATACATTTGAAAGATTTTTCTTTTGAAAACTGAGCTAAAATTGCAACCGTGAATGTTCATCTGCAGATGACAGAATGGATTTTGTACTAGAAGGAACAAAATGTGGCAATGATACATTTTTGCAAACACACATTATTTTCCATACCTTTTTTGGCATTGTAAGGCCCTATCATTCATTCTTAGGCATCATAAATTATCTTCTCCTTTCCAGACACATAATGTTTTAGAAACTCACTAAACCTTATCTGAGGTCATTATTGCTATCTATTATAGGAATCGGACTCAATTCAACAAGCCCATCAGCACGGAGTCTTGAATTACATCTTTCTCACCAACAGCACAGATTTGTTTAATGAGACTAACACAGAGGTTAAAACGTAATGCAAGGTGAAGGGGATTAAGAGTACCCTTATCTTGATGAGCATCAAGTAATACAGGGAACTTTTGAATCACTAAGCTCTACCCCAGAAACTAACATATCGCTGTGTGGTAACTCTGCTGGAATTAACATAAAAAAATAAAAAAGTAAATAAAAATATTTTACGTTCAAATAAAGTAATACATCCACATACAGTGATTCGGAAGAGTGTGTATTTGGTACGTATCAAAGCATGCTCTCTATGAAAACGCCCATCCCTTTAGTCAGGTCATTTTCTGTTTCCTCTTCTCTCCAAATTAAGTTTCTCGGTTGGCTGTATCTGTCCTCTGGATGCCTCCCCAGGATCAAACCAGAGAAGTAAGAGTGACATCTCTAAACTTACAGATCTAGTGCATTTCAGAAATCCACTAGAGCTTACCTCTTAATTTTTCTCCAAACTTTATTTGAAAAAACATCAAGTCCTCAGATGACTGGAAAACCAAAACCGTGACTACTGACACACATGTCTTCTTCAGTCCATTTCTGATACCACATGACACAAGAAGTCTGCATGTATGTATGTATGTATGTGTCCAATTGCAGTGGTATGATTTGTAGCTGCCCTCCTCCTCCCCCCCCCCCCAAAAAAAATAGCTGAAGATCTGAATCAGGCAGATAATGACACACAAGGCAGTCAGGAAACAAGAAGATGACAGGATCTCTTCCAGAGTTCGCACAACCACGGTCTCCTCCAAACAGCCGGGGCACTTCATGTCTTACATCACTAACATTATCTTATCATCTGAGGAGGGAGACAATTACAGAGAAAGCTAGATGGCCTGGGTTACCGAACTATAAGGGTCTGGAAGACATCACTGGAAAATTTAGAAAGGTGGTTCTAATGACATCACAGACAATTCCTTTCATCTACAGCAAAATGTAAAGTGTTCCCTCTCTGATCAAATGTAACAAAAATTTCAAAAAAAAAATTTTTTTTAACATTTATTCATTAGACAGAGAGACAGAGTGTGAGTGGGGGGAGGGGCAGAGAGAGAGGGAGACCCAGAACCTGAAGCAGGCTCCAGGCTCTGAGTTGTCGGCACAGAGCCCGAAGCAGGCCTCAAACTCATGGACCATGAGATCATGACCTGAACTGAAGGTGGACGTTTAACCCACTGAGTCACCCAGGCGCCCCAGTGACAGAAATTTCAGGAAAAAAATAAAGAAGGAAAAGAGGAGGGGAGGGAGATGGAAGGGAGGAGGAAGAGAAGAGGAAGGAGAAAAGGAAGAAAAAGAGGAAGAAGAGAAGGAAGGAAGGAAGGAAGGAAGGAAGGAAGGAAGGAAGGGAGGGAGGGAAGGAAGGAAGGAAGGAAGGAAGGAAGGAAGGAAGAAGGAAGGAAGGAAGGAAGAAGGAAGGAAGGAAAGGAAGGGAGAGAGGGAGGAAATAAATGAAATTCCATGATGGAAGTCACACTGTCTACTAAAGAAATTAATATATATTTATTAATTTGCCTGTTTGAATGGCTGAAAAATTATTACCCTATCCTGGACACCAAATCTTCAGTTATTCAATTTGCTTCCATAGCCCTTTGGCCAACTCTACTGATCATGTCATTCCTATAGCTGAAGGTTAAAGTTCATTTATAAAAGTTCTTCAGAGAATTAAATTGGAACTATGCCCACTTTTTTTGAGGCTTTATTTTGTACTGTGCCAAAACACTTTTAAAAATATTTCTATATTTGCTTAAGTAAAGGATTTTTTCTTATTTAAGAATATTTCGGGAGATCTCTAGAGAAGCTATTTTATAAGTTTAAAATACTGTTTCAGTTTCCTGCTTGCCACTGTAACAAATTACCATAAACTTGATGGTTTACAGTAACACAAATTTATTTTCTTATGCTTCTGGAGGCCAGATGTCCAAAATCAGCTTCACTGGGTTGAAATCAAGGTGTGGGGAGAATTGTGCTTCTTCACAAGGCTTTAGGGGAGAATCCTTTTCCTGGCCTTTCCCAGCTTCTAGAGAATATTATTCCTTGCATTCCTTAGTTTATGGCCTCTTCTTCCGTCTCCAAAGCCAGCAGGGTTCTCTCTGGTTATATGGCCTTCTTCTCTTCTATTTGTCAAATCTTCCACTTGGGATACCTGTGATTGCATTTAAGGACCACCTAGATAACCTAGGATAATGTCACCATCTTGAGACACTTAATTTAATCAAGACTGCGAAACCCATTTTGTCATGTGAGGTAACATTCACAGTTTCCAGGGATTAGGACCTGGATATCTTTGAGGGCCATTTTCCAGCTGACCATAAATACTTTCTTTGTGTGCCCATTTTGAGAAATTGGCTTGCTTGTTACCAATAGAGAAAAATTTAGCCAGTTCCAAATTCTACATTTTTCTTCATTAAACTGCCATGAAAATTTTATCCTTAGCCTCTCTTTCAGCAATGATAGAGGACACTGAATCAAGACTGGAAAACTGACTGAGGATTTCTGCTATATCCTCATAAATCTTCCACGAAGCTTCTGCTCTCCAATTATTTTCCCTCCTCTCTACCTGGATTCCTCATTTTCTGCTGTTTCTTTTCTAATACTTCTAGAATACACATTTTGGTTTAACCATATAGCAGAAATTTCCACATTCTTCATCTTAATCCTAGTTGTTTTTTGGGTTTTTTTTGTCCCCCTTTTCTTTAAACTTCCATGCAATCAAGATGGCTTTATATATTACAATTTTCACAAGAAAGGTAAGTGACTTGCCCTTGTAAAAATATATTTCAGACTTAAAAAGTGTCCCAAAGGGTATCGTCATTCCATTGCTCTTTACAGACTACAAACTCCCCAAGGGATCTCAACCCTTCTACTTTTCATTTCCCTCTCAATGTGGCTAATGCCCAAATCTCTATATTTAACCTTAGCCCCTGCCACGAGCTTCAGTTTCATATATGTAACTGCGGGCTAGACAAATCCATTCAACTTTCTCTAAAGAACTTCAAATGCTATATTTCCAAAATGCAACTATTTCATTTTCCTACATAAAAATGCTTCATCCTCCTTCAGCCTTTGCCTCAGGTAAAAGTGCTGCCATCTACAAGTCACTTAGAACCTTGGGAGCCATTTTGGATTCCTCCTTTCTCCTTCATCTGCTAGCTAGCCACCAATCATCTTTATAACTAATCCACACCATATCTGCTCATTTGTCCCCCAAAATAGTTTTCATTGCCCTTTCTTTAACCCTTTTACCACTGCCTAGCTGAATTTTTCCGGAACTTGGATATTTTCATTTAGTGAGACTTTCAGAATGTTAACAAGCCAAATCAGTTACAAACCATAAAGCATTTATTAAATACATAGGTTGAGTAATGCTTTCAGGGCAAGTAACACTGTGCTATTTGTGAAAAAATTATAGGACTTACTGAAAATTGAGACTCTATTATAAGAAATATGTCTAATATTGGAACACAAGTTTAAAACTGCTTCATAACATATTCCTTCAAACCTGGCAGTGTTTACCTGAACCTGAATGCATAATTTTACTTGGAGATGATATTAATCTATGTTTGAGGTTCTTTGTGAATGTGAGTCCGATATGACACCTCCTTCCTAGATCTTCCCTCTGCCCTGCCTCTCCCTCATTGATAGGACTTGAAATTTAATCAACCACTGTTTCCTTCCCCCTCTCACTTCTTCCTCTTACCAAACTGTTCTGCTAAATCTTAACTATGCCCCTGCCCCACCTAAAAGAGTCAGTTAAAGTGCAATCTCCTTAGCATGCCTTTGGCGCCTTCTGCAACCAGTCTGGGACAGCTTTGCAAGCTGTCTCGCCCTCTTCCCATAGGTTAAGTTCTAGGACCACCAACCACTGGCTTTTCTCAAAAAAAGCATGTGTTTTCTTGCTTCTGGCTATGCTTCATGCTCTTCTCTCTGCTCCACCTTTCCTGCACCTGACCAGTCTTACTCTGCACCGCAATTTGACCAAGGCTTATCCTTGGCAGTTTCCATGCTAGCAGCCTTGCGATCCTACATATTCTTTGAGAACAGAAACTATGTCTTACTTGTTTTTTGTGACCAGATACTCCGCAGATTACCTAATGCAGGGTAGAAGCAAGTAGATACATACTAAATTGAACAAAATTGAGCAGAGTGAACTTAAAGGAGCTGCTCGCACAACTCCTAACTTCCACGGGGTGGCACTATTCTATTTTCAACAGAGACCAAAAAAAGATCCCAACACCCGGAAGTACAAGGGCGGTGTTCAGTGTATTTGTATAGATCCCGCACGTGTCTGTGCATGTGCAGAGTGGAACTCTCCTCACTGATACCCACTTACATCAATGCAAAATACGGACCGTCGTTTTGGTGTCTCCTTTTTGATCTTTACAAACGCAGAGTTTTAAAAAATATTAAATTCCTGGGCAGTTATCATAGCCAATCTACCTAAACAGAAAGGACCTGGTATATTTTTTTTTTCTTTTATAGCGTTAGCCCCCAAAGGTTTTCAGAGTAGTTATGACAGTGAATGGCCACTCTTGCGATAATTCAAGATGTTCCCAACTAGAGAGACAGAATGGAAAGACTGCAGGGGGCTTATGAGCAGAGAGCCTTTGCTGGGTACAACTGACATTCACAGTCTCAAGTACAAACACTGGACAGTAATGCTTAACTTTAAATTCTGATGGGAAACATTAAACATTGCACAACCTATAAGACACTTCAAGTACTGGCACAGCGAAGAAATAGAGGATACGATGATTATTATTTGAGGAAATTAGATAGATGAGATTTACAAAATTCATGCGGCCTTGATGTTCGTTAATTGATAAACTGATACATATTAAACATTTTTTAAGAGTTTGACCGAAAATCTATTTGCAAGCAGGGAGTGCCAAACTGAAAGTGGCAAGGGGCACCCTGCCTGCAGGAACCAGGGTAAAGACCTGAGTGAAGAAAGTACAGAAGCAAAGAAAGGAAATTATTTGATTGGTTACAGCTTAAAGCCTCTTTGGCTGTTAATGATTGGTTGTCCTTAGTGTTTTGATTTCACAACCTTGAGGCGTTTACAGGCTTAGACCAACGTGGGTATCTAGATCACATAGCTCTACTGAGCTACATCAAGCCTCCTTGTTTCTTTAATTTAACAAGTTTAAAGAATCGAAGTGCTTTTTCATCTTGGCAGGTTGCCTAGGCTGGAATCTATATTAGCCACTTTTTTTGATGTGTAACAAGTCATGCAGGCCTCATTTTTATCGGCTATAAAATGGATCTTAAGGGAATCTCTGCCTCATTTGCTTGTTAGGGGTGTTGACTTCAAAATTAGCTACAAGTCTAATGGTAATGGTGGAGCAGGAGTTCTAGCAATACAGGATGTGGCAAAAGCTCTATTTGCCCAAAGCTCTATCCATTAGTCCCCAATCATAGTCCAAACCTCACCTTTCAGTTCAGAATGCTGATTCCGGGGCACCTGGGTGGCTCAGTCGGTTGAGCTTCCAACTCTTGGTTTTGGTCACGTCATGATTTCACGGTTGGGTTTGTGAGTTCGAGCTCCCCATCGGCTCTGCACTGGCAGGGCAGAATCTGCTTGGGATTCATTCTGTCGCTCTCCCTCTCTCTACCCCTCCCCCACTCACACTCAGTTTCTCTCAAATAATAAAAAAATAAACTTAAAAAATCTTTAATAAAAAAAAATGTTGATCCCACTGATTCTGGATTCAAAAAATAATGTTTAGGATCTTTCAGTGGGCTTTAAAAATAAAACTTATTGTATATTCAGTAATCTCTCCCACCTTCAAGGTGTTCTTTCCCTTTAAGGAGACAAAGCCCTTGGCTTACTCTGTATATTTATTTACCTGGCAAATTCCATCCTACAGATGCTGCCTTAATTTCTGTGCTGGTGCTTCCCCTAGTTGAGTGAAAAAAATGTTTGATAACAATGTCATTGTTACCAATAGTATTTTATTTTGGAGTTCTGCCTTTCTTCAACAGAGATTAGACACTTATTTCTTAAGTATCAGGCAACCATAGAAGGAACAGAAGAAACCCGGTGTCTTTAAAATAGAAACATAGGAAATCATTTTAATACTTTAAAATATTTTAGTATTTAATACTAATAGCTACTATTATTTTCAATAATATTTTAATTTTTTTATTTTATTTTTTAAAACTTTTTTTTATGTTTTTTTAAATTTATTTTTGAGAGAGTGCAAACGAGGGAGGGACAGAGAGAGGGGGACAGAGGATCAGGAGCAGGCTCTACGCTGACAAGCTGACAGCAGTGAGCCCGATGCGGGGCTCAGACTCACCAACCGAAACTTGAAATCGTGACCTGAGCCACAGCTGGATGCTCAACCCAGGTGCCCCTAATGTTGTATTTTTTTTTATATAATATCTTTTTATGTCCCATACCCATTATTTGGGTAATGGCTACTGGAAGCATGCAGACTGCCTACCTTTTGCATGATTGGAACACAAAAGCATGGGGAAGTGAACATCTGAGCAATGAATATCTCCCTCAATCAGTAGTTAATTCCTAAAATTCCACAGTTAAGATTCATTCTTTTGACTTAAAACCTTTGACCCCTGGTAAACACATCCAAGGGCAGATGACTCTTGAGGCCTTATCACATATTTGCATCTAAAGATGAGTGATCTTATCAGATCCCTTCCCCCACTGAGCACACTTTGAAAACACGAAGGTAAAGAAAGCAAAAAGGTTCCAAAACCTGGAGGACAATGGGGAGACTGTTTGCCGTACACTAACTCTATGATTTTAAATATTCCCAGCCACGTTATGAAGTTCATATTTTTAAGATATTTATTGACATCTTACAGATAAAATGAAGCTCAGAGAGACCATTAAACATCAAGTAGCAGAGCTGGTATTCAGATGAAAATCTGTATCTCTAATATATATATTATATATATATAATACATATATAATATATATATAATATCTGTATCTCTCTCTATATATATGTATATATATGTGTGTATATATATATACACATATATATGTATATATATGTGTATATGTGTATATGTATATGTGTATGTATATACATGTGTATATACATGTATATATATGTGTATATGTATATATGTGTATATACATATATAGATACATATATATATACACACACACACATATATATACATATACATATATATATATATATATATATATATATATATATATACACACACACATATATATAATCTCCAAAGTTCAGACTATAAGACCGAGACAAGACTGACTTTATCAATGTCACAGTCCAGTGTAAAATGTACTGCCTGTCCCATATCATACGGCCAGAAAGCTGCCAGGTTATGGACAGTTCAGAGAAAAGGAACTCTCTAAACAAGGAACCTTTTGTTAAAATGGCAACCTCAACTTTATAGCTTTTACCCATACGTCTAGATCTTTCTCCCTTGTCCTACCACACAGGTTAATAAGCTTGATTTCATATATGTAAGGATCTTCAAGAATATGTTTCAAATTCTAGGCTTTTGGAAGCTGAGTGTTCACAGAAAATATCATAACCAGGAGAACTTTTCCCCACAACCAAACATTATGTCACTTGCTCTCCACCCTTTTCCTCCCCAACTTAAAGCAACTACAATTATAAGAGATGTTGTAAGGGAACCCAATATGATACTACACTGCCTTCCTTCACAAAATTAAATATAGAAGTTGAAACTGACTACTGTTAAGATTCTTTCCCCAAGTTCACCACTGTGAACCCAGCTTGACAGAACTAATGGCATTTTCCAAAAGTGATGGTGCTATCCTGGAGTTTTCGACATTTCTGTCACTGTCTTGTTTTCCAGGCGGTAAACACATTTCTACCAGCAAAGGAACAAAAGTGAATTCATCCAAACCTTTGTAAGCAAATAATATTTGTTACTTCAATGGTAGATCAGATCCCACGTATCACCTTTAAAAACCAACCACTTCGTTGAAATTCAACGATACAAGGGGCATGTTCAGGAATCACGATCCATGATGCAATTTTCCTATTTGTGTACGAACGTGGCTTTCTTATATGCTTTCTCCAGTTGACTAATCAAAGTAACTGCAAAAAAGCTTTTTCAGTTAAAGAATTTGTAAGATGTGGCAAAGGTTTCATTTATTTGTTCACTGGTTCATTCAGCAAGTAATGAATTACAAGCCCACTGGGCATAGAGCACTAAGTTTACAAATATGTGCAAGGCATGGGTTTTGGGCCCCAAGAAATTTACAGCTTAGGATATCTACATATGAAAAACAACCATGCAAAGTAGCCTAGGATATGCAAGTAAGTACCAAAATAACCTTGCAAGTGCTATAGTCCCACAATCTGTGTTAGGGTCAGGAGGTCACTCAAAGGAAAGGGTGCTTCAGGAAGCATTTGAACTTGCAAAGGGCAGCTGCTGTCTCATCTCAGCTGACTGTCACCGTCATCCTGCACGTGTGAGGCTATCAGGTCTCACTATTTTTCAAAAGAAAATCCAGAATGCTTATCTTATGAGGAAATCTCCCAATATTTAATTGGTATTGCCTACATATTAAAAAAAAGAAAACTATACAAGTTAAAAAAGTACATATATACACAAAACACAAAAGAAAAAAAAATCAGCTTGCCAATTCTATTCATATAGTTTTCAAAAGAGCAGGGAACCACATCTGATCAGCATGGCCTGGAAAGGCTATATATGCAAAAGGCAGTATTTTAGTTGTGTCTTGAAGAGGAAATAAACGTTTCAAAAGAGAGTAGGGAAAATAAGTATTTCAAATGGAAGCGAATGCTTAAAGAATGAGAAGTCAGCTGGAAAATGCTTTTAAGAAGCAGATAGGCAGGGGTTTTATCAGAATTCTTTATGTCACAGTGATGTATTGATCTTTGAAAAGTAGATGATGATGGGGCGCCTGGGTGGCTCGGTCGGTTAAGCGTCCGACTTCGTCTCAGGTCATGATCTCACGGTTCCTGGGTTGGAGCCCCACATCGGGCTCTGTGCTGACAGCTGGGAGCCTGGAGCCCGCTTCGGATTCTGTCTCCCTCTCTCTCTGCCCCTCCCCCGCTCATGCTCTGTCTGTCAAAAAATAAATGTTTAAAAAAAATTTTTTTAAGTAGACGATGATGATAATATGTAGCATCTAAGATCTAAACCATTTTGAAAGAGGTGTTTTTTTCTTACTGTTACAAAATGAAATATGTTAAAGTTAGAAAGTACAGACAAGCCAAGATAGAAAAATGATGTCTTCCATATTCTATCACCTAAATATGACTATTAACATTGTGTTAAATAAAATAATAATAGGTAACATTTTCTGTATATTTGCTGTACTGTAAGCACTGTACTGAGCACTCTTTAAGTTCTCACTCATTTTCTACGAAAATATAGATGTTAAGCCAAGACTGATCATATGTATACTGTTTTCTAAGTCATTTATACACAAAAATATTATGAATATTGTTCTATGTCATCTTCTACAGTGTCATCTTTAGTCCTGCTTACTATTCTATTGTATAAATAAATAAATCTGTGATTATTTATTGAATCAGTTCTCAATTGATGGGCATTTAAGATATTTGTAGTTTTTTTTTTTTTCCTCTATCAAGTATCAGCTTGATGGATTTGATCAAAAGAGGGCATCCAATTTTTTTTTTTAACGTTTATTTATTTTTGAGACAGGGAGAGACAGAGCATGAACAGGGGAGGGTCAGAGAGAGGGAGACACAGATTATGAAGCAGGCTCCAGGCTCTGAGCTGTCAGCACAGAGCCCGACGCGGGGCTAGAACTCATGGACCGCAAGATCATGACCTGAGCTGAAGTCGGCCGCCCAACCGACTGAGCCACCCAGGCGCCCCAAGAGGGCATCCAATTTAAATAGCTAGAACAACATTAGGTGGGTTATTAAAGCTGACACAATCAGTTAAAATCTACCATTCAGCTGCGGTTCAATCAGAGCTAAGGCTCCATTCCTCTGAGACGCTTTTGGCCCTGCTTTTCTCCAAGGGTCTGCTTAGTCCTCTGGCTGGCAAAGAGATGAGAGCAGCAGTTCTGGGCCTCGTATCAAAGCACAGCCACAACCAGAACGGAAACCAGCTCTTCGAGTGCCCCAGCAAGTGCTCTATTATGTCTCATATACCCATTTGTGAACCATTTCCTGTGGTCGGTCAGAAGTCATCAATACTTTAGTAGAGACCAGTGTTTCTGAATTAATGCCTGGAAATAAAAAGTGGATTTATCCTAAAACCTACAAGGCTCAACTTCAGGACTGGAATAGGAAAATATCAGCCCTGAAGCAATAGGGCTGAGGTGGATGACGGAATGCAAATAAAAAAAAAAAAAATGTTGAGGAGAAAAGAAATTAGATGAGCAACCAGTTGTGTGTACTACAATAAATAGCAACACAACAAACACCTTTAGGAAAGGAAAGGTAGAGAGGTGGAAAGGTGGTTGGATATAAAAATCATGTCCTTAGAATTCATTCCGAGAAGAGGAATTGCTAGAGCAAAGAAGATATTTCTGAATGTGGGTTTTATTTGTTTTTGTTTTTTATGCAATGCCAAGTGGCTAATGAGAATTGCAAAACCAACGTATAGTCCTTCCGAGAGTGTCTGAGTTCCAGAAAGGGTATATTTGGCTGGTACAAAAGTGGCTGACACTTGGGTAGATTAGATACTTAGACTGGACTAAAGTATACACATCCTTTTCTTTTTGAATTTTTTATTATGTTTACTTATTTTGAGAGAGAGAGAGAGAGAGAGAGAGATCAGGGGACGGGAGAGAGAGAGATAGACACAGAATCCAAAGCAGGCTCCAGGCTCACAGCTGTAAGCACAGAGCCTGAAGTGGGACTCGAACTCACAAAATATGAAATCATGACCTGAGCCAAAGTCAGACACTTAACTGACTGAGCCACGCGGTCGCCCCTGAACTATGGACATCCTTAAATGCAAAAATGAGGAATTTGGGCTTTTTTTCTTTTTTTTTTTTTTGCATGCTACTTTTTCTTAAAAGGATGTTGAAAGACCTTAGAGTCAAGGACAAATGCACAGTAATGTTAGGTAATTAATTAATGTAGCAGAATGAGAAGACAAGCTACAAACTGGGAGAAAATACTGGCAAAAGACACATCTGACAAAGAACTGTTATCCAAAATACACCAAAAGACTCTTTAAACAACAATAAGAAAACAAGCAACCTGATTGGAAAATGAGCAAAAGGACTTAAAGAAGATTATAGATGTCAAGTAAGCACATGAAAAGTTGTTCACCACCATGTCATTAGGGAACTGAAAATTAAAACAAGATACCCCCACATACCTATTAGAATGTGGTCCAAATTAGAATCAGATCCAAAGCACTGATGACATCAAATGCTAAGAAGGATGTGGAGCAACAGGAACTCACATTCATTGCTGATAGGAATACAAAATAGTACAGCCATTTTGGAAGATAAGCTGGCAGTTTCCTACAAGACTAAATATACTCTTAGCATACAATGCAGCAACCGTGCTCCCTGGCATTTACACATATGAATCTGTACACAGATGTTTATATCAGCTGTATTTACAAATGCCAAAATTTAGAAGCAATCAAGGTATCTTTCAGTAAGTGAATGGATTAACAAACCATGAAATACTATTCAGTGCCAAAAAGAAATGAGGTGTAAAGACAAGGAGGAAACTTAAATGCATATTACTACGTGAAAGAAACCAATCTAAAAAGGCCATAGACTGTATGAATCCAACGATATGACGTTCTAGAAAAGGCAAAACTATGGAGACAATAAAAAGATTAATGGCGGCCAGGAGTTTTGGAAGTAGGGAGGAATGACTAGGCAGAGCTCAGGGGATTTTTTGATCAGTGAAATTATTATGTATGATGGTATAATGGTGGATACAGGTCATTATATGTTTGTCAGAACCCATAGACAGTGAGTAGTATAACACCAAGAATGAACCCTAACCTAAACCATGGACTCTGGATGATAATGACGTGTCAAGATAGACTCAGTTGTAACAAATGTACCACTAGTGGTCTGACAAGGGGAGAAGTTACAGATAGTGGTGACAGGGGGTATATGGGAACTCTCCCCACTTTCTGCTCAGTTTTGCTATGAATTTAAAACTGCTCTAAAAACTAAAGTATTGTATACACACGTACACACATGACAGAGAATGGCACATGCTTTTGAAGATGAAACATGCCATACTTTTGAGGGAGAACTGGAAAGTCAATGAAGCTGGTGGAGAGAGACAGGTAGAAAGGTGTTGTAATTGTCCAGGCAAGAAGTCATAAAATTCTGAAGTGGACGGTAAAACAATGAGCTTTGACACCTGACTGCATGCTAACCCATTTGGGGTAGGTTCCTACCAAATGTTCACAGGCTTTGAGGAAAACTGGATCTAATTCCATAATTCTCAGCTGTTGAAAAGTCACCTGGAGCTAACCTTTGTCTACCTTCTCTTCCTCATATCCTGTAAGGTTTCAGGTATATTTTTACTCAAGCACATCAAATTATTCATCATTCTCAAACAATAGCATATTCTCTCCTGCCTCTGTATCTTGCACAATCTACTCCCTGAGAATGAAGTAGCCTGCCCTAACAGAGTGAGGTTAAGATATCTGCCTTTTATTGCTTGTGTGGCCTTGGACAAGTCAATTCTTTTTTGAATCTCACTTTCTTTATCCATGAAACTGAGGTAAGAAAATAAAAATTATGTACCTTGCCGGATTGTCAAGGTAATTGATTAATATAACACAATATGCCGAGCAGAGTGTCGGGAACATACTCAATGTAAAATACTTTTTATCTTCTCCCTTTGCAGTAACCACTCAGCGTGTGCACGCGCGCACGCGCACACACACACACACACACACACACACACACGGGCTGACTCCAACAACCTCATTTAACTCTCTCTCCAGCTTCATTAAAAAGCTTGCTCTCATGTAAAGACCTGATAAAGTGATTTACCAGGTTACATAAGCTTTAAGCCAAAAAAACCCACAAAACTCTATAATAGTGAAATTTAAGCATCAGGTGATGACTGCAAAAGATATTCTCGTAGACGGGAGATCTTTTCCAGTGTTCCTTAAATGCTCTCCGCTCCTCACTGATCACCTCCTCCCAAAGTCACTCCAACAGCAAATTCTTCCTTAATACCATCCAGCTTTCAAGCTCTCCTCTCTCTGCACTCTCACCGCCTGGTAGCATGGCAGAAATCAAATAGCATTGCTACTGTTTGCATGTATTTCTTTCCTACCAGCTTGCAAGCTGCTTGAAGGAAAGCTTTTGGTTTTCTAAATTGGCAACTCGGGCCTTGTGGGGAAAGTAGAAACCCACATTATCAACATTTATTGCATAAATGATTAAAAAAACTATTGAGAGCAAAGCAGTGGTCATTTTACTAATTTAGCACAAGGGATTTCAACCCTTTTTTCTCTGTAGGCCCTAACTGTGAACATAAACATTCAGGGACTATCATGGAATTGTCCTGGATACTTTCTGAACGGTTTCCTGGCTTCTTTCTCAAGATGAGACACGACGCTCTTTCTTTCCCCATCCATATTATACCCCAGCTTTGAACTTCAAACTTGAGAATGAGAAGGGGGTGCTGCTTATGGGAGTACTGGGTGAAACCTAAGTTTCTCTTTTCTCGTTCTTCATTTTAGGTATTTCATTTCGTATTTTTCTTTTGCATAGATTTTTCTCTTATATATTTATTTTCTTTTACCTTTTTATTGCATTTCTGTACATTTTGTTTTATTATTTCTGAAGCTCTCTGTCAGAGTCAAGTGTCTCTCAGAGATTACAACTTTGTTATAAAGAATCAAATGGATAATATGGTGAGCTAAGAATGGCTCCCAAAGATGTGTCTGTATACTTATCACAACAATATGTGAGTGCTGCCTTATTTGGAAAAAAAGGGTTTTACATGAGGAGCCTGAGTGGCTGAGTCAGTTAAGTGTTCAACTCTTGATTTCGGCTCAGGTCATGATCTCACAGTTCACGGGGTTGAGCCCTGCATTGGGCTCTGCCAGTGCGGAGCCTGCTTGGGATTCTCTCTCCTTCTCTCTCTGCCTCTCCCCGGCTTGCTCTGGCTCTGTCTCTGTCTCTCAAAATAAATAAATAAACTTTAAAAACAAAAAAGAAAGGAGGAGGCAGAAGGAGATTGGACACACACAGAAGAGAAGGCGAACCGAAGACGGAGACAGAAATTGGAGTGATGTGGGATGACTTAGGCCACCAGAAGATGGAAGAGGGAATGGAAGGGATTCTTCCTTAGAGCCCTCAGAGGGAGCATGGCCCTGCTGATACATTATTTCTGACTTCCGGTCTCCTTAAGTGTGAGAACATACGCTTCTTTTGTTTTGAGACACCAAGATTGCAGTAATTTGTTACAGCAGCTACAGGAAACTAGCATAAATAGGAATGCAACTGAAGCAGCCACGCCATTGGTGATCTGGGCAGCTTCAGAAATTGTTCATTCCCCTCTATTTCTCTTATCCAAATGCACTGCTTTCTCTATATCCTGATCTCCTCTTTTTCTTGATGGAGTTTTTTACCTCTGTCTCAGTTTCCCCTTGCTCTGACCTTGTGGCACCTCACAATTTTAGCTTTTCATTATTTCTCACATAATTGATTCCACATCATGGAGTCACTCTTCTCATCCTTTCCAGGCTCATGCCTGTTCCCAGCTGCTGAATAATTTCCTTCTTTTCCAGTTTAAATCCTAAGAGGGTGAACAGAGTTGGCCCAGCATACCATAGGTTACTTTGGGTTTGTTTCTCTTGGGTCAGATCTCAGCTGTAGCCTGGGTCTCATGGTACCAACATGGCTGCCTCCGGCTGGTCCTTCAGTAAGGATCCCATGAATGTACAATTACCCTTAAATTTGGCTGTGGGTGTGACCCTCTCTGGAACAGACAACCTACCATATTTCTTATGTCCGGAAAGTTACAAGCATGCTGAGGGAAGTATAATCCAGCCACCATCATCAGCACTCTAATGACCCTTCCCTTAGTATTGGGAAGGCCAAAGGGGAATTTTGTATCCTCGTACTATCACAACGAAGTCCATTTTCCTAGACCTTTGCACAAGAATTTTGCATGTGCTTCACTGTAGTAGTTTTAACGATAAAATAACATTGCTTTGGCAAACCAGTTCTGAGTAGCTTTGAGCATCCTTAAAAAGTAAATGGAAATGTCCATCTGGTCAGTTTACAACAGACTCAAGTGGGATACCTGAAAGTCTCCTAGTTACTGTGAAAAACAGAATGACTAAATATCTATTACCAGCTGCATCTTTAAACACAGCTTTACATCCTTATGCTTTCGTGAGGTCATTTGATTAGACTGAACAAGCAGCAAAACTATCTGGGTCAGGACAGGATAAGAGGTTCTAAGGATTCTTCTTTTCTCAAGATATCCCAAGTAAAATTGCACTCAGGATGCAGGAAGTTACAAAAATACTTTTGGGGGATTTCCTGAAGGCAGTTATTGAGAGCCAATTTTAATTTAAAAAGCAGAGCCCTTGGCAAGGAGGACAGGAACAACAGGATATAATGCTATACACAAAAGCTCGTACACATTCAATAGCACTAAAAATGGGTGATGGGACAAAGATCATTGTTCTTCCTTTCCAGTTCCATCTGCTTACACTGAGAAGACAATTTGAAATGCTTTACATACGATACCTGTAGGCATCAGAGACGATGAAACAAGGATGGAAAATTTAAGATTATTTAAAATTTAATTGCCCCAATATTTTGATCCTATTTCCAAACTTGCACATTTAATCATCAGTTTTTAAAATATTTAAACGCATCTTTCCCTAGGCCATTTCATTTATTTCATTTATTGCTATTTAACTTTTATTTTTTTGTAAGAGAGTGCCAGCAGGGGAGAAGAGCAGAGGGAGAGAGAGAGAAAGACAGAGACAGAGACAGAGAGACAGAGAGAGAGGAGGGGGGGAGAATTTTATGCAGGGTCCACATTCAATGTGGAGCCCCGCATGGGGCTCAATCCCATGCCCCTGGGATCACGATCTGAGCCAGAATCAAGAGTCAAACACTCAACTGACTAAGCTACCCAGGTGTGCTTCTATTTAACTTTTTAATAAATAAATCATGCATCAAAAAAGCAAGCACCATGGTGAATTATTATTAACCTATCAATTTAATAATAAACAATCAGGGGCACCTGGGTGGCTCAGTCAGTGAAGTGTCTGAGTCTTGATTTTGGTTCAGGTCATGATCTCACAGTTTCATGAGTTCAAGTCCCACATGGGGTCCCACATCACCCCTCTGTGCTGACAGGTGTGGAGCCAGATTGGGATTTTCTCTCCCCCCTCTCGCTCTCTGCTCCTCCTCCACTGACACTGTTTCTCTCTCTCTCTCTCTCTCTCTCTCTTTCTCTCAAAATAAATAATAAACATTAGAAAATGAATTAATAATCAAGAAGTATATACAATCATAATTTTGATGGAATATTAATGGTTTATTTTTTTTAATTAGCTCTTCCCTTATATATTTATTCTGCTAAACTAAGTTCATTCAAATCGCCTTTTCAGAGTGTGCATGTGGGTGTGAGCTACGCTGCATGTGCATTAACCTTTACATCAGTGGTCTGGTATGAGATTGAACTTTGACTTGACGTAAGCACGTCTGTGGCTCTACCGGTAGAGACGAGCTCTGAGCAGCCCTGGAACTTTAGAATCACAGCAGCTGATCTGACCTCCCAGTCTCCTCATCAATGGAATGAAATCAGCTACTCACCTCCCAAGAAGCTCTCTTGTAGACATCTTGGCACCTCCAAGGTTAAGAACTGGAGACCCCCTAGAAGTCCCATTAGGGCTTTCCATCTCACTTCTGTTTTCCCATCTGAATAAACGAGTCCTACCAGGTGATTGTCCCAGCAAGGATCTCATTTTGAAGGTGGGCCCCCAAGGCTTTCGTCGACAGGCGTTCCATTATGACTCAGGCAGAGTCTTGTATTTGCAGCCTAAGTCGGCACCTCTGTGGTTACACTCATTCAGGTGGCCGAGCCCCTGGAAGTGATGGGTCATTGAGCAACACGCTACAGAGTATTTGTACGTGGTTAAAATAAGCAAATGCATCGTTTTACTCTACATGACTTGCAGCCTCACGATAGATGTGTGGTAGCAGACATTAAAGGTTTGAAAAACTGACGGGGAGAAAAATTCAAAGTTAAGAAAATTCTATACATGCATGGGCTATATTGGTTCCCTGAGTATAAGATTCCTGTTGCAGAATTTTATGTCATCAGGGAACACAAGTACTAAATCTGAACACAGTTGGCAAATGACTTCAACCCAATAAACACAGAGTAATGCACACAGGGACGTGGGCTGAAAGTGTGGCGGCACCTGTGAGAGTAACTGAGAAATTACAGAAGGGAGAGTTGTCCTTTGTCCATAAGGACACTGAAAATGGATCGATCTTACAAAGTGGTTTTTTTCTCAGCCCCAAGGTTGGGCCCCAAATCCATTGCCCAATGAAGCCTAGTTCACCTGCTTAGGTTTAGTAAAATGAAGCCCCATCACCCTATTTAGAGCCGTGACATAATGTCAATGCAGAAAATGTGTGGTAATTTAGGGTGATAGCAACTTTTGAGTCTAAAGATACAAAGCCTCTTCGGTTGAGTTCATTGTAAGCCACAGGGCTTGACTGCATTTGAACGGAAGGTGTGGCCAGGCTAAATTAGTTTGACAAGGATGATAATGTAAATACTAGAACTGGTTTTATATTATTATTATTATTTATTTTTATTTTTATTTTTATTGTTATTTTTATTTTTATTGGGATTAAATGTATTAGCCTCCATTAACGAGCTCATTTTTAAAGTGAATCTGGCCTCTCTTCCCCTTACAGATCCTTTAAGAGTCTTAACCATGTGGTTACACGTGGGTAAGCAGCACCTGTTGCTCATTTTTACATGATTTTTTTTTAAGTTTATTTATTTATTTTGAAAGAGAAAGAGAGCATGAGCAGGGGAGGGGCAGAGAGACAGAGGGAGAGAATCCCAAGCAGGCTCTGTGCCGTCTGCACGGAGCCCAATGCAGAGCTTGAACTCATATCATTTTTATATCTTCTTAATGGGGCTTTTCCAGCTCTTAACAATAGAATGAGATCATCTCATGTGTAGCTTCAGTCTTCCGTAGGACTCTCTAACAAAGAGTGTTCTTGAACTACTTGTTTCATTTAAAAGACTGTAGCTTTGTGGTGTCTGGGTGGCTCAGTTGGTTGAGCTTCTGACTCTTGATTTTGGCTCAGGTTATGATTTCAGTCATGGGATCCAGTTCCAAATTGGCCTCCATGCTAAGCATGGAGTCGGCTTAGGATTCTCTCTCCTTCTCTCTCTGCCCCTCTCCCCAGCTAGCACTCTTTCTCTCTCTCTCTCTCTCTCTCTCTCAAAATAAATCAACATTAACCAACAAAACAAAACAAAACCAAACAAAACAAAACAAAACAAGAACAAAAACCACACACACACACACACACACACACACACACACACACATAAACAACAACAAAAAAAGATGGCAGCTCTCCCTCATGTTCAGGTATGGGCTGAATGAGGAATGTCACAGACGAATTTTGGGATAATGTCATTGTCTTGTCAGGGAGTAGATTTGTGGTTCATCTTCTCACAAAGTCTGTAAAGAAAGAGAACGCTTTTATTTCAGGACTGCCATAGGTCTTTTTAAAATTATTGGGGCACCTGGGTGGCTTAGTCTGTTAAGCGTCTGACTTCGGCTCAGGTCATGATCTTGCGGTTTGTGGGTTCGAGCCCCACATCAGGCTCTGTGCTGATGGCTCGGAGCCTGGAGCCTGCTTCGGATTCTGTGTCTCCATCTCTCTCTGCCCTTCCCCCACGCACACTCTGTCTCTGTCTCTGAAAAATGAATAAATCACAGGAAGAATTTTCCCAACCAAGCCCTACTTGCTGGAAAGCTGTGCTCCCCCAGGCCACTGCCCTGTCTCTGGCCACCCTGGCATCACACAGGCCTGGATGAGGAAACATCGTGTGCCACATGATCATTGCTGGCATTGCAATGTTTCCTCCAACTGTGGTCCACAGAAACCTGCATCAGAATCACTCGAGGGCTGCTTGCTAAAAATATAAAGTACTGGCTCTCAACCCCATCCTACTGAATCAGGCTTTGCGAGTGCTTCCCAGGAATCTGCTTTTTGCAAGGCTCCCAAGTGAATCTTTCAAGCATTCATTTGAGAACCAGTAGAGGAAACGTAGAATGGTAATATTACAGTCCAGAGATACACTCGTTATCTGGACATGCTGTCTAGTGGTCCTCAGAAGACAAACTTGGTCTGAAAATGAATTTAAACAGAGAGGGTTTTCTATTTCTGTCTGTGGGTTTAGAAACTCTCTACTTCAATGAAACCCAGGTCTTCATAGTAGATTTAGATCTAGCTGACTGAATTCTGGTCCATCTGAGTTTTAGGAATTCAGTGCTCCTATTTAAAATTGACGTCAACTCGACTGCAGCAGAAATCTATGTCCAACTATGATATTAAATCTGTTGTGTAACAGTATGGCCAATCGGAACATCTGGGAACCAAGCTTTATTACAAGTTAGGTTTTAAGTTTGTTGCCATTGGCATCAAGGAACTAGTTTTATGCTGGTCTAGGAGGCTATGAGAAAAATGTGAGTAGAAAGGATGCTTTAGTGGTGATGCATGATTATGTGCATGTTTTATAGCCCTCAGTACAATGACTTGATTATTTGTGGGGAGTTATACTACCTTCGCTTAGCAACCATTTTTCTTATGTGGTCATTTTCATGTTAACATGCAGCTGGTTAAATATTTCTTTAACTACCAGTAAAAAATAAACACTTGATACAGTGAGATTATAGCCTGGATAAATTGAAGAGCGAGCAGGAAGGAATGAGAAAGAAAATGAATCGACTAGACCTCTCATTTGACACTTGGCTGAGGATTCTGGTTCCCACCCCTTGCAAATGTCGCTGAGGGAGATGGAAAGAACACTGGACTACAGGACAAGACAGCAGTCTGTTAATTCTACTCTGTTACTATTCGTGTGATTAGATAGATATTTTAAATTTCTCACTTACCATTTCCTTTTCTATAACATAAAGGGATTAAACTGAAGTACCACCAAAGATTTCTTTAATTTCTAACATTCTAATACTAAATATAGAAAATGTTATCCTACTTAATAGAAAGTAAAATATATCATAAGAATGAATTAATTTAATTTTAATTTATTTGCAACCATATGGAAGAGTGGTTGGAAACATTTTGTGGATGGGCAGCTCTTTGGTTAAAGATAACACTATGAATCACATGTGATAGTATTTTTATTTGGGCTACATATTGATTAAAAATAATATCAAATTCTACTAGAAATCCAGGAATACGCTTTTTTTTATTGATGAATTTTCATTTTATTAATTTTTATTTTAGCAATCATAACAGCATCTATATACTCTCAAAAAATAGCATCTGTGGACACAAAATAGAACTGATTGAATTTAAAGCAATTCTTAGTTTATATAAAGATTCTTGGACCCTTTACAATAACTCCAAAAAGAACTCCAAGAATATTTGGTAAACTACTGAAATAGAGTCTGAAGAGATAAACCTGAACATCCCTAAATAGAAGCTAGATCTTACTCACCTAAAGAGATAACAAAAAGTGTTAGGACAGAAAAGCTAGGCACACAGAGCCAGGGAAAGAGCATTCCAGAGAGTACAGCCTGTCAAAGCCTGAAAGGTAAAGCATGCTGTTCTTGGCGGTGGGTACAGTGGGTAGCAGGGCTCCAGAGAGGTGAGATGTGTGCCAGTGTTTCTTCCTACTTGTCATAAAGAGTGTGGATTGAGGCTAAGCACAAGGAAAGAGCAATGAAACATTTTAAGCAAGGTAGGGACATAATGCAGCTACATCTTGAGAAAAATCCCTTCTGCTGTTACGTAGGCATTGGGTTGGAATGGGGAGAGAAAAAAATAAAAGACGAGTAAAGAGTCTTGTGCGGTGGTCCAAGTACAAGATGAGATGGACCGGAATAAAGACAAAGACTGTAGACAGAGACGGAAGAAATGGAAGAATGTGAGAACATTGAGAATTACCGAGACAGCGATGGATTGAATCCTTGGGGCAAGGGAAATTGGGCAACTGGAAATTACTCCTAGTTTTCTGGGTTGTGTAACTGTGTAGCTAGCTGATCATTCTTCTGAGATATGGGAGATGGTGAATGAGGAGATAAGTGGGATGGGGGAAAAGATATGAATTACACTGACAGTTTTCTAAGAAACCATCTATGCAATTTGTTACTTGGGAAACAAGAGAATAAGTAGGGAACACTAGATGCTAAAGGATAATTGAACTGACAGTCGTATCTTTTTTTTTTTTTTTTTTTTCTTTTCAGGTTGCAAGCATTCAAAAAGATCTGTTCACGTTTCTATTAACTTGGACATGTGAGTCTTTAGTGAAAACCCTCTTCCCATGGTTTGTTAACAGAACCTTCAACCTTCACTGTCCATACTGGCCTGATTCTTGTCCTTCCGCTTGGAGTCTGTGTTCCCAGTGGGAACTTGCGTTTTGCTTAGCTGTCAGCCCGAGGCCCTGAGGCAGCATGCTGGAATGTGGAGTGACAAGAGGCTGCCTATTAACTAGTCATGACAATATCCACCCACCCTGTGACTTCATTTCTGCTTTAATAGAAGGAATGGTGGGTGGATATGGCTCTAGGGCTGTCTGCTTAAGAGTTGTGAGACTGAATTATTATTCTCAACCTAGCATATTCTGGAAAATTGTGAGAAGTAATATCTTCTATATTTGTATTATGAAAAATATTCAAAATGCAGCAAAATTTTAAAAATTTACAGTGAACACCTATACACCCACCACCTAGATTGCATCAGTAATATTTTAGCAGAGGTGCTTTATAATATATCTATTTATCCATCTCTCTCTCCACTCATTAATTCACCTTAATTTTGGATGCATTTCAAAGTAAACGGTCGATAGTACACTTCCCGCGATGCATACTTCATCATGCATATCATTAAATAGGCTTCATATATGTGTTTTTTCATTTGTGAAAAATAATTATATATGTGATGTGCAATTCTTAAGTGTACGTTCACTGAATTTTGACAAACCTATACGTCTATGTACCGCAAAACCTGTTAAAATACATACAATTATCATCATCCCAGAAATATTTCTCATATTCCTTCTCATGTAATCTACTTCTGCCTACCCAGAATCAATCAATACTCTGATGTCTTCCATTCTAAAACTTAATGGAAATGAATTTATATAGTAGATACTCTTGTGTGTTTTTCTTTAAGTCAACTAAGTGTTTTTGAAATTTATCCATGTTATTGTGTATACCAGTATTTCATTCCTTTTTATTGATGAGCAGTATTCCACTATATGGATATACCGTAATTTGTTTACCCATTCTTGTAACAATGGTTAGCTGAGCTGTTCCAGTTTTTGCTATTATGAGTAAATTGTTATGAATATTCTTTTTTCAGTATATATTTATGTTGGGGAGAGCCCAAGTGGAGGAGGTGCAGAGAGAGGAGATCAAAGGATCTGAAGCGGGCTCCATGCTGACAGGCTGACCGCAGTAAGCTGAATGTGGGGCTCGAACTCACAAACTGAGAGATCATGACCTGAGCCGAAGTTGGACACTGAACCAACTGAGAGCCACCCAGGTGCCCCGCTATGAACATTCTTAAACAAATCTTTTGGGGAAATATAGTGCTATTCTCTTGTGTACATACCTAAGATTAAAATTACAGGGTCATCACGTAGGTGCATGTTTAGATTTATTAGTAACTTCCAGAAATTTTCCAAATGTACAATTTTATATTCCAAACAGTAAGAGTGCCAGTTGCTCCACACTCTTACCAGTATTTGGTTTATCTGATTCAAAAATTCTAGGGGCACTTGGGTGGCTCAGTCGGTTAAGCGTCGACTCTTGATTTCAGCTCAGGTCATGATCTCATGGTTGGTAAGTTTGAGCCCTGCATCGCGCTCTGAGCTGACAGTGTGGAGACTGCTTGGGATTCTCTCTCCTTCTCTCTCTGCCTCTCCTCTTCTTGCACTCTAGCTCTCAAAATAAATACATAAACTTAAAAACATAGCTTTAAAAAAAATCTAGACTTACAAAAAAATCACTTACCAGTGAATATATAATGGTATTTCATTGTAGTTTAAGTTTTGAACTTCCCTGAGGACTACTGATGCTGATTATTTTTCCTGGTTTTATTACCATTACTGTAACTTCTTTTTATAAAGTATCTGTTCAAAGTATTATGTGCTTATTCATTTTTAAGGGAAATGTAAGACAAGCAGTTTTTACTTTGTATCGATACTATAAAACCTGCCTCATCCTCCCCAGCAAAAGCCAGTCATAATAGACCAGGTGAATCTGGCCCACACTGTCATTTCCCTCTCATAGACAAAGGTTGTTTATTACCCAGAATAAGAAAACTCTGAAACACTGTGATGATTCAGAGATCCAGGAAAATGATGAGTTAGCTTTGATTCATATGGCAATTCCTTTAGTGCTGTTTACCAGCTGTGGTTTGTGGTTTATCTCCTACCATTCCCTAACAGACACTCTGTCCTCAATGATTCTTTACATACTGATTCCCAGAAAAGCCCAGGGTTTTCTCACTTCGAGAGATCTGCATATGCTATGGTCCTTGCCCAGAATGCCCTTCTCTTGATGTCTGAGAAACTCTATTCATAGTGGAGGAAACTTTTTTCAATCTCATCAATGTTTAGGATTCCCTCCTAAATGTTCCCACGGCACATTGGTCATAAATGTATTATATCACTTACCCGTATTCCTCTAATTATTCATCCTAGATTTCTGTCTCCTCCCTGAACACCGCCTCCTTAACATGAGCCTCTGGAAAGCATAAATATAGTCTTTCTTTGCACCCCAGTGAGTTAAAACAAGAAACACAACTATAGATTTTCTGAATGGAAGGATTTGAATTTTATGACATAGTTTAAAATTCAAATCTCTTCCACCTTACCCGGAAGTATATTTATATTTTGTTATTTCACACTTATTCTTATTTTACATTGCATACAGGATTTCACATCTAATCATCTGGTTTGGAAACTTTGGCCATCTTCCTGTATCATATAATGGAGGAAAACAACTCCCTCGAAAGACTAACAAACAACATGTGTAATTTCACCTAGTGTATATTCTGAAGTTTCCTTATATACGGAGATCAAAATACTGATTGCACTAGGACATTTGAGGTATATCTTCTCATAGCAGTTTATTATGTGTAGCTTACTGTCTTCTAAATTAAATTTCTTCTAGCACGCTATTTGGGATTCTGAAAAGAAAGTGTAGTAACAAGTAATCCACTTACCCAATTCTGCTAATCAGTGGTTGTGTGAAAGTACCAGTGAGGATAGGCTGGGTTAAGAGTGACCTTGAAAATCACAGTGATCTCCCTCACATTACGGGACTTACAATGGATCAGCCACAGTCCTATTTGATGTTGTCGTCATTCCGGGAATCAGGTTAGTAAAGCAGTCTGCATTTGGAATATTGCCAGCTACTGAGACCAGGGGAAAAGAGGCATGTCAAACCATAACCTGACTCTTGAAGCTTCTTTCTCTGAATGTTACCCCCATGACTAATGGCCATGCCCCAGTTTACCAGGGCAGAATGCATACTCTTCAATTAGGAGGAGAATTTGGAATAGAGTGTTTGGCAAAAGTTTCTCAGCCTACTGAATGAGTGGGAATCTTGAGGAAAACGTATGTTCTATCTGTATCTCAGTTTCTTCATCTATAAAATGGTAATGCAGTGTTAATAGTAATTACTACATAGGGGTTCGTGGATTAATGGAAATAAAGATACAAAACACTTACCATGGTACTTGGCATACGATTATTACTCAATAAATGTTTACAAAATTGAAAAGAAAGAACCTCAGTCTCTCTGTCAAATAAGTAATAGACTAATAGAGCTGCATATATCTGGACTTTTACCTTGGTGATTTGGGCAGCTAGAGATCACTGGAATGGCTCAATGTGGGACATACACCCAGGGTCCTGGTCCTTTTCCTTATAAAGTCTTTTGGACTGAAATATGCAAGATGAGCCCTTCACTCACATGTCCAATGCCCTGGCTAAGATAGCTGTAACTTCTGTAGGCTGGACAACATCACTCTCGAGCTATGCATGGGGAACTCAAGGTAGACTGACAACCTAGAAGGCGGCTGGCTTCTCCTTGACCAAACATTGCCAAGATGTAAATTTTAGATTCAGTTTATCTATGTGCAAAAAATCATGTTAGTATTTTGATTTGTACTGCATTAAAACTATAAATCAGTCTGGGAAGAATTGTTATCTTAACTATGTTGAGTATTCTAATCCACAAGCTTTATACGTCTCTCCATTTATTTACGTGGTTTTTCTTCTTTGTTTTTAAAATCAGTATTTTACAGTTTTGGGCATACAGATTCTGCACATTTTGTTAGATTTATACTCAAGTGTTTTCCTATTTGGGAGCTACCACAAAAGGTATTTTTTATTCCAATTGTCAATTATTCATTGATAATGTAAATAAATATGATTTATTATTTTGATGTTAACACTGTATAACAAGAACTTATTAAATTCACTTATTAGTTCCAGGATCTTTATTGTGGATTCTTTGTTTGGAAATTTTTTATGTAGAATCATGTCATCTGAAAATAGAGACTATTTTAATTTTCCCTTTCCATTTCTTTCCTTTTTCCTTCCTTCCTTCCTTCCTTCCTTCCTTCCTTCCTTCTTCCTTCCTTCCTTCTTCCTTCCGTCCTTCCGTTCTTCCTTCCTTCCTTCCCTCCTTCCTTCTTCCTTCCTTCTTCCTTCCTTCCTTCCTTCCTTCCTTCCTTCCTTCCTTCCTCCTTCCTTCTTCCTTCCTTCCTTCCTCCCTCCCTTCCTTCCTTCCTTCCTTCCTTCCTTCCTTCCTTCCTCCTTCCTTCTTCCTTCCTTCCTTCCTCCCTCCCTTCCTTCCTTCCTTCCTTCCATTTCTTGCCTGAATGCACTGGCTAAGACTTCTGGCACAATGCTTCTGGCATGGAAAAAGTAGACATCCTGCCATGTTCAAAATCTTATGGATAAGTAATTTGGCCTTTCATCATGAAAGTATGATGTTAACAATATATATATATATATTTTTGTAGATGCCCTTTATCAGTTTGAAGAAGTTCCCTTCTTTCCCTAGTTTCCTCAGTTTTTCTCACGAACACGTGTTAAATTTGTCAAATGCTGTTTGTGCATGATGGATAGTTATAAATATGTGGTTTACCTTTTTAATCTATCAATATGATTAATTACATAAAATGTTTTTTTAATTTTGAATTAGTCTTACATCACAGGATAAATCACACTTGGTTGCTGTTACGTACTATTCTTTTTATATCTGGCTGAATTTGAATAGCTAATATTATGTGGAGAGTTTTTTGTGGCTATGTTCATGAGGGAAATTGGTCTCTAGTTTCCTTGTACCATCTTTTGGCATTAGGGGAATTCTGCTCTCATAAAATAAGTTCAAAAGTATTTTCTCCTTTAGTTTCCTGGAAAATATTGTAAATTTGGTGCTGTTCTTTCTTCAAAAGTTTGGTAGACTTCACCACTGAAACCATCTGGGACTGGTGATTTCCTTTTTGGAAAATTATGTACTGTAAGTTCAATTTCTCTAGTAGAAATAGGTTTACTCATGTTATCTACTTTGGTGAGTTTTAGTATTTTCTGGCTTTCAAGGAATTGATCCACTTCGTCTAACTGTTGAATGTGTGTTCTTGTTATTTCCTTATTACCATTTTAATGTCTGTAATAACGTCCTCTTTTGTTGCTGACAATGATAATTTTGTCTCTTTGCTTGCTTCCTGGGTCATTTCAGATAGAGGTTTAACAACTTTATTAATCATTTTTAAGAAACAGCTTTGGATTTCATTGGTTTTCTTCCTTTATGTTGTTTTGTTTTCTACTTATTTATGATCTTACCTTTATTACTTATTTTTTAATGATCTCTTTGGGCTAATACTGCTCTTCAATTTCTAGTTTTTTAACGTGAAAACTTAAATTGTGTAGTAGAGACATTTCTTCATTTCTAATGTAAGCATTCAGTGCTATAAATTTCCTTCAAAGCCTTGATATAGCTTCATTCCTGTATTTACATTTTAGTTCAGGTCAAAATATTTTCTAATTTCCCTTAATCCTTCATATGTTATCTCACAAATTATTTATAAGAATGTTTTTATTTGAGGATTTTTCAGAATTTTGTTATTGATTTCTAGTTTAATCCTACTATTGTCAGAGAATATACTTTGTAGAATTCAATTCTTTTACGTTTGCTAAGGTTTGTTTTATGAGATGGGCTTTGGTCTATTTTTTAAAATTTTTTTAATGTTTATTCATTTTTGAGAGACAGAGCATGAGCAGGGGAGGGGCATAGAGAGAGGGACACACAGAATCAGAAGCAGGCTCCAGGCTCTGAGCTGTCAGCACAGAACCCAATGCGGAGCTCGAACTCACAGACTGCAAGATCATGACCTGAGTGGAAGTCAGAAGTTCAACTGACTGAGCCACCCAGCGGTCCTACTTTGGTCGGCCTTGATGAATGTTTCCTGGACACTCAAAATAGAATGCATATTGTATTGTTGGGTAGAATGCCCTGTGAATATCGAGTAGATCCAACTGGATGATGTGTTGTTCAATTCTTTATACTTGCTGATTTACTGTTAACTTGTCTCATCAAACACAAAGCAGTATTGAAATATTCACAGCTCTATTTATAGATTTGTCTATTTCTTGTTTCAGTTCTATCAGTTTTTGATTCTTGTATTTACAAGTTTTATTAAAACTGCACACATTTAGAATTGTTAGGTCTTTTTGGTGAACTGACCATTTTATCGTTACGTTATACTCCTCTTTATTCTTGGCAACTTTCCTTGCTCTGAAGCCTATTTTGTTGGATATAAATATATCCCTCCAGCTTTTTTTTTTTTCCTTTGGTGTTTGAAATGCATCTTTATCCTTTTACTTTTGACCTACGTTATCTGCTGAAATCCAATGGTTGGAACTACGGTTCCAACATCAGGTCACTATCCAAAGCCTTTACCATGCCCTTTGCTGTGTCACCATCACCTAGCAGCCAGTCTGGGACCTGGGCTGTGGTCTACCCTGTAAATTCAGTTCTCAAAGTATCTGATATGCTGTTTAGCAGCACATCTACCTCTGGTTTAGGAATGAGCCCAAGAGTTCATATGTATTTTATAGGATTGTCTTCTCAGGCTGTCTCCTCCATTCAGTCTCTCCACCACTCTCCAGCACTCAGAGGCCTCCCTTTTGGGTCTTCTGCCTAGAAAGTCAAGGCTTGAGTTTCCCACTCTACTGCACACTGCCCATGAATGAGTTGGCTGTCAGGACCTGGTTCTTGGAAAGACTAAAAGCGTCACTGATAAGCTTCAGAGCCTATGAATCTGATGAAATTTTAGGAATTTTTTGTGAGTGTAAATGTTTATGAACTTTCTTTCTTTCTTTCTTTCTTTCTTTGTTTCTTTCTTTCCTTCATATCTTTGGATGAGTGCTCTGTAGAATAATCAACTTTGCACCACCAGGAATCCAAAGAGTATTAAGCATCTTCTATCAGAGACAACACAGGATGGAGGCAGGAACACAAAGAGACTTTTTTTCCTGACTCCAACTGTCCATGTAGCTTTTGACAAGTTACTTTTCTAAGTTTTCATTTTCTCTTCTGGAAGACCTGAAAATCTCTGATTCTGTGGTTTGGGAACTTTACCTATTTTCAGTCGTCTCTTGCCAAACTAGGACCTACAGCAGGTACTTTTGCCAATATTCTCAACTTCTTTACTTATTTTTAAAATGTAATCCTACCAACCTGGCAAAACATCAAACTAAGCATCCTTGTTCTTCACTCAGCTTTAGCTCTACTGAAGCTGTTGGACAAAGTCACCCAAACTCTTATATCTGTACTTCATGGGCTCCCACTCAATTCCACCCTGTCTGCCTCTTAGGGATGTATTCAATGTTTCCCTTTTCCTTTTCTCACTATCTAAACCAGGGGAGCTTGGGTGGCTCAGTTGGTTAAGCGACTGACTTTAGCTCAGGTCACGATCTCACAGTTGGTGAGTTTGAGCCCCACATTGGGCTCTGTGCTGGTGGTATGGAGCCTGCTTGGGATTTTCTCTCTCTCCCTGTCTGCCCCTTCCTCACTTGGTTTCTCTCTCTCTTTCCCTCTCTTTCAAAATAAATAAATGAACTTTTTAAAAAGGATTAAATTAATAAAAAAAAAGAAATATCCAAAAAATATCAGACATTTCTCTCCTGGCCCAGTGTTTGAAATGCATCTTTATCCTTTTAATTTTGACCTATGTTATCTGCTGAAATCCAATGGTTGGAACTACAGTTTAATCTATTACCTATCCATCTCCTGGCAATAGTGACTATTATCTGACTACGCTTTAATCTTGCTTTCTAAAATCTAGTTCATCAGAGGAAAATGACTTCAGCACCTAAATGGATAGTCTTTCACCTTTTCCAAGGAGTGAGCTATATTATTCTTCATGCACACTAGACATGAAGAACCCACCCTCCTCTGAACGCTAGAAATGGATTCACCCTAAATCAGCGTGTAAGTAGAAGACGCGACCTCGGTGGCCTGCTTCTTCCCTTGCCTCCGCTTTCAGTTCCTCTTTTTGTCTTCTCAGCACTTGGTTCAAGCTATGTAACTGAGCAGAATTCTCGGATCCTCAGGTTTGCCGCTCTCTTGCATAAGGGGGTGGGTGTGGGGGATTATTAGGATACATGAAATCACCCTGAACTGCTAAAGTCATGCTCCTTCAAGGGAGCATTCACATTTAAACAAGCTTGTCAAAACGGGCTACTGCTCCTTTATCTTAATTCAAGATTTTCTAGCATGTGACGCTTGAAAAGAGGAACTAGTATGAAGCAAAGGCACCCCTAAAAAATCCCTCCTGCTACTATAAAGAATTGAAAGTGAAACAGTATTTTGTCTTGTTTAATTGAGGAGGGGTTCTGTATGAGTGTCTAACAGGCATCATTTGGACATGTCATTGCCCACGTATTTCTAAGCTTCCAGATACTCATAAAATCAGAGAGAGAAATGAGTGACACAAGATTTATTATGTTTCCTTAGACTGTATCTCTGATGTAACTACTCAAACTGAATGCACAGAAACTCTTCACAAGCTGTGTGTGACGATAATGTAATAATGTTCTGCAACGATTTGTAAAACATTTCCTATTCTTCAGTCATATTAGTGGTCCTACAAGTACACAGAAAAGATGCATTTCACCCACGTGTAGCCATTATAACTGATTACATATGAGTTGTATACATTTTTACTTAAACTGTAGACAAGTGGCTCATAGAGTGTTTTACGTAGAATAGTCTTACGAAGGGCTCTAAGAAGAAAGGAACCCGTGGCTATACAAGTTTAGGGAGAGTTATAAACTATATCCCCCCCTTGGAAATTTAAAACGTATTTAACCATGTAAAAGGTTCTGAGTGGCTCCACAGGAAAGAAATCTAACTGTTTTTGGCAAAAATTTCTCCAAATTGATTAGACTACTAAACTCTTCTTTTCACTTAACACCCATTAATATTGTGAGCCAGTGCGCTGCATAGCATATTTGGGGAAACATTTTAGTACCCTCTTGTCAGTTGGGAAGGATATATTTTCCAGCTTTTACAAATCCCCAAGTTCATAAATGCCATCACATTTATGCCATTGCATATGATTTCTATCATAAAATGCACAAATGCCGATCCTTACTGAAAAATGCACTGGAAAAGTTTGTGGCGTTGTTTTTCCTGTTCCTGTGAGGGGTGCATGGTAAATTCATTCAGGTCATAAATCCCAACTACCTGCCCCAGAATCAGGCTTTACACTGCATTTACCTCCAACTTCGTTGTTTGAAAAAACACTTTTTATTTTTATTTTTATCTATTTATTTTGTTAGAGTTTATTTCCTTTGAGAGAGAGAGAATACACACGAGAGCAGGGCAGGAGCAGAGGGAGAGACAGAGAGAGAATCCCAAGCAGGCCCCACGCTGTCAGTGCATGCAGCCCGACCTGAGCCTGCCGTGAGGCTCGATCCATGAACCCAACCATGAGGTCATGACCTCAGCTGAGATCAAGAGCCAGGCACGTAACCAACTAAGCCCCCCAAGTGCCCCCAAAACACCACTTTTTAACACTTCTTTATTTTTTCTTCATTTCTATCACAAGGATTAGCAGAGGATAATTTGGGGGACAACTTCTGTCTCTGACTCTCTACCTCCCTCCCCCATTCGCACACGCACACGTACATACACACACACTTTTCATGTTTTCGTTGTGTTTTGTATTCTGTAGAGTAATGAAGAGTGGAATAAACTGTGCCCAAGGCACGACGTGTACAAAAGCAGGAAAAATATGTAAGCAAATATGTATAATCAGTCTTACCCTCTAAGCCATATGATCTACCCATAAAAGAGGAATTTGGGGGAACTGTTGGTTTCTAATTTGAGATGGTTTTGGATTCAAACAGAACTGGGTGGATTCTAGGTGACCTTGCACAAGTTACTTTATCTCTCTGGGACATGCTGTTTTCATTTAAAAAAAAAATTTTTTAATGTTTTATTCATTTTTGAGACAGAGAGAGACAGAGCGTGAGCAGGGAAGAGACAGAGAGAGAGAGCCAGACACAGAATCCGAAGCAGGCTGTCAGCACAAAGCCCGACGCGGGGCTCGAACTCACAAACCGCGAGATCACGACCAGAGCGGAAGCCGGACGCTTAACCGAGTGAGCCACCCAGGCACCCCTGTTTTCATTTTTAAAATGGAATTATAATAGCTATTTGAAGAACAATTGAGATGAGGTATGTAAATGTCTGGCACATAGTGAGTTATCAAAAGGCAGTAGTAATCGTGTAAGGAAGAGCCTTATGGTAGAAGTGTCACTAAAATCGAAGTTTTTAAAAATTACACATGTGCCCATGTGTATAGAAATCAAGGCTAATGTGTATAGAAATCATGTTTGATTTTGTCAGTACGTTTTTCAAGCTAGTTCCAATTTATGCCACATTGAAGATTCAAGGAGCATCTACTGGGACACTCTTTTCCAGCCCGAAATGGAGAGAACAACATTCCTTGACGCAAATTCTGGAAGCAAATAACCTCGCATGCCTGTCTTTTCTGAGTAGCTGCAGTTGGGCACAAATTTGACATATGTCTCCGTATCTAGTATTTCTCCCGGAATTAACAATCTTTTTCTTTGCAGACGTATTTGGATGCCAACTTTTCTACCTACTCCTCTTTAAGTCAGACATCACTAACCACATACAGAACAAGGGTGAGTGACTCAGAAAGAAGACAAAATCATACCCCTGTACTCATTTCCCCAAATACAAATTATTCTTTTTTTTTTTTTTCTTTTCATATCCTTTATTTGACCCCTCAAACACTCTCTGTGTGATCTGAAACAAAACCAGGTACGAATTAAAGCGTAATAGTAGAGAACCCTCGGGGTTCATCTCCCTTTGTTCAACTTGCCGAGCTTGTGGCAGTGAAATGGGACAGAATCCCTCTGATGAAATGTCACGAATGGCAGAAATACAATGCTTAACGCAGTATCATTTCTCTCGGTCTCACACGCACAGATGCACGCACGTACACACAACAGGCACACGCACACGGAAACTCGTAGCGTAGTAGACCGTGCTTTGCGCGACTGAAGTCAAACAAAACACAAACAGTGGCTGGATTACTATGACAACACAGTCCGTGCCATGGTTTCTAGGAAGCTCTGGCAACTGTCTTCAATTTGAAGTATTTGCTCTGCTCCCTTCGATCATGTTAGCAGCTCTGTGGGCCTCACACTGTGTGCCTTGCCCATTTAAAGAGAGTTTCACTCTTTCTGTGCCCTTCGAGGTGTACAGAAATAAGGCCAGAGCAAATGAGTCCTTGCTCAGGGCGAGCCATTTCCCAAACCTCCCTCAAGGAGAACCTGCAAGGTCTTCTCATTGTCCTTTATAGTGTGGAAAAACTGTAATGGCGAGACTGGGTTTGTCGTCATTTTTTGAATGAATTACTGCAGAATTCCTAATTTCAGAGGGGGACAGTAGGGGCTTTTATGTGTTCTCATATTTTCTTTCATGGAGAAAAACATTCTGATATGAAAATAAGAGGTCACCTTTCTTCACCAAGATTGTTAAGTGGAATCAATTTAACCCTCCACACAATCCTGTGAGGTAGGTATTATTAGCTTGCTCTTATGAATAATGAACATTGGATTCAGAGACAGTAAGCAATTTGTAACAAACCCACAATTTAATTTACTTTAAGAACAAGAGAGCCTAGGTTAAAGCCCAGTTACTCTGAAATCCTATTCAATTCTTCCCAATTTAGACCTCTCTATGCCTTTTACTGTATTCATGAAGATTGCTCAGAAAATAACGTTTCGGGAACATCTTTGCCTAAGAAATATTTAATGAAGGCAAACAGCACAACTAAGAATAGTGCTCCTGTTGTCGGCTTCCACCGGGTCTGCGTGTAGAGAAGACAAAACACAAAAGAGTGAATGCTTTTGAAAACTGATAGATGTATTTAAAAACCAAATGATAATCTTCTTTCACAGGTATCTATAAATAATCTTGATGGAAAATGGGAAGATGTGAGTGTTTGGATTCTAGGTCACACTGAGGATTCTTCTAATATTACTGAAAGGTAGTTGATGAGATTATCTAATTCATGCACGTATTGGTTTTCCCAACGATTAACTCAAAATTGTACAACTTGAAGTGAGATGTAGAAATGGTAACTCGATGGTGACAAATTTAACTTCACAATATTATTGCCCACACAGTTTAATGCTTATACACAATCTACGGTCACCCCGTATTGCCCAAGTCAATTCTGTATGCCCTACGAGATATAAACAGACACATGATACACATACCATCCTGGAGAAGCCTACCAGGAAGTCAGTGAGACCGAATTCACAGACAGAAAGGAATTAGAATGCACTAGAAGACAATATAGACTCAAAAGATACGAATCATCTTGCTCCCATCCAGCCACTATTGTTACTCACATTTTTTTCCCAAAAAAAAAAAAAAAAAAAAAAAAAAAAACCAACTAAAGCCCCATTTAGTCTGTGAAATCTTTCCTGAATTTTCTAGCTCATAGTTTCCTCCCTTGTTTACTGGTTGAGTCATGTTTTATCAATTATCATATAGATGTTTGAATTTCAAAATTTGTTCAAATATTACCTGCTTTCCCAGCTAAATCATACATCTCTTGTTCAGGAACCATAGAGGATTGATTCGAAGGTTTTCAAAGCCAGACACTTTGTTTTGCACAATGGATACACTACTGATTTGTTTTCCTGGTGATCATTAAAATGATGACAATTGTTAGTGGCATATGAATTCATAGAATCGAGCAACCACAGGAAACATTGGTACGACGTTATGTTGCAGACACTCTGGATGTACTTGACTATGAGTTCCTTAAGCATAAGGATTATGGCTTTTTCACATGCATCCCGTGTTTCTGTCCTAGCAGGATACCTAACACAGAGCAATGTTTGAAGGAAAGTAGAAAGGGAAGGTGAATTGAAATAGAAAGGGATGGCCCCAGGTATTGAAGAATAGACTCAGATACATGAAAAAATGAGGAGTTCTAGACAAGAAGGACATCATCAACAAAAGAATAGTGGTTGAAGCTGGCAGCATGTGAGTATGTATATGTGTGTGTGAAACTATGTGGAAGCTATTCTAACTGGAACAAAAACTGCTTTATGACGGCACAGGACATTATGCTGAACAAGAAAGGTATTTTTCATGCTGTGGGGGTCATAGTGTGAAAGTTAGAATGAATAATTCAGAATTGGCACTGGAGGCACTGGGGCCATTACAGGTTCTTAAGATGATGAAAAGCATTTTTAGCAAAGTGACTTCGAAACAGCATCATTGCAAGGAGGAAGAGAAAAGAAACATTAAGGAAGGAAAATTGGTTTAGATACAATTGTGATAATGTAATCATGGAATGATGAGCTGGAACTATGTAGCAATGTCACCAAAATGGATTTTCCTTTTTTTAAATCATTGGGTTGATGATTAACTGAACTTTTAGAGAGAGAGACAGAGAGAGAGAGAGACAGAGAGAGTAAATATTCCCAAACTTCTAACTAGAAAGAGAGGTTGCTCTCACACATTGTGGTGTCATAAATGAAAATAAGTAGTGGAGGAAAATGAAAAATTTCATTTTGGACATGATTATTCTATATAGCATGAGATCATAAAAAGAAACATATAATAGAGATAAGACATGCAAATCTCTAGCTCTGTGCAGAGCACGGAGAAGGTGCTTAAGATGTTGAATTACTATTTTCATTAAGTAACTTAACATCTTTAGGTAATTATGTTTCCTAAGATACAAAAAGGCACATAAACTCCTGCTCTCATTACCACATTGTGAGAATACAATAAAATGGTGGTTGTTAGAACTTGTGGCTATTGTCTAATCTTATATTAAGTTATAAATTAGAGAGCAGAACAGAGGTGTGCATTTTTGCCTGACCCCCATAGAGGTGGTTTATCTCCTCTTTTTAGGGCCCTACAAAAGACTAGAGGAAGATCTCCTATATCCACCTTCAAATGGACGGAAGATAGCAAACTCTAGAGAATGCAGGATTTATGTTTCTGAAAAACAAACCATAGGGTTGGCTGAGCTTTCTTCTGTCAACCAAGCACCTCTGCTTTCCTCACTATAAAATAAGAACAAGACAACCTTTTTTCGATTTAACTGATTTGTTCTACAAGCTTCAGCAAACACAAGAAGAGGACTCTGAATAGGTTGTAGAGGGAGAAAGCGATGCTGAATGACAAGGATATATGGCTCTCTGAATTACAACAGATCTGCAAAGAAGTAGAATCATGTAGAAGGAAAATACCTGATCACAGGGGACTTTAATTAAAGGGGAGATACATTCAGGGCCACTTGGGTGGCTCAGTAGATTGAGCATTTGACTTTGGCTCAGGTCATGATCTCGTGGTTCATGAGTTCAAGCCCCACGTCGGGCTTACTGCTGTGAGCCTGTCAGCGCAAAGCCCGCTTTGGGTCCTCTGTCCTGCTCTCTCTGGCTCCCCAGCTTGTGCTCTCCCCAAAATAAATAAATATTAACAAATAAATGAAGGGAAGAAAACATTAGATAATGAGTAGGCATATGGAATCTGGAGTCAGACAGAAGAGAGTTCATCTTGAGATAAAACACAACTCCTAGCTATGTGGCCATGGGAAAATTGCAGAAGTCAGCTAAGCCCCAATTTGTAATATGAGGCCCAGAAGAGGACCCACCTACTAGAGTGAAGATATGACGACACGCAGGGTAAGTACCCAGTGAGCACTAGCTAACATTATTAAAAGGAAACAGCAGGAAAACTAGTCAGCACAAGGACAGCAGTCATTTCTAGTACAGAGAAAGAGAGAGAGAGAGAGAGAGAGAGAGAGAGAGAGAGAGAGAGATGGAGGGAGGGAGGGAGAGAGGAGACAGCAGCAAAGATAAGTAAAGAAGGAGAAATGAGACAAAAATGAGGGAGAATAAGGGAGAAAAGTGACAGGAAAAAAGTCAAAGAGCAACGGTAAAAGGGAACAAGGAAAGGATTCTTAAAATTAATACTTACAGTCTGCAATTTCCATACATTGTTCCTTTGTCATCGAAATGGAAGCAGGACACAATCAAATAGAATTCCGAATGAAACTGGAAACAAATGTTAATTGGAAGCTCACTGGAAAGCCAGGTTGGTGAGCAGAAGGGTAAGGGAGGAAAGTGCCTGGTGTTGGATATATGGGAATGGAATAAAAGAGTGAAATATGACTTTATCTAATCCTCTGTGTCTTCTTCTTCTTATTCCTATAGCCATATAAAAATGGTTGCTTAAATAATGTACAACATAAGCCTTCTTAGTCAAATATGGTTTGGCCTATATACACTGTTTTAAACAAAGTACACTTACATCATTAGGAATGGTGCTATAATACAAAGCAAAGATATTACATTACACCAGGAAACTGAAGTCCTGTAAAGCAGAGGCTGCATTCCAACAAACTAGCAAACCTTTTTTTATAATCCCTATTCATACACAATTCAGAATGATGTAATGCCAGGTTATATATCAACTAAACCATTCTTTTACTGAATCTCTCACCCAAATGCCTGAAAAATCTGTCTGGAGTTGATGGCATGTTGAAGAAATGAATTCAGTCTGTAGTGTATCTGTTATATATTACTACAGTTCTTCCACGAGGACCAAAAATAACTCAATTTAAGATGCTCATATTATGCTTAGGAAATGAATATTAACAAGGGATGCAAATTCACTGAGTTAGGACTTAATGCAATTTCCTTGTGAGTTAAGAAATCCTTGGGGCACCTGGGTGGCTCAGTGGGTTAAGCAAATGACCCTTCATTTCAGCTTAAGTCATGATCTCACAGTTGGTGAAATGGAGCCCCACATGCTGTTAGCACAGCCTGATTGGGATTCTCTCTCTCTCTTTCTTTCTTTCTCTCTCTCTCTCTCTCTCTCTCTCTCTCTCTCTCAGCCTTTCCCCCACCTGTGCTCTCTCCCTCTGTCTCTCAAAATAAATAAAGAATCTGTAGGGAAAAAAAGGAAATCATTCATATAGACTGGGATTTAGAGATTTAGTCGCCAAGAGATTTTTTTCAAGCTTTGAACGACAGTAAAAACTTTGTAAGACATGTACATTGAGGGTTGGTCACAGGAAAAATTATGTAGTCTCTGCAATTATATTTAATGACCGATCACCTTTCAACTTCTCTCCCTTCCTCATACCCAGATACACATACCCAGAGACTCATCTGTCTCTCCCTACACAGGACTTCCAACTGAGTCCCTACACTCTAGCTTTGGCTTTGACCCCTTCCTATAATATTATCTTTTATCTCAATACCCCCTACTCAGTTATTTGCTACTCAACGTGGTATAACAACAAATCAGGCTAAGGTGTTCCAGAACATTCGTGTATTGGATTCCTTTCTAGTTAACATATTTGAAATTGAAAGGTAAAGTTTTTTTGTTTTTTGGTTTTTGTTTTGTTTTTTGTTTTCTTCAGTGGTGGTGCTGTGGAGAAGATAGTTTTGTTAGATCATTTATGAAAAATATAGAGGACTCATTTCATAAAAGCCTTGTGTGGTTTGCTTTGATTATTTTATTCCACGTTGCATCAGGCAGTAATTCTGCCCAGTTTCGAGAGTTATTCTTTGCTCTCCATTCAAAGGAGTTATTCCAGAATCATATACTGTGCCACATACCCCATACTATGAGAGAGGTAGACACAAATCTTCCATGAGATAGCCAGACAATGATAATATTTTTGGCACTGTGTGTATACAGTTAGGGTTTTAATATTTAGTACTGACAAAGGCTACTCAGAAAATTCCCTATAATTAAGATATAGGTATATTCAGTAAATGACATTTTTACTTCTTAAAACACCCAGGTTCCCCTTCAAAAATATTCCACCTAATTTCTTTCTTCAGAGTTATAGAAGGTTTTCCTACTATACTTGTTATAGAAGGTTTGCCTAAACATTTAAAAATAAAATGGAAAGCACTAAAAAGACATTTAAAAAATGATATTCTGAGTTCTTTTTATAATTAATTAAAGTTAAGTAGAAAAACACAGACATAAATCAAAACCACTCATAATCTCACCCCACCGTATAGCTTCGTTATTTGATAAATACACATATATTTTTATAAGTAGCATATTTGTCTGTGTACATATATATGTATGTACATCTATATACATATGTGTGCATATGCAAACATAGCTACTTGCATTTTTTATCTTTTTTTTTTTCGGTTAACAATATATTGGCAATACTACCCTCTCCATTAAGTATTCTGCACTCCATTTTATTAGTTGCAGTGTTGTCCAAGCTATGGCTACACGTAATTTACTTAAGTAATTCCTTATTGCCAGACTGTGATAGAGCATCTTTCCTCTCTCTCTCTCTCTCTCTCTCTCTCTCTCTCTTTTCCTCTGCCCCTCACGCCTGCCCGTGCGCTCCCTCCCTCAAAATAAACATTTTTCAAATAAAGAAAGAAAAAGAAAGAAAGAAAGAAAGAAAGAAGAAAGAAAGAAAGAAAGAAAGAGAAATACAATGTTACCAATTCACAAGTATACCACAGTATATTGAACCCACCCCCAATACAGTCACATCGGGTGTTTTGAATTGTCTTTAAGTATTTTGAAATTTGAGGTAAGTTAGCAAACAAACCAACACTTGGCTCTCTGTTTTTCTCGCCAAGAAGTTGTAACAACCTGCGTACAAATCATCAAAGTTCATCTTTTCAGGACCCCACTATTCCCCCAAATCATCTCTAGCACGAAACCAAAACAGACTGAGAGAATGAGAATGAGAATAAGAGGGGTTTCAGTTCCAGATTTCTACACAGCTGTCACACGAAACTGGTTGCTGTTGTGGCAGGGGGACTCTCCCTTTGGGTATTCGACAGCACCTCAGACATTTATGATCACGTCTTTGCAACTGACCCCCTATGAACCAGCATGGACTCAAAAGCTCAAAACAAACAGGAAGTGCTTCTGATAGAACATGATGAAATTTAAATAGAATTAGCAATGTTCTTAAGTCCCACTTGGAAGCGTTTGAACTACCACAACCAAAGGTCAGTGTGGAACTGTGGGTCAGGTCCCACAAAATCAGCTCTCACGCATGGTGAGGTATAGGAAAGCCACAAAAGAGAGAAGAGGTTAAACAATTGTACTCTTGGCTGCCTTTTATCTTCTGGAATGGCAGCGTGAGTTGGGCTTTTTTTTTCCCCCTGTGAATTTATCATGCCCTTGGCATTTGCCTCATCAGACTGGCAAAGACCAGTCTCACTGGCAGGAAGGTCATAAACCTTTCTGCCCAGCCCTGATCATTGCACAAGCTTTCATGCAGCACCCTTGCCTGATTGCTTTGTTCCCACATTTCCACTCTGTTTTTTTAGGACCATCACCTTGTGACCAGAGAATTAACTTCTACTTCTTTTCAGATCTAGGCCCCACCAAGTGCCAGCTTCAATCTGAAATACTGGCCCCATGCTGGAAGGGAGTGATAATTCATATGAAATCAAGAGCAGAGAATGGGAACAGCCTTCTACAACATTCTAATGCCCCTTAATGATTTATCGTAAATGAATCTTCCATGAATGCATTTATCTTCTTTTTTTGCAACTGTATTTTATTTTTATCACTGCCTCACTTGCACTTGAATTGCCCAAAAACATCAGAAGCAGTAACTCAGTGTTGGCCTTATCAAAACTATATGTTTAACAGTGAAAACCCTAAACAGTCCATCAGTAGGTATGGAAACAACAAGGCTTTTGGGGTAAATTATAACTTGGGGCAATCCCAGCTTCCCTTCTTGAGGCCAGCAGACCATCAGGCAAGGGCCTTCACCTCTTGGAGCTTCAAATTAATCTTAATGTTACCAGGATTGGTAACATTTGTTTTTCTGGGCTGTTATAAGGAGTTCATCATACAATAATGTTTAAGACAGCTCCGCTGGTAGTCAGTGATTTTTGAGTTTCCCCTACTTTTTTTTATCACCGTGAGTTGTGCTGCTCTCATTTAAAAGTGCTTTCTATTTCAAAAGGGTTCTTGCTGATGCATCAAATGCATATAATAACCAGTAACTATCCCCCTTAATATTTGGAGAACATCATTATAGTATTTATCTTTTATATAAGGCGCACATACCCAATGTGTCTCATTATGGTCACAGAAGTATTGTCATTGAATCATACCTCCTTCTGAAGGAAAACCACATTCTCAGTATCTCTCTCTCTCATTCTCTCTCCAATGTAGCAATGCTAGTTAATAGCTTAAGAAGGCTAACTTTCAACTGTCTAGTACTGCTCTTAAGTTGTAAGACTAAGATCCGCAATTCTAATATGGGGAGTTCTTGAGTTTTAACACCCAAATAATGTTAATTCATGTGTCTCTTTACATAGAATCTTGGCGATCTTTTTAAAATTAAAAAAAATATATGTAAAAACTTGTATTCCTCATTCTCTTTCTCCCAAGACTACTGGAAGGCAGTTCTACCTTTCATTTATACTTGTAACACCAAGACTAAGGAGAAGCTAGATACCTAGATATGGGCGAGGAATAATGTATTCAGAAGGCCTTGCCAGAAATGGGCATTGATCATGAAGTCAGGGTATTCGAGTGGGTATTTTACACCATGTGCCACATCTGTGGGTTAAAACCCTTGCAGAAACTCACAGTTCTCTCTAAACTTCTTAGATATCATCTTCTCTGTGAGTGTTCAACATTGCTTTACTCTACCCTCACTGGGCTTCTTATTCAATGTGTTTGGTTTCCATGCTGTGTAAAAACCAATTTTTCAAATGATATCTGTGGAGTCATTTTCAAAGCAAATTCATAAGATTACCTCTAAACTAAGACCTAGAAACAGCATTCTTTTTTTTTTTTTTTTTGGCCTTTCATGTTTGTCTTGAATTTATACTATATATTGTAAGAGCCCACCTCAAATTCAATGTTAGATATCATCAAGATATTTGGTAAAAGATGTCAAATGTTGATTATAGGAATTATGCCTTTGACTATGACACTGTATTGCAGGATAAGGGTGTTTCTGATCAAAGTTTTCTAGCCTATAAAAGCATATTAAAAATATCTAATAGCTATTATTATCTAACTCACAGGTGATGATTAATAAAGGAGTAAACTAGACTATCATTTAAAAGATATAATTATTTATTTTTGAGAGACAGCACAAGCAGGGGAAGGACAAAGAGAGAGAGGGGGGACACGGAATCTGAAACAGGCTCCAGACTTTGAGCTGTCTGCCCAGGGCCCTACGCAAGGCTCGAACCCATGAACCGTAAGGTCATGACCTGAGCCGAAGTTGGATGCTTAACTGACTGAATCACCCAGGCGCCCCTAGACTATCATTTTCAATATTTGTTGCCTGATGGAGGGAAAGTCTGTTGTCTGTTTCTTCCCTATGGGTTTCGCTGTGGATTCCAGTTCTTTCTTATTATTCATGGTCTCATGTCTGAGATGAACCCCCAAGATCCAATGCCATTCCACAGTGTTATGGGTTGAAATATGACCCCCTGCAAAAAAAGATATGCTGAAATCCTAACTCAGTGCTACCTCAGAATGTGACTTTATGTGGGAATAAGGTTCTTGTAGTTTTATTTCTATTTATTTATTTATTTATTTATTTATTTATTTATTTATTATTTTTTTTAGAGAGAGAGGACACAAATGAGGGATAGACGCAGAGAGAGAGAGAGAGAGAGAGAGAGAGAGAGGGAGAATCCTAAGCAGGCTCTAGGCTCAGCATGGAGTCCAACACGGGGCTTGATCCCATGACCCTGAGATCATGACCTGACCCAAAATCAAGAGCCAGACAGACACTCAACCAACTGAGTCACCCAGATGCCCCAAGGTTCTTGTAGTTTTAATTTGCTAAGTTAAAATATACTGGAGCAGGGTGGGCCCTTCTTCTAGTGTCCTTAGAAGAAGAGAAAAATTTGGACTCAGACACAGAGAGAAGACAGCCATGTGATGTTGGAGGAAGAGTCTGGAACTATGTTGCCACATGCCAATACTTGGACAACAAAAGCCGGAAGAGGTGAGGCAGGACCGTTCCCTAAGGCTTTAGAGAGAACAAGGCCTTGTCCACATCTTGATTTTGGACTTCTCGTCTCCAGAACTGCAAGACAGTACATTTCTGTTGTGTTAAGCCGCTCAGTTTATGGTATTTGGTTACGGCAGCCCCCTAGGAGACGGCCACACACAGTTTTATGAATTTCCGAATCATCCTGCTTTTGACTTTGGTACACGTTTCCCCAATTATCACTTTGCCCAACCTTCAACCCACAAACTGCACTGCTTTTTTCTGACTTTGAATTTCTATTTCCTTTCTTAACTGTAATTAATGATCATCCTCCAATATTTTATGAACCGGAGGTGTACTGGGAGCACCTTTCAGGAGCAGATTGTTAAATTTGGGGGAATTTTGCAAGTGGATTGCTAGACTTAGCCATTATTTCAAAAATTACACTGTGTAAGCTTTAAGTTAGGTAACTTATGCTAAAACAAAGGGGATAAGTAATCAAAATGCATCTCTTCCTAATAATTTGACTGCATTTTACTACCATCTATACTCTATGCATCTATGGGGCTATTTATGTCTCATGCATCTGTATGGTAGAAATCCTATTATAATGCTGTGCTGGGACCCATCTTTTCTCAACTCACACTGGAAGCTTGAAATCAGCCATGGTGGGAGTACTTACACCAGGAGAACTATCGAAAGCTACAAATCGGTTATTTTTCCATTTGCAGAGAGCTAGGTATAAACATTTACCAGCACGCCTTTGAAACAACCCACAAGTCCACTCTAGAAGCCAACCTGGATGGCTACGGAGGAACTGACCAAGGCTAGCTTCACCGAAGAGATCACTCTTCTGGGCCCTGCTTGGCACCTTTCAGTAGGAATTCAGAAAAGCATGGAAAGAAAGTAAAAGCAAATAAAGGGCTCCATTACAAATAATGAAGGCAGAGAGATTTGACAGGGATTGTCGAGAGGGGATAAGGCAGACTTAGATGCTGGTGACCTACTTTTAGTATTGTCTCCTAAATCTCCAGGGAAGTGTTTAGCTGTGATTATAAATATTAATTAGATTCCAATCAGAGTACTATTTAAAGGATCTGTGCTCCTGAGGGAGAGACATTTTAGATAGGCAGATAGATAGATAGATAGATAGGGCAATATACACGGAATAAGATGTGTAAACTGCTCAGGGTGGTAATAAACTAGATGATTCTACTTAGTAAAACAGACCCAACCCAGCTACAAAATTATAGGTGAATTAAATGGCCATAAGCAGGCAGGGTAAAGTCTTCACAGCTTTAACAGATATCTAATTCCACTGTGTGTGGATAGGCTCAACATTCTTTAGTTTTGCGATGACATCTTCCTTGTTAAGCAGTTCATCGGCCCAACAAAAACATTTATAGGAACAGCAGCTCTCCACATTTAAAGCAGAAATTCAAAGAATCTGTTACCCATGAAATAGCTACTTCCTAAAATTCTTAAGCGTAATTTGAGGCTGTTAGCTGGAGCTATTATCCTGCGCTGTGGGAAGTGGAGTCTCAGGTTAGAGACTGTGCCCCAGCGCTTGAACTCTCTGCCAGCAAGAGTTGGGAAAGCTGCAAACTTTCAATCAGTGCCAGAGAGAAGGTGAGAGGCCTTTTTTTTTTTTTTTTCTTTTAACCACAATGCCAGCAGCAGATTAAGGAGTGGCATTACTCACACCACGCAAGGGCTGGCTGAGTCTACTTGGGCTGAAAGTAGTGCGTCCCCTACCAGGAAGCCTTCTCAGTGTGCACCACATCAGTCTGCTTCTGTGACTGAGGCATTCTTTGAGAACCTGTCATCTGGGTCCAACAGCGTTCCTATTTAATTAGCCACTAAGTTTCTTTTTGTTTTGGTTGGCTTTGTTTTGTTCTGTTTGCACTGACAAACAAGAGGCTCCCTTTCCTTTTCAATGAGCACAATCCAACTAGGAAGGAAAGTCTCTTCTTCTCCTCCACAGTTTAATCCTCATTCTCAGATTTCCTAGGCATTCTAAATAGAAAAAGAGAAAAAGAAAAAGGCCAATCCAGGTCACATTTACGGCAGTCAGAAAAAGAAGCATGAAAATCTAAAAAGTTAGATCACAAATAGGATGAGAACTATCTTTATAATTTTACTTTTCAGTAGATCAGGCTCAGGGAACCAGGCGCTGGTTGGAGATGGACAGGAAAGAGCAGGGAGGGTATGCTGTTATGAGTGACAGCTGGGGAAATAGGAAAAGGTTATCCAGAGAGGTTTCCCTCCCCCCCCATTTCTCTCTGTTCTTCCTCTTATTCGTGATGACCTCACTCCCAGTCCAGATTCCCATCTTAGACCCACCACTGCCAGTTCTCAACAGCTGATTCCCCAGATCAAGATGTGCAATGAATCCACGGGGCTAACATACAAGGTTAGCAAGTGGTTCAATGTCTCATGCCTTTTTTTTTTTTTTTTAATGATAGGAGAATCTTGCAAACAAAAAATATTCTCAAGACCCAAAGGTTTTGTTTGTATGTTTTGTTTTGTTTTTAAAGACCCTTTTTTTTTTTTTTTAACTTTTTGGGTAAGGAATGTCCTCATACCAGACCACATAAAAGTTAACACAACCTGTAAGAAGCCTAGTAAGGGTCCTGGGATTCTAATGTGTTTTGAAAATTAGCATTTTGACATTAGAATGTGTCTATTTTATTTTTTTACTTTTTAAAGTATTTGTTTTGGGGAGGGAGTGCACGTACTCGCTTGGGGGATGGGGGGGGCAGAGAGAGAGGGAGACAGAGAATCCCAAGCAGGTTCCACGCTGTCAGTGCAGAGCCTGGGGGCACAGGGCTCAAACTCACAAAGGGTGAATTCATGACCGGAGTGGAAATCAAGAGTCTGAAGCTTAACAGACTGAGCCACCCAGGCGCCCCCAGAATGTCTCTATTTTAAACTAAAATGTTATAAACCATTAAACTGAGAAAGCTGGAAAGGCTCAACATAACTAAGCTTTTCTTAAAATTTCTACCTTTGTTGTATATTCCACTAGTACAAAGTATTACTTTACATACAGGTTTTTTTCTTAACGAGGCCAGATTTATTTTGTAAACAAGAACCAAAAAGGGGGGGTGACTATAGAGAGACATTTCATGTTTCGTAAACTATAGGAAACATTTATGTTTCATAAATTACAAGAAAAGTATAGCATGCCTTTGTGAGTTATCAGACTCTGGTCCTTCTTTGCCTTGGAGGGTTTTCATCTGGCTGTAAACTGGACCTACCGTCTTTCATATTTTATCAGACCTTACCAAACTTTCAATTCTAGTTTCCTCCAGTATCTGGCAGTAACGTTCCAAATGAGTGTTTTCATTTCTTCTCCCACCCTCCGGTGGTACAGCTACTGAGAACAAGAAGCTGACTACCCAGATCCTTAAGGGCATGCTACGTTATCTTCTATCTAAAGAAGTCATACAAGCTGAAGCTGGACACATACAGGGCTTATTTTTACTTTCAGAGAAGGTTTCTCTGCAGACATTCAAAATGAAAACATACATACATACGTACATACATACATACAAGTTTTCTATTTCTGAGTTTTATCAACCTCAGTATCAAATACCAGCTTTACTGTCCGTGACTCACAGCAAAGGAGGTGTTTGGTTTTTGTACAGTTACACTGATAATTTGACAATACACTTTTTAATTGACCAAGTACAAGCTAAACTATTGCGTTTGTAAAGCTATTCCTCTGGGCCCACCCTGTGCTGAACTTTGTGAGGGTTTGAAAACAACAACAGCAACAACAATGCACAAACTGCTCTTGAGGGAAGTACAAACCTTCCTGGATTATATGTCCATCCCAGTGCGGTTCTTATCTGATGAGTTTGTGGTTTTCCAAATTCAGGGCAAAGCACGTTGCTTTATCAGTGAGTTGAGATTTAGCATTGTTCTCCTTTGATTTCGTGAATGGTTGTTCCAACTTTAAAATGGGCCACTAAATTTACAACTGTTTTCTTCATTCATTTTTAAGAGTGAGAACTAACACACCAATTTCTGGCATGCTGATAAGAGAACTTTAGCAATTTTCTCCCTGGCGTGAAATATTTCATTCTGAAGGCCTGTGTTGTCTATCCTTATCACTCCTAGATGAGGCTCTACAAGAGAACAAACTCTGAGATGGGATCTGCCTACGTGCCAAGTATAAAACCCGAGCGATGTTTGGGAATGGAGCCCACGAAGGACCAAGAACACAAGTAATTATTTGTCCCCCCCAAATAGAGGAGCCCATATTTTCAAATATCCCAAAGGAACCCCCAAATCAGCCTACTGAATTGGAAAGAGTATCCTCTAATTGAAGATCATTCACACAAACTCGATATTGAGTCCAACCTATAATCCACGTAGCCCATGGCAATTTACTGGGTAGTTTCTTATATATAGATTATAAGCTTTGGGTATCTTCTGAGTAGTTGAAAAATATAGCTAAATTATCAAACACAACGTTTCACTAGCTCTGTTCAGTACTTTTTTTCCCCCCGATTAAAAGTGTCTCAGTAACTTCAGCCTTTTAAAATCCACCCCTACCTCCGCACTCGTCTAAATTATTCTGGCTACGTAAGTCTTCACTTCCGGCAGTGAAATACTGTAACATTTGGTAAGGTAATTCACTTTGGCCGGGCATTCTCACTGAACTTATGGTGAAACAGTTTCACTTTTTACTAGCGTACAAGTAGAAAAGGCTTCTTTCTAAAGGTAGACTTTTGTTGTGTGGGAAGATCGGGGGCGGGGAAGGACGGTCCATTTCAACTCATTCTTCTCCCTCTGACTTCTGTTAACTGTTTTAAAGGTTCTGGCTACCAGGCGACCTAACACCCCTATGAGGTACTTCGACCTAAAGCGGTTCGCTGAAACTCCTACTAACAGCAGGGCTGGGAACATTTCTATTGCTCTTCTTGCCTGGGATATACGGTACAAGGGTTGGCCTTGGTTTGGTCCACCTGCCAGCGGAGTTTAAAGTTTCCAAGGCTCAGAAGAACACAATGACTGGGACCAAACTGCCTAAATGAGAAGAAGGGAATTTCTGCTGCAAGGAGAAAGCCGTTAAACTCCCGCTAAGCTAACCACCTCTTTCACGCGGCCATGCACACGACCGACCTCCTCTTTCACTGACCAGGGATTATTTCTGCCAATCCAGGATATCCCGAAAGCTTGGAGACATATGGCTGGAAAATGAAACGACCCCGGAGTATGGCCACATCTTACTTTGTGTCGCGTGGTACCAGATGGGCAATCAGTGAATGAGGCAGAGATGTGAACGGACAGTTTTATCATGTGAATTTTCCCCCCCATAACGCCAACAACCAGACTTCGTTTTCCCTCTCACTTCTTTGGTCTTATAATACTCGGATTTTCTCCTCTCTGCAATATCAATTGACTCAACTTTGCAGTGGGGTGGCCAAAAGGGAAGAGGATGAAGCGATCTCTAAAATCTTAGTAAGTGTCGGGGGAGCCACAGCACCCGGGAAACTGCGGCTGCGACCCGCCTCGTCCTGTGCGGATTTCAGGGTTGGTAACAGCGCAAGCGGTTATGGAGCGGACGGTGCACTCCATCCGCCGCCGAGGATAGAGACCCGGGCGCCGGGAGGGGTCGGTTCATTTCGCCGCAGCCTCGGAAGCCGCGGCCGCCTCTCCTCCGCTGCGTTTCATTACCATTATCCTCGTTCTTGAAAAGTCATGGAAGACGGCCCGCTGCCAGACCTCAGAGACATCGAGCTGAAGCTAGGGCGCAAAGTACCCGAGAGCCTAGTGCGCTCGCTCCGTGGGGAGGAGCCGGTTCCCCTGGAAAGGGACAGGGACCCCTGCGGGGGGAGCGGCGGCGGCGGCGGCGGCGGCGGCTGCAGTAGCAGCAGCAGCAGCAGCTGCAGCCTCCCCCCCTCCCTGTCGTCGTCCTCCTCGTCCTCTCCAACCTCTGGCTCCCCACGTCGTAGCCACTGCAGCGCCCTGGAGAGGCTGGAAACCAAGCTGCACTTCCTCAGGCGAGAGATGGTGAGTGCGGCGCGCCAGCTGTGGGAATGAGGGCCCCGCCGGAAGGTGGGGCGATCGGAGGAGGGGGGCGCGGGGAGAGGGCGGCGGACGCTGCAGAGCTGAGGGCAGGGCGCGTGGGCAATCCGGGGGGCAGAGGAGCGCGCGGGGGGCGCGCGTCTGGAGACTTGTTTACCCCGGACTTTGCTCGGCCAGGGTTTGCTAAGACGGCAGAGCCTGCTTTGCTCTGTGTACTCTGTGATAGCGCCGACTCCGTGCTGCAGACCCTGACCGTGTAGCTGCCGGTCCGCGGCCTCCCGCGCACCCTGCCCGCCGAGGGTTTGCAGTTACTAAGCCAGTCTGTGGGCTGCTGCGTGCCGTTCAGACTGTCGGTTCGAAAGGTGGCTCCATCCTTTGCACCCACAGCAAAAAGGACTTCCTGGTTTGCCGAGAGGTGGCGAGGCAGGGTCTCCACCGGCGCTCCTTCCTGGCTCACTCTTGCACCCACTACCGCCCCCGCCCAGTGGTGCGGCAGCCGCAGCTGTTCCAAGGCCACCGTTCAGCTGATTCTCCACAGCTGGCTTTGAAAACAATGGCCCACTCGTCCTTGATGTCCTTAGGAATAGCTTGTTTCACTGTTTTGATCCTAGGGAGCAGGTGATCCCCAGGCCCAGGGATTTGCTAACGACCACTTCCTACCCTCTCCCCCTACCCCCACCCCAGTCCTCAAGCTGCAATTGTTTTCTGTGATGCTTGCAAACATTACCTTAAGAGTAAGACAATGAGACTAGTACAGGGTCTGAAAATACTTGTCATTCCGGATGTTCTTAAACGGGCAAACTTTAGTGGCCCTGAGCTCTGGGGCCAGACACTTGGCCTCTGTGAACCTCAGTTTATTTATCCAGTGAACTGGTTGGAGGAAATAATTCCTTCCTAAATCGTTTGAAGAAAATGACAAAACAACAGCATTTTCTACCAGCTTGGAGCGGAGGGAAGTTGCCACAGTGGTCGCAGTCAACCAGGAGGATGGCAAGGATTTTCCACCTAAAGGATCCTGTCTCCTAGGGCCTTGCATTAAAAAGTAACCAGAGGTGTTTCCCCTGGTTCCTCTCTTTCTGCATTTGGAACACTCAAGAGGTAATAAATTCCACAGCATAAAGTAATCTTGGCGAATATATAAGGGTAAAAAGCCAGTCTTCAGAGATCATGTCCTGTGTTCAGAATTTTCACCGTGTTCTCTACATAAAGGTCCTAGGATATACACTCTAAAAACCTATCTTAAGATCTTTAAAGTTGGTCTACCTAATAACTGTAGTTTTATGTAGTTTTATGTTCTATTTTCTTCCTACTTGGAGTGTTCAGATGTTGAAAGCAAATCACACACACACACACACACACACACACACACAAACACACACCTATCCATGTATAGGCATATATATTCATGCATCATGTATATTGCAAATTATTATTCTGTTCATGTTTCACTGTCTAACACACAGGTTATATATCTTACTTCTTCAAAAAGTACTAAGCATTTACTGTGGGTAAATGGGTGCTGAAAATACAAGAGCTTGTCTACTTAGGGCTCTCAAATCTCTTGCACTCATTTGCCATTTATTATTTGTAGTAAATTAAGCCAAGTGTGTTGAAGAACTCCAGGGGGGGCGGGGATCTGGTTATTCTCAACCAAGGACACTTTCTAGACTTATCTGTTGTTCTTAATGAAAATACCATAAGTGCAGTAAGACTGTGTTTTCCCCAAACCAGAACTTGCTGTGTATGATCAGGGTGTATTAATAAATACATTTTTAAAAAGCAAACAGAAACCACAATGCTATCAGCAGCAGATTGCTACCTTGACTGTTTGTTATATTTTCTATGTTTAACATCAGGATCCACAGAATTCACGCCAGACAGATGTTTTGTGTTCAAATTTGTGCTCCACAAAGAAAATAACATTAGCCTTGGGAGTTTAGAGAAAAGATTGGGACAGGTATATTCCCCTGCCAGTGAGACCCTTTTCCCCCATTTTACATAACTCTTTTGGGTGGTAAAAACCCCAGCTTCAGCATATCTGGGAAGCAACAGATTTGTTTTTTGTGTCAACTTGGCAGGTTTGTTATAAACACTGAGCAGGTGTTCTGCTGTTCTGCCTGTCTCCTCCCCACATCCCCATGTGGAGAAGTTAGGGATAGAGTGGAATATGACTTCTTAATTGTGATTTCTTATGTGCTTTTCTGCCCTATACTATGTGCACTGAGTTAACCTCCTTGGTATTAAGCATGACCCCACATTTCATGTTTATTACTTTTAGTTCACACATTGTTCTTCTGGATTGTCTGGAATTACCAGGCTTTGGGCCTGCCCTTGGAACTCTCTCCCTAAGAAACACCTGAGCCATGCACAAACCTTTCTAGAGACTTCCAGGAGTTAAGCCTCCCTTCTTTTCCTGTTAGATGGTTGTGTATACCATTGACACAATATAGCATAGACTTGAAGGAAGGTAGTCTGAACACAAAGTTCTTTACATACACATGAGTTTATGTAGCTTCTCTCACCTCCTTTTATGCTTTCATGGATCATTTCCTTCTCTCTTATTTGAGACAGATTTTCCCAGTATGTGAAGTATTTTTATGTTGAATTTAGAGATCAGGAAATTTAACAATACAATAAACAAACACAGAGATATACCTCGGAAATTTCTAACGAGATTGGAAAGAGATGTCAGGCCTCTTGTACAAAGTCTGCCCAGTATGTGTTCACTACTTTTCTGTTCAGAGCGTTTTATTTATTTTTTTTAATGTTTATGTATTTGTTTTCAGAGAAAGAAAAAGTGTTTTTCCAATATATGTCAATAATCTCTGTCAAAACCTATGTTGCCACATTCTGGTTCCAGTCAGTTCTGGGTTATGTCAAGATGACTGCTAATCTTCACATGATACAATGCCATCATGAAAACTGCTATGGAAATACTATGTTCTAATTTCTATATTTTTGGGGTTTGTTCACATCACAGCTGTGTAATGCAGCAAATAGAATAAACAATCTCAAGCTAGTTACCGATCCTTTCTAGTACCCCACCAAGTTCCTCAAATCTTGCTTTAATAAAGTTTCGAGGCAATACCCAGGACTAGACACAAACACACGTATACTCAGACAAATGCATACATGATTATTAGCAGAACATAAATCAAAATGTCAAAGATTTTAAGAGTGGTAGACTTATATTTGGTTTTTGATACTTTCTCTCATGGATCGTTTCTAATTCCCTCCACCCCCCGTTCAATGGCTTGCTGACTTTGTAATAAACAGTTATATTCTCTCGAAAAAAAAATTCATTAAATTAACTTCGCAGTTGCTTAGGATATGCTTCAGAGTAGGCTAGGAGATTTCTTGTTCCATACATGTTGATCTATAGATCACTTGTTCTATAATTTAGTCATCTTTCATAACTTCACAGTTTCAACAATATTTTTCCTATTTTATCACTTAGCTATTTTTTAAAGTTAGACAAAAGTTTAAGCAAAACCCCTTATGTATGTAATTGAGAATCTGTACAGTGGAAGGCTCCTTCCTGGATGAGGTCACAAGTTAGTGGAAAAGATAAAATGGGAGTATCATTTGGCCAGAGAAAGATTGCAAACTACCAGGTCAGCAGATGCCCGATGCCATAGCAGAGATCAGGCTATCAGGGAAAGTGAGGAGATTTCTGACTGCGCCCCGGGCAAGGAATTGAAATTGCTGATAATGATACGAAGTAAGGGGCTTAATATTAGGGACAAAGACATCAAGGAGATGAGGAAATCTGATTCCTAACAGTGGCTTCTTCTGCGATTATGCACATGGAGTGTCATTATACTTACCTAAACCTGACAAACAAATCTTGTTGAAACATGTTTCCTTACACAGTGGCTCGAAAATTGACAGAAGTGAACACAAAGGCACTCGTGTCATTCTGCTAGAAACACATAGACACAATTTAGAGAATTTATACCTACCTTGAAAACAGTGACATTTCCAAAACCTGATGGAGCCCCGCCCTGTACCTAGGAATGTATGTTGAATTACTGGCACATACCTGAAGAACACTTTCTGACCAAAGAGAATTCCTTTCCATTGCACTCAAGTTGCACAACCATACTGCCCTGATACTGTGAGAGACCACAAATATTGTGAGATTTTTTTTTTTTTAAGACAGATTATGTCCACTTCCATGACAGCACAAAAACCATATACTTAGCTTTCCATTTTGTAGTTAATAAGTCACAATTAAAAGAATTTGTCACATTTTTTTTAATGTTTACTTATTTTTGAGAGACAGAGTCTGAGCGGGGGAGGGGCAGAGAGAGAGAGAGAGAGAGAGGGAGACACAGAACCTGAAGCAGGCTCCAGGCTCTGAGCTGTCAGCACAGAGGCAGATGCAGGGCTTGATCTCACGAAACATGAGATCGTGACCTGAGTCGAACTCAGATGCTTAACCGGCTGAGCCACCCGGGCGCCTGATTTCTGGTTTTTTAAATACTGCTTCTGAAATGGGGATTTATGGCTGGAGTCTCTGGAGTCCCTGAGTACTTGTTACATTCTTGTGGTGTTTTTGTTTTTTTTTTTTTTTCTTTGAAGGATGTTCCTTTTATTTTTCTTTAGAGGTTATTCTTCACTACTCAAGTGGTAGGCTTCTGGTTTGGTGGAATCTTCATGGGTTTGGACCTAGACAAGCTGGGACTCTGGCCAAGTCTAGAGCAAGTCAAGATACAAACCAGGAGAGCCCAGCCGGCTGCCAAGGCCCTGTACCCTCTCCCTCTGGAGACTCTTAGCCCATCTTCCCAGACGGAAGGCCTGTCTAGCCCTCAGTGGCTCTCTTTCTGCTTTTGGCTTTGTGCGTGGCATTGAGAAAGTTATATAACCACTCAAGGATTCCGCTTTCTTGTTAACATAGGGAAAAAAAAATCTCTATGTAAGCATTGTAAGAATTCAATGAACTAATACAAGAAAATCAACAATTACATAGGCATTCAAATCAGTAAGGATGATGGCAGTAAGAGGTAGTATGTCAATGACACGGCTGTCCTGTTGATCTTCTACAAGTAGCTGCAGATGGGCAGTGTGGTTTGGGGACTGATTAAAGTTTAAGCATCTCCTCTGCTTGACTATCACAACACCTCCCGCGTCACACGTTCCAAGGAGACACTATATTTCTGTATAGAAGTGAAAAAGAAATACGTGAGGCCTTTCCCTAGCTTCAGTCCGACTGAAATGTCGATTTTGATTTCAGACTCAACATTTATGAAGCACGTGCTGTGAACTAAGCCCTCTGCAGTGTGTGGGTAGCCTAGGCTAAGGAGCTGTAAGAACCTAATTTTGGGGTTAGCCTAGGAAGTCTGAGAACAGAGACTAGTATTTGGTTCGTTAACAACAAAAGCTTTCTAATGGGCAAAGCCCCATGCATTCTATATGTATCATCCCAGTGAAACCTTATAATAATCTTAACTAAATATAATTTTCATATCTACGTTGTAGGTAAAGCGTTGCAGATAATTGTCAATGCTCAAGACACAGTAAAGAGACGAGCTAGGTCAAGGTCAGAATCTGAGCTTTAAACCATGATTGTGCTGTTACTTCTCATGCTTCGGAATATCTTGATGCCCATGGTGACACCCGAGATGATATACTCTTCCAGATTTTTAAAACTTTAAACATGTTAAACTATGTGTTTATTTACTGTGGGCTCCCTCTCACGAGTAACATCCATAGACCATCCCTGTGTCAGACTTGGATGACTTGGATCCAAGGCTTGGATGAACACATCCAAAAGTCACCTGGTTCCCAGCAACTGTACCCTTCCTGTCACCAATATCTTCATAAATACCTCCTCCCACTCCACAAATGCTGCTAGGGAAGGATTCTCTGGACCAGTTCAAGACCAGAGCTCAGGAGTGGAACTCAACAGTGTTCATGACCTACACTTTTAAACGCTTCCAACTGGTCGCATTTTGGTTCTCTGAGAGATTCTGTTCAGGATGAGGTTGGATCTTAGGTAACCCACTAGAAAGAACCAGAAAACCGGGAATTGTGACACCATCTTGTGTCCATTTGAGCAGCACCTTCGGATTGCCGTTCTTCTGACAGGAGCTCTGTGATCCTATGTTTCTGCGGTGGTACCAGTTGCACAGCACTGTGCTGGGACTTCCCACGTTGGGTGGCTGAACCGCACTGATCCAGATGGAGCCCAATGTAAATTGTATTGATAGATTTCACAAGAAACAAGGTTATGTTTTCAAACATACATTTCAAACACCTCAGTCTAAGACTTAAAAATAAAACCTGAATAATTCATTTTTTAAATGTTTTTTATTTATTCTTGAGAGAGAGAGAGAGGGAGGGAGGGAGGGAGGGGCAGAGAGAGAGGGAGACACAGAATCTGAAGCAGGCTCCAGGCTCTGAGCTGTCAGCACAGAACCCAACGCGGAGCTCGAACTCAGTCTGCAAGATCATGACCTGAGCCAAAGTCGGACGCTTTACTGACTCAACCACCCAAGCACCCCAATTCGTTTTTTTAAAGGGGAATAAACATTGAGCTAGATTTTCATACATAGCTATTATTATGTTCCTTTTACAGAGAGGAAAACTATTGTTTCTGGGGCTGGGGTAGGGGGAGGTGAAATCATTTCACTAAGTCACTGTAAGTGGTTTCCCAGCCTTCCATTCAAACAAGAACCTCTGTGAGCCTGGTTATAGGCTGGATCCAATTCACTCCCAAACCCTACTGTGTCTATGTACCATGGAGAATGCCCGTTTATTACCAATGAACATTTTTAGAGAAATTTCATCATAGCCACCAATGGATCTTTTGGTATTCCTTTAAAAATGTTATTGCTTTCTTTTTTAGAAGTTAACATCTGTTTTCTCATTATAAGACTTCCAGAAATATATTATAAAAAGAAAAAAAAAGTGCCCTTTTACCTTCCCCCCAGACACCACACCTCCTCCTTATTACTCCACACCCCAAGGGAATCACTCATCTGCTGACAGTTTGGTGTGAATCCTCTCAGGTCTTTTTTTGTATCTTTGCCAGCATATAAATGGTACATATATGCTTACATAAATTTGGTGTGTGTGGATTGGATTTTGTTTTCCTTATTTTACATAATAATCTTTTATTATATTACCTGACATTTATTGGAGCGTTACGATATGCCAGTTAGCATTCTAAACAGGCTTGATGTATTATGGTATTTCTTTCTCACTCCTCACCCACTTTTGAGGTAGGCACTGTGGGATGTTAGGTAATATAAACAGATTCCTGACATCTTAAGGAATTTTTACCTAGGAGACACCTGGACGACTTAGTAGGTTAAGTGTCTGACTTTTGATTTTGGCTTAAGTCAGGGTCTAACGATCGGTTATGAGATCAAGCCCCATATTGGGCTCCGTGCTGACAGAGTGGAGCCTGTTTGTGATTCTCTCTGTCCATCTCTCGCTGTCCCTCCCCCCTGCGCTTGCTCTCTCTCACTCAAAAGAAAGAAATGAAAAATAAAAAAAAAAAAGAAATTTTTACCTGGTTAATTTTTATCTTATTCCTTCACTTTTATAAGCAACCTAATTAATTACTAATCAGAAAGAAAAGTAGTTACTTCACTTTTCATAATAACTGATTATCCAACTTGTAACAGTTCTTTTACAAAGTAAATTCTGCTCTTAGAAATCGGACTTAGACTAGTCTTCGATTTAAGAAATAACAAAGTCTTCCAATTGGAATGTACTCATCTTCAATCACATACTGCTTTTTTTAAAAAAAAATGCCTATTTGGAGAGAGAAAGAGAGAGAGGGAGAGAGAGAGAGAGAATGAGTTGGGGAGGGGCAGAGACAGAGAGGGAGAGAGAGAATCCCAAGCAGGCCCCATGCTCTCAGCATAGAGCCCGACTTGGGGCTTGATCTCACAAATCGTGAGATCATGACCAGGGCTTAAATCAAGAGTTGCTTAACCAATGGAGCCACCCAGGTGCCCCTCACATACCATGTTAACATAATCTTCTTATTGAGTTTTTTCCTGGTGATAATGATATAAATACAAACTCTAAAATTTGGATCTAAAGGCTAACAGTCATAAAGCGATCCATGCCACATGGAGAAGGCAGAAGGGCAACCCATGGGTTTCATGTGCCTTCAGTCTTCATGGCTCAAAAACATCTTCGATTTTTTTTTAATTTTTTTTTAACGTTTATTTATTTTTGAGACAGAGAGAGACAGAGCATGAACGGGGGAGGGTCAGAGAGAGAGAGGGAGACACAGAATGCGAAACAGGCTCCGGGCTCCGAGCTGTCAGCACAGAGCCGGACACGGGGCTCGAACTCACGGACTGTGAGATCGTGACCTGAGCCGAAGTCGGACGCTTAACCGACTGAGCCACCCAGGCGCCCCCAAAAAAACATCTTCGATTTTTGTCAGATACTGGAACGTTCGTGATATTCCAAGAGATTAGACATAATCGGAATACTTGAGTTCTCAATTAAAGAAATGATTCATATCTTTCAAATTGACTCTTGCAAGCAAGTGATGTTTAAAACTAAAACTATAATATGTCACTGACTAATAATCCCTCTCTCTGCAGGTCTATGCAGTGGAAAGCTAGAAGACTGGGCAAGCAAGGAATCAGGGCATGAGTGAAATAGGAATGTGATTATGACCTGGCACTGCTGGACCCAGGGCTTCATTTGGCAATTTCAGGACAGGACCCTCTTTGATTGGGTCTGCCAGCATGGCCATTACAGCTCAGCCTATAATTCTGATACATTTTATTATTCACAGTGCTTGTTAATCCTGTCAGTCTGGAGATAGCCACATTGGACTGTCTTTAGGGGTGAGTTCTCGACCTGACCTGTGATGTCTTATGATTGATTTCAGATTTTCATAGGATAATCACTTCCCTTCCATCACATTCACAGGCATGTCCCCACCCCTCTACTATCAGCATAGCATTGCTTTTGTAGAATAGTTTTTAATTTAACAAATTCACTAGATAATGTGTGTGAGCTACAAAATCATTAGCGTTATCTATTTTTAATTACAATTATGGAATGTTCTCTTTTTTCCTCTGTATTTAAATTAGGACCTGAAGTGAGCTAGAATTAAGTCTTTGACTTTCCATATATTTGACGGGCAGAATAAAATTGTCGTATTCATACCTATCACCGTGAGTAAATTCACAAAAATGTAACACCAGCATCCCAAACAGTGAGCTATGTCGGTTATAACTCTGATTGCTGGCATAGGCTATTATTCTAATAGGTTCCCTGATTTTTTTTCTTTTGCAAAAGTTGTCTATATCATTGTTGTTTTATTGTTAACCAAACAAAGCATGAGATCAAAGTTGAGAAGGAAATGTCTCTCCTCATGCTGATTGAAGTCCAATTTTCAAGGCTGTTAAGTTCAGAGATCTACCTATAGTTCGTTTGCTGAGATTTTAATCATAAATAGCTACTATTGACTTTTGATTGGTATGAAATTAACTGTGTTTCCAGGTTTTCTCTTAATTTCATAAAATGTAAAACTTATTAAAATGATACTAAACATGCAAACTGTATAATAGGACCTGAAGTGGAAAATATAAGTTCCCCGCATCCCTTTTCCCAATTCTCACTCCCTAGAAATAACTGCTATGAATAGTATTCCGTGTGTCCTAAAATTTTTCTGAACATATGCAAGCATACGTGTAGTTTTTTGTTTTTTGTTTTTACCTTTAGCTATAATTATAGGTACCTATTTGGAAAGATATATGTATGTATAATTTTAAAATTGAGACTCTTTGGAGCTCATGTTGCAGCTAGATTTCTAGATATAGCAAATACTCTGGTTTATATCAAATATGACGTATATTTGACGTGTGTATATATAACATATGATGTGCGCATGTTCATATACACACTTTGCTTCAAAGCACAATTTACATTGTGGCCACTTTGGATAAATTACTGTCAAGGACAGAAGTTAGAAAGAGTCACTCTATTTGTATACAAAGATTGCAGTTGATGAGATAAAGAAACAGAGTCAATAATCTCTAGAAGTAGAATAGAGCATCATAAAACCCTAGGGTGGGAAGAAACGTCCGAGTTCATCTAGACCAATTCCATACTATCACCCTAACCAGTCGTCATGCATTCTTTGCTTGAACGACCTCAGGGATGAGAACTTCATTGGCTCCCAAGGCCGACCATTCCATTTCCAGACACTTCCGTCCATTTATATTTGTTACTCGGCCCTTCCAGTTGCTCATCAAAAGCAACCTCTATGATCATTCACCACAGGGAGGAATTTTCCAGCATGTGAGCCTCCAGCTGTGGATTTATAATTTAAGATGAAAGCATTTTCAGGTACGAAGTGCAACAAAAGGTCAGTGAGTTTCTCATAGGTTTGTGTGTATGTGGCTAAAATAAAGGACTTTCTTGCCTTTGTTGCAAAATGAGAAGAGAACAGCAGTGCAGCGCATTGCTGAGGATGGAGAGAAATGGGTGCCGTCCTGTACTGCTGCTGGGAGGGTGCACTGAAGAAACCGTGAGAGGTAACCTTGACGCTGTACTAAAAGAAAAAGCAGAAAAGAGAATCTCCTTGACATAGCAGTTCTGATGCCAGTGATACTTAGGAGAAATATAGAAATTTACCCCGAGGAAACAATAATGGATTTGTTCAAAAATTTAGTTTATATATTTGGTATTCTGTGTGACTGAAAAAACTGGAGTAATCTGAATGATAAATGACAGTAGGTTATTTATGTGTGTGTGATAGAACCTTATGTAGCTATTAAAACTGTGTTGCAGAATTGTTTATGGAAGAGAGAAAGTGGTTATGGATATATTCATGTATAGAGTAAAAGGCTGAAATGAAATACCATCCAGTGTTAACCGTGGTATCATAAAATGGTGGGTTTATGGGTGTCTGTTTTTGTTTCTCTGTTGAGTTCTTTTGTTTTAAATATATTTTTTTAACGTTTATTTATTTTTGAGACAGAGAGAGACAGAGCATGAACGGGGGAGGGTCAGAGAGAGGGAGACACAGAATCCGAAACAGGCTCCAGGCTCTGAGCTGTCAGCACAGAGCCCGACGTGGGGCTTGAACTCACGGACCGCGAGATCATGACCCGAGCCGAAGTCGGCCGCTTAACCGACTGAGCCACCCAGGCGCCCCGAGTTCTTTTGTTTTATCCAGTTTCTCCGCACCAAGTATATATTGTATTTTGATAAGAAAAAAATTATAGGTAGATAGAGTTTTTAAAAAAATAAAAATCAAAGAGTATGGGCTCTAGAATAAGGTAGAGCTGATTCAAGGAATCACGGCTCTTCCTTTAACCAGTGCTATGGTTTTAAGCACCTAGTGAGTTTAATATTATGTAAAGTAGCTGGGATTCTGCCTGCCAAATAGTAGGCACATATTAAGCATTGATTTTTTTTTTTTTTTTTTTTTGGTCCTTCCATTTGATGAATGACTTAACTCTTTTGACGCTTATAGGAAAGGATGAGACTAGAATTTTTCCTGCTATTCACCTTTCTCTTTCTTCCTTTTCTTCCATTTCATAGAAGAAGGGACATGGCAATATATAAAATAACTTCTTGTCTTGCATGTACCACATCTGAGTTGCTAAATTTGGCATTAGGCGTCCCTGCACAGAAATGATACCTGAAATGATTAGTGCCCAAGGGAGAACTGGCCACTTCAAACTCTGGAACATCCCCTCTGTAGAGCAACGTAAATTAACAACCAACTGCCTCCTCAGGATTTTAGTCGTAGTGGCTGATTCAAATCATGGACAAGTCCACATTAAGAAGGTAATGGAATTGACAGCTACTCTCAGAAATACTTGCAAAGCATTCCACAGTCTCTCCATATGAGCTAATGGGAACGTTATGCCTCTTGCCAGAAATAGGTGGGTAGAATATATTAGCACTCAGATAGATGTTTACATAGGGAGGAAATTAGTTCTTGCCCAGAATGCAGAAAAGGATTAGAAATAATTGATTATATACAGAAACCTTTTTAGGATTTCCCAAGAACCACAGGCGAGAATCTGAAACCATACTCTAGACTTCTTCCATTTTTAAATCTGATGACAAAATTGTCAGGAAATAATATACAAGGAGCCACCAAGTAGAACTTAATTTAATCACATGGATCAGTGATTTTGGTCACACTATAACACTTAATGATTTAATGGTAGACTAAATATCGTGCATTGACAAAAATCTTCCCATAGCGAAAGCACGTTATTATTTAAAATATGTTTATGAAAATAGGGGGACATGGGTGGCTCAGTCGGTTAAGCATCCGACTTCGGCTCAGGTGATGAACTCACGGTTTGTGAGTTCAAGCTCTGCGTCAGAGCCCGGAGCCTGCTTTAGATTCTGTGTCTCCCTCTCTCTCTGTCCCTCCTCCCGCTTTCACTCCGTCTCTCTCTCTCTCTCTCTCTCTCTCTCTCCCTCTCAAAAATAAATATTTAAAAAAAATGTTAAATATGTTTATAAAAATAAAGTATATTTATAAGTCTCTGGGGCTAAAGATTTCCACAGAGTGAAAGTCTTGACAAAATTCTGTATACGTGACTTCATTTGTCATTTTCCTAAAATTAGGCTGTATATTCCAGCTTTGTTAATAATATTGCTCATTATCTTTTTACCTCCTCACTATAATTATGTGAGCAGAGGCTGTGACTAACTAACCAATCCTTGTATTCCTTAATGGCCAGCCAAGTATTTAGGGACCCCCATTTGTTAAATGTGTGAATTAAAGGACACTTTAGGCCTGCTTCTAATTTTTGTGTTTGGAACACATTAGCAACATTTCCTTTTTGGATTGGAACATAGAACCTCAATCCGTCCTCTGTATCCCACCAGCCAAACCCAGTCACAAGGAATGTAGGTCCTTGGTTAAAAAAAGAATAAAATAACTTTTCTCCAATCTGTTATTGTGATGAAAGAAAAGAAAAGAAAAGGAAAGGAAAGGAAGAAAGAAAGAAAGAAAGAAAGAAAGAAAGAAAGAAAGAAAAGGAGAAAGAAAAGGAGAAAGAAAAGGAGAAAGAAAGAAAGAAAGAAAGAAAGAAAGAAAGAAAGAAAGAAAAGGAGAAAGAAAGAAAGAAAGAAAGAAAGAAAGAAAGAAAGAAAGAAAAAGAAAGAAAGAAAAGGAGAAAGAAGGAAGGAGGGAGAAAGAAGGAGGAGAGAAGGAGGAAGGGGGGGAAGAGGGGAAGAGAGAAAGAGAGACCGAGAGGGAGAGAGTGAGAGGGAGAAAGAAAAGAAGGGAGAGAGAAAGAAAGGGAGAGAGAAAAAGAACGTTTCTGCCTGCTTAGAGGTGGTACAGCAAAATTTCCTCTTGGTTGCAGGACCTGCTCTATCCTTAGATATTGTCAGTCTCAGGAAACATTATTCCCAGGAGTAGTAGCTGAACCTAAAACTGAAAAGAGTTGTTTTTCTTCTCTGATAAGTAAACAAAGAATGTACACACTTTAGATTTTTGTCATCCTCTTTTCCTGCTTGGAGTGAGCTTTTGAAGTTTCGGAGTGAAAAGAAAGAACTTTAAAGAAAAGGAAAACATTCTAGTAACATTATAGTCTAGTATTCCATGCGTAGTATATTAACATATGGTCTGGTTTCTGTGGCGTTGGTTGAAAATAATGATCATTTAATTTGGCAGCCTAAATCCGTACATGGGTAGTATTAATCACGAGGGCATGAAGTCTCTGACTATGCCTGACACAGCCCTCGGTATGGACTTGAAAACTGATGAGTACAGTGTGACTCGTGTCTGAGGTGTTTGCGATACTTGTCTAGATGGGTATACATGTCCAGGTGGGTAAGCTGCATGAACAGGATGACGAAGACTAGGCTTCTTGAGTGCTTTTCTAAGATTCTAGAATTGAAAGGAATTTCAAGGAATCAACCCATTTTTCTGTTTTTAATTTGGAACTACAATCAAAAGATAAAAAAAATGGCTACCAAATATTCGTGTACTGCCTCTAAAGCAGCAATTGGATGGGTTTCCTTCTGTTTTTGTTTTGTTTTGTTTTGTTTTTTTTTTTTTTGTCCCTGTGTGAACTTTTAACATCCTCTCCCCAAAAATATTAGTTTGACTACCTTCTTGCTATAATGGGCTTTTCCTACTTTTAATCTTGGTCTTTCTTATTTATATCTCCCACAGGAGGAATTCCAAATATGGGGCAGGCATTTATTTTTGAACTTTGAATTTTATTTATTTATTTTTAAGTGTTTATTTATTTTTGAGAGAGAGAGCACAAGTGGGGGAGGGGCAGAGAGGGAAGGAGACACAGAATCCAAAGCAGGCTATAGGCTTTGAGCTGTCAGCACGGAGCTGGACACGGGGCTCAAGCCCACGAACTGTGAGATCATGACCTGAGCAGAAGTTGGACACTTAACCAACTGAGCCACCCAGGTACCCCCAAAACTTTATAATTTAAAATAATTGTAGACTTTGCATAAAAGCTACAAAAATCACTATATACCCCTCACCCAGATCCCCCCATATCTTAATTTTTTGTGAGATGGTGATGAATGGTATCAGTGTCCTCTCATGTACTCTCTTCCTCCCTTTCCTTCTTCCCTTCCCCTCCCTTCTCTCTCTCTCTCTCTCTACACACATATTCTTAAACATCCTTACCTTAAAAGTTGCAGACATGATATTACTTTACTTCTAAATACTTCAGTGACCATTTCTCAAAATCAAGATCAGTTAGCAAGACCTAAGTGGTATCCTTCCTCCCTCCTGAGTACATTGTGGTCATAATTAATGACTTACATTACTGCTGAGTTCAGACAAGTCCTAAGAATTTTTTTCAACAGAGCCCTGTAAGTGGCCACTCGGCATCAATCAGAAAGCTGCCTGAGGCTAGCGTTCAGTTAAATAATAGAATTGGGTCTACCTGAAGGGTAGTAGGGGCAATTAGAAGAGCATGCCCTCAATTTCTCACTTTCTTATTGACTTAATGCTAGAAATTCTGCCCTCACAAAATCATCTGTCAGCCAGAGCTCCTGATTCAGATGAAGATATCAAATAATAAGTGGAAGATTTTGGACTCTACATGGTATGCAGTAAATACGTTTTCAATATTGAATACAGTAAAAACACTATTACCTTCTACAAATTAAACTGTATGGAAGTAAGGATTTGAGAGCCAGTTTTTTTGTTTTTTTTTTTTTGTTTTTTTAAAGTAAGGAAAAAGAAGGAAAAGGACACAGGAAAAGGAAAATAATATTTGGGCATTTTGGTCTAATAAGATATTTCTCCTGTGAGTCATTACCTTGCACTCTACACCATTGTTTACAAAGCATTTGCTATACCGTCCTCAGTCCTGGAGCTATGAAGCTACAATAATAACACAATGAATATAGCATTTGCTATATACGGTTCAATACAGTGTTTATAGTAATGTTTGCTAGAATATAGTATTTACCCGATACATATGACTATTATACTAGCCTTCTGCCTCATATTCTAGTTACTTGGTCAAAGAAGTAATGAATCAAGCGATACTATTACCATGACCCATATGAAATTTAGTTTTAAAAACTCAGACAAACTCTTTTTGGAGATTATATTTAACAGTAAAATCCATATGTTGAGTTAACTCTTGAAAATACCCACTTGTTTTCCTTTAATCTGGCTATATTCAGGGTTTGCCAGGAAATGGCCCAGACAACCCCAGTGAAACGAAATAGAATTTTAACTTTGGTATTCTGCCTCTTAGCTTTGAGTTTATTACTTCATTTTTAAAATTTATTTTTGTGTTTTCTTTGTAATGTAGTCCTGGTTCCAATTATTCCTTACTTGGAAGTTTAAAAAATCAGTTTGGAAATGCCAGAATAAATACGTGAGAAGAAAGTCAGGGTAACTAAGAGATTAATGATCCTCTCTATATTTGTGTTTTTGTCAGGGGTGGGGGGGAAATGAACCAGTGTGTGACAAGGTTTATTTTGGTAGACATTGGGCTCGTGATGATGAATTCAGATTACATGCTGTTTTCATAGGGAACAAATTTAAGGACTTAGAAACGGATGTTGAATTTCCCCCACTCTGTCTGAATCCCCTCCTTCCAATCACCATCCATTAATAGCCTAGGAAATTATATAAATTACCACTGTGTCTACCAACGTACATCCTGCTAGAAGGTTAATCTAGTGCCATGGAGAAATAAAATCTAGATTCTGCACACAGTGTGCTCAATATAAAAATGAAACTGTTTCCTTAGGTATCAGTTTGGGTATGATTTATTTGGGTTGTCAGTTAATCAAATTGATTTTTATCAGCATACGTATTTGATGTCCAGGGACTTAATCTGTACTTTGGAGGAGAGTTAGACTGATGAACATCCTGTATGTCCTGCTAAGCAGTTTTCGGACTTGTTTGGTTACGCAATGACCGTACTTTTTAATTGCCCTCCTCCAACCATGTTATAATTAACATTTATAAGTGGGATTTAAAGAGATTAATTTCATGGAAGATGGGAAACTTAGTGAAGCAACTGACTACTTCTACTCTGTTGAATTTGAAATCTTACATGGATTCCTATATGATAAGATCAGGAATTTTGAGAAGATCTTAATGATTGTCATGTAGTCTACTGATCCATACTGTGACCTTAATGTTTATTTATTTCTGAGACAGAGCATGAGTGGGGGAGGGGCAGAGAGAGAGGAGGGACACAGAATCCGAAGCAGGCTCCAGGCTTGAGCTGTCAGCACAGAGCCCAACGTGGGGCTCGAACTCACAGACTGCGAGATCATGACCTGAGCTGAAGCCGGATGCTCAACCGACTGAGCCACCCAGGCACCCCCATACTGTGACTTTAAAGAGCAGTTTCAACAACACAGTGAAAAAGCTTTTTCCAACAATGTTCCCTCCAGTCATGATACAAAGCAATCGTTTTAGTGAACCATATCTTTACTTGGCACGAAACATATGGAAAACCAACATGCTCCAAAGGGCAGTGCCCGCACACAATGGAACTGCCCAAACATTTTGACTTAATTAATAAATAAAATAAGCTCAGAATATGGTGATTAGAAGTCAGTAAATAAATAATAAGGCTGAGCTCATAAATGGATACTGCTTTCTATGTTGGAGCCTTTTAAATAATCACAGCATAGCCATCTTATCTTACTGGCATTCACAAGCAAGTGGGTTGAAACGATTATCATTAGAGTCTATGTACTGTTTTATTCAAAACCTTAACCATCAATTGGGTCTCCTAGGAGCACTATCAAATGCTCACATTGCTGAGTTGGAAGTGGAGATACAGAGACCAAGTGATTCATAGTAGATAAAGACAAGGCCAGATTTCCCACTTTCCAAACTGGTTGTCCAGAGTGCCGTGGAGCAGCCACTATAAATAGAGGAAATGCATTTCCAGCTAAACTTTAATTCCAAAAGCCCAGACATGATTACTGGGAATGTTCAGCAACTTCATAACATTAAGTGTTAGGTTGTTCTTGTTTGCTTTCAGTCTTAAGACAAATTGATTCTATTTGGATTTCACCCAAAATTCTTTAAGGAGAAAAACACTTTTACTTTTTTTTTTTTTTTTTTTTTTTTACATTGACTTGATTTTGTGCAGTAGGATCAAATAACTTGAAAAACTTATTCTCTACATGAAAATAACCCAGTGCCTTTCTGTAAGCAGAATTTGGTGCTGCTCAAGTGTTCTAACTCTTTTGAGAACAAATAAAATAAGTACAAGCTAAGAATGTCACACTGATTCACACACTTGAAAATGAGTCCAACAAGAATCTACTTGCCATCTCTTGACCACACACATGCAATTAATTTTGCCCCGGTCAAAAATCTTTGTTGCTCGAATTAAACAATGATGATGAATAAATATAAGTACTTCCAAATCTTCACTCCTTGTTGGGCCTTAGAGACAGATGGAAACTCTCAGCTACATATCATTTTGACTATGTAACTATCCACCCTGGACGTGTTCGCCATCTCTGCTTCTAGAAATGTTTCTTTCATAGGAATCAAGTAAAAATGACACATAATTTTAAGACTCTTCTATATCCCATTCCTGTGTAAGCTCCAGAAAAAATGCACATGATGTTGAAGACGTGGATTTCAGGTTATTGACCAATTAATCAGGTAAACGAGGCACGAGGTTACTACTAAAACAGCAATATTTCGTCTCCATGGTACTGAGAGTTCTGGCTTAATCCCAAAGATCCATAACCTTAAAAAAATTAATTTCTATAAGAAACAAATTATATTACAACCACTTAATACTGTGCCTAGGAACGGGCCATTTACATCCTGATGTGCGAACCCAGCCCCATCTCAGTTCCTCAGATGTGCCTTGTATCTATTACTGGCTTTTGACATTCATACATGGTATTCTTTTTGCCTGTATCTTTCTTCCTCTCCCACCCCTGGGTGACATACCCATTTAGCTCTAACTTTCTACCCTTCTGTCCCACTGATGGCATAGTATTTTGTTTTCATTTTTTATTTTTTTTACATTGATATCCCTCACTAGACTATATGTTCTTTCATAGGTAGAACCGTGTCCAGATATTTCCCCTCTAGAATTTAGCAGAGTGTAAGAGCTCCGGATTCAAAGAATACATTAACAAAGCTACTTAGGAAGTGACCTCCAAAGGCATGATTAGAGAGGGGTTAACAACAGGTAAAGGTAATAGCTTGAGCAAATTTGGGGCTACTGTACTGAAAATTCATGGATACTGTGAATGAATAACTCTAATAAAGTTAATGAAAAGAAGATAGAAAAGGTAAAATGATCCCAGTTAATGGGAATACTAGGCTGAGAAATTTGAGTATGGTTTCATGGGCCATAGGACCAATTATAGTTATTATTTTAAGACATAAAAGCTGCTATATTTTTGTATACTTACGATCGTTTTTTGTTCTGTTTTGTTTTTGTTTTTCTAACAATCCTCTTCATGACAACTAAATAGTTTCCATGTGTTTTATATTATGGGCTCCTTAAAGTATGTTGTACTTTTGAAATACTCATAAACAAGAAAGCTCACTGAAAGTTCACTGATTGCCTAGGAATGAAAGTCTGCAATAAAATAAAAAATGATAAAAATATTTTTGGAACAAAGAAAGAGGGATTATACTTGCACAGGATATGCATATTTCAAAAATGTTTGTTTTCATCCTATCACATATAGTTCCATATTTACACAGATTTTATTGATTACAAAATATGCCCTCAATAAATTTAAGTAGGCTTTATTAGTATGGTGACATTTTCTAAATAAAATAATTAAATGTTTTAATCATCCAAATGACATTTATCCATGATTAGTTATTTATATAATTCTGTTTATGACTGAATTATTTTGTAATTAAAGATTTTTCTGATTAAAATGCAATGTGTACTCTTAAATGATAGTACTCTTGAATGAAAGTACATAAAATATAAGGAAGGGAGACAAAACTATGATTACGTTACTCTGAGGCTGTTATTATAACACTTTAGTCTTATTTTATTGAAGTATTTTTCTTCTGTAATTTTTCCTTTGCATTGTTGAGGCTAGAATATATACCTTATATCTTACTTTTTGTGGTATTTTTTGCTTGACATTGTATCATAAACCTTTTCCTGTATGATTTTCCTAAACGTAATTTGTATTGTATGAGAAATAGTCCCTTTTATGCACATTCCCCTAGTACTGGATAGCTTGTTTCTTATACTTTTGTTGTGATGTTATAATATTTCAGGTTATTTCCTTAATAATTTCTAAGTTGGGGGAATACGTGTCTTTCCTTTTGCAACATGATTTTCCAACCCTTGAAATCTTTTTCTTTTGTCAGACTAAGTATTTGGGTAGATTCATTAGTTTTTTTAAACATTTATTTATGTTTTGAGAGAGAGAGAGAGAGACAGAGAGAGCAAGTCGGGGAGGAGCAGAGAGAGAGAGGGAGAGAGAAGTCCCAAGCAGGTTTCATGCTTTTCGGTGCCGAGCCCTAGGCGGGGCTCGAACCCACAAACTGTGAGATCATGACCTGAGCCGAAACCAAGAGTCCATGCTTAACTGACTGAGCCACCTAGGTGCCCTTAGTTTGTTTTCTTTAAAGGGGTGCATGACTGCTGTGTTTTTGAGTTCTTGCAGAGGGGAAAGGAAGCACGTGGGCTTCAAGGCCAGAGAGATCGAAGTGTGAATCCTAGCTCTATCATTTCCTAATCATGTAACCTTGGCAAGTTACAGATCCTCTCTGCATTGCAATTTGAAGATAATAGTATTTACCATTTAGAATTTTTATGAAGATTAGGTGCAAAAAAACACCTATAGGGTACTTCTCATGGTATCTGGAACTAGTGCTTTATCAAAGGCCAGCTCTGGTCATTTATGCTATGGTTGGTATTCTTTGCTGTCACCGTGGAAGTTAACAAGTCAATGGGTTTAAATTTCTATGTGGGGTTACAAACACGGTAAGAAAAAAAAGCAAAACAGCACATGCATGGCCAACAACAAAAACCCACACTGCCTTGAAACGGCACTGCTACCAGGGCTCTGCCCATTTCTGCTTTCAACCGGAAGGCTTTACTGACGGGTACTATGCTTATTTTCCAGAATTCCATATACCACCTCTACCTGTTCTTTACCCTACCTCCTGAGCAGTGAATTCTGATCATTGCAAAACCAGCTTAAAAAGTTGCCATTGCTACTACTGAGGAGTGGCAATGGGAATCACACCCTGATTAATTTATAAAAGCAGCCAAGTTTCAGCTGATTGCAAAAATTCCATTTCTCAAGGAGGAAATAGACAGTGGGGAAGGAAAACAGGCTTTCCCCCCCCCCCACTACTTTTAGAGGAGCCTACATACAACATAGATTATATTTTTTAAGCTGCATTCACCAGGATTTTAGTTAGTAGAGAATAATCTCAAATTCTAATGATAGTTTAAGTGAGTTTAAGCTTTTATTGTGGTGACCTTGTCTTTTTTTTTCCTGTATTACAATTTAAGATAAGGTTTTGAGTTTTATGTTAATTTCAGGAAATTTTTAGGGATTTTAGTTGAGTAAGAACTATATATTTTCCTTAATAGATGTCAAATCGATCCAAACACAGTCTTATTGAGAAAACTCACACTCAAAGGAAAATGTGACTTGACATCATCTTTCCTACTTATGTGGCAAACAGCTATATCCACTAAAATCCATCTGTTTAGTGTAACCTGCATGAATACACTTTTTTTTCTATCAGAGTTTGTGAATTGTATTTATGAAACCAACTCCAAATGGATAAAAGAATATCAGACTTTTATCATAAGCATCATTATTACTATTTCTAATTTACGATGAAAATCATGCATAATTACAAAATTTGTACATGATTCACAGATGACATTTTTAGTGTAATGTTAGGATAAGGTGTCATGTGAGCAAAAATAGTAGGGAAAAACCTGGTATGATTATGAAACTGGGTGTCGGGACATATCCTGATGAATTCATCATGTACCATCTGCTCCAATAATTCTTGCCACCAGCAGCCATATTTTGCCGGTGGGTATTGTAGGTTCCTACTGTATTTGCTTGACTCTTTCTATTATGGAATTTTCTACATGATTTTTATAGACAGTACAAGGACCTGAAACTTACTAGCAAATTGCAAGTCCGGTAATTTAATAGGCACTTAAAAACTATCAGAAAATTAGGACCTAATTAAGTCTATATTGTTTTGACTGTTTCGTTCTCCAACCTTTTTACCTTATGTGATAAGAATTGAGAAGAGTGAATCATCCTATTCCCAGTAGCTCTTTTTAAGTGTTGTGACCCATCTGTTGCCATATGCCAGGCATCTGCTTTTATCACCCTCATTTGGGTCTTTCAATGCTGGAAGTGATGAATTAACTTTGAGTTTATGCTAATTTTTATTACAAGAGAACAGCTTATTTGCAAACCATTTAATCTGGTGGCACTGATTTTCAGATGTAAGCAAATGCAAGAAGATAAAAATAGAAATCAGCAATGTATATTTATTCCCAGCTACCTTTTTTGAATAGGTGTATAACTTTTAGGTAATTGGATACCCCTAAAGCTCCATTTCTTTAACAGGAAAATATGAGGAGAGATCCTTGATTATAAAACATGTATTGCATTTACATCAAAGTAAATACGACATCAAATATAATAGGTTAGAATTGCTCATGGAAGTTTATTGCTTATTCAGGTCAGTGCCTGTTTAATCCAAGTTACAGAATTCTTTCTTTCTTTTTTTCTTTCTTTCTTTTTTTTTTAAAGATGATTCATTTTTATCCAGAGCTCAACTATCATCAGAGGGCGGTAAGGTAATATTAAAGGCTAAGACCACACTTATCAGATCATAATGTAATATTCTCAGTCCTTTAGTGTTGTGGAAATACCAGTGAACTGAAATCAGACAATCAAGCTGCCAATCCTGTGTCTTCCAGTAAGTAGTGATAAATCTGGGGCAAAATTCATCAACCTGAGTATCTGATAGAATGGTCACCTGACTCGATTATTAACTATGGTATCTTTAGCACTAACGATCCGAGATGCTTATGCCTGTCTTTAGAGTATATACTTTTGGATTGCATGGAATTCATCATATATGAATTCATCAGTCTAGTTTTTCATGTATACATTTAATTCTGAATGCAACACACACTAGATATTTAGACTAAAATAACATTGTCTTTAACAGATGAAAATAAAAATGACTTAACTAATGTGTATTGTGCAGGTTTCCTAAGCAGAATCCAACATATAAATAATCTTTTTGAACAACCAGATTTGTTAAAAACCAGTTCATTCAGTTTCATTGACCTGCTTATGTACATTGAATTTCAGAATCATTGGATGTGGCAGGCATTTTTTTTTTTTTAGTTTAGATTATTTATTTATTTATTTATTTATTTTTACTTTATATTTTTGTTGTTGAGAAATAATTGACGTACATCACTGTATAAGTTTAAGGGGTATGATATGATGACTTGATTCACATATATTGTGAAATGATTACCACAGCAGGTTCAGCTAATATCCATCTTCTGATAGGGGTATAATAAAAAAAAAAAAAAAAAGAGGCAAGAAAAAAGGATAAATACTTTCTTCTTGTAATAACTCTTAGGATTTATGCTGACAACTTCCTATATATTATATACCAGTGTTCACTATGGTCATCAGCTTATAAACTATACCTCTAGTGATTGGAAGTTTGTACCACCTTTTGACCACCTTCCTCCAGCTCTCCCTCCTACCACTCCCAACTCTGGTAACCATAACGCTGATCCCTTTTTCTGTGAGTTTGGGAGTTTTATTTATTTGTTTGTTTAAGGCTCCACAACAAAGGAAGATAATACAGTATTCATATTTCTCTGATTTATTTCACTTGGCATAATACCTTCAAGGTCCATCCATGGTGTTGCAAATGGCAGGATTTCCTTGTTTTTTTGTTTGTTTTTTTTTTTTGTTTTTGTTTTTTGTTTTTTGTGGCTGAATAATGTTCTATTTTATATGCATATACTACAACCTCTTAATCCATTCATCCATCAGTGGACACATAGGTTGTTTCCAAGTCTTGACTATTGTATATAATGCTGCCATGAACGGAAGGTAAGGTATCATTGAGTTAGTATATTCGTTATTTTTGGATGTGTTTACAAAATTGGAGTTGCTGGATCATATGGTAGTTCTACTTTTAATTTTTCAAGGATCCTGTATGCTATTTTCCATAGTTGCTGTATTAATTTGCATTCCCACCAATAATGCACAAGGATTTGGGGTGCCTGAGTGTGTGGCTCAGTCAGTTAAGGGTCTGACTTCTGCTCAGGTTATGATCTCACAGTTTGTGAGTTCGAGCCCTACGTCGGACTCTGTGCTGACAGCTCCGAGCCTGGAGCCTGCTTTGGATTCTGTGTCTCCCTCTCTCTCTGCCCCACCCCTGTTTGCGCTCTGTCTCTCTCTGTTTCTCAAAAAAGGAATAAATCTTATTTATTTTTTTTAAATGCACAAAGGTTCCCTTTTCTCCATATCCAAGCCAACATTTGTCACATCTTGACTTTTTGATAATGGCCATTCTAACAGGTGTGAAGTGATATCTCATTGTGGTTTTAATTTTCCTTTCTGTAATGACTAGTGATGTTTATCATCTTTTCATGTACCTGTTGCACTTTCATATATCATTTTTGGAAAAATGCCTATTCAGATCCTTTGTCCATTTTTTAAATTGTGTCATTTTATTTCCTAATGAGTTGCGTGAGTACTTTCTATTTTTGGTATATTAACACCTTATCAGATAATACAGTTGGCAAATATTTTTTCCCGTTCTGTAGCATCGATGGCTTGTTTTGCTGTGCAGAAGCTTTTCAGTTTCAGGTCGCCCCACTGTCTGTTTTTTATTTTATTGCTTGTGCTTTAGGTGTCATAGCCAAGAAATCATTACCAAGACCCATGTCAAGGAGCTTTGTTCCTTTGTTTTCTTCTAGGAGTTTCATGGTTTCAAGTCTTACATTTAAGTTTTTAATCCATTTCAAGTTAATTTCCATGAGTGGTTTAAGAGATATAGGTCCAGTTTCATTCTTTTACATGTGAATATCCAATTTTCCCAGAACCATTTACTGAAGAGGCTGTCTTTTCTCCATGAGTATTCTTGGCTCCCTTGTCAAATATTTGTTGACTCTATATGCTTGGATTTATTTCTGGGCCCTCAGTTTTGTCCCATTGATCTATTTGTCTGTTTTTATGCTAGTGCTACACTATTTGATTACTACAGTTTTATTATATAGTTTGAAATCAGGAAATGTGATACCTCCTGCTTTGTTCTGCTTTCTTGGGATTTCTTTGGCACTTTGGGGTCTTTTGTGGTTCCATACAAATTTTAGTAGTGGTTTTTCTATTTCTATAAAAAAATGATCTTGAAATCTTGATAAGGATTGCAATGAATCTATAGATGGCTTTTGGTAATACTGGTATTTTAACTATTAATTCTTTTGTTCCATAAACACAGGATATCTTTCCTGTGTTTATTTGTTTCTTCTTTGATTTCTTTTGCCCGTGTCTTATAGTTTTCAGTGTAGTGATTGTTCACCTCCTTTATTAAATATATTCTTAAGTATTTTATTATTTTAATGCTATTGTAAATGGGATCAATTTCTGTTTTTTCAGAAAATTTGTTGTTAGTGTATTGAAATGCTACTGATTTTTTTATGTTAATTTTGTATCCTACAATTTTCTGAATTCATTGACTAGATTTAACAGCTTTTTAGTTGAGTCTTTAGGATTTTCTATATTTAAAATTATGGATATTTTAACACTAGTAAGGCTTGCAATCCAGAAACACACAATGTCTTTCCACTTATTGGTTTTTTCTTCAATTTTTTCAACATTTTGTAGTTTTCAGTATACAAGTCTTTTACCTCCTTGTTTAAGTGTATTCCTAATAAGTATTTTATTCTTCTTGATTCTATTATAAATGAAGTTGTTTTCTTAATTTCCTTTCAGATTGTTCATTGTTTCCGTATAAAAATGCAACTGAATTTTGCACGCTGACTTAATATTCTTCCACTTTGCTGAATTTATTTAGTAGTTCTAACAGGGTTTTATTTTTGTAGAATTTTTATGGTTTTCAACTTGTAACATTATATCATCTGTGAACAGAGATACTTCTTCTTTTCCAATTTGGATGCCTTTTATTATTATTATTATTTAATTTCTCGGGCTAGAACCTTCAGTGTCCTGCTGAATAGAAATGGTGATACAGAAGGCGTCTTCACCTTGTTCTTAATCTGGATGGGAAAGCTTTCAGCTTTTTACTGCTGAGTATGAAGTTAGGTGTGGGTTTTTCATTGATAGCCTTTATTACAGTGAAGTAATTTTCTTCCGTTCCTAGTTTGTTGAGTGTTTTTATCATGAAAGGGTGTTGAATTTTGTCAAATGCTTTTTCTACATCAATTGAGATGATAATGGGGTTTTTGACCTTCACTCTGTTAATTTGGTGTATTTGATGAGTTTTCCTATGTTGAACCATCCTTGAATTCTGGGAATATTTCCTGCCTGGTCATGTGTATAATCCTTTCAAATGTATTTTTGAATTATATCTGGTAGTATTTAGTTGAGGGTTTTTGCATCAGTAATCAGTTATTGGTTTATAGTTTTAATTTCCTATAGTATCTTTGATTTTGGTATTCGGGTAATGCTGCCTCATAAAGTGACTTTGGAAGTGTTCCCTCCTCGTCAATTTTTTGGAAGAGTTTGAGAAGGATTGGTGTTAATTCTTTTTTAAATGTTTGGTATAATTCTTCAGTGAAGCCATTTAATCCTGGGCTCTTTTGTTTGGGGGAAGTTTTGGGTTGCTTATTCAATTTTCCTACTAGTTACACGGGACGAAAAAGTTTTCCTAACCCCTACAGGATCCCCAGCTATGTCTGAAAATTATATTGACAAAAACATATTAACAGAAGTAAAGCATACAAATTTATTTAATGTAAGCTTTGCATGACATGGGAGCCTACATAAACAAATGGGAAAAGCTGCAGAAATGACTAACCCTGAGTATTTTTATGTTAGGTTTGGTGCAGGGTGGACAGTCATGGAGAAATATGACAGATCAAAGAGTATGCCTAACTGAAACTCTGGGGAATCTTAACAAGGCCTGTTTGTTCAGATTCTTCTCAGCATCCACTTCTCTTTGGAGAAAAGAATGCTTTCCTCTGGGCATAGGGAGAGCACCTCTCACATGAAACTTTTATGACCTGTTTCAAGAGAAGAATGAAAGAAAGTGATCAGAGTGACCTTCCTGCTTCTGCTGTTTTCTCAAACTCTTTCAGTTTAAAAAGTTCAATGCACCGGGGCGCCTGAGTAGCTCAGTCAGTTGAGCGTCCGACTTGGGGTCGGGTCATGCTCTCGCAGCTTGTGAATTCGAGCCCTGCATCAGGCTCTGTGCTGACAGCTCAGAGCCTGGAGCCTGTTTCAGATTCTGTGTCTCCCTCTCTCTCTCTCTGCCCCACCCCCACTTGCACTCTGTCTCTCTCTCTCTGTCTCTCTCTCTCTGTCTCTCTCTCTCTCAAAAATAAATAAACATACAATTTTTTTTTTTTTTTTAAGTTCAATGTACCAGGGCACCTGAGTGGCTCAGTCAGTTAAGCTTCCAACTCTTGATTTCGGCTCAGGTCATGAACTCACAGTTCATGAGTTTAAGCCCTGCTTGGGATTCTCTCTCTCCCCTTCTCTGCCCCGTCCCACTCACTCACTATCTGTCTCAAAATAAATAACGTTAAAAAAAAAAATCAATACAGCAAGGTACCATTTTGGGAGGCACTCTTTCCTAAATGCCATCATAGGTCTGTTCACATTTTTTATTTCTTTATGATCCAGACTTGGTAGGTTTTGTGTTTCTAGAAATATACCCATTTCATCTAGGTTATCCAATTTGTTGGCATATAATTATTCACAGTAATCTCAGAATCCTTTTTATTTTAGTGGCATCAGTTATAATGTCTCCTCTTTAATTTCTGATTTTTGTTATTTCAGGTTTTTTTTCTTTTTTTCTTAGTCTAGCTAAGGGTTTGTCATTTTTTTATCTTTTCAAAAAAAAAAAAACAACTGTTAGTCTCATTGATTATTTTCTATCCTCTATTTCATTTATTTCTGTTCTAATATTTTTTCAGATCTCTTTTTTCTGTCAATTTTGATTTGTTTTTCTGTTTCTCGTTCCTTGATGTGTGAAGTTAGGTTGTTTGTTTGAAATATTTTTTTTTTCCTTTTCTGATGTAGGTGTTTTACTACTCTAAACTTTAGGGGTAAACTAAATTTTATTGAGTGCCATTGGGCCAGGATTCATGCCATGAGTGTACTTTATCTCATATAGTTCTTCCAATCATACTAACCTACTAATTGAGTAGAAAATAAACACTATTTTATGGATTAGAAAATTGACATAGAGAAAATACTAAGTTACATGTCCAATTGATCAAAATAAGGAGCTAATTAGGGGAAGAATTACACTTTATCCTTTGTCTTTCAAGATCAAACCCATGTTCCTTCTAGGGTACCAGTCTGCCTGGGAAACAATTTTCCTACAGTGTTTCCTTTGGACCTTCACAAGGATATAGCAAGGAAACACTCAAATGCCCAAAGGAAAAAAAACATACAAAATAAAGCAAAATCTATTGTTCATTAGCTGGTTTTAGAGAAAGCACTTAGGTAAAATCTTTCCGTAAGTGATATAATCAGCGTGTGAGCAACACTCTGTTAAGATCATCTGAATGGCTGATTCTTTGTAGTTTTTACAATGGAAAAGAAATAATGTCTGCATAGTGTCCTTCTTGACAAGATAAAACAGAAACTGGTACCTCTTATTTTAATTTAGACAAGGCGTAAAATTAATTGTGAAACTTAAGGTGTAAAAGCAACGGAAAATACTTAACATTTTTACATAATGATGATAATAAAATTCCTATCCTTGGTGCAAAAATATTCTCCCAACAAGTTGCACAAGCTGAGATGTGATGTCCTAATTATAATAATCGCATTGTAGTTCCACATTGCACCTTGCCTTTAATAATATCTTTCATTCAAGAACATCTAATCATTCCGTAGGCTATAACTAGTTGAGTTATATATACTACTCAACTACTAGTTGAGTATATATATATATATATATATATATATATATATATATACTACGTCTCCCTGAAGTAACATCAGGATATTATTTTAAAGGTGGTTAAGTATATTAATGATGGCTAAAGCTGTTTAAAAAAATTTGCTGGGGTGCCTGGGATGGCTCTGTCAGTTGAGTGTCCGACTTAAATGTAGGTCGTGATCTTGCGATTGACATGTTCAAGCCCCACGTCAGGCTCTGTGCTGACAGCTCAGAGCCTGGAGCCTGCTTGGGATTCTGTGAATCCCTCTCTCTGCCCCTCCCCCACTCATGCTCTGTCTCTCTCTGTCTCAAAAATAAAATAAACATTAAAAAAATTAAAAGAAACTTTGCTTCTAATGTAGTAAATTAGGAATTACTGGAAGTATTTCTTAGAAATCTGTATCCTTGTTCCTTTGAATGGAGCACCAGGCTATTTTTTTTTTTCTAAAAGGAAACATGAGATTCTCAAATCATCTATCATTTTAAGAAATTTTAACCATATTAACTTCATTAAAATGCTATAAGGATATAATTTAAAAAGGAAATCCTGCTTTAAGAACATTTTTTAAATGGACTCATTGAAAACTAAATGTGTTCAGTAATTAAGTTAGGAACAATTAATGTTATTGCATTGGAAAGGCATGTAACAAATTTCCTTTGTGCCTAATTAAAAAAAAAAAAGGGAGAATAAACATAGACTTCAGAAAAACTTAAGTATGTCCTCAGATAGGGCGAACAAATCAAAACTCAAGAGGAAAAGCATATTTGTCACGAGAATTTTAAGAACAATAAGATTGGGTTTATGGGTGGAAATGAGAGATCAGAATAAGAATTTGGAGTCAAGACCTCTGGGCCTTTCTATGTCATATACTTGAAAAGCACATACTTGAAGCCGTTCACCCCCATTTTTGCTTCTGATTGAAAAAAAAATGCAAAGTAGCCTTGCTTCACATATACAAATGAACTCTGTTTTGAATTCTTGGCCCTATTCCACCTAAAACTGACTGTATCACTTTGGATTGAAGAGAATGAAATAAGCGTTACTTACAGTTTAGAAAATCAATCCATTCCAGAAAGAGCTGTGCATAAAGGTAGCTGGTGTCAGAAAAGCTCTAGTCCGTATCTAACGTCATCCACAGCCAAGTTATTTTTTCTTTGATATCCTTTTCTGTTGCAATTAGTAACATTTTGCCCACACTAAAGAACAGGCCTAAGATTCTAATGAAACCCTTTGAAGGTGTTTGGAAGGCAGCTCAAAGTCAGTAACCGACAGCACAGCGGCGAGGGAAGTCCCGTCAAGAGCTTCTGTTTCAGACAGTCCGGTGAGCTTTTCTATGGAATCAACTGTCACCGCCTTTCCAGACTTATCCTTGCTCAACATTCCAGGCATGATATCCAACAAATGACCTCTCCACATTCACCTCCCACTGTATTCGAGACCCTCAGACCTTCTGATTGGCTTGCCACATCTGGAGCATGAAATGAACTTTTACATCTCTAGAGCTTTCTTTCTTTTCCCCCATTGCAGGCTCAAATGATAATGTACAGTCATCATACATACACTGTTAATGTGCTATTAATCAGATTTGGGGGCTAGAAGGAATTTTAAAGATAGTTTCCAATATTCTCATCCAACAGGAAAATGGAAACACGGGAAGGTGAGGTGACTTGTTACAAGTCACAGGTTAGGTTATTAACAGAACCAAGCTGTCGGTATCCTTGCCGTTCTCACTAACCCTACACCATCAATGGGTAGTTGGGTCAGAGGGTATCATAGATGTAAATAAATAGCAAATCAGCCATCACCTCTGTTTTAAATTTTTTTGTATATAAACATGACAAATTACATACATCACATTCAAAGGAGAACAAACTCTCCCATTTCCAGGTGAAATCATCTACATTAATTAGCATAAAATTCTAGGAGAAAACTATATTGGAAAAATGAACATGGTATTTCAGGCAACATTTCAACATTCATTTCATTTAAAATAAATGAAATAGTTATTCAGAATGATATCCTGCAAAGGGACAGTTTGCATCCTCTAGTTTCTAAAAGACTAAAGTTAGAAGCACATGCATTTAGTTACTAGTAATCTGCTGTGCCAGAGATATCATTAAACTAATTGTGGGAAATAAAATGTAAACAGCTCTGTAAGATCATGAGCACTGAATCATCACAATACTTGGTATATGCTGAATCAAAGAGAATCAGAGAGATAAATTCATTGGAAATTAAAGAGGAAATCCATTCCTTCCTCATGCAATTCACCTTATGCAATTCACTCATGCAATTCACACTCAAAAGACAAAAATCGTTTAGTCTAATTTGAAGAAGTAAAGTCAGGGTATGAGTGTTCTCTCATGCAATACAGGCAACTTTTCCCCTAATAAATGGGAGATAAGAAGTGATTAGGTAAAAGTAAAAAGGAGTTGAAGACCTAAGGATGCAGGTTTAACAGAAACTTTTGTCACAGGAAAGTCACATTAGTAAGTCCCTTTGCATCATTGGCATTATCTATACTGTTCCAGGCCGGTCTGCATTTATGCCAGTTCTAATAAGATTTCTCCCTGTGGCTCTGTTATTTGATTCTTTCCAAGTACATTTTTCAGGAAAAAAGTCAAAAACGTGACTCATACAAATATAAAACAAGCACAAGGCAAAGGTTTATTTAACTCTTTAATGAGGAGAGAACCATCAAGATGGAAACAGTGGAGAAAGGAAGAAACAGAGGAGCGGAAAATAGTCCATGAGGAAAGGTGTGCTGAGTTAAATTCACCAGGAAGTGTCTTTTTTGTTTTAATAGCTGTAAGACGGGGACCCCAACAACCCACTGCCCAAATCCAGCTTGCCTGTTTCTGTAGAAGTTTTATTGGAACACAGGCATACCCGCTCACTTACAATGGCTGCTGTCCAGCCACCTTCGTGTAAGGGTTGCCCAGGGGCCCCTGCAGACTCCCAAGAATAGCTTTGGTATAAAAGACATCTTAAATTTTTTCCCTTGAATTTACGTTTGTATTTTAGGAAGGCCAAACTAAAAAGGTTAAAGTTTTATTAGAATAGATTAAGCTGTTTCATTAAAACATTATCATATGTGCCTAGAAACAATAAATGATTATTGCTTGGAGTAAGAAGAATACAATACAATTTTGATAAGTAAATTGCTCCCCCCCCCCCCCACCTGCCATCCTTTTTTGGATCAAGGGCATGGCAAAGTCAAGACAGAGCACAGAAATTTTTCAGGTTAGATATGGAATCTCTACTATCCGGACAGATTACACAGAAAAATAACTTTATTATTTCTTGGTAATGCTCCCATACTAATTTTTCATTCTAACAGAAGAAAATGAAAACAAGTTCTAGATTTGAATGAATATATTTAGCAGTAATTTATTCACGAGCTCTTTTAAAAATGTATCTCCTAATAAGTCCATTCAAAACTGAGCAAAGTTTCCCAAAAATTTTTACACCTTTTACTACTTTTCAGAATCATTCTTTGTGAATGACACAATTCAAGGACAATAAAGGGGGTATTTTTTTTGTTTGTTTACATCAGTTTTCTATATTGAGGTAAGTTCTATCCTTCACTACTTTCTTTCACATTCTGGAACAAATGATGTTGACAACAAAAATACTCTTCTCTTTGATAAAACCATATCTTAGGTACAGTTCTTTGTCATGATTATTCCTAGTCTGGTCTCAACCATACATATAGGCCAAAATTTTTAATTAAAGTTACTAGTCTTTCAGAGGAAAACTGGAGAGTGATCATTTCCTGTCCCTATGCTGGCCGACCAGCAAAGCTTACACAATTGCATTATAAAATCTCCGCAGCGAAAAACATACTTTTTACCTTTGTAGATGACAAAATTCATGTTCATTAAAATGACCCAAAAATATAGCCACATTATTACTGTTAAAGTAAAAAAATATCCATGACAACTGGTAAACTGTGTGTCACTATTCTGTCTTCTTTAGAAATTATACGGATCTCAAGATTTTTATTAATTTGATTTAATGTTAGTCTAAGTTCTAAAATTAATAAATATCTTGCAGATTGTGTTCAAGCTGTCACAGAAGGATCATAATTACAGTTGGATTAAAAATATTGAGAATTTTAATTCAGTGTAGAAAGTATTGTATATTTTCTTAATCTTAAACAATATAGGGAAGAAACTTTAGCTTCTCTTATCAATAAACCAATACAACAGATTTAGGAAGTTAACATTAACCTAGTCTCTCTCATTAGAAGATAATTGAAATCTTTAAAAATAAAATTAGGGGCATCTGGGTGACTCAGTCGGTTCAGCAGCCAACTTCAGGTCATGATCTCACAGTTCGTGGGTTTGAGCCCTGCATCCGGCTCTCTGCTGATCGCTCAGAGCCTGGAGCCTGCTTCAGATTCTGTGTCTCCCTCTCTCTCTGCCTTTTCCCTGCTCACGCTTTGTCTCTGTCTCTCAAAACATAAAATAAATATTAAAAAAATAAAATTAAATAAAATGAAATTACAGTTGACCTTGAACAACACAGGTTTGAGTTGCACAGGTCCACTTAACATGCGGATTTTGGGGGCGCCTGGGTGGCTCAGTCAGTTAAGCCTCTGACTTCAGCTCAGGTCACAATGTCACCGTTTGTAGGTTTGAGCCCCACGTGGGCTATCTGTTGTCAGTGGAGAGCCCACTTCAGATCCTCTGTCTTCCCCCCACCTGTACCAGTAGGACACTAAAACCATAATCTTTGAAATTTTTTTTTTTTTTTTAATTTTTTTTTTTTCAACTTTTTTTTTACTTATTTTTGGGACAGAGAGAGACAGAGCATGAACCGGGGAGGGGCAGAGAGAGAGGGAGACACAGAATCGGAAACAGGCTCCAGGCTCCGAGCCATCAGCCCAGAGCCTGACGCGGGGCTCGAACTCACGGACCGCGAGATCGTGACCTGGCTGAAGTCGGACGCTTAACCGACTGCGCCACCCAGGCGCCCCTGAAATTTTTTTTTAACTGGAGAGAATTCATTTTCATGTCCTCCAGCCCCTCTCCTGCTCATGTTGTCTCTGAAATTAAACATTTTTTTGATATGAGAATTTTGTACAGTGCCGCACTATAAATATATTGTCTTCCTTATGATTTTCTTAATAACATTTTCTTTTCTCTAGCTGATTTTATTGCAAGGTTACAGTATATGATACATATACAAAATATGTGTTGATTATTTATGTTATCAATAAGGCTTCTGCTTGATCGGAGGCCATGAGAAGTCAGAATTTATACGTGAATTTTCAACTGTGCAGCATTCTGCACCCCAAACCCCCGCACTGTTCAGGGGTCACATATATATGTTTATTCTCAATACTGACAAAAGCAAGGAAAAGATATTTAGTTATTTATAGCCTAAAATTTCCAAACCAGTGGATGGCTAAAGATTCACTTGGATTCTGCCATAAACATGCCTCTGAGTTAGCATTATCCATGAGGAATGTTTTGATTTTTTATTTTTCTCTTTCCCTGAAAAAGGTCAGGACATTCAGTGTATTGGAGTTCAGTTTCTTCATTTCCCTGAAATTCTGGGAATATTTATTAGCCTCTATATTTAGAAAAGTCTCCTTTTTCTTAAGGGACTTTATAACTTATCAATAGACTCTATAAATGGGAAAATATTTCATTTTCTTATCAATGAACCGTAAAAGGTTTTTCCCAGTTTAACGCACAGATTCCAACAGGACATGAAATTTCAATTCTGCCACCTCAGGCACTTTTTAGAAAACACAGAACACACGTTCTCAAAGGGTTATCTTTCTATTCAGTGGAAATGCAATACCTTCTACGTGGATTTGAGCACACCAGTAGATGAATGGTATAGACCAGCTAACCATATTCTGTGTTGTCTCTCAGTCTCATCCAACAGAGAATAGATTCACATCTTCCTAATAGAGATCACTTAGTGATCCCATCATGATACCAGATTGCCAAATATTGTCACCCCAAATGGGGAAGAATTAATAGATTATGTGACCTTGACTAACCTAGTGGTTCAGTACCCATGGATCCCTGGAGTTGACTGTTTGCATACGTTTTATACATGAGGATTCAGTATTCAATTGTGGAAATGGACACAACTTAAACAATGAGTAAACAAAACATGTAACTATTGGCCAAGAATCTGGAACAACAACAAAGGAAAAACAAACAAACAAACAGAACAAAAGGTACCAAATCAGAAAAAGAAAACAGAGTCAGGAAAGATAAAGTTCTAATGGTCTTTGTGACTAACTCCAGAAGCCACTTCCTGGGCAACTTGGTTTACCGAGCTGTAGCAGGTGAGCCACTGGAAATCTCAAGGGAAAGCTCCAAATCCATCAAAGTATAATTTTCATGAAATTTTTAAACATTACTGTCATATAAACATGGAGCACATGTTGAGGATTTATTTAGTTCATTTAATGAGAGAACCAGCAAGATGATATCAACTGGTTCAAAAGAAATATAGAAATGGTCTCTCTATTTTCTCAGAAAATATATAAAATAATTTTCTTCAGTTAGAGGCAAAATTGTTCAATGTGCAGTAGGACAATAAAACTATAATCTTTGAACTTTTTTTCAACTGGAGACGATTCATTTTCATGTTCTCCAGACACGAATCTACAAATTAGCTAATAACTTTATAACTCTGGGCCAAAGTAGTAGTAAATAGCAGGTCACACAAAGATCTACTCCCCTAGATGATTAAATAATGATTTGGCCATGAGTTAACATATCTTTGAGGAGACATTAAAACCATTTATATATCTTCAAGTTTATGGACTCTTTCCTTGGCTATCTCCAGTCTACCAATAAATTCATCAAAGTCATTTTTTACCTATATTACAGTTTTGTTGATTTACACCATTTTCCTTCTTCAAATTTTCATCTCTGTGCTTACATCACCCATCTGTTCTTGCATGTTGTCCACTGTTTTTCAGTAGATCCATTATCATATTAATCATAGTTATTTTAAATCCCTAATCTGGTAATCCCCAAATCTGTATAATATCTGAGTCAGGTCCTGATACTTTCTTTGTCTCTTCAGGCTTTGGTTTTGCTTTTTAGCACACCTTGTAATTCTTTGTTGAAAGCTGGATATGATGTAAAGGAACAGGAATAGATAGGCCTGAAGTGTGAGGTTTTGTATTTGTCTGATTAGGAGTAAGACTGTTTATTGTTTGCTGTAGAGTAGGTGTCAGAGATTAAAATTGCCTCTAGTGTCTTTGTTTTTGTCTGTTCTGTTATCTTTGGGTTCTCCTGGAGACTCTGAAGTAGAGTCTGAGGCTTGGGATACTTTTAGCCGAAATCCCCTCTTGGTACCCAGGAGCCTTGCTGACCTGGTGGTAGGTTGTAGGGAAGGAGAACCCTTGTGTAGTGAATGATTAGGTCTCAGAATTAGTGAGCCTGAATTGGATGTTTCCCTTCCCCCGTGTTGGGTAAGCTCTGGCAACAGCCCAGTAAGTTAGGCTCTGGTAAAATAGTTTCCCTTGAGGACAGACAATGTTAAGGAGAACAGAGGGCTCTGAGAATATTTCAGAATGATAACTTGTCCCCTCCCCCTGCCAGAAGCATAGGGGATAGTGAGAACCTGGTGGGGCTCCTGGAGGTGACACTCATGAACATGTGGGGGTCTCCCTGAAATTGGGCCTCTTGGAGTTTTTAACTCTCAATCTAGTCTACCCTGAACCTCCAGCAATTCTTCAGTTAGAGTTTAAAGTGTTTCTACTGATACCAGCTCTACCTGGAGACTTCTGCTTCTGGCCTTATGCTCTTAGAAACCAATGCGTTTCTGTATCTACTTGGTTATCTCCCAGGGGCAGTGGTTTGCCCTGTGACCTCAGTTCTCTGATGAATTTAAGAAGAGTTGTTGACTTCCAGTTCGTTAAACTCTGTTTTGTTGTTGTTGTTGGTTTTTGTTTTTGTTTTTTGTTTTTGTTTTTGTTTTTGTTTTTGAGAGAGAGAGAGAGCATACATGCACAGAGGCACACATGCACAAGACAGGGAGGGGGCAGTTAGAGAGAGAGAGAGAGAGAGAGAGAGAGAGAGAGAATCCCAAGAAGGCTCTATGCTCAGTGAACAGCCCTAGGGGGGACTCAATCCCACAACCCTAGGATCATGACCTGAGCTGAAATCAAGAGTTGGAGGCTCAACCGACTAAGCCACCCAGGAGCCCCATCACTCCTGTCTACACAATAAAAACAAAGCTGAGGTGGTTCAGTTGGTTGAGCATCCCACTCTTGATTTAGGCTCAGGTCATGACCTGCATTGGGCTTCCTGCTGAGCATGGAGCCTGCTTGGGATTCTGTCTCTGTCTCTGTCTCTGTCTCTGTCTCTCTCTCTCTCTGCTCCTCCTTCCCTGCTTGCTCTCTTTCTCTCTCTCTCTCTCAAATTGAAAAAAAAATTAAAAAAGAAAGATAGGAGTGATAATTTCCATGCACTTTACATGTCAGACTGGAATCCAATGAGAATAACAGTCAGATTTATTACTTATTTGTTGTAATAATGACATTAAATTTATTAGATAAATTACTATGTAAGACCATGGCACATAGAAAGCATTCAATAAATGACAGATGTTTTTAGTAATATTCTTAAAGCTAATGAAACAAGACAAAATACATCACTAGACATGATAGTCAATGCTTTATCAGCAAATGTTGCAATGTGGCAGGTGTTTGTCTTTGGCCACTCTTCAGGGTGTGAGATCACTGCTCTAACTAATATCATCTGGAAAGTCCCACCCAAAGTTTCCCAAATGAAAATGGTCAGTGTTTAGACATCATATACAAAACAAAATTGATCTTCAGCATCATGAAGTGAAACATTTCAAATATTACCAAATTATCAACATTGGGTAAACATGAATGATTGTAACAAAATGCCAGGCCTCAGTTATGTTTCCTGTGCAAAAGGACCATTCTATAAAAGGCCCTTCATAAAGAAAATGGGTTAACGTGTGAAAAACAAATCTGGCTTATGGAAGGCACTAAATAAATGCAACTTTTATCCCTATCTTAATCTCATTCCCCCTTTTCTCTAGTGAGGCCAGACTGAAGGGGATTAAATGGGGAATTATGAAAAGCAAGCTTACAATTTGATAGATTCCTCAGTATTGAAGATTCAGTGATGTCAGCTTCATTAATCTCTTACTATACTCTAAACTCTTAAAATTATATCTGAATGTTATTGTCTAAGTTTAGTTGATTATCTTATCATTGTATACCCTACTTTCTATGGCCCTTAAAGTATATGGCATATAGGGGTTCTCACGTGGCTCAGTTGGTTAAGCATCCAGCTCTTGATTTCAACTTGAGTCATGTTCTCATGGTTTGTGAGTTCAAGTCCCACATCAGGCTCTGTGCTGACAGTGCAGAGCCTGCTTGGGATTTTCTCTCTCTCTCCCCTTCTCTCTCTCTGCCCCTCCCCATTCACATCTCTTTCTCTCCCCATGAGTCAGGGAGGGACACAGAATCTGAAGCAGGCTCCAGGCTCCAAGCGGTCAGCACAGAGCCCAACACGGAGCTCAAACTCATGAACCACGAGATCATGACCTGAGCTGAAGTTGGATGCTTTACCAACTAAGCCACCCAGGTTACCCTAGAGAATATATTTATAAGTGACCTTCATTGAAAGCATCCTGTGTCAGATACCAGAGGAATCATCTGTTGTTTCTCCTTTAGGGTAATAAATTACCATTTCTTATGGGGAAAATGGTGATCCTGTGGGAGATGCATATGGCCCCCTCTTGAAGAGCTTAACTTCCTTGAACATTTTCTGTCTCCATCAATAAAGATTTAACTACTCTATTTGTTAACTTTTATCCAAACTATGCAACAGTGAATCAGCAGAGTAGCATTCCATGGGCACTGTGGTCCAGCATCCATCACCCAACATTATCCACAAGTAGAAAGATCTCTAGGCTCTTGCTACTCAACGTGTCCATATACAAAGCACTGGTTATTAGTTGTTCATGCTGAGTAACAAATACCTCCAAACTTAGCAATGTAAACAACAGACATGTTCTATGTCATGGCTTCTGTGAGTCAGAAGCCTGAGCACAGATTAACTGAGTGTCTCTGGCTCAGGGTCTGCTCACAAGTCTTCAGTCAACATGTTGGCTAGGGCTGCAGTCATCTCAAGGCTCAACTCAGGAGGCTCTGCTTCCAGCCTCACTCATATAGCCAGTAGCAGTTGGCGGGCCTAGGCCTTGCTAACTGCTGTCCAGTGATATCAGTTCCTTATCATGTAGATCTCACAATAGGACAGTTCATCGCCTGGCAGATGGTTTGCCTCAGAGCAAGCAACAGAGTATACCTGAGATGGAAACCGGTCTTTTTGTAACCTTTTCTCAGGAGAGACATCCCATCATTTTCACTATAATCTGTTCCTTAGAAACAAGGTAATAGGCCCAGTCCGCACTCCAGGGCAGGGAACTAATGGGAGTGTGGATACCAGAAGGGGGTTACCGGGAGTCCTCTGAGAGGCCCCCAAGGATTTCCTGGCATCGGCCTGGGATGTGTTAGAAATGCATGATCGTGGGACTAGTGAACAGGATCTGAATTTTAACAAGACTCTCAGGTGACCCATATGCATGTAAAGGTTGAAAAGCACTCCTCTAGGGAGGAAGGCACATGCCCTTTATTCTGTCACAGAGGCTTGCTTCTCAGCTTAATGTTACTTACCAGTTGATGTTACTTTCCAAGGAGTGCAAAGTCAGTTTTCCTCACGACTCAGTTCTCCCCTACCCACAAAAAGAAAAAAAAAAGGGAAGGTTATGGAAATACTACTGTGCTGAAGACAGATTAGAAAGAGAATCCGGGGGTGCCTGGGTGGCTCAGTCGGTAAACGTCCAACTTCAGCTCAGGTCATGATCTCACGGTTCGTGAGTTTGATCCCCGCATCAGGTTCTGTGCTGACAGCTCGGAGCCTGGAGCCTGCTTGGGATTCTGTGCCTCCCTCTCTCTCTGCTCCTCCCCCACTCACCTCTGTCACTCTCTCTCAAAAATAAATAAACATTAAAAGAAAGAGAATCGGGAGACTGGGGAAGAAGTGGGGCATGAGGATTATGTCGAACAGATTGAATACCAGCATCAAGAAGTCTAGGGGCGCCTGGGTGGCTCATTCTGTTGAGTGTCCGACTTTGGCTCTGGTCACGATCTCACAGCACGTGGGTTGGAGCCCCGCATCAGGCTCTGTGCTGACGACAGCTCGGAGCCTGGAGCCTGCTTCAGATCCTGTGTTTCCCTCTCTCTGACCCTCCCCCGTTCATGCTCTGTCTCTCTCCGTCTCAAAAATAAATAAACATTAAAAAAAAATTTTTTTTAAAAGAAGTCTACAGTACTGTTTCCTCAAAACCTCTTAAGTGCATTGCTAAATAACTCTGCATTAAAAATGCTATTTATAATGGTGGCCCATTACTAATTGATTCAGCTCAGTTCTACATGGTTCTTTTTATCAAGATAGGGAAGTGTGCAGCATATTTTGGAAATATATCCATTAAAATTATAATATAAAATGCAAATGCTTACATTATTTTTAGATATCTCTAGTCCCTTTCCAAGTATATTTCATGTCTCAATAATGCTTAAATATGGGGCGCCTGGGTGGCTCAGTCGGTTAAGCGTCCGACTTCGGCTCAGGTCATGATCTCACTGTCCGTGAGTTCAAGCCCTGCGTCGGGCTCTGTGCTGACAGCTCAGAGCCTGGAGCCTGCTTCAGATTCTGTGTCTCCCTCTCTCTCTGACCGTCCCCCATTCATGCTCTGTCTCTCTCTGTCTCAAAAGTAAATAAACATTAAAAAAAAATTTTTTTTAAAATAATGCTTAAATAATAATCTATATTCAATATTTGAAATCTTTCCATAGAAAACACTAATAACTTTGGGATAAATATTTAAATTTTCCTCAAATTATATTCAGTGGAAAGGATAAAATTACATTAAGTTTTTAATCCTGAACAGAAAAATAAAAACCCTTAGGGGAGAAATGAAAGTCTCTAATTCTCTAATCTACTTATCATAATAAAATGCACTGGGTTAGGCAAAACCTTTACTTTTCCTGTAACTTTAATTCAATAGCAAAAAAACAATATGAATCACTGAATTTTACTTTTTTTTTAATTTTTTAAATTTTATTTTTTAGAGACAGACAGAACACAAGGGGGGTGGGGGAGGGGCAGAGAGTGAGAGGGAGACACAGAATCCAAAACAGGCTCCAAGCTCTGAGCTGTCAGCACAGAGCCAGACATGGGGCTCGAACTCACAGAATATGAGATCGTGACCTGAGCAGAAGTCAAACGCTCAACCAATTGAGCCAGGCTGGCACCCCTGAATTTTACTTTCGAAATCAATGTTGCACTGTATGTTAACTAAAATTTAATTTAAAAAATAAAATAAAATAAAATAAAATAAAATAAAAGTGGGCAGAGGAATATAGCCAGTTTTCCAAAGAAGATATACAGATGGTCAACAGGTATATGAAAAGGTGCTCAATACCACTAATCATCAGAGAAATACAAATCAAAAGCATAATGAGATATTACTTTACACCTGGTAAGATGGCTGTTATCAAAAAGAAAATAAATATTAAGTGTTGACAAAGATGTAGAGAAAAAGGAACCCTGTGCACTGTTGGTAGGAATGTAAATTGTTGAAGCCACTATGGAAAACAATATGGAGGTGTCTTAAAAAATTAAAAATTATGTTGCTTCTGGGTATATATCTGAAGGAGACAAAATCACTATCTCTAAAAGATATCTACACTCCTTATTTTCAGTACAGCATTAGTCACAATAGCCAAGTCATGGAAGCAACCAGGTGCCCATCACTGGATGAATGGATAAAGAAAATGTGAGAAAATGTGATACACACATGCACACACACACACACACACACACACACACACACACACACAGGAATATTACTCAGCCATAAAGAGAAGGAAATTCTGCCATTCATGACAACGTGGATGGACTCAGGACATTACACTGAGTGAAAAAGAGAAAGACAAATAGTGTTTGATCTCACTTGTATGTAGAATCTAAACAAACTAAACTCATAGAGTCGGAGAACAGCTTGGTGGTAGCCAGAGGTGGATGACAAACTTCCAGTTCCAAGATAAATACGTTCTGGGGATGTCATGTACCGCATGGTGACCAAAGTTAACAATACTGCATCGTGTATCTGGAAGTTGCTAAGAGAATAGATCCTAAAAATTCTTAACAATACTGCATCGTATATCTGGAAGTTGCTAAGAGAGTAGATGTTAAAAATTCTTATCATAAGAAAAATAAAAATAATTGTTAGGTATGCAAGGTGACGAAAGATAATTTATTGTGGTAGTTATTTCACAGTATGTACATACACCAAATCATCATCATCATCACCTAAAGCTGACACAAAGTTATATGTCAGTTGTATCTCAAAAAACCTTAAATTATGCATCGAAGCCTACAAACTAAGACGCCATATGAAAAACAAAGGTTATAAATGTTCAAAACCATCACTTTTAAATGTTTTACTATTAATAATTTTCTTGAGGTTATTTAAAATATTTACTGTACCCACAGGGAGAAAATATTACCTAATGCTGGGCTACTGAGCACCTTTTCTCAGCTTCGTGTTTAGCGGCGTCACATTGGGAGCTTGCAATTAGCCATGGTTGGAGTATTGACAGCACAGAAATTAGAAAACGCCGTCAATCAGAACTTGATTTTTATTTTGTTGACTGCCTTTAAGACAGTGATGGAGACAATGTTAATATGGCAGATTAAATTTAGAAGCGTGTCATGTCCTTAGTTATTACATTTTTGACAGCATATAAAGTTGGGAGATATTAAAAAACTCTTGTCCAAGTCACTAAAGATGACTAATAAACCTGTAAAGTTCTGACTAGTGCTGAACCACGTAACTAGGCTGAAGCAGAAACAGGCTTCCCTTTAATGAATATAATTTGTGCCAGGGTGAGAAATTGTTTAAAAGTGGATCACATAGGGGCGTCTGGGCGGCTCAGTCAGCTAAGCATCCGACTCTTGATTTTGACTCACGTCATGATCTCACGGTTCATGAGTTCAAGCCCCACATCGGGCTCCACACTGACGGTGCAGAGTCTGCTTAGGATTCTCTCCCTTTCCCTCTTGCTGCCCTCTCCCTGCCTATAAACAAACAAACAAACAAACAAACCAAACTTTAGATCACATAGATTAATGACAAAACGATTGAAAAAAGAGTGATTGGTGTCAATTCCTTGTTAAATTATGGTTGAACTGTAACGATAGGTTGCCGTACATATAAGAATTCAGCAAAAAATGTACAGAAGGCATTTACTGAGAATCAACTAGTTACACACACAAAAAACTATACACAAGTATAATAAAAGGTAACGTATATTTTAGTATTATTTGTAAAGTGTGTGCTACACATCTGTTATATCAGCACGATTCTGGTGGCACGTGAGTGTGGTTTTCCCAGGGAGTCAGTTGTTGGACATTTGCCACGCCACCCTGCCTCCTCCTTCCTTCCCAGTGTGAGCAGGGCCACTCCATATCACAGGGCACATCGTCATAGCCTCATCTGCCATGTAAAAATGCCGTTTTAAGTTCTAACCGGGAAAAATGCACAGGCAGAAAGCATATTTGTTACGACTTAGTGGGGACACTTCTGGTCTGGTCCTTGCTCTATTCATGTGCGCTTCTCTGCTACAGATATCTCAAGTCCGTGTTTTTCTTAACTCATTCCAAATGAATTTCTGCTCAGGTGATTTATATTCTCTCTCATTGCCCGAAACGACGTTTTGCATATACATATTGAAAGCACTCAGGAGAAACAATATTCGCTGTATCAGAGTATGGAAAAGAAATTGACATCGCAGGCTCTAAGTGCTGATTGGATTCTAGCACCGGACAGAAGAGGACCGAAAAGCTCCCTGGTCTTATTTTGGTGATCAGAGGATTCGCCAGCAGGGAACTGTGTGGCACTGGTGAGCAGGCCTGGTGGCAGGAATTTATATTTGACATTCGGGAGAGTCACATGTGCCCCCTTTCAAATAAACCAGATGCAGCTTCCTAATTTATCAAAACATTAATCAGTTAGCTATGCAGATGACAGTGGTTTTATGTACGTAATTAGTCTTGGGGTAAATTACTCTTCTATAAGGTTTCGGGAAAAGAGAGAACTGTTTTAGTTATTGTTCAGTTCCACAGAAAAACACCACAAATGGAGGAAGACAAAGCTGATATAAAAATGGAATCCTCCGTTGCCCAATTAGAAAGAAATTTTGTTGTAAATTTCAAACTGCGTGAGAAGGCAGAGGGAATTTCTGGCAAATAGCACTTGTAAAAGGCCGCAGGCTTTTCTCCTGAAGCATTTGAAACCAAAAGCTGTGGATGGAAATGTTGTACAGTGCCTTCTCAGACTGCAAAGAGACAATAATATCCTTATGGATCCTCTGAGAATACAGTTAGAGAAGTGGTTTATAAATACAGCTATTAATAAAACCGCCAGAAATTTTAAGGATGGGTAGGCAGAAAATCTTCTGTGATCATCAAATTGAGGATGTGGTGAATTTGGAGAGGGAGCAAATTTGGACTCGATTAGATTAGGCAAGGGAACACACAAATAAACTGGGATAAACTGGGAAAACAATATTCCAAACATTGTTATAGCAGCCTTTTAATAAGGTAGAAAAAGATCCCTTTAACTTTTTTTTTGCATATTTGGAAATAAATACAGCTAGAAAAAAAAGGCCTTCTACCAATTTCAAATTTGAAAAATACGTTCCTCTGAATTAGGAACTAGGATTAGAGCATCACATTAAAAGGCAAATCTGATCTGTTTTCCTTTCTTCGTGTATGTGATTATGGACTTATAAAGTCATCTTTCTCCCTTCTAATTCATACTGCAGCTTGCTGGACATTTGGGATTTAGGTCATGGATAGTGCAGATTTTACGTTAGAAGTACATACCTAGGAGATGGCCTGCTTTTATCTGACTAGTCGATCCTTGTAAACAAAAGGGCTGGAGTGCTGTCCACGCCTCCAGTATGACAAGACAGAGCCAACACTGCCCGTATTTGGAAGACACATTCCACAGCCCATGTACACATTTATGAACATAAACAGGCATATGGAAGATGATATGTATGTTTATCCTGGGGCAGAACACAAACAAGAAGCCAAACAGAAAGAGCCAAAATTACTGTCATCTCCCAATTTCTGATAAGGAGATTAAAATTCACGGAGAGCTCAAACTGCTGGCTCGGGCCAGGAGTTCTTACTAGCTAAAACTTTGGCTGGAGCTGTTGACTAGCAAAACTGATGGCTCCCTCTCCTCCAGAGCCCACGTACTTTTCTCCTAGAAGAAACAACCTAGTAATCAAATGGCCACAGGAATGACCAAAGGATCCGGGATGTCAAAATGGAGGGAAATCCTGACATGATCCTATCTGCAGATCCTTTGGATCAAATAACATCATAAAAAAAAACAAAAAAAAAAACAAAACAAACAAACAAACCTCAATGTGAAAAGCAGACAAGTGCTAGGTCCTGAGTTGAGTTAAATTTTCAACCCCGGCAGAAATGACCTTTGTTCACAAACTGCTTTATCACCTCCACCTAGGCAGGTGACTCACTGGAGCTGAGAATACAGCCTCATCATTGTTCCTCATGAACGCAGAGGCCGAGGTCCCTTGTGCCCAGCCACTTTGCCCAAAGCTCACACAGGTTGACAGTGACAGTGACTGGAACCCTGTGCTGCGTTCCTCACATAGCAGCACAAAAGAAGTTGACTTGTTTAGCAACTCCCTGGTTCACTGCAAATTTGACCACATTCCTGCCTTCATGGATTCATTATGCTAATTCATAACCTTTGTAGTCTTTCAGTGTTAGAATGATGGCCTAGAAGAAAACACAGATCTGGAAAAGCTTATTATTAAGAATATTTTGCTGTTGGGGCTCCTGGGTGTCTCAGTCAGTTAAGAGCCCGACACTTGGTTTTAGCTCAGGTCCTGATCTCAAGTTCGTGAGTTTGAGCCCTAAGTTGGGCTCTGTGCTAACAGCGCACAGCCTTCTTGGGATTCTGTCTCCCTCTCTCAGCCCCTCTCCTGCTCAGGCATGCTCTCTCTCTGTCTCTCTGTCTCTGTCTCTCTCTCAAAATATATATATATATATATATATATATTTTTTAAAAAGACTATTTGGGGTGCTTGGGTGGCTCAGTCGGTTAAGTGACCGACTTTAGCTCAGGTCATGATCTCATGGTTTGTGAGTTCAAGCCCTGCATCAGGCTCTGCGCTGACAGCTCGGAGCCTGGAGCCTGCTTTAAATTCTGTGTCTCCCTCTCTCTCTGCCCCTCCCCCACTCGTGCTCTCTCTCCCTCTCTCTCTCTCTCAAAAATAAATAAATGTTAAAAAAAAATAAAGGCGATTTCCTCTCTCCGGATCTCTCATTTCAAGTTCTGCTGTACACCCAGCTCACTACTTGTCCAAAAATGATAAGAAATTTCAGCATTCACCCCATCTAGAGACCTGCTATGTTACGATCCTGAAGCGTGAGAGACTTCGGTTAAGCCTGAAGGTGAATTACATTGCGTTAACTACAAGGACCAAAGTGGGGGAAGGCGGAGGAAGAAAAGAGGGAGTGACATTCACATCTCTTTGAATCAATCAGTACAAACCTTTCTCTTTTTCTTTTTTTCTTTCTTTCTTTCTTTCTTTCTTTCTTTCCTTTCTTTTCTTTCTTTTCTTCCTTTTTCTTTCTTTCTTTTCTTTTTCCTTTCTTTTTCTTTTTCTTTTTTCTTTTTCTTTCTTTCTTCCTTTCTTTCTTTTTCTCTTTCTTTTTCTTTTCCCTTTCTTTTTCTTTTTCTTTTTTTTCTTTCTTCCTTTCTTTCTTCCTTTTTCTTTCTTTCTTTTTCTTTTCCCTTTTTCCTTTCTTTTTCTTTTTTTTCTTTTTCTTTTTGTAAATGCCCTGTTTGTTCCCTTTGTTTAACTCATTTCATCAAGTGTCTACAGAATACCTGTGTGTGTGCTGTGCTAGTACCAGTTATCACATCAGAACAAACAGAATGGTGTTTGGAATGTGAGTCACACTTGAAGTCCACGTCCTTTCAGAGACACTATCTCAGAATCTGTACATTTAAGCTAGGAATGCCAGTTTCCTTGTGCCAGGTACTCAGTGTTTGCATCCTGTGAATGAATCCAGATGGGACTGCACGCTGGGAATGCTTCAGTACGGAAATGCTCTTTCCAGAAACTGCCTCTCTCCTCCCTCTCAAGTCCCATATCACTGACCTACCGCAGAACCCAAGGGAGGGGTGTACTTGACAGATGGTCCAATCTGAAGCAATAATTCTGCCCTTGAATGAATACCAATCGGGCACCTGCTACGTGCCCAGCACTCTTGCAGGTCTTGGGCACAGAGTGGTGACCAGAATGGACCAAATTCCCTGTACTCTGTGGTGCTTACATGCTCATGGGGAAAACAGAGCATAAATGTAATAAGCAGGATGATTTCAACTAGCTGTAAATATTGTGAAGGGAACACAAAAACCATAGAAGAGTGGTATGGAACTCAGCATGGAGATTGGATACCATGATAGATCAGGAAAGAGTTCTCCAAGAAAGGGAATGTAAACCCAGACCATGAACAGGGCCTCCCAACTCTCTATTTCCTTAAAGTTACTGGACCTTATAAGGTCTCAGGTGAAAGAACTGGAAGTTCCCTACCAACGGGCCAGGCTACTGTCTCCTTGATAGATGGCCAGACGTTCTAAAGATGGACATGAGAAACAGGGAGGAAAGGCGGGGTAGCTACCGGAGACAGAAGCATCATTGTGATTTAGTTCCGTGACAGATTGCTCAGCCTTTCAAGGTTCATTGGCGATAGCAAAACCACACCTCAGTTCCAGAAGAAAGTGGTAGGAAGCAGCCTAGAGCTCCAGGTAATGGACAGGCAGCCATGTGAACCGGCCGGCCCGGCACTCCTACAGCAGACAGCTGTTTACTCTCTCCCCAGGAGGACAGAGGTGGAAGTTAAATCTGTAATCATTATCAGCCAGATCAACGCGTTCTAACTGACTTGCTTTCGTCATGTTTCCCCCAGCCGTGGTTCAATGGCCTGTGAATGTTTACCTTCAGTAGAAAAAGATTTAAAAAAAAAAAAAATGGTCAAAGGAAGCTTTTGTGACTTCATAGTCTACTCCTCTCTGATTTGCGTTCCTCAATGAAATTGAAAAATTTGTATCTGATGCAGTCACTGTGTGACTCAGACCAAAATTGCTGGAAAAAAAAATTGTCCTGAGTATGCTAAAACCCCAGAGTGACACATTTGTTGGGAATGTGCATTATTACCGCCTTAAGAGCCGAACTTTCACACATCTAAAATTATGCCTATTTCTTTTTTCTTTTTGAAGTTTATTTATTTATTGGGCGGGGGGGAGGGACAAAGGAAGAGGAAGAGAGGGAATCCCAGCCAGGCTCCTCATGCTATCAGCACAAGAGCTCGACTCGGGTCTCGATCCCATGAACCTTGAGATCAGGACCTGAGCCAAAATCAAGAGTCGGGCGCATAACTGACTGCGTCACCCAGGGGCCTACTTCTAAAAACATTATGCCTATTTCTAAAAAAAAAAAAATCAGTCCTCAGGTCAGACGTTAAGATATGGAAAAATTGTAAGACATTTCTTACATGGGCCAGCAGAGGAGGCTGGACTCAGCTTTAGTGCTTGATAGAAGAAGAGGACTTCAGGAATGGGGAGGATTTGAAGAGGAAGAGAAGAAGTAGTTCAAGGGAGGGGACTAACAGAGAACACACCCGCAGCTGGAAAAGACCAGAACACTTTCACGCGACAGGGCGGGGCTGCGAACAAATGCAGCTGTGGCTCATTTGGAGAGCTGACGGGAAAGGGTCCCATTTATGTCGCACCATGCCTACAGCGGGCACAGCATGTTTCATCAGCTACAGATGCCTAACAGAAGAATTTTGTAAGACTTTGGCTCATATGGGGTTTCTGGGCTCTTCAGCGGACCTAGACAATTTGTTGCTTGACAAATATCTGTTGTATCACGTGTAACCTGAACAGTATCTTGATGGCCCATGGGGTGTGTGGGTGATTATGAGCATGAAGACTGCCAGAAAGCCTCCTTCCTCAACACAACACCGCTGCAAGGTCACTGAGACAGCAGTGTCACTGAGACACTAAGACAGGAAAGCCTCTCAAAACGTACTCAGTTTCCATTCTTCTGTTCATGGACACCTCAGAGATGAATGATTGTCACTGTTACCTTCTACACAGTTGGTTTTGGTCTTTTCTCAGAGAAGATAAGGAAGTTACCCTGGTTACTGTATGTAATATCCTCACAAAATGAAGGGTTTAAAATTGTACTTTATGCTTTTTTGGTATTTATACATACATAACTGGTAACCTCACATCTTCGAAGTCATTGATAGACATTCCATCTCTCCTAATGTTTGTTCACTACAATCACTCAATCCAAAGTTCACCTTCGGTTATGGATTAACTCCTAACCAGGAAGTACTTTTATAATATGAATGCATACATTTGAAGACAATAGCTCCTTTCTCCCTTAAGGCTTGAGTCACTCATGACTGAATGCCTTTAATAATTCTAGAAACCCACAAGTCTGAATTAGCCTTGTATCTTAAAAAAAGAATCAGTGGGGCGCCTGGGTGGCTCAGTCGGTTGAGCGTCCGACTTCGGCTCAGGTTGTGATCTCGCAGTCTGTGAGTTCGAGCCCCACATCGGGCTCTGTGCTGACAGCTCAGAGCCTGGAGCCTGCTTCAGATTCTGTGTCTCCCTCTCTCTCTGCCCTTCCCCTGCTCATGCTCTGTCTCTCTCTGTTGAAAATAAATAAACATTAAAAAAATTTAAAAAAAAGAAAGAATTAGCAAAGCCCAGCCTTTTAGATTAATGACCCCAAAAATAAATAAACATTAAAAAAATTAAAAAAAAAAAAAAAGAAAGAAAGAATTATCAGGGCCCAGCCTTTTGGATTAATGACCCCAAATTGAAACAAACAAACAAACAAACAAACAAAACAAAACCAGAAATCCATTTCAAACCATAATGAATGTGACCAGGACCTCTGGTGGCCAAATGTATTCCTGGCTCCTAATCTAGGCACTGGAATCTTTATGGGAGCTATGTCTCTTCACTTCCAACTAGAATAGGGGCAATCATGAGAGTTTGTGCAGCCTACCTCTTTCCATATTCTACAGAACCACCACACTTTTGATATTTTGATATTAGTGAATGTCCCCCATTTAACTGTAGGACCTATAAAGAAATTCTACTTTGTGCTGTAAGACAGATTTCTTTGAAGTCATTTAGGACTACATACCTAGAAGGCACCTAGGGAAGTTCTAGAACTTTCTCAGATTTTCATATACCAATTTGGAGCGGGACTTCCCCTGACATGTCTGAGGCAAGTAACCAGGTCTATAGAAGACACCTGTATGCTTCATCTTGTAAAGTGGAACAGTATTGGTTGGCATCCTTTTGGATTCAAGGAATATTAAAGCAATTTGTTCTTAAAAATAAAAGCATTATTTAGTACTATATATTTGTCAACATAGCTATAAAGAGTGCAGACCTTTTCTGTAGTCTTAACTCTTTTCTGTAGATTTCAGCTTCTTCATCTGTATAATGGGGATAAAAATAATAATCTATGGTAACGGGTTGCTATTAATGAAGGTTGGACCTTGCATAATGATGTCTGGTACATTATCACGCAAAAACCAGGAGCTGCTACAATGGTAGTGATTCCTTAATTTCGACACATTTCTCTTCTCCCCACCTCACAGCATCTACATATATATATATATCCCCAGGTAAATATGGATAAGTGATTAGTCTGGCCAGAGAGAGGATGTGTTTCTGAACAGAAAACCTGACATTCAAAATGGTATTCCCAGGCAACTTGGTTAGGGCCAGGGATGCAGTGGGAGTTTTACAGTCCCCTTTGGACCCGATGCATCTGGCAGGAAGTGAGTTGTTTATGACTTTTGCCATCGGTCAGGAGATTTCCAAAGATCCTGAGATGGAGTGAATTTGTATTCTGTTCTGTGCATTGCAAGTTATAGACTGCAGAAGACAGGATCCAAATGAATTTTGAGTCTTTCAAAAATGTAGATGGGGCGCCTGGGTGGCTCAGTCAGTTGAGCGGCCGACTTTGGCTCAGGTCGTGATCTCACGGTTCGTGGGTTCAGGCCCCACATCGGGCTCTGTGCTGACAGCTCAGAACCTGGAGCCTGTTTCGGAATCTGTGTCTCCCCCTCTCTCTGCCCCTCCTATGCTCGTGCTCTGTCTCTCTCTGTCTCTCAATAATAAATACACGTTTTAAAAACAGGTAGAATAACTGGCGTGTCTTTCGTCTCCCCCCTCTTCCCCGTAGGTTAACCTCAGAGCCACAGATGTGAGGCTCATGCGCCAGTTGCTTGTTATCAACGAGAGCATTGAGTCCATCAAGTGGATGATTGAAGAGAAGGCCACCATTACCAGCCGAGGAAGCAGTCTCAGTGGCAGCCTGTGCAGTTTATTGGAGAGTCAGAGCACCTCCTTACGTGGCAGCTACAATAGCCTGCATGATGGCAGTGATGGGCTGGATGGCATCTCCGTGGGGAGCTTTCTGGACACTCTGGCAGATGATGTCCCAGGCCATCAGACCCCATCAGACTTGGACCAATTCAGTGACAGCTCCATAATAGAGGACTCACAAGCACTGCACAAGCACCCCAAACTGGATTCTGAATACTACTGCTTTGGCTAATGACCCAGTTTTTTGCATGGGATTGGTGTGCAATTAACTTGTATTTATCCTTCTTCTCTGCTGCTATCTTTTTGGTGTGATTTTTTTTTTTATATATATATGACAACCTTTTTAAAAGAAGCTTATTTTGAAACTGCTTGATGATAATTCTGTTGCTCCTAATATTTCTTATCTGGACTGATTGATCTTTCTCTCGTACATCTCTATTTTTATTTATTACAATGATTTTTCTCCCTTCTTTACAGTGACACAAGTAAAGTTGGGGGAAAAAGAATAAGCAATAATTATGTTTTTGCTTTTGTTTTCAGAGCAAGGGGTCAGGGATTACCAAAAAATAAATCTTTGCTAAATTTTACAATAAACCAAAGTCTGACAACAGTTTATTTTGTTCTTTGTATGCTTAAACAATTCAAAGTTTCATTTTCCAGAACATACTGAAGTTTATTAGGATTTGTATCATAGGTTGGACAAAAGAGTTGCAACGAACGTAGGCATTATTTGTAGGCAAAAACTTCCTAGTATAAAATAAACAATACAGCTAGTCACATACTTCCACGTGGCAATTATTCGGAAGCCACAACTCTGTGAAATCTGCTCACTTCAACTTTGAGTTCATACTTTGGATCGTACTTTTGTCTTTAGTGACTCTAACTCAAACTATATAAGCTTAGTTGTGTGATAATATATATGATTCTCCAGATTTCAAAGAATAATTGAGGTTAGATACATGAAGGTGATTAGAGAGGTTCTAACTTGTATTTTGAGATTTTGTTGACATTTGTTTATAGGTGTTTTGTGATTCTGATATGATATACAAACACATAAATCACATATATGGATGGATGGATGGATGGATGGATGGATGAAGTGGGAATTAGAATCACCATTTATGAAGTCTAATATATCCTGTCATCCTGGAGTAAATAATCTCTTAGTTTTCTGAAATGACATCCAAAAATACAACTCATGTAGTAAACAAACTTTTCATTTTGGTGTGTTATGAATCTTCCACATTCTTTTACCTTAATGATTCCTCATGAGTGAATTATTGAGATTTCAAACTTTTCTTTGTAAATATGTTTCTGTACTAAACACCTTACAGTATGAATCAAAAAGGCTTCCTATTTATAATTGAAAAATGTCCATACTTGAGAAATGGTTTCCCCAAATTTCCTTTGTTGATATATAACTATTACACTCTTGTCAAATGTATTGTTTGCTTCCAGAACATATGTTATTCCATTTCCAATTAAAATCTATAGGGTCTATATTTTACACCAGTCTTTTTTTCATAAATTACTTGATATAATCCACATCGCAACAATCTCATGATGTGAAAATTGTCTCTTTTCTATATTTGAGGAAACCGAGGCACATGGAAGGTAGGTAACTGGATCAAATCACCAGTAAGTGTCAAGACTAGGATTTGAACTTGAGTCTCTCTTAGCCATAACAATAACAATGGCCCCTTTGATACCTATTGAAGGTAAATAATAAAGTATGGATAAAAAAGCAAATATAAGCCCATTACCAAAAAAAAAAAAAAAAAAGACCAATATTTTCTTTCCAATGAGTGAGAACCCACATTTCCCAATACTAAGCTTTCTAAGCCCTTTCCTGAATTCACATGTCCAGAGTCAGTTTTGTTCCTACAGGTGAATTGGGGATTTGACATGCCAACCGTTACTAATGTATTTTCCCCTTCCTGCTTATTTTTACTTTCAACTTAGCAAAGGCTGGCTGATTGCCTATTCTGTTCAGTTTTAACCTAGAATTAAACCAAGTCGTTTTCAGCACAGATTATTTACCCAATTAAAATCTGAGAATGTTCATTATGACCTACCAGAGAAACATCCTTAGAACCAAGACTGATGCGTTCAAGCAGAGGGTAATGAAATATGTAACCAGATGTCTAGCACTGTAAGAACATCCTCAGTAAGAGGGAAGGAAGCAGACAGCAAGGATATAAGAGGCATCAAGGGAAAATTCTCACCCCATCACAAGCCAGCATTTGCCTAGAACAAGCCAGGTACATGAACAGTGATTTCTGTCCTCCGATCATACCTGCAGATTGTAAATCAAATGTGGCAAATTTCTTTCACATCCTCCTCTTCCTAATCAGTTTCCCCTGCTTTTTGCCAATCCCATGTTCTCTATATGTGTCCCATCTGTGGAAAGGATATTATAAAAGCAAAAGAGTATAATATGGGAAAAGTGTGTGGAATAGTTTTCATTGATCCATTGTATTTTAAGGGAAACTGTCATGAACACTGGCAGAATACTCGAGAATTTTTTTGGCTCTATGAGTTTCACTACTGTATGTGCTTTACATACTGTATGTATGTGTTCCTATTGATTTATTTTTTTTTTTTTTGCAAAATGTACCAATTATAAAGTCTATGATTTAAATATTAGAGTCCTATGAAGCCAAGAATGTTTTGATTGTTGATTTTACTAAGTGGAGGAAAATATACAGTCAAACAACACTAATTACTAACATATTTATTTGTTTCAAAAGAATGAATGCATTTTTAACTAAAGAATCCCCGTAACTAATCTCTGACCTGGAGCATCTGATATTTTATCTATGTCAGCATCATGAGAAAATGGGGTAAAAATTTAAAGCAAAAATGCCTTGTGAACTATTCTGCCTGCACTGAGCTGCCTTCTCCCAGAGAAATGGAAACTGTCCTTGGTTCTATAAATCTCTCCATTTTATAGACCCATCTGCCTTATAATGAGAAGGAGATAATTGGAGGTAAGGAAGTTTGAAAATTTAGAATACATTTTAAGGGTATTGCAAATAAAGAAATGCTAGATGACCCAGTTAGAAGACTTTTTGATTTTTTTTTAAGTGATCTTTACATACAACATGGGGCTGGAACTCACGACCCCAAGATCAAGTCACGTGCTTTACAGGCTGAGCAAGCCCAGGCGTTCTGACCAACTTAGAAGCCTTAATTAAACTTCAAAAACCTCCAATAATTATACTACCAGTCAGCCCCAAGTTGCATAACATAAAGTGTTAAGTATTTGTCAACACTTAGAAATGCAATAAGGATTCTTTGCTGTTGGGTAAATTATAAAGGCATTTGAAGCTCCACGAACAACTTCAATCAGGCATTTAATGTATCCCCAACTCCAGCAAAACACAATTACCTCCATTCTGTCAAAAAATAGTTGTTTTGAGGTCCTTATCTTATACCTTAGCAGCAGATGACACATTAGATTATGCATTTCTAGAAAGACTTTCTTCATTTGGCTTCCAGGACATCACTCTCCCTTGGTCCCATCATCCCCCACTTACCTTCTTGTTGGCACACTCTGTTGCTGTTTTCTTTTCATATTCCTGACTTCCAAACACACGAATGCCCCTTTTCTCAATCTTGGTATCACTTCTATTCTAAAATGTCTCCCTTGGGAATTTCACCCAGTTCCAGAGCTTTAAATGGCATCCGTGTACTGAGATTCCCAAAAGAATATCTCTTGCCCCAGTTTCTCTCCTGAACTCAAGTCTCCCATGTCTCTCTGCCTCCATAAGAATTTGACTTAATGTCTGATAAGCATTAGTCTCAACATATACAAAACTGGGATTTTGTTCTTATTTTCTAATCTTCTCCAGTTCAGAAAATGGTGTCTCCACTCATCAAATGCTCAGCCAAATCCAAGAAAGATAATTGCATTCTTTCTCTCACACCACATCCAATCCATCACGCAAATCATACAAGCCCCACCTTAAAAATGTGTCCAGAATGGACTACACATTCTTACCCCTACTACTATTACCAGACTAATCCAAATCACCATCACTTCTTCCTGGGTCTATTCCAATAGCCCTGTCTTATTTCCTTGCTTCCACCGTTAACCTTTCCACAGTTGGTATTCAACACAGCAACCAGATTAATCTTTTCAGATATAAGTCAGATATTTACTAGCCTCTGTTCCAACCCTGTAATGTACCTCCATTTCTCTCCCTGTGTATAATCCAAATCTTTACCACAGACTACAAAATCCTATGCATTCTGTCACCTTTCTACCTGTCTGACTTCATCTGATACTATTCTCTCCCTCTCTCATTGTGACCCTCATTTGTATTCTTACTATCCTTAAAAACTCAAAATCCAAGCCACGTTCTTAAATCAGAATCTTTGCACCTATCTTCCATCTTTCTAAAATATTTTTCCAGGGACACCTGAGTGGCTCAGTCAGTTAAGCATCTGACTTCGGCTCAGGTCATGATCTCACAGTTAGTGGGTTTGAGTCCTGGATGGGGCTCTGTGCTGACGGCTCAGAGCCTGGAGCCTGCTTCAAGTTCTTTGTGTGTCTCTCTCTGCCCCTCCCGTGCTCATTCTCTCTCTCTCTCTCTCTCTCTCAAAAATAATATAAAACATTATTTTTTTTAAATATTCTTCTCCCAAATACTCATAAATCTTGTTTCTCCAGTTCTTTTTGGTCTCTAGTCAAATGGCATCCTTTCTGAGAGGACTTCTTACATACACAGTCTGTCCTTATCCTGGTTTGTTTTTCTTCATACCATCACTTAATACATAGTTTTGGCATGTACTTTCTGCTTCTCCAAACTAGAATATAAGGCCTGTAAGAATAAGAACTGTGTTTTGTTCACTATTTCTCCCAACCACCTAAAAGAGTGTCTGTCACATAGCAGATACCAAATACATATTTTTCTTGATTAAAGCAATTAAAAACATTTGCTGGGTGCCTTCTAGGTGCTGGAACATGATTGTACTAGGTTCTGATGATAGAGAAAGGAGGAAGGTATGAATTCTGCTTTCAAGGAACTCATTTTTATAGTATGTTTCTCTGGAAGGAAATGTAATGCCCCTCCCTCCGAGACATCCATGGCCTAATCCCTGGAACCTGTGAACGCATTACATGGGGAAAAGGGGCATTGCAGGTGTAATTAAGTGAAGCATCTTGAGGTGGAAAGATGATCCTAGATTATCTGAGTGGACCCCATGTAATTATAAGGGTCCTTATAAGAGTAAGGCGGAAGTGTCAGAGGGAAAAGTATGAGGACATTAAACTTCTGGCTGTGAGAGTAGAAGGGTCATGAGAAAAAAAGTGCGAGAAGCTTCTAGAAGCTGAAAAAGACCAAAGAATAGATGTGCCCTTAGAGCCCTGTTGACATCTTGATTTTAGACAAGTAAGACCCATTTTGAATGTCTGATGTCCAGAACTGTAAGATAATAAATTAGGATTTTAAGCCACTAAATTTACAGTAATTTATTACAGCAGCAAATTACTGCAAATCTTGGTAATTGGAAGTGGAATGAAATGTTACTGTAACAAATGCCTAAAAAAGTGGAAGTGGCCTTGGAATTGAGGAAAGGGTAGGAACTGGACCACTCTGGGGAGCATGTTAGAAAAGCCATGCCTGCTTTGAACAGACTGTTAGTAAAAAGATGAATTTTAACGACTCTGCTAATAAAGACTCAGAAGGAAATGAGGAGCATAGGAGAGAAAATCTATATTGTCTTAGAGAATACTTAAATCATCATTAAGCTGACTAACGGTAGTAAGGATAGTAAATGCACTGCTGGTAAAGGCTCAAAAGGAAATGAAAAACATATTGGAAGTTGGAAGAAAGAGAATTCTTGTTATATAGTGGCAGAAAGTTGAGTGGAACTGTGTCCTACAGTTACATGGAAAGCAGAATTTGTAAGTGACGGACTTGGGTTTTTCTGAGGAAATTCTCAGTGTTGAAAATAGGGCTTGGTTTCTTCTTGCTTCTTATAATAAATTGCAGGAGGGAAGAGAAGGGGGAAGGGGGAAGAAATAAATAAAAAAGGAACCAGGACTTGATGAAATGGGAAATTCTCAGCTATCCAGATTGCAGAAGACTCTAAAACCGCAAGATTCACTGTCAAGAGCGTTCTGGAAAGATGGCCAAGAGTGTGACTAGACAACCATCTTCTAGTGCCTCAGAAGGGACAAAAGGTCAACATATTCAGTCACAAAGAGACGTCTTCCTCGAAGAGATTAGGCCTGTGACTCATGGATCCACCTCCACCATTTCAGCGGAAGCCAAAACTAGAGATGAGGTTATCTAAGAAAGGCCCGTGGAAGGGGCTTCTTTTCTAATGGAGTGAATCCTTGTGACCTACATAGGAGACTGATGAAGTTCATAGTAACTTCATGCCAGCAGAAATACTGCCAGTTTGGACTGAAGGCGACAGAGAGGTCCAAATGAAAAAAGGCTGTAGAGTTCCCATAATTCCATAGGCAGAAGACAGGCTGGTAAAACTCTTCAGCTACAAATACATGCTATCTTTGACATTGAAAAAAAGAGGGGGGTGGGGGTGACTCCAAGGGTGGAGGTGCAACCTCAGCGGAATGAGTCATCAACCCAAAGGGCAGAGCTGAAAACTATAGAGGGTTATTCTTAGGGCCAATGTTAGCGTCTCAACTGCATTTTTAAATTCCCTAGGACTGGGGCGCCTGGGTGGCTCAGTCGGTTGAGCGTCTGACTTAGGCTCAGGTCATGATCTCACGGTTAGTGGGTTCGAGCCCCGCGTAGGGCTCCGTGCTGACGGCTCGGAGCCTGGAGCCTGCTTCGGATTCTGTGTCTCCCTCTCTCTCTGCCCCTCTCCCCACTTGTGCTCTGTCTCTTTCTCCGTCAAAAATTAAAAAATAAATAAAAATAAAAATAATAAATTCCCTAGGACTGGTACCCTTCCTTCCCTTTTCTCCTTTTGTGAACTGAAACGCCTGCTCCGGTTTCCTCTGCCTGTCCCACCACTGCATTTGGGGAACAGATAACTTGTTTCTTGAGTTTCACAGGCTTCAACATGGAGAGGAATTGTGCCTTAGAAGAGATTATCCCCAGAGCCTCACCCTTACCTGATTTAGATGATTTAGGTAAGGAAATGGGGGACTTTGGAGGTGATGAGATTTAAAAGAGAATTTGGACTCAAAGTTGATGCTGTATGAGTTGAGGCATTTGCAAATGTTGGATGGGGTGAACGTAGTTTGCACATAAGATGGACGTGCATTATGGGGGGCCAGAGTCAACTTTGGTATGCAGTGCAATACCCTCTCCCCCAAGAGAGTCATCCTAATCAAAGATCCCTCTTAATCTTTAAACCTATGACTATGTTACCTTTTGTTACCTCAATAATACACTGCCTCCACCTAAGCCTTTCTCTCTGCTCTAGTTCTGTGCTTTTTTTGTTTTTTACTACCAGAGAAAAAAGTAGAAATCTGGACAAGGAGGAGTTCTGGGCTAAAAGATAAGAAAGTGAGTACATTAAGATCTGACCACCTGGCCACATTTTTCACAAATCATGTCTTAAGACAATTTATGTGGCCCAAAACTCCCATTCCTTCTGACTTTGTAAGTAAACCTGAAGTCTACTGTAAATATGCCTGCGCTCCTAACAGCTAAAGTTACACCACTATCAATCTCCACTCTAGGAGGAATCCCTGAAAGTCCTCTCTTCCTGAGAAGCACAAAAACACTTAGGAGGGTGAGTTGAATCATATTGCATGGACTGATCAGTTGTATGCACTATAATCTCCTCTCTGGCACACCGAGCAACTGGGAGATCATCCATCTTGTAAAACTACATATTTTAATTTCTACAAGATTGTAATTGTCACTTGCTTATTTCTCCAATGATTCTTATGGATCCTTCAAAGTTATCAATCATCGTGAAGTGTTTACCACTTGATGGTCATTTGTTTGAGGAGCCTTTGAGCTTCATATACACTTTCTGTATTGTCAAAATGGATATTTAAAAAGTACTTATACTTATTAGTTTCAATAAAGTGCATTTGTAACCAGTAACAGCGCCTCTTTTTCTCTATATTTTAAATACCACCTGAACCACAGGCAAGGAATCCAACATTTTGTAAAATATTTTTAGCCATTAATATTGAAAAGTCATATTTCTTGCCCATATGGAACATATAATTAAGGAAGAATGAAGATAACTATAATACAGTATGATAGTTGTCAAATAAGAAGCATGGTCAGGGTGCCTGGGTGGCTCAGTTGGTTGAGCAACAGGCTCTTGGTTTTGGCTGAGATCATGATCTCACTGTTCATGAGTTCAAGCCCCACATCAGGCTCTGTGCTGACAGTATGGAGCTTGCTTGGAATTCTCTCTCTGTTCCGCTCTCTCTGTCCTTCCCCCTTCTCTCTCTCAAAATAAATAAATAAAACCTTTTTTTTTTTTAGGAAAAAATAAAAAGCATGGTCTAATAGGGAAAGAGGCATCACTGAATTATTGCAAAATCACTGTAGGAGTGCTGACAATACTGACTCCATTCCTGGCCCTCCATCTTGTTTGTGCTCCCTCAAGACTTCTCTTAGGGATGCATGTTTCCAGGCCACTTGGAGATTAATATCCATACCTTAGAAATGTCCACCAAGGGATGCCCACTAGGATGGAGGGAAGCCTATTTTGGCTTCCCACGAATCTATTAGGGGTAACATAATCTTTCTGCTTCCTGACACAGAAGTGGTGCCCCACAAAGTCTAATTATAGGTGAACTGTCAATTAAGAGCATGCAGACCCTCTGAGGTGCATGTAAACACTTTGATCTCATGGTAATGCCCTTCTGTGTGTTCCCTTGCTCTAGAAAATCTGTAGACTAAGCTCTGGACTTTGAGGACAACAACCATTCAGTTGCCGTGGATCATCTTCCACCAGATCTACGCCACCCCCCACCCACCCCCATCAATAAGTTACTAAATAAGACTGAAAATTGCATGGAGTCACCTGCTTTGTTTTCTCGTCTCAACTTGCCTTCTCAGGTTGTGGGATACTTTACTGTCCCCCTCACCTTCTAACAATCAGTAAACTATATATTTGGGAAATGTTAAAACCATATCTTAGGTTTCTTTTATTAATTATTAAGAGAGATACTTTAATAAAATTATATCTGCATAAACCTTACCAAGATTAACTTATGTTCTTGTCCTGGACAATTTTCCAAGAGAACCATTTAAAACAATGCTAGGTGCACCTGGGTGGCTCACCTGGTTAAGCGTCCAACTTCAGCTCAGGTCATGATCTCACTGTTTGTAAATTTGAGCCCCACCTCAGCCTCTCAGCTGTCAGTACAGAACCTTTTTCAGATCCTCTGTCTTCCTCTCACTGCCCTTCTTCCACCCGTGCCCTCTTTCTCTCTCTCTCTCTCTCTCTCTCTCTCTCAAAAATAAATAAACATTTAAAAAAGATAATGCTAATAAATTGATGACTTAGAGTTTGTTAATAGATTCCTTGCTAACATAGCACTTATATGTTACCTATTCCAAAGGATAGAGTTATTGAACACAGCCAACATAAATACAAAAGTGAATGAAAATACCTATTTCCGTGATTAATACCAGATACTGAATATCAGGAGCTGCATTAGATGTAACTGAGAACACTATTCTGCTGGAGGAGTCTGATGACCTTGAATATGGCAGCAAACCCATGCTATCTCAATCCTAGGAAATCTCCACATAAACGACTCAAGTTCATTCAAATAGTAATGGTCAGATTTTAGACACTAACTTAAGCTTTACAGACTCCAATTCTTACAGCATGCAGATTATAGCACGAAAATATTTTACTTAACTCAAAGTGGCTTTTCCTGACCTGAGATGAACCAAGAGAAAGTTTGTCAGCATAGTCATACTTACAGCCAACATAGTTTTGCAATGGCCCAATATCGTGCTTTTTGAGTCCAGTTTTGCCAAGAAGAAGGATTTCTCTGGGTAAGTGTGGAAATGCAGTAGGGGCGTGATAGAAGGAGAGAGAAGAAAGTAGACAGAATTGGTTTTGCACAACGTTTGAATTCCCTGCCCAGCAGGACATAGTTGCTATTTGGATTTTATTGACTAACGCATCAATCTTACACGATGCCTATGTAATCACTGTTATCATTGCCTAAATGTTTAGGAAAGCATTCCCATTAAACACTAAGCAACACTCTTTCAAATCTCCTCACCTATCATTCTGAATGATTGTTGTGTAGCATGCTTAACCTAAGGTCTGGTCAAGTCAAACCAGAGGCAGTGCTGGGATCATATCACATCTACCTGTATTTATGAGTGCTAGTTAAATTCCAAACATTGCCCGAAGTTGGCATTCTTTCAAGTCATTAACATCATGCACAGGGCCCATTTGTCCAATGTGGGAGAAAGAATTGTCAGAGCCTGCATTATTTCATTCTTTACTAATGAGGGATCATGTACCGATAAATGCTGCATTCTTGATGATTTTAGATTCTCCTCAGAGTAATTTACTGCAATTATTTTTACATCACCCAAATCCACCTATAAATCAAAGACAGCTCTAGTGGTCCACTCTGCATTTTTCCCTTTCATGCAAAAGAATATATGTGAAAAGTCATAACATCTTTCACTCCTTTTAGTGTTGATGGATTCCAGCTTCTTGTCACTTTGCCTTGTCCTCAAAGCATTATCTTCACATTTTTTACTGAAGATTCTTTGTAAACTTATTAGCAATGACTCTCTTGAGCAATCAGAAAATTTTGTCCACCATAAAAATTGAACTGCACTGGGCCCTGAAAGACCTAATTTTTTTTTTGAATGCAGAGATTATATGGGGGTGCCTGGGTGTTCAGTCAGTTAAGCATCCGACTTCCGCTCAGGTCATGATCTTGAGGTTCATGAGTTTGAACCCCACGTGGTGCTCTGTGCTGACAGCTTGGAGCCTGGAGCCTACTTAGGATTCTTCGTCTCCCTCTCTCTCTTCACCTCCCCTGCTCTCTCTCTTTCTCTCTCTCTCTCAAAAATAAACATTAAAAAATTCAGTGATTATATGGTATTAGTTTTCCAAGATCTGCTGAAGGACATGTAAAATAATCCCTCATTCTGCAAATAAGGAAAATGAGACATTCTTGGGCAACTTGTACTATATGCTAGACAACATGGCCAAGTTGTCTTTTCAAATTATGTTTCAGAAAATGACCTGATGCACACTTGCCACAAAGAGTGAGTGGCTCAAGGTTTTTGATCCAAAACAAACAAAAATAATGAATTCCATTTAAAATATAAATAATGTAGGGGGTGCTTGGGTACTCCATCAGTAGCAGCTGACTTCAGCTCAGGTCATGATCTCACAGTTCAGGACTTCGAGCCTGCATCAGGCTCTGTGCTGACAGCTCAGAGCCTGGAGCCTGCTTCAGATTCTATGTCTCCCTCTCTCTCTCTGCCCCTCCCCTGCTTGTGCTCTCTCTCTCTCTCTCTTTCTCTCTCCCTCTCTCTCAAAAGTAAATAAAATATTTTTAAAATATTTAAAATATTTTACATAAAATATGTATATACATGCAGTTATACGTGAGCGTTAGACTGTTGATTTCGGTTCAGGTCATAATCTCATGGTTCATGAGTCCATGCCCTGTGTCAGGCTCTGTGCTGACAGCACGGAGCTTACTTGGGATTCTGTCTCCTTCTCTCTCCCTCACTTACGCTCTCTCCCTCTCTCTCAAAACAAATAAATAAACTTAAAAAAATAAAATGAAATATAAATAATGTAACGTAAAAAGGAAAAAGACATTTAAGGAGTGAAATGTCATTGTAATTAACCTATAATTAAGGGGTGGTTTAAAGTGTGAAGTCCCCTGTCACAGAGTGCCTCTGTTCTGCCAATCAGAAGATGCGCACACTTGAAATAAGTAACTTTGCTTCTTGGTATCTCAGTTTTCTCATTTGTAAAATGGGCATAATGGAACCTGACTCACAGAATTGCTGGAGAATTAGCTCACATTTGGAAAGTGCTTGATATACTACCTAGTACAGGGAAATGCTTAATAAATAACGTCACTGTTATTACAATAAGTAATGAAGTAAGGGAATCTATTTTAAATTTTTTTTTTTTACATTTATTTATTTTTGAGACAGATAGAGAGCATGAACAGGGGAGGGTCAGAGAAAGAGGGAGACACAGAATCTGAAACAGGCTCCAGGCTCTGAGCTGTCAGCACAGAGCCTGACGCGGGGCTCGAACCCACGGGCCGCGAGATCATGACCTGAGGCGAAGTCGGACGCTTAACCGACTGAGCCACCCAGGCAACCCTGTTTTATATATAAGAAGAAAGAAATGAAGACTGGCCCATCATCTTGCAAATAATTTAGGTATACATAGCATTGAAAGACCAATCCAATAGCAGTTTCTAACCAACTTCTCTATTGACTACCTCCTCCAAAGAGACTGCGGAGGTTAAATAGTTATACTTGTCGCCAACACCCTTGTAGTCAGTCATGGCTAGGAAACAAAATTTTGGTCAATAAGCTGTAAGTAGAAAGTTGACAGGGGTTTCTGGAAAAGCTTTTGCTGACTCTGAACTGTTTATATAAACCATTCTTGAACTCAGAATATTTTGAGATTCGTACATCCTCATTTCCTATGGCCATTGTGAAACTCTTGCAAGAAAACGCATTAAAATTACAACTTGTATTTTAGGACCATTAACACACAGTGCCAGAAGTGAATTAAGGAAACTAAACACAGTTGTTTTTCTTCTGTCCTCAGGGTCAACATAATGTAGCTAATAAATCTGGGGATCTTTTAAAAAGAAAAACAAGTGTTTGGCTTTATAGTGGTACATGCTTTAGAGTAACAGTCAAATTTTCAGAATAAGGAGAAGGCGCTAAATTCAGATTCGGTCTTCTCAAATTTAGCTTCTGGAAACCAACGAAGGTTCATAAAGAATTCTTCAGATGTCAAGATTTTCTAAAAGCCTTGTTAATTTACTGTCACAAATTTCACTTGGAGCTATGTTTAAAATAATGGGGGGAAAAGTATTTATGTAGTATGTCTCTTTCTTCTTTTAGGTCCCTTACAGATATAATACCAGATAAATGATGACTTACTTTGGTAGATTTATTACAGACTGAAAAACACAGCCAATATAAATAAGAGTAGAGTTAAAAATCTAACCAAACCTGACCTACTTTTCCTACTAGGTTTGTGAAATCAGTGAGAAGATAATAGGTGAAAAATGATGGCTGGCGATATCATTTATAGTCCGAGATGCCATTTAACAAAGAGATCATTTTAAGTCAGTAGAAGTTTACCAAGTGATTTATCAAAACTGTATCAAGATTCTACCTTCTTCCAAATTTGTTGCCACTTGTAGAACTTTGGAACATTCAAATTCTTGTGGAGTTTCTCTGGCATGATGTTAGGTTAAAAGTATTTGCTAGCAGGACAAATTGTTGTTTAAAAAAATCTATTTGCCTGCCGTTAGAGTGAAAGTCCTTATCACCTTGATGACTAGAGGCTTCCTCTTGAGTTAATGAGAGTCACAATGCAAATACACCCAAATTCCAAAACGCTGACAGGTCTATAAAAATGGCTGAAATCTCATCTAGCGCATTCTAAGATGGCAGACTAATGCAGAAACATAAAACCCTAGGTCTCTCAAAGAACTTGCAAAGTTACGCAGGTTGGGCCTGCTGAATGCTATTTTGGAAAAAAAAATGAAAATATCACCATAAAAAAAGTCCTTCATTTTTGATTTGAGGTTACTAGGTTTGATAAGTAACATGTATGAACTCAGAGGTTTTGAAAGCCTTAAGAACTCACTTTCAAGGTTTTGCTCACAAACTTGGAAAAGAAAAACAAATCATATGGACTTTTCTCCACAAGATTATATCTTTTTTTTTTAATTTTTTTAACGTTTATTTATTTTTGAGACAGAGAGAGACAGAGCATGAACAGGGGAGGGGCAGAGAGAGAGAGGGAGACACAGAATCAGAAGCAGGCTCCAGGCTCTGAGCCATCAGCCCAGAGCCCGAAGCGGGGCTCGAACTCACGGACCGTGAGATCGTGACCTGAGCTGAAGTCGGATGCTTAACCGACTGAGCCACCCAGGCTCCCCTCCACAAGATTATATCTTAAGAATGCTACAGTGAAATCTAAATTATTCATTGCTGGTGTCGTTGTGATTTGGCAACTGGAAATTATTAGGTTTGCTTTAAGTTAAACACTTTACTTTTAAATAAATACTGTGATCCCTTTCTTTAATGAAGCCAATACTTCCATATTCTTGCAGAGGCTTGAGTTCCTAACTATAAAAGTCTACCCAATTTCATATTTCACACAGCTTAATTTTGAACAAATAACTATAAAACATGTTTTACTTAAAACTTCCCTTGTGGGGCACCTGGTAGGCTTAGTCAGTGAAGTGTCCGACTCTTGACTTCGGCTCAGGGCATGATCTCACAGTTCACTGCATTGGGCTCCACACTAACAGTGCAGAGCCTGCTTGGGATTCTCTCTGTCTGTCTGTCTGTCTCTCTCTCTTTCTCTCCCCATCTCTCTCTTTGCCCCTTCCCTGATCATGCCCTGTCTCTCAAAACAAATATAAACTTTAAGAAAAAAACACTTCCCTTTCATCATAGTTATTCTGTAGTTCTGTACTCTAACATACTCCCTTTAAGAGCCTTCTATTGCAAATCGTGTCCTCATTTTATACTTCAAACCTACAGCTTTATCTGCCCAGTATTAGCTTTACAATGTAAGGGCATTCTTTCTTCCCAACAGGAGGAGCAAAAAGACTAAAAAACATCATAAAGATCTAAGGATAAACCACATGATAAAATCTTCATTGAAGATTTTCTTAACAATAAAATTCAAAAGTAAAGTCAATGATAAAAAATTGCCAAAAGTTACTACAAATCAGGCCCAACAGCCAAGGTCCAGAGGCCAGGGAGATAAACAGAAAGAGGCCACATTAGAGAGTTAATCAAGATACCTAGCTAAAAGTATGCGACCTTTTGACAAAGGAAACCAGGGAGAGAGGTGTGGGTTCAAATGGGTAAACTCTCACCCACTATCCAAGAGATTAGGCAGTTCTAGAGACCAGCAAAGGCATGGGTCATGAGTGAGTCAAGCTAGATAAATGAGCCACAGAAAGTCAAACAAACCACCTGTTCTCTCCTTGAAAATGGATCTGCCTATTTTCAGAATATGCCTTGAGAGTACTCTATTCATGCCTTTGCCTTTTCTTCTTCATGCTCAAGAATTCCTTTCCTTCTGCATTCTATCCATCCAAATTCATTCATCTTTGTTTATTTTTTTTATTTATTTTTATTTTTTCAGTAACGCGTACCCCCAACCTGGGGCTCAAACTGACAACCCCAAGATCAAGAACTGTATGGTCTACTTACTGAGCCAAACAGACACGCTAATTCTTCCATTTATCTTTGAAGATCTATCTTTTCCAGGTGGCTGTCAGCTTTTCCATAAACCAGTAGTATGCACTGAACATACTACATGTCTTGTTACTTAAGAATTTGCTATATGATGTGAGTATAAGTGTACATGAGTGTATGTTTGTATAAGCATTTTGAAGATGGAGTCACAAACATTCAGCTCCTGATTGCCTATAAGGTTATATAATTTATAATATTCATTCTCAGTAGGTGTTCAACAGATAGTTCTAGAAGTAAATTAGTTGACTTTGTTTTAAAGCCCTGACAAATAAATAAAAGTAATTTCTCAGCCATTAAAATCATTAGAAGGAAGTATTCATACCATCAACATATTATCATTACCATTACCATTTGTACCATCAACATATTAGAATGGTTGGGTGGCCAGTTGGTTTCCCAGTCGGTTGGGCACCCAACTCTTGATTTTGGCTCAGGTCATGATCTCACAGTTCCTAAGATGGAGCCTAGCATTGGACTCAAGTTGACAACACAGAGCCTGTTTGGGATTTTCTGCCTCCCTCTCTCTCTGCCCTTCCCTTGCTCACTCACTCTGTCTCTCAAAAAGAAGCCAAAATTGCCATATTAAAATTTTTAAATTAATAAGAGTTAGTAAAATGAATAATTCAATGTTTTAAAATAATATCATCTGAGAGATGGGGCAAGAGATACCATTCACAATAAGGAAAAATATATAAAATAGTTAAGAATTATATTCATAAATGACATATCGGACAAAGGGCTAGTATCCAAAATCTATAAAGAGCTCACCAAACTCCACACCCGAAAAACAAATAACCCAGTGAAGAAATGGGCAGAAAACATGAATAGACACTTGTCTAAAGAAGACATCCGGATGGCCAACAGGCACATGAAAAGATGTTCAACGTCGCTCCTTATCAGGGAAATACAAATCAAAACCACACTCAGATATCACCTCACGCCAGTCAGAGTGGCCAAAATGAACAAATCAGGAGACTATAGATGCTGGAGAGGATGTGGAGAAACGGGAACCCTCTTGCACTGTTGGTGGGAATGCAAATTGGTGCAGCCGCTCTGGAAAGCAGTGTGGAGGTTCCTCAGAAAATTAAAAATAGACCTACCCTATGACCCAGCAATAGCACTGCTAGCATTTATCCAAGGGATACGGGAGTACTGATGCATAGGGGCACTTGTACCCCAATGTTCATAGCAGCACTCTCAACAATAGCCAAATTATGGAAAGAGCCTAAATGTCCATCAACTGATGAATGGATAAAGAAATTGTGGTTTATATACACAATGGAATACTACGTGGCAATGAGAAAGAATGAAATATGGCCTTTTGTAGCAACATGGATGGAACTGGAGAGTGTGATGCTAAGTGAAATAAGCCATACAGAGAAAGACAGATACCATATGGTTTCACTCTTATGTGGATCCCAAGAAACTTAACAGAAACCCATGGGGGAGGGGAAGGAAAAAAAAAAAAAAAGAGGTTAGAGTGGGAGAGAGCCAAAGCATAAGAGACTCTTAAAACCTGAGAACAAACTGAGGGTTGATGGGGGGTGGGAGGGAGGGGAGGGTGGGTGATGGGTATTGAGGAGGGCACCTGTTGGGATGAGCACTGGGTGTTGTATGGAAACCAATTTGACAATAAATTTCATATATTAAAAAAAAAAAAAAAAAAGAATTATATTCATGAGAAATGATTTGATCTACCTGGACAAAACAAAGCCCAAGAAACTATGAACCTTTCAGAAAGATATGATATAAAACTTGGGAAAATAGAAAGATATTTTAAATGCATAAATTTTTCCAATTAGTTTATGGAGCTAAATAAGATGGTAATATAGGTGGCTGTAGAAGAAAAAAAAAAAAAAAAAGAATCCACTCTAATTTTCATCTAGGGAGAAGACTGGGAAAAATATGGACGAATATATTCAGTAAAGGAAGAATAAAAGGAAAAAAAAAAATCCCTACCACACAATTATTTTTTTAGAAATATAATAATTAAGACAATGTGTTGCTGATATAAGAAAAAAGATCTCCTGGAATAGAATAGATAAAATTATACATAAAGATTTAATATTTATAAAAGAAACGTATGAAAACAATAGGGAAATAGTTTATTTAATCAATGACACTGAGGTAACATGTTAGGAATTTTAAGACAAAAATCTGTTTCAGACCTACAGCTCATACTATAAACCAAAATAAATCCCATGTGTATTAGAGTGCTGATTTTTGAAATAACCATGAGAGCTAGAGAAGAAAATGTCTTAAAATTTAAACATATTGAGATGAAAATCAGATCTTAAAACAATGAAAAATTTTATATGTAACACTTAAAAGTTCTGAAATTCAGAAAAAAATAGATTGACAAATATAATTGCTGCAAATGGAATGATAAAAAAGAATATAATTAGAAAGAAAAGCATCAGTGCTCCAATAAATAAATGACATAAAAATTTCAAAAAAGAGGAACTCAGTTAACAAAATAGAAAGTAATTTCAGTACTTATTAAATAATGACCAAAAATAAGGTTTTATTTTGCTTCTTAAATTCCCCAAACCTTCAAAAATATATTGGTATACATAAATTGCTTGTATACAAGTAAGGTTGTATTATTCTTTACAATTTGAAAGTATTTAAATTTAAAAGTTTTGAGAGCAAAACATATAAGAGGTAATCCCAAAGGAGGAAAAAGCCATAAATACACAAATGTTTATCAAGACATTAGTTAAACTAGTGAGGTAGAAATAACTTAAATACCTAGCAATTGGGAAAAAGCTAATACTGTATGCACTGGAAATGATATTGATACAATCATTAATAGAACTATTAATAACAATAATTTGAAGCTTACACAGTAAAATAAAATATTTCATGAAATATAAAGTGACAAATACTTGAACTTTTTATGAAGAATGATTGCAACTTTCTAAAGGAATATGTGCATATCTGAAATTTATCTTATTCATTTTTGTGGTATTTTTTTCCATTTTTACTACGAAACACTTTAACATAGCAGTTACATTTTTTAAGTTAAACATAAACTAAGGCAGGGGCACCTGGGTGGTTCAGTCGGTTAAGTGTCCAACTCTTGACTTAGGCTCAGGTCATGATCTCACGACTCGTGAGTTCGAGCCCCGTGTTGGGCTCTGCGCTGAAGGCTCAGAGCCTGGAGCCTGCTTCAGATTCTGTCTTCCTCTCTTTCTGCCCCTCTCCCACTCACATTCTGTCTCTCTCTCTCTCTCTCTCTCTCTCAAAAATAAACATTTTTTTTAAAATAAAGATAAACTAAGGTATACCAACTAATTAATATTCATTTAAGAGTCCTTTAAAAAAAATTTTTTTTAAGTAGAATTCAAGCCCAGCACAGAGCCCAGTGTGGGACTTGAACTCATACCCCTGAGATGAAGACCTGAGCCAAGACCAAGAGTCAGATGCACTTAACTGAGCCACACAGGCACCCCAACGAGTCCATTTTTCAACACCTTCACTATTTTTAGATATTACATTACTTTTTAAACTTTACTTATTTAGTTTAAAAAATATTTTCAACTGTTATTTTTTTCTGTTTCCCTAATATTTAGTGTGGTGGAGCATCTGTTGATCCTAACTGGCATTTATTTTTTCTTCTATGACTAGACTGTTTACTTTTTGCCCATTTTTATTGGTATTTCCTTTATGGTTAAGTAGATGATTTTCTCTACTAGTGGTAAAAATAGCTTGCAATATCTACTGTATTTTAAAGAGAGAGTGAGAGAGAGAGAGAGAGCACGAGTGAGGGAGAGGGGCAGAGGGAAAGAGAGAGAATCTGAAGCAGGCTCCATGCAGAGCCCACGTAAGGCTCAATTCAATGACCCTGGGATCATAACCTGAACCATGTCAAGAGTTGGACACTCCACTGACTGAGCCACCCCGGTGCCCCTGCAATATCTATTCTAAAAGGCTGTTTTAAGTATGAAGACTGTTAGATTCTTAGTGTCATATGTTGATATCTTGATCACGGATTCATGTATAGAAATGAATGTCTCTATTGTTTTATAGTTTGTAAAGCATTTTCACATACATTATTTAATTTTATTTTTATAGGTTAGATTTCTATGGATTAAGCGTTAAGTTGTTTATTTTCGGAAATGTCAAGTTCACGCCATTGTAAGCGTGAGGTTCCCGTGCTCTACTGCGAAGTTCTTCAGGGTCATAGTCAACTGAACTGGTTTCAAGGTGAAGATTCCACTGAGAAACTACATGATCCTTTGCAAAACCGTTTTCTCGGGCATTCTGTGGAAAAGTTCTCTTTGAAAACTGCGTGAGAAGTAAATCAGACAGCAGTATCTAACTGAAAATCCTTCACAAAATTTAGAGAACACACCTCCTGCTTTACTTCTGACATGGTTCTTCACTATTCCATAAAAGGCGGCTCTCAGAGGAAGCCCTTATCTATCATTTATTGTTTGCTGATTGCGATGTCCATGATTCGTTTGAAAGTCTTCTGTATGAAATATTCTAAAAATCAAGATTCTCTTGCAAATGCTACAGGTTCATGAAAACTAGATAAGGTAACCAGCTATTACTGAAACCTAAGGTGTTGGTTTCACGCTGAGATTTTCACAAAGGAATATCTGACCCCCACCCACGAAAAGACTTTTAAACAACTAGTCAAAGCTATCAGCACTTAGGACTGTTTTCTATCAGAACTAAGAATTAATAAATCTGTTTCACGTAGTGTCAAATGCATTATAGACACTCAGTAAGTACGTATGGTATGATTAATACCAGAAAAAATATCTCACCCACTAGTCATTTTCCAGAAAGACTTTTAATGTTGTTTAGTTAGTTTCAAAACAAGTTTCTAATTTGATTTGGTATAATTCGATTTTATAATTATGTGCTTTACTTCTTAGCCTGGCACAATTACCTTTTTGATTTGTACATTGTTCATGTGTGGCCCTGCTGGGTTTCTTAATTAAACTAGGTAAATGGTTCTCACTGAAATAGCACTCAGTTGAGAGTATCTATATCCCACTCTTTATGCCTGCTTTCTTTCTTCTCTTAACTTCCCAAGTTAACTGCTATTTTAGTTTCTAGTGTAGGGTGGGATTGAGTCTGAATCAAATTCTCGCAAAAGAATTGAAAACCTCACTTTAATCCCCAGAACCTAGTAGAATTCCTTGAATTTGTGAAGAGGAAAATATGTTTATTTATGTATATAAGAAACTCAGAAGCTGAGCTATGTGGGGTTTTATCAATTAAAATGTGATGCTACCTGTGCACCTGGGTGGCTCAGTCAGTTAAGCATCTGACCTCGGCTCAGGTCCCAATCTCACAGTTTGTGAGGTTGAGCCCCTCATCAGGCTCTGTGCTGACAGCTCAGAGCCTGGAGCCTGCTTTGGACTCTGTGTCTCGCTCTGTCTCTCTCTCTCTCAAAAATGAATAAACATTAAAAAAAGTTTTAAAAAAGTTGTCTAGAGAAAGAGAACATATTCAAAGGAAGGCTGATGAGTTCTCAATTTAAGATAAATGGAGGGGTGCCTGGATGGCTCAGTCGATTGAGTGGCTGACTTCAGCTCAGGTCATGATCTCGTGGTCTGTGAGTTCGAGCCCCACATTGGGCTCTGTGCTGACAGCTCGGAGCCTGGAGCTTGCTTCGGATTCTGTGTCTCCCTCCCTCTCTGTCCCTCCCCCACTCACGCTCTGTCTCTCTCTCTCTCTCTGTCAAAAATAAAACCATTAATTTTTTTTTTAAATAAATGGAAAAAATTAGAAACATCAGACATTATGGACCTAATGATGGCATGTAATAGGAAGTGATTAACATCATCTAAATTTTAATACCTGAAAACAGGAACCATTTTATTCTAATTGAACTTCTAGATTTAATGACCGGAGAATAAAAACATACTAGAGATAGACAAGCAAGTTAAGTACATGCAAAAGCAATCACCCAAAATCAGGATATGGCCATTCTATAACACAAAAGACCAGGTTTCTCCAGACAAGGGAAGGAAGAGGAAATTTTAGTGAAAAAATTAAACAAAAGATTTAAGATACCTAGCAGACAAATATAATATGTGGACCTTGTTGAAGCTAAATTGAAACAAACTGGCTAGATATAAAGCTTTCCTTGGGAAAATTAAAATTTGAACATATCATTGATATTAGATAACTAAAGAAATAATGATATTTCTCGTAGATGGAAACATAGATACATTTTTCAAATTCCTTATCAGAGCTGCATACGTGTGGATGAAATGATGTGACAACTACAATTTGCTTTAAAATATCTAGTCAAAAACGTAGGAGGCAGAGAATAAAATAAAATAAAAGAATCATTTCATGTTGTGTTTTTTTGAAATTGAGTGACCATTTGGTATAGTTTTTATCTTTTGAATAATTTTTAGATTTTTCACGATAAAATGTTAAAAAGTAAAGATAGTAAAATTCTCCCTGTTCCTTTTTACCTGTTTGAAATCACATTATTAGAATTTCTAGTTGGTTTCTCTTTGTATTTTCTGTTTCTCTGCTAACATTTTCCATCTTTTCATTAACGGTGAACGTATTATCCTTTATATCTTTATTTATTTTTTAAATGTTTTTATTTATTTTTGAGAGAGAGAGAGAGAGAGACAAAATGCAAGCAGGGGAGGGGCAGAGAGAGGGAGGGGCAGAATCTGAAACAGCTCCAGGGTCTGAGCTGTCAGCACAGAGCCTGACGCAGGGCTCGAACTCATGGACCACGAGATCATGACCTGAGCTGAAGTCAGACGCTTAACCCTACTGAGCCACCCAGGCGCCCCAGTCCTGTATATCTTTAAACACCAAAGGAATAGCTGTTTTAAAATCCTTGGGAATTCCAACACCTCTTTTACCTCAGACTTGGTCTCCATCATTTTGTTCTGTTTTATTTCATTTTTTGAAGAATTTTGAAGTGATTTGTGTGTCACTTACCTTTGAATTTTATGTTGGGCTTTGTCAATGTTACATTGTAAAGACTCTGGCTTCCGTTATATTCTTCTGAAGAATCCATTGGCTTGTTAGTTTTAGCAATTAATTAATTTGGTTGGACTGAAAAAGCAAACTTTGTCCATTCATCTGCTCCAATCTCATGCCGGCCTTGTATCCTTATCAGGATTTTGTTCTGTGCCTGGTTCAAAGATGTGGGCGTGGTTTTATATGCCATTTGGGAATCCTCCCTCACACTCTCCTTTTGAGAACTCTCCCTCACTTTTAGTGACTTTGGTTGCCTTAAACTCAGTATTTTGGTTCTTCAGGCCTGGAAGCCTGCAGGATTCTTATTAGAGTTTTAACCACTCCATAAATCAGCAACTTCAGCCTGCTTGGGATTCTAACAGTCACACAAATGGCAGAATCTCCATATACCATTTCCTTCTTCCAAATGTTGACTTACCTCTAAAATTTGCCCGTTTTTATTTTCTATTCAGTTATTCATATCACTTAAACATTTTTATCCATTTGTTGTTGTTATCTATTGTAGTGCCAGGTTTGTTTGGAACTTTAGTTGACATAATACACACACACACACACACACACACACACACACATACAGGGGCACGCAATTACTTAAGACTAAAACAAAGTAATAAGGGTGTAAGAATATTAAAATGCAGGGGACATGGATGGCTCAGTCAGTGAAACATCCGACTCTAGATTTCAGCTCAGGTCATGATCTCCTGGTTTATAAGATCGAGCCCCATATGGGGCTGTGCACTGACAGTATGAAGCCTGCTTGGGATTTTCTCTCTCTCCCTCTCTTAATGCCTCTCCTCCTCTCTCTCTCTCAAAATTAACATCAAAAGAAGAATACTAAAATGAATAAGAATAACATCAGAGAAACTAAAAAATATATAGTAAGTAAAATACCATTGTACTGGTGAAGAATGGATGTTGGAAGAAAGAAAAATGTTACAAAAGTTCTTATTTGTTACAGATATGATCAAAAAAAGAATATTAAAATGCATAAGAATACCATGAGAGAAACTAAAAAATTATAGTGAATAAAATAACGATTACACTTTTATTTTTTATTTATTGTTTTAACATGAAATTTATGGTCAAATTGGTTTCCAGACAACACCCAGTGCTCATCCCAACAGCTGCCCTCCTCAATGCCCATCGCCCACTTTCCCCTCCCTCCCACCCCTCATCAAGCCTCAGTTTGTTCTCAGTTTTTAAGATTCTTTTATGGTTTGCCTCCTTCCCTCTCTGTAACTTTTTTTTCCCCTTCCCCTCCCTGTTAAGTTTCTCAGGAACCACATAAGAGTGAAAACATATGGTATCTGTCTTTCTCTGTATGATTTATTTCACTTAGCATAACACTCTCCAGTTCCATCCATGTTGCTACAAAAGGCCATATTTCACTCTTTCTCATTGCCAAATAGTATTCCATTGTATATATAAACCACATCTTCAATATCCATTTGTCAGTTGATGGACATTTAGGCTCTTTCCATAATTTGGCTATTGTTGAAAGCACTGCTATAAACATTGGAGTACAAGTGCCCCTATGCATCAGCACTCCTGTATCCCTTGGGTAAATTCCTAGCAGTGCTATTGCTGGGTCATAGGGTAGGTCTATTTTTAATTTTTTGAGGAACCTCCACACAGTTATCCAGAGCAGCTGCACCAGTTTGCATTCCCACCAACAGTGCAAGATGGTTCCCGTTTCTCCACATCCTCGCCAGCATCTATAGTCTCCTGATTTGTTCATTTTAGCCACTCTGACTGGCATGAGGTGATATCTGAGTGTGGTTTTGATTTGTATTTCCTCGATGAGGAGTGACGTTGAGCATCTTTTCATGTGCCTGTTGGCCATCCGGATGTCTTCTTTAGAGAAGTGTCTATTCATGTCTTCTGCCCATTTCTTCACTGGATTATTTGTTTTTCAGGTGTGGAGTTTGGTGAGTTCTTTATAGATTTTGGATACTAGCCCCTTGTCCAATATGTCATTTGCAAATATCTTTTCCCATTCCATTGGTTGCCTTTTAGTTTTGTTGATTGTTTCCTTTTCTGTGCAGAAGCTTTTTATCTTCATGAGGTCCCAATAGTTCATTTTTGCTTTCAATTCCCTTGCCTTTGGAGATGTGTCCAGTAAGAAATTGTTGCGACTGAGGTCAGAGAGGTTTTTTCCTGCTTTCTCCTCTAGGGTTTTGATGGTTTCCTGTCTCACATTCAGGTCCTTCATCCATTTTGAGTTTATTTTTGTGAATGGTGTAAGAAAGTGGTCTAGTTTCATTCTTCTGCATGTTGCTGTCCAGTTCTCCCAGCACCATTTGTTAAAGAGACTGTCTTTTTTTTTCATTGGATATTCTTTCCTGCTTTGTCAAAGATTAGTTGGCCATACTTTTGTGGGTCCAATTCTGGAATCTCTATTCTATTCCATTGGTCTATGTGTCTGTTTTTGTGCCAATACCATGGTGTCTTCATGATTACAGCTTTGTAGCAGAGGCTAAAGTCTGGGATTGTGATGCTTCTTTTTGGTCTTCTTCTTCAATATTACTTTGGCTATTCAGCGTCTTTTGTGGTTCCATAAAAATTTTAGGGTTGCTTGTTCTAGCTTCAGGAAGAATGCTGGTGTAATTTTGATTGAGATTGCATTGAATGTGTAGATTGCTTTGGGTAGTATTGACATTTTAACAATATTTATTCTTCTAATCCATGAGCATGGAATGTTTTTCCATTTCTTTGTATCTTCTTCAATTTCCTTCATAAGCTTTCTATAGTTTCCAGCATACAGATCTTTTACATCTTTGGTTAGGTTTATTCCTAGGTATTTGATGATTCTTGGTGCAATTGTGAATGGGATCAGTTTCTTTATTTGTCTTTCTGTTGCTTCATTTTTAGTGTATAAGAATGCAACTGATTTCTGTTCATTAATTTTGTATCCTGCGACTTTGCTGAATTCATGAATCAGTTCTAGCAGACTTTTGGTGAAGTTTATCGGGTTTTCCATGTATAATATCATGTTGTCTGCAAAAAGTGAAAGCTTGACTTCATCTTTGCCCATTTTGATGGTTTGATTTCCTTTTGCTGTCTGATTGCTGATGCTAGAACTTCCAACACTATGTTAAACAACAGCGGTGAGAGTGGATATCCCTGTCGTGTTCCTGATCTCAGGGGGAAAGCTCTCAGTTTTTCCCCATTGAGGATGATACTGGCTGTGGGCTTTTCATAAATGGCTTTTATGATGTTGAAGTATGTTCCTTCTAGCCCGACTTTCTTGAGGGTTTTTACTAAGAAAGGATGCTGAATTTTGTCAAATTCTTTTTTGCATCGATTGACAGGATCATATGGTTCTTATCTTTTCTTTTATTAATGTGATGTATCACATTGATTTGTGAATATTGAACCAGACCTGCAGCCCATGAATGAATCCCACTTGATCATGGTGAATAATTCTTTTTTTTTTTTTTTTTTAATTTTTTTTTCAACATTTTTTATTTATTTTTGGGACAGAGAGAGACAGAACATGAACGGGGGAGGGTCAGAGAGAGAGGGAGACACAGAATCGGAAACAGGCTCCAGGCTCCGAGCCATCAGCCCAGAGCCTGACGCGGGGCTCGAACTCACGGACCGCGAGATCGTGACCTGGCTGAAGTCGGACGCTTAACCGACTGCGCCACCCAGGCGCCCGAATAATTCTTTTTATATGCTGTTGAATTCAAGTTGCCAGTATCTTGTTGAGAATTTTTGCATCCATATTCATTAGGGATATTGGCCTGTAATTCTCTCTTTTTTTGCTGGGTCTCTGTCTGGTTTGGCAATCAAGTAATGCTGGCTTCATAGAACGAGTCTGGAAGTTTTCCTTCCCTCTCTATTTTTTGGGACATCTTGAGAAGGATAGGTATTATCTCTGCATTAAATGTCTGGTAGAATTCCCCAGGGAAGCCATCTGGTCCTGGACTCTTATTTGTTGGGAGATTTTTGATAACTGATTCCATTTCTTCGCTGGTTATGGGTCTGTTCAAATTTTCTATTTCTTCCTGTTTGAGTTTTGGAAGTGGGTGGGTGCTTAGGAATTTGTCCATTTCTTCCAGGTTGTCCAGTTTGTTGGCATATAATTTTTTGATACTATTTTCTGATAATTGCTTGTATTTCTGAGGGATTGGTTGTGATAATTCCATTTTCATTCATGATTTTATCTATTTGGGCCATCCCCCTTTTCTTTTTGAGAAGCCTGGCTAGAGTTTTATCAATTCTGTTTATTTTTTCAAAAAAACAACTCTTGGTTTCATTGATCCGCTCTACTGGGTTTTTTTTTAGATTCTATATTGTCTATTTCTTCTCTGATCTTTATTATTTCTCTTTTTCTGCTGGGTTTGGGGTGTCTTTGCTGTTCTGCTTCTATTTCCTTCAGGTGTGCTTTTAGATTTTGTATTTGGGGTTTTTCTTGTTTCTTGAGATAGGCCTGGATTGCAATGTATTTTCCTCTTAGGACTGCCTTCGCTGCATCCCAAAGCGTTTGGATTATTGTATTTTCATTTTCATTTGTTTCCATATATTTTTTTAATTTCTTCTCTAATCGCCTGGCTGACCCATTCATTCTTTAGTAAGGGGTTCTTTAACCTTCATGCTTTAGGAGGTTTTCCAGACTTTTTCCTGTGGTTCATTTCAAGTTTTAGAGCATTGTGGTCTGAAAGTGTGCATGGTATGATCTCAATTCTTTTATATTTATTAAGGGCTGGTTTGTGGCCCAGTATGTGATCTATCTTGGAGAATGTTCCATGTGCACTCAAGAAGAAAGTATATTCTGTTGCTTTGGGATGCAGAGTTCTAAATATATCTGTCAAGTCCATCTGATCCAATGTATTTTCTTTAAATTTTTGGATATGTTTTTTAGTAGCTGCTTTGAAATTTCCTTCTGCTATATGCAATATATACAATATCTCTACCTATTGTGAGTCAATTTATATTACTGATTTTTAGTTTTCCTGAGTTTGTGTCACAGTCTCCTCTTTCTTTGTATGTCCAATGATATTTAGTTGAAAATCAGACATTATATAAAAATCCTTTGTAGCAACTTTGGATTCTTCTGCACTCTTTTGAGTGTTGTACACCTTTCGTTTGTTTGAATATGCTGTTAATTTGTCTCAACTCAAACTGTAAACTGTATCTCTTCTGTTGTGTATAGTTGCTGACATATCTGCTTCAATATCTGTGTTGTTTTTCTTTTTTAGTTTCCTGGCATTTTCTCCTGGGTCTGCATAATTTAGCATGCAGCCAAGGATTTGGGCAGAATTTATACCAGATTTTGGGACTCATTTTCTCTGTATACAATTTTCTAGGAAGTCTCCCCTACGGTTTTAGCTTCTCAGCCAGTCTTAGTTTCCATCTTTGGAAATCTAAATTTTTATACATCAGCTTTCTGCCATTTGACCTTCACATGATCTGAGGAATGCATTCAATTAAATTAGTAGAAAAAGATTACTTTGCGCAGCAATCTCTTTCAGGATTAGGTTCTGCTCTGGTCCCTGTATTTTTTTTTTTTTTTTTTTTTAATATGAGGCATAGAGTGTTTCTAACTTGGCAGTTTTTTTTTTTTTTTTTTTAACTGATTAAAATTGTGTGTAACAACATTAGGAGGAGAAGGATCATCATTTTCTTTAGATTCTCCGGGAGGTTTGTGACACAGAGAAATAATAAGAACCACAGTCTTAACCAACAGTTAGATTCTAGATGTGTTTTTCCATTTCATTTATAATGGTGTCGCTCAAGTAGTTTGTTATTCCTTTAGAGATAATCCAAGTAGATTTGAAACTACTTTTATTCGACAAATTTCACTAAAATATTAAATCATATGGGAGTAAAAGCATAATTGCCCTCAAGGCTGAAATCTCTCCTTAGTTTTGATTATCTGAATGCCCATATGTATATTTTTATTCATCTCTGTTCCAAGAATGAGTATGGGAAAAAAACCACAGAAGTTTGGATTTTGCATTCCAGTCTCCTATTTTCCAAAAAAGAAAAAGGATCAGTACTCTACATTAAAAGATATGAGAATCTTCTTTATGTACATGGTGACATAGTGGTAATAAAATCTTAGTTTTGCTAGCTGACTTTAGGCACTGAATGCAATATGCTTAGTCTGATTCAACACAATGGAATGGAACAGATTTAGTGTTTCCCTCAAAGATTATGTATAAGATTCATTTTAATCTCCCTAAACAAGACCACTCCATTCCATTTTAAAACTTGAAAGAATCAGCCCAGGTTTAGAAGTAGCTATATAGACAACTCACATTGAATCCATATTATTTGGTAATTGGATTTTGGAGAGTTTACTTACTTATAAACAGGCAAACAAAAGTATTGATTCTTTACTTTCAAAATATCTGGCCCTATTCCATAAATTGTGAGGTTAGAGCTGTATTTTCTATTATATTTTTACTGGCTACTTTTATTTATTTATTTATTTATTTATTTAACACTTTTTTAACATTTTTATTTATTTTTGAGAGACAGAGTATGAGCGAGTAGGGGCATAGAAAGAGACACACACACACACACACAGAATCTGAAGCAGGCTCCGGGCTCTGAGCTGCCAGCACAGAGCCTGATGCGGGGTTCAAACCCATGAACCATGAGATCATGACCTGAGCTGAAGTCAGACGCTCAACTGACTGAGCCATCCAGGTGTCCCTGGCTACTTTCATTCATTTACTTATTTTATGATATCAGAACCTATTCTGAAATGTCAGAGATTCTTCAATCTAGTGTAGTATTTATGCAACAAGTAAAAAAGATAGAGTGCCAAATACACTGTGATAATTATATTGTATGTGCTATGCTTACAACAAGCACAAGGGATATGGGATAACATTAAAGAGATAGTGAAGAATATTAGGGATACAGAAATGATTATTCTATGATTGCAAATGGGTGATAAAACTTTTGTTTTTGCATGACTAGGAATGGATGATAGGGTCTGCCAGAATGAATTTGAACAGAATTATATGTCATTTTTAGTGAAATGGGAGGCATTCAATATGTTTAGGTACTACCTTGAGGTATAAGTGGTGGGAGGCTGAAGAATTTAGATGGGACAAGATTATGAAATGTTTACAACCTAATGGGGATCCATGACCATTAAGAATTTGAGGTATTTAAAAAATAAAATAGTAAAACAATTTTAGAATCTCATCTTCCATACAATTTCAAGATTGGCTTACCTGATGAAGTGAAGAGAATGACACAATCTTTAGCTTAAAATGCCACTGCTAACAATTTATGGGGAATATTAAAGGGGGTGTTTGAAGAATCAAAGAGTTAATCCATATTTAACATGCTACTTCAGTGGGTTTTTTCATCTACCAAGTGGCTTTAAATACATGTAATATCTTTATTGAATTCCCTCCAATTCCTTTGATTCTTGTCCTCAGATGAGATAAGGAGGAAAACTGTTAGAAGAGAATCTAGATGATGTCTGGAGAAGAATAAAAGAGAAAACTAAACAAATCATCCATGGCCTCTACTGGGATGAGATTAGTATCAAGATAATGACCCTGTTTTTACAACTTAGAAACCCTATCTGCAGTCCTGAGTCCCTTACCTCCCAGGAACTCCAAGAAGCCTCTATGGAAGTAAGCAAGCTATATTCTTCACAGAAAAGAGCCATAGCAGTTGCATGAGAAGTGAAGTGCTCCAGATGTAAGATTGGATATTTCATTTGTTAAAACTAAAAGGCAGGGTCGCCTGGATGGCTCAGTCGGTTAAGCGGCCAACTTCGGCTCAGGTCATGATTTCGCGGTCCGTGAATTCGAGCCCCGCGTCGGGCTCTGTGCTGACAGCTCAGAGCCTGGAGCCTGCTTCAGATTCTGTGTCTCCCTCTCTCTGACCCTCCCCCATTCATGCTCTGTCTCTCTCTGTCTCAAAAATAAATAAACGTTAAAAAAAAAATAAAAAAAAAAAAACCTGAAAGGCAGCCTCTGGAATGGGAGAAGATATTTGCAAATGACATATCTGATAAAGGGTTAGTATCCAAAATACATAAACAACTTAGAGAACTTAACCAAAAAACAAATAACCCAGTTAAGAAATGGGCAGAAGACATGAATAGACACTTTTCCAAAGAAGACATCCAGTTGTCTAACAGACACATGAAAAGATGTTCAACATCACTCATCATCAGGGAAATACAAATCAAAACCAAAATGAGATACCACCTTGCACCTGTCAGAATAGCTAAAATTAACAACATAAGAAACAGGTGTTGGCAAGGATGTGGAGAAAAGGGAACCCTCTTGCACTGTTGGTGGGAATGCAAACGGGTGCAGCCACTCTGGAAAAGAGTATGGAGGCTCCTCAAAAAGTTAAAAATAGAACTACCCTGTGATTCAGCAATTGCGCTACTAGGAATTTATCCAAAGGATAGAAAAACACAGATTCAAAGGGGTACATGCACCCTGATGTTTGTAGCAGCATTATCTACAATAGCCAAATCATGGAAATGGCCCAAGTGCCCATCGAATGATAAATGGATAAAGAAGAGGTGGTATATATATAAAATATAATTATATAGCTTATATATAATATATGTATACATCATATACATATATATATTATACATATATATAATATATGATATATATAATGTATGATATATATATTGGCATTTGCAACGATGTGGATGGAACTAGAGTGTTACTATGCTAAGCGAAATGAGTCAGTCAGAGAAAGACAAATACCATACAATTTCACTCCTATGTGGAATTTAAGAAATAAAACAGATGAACATACAGGAGAGGGGGAAAGAGAGAGAGAAAGCAAACAAACCATAAGGGACACTTAACGACAGAGAACAAACAGAGGACTAAGGGGGGAAGGTGGGCAGGGGAATGGGCTAGATGGGTAATGGGTATTAAGGAGGGCACCTGTGATGAGCACTGAATGTTGTATATAAGTGATGAATCATTGAATTCTATTTTGAAAACTAATATTTCACCGTATGTTAACTAGAATTTAAATAAAAATTTGAAAAGAAAAAAAAGAACATTAATAAAAAAGGTTTCAGTGGTCAAAAAAAGAGATAAGGAATCCATTTCAAGAAGACTAGCACTAAAAATGTGGAACCTGTATTTTTAACGTTAATTTATGAGTCTTAGAAGGTATTATGCATGATGCTGTGGTTAAAATTCACAAAAAGCACTTTTCCAAATTTAAAAAAATGAAATCTTACTTGTATTACTAAAAAGTGTTGGGGAGCCTGGGTGGTTCAGTCAGTTAAGAGTCCAACTTCAGCTCAGGTCATGACCTTGTGGTTTGTGGGTTTGAGCCCCACGTCGAGCTCTGTGCTGACAGCTCAGAGCCTGAAGCCTGCTTCAGATTCTGTGTCTCCCTCTCTCTCTGCCCTTCCACCACTCATTCTCTGTCTCTCTCTTTCTGTCTCAAAATAAATAAACATTTACAAAAAATTTTTTTAAGTGTGGATATATATGTACATACACATATATATCTCCATGCTTTTAGATAGACAAAAGTATATATAAATATATAAATAATTAATACAAAAGCATATGTAAATATATGCACATATAACTTACTATATTAATATTTAACATATAATTTAATAGTAACATTTAATATTTATAAGTATTAATATTTATTATACACCAAGATTTTTAGACAAAAGTATATATAAATATGAAAATATTTAGAATTAAATATTAATAGTAAATACATAATCAAATTAATATATTGATCATAGATATAAATTTTAAACATATTAGTATATATTAATATACATTCATATAGAAAACTATACTAAAACTATACCAAAGTGCATACACACGTACACACTTTTGTCCCTTTTCTATAACAAGCAAAAGACAGAGTTACAGACGTATATAGAAAGTAGGACACGTTTTCATCGGGAAGCAAAAACATAAAATAAATAGCCTCTTCTTGTATGAATCCTACAGAACAGCTAAAGGCTGACTACTGAACTCCCCCAGTTACCTTATTAGGAGTGGACTCAGCAGGTCATTTTATGGTCATTGTTTTCATTGCCCCTTTCCACAAATGTCATAATTGCACTGATTCATGATACCCGCAATTGTCCAATTTGGGGGAACAAGCAGTGTCATTCATCACCTTTTATTTCCACATATTGCAACCACTGATTTCAGTCACTGAGGGAGTAAACAAGGAGAGTCACGGTCAGTCAGCCTCAGGCAAACGGATTTGGGAAGAACGTAATGAGTTGGTGAAAAGGACAAACTGACTTCACCTTCCCGTTAATAAAGCATTTGTCCATTTCTTTTCTTTATATAGAATTGTGTGCATGTGAACCAATCTGCAGCAAAAATCCTGGTTTGGAGATAGTACTGAAAATAAAGTATATTTAATTGTTTAACAACAATTGCCATACATATGTATTCTAATGCATTTTTTTCTCACCAAGATCATTAAATTACTAGGTTGCTACCATTTAAAATCAATCTAATGTTCTTACTACCTTCCATCAGAAATCTAGTTGTGACAATATCAAGAATAGCCTGCCAAAATTTTGGTTAGAGGTAAAAAATTAGGTGGTCCTTGGCAACCAAGAAGAAGAAGAAAGGATATCTCTTTCCTGACTTAGGTGAGAAAGAACATGTAGATAAATGGTTATAATATGAGATCATTTGATCCTAAAGTAAAGATATGTTGGGTCTCCCTTCCAAAAACAATTTTCTACTAAAAACAAGCAGTCAATATAAATGTGTGCAACAACATTGGCAAGTCATTTTTCTCTTTTAAACTGAGAATCTTTATTCTCTTTATTCTCATAAAGTTAAATACAAATACACAGTTAAATAGTCAAAGAACTCATCCTATATGCACACAGTACAATGAATAAATAAATTGTGGAATATTTAGAAAAGGGAATCTTATGCAAAAATGTAAATGAACTGTGGTTACATGCAGTGAAATAGATAAAATTTATTAGCATAAATTTAATAAATTTAATATTGAGCAAAAGAAGTACAAAATGCATACAGTAAGATGCCATTATGCAAAGTTAAGCAACAATGTTACTTGGAGATATGCATGAACAGTGAAAGCCCAAATGAACAAGTACAAGGAAAGACATGATTATTGCAAGGTCAAGACAGTGATTACCTCCAAAGAAGAACAAACAGGAAATGATCAAGAGGTAAATCACATTAAGGGCTTCTGGGAGGTTAATACTACCTTTTTTCTTCACCTGGGTTGTGGTTACAGTGATGAGTCTTTCAAATTAATTGTTTTCTGTACTTTTATATCTAATGTGATATATTTTATAGTAATAACTGTTTTTAAAAGGAATTCAGAATCCCTAATGCTTTTTCCAACTCTGGAGAAATAGCAGAAAATAAGAATTGAACTAGGATTTGAAGAACAGATAGAATTAACACAAATAAAGACAGGATGAAAGGAATTTCCAAAGATACACAACTGCACGGCCCAAAGGGAAGACAAAACAGACAAGTTTTGATGAGTATATGATACTATATTGATGAGTATATGAAGGCAATTGGAGGGTATTATGCTAAGTGAAATAAGTCAGGCAGAGAAAGACAGATACCATATGTTTTCACTCACATGTGAATCCTGAGAAACTTAACAGAAGACCATGGGGGCGTGGAAGGGGGAAAAGAAAAGTTACAGAGAGGGAGGGAGGCAAACCATAAGAGACTCTTAAATACTGAGAACAAACTGAAGGTTGACGGGGGTTGGGGAAGAGGGGAAAGTCGGTGATGGGCACTGAGGAGGGCACCCGTTGGGATGAGCACTGGGTGTTGTATGGAAACCAATTTGACAATAAATTATATTTATTATAAATTTTAAAAAAGAAAGAAACTTAAAAAAAAAAAAAGGGAAATGAAGCTGAAACATTATAGGCAAAAGAAACCCCTGAACACTAAGTAAATTGGTTACAATAGGAGTAAGATAATGGAGTTTTATTTTTTTTTAAGTTTATTTATTTTTGAGACAGACAGAGACAGCATGAATGGGGGCAGGGGCAGAGAAAGAGGGAGAGAGAGAGAATCCCAAGCAGGCTCTGTGCTGTCTATGCGGGACTCACAAAACTGAGATCAGGACCGGAGCCAAAACTGAGTCAGACACTTAACCGACTGAGCCACCCAGGGACCCCCAAGACAATAGTGTTTTATGTGAGTAAAAAACTTGGATTAATCCTTTGCTTTCCCTATGACCTGTGGGCAAAATCAGTATCATCCCAATATCCCTAAACCACTCGGATATAGAGCAGGCATGGTTGAAACAACTTCGGTATTTCCTCCTTCCAGGCCTGAGAGCAGTTTCACATATCCACTTTCCAACCAACACCACCGAGTTTTCAATCCACCAGCTCCTATGTATCCGGGTCACTAAGTCTAGAGTCCTAATTTGGTTCCTGTATGCTGTCATTTTGATAGTTCCTATTCCAGCCAAGGCCCTACAGTAGATGAGCCTTTCAGATTATAATTGCATAATTCAGATTTCCTGCCAGCACTTGCCACACCTAGTTCCACGTCCCTAGTAAGACACATGGAATTTAGTGCTGAATATAGCTCACCTTTCAGTACAATATGTCTTCGTCTCCCTGACTGCCCCCGGTATCCAGGTCTGCTGGCCAGTTAACAAACGCATGCCTAGTGCCTTCTCCTCAATTAGCCTGCCGTTGGAAGTGTGGACAAACTTCATAATTTATTTGTATCTGGATTTCCAACTTTAAGAATAGAAATGACACTTGTTCAAAAAATAGAAATGGATATGAAAATAAACTGTTGTCTAGGGAAATTGATGTTATCACATTTCTTTCCTAATTTTAGGCTAACAACATTACTCCTGACCATGGTGGAAATGCTGAATAAATGTATGTTGCAATTATCAAGTACTGAGTAATTTTTTTAATAAAGAAATATGTTTTCGTTTTTCAGGAGAAATGAAGTCGTACTTCCCCTAGACGATTAACAAAAATTACCTTTGAAATATATGATTGGAGTATAATTGCTTGATAAGAGATGAGAAAATTTAAAGAGTAATTTCCAGTGGCCTGAAATGTTCTATTCTTATTGTGATGACTCATAGACACCATTTGCCTTTCCCTTAAGAATGAAGATTCTCCACAGCAGAAAACAAAAAACAAAAACAAAACACCAGGAATGCATTTTTTAAAGTCTTGGGTATTCACATTTTAGTTACATAAATTATTTCTTGATTTAAAAAAAGGAATCCACAGCCTTTTGTTTTCAGATACTTTGTTTTTAACATCTTTTCCCAGTAAAACAATCATAAAGGAGGGTGGTGCAAAGCAATTAAAATAGCTTTGGTTATAAATTATCCCTCCAGAGACTATGATTTGTAGTGATACATCTGTTTTCACAAATAACGATTGCCATAACATTGCATTACTGAATTCTCTTCTATGTAAATATTTGTTCCAGCCCAACTTATCCTGAGTTACTCCCACTAAAGCTGCCATTGATGTGGGCTCCTTAGAAACTTGAGTTTTTGCTGTGTCTCTGTTCTCTAGTGCTTTGATTGTTGCATAAGCCTGTGCACAATTTAAGGGATTTGTCAATTCTTAATTATTGTGTTTCGTCTGCTGCATATTATTCAAGTATAATGCTTTGCCTCTGGCTGTTTTCTGTGTACAATTGTAAATCAATTCCGATTTCTAAATGGGAATAGAAGAAAGCATCTACCTGTATTTACTTATGTATTTGTATTAGTCCACAATCGTTGACTGCAAATAATTGGCAAGTATTCAGTCTAGTCCAAGTAAAGGAAAAAAGAAAAAGGAATTCAGGCAATCCTCAAGGGACAGGAAATATATCAAGACCCTTGAGGGAATTCCCAACTTTCTTTACATACATGTCTCTGTGAAAACTGGCTCTTTCGGCTTCAAAATGCACATGGGAGAATATGGATGCTCCACTCTCCTGAGTTCGTGCAGAATTAAATTTATTGTTTCTTGTTCTGTATCCTCAGTTTTCAAGAGAGGGAGAGAGGTTGCCTCAACCTCTTCGTGGTCCTTACAAGGAGTCAAAACAAACGTAGATGCTGGGAAGCAGCCCCTTTAGAAAAGGATGGGAAATGGTTTTCTATAAGAAAACCATTTTACATATATATATCTATATATATCTATATATATAGATATATATAGATATAGACATAGATATATTTCTTAAATATATTTAACTATAAGCTGTCTTTTTTAAAGTTTATGTATTTATTTTGAGAGAGAGAGCACGCAGGGGAGGGAAAGAAAGAGAGGGAGAGAGAATCTCAACTGGCCCCACGCTGTCAGCGCAGAGCCCAATGCTGGACTCGAACTTGTGAACCATGAGATCATGACCTAAGCCAAAATCAAGAGGCCAAGACTCAAACCACTGAGCCACTCTAGCTGTCTTTTCTAAAATGAGCCTTTTGTTTCTTGAAATACATACCTGCACTCTCAGTACTACCTTTGGCCTTAATTTGAATCCAGATCTAGAATCTGCCTATGAGCCTAGATAGATATATTTTGTAATAATTAGTCCCTTTAGGAGAACACACAGAAGACTTTCTGATCTACTCTGTGATTCAGAGGTAACTTTGGCATGTACAACATGGAGCTCTTCAAGGCTGTTGCTTCAACTCTCATACACAGGGTCACTAAGCAGGTAGACAATTTGAAGCAAATGCCAGGAATGTGTGTTACAAGGAAGCTGTGTGATTATTAGGCAAAAACAATGTGCAATTCATTCCTCTTATTAATGAGCCGTTTCCCCTTCAGGCAAAATTTCGCCAATGTATGATCATGAAGGGCTTCAATCAGACCTTCTTGCAAATTGGACATATTGCTGGACAGATGCCATTGACTTAGAAATGCACACAAGGCTTTTTCAGTAGAGCTTTCTCACAAAGCAACCTGGAGAGAGAACACACAATTCCATCAGTCCCAGATTATCTGATGTTAAACTTCAGAAGATTTCCTTATGGGACCAAAAAGACAAGAAGGTATTTGGGCAATAGAGGAAAACTAAGACTTAACAGAGAAGAACAAAGTCAGAGATGAATTTAATTAGTGGCGGGAGATATTGACAAGACATATAGTACAGAAAAGAGAAATCAGAAAGATTATCCTCTTGAACTTTTTTTTCCCATTTCTATAAAATCTATTGTTAATGGCAGAACATTGAGAAAGATGTTGTCTGTCATCAGTACGGAAGAGTAATCCTACTGAAAAAGCTTGGTTTTGTATGTACTGTTTAAACATACCAGAGCATATTTAAAGCAAACATATTCTAATGGATTAAAATTCTTATGTCACATGAGCAATAGGATAAAGTTAGAAAATCATCTTCTTTCCTGTGATTCCAAAATTATCAGATATTTTTAAGTAAAGTATTCTCTTTGTTGTAACACCATTTAGAAGATGGGAAATGGATGGCAGTCAGGTGAACTTGAAAGAAATACCTGAAATTTTACCAGTGGGGGAAAAATATCACAGTATTACAATACCTTGAAAGGAGAAGAAGATAGGGAAAAGGGGAGGAAGGGAAAGGGGGAAGGGAGGGAGGAAGGAAGGAAGGAAGGAAGGAAGGAAGGAAGGAACAAAGGAAGGAACAAAGGAAGGAAGGAAGGGAGGGAGGAAGGAAGGGAAGAAGGAAGAAAGGAAGGAAGGAAGGGAAGAAGAAAGAAAGGAAGGAAGGAAGGGAGGGAGTATGGATAGGGATACTGAAAATCTTGCATTATTGCTATGAGAAGTCCCACAACCAATATTAATTTGGCTGCTTCTCCCTTTACTCTGTCCCATTTTATAAGATTTTATGGCTTTAATCACCTTAGGGAAAGAAGTACAATAAAAGTGCTTTGTGATTTTCTAAATACACAGACTCTCCTAATTCCTGTGAGATCTCCATCAGGATTTTGGAATAGAGACCGTAACTACTTTATGAAAAGTATCCACTAAAGAGAGTTCGTTTGTTATTTTGATGATTATGACCAGCATTACAGTGTGCCAGAGAGCATTAAGGTGCTAAACCGCAAAATGAACAGTGTTTAATATGTGCTTTGGCGGTCATGCAGATTCGAATTGGGTTAGTTAACTCAGATTGCATTTTACCCACATCTTTCACCCTAAAATCCTGTCACTGTCACCACTGAGGTATAAAATACCCGCTTTTCAGCTCATAGGCGTTTCAGTGTTACCTCAAGGACAATGTGTAAATATTTGAATGTCCAGTGCAAAGAAGCCAATTTCCTTCCCTGCAACCCAACAACCTCACTCCAGGACAACATAAAGGAGAAGTGACCCCACTCGATTCTGGCACAGAGAATTAATTCCCAGTGAAATGATGGTAAAAGGAGATGTATCAACAGTAACATTTTATCTTTCTCCTCTGTGGTGTTATTACTGCCGGGAGATCACATTGGATCCGATCTTCCCAAACTCGGAGAAACATTCTGCCACAAAAACTGTGTTATCTTCCTACCTGGCCTGGATTTTGTAGAACCAGAATCCTTGTTATGGGCTCTACCACTACTTGAGTTGCAAATACACCGTCCCCATTTTCCTAGCTATTATGTTTCCTAGTTATTATGTACACAGGAAATGTTAAGAAGTCTATTGCTGTCTGTGGCAGCTGGTTTCGGCACTGAACTAGGAGTGCTTTGCGAAGGACCGTGGTGTCTCGTTTAGTTTTGTATCTCCAGCCTCTGGCCAAACACAGGAAGAGCTCAACAAATCCTGAAAGAAGAAATGGACTCCAAATGAAGCATCATATGGAAAGAGGGGAGCCTGCCCGGCTCTCCCGTTAAACAGTGACACCATTTAGAAAGATAAGATCCGGTTTGAACGGAATTTTGGATTTTTCTATGTCAGCCACAGACCAACATCACGGGAAAACAGCCCGCTTGCAAGGGTGCTTGAAGCCAAGATCCCAGAGTTAAGCCTGAGTTAAATATGAAGAGAGGATTAATAAGGCATCCAAACTAAGCTGGAGTACTTCATGTGACAATATATTAATAATACAACGGAAATAACCTACTAATCTAATAGTCGGGAAATGTTTCAATGGATCAGGGCACATGAATGAAACCATGACATGAAATATATATTACAGATCCATGGAACTGTTAGTGTTCAATGACACAACGTATCAGTTTACTTCATACCGTGCTTGAAATCAGATTCGCCTCGTAACACACTGCCTTTTTGCTAATTCCGCTCTGCTTTCATGACCTGCTTTGCCTAATTTCTATCCGATTCTCTTATGCTCAAGTTAACACAATTTTCTTCGTGTCGATACAGCGCCTTTTGCCTTCTGCAAGAGGCCTGGCTCACCGCAGGCCCTGGTCACACTCACACACGCCCAAGGGAGTTCATATCCTGTCGACAAACTACGGACCTGCGGGAAGGAGTCACTGGTGGCTAGATTCTCTCCCTTTTCTCCCACATGATTAACAGTCCTATAATGTAATGCCTAAGCCTTCTTGGCGAATGTTTCCACAAGACCAAGCTGCAAACTTTATATTGGTTTAACCTGCCTCACTACCTTTTTTCTTTATTCCTGCTCCCCGTCATTGCATTGCCTAATGGAAAATAGGAGGACACAACACTTGGCCTCAAGCTCTGCTTTCTGGAGAAACCAGGTAAGACATTTAATCTGGTCCTGAAAGAAGACTTTCAGGCCCTGATTTTGGAGCTGGAATACCCAGGTAGCGATCATTTTCACTTCATATGGTGGGGATAACAGTATACTTTCAAGGGCTTTCCCCACACATGTATTCCTTTTCTGGTCCCCATTACATTATTATCTATCTGCCAGGTTTGTAGAGCAAAGCCAGAAATGTACAGTAGCCATCCTCGAAGAATTTCCAGCTGTAATTTCTTTTAAAAAATAAAGCTAGAAACTGCAAATGGTGTTAGGCTGGTCATTAAAACTTGGAAGTTCATTCAAAATACAGTTTTAAAAATGAATAGCAAGTATTCAGTGAAATTGATGTTGATTTTACCCACAAAATCAGACAAGACCACAAACTTTTTTTTTCTTTTAATATGGAATTTATTGTCAAATTGGTTTCCATACAACACCCGGTGCTCATCCCAACAGGTGTCCTCCTCAACGCCCCTCACCCACCCTCCCCTCCCTCCCACCTCCCCCATCAACCCTCAGTTTATTCTGTTTTTAAGAGTCTCATATGGCTTGGCTCTCTCTTCTCTTTTTTTTTCCCCGCCCACAAACGTTTTTATTTGCATTTTTAACTTTTGGTGATTGATCCCAATTTGTCTAACACAGGAAATGGAAATATTCATGGGGGAAGGAAAGAGACTTGGTCACATCTGTCAGGGAGAGAAAGAAATAGGGGTAGATAGATAGAAGGAGACTGAGGAAAAGAAGGGAATAAAATAAATAAAATTATTTATAAAATTTATTATAAAATTATTTATAAATTAAATAAATTAAATTAAATTAAATTAATAAATAAATTAAAATTTATTATAAAATTATTTATAAAATTATCAGAATAAAATTAAAGAGGGACAAGGCTAGATCCCTGGACTTGAGCATTGTACAGTGGCCAGGCCTTGCACTTCGAAAGATTCCAAGTTGGGTTTAATGCCCTACTGTCAGGTGTCTTAACATTTTTAATTCTGTAACAAAGGGTTCCTTCCCGCTTTCATTTGCACTAAGCCAGGTGCTTTGTGCAAATATGTACAAGTGATTCAGCTGGTCCTGGGGCAGAGAGAGAGAGCAGAAAAGTTGGAATGGAAAGAAAGAGACATAAAAAATTATTTTGCTCTAGTTAAGAATAAAGAGATTGGGGGCACCTGGCTGGCTTCAGCTCAGGTCATGATTTCACCCCTGTCTGAACTGTCAGCTCAGAGCCTGGAGCCTGCTTAAGACTCTGTTGTCTCCGTTTCTCTCTGCCCCTCCCCCACTCACGCTCTGCCTGTCTCTCTCTCTCTCTCAAAAATAAATAAACATTAAAAACAATTTAAAAAAATTAAAAGAATAAAGAAACTGGAAATGAAATGGATTTTTAAAAAATTTTATTTTAACATTTATTCATTTTTGAGACAGAGAGAGACAGAGCATGAACGGGGGAAGGTCAGAGAGAGAGGGAGACACAGAATCCGAAACAGGCTCCAGGCTCTGAGCTGTCAGCACAGAGCCCGACGCGGGGCTCGAACTCAACAGACCGCGAGATCATGACCTGAGCCGAAGTCGGACGTCGAACCGACTGAGCCACCCAGGCGCCCCGAAATGGATTTTACAATGCAGGTGGATTTGGTGGACACATGACACAATATTGAATGGTGTGGGATGGGAAGTTTATCCGTGACACCCTCCCAGTTTTTCTAGAGCCCATGGCATAGAGAAAATTGTAAACCAGTACACAAAAGCAGGAAGGGGAATAAATGTGAACATTGAAGCTGGACAAGTACAGGTGTATGTGTAAAGGGGGGGGGGGCAGAAGGTTTCAATACTTCATCTGTCAAAGAACGAGACCTGGGGCATCTATAATATGATGCAATCAGTGACCAGAAAGAGTACAGGGGAGGGGGTAAAACAGACAAAACATTAAAGTGTTTTTATATTACATAAGGCTGATGCATTAAAATGTCAAATACCCAACCTGACATGAATCTACCTCATGCAAATTTTTCCGAAAAACTGGATTATATTATAGCATTTTCTTTTGTGCCCAGGACTGTTACAGATTCTGGGAATTCGGTGGTAAATAAGACAGACCATAGTGCCAGTCCAAAGATAGGCTACTTATGCAAGTAACTACCCGATTCAAATTGTTGTAAGTGCTTCGAAGAATATATAATGAGTTACAAAAATTTACATATTGGAAGCCCAATCTAGTATGAGGGAGGGAAATGAGAGCCTTCCTAAACAAGTAGCATTTAAGTTAAATGAATAGGGGTTAGTCAAGCATGAAGTGAAGGAATTAAGGAAGCATTTCATGGGGCACCTGGGTGACACAGTCAGTTAAGCATCTAACTCTTGATTTCAGATCAGGTCGTGATCTCAGGGTTGTGAGATCGAGCCCCCACTTCGGGCTCTGCATCGAGTGTGGAGCTTGCTTAAGATTCTCTCTCTCTCCCAGGGCACCTGAGTGGCTCAGTTAGTTAAGCAACCAACTCTTGATTTTAGCTCAGGTCATGATCTCTTGGTTTGTGGGGTCGAGCCCCGTGTCAGGCTCCAAGCTGAGTGCCTGGAGCCTGCTTGGGATTCTCTCTCTCCCTCTCTCTCTCTCTTTGCCCTGCCCCCACTCCTGCATGAACACGTGTGCTCTCTCTCTCTCGCTCTCTCTCTCAAAATAAATAAACTTAAAAAAAAAGATTCTCTCTCCTTCTCCCTCTGCCCCTCCCTACTCCCCCACCCCCTCTCAATTCAGGCACATGGCCAGTATAGCAAAGTTACATGCAAATTACATGAGGCCAAAATGCCAGAGCAGAGAACCTTTGCTTTTCTTTTGTTCCCTGTTGTACCTTACCACCTAGGAGAGTCGCAGGCACATAGTAGATGTTCAGTAAATATGTACTGGATGAATGAATAATTGAAGGATGTGTTCTCAGTTAGTTTAAAAAGCCCAAAGCCCAAAGGATCATGTTAGAAGCAAACCTTCAAACAGTGAGCAGGTTGTAGTCACTAACAAGTACGGGTAGAAATAAATTCAAGAAATAGTGTGAAAGTTACCATTAGTCAAGTACTAAGGTCTGCAACAGCTTGAATCATTCCTGTTCAGAACACAGTCTTCAGGGTCCAGCAGGTTTTTCACAGCCCATACATTAAGGAAGTCTACATGTCAAAAGTTGTATCACCTGCATAGATGCTCTGCAAGTCTAAGTAATGGATCATCCTTCATATAAACCAGCTCAATCACAGTAAGTCCATTTACCTTTGAGTAAACTGCATTGTGCATTGCTTGTGAGTGGTTAAGGCTCCGATAGAAATGTTTTTCTTTTATTTTCTTTCAGTCTAACATACACTGACCACTGACCCAAGACAGAGAGTTTTGGTATTGCATAATTCTTAAATCACTCTGCCGAATTGTTTCCCTTGGACAGAAACTTAAGGCTTAACACAAACTCATTGTGATGAGTGATTCAGGATTGTCCCCTTTTCTTTTCTGTGTTTCCATTGTCTCCACTAAGGAATTGCCTCACCCACAGCATGCATTTTCTGAGTGACTTCAGTCTTTACAATTGAAAGAAAAAAAAAATAGAACCCGATTTTAATTTTTTTTTAACATTTATTATTTTTTTAACGTTTATTTGTTTTTGAGACAGAGAGAGACAGAGCATGAGACAGAGGGAGACACAGAATTGGAAGCAGGCTCCAGGCTCAGAGCCATCAGCCCAGAGCCCGACGCGGGGCTCCAACTCAGGGACCGCGAGATAGTGACCTGAGTCGAAGTCGGATGCTTAACCATCTGAGCCACCCAGGCGCCCCAACATTTATTTATTTTTGAGAGACAGAGACAGAGCATGAGTAGGGGAGGGCCAGAGAGAGAGGAAGACACAGAATCTGAAGCCTCCAGGCCCTGAGCTGTCAGTACAGAGCCAGAAGCAGGGCTCGAACCTACAAGCTGTGCACGAACTGTGAGATCATGACCTGAACCAAAGTTGGACGCTTAACCAACTCAGCCACCCAGGCGCCCCTTGAACCTGATTTCAATTATTGTTTGCTTTCAGACTTTATAAACATCCAAATAAGAATCCCTTGTTTTAACTAGCTAATCTTGCTCTTTCTAAGTGAACACAATATAATTTAAAATATTTATTTTGTTAACTGGTATTCCTTTCAAATGCAATATGCCAGTAAGATCTGTATACAAATCATAATATATTTTAATCATTTATGTAATGAATAAGTCATTAATAAATTAACCTATTAACAAATAGGTTGTTTTTACATGTACTGGGTGCTCCTGAAGACACGAACTACATCTTAGACATTTGTGAATTATTTATATCCATTTTTAATGTGCCTGATGCTCATTCATTTCCTATCTACAGCCCACTTTCTTTTTAAAATTTTTTAAAATGTTTGTTTATTTTTGCAAGAGAGAGAGACAGAGCATGAGCGAGGGAGGAGCAGAGAGAAAGGGAGACACAGAATCTGAAACAGGCTCCAGGCTCTGAGCTGTCAGCACAGAGCCTGTCGCAGGGCTCGAACTCAGGAACCGCGAGATCATAACCTGAGTGGAAGCCATGCACTTAACCGACTGAGCCCCCTAGGTGCCCCTACAGTCTATTTTCTTATTGACCAGCTTTTTAAAAATCTACTCTTATTTATTAGTTTTTTGGTGTTAGGCACCACATTCACATGAACTTACTGATTAAATGAGGCTATACATACAAAGTTCTAAACGCTATGTTGATTGAATAAGCACTCAATAAATATTGGCCATTTAATTTTTCATCTAGTCTCTACATATATCATAGTATCTTACAAGGTAGGTATTGTTGTCCCACTCCACAAATGACGACACAGTGCTCCACGAGGTGAAGCATGAAGTCACTTGCCCAAAGGGACCCAGCCAGTATGTTTCTGAAATCAGTTGTGTCTCTTCTCAAGCAACCACCTCTCACCACACGTGATTTCAGAATATTCTTGGGACAGGTTTTGTGGCTCATCAAAATAGACATGCACTGAAAATACAGGAACCTAAGCCCTGCTCAGACATCGCACAATGTAGAGTCTATGTGGATAGAATACGGACTTGTTCTTCGTAAGGAAGTGAACTTATCGGGATAAGGTACAGAGTTTAGAGAATCTGCCGTAAAACCAGAGGAGAATCCAGCAGGTATGGGACCTGCCTCCTAGCGCAGACCATTTGAGAGAGTTCATTCCCCCAGCACAGTTACTAAGTACTAGCTTTCTGTGAGGCACTGTGTTGACACAAGGGCAATCGGACCAAGGTAGGAATGTCAGAAGTGCTAAGTGCCCTTGTCACGCAAATACTAAGAGCAAAACAGACTGCAATAAACAAATAATTGCAGACTGTCAATTTGACAAAGGCAAATAAGATGCTGAAAGGCACTTTGTTACGACTTTAGATGTCCAGTCCTTGTAGTTTTCCAATTTGCATATTAACTTCTTAAATATAATTAATGTTGTTCACAACCACAAAAGGTGTATCACAAATGAGTAGAGACTGTCTCGTAAGTACAATGATGTTTTTAAATTATTTTTAAAAAGTCATTAATATAATCCATCATATTGATGTTGTTCAAAAACAAAATAGCATATGGTCTTAATAGATTCAGAAAAGAATCCATAAAATATATCATCTCTTTTTCTAAATTTTTTTTAATGTTTGTTTATTTTTGAAAGAGAGACAGAGTATGAGTGGGAGAGGGGTAGAGACAGAGGGAGTCACAGAATACGAAGCAGGCTCCAGGCTCTGAGTTGTCAGCACAGAGCCCAACACGGGGCTCAAACTCACAAACTGTGAGATCATGACCCAAGTTGAATTCGGATGCCCAACTGACTTGAGCCACCCTGGTGCCCCTATAAAATATATGATCCTTTTGTAACAAAAACTCAGCTATATTTCAATAAATGACTTCTCTTATCCTAATGAAAGGCATACCTAGAAGAGTAGTTCTCAAACTTTAGTTTGCCTACTAATGAATAATCTGGGGGACATTATTGAAACACAGATTTCTGGGATCATCCTCTTTCCCTCAGAGTTTCTGATTCAGTAGGTCTGGGGTGGGGCTCAATAATCTGAATTTCCAGGGTGACTGAGTGGCTCAGTAGGTTAAGCATCAGACTCTGGATTTTGGCTCTCAGGTCATGATCTCAAGTTTTGTGAGACAGAGCCCCACACCGGGCTCTGTGCAATCAATGTGGAGCCTGCTTGGGATTCTGTCTCCCTCTCTCTCTTCCCCTTCCCCACCCCTTCTCTCTCTCTCTCTCTCTCTCTCTCTCTCTCTCTCTCTCTCTCAAAATTGGTAAATAAATTTAAAGAAAAAGAATTTGAGTTTCTAACAAGTGCCCAGGTGATGTTGATCAGTGGTCCACAACACTGACCATGTACTGAGAGTCACTGGCTTATAGTCTTAACTGTAAAAGAGCAGAACCATTCACTGTGAAGTCAGGATCAAAATAAGAACTCTCAATTCTGTTTTATCATTTAGAGACTCTAAGTAGAATAACACGAAAATTAAAAGTATGAAGAAGTTCAAACATTGAAAAACAAAAACAAAACATTTGTCTTTATTTGCAGGCAATATGCTAAGCCACATACACAATCCAAAACATTCACTTAATAAATAAAAACACTCCATGTTTATGTGTGTGTGGTTCTATATGCCAGCGAGAACCAATCAGAAAAGCAATTAAATACATATTTTATATGAAATTTTAAATTTTAAAATTAAACTACTTAGGGATATAGCAAGAAAAATGAGTGGAAGATATAGTGAGTGGAAGATATGTAGAAAGTTGTAAAAAAATTTTAATGTTTTTTAACGTTTATTCATTTTTGAGAGAGAGAGAAAGAGAGGGACATAATGCTAGCATGGGAGGGGCAGAGAAAGGGGGAGACACAGAAACCTAAGCAGACTCCAGGGTCCAAGCTGTCAGCACAGAGCCCAACATGGGGCTCGAACTCCCGAACCATGAGATCATGACCTGAGCTGAAGTCGGTGCCCAACCGACTGAGCCACCCAGGAGCCCCCAAAAGTTGTTAAATTTTACCAAAGCGTGCAAAAGAGGACCTATGGAAGTGTCAAGGAACTAGAAAATATCAATGATGTTATTAATCTATGAATTTAATTAATCCAAATTTAAAACAATACCAATCAACTTCTCAATAGAATTTTTCACAGAATGTAAAAAGTTAACCTTGAAATCATTTGGAAGAGTACAGAAACCAAAAATGTAAGAAAGTTTGGAGGACGAGTTCGGAGGAAGTATGTAAATTACACCTATGGATATAAACAAATAGACCAATGGATCAGAACAGACAGCCTTTTAAACGGATACTTGTATAAGGTTCATTATATGATTTCCCCACAATTTATCCATCCCCCTAGTGATGGAACTTTAAATTATTTCATTATGTTTGCTACTGCTATTAGCAGTACATGGAACATTCTTTATATTTGTCATCATCAACGTGCGTGTCAGCGTTAACTGATTTCTCTTGGATGTGCACAGTAAATAAAGCCAAATTGCTCTCCAAAGTGTCTGTACCATTTATACTTCTATCAGGATGAGAGAGATACAGTTCTTCATGCCTTCTCCAATACCTGGGATTTCTAGGTTTCTTATAAAGTTTCATAAAACTAAGGAGTCAGAAATTATCTTCCATTATTTTATTTGTGTGTCTGTCACTACCAGGCAAGCTGAGTATCACTTCACAAGTGAATTGACCACTTAGTTTCCTCTTCTGTCAAGTGGCCGCCCATATCCTTTGATCTTTTTACCTACTGCTGGACTTCTTTTTGTTCATCAGTCTGAACTCCGGCTGCAATACCTTATCCGTTATATGAATTTATGTAGTCTTGACTCACCTCTGGTGTTTGACTTCAAGTTTTGCCTGTGGGTCTTTGGTTTTGAAGTTTGAAACGCACGCTATGGAAACCGTTACCTTAAATTTGGGATTAGTATTTTTGGTGTCTTATAGAAGACATTCCAAAATCATAACATTTGGAGATGTTTCAAAAACCTATACATGAATCCAATATATTGAATGTAAGACAAAATATCGCAATCAGAGCTAGAGGGTAACCCACCCCCTTCAGAATAGCATGCCATTTGGAAGATCGCGGGGTGAGCTCAGCGTATCCACCTGTATTCCCAACATAGTGCCTTGTAAAGTTTGCATTTATCAGCCAGCTTGCCATGAAGGCACGTTAGGAAAGACTAGAGTGACTCAAATAAATAAATAATTCCTTTTCTGCCTTATTGATGTTGGTGACTCGATACACTTTTTTTTTTTTTTTTTTTTTTTTTTTTGGTTTATTTAAATTCAATTGAGTTACCACACAGTGTAGTATTTGTGTCAGGAGTAGAACCCAGTGATTCATCGCTTACATACAGCACTCAGTGCTCATCCGGACAAGTGCCCTCCTTAAAGCCCATCACCCAGTTAGTTACCTACCCCCCCCCACCCCCCCGCAACCCTCTGTTCGATACACTTTTAAAAACATCTCAGCTCTTTTCTCTTAGAAGTTTCTTTGGGAAAATTCAGTGAAGCGGAACCCTTCCATAACCACGAAAGTTGGCAAGCTGCCTTGCTGAAAATTGTTACCATACTGTGATGAACTTCTGGTAGTTGTGTGAATCTAATTGCAAGAAAATGTCATTCTCTTAAAGGAAATATTTGGTTTCACCGGCCTGTAAATCCGTATTAGCTCCTCTAAGCCACTGGTTCAAACTGAAATCCAGTACCTGGTTCATAATAATTAACTGTGGCTAAATCAGTTTGAATCACAGTCATTTGGCTATTCTAAGAGACACTGTTAATATTAAAATACTCGATGGCACCTGCTTAGCATGTTTGCCTTCATATGCTATTTCCAGTTTCTTTGTAAGTTTGCCAAGTGTTTTCAAATGAGTCCCCTGGGAAAATGACCTATCAGTAATTTTTTCCTGCATTTTCTCAGGCTGATAGGAGAGCAGTTCTTTGATCTTGCTGAGGGTTGCACTTCTTAGTTTTCTAAGCACAGAGAAACCTTATGTTTGTGCAGCTAGGCAGAGCTTTGTGCCAGCACTGGATATTTTTATGTCTTACATAAAGCTTAAAAGCTGAAATCATGATCTACAGGTTAGAGGAACAGAGAATGTCTCAATGTTTTCCCTAAAATTATGCGGGGCTCTTTATGCTTTATCCTTTAGAATTTTATGCTTTGATACTTTGCTTTTTCCATTACTTTTCTCAACTAAACCTTCTTTCCTTGCCACTCAGTCCCTCCTCCCACCCACCCCCTTTCTCAAAAGTACACAGAAAATCATTATAGATCCTTTGCAGACAGGGGAATATTTTGTTTCCATTATCTAAGATAAAAATTAATAGTAATAAAGTCATCGTTCTCAGTGATCTAAGGTAAAAGTCATCCTTTTTTCTTTGTTTGAGTGGTGGGAGAACAAAAGTTATATAGAAGTGTCACGCCCTTGCAGTGATGGAAAACATTAGAAGAATGGATTTCACATCAGGAAATCTAGAGAGGAAAAATCGCTTCCTTTGGGATGGTGTTAAGTTTCTTTTTCCAGAGAGGGCAAAAGATCCACTAATTAATAACAAAGCAAAGGCAGGATGCCTGTGACAGCAGTGAAGTTTATTCATTTATTTTCTCCTTGAGCAGATAAAGAAATCTGATAAATTAATTCTAATTCTCAGAGGTGGGGGGGTCAGATTGTTTTTTGATTGGATTTCCCTATAATTTGAGTATCTTTTGCATTTAAAAATAAAGCAATTTCAATTGAAAAATTTGTATATATATATTTTTTTACTATGCCCACATAACATCATTGAAAATTGGTTTCCCCACCTGGGAAATTTGGGTGTTTTTTTTCCTACCTTAGAGAATCATTCCAAAGATCAGCTGTTAAGAGAAAAAGAGCTGGTGTAGGAGAGGAAAATGCTAACATTTGGGGACATTTGGGAGGTCACTGAAATTGATTATCAAGATGGGGGGGGGGGCTCTCTTGGATTTGGGATGAGCAAGTACACTCACAAAAGTGTTTCATTTCACTTCTAAAAAAAATTGCTAAGACTGTGCCAAAGGAAAAAAACACACACATAAGTCTCTGACCGTTCCAACATAATACTCTGCAGCCCCTGCGTTAATAAAAGAATGGGTTCTGGTTTCAGACAGCCTACAAAGAGTTTCAAACTCCCTGGAAGTATTGGTTCTTAAGTAACTTAGGGAAGTTACTTAATTTCTCTTTCTCCCCAGCTTTATTGAGATATATTTGACATGTAGCATTGTGTAGGTTTAAGGTGTGCAATGCATTGATTTGATACATTTATGAATTGCAACATGATTACTACCATGGCATTAGCTGTCACCTTCATCCCATCACATAGACACCACTTATTTTTTTGTGGTGAGAACGTTTAAGACCTACTCTCTTAGCAACATTCAAGTGGACGATTGGTTTTATTACCATGCACTGTATGATAGTTTAAAAAAAAAATTACAAGGATCAAATTTAAAAAGTTCACTTAAATCAATCTTCCGGGGTAGTGATGGGGAGACTTTTTTAAACTGCTATAATTACCTTACATGCAGATAAATATTTATTTAATTATTATATTCTTGTGGGACCCAGTCTTGTGAATACTACCAACAAAAAACTATTCTATTCTGGCACAAATGATCTCAAAATTATAACAGAAACATTCATATGGACGCACATGTGTTAGTTTGTATAAAAATATAAATAACTCACAACTCACGCATTAGTCTTTTCTGTATTTTACATTATATGTTTCATGGTTTTAAATTTTCAATGAGAATATAACTAAACCTAGACAAGAGAATTTTATTTTTTTTATTTCAGACAGTAAAAAAAGAAAATATTGGATATAATCCATCAAACAAAATAGACCTACAAGTCTTCCTTTTATTTCCTTGTAAAATATACCATACACATGGAAGTATATATAAGAATATATAAGTTTGCACTTATATATATATATATATAAGTATATATAAGAATATATAAGTTTGTGGGCGCCTGGGTGACTCAGTCGGTTGAGCGTCTGACCTCAGCTCATGTCATGAGCTCACAGTTTGTGAGTTCGAGCCCCGCGTCAGGCTCTGCGCTGACAGCTCAGAACCTGGAGCCTGCTTCAGATTCTGTGTCTCCCTCGCTCTGCCCCTAACCCACTCGCATTCTGTCTCTGTCTCTCTCAAAAATAAATAAACATTAAAAAAAAAGAATATGTAAGTTTGCAAAATAAAAATAAAGAAATCACCCCTATGGCCATCGTCAAGCTTAAGTAACAGAACACTGCTAGTATATTAGAAGCCTCCTTTGTGCACAACTGAATTTCCTTCCCTCCTATAGAAGCAACCGGAATCCTATCTCTGGTGTTGTTTCCTTTCCTTCCTTCTATGCATGTATATTTAAATAATACATTGTTCGGTTTTGCCTGTTTGGAACTTAGTTAAAGTAGAATCACTTTGTGTATATTCTGTGTCTACTTATTTCATTCAACATTATGTTGATAGAATTCTTCTGAGTTGATGTGTGTAGTTGTAATTCCTTCATTTTCCTTGTAATACAACATCTTAAAATATGTATACACCATGATTTATTCATCCAACCTATATTAGATGAGCATCTGGGTTGTTTCTGTTTAAGGCTATTGTATTGGAGTTGCTCTGAAAATTTCTGCCTAAGTTTCCAGATAAATGTGAATAAGAATTCCTCTAAAGTGTGGATCAAGAATGGAATTCCAAGATCATAAGGAATGCACATCTTCAAATATGCTGGAAAATGCCAAACCACTTTTCCAAATCGGCGCTGCAGTGGATGACAATATTTAGATATGGTCAACTATTGTTTGTCTGGCTGCATACTGCAGTTAGCGAATCTTTTCAGAACTTTAGTTGGATCGCATCCTTGCTTTCAAGTCTTCAATGGATGCCCTTACTGTCAGAATAACGACGCAAACCTTTGATCTAAACCACCAGGCCATGCTTTATCTGATGGCAGTTACTGGACGTTTAAATTTTGCCAGCTCTATGGTAAGTAGTTGTACACTATAGTGATTTTGATTTGCATTTCCCTGATTAGTAACTGAAGTGAATACCATTTCCTTAGTTTACTAGCCATTAACTTTTGCAAAGTACTTGACTCTATCTTTTGATTGATTTTCTGTTGGGCTGTTTGCCTGCCTCTTATCTCTTTATACCAGTTCTTCTCTATGTTTCAATAATTCAATCTGTTAATTATATACGTCTGCAATACTCTTACTCTGTGACTCCTATTTTCAGTTTCTTTATGGCTTCTCTGGTGAAGAGAAATTCTTAATGTTAATGTAATTAAATATATTGGTCTTTCCTTTATAGTCTCTGGATTTTGTTTCAGAAATCATGAGTATATAAAAATATCCTGCTCTAATAACTTCTAAAATCCTTATTTTTGCTTTTCACATTTATTATGGAAAGTCACCTGGAATGTATTTTTTGTAAGGCAGTGATCTAATTACATTTTTTCCTATACATATAACCGATGGTCCCCGTTCCGCTTATTGAAAAGTCCAGATTTTCTCCACTGATCTGTAATACCTGCTCAGTGAAGCTCCAAATGTCTCTTTGGCATCTGACTTGCACTGGGTGCAATTTGTGTGCGTTTGACAATTTTTATATCCCTGCACCAACACGCACTGTCCTAATTACTAGAGCTTTTTTTAAGTCTTTGTGTCTGCTGGAGTCAGTTTTCCAACTTGCTCTTCAAGAGTCTCCTGATGGCTTCCGCCCTTTGCAGTTCTGTATAAATGTTTCATTTATTTTGCCAGATCCCATTAAAAGGATAAAAAATTTTAAATGCATTGGCTCTATAGAACGATTAGGAGAAAACTGACACAATGCTGGGTCTCCCATGCCATGAGCATTATATATCTATTTATTTTCTAAAACTGTATTTCAATGGAGTGCTGCAAGGCTTTCCACACAGAACTTAGAAATGTTTTTATTAGATTTATTTCCAGAAAGTTTATGCTTTCATGCTACTATAAATAGTATCTTTTGAAAAATACTCACTTTTACACTCTTGCTACTATATCAGAAGTAAAACAGATTACTGTACATTGATTTTCTATCTATACATGTGAACATTTATCTCTAACAACTTATTCTGTGGGGGGTTTTATGTTTCTTCTCCAATTAATGATAACTCTGTTTCTTCTTTTTTTTTAATTAAAAAAAATTTTACATTTATTCATTTGTGACTGAGAGAGACAGAGCACAAACGGGGGAGGGGCAAAGAGAGAGGGAGACACAGAATCTGAAACAGGCTCCAGGCTCTGAGCTGTCAGCACAGAGCCCAATGTGGGCTTGAACTCACAAACTGGGAAATCATGACCTGAGCTGAAGTCGGAAGCTTAACCAACTGAGCCACCCAGCTGCCTCTGTTTCTTCTTTTTAAAATGTTTACACCTCTTATTTTTTTCCCTTGCCTTATAGAACTGGCTCAGACCTCCAGTGCGATATTAAATAGAAACAGTGGTAAAAGGCATCTTCATCTTTTTCGGGTCTTAAAAAGAAGGGTTTTGGTACTATTGAATATAAAGTTTGCCTATGAATAGACATTGAACTGTATATGAAAGACTTTGAGGGGCTTATGTTAACATAATATCTTATATATTTTTATATTTAATCTATTTTTATTTCTTAATTTTAAATACATTTTGTATTTTTTGAGAGAGAGAGAGAGAGAGAGAGAGAGAGAGAGAGAGAATCTTAAGCAGGCCCCATGCTCAGCACTGAGCCCGATGTGGAGCTTGATCCCATGACCCTGGGATCATGACCTGAGCTGAAATCAAGAGTCAGATGCCCAATCCACTGAGCCACCCAGGCACCCCAATAAATTTTGTACTCAGGGAAAATACAACTTGGTCATAAAGTATTATTACCTTCATTCTACAATGCTGGCTTCAGTTTGTTAATATTTCATTTATGCATTTTACCTTTATGTTTATTAGGAAATTTGACATGAACTTTTTCTTACTCATACTCTCCTTGTGTGCTTTGGCATTGATGTTTGGTATGCTAGCTTTAAAAGATGAATAGGGAGAAAAGGATATTTCTGTCTTTATATTCTCAGATACTGAAATTATTTCTTTAGCACACAGCACGATGCTGTGGCAGTCATGATGATATGTGATCCATGAATCACGTCCTTTTCTGCATGGTACACAACTAGACAACATTTCCCTGTTCCTCACAGGTACGTGGGGCCATGTGATGAAGTCCTGGCCAATGGAGTGTGGCTTATATCATGTGAGTAAATGAGATATTGTATGTAAAAGTGCTTTGTCATAATGACTGTTCACATCTGAGACATCATTTTTCAAGAAAAGTTTTCTCATTTTTTAGTGGCGGGTAAGAATATAAAAAAATAAGTGGTGGTAAGCCAAATTGGTGCTGAGTAAGTATACACTATTACTATAATTTAATACAATAATACTGTCATGATAATAATACTATTATACTTTTCAAAGAGACCTCACTCTTAATTTACATTCCATATAAAAATACAGGTCCATAACTTCAGTTTCCAAAGGAGATAAAGTCAGAGCAATTATGGGGGAAAAAAGTTGCTCTAGACAACTATCATAAAAATATTCTTAATATGTTGAATTGGGTAAAAAGGACAAAAATGTGGTTGTGGGAGTACTCTTAGAACTTAGGTGCCCTTCTATCCTGATAAGATACCAGAGATCTGGGAAACTTCCAGATCTTTCACAGACTGGATGGTCTCCCAAGACCTGGGAGTGTTGCTTTGTTCCATGCAGAGCAATACTAAATTGAGTTTATGCAGGAATAATAATGTTCTCTCTCTAAGTTCTGTTCTCCTCCCAGGTTAAGCCAGTCTAATTTGAACCTCAACGATAGCCTTTGAAGAAAAGAATAAGGTAAAAAGGAAGTAAATATGGGGACTATGTTTATGTGAATCCCAGATACTGATAGAACACATTTTTTTTCATTCCTTCCCATAAGCTATGTCCCAGCTGATGACCTCTTTGGGTAAGGGGTGAAATAGAATCTGTATGAGTCTATACAGTAAGGACCAGGTATATGGACAGGTAGGATATGGGCCTGGATTCCATGATTTGATTTTGTGAGAGTGATGATTATTTTTTTAATGTTTATTTATTTATTTTGAGAGGGAGAGAGAGAGCACATGTGTGCACATGAACAGGGAAGGGGCAGAGAGAGAAGGAGAGAGCACAGAGCCCGATGTGGGGCTTGATTCCATGAACCATGAGATCATAACCTGATCTGAAATCAAGAGTCAGATGCTCAACCAACTGAGCCACCCAGGTGCCCCTGGGTGATGATTTTTTTTTAATTTTTTAAATGTTTTTATTTTTGAGACAGAGGGTGACAGAGCACAAGCAAGGGAGGGGCAGAGAGAGAGGGAGACACAGAATCCGAAGCAGGCTCCAGGCTCTGAGCTGTCAGCACAGAGCCCAACGTGGGGCTCGAACTCACAGACTGTGAGATCATGACCTGAGCTGAAGTCGGACACTTAACCGACTGAGCCACCCAGGTGCCCCCCCTCCCCGGGTGATGATTATTGACATGATAGAACCATGGTAAATGGACAGGATGATCATACGGACATTGATAAGGAACACCAGATTTGGAATCTATGGGAATAAAATAACTAGATCCCATTCTTACTACATTTAATTGTGAACTACTGTATAATTGTAGTATTTCTTCACTCCCAAAATTGGGTCATTCATAGGCCTGAGTACCTTACTGGTTTACAGCAGGAACCAATAGGATAAAGAAAAGCTCCATACACTAGAAAGGTCCAGACACATTAGGGGACAGAGAAGGATCCTGTGATAGCTAAAACCACCTGGACAAAGATCCAGGCTAGCAGAAAACTGGCTTTGTGAAACAATTAGCTTATAAGATTTTTATAAATATAAAAATATGCATAACATGAAATAGTATTAGGGTGACAAAAGTAAATAGGATTAGTTATTCTGTGGCTGTCAGCTATATAGTAGCTCTGATGTACTTTACGTTCTGGGGCTAAAATCAATGTTCTTTTCAATGTGACCTGTTCCAAAGAGCCTATGATATGATCGCTCAGTGACATGTTGATATTGATGTGCCTTGGTAATTTACTTACTGCTAAAAATAAAAATGCCTATTGTCTTTATCCATGATGAAAATGAAACACAAGAGCCAGAAGTGCTTTACTGTAGAGTTTACCCTTTACCCTTTGATTCTGAAAAGACCTCTTGGTTTCCATTCACTTTAGAAATGCATGTAAAGTAGTTGAGGGGAATCGGTGCATGGGTTGGAGAAGACCAGAAAGGAAGTTACAAATCAGAAAGGCACCTAAACATCAGGAAACACGTGAAAATTTCTCATAACACATACAATATGTTTTCACTGTAGGAAGATTAAGATAGAAAGAAATATAGAGTCATATACAGCGACCTATATAACTCATTCAGAGTTAGAGATTTCTTTAATATTTTGACCTATATCCTTCTAGACATTTATTTAGGGAGAAAGATTTTTAAAAGGACTTTCCTCACAACAGTTCTTGGAATGACTTGACGTTATCTCCATTTTACAAAGAAGAACACACTGAAACTCGGGGAAGACAAGTCACTTGCTTATAAACTGATGAATAACGATGATAAAATGATTTCACAGTTCAAAGTTTTTTTTCCTGAATCCAAAACTCATTGAAAAGATTGATGTTGCTTCAAATGACAGAAGCAACATGGTAGAATAGGAAACCCCGGATCCTCCTTCCTCCCATGGAGATGCCAGTTCAACAACAAGACATGAACCGGTTCTCTTTACGAAAAGCCCAGAAACCAGTTAAAAAGCTCTTGTATCCCAGGCAAGTAGAAACTCAGACACCTCAGAGCCAATAGGAAATTTTAGGACATGTTCTCACATGGCTCCCTCCAGCCCCTGTCACAGTGCCAGCTCGCACCTTCCTCCTGGGGAAGGAAAGAAAAGACTCGATAGTACTTCCAACATTCTGGCCATTCAGAAGGGGCTACCAGAGAGACTGGTTTCTGACCCACCTGCCTCAGAGTGCTGCTGGAGCCCAGCATACTCTCAATGCCTCTGGGCTGCTGAGGACAAAAAAAGAGCTGAGTGGCAAGCTCTTGCTCCAGAGGACGTGCATTGCTCAGCAGCCTGTCCTTCTGGAGGAAGAGGAGACAATGGAGCATGTGCCCAAGGTTCTGGCTTTTTAGGACACCAGTACTGGAGTGCCGATGGGATTCTAGATGTGTTGGGACACACTGAGAACACAAAAGAACTGGCTGGTACAGGTACAGCAGGCAGACACTGAGGGAACAAAGGATTTTAAGATCCTGGAAACACGCACATGCCCCCCAAAACCAGAAAATCCCTCTAAGTAGGAATCTACACGCACCTGTGCAGAAAAGACATATCCACAGAAAAGGTTTGAGAGGTACTAGATTCAACAGGTAATGTTTTTTACCTTGTGTGAAGCCTGTCCATAAAGACAGAGAGAGGTGACTGTTTTTATTACATGTGTGGATACCAATCCCAAATGACAAGGAACATACACACACACACACACACACACAACACACACACACAACACCAAGTGAAAATAGCTCAATCAAAGGCACAAAATAAATCTCCAGAAACCAACCAAAGGAATTGAGGTATATGAATCACCACGGAAGGAATTAAAAATAACTGTCACAAACGTCATTGTCACAAATGTGTTCAGTGAGCTCTGGGAAATGATGTATGGACAAAATGAGAATTTCAACAAAGAGAGAGAAAATATGTTTTTTAAGAATCAAACAGAAATTTCGAAGTTGAAAGAATACAATATATGAACTGAAGAATTGATCAACGGTAGACAGGATCGAGCAGAAAAACAAATCAGTGACCTTGAAGGTAAGTCATTTGAAATTATCCAGTAAGAGGAGGACAATAAAAAGAATGCCAAAGAGTGAAGAAAGGATAAGAGAGTAATGGAATGCTATCATATGGACCAGCTGGAGTCTCAGAAAGAGAAAAGAGAGAGAAAGGGGCAGAAATCTTATTTACAGAAATAGTGGCTAAAAACTTCCCAAATCTAAAGAAGGATATGGACATATAGATATGAGTACCCCAACAAATCTCAAATGGGCTGATCCCAAGGAAATCTACATCAAGGCACATTATTATCAATTTGTCAGAAATAAAAGACAAAGAGAATTATAAAAAGCAACAAGAGAGGGGCACCTGGGTGGTTCACTCGGTTGAGCATCCGACTTCAGCTCAGCTCATGATCTCACAGTCTGTGAGTTCGAGCCCCGCTTCAGGATCTGTGTTGACAGCTCAGAGCCTGGAGCCTGCTTTGGATTCTGGAGCCTGCTTCTGTCTCCCTCTCTCTCTGCCCCTCCCCCACTCATGCTCTCTCTCTGTCAAAAATAAACATTAAAAAATTTTTTAAAAAAGCAGCGAGAGAGCAGCACATACTAGGGGGCCCCATAAGCTTATCAATGTATTTCTCAGCAGTAACTTTTCAGCTGAAGAGATAGTGAGATGATATAGTTGAAGTTGCTGAAGTTAAAAAAAAAATGCCAACTATCAGTACTATATGCAACAAAACTCTCCTTCAAAAATGAAGGAGAACTGGGCTGTCTCAGATAAATAAAAGCGAAGGAAGTTTATCACAACTAGATCTGCCTTACATGAACTGCTAAAGGGAGTCCTTCAAGTTGAAACAAACAAGCAAACAAAAACAAACAAAAAACACTAAGCAGCAGCATAATGTATATGACAGCACTAAGTTTTCAGGTAATACTATGTTTTGTACATATTGCGACATATAAATATATTTAGCATATTTAGTATATATTTAATAATATAGTCAATATATTGGTAAATATATACAGTACAGGGAAATGTATTAATGCATTCTGACGAAGCCAGAAACCCATAATACTGTACTGGTGGTGCAAAGGTCACTTTTAATTCAGTTATACAAGTCAAAAGACAAAAGTCTTAAAAAATAAATAAATAAATAAAACCTATGTATGGGACTGAAGTTAAGTAGTTATCATCTTAAGATCATCTTAAAATAGGTGATTATAACTATAAAATGTGTTATGTGAGCCCCATGGTTATCACACAGAAAAATCCATAGAAGATACACAAAAGAAAATGAGGAAGGAATCAAAACATATCCCTAAACAAACAAAATCAGGGAAACCCAAAGGAAGACAGTGAGAAGAAAAGATAAATGAGAGAACTAGAAGGCACAAAATAGTTAACACAATGGCATAATAAGTCCTTTTAAATCAGTAATTAAGTTTAAGTTGATTAAACTCCCCAAACAAAAGATACAGAATGACTGAATATAATTAAAAACAAAACCTTAAAAAATAATAATAATTAATTAATTTAAAAAATGTAAAAAAAAAAAAAAGGGGGGGTTGCGCCTGGGTGGCTCAGTCAGTTAAGCGGCTCAGGTCATGATCTCAAGGTCCGTGAGTTCAAGCCCCACATCGGGCTCTGTGCTGACAGCTCAGAGCCTGGAGCCTCCTTTGGATTCTGTGTCTCCCTCTCTCTCTGCCCCTCCCCCGCTCATGCTCTGTCTCTCTGTCTCTCTCTCTCTCTCTCTCTCTGTCAAAAATAAATAAACATTAAAAAAACTTAAAAATAAAAATAAAAACAAAAACAAAAACACAACCCACAAAAACCAACGTCCAACTATATGCTCTCTACAAAAGACTTGCTTTTGATTTAAGGACAGATACAGGCTGAAAGTGAAAAGACAAGAAAAGATATTGCATGCAATTAGTAACTAAAACAGGGCAGAAGTGGCCATAACTTACATCAGACTATATATATCGGGCTATATCAGACAAGATAAACTTTATATCAAAAATTGTCACAAGACAAGGGAAAAAGTTATATAATGAAAAAATGATCAATTCATCAGGAGGATGTTGCAGTGATAAATATATATGCACCCACCATCAAAGCACATAAATATATGAAGCAAACATTGACAGAAGTGAAAAGTAGAAAGCAACACAATAGTAGCAGGAGATTTCAATACTCTACTTTGAATAATAGAGAAAAGATCAATTAGGAAACAGTACAGATTAAATGTATCTAACAGGCATGTACAGAACATTCTACCCAGAAGCAACAAAACACACATTCTTTTCAAGGCACATGAAATATTCTCCAGGATAGTTTACGTGTTAGGTCACAAAATAAGTCATACCACATATGAGAAGATTGAAATCCTACCAAATATCTTTTCCAACCAGAATGGAATGAAACTAGAAATCAACAGTAGAAAAAAATAATTGGAAAATTCACAATTACGTGAAAATTAAAAACATACTCTTGGGTCCATGGGTCAAAAGTAGAAATCAATGTGAAAATTAGGATGTGTCAAAGAGGAAATACAAATAAAATTTAGAAATTATCTTGAGACAAATCAAATGAAACACAACATACCAAACTTATGGGATGCCACAAGATTACTAAGAGGGAAACTCACAGCATCACACATCTGTCTGTTAAAAAGATATCTCTTGAACAACCTAACTTTACACTTCAATTAACTAGAAAAAAAAAAGGCCTAAAGTTAGAAGACAAATAAACCCATTTATAGTCATTTTATAACTACTGATTGAACACTCTGAGAATATTCTGTGTCTCTCGTATTACCTCATAAAGTGCAGGATTTAAGCACAGAAGACATTTAACAAATACTTGTTGAATAAATGCATTTAAGCATCTGTAAAGGACAAATCTATTAAACTTTTCTAAATGTTACAGGCTAGTGAATCTTTTAGAATTCATCTGCAAGGCTGATTTTCAGAACTCTATAAAGCTAGAAGTTCACCGGTGATTCAAAGAAGGTAGCCTCATTACTGAGAGAAATAGTTGGGAAAGACTATATGCATGATATTGGCCTTCATTTATTCATGCATCAGATACATTTAGGAACTACTTGGACCCCCAAAGGAGGTGAACATAGGTTCACAGGCTAATCAGTAGCCAGACCATATATAATGAAAGATTAAAGCAACTGGCACCTCTTGTAAAACCTTCCATTGAAGGTTTTACACGTATATGGAGTTTTAAAGGAATAATATGTACAGAGTACGAGAAGAACACTCTAGGTAGAGGAAGCAGCACATGAACAAATCTGGCTAATTAGGGAATTTGTAAAATGTTCAGAACATCTGGAGTGTAGGACACAGGTCGGGGGGTAAGAGAGAACATGTGCTAAATTAGACTGTGAAAGATTACAAAATTCTAAGCTCCGAGTTAAGAAACGTAGTAGAGACTTAGCCAGAATTAATGCCATCTTCACTGCAATCCCAACTAAATGCAAGGACTGAAAAGCAACAACAAAAGAGGTTGCTAATTGTGTATCAACGGTATAGATCAATGCATGTGAAAATTGTACCCATCTGTTAAATTCCAGGCAATGTATTTGACCTTGTCAAGCAAAATTAATCGCTGTTCCTTTTTCACAGCATTTTTTTACTATCTTACAATAGTGGTCACATTTGACTTAATATTCTACATATAAGTGAATTACACTATATCCTCCAACTAGATTTTTAACCCCTTGCTTGTCTCTGTATCTAGCACAGAGACTCAGTTAATTTTTTTTATATTTATTTATTTTGGGGAGAGTGCAAGTGGGGGAGGGAGGGGCAGCAAGAGAAGGACAGGGGATCTCAAACGGGCTCTGCACTGACTGGCTGACAGGCTGACAGCAGCTAGCCCAACGTGGCGCTCAAACTCAGAAACTGCAAGATGATGACCTGAGCCAAAGTCACACACTCAACCGACTGAACCACTCAGGTGCCGGGAGGCTCAGTTAAATTGAATGGCACCAAATGGAGCTGAGCTAAAGCATTATTTTTCTCTCACAAATGTTGCAATCTTTGGTATTCACTGAATCACAGATGCCGTCACAAAAGGTACCTTTCACGATGTATAGTTGACTTACATTAAACCCAAACAGCAATAACTAAAGAAAAAACAAAAAAAGAACACCATGTGTGGTTACTAGGTTGGTTACAAAGGTTGGTTACCTAACCTTTGTCTTTGTTAGACTTGACTCAGCAGAAATACGAAGCCTGATAAGATTGCCTGTATTTCCAGCTTTTGTGACCTTTGTATATTCATCTAACTATTGTGAACTTTGGCCCACTTATGTTCTTTTGCAGCCTGTATATTTGTGTCCCATTCACCTACAAGGTCGAGATATTCCCTGTCCTAAAGAATCTGTTCACAGAGATTTTGAAGGCTGCGAAAGACGAGGCTGGTCGACATATACATTCTGTGTTTCTTTATAGAATGGCCAATTGATTTCTTTCAGGGTAATCTCAGCCCTAACTGCTAATCTGGATAGGGAGTGCCACATCTTTTCAGAAATACTGGAGCAAAAAAGTGTATTTTTTCTTTGCTTATCACTGGCTCAATTAAAGGATAAGCCTCGAAGAACTGTGTGCCAAGCCACCGAAAGGGCTCAGTGTAAAATAAATTGCTAAGATTTTAACTGTTAAGGGAATACAGTAGTTATCTGAACTAGATCACAAGTCAGGCTGTAGAGGAAATGTGTAAGTCAAGAATGAAGAAGGACAAACTTTCTTACCCTTGTTTTTCACAATTTTGATTTCCCTTTTTGCAGGATCAGACATTTCCTGTTAAAGATGCTTATGTGAATTTTCCCTGCCATAGTGGAAACTCATTTATAATGTTTTAAATTTAAAAGTATAAAAATTCTGTAACTTAAAATCTCCATAGCTAATGCTATTTAATTTCATAGTCAGATGTTTATGCTAAGTCTCTGATGATCATTTGTATCACTTTTATTCCATTATCTCTTTGCTACACAAATATATTAATTTAGGTAATTGTGCCTTAGTTTCCTGAGGGAGTTAATATGATTTCTAAAAGAACTCATAGCTAGAAATGGTTTTTAAGCTCCAGAAAAAAGTGGTCAACAAATAAATTCAATGTCATCATTCTGATGAATTTTTAGAAGGATTCAAGAGTTTAACTGGAGGATCGCTTAACTATGTAGAACCATGGGAGAGAGGTGTTTCAGAAAAATAAAGGGTTTCAGATTCCACAACCACAAAGAATTTAGGAGAGTCTTTCTTAAATCTCTGAGGCTTGTCTACCTGTGATAAGTTACAAGAATAGATCTAAGAATATATTTTTTGAAAAATGATACTCTTCTTTCTGTCATCTTTTTGCTACCAGGAAACTCAATATAATCTACTTTTTAATTGTGTCTGTTTTTTTTTTTTTTTTTTACATCAGATTAAAGGTAAAATTAGGGGTGCTTGAGTGGTGTAGTTGGTTAAGTGTCTGATTGTTGATTTCGGCTCTGGGCATGATCTCATGGTCCGTGGGCTTGAGCCCTGCATCAGGCTCCACACTATCATTGTAGAGCCTGCTTGGGATTCTCTCTCTCCCTCTTCTCTGTACCCCCCTTGCTAATACTTGCTCTCTCTTTCAAAAAAAAAATTTTTTTTAAAGATAAACTTTAAAAATAAATAAATAAGTTAGCCTTTTGAAAAAAGGTAAAAAATTAAGTTCCTTCCCTGGTTTCTGTATTTTCTTTAAAAATATTTATTTTTGGTCTTTTTAGAATTGTCTATAATATATGCACTGCCATTACAATATACAGCATTTTTTTTTTTTTTTTTTTTTTTGGTAAAGGAGGGAAGTGTGTATTATAAATCAAAAAAAAAAAAAAAAAATTAGAGGGGCGCCTGGGTGGCTCAGTGGGTTGAGCGTCCGACTTCAGCTCAGGTCACGATCTTGCGGTCCATGAGTTCGAGCCCCGCGTCAGGGTCTGGGCTGATGGCCCGGAGCCTGGAGCCTGCTTCCGATTCTGTGTCTCCCTCTCTCTCTGCCCCTCCCCCGTTCATGCTGTCTCTCTCTGTCTCAAAAATAAATAAATGGTTAAAAAAAAAATTAAAATTAGAAAAAAACATACTGAACTATAACTCATGGTTTTAAAATATCCTTTTTTAATCATCTTGAAAAAGATGTAATTTTTGCAATGTCGTAACTTATTAGACAAATGCTTGGGAAGATTTGAGGTCCCTTTCCCTTTTCTTTTAATTTTTTTCTTCTTTTATATGGGAAATAGCTTATAGAAATCTGCTCTTCTTTCAGAGAAATCTTAATTCTCTTCTCATAAATTTTATATTGAACAAACTAATGGAAACAATTGATAGGAACAGAGTCAGAGAAGGAAATGAATGTAGAGTTTGAAACTCTTAGTGTGTGGGAAGAATCAATGGTTCCCAGTTTTGTTAAGTTAATGGAAATTCATGGCACCAAGATATAGCCAACAGAAGGGGTAACATGCTTGAAGAGGGAGATAATGAGCTCAATAGTGTCGATACTATGCACTAAAACAATGAAAAACAAAAATGAAACCAAAACAACAGAAGGACAAGGGAAGTGTCTATGATAACTCACTGAACCCTACCGCAAACTCACCTCCTCCCGACATTATGTGGAAGACTGATTTCAGAAGTGAGGTTTCCAATGTTAATCTGAAAGATGGACCTCTGCTCAGGGAATGCACATAACACCTTCTAACTTAGATCATCTCCTGGGTTGAAAGGTAAAGTATAATGTAACATACCCCCTAGCCAGGGGATAAATAGGCTTGGGTTACCAGTGCATTATTTGGCTGCCCTCATCAGAAACATAAACCGTCTCTGCAAGTTTAAGATAAAACAGGAGAAGCCTGATCGTTTGACTGGAACAAAACCGTCCTAAGTGCAACTGCTATCTTCCCTCCTGATAGGGTACATGAGTCAGGCCCAGCTGGAGACTGTATCTAGAAGGATTGGGGCTGAATTTTCTGAGGCTGCCCTTCTCTTGCACACGTTCACTAACATGATCATCTTGTTTTTATTGAAACAATGTGATAAAAGTTGCATAAAATCTGCAAATGGTAACTAGACTTGGAGAAATCTTGCCAGCGGCAGAACCACCCTGAAACCCTGAACCAAGTCCTGAAAGGTAATAGCTTTTTGGTATTTGGCTGCCTGTTGATAATATTTAATGTCAGTTTCCACAGCCAAGAAGAAACAGATCAATCCAGAAGATTTTGGTGGCCGTTTTTCCCCCTTGTGTGTGAAAATACAAAGAAAAAAAAAAGCACATGATAACAGTCCTCTAATAAAACTTTGGGGATCATTTGGGGATCAAGTGGCCACATATCTGTGACTATTAAAAATGAAATCTGGCACTTTTGTTCCTTATTGTAATATTACCATCCCTTATTTCCTTCCCTATGAATATTTTAAACCCCACCCATTCAATGACCCAAACCAAAATAAATCTACTCCAGGCAAACCATGTGTGCTTAAGTAAACAATGCAGGCAAGCATAAAAGATTAAGACAAAGCTCCTGCTAAAAAATGAGAATGTTAAACCAGAAAAAACTAAAGTTTTTTTTTTTAATAATATATGTTTTCTTTCAGTATTATTCTCCAAGAGTCACTGTAAGCATTTGTTTTCAAGAAAAGAAGCATTCCCAAAAAAAAAAAAAAAAAAAAAAAAAAAAAAAAAAAGGGGCGCCTGGGTGGCGCAGTCGGTTAAGCGTCCGACTTCAGCCAGGTCACGATCTCGCGGTTCGTGAGTTCGAGCCCCGCGTCAGGCTCTGGGCTGATGGCTCGGGAGCCTGGAGCCTGTTTCCGATTCTGTGTCTCCCTCTCTCTCTGCCCCTCCCCCGTTCATGCTCTGTCTCTCTCTGTCCCAAAAATAAATAAAAAACGTTGAAAAAAAAAAAAAGAAAAGAAGCATTCCCTTTTGTAAAGCTTAATAAGCACAAAAATATATTTATTTTTTCAGAAACATATGTGTGGATCAGATACACACTAAAAAACTTAAGCAAATTACATGTAAGATTCAAAGAAAGATGATTTAGTTTTCGTTATAGTGATAATCTCTTTAAATGTTTCCTGTCCTATTAACCAAATGATTAATTATTCAGCATCTATTGTATTTAAGACATGTACTGGAAAGCATTATAAGTGTCAATATAAATTTATATACACATATGTGCAATACACATCAATGTATGTGAGTGTGATATGCATTGTTTTAAGTACAAAAAAAATGTAACCAATCAGGGGACCTGGGAGGCGGTTGAGTGTTTGACTTCAGCTAAGGTCATGATCTCACAGCTCCTGAGTTTGAGCCCCACGTCAGGCTCTGTGAAGACAGCTCTGCTTCGGATTCTGTCTCTGTCTCTCTCTCTCTGCCCCTCCCCCACTCGCACACTGTCTCTCTCGCTCCCTCAAATATGAATGAACATTTAAAATTTTTAATTAAAAAAAGTAACAAATGGGACCAAGGGTGAAAAACACATGTTCTAAAAGCAATGTCTTAATTCACTATGACTTTTGATGTTTAAGATTCAGAGGCCAAATACAGATTTCTGGGGAAGGTATTCTTTGTGCAATGAAGCAGAGAAAAGAACGTGGAGAATTCTACTAAAAGTGAGCCAGATAATGAGAGTGTGAGTCCTCTGTGGTTGATCTAAATGTATGGTTGAAAAGAAAAAAACTCAAAACAGAAGCAAGGCAAATACTATTGATTTGGCCTCTTTCTCTTCATGGAGACCCAGTCTGCTGCTACTTTGACATGAAAATAATACATCAACTCTAATTAGTGCTATGAACTGGAATGCATCACTGTGATGAGGTGAAGGGCTCCATTTCTCCAAACCCCACACTCTGGTCCTTCACCCGGGAGTTTTGCAAAGCCTCTCTCATAGCATCATCAGCTGCACTCAGGAAGTAGCTATTTGGAGTTCAACATGGAAATGATACCAGAGCTGGAGTGGAAGCTTGTGGAGTTTTATACAATGTCAGCCCACCCTTTCTCTGTGGAATAGTAAATGCTGGCAAAGTAGACATCCTCTCATAGAATAATCTCAGCTTTCTCCTTGGAAAAGATGCAGATAATAAAAAGAACATTCTAATGTGCAGCCTTAAGGAATGTGCATTAGCATCCTGTTTAGAAGGATAAAAACCAGTGTCTTGAATCAGCATTACTGACTGTCCTCCTATGTCTGTCTGCACTAGTAGTTAGATAATCCTTTTCTTCATTTTTGTCTAATGATATTTGAAAGCCTATGGCATTTACTGCACTATCTTAAGTAACCAGTGAAAAGCAAAGTTGAATGGAATGTTCCAAAGTTATCTAATAAATTCCTTTTTAAGAAAACAAACAACACAATGGGCTTCTGGGTGGCTCAGTCAGTTAAGCATCTGACTCTTGATCTTGGCTCAGGTCAAAATCTTATGGTTCATGAGATCGAGCCCAGCATCAGGCTCTGCTCTGACAGTGCAGAACCTACTTGGGATTCTCTCTCTCTCTCTGTCTCTCTCTCTCTCTGCCCCTTCCCTGCTTGGGCACACTCTCTATATCTCCCAAAATAAATAAATAAACTTAAAAAAAAAGAAAATGAACCACCTGAATAATTCAAATAAAAATAAATTCCATCACCACTCTTCTCTCTCATTATCATGTGATTTGATTATATTATCCTCACATCTCTTGTATCATGATCAGAATATATCAAAATGCAATTCTGTTGAGTTGTATTTCTATTATGAAGAATAAAATTTACTAGAGTCTGTTTTCCTGTGTTGGTAAAGTCATTTTGGAGTTATTTTAATGAATGGCCTACTCTTACATTCTTCTAACTCATAAACCCAAACAAGTTCAACTACCTTAAAATGGTTGCAAGTAAGGTGAGAAATAGTACACAGGAAATGTGAGATTTCGCAAACCCTTCCAGGATTGCTAAAGATTCTTTTATTAGCATTTGCCTAGTGGAGGCAAAATGCTGCAACTCCTCTAAAATGCTGCAACTCGATTGAGCAATTGTAAAGGGGATTTTTACACAATTTGTCTGGGATAATCATTGGATATTTGTCTATCTTCGACTGCAGCATATGACAAGATATTGGCATTGAGATCTAGGTGGTATTGCTGAGTTTGGTATTCTGTGATGATACATGCCACGACATACAAGTGAAACTAAATTGTGCATTTTGCACCAGGTACACAGGAAGCTCATCCTTTTCCATAATGTAGGGGCGTTGACTCTAGCTTTCTTCAGGAGTGGGGACACTGTGCTGAAAAACTAATCTGATACATAAGCCCGTCACCGAAAGATATCTAGCTCACTCTGTAGTGCATCACCCAGGGGTCAAGAGAAAACAGATTTTTCTCTGTCCCATAGCTCTATCTTGCTCTTTTCTCTGACAATACTTTTCTTCACTCTATTTCCTCAGTGCTGGCAAATGATTACAAGGACATAGGCTATACAAGGAAAAATAGTATAAACTCTGCAGTATTAAGAAATATTTCATGGTGGTTTACTTTACTCAGTCCTTCATCTTTCCCTATCTCATACACAGCCTCCCCCGAGCCAAAAATATAATCCTAAATGCAATTCTATTTTCTTTCTGTTGCTGAAAATCTTCCAGTGGAAACACATCGCCTGTGAGACAAGTACAAATCCATTGCAGGGCACACAAGCCCAACTATTATTTGGTTGCTGTTTATCTTCTCCATCTTTTAGTTTATAATCTAGAAATACCAGATTACTATAGTTCTTCAGTGCCCCTCATGATGGATCAAGCATGCTGCTGCCCATGATATGTCCTCTACCTTCAATCTTACAAACCTTGACCTTGCTGCCCCATACTTAAGACTTGGTTCATTGATAACTCCTCCAGAAAGCTACCCATGAACCCTCACTAAACTCTTCAGACTGAGCCATGGGCCCTTCTTGTTGATCCCATAGCACCCTCTGCTGTTTTTCCATTTTAGCATATATCAAAGTGGGTTTTCTGCATCTTACCTTCCTAGGAGACTGTCAACTCCTCAAGGTCATAGACGCGTCATCAATATTTTATCTATCTCTCTGCCACGCCCTCAGCCACCCTCATCCCTGCCTTCCAAGATGGGAATGGGTGGAGGAGACAATAAAAGCAGGGACAGAGATAAATATGTATAGAGAGAACAGTGACACCAAAGGAATTCTACAGCAGAACAACTTGCTTAAAACAAAAACAAACCCCATTACAGGAGACTTGTCTGGGTATGTCTCCATTGTTTGCAATTTGAAATGAATAAAATTAACACAACACCCAGTAAATCTTCATGGGATTGCCTCCTGGTGAAATGACAAACATCCTTCCTGCTTCCACAACATGCTCTGTTCCTCTTCCAAACATGTTTCTCACCTGGAATATATTCCTACTGTCTAGGCCCATTCAGACCTAACTCTTTAAGCCTCGGTCAAATCCCATTGTCTCTCTAAATACTTTTCCAATTACTCCACAAAATATTTTTATCATCTCTGAAACCCTAGAATACTAACTTTTATTCTCACCACTCATAAATATTTTAGGCTTTCTTTCCTTCATATTTATTTGATCTCAAAAAAATATTGTCTCATTGAACATATTGATGATCGTGCCATGACAAAAACCACTGGTACTCATAATGGTCAACTCATGTTGGCCAAAAATAGAATTAATGCTTAATTGAATGTTTTTCTAATTTCTTCGATTTCTCTTTCATTTAGAAGATCATCGATCTATGCAGAACAATTGGTTAGATTTGAATGTATTTTAGACTTCTTTTATCCACTCGTGGTCTTGTTAAAAAAAAAAAGCTGGAATTGTAAGTGTTTGAGGGTAGATAAAGGAGCTGTGTATAGGCAGTGGAAAGCTTACCTCCCCTGAAATAAGTTATTTTATGTTCTAATTTGTCACAAATTCTCTAGATGACTTTGGGAAGGTATGTTTTCTCTTTGGATTTTAGCTTCCTCCATGTAAAATGAAGACCATAGAGCAATTTTTTCTAAATACAAATGTCCTGCGTGCTTAAACCCATAGTTTCTTGATTGATAAAAGTTTCCATATGTGTGTGTATAAAACTTACAATAATTAAATATAAAAATATACATGTAAAGTGCTAATTCTGTATATGATACAATTTTAGAAACTCAATAAATGCTACACACTATTATTTGTTTATTTATCACAGTAGATGATGCAGTGACATTGTTCAAAAACCGAATTCATATATATGCGAACATACACATATATATTATATATACATAAATCAACTACACACACACACACACACACACACACATGCATCATCTCAACTCATTCTCTTGACCAATGTTTATAAGAACAGAAAGAATGAATAATGATAGGAAAAGACAACAAATAAATGAGACATACTGGTGACTAAAAGTGAATGGAGCACGTTATTTTTCTGTAGTGGTAAGACAGACCTGTTGGGACATGTTTCATACATAAATTGGATGCTCTGCGGCCATGCGACAGGAAGACAAACTTTACTTCCTAGTTTTCTTTAGGGTTTTGTGCAAACTCCTGAGTTAGATTTCCTTTCAGTGGCTAAAAATAAGGGCTATTGAATCTCCAGAGAGATTCTGAGTGACACTCTTTCAACAATTAAGCTCAGTTAGATCTACACTTTCTACAGCAAAGAACATACTTCACCAATTACACCTGCTTATATGATTGTCTACTCCCTCAGACTGAGTTTATGTGTATTCCTAATACCCAGTGTCTTGCTAAACATATAGTAGATACTCAATAAATGCTTGCTGAGAAAACATATCCTTAATGAGTTTGCTTATGCAAAGAGTTTGAATGGAATTTCAATTCAGAATGAAATAGAATGTCCCATATTTTAAGGAAAGTTAGCAACTGGAAATCATTCTGTTATATATATGATTCGTGTGCTACGTCCTTATAGAACAAACAGGACTTGAGGCAGTGCTAGAAATCAAGTAGCACTAAGAGCAAAAATTTTAAACTTATTCTTTCAGGTGAGATTTAACCAAGGAGCATAATTTCAGAAAGGATTCCTATGTTCTTGGCCTGATCCTTTCATATTCTAAAACTGAGGAAAAACACGCATTTTAATAAGTTGCTTTCACCTGAGATGCCACTATTAATAATTTAGATTTAATTAGTACTTACTATTATTTAATTATTTGCTACTAATAAGATTTAATTCTTTTTTTTCCCACTAAACTCTACCCACATTGTGGGGCTCAAACTCACGACCCCAAGATCAAGAGTCTCACGCTTTACCAACTGAGCCAGACAGGCACCCAAGATTTAATTCTTATCTATAAAATTTGTTGTCCTGTTCATCGGAAATTTTTTCATGAATACAGGTTATTACATCCTGAGTGTGTTTCAGCCTTAATAGGTTTGTAGCCCTGATCCAGATTACTTACAAAGTAGAAAAAATAGACAAATTGAGAGTTCCCTGTATAATGTTTTCCTCTTTGATTCTGGCTCATTTATAACTGCTTGGTGTAGTCTTGGGGTGACATTGCAAGTTCTAAGCATCTTCACTTAAAATGAAAATAGACTTCAATCAAAGTTAAAGCAGGAGGAAATGACTTTGCCTGGAGTCATGGCTTTTTCCTTCTGTGGCTGCATGTTTTTAACTTCCTGTGGGACTGGCAGTGGAGTGTTTGATGTCCCTTACCTCTCTGAAAGCCTTATAAGGTTGTGCATGCGAATATACTAGGTTGGCTGGTTGGTTTACTATGAAGTAAACATACTCCTAAAAAGGCTAATTTACCATTTCTATCTGATCTTGAGTTGGATAAAGTAGTCCCTGCTATTTAGAGCAATACTTAGCCTCGCCAAACATAGGGCTTCAATTAAAAATTGAAAGTTTAACGTTGCCTGACTTTGTTTTGATATCATGCAAGGATCTACTCAAGGAAAAGACATAATTCCTTTAGCTTCAAGACATAAGGCTTAGAGTAAAAGACATTTGGAATTATTTCTATCTTGCAGGAAATTTGAATTCTAATTTTGCATCAACGTCCAATGTATAAGTCAATTCACCTTTGCTAAGGCATTGTTTCCCTCATCCAATAGGATTGGGCCGAGCTACATACCAACAATAGCAGGTTTTACCGAGGAGTTCAAGTGACTACTGCCCTCACTCAGAGTACATTCACTGAGATGTTGTTTCAGCTGAACTATCTAAACACCTAAATCCAATAGACTTCTGAATGTCAATAAGGCTGTGGTTTTTTTAGTCAAGAGAAACCTGAGAATGAAGTAGGAAAAAGCATGCAGGCTGGTAACGGAACCAGTTTCCACTCCCATTTCTTAGTGGGAAATTTTGCGTTCTACAAAAAAAGTCAAATGCCTGATCTGGCAGAGAATTGGCATTCTAGATTGACTTTTGCATCAGTAGGTGATTTGGCACAGAAATAGTCATTTATATGGATTCTAATTTTCCTGTTCTTGAACATTCCTATTTAATTATTTATAGGAATCTGCCATCATCTGTCCAGAATTTTGTTTAGGCCATACTGATTTGTTGGTCATGCTTGTCTTTTCTGTCCTCTGTTCTTCCAAACTGTCTCCTCTGAGACATCCCAAGCTTCTCCCCAGGCTCTGGGGCCCTTCGTTCCTTTATTTGTGGAGGAAGAACTTTAAGCTCTGTCAGTGTGGATGGATGAGGGTGTCAGGAAGCCAGAAGCGTTTTCATGCTAAGTTAATAGAACCCAAGCAGTAAATGGGGAAGCATTTTCCCACATTCATGACTCACTTTCTACATGTGCAAATATTTAAGTTACAGGTGGTATTTTCAGAATTTACAACCAAATGCAAATTTTCTAAGTTTCCCACAGCCAGACTTCACCACACTCAATGATTGAGGAGGGCATACTGGTCTGGTGAGTTAATTGGTTACATGTAAAATGGATGCCTTGTTATCAAAAATTAGTGAGTAAACATATCTGATGACAGACAGACCTGGGCAAAACTCCTGGCACTGACGCTAACTAGATTTTTGAATATAAGCAGGTTAATGTTCTGGACCTTATTTTTCTCTTCTATAAAATGGGAAATAACTTTGGCCTCTTAGATGTGAGAGAAATCTAGAAGCAACATCTGTCAAGACACTGAGAGTTGATTTTGCTGGTCAGATAAAAAGGCAGGTAGCTCTTCTGCCCTATGGCTCCGTGTGGAGCCTGAAACTTGTTTGATGAAAACAATTTTCCAATTTAGAAGACTATTCCTTGAAAATTACAAGGTGGCTATGAAGTACAAACAAGAACACAGATAAAGCACATAACAGTGTACCTGAACAGTGGGCTCTTGATTCATGCTAACGTTTCATCTTTATGATGTTGATAACTGCAGTCACGGCAGTAAGCTGTGATGTAAAAATCTGGGTCATAATCAAAATGTGATGAGGCTAGTGGTCAGACTGAACACCTGGGAACAAGACTTTGGTCAGATCACCATAGTTTGGAGTTTGGCCTTAGCGGGTCAGCTCAGTAAACACGCTGTTGGTCACTGCTAGGGGATGATTCACAAACACCAAACTCACAAGCAACAGATTTAACAATTTACAAGAAGAAACATAGTTATCAGATACAAAGGTCCTAGTACTCATAGTTTACTTTGGCAGAAGAAGTCAGGGAAAACTAAGGTTCATAAGAGAGTAGAATCAAAATCAAGGTAGGAAGCTGGCTACTCTTAAAGATGAGGGCTACGAATCTGTAGCCGCTGTTGGTATTAACTTAGCCTGTGGAACATATATGGAACATATCCATACAGGATATGGATATCCCATAGGGAAGCCAGAACTTCCTATTGCCCAGACACTACTGGTAACACATTGCCATGTTACCATTTTTTCTGCCCCTTTTCTAGTCTTCAGGTTTACCAATTCTCTTCTATTACTTCTTTCTTCACTTTTTTCTTTCTTTCTTTCTTTCTTTCTTTCTTTCTTTCTTTCTTCTTTCTTTCTTTCTTTCTTTCTTTCATCCTTCCTTTCTTTTTGCTTTATATGTTTCTCCTTCTTCGGGTTTTTTTCTCTCCTTTTTTTTCTACTTTTAGTGAAATTGTATTTTTTTATTTTTATTCCAGTATAATAACATACAGTGTTATAGTAGTTTCCGGTGTACAGTATAGTGATTCAACAATTCTATACATGACTCAGTGCTCAGCATGGTAAGTGTACTTCTAACTCTCTTCACCTATATCACCCATCCCCCCACCCACCTCCCCTCTGGTAACCATCAGTTTGTTCTCTGTAGTTAAAGAGTCTGTTTTTAGTTTGTCTTTTTTTCTCTTTGTTCATTTGTTTTGTTTTCTTTTTGTTGTTGTTGTTTCTTTTTTTCTTTTCTTTTAATGTTTTTATTTATTTTTGAGACAGAGACAGACAGAGCATGAGCAGGGGAGGGGCAGAGAGAGAGGGAGACACAGAATCCGAAGCAGACTCCAGGCTCTGAGCTGCCAGCACAGAGCCTGACGCGGGGCTCAAACTCACAGGCTGTGAGATCATGACCTGAGCCAAAGTCAGATGCTTAACCAACTGAGCCACCCAGGCTCCCCTTGTTTTGTCTCTTAAAGTCCACATAGGAGTGAAATCACATGGCATTTGTCTTTCTCTGACTTATTTCACTTAGCAGTATACTCTCTGGCTCCATCCATTTTGTCACAATTGGCAAGATTTCATTCATTTTTATGACTGAATAATATCTAGATATAGATAGATAGATAGATAGATCACGTCTTCTTTATCCATTCATCTACCCATGGACACTTGGACTGCTTTTATTATTTGGCTATTGTAAATAACGCTACAATAAACACAGGGGTGCATGTATTCCTTAAAATTAGTATTTTTATATTCTTTGGGTAAATACTGAGTAGAATTACTAGACCATATGGTAATTCTATTGTTAACTTCTTGAGGAACCTCCATACTTTTTTCCACAGTGGTTGCACCTGTTTGCCTTCCCACCAACAGTGCAAGAAGGTTCCTTTTCCTCCACATCCTTGCCAATACTTGTTGTTTGTTGTGTTTTTGATTTTAGCCCTTCTGATAGGTGTGAGGTGACATCTCATTGTGGTTTTGATTTTCATTCCTCTGATGATCAATAGTGTAGAGCGTCTTTTCATGTGTATGTTGGCCCTCTCCTTTTTGTAGGCAGAATAAAAAATATTTTAATAGCCTAAAATGTGTATATGTTAATAAAACCATCCTTTATTCCTGTTCAATGACCCTCCTTGGCTATTCAAGATTCATTCACTGGCACTGTGAGTTGTATTTGCAGTTGACTGATCCATTAAATGTACAATGATTTTGGCTGACTTATTTCTTAAAGCTAAAATTAACTTCATATTCTATGATCTGCTCATATATATATATATATATATATATATATATATAGGATGTAATTCTTAACAAGTCAATTAAAGCCATAATGCATCTGAAGCATGCCATCTTCATAGAATTGGGTGACTGCCATGTAATAATTTTCTACCGAAAGACTTCAGCGTTGAACCTAAAATGCTCGCATAAGCCCTATTTCCCTCCAAATGCTTCTATCATCCCCAGCTTCCATGACTCAGCTGGCCAGTCATGGTGGCTCCCAGGTCTCAGGGTTACTAGATTCCACACTGTGAAAAGAACAGGACTAAGTCTATAGGCTTCTAACCAGGAACTGGTCTATCTGCTTCCCTTTTTATTGTCCTTTATGAGTCCTGTAAGAATTTTTCTCTTTCCTTATCCTCTATGGCCTAGTCCACAGATTTCTGCACAGAATCTTTTGATTTCTTCTATTGTTATTTGAGTCACAATAGCATCTACTTCCATATAGTTGTTGTGTGGAATGGATTAAAATCATATAAGACATGGACATAATTTAACAGGGTGCCTGAAAAACATTTTTCAATAACCCTCTTCTCCCTCACACACTAAACAATGTGCACCATGAAAATGATATTGCATTTCCAGCACTTATCACAGTGCCTAGAAGATGGTCAGTGGTCAAATATAGCAGCTGAATGAATGGATGGATGGATGAACAATGAGAGGGAAAGAGGAATCAAAATACCTTTTCACATGGCTTCCTTCTCTTTTTTAAAACTAGAGTCCCAGGGCCTTTTTTCCCTCTTCCACCAAATAACCCCAAAGAAGAAGAGTTGCCCGGAAAACAGAACCCAGACCAACGCTGCTGGCTCAGGCAGAGTCTTTTAATCTTAAACTCTTACATTATTGTTTAATACAAAAACTGTGCTTTAAACTCTTCCATAACTTCTTATTCATCACTTTATTTACAACGTTTCGCATCAAACCTTCACTCCAGGAGTATAACACTTATGACAATGTTCTCAGAAGTTAGTCTACAGGCTACCAGCATCAGAATCACCTGAATACCTGTTTAAAAATCACATTCAGGAGCAGCATGCCCTGCCCTACTGAATCGAAATTTCTGTGAATACAATGCCAAGACTCAAATTATTTTTTGCATGTTAACTTTTTGTACCACTGCATGAAAAGAAGGCAAGACGGTACATGAATACTAATGATAGTTTTTTGTTTGTTTCATTTCAGGATTAAAAAAAATAGTTTCATCTACCATTATAGGTAAACAAGAGTCAGACTTCCTTGAGCATTCAATCAGAGAGGCTAGAGCTACAATACAATAGACCCTGGTGTTGAAGAGAACCAGAGCACGACAGTATATAAAGTAGTAAAAACAGGGGCACCTGGGTGGCTGAGGTGGTTGAGCCTCTGACTTCGGCTCAGGTCATGATCTTGTGGTTCATGAGATGGAGCCCCAGGAGAGGCTCTGTGCTGATAACTCAGATCCTGGAGCCTGCTTGGGATTCTGTGTCTCCCTCTCTCTCTGCCCATCCCCCACTTGTTCTCTCTCTCTCTCTCTCTCTCTCTCTCTCCCTCTCTCTCTCTCTCTCAAAAATAAACATTAAAAAATTTTAAAGTAGTAAAAACAGATTTTATTCAAGAACTACTGCATTAGAGGAAAAGAGACTTCAGTATAGAACGGATTCAATTCGCAATGTAGCATGAACATGCGGGGATTTATAGCAGGAGTAGGGAGGAGGTCAGTGGATAGAAAAATTACTAACAGGTAGTACCATGGGTAGGGAGGATTTTGGCTAAGCCAACTGGATTGTTGCAGAAACTGATCACATATCGAGCATGGAAGATGAGAAATTTGACCACATATTGAGAATGATCAGTTACTAAGGGTGAAAGATTTTATTTAAACTGCCTTAGTAGAATCCTTGCTAACACTGGGCAATGAAAGCCTGAAAAGGGCCGATGTCAAGCTCCCAGCCTAGTTGAAAAGAAGGCTTAGAGAGGACTAAGTTCAGTCAAGGGGAGAGTCTTTGTCACTAGTCACGTGTACCTATTTAAAAGTAAAGTAATTAACATAAAATGTAAATATCCAGTTTATCAGGCACACTAGTGATATTTCAGGGACTCAGAGCCACTTGAGTCTATAGCTAGACTAGAGGCTATAGCGCCAGGCAACACAACATTTTCATCATCACAGAAAGTTCTTTTTTTTTTTTAAACATTTATTTATTTTTGAGAGAGAGAGAGAGGGAGACACAGAATCCTAGTCAGGCTTCAGGCTCTGAGCTGTCAGCACAGAACCCGACACGGGGCTCGAACTCACCCACCGTGAGATCACGACCTGAGCCAAAGTCAGACACTTGTCACATATGACTAGTGACAAAGACTCCTCACTTGACTCCCCGACTGAGCCACCCAGGCGTCCCACCACAGAAAGTTCTATTGAACAGTACTGCTCTTGTGAAAAGAGTTTATTGCACCCAGGGTAGGGTAGGTGAGGCAAATGGCACAAAAGCTAGGAAAACTCTAAAGAGCTATTAGGACAACTCCACCCCAAATTACCACAGGGTTAGAAGATTAAGTAGAGAAATTACATGATAGCGAATATATGCCAGAAACCATGTGCTGGTTAGGTAGCTGCTCCCAGAAACAGCTACTCCAAGGAAGGGAGAGCCCAAGACTTTGAAGGACAGTTAGTGTTCGCTGCTACAAACATTTACAAATCCGCAGAGAAAAAGACTATGGAATTTACAAATGTATTGAAACTGATAGTCAAAAGAAGGGCTGGGTGTTTCACTGTGTTGAAAATGATGTGTGGAAAGCAGCAGTTCAGCTGGAATTGGAAAGCGAAAAACAAAGAAGGCCATGGAATCAATTCTACCTGCTGCAGACTGGGAGGCCTTTGGAATCCAGGTCTTTTGAAGTCTTGGTATCTTGGAATTGGTCTCTTCTGGCAATTTCACCTAAACAGGTGTATAAACTGTTAAAATTCATCGGAATGAATACTGTGTGTATAAATTGGGCCATGACAAAAATTAAATGAAAAATGGACACATAACGCAGTATTTAGTGCTTACAGTCACCCTATGGGAAAACCACACATCATATTGAAAAATCTTGCCACGTTAGGCTGTATGTGGGGCTGATAGTAACTTACATTTTTTTTAAATGGTAATTTTATATTATATTCATTCCCTCTGCTATAGGACATGAGCACAGGTACCTCTGGGTAAGTGCTGTGGAAGAAAGGTAAACAATCTATATAGATCATGCACGCAGAGTTCTGGTGTCTAGACTCTGACCCGGGAAAGAAGGTACTGAGACGGCCCAACGTGGTTTATTTTTAAGAACAATGACCTGGCAGGCATTTGGAAATCCAAGTCTTTTGAAGTCTCAAGCATCAACCATCTTAGCTTGTAAGTCATCAGTAAGATCAATATTTCTATTATTCGGCCTTCAACTAGATCCTTAGTTACATCTATCTGAGATAAGGAAAGTACTTTAGTACCCTGGCCAAAGCTAAATTACAGGCATCACTATGGAGAACCACAGCCCCTTATTTGAGGAAGAAACAAAATATCAGAGAGCCCTCGGGGATCATCCAGACTTCCAAAATTAGCAAGCAATAAACTGAAAAGTCCAGATATTGTTCTCTATCATCTGTCAACAAGAACCACTTTCCTTCCTGTTTTTTTTCAAGTCTCCAATTTTCAAGGATTAGTGTAAGATTACAGCAGGTAGTGAGCTTTAATTAAAAATAGACTGAATAGATAAGTAGCTTGGAAAAAGGAACAGAGAAGCATTGCTTGGTAAAGTCAATTACTCCTGATGTTGTCTTATCATTCTGTAAACTTACACTGCTCTATGGCTAAGCTTTACTTTATTATCTTGTCTCTTTAATGTAATATACGTGGTTATAAATATATTTCAAGGATCCTGTCTCTAATTACAGCCATTTAAGTGATTTTTTAGAAGTCTATATTAAACAAAAATGTTATATAGATCTAAGCCTCGATAGTACATTGCTATTAACAAAAGTCAATAATGTTGCAGAAGGTTTACTATCAAATTACAGAAAGACAGTGTTCCGAGGAGGAAAGGCAATCACAAATTCAGATTATTTCAGAGCAACAGTAGGAGAGGGGGCCGCTTTGGAAAGGAGGTTGTTACTTATGAAGGAAAGAAAAGATCACACCTGTTCTCTCAAAAGGGAGCCATTTTGTGAAGAAGAGAAAAAAATCTAGCTGCATTAAGAGACAAGATCCAGGAGTTCACTTAGTGACTAACCATGAATTGTTTAAACATGTATAACATAAACATGTTTATTAAAACCCCCGATGTGTATATTACACACATGGTATTTGAAAACCAGAGCCCTAGAAGCTTAAAATAGCTGAATATTTGAAGAACAGGTAACGTTAAAATCGTTATAAAAATTAAATTTCAGGGGTGCTTTGGTGGCTCAGTTGGTTGAGTGTCTGGCTCTTGATTTCAGTTCAGGTCATGATCTCATGGTTCCTGGGATTGAGTCCAGCATCGGGCTCCATGCTGACAGGGGAGAGCCTGCTGGGGTTTCTCTCTCTCTGCCCCTCCCCCAACCGTTCTCTCTGTCTGTCTCTCTCTTTCAAAATAAATAAACTTAAAAAAAATTAAGTTAGAGATATGCAATCTATTATTTGTTATTATTTTCTATCCTTTTTCTTTTGTTAAAGCTTATTTCTTATTTATTTTGATAGAGATATAGAAAGCAAGCAGGGGAGAGGCAGAGAGAGAGGGAGAGAGAATACCAAGCAGGCTCTGCGCTGTCAGCACAGAACCCAATGTGGGATTTGAATTCACGAACCCTGAGATCATGCCTGAGCCAAAGTCAAGAGTCAGATGCTTACCTGTCCAAGCCACTCAGGAGCCCCTTTCCTTTTTCTATCATGTATTTGCCCTGTAGAAATCAACCAAATCACCAGTTATGGAATGCTTCTCCTAGGCAAGGCATTCTGCAAGCCATTCAAGAGCTCATCGTGTTGTTGGGGTTGGGAAGAAGGAGAAAACGAATATTTTAAAAAATGACTGGCTACACAAGATTTAATAAATTCAAAACAGTAGGTGAAATATCACAGCGTAGGTCCTGCCCCATTGTCTGAGGAATGCCTCACAGGTTGGGGCCTGGAATTTCAGAGGTAACAGTGATCACTTCAACCGGGGAGGATTACAGAAGAATTCATTTAAATTTCATTTTAATTTATTTGTATTGAAGCATAATGTGTATCAAGAAAGACGAAAAGACTTTTTTATTTTTGTTTTTATTTTTTTAATATAATTTATTGTCAAATTGGCTTCCATACAACACCCAATGCTCATCCCAACAAGTACCCTTCTCAAGGCCCATCACCCATGTTACCCTCTCCCCCACCCTCCACCAACCCTTAGTTTGTTCTCTGTATTTAAGAGTCTCTTAAGGTTTGCCTCCCTCCCTCTCTGTTTGTAACTTTTTTTTCCACCTCCCCTCCCACATGGTCTTCTGTTAAGTTTCTCAAGATCCACATATGAGTGAAACGTATGGTATGCTTCTTTCTCTGACTTATTTCAGTTAGCATAATACCCTCCAGTTCCATCCACGTTGCTGCAAATCTGCTGCATTTTTTTCCCTTCAATTCAATATCCAGAGAAGGGAATAGGATTTTCAAATTAAAATAATCATCAGGTGCCCCAGGAGTGCCGTCACAGCCAGCCCTACAAAGTGTGGCACAGTATGGGAAGATAATAAGAATTATCTCTCTCTCTCTCTCATTGCCAAATAGTATTACATTGTATGTATAAACCACACCTTCTTCATAAGTTGATGGACATTTAGGCTCTTTCCATAATTTGGCTATTGTTGAAAACTCTGCTATAAACATTGGAGTGCAAGTGCCCCTATGCATCAGCACTCCTGTATCCCTTGGGTAAATTCCTAGCAGTGCTATTGCTGGGTCATAGGGTAGTTCTGTCTTTAATTTTTTGAGGAGCCTCCACACTGTTTTCCAGAGTGGCTGCACCAGTTTGCATTCCCACCAATGGTGCAAGAGGGTTCCCGTTTCTCCACATCCTCTCCAGCATCTATAGTCTCCTGATTTGTTCATTTTAGCCACTCTAACCAGTGTGAGGTCATACCTCAGTGTGACTTTGATTTGTATTCCCTTGATGATGAGTGATGTTGAGCATCATTTGATGTGCCTGTTGGCCATCTGGATGTCTTCTTTAGAGAAGTGTCTATTCATGCTTTTGCCCATTTCTTCACTGGATTGTTTGTTTTTCAGGTGTGGAGTTTGGTGAGTTTGTTATAGGTTTTGGATACTAGTCCTTTGTCTGATATGTCATTTGCAAATATCTTTTCCCATTCCGTGGTTGCCTTTTAGTTTTGTTGATTGTTTCCTTTTCTGTGCAGAAGCTTTTTATCTTGTTGAGGTCCCAGTAGTTCATTTTTGCTTTTAATTCCCTTGCCTTTGGAGATGTGTCGAGTAAGAAATTGCTGCGACTGAGGTCAAAGAAATTTCCTGCTTTCTCCTCTAGGGTTTCAATTGTTTCCTGTCTCACATTCAGGTTTTTCATCAATTTTGAATTTATTTTTGTGTATGGTGTAAGAAAGTGGTCTAGTTTCATTCTTCTGCATGTTGCTGTCCAGTTCTCCCAGCACCATTTGCTAAAGAGACTGTCTTTTTTTCATTGGATATTCTTTCCTGCTTTGTCAAAGATTAGTTGGGCATACATTTGTGGGTCCTATTTTGGGTTCTCTATTCTATTCCATTGGACTATGTGTCTTTTTTTGTGCCAATACCATACTGTCTTGATGATTACAACTTTGTAGTAGAGGCTAAAGTCTAGGATTGTGATGCCTCCCACTTTGGTTTTCTTTTCCAATATTACTTTGGCTATTCGGGTCTTTGTGTTTCCATACAAATTTTAGGATTTTTTGTTCTAGCTTTGAGAAGAATGCTGGTGCAATTTTGATTGGGATTGCACTGAATGTGTAGATTGCTGTGGGTAGCATTGACATTTTAATAATATTTATTCTTCTAATCCGTGAGCATGGAATGTTTTTCCGTTTCTTTGTGTCTTCTTCAATTTCCTTCATTAGCTTTCTATAGTTTTCAGCATACAGGTCGTTTACATCTTTGGTTAGGTTTATTCCTAGGTATTTTATGGTTCTTGGTGCAATTGTGAATGGGATCAGTTTCTTTATTTCAGAAATATTAAAAGACTTTAAATGTTCAGTTCCATGAGTTTCAACCATTGAACACACTCATGAAGCCACTGACAAAACTAGACATCAAATATTTCCATCACCCTGGAGAGACCTCTTATGGGTCCTTCTAGCCAATTCCGTCTCTTCCATCCTGCCCTCAGAAGGCGGGTATTTTCTGATTTCTACCATTTTCTTGCCCTTTATATAAACAGGATCACAGAATATGACCTCTTTTAATTCTTGCTTTTTTGTATCAACAACAAGTTTCTCAGATTCATCCATTTTGTTGTATAGATTAGTATTTTGATCCTTTTTAATACCAAGTAATTATACTATTATTAGTTTGTTGGTCATCTGTACAATGAAAGCACACACACTTAAATCTAACAATATTAGTTTTCTATGGCAACAGAACAAATAACCACAATTTTATTATCTCACGGTTCTTTAGGTCAGGCTTAGGCTCTGGTAGGCTCAAGGGAGTCCTCTGCTCAGGCTATCGGAAGACGTAAACCAAGGAGTGGGCCTGCAGGGCTCTCATTTGGAGGCTTAGGGAAGAATCCACTCCCTTGGGTTATTGGAAGAATTCAGTTCCTTGTGGCTGTAGGTCTGAGGTTCCCATTTCCAAGCTGGTCCAAAAGGTGGGGACCCCTTTTGGCTCCTAGACAACACCTGCACTACTCTCCATCTGACCACCTTCAAGCCAGCAATGGTGCAACAAATCCTTCCTGTGCTTAGGCTCTGATTTTCCTCCGCCTTCCTCTTCTGACACCAACTGGAGAAAGTCCTCTGCTTGGAAAGTCTCATATGATAATTTCCCCTTCCCAAGGCCCATTTTTCCATAGAAGGTAACACAATCATGGGAGTGATATCACAATAACCGGTGCTGGGAATGAGGGGGTGGGAAATCTCAGAGGCCCTTCCTAGAAATTTTACCTACTACATTACCTAAAATCATCCTGTCAATTTCTTCCTTCACATGACTGCAAAGTGGTGGAGGAGTGGGGAGGAGGCAGCAAAGGTTGGCAGTGGAGGCCAGAGAGCAGCCACTCTGGGGTGGACAAGAATAAGAATTCTGCACCACAAAACGAACCCAGAAAACACCTGATAGGTTTGGCCATTTGTAAAATACTTGTCAGAAATGTTTACAGTTCTGTAGGAGACTTTTGGAACACTTAATTATAAAATGATACGAGCACAGAAAACTAAGCAGACCAGAAGACGAACGAGAACATCAAACAAGTTTTACAGGAAATGAAATACAACCAGAGCTATAAACCACGCTTACATAATCATATTACGTACATATTAAGTATTGATTACCAGATTATGGTCTCTTTTTATTGGAAAAATGTAGGAAGAGAAAAGGGCATGCAAGATATTAAGACAGATAAAAGCTAATCTTCCAGGGACGCCTGGGTAGTTCAGTTGGTTAAGTGTTTGACCCTTGATTATGGCTCAGGTCAAGATCTCAGGGTTCATGAGTTCAAGCCCTGCATCAGGCCCTGCACTGACAGAGCGGAACCTGCTTGAGTTTCTCTCTCTCCCTCTCTCCCACCCTTTCTCTCAAATAAACTACTTAAAAAAAATTAAAAGATCATAAAAAATAAATTAAAAAGCTAATGTACGATAGTAATGTACATTTAGTACATAAATGTAGTAAATGATAGTAAATAAACAGAAATTAGCAAAGGAAAATAAGTGTAATTTAGAAATGGCAACATAAGTAACAGAACAAATTTTAGGAATTTGAGCAAGTGGTGATGAGGTGGGGCAGAGGCCTTTTCCTTTCCATTATAAAATTTGTCGTGTTTAAATCCTGAAGCTACAGAGATTTAAAAACACAAACTACTCAAAAGGAAAATAGCATTTATGCAAATATTTTATATTCTAACAGCTAGTCAAATACATTTAACTTAAGCTTTAACCAGAGAGGGGTGTCTGGGTGGCTCAGTCAATGGAGCGTCAGACTTCAGCTCAGGTCATGACTCGCAGTTGACAAGTTTAGTCATCAGGCTCGCTGCTGTCAGTGCAGAGCCCGCTTCAGATCCTTTGTCCCTCTCTCTCTCTGCCATCCCCTAGCTCACTCTCTCTCACAGAAACTTAAAAAAAAATCTAAAAAGAGATGAATCTGTGTACTCTAAGATTTTAAAGAATTGGGTGAGTTTTTGGCAATTTTGTCTTCTATTAAATTTTGCTGTTATTAATAATTGAACTAATTAAGAGTTGCTTCAACAGAATCCCCTCTTTTGACTTATTTTACTTCTCTGCAGTCATGCCAGCTTACGGGGGGCTGGGTAAAGGAGGATATGAGCCTGAAAACTACAGTGAAATTATAGAAGAAGCAGGTCATAAAGGTGGCCAGTCGTGTGAGGTTATCACCAAACACTTGGCACAAAGGATGAAGTCTTTTTAGGCTCAATATTTAAAGTAGGCCACTTCATTAGTTACACTTTGAGCACTGAATTCTAGACTTTACCTATCGTCTGTGCCAGGTTCCACAGGTAACAACAAAGAGGGGTTCTTTAACTTGGGACCTCATGAAGGAAACACAAGGATTTTCTAGAGTGAGAAAACCTCCACTCATTAAAGAGAACTACACGTGTGGCTTATTAACACCTATATATATATACGTAACGAAGGAGAATCCATTAGTATAGGACACGCCAGACTTCAGTTTCACCTCATGAAGTAACCGATGACAGATCTCAGCACTTTTCTGAGAGAATAATTCTGCTTGCATCTGAATCCCCTTGCTTGTGTCCTAGGTTCCCCTCACACATGCTCTCTGTCTGCACTGGTATGACTATAACTTGCTTCACAACCCCTACAATGATCAAAGTCAGTCCTCACCTCTCCTCCGGTCCTCTGGAGATGCTTCCTCCATGCTACGGACCCCAGTCTCCAATCTTAGCACTCTGTGTAGCCTTATAAAAGTTCTGTCTCTTCTTTGGAATCATTATGCTGTGGGATGAGGCATTTCTTACATATGACCTTCCAGCATTACCTAAGAGACTTAAAACATTACCATTTAATCTTTTCTTGTATGGTATCTTCTGATAGTATGAAGTTTCCTGATTATATGATATATATGTGTATATATATATATATATATATATATATACACATATATATATGTGTGTGTGTGTGTATTTATTTATTTATAATATATGTATACATGTGTATACATATATATGCATATATATGTATACATATATATGCATATATATATATGTATATGTGTGTATATATATGTAAATATACATACTGCTTATCTAGTGTCCTAAATCACTGTGGTTATAATTATATATAGCCACTTGATGTATATATTTAATTTCATAAATATACATTGAGAAGTTATTTTATGTTAGCCTCTGTAATGATGAATAAGATATAATTTCTGAAGTCAAGAAGCATAGAGCTGAGAGGAAAAAGACAAACTAGGAGTTGTTAATACAGCTTCTCAAGCACGGAGATAATGTAGGCCAAAAAGACTCAGGTAGTATCTAGAGAGGCACTAAACCCCCATATAAGAGAGGTGTGAAAGACAGCTTTCTGATGAGGTCAAAGACTGACTCTGATCAGCATTTCAAACAAAAAGTTTCTTGATTCAGGGGGGAAAAAAAAAATCCATGTCTTTTTTTCTAGCTTCTTACCCTCTCAAATAAGTTGCACAGAACTCTCAATTCACAAACTTTTCTACCTTCCTTCTTGGTGTGACGTTTGAACCTAGATTCCTAGGGGATTGTGAAGCGATTGTTCACTTTAGGGAGCACCCATGTTCTCAGCCCCTAAACAACTGTTCAGAAGACTGAATTTTGTGTAAAGACTGAATCCAAAATTTATAGGCCACTCCAAAGTGTCATTAAAACAAACAAACAAACAAACACTCCAATGTCTTACCTTAGCATGTGACACTATGGATTTGCTTTCTTCCATTTGCTCTGATGCCCTCAATAGTAGTACGGAAGTGATGCCACTGTATGGAGGAAAAGATCTCATCTTCATTTTTCTTAAGTTTATTCATTATAAGAGAGACAAAGAAAGGGAGCGGGACATGTGGCAGACAGAGGGAGAGAGAGACAAAATCCCAAGCAGGCTCCTCACTGTCAGTGCAGAGCCTGATGCGGGGCTCAAACCCACAAACCACGAGATCATGACCTAAGCCAAAGTTGGATGCTTAACCAACTGACACACCCAGGCACCCCTCATTTTCATTTTCTACCTATCTTGATCTGTAAGGAAAGAATGGCATCCTTAAGATTTTCATCACAAAACTTCTCAGTCCACAAGAACAAACTGAATTTTACAAAAATTACTCCATACTTTACAGATATGTAAAAATAGAAAACATTTACTCTATAAACTCTAAAATACCAGAAATGCCATTGAAGCAGGACATGTGTGCGAACACCTATTTTCCCAAGGCTGAATATTCTGCCAACTGGTGCCTGTCAAAAGAACTTAGTGTAGCTCACTGGAAGATGATAAACAGAACTCCCTTATCTCGCTCCAGCCCAGCATAACAAGTAGCAGGGAAACTCATGTAAAATGAGTCCAAATTAAGGAAGACCAAAATGAGTCCAAAATTAAGGAAGATGAAAAAGGGAGAAGAGAGATTACCTTACCTACACTCTGCTGTGAAATGAAATGATGCTGGAAAGTGACAAACATAGTCCTATCCAAAGCAACTAGATCTCATTTATAAGATTTCATTTTAAAATTATCTCCATACACCAACCCTATCCCTTCATGCTCAGATGAATACACATGACTTAAACCAGAAGGAGCAAAATGTCTAAAGCTTTACATTGGTTTGCACCAAAGAAAGGGCTTAAATATTCTTAGTGTCATGGAAGCTAAGAGGACCTCCTTTTGAAAGGCATATGTACCTACCGAGGTGACTTGGATGCAACTGGATTGCATCCCAGTGGCAATGTTGGGGAGCTATGGAAAAGAGCACCTAGGGCAGTGGTCCAGAGCAGGGTGAATCAGGCAAAGGCAAATCTCAAGGGATGAGAGAAAAAGAAAGAGAAGAGCAGAAGAAGGGCACATAATCTTTTTGAAGAGTCTGATGCTGGCTCTGGCCAAGAATATAAGCAAACAACCTCTATAGGATACTTATAGAATAGAAAAGGAATAGATCCATGGCCAGGGAAAGATGGGCCTGTGGGAAGAGATACCAAATGACAACACACATATGCTTATAGGTACTGTGTATGATTTCATTTACAGGAAGTTCTAGAACAGGCCAAAGCAATACAAGGTAGAATTAGGTTCCTCTACAGCTATTCTACTATGAAATATAACTGGAGAAGTTAATACTCCATAAACCTTGTGGCAACAAAGAAATACTGAAGCCATAACAGAAAGAATGTCCCCTTTGCAAATTTATATAAGACAAACCTGTCACACAGTAAGGTCTTAATCCCATTATGGGATCTAAATTCTGTTATTTTACTTTAGAGCCCATTCATTACCAGTACTCACAGTCAAAATGGTTCTACAGACTGTTCTATCAGCTAAATGAGGTCTCAGCTTTCTCTTATTTGGGTGTCTTTGGAATACATCTTAGAGAAGATGTAACTGATGACTGAAACAGTATTTGAGTACCAGGATTCAGCTGTTATGTCTTATACATGGATTTAAACAAAAATGTTCTGAATTGGTGTCACCAGACCCCGGAGAATTATTTCCTGGTGGTTCATAGTAGCAGATGAGATTGGAGTTTCCTAGCTGTTTTGAAAGGACTCTGAATTCTTAGATGGGCCCTCTTCCCCACCACACTATTTTAGAAGATCTCTCTCTGTGCCTCTCTCATTAGCCACTTTTAAAGAAATGCCTCTATCATATGGACCTTTTGAATTATCTCTTAATAGCATCCCTTCATTGTACTTATTATAGCTAAAACTGCATTTTGTGTACGATTTTTTTATTAATATCTTCCTCCTCCAATAAACTCTAATCTTCTAAGAGAAGAGAAATGCCTATTTTTGTTCATCAGCATATTCATAGTGCTCAGCGCATTTATTATTTGTTGAATAAATATGAATAAGTTAATAACAGTAAGATAAGGCGTAAAAATATGAGTAAACAAGAATAAATGAAAAGTTTATTGGAGAGTGAATGAATGAATGGTCTCTTCAAGTCATATGGTCTTGAGATTAAAAACCTCTATATTCTGCCTGGGGAAGGGATGAGGCAGCACCCAGTTCTGCTGAAAAATATAAAGGCTGTATTCCCAGCACACAAAGAACCCAGCCTCCTGGAGAACAGGTTTATGAAGAGGGAGCAGTAAAGATGTAGTAATAATGGCTGACAAGAGTGACTGGCAGAGATACCAATGCACCACAACAACACAAGAGTGGTAGAAGGACCTAGGAGGGAAGATGACTGACATATGAAATGGTATTTTTTTTAAATTTTTTTTTTAACGTTTATTTATTTTTGAGACAGAGAGAGACAGAGCATGAACAGGGGAGGGGCAGAGAGAGAGGGAGACACAGAACTGGAAGCAGGCTCCAGGCTCTGAGCCATCAGCCCAGAGCCCGATGCAGGGCTCGAACTCACGGTCCGTGAGATCGTGACCTGAGCTGAAGTCGGATGCTCAACCGACTGAGCCACCCAGGCGCCCCTGAAATGGTATTTTTAAAGATTCATGTTCATAGGACAGAGGAAATGCTTTCCTCAGTTAGTGAGTCTCCTAGGTGCTCGGGTCCCAAAAGTGACACTAGTACAGACCCAGCCAAAGATACAGACTTTGCTTCATCACTGTATTGAGTGCTACATGCCTGGTTATATATTGTATCAGTTTCATTTGTTGAACTGCACTTCAGAGCAGGAATTTCCAAAGTCGAGTCAAAAAGGAGGTGAGCATGAATGCTGCAGTTAGGAGAGGCAAAGTGGCTTAGACCTTTTGCTTCAAATAAAATAGCTGCAGGTTTTCAACAGTTTTATATTTTGTTGTGTGTCACTTCCAACAGAATGTAAGCTCCGTGAAAGCAGAAACTTTTGTCTATTTTGATCAATGCTATTTCCCCAACACACAAAACAGTGTCTGGTGCACTGAGGATATTCAATAAAATTTTGTGAGCACATGGTCAAGGTTTTATTGGAGAAAGGATTTCACTATTTCTTAATATAAAGTTTTGTTCATATATTTTCCAGATAATATGGCTTATCATTTTTGAATGATTAATCCTCAAGCCAAATTACATTCATCAGCCTCACCACCTATTTTAAGGACTCACATAGAGTCACTATTACTCGATGCAGCAGAATACGTCAACAGAATCCATCTTCACGGTGTTTCACATACAATGTCTTCTGTTTGTTCTCAGTTTTTAACAGGGGGGGTGGGAGGGAGGGGAGGGTGGGTGATGGGTAGTGAGGAGGGCACCTTTTGGGATGAGCACTGGGTGTTGTATGGAAACCAATTTGACAGTAAATTTCATATATTAAAAAAAAAACAAATACAATGTCTTCTGCCTTTAGTTTCATCTTTTTGAAAAGGTAAAAGGGGGTCCTCTTCTGCTGTGTGGTCTACATTATTGCCTTCATGGTAGAATCAAGTTTTAAATGTGAGCTTTGTTATTTCCTACTAATTTGTGAAGTTAAGTGACCTAGTGGTTCATTTTGTGATTATTTATTTTTAAACTTACATGAAATAACCCCATCTGAATACAACAATATGTGGCATGTGCTAACATTAATGGGCAGAGGATAAAGAAGGCATCTATTGAATGCAATATATATGGAGCACCTGTTGTATTTAATCTCCAATACAATTTTATCACCTATACAGAATGCTACTAGACCTACTAGATATTGACAACAAAGCCAAATAAAATGTCCGAGGTTGATTCACTTTTCGATACTCCTGTGTCAGAAGAAGAAAAGCCTGAAAATCTGCTCAATGTTTATTACATTGCTAGACTTAATGACAATATTAAATGGATAAAAAGCATATTCACTTTTCCACTTAAGGATGGTTAAAGTGAGGGGCTCCTTGGTGGCTCAGATGATTAAGCATCTGACTTCGGCTCAGGTCATGATCTCACCATTTCCGAGTTTAAGCCCTGCATTGGGCTCTGTGCTGACAGCCTGTTTCAGATTCTGTGTCTCTCTCTCTGCCCCTCCCATGCTCAAACTTTGTTTCTCTCAAAAATAATAAAATAAACATTAAACATTTTTAAAAAATGGTTAAAGTTAGGGGCGCCTGGGTGGTTCAATCAGTTAAGCGTCCAAGTCTTGATTTTGGCTCACATCAGGATCTCACAGTCATGGGATTGAGCCCCATGTCAGGCTCTGCATCGAGCATGGAGTCTGTTTGACATTATCACTTTCTCCTTCTGCCTCTCCCCCACTTGTGTGTGCACACATGCATGCTCTCTCAAAAAAAAAAAAAAGTTCAAGTTAGGGTGATGAGTGAGTTTCTTAGTTCTAAATATCCATGTACCAGTTTCATTCTTCCTTTAAAGGTTCTAAATACACAAAAATACTAAACAGTATTGCACCTTATACCATTTGCTGAACCTTAACTTAATGAGGAATCTCCATTGCTAGATGGTACTTCTGAACACCAAGATGGGTAATAGCCTCGGTCTGATACCTAATAAATGCAATCGAGGCAATGAATGGGCACACAAAATTCACAGCTAATAACTGCCCAGGCACTTCAATTAATGCGATGTTTCTGCATACGTAAGTAAAAACAAAAGAGAGGGTTTGGGGCAGATGCGACAGCAGTGATATAGTTTGTTCTTTCTTTCTTTAGTTTTCTGACGTAAAAGCAGAGTGCATAGGATAGAAAAAAATTCCATGGTCAACTTCTTCAACAAACCTACAATGGCAAGGAATGACCACAGATTGCAAAACACGAATAGAAGGGAAGCACCAGCAATGGATATAAGATAGAGTATCAGTGACAGCAAAAAGTAGCAAAGGGGAGGCTAGGAACCTCAGCAGGCCTGAGAGTCAGAGGACTGGCAAAATGCCTTCAGACTCTGCTGGGATCTCACTGGCCATTCTGAGAAAAGCTGCAGTACCTGGGAGAGGATACTGGGGCTCCAGATTGCCAAGGGGCTCGGGGAAATTCAGATGGGCAGTCTGAGTCTGGAGCTGAAAACTTCCTAAAACTAACAAGCCAACATACCAGGCCAGGATCACGTCCTTTACGCTGAAAAATGGCTAGGAACGAAAGTCAAACAAAATGCTTACCAGGCTGATAATGGCAAAAAGGGAGAATGAAATCCAAATACATGGGGCAAGATACTAAAAAACATGAAGGTTTCAGAAACTACAGGGCCATATATTTTATTACTTTGTGGTTAGAAACTCTAGAGCTGCTCTGGTGATTATGTAATTTGACATTTGGCTAGCCCAAATTGAAAAGTGCTGTATCTATAAACTAAAAACTTGTTTTGAAGACTCAGTCTGAGAAAAATATATATAAAACATTTGTGTAATAATTTCACATCGATTTACATCAAATAATTGTTATATTTTTCTTTTTTATTGTTTATTTATTTTGAGAGAGAGAGTGGGGGGGAGCGGCAGATAGAGAGGGGAATTAACAGGACTCAAACTCACGAACCGCAACATCATGACCCGAGCCAAAATCAAAAGTTGGATGCTTAACCAACTGAGCCAGACAGGCCCCCTAAATAATTGTTAAATATATTAACCAGTTTTATATTGATGGCATATGGATTTTGATCATTTGTTATTTTATATTACATAATCGATCCTCCCAATATTTAATTAATAATTTTACATGGTGTTTAGATGACAATATTGTGGCTGTTTGGAAGTAAATAAAATATATTATTAAAATTATTTTTTACCAATTTCTTTTTATTGTTTAATGTGGCTACTCGAAAGGTTGAAACTATGTATGGACTTCATTGTAATAGATTATAAGTGACAGGAAACAAAGAAACAAATAAGACATATGGGCTGAGAATCTCACGTAATTCAAGCAAATCGGTGACATCAATCAATCACATTACCATGTTTGGGTCATATATATTTCTAATTATCATTAGAAAGTAATGTAGGGGTGCCTAGTTGGCTCAGGTAGTTAGCATCTGACTCTTGATTTCAGCTCAGGTCATGATCTCACAGTCCTTGAGATGGAGCCCTAAGTTGTGCTTCGTGCTGACAGCATGCACTCTTCTTGGGATTCCTTCTCGCTCTCTCTCTACTGCCCCCATGCTCATGCTCTCTCTCTCTCTCTCTCAAAAATAAACTTTAAAAAAAAAGACTCTATTCAAAAAAGACTTTGTAGGGGCACCTGGGTGGCTCAGTCAGTTAAGCATCCGACTTCGGCTCAGGTCATGATCTCACAGTTCGTGGGTTCAAGCCCCACATCGGGCTCTGTGCTGACAGCTCAGAGCCTGAAGCCTGCTTCAGATTCTCTCTCTGCTCCTCCCCAACTCTGTCTGTCTCTCAAAAATAAACACTAAAAAAATTTTTAAAAAAGGAAGAAAGCAATGTGGAAATGTAAACGCTGAATGAAGATTTGACTTTAATGGGGGCTAGTTACTACTGTGGTATCGATTAGGACAGAATGCTTGTCTTTTAGAGGTATGTAATGAAATATTTATAGATGAAATGACAGACTATCCAGAGAGGTTGAGAAAAGTAGGTAGGAGTCCAGAAGAAACCAGACTGGCCATGAGCTCATCATTCTCAAGTGAGTGGCGGGTACACAGAGATTTGCTATACTCTTCTAAATTGAAAGTTTAACATTTCCAAAATAACAAAGTAAAGCACAAAGAAAAAGAAACAACTCTACTGTGGATTGAAAAACACTACAGGGAAATAAAGATGGCCCTAGAAGGTGTAAAACAAAGAAAAAATGTCAAAAGGAAGGCTTCTTTTCTGTAAAATTAGATGAGGATTGCAGGAGGCTTCTCTATAGCTGGTCAGTTTTTCCATTTATGGAATGTTCCAAATCTTTATAAACCATCTGGAGAGCAAGGAGTTGGCTAGATTTCCATCCCACTGTAATAATGAGACATTTATTGAGAAAGAATGTCAAAAAGAACAGCTTTTAAAGTGGCTGTATGCATACACCAGAAACTGAACCACTAAAGCAATCTTTATCCCAGTTTAAAAAAAAAAATGAAAAACAACAAAAAAAAAAAACCACAGAAACAAAAACCAAATACATAAAAATAATGCCAACATAAATGTCCAATTATTCTAGTCATATATTACCGTGTAAAACCAAAACTATCTTTCTGGGAGCATCTTGGGTATGGTATTGCTAACTATTTACTTTTTAGTAATCAGGTAACCTAAGAAGGAATATTAGTAATGCTGATTCATTTTTAATACTCATCAATATAAGAGGAAACAGAAATAAGACAATTTGAAAACAGTATTTTGAAAATGGGGGCATTTCATGAAAGACTGTAATAAACAGAGTAGACTTCAAAGTTTTAACTTTTCTATTTTGCTCTGAATTTTCTTTTAAATCCATGTAATTTCTAATATAGATGCTCGTGGCACTGTGAATTAGGGTCAGATACCAACTTTGCTCCAGCCTCCCTTTTTCTTCCACTCCACCTCCATTTTAAAAACAGACAATGGCTACCAAAGAATCAGAAAAGGTATATTAAGAATGGAAGAGGATATATAAAAATGATATTTAGTGCCCATATGGTCAGACAATATGTCATGCTCCTCATGTATGCTATATATATATAAGTCTCATCCTAACAAACAGACAAGTTACATAAGTATTTATATTTTATCGGACAGGAAATTATAGAATAATGTTCTCTTGGGACTTTAATTACCTTAACAAATCTTTATCAAGTACTTACTATTTGGGGGCACTGCCGATGGTGCTGAAGATTCAAAGAACATGACATCGTACCTGCCTTGAATTCGCTCACAGTTTACTAGGGGAGGCAAGTCAAAAGAAGAATTTGTTGGAGAATATAGTATGGTACGTCTTGGGGAAGCACAGATGATGCTTCCTAGTCCTTTCATGGACCAGGAAGACTTCTGAGGTAAGGTATCCAGCTAGGCTATAGAGAGTGGGCAAGGAGTTTCATGGTAGAGAAGAGAAAATGACTAGGTCTAAGCCTAAAGAACAGTGTGTCTTTTTTACTAAAGAAAAAATTGGAGGTGCCCTTCCATTGAGGCTGACTTGAGCATCTAACTCTTAATGTTGGCTCAGGTCATGGTCTCATGGTCATGAGATTGAGCCGTGCACCAGGCTCTGTGCCGAGCATCGGGCTTGCTTGGGATTCTCTCCCTCCCTCTCTCTCTGCCCCTCCCCTGTTTGCATTCTCCTCTCTCTCTCTCAAAATAAATAAATAGACATTAAAAAAAAAGAAAAAATAGATTAAAATAAACTACAACAGTCAGAGCAAGAACCCAAGGAAAAAAGTGGAAAAGAAAAAGGGATAAAGAAACACAAAAATATGGATGTGGAAATAAAGATCAAGAAAGCTCAGAAAAGGAATCCCTTATGCTCATCTCATGAGCATTTGGCATGCCCTGATTTTTAATCAAAGGGGAAAGAAAAAAAAAGAAAGAAAGAAGAAAGAAAGAAAGAAAGAAAGAAAGAAAGAAAGAAACTCATTTACACCAATCTTGGCTTCCTTAAGTGTGCTTGATCACTAACTACTAAGCCATTTTCATAATAAGCTATATCTCTCCATCCTTCCAAACATTACAGGCATAGCTAGGGTGTTACGGAAGGAAATGAGATAGCTACTTCCTTGGTGTAATTCCCTGCCGGCGAACAATGTTCTTTTGTGGGCAGCTACGTGCATGGAAGCCAGACACCTTCCCTGTTCTCACCGCAAATGTTTCACGGCATCTATGTGCATTCCCACATGATAGGTTCCACATAAAGCAAATGAAACAGACCATGCCTCCTATCAGCTGACAGTTGTTTTTAACCAATGTATCAGACTTACGTGCACTCAAATACTATAGGAATGATGCAGTAGTGGAAAGAATGATTTTAGCATTAGAGCAAGTAGTCACTGCCAACTTGACTCCCTTAATAATAATGGAAAGAAAAGCAGTTGGCTGAGAGGCCAGGTGAGAACACTTTAGGGACGTCTGAGCCCCCTTGGAGCCTCCTTGTGATTCCAGGACAGAGAAGAGTTCTGCCAGGACCCACATGTGCTGCTCTGGCTCTCAGAAAGCCACACATGCTCTCAGTAAGAGCCAACGGAAAAAGAGCAAAGCCAGTCTGACAGCATGTGCATTCCGATTCTTCCTTAAAAACACACTGGGTTTCACAGGCTTGAGTCCATCATTTGGAGTTAGAGCCTGGGTTCTTATTTTTAAGCAAAGTCAGTGAGGCATCACTGAGTGAAATGAGCCTCTGCATAATGAGATATTAATGAAGGAGATTCAGCATGTTTAATATCGCCAAGTTCTAAGGTATAATGTGGTTCCGTCAGTTTCTCTCAGTTTGGCGATTAAGTGTTTATCAACAACACTTCGGCATTATGTGAGAAGCAGTGATTCAGGGAAAATGACACCAAAGATGATCTCCCTCCTCTTCCTCTTCCACCTTCTTAGAAAAGGCAGTGGACTGACTGAAGCCCCGGGCCAGCACAGCGTCCCTGAGATCTGGTCCAGGCAACGGGGGTGGGGCTGCTGCCTGCAAGTGTCAAGGTCGTGCCAAAATGTGAGTTCCCAGACTTGCCATTCTCTCAAGGGTGTGCCGATCAGAGTCAGAAAACGGTCTGCATTCCACTTAAGGGCGGGTGGTGGTAGCGGTTGGGGGCCATGGGGCTAACCAGCCAAACAAAACAGAAAACCAGAACAGCTAACAGAGATGAAGCTTTAAAGCGGACAGCAGTGAACAGAATCCGGAGACGGTTCTGAGATGCGAAACAAATAGCCGATTGTATGCGGTTTTGACAGTTATGACCCTGGATGCACTGAGAGCTGATGCCTACAAATAGCACAGAAAGAAAAAAAAAATCAGCCAACCATGATTTAAACTTTAAACCAACATTCTCGCCTGACAAAAGTTCTGGAAATAGGCAGAATTCTGGCTTTGGTGGCTTCTCAGCCATGGCATAGCTCTGGGTCCATGCCTCTTATGATCCTCTGGGCATTCTTCTCATGGATGCAGATTACTGCAGCAGGGACAGCCCCATCATCGCATGGCCATGCTTAAAGCCGGACAACGAGATGAAGGGTCCATGACAGAGTGTTTGCCCTCAAAACAGGTGCTCAAAAGCTGGGAAGGAATAAAACCTCTCTCAGAAATATATAACTCGCCTATCAGATCACGGTCCGGAGTAAACCAACTAGATCTTGTTTGCCTAGGACTTTTCTCATTCTTAGTATTGAAAGTCCTGTGTGTAAGGAGCCCTCTCAGTCCTGGGCAACCGCGGATGGTCGGTCACTGTGTTAGCGTCACGTGGCCATCTTTGGTCAATTCTCCTGAGAAGAAAGGCTCTTCACCTACTGCTTGAATTGGAGTCTCTTAGCCACAAAGAGGAGGGGATGGTTTTCTGTTATGACAGGTTCCCTCAACCTTGGCTGCACTTTAGAATAATCAGGAACTTTTGTAAAAGTGCCAAAGCTTGGGCCCTACTCATCGTAATTCTAAATAAATCTGGGCTATTTCTTGAGCATTAATACCTTTAAAAACCTATCCGGGTGGTTCTAAAGTGTAGCCATAGTTGAGAAGTAAACTACTGCCTATATCAATACTGAACCCTTAGTAAGCCTTGCGACAAAGAATATAATTTAACATCACTGGCAATATAATACACTTTTTAATTTTTTTTTTTTTTTGAGAGAGAGACAGAGAGACAGAGGGCGAGTGGGGGAGGGGCAGAGAGAGAGGGAGACACAGAATCCGAAGCAGGTTCCAGACTCTGAGCTGTCAGCACAGAGCCTGATGTGGGGCTCGCACTCAAGAACTGTGAGATCATGACCCGAGCCGAAGTTGAATGCCCAACCGACTGAGCCACCCCACAATATAATAAATTTTTAAATCAATGTATCAAGGTTTCTAAAAATTTATATATACATATATATGTGTGTATATATATATATATACACACACACATATATATATATATATACATATATATATATATATATATATATATATATTTTTTTTTTTTTTTTTACTGGCACTGAAAGGTAAGCAAGATAGATGTTATTTCCATTTACAGATTAGAAAGTTAAAACTCAAAAATGTTGTTACTCACCCTCAGGGTGCCTAGGTGGCTCAGTCAGTTGAGTGTCTAACTTCAGCTGAGGTCATGATCTTGCAGTTAGTGGGTTCGAGCCCTGAGCCGGGCTCTGTGCTGACAGTTCAAAGCCTGGAGCCTGTTTCAGATTCTGTCTCCTTCTCTCTCTGCCCCTCCCCCACTCACACACTGTGTCACTCTCTTTCCCCCTCTCTCAAATATGAATAAACAAATGTTTTTGTTCACCCTTGAGAGATCCTTCCCAATATATTATACAGTATATTTAATGTATCCTGTATTGTCAAATTTCCATGTCTCAGGGCAAAATACCAAGGTGGTACATGATTGAAAACACTCTAATGTACACAGTAGTCATTTGTAACCTGTTACTTAACTATAGTGCCCATAGCAATGGTAGGATGGATTTAACTCAGTGTGTCCTAACCAAAATTATTCTTGGCACGAGCAAATTGTAAAAATCATGTACCAAGATTTCTAGCAATGAGATAAAAGTAAGGATAGAAAAATATAAGTGTCACACTAAAATGATATTGTTCTATGTAAGTGAGGGGGAGATGACTAGAGAGGCCATTGTTATGTGCATTGCAAGTTTGCTACTTTAATCTCCCAGATGTCAGTAACTGATAGATCAGCTGCAGTGTCCTTTTCATTTATAACAATTAGGTAACAACTAAGTAATGTATTTGCTTACTTTGTTTTTTTTTTTTTATTCCTTACCTACCCCTCTCCCCACTTGCTCCCTGCATTCCTCTGTTAGCATTAATACTACTCTTGAATGGTACTGAGTGAAAGTTGCCCCTGCCCATGAGAGTAGGCGGTGTTGGAACTGATGTACTACAATTCACGATGCTAAGAATGAACTTATATATTCTGTAGTAGGCTCACGGTCTCCAAGCTCTCTAATCTCTGAGCAGGAGGAATATGTTAATCCTTGTAGATTGAGTCAAAAGGAATTATATGAGTTTGGGTTGCACACGGAGAGTTGGGCTACATGTGATAAAAGTGGGTTTGCTACAGTCTTTGAAGTATGAATGAACGCTATAGATTTATCCAGAAGTCTAGGAAGGCAACATAGCCGAAGACAGAATCCATACAGTGGTTTGGCAAAAGGCTACGGCCAGAAAAGTGTTCCAAGCATCAGATATGGGAAGTGAGACTAGACCACAAATGGAAATATAAGCTACAATTTGGGATATAAAATGTGTGATGGGTCAAAGCAAGTGGTTAATGGTAATGATACAATGAACTTTTGTCAATGACTATGATACCAGGCACTATGCTAAACCTATTAAATTACATTACTTCACTGAATTCTCCCAGTAGCCTCATGAAATTGATAGCATTAATGTCCCATACAACAGAAAAACTGAGACGCTGAGAAATAGGGCGACTTGCCCACAATCTCATGATTGATAAATGGTAGAGCTAGGATACACACCTAGGCGGTTGATTCCATAACATTACAGAGGCCCAGGGGCATTGCAGGACCTTGTCGAAGTTTCCCCATCACCACACCCTCTCCCAAAACTCAGGTCTGTTCCCTCATTGTATTGGGTGCTCAGGAAGTAATCAAGCATGGTGGTTGGCCATGCATCAGTGTGCCTGTTTGTAGTGACAAGACAGGAGAGGTAATTTCTGAAGATATTCTGCTCTACCGGATGAAAAGTAAGTTTGCCCTCCACCTTCCCCAGAGATTCTGAGTTTGTGATTTCTCTCAAGGGTTGATAACAGCTTTTATGCTGCCAGGTCACATTGTCCAATTTTATCAAGGCTTGCTTATGGGAGAGAAATTTAACTATGTTCCTCAGAGGAAAGAGAACGGGACTGGGATGAAAGAGAGGTGTTGTCCAACTATGGCAGTGGCTCCTGGGTCTGGAGGAAAGGGCTGGGTTCTATGTGGAACTTTACAAGGAGGCCATAGAACTTCTGATGTGTTTTCAGAGGGGGGGTGCGTGGCTGCTAAACATCCAGTACCATCGTCTTGGAAATTGCAGCAAAAGTTGTGGCCACACTGTTAGAGTGGCTGTGCCTTTCAATGGATCATATTGTCTTACACAGTGAGCATCTTGATGGCCACCCTGAAGGACAAAAGACCAGACGCTATTTTCTAATAATTTTTTTCCTCTGAGAGTGTATATCATATGAAAAAAGAAAAGAGTCTCCGGCAATAAATTGTATTAAACATCTTCCCATCCTTGAAATGGGGGCTTAGAGCCAGATATAATTTCATTTGTAAAAATTAAACATCATCTTACTCGCACTTACATTTGTAGGACAAATTTATGCATTTACATTAATTATCTTATTTAATATTCATAAACATTTTAAGCATGAATGTAGTTAAGTAGTTATCCCCTTATAGAGAAAAGGAAATCAGACAGGGTGAAGTTTATATATATATATATATATATATATATATATATATATATATATATATTTGGAGGCCTGGCATAGAGGAAAGACCCACAAACAGAGGACCCACACTTGGTAAGAAATAACAGCAACGACAACAACAACAACAAAACAATTCAACTGGCTTGAGGATGCACAATGAAACGGGGTGATCGTTTTGCTGTGGACTTGGACCTTGCCACACATGGCATGGGACCCCAGGGTCTCTTGCTAGATGTCTGAGACACTGCCCAGGGCTTTGGACTCCTGGAAGGCTCTAGATTTCCCACAGCTCATGCACAGGTCACTACGCTGTTCAGGCCTTGGGCGGTCCCCCGTGCGCAGACTTTGGGCCAGAGCCCCTTCCCTGTGTCTTGCCTGGTGAGATGTGGAACCAGAGTCTATACGAGACTTCCACTTGCAGGGATTCAGTGGATTCTCCTAATCGGTGGCGGGTGCCAGACTGCTTATTTATGGGTCTGGGGAGGTGCGTCTGGTAATAGGACACCCAGGCCTTGTCATCTCAGGACTCCCCGGGCCCCGTAGATCTCAGGAGATCAGCCTTCCTCTGGCACGAGTGGTGGAGGAAGCGCTCCAGGCCTGACTCCTCCAACTGTTAAGCTGTCCCTAAGGCTCAGGCAACCCTCCAACTGGTCCCCTCTGTGCCCCACATCCCGAGCCCGCTGACTCCCCACACCTTGCACAGCCCTGATGCCCTACAGTGCACCCTGTAGACACCAACCACATACTTTCCCTTTCTAGGGTTAAAGTTAAAGAGGAAATTCCCATTTAAGCTCCCTTCTGTGAAACCTAATTTAGTTTATTCTGCAAAACAAGTGAAACTTTACTTAGACCTCCTCTGGTAAATGCGTCTGATAATCATGAAAGAAGCTTAAGTCATCTGCCTAAAAACCATGTGAGATCATCACTTTTAGCCAATCCCCTGCCATCTGGAAATCCCTGGTGTAACAACCAATTACTATGAAGTTAAACAACTTCCTCGTTTTTACTTTATAAGCCATCCTGTGACATCATACCCTTGAGCGTCGTATGGGTCTTTGACTTTAAGAGCTCTCAGTTCTACCAGTATTCTTATACACACCATAAACTCTTACTGGGGCACCTGGGTGGCTCAGTCAGTTAAGCATCTGACTCTTGATTGTGGCTCAGGTCATGAGCTCGGGGTGGTGAGACGGAGCCCCATGTAGCCAGGCTCCCCATTGGGCATGGAGCCTGCTTAAGATTTTCCTTCTCCCCTTCCCCCTTCTCTGCTCTATCTCTCAAAAAATTTTTTTATTTTAATAAAAAGTAAATTCTTTTACTGGGTACTAAAAACAAACAAACAGAGATTAAACCAAAGAGGGAATTCATTGATGATATAGCTGTAAAATCTGGGAATAAAGCTAGCCTCTGGCAATGGCACTCAAATGATATCATCGGAATGGAGTTCTTTTCTATTTCTTGGTTCTCTATATGCTTTTCCAACTTTGTTCTCAGGTTTTATGGAGTGGAAGGATGACTATCACCAAGTTCAAGGCTATATTCATATGGGTTCAAGTGTGGCTAAAAACGTGGTGCCTCTCTCACAACACTTACAAAAGCCCCAGTAGCTCCTGTTGGGTGGCTGAACTAGTCACTGGAGCTAGGGTAAGGGAGTGCTCCTGTCTGCCAGACCTGAGTTACCTAGATACCCTGAGTGTGAGAATGTTTGAAGACAAAGACTGCCCCTGGACATGGGTTGAGGCTGAAGAGGAAAATAGAGCTACTATTCCAGAAGGGTGAATAAATGCTGACTGTCCAAATAAAAACACAGATGTCCACTTCTTACATTTTGGCACAAGTATGTGATTGGTCGTTGAGGCTCTAGAATTGAAATTGAAGAATGAATGTGATTATGTGCATAGGTGGCTGTGTAATGGTCCCCCCAAATTATCCAGATCCTAATCACTGAAACCTGTGGCTATTTCCTCATATGGCAAAAAAAAGCTCTTTGCTGGGGTGATTAAGGATATTGAGATGAAGAGATTGTTCTGGATTATCTTTGTGGACTCTGAACTCAACTACAAGTGTCCTTATAAAAGAGACTTGAATCCATAAATTGTTTTGGTGAGGGAGGCCTGATCCAAGCTCCTTCTGTAGTTCACCTTCCAAAGTTGAGTCTCCAAGCTCCTTGGAAGAAACCCTCAAACAGCTCAGGAAGACATAGGACCACAAAATCTTTCTTCCTGAAGAGCCCTCCATCTGCCACCTCACCGGTGGGAGGGGAAGGGCCGAGAGTCCTGATATGGCCCCTCTTTGATATTGTCTGTCAATACATGCAGCTCTCTTAGGGGAGGAGAGCAGACTTTTCATGTCCTCACACCCACCATTGCTGCCAAAACACGGCACAGTGGGATATGCAAGGGGGCAACAGAGGCAGTTCAGAGCTGCCTACAAGTCAAGCAGTAGCAGGAAATGAGGCAGGGAATAAGAGTGAGTGATACCCCAGGGGACTCTGGTGATAGAATAGCAAGGTTCCCAGAGGATGAGGATATGAGAGATGAAACTAAGAATTCCTTCAAGGGTCAAAGGGTCAAGGGAGATAGTCAAGGCTGAGGAGTTCCCAGCTCTTTAATGCAATCAAGACACATGCTGAGATCTAGTGAACCAGGAAGCTCCCAAAATCTAAATGGAAATCTGAATAGTCTAGTGAGTGGCTCAGCAGTTTAAGAATGTTCCCTTTTACTAAGAAGATCGAACAGGGCCATTTCTTACAGAACATCCTGCAGAGAAATTAAAGCTGCCATTGGAGGGACAGCTGCACAGCCACCACTGTACCTCTGAAGAGCCCCTGGCATCAGACAGCTTTGCTTCCAGTGTGTCAGAGTCCCATCCGCACTCTGTGCCTGCTGGGAGGTGGCAGTTTCCCAGATGTTGCAGGCCCACATGGGGAACCTCAGAGGCATTGATGAAGGCCAGGAACCCTGGATTCCTAAATTGCAGCCACACAGAAGGGCCAGGACAGTAACTTAGATCCAACTGAAAAAAGAGAGTATTCCTTACCCCCAAATCATGAGAGCATTAGGTCACAATGTGGGCTGACACCCTCCTCCACACAAGTGCCACCCTGCCCGGCGCCTGAGGGAAACAGTGGCCCTTTGCACATGTTGGCCCGTCTGCCCCTGTACCTGATACAGAAGGAAAATTCCCTCCAAAAAGTAAATTCCCAAAGAGAATGAGGCATGTGCTTCGGTGACTTTGTCACAGAAAGACAATGAAAAGGCAGGAAGATCCTCTACATGAAGCAGGTCCAGTTGAAAGCAGAGCTATTTTGACGGATAGACGGGAACCGGAAGTGTGGGAGTACAGGAGAACCCAGGGGCCTATCAAGGAACAGTAACTGGAATTATGTGTAGACGTTTTCCTTGGGAGGCAAGTTAGCTCAAGGAGGAACTCCAGGCCCAAGAAGAGCCATCACTGGACATTCCTGTAACTAGAGGACTCCTCTCCAGCTGGGCAAAGCTGGAAATTATGCTCGCTCTTTTGCTCTGGAGAGACTATTTGCCATAGGCAAGCACAGTTTCTGTAACAGGGCAGTGCTTAATAAATTCTGTTGAATGAGTAAATAAATGTATCGGTGAAGTTAAGTTGCTCTGTTCTGAAGAAACATCTTGTTCTTCCCAAACATAGGGACATACTTTCAGTCATCGATTAATTTAGATCAAATCTTGTAAAAAAATGGCATGCAGGTGACTAGCAAAAAATAGGGTGCTCCAAGAATAGCATGGGTACAATTGTTAATAGGCAGCTTGGCATATTGGAAAGAGCACAAAGTTTGTAGTCTTGGACTATGTGAGCCAGTTTGCCACTTACCACTCAGGTCACTTAGACAAATTACTAGGACTTGTAATTGCCATCTTTTAAAATAAGGTTGATATTGACCTTGTCACGTTACTAAAAGAAATTTAAAAAGTAGGATGTACAAGTTTCCAGGTACCTACTGAGGGCATAACAAATCTTAAATTGCCCCTTCTTTTGAAATAGACTTGTGGCAGAGAAAACAATGGGAATATTCCAGAAGACAGCAATATAGATTTTATATCATTTTACTTTAAATTCTAATTCTCAGGTACTTATGGCAGACACACTATTTTAGACTCTTCCTAGTCTACTGATTTAAAATGAAATTCTTTCAACGTTTTTTATTTTTTTATTTTTGGGACAGAGAGAGACAGAGCATGAACGGGGGAGGGGCAGAGAGAGAGGGAGACACAGAATCGGAAACAGGCTCCAGGCTCCGAGCCATCAGCCCAGAGCCTGACGCGGGGCTCGAACTCACGGACCGCGAGATCGTGACCTGGCTGAAGTCGGACGCTTAACCGACTGCGCCACCCAGGCGCCCCAAAATGAAATTCTTAATTAACATTCGCTGTAATGTTGCCCCTTAGATTTTATTTAGTAGTTGTATACATAATGTACTGAAACTAAAAAAAAAAATGTACTTTTAATTACAGGGAGGTTTTAAAGAAGATGGTAATTGCAAGGAAAGTCTTAATTTAGGTCTTGGATCTTCAAAACTCTCTAGAGAACAAAATACGGCTAAATATATTTATGCTATATTTTCTTACCAATTTATATGAGCCCTCCTGTGAAATAAAGGTAATTATTCTCTCTGAATTTACTTTGTTGGGATGTCATTGGCCTACATTAAGCTGCCTTATAAGAAACAGACCTGTGAGGCTCATAACTGTGAGAGTTGAAAGGAAATTATTGAGGTCATTGTTCATTACAAGGTATCCTCCTTAGGATGAACCCTCAGGGAAAATTCACTTCTGGTCTTGGCAGTAACGTGCATTCTTCACTGGAGCAGAGTCCACATGCTTTTAACTTACAAAAACTAGAAACTGGGTAACTGTCCAGGTTTTCCTTATTGCACTGACTGCTAGTCACCTAAAGCCTAATCTGTGGCCTAACCAAAGAAAACATTATACCATCAATAGTTAATGGTAAATGCAAAGGACTCTGTTATGTTCTGAAATTTATGCCCCCCCCCCAAATTCTTAGGTTGAAATCCTAACCCTCAAGGTGATGGCATTAGGAGGTGGGGGTTGGGGAAGTGATTATTAATTCTCATGAATGGGATTAGTGTCCTTAAAAAAGAGGCCAGGAAGGGCCCCCTTGCCCTTCTACCTTGTGAGGTAACAGAGAGAAGATAACCATCAATGAGAAGTGAGACCCTTACCTCGCCAGACCCTGAATCTGCTGGCACCATGATGTTGGACTTTCCCACCACCAAGACCGTGAGAAATAAATGTATGTTGTTTATAAGCTACTCAGTTTATGATATTTTTGTTATAGTATCCTGAACAGACTCAAAGAGACTTTGTGGTATATATTTTTATATAAGTCTTGGATGTTGGTTAAATATACATCTTTCTCCTTGTTTTATTTTATCTGTATATGTTTCACCTATTTAAAAATAGAGAGAGAACATTTTTTGTGTCTATTTTGTGTGTGTGTGTGTGTTTTCAGAGGTCAGTTTGCACTATCTACACTCATTTGTATGAAGCTCTTTTTCACTCAAGTGTATTTCAGGTACATATTTCAAAGTCAAAACTTAAAGACCTAACATATTATGTTTATAGATTTCTAAATATACCGTTAACAGCCACTTCATATATTCTCTTTTTTTAATTTTTTTAAGTTTATTTATTTATTTTGAGAGAGACAGAGAGAGTGAGCAGAGGAGGGGCAGAGAAAGAGGGAGAGAGAATCATAAGCAGGTTCTGCACTGTCAGTGTAGAGCCCGATGTGGGGCTCGAACTCATAAACTGCAAGATCATGACCTGAGCCAAAACCAAGAGTCAGATGCTTAACCGGCTGAGCCACCCCAGTGTCCCCACTTCATATATTCTTAATAAGATGAAGCATAAGTTAACTGATTAATTTTATTAAACTTATGCTATTTACGTCATTAAATCTGTCCATCTTCTCCTTTCTGATTTCTTCTAAATTTGCCATGTTATTAAGTCTCCATTGACTTGATATTCAAATCTATTTTCTCATTTTAACAGAACTGGTTATTAAATGTCTATCTTTTTGACTTCCATGTGAATTAACTTGGCATGCAAATAATAAATGGAAAATGACCTATAGAATTATGAAGCTAATGACGAGGAGGTCATTGGTGACCTTAACAAAAAACACTTCAGTTGTGTGATGCTGTGGCGTCCATGTGAGAGGTTGGTTTCATAATAGTTTCTTGTAGCTCTTGGCATTTATTTGATGGTAAGGGTCTCTAAAGAGAAAGTACCGTGCCCTCAATCGCATCGCCACATAATGCCCGTAGTAGAACTTGATTAGGAAAATAAACCTGCCACATTTGACCCCCACTGTTAAAAAAGGCTTATTTTATAAATAAACTATGATTCTATTCATGGTAAAATCATTAATATAATGAAATGAATGGAGTACACATATACTTGAGAAAAAGAGATAAATGGAAAGAAATAGTAATGCCATTAACTTAATAAAAATGTATGTGGTACCACAATCATTAGATTTGAATGATAAATGTTGGCCCTAGGTAAATATCCTGTCCAAGTCAGAATTTACCTTCTATTTGTCATAATATCAAAGGCAGAGATCCATATAGTTCTCACATAAACAGACTAGTTCTATTGAAATAATAAACTGGAAAGAATCTATGATCTTGTAGGACAAAATTTATCTGAGAAATAGTGGTAATTCTCTTTCCAGGATCCCTGTGAAGTCTTGAGGCTCAGAATAAATTATTGCTTGTAAAACTGACTATGACTACTTTTTCAAACACAATGGGCCATCACAGTACATCTATTTTTCTGTCTGACTTTTCCAAGGGTCCTTGAGTCCCAGAATTAACCAATAGGAGAGAAGAGCATCCTTGAATTTATTCTATTGTCACAGAATAGTCCATGTAATGTTTAATTAATAAAAAAATGAAATATTCTAATTGTCTTATTTTCCCTATTCTGTATTAAGAATTTAAGTGATTGTTGTTAATAAACCTTGGATTGAACCATAGGTCAAAACTGCCCACACTTTTGAGTTATTTTTCTCAAGAAAACCATTAACTGCATTCTAATTTCCTGGAAGAATCCTAACAATAATTCATTTCAGTCCCACGTTCAACCAAAAATGACGTTGTCAACTCAAGTTTGAATGACATTTATGAGTAGTTCAGTTCTGCTTGTAAATAAACCTAGATCACTAATATTTTAGCAGTTCTGATTAATGGGTTTGTAGTAGTCTCTTCATATTGCCTAACTCTGATGATTTCCTTTATTTTCCTTTCTTGACACGATTATTGATTGTCCAGCTGTTTTGAAGTTATTGCTATCTTTAGATTTACAATCACAGCAGATGGTTGAAAAGAAAGAGATCAATTCGACAATTCTAAAAATTTGATGCTTCACAGTGCTTTTGAAAACTATCACACTGAAGTTACTTTATTAGTGTCTACCTTGGGTCACGTACATTTTATCTAGAAGTAGCTATACCTATAATGAATCCATTATTAATAACTTTGGCTAGCATTTAAGACCACACAGAAGGTCAAGTTAACCTGTCAGATCTGATCCCTCCCCACTCCCGTGTGTGTGTGCACTGCCCTCCAGTTAACTGAATAACTCATTATTCTCTGACCTCGCTTCACAATTTCCTCCTTACACGGTCCTTTGTTCATTCAGCCAATATTCATTTATTAAGTACCAAGTATTGTGTTCCCTGCTGGAGCTGCAGCAAAGAGCAAGGTAATCAAAATTCTTGTTCAGGTACTTTCGTGCGACTTTCAAACAAGGAAGTAGCTAATTGCAACATAATGTGATATGCTTTTCCTCTCTTCCAAGATGCTCCCCCTTGCTCCAGCTTTTTCAGCAGCAAAAATAGTAAGCATTTCTCAAAAGCAACCTCAAATGGAACTTATACATAAAGCCTTGCCATAAATACCTTTTGTTATCGCTAATTTGCATTATCACTGAATTATTGTCAGAGGGCACCCAGCACCAGATTTCGCATCCTTTGAAATGTTGCACTTTGAAAATGGTCAAATATTTGTGTGGCTCTTCTTTTCATTATTTTTCTCTTTTATGAGGTTGAATGGTGTGGGCCGGATGTCAGCAATCTTCCCCTTTAGGAAGTTTGGTATGCTTGTATTTTAATGCAATTGCTATTTGATGTTAGGGGGGAAAGTGTGGCATCTCACAAACTTTAAGTCGAAGTTTAAAGTATGTTGGCAAATAAATTAAAAAATTCACGCGTCTTGTAAAATTTGTACTAGCCTAGCATATTTGTTAGCTGCACTTTTCTCCCAACCCCAGCTGTGTTTATGGTATGCTTTATGTTTTAGTGCCACCTTTCTCTCCATTTATGGTATTTGTGCTGCTGCAGGCTTAGGGAAGCTTTCGGAGAACAGGCAGCAATGTAGGTGTTATCCTGGAATTCTCTGTCTTGTACAAGTAACTTGGACTCTTGGAGTGTGATACAAATTACTGCTTAAAGAAATACTTGTGGGGCTCCTGGGTGGCTCAGTCGGTTAAGCATCCGACTTCAGCTCAGGCCATGATCTCGCAGTTTGTGAGTTTGAGCCCCGCGTCGGGCTCTGTGCTGACAGCTCAGAGCCTCGAGCCTGCTTGGGATTCTGTGTCTCCCCCTCTCTCTGCCCCTCCCAGGCTCATGCTCTGTCTCTCTCTGTCTCTTGATAATAAATAAACGTTATTTTTTTAAAAAAGAAATACTTTCCTGTGTTTCAATCCTGCATTATCCACTCACCTCCATAAGGAAGTTGAGTCTTCTGGTTCTTCTGAACTGATTAAGCACTTTAATTATAAGAAATATTGATATTTCGTTATATTAAGTCCCATCTCTACATGAATGAGTGTTAACCTGGGCATCTGCTCTTAGTGCTACAGAATTTCTTCACTTCAGTTTCTTGACAAAGAGAATAACCTTAACTTACCTTGAATAACCTCAATAACTCAAAAGTGAGAAACGTTATTCCTGGAGGATTTTAGTCTTGACTTTTATCTTTGGGCAACCCAAATAGGGAATGCTAGAATTTCCTTTATTTGAACTATGCTTCATCACTGGCTTCATTTAATAATACAAAAAAGTCTGTGGAAAATTACTTTTTAACATGCTTTATGGATATCGGTGAAGGATGACACTATTCCATTGTCTATCTTTTATGAGGACCGATGGCAGCAGTATCCCACCTGTCAATAAATCTAGGTTTCTTCTAAGCGACAATTTTTCTTTTATTGAACAGAGATAGTAAAGTCCAATAGTGAAGTCAAGGGTGGACACTTCACAGTTAAGCAACCTGGGTCCAATGCTTATATGCTGATGACTTTGTTTCTTCTGAAAAGTAATTTTTACTTTGCAGGATTACTGAAAATATGAAATGATATTAAAGTGCAAAAATCTCTTGACACAGAGTGGGCACTCCGTGTTAGCTATGATTCCTTGGAGAATGATATATTTTGAAACTGATTCTGTTTTCTTTTCTGTTTTCTGGCTTCCAGGAAGGGTAAAGCCAGAATATGTTGCCTTTCCAACACTTTATAAATGGATATAGAAGCTTATTTTTCTACTTTTTTTCTCACTTAATCTATAATTCTTCAGTTTTGTTCTCTGTTGTATTGCATACAATTGCACACAATTGTATGCTCCAAATATTTCTGGAGAAATCAGGGGGTTTAAAAACACGTGAACACATAATATATTTTCATTTGCATCTAATGCTACTTCAGGATGAAATCTTTGAATTAGTGGTTGGAGGAGGGAGTAGGTTTCTGGGAATGTCCTTTTTCATGACTTGCATGATCACTTTGTGATAACTCAGTAAGCTATGCTTTGTTTATTGTTCTGTATTCCTACTATTGTCGAGTCATATTGTACATGATAAAGGCTTAAAAAGATGTAGGGGCACCTGGGTGATTTTGGCTCAGGCCATAATCTCACAGTTTGTGGGTCCAAGCCCCACATCAGGATCTGCGCTGACAGTGTGGAGCCTGCTTGGGATTCTGTCTCCCTCTCTCTGCCCCTCCCCTGCTTGCTCTCTATCCCTCTCAAAATACATAAAAATAAACTTTTGATTAAGTAACTAATAGATGTAGACATCAAATTTTCTATACCCTTTTGCATTAAGTCTTTTTCAAGCCTAATACAAGACGGTACATTGTCTCATTTTGTGTTCAGATCAGCTGACCCATTTTGGTTCAGGCCAAGCTTAAAGGCCAACTCTATGATTTCAGATATTTTCAGGGGCAAGTAACAGAAAGGCAACTCAAATGGTCTTAAGCAATAAAGACAGCTTTTCTGTTCATGTGACTTTAAAATCCACAGGCAGACCATATTTCTAGACCACATTTCCAACAAGGTTCTGAGGGGGGCTTCTGCGACTGCCTCAGCCATCTTCCCAGTCCACTTCTGTGGCTCAGGGCTTATCTTCCACCCGGCTTCCCTCATGACGTGAAAGTGGCTCCCAGCAGCCACCAAGACCATGTGCTGTTTTAAGAGCTTCCCCCAACTATACAACAAAGAGGCATTCCTGACTTTCTGGTTCGGAGCTCTGTAGGTAACGTAAACCCAAAAGTAATCACCGTGTCAAGGAAGATAGCTTTACCCTGATTGAGTCAACAAACAAATGGCCATCTCAGAAGCTGAGCAGAGCAGCAACCCCACTCAAAGGGCACGGGGACTTAATCACGGAGATAGATGCAATGGTCTTGGGTTAGAAAAATCAATGTACGCACTGCTGCTTTTTTCACATCTTGTCACCATAAAACCATTGATAGTAGCAGAGAAAGTCATTATTAGCTACTAGAACCAAGGGCACATGACTTGATTTTTGGATTCATTTACTCTTTTATACAACAGAATTTTGCTGAAACTTCTAGGTAGAGAGCCAGTTAGCACCCAAGACAAAGAGTCCAATAGCTGGCTGCGATAGAGCACTGGCAATGGGAGAGTGTGGAAAAAAGAAAAAACTAGAACCCACATCCATGTTTGCCGAGTGGTATCAGAACTTCCAGAACTGCCCCTATGAGAAGCATCAAAGCAATTTTACATTGCTTACAATTTTACCCTTGAATCTGCCCTGAGCCGTGTGGCTTCTGCTGTAATTCAGGCATAGCTATGACAATTTTACTCAGAACAAATTCTTAACCTATTTTACATACACTCTGTGGTTACAAATCAACTACCCTCTAATAGCATTTTCTCATTATAAAACAAATGACTGTTAGAAATCAGGCTTCTTTTAATACCAAGTTGATGGGTGGTATTTCAATAAATGATTGCTTCTATTTTCATACGTTAACTTCTGGACAAAATAAAATATCATTTGAAATATGTATTTGTCTCAAGGGAAAATTACAATTTATTTTCTAGCCTGCACTCAATTTCCTACAGGTCTAAGCTTCAATGTACAGACAATAAATTAATGTTTGATAATTCATCACTGTTAAAAGGTCTGAATTTACTTTTCAAAACAAATCATTTTTCTAAAGTCTCAGGGTCAATGATCCAGATCTTAATAAGGGATTTTCCTGATATTGTTGGAGATTTTTATGTTAAATACAACAAAGTAAAATAGCATTATTATTCATATTTAAAAAGAAGGAAATACAATTTTCAAAAACATATTAAATTGGTCAGTATTTGAAAAGTTATTTCTTTTTCTATTAATTAATGAGTTATTTGTCCTTAAAAATGCCATCTCTGTATACTTCTATAATACACAGTACTGCTTTCTGGGTGTTTTGTTTTTTTTTTTAATTTTTCTAACCACCAGGAAATATAACCAACTCTGGAAAATACTACCTTACTTTTTCTTTTAATTTTTTTAACATTTATTTATTTTTGTGAGACACAGAGGCAGAGTGCAAGCTGGGGAGGGGCAGAGAGAGAGGGAGACACAGAATCCAAAGCAGGCTCCAGGGTCCGAGCTACCAGCATAGAGCCTGATGTGGGGCTCGAATCCACAAACCGCAAGATCATCATGACCTGAGCTGAAGTCGGCCATTTTACTGACTGAGCTACCCAGACACCCCAATACTACCATAATTTTCACTAATTTTACATTCTACTTGTCCAATTCAGTGTTCCACATCAAATTCTACTGCTGATTAAACACATGAATACCAGTATCTCTAGCTACACGTTTATTTATAATTTTCAAATTTAAATTTCCTTCCTAGAATAAAGACATTAGCTATAGGATTTCTTTTTTTTTTCCCCACACTACCTATTAAATGACATAAATGATGAAAATTTCCATTCCTTTCTCATGTAATAGCAGCATATTGTAGAATATCCTGATAAATGGCCCACTATTTTATAGAACTTCATAATACATAAAGAGCTTTGGTGGATAATGAAAATTTTAATCCTCCTTTTCTATTTATTGTTGTTACTACTGTTGTTGTTGTATTTTTTTTTTTTTTTAAGTATAAGTGGATCATTATGACAAGGGGTGGCTAAGAGGATGGTTTATTTGATTGTAGTCAATTGTGTGCAATATTTATAGTACAAAATTTTGGCAAAAGAGTAAGTATGGCTATTCATCCAAGTATGAACTTTGAACTTCTACTGTCTTTCTGTTAATTGACATTTCCTTCTCATTTTTTATAACTAAAGCTGATCAACGTGAGATTTTACAACATGGAAAATCATTTGGATAGACTATTAAATGTATCAAAATATTTAAAAAGTGTAGTGAACTATGCTAGGAGCTTTCTTTCCAGTTAATTAGAGTAGGTTATTTTTCCATCTATTTCTTCACTTAACAATTTCCTTTTTGGCTTTTAACTTTTTCTCTAGCTCATGAAATGGCCCAACTTTATAAAAGATTAATCTCATATTAAAAATATTTATTTTTATGTGTGTGGGGGGGAATGATATGATGTTTAAGGATCTCTTTTAAAAGGAATTAAGCATCTAGGCACAAGTATGTGTGCTTGTGAAATGTATTCTTGCCTTCATAATATAAAATAGAGGAAAATGTTTTTGTGCCATTTTTCTGATTCTCAATTTTTAAAAGAGCAATCTCTGGGGCGCTTGGGTGGCTCAGTCTGTTGAGCGACCGACTTCAGCTCAGGTCATGATCTCACGGTTTGTGAGTTCGAGCCCCGCGTCGGGCTCTGTGCCGACAGCTCAGAGCCTGGAGCCTGCTTGGGATTCTGTGTCTCCCTCTCTCTGCCCCTCCCCCACTCATGCTCTGTCTCTCTCTGTCTCAGAAATAAATAAATAAACATAAAAAAAATTAAAAGAGCAATCTCTGGTTGTACTTAATGTTTTCCTAAGTTATGGCTGATATAAAATTATTTTCCAAAAAATAAAATTGGTCTGGCCTCCAGGCACTTCTGCTTAGTCTTACTGGGTTTTTATTTGCATATGGATCTTCAAGATAGTCACCAACTTTTACAAGTGGGTGGCAGTTTGTCATGAGTTTTGTTTATTTTTAATATATGTAGCTCTAAGGTTACCTGGCAATAGAATAGCTAAACATAAAACTTAATTCCACTCAGCAGTTTCCAAACCACAGCTGAAAGAAACACTATTTATGGAAGATTGCCAATAGTCATTCTTTACTTAACACTTCAAAATCTCCTTTTGGGGGTGCCCGGGTGGCTCAGTTTGTTGCACATCTGATTCTTGATTTCAGCTCAGGTCATGATCCCAGGGTCATGGGATCAAAACCTATATGGGGCTCTGCACTGAGCATGGAGGCTGCTTAAGATTCTCCCTCTCCCTCTCTGTCCGCCCCTCGGCCCCGCTTGCATGAGTGCATTCATGCACACGCTCGCTGTCTCTAAAATAAATAAATAAATAAATAAATAAATAAATAAATAAATAAATAAAATCTCCTTTTGGATGCAGCCCCACTTGAGAGCTGAACGTCTGGTTCATTCTTAGTGATCGCTCCCACCTCAATAAAATCACCTTCATTCTGTTTTGTGTTGATGCCAGTGAACGATAAAGGGACCATATAACAAATGACCTCGTGAAACTGTTTCTACTGTTAGAACACTGCTGAAGATGTTCATTACATTTCGTAGTCTTCTATGTGGTCCCATTAAAGAAATCTCCTTCTTAGTATCCAGCATGACTATTCATTTCCCGAGATAACTGGCATAAAGGTGATTTGCTGTTATTCAATGAAAGTTAATCTGATAATTGCATGTTATGTAACCATTCATTGATTCAAAAACATTTATTGAGCATTTACTAGGAGCTGTGTATGCAATGTTCTGGTGCTAGGTATAGAGCACAGAAGAGAGTGAACAGAATAAATGAAAACATTTCTGCCATCAACTAGTTTTCATTCTCATGAGTGTTCATTTTTTGTAGGGTTCTTGAGAGAAACAGAATATATATATATATATATATATATATGTGTGTGTGTGTGTGTGTGTGTGTATGTATTGTATATATTTATATATACATCTGTGACATGTATAATATATATATATATAACCTTTCATAAAATATATATATGTATTGTGTATATATATATATATGTGTATTATTATACACAATACATATATAAAATGAGGAGTTAGCTCATGTTATCATTGGGGCTGACAAATCCCAAGATCTGAAGGGTTAGTTGGCAAGCTAGAATCCCAAGAGAGCCAATAGTTTAGTTCTAGTAGGAAGGCCAAGAGTCTTGAGATCCAGGAAAAAAAATCTATGTTCTAGTTTAAGTCTGCAAGCTGGAAAAAAAACTTGTGTCCCAGTTTAAAGACTGTTAGGCAGGAACGATTTTCTCTTACTCAGGGGTGGTCAGATTTTTTGTTCTATTCAAGCCTTTTTAACTTACTGGGTGAGACCTATCCACATTATAGAGGGTGATCTTTACTCAGTGTACTGATTGAAATCTTAATCCCAATCAAAAACAGCCATACAGAAACACTCAGTCTAGACAGGAGGGCATTTGTTAGGATGAGCCCTGGGTGTTGCAGGTAAGTGATAAAGCACCGAATTCTACTCCTGAAGCGAACATCGCACTGTATGTTAACTAACTAAAATTTAAGTAAAAAATTTGAAAAGAACAAAAAAGCAACAAAACAAAACAAGAAACGTCTGGTTGACACATAAAATTAGCCATTGCAGCACTTAGGAATCAAAATCTATAACCTCTCACACTTCTCCCTTGAGTTCCAGACTCCTACATGCCTCTGCTTCCTAAACATATCCTCTTGGATGTTAGTTAATAGGCATCAAAAACATAATAGGGTCAAAAGAAAACACGTGGCTTCAAACTCCTGATTGTAAAAGAAGGGCCTGTTCTCAGTGTTACCTCTGTATATGGCACCATCACTCGCACGGTGCCTCAGGCCAACAGCTTAGGAATCATTCGTTGTGCATCTCTTTCAAAGTCCGTATTAAATGTGACTATTAGCATTATTATTATGGCAATATCCATCTCATTCCAGCATTGCTTCCTCCAATGTGTTCTTTATGGACAACAGAGCAAACATACCAAAAGAAGCAAATCTGATCATGTTAACTCCACCCCCTCATTAACTAAATATTCTTTAATAGCTGCCTATAACCTGCAGAATAAAGTCCATTCTTCTTAGTGTAGCACAAAGGACCTTTCACAAAGCTCGTCTCTCCCATCTCATCTCTCATCATAGAGCACTCCAACGATTTGTACCAGCCATCCAGCTATCCTAGGCTCTTTGTCTTTCTCTGAATGGGCCAAGTTCTTCTGCTTCCAGGTCTTTACAAATGAATCACTCTCTTTTTAGCTTGTCCTTCCCCAGCTCTCTTTACTTTATTCATCTTTGTCTTTCAGAACCCATCCCAATACACTTCTTCCTGGAATCTTTCCTTGACTCCAGAGTCTGAGCTAGAGACATAGCACTCCATGATACTTCTTTTAACACTTTTTATACTCTGATAACAATCGGTTTACTTGCTTGTTTCCACCCTGAGCTGCAAGTTTCTTATGAGGAGAAACTGTCTGTCTAAACTTCACATACAAATCACTAAGCATAGAACTGGATAGGTGTCAAACATATAATTATTCTGAAAGGAAGGGAGGAAGGAAAGGTGAGAGGAAAAAGGGAATTTTACAAAGGTCATGGTTTGCTAAGCGTCTGGAGTTATAAACCTATATTGCAACGGGGAAAGCCATAATTTCCTATGGTGAATATAACATAAAGGATCCAAAGGAATGGGTTGTGATATGAAGAGTGGAAGAACGTTCTCTTCATCCAGGCTGTATTCCCTGCAAAGACTCACATCTGATCGGCAGATGCAATTCTCCTACAGAATGAAAAGACCAGTACCATTTCAAGACAAATGCTAATTCACTTCCCTGTTCCAAAAGAACAAGGCCTAACAGCATACCAAAATTCTAGAAAGAGAGCAGTTAAAGGACCAATCCATGGATAGCCATGGACTTACTGCTTTGTGTCCCACTGGTTCCCCTAACAACCATCAGTCCAAAGGGAGATGTGATATGACCAAAGAACAACAGTCAGTATCCCAAACTTTGCCTCATTGTTTATAATAAGGAAATCAATGGATAAATTGATAAAAATTACCATTTCCAAAAATGATTAAAAATAATTTTCCAGTAAAAAAGTTCCCACTAATTTTAAATACCCTAGTGGTGGCCAGAAGTATCGTTTGCATTCTACTTCTTTAATCATTTATTTTCTTCACAGTTTATTTATTTTGAGAGAAAGAGAGTGCACATGGGAGGGGCCGAGGGGTTGGAGAGAGAATCCCAAGCAGGCTTCATTGTCAGGACATAGTGCACAGACTCATGTTGGGCTCAAATCCATGAATCATGAGATCATGACCTGAGCTGACATTGAGTCAGATGCTCAATCGACTGAGCTACCCAAGTGCCCCTACTTCTTTAATAATTTGTGATTAATCTTGCTCTTTCTTAATTATCAGCCTTGATAAAAAGAAATTATATATATATATATATATATATATATATATATCATTAAGTTTTTTATTAGTGTATTTGGTATCTATTGCTGTAAAAAAGTTACCCCAGACTTATAGCTTAAAACAACAAATATTTTTAACTTACAGTTTCTGTGTATTAGAAAATTGAAAGTGGCTTACCTGAATGGTGCTGGCTGAACATCTCTCCTGAGTTTCATGGCAACATGTCAGCTTGGGCTGCAGTTATCTGAAGGCTTGACTGGGGCTGGAGGATCCATTACCAAGATGCCTCACTAGCATGCTTTTGGCAGATGGTCAAAAAGCAGTTTCATGCTGGTTATTTGCAGGAGGCCTCAACTCATAGACTTCTTCACTGGGCTGTTCAAGTGTCCTTAAGATGCTCTCTTAGAAGAAGTGATGCAAGTGAGAGAGCAAAGAGGAAGCACAATCTCTTTTATGACCCATTACAGAAAATGGCATATAGTCATTTGGACTATGTGCTATTCATTAGAAGCAAGTCTCTAAGTCCATTTTACATGCAAGGGGGTTGCATTAAGCTCTGCATTTTTAAAGAAGCATCAAAGAACTTGTAGACATATTTTAAGACCAGCACATATGGATAATATTAAGACAATATTGTTTTTTATGTAACATAAATGCACAGCATTTCTGCTTCATTAAGTCGGCTTTTAGAATGAAACCATCAAATGATAACACGCATTCTATGGGAACATTTAGACTCCGAAATGACATTCTGGAATAAACTTTATTAGTGTGTATCTGCCTCTATGTGCAAGTGGTAAGGGAAAAAGTGCATAGTTATTTCCTCTCTATCTTCAGACTAACAAAAGAGCATTGGATCCATTCGATTCTCTAGGCCACCCTTTTACTTCCCAGAGTTTAAAATATCTGCATGAGAAGATGAATCATTAGATGGTGAAAACATAGAAGACGCAACAAATAAAAAGTTACCTGAATGAAACTTTCCAAGGGTATCCATGGTTGGAGGGAGGGTAGAGTCTATCCATGGTGGAGAATTCTATCATTTTCTCCTGGTTCTCACTTGTCCCACCCCCTTCCCCTTCTCTTCCCTTCTTTCCTTTTTTCATTGGGAATCAAGATTTCAGTGGACACACTCAACAGAGGGTTAGGACACTAGCATTTCTCAGGCTGAACTCTCAGTTGCCCTCAGCCTCCGTAAGTATTTGGCCATACAAATTAAACAGTTTGCTTGTCGGCCCTGGGGACATTTTGCTTCTTTTAACCATTTCTAAGCTCTTGGCAGGTCTGAATCTTGGTTGCAACTCCAGCCTTCACCACTCATAACAGCAACTGTACATGTTTTACTTTCCACTGTACTTTGTTGCCTCAGGTCCTTTCATCCCCCACAGCATCAAGGAACTTAGTTCTGTGATAGCATCTCCTCCAGATCCCCTGCACAGCATAACTGGCTAGTGGGTTCTCTAGCTCTACATAGTATATCCCTCTAACATCAGATTCTATAAGACCCTTTCTCTTTCCATCGTCTCTTTGCCAGTGTCTGGCTTTGCAACTTTAGTTAGTGTAATTGTTTACTTGCTCCAAGGATCCAAGAGCTTGGAATCTTCCATGTTTATCCTAGTGGCATGTTAGTTGTATCACCCAGAATCTTTGTCAGGGCATTAAATCTCATATCACTTCCTCATGTGGAGGAAAGTGCCTCCATATTGATAAACTCTCTGTAATCTAACTTTTTGTTTCTCTTGATCCAGCATTCTTAAGATCCACACTCATATATGTTATGCTTTGTGGCAGTCCACAGTCTTCTTTAACATGAGATCCCTTTCCTCCCCTTAAGACACCCATAAAGTCCCTGACCAAGTGTTTTGTGTGAGTTTACCTTTATTATTGGTCCGGTGGCCAGGAGTGGAGGGGAGAGTAGTTCCTGAAGGGTTAGGTGTCTTGCAAGGCAGAGGCCTCTGCATTCTCTTCAGATAAAGAAAGAACCATTAGTCTTAATTTGGGAAGACTGGGCTCCTTTTTCAGTCCCGGAGGGTTCAGAGGAAGACGAGGGTTGAAATTTTTCAATGTACCAATCCAGATGTCTCCATCTCAAGTCTCAGTGACCCTTCATACATAACAATGGATGAATCCTTTACAGAGCAGACTTAAATTCTCAACCTACTTCATATCTCTTTTCTTTTTTAATTAATACCTGTGTCTGGCAGTCAGTTTTTTTCTGTCTGAGTTTTGGAAGTTGAAAGACATTTTGTGCTGTCCAAGAGGTCCTCCAGCTTTCACACTTGGCCTGAAATTGGTGACTAATCACTCTCACATATTCATTATTTTTTCCCAATGCTTTATTGCCTTCAGCAATAGCCATCCACCTCCATAGTCCTTACAAGCACCACTTACCTCAAACCTCTCAAAGTAAGATATTTCACCTGCCATTGCATTCACTTACACTTGTATCCCATCGCTTTTCAGCACTGTGGAAAATTGAACGACTCCTGTGGCACAGCCCACGTGATGTGATTGTTACTTCCAGCTAACCAGTGGGCAATCTAGCTGAAGTGTGATTGTGGAATATGCTTCCTCAAAAAACTTTTGGCGCTAAATGTGTTAAGGTCGATTCTCTCAGGAAACTGACTCTGAGGCAGAGGTTTGCATGATGTAGATGCTTAGTTCTTTTAGGAACACTATCTGCAAGAGAATGAGGGAAGTAGGACTGAATAAAAGGAGAGGTTGACCTACACAGCAGTTGCAAAACAGACCTTGACCTTCCCAACGCCACCCCCCCAAACCCCTGCAGGGAGTTCTGGAGCTGGAATAGACATTCTGAATTGCTCTGAACTGAGGCCAAGGGAGTTCAGTCTGTACCCCTATTTCAAGCAGCCATTGATGTGAGCTGACCTTTCCCCGCAAAGGTCCAAACCTTGAGTATGGGGATTCCTTAAGTAGAGGAGAAGTCCTGAAGAAGGTCTCACCTGTGAGCTGTAAGGAGGGAGAGGAGATACATGTGGGTGGCAAATCACTTCACCCACTGCACTATGCTCCGGGCTGCCCACCCCCACCCCACCCCAGCTCTGTAGAGTGCACAAAGTACCATGGAAGTTAAGAAGAGAATAAGGAAGCTTTGTAAATGAACGATAACATGGCATAGAAGTAGAAAAGCATACTTTTTTGTTTGGTTGATTGTTTTTGTTTTGTTTTTTATTTGTAATAGTGAATAGTTCATTTGGGATGGAATTAAAATGCAATGAAAGGGTATAAGTGAAAGATGCCAGGGTAGAGTGGGTAGAAGTAGGAAAGAAGTCAACTGGACCAAAGTGTGAAGGACTATGGTTAACAGAAGGAGTGTGGGCTCTATTTAGTAGTCCCTAGGAATTTTTCTTTACTTGAGGATGACATAAACATTTTTCTGACATCATCATATTTAATTTAATGATGGTTCAATTTCAGTCTATAACACAGTGTGTCTATTTTTAGATGTTTACAATACTTTCATCCCCTTCACTTCCCTTTTCCTTGTGCATTATATGCACTACACGCTTCCTTTAATAGCAGGAAAAAAAAAACAAATGTGTCCTTGTTTGCCTTGTAAAAAAGGAATTTGCATAGAAACAGCCTACCAGGAACAATATATTCTGACAGTTTTGAATAAGCAATAACATGTGATGATTTTCATATTGTTCTTCAATTATCTGAGAAGTATAAAAACCATTACTTGAGTCATTAAAGTTTGAACGAACATTGGGGAATTCACTCCAGGCAGAAAATGTTTGTTGGCAGAATGCTGAAACAGCTGATCTCATAATTATGTAACTCCTCGTTTCTATTTAGCTAAACCTTATTTAAATTAATATGACTTTTGCCTGTTTCCTTGGAATACCAACCTCTACAGACATTTGGTAGCTACATAGTGTAATCTCACAGAGCAGTTACTGAATTTCTATGTCTTCTGACTCTGCTTTTAGTCCAGGATGTGCTGACATAATTTCCTATCATTCCTTTTCTACTTTACTTTGGAACACCATAATAATCAGCAATTTCTAAAAACTGCTTTCTAAATGGTAAGGAAAGTGGTATTTCTACATTAAGTGCGACGAAAGTAACAATGCCAGCAAGCTTACTTTCTCATGCTCTGTTTCTCGTAACTCAAACGTATTTTCAAAAGCATGGCCATAGTTGGAATATCTCAACAGATTACCTGCTTGCTTTACATTTATTAATAATAATGCCATACGTGCCAGAACAAGGTTCTCCGGCTGGTCCCTCTCTATGTTTATCCCCGGTGGAAGGAAATTTGTTAGCCTACTAACGTAACAAACTTGTACTACATGAAGCTGTCTGTCTTGCTATATTAGCAAGATAAAAATCTGCACTATAGCATTTTTCTGCAGAATAAGGACACAACCTGCTCATGCAATACAACTTGCTTGTACAATTTCAAAGAAAAGCCTACCGGACGGGTCGTGGAAGCAATGAGTCTGTCAAGGACGTAGGCAAGTCTGATTGCGAGACAGTAAGAAATTTTTGCATGATCTTCTGGGCAGTAAGTATTCCCTTGGTCAACTACCAGGAAATTGCGGTCCTTTCTGGAAAGTTCTGTTTCATCCTCTGGGAATAGAGAACACATAGAGTCATGTTTCACTTGTACAGTGCTGAATAGTTCATGAAGCACTTCTACATATGATGTCATTTGACCATTATGATACACCTGTGGCATCGGAAAAGTGGGATGATTCCATCGTATACAGATGGGAAAAAATTGAATCATAGTCTCTATGATCTTGAAGGTTTAGTTATTGGATTGACTTAGGTTTTAAGTCAGGGAAAAAAAAAAAAAAAAAGCTCAGTCTTCTGCTTCCGTGTTGAGAAGTACCTCTTTGAAGAACTGCTTGGTGCTTTTGAGTGTATCTCTCATTTCAAAAACCAAATCAAAATCCCCAACTTGAAATGAGAACCTCCACAGACCAACACATATGTACAATTCTTACCAATTTGTGACCCAAGGCATAACTTGTATGTGGAGCATTTTTCAAAACAGCTGGCCCGGACCCATCAAATTCCCAGCGTCATTAAAGACTACAAAAGGGGCTCACTGCTTTGGATTAATAGAAATATGGCAGAGAAAGGATTTGGAGAAAAACAGATATGGCAACTAAATGCTAGGTAAGACTAGGTTTTGGACCAAATCGGAAAAAAAAAATCGTTAGAACATTTGGAGAAATTTGAATAGGGAATTTACATTTGATATTATTGTAGTGATATAAAATTTCTGGACAGTAATAATGGCATATAGAAGAATGTCCTTGGAGGATACACGTGGAAGTTTAAGAGGTAAAGCATCATGCCGTCTGCAATTATTTCAGTAAAAATTATGTAGATATGTTCCATATGCAGAGACATGCATATGCGTGCAGGTGCCTGTTGAGTGTGTATATGGAGAGAAAGAGAAAGCCAATGTGGCAAAAAGGTAACAAATGAATCTAGGTGAAGGATGATATACAGGTATTCTTTCACATTTCTGTTGCGCTAAAAGCTTCCAACAAAAAGCGTATGGCAAAATAGTAAAACACCAAATAAGATTTTTTTCTGAGCTATTAGAATAATTTGATTTGGCATATAATAATTCTGTAAAAATTATTAATAATGCTTGGAAATTTTATAAAGATGCTACACACTGTGGGGTTGCTTTATGAAGTGGCAAGATTTTATGCTTTTGGATAGCCTTACTTTATGTTGTTATTTGTAGCAGGAGAATTCAGCTTTTACTTTAGTAGTGAAAAACAGAAAAACAGATTGGATCAAAGAGGAAAGAGGGAAAAAAGAAAAAGAAGGAGAAGAGAAGGAAAAACGTATTTCCATGTTTTCATTTATGATTTCTACATCTAGCTAAATCTCAGTCAATTTTCAAGAATCATCTCCAACATCATTTACTACAGAAAGCCAAAAATAAAATCTCATATCTTTTTTTCTGCGCACCCCCCCCCCCCCCAGTCTCTCTACCCTTGGGATCTTCGGTCATCTCATGATACGGTCCATGTGATATTGGGCATGAAGCGAAGTGGTTCAAACTGTATGTCCAGCCACTGCCGCTGGGGAAACGTTGAATGATATAAGCAGACATGTCTGGCCAGATACTGGTGGTATTGGACATCTCCTCTTCCAGCAACCCGGTGCATCTTTTGACCTCCATGCATATGCCTAGAAGATTTTGGTTTCTCCTGAGAAATGAGAGAAGAGGAAAGTCCAGAGAAAAGAAAAGGAAGAATGAATAGAAGGCTCTGTTATCTGTTCCCTCCACAGCCCTCCGGTCAGAATATGACCAGTATTATTAAATTCTAAAATGCGTAAATTTTTGAAATATTTCGATAAGAGGTATTTGGGTCTCTAGGAACAAAGAGGGCGCAAATGAGGAGGTAAGCATCCCAGAGGGGATGAAGGGCCTTCCTTGTACCTCCAAAAAGAACCCAGCGCCCTGCTGGCATCACGAAGACAGTAAGTCAGGAACATGGAGAGACAGCACCGTGACCTGAACGTTGGCATTTTCATGATGGATGAGGCTTTTCAAGTAATTTTACAGGGAAAGGACAGGGACTAATGGAAATTCGAGCTACATACACAGAAGAGAAATACACAGATATGTGATTGCAGCTAACAAAATGATCTATCGGCATATAGAAGGGGTTCCTTGTTGGTCTCCTCTGCAGAGATTAGCTCTTATTTGGGGGCAGCCTAGGTATAAGACGCACCTTTGTGTTACAGTGATAACGCATGGCAAGAACGATGATTCTGTATAACAGCACGGTTTTATTTTTAACTCAGGTGCCCAAAAGAAATTTACTCCATGCACCCAAATAATCATCAAAGAATACAAAGAACAAACCTGCTGGGAAATCTGTCTATCTGACAGCTGAAACACAAGCACACAGAACTCTTACAAAGCTGGCAGGCCAGAGAGCTGCGGCCCCCATAGACACCATTATTAACAAATTTAGGAAGCATTCATTATTCAGCAGAACATAGTAAAAGGAAGAAAATCCTCCCAAACACATCACTGGTTAGGGCTTCTTAAATAAAGAGTGTACCTAGCGGACAGTTGCAAAGTCAGAAAGCAAGGACCTCCTGGGGTTACAAAGAAGGGTCTTGAGGCAAGAAGCTGACATTCTAGAAGGGACAGAGAGAGACAGAGTACGCCAGAACATAACAAAATGCCAGAAAATGAGCTTTTCCCTGAAAAGCAATTCAACACACGTGTGACTTCAGGGTTAACAAAAGGTCCTCTATAGTCAGACGGCCTGGTTTTGAATCCCAAATCTGCATCTTTCATCTATGTGGCCGCAGAGAAGTCACCTAAGCTTTTAGTGCCTCAGTTTCCCCATTCGAACAATTGCTATGATAATAGAATCTGCCTCATGGTTTGTTGTGAGAATTTAGTGAGTTAATTTTTCCAAACAATACCTGACACATAATAACACCAGGTAAATGAGAGCTCTTCTTACATATTAAATATTTTGGGTAACAGGTCACCAGAGGTCAAATCATCTCAAACATCATCCTTCTGGGAGAAGGGGAAATGCCTTAAATAATGTATCTCCCATACTTCCCTTTCTTCCCTTTATTACCCATGACAATTTATACAGAATTGTATGATTTTCCTCATGATCATTGTCAACTAAAGTCAAGATTTATTGTCCTAAGTGAGCCAATCCAGTTAAATAGCACCATGTACAGAGCTTTAGCTGTAGGCAGCTTATTCCTGTCCGAGTGTTACTAAAATAGTATCTAGACAAACCTCCTCCACACCAATGGCCTCCTGACGAAACAGTGAACTCATGGAGCCCAAGGCAATGACCTTAGTCAGGAGCAGCCTCTGTATTACCTGAACGAACACGGTACCTCGCATTCCAGAAAGCCTCCTGATTTTACCTTCTATCCTACACCCACTCTTGTTATGAACAACAAATGTGATATTATTACAAGTTTCAACCTGTTGGAGAAGATCAGTGAAAATGACCGTCCTGAGATCCCAAGGATCAATTTTACAACTCTTCCCTTTGTCATAATTTGCCTTCAAAGGAGCCAAGTTCAGTGACCTTGTTTTTACGGCTTTCCATTTCAATATTGACAAAAATGATTAATTTTAATTAAGTTTTCATTAATTAAGAATACATCCTGAAATCATTCCTTCCTAACTTTATAAAACAAACAAACAAAAAAAAAAAAAAAAAAACACTGTATTTTCACCAGAATGATACCAAAAAAGTATTCCAAAAAATTTGGAAAAAGATGACCATGCTACAAGTATTATATTCCCAGCCGAGATAACAATTTCAGATGTAAATAAGAAGATAGTCTCAGATATGCTCACCAAGTATTTATTTCATTCTAAGTGGCTTCTGCATTTTTATCAAAACTGAATTAAGTAATCACTGAAGATTGGGAAGTTGTGGAAGCAAAAAGTTGATAGTGAGAATTGAATACAGATATAGAGTATATTAAAAAAATAAAAATTACACACTGAAACCTAAAGTTCATAATATTATTATGCCTATAATTTAAAAAATATAAACATCTAAAAACTATTAAAAACATTAATTATGTAAAAATTGATGCAACTTGTATCCTAAGATTAAATAGTAATCTGGAATCAAAATAATAAAAGCACCATATTCCTAATATGTCATGAAAGAAAATAAGCAAGTAATATTTTAATTATTAGAGTCCTGCAGATTTATAATTTAGATCAAATACTTACCTTCCAAACCACTGAAAGAAATAAAAGCAGACAGAGCATTTTGTAGCAAGGTATATACGGAGTAATTTTTAAGTGACAACAATAAAATAAATCATAACATAGGTTAACAAATATCAGACATTGTCTGGATAAGTGAGATTGGTCTAAAACAGTATTCAATAATTTGCTGCATAAAAAGGAACACTCAGAAAATAGAAGGACTTTGCATTAACAGACAAATATATTCAAGCAAGTGGGCGCCTGGGTGGCTCAGTTGGTTAAGTGTCCGACTTCAGCTCAGGTCATGATCTCATGGTCTATGAGTTCAAGCCCACACATCGGGCTCTGTGCTGACAGGTCAGAGCCTGGAGCCTGCTTTGGATTCTGTGTCTCCTTCTCTCTCTGCCCCTCCCCTGTTCATGCTCTGTGTCTCTCTCAAAAATAAATGAACATTAGAAAAATTTTTTTCTTAAATATATTCAAGCAAGCATGGACATATTATTAAGGTAGAACTGAAGCAAAAAACTTATGCCAGGATAAAAGTGCTGTTTTATATAGAGAAAGTCGAAATTAATAGTGTAGATGTAGCAGTATTGAACCTTTAAGTAAGAGGAAATAAATAGAAACACAAGTGAAACAGCAGAATTTTAAAACACTATCAGCCCATGATAAGTCCTAGGGGTAAAATATACAGAATATCAGGATGTTAGAATAATAGAGTGATATCAAATTGTTTACCTTGCAGGAAATATCCTTACTTTTGAAATATTCATGGATCATCTACAAATACTGATTATGTAAGATACTATAAAAATACATTTAAAAATTTATCCCCAAATAATTTATTCATGGCATATTCTCATATCACAACCAAATAAAGATGGAGGTTAGGAATGTACATAAATAAAATAAGAAGACTTTTTTTTTAAACACTGAATATTCTCCTAATAAATCTTTAAGAGACGATGCAGAAAGATTATTTAGAAAATAATCACAAAACGAATATTACATTGCAAACCTGGGTGTTTTTGAGTATAAGCAGAAACAAACTTATGTCCTCAAATGTTTTTATTATAAAAATGATAAAAGGAATCTCTTTCTTTTCCAATTTCAACCAAGAAACAAAAACTTAGCAAAAAGACAAAAAGTCAACTTAAGAAAATATGAAAAAGGAAGTAATAAAAGAAAAAAAGAAGAATAAGTTAATTAGAAAACAGTGGAAGTGAAATTAATAAATTAACCCAGGGGCTGGGGAGAACACTAACATAATATATGAACATCTAGAAACATCTAGAAATTCTAATATGAAAGAAAAAAAACAAGGATTTAATAAAATCTGAATATAAAAGGAGAAGAAATTAAGGACATAAAGGAAAACTTTTACATTATAAACAACTGCTAATATAATAATCTATCAAAAAATAAATGGAAGGATCCCACTTATAATTACACATAGAAAAAATAAAATAAAATGTATTTTACAATATCCAGGGCATATATCCATGAATATTAGAAAATCTATATAATCCTGAGAAACTTAACAGAAGACCATGGGGGAGGGGAAGGGGAAAAAAAAGTAGTTAGAGAGGGAGGGGGGCAAACCATAAAGGACTCTTAAAAACTGAGAATAAACTGAGGTTTGATGGGAGGTGGGAGGCAGGGGAAAGTGGGTGATGAGCACTGAGGAGGGCACCTGTTGGGATGAGCACTGGGTATTGTATGGAAACCAATTTGACAATAAATTTCGTATTAAAAAAAGAGGAAAGAAAATCCATATAAAGCAGAATAGAAAAATAATTGTCCTAATTTAATAAAAAAAAAGTTTTGCTTATGTATTTGCAAAAATCTACTCACAAGATTCAAGATCTATTACTAATAATAATGCTACCAAAATTTTGGAATAGAAGTGGTTTTTCTCAACATCAAAAAAATCTTTACTCAAAGGAAATAAGTAACATTATATGTATGATTCAATACTAGAGTTTTTTCTAATAAAATAAGAAATAGAATAGATATATACTCTAGATCTTTTGTAGGTAATGTTACTTTGATAAGCTTTGACAAGGCATGATACAATATTGAAAAGCATAAATTATTGAAAATAAGAAACAAAATTGTATGTAAATATCTGCTTATGATCGACTACGTCTCTAGAAAATCCCTTGGAATTAGCTAAACCCTATTAGGGTAAGATGAACAATTCAGCAAGCTAACAGGTCTTTCCAAATTAAAAAAATCTCCCATCTATAACTGCTTGAATTTTCTGCTTTAAATATGGCCTACACCTATGCAGAAGTGACAAAAAGCTGTCTCTCAGGGCCCCATAGGAAAATTAGGAAACTATATCAGTTTCCTAGAGCTACCATAACAAACTGGTACAAAGTTGATGACTTAAAACGATAGGAATTTATTCTGTCACAATTCTGGAGGCTACAAGTCCGAACCTCCCTTGCCTCCTCTAGCTTCTGGTGATGGTCAGAAATCTTTGAAATTCAGCGGCTGTTTGCTGTATCACTCTAATTTCTGCCTTCATCTTCACTTGGCTTTCTCCCTGCTGTGCGTCTGTTTTTCCATATCTCTCTTTGTAAGGACAGTAGTCACTGGGTTTAAGGCCAATCCGGTGTGATCTCATCTTATTTTGGTTATATCTGCTAAGATACTGTTTCCAAATAAGGTCACATTCACAGGTTCTGGGTGGACATGAATTTTGGGGGATCCCTATCAAGCCACTACAGAAACCATCCCTATCCTGCTTCAATTCCATCTATCTACACGTGTGTCACTCAAATTTCTTGTGGTGTCAAACAAATTCGCATATTGTCAGTTTCCAACTCACCTCAACTTTCAATATGGCCACCTTTGTTTGTAGTTTTCATTTTCTTTGCAGTAGCTTGGACTGGGACTCTATATCTGGATAGAAGTCCCCATATTTGTTTATTGGGGCTAGAAAAATTACAGCATTAAGGACAATAAAACCCTCTTATTCTTTTACCAGTGGGCCTTAATCCTCACCATGTATCAAAATTATCCTGTGAGATTTAAGAACACAATTGCCTAGGCTTCCATTTTGCCCTTCCAGACTCTGATTCAGTCAGATGAAAGTGGAACCCAAACATTTTCATTTTTTCTTCCAAGATTTTTTTTCAAAATTATAGTTAGTTAATAGATTGTGTAATATTAGTTTCAGGTGTAGGATTCATCACTTACATAAAATACCCTGTGCTCATTATAACATTACCTTCCTTAATGCCTATCACCCATTTAACCTATCCACCTGCCCACCTCCCCTCCAACAAACCTCAGTTGTTCTTTATAGTTAAGAGTCTGTTTTACAATTCGTCTCTCTTTTTCCCCCTTCCCCTATGTTCATGTTTTTTGTTTCTTAAATTCCACATATGAATGAAACCATGTAGTATTTGTCTTTCTCTGACTGACTTATTTCACTTAGCGTAATATTCTCTGGCTTTATCCACATTGTAACAAATGGCAACAGTTCATTCTTTTTTATGTCTGAGTAATAACCCACATCTTCTTTATCCATTCATCAGTTGATGGGTATTGAGCCCAAGCATTTTCAAAATCACTCCTTATTTAATTCTAACGTACAGCCAAGGTTGAAAACCACTGTTTTATACCTTTAACTGTGCCTCACATATACAATGAATAGAATGATCATTTAGAAAATGTGGTCAACTTAGATTCACAACACTAACACAGAGTACGTAAATTTAGTCCATATAATCAACATATAAAAGTACAAACACACACACACACACACAAACACACACCATACTCTATAATGTAACATTATATACATATATGTTATATACATAGTATATAATACGTAGCATGTATCATAATATATACATTATATACATGGTACATAATATATATAAACACATGTATATGACATTAGGTTCATAGCTCCAAATTGCTGATCATCTATTTTAGATGGAAGTCCAATGTAAGTAAGGTACTAAAAAATCAGCCAAGGTTCTAGGGCTGCATTTAACAAATTACTAAACTGTGACACACTGTAGGGGTTTTTGATATTGATAAAATATGGGAATCAATGAGGGCTTAAGCCCTAGGAAAGATGTTTGGCATTAAATGGACTATAAGCAAGTAGGGAAGGAAAGATATAATTATGTTAATATGGCTGACTAATCAAATCTTTCATTTTCAGAATTAAAAAAAAATAAGTATTTATTTCTAACCACAGAAATAGGAGAGTGCCTGCCTTTGAGAAACTGTCTAATGAAGGAAGCAGTCGTGTGAAACAAAACAGAACTAAAACTAAAATGCAATGTATTATATTAAAATAACATGTATTCAAATTTAAAATGTATAAAGCCCATTTAGAAAAATTTAATGAAATGCAGTTCTGTGTAAGGATATTTGTATAAGCATGTTTATGTGCACATTATCAATAGGGGGAAAGGGAAGGAAAAGAAAAGAAAAGAGAGAAAACCATAAATGCCCACTAATAAGAGGCAGATAGAGTAAATTAGGGAACATTCATCTACAGAAAATAATGAGGAATATTCATGGCAATATTGTTCAGTGAAAAATCAAATTGTAACATAAAGCACATTGCATGACCAAATTTTTGTTTAAATAACAGAAAAAAATGATACAGTTTTAGAGTACTTATTTGTATGAGCATAGAGACAAAAGAGTTCAAAGCCAGTTGCAAATATTGTGTATACAGGAGAAACCCAATCTGAAGAAGTCAACACGCATTACCTTTTTACATGCATACTTTTATTTTTATGTTGTTGAAAAAGATGGATTATTATTCCTGTAATTTAAATATTTGATATATAACTTTAAATAAGAACATGCACTGTGATGGGTACTTTTACTGAGACATTACTATGAAAGCAGTTATATTTTATGCCGTTTTGATTTTTGTATTTCAAATTGATCAGGACTGTGGTGTAGATACCAGCAGAATCATAAACTATCTTGTATCAGTCAGCTAAGACAGACAGTTGATGATATAAAACATCATTTTTCAAAGGAATTTGTTTATGAGAAGAGATGGAAACTAAATAAAAATATTTTGTTAATTTACTTTGTAAACTGCTCATTTTCACCCAAGATTGAAAGCATATGGGCCTCATTGTTCTTTCTTCCAAAATAGAATGTTGTACCTCCTACATGTGTTTTTCATCCTGTCTGAACCATCGGTGTGACCAAATGCATCGATAAGCAAACACATGAGAGATTTATGAAAAGTCATCAGACACTTGCCCATCCATTCCAGAAACTTCAGCCCCTCTTCAGCCAGCAATGGGCCTAAGAAGTTTCACCCACAAGCATTAGGCTGAGAGAGAAGCAGAGAGAATGGAAAACTGTTCCGTGGCACAGATACCCCCAGGGAGTACTTAATTGCATGCCAATTAGTATTTACCTGGCATTCTTCAAGGAATGGTTATTTTATTATAGAGTTTCAGAAATATAAATTACAAGGGCCCACTTCTGCCTCTGCAAAATCGCTTTACATTTTATATAATTTTGTAAGTTGCCTTATTTACAGTATTCCAGTTGTTATACCAATTTTTATTAATGTGGGGAAAATAATCTAATCAACACAAATTCTTCCCCATGCATTATCATAATAATCTTACAATCTGAGATAGAAATATATCAACAGAACCCTCCCCAGTTTTGGTTCCTCAAAGGTTGATGGCTGTTGGTTGCTGTTGCCATGGTGTTGTGTGTTTCCTCCTGAATCAATTCTTAAAAATCAGAAGTTAGAAGTCTTGAAATTAGAACTAGGTTATAGTAGCATGTGTTATTAAAAGACAATGTTTTCTTTACAGTAGCAATTCCTCAGTTTTACCAGCCAAATTATCTTGTCCTCTGAGAAATTCCAATCAGAAAGCAAAATAGAATACTTCTAGGGAAATAGGGAATTTGCATAAATATGGGGTTGGCTTCCAAGTTGAAACTGAAGTCAATTTCACAAATTTAATTTTTCTTCTCCAAGGTCATGAAATCACAGTAAAACCAAGAGGTAATTTTTAAGCAATGTCGAGCCTGTATATGAATTGGGTGCAAATTATGCAAGGCTGGGTGGTTTATGCCGAATCAATCGGTGTTTGCAAGGTGGGGTAAAAATTGCTGTCTCTCTTGGAATCCGTTTCAATGGCTCTGCTCCCATGAGAGCTAAGTCAAATACAAAAGTTTGCTGAAATTCATTTTGGGATGAGGGTATCAGATTTCATGCAGCTTTCATTGCCAATGGCAAGCATTTCTAGGTCAGAGAGGACAATAAAGTTGGTGTTTTTCAGAGTTGAAGCCTACTCTTAAAAGAAATTTAACACTGGAACAAAAAGGCTAAATACCTTTGTCCAAAACCAGCTCAAATATTTACGTTTCACATATAGAACACAACACACACACACACACACACACACATTTATCACGAATTAATTATATCTGAACGCAATAAAAATAAAAACGTTTACAGGCTTTTCCTAGTAAGACAGAGGACAAAGCCAGGCCTTTTCAAGTACATTATCTTAAGAGTCATAATATTATGTCACAACAGTGTTATGAAATAGCTGTAAACCTATTTCATAGTTAAAGCCAAGAAAATTATTAAAGTTAGTAAAATTATTATTAGTTTCAGTTACACAAGATAAGTCCTAGATATTTACTGTACAGCATAAAGCCTCTAGTTAACAATATTGTATTAAATAGTTAAAAATTGTCTAAGAGGATAAATACTACGTTAAATGTTCTTATCAGAAAAACAATAATAAATAAAGAGTAGGAGGAAAGTTTTGGAGGTAATAGACATGTTTGTGGCATAGATTGTGATGATAATTTCATGACTGCATACTTATCTTCAAACACATCAAGCTGTATGCATGAAATATGTACAGCCTTTTGTATGTCAACCATGCCCCAGTAAAGTGGTTCAAAAAAATTGAAGCAGGAGAATTTGTGGTATGTTCCTAGGAAACATGGCAAAGTTGGTCATAAAATGTGGTACCACAACTCTAAATTTGAACTTTTTATAAGTCTATGATTCTACTCCTTAACCAAAAGAAATGAAATCAGGAAAACACCAGCGTAGGTCAATACGTGTTTTGATCCACTTGAAATGAGGTAGCCTCTGGACGGAGCACAGAGCCAAGTTTAGGACAAACAGAGAGAGCAAACATTTAAAAATGAATTAAAACATTGCATTAAAGGGTGGAAGCAAATACCTAGGGCTTCCCCTAGCAAATTCTTCCCCATGCATTATCATAATAATCTTACAATCTGAGATAGAAATATATCAACAGAACCCTCCCCAGTTTTGGTTCCTCAAAGGTTGATGGCTGTTTGTTGTTGTTGCCATGGTGTTGTGTGTTTCCTCCTGAATCAATTCTTAAAAATCAGAAGTTAGAAATCTTGAAATTAGAACTAGGTTATAGTAGCACAGGACAGGGCTGTACAGAAGAGAGCATTTCAGGTTTAGAAGAGACATACTAGACCTCTCCATGAAAAATGTCATGCTTTCCTTAAATATCTGGCTCTCCCAGATTAAAAGAAAAAGAAATTAAACAAAGAGAAAATAGGTTAGTGTGACATTCAAATAGAATCCAAATTATCTTCTATCAATTCCTTATTTAAACTTAATATGATGACCTCCCCTATAAAGCAAAAAATGAGAATCTGAGGTTCCATTTTTCCGCATGATGAAACCGCACCCCATTGTGTCACCAAAAGGACATTATGAGCCCTATATATTTTACTGAAAAGCAATCTGCAGTTGAAAAAGGAAGAGTAAACTGTAAGAGTCTTAATAACATTTGCAGATATATTGATTAATTGTTCAAAGCAAACCTATGAAATCCAAGATTTATTCAAGCTTAAGAAAACTCTAAAAGATGCCTACTAACAAAATTCCCAGTTAGATATAACCACTCATATTTACCAATCAAAAACAGAAAACCTCTTGAAATTACATAACTTGTAAACTCTCAACTCAGAGAAGGCAGGTGAACACTTAGAATGAAATGAGCTTTGAGATGAGAAAGGTTATGGGGCCATTTCCCCTAGTTCCCTTAGAAATGAATCCAGGACATTACTAATGCTAGATTTTAAGGAGAATACATTCAATATATGACACTGATTTTCTGCAAATATTACCAAATATATAAAACTTACCACGCCTACCGTCTGTTGGGTTCAATTATACGTATACAAATAAAATTAGAGCTACTCATAAAAATGAAAAAAAAATAAAGGAAAAGGAAAATAACTTATGCCAAAAGACACTGAAATTGGAGAATCTCCTGTGTAAACTTAATATAATATCAAAGTCTATATGTTTCTTGGGAAAATGCATGTGGAACCATTGCATTTCCGGTGGAATGACTGTGGCCATTTGTCCTGAAAGAGGACAGATTCAAATGGTGTAGAGTGAGGTGTAGGGTGAGGAGGCTGGAGTCCACAGAGCTGTATTCAAGTGTTTGAGAGGCTACTTGTTTGCCAGTAACATCTGATAGAGATGGTCATTCATTCCTCCTTGAAACACCTTTCGCCCGGCTGTTTTTATTTTATTTTATTTTATTTTATTTTATTTTATTTTATTTTAATCTTATGTTATTTATCCCCCGGCCCTTCCCCTGGCTTTTAGAACAGCCACTGTTTTTGGTTTACTCCAACCTGAATGGGTCTTACGCTGTAATCACCTCTAGGGGTTCCCTCTCATCTTTTCCAATTGCAATGACCCCGGGCTCAGTCCTTAATACTTCACTTCTTCACACACACCCTCTCCTTTGTTGATCACTCTCAGATATCCGCCAGCTAAATCTAAATGCTCCATTTTCAACCATAAGAGATTCTTTTTTTATTTTATTGTTTTTATTTATTTTTTTAATGTTTATTTTTGAGAGAGAGAGAGAGAGAAAGAGAGAGAGAGTGTGTGTGAGTTGGGGAGGGTCAGAGAGAGAGGGAGACACAGAATCCAAAGCAGGCTCCAGGCTCCGAGCTGTCAGCACAGAGCCCAACACAGGGCTCGGACTCAGGAGCTGTGAGATCACGACCTGAGCCGAAGTCGGAGGCTTAACCCACTGAGCCACCCAGGTGCCCAACCATAAGAGTTTCGTAAATACAGAGAAGGAACTTGGCGCTGCTGGAGGGGTGTAGATGGGGGGTGGATTAAATGGGTGACGGGCATTAAGGAGGGTACTTGCTGGGATGAGCACTGGGTGCCATAGGTAAGTGATGCCACACTAAATTCTGCTCCTGAAACCAATACGACACTGTACGTTAACTAACTTGAATTCGAAATAAATAAATAAATAGATAGATAAATAAAGTGAAAAAAAATAGAGAAGTGGAAACAATGAAAAAAACCCAAATCCAAGCACTCTCCCCACCTCCACTGCCTACCACCCTTGTCTTTAACCTCCCCCCTTAGATCATTGCAGTGGTCTCCAGATGGCTTCTATTGACGTTACCATTCTGCTCTGCAGGCTGTTCTCAATCCATTTTCAGCAGAGGAGGCAGACATCATTTCAAAAGATAGGTCAGCTCGTTTTGCTCCTCGACTCAAAACTGAGCTCAGCGAAAAGCCAAAGATTTTACTGTGGCCAAGGCATGATCCAGGTTCGCATGACTTCCTTGCCCTCTGCCTCACATGCTCCACTCCAACCACACTGACCTCCTCGCTGTCATACCAAGCACACCCACCACGGAGCACGTGGGTTGCGATGACTCTGCCTGGAACCTTCTTCCAGCGGATGAGCGCACAGCTTCCTCCCTTGCTTCCTTTTGGCCTTTGCTCCGATGTCACCTCCTCAGTGAGGCCGCCCTGGCCGCCCTCGTTACAACTGCAATCTCCCCTTCTCTGTCTTATTTATCTGCCATGTTATTTATCATAATTGGTATAATCTGAGCCAAGTATCTTGTTAATTGTTGTATTGCACAGCTCCCCCCTACTAGAACGCAAGTTTCATGGGGTGGGGGGGATTCCTGCCAGTGTGGTTCACTATGGTATCCTCAGCTTCTAGAAGCTCCATCAATATTGATTGAATAAAAGAATAAAGGGGGAAAAATGCTAAATGTTGAGTAGGTAAAAGTCTTGGGTTAAAATATTTCTGCATATAGATCCCAAACTTTTCAAAGCCACAGTTGGGACAACTGTATTTGGTGATGGATTATTGCAAATCAATTGGTTTAGTGTCCCATCACAAAGTATACTTAGGACAGGAAGAAATGAGACTATGTTACCTTTAGGGTATCATCTTTAAAACTTTTCTCACAGTTAGAATGTATCGCATCTATAAACACACATCCTCCCAAACAAATATATTTTAGTGGAGACTATTAATTACCCGCTTTCCACTCCTCTTAGAGACCACATGTTATTTTCCCCTTCTATGGTGGTATGTATTTTATTTATTTTTGTTTATTTTTTTTTATTTTTTACAGAGAGAGAACACACAAGCAAAGGAGAGGAGCAGAAGAGAGAGAGAGAGAGAGAGAGAGAGAGAGAGAATCTCAAGCAGGCTCCACGCTCAGTGCTGAGCCCTATATGGGGCTTGATCCCACAACCCCGAGATCATGACCTGAGCCGAAATCAAGAGTCAGATGCTTAACTGACTGAACCACGCAGGTGTCCCAGTAGTAGGTATTTTAGCTGAAAACATGATCTCGTGGCTAAAGGCCACAGTCCACAGTTCCCAGCATCCTTTCTATTTTGATGTAACCCATGCGACTATAGTCTTAAAACAGGATGTGAGTGTGTGTACCTGTGTGTGTATAAATTATATACAAGTAGTCTTTAAAAGAAATTGACATATGTCTACATTTCTCTTTCCCCTGTCTCATTGCTGGATTAGAGATCTGTGGGAAGCCTTCTCAACCTCAACTATTGCCTGAAGATAACATCTCTGGAGAACAGACCTGAAAAGTGGGAGGATTCTGCCTCTCCAATTCCCTTAAGCCACCTCTAGATTGCCCCTCTAGACTGTCACAGGAGAGAAAATGAAATAAATAAAACTGTATCTTGTTTAAGCCAGTGTTTTTTATTAGAGAAACCTAGCCTGAATTCTAAATAATATACAGCATTTTCAAAGATAAAATAATCCTTAAAAGTCTCAAATAAATAAAAATCCCAATATTACTGGTGGGGAAGTTATAGCAATCATTTAATGGTTTATTTAGAGGCAAAGGGTAGATATCAAAGTCAACTAGGATTAGAAACTCTCAAAATATAAATATAACTTATTAAATACAAGCCATTATACTAGGACCGTTGGACATGATGTCATTTAATCTTTACAATAACCTCCAAAGGTAGGTGCAATCATGTATGTTTCACAGGTGAAATTTGCAGAACCCACAATGTGTACATTCTTTATGGCTAGAATGTGGTAGAGCTGAGGACGGAATTCTAGGAGCATTCCTCAAAGTGTACTGGCCCACTCTTTGTTCTTTAGATTGATACATTCTAGCCCTCCAGAGGTCTATGAAAATTTTAAATGGGAGTAGTAGATTAACCACTTGACAGATGTATTTGTGCTCGTCTTGTTCCAGAACGGAGTTCTGCAGAAGCAATGTGATTCAAAACCCTGAACTGTACATGGAATAACTATCAAGTTGAGATCTAATCCCCACCTTAGACTTGGATTTCCAGAACAAGATATTCAACCTGTCTGGACCTGATTCTGCTGGTCTAGGTCCTGCTGGAAGATAATTCCAATAACTGAGTCTGCCTAAATGAGCTGAAAAGCATTGGCATTAAGTGGAATTTGATTACCCCAGACAGAATCCCATTCATTTGAGCAGTCTGGAGTCAAAAGCAAAATCCAAATCCAAAAAACACATACATAGCTCAGATTCAATAATTCCACAGATGTGGTTACAAAGTCAGATCCTAATGTCTTTTTTTCCTGGCTAGGAAGAAAGGAAGTTATTCAAGAAGCTTAACAAAAACAACAAAGAAAACTAAATGTACAGTTCCGGGGCACTGGCACATATGTACATAAATAGATACACACATATATGTAATCTGGGGAATCCCTTGCTCCCAAGTAAGCTATGACGGTCCAGGCTGCAATGCTGCTAGTCACTGCATCTTGTGCTCAACTGCCTTCAGACCTTGGAAACAACTCAAGTACTCGGGACATTCATGTCTGAATCTGGATGACTTCCATGTTGGCAAGAGCTCAAACTCAGTCTGCTCAGAGTACCCGTAAGACTTGACTTGTTAGACACCTCTATCAGCCGGCACCTTCATTTGACATCTAGCTTAGAATGGAGGCTGTGGCCTGTACATTTAGCTGTTTAAAGGAAAGAACAATTTTGTCTTTAAGCTCTCTAATTCATCAGCACGGCCCTATGTCAAGACAAGCATTTTCTTTGCAAGACATTTTAAGAACATTATCCCACATGGTTTCTCCTCCCATTTCTCCTCTCCTCTCTCATCACTTTTTCTCCAACCTCTGCTAACATTCTCAAAGGTGTTGTGTTTTTTTTTCTAGATCACAATAAACCAAGGAAACGATCTGGGGGGCAAACTGAGGGGACCGCCAAGAAGAATAGTGGCTACTTATGATTTGCTTCCCCTTGCTATAAATGATTGGGTTACTTACATCCTCTTCCAAAACCATTTTCAGCATTTGTCCAAAAAGTTCAGAAGATGACACTTAACGGTTTTATTTCTCCCCAGTGTTGTGTCTCTATTCATTCTACATACATGCATCTTCAAAGTGCTCATGGTTATCCGTTGGATGTATATCTGACAAAACCGTACTAAATCAGTTCATGTCTAATTCGTTGTGTGAGCTATTGTCTGTATTTAGAGCCATTAAAATTTGTTAGGGGAAATTACAACGATTCTCTGAAGAGTGGTAGAGTGTGTAAGAAGGTTTTCAGAGTCCTTTTCTCTTTGGGGATTTTACCTTGGTTTTCATATGCATGTGTGTAGGAAGTGAGAAACAATTCCACGGGGGCATGCAAGAGGTGAAAAAAGGTTGTAGAGGCTATACAAAGTGGATCAGCCATTTAATGAGCATTTTCCTTACATCTGTCAACGTGTTTAGGTTTCTTGATACATTTAGTAAATATGACTCGATAGCATTCTTCCTTTAAAAAAAAAAAAAACTATACTTGTAGGAAATGTTCTGATAGATCTTAAGAATTTAGATCTGTTACTATAGTGATTCAGTGTAGTACCTTAGAAATAATATCCCGGGTGAAAGCTAAAAGGAAAATGTGTTAAGTGCTTTAAAGGTAGCATCTATTGACATTTTATGTGGCATCTGTTATCATTACTAGCTCTATCTTTTAAAAAGGGTACTATCTATTTATACCTCTGTACCATTGAATGATACCTGAGTAACAAACAACCCCAAAACTTTGTGGCTTAAAACACCAATCATTTATTATTTCTCATGAGTCTGTGAGCCAGCTATGCAGTTCTGCGGACCTGGGCCGGGCTCAGCTGATCTCAGATGGGCTTATTCATGTATCTGCATCCAGCCAGTAGGTAAACTGAGAGGCTTAGTACTCAAGGATGGTCTATGCTACATGACTTGACTCTGCTTCGCATGATCTGTCAGCCCAGGCTTGTTCGTATGGAGGAAACAAGGGTTCCTCCAAAGAGTGAGTGGAAATTTGCAAGTCCTTTGGGGCCTCAGGTCAGAACTGGCATGCTATCACTTCAGCAAACACTTTAAAGAAGTCGTAAGGCCTGCCTAGATTCAAGGGGTGTGGAAATAGATCTTCCTTTTGGATGGTAAGAACTGCCGATTAAACTTCAAATAGAACGGATACAGGAAGGGATGGACAAACGGGGCCAGGTTTGCATCTCTAACACCAGACAATGAAAACTATAATAAAGCTTGTGAAATTTTCATATGCTGTTTTACATGGATTTTTTTTTAAACCAAATGTCAAGGTACCTCAAGCTTGAGAGCTGTAGATAGGAGTCAAGGCAGCTTTTCAATTCAATTCAAGTGTATAAAGTTCCCTTTCTTAAGGCCGATTCCTGTTTTTAAGGGAAAAAAAAAAAGATGTTTCTGAAAACACATCACTATAACTTAGGTTCTGTATACCATTTACAATACGCTTTTTTTTTTGCCAGAGTTTTCTGAAATGTCCCATTTGTTGGGCTCGTGAGTAGTTGTTAGCTGTGCTGTAGCTACTGGTGGCCCGAATGTTTCTGACAAACGGACAAGGTGTAGGTTAGAGATGACCTTTTATAACTTGCATAGGAAGCTCAAAGTATGGCATGGTCTTTTACATGGAAATGCAGAAGTTATATTTTATATCATCTTCTACATTCTGTTCATCTTGTCTTTTAAGTTGATGCCCACAAGACCTCAGTGTCCAGACCCGTGAAAGGACACAAGAACAAGGAGAAGTGAATCTCCTACAGTTCGCTCTATTATGCAAGGGATGCTGAATCAAGGAACTCCAGAATTCTGCAAGGCCATTTGAAATAAATTTGTGTCATTGGCTTCAGAACATTTCAGAGGTTAAGGCCACTACACACGGCTGGGCCCAGTGACCCTTCAAAGAAGTCTTTCACTACATCTGCCTCTTTGATGTTACCACATCAGTGAAGGAGTGAAAATCCACATTTCGAACCTGTGTTCTTTTCAGCAGGAGGGAGTCTCAAGCATGGTCTTATTTCTAGATGTCTGTAGATCTCTTTTTTTTTAATGTTTTTTAATTTATTTTTGAGAAAGAGAGAGAGAGAGCATGAGCATGAGCATGAGCAAGGGAAGGGCAGAGAGAGATGGAAACACAGAATCTGAAGCTGGCTCCAGGCTCTAAGCTGTCAGCACATAGCCCAATGCGGGGCTCGAACTCGTGAACCGTGAGATCATGCCCTGAACGGAAGTCGGCTGCTTAGCCACCCAGGCGCCCCCTAGCGGTATGCAGATTTCTGTGGGCAAAGGAATTGACAGGGAATTGTCACCCTCTGAGTTAGCCAGGAAAGCACGTTCTCAGCACTGGAGATCCCACAGAGGAGTCCCCTAAGATGTGTCTACAGCGTGTCGGCTTGGTAAAGAGGCCCGAGCATTTTAGCAACATCCATGACACTGAGTGCACAGGCCTCAAACAAGTACATGTGTTCCTGAGGCCAAGTCCGTACATATGCAATGTTATGAATGAAATAATCCCTGTCAAAGTATTCAGAAACATTATGTGGAATTTAAAAAGGGTGCAACTTCTTTTCACCAAATATCAGTGAAGCAACTTAAGATGTGACCTATAAGACGTCAGTAAACTTCTGTGAATTAGATAAGAACTGTTTATTTTGTCCCATTTGACAGGATGATGATTTGTGACCCCAATTCTCACGCTGTCAGCAATTTTGATGGAAAAAGAAGAGCGTTGTTTCAGGTTTGCTGGGAGGGTTATTTTATTCCAATATACACTGATATGGAACAGTCTTCAATCACAATGGCGAGTGAAGTTTTTTGGGTTTTTTGGGTTTTTTTTTTTTTTTCGCACAAGTCATGAAGAACGAAGGCTGCCAAGCTCTTATGGTGCTACATCACTCAGAAACTATCTCGAGTTTCATCTGGACAAAATTTCTCTTGGCAAATAAACCTTATACCTCTTGAAGACCTTTGAATATTCCCAAAGAGATGCACAAAAATTGGAATTCTTCCCTCATGACATTAGCGTGTACATAGCAGATGAGAACCAGAAGCCTGCTTTGCTCAGAGACAAGATCAATCTCTTTCAATTGTCGCCAATCCTTCTAAGACCTTCTTTTAAGTTATGAAAGAAATGTCAATAGTTCTGAAGTCGATGACATATTTTTCTCCTGCTCCTGGTCACAAATCAGCACGTCCTTTCAGAAGGTGGCTTCCTTCATTAAGGGATGCTCTGAGCACCATTCAAAACAATGCCTTAATGTTGCAACAAATCAGAATTATTTTTCAAATTTCAAGCACTTCCAAGGGACAATTCTTCTCATAGAGAAGACAATGTACAATTCTATATATTTGCAAGGTGGGAAGACATGTCAGATGGAAGCAGGCTCATTGGCCTCTTCTCTCTGTTGTCAAGAACCTCACCTGTGAATAGTGCCTCACAACAGAGCTTTCAGTGATACAGTATGTGAGTTTCTTTTTTTTTTTAATGTTTATTTATTTTTGAGAGGTGGGGGGCTGAGAGAGAGAGGGAGACACAGAATCTGAAGCAGGCTCCAGGCTCTGAGCTGTCAGCACAGAGCCCAACACGGGGCTCGAACCCATGAACTGCAAGATGGTGACCTGAGTCAAAGTTAGACACTTCACTGAGTCACCCAGGCACGGGAATATGTAAGTTTCTTTCATCTCTCCCATTTTAACCCTTTCCAGTTGAGTTGATCAAATGGAAACAAAAGAGATGTCCAAAAATACAATGTCAGGATATATTCTATTGAATTCCTATCAAAAGAAATTTATCACACATATTGTAACAATGAGATTTAAGGTACAGAGTAGCTCCTCCTAGTGCACGAAGGTTGTTTGGGTGTAAAGTTGTTTCCACGGCCTGATTTGATAAAAAGTAATTTACTTCAAAAAAATAATTTTCACCGAAACAAGAAAAATATCAAAAGAAAAAAGAAAAATATCAAAAGACAAAAATATGTACTATAATTGAACATAGCTCTATTTAAGAACCTCTGGCCTAAGATGGGCCTTCTATTCTTTCATTATCTGATATTTTTAAATTTTTTAAAGCAAAAAGGAATTATATTTTCATTTTAAGTAATCCCTCTCTCTGTATTCAGGGACACAGAACCCACCCTCTATAAACTACAAGAAAAGAATACTCTTTTTATTTTAACCTGGCTTACATCCATATACTGGAAACTCTTCAGTCTTTTACTAACTAAAGCACACTATTAAGACCTTCCCAGAGGACTGCCGTACTAATTGATAACCACCACAATGACTGTGGTTCACAGAATTTATAAATGGCCAGTGAATCATCAAAAATATTGAATTGTGCACAATGTATTTTTAGCTTGGAAACCCCGGTGATTTCAAATACTTCTGGCACTTCCCACCTGCTAATGTCTTAACCAGCCAGTGTGGCTTAACCCTCTCTCCTCCAACGAATACTTCGGGGAGAAAGCACTGAGTAACTACTAACCCCTTTGTTCACACCCCGCAGATAAGTGTTCTGAAAACATATTGGCCCTGGGGCCCAATATGGAACACATTTTATTTCTCTAACCAAAACACACATATGACCATGTATATAATTACACTAGCCATAAAACAGTTGCTACCATTAGTAAGTGAAATGCACTATAATGTGTTCTATTAAATACTAATCTATTACAGTATATCACTGCCTATCTTAACCCCCTAAATTTATTTCATCAACCAAGAATGCGTTGCCACCTATAGTTCAGATAAGACCAGCTTAACCTCAAAAGAATGTGTTATTTTTCCTCCCTGAAATATTAATGGATTTACTGATTCAAATGTATTTGTAGAGTTTATCCTTTGAAAATGAGGAGTCTTTATTCTATTTTCTTGAAGATATACAATTCTTAATTAACAGGAACATTCTACTATTCAGAACACATTATTCTTAGATAACCTTAATATAATAATTACTATCATTGCTAGGAGTTCTGTATATTTGTTTCTAATGTTCACAACAAGCACAGCATGTAGAATGCATGATTACCATTTTGTATTTGAGGAAACTAAGGCTCAAACAGGTGTAGTATCTTGCTGGATCCTATTGCCAGTAAGTGACAGTGACCCCAGGCATTGCCTACAGGTGCACATTTGCATTCACTGTCCTGCCTCTGACATTGCCAGAGCCAAAACAGGCAAGTGCCATTTGCATAGGCAAATTCACAGAACAGATCTCCAAACCACAGGTTAAAGAATTAAGATGATGTCTTGCTTGTTTTTCTATTCATTTGTTCAAGGCACTTTTATTGAAAATTCTGTTAGGCACATTGATGATAAATAGATGAAGAACACAAGGACCCTTCCACCAAAAAGCTAGAATCTTCTAGTTAAGTCCCATGGTGAAAGAGCCAGGCAAGTGACCTGGGAACGCAGAGAAAGATTGACTTGAGGATCAATTAGAATTCTGTACACATTTTTAAACATGACTTACAGCAGAAGGAGAGACATTTGGTCTTAGCCATAAAGGATACAAAGGATTTCAAAGGGTAAAAAAGAAGAATGAAGCTTATTTTAGGCTTACAGAGAGCTTGAGATAAAATGGGAAGTAAGGGAGTACATTGCACATTTGGGGCTCTGAGTGTTTAAACTCTGATACAGTTTAAACACACACACACACACACACACACACACACACACACACACACACACATTTTACAAACTTCCCTTAGAAACTAGATTTTGACTCGACTTCTATCAGTTGTCCCAGGAGGGCCCACCCAATTTCCCTCATCCCAAAGAAAAAATATGAAAGATATGATGATAGACTAACTAACCTCAATCACTGCATATAAGAAAAGTCAAAGGCATACAACCAGAGAGAGCTGGGAGCAAAGAAAGGTGTCACCGCAGAGTGTCACCAGAGTACTGACAGCCTGCTGGCTATTACAGTGCTGGCCTCCTCCCTACAGCCATGCTCAGATCCACTGTGATCCCAAACCTTGGCTTGACCATTGAAATTGCACAGAATCATGAGCAGGCAAAGAAAAACAGTAAAGCATCCAAGAAGGAATAAGGAACTAAGTGTAAGACAAAGCAGAGCACAAAAAACAGATAACTCATGGTGAAATAAAACTGATACCTGGAAGATAACAACATTTAAAAGAAATAGATATGAGAAGACCGAAAGTGATTCAGTTAGAGCATCTATAAGATATTTTACATACAAAAAGCATAAATGCTGGATTACATAAGTAATAGATGCAGAGTAGTATTGGCAGATAAACAGATACAGAAATTGATGGAAGAGAATGAAGTACCCCAAAAGAGACTCCCCCACAAATATGTTCAACTAACTTTTTGTTAAGTTATTTATTTTATTTTTATTTTTTTGACAGAGAGACAGAGATAGCGCGAGTGGGGGAGGGTCAGAGAGAGAGGGACACAGAGAAACCCAAGCAGGCTCTGGGCTGCCAGTGAAGAGCTCAACGGGCTCGAACTCATGGAACCAAAACCATGACCTGAGCCACAACCAAGAATCAGATGCTTAACTGACTGAGCCACCCAGGCCACCCCTCAACTAACTGTTGAAAAAATACCAAAGCAATTCAGTGAAGGGACAATAGCACTCTCAACAAGTTATCTGGTGCATTTAGACATCCATACTTTCTTTTTTTTTCATGACTATACATAACAATTAATGTAACCTGGATCATGGACTTAAATGTAAAACATAAAACAAAACTTATAGAAAAAACACAGAATAAAACTTTTGGGATCTAAGATTAGGTAAATGGTTCTTAGATTTGACACCAATATCAGAAGATATTAAAAAACTGGTAAATTGGTCCTCATCAAAATGAAAAACTTGCTCTATGAAAGACCCCGTTAAGAGTATGAAAAAGTAGACTGCAACAGGAGAGAAATGTTTGCAAAATACATATCTGACCAAGGATTAATCAAGGATATAAAGAATATAAAGGATATAAACCAAGGATATAAAGAATATATGAAGAACTAGAATATACATAGAACTAGAATAAATACAGAACTGTCAAAACTTGATAGTAAAATAATCTTACAGGGGCACCTGGGTGGCTCAGTTAAATGTCTGACACTTGATATAGCTCAGGTCATGATCTCACGGACCCACAAATATATGATCAACTAATCTTTGACAAAGCAGGAAAGAATATTCAATGGAATAAAGACAGTCTCTTCAGCAAATGGTGCTGGGAAAACTGGACAGCGACATGCAGAAGAATGAACCTGGACCACTTTCTTACACCATACACAAAAATAAACTCAAAATGGATGAAAGACTTAAATGTGAGACAGGAAACCATCAAAACCCTGGAGGAGAAAACAAGCAACAACCTCAGCTGCAGCAACTTCTTATTTGACATGTCTCTGAAGGCATGAGAAATAAAAGCAAAAATGAACTATTGGGACCTCATCAAGATAAAAAGCTTCTGCACTGCAAAGGAAACAATCAACAAAACTAAAGGCAACTGACAGAATGGGAGAAGATATTTGCAAATGACATACCGGATAAAGGGTTAGTATCCAAAATCTGTAAAGAACTTACCAAACTCAACACCCAAAAAACAAATAATCTGGTGAAGAAATGGGCAGAAGACATGAACAGACACTTCTCCAAAGAAGACATCCAGATGGCCAACTGACACATGAAAAGATGCTCAACATCACTCATCATCAGGGAAATACAAATCAAAACCACACTGAGATGTCACCTCACACTGGTCAGAGTGGCTAAAATTAACAACTCAGGAAATTCACCAACAGATGTTGGTGAAGATGTGGAGAAACGGGAACCCTCTTGCATTGTGGTAGGAATGCAAACTGTGCTGCCACTCTGGAAAACAGTGTAGAGGTTCCTCAAAAAATAAAAGTAGAACTACCCTATGACCCAGCAATAGCACTAGTAGGAATTTATCCAAAGGATACAGGAGTGCTGATTCATACGGGCACATGTACCCCGATGTTTATAGCAGCTTTTTTCAACAATAGCCGAATTATGGAAAGAGCCTAAATGTCCATCAACTGATGAATGGATAAAGAAATTGTGGTTTCTACGGGGCGCCTGGGTGGCTCAGTCGGTTAAGCGTCCGACTTCAGCTCAGGTCACGATCTCGCGGTCCGTGAGTTCGAGCCCTGTGTCGGGCTCTGGGCTGACGGCTCAGAGCCTGGAGCCTGCTTCCAATTCTGTGTCTCCCTCTCTCTCTGCCCCTCCCCCGTTCATGCTCTGTCTCTCTCTGTCTCAAAAATAAATAAACGTTAAAAAAAAAAAAATTAAAAAAAAAAGAAATTGTGGTTTCTATATACAATGAAATACTACTTGGCAATGAGAAAGAATGGAATTCTGCCATTTACAACAACATGGATGGAACTGGAAGGTATTATGCTAAGTGCAATAAGTCAATCAGAGAAAAAATCATATCATATATTTTCACTCATATTTGGAACTTGAGAAACTTAGCAGAAGACCATGGGGGAAAGGAAGGGGAATAGTCTCAAACGGAGAGGAAGGCAAGCCACAAGTGACCCCTAAATACAGAGAACAAACTGAGGTTTGATGGGGGGGGGTGGGGTAGGGGAAAATGGATGATGGGTATTGAGGAGGGCCCTTGTTGAAATGAGCACTGGGTGTTGTATGTAAGCGATGAATCACGGGAATCTACTCCTGAAACCAAGAGCACACTGTATACACTGTATGTTAGTTAACTTGACAATAAATTATATTAGAAAATAAAAATAAGAAATAAAAATTAAAATTAAAATAAATGGTGATAACACCACATGCTGGGAAAGAGACAGGAAAACTGGATCACTCATGCGTTGCTTGGGGGAAGCCAAATGACTCAGTCACTCACGAAAACAGTTGGGTTATATCTTTTTTCTTATTTTTTTTAACGTTTAAAAACGTTAAAACGTTTAAAAACGTTAAAACATTTAAAAACGTTAAAACGTCTCTCTGTCTCTCTGAGATAGAGAGAGACAGAGCATGAACGGGGGAGGGTCAGAGAGAGAGGGAGACACAGAATCTGAAACAGGCTTCAGGCTCTGAGCAGTCAGCACAGAGCCCAACGCGGGGCTCGAACTCACGGACTGCAAGATCATGACCTGAACCGAAGTCGGACACTCAACCGACTGAGCCACCCAGGCGCCCCAATATCTTTTAAAACTAAACTTGTAGCATCCCATGACCTAAAACTTCATGCCTGGACATTCATCCCAGAGAAAGGAATGTAGGTTTGCGTGCAAATCTGCACATGAAGGTTCTTAGCAGCTTTACTTATAATAGTCCCAAACTACTGGAAACAACCCAGGTATCATTCAATGAGTGAATGGTTTAAAAAAATAGTCGTCTACCCACACCATAGAATGCCACTCAGAAATGAAAAGGGATGGAGTGTTGACAGGTATAATAATTTGAGCACATCTCCACGGAACTATGCTAAGTGGAAAAAAAAAAAAAAAAGCCAAAAGGCACATACTGCTTGATTCTATTTGTGCAGCATTCTTGAAATGACAGAGTTTTACAAATAGAGAACAGATTAGGGAGGCCAGGAGTCAGGGACTTCGGAGAGGGGGTGCAGAGCAAGGGAGATGCGTGAGTACAAAATCATATCCGGAAAAGCACAGCCAAACAAAGATGGAATGATTAAATTTTAACTATTACACAAAGTGGCTATAAAGTCTGGAAACATAGGTGAATATACATAATGATAGATCCACATATGTAGATTTATTGATATTGCAATACCTAATGAATTGAATGTCATTATAATAACGTGTTTTCCAGGCATTATGACTCTCTAGTGTTTTATAGCTCCGTTCTGTGGTTTTCTATGTCTTAATAGCAATGTACAGATATCATTGCCTGAACAACACTTGCTCACAGCAGAAAGGATACATGCTCTACTGTGAAATTTTCAGTAGGAGACAAACAGCCTTTTAATTCACTATAAATTCCCAAACCTAAGACTCAAAAGAAGCTATGCCATACCTCAGAGTATCAAGCTTGCTGGTAAGTAGTGGGAACCAAGTGGGGCGCCTGGGTGGCTCAGTCGGTTGAGCGTCAGACTTCGGCTTCGGTCATGATCTCACAGCTCGTGAGTTCGAGCCCCGCGTTGGGCTCTGTGCTGACAGCTCAGAGCGTGGAGCCTGCTTCTGCTTCTGCTTCTGTGTCTCCATCTCTCTCTGCCCCTAACCCACTCGCATTCTGTCTCTGTCTCTCTCAAAAATAAATAAACATTAAAAAAAAAAAAAAAAAAAGAAGTAGGAACCAAGTAAAAACTCAGCCTGTCTGACCAAAGGTTTTAATTTGGTCTATTATTTACCATAACCAATCTGTTGTCTAATGACCCTAACACAACTTAAAACTAAAGTCAAATCTGTAATAAAACCCTCTTCTTAAACTTTTTATGTTTTTACTGTTGCAAAAGGATCCCAAGTACCATGCTTTTCCATGGGTATCTTCAGAGTTAAACCCAAGTTCTAGTCTGCCAGCCATAGCTTCATTCCATTCTTACACGGAGGCGTAAGTGAACAATGACAGTGCTGTCGTGAGTGTAATGTTCAATCCATTTCGCTTTAAAGTAAATAACTCAAGGGGTGCCTGGGTGGCTCAGTCAGTTAAGCGGCTCAGGTCATGATCTCAAGGTCCATGAGTTCAAGCCCCGCATCGGGCTCTGTGCTGACAGCTCAGAGCCTGGAGCCTGCTTCCGATTCTGTGTCTCCCTCTCTCTTTGCCCCTTCCCCACTCGTGCTCTGTCTCTCAAAACTGAATAAACATTAAAAAATTAAAAAAAAAAGGAATAATTCACTAACCAGGTATGAACTTTATGAAGTCAGGCATTATTTTTTTAATGAAATGATACATAATATCCCTACCACCTAACACAATGTAATAAGTAGCTATTGAATAAAGGACTAATTGAAATAGTATACTTTTCAGCTGGGCTAACTGTAGTGTAACAATCTTTATAAGTAAGAACAGCTACATGCCTTTCAAAAGGGATGAAAGACGCAGACCCAAAACAGAAACAGATTAATTATGTGTGCTTTCATTTCTCTTTATTTTAGCAAACCAATTAATATAATAATTTAAAGCTAATGGATGATCTGCCATAGAGATGCTTACTATTTGGAAATTACAGAATTGGTAAACCAAAGAGTCTGTTCTCTCCACCTGAGTTAATTCTACTGTCTTTTTATCTTTGCTGCCCTCCTCTGGAATTTTTATATCACCTGGTTCTCTTTTCCAAAGGATATGCACTGTATTTATACTTGCCTTTAGAGTAAAACTCTAGAAGGAAATTTAAACTTTTTAGTTTCTATTTTGCAGTGCTTTTTTTTTTAAATCCAGTTTGATAATGACCTGGGGAAAATGACAGTGAAATAATTGTGAGTCATCTCTATGTTTCAGTCAGTGGTGCATTTGTGTTACTTTGTAGAACTTTCGATGCCGCCCTCTGTACAATCTAGGAGATGGCTTGTTATTTTGAAATATCTTCTGTAAGAATACCATTTGACTTTTTATTCTGCTATTAAGACATACATCCTTTAGGGTGCCTGAGTGGCTCAGTCGGTTAAGTGTTGGACTCTTGATTTTGGCTCAAGTAATGATCTCACAGTCGGAATCCAGTCCTGGTGATAGCATGGAGCCTGCTTTGGACTGTCTCTTTCTCTCTCTCTCTCTCCCTCTCTCTATCTCCCTCTCTCTCTCTCTCTGCCACTGGTGTGTGCACACACACACACACACACACTCATGCTCTCTCTCTTTCTAAATAAGTAAATATTTTAAAAAGCAATACATCCCTTTCTTGCCATCTTTTACTTAATAATCACCTTTCTTTTCCTCAATCATTACGTCACTGGTACTGCATTACGTTATATGCATTACTCAAGGTTTTAACTATGACCTACAGATTCAAAAAGAGTTTAAATTTATAGTATTTATGCTCTGTCTGTGAATTTTCATGCAACTTTTCTGTATGCTTTCTGATCAGCCCAACTATGTTTCTCCATTGTACCCTATGAAACAAGCAAATATGTCTAAAGCACTTAGAACGGTGCTACATACATAGTGTGGGCTTCAAGGTCCAGAGAAAACTCAATATAGTAACAATACTACTCAATTATTCCCCGAGAGTAGATTATATTCCACTCTCCCGTCTCCTTAACTCCATAACTATCTCCATAACTATCACAACCTTCTGTGTCCCTTAGATCAGTGCTTCTGAAATCTTAATATGCATATAATCTACTTGGGGTATCCTCCTACAGTGTGGATTCCCATCTGGGAAGGACTGGCATTCTGCATGTCTAACAAGCTCCCAGGCATGCTAATGGTCCAAGAAGAACACCGAGTGGCAGGCCCCAGACCAGTGGAGTTTAATAGAGATATAATGCGAGCCAAGGGTGTAAGTATGGCTTTTCCAGTCACCACATTTTTAAAGAGTACAAAGAAACAGGAGAAATTGATTTAATTGTACATTAATTGATTATTTAATTGTATATTAATTGATTAATTGTATATCACATTAACCCATTATATCGCATGGCATCACGGATTACCCCATATCATTTTATGTATCAGAATACTATATTAACTCAACTCATGTCCAATGTCTTATGGACATGTTGAGGTATGTAATCAATATATTGATTGGACATACTGAGGCATGTAATCATTATAAGAAGTCATTAAGATACTTTCACATTCTTCTTTGCATCCAAAATATTCAGAACCTAGTGTATATTTCACACTTACAGGACATCTCCATTGAGACAGATCACATTCTGGGTGCCTAGTGGCTATATGTAGCCAGTGGCTACCCTACTGCACAGAGCAGCCCTAGACAGCAATGTTAGGGTTATATCATCAAAGCGAAGCGAGGGGTTAATCACCTTGGAGAGTATGCTACCAAGTCCTAGTGGCAACTTCTAGTATCCACAAAAGACTAGAAAAGATGTTGCTCTATGCCTTTATTATTTGGTTTTCCTTGGTGCCCACAAACTAAAGAATAACCCGTGAACTTCTTCCTGCTGAGGGAAGCAATATAATTTGTGGTAACATTTGTAACATTTGCTCCAACAAAGCAGGATTTTCTTAGATGTTTATATGTAGTTCGTGGAAACTGAATCCTCTTCGACCGAAGAATACTTCTCTACTGCTATTGGCCAACTAGGTCTGTTAATGTATCGACAACCTCACTTTTGCATGTCACAATTGGCTCCTAGCATTACGTTGTTGAGGGTGTTGCACAAACATGTGATTTCCTAGTGCTTTGACTCACCGATTGACAACTAGTCTGTGACCCCCGGGGCATTCACACACGGGATTCAGTACTAACATTATTATAAATATCGTTGTTCACAAACTCCACGACTTCCAATGTTTCCTGTTTTGTGTTCATTATTCACTTTGTTTGCTTGGGGGTTCAGTGAAATCAAACTGATACAGAAAGGGGTTTTCTTTGCCATTGTTTGTTATTTTTTTCAACATGGGAGATACTGTAGCTTGTTGGGCAATGGGAATAATGCAGCAGAAAAGAAAATATGACGAGTGAGGGGACAATCTTAAGAGGAATGTTTTGAGTCAGAGAGTAGATGTGAGTCCCAGTGCACCGGTGAGAGTACTGGCCTTTTGTAGGAGAATGGACAAATCACGTGTGGAAAAAGGACTGGACAGAATGCCACATTGATTTCAGACCAGGGCATGTGAAAATAAGTCTTTCTGGTTCCAAAGCCATTTCTAACAGCTGCCAGGAGTCTGTTCTTGGCTCTGTTTGGAATTCCTTTCTTCATTATCTCCATGGATCCAAATCCCATCCATTCTTTGAATACAGGTGTCACCTTTACTTCTTCCTGGGAAGAAGTCTTCCCCCACTTTCCCAGCTGGAATTAATCTTTCAGACCTCGAAGCCCGGTAACAATTGTACCTCGCTGATTCCCAACACAACTTACAGTCTTCTCACTTGTCCTGTAATTGTTTGGGTTCATAGCGTCTCTTCCTGAATGAATTGTTAACTATTCAATGTAGAGTGCCTGATTTATTTTGAAGTACCACAAGATCTACCTGAGCATCGCGGGCAACGTACAAATATGAATTAATGAAAGGGTCATTCTCAGCAAGCATTACATTTAACATCATGGCATATAGAGCCAAACGGGGATCAATTTAAAAGCTGACACAGTTTGACAGATTACTCTGGGTGATAACTGATCACCTGTCTTTAGGCGCTTGAAAAATCTACTCCTTGGTGTATGCTCATGAATGGATATATTAGTTATTGTGAAAGAGTTTCTCAGTCACTTCCTGCAAATAACAACTGCATCTTCATTTCTCAACTAGGGACGATTAAGGTCCAGTCACTACCCTTTTGCAAGTTGTTTTTCTTTTGAGGAACAATGGTTGAGCCTCTAATTCCTAACTGTTCATTTAAATTGTCTGAACCGTTGCAGAGGCTGAATATAGAAAGTCATCTTTGTGGACTTTAGCCAATTGCAACATACAAAGGAATACCCCCCCCCCAACATGCTTAAAATAAACATGCAAAATAGTGAGTAGGACGCCTCCCATATACAAAATTCCTCTTCTTTTCTCACTTTTGCAGTAAAAATGCATTCCAAAGTATTGAAGCATTCTAGAAATCAATTCCAAATATTTCTTCTCAAGGCCATTGATATCTGCTTAATCATAAAAGTCCCTCTAAAAAGAGGAGATTGAAAGGGCGGGCCTACTCCGGCCAACTCCATCTTGTTCTGTGTCCTTCACCTTGACCACACCTCCTCCCCTTGAGTAACCCCCCCCCCCCCACCTAATAGGACTCAGACCCTTCCCCAGCCAATCGGCTGAGGCCATAGCCATTACCTCACCAACTGCCCCTAGGCCCCAATAAAACCTTTGTCCTTTTGAAACTCGCTCTCTCTCCCCGGTATCTCACCGCTGCAGTCGGTGCAGGTAGGGGATTGATCTCAAGCTAGCGCGAATAAAGGCTCTTTTGCTTTTGCATTGGACTCGGCTCCCTGGCGGTATTTGGGGATCATGAATTCTGGGCATAACAGAGATAAGGTCCCAGCTCCATTACACAACAAACAGGCATTTGGGGAAAAAGAAATCATGCCTGTCCATTACCTATTGGATTGATTCGGTGGGACACCACTTGAAGAAACACAGAACTGGCACCTGTAAAAAATGGAGACCACTATCGTCCACCCCTGTTACACAGAATCCTCTTTCAAAACAGCCATAACATAAGTACGAAACAATAACAAGCATGAGTTGTCCCAAAGAGAGGTGTCTATATGTCCCCGGAAATCAGCTCTCTTAGAAGGCTATTTGCTGGTCGATTTTCTGTCTAAAGATAGGTACCAGCCTTTCAAGAGGACACTAAGCATACCATGTGATAAGAAGAGGGAAACGTATCCATACTCCCAGCAAGATAAAACCAAAACTAGAAGGTCTGAGCAGCAGAACGTGAAGTCAAAGAAGTGTCAGAAATGCAGTGAGATGGGAACAGTCCCTAAACAGGAAGAGGGCATGAGCCATGAAGCTGCCCAGAGATGTGAACCTTTCTTTATCTCTCGAAATTGTAATGAATTCTTTTTTTTTTCATCTTTTCAGCGTTTTATTTATTTTTGAGAGACAGAGACAGAGTGTGAGCAGGGGAGGGGCAGAGAGATAGGGAAACACAGAATCCGAAGCAGGTTCCAGGCTCTGAGCTGTCAGCACAGAGCCCATTGCAGGGCTCAGACTCAAAAACCAGGAGATCATGACCTGAGCTCAGATCAAGAGTGGGACGCTCAACCAGCTGAGCCACTCAGGCACCTCTGTAATGAATTCTTAAAGACCAACTGAATACTAGATTCACAGTACAGAATCTCTGGGAGCCCCCAGATACAAAGGGACTCTGTATCCATTTGCGAAATGTTTTCTGAGGGTCTCCCCCAAGCACTCATGAGAAAACTGGAGGCAGTACGAGAGACCTGCATGCCTTCTTCAGTAACACAAGGTGAAGACATGCCAAACAGTGTAACAGAGTGTCTGCAGAGATCCGTCCATCCTCCAGAGCCTCTGTGACTGTGAGGAAACGAGGGGCGGCCACCAGAGACAGGCAAGGAACCTCCGGTGCCCTGCACCCTTTTCAAAAACAAAGCAAACACCATCTGCCATTGGAGGTGGGGCAAGAAACTAGTCCATGTGTCACAGCTGCCCTTTCCTTGCCGTGAGGCGAGGCTGACTTCCTCTGGGACAGAACAGGAAATCCTTCCATCTCCATCCCAGACAAAGATCAGCTGCATCTGGGAATAAACAAACATCTCACTTGAGCATAGAATTCTGCCCTTTTCAAGGCGGTACTCAGCTGCCGAGCATGGAGGGAAAGAAACTTGCACCCAAGGTCTCCCACCGAACATGACAAGAGTTTAGCTAAGGCCCTGGGAAGAAGCAGGGCATTTGCACGCTCCAAGTGCAGCGAGAAACAGGCAGGAATGCTGAGAAAACCCTCCCCCGGAGGCTGAGGGGTACAGGACCTGCAGAAGATTGAGGATGCAGTAGGAGAAATGAGAGGTCGCTCTTGTTGAAATCGTAAGACCTGCACCAAATAACAAGGAACACAGGGGGCGCCTGGGTGGCTCAGTCGGTTAAGCGTCCGACTTCAGCTCAGGTCATGATCTCGTGGTTCATGAGTTCAAGCCCGGCATGGGGCTCTGTGCTGACAGCTCAGAGCCTGGAGCCTGTTTCCGATTCTGTGTCTCCCTCTCTCTCTCACTGACCCTCCCCCGTTCATGCTCTATCTCTGTCTCAAAAATAAATAAACGTTTAAAAAAATATATTTAAAAAAAATAAACAAATAACAAGGAACACAGGTGTGTGCTAGGGAAGGAGCGAGAGCTCGGAGATAGTGCCCTTCCACGTGGCAGGTGGGCGGGGCTTGCTGAAGGTGGGCGGTGCTGTGAAAACACCCTCCTCCAGGACCCCAAGCCCCACGCTAGCCTAGCGGCAGGTTAACAGTGGAGAATATCTATTTGCAGAAAGGTTGGACCTCAAGTCTTCCCTTACCAGGTACCAAAGTTAACCTAAGGTGGATCATCCACCTAAATGTAAGAGCTAAAACTAAAACTTCTAGACAAAAGCATAAATGACTTCTAAAATTCAAGAAGACAACAAACATCCCCAAGAAGACAGGACAATGGCAAATAAGCGCACAGAAGATGATCACCGTCTTTTATTATTGGCAAAATGCAAGTTTTAAAGCCACTTTGAGAGACTGCTACTACCAACCTCCAGAATTACTAACATAAAAAGTCCGATCGTACCAAATTTTGGTAAGAATGTGGGAAAAACCAAAATTCTCATTGTCATTGTCATGCAACACGACAGTCATTTTGAAGAACAGTTCAGCGTTTTTAAAATAAAGGTAAACATACATTTACTATATACCCAAAAGAAATGAAAGCAGGGGGGCGCCTGGGTGGCTCAGTGGTTAAGCATCTGACTTCGGCTCAGGTCACAATCTCATGGTCCGTCAGTTCGAGCCCCACGTGGGGCTCTGTGCTGACAGCTCAGAGCCTGGAGCCTGCTTCAGATTCTGTGTCTCCCTCTCTCTCTGACCCTCCCCCGTTCATGCTCTGTCTCTCTCTGTCTCAAAAATAAATAAACATTAAAAAAAAAGAGAGAAAGAAATGAAAGCATGTGTTCGCACAACAACCTATATGTGAATTGTTGTAGCAGCTTAAGCCAGAAATGCCCCAAACTGTAAACAATGCAAATGTCCTTTAACTGAATGTATACATTTGTCAAAACTTGTAAATGGACAATGTTTTGTAAGTAAGCTCCATCTACTTATAAAAAAAAAAAGAAAAAAACAAAAACAAAAACAAAACCTGAGCCTGGGTGGCTCATTCGGTTGAGCGTCAGATTCTTGATTTTTGGCTCAGGTCATGCTCTCACAGTTGTGAGATGGAGCCTTGCGTCAGGCTCCTTGTTGGGCATAGAGTCTGTTTAAGGTTCTCTCTCCCTGTCTCCTAGAAAAAAAAAGAAAGAAAGAAAAAGAAAAAAATTAAAAGCAATAATTAACCCTGTTCAATCAGGGTTATGAATCATTGCAATTGTCCAGTGCAAGGTGCTGCATTTGTACATGACTATCCAATTGTATTTGAATTTTCTTGGTCAAAACTTTTCATTGAAAATGGTGCATTCTGATTCCAAAACGTCTAGTTAACTCAAGGAAGCAAGTGTAACTTACATTACTTTTCCCAAAAGAGTTAACGAAGGAAATTGGCACTACAGGATGTGCCATGGCTTAGAAAAACTGTGGAAATTGAGTAAAAGGTTAAGCAGAGACACATTAGAATGGTTGATGGGGTTCTCAGAGAGAAATAATAAACAAAGTTTAGGATAGAAGTAAACTTCCTTCACTTTGTTCTTTCATATTATCCTGGATCAGAAAAATTCCACTCAGGCTAATTTGTGTGTGTGTGTGTGTGTGTGTGTGTGTGTGTGTGTGTGTGTCTTTAAAAAGGCTGTGCTTTTAATTCCTGTAAGATTCCTGAGACTAGAAGGAACATTGGCCCTAAAGAATATGTCTTTGATTTTATTTTCACTTATAAAGAAAAGCGTACAACAGATACCAAAGATAAGCTCTGACCCTTATGCTGGCTGCCGCCCACAGAAGGGTTTGAGATAGGAAGAGGGGAGGAGCGCTCCCTTCTTGCTACTGTTCTCTAGTGAGGAAGACACTTCAGCTTCTTCATTGAAAAAACACCTGAGTTCCTGCGAGTGTTGGTTCAAGCAGAACGCATTTATCTAGGGACATGACGGGACGGGATGTGACTGCCAACAAATGCGGAGGTGGCAGAATTTATTATGCGTGTCCTTTATTGTGAACTCCTTTTCGGTAGTACCCGACGGACTATAAATATCTCTCGCCATGAAATGCTGATTTGTGCTTGTACACGCTTTACCACCTCCCAGAGTTAATTTCCAGTTCTCTAACACCCCTCCAATTTTTGTGCATCTCTGCTGTATTATTCTCTTTTGAAAATATCTTACCTGTTTTTCTTGCTGACTTTAATATAAATTAAGACTCTGAGATCATTAGAGGTCCCTTCCAGCTCCAAGATCCATGGGCATAAGAAATAAACCATTTTGAAGTAAATATGTTCACTGAGCAGGTATCTAAATCAACCAAAGTAGTAAGAGCGAATTTTTCTGAACAAAAGAGAGAGAGAGAGAGAACTCTCAAAAAAGTTTTTTTAAATTCTGAATCTATATAAAATACACTTTATTATATATGCTTGAAAAAAATCACCCAAGAGAGATTTATTGATATTTGCTGTTTTATTCAGGTCACACAGCTATTTTTTGTGATTGTCAAAACCAGTAAGTATATATGTGAATATATTTTGTAATATAATGTCTGTTTAATCACTAGATGTCTATTTGTGTTTCCTTTGTTCTTCTTTGACAGGCCCTAATTTTAGCATAGTATGAGTTTAAGAAGGAAAGGAACTTTCTGTATCAGAATTTATGTCTAGAAGTCATGACTAATAAATACAACCTCTCTTTATCAATGTCATCAGATGTTCTAAAATGGCTTAAATGACTCTGACAACCTTGTCTTTTAACAAATCATGTATTAAGTGGGGCAATTAGCTCATCCACATATGGAAAATACTTCAATCACATTATACCCATTCTCTGAAATCAAACATCTTGGAGTTATTGATAAAAATATTTTTTTTTTCAAAACAGATTAACCTCCTGACATAGGATAGTAGTTTAAAAAGATTATGGTACATCCACAAAATAGAATCCTTACAAAAGGATTCTATAAGTCTTTAAAGGTATGGATGTATGCTCATGATGTATTGCAATGTGAGATGATCAGGTTACATAATAATATGTATAATAAACTACAATTTGCGGAGGAAAAATGCAGTGTGTGCCCTTGAGGAAACTTGGAGAAACAATATTTAAAACAATAAATGCTAAGTTGTTAATAGTGGCCATAATTTGGTTGCATTCTGGGCAATAGTTTCTTCTTTTAATTATATTGTCTCATTTTTATGGGGAACATGAAATACTCACGTAATTAAAATAAACATCTAAAACTCATTAGAATCTTCAAGTCAGATTCTTGGACAAAAGAAACTAACTGGAAACCAACATCTATTAAAATGAATACAGAAAGCCATATTTTTAATCTGTAAGTGTTATGTATATGCTGAATGACTTTTCAAAATAATGTCGTTCTGCATAACTGACTGCAAAGTCAAGAATGAATCAACAAAGACGCTGATTTGAATAGCAAAGGTAGTTTAATGCGTATATCAGCATAATAGAACTGTCCATAATTTTTCTGCGTAGTTTCACAGAAGTATTCACAGAATATTACCCATGAGTTGACTCGCTCCTCCTAATGACCCAATGTCTGTTGATTAAAAATAAGTTATCAATAAGTTATAAATCCTACTGTGAAATCAAAACCTATAAGGGAGAATGTCATAGGAATAATAGAAATAATAATAAAATACTGGTTTAGTGCCTCGCCAGGCAATGTTCTAAATGTTTCACACATAAAACCTATTGACTCCTCAAAACACTATGATCTTATCCCAATTTTTAAATGAAGAAACTAAGACACATAGAAATTAAATAATTTATCCAAATACAGCTCATTAGTGGTATAGAAGGATCCAAATGTAGGCAGCTGGTCTGTGATATTCTACTTATTAACAGAAATAATATCCACATGTGTACATAACTTGTATTTATATTAGAAGCTCTCATGGTGGATTGACTATAATGGCAGACTCCCATCATGCAATCTCATGTATAGTTCCCCGAACCTTTCTCTCCGCCCAGAGTCACCCAAGGTGCTTATGGGGCTCAACTGTTCCAAGTGTAGATAATTTCCTGTGAGGTTTCCATGTAGCCTACAATGTTCCTGGGTATTTTTCACTCTTAATAAGCTCTGAGCTACATTCGGCACACTGCGGCTTAATGGAATCATGTTGACAAACAGAATAACTGGAAGAAAGCAGAAAATAGTGCCTCCCGTATCTCTTCTGGAGAAGCTACCATAGATTGACCCTTCTAATTTTTTTTTTTTTTTTTTTTTGGTCTTCTCACTGAACCTAGGAGGAGAGAAAAAAATAAGGTTCCACCATGGTCCCGCGTGTTAGGGTAAGTCTCGAACTTGGCTAACGGCTTCCCCTGGTTAACAGTCTAACTCTAGTCTAAAACTCAGTCTAATTTTACTGAGGTTCATATGCTACAATTGAAGACCTAGCCTGACGGATTCAAATTGTTAGTGTGGTCAAGTCTGGTATTGTTAAATCCAGGTAGCAACACTGATTTTAAAAAGTGGGCTACTTAAAAGGTTAAACAGCAACAGAATTTATTAAAATATGTATCCTTTTCTCGGTGTGCCTGGGCGGCTCAGTTGTTTGTGTCTGACTTCAGCTCAGATCATGATCTCTCAGTTAGTGGGTTTGGGCCCCACGTCAGACTCTGTGCTGACAGCTCAGAGCCTGGAGCCTGCTTCGGATTCTGTGTCTGCCTCTCTCTCTGCCCCTTCCCCGCTCATGCTCGCTCTCTCACTCTCTCTCTCTCTCTCTCTCTCTCTCAAAAATAAAGAAACATGGTTTCACTCTTATGTGGATCCTGAGAAAGTTAACAGAAACCCATGGGGGAGGGGAAGAAAAAAAAAAAAAGGGAGGTTAGAGTGGGAGAGAGCCAAAGCATAAGAGACTGTTAAAAACTGAGAACAAACTGAGGGTTGATGGGGGGTGGGAGGGAGGGGTGGGTGGGTGATGGGCATTGAGGAGTGCACCTTTTGGGATGAGCACTGGGTGTTGTATGGAAACCAATTTGACAATAAATTTCATATATTAAAAAAAATAAAAATAAAAAAAAGAAACATGGAAAAAAGTCATTTAAAAAAATTAAAAATAAAATATGTATCCTTTTCTCATTAATCTCTTAACAGTTTTGTTTTAATCTTTGGGCAAAAAAAAAGTACATGTTTAATAATAGCAGAAATGCAAAATAATTTTGCTAGTGCCTTTTGACCATTTAATTAATGGTTTTTAATGTCCTAGCACCAAATGTTTATAGTATCATTCAGCTAATGGGAATGACACTATAACATTCTGTGAATGTTCTGGAGGCAATAGTTGAGATGACAAACACCAGAGTCTCCACTCTTATCACTCTTAAATTTTCTGGCCATATACAAGTCGATTTTGTAGCTGATACAAATAGAAGAAAGAGCTGGGGAAATGTAGGAGCTCAGCCAACCTCTCTCTGTTTCTATTTAACTCTGAACTTACAGCAACCAATTATTGATTCCGACTGTGCTCCCGTCACTAATTTCAATGAATCTAAACCTGAAGAAAAGTCTCAGGGTCAGAATTACTAGTCCTCTATAGGTAAAATGCAAAATCTCTGAGGCAAAAGAGAGTGAATAAATCTTTTCGTCTGTGTCTCCTGCCTCCTCTGTGACTTCAATTCCACCCCCTTTCTCAAGGTCAGTATTCAAGGAAATACCTAGGTTTAGAGATATCACAAGAACCCTTTATGCCAATGCCTAGGTGACTTCAGCTTTTTTCTTCTTTTCCGCAAAAACGCATTTGAAGTCCTTAAATTCTTTGACAGGCTCTCCCCTAGATGATTTAACGAATATGTTGATAGAATACTTATAGTTGAAAATCCTGTGGGATAAATATAGAACAGATCAACTTTTAAAAAGAAATGTGCTCTTTAAAGAATGTTTGAAATTTTCTCAATGACAAATACTCTTTGATCTTTTGGGTGGAAGAAACAGTCATTAAAAGGTGAAAGTAGGTCAGTTCACATCCCTGTGATTCCCACTCTACTGACTCACTCTTATTCAGCTTGGATAATGATTACAAATATGTGATAACCCAGAATCTCCACCTCCGAGCTGTGCATTTGTCCTAAGGCTGTTGCTGAACAACAAAATTGCCTCAGGTGACTATGCCCCTGTGCATGAAATTATTTTCAACAGCCTGAAGCATAACAGAATGTTTTATGTGACAAGTTTAAGAAATGTTTCTTATCAGATGACACAGGAGTCACTTTTTACCTCTGGTGCCAATCTGAGCTGTCTGATTTGAATTTCTGAGAAGAAAACTTTCATCATACTTGCTCGGCCATTTCCAGAAACAGTGTCAAACTAATATATAAACAAAGTGGCTTTCTAAAGCATGAACACCGTTATTTTCATGCTATCCATTGAGTGGTGCCTTAGCTATTTACTAGCTCCCTTGGGTTATTATCAACTTATGCAGAAATGCAGATTCAAACCTTGTCAAAGGAGGAGAACTGAACTGTTACACAGGCAGGTAACTAATTCAGATTGACTTTCTGTTAACTCCTGAAAGGTACTTGTTTGAAGCTCGACAATATTCAGAAATGTAGGAGCAGGATTTGGAAGAATCATTTTAAGTATTGACTGCTCTAGAATTCTATAGTGCCATTCTTCAGAAATCTCAGAGCATTTCCGAGTAAAAGCATGTTTAGACTAGAATAAAAATTGGGCTATTAGTTGGGAATTAGCAAAAGCCCAAGGGCATGTATGCTATTTTTTTCTTATACTTTGCAGGCAGGTGATTTACCTCAGGGACTTTCAAGAAGACACTGGAAAGTCAGGGGCAAGGAGCGTTTAAGAGAACTCTACTGCGTTTCTTATGCTCCCAGTTATGATTGGTGTCAGCTACACTTTTTGAATCTTATCAACTTATCATGCATTTATTCAAATGTATACAAAAAAAATCTGCGAAGGGAGAAATCTGGTAACCTGGTTGTTTCATTAGTCAAAATTTTCCATAGAGAGTTGGCATACCAGCTCATGATAGTTAATATCATACTCTTGTGAGCTTTTCTAGAGGAAGGGAAGGTAGGAGAGAGGAAATAATGAAAGGGGAAAGAGACGAAATATAAAAATAAAAGGGAAAATGGTAATTGAGTTTACTGCTATCTATTAAGCTTGTGATTACAAATTTGAAACAGTATAAAACAGATTCACCTGTTTTCCTGGATGATTTTCACATTCAAAATCTGAATTTGTTCTCTTTTTTCCCCTGCTTCTCCCTCTCTGTGCAATATTTTTCATTGCTCACTGTATTGCATAAAATCTATATAGCTTTGGAAAGTTATGTGCAACCAAATGACATAAAGGCATGAGACATGGTGGTCTTTCAAAGCTTGTGGAAGAATGTGGGCAAAGAACACGAACAAGGATGTAATAGCAGATACTCCACCTGATGAGCAGTGAGCAGACAGACCACACTGCAGCAGTGGAACCAGGAAGAAAAATGGTGGGGTATTATGTTCAGTAGATTCAAGACACCTTTTAGAGTACCTGGTCCCCCACGTGCATATTTAAACCCAAGACGATGTATTAGTTTTCCATTGCTGTTGTAAGAAATAACTACAAACATAGTGGCCTAAAACAACATCCATTAACATCAGAAGTTCACATATGGTGTGGCTCAACTGGTTCATTTGCTTAGAGTCTCCAAGAGTGAAATCAGGGGTTCTCAAGGCTATTCTTTTCTGGAGACTCTGAGGATAAATCAATTTACAGGGTTTTATGTTGTTGGCTGAGTTCAGTTCCTTGCAGGAGTAGGTTTAAGGTTACCATTCCTTGCTGGCTGTCAGGAGCCTATCTTTGCTCCTAGAGTATCCCTGCATTTCTTATGTCTTCCACCTGCCCCCCAACAATGGCAGGACAAGTCCTTCTCATACTTCAAGTTTCTGGACTCCTGCTTCTGCCATGTTCCTGTGAGTTGAGCCAGAGAAAGTTCTCTACTTTTATTTTTTTTTAAGTTTATTTATTTATACTGAGATACAGAGAGACAGGGAGGGAGAGGGAGAGAGGCAGAGAGAAAATTTCAAGCAGACTCCGTGCTGTCAGCACAGAGCTGGATGCAGGGCTTGAACCCATGAACCCATGAGATCATGGCCTGAGCTGAAACCAATAGTAGGATGCTTATCCCAGTGAGCCACCCAGCATAAAACAACCGTCTTATCATACAGATTCTGTGGATCAGGAATTTGGACACAAGCATACTGGAAAATTTATCTCTTCTTCACAGGACCTGGGGCCTCAGCTGGGAAGACTTGAAAGATAGATGTGATTCAACAGCTGGAGGGTGACATCATCCGGAGGTGTCACCACTCATATAGCTGGTGAATTTGGCTACTGGATGGGTTCTTCTCCAGAACATCTAAACATAGCCTTTCTATGTGATCTCTCTACATGAATTAGTGAGACTTCTTCACAGCAGGGCCTGAACACTCAAAAGAATAATGAACTACGTGAGATTTTTATGATCTAAACTTCAGGAGTGCCATGATGTCATTTCTCCTATAGTCTAAGGGCCAAAGTCATCACAAGGTCCACCCAGTTTCCAGGGCAGGGGACATAGACGGCCACCACTCCATGGGGGGAATGTCAATGTCCTGTTGTAAGAATAACATAAGGGGTGTGAGACCTTGTTATGGACAATTTTGGAAAATGCAATTTGACACAGGACCTGACCCTGAGACAATAGGCAGTTTGGAGCAGATTCTGGAGGGTTCAGTGACAAGTGGAGGGTTTGGAGTTTATCATGGAGTCAGTAAAAAGTGGCGGTTTTTGAGCACAGAAGTGAGATGGGCACAGAAGACTAGAATAAGGTGGCTAGATAGAAAGGATGAGAATTATAGTCTGATAAGGCTGTCTCAATAAAAACTAACCAGCGTTTTTATTGTCTAATGGCTAATCTATTATACTTTGAAGGCAAACCAGACTGACACTATCATTACCTGTATCAAATGCATCCCCAGGGATCTTGTTTACTCTACCAATGTTGCTTCATTGCAGAGCTAAAAGCTAATGTGCCTGCATTTTACAATATGGGTGTGCAGAACAAATCCACGGTTACCATGGTTTATGGAATCAATGTAAAGCTTATATTGTTTTATTCTATTGGAAAGGTGGTTTTCATTGTCTATCATTGCACTGGTTGCACATAAAGAAAGTCTTGCGCCCTCTATTTTAGCTCTGTATTAAAGAGTTTCTAGGGGTACCTGGGGGGCTCAGTTGGTTGAGTGTCTGACTTCAGCTCAGATGGCGATCTCATGGTTCGTGAGTTCAAGCCCCACATCAGGCTCTCTGTTCTCAGCATGAAGCCCACTTCAGAACCTCTGTCCCTCTCTTTCTCTCTCTCTGTCTTTCCCCTCTGCTCTCTCTCTTCTTCAAAAATAAAAAAGAAACATTGAAAATAAATAAATAAATGTATAAACAAAGGAGTTCTATACACAGGAAGTTTTGGCTTGAGTGGGAATTTTTGTTATTGTCTTTCTCTTTGTTTTTGAGTTAAGTCAGTTAAGTGCAAATATTTTTGCAGTTATTTATGTATTTTGTCTAATTGAGTGGAAAAAATTTGAACAATACGTGACATTTTCTCACACACACAGTCTGAGTATGATCTCAGATTTAGGATGAATGCTTAAAAGTGAGTAAGGAAAAGCAGTGAAGTAAATTATGAGGAAAGTCTTCATCAAAGAAAATAGCCCAAATCCTTCACTAGCAACATTACCTTTTCTTGTGTATAGAAATGTATAGAAATATACATTTTATCTGTCATCAACCTATTACATTGCATCCAGAGACTTTTGGAAGTATCTAGAAGAGTAACATGATTAAAGATACCATGAAGAATGTTTTCTTTATCCTAAAAATTGCCTGGTACGTTTAGTTCATCCATTTCAAAAGCTGTTTACTTAGCTTTAAATTTACTAGAAACTTCTTTGCATAAGTCTTTCAATTGCTTGTGTCCAGGTTTTGCTTAATAAGAGGGCAGAGAGATATATTCAAGCCTTTTTTTTTTCTTTTCTTTTTCAAACAACCATCTTAAAATAGCACAGAGAATGGTTCTGGAATAAAACAAAGGTTAACTGTACCTTAGATTTTCCTATTCAGTACAGTACTTATATAAAAAGAGACCTATTGTTTTATGAAAAGATACTGGTTAAATGGGCTACATGGAAGTAATATTTCATTTCTTAAAATAACTTCGGCTTTCACAAGGGTTCCAGTTTCGTACTCGTAATGTGCTTTACACTGGGGAAATCTGCCATTTCCATAGGACTGAACTGCAAGGTGTTCGCTTCCTAAGCCAAGGCAGTGCATGTTTCGTAGGGTAAGCATACAGGAGAATAGTACACCCTATTTGTTTCATACGTTCAAATATTATCTTTTACCTTCCACGTGTTTCACATTTCTGAAAGTCTGAGATAGTATCTATTCTTTGTGAAAGCATTAAATCAGGACTTACTGAACGGTTGGTTTGCATACAGCAAGAAATATCTAAGCTTACCCCAGTCTACTACAATGGCTATTTACTATGTCTCTACCACCTCGTTGTTAAACTTTCTGATGACTTGGACAAAACTTGCGAGTGCTGGGGCACCTAGGTGGCTCAGGTTTTTGAGGGTCTGACTTTGGCTCAGGTCATGATCTTGTGGTTCCTGAGTTCTGGCCCCACCTTGGGCTCCTTGTTGTCGGCCTGTCAGCGCTTAACCGCCTTCAGATCCCCTGCCCCCCTCTCTCTGCCCCTCCTACACTGGGCTCTCCCCAAAATGATTAAATATTAAAAAAAAAACTTGCAAGTGCATATCAGGTCACTATATGCACAATCTTTAAGAGCCACATTGGGAAATGTAGGTGAAATCCTTAGTTATGACAGCAAGAATCAAAATATTTGATTCCCCTTGAGCAGACTGACTGAGACTCATTAAATCACAAAGTAAGAAGTTAAATTGTGAATAAGAATATTGGTATTTTCTCATTGTATGTTTATTGCTAAGAATCTATCTAGCATGTAACATATGGCCCCAGATTCTATGCCATTGCTTGAGTTTTCCACCTGTAATTCCTTAAAGCTGATGGATTTCTTGGAATTGTTTTTTGTTTGTTTGTTTGTTTTTTATTTATTTTTGGGACAGAGAGAGACAGAGCATGAACGGGGGAGGGGCAGAGAGAGAGGGAGACACAGAATAGGAAACAGGCTCCAGGCTCCGAGCCATCAGCCCAGAGCCTGACGCAGGGCTCGAACTCACAGACCGCGAGATCGTGACCTGGCTGAAGTCTGACGCTTAACCGACTGCGCCACCCAGGCGCCCCGGAATTGTTTTTTAAATGGGGAAGACAAATAAAGAAGCCATGGCTTGCAATGCAATGGCAGCATGACCTGTGGGAAAAGCTTAGCTTTCATCATCCAATGATTCCCCTTCCTTGCTAGGTAATCAGAGGCAAATTGCTTACTCTTGCCAAGACCCACTTTTCTCAGATGAAGTAAGAGTGTAATATAATCTCCCACCCCATTGAAGAGTGAGTGTGGGAATTAAGTAGTTCCTCCTTGGGGTGGCTCAGTCAGGTAAGCCTTGGACTCTTGATTTTGGCTCAGGTCATGATCTTACTCAGGGCCTGAGTTCGAGCCCTGCTTGGGAGTCTCTCTCTGCCCCCGTCTCATTCACGCACTCTCTAAATAAACAAATAAACTTTAAGTAGTCTCTCCCTGCATATACAGTGCCTAGCACAGTGCCTGGGTGCTAACAGGATATCATTCAGTAAATGATATCCGTGATTGTGTGTGTGATCATGACTGTGTTTACCATGAAGAGATTTTATTCATTCACTTCAGAAGCTTACAGATACCTACTTTCTAGGTGATGGGATAATACCCTTATGGAGCTTACATTCCAGAGAGCAAGACAGAAAATAAAAAGATAAATAATCCAAAAGGATGAGTTGGGTTTTGGTTTTGTTTTTTTCTGCCTTAAAAATGAGGTCTGAGGCCACAGTAAAATAACATGGCTGCCTTCCAGCCTCAGCTATAGAACCGCAGCTTTCTTCCACCTCAGACCAGAAGATTGTGCAATTTTTCAATTTGTGAAGAGGAACCATGTGTAAAACTGGGGGAATGATGCACACAGTGTGGGTTCCTGAGGCACAAACAAAAGACACTGCCACTCTAAGACACACTCTAAGGGCGCATGCGTGAAACACGCCAAAAGTTCAGTCACCGCGACAAGAGGCCAACTGGAAACAGAGAAGCCACACCGACCAGCCTGCCAGAAGTGTGGGACAGATGTTTATCTCAGAACAGATGGAAATAAAGACTGGCAGCTCCTCGTGTTCTCAGACGGTCGTTGTTCCTCTGGGCGTTTGGGTGCAGCGCCATATGAACAGACAACTAGAGAATACAGATGCCGGGTGAACAGGTGGCTTTCTTGTCTGTGAGTTCAAAAGGTGAAGACATCCCTGCCTTCAGAGCTCCGTGGGTTGCCCCCTTCTCCACACCTTACAGATATTCCCACATTCGTGTATTAAAACGCCCGGTCTTATCCAATTTCATTCAAGGCCAGGGTCTTTTTCTAGGTTCATTTTTCACCTGCTTTCATCAGGGCAGAGGATGGGGGGCATACGGGTATAGGCAAAGGTCATAATATTAATGCTGGGATAATGGATCACTGGGTGGGCTTGGGGATGATGCCCTCACTGGCTGGCCTCTTCAAACACTTTCTCAGCTTGCGTATATCCCTGGCCACTTACGACTAGGGACCTGCAGGCAGGACCCTCTAGATGGCTTGGACGTCCACAGCATCTTTGCCACACCAGATGGGGATCTACAGTTTACTATGAGTCCCTCTCTTTTCCTATGTATCCATGTGAGCCAGCTACCCCCTCTCTAGATAAAAGCAGGTACCAATTTAAACCATGTTCCCAACTTCCTACAGACACACATCGGGTTCTCTTGCAAGAATTCTCTCACCCAGTGGCTTCACAAAGACTGGACTATGAGTAGCTAAAGTTCATTCCTTCCCATCTGGCACGGAGAAGTCAGATTCTACTTTTTACCAACACCTGCATTTTCTACATTTGACTCCCTCAGAGCTTCCCTGAGTTTGGCCTGAATGGGAATAGGGATCAGGTAAACAGCTTTTTCCATTCCCTACCCTGTCAAGGAAAAGAGAAAAACCAAAGCTTTTCTTCTAAGGAACGTTCCTTTCAAGGAACCCTCCTTTTGGATTTCTGGAAGTAAACCATTGTCCCTGGACCAGTTCTTGTTAATAAGTCCTGGATGCATGGATCTAGCAGCTAGTAATTCTAGAATATGGACATATTACCATCTATGAACCTAAATTTGATATTTAGCTGAAATTCTAAAATAGTAGAAAAATCCCATTCCCTATCCTACTATGTATTCATATTATTAAGTTTACTTGAATTATACTCTAAATTGAGATACCAGTCAAGGATTCTAAAGGTGGAACGCTAATACAGAATTCCACAAGACTTACCTGGCACCGATTTTTCTTTAAAAAGGACTTTGTCTGAATAAAGATCTGTTTGCACTCTATCTCTTCTCTTGGCAATGAGTTCCCATTTCCTTCTGTCATTGTTTGTAACATCGGACTTTCATCTTTAAGAGAGATGGAGAAAGCAGAGACCCTTGGGGGAAAGGTGGGGAAAGAAAAATATGAGGAAGTTTGTGAATGAGAGATTCAGAATTTTTAGATGATAATTTTAGCCTATTATTCTGAATTCTTCATGCCACGTTTCCCCCAAAGGGAACCAAAAAATAGCACCTGATATATGATGTTTCCTACTTTTCATGACATGACCTACATCTTTCAATGGATGTGTGCCTGTAGGAGTATTTTGAGAACAACATATGTGAATTTATCCCGAATAACAGCAAAAATAATCTTCTCAGAAGCCATATCATTCTATTCTGAATATGGCAGGTTGTTCCCAGCTGAGCTCGAGTGGCTCTGAGATGTGGAGCCTGGCTGACTGCTGACTGGTTAGGACGACGGCCCTTAGGCATCTATTTGCAGGAGTTGATAAGCCTGGGGACAAGGGAGCCTTCAAAGGTTTGCACTAGGTGCCTGGAGACTTTCAAAATACATAAAACTGAAGGATAAACAGCATCAAGGTCCCATCCTAGTGGCTAGATCAGATCCCCATGAGAGAGGCCTGAATTTCCTAGAGGATTTTCCTAACCAGTTTGTAGTTTCCTTAATCCCGCTAACCATGAATTGAAAACATGCTCACTTTATTATTGGTCTTCCAAAACAGGTATGCTCTGCATTTGAGTTTATGAAATAAAATTCAAAGTTTCTTTACTTGAGCTTATCTCACCCTCTATGGTTAACTGCAGTGTATTTAAAACACCAAAAAAAGAGTGTCTGTGTCCTCGATTATGAGATGTGGACAGTAGCTTGTTAAGACTTTTACCCTATCAATACCCCAGGGCTCTGAAATACCTTTTTCACTCGTCGTATGAACAAGGTTTTAAATCAGGAAAACTCAAGTGGCACCCGAGCGGCTCAGTTGGTTCAGTATCGGACTCTCGATTTAGGCTCAGGCCATGATTTTAAAGTTTGTGAGACTGAGCCCCGTGTTGGGCTCCAGAATTAATAGATACACTTTAAAGCAGGAAAACTCAAAGTGTTAAACATCGATGAGTGGCAGCATCTGTTTTCCTCAACAAGCAGTAACATTGGTTATAGGACTTAGGAAACTATAAATCCACGTCTAAGAGCAATCTCTGCATATGTGGCAACAATGTCAAGTAGCCCCAACGTCCTTGGACCCCCCAAACATGAGGTAAAATCACTGAAACTAGGGAATAATAAAAATCACTACCTAATCTCACTAGCCTTCCCTTGCCCAACTGCACAACCTCTGCTACTCCTGTGATCCCTATTCCTGACAGTCTCATTTCTTGTAACAGCTTGTAACAGCCATCTTATTTTTTCCAGTGTAGGCTTTTCCCCCACAACGTAGCAAAAATACGCTCAGTGAGAACTCCCAAGGTTTACATTTTATAGCCTCAACCACACAGAGAAAGATTTGACCAACTGTCTCTCGAGCCAAAGTGTTAAGTCTCAATACACAGACTCATTGGCCCAGTCAGGGGGGCAACCAATCCCTGAGCCAATTAGCTGTAGTTTGGGAGCCGGCTACCCTGACACAGGCTGCTTCTCTTTCTTGTGGTAGCCTGGGGACTACAAGAGCTCTTTCCTAGTGGGAAATTAAGAGCTTAAGTTGCCCTTCTTTCATTCATGCACCTATTATTTGCCAGCATTTTACTAAATTTGGGGGATACAGCCATTCGTAAGGATAGTTCTTGTCTAACAAAACTTAAGTGTTAGGGTGGAGAATGATAATTAGACCAGGAAGAAAAATTAGTAAAATAACAGCTATCATGGACACATTAAAAAAAAAATCATGCACCACGCTAAACACTTTATAAACATTTCCTACTGTAACTTTCGTAAAACAGTAGGATCACTTTACAATGGAAGAAAACTAAGGCTTAGCCTGATGCAGCTTATCCCAAGTCACACAGCTAAGAAAGCACAGATTTGAGATTTTGAGAGAGGTCTGCCTGATAATACAATCTATACCTTTCTAGACCAGGTTACACTCTAAATGCTATTCTGATAGAAGCAGCACACAGGAACACATAACAAGAACTTCCATGGTCAGAGGAAGGGTCTCAGGGGGACAAAAGTATAAACTGGAAGCTTAATGATGCATATGATTTATCTAACTAAAAAGGAGGTAGTGTGTTCTAGACAAAAACAATGACATAAAGAAATGGGAAGGGAGTTGGTGATGCTTGAGGAAATGAAAGACCTACAATTTTGCTGAAGCACAGGAAGGGGAAAGTATTGTCAAGAGAAAAGCTAGAAGACAAGTCCTCCCCATTGGTGTAGGTATGAATAGGTCATTCCTGTTTATTGCTTACTAGTATATTGCATTCTTTGGATGTACCACAATTTGTTTATCCACTCACCTGTTGATGGCATTTGGGTTTTTTCTGGTTTACAAATAAATTCACTATGAAACATTTGCATGTTCATGTGTTATTGTATAAACATCTTTTATTTCTCTTTGGAGAAACACCTAGGAATGGAACAGCCAGATCACATGGTTGTGAGTATGTAACTTTATAAGAAATTACCAAATTATTTTCCAAAGTGGTTGTACCATTTTATATTCTTGCTGTACTATTTAGTATGTCCTTACTGTTTTAATTTGTGTTTCCCAAAAAGTACCGAACATCTTTTTATGTGGTTATTTGCCATTCTTGTATCTTCTTTGATGAAGTGTGTTTTTTTCTTTGTTTCAAATCATTTCCCATTTTTAAAATTAGATTTTTTGCTTTCTTATTATTGAGTTTTGAGAATTCTTTCTGTAGCCCAAGTCCTTCACAGATGTGTGATTTGCAAATATTTTCTCCTTATTTGTGTCTTTTCATTCTCTTGCCAGTGTCTTTTGAAGAGCAGAAGTCCTTAATTTTACAAAATCTAATTTATTAATGCTTCCTTTTGTGAATCATGTTTCTAGTATCCGATCTAAAAACTCTATTTTTTAATTTTTATTAAGTTTCAGTTTTTTTTTTTTTTTTTTTTTTTTAGAGAGAAAGAGAGCATTCATGCAAGTGGGGGAGGGCAGAGGGACAGAAAGAGAGAGAATCCCAAGCAGGCTCCACACCCAATGTCCTAGAGCCTGACATAGGGTTTGATCCTACAATTGTTAGATCACGACCTGAGCAGAAATCAAGAGTAAGATACTCAACCAACTCAGCCACCCAGTTCCCTCTAAAAATACTTTACCTAACCCCAAGGTCACAAAAATTTTCTCATGGGTTTTATTTTACAAGTTACATAGCTTTAAGTTTTACATTTAGGTCTGCAATCCATTTCAGATTCATTTTTGAGTCATATGGAAATTCTAAGGCCCTAGAATAGCCAAAAGAACTCGGTAAGAAAAACAAAGTCAGAGTCCTGCCTGAGGCCAAGAGTTATGCTACAACTATGGTAGTCAAAAGAGTGTAGTATTGGTCTAATGATAGACAAATGTATCAATAGAACAGAACAAAAAGTCCAGAAGCAGACTCATTCCTGTATGGTCAATTGGTAGTCTTATTTTCTTTTCTTTTTTAATCCATTATATTTATTACTTTTTTTAAATTATCGAAGTATAATTGACATATAATGTGATATTAGTTTCAGGTGTACAACATATTGATTTGACAACTCTATACATTGCTCAGTGCTCATCATGGCAAATATAGTCATTACCTGTCACCATTCAAGTTTAAAACATTATTATTGACTCTATTCCCTGTGCTGTACCTTTAATCTCCATGATTTATTTGATTTTCAACAAAGGTACATAGGCAAGTTAGTGGAAAAAAGATAATCTTTTAAAAAAAAAATCATGTTGGGACAACTGGATATCTATATATAAAAAATAAGAACAGAGAAAAAACTGAGGGTTGCTGGAAGGGGAATGGGGAGATGGGTTCAACGGGTGATGGGCACTAAAGAAGGCACGTGTTGGGATGAGCACTGGGTGGCATATGTAAGAGAAGAATCACTGGCTTCTACTCATGAAGACAAGACTACACTGTATGTTATCTAACTTGAATGTAAACAAAAAAATACAAATAATAAATAAATAAATAAATAAATAAATAAATGAATGAATTCTGATCTATGCCTCATGCCGTCTAACTTGGCTATAATTATTAACAAACCAGTTAAAATAGTTAACCAAAAAGTAACTAATACAATCTTGGTTAATACCACAGATACACTAGTACGACAAACACTGTCAGGAATAAAACTACATCTCTATGAGACTAAAAATACCAGAAGGGGGAAAAGGTTTCACTGAAATAAGAACATCATATACATGGTACATAGATAAAAGCAGTAACACAGAAAAAGCAGGTGCAAAATGAAAAAGTTTTAAATTAGATCAAAGGACCTTAGAAAGGACATGTCATCATTTTGGAAAAGAATATTTTCTTATTCCAGTTGTTCCCAAGCCTATTTTTAGTCATGGAACCCTTTCTTCAAGAAAAATCTTAAGCAGACATAAAAACAAATAACTCTGGTTGAAGCCAGGGTGAGGGGCCAAGAACCACATTAGCTTACCACTTCCCATCCCCATCTTTCTGTACTTACATGTAAACATCTATCGCTGAGGTCTCTAGAACACTTTAGGGAGACCTCAGTTCAAACACGAGGTTCTTTGTGTGAATGGGGGAGAATCTCTCTAGGGAGAGTAGAATTGTGGATCATTCGTAGGCATATATTCAGCTTTACTACATGTGTATATACACTTTCCTGTAGCTGCCATATCAAAGTACCTGAGACTGGGTGGCTTAAAGCAACAGAAATGCACTGTCTTAGTTCTAGAAGGCTAGCAATCCAAAATCAAGGTGTTGGCAGAGCCATGCTCTCAACACTTCTTGCCCCAGACATTCCTTAGTTTGTAACAGCATTTCAACCTCAACCTCTGCCTCCATATTCACAGTATTCTCTCTGTGTTTTCACATGGATGTCTTCTTATAAGGACATTGGTCACATTGGACTTGGGGCCCACCTTACTCAAGTATGACATTTAAATAATTACACCTATAATGACCTTATTTCCAAATAAGGTCACATTCTAAGCTACCAGGGGTAAAGACTTTAATATATCTTTGCAGGTGTGCGTGTCGGGGGGGGGGGGGGGGGGCAGGGTACAATTCAACCCATAACACCAAATAATCCCAAATTATTCTTCAAATTGTTTGTGCCAGTGTTGACTTCCAGTAACAATGTATTAGAATTCACTTTTACCCACATGTTAAGTGCTATCAAATTTTATAACTATGTCTAATTTTATAGCTACAAAATAGTACTTCCCTGTTGCATTCTCCTGACTACTAAAGAAATTAAGCACCCTGTTACATGTGTAATGAGCATCTTGGCTTCTTCTTTTGTGAATTGCTTGTTCACGGGCTTTGCCTATTTTTCTATTGGGTTGTCATTTTTTATTGATTTTTAGGGGGTTTTTACAGTTTTGGAGTATTAATGGTGACTATCTAAATGTCTTCTGCATTTTACATGTTTAACTATTAAAACTTACTCCTTAAAGTAACTAACTCTCTTAACCTAAAACACACAGAAATAACAGTTGGAGATGGAGGAGTAATACCTAGTGTTTGTCAACTATAATGGGAGCATCAGCATGGAATTGGTTCACCGTTACACACACGTACACACAAACATCTTTACGCTGATTAATTATTCTTACTCCCAAGATAAAATTGTGACTTGTAGGCAAGTAGAAAATCTACACATGGTGCCAGATCCCTTAGCAGAGAACCCAGAGGGATTTTCCATGTCTTAAAATAAGATTGGGGGGAGGGGCAAAGACAAGCCTCAATAACTGGTTTCAACAATTTCCCCTCTTCTTCATACAAAACATTACTGAAAGCTAATGAAACAACATAGGTGTCATTAGGCCTGGAAATAAATTCATACTATTTTAAGTCAAGCAAAATTCTCTCCAGTTTTTTCTAAACACAAATTTTTATTTGTCTATTTCCTTATTTGGTAGACCAGCATGGTAGTCAGGATAAATTGCAGGTTATACTACAGCAACAAATTAACTCTGATATCTAACTGTCTTAAAACAATGGAGACTTATTTCTTTTTTAATTCTGAATGTTCGGTGCAAGAGTACTTTGCTCTACTCCACGAAGTCTCCAGCTGATGGAAACTCACAATCAGAATGTCGTTTCAGAACTCCTTTCAGAGGACAGTAGAAACAGTAGAAAAGCACACAGAGGCTTTTCTGCTTACATTTCAGGGAAAGAACTAGTCAATGGCCCCCCTTAATGGCATGGGTTCTGGCAAGGGTGATCTCTCTGATGCCCAGGAAGAAGAGAGAACTGGATATTGGTAAGCATTATAATGTCTACCAGAACTAATATACTTTATTTTGCAATGGTGGTATTTATTTTTTCTTGTGTAGGATAGTTTCTGTGGAATTGGGTCATACATTTTTTTTATCTCATGCAACCCAAACTTGTCTCAAAATTGTTGGGAATTTCCACATATAATGTTACATTGGCACTTTTTAATCTAAGCATAGTACTTACTAAATTCCTTTCTGGGAACCATCAACTTAATATAGTAGGGATATAGCTGACGGATAGGAACACAGAGCAGTCCTGGAAGGTAGCAGGTGGGAAAAGATCCACGGCTATAGCCTCTGTGAGCTCGCCTCTTACAGAATGTCCACTCTCAATGTTCCAACAAAACAGGAGTTTCTCAGCTTTGAGATTAGAAAGTAATGTATTCTAATTTATTATGAATTAGAACACTATCCCTCCCCCACTGATGTTGGCCAGGTGCATTTGATTTTACTTCTCAATATATAGCTTTCTCTCCTTTCCTGTCAACAAGAAGCAATTGATCAGCCACAGGAAAAACTGAGATAACCCAAAATATACATGGGGTGGGAAAAGTCAAGTTCAGGTGTTCATAATGTCAAAGGTGCATTTTCACACCTTGGGGGGAAAACAAATGAGGGTAAGGCTAAAATATTTTTTTTTAAAAAAAGATCCGACTTTTGATGTGTTCTGTAAATTTTGGAATATATTTGCTTTGCCTTATATAATTGGAGAGGTTTGACAGAAATACCTTTGTCACTGGACACACTGATCATTGTTCCAGGCCTGCCACCTTCTAAGGGATACAGCACTTTGATTTCAATATCTGTCTTTCATAAAATATTTTTAACATGAAGAGGGAGTAAGATATAATGTATTAATCATGTACTAATAAGCGTTGTCACATGAAATTTTAAAATATTCTTAGTTTAGACTAATTGACTTGGCCCAGTTCTAATGCCATCATTGCCACAATATCTTAGAACTCACTAGAAGAAAGTATATGTTCATTCCGCTGTTAGTTCTTGCCATTTGTTTAACCAATCTCTTTAATAAGGATTTATTTCAAAAGGGGGGCACCTGGGTGGCTCAGTTGGTTAAGGGGCCAACTTTAGCTCAGGTCATGATCTCACGGTTCGTGAGCTCGATCCCCGCGTCGGGCTCTGTGCTGACAGCTCACAGCCTGGAGCCTGCTTCGGATTCTGTGTCTCCCTCTCTCTCTCTGCCCCTCCCTTGTTCACACTCTGTTCCTCTTTCTCTCAAAAATAAATAAACATGAAAAAAATCCTTTTTTTTTTTTTTTTTTTTTTTTTTTTTTAGTGAATTAAGTACTTGAGTTTATCATCTATTTGATTTTGAACTACCTGGAAACAGAAAGTATATTTTATTTCATGCTAAGAAAAACCCTGTATATTATCACAAGCCTAGTGGCTTAAACCATCAGAAATCTATTCCCTCAAAGTTCGGGAGGCTAGACATCTGAAATAGTTTCAGAGGCATAATCAAGCTGTCAGCAGAGCCACACTTCCACCGGAGACCCTAGGAGACAATTTGTTCCTTGAGGCTTCCTCCTTCTATGGCTGTCAGCATTTTTTGGACTCATGGCCACATCACTCTAATCTCTGCCTTCATACCTCATTCCCTTCCCTGTGTGTCAAATTTCCCTCTGTAGCAATCTAAGAAGCATGCTTATATTGGCATTTAGGATCCATCCAGATAACCCATGATGATCTCTCCATCTCGAGATTCTCATCAAATCCATAAAGCCACTTTTTCCAAATAAGGTAGCATATACATACCTAATTCCAGGAATTAGGTCTTGGACATATCTTCGGGAGCTTTATTAGCCTCCCACATACCCAACCCTTGCCCAGCTGGGAACACCATCATCGGAACATAATACACACTGAGGAACATCTTGGGAGCAGTATCTGTCAGTTTCTCTGTCTCTCTGGTTGCAGTGCCTCTTATTTCCAGGTCTCCTGGGACATTTCCTTTTACATGGACTGACTTACTCGCCCATCAAAACCAACCCAAAATGCAGCCTTCATAAGAGGGACTACATAATTTTCCACCTTGGTTCTCCACTGATTACTAATTCATTCTCCTAATGGCCTTATTCCAAAATCGAGAGAGAAACTATCTAAACTGTCCTTTGTGCCTGGTATTCATTCAACCCTTGTGCAGGTAGCTTAGAGCAGAAGGAAGAGCTCAGAGTCATAGATTTTGCAGATTCTCTCTCAAGGAAGTGCGGCTGGGGGCCACCTGGGTGGCTCAGCCGATTAAGCCTCTGATTCTTGATTTCAGCTCAGGTTATGCCCTCACCATGGATCAAGCCCCAAGTTTGGCTCTGCACCGAGAGCATGGAGCACTGGGATTTTCTCTCTCTCTCCCCGCTCCCCGCCCCTTTCCGGCTCATACCTTCCTCTCTCTTTCAAATTAAATAAATAAACTTTGAAAAAAAGAATTAAATCTTAGAGATCCTATGGACTCAGGCCAAGACATTTGATTTTTAAAAATCTAAGTTAAATCTCTATTTCTACACATGACATCTCTCGACAAAATGGAATCCTTCTAGTCCTGGATTTCCAGTTTCTGTAGGGGGACGTCGTACTTACGTATCATTCTCCACTCACTTGAACAACTCCAATGTAAAAATATACTTTGAGTAATTGAGAAGTAATATAAATTTCTAAATGAATGCATTTTCTTGTCGCTCCAAAGTAAATCACATGATGCACTGTGAAATCCAATAATAGAAACAAGAAAAAAAAAAAAGAAAAAAACCCATAAATTCTATTTTGTTGCTGCCAAAAGGCTGGAAATCCCCTTTAAGAAATATTTTTAAATTAAGATAGCAGCTGGAAGCATTTAGATATTCCAAAATACTTCAACATTCCTGATAGACTGTCATTTAAGGAAGATTTTTAATCATGCATTTTAAAAAGAAACAAAGAGTGGGTTTATCAGCAAAGTGGCTTTTGGAAAAATTGCTCTCTCATTTCTAAGCAAAGCAGAGATTATTAGATACTTGGCTTCGGAATAGCCTTTTTCTTCTGAGTATTCAAGAAAATATCTTTGATTCCTGCCTGCTGCTTTCCCCAGCCCCCCACCTCCTTTCAAAGGGGTGTAGACAGAAGATGGCAGGGTGTTAGTGTCACAGATACCGAACAAGAAAAATGTTTATGGAATTTCCTCTTAACATTTAATACATGCCTTTGTCTGCTATTTTACAGCTTGAACTTTTAAAAACTTTGTTTTCCCAAGAGACCCATAAGCCACTTCCTAAAATGCTTCCATCCTTTTTGTTTAATTCCTCTCAAATTTTCCCAGGACATTCTTTTGCTCCCTGAAAGTAGAGACACTAATTGAAAGGAAGTTGGTTCGCTTCCTACGTGTGAGACTTGTCTTTGCACTCAGCACAGAGTATCTGCCCTCTAGTTTAGATGCTGGCCAGGCTGAGGTCTGTTCTGCTAGAATGTCTGTTTGTCTACCTCTCAAGTGAGCATAATATATATGTGTCTCATGAAGCTTAGTTATTGTTAATGAAGCACATGCATATCCTCACAGGAAAGATAGTAGTTAAGATCAAACTATGGCATTTATATGTTACTTATAAATATACTATATGAGGAAAGCACTATCAATGCTTTGAAGAAAGAAATTTTTCCTGACAGTATTTCCACCTTTCTCCCTGATTTAGAAATTTCAGGGGTGCCTGGGTGGCTCAGTCTGTTAAGTGTCCGACTTTGGCTCAGATCATGATCTCACGGTTCGTGGGTTCGAGTCCCGCATCGGGCTCTGTGCTGACGGCTCAGAGCCTGGAGCCTGCTTCGGACTCTGTGTCTCCCTCTCTCTGCCCCTCCCCTGCTCACCCTCTGTCTCTCTCTCTCTATGTCAAAAATAAATACATAAGAAAATTAGAAATTTCACCATCAAAGACTGATGTAAGAACAAAATAAAGAAAGATTACAGTTCAAGAATTGCAAGGAAAAGAAAATCTGGATGAGACAACGGATATGAGACAACGGGCTTTCTGTTCTGAAAAGTCCAAATTCCTAAATTTGCTTCCATTCCAAAGCTGGGTATTAGGTTGCTGTGGGGAATTCTCATGTTTAATGAATAATAATCCGTGGCACAATGGAGTACTACGTGGCAATGAGAAAGAATGAAATATGGCCCTTTGTAGCAACGTGGATGGAACTGGAGAGTGTGATGCTAAGTGAAACAAGCCATACTGAGAAAGACGGATACCATATGTTTTCACTCTTATGTGGATCCTGAGAAACTTAACAGGAACCCATGGGGGAGGGGAAGAAAAAAAAAAAAAAGAGGTTAGAGTGGGAGAGAGCCAAAGCATAAGAGACTCTTAAAGACTGAGAACAAACTGAGGGCTGATGGGGGGGTGGGAGAGAGGGGAGGGTGGGTGATGGGTATTGAAGAGGACATCTTTTGGGATGAGCACTGGGTGTTGTATGGAAACCAATTTGACAATAAATTTCATATAATTAAAAAATAATAACAATAATCCGTGGCATTTAAAATGGGCCTTTGGGCAGGTATGATTAGGGCCCCCACACTGTTAGTCTACATCAGGCTGGGATATAGGCACAGTATGCTAATGGTCTTTGTCACACCCACATGGCTGTCTGTCCCACGAGAACATTCCTCTCTCTGGGAGTCCCAAGTGTGTCTGACTAGCCAAAGTCACCAAATGGCTCTTACATTGACAGTTTCCACCCTGTGCTTTGTGGCATTAGTGAAAAGTTCAAGGGAGTTTACAGACGTTCAAAGTCAAATATATGTGGTGTGAGTCTTCTCCCTATAAAATGCTAATGTCCCTATCAAATTAAACAGAGCATATTTTCTTTTCATCCCTGTCAGTGGGTTATGCCAGAACCCCAGGAGTGTTATGAACCAAGAGCACAGAGGCAGGAAGATTTTAGAGCATCTTTGAGGAACTCAGTGCCATTTGCCAAGATAAAATAATCTGGGAAAGAAATTTCTGTATTATCCCAATTTTGTTCTAGAGAAGAGACAGATGTACTTCTACGTGGGTTTCATTGACTAAGCACTTCCTATTTTTCAAGGGAGGATGGGAAAGACCACAGCACTGAATCGTACCTCTTGTCCTCCTCTGTCTTGTCCTTAAAATAGAATGTCTCTGAATGTTTGAGGATAAGTTTTTTGCAGAAAGTGATGGAAGGAAAACTGGGGTACAAAAACTTCTCCAAAATATGATATCAGTTTACAATTGTTCCAGTACTAAATGAAAGCCTCTGTTTCTTTTTCTTTAATTTTTTTAATGCTTATTTATTTTTGAGAGAGAGAGAGGGAGAGTGAGCAGGGGCAGAGGAGGGGCAGAGAGGGAGAAGGAGACACAGAATCTGAAGCAGGCTCCAGGGTCAGAGCCGTCAGCACAGAGCCCGACGCCGGGCTTGAACTCATGAGCCGTGAGATCATGACCTGAGCTGAAGTCGGATGCTTAGCCGACTGAACCACCCAGGTGCCCCTGAAAGCCCCTGTTTCTTGCCACCATTGAGAATTCTGTTGTGGCTTTAACCACAACAACAAAAACCACTAAAGAGTCTTTGTCAGTTTGGTAGGCAAAAGCTGGCACAACACTTTGAAATTTGCATTTCTAACCTGATGAGCTCATGTCTTTCGCCCTCAGAAAGAGAGTATTTATTTTTCTTATACACCCATATAAGCTCTTTATGATGAACATGTCTTTCTAATTTATCTTTGTTTTATTTATATGTTCTTCAAATGGGCTGGTTTTTTTTCTTTTTTTTAAGAGGAGGTTGGTTTTTGTTGTCATTGTTGCTGTTCTTTTGTTTTTGTTTTTGTTTGCTTTAGAGAAGTTCTAGCATCACAGCAAACCTGGGAGGAAGGAAAGAGATAATACCATATAGTCCCTGCCGCCACACATCCATAGCTTCTCCCATGATTGACACCCCCAGCCAGAGCGGTACATTTGTTACAATCACCTTGACACATCATAATCAGCCAAAGTTTATAGTTTACATTACGTTAGGGTTCAGTCTTGGTGTACGTTCCATGAATCTAGACAAATGTACGACGTGTATTCATCATTGAAGTAGCCTAACATATTTTCAGAACCCTAAAAATCCCCTGGGCTCCTACCGTTCGCGGCTCCCTGGCCCTTGGCCCCTGGCAACCGCTGATCTTTGTACTGTCTCCCTACATAAAGGAATGTCGTATAATTGAAAGCATGCAATTTGCAGCCTTTTCAGATTGGATTCTTTCACTTAGTAATATGCATTTCAGGTTCTTCCCCGTCTTTTCCTAGCTTGATTGCTCATTACCTTTTAGGGCTGAAAAATATTTCATCGCCTACACGTACCACAGTGTATATATCCATGTGTCTACAGAAGTCTTAGTTGCCTCCGGATTTTGGCAATTATGAATAAAGTTGCTCTAAACATCCATGTGCAGGTTTTTTATATGGACATAAGTTTTCAACTCTGGGTAAAATACCAAGGAGCACAATTACTGTATCATACGGCAAGAGGGTGTTTTGTAAGAAACCACCAAACTATCTTCCAAAATGGCCGTACCTTTGCAGTCCCACCAGCAATGAACAAAAGTTCTGTTGCTGCGTGTCCTCCCCAGCATTTGGTGTTGTTAGCGTTCCAGATGTTGGCTGTTCTGCTAGGTATATGGTGGTAACCTGTGGTTGCTTTAATTTGCATTCCCCTGGTACAGATGACGTATCTTTCATACGCTTATTTGCCATCCTTGACCTTCTTTGATGAGGTGTCTGTTCAGGCTTTTAGTCCGTTTTTTAATTGGGTTGTTTGTGTTCTAGTTGCCAAGTTTTAAGAGTACTTAGTATATTTTGGATAATGGTCCTTTACCAGACGTGCCTTTTTTTTTTTTTTACAAACGTTTTTTCCCACTCTGTGGCTTATGTTCTCATTCTCTTAACACTGTCTTTCACAGGTCTTTCACAAGTTTTTAACCTTCTGTGGCTTATGTTCTCATTCTCTTAACATTGTCTTTCACAAGTCTTTCACAAGTTTTTAACCTTAAAGAAGTCCAGTTGTCAATTCTTTCTTTCATGTACCGTGTCTTTGGCGTCGTATCTGCAAAGTTATCCGCACACCCAAGTTTTCTGTTATATTATTTTCTATGAGTTTTAGAGGTTTGTGTTTTACATGTGCATTCATAACTCCAGGAACGATTTTGATTTAATTTGTGTGAAGATTTTTGTGAAGGCAGATAACATCTGTATCTAGATTCATTTTCCTCAGGTGGATGTCTAGTTATTCTAGGATCATTTGTTGAGAAGATTGTCTTTTCTCCATTGTATTGCTTTTGCTCCTTTGTCAAAGACACCAATACCACACTGTTTTGATTACTGTAGCTTTAGTAATTTACTAATCTTGAAATCAGGTAGTGTCAGTCCACCGGCTTTTTCTTCTCTTTCCATATGGTGTTGGTTACTCTGGATCTCTTACTTCTCCATTCAGACTTTAGGATTAGTTTGTCAATCACCATAAAATAACTCGCTAGGAATTTGATTGGGATTGCATTTAATCTATGGATCAATTTCAGAAGAAATGACATCTTGCAACATTGGGTCCTCCTATCCATGGCCACAGAATGTCTCTTCATTTGTTTAGTTCTTTAATCATTCTTCAGGGTTTTGTAGTGTTCCTCATATAGATGCATAAATACTTTGTTAAATTTATAACCCAAGTAGTTCGTTTTGAGGGCATGCTAAGGTAAATGGTATCGTGCATTTGATTTCAAATCCCACTTGGTCATTGCTAGTACACAGGAAAATGATTGGCTTTTGTACATTACCCTGTATCCTGCAACCTCGCTATTATTGATTATTAGTCCCAGAAGTTATTTTATCAGTTTTTCTGGATTTTCTACACTGATGACCGTGTCATCTGAGAATGAAGACAATTCTCAAACTGTACACCTTTTTTCTTTTCTTTTCTTTTTTCTTTTCTTTTCTTTTCTTTCTTTCTTTTTCTTCTTTTCTTTTTCCTTTCCTTTCCTTTCTTCTCCTCTCCTCCCCTCCCCTCCCCTCCCCTCCCCTCTCCTCTCCTCTCCTCTCTTTATTGCTTTAGCTAAGACTAGACTGGGTTTTAAGGTAATCAAATAACTTAATCTTTTTCCTCATCTACATCAAAAACAAATGAAGGGGGAAATGTGAGAACGAAAGAATCTCAGGTTTGACAGACTATGGAAAAATAACATCTTTTTTTTTTAAATATTATATGTGTTTTACGATATATGTATGTTTGTTATGTTTGGCTTTGAAGCAAAGAAATCATGTCAGCTCAGGATTCTGACCTTTGTGAGATCTCTCTGAGTCCACAATTTCTCATTTGTGCAGGCACGAGGTATACATAGTCCGCTGCGAAAGGATAAAACTTAAAGATAAATGACTCACACCATGAAATGCCAGAGACCTCCAAATGGGCATATTCATTTAAAATGGGAAATAAGCTAATAAATAATCATTTAGTCTGTCAGCTGTAAAGTCTGCTCCTTAATATGAGAACCCAGAATTTCCTTGCAGGTTGTAGAACTAAATGAAAAAGAGTTTGTAATGGCCTAGCCTATTAACTACTAGAAACATGTTGAGTGAGATGCAGTCTTTAGTAGGATCTAAATGGATTATTATAATTTGATTCCTGTATGAGTCAACTAATAATGTCTCTTCTCTTTTCCTCACTTCTATGACTTATAGCATAGTTTTTATCAGTAAATAATTATAATATTTGATGAGCTGCATTTTGTCTTTTTCGAAGGCCTCCAGACAAATGTAAGATTTGGATTCTACTTGAGCTAAGTGAATTGACTTGCTACTTTTGTAGCTTATTTGAGGGCTTTCCCACACATCAAGTGCCATGTTAAGCAGAATTCACCCCTGAAGGGCGGTTTTATTGGGCTGGTGAATAGGATACACAGGCGTGTAGATATGCAAAACTAATTGAAAGATAAATGATCCTCTGTTCTTCCCAGGAGCCAGAGAACGTCAGGTAACACATCTTTGTTTTTTCTTTATTCCTTTTTTCCCAACATTTTCTTTGCCAACAAGCAATCTCTTTATTTTCTGTACATTTGTAGTTTGGCATTTAAAATTTTTTTTCCCTTGTTCATTTCCAAGCCCTCTTAAAATTTGCCAGTTTTATTTTAACCTGTGAATAAGCCTGGTCTGTAGTTACAGCTTCCTATAAAGCAGTAACCGGTTTCCAACATAGGTAAGGGTGGTACATAATCATCATTTTCTACATTGCCAGCCAACATCCCACATACGCATTCTCAGACTTGCCCATAACTAGGTTAAAATTTTTGGTTTTCAGTATATCCTTTTAATTAATTATCCGAGTACTGAGTAAATAATGATGTTATTTTCAGCAATACCAGAAAAGAAACAAAATCTCTGCTCTCAACATGGTTACTAACTCTCCGAAAAGACAAGACATCCACATGTGAAAAGGTGAACAATAGGAGAGCTAAATAGTCTATTTAAAAATAGTAGAATAGAGATCTCTAACCATTACACATTAATATGATATGAACAATAAATGCTAGAGAATTTGGATAGATTCAAGGGCTGGAGGGTTGTGAGCGAACTTGGTCAGAGAATGTTCCGTGGCTGTTCAAATTTGAAAGATGCATAGGATTCGGAAAGAAAAGAAGATAAGGGTAAGGGTGTGGATGGGTGAAGAGAATAAATGGTGTAAATAGAAATGTTGAAAATCAGCAAGTTGTATTAGAAGAGTGACTTTATCAGTCTAAATAGATACAGAGATCCAAATTAGAACCCCCTATCTACTATCAAGTAATACATCTGAACACTTCTTCCTTCGCGTGCTTGGGTACTGTTTTCATAACGTTATAACGGAGCATATCATATTGCTTAATTTTGCTTTATTTTGTTTTGTTCTTCAACTCAACTGAGACTTCTCCGAGGCAGGGGCTATATCCTTGCTCCCTGTTACCACTAACATTGGTACATTATCTGGTACATAAAAGTCATTTACTAAAAAAAAAATAATAATAATAATAAAATAAACGTCATTTACTAAGGCTTAGGTAAATCAAAGAAGGAAAAATAAATACTGAAAATTAAAATTCATTACTGGAGTTTACATTTTTAGTAAGAAAGGCATGAGGGATCTGAACAGTGTCTGATTCCAAATGAGGTTCTATTTGCCTTTCCAAATGGGATCACTTGAAATGGATCAATTGAAAAATACTTTTGCAAATATTGAGTTAAAGCTTAAAGGGTTTATTTTTATGCATTTATTCATCCAGCAAACATGTACTAAGTACCTACCTTGTGCTGGGCGTGGTTCTGAGATAAAGGAAAATAAAGTAGTCAACAAAGTAGATGAAAAACTCCCTGCCCTCATGGAACTTATATCCTTAGAGAGCAAACCAAACAAAAATTTGAAGTCGACGTTCTGATATGTGTGGTAGTTTGCAAAACTGGTCCAAATTGTTCACCTCTTCCTGTATCCACATCCGTGCGGGGCAATAGTGCAATGACCACCCACGCCAACGCTGTGTGTGTCCACGTGACCGGCTTTGGCCAATAGGACATCAGCGAATTGGTTTCAACTCCTCGAAAGCTTGCTGCCTGTTGCTTCTCTGGGCCTGCCCGCAGACTCTGCCTCTGCTAGCTTGCTGAAGGATGAGAGACACGTGCAGCGGAGACAAGACACTGCAGTCATCTCCTTGGGACCCTCCTAGGTTAGCCAACATCCACCAGCCCCACAGACATGTGAACAAGCTTAACCCGTATCAGTACAGTTGCAGGGATGACCCCAGTCGTCCAGAGAGCAAATTCAGGGCGGGTCACATAAGCACTACACATCTGAAACAAAATAAATGTTTACGGTTGCTTACCAGGAGGATTTAAGGTTGTTTGTTAATGCAGAACGGTTGTGGTTCCGGTGATGAGTGTGTCAGAGAAATAGAAAGCTGGAAAGGTCAACACAGAGGACCAGTAGGAGATAGTTCATAAGTTGAAATAAGGGCATCAAAGAAGGCCTCACTGTGAAGATGATATTTCAGAAAAGACTTAAAGGAGACAAGAGGGACCCTTGCAGGGATCCAGGAGGGAAGAGGGAGACTTTCAGGCCAAGGAAACAAAGCGTGTCAAGAGAGTGCTGGTGGTGTATCTGAGGAATCACAGGAAACCCAGTATGGTCAGACACAAGAAAGTGACAGATGTGGAAAATGAAGTCAGGAAAGTCAAGGGAGCAGGCAGACCTAATTTTGTAGAGCTCTAAAAATTCTCAAAGCCTTCACATGCTAATAAGCCGTGTGATTTTTTTTTTTTTTTCCAAAAAGGAGATTTAGAATCCCGCGATGCCTCAAATGTATTTGATAATCCAACACTTTTTTCCCCAGGGTACCTTCAGCACTAGCACTCTGCAGAACCCACCTGTGGGCAGATTTCATCTTAAGGTCCCAGGTGAGGCAGAGACAGAATGCTCTGAGACAGGCTGAAACAAGCACCCTGACAACATTCCAGAAAATCCAGGCACCCAGGTGGCGTCTGCCCCAAATCACAACCTCCTGGCTATGAAATTTGACAAGCAGAAGATACATTGGTTTTTTCATACGAAAAGTCTCATACGTGGCATGTTACTGGATCACATGAATGTTCCAAATGGAATAAAATTCTACAGAGAAAAAAAAAAGTCAGACATTGTGTTAAAATAGACAGAAGTTACAAATCACTAAGCCTTCCAAGCTTTCCATTAATAGAAAACAAAGGTAGGTTCTCCAGACGTCCTAATCCACATCATTTGGATGGAGGGCCAATACTTGAACTTGTCTCAGCAAAGAAGATCTCAATACGAGGAAGAAATGGAATTGCTTGGTGGTCTTAAAAATGGATAACATTTAAGTGACTTACACAAAAATGCATGTGGCTATTGAAATGTTACAGGAAATATCAACTCGATCCAAGATCCCTGATACTAGAGGGATTTTGCTGTTTGTTGAATTTAAACCATGTAAACATGAAATGAGGATTTTTCAATCACACTGTATTATTGGATAATAAACTTCCCTCTTCCCTTAATTTCTTCATTATACCTTTTCACCCCACTGCTTCCAGTTAGACCTACTTCTTTCAAGAGTAAGAAAGAATTTTAAAGGTGAGAATGTATAGCATCTTCACCCAAAGGGAATCTACTGCATGCATCATTTGTAATCAAGCTATAGATATTTATTGCCTACCTGAGAAGCCCAGTCTGCTAAATCCTCAAAGATACTCAAAGTATGGCAACAGTCCTGACCTCAAGGCAAATACACTATGGCTGGAGGAATAAGGTAGCATTTCTATGTGAAAAGTGATTAACTGTTCAAAATAAATTGTGCTGCTCAGATGTTAATATTGTAGAAGTTCAGTAACATCATCAGGGAAAATTTCAGAGATGAGGAAACTTTTATTTCAACCTTATAACATAGGCCTAAATTCAGTTAGGTAGGTTAAGAGATGTGGATATGGGTAGAAGCAAGGCTTTTGGTGGGACATATATTCCTTCAAAGAGAGAGAGAGAAGAAAAAGAAAGAAAGAAAGAAAGAAAGAAAGAAAGAAAGAAAGAAAGCCAAACTGTATTAAGTGTATTAGCCACCAGCCCTGGTGAAGACAGAGTAAGAAACAAGAAGTTCCCCTGGATCCAGTATCTTTGAGGAAAAACAAACAAACAAACAAACAAACAAACAAACAGAAACAAAACAAAACAAAAAAAGGAGTAACAAATAAACAATAAGCATCTCATCAAATTGGAGTAAGTGTTATGAAATAAAAAAAACAAGACGATGGCGTGGGGAGGGGTGGCAACTTGAACCAAGATGGTCAGAGAAGACCTTCTGAGGTGGCATTTGACCTGTGACAAGGACTGGAGCAGGGAATGTAGAGGGTAAGGTTGCCTCAAATCTAGGCTGCTGAACTCTGGGGTCCTGGGAAATATCTAAGAGTGACTGAGAGGGGGGAAAAAAGACAAACCCTTTTCCTCAATGAGTCTTTTTGGATATTTATAATACACGTGAGCGTATGAAAGATGCTGATCCTAAAAAAGAACCTATTGAACTCAAACTTTCCCCAACATACCAGTAAGTGATGGTTATGGTTTTGGTGTGGTATGTGTCTGGAGGGGCGGGTGGGGGGAGTGGAGGGGCAGATTGTAATAGAATAACATTCCTACTGCTGATTCTCAAACTACGGCTTAATGCCAAACCAAGAAGTTTGAAGACTTCAATAAAATAAAACCTGCATGGGGCTCCCTGTAGCTGGGCCATATGGCAGTCTGTTTGGAGTTTCACGTGTAGGAAACAGGAAACCCTTTTAATTTTTGAGCAGAAAATTTGCAGGGTAGACGTGTTTTGATACAGTTACCCTGACAGTGATAATGCTGAGTGGGTTTATTGAAGGAGGAGGTAGAAACTGGGAGCCTAGTGAGGAAACCACGATCCGAGCCTAGGCAAACATGCCCGAACCGAGAAAGAGCACAGGGAATGTCGAGTAAGGGGGAGAGGTGAAAACTTGGGATAGAAAAGTTTGCCAGACAAGTGGGCATCTCCTCTGGAACATGGGAGAGACAGTGCGTGGTGCCTTAGAGCCAATGGGTTGGTGCTAGGCATTGCAGAGGAAAATTAAATAATGTTTTACAAGCAAAGGACAGGCAGAGATGGAAAGGCAGAATGGCAACAAGGATTGAGACAAAGTCGAGGTTATGATATGAATGGCCCGGGAGTGGAAACTTTAGGAGTTTATTATTCATTTTGTAGGCAAGCAACCAGGTTCTTGCTAGAAATGATTTCACATATGTGTTAATAAGTTGCAGTGGGTAATAGTATGTAGGCTGAACTGGAGAAGAGAGAAAATGAAGATAGGAAGACCATTCAAGGTCAATCAAAAGTCCAGGTGAAAGATAAGTAGTGCCTAAGAGAGAGGAAGGGAGCAGTGGGAACAGGAAAGAAGAGAGACTAACCCCGTTTCACAGGTGGAGTACGGGAACCGGGAGGGCCCAGCTTGTGGCGATGGCTAACAGGAACGAAGACTCGAGCTGGAAGGCATCTTTACCAACACTGGGAGGATAGGTGAGACAATTAAAGTAAGGGTGAAGGGGGGCAGATAACTGGGAGGGAGCAGATTCTCCATACTGTCTGGAACAGGCAGAGTTTGATCCGGTTGGTTGTTCAGGAAGAGATGTTCTGCAGCCCCACCTGAAGGTGAGGGGAGGTTTCTGGCCTAGAGAGAACGATTGGTATGGCATAGATGTTAATTAAGAGTACGTGACATGACTCTGTCCTCCTTCCACTCTCCCTGTGACTCTGAAAGACACTTTCCCTTCCCAGGGTCAGTGTCCTCCTTTATAAAATGGTGATAAAAAATACAAGCCTCAGACCATTGCTGTAAGGGTTCAATGAGTTAGTTTACTTACTAGAATGCACAGTGTTTTCTAGTGTTTTCTAGTTGTGTTATTTTCATTGTTGTTTGTTACTGTTTTTAAATGACATAGATGAGGGACTTTTTAAGCAATGAACTTGAGCAATCTTCAAATAACTTTTTCTAATCTCAGTATTTACTTATACAATCCTTCTTATTCATCGTGAGAATGAATAAGTATGAATAAATGAATAAAGTCCATGAATAATGGAATAAAGTCCATGAAAATGAATAAAGTCCATATGGCTATGGACTTTATATTTTGATTTTCAAATCCAAGCTGAGAAAAATGGCATTAGTAAAGACAAAATTCACTATATTGTTGCTTTATGTACAAAACAGTGTCATTTTTTTTTTTTTTGTAACAATTGATTAAGCAGACCATTTCAGCAATATATAGACCAGACCTAGATTTTGAAGTGAATTTTAACACAGTTCAAGACCGTTAAATTGGGGTAGACTTGAGTGGGAAAAAAGGTCGCTTAATTCCTGAAGATTCTATCTGAACTGTTTGCATTATTGATGATATTCATCAGACTCAGCTTGGACACAGGATTAGGGTTAAGAAAATTTTAGAGAAATAAGTTCTTCAAACATATATGACTATGATGACATTAACCATTTTTGGTAGAAATGCCTATGTATTTTACATCAGAATGTTCACCAGCTACTGTTGCAACAAAACTGTAAAGATTATTAATACAATTTAATGAAACTGGTTTAAAAATTCATGCCTGTTAGTCGAGCCTGTCTCTCAAAGTGGCCCTTCACCAAGGAAAGGATTATCTCACCAGTACATCCTGTTCTGCTCTGCAGTGACGATACTTCATGGGTCCAACTGCTGGTGATTTGCGGGAAGCAGTCAATACCCTGAAGAGGCACGCTCAGATGAGAACAGCACAGGTCCTTTTTGCAAAGTTGGAAATGGCTGGTTCATATGCCTTAAAGGCAAAAATCTTAAAAATAAAATTGCAAGACTTGCTTTTGGGTGACTTTTAAATTTTTTTTTTTTTTATTTTAGAGAGAGAACGAATGAGACGGTGAGTGAGGGAAAAGGGCAGGGGGGAAAGAGAGAGAGAGAGAGAGAGAATCTTAAGCCGGATCCGTGTTGAGAATGGAGCCTGATGCAGGGCTTGATCCCACGACCTTGGGATTATGACCTGAGCCAAAATCAAGAGTTGGACTCTCAACTGACCGAGCCACCCAGGTGCCCCTTAATGTCTGAAAAATATATATCTTTTAAGTTTATTTATTCATTTTGAGAGAGAGAGAGAGAGAGAAAGAAAGAAAGAGAAAGAACGTAGGCACAAACCAGGAAGAAGCAGAGAGACAGAGAATCCCAAGCAGGCTCCACACTGTCAGAGCAGGGCCTGACTTGGGTCTTAGGACCTGATGTCACAAACTGTGAGATCATGTCCTGAGTGGAGATCAAGAGTTGGATGTCCCTGAAAAATATTTTTAATATATATTTTAAATGAAGATTTCATTGTTTTAAATTCAACTTGTCCTAAATAGTGACCAATAACATCTGTTTAAAATCCTGATGAACCAAAACTTGTATTCTACATAGAAGCATGTACAAATGACATTTATGTCTTTCCAGGTTTGAGTCACAGATATGCCAAAGACATTTTTAATATTTCAGTTTTGATAACAAATATATGTAGACTGTATATTTTTGGCAACCACAACCAGGCCCTGTAAACATAGAGAAAATTAGGCAAAAGATATTTTCAGTTGTTGAGCATAAGTTTTTTTTATTTTTTTCCTTTCTTTCTTTCTTTCTTTCTTTCTTTGCAAAGATTATGTTTCTTTCCTCTCAAATGGGACTCTGAATCAAAAGACATTTTCCTTTAAATTTATAAACAGCATAAAGGTGTTTAATGTATGAAACACCTGGAGCGAAGAGAAAGCTCCACAGCACAATTTATAATTATATTTTGTATGAAATATTACATAATCTCTACTTAGCTTTAGTTTTAAAAGACTTTCTCTGAAAATTTGAATTAGTTTTCAGAATCTTCCAAAGCTGAACAGGAAGCTGATATGTTTACAAGTCTGACACACTGGGCTAATTAGTTCGGTGGGGAAACTGATGGAATCTGAAGGGGAAACTCTGGGCTTCCGGGCCTCTCCTGCATAACATAAAGTCTGTAGCGATTTACCACAAGTAGGCCTCGAGTACTCTCGTTTTTGTATTTTGTTTTGTTTTTTAAGGGGAGATGACCTCGTTTATAAATACCAACCATTTGGTATTTATCCTGGGCTGTGCACATAGGAACAAAGGCCTAAGTGAACACTTAGCAGAATGAGATGCATTCTTGGTTTAACGAAGAGCCTCAACTCTTTGAGAGCATAACCATGAGATAGGTCTATTTTTCCAATAATTGTTAACAAATATATGCCACTCACTGAGATCTTATCTTTTTCCAGCTTGGTAGTGAGCTCAGCTTGATTATTCACATTTTCTCTTATTTTAGGACGCTAATGCCCTAAAGAGGAAAAGTCCCTCTTTCCTGCTCTGGCTCCCCATTGTTGGAGCAGAGGAAGAGAGAGCCGGCTCCTTCAGTCCCACTGAGCTGAGGTTGCCATCCCGCCCCTCCAGCCCCCCGACAGCTGTGACTGCTGAGGCCTGGGTGCTGGGTGAGGATGCCATGCTGCTGCCAACCTCCTAGTATCTGTTTTGATTAGAAAATGCTGAGATTGTTCATGTTTATTACACGCAAGACCCTAAAGTGACCAAGAGAAATGGAGATTGGGAGGTAAGCCTGATAAATGAAACATTAATAGAACCAAGATTTGAGATCTCATCCCCAATTCCCACTTCATGGCTTAACAAACAAATGAAACCCAAGTGAATTCTGAGCAACAGGACGTTAAGTAAATTTCCCAGAACCCTTGAGGAAGCCATGCTGATTTAAATCTCAAACTCACTTGAAATAGTTAAGACTAACAGCATGCTGAGAATTTAATAAGCGGGGAATGGAAAACATGGGTGGGAAATATGAAATTAAAACAACAAAAATAAACAGGCGAAAACTAAGAAAGTAGCATACACACACACACACACACACACACACACACACACACACACACATCACTGTTTTTCTTGATGGTTCACTTCCCTAACATAAGCTTGATGGCAGAAGACAGATTTTCTGTCTTTCCTCACTGTGTCTGTATCCACCAGCACCTATAGGACTTCCTAAAACATAGCAGGCTATCAGTAAATAATTATTGAATCAATCAATCAATAATTATAGCCAGATTTTAAAGCGGGTATGGCAAGTGATACAGGTAATAAGAGCGGCACAAGCTTTCAAGGCAAGGTTGGTTGTGACAGCACCAAGATGGGAGGTGGGGGCATGATGGTATCTGGCAAATATTGAATGTGCCCATTTGGCTCTTGTGGTGGTAGTTAGTGTGCCTCTCATTCCCGCATTAGAGTATTTATGAGGTTGCTCTAACATTTCCTTCATAGTCTTTCTTACTAGACCATGAGACCTGCTCTTCTCCAGCTCTGTAGCGTCTGACACATTATTCAATGTATACTCATTGCACACGAGATGAACGAAGGGACAAATAGTCGCCCGAATAGCAAACACGATACCAGATGCATTACTAAGAGAAAGGCCAAGAATACCTTCAGATTTTAGATGGACAAGAATTATAGAGTGATATCCTTCTCAAGGTTTTTCAGGCCTTTTAGACTATTTTGGTCGGTTAGTCCATTCTTTAAACATAGTGGGGAAAGAACGCCTTCTTCCTCTGAAGTTCCACCGACAACCACATGATGGCGCTAGCGCTGCACCATAAATGCAGAAGCAGCCGGGCTGTGTGCCTTCCCTGGGCCCTTCCACGTGCCTTTCTCCCTCCTCTTTCTGCCCCCAATCTTTTGCTGTGTTTCCCCTCAGGTCCCCCTTTCCATCCAGTCAAGCCTGATACATATAATACTTGCCAAGAAGCTGTCAAACCGGAACTGGGTACTGCCCACCTGAAGCTGGTATGTTCTTTGTTCTCTGACAGGCCAAATTCTATAAATTCCTCCCATCTGAAAAAAAAAAAAAAATCTAGAAACATTTTGAATGTTGTTTAAAGCTGCGCATTCTTGGTTTGAGATATAGGCGTTTTTATTTCGCACTTGATTGGCCCTTGCAAGTTGACCTATTTACTCTTCCTAAATAAAGCAGCCGACAGAGCAAATTATGACCTGATGAGTTATTAGAATCTTTCCAACTAAGGAAATCGAGACTTAAGGCTTTGACAACATATACCAAATAACTAGACTCACAGGGAGAGTATATGGCATATGGATGCCTACGTTCAAAGTAGACTGGAAAACAGAACAAAAATAAATTACTTGGAAATCACCTCCTTGCTAAGAATTAAAAATAAGTGTAGAAAGCAGACAATGTGGTTTTCAAAAACAAAAAAGGGGTAAAGATTTTCATTAAATTAAACTAGGATTTTTTTTCTATTTTAATTGAGGCAAACGTTATAAATGGTGAAATGCTCCAAGATTTAAACTTTTCTTTATAGACAATTTTGTTGAGATAATAATTTACTTTTAATACAAAGCATCCATTTAAGTAAATAGTCCAGTGAGTTTTGACAAATCCACATATGCTAGTGTAAACCACCATAATCAAGATAGAGAACAGTGCCAACGCCTGAGATTTTGCTCCTTTAAGTCAATCCCTCGCCTCCCTGACCTCATTTTTATAACCTGAGAATCCATTTACCCGAACTTCGTCTTCACACAACTGGACTCATACAGTATACATACCCTTTTGGTGTCTGGGTTCTTTTGCTGTTTCTGTTTTGTGTTCTGATGTTCATCCATGCTTTGGAGTATATCCGCAGTTTATTCTGTTTTATTGCTGAATATGAGACGATTGGTTATCCAATCCCTTCTTGGACATTTTCCTTGTGTCCAGTTTGGGCTATTGTAACTAAAGCTGAGATGAACATCCTTACACAAGTTTTTTTTTGTGGGTTTTTGGTTTTTTTGTTTTGTTTTGAGTTTGTGTTTTGGCTTCTGTTTGTTTGTTGTTTGAATGCATGCTTTCGTTTCTTCTGGGGAAACACCCAGGCTAGGGGTAGCATTGCTGGGTCATAAGGTAACTGTATATGTTTAAAGTTAGAAGAAACTGCCAAAGTTTTCTAAAGCTTTGTATTAGTTTCCTAGAACTTTCAAGATAAACAGGATGGGTTAAAACAGCAGAAATGTATTCTCCCAGGGTTCAGAAGTCCAGAAACCCTAAAGTCTGGTAGTGTGATGTCAAGGTGTTGTTACAACCAACTTCCCTCTGAGGGCTCTACGGAAGAATCCTTCTTTGCCTTTCCCAGTTTCTAGTGGTTACTGGCAATTCTTAGGTGTTCTTGGCTTATGGCAGCCTAACTCCAATCTCTGCCTCTGTCTTCACATGGTCTTTTCACTGTATGTCTCCTGTGTCTCTGTGTTTCAGTTTCCCTCTTCTTATAAGACTCCACCAGGCATTGGCCTTAGAGTCCATCTATTTTTTTTTTTTAAGTTTATTTATTTACTTTGAGGGAGAAAGGGAGAGAGAGCATGCACTACTGGGGAAGGGTAGAGAAAGAAAGAGAATCCCAAGCAGGCCCTGAACTGTCAGCATGGAGCCCGATGCAGGGCTTGAACCCACAAACTGTGAGATCACGACCGGAGCCAAAACCAAGAGTTGGACACTTAACCGACTGAGCCACACAGGCGTCCCTGGGACCCATCTTTTTTTTTAATGTTTCTTTATTTTTGAGGAAGAGAAAGAGTGCAAGAGGGGGAGGGGCAGAGAGAGAGGGAGACACAGAATCCGAAGCAGGCTCCAGGCTCTGAGCTGTCAGCATAGAGGTCTACACGGGGCTCGAACTCAACTGTGAGATCATGACCTGGACCGAAGTTGGATGCTCAACCAACTGAGTCACACAAGTGCCCCTCTGGGACCCATCTTAATCCACTATGACCTCATTTTAATTTTATTATATCTGCAAAGACCCTAGTTCACAATAAGGTCACATTCTGAGGTTCCAGGTAGGCATGAATTCAGGGGGGACAGTGTTGGACCCAGTACAGTGGTTCTTGAACAAGTTTACACCTCCCACCAATATGTACAAAAGTTCTAGTCACTTCACATCCTTGCCAATCTCAGTATTATCAATTTTTAAAGTTTTAGCCATTCTAGTATGTGTGTAGCAGTATCTTATTTTGGTTTTATTGGACAGTTCCCTGATAACTATTGATGTCAAGCATCTTTTTACATACATATTGGTCAGTTAGGATTCTTCCTTTAAAGTGTCTAAGATGACTGCCCATTTAAAAACTGGGTTGTCCTTTCTTTAGATTGATTTGTAGAAGTTGTTTATATGATCTGCATATAAATAATTTGTCAAATATATGTGTTGAAAAGATTTTCTCATCAAAACCACAATGAGATACCCCCTCACACCTGTCTGAATGGCTAAAATTAACAACTCAGGAAACAACAGATGTTGGTGAGGATGTGGAGAAAGGGGAGCCCTTTTTGCACTGCTGGTGGGAATGCAAACTGGTGCAGCCACTCTGGAAAGCAGTACGGAAGGTCCTCAACAAATTAAAAATGCAACTACTCTACCGCTCAGCAATTGCACTACTAGGTATTTATCCAAAGGATACAAAAATGCTGATTTGAAGGGGCAGATGCAACCCCTATGTTTCTAGCAGTGCTATCGGCAATAGCTAAATTATGGAAAGAGGCCAAATGTCCATCAACTGATGAATGGATAAAGAAAATATGGTACACACACACACACACACATATACACAATGGAATACTACTCGGTGATCAAAAAGAATGAAATCTTGCCATTTGCAACAACATGGATGGAACTAGAGTATATTATGCTAAGCGAAAGAAGTCAGTCAGAAAAAGATAAATACGTGATTTCACTTATATGTGGAATTTAAGAAACAAAACAGATGAACATCAGGGACGGGAAGCAAAAATAAGATAAAAACAGAGAGGAAGGCAAACCATAAGAGACTCTTAAATACAGAGAACAAACTGAGGGTTGCTGGGGGAGAGGTAGGTGTGGGGATGGGCTATATGGGTGATGGGCATTAAGGAGAACATTTGTTGGGATGAGCACTGGGTGTTGTCTCTAAGTGATAAATCCCTGGGTTTTTACTCCTGAAACCAGTACTATCCTGTATGTTAACTAACTTGAATTTAAATAAATACATAAAAAAATATTTTCTCCCTGTCATTTCCTACAGTGTATTTTGATGAATGGGAGTTTAATTCTCACAATGCCTGGTTTTCGACTTTTTATTTTATGTTGAGTGCTTTTTGTGCCTCTAAGAAATCTACCCAAACCCAAGGTTGCAAAGATGTTGCATTTTCTTCCAGAAGCTTTGTAGTTTTGTTTTTTATGTTGAATTCTCTGATCTGTCTTGAATTAATGTCTGCATATAGCGTGAGGTAAGAATCAATGTTCTTCACCCCCCCACACACACGCATGTATTGAGTTGCTCTGGCTCCATTGTTAAGAATACTGTTCTTTCTCCATTAAACAGCTTTGTCTGAAAATTGACCGTTTTGTTGAAAATTAATTGATGGTACATGTCCTGTTCCAGTGATTTATTTGCCTAGTCTTGCCACATTGTTTTAATTACTGTATTTTTATAGTAAGTCTTAAAACCAGGTGGTGGTGAGCCTTCCAATTTTGTTCTTTTTCAGGATAACTTTGGCTCTTCCAGGTACATTTCTTTTCCATATAAATTTCAGAATTAGCTTTTCAATTCCTTATTAAAAAAAAACCCTCTCTTTGGATTTTATTAGAATTTAATTTAATATGCAGTAACTAGGCTTTTTAATAGCTAATTTGTAAAATCCATTTCTTGCTAAGAAAGTCTCATTTTCTAATCTTTTAAATTTTCCTTAAACTGCTTTCTCTTTGAAAAATATGTATAACAATCTTAAGCCAGATCAGAATTTATTTTGAAAAACTTGGAAATCATCCAGTCCATTTTAAGCAACTCTTCCTTGGAAATACATAATGAAATAAAAAGGCTCAATAATTCAAGTCTGAGAAAGAATTTTTCTGACATTAGAAAAAATATATATATACTTGTAAGTAAAACTATAACTTTAAAAATGTTTTGGAAGCTTTATTTAAAAAATTAATTGCCATTTTATTTGTTAATTTCTAAATAGGCTAGATTTGGTAGAAAAATATACTGTGTAGTTATTATTATTCAGTATATTCAAGTTATTGAAAGTTAAAAACAAGTCAGTTTTATCCACGTTGTTCTTTTTCACCGGGCACTTTAATTATATATTTGCAATATATCTGAACAGAATGTCTAGGAAAAAAAAAAAAAAAACCATGGAAGGAAACACCTGGTAAATTCCACTTTTCAGATATTTTCAATGTTAGCTTATTTTCATTCTTACTTGTGTTTCTTTCCATATGAAATATTTCAGTGTTCAGAAGGTAAAACCATGAAAACAAAGTGTTATTTATTGTCACAGCCCAACATTTGTTTCAAGTATCTTGTGCCATGGCAGTGATGCATTTCAATTTTTTTAATGTCTATTTATTTTTGAGATAGAGAGAGACAGAGCACAAGCAGAGGAGGGCAGAGAGAGAGGGAGACACAGAATCTGAAGCAGGCTCCAGGCTCTGCACTGTCAGCACAGAGCCCGATGCGGGGCTTGAACCCATGGGGTATGACCTGAGCCGAAGTTGGATGCTTAACTGACTGAGCCACCCAGGCACCCAGGCAGTGAGACCATTTAAAGAAAGCAGCTCAACTGCCATAGTTTCCTAGATACTGTTATTCACAGTAGCCCACCCTCTGCCGGATTTTCAGTGAATGAAATACCCAGATGGCAGCAGATTCTGTTTCATCTTTCCAAATCCCAAATGTTGAGAGCTGCAAAAGTAAGGAACCATTGCGTCCAGGGCACCACAATGACTCAGGGAACCCTGAAGCTCTCAAGGGATAGTTGCAAAGTTAGTCTCCACATTGCAGGTGCCATCTGCTGGGATTGTCAGGAAGCACAGAACCTCAGCTCGTTTCTCCCTCATTGAGCTGACCATTTGTGATTCCTATATTACTTCCATCAGAAAATGTATTCCCCCCCCCCCCAGTATAATATTTCCTGAAATCAGGATGTATTGGAAAAATCTATGTTAAAACTTATCATAGTGACTAGTGTATCTTCCTCCACTCAGGGAAATATATAACTGAGTTCGCTACTATTAAATCAGTAAAAAAGATTGTGAGACTAGATCTGTTTGGAGACTAGATCTGTTTACTATAAAAAAATTAACAGAATGAATTATAAAAAATCCATATAATGAATGCTTCACGGTTATTAAGGATGACATATATGAAAATGTTTAATGAGAACAGACTTGTTTATATCATTATAATATCAGTGGGGAATAGAAGACAAAATGCATGTAAGAAGACAAAATGCCTCCGACTAAGGCACTGTTGTGTCCTGGTTAAGAATGAAGATTTAGCAGTCCCGGGTTCAAGTCTTACTTCTGTCCTTTATTTCCCATGGGACATTGGAAAAGTTGATCACTCTGAGCCTCAGTTTCCTTGCCAAAAAAACAAAAAACAAAAAACAAAAAAAAATAAAGTTGAAAGTTACAAAGTTCCTAGTTGTGAAATTACATGAATGGGAAGCCCTTAAAATGATCCTTGGCCTAGACCACACTCTCACTGGAAGTATTCATAAGTACACAGGACAAATAAAATAACTCGGGCCAAAAATCAAAAAATATTATGAGAAACATTTAAAATTTTTCATTAAGGATTTTTGCATTTCTTTCTAGTGTGAATATGTTTTGTCTCAAGAATCAGGTAAATAAAGTAGAAATCAAAACAACAGACATTAATAGTAGTGCTCACAAGCCAATGGGGCAATTACAAACAAGAAGACACTAACCGCCGTCGGGTTCCAATGCGAGCTTCCGGCGTGGTAGACCAGCTGTCGGAAATGCGGCCACTCACAGGCCAATCTTACATTAGTTCTAATTATGACTATCTGTAAAAAAAATGCAATGGGCTGCATTCAAAACCTTCGGACAGCTGTGAACATCAAGTTGGAGAGGCATCACTGTTAGAATCTCCTAAACAGAGTTTTCCAGAAGCACAGAGTAATTAATACAAAAAAGTGATGGGTCTGTGTTTTTTGCAGGAAGAGATAATGTTCTTGGTTTCTACAAGAATTGTGCAAGCCTAGCATTTCCTAATGCGTTTATGCGTGCCCGTCAGGGAGGTGGGAATAAATCTCTCATGCTGGTAGTTACTGTTTCTTTTAACATCCCATAAAAACAAATAATTCTTAATTATGCAAGGATAAAAGGGAAAGTTGTAATTAAGAAATTGTTAGAAAGGAATGAAAAAGCATTATAATGCTAAACCCCATACTATAGCAGTTAGGAAATCCAAAAGGTATCAATTTTAACAATAGGTAACTGTTCACATATGTTGTGGTTGTACAACTCCTAATAATAGGAGTTCAACTTTAAAGGTAAAGAATAAACATAATGCTGAAATGTTATATACTTAAGCTTGGCAGTAAGATTATGTCCTAATATTTCATCTTCTTAGAACCAGTGGTTTATGCATATGTGAATTTGCATATATAAATGTACAACCATATGCATATATGAATTTGCAACCTAATTTTTAAGTAACAGAAATAGAACATTTTATTTCCTTTAATTAATTTAAATTGGATTCCAAGAACCTGTCCCAATAGGCTGGCAGGAAATCCAGTTGCAATCAGTATTGGGACTTTCGCTTTTCTGCTCCAAGGTCATCTATTGCAGCAAAGCTTAGTTTTGTTTGACGTGGGGTGTGGGAAAAGAGTGAGCACCAGTCCTCTGCAAACATTGGCAGCCACTCAGATGCTGAAACGGTCATTACTGCTCCTGTGTCGGTCTTGGGGCATGTGACCGCTTGCCCGCCTTGGGAACTTCAATGCCAAGAGGTACTCTCCCCTTCAGGTCCCTCTCTGATATCTTGCTGTCACAACCCCTCAGGCAAAAAGGAATTGACTTTCAGCATCCCATATTCTTTACATGGCATTCCCTCTACTTGGGGCATAGAATACGATTTTATGTTTTAATCAAAGAAAGATAAAAGAACATAGCTAGTTCTTTCCACTCTCAATAAATCCTGACTATATCCCTTACCTGGATGAGAATGCAAAGCTTCCTTATCGAAGGATAGAGACTGCACATTAATTCTTTCCTTTTATGTTGCTGTAATAACGTTCTTAAATCTCCTCTAGTCCTTTTGCCGCAACACCCAGACCACATTCCGATCAGGCAGGGGTTAGCCTGAGGACACCAAGAAAATCATGCAAACAGAGCAAAGAGGAGCAGAACTCTCATCTTCATTTATCCTGGTGTCTCTCTCACCACCTCTACCAAGACCAGGTAAATAATTTGCAGGGTTAAGTGCAACATAAAAACAAGGGGTCCCTTCTTCTAAAATTATGAAGAGTTTCAAGAGTTGAGAAACCGAGTGTGGGCCTTTCTAAGCAGGGAGCCCTCTGGGACTGCACGGGTCACACATTCCCGAAGCTGGCCCTGACCACTGCTCTGTCCAGGTCTTTATCACCTCACTGGTTATTCAACAACTTCCTCAATCATATTTCTTCTTTAGATTCACTCCCTTCGTAATCATCCGATATACATCTTCCAAATAAAATAAAATGTTCCCAAATCACACATCTGCTTCTGTCACATCCCTGCTGCAACCCTGCTCTAAATCCCCTACAGGGTAATGTCCGAGTTACAACGTGGGCTTCAAGGCGCTCCTCCATATGACCTCTAGTTGACTGGCCATCTCCATCTCTTTCTATTTCCTGCTTCACACGCCATGTTCCACTTGGTGTCAAACTGCAATGCCATTTAGGTATCATGGATTCAATCTTCAAATAAGTGGAGAGAGAAGGTAAGACCATGATGGACCATGCTACACACAAAGCCTTCATTTCATATCGCTACTAGTTGGTCCTTTTGGAAGATATACAATTACCAGAAATGTTCATTTGTCAGCATAGGAAAGCTCAAGGACCCAAAAATCAAGTTAAATATTTGAGCGAATGGTCCTTAAACCCAATTACTCACTCACATCTACAACCCCTAAACTTTTATCTTCGTTACAATCTTCCATTTAAGAAACGATAGTCACCTCACTCTTTCTTCACGTTGGAGCAAACCTTCGCTCTCTCGTCTCTAAATCACATTATTCTGTTGTTGCTTCTCTCTTAATAGAAGACCTATTTGCATTCAGTGATAACTATGGACATGTTTTCCTTTCTTCTCAATTATCCTCTAAGAAACCGGGTGCTATTCCAGGAAGAAATGTTCCGTAGCTTATACGTGGGGCATATACTTATGTATACTTATACATATACTTAAGTATACTTATACTACTACCGTTCTCCACCGTATACACAGGATCTCCAGGAACATATTCAGTTTGATCCCCTTTGAGACAGCTGGGGAGGAATTCATCTCCTTATTTTACAATGAAGAAAATGGAACGTTCAGAAAATTTGTGCTTTTTCTGTTCAAATAGGGGTACAGCCCAGGCTGCAGGTTTTCGAAAACACGTTCATCGATCTCTGTGGCTCCTCCCTCTCCCAGCCAGATCTGGATTTTATTGACCAGTAACCAAGTAACCAGCATGTGCGTTGTAATTAAGCATGAGAATCTGTTCTTTAAAAAATAGGGCACTCACAACTTTTAGGATCTGGGGAGGCTCAGACTCAAGCCAGTTTCTGTTACATAAGGATTCATCTGGTCACTTGAATTTCCTCCTCACCCTCCCGAGATGTGATGTGTGATTGGATTCAGGCATTTTGCACAGTGCAATGGATCAGCTAATTGCCCCTCTGCTCACTATAAGCACAATTGGCTACATTGGTTGGAAAACCAACCCAGGGAATAGACTATGAAATTGGTACGGAAGCTTTGGTAGCAGACTGGCTGATCGGGATACTGAATGAAAAGCCAAAACACAAAGCACAGCTTGTTTTGTTTGGTTTAGTTTTTTTAACAGTAATTTCTAGTGGCGGAGACAGATGTTTCTTGAAGTGGCAAGAGATTTGCAAAGCAGGATGTTATAGCACTTACTGTAATTGCTTTATTAATATTGTATGTGTGTATGGCTTCTATCTTTTGGCTTGTGGCACCTCTTACTTTAAATGACTTTGGGTTTCCTGATGACTGGCAGTTAATCTTTACTTCAGAGACCCTTTGAGTCACATGAATGATTTCATATGAAGCCCTCAGGGGGCACTGAAACGCCATTAGAGAGAGAAGTCCTATGTGTGCAAAGGGCCCTCTAGTTTGCTGACAAATGAGTGCCTTGTTACATGCCCATCCTGCCACAGAAATGACCTACTCTTCCCCTCGCCAAGTCTCAGGACTTAAGGTCAGCTACAGTGTCATGAGAAAGACCTAAGAGACTCCAACCCAGGAGACTGAAAAGACTGGTTCCATTTGGAAAAGTCAAGTGTGTGCAACAGACATTACCTAAATCACCTCTTTTTTGGGTGCTTGGTTGACTTTGCTTCGAAGAGGTAGAGGCCATGTTTTAAACCTCTTCCAATGTTGTTAATAAAAAGAGGGAAGAAGGAACAAGGAAATAAACCAACAAATGAATGTGAAATTTGGGGTTGGTATTTTCTGAGAAGGTCAGTATGCCCATTTGGCCATTGCACTGTCTTGTTCCCTCCCGGGCCCCGTCAGAATGGCTCTCAGTTTCGTGGGTGATGTCATTATTGCTGTAATTTGCTTTATAACTGCCCCTAATGACAGCCTGTGAGTTAAACCCTGGCCCCACTCAGCCAAAGGCCAAAAGGGGCGTGTGGGGAAAATAGCAAAGCCCACCAAAAGATCCTGAGCTCCAAGCCATTGCTAAGACCGGCTGAGATCTCCTTCTGCAACCAGCTGTGGAGGGCCAAGCCCGCACGTATTCAGCATTCTGCACTGTGTCTGGACCGTCCCATTCCTTTGCGCGACACGCACAAGTGAAGGCCTGTATACTTTACTGGTGGCAAAGAAGCACCTTTCTTTAATTCGTGTCTCTAGGAGAAAGCCTACTCAATATTTAATTTTAATCTCACATGTCACATTTTTTCCCATGCCAAGAAATCGCCCTCCAGTTATGCATAATTCATTGGAGTGGACAAGACCTACATCAGTTTTAGACGAAATGCTTTTAGGAGGTGTGGTGTAGTGGCTAGTATAGTTGCCTTCCATCTGGATTAAGGCATTTTAATTGATCAACATAGATTGTTTATATATAGGCAGGAATTACTTGAAGGAAGAAAGAAAAACACCGAAATGGAGTAAAGACATGTTGGATTTTGAATATACACTATACAAGAAGCATAAATAAGGGCAGCACAGAGCTGCACATAGACATAGACAACTTTTCTTTATTTTAGAGAGAGAGAGAGAGAGAGCAGGGGAGGGGCAGAGAGAGAGGGAGACAGAGGATCTGAAGCGGGCTCTGTGCTGACAACAGAGAGCCCGATGTGGGGCTCAAACTCACAAACTGTGAGATCATGCCCTGAGTCACTTAACCAACTGAGCTACCCAGGCTCCCCAGACAACCCTTCCGTACTGCAGACTCTTCATCAGGGCCAATGGCCCTTCTTTAGTAACGTGTGAAATGGCTTTTAGAACAATCAAGGAGAAAGAAACAGGACTTACATATATTTATTTCCAAGATGCTCCAGTATTGTTGCCTTAACTTTTGCAAATATTTTATCTTCAATAGTCGTTCATTCAATCAATATTCTCCTCCCTTAAATCTAATCTCGTTCCTCTTCTTGGGAAAGACTCGCGTACTACTTTTTTAATACAATTAGGAAACAAGGGGCGAGCGATGAATATCTATAAAGTTATAAGTCATGTACTTAGGCTAATAGCATCTTGCAGGTAAACAGAGATTATTTATAAAGGCCAGGTTAACATATAATATTATTAAAATACTGCCATTCCCTCAAGCTGTTCCGCCGCACCACCAATCTGACACATTAACATACTGCATAGTGAAAAGGCTGTACTTGCTACATTTTTCCCAGATTTTGTTTCATTTAAAATATTGTGTACAAAAAAAAAGTCATCTTCGAGATACTGCTTATCCACAACATCCCTGAAGTGCTTTGACAGCTAAGAGACTTTTTTTTTAAGTAACTGAGCCATGTATACATTCATTTGTTCCCCTTAATGTTTTTTGGGTTTTGTGGGGTTTTGGGGTTTGGTTTTGTTTTCTTTTCTTTTAGTATCACTTACCAGCATTTAATTTCACTTTTCTTTATGGTTAGTTCTTAAATCATGAGTTGTTGTTGTTGTTGTTGTTTTGTTTTGTTTTGTTTTGTTTGGATTTTTTTTTTTTCCTGCATGGGTTTTTCCAAGTGGATACTGCAGACTGGACGTTACCACATCTTACCTGTATCTTATAATATCTGACTGGCCTTCTTGGCCCATGTTTCCCCCCACCCCCACTAAAATAAAGAAGGAAAAGGAAGGCAGACAGGAAGGCAAGAAGGGAGGGAGAGGTGGGGAGGGGAGGAAAGAGGGAGAGAAAGAAAGAAACCCATGGATATTTTCCCTCCAATTTCTCATTTTCTTCAATTCCAAGATGTGCAATTCTCAAGAATATTATGTTCCCTGGGCTGATCAGTATTCTCTTTCAATAAAACCGCAGGACATAGCTGTTGGGCACAGAAACTAAATGTCATGAATTCAGTGCCCTGCTACTTGGCAGGAAACTCTGGCTGCATGCTTTTTATGTAATGTTTTTTTCACCTTCACTCCCTTATTGTGCTTTTTTTCAACAAAAGTTAGACAGTAATAACTAGTACATTTACACACTGCAGTTAATGATTATAATAGTATAAGGTAAGAGGATAAATACTTATTAACACAAAAAAAGTACAGTATAACCCTACGATGAATAGAAAAAATTATTTCAGCAGTTAATGAAAACATGGATACATTTGACAGTATTACTTAGGGGAGGAAAATCACTTGCATGCCTCCCGGGGGCAAATTAACTGGGTGTGTATGTGTTTAATCCTTTCAAGACTGTAAAGTATAATTGTTATAAACTGCCACCCTCCTTGCCTCCTACCCAAGTCTGAGTAGGCACCCCCCGGTCCTATCTTACCTTTTGGTAACTAATTTGAGTTTCTCTTCCCAAGATGCACCACAATGTCTGCAGGAAAACAGGCCAATAATGCCTTCTTAGGAAATTCTAGATTCTGTTCCCTGGGGTTAATTGTTGATCGAATAATGGCCAATCAGAGCAGTAGCCATTTGGATGAAGAGGGAGGAGGTGGGGCGCGGGGGGCGGTATGGATAGAACAAGGAATAAAAGGAGACTTTTAGAATACATTCCATAGATTATCTTAATTCATTTTTCATTATTAATTAACACTTTTATGTCTTTTGATATGGCACTGTATATTAACTTGCTGGTGTGGCCTAATTAAATAAAATATATATAAATGGGCTTTCCACGACTGTCTTGTTCCTTGCTAATCTAGCTATCAACAAAGAACCTTCCTTGGGATATATGAAATATGTGCGGTCCAGGAGAAGGCACTCATCACATTTAGGGGACGAATCTATCAAACCCTAGAGGAGTAAAATAATCTTAGTTAAAGACATTAGGAAGTAATTTAATAAAATTAGTAAATGAGCAGCGTAGAGAGAGCTAAGATCTGACACTTTCTGATTAGAAATGTCATGAAAGTGAAGACATTCTCTTGAGACAATTACCTTATGAAGAAAATAAATTTTATATGTATATATACATTCTTGCAATTTGAGATGAATCACTTAACTATTCTGGCCCTCAGCTCTATCATAGCATTATTAAAACAAAACAAATAAACAAAAACAAACAAACAACAACAACAAAAAACCCACGGGGTTAGGTAAGGTGGCTACAACTCTAGAATAATTTGATTAGGTCACATTTAAAATTTGTAATTATTGGGGCACCTGGGTGGCTCAGTCTGTTAAACGTCTGACTTTGGCTCAGGTCATGACCTCCTGGTTCGGTTCATGGTTTCGAGTCTCAAGCCGGGTTCTGTGCTGACTGTTCAGAGCCTGGAGCTAGGTTCGACTTCTGTGTCTTTCTCTCCCTCTGCCCCTCCCCCACTCACACTCTGTCTCTCTCAAAAATAAATGCACATTTTTAAAAAAATTTTAAAAATTAAAAAATAAAAATAAAATTTGTAACCATTACCCAAAAAAGGACAAAAGACTTCAGAAAATGAGAACCTAGCTATATCACGTAGATATATGAGAATCTTAGAGTTCTTGATAATATAGTCTTTCGAAAAGCAGATTTCAGTAGAAATGTGGGTTTCTACTGCCGGAGAACCTAACAACCCCCCCAAGCAAGGATGGGATACACTAAAATTTTCAAGCAATCACAGAGAGGAAGAAAAGGGAAATGATTTAAGAAACTGTGTCCCTGGGAAACAAACATGAAAACAGAATTTGGAGAGCAAGAGAAGGGGTAGTGATGCCCAAGGAAGAGAAAAGGAGAAAGAAGCTGGTTGGATGAGAGAAGCCGTTAAATCAGTCAGTGCAGATCTGACCCATGTGTAAGGAAGGCAGGGAGGGGCACAACTGGGGAGGGGAGTTTGGACAAACTTGGCCAATCCAACAGGAAGGGCAATAGAAGACTGCTAGATAAGACATGTCCTACCAACATGGCCAAGTCCTAGAATCCCCTCCATACTCAGACATGGCTGGGGACTTTCCAGAAATGTTATGTCCCTGGCCCAAAGCTAAGGTGGTGATATCTCACTGTAGCTTTGACTGCATTTCCCTGATGATTAGTGATGCTGAGCACCATTTTATGTACCCATTGTCCATTTATATTTCGTCTTTGCAGAGAGATAGCTATTATCAAAAAACCCAAAGACAACAAGTATTGATGGATGTGGAAAAAGGGAAAACTTGTACAATGCTGAGAGGAATGTAACTTGGAAACTATGGAAAACAGCAAGGAGATTCTCCCGGAAATCAAAAACAGATCTACCATATCCAGCAATCCCACTTCTGGTAATGTACCCAAGGGAATTGAAATCAGGATCTTTTTTTTTTTTTTTAAGTTTAGTTATTTATTTTTGAGAGAGAAAGAGAGAGAGCAGGGGAGTAACAGAGAGACTGGGAGAGAGAGAATCCCAAGCAGGTTCTGCACTGTCAGCACAGAACCAGACACAGGGCTCAAACTCGCAAACCGTGAGGTCATGACCGGAGTCAAAACCAAGAGTCAGACGCTTAACCAATGAGCCACCCAGACACCTCAAACCCCCTTCCAAAGAACTCTTTTTTAACTAAAACACTGTCTGGGGCGCCTGGGTGGCTTGGTCGGTTAAGCGTCCGACTTCGGCTCAGGTCATGATCTCGCGGTCCGTGAGTTCGAGCCGCGCGTCGGGCTCTGTGCTGACAGCTCAGAGCCTGGAGCCTGTTTCAGATTCTGTGTCTCCCTCTCTCTCTGCTCCTCCCCTGTTCATGCTCTGTCTCCCTCTGTCTCAAAAATAAATAAACGTAAAAACAAAATAATAAAAAAAATAAAAAAAAAAACACTATCTAAAGTTTCCAACTTCAGATTATCATGGGGCAGTTTATTTTATGGGTATTTCACTATTGAATACCTTGACCTAAGGAGAAAAAGTAAAGAAATATTTTTAATTATTTCTAGAAAGGACTGATTATGATTTGCACCAAAATGTTGTTTAAATTTATTGAGTTAAAGCATCCGTTTCAAATTGAAAAGAAAGTATTTTTGTGTGTGTGTTATAAAACACTGTATGCTGGTTAGCAATGGTTTGCTGAGGAGTCTTAGGTATGAGGGCTTTTCTAGTAGATAAGAAAGTCTTAGGCCTCTGTGATCCTGGAGATTCTAAAACATGTCTCTGCCTTGGAAACAGGATCTTGAAGAGACATTTTCACTCCCATGTTCATCAAAGCATTATTCACAAAAGTCATGCAAACAATCAAAATGTGCATCCGTTTTTTAATCTAATACAATTTTAGTCCTTCCACCTTGTTCTAACTGTTGAATCTTGTAATATATCGTATTGCACTATGTGTGAAGCTTCTTTTCCAGTATCTTACAGAATAAACATATCACTGATCTAGGCCGTGCCAATGGATTAATTCAGTTCAACTGTGGCTTGTTTTCGACGCACCAACGCAACATTATAATGTGTTTACTTCAACATCCTAAGAAAAATACCATAGGTTATGATATCTATGTAAGTTTAATTGGTAACTCAATGGAAATGAATGATTTTACAATGATATTATTAACTTATTTTTCTAGTTGAGCAAAGTATGGAAAGAATTTTATAATTTAAAATAAAGACATGTGAGGGGAGATAATGAAGTAAGTATTATGACCGGAGCAATAAAGGAAAAAAAAAAAAAAAAAAAGAAGGAATACGGTTTGTCACAAATACATAAAATGGAAACTGAAATTTGTCAGGGAAAAACAAAATAAAATGGCAGTTTGTTGTATAATGTTTCTATTAAAAAAAATTTTTTTAATGTTTATTTTTGAGAGGGGGGTGCAGGGGAGGGGCAGAGAGAGAGGGAGGCACGGAATCCAAAACAGGCTCCAGGCTCTGAGCTGTCAGCACAGAGCCCGACGCGGGGCTTGAACTCAGGAAACCGCAAGATCATGACCTGAGCCAAAGTTGGACGCTTAACTGACTGATCCACCTGGGTGCCCCTGTATAAAATTTTTAAAAATTAAATATGACTATGCACTGTGAATGTTCTTGTGAATGGGTCTCAGATAATAGTAACATTTTAATCAATGCACTTGAGTAAAGCATATCGCCTTCCAAAATGCCAGTGGTCCTCATTCCATCAGGTAAAGCCTGAATAAAACAAAAGACTGACCTCCCTAAGCAGGAAGAAATTTTCTAACATTTGATCTTTGGACTTGAACCACAACACAGACTCTTTCCTGGGCCTCCAGCTTGCCAACTCAGCCTACAGGTTTTGAACTTGCTACCCTCCATTATCATGTGAGCTAATTCCATAAATAAATCTCTACATGTATACATTCTATTGGTTCTGTTTCTCTGGATAACCCTGCCTAATGCACACTGCACCTCACATCACCACCAAATAGGTAAGCCCCTTGTGCAGCCAGCTCCATCATTCTTTAGTTCCTAAAGATGGGCAGAGCGGGGAATCCGAGAACGTCTCAGAATTTCCTAATTTCTTTCCTTTGGATCTCACTTCTGAAGGCTCTGTTTCGGAGAAGGACCTATGCTAGAAATGGATCTCCTCAGATTATGGACCTGGGTCTTCACAGAAAAAAAAAGCGTAAGGTCAACCCTTGGAAAGCAAAGTCTAACGGGCAGAACCTTCCTGTTAATGTCCTACCTTTGATCTTCTTCCTGGATCTGTGTGGATGCTGCGAGACAAGAAAGAATGAGAGTCGGGGACTTAATTCTCACTCTTCTCTCTAAACAAGCTTCAGGCATTCATTATTCATGAATAATATGCTTTTCTTCATTGAATTAATTAAGACTGTTTCTTTTCCCTATTATTATTTTTTTAAGTTTATTTCTCTATTTTGAGAGAGAGAGAGAGAGAGAGAGAGATCCCAAGCAGCGTCTGTACTGTCTGAGCCGAGCCCCACTTGGGGCTCCATCTCACGAACCAGGAGATCGTGACCTGAGCTGAAATCAAGAGTCAAAAGGTTCACCTACTGAGTCACCCAGGCGCCCATCCTGTTATTCGTTTTTAAAGTGGATGAAACAATGTCCCACGGTTTCGTCTCTGAAAAATGCAAGTAACCAAGGTTTCCTGCCTGAGGTCCTCAGCTGATATTCTCACTGTCAGTTTCTTGCGAAACGACACAGTTCCTCATATCTTTAGAAACATCTAGTTCAATTCAGCAGGACTCTGTTCTCTGAGCACAGGTGGGCTAGCATCCGATCAGAGTCTTCTAGAGACCCATTGCTCTCCACGTCAGCCCAAACACAAGGGGAAGAATTGTTGCAAGGACACACGCCACGAAAGATAGCTCATAAACGATGTTAAGAAACTCTTCCTCTCAAGTGCCCTGAAATACCTTGAAAAGTCAAATAACCACCCATAAGCACTAGTAGTTGGAATTTATCCTAGGAACCTCTACCACACCCAGGCAGACGGTCTGCGAATTCTGCTTGAAGTCCCAGTCCCCACTCTCACCTCTGTCCCATCCCACTGGTTCCCCTCAAAAGATGGGGTCTAGTGCCTCCTGAGCGTTTTCATTTCAAGTGTCTCTCTGCTCCCACATGAGTTAGAAAAGTGAGCAGAATAAGAAAAACAAGACTCAACTTCTTCCAGGGGGCTAGGTCTAGAGTTCCCTTATCTGATTTCGATCTCTTTCCCCAATACTGATAAAAACAGAAAGAGGAGCCGCATCCCCCAAGCAACATAGGCAATCAAATCAAAATTCCCCGGGGCGCCTGGCTGGATCAGTCGGTTAAGCGTCTGACTTCGGCTCAGGTCATGATCTCGAGGTTCATGAGTTCGAGCCCCCCGCGTCAGGTTCTGTGCTGACAGCTCAGAGCCTGGAGCCTGCTTTGGATTCTGTGTCTCCCTCTCTCTCTGCCCCTCCCCTACTTGCACTTTGTCTCTCTCAAAAATAAATAAACATGAAAGAAAAATTAAAAAAAAAAAAATCAAAATTCCCCAGGGAGTAGAACTTGCACTCACTCCTAGGACAGAAAACGTCCACAGAAGAAAAAGAGCTCATTCTGCATTATCTGATGTGCTCTGAATCCACAGGTAACTAGGTACTTGAGGAAGGTACACTCCAGAGTGGGGTTCTAGGCCTGCATCACATGGCTCTGTACCTTTCACAGAGGCCTCCTAAGGGTGTGGGAGGAGCCGAGAGAGGAAAAGCGCACCCACTCTCTGGGTCACTAGATTCCCCTATCCTCCTCTGGACCTTACCATTTTCCACTCCACCCTTTTATCATGTCATATATATATACATTAGCATAGTTTCCTATTTATTCCACATATCACACAGATGCAGCTGGGTGCACCTTTTACCCCTGGAGATCTTGGCTTTGAACCTATCAATTCTCTGGCAGCCTTGAAAGTCAGGGGTTTTCTCTAGAATTTCTGCAAATTCCCTGGAATTTACACTCTTGAAATCTCCGTTCTTTTTTTTTTTTTTTTTTTTTTTTTTTTTAATGTTTACTTATTTATTTTTGAGGCGGGGGTGGGGGAAGAGAGAGGGAAAAAAGAGAGAATCCCAGGCAGGCCCCATGCGGTCAGCAACAGAGCCCAACGTGGGGCCCGAACTCACAAACCGTGAGATCATGACCCGAGTCAAAATTGGACGCGTAACGGACTAAGCCCCCCGAGCGCCCCTCTCTTCCATTCGTCACGCCAGTTTCTCCAGATAATCTATTTTGGCCTTGCATCAACCCAGACGCCTTCCTCAGCCTCCCCTTCAAGCATCCCCAAAGGAAGCCACTTTCACAAAAAAAAGCCTAAGAGAGCAAAATAGTCTTTACTAAAGATTCTATACAGGTAATAAAGGGTGGATAACCCGTCCCACTGCAAATAATATACATTCTTCTCTTCAAAATGGTTTTCCATCCAAAGTGCTTTCTGGACTTTTATGCCCCTCAGGCCCTCAGCTCCCCCAACCCCCCACACACCTGAGCAGTGCCCTGCCCTCCTGGTTCTATCCTCGCTCCCAGACTCCCACACCAGAACCACAATATTTCGGTCTCCCTTTTTTGTAAAGAGTAGGTATGTCTGTTTGTGTTGAATCACATCTATAGGTTGATTCTTTTATAAAAGTTTTCCTAATTTTCCCATCTACTTGCTAACTCTTCACCAAAATCCCTACTAGTCTCCACACATCCTAGTGTCTTACACTGATTCAAAACGGGCGATGGTGGTTACCAGGGGCTGGAGGGTAGGGGGAAATGGGGAGGTGTTCAACAGGTGAAATGGTTCAGTTACGCAAGATGAGTAAGTTCTAGAGCTCTGAGGGACCACACGGTGCCTGCAGTTAACAATAACGTATTGTCCTCTGAGAGTTGTGTTAAGAGGGTAGATTTCCAGTTGCGTTCTTACCACAAACCACCACCACCACGACAAAAACCAAATGGGCAAGAGGCAACTTTGGGGCGTGATGGATTTGTTTACTACCTTGATCGGACTGATGATTTCGCAAATGCTTGCATATATTTAAACATATCAGACTGTACACATAAAGTATGTGCAGTTAGGTGGATATCAATTACCCTTTCATAAAGTCGTTAAAATTAGTTGATATCATGGTGTCTATATGGCTGTTTTATCTACTCACATTAGCCATACATTCAAGAGATTTACTCTACCTATGGCCTCACCCTTAAGATGTTACACTGGAGAATTTAAGCCCCGTATCATTTCCTTACTTTGATTTCTTCAGTTCTGGTTGCTAATGCTCATGGGTCACTTTGTACAGAATTCCCAATGACCGCAAAGGCGAAAGGAGTTCCATATCTATAGGCATCCTTTCAAGGCTGAGCAAAAGCAAGCTCTAAGAAAACTATTTCCAGGTCAAAGAATGGGCTGTAAAAATGGCCCACCGACTGCATTCTTAAAAAATGTCAAAGTCACAAAAGACAAATCTGGAGAGTTGTTCCAAATGAAAGGAGACTAAAGGATCACAATAAGTAAGTACGATGAGTGGTCCTTAACTGGATCCTGAACTGGAGGAAAAAAAAAAAAAAAACAACAAGCTGCAAAGGACATAAAAATCCAGTGTTCATGCTAAATTACTCGAGTTGATAAGTATACTGTGGATGTGTAAGGAAATGCTCTTTTTCTTAGGAAATACACAGCAGAGCATTTAGAACTTAAGGGCCATGATGTATGCCATCACATTTCAAAAGTCTGAGACAAAGAACAATGTTTATAGAGAGAAAAAGACAGCAAGTAGGACAAATTATAAACCAGTAAGTAAATCTAAAGGGTATTGTGGCATTCTTACAACTTTTCCATAAGTTTCAAATTGTTCCCTGACAAATAATTTTAAGAAATGGCCCAGGGATGCCTGGTGACTCCAACTTTTATTTCGGCTCAGGTCATGATCTCAGGATCATGAGTTTGAGCCCCAAATCAGGCTCTGTGCTGGCAGCATGGAGCCTGCTTGGGATTCTCTCTCTCTCTCTCTCTCTCTCTCTCTCTCTCTCTCCCTCTTTCTCTGCCCCTCCCCACTCACACACATGCTCTCTATCTCTCTCAAAATAAATAAACTTAAAAAAAAAAAGAAAGAAAAGAAAAAGACATGGCCCATTGGTCAGTCCCACTGGGTTTTAACTCCCCTTGTGATGAACAGACTGATGTCCACAGCCATCACCATTAAACTCAACTCCTGAAATTGAGGAATACTAAATTTTAAACAGTTTTATTAGGTTCTATCTTGGGCAAAAATATTACAACTATGGTTCCAACACTGTCAACATGTGTTTTAAAAAAATATTGGAGGGGCGCCTGGGTGGCTCAGTTGGTTAAGCGTCCAACTTCAGCTCAGGTCATGATCTCACAGTCTGTGAGTTCAAGCCTTGCGTCGGGCTCTGTGCTGACAGCTCAGAGCCTGGAGCCTGCTTCAGATTCTGTGTCTCCCTCTCTTGGACCCTTCCCTGTTCATGCTCTCTCTGTGTCTCAAAAATAAATAAACATTAAAAAAAAAATTTAAAAAGTATATATTGGAAAAAAGGCAAATGGAATAATAATACAACTACATATAAGGACAAAAATAATCCCATTAATATCATGGTTTCAAGCCCTTGCCCTGTAACCTACTAGCTCAATGACTTGGGAAAGGCCATTTTAAATCTTTCTTTTTCAATTTCTTTATCTGGAAAGTCCAGATACAAACCCTTGATCACATGATAAGTAGGAGCTATGAGTAAGAACACTAACTGAATCAGTAGGAGATAACCACACCTGAAATCTCTTTATTCAGAAGACCCCAATTTTTCTGAGTGCATCTGGCACAGCTCGCAGCTCAATAATCCATGGGCCAGTGTCCTACAAGCCCATAGATTGATTCTCCTTGCCAAGATGGAGTGCTCCTTTCTTTTACTTTTGCGTGTTGATATCACTGCCCTCGAATGCGAAATGCTGATCTACTGAGGACCCGCCCCAGGCCAGATTGGGCACATTTCAGCCTGCTCGAGGCAGACCCTTTTTACCTCAGGGTTTTCTCTTCCTTTAGCCCCCCCCCCCCCCCCCCCCAGTGATGTGTTAAGCAGATTTCACTTAAATTCTACTTCCCTTCAAAGCTTTTCTACACTGGGATAGATCTGCCCCATGTTTACTTTACCATGTCTCATTTTTCGGTACTTCTCTCTTATTCTTGCTCTCTGAAAATCAACTTAGAGTTGTCATTTTCTACTAACAGATATGTTTGTTGCCAGTCTCCTACAGAACAGAAACAAATATTCAGAGACAGGCGTCCGCTACACCTTTGTACACACATCAGCGTCACTACCTAGAAAGAAATCTATGGCTGCACAGAGAGTATGACCTGAATTTGGAAATTACAAACCAACCACCATATCCGGGGATGAAGGTGTGCTTCACCAGGATCTTGATTAAGACAATGAGGGGGCTCCTGGGTGGCTCGGTTGAGCGTCTGACTTCGGCTCAGGTCATGATCTCCCGGTCTGTGGGTTCAAGCCCCGCATCTGGCTCTGTGCCTAGAGCTCGGAGCCTGGAACCTGCTTCGAATTCTGTGCCTCCCTCTCTCTCTGCCCCAACCCACTCACATTCTGTTTCTGTCTCTCTCAAAAATAAACATTAAAAAAAAAAAGACAATGAAAACTCCCAATCTGAAAGCTTGAGACAATAAAACGTAAGGCTCTATCATGTAGCCCAGTGCTAAATAATACTGAATGATTTTTGTTAAAAAGGAAAGAATACAAAGGTTCTGGCACATGGCTTATGCAGTGGCAAATCCATACCAAAATACAGATATGGTTTAGAGATGAGTCTTTTAACTTTTTTTTTGGTCTCAAATACATTTGTTTTCCAAGTGTTGGCTTTAGGAAAGCCTATGTAGACTTAGCATTTTAGGGTTTCATATAAGAAAATCATATGAGAAATAAGGAAAACTTTTCAAATCATAACGAACTGGAATATTGTACGATAAGTGGTATTTCTGTGCTCTGTTTTCCTTCCCCCAAAGAGAAAATAATTAATCACCTTTTTTTTCCAGGGAGTTAGAGAAGAGATTTCAACAACGGAACACAGGATTGTGAAAATGCACACCAGACCCAGGTAAGGATCTAAGAGGTAAATCAATTTAGCTCTCTATTCCGTATAATATGAAACTGAGGCTCCCGGGAGGTTTGCCCAGGACGGCTCAGCTACAGACAGCACATCCGGGTCTCCATTAGTCTCCTTGCTCCTGCCACTGGCATTGTCTTGCTTCATGGCCCTGCACGTGCAACCATTCCTCAGCCTCCTCTCCAATACCCCTCCCCTCCCTGTCAAGGCCTCTCCAGGGCTTTCTAGACAGGTGGCTTCAGAATAACATCTTGAAGTACTTATTTCCATCCTAGTTTTCCTTCTGTGATATTAAGATTGAACTGTAATGGAAAAATCCCGTTCTTGTTGACTTGAGGGTAATTTGATAGCATTTGTATCCAGGAATCCTTTCTTATTCCCTTCCTTTTACCTCCATTTATCCAACATGATTGAACGACTGCCGAATGAGAGGAACTGTGATTGATGCTGAGGGTATAAAGAAGAGTAAGACAAAGCTCCTGCCAGAAAGAACCCAGAGAGTTCTTGGAGTTATTTCCACTGTCATTACCGTCACTATTTCTACACCATTATTGAAGGTGCAATCCGTCTGCCAGCTTGCAGTTCTCTTAGTTCTTCTTGCTTGTTTCTGTTTGACATGACATGGCCTAGCTAATGGTGGCTGTCATTTGTTTACATGAATGCTAATATTGTCTTCCCATCTATCCATTAGCCTAATTCTTAATCTGTCTCTCCATCTACTTACTCCATCAGCTGAAGATACCATTCTGTTGCCCAGGACACTGAATTGCCCAGTTTCTTAGTGGGCCTAGCACAGGCATGTTTCATTGTAATTACCTATTTCTCATAATGAATGGGCTTTTGTCCATGGGGTAAATAGTTTTGAGTTATGTAAAATGAAAATCTGGCATATGGTGATTTTTGCTCCTGTCCCCTTAGGGATGATCATTTTCAGGTGCTTCCTCTGCCATTTTTTTTTTAAAGCTATGGAATGACATTTAAAAATAGTACCATATAATCAAATCTTCTCAAAATACCAGAAAAGATCAGTAAATGTATAGAAATTTGAGTCCTCATGTTCTTAATGGCTAGTCTCTTAATTAACAGCTTGGAGATCCCACCTGTTGTCAAAATAATTGTGCCACTTTTTCCTTAGTGTTTATATGATCCCCCGAAGACCCCCAGTTTGTTTGTTTGTTTTTTTGTTTATTTGTTTTCCTTCTTGGAGATGTGCTTGATTTCCCCCTTCACGTTTCTCATAAAGTGTTTCAATACACATCCTAACTCAGGGAAAAACTGAAAAGAAGGACCTCTTTCTTTTCTAAAATACAAGAGCCTTCTTGACAGGGAGGGGCTCTGAAATAAAGGAAGAAGCCTTGTTAAAACTTTGAGCTGTGTTCGAACACATCCTAAAATGATTAAATTGTCTGTTCCGGTTATAAATTATAAGCTGGGTACTTTAAAGCCAACTCCCATTGACTAATAAAATGGAAAATATTGGGGTAGGCCAGATACTCGTTTTCTGTGAACTGCTTCTTTGTGAATCGCAATGCAAAATGTTCAGCAGAAGTGACAGTAAACAAAAGTTGGATTAAAAAGAAAATGCCTGGAGGATATGTGATTCACAAGAATTATGGAATCTGTTTCTGCTTCCAGATAAAGACTACTAATAAATTATAAGCACATCCAGTGTAGCTGCTGAGACAGTAATAAATATTGATGTAAAACAAAACTCATATTACCTTCTTTTGCAGCCTGAATCTTGCAGTCCAGTCTGGCAGCTCCCTGCTACTTAGGCTTTAATGAAGGGAAAAGTCTTTATCTATTATTGTTTTTGTTTTTTGTTTTTTTTTAAATAAACTATAACAATGGAAAGCTCTATGTCTCTCTAGTAAGGAGGCATTACAGTCCACATGGGAGGAATGGATTCTTGGGGAGACAAGACTTTATGTAATGCTAAGTCCCCCAAAAGGTCAAATAATTGGTTACGTCTAAGGAAACTAGCATATAACAGCAATAACTGCTGGTCTTAGAGGCTTGCCTTCATGGTGTTTCATGTAAAACCATACAAATGAAGAGTCTACTCTGACTTTGCTTTACAAATTAAGAATCTCAAATATTTGATTTCCGAGTAATTATTTGCATCTCTGCCCTTAGCTTTCCTCCCCAGAATGCTCCCATTTTGGAAACTTTGATGACAAATCTGACTTTCTGTGATTGGCTCTGATTTTTACTACATGCTGAAAATCTGGAACACGGTATAGAATAAAAAGATGCCTAGTTTGGAAACTGGAAAATTCTGGACACTGGTTGAATATCTGCCTTGAGTTTGCTGTGAGGCCATGGGGAATTCATTCGGTATCTCTGCACCTCTGTGCTTTTATTTATGACATGAGAATGTTGGCCTGGATGACCCCTCTTCACTGTAGATTATGACTTTGTCAGCTCTAGCTTTGTACCCCCAAGGCTCATTAAAATTACCTTAAGAACGTAAAAACAAGAGAGAGAGAGAGAGAGATCCAAATCCCATCCCCAGATTTTCTAATCTAATCGAGCTAGGGTGGCACCTGGCCGTGACTATTTTTAAAAGGCTCCCTGAAGTTTCAAATGGGGGCAGCCAGAGTTGATGACCACGGCTGCATGAAACCTTCTCAAGGCTTCTCATGTCTCAGCGCTTGCTCAATATCGCTGAAACCCTGCACAATAGTCTGCATCTTCCAATGCAGCATTTCTTTTTTACTGCTAGCTTCAGTTTTCCTCACCAGATTGTAAATGTCTTTTTGCTACGTTGTCTACCACTGCTCATGGCAGGTTCTGGATACATGTTTGATGACTGAGCCATTTTCACTTACTGTACATATTCTTGAACTGCAAACAGTGATAGCTTTCGATTTTCCAAACCCTAAATGAGGTTCAGCTTGCGGTGTCTACCTGTCTTAAGACCATCACCCTTTATGGTAGCGAGTCTGTTAACGAGCGACTTCTGTGCTGGACTGTAACCTCCATGAGAGCAGGGGCCATGAGTATTGACCCCTGTATTTACCACCTCATTTCCGGTTAACCACACAAGAAGCATTGAATACATCACTGTTGGATGAATAGTTCAGTGAAAAAATAAGCACCTGAACGGATGCCTTGAAAGTCATGCCAGTGCATTATCTTGTCCGTGGAGAACGAACACACGGTCAGCGTTAACTTGAAGAGGTAGGTGTATGTGTGCACGTGTGTGCACGTGTGTCTGTGTGCGTGTCCCGGTTGTGGGTTACAGATGCACAATCACTGTGAGCATCCTTAGGAGGATCCAAAAGCTGCTGAGTATTCCAAAAGATCCCTCAGCACCTCTTGGTTCTGCACAGCTGGTGGCTCTGACCTCCATAGCTATAGTCCTGGGAAATACGGTTTTAACACCGAGCGAACAGATGGTGGAGGGTGTGTTACTTAAGACAGTTTTGCCAGGAGGTAAATGTATGCTTTATAAATGTACTTCAAAACTATGCTATTTGATTTAATCACTTAATGCAAAGACAGCTGCATACTATATTTGCCTTAACTGCAGTTATATGGGTTATCTGCCAATCTGTTAATTATAGTATTTTGAAAGGCTTCAGGAAAAAAACAGTAATTATACAGATTGGGGGGGGGGGGGAAGGGGGAAGAAAGGGACATTTTTGAAGCCTAAATTCAGACATTCATTCCCAGCTAACACAAACTTACTGAAGATTGAGAAAGCCTGTTAGGAAAGTGGGAGTGGATGGGATGGTCTCCCTTTGAAAGGGACATGTGTGCGCGCGCGTGCGTGTTCTCCGTCGTCGTCGGCATTAGTTACCATGGGTAACCGCCAGGGAGCTGGGAATGCAACACTGTGCAACCGGACAGAGCTCCAGCCCACTCCCTAAGGTCTTTGAGCAACTGTTCAATTCCACAGAATTTTGAAGACCATGGGGGAGGGGAAGCGGAGGAAACAAAAAAAAAGTTACAGAGAGGGAAGAAGGCAAACCATGAGAGGCTCTTAAAAACTGAGAACAAACTGAGGGTTGATGGGGGGTGAGAGGGAGGGGAGGGTGGGTGATGGGCATTGAGGAGGGCACCTGTTGGGAGGAGCACTGGGTGTTGTATGGAAACCAACTTGACAGTAAATTTCAGATTAAACAAAATAATAAAAAAATAAAAAGGAGGAGGAAGATGAAGAGGCAGAGGTTATACTTTCATTATAAACATCATTCTGCCCTTGACTTTCTCATACTCTCCCAGAACCTGCTTGCTCCCCAAGCTCTCTGTACCTACGTTTTCTCTGCTAAGCAGTTGCAGTAGTGATTAAGCAGGTTAAATTAACACTATATCAGGGAAGAGGAATATTTTAAGCTTAGTCAGACAGCTTCCTTTTCTTGCCAGGGACTAGATGCCACATACTTGTAGGAGAAGTCTGGCCCATTTTCCTGTCCCCTGGGAATTATGTTCAATGAATTTCATTGTCATTTTGAGAACATTTCCTCTCTGTGTGCAACTCTACCACAATAAAAGGTTTGAATGGGACCTAGGCTATAAATCAAAGAATTCTGGAAAGGGTGTTACAGATTATCTGGTCCAACTCTCTCTTTTCACAGGTGAGGAAACTGGGGACCCAAATCTTTAACTGACTTGCCTTCCCATATTAGTTAAGGAAAAATGGGAATTTTGACCTGTGTCAGGGAGGGGAAATTAAGGCAGTTCATGCATGGGAGGCCAGCATTCCAAAACAGGAGACATTTCTTTCTGGCGTATACGGAATGGGACAAGGTTGAATGTGAGATGGTGACTGTGTGTGTGTGTGTGTGTGTGTGTGTGTGTGTAAAATAGCTTCCAAAAAAGCTCTGTTGCTAGCCCAATTACCCACTTCTGTTGTTCCAAAGAAGTCATTGTTCCTAGGAGGTATGTCAACCTGGGAGAAATTCCAGTTGTTTCGAGATTTACAGCCCCCCACAAAATCTAGGTGTCTCCTGGCATCCTTACTTAACCAGCAGTATATTGGCAATCCTTTTCTTAGACACTGTGATTTAGAATTTAAAAAAACATCTCCTAATGTCATCAAAGTGAAAATCTGTGTCTGTGTATGCCATTATTCTTGTTGCTTGGAGTCATTTCTGAAACAAGGGAACAAAACCAACTTTATTCAATCATCTACCAAATTCAAATGAAAACCCTCTCCTTATAGATCATTTAGGTTTTTCTTATTTATTTTTCTTTCTATCTAATAAGCTTTATTTTTAAAATAGAGAAAAAACACCAGACCTGCTCAAGTATAGTCAACTAATCTTTGTGGGGAAAAAAAAAAGGCAATTTAATTATAATAATAATAAAAAAAACATGGGTTTCAAATGAGCCTGGGACAACTGTACATTCATATGCAAAACTATAAATCTAAATACTCTAGACATAGGCCTTATATCTTTCACAGAAATAACTCAAATGGATCATAATCCCAAATGTAAAGTGCATAAGTATAAAATTTCTAGGAGATAACATATGAGGACTTTTAGCGGACTTTGAGTTTGGCAAGGAGGTTGTTTTGTTTTGTTTTGTTTTCTCATTAAAAAATGTTTATTTTTAGAGGGAGAGGACACTCACATGAGCAGGGAAGGGGCAAAGAGAGAGGGATACAGAGAATCCCAAGCAGGTTCTGTGCTGTTAGTGCAGAGCCCAGTGAGGGGCTCGATCTCACAAACCAGGAGATCATGACCCGAGCCAAAATCAAGAGCCAGATGCTTAACTGACTGAGCTAGGTAGTTGCCCTGGCAATGAGTTTTTAGATATGACACCAAAATTCTGAGAAAATACAGGAAAAAAATTTGATCATTGGACTGACTTAAAATAAAAAAATCTCTGCTCTGTGGAAGGCATTGTTAAGAGAATGAAAGACAAGGTGCAGACTGGGAGAAAATATTTGCAAAACATATCTAATAAGTGACTTGTATCCAAAATGGACAAAGAACCCTTAAAACTCGACAATAAGAAAACAAACAACCCAATTTAAAAATGGGCAAAAGATCTGAACAGACATCTCAGCAAACAAGATATGTAGATGGAAAATAAGTGCATGAAATGTCATACGACATAGGTCATAAGGAAAATTGCAAATTAGAACGAAATCCCACCACACACCTAATCGAATGGCTAAAATGTAAAATACTGACAACACCAAACGCCGGTGGAGAAATAAAGCAACAGGAATTCTCATTCATTGGTGGTGGTACAAAATGGTACAGCCAGTCTGGAAGAAAGTTTGGCAGTTTCTTACAAAACTGAAACTAACTCTTTCTGCATGACCCAACGTTCACGCTCCTACGTATTTACTCGATTGAGTTGGCAGCTTATGTCCACACAAAAGCCTGCACATGAGGGTTAGGCAGCTTTACTCATATTTGTCAAAATTTGGAAGAAACCAAGATGCCCCTCAGCAAGTGAATGGTTACCCAAACTGTGGTACATTCACATACTGGAATGTCATCTAGAGGTGAAAGAACGGAAAAGAACCAAAGTCATGGAGGAATTCTAAATGTCTATGGCTAAGTGAAAGGAGCCAGTCTAAAAAGGCCACATGCTGTATAATTCCAAGTGCCTGACATTTTGGACAAGGAAAAACCATAGAGGCAGCAAAAAGATCAGTGGTTGCTAGGGGCAAGGGGGAGAGATTAATAGGTACTTCTCGGGATGATGACACTACTTTTTATGATGCCGTAATGGTGGATAAAGGCATCGTGCATTTGTCAAAACCCATAGAACTGTCCACCCTAAAGAGTAAACTTTAATTTAAACTACGGACCTTGGTTATAATAATGTGTCAGCACTGGCTCATTAATTATAGCAAATGCACCAAGCACAACAATGCAATATAATAACAGGGACAACCATGTGAAGGCCAGTGGGGGCGCGTGGATGGAAACTCCATACCATCTACTGAAATAAAAAGTATTTTTAAAACATCACATTTATTTTGAGCATCCACAGCTTTGGGTGATGATGCTATCAAAATGAAGATCTTTGGGAAATTCTTCTTCAGGCTACCTTAAGAGGCTGTGATGCATCTTTTTGAACATCTTCAATGCTCGCAAGCATTATTTTTTCTTCGAGTTTCTGAAATAACCTAACGTTGTTAACAGGTAACATAAGTGGAAACTTTTGTTGATAAGTCTGGGAAATAATTTTTTTGTTTCAAAAAATAGGATTAAATATGTTTATGACAAAACGGGCCTGTGAAAGATGGATTCTTAAAAAGACTATGAACATGGGGCGCCTGGGTGGCTCAGTCAGTCGGGTGTCCAAATTCAGCTCAGGTCACGATCTCACGGCTCCTGAGTTCGGGCCCCGTGTCGGGCTCTGTGCTGACAGCTTGGACCTTGGAGCCTGCTTTGGATTCTGTGTCTCCCTCTTTCTCTGCCCTTCTCCCACTCATGCTCTGTGTCTCTCTCTGTCAAAAATAAATAAACATTAAAAAAAATTAAAAATAAAAAAGACTATGAACAATGACAATGTTATTACCATATTGCATAGTTTCCCGAGATAACTGTTGTGGAAGACTGCCTTCATTTGGATGCTCAACTACTGATTTTAATAAAATCCATCAGAAATATTAACCCAGTCCCTCCTGCACATGCATAAGGAGGAGGAAAGAATGGAAAACAGAGATGAGGGAGTCAAGAATCAGGAACTTGACGTTAGAGATAAGGTGGCAAGAGAAGAAATGCATGGGACGATAGAGGAAATAAGAAAAAGGGAAATAATACCTGTTTATTCATAAGGGATTTTACTCACTCATTTTACCGGTGAAATAAATAATGTTGGAAATAGGTTGAAATTAAATATGTAATATATAGGCTAACATTATTTTCTTATAGAATACAGAAGATACCCAGTTAATTATAGGAATGTAAGTTACACATAGAAAACAATTTTGGGGTGATCATCCCTATTGCTTAGTATAGCCTGAGGGACAAGCTTACATGTCCTTTGTTCACAAAACTCTTCTTTCTCATAGATTCTGCTCACATAGAGCCACACCTTCTGTACTTTAAGTTGCCCTAGAGTGCCTCTTAAGTCTTCATACAGAGAGACTTTAGATAAGTGATTTAGAAATGGATTAACCCAACAAAGGGTGTTACCTGGTGCATGCCTGTGGCTGTCGGAAGCACAAGCTAGGACAGAGAGTTCAGCAGCTTCTGTCTGAGAAAGCAGTCTCTCTTTGCCCAGGAATAGTGGAGAGAATGTCACCATCACTGAGAAGAACAACAATCTTTTGAAGAAGGAGAATGGCAGTCAGCCGTGGTGGACTTGGGGCATCATGACTTGTATTGCTTAGGGTACTAAGAAAGTGCCTTAACACAACTGAATTCCATTGGATTCTTGTGAATATGATGTATATTAATAATTTGGAGTTCCCTACAAACTACAGAGACCAAGATATACTACTGACATTATCATTCATTTGCCACTACCTGCTATTTTTTGGTTATATTTGGCTATGTTTTTTTTTTTTACTGACTTCCTTAACTAAAGACTATATTTTTTAAAGTCAAGAAATACTATGTCTTCTTTTTGGCTCATCACGCCACACTGCCTTGAACATAGTATATGCTGAAAAAATAAAAATTTGTTAAAAGTTTTACTTAGATTTTATTTAAATGTATGTAGATATTCAAAAGCATATGGGGCAGGTTATAAATTCGTTGTGCTTCTCCTTTTCCTTCTTGAATGTATTATTCTTTTCTTTTTTTAAAAAAGCTATATCTTGAACATATTTCCTTTCTCTTTTCACTTTCACCAAGATTACTACAAATCCTATCACATTAATGTCATATGCTACTTGTTGCATACTTTACCTACACGCTCAAGACATGTGTGGAGATGGCTATTATAACAAAACTGTGGAATTTTTAGAATTTCTATATACTCTGTTTGAACACTTAGGTTCAGACAGAGTGAGTGGGAGATGGGCAGAGAGAAAGAGGGAGACACAGATTCGGAAGCAGGCTCCAGGCTCTGAGCCATCAGCCCAGAGCCCGACGCGGGGCTCGAACTCACGGACCACGAGATCATGACCTGAGCTGAAGTCGGACGTTAAACCGACTGAGCCACCCAGGTGGCTCTAGGTTCATTTTCAATTTCAGCACTGATTTGTATTTTGACCTATGTGTAAATGTATTTAGAGATGAAATATGAAATTTGACAATGATATAAAAAAAGACCTTTTATAAAGCTGTTAAATTACCACAATATAACTTACACATAACCTTTAAAAATTAAATCCCTGTTGTAGACTTTCAGTTTCTGGCCACGTTTAAGTAACTTCTGTGGGACCTACCATCCTGCTATTGAAGAAAAAAAATACTATAAAATTTGACAAAATATGAGATAGTTATATTCAGATGGTGGGAACAGGCAGAGCAGGACTGTGATCCAGGAGGAAAAAGTCTAATTCAGATCATTCCTACACTCTCCCTGATGACTATAGCATTAAGATATTTTTCTGGACCATAGTGCAGGATAGCAGTACTCAAGCAGAGCACAGACAACACAAATCAGAGTCTGGGGAGACTAGAACAACTGAAGTCTTCAGGAAGATTACAAGAGAGATAGTAGCGTTGCAGAAAATACCTCCAAGAGTTTGAATAGGATTCCTGTTGAATCTGTTGCTAAATGTTACATTGTACATATATAGGATGAAACTTCACAGGGGAGCCACTGAAGCCCTGTAAAATGTAGAGTTCCCAGAATTCACACAGAGCTGAGAAACAAATGAGTCTGCCAAAGAAAGTGTAGAATCCTTGTGGAAAAAACAGGGCATTCAGCGTTGACCCTAAAAAAAAAACCAAAATGTTGCCTTAGTAATAGAGTTAAACTAGGTCTAGAGTAAAAGCTGTGCAAGGCCAGCCCTAAAAGTGCTTAAAAGCAAGACTTAAAAAATGAAGCTATGTAAATTACCATATCAGAACCATATCCACCACTGTTTTTTTTTTAATGTTTTGATTTAATTGAGAGAGAGAGAGACAGCACGAGAGGGGGAGGGTGGAGGGGTGGGACAGAGAGAGAAGGAGACAGAGAACACAAAGCAGGTTTCAAGCTCCAAGCTGTCAGCACTGTGCCCGATGTGGTCTCGAACTCACGACTGCTAGATCATGACCTGAGCCGAAGTCAGATGCTTAACTGACTGAGCCACTCAGGTGTCCCCCATATCCACCACTGTTTAAAGAAAGACAACAGAATCAAACAATTATATGCATAAACAATCTATAGCAAACTTCTAGAAATAAAAACCAGAGATGTCTAGCATATAATGAAAATTTATTAAACATGTCAAGAAGCAAAACAATATAGCCATGAATAAGGAAAAAAAAAAACAAAATCAGTAAATAGAAGCATGCAGATATCCAAATAGTGGTAGAATTAGCAGACTTTAAATGAATTATTACACATCTGCTCAAGATTTAAAAGAAAATCTGACATCAAAAAAAAAGAGAAAAGAAACAAATATTTCTAGAACTAAAAGATATCTGAAATTTTAAAAATTTGCTGGACATGGTTAATGACAGACACTACAGAAGAGCACTAAAATTAAAGATAAAGGAATAGAGAATGACAAACTGAAGCACACAAAGAGAAAAAACTGGGGAAATGAACGCTGACTGAGAAAATATTAAGTGGGTTAATGTACATATAATTGGAGTCCCAGAAAAAAAGGATGATGACGAAAATATTTCAGTAATAATGACCATTTATTCCAAATTTGACAAAAATCTATAACTTAACACATGACAGAAGATAGAGTATGATAACTTAAAGATGAATACCATAAATCACTAAAATAGCAAAATAAAGAGCTATAGTGTATAACTAATGGCAGGTAACATGTAACTATAAAAATATTTAACTAGTGCAAAAGAATACATAAACAAGGAAAATGGAATAAAGACCAGAGGCAAAGAAAAGACAAACAGCAAGATGATGGGTTTAAACCTAACCATATGATTTTCATATTAAATATCAATGGTCTAACTATCCCAATTAAAAAAAAAAAAAAAGGATTTTCAGATAGAAAAGTAAGACCCAACTATATGCTGCCTATAAGAAATTTAGCTCACATGAAATAAACAATTCAGAAACAGGATAAGGAAAGAGACAATAGCGCTAATGAATAGAAATATGAAGTAGCTATATTAATATCAGACATAGATTTCAAAGCAAAGCATATTATTAGAGCTTAATAATTTCATTTAGAAATGACAAAGGGATTAGTTCATCAAGAGGACATAGCAATTTTAAATGTTCTTGCAACTAATAATTTGATTTCAAAATACATGAATACAAAAGAAACAGAACTACAAAGAAAAAATAGACAAACCTACGATTTCAGTAAGAGATTGCAATATCCCTATCTGAACCAAATTTTCAATCCATTTGATCCATTTATGGACCACTCCACCCAACAAAAGTGGATTGCACATTAATTTGTAGTTGAAAGTCTTTCCACAAAGAAAACACTAGACCCAGATGGCTTCACTAATAAATTCTACCATTTAAAGAAGAAATAATACCAATTCTATATAAACTCTTCCAAAAAATTAAAAAGAATATTCTTCAATTTAGTTGATGAAGACCATGTTATTCTGATAACAAAATACAAAGACATACAAGAAAACCATAGACTGATATTACCCATGAACATATATGTAAAATTTCTAAACAAAATATAGCAAGTTTAATTGAACAATATATAAAAACATAATACATTATAATCAAAGTTAGATTTATCACAGGAATTCAAGGTTGGTTGAACATTTGAAAATAAATAAATTAAGGTACTTCAACATATTAATATGCTTAAAAAAATTTCAACTCAAAAGACACAGAAGAATCACTGAACAAAATCTAAGATACTGATTAAAACTCCCACCAAACTAGGAAAAGAGGGAACATCCTAAACCTGATAAAGGGAATAGACAAAAAAACCTACAGCACTCTGGTTTCTCTTCAGATCGTATAAATCTTTCGCCTTTTACTAAAAAAACCTACAGCTATATCATGCCAAATAGAAAAAAAAAAAAAAAAAAAGAAAGAAAGAAAGAAAGAAAGAAAGAAAGAAATTAAACAGGACAAGGAAATGAGTGAACTCTCACCACTTCTATTCAATATTACACTGGACCTTATAGCTAATGCAATAAGACATGAAAAATAAATTAAAATTATCCATACTAGAAAGGTAAAAATAAAACTGTTTTTATTCACAGATGATATGATTGCCTATATAGAAATGAAATGAAATCTGCAAAGAAGCTACTAGAAATAGTAAGAGATTTAGTAAGTTTGAATGCTACAAGATCAATATATAAAATTGCATGGCTATATAGTAGCCGAAAAGAACCAGAAATTGAAATTTAGAAAACGATACCCATTAAAATAGCATCAAAAATATAAAACACTGAGGAGAGATAAACCTCACAAAAGATGTGAAAGACTTGAACTCCAGAAACTATAAAAGGTGTCTTAGATATTTAAATAAAGAAGAAATAGGAGTGCCCGGGGGGCTCAGTCGGTTGAGTGTCCAACTTCGGCTCACGTCATGATCTCACGGCTTGTGAGTTGGAGCCCTGCATCAGGCTTTGTGCTGACAAAAGCCTTTGTGTCTCTCCCTCTTTTTCTGCTCCTCCCCTGTTCACACTCTCCCCCCACTCCTCTCAAAAATAAATAAACTTAAAAAAAAGGAAGAAGAAGAAACAGACTTTGCTCATGAGTCAAAAGACTCAATGTTGTTAAAGTGTCACTTCACCTCAAGTTGATTTATATATTCATAATAATCCATTCAAAATCATCAAAGGCTTATTTGTAGAAATTGAAAATTTGATTCTAAAACTGCTATGGAAATGAAAAGTGCTCAGAATAGCCAAAAGCACTTTGAAAATTAAAAACAAAGGTGGAGGATTAATACTACTATATTTCAACGCTTCTTTTAAAGCTAGAATAGTGAATACTTTTGTATGTATGTAAAAATAGTGAAATAATCGAACAGAAATAGACTGGCACATAAATGAACAGCTGATCTTCCCCAGTGGTGCAAAGATAATTCAGGGGAGAAAGGACAGTCCTTTCCACCAATGGTGCTACAACAACTGAACATCCACACTTTAAAAATGAACTTGGATACATACCTCACACCACATATGAAAATTAAATCAAAATGGATCACAGAACTAAATGTCAAACTTAAAACTATTATACATTTATGAAAAAAGATATGAGAAAATCATTGTGACTTTGAGTTAGACAAAGTTTTTGAGATGCATGATGTATACAAGAACAAATTAATAATTGGGCTTTATTGAAATCAAACTTCTTGCTCTCTGAAAGATAGTGGTGAGAGAATGAAGAGAAAACTAGACAAAGATGAAAAAAATATATGTATATATATATATACACATATATATGTATATATATGTGTATATATACATACGTATATATACACATATATATAAAACAAAGGACTTGCATCAAATATATATATTTGCATCAAATATATATATACATACATATATATGTATATATGTATATATATGTACGTATATATATACGTATAAGTATACGTATATATATACGTATGTATGTATATATATGTATATGTATATACATGTGTATATGTGTATGTATATATATGTATATATACGTATGTATATATGTATGTATATACATGTATGTATATATATATGTACGTATATATATATATATACACATATATATATAAAACAAAGGACTTGCATCAAATATATATACAGAACTCTCAAAACTCAATATAAGAAAAACAGGGGCGCCTGGGTGGCTCAGTCAGTTAAGTGTCCGACTTTGGCTCAGGTCACGATCTCGCGGTTTGTGAGTTCAAGCCCCGTGTGGGGCTCTGTGCTGAGAGTTCAGAGCCTGGAGCCTGCTTCGGATTCTATGTCTCTCCCTCTCTCTCTGCCCCTCCCCTGCTTGCACTTTGTCTATCTCTCTCAAAAATAAATAAACGTTAAAAATAATTTTTTTTTAACGTTTATTTATTTTTGAGACAGAGAGAGACAGAGCATGAACGGGGGAGGGTCAGAGAGAGAGGGAGACACAGAATCTGAAACAGGCTCCAGGTTCTGAGCTGTCAGCACAGAGCCCGACGTGGGGCCTGAACTCAGGGACCGCGAGATCATGACCTGAGCCGAAGTCGGCCGCTTAACCGACTGAGCCACCCAGGCGCCCCAAAAATAATTTTTAAAGAAAAACAAGCCACAATTTTTGAATGTGCAAGACAGATATGAATACTTCACCCGAGAAGATCTATAGAGTTAATAAGCACATGAAAAGTTACCAACATCATTATTCATGAGGGAAATGCAAATTAAGACTGCAGTGTAACACTGCTACATGCCTATTGGAACGACCACAATTAAAATGCCTAACCATACCAAGTATTGGCAAGGATATCAAGAAACTAAACGTCTCATACTTGGCTGTGGGAACATAAAGTGGTACAGCTTAGAAGTTCCCTATAAAATTTTACACACACACACACACACTTTTCTCTTGACCCAGCAATTCTACTTGTAGGTTTTATTGAAGAAATACAAATGTTATATCAACACAAAAGCTTTCTCATGAATCATCATAGAGTCTTCATTTATCATAGCTGAAAACTTAAATGTCAACCACAGTGGTACAAATAGACTGTAGCTACCCCAGCAGTGAAATACCACTGAGAAACGTACTCCTGATACATACCATATAGATGATCTCAAAAACAAGCTGAGCAGTAGAAGCCAATACAAAGAGAATACATAATATATATGATTTCATCCATATGGAATTCTTTGATTTCTTCATTTTTTCGTTTGTTTTATTCATTTTGAGAGAGAAAGAGAGAGAGCATGAGCAAGGGAGGGGCAGAGAGAGAGGGAGAGAGAGAATCCCAAGCAGGCTCTGTGCTGTCATGACCTGAGCCAAACTCAAAGAGTTGATGCTTAACCGATTGAGCTGCCCAGATGCCCACATAAGAAATTCTAATAAAGAAAAACTAGGGGCACCTGGGTGGCTCAGTCGGTTAAGCATCTGACTTCAGCTCAGGTCATGATCTCACAGTTCATGGGTTCGAGCCCAGCGATGGGTTCTATGCTGACAGCTCAGAGCCTAGAACCTGCTTCGGATTCTGTGTGTCTCCCTCTCTCTCTGCTTCTCTGTCTCTGTCAAAAATGAATAAACGTTAAAAAATTAAAGAAAAACTAATCTGTAGTGACAGAAAACAGGTCAGTGGATGCCTGTGACGGGATGTGCTCACTGCGGGGGAAGGACACTTGACTGAAAACGGACACAATCAAATTTGGGGGGATACTGGAAGTGATTGGCGTGCAGATTTATCAAAATTCATTCAGATCGACAGTTAAACCTGGTACATTTTACTGAATATAAATATGCCTTGTTAACAGTGATTTTAGCACCAGTTTGTTTAACTCCACAAAACATCTTGACCAGGGCATCCGTTCCATGGTGAGATCTACATCATTCCCTATGCTCACTGTACCTCCATTTGTTCTTTACTTCAAAAAAAAAAAGAATTAATGGGCGTTAAAGGGAGAAAAAAAATCCTTCTAGAGATGTGCCAGCTTGCTTTCAAAACAATCATTTATATAACTGAGATTAAAATGTAACTGGGCTTTTCAGCCGAAGCCGATAAAGATCTGGGTTGCTGAAACTTGTTTTGCTGCTCTATAAAATAGCGGCAGAATCACTGGCACTTATTAGGCACGAATCGTGGCGCAACCTTCCTGTTTCAAGACTTGAGCAGAACAGTTGCATTCCGAGCTGTAATGAGGTGGTTGAGGGCAGGATAGGGTCTGTGGGTGCAAGAAGGCTTGTTGGGGGTTTATGCAACTGTTCCCATTTAGTAACGATGACCCTTGAACGTGGCTTGTGCTTTCAAATCCTGTTTTAGTCGGGTTCATACCATTTTTTGCCTCCAGGAATGTAGCTACAGCTACACTTCTGGCAAAAATAAGAGTGGCAATGAAGTCAAAAGATGTGGCTTTGATTCCTATTCTGCCTCTTTTTAACCTGTGTGACCTTAGACCAATTATTCAACTACCTGATCTTTATTTTCCTCATATGTAAAATGGAGATCATTGCCCTCATCACATGAGTGTTTTTTTTTTTAATTTTTTTTTTTTAACGTTTATTTATTTTTGAGACAGAGAGAGACAGAGCATGAACAGGGGAGGAGCAGAGAGAGAGGGAGACACAGAATCCGAAACAGGCTCCAGGCTCTGAGCTGTCAGCACAGAGCCTGACGCGGGGCTCGAACTCACGGACCGCGAGATCATGACCTGAGCCGAAGTCGGCCGCTTAACCGACTGAGCCACCCAGGCGCCCCCACATGAGTGTTTTTAGCATTCCATTTTATAACACATCTGAGTGAACTGAGTCATCTTAAGCCCCGAGTAAATAATGGTTGAATAGGAAACCGGAGTTTTGGGCAAAAAGCTAACGCATTGGAGGCCACCAAGAACTAATGCAGCAGATAACGGAGGATGGTTGAACTATTACACTGTGCCCCACTAGAAGAGGATTAATCGACTGTTACTCTCCGGGGCAGGCTGGCCCCCAGAGTCAACCGACAGAAGCTTTGCAAAGTTGGACAAATTGGAATGCTCGTCGAACTGGATTCCACATTGGGCTGAGGTTATCCCTTCCAGCTGAATGTTTTCAAGCATCTCATTTGAGCAATCATCTTATCCATAGGGAGGAAAAGGATTCTTTCACAGACCTCTCTCCCCTATAAAAAAAAAAAAAAAAACCCTCCTCGGGAAAAGTTGCCAAATAAAATATCTCATTCAATTTGGGTGATATTCATGAGATAAACAGTCCTGACAGGCTTCCAATTCCAGAAAAGTCATTGCACAAATGCAGGTCTTCATACCTGAAATACCAATGCTCTGCTCCAAGGTCTAATCTGTTCTAAGGAGATAAAGGTAATATATTGGAGGTTAACTTGTATTTTTTTAAAGACAGAAATGTCAGAATCCACTGTGACTATCTCCCAGGGAGTCCCCTTTAAAATTATCAGTAGGTTGCTTTGATACGAGCACACTGTCTCCTTGCGATCACGTCCTTGTAGTTTCCTAAGAAGGACCAACGTAAAACAACAGTGCATGAGTAATAACAGACTTATACACCAAGGAGATAGTTAGACTGAGCCAGGAGGATTTTCGTCTCAACAGCTCTCCTTGCAAAGCCTTTCCAGGAAGTTATTTGTCAAGCCCTAGGTCACATCCAGAATCAAATCCGTTGCAAATCTCCGAAGTGAATTTATGCAGAAGGGGCAGAACACAACACTATGGAATTATAAAAGCAATGGTTTTTGGTTATAACATACAGGAATTTTGGAGCAGATTCATCACCAAAGCCAGTAACTGACAGCACTGTCTTTGAGACACTATAGTTTGTTTGCAATAATCTCACCGTCTGTTTAAAGCTTCTCCGCTAAAATAATCCACTTCTCTTTAGTTGGAGAAACATACGTGGCAGAGAGCACGTTTGTGTGCAGAGTGGAAACTTTAACATTAGCAAATACAGGTGTTAAAATTAATTTGGCGTAGAGTTATCAATGTCAAACATTTATTAATCTAGAGACTTTAGCTCCTATAAGGAAGAATAAGAGTGTCCAGCATAATGTTTAGAATTCAGATATACTTAATGTGCTAATTTTTGTTGGACACACGGACCATGTGCTCTATGCCCAGCCCTGCTCTTGGGAATAAATAGTTATTCAAAAGTATAGGTCAGGGAGCCTGGGTGGCTCAGTCGGTTGAGCGTCCGACTTCGGCTCAGGTCATGATCTCCCGGTTCGTGAATTAGGGCCCCGCGTCTGGCTCTGTGCTGACAGCTCGGAGCCTGGAGCCTGCTGCGGATTCTGGGTCTCCTCCTCTCTCTGCCCCTTCCATGCTCATGCTCTGTCTCTCTCTGTCTCTCAATAATAAATAAATGTTAAAAAAAATTTTTTTAAGTATAAGTAAAAGTCTAACCATGTCTAAGTTTTCTAAGGAAATCCCATATTTGTTCAAAATGTTTCTCCATGGCATTCCATTTCTCAAATGGTAAAATTACCATTTCTGTAAGTATGTTTGTAGAAAAATTTACTTCTAAGTGTTCCAAGGCCAAAGATACTAGCTACGTATTTTTTTTATCCTTCAGAGAAAAGTTTATGTACAAAATGCTGAAGACTACAGTGACAATCACTGATAGAGCTGAAAGCAGAACCTAGAAAAATGATTGGATTTTTATCAGTGACATATTACAACATAATCTTTATTGGGTAAAATACAAAATAAACACTTATGAAATCTGTCTAAAATAAGTCAAAGAAAAATTGCAGCCAAATCTTTCTTTTTAGCAGAAGTGAAAATCTTCCTTTTGTTAGGAGAGAAAGAGAAAGACAATGGAAAACGATGATTTTAAAAAGCCACTTTTCTCTTTTAAATTCTAGCCGTGGCATGCGATAATAGCATCAGGCTTCTAAGTATCAAGTATTTCATGAGGCTATTGTTGTAATGCTCTTCATATAGAATTTCTTATTCAGATTACAAAGAGCTTGGCGTTATCACCTATATTTTCTGACCCTAAGGTATATTTTCAGGAATGGAAGATTTTCTTAAGAACTGACTCAACAATTGGGGGCGCCTGGGTGACTCAGTCGGTTAAGTGTCCAACTCTTGATTTCAGCTCAGGTCATGATCTCAGGGTTCATGAGTTCAAGCCCCACATCGGGCTCTGCATTGATGAGTTGATGGTGCAGAGCCTGCTTAGGATTCTGTCTCTCCCTCTCTCTGCCCCTTCCCACTTCTGCACTTGCTCTCTCTCTCTCTCTCAAGATAAAGAAATAAACTTAAAAAAAAAAAAAAAAGGACTGAACAATTAATTGATCTAGTGCTTAGTAATTTTTCAATAACACAGAAAAGCCTAAATGTACTCTTCTTTTTGCCCAAAGCATTTACTTCAAAAGGAGCTAATCAAACTCTCAAATTTGGAAAGGGGTATCTATCACATTCTACTCTGCTTTGTGTCTTAGGTATGAATCTGAGGAAATACAATGTTCCTGTATTTAGAAATGAGAAAAACAAAACAAAACAAAAACCTTTCCTGAAGAATCCATTTAGCTACTCAGAAGGAGAAGGCTGGGCTGGGGATGGAGAAGAGGTTGGGGGCGGGAATTCAGGGGTGGGGAGGGTAATGGAGACAACCCAAAGAGCATGGACTCTACTGCCCTCTGGTGGGCTTGGACTCCAGAAAATATTAAACCGTTTCATGGATTTCCTTTATTCTCTAGCAGCTTTTTTTTTTCCTTTGAGAATTTAAACTAAATGGAAAGGTCTTTAACCAATTAACGTTTCCTGAAGTCTCCGGAGCGGCCATATTTTACTGCATCAGTCACAGTTATCATCTGGTCCCTTATTTTTTCAGGTCACGAAGGAAGCATACCAAGCACAGAATCAGCACCATAAAAGCATCACAGGAAAGTGCTTCCCTCCCCCCTCTCCCCCCCCCCCCCCCCCACCCAACCCAATAGCGCAGTTTCAGAAATGTAGGCACATTTTCCTCAAGTGTCTCCACTTGTCCTAAACATCTAGCTCTCTTTTTACACTCTGGAGCTCAGGAATGAAGATAAATCTGGCCCGGTGGTGTCACTGTTGTACTGTATGCGCACACCTGAACCCGCATACTGAAACCTAAATGGTGATGCTCCTGGGGTAAGCCATAGATTTTAATGTGGGCGCAAGTTTATTTCATCTTTTACATTTATTTATTGTGTCTCTGAAAACCGTAGGCTAATCCTTAATTCCCTTATTCCTAAATTTTCCCTTCAAATAGGACTTGCACTTTTTAGAAACTTACACTAAAACATCTTAATAGTGTTCCTTGCTAATCTATATTGATCAATTTCTAATGCGTTTCCATGTACTGAGTGTACTTTGTAATCACATATAATCCAACTGATACTATGTACAGATGCTTTTTAAACTGCACAACATATTAAATTACCACAAAATGGCTCTATTTTATATTCTGATATTTTAATCCCTATTATACAAACCTAGACATTTAATCAAGGTTATGTAGGGAAACTGTGCCAATAATAACCACAATAGTAATCAAAGTATCATTTAGCTTAGTTTTGCTTTTGTGTAACTGTCCCAAGGCTTAGTTTTTGGCATGATAAGAAACTGATGGGGCATTTGCCTTATATTACCATGGGTAGGGCAGATAAAAGTTAAATGAACTCCAAATCACAGATACCATTTAGGAAACCATGATCTTTATTTAATACTTTTTGAGCAAGTTAGTCATATGTAGCTTCCTCATCTGTCAAAGAAAGACTTGAATTGAAAAGATCTTTCAAGTAACTTCCTGCTGGAAATTTCTATATATTGATGGCTATGAATTCCAGTGGCTTAATGTCTGAACTTTGGGGAGGACGGTTCAATATGTTAATGATAACAATCAGCTATTACTTATTCATCTTCTTTATCCCAACTTCAAATGAACAAGATAAGCCAAGATGCATCGGGCTCATTTTCCTTGAATTAAGCTAATATGGTATGATACTATTATTAGAAATTATTTAAATGAACCCTTTTAAAAACATCATTTTCATATACGTGCGGTAAATTAAGAGAGCCACTGACTGTCAGAAAACTTGAGACTTTTAGTCCCAGTTTTACCACAGATTACTGGTAATTTTGAAGATTACTCGTGTATAACATTATTGCGTTGAACTGCATTCTTTCCCAATTTACAATCTTTAATCTTATTGAAAATCAGAAATTTCCAGGCATGTTGTTTAGTCATATTAATAACACCGTGCCAGGCCAATAGAATATGATCCATGTTTGGGCCAAATTCGACAAGCTAGAGAGATGGTAGGTAATTGGAGTATGAAAATATACCCAAGCACAGGAACTTACCAAGTAAGAACAGCCAACTTGCAAACACATTTTACCATTAAAGGACTGGCTTGTATTCTACACCTAATGCTCCAATATCAACTAAATTATTTTGCTGCAACTTAACGGTTATGCCAACAGCTAACCCAATGTTTCCCTCTCCAGCTCCATGTTTGCTGCAGGTTAGACCATGCACAGAGGGTTTCCTTTTCACCACTCACAACTCAGTTAATTCCTCAAAAATAAAAGCACAACCCCTATCCAGTTCCTTTAGGGAAAAGAAAAAAAAAATCTTTCTCTCTCAGGAAGAAAAAAGGAATGCATTATGTCCTGTTTCACTCTGTGGGTTAAAAAACTGAAGGAGACCCAATCCTTCTGCCCAAAAGCTCAAAATCTGTTGGGGAAGAGAATATACAGCTGAATTACTCTGTCAAATCAAAGGCTAGTGTGGGAGAGGTGTGCTCCCAAAAAGGTATTCCTTAGAACTTGAGCCTCACTAGATATTTTTGGCCAAGTGGGTTTGGAAAATGGTATCCACAGTCAGTGGCGATTTACAATATATTGCTATATTTGACATTCTGATAAATCAGACGCAAAACAGATCTCTTTAACTGTGTTTTAGCAATGTTTCAGCCATTTATCTTTGGACCGTGGATGGTTTGTGAATATATCACATTTGAAAAATACTGTGCCAGAGACACAATTTTATAAGCACAAGAAGAAAGATGAATTCTGATTAATAATAGTTCCTATTTTCTGAGCGTTCATTATATTCTAGGTACACCGTCCATGAGAAGCACTGTAATGTATATTAGCCCATTAAATAGAAAACTTGGTGAAAAATTAAAAAAAAAAATTTTTTTTGAGCTAGAACTTAAAGAATGAATAACCCGGGGGCATGTTTGAGGATAAGGTCATTCCAGAACAAAGCCAAGTATAAATAGGAACGTAAAGGCCAGCCTATGTCAATCTGGTTTGGAAAATTATAAAGAGAACAATAGACCTAGGTTTCCATCAGAATAAAACTCGGGAGTTAGATGGGAAACTTGGGGCCAGGTTGTAGATGCCTCAAATACTGAGCAAAGCACGGACTTGTTTTTCTAACCAGTGGAAAGCCTGAGACGCATGTGGGCAGCAAGTGGTAGTTTTGAACAACTGGTCCAAGCACTGTGATACATGTAGATCAAAGACAACAGAAGCCACGCATTTGAAAGTCGAAATCGGGACTCAGAAAGAGCCAGTACTTTCTTCACTTCTAGAGCTCTTGCACGGCAAGAGGTTTTCTGCAAAATCTCTGCAAAAGTGTTTTACTCCTCAGTGAAGCCTACTTTTCTTCAAACATTAGCTTCTGACACATCCCCAACACTAGCTTTTCTAGGCAATTGATTTCAACTATTAACAGAATACAGCATTAGTAGTGTTTGTTTACTTATTTATTTGGTTAAAAACTGCAAACATGCTGATCCACTTTGTGAGTTAAATATTTGGAGGTGAGGGAACCCATCTTATAAAGCAGCAGAGAGGAGTGGCCAGACACACGGCAGGAGGACCCATCGAGTCAGAACGATGGGCGAACCCTGCAAGTGCAAAGGGCAGGTTTGGGTCAGCGGACAAACATATGGCATTAGGGCAACCTGCGCTCCCAACCCAGATAAGGAGAGAGCAAGAAAGGACAGACACTAAGGTAAGCCGGAGGTGTATCTCTATCTCATTCAAAGCATGGGCAGATGACAACAATGACAAATGCAGGGCAGGCCATATTTGAAACTGGAGAGAGACCTCTGCCAGGGCCCAGGGGAGGAGGGCACTACTGAATTATCTTTGCAGTTCAAGGAAGGAAGGTTTTTCCCTTAACAAGCCAGTCTGGGTGCAGGGCGGTCTAACCATTGGCTAGAGCAATGGTAAAATACCCCCTAAGGCCTATCTTCAACCAGTACCTTCTTCATCCCCAACTATCCCCAGATAAAATGGTGAAACAGCAGCCAGTTGGAAGCTGGAGATAGCTTTTGTGCATAGGGACTCAGAAATTTTCATTGTAGGAAACAGAAGTGCCATAAGCCTTGTTGCCCTACCCCTTAGAGAATTTCCTAGCTGGTAATGAAATACGCCCATGTCCTTAATGAAAGGCAGGAAGAATTGTTGTTTTTTGTTTTTTGTTTTTTTTCCTTCCATGTCACCAAACTCACCCAAGCCATCCAATGCCTCCTCTTTCAGTTGGGGGACTTACCAAGACTGGTTCTGTCACATGGTGCATTGTCCACAGGTGATGGGGTGGGGAGGAGAGATACAGTGGGTGCACTGTTGGCCACCCGCATGTGAGCTGGCGACCAGGGATCATCACTCAAGGACAACGGGTCACTTAGTCTCTACCCCCAGCCTCCTGGTCCTTATGCTGAGGACTCTTCCCCACCTCCTCATTTCAGGCCTCTCATGCCTTTATTCCTTCCCCCTCACAAGCCTCATTCTGATGGAGCTCTGTGGAGTGAAAAATTATGCGTTAGGCACCCAGACATTTTGCTTTAACATTTCTGCCATCAACCACTCTGAGACTCTGCTTATAGTTCAGTGTGGTCTGGGGCAGGGGAAAATGGCTTTTTGATTAGGAGAGAAAGAAAGAGAGAGAGGGGACGAATGGAAAGGGGGGCAAGGGGGAAAAGATAAGAAATATATAGAAGACACACTTATTTACATTTCCAAATATAGTCCCCCCCCCACATGCCTGTGCACTGCTCTCTACATAACTCACATATCCTGGTTTGCCTTCCCTATACAATCCCCCAAGCTTTTTATTTTTGCTCGCTATCACTTATTTACGTGCTGAAACCAGGTAATGGGATGATTTTTACCGAGAAAAGTTGTCAGAGTTAGAGATTCAATGTATTTCCTAGGGGTTACTCTGTGCTACCCTCCGTGACAGTCAAGGAGTACATGGAACTTCTAGGTTGTCCAGCAGTCCCAGGTCAACTTGCCATGCCTGGCAGGCACCAGTGGTCATTCCGGCTTGAAGGTGGAAGAAAGAAATGGGGCAGCACATAGGGAGAGGAAAGTATCAGAGAACAAGTAGGGGAGGCGATGTCAGTTTTAATCATTTCTTTGCGAGTAGAAGATTAAGAGAAGATACAGGCCAACAAAGAATTTGAAGAAGATTTAATGAGCGTAGCATTTAAGATTTCATAAAGGAAATAAATATTTAGACTCCTTTTAGTTTTATTATTCGGTTGCCAGACTGTGGCGTTTCTTGGACTATGGCGCATTTATATTTGTACTACATATAAATGGGGGTTTACCTATTGATCATGCCTTTATGAAAATCCACCATAGAGTTCAAATCTACCATAAAATTTGTATTTGGGAATCTGGAGGGGGCCCACAAGAAAGCGAAAGAGAGTGGAAAGTTGATAAATAAGCTATGGGTAGAAAAGGCGTAGTCTTCAGGGATGTCATGTTTAATGATGGAAAACTAGGGGAAAATAAGACTTCACGAAACTATTCAAGTCACTTAAGTCTCGTGGATTCTGTTTGCTTTATATTTGTCAAGAAGGGGTTGCAAGTACCTCTTCTGGATGAAATGTTAATAAAATCATGGGAGTGAGCTGTGGGCTTCAGTCTTTGTGGCAAAACAATAGATTGGAAGCGAAGGCTTCCCTTGACTGTTAGAATCAGATTGTCCTTTCCCTCTCAGCCTAGTGTTACGCAATGATCTCTCAGTCCACTCGTCTTAACTAGGACACTTCATGCTGTGATCCTTCTTAAGGAAAGGCTTGCCAGCATCGCCCTTTTCCACTTGTACTGATCCAAACTAAAGACCACGCCCTTTCGTTTCCAGGAACTTGGCACCTACTTGTTTCTCTGAGAGAGGCAAAGAATCATTCTTCCTACAGTCCTAAACAAAAGCAATGATAATCATGTGGACGGGAAGCATGTCAGTGCTGCAAGGGACGTGCTGCATTGTGGTGTGAAGAATGCACGAATATCCTTCACTAGAGGGAGAGTTGCTTGGTGTGGGGAGAAGGCAAGGCTGGGCAAGATCCCACAGAGGATGTCTTTGCAGTCACTGAGCCTCCCTCAATCATCTACTTCTAGTAAACATTCACTGTCTAGACACTTCATGCAGAATATAGGTAAGAAAATACTTCCTGGCCCAAAGACTATTCTGGTTGTCAACACTCAGCTTATTTATCAAATATCTAATCCATAGCCCTGTGTGTTCAGTTTTTTGTTAGTACTTTATTTTGATTATACCTGTAGCCAAATCTATCCTAAGAGAACTATCTGGGAGACTGTGACACTTACTGAGTGATTTAATCCAGAAAACTAATTTCATCTGAAATATCTAGATTTTTGGCTTTACTTCATTTCTTCTCTCAGCCCATCTGTCGTGATGCTTCTCAGAGGACTTTGGATGGTTCACAGGCTGAAGGGCAGAGGAAATAATATTTTCCTTGCATGGTACCAAGCACCATTGGAATGGACTATTCTGATTATCGTTACCATTTCCTAAGATAAAAGTCAAGGAGATTGAGAAGGCCCAGGTGCTAAGTTTTATAAAGATTTATTGTTTGTCCAGAAGATAGGGCACTCATTTTGATATGCTGTATAAAGTGGGTTTGATTCAAGGAGATACACGTATTTTCTTTTTTATGATAAAGACTATCTTGGTGAACAACTCCAATTAAGAAGAATTCAAATTCCAGAAAGGTTTAAACCATACTGCCAGCATCTACCTGGATACCATCCGTTCCCCCTGGAAAGCATCCATTGGACTTAAGTTTTGGCAATGTCTGCAGAAATAAGCAACAATGACAATCTGCCCTTCGTGCCTTTGACTGTGAGCAATTTTTTCTATTTCCTCAGAGTGAAAAATAGCCATGACTTACCATCGTTCTCTTAGTCTCATTTTCCCAAAGTTAAACAAAATGTTTAAAAAGAAGGGAAAGAGAAGATACAAGCCAGCAATTCCCCCCATTGGCGTAATTCTTGGTTTGTTTTTTCTTGATCTATCTTAGTCTGTCCCAAAATGACTATACCATCCATTTATCTTTAGTCACTAAACACTTATGAAGCCCTTGGTAAGTATATGCAAAATGTGAGGTTTTATAAGTTCTCTTTGTCCTCAAATTCAAATTAGAATTGACCTTGCCCTTTTGTTTTCCATGGGCTCTGAGGAAGCCTCTATTTAACCTTCATATATAATGGTAGACATTTTATCAGAATAGGCTTGGAGCCAATGATCTTCCCCTTTCCTCTAAGCTAACTTTTTCCCTTTAAAAAATAAATAAATAAAATAAAATAAAATAAAATAAAATACCTTTTTCCTTCTTCCTCCCATCCTTCTTCTTTTTCTCCCTCAGCCCTCTTACCATTGTTAAGCAAAACTCCTGAGCTAATATTATGTTCAGTATAGTAATAAAGCCCATAATGTAGATAAAATAAAGCAACAAAGTACAATCATTTCCAATAAAACATGTATATCCAAGACACAGCGAAGATAAAAACAATGGAAATAGCATACGTGGGAATGGATGTGGGATTGTTCTTCAATGGATCTATTGTGAATATATTTTTATAATTTTATATATATATATATATATATATACACACACATATATGTATATATGTTATATGTATATATGTATTTTTAAAATTATATATGTTACTATATAATATATATAACGTATATGTTTTTATATATAAAATATATATTTTAAAATTATATATATGTTACATATATATGTATATATGTATATGTATATATGTATATGTATATATGTATTTTTTTAAATTATATATATGTTACTATATAATATACATAACATGTTTTTATATATATGAAATATAGATATTTTTAAATTATATATATGTTACATATATATGTATATATGTGTTTATGTATATACGTATATGTATATATGTTTATGTGTGTATATGCATGTATATGTATATATGTGTATGTATATGTATGTGTGTGTGTATGTATACATATACATATATATACACAAACATATACATATTGCAAAATAAGAATTATATACCACCTCATACACTGGAAAAAATGGGATATATGTGATTCATTAATAAAGCACTGCATCAGTAAGGATGTTTCATTTCTAGGGCTATATAACAGGAAAATGACAGCATATATAGACAATGTTGGTTAATGTGATAACTTTTAATCAAAATAGCTATAAATGTGTGGTTTAGCTAATATGCAACAATGACCTATGCTTTTAAACTTTAAAAAAGTTTTTTGACTTTCAAAAACCTGGGTAGAAGGTATTATTCCCATGAATACATTTAGAGAAACTATCTGGGCCTAGTAAAGATTAATGAATCCAATCCCATTTTTTTACTCTTTTGAATTTTAGAACATTTTCCACAATCCCATTCAAATTCTTTAGTAACTAAATTTCTATTCTCTCCAGTATTCTGAGTCCCCATATGGAAAGTCAAGTTAATTTTAATTATCTTTTTCTTGTTTTTCACGTGGAAGGTGAAAAATAGATAAGCTCTCTTTCTAGTATTAACATCATGGTAAATATGTCACAAAAAAAGATGATGCACGGTCACAGAGGAAAGTTCACCAAAGACTTGCACACTTTAGGACTTGCTATCACAACTTCATTTTACTTACTTACTTTATTTATAAGTTGATTTGCTTATTTTGAGAGAGAGAGAGAGAGAGCGCACATGAACCCATGCACACGTTGGGGAGGGGCAAAGAGAGAGAATCCCAAGGAAGCTCCATGCTATTAGCACTAACTGGCCTCTGGGCTTCTGGACGTGGGGCTTAACTCCAGGTTCCATCTCACACATGGTGAGATAATGAACTGAGCCAAAATCAAGAGTTGGCTGTTTAACCAACTGAGCCACCTAGGCGCCCCTGCCATCACAACTTCTCACGGGCACATCTATCTACCAGGTGGTTAAACACACTGTATTCTCTGGGATCGCAATTCTTTAAATGTTTAAGGGTGATTCTTGACCCTTCGCTAGAGTCTAATATTTAGATAATCGAAAAACATGGTTTCTTTAAAAAAGATTCATAAACTATTTTATTAGCATATGGAGATTGAGAATGTTTTTGAAGCTTACCCTATTCAATGTACAAACCTATAAATCGGTCTGCTCTCCAGTTCAGAAAAACACTACCCTTCATCACACCCAAAGAAAAGTGTGCAGTATCCCAAATAGAAGCTTCTATTTTCTGGAGCACCTGGGGGGCTCAGTCGGTTGAGCAGCTGACTCCTGATTTCAGCTCAGGTCACGATCCCTGGGTCTTGGGATCCAGCCCTGCGTTGGGTCCCATGCTGAGTGTGGAGCCTGATTGGGATTCTCCCTCTCTCCCTCTGTCCCTCCCCTGTTCATGCTCCCTGACTCTCTTTCTCTTTAAAAAAAAGAAAAGAAAAGAAAAGAAAAGAAAAGAAAAGAAAAAAGAAAAGAAAAGAAAAGAAGAAAAGGAAAGAAGAGAAGAGAAGAGAAGAGAAGAGAAGAGAAGAGAAGAGAAAAAAAGAAAATAAAAGTTTCTACTTTCCCTACCCTCACCTAAATCTTAAATGGTATGAACTTACACAGACCTTGAAGCTTATTTATTGTGAAATGTGATCATCACTTGGGAGAAGTTCTGTTTAAATGTAAATCCCCAGGATGCCTGGGTGGCTCAGGGGGTTAAGCAGTGAAGCATCTGACTTCAGCTCAGGTCATGACCTCACAGTTCGTGAGCTCAAGCCCCACAGAGGGCTCTGTGCTGACAGCTTAGAGCGTGGAGCCTGCTTCACATTCTGTGTCTCCCTCTCTCTCTGCCCCTCCTTGCTCATGTTCTGTCTGTTTCTCTCTCAAAAATGAATAAACATTAAAAAAAGAAAATTAAATCCCCTTTCCTTGAATCCTTAGAAACTCAAAAATTAAAAATAAAAAAAAAAAAAAATAACCATTAGTACTACATGTAACTTTCACCTTACATTTCCCCATCCAGTTTAGTATCAGTCCCTTAAGAAATATGATTTAATATGAAAGAAAGGAATACCTGGAAGACATTCAGACTTACCAACTTCCTTCTAGAAGACTGTTTAGTCTACCAAACTAGTTTCTTCTTTGTTCTCTCCCTTCTGAGACGGGATTGTGCATGAAAAGGAGGATGAACATAAAATCTATCCCAATTTAACACAGAGGACTAAGGAAGATAGATTATGTGAGTGATGGATATTGTACAATTTCCCATTTATTTTTAAAACTAGATACTTATGGATGATGCTAGTGATGTGGCTAGATTGATGATAAAAACTCCCACTGGGTTTAAATAATTCCCATCCCAAATACATCTTATTTACAATATTAAGGAGTGGCACATGCATTTCACCAACCAATGAGACTCTGCAGCTCTTACTTCTCCTGGAATTGTTTTTGCTTCTGTTTCCTATTCTAGCAGAAATTATAAGGAAATTACTAGAGTGAGAAAGTAAGGGGCACTTTACAAGGTTATTTTTAAAGTCAAAATATAAACCAATACTAGTGACAGCATACTCCATACGGCCCCCACAATTCTACGTGCATCGTCATAGCCCTTGAGTTCACGGACTTTACCATTTTTCAAGTGCCATCATGTGTAGACACTTCATATCATTTGATAGGAACAGAACTTTGAAGAAGATGCTATTATTCCCATTTTACAGTCAAGAAGGCAGAGGCTCAGAGAGAGAGGTCAGCTACTTGCCCTGTGGCAGCCAAGCCAGGGTATGAATCCAGGGATTAGGAGATGAAGGCTCAGGCTCTCCACACTCTATTTCAGAGAAATCTAGAATTCCTTCAGCAGAAGACATTGATCACCTATGACTTACATTCATGCAAGACAGTCAAAGTGGGTGTTGAGACTTTGACGACTTCATTACATAAATACCTATAACATACAGAGAGGAAAAACTAAAAAAAGCATCAACTACTGAACAGAAGGAAAACTAGCCAGGTCCCTCGCAATAAACGTAGATGAATGGGGTGGAAATAATTCACATTGTTTGTTATCCAAATGCCAATAAAAATTACAAAAATAGATTTTAAATGTACAATTCCTTTATTTATTAATCCTGAGATTAAAAGATGAAGAAATTATATGCTCTTTGGCCTAAAACCCCCCCCCACTCTTTTTCTGTTCTTTCCCCCGACTTTTTTTAAAGGTGGGCCAGGGTCCTTTATCATACAGTGAATATCTGGCACCAGATCTCCTGTTTCAGTGGAAACAACGTCTGAAGAAGGATAGATTGTCCTTTTATTTTTAGAATGTGAGTAACAAATACATATCTGATCGTAAGGGAAATAATAGGTATGTATACAAATTTCATAAAGGGGTTTAAAAAACCACTGTGAAGCTAAAACTAGAAGATGCTGGGTGTCCTTTTAACTGCACAGGTATCCACCGGCCACAAAAGAAAGCTCATGAAAATTCACATTCCTTAAATGCAGAGAACTCACAGTTAAGTTTTAAAAAGCTCAGGGGCGCCTGGGTGGCTCAGTCGGTTAAGCGTCCGACCTCAACTCAGGTCATGATCTTGCACTCCGTGAGTTCGAGCCTTGGCCCCACGTCGGGCTCTGGGCTGATGGCTCGGAGACTGGAGCCTGCTTCCGATTCTGTGTCTTCCTCTCTCTCTGCCCCTCCCCCGTTCATGCTTTGTCTCTGTCTCAAAAATAAATAAACGTTAAAAAAATTAAAAAAAAAATTTAAAAAGTTCAGTGACGTCTCTGAAATTCCCATAGCAAAACATATTGTCTATATGTTTCATTATACTGACATATTTTCAAGAGTAGCTAGCTACTTCTTAAAATATTCAAGGTTTATTAATATCTGAGCGATGACTGGCCGATCAAGTAAACCTATTAAATATTCAATTAGTAAATTTATCTTTTGAACTAACTTGTAGCCAGTAAAATGTAAACTTAAGTACTGCCTTGCTGGTTTGAGAGCAATCCTTTCTTATGGGACATATATTTTAATATTCACAGAAAGGAAAAAGATCATGACTGTGAGGAAGGACTTATTTTTTAAATTAGGTAAATATTTCACTATTTCATTTCACTTACAGAATCACCTTTTTTCCTTAAAAAAGAAGGATGTCAGGTTGCGTTGCCTCACTCAAAACTTGTCTGGTGCCAGTGAAGGAACATATTTTATACTCAGTTGAGAGATTTTTTATCAGTGCACTTAAAGGCAGCGGGGTGCATAATTAGGTATGCCTGCCATCTGCATAGCCCTCCAGGTGCAAGAGGCATTAGCCTTATTTAATATTACCACAGCATTAATTTTACTTCATTAATTTATGTCATTTGTCCTTTATTTCAAACTCGGATTGCCAAAATGCAATGCCAAAATGTGATGACCCAATCCCAGTGTTAGAGCCTTATAAAGAAAATTCTAACCTCGTTAACAAGAATACTCTGAAGAACAGGAATTGACTGGCTTGCTTTCACATTTTAAAAAAGGAGCCTATAGACAAAGACACCTATGGGGTAGTTGGCGCTGATGAGGCTCTAGAAAATACTGAATTACATAATGAAAAACGTTTTCTTTCAGTTCCTTTAAGAAAAGAGTTTCCACTGAATTATTACTACCATTCCGACATTTGCCATTCTCCCTTTCTAGCAAAGCGAGCAGGACTTCCGACCTTTGGTAGGCAAGAGTATCTTGACAGAATTTAATAATGTAGTTTTTGCTTGTAGTTACTTTATATTAATGGCAAATGATAATAGCTTTCCGTTTAAAGTACTGAGACGTGGGGCGCCTGGCTGGTTCAGTCGACTGAGCGTCCAAACGTTGATTTTGGCTCAGGTCGTGATCTCAGGGTTGTGGGATTCAGCCCTTCGTCGGGCTCAGCATGGGCTCTCTCTCTCCCTCTGCCCCTCTCCCCTGCTCAGGCTCTCTCTCTAAAAATAAATAAATAAACAAACAAAGCGCTGAGATGCATTTAAGTTAAAAATTAGTCTATATTTAAAAAAGAATATTTAGTAATTAACAGGAGAATTATATGAGGATATGGAAATTATGGGTTGTATGACAACTGAAATTTCAGCGTAAGTTGATTTGCACCCAACTTTAGAAGAAAAAGACAAGATTACACAAAAATGAAAACTGAAGGCTATTTAGGAAAGCTTTTAAATTTATATTGCTCTGTGTCTACCAGGATATAACACACATGTACAACTATCACCATTTCTTGAGAGATTATCCCGTGGACAGTGTCGATGCTTTATATACAGTTATCTCTTTGAATTTTCCAAAGCAAGGTCAATCTTGTTCCTTTGGGGTAATGAAGTTCAGGGGAGTGGAACTCTGAATGTCAAATATTTCAAGGTAGACTCAGGTGAAAAAGAAATATCATGATTTCTAGTCCACCAATAAGAAAAGAAATGAGAGAAAAAGTATGTTTTCCAAGGGTAAGTGTGCTTGTTCCTGAAACTATGTCCACAAGTAAAGAGGAGGAGGGTGGGGGAGGGAAGGAGAAGGGATCACAAAGTATTCCCAAAGGACACACCCTCTGAAAAAATGCCCAGTGTCAAACGAACAAGTTGAAGCTCCCCCCAGAAGCTGCCTAAAGCAGTCTTTCCACGGTGGTACTTGTAGAAACTTCTAGAAACATTTTTAGTGAGAAAATTCTGAGATCACTACCACAGATATGCCTCCTTTTGGACAGAATTCTTTTTAAGGGCCTATGATTGAACTTTCAGTACTTCACCGCTAAGCACAATTCTGAGACAAATAATACAATTCTTTTTCTAATTGACACCAAAATGAACAATGTGGACTACCTACCTATATTTTGAAAGGTAAAAGCAACAGCAATATCAAGTACACAAAAGTCACTTTTAAAACATTTGCTCTGCCTAGTTTTCATGCTCTTTCATTTAGAAAATTTCTTGCCGCTGATCATTTTTTTTTTTCCTCTTGAGGTAACGGAGGCCAATCCCACTTTACAAATAACTCTCTTTAGAAAGGGGCAACGTTAAACGTTAGTTCCCCATAGACAAAACTGAGGACCGTCTTTGCACAAATCTAATGCATTCCAGAATACCTGTCACTGACATGAAACAACACACCGGGGCTGCTGAAAGCAGGTGATGATAGTTCTGACATTCCCACACCTAGGCCAAAAAAAAAAGGGCTATTTACTCCTGTCTCCCTGCAGGCGTCCTTTCAACTCCTCTATTCACTGGCCTGAGATAAGAACAAAGGCACTAAATCACACATGCCACCATTCTCAGATGACAGGCTCCCTGGCCAGATCCAAGACAACCTCGACAGTACACCTCCAGCAAGGAAGGGCTCCAGTTGCCTCGCCAAACCAATCAAAATCTGCTTTACCAAGATGCCCAGAAACACAACAAGAACGTGTCCTCTTACGTTTCGTGGCTTGTAAGGTTGGTTTTCATGCTTCCAACTGGACCACCGTTCTGATGTATGGAGCCCACGGACGTGCCACACCACATTGCTACTCCCGCAGCTACATACCCGTTGGTGCCGAAATTAAACACATCGTTATTACTCTCGTCACGGTTATAGTTATTGTTATCGTCGCCATCATTATCCTGTTGGGGGGGGGGTCACGAAGAACACCAGGAATGTGTGGTGTTCTCCCATGTGACTTAATCACGCAAGCGATTATATTGCACCTACGATGGGCTATCCGCCATCTTGAGTGTACGTAACATCAACACTATAACGTTCAAGTCCTCAGACTCTTTGTTCACTTTGTTCCTTCACTACAGAGAACTCTTGCTCTTAGATCTACAGAAAATAATAATAGAGGAAGCGTAAGCCTTTTCACTTTTCTACAGTGCTGATGAATCTGTATTCCCCTCGGTCTTTCTCTTCCTCCTCCCCTCTTCCTCCCTCCCTCCTCTTTCATGTGCTGACTCTGTTAATTAGTAGGTTTCAGGAGGGGTGTTTTTCCTCAGTATTTATATATCTCTACAGTGGCATACCCACTGTTTCTTCTTCTTTTTTTTTTTTTTTAGTATTTTGTTTTTGAGAGAGAGAGACAGAGAGAGAGAGAGAGAGAGAGAGAGAGAGAGAGGGTGGAGGGAAGAGAGAGAGGGGGACAGAAGATCCCAAGCGCTGACACTGACAACAGTGAATCTGACGTGGGGCTCAAACTCGGGAATGGAACCCCGAGATCATGACCTGAGCCAAAGTAAAGAAGCTCAACTGACTGAGCCACCCAGCCTCCCTCCACTGTTTCTTTTTTTGCATCTAGCCTGTAAAACAATATTAATACTGTGAAATGAGTCATGACCTATGATTTAATCATGTGTGTGCTCAACCAACAGGTGCAGTGCACCTCCTGTTCCCAGCTCCAGTGAGAGCAGCCATGAATGTAAAAACATCGAAGACACTCACTATTAGTGCCCCAGGGCCTCCATGGCAAAGTACCACAAACTGGGTGGATTAGAACAACAGAAATTTATTCCTTCACAGACCTGGAGGCCAGAAGTCTGGATTCAAGATGTCAATAGGGCACCGCTTCCCTCTGAAGACCTCAGGAATACATCCTTCCTTGCCTCTTCCAGCTTCTGGTAGCCCTCAAGGTGGTCTCTGGCTTGTTTCTTGTCCCATCTTTACATGGCCTTCTTCCCCTATGTCTGTGTGTCTCTCTATGGCAGTAAGGATTTAGGGCCCGCTGTAATTCAGCACGGTCTCAACTAGCTGTATCTGCAAAGACCCTATTTCCAAATGAGATCATGTTCTGGCGCTCCTTGTAGCCATGAATTGTGGGGAGACACAACTCAGGCAAGTACAGACACATACCAGGGACTGTTCTCCTTGGGGTGCCCCACGTATTTACTCAAATGTTCATGTGGTTGGTTAAGTTGCTCCCCTAGAGTCTAGCGTGAAGTGTGGGAGAAGAATACCTCCTGGATTGCTGGTGGTGTGTGTGGCTTCGTCCATCCTGTGTAAGAACCACGGAATTCTTACATGTTAGCACTAGATGCATGCTTTGAGATAAGATAACCCATCGTTTTACAGATAAGGTGAGTCAGACAGAATGCACACGTTCATTAGCTAACTGGGGACAGAACTAGCAGAACAGACGTTCCTCAATTCCTTCCTCAGTGTTCAACCAGACTTTTCATGTCTATTAATATAAATAACTTCCATTAGGACTTTTTCCATCTGAACTCACTTTAGCTCGTGACTACCCCCAAGAACAATTTATAGTATTACCACATTAATACAGCACCTCAGAAAAAATACAGAGGCAGGACACATCTCTTTCCACCATGCTGTCTGTCTTCCACTGCTCCGGGAGGAGTCTATGGATCTGCAGTATTAGTAAAAATTCTGGATGTAAAAAACATGGGGCTTTTCATAATGATGTTGTCCAAACTTCCTCTGATTGTAACTATGGACACCATATGTTCAGTTAGACAGGATAAAAACCAATTTTAAATTGTAAATCTTGAACAATATAATAAGCTTTTTCCCAGTAAAAAGAACAGACAAAAACTACGCCTGTTTCTTTCTTCGTGCACCATGAAACTTCTTATTTATTCACTCCAATTCTGCATTTACACAAAAGTGCTGTAATAAAATATCTGTACACTACTTCTGTTACAAATATAGATAATATTTAAAGTGACTTCATATATTCTAATGTAGGAGTTTCACGCTCTAAAATGGGAATGAACACATGATAATTCCTCACCAGTTGTCTCAATAAACAGCTCCATCTGTTTCCCTTAGTCTTAAACTATTGTATTATAAGATGTTAATATAAGGCAATGAAATGAAGTTATGTTAATCCCCTTAATTTTTCTATCAATTTACTAATGGCACACAACCAAAATAATTACTAACACATTGCTTTTTTTCTCTGTCATTAAGATTAATAGTAATTGAAAACCAATTGCACAGCGCGCTAACACATTTTTAGTGTTGCATCGGTTAAAACCAGCATTAAAGATTCTGAGAGACGTCTACGTTCCTCCGTGGTCAGCTTGGCCGCGTTCTAGAGAAACTACAGTCAATAGTGGGTGGCATCACCACTGTACTTACAGAAACATGAAAATATTTTATCACAGGTCAAAAATAAAAATGAACATCAAGATTTGCATCAAACATTTTCTTTACAAACTTAGGGATACTGCTTCATTTAACTGCTATTTACTCAACCTTAGAAACCCATTTTAGGATAAAATGTATATGTGTATTTTAAAGGTGAGGAGATGCCATTTTTCTATAATATTCAATATTGTAACTACTGAGAGTATTTTTAAAGATTTTTCAATGGAAAAACTGTTTAATTTCCTTTTTTATTTAGCAATGGGGAGAGGAGTTGGGACTGACAAAATGACGCATTTTTTATGACACTTGAGATTTCTTCTTTATTTTATATTTTCATTCTTACCCTAATTTATTAAAGCCATTTCTCTTAGGTTAGCTTTAGACTATTTTTTTCTCTACTAACCAGTTCAGCGTATCGCATTTTCTGCACATGTGATGACAAGTCGTCAGACATCTTTACAAAGAAAGGCTGGATTTACCTATGCACACAGTCCTTCTCTTTAAGTGTACGTTCACAAGATCCAAGGAGAAAGGCAAAATGACACTAGGTGGTAAGAGAATCATTTCCACACGAGAAAAACAAATTTAGATGGTACTTCCCCCACCCAGAGTTTTGAAGAGCCTGCTGAAGACCGCACGGGGAAAGGTGTCCACAAGACCCATTCTCTCCACGGTGTGGGAGGTGAGCGAGGGGTTGGTTGAGTTGGCTCAACTCTGCAGTACGGTCAGGAGAGAACCATCAAGGTGACAGTTCCTTTTGTCCGCTTAAGGATGGCAACAGCTTCTTCATGGGTCACCCCTTCCAGACTCTGGCCATTGACAGCAATGATCTGATCACCCCTTTTGAGACGCCCATCTTCCGACGCTGCTCCCTGCAATTATAAAGCAGACTTGTTTCCTTCTCAAAAAATGCTGCCTCGCAGCTACACAACAGAAAAAGATCTAAACAAGAATGTAAATTGCTCTGCATGTACACACACATTGCTCTCGAAGCTCCATGGGCGCTGCACAGCCATTAAGCAATGATGAACATACACAAAGGAGGTCTTGCTCCTGCATGGTTTTAACACTGAGATTCCAATTTTAGAGAGAATTTAGCAGTCAACAGATTAGTTGGATGGTTTTTGGCTGTTCAGCACAGCAGTTGGTGGGAAATCAAATTAATAAAGAATATTTGGGAATCTGCCTGGCAGCAATGATTTCATAGAATCCAGGATTTTTCATCCTGTCAAGAAGGCCTACAGAAGACGACAAAGGATTAGATACGAACAAAAGCAGCTTTACAGGACAAGGGCATCAGGCCACGGAGCCCAAAGGTCTACAGGAGCAGAAAGCCCGTATGCATGTTGACAAGGACTAGGCAGGATGCAAGTCCTACTAATTCTAAATGTAATTCTTTCTGGGGCTTTGAATAGGCCGCTCAAGCTGCTGGTTCTTTACTTCCTGAGGGTATGTGCAGTCTTCGCATTTCTTCTGGGCCTTAAATGATTAAGATGAAACACAGACACTGCCGTTTGAAAAAGAATCCCATCTTAAGGCATGCTTACAGTAGGCAATTATGCAATTAAATATAAGATTAAAAATATGGAAAAGTTAATGAGGAATCCATAATGATGAAATTCTTAAAATATGTTCTAACTAGCATGCCTTAAATAAATTGTTCCCAGGCTGAGGAAAAGGACTGCATGAGTCTTCTATTCACTGACAAATGCTGTTTGTATTTTTGGACATACCAATGGCTTTTAAAAAAATCTCGTAAATTAAGCCTATAACTAGGTTGCTGTAGATACAGCGCTTTAAATTGGTTAAAAATAATAATTCTTTTTCAAAATAATGGAATAAAACCTCCACATGTAGGCACTTTAAAGGACTATAGCGCTAACCTAAAGCAGCATCAAACTGTTCAATAGGTTGCCCATAAGGACTGTTCCTTTGCACTGTAAAATCCTGAGATTCCAGATTTTCTCCATAGGAAATTATGTCCAATTTTGTAGCTCCTGAAGAAAATGTCTCAAGAACGAATTAATAATAATTATGTGGGTTTGGATTATGTTAAACAGCACCAATGTTGTGATAAACTTATTCTCAACATCTTTAAATTAGAACACTCACTGTATATACAACTATATAAATTTTTTTACGAAATCGAATCCCCGGGCTACAAATAGCTGATTTACTGTAGGTGATATAGCTTCTGGATACTCTGCAATTTTTTTAGTTGTTATCTATTTTATTCAATAAAATTAAACTACAGAATAAATGCCCTGTTAGATATTAGTGAATCTGTGTAGCTATTTTATGTACTTTCCTGTGTCTATTTAGTATTTCACAACAAAAAAAATGCAAAGAAAAATAAATGCCAGCCCTCTACAGCATACATATTTAAAATGTCCCATTTTCAAAAGACATTCAATCATAGGTGACCTGTTTTCAAAGGACAAAAAAATCAGGTCTTACTGTCTAACTAAAGTTCATTAATATTTTTATTGCATGTTGTCAAGAGTTCCCATGGAATTTCAATTTGAGCCTCTTTTCCTTTAAACATAACTAAGCCTCAAATTGGACAAAAATATTTAATGACCTGTTCCTGAAGGGAGTTCCAAAAGAAAATGATCAACTGTTAACCATTTGGCGTTACCTCAGGCCATAAACTAATAAGCCAGCTGCTGACCACTATTAATGAATGTTTAGGGGGGAAGGGGGAGGTTGACATTCGCAAGCTTACCTTCGCAAACACTGTTTTAACATAAATGGGTAAGTCTCCATGAGGGCTGCCATATCCTCCTACTATACTGAAGCCTAAGCCATCTGGTCCTCGGTCTAGTGTAATAGATTTACACTGAGGAGGCCTACAGCAAATGGAAGGAAAAAAAGGGTTTTCGGATTTTCAAAATCAAATCTGTAAGTTATGGATTATCTGACATCCACCTAGAACCAGGAAAATTCTCTGTGCTACTGACGAGTATATTGCGGTATTTTGGGGATGCTTAAACTGTCAGTGCATGCCGGTCTCAGTATTTTAAATTTACATAATCTGCCAAAATCCTACTTAACACACCCTAATTCTATTACTCATCTAAAGTTCCCTTACACTAACATGTTCATGACATGATCCCCCTGCATGCATGCACATTCTTTTTCCCATTTATTTAAAGGAAGATGGCTATCATGGAAAAGGCATAAACATCAGTATCCCCAAGCTCAGAGAAAAAAATCGATTTCTAACAATGTAGAGGCTGCATCAAATTATTTAAAAGACTTTAAGATGTTCCTCTCTCCCCCTCTCTCTTGCTTTTTTTTTTTTTTAAATTTTTGTCTTTAATGTTTATTTATTTATGAGACAGAGACAGAGCGCAAGCAAGGGAGGGACATAAGGAGAGAAAGGCACAGAATCCGAAGCAGGCTCCAGGCTCTGAGCGGTCTGCACAGAGCCCAATGCGGGGCTCAAACTCACGAACTGTGAGATCATGAACTGAGCTGAGGTCAGACACTCAGCTGACTGAGCCACCCAGGCACCCTTCTTCCCCTCTCTTTATGTTCTAATTCTTTTGGACTACTTGTTGGGGGAAGTGTGAAATTTTTTTAAGTTTATTTATTTTTGAGAGACAGAGATAGAGCGTGAGCAGGCAAGGGGCAGAGAGAGAGGGAGACACAGAATCTGAAGCAGGCTCCAGGCTCCGAGCTGTCAGCACAGAGCCCTACGTGGGGTTCAAACCCGTGAACCACGAGATCATGAATCGAGCTGAAGTCAGACGCTCAAATGACTGAGCCACCCAGTTCTGGAGCCCCGGAACTGTGAATTTTTTCATCAAAATGATCATTTATTAAATGAGTTGGCAATATTGGAATTTAAAAGGGATAGCTTTGATCGGTTCCATATCACACAGGGTAGTGACATCAAGAATAAAATGCGCCCTCCCCCAAAAGAAAACTCAGGGCAGTGGCATGCTATGTACCTATGCTTGATAAACTGAATCCATGCCATAATTACCTGACAATTTAAAAAACTCATCTCCTATTTTTTCACCTTGAGGTGAGTGGTAGGGACATAGAAACCATAACATGAGCTCACCCTAAATCATCCTGAAATATACCGCTTGACGTGAGCCCGGTGAAAGGGATACTGGAACCAGCAGGCTCCTGCTGGTGACTCGTGACCACACTCACGTCTCCTCCAGCAACTACCTGTACACGGGAGAAAGAGAGAGACAGAAACACACGTTCAGGTGGCCAGGGCCACATCAGTGATTTTTCTTCAAAAATAACTTTTGGATTAAAACGTGTACTTTAATGTCCACTTAATCATTTCTGTTAACTTCATATTCAACCGAAAAGAAAGAAATTCCACAAGGTCCAGAGGCCTCTTCAGCTGACAGTAAAAATACTTTAGTAATTCAATTCTACAAAGTTTTTTTTTTTTTGATGTTTTCCAAAGGTGGTCTCATATGCAGTTATGTTTTAAAGATCTTCAGACTACAAAGCCACTCATGCCACTTAAAATTCTAGCAATTAACTGTTTACCACTAAGGCCTTGCATATATCCCTTTAGATATAAAATATGAAGCAATAAACGCATCAGGATAAAATGTTTCTTACATGCTTTCTTGGAACGCTTGATGTAATCATCTGTGTTCAAGGGAAATATTAAATACAATAGCATCAGGAGATTTAAGCAGTTTTACCGCCTTACTGTGAAAGCTCATGTGTCAAGCTAACCACACTGCGAAGAGTGGTCGGGATGCCAACTCTTACCTGCATCTCAATGGAGCCAGAGGCATTTTTCAGTAAGTTAACTGCTTGGGTATGAGTCATCCCCTCAGTGGATGTGCCACAGATAGTGACGATCCTGTCCCCAACCTGCAAGGGAGAAAAGAAAATAGACATCTGCGAAGGCAGCCATGGAGAGTGGGACCCTGAGACCTAAACAGTCATTTCCTTCTCTGCCTTGAACATCACACACACAGTGCTCCCAGCAACTGAAACACAATCAAGGAAACCCAATCATTTCAAGAAGGAGTGATGATAAAAAGAAGCTCTACATGATGACTGAGTTCTAGAAGTCTCTGGGGCAAGGGGGAAAATCACTCATCCCTTGCCTTCATTTCTCCTCAGGAGGCACTGCTTCCTATTATAGAATAAAATATCTGCTATCAATTAAAAAAATTGCTTTGGACATTATTATTTACACATTAGCTGTGTCTCTAAGTCGGGAGTTGGCAAACAATGGCCCGTGGGCCAAGTGTGGCCCACTGCTTGTTGTGGTGGACAAAGTCTGGGTGGAACATGCTTACTCAGTTGTCTGCACAGGGCAGAGATGAGTGGCTGCAACAGAGACCATCTGTCCCGCAAAGACAAAAGTATTCACTCCCGGCCCTGCACAGCAAAGTTTTCCACTGGGTGCAACCATCAATTTTTAAGTGTCAGTCACAAATGTAGTTATCAAAATAGACTCCATCGTTTCTAGTTTAGAGACTATTTAAACTAAGACGTGGCTATGTCTTGAGACCCTTTCTGACACGAGGCCACACAGATTTTACTGGAATATCCACGTAATTTTCGGGCTGGACATTTAGTGTAAATTTCATCACAGTGTTCTATGCTAGCATAATCCCTCAACTTTGAAGCAAGTTTTGTACGGTTTTACAACGTAGGTCACATTTATAGTAAACTTCTGCAAAACTGAAGATCAACCACAACCTACGTGATAGTTTTCAATTTAATAAAGTTAAATTGGCATTTGAGCCAGTGACACGTGTAAGGAAAAACTTCACTTCATACTGGTATTCTGAAAACACTTTGTTTTCTTTTAACTTCTTTCACAGACCTTCAAACAAGTAAAAAACGACGGTAAATCTTCCCAGCTCATTTACTTGTCAATTTGCATACAGCGGGAAATTCTCCTCTCTTACTTCTCTTCACCTTTTACTCCAAGCAAGCCCTCCTGTGGCTGGACTAGTGGATTTAAAAGCAGAATCAGACATTTAAAACTGCCTGCCACAGCTGGGAGGACTCAAAGGGTTTATAAAAACTTCTGCCAGCTCTGTGAGGGCCGCCAGGGTAATTAGTAGAACTTACTCTGAGTTTTTGGGTCTGAGCTGCCACTCCATTTGGGTGCATCATTGCAATAAATATGGGAACATCACCAAGAGGGCTGCCCACTCCTCCAGCAATGCTGATTCCCAGGGAGTCAGCAGGCCCCTGCCATGGAAGAGATTAAAATATTTTTTTGGTCAATGTGGTATTTTAAATTGATGTTTGGTTTCTTTGGCACAATATCATCCAGTTCACTTAGGTCTTTGAGGTGTGAGGAAAATGAAGCTCAAGAAAGCTGCATTATTTCATGTGACACGGGTCCTTAGCATGACTTAGGAAAATGAGCATCCTTGCAGGAAATGAAAGAAATTAAAACACATTAAATGAAAATCATATCATTATGGGGTGACGGAAAGAAAGCAGGTAAACTGGTGAACTGAAGGACCCCAGTTTTGGAATCAGAAAGGTCTGCATTCAAAGCCAGGAACCCACACTTACAAATATTGGGCCCTGATGAAGTTCAGCCCTCTTAATGAGTAACTAGGCCATCACCGATGAAATGGAGATTAGAGCACCCCTCAGAAAGGGCTGCAGAAAATATTAAATGAGATGGTGACAGCATGATGTGTCTATGAGAATTTTCAGCATATAGAAAAGGCTCAATAAATTGTAGCTGGTTTTATGTTCTCTCTGTGGATGGCGGTCAGGGAAATCTGTTTCATGAGAGTAAGAAATAGCTGTTGAAAGCCAAGGCTCACTTATGAGAAGCGAGAGATGGAGTGATCACTTGTGTGGGATTCAGTGGATGCCAGTTTGGGTAATACAGGATATGCCAACAAAGATTTTCAAACAAGGTCCTGTGACCAGGAAATTCAGTGAAGACTGAATTGTGCTACTTTCCACTGTATTTCGGACATAATTTTTCAGATGGCATGGTAAAATAGTAAGACTGCTAATAGGAAAATATATATGCAGATGCCTCTGAAGTTTCAACAGAATTTATATTGTTTTCTCTTCCCCAAGTTACCCTTTTCATTTCTTTTTAAAGATTTTTTTTAATGTTTATGTATTTTTTTGAGAGACAGAGACAGAGCGTGAGTGGGGGAGGGGCAGAGAGAGAGAGGGAGACACAGAATCCAAAGCAGGCTCCAGGCTCCAAGCTGTTGGCACAGAGCCCGATGCAGGACTTGAACCCATGAACTGCAAGATCATGACCTGAGCAGAATTCAGACACTTAACAGACTGAGTCACCCAGGCACCCCATTACCTTTTTTATTTCAACTGTCCTTAATCCCTGTATTTCAGATGCCACTGTAAAGGTGAAAAAAGAATAGGGTTATTAAATTATTTTATGTTCAACTAAATTTTAGTCAATGCCTGAAGCTGGATGCGACTAAATGAGACACACTATTTTTTTTTTTTTGAAAGCGGGGTATTCAAAGTTGCCAGTACACATGACTTAATCCATCTCACATAGGGACTCTTTATTTTTCCAGTTGGAAAAATATGCACACCATCCCATTTCTTCTTTCTTATTTTAATCATTGATTATATAACTGCATAATCCACCTTGAATGAGTCAAGGACAGAATAAGCTTTGGACAGAAAGACACATGTGCACAGCTGAGAAAAATAAAGTCATGGATACATTAAAAGGAATTCATGGACCTAAGTGGCTAAATTTCTAGAATATTAGTCACATTGCAAACAGAGACTGCCATATGGTTAGTTCTTCAATTTGAACAACTTTCAACCAATGCTCCAAGCCAAAAAACCCTCTGCATCATGGTTTCATGTAATTAAAACACAGGAGGATCATACTAATTTTCTCAATCAAAATTTTGCGGTCTTCATGGAAAAGAAGGCTTCACTTAATGGTATCTTCTGAATTATTGGTGTTAAACAGAAAAAGGAAATGAAAATCAAGCGCACCAGTCTTCTTAGTAAGAAAAAAATTACAGAATCCTGATTCTAATGTTTAGCATAACTCATAGAAAAAAACAACAAATGGAAAAGCTGCCAAAGAACAAAGGCACAGCTTCACGTTGTTCAGATTTTTTGTCGATGCACACCTTGGCACCTGTATTAGTGCACAGAATGATTTAGGGAAAGAGAGCTCAAAGGTAAATCGAGACAGGGGGAAAAAACCAACAGCGTTGGTTACCAAAATTCAAACCAGTAACTCATGTTTAAAGTATCAAACCGATCTCACATGCATTCTTCTTCAAACTACTTTCCAGTGACTCCGATGTACTGGATCCAGAAAGTGGAAAAGTGAATGATGACAGGCTGCCTTCACTCATCTACGAAATACACAATAATTATTCTAGAAAGTTTTGGAAGTAATTATACTGCATAAATACCACTTATTTCGGAATTCAATTCTTTTTTAATGCATCTAGAGAGAAATACCTTTTAAACAACAGTGGCATTTGATAATTAGAAGGGCACTTTAAATAGTTTCTCTTAATTTTTTTCCATATTACAGAAGAATTTTCCTAGTGGCATAAAAAACGAAAGCTAAAAGAATAGATGAGGATTCCAACCCAACTAAAATTTTAGTGGATTTTCATAATCTCATTCAAGCGAACCCTCTCTAGGTGGAAATGGATGTTGTACATAGACTGGGGCTTGTGCAAACTGTAAAATCAGGGCCAGTCAATTGGAGATGAATGGTAGTCCTGAGGAGGTGAAGAAGGGGCCTTTCAGGACCGGTGATGGAAGTGGGCTTCTGTCATCAGAAGACAACTGAGGAGAGTCATGAACAAATGTGGTTTGTTCAACTTAAATGGGAGTTTTTCCGCTGAATATTGATAAATGTTTGTTATATATGTGTCATCTTGGTAGGCTTTACATCCACTAATTGGTTAACGTATGTAATTATGGGAAAAGAAAAGCAGAATTGTTGACATCAAGTTCCTTAGAATGACTTACAAACTACTCAAGAGCCACACCTTGTTTACCTGTCCCTCTCAGCAGGTGCCCCTCCCTCAGACTCCCCACCTCACTCCTGGGGCCAGAGGGCCAGGCCTGGGTATGCCCCCCCTGGGCAGCCCCACCTTCGGGGCCATCGCCAAGTCCCTTTTGGCATGCAGACCACATCACCCTGATGAATCCCACAGCTACCCACCTGGCTGCTTTGAGAAGGCCTCCTCTCCGAATGGAATGGACCTGCTTTGATTCTTCCGACTTCCAAGGTTACCGTGCCCAGGGAACACTAGGGGAGTGGTTGTTTTATGAAAAAGTTCAATTAAAACGCTCCATTTATCGTCAGCAGTACATAATATTCTTTAAGACTAGGTGTTTGAAAGGCACCCTCGTTGTGGGGTTTCCACAGTCAAGGATGCCTCCAATGCTTTGTGGAAAGAGACTTTCCTAAAACATAAAACTAGTAACAGCAAGCAGCAGCAACACCCAGTGTCTGCCTCACAACCTCATGATTTACATGGAGACTGTTTCTGCCGAGGAAGAGAGAAACGGAGAATCAAGCCATCAACGCAGGAAACCTACTGGTTCAGATAGGCCAAGTGTACTAACTAACCAGGGCTTAACAAACAAAACAGAAACAACAGAACAACTGTGTCCTTAATCGATAACTGGGCAAACTCTTTACTGCCACACTGGACCTGAACAGACCTATGACACAACACTGAAATGAGCCACACTGCTATAAACACAAAATAAGAATGAAGACAACTTCCCTGTGACCTTTGCCAAATAAATCATAGGCGTGCAAAAGACACCATGTAGTCTAATGTGCAAGCACAATGAGGTGTCTGAGATCCTGGGCTTCTGGAGGTAGACGCACTGGTTTAAATCCTACTGTGATTCACTAGCTACGTGACCTTAATGGATGTCAACCTTGACAAGGCTTTTCTGTGACATTTAATAACAGAAAAGACATTATATAATAAAGCACTATTACAGATTGTTCAGAAATTGCCACTAAGAATGTGTCTCATTTGAGACAACATTTTAAAATAAAGAGAATTCAGTGCTTATTTGACCGTGGTAGCCCAATTCGTTCGCCCTCCTTCCCCCATGCCCCGCATACTCACTGTTGGCCTCTGAGGTTTACCTTCAGCAAAGCAGCCACAGCTTCCTGGGTGGCATCACGGACATCTTCTCCATTCACCGTTAAAATCTGGTCCCCCTGCACCAGTCTCCCGTCAGCGTCTGCAATCCCTCCTTTGACAATGTCGGATACAAATACTCCACTATCACTTCTGCAAACATAATTTTGAATTTGAACATGACTGTTTTTCTGCCACTGGAATGTACTGCTTACTTTTTGAAAAGAGAACATTTTTTAACTAAAAACTTGACTTTTAGTTTGATGACTTTAAAAGTTTGTTTTCAGCAACACAGGGGCAACATTATTAGAATTATTTTCTATGATAATAATAGCTTATGTCTTATAGTATTTCATGGATTAAACGTATGTTTCATAAGCATATTTATTCTTCAACAATTATATAGTGTGAGGTGAAGTGGCTACTATTATTTTCTCATTTTATGGCTCACAGTTACTAACTAGCAAGAATGGGACTTAGGAGTTAGTTCTTGGGTGCTAAGTCTATTGCTCTTTCTACATCATAATGAAGCCCTGAATGAATATTGAGCTGCGGCAGCATAAATATGTTGGTATTATCATCAACATCATTAACATTATTGAAAATAAATAGCGGGACACCTGGATGGCTCAGTCGGTTAAGCGGCCGACTTTGGCTCAGGTCATGATCTCACAGTCTGTGAGTTCAAGCCCAGCGTCGGGCTCTGTGCTGACAGCTCAGAGCCTGGAGCCTGCTTTGGATTGTGTCTCCCTCTCTCTCTGCTCCTCCCCTGCTCACACGCTGTCTCTCTCAAAAATAAATAAAGATTAAAAAAAAAATTAAAAAAGAATTACCTTTTGGCAAACATCATAGGAATAATTAATTCAGGCAAGAAAACATTCATGGACAATGAAACTCATGGGCAAAAGCAGGATGAAAAACTGGATAATCCTGAAGTCTCAAAACAGCTCCACAAAGAATATTTACTGATGATAAAGGGAAAGGAGAACTTACTAGTGGAGAGGCCTGGAACATAGCACCTTAGCCAAGAGATCAAAATCAACATCCCCAGTGCAGAAAGACATCATGAGCCCCCTGGTGGGATGCCGTGAGAGGGGCAACGCTCCGCATCTGTGATATTCCTGCCAAGGATGACTGACCTACCCTCACATGAGCAACCGCAGGCAAACCGGCAGATCCAAACAGCCGAGTGTTCTATAAAATAAGTGGCTGCTGGGGCACCTGGCGGCTCAGTCGTTTAAGCAGCCGGCTTCCGCTCAGGTCACGATCTCATAGTTCGTGAGTTCGAGCCCCACGTCAGGCTCTGTGCTGCCAGCTCAGAGCCTGGAGCCTGCTTCGGAGTCTGTGTCTCCCTCTCTCTCTGCCCCTCCCCTACTCGCACCCTGTCTCTCTCTCAAAAATAAAATAGAAACATAAAAAAAGAAAATAAATAGTGAATGTGTACCTTAAACTGAAACCATTTGTTTAAGTATCACTTCTGTGATGTCTTTTATTTTAAATGGATTATTCTTACAATCTAACTTTCGTGCAAGATGGATTTATGCAAAATGAACTAATACTAATCTTATTCCAACCTGCCCTCCATTCATAAAACTACAAAACTACCAGCATTTTCTTGCTGACATAAAACATAACCGTAAGTAGAAATGTGCAGTGAAAGTGCAGTCACATAACTTCTTGTCAAGGTCAGAACCTCAAATGCACCATTTCCCCATCTGATCCTCTGGCTTTGCTATCTTTAGCATAAAGGTGTTGGAATTTACTGGATTATGAATTGGTTGATACTTATCTATAAATATTTAAATAAATTAGGTACTGAATTCACCAATTTACCACCTGGCCTCTTACTTTCTGTTCCCTTCTGATGGCAAGCTTCTGCTCAAGCCAGTCCTCCCTAGAATATCCTCCACTCCCTGCACACAGACTATCACTTATCACTTTCAGCCTCAGCTCCGGCACCTCTTTTCTGAGCAGTTTCTCTAATCTGCTTCCTCAAATAGAGTCATTTGTCCCTTTATGCTGCCACAGCTCCCCCACCATATGGTTTGGTCACTCATCAATGGAATCCTTCTTTGCAGGAACATATTTAACTCTCATTTACCAAACTGTGAGTTTTTTGAGACCAGGAACCATATCTTATTTAACTTTGTTCCCCAGAACCTAATGTCTTCCCTGGCACACAGCAGGTACTCAAGAAATACCAAACGTCTTTTTGTCTAGTACCTTCAAAATCCCCCAAAGTACTAACTTAAAAAGTTCAAAAGTGAGGTCGTTTGGTGCTCCGTTACTGAATGGGCTGATAGCAGCTGCCTCCGGAACACCAGCGCCTGGGAGAGAGTCTACTACTGTTAATACTCTTTAAAAGAAGTGACATTCAATCATTTCCGAAAGGTCACTGGGTTTGCCCTCGTCGGTCATACCTTTTCCCAACAATACTTAATCCCAGGCCTTTCCCCGGCTTCTTGTGCAGCTCAATAGTGAGGGTATCACACACATGCTCCTCCTTGTAGGGGGCCTCATCTCTATACAGCGTCAGGCGTACTCTGTGTGGCGTCTGTCTCAGGACATTTATTGCTTCATCATGTGTGGCCTTTCTCAAGTCAATTCCATTCACCTGGACAGACACAGGACACTGTGAGGACCCGGGTGAGTCAAATAAAGAAAAAGCAAGAACGGGGGGGCTGATGAGGGGGAGACGAGAGGAGGAGGAAAGAGGAAGTGAAAGAAACAGAGACCACCCTCCCCAGAATAGCTCTTTCTTTGTTAATTATAAAGGTATTCTGTACCTCTAAAATCTGATCTCCAGCCCAGAGTCTCCCGTCTTTACATGCTGCTCCTTCTTCATAAACTTCATGGATAATAATGGCACCCTAAGGGCCCAAACAAAATATGCTTTATCCCATTCTCCCTAGGACTGATGAGCAAAAATAAAAGGAAAACACACTGTACTTTCAAAGATAATGCTAAGGGTTCTATACTCACTGGATCCAGAGTGAGTCATATCAAATTTCAAAGAAACATGTAATGTGATTTTCAAGGAAGTTTATATTTATCTATTTTTTCCAATGATAGGGAGGTTTAAAGAAAAAAATTATGGGGGCGCCTGGGTGACTCAGCTGGTTAAGTGTCCAACTTTGGCTCAGGACATGATCTCATAGTTGGTGGGTTTGAGCCCCATGTCAGGCTCTGGGCTGACAGACCAGAGCCTGGAGCCTGCTTCAAATTCTGTGTCTCCCTCTCTCCCTGCCCCTCCCCCGCTCTTACTCTGTCTCTCAAAAGTAAATAAACATTAAAAAAAAAAGAAAAAAAATTATGAAACATATAAATCATACATATGTATGTATAATAGATAGATATCACCTTTCCTATCTGCAAATGAAAATGATCGATATACATCATCTTTCCTATCCACAAACGCAATTACTAGATTTTAGAAGATTTTTGACCTTTAGAAAATGTTGTTCACGACTTTTCAAACTCCTCAGTATGGGACTGACCCAATCATATCCCATCAGTAATAAAGGAAATTAAAATACGGCAAAGACTGGAAAACTGATGGACCTATTTTGACCTGAAAGTCACGATTGCGAGTGTAACTATCTTAGTGAGTCGGTATTCACTTCCTCAAATACAAATCCCAGTACTAAATTTCTGGTATTTGCTCTACAAATGAAAACAACAGTGAATGATGCATTTTTCTAAGCCTTTATATTTCATTTAATAGAACTGATAAAAACCTCCCGGACAGTGATCTCTCAGGTGCACTGAGGTTGCCTGAGTAACCGAAGAATCTCTGTGTATCTGAGTGTCCTCACCAGCAGAGTGTCGGACCCTCCAACAATGCTCAGGCCCAGCCCTGTTCGCCCTTTGGAAATCTCAATTGTTGTTTCACAGCCTGGGATAATGGGGCAGGTTGCAGGATCAGAAGCAAAGATTGCTGGTGTTGACGATCTGCTTGTACCTAAAAATAAATTAAACATGAAATGAAGTAAGATACAAATTGATTAGATGGTATAAACAGCAAACTCACCACACTGGTTGCCTTTGGGGGATGGAAAAGAAAAAGGGCCCAAGATTTGGGACAGCAAAACGTCAAATTTATCTTAATCTTTTAGTTATATTTAAAAAAAAAAAAAATCAGGGGCCCTGGGTGGCTCAGTCGGTTGAGCGTCCGACTTCGGCTCAGGTCACGATCTCACAGTCTGTGAGTTCGAGCCCCGCATCGGGCTCTGGGCTGATGGCTCAGAGCCTGGAGCCTGCTTCTGATTCTGTGTCTCCCTCTCTCTCTGCCCCTCCCCCATTCACGCTCTGTCTCAAAAATAAAAAATAAAAACGTCAAAAAAAAAAAAAATCAAACAAAATGATTACATCATCATTAATTAGGGTGGTGGGTGCCAAGTTACTTTCTGCACTATTGTGTATTTTCTAAATCGCTCGAGATAATATGCATAAAAGCCCAAGAACAGAGAGTTGAACTGAACCTCTAGTGTCATGTTGATAGTCGACATTTCACTAGAGCCAAAAAACCTTCTCATGAAATTATGATTTGTAAAACTCAGAACTGTGATATGTGGCAGTAAACTAAAAACACATTCTGAGAAGACCAGAAAACACAAAGCACATCAATAATTCTAATCATGGTGCCCGCATTTCAGGGCTTTTTATGCTTTTGTTTTGGTTTTCCTTTTCTTCGTCTCCTAGAGCATCTCTTCTTATGTAATCAGATCTGTGTCTACATGCCCCAGGATTTACTATCTGAGTTTATAAAACGTCAGGGGACCCCCACCCCCACAAGCAGTTTCGTTCTTTGTGTGTCTCGCGTGATGTTTTACAAACTCAGATATTAAATCCTGGTGCATATATGCTCAGGACTGAAGACATAAGAACAGATCAGGAAAAAACAAGGAGAATATAATTTCACACGTTGTTTTATGATAGTCTTCATATCATATGTTTTATGATATCCCAAAGAGCATACAGCAAATGTGATGTTTTGAAGAAGTTAAGAGGGGTGCCTGGGTGGCTCAGTCAGTTAAGCATCTGACTTTGGCTCAGGTCACAATCTCATGGTTCGTGAGTTCGAGCCCCACATCAGGCTCTGTGGTGACAACTCAGAGCCTGGAGCCTGCTTTGGAATCTGTGACTCCCTCTCTCTGCCTCTCCCCCACTCTTGCTCTGTCTCTGTACCTCAAAAAATAAATAAATGTTAAAAAATTTTTTTAAATAAAATTAAAAAAATTAAAAAGTTAAGATACTCAATGAGTAGTTTAAGACAAGAGGCTCTTTTTAGAAATCGGAAACACACTAATTCTTGCTCCTGAAATGGTAAGAGTAGGTGTAAGATGTTTTCTTTTATGTTACATTTTCATTTAGCATTTCATATTTTTATAGACAGTGCTACTTACAGATTGACATAAAATTGAAAAATGAGAAAATTTTTGTAAAACCTTTTAACATTTCAGTGAATTACCCAGTCTTTCTAAATAAAGGATTACCTTCATCACATATGTATTACTTTAAGATTTTTTTTTTTTATCTAACTATATTACATATGTTTTAAAAATTGCTGTTTCCCTAAATACCTGTCAAAAGAAGTTAATGTTTCAGACTGGAGGCCAAAAGATTTCTTCTCCCATCACAGAAAACGCCTACGTGGGGGTGCCTGGGTGGCTCAGTCAGTTAAGCGTCCGACTTTAGCTCAGGTCATGATCTTGCGATTTGTGGGTTCGAGCCCCGCATCGGGCTCTGTGCTGACAGCGCAGAGCCTGGAGCCTGCTTTGGATTCTGTGTCTCCCTCTCTCTCTGTCCCATGCCCTCTTGCATGCTGTCTCTCTCTCTCTCAAAAACAAATTAAAAAATATTAAAAAAAAGAAAACGCCTATGTGTTTAAGTACTTTTTTCAATGTTGCAAAGCTTGAAATTTACTGTCTTACTTAAAAGTTAGTGAACTGTTGTCAAAAAGCAACTTAAAGGAAGGATTTGCCTCAATATGCCACATTGGCATTTTAATGGCACACACCAGTCTCATTCCATAGTCCACATACAACCACTTCATTTATTTTGACAGGATCAATTACACCCAAATGACAGAACTCAAATCAATTATGCTTGCCATAGCAATAACTAGCATTTTTAAGAGTTTCTGGTAATGCCAGGCATTGTTGATTCCACAGGTAAAGAGATACCACTGTATCCATTTTACAGATTAGATCACTAAGGCTTTAGAGAAGCTGAATTATGTGCTCAATATAAAAAGGGGATATTCCAAATGTTGTTTACTTCATTAGTCAAACACCCAGACTCACAGGTACCTTCAGCAAAAGATCCTTGGAGAGCAAAGAGTGTCACTGCCTTGCTTTAGAGAGGAAGCAGCTGAGGCTCAGAGTGGCTGGATGGGTTTCCCGAGCCCGTATGGCTGGTTAGCGTACAGCCCACAGACTCCCTGCCTGGAAGTCCAGCACTCTTTCTTCAGGAGCTCCTCTCTTTATACCATCTTGTCACCAAAGTGTTCCCTGTCTACGGCCTTTCAAACAGTGAGTTACATACAGGCAGGTGGCTCCCAAGTAGGAACCAGCTGCTGAGGTTAAGTGCACCACACAAGCCCTTACTTCGGATGGACTCCGGTTCCGGGGAGCCAGAAGCTGGGGGCATCGGAGACAAGGAGCTGCTCTTTTCTCCACTGGCTGTACCAGCTGCTGAAGCAACAGCCTGGGAGTCTGGATTCTCAGCACGAATGGTAAGTTTCACTGTTGTCTTTGCTGTTTTCAAAAGGCTAATGAACTGGCGGGGTGTCGGTATGGCAGGGAAACAAAATTCAAAAGCAAATTAGTAGACATACCAGTAAGTCACTATTATAGTTGGAATCTCTTTCCTTGTCAGAACTTGAGGAGTCAAGAAAGAATGGTTGTAGTTTCAGAGTAAGGAAAACGATGCAACCAAAGAATCAAGCCAAAGGGAAAGTGAGAATACAGACGTATGGGTTAAAGGGTCCAACCTTAGACAATTATTAAAACTGAATTTAAAAAATGATTTAAGCTTCTTGCTGGCCAATGTAGAAACAAAAACATTTGCACACCAAATCTCACAAGAAACATAGCTTTTTTTCTAGCACTTATATATGAAAGGCCTAAGTGAGTCTACTAGTAAGTACAGACATAGGGAATATTTATTGGAGCAAATAGTCATAAAAATTCCTTTGATCTTAACACTAAGTTGATATTTCTTTAGAAATGCAAGTTTTTCTAAGGGAAAATGGAAATTGTATTTATCAAAAACATCCACTGAACACTGGACTTACTAGGCAAGAGAAAATATCTTAACATCATTCCATCGGAAAATAGAAAACAGAAATTGGAGGATTTCCAAATAATCTCTCTTCTTCCTTAACGACATCGGTCTAACATAGCTACATGGTCTCAATTCCCTATGATCACATACACACAGACACACACAAACACTGGCCATGCCCACGGATGGGTTCACAGCGTTATTTGCTTTCTTTTGGAAAAGTACCTTTTCAACAGGATAGCCAACAACAACTTCATCATCTACAGCCAATATCTGATCTCCAACTTTCAGCCGTCCATCCTGAATGGAAACATGTAAGATGTGGGGCGATCTTATAGAAGTAATTCCCTTCTCCACCACTTTATGACCGTGAGAAAGCCTCACCTTGGCTGCCGCCCCGTGCTCTGTCAGACTCTTTATGATGACTCCGCTGAGCGTATCTTCTTCACTGATAGCAATGCCCAAACCCCCTTGATCCTAGAGAAATAGGAACAACTTAGAAGACTTGAAACAGATTAAATTTATCCAAAGGAAAGCTATGTGGCCGTAACTTCTAAACATTATCTTCCACCCAAGGGCTAGAAAACTGATTAGAGCCATTCTAAAGTTCATTAATAAAAATCTCTTCTTAAGCAAACTTTCAAGTTTTTTAATGGGAAGGAATTCTCTTCCATCAACTATTCAAATGTATTCATTCCTCCCATATGTATACTGTTTCTAGTATATTTAGCATATATATCCAGTTACACATCTCCAGTAACTTTAGAAAAATATCCAGGGAACAAAATGCATTCAATAACTCAATAAACATACAACATTTGCCAATGTAGTTCTGTGTAACTGGCTGACGGCATAAGTCATTTAAAACCAAATCAAAGTATCCTGCTTCCTCTTTGTGGCCTACAACTTAGAAATAACAACCCAAACTGGCCCCGTCATCCTGCCCTTCTTCCTGGAGCAGACAGACTGCAATTACTTCTGCGTGCTCTGTCCTTTCTGGGGCTGAATGCCCAGCGTTGTTTCCCCAGACACTTGTGTTTTGATGTGGTGCAGAGTGAAAACACTCTCAACCCTGAGCCCAAAGACGTGCACTGAAAACCTGCCAAGCCTAAAGAGCCATCCATGTTTTGTCTATATTTTCCACATTTTCTTTTATCAAGACCAAATGTTCAATAGTATTGGCTTTTACATTTCTTTAATGTTTACATTAATAAAATTAAAATAGGGTTTTGGATATTTTCATTCTGGTTAGAGCTAGCAACCTTTTTCGTTGTAGTTTCTACCCAGAAATGTAAAATGTAAAGCAAATGTAAAGCAAAAGAGGGAAAGGGAAATCTTGCCGTGATTTCTACGACATGTACACACGAGAGCCAACCAAGCCATCGGGCCTTTGGGACCATGACCATGACACCAGATAAGGTCACACCGCCATTTGAAAGACTATCAACACTGTGGCTTTTCTGAGGTAGACTATTCATCGTAGACTTTCAGACTGTCACTGGGCATCTCTCTCTACCACTGCTCTCTTTCCAGACAATCAGTCACATGCATAAGACAGAGAAAATTGCACTTTTGGGGTGAGAAGAGCTCAGTTCTAATTTACTTTCTGCCTACCTGCAGGAGTTTGGATAAGCCACATAACATGTCTGAACCTCAATTTTCTTATCCGAAGAAAGGAGTAATGATGCAGGTGACCCTTGAACAACATGGGGGCTGGGGTGCTGATCCCCCTCCACACAGGTGCAAACCCATGCATAACTGCTGACTCCTCCAAAGCTGAACTACCAACAGCCTACCACAGAATGGAAGTCTTATTATTGATAACATGAATGGTTGAGTAACGCATTTTGCATGTTATATGCATTGTATACTGTGTCTTCCGATGAAGTAAGGTAGAGAGAAGAAAATGTTAAGAAAATCATAAGGAAGAGAAAATAAACGGCAGTACTATCCTTTATTATCAAAAATGCCCACATATAAATGGACCCACACAGTTTAAACCCATGCTGTTCCTTCCCAACCATGACATTGCTCTGAGGATCGGACGTAATAAGAAAGGGATCGGAAACTTGGTGCGCTATATACAGTATACGTTCCTTCTGCTTGTTACTCTACAGAATGTAACTGGATTTACTCCAGATAAATTCTCTCAACTTGCCAGGATTTTGAGACCTGAATCCTGATTTAGTGGTAAAAGAATCAGGATTAATGAGTAGGAAGGTGAATGTGCTACCAAAAAGATAAAATCCCAATGCCAATGCCAAGTGCATCTAATATAGTTAAACATTCTATTTGGGATTTTCTACACCAATGGTCTTTCCTATTACCACAAAGAAATATTTGTTTGAGTATTACTCTGTATCTACAATGATTGTATGTACTCAACTCTGGGATTTGATTCTATTATTGCCTATTCACTTACCTGCAGTCAGGAAAGTATTTTACTAGTACAGTGAGCATTTGCTGGTTGTTTGCTTAACGCCCATTCTCATCTTACTCTTTTGTATAAGCTCATACATTTGTTTTAAAGAATATCCAGCCCCATTCCCCCTGCTGCCTCAAATAACATACAGGAGCACACACACTCTCTCTCTCTCTCTCGTTGGCTCTCTTCCTCTCTGCCTACGTGTTGGGTGGTGGTTTTAAAATATATATACAGGGGTGTCTGGGTGGCTCAGTAGGTTAAGCATCTGACTTCGGCTGAGGTCCTGATCTCACGGTTTGTGTGTTCAAGCCCTGCGTCAGGCTCTATGCTGACAGCTCAGAGCCTGGAGCCTGCCTCAGATTCCGTGTCTCCCTCTCTCTCTGCTCCTCCCCCACTCACATGCACGCATGTGCAGGCTCTCTCTCACAAATAAACATTAAAAAAATTAAGAAATAAATAAAAAAGATAAATAAAATACGTATACAAACTCTTCACCATTCCTCCCTTCAAGAAGGAGATGCTGAATGTGGGCTGGATTTGGTTGCCTGATTATAAAATATGGAACAGAAAGAATGGTGTGTAATTTCACAACTATGCCAAAAGGCCCTGGGGCTTCTCCTTACTCTCCCTCTTAGATGACCTGCTCTGAGGGAAGCCGGTTCCCTGTCATGAGGACATGAAAGCAGCACCTCAGAGAGGCAACGGGAACCTCCTGCCAACAGTCATTTAAGCAAACCAGCCCGGATGCGGATCCTGTAGCCTCGGTCAAGCCTTCAGACGCCTGCAGCCCTTAGCTGGCCGTTCGTTGGCAAAATGTACAACAGAGTCTCACCAGACCACCCAGTTGAACTGCTCCCCAATTCCTGATCCACAGAAACAGAGATAATAAATGTCTATTGTTTTAAGCTCCTAAATTTTGTGGTGATTCATTATGTAACAGTGGATAAATGACCCCAAGGATGGAGCGTGAATGAGTGAAGTCCATAGTACAATTCCAGTCCCCTGGCCACAGTCCCTATAGCTCAAGAGCAGGCATGTGATCTGAACTGGCTTAACAGCACGGGTCTCAGGACTTGTGCTCAGCATTTTGGGACAGCCACTCTGCCCCCACCCTGCATGTGGAAGAAGCGGCACATGACCCCAACTGTGGTTGGCAGCCGTCGTAAAACTGAGAGAAGACCAGCCCGGGGATACCGCTGACCCTTCACGGCTGTGCAGGGAGGAGAAGAACTGGTTCTTGACGACACGACGGAGCCACAGGATCAACTATCCCTGAGGATCGCTGCCCAGTAACCCGAGCCCATAAATCCCCTTCTTTGACTAAGCCTGTCGGAGGAAGTTGGTTTTTCTTGTGGTTGTTTTTGTTATTGGCAACAGGCAGAGTCCTAAAAGGAACAATAAGCTGCACACCTGCAAACGCGAAATGTTCCAATTCCACCTGGAGTCCTATAAAAATAAGCATGTGTATACATATATACAGACGTTACTGGTATCAGAAGAACAGGATAAAACACGGGTAAAGGATAACAGGGCATAAGAGCAATGTCTTAGCTAACTGCTTAGCTCTCCACCTCACTTCTGCCACAGGACATACAGTACTTAAGAGAAAAAGAGCTGAGAAACACTGTTCTGAGCCAGTTACTAAAACACCACCATACAGAGAAGGTGAAACAAATTAAGGGACCAAATTATTTATGGAGCAACAGTTGTATAATTAAACAGCTAGAAAAGAGTGAACAAGAATTAAAAGTGCAACAAAGCTGAACTCCTATTATTGTCAGGAGAGCTATTTTGAAGTTGGAACATTCCCCCCAAAATTCTCAATGCTATTTGAAGACTTTTACCCTATAAAACTGTGTGGACACAAAACCTATCTCTGACAACCATGTAAGGTTGTCACCTGCTTTGATGTATAGGTACTTTCCTAGGACAATGTGTACTAAAAAATCAATCTTTCTTTAATCAAAAATATTTCGTCTGATAAACTGAACTGGCATTTCAGTCAACACTAAGGGTTCAGATTATATACATTATAAACTTTGTTTATACTTCTATTTTCTCACTTCAAAACGGGGGGGGGATTAAAAAGAAAAAAAAGATAATCAACCTGTCTCAAGTGTTTAAGAAGTCAAAACAGAACTAGAAATGGCCTGTTACTACAATTTCTGTTTTGAAACAGTAACAAAAACTATTCTCCCCTCCTTGTATTCTTCAAGTACACTTGATATCTTTCCTTTGTGCACACGTGGCATGTAAGCATCCGTGCATTCCTCCTTCTCACATACTTGGCATGAACTATGGTACCCCATACTATGTAACCCCCCACTTGTCATGGGAGAAAAAGTATGGCAGTTTCTCCCTTTTTAACGTGTTTGCAATATAGACGTACAGAAAACTTATCCACATGAATTTTTACTGCAAGAGACATGCTCTTGAGCTATGATTTGTTAAATGACAAATAAATGAAGATATTACTAGTAAGCATTACATAGGCCAGAATGTTGAAGGGGTATGTCAAAATAAACAGGCATTAGATTAAACTAGGTCTTGAGTTATCCAGGGTGTAGATAAGCTAAAAGAAAGCAGAAGGGCATCCCAAGTGCAGAGGCAAGGAGGGATGAATTCTCAAAACAAATCTCCATGGGCTCTTGATACAAGTCAGTCTGAATGAAGTAGAAGACTCATAAGACACAGGTCTTTTGGAAAGGTGAATGGGCCCTGGTTGCAAGTTGAAACAAGGAATGGCAAATGTAAGACTAGAGTTTAAGTTCTAGCGGTAGGTACCATTTTGAGTTATGGGAACTGTAACAAGTGGGAAAAGCCAAACCAATCGCACAGGGTTGCTGAGAAGTACAGAACACAGTGACTTTACCTTTAATTTTTGTCAAATAAACGTAATTTTTCAAAATACTGGGAGTATAAAGGATAAAGAACTGCAGATGACGTATGAATGCTAGAAGATTGGTTAATTCTCCCTTCTTTGCTTTCTTGCATTTTCTTCCCAGAGTCGACTAATAATGGGGTTCAGAGTGGACAGGCTTATACCATACGCCGTCTCTTAACATGTCATTTTTAGCAAGGGCTTCCTCCAAGGCTACATTCTGTGGAGCATTCAGAACCTCATGGTTAAAATATTAACTTGCAAATAATAACTCAAACTGTGCCAAGTGTAAAGGCCGCTTTAGGCAAACAGGCTTGGGTGACGGAATGTAGAAAGAGCCCACAGCGACCCCCTGGCTGAATACAGGCAGGCTCATCAGGTGACCCCCCCTCAAAATATCCACAGGCCCTAACTAACCAATAGGCTACTTATAACCAGGCACAGTTACCAAAACAGGGAAAATTCCATTTGTTGCCTTACCTCCTCACCTTCTCACTTTAACTATGGCCCCCAGTCCCTCCCTGGTTGCAGACAGCCTCTCCTTTGCTGTCCTGCCTACTGCTCCCCTGCGGCGTGTTCAATAAATTTCTATCTTCCTTGTTCTACTACAAGTAAATGCTTTTACCACCTGTGCCATTGGCTTCCACCAGATTGTCACCCCACATGCGGGGGCCCCCATATGATCAGGAGACACATCACATTTACACACCACGTTAAGTGCTTTATACAAATTCTTTCGTTTAATCTTTACAAAAATACTTCCAATATAAAGGTATTATTATTTCCCTATACTGTAGGTAAGGAAACTGAGGCCCAGAAAAGTCAAGTGGCTCCAAAAGCCCACATTTTAAGTCATAGTTGATTGCTTCTTCTGTCAGCTGATCTTAAAAGATCCTTGAATATTCCCCTTTATTCACTTTGGCTTTCATCAATAAATACATTTCAGTTACCGAGCTTTAGATGTGTTTGAAATCGACATATAATCAGAAGCTTTCTGTGGGCAATAAAATCTGACATTCTTCCTAGTTCTTAGGTTTCCCCCACAGCAACTATTTCAGAAAGGGAAGTGTACATGTTAGACAACTGCTGAATAAATCAGCAGTAGGCTAAAGACAGAATAGCTCTTAAGCTGCTGTAGAATGAGGGCAGCTTGCCCATTAGCTTGAAGAATCTCAGAAGCAACCCCTGAAACAAGCAGCCCCATCTACAGAAGAGGAGAGTGGGGACCAGTGATATCAAGCTTCCAAGTGATTTATGGGAGATCACTCAGAAGGGCTTCTGACAAAGCAGGCCTCTGTCCACTCCACTGCTGAATGCCAGGTCAAGAGACTTTATCTGTCTGGGAATGGAAGTCCTTGAAAGATTCTGAACAGGGGATCAGGACGATTAAACATCTAAAGAACACCTTAATCAGGTAGCCTGAGGCAGGAGGAGAAAGCATCACAAAAAAACAGTGCCAACAAGCAGTTAGACATCTCCCTCTCTGCCAGCTTATTCCTTCCTAATAACAATAAAAACAACAACAACGACAACAAAAACAGTCAGTGTTGATGTATGTGTGCAAGGTTCTAGACTCTTCACACAACATACATTTCATTCCCAGTACAACTCTATGAGGCGAGCACTACCATGATCTCCATTTGGTAGAGGGGAAGTTTTCCAGATTAAGAACCCTATCCAAGGTCCCAGCCTGTAAGAGGCAAAAGAGGGCTCCGACTCGGAAGGTTTGGCTCTAAATCTGCCTGTTCAGCTGCTACTGTGTTCTGTTCCTTATTCATCTGTTTAGCTGGGTCATTCCCCCAACACTTCCTGGGTACTCATATTCTAGGATATACTAAACCCTCGGTAAATACATTAAATCAGTGCCATGAAAAGTACTTGTAAAAAATATATATTATTTTGGGCTATTCTAAAGATACGCATAAACCTGTATTTTAAAAAAAGCACATAGTATAATGAATCCAGCCTACATTTAAATGCTTCATAATTAACAAATTGTAGGGAAGTAACTGCACTGTTAAATACTATAAATTCTGACACTTCAGGATTTAGGAGGAAAAGGAAACTCAATCTGAAATCAGCAGGAGAGAAAGAAAGGTATCCTCTCTCTTACATGGCAACAGAGCAAGGGATTCCTGAAGTGTATGAACTTCCCAGTAGAAGAGGCAAAAACCTTAATGACTTGATGTACTTCTCCTTCTACCAGGAGACAAATTGTGCATAATAATGACTTCTACGTGTACTGTAAATGACAGGACCAGGGCAATCCATTTTGCTCATAGTTATTTATTGAAAAAAAGAAACAAAATCAAGAGCCACAGTCTTCCTCCACCCCACCCCTCGCAAATACTTAACAAAGACTGGCTGTGTGCCAGGCATTATGCCAACTCCTTACATACAACTTATTTAACCTCTAAAACTAGGTCGAAGGTGATATTATTATCTCTAATTTACTGGTGAGAAAACAGAGGCAAAGGAAGATCGCGTAATGTGTCAGGTGTGTACCTGATGAAGTAAGGATTGAAGGTGGACAGACAGACTCTGGAGCCCAAGCGGTAAGCATCACACTGCACTGCCTCATCGCTGAAGACTGGTGTATGGACCACTTCTCTTCTTTCCGCCCATGGCGAATATCCCACCGCCCCGCCGCCTTCCCCTTCTCCCTGAGCACCCCAGGGCTCTGTGCTCTCCTTCACCTACTGCCTGCCTGTATTCCAGCATGAGCCCGCAGCACCTGAAAGCATTTCTAGGTTTCTGTTCAGGAAACCACTTCTTTGAGGTGGTCATTTGAACCGAAAGTTCAGATCTTTTCAAAAGTAAATACTTCGCTGATGTTTATCAGTGAAACTTCTAGTAATTGGAGCTTTCGGTTTTATGAAGCACAAAGACTATAACTTGTTTCTTTATTCTTTTTATTTCCTCCACAGCGGGTCTTTGGTGAATGTATCAGAGCAGAGACTGCCAACCGTCATGCTGGGAGATAATCCTAAAGGCGGGAAAAGCTTAGTCCCTGCTAAAGTATCAATTAACACGGTAATTCTCAAACTTCCGTGTGCGCCGGAATCGCCAAGAAGGCTTACAAAAATCCAAACCTCGGCCCACCCCCAGGGTTTCTCATTCCATAGGTGTGGGCCGGCCCAAGCGGCCGCATTTCTAACAAGATCCCAGGTGATGCTGATGCTGCTGGTCTAGACAGCACACTTCTGAGGGCCAGTAAATTAGACCACTGGTGTGAAGGTGCTCACACCTTTTCATTCCAACGCAAAGCAGACTTACCTTGGGAAGCTCCAGATGCTGCACGTTTGTGAATGAACAGAGGTCCACAGGTGCCTCAGAAGTAGTCACACTTGGTTCGGCCTGACACAGGGAAAGAACGGCAAAATAGACAACCGAGTGTTATGTATTTTTGCTTAATAAAGGCCACTTCATCAAAATTGTTTCATGTATTAGAATTCGTTATTATTCTAACATTTCATGACGTTTATGAACATTAGACTCTCTTCAAAATACTAAGAAGGCGTGATTAGACAGCGATTGTTTTAGACCACAAATTGTTTTAGACACAAAGCAGCTCTCAAGACTGCCTACATTTCCTCTCAGTGAAATCTAACAGCGACCCAGCTACCAAGTGGCGAAACGCGCTTTTTAAACACAGAACACGAGCAGAGGCGCCATTCACTCCTTTTCACTCTGTTAGTCATCAAGCGAATTTGGGAGCTATTAAACGTTTTACTTGAAAATTACTAAAATATTCCATTTTCCTAAGGGATATATGCAGTCCCATTCATACAAAAATAAAATTTTCTCCTTTCTAATCTTGAGAAATCACTCGCTGGTGCACCACTGTGAACGACTGCCAGTTCACCAGAACGAGCGGCCTGCATCGCGTACCGATGCGCCCAGTGTTTGTACGCTCCTTTACGGGACAGTGTTTCCGTATCTGCACCTTCTTCCACCACGATCATCACGGCTTCTCTCATTTTATGCTCTTCGTTCTCTATGCCTCCTTTCATTCATCCTAAACAAGTATCGGAAGCTTTACCACATCAGAACTCCCACCAAAAACTCCAAATTCTAGACTCACCGTCTAGCCACTGCCTTCTCTTTCCTAATTTTTTAGCCACCATTTGCTCCCTCAAAAAACACCAGTAATCACCTGGCTACCAGGTCCAATGGACTCTCTTTAGTCATCTCCTCATTTGACCTCTTCGCCACACTCAAGACTGGAGAATGTACCCTTCGGCTGCTATGCAACATGCCCGCTGGTCCTTCCTCATTACCTCTGAGCACTCTTTGTTAGGCTTCCTCCTTATTGCTATTAAATAATTCTGACCTTGGCCTTCTTCTTCTTTCTAAGTGTTTTCTGTACATAAGAGCCTCAGCTCCTGTGGCTAACAAATGACAAATCTGCATCTAAGGGAATTCCTCTCTAAACTCTAGACCCAGTGTCCCGATGTACACTTCTCCCGGGCTCTTCAACAGGCACTTCGTTCTCAAGCAGCCTCAAATAGAATGTTTTCCATTTTTACAGCTATCTGCTTTTTAGTATTCTTTTTGGTATAAGTCAGCCATCCACCAAGTCACCAAGTGAGCCAACCCAAACCTTGCTACATCTTGTATGTTTCCTTCACCAGCCCATTTCCAGCCCCCAAAGAAGCACCAGACACAAGGCAGATACTCAGCAAACGCTTGTTGGACAAACAGATCGTCAACCACTCACTGTTCCTCACTGAGTACATTTAGTCAGGGATAAGGTGACACTAAGGTGGATCCTAAACTTCTGAAACTTCTGACATAACCATTTCTTTCTTTTCTTCTTCTTCCTCCCCGTCCCTTTCCCCCTCCTCCTCCTCTTAAGTTTATCATCTCTTCCCTGCAACCTCTGATTTTTCTCTGTGCCATTTCCAAAGAAGTATTTCAAAATACAATTCTTACTGAGGTCCCCAAGGCCTCAAAGACAAAGTTTCCATCATGAGTCCCATGGTCTGACCCTACCTCCTCTCTCTCAGTGACCCTTTCCTCACCAGGAACCCACTCCCCCGCTCCCACTATTCAGTGATGCCCTGTGATTTACATTCCTTGCATCAGCCAGAGTCCACACGCCATTCCTCAGTGCATGCCCTCAGTTTGGAAGGTTTTTGCCCCCCCAAATCTTCTACTTCCGACATACACTTCATGTGTCACTTCCCCTAGGGAGTCATTGTCTCTCTCCAGAAGGAGACTTGACTTTTTCTACTTTCGTTATTCCCCATGCAGACGCCACTAGTGGCCTCCATGTAAGCAGTGTGCCTATTTACAGGAGTGTTTCTTGTACTAGGCTATAAACTCCTTGGGGGCCAAGACTATGAGTCATTTATCTTCAACATCCCAATAAGGGCTATGTAATTGTTCACTGAATTAATACATAGTACATCAGTCAAAGCTTCCCCGAGAAATAGACAGAAAATACATACCTCCTTATTCTGAGAATTCTCTGAGGTAGAAGGCAAAGGTTCTACTGTATTTCCAGGACATACAGCCATCTGACTCACCGCATCTTTATTTCTAAAAGAAAGAGTATTGACCTATCATAGCATAATGATTCATATTATATTCATTCTTTTACTTGAGGACTCAGAAGGATTATTAGAGAAAATTCTGCAACCTCAAAGACTTTGGACTATAACACTCATACATTTATAAATGTCTTATTTTCATTCAAAAGAACTCTGAATTGAAAGCCTAATCAAAAATACTTAGTAAACCAGAAAAAGAAAGTGCTTACCTGATAAAAATTATTTTTACTTTAGAAGGGGCACATTTAATGATTGAAGAAGCATTCTGATGACTTCTTCCATATAAAATTTGACCATTGATCTATGAGAAACAAATAGCATTAATTGAGCCTGAAATTTTAATTTTGCTCATTTCTTATCACCTTATCTAGCTAATATACAGGTCATTTTTTTTCTTCCTATAAAATATTATATGTATGTCTCTTCCAAGAACATGAACCTAACTCTGAAGGAGAGTAAAGAAAAGCTCATGTTTGAAGCCGACGTTACGATGACGTGTGTGTAGTGTGATCCCAATAGACAACAGAGGCAGCACTTGGGACTGTAAAAAAAAAGCACAGCAAGCTTCCTGGAGGGCACTGGGGTTCCAGCATGTTCCGTCGAAGCAAGGGCTCTCCTGGAAGCACTAGTGACCTCCGTAGATCATCAAGGGAAGTCCCTGTGGTCACAGATCTTAGTCAGTCTCAAGAATCAGGCCCTGGGATTGGCCGCTGGGAGAAGCATTCCGGCAGACCAGGGATTTGGGAAGCAGAACGTGCCCAAGCAGAATAGTACCTAATGGAAACTTCCCGTCATCTAGTCACTTAGCCCCTGCTGAATGAGCCTTCCTGGCCAAGGGAGAAGCACAGGAGTGCAAGGAAGAGTATTAAGGCAATATAAAGACACGTGGATCCCAGCCTCCAGGAGGCAAGGACAAACAAAACAAGCACATGTGATTCTAAACACTATAAAGTCTGGTCCAGAAATTTATTTGGTTTGGAGGGCTGAGTTATTGTTTTTGTTATTTAGCCTTAACCTTGACCCCACCTCACCCGACCCCTATCGCTTCTACCATTAGGAATTCAACTTCCAGAACGTCCAGTGGGTCAATCTCATTACTAAGGAGTGATTGGTCGTTTGGCTTTTCAAAAGCTCCTAATAAAAATGCAGCACACAAAAAAATGTTTTTGAAGTGTGATCTTTATTACTGTCTTGGGGCAAAAATTGTTTCTGGTGCGACACAGTCACAACCTTTTAATGGAAGTTAATGGGAACACGGACTCTACTTAACAGAGATTTGGTTTAGAGCCAAACTTGCTGCAGCACATCTATTTTATTAGGCAAGCAACAGTTTTCTCAGTCACCATATGAGGCCCGGGTGGATTTTCTGGAAACTGATGACTCCAGTGCACCAATTCAGCAATGAATTCAGCATTTTCCATTAAGAACTTACCTCTAGAAGCTCGTCTGCAACCTGCAGTCGACCATCTTTCCCAGCTGCTCCATTTGGATCGATCCCCACTATAAAGACACTCATCCTGGATCGGTCTTTGTTTCCAGCAAGACTTAGACCCAAACCACTACGACCTTTCTCCAGTTCAATCATATGGAGCTCTCCTGTTAGGGTTCCATAACGCTCTCTGATATTTTCTACGCACAACAAAACAACAACAACGACAAATTATAAGTTAATTCACAGCCAGATGTTTTACTATGGAGGGTCATCTGGCTTCAAAAGAGCATTACTTGGACCAAAATTAAATCCTTGGCAGTTAAGGAAAGCTAAGAAAACTCTGGTCCCCTAGGCGTCAAGACTGGGTTCCTGGAGTACCCAAACTCTGAGGAATTTCTTTGCATCTAGTGTGCAGACAGTATCATGTCTAATTAATCAGTTCATCTGGGTGATCAGGCCCAAGAGATTCATTATTAACCAACTCTCAAAAGACTCCGATTAAAACAAAGCACTAGTTTATCATTCACAGAGAAGAGAACATTCTTCTCAGTGAAGGATTTATCTTCACTGATCAGTGGAGACATCTCTCCCATAGAAAAACTGGCCTATGTGTGTCACATCATGTTGGGCAGCTACTTGGTACATACACCCAGAATAAAGAGGATGCACTGTCTTATTGCACAGAGCCATTAGGCCAGGACAAATCAATGTACCCGTCTCAGATTTAGGACCCATGTTCTCACTAGATGAGACCATTCAACTCTCCCATCCCACATGTTCAAGAGTTGAATCTGAGAGGGCAAGGCTACACGGAGGTGCCCTAGGCCACAGGCCCAGATGAACAACCAGCCAGGAGCCAACACAGATTTCTAGCCATGCGAGTGAGCTACCCTTAAGGCCCAGTCCAGCTGAGCCCAGTCGACCACAACACCACAACACAGTAATAAACTGTTTCCTTAAGCCCTTAAGTATTGGGGTAGCTTGTGACATGACATTCCCTTTCATGTTTTCCTCAGAGTATCTCAACGGATTAGCCACCTCAACGGATTAGCAATATATTCTTATTTTATTGAAAACAGACTTAGAAAACTGCAAACTTTACAAATCTTCTCTTAGAAAATGTTACTACACAGCTGATGTCTTGCATTCCATATTGATTCTCACCTGCGCCAACTTCATAAACTGCCATTTCCTGATTCCTTCTAGAATCCAGCGGCACAAAGTTTATACCCTGTGCTTCCTAAAAGCATATACCATGGCTTTCTTAAAGGAATTATATTTTTTAAAACAGAACTTCTTAAAGCACTGATACATGAGTAACTTTTCACTAAATTTTTAATATTTCCTTATAAAAAGGCTTCTTTCATTAGAAAAACAGACACCCCAATGATCCTAAGAACAGCTGCCTTTGAATGCTTCCTGTGCATCAGACATTGTGGTTTGCACTCCTCAGACATTATCAAATTTGATGTTAGCAACCTGAGGTGAGGACTGAATTTTCAAAAGAGATATTAGCCCACTGGGCAAAAACTTAGAGGCAGTTAAACAACTTGCCAAAGGCCCCAAGTTTTTATCTCAACACATACTATGCTACCACCCTAGGCAAGACAATACCAGAGTTCAAGGCAAAATATGAACAGCAACCAGACTTTACAATGAGGAATGTGAGGTCTGGAGAGGGGCAATGACTTGTTCAAGACCGCAAGGTGGTGGATCCTGTACTAGGTTCTGAGAGAGTGCCCTGCCCTCTTTAATGCTCATACAAATGGCAAAATGGGCTTAGCAGGAACGTTCGGTTAGAGGCAAGGAAGAATATGATTTCATGCTTTGGGAATGTGGGCTGTATCCAGGCAAAACAAACAGTATTTTTTCCAAACAAAATTGCAGTATATATAACTAAAGCTGAAACATACTTATCCACCCAGGGCATAAGCCTTGAGAAACCCAGAGCTACTTTAATGTCGCTATTATAACTGAATGCATCACAAAAGACAACTTACTCCAGCTGTAACCAAACTCATCCTCTTTGTCCACATCTTCTGAGACTTTGCTTGTGGATGACTGTGTATGATCGCCGCTCATTTCTTTAGACGCTGAAGAAGGGGGTGGAGGCACATTGCACAATGGAGCCTTTTCCGGCTCTGATTCTGACTGACTGGGTGCCTGCGGGAACAAGAAGAATACAGTGGGTATGTGCAGTCTAAGGAAGACCAACTTAAGTAAAAGAAATAAAAGTATAATGTCAAAAACTGGCTTTAAAATATCTAACATATATATAATCAAAAAATGTATATACAATGGCAGACAGGATTCAGGTAAAGTTTAAATATAGTAAAAAATAGCATAATATATAATAAAAAAGTATAATTCATTAAACTATTATTTGGTATTTTAGGCCAATGATTTTTTTCAATTTGAAGGCTTAAATGACAAGATAGAAAAAAACTGTGCAAACTTCCCCTTTTGGAAAAAAATTCTCATTCAAAAGTTTTCATAAATATGCAGGGGTCTAGGCGAGATTTTGTGTGTCTAGAAAAGTCTTCCAAGAAATTGGAAAAAAAAAATGAACAAATAAGTTAATCAAACAATGAAAGGCGTTCAAAGGCTGGCAGTCAGACTATATATAAAGAATTCTTCATCGCTACCTGAATCCTCTCTCCAAATGACTCTCTTAACAAACCCATGAAAATGAGCATTACACATGCAGGCTCATCTACCAGGGGAGCTGGTTTGTTAGCACAGAGCGCACAGACTCAGATCTGAGGAGCAGGTTTTAAGGGAAGGCCCCATCATTCCCTTGCCAAGGGAGTTCACAAGGTAAGTGAGAAAACACAAGAGACCACTTCATACAAACCCAGAGTACGGCATACTTGCTGTCACTTGGGGCTATGGGTCCTACTTCAAAAAGAGGGCTTGGTATCAAGCTCTTATATTGCAGATTATCAAATAGAATATTAGAGTTGGAAAGGCCTATAAGTCACTGAGCTCATTTTACTCATTTTGCAGATGAAAGACCTGAGGCCATGAGATGATGTTGTTCAAAATCACACCGGTACTAGATTTCTTTTAGTTCTGCACTTTCCATTATGCCATGCTGTCTCCTCCAACTTCCATAGTTAGTACCTAATCCAACGCTCAGAGATACCCACTTAAACTTCTAACCATGGTATGAAGCTGTCCCTGATGCCTTGAATCAACATTTTTCCTATTCTTATTTTACCCTTTTTTCATACAAAAATCCCTCTGATATACCTCATTTTATATGTGTGGATCTGGAAAAAGATTTTGATGAAAAAAAAAAAAAAACTTCCTATAGAACACATCAGATGATAAGCATGCACAAATAGTTAGAAATTGTTAACTCGTGTCAAGAACCAGAATACCACAAAATACACCTAATACTACAACTATATAGCACTGAAGGTGATCTTTCTTTATTGATTCAGAAACCACGTTAGGATGCTAAGCTGCCCCAAAATGAACCTAATAAATATCAATTACTATTTTTTCTGGCAAAGTAACAGAGAGCTCATTGGTAGAGACTTATAGGCAATAGATTTTCAAGTGACAGAATCTACTGTGTTCAAATGTTTGGTTTACACACAGCTGGCCACCCAGACAAAAACTACCACTGCAAACAAAACCCTTGTTATCTTCCCAAATACTGTGCCATAAAACCCTCAAATCAACAATGTACAAATAAAAATGTCCAACAAACAAACAAGGTTCATTTAACATACTAAGGTAGGGGCGGCGGGGGAGGCAGGGAGTGGGGGAGGGGGGAGGATGGAATTTACTTTTTTTCTGGTTAAAATAAAAACAACTTCTCTACAACAAGAGAGAATATTAGCAAGTATAGGTTAAGCCCATTTGGTTTTTAAAAAGGGGGACAAAATCTGATTTAAACTTCCCATAATTTTAATAAATTTATGGATGCAAACGTTATAGATCTTGCTGCATATCTTTCCTGAGCGGTTATTTTACTTAAAAATAACAAAATCTGCCTAAAAAACTGTTTAGGAACTGACTTAGGCACACCATTTTCATACCGTGAGTAAACTAAAACGGTGGGTCCTCACATTACTGACTAATCATAAAGGGAATACAAGCCTGTTATTTATATTTACTAAAGGGGCAAGCGATTAGGTGTTCTATTTTACTACTCCCGAAAACCCTCCTTCTGAATGAGATCATGTAATTAGCTTGTGGTTGACACTTAAGATTTATTAACGAAAATACAATTCTTTAACAGAGACTGTTTAGCCTTCATTGGCAAAAAACGCAAAGTGCACTTGAGATCACTCCATGCCATGTATGCACACAAGTGTAACACACACATAGCACACGGTAACACACCTACTTACTCATGAAAATTTCACACTGAGACAAACCTTAAATGGTGTGGGAGCAAAAGGGTTAGTTGGGGAACAACGGAAGATAACTCTACTTGAATTCTGTAATTCCTATAGTAACAGAAAACATATTCCTTCAGATACAACATCTTTGGTTATCCATATTACAATAACATGAAAACCCAATGAATATTCATAAAATGCTTCCTGAAACTGTTGAGAGCCTTCTTCCTTATCATGATCAAATTATCATATAGAGATTCTTGTAAGTAAGGTTTTGTTTCAATTCTGGGTTTATAATTTCATCAGAATATAAGACTATCCAAGTATAGGTTTACAAGCATTGAAACAGGGGCATGTTTCCTCATTCAGGCATTTATATGGACACACTTTATGAATATTCAACATACTCCTGCATACACACAATTATTTGTGGAGTGATTAACTTACAGAAGGGCTTTTTTAGGACCACCTTGTAGAAGTCTGAGAAGGATTTAAATCAATACAAGGCTTTAAATAAATTATGTGTGAAAGTACTTCATACATTTGGCAACTAACAAAAATTCAAATATCAGAAAATTTAACTCACACCAAAATATAGGAAAGGCACTGGACTCACGATTCTCCCTTACTGTTCAGAAGGGCCATCTAATTTCAGCTATAAAAATGAATATGCTCTGGCAAAAAAAAATGTGCTTATGAAAGGATCTGCATGCCCACTCCAAACACACAGTTTTGCTTTTTTTTTTTTTTTTCCCTGCCCCAATTTAGTAAACAGTGAACTAGGACAAAGGCACAACAAAGAACGAAACATTTGCAAAAGGCAACGAATGGCAAGACAATGGCATTATCCAACCTTGTCAGCGTTGAACTGAAGAGAATCAGCAAATGGGTTAGTGCTGCTGAAGTTGTACTTAGGGTAAAGGTTGTGCGGCAAGGAAGACAAAGGGGATTTCTAAAAGGAAACATAAGAGGCGCTGAGCGCAAAAGAAATATATTTAAAACAACTCAAGTTTTAAGAACAAAGTACTGATTTAAATAACAGTGTGAAATTACTAGATCCAGTCAGATCTAGTCATTAAGAGCAACATCGTATTAAACAGTCTAGGACTAAAGGTTAACCTCTAGCGATCTGGATCTACACCTCGACCTAAATCTGGCCACGAACTACGTAGGATATGAGCTGGTGAAGCTGATACCACATTTCTTTTATTTTCACTGTCACAGACAGATGCACATACACGTTGCCCAATCTATATAGTCATGTATGTCCCATGCATATCAGTAAACAGGTTTCAAGACGAAAACCATAAATGTTTTTTGTTTACATTTAAAAGCAAAGTATGCTTCTATTGTAAAACAAAAAAGAAACAGTCTATCTGCTGCAGAATGCAAATTAAACATTTGTCTGCTAGTTCACTGGTAACCTTCATGATTCTTTTATCTTGTTTCCCAGGAAGGAAAATTTTCAAACTTAGATTGGATATTAAGGTTACATCAGGTCAATAGGATTTTTCCCTTTAAAAAGGGAAATCAACAATTTTAAATAAATGAACCACCCTACAGTGGTGTTCTTTATTTCTGCCCTTTTTTTTTTTTTTTTTTTTTTTGTGGAGGTAGAAACATTGATTTTTAAAAGTTTCCTATAAAAGTTCCCATATGAGAGGGAATTTATGAGGCTATGCATATACTGAAGTCCTGCCTTAGAGTGTTTCTCACAGATTTTGTGGCTTGCTTGAGATACTCCCTGAGCTAGGACTACTGGAGTTGAATATATGTATTAGAGGCAGGATGACTGCCAGATAGAATTTAGCATTTTCATAGTTTAAAAAAAATGAAAGTAATTTCCTTAGCACAATAAATTCTTCTCCTTCTTTTCATACCCGCTATCTTCTTCTTTTATTGACTGTATCTTTCAGGGGAAATTGCAGACATTTAAAATTCATTTTGGCTCCAATTAAATGTTTGTGTTACTTCTGTCTATAAAAAAGCCCTACTGGCAAGCATCAAGAGTAGGGAGAGGTTGTCATGTGACGCCACCCTGTACGGGAGAATACTCTGGAAAGGCTCTATCCTCAGTACGCCTGTACTAAAGCTTATGCCACATTACCCTTTCAATCTGCTCTTCCTGCAATGTTTTTCCTACAGAGGGAAGATGGGAAAAAGAAATGGGCACAATGACATTTCTGCTCATCTCAACTTTCTCTCTGCTTTTCAGTTTAAATGTCAACTCCTGCTTTACAAAAGAAAAGATCATGAATGCCAAGGAACGCGACCATTTATTAAGGGTGGGAGAAATGACTAGGCAGAGATTAAAATCATATTCTAGGCAAAATAATTCCATGCTATGGAAGGTGGAAATTATTTCTGATCCTCATACATGGAATTTTTAGGTTTTAAAGTTCCTTTATAATTCTATAGAATAATAAAAAAAACATAATGGTAAGAAATGGAATATTTAATGAGAGCTCTCCTTTCCTGTTTTTTTTTTTTTTTTTTAATTTGCAGCTCCTACATAGGATTAGAATTTGGCCCTGATAGCAGAGTATAAAGTACAGCATGAGTACAGCAAATGGAGTGGTAGATCTATTACTATGAAGAGATTTATAGGAACAGGCCATATTCTTTATTAAAAAATCAATGATGAAACTTCTACTTATAGTTCGAAGGGCTGATAAAAACGAAAATGTTATTAACTAAGACAAAGCATAGGAAAGACAAAACCATTCTCTAGTCCATATTAATAGGGTCTGTCCACCCTTTGGTATGACCATGTGGTCCAACTCATGGAACTGTCAGTAATAATAAGTACAGAATATATTATTAATTATCATGAGGATTATTATCATCATTCTCAGTTCTGGGAAATTCTGATTCTTGAATAGTTTAGGTGCCAAAGAGATTGACTATCTTTTCATCCTATGTACAGGATTTTTTTGAAGTTTTATTGTATCTACAAAGAAAACATTTTCTATTAAGAGAGTCTTCTGTATTGGTGATTTTTTTTCTCTTTAGATTACTGGAAACATGATTATTTCCACAAGGAAGTAAACCACTGAAAATAGACCTCATTTTAAATGCAAAAGTGATTCTGATTTCCCAAAGCTGAATGCGTATGAAGAGGAGGAAAAATATCTTTCCCCTATTCATCTGAAGTTCTCAGCTCGATCTCTGTAATAAAAAATGGGATTAACAAGAGAAAAGTACTTATGTTGATTTAATGTTAACTTTCACATGACACATGATCTGAATGACACAGAGCCTTCACTAGATAATGAAGAACTGAAGCAATAGTTAGACTTGAGGTTTTTTTTACAGGAGGTTTGCTTAAGAGTGGAAAGTCATGGAAAATATGATGGGACAAAAGAGTATGAACACAGTGGGGAAACTGAGGAAAACTTAGGAAGGTCTCTTCGTTCAGATTCTTCCCAGTGTCCCTCTGTCTTTGGAGGCAGGGATGTTCCTTTCCTCCAGGTATGGGGAGGGCGCCTCTCAGAGGAAGGTCTTACGACCTGCATCAGGGGAGAAGGGGGAGGTCTGAGTCCTTCCAGCACCTGCCTTTTCCTAAATTCCTTTGGCTTAAAATATTCAGTATTCTCTATTTTGGGGTAGCATACTCTGAATCCTGTCACACATAACTTGACTAAACATGTCACTCTAAGAAAGATTTATCCTGGAGTAATTGCTATAAAATGAAGAGTCATTATACCTCAGAATAAAAGAGCGGTATGTTCCAGGTGTATGAGAAAACATCTTCCCAGTTCATTAGAAACTGTGACCAGCATTGAAAGAAATGTCTGCAGTTTAAGTTTTTAAAACTAATATGAAGAATCCTATTCAGCAGTTTACAGTACTGTCCTGCATGATATGCAACTTGGAAATTAAAAATAAAACAAAGGAATAAAACCTACCCACGTACAAAAAAAAATGGTTTTAACTTAAACAGCCATTTGCCAACATCATCATTCTGTATCTACATTGGACACGACAAATGGAAACAAATGTGGAAAGATTTGTAGTTATTTAAACAAACTGAATACCATTTGAAGAGAATTGCAGCATGGTGCAGCCCTACCATTTGGCAGATTTTCTCATCTGAATGGGCAATTATTACCTAACAATAAACAACGGAATGATTAAAAACTGCAGATGTGAAGATAACTGCTTACATGAAGAACGACTAAATTCATTTCTTACAGTAAACCCAGACCAGAGCTACACCTGTCTTGACAACAGAAGGACCGACAGGATAAATCTGGTCACTTCGAATTCCACTGCACAGAATACTGACGAGTCACTTTTGCTGACCTCATCTACGGAGCTGCCTGCTACTCTCTTTCCATCATCTGAGCACTGATTTCTTGTATTCTTGATTTTAAAGTTATAAAGTAATTACCTATTTTAAGTTTTAGAAGGTTCTTTTAACTTCCCTCACAGATGTTGACATTTTTCTTTTAAATAAAGCTAATTAATGAGCAGGTATTTGAAAGACAACCAGTGTGACAGGGTCTTTTTGTGTTTTATTTTCTCTTTACTAAAATCCAGAAGTTAGAACCTCTGTGAACTTCAGAACATTTAGGAAGCTCCTGAAATGATACGCAAACTTTTCAGTGAATGTGTGGCTCTGAAGAACTTTCCAAGGGGTATGGTTAAGAACTGCTGCACATGAAAATAAGCTTTTTCAGTGAGACCTGAAGAAGGAATAGCTAAGCAAAAAAACAGTTGTAAACTCTTGGCATCGTTTTCCTCTTCGGAATCGTCAGGGCATATCAAATCCACAAAGCCTTGCTTCGTCTCTTCTCCATCAACAACATTCATGAAATTCATTCATCCTACTTTCTCGAATATTTTTTCAAGCCATTTTACCTGTCAGGACTGATGGTAAAATGGGTCAGTAGGTTTTTGTCTGCCAGGGATGAAGACCTTTACAGTGACTGTGGCTGGGAAGCTTCAGTTATGAAATCACTAGTGTATAAACACACTGCTTACACATTTCCACTGTGTAGAATGTTCAGTGGGACAGACAAATACACTCAAGATGATTCACAGGTGATCACGGGATTGCATCAGCTAGAAATTCTGTCTAGAAAGTAAGTGTAGAAAGAAAATGTAATCTCTCGGGCTTCTCAGGGACTCCACCAGAGGTCACACACTATTAAGTTAAATGATTGTATCACGTTCCTCTTAACAACTTATATATTTTGTGACTATGGTGAATACTAACAATTATCCATCTAGACACCGATGGCCATCAATGAATCCTACTTCTCTGTGTCTTCAATGGGCTTCCAGTGTTTATTAAACATGGCAGAAGGGATTTCCAGGATAACTCAATAAAAAAAAAACAAAAACAAAAACAAAACAATATAAATTTTAACAAGTCTCCTGAGATTTCAACACTGGCTATCTGCTCTTAGAGACAACTTGGCCCTTGTTACATTAGCTTCCAAGTTGAACACTGTTTGGGTTTGCCTACCTTGCCCTTTTTGTTTGCTTACCCTTGGTCTGTTTATAATGCTCTGTACCATAAAGACTACGGGGTTGCCTGCTTTCCGAATGGCTTCCACAGCTTGTTCATGGCTTGCATCTCTGAGGTCCATTCCATCCACCTGCAATGGAAGGCCTCAGCTTAACATTTCAAGAAGCTATAGAACAACAGAACAATTTGTGGATCTGGAGTTTTGAGGATCCTGGGTGAGGCTCCTGGAAACTCTGTTTCAGAATCAAAAATAATGGTGACTACTTGTGAGGCTCCAGAACTCTTAATTTGTCCGGGAGACTTGTGGTCCCTTTTTTTGGACACAGATTTCTGTCTCCAATAATCAACTGAAATAATAATCAGTTGAAATGAAAGCTCTGCTTCTGCTTTCCTTACACTATCAGCTGTTCCCTTAAATTAGGAAATCAACATCATTAAAGAAATCATATGAGGGATCTGTCCCGCAGCACTGTCTTCATCAGGAAAATCACCGTACACATTTGCTTCCGATTCATTATAGATTAGTTTGGGAAATGGGTGGGCGATGCTTTGTGTGTTTCTCTCTGTATACAGATGCTTGAAGTTAAAAACAAAAGTCTGATGTTCGGAAAAATCGGGTTATGACAAGATTAGTTTTGCAAAAGAATCTTTGTAGTAGATGTGACAGGAGCTGGAAGCCAAGAAATTGTGCTTGTTAGTAATTCTTATATAAATAGCTTGAAAATGAAAGTTATTTTGTAACTTTTTTTTGACCATGGAATGCCTGGGTGATGATCAGGTCAGCTTATGCACTGAATAGGAAGGAGAATAGTTCGAAAGGCCAAATGCTAATCCTGCCAGGTTAAAATTATAGGATACTGTTATCATTTTATCATTTCCAATTACCACAATATGGTATATGCAACAAAATAGCAAAATCGGAATAGGCACAATTCTGGAAAAGAAAATTAATTATTCGATCTCTGCATAGGACATTATCACCTTTAAAAGAAGTACATGCATTTAATTGAAAACCTCCCTCAGGTTGATACTTAGATAATGTATTACATCTTTCAGTGCGTATTAAAAATGGCTTTCATTTTTGTAGAATAAAAGTTAGTGTTCACATCCACTAAATATTCCATCTGTGGATGTTTACCAGGACGTTACAGATCTTTGCTCAAGTCCAAAGAACTCTATACTTAGAATGGAATAGTGTGCAGGTCTCTACTCGTCTAGTCTAAATACATTTTTAGACACTTGGCAGAGACAGGTTTTAGAATCTCCAGGATCCCAGAGGCCTAAGGCTTTCTTACTTACTAGAAAAGCCCCTGTACATAAGAGCCTTCAACAAACTAGTGCTAAAACGCATATAGTATTTTACCACACACAGAAACATACTTTCTTTTCAATTTGAAAGGGATACTTTAACTCCCTCAATACATTTTAACAGCATTTTGGTACAAACCATAATCAGTCCTTTCTAGAAATAATTATAAATGTTTCCTTACTTTTTAGCCTTGGGTCAAAGGTATTTAATAGTGAATTATCCATAAAATAAACTGCCCTGTGATAATCTGAAATTGGGAACTTTAAATAGTGTTCTAGCTAAAAAAGAGTTCTTTAAGAAGGTGCTCTGGGCCTGCCTGGGTGGCTCAGTCTGTTAAATGTCCAACTCTTGATTTTGGCTAAGGTCATGATCTCACGGTTCATGAGTCTGAGCCTGCACTGGGCTCTGTGCTGACAGCAAAGAGCCTGCTTGGGATTCTTTCTTTCCCTCTCTCTCTGCCCCTCCCCCCATTCACACACGTGCACTCTCTCTCAAAACAAATAAGTAAACATTTCTTTTAAAAAGGGGCTAAGATATCACCTAATGAAAGGCAAGGATGCAGGAAGAGAGAAAAAGCCCATTATTCTCCCTTATAAATGGTTGGAGGAAAAAAACAAAACAAAACAGAAAAGACATGACCCTTATCCTACCATGTCTCAATCTTCCTCCCTCTTTAGCTCTCACAGACAATCAACCAGTAAAGGACTAAATAAATAAATCCTGAAACTGTTCATTTTAAAGTTGTGGTTAATATGTTATCATCTTTTTCTATACAATTAATGCATTTTAATGCATTAATTATTAATTAATTAGTTATATTGATTTAGAAAATGAGAGACAATCACTTGCATAAAGTAAATATAATGGTCCTTATAATAATAAAGTGATTGGTTTCTACTGGGAAGTTGTCTCTTATTCTACTCTATAAATCCTGACAATTTAGCAAATCTGGGTCAGGTACCCTCCCTCCACCCTCTTAACTAAAACTACACTTACCCTGATCAAATAATTTATCACACTGTTCTGAAGTGACTTGATTACTTGTTAAGTCTGTCACACTTGACAGGCAGGCATGGTGCCTTGTTTACTGCAGAATGCCCAGAGCCTGTCGTAGCATCTGGAATGCAACAGCTGTTCCAGGAATATTTGCTGAGTAAATGAGTAGTGACCAAGGAAGAAAAGTCTATTTAACAAATTATACTTTGTTTTGAATTAAGAGATTAGCAACAATTTGACCAAATACTTCTCTTGTTCATAACAAAGTTACACATACGTGAGTGTGTAAACACACACACACACACACACACACACACACACACACACACACTCCTCAGTGATAAATGGGCACAGCACTGAGAAGTAGGAGGAAAATCTGAGCCTGGATTGTGGGGGTGGGGCATTTATATAAAAGGTTACCAGGGTGATTAGCATAAAAGATTTACCAAAGAGACTCACTTGGAAAACAATCTTATCCAACGAAGTTAATCTACAATGAAATGATCGTGACAAAGCATTTCTTGAAATAAAATCTCACTGGAGAGCTTAGTTATGATGTACACATTCTGTACATGTATACATAGTTTCAAACAATTCAATTTTTCCCCAAGAAACTTGCTTTGTTCTTTCAAACAGAACTTCATTATTTTAATTCAGGGCCAATGTTTTTAAAAATAGTTGATGATACCTCCAAACACCAGTGTCTGAATCAAGATATATAATCTGTCACCATGCTCTAAAGAGAAAAATTATAGATGAAATGGGACATATGAGAGAGAGATGCCTCCACCACAAGCACATTTGACTTTCATGTTGGGTCGAGTAAGCAGTGTAAAGACAACGATTCCCTTAGTAAAAAGGATGGAAGAGGGAGGGAACTTTGGCACAGAAAGCTCACTAGAGGATACCTCTACTATTCTATCTCCGGGTTTCAAGGTTCCATTTGTGCCAGCTGGACTATCTTCAAGAACATGTTTGATGAAAATGCCCCTCATCACTTCACCGTTGCTTAGACGACTCCCCATGCCTCGTCCACCAACAATGCTGATGCCCAAGGATTTGCTTGGTTCTCTCCAAAGTTCAACCCTATAAAGATAAATAAAATTGTAAACTCTTATGAGAAAGCTTAGAGAGAGAAGTCTCACAACACTGGGCTTTGCAATGATTTTTGGATATGACTCCAAAGTCCCAAGCAACAAACGACAAGACAGACAAACTGGACTTCAAAAAAATAAAAAAAAACAACTTGTGTTAATCAAAAAATACTATCAATAAAGTAAAAAGGAAACACACAGATTGGGAGAAAATACTTGCAAATCACTCTTTAGATAGGGATTGATATCTAGAATTCTTAGAGAACACCAAAACATAACAATAAAAAATTAAGCCTTCGGGTTAGTTAAGCGTCAGGTCATGATCTCCAGCTGGTGAGTTCAAGCCCTGTGTCCAGCTCTCTGTTGACAGTTCAGAGCCTGGAGCCTGCTTCTCATTCTGTGTCTTCCTCTCTCTCTCTCTGCCCTTCCCCCGCTCACACTCTCGCTTTCTCTCTCTCTCTCTCTCTCTCTCTCAAAAATAAATAAGCATTAAAATTTAAAAAAATTAAAAAATTAAGCCGTCTGATTAAAAAATGGACAAAGGAATTAAACAGACTTTTCTCCAAAAATGATATACAAATGGCCCAAAAGCTCATGAAAGATGCTCAACATCACTGATCATTAGGGAAATGCAAATCAAAACCACAGTGTGATACCACCTCACACCCACTGGGATGGCTATTATCAAGAAACAAACAAACAAACAAACAAACAAAGAGAGAAAGGAAGTGTTGGCAAGGAGAAATTGGATCCTTCTGTGCTGTTGGTAGAATGTAAAATGTTGCAGTCACTATGGAAAAAGGTATGGAAGGATTTCCTCTAAGATGAGGACAAGACAAAGGTGTCCACTTTCACCACACCTGTTCAACATATTGCTGGAAACCCCAGCTAGCGCAATCAGGCAAGAAAAATATTCAGAAGGTATCAGAATTGGAAAGGAAGAATTAAAATTGTCTCTATGGAGATGACATAATTTTCTATACATAAATCAAAAATAATCAAAACACTGTTAAATCTAATCAATGAATTCAGTAAAGTTGTGGGATACAAAATTAACATACAGAAATAAGTAACATCTCTATATACTGACAACAAAATTTCTGGAAAAAAAATAATTGATCTCATTTACAGTAGCACCAAAAATAATAAAATAGTAATGCATTTAAGGACTTGACATTTCTCTACTCTGAAAACAACAAGACATTCACAAAATAAACCAAAGAAGACACAGATAAATGGAAAGGTATCCTGTGTTCATGGGTTGGAAGAATATTGCTAAAACGTGAATACTAACAAAAAACATCTATAGATTCAATGCAATTCCTATCAAGATTCCAATGGCATTTTTTACAGAAATAGAAAAAAAAAAAAAAAACTCCTTTAGAATTTATATGGAATCACAAAAGACTCCATCTAAATAGTCAATGAAAGCCTGAGGAAAAAAGAACAAAGCAGGAGGCATCACACTTCCTGATTTCAAGCTGTACTTATAAAGTTACAGTCATTCAAAACAGTATAGTTCTGGCATAAAAACAGTCACATAGACCAGTGAAACAGAATCAAGAGCCCAGAAATAAACACAAGAATATATAATAAGGTCAACTAATATTTGACAAGGGAGGCAAGAATACTCAATGGAGAAAAGAAAGTCTCTTCAATAAATGGTGCCAGGATAATGGAATATTTACATGTAAAAGAATTGAAAGGGATTCGTATTTTATACCACACACAAAAATTAACTTGAAATGGATCAAGGACTTAAACGTAAGGCTTGAAACCTATTGTGATAATCTTTCGAGGACACATATAAAATCAAGCCATCATGCTATTTGCCTTAAACTTATACAGTGATGTATGTTCAATTCTCAGTAAGACTGGGGGAAAAGAAAGAAGAATGGTGATTGCTAGCAAATGGGGGTAGGCAGAAATGGGGAGTTATTATTTAACAGGTACACATTTTCAGTTTTGTAAGACGATTTAAGTTCTGGAGATAGATGGTAGTGATGGCTATGCAGCAATGGGAATGTTCTTAATGCCAGTGATTTGCACACTTAAAAAATGGTTCATATCGTCAAAAATTGTAACAAAATTTTTAAAAACTCAATGTAATGTAAGTTAATGTAATGTAATTTTAAAAACTCAATGTAATGTAATGTAAGTTAATTTTTGCCAATTTATGAAATTTTGCCAATTTAAGGTTTTACCGGTAGTGAAACAAAATCATTTTATTAAACACTTTCTCAATTATATGTTTTATAGGGTCTGATAAACACTAATGCCATTCTGAAGCTGATTTGTTACAAGCAAATGCTGGACTCACACTCCTGGCTGGGACGCAGACCAACGTAAAAGTACCATTTTCCAGGAGCTCTAATACTGCAGACATTAAGAAACCAAGAAATTCAGCTACCCCTGAACAGATGGTAGCTTCTACACTTGGCAATCAAATCAAGGAAAAGAACATTCCTGCACACTCCATGTCAGAAGCTTGTCTCTGTAGAAATCCTCCTTGCCAAGGTAGACCTGGTACCTAGCAGTCCGGGCATGAAAAGCAGTGGCTGACAATATCCTACGTGATTTGATCCCACACCGCCGCCCTAAATTCCTCTCCCACAATTCTGCTTTCCTCTCTATACTCCAGCTACCCCAGCATCTTCTTGTTGTTCCTTAAGTAGGTCAGGCATGCTCTCTGCTCTGGGGCCTTGCTGCTTGCCGCCTCCCCTGCTTGAGTGCACTTCCCCTACCCCTATAATAAACACAGGAACTCCTATTTAGTGACTGCATATAGCTCTAAGAGCTATGAATGCACTAAATTTATGTCTTAAGAAAAGGCTGGGAGATAAGAACAAGGTGATTTGCAGTGAGGTAGGTGTCTGGCTGGGAGGAGGAACAAGCAGCTCAGGGTGTTGGAAAAAAAGCAGAGAAACCTAGCAGAGAGCTCTGAGATAATGCAGTCTGCTCTGGGCTACAGGATGGGAGACAACGTTGGGCATTAAATAGGAAAACAAAGCATGGTCCAAACATGGTCTCAATTTGAGGAGCTTTGAGGAGTGTCCAGAGGACAGGAAAGATTGGAGTGTGGACTCCTGTGTAGTGAGGGAGGTCCCAGTAAGAAAAGGCTGGGTATAAAGGAGTACCATGGGTGGAGGGAGAGGACAGCCCCTGGCCAGATGAAGGCAGATGAAGTCAGCATTTTTTTTTTTTTTATTAGAAATCTACAATCCTAGAGACCTAACTATTTAGTTCGAAAGGATGTTATCAGGTTCCTGAATCTTAATAATATTTGTATAAATAGTTTAAACTGGTTAAAATCCTAGTCCTCATATTCTTTCACTGTGGGAATTCTGTGAAAGACAAGAACCAAAACTTTCTTGTTTCTTAAAGCAATTCCTAAGATAAAATGGCAAAGTAAAGATGTCAGTAAATTTAGCCATTTGTAGGGAGACATTTAAGAATTCAGAATACGTATGTAGGACTCCTTAACCCTTCTCTTAAAAAGGAAAAAAATAAAGCAAAGAAAGAAAATGTCTCCTAGGGTTCTTTGTAGTTAGTGTGAATTGGGGAGACCGATTCTTATAATTTCTCAAACAATAAAAATAGCAGCAGGAAACACTCATTAAGAGTTTATCATGTGCTCAGCATAATTCTCTAGATGAGTTTGTTTACTTTCATTCATTTTACAAAGGGAAGAGGCTCAGAGAAGTTAAACAACCTTTGGAAAATAGCACTGTATGTCCACATAGGGTCTGGCAGATAGTAAAGTGTTTTCAAATACAACATATTTGCCAGGAGAAAGGCTGTAACTCCTTAAAACACTGGGGAAGATAACAAGGACCGAGCTGCCGAATGACCAGAGCAAGGAACCAGACTCGTTATTCACTGAACAGGACACGGTAAAACATGCCGTGGACAGAAAAAAGGAGATGTGTGAAAGAAAAATGTTATAGAACATGTTCAGACTCAGTTGAACGGAATAATGGCAGCCTTCCTTGAGACCAATACACAGGTTTGCGGAGAATGAAATTCAGAAAAGCAAAGGTAAAAGAGCTCCGAGGCCAGGCTGCCTGAGCTCTGAACCGACTCCCTCTTTTCAAGTCCCAATTTTTTGCTCCTTAACAATTGTGTGACCCTCTGCAACTTATTTAGTCTCTCTTTTACCCTTCCTCAGCCGGGAAATGGATCCAGTAAGTCTCTCTATGTCAATTACTGTGAGGACCAGATTAATGAAGGTATGCAAGGTGCAAAATAAAGCTTTGGCACAGAGCAAGCAATCAATAAATCTTTTACTACTCTTATTATGAAGATTGAGATTATGATTACTGCAGCAAGGTAAGCAAGATATAAAATTCAATCCAGATGACAGATGAGAAAATGTGTACCCCACCACCTTACTCCTGTTATACCTATACGCTGCTTATTAACACAAGATACCATTTTCTAACCATCAGATTGACAAAAAAAACGTGTTTTTTAAATGATCCTATGATGTGGTCACAAGGACATGGGGAAAAGGAAACTCTCATATGTTAGAACTGCCTGATTTAAAAGTTGGTACAGCCACCTTAAAAAGCAATTTGACAACTTCTAATAAAATAAATAATACATTTAAATCTATGAGCCAGCAATTCCTCTTTTGGAAACATACCTAGATAAATCCTCACACATATGTGTAAGGAAATAGCTATATTTATTGCACACAATTATTGTAGTTGTGGATAAATGTTAACTACTCAAGTAGCAATCTGGGAATAAATGGTGGTGTATTCATGTGCTGAAATGCACTGCAACAACTAAACTGAATGAATTGAGTATCAACCATGATGGATCTCCAAATCACTGGATTGAGAGAAAATAAGCAAGCAAGAAAATGGCACATAGAGTATGATACCAATTCTGTACATGAAAATCACATGCAAAATAAGAGTAACAGCTTATTTGCATTCTTAAAATTTATACTTTGCTAACAAATATCCTCTATTGCCACACAAAGTAAACTTCTTTAAACTGCATAAATGAATGTCCCATCATATTTCCCGTGTTGTAATGCATATTCATGACACTTGCTCCTTGTTTACTAAAAGCTCTGGTTAGTTCGACAAGCTTCCTCATGCTATTCTGTGAACTGTTCCCAAAAAATGCCTTAGCACAGGGTACCTTGTTTAAGATTTCTGGAAGCTCCAAACATATTCTCTCTGTAAAGCAGCTATCACCTTTAGAGATGTGAAGACTAAAATTCAGGCTAGAAGTATAAAAATCTTCCACTTCCGAAGTTACACCCAATTCTTTCTCATAATAAAATATCAGATGATTCCTGTGTTCAACATTTTTTATTTGCTTAGTTATTAGTCATGGCGGTGATTACTGACCAGGCCAACCACTGACTGCTTATTCTGCACAAGGCACTGTGCTAAAAATTTTACGTGCATTATCACACTGAATTCTCCAAATCTAAAAGATGTGATTATTAACCTCATTTTACACATGAAGAAACAAACCTAGCAGAGATTAAGAAATTTATCTTAAAAAGTGTCAAACTTAGAATTCTAACATGGCTCTTAGGGACTCCAAACTTTTTGCATATTGTCTCCTAAAATCTACTTTTTCTCCAACAATGTTATTAAAAGCTGATAAATCTATCTTAAAATTAGACTTGTGATTTCTGTCCTCCAACAAAATTCAAGTTTATCACTAGGATCACCAGCTACAAAATAATTTCATCTAACTTACTTTTGCCTTTATCTTCATATAAACAAGAAACACCATAATCTATTTTCTGCCACAGATCTAGCATTTATATTTTGGTCTGAGTGTGAGAATGATTCAGAAAGACCTTGATTTCTTTAAGCAGCCTAAATAGCTTTACAAGAATTCCAATCAAAAAGTTATTTTATTTTTTTTTTAGTGTTTATTTTTGAGACAGAGAGAGAGAGAAAGAGACAGAGAGAGAGACAGAGACAGAGCATGAAGGGGGAGGGGCAGAGAGAGGGGGAGACACAGAATCCGAAGCAGGCTCCAGGCCCCCCCGCTGTCAGGACAGAGCCTGAGGTGGGGCTCAAACCCATGAACCATGAGATCATGACCTGAGCTGAAATTGGATGCTTAACCAACTGAGCCACCCAGGAGCCTCTCAAAAAGTCATTTTAAACGGCTAGAAATGCTTACTGATTTTTGTGAAAGCAATATAAAATGTTTTCTACATTTTGAATATGACTCAACCAGAAATGTAAATGTAAGTAAGGAAATCATCAAACTGTATTACATCCCTGAATAGTAGAAATTTTTCTCTTCACAGTATTTTATTTATTCATTGTAGAATAAATATTAAGTGTTTACTAAATAAGTGCAAGAAACCATTATGATGGTCACTTGTAGATCTGTTTATAGGACAATCCAGTGACTACTTCTATTTTATACTTAATGCAAAATACCTTACATTTTTTTCCTTCAGTATTTTGTGTGTCTCTATATCTTGTCTATCCAAGTATATTATACTTCCTTGAAGGTAGGATTTCTGTCTTATACTTCCCTGTTATTCACAAAAACACGTGCATCCATAATCAGAGCTCAATAAATTCCTATGAAACTGAATTTGATTTTACTCAGCATGAATACAAAAATATGCCTTAGTGATGCATAGGGATATATAGGAACATATTTAGGAAAGTTATCTTTTCTATATATGAAATTGGCTCCAGACAGAGCATGGGTTAAAATAACTACAGCCTGTGATAACAAGATGCTTACACACGCGAGCGCGCACACACACACACACGTTTTGAATATATATGCTATAAATGCTAGAGAAAATTTAAATTAACATTTGGTGGTATACCTAAGATCAAACTCTATAGAAAATATTATGCATTCTATCTACCTGTGCATAATTTTCTCTAGTCAACCACATTTTACCCCTACTACGTGCCAAACCTTTGTATACATGTTAGTTTCAACCCCGTGGAGTAACACGTTATCTTCTCCACTGCACACATGAAGAAACGGACGGTAAGGGATATTAAAACACCTTGCTTGATGTCACAGCAGCAAGTTGTAATCCAGTACTTGAAACCACACCTCCCTATCTTTAAACACTGAGTAGGCAGAAGACAGAAATAGTCCTTACCGTCTGGGCTGATTCCAATTACTGTATGCTGCATTTTGAAGCTCACTTTCTTCTCCCTCTCCTTCTTCTCGCTCTGGTAGTTCTGGAATGTCTCTGTTAAAAATTTACATAGTGAGTACTCCAAAATCCTAGTAAAACTATGCAAGTTTGTCTTATATATACCGTATTATTTATTTGGCTAAAAATGCAGAGCTACCTTATATTTTTACATACTTGGCCAATTTTACATTAAGGGGAAAAGAAAAACCTAATGAAACAAAATGAAAACCTTATATTAGAATCAATCTACCACAACTTAGTCTGGAGATATAAGATGAACACTAAGATTCTTAGCTAGTCTGTTTCTTTCCCAAGGAAATATGGGAAAGGAACAAGAAAGGGATAAATGCAAGAACTTTAAAGAAAAACATTCAACAAGTATTTCTCTTTTTTTAAATTTTTTTCATGTTTATTTATTTTGGGAGGGGGGAGTGGGGGAGGAGCAGAGAGAGAGAGGGAGACACAGAATCTGAAGCAAGCTCTAGGCTCCCGTCTGTCAGCACAGAGCCTGATGCGGGGCTCAAACCCACAGACTGTGAGATCATGACCTGAGCTGAAGTCGGACGCTTAACTGACTGAGTCACCCAGGCGCCCCTCAACAAATATTTCTTAAACTAAACATATAAGAGATAGAAGCACCATGTGGGTTATAAACTTGTATGGCCCTGATTGATTCCGTTCTTGAAAGAACTTATCCACAAGTAAGACAGAAAATTAGCATCTCCGCCTCCTAAGGACAGACCAAAGCTTTCCCTTCAAGGAAGACAGAAGATGCTTTAGGTCCAGCTTCAGCCCACCCAGAGGGGTCATGCATAAAATACTCCTCACAGAAAGCAGTGTACAATGTACCTGTATTCAAGGCCACTTTTCAATTTCTTTAGGAATTCAGATTTTGCCAAATGCCAGGCACGTAAAAAAAAAATGTGTTCAGTCTGTTAACTAATTTTAAATTAAACTGTAAATAAAACCATATCGATACATACTTTGTTTTCCAAAAGGTATACTCTGCATCAATACATTGTAAGAGCAAGAGAGAATGATTAAATCGATTATAGTGTGTCCTTACACTGTTAGTAAAAATCGGATTACTAAAGACATACGTGAACACATTCTTTTGAAAGCAGAGAAGGCTGTAAAAATTCTAATTTAATAAATGTTTCCAGTTGACTTTTATAGAAGCTGAATAATCTAAAGAAAGTGTATGCTCAAATTATGTCTATTCTCCAGTGATATGAATACTCAACTCTGTCAAATTGTATAACCTTTAGACTCTGAGATCAGAAGTCATGTAACCCAAACCCAATAATCCATCTGTGTTTGAATGTGTTTCACAACATCTTTGGAAAGCAACTGTCCAGGCTCTCCTTGAATGTCTCATTCTTCCTTTGACCTAAATGTTAGATTTTTGGTTTCATGTGAAGAGGAATTCTGCCTATCTGTCCTACCCATTGTCGTATGTTTGAATTCCCTTCCTGTGCAAATTGAGGTAACAAGGTTCTGAATGAGGCTGGGACCCAGGAGCCTAAGCGTGACAGTGGGACAAGACTGATGGGAATGGGTCCAAAAAGGGGATTTAAGAAGGATGTTGAGGAGCAGACTGAGGACTAGAGAGACTGAGGGAAACCGTACTCCTGAAGATACAGGGTACACAGGTGAAAACTAGACTAACCCTCAGGAAATACAGCTGGAGGGAAGATGGCAGAGAAGCCGGTATGGAACACAGACAATAATGAGAACTTAAAATGAGTTCCTGAAATATTCAGTGACAGCCATGGGGATGAGAGAAGTTCTTACCCATCAAGCCCAAGCTCAGGGAGCTACACAGACACCCTCTCAAATACACTAACCTCATGTTCCTACCTTTTTAGCTGTAAGACTAATATCCCGAATCCTCTGATACAAAAACTCCATTTTCTTCAAATGATTCTATAATCCTAGAATCCTTTAATCAACCCAGATAAGCTCCTATAAATGTGCTGTTCATTCATTCCTTATCCATCTTAGAATGTGGTTTACAGGAATCAAGTGCCGTGTGCTCCAGAGAACAGAATGGACCAGTTCTCTTCTCCTGAACTCATTTGGCTAAGAATGAATTAGACTTCTTTGCACCTGTGTTTGGCCACTACCAATGACATTTCTATCAAGTATAACAACTCTTTGTACATCTGCATTTAGATTTGAGAAATTGGCACAAGGTCACACAGTAAAGTAACAGAGGTAAGGTATGAACTGAGGCCATCTTATTATAAAACCTGAGCTCTAACCTCCATGCTATACTGTCCCATATTTTTATACTGGGCTTGTGCAATTCTCTCTTTGAGTACAAAGGTTAAGAACATAGGGCCTGACTGTCTATATTCTAATCTTGGCTCTGCCAATTAGTAGCTACGGAACTTGGACAAATTACTTATCCTCTCTGGTGCAGATTCCTTTTCTACAAAATGCAGGCTGTTTTGTTTTGAGGGCCCTTGTACTAACAGCAAATATACTTTCTCTGCAATGAAGCAGGTAGTCACAGCACTGGACAATCCAGGTCAATGTGCTGGGAGGGAGCACACAGTGCTGAAAGTGGCTGTTTCTCTAATGACTTTTGAGAGCTTGTAAGGCCTCAGAACTTAATAGGAATATGATGTTACCTTGGCATAGTCTTTAAACTATTCGAAATAATATTTTAGGGGGATACTGGAATTATTGCTTTACCATTTTGACAGGAAGCTATAATCAATTAATGCCATTAACCATGAGACAAATTCTAGAGAGGGGTATGGCTGAACTGTGCACAGGGTGGAGTGAATACTCCTTTTCCCATAAAATTCATGAGGCCCCAAGGCCTATGACATTCCGCCTCCTTATTAGCTCATAAAATACCTTTCCCTTCCCTAATGCTTTCTGTATTACTCCAGTCATGAGCACTTCGCAAAGGAAACCGTGATGCTGTATCAAGATACCTGCACAGTCACTGGACACCCGGGTGTTCCGGGATGTTCTGACATCCTCTATGGAATGGCAGAACTCTTGTGAGAACACTCCAGAATGTTTGCAGAGCCATCACTTCTCTGCCATGCTTAAAAGGAAATCTGGCACTCAGTTGTTAATGCAACTGAAAAAAACAGGCCTGGGGTTGAGAGTGTAAAATGGTTCATTCTTCATGGAAAAGCAATTTGACAACATTTCTCTTCCTGTGTTGAACTCAGTCAGCAGCAGCAGCAAAATTTACTTTCTGACATTCTTAGGGGAGATAAGAAAACCTTTCTCTGTGTTAAAGGTTCTTAATAAATTATGTGTCAAAAGCCTTCAAAAAGCCATACACTGTTGCCTAACATGCATATATACAAAGATGTTCAGTTCACAACACTCCAAAAGAGTAAGAAATAATCATTAAAAATGTTTCTGAATTGGTATGTATGTTAATAAAAAACTAAGTATAATTTCTGAATGTGTTTGAAAACATTTATGAAAGAGGAAAAACCATGATACAATACCATACGAACTCCAGGCTCCAGGGAATCAATGAAATAATACTGAAATCTGGGGTAAATTCCCAAAACCCAGTCTGTTAAAAGTACCATACTGAGTGGTGCAACTAAAGAGGATTTTAATTTCTTGATTTGAACTGTCATGTATTTTCCACACTATATGATAATTTCTCAAGTAATGGGGGCTGAGTATTTTTAAAATCTTAGAAGAGAGAAAAGGAATCCATTCTTTTTCATTGTTAGTCCTCCCTGACTCTGGCTCCTAAAGTCTTTCTAGCTTTCTGTATCAGTCACTCATTGCAGCCAACTTACAGCTTCACTCACCTGCCAGTATATGAAGAAAATATATCCAGTGCCATTATTCCTCCAGATTGTTGCCCCAAATTTATTTTGAACTCTTCCAAATGTTCTGCAGGCACATAAGTAATTCTGAAACAGAACACAATCCAGGGGAAAAAAAAGGAAGCAAAGTTTTTTGCCTAACAGGCAAAATTTCTGAAATATAGAAATAAAATTATATTGTCCCTTCATCCCTATTTTTTCACTTTTTCATTTAACAGCTTATTTAGCAGAGAATCCAAACTTGGAAAAGATAAAGCATCCTATAAGCAAAAATAACAGGTTATGGTTTACATTTTTTTTTTAGAGAGAGAAAGAGAGAGAGAGAGACAGAGGAAGAGAGAGAGCATCTCATGTAGGTTCCACACTCAGTGGGGCTCGATCTCAGGATATGAGACCATAACCTGAGCCTGAGCCGAAATCAAGAGTTGAACGATTAACTGACTGAGCTACCCAGCTGCACCTAAAGTTTCTTTTTTTTTTTTTTTTTTTACTTTAAATGTCAAGCGACAATTAAACTTTAAAATGCTGATAAACTATATGCTTACCAATAATTATGTGAGGGAGGAAAGCAGCGTTATTTTCATTTCTGAATGAGAAGAGTAACAGCAATTTTTAGAAAGATCTACTAATCCTTAGAAACATAACAAACAGCAATAACACTGATTTCATCCAAAGATTTCTGGGTTCCTTAGCAGACAAAAATCAGGCATGCTCTACTAAAACACTACTTACCCCAAATTATTTTATATTCATCCATAATATATAATTAATTTTAGGCACTGATAAGCATTATAATAATTATATGTTAGCTCTATTAAGTTATGAACCCGAAAGTCTGAAGTTAAACTATCACAAGTTTATGGGAAGATTCTCTTCCTAATTTGGAGCAACTCCCTAATAAGCTATTTTGGTTTTAGAGAAAAGCCTGATATTTGCCCTTGAATGGTCACTTACTAATTCAACAAATACTGGCTGAATGCCTACAATATGGAGGGCATGAAGCAAGATGCTGACTACAGCTATAATGTTTAGAAACTGATATTTAGAAGTTCAAGTTTACTGCTGCCCTATAAGGCTACAGAACTGATTGATACAAGGCTACAGAACTGATTGTTCAAGGAGGTGGTCCCGAGATCTTCAAATTAAGGAACAGTTAGGTAAGAGAAACACTCAATTTGAAGTTGGTTCAGCACCTTGTGCAACTAAAAGAAGAAGTATGTATCAAAATTGCGCAATATAAAAATCATGAAGACTATTAAGCCAGCTATCCATAACTTACCCATGAAGACAATAAGTACATAAAACCTTAGCAATGGAGGACAAGGATAAAAGGACTGTCTTTTATGCCATAATAAAATAAGAATTATACCACTGGCATAATTTACTGAGTGAGGAGGATATGTAATTCCAGACATATTGGTTATCCCATAAAAAGCATTCACTCTTGTGAGGTCACTTAAATTTGGAGTCAGAAGACACAGCTCTGTTGCTCATCAAGAGTGTAATGGGAGGGTAAATCACCACGACCAAATCCCTATATCCTCAATCACGAAAAGGACGTCACTTTTTATGAGGCTGTTGTAACCCGAGAAGCATAAAACAAATGCAACGCAGTGCTGTACCAGGGCATCAGCTAGCCTGGTCGCACCTGATCGCTCTGGCCGACTCCGTGGACCCTTGGGAGTCTCCTCATGACACTTTTACCGCAAGGATCAAAAAATAAAGCAGCACAGTTGAGAGGGTTCAGGAGTACACTGGGAGACAGAGTCACATTCTAATTCTGGCTCTAGCTAATTTATTCATCTATAAAAACACCTTCTCCATGGTGTTAAAAATATATGGAATAATAAACTTGAATTTATCCCTTCAAAAATAATGAGTAAAAAATGTGTAACACATTATGTCAGGAAGACTGACTCTATTTTACACGAAGACAAGTAAAGATAAACCTAAAACTAAAAAGCCCATTCAAGAAAACTGGCATTATTTCTGAAGACTCAGTAAAGGTAAAACATATAAATAAAAGTCAGGTAAAACATATAAATAAAAACATAAAAATAAAAGATAAAACACATAAAAAGACTTGTACAAATAAATAAAAGTCAGGAGTTGAGGGGGGAGCTGGAACACAATAGCAAAAATAATAATAATCAGTTCAAAGTATTGATTTTTTTTTTCAATGTTTCAAGAAGGAAAAAAGGTTTCTACCCCTAACAACGCTGAAAATGAATTTTCCTCCGTGTTCGTCCCAAATTGTTTTTTTCTTTTACCAAGGCTAGGGGACAGGGAGTTTCACAAATATTTTTCTGATACGTTAGATGGCAGTGAGAAATGGAAAAGAAGGCAGTTTTCATAAGTAGTTAGCCCACAGACAGCGAGGACACCAGAACAAGAGGCCCACAATGCAACAGCACATGCAAAGCAATTCTAACACACGCCTGGTCATACAGCACACAAAACCTCCAAGTCGCCAGAGCACCAAAAATAAACACACCGCAACAGCTTATTTGACAGCTGTATTAAAAATTCTTAAATGTAAACCAATCTTTGGTTACAAATGGGGTGGAAGAAAAAAGAATAGCATTAGGAACGCCGAAATGTGATACGGCTATTAATCCCGAGACCGCGTCTGCACATGCAGACATTCCCTGACAAAGAGCCTGGTAGCTTAGTAGTTGGAAAATGTGATTTTCAAATGAGTTCACAATCAGCAGTGCAATGTGAAAATGTAACAATCTCATAGTTCTTTTGGGATTTATGTTCTGAAATAAATGGGGGGGGGTGCAAAATGTATACACTGAATCTATTATCTGGATGTATCCCTGCACTGGGAAGTTATAAAAGCATGAAATGGTTTTCACAGACAAGTTGTAACACACAGCCATAATGAGCTTTTGAATCACCGATACTCACACATAAAAGGGGGCTCAATCATCAGCAGGTGCTGTAGAAAATCTAGAATGTGAAGCATACGCCGCGGCATCTTTTTACAATGGTGTTAACAAATGTCAATGTCTTGTGCTGAATGTGAGATGCATACATATGTAGTTAAAAGTGGGTGCTCCTGGTTGTTTTTTTTTCCCCTTTCCACCTCCCTCCCCATCTACACCTCCCCCAGAAAAGCATCTGCTCTTCACTGGTGTCTATAGCAGTGATTATTAACAAGCATGGAAAAATATAACTGCAATCAATCTTTTATTCCTTGATCAGGAATTCATCCCACACTTTGGGTTAAGGCAGGTGAATTCTGATTCAGCTTGGTAATTATCTGGCAGATGTTAGAAGCAGCTGCTGCTAAGCACAAAACCCTGGCTATTATTATAGGAATATAAGAGCTCCTGGCAAGGTGGAGTGAGAAGTGAAACAGTGCATTCTGGTGAGGCTTCACATCTGGTTTTCCATAGAAAATAATGAAACCTGGAACTTAAACTGGCTGTTCTTGAACTCTTGAAACTCAAATTATCTACCCAGGCACGCATGAACGCACACACACCAAGTTCCCAGCTATCTATCGTAAACAGCAAAAAAGAAATTCGGTACATTATCTTCAATAAGCAATGATTTTCCTAAAACCCGCCAGTTATGTAACTGAACCATTTAGAGCCTCTTATTTTCTAAGTCCCCCCAATACGCTCCCTCCACTCCTATCCCACATCAAGCTAGGCTCATAACCAGAAATAAAGAGGAAGAGACGTGGATGGAGCCTACATCCAGCAATGACTGCAAAGCTTAACTGGCCAGGGGCAACGTTATGGTTCCATTCAGAGTAGTGGAAGGACTAGACTTTCTTTTTGGGAGGATTATTCACAGAGCTTTTAAGGTAATTCTAAACCTTTGCTTCATAAAAGCAAGTGATAAGAAGGGGACGGGGCCAAAACACTTCGCGCAAAACGCACGGAACACGCTGCTCAGCCCTGGTCAATCTAAATGGCTATTTGTGTTGATCATTTAACACGCTTTTTCTGAAAAAGGATTATGTGATTCTAATTTCGTTCTACCATTTACCCAGTGAGTCAAATCAAACCCATCTGAATCACAGCCTTACCAGGACACTTGAGAAGAAATCAGTGTGTTTCGCTTGTTTCTGCCTGTGTACATCCCCACACACCTGACCATGTGAGAAAGAAATGGATTGACTGGTCTTCAGAGGAGGGGAAGATGCAGGACTTTTCTTATTCTTTACGATATGTTCTGACTCCTGGGATCCTAAAGCAGTAATTCATGAGGTTCTCTCTTTAGATATCCTCAAGGCCCTCATGAAGCTGCTGTCAGCATGAATGGGTCCATTCTGGTGCTGAATCAGAAGGTGGGAGAACAAACAAAGCAAAGGACAGTAGCAACAGAAATGAGGAAAAGAGAAAAAATGACTTTGGGAGCCTGAAAAAGTACCCTGAGACTTTTCTAGAGTGGCCTAGATGCCTAACTTAGGCCAAAACAGTGTCAAAATCGTCTTATTTTTCGGCCACTTTGTAAGTTTTGCGGGACATTCAAACTGAGGGGGAAGACTAGACACAGGCACCATTTCCGGGCCTCAGTGCCAAAAACTGGGCAGGGGACTCGCATTGGTGCCTAGAGCATAAGACATGCGTATCACACAATAAATCAAATGATCAGTTACCAGGCCACGTGTGTTTTATACTCCATCTAAACCATGTAAGCTAAAAGCCTTGCAAAAAAGGGTCTCCATGTGGGTCTATATCATTCATCTTTGAAGCTAGATGAATGGGCACTGGTCTATAAGTGGTGAAGAAAGCTCTTAAAGTTTCTCTTTTTTCTTAGAGGCACTGACATTTTTAACGTATTCTCTTGGACTCACATTATTCAGATAATTAAGGAACTGTCACATGATGAGATGATCCATTCCATTACAAAAGTCAAAAGGGCATGCAAATTTACAAAAGTCCATCACTGAAATTCTGCCTAAAAATAATACTTCTTTTGTGTAAGATAGCAGAATCCACTTCAGACAGTATATATTTTTCTGCTATTTGCTGATGGCAGAATGAAAAACAGATTGTAAATACAGTTTTCTTACCAAAGCTCTAGCAGTATATACTTTGCACAAGAATAATAGAGAATGCAGTCAGTAAAATAACATTAATACAGCAAAGTTTCCCATACTGGTAATCGTTACTTCAATGTAAGCTAAACAATCTTTCCCTGTGCTCTTATTTTACTATTTTATCCCTTATACATTAAATACAAATATTCAATAGTTGATGCGAGAGAAGAAAAGCCAGGCTATTACACTGATGAGGTGTGTCAGAGTCATAAACTGATTTTTATGTTCGCTCAAGAAATGTTTTGTGACTTAAAAACCAAGAGACATATATGATGTGCTTTTAGCACAATATGGGATTATGGGATAGTTTTAAGCACTTCCTGACAAAATGGCCTACATGACCTACAATCAGACTATACCAACAGATTGGTGAATTCTCTTGGATCACGAGGTAGTTGACCAAAGGGTGGATTATGGGTCAGACTGACACTGTTCTATATAGTCTTTTCCATGACCGACCACTGAAAAACTAGCTTAGTTCTAGGATTTGCATAGGTCAATTAGGTAGTACACAGTTCCTTATACTGATCCTAAGTGGACATCCTGTTCTATGAGAGATGGCTCATATCACGGAGACCTAAGGTTCTTGCAGAATTATTAGAGTAAAATTAAACACAGCAGGCAATTTTTTTCAAATATTTAAACATTGTATCATCTTAAAGAAACTATATCTACAATCAAGAACTATTCAGGAATAGTCAAATTCCTGAGTGATTTATTTTTAATAAGCGTGTGATAATTTTAGCATATTAAACAGAAGTACATACTGAAAAAAAAAAAAAAAATGATCCGTGAATCGAACTTCCTGAATTTCCCAAGCCAAACTGGAGTCCGAATGATACTTACTTAATGTCAGGCCCGATGAGAGAGTGTCTTCTCAACATCGCTCGTGCTTGGGCATTGGTTAAGCTGATAGTAGATTCTTCATTAATGGACAAGATGCAGTCCCCAACGGCAATGCGGCCATCTCGACTAATGGAACCTCCGTGAATGATACTTCGAACGATCATCCCCAAGCCATCTTTATTAGCACTTACTGTCATCCCTATGGTAAAGGGGAAGCACAGATACTTGACCTTCAAATTCATTTCAACTTGAATTTAATATACCCTATGGATTCACAGATAAAAGAATAGGAGTAACTTTTTTATCCAGTAAAACACAATCAAAAGGAAAGAAAAAAAATGTTAACACAAAATTTACTTTTTGAAATGGTCGTGAAATTATAGCAGAAAATGATACTCTATGTTAGACATATCAGAGATGAAATAGGTCTACGTTGTGGAGTGACTACAACTCAGGTTATTGATGTGTTGCCCCTGAAATAGAAAACGCTCCTGAGGAAAATATTTTGACAGAAACAAGTCAATTTTATAGCAGTTCGTTTCTTAGACATATAAGAGAATAAATAACAAGACTACAAAGGGAAAATTAGTTGTGTAAATTAAGAAACTCGTGCTATTATTTATTATTATTATTTCTAGTTCATTTATTCATTCAGTATATATTTACTACATGCGTACTATGTGCCAAGTACTATGCTGATTTCTTGAGATTAAAAAAAAGGATAGCTAACACCAAGAAGCTTTTCTTCAAGTCTTATCCTCAGTGACTGATGTACAGTGGTCTGTTTAACTGAAGTGATGTGGACTTAATCCTAATCTCTTCCCATTTTATCTCTAAATCTGAAGTGCTATGAGCTCCAGATTTGGGTATTTAATTGCCGTCCCGACATGTTCCCTGGATGGCTAACAGGAGACACAACCTTAGGATATACAAAACTGAACTTCCAAGTTTCCGCTTCCTGTATTTCTTCCCATTTTTGACAATGGCACCATTACCCTACTCTCCATTTCTCAAAGCAGAAATGTTGGAGTTGTTCTCGATTCCTACCCCTCTCTCTCAGCTCTTGTATTTAATCCCTCACCACGTCCTGTCATCGCTATCTCCAAAATGTATGGCAAATCCATTCACCCTTCTCTGCTTCCAGGCCAACCCCACGCCAAGCTGGCACTTCTTGCCCCACCTTTTGAAAGAGCTTCTCAACTGGTCTTCCCATTGCACTCTTGTCACAGCAGACACAGCGACCATTCAAACAAGACAAATCACATCACTCCCTTGTTAACAATCCTTCACCAGCGTCCTGTCGTGCAGGACACCCCTACAACACACTTAAGTGGCGCAACCCAGAGGGCACTGCTGGCCTGGCCCTCCTGACTCGCGCCCTTCTTCAGTACCACGCCCTGGGCTCCGTCTCCTCCCGCCATGTTGACTGCCTTCAGAAATACACCTAGTCTCTCCCCACTTCAGTGTTGGCCTCACACCTTCTTCCCGAAGCTCCCGTACGGCTAATTCCTTCTTGCTCGTCACCACCACTTCCTCCAAAAGGGTTTCTCAACAAACGCCCTCTGGATTTATATTCCCTTCTCACCCTACCCTTTCTCCAAAAATATAAAACTTTTTGAAATTATGTTTAAAACTTCACATAAAGTAATGTAAATTCACTTAAAACCAAGTGCTAGAAGTTCCTTCCAAACAAGATCATATAATTAAATAATATAAGGAGAGGTACAACTCTGTAAGGGTAGTTTGCAAAAACCTGCTTTGAGAGAAGTCACAAATTCCTTTTTAGGTTTTGTTTTTAATATAAAAATAAAGAAATTCTAAATACTAACATTTTTAAAAAAATTTTTGATGTTTGTTTATTTTTGAGAGAGACAGAGTGAGAGCAGGCGAAGGGCAGAGAGAGAGGGAGACACAGAATCCGAAGCAGGCTCCAGGCTCTGAGCTGTCAGCACAGAGCCTGACGCGGGGCTTGAACTCATGAACCGCGAGATCATGACCTGAGCCAAAGTTGGAAGCTTAACCGACTGAGCCACCCAGGCGCCCCTATATGTTTATGTTTAATTTTTTTAAACATTTATTTCTTTTGAGAGACAGAGCACAAGTGGGGGAGGAGCAGAGGGACATGGGGAGACAGAATCTGAAGCAGGCTCCAGGCTCTGAGCTGTCAGCACAGAGCCTGATGTGGGGCTTGAACTCATGAACCATGAGATCATGACCTGAGCCAAAGTTGGAAGCTTAACCGACTGAGCCATCCAGGCGCCCCTAAATATTAACTTTAATAATACCAAACTAGATTTCTGAGAATACCTTTCTGAGAATAATCCTGACTATAATGTTTCCAACTTGATATTTCATACCTGGATATGGGACATCTGAGCTCTAGTTACAGTTTTCTGATAGAAATGAACTATTATCAAATGTATTTAAAATATTGTTAAGACTTACACTGATGATTTCTAAATGTATTGTTGTCAAGGAAACACCCCTGCTTCCCATAAAGCAACAAGTTTGGATACTGTTTCACCCCTAGTGGGTTTCTTACAAGCAAACAGGGTGGGTCTGGAATGTTTCAATAGGTACTCTAGCTTGTCCTGATGCTGCCAGCCTTCCTCCCATCAAGACCCACCAAATAACTACTATGGTAAAATTAAAATTAAAAGGCAAGAGTATGAAACAAAATTTAGCTCAGTGGTATAGACCAGGACTCTAACCCATCATCTTGTTCTCACTGCCACCATGTGCTGGTATAAATAAAGCAAGTCACTGGGTCACCTGGGTGGCTCAGTCGGTTAAGCATCTGACTTTGGCTCAGGTCATGATTTCACGGCTTGTGGGTTTGAGCCCGTGTCGGGCTCTGTGCTGACAGCTTGGAGCCTGGAGCCTGCTTCGGACTCTGTGTCTCCCTCTCTCTCTGCCCCTCCCCCACTCACACTCGGTCTCTCTCTCTCTCTCTCTCTCTCTCTCTTTCTCTCTCTCTCAAAAATAAACATTAAAGAAATTAAAAAAAAAATAAAGCAAGTCACAGACATGGGACAAATCATCATGAGCTACAGTCAATATGACCTCTGAATTCACTTTTAATGGTACATTTAACCCACGATTCCACCAGCTACTAGCTATTAAAGTTTCCCAGTCACATTAACTACATAAACCAAGAAGTTGGCACCAATTTGCTCAGCTTATACTTTCCTTTCACTAGGTGATAATTTGGGGGGTTCAAGAAATTCTGTATAATATAATATCCACTAATGAGATTTTGCTTGTAACTTCTAAGATCTCTCAATGTTTTTCCTGCAAGAAATAGAATAGAACAGCCCAAATCACGCACTGTAGAACCAGAGAACTGATTCCAAATCTGAGTTTCACCACTTCTAATCAGTATGGCCTTGCGCTGACTTAACATCACACTTGGCCTCATTTTACTCATCTGTAAAATGGGAATAATACCTCCTTTTAGAGTTGTTTAAAGAATTATATGAGAAAAACATGGGGAGTACCTTTCAAAGTGCCTGGCACAAAGTTCCCAAAAAAGTACAAAATAAAAGCAAAAGAAAACTCACAAAAATGTATTCTAAAGGCATCTCTAGCCCAATCCAAAGCTATATTGCTCTCTAAACGCTAAATGCAAATCTCAGCTTTATGTATTAATTTTTTTAACATTTATTTATTTTTTGAGAGACAGAGAAAGACAGAGCTTGAGTGGGGGAAGGGCAGAGAGAGAGAGACGGAGAGAGAGACACAGAATCCGAAGCAGCCTCCAGGCTCTGAGCTGACAGCATAGAACCCGACATGGGGCTCAAACTCACAAACCTGGAGATCATGAGATCATGACCTGAGCTGAAGTCAGACACTTAACTTGACTGAGCCACCCAGGTGCCCCTTAATTCAGCTTTAAAGTAAAGCATATTCTAGTAATCTTGATGTAGCCTTGGGCAACGCAAGCACTAAAGTGTGAAGTATAGTACATGAAAACCAGAGACAGACTAAGGTTTGAGTACTGGCTCCACCTTCCAACTGCTGAATACTTTTCAGAGAAATTCCTGAGTCTGCCTATGTTTCTGTTCCTAATCAGTGAAAAGAAGGTAATACCTTTCTTTCCATCTGACCTTTTGACCTTTTCTTTTTACCTTCAAGTTCTAATACAATGTAATTAGCCAATGGACCACAACCTAATCAAAAACCATCAAGATTAGATTTTTTTTAAAAGATATCATGTGCATGTGTATGTATTAGCATATAACATTTCTCCCTTACATCTGACCTTTTGACCTTTTCTTTTTACCTTCAAGTCCTAATACAATGTAATTAGCCAATGGACCACAACCTTATCAAAAATCATCAAGATTAGATTTTTTAAAGATATTATGTGCATGTGTATGTATCTGAACATAACATTTCTCCCTTAAATTTAACAAAGTTAAAAAAGAAGTGATTCATGACATCAAAGCAAACAGAATGTGGCAGCTTTTATGGAAGTCTGTCATTTATTAACAATTTCTTTTGGTTATCACTAGAGAAAGAAACAAATTATCCAGAAGGCTGAAAGTGCAAACAACCTTATACAGTTAATTAAGGGGAGACTATGAATCTAAGAAAATGTGTTCAGTGATAGACCCTTTCAGAGCATACTCTCCTATCAGCACAAAGCCAGCCTCTATTCAGATTTTCTAGAACATAAACACACTTTTTTGTTAATTTACATTGTAAAGGCAACACTTTTTAAAAGCTTAAATGAATGATTTAATTATTTTAGTGTTTTACACAGATTTTAAATAGTCCTTTTTTTGTGATCCCTTTGCATTTCTTTACTATAAATGCTATAAAAATCTGAATGTCCAACATCTGTCAAATGAGGTAATGGATAAATGTTCTTTCTTTGGCATACTGAAGTTGAACCCCAAAATGCTAGAGGAACCTCAATGGGTTCCAGGAAGTGTAACATCCAGGAACAAAGCCCTGAAAACATTTTGCATACATAAATCATATAAATAAAACTACAAGTTACTTATACTTTTATATTACAAATTAGTTGGCAAACTAATGGTGCTATAATTTCCCACTTACAAGTAAGTGGTTTAGTCTCACAAAGCAAATGAAACGGCTCCCTTATGCTTTTATTTAACCTTATTTTCTTTTACTTTAAGAAAAAGCCCCAAATCAATGCAGCTTTTATTGCCTCTTTAAAATATCACAAGGAAGGCTGGAAAATCAGAGAAATCATGTGGCATCTTGCTGCTTCTGTAGCTGAACGACTTAGATCTTATTCATCAGCGTGCTGGACTGTTCCTTTTTCAGAAACATAGATGCCATCCCAAAATTTTCCAATACCCTTGTTTTTAGCTGTTGCGGCTTGCTGAGTCAAAGCAGCTGAGTTTGATACAAATTCAACGTCATTTCCTTCAAGAATTAACTCATCTTTCTGGGTTTGAGATACTGAACAAGCAACACCCGGCCTCGCCCAACCCTGTGGATGTATTTTTCACCCAAGAAATTTCAGATTTCAACAGGAGAAGGCTTCTCCTGAATAACAACACTGAAGGGGAAATGAGCATACACAGACCTCATCTTAGAACAGAAGCCCAGCGTAACGCCCTTGACCACGTTCTGCACGTGACTACAGATAGTACAAATGGTAGCCAGTTCATTTGTATTTCCCCACCATTTGTCAACTCAGAGCCTCTTCTTTTTCCTTCCAAGAGACTGAGTTCCATATTGACGTGACTGAAGTCCTTCTGCACAGTTCCTCCGGGGACCTTCACTGTACCGGTGCATCTCTTCAGAATGACGTCAACATTCTCTGCTCTGTCGACGGTCTAATTACTGACAATGGTCTTCATTCTCACAGTAGATGCAGCAAAGAGCTCTTACGATTTAATTTTAAAGTCAAACTGAGGTTTAATGGGATTTCCTGGGACGCCCGGGTGGCTCAGTCGGTGAAGCGTCCGACTTCGGCTCAGGTCATGCATGATCCTGTGGTCCATGGTTCGAGCCCCGCGTGGGGCTCTGTGCTGACAGCTCAGAGTCTGGAGCCTGCTTTGCATTCTGTGTCCCTGCCTCTCTCTGCCTATCCCCCACTCCTGTTCTGTCTAGCTCCCTCAAAAATAAATAAGTGTGAAAAAAAATGTTTTTAAAGGGATTTCCCGATATGGTAGAACGCAAGGATAGTTCCCCTTTCACTGCTTTTTTTCCCCAAGAGCTTCATCATCTTAGTGTATTTCTTACATCTAAACTTAAAAGTCAAAGTGTCCAACAATAAATGAAGGTGGTGCTTATATATAAAATGGCATTATTACTTAGTCTTAAGAAGGAAGGAAATCCTAAAAAACCTAATAAAGGAAATTCTGACATGGGATTTGAATGAATGAGTCTTGAAGACATTATGCTAAGAGAAGCCAGTCACAAAGGGACAAATACTGTATGATTCCATCTACAGGAGGTTCTTAGGGACAGTCAATATATATATATATAGACACAGACAGCAGAATGGGTGCCGGGGACAGGGAGAATGGGTATTTATTATTTAATGAGTACACAGTTTCAATTTGAGAAGATGAAAAACTACTGGAGATGGCTGGTAGTGACAAGCTGTGCAACTATGTGAATGGACTTATTGTTACAGAAATACGCACTTAAAAATATTTAAAACGGTCAATTCTGTATATCCTGTATGACGCTAAAAAATGATATAGCCTGACATACTAAAATAGAGCAAGCAAAAAATCCACATGATTGTCTCAACAGATGAAGAAAAATATGTGACAAAAGTCAACATCCTCTCAGCAAACTAAAAATAGGCAAGCAATCCAAGGGGTCAGTTTGTAAAATCAGGTATACTCACACCATGGTTCTTACAAGAGTCTCCCAACTGCTTCCAATATAATCTACCAGCCTGTGCCAGAATGATCTTGAAACGCAATCAGATCATGCCCCTCTTCTGCCCTTAGCAACCACCTCCGGTAGGAACCTAAAGCAGGAGGGTGTTAGGACAGACGTCCTGTGTCCTGCACAGGAACCCCTCCAGCAACTGTATCCCACCTATCATTTCTTCAGCTTCAATTCTCACTCTGCCCACTGTCACACCCCACCTCATCCACGCCACAGAAACCAGTCATGTTTCACATCACTCTGCCTCAGCTCTAGCAGCTTCCGATTTTTCCCCATCCCTCAGTTATGTGATAAAAATCTCCCCTTTGAAATCTTTCTTTGCATTCTGTGTCCCTGCCTCTCTCTGCCTATCCCCCACTCCTGTTCTGTCTAGCTCCCTCAAAAATAAATAAGTGTGAAAAAAAATGTTTTTAAAGGGATTTCCCGATATGGTAGAACACAAGGATAGTTCACCTTTCACTGCTTTTTTTCCCCAAGAGCTTCATCATCTTAGTGTATTTCTTACATCTAAACTTAAAAGTTAAGGTTACTCGACACTCAGAGTAGGCATCAGTTATTCCTGTTAAGCTTTCAAATGTTCTTTATATGAGTGTCTATCATAGCGTGTATTTTAATGCATTTAGGATTCTATATGTTGATTTTCTTACTCTCTAAAACTCATGTTCCTTGAAGAAAGTGATTAAATCGTGCTATCTATGCATGGTGGTGGGAATACAGAAGACAATAAGTGTTTGATAGTTGAATAAATAAATACATTAGAATAGGGGTTTTCACATGGGCTTTGCAAAACCTCTGCCTTACAAGCTAGTCAAAAAAATGGGTTCCGTGGCCAATGAAATGTGAGAAATGCTGCATTCTATAACCTCTTCTTAGAGATCCACAGTGCACATCTGAGTGCCAAAGATTCCAAGAAGTATTTTTTGCAAACAAAAATCTGTCTCCTTACGTGTATCACATTCCAGACCTCTAAACTTGTAGCCCATTTACACTCCTATGTACATCCCACAGAACTAGTATTCAAAGTAACATGCTTTCCTTCCAGGGGTGTCTGGGCGGCTCACTCATTTAAGCATTGTACTTCGGCTCAGGTCATGATTCCAGGGTTCATGAGTTTGAGCCCCGCATTGTGGGCTCTCTGCTGTCCGTGTGGAGCCTGCTTCAGATCCTCTGTCTCCCTCTCTCTGTGCCCCTCCTTGCTAGCTCTCTCTCTCTCTCTCAAAAAAAATAAAAAAATTAATGGGGGGCCGTGCGCCTGGGTGGCTCAGTCAGTTACGTGTCCAACCCTTGATTTCAGCTCAGGTCATGATTTCACAGTTTGTTAATTTGAGCCCCGTGTGGGGCTCCATGCTGATAGTTCGGAGCCTGCTTGGGATTCTCTCTCTCTGCCTCTCTCTCTCAACTCAAAATAAATAAGTAATAAAAAATAAAATAAAATAAAATAAAATAAAATAAAATAAAATAAAATAAACATAAAAAAACCCAAAGTAACATGCTTTCAGAAACCCTGTATTACCAGATGAAATATTTCTGACACGTTTAGATACCCGTAATATCTGTCTCATAATTAACACATTAATAGGAAGCTCTGTAGCTTAAGTTCTATGTTACTCTACCAAATACAATATATAAGAAATATTATAACTACGGAGAAATTCTCTGCTATAACTCTCCATTTAGCTGCTGTTAGCAGTACCTGGCTGCCACCGAATGGAACAACATCCTGGAGACAGAGATTGGCGTCCCGCTCAGCAAGTAAGCACTGTTTGGCTTCTCCACCAAGTCTCAGATTTAACAAGGAAACAATACTCTTCCGTAAGATACCAATGCAGAGGAAACTGCCTGGTCCCATGACAGAAGGACATCACCTCTGATGTGGAGCTAAACAGAGTGTCTCGGGCCACGACTGGGCATCCAGAGCAACTAATTTATGATCCTATTTATCAGCACCAAGCGCTAGGGACAGAGCTGAGTCATCAACTCAAAAGCCTGTGCTCTGCCCGCATACGGTTTTAGCTACTGTAATTGGGACCGCATGTCTACAGGAAATCTTCTTTGTCCGATTCAGAAAGTTTTGTGACTGTTCACCAAACGCAACCCTTTATGGGGTTGCGAAAACCCTGCCACCTGGGAAGAAATACTGAATAACTTGCATTTATAGTTTGGTGCTGGCACACCTGGCTGTCTTTTTAGTCTTTATTTCAGTGAATGAGAGAAATTAAACACAAACTGACTTATGCATAACTGGTAACATTCAAAGAAACTAATAATTTACTTTTTCAAAGAATTTGAAATTCCAAATTGCTGACTTTTCATTTTCTAAGAATTCCTTTTCTGATTTGCTGTTTCATACACAAACAGTTCGTATATCTGTTCTTGAAAGTAAATGATGCTCGTGAATACTCTTAAATAATTAAGAGAGTGAGGGATTTACGCTAGTCTGCAGTAAACAAACCTATTAACCATTTCAGGAAAAATAAAGAGTACATAAAAAGAGAAACCATAAAAACTATAGGAAGATTTGAAACACCTTTTTTATCACCTACAGCCAACAATGCTGAAACCATGTTTGATATTTCATCTTTGGCAAGAGGGTTGAAGAGGCAAGATATATGTGGAAAGGAAGGGACTTACCTAGGCTAGAATTGCCTTTTGCTATAGTAATAGTCCTCTCAAAAGATTCGTTGGTTATATTTTGGAGCATGACGCACTCAGCAGGTGAGGTCAGGGAGTTCTGCTGAATTAAGAACTCAGAGCCCTGACAGGAAAAAAAATAAATAAATAAATAAATAAGTCACATGGAAAGGAAAACAAGACTTTGGAGTATGATTTCAACATCACCCATATTCTCTAACTGGTTGCGCTTTCTTCAGCACGAAGCTACAACCAAAACAAGTTCATAGGTTGGATTCTGAAAATCTCAGCGTCAAGAGAGCACTTGCTCCAAATGCAGAGACCAGCCTGAATCCTCGACCACGTCACTGCTTCCAACCTCATCATAATATACGATACATATCTTTACAACGTTACCTTTCCAGCTGAATCAGGAAGCACTGAAGTAAGCTCTGCACTCGATGTAATTTCAGTTGGCAGGTGAGATTCAGTCCATGCTCTCGAGTTCTCACATTCGTATTGCTGTTCAATAGCATTTGCAGGTGTATAATCATTTACGGTAAAGCCAGAGGCAGGTCCCATGGTCAAGTCCACTGAAGGTGGACTCTCGTCCTGTCTTTGCAGGAGATTCTGGGTGTACAGTTCCTCCAAGGACATGTGCAGATCAAGCACTGGATCTGAAGAATTTTCAGTAACATCCTGATGATGAAAGAACAAAAGGTAAGAAATCATGGCCAGAGACATCAGTGTATTTTTTGTAAGACCATTTCTTAATGAATAACTATCTGGTAGAAAACAAAACACAACACAATTATTCATTACCCAAAAAGTATTAGCAAACATACAAATTCTTCATTTAGCTAACATTCTGTAGATGTTTATTTTTATAATGCTTTTGAATACATTTCCTACAAATCATAGATGTTATGTTCAACTGAGTTATTCTTGTATACTGTACACGAGATCGCTGAAATACAATATTCTATTCTATTCACAAATAAAATTATTTTTAGTTCAATCCACACAGGAAGGCAAGTAACTTGTATTTTCAAATCCTATTTAAACAAGCAGTTCATTTTCAATCAGTACGAAGTTCCTATTTAATATCAAGAGAATATTGATTCTGATTTACAAGAATCTCCATGAAAAAATTATTTTGATAGTCACTTGTAAGTATTTATGGAGAACAGAAAGCTATGTTATTCAAATTATTATAGGGAAAATTCTCATAAATATTGTGCAAGATATACACAGGAAATATTAAGAAGGTATATACTAAGGTATAGGTTCTAAAGTAGGCTCTCTTATTAACAATCTATATACATCACCGCAGAACCTCTCTTGGCTTTATACTTTACTTAATTTCTAAAATTCCCTGAAACTTTAAAATTCGGTCCTTCGACAAAAATGCAGGCATGTACTTACAACAGACATACTGTATCACTTGTGTGCTTTGGGCAAGCCGTTGCTACACGAACTGCTAGTGAACAAACACCAATTTTCCCTACAATCCTCATAATTAATATTTTTAAAGTATAAGAGTAGCATATGAATACATTATCATCAGCAAAGATTCAAGCCGTGCAGATATATACGTGTGTGCTTACAGAGTACAATCTGAAAGCTTTTCCTTATGGCTCCTACTCCCATTATTTTCCCTGGTAGAAATGGCTGGAGTCAGTTGGATGTCTGTCAGAAGTTTGTATTTATCTGCATAATAAATACATATACATACACGTGCATACTCACGCATACTATATGCACTTGTACATTTTTAAAACCTCACTGAAACCATTAGTTAAATAGAATGTTTTCACTTTCTTTATTGAAGTATCTAATATCTGGGCAGGAGAGATATCCATGTCCGTAAATAAAAATCAACTTCGATCTTGTGACCACAAAACTATACCTAAGTATGAAAGGCACTGGAGCACAGACTCTGGAGCACAGGCTCAGATGCTCACTGCATCACTAGTTATACTCTGTGTCGTGGTCTCCTCATCTATTAATTGGGAAAATAAAAGGACATATTTCAGGACTGTTGGGAGGACAGAGAGAGTTAATACCACAAAGTACTGGGACACCTGGGTGGCTCAGTTGGTTGGGTTAAGCATCTGTCTCCCAGTCAGGTCACGATCTTGCGGTGAGTTCAAGCCCTGCGTTGGCTCTGTGCTGACAGGTCGGAGCCTGGAGTCTGCTTCAGATTGTGTGTCTCCCTCTCGCTCTCTGCCCCTCCCCCACTTGTGCTCGCTCTCTCTTACTCTCTCTCTCTCTCTCTCTCAAAAATAAACATTAAAAAAATTTAAAATAATACTATAAAGTACTAATAAGATATCTGACTTAAGAGAAAATGCCCAATAATTATTAACCATTGCTGTTATCTTTATTACACATCTTTGTGCATATGAGAAAATTTATTTAGTATAAACTAGAATTATGGGCCGAATAATATGCACACTTAGATGCTGGCATATATTGCCAAAGAGTCTTCCAATTTTTGCTCACAAAAATATGGGAATACCTTTTAACTGACCTTGCCAACCCTAAATTAGTTTGCTAATTTGAGCTGAAAGAAACATATTCTAAATAAATATAAAATTTAGAGTTTACTATGCATGTCCCTGACAATTAGTGAGAACGTGACAATTGTATATCTCCTGTCAATACTTCCTTCATATATTTAATCCAACTTTTCATAAGTTTCATCAGGGTTTCCACTTGTTCCTGTCATTGATACACTGTATATGAAAAGTCTGTGATATATACCACAAATATTTCTGAGTCTTTACTTATCTTCTCAGCCTGTACATGTTATATTATATAGGTATACATGCAGAAATTAAATTCTTTATGTAATCAAGAATTCTTTATGGAAAGAAATTCTTGATGCAATCAAAGTGTCAAATTATTTTTGTGCTTCTAGGTTTCGTAAGTTGCTTAATAAATCCTTCCACACAAAGTAAATGAAATGCTTTCTAGTATTTTTCTTATTTATAAATGCTTTCTTTTCAGATTCAGTTTTAATCCTTCTAGAATTGATTTCAGGGTGTGGCAAGAGATATGGGTCCCTTTCTGTTTTTCATAAAAGGGTAATCAATTTTTCCAATACAGTCCATTACATTCCTCTTCTTCAGTGTAAGTTATCATCTCTCTGGAATTATCAAATATTCTTGGTACAAAGAACTGAGGCAAGTGGGAGCATCACGCAAGCAAGTAACACCTTTAGACTCTTTGGGAACAATGACAGGAAACCATCATCCTCCACACAGTTGGAGTCTAACCAATAACCTGCTGGCCCACTCACCCAACTTTGGTGATTTTGTTCTAATGAAAAACAACAATGCACTTACTACAGAATTAGCTTCTGTATTACTATATTAATTATAATATCTAGCAGTAAATCATTTTCCTCAGGCCTCAAATAAAGGTTACAATTAAAAACCACTTTTCATCACAAAAAGAGGTCAAGCCACCCTTGTTAGCTGGGGTTTACTATAAATCGTGTAACAGAAATTTCCATGCATTATTCATAAAGGAGTTAACACAGACACACAGAAAAGAAAGAGCTAATCAACACAGCAGACAACATACGCCTACTTCAGAAACGTTTCTGGTTGCTGAACAACCAACTGAGTTTTATTTTTAAAAGTCTTATGGATCTAAAAGAAAAGCAGCTCTTCCCCTGTAAGATGTTCAAAAATAATTCTATAATTTCCCAGTGCAACTTGGTAGCTAAACCGAAGTCTTGCAAAAAATCCACATTAATATGTGCCTCTACTTGATACGGCCTTGTTCTCAGGGAAACAAAATGACAGGTTAAATAAAAATGTCAAGGACACTTGTAAACCGCCGTTTAAAGGTGATGAATAAGTGAGGGTAATACCTGGGCACATTATTTACTCAGATGATTTATTTATATAGACTAAGTAAATACTGAAACATTTACTGGACACAACCTAATATTCTCAATGAGCACTCTACCACAAAAGCCTTTTCATAGTCTTTTCACGTGGGAAAAGCTGCCCCAACTTACCATCATTCTCCCACCCTTTCTGAGATAAGGTATAGTGCTTCCTTTATTGTTCGTACACTGACCCGACTGAGCAAAAGAAGCGACTGGTTTTATACCTTGAGAGCCTGTCGGTTTGTCACTAAGACTTCCACAATCACTCTCAGCATTCTGACTGGAGTGCTTTAATTAGTTTTTCATACTAACCCCTGCTCCAAAGAAAGAAACAAACATTTTAAACATGGGTGTGAAGGCAGCAACATTTAATACTACAGAATGACTCTAAATGGAGATCTATAGGAATAGGTAGATTTTTATTTTTTGTTAATTGTTTTTTTTTTTTTTTTGAGAGAGAGAGAGAGCACAAGCAGGGAAGAGGGGCAAAGGGACACACGCAGAGAGAGAAAGAGAGACAGAGAGAGAAAGAGAAAGAGAGAAACAGACAGGAGAGAGAGAGAGAGAGAGAGAGAGAGAGAGAAGCCCAAGCAGGCTCCACACTCAGCGCGGAGCCCAACACGGGCTTGATCTCGGGACCTACTGTGGGATCGTGATCTGAGCCAAAATCAAGAGACGCTCAACTGACTGAGCCACCCAGCTGCCTCAGATTTTACTTTATTTTTTTTTTTTAAATCATGGAATCCATTAGCTGTGTTTTATGTGCATGGTGCAAGAAGGGGCTTCTCTCTGGACAAACACCGAGTTTCCCTTGCACTAGAATCAACAGCATTTCCTAGTGGGACCAATATGAAGAATGAAGGGCATGCACAAAACTGGTAATCATTTCATCCCTGGGGTGAGAGCCAGCGTGGATGTAAAACAAAGGGCGGGGCATGGGAATGTGGATAAGGAATAGAAAGGAAGACTCCTTTCTATATAAGTATTCTATAAGTATATGTAAGTATGTATGTATTCTTTATAAGTATTCGATCTTTATTGGGTGTATTTAAAAATCCAAAACAGGAAAAAATAAATGAAAGCATCCTCTTCCCAAAACCATGTTGAGCTTTTAAACAAAAGTCTACAAGCACTTCAGTTTGTAAAACAATTATTTCTGCATTTTGTTATGCCTGTGAAGGTGACAAGGAAAAGGGGATAAAAAGAAAAAAAAATTCAAACCTATAACAATGAGAAAATCCACTGGGTTCTGGCCATTCAAATTCACACTTCAATGACCTTCCTCTGTTAGTCCAGATGCCATAGAAGTAGCTGGACGGTATTTTTCAGATTCCTGAGTAATGGTTATTTTCCTTGAACTGTTACATGATAATCAAATTAAGCAAACACCACTCCTTAAAAAATAAAAATCAGAATGGGCTCCCAGATGGGAGAATTTGGGGCAAAGGAGCTCCAAGGTGTGCCTCCAGGCCTTGGTATCCAAGCTGCTGGCCAGGCCCACACTCTGCTTGTAGGAGTCAGGCCTTCCTCTAAGAGGACTCCCCGCTCTGGATGATTAGTTCTTACAGCTTCTGGTAGTATACATGACCACGGTCAAAGACTTCTCTCTCATCAAGGTAAGAGGAAAGGTGAAACTATTTGTGCATTTCCAACCACCAAGATTATTACATAGCTAACAAAGTAAAGTCAAAACTGTGAGCAATCACTGAGATCCTCACACTATTTTATACTTCTTTCAAATCAGTATGGAGGCTTTGCTGTCTTAAATATCACATACTGTATGATTTTATCTTATCAATTAAAGGATTCCAAAGTGAACTTGCTTTTAAGAAAAATGGCCAGTTCTAAATTCCATGTCAAATTGCCATGCTGTCTTTTTTTTTTTTTAACGTTTATTTTTGAGACAGAGAGAGACAGAGCATGAACGGGGGAGGGTCAGAGAGAGAGAGGGAGACACAGAATCTGAAACAGGCCCCAGGCTCTGAGCTGTCAGCACAGACCCCGACGTGGGGCTCGAATTCACAGACTGCAAGATCATGACCTGAGCCAAAGTTGGATGCTTAACCGACTGAGCCACCCAGGCGCCCCAGCCATGCTGTCTTTTTAAAATAAATTTAGTGCAAAGAAACAGGAAGATGGATGCATCATCTGGTTTTTTATTTATGTACAATTTTCTAGTAAATACTTTGGTACTATGAAGATGCCATAAAACAAAAACAAAAATAAAAAACAATGCTGCAGTGATTTACCACGATGCAGAAACAGTCCTACTTGCTAAGAAAAACTGAAAGCACACAGGAGTTTCTCAATGTGTTTTAAAACACCCTCATTAATGTCTTCTTTGTTGTTTTGTAGTTTAAATATTTCAGTTGATAGGCCAGCTTGCCAAAATTTGCTTCAACAAAAGAGTAAACTGCTTAGGGAGAAAAAAAAAAAAAAAGGAGGCAAATAGACTTCAGTAAGCCAATATGGTGTGCTGCATACAGCCAGCATTTGCCCTGTAAAATATATGCTTCTCAGTATGCAGATTGTGTAATCCCTTTAAGTAACAATTACTAAGTTAAACAATGCAATCTGTCCCGCTGGCAAGAAGAAGTGTGCTATGCTGTGGATTAGGAGGGTCCATTAGGAGATGAACTCAGCTTCCAGCCCTGAGGCCAGTAAAGACTGAACACGTTCCAGACGGGACGTGGTCACACAGACCGTCTCAGGTGTGGTGAGAGAGGAGCAGCTGCTCCATTCAAGATTATACCTTGCAAACCAATTCAAGGAGATTTCCCAGCATCATTTGCAAGGGTAACAGGTGCACCTTGAACGTGAAAGAAAATGCTTTGAAAATGTTCTGGCCAAAAAATTACTTGTTAATCAGGAAGGGAGGAAAAGTGTGCTAGACTCGCGGAAATTCTGCTCTCCATCTTGTTCAAAAATACAGATCTCCTTCCCACTGAATTTATGTGGAAAACAGATGTTTCCTGTATTTAAGTAAGTTATTGTCCAGTCTTTTTATCTTCGTTTTTAATGTTTATTTATGGTACATTTCCAACATAGAAGAATAAAGAAAATATATCCATATATGAACTCTTGGCCCGGATTTAACCGATGTTAACATTTTGCCATATTTTCTTCAATCTCTCTTTCCTCTTAAAAGGATATAATTCATTACAGATACAGCTGAATTCCTAAGCTTCCTTCTTTCTCAAAGAATAAATTGTTTCCTGAAGTTAAAAAATGTCATTTCCCACACACACTCACACACAATCCTCATAAAATACATTGTATTGTTTTGTCTATCAGTTTCTAGAAAATATTTTTAAAAACTCAACGAATCAATAGAAAGATAGGCAACACAATATAAAAATTGTCAAAAGATATTAAGAGGCCATGGGTAGAAGTGAAAACCAAATGGCCAATATATGAAATGGTGTTCAACCCCACTAGAAATCAGAACTCCAAATCCAAATAGTAAGATACCATTTCACATCCAGAAGATTGGACAGGTTTTAAAATATTACTTATTAAACCTTATAAAGTACCTCACCAAGAAAATGAATGGAGTTGGGGCACTCGTGCCAATACTCTATTTCTAAAATATACTTGGCACAGATATGTCAAATAATAACTAAATTCTTCATCCAGTGACGTTTAAACATACTTTGCCATTCACTGTGATTTCTACATAAAGTATTTTTGGCATCATTTTACATAAAAACATATAACAGCATTAAATTTAACTTGCTGGTAAATATTAATGCAAGAAACATTCACCATCCAACTCTGCATGAAAATCAATTTTAAAACCATTAAGAAAATAAAGTTATACTTGTGATTTTTCTAAAGTAGACACAGCTAAAAACACAATTTGAGAAATACATTGACTTTTTTCTTTCTAACATGCAAATCCTAATCAAGGCTTTGAATCCTTGGGTCTATCATTCTGTAAAACCGAACAATTTAGGTAGTACTTAGTAGTCTAGTAAAAGATGCTCAATCAGCACTACCTGAATGAAACTGTGCTTTAGTCTGAATGAATCCATGACTGGAGAAACACAGTGCCTCTAACATGCTACTCCCACAATTCCCCATAAACACTGACCTCTGGAAAATTACACGGAAGGCTCTCCCATAAATAAAATGACAATCCCTTTGTACCTTGGGAGGAGAAGATGGAAGGGAGGGACCATAGTTCAGGCCATCGCTACAAGCACTGCCATGAAGAGATAAAATAGAGGCTTGAGTGGAGTAGATACTGTCATTATCAGGAGAGTACTGAGACTCAAATGTAGACTCATCTGCTAAGTCAGCCTCATTTGTGTCCACCTAGGAACAAAAATGATAGTCTCGGTTGGAAATTCTGTTCTGTTACATATACGACAAGTCTCTACCTGAGACTGAAAAGCATCCCGGCATTCATTCTATCTCCTACCTGACCCCTTCACACTCTACGACACATCAGAGACCGACTAGCGCAAGAGAATAAGGACAAATCAGGGCTGGCATCAGTTATTTATTCCAATAATAAAAGGGCAAAGGTAACAATTAACAAATGGCCGGGATCAATTCTAAGTTTAAAAAGTTCCATAAATTAAGGAAAATATTTACTTTTTCCAGTCACACTATTTTAAAAAATACCTGCCCGACTCCTAGAACTGTCTAATAAAATGAATGAGGTCAACACCTTCCCTATTCAACTAACATAAACTCAACAAGTTTATTAGATTTTATTAAATTTATTAAAGTTTATTAAATTTTATTTATGTAAGTTGAATTAAATTTCAGCAAGGCATCCAGGCAAATATCTATTTAGAAAACTCACTAAAACAATATATTTTAAGTTATTTTTAACTAGATTTTAAAACCATTCAAATTGCAAACTCAGAACCTGATGGTGATCATCAGAAACCAGAAAGAGTATCTGTGGTTTCATGCTGAAATTATACTAACAAACAAGGGGCCTGATTATGGCTGTGGCGAAGCTATAAAGTTATAAACTCCTATTGTTGGAAAACTCCTAGAAAGTAGAGAATTTGACTGTATATTAACTCCTGTTACTATTGGGGCACCTGGGTGGCTCAGTTATTTAAGCATCCGACTCTTGAATTTTGGGTCAGGTCATGATTTCAGGGTTCGTGGCACTGAGCCCCACATCAGACTCTGTGCTGACAGTGCAGAGCCTGCTTGGGATTCTCTCTCTCTCTCTCTCTCTCTCTCTCTCTTTCTCTGTACCTTCCTTGCTTGTGCTCTTTCTCAAAATAAACTTAAAAAACAAAACAAAACAAAAAACCCCAACTCCTATTACTATCTTCTGTAGCAGAACGAAGTGAAGCAATCAACTCATGATGAGTCTGAAGCTCCATTTACAATTCACTTACAGTTACACCTTAGAATACATAGAACTAACATAAATACTACCCTTCTCCAATATTACCAGTATTTTCTGTCTTGATGGCAAAATCCCTGGTGTTCTACTTCTTTGTGATTTCAACTTACATGTATTTTGCCAAGAGAAGAATTAATAACATTATACCAGGTCACATTCTTACAAAAACATGGTAAGAACACAGATAGGCCATTTCCAAGTGACCCTCTTTCTAATAATACATTTTAAATATATGTTCAAAATTCATTAGCTAACTGCTTTGTTGAGTTTTACTCTTCACAAATACACATCATATAGAACAATCTAGATAATAAATAACACTGCTATCTAGATAGATGGTATTAACTAAGCTTTGTGCAATGGATTATTAATATTGTAATATGATACTGTTGCATTTAATATACTCCAAAACTTTCCAAAAGGCAATTTTAGGAGCTGGTTAATATAAAAATATTAACAAGGAGAAGTGTCTCCCCAGAATTAGAATTATCAAAATCAAATAATTCATACTTTGTTTTAAAGCAAGATATGCACAATTGGTTATAAGTACATAATGGAGAATGTCATGGGTTTTAAACCTCGCTCTAGTCTGATGCCCTGAAACAAGAATTTAAAAAGTTGGGCATATTCCTTTGTAGTCACACAGGGCAATGTCTCCCCAAAAGAAAAGTTAGGTCAGGAACCTGGCTTTAATAGAAGTAATGCAATAGGATGTACAATCTGTTATATTTATGTTGTATAAATGCCACATGTTTTTTTATATCTAGTATTTACCTTTATATTTTAATTATTGCTATAGTATTGTCTCCTCTACCAGAATGTAAAGTTCTTAGGAGCAAGATTCATGTGTTTATTCGTCAAAGTGACCTCCAGTGGTCCACAAATACATTTATTCCAACAAATAATTTTTACATAGATCAAGTAAAAATAAAATTTTAATTAAAAATTTTCTAGCAAATCAGTGATGTTTACATTCTGTAATTTGAGAAAACGTGGATTTTGACTATTTTGGAAACTTTTGTGTTCTTAATAACTGCATCAATTGATATATTTTCACATTATTTAAATATCAAGTGGAAAAAATACACTTGTTAATCTTGTTAACAGGTAGCCAAAACACCTGATTAATGACTGAATACTAAAGACAGTTACATAAATGCCTAGAAATGGCCCAAGTATGAAATTAAAACAATCGGGTGTTTCAACAACTTTTGGTATGACGTGAAGATTAATTCTACCAGTTGTCAGAATGCATTGCCAACTGAATTTCCTCCCCAAATCCAACAAATAGCTTTCACACATGATTTCTGAACTATGAGAACCACTGCAGTTGAAATTAAAATGTTTACTTTTCCAAAACATAATGAGTAGAGTAAGATTTTAGGATATTTTGAAAGGCAAAATATAAGACTCATAAGATTTCTGAAAGAAAGCTTGATAAGTTGTGGCCACTAACCAGAGCCAAGTCAGCCCTGAAGAGGGCTTTGTCAGCCAGCCCTTCCTCCTTGCAGGAGTGTGGCGAGTAGAGAAAGGAATCTTCCTTAGCAGAAACATAACCTTCTTCTGGTGAAAGCTGCAGGGAGAATGAGGCTCAGTGTTTGAGGATGAGGATAAGAGAGAACAGCAAGGAGGAAAGAAGGAAAGCAGGGGAGGGGGATAGGAGAAGAACAGTCAGAAGAGAAGAGGAAAAAAAATGGGAAAGTTTTCAAATGATAAATATTCATATTTAATGTTTTGATTTGTTAAATACAACAAGGATATTTCTTCTAATACCAACACATCAACTGTTAAGTGAGAATCCCTTCTAACGTTTTCATTCTTCTTATAAAAGATCATCCAAATCAATAATTTTTTATATTATAGTAATCTTCTGGCCATTTTTATCTGCCAAATATTCTGGCTACACAATGACTTCTTAATATAAAAATAAGTAAGGCACTTTTTAGGTGTTAAGATATAAAGGAAGCTGCATGAAAAAAAAAAGAACATTAAAAAGAAGGATCAACTTCTAGTTGTCATCCTTTACTAGAACATGATGATAAAGCATGTGATTTACTTGACAAGGAATGTGAGTGAAGCCTCTCAATTGAGCATTGTTTAAAAAAACACACAAAAATTCTCTCTGTAGACAATCTGCTTATATTATAGACCCAATATAAGGATATTGTAACTGATCACACTGACAGAAAACCTAACATTTTTATTTCAATCTCAAATAAAATAGGCTAAAATCTTCAGATTGCCTTGCCCACATCACCCTGTATTAATAACATATGCAGAACTTGCCTCCTTTTCTCTGTTTTCATAAATATATTTTCATAGGCTACCAAAGTTCACTTTGTAATACAAAGTGAGGCATGAAAAATTTAATTAACATTGCAAATATATTAATAAAGCTTACTATTTGAACAAATGCTTTCATAAAGTCAACAAATTGTTATCTGATATTTAGGCAAATACACCTCTGTGTTTGTGTTTTAAGAAAGGTGTATTTGCCCTTTCACTTAAAATAGATTTATACACAGAAAAAGCCCTCCAAATATTGAGAACGTCTCTAATATTTATTTGCAATTCAGTGACAAGTGCTATGTTGTAATCATTATACCTAATAAACATACTGACGTTATGTAGCATGAACTGATTAGTTGTTTTTAATACTGTACTAATTAATAACAGGAGGGCTATTCCCTCCCAGGAGGAGAGCCAGAAGCTGATGAACCTACTGTGAAAAGTTCAATTTCTTGCTCTGCAGTAATTAGACAAGAAATGTGTTGAAATCAACAGAATGCAGGACCTTAAACCACACTGACAGAGATCCTACTTTATTCCACTATAATTAAAGATTCCACTGTCAGTTGTTAATGCTATTAATTTCTCTAATACCCCACTACATTGGTATAGATGTTTTAAGGCATATTTCTTTGAAAATACTCATTTGATACTCATCGTGACCTTATTACCCAATAAAAAAAAAGATCAAAAGTGAACTACAAAACTATAATTTTAAAGTTACAAATTTATTTCTGAATTGTCAGTTTTCTTTACTTTTTAAAAAAACATTACTCAAAATTAAATCTTTATACTCACAGAGCCAATAACCATCGTGGTCAAAATTACCAAATGTCATGATTCATTCACGAGAACACCTTCTGAAGCTAACAGTAAGCCTGAAAGCCATTTTGTTTACAAATTTTAAAAAATCAGTAAAACATGAATTCTTACAGGTAAAGGCTTGGCTACTCCAATTCTCACAGTTCCTGACGGCGCACCCTTCAGCGCCTGCACAGCTTCCTCAAGACTGCTGTTTTCCAAGTTAACATCATTGACAAACATGAGCCGGTCTCCAGGAAGAAGTCGACCATCCTTTTCGGCAATGCCCCCAGGCACCAAAGAACGAATTACAATCACAGTGCTCGCTGGATCAACGGGATCCTGACAAAATGAGGGAGAAAAAAAAATAAGGTAGCTCCTTTTTACATGGCGAGGCGGGGGAGTTTTTATAGATTGGTCACTCTGAATCGTAATGGATGGGTACTCATTTCAAATGTCTCAAAAAAGAATTTCACGCACCACTTCTGAGGAATGAGTGGGGTAAAGGCTGTCTCCGTTTTGCAGAGTGCAGAAGGAGTTCCCCCTGAAGGACGGCATCCTCAAGCACCAAGCTGTTCCTGAGGAGACCTCATCACTGTACAGATCCCTTTAAACTTGTAATTTGAATTTTCGATAAGCTGCCCAATTTTATAACAGGCTTTTGAGGCCAGACATCAGATACAGGATTATTAACAGCGTTTGTTAAGTAGGATGCTACTGCTGTGGAGTGTACTGAATGAGGGTCAGGCCTGCCTTCTTGAAATGAAGACATCTAGAAAGAGTCCGTACAGTAGTATGTGTCGAGGCAGCGTTCAGATACACAGCAACAAGGCTCTGCAATCAAGCCCCATGAAGGAACACAACTCCCATGAGTCCTCAGAGGTGGCTCTCCGGTTCAGTATTAATTAATGAGAAGCAACAGCTGTGCTCTCGCACCCGGCATAAGCATTTCCTCAGTTACTCAGCACAGAACACAATGCAGGGTAAGGGTGGAGGCCACACTTGACCAATGTAAGCTTATCCATAAATTTAGTCATTTAGTCAAATGACAGGAATCCATATCCAGTTAGAACTCAGTCATTCACTACAGACAAAAGAAATAAGTATTTAACACTTTCAGTCTTACCACTAAAATATGAACTATCAATTATGAGTACGGGGATAAGAATAATTTAGACATACTCCCCAAATAACAAAAAAAAAAAAAACAAAAAAAACCTCTATTTCTAGGATAGTCCTAAAATGTATTTTGTAAGCTCTTCAAATTCTCAAGGCTGAAATCTAGAAGAGCTCAATGAATTCAATGTTAAAAGAACCCTTCATGATAAATGAATCCTATATATCATCATTTGGAAAGATTTGCTAGAAACAAGGAAATGTCTTTGAAAACTAAAATATTAACTGATTTTTCTATTATCCACAATATACCTTTAGTATTGTATCATTTTACAAAAATTGTTAAAAACAGGATATATTTACCTGATAATCTAAGATGCTAAACCCAAGTCCTTTGTTTCCTTTCTCCAGCTCGATATGCTGAACATCAGCCTCCCACATGGCCAAAGGTCCTTGAACCTCCTCCGCATTCTGACCCACGTCGGTCATCACCAGCGCAGGATCCTCTGTCTCCGAGGACCCGGTGAACTCGCCCAGATCTATGTGCGGCTGCGTAACAGACCGGGCAGCTCTTATTTCAGAGGCACTAGTTTTAGCAGACACATAACCAACACTACAAGGGAAAGGGAGAGGCCCCGCATCTGCCCAGAATAAAACACCCACAAATAAGGGTAGCAACAGCTTACCATGGAACCTTTGCAAATTAAGGCAGTCATTACTGAAAGTTGTTACAGAGGAAGAAATACCTAACTTGGAACAGGCATTAAAAATGTATGGTTCAAAGATCACCTATAAAAATACACAATGGTTACATCTCAGCAGCAGGACTGTGGGCGGTTTTCACTTTTTTTCATCAAGTGTCTGAATCACCTCTACAGTCAGAAACAAAATGTAGATCTATTTTGATATTAAAGAAAAGGAATTCTTATGATAAATAACAACAATTGGAGAGGAAACGGCTATACGTAAAAGTTTTGTACTCTCGGCAAACAAAGGTTCTAAAATGTTGTGACTTGTGCATGTGATTATTTCATTAATAAATTAGCACGCACAGTAAGACAAGATGTGAAGTCAGACTGGCCTGGCTTAAAGATGGGGTCTATGATTTCTTACTGTGTTGCCTTGAGCAATATTCTTAAGCTGGACTTCAGAGTTACCCATTTGATAAAAGTTTTGAGGATTAGAGGAGGTAACATTTATAAAGCATTTGGCACAGAAATAGGAATACAGAATGTTAGCTTCTTTCAGTAAAAATATATTAAAGTGAACCTAAATTAATTCAATTTTGTTTATCTGTATGAACATAACAAATTCAGGAAAGGCATATTTTTAATGATGAAATTCTAGTTGATATACTACCTTTGCTGTTAATTACTGCACATGCTAGGACCATGGATGCAAATCTGCCTACCTGCTTTATTGTAATAATCCCCTTTATACCACATTAAAATGTATACGGATATGCACGGTGCCAGACTGGTGTCTCTACAATCTAGAATTACGTTCCTTATTTACCCTGTTCTACTCATATGAATATTACATTCTTCAAAGTTTTCAGAATTACTCCACTGTACCGATTCCTGCAGTCTGATGTAAATCAAATCCTAACATCATGTCTCATTATACCTTAAATGAGATTTGACTAGACTGCAGATTATGCAAAATTCAAATTCAAATACCAAATGAAAGAAGAAAGGCTTAAAAAAATTTTAGACGCCATTTAGGCTTCCCATTATTGATTCCGAGTAGTCTCAGATCTAATACCTTTTCTGCCAGTTCAATATCACATAAGTCCAGGCTATCCAATTCTGACTGGGGGGTGGGCGGTACAGTCCGTCGACAGCACACCATTGTCACTTCTATGGGCAATTCTTTCAAAATATTCACCACATCTTGGTGATTCTCCCCAAGCAAAGTTATGCCATTCACCTGTGCAAAAAGAGAAGTTGCTCAAGAAGGAACACTTCATAACATGAATACTCCTTTGAAATCAATCTTTTATTAAGTAAATAGGGATTTTACTCCAGTGATTACCATCGTTCTGCTGTGCTCGGAACTACAGTCACCTACATAGTTGACTTAAAACAACTCACATGCAATTTACAGTTGTGTCGGAAGATAATCACTATCTTCCACCCACATTTCATGTGCCAGTGTAGTAGCTGGGAAAGGGAGAAGTAATGAAAAAAATACCCAGGGATGAAGGGATAAGGAGGAGATTATTTTACAAAGTGACATTTCATATCATTAAGCGATAAATTACAAGGGAAAACAGTACATACAGCATGCCAGTATGCTTTTCAAAGCCGGGGGAAAAATATATTCAAATTTTCTTAGTTATTCCTTAAATATATCTGGAAGACGGCACAGTACCAGATATAACAGTAGTTACTTAATAAAGGGTAATGAGAACTGGCTGGATTGTTCACTGCCCATCTTTACGTTTTTTGTGACTCTGAAACATGTACATGTATTATCTAGTCTAAAAAATGAAAAGATGTTTAACATTTTTAAAAAAGAAAGTGTTTATGGTTCTCTGGACTAAAACAAACCAAAAAATACCCAGCATGGAATTATGTGTGAAGATCAATGTACGTACAGATTTGAAATTTCTACTTTTGGTGGGTTTTTACTCGCATTATTTTTCTCAAGTACCCTTTGGAGGGGAAATTTAAAATAAGAACTTACTTATTATGCATACTATTATTACACATTAAGCCCCCCGGCAGCCTTTTCAGAAGTTTACTTAAGGGGATAAAGGAATGGAATAGCTCTTTACTTCCAATAGCTCATCTCCACTGAAAAGCTTCCCACTGTGTCCAACAGGACCTTCTGGTAGAACAGATCGGATAAAGTGATGTCCCACTGTTGCTTCCAGACTTATCCCCAACCCACTGCTCTCACTGAACTTGATCACGTGGGCCACCTGAAAGGAGAAAATCATCATGAATCTAGCACTTTTTTCATTTGTTTTTTTTCCCTCATGTATATATTTTATGTTCACCCCGAAACAGTCAACTTTCTCACAAAAGCTTCAAAAAATCTTATTGTAGAGCTGCAAAGCTTTGGAGCTTTGACAGATTACTGATTATCTGTCAGCTCTAGGAACTAACACAAACCCCGAAGGAGGAGCCAGGTGCAAGCACCCAAGATACTCTGCAGTGCCTAGAGATGCTGGTAACAGATGGAGGGTCGTCTAAACTACCACAGATAAAATCAAATGCCTGAGCTCCAACAATAGTATAGAAAAGACACATACCTAGCATTTAAACTATGTCCGAGGGACCGGGTTGACCCATTGCACAGATTATCTCATAGGCCTCTCATAAAGAATGCCAATGTCTATCCTTGTTTCCCAAATTAGGAAAATGAGGCTCAGAGACAGTCCCTTTCCCAGAGTCACAAAGACAGCTCTAAAAGAATTTTGAACCTGAAGCAGTCTGAACCTGGAGCCCAAACTCCTGACCTTATGCTGTGTCGACAACCGACAACGGTCTTTAAAAGTGAATCAAAGCTTGGGGAGCCTGAGTGGCTCAGTTAGTTAAGCATCCGACTCCTGATTTCAGCTCAGGTCATGATCTCGCAGTTCACGAGTTCGAGCCCCACGTGTGGCTCTGCACTGACAGCGCAGAACCTGCTTGGGATTCTCTCTCTCCCTTTCTCTCTGCTCCTCCCCCACTCTCTCTCTCCCTCAAAATAAATAAATAAACTTAAAAAAAAAGTGAACCAAAGCTTAAAATAGGAGAATGAACTTCCTATTTCCCACTATTACACTAAATAATGAAGAATGTTGGGAAATCACCCACTTTCACAAAGAATCCAATCATTATAATATTAAAATCAGAAGGTATACCAATGATTATCTACTTCGGTCCCTTTATTGTACAGTTCAAGAATCTAAGGGATAGAGGGGCTGAGATTAATTTTTTTTTTAATTAAAGAGATTTTTTTTAATTAAAAAAAGATCTCTTTCAAATCTTGCTAATGTGTGCAGGGCTATTATCAGAAACTGCATCATCCAATTTTGAAATCTGCTGGATGAAATCCTTCTAACTCCTTAAAACCCAATTTAAATGTCACTTCCTCTGAGCAGCTCTCCAGGTCCCTCTCGGCTAATGTCCATCAATCCTTCTTTCTACTATACCACTCCTCTTATAACTACATTTATTCTGTATAATCACGTAGCAAACAACTTAAAGTCAGATCTATGTCTTTGTTCAATGAAGGCCAATAAATAGCTTAGCTCTTGCTTACAGCATGCTTTGCCCTTGACACATAACTGGGAGTGCTACCAGATTACTGGACAATGCGCATGAAAGGCAGCCAAAAGTTCAAGGTCCTGGGTCTTCCCTCTGTGAGCAAGTGGTTCCTTAAAAGGTTCCCTTCACTATTCAATTACCCACGAAGAAGTGCAGTCTGGTTATTTGTCCCAGCCATGTTAATCCCAGCCCAAAGAAGGAATCTCCCAACTTTCTTTTCATGCCAAATTAACCACAGTTAAGCTGGACCTTATTGTATTCTTCCCTGACTTGATTAGAATAGTAACAACAGCTGGACTTATTTGTTAACCATCTTGAGTTTAAAAAAAAAAAATTGTCATTGTCATGAAGATTCAATGAAACACTAAGAACACCGCTTAGCACAAAGTGCTCAATAAATGCTAGTTACTATTATATGACATCTGTTCTTTGATCTCTTCTAATCTAGAGTTGTTTGAATATTATAAGCAATAAGAAAAATTCTACTTAACCTAGTATTTTATTTTTCCTTTTGAAAACCGTGAAATTTGCTGGTGTACATCTCAAGACTGATAATTTGGGTCACAATTGTTAAGTCTCTTTTCAGGACAGCAAATCATGATTGCTGTATGAGATATGCAAACTGTTAATAAACATAAAACATTCACTGTGGCATAAGTGGTATGAAAAGAGAATGCAGAATTAAGCCTCTTAAGGAAAATATATATGGAAAGGAAGAGTGGGAAAAATCCTCTTACAATATTATATATGGATCATGATGATTTTTTTTTTACCTTTAAGTAAATTCTGTCATTCTATCCTGATCCTTTCTCTAAATCCCAGACTTAAGAATAAAAACAAAAAAACAAAAAAACAAAAAACAAAAGAAAACATTCCTTTTGTCGAAATATTGGTGAATTACAAGTCCTAAATTTTTCAACCCATTTATCTCAGTTCCTTTGTTGCTATCCAACTTTCTCCTACCTAAATTTTTTAATACAGGAATCAATGCATTTAGGTCTTCAAAAAAAGTCCTGGGCATTTGCTACTTCTCTCGGTCTCTTTATGAAGATCATCTTTATTTTTGTCATGAACTTCCTGCTCAAATACAAGTTAGGAAGTTAGGGAGGCTAAGCTAACCTACCACTATTTCATAATTAATTCCCATAATCCTTTGCCACTTCGTCAGCAGGGCAGCTTCCTGTTGTTGTGGGTCTTCTGTTTCTTCCATCTCTGCTGCCAATAATGGATACCCTGAAATAGTCAACACGATGACGTTAGTGACAAACTACAAAAATCTCCATATTTTAACATTCTATAAAAGAGACACTGTGATCAGAACCTGTCTGTTGTAGCAAGTCTGACTCTTCACCCAGTATATGTTACCCTTATTTTTTATTAAAAGATAACTGACAAACAATATCCTATTAGTTTCAGGTGTGTATCATAGTGATTCAATATTTTCATACATTATAAAATGACCCCCACAGTAAGCCTAGTTATCATCTGTCACCATATAAAGCTATTACAATATTACAGACTGTATTCCCTATGCTGTACAATGCATCCCCATGACTTATTAATTTTATAACCAAAGTGTGTACCTTTTAATCCCTGTCTCCTATTTTGTTTGCTCCTGAACCCCTCCTCACTCTTGTATCAAACAGTTGTTTCCTATATCTATGGGTCTATTTAATTTCTTTTGTTTGTTTGTTGTCTAAGGATAAGCACTAGGGTAGATGCATTCGAATCATTTAGAAGCTTTTCCCTAGTTTGTGTAAAAAAGAATTTGGGACTTCTAATTCTAAGTCTAGAGCCTCTCCCACCCATCCTCCCACACACATATGCACATTCACAAGCAAAGATGTGGTCTGGGCCTTCGAGATGATCCCCCACACCCATCCCTATGTACTGTCTCAAGTTTCATGCTCTAAAAGCTTTTTATTCTTTCCTGCTGCTCTTGATACTCACTTTAGCCTAAATAATTTCTTCACCTACTTGTATAAAAATGGCAGAGTGCAATTAACACATATGAATCCTACACATCACACTCTCAGGATATTACTGCAAACACAAATATTCTTTTAAAATAATAAAAGTAAAGCAAAATTTTCAGCAGAAAATAAAACCTGTTAATAATGGAGTAGATACTTTAAAGAACCACAAAGCTCCAAAGGAACTATTAACAGGAAGACCACTCTTGGACTCTGTTCAGTAGATGTAAGTTACCAAAGTGCCTAAAGCAATCTGACAGCTAAGGAAAGCACATAGCTCCCAGACTAAAAAGATGGCAATAATATTCTGGCATAATTATATATTAAAACAATGCTGCTCTAAAAAATGTTTAAATGGCTCGATGAAGTCTACGTTTATACTGAAAGAAATCTCAGAAAGTTTTAATAATTTCTCCATACAATTCCTTTCCAAACCAATTCCCCAATATTAAGATTTAGAATTTATGAAAAATTGACAAGGAAAAGCCTCCCAAAATATAACGGTTTCATTCTTAAGAGCTTACGCTTTAAAAGAAGATTTTCACGTTTCTTTTAAAAATACTTCATAATTTTATTATTCCTTGCTCAATAAGATATGAACATGTCGGCTATACTGAAGTAAGGGGACTGATACAAAACCTTGTACAAACTGATTCCTAAAGCCCTCTGATTTCAAAAATATGTAAGACAGACTGGGGTGCCTGGGTGGCTCAGTCAGTCAGGCATCTGACTTCAGCTCAGGTCATGATCTCACAGTTCATGGGTTCAAGCCCCGTGTCGGGCTCTGTGCTGACAGCTCAGAGTCTGGAGCCTGCTTCGGATTCTGTGTCTCCCTCTCTCTCTGCCCCTTCCCCAGCTCATGCTATCTTTGTCTCTCTCTCTCTCTCTCTCTCAAAAATGAAAAAACATTAAACATTTTTTTAATTAAAAAAATATGTAAGAAAGAACATATGACCATAAAATATGCCAGCTATAAATGAACTATTTTAATCTGTTAGAGAAATTAATCCTATCTACAAATAAAGACTTAAAAACATCTTTTTCTTTCATGATAGATTTTTTTAGTAATTTACAATATATCCATAAAGACTTAATCACATTTGCAAAAATCATTTCTCTAAAAAACAAACAAACAATAAAGAACGTAATAACCTGGCTCCAGGTGTTTACCTTCTTCTTCAATTGGTAATATGCTGGTGTTTCTACTCAAAGATGAAGAATCTTCATCTTTTTCATAATTTTCTTAAAGATAAGAATATTTTAGTAGTTATATCTATGATATAATCAAGCACATGACGTTTTTCAAATCCCACTCTATTTATCTGAACCCCTCAATGAGTGTTTTTTTGTAAGTACACCTTTCAAAACAACCACCTGTACTTAAAGGGAAGTTCTCCTGTGACCTCCCAATTTCCTAGTACTGCAATGAACAGTATATGGCATAAATACCAGAATGGTCAACAGTTTGAGAAATGAAACAGCATTTTCAAACCAAAAGCCTGGCTTCTACCAACAAACTCTAACACCAGTCAGCTACCTGGGGATTTCATAATTTTCAGAGATATTCATGGACTAACAGCTTATAAAAGACATTTCTAAATGTGTTATTAAAGTAGATTCCTTCAGGGGAAGGCTGGATGTTTAGAAACATGAGGCTTGCATACATACACTGCCCAGGCCGAAAAGGTTCCCCCTAAAGGGAAAGAAAACATGGCAATGACACCCAAAAGTAAAGCAGGGACGGAAGGATAGATGCACGTTTCTGACTCTGAAATGGGGACTGAATAAACAGGAAAGAAAGAAATTTGCTTTAATCGAGAGCCCATTTTATAGTCAACGGACACATCACTGGTTCTCGTTAGTCCCAACTTCATCAAATTTCCTTTTTACTTGGTTCATAGTGAACAGTTAAGACTAAAGACCATTCTTTAAATAATTTCAGAATTAGAAAAACATCTAAGGGATATAAGGGTCTAACTGAAAACCAGCTGAACCTGGCACTACCTTTGCTTCCGCTGGCACTCCCAGGAGACAAGACCGCGTCCTTCATGACATCCTCCCTTGACACCAGCTCAGCCTCTTGCTTCGTTCCTCTCCTCATTAGTGTCAGGTGCACAGTTGGTCCTGTGTGTCGCAACACTTCTACCGCTTGTTGATTGGTAAAACCCTGAAGGTTTGTGCCATCTACCTGTGATAAGAGCAACATATGTTAAAAAATAAATGAATATTTGTATTACCGATTCACGTAATGCATGCTTACTGCTTGTTAGTGGGAAAAGAATGGGGCTGAGTGCTCCCCTAATTGCAGAATGAACGAACACCTGTTTGGGGACTAGTAATAACTTAGAGCGCTAGAATTACCCAGAAGAGTTTTGCTTTGCGTATTAGAGATTATGGTGTCTCGCTTCTAGATATTAGGAGCCAACAGTTCCAGGGTGGGAATACTCTTTTATATTCCTCAGGTGATCCTGATACACAGTCATGCTTGGAAACCAGTACTCTGCAGGATATAAAGTGTAGAAGACAGTGACAAAAGTAGTCCCCGACAGCACTGATGTATTCCAAAAATCACACTTATCCTAGCTTTAAAAAAAGACGACAAAACTACCTTCCTTTTTATTTCTTTGCCTCTTCAAAAAATACATGGGGTTTTCCCTTTTTCTAGTTCACAAAGGATGAAACATTTGAAGATGCCCCTGTGATCTTTCCAAACTGAAGATATGATCACATCGTCCCAACCCTGCCTTTGGTAGAATATTCCTTAGGTCAATTTTCCATACTGTGAACACAACTTAGAAAGACCTATGTCAAGTGTCCCCAGCTGCACCACCAATCTCATCTGGCACGGGGCTGCCCACCCCTGTGCCCTCCAGCCCCCATACACGCATTTCCGCTCCCACCCTGCAATGCTCCCCTTAGCCAGAAGACCTCTGCAGGTTCTGCTCCCCGAGTCTAGACTCTCTGGGCTCCCTCCAGCCCATGTTCTTTCTCATCTGTCCACCCAGAAAACACCTGTACTTGCTTCAAATGTCCGTGCAATAGTTACGTTCAGAACTGAGCTATCATAAGGTCTCTAACTAAAAGCCCCCTTTGCCATTTCTCCCTCCCAGCATTAACCAGAATATTTTTAAAAATTTTTTAATGTTTACTTATTTATAAGAGAGAGAGAGGGAGAGAAAGAGAGAGACAGAGTGCGAGCAGGGGGGGGCAGAGAGAGAGAGGGAGACACAGAATCTGAAGCAGGTTCCAGGCTCTGAGCTGTCAGCACAGAGCCCAAGGCAGGGCTCAAACTCAGGAACGGCAAGGTCATGACCTGAGCTGAAGTCGGACGCCTAACCGAATGAGCCACTCAGGCGCCCCTACCAGAACTTTAATTTTACAGTTTCTGTCATTATTAGATTTGTGACTACATACTCCAAGAGGATGGGCTCTGATGTCACCAAAACATACCGCTGTCTATACAGCAGATATTCATCCCAAATGGGAATATAGAGTCATTTGTCCATTTGTCAAGGATTTATTTGTAAAGCAAATTACCTTTTGAATACATAAGTGCAGTTTATAGCACCTTATTTTTTTAAATTTCACTGAAAATTATAAAATTTCAAAACTACATTGAAAACGGTTTGGAAAAGTGTAACATATTTAATATTGAAACTCAAAGTCATTGATATTTCTTTTGTATTGTAAAATGGGTATAAAATGGCTGTGTAAGTGTCATGCTTTTCTAAGCACAGTGCTGGCCACATTAGGCACTGAAATGAATGAGAATTACAAGAGCTAGATCATGATCTCTAAGATATAATACCTTACTTCAGAGGTTCCTGAAAGAATACAAAAGGACTTTTAATTAAACATATTTTAAAATTCCATTTGTTTTACGTACACATATAACATATATACTAACTATATATGAAACAATATATATAATACCATATATATATATATACATACACATATATATACATATAGACAGAGAGAAAGAGAAAATATATATCACATATGAATACATAAAGGGGGGAAGAAGAGGGAGAATGCAGTCTTTAATTGGGAGATACTCAAAAATCTAGAGACTTCTGATATAGATTTTTCTAAATTTATCTAGATAACAATCTTACCCTTTGCAAGTTACTTAAAGTTGACATAATGCTTTTGAGTTTAGGTGTCTACCTCTCTTCTCTTTCTTCCTACCTTCACCCTGTTGATTTCCTTTTGGAATAACTAATAAAAATATAACAACAGAGAAAACACTGCAACACAACTGGAAACCATGGAAAAATAAAAGTCCCTATGCCAGTAACTTGGAGGAAACTTCTACTAGGAGTGGCCTGGACATGACCAGATCCAAAGCAGGCCAGTTGAATCTATGTGAAAGAATAGTTTGTTTGGTCTTTGAGAAGAAACTCCAGTAAAATCCAACAAGAGTCTCTTATTAAAATGAGGTAGTCAGGGGCGCCAGGGTGGCTCAGTCGGTTGAGTGCCGACTTCGGCTCAGGTCATGATCTCGCGGTCCGTGAGTTCGAGCCCCGCGTTGGGCCCCTGTGCTGACAGCTCAGAGCCCGGAGCCTGTTTCAGATTCTGTGTCTCCCTCTCTCTGACCCTCCCCCGTTCATGCTCTGTCTCTCCCTGTCTCAAAAATAAATAAACGTTTAAAAAAAAAATGAGGTAGTCAGATGGTACCTGTGGATCTTAACCAGTGATTCCACAAAATTACACCAAGTGCTAAAGGCTGCACACCATGCTGGGAGCATGCAGCAGCATGGAATTACACATACGCAATGACATCACACCCTACACACATGCACCCACACAACCCCAACCAACTCCTGGCTCCACAACAGGCACAGAAAACAATCTCTCAGTACACAGGGGCAAAATTCCCCACGGTGATACCCCAGCACTGGTTTCGTCTTTATTAATCTACAAGTGAAACTTAAATAAATTTAAATGTCCCCCTTCCTTCTTGCTCTGTCAATTCCTGAATCATCTGGACAAAACCAACACAGTTTTGGCAGAATCCATCTCAAATCCCATGTGTACAAGCACAATTCCTACTAAGAATGATGAAAGGTCACAGGATATGGAGGAAGATACCATGTCCAAAAGAAGGTGCTTGCACTGAGGCGTCACTACAAACATCTTCCAATGAAATTGTTACTGTAGTGAACACGAAAAAAGATATTTTCTGAAACTTCCCTCAAAAGGATTCATATTTCACAGCATTCAAGGAAACATGGATTTAGTTATAAAGAAAAAAACAAATATCTACCAGAAAAGAAAAGGGAAAGTTGTGACAATGAGGGCAGTCAACAGGATTTTAAATACCACAAAAACAGCCAGGTAATGGAAGGCAGGAGCATACAATGTTCCCCTATTTCAGAAGAAAAGAATAAGCAAAAAAATTATCAGAAAAGACTAAAGACATATACAGGCTGATCTAAAAATCAATATAAATGAAAAGAATTACAAGGAAAAGAGAATAAATGAGGAAAAAAATAAGCAAAGAAGTGATTAGGTTAGGAAAATTTACCTTAGTCTACAAATAAAAGAGGTACATGAAAAACCAGAAAACAGATTTAAAAAACAAAACCAAACAAAATGCTAACACTTAGACATATCTTGGTAAAATTCTTGGATTCCAAAGGTCAAAAGAAAAAAGAATCTGCCAGCATTTAGGCAACAGAGTGAGCAGATTATCCAGAGAATTTGTGATAAAGAAATTACAAATCAAGAGTTTTACATTTAGTGTGATACATGTAAAAATGGAAATCATGGTTGAGATGCTAAGATGATTTATATCCTGTACCACCACGAGCTATGAGCGGGCCCATCAGGCAGAAATTTAAACCAAGTAGTAAGGATGAAAATGTACACACAGTTACAGCATAGAAGAGGTGGGTTGTTACAGGTCAGGAAAAATTAAAGAGGAGGTTTGTTTTTTTGTTTTGTTTGTTTGTTTGTTTAAGACAGAAGATGACTGTAAGTCCCCAAGCCACCCACTTAGATGTTTCACCCTTGGCCTCAAGTCAGAAGAGATCAGTCACCGGTAGTAGGGAAGGATGCAGTGGATTATGTCTAACTTCATCGGGAGGACAAGGGAGAGGCTGTTTAGTCGCTTTGACAGTGGAGCAAGAGAAAAAAGGCTATTATGTTGATAAATGTCTGACTTTGGGCATAGACCTGAGGCAGGCCACGCACATGAGAAAGTCAGGCTCAAGCCATTTTGAAACCTACCCAAGAGTGCCCCTAGGGAATGATGGTACCCCAAAGACAATCTACGGAGTAGACTGCTGAGAAACCAGAGGCCAAAGGTAAGGAAAGTCAGATGAAAACTCCATCGTCCGTCTTGGGAAGTTAAATCAAACATCTTCAGGAACCCATCTAGGACCTCCTAAGAATCCAAGAAGGAACTCTTAAGAAGCAGTTTTAAGCATCTGCCAGGCTCACTCAGCACAAAACCATCTTACAGCAGAAGAGTCAAGGACAGTGTGTCTGATTATCCTCCCTACACTTCCTTCTCTCGCCTTTTATGATGGTAGGGGCAGAACCTGCCATAAGAAGGTGAGGGAGAAAAAGAATAGCTAGGTAGGGAAAGATAAACTGGAGCATACACTCTCTATCCCTAGGTAAGCCATCACTTCAGAACAAGCTTCCGCTACACCAGGGCTGTAGTTTAAAATTCAATTACTACTTAGGAGGAGAAATTTTCTATCTTCTTTTCTTTCTTTCTTTTTTTTTGGGGGGGGTAGGTTTTTGTTGTTGTTTGGTTTGTTTTTGTTTTTTGTTTAGAGAGAGAGAACAAGTAGGGGAGAGGGGCAGAGGTAGAGAGAGAGAGAGAGAGAGAGAAAGAGAACCTTAAGCAGGCTCCACGCTCGGTGCCGAGCCTAACGTGGGGCTCAGTCCCATGACCCTGGGATCATGACTTGAGCCAAAATCAAGAGTTGGGCACTCAACCGAATGAGTCACCCAGGAGCCCGAAGAAATTTTTAGTCACTAAACTGGGACTGTGTTTAGTGATTCTAATTGGCCATAGGGCATTTTATTCTGTGAGAATGAGGTAAGCCATGATACTTGTATAAGATTTCTTCCAGAGGGAAAGGAAAAATCCTTCCCTATTAAAAATTAAAAAGGAATGTTGCAAAATCTTAAAAGTTGTTTAAGATTACCTCCCCTAAGTTTCTCTTATGGAATGTTTTTGTTATTCCCAGCCAAACTGTCCAAGGCAGCAGAAGAGATTCTCAGACAGAAAAGGTTTGGCAAGCCTACCAATACATTCTCTTTCCATAAAATTTACTCAAAACACTCTAGCTGATTGAGAGATTAATCAGATTTAAAATTTAAAGAAAGAAAACAGTGGCATACAAGATCCAATGCAGAGGAACAAGTAAAATTCAAATCTAACAGTATTAGAGCAAAATCAGATGCTTCAAGTCAGTCTTTGCCCCTCTTTCTCTCAAAAATAAATAAACATTGGGGCGCCTGGGTGGCTCAGTCGGTTATGTGTCCGACTTCAGCTCAGGTCATGATCTCGTGGTCTGTGAGTTCGAGCCCCGCATCAGGCTCTGGGCTGATGGCTCAGAGCCTGGAGCCTGCTTCCGGTTCTGTGCCTCCCTCTCTCTCTGCCCCTGCCCCGTTCATGCTCTGTCTCTCTCTGTCTCAAAAATAAATAAACGTTAAAAAATAAATAAATAAATAAATAAATAAACAAACATTAATTTAAAAAAAAAAGTAAAGCAAATATAATATGATCCTATTTAAATATATATGGAATTTTTCTGAAATACTAATAGTGGTTTCTATGAGGTTTTTCAACCATGTTCCAATGTTATGATCTTTAAACCTCAAAGACAAATATTAATCTAAAAACAAATGAGCATGTTACTTACCACCAGGATAGTAAAGAAAATAAGAAAAAAATCATAAAAATCTCAACTTTGAGGCTCACTTAGGTTGCAACTTTTCATCTATAATAGATTTTTATTGCTCAACTCTTTCAAAGCTCAATTTCATTTTTAAAAATCAAACGCACATTATTTTGTCAATAGCAATAAAGTTCAAGTATGGTAAAAACAAAACAAACCAAAACCTGCATGCTTCCTTTACTTTCAAAATTTGATGACCTCAATTTAAAACCACATCCCCTTTTACCCAAACGTTAGATAGAGGTGGTACCAGTACAAAAGAAATTGCTGTAATGGAATAATCATGGAACTAGATTTCAGTTCCAATTTCTCAGTATCTTCATCTGTTATATGGGAATAAGGGTACAATTTCCCCCAAATTACAGCGCCCGAGCACTTTACACTGGGAAGGAACCCAGAAGCTGGTATTATTAACAGACGGAAGAAGCGATTCATCAACATGAAAATCTCAGGCCTTCCCGAGAGCAGTTTCTGTCCAATATCATTACACTCATCACACACATGAGACGAGGTCACCAGAGCCCAAAACAGGGCCCCGGGCGGCCCTGTCTGTCATTATCACAGGCAGAGTGAAGACGTGGCTTCAGACCCAATGGTACCACAGGGCACCAGAACTACACGCAACAGCAACAGAACTGCCTATGTGCTCCCTCAAGGGGAGCTCCAGTAACCTCACAATGCACAGGGCAGACACGACAGTTACAGGAGAGAATCACTAGTTGAAACAACTTGAAAACCCCAGCTCCTGAGGTTTACTCGATCTAGCCAGCCAACACCTCCAACACAGCTTACAGAGACACGTATTAAGAGAGAACTTGCGCCTATTAACAAAGTCAGAATATCTAAGGCAACATTTGACACCTTTCCTTACTTGTTCAATAATTTTTTTAATAATTTTTTTAATCAATCATAATTCCACATCGCTTTTAGCAAAGACCTCTATATACCAATCTAAAAAGAATGAGATGCCTAGGTGACAGAGTCAGTTAAGCGGCTGATTCTTGATTTCAGCTCAGGTCATGATCTCACATTCATGAGATTAAAACCCCACATTGCGTTCCATGCTGGGCAGGGAGCCTGCTTAAGATTCATTCATTCATTCATTCATTCATTCTCTCTCTCTCTCTCCCCCGCCCCACCCCTACTTGCACTCCCTCTCTAAAAATAATTTAAAATTTAATTAATTAATTAATTAAATGGAATGAGTATATGATCTCATCAGATGAGAAGTTTGGTCAACTTTTTAAAATACAATAGAATCCCTTGATCAAATAATTCTTATACGGAATACCAATATACCAGAATAAAGTGGAGTCAACTGCTCTATTCCCTCCCCTAGAATAGTCACAGTGAAACCCTAGGGGTCAACAGATCACAATGTGTGAAACAGGAATCTTATAACAAAATTGGTTTAATGTTATAAAATACTTCCTCACAATAGTAAGAAACAATTTCTCAATTTTCTCGCCACCTCAACAACTACAAAACAAAAACAGAGTATAGCACAGCTTCAAACAGCTGTTGCCAAAACAGAAACTGAAAAGCAAAGACTGCAGTTGTGAAAACGCAACCAGGGTGAAGAATGCCACCACCAACATCTCAACAGTCCACAAGATGGCGCCATTCACAAAAATTCATGCATGAGCAAAAGCACTGCAGGAAGTTTCTTTAGAGCCTGAGATGCTTGCAACTTTGAAGAGCAGATTGCTAAAAATTAAAACTCAGAACACTGATGACAGTGAAGACAAGTGATTTTACTGAAAGCAAGAAAACAGAGGAAGGGTGCTTCTACTTTCTCCTCAACAATGCCCTTTATTACTGACCTTATGTGAGCAAAACCGTATATGAATTTCCACTTTAATAAGAATGAAAATGACAACAAGTTTGGAGGGAAGCTATTGTGAGACTCTTTAAAATGTGCAATCATTTCAGGTTTTCAGGAAGTACCTGCCTAATTAATAAAACGGTACTTATATGTCTAGTGTATATTAATTATGTTAATTAAATTACAGGTATATTAATTACTCATTTGGTCTTGCTAAAAATTACACATGGGAAGCTTCCTTATCCAAATTTTGTAGGTGAAAGAAGCTTACTAAACAGTTATAATGGGATCCAGCAACTCCACTCCTAATTATATACCCAAGATAAATGAAAACATGCATCCATACAAAAACTTGTACATGAATGTTCATGGCAGCATTATCCGTAACCGCCAAAAAGCAGAAATGACCAAATGTCCATCAACTGATAAATAGGTAAATAAAAGGTGGTATATCCCTACAATGAAATATTATTCAGCTATAAAAATAAATGAAGAATTGATACATGCTATAACATAGATGAACCATGAAAACATGCTAGGCGGAATAAACCAATCACAAAGTATCACATGTTGGGGCGCCTGAGTGGCTCAGTCGGTTAAGCGTCTAGCTTCGGCTCAGGTCACGACCTCGCAGTTTGTGAGTTCGAGCCCCGTGTGGGGCTCTGTGCTGACAGCTCAGAGCCTGGAGCCTGCTTCGGATTCTGTGTCTCCCTCTCTCTCTGTGGCCCCCTTGCTTGTGCTCTCTTTCTCTCTCTCAAAAATAAAGAAACATTTAAAAAAAAAGAAACACAAAGGACCACATATTGTATAATTCCAACTCTCACAGGCTCTCTCTCTCAAAAGTAACTGAACATTTTAAAAACAGCTTTCTAATGGATTAAAATACATATCTTAGGGGGAAAAAAGAGTACATTAGCTATGTTTTCAATTTTCAATTCAGTATTGGGTATGGTTTTTGGGGTCTATATCTATGCACTCTCTCTCTCTTTTCCTCCAAAATAAAAAAAAAAAGTAGTTAATTTTCATTTTATGTTAAAAAGAAAATACAGTGGTTAAAACTCATGCATAGGATATAGCCAACCAACCTAAGTGGCAAGCACAACTGTATCTTCAGAATAGCTTTCAAGAAGTGAACAGGTGTACTTAGTTTGAAGCCCAAGAAGTTGTAATGTAGAAGCAAAGGCAGAGAGATAAGGGCACCTCTTTTTTTTTTTTTAATTGTGGTAGAAAACACAGAACAAAACAATTCAGCATCTTAATCATTTTTACATGCACAGTTCAGTAGTGTTAAGTTTATTCACAGTGTCATACAATAGATCTCCAGAATGTTTTCACTTTGCAAAACTGAAACTCTGTACCCATTGGCCCTCTATTCAAAATCTTGCAATGACCATTCTATTTCTGAGTGTGACTATTTTAGGTACCTCATATAAGTGTAAACACACAGTACTTGTCTTTTGGTGACTGACTTATTTCACTTAGAATAATGTCCTTAAAGTTCAATCGTGTTGCAGGATGTGACAGAATTTCCTTCTTTATAAGACTAAATAATATTCCACTGTATTTATATAACACATTTTGTTTATCTGTTCATCCATTGACAGGTATTTGGGTTACTTTCTCTCTTAGCTATTGTGAATAATGCTGCTATGAACAGGAATCTTAACATTCTTCTTTCTTAACATATTAACATCCCAAGGGAACAACAGGGACTTATATATAAACAGATACATTTTAAGATAAATCAGTATACTCCAAAATGTCTTCCAAAGTATGTTTGAGGAAAGAGTCTATGATTACAAAAGCTTAGGAAAACCCAAAGTAAAACAGCTGCATTTTCTCTATTGCAGAAATTCTCAGAGTCTTAGATTTTTTCACTGTGCTTTATGAATCCCTAAGAGACCCTATCACATGCAGTTTTTCCTAAACTTACCTGACCAGGAAGCCCCTGATATAGGGTCTCTCGGACTTATGTTATGAGGAGTAGTTAGGGTAGCCCAGTTTGTGCAGAACACTGAGCTGAAAGTTGTATTCTTTTGTACACAGCCTTGAATAGCCATAGGCTCAAAACACACTGAGGTTACGACAATATCCATATGATGGGGTTGATCTGATTAAGGGGATTAGATCTATTTCTTTTATTCTTATATATTCCTAAAGTTAAAAGAGTCCTGGACATGGAGCCAACAACAACACCATCATTCTGTTGATATTAAAAAAAAAAAAAACAAAAAAAAAACAAAAAAAAAAGCACTCATCCCAAAATTCAGATTCAACTACACTAAAGATTATGATGTCTGGTCTTTACCTTTAACGTATCAACAACTAAAGTGTGATATTACTGTAACAAGTTCATTACAACTAGGAATCAGATATATCAGAAATTATTCTAATATTTAGACTTGAGATCAGTGAAGCTTCTATCCAATGCCCTTACTTTCACAAAATAACAAAACGGGTAATTGTAATGATAGCCTCAAATTACCAAAAAGCTTAAATTAGTATGGAGCTAACAGTAGTTCCCAAAACTGAGTAAACTATGAGAATGCACTTCTCAACCATGAAAATTAACAAAGCTCTTATTAAATGTGTTACTTACTGCTATAATTTGGTCTCCAATTTGGATTCTTCCATCATGTTCAACAGCACTGCTCTTTGTAATGCTCTTTACAAAGATTCCTGAAGGCTCTAAGATTAGAAATAGGGTTTTTAGATTTTATTTTTTACTATTTAAAAGCACACTCAAAAACTATACATCCTTCATTCTCCAAATATAAAGTCCTAATTATGAATAATTACAAATCAACAAGCCACACAAGCAAAACCAACAGAAACTTAGGCTAGAAAATATGACAATGATTTTGTCTGTCAAATACAGTATCAGAGTTTCCTACACTGAATTATTCCTAAGGAAGTTTTCAATCAGTTTATCCAACAATCTGAAAATACATAATAATGTTGATTCAATGTTTCATAAGACAAAGAAAAGATAGGAGAGGCAATTCTCAGGTAGAAAAAAAAAAGTGTTTAAAACTACCTAATTTCTTATCTCCAATGTAACCAGCAATGGTAATTCCTAGTCCTTGGACATTTTTAGTGAGTTCTACATCAAATGTCTCACTTTCCTCACTTTTCTGAGTAGAAGCATCAACCTAAAATAAAATTGGTAAACAAATAGAGCGATTAGACATGTAAACAAACAAGATAAACTCAAAAAGCAACAACCTTTATCTAAGAATAATACAATGTCTATCTAAGAATAATAAATTAGATGGCAAATAACTCTGCTAGAGAATTATAGCAGGGACTACTCCTTCAATGTTGACAACATGAACTGTCCATTACATTTTTACTCAAAAGGAATGTCAGCAGTAAGGGTGAACACCCCCTTATCAGAGAAATACATAATTATTTGTGTGTACAATTTTTTTTAAATCAAATAGTCTGTTAACAAATTCTATTTTTAGAGATGGTTTATATTCATTTCCACAATTGAAAGAACTCATATTTTGAATTCAGGCCAACAAGTTCAAATCCAGTTTTGCCACTGAACTTTTCTAAGCATCGCTTGGCTCAACTGTCTATCAGGAATAATAACAAGCCCAGCTAACATTTACTGAGCGGTTTCTATGTAACAGACACTTGACTTGTCTTAGTTAATTTACTCCTTAGAACAAGCCTATGAGGTTAGGTACAACTGATAAATTCTTCTCTGGGGAAACTGAGGAACATAAACCTTACCAAAGACAAGCAGCAAGCAATCTAACAGAGGCAGAATTCAAATGCAGATAAGCTGGCTGCAAAACCAAGGCTCTTAAAAGGCCTTTCAGCATGTAAAATCCTCAGGAGAATGTAGGAGCCACAGTGTCCACTAAGTTGTTGCTGCTATGATCTTAAGTTGATAGTTGATTCTAGTACCATGAATATGAGTTAATCTATCTTCCAGGTATTTTATTAATAGACTGAAGATTATTTTGAAAGCCAGGGAAATGCAACAAAGCTATTTAAAATTGTTACTGTATTTGTTTTATAAATTCAGACTTTAACATAAAAAGCTCTTTGTAAGAAAAGTATGCCTTTCTGCATTGATCTTCATTCCTGAAATGACAGCTGAAAGCAAGTTTCTCTAACATGTAGAGTTGTTATTAATTATATATTGGACTGAAGGGCATGGTTTTCTGAATTAAGCACTGGTGGACTAGTGTGGTATGTCACCAACAAGCTACTGGCATTACATACTTGTGTGGTTCCAGCAGAGTCCCCAGAGAATCCTACAAAGCTCGTAACGGAACGAAGGTTATGGGTTCGAATGCCCATACACGTTGCAGTGAGCTGGTAATGGTTTTGATTTTCTTTAAGCAAACTCTGTATCTCACTGATAGTCCATCTAAATGAGATATAATTTTATAGTAAAGTTTGATTTATTTTTTTCATTGCACATAATTATCTGTGCAAACTTAGCAAAAGTTTAAAGTTTAGATAATTACAAGAAAATGACAGGATGAAATCTGCTTCAATTGAAACAAATGTGTTTTCTATTTTTAATAAGACTTATGCGAGTGCTATTTTAGAGGGTGGCAATTTGACTATCGAATGGTTTTAAAAGGGGCACAAGCTTCAGAAATGATGATATGCACAGAATAGATATTTTTCTAAGCTTTCAATTACATCAAGTGGTTTTCGGTATTGCATTCATTTATATATTGCTGAATAAAATGTTTTGTTTACCACAAAAGAATGTGATTTAAATACTTTCATACACAAGCTTTCTTTCTTTACTTCTTTCTCTCTGCAAAAAATAGCAACTAACTCGATCCTAAAAACAACAGAATCATGGAAATTTCAAGTGTTCTAATAAAGTTTTAAAGGGCTTGTGGAGGAGGTTAGGATATTAAAAAAAGAATCTGTAGCAACTAATTAGAAAAAACTTTAACAGGAAAAAAAAAATCATTGATGTTTTTAGATCTACCAGAAAGGAATGTAGCACTTGCATTTGCTATAAAATTTATCTAGAAATTGGGTGTAATTATTTTCTCAAATATTTAAGAGATTTGGGGATAAAATTATTTTGTTGATACTCCCACCCCTATTCCTCCCCCCACCCAAAGTCAGTAAAAGGAAAGCTGTTGAAGGAGAATGACTGTAACTCCCAGCTCACCTAACTAGAGCCTTCTAGTTAAGAGATAGATAGAATTAAACATTTTAGTTATCAGTAGCAAATAATTATTTAAAATTTAGTCCATTATTTCAAAAGATTATCCTCATAAATGTGCTGCTTAGAGAAAGTACACGAAACATTTCTGTAAACATTTCATGTAACATTACATTTCATGCAAACGTTTACTATGTAAAACAGTAATCTAGAATTTTTTAAAGAAACCTATTTTTCATCTGTTACACATTATTCCTAATTAATAAGATATCAGTGCTGAAACACAGTTACACTTGAATTTATATTCTTTAGCACTAACATGTGAATATCATTAAGACTAGTTTCTAAACATCACCATCATCTAAATGCTAGTGCCTGCGACTTTCCTCCTAATGTTTCCACCTACTTACCCGCATTTCTGGCATAGATGGGGATGAGGAAAGGGTGATGCCCACAGAGGCAGGTGCTGCTGCTTCTTCTACGGCACCTCTTGCAATCACCAGTTTGACCCTGTTTCCACACTGCCTGAGCACGTGTGCTACTTGCTCACTGCTCATTCCTGCCAGATCAGTGTCCCCAATCTTTAGAATGTGGTCTCCACTGCATAATCGCCCATGCTGAATAAAGAGATCGGTTAATCAGGATATTGATTTTTTTTTAATTTTCTTAAGTTTATTTATTTATATTGAGAGAGGGAGGGAGGGAGGGAGAGAGAGAGAGAGAGAGAGAGAGAGAGAGAGAGAAAGAGAGAGAACACAAGCTGGGGAGGGGCAGAGAGAAAGAGAAACAGAATCCCAAGCAGGCTCAGTGCCATCAGCGCAGAGCCCAATGAGGGGCTTCAACTCACAAACCATGAGATCATGACCTGAGCAGAGATCAAGAGTCAGAGGCTTAACTGACTGTGCCAACCCGGCCCCCAGGATATTAATATTTTAATTTCATCAGAGAGATCCCAAACGAGGAAAAGAGAATAATGTAAAAATAGCAGTCATGTGAATTACCAATCATGGAATATTAAACATGTGGTTGTTATTTTAACTGCCTTTTGAAGCATCTTAATGTTATTCAATGTGATATAAGTAACTGAAATTCACAAATATTCCCTAAACCAATAGTTGATAAGAGCTTATCACTTCAATATCTACCCACCAGATGCAAGAAAATATGAAGCCTTTTGAAAATTTTTTGAGAAACAGAAAAAGAAGAAAATGCCACTAAGCAAAGATGAAGCCCAAGTCACTATGCAAATACATATTACTCAAAAAATATAGTACAGAACACAAGAAAGCACTGAATTAATACTACAATTTTTTGTCTTGTGTTTTCAATTAAAAATATCCCTAAAAAACTCATTTGCAGATGAAATCCTTATGAGATGAAAATTTAGATGGATAAGGGGAGTAAAAACAGCAGACTTATTATCTCCATACTAGAACTTTCTTCAATGACAGCATCATCCAGTATGGCAGTAACTAGTGACATGTGGTTACAGAGTACTTGAAATGTGGCTAGTCCAACTGAAAAGCTGAATTTGTCATTTTATTTAATTTTAATTAATTTAAATTTGAGTTTTACAAGTAGCAAGTAGCTACATGTGGCTATATTATTGGACGGGGCAATTCTACACTGAAGATAAAGCTTAATTTACTGCAAGCCAGTCACCTAGGGAAATTTCACTCAATACTGTACATGCTGGCTAAGAGCTAAAAGGAAGAAAATATGCACATTATTGTGTTACTGCTAATACTTCTACTGATAAAGCTGCCATTAAACAAGGCTTGTATATATGAATATGAGAAATATCTGATGAATTGCCTTCCTAGTTTAAGTTCAAATACACATGGAAAAACAAACAAATTTATAAACAAAATGTTGTAACAACAGCAAAAGTTTCTGACACTAGAAATTCTCAAATTAAAATATAAATCAGGGGTGCCTGGGTGGCTCAGTTGGTTGAGCATCCGACTTCAGCTCAGGTCATGATCTCATGGTTCGTGAGTTTGAGCCCCGCATCAGGCTCTGTGCTGATGGCTCGGAGCCTGGAGCCTGCTTCAGATTCTATGTCATACTCTCTCTCTGCCCCTCCGCCACTCACACTCTGACTCTCTCTCTCTCAGAAATAAACATTAAAAAAATTTTTTTAAATATATAAATATTTAAATATTTAAATATATAATAACTTTGCATTTTTTCTCTCATATATTCCAGCAATGTCACATAGCATAAACGGCAATGCTTTAACCAACTACTCCGAGAGATAAAAATAGGCTGTGCTTTTACAAAGAAGACACAAGTGACCCATCACTAAAGGGACAAGTTGAATCTTGTTTTTTTTTCTCTCAGTAATAAAGTATTCTTCTTTCCATAATACCTTGTGGCTATACAGCAGCTAAGTAGGTTTATAAATAGGATACATGATTGTAAAATAAAAGGTAGCTACCTCTACAAGGATCAAAACCATAACCTGGACTTTAATCTGTGGTTCTACAAGAGTCTTAAGATCACTGCCTAAAACTGTAACTTAAGATCAATGTCCCTTTTCAAAGGTATTTCTCCCAAATCTAAGAAAACACTTTAGAAAATGCCCAGCAAAACAGAAGATTCTCATTCAGCTTCTTTGACATTATGTAAAGCCAAAGTTTCTTCTAACACAAAATATAAATGATGAAGGCATAGGGGCTCCATTACTTACGTGTCTGGCTCTCGCTTTCAGCTAAGGTGATGATCTCACACTGTGAGTCCACACTGGGCTCCGCTGCTGGCAGTGTGGAAACTGCTTGGGATTCTTTCCCCGCCAGTCTCTCTCTGCCCCTCCCCCACTCAACGTCTGTATCTTTGAATGAATGAATGAATAAATAAAGGCATACAATTTGATAAAACGGCGTAAGAGACCTGTTGGAATAGCTTACCTGGTCAGCTACTCCTCCAGGTAGAATGGTTTTTACTATCACACCAGTTGCTTTTCCTCCGACAATGCCAAACCCTAGTCCAGACCCATCATTCACCAATTCAATAGTTTCTACATGCTGCCAGTGAACCTGAAAACAAAACTCCTGTATGAATTTGAAAAAAAAAATCTGCGGAAACTAAAAGTTCTATTACAGTGGAGATTTCTGTGAATATTACTTTGTGATTAATATTAAATAACGGAGTTCAGACATAATAATAAGCCTTAACAATGTCCCTTTTATTTAGTATACTTCCCTTTCAACACATTGTTACTGCTACTGATGTAATCATTCTTGAAATTATCAATACATCTTTATAGTGACCACATTTAATCAGTTGAAGATAGGCACTGATTTGCAAGATCCTTTCTAGAACTTCTAAAAAAAGACAAAGATCAAGGAGAAATCATCACCTGCTAAGATTATCTTAGCAGTAAAATCTTAGTAAATCTTAGTAAAATCTTAGTAAAATCTTGACTCAGAGAATTTCAAATTACAAGATTCCTTTGAAGTCACTGACAGCTACCACTAACAGTATAATTCTGTAATTTACAAAGCAAAATCAAGACTGTATCTGCCTACAGATAGAATCTGATTTGTTGAAGAAATAAATTTTTTTTTTGAGGAATGCAGTCAGTCAACTGAAAGAATCACACAAAGAAAGGTTAAAGTTGATTTAGAAGACATAGACTTAAATAACAAACTTTCCAAGCTAGGGAGAGATAAAAGCATAAAATGGGAAAAACTCAAGAACTACATAGGACCTACACAAAGGTAGGTCTATAGACAACCAACAAGAATGGAAAAATATGTTCTGTCCCTTTTAAAAATCTTACGGACTCACCGGGTTAGAGTGAGCGGAAACTGTGCTGGCCGCAGATGGAGAACGGGAAACTATGGGGCTGATGAGCTGAGGCAATGAGCCTCTGGCAATAACTAGCTGGACATTATCTTTGGCTTTCTGCAGGATGCTGATAGCCTGCTGATGTGTGATTGTCTGATCAAGTGCCTGTCCATTGATGGCAAGGATCTGATCAGTTTCCTTCAATCTTCCATCTCTAGCAAGAAGGAAAAAAGGGGTAAAAGATACCTGACAGCTCTCAAGAAAAGGAAAGCTTCTTTGGCATATATTCTCAGGTTATTTTTAATCCAGTTTTCTAATGTCCACACTTTTTAAGCTTTTCCCTACAATTTTACTTTCAAAAATATAAGTTTTGGCTCCAGCCGGTCCATCCTTAATCAACCCTTCCCATTTAAAAGCCACCTTTACAGCTACTCACTCAACTTATACGTTTTATCTTAGATATTCCTATTTACTAACAAATAAAAGCAAAAGTGTATACATTTAGTTGCTGCTTTGAGTATATTACTAAAAATGTAATTCAAGCAATCATGGGTCATTTGTATATTTTTCTATATAGTAACCTTTAAACTAATCAAAAAGAGCCGTTTTAATAACAGTGAGAATAATGTTCTGCTTAAATTTTCCTTTTCTTCCTAAAAAGTGATTATGACTGTATTTAAAAGATATTCTCCCTTAAAATAACTTGCTTACCATAGCAGTGTTAAAGAATTCTAACAACTGGTTAATAACAGATTGTTTCTGTTTTAATTCATTTTTGTTTCTCTATATTCTACCTTCTGAATGTGGTATCAAACACAGAGAAGATACCATGAGAGTCTCACCTGTGAGCCACACTGCCCTCTTGAATCTCCTGCACGAATATTCCCAGTTCTCCCCGGTTTTCACTCCTAAGTCCCACAACACTAAAACCAAGGCCCCCACATGGAGGTTTGAGGAGCTCAAAAACTTCTACATGGCGACCCTGTTCAGGAAACAAAGCAAGAAATCAAATTAAAAGTCAATCACTCTATTCAGTTATTTTATTAATGGTATTACTTTGTTTAAAAAAAATAACAGAGGGGCGCCTGGGTGGCTCAGTCAGTTAAGCGTCCGACTTCGGCTCAGGTCATGATCTCACGGTCCGTGAGTTCGAGCCCCGCGTCGGGCTCTGTGCTGACAGCTCAGAGCCTGGAGCCTGTTTCAGATCCTGTGTCTCCCTCTCTCTGACCCTCCCCTGTTCATGCTCTGTCTCTCTCTGTCTCAAAAATAATAAATAAACATTAAAACAAAAATTTAAAAAAAATAACAAATTTCAAAGAATTTTCTCAGATAACTTTTATCACTCATCACCTACAATGAGACATTTTATTTTGACCCTGAAGAATAAAAAAATAAAGAAAAATGAAATAGAAAAATCTCTGAACCATCCAAACTGACGCAAAATCCACTTTTTTTCCATTTCAATTTTTTCAAATGTTATGTCTTCATAAATACGTTTAATAATATATGTTTATATCTATATAATGTTAATATAAACAAGCATATTCTTCCAATTATCCAGGACCTGACTGCACTGTTCTATCATAACTAACAGGAAGAAATGTTCTTACCTGGGCCATATTTTTGATTAGTTGATCAAAGTCATCACAAGCAGGTTTTCCATTGATGTGTGGAGTGCCAGATCCTGTAAATGCTTCCAGATTCCCATTATTTGAGGATGATAAAAATAAATCATTTTGCAGAGTAGGAATTACAGCTGGGCTGAGATGTGGAATGTGGGCATATTCAACATTTGAAATTGCCGAAGTTGCAATGTTTACCTAGGAGCAATAAGGAGATTATTAACAATTTTGACATTCCATAAACTATTTCATAGGAAACATCCCAAGAGGGTAATAATGAAGTTACATATACAATTTTAGTATTGTACCCTTTCAATCAGCAACTCTATTTCAAGAAATTAATTTCAAGCGCAAAATGAGAATAATACACAAAGATGTGTGTAAAAGGAAGCTCAAGGAGCGCCTGGGTGGCTCCGTCGGTTAAGCGTCCGACTTCGGCTCAGGTCATGATCTCACAGTTCCTGAGTTCGAGCCCCACGTTGGGCTCTCTGCTGACAGCTCAGAGCCTGGAGCCTGCTTCACATTCTGTGTCTCCCTCTCTCTCTGCCCCTTCCCTGCTCATGCTCTGTCTCTCTCTGTCTCAAAAATAAAAAAAATAAAACATAAAAAAAAAATAAAAATAAAAGGAAGCTCAATGCAGTATTGTTTATTAGATGGGACAATTTTTAAAAACTACCTCCAGTGTTGAAGGTATCATTAAAAAACACACACACACACACACACACACACACACAATCATACATTCTATACAAACTTGTGAAAAAGGCTAGTTATCAAACAATGTGCACAGTACGATACAATGTACATTCAAAAAGATGTTTACATTTGTATTAAACATCTGAAATATTATACACCAACCAAAATAACAGTTGTCCCTGAGAGGGGATTCCAGGGCACCATTTACCTTCTACATTCTTGAATTCTATTTAGAACAATGTATGTAGTAATGAATTTGGCCTTTCCCAAAGATAGGTCTGACTTTCATCCTCAGCTCCTAGGAAGTAACCGCTAAACCCATGGACTTTCCAGAATGATAGGAGGGTCTTCTTGCTCTTCATGGGGGGCTCCAAAGCTACAAGATATCACTCCACACTGACACAAAGTTCAACACATAGGCGATCAATTATGCCTATGAAATGATACCGTAATTGAATGTCTGAACACCGAAATCAGGCAAGGTTCCTGGGTTGGCAATACTCCATGCATACTGGTCGCCTACCAATATGGGAAAAGAAACGTTTATGGAAGCTTCGGATTTTGAAATCCTCTCAGCCTGTACTATGTCTTCCTTTGGCTAATGTTTTTTACCCGTACCCTTTCTTTATAATGGACCATAAGCTTGCGTATAACAGTTTCCAGAAAGTTCTGTAGGCCCTTCTACTGAATTATTAAACTTGGAGATGGTCTGAGGAAGATCCAGGACTTTCAGCCCATCTCAGAAATGAGGATGGTCTTTTGTGGATTCTTCCCTCTAACTCCATAGTTAGATCTTAACTCTTTGCTGTTGGTGTCAAGTCTTGAATAGAGGTGGAAGTCTAGAGGACTATGCCCTCAAACCTCACAGTTTGGCTAACTCCAGGTACAATCACATAAGTACCAACAGTGACAAAAAAAGATAATTCCATTTTGGAAAAGCATTCTATAATTACTTGTATACACCTGTGAGAAAGAGCACCAGTTAAGGCTAAATAATTTCCTATTTCTGTAGGGTGTCTCTAATGTAAATTTTTACCCACAATTATTTATCAGAAAGAGTACATCAATGATGCTTTATGGATATGTCTCTGAACTCATCTCTTGCACTGTGTCTCTCACCTGCCAGGCTCCAGCTATACTGACCCCTTCATGGTTCCTCACACTGCCAACCTGCTTCTTCTATCAGCCACATACATCCTTCCACAAGTATCGACATGCTTATTTCTTTATTTCATTGAGATGTGCTCAACTTCACCCCAGAGAAGCTCTCCCTGACAATGCTATCCAAGAGAGCACCCCATCATTAGGCTCCATGAGCCTACCCTGCCCTGTTTTTCTCCATGGCACTTATTACCACCTGGATGCACCCTGTTGTCATAGACCTTCCATCCCAGCTGGTGGGGACAGACTAGAATGTAGAATTCGCCAGTGGAGGAATTTGAGTATGTTATTCTCTATTATATCCTCATTCTCTAGAAGAGTGCCTTACAGAGTTGGCATTCAATACACATTTGCAGAATGTTCATCTTTTTAGGGACCTACTCTGATCTCATCTGCCCAACAACCCAACTATCATTATTTCCATTTTACAGATGACATAGTTACACAAAGTCACACGTCTAATAAGTTGACTGTGACGTAGATTTTTTTTCATCACAGTGTTCCTATGTTTCTATTATACATATCACAAACAGGAGCGCCTGGGTGGCTCAGTTGGTTAAGCGTCCGACTTCGGCTCAGGTCATGATCTCACAGTTCATGGGTTCGAACCCTGCGTCGGGCTCTGTGCTGACAGCTCAGAGCCTGGAGCCTGCTTCGGATTCTGTGTCTCCCTCTCTCTCTGCCCCTTCCCCGCTCACACTCTGTCTGTCTCTTAAAAATAAATAAACATTAAAAAAAAATTATACATATAGCAAACAGTCATTTGAGGTATCATTTCCAGAAATAAGACATTCGGTAAAGAGTTTACATTGACAGAGCAATCAAAATATTTTACAACACATCACCAATCCATGCCTAAGAGTTTGTTACCTATCGTTAAAATTGAACAGAAGATTCAGTAAGTGAACAAAGTTACCAATAATCCAAACATTATATTGGCTATCTACAATCATGGATTAAAAACCAAAAAAAAGATCAATGTGTTTAGAAGAGGCTTTTAGGAATCTTTCAAATGGTCATTTTACAATATACAGCAGGCATTATCAATTAATATTTTTTTCAAAAGCAAGATCCGTATGCCAAACTTGATTTTTTTTAATCCTCAACCATGGCAACTTCAATAAAGTCTGCCAGCAGAAGATACACCGCTCAGGTTGAAGCAGATGGCATAATGATTTCTGTGACAGGCTGAGGATCCCACACACCAAGACCTAATGCCTATGGTATGTTTGCACAGGAGAAAAATATTTGGACTTCTGCTACGGTAAGCCAGAATGAACAAATCACATTCCAAGAACACAGAGTTTATCTATATGAAGTTGACTGGTGAAAGAGAAGCTCTGATATCATAGAAGACCACGTATGAAGGCACTCTAAAAGTGAAATTACAGGACCAGAAAAGTACAACACTATGAGAATCATTTAAAAGTATTGAATATCAATTGTTTTCTCCAAATTTGCTAAAGGTTTAACCAATGTCAATAACTGTTCCAAACTCCTCTTGGCCCTTGAGGTCTATGTAAATAGAAGAGCAAGGGTTAAAGAGATTACATATTTAAAAACTATAACCTAATTATACCATTATACAAAAGAGTTGTTTTTAAATGTGCAGATTTGCATTCATAGGAGAAAGCACAAACACACCTTTCAACTCTGCTATAACTGTTTAATAAAATGGCTTTCTGAACTATATATATAATCTTGAAAAACAGGAATGGATCTTACTTGCCTTGACAGACCTGTTCATAGCAGACACAGCATAAATGTTTAATAAAAAAGCTTGACTCCCATCTTGGTTTATAAATATAAAATAAACAGAAGAAAACACAACTATCTGGTGATTTTTATATACAGATAAACAATCTGTATAATTTATGTAAGTTGCTAGTAAACGAGCAAGAGTCACCAAGTAATTATCTGCTCTCTGTTTAAGTTCTGGCTGAGTATTTCAGTCTAAAAGGTCCTTTTGTGTTCTTAGTAAATAGACGGATTAACCTAATTTATGGATTTTAATTAGTGCTAATACCTAAAACATAACTTAAAATGAAGGTTATGTAAATCAGTCAATTGAAAAAGTTGTCAAAGTCTTTGTAAAAAGGCAGGATGAAACACCTCTCAGTTTTTAGAAGTACAGGTGAAGTCCTCTTATAAGATGCAGTCAGAACAGCAATTGGTTGAGTTATCTCAAAACGTCAGACTGAGCAGAAATCATAACAAAGGACAAATACCTAACTTGGAAAGCACTTTGATCCAAAGCATGTATGTATTCATTCACAAGTATCTTGATGCATGAGAGGTCCCCACCGTCTTTCCTGCATGAACTGCACTCAAGTAATATGGCATTATTTTTAATTTCAGTCTCTTTAAGATGGAGCAAGAGTTTGGACACCTGAGAAACCATTTCATTAAAAAACCTCAATGTTTAGAAGATCCTTCTTCGGAATGTTACAGTTTGATCACACCCAATAAATTTACCAACAACTGTTTTCTCAATTCATTTACATAGTCTTTCAAGACAATTTAAGTAAATGTTCATGGAAAAAGTTTTTGCCATAACTTGTATGTTATGTAATGGAGTCACATAGTTACAAAAAAAATTATGACTGGCAGAACAGCTCTAAAAAGGACTCTGACAAATGTACATTTGCCCCCCCAGGTGACACTGCACCCTCAGGTGGCACACAGGACATGTCTGAAGAAATAAGTTGTGCTCTGAGCATCAGTCACTATGCCTTCCAGGACTACTGAAAAGGAAGCCACTCATCTGGAGGTGTTGCTAAGAGAGCTGCTGCTTTTACAATAGCATGCCAGGAAAATAAACAATTCTCTTTCATTCTATATATAATTAAGCCCACCCTGTGGGAATAGCTGTATCAGAGTAACCCTTCCACTGAGATCAATTAGAAAATTTATATAAAGAGCTGTGTGTGAGATCAACTCTGAAGGTGTCAAAAAGAAACAACCACTTCTGCCATATTCTATTCATCAGAAGTAAATCAATAAACCCACCCCACACTCAAAGAGAAGAGATCACACAAAAGCATGAATACCAGATGGCAGGGATTATTGGTGTCCATCCCAGAGGTAGACTACCACAGCGTGTCACAGTAAAACTGCTGAAAGCCAAGACCTAGGGGAGATCTTAAAAGTCACCAGAACAAAAAAGAACCTTATCTTCAGAGAAGAGTAAAACGGACAGCTGACTTTTCAAGTTAATCAATGAAAAACAGAAGACAATAGAATAAAAAAGTACAAAATGACAACAAAAAAAGGTCACCTGAGCATTTTCAGAACACCTTCCCTACACACATACTCACACACAGTGTTGCTTCAGAACTGTACAAGAGAAATGCACAAGTAAATTCTTAGAATTAAAAAAGATCCCTCATGGAATTTCCTTACATTAGCACAAAAGACTGAAGAACACACACACAAAAAAACAAGTTTTAAAAATGTGAGTAGGGGTGTCTGGGTGGCTCAGTCCAGTTGAATGACCGACTCTTGACTTTGGCTCAGGTCATGATCCCAGGTTCGTGGGATCAAGCCCCACATCGGGCTCATGCTGAGTGTGGAGTATGCTTGGGATTCTTTCTCTCTCTCCCTCTGCCCTTCTCCCCTGCTCACACAATGTCTGTCTGTCTGTCTCTCTCTCTCAAATAAAATAAAATAAAATAAAATAAAATAAAATAAAATAACAGGGGCGCCTGGGTGGCTCAGTCAGTTAGGCATCCAATTCTGGATTTCAGCTCAGATCATGATCTCATGGTTCATGCTTAGGATTTTCTCTCTCTCATTCTCTCTCTCTCTGCCCCTCCCCAGCTTGTGCACACATACACTCTCTCTCTCAAAATAAATAAATATACTTAAAATAAATAAATGAAAATAAAAATATGAGTAAATCAATGGTAATATCTTAAAACAATAAATAAAATTTGTGGAGTTTTAAATATAAGTAGAATGAAAGTACATGTCAATTACATAAAAGACACAAGTCGGGTACATGAGGTTGAACTGTACTAAGCTTCTTTCATTTTCCAAGAAGTAGTAAAAGTTCCAATTAAAATAAAATCAAAATAACTTCAGGGTAATATATCTGACAAAGGACTCAGGTCTGGCTTAAAAAAGGAAAACCATTTCACCAAAAAGTTGTGTGGATGGCAAATAGGAACATAAAATATGTTCAGCATTATTATCCATCCTGGAAATGCAAATTAAAAGCACAAATAATATCACTATATATCTATCAGAATGACTGAATAAATAATAGTGGTAACACCAAGTGCTAGTAAGAATGTGGAGAAAATGGATTTCTCCCACATTGCTGGCAGGAATGTGAAATGGTACAGCCCCACTGGCAAAGAGTTAGGCAGTTTCTGAAAAAAAACTAAACATGCATTTACCATACAACATGTCAATTACACCCTTAGGCATTTATTATATAGAAATTAATACTTAACATTCACACAAAAACATGTATGCAATGCTCACAGAAGCTTTATCTACAAAAGTAAAAACCTAGAAACAAACAAAATGTCTCTCAAGAGGTGTACCCCTACCAGCAAATAATATTAAACAACAAAAAAGAATAAAATATTAATATACACAACAACTTGGATAGATCACAAGAGTGTCATGAGTAATGAAAAACATGAGACAATCTCAAAAGGTCACATACATTATGATGATATTTTCATAAAATTCTTGAAATGGTTAAATTATAAAGATGGAAAAAGTTGCCAGAGGACAGGGGTGGTGGCAGGAAGGGAACAGGGTATAACTATTAAGGAGTAGCACAGAGAGATCATTGTGGTGATGAAATAGTACCTAGATTGCGATGGTGGCTCCACAAATGTATGCCAGAGAATGACATGGACTGAAGAAATGGACACACATTGTACCATTATCAGTTTCTTGGTTTTGATATTTTACTAGAATTACCAAGACATCACCCCTGGAGATAACTGGGTGAAGTGCATATAGGACCTCTCTATTATACTGAAAACCTCCTGTGAATTTATAATTATTGTAAGATTTTTTAAAAGTTGACTCTAATAGGCCAAGGATGCTCACTCTAATCTTTAGGGTAACCACTAAAAGAATAATAAAATTAAGTATAAATAGCATGCTAATAGAGGAAGAAGATGAAATAAAAAGTGAACTGGGGGCGCCTGGGTGGCTCAGTTGCTTAATTGTCCCGATCTCACGGCTCAGGTCATGATTTCATGGCTCATGAGTTCAAGCCCCATGTCAGGCTCTGTGCCGACAGCTCAGAGCCTGAAGCCTGCTTCGGGTTCTGTGTCTCCCTCTCTCATTCTGTGTCGCACTCTGTCTCTCAAAAAAGAAAACAAAAGACACCAAATTTTAAATTTTTAAAAGTGAACTAATACCAAAAGGAAAAAAAAATGAATAAACAAGACAAAGAGAAAAAAATAATGAATCAAAATAAAAATTTATCAATAATTGCATTAAATGACTACAATTGCCCCACTGTATAACACAACAAAACAAAATACCTGCTGTTTACCAAAGATATGACTAATAATAAAAAAGATAAAGATGAAAATAGAAAGATCCACCATACATACATCAACCAGAAGAAGCCTGGTACACCTAAACTGGTACCAGGCAAGTGGACTTTAAGGCAAGAAGCATTACTGGAGACAAAGGCAGATGATTCATAGAGATAAAGGGTCAATTCAGTAGAAATAAGACAATCTCAGTCACCTAAAAATATAACCTCAAAACACGTAGGGCATAAGGGCTCAGAATCCAGATGAGAAACAGACAAATCCAAGTCCTAATTAGAGATTATAACACATCTCTCCCAGTAACTAATAGAATGGGGGGGGGGGGGGATTAGTAAGGATATAAAAGATCTGAACAAAATTCTAAATAAATTTGATAGAATCAATATAAAAAAGAAACTATATTCCTAGAAAAGAAAAAAGCAATTAGAAAATCAAAAGCTTTAAAAAAAGATTGCATTTAAAATATAATAAAATTATTTGAAAAAACTGGAATACAACATAGAGTTCAGAAACACTCACATATACATGGCCACATGATTTACTGTGCCAATGTAAGGGAGAAAAGAATGGTCTTTTCAATAAAAGGTTCTGGTTCAAATGGATATTCAAATGGAAAATTAATTCACAAACATACTTTACCTCACAAAACAGCCAAAATTTAGAAGCTAAAGCAAGCTTCTGAGACAAAAATCTCTATATCCTTGGCATAATCAATGATTTAAGTAGGACAAAAAAGGCAGTGTATACACATAAAGGAAAAGTTTTAAAAACTGGACTTTATTAAAATTAAAAAAAACCTTCTTGTCATCAAAACATATAACTAACAGAGTCAAAAGGCAAGACACAAGCAGAAAAAACAAGTTGCAATACAAATATCCAACAAAGAAGTTGTATTCAGGAAACCAAAAAACAAAACAAAACAAAAAAAACAAAACAAAACAACAACAAACTCTTGTAAATCAATAAGACTCACAAACCAATAGAAAAATTGGCAAAAGACTTAAACAGAACTCCACCAAGGAGGATATCAAAATGATCAATAAGCATACACAAAGGTGCTCAATATCATTAATCATCACATGATACTACAACATACCCCCCACAGTGGCTAGAAATGGAAAAAGAGAAATTTAAAGCTGACAGTACCAGCAATGAGGCGGAACAATGAGAATTTTCTTACATTACAGTGAGAACGTAGACCTACAACTTCTTTGGAAAACAATTTGGCAGAATCTACAAATGCTGAAAAAAATACCTTAAGGCCCAGAAATTTCACTCATAAGTAAACATCCAAGAGAAATGTACACTTATAAAGATCAAAGGACATGTGTTAGAATGTTTATGGCAGTTTTGTTTGTAATAGCAAAAAACTGGAAAAAAATTACAATCAACAGAAGAAAGTACAGATATATTCTAGTACATTCATGCAATGAAAAGTGGAAAAGAATTACAGCTACATATAACAACATGAAGAAATATAACAGACACAAAGTGAAGAAAAAGCCAGGAACAAAGCATGTATACTCATATTGTATTTATGTAAAATTCAAATACTTATTCATGGGATAAAAGTCAAAATAGTATATGATCTGACTTCCATGAGAAATCTAAATGAGCCAAACTCACATAATCAGAGAGAAGACTGGTAGTTGCCAGGGGCAGGGAAAATGGGGAGATGCTGATCAAAGGGTACAAACTTCCAGTTATAAGTAAGTAAGTTCTGGGGATCTAATGTACACTGTGGTCACTACAGTTAACAGTACTCTATGGTATATTTGAAAGTGGTGAAGTGAGTAGATCTTAAATGTTTTCATCATACACAAAAAAAGGTTATTACTGAGGTGACAGATGTGTTAACTAGCCTCATTTTTGGTAATCACTTCACAACACACATGTGTATCAAATATCCCTTTGCATATCTTAGACTTATGCAGTTACATGTCAATTTTATCTCACGCAGCCTGGAAAAAAAATAGTGATTCTTTTGGCGTAGAGGATGGGGACTGACTGAGGGGATACAGAGTATGATGGAGTTTTAGTAACTTTCTATACTTTGATTTAGATGAAGAGTTTTATGTGTACATTCCATTTATAAAATACCCATGAGCTATATAGTTTTGCCCTTGACTTTATGTTAATTCTAATGTTTTTTTAAGTTTGCAAGGTAGGTAAGTGCTAAGAACTTGGGGCACTCCAATGACTAATAAAACAACAACAACAACAACAACAACAACAAAACCCTACTTCTCTGAAAGAAAGAAGGTGGTTTGAACAACCTCCATATTATTAAGCTAAATCTCCTGACAGAAACTCAGAATTTAAAGTTCAATTACCAGGCACTCACCTTAAATGAAAGAGAACACAGAAACTAGGTATCTGAAGACGAAGCCAAGACCATTACTGTGATGGATGGCCCTCTGCAGGCTTGATACGGATTCCACTGGCTAATTCCCATCTACAGAAGAAATCCTTCAACAAGTGCTCAAGTCAAGATGAATCCTCAGCACGTGTGTTTTAACCTCTGTAGCATATGTAGATGTTTTCTCCTCAAAGATCATGAATTTTTGCAACTTGTAATCATTTGATTGCACAGCGAATTACAAGAAGAAAAAATAATCATTACGCTATCTAATATTTTTATACTGAAGTATTCTGATCTACCCTGACACAAGGTTGACACAACATGAGGTTTCAAAATTATAATTTTTTTTCAACAATACCTATTCTGTAAAACTAATGTCAATCCAAAAATACTTGAAAAGATCAATGTCTTAAATATTTTGATCATAAAAATATGATCTATGCTCTCAAGTTTAACAAAATAGAATATTCTCAAATATGTAGATTCACTTAACTAATCTGCTACAAAATATTGAAATATTGACTTCTTATGCTCCATCTATTCTGGGTTGTTAACTGAAAATGAAGTTAATATTATTAACTCTGTTTTAAGGCTAGCATCAATCTTTCCAGAAGTACTCGTATAATTGTCTAGAAAAATGATTGCTTAGGACCAAACCAAATTTCCTAAAGCATTTTTATACAGATTATCAAAACCTGTTTATGGTCCTGTTATTTTGACTTATTCTGAATGCTAGAATAGCAATGAGAATACAGTGACCCAAATGCTTATATAATTTGATGGATTCTTCTATCACTTAAAAGCTAAAATATATATATTATCTTGAATTAAGTAAGAAAATGACCACTGCTTTTGCAGTCCTAGTTTTGGTAGACTTTAAACAAATTTATAAACAAATATTGCTAGTTCAATTTCCCAATTTCTGTTTGTTTGTTACTCCTTAATGTAATGAGAAATAAGAAATAAGGCACTCTGGGGAATCTGCCATAACAGGTGCACCTCATAGAAATGCAGACTGTTGTTTTTAATCTGCGCCTTGTTTTTTCTTCTTGCAGAGGAAGAAAAGTGCTTATTTTCTTGTGAACTTACAAAACTGCTGTAAAACACTCTCTGGAACTGATCCCAAACATGAAATGCAAAGACAGACAGGATACCAAGAGTATTCAATGAAATACAGCACCTAAAATGGTAGCAATCAGAGGGAAAAAAATTTTACACATAATAGAACTGCATTTCAAGTTTGGAACCAGGGGAGGCCTCCTTTTCCATAAATCTTTCAGTGAAATACTGATTAGAGCACAACTCTGATGCATTATTGAACAGGCAAACCCTTGCACAGTAATTGATGGTGGCACTCTGATTTAATGATCCTTATTTTTAAAGCTAATTAAAGAAATTGAGTTGCATGTTCAACGGGGATTAGCTTAATGTGACGAGACTATTTTGGACATAAAGTACCTCATAGCTCCTGTATTAAACAAGATACAAAATGGAGCAGCAAATTATAAGATGGTATGGGGGGGGGTATTTTCTGATGGAATCAGCATAATTTCATGTTTTCTATGAAAACTTCTCTTCATTCATTCAAATACTTACTGAGTACCTCAAATGTCCAAGACATTGGGCTCTAGGTAACAGGACAGAAATTAAACATATAAAATGCTTTGTATAATCACTAATATGTTAGATATCCTATAAAATTACTCTGCCAGGCATAGTTAACCCACCTCCTGAGATAGAAAACTTTCTTTTCATAGCTATGAGTTCTTGAATAGCAAGGCATATAGTGGATGAGAATTTACAGATATTCTTAATGTAGCCATTGATGATCATTGGCTGACAAATTTAAAATATAAGGTTATTGAATCTAGAAAATAATCCCTTAACCCAAGAACATTTAGGCAGTCATTCTGAGTAATCAAAATGTAAATTTTCTGCATGTGGAATTTTCTATGTGGATACAAGTACAAAGTTTCAGAGGCACATTTGTCTTACAATTCCCATGTGCTATATAAAAAGGATAAATGATCAACCAGGAAACCCAAGATGAAACACAAAGAAAAAAATGAATTAAAGAGTACCTACGACTCTTCTTGTCTTCTCCCTTTTGATATTTAGAAAGATATATATAAATCATCAAAAATCTACCTAAAGTAATGTGCATTGTTATAGGCCATTAAATGACAAGATCAAGTAACAAAATGGTCAACTTTGTACCTTTATACAACTTCGGTGATGTTGTTAAGTTAAATGAATGGCCACACGGCAAGTTATGCTATTTTATAACGTTTCAGTCTTCATTCAGAGCTGCATCTATGAAAATTTGATTTATTTTTAAAACTACACCACAAAAGATACTAAGTAGGATCAATATACAAGGCATACGGCACTAAAATGTCAGGCTGAGGCATCATAAAGCAGGGGGCTCCATGTGTATTTATAAACTAATTTTTTAAAAGTCTAAATTTCACTAAAATCTTTAGAAATACTCATAGATAAAAAGATTCAAATTCTTCCCTTCGACCCATTTTCCTAAAATATATATGAATACTTGAGTAAAGATTGCAATAGAAACTGAGCTTAAAATAGTCAGTTTAGAACAGTTTTAAACTTTTTTTCATTATTGTTGTAAATTTTATAAAAATAAATTGTATTTATTTATTTATTTATTTAATTGTATTTATGTAAATAAAATTTTTACAGAAATTTTAAGCTTACCATTTAAAGAAAAGTTAGGTTTGGGGCGCCTGGGTGGCGCAGTCGGTTAAGCGTCCGACTTCAGCCAGGTCACAATCTCACGGTCCGTGAGTTCGAGCCCCGCGTCAGGCTCTGGGCTGATGGCTCAGAGCCTGGAGCCTGTTTCCGATTCTGTGTCTCCCTCTCTCTCTGTCCCTCCCCCGTTCATTCTCTGTCTCTCTCTGTCCCACAAATAAATAAAAAAACGTTGAAAAAAAAAATTTTAAAGAAAAGTTAGGTTTAGGCACCTGGATGGCTCAGCAGTTAAATGTCCAACTCTTGGTTTCGGCTCAGGTCATGATCTCATGGTTCATAAGTTCCATGAACCATGGAACCATGTTCTGTGCTGACAGCACAGTCTCCTTGGAATTCTGTCTCCCTCTCTTTCTCTCTCTCTCTCTCTCTCTCTCTCTCTCAAAAGTAAATATTTAAAAAACAAAACAAAATACTAGCTTCACCACTCAACCTCCCTGTGCCTCCATTTCCCTATCCCTTAAAGAAGAAAGGTAACATTATCTACTCCCTCCATCTCCTAGTATCTACCACTTTACAGTATTGTTGTAATGACAAAACGGGTACTTGGAACAGTTCTGGCACACAGTAAGAATTCCATAGCTGTTAATTGCTATGATGTTGACGGTGAAAAGTGGTGCATCTTCCCAATATGGCTAGTAAGAAAAATACAAGGTCTTCAAAGTAACTTCAGTTACTTGGCTAGTTTATTTATATTAAAGATTAGTTCTCTGGCAAGGAAAGATAATCACTGATGTATAACAATTCTGAATTTTCATGAATATTTACATATTCCTTAATCGAGCAATCATTTATTGACCTTGGGTGAAATGTATTAGGCACAAAGCAGTCAAAGATGAACATGACATGGTTTTATCCCAAAAAGCAATAAATGGTCTCCAAACAAATGTGAAATGCACTTAATTCTACAACTCCTTTTTATGCTTGGTGAGAACAAATGGCAAGTGGAATGCAGCATACACACCACGGTCTAGGCATGTGTGTTGATGTGTATTTGCAGAATGTCTTTTCTTTATTTAAATCTCAACACTTCTGTGCTTTCTTAGCAAAAGTTCCAAGGGAAAAAAAATTTAAGGAATGTAGCTTGACCAAAAGTAATATTCTTATCAAAGTATGCTAAAACTTTCTACATTAAAGGGGTGAAGGTATCAAAAATCAGTAAATTAATATATTTTAAATGCCAGGACAAATAGAAATTTAGAATCGAAAACTCAGACGAACAACATGTTAGAATGTTTGTAGTGTTTTTTCTATCGGTCCCACTTTTCCAGAAGACAAATAAAACTGATTCACAGTTCACAGTCTGCTTAGAGAAAAATAAAACAAAACCTTACAGACAAGTATAAATATATGGAAATGGGCACAGGAAGCTGATGTCACTTTGTCACATGGCCTCTCCATCCCACTATTATCCCACCCAGTTCATCTACTTTAAAATCTAGAATATTTTAAAAAGCAGAATGAAAATTCTGTTTTGTATGTAAAAGGTACTCTGATTAAAATCTGGGGGAGAATTTAAGGGAAATGGCCAATCTTCATGAACGTGAATTTACTAAACATTAAGTGCATTTCTCTTTACTAATGCTAATAACTGTTTCTCTAACCTATGTGTTCCTTTATGGAAGAGAACTAAGAGTTTAGGAACAGTGTAAATTAAAAGTAAAAAAGCACTCCGGCTTCAGGGTCAGACGGACTTACATTCTTCCTCTAAATCTACCAAAGACTAATTGTGTGGTCCAGACTAAGCTACATCACCTGTCTCAGCCCCAGTTTCCTCCTGGACACGATGGGGATAATACATACCTCACAGAGCTGAAGGACTAGTTAAATGAGACAAAGTCCACAGCAGTGGAGGGCTTCCTAAAGGCAGTAGCGGTTGTTTTGGTTATAGCTTCAGATGTGGATCAACCTCTCTTGTTCGTAAATTCCTGGGTTAAAAAACTCATTTAGGTTACACCCAGTAAATTTCACATTTTTTCCCTCTTCTCCAAAGACCATTTAACTTTGTCACAAAAACACCATACAATTAGCACCATTTGCTGTTTTAGATACACATGCATACCCAATAGCAAGATGGTGTTGCATTTTAATCCAGCACTGTATAAAAAGCTTGAACAGTGCCTTCTTGCCCAGGATAAAACAAGAATTTTAGTCCCTCAAAGGCTCTATATTTACAAACTTTTGGTTAAAGGAACAAACATTTAAAAGCTGTTATTGTACCAAAAATAAAGTATTTGAAATTCCCACAGTAAATAAACTCTATGGTAAATGTAAAAACATAAGACTCACTCCTTCTCTTTTAACTTCCCCTAGATAATGTATGGTGAAGTCTCAAGAAACAGATACTTTCCTGTTAGGCAGCTGCAATGCTGCAACGCTCTATCATGAAAGTAAAACCATTTCAGGGGTAAGAAAAATATTTTTTCATTTTCACAAGCAACACCAACTTGGAAGAATTCCATTCCATTTTTAGATAATTCCTGTTAATGGGGTCAAGGCATATTTTCTTTCTCTCTGTATTTCCTCCCCCGCCACCACCAAGTCATAACTTAACCCAGGCATTCTTGGGAGACAGCAGTTATTCCCTTTACTGATAGCAAGACTGCAGACGAATCGTCTCCATTTCAGTCTCAAATTAGAAACCGTAGAGAGAGGGGTGATGCTTTTACCATTTATGTAAGCAATAAAGCTGAAGAAACACAGGCATTTCTGCCTTTTTCCATGAATCCTACAAAACTGTATCTTTCTGATTACAAAATGCCCAGTTATCAAAATTCTCGTCTTTCCACCAATCTAAAAAATACAATTGTAAGAAATTACCAGTGCTGCAGATGCCACTGCTTCAAAGCAACATACCTTAACAGGCTGCCCATGAACCTGAGTTAGCAGTCTTACAAATGAGTACCCACAGAATAGTAACTCCTCAAGCATGCCCCTGAATACTTGTGTTTTAGCCAACACCCCCTGCTTACATCGGATATTTGGAAGGGATACTGTGAAATATATACTGACTACTTATTTCTCCAGATTCTCTAAAACGTACCCTCTTTTAAGACAGAGTATCAGAAAAAAAAATTCATAGAATGCAGTACATTTTAGCAGAAGAGCCATCACTAAATTAGGATGGGACACTGTATTCGTAGTGTGTGCTCTTAATGTACTGCATTCTTAGAAAGATGAAAGAAGCATTTCTTTGAACAGTTTATGCATTTTACAATTGTAACTGAAGGTCTTATTTATCAAAATGTCAGTAAAAACTTTACTTTAAATTTACCTTAATTCTGTTACATGTTTTTGCTATAATTTTTAAAATGTGGAAAAACAAAATATATGATGGCTGAATATCGTATTTAAAGAAGTGTTAGAAGTTGATACAATTTTCAACTTGATCCAATGACGTTTGATACAGAATGCTGAGTGCAAAAGAGAAAAGATGATAAACACACATACAACCCTCCCCAGAAAAGCGAAAAAAGCCCACTTAATAAATCCTTCACAATCTGGCTTCTAAGTTTCCTCCCTTGCCAAGAGCCCACACATAGGCTACTGCCCTGATAACATACATCTCTAGCTGATTCTGTATCAAGGTCTCAACCTCAGCATTACACATATTACAAACCCAGCAATTCTTTGTTTTAGGAAGCTGTGCTATGCGTTTGAGCAATGTTTAACAATATCCCTGATGTCTGTCCACTTACATGCCAGTAGCATGCCCCAACCACCCCCAAGTTACAATAGTCAAAAATGTCTCCACATATTGCTGTACAACCCCTAGAGAGAGAGAGAATGTGAAATCACCTTCACTTGAGAACAACTCCTCTATTCCCTTGTAAACACTGTTTCCTCTACCTGAAATAATTTCCCCTATCACTGCAGAAAACCCCTACTCACTTTTCAGATCCGTCTTACATGTTCCCTCCAATGCAAAGTTTTCTTTCAAAGTCAAAGTTAATAATTCCTTCTTCTTATACCTCTCGCTTTCTCATTTAGTTACATAAAATGCATGTATGTTCTTCCCCCTTCTATATAATGAGAACCTTCATCTTATTTATTCATTGTATTTTTATCGACTTTATTACTAAATGATTATAAGTCTTCTATAAAAGCATCCATGAGATAACCCTCCAATTGCCAAGGAAAATCTGGCTCACAGATTGATGTCTCACACTGAGCAATATATAACCCTCCAGCTCTCTCTTTATATGTATACAATTGTTATTGCTGCCTTTGCTCCTGGGAAATGGAAATTAAATAATACTCAACTTGAGTAAACCAAGGTCGTTGGAATATCTAGTTCTCTGATGTTTATATTTGGTCTTTATTTAGATTTACCTTTGAATCACCCATTAGTCAATACATTTTGCCATGAGAGTTGTTCCAAATTCTTTTCTGGGAATGTGAATAGGTAAAATTTAAGAACACGGAAATACAAGACAAAATTTTTATACCATGAAGACTATATTTCAAATAAAAAAGGAGCCAATTATTCTAATCAACATTGAACAATAATTTCCAACATGATTCTACATGTCCAATTATTTCAAGACATGTCATAAAGTTTCCAAAGAAAACTTAGAAAAATCCTGGCTTCATTTTGTGTGTGTATATATACACTTTATGCATTTAGATGCTATGTATATAAGCCAACACTTTTCTGGAAAAAAGGTGAAGAACAAGGAGCCTTGAAATATCAAACAACAAAAACAACAGCAAAATAACAGAATATCATACTCCAAAAAAAGCCAGAAATCATAGACATGGAGAAACCTCCAGAATATACTGTGCCCTGAGGCTCGCTTCCCTGTATCAGCAGCATTTGTAACCTGAATTATCCACATCATTTTTTGGTCTTGGCTGCCATAGCTTAAAAAAACAAAATCGCAGCAATGCCGATTTCAAGGTACTAGTCCTAAATTTCCACTGAAAGTAATAATTTTAATTCACGGTTTTTGTACAATAACTCTGGGTAAAAAGGCATTTAATTTCACGTCTATGGTCAGCTCATCAGGCAAGGCAATTAATTAATCAGGAAAGCAGTATCCACCTCTACTGGACTGGAGAAACATCACAGAATAAATATGCAAATCCAACACCCTCATGGCTGACAAGTTTCTATTATTAAACTGCGAACGTGTTTATTTCCCCCACAATAGCTGGATTTCTGTCGTGAATACGCGGTGAGCCCTGCAGTGATTAGCTGTGATGACTAGGTGACAGTGAGGACACTACTTGAGAATTTGCATCTGACAGATCACTGACACACAGTCACAGCTCTTTTTCTCCCTTCTCTTCACTTAAACAGGAATCATGCAATAGGAAAAGAACTGGAGCTATTAGAGATTATTCAGGTTTAATAGCACACATCCTTTTAGCTGGCGGTTAGAACAATACACAATGTGGCAGAGTTAAACAGAGGCATCAATTATGCTCTCAGACCTGTTAATATTTTTGACAATATTTAAATAGCACATCCCTTCAGGGCATGGCTTTTTTGCCCTCTCAGTTACACACCTGTCAAGTGTTTAATTTGCCAAAGGGAAACAGTTTGATTTCTAAGGGCAGTCTTAATACTGAAGAAGCAAATTGGAAAAATTACACATTATTGAATGGAAGTAATGAGAAGGATCTGAGGGGAACAAATAGTTGGCTTAATTCAACATGGCATGTCAGCATCTGTCATTAACGCAACAATATGATCATGTTCTCCAATATGCTGCACATACCTCGGGCTTTTCAATTATTCACTCCTTTCGCTTTCTAAAAGGTAGGAGAAATGATGGTGGAGTAAAGTTGAAGGAGTCAAATTTTTTGGTAATACTAAAAAAGATGGAGACAATAACTTGTACCTGTTGTGCACATAAAACTATACATCTAAAACATAATGCAGTCAGACTGGTATAGCTACTGGTTTAAAAGCACAAATTTAACTCCTAGGTTCATTAATATTAAATAACAATTATTTATACATTAGCAGTGGGTAAGCTACATAGAAAATTTAATTCTAGCATGATGAAGCCTATAATATTTATGTTTAAACTTTAAAATAGAAAACAATACAAGGTTTTAAAATTTACTCTACTCATGTAAGAAAAACACTGGTTCCACAAACACATGAAATTGAGTTAGTCAGAATGAAGAATGAAGCGAGGAGTCGCAAAAACTGTGAGAGAAATCAATGGTATTTGCCAAAATTAAACTCTTGACTTACAGGGGCCACGTTTCTACCCTTGCGGGGAAAAAAAGATGTGAGACAGGCCGCAGAGTTAAAAAAAAGGGAGAAGACTGTACCTCGGGAGCCTAGAAAACCGAGTTCTAGTTCTGGCTCTGCCCTTACAAGCAAGTAACTACAACTCACTAAGTAGTTGAAATAAGCAGGGTATGGACCAGTTCGTTTCCTGGGTCCCTTTCAGTATTTGAAGAGACCAACTAGCCAAAAGTCCAAAGGCACGTGAGACATGCCCATAGAATTTCCAAACCTCACAATGTACTGAGTCTTGAAATATATCCGTATCTATCACTAATGAACAAGATCACACTCTCTTTAGTCGCAGACTGTCTGGCTTGGTAACAGTTTGCTCAAGGGTTTCCAGGGAGATTTCAGCTGAATCACGTGGGACCCAAAGTTTCGGAGCCCGTATCCAACTTCTATTTGGAGATGGTAGAACAGGGTCAACAAGCAGAGCCGTTTCTGCCCTCCTTTTGGAGCTGGCAGGGATATTTCCAGTTATCTCACTGGATTAGTGGTATTTCCTAACACACTAGTACTTTCTGTTTCAACATTTCCTCTCATTCTATTCATATTTTCACATAATATAATAGGGGAGAAGATACCTGTTCAACTTCTTCACTCTCTCTGAAAAACCAGATAATCTTCCTCATCATAATTACACTTCTATTCAGGACACTGATCTCTCTAAACTCTTGCCCATTCATTCTGAAATGGGAGTACCTAAAACCAATCTTTACAATAACTTGCAAAAAAAAAAAAAAAAACTACATATAATAAAACACACCTTTTTCTTAAATCATGATCATGACTTTTAAAATCACTAAGTAGACATTCACTAGAGAAGACTATTTTTTTTTTAATTCTTTCTTTCTTTCTTTTCTTTCCTTTTGCTACCGAAATATCTAGATTAAGAAGTGATGTGACATTAAATAAATTCCTTCCCTATTGCTACTATTTGTTCTTTTTGCATCTGGCACATTTGTTTTTAGCTAGAGCTATTCTTTCACTGAACTATGAAACTAGTCTTCAAATTTCATTTTTAACCTTTTAATAAAAGGTAAAATACCTGTTAGCAATCCGTCCATGGTAATTCAATTAATGCTAAAACCATCAGAATGAAAATTAACTTAGGTTGAAAGCATGAGGAGATTGACTTGAAACGATGTAAGGATAAAAACCATTTTAAAAACATTTTGTTAAAAAACCTGAGAAATGATTATTAAATTAAGTTCAAAGAACATCTAACTTGAGTGCTCATTCTGTCATTGCAATGTTTCGATTTTAATATAAATGCTAGGAAATTTTAAAGCTCTTAATTTTTACAGAAAAAAAAACAGTGTTACATTTAGAAGTTCTAATGTTTATCACCATCTGATGCTGTCATTGAAGCAATTGCTACTTACACTCTTATAAGAAGTGAGAATTGCAATTCCTCTAACTGATGACAATGTAATTATTTCTTTTACTGTCAAAATAGAGGTGATTTCCCTTCCTCACACACATGATTACACATGCAAATCCAGGCTTATCTGAAATCTCATAAGCGTGCTGAATGTCTGAATCTGAAGACACAGGATCAGGTGAACAAAAAGTCTTAATGGGAAGGGAAACCAAGTCTACGGCCATCTACCCTACACTTATTTTTATCATCCCCTCCTCCTGTAAGGACTCACACTTCAGCATCCACACAGCTTTCAACACAATGTCATATCATCTACAATATACAGCAACAACCATTACAAAAATAACTAGAGGGGTGAAAAGTCACAGTGAATCTGAATGTCTCATTTGGAGGTTTAAATGACTTCATTAACTATTCATTAACACATTCAAAAATCAGCCTTTCAGAAAAACACAAGACTTTCATGAGATCCTTGCCATGAATGCCTGTTTCAGGAGCATCGTGTCTTACCTGGTCTTTCAGCTGCTGTACTGAAGTCTGAAGGTTCAGAATCTGACTGAAGAGCGGGCTCTGCAAGACTGACTTTAGAAGGCTCAGTTTGTCTTCATTCGCTACATCCCCGCGTTCTCGCAGCTTGGCTTGTAAACGCTCTGCGGCCTGCAGGGCCCGATTTTTGTCTAAATCAAAGGGCAGCAGGTCATTAACAAGATTCGAAAGACACACATCAAACCATGCTTACAGAAATCCTAACACTACTCCTTTCAAGACCATAAAATAGACTCAGCACAAAAGGGACCATAATATGTCCCTATAAACGTATCCTTCAAACCTTCAAGTCTCCGGTAAGACAATCTGTGTGAAAGCAGAGAACTGGGTATAGTGTATGCTCCATGCAACTACTTGTAAACTATGGAAACCAATTCAGATGAAGTACAGTTGAATTCCGGTGCCAAGTGTCAGCTCTTATACAAACTACTGAAAACTAACCACTTTGTGATCTTGCAAATGCTGGTGTTATTACTTTTTAAAAGATATTATTTACATTCAAGAAAAATTAGAAATATAACCAATAAGTGGATGCAGACAATGTCACTGATGAGCAAAACATCCAAAATATGACAGTCTCATATATTAAGGAACAAATATTCTATACTTGAGAATTTACTTGAGAATATATCACAACAATGTATAACCCTTCAAAAACACTGCTTTTTAAAATGTTTTTATTTATTTTTGAGAGAGAGAAAGACACAGAATGTGAGCAGGAGATGGCCACAGAGAGAGAGAGGGAGACACAGAATCCGAAGCGGGCTCCAGGTTCTAAGCTACCAGCACAGAGCCCAATGCGGGACTCGAACTCACCAACAGTAAGATCAGATCTGAGCCGAAGTCAGATGCTTAACCGACTGAGCCACCCAGGCGCCCCTAAAAACACTACTTTTTAATCCTTTAAATGTCTTTCCCTAAAATTAAATAGCATATTCATATAGGCATCAAGGCAAAATAATTCAAATGTTTATCAATCACCCTATGTCAGGCATAAAGTTGCAAAAGTAAGTATTTTGAATCAGTGTATCCCTAGTAACCCTACCTACCGGCCCTAATCCCTACCATTTTACATGCATGCTACTACCAGATGGTGAGTTTCTATGACAAATAACAGTTAAAAACATCTCCCTTAGGATGCCTGGGAGGCTCAGTTGGTTAAGCGTCCAGCTCTTGGTTTCAGATCAGGTCACGATCTCACTGTTCATGAGATTGAGCCCTGCATCAAGCCCTGACAGTGCAGAGCCTGCTTGGGATTCTCTTTCTCCTTCTTTCTGCCCCTCCCCCATGCAAGCACACTTGCTCTTTCTGTCTCTCAAAATAAATAAATAAACATTTAAAAAACAAAAAATCAAAACATCTCCCTAAAACTATCTCTCACTCTCTCACAAATGAACCCAAATTTGTTTTAAAGGAATAGAGACTACTCAAATATATGTTCTAACGGATTCATCATGGTAATAAGTGTACCTATTAACATTCATTTGCTGTATTATAGTAATCAAAGAGTGTGATCACCACAGACACTTTCTATAGCACCAAATGTGAGGTTACACAGAAATGGGGAAATTAAGGCATGAATTATTATTGACCATGAGGTCACACACATACTCAAATTTAAACAAACAGTATTTACCCTTGCACATAATTTTACAAAGTATAATAAAGACAGGAGAATTTTATTCTAGGCTTATTTCCCATGGGATCTCAGAATACAAATCTAGTATTAATTTCCATGTCAATTCTCAGAAAGTATACAGATCAGTAATAACTTACAAAATAAAGATTGGAAGGGGACAGCTTAAATAATTCTGTATTTCCCCTTTGCTATCCACTTTTTTATCAGAGACTCTGGTTTGTGGACTAGTAGTCTTTATGGTGTGTGACTTTACCACAAAATAAGATGAGGGAAATACACACCCATGCATTTTCATCACTGGCACAGCACATTACGAACAAAAGTCATAGTCATGATCCCATCTATCACAAAGACAGCTCCTTCTCCTTTCCCTGCTACCTACTCTCATCCTACTCCCCAAACCATGCAGGTATCAAGGCACCAGCCACAATCATAAAGGCACCAGGGTGAAATTCAGATACCTTCCGATAATCATACCCAAAGACTTCCCTGGAAAATATGAGGCACTGGGCCATCAGACAAGGGATGGGTATACCTGATATACCTCAAACAATTTCTACAAACTAGCTTCTGTAAAACTAAAGATCAGTGAAAAATAGACTAACACATGAATTTGGATATTTCAACCTAAATTATCTCATGCAGAAATTAAACTGCCTTAAACTGTCACTAAATGTTTGTTACTGTTATTGTTCATCATCAACTTAAAAGCAAAGTTCAGTAGTATTTCAACTGCCACAAATAAAGCAGGCATTGAGCTTCTTTCAATATTAAAAATACTGTTAAACTTTCTGGTGCTACCCATACACAACCATTAACCAGAAGTGGGTCCATAAATCAACTAGGTTTACATTAAACTACGGTTTCATTAAATTTCTCATAATTGATAGAACGTTTCATATGGCTTTATCTTTTGCTTAAAAATGAGGTATTTGTATAACACTTCAGATTAAATCATCCAAATACAGAAACACATTACCCTGGTATAATTCTAGTGGATACAAACTTGTAAAAACTTTAAGTCAAAATCCTGCTATGTAGAAAAACCATTTCAAAGATCCCAATGGACAAAGGTTTGATTTTTATAAAAATAAGAAAGAATAGGGGCACCTGGGTGGCTCAATCAGTTAAGTGTCCCACTTGAACTCAGGTCATGATCTCATGGTCTGTGAGTTCGAGCCCCACGTCAGGCTCTGTGCTGATAGCTCAGAGCCTGGAGCCTGCTTTGAATTCTGTGTCTCCCTCTCTCCCTGCCCCTCCCCCATTCACACTCTGTCTCTCTCTAGAGAATAAACATTAAAAAAATAAGAAGAAGAAAGAATAGGTCTTACCTATAGTTTCTAACATGTTTTTCCAAATTTCAGCGTTCTTCTCTACACTGATTTTAAACAGCAACTAAAACAGAACTCTGGGGAGAAAAAATAAAATGGAATGGTTATGTTTTACCACAACTTTAAAACTATATACTTTAAAAAGTACTTGATGCTACTATAATTCCTTTGATCATTAAAATCTTATTGATTTAACTTAAGATAGTTTTCTATGTAGGAAAAAGTAATCATTTTTGGACTTACTCAAAATTACAGTTGCAGGTAACACTAGCATAGTAAAGTAAAAGGCATACAATCTGTTTTAAATAGAGTGATAGATGTACCCAAAATATTTTAATTTAATGTTTATTTATTTTATTTTTTTAATGTTTATTTATTTTTGAGAGAGAGAGAGAGACAGAATGAGAGTGGGTTGGGGCAGAGAGAGAGGGAGGCACAGAATCCAAAGCAAGCTCCAGGCTCCGAGCTGTCAGCACAGAGCCTGACGCGGAGCTCGAACTCACGAGCTGTGAGATCATGACCTGAGCCGAAGTCGGTTGCTCAACCGACTGAGCCACCCAGGTGCCTCTATTTATTTTGGAGGGGGGCAGAGAGAGAGAGAGACACATAGAATCCAAAAGCAGGCTCCAGACCCCAAGCTGCCAGCACAGAGCTACTGGCACAGAGCCTGACACAGGGCCCTAACCCACAGTCCGTGAGATCATGACCTCAGCCGAAGTCGGACACCTAACCAACTGACCCACGCAGGCGCCCCCAAAATATTTTTTTTTTTTTTTTTTTTTAACGTTTATTTATTTTTGAGACAGAGAGAGACAGAGCATGAACGGGGGAGGGGCAGAGAGAGAGGGAGACACAGAATCGGAAACAGGCTCCAGGCTCTGAGCCATCTGCCCAGAGCCTGACGCGGGGCTCGAACTCACGGACCGCGAGATCGTGACCTGAGCCGAAGTCGGACGCTTAACCGACTGAGCCACCCAGGCGCCCCCCAAAATATTTCTTTAAGAACGTCTCAACACAGCCCACTATAATCTTGGATTCACTTACAGATTCTCACCCACAGAGTAAGGACATACTTGGCTTGGCATGGGAAATTCTGTGGGGAAGAACATTAAAACTTAAAAAGCAGAAGATGTGATATTGCCCTTGACTACTCATAGTCTTAACTGGGGAGACAATATACGCATACCAATTAGAAATGAACTATGACACTCAAAGAATATGTGAACCACGGGGAGCTAATACATTAAATCATGAATGAAATGCTGAATAAAAGAGAGCACAGTGTTAAATGGAAGAAGGGTTTTCAAAGGTTTTCAAAATACCCTCCTGATTATATTCTCTTCTCCCTCAATCAAAATAAACCTTCTCGACTCCTTCAACTCACACAGACTCATCTTTCTCTGAAAATATTTACCTAGACTCTTTAAAGTACCAGCTACAGATTTCCAATGACAATGTCCATATCACTTACCACATCTACTGTTTGCTAACCACATCTCCTCCAACAATTTATAAATCTTCTCCATAGTCACACCTATCCTCTGCCTTGCAGAAAACCCTCATCCACTCCTTCAAGGGAGAAAAAAAAAACCTACAACCAGACTTCCTCACTTTTGGAAGATGAAACAGGATTTGTCTGAGAAGGAACAAGCCATCCCTGTTGTCTCTTTAACAGAAAATGCATCCGGAAAAAAATGAAGTATGTGATGTACGTGAGCAGACATATAGACCACCAACGCTTGTAATTAGCTCTGTGTGATAACAGGGAACAGTTCTTATCGACTGTCCTGGCCCCAATTTAGAATATACTATTGAAACCATCAAGTCCACTTCCAATAGTCAAATAGCTCAACTACTAGCACTTGTTTTATAAAATGCCCTGGTGTCAAATGAGAACATCCCAGCTCTAACGTGGAATTGAACCCTAAATCACAGTACAGGCCTGTGCCAGGGGCCCATCATCCAAACCTCCGTTTCCTAGAAAACTTAATCAGTGGGTATAGTGTGATAAATGAGATAAATAAGGTATACAAATTTCCAAGAGTATAACTCATAACTATAAAATATATATTCAGGAACAAGGCTGAGCCCACACAGGTGAGCATTTATGCACTGCATGGTTTCATGGGGAAAAATACAGGGCGATCTCTAAAATAAGCTCGTCATATTTTTATCCTAACTTACAAGGACACGTCATACAATAGTATACTATTAGGTCCACCCTCAAAAACTTACCAACTTCTGACAATTAACAAATAAAAGTAAAGATACCCCAATATAAAGAAGGTCTATAATTGATATATGTCCAAGAGGAAGCATGATAGTAATGAAACTGCATGAACTAGGGAGTCTGATAACCTGAATTAATATTTCAGCTTGACCATTTACCAGCTATAGGTCCTTGTTAAGTCACTTATCTATCTTTACTGAACTAGAAAACTCTAACTGCAAATGAGTGACACTCAAAGTTTTGAAAGGAAAAAACTATATACACGAGTGTTTGGTATGCACAATATAGTTAGCTCTATCTTCTTCCCCCTTTGAAAAATTAACTCTGAAAGACAGGCAGTATTGATGACGTGGAACAGGTGGTAGCCTGTGGATTTACAGACCCAGTGATGTATGAGGAGTCTACAGAGAAAGTACAGAGTAAGCAGTTCCCTACTGAGAAAAACACTGACATTCCAAAGTTGAACCTCAAGTCAGTTATGTGGAAAGAGAATTACTTTCTTTTCCCCAGAGCAACTCTTATCATAAAGGATTAAAAGAAGAAGAAGAAGAAGAAGAAGAAGAAGAAGAAGAAGAAGAAAAGAAAGAAAGAGGACAAAAAAAGCTCAATTCAGCTGCAAGTCACTGACACTGGCTCCCAGAGGAGAGCTCCATTCCTCTGAATTTCAGAGATAAAAAATGAGTTCCATGATTTTTCTTCTCTGATGTCCCTAAAATAAATATGTGGTTTTGAGGTTTTCTAGTTTTTACAATTAGTAGCCATGACAAAGAGACAAGAGGTTAAAAAAAATTGCTCCTTTCTATGACCTATACTTCATCCCCAGGATTCAGCTCTAAGTATAAAAAAACTCATCTGTAACCACAACTTTCCATCAAACTGCATGGATTTTCCTTCTCACCTCACCATCAATCCTCCCCCTTCACCTATCTCACCACCATGTGGAAACAAAGGGGTACCTGGGTGATAACAGTGGGTCATGGCCCATGGGTAAGATGTAAAGTAGATCCAATACATGTCAGAAGATACCAAATTCTTGGGGTTTTTCTGGACAATTCAGTCTAGGAGTGAGGATGATGGGTCAGAGGGGCAGTAAAGAGAGGAAATGAGATGTGGATACGGTAACAAGTAGGTGACTCCAATGCTGGGGCAGAAGCAGTGGTGAAAACAGCAAACATACATAACAACTACCACATCCTGGGCACCGTTCAGAACATGTTATCCAACTAACCCGTTTAATCTTCACACTATCCATTCGCTTTACAAATGAGGAAACTGAGGAAGTGGGAGAGTAAGTAACTTGCGCGGGGTCATACCACGGGTACATCACAGAGCCAGAGGTGAACCCAGGCAGCTTGGCTCCAGAGCCAATTAACAATTTAACTTCTACAATATGGTCCTCTTGTTAAAAGGAAGATCTGCTTTACCATCCTCTTCCTCTTTCCAAGTTCAAAACTATGTTGACTTTGCCCTACACAATGAGAAACCAAAGGAAAAAAACAGAGGCCCAAACTGCATGGAGTCTGAAATGGACTGGGGTAGATAATGCAACCAACAATCCAGGCAAAGGTTTGAGTAACTCAGAACGAAGCACTTTGGAAACTACGGGTGGGTACATGAAAGAAAGATCAGTAACATTCACCATTTATATCATGTCCATGTATGTTTAAAAAAATCACTTTTAAAATCCAAGATTTCAAGAAAAATCTCCAAGAGAAAATAAGCCTCCTTACATCAATATTCGACATACATTAAAAAATATGGCTGTTATATTTCAAGGTGCTAAATCCCTCAGCACAATGAAAATATGCATTTTTTAACAGTGTCAAAAACATACCTGCCGTACACTAGTCCCTCTAGTTACTGCCCATGTAATTGAACCACTATTTGGTTACAGCCGATCCTGTTTCAGTAGCCATGACACTTAGAACTACAAGACACACCCATAAAAGGCTCAATGAATTCAGCACCTATGAAGCTCTACAGTGCTGGGCAAGGGCAGTCTGCACACATTACATCACGGGAGTAGGGACACTGACCCTCATGCTCTCCACAGTATCTTCCACTGCCTTGCATATATCTGCTCCATCTTCCAGATAAGACAACAGAGGGAGGGAGAGACTCAGGTCTGACTCAAGGTCACGAAGCCACTAAGCAAAAAACCCAGATTTGAATCCAACTCTGCCTGATTTCAAAGCCCATATTCACTCTTTCACACAGCCCCATATTTTCCATATTGTACTGCAAAGATCACGTGGTGGAAATGCACAGTTAGATAAAAAGACTGTGCAAAAATCGAGATCATACTGTGCATATTTTCAGACCACAACGCTATGAACCTCGAAATCAACCACAAGAAAAAATTTGGAAAGATAACAAATACTTGGAGACTGAAGAACATCCTACTAAAGAATGAATGGGCTAACCAAGAAGTTAAAGAGGAAATTAAAAAGCATACGGAAGCCAATGAAAATGATAACACCACAACCCAAAACCTCTGGGATGCAGCAAAGACGGTCATAAGCGGAAAATATAGCAATCCAGGCCTTCCTAAAGAAGGAAGAGAGCTCTCATACACAACCTAACTTTATGCCTTAAAGAGCTGGATAAAGAACAGCAAATAAAACCCAAAACCACCAGAAGACAGGACATAATAAAGATCAGAGCAGAAACTAATGCTCTCAAAACCAAAAAAAAAAGTAGAACAGATCAATGAAACCAGAAGCTGGTTCTTCAGAAGAATTAACAAAACTGATAAACCACTAGCCAGTTTGATCAAAAAGAAAAAGGAAAGGACCCAAATAAATAAAATCAAGAATGAAAGAGGAGAGATCACAACCAACACAGCAGAAATAAAAACAATAATAAGAGAATATTATGAGCAATTCTACGCCAGTAAAATGGGCAATCTGGAAGTAATGGACAAATTCCTAGAAACATATACACTACCAAAACTGAAACGGGAAGAAACAGAAAATTTGAACAGACCCATAACCAGTAAGGAAATGGAATTAGTAATCAAAAATCTCCCAAAAAACAAGAGTCCAGGGACAGATGGCTTTCCAGGGGAATTCTACCAAACATTTAAGGAAGAGTTAACACATATTCTCTTGAAGCTGTTCCAAAAAATAGAAAGGGAAGGAAAACTTCCAAACTTCTTCTATGAAGCCAGCATTACCTTGATTCCAAAACCAGACAGAGACCCACTAAGAAGGAGAACTATAGAACAATTTCCTTGATGAACATGGATGCAAAAATCCTCAACAAGATATTAGCCAACCAGCTCCAACAATACATTAAAAAAAATAATATTATTCACCATGACCAAGTGGAATTTATACCTGGGATGCAGAGCTGGTTCAATATCCACAAAACAATTAATCAGACAAAAAAAAGAAATAAAAGGTATCCAAATCAGCTAGGAGGAGGTTAAACTTTCTCTTCGCAGATGACATGATACTCTATGTGGAAAACCCAAAAGATTCCAACAAAAAAACTGCTAGAATTGATTCATGAATTCAGCAAAGCTGCAGGACAGAAAATCAACACACAAAAATTGGTTGCAGTCCTATACACCAACAATGCAGCAACAGAAAGAGAAATTAAGGAATCGATCCCATTTACAGTTACACAAAAAACCATAAAATACTTAGGAATAAATCTAACCAAAGAGGTGAAAAATCTATAAACTGAAAACTATAGAAAGCTTATGAAAGAAGTTGAAGAACACACCAAAAAACAGAAAAATATTCCATGCTCCTGGATAGGAAGAACAAATATTGTTAAAATGTCGATACTACCCAAAGCAATCTACATATTCAATGCAATCCCTATCAAAATGACACCAGCATTCCTCACAGAGCTAGAAGAAATAATCCTAAAATTTGTATGGAACCAGAAAAGACCCCGAAGAACAAAAGCGTTCTTGAAAAAGAAAACCAAAGCAGGAGGCATCACAATCCCAGGCTTCAAGCTATACTACAAAGCTGTAATCATCAAGATAGTATGGTACTGGCACAAAAACAGACACTCAGATCAATGGAACACAATAGAGAACCCAGAAATGGACCCACAAATGTATGGGCAACTAATCTTTGACAAAGCAGGAAAGAATATCCAATGGAATAAAGATGGTCTCTTCAGCAAGTGGTGCTGGAAAAACTGGACAGCAACATGCAGAAAAATGAACCTGGACCACTTTCTTACACCATACACAAAAATAAACTCAAAGTGGATTAAAGACCTAAATGTAAGACAGGAAGCCATCAAAATCCTCGAGGAGAAAGTAGGCAAGAACCTCTTTGATCTTGGCCGCAGCACCTTCTTACTCAACATGTCTCCGGAGGCAAGGGAAACAAAAGCAAAATGAACTACTGGGACCTCATCAAAATAAAAAGCTTCTGCACAGCGAAGGAAACAATCAGCAAAACTAAAAGGCAACTGACAGAATGGGAGAAGATATTTGCAAACGACATATCAGATATAGGGTTAGTATACAAAATCTATAAAGAACTTATCAAACTCAACACCCAAGAAAACAAATAATCCACTGAAGAAATGAATAAACATGAATAAACACTTCTCCAAAGAAGACATCCAGATGGCCAACGGACACATGAAAAAATGCTCAACATCACTCATCATCAGGGAAACACAAATCAAAACCACAATGAGATACCACCTCACACCTGTCAGAATGGCTAACATTAACAACTCAGGCAACAACAGATGTTGGCGAGGATGCGGAGAAAGAGGATCTCTTTTGCACGGCTGGTGGGAATGCAAACTGGTGCAGGCACTCTGGAAAACAGTATGAAGGTAACTCAAAAAACTAAAAATAGAACTACCCTACAACCCAGCAATTGTACTACTAGGCATTTATCCAAGGAACACAGGTGTGCTGTTTCGAAGGGACACATGCATCCCAATGTTTATAGCAGCACTATCAACAATAGCCAAAGTATGGAAAGAGCCCAAATGTCCATCGATGGATGAATGGATAAAGATGTGTCATATATATATCACACACACACGCACGCACACACACACACAATGGAGTATTACTCGGCGATCAAAAAGAATGAAATCTTGCCATTTGCAACTATGTGGATGGAACCAGAGGGTATTATGCTAAGTGAAATTAGTCACAGAAAGACAAATATCATATGATTTCACTCATACGAGGACTTTAAGAGACAAAACAGATGAACATAAGGGAAGGGAAACAAAAATAATATAAAAACAGGGAGGGGGACAAAGCATTAGAGACTTATAAATAAATAGGGAGAACAAACAGAGGGTTACTGGAGAGGGATGGGCTAAATGGGTAAGGGGCATTAAGGAATCTACTCCTGAAATCATTGTTGCACTATATGCTAACTAATTTGGATGTAAATTTAAAAAAATTAAAATTAAAAAAAAGACTGCAAGACAATGTATTAAGTTGTTAGTATTTGTATAAAAGGGGAGGGAAATGTTTATGTAAATAAAATTAATATATACATGTTTACAAAAGCACAGAATATTTCTGCAAACTTTCCAAAGACACTAATAGTGGGATTATGAGGGACTAAGGGACACCGAGAAACTTATTTTGCACTGCATTTCTTTGGGGCTTTTAAAATTTTATATCAATATTAAGGTTGCCAGATTTAGCAAGTAAAAATACAGGATGCAAAAAAATTCAAATAAATTTCAAATTCAAATAAATTTGAATTTCAGATAAATAAATAATTTTTCAGTATAAGCATATCCTGTGCTATACTTGGCACATACAACTAAACGATTTTTTGATTATCTAAAATTCATATTTCTAATTAGACATCCATTTTATCTGGCAATCCCACTCATACATATATTTCCTTAGGGGAAAATCAAGTTTTGAAAATCATTTTTACTTTAAGGCCTTTATGCTTCTTGCATAAATCTCTTTACAAATCTCTAAAGATTTGAGCTGGACCCAATGACTGTGCAACAACTAGTTGATAATACTAGTTTCAGCAGGGGATAAAAATCAGATCACATTTGGTTTTACTTAGAAATAGGACCTGATTAATTGACTAATCATTTTATTTTTCAAGAAGTTGTACTGGTAATGTGTGGGCACAGATTGTATGCAGTAAAGAATCAGTGCTTCAGGCATAAAATAGATCTTTCTGTCCAATGCAGATTATATGGCAACTAACAAGTGAAAATAAGCTTCTGGCTAAAAATAACCCAGAAAGAGAAACTGTCCTAAACGCATAAAATTTTCTAGTTATCTTAAACAATTCAACCGTGAAAGGGGTAAAACTTTATTTTTTATGTTTTGCTTTTAATCCCAGTTAGTTAACATACAGTATTATATTAATTTCAAGTGTACAATATAGAGATTCAATAATTCCATACATCACCCTGTGCTCATCATGACAAGTGCACTCTTCATTCCTCATCACCTGTTTAACCCATCCCCCACCCCCCCGACTCCCCTCTGGTTAATCATCAGTTTGTTCTCTAGAAGAGTATGTTTCTTGATTTGTCTTTTTTTTCCCTTTGCTCATTTGTTCTGTTTCTTAAATTCCACATATGAATGAAACTATATGGTATTTCTCTTTCTCTTATTTCCTTTAGCATTATACTCTCTAGCTCCATCCATGTCATTGCAAATAGCAAGATTTCATTGTCTTATGGCTGAATAATATCCCAGTGTGTGTGTGTGTGTGTGTGTGTGTGCGCGCGCACGTGTGTGTCTCACACCTTCTTTATCCATTCATCAATCCATGGACAGTTGGACAGCTTCCATAATTAGGCTATTTCATTATAGTACTGCTATAATCAGCCAGGTGCATGCATCCTTTCAGGATTAGTGTTTTTGTATTTTCTGGGTAAATACCCAGTAGTACGATTGCTGGATCATAAAGTAATTCTATTTTTCACTATTTGAGGAACCTCCATACTGTTTTCCACAGTGGATGCACCAGTTTGCATTCCCACCAACAGTGCAAGAGGGTTCTTTTTTCTCCACATCCTCACCAAAACCTGTTGTTTCTTGTGTTGCTGATTTTAGCCATCCTGACAGGTGTGAAGTGATACCTCATTGTAGTACTGATTTGCATTTCCCCGATGGTAAGTGATGATGAATATCTTTTCATGTGTCTGTTGGCCATTTGGATATCTTCTTTGGAGAAATGTCTGTTCATGTCTTCTGCCCATTTTTAATTGGATTATTTGTTTTTAGGTTGAGCTTTATAAGTTGAGTGGGGTGTTTAGGTTGAGTTTTGTAAGCTCTTTATTTTGGGATACTGATCCTTTATCAGAAACATCATTTGCAAATATCTTCTTCCATTCTGTAAATTGCCTTTTGTTTCACTGATGGTTTCCTTTGTTGTACATAAGATTTTTATTCTGATGATGCCCTGATAGTTTAATTTTGCTTCTGTCTCCCTTGCCTCAGGAGACATCTAGGAAAAAAGATGCTATGGCCAAAGGAGTAAACTTTAAATGAGCTTGTTGCAATGCTTTGTGGCTGGTCACAGTCACTCAGCATCTATTTACTGCACACAAATTTAGCATCTGTCTCATTTACAGTGGCCTGGGCATTCCTGAAGGGAGCAGACAAATGCAAGGCTGTAGTCATTAGCAGGGAGTCTGTCACAATGTCAACTGGCCATGAGAGCAAACCTTACACTTGTAATCACAATTCACATTCTAGGGTAAGGTTACTGAATGAGGACTCCAAAAGCACAGAAACATCACCCTACCCACCAATGTTAGTGCACCCATCCGATAGAAAACACTCCACTTCTTCTTAGTATCTGCTCTTTTCAAATTCCCCTTCATTTCCATAGGCTTGATCAAAAGGCATTCGTGAACAAAATTTTTATTTTCAAGTTCACATTTATGAATCTTTCCGAATTCCTTCGATAATAATAGAATTTATTAATTCTATTCTGTTCCCCAGAATCAAAGGAAATCAAGTATTAAATAACCTTGCCTTCCCAATATACTTGAAATGCTAATTGACAGTCCTGTCATTCCTTTATAAAACAGAAAGAAAAATTACCTGTCCAAAGTGAAACATGCTAAGGGGAGCACAGGGCAAGAAAAGAACTCAAATTCTGTTCTTTACCGATTCAACAACACATGGGGCACCTATGTGACTGCCATGTTGTTGGGTGGCAGAATTGGAAAAATGAAGACATGATCTGGGAACTCATGGGCCAAGCGAATAGAAGAAAAAAATAATAAGCAGACGATTAAAATACAAATGACAAAAGCAGGGCACCAATCCCAAATTAAAAAGAAAGAGAAGGCTTCCTGGAGGCAAAGAGCCCCACATAGAGTCCTGAAGATCAGGTGGGAGTCAGGGTGAGAGTCATGACTCTCAGGCCACACAGAGGCAAGAGCACACAGCTCCTTCTGCGCACTGCAAGTAGTTTCTTTTAATGTTTGTTTGTTTATTGAGACAGACAGACAGACAGAGAGCATGAAGGGAGGAAAAGACAGACAGACAGAGAGAGGAGAGAGAGAGAATCCCAAGCAGGCTCCGCACCGTCAGCATGAAGCCTGACATGGGGATTGACCAAAAAACCGTGAAACCATGACCTGAGCTGAAATCAAGAGTTGAACGCTTAACTGACTAAACCACCCAGGTCCCCCCATTAGTTCCTTATACGTGGACTGGGCCTGGAGAAAAGGAAAAACAGGTGATAAGGCTAGAGATGTGGGTACAGGCTAAATTACTACAGGCTCTGCATACCATTCTTAAAGAGTTCAGACATTTAATTTTGGTTTGTAGCGTTTTTCATTTTTTGTTCTTGTTTTTGAGAGAGAGAGAGAGAGAGAGTGAGAGAGAAGAGAGAAGAGAGAGGAGAGAGAGAGGAGAGAGGGGTTGTGGGAGAGAGAGAATCTTAAGCAGTTTCCAGCCCACCATAGAGCCCAATGCAGGGCTCAATCTCATGACCATGAGATCATGACCTGAGCCCAAATCAAGAGACAGGGCACTTAACTGACTGAGCCACCCAGGCGCCCCTAGACATTTAATTTTGAAGTTTATTTGGTATAGTGGATGACATGGTCAAACTTTGTTTTAGAAACATCACTGTGATAATGGTGTGGAAGACGTGTAAAAAGAGAAACTGGAAACAAGAAAGCCAGGTAAGAGGCATTTTCAAAAACAGACATGAAAGTGAATAAATGAAAACGAGAGACAGATTCAAGAATTAATGAAAAGCTATAAGCAACAGGACCTGGTAATGTGGAAGCAAGGACGATGAGCCTAGGATGAACCCCACATTCCTGCTTGAGTTTATGACTGGATAGGAATATCAATCACCAAGATACAGAATATGAGAAGAGGGTGTGGTATGACTATTCCAGAAATTAAGATGGGTCCTGACCAAGAGTTTAAAAGGCTGAGTTCTAGTACTTTATAATGCTGCTATCAACTGAACTTATCCCCCAAAATTCATATGCTAAAGTTGTAAACTTCAATGTGATTGTATTTGGACGTAGGGCTGTTCGGACATACTTAAGGTTAAATGAGGTCATAAGGGAATGGTCCTCATCCAATAGAATTAATGGTCTTATAAGAGGAAGAGCTATTTATCTATCCCTTTTTCCCTCCCTCTTTCCACATGCAAGTACCAAAGAAAAGGCATGTGAGGACACAGTGAGGACGTGACTATCCACAAGCTAGGAAGAGTTTTCACCAGACACAAAACCCTACTAGACCTTGATGTTGGACTTCCTAGCCTCCAGAACCATGAGGAAGTAATTTCTGTTGTTTAAGCTACCTAGTCTGTGGTACTTGTTATGGCAGCCCAACCTAACTAATACAGATTTCAACCTTTCCACTGCCTCTGCTCCAAGGAATATGCTACTGCACACTATTCTACATTCTTCTCTTCCACCCATAACCAGGAGAACAAGGGTTGGGCTCCTCACTTGAGGGAAGACAATCTAAGTGCTGACCTGAAAGGCAGAACTGGGCTAGAGTCTCTCTCTTGGGAACTGAAGAGAAACACTGAGAGAATAAATGAATAGTGGTGAAGTTAGAGTTGAAAAGATAAGAGGAAGAATAATGAAAAAAAGGCTAAGATAAAGCACAAGCCTTAGTTATAAGAGAACAAAACAAATGAGCTGATAGAGACATAACACAACTGACATGAGAGTGACAGGTATTCCTTGTGAGATCCAACACAGCCAATGAGAGGTAAACAGAATAGCTGGTCCATAAGATGCACAGTCACTGACATTCATTCTTACTGTGAACCTCATTTTGACAGAAAGAATTTGTATGAGGTTCTGTTTGTCCCATTCAAATACCTACCAATCACAGCCTGTTTGGGTACAGCATCACACTATCATACCCCAAAAAAGCAATCCTTCCAAGCATCCTGCTTAAGAAGTACCCTTGCTCCTTGAACTACTTCATTTGGACACACTAGTTCCAATAAGAATTTGAGGGAGCTTTCAGGCAAAAGTAAATTTAGTAAGACCACTGAAATAATTAAGAATCTTACAGGGGGGATAGTTACATCAGAAAAACAAAGTATAGGGAAGCAGCTGCTATGGTAGGTGAATAAAATACTATGAAGTATTCAGTTTTGTTTTGTTTTTAATTTTTTTAATGTTTTTATTTATTTTTGAGAGAGAGACATCAAATGTGAGTGGGGGGAGGGGCAGAGATAGAAGGAGACACAGAATCTGAAGCAGTCTCCAGGCTCTGAGCTGTCAGCACAGAGCCTGATGCGAGGCTCAAACTTGTGAAACACAAGATCATGACCCGAGCCAAAGTTGGACACTTAACTGACTGAGTCACACAGGCGCCCCTGAAGTATTCAGTTTTGACCAGAGCCTGAGCAAAGCCACCAGGTTCCAACCAAACAAAACAAATCCACTGTTGAAAAGGCATATAAGATCTAACTGACAAAGGCATAAAAGATCTAATTCACCTTACTAACTGTGAAAAAAACACAAATAATTAAAATATTTCTGGCTTCAAAATTCTAGTCATAGGAGAACAGAAATATTCACTTCAAACTCCACTAGAAAAATAAGCCAAGTATGCATGTTAAAAGATTTAAATTAACAAAGAAAGAAAGAAAGAAAAGAAAGAAACCAGAAATGGATATAATTTATAAACCAGGAGAAAAAAGATGCAACAAAGAATACTCAAGCAATCTGAAAGAACTTGGGAACAGAGGGGGGGGAAAAAACGAAAAAAGGGAAAATCATAGTCAATAAAAAACACGAAACAAAGGGACTAAAATAAATTCAAATATTTGTATTCACAATAAACACAAACAGGTTAGATTCACTTATTAACAATAAATTCACAATCCGAGGCACTAGGTGGCTAAGTCAGTTAAGTCTCCCATTCTTGATTTCGGCTCATGTCATGATCTCACAGTTTGGGAGATCCAGTCCAGCATCAGGTTCCACACTGACAGCATGAAACCTGCTTGGGATTCTCTCTCTCCCTCTCTGTCCCTCCCCAGCTTGCACTCTCTCTCTCTTTCAAAATAAACAAACAAACAAAAAGGAATCCAGATTTCAAACATGAAATTTAGAGTTGCAGAAGAATTTGGCATTGTTCACCTATATTAAAAAAATGTGCATATATATATAATGATACACACACACACACATATACATAAATGAAATAACAATATATGCTTACATATAAATATGTATACATACAGACTTTCATTATATTCAACAATGAATTAAAAGGGTACATTCTAAAATCAATTACAGTATAAGTTACTTTTAGGTGTAGACAGATAAAAATGGTAGTCTCAGATCACAGAGAAATCCAAAGGGTGCCTTAGCTTTCTCTATTTTTTTAAATAAACTATACTTTTAAAATATTTTTAAAGTATATATGTAAAAAGTACCCAGGTTGAAATATTTATGAATAAAATTGTGAAATGGCTGATTTACTTCTAAGAAATGAAAGAGGACAAAAGCAACAGGACTGGCCATGAACCTAAGGCTGTTGAAACTGAATGATGGACACGTGAGGATTCTCTATAATAATACTTCACTGTGAAATGTACATTTGAAAGTTTTCATAATAAAAATTAGAAAAACCTGGGCAGTAACCATGTTAAAATGTTAATAACTAGTTTTGGAAAATAGAACGAGAGAAGAGTATTTCCTTTTTTATAATTCACAATGTTTTTCAAACCCTTCATTCTTGCTCAGGAAAAATAAAAAAAGATTTCACCTCAAACTACTAAGTTACTTAGAAAAAAAAATGTCATTGATAAATGCTGCCAGAAAATAATTGTCGCAGGCTATATTACTTAACTCCCGTGAAAGGAAATGAAATATTCTGAAAAGATTTCTTCAAAAATTAGTATCTTGTAACGAATTTTCATTTTTATCGTTAAAAATAAGGCTTTAGAGGCAGCTGGGTAGCTCAATCGGTTGAGCTTCCAACTTCATCTCAGGTCACGATCTCGCAGTCCGTGGGTTCAAGCCCCACATCGGGCTCTGTGCTGACAGCGCAGAGCCTGCCTGGAATTCTCCCTCTCCCTCTCCCTGACCCTCCCCCACTTCACTCTCCCAAAAATAAATAAGTCTTTAAAAAAACAAGTGTCTTTATTCTGATTTCCTGATGGCTACTCAGATGCTAGCTTTACCAGTCTGTTTTAGTAAGAGCCTTACTAAAGGCTAGTTAAGAGCCTAGTAAAGGCAGAAGCTAATGGCTGTGGATTAGCCACCCACTCTGTGAGAGAGAGAGCAGCAGGGCAGGAAGTGATGAATGCCCTTCGCTGCTCTACTTCGGAAGGCATATACAGTGCAGATGCAAAGCCCCACCTTTGGAAATGATGGGTGAATCCAAGAGAGTACACATAAATATAAGTCTGTTTCAAGTAAGAGAAAACTTATCTTTCATGTATACTCAAATGACAATTCAATGTAATAAACAGTCACGTATCTAAGCTAATACTATAAGAGAGAGAAACAGCAAATTAATCCACAATTACGCAGACATACATAAATCAAAATCATTACTTTGACCAAGAATCCACATACTTTAAACAAGTTTTGGTGAAAATAATATCGCCTCATTCCTTTTCACAGTAATTTCCTAACAGGGAAAAAAAACCTACTGAAAAGGAAAATACACATAATATAGAAATTGGAATATTTTGTTACAGGTAGATTTTCACAGTATAGTTACACTAACAAACATGCTGATTAAACTTCTTTTGGTTTTGAAAGTTATTTCCTTTTATCTTTAAGACCGTTGGCTGGCAGTAAAGGGTTCATTATCCCTTCAAAAAGTACGCACATTCTACCCTTAACTGCAGATTCCCTAAAGCACATGCTTACTTTATAAAGACATTTACCAGATTCATAACCACTTCCAGAATTACACTCTTAAATCATATTTTGTGATGCTTTTGAGTTAATTTCCCCTATTTGCTACGTGCACCAAAGCAGGAGTCCAATGCTGGTGTTGAAAGGAATGTCAGAAAACATCCGGCTCAGAGACAAGACAAGCTGAAGCTCACCTCCCGAGGAGGGGCTCCACAACAAATCGGCGGTGTGTCTGGGATTAGAGCCTCAGGCTGCCTGCTACTATTACTCAGCTGGTCATCTGAAAGGCCGGACTTTCTCTTTAAATTTATTAGACACATCAATTCTGTCTGTAATCTACTGTATTATATTTATTTCCTTTCTCCTCACCCTCACTCATAACTTCACACACACACACACACACACACACACACACACACACGAGAAATACGGACTTCACAATACCTGCTCTCTGGGGACCCATTTTTACATATTTTCCATGCATACTGTCCTATCTTAGTACATCCCCAGAAGGACAGCAGCCCTCCCCCCAAACTGTGAACTCACCCCAAACATGGTGACTCAGGGAAAAGATTTAGATGCTTCTGAGAATGCCCATTCAGCCCTTCTGTTTCTCACTCCCTAGTTAAACTCAGAGGAATTCGGATTGTTGGGCAGTCTGCCACGATTTGCTACCACATTTTCAGTGTTAAGGACCAACATGCAACAGGCCAGCATATTTCTTGGACAGAACCAGAGCGGAGGACCCCTCCAAGGGCTGCCCTTGCAGGGGAACAACAACGGGTCAGCATCAGACTCCAGAGGCAGGTACTGCTCATAGAGCACTCACTCCAGGCACAGAATTTTCTTGAGGGAAACCAAAAATGCATAGAAGGATTAACTTCAGGCCACAGAATTCTCAGGTGCAATTCCTGAACTGGCAACATTAATCCTCCAGGGAAATTACTCCAGGTTCCTGCCTCCTGCCCTTTTGCCTGCCTGGAGTGAGGCAATTCTCCAGTGGACCCGAAGCAAACTGTATCCTTGGTGCTTAGAAAAAGCATGGATACTCCAAGAGTCCCCATGGGACCCTGAAACACAGCCCACAGCTGCTGTTAGGACTTGTCAACTGCAGGAGGAGGTACAGAAGTATCTGTCATTTCTCAGCTGCCCTCTCAGAGACAGGACTTTCATTGAGTTTGTGAGATCTCAATGACGATACCCAGGCAGAACAATATACAGCTTTGTCAGCTGTGACTGAACAATTCCTCAGGGTAAAGCCTTAAAGGACAGTATAGAGATGTTTTCAATGCAGACTAAACTGCAGAAAGGCAGGGGTGGGGGAGGAAAGAATATTATAACCCTACTGTTTCAACTTCGCTCCCCACCCAACTACCTCAAGTTCATGCTCTTCAGCCAAGATCCATTTTCTAGGGCTTTTTCCCATCACTTTTCAAATAACTCTACTTCTGCCATTTCCCCATTGTTGTTCCTTATGGTTTCTTCTGTTTGGGAATCTTTTCTACAAAAATTAGGAGGACTGCAATCTATCATCATATCGCCTACTTGGCTATCACGAAGCTATAGATATTTTTATCCTTTCCCATCAATCAGTGCCTCCTAAATTCAGTTTGTGGCCCTTATGATCTCCCCCTGTTGAATCTGGATATGAACAGAGATAAAGATTATAAACTTTACTCAGAAAAGGGCAGGCTCAAATTTCCGATAGGAAGTCCTCTGGGAAGAGAATGGCATATTGGAGGGATATTTAATGTGGCCTCTCTTCTCTCCTGTACTTTGCTTGGGGTGACTAGTAGTCTGCATCCCCCGGTGGCTTGGTTTCCTGGTCTGCACACAGAAGTACCATGTGTGTACTGAGAAGGGCTGCTGAAAGATTATGCTTTCTCTGGGCCCATTTTTGCTATTCTTTTCATGAACCAATTCAGAACCCTTAAATTCAGCTGAAAGAAGAAATCAATGTATGTTTTTGCAATTACTAATGCAGCATTTCGAATACCTTATCTGAAAACATAAGAAAATTTCCTGAGTTTTTACTCTTTCCATAATATAACCTGCTAATACCACATTTTACAGATGTGGAAGTGGAAAGTCAAAAAGATTACTTTCTCAAGGTCACATAACTCAGACTTTTACTATGCAATCATATTTCGATAGCCACTATTATGTAGGGGTACCAAAAAGTCTATGTAATAAAACATCAACAATTATCTGAAACTATCAATCAAAAGTAATCTAATTCAGCTACAAGAGGATTTGGGGACAGAGAAGAAGAAAGAAATAATAGGCTTAAAAGCCTTATTCAATCTGATTGGATGTCTGTTAGTAGCTTCCCTAAGTAACAAAGTGTTTAATTTTCCATGTCATTTTGCTGATTAAAAAAAAAAAAAACTTTATTCCTCAGGTATAAATTGACTACCAAATACTCCCTTCAGGAGGCAAAGTTTCCAAACATATATTCACCACTGATGTCTAAAATGTAAACTTGGTTGTAATCCATAAATTAAAGCAATAACTTGTTATTTGGGGCCTTTAAAAATATGCTGTTCAGTAAAAAATAATAATAAAACTGCATATAAGAATTGATTGCTATTGCATCTACCATAACAGTAATTCTCCCAGGGAATTAAATAGTCTCCATGAGTGACTATTTTTGGCAATAAACTAACATTATGTCTACTGTAGGAAATGAAACTATTTATGAAATAGCCTTCCTGTATCCCTGTCTTCTTAAACAGAGCATATGTGCTTCACACACATACATTTCCTTTAACCCTACCAACAGTTTCATATTAGATACACACATTTTTAAAGAAGAAAATTGAGGCTCAGAAAGATAAAGTGTTTCCCCGAACCTGATGAAGCTTGTAAGCAAGAGAGCTGTCATTTAAAATGAACCCAAGTCTGATCTGATTGATATCTGACTGATATCAAAACTAAGACCTTTCCACCTCACAGCTCTGTGCTCTAATAAGACTACTGCAGATAAGAAAATAGTTATTTACCTTCAGATTATGTAGCCCCAGGCACCTTTACTTTCAGAGTTCCCAGAATACTTTATAAAGCTCACTTACAAAACCACTATACCTTTTTATTAATTGTAAGATCCTGAGCTGCTGTTGTAAAGTGGACATTTACAATAACACTCAAAGTGACTGGAAATAATAAGCAAACCAAAAGCTACTATTATTATTTTGTTTTCTATTAATGTCTGGATGCTAATCTCTCCATTTTGCTACTTCCAATTTTCTATCAGATTAATCAGGTTTATTAAATCAGTAACTCTTTAACAAATGAAAATCCAGCATTTCTGAACTGGAATTTGCAAAGCACAATAAAGAAAGCACACAGCTTTCAGGAAATTTCTATCCCCATTGCTGAAAACTATACATACTTTTGTACTGCTGAATATCCCCCAAGTCACCCCCAACAATACTTCAAAGAAGTAGAAATGAATCCAACCATTGCAAACTCAAATTCAGCTTACACAAAGAACTGTCACTTAAGAGTATTATGTTGTCTTCCAGAGAGGACAGATGGAGAGAGAATAGGTCTGATGTGTGGCAAGACAGAGATAAACAAATAGGGCACGAACGGAATAAAAAATAATGAGGTGAGGAAGCTAAAATGGAGAAGAGATAGAAAACATGGAGGGGCAGCAAGATAATTTACAAAACTCTGAGAAAATTCCTTAGCATTCACTAGCCTAATAGGAGGTGGAACAGGGTGTTAACGGAGATTCCAGACGCACAAGAACTGAATCACTTCCCCCAGCAAAGTGAAATCTGATCTCAAAGGAAAAACTTCAACTCTATTTTCTGTCACCAACCAAGTAACCATACACAGTAACAATCATTAAGTCTGAGTCACTTTCCTTGTAACTAGCTTGTCAATATCCCGTAAGATAAAGTGTGTGAAAGTATGGAGAAAATGAAAAGTGCCGTACGAGCATTACGCATTATTATTAGCATCAGTATGGTTAACTGATATTGTCCTAATTTTAAGAAAATTAGCAAAAGGGCACCTGGGTGGCTCAGTCGGTTAAATGTCTAACTTCTGATTTGGGCTCAGGTTATTTTCTCACAGTTTGTAGGTTCAAGCTCCGCATCAGCTCTGTGCTGATAGCATGGAGACTGCTTGGGATTCTCTCTCTCTCCCTCTGTCCTCCCCTGCTTGTGTGCATGTGCACTCTCTCTCTCAAAATAAATAAGTAAACATTTAAAAAAAAACAAGAAAATCAAAGCAAAAAAATCTATCCGTATGTGTGTGTGTGTGTGTGTGTGTGTGTGTGTGTGTGTGTGGATATACTCACACACACACATACACACAGCATTATTTCACCAAGTTTTAGCCACACACTTATGTTCCCCTAAACAGAGTTAGCATGAAATATTTGTACAGGATCCTTCCATTCTCAAATAAATAGGCACTCTCACATCTTATTTTGTATTCATAATTTTGTTACGTTTTTATTCAAGAGGGCCTCCCAAAGTCTACAAATTGTAAGCCCCACAATCTGTATCTGCCTCTATCAGATGGACAGATACGTAACTTCTGAGCTCTCAATTTAGTGGAAAATAGTTAAATAACTACACTGCAATGGGATATGCTAAATTCTGTGAGAGTACACTGGAATCCAATGCTCTCAGCATGCATTAGAAAGAATTTGGAGATGTGACATGTGAACTGTCCCAAAGAAGGCACAACCTAGGAGTTCTGCCTAGAAGAGGCAAGGGCATGAAGAGGGAAGGGCATGTCTTGCTAAGAAAGAAACCACAAAGAAACCAGAGAATTTAAATGACAGGAGTTCTATAGTACAGGGCTCCCAAACTAGACAGGAGCCAGGAAAGTGATGTTTCAAGCCTCCTTGGGCCCTTGCCCTGCAGGTGAGGCAGTGCATATAATAGATACCCAGGACTAGGGGTGTGGTGGGGCAACTAAAATTCATTTCCTGGAAAGACAATTTTGGTAATAGGGTAAGTAACTTATGAAAAAGACAAAGAAATAATGATAGCATAATCACGTTAGGCTGTTAAAACAGACCAATAGAAAAATAATATAGGCCAAGATTAAGGCAAAGACCAGAAAAACAAGGAAATACAGACACATTCATTAGAGAGAAACGAAAAAATTCAATGACCACTAGATGTGTTCTGGGGGCAGGCAGACTGAGTAAGTAACAGCAATGGAAGCTGACTCGCAATGTTTCTAATTTGGGAAACCAAGAAATATTGGGACATTGTTAGCTTAAACAGCAGAAAGAGAATCGTCTTCTATTTTTTAGAGGAAGGGGCGGAAATACACTCCTGTGAACATAACCAGTTTGAAATGTTTCTAGAAAATAGGAAACATTAGAATTTAAGCTCTATGAGGGCAGGATTTTTTGTTGTTGCTGCTGTTGTTTTCGTGGTAGTGGTGGTCCCTTCTTTTCTCAGGGCTATATCCCCAGAACCACAAACAGTGGTGGGCACGGATTAGGCACTAACTAAATATTTGTTGAAAGAATGAATCAACTACACATGTGCATCTATGGAGAAAAGAACTTGGAAGACCTAAGAGTAGGTGATCACTAGCCTCTGGGTGTCGCTGAATATAAAAGACATTAGTCAAGAAGTAGGTAGGGATTAACAAGGAGAGAGAACTAAAGTTGGAACCCTGGGGAACATGAACATTTTAAAATATAACTCAATATATAAGAATTATTTTAGTGGTAAAAATCAATTAGAAATAAAGACCCTTCAACAAGAAAGTGAACGAGGATGTTCAAGGAGGAAGGGAGGGAGGAAGGAAGGAAGGGAGAGAGGGAGGAAGGCAGGCAGGCAGGCAGGCAGGCAGGCCGACCGGCCGGCCCTTCATGCTCTATCACTCTAAGTACCATATGCATAAAGCACCCACTATGACTAACACACTAGGCAAGGTTATTTGTGATACTGATATAAAATAAAGCTTATTTGACCTCACTTTGGTTCCTAGACCAATGTGAAAACAAATTACTTACAGAAGATAACCTTAATAAGATCAAATTAAAAACAGGGTGAGATCAAAGTATTTTTTTTAAGCAAACTCCACACCCAACGTGGGACTCAAACTCACAACCCTAAGATCAAGAGTTGCATGCTCTACCATTGAGCCAGCCAGGTGCCCCAAATCAAAATATCTTAGACATCAACCAATCATCTGTGAGGTAAATTAAAAATCCTAGCAGAACTGGGGCACCCAGGTGGCTCAGTTGGTTAAGTGGTCCACTTTGGCTCAGGTCATGATCTCATGGTTGGTGAGGTTGATCCCCACATCGGGTGAGCTTGAGACCCACTTCAGGCTCCGTGCTGACAGTGTGGAGCCTGCGTGAGATTCTCTCTCTTCCTCTCTCTCTCTCTCTCTCCCCTTCCCTTCCTCCCTCTCTCTCTCTGCCCCTCGCTCACTCATGCCCATTCTCTCTCAAATAAAAATCCTAGTAAAATCTTTATTTCTTCAAAAATGAAATAAAGTCTACATATACAGAAAAGAATATATTTAAAAAATATAAAATCAGCTATAATCCTCTCTTATTCACCTCCAAACCAAAACAAACTCACCTTCAGATCATTTGTTAATTGAATATGTATACAGTCAAGAGGAAAACAAAATTTGTTCATAATAATAAAAGCAATGTATTACATAATTGGAACTAAAGAATGACTGGAGAGAACCTTGTATTGCTCTGACAGCAAAGAGATGTCATGGTCTAAATCAGCAGATAAGCCTGTCAGTGGTAGTCTACACTGCTGAGAATACACTGAGGCAAGTCAGCAAAAGAGATGACAATTTACATCTTGCTGGCAAGATTACAGGTATTTCAGATTAGGGAAATTTATACAAAGAAATCCAAATTCATATGAACCTATCCAAACATGAAACTTAGCCATGTAAGATAAATAAGCATGGACCAATTCAATCCCCTAATTACTAATTGACAGAAAACTGTTAATAGGCTACACTATTTAGTTACCACATATAATTCCACAGGACTCAGTAGGGCCATCCTGACAACTGGTATTTTCTCTCTGAAAACATTTTAAGAGGTCTTATTTTCTTTCAATAAACATGACTATTTGCTTCTTAATTAACTCAACCACAATTTAACTACATTCATTAACAGTCTTTTACTATTGTACTCAAAAGACTGTTAACATTAAGATTATAAACCAACTTTTACTTTGGTAATAACCCAGAGAACACATCTGCCTTAAATGTTGTTTGAGTTTTGTTTTGCTTAGCTTTTGCCACTTAATTTCAATTAAGTGACTAAAATTAAGAGACAAACATATAAATGTTAAAAGCGGCCCCCAAAATCCGAGTGATGCCAACAAGAACAACATGTTTTCACAATATAACGATCATCCTCTCTCCAATTCTTGGTACCTTTGACGATGTTAGTTGTAACATGTACTGAATGGCAATTACTTAGATAATTTAGGCACCAAATTACAACTTAGCAAATTTACTATATGATTGTCACATAAATCTATCCCAAGAAATCACAAATAAATTCATCAAAAACTATAAAAACTACAAAAACATATGCAAATAAGTCAGGAGAATTAGGCAAGCAGTCTTAAAGTTTTGAGCTCAATACTGAAACTGACTTCACAAAGTAGGATACATAGGCTTAGCCTCAACACTCATGTGACCTTTTTTTTTACTTGATATCTTTAAAGACTAGAAAAATTTTAAATCTCTATTTTACAATTGTTAGTTTTTTTTACAAAATATGTAATTTACATATTTTGAAATCTCAAGTAATCTTATATAAGGGCATTTAAATTTTAAGTTTATCCAAAAGAGGCATGAATTTAAGAGTCAGTAATAGTGTCAAATACAAAAGTCTAACAAAACAAAGTCAAAACCAACAACAAATACAACACAATGAATAAAGTGCAGGAGAATTCTAAACTATTTTTTTTAAGTTTATTTATTTGGAGAGAGAGCAAAAGCTTAAGCACCTGAGCAGGGGAGGGGCAGAGAGCAAGGGAGAGAATGGATCCTAAGCAGGCCCCCCACTGTCAGCGTGAAGCCCAAAGAAACCCTGAAATCTTGACCTGAGCAGAAATCAAGAGTCAGACCCTGAACTGACAGAGCCACCCAGGCAACCCGAAACTATTTCTTTAAAAAAACCTCTGAATGGTATATCCATTCAGTAAGATGAACTAGTACTCAGCAATAAACAGTATTAAACTATGAAGAGAGGCAACATGGATGAATCCCAAAACACAAAGCAAAAGAAGTCACATAAAATGAGAGAATATCTTGTATGACTGCATTTATTTAAAACTCTAGAGAATGCAAACTACTCTGTACTGACAGAAAGATCACTGGTTATAGGACATGGGTAGGTAGGGGGGACAGGGAAGTTTTATAAAGGGCCATGAGGAAACTTTTGAGGGTGACGAATATGTTCACTATCTTGATTATGGGGATAGTTACACGGGGGGCAAAATTCAACAAACTGCACTTTCAATACATGCGGTTTGTCACATCAATTACAAATTACACATCAATAAGAAGGAACTAATGTAATGAATGCTCTGTCCATAAAAAACAAAGGCCAGTTTCTCAGTGAAAACCAGTAAAAGAAAACAAGTGGCCTCTGGCTTCCTCAAATAGCAGTTTCTCTTTCTTCCCAAACATCAAATTACCACAATAACACTTAGACTCACACAACAGCCTCCTACATGTCCTCCCTCCTTACCCTAAACCAGTCCATTCTTCAAGGTCACCACCAGTTTATAGCCTAAGGTCTCTTTAAGAAGTTTGTTATGTGCTGAACTGTGTCCTTCTTCCCACTGCCCCAAAATTTACGTGTTGAAGTCCTAACCTCCCATACCTCAGAATGTCCTTGTATTTGGAGACAGGGTCTTTAAAGAGGTAAAATTAAATGACATCATTGGGGCTCCCCTCATCCAGTATGACTGGGAAACACAGGGAGAAGATGGCCATCTACAAACTGCCAGGAAGCAATCCTATGTTGATCTCCAATTTCTTTGAAATCCTGTAACTTTAACATGTGTAAAACTTTTCTTATTCTTTCCTTTCTTTGTGTGACTACTTTTTCGACCAAGACAGTAAGCTTCTAGAGCAGTATCTTATTTGACGTTCTCCTCAGTGCTTAACCCAATGCAACATGCGTCCTAGTCCAACTATTATTATCTACTGAACAAATAACTACCTCTGATCTTCCCAGAAAATATTTCACAGGAAGGCAATGGATTATTTAAGTAGAAGTAGTTCTTCATCTCCTTATTCGCCCACACAGAACCCCACTATAATTATTTAACCATAGTACATCAACTTTACCATACTAACCCTAATTTACAAGAGAAAATAACACCTTTCTTGTTATAAATAAGGGGTTGATAATGTACATAACAATGTAACAGTACCAAATGAATTCCTACTTTAGGCCAAATGTACTTTAAAAGCACATACAGCTGTTTGGGAAATACAATGATGATAAAATATATCATCAGTCATATGTCCCACTAAGAATTCTATGGGAAGTTTTCTGCCTCTTCATTTTGAAGTATAGGATCTCTCTCTGGCAGATGTGTTGTTTGCTCAAGCATGTATGGGGACATTTCCAGTCCAACACATCAACTTTGCTTCAAGATATTTTATGAAATTCACCAAGTACTTTGTACATATTATAAATGTACAACGTGGAACCAACCTGCAACTCAACCTAAGAGAGTCAGGTTATGATCTCAGACTTGGAATGTAATCTGAACAAAATAATCTGCCTTTAACTCAGGGCAGTTAGTTATCTTCTGTACAATTCACTGCTGAATGCCAGCTTCTAAATCCCTTAATCTTAACTCTAGACAATGGGTCCACTTCTTCATTTGTAAGGCAGAGCCTCCACACGCCAGCAGCTAATGGGTAAAAGCCTGAATCAATGCAAACTTACATTTCAAGGATTTCCACAAATCTCTCTGAGTACTCCCACCTTGCAGTGAGACAGTAAACTCTAGGGACAGCCTCCACTCCTTCATGATATCTGTGCATTTCAAAGGTATCTGAAATGCAAAGAAGTCTTTAACAGTCAAACAGGGCAACGTCTATGTAACAGGAATTTGGAGCACACTAAAAACTGCAACTGACATCTTTCCCTGCCTAAGTCAAAAGCAACAGGCTCAGGCACTCAGGCAAAAAAAGGAAGAAGGATGGTAAAGCGAGAAAGAAAACCAGAAACGAGACATGGGAAATGGAAAGAAGAAAGACCAATGGGAGCCAAAAAAAAAAAAAAAGAAGAAGAAAAGGAACACATGTTAGAGGCATGTTAGTAATACTGAGAATAAACTTCATCATTTTTTGTTTCAGCAAATGTTTAGGAAGGAGGAGGGAAGAGTCAAGCCTCCCCAAGAAACTGGCTTTGTCTCAAGTGGTAACTTCCCTACAAAAAGGAATCTATGATGCCCCCCAACCTCTGCTGGTCTCTACCTAAAAACACAAAACTATAATTTCAACCTGCTCAGGTAGCAGGGCAGTAAGATGTCACTTGGACTAACTGCAGAACACCCTGATATTTGCCTATCTATATTAAAGTAACTACGCACACAATTTTTGCCAATCAGAAAACCCACTGACTGTATTCTAGATTCTGACCCAGAGCAATACTGAAAGGTTAAGAAATCTTTTTGAGAGTGAAACTTGGAAATGAAAAAAATCCAACACATTAACTTAATCTGACTATTGAGGAAAAGTCAGACAGTTCAAGGGATACCAGAAACAGAGCATGAAAGGCAATGAGATTATGTACCCATCGCAAGAGGGAGCATTTAAGCAATACTTTTAAAGGTGCTCTGCGTTGACACTTTTTTCTGTAAAGAAAAGAGTAAATATTTCATACTTTGAAGGTTATACATCTATGTCTCAACTATGCAACTACTCAACTCTCCCACTGCTGCTTTGAAAACAGCCACAGACAGTAAAAAATCACCATACACGATTGGAATGAGTGAGGCTGTGTGCCAATAAAACTTTACTTATGCACATTAAGATTTGGTTTTCACATAATTTTCACATGACATATTATTCTTTTGATTTTAATTTTCAACCATTTAAAAACGTACAAACGATTTCTAACTCCTACACTTTATGGGTAAAAACAGGCTGCTGCTGGCCATTGTGGCCTATGGCCCTTAAGTTTAGAGACCTCAGCTTTAAAAGACCCTATTATGAACTCAGGGCAGAGATAGAGCCCAATCCAGATAGACCTGCCAATTTGCAAACTAGCTTATTAGCTAGCTGGAAATCTGAGGATCCTTGACAAGACTATCCTCACCACTCTCTAACCCTCTCAGCCCCTCTTTCAGGCAAGGGCACAGGTGCACCCATCCAGAGTTTTGCATTGAATTAGAAGTTCAAACCTAAGAACTTGGAAGTTTGTCGGTTTTTTACATGTACCAGGCGCTAAAGCATGTATTATACAAATTTAGCTGACTCGACCCTCTAAAAAGGTTCATTGTAGTCACCTATACCCACATTCAACATATAAAAACTCCCAAGCCCCAAACCATAATCTCATAAGTTTTTAAGATAATGCCCCCCCCCCCACTCCATAAAAGGTAACCTAAATGAGCGATGTCTAGGGAAACACAAAAGGTATATTTACACCACGGCTGTGCACCAAAGCTGGATGACAGCATCTAGACACTTTCCAGATTCTTCCCCTCTGGACATGTAAGGAATATGGAGAGTATTCTTTTTAGGCTGAAGTCATGGTCCTCTTATCTGATGCTACCAAAGAAACCCTAGCCGCCACCGGCACCCTCCCCACACAAGGCATGTAGCGCCCACGCCCGGGTTCCTCGCAAGCTGAACAAGCTCTGCAAGCCCCGCCCGCTTGGATGGAGACGTCCAGCCGCCCCCGACTCGCACCCAGCCACTGCGCAGCGGCGCCCACCCCCCAGTCCCCCGCTGTCGCCTGGCCCCTCCTACGTTAGGCAGTACCAGCCTGAATTCCCATGTGATCTGCAGGAAAGAATAGCCTGGCCTTTGGGCCTCCGCAAGGAACGCAAGCAAAAATGTACACCATCACCACCCCCGACACACACACACACACACACAAACACACACACAACTTCCAAGACACAAAGCATCTCCCGAACCGCGCTTCCCGAGAAATATCCGGCTAAGAATCGCAGACAAAGGGGCCCCAAAGACGCGGGGTAGAGGAAGAGGGTGGCGAGAGCAAACTGATCCCACCATGGGTGGGGGGGGATGAAAGGGGACACGATCCGCGGGGGGTTGGGGCGGGTACCAATTAACGGAGCTCTGGGGTCCCGACGACTAGGCTGGAGACGCCAGTCTGGGGGGCCTTTCTCCCCACCCGCTACCCGCCTGGCACAGCATAACGCTAGAGGGGACGTCCGGCCTGGACCGGGGCCACACCAGCGGCGAGCAACAGGCTCCCGCGCCCCCGAGCACTGGCTCGCGCGCCAGGCCCGCCGTTCCCCTTTCTGGCACCATCCTCGGGCCCCTCCAGGCGAAGAAAACGAAAAAAAAACTTTTAAACCGTTTAGAGTAAGCGAGGGCAAAGAGGGGGGTGGGAGGGCTGAAAGGACTGGGACTAGCGCTCGGGGGCCATGCAAACAGCGAAGGAAACTTCCAGACCCCATCCTTTTAAAGAGACGGAGGAGCCGCGGTTTCCCGGTACGGCCCGGCCGCGTGGGGTGGGGCGAGTGCACCCCGCCCGCCGCCCGCCCCGCGCGCGGAGCCCCCGACGCCCGCGCACCTTCCCGGCCGGCGCGCGCGCGCAGAGCGCGGGGGCGCGCTCCGGCCTCCGGGCCCGGGCCCCGGCGCCGCTTACCCGGCTAGCGGCGGCCGCCGCGGGCGGGGACGCGGAGAGGGAGGAGGGCTGGGGAGCCGGGGTCGCCGGGGACTCGGGTGCCTCGCCTCGCTCGCGCTCGCCCTCTTCTCTGCTGAAGTAACGGCCCGGCGGGGAGCTCCGGGATAAACGCGCACAGAAACTCACGCGCGACCGAGAAACTTAATCCCGCCCGGCCTGCGGCGGCCAGACGCCAGTCTCGCGCTCCGCCGCGCCCCCCCCACCCCCACCCGCGCGCCGCACTTGCGCCGACCGGGACTGCCGAGGAGGAGGCGGCGGTGGCGGTGGCGGTGGCGGTGGCGGCGGTGGCGGCGGCGGCGGCGGCGGCGAGGCCGGAGCTGCCGGGGCTGCGTGACGCCTGCGGCCGGCGGGGCGGCGGGCGCGCCTCGGCCAATCAGGGGGCGCGGCCCAGCCCGCCGGTCCTGGGGTGCGGGGAGTGGGTTCCGTGCGGTTGCCTGGGGAAATACGGAGCGCCCCGTTACTTGGGAATATCCAATAACAAGGAATAATTATTTTGGTCAAGTGTGGCCCGTGCAATGTTTGGGACATACGAAACATTTACACTAAAAAATTATTCATTGTTTATCTGAAATTCGAATTTAGCTGGGCGGCCTGTATTGTCGTTTCTAAGGCTGGCAACCTGTGGGAACTGGTAGCCTGTATTTATAGTTTTGAGGTCTTAATTTTTTTTTTATTTTTATATTTTATTACGTGGACTGCCTTGTGGATGCCTTCTATATGGGTAGCTTAGGTAAGTGGTATGGGATGGTGACGAGAAGCGCTTTAATGAGGCATGGGGCGCGGAGACGAATAATCTCACATTCTAACTTTCAGAACTTGGTGTGCTTCTTAGACAACCAATTAACAGACAAAAGCTGTAAACCTCAAAGAAGGGTTCGGAATCGCACGGTGCCAGGAAAAAACCTACTCATTTCTATTTTGTGCCATTAAAGGATGTTTCTGATACCCTCAATTCCTGAGTCCCAGGAATCTTCTCTTGGAAGAAAATTGCTCCTTGTCTCCAAACATAAATCTAATATTAGGGCATACATCAAAGATACTCAGAAGTCCAATTTAAAATATTTACAAGAATTTCTTTTAATATTCTGAATTAAAAATTCCGATTTCTTTGACAAACTTGTAATTTTTTTTTTTTTTTTGGTCTACTAAAAATAGTCCATTGTGTTTCTCCAGTATTCACCAAATATTTAAGGGGAAATACAATTTTTAAAACACAGAGCTGTAGACGGAGACTGATTTGAGCTATGTTTAATGAATAAGCTTCGAATTAGATCATTTGCCCGCAAATGACTGGGAGTAAAATGAACTCAAGTGCCCTGGGTGGAGGAAGTGTCCTTGGCCCAAGACCCACTGTGCTGTCTCAAAAGTCGGCATCAGCGTAGATTTGCCCACTAGCGATTTAAAAACACTGACTGAATTTCTTCAGCATCTGTGGATATCCATCTCCTCTGGGTCGTTTGAAAATGAAAGTGAAGTTAGGATTGAAGGGAAAACTCATCCCTTATATCTTCAACACATCTCTGTGTTGTATAATCTTTCAATCAGCACGCTCAAATCTCATCTTGAGAGAGAGAGAAAGACAGGCAGGCAAAAACATTGCTCTCCAGCCCATCTCTCTTCAGTTACATTTTCTCTTTCCTTCGCTATTAGATTTCTTGACATCAGCTAACTGCATCCTGCCTTCTTGCCCCATCAACTGCACTGAAAGGGCTTTTGCTGGACACCAATAACCTTCCATTACCTAAGCCCAATGGGTATGTTTCTCTCGTCATATTTCTTGTCCTCTCAGGTGCATTTATAACTGTTGAACCGTCTCTTGAAGCATTACCCCCCACCTCATGATTCCATAAAACCAACTTTTTCGCTCTTTCTTATTCAAGGGCATGTGTGTGGGACCTAAAGCTTATATAGTTTGCGGCTCTGCTTTAAGAAAAGAAAACCAAATATATCTTTCTTTTGAAAACTTTACAGACATATGTGACCATGCAACATTGCAAACGTTCTCCTAGGCAAGAGAAGACCCAGAATCCTTTTTATAAAGTTTTATTTAAGTTTTATTTATCTCTACCCCTCGTGTGGAGCTCAAACTCATGACCCTGAGCTTAAGAGCCACATGCACTTCTGACTGAGCCAGTCCAGCAGACTCTGAGAAAGACCCAGAATCTTAGACTTCATTAGCTTCAGAGTAGATCTGCTTCTGACCTCGGGCGCTCTTCAATCTCTGTTGCCAACTAACCTCCTCTCCCTAACCTTATATGCTGGAGTTCCTCAAGATTCAGTTACTGGTCCTACATAAGTAAGTTGATTTTCCCCTTCAGCTTATCATCTATTGGCCAAAGATTCCTAAATTTTTACTTCAATCTAGCATTCTCTATGTATCTGAGTGTTTACTTGACTTCCCTGTTTGCCTGTCTCAAACCTACATTATCCAAAATGGAACCGTGATATTTCTGCTCAAACTTGGTCATCTTTCACAGTTCAGTGTCTCAGTGAATGGACCTACCATGGATGTTATTCAGATTCCCACAAATTAATATAAACCCACTGTGCTACATTCCCCTTGTATTCTATTGCTTCATAGTATTTGTCCTACTTTGTAATTCTCTAGTTAGTTTTATAATTGCCTATGCAGTGGCTTTATGCCCCCTTAGGCCACAAACCCCAGGACAGCAGGGACCAGGTCACTGTTTCATCCTCAGAGACCAGCAAAAGGTTTCACAACTGGTTAATGTTCAAATGATATAGACAAATATATGACTGCAAGAATGAATGATTCATTTACTGTACTTCTGTGTTCTCGCCATAGACTCATCTCAAGGCATCCCTTTTGGAAAGGATTATCTTATTGCTTACAAATTCTGAAGGATTCCTCTTCTTTGAATAGTAAAGCTTTGCCATTTGTCATTTTCCAAATCTGGTCATTCTCAAAGGCAAAGGAAATAAGTGCATGAAATGCTAACCGCTAGGAAAGTACAGGAAGGGAACAAATCTGAATACTGCAGGTATTCTGAGGGTCTTAAAAGGTAAAATGACATCTGTTCTATTGAACTCTAGGGGAAAAGCCCTTATTAGAGGGTAAGTTTAAGGAATTTCCTTTTCTGATTTAATGCAAGTATATAAATGAGATTAAAACAAAGGATTCTACCTCGTTTAAAAAGACACTGTTGCTCTGGTCTCATTTCGCAAAGCGAATCCTACATGCCCACTTTAAAAAGTGGTATATCAGAGGACAACAGGCATCTTGTTTAGGTCAGTTCTTCCATAAAATTATCTAGCACTTGGGGATGATTTCATCTGGGAGCTTCCCCTTTTGAAGTTAACCCATACAGTTATAGCTCTTTTGTCCTCTGCTTGTTCTAAGCCAGAGGGACCAAGATTTTCTACAAGAAGCAAGGCACTGTGGTGTATTGCTCTGATTTAAAAAAAAAATTCAAGAGGTTCAAGCAAAACCTTACAGAGAAACCCAAATTATAGAGTAGATGAAATAGAGCCGCACTTCTCTATGAGGTGGGTTGAAACTCATCGCAAGCATATAGATCAATAATTCTATTTTGTGTAGATCACAGACTCTGGAATCTGAAGATGAGGGAATTAGGAATGCTGTGTGCGTCCCAAGTATATCCTCAGTGAGGCATTCTCCACACCAATTTGTTTTTCTCAAATCTGAGTAATCTTCAGACCATTTTTATACAGAAAACAATTTGGGGGACTTCCAGGATTGATTTAAATTATTTTTTATTATAATTTAATAATCACAAGCATAAATGAAGTACATAATATTATTTTACATTTGTTGCCCCTCTGTAACTCTAAAACTGGTGAAAGGCACAAGTTGTCTGCTCAAAATCTTTAATGTCTGCTAGGAGGATAGATCGTGGACATTCAATTATTTTTTTTTTTGTTTTAATTTGTTTTTAATGTTTATTTATTTTTGAGAGAAAGAGAAAGAGAGAGAGACCGAGTGTGAGTGGGGATGGGGCAGAGAGATAGGGAGACACAGAATTCGAAGCAGGCTCCAGGCTCTGAGCTGTCAGCACAGCGCTCGACACGGGGCTCCAACCCACAAAACCCTGAAATCATGACCTGAGCCAAAGCTGGACATGCAACTGACTGAGCCACCCAGGTCCCATGGACGTTCAATTCTTGGTTCATGAAGATACAGAGGAAGGACCCTTTTAGTTGCCTTTCAAGCACACAGTCTCTGTTCCACCTTCCTAAAGGCGGATAGCCTTGGTGCGCAAGACGGGCATCTCTCACTGGGAGGTGTTTCTGCAGGACTCCAGGTCAATGCTTTATATGAACCAAATCCTTTCCCCAGGACTAAATGACTCTGGAGAAATTCTAAGTGTGGGACAGTGGACTATTTCCATACCTTAAGCAGCTCTAACTCTGATTAATGTTTCATTTAAGAGCAAAGAAGGTAGCATGTGTGCATCATCCTCTGCCTAAAGCTTATCCACTACATAACAGATAGGCATTTCTGATTTGTTACAGTTTGCAGAAAGATTTTTTTTTTCTGTCCACTGGCTGACTGATTTAATGGGTTCAGTTGGCCTCTAGTTTCTCAAATAAAAGAAGAGATTTTTTTTTCAGTCTGTTTAATGTTAGAAAAACATAGACCATTTTAAACAATCTTTGGCTTGTTTTCACCATTGGAAACAGACAAGATTGAAAGAGAAGAATATGAAGAAGACAGGAAAGAATGTTAGCATAATAAATATATATATGTGTCTAGAAGAAAGCCATTAGGAGGAGGGAATGGCTAAGAAAGAATTCCAGGCATGAGAAAAATGCAAAATTATATCTCTTTTGAGAACTTGTAGAATAATCTGTCTCTCTTCATGTAACAACTGTTTATAGAAGATTAGAGGCAGTGAAATCTACAATGTGTCTGATTGGGTCTCATATCTCTAAGGAAGAAAGAAAGGGCACTAGGAGGTCATGACCATCTGACCTTGAGTTAATTTGCTTTTATACCCACAGAATTCCGGTGGAATGAGGAAATCCTGGGCAAAAACATTGGAACTAGGTTATTTTGGGGGTAGATACATCCAAACACTGTTCCAGAATCTGACTCAACTTAATGCAAACTTGAATGACATTTTAGAACCTCTCTCCTACAAAATATGACTGTAAGTCAAATATCCAAACAGAGGTCAAGAAAAATAAGCAATGAATAAGCAGTTAACAGTAATGAAAACAATTTGTTCAAGTTGCACAGTGTCTTTTAGGTAATAACTCTCTATGTTCTATAAGAATAGAGAAAAAAAAACAACTGAGCTTTTGAGATGACCATTGTGTGACTGGATCACATATTACCTGAAGCCTGCCCCATCTCTTGAATTTGCACTTAGATGAGCCAATAAATCTCCTCTAGTTCTTAAAGTAGCTTGTATTGGGTTTTCTGTTATTTGCAACTAAAATCATTTAAGCTTATGAAATATCCATATTAAGCCATTCACAGTGAGCTAGACAGGTACTTTCAGGTGTCAAAGAACACACTGAGATTACCTCAACTGAAAGGAGTTTGTTAAAGAATAGCTAGGATTGTAAAGAAGACAAAGTCTCCATAGGTGAAATGTAACATCTTTCTGGTCGTACCACAAGCACACAGAGAGAAAGGGGAGGTCAGTTCAGAGGATCCAGCTCTTAAGTTCTAGTTTTCTTGGAGTTTTTGCCCTTCTACCATAATAATGATTTAGCACAGCCTTGTTTCTATTTACCTTGTTTTCCTTCTGCCTCTAACAATGTTTGCTTAAATTGGTTCCTTGAAAATCTGGTGATTCTTCATATTCTGTTTTATTACAATGAGGCAATGAACAGCTCTTGTGTTCTGTACCCACAGTAAGGCTTGTTGACATATATGTTTCCATTTTTTTTAAATAATTCTTTTCATGTTTATTTTTGAGAGAGAGAGAGAGAGAGAGACACACACAGAGTGTGAGCAGGGGAGGGGTAGAGAGAGGGAAACAGAATCTGAGGCAGGCTCCAGGCTCTGAGCTGTCAGCACAGAGCCTGACGCGAGGCTCGAACTCATGAACCCCTGAAATCATGACCTGAGACAAAGTCAGGTGCTTAACAGACTGAGCCACCCAGGAGCCCCATATATGTTTCACTTTTAAGGGAGCAGCATTACATTCAGGAGCCCTGAAATTTCAGAAAAAGAAGTCTTTGCTCAGATCCATTGATGATTTAAAGAGGATGTTTTTAGGTGTTTGAGAAATAGACCCCTGGCTGCCAGGAGTTCTGTATGGTGGCTGCCTATGTGTATATATGCATGTGTGTGCACATATTTATTTGTGTGTGTATGTGTGTGTGTGTGTGTGTGTGTGTGTGCGCCTGTCTATATGCATGTATATGGTAGTGTGAATGTCAGTGTTTTTAAAAATATTTTTTAGTTAATTAATTTACTTAGAGAGAGACAAAGAGAGAGAACACACAGGAAGAGCAGAGAGAGAAGGAGAGAGAATCCCAAGCAGGCTCCGCACTGTCAGTGTGGAGGCCAACGTGGGTTCGAACTCATGAACCGTGACATCTCGACCTGAGCCAAAATCAAGAGTCAGACACTCAACCGAGTGAGCCACCCAGGCACCCCAGTAATGTCATTTGTTTTAATCCCCATGTTTTGTACCTGACATTTTATTTCAACTCTCCATTATATGTGACATTTCAATATCCACAGCTTTTCTGCAGTTTAGTACATGGATTGCTTCCCTCCATAGCTGTAGTATTTTAGGCCTTAGGGCAAACTATTTGTGAAGATTTCTGTTTCTTTCTTTCTTTCTTTCTTTCTTTCTTCTTCTAATTTCCAAAGTATCACTGACCAATGCACCTTACGTGAATTACAAATGATTAGATGCGTAGATGTTGGGTCAATGTCCAATTGTTCTAAAGAGCTTTAAAGAAATGTTTAATTTCTTTGTGGACCAGGCTACCCACAAGGCAATTCTCCAGGGCCCTGTTACTCCAACTATGGTCAATAAACCAGAAACATCTGCATCTCTTTGGAACTGGTTAGAAATGCAGAATCCCAGTCATCACCCGAGACAACTAAATTAGAGTCTTCATTTTAACTCGATGTCCAGGTGATTTGTACACATGTCAAAGATCGTAGAGAATTTCTACTCTTTCATCTGTTTTTTGTCTTCCAGGAATGTACCGCTTACATCTTTATGCAGAAAGCTTCATTTTTTTTTTTTTCTGAGTTTCAGATTGCTGGCATCTTTTTGTCTTTTCCTCATTCATGCCCCTGATCAAATATCACCTCTGCGGAGAAGGCTTCTTTGGCTCTCCAATAAAATTAGCAGCCCCTTCCACATCACATTACCTTGTACTATATTCTTTACATTATTTAGAGCTATCTAAAATTATTGCTGACTCTGCCTGCCCCACCCCCTCCCCTGCACTCAGCCCAGCTAGAATGTAAGCTCAATGAGAACAGAGATCTGTCTCATTTCCTGTCCTTTACCCAGTGCCAGCTCCCTGCCTGCTTGGGGGTAGGACTCAGCACTGCTTACACCGTGCTCCAGTTCATTTCATGACTCTGCTCGCCCCTGGCTCCTACTGCCCCACCTTTTCTGTCTATAGCTTCCTCTGTGTGTCCCTCTGAATTTGTAGCAGAAAGCCCAACCCAAACTGGCTTATAAAAAAACAAGGATGCTGGCGTAAGTAACTGGAAAGGTCCGCAGTAAATGCAGAGGTCAGGCCCAGTTCCCTCAGGGCTCCGGCCCTCTTACCCTCCAACGTTTTCAGCCCTGCGCATTCTCCATGTGCCAGCTTCCTGTTCATGTTGGCTGGCGGCTGGAGGACCAGCGTCCTGGCTCTCACGTTCTCATGGAGTGCGACCCAGAGACCACGTTGCTCTCTCTCTCGAGGTAAGGAGACTTCTGTCCCCCAAACCTCCCGCAACCTTCCTCCAACGTTCCTTCCACTGATTTGGATCACAGGCCCATTCTAATACATATACACATATAGAGTGGTATAATTACAAACGTTAAAATGTATAGATTTAAAGGTAATTTCTTTAAGTTTTGACAATTATATGCATCCACATAGACACCATCAAACCAAGATGTAGAATATTTCCAACGCCTGGAAAGTTGCTTGTGTCCTGACCTTTCCAGTCAGTCCCCTTAGTAACAGCACCCTGCTGAGCCATACTGGAGTTGGAAACAAAGAACAATCGGGAATATCGAACCTGTCTTTGTGTAATATATTGATGTTTTATTCATCATTTACATTAACTTTTAAGAAATACATTGCATTTAAATATGGTTTATCTTGGGGCGCCTGGGTGGCTCAGTCGGCTGAGCGTCCAACTTCGGCTCAGGTCATGATCTCCCAGTTCGTGGGTTCGAGCCCCGCGTCGGGCTCTGTGCTGACAGCTCAGAGCCTGGAGCCTGCTTCGGATTCTGTACCTCCCTCTCTCTGACCCTCCCTCATTCATGCTCTGTCTGTCTCTGTCTCAAAAATAAACATTAAAAAAAATTTTTAAATATGGTTTATCTTAATTACTCGTCGTTGTTGTTGTTGTTGTTGTTGTTGTTGTTGTTTAATGTCCTCTGTCTTAAATCTTGGCCCAAGGCCAGCGCACACACCTTACATGAGTCTCCCTAGTGGCTGCCCTGCAGTCAGAGAACCTCTGTTTCTGTCTCTTGTTTCTTTCTTTTTTTTAATGTTCATTTAGTTTGGAGAAAGAGAGAGAGCATGTGCACACACACATGAGCGGGGGAGGGGCAGAGAGGGAGGGAGACACAGAATCCGAAGCAGGCTCCAGGCTCTGAGTTGTAGGCACAGAGCCAGACTTGGGGCTCGAACTCACGCACCATGAGATCATGACCTGAGCAGAAGTCGGATGCCAGTCAACTGAGCCACCCAGGAGCCCCTCTTGTCTCTTTTTTTAATATGATAACTACATGTGATTTCTCCACATGATATCTTCCATATAGCTGAGCTGTTTACATGGTAGCTAAAGGCTTCCAGAGTAAGTGCCCAAGAGAGCCACAGGCCAGCTGTATTCCTTACCTGATTTAGCCTTGGAAGTCACCCAAGGCAACTAACTTCTGCCATATTTCATTCATCACAACAGTCACAAAGTCTCACCAAGTACAAGGAGAGGTAACATAGACTCTGTCTCTTGACAGAAGGAGTATCAAAGAATTTTCAGATGTATTTTTAAACCCCGGATCCCATTGCTTTTGTAGCCAATTTTGGATTATAGTGAATAACCCTTATTTTTGAGTATTAAAAATTCCTATCCAAACGACTTTTTTTTAAATTCATCTTCCTTTCAATTCAAAGTGTCTCCTCTTTATACCCAAGTTTAATTGGATATTGTTGGTTTCATTCACTCCTTCCTCTCCATTCACTCACTCACTGCTATTTCTGTCCCATCCAAATTAAGAGTAAGAAGCTGAGACTAAGATGAAAAGGAAGGAAAACATCTTTTTACTTGGCCGAATGTTGAAACCAGTCTCCAAGGGCAGATAACCAAAGGCCATCTCCTTCTCTTAGGGGGTGATTTGGTTATGGGGAGACCCTCTCCACTCTGGCTCCTCAGACCTCTGTCATTATAGGGACGATGTACATTCCTGCTGACCTTGTAAGATTCTCCTTCAACTCCTGCTTTCTTGATATACCCCACACAGCCTCTTCCTGTAGCGTCCACTCATCCAGGCAGGCAGTTCTTTGGGGATTTTTTTTTTTTCAAAATGGCACTAGTCTAGACCTAATACATCCAAGTTGTCTTTATAGCACTTCAGAAAAACTCAGCAGCTTAGCCACATCCAAATCTGTGGATTGGTCTTAGCCCTTCCATAAAGGCAATTTTAGACAGGCTTTCATATCCAGACTTTCCTAGGGAAGAGTCAGTGTTCTCTATGTTCCCCAAACCCCAGAGGACCCAGAATGAGTTTCCCTAAAGACGTACTTACCATGTTCTTTTTTAAAAAAGTTTATTTATTTTTGAGAGAGAGCATTCATGAGTGAGGGAGGGGCAGAGAGAGAGGGAGAGAGAGGGAATGAGAATCCTACGCAGGCTCCACGCTGCTAGCACCGAGCCAGACGTGGGGTTTGAACACGCAAACCTCCATATCGTGACCTGGGCGGAAATCAAGAGTCTGATGCTCAGCTACCTGAGCCACCCAGATGCTCGACCAGGTTCCGTTTCAGTAACCACACCAGGCAGGATCTAAGTTTTACAGCTTGGCAAGCATCCAGGCTGGGTAATGAAATGCGTCCTCTCTATCAGTCAAACTAGACTTGGTGAGAGATTCTCTTGAAGCCCCCCTCATTTTTATTTTTTTTTTATTTTATTTTTTTTTAATATATGAAATTTACTGTCAAATTGGTTTCCATACAACACCCAGTGCTCATCCCAAAAGGTGCCCTCCTCAATACCCATTACCCACCCTGCCCTCCCTCCCACCCCCCATCAACCCTCAGTTTGTTCTCAGTTTTTAACAGTCTCTTATGCTTTGGCTCTCTCCCACTCTAACCTCTTTTTTTTTTTTTTTTTTTTTTTTTCCTTCCCCTCCCCCATGGGTTTCTGTTATGTTTCTCAGGATCCACATAAGAGTGAAACCATATGGTATCTGTCTTTCTCTGTATGGCTTATTTCACTTAGCATCACACTCTCCAGTTCCATCCATGTTGCTACAAAAGGCCATATTTCATTTTTTCTCATTGCCACGTAGTATTCCATTGTGTATATAAACCACAATTTCTTTATCCATTCATCAGTTGATGGACATTTAGGCTCTTTCCATAATTTGGCTATTGTTGAGAGTGCTGCTATAAACATTGGGGTACAGGTGCCCCTATGCATCAGTACTCCTGTATCCCTTGGATAAATTCCTAGCAGTGCTATTGCTGGGTCATAGGGTAGGTCTATTTTTAATTTTCTGAGGAACCTCCACACTGCTTTCCAGAGCGGCTGCACCAATTTGCATTCCCACCAACAGTGCAAGAGGGTTCCTGTTTCTCCACATCCTCTCCAGCATCTATAGTCTCCTGATTTGTTCATTTTGGCCACTCTGACTGGCGTGAGGTGGTATCTGAGTGTGGTTTTGATTTGTATTTCCCTGATAAGGAGCGACGTTGAACATCTTTTCATGTGCCTGTTGGCCATCCGGATGTCTTCTTTAGAGAAGTGTCTATTCATGTTTTCTGCCCATTTCTTCACTGGGTTATTTGTTTTTCGGGTGTGGAGTTTGATGAGCTCTTTATAGATTTTGGATACTAGCCCTTTGTCCGATGTGTCATTTGCAAATATCTTTTCCCATTCCGTTGGTTGCCTTTTAGTTTTGTTGGTTGTTTCCTTTGCTGTGCAGAAGCTTTTTATCTTCATAAGGTCCCAGTAATTCACTTTTGCTTTTAATTCCCTTGCCTTTGGGGATGTGCCGAGTAAGAGATTGCTAAGGCTGAGGTCAGAGAGGTCTTTTCCTGCTTTCTCCTCTAAGGTTTTGATGGTTTCCTGTCTCACATTCAGGTCCTTTATCCATTTTGAGTTTATTTTTGTGAATGGTGTGAGAAAGTGGTCTAGTTTCAACCTTCTGCATGTTGCTGTCCAGTTCTCCCAGCACCATTTGTTAAAGAGACTGTCTTTTTTCCATTGGATGTTCTTTCCTGCTTTGTCAAAGATGAGTTGGCCATACGTTTGTGGGTCTAGTTCTGGGGTTTCTATTCTATTCCATTGGTCTATGTGTCTGTTTTTATGCCAATACCATGCTGTCTTGATGATGACAGCTTTGTAGTAGAGGCTAAAGTCTGGGATTGTGATGCCTCCTGCTTTGGTCTTCTTCTTCAAAATTACTTTGGCTATTCGGGGCCTTTTGTGGTTCCATATGAATTTTAGGATTGCTTGTTCTAGTTTCGAGAAGAATGCTGGTGCAATTTTGATTGGGATTGCATTGAATGTGTAGATAGCTTTGGGTAGTATTGACATTTTGACAATATTTATTCTTCCAATCCATGAGCAGGGAATGTCTTTCCATTTCTTTAAATCTTCTTCAATTACCTTCATAAGCTTTCTATAGTTTTCAGCATACAGATCTGTTACATCTTTGGTTAGATTTATTCCTAGGTATTTTATGCTTCTTGGTGCAATTGTGAATGGGATCAGTTTCTTCATTTGTCTTTCTGTTGCTTCATTGTTAGTGTATAAGAATGCAACTGATTTCTGCACATTGATTTTGTATCCTGCAACTTTGCTGAATTCATGTATCAGTTCTAGCAGACTTTTGGTGGAGTCTATCGGATTTTCCATGTATAATATCATGTCATCTGCAAAAAGCGAAAGCTTGACTTCATCTTTGCCAATTTTGATGCCTTTGATTTCCTTTTGTTGTCTGATTGCTGAGGCTAGAACTTCCAGCACTATGTTAAACAGCAGCGGTGACAGTGGGCATCCCTGTCGTGTTCCTGATCTCAGGGAAAAAGCTCTCAGTTTTTCCCCGTTGAGGATGATGTTAGCTGTGGGCTTTTCATAAATGGCCTTTATGATCTTTAAGTATGTTCCTTCTATCCCGACTTTCTCAAGGGTTTTTATTAAGAAAGGGTGCTGGATTTTGTCAAAGGCCTTTTCTGCATCGATTGACAGGATCATATGGTTCTTCTCTTTTTTTTTTGTTAATGTGATGTATCACGTTGATCGATTTGCGAATGTTGAACCAGCCCTGCATCCCAGGAATGAATCCCACTTGATCATGGTGAATAATTCTTTTTATATGCTGTTGAATTCGATTAGCTAGTATCTTATTAAGAATTTTTGCATCCATATTCATCAGGGATATTGGCCTGTAGTTCTCTTTTTTTACTGGGTCTCTGTCTGGTTTAGGAATCAAAGTAATACTGGCTTCATAGAATGAGTCTGGAAGTTTTCCTTCCCTTTCTATTTCTTGGAATAGCTTGAGAAGGATAGGTATTATCTCTGCTTTAAATGTCTGGTAGAACTCCCCTGGGAAGCCATCTGGTCCTGGACTCTTATTTGTTGGGAGATTTTTGATAACCGATTCAATTTCTTCGCTGGTTATGGGTCTGTTCAAGCTTTCTATTTCCTCCTGATTGAGTTTTGGAAGAGTGTGGGTGTTTAGAAATTTGTCCATTTCTTCCAGGTTGTCCAATTTGCTGGCATATAATTTTTCATAGTATTCCCTGATAATTGTTTGTATCTCTGAGGGATTGGTTGTAATCATTCCATTTTCATTCATGATTTTATCTATTTGGGTCATCTCCCTTTTCTTTTTGAGAAGCCTGGCTAGAGGTTTGTCAATTTTGTTTATTTTTTCAAAAAACCAACTCTTGGTTTCGTTGATCTGCTCTACAGTTTTTTTAGATTCTATATTGTTTATTTCTGCTCTGATCTTTATTATTTCTCTTCTTCTGCTGGGTTTAGGCTGCCTTTGCTGTTCTGCTTCTATTTCCTTTAGGTGTGCTGTTAGATTTTGTATTTGGGATTTTTCTTGTTTCTTGAGATAGGCCTGGATTGCAATGTATTTTCCTCTCAGGACTGCCTTCGCTGCATCCCAGAGCGTTTGGATTGTTGTATTTTCATTTTCGTTTGTTTCCATATATGTTTTAATTTCTTCTCTAATTGCCTGGTTGACCCACTCATTCGTTAGTAGGGTGTTCTTTAACCTCCATGCTTTTGGAGGTTTTCCAGACTTTTTCCTGTGGTTGATTTCAAGCTTCATAGCATTGTGGTCTGAAAGTATGCATGGTATAATTTCAATTCTTGTAAACTTATGAAGGGCTGTTTTGTGACCCAGTATATGATCTATCTTGGAGAATGTTCCATGTGCACTCGAGAAGAAAGTATATTCTGTTGCTTTGGGATGCAGAGTTCTAAATATATCTGTCAAGTCCATCTGATCCAATGTATCATTCAGGGCCCTTGTTTCTTTATTGACTGTGTGTCTAGATGATCTATCCATTTCTGTAAGTGGAGTGTTAAAGTCCCCTGCAATGACCACATTCTTATCAATAAGGTTGCTTATGTTTATGAGTAATTGTTTTATATATCTGGGGGCTCGGGTATTTGGCGCATAGACATTTATAATAGTTAGCTCTTCCTGGTGGATAGACCCTGTGATTATTATATAATGCCCTTCTTCATCTCTTGTTACAGCCTTTAATTTAAAGTCTAGTTTGTCTGATATAAGTATGGCTACTCCAGCTTTCTTTTGGCTTCCAGGAGCATGATAGATAGTTCTCCATCCCCTCACTCTCAATCTAAAGGTGTCCTCAGATCTAAAATGTGTCTCTTGTAGACAGCAAATAGATGGGTCTTGTTTTTTTATCCATTCTGATACCCTATGTCTTTTAGTTGGCGCATTTAATCCATTTACATTCAGTGTTATTATAGAAAGATATGGGTTTAGAGTCATTGTGATGTCTGTATGTTTTATGCTTGTAGTGATGTCTCTGGTACTTTGTCTCACAGGATCCCCCTTAGGATCTCTTGTAGGGCTGGTTTCGTGGTGACAAATTCCTTCAGTTTTTGTTTGTTTGGGAAGACCTTTATCTCTCCTTCTATTCTAAATGACAGACTTGCTGGATAAAGGATTCTCGGCTGCATATTTTTTCTGTTTAGCACACTGTAGATATCGTGCCAAGCCTTTCTGGCCTGCCAAGTTTCAAAGGAGAGATCAGTCACGAGTCTTATAGGTCTCCCTTTATATGTGAGGGCACGTTTATCCCTTGCTGCTTTCAGAATTTTCTCTTTATCCTTGTATTTTGCCAGTTTCACTATGATATGTCGTGCAGAAGATCGATTCAAGTTACGTCTGAAGGGAGTTCTCTGTGCCTCTTGGATTTCAATGCCTTTTTCCTTCCCCAGTTCAGGGAAGTTCTCAGCTATAATTTGTTCAAGTACCCCTTCAGCACCCTTCCCTCTCTCTTCCTCCTCTGGGATACCAATTATGCGTATATTATTTTTTTTTAGTGTATCACTTAGTTCTCTAATTTTCCCCTCATACTCCTGGATTTTTTTATCTCTCTTTCTTTCAGCTTCCTCTTTCTCCATAACTTTATCTTCTAGTTCACCTATTCTCTCCTCTGCCTCTTCAAGCCGAGCCATCGTGGATTCCATTTTGTTTTGCAATTCGTTTAAAGCGTTTTTCAACTCCTCGTGACTGTTCCTTAGTCCCTCGATCTTTGTGGCAAGAGATTCTCTGCTGTCCTGTATACTGTTTTCAAGCCCAGCGATTAATTTTATGACTATTATTCTAAATTCACTTTCTGTTATATTATTTAAATCCTTTTTGATCAGTTCATTAGCTGTTGTTATTTCCTGGAGATTCTTCTGAGGGGAATTCTTCCGTTTGGTCATTTTGGAGAGTCCCTGGCGTAGTGAGGACCTGCAGTGCACTTCCCCTGTGCTGTGGTGTATAACTGGAGTTAGTGGGCGGGGCCGCAGTCCGACCCGATGTCTGCCCCCAGCCCACTGCTGGGGCCACAGTCAGACTGGTGTGTGCCTTCTCTTCCCCTCTCCTAGGGGCGGGATTCACTGTGGGGTGGCGTGTCCCGTCTGGGCTACTTGCACACTGCCAGGCTTGTGTTGCTGGGGATCTGGCGTATTAGCTGGGGTGGGTAGGCAAGGTGCACGGGGGCTGGAGGGGCAGGCTTAGCTCGCATCTCCTTAGGTGATCCACTTCAGGAGGAGCCCTGTGGCAGCGGGAGGGAGTCAGATCCGCTGCCGGAGGTTTGGCTCCGCAGAAGCACAGAGTTGGGTGTTTGCGCGGAGCAAGCAAGTTCCCTGGCAGGAACTGGTTCCCTTTGGGATTTTGGCTGGGGGATGGGCGGGGGAGATGGCGCTGGCGTGCGCCTTTGTTCCCCGCCAAGCTGAGCTCTGCCGTCAGGGGGCTCAGCAGCTCTCCCTCCCTTTGTCCTCCAGCCTTCCCGCTTTCCGAGCAGAGCTGTTAACTTATGACCTCCCAGACGCTAAGTCGCGCTTGCTGTCGGAACACAGTCCGTCCGGCCCCTCCGCTTTTGCCAGCCCGACTCGGGGGCTCTGCTTGGCCGGCGAGCCGCCCCTCCGCCCCGGCTCCCTCCCGCCAGTCCGTGGAGCGCGCACCGCCTCGCCGCCCTTCCTACCCTCTTCCGTGGGCCTCTAGTCTGCGCTTGACTCCGGAGACTCCCTTCTGCTAATCCTCTGGCGGTTTTCTGGGTTCTTTAGGCAGGTGTAGGTGGAATCTAAGTGATCGGCAGGACGCGCTGTGAGCCCCGCGTCCTCCTACGCCGCCATCTTCCGGAACCCCCCGCCCCCCTCATTTTTATAGGGAGATGGTGAAGAAGTGAGATTCTGTGACTATGAGAAGTGGTAAAGAAACATAGTGCTCTCTCCCAAGTGTGCATTTTTCGCCACAGAAAGCCTCACCTGGAAGACACTGGTTGAAATCCTAGTCTCTCTTAATGTGGCCTGAAAGGGCATCAGGATCCATGTTGTGTTTTTTAGTTAAGTGCAGTGACAATGTGTCTAAACAATTTCTCTGTTTAGAATATGTGGAGCAAATAGCCTTTGGGGCCTGAAATTTGGGACTTCATCAAAGCTTCACGACCACAGAAATGACCCAATTGACATCACTAACACTTCTGTTATTTTCTAACATTTTTTAAAAGTAGCCTCTGTGTCCAATGTGGGGCTTGAACTTGCTACTCTGAGTTTAAGAGTCGTATGCTTGGGACACCTGGGTGGCTCAGTTGGTTAAGCGACTGACTTTTTTCTGCTCAGGTTATGATCTCGCTGTGAGATCTCATGAGATCGAGCCCCTGCTTGGTGCTCCACACTGATAGCAGGGGGCCTGCTTGGGATTCCCTCTCTCAATCCTTCACTGCTGGTCCCCCGCTCCCGTAACCCCCACCCTCACCCCCCGTCGTACTTTTGTGTGCTCACTCACACTCTCTCTCAAAACTATAAGTAAACTTAAAAAATAAAAAGTCAAGCTACTAACTGACTGAGCCAGTCAGTGCCTCAACACTTGTGTTGTTGTATTTTAGAGTCACATATGACAGTGCCTGTTCCTGGATCATGCCCCATTTGTCCCATTTGTTGCATCAATATCACATCCTTTTAATTATTATACTTTGTAATAGGTTGTAATAAACTGGTGCTCTCTCACCACTACCTTTTTATTTTCTCAAAATTCCCGTAGCTTTTCCTAGCTGATACGAAAAATTATTTAATTATATACTTCAATTTGTGGAAATCAAGAATACTAGAAAACCCAAAGTCAATCCAAATGGAATTTGTAGTTTCTTTCTCTCTTTCAGTAGAATCTAAGGTTATTTGCATTTTGTTACAGGTTGCAACATTTGCAGATTTTATGGAATCTATATTTTCTAAGCAAATAGATAATAGCAATAACAGCAATGTGTTTGAGATGTGTTTCTGTGACATTCCTTTTATTTATTTTTTATTTTTTAAATGTTTTTATTGATTTTTGAGAGAGAGAGAGAGAGAGAGCAAGCAGGAGAGGGACAGAGAGAGAGACACAGAATCTGAAGCAGGCTCCAGGCTCGGAGCTGTCAGCATAGAGCCCAACGCGGGACTTGAACCCATGAACCGTGAGATCATGACCTGAGCCAAAGTCAGACGCCCAACTGACTGAGCCACCCAGGCTCCCTGTGACATTCCCTTTAAAAACACAGTTATTCGGCCAGCAGCCACCTATCAAATTAATACATGATAAGGGGTTAAGTGAGGCATTAGGTACACAAAAGTGAGGGATTCAAATTATCCATAGACTAAATAATTCACCTTTGAAAGCTCTTCTCTTTTTTTGCAAGAGAAGTACACATTTAATGAGCATAGTGATTATATTTTCTAAAAAAAAAATGCATGAGATGAATAAACTCGGTGGGTTCTTCGTAATCTTAGTTCAGTAACGTTATTGCAAAATTGAAAAGGGGAAGGTGAAAAATTTGACAAAAACACACTAACATAATACACACTGTCTGCACACTAACATATCAGTAATATCATTTCAGGTAAATATTTGAGTTTCTACTTTGGAGGGCTTTGCCTCATCATAACAGTGTCTGAGTTTTGGCTCTTTATCGCTGCGATATATGCCATGGTCTTTATGTTCAATTATTGAGAAACTTGCTCCAATTTACAGGGAAAGTATGGGCTTGTTTATAATTGACAGCAATTCAATTTTGAGGCTTTTCTCTTTTCTCTTGCGATTATGAGTTATGTTACATATAACGTGGATGATAACCTGTGAAACTGAGCTTACATGAATAATACTTACTATAATATTTAGCGTGAGGTATATTCATCCAGACTTAGAGTCTGAGGCAAAGAGGGGAAGCAGCGGGCCCACCACAATGGATTGACTTCAACCATGGGAGTGATATGTACATCAGAACTGTTCAGGGATCCCATTGACCTAGCTCCTAATACCTACACACGCTATTTACAAGGACCCTGCTGTCGACACTTTCCTGCTACCACCAGTGCTGCGACCGACTCTCTCCCAGTCACCTCCCTACCCCACACGGTCATGATCAGCCCCAACAACACTGCATGCTGCAGACAACCTGGTGTGGGTGGTGATTGTATGCTTGGACATTAGGTGAATACCCATTGTGAGCCCTAGTTGGATCACTCTGTGCACACACACAGTGTGACCTGGGCATATGCACCTCCAAAATCAAATTCTGGGACATTTCCTTTCCCCTCAGTGAAAACAGAGAAACTAGGGGAATTGGCCACAGTTTCTTATTGCTGAGCTTCCCCCAGTTTGATTTATTTTTGGCTTTCTTTTCTGGATATCTTCTTGCCTTTTTTTTCACCACATTTTGATATGGTGTTTATCTCCCAGGTCCAACATGTCTGCAGAGTCATATGTGATCATAGAAAACACCCAACTCTGACCCGCCCACCAAAATTACACTTTTTTTTTATAGCCATTTTTTTTTTTCATTTTAGAGAGCGAGAGAGAGAGCAAGAGGGAGAAGCATAGATAGAGAAATTGAGAGAGAGAGAGAGAGATTGAGAGAGAAAATCTTAAGAAGGCTCCATTTCAGCATGGAGCCCAGTGCAGGACTTGATCCCATGACTCTGGGATCAAGACCTGAGCCCAAATCAAGAGTCAGACACTCAACTAACTAAGCCATCCAGGTGTCCCAACAGCCATTTTTATCCAAGCAACTTCTGCACTAGATGGCCTGACTTGACCTAGTTCAGATCCAACAAATATTTGCAGAGAATGTCTTCTTCCTGAAGTTTTCTCTTCTCTTGGATTTTAGGCAATTCTCCTCTGCTAATCATGTCAATCTTCCTATAAAAAATCTTGAAAATGTTTACCACTGATTTTCTGTCTAGAGATAGGTGTCTCCAAAACCTTTAGACAAAACCAAGCTCTTGCCATATCAAAATGATTGTACTTTGTGAGATTTTGACTTTTCGGTTTTAGCTACTTATTGAAGTAAAATTTAACTTTGTACATTTTGTCATCATTGGATTCCCTGGGAAGTGTAAAGTGTACTGGGGGGATGCCATGGGGATCAACACTTAGGTGAGGGGATCATGAAAGTAATAGGAGTGGGCAAAGGGAGGTGTTGAATGTTAAAGCTTTGCAACAAAGCAGATCCTACAGGTGATCTGAACTAAGGTTGCCCTTTAGACTCGTCCCACCTTGAAGAAAGTGGTCTGGCCTTTTATAAGTCCATGAAACTCGCCTAACTTATTAAACATGATTCCCAAAGATTGTTTCAACACCATCATCCTTCTATTTTTGTGGACTTTGCTTCAACGATTTGCTCCGGATATTTTTCTAATTCTATAGTTGCTTTTCAAATAGAATCTAATTACATTGAATGAGTTTTGCCCACCTCTCCTTCTCTCCATACACAAGGGTGCAGTACAAAAATTGCAGTGATGATTACAGCAAGATTAGGGTACAGTCAGCACATCAAAGCACTCTCAAGTGGAAGGAGACAAAGGCGTGACTGACTCAAGCCTGGGAAAGCAAGTACAAAGGTCAACTCCAAAGGCAGAAACAGGGTAATGAACAAACAGGAAAAGTGTTTGGGTATCAGGATAAAGACAGAAACTGGAGTGGGGAAGAAACTGGAGCAGTGCAAGAGTAGGTCAAAAACAAAGCAATTGCTACAAATAGCACCCCGTGACCACAGTGTGCCTTTGTGGGTCATTTAGTCCTAAATATGTAGTAAACGAAGTGGTTAGTGTGGCTCAAAAGGACACAAAGAGAGGAGACATCTTACTGTTTGGTTTTTTTTCAAGAGAAATGAATCATGAAGAAATAGAAAATCTGAACAGACTGATTACTAGTAACAAGATTACATCAGTAATTAAAAAACGTCCCCAAAAAACAAAAGTCCAGGACCAGATGGCTTCACTGGTGGGTTCTACCAAACATTTAAAGAATGAATACCAATCTTTCTCAAACACTCCCCAAAAAATTAAAGAGGGAACACTTCCAAATATTTTAGGAGGCCAGCATTACTCTGATACCAAAACCAGAAAAGGACACCTCAAGAAAAGAAAATTACAGGCCAATATCCCTGATGAACACAAATGCAAGATTCCTCATAAAATCCAAACCAAAATTATGAAACCAAATTCAACAATACACTAAAAGGATCACACACCTTGAAGAATGGAATTTATTCTTTTTTTTTTTTAATTTTTTTTTTAATGTTTATTTATTCTTGAGACAGAGACAGAACGTGAACAGGGGAGGGGCAGAGAGAGAGGGAGACACAGAATATGAAACAGGCTCCAGCTGTCAGCACAGAGCCCGACATGGGGCTCGAACTCAAGAACTGCGAGATCATGACCTGAGCTGAAGTCAGACGCTCAACCGACTGAGCCAACCAGGCGCTCCACATGGAATTTATTCTAAGGATGCAAGGATGGCTCAACATATGCAAATCAGTCAGTGTGCTACCCCACTTTAACAAAATACAGGATAAAAATCGTATACTCAACTCAATATATGCAGGAAAAGCATCAACACTTATTTATGATGAAAACTTTCAAGACAGTGGGTGTAGAAGGAACGTACCTCAACATCAAAAGGCTGTAACAAGCTTAAAGCTTACATCATACTCAATGGTGAAAAGCTGAACTGAAATCAGAAATAAGACAAGGATGCCCACTCCTACCATTTTTATTCAGTGCAGTCTAGCCAGACCAATTAGACAAGAAAAATATATAAAAGCCATCCAAATCAAGAAGGAAGAAGTAAAACTGTCACTATTTGAAGGTGACATATATCTAGAAAACCCTAAAGACTTCAACAAAAAGACAAAACAAAAGCAAAAACAACAGTTAAAATTAATAAGTGAATTGTGGAAAGTTGCAAGATACAAACTCCATGTATAAAGCTCAGTTGTATTTCTATACATTCATAAAGTATTGGAAAGAGAAATTAAGAAAACAATCCTATTTGCAATTGCATAAACAGAATAAAACACTTAGGAATAAATTTAACCAAGGAGATGAAAAACCTGAACGCTGAAAACTGTAAGACATTGATGAAAGAAATTGGGGAAGACATAAATAAATGGAAAGATATTAACAGAAAAACAAGATAAATAAAAATAATTATTAAAAAAAATAAGAACACACAATCCTAAAATTAGTATGGAACCACAAAAGATGCATTTCTTACCTAGCTCAGAAAACAACATTTTTCAAGCTCTTTGACCAACTGACTTCCAGCTCAATTCCACAAAAGGACAGAAAAAAAAGGGAGAAACCATTTCTGACCTCTTTCTCTTTGCTTTGGGCAGCCTCTAGCAATGCCTTGTTCCTTGGAGATGTCTGTTTCCTCTGGATTTATCCATGGGCCCCCATTCACCCTGCTTTTGAGCTCTGGTGTATCTGCATCATCCCTTTGTCTCTTAATCCCTCACTAAGGACACTATGGGCTTTCTGCTGTAGCTAACATCTGGGAGGGCTCATCAGCCCTTCTTTGTTTTTTCTGTCTTTCCAATACATTTGTAGGTCATTGCTCATGCTAAATTCCTTTTATGAAACTAGCTGGCATAGGCTGTTTTTCTGTCGGAAACTTGATATAGCCACTAATTTTTGTGTCCCTTTACACAACATGAGGATTACACTGACTTCTAAGGTCCTTTCTAATCTCCCTTTTATTGGGGATTGTGTCCCACTACACTTTCCATGTGATCTTGCACACCTTTTCATTCATTCATTCATTCATTCATTCAGCTAATATTTATTATGTTACTATTGAGTACTAGGCACCGTTCTAAGTGCTGAGGATACACAACAGTGAAAAAATTAAAGTTTTGCTCTCATAGAGCTTGTATACTACCGTGGGGTAGTAGAAGCAAGTCTCTTTTGGCTGAGGACTGAGGGGATTCTCTAGATGTAGGACCTTCAGCACTGAACCTGAAAAAATCACAGACACAGGCATTTTGAGACATGGTCATCCTCATGTGGGGAGATAGATTTTTTTTTTAAATCTCAGGTGGTAATAAATGCAGTGAAGAAAAATAAAGCAGGATGGGAAGAAAGGAATGGCAGAGGTGCATGAGTTTTCTGTTTTGATAGTGTGGTCTGGAAGACATTTGGGCTGAAATAACATTGAGCAGAGACCTGAATAATTTAAGGAAACAAATATTGCAGATATCCAGGCTGAGAGACCAGTCAAAGAAAAGACCCTGAAACTGAAATATGTTTGACAAATACATCAGTCATGGTTCCAGTAGGAAACAGATGGCATAAATAAATAAACAATAGGTAGTCAGTAGGGATAACTTGAAGGGTATGGAAACCAAACCAATTAGTGGGCCTGGGTGCATGAAAAGATGCCATTTTCTCCATGATGCTCATCTCTCCTCTGCTCACCTCGAAGACATCATCGCAACACTCCCTTCCCACAAACAAATGAAAAACAAATTCACCAAAAGTTTCGTGCTCTTATTCCAAATCAAAGACCTCATGAGTTGAAGAAGGGTTTTTAGGGAAGTATATTCTACATATTTACCCTAAGTGTACAAGTTCCAGTTGCAATGTAGCCAGAATGCTAGATTATAATAAAATATCTTTTTAAATACCTTAGAACATATTGGATTATTTAAAGTTTCATTAAAATAAAATCATTATATAAAGTAGGAATCTCACAAGAATACAGTAACACGTGACAGAGACTACTCATTTTATGTAAAATTTTATTCTTCCCTTCTTCCTTAGTGAAGGAATCTTGTATTTTTTCAGGGGGGTAATGTATGTTGGGAGAGGCATGGACCCTGAGCATTCCTGCATTTTCTCATTGGGTATGTCAAGGATGCAAGGTCCTGACTACTCTTGACCCAGACCATTTCTCAAGGTTGTTTTTGCAGCAGGCAGAACCAAGAGTAGGCTTGCTTTCTACTTGCTGTAAGATGTTGTGTTTCCCAAAACTCAGTGTTCTTCTCCTGTAATGCAACCAATCGCACGTGCAGGCTGTTGTCAAGGCCATGACATCATTCCCAGAGGACCTAGGGGGACAACATATGCTGCATAACGATTAATAAAGACCCAATCGTCTGTTGTCTTCTGTCAGTATCCATGAAATAGGATAACGTAATAGCTTGTAAGTTAGGTAAAATCAAATCCCAGGGTTTACTTGTGGAAAAGTAATTGTAGGTATGGATAACCAGGCATGTAAATTCTGACAAAGGATCTATAAGTAGAAATTACTGGGAGGAATTTGTGCAAAGCTTCTTAAAAGGACGATAGCTAGCTAGAGTGTACTTTTTTTTTTTTTTTTTTTTTTTTTTTGTCCTTTATCTCCTCTTCCTTTCTATTGTTGGAATAAAGTAAGATGGTTGACTATCTAGCAGCCATCTTGGACCATGCAGTGACGTTGAGGATAAAAGCCCGACCCGAGGACAACAGAGCAGTAAGATAGAAGACCCGGGTCCCTGTTGCCTCTGTGAGGTTTTCATACCTATTTTTGTCTACTTGTTTAGATGGTTATATTTGGTGAGAGAATAAACTGTCATGTCTTTGTTACAGTACTTGGGGGTCCCCTACTTTCAAAATTATCAAATAATTTTTATATATTTTAAAAATTTAATATATGAGATATCAGTGGTTTTAAGTGTCTCAAAAGCATAAGTAATTTCTAAGAAGTGCTTCATAGACCTGTCTGAAAAAAACAATCAATGAATTTGGGAGTAGGAGAGTCTGTTGGGCAGACCTCTGAGTCCTGTAACTAGAGAAGGCTTTTTTTTTTTAATTTTAATTTATTATTTTGAGAGAGAGAGAGAAAGAGACAGAAGAAAGAAAGTGGGGGAGGGGCAGTGGGAGAGGGAGAATCCCAAGCAGGCTCCGTGCTGTCACCACAGAGCCCAACATAGGGCTGAATCCCACCAACTGTGAGATCATGACCTGAGCCAAACTCAACAGTCCTATGCTTAACTGAATAGCCACCTAGGTGCCCCGAGAAGACTTATTTTTAATCTGTTTTGTATCACTTGGTCTTCTGGATAAGTTATTATTTGAGGAAAAACTCTACCTCTGTTGGAAAGTTTGCAAACTACTGTATTAGAGAAAGTTTATAAAACACCATCCATATTATTATGTGAACTTGAAATTAGAAAACTTTATCTTAAGTTTACTATTTGGAATTCACTGTATATTTTTATAATTGTATTTGCAAGAATAGAAAATTAGCTTTAGTTGTGATGAAATGTGTTTTCGCACTCCTAGTGCATGAATTTCCATTTGTAAGTAATTTTAAAAGGTTATATTCTTCCCTGAGTACACATTTTCAAGTACCTATTATTACTATTCTACTGTATGCATTAGTATCTTGGGATGAATATGGCCCTTAATGTAGAACCAGGGATTACGATGTTATCATTTTTGAATTTTTTTTAACAACTACTAAGAGGACTCTGCAATTACAACACATTAAAATACTTTTCCTATTGCACAAAAATAATCTTACAACAACTGCTTCAGCTTTTACCATAGTAAACACAGTGAAACTGATAAAATCAAATGCAAAAGATTTTTCAGTTGCTAACGAAACAGAATATGTTTTGGTTCTATTTTGTTTATAAATGGTCATATACCTATTTACTTTGAATTCAGATCTACTATGAGTAATGAGAGGTGGGAAGCCAGTCACACAATATACTAGCTAGTCTTGAGTTGAAAGCACCAAGATGTCTTTGGGGTAATAAACATTTTTCAAAATTACAATGATGTTTTTAAAAGTTGATCTACAAAAATCCTTCAGTAACAATAATGCTATTTCTTACCTGGGTAGCTACCAGAAAGGATGCTTTCATGAACCATTCACAATGGCTCCATTTCCTTTCAGTAAAGGAAGATTATGTAACACAATGATCCAGAATCAGCAACTGATTGAGGTTGAATAGGAGCCTAACCAGGGATGTCTTCAAAATTTTTAACCACCAGTATGGCCTAGGCATCAGGAGACAAGAGGAAGAGACTCAACCTCTTTATTGGAGAAGAATGAGAGTCACATGACATCTGGTCATTTGGGAGGGATGTTTGTGACCATCTTCAGAAACAATCTACTACAATTTTCTTCTTATCACTGGTTGCCCCAGTTGGCTTATATCTGAGAGTTACAAGGCATTCACAGGTAGGCTCGGAGGAGGAAGCATTTTTTTTAATTTTGTGGAAATATTAGGTACTCCTAAGATTCCACCTGAGCTATAGTAAGATGCCCTGGAAAGATCTAACCCCAGCCATAGTCTCTAGAGTCAATAAAAATCAAGGAACCACAGTGCAATCCTGTGATGGAGTTCTAGTATCTTAGATTAAGTGTTAGAAATGGAGGCATGTAGTGAAGCTTCTAATGTGACCTCTATAACTGTCTGTCATCTCTTAGATGTCACCTATATTGTCCCTGAGATGGGAAGTTCTGCCATTTCTCTAACAAAAACATTCCAATTACTCAACAAATCATTATCAATAATTAATTACAAAATCAACATTATCAAAATTAATATATCAAAAAATGAATTACAAAATTAATATTATTAATTCAACCTTTTCCCTATTAATAAGCAAATACAGTTAGTAAATATTATGGAAGAAAATATTCCATTTATAAAACCAATAGAATAAAAAAACTAAGAAGAAACTTCTTAAAACATGGGACATACACTAAAAAGACTATATTACTTGATGCACACAAAAAAAAGACACAAATAAATGGAGAAGTATGTTTTGTTGTTAAAGAAGACTGAGAAGCATGTCAGTTCTCTTACATTAATCTAGAATTTAAATGTAATTCTTATAAAGATCTGCTTAGAAACTGTTAGGGGGAAAATGGTCCAATAACTCAAATGCATATATAGAAGAATCAATACATGAAACTTCTAATTAAAGTTGGTTGATAGCAAAATATACACATTTCCCTCTGCTACTGAGCCCCGCTTACATGAGAAAAAGTGGAGATGACCATATAAAAAGTAGTCAGAAATACACAAGGGTAAAAATATTGTGAGAAGAGTCCACAGTAACAAATTCGTAATGTTGGAAAGAAATGGAAAGCCACAGAACCACTTGATGTGCATTGCAGAGTTGGGAATTGATGGTGCCAGGTGCTTCTGGAAATGAGAGTAAAGGTAATGCAAAAATAGTAGACTGGCTGGAAGTATCTTTAAGCTGAAGTAGCTCCCAGATTCCCTATCCCATTCCACACCTGGGCCTTTGTGTCTTTTCCATCATGACAACAGACGGGGGAGGAGGGGGCGCGTTATTCTTTGTGACGAGTAAAACCAAAGGCCTCTGCCCTGGAGAAAATGGGGCAGTTGAGAGCTAGTGTTAACTGTACTGAAAAAATAGGGATGTTGAAGTGAGGGTGAGAAGGTAATTGTTAATGCCCAACAGTCCCCTCTTCAATTCAATTCCCAGAGCAATAACAACCTGACCTATACCCTTAAGCATGGAATTGGAATATTCTTTATTGAGGAATCCAATCAAGCTAAGATTAAATTCCTAAAGATATTGATATTAGATGCTCCCTAAATTTATTTTTTTAATAATAAAAATAAAAACAATTATAGGTTAAGTTCCCCAGGAAATAGACTCTGAAATAGAAATTAGCTTACAGGAGGTTAACTAGGGAGTACTCATGGTAACCACACCTATGAAAGGGAGAGAAGGGAAGAAGCCGGATTGGAGGGAGGTAGTTGGGCTATGACCACATCTCAAACTGATGCCATGGGAGATCTGGAGCAGGTATGGTCCTTCAGAGTTGCCCTGCACTACCACACAGGGAATGGGCTTTTATGCCTTCATACTGGCCAATCATTGGATGCAGGTTGCCCCCAAGAAGGACGCATCACTTTGGTGAGGAAAATTTTTTCACCTGGGGGCAATTTCCAAAGAGGGCAATTTCCAGCTGAAGACGGTCAACTGGAGGCACTTTGAGCAGCTAATAAAATTAGACCTTCTGTTCTGAAGGAGCTGGGAACACCTGCTAGATTGTCTGTGGTGGGCCCCACATTTGTCACACGCACAAGTTCCCCATTAGCTATTTAGAGTCTGTATCATGCGAGAAATGCTAAGTTGTGCTGGAGTAACAGATGATCTCCAAATTGCAATGGTTTATAACAATGCAGTGCTCTGCTCAAATTCAGCTTTCATTTGAGACATAGGCTACTGGGGAATAACCTCTAACTGAAATATTGCTGATTTTTTGCAGATTACAAAGAGCATAGCAAACTGTGCAATGACCCATAAAGCTCAGGAGTAACAGACATCATTCCTGCTAACATTTCATTGGTTAAAATATATCACATGGCTAAGCCTAATGTCATAGAGATACGTAATACCCTTTATATCAATTATCTATTACCCCAGAGCTTAGTGACCTGACACAATATGTATTGATGTATTATTTTTCATGATTCTAAAGGTTGGCTGGGCTCATTAGGGTGATTCTTTTCTACAGTGTAGACCAGATTCACTGAGGTAGCTGCATTTGACCAAGAACTTAGCAGAGGCTAAAACAGCCACGATATGGCCTTTTTCCCATGTTTGACAGTTGGTATCAGCTGTTGGTTGGAATCATCTTGGTTTTCCTTCATGAGGTCTTTCATTATTCAATAGGCTAGGCTGGACTTATTTATATGGTGGTCAGAGCATTTCACGAGAGTCACAATGGAAGTTGCCGGCCACCTAAGGCCTATGCCTAGAACTGGCATCACTTCTGAGGCACTCCATTGGTCAACCCATACTCAAGGGAAGAGAAGTATACAAGGATGGGATAAATTGTTCGCAGCTGCCATTGGGAGCTATTTACACTGAAAGGGAGGGAAAATAGGAGTTTGGTTATTGGTAATACCATCTAGCACTGGAGAGTCTGCTAATATAAACATCTGAAAGCCTTGAACATGAAAGAGAGACCCCTAAACATAGAATAAGAAGGAACCTGGAAGATATATGCAAGGAGAGGAAAATGTAAAAAAAAAAAAAAAAAAAGACGAAAAAACCCATTAAAGGTACTTAAAGGTAGAGGAAAAAAGAAAAGATTTCATTCATTAAAAAAAAACATGATTTAAAAAAAGAGAAAATAAAAAAGTTTTGGAAATATAAAAACCAACGGTAGAAATAAAAAAAAAAAACTGCATTAGCAATTTTAAATTATTAAATTGAAATCTGCCAGGAGATAAAGCACAAGACATAAAGTGAAAAATAATAGAGAAAAGATAAAAAAATAAGAAGCTGGGAAGTCCAGATTTTCAGTAATCAGAAATGCAAACAGAGAACAAAAGAAACAGATGGAAGAAAATCACTAAATAAATAATTCAAGAAAATTTCCCAGAACTAAAGGTCATGAGTTTTCAGATTATAACATCCTCTGACAACAAATGGATCAAGATGCGACACATAATTATGAAATTTCAGACATTTGGGAGAAAAGATAAGAGCCTACAAGCTCCTAAAGAGCTTTCATATAAAAGTTCAAGGAGCAGAATGGCACTGAACTTAAGCAATGATGGTATTGGGAGATAGAAGCCAAAGGGGATTTGCCTTAGAATTCCAAGAGAATGAGATTTGTAATTTACAATTCTAAACTTGCCAGTAGATCACAACTAAGGGTACCCGACAATATTTTTTCGAGCGTGCAACATCTCAAGATACTATCTTCCATTTACCAGAATAAAGAAATAAATCATGGGAGAGCAAGACGTGTGAGCCAGAGAGCTGGAGATTGGCTGGAAGAGGCAATGACACGCCCCAGGAGACGCCTGTCTCCTTCTTAGGAGAAGACAGACAGTCCACATGGGGAAAAAAAAGGAAACTTTACTGAAGACTTCATATACTTGAACAAACTGAGAGAAAACGAACACTTCTACAAGAGAGTTTGTGTGTAAATAGAAAATGAATGTTCACATAGCTCGTGTATGAATGGCAGTTGAGTAGCTGTAGAAAAATAACCCTGAATATTGAACTGCATTGGAAAGTAGGAGAGAGAGAGAACTTGGGTGGGTGGTGGCATACAGAGGACAGAGATTGGTAAGTAAACTAAATTCTCATCATTCAAAGGAGGAAGTCAATAGAAAAGTCCTACAACCAAAATATAAGAATGGGAACTACTCGTGTTATTTACGAGTAGCAAGTATACCCCAATAGAAACATGTGAAATAGTAGACTAATGTTTAAATTCCTCTTTCTTACTTGAGTCAGTTTGAGTTCCTTTTCCCTCTTTTTTTAAATTTTGTTTTCATGTTTGTTTTGTTTACTTACTGACAGTTTAGTTTCCTGACTGACCAAGTCTTGTCCAAACATACATCCATATACTCCAATGCCACATCAGAATTTTGGGGAGAAAAAGTATTTGGAAAAACTCCCTAGGTGATTCTGATGCATGGTCTGGTTTGGGAATCACTACTCTGAAAAACAGTGATCTTAGCAATGAGCTAAATTCTTCCATAAGGATTCTAATGAGCTCATCTTTCAAATTCGGATAGAGATAATAGCTTGTGTTCCAGTAAACTCTGCACTTCTTATCTTCAGCATAGGAGGCAAGATCTTATCTCACATAAGAAGTATGAAATAGTGATGATGGCAGGAGGAAGAAACGCGTCGCTTACTTAGGAAAAAATCACACAAAACAAAGGGCTTGAAGAAATCAGAAATTTTCATTATCTGATGCATACATAAATTGCTTAATGTACTTTGAACTTTTCTGCCTCTGTAATGTTCCTTCATCTCTCCTGCCCTGAGCCTGGATAAAAGTTTCAGTGTTTTATTTTCTATACATAAAGCCGAGCAATGGTAGCACCTTAATCCTTCACTCTATGAAGAATCTCTTTCTTCTGCCCGGAGATGTTTTCTACTTGAACTGAAACTGTAAATTCACACAATACAATGGCTAACCGGACAATTTTGCACCTGCTGAACACATGTTTCTGCACCCCAATTCATTCTGTAGAAAGCCTAATTTTCGTAATCTCTACCATATTAATGTTGTTGACCCAAAAATGGGTGTGAAATGCTTAAGGAATAAAACCGCCAAACTTCTACAAGCAGGGATGAAAGTTCTAGTTACCAATTGTTGCATAACAAACTACCCCCAAACTTACTTATTTTCTAACCACTTTCTAATATTTCATGATTTTGCAGGTTGGATTTCAGGCAGGTCTAGGTGATCATTCTATTCTGGTGCACATAGCATGAATGGAAGTCACGTGGTGATATTCAGCCAATGAGGAGACTGAGTAGGGGATCTCAGGTAGCTGCATTTGCTATCTGTCCCCTTGGCAGAGGTGACTGGAAGGCTGAGTTCAACTGTGCCAGTTGACCAGACCATCTGTAAGTGTCATCTCCAGGATGATAGTCTCAGGGTAGTTAGGCTTCTTACCTGACTGGCCAGTGCTTACAGAGAAAATATTCCAAGAGATCTGCTGAAGGTGCAAATGGTAGCCACCTTTATTCTACCACAGAAAGTATCATGACACTCATATATATGAGCATTGGGAAATCCCTTATGATACAGAATCAATCTAGAAGTTACTCTTCCAAGTAAAAAAAAAAAAAAAAAAAAAAAAAAAAAAAAAAAAGGAATATACTACTCAGATCCTTAGAAAAAGGAATGACCCAGAAGACAAGCAAGATACATGAACACCCATAATAGAAACAATTACATCAATTAAAAAACAAAAATTTTATAGGTAATAAGAATCTAATACAGTCATTTAGCAGAGTGTATCAGAGAAAGTAGAACCTCTGTATTAATACAATTTTAAAATAGATTTAAAATAAGTAATTGCAGATACAGTGAGTAGGGTACAGTGAGTACAATTTTCTGCAAATTGTAGTAAGATATTTACATATGAAAACTTTTCTAGCTCAGGTCATGAAAGACAATACCCATGGAGGCAGACACAAAAGCAGAATGTAGGCAATGAAAAAGAGAAATATGGATGAGGCAAAAGATAAGCCTGTTTTTAAGTCACAGATAAGTAAGCTATTTAAATAGATTTTTGGCATAGAGATACTAGTATAAATATCCTATTATATTGTCTTTATGTTTGTTTTCTGTAAATTATGTGTATATTAGCCATCTAATATGTATTCAATAGCTGAATACTCTTCCCCAGGTACTATTTGCAACTCAATATATATTTGTTGATTGAATAATTGAGTGTATAATGAAAGAACAAACAAAAGATTAGTAGTGAAGAATGAATAATCAAGATCCCCTTTGATTGTATTAGATTCTCAAAAGCTTCATAATCTATGCGATGGTATTCTAAATTATAGTAGAAAAAGCTAAAATCCATTTTTTGCATAGCTAATAAACAAGCTTAATGATTCCCAGTAATGAAGGTAATGAACTTTGATCTGAAGTTCTCTTAAGTTATTACAAATTTCTTTACAATGTCCTCTTATGTTTTGCTTTCAACTTAGAAGTAATTATTCCAACTATGTTGCCAGGATGTATGTAGAACTATATAGGAAAAAATGTAGATGACCTTTTTTTCTTATAAAAAAAAGAATAATTGTTGTGCTGTTGACACTGAAACTTCTGGAGGTAATAATATCAGGCAAGTTAGGACACTGATTCTCTTAGATGGGCAAACATCTCATGAAGGAATTGTATTTGAGGAATAAAATGGGAAAATGTCACATAGTGCAATATAGTCAATGGAAAGTAGACAGCAAGTTATCAAATGTGATATAAAGAATTCAGGATAGGTAGATTTTTAAAAGTCTTCCCTAAGAAATGAGAAATAACTTTACATAATATAAAATTGGGAAATAATGTTTATAGTTTAGCTTCCTGAAACTTATTATAAATTTGTTCTGCACTGTTAATAATATTAGCTGTATAGTCTGGGGAATGATACACACTGGAGCCAGGCCAGGCATTACCATAATGAATGTTTTTTATTTGAATGGTATTGTAATTATGCAAATTAAACTTTAGCTATAGTTACTCTTGCCTCCATGCTGAATGGGTTGTAAGCACAGATCTTATGCAAATTTGGAATTCTGTTTTTAGTGATGCACATTTACCTGTGCATCAGGAAAGGGGTTGAAGTAAAGGCTGTAGAAATGAAGGGTGGCTTTGGTTACCAGAATAGTTTCAGAGTCTGTACTTTCTTGTATTGGTAGCATGGCTTCATGTAAAGACTGAAATATTTTTGGTCCAGACAGAATTCCTCACGATGTCTTTCTTAACTCAAATATGTGTATGTTTCTGATTATAAAATTAATATTTGCATATTGAAGGAGATCAGAAATTGTACAAGAGCAAAATAAGACATCTGTAATTTTCACCACCTCAAGAGAGGCACCATATTCATGTACCAGCTTTTCCTTCCAGTGTCTTTTTTATGTATCTGTGTGTATATACTCAATATTTTAGAAGTTGCTGTAGCATAATGGTTGCAAGTACATGCACTGAAGCCAAAGTGCTTGTATTAAATTCTGATTTCATCCATTCATGTCTATGTAATCTTATACAATGCCTCAGTCTCCTCATTTGTAACATAGGGACAATAATCTATTACTGAGAGCTTTTATGGGCATTAGATAACCTAATTAGAACACCCAAGGAAGAAGGTCTTCCCTTCCCCTCATCCAAACCTTATTAGAAAGGGCTGGATGTGGCACATAGAATGGAAGAGAACTTGGCTGTGGGAGCGCATTGGCAGAACTTACCAGAAATCTACTCTCTAGAATACCAGGAAAGCTGTTCATGGAGAAGTGTCTAACAGGAGGCTCTGCTACAAATTGCCTATGGGGGAGGGACAGGTGCCAAGAGAAGCTGCTGGTAATCATGAGTTGCAGGAGCCAGCTGCTGGAGAAGCCACAGAGAGAGGCAGTAAAGCCCTTTTCTCCTGCAGTGTCTCTTCAGCACCCTCTACTGACAAAGCTTAACATTGTGCCCAAAGGCAAAGGAAAAATATTTAAAGGGCCTGGTTTAATTTTCACAAAGCAGGCAAAAAGGGTAAATTTGAAGCTGCGAGGCAATAGATTCATAGGGATCATATCTGAACGTAATAAAGACCATCTATGAAAACCCACAGCTAACATCATCCTTAATGGGGAAAAACTGAGAGCTTTCCAGCTAAGATCAGGGAAAAGACAAGGAGGTATACTCTCACCACTTGTATTCAACATAGTAGTGCAAGTTCCTAGCCACAGCAATCAGACAACAACAACAGAAAATGAAAGGAATCTAAAGTGGTAAGGTAGAAGGAAAGCTTTCGCTATTTGGTGATGACATGATATTACATATAGAAAACCTAAGACCCCATCAAAAACCTGGTAGAACTGGTAAATAAGTTCAGGAAAGTCACAGGATACAAAATCAATGGACAGAAATCTGTTGCATTTCTATACACCACTAATGAAGCAGCAGAAAGATAAATTAAGAAAACAATCTCGTTGGGGCAACTGGGTGACTTAGTTGGTTAAGCGTCTGACTCTTGATATGAGCTCAGATTGGATCTCAGCGTTGTGAGTTTCTGGAAAAAAAAAATCCCATTTACAATTGCACCGAGAATGATAAGATACCTATGAATAAACCTAACCAAAGAAGTAAAAGGCGTGCACTCTGAAAGCTTTAAAACACTGATGAAAGAAATTGAAGAAGACACACAAAAATGGAAAGACATTCCTTGCTCATGGTTTGGAGGGACAAATGCTGTTAAAATGTCTGTATTACCCAAAGCAATCTACACATTTAAAACAATCCTTACTTGATACAATCCTTATTAAAATATAGAGGGCAACTTTTACAGAACTAGAACAAAGAGCCCTAAAATGTGTATGGAACCACAAAATCTCCCAAACAGCCCAAGCAATTTTGAAAAAGAAAAGTAAAGCTGGAGGCGTCACAATTCCAGACTTCAAATTATATCTCCAAGCTGTAGAAACCACAATGGTATGGCACTCACGCAAAAACAGGCATATAGGTCAATAGAACAGAATATCAGCACATGTTTTCAAATGTATGCTTTGTGAAAATATGTTTTTATTATTTATACCAGTGATCACATGTAAGGAGAATAGTACTACTCATTACAACAATTTCTTAATCAGTTAGGAATCCTTTACTAATTATTGTAAAAAGAATTACAGGGAAGCATAGTCCTCCATTTCTAGAAGTTTGTTTGGTAAAAATAACTCTGCTCTGCCATTATCCAGGTGATAGTCAAAAGAAATAACTGACCTAATTTAGAAAACTACTGAAACTTTATCACCTGCATAATTTTCTTCCGGCATGAATTTTTTCTTCGCTTTAGGAAGGAGAAAATTTTTCTTTAATTTCTGCTTCTTATAAAAATATATTGTATTAGACATCAGCAGTGGCTGGTCACACTATGCTTTATCCCTGAATAGGTTTTAATTTTAGCAATTTACTTTAATCTTTAAAAATTAACTATTTTCTAAAACACACACACATACGTGCACACACACCTTCTTCTGATTATGTAAGTAATTCCTGAACAGAGAAAATCTGTAAAATGCAGGAAGATATAAAAAAGAAAATTTAACATCATTCAAAACTAACCATTAGGGAAAACCATATGTTAATATTTTGGTGAATCTCCCCCTGCCTTCTGTGGTTTCCCTGTGCGATCTTAGAAAAGAGACAATTTTTGGACGCAAATCATATAGAGTTTTGCATATATATATATATATATATATATATTCCTTATAAATAATTAAATATCATTAGTAAGTTATAATATAACATAATTATATTAATAAATAATAGTATATTAATATATTACTAAAAAACTCATATATACAAATTTTTAACCAGACTTCTTATATCTTTTATTGTTTTAGTATTCTCATATTTTTACTCTATTCAAGTTTTGTTCTTTACCGCTATTCTATTCAATATTTTTTTAAAATCCCCTTAGAGCCCAAGTGTCATTTTAGTACATGCTCTTCTGTAATTTAACACATTTCATATACTTGAGCATTTATGTTGCTTACTTTAAAGCACTACTATGATGCTATGGATACTTGTCTAAGCTAGACCATTGTGCAGTCTAATCACCTTGTAAGAATAGATTACTAAAAATTGAATTACTGGACCAAAGAGTATGAACATATTTGAGGTTCCTATCCATATTACCTCATGAAGTTTGAAACAACTTATACTCCCAACAGTGTGAGAATGATCTTTTCACCACATCCTACCCTGTACTGGATATTTCAAACAAAACAGGGTGAGGAGGGGAATCCTGCTAATTTGATAGGTTAAAAAAAAAGGTATATTTTATAGTTGAAATGTTATTGTATGTTATTAAGTTTTCCATTCAAGTGGGAAGTATCCTGTTCAATAATCTTTAGAAAAAAACTTAACTTTTTTTGCAAGTTTTTTTTTTTTTCAAAGCAGCTTTAAAGGTCATTCCAATTTTAAAAATACTGTGAAGAACTTAATTGGGATAGGGTTAAATCTAAAATTGCTTTGGGAAGAAATGACATCTTTATGATATTCCAATTTAGGAGCATTTATTCCTTCCGTTTATTCAAGTAGCATTTTACATTTCTTAAGTAACTTTTTTTAAGGTTTATTTACTTATTTTGAGAGAGACAAAGCAAAAGCTGTAAGGGGCACAGTAAGGGGCAGAGAGAGAGGGAGAGGGAGAATCCCAAGCAGGTTCCACACCGTCAGTACAGAGCCCGACGTGGGGCTCGATCTCACAAAACCGTGAGATCATGACCAGAGCCTAAATCAAGAGTCTGAAGCTTAAACGACTGAGCCACCCAGACACCCCATAAGTAAATGTTTCCTATACCTCTTTAAGGTTTATTCCTACATATGTTATGGTTTTGGTATTTTATGTATGTAGGCATTTTATGATTTTTGCTGCCACGGGGATTGGAATCCTTTTTCGCTTTTGATCTTCTAAAATGTGATTTTGAGATTAGGAGAAGCAGAAAATGTGGTAATTAAAGGCTCAGGTCCTATATCTAGATTTCTCGTCTGCATCTGGATTCATGTCTTATTGTGTGACTTGTGCCGTATCACGTATCTCTCTCACTTCTCCCTTCTTTGTACCCTGCTCTGTGCCTATAGACACAGGCCTTGTAAGCTCCCTCACTAGGGCTTCCTTGCCTCTTTTTTTTTTTCTTTTTGAAATGTTTATTTCTTTATACAGAGGGAGAATAACTGTGTGTGTGCAGGGAAGGGGCGGAGAGAGAGAGAGAGATTGAAAGAGAGAGAATCTTAATCAGGTTCCACACTGTCTGTGCTGAGCCTGACGTGGGGCTCGACCCCACAAACTGTGAGATCATGACCTTAGCTCTGAAATCACGAATCAGAGGCTTAACCTACCGACCCACCCAGGCACCCTGGTTGCCTTTTGACTTCCAGTTAGATTCAGCAAAGGAGGACATTGGCAGGAACTCAGAGTGGGAAGAAAGTAAGGGGAAAGTATTCCTTTTCATTTATTTCTCTCCCTGCTTTGCAGTGGCTGTGGCTGCATCTGGCCAAGGACAGCAGCCCTGTTGGGAGTCTTGTCCACATAGCCAACCTATCCCAGTTATGTTTATGGGTCCCTCCATTTGCCCCTTCGGCTCTGTAAGAGGTCTTAGTTCCCTGTCTTTGCTACTTTAGGATGCTATGGAATCGTTTGGTGTTTTTCTAACCCTGCTACCCAAGCTTGAGTGTGTCATCTGTTTCCCGCCAGGATGTTGATTGAAAGCAAATAGCACACAGGGACAACACTCATCGTTGTCATTTCCTTCATGTTACTGAGACTGCTTCTTGGCTTTCACGACAATTATGATTTTGGCAATTGATGTACGATAGGTGTTCTACATTATGTTCATAAAGTACCCTTCTCTTTGCGACTTTCTGAGTTTTGTCAGGAAGGGTTGCTGGATTTTATTCTCTATATTTTGATATTATACTGAGATTGTTTTTACATTGGACTCACTGATGTATTCTTTCATATTCTGAAGTTTTCTATCAATCAAACATCCTTTCATTCCTGGAATAATCCAAATGAAATTTACTTTCATAATATTTTATCTTAGGCTTTTATTTTTTTTAAACATTTATTTATTTATTTATTTATTTATTTATTTTTATTTTAGAGAGGGAGAGAGAAAGAGACTATGAGTGGGGGAGAGGGAGAGGGAGAGAAAGAATTCCAAACAAGCCCCACGCTCACTGCAGAATGTGACATGGGCTCAATCCCATGACCCTGGGATCATGACCTGAGCTGAAACCAAGAGTCAGACACTCAACTGACTGAGCCTCCCAGGTGCCCTTATTTTAGGTTTTTAAAAATTTCTCTCACCTGGTCATCTCAAGCTATCTAAAACAATAGACTTAGATGGGAACAGTAGCACCCTTAAACTCATATTTTGCTTAAGCATGAATCATCTTGAATAACTGGAAATTTTAGTAGCCCTTTATCATCCAAAGTCCTTATTTTATTTTATTTTATTTTATTTTATTTTATTTTATTTTATTTTATTTTAATTTTATTATTTTAGAGAGAGTTGGGAGAGGGGCAGGAAGAAAAAGGGAGAGAGAGTCTTAAGCCAAATCCATGCTCAGCAAGGAGCCTGCCACGGGACTTCCCAAAGACCTTTTTGTTGTTGTTTTTCCCACAGTTTGGAGTTCAGAAGCAAGTGGTTTATTCGACCTTTCGAGGTGCCATATTTTGGTGGGGCAAGGTTGCGGGGTGGGGGGAAAAGAACAAAGAGCAAGGGACAATGAAGACTACAATGTAATGTCTGAGCCAGAGTGAAGAGAGTATAAAATGACCGGAGTGCCTTCTTGCCCTTTTTATTTCTTGAAAAAATTTACTTTGTTCCTTCAATTGTGGTTTTTACGCTAACACTATCCATCTATGAGTTTCAATCGGGCAACGGCGTAAAATAGAGATCTTACCTAGGTGATGACACTGTATATTAGGTCGAAACCTAGAACTATCAATTTATAGCAATTGGCAATTCCAATATTTTACACCTGTTCTGCCATGCTATATCATATTATATCAAGCATGGATTTTCAGTTTGGTTCCCAGGAGTCAGTTTCATCAGAGTACAATCCTTAGCACAACATCCCCTTGGGAAAAGTCTAAATATACTTACTACTTTTATGAATGACTATATATTTGGTGCCAAGTGCTTGAAACATGAGAATTATAACTGATATAATTGCTGAGTCCTTTCATTCTGGAAAGGAATGAAGAGTCTGGCATAGAAAACAGAAGGAAGACTACAAACGTTGTATCTGAACTTTTAAACAAGATTCTATCAGGTTTGGTCTGATTTAAACTAAGAATAGAATCTGCAAATATTAAACTTTACATTTTTATTTAAAATTTTCTCAGGCAGATTCCTAGTAAAGACAAATGTCATGATTTATAATCAAAGGTAGCTACACATATCAAAGAAGATGTACAATTTGAGAAGAGGTGAGTTGCTAAAGTCTGGAGTGAAGAGTTTATTTTATTTTATTTTATTTTATTTTATTTTATTTTATTTTATTTTATTTTATTTTATTTTATTTTAATATATGAAATTTATTGTCAAATTGGTTTCCATAAAACACTCAGTGCTCATCCCAAAAGATCCCCTCTTCGATACCCATCACCCACCCTCCCCTCCCTCCCACCCCCCATCAACCCTCAGTTTGTTCTCAGTTTTTAAGAGTCTGAAGAGTTTATTTTTTGAAGTGTTTTCTCATTTATCATCCCTCGTCACTTCCCACTCCCTAACTAAGGATGTTCCCTCCTCTGAACCGCGCCCCCCTCCCCCGCCCCGTACGTGAAAATTCCATTCCCACAGTAAACTTGCTTCATTTTTGTGGTTTAAAGCTAAAAACCAAGCGTGAGAACATATAGTATCTAGTAAAAGCCAGCATTACTGAATGAACTCATTAAAGCCAAGTGGGAATTGCAACTCTGAAAATTAAAACATCTGAACATCTGTTAAAACTCAATCTGTGTTTCTTTGAGAAAAATAATAAATCTGATCGCTTTTTGGTGTAGCATCTCAAAAGAATAAACAAAGGAGCTTGATAAGTAAAATTAATTTGGCAGATGGTTCAATAAATTAGAATTGGGGACAATTCTTGGAAAGTTCTCCTAATTTCCTTTGAAAAGTAAATATAAACCAAGAAAATTCCCAAGCAACAATAGAGTGGAACTGGAGAACTGCATTTACCAGTAGTGGAAGAGGTGGAAAATGACAAAGAACAACTCTGTAACTTGGAAAGAAAAGTCAACGGACGTGTACTTTATCAACAAATACTTCAAGTTTTCAGGAAGGTTAACATTTTGGTTTTTTTTTAAACTTTACTTAAAGTTGTTTATTTGCTTGAGCTTTATTTTTTACAAAGAGTTTTTATCCCACTCTCAGAACAGTCCTTGTGAAGTTTTTTTGTTGTTGTTGTTCTTTCTTCTTCTCTCTCTCTCTTTTTGTTTTGCAATCAGCTTTTTCTCACAAGGGACAAATGAAATGTTTGTAGGATTTGTCAAAAAGTCAGGTTTGTGCAGAGTATACACGCAAAAAGCACTGCGCATTCCAGTGTTGCTCGAAACACATTTAACTCTTACTGTCCAGGAACAGCTAAAACTACCTCTCCTATTTATTATTTATCATTTTTTCCTCTATAGTTTCCAAATTAAGGTACAATTTCTTTGTCTTCTACTCAGGAAATTCCTTTTTTTTTTAACGTGGTGGCAAATTTAAAAACAGTAAGAGAAATTCGTAATCGGTTTGGCGTGCCTTACGGGGAATATGATTCCATCGCTGAAACCACGTTTCCACGAGCCACGTCAGCACAGGTGTGGGGTGACATCAAATGCACCTGTATGATTGGCCCCTCACAACCTGGGGTCCTAAAACATCAGCTCCACGCCCACCCCAGCCCATCACCATACTTTCTCTTCAATCAGAACACTCAGAGAAGAAAGAGATGCTCAGAGAATTCTCTGTGACCTTGTTGTTGCTTTTTTTTTTTTCCTCCATGACATCAGATGCTGCAAATAAGGCTGTCTGGCGTCCAGTTTCAAGCCATCTGGCTTTTGAGCTCCCAGCTATACTATAGATTTATCAAGTGTGTCTGATATTATTGTTGAAACCATATGGAAACATAAACATGAAGACCTGCTTCAAGCTAGGAGAGTTAGCTCTCTAGAACACCAGGACTCCACCCACTTTCCCCCAGATGCTGCTTCTGTACCTGCTGTTCCCCCAGTTGCAAGTTCCAGTGTTATCATCTGTCTTGCCATGTTTGAGGCATCTAGATTCTGGCCTGGGGTTGACATTGGATTCTTAGAGATTTCCTTACTCCCCTCTCTCCCCGTTCATAGCTTCTGCACAGACAGAGCCATGTTCCCTTTTACTCTTCCCTTCCCCTATCATTCCACCTCCTTCCCTCAACCCTCTTGAACAAATACTTCAAGTTTTCAGGAAGGAGTGGTTTCCTGGAGTGGTTTTCCTAGTTCATATCTTACCTCGAGAAAGGACACAGTAGAGTAGTGCTGACTTTGGATACAAAATATTTCCATGGAGCAGTTTAAACAGGGGATACAGGCACCTGGGTGGCTCAGTCAGTTAAGCGTCCAACTTTGGCTCAGGTCATGATCTCAGTTTGTGAGTTGGAGCCCCGCCTCAGGCTCTGCGTTGACAGCTCAGAGCCTGGAGCCTGCTTTGAATTCTGTGTCTCCCTCTCTCTCTGCTCTTCCCCCGCTCATGCTCTGTCTCTCTTTCCTTCAAAAATAAATAAAAACATTAAAATAAAAAATTTAAACAGGGGATACTATGTACAACTGCTTTTGTATTTTTTTTGTGTGTGGGTTTGTTTTGAGTTTTTAGCCATTTTTACAAAGTTAATTCAGGCACATGGTGCAAATTGAAAAACATAAAAAGGGTAGAGTTAACAATGCATTTCCCTCCCACTCTTGATGCCTATTCATGTGGTTCTTCAACTCAGAGGAAACTCAGTTTAGTTTCCTATGTATATTTCTAGAAACAGCTAAAAGATACACATATGTAAGCTGACATATTTATGATTTTTTTCACAGAAATGCTAGCATGCTATATGTACTTTTTCTCATCTTTCCTTTTTAAGTTAGTGAAATATAATATAGATAATTCTCTATCAGTGTTACAGGGTTGTCCTATGTTTTCATTTGTGTTGCCATTTGCAATGGGCACAGAGTGTTTTATTGTATGAATGTATCATATCTTAAAAGTATATCCTTCCCTGGTGACTATTGATGTCGGTTCCAGTTTTTGTTTTTGTTTTTGTTTTTTTTTACCAGTACAGAGGTGCAGTAAGAATCTATGTGCATATGTCTATAACAAACTCAGAAAATTAGAAGGAAAGTCATTGGGTCAAAAGCTATGTAAATTTTAATTTTTGATAGGGATTGTTAAATTTCCCTCTCAAGAAATTATACCAATATATACTCCTTACTAGTGCCTAGCTTCTCTCTTGACCTCACCAACACTGTGTGTGTGCATGTGTGCATATATATATAAAGTGCATATATATTTATATGTGTATAAATATGTGTATATATTATATGTATGTGTATATACATACACATGTAAATATGTATATACATATACGCATATGTATATGCACATACATATATGTGAATATATATATGTGTGTATGTGTGTGTATATATACATATATTTAGTTTACTTTTTTGTTGTTGTTGTTTTTTTTTTTTTTTGATACCAAAAGAGCACTAGCAGGGGAGGGGCAGAGAGAGAGGGAGAGAGAGAATCCCAAGCAGGCTGTGCACTGCCAGTGTGGAGCGGGATATGGGGACCGAACTCACAAACCGCAAGATCATCACTTGAGCAGAAACAAGAGTCAGTCGCTTAACTGACCGAGCCACCCAGGTGCCTCATCACTGTATATTTTTTAATGAAATATTTATATCTTTGTGAATCTAATAAATGAAAATATTATTTCACTGTCATGTACTAAGAGAGAAAACTGATAAACTGTGATCTTCCTAGCAGTGGCGAAGCATAGTTATTGAGTCTTCCTTATTCGTCCTGATTCCAAACCTCACTAGCACCTATGCCTTCAGGCTAGTTATTTTACCTTTCTAAACCTCACTTTGCAAATCAATAATATTATCTTACTACGTGAAATTACCATTATATACATCAACTCAACCTTCATAACAAATCTACCGCCTAGCTATAAGTAGGTTTTTATCATGGATGTGAAAAAAGTTTCCTCATCATCTAGACGGACATGAACGTGCCTCTTTATAGGATATTATGAGAATTAAATGATAAACGGCACGTAAAGCAATTAGCACAATGTTTGGCCAGGACTCAGTACACATTGTTTTATTTTCAAGGGTGTAGGAAAGAGCTTTTATCACCATAGGTATAAGTTAATGGATCTCAAAATACGTGTAAAGTAGTTCACTTCTTATGGTACCAAACCTTTAAAAGCTAGAGTAAAATGTTTAATATTAATTTCTAAGCTGATGAATTTCAGTGTCTATTTTCCCTGTTATCTTTAGGGTTAACCACTAATTCTCAATGAAATTAATTTAAATGTACTGACTTTAAAAACAAAATGCTGAAATCATTCTTCAGGAGTAGCAGTGACTATTGGAAAATAATACTAAAATTAAAATTATTAGAGGCATCTGGGTGACTCGCTCAGTTGAGTGTCCAACTCTTGATTTTGGCTCAGGTCATGATCTCATGGTCTTGGATCAAGCTCCATGTCGGGCTCTATGCTGAATGTAGAGCCTGCTTGGGATACCCTCTCTCCCTCTCTCTCTCTGCCCTCCCCTCCTCTCTCCCTCTCCCAAAATAAATAAATAAATATTAAAAAATCTTTTAAAAATTAAAAATATTAAACTTAGAAGAAGATATCAATTTTTCTCCTTTTTAAAGGATATAGTCTAATACTTTTGTACCTATACTTAGAATTAACAAATGATGATAGTCTTGTCATTTACGATATAGTTACCCTTTGTATGCCTAAGTGATTCAAAATTACAAAGATGAAATCCTTCCATCTATGGAGAAACATTCCTATACCACCCCAAAGGTAAACCCTGTCATTAATTCAGAGTATATCCAGGCTCTGTTTTCATATATTCGCATATATTTTATTCTGTAATTTGTTACGTTTATTAAACATATATTTTTTTACATCTATGTAGAATTGTTTATTCCTTTTAATTGAGATACATTTTTTTTGTCCTGACTTGTAATAGTGGAGATTTGAGTAGTTTCCAAAGTTTACTATCAAAAATGGTGCTACAATAAACATTATCGGACAAATTTCTTTGTTTGTAGAGCGTATTTACCTAGAAGCCAAACTGCTAGGTCATAAGGAATTTCTCACCTTTACTAGACATGGATAACTTTAAAATGATTGACTCATTTATGCATCTACTGAAGTATATGGCAGTTCTCATTTCTTACATCTTGCCAACACTGTTGTTGGCTGAATTTCTTCTCAGTTGGATGAATATGAAATGTATCTTATTTAAATTTGTATTTCTTTGATTACTAGAGAAGATGAACATTTCTTTATATATTTACAGGGGTTTGTGTTTTCTCTGAATTGACTATTTCTATTTTTTTTTGTCTTTTCATATTAGTCTTTATGTGTTCTAGACACCAATCCTTTGAATGTTGACTATGTTGCAATATATTTCATCTGTCACTTTTTTGGGGGTTATCATTGTGTGTTGGGTGGTTTCTGTACAGATACTAAAATTTTTTTATGTATAACAATCTTTCTTTTATAGTTTTATCTCTTTCCATCTTGTTTAATAAATAATTCCTTAATCCAAAATCCCAAAATATTTTCCTCCTACAGTATGTTTACATGGAGTTATATTTCCATTTGAAATTTGTTGTATGTGTGTGGTAAAGAGCTACCCTTAATTTTTAATCTATCTGGCAAGTCAATAGTCTTAGTACCATATATTGATATGTGTTGTATTTCCGCTACTGATTTGTAATGATATTTCTAGCATATATTAAGTCTCCTTTACCATCCTGAGATCTTGAGTCTGTTTCATTACCTATTATCTATCTCTGTACAGATATTACTATATCTTAATTATTATAGATTTATACATCTCAGTGTCACTGTTCTATTTTGTCAGAGGGTATTTGGCTGCTCTTGGACTTTGCTTCCATAAGAATTTTAGTAAAAGTATGTCAAGGACCAAGATAAATTCTGTGACAACTTTTATTAGAATGTGTATGTATTTATCCTGTTGATATACCAAGTATTTCTGTCCATCATTTCTTGCCATTCATTTCAATTTTTTTATGTTCTTCAAAAATATTTTGTAATTTCTACCCTAAAAGTCATGTATATCTGTTGTTATATTCATCCCTAACATATTATGGGTTTTGTTGCTATTATAAATGACATATTTTCTTAAATTAAATTTTCAATTTTGTTAGTGATGGTGATTAGAAGCATTATTGATTTTGTATGATGATCTTGTTTGTGTTCAACAATTTTGCTGAACTTGCAAGTTCTAGTAATTTCTAAAGATTTTCTAGTTAGATATTTATGTTATTTGCAAATAATGAATTTTCTCATTATCTTTCTATTTCTTATTTCTTCTTCTTTTTTTCTTATTTTCTTCATTGGTTAAAAATTCCAGTATAATATTGAATAGCAGTGGGGTCATCATTGATTTACAGTGGCTGTTTCATCATTAAATGTGATGCTTACCATCGATTTTTGGTAAGATCCTCTATTAGATGGAAGAAATCTATCCTTCATTTTCTAATAATTTTTATCGTCAATGGGTGTAATATTTTATGAAGTGATTTTTTTGCATCAATAGAGATAATTATATGAAATTTTTCTCCTTTTCTCCATGAATATAGTTATATAGTAAATCACATTTATTGATTTTCTAATATTAAGCCATCTCTGCATTGCTAAAATAAATCTCCTGGTATGTTATGGTCTTGATCCTGGTATGTTATCATTTTTAATACACTGTTGGATCCTATTTACTACTGTATTAGCATTTTTATATCTGTATTCATAAGTGAGGTTAGCTTATAGTTTTTTCTTCTTTCATAATTTTTTCCTGATTTTAAAATAGTTTCATAAAATGAATTTGATAGATTTTCCTCTCTCTCCTTTTTTGCACTTTTCCTCCTTTCTTTTGATCTTTTAAAAAATTCTGAAACAGTTTTCATAAAATAGTGACTCTCTTGCCTGGATACATGGTGGATGTGGGAGGATTTGACTATTAATTTTTTGGTTATTGATTATTCAGTTTTGCTGGATTTCTTCTTTAAGTTAACATTAGTGATTGTTTTAAAGAAGTTTTTCATTTATTTTAAGTTTGCAGGTATAATGATCTGAAATTTCCCATTGTGCTGTATTTGTGTGATTTTTTTGTTTGTTTGTTTGTTTTAACTAGTAAAATTTTTTATTAGTGCAAACTTTTTTCATTGATTGATGTACTGGAAATTTTTGTTATTTCATTAGCGTTTCTAAGTAAATTGCCCTAACATTTGCTTGTTTATATTTGACTCTTTGTTAGTTTATTGTTCTCTGTTTCTGATATTGTTTTACTTATATCTCCTATAGGTTTCCTTTCAAGTTTTTAAAAATTCTACTTTTACTATTCATTCTACGTATTTTATAATTTCTGTTTTGTGTATCAGTTATTTGTGGATGTGAATTATAGTTTCCAAACAATATGTTTTAAATTAAAGAAATGTTTACTTCTAAATTTTTTTTTTTTTCAACGTTTTTTATTTATTTTTGGGACAGAGAGAGACAGAGCATGAACGGGGGAGGGGCAGAGAGAGAGGGAGACACAGAATCGGAAACAGGCTCCAGGCTCCGAGCCATCAGCCCAGAGCCTGACGCGGGGCTCGAACTCACAGACCGCGAGATCGTGACCTGGCTGAAGTCGGACGCTTAACCGACTGCGCCACCCAGGCGCCCCAGAAATGTTTACTTCTAATTGAATTGCAGTAATGGCCAAATGCTTTAATTATGGTCCTTTCTCTACCCAGCTTCCCTATTAATACTGCCTACTTTGTATTTTACTGCCTCCCTCCATAATATTCTTATTTTGTAGTCAATCATTATTTTTCCATGCTTTTCCCCTATTATCCTAAAACTTTAATTTTGTGATTTCAAAAATCTGTTTCAAAATTCAAAATATACAAAAGGGTCTCTGGTGAATTTCTCTATAATCTTCATTCCTTCGCTTCTGAGGGTCCCAATCTTTTCAATTTCTTAAGTAGATGAAAGTTGTTAAACAGGGAAACATGTTCCAATAAAATCCCCAAATAAATGTCATTATGGGCAGAGAAAAAGGTCTATGTGCAATTAATAATGCCCACTTTGAGGAGCTATAATTAACAGACGTTGTGTACATATACAAAAGCACTTAATATAATAATTGGGACACAATAAATGCTCAACCAATGGGAAAGATACACATTGTGTTAATTATTATTAATAAAAATGTATTATTACCATGTGTCCTTGGCTTGGATAGTAGCTGAGAATATAGGCTTATTGTCAGCCACTCCCAGGTCAGATTTCCTGTTTTGACACTTTCTACTTGTGTGATCGTGAACAAATCACTTTAATCTCTTGAATTGTCAGACTTGCCACCTGTGTAATGGGCATCATCATAATACCTACCTGTTAAAATGTTGACAATTAAGTGAAATCATGGATGTTAAGAGTGTGTACACCTACGGGTGCCTGGGTGGTTCAGTGGGTTAAGCATCCAACTTTAGCTCAGGTCATGATCTCACAGTTCATGAGTTTGAGCCCCGCATCAGGCTCTGTGCTGACAGCTCGGAACCTGGACCTTGCTTCGGATTCTGTGTCTCCCTCTCCCTCTCTCTCTCTCTCTCTCTCTCTGCCCCTCCCCTGCTCATGCTCTGTCTCTGTCTCTTTCAAAAACAAATAAACATGAAAACAAAAGAGTGTGTTCACCTAAATCGTGGCATTGACTGAAAGATACCACTCAATATTATTATTATTATTATTATTATTATTATTACTATTATTATTATTATTTTAGTGGTGGTAATTAATGATAATTATACTTTTAAAATCATAGTGTTTATCTGGAGGACTAGCACTTGATCCAGTTTAGTCTGGAAAGGTAGATTGGACGTGGGTCAGGAAATTTAAAGATCGCCAGGAGTGTGGCTCTCCCAGACTTATGCCAAAGGAATGATCGTGTTCAATCAGTTTCTTGGATGTTGTTAAAATTTGAAATATAAAATATAAATATAAAATATATTTTTTTCCATTTTACAGAAAATGAAAATAGAGCTACCCAATTGATAGATGGGCCATCTGTGGATTGAGATCATGGGAATCACAGCCATGTTAACACATACTCCTTTATTCGACTTTCTGTTTCTCTTCAACATCAGCTCCAGGCAAGACTACAGATTTAAGTTATGCATGTAGTGGGCGGGAGAAGACTGATCTGGGTAGGAGGTAGGCGGACTGCCATATTCCCCCGGGTGATAGAGAAATCTTTTTATTATAATTTAATAGAAAGTGTTATGCCAAAAATATTTCCGTAAATAAATGCAAATGTTGGTTCTTGTTGAAAAATGCAAATCAGATGGTTTCAATGTTTTAAAGCTTACTTGAAATACCTTAAATAACAAGCACAAACATTTATGTGTGTACATATATACATTCAAATGTATACCAAATTAAGCACATAGAAAATGTTCTACGAAATGGCATAATAGGACCCCACCAGCATCCTGCCATCAGGCTGAAATTCAAACCAAATACTGCCACCCTGAAAGCACTGCGGGAACTTTCATCCCCATAGCAAGTATTCATTAGACCTTTTTGTAGGTTGTGTTTAAACAATCACAGCCCCAAACAGACAGAAATAAACATCTGGTCTGTCTGGCTGCATCAGTCCTATTCCAAAATATTAATCTTCTACTTAGAGGGCATTAAAACAAATTGCGCAGATTAAAAATGCCAGTGTCTGATCCAAAGTCTGACTCTTCTATATCAAGTAGAGCTGACTTGATCTTTTCTTTCCACTGTGGGGGCAGGAATTACAAAACTCTCTGAGAATTAGGATGTTGGCGTAAATTATGGAGACCCGATGGTTAAGCTAAATTTAAGATTGTCTGTTCCTTATAAGAACCATCTGTAGAACATAATGGTGCTCTTTGGATATTAGGTGATTGGCATAGATGATAAATATATACAATTTGCTTTATTAAAGCTTTCCTGACGTAATCAAAATATTTGCTGAGCTATGCGGGCCAATTCACTTCTAAATAATGTATTCCTGGGAATGAAAGACTGTATTTTAAGACTATTGGCTGATCTAGCAAATTGAAAACTTTCCCAAATAAAATGTAGATTGATGAAAGATTTCATATATGAATTGTAGGCTAAATCCTCATTTAAAAATTTTTATGGAGAAGCAAAGATAATGTCGGTAATAATAATAATAAACGTGATTGTCATTATTGTTATGTGGCCTGTAACTGGCACATAAATCTTATTACAACGGATACATAACAATAAACTCTACAAAGTAGTTGACATTAAGTAACTTTTCTTGTTGGGGAATAATTTATCATTTATTCCCAAATTAAATGAAGTGTTTAATAAAATGGCATATTATGGCCCTCACGTGAACCTTTTGATTACCTAGAATGACATGCTAATGACACCAAATAGTTGATGTAACTAGTTTATGTAACTATCTCACCATTTGACCTTGGTCAGAAGAGTGTCCAAGTGAAGCCTTTGAATAACTTAGTAGAAACCTTCCTTGCCACAAATTGGAAAAAATCAACTGAGTCCATATTTTAATGATGACAGGTAGGTAGTGTTAATTCTCTAAACGTATTTCAGAAATTTAGGAAGGAAAGTAGAAGACTAATTTATTCATTTACAATATTTAGATATCTAGTTAGGTTTACCAGGCACTGTGCTACATAGTGGAGGTTAAACAAAGTATGTCTTCTGGCCTCAAAGAGTTTGCAATCCAGCAAAAGTGAAGTAGGACTGAATAAGCCCACCTTCGCTTAGGAGCCAGGTATATATGTATGGAAGATGCACTTAGAGATCATGTAAGAGGACCTTTAACGCTGAGGTCCGTGAACATTTTCACGAGAGCTAAAGAAGGAATGAACATCGACCTGGTTAACAGTATAGAAGCAACATACCCTGGGCTCCCAGGGGCAGGGAAGAAACACTGGAGGAAGTTCTTGATCTCTTGAGAACATGTGGATGCAGTTTTGATGAGAGATCTTGGTAAGATGGGAGACAAGAGCTGTAGGCACTCAGGCCTGACTCTGGGGCCGGAAATTAATCCTGCAGTAGAGCAGTTGGGCAACTCTAATCTAATTCTTAGTTGGCACACGTACACAGAAGTCAGAGGTTTGGGGCTCTGGGGCAAAGACGCAGAAGCCAGATGGGTGGCTCTATGGTATGTTAGCTGCACATCTGGTTACTTGCCAGGACATGGAGTTTTTATTACATATGACAATGATATATTATAAATATAACAATATAGCACATATTATCATTACCATTATAATTCCAGAGAGACCAAAGCTGAGCTCACCATGGAGATGACTCCAGAGTATCCGTGTATAAGGCAAACTCAGCGACCTGAGGGCCAGAGGTACTCCAGATACACAGGAGACAGCACAGCAGTTTTCAACCTTGGCTGCACATTTGAGTCGCCTGGAGAACTTATTTTTCATTTTTATTTATTCATTTATTTTTGAGAGAGGGAGAGAGAATCTCTTAAGCAGGCTACATGCTCAGTGTGGTGTCCAACACGGGGCTCGATCCCATGACCCTGGGGTCGTGGGATCATGACCTGAACCGAAATCAAGAGTCAAATACTCAACCTATTGAGCCACCCAGGAGCCCCGGGGGAACTTGAAATAGATGCTAATGCAAAGTGCTGGCCCCCAGAGATTCTGTGTTAATTGCCTGGGGTGCAGCCAGGCATTGGCAATTTTGTTTTTTTTCTAATTAATAAAATGTATTTTTTTTAGAGAAGTTTTAGGTTCTCAATAACATTGAGCAGAAAGTACAGATTTCTCACATACCCTCACCCTACCCTCCATAGGCACAAAACTCCTGCTCCATCATCCCATACTGTACAGGTACATTTGCTACAACCCATGAACCTGCGCTGACGCATCATTATCACTCAAAGTCCACAGGTTACATTAGGGCTCACTCTTGGTGTGGTACATTCTATGGGTTTTGACAAACATATGACAAACATATGATGATATCTGTCATCGTAGCATCATGAGGTTGGGCAGTTTTTTTAAAGTCTCTCTTAGTGAGCCAGTGCTCTAGCAGGTAAGGAGTCACAGACACAGACTGGATATCCAGAAACTCCCAGATGTTACCGTCAACAAAATTACGATGGGTCCCTCACCCTCCGGAACCATTAACTTTTAGGCAAAAGCAGAAGAGTATTTCCGAGACTCTACTGACTGGAGGAGAGATCACTTGGTGAACAGTCTTCATTGTTTGTGGGAGATTCCGGAGGTCGGAATGTTGCCAGCAGTGCATGGAAAGAACTTTCAGGCAACAAACTTATGTATCACAAGGAAAGAAGGTGTTTGGAACTCAAGACAGATTTGATTTGGAAACCTAACTATGTCAAGATTTGTTACGTTGAACAAACTGTCTCAATTCTCTGAGTGTTGGTTTCTGTATCTGAGCAATGAAGATGATAGTACCTAACTCGAAGGGTCATTGTAAGGACTGCCATGGGGATGATCTACAAATGGGTTCTATTACAAGTATTGCTGGCAGTGATTAAAGACAAGCATATAAACAATTTCTTAGCGGTGTAATGTAGACCAGAGAATCATGAGAATTCAAGAGCAGGGAATGGACTGGTGGTAGAGTGGTCAGGCAACCTTTTTTTGGATTTTATAATTTCCATAACTTTGTCTAGAGGAGTGGGGGAGAGAAGGGTATGACCGACCGGTGTGACAGAAGACGTGGCCTGATGTCACTTGTTTGGGGGAAATGCAGGTCAGGGGGAAGCATTGCTGTGCTCTATGGGAGACCTCACAGAGTTGAGGCTGAACAAGAGGAGTTTACAGCTGTCAAGTGAGCAAGGCCTCTGAGTAAAGACCACACTGTCAACACAAAATACACAGGTCGTATCCAGCGGCCTTTCGAGATGGTGGTAGTGAGACCATCCTACGAATCTGCAATTCATGCAAAAACCTTCTTTCTCCTTCATTTTATCCTCCGTTTGTCACAAACTCTGTCTTTCCTGGGCATTCTCACTAAGAAGAGACATCTGGTTTTGCATAAGCAGAAATGAAATGATTTGTGACAATCTGTCACCAACAAAAAGGGCATTTTATCGCCATACTCAACAAAGATAACAAACCACCACATGCCAAATCTGTACTCTGCAAAAGAAAATGTTATGTCTATATATTTTATGTTACCAAAAAGCTACTGAAATGAGTTAGCTGATGAAACGAAAGAATCTGCTGTGGATGGCGAATTTGGGGCCCAAGAATGAAAATATGGATGTACGACATTATTATTTTCAGTATCTTTAAGAATTAGGTGTGCCTCATCACCAGTAGGTGTCACTGCAACCATTAAACACAGTCTTTGTTTCTAGAAAACTTTGTCCCATAAATGTTGGTGTAATTTAATTGCTAGAACATAGTTATGATAGGCATAAAGGATATTTATTCTGAAAAGCAATATATTTTATCATGGTCATGAACTTGTAAAAACATTGGCTTAAGGAAGCTAAAGTGTATACTTTAAATGGGCTTACTTAATACAATATACTGCAAAAGTAATAGAATCTTATGAGGTTTTAAATATATACAGTGGATTTTCCTGGATAAGATAAGGTTTGCTTTTCAGTTATTCTATAGAGTCTGATTTATAGAACTAATTTAATGAGAATTCATAGACCCAAATGTTACCTTCTAAATCTTTGTGCAATTGACATTTTTTTCTTTATAACGTTTCTTGTAGGTTTTGTTAGAGAAGGAAAGGAAATTAAGAATTTTAGCTTGAATTACATTAGTTACCCTCTTTTGGGTTTCTTTGGCCCTTTAAATATACGGTACCTGATATTAGGAGGCTAAATTCACTAAGCTCTTTTAGAGAAGCACACGTTAGTAGCTTCCAAGCATCTTACAGAGAAATATTGGCCATAACGAAACACTGATCTCTTTCCTTTTCTACTGTGGTTTTAGAGTTGATTCATTAGCGCAATCCTGCTGGCATTGCTGGGTTGAACTTTTGAACAGAGTATTCTCAGTAGAAATCCTTGCACTTTGAAATTAATTTGCCTGCTGAAGGTGTTGGTGGTTCTTATTTATGCATAATTTAAGGGCTAGGTGTGTGAATGTGCCCCTAGCGACAATTTCATTGGCTCCATTTTACAAATTGAAACTGATGGTGGTGGTTGTGGTGCTTTTCAAGTGTGACTTGGGGGCAATCTAATTTACCTAAGCTGTTCAAAGGTGAACTCAATCTTTTCAATCATAAATTAAAAATCTATTCCAGTTTTGAAATCAGAAACTGCGCAAATTACATATCTGCAGGCCATAAAGATTCTCTTGCCCTGGCCTACCTCTGTTGATTTCATCAGGATAGACAAGACATTCCCAGACATCCCGTGTTTTAACACGTCCCTGTAACATCTAAAGTATTTTTGGAAGATCACATTGCCTTTTTTGCTGTATATACTAACGGGAACTTTGTGATCATCTTGCTTTTGCCTATCTAAGTAAACCCATCTATGATAATACTTTTGACCCGTTAGGTTACTGAACTGCCATAATATTAGCAGGATTTCTCCAAAAGATATTATATTACATGCTAAATATCAAACCTTTAGAAAATACTTAGCAAAGCCAACTCTGTGTGTGTTTTTCACACGTAACAATATATCCATGTTAACTACAAGATGGAGACACTGCTCTCTGCAAAGACTACATCCTAAACCTACACCGTAGATCATGGAGACACAGCAAACAGATAAAAATGTATGTCAGTCGACTGCATGATACACAAATCACTGTATTTGTAGCATTTGTAGTCAGTAGGATTCCTATGTGAAGTCTGATGCATAGCAGTTGTCAAAGACCAATCTCCCGGATACTCTAAAACTTACATTGCACTGGACTTCAGGGATGAATAAACTTCAATCACATCACTGTGACACCACGTGCCGTTCTTTCTACTTTAATTCACTCTGTTGGGATGCCTTTGACTTTCATTAAGGGCCAAACACAGGAAGTAATTTTGGGGGAACTTGTGTTAAGAATGAGGATGTGGGGGCGCCTGGGTGGCGCAGTCGGTTAAGCGTCCGACTTCAGCCAGGTCACGATCTCGCAGTCCGTGAGTTCAAGCCCCGCATCAGGCTCTGGGCTGATGGCTCGGAGCCTGGAGCCTGTTTCCGATTCTGTGTCTCCCTCTCTCTCTGCCCCTCCCCCGTTCATGCTCTGTCTCTCTCTGTCCCAAAAATAAATAAAAAAACGTTGAAAAAAAAATTAAAAAAAAAAAAAAAAAGAATGAGGATGTGTTAAGTATGCTGGTCGTTGTTTGACGGAGTTCCAACTTTCAATCTTTGGGTCAGCAATGGCTTGCTTCTTCTGAGCTCTTTATAATTGTTTTCATTTAATTTTACTCCACAGTAGATCATTTCGTAACCAGATTCCTCTCTCTCCCTCAACTTCAGCTTGTAAGAAAGCATAGAGCCAAAGTATGGTCCTACAGCAAGTGTGATGGTCTTTAGAGTTTACATTTTTACAATAACTTCATTCCTAAGCACAGTTGATTTTTTTTTAATCTTCCATACTCACTTATACTCCCTCTCATACTGCTGTATGTTATGTATCCTTGTAGACTCTGGAACTTTGGGGACAAAGCGAGGAGGGATATAAATAAAACACAACAAAAATAAATGGGGCACGTTTCCAGAATAGATGCTATTAGACTTAAAATTCACGTAGGTAACCATAGCTTAACCTCTGGAGTTTACAATAAAAGTACAAGAAGATAGTACCCACAGTTAAAAGGAAAAATAAACAACACTAAGACCCTTCTATAATACTTAAACTTTTCGACTGTACTAAGGATTGAGTCTGTACGTCAGTAAGAGGGGCGACACTCATGCAGTTTTCCAGTTAGTTTGAAAGATGTATTGTTAGGACTTCCTCCATTCAGGGCAAGAGCATCTGTTAAACTAGAAAAGGAGCTCTTGAGATTAGAAAGAGTAATCCATTGTTGGAGTTAAAGATATAGGCATAGATATTTTAAATTACTACACGACTATGAACAGAAATAATGCGTGTAAGACTGAAATTTGTGGCATCTTTGAATTATAAAAACAAATAACTTAATTGAGCCAGAGAGGGGTTACCTTTCTGGGCTCATTGTAGGGGTTGCTGGAGGACTGGGGGACAACCATCTGAATAGGGGAAATGAAGACTGATCTGGGTGGAGGAGAATGAGTAGACATTGGGCTAGGGCAAGGGAAAGTGACTCATTGAGGTCCCTTTCAGCATTATGGTTTTGTTATTTGATTTTGGACTCTGGGTATTCTGGCAAAATTTGCTAAATCTGAGACAGGAAATTGTCTTCACTTAAAAAACATTTGAATGATCTTGAAAATAGGAAAGATATTGTCAAAATAGAAGTAAAAGATTTCTTTTGTTTTAGTAATAGAATGAATAGTAAGAATAATGGGTAGATCAGTACTGTTAATAGTGGAATTCCTATTAAATTTTTAGTGTTCCATTGACACATCAGACAACTGATTCATAGAAGCCTTGATCCCAGGAAAAGATTTCTGTACTTGAAGATCTTTTCCTCCAAATATTAATAATTTTATATGATCACTTTTTCTTCTTCTTGTCTTTATTTTACAAATTTCCTAAAGGTTTTCAACCCAGCCTACAGAGATTTGTTTATAATTGAAAGAGTAAAAACTGTTTTAAGAAAAAGCTCTTTAAAAGTATGTAAATTAAATTCTAAAACAGTAAAAAAAAAAAGAGTATCACATAGGAAGATTTAAGAATTTCTTCTGAAATAATATGTCCCTGCTTCTCTAACTCTGTAGAGGTAATACAGTAAAAAATGGGGGAAAAGCACATATTTGTTATTTAGGCTTACATATCACCAAATGGATACGGGAGAAATATACTACTTTGAATTTTGGTTTTGGCTTGAAACATGTTTCTCCCTTTGGCATAAGGATAGGGTTAGTCATTACAATTTGTCATCTCAGAAGAGAGGAAAGCAATCATTTGATTTGGAAGCTATGCATTTTCCAAATGACCAACCTAAATTTTCTGTTTAGCTGCTTTTATAAATGAAAAAGAGGAGGCCACTCTATTAAAGTGACTGAGACACAATTATTCACTGAATCAATGGCAAAGTTAGGCTTGTATTCATCTCATCCCTTTTCATCCCACAATCTCATTTCAACTATGGGAAATTCTATTTTTAAGTACTCATGTATCTACAACACGATACATGAAAATTTACTATGAGTTAGCTAGCTGTAATGGAATACTGGGTCTGGAATTAGACAGATCTGGATTTGAATTTTTACCCTCCATTTACTAGGCATGCAATTTTGGGAAAATTACTTTATTTTTCTGGATCTCAGTAATCTTTTCAAAAGGCTATTATGAGAACCAAATGAGAAGATTTATGGGAAATGCCTGGCAATTTTAAATGCTAAACAAATGGTAATCCCTTTCCTGTTCCTTTCCCAACTATAATTGCCACAGTGAAACTTACCATTTTTAATTGAGACTCATCACTGAGGTAAGATTACCCTGATTCAAGTTGAACTGTCAGGAGTCTACCCTAGGCAGCTATTTTGTCCATTCCCTGTACTGTGAGTGGGTCATGAACACTCAGCACTGTATGTCGAGAGAGACACACATAAACTTGGAATCTAGAAATTTGCCAAAATGATTTTAATTTACTTCAAACTCTAAAGTTGTGTTGGAGTTCAAGATGTACAATTTAGAACTTAGGCTTTTCATTACTGTCTATCACTTCTCTCTTAATCCAGTTTATCTAGATGCAAAGTCAGAGGAAAAGAAAAGAACATGCTTCAAGAACAAGTCTGCATTCTTAGACTTCGAGCTTTATATTCAATAAATACCTGACGACTGGTTGCCAGAAAAACTTCATTTAGACTCTTCATATTGAAAGAATAACACTGAACCTGATGGTATTTTTAGCAAAATGGATACTATGTCCCTAGATCATCTGATTAAATTTTGGGATTTTATGGAACACCAGTATATATAACTTCTGTATACTGTGTACTAGTCTCTAAGAGTACTGACATAAACAGGATTAGGTATCATTTGATCTGGGTGGCACAGAGAAAAAGAATCGTTCCTTAGCTTTTGTTGTTTTCATGGTCTTAAGAAGTCACAAAAATCAGTTGAGGGATGAGACACAGTAGATTCATAGTAATATACTGAACCTTAAAAATATGAAGAGGCCGTAAAGATCATGCCAAGGGAAAGCAGTGATATTTCTAGTCCCATTAATCTTAAAGCTCTCCTATTAATTTCAGGTCCAAGGGACTTAGCTAATACATTTTCCATTGATAGGCACTCTAAATCGTTTTCATATGTATACTACGGGAATGAACGTTTATCCTTGGAAAGGAGGAGAGCTTTAGCAGTACATGAAAAAGGTCTTTATTTCTTTCCTTTTGAGACAAACTGAGGAATCTGGGTACTTAGGTCCACGTCTTTTTATTTTTTGCTGCACCCTCCCAAACCTAGCTGATCAATTGCTAGAAATCGAGAACATCTTTATCTACCTAATAACAAACATGACTAAAAGTAACAAAATTTAATAAAAATTGCTTTATCTCTTGGGGCCCCTAATCACTCCCTCTCCCCCAACTTGCTATCTCCACTCTGCCGTCAGCTCTAAAATGTAGCAACTAGATGCTCTCTAGCCTTCCTGCTCTCAGTGAGTTAGTTCACGGACACATAATTTTCCAAACATCTCACTGAAGGCTGGTTGAATCGATGGAAAATGAATATGCAGATGTTTGACGCCATATGGTCAAACATCTGGATATCCGACTCAACTCTTCAGATTTTAAAGGTGTTTAATCTTTGAAAGACACTTGTCTGCAGCTGAACGTTCGATTTAATTCCAGAAAGGCGGAATGGTAGCGTTAACTGCTCTGGCAGGAAAACCATTTACCTGAGCCACGCAGAATTAGCAAGTCAGAAAAGATTTCAGCCACTTTTTTGCGACCCCTTTAGTAGCCCACATCTACAACCGGTCCCGGAGGCTGAGTGTCTTCGCTGGGTGTCACAGTTCTGCTCATCTGCTCCCTCGCTCCTTATTCATCATTGCCGCGGCCCTAACTACAGAAATGGGAGTCTGGCTTTTATTAACAAAACGAGAGAGGACCGTGCGGTAATAAGAAGGTAGCCCCCCTCACACTTCACAGTAGTTGTAAGACTCAAATACCTTCAAGGCTTTTTCCTTTAGGTTGAAGTTCTCTCTCTGGTGCACACAAACAGGCCTGCATACCAAAAACATAGAGTCATCGACTACATTCACTAGATGAGAATTGGGCCTACAGCCATACCACCAACAGACTACGACCTTTGCCAAGGCTCACAAAGAAGAGTCAGGCCAGCTTCTCTCGGGAGAAGTTAACTCTGAAGTATCAGGTCGGGACCGTAACAGCGTGTCAGAATAAATAGATTCCGGAGAGGTGAATTCTCTCAGATAGAATCATAGTCTAAGGTCCCAGTCTGAAGGGATGCCACAGGGGCCTTCCTCGCGGCTAAACGAATTTTTTTGCAGACCACATCGAATTCGAGGGGCAACCTGAATCCAAGTTTTGTTATTCTACACGCAGATTGCTTTTCTAAAAATTTTATTTATTTAAATTCAAGTTCGCTAACATACAGTATAGGATTGGTTTCAAGAGTAGAACCCAGGGATTCCCATCTCACATATGACACCCAGTGCTCATCACTAAAAGTGCCCTCCTTAATGCCCATCCCCCATTTAGCCCATCCCTCAACCCACCTCCCCGCCCCTCCCCTCCCAGTTTGTTCTCTGTATTTAAGAGTCCCTTATGCTTTGCCTCCCTCTCTGTTTTTATCTTATTTTTCCTTCCTTTCCCCGATGTTCATCTGCTTTGTTTCTTAAATTCCACATATGAGTGAAATCATATGATATTTGTCTTTCTCTGACTGACTTTTTTCGCTTAGCATAATACATTCTGGTTTCATCCACATTGTTGCATATGGCAAGATTTCAGCAGATTGCTTTTCAGAAAAATCTCAAAACGTCGTAATTTTTATCTTAAATTTTAGAAATTGCTCATTGTGTTTAGCTAGTATCCTGGCATTTCATCTTCTCTTCCTGCCATATTTATTTTACCCCCTACCTTCTACCACACCTCTTGCTCCCCAAAGCTCTCCTGATACTCCTTCCAGGAAAATCTTGACATCGATATATCTCCCAGCTATAAAGCTCTATCTGAAGCTCTGTTTCTTACCCGTACTTAGTTGGAACTCATTTCTCCAGTTATTTGGCAGAGGACCCCCAAATTACAGTTACCCAGGAACTAATGGACATGATTCTTAGAAAAAAAAAAAAATTCTAGACTGTTTCCTAAACAAATACACTAAAACATTGCCTTTGTATGGTATTTGTCAATACCAACCCTCCAGAGAGGGTCATGACCATTATGCTGAGTGTTCAGCAGCATCAAACTGAAGCATAAGAACCACTCAGCTCTATGAATGTGTCAGCCATCCCATTCTTGTTGTTTTCACTGCCATTATCCCTGGTCCAAACCTCTTCTTCCCCCGAAGGAGGCAATAATCTTTAGATTGTCTGTCTATCTGCACTGTCTCCCTTCCAGTTCTCTCTGCGTCTTGCTTCCAGATGACCCATTAGAAGGTGCAAATGCAGTTATCGTCACTAACTTTCAGTGACTTTCCATTGCTTTAAGGATGGTGGCCCTGTCCTTAACCTGACATTCAGTCCCTCTTCCTGTTTCTCCCAAAGACTCTTCTACTGCTGTTCTGTGCTTGAGCTGAATAATTTAATGTTCCCTAAATACTCTCTGTGCTTTCACACCTCTTAGATCTCCCAGTTTCCTCTGCCTGCAATGCCCTCTTTGAAGTATTTACCTGAAATTTGAACCCAAGTCCTTGAATTCCTACCGAGTATCCTTTCAATAATTCTATGGTCTTTAGGTAAAGACTGTGTATCATGCACATAAATTAATAAGTTGCTAGGAATCCTGGTGTGGTAGACAGAATAATGCCTCCCCCGCGCCTCCCAAGGTGCCATGGTGTCCATGTCCTAATTTCTGGGATCTGTGAATAAGTTACCTTACATGGCAAAAGAGACGTTGAGGATGTGATTAAGGCCTATGAGATGGAAAGATTCTGCTGGATTTTCTGGGTGGGCCTAATCTAATTACATGGATTCTTAAAAGTGAAAAATCTCTCCCGGCTGTAGTCAGAGATGACGGCAGACGAAGGGTCAGAGATGAGACATCTCTGGCTTTGAAGACACAGGAGGGCTGCCACAAGGAATGTGACCTAAAAAAGCTGGAATAGCAGGGAAATGGATTCTCACCAGAGCCTCTAGAAATGAACAAAGAAAGACCTTCTGGAACCTTGATTTTTTTTTTAATTTTTTTTTCTTAATGTTTTTATTTATTTTTGAGACAGAGAGAGACAGAGCATGAACAGGGGAGGGGCAGAGAGAGAGGGAGACACGGAATTTGAAGTGGGTTCCAGGCTCTGAGCTGTCAGCCCAGAGTCCGACACCGGGCTCAAACTGACAGACCGCGAGATCGTGACCTGAGCCGAAGTCAGACGCTCAACCGACTGAGCCACCCAGGCGCCCCTGGAACCTTGATTTTAGCCTAGTGAGATCTCTGTCAGACTTCTGATCTCCACAACGGTAAGAAAATAAATTTGTGTCGCCACGAAGTTTTTGGAAAATTGTTGCAGCAACAGAAAACTAATTCTAGAATTTGCTAAAATAACTGTAAATTGAGAGAAATTGGAACACAAGGTTTCTTAAGCTCCCTCCCAGTGGCAGAATACCTATCCTAATCTAAGCTTTCCTGATCCTTCAGAGACCAAGATGCCACCTAATTAATATAACAAACAAATGTGTACTCATGTGCTAATGAATTTTATCCCACAAACTCAGAACATTTTCAAGTAATGAGAAAAATAAAACTCTTGAAGGACACTAAACTCCACCATTTAAATAAATCCAATTAAATTGATATGGGGAGATGCTTCCTGTCAGGGCTTAGGTACCTCGTACATCAGAGTTGCCAAATGAAGACTTGGTTAAACCCCCATTTAACATATTAAGGAAATAAGGCTCAAGGATATTAACCCACTCAGCAACAATCACTGATGTAAGTGACTTGTTCATGTGTTAATTCATTCAATAGCTCTTCAGAACCTTTTATCAGCCAGCCTATTCATGGAAAATCCAGAACTCTAAACAATGTCTGGTGCTAAAGACAGGTAATCATATATAAGGAAACACAGAATTCTCGTCGCTGGGCAGCATGAAGTTTTGCGAAAGTCAAGCAGACCTGTAGTAAAGGTGGGATTTGGGAAACAGAACATTTTGATAAAAGGGAAGCCACAGAACTAACGTGAAGGAACCACTGAAGGTAGTCCTACCTAGTTAATGGTTTTTACTTGGGGTTGGATTTTAGGGATTCAAATAGTCTCATTGAAGTATTTATTCAACAAAACTGAAATATATGTCAGGCCTGGTGTGATGCATTCAGTATAGATTATGTTCGTTATAGTCCCTGCTTTTCTTTATTTTTTTTTAATGTTTATTAATTTTTGAGAGAGAGAGTACGAGTGGTGGAGGGGCAGAGAGAGAGGGAGACAGGGATCCAAAGCAGGCTTCATGCTGTCAGTAGTGAGCCCAATGTGGCGCTCGAACTCACCAACCATGAGATCATGACCTGAGCCAAAGTTGAACGCTCAACCTACTAAACCACCCAGATACCCCCGTCCCCGATTTTCTGAGGCTCACAATTGCACTGCCTGTCAAAAAGAGAGACATTTAAGAAATCACTGTAAATTATATGAGTGTTAAAAGGACAAGTATGCAAATAGGGCCCTAATTAAATACCACGGGTTTTTGGAAGCAGTGTTTTTTATGCTGAGACCCAAAGGATGAGGCAAAGAAGGTAAGGTTCTCTTTAGAGAACATTCTTCTTGGAGAATATTTCCCTTAAAATATTGTTTTCCCTCTCTGAGGGCTTGTTTCCTCAATGAATTAACATGCCCATTGCATCACTTAAAGAGGTTTTCTGCAGGTCACAGGATAGCCCTTATTCTCTTAAGAAGTTTAGAGGTAGGAAACCCAGGGCTGATGATTTTAAACTTTATCAAAGTTGTCAAGAGTCTAGAATGTTTTAACCTTCTCCTCAACCAGCCTTAGCAGGTTGCTTGACCTCCAGGATCCATGTTCTGCCCCAAAGACAGGATGGTAAGGAGGAGAAGAGCTTGTATAACATGTATCTCTCTCTTTTTGTTCAGAAAAAAATCATTCCCAGAAACAAGTCATTCTCTACCTGCCTCTGAGAATATTGTCCCTTCTGTAGAAGCCTATGACCAGGTCTATTACAGGCTACACGATGCAGTGAAAAATAGAACCGAGAGGGGGCGCCTGAGTGGCTCAGTTGGTTGAGCCACAGACTCTTGGTTTCAGCTCAGGTCGTGATCTCATGGTTCCTGGGATCAAGCCCCTTGTTGAGCTCTGCAGTGACAGCGCTGAGCCTGCCTGGAATTCTGTCTCCCCCTCTCTCTCCCCTGCTCATGCTCCCTATCTCTCTCTCTCTCTCTAAAAAAAAAAAAAAAAAAAAAAAAGAAAGAAAGAAAAGAAAAGAAAATTGAACTGCAAAGTATGAAACTGTGATGCAGCAGGAAATCACCATATAAAGTAGCAGATAGACCCTCTACAACCCACATAGCCTCTCTCCTAGTCTAGTCATATAAAGGACTTGAGACTGCAGTTTCTTGGTTCCCGAGAACTGTGGTGGGTTTCACTGGGCACCACTCCTCAGGCTCCGGGAAACTACATGCACCCTTTCTTGTAGACTTACCTGTTGTGTGTGATTTGTACCACTTGTTTGCTAGTTCAGTCGTAAACCAAAGTGATAGATTGCAACCTTGAACAATGTCAAAATCGTCCTCTTCTCATATATATATATATATATATATATATATATATATATATTTTTTTTTTTTTTTTTTTTTTTTTTTTTTAACCTGGGCCAATTCTTTGTTGTCTGACCTGGTCTATTACCCAGGAAAGCATTTGGCTTCCCCTAGCTGCAAAGGAGATTGGGAAAGGAAGTATCTGGCATTTTCAGACTCTACTACTGCATGTTTGTATAGAACAAAATGGAAGAAACTAACTGTTGGTTAGGCAACCTACAGTGTCTGGGATCCCATCTACATTTTTAGAAACCAGTTAAGAAACATTTCTTTAAAAGGAAAACCCACCATAATGATATGATGGGGGAAGAAAAAAGAAAAACCACAACTTAACGTTCCTTAAGAAAGTGATTGAAGAGGAGAGTTCCTTCTGGAAGTGTAAATCCTGTATACTTTTTCATGTTTCTCAGGTAAATTTTAGATAGCCCAATTCTTTCTGCTATTTTCCAAGGCTGCCGCAGATAACCTAGGTTTGGTGAAAGTTTTGTTCTTTTATCAAAGATAAAATCTAAACAATATCGAAGACAATGATTCTCGGTTTAAGATAAGGGAAGTGAAGCTAATTTTCAGATACCAGCTGAAGAATTAGACAGCTGCGATAGACACTAAGAAAAATAGTTCGCATTCTGTGTGGTAAGTGTTGCGATTGCCCACAGAGCATCTGTGTACGTTTCTGAGATTACTGTGTGCTCAAAATTAATGAAGCTAAAGGCATGGTTGCATTTCCAATTATGGATCAACTCCAGTGTCCCAGAGTACACAGTCCTGTATGTAGTCACATATGACTTCTGCAGAATTATCAGTAAGCACCTCTTAGCTCCTTTTCTAGATGGTTCCTCAAGGACAGGAATGCTGTCAGTTTTATCGCTGTGTCTCTCACAAGGCCCGGATTCAAATCCTCGCTCCATTAGTCAAGACTAGTGTGACCTTGGGCAAGTTATTTGACCCCAATTTCCTCATTCGTCCAGGAAGGCTTATACTAATAACGGCCTTGTGGGTTGTGCGTGCGTGTGTGCGTGTGTCTGTGTTTGCAAATAAAGTGTGGAAACTTGTGTAAAGAATTTAGTGCAGTATCACTCAGAGAAAGTGTCCAATAAATGTTAGTTATTAGGAGCCAAATTTATTTCTTAATTCGAAATTAAGGCCTGCTTTTTCCACTAGCTAGCTGTGAGCTTTTGGCTGAGACACTCAACTTTCTGAGCCTCATTTAACACATCTGCTGAAGGAGAGAGGTAAAGCTTACTTGCAGCTTTAAAGATCAGTGACTTCTGGCATTGCTTATCACTCATCCCTGGGCATGCTGCAGGGGTCTGAGGGAAGAAGAAAAACCCCAATGCCCACCAGAAAAGACACATAGTGTAGTTAAGAGCCATAGAAACTTCAGTATGTAGTTTGACAGTGAAATTCGTCCACTAGTCGTTACTAATCCGTTACCACGGAACAAAGTATTGACAGTAGAGGGTAGAATGTCCAATAAGTGGAAGGACCCATTTAAGAAAGGAATCTTTTCTCCTTCGTGTCACATGGAGAAAAGGATCCTTCCATGGTGTTTTGTAAATGAGCTCTTGGCTATTGCTGGGTAGTAAGTTCTCAAGTTTAAGTTTTACCATTTATTGGCATCCAACAGAGAAACAGAGTACTTTTATTTGGAAATACATTTGGAAAGGATTCCAGAGAGCCCAGGCAGCATTAATTGTACTCTAGTTTGGGAGATTTTCACCTTTTCTGAGCTCTGTAACTAGCTGGCATTCTTCCAACTGTAATTTAGACTTACCGTGAACCGTAGGGCTTTTTAATGTGTGCAGTGATTTCTAAAAACCAATAACTTCTTTTACTCGTTCTAAATTTTAATTCTGCATCTGCCTTTCTTCTTTTCAAGCACTCTCTAGCCCCCGAATGTTTATTCTCAAAAAAAAAAAAAAAGTATCAGTGGGTTCTAGTAACATTTAAAAACTTTGGATATTTGGTGAATTTGGGTTCACTCATGAAACCTTTACTAATCCCTTTCTAAACTCTCATCAGTAAAGTCTACTGCCCCAAGACTGCTTTATTTAAATTACAATAGGAAATGCCTCTGAACCTTCAGGCATCCCAATTTATGCTCTTTTAATCAAATAACTGCAAGCCACGGTGACTCTCATAGTGAACTCATTAAGGGAATCAGGTTTCATCTGGCAGGATGTTTTATTTTCTAGAAGATTATAAAGATAGAAAAATTCTATGTGCAACCTCGTCTTATAGCTGTCTATATGTTATGAGCAAATAATCCATGTTGTAATCAACCACATATTAGCATGAACATTCTTTGCATGAACACGTGAATAGTCCGATACACTTCGGGGTCTTTGGATTCAATTTATTAAGATGAACAATTACTTTGTTGTTGTTGTGAGCAGCTCATTCTCCTCTGGGAACAGAGAAGAATAAGATTGATATTGACCTGAGGAATCAGATCAGTATTCAAATTCTTATTTTGTTATGCACTAGTGACAGCAATGGCAAATGTCAGGTTACATAATTTTCCTAAAATCTATGTAAAGACTCTACCTTGAAGGAGTGGAAGAAAAAACGTAAAGGGTTATCAAACACAACAAGGCTAAAAGAAAAGCTATGTTTTAGTGGGCATGGGGACATCAGATCAGCGCCCAAGTGCAGACAGAACAAAAGACTCAGTCAAGAGCAGGCATTTTTAATATGTTTTCTGTCTTAGTCAAGATTGGCTCAGGAACAGGGTACCTTGGTGGCCGAGTTGACTAAGCGTCAGATCTCTGGTTTCGGCTCAGGTCGTGATCTCACAGCTCGTGATATCAAGCCCTGCGTTGACGGTGTAGAGTCTGCTTGGGATTCTCTCTCTCTCTCTCTCTCTCTCTCCTCCCCTTTCCTGCTTGCTCCCTCTCTCAAAACAAATAAATAAACATTAAAATCAAAGATTGGCTCAGGAACTGGGAAGGGTGTAAGGGCAGTGGAAGACTTCGGAGATTGTAATACCTGGGGTAAAAGTCCTCTGGCTCTTTGGTGTTGTGGGTGGTGAGGCTAGGAGAGAAGAGGAGTGCCACCTCCCTTGTCACAGGTCTTCAAGAGGCTGCTAGGCTAGATTGCTATCCTCCTCTTCTTAGTGAATCCTCCCTTGCCTTTTCCTTAAATTTTGGGGTATGTATTTTCACAGTCAAATCTATGACTTATTAGAAATTTATACTTGGTGTGAGGTACCCTACATGGGTCCAACTTACGTCTTTCAGGTGATCGATGAACCAGTTGCCTCCATGCCATATTTTGAATAATAAATATTTTCTCAACTGGATTAAGATGCCCCCCTCCACTTTTATATCCTAAATTCCTTTAAGTATTTGAATTTGTTTCTGGATTCTCTATTGTATGTCATTGCCCTGTCTATTGAGTGATGCACCAGCACCGTATTGTGTTAATCATTGAGAATTTAAATTAAAAAAATAAATAAATAAAAACACTTGGTATTGAGAGTCCCTGGCCCATCTCCACACCCCATACTCTTAAAACACAAATTCTTCATTATTTTTCATATTTTCCCCTAGGGCCAATCAGAAGATTCATCCTCATCAACTCTTCACCTACATAGGCATTTACCTAGAACATACTTATTCTAAAAAATTGAGATTCTCACAGTGTGCTTTACCAAGTGACAGATATGGTGAGAGACAGGTCTACTGTGGCAGAAAAAAATGAAACTATTCTAGCACATGAGAGAAGTATTTCCAGACATCTAAGCTCTGGATTGCAGAAAGTTCATTCTGTGGTATCGTTCTATCATGTTATCGTATCATATGTATATGTATCATATCATGCTGGACTATCATATCATATCATCATATCATATCATATCATATCATATCATATCATATCATACTATCATCATTCTCTACTATTAACACCAGGAAGAGAAACAACTATCATGCTTTGGAAGGTATTATTAATTAAGTTTAAATATGAAATATTTGAAGCTACTTCCTAAAGCAAGCTATTTTGCCACTACAGAATAGAAAATAGTTTTCATTCGTTCATCTTTCCTATGGAACTCATCTGGTAGGATAGGTTTATCTGCAAACCAGTGCATGTAAAGCAGTCTTTTGTATTGCGTCCAATTTTTAACCCAATAGTTACATTTTTTAAAAAGAGTGGTTTTGATTTTCAAAAAAACCCTTAGTCAAAAATTTAAAAACATCAGGGGGAGCTTACTATTTTAAAAAAAAAGACTTTGGTAAAGCTCTTTGTGAAGTAAACTACTGCTATTTTATATTTGATGAATCTAGATTTTGATTTTGCTACAGGTAAGGTACAGTTATAGAGCCATACCCTGTAGCAAATGCTATTTTCTATCCATTGCAGACTTTTTTTTTTTTTTTGGCACTTCTGGAAAGAAACGAAGCAAATGGATCAAGCAATAATGCAAGAGAGATCAAAGCAATTCCTTCTGTCAACAGTAGCAATTCATGCAAATCTCTAAACACTGAAGGCTTTCCTGAACTACAGAGAAGTCCGTGAGAGAGGATCATTGTGGAACACACATCATAGAAAGTGGTATCAGCTTCTTAATTTTAAGGTATAAGTAGATTCTGCTTAAGGACAACCGAGCTTGCTGTAGGAGAAGGGAAGGAAGGGGAGAGAAACTGGGGTTTATTGAGCACTAAGTGTGTTATTTCCCATGCGTGCGAGCAAGACCTCTCCTCTATGGGTGGTTTTAATGAGAGGGGCCTTTGAGCTAAGCTGCCTAGACCCATACTCAGTCTTGGCCACATGCTAGCCATGGGTCTTTGGTGTGGGTAATGTAAGCTTCTTTTGTTAACACTTTCATCATCACAAATACTAAACTCAGATTATCGCGAATATAGAATAAGTCACTTTACATAAGGCATTTACAACAGCTGCCGGACATCTAGTACCAATTGAATATTATCCCTTCCATGTTACTGATGAGGAAACAGGGGACACTGCCTTAACTAAATTGCTTATGACTTGGTGGAGCTTGGTTTTTGTAGCGGACTGACCCCCTGCTTAAGGATTGTTCTACACGCTTGCTACTCAAGGTCCCTGAATCAGCAGCAGCAGCAGCAGCATCACCTGGGAGCTAGTGGCACCTGCTCCAGACTCACAGAGGTGGGGTCTACAGCCGGACAAGATCACACCGAAGCCGAGAAGGGTGGCACAGCAACCCACATGACTGCCCCGTCAGACCTCTGCAAAGTGGAAGGACAGCCGAGATGTATTTGCATGCTATCTACAGCTTTAGAGACTTTAAGTGTCCCAGGGCAGGGCTGGTCTTCAGTACTTAAGGTTCTGCCTTTCTTCTTTGTCAGGCAGACTGCCTAGAGGCTCTCAGGCTGGTTTGTAGTTTGTCTCTAGCGTGAACTAATCTCCACTGTTCTTGATCTCTCTCTCTCTCCCTCCCTTCCCTCTCTCTCTCCCTCCCGGTGTCTCTCTCTCCCCCTCTCTCCCTTGCCCCCTCCACCCCTCACTCTTCCCCCCCCCCACCCCTGCCTCTTTCTCTGTCCCCTCACCCTCCTTCTCCCTCTCCCTTATTTTTTATGTCTACATTGACATCTTGAAAGATTTACCTGGGGCTGCCCAACCATTTACCCGCTTGTGCCTGTGGTTCTGAACAAAACCCTATGGAAACAGCCTTGACAAAGGCAGCAGTTTATGGAAACAGGACAGATTATGGAACTGGACAAAACTGGGTCCAAATGTTCATTCTTTCACTTACAGTTTTCTCCAAATAATGTATTTAATCTCTCTGAAACTTTATTTCCTTGTCTTTAAACATGATGGTATTAGTAGCTATATCTCAAGGTTGACAGGATCAGATAAACTCAAGGTATGAGAAAGCACCTGGCGCATACTAGGTCCTCAGGATTGTAAAACAAGTAACTAAACCCTGATCTATGATAGGAGGTTTCCTGTCAAAATTTAGGAGACCCAGTACAGGGGTGCTTGGGTGGCTGAGTTGGTTAAGCCTCTGATTTTGGCTCAGGTCATGATCTCACAACTTATGAGTTCCAGCCCCACATGAGGCTCTGTACTGACAGCTCAGAACCTGGAGCCTCTCTCTCTCTGCCCCTCCCCAACTCGTGATCTGCCTCTCTGTCTCTCTCTGTCTCAAAAATAAGCAAACATTAAAAAAAATTAAAATTAAAAAAGGAGGAGAACCAACACATTTAAAGGAGTGGGAGACAGTGGTGCCTGGGTGGCTCAGTCAGTTAAGCATGCAGATCTTGGTTTCGGCTCAGGTCATGATTATGCGGTTCGTGAGTTTGAGCCCGAGTCGGGGCTCTGTGCTGACAGCATGGAGCCTGCTTGGAATTCTCTCTCCCTCTCTCTCTGCCCCTCCCCACTCTCAAAAATAAATACATATAAAAGAAAATACAGGGGTGGGAGACAGGGACTGCCCCTAATGGAATGCATGAATTCCAACTGTGTTTAAAGGAATATCTTTTATATTTAAAGACTAAGGCAATTGCTTTTATGTGGAATAAGCCCCAGGAGGGCTCTGTTTCTTAGAGAGAATCATCAGTTTCATTTTAGTCTGTACAGATGTTTTTTTTAGGAGGATTACCATTCGTGAATTGCAAGAAATCTTGTCCCTTTCATCATGTGATTTAAAAAAAAAGTTGCTCCAAGAAATAAATAACAAATAAGCAAATCAATAAAATAAAGGTTGCTGCAATCTTAAGAGGAGTTTTTATTTTTTATCAGAGCTAAAATTCCTGATCTAGCACTAATTTTATTAATAACAAATTGAAGGCAATGAGCAGAAATTGGCTTTCTGTCCTTACCTAGAGCCTATGTTCCTTCCATAAAGGAGGGTGCACCCGCATAGCAACAAGGCAGGGAGCAGGCTGGTAAGCTCCCTCAGTTCCGGTTCTCAGGACCACAGAGAGCAGCACACAATGGAAATGCCTTTCAAATTGTTGCAGCTGCTCTCCCTGGTGCACCCACTGTGTTAAAGGACAGACACGCCACATACATGTGAAATCCTCAAGCTCTAAAGCCTAATTAATGACCTGAAATCTATCAAAAATGGTACAAGCACACATCTAAAGTACACATCCATGCTGGAATAGTAAACAGTTTAAAAGTAAATTGGAAAAAAAAAAAAGAAAAGTAAATTGCACACAACTTTATTCTGTCCTTTTTTTGTGTGTTCATATACTCTTTAAAGATTAAACTTAAAAACAACCTAAACCTTTCACCTCACAGTTTGGCTTCAATTGTTTCACAGTTTTGTGCAGTTTGGCACACTTGAAATTGGGTTTCTTTGTAATTTGTGGTTATGTGCACATCATGTAGGCACACCATTCCTGCACATTCTCTCTTGATTCCTTTTTCTCCTTTCAAGCAAGAGAACAATGCTCAATGAGAATAAAAATAAATAGCAAAGAATCCTGCACAGTTTGGGGGCAACTTTTTGATTTCCCACTAAAATAGTTTTAAGAAGATTTGGCAGACTACATAAATATGAGATTAGATTACACTTTTTTTAGTCTTAATTGAAGTGTCCAGGTATGAAAATGTCTGGGCATGAACAGAACCTCTCAAATGTCTATCACATTTAGAATAATTTTTTTCTGGTACACCCTGGGGAGATAATGCCCTTAGAATTTCCTTCCCTTGGGAAACCACATTTATCACTGGGAGTTAAGAAGAAGGGTCGAGTCAAGGATGATGGGGCTGATTGCTTCCTGTCTCACTCTGTGGAAAAAACAAGGCTAATCCAGCCCCAAACATGCTAGAAGTATGTAAGAAGGCTTTCAGATATTTGCATTGTATCTCTAAAATGCATTCCGATAAACTCAGTTTGCTTCCTCTGTCACTGCTTGTTCACTTTCCTGTTTCCATGAGTGATTTTGTTTTGTTTTGTTTTGTTTTGCTTTTTCCTGTTTTCAATCTAGTCCTTGAATATTGCGACTAACTATCCTGGTTTAACCCCAGAACCCTTTGGAACATGGTATTTGCCCTCCACCTCCCTGTTCCAATGGTTTACTCTGTTTGTCATAATGTGGCTTAATGAATTAAAACAGGCTGGTGGAGAGAGGGCAGATGTGAAGCATTCACTTGCCTTGGAAGAATAAACCTCTCATACTGTCTCACAATAAGAGAGCCTATAGGTCATGGATCATTCTGAGACTTTAGCGGTTCTCTGCCCCCAGGTCCCCCATTGCAATACCTCTATCAGCAATTGCTTTAAATGAGCATTAGAAGTCTCTCTTGAACTTTCTTTTTGCAAAACTGTCAAGGAACGTTCAAATTGCTATCTTGCCAGCTGTGAATTATTTCCTTTGCTCTGGAGTTTGCACTGGCATGTGGGGAGAGGGTAGGTAGCAAAGATCCCTTGAATTTCCGGAGTACAAAATTAGGGAGTACAGAATTCCACTGCATCATTCCAAAGGATCCAGATTGATGTAGGAGCTCTATTTTGCCTCTTAAAATGATCAAATACCCAGATTTTCTCTGCAGCATAATATGTGGTCTTCTTTGAATGCACTGAAATGATGTGGCTACATTTTATCATGGAGACTGCCATATTTTATCAATTCTAAGTCATCCATATTTTCACATTTTAACTTCTCTGAAATTGGAATGTGTCTTAAAATTGATGGTGCATTATAGCTTGATTGCCTGTATTTTTTTTTCAACTTGGTGGTACATAAAATTCATGTTCCATTTTACAGTTAAAGTCCTCTTACATTTAGAGTTACAATGCACCTTTTTTAAGCATGCCTTCAAAGAGGTCCTAATTTTCTTTTTTTTTTTAATTTTTTTTTTAACATTTATTTATTTTTAAGACAGAGAGAGAGAGAGAGCATGAACAGGGGAGGGTCAGAGGAAGAGAGAGACATAGAATCTGAAACAGGCTCCAGGCTCTGAGCTGTCAGCACAGAGCCCGACGCGGGGCTCGAACCCACAGACCGCGAGATCGAAGTCAGACGCTTACCGACTGAGCCACCCAGGCGCCCCAAGAGGTCCTAATTTTCAACTCTGGAACTGTGATAGGAATAGTGAGCCTAGCCGGCTCTGCATTCTATTCTCCATAGCAAGAATATTCAGAAGTGAAACTTAAAAGAAATGAATGAAAAGCAAAACCAGAATGTTTGAAAACATTTAACATTTGAATGTGTTGTCGTTTACTATGACTGAGAGCTTTTTTCCTTTTACATCCATTTCAAGTGTCCATAATAAATGAGGTCTCCATTTGCAAATGGTAAGCTATGGAAGTCAAATAACTGCTGATGTATCATTAATCTTCACTTCCAACAAAAAAACACATCCTGAACTGGATCAATGTGTTCGATCTGATCAATTACCGCAATAGTGAGCGTCTGAGATTCTGAATTAACTGTGTCATGACTGATTTACCTATACTAGAGTCATGATATTATTAAACCTTAAAGTCATTGTTCCAAGGATAGCTTATACATTAGATTTTCTTCAAATATGTATAGAGATCTTAGTATAGCTCTCTAGTGACTTGCTAGGTTCTCTAGGAATTTAATCTTTGTTAAGATTTGTGCTTGGTTTTGAAAAAAGTTAGGAGAGAAGGATATGGGACTTGAGACATTTATTGAGCAAAACCACCCTGAATCCTTCATGGCTATTGACCAAGTAGTAATGGAAAACGGGAACCAAGAAATAAAAATCTCATCAACACAGTGAAATCTGTTCTTCTCTCTGTGTATATAAACCTCATGTGTTGGCTTTGGCAGTATTTGAACTTTGTCATTCCAATAAAGTTCCTGAAATTCACTAGATAACACTTCTTTTTACAGGAAAACATCTGCAAGTTTATTTATCTGGTTATAAACAAAACTACATTTCACTTCTTCAAATGACATATCAGAAATGTTTATTTGTATTTGCCATATACATTATTAGCCCATCACAGAAATCTGTGAACACACACACACATTATTAAAACATCGCTCGTAAGTTTAAAAATATACTAACTAGAGAAGCATACATAGTTCTCTACTTCAGAACGTTTTCATTGCACTGGTGAAAGAATTTTACTTGGTTGAACAGAGAATGGTTTTAAACTTTCTTGAGGGAAATTTTGTTAAAACGTTCCACTCAAAGTTGATTCAGACAGCAGTTTCAATCTTCGAACACACACACATACACACACATTCTGCATTTTATAGATCTGAGATGAAACCTTTTTCACGTTTCTGATGTTACTCAAATTTGAGGCATCTTATAGTCGATGTCAAGACATGGTTGAATTGACAGGTTTTTTTCTTTCTTTATAGTAAAAAATAATCTGCTACCTACGATAAAACACAGAATGCGGGTGATGGTGCAAATGGGGTAAGAGCTGCTATGTGTAGTTTACATTGTGTCGGGTGCCACTTCAGGTACCTTACAGACTTTATATAATAGTCACAGCCACCCTGAAAAGCAGATATTGTTAGTTAATTTTTACAGACGAGGCAACTAAGTCCCGGAGAATTTGAGTATAACTTGCCCGGGGCCACTGACTGTAAATGTTGAAGTTAGGGCTGGGATTCGGGTATGTCTGATACCAAAGCTTGATTTTTTGAAAAATATCTATTTATTTTGGGGAGAGTGCAAGCAGAGGAGGGGCAGAGAGAGGAGGGCAGAGGATCCAAAGGGGGCTCTGGGCTGACAGGCTGACGGCAGCAAGCCCGATGTGGGGCTCGAACTCACAAACTGTGAGATCGGGACCTGAGCCGAAGTCAGACGATTAACCTACTTGAACCACCCATATGCCCCCAAAGCTTGATCCTTTAAGAGAGGCACGATGAACCAACTTCAAAAAACAGCAACTCATGTCCATTTTTGTCCAAAGGTCTACATTTGGAGAGGACTGCAATTTCTTCATGGCATTCCCACAACCATAATAAAGTGATGGCATACTTAGGTGGGAAAACACATCTACTTTTTTGTAAGGCCCCGGCCTATTCAGGCAGAATAGTTTGTTTTCCTTCAGTTTATATTTCCTATACACCTTCTTTAGGTCAGGCACGGAGCTGAGTAAATATTGGAGGCATGTGGTGAGGAAAAGGAGTCAGCTGAAAGGAGACTGAGGAGCAAGCCCTGGGTCCATGTTCAAGATCAGCAGATCCAGGTTTGGCTGCAGAATCCTGCTGGTACTGTCTTGCTGTGAGATATGAAATATAAGTCCTTCCCTGTGACTAGGTTTCTGCACAAGGATCTCTGTACCACATCTCATGATGGTGAGGATAACATGAGATGAAATAAGAGAAAGTGGTCTGCAATGCACAGAGGACAAAGTGTGTGGCATTATTCATTCCTAGCGGACTTGTTATGTGGATAATCATTGACCAAAGATCCTTTCAGGCAGCCCTTGCGCCTCACAATTGGAGGGGTGTGTGTGTGTGTGTGTGTGTGTGTGTGAAAGCAGAATTTTTCTCTGAGAATCACGAATGAAGCACTTCTTAGCTCTAAATTGTCATTTCATTGGGATCACATAAATTCACGTTGCTTCTGTATACAGGCACAAATCTTCAGTTCTCTGTCTCTGTCTCCCTTGGTCTCTTTCAAGCATGTTGGGTCATACTTTTCTGTCTGTTCTGGAATCAAGCAGATTGAGTTTGAGCACTGGTCTCACCACTTACTGTGCCACTGTGAGCCTGTTACATAACCACACTGCGGTCAGGGGTCTTGATTTCCTTATTTAAAAATGGGAATAGCACATTCCATTCAAGAATTTTTTGATGACTGAATGTGATAAAGCACTTAGCATAGGACCTAACACATAGTAAGATTTAATAAATATTGACTACCTGTTATTGTCCTAGTAGGTTGCAACCATCCATCACTATTTTAATCCCACTGTAAATTCCATACGGACACAGCAATTCTGGTATAGAAAATGCAGAAATGCTGCTCTAGTCACCATAGATGACATAGAAATAATGAAATATTGTCCATGTTCTTGAAGAAATTAAGTGCAATTTAATTTATGCCAAATCAATTATTTTGCCCACTTTATTAATCTAACTTGATATTTTATAGAAAGCAAGGAACTAGCGTTTTTATTTAAAAAATATATATATAGGCTGTCATTACATAATCTATAAAAACCAGCTTCTTCTAAGGGATTGTTCTTGACTAACCCCAAATATTATTATCCCTTTTTCCTGTTGAGTCTCACGTTCATATCAGCAATTTGTCCTTACAGCACTGGTTGAATGCTCAATTTCATTTATTCTATTCGTGAAGGCAACTACTTCTGAGCACTGTGGAATCTTCTCCTCCTCATCCACCTGTCACGTCCTTGCAGATGGCTTTGCCACACTAAATTCCCATGTCTGCTGTATTGTTGCCCATCCTAGAAGTCTCTTGAAATTTTTCCTAAAAATTTATCCCAGCCTTATCTTGACTTATAAACTGATCCCAATTTTACCCTAAATTGACTTCATCCTTTTGCGTCTGTGTTCTCCACCTGTAACTGTCTTCATGGTTTGGAGGCATTTAAGATCAAAGGCTCCAGAGCCTGACCCACTAAATTCAAATCCTAACCAGTTCTATGATCTTAGTAGAGATAGTTCTTTTTGCTTCAGTTTCCTCACCTATAAAGCAGTATTATTAATGACAGTACCTACCTGTAGAGGGTTGCTGAGACAATTACATGAGTTAATATGTGTAAAATCAGGCTTAGAATCATGCTTAACACATAGTGAATGTTATATAAATGTTCACCATCATATCACTGTTTATTTGAGATAACTCACCCTGGGTTGTTGAGGCTGCCAGATGTGTTCATGATTTTACCAATAAGCTAGATGATGTGAATTAAGAACCAAACCACAGGGAGTACAGAGAACACATATCCAGAGAAAAGTGAAAAAGCTACAATGAGATGGGAAAGTTATGGGTGGTTAGACAGAACAATATTTCCTGTAGATGGAAATCAAAGTCTCAGAAATCTGAGAACAGGTAGCTAGAAAGATGGACTGGAAAAGAGGCCCGGAAAAGTATCTGTGCTCAGCATGGTGTTGGCAATGTTAGTGTAAGGCACTGGGAGGGAGATTTCAAAGTACCAAGGACTAGATAAATGTAGGATGAAAGGCAGGTAGTAGTAGGAATTTGGAACAAAAAGAACGGGGGGGGCGCCTGGATGGCTCAGTCGGTTAAGCATGACTTCGGCTCAGGTCCCAATCCCACAGTTCATGGGTTCCAGCCCCACGTGACTGACTGTGCTGACAGAGCCTGCTTCAGATTCTCTCTTCCTCTGTCTCTGCCCCTCCCCTGCTTGTGCATGTACGTGCACGTGTTCTCTCTCTCCCTCTCTCTCTCTCTCAAATATAAATGAATAAACTTAAAAAAAAGAACAGGGAATGGAAGCTTTCTAAGGATATTGGACAGGAGTACAAATTTGAAAGTGGAGATGAAAAAACCCATACAGGGCTCAGATCAATGGTGGAGAAGTGAGAGAGAATTTAAGCCCCATTCCTCAGGGACTACTAGGGAGGACAGCTTTCCTGCTGCTTCTCAGAAAACAAGTGGTGGCAATGAAGGAGAGAAGAGGAACAGAGACAGGAGCGTGAGGTAATGGAGAGGCTACTGGACAGGGAGACAAAACTTCTCCATTCCTATCTCTCCTGAGAACCAGGGGCACGACCTTTGTCCAGTCTCTTAGCGTTACTGGGGTAGAGAAATTTAAAGTCCTGACACCCTTTTCATGCTTGAATCCTAATGGGGATACAAGCTGAGATGAGGGGTGGTAGGGAAAAGGTGTATATGGCAGGTAAATTTTGGTCTTAGGAAAATAGAAGTCAGAGTCATTTTTGTGAACCAATATCACAGATAGGCACGTAGATGAGTTTCGCACGCCCCCTGAGAGAAGCCAGTCACAAAAACTTAATACTATATGATTAGGATTAGACATGGTTCAAAAATAGACAAAATTCGGGGCGCCTGGGTGGCTCAGTCGGTTGGGCGTCCGACTTCGGCTCAGGTCATGATCTCGCGGTCTGTGAGTTCGAGCCCCGCGTCGGGCTCTGTGCTAACAGCTCAGAGCCTGGAGCCTGTTTCAGATTCTGTGTCTCCCTCTCTCTCTGACCTTCCCCCATTCGTGCTCTGTCTCTCTCTGTCTCAAAAATGAATAAACGTTAAAAAAAAATTTAAAAAAAAATAGACAAAATTGATCTTCTGTATTAAAGGTCACAAGAATGGTTGCCTTCTGGAGATGGTATTCCCTTGGAGGGAACATTTGGGGATGCTGAATTGCTTTCTCTGTTAACCTAGGTGGGAATTACACAGGTATGTCTATAGGTAAAATAATGGAGCATCATACCCTTAAGGTTTGTGCACCTTAGTTTTGTGAGTTGTACCTCAACTGCAAAGAAAGACAAGTCAAAAATCTAATCAAGTAAAAAGAGAGAGAGAGAGAGAGATGTCTACTCAATGAACAGGTGAAAACTGAGGGCCTTGGGCAAAGCAGTTTCTCTGGAGATGGTGGTGCCTGGGTCAAAGAGAGACAGACACACAGACACATGGTTTGTCTCATGGATATGGATATGTTAACTGCCTTACATGGTGAATAGTTACTATTATTGAACCACCCATCATTTGTGCTTATTTTATAAATATATCCCGCTCATGATATGTAGCATATATACATTATTTTACAGGTATATACACGCTCATGATACGTAACATAGATACATTAGAACAATGATTTTCAAAGAAAGGGCGCTGCTAAGTTCGAGTGCCTCATGGACGGTGCTCAGGGTCACTGTGTGGGGTGAAGGGAGGGTGACCTGCCTTTCTCTGGCCCTGTATCGGCCAGTGTGGTTCTAGTTTAATCTGTTTTATAAATTGTGGCTTGGCCTTAATAGTTAATGCATTAGCAGATTCCACTGCTAGAAGTGTTTGAAGATATTGCAGGAAGTTATACTTGAAATATACATAGATTATGTGTGATCTAAAACTTCACTAAAAACAAACCAAACCAAAACAAAACACAGGTCCGTTGGTAATTTTTATTGCAGCCCTACCAGTAACTCTGAGAATCAACAGAGAATTCAAAGGATGTTTCCTTTTCTCTTCAAACTAACAGTCCTATGCTTGCCATGGGGTGTTGGAAACACGGAGAGCAAAGTCCCCAACCTTAAGGAGTTTAAGAGCCATGACAAACAAACCCTCGGATCAAGCCAAAGTGTTTCAGATCTTCAAGTATTAACGATTTGGGATGAGAGAAGTACTGTACCTTTTCTGTGTTGTCCGTCAGTCCTGACTTCCCACTCCTGATAAAGGAAAAGTCTTGCTTTAACTCTTCTCTCTGCCAGGGAGAATTACTTTCTGTTCATTAAGTTTTAGAGCAGGGGTGCCCCTAAGGAGAGATGCAGGGACAGTACAATTCTGTAGTGTATTACGGAACGTTCAACATACTCTAGTTGCTTATTTAGACAATCGCAGGGCGAGCGGAGGAGGAAGGAGGAAGGATAGTAACAGTGATGATCACTGTTATTATGATTCTAACCACCCTTGCCACCAGTGAGGGTTTCCTGTTTTCATCACCTTTGGTGGCCACCTCTGCCTCCCCACCCTGCGGGTTCATTTTTTTCTCCATCCGTTCAATTGACATTTCTGACACTCATCAGGCTTTTGTTTTCATACTCTTCAGATTCATATATTGTTCGTTGTTTTCGTGCTTACTCAGAACTCACGTCCGTCAGCAGCACAGTTCTTGTGTGTAACACGCAGCTAACTTTACCCTTAGTAGGGCTTCCGTTTCCAGGGACCTAGTGGATATTTGAAAGTTCTTAATCATGAATGTTGACAAAGTCTTTCATTGTGTGTGTTTGTGTGTGTGTGTGTGTGTGTGAGTGTGTGTGTTAGAGAGAGAGAGAGAGAGAGAGAGAGAGAGACTGTCAAAGTGCCTTCTAAAATATCTGTCTACCGTGATTCATGAAGTTACCCACCTTTAAGGTATTTCTACCTTCTTTATGGACCAAAACTGCCTCTATTAAGATAAATGTATTTTTTAATTATTTTTTTAAGGTTATTTATTTATTTATTTTGAGAGAGAGACAGCGCACGTGGGGGAGGGTCAGAGAGAGAGGAGACAAAATCCCAAGCAGGCTTCACATTGCCAGTGCAGAGCCCAACACGCCCCACGCAGGGCTCGAACTCATGAAATCCCAAGATCCCTGACCTGAGCCAAAACCAAGAGCCGGACATTTAACGGACTGAACCACCCAGGCGCCGCTCAGATAAATGTATTTAGAAGACATATTCTAAAATTCTCGAACAGTTTCGATCGCAACATCTCACTGGCCATTAAAAAATCCAGTGTGGGTTGTGTATGCTGATGTAGCCCCTCTTTGTCCATCGTATTATTATAAGCATCTCTGTATTTTCTATTTCATGTTTTGTTCCTAGATTTGATGCTGGCCAACCCAAATCAGGAAAAAAGAAATGTCTGCTTCAAACTGGCATGCCACGGATTATTTTTCACAAGGTGAACATGTTTTTAATCTGCGATAGTATAATTTATGTTCCGGCGAGCAAGGAGTTTTAGAGGATCAGATTAGTGGCTCATCGAGCGGTTGGACCAGCACACCGCATTCCTGAACTTCCCACACAAATGTTTCCATGCACTTCAGTCCGTTCCGAAGCCTCAGATTTCCTATAACCTTAGGAGGAGCCTCCCGCTGCTATCCTTTCCTGATAAGCTCCAGATATATTTATTTTACTGTCTCACCTTCTCCATAAAATGGAATTAGGGGGAAATAAGGGGCTCTTGGCTTTTATAATTTATTACCCTTCAGAGGATTAATGTTTGTACTTTTTGGTCGCAGAAACCTTTGTTCAAACAAAACATTGCACTAAAGCCAAGTGTGGAAAACAGATAAATGTTCAGTTGCTCCAGGTGAATTGGGGGGCGAGGGGGGGCCCGGCCCTGGCAGCTGGGCCCCTTCCCACCTGCTGGCGGCCCCAGAAGAATTCTGTAGAAGAGGGTGGAATCTGTAGCCTGGGAGCAGTGGTTCTTGTTCTGGTTGCCCGTTAGAATTACTGGGGGGACTTCTGAAAAGTAACCCTGCTCACCACCCACCCAGGGTACTGATGGAGGTTAGGGCCCTGACAATTGTTTTGTTCAGAGCCCCAGAGGTGCTCATGTGCAGGCATGGTTAAGAACCACGGCTTCAGAGCGGTGCTTCTCAAATTCGAGCGTGCATCAGAATCTCCTGGGAGCTTGTTAAAACTCAGCTGGCTGGACCCCACCTGAGTTCCTGATGCTATAGGTCTGGAGTGGGGGGCCCAGCATTTGCATTTCTAATAAGACCCCGGGTGATGCCGATGCTCTTGATCCAGGGACTATAGGTTGGAACCACTGCTTTGTAGAAATGGTGAAATTGGCCAAGATTCTCTCACTTCTGCTAGGAGCTGAGAAAAAAATTAGCTTCCACTGGGTGTGCTTCTCTCTACCCATTCTTGAGTTAAAAAAATAGAATTGCTATGTCCAGAAGGGCCCCTTATGGAAGGTATTGGTTATTTTGGGCAGGCATATGGGATCTGAGGTTGCCACTCTCTCTGTCAGTTAAGCCTCTGCCTACAACCTGCCACAGTGTCTTACTGGAAATCAATTATACTGGAACCAGTTTTCTAAACTATGAGAACATTGGGGCAATGTATCGAAGAGAAGATGTATTCTAAAGTGAAGAAATGAAAACCATGGTAGGGTCTCCAAAGAGTGCCTCCTATAAGTCGTCGTGTCATATTAGGAACCCAGAACAGAGGCAAGCCTGCATGTGCCTTTGAGTAAAGTAACCAAAGCATCAGCAAGCTGCCCGGTTGCCTTTATTTCTTTCCGTGTACTTCTGCTTGCCACAGACGAGATCTAGGGAGAGGAGCAGCAAAACATTTGCTTCATGGCAATCATTTGGGGGCAACCCGATTTGGAAAAAGGAGTTAAATAAATATGAAAAGTTAAACAAAGTTTTGGGACTTAAGTAGGCTTCCTGTCAGAATATCTGCTGGGAGGCATGATAGGCTCAGTCACTTATAATCACAAAGCAGGCGAGCTCATGCTGGGTGTCTAAGATGCCTCCTCAAATCAGGAGCACTGGGAGTTACAGAGCCTAGGCACTGATTTCTTGCCATAAATATAGGTGTAACAACATGGGGCTCATCCCGTGCACTTCCTCAGAAGCAAAAGTTTGGAGAGGGGCCGGTTGGTGTGAGAATGGTTGATATTCACTCTTAAGGGTTGAATTGTCTTCCCAAAATTGAAATGTTGAAGTCCTAACCCCCAGAATTTTATTAGGGATGCAACTTTATTTGGAAATAGGGTTGTTGTAATCAGTTAAGATGTGGTCATTAGGATAGATCCTAATCCGATATGACTAGTGTTCTTATAAACGGGGAAATGTGGACACTGAAACACACACACATACACACACACAGGAAGAATCTCAAGTGAACAAGGAAGGCAAAGACCGAGGTGACGCAGCCATAAGCCAAGGAATCAACGCTGCTAACACTTTGGTCTCAGATTTCTGGCTTCCAGAGCTGAGAGACCGAAAGATCTCTGCTGTTTAAGCCACCCACCCTACAACACTTTGTTGTGGCGGCCCTAGAAAACCGATACATTGACCCAGAACACAATGTCAGATAACTGTGCTATGGGAGAAGCCTCATGTGACTCCGTCCAGAGAACTCAAGCCAGCATCTCATAGGGAGCCAACATTGCATGAGGTATAGGATGTCAGTCATGGCCACCCAGAGAAGCAACACCCAGTAGGGATAGGTCCATGGAAGCAGTTGGTAAGGAAATGAGACAGTAATAAGCACTTACCTCTTTCCTTCTCCCTGCTTATCTCAGTCAGGGTTGTTGTGTCTTGAAGGGCAAGCAAGTGCAAGTCTTTGGGGCCACACCACCTGCCCTCACTCTATGAAGTCAGCTCCCCAGTTCAAGGCATCTGGGGGAGAGGAGAGTTGGGAAAGTAGGTAAGATGATGAGAAAAGATGGTCAGGAATTGAGATGGAAGTATTAAACAGCATTGGACTTTAACAATCTGAAGGGCCAGAAAAGTTAAGGCATTAATTCAAGACATTGCTGAGGATGGGAAAAAGGAGATCAAGAATAGCAGTGAAAAGTTTTGACCAGAGAAAAATTGAAGTGTTTCCCGATTATATTTCACTGAGACTTATGCTTTTTGGAACTGGTCAAAAACTGGGGGGAATAATAATAACAGTAAGAAAGCATGGCTAATATTTATTTTTCACTTAAAATTATAGTCTGGGCCAAGTGGCATGCATAATATCAATTAGCTTCTGCAGAGTCCCAAGGAGATAGGAGATAAAATACTATATATTAAGAAACAAAGTCCTATAGAGGATAACTTGTGTAAGTCCACTCAGCCAGCAAGGGTTAAGAGCCTGGGTTTGAACCTACGCTCCCCATGGCGCCATATTGCTCCTGGTTGCTTTGGTTCCTGAGCCTCATTGTGTCTACCTCCCACCCCAAAACGGGCTCTTCTTGAGGCCTGCTATGAGGTGCTTGCCAGGCATATTGTAGCAACTGCCTTGACATGCGACTAAAAGGTATGGCTTCTACAAATGAAAACAACCTTCAGATATGGAGCCGGCTTTCAGTCTCCCTAGAGTTTCTGAAAGCAAGTGCTCAGCGTTGCTATTTCACCTGAAAATAAAGTCATAATTCGAATTCCGTGGTCATTAATGCACCCTGATTCTGGTTAATATGACCTTAGTCATGACTCGATACTTCATAAAACAATGCTAGGTTGATGTGAAAGATATAATTGCCACCCACACTAAGAAAAATAAGGCAGAGTATAATGGTGTGCATATGCCGTGGTTCTAATCAAGTCCAATAGATAGAAATCAAAACATTAACCATGATTATTCCTAGCTAGTAAATAGAATGTGTAATTTACATTTGCTTTTGTATCCTTTCGAATATTCCAATTGCCTTACAATGAGCATGTATTTCTTTTTTGAACAGAAAAACATATTGCTGCGGGAGCTGCAGAAAACTGCCAAAGGCTCAGCATAACAAAGCAGTTATCTCCCTGCATCTTAGTGGCAAGATAGGAAAACATTTCCTGGTCTCATCAATATTATTGTAACATATTTTGTCCTTAGCAATTACATTTCTGCCCTTTACCATCATTGTCAAAACATTGTATCTCCTTTGGCCCTGTGTGTATTAGTGCGGTCATATAGCACACCCTGATTGGAAGTGCTAAAGGAGAGTTTGTGGCTTTCCTTTCATTTTTGGTGAACCAGCGAAAACAAAACTGATGGTTTTTCCTTATGCATAAAGTGTCTTTCACGTATGATTGGTTATGAAATATTCTCCAGTTCCACTCCCAACTCCACCCAGTGTGCCGAAATTTATGAGAAAGGAAATGATCTGAAAGCCCTGAAGAGAATAAAATGACTGAGCAAAAAGGGATCGGCTGCCCATCTAGTCCAACCTTTCTTATTTTGACAATTGAGAGGATACATGCCGGAGCGATTTGTCCGCGGTCTTTTACCCAGCAAGCCTCAGCGCCCAGGCCACAAACCCACTCCCCAGTTGATAAATGAGGGGCCCTCTAGGTGCTTTAGCAACTAACAGTCAGGTAGTTGGGTGAACACTTACTTGATTGTCTGATATCAAGGGCATTCCTAAAAGGGAAATGGTTTGCCTTAGGAAAATGCCTTGAAAAGCTGCTCGGGGCTAAGGCTGAAGCCTTGAGGCGACAGTGGTGAGAAGGACAGAGAGCTCGCATGCTCGCTTCCTCCCTGGAGGAAGCGAACTTGGTTTAAGCCTGGGAACTGCAGCAATACCGGCTGGAATGGCTAAGGGGTTTCAAGAACAAAGGTGTCTAATATTCGACTTCATGCTGTTCCAACCGTGGAACCGCTATAAGCTACAGAGTGAACAGCACGTTTCCTGAAATTAGGAAAGCACAGAGGCGAACATCAACCGCTGGTTAATTATGGAAATATCACGGAGGACAATGGGTCTTTGGCAGAACAAATAGTGAAGTTTGATACAGTTGTGTTTACATTTAGGGGTTCAAGTTATCCTCAGTTGACACATGAGACATATAATACAAGAGCTCTCAGCTATTGGACAGCCTTTTACGTACCAGGTACCATCGCGGCAACTTTTCACGTATTATTTGTAATTCTTAGAACATTTCTACAAAGTAGTTATCGTTACCCTCCATTTATAGATGAGGACTAAATCATTAGAGAAATAAATAATTACATCCATTTACTAGCAGGGTGATCTTGAGCAGGTTATTTAATCTCCGAGTGTCTATTTTCTCACCTAAGAATGGGGGTAATAACTACATTAAGATTTAACATGTAGACATAATACTACGCAAATGACCTAGCAGGATGTCTGAAATATAAAGGATGCTTAATAAATGGATTAGCTAATGGAAATTAGGGCGAAATTAACATAAATCTGGACCTGTTTCTTAGAAGTTGAATGAGACCGACAGATGTGATGTTAAGTTAAAATACAACACATTCTCCATGTAATGCATTCTCCAACTTTTTTAAAAAATTGTTTTTGGGGCGCCTGGGTGGCGCAGTCGGTTGAGTGTCCGACTTCAGCCAGGTCACGATCTCGCGGTCCGTGAGTTCAAGCCCGCGTCGGGCTCTGGGCTGATGGCTCAGAGCCTGGAGCCTGTTTCCGATTCTGTGTCTCCCTCTCTCTCTGCCCCTCCCCTGTTCATGCTCTGTCTCTCTCTGTCCCAAAAATAAATAAAAAACATTGAAAAAAAAATTAAAAAAAAAATAAATAAAAAATTGTTTTAACATATACTTAGTTTTAAGAGAGAGAGAGAGAGAGAGGGAGAGGGAGACACCGAGCACGAGGTGGGGAGGGGCAGAGAGAGACAGGGGCACAGAATCTGAAGCAGGCTCCAGGTTCTGAGTTATCAGCACAGAGACTGACTTGGGGCTTGAACTTGTGAATCGGGAGATTGTGACCTGAGCTGAGGTCAGATCCTCAACCAACTGAGCCACGCAGGCACCCCTCCAACTTGTTGTTCAGTCTACAAACACGGTGGATGAAGAAGTCAACTGAAAATAAGCTCTCATGACATGACTTTGGCAATTTTCTTCCACTTCTAAAATTTAATTTGCTAAAGATTGGGGTTATGAAGTTTGATTATATAAAATACTTTTCACTTCTTTCCTATTCCCCTTACTTAAATCTCTTCTGCTCATCCTCCTTTATTTATTTATTTATTTATTTATTTATTTATTTATTTATTTAATTTTGATAGGGGCGACTGGGTGGCTCAGTTGGTTAAGTGTCTGGCTTCAGCTCAGGTTATGATCTCACCTTTTGTGAGCTTGAGCCCCCAGTCAGACTCTGTGCTGACAGCTCAGAGCCTGGAGCCTGCTTTGGATTCTGTGTCTCCCTCTCTCTCTGCCTCTCCACTGCTTGCTCTCTCTCTCTCTCTCTCTCTCTCAAAAATAAATAATAAACATTAAAAAAATTTAAAAAAATTCTGATAGTATATTTTTTAAATTAAAAAAATTTTTTTGGCAATTCTTCTTTTTTGGGAGACAGAGAAAGAGTGTGAGCGGGGGAGGGCAGAGAGAGAGAGAGAGACACAGAATCCAAGGCAGGCTCCAGGCTCCGAGCTGTCAGCATAGAACCTGATGTGGGGCTTGAACTCATGAACCATAAGACCATGACCTGAGCTGAAGTTGGACGCTTAACCGACAGAGCCACCCAGGCTCCCTGAGAGTGGACTGTTTTTGAAGAAAATGAATACTGTATCAAAACTCAAAGCAAATTCCCTGCAGCACTTGCAGGGGGATGTGAGGTTTGATTCTTTACAGCTAAAAGGTAAGCCCATTGAAAGTAGGGATTTTTTTGGGGGGGCGCCTGGGTGGCTCAGTCGGTTGAGCGGCCGACTTCGGCTCAGGTCATGATCTCGCAGTCCGTGAGTTCAAGCCCCGCATCGGGCTCTGTGCTGACAGCTCGGAGACTGCGGTCTGCTTCAGATTCTGTGTCTCCCTCTCTCTGGCCCTCCCCCGTTCATGCTATGTCTCTCTCTGTCTCAAAAATAAATAAACATTAAAAAAATTAAAAAAAAAAAAAGAAAGAAAGTAGGGATTTTTGTTGTGTTCACTGGTGCTTTCAAGGGCCTACTACAGTGCTCCATGTGTAGGAGACCCTCAAAAAGTATTTACAGAATAAGTGAAAAAGTTTTCTGGAAACTTCAATTCATCAATTCTTACATTATTATGCCATAATAGATTTGCATTTCTAGTAATCATGGTGGCTCTAAAAATAATTTTTTTTTACTGGTGGGACTCAAAGGGTTCCTGTGGGTGATGGGAGGTGTGATGCTCCTCTCCAAGACTGGGGTTGGGGATGAGGTCCCGTCTGCGCAAGCTCTGGTCCCAAACATAGGCAGTGGACACCACAATCTCTAAAGTATTAGTGGCCGATTGTAGCTCTGTTTTCTGGATGAGGCAATGGAGATGCAGCAAAGATGTTCTAAGACTGAGGGTCATTAGTGGTTTTCTGACCTATTTGACCATCAGGCCTCCTTACTTAACCGTTTCCAAACAATTGCTTCAACTTTCAGACATAGTGCCTGGACACTTGATCTGTGCGTACGAAAGAACAAAATCCGTTTTGTCCTTCCCTCCTTTCCTACCCTACTCTCCTCCAATTTTTTGTTTTTGTTTTCAGTGGATTAGTAATTCTCCCAAGACACTGATTTAACTTCATAGCTGTCCAAATTAGAAAGGTTTGCTGAAGAATTTCTCTAAAGTCTCCACATAGGCTAGCTGTAGCACTTGGCCAACAAGCATGTGAATTTGGTGTAATTCATCGGACATGTTTAAGAATTTGGCATTCCCAGCATCTCTGGTGTCTGCTGTATTAAAATTTAAAGAGACCTCAGTGCTCTTTTTGCAGTCGCCTATGCTAGACACATAGACCTTGATCTCTGACTATCCTATGATCTCTGCTCACTTAGGAGGAAGAAATGCTGGTTCCAGAATTCTTTCCTCAGAGAAGACAATTGCCCTGAAAACTAAAACCCCAACATGCTAGATTACTCCCATATAAGTTTTAATGAAACTAACCTGGGAGATTCTGGGAAGGCCTTGAAATCGTTATACAAGTAAGGAAAATTCTTCGGACAAAGGACATCCAATGCCATTGTTAACAGGTACAACTGAAAGATTGGAGTGTGTTTTTAGTGAGTTGGCCAGGTAACCACTGGGACTGACCCATACCCCCAATCAGGGGATCATTGGATTATCTCTAGAGTCAACTAAAGCCTGCTCATAGATGATCTATGGGGAGTAGAAAGCTAAAGATATTTCCCCAAGAAACTGATATTTTGTAAGGACTGGACATGAGTATCTACACTGTTTGCCATATAAACATCTGTGAGATTAATAATGAATTGTAGAAACTATCCACACACAGATGTGATTACAAGGATTTGTAGGTAAGAAATAAAGCATACCAACTTCTAAGTCAAATCTCCTTCAAATCCTTTCCTCTCTTCTCTCTTCTGTTTTTCATCAATCGGCTGAGGTCACACAGCTGTGATTCAGGCCCTGGTGACACAGATGAATCAGAGATGGCACAAGGTCCAGAATTCTTGGCCAGACTTACAACAGATTTTTCATCTATCAACCAGAAATGATGCAGTGCTCTGATTCAGTTATGGTGGCCCCAAATGTTAGCTAGGCTATTTTGGAAATATTCCTAGTACTTAGGCAGAATCTCTTATCTTCTTTCTGCTTCTACACATAACAATTATGGGGGGGAGGGTATCAATAATAGGCAAAGTGTCTCCAGCTCTTTGAGTCTTCCCCCAAATACCTGGGTGCTGCCATGTTATTCGTCATTATTGAGCCTTCCATAGGCAACACTTCTCTTGATACTGGTTGACAAAATAAGATGTGATATATCCAGGTAGAAAGGTAAAATTTTTGAGATAAATTATTAACGTTTGTTTTCCTGAGACCCAACTTTAATGTTTATTCATTTTTGAGAGGGAGGGGGTGCCAGAGAGAGAGGGAGGCCCAGAATCCGAAGCCGGCTCCAGGCTCCGAGTTGTCAGCGCAGAGCCTGAGGCGGGGCTCGAACACGTGAACCGTGAGATCATGACCTGAGCTAAAGTGGGAAGCTCAACCGACTGAACCACCCAGGCACCCCCCTGAGACCCAACTTTAGATACAGGTGTTCAGGCAGGCCACATGCCAAGTCTCTCGAAAGAAAGATATCTATTAAGCAGGCCTCCAATGAAGTTAATTACAATTCACTTTCACTTTTAAAAAAATGATTGGTTAAGAGCTTGGGATCGAGAGCCTTCCTGGTCTGGATTCCATTAACAGCTCAACAGCTTATTTGTTGTGTGCCTAAGAAAAGTTGTTTAACTTCAAACACTCACCTTCCTCACCTGTAGAGGAAAATACTATGAACCTTACTGTTTGGAAATGGGAAATAAATGAGATAGTGCGTATCAAATGCTTAACATAGTCCCTAAGCCGAAGGGCAGCTGTTTTAACAGTATGATGATGGGAGTCTAGGGCTTGATTTGGCAAATAAAGCTCACAGTTGAGAATGAAGAAACCACCGAGAATGAAGAATTTCACAGCGGATGTTTAAAGAAGCATTGTTTGTAGAGGCCTGCCACCTCTCACTGGGGGCCTTGGGAGAAGCCAGCCCACTTTGGAGTGGAGCAGCGGGAGAGTAGGGGGAATAGCAGAGGAGGCACTGGGAAGGAGCAGTTCTGTTTTATGGCAGCGCAGTGCCGGTGAGGGGAAGGTACTTCCCCGTCTTACTTCCTTGTGGAACAGAGGACAGGAGTGCTTGCCCTCAGTGACACCAAATGAGGAGGGAATAAAGATTTGGGGAAGCTGCAATATTATACCCTACAGGTCTCAGAGAAACACGGAGGTTTCCAAGGGGTTGGAAGAGGGATTCCATAGAACCTCATACCCTGAATGGGAAGGAGGAATTCATGAGTCAGATAAGGATAGAAGGCTAGTGTCGCTGGGAGATCACAGGGATCACAGGGAGAACCGGGGTGCCCGGAGGAAGGAAAAGAGTTTCCAAGGAACGGGCAATACATGCTTGGAAAGAAGATGGCTTTGGATGGGACATGAAAATGAAGCTCTAAATTGAACGATTGAATCATAAGAACAAACTAAGGCCATTTTAATAACCATCTACGAAATTGTACTGATCTATTATTGGAACTTCCTACTCAGAGGGAAAAGGGGAGCTTGAGAAATTATTTTTATATTGTCTAGGAGCCAGTAAACAGAATGTGAGATATTTTAAACTTTTTTGAGGCCCAAATAGGATCAGTCTAAAAACGTGCTATCTTTCCTCTGATTTTGTGATCTTTATTTGCTTCACTTAGCAGAATTTCTATCGGCTTAGACCAGTGTTTCTCAACCTCTTTAATTTTTCTCATTTTTGTTCCCATAAGAAACGTTTTTTAGTTTTTTTTTTTTTTTCTAACTGTCCCTCCTTCACAAAATCTTAATACTCCCACTATCCCGTATAAGTCTTTATACACCCGATGTATATTTGTGTCTTCTAGGTAACTTTTTCACTTCTCAAGAACAAATCCCGCCCCCCATCCCTGAGGCAATACTTCCCCTGTTGAGAATACGTGGATGAAATCGACAGAAGGTCCTCCTCGTCAGGTTGGCCCTGTGTTTCCCCACGTCTAGAGTAAGACTTCAGTTCAAAGCAGTAAACAGTTTTCATGCTCCAGGCATCACTCCAGGCCTAAGGATACAAAGATGAAAGAGGGATGGACGCTATTCTTAAAGAGATGGTTGCTATGGATTCCACACAGGGCATTTCCAGGGTGTAATATCTGTGCCCTCTTATGGCAAGATCTATGATGGATGTAGAGTAGTGTTCCTGGGATGGGGACTTCATGCATTTTTTTTTTCCTTTTCTGTTTTAAAATTTTTTATTCCCAAATAAAATTGTAAGGGTTATTTTTGATTGAACAAAATTCTCAAAATGTTAGGATTGGACGGGCCCTTGAGACCATCCCACCTAAACTTCTCAGGTCCTCAGTCACATATGGTTAAGTCACTGCTTCTGGCTGCACTTTGGGCTGTAATTATTCACCTGGTGCCGAGGTTTCTGTCCCCTCGGTAGCCAACAAACTGAGTGACCTTGGTTGAATTATTGACCATTTCCGGGTCTTGGTATCCTCACTTAGGAAATTTAGGGGATGAACTATAGGACCTCCCAAAGCTTCTTTCAATAAGGAAATATCAAGATTCTAAGATTTTTTTTCTTATGTCTCCAATGAAGTTGCACCAGTTTTCAAAGACATTGCAAACAAATTAATGGAGCATATTATGTCATAAGATAGTACACCTTCCCTTTAGGAATGAAAACCACAAATAAGTCAGACTGCGTGTAAGCCAACAATACTGATTCTTTATTTCATTTTTCACATACTTTCCTAGCTCAGCTGAAATCGTTATTTTAGTTCTTTCAATATTTCTGAAAGCTTTATTTTTCTACCTTCAAAAAAGCACAATTAAAGTTCTGCCTGAGTTGATTTCTTTATCATGTTTGAGTTTGGGTTTTGGGTACACTGCCTAACATTTTAATTCTTGGTTTAATGATCAGCTACTTACATTACTAACATTCAAGTAGGTTGCCATTATTGGAAGATTATTGGCAATAACCTGTTCTGCTCCCTTCTGGATCTCATTTACCTCCACAGATATTCCTTAACATCTTTTTGTCTGTAGGACTCAAGCCAAGACTGGGTAATCTTTGTCATGATTTAGCACTGAATCATTTTGATTATTCTCTGATGTGTATTCTCAGACTTAGAATGTCCTCCTATAGCATTCTATGCCGAAATGCACATAGCAGCATTCCCCAGTGAAATTTCATCAGTACTTTATGTGATGCCAAAATAACATCAACACCGTAAAATATGCTTCATAATCTTCTTACTTGCTTTTCTTTCTCGGCTGTCAAAGATCATACAGATGGTTTGGTGAAAAGTCCACATTGACTCCCACAGAGTACCCTTCACATCTCTACTTGATAATAATTTTAAGCTTTCATTCCTAATCATTTTTTTATTGTTAAAACAGCTTTGTTTTAAGAAGTGGGATAGAAACATTTTTTTTTTTTTTTCAGATGAGAAGATGGTAACCCTTTCCTGGGGAGGTGGGAAGAAAAGATTTATCACAGCCTACATGTTCTCTGTGGACATAATTCTGGTTTAGAGTATCACGAGGAATTGGAAGAGAAAGGAAAATCACCAAGGGGAAACCGATGTCCTAAAACAGCGATGTCCAATAAAACTTTCTGTGATGATGGTAATGTTCTATTTGCACTATGAAATACAGTAGCTGTGGAGGGTTTCAGAAGTGGCTATTGTGATTGAGGAAATGCATTTTCAGTGTATTTAATGTATATTAATTCAAATTGAAATAGCGGCTACCATATTCACATCATGGCCCCAGGAAGTAACGTGACTAGAACTGGGGCCCAGAGTCCAGGACAAAGTTGAACTTATTATCTCTGCTCCACGGTTTAATGACTGTGTTCCTGGGGAATATTTAACCTCACTGTAATGACATACAGACAATCTTTGTACCTGCTTCTGAAGGCTGTTGCAATGAGTAAAGGAGATAATCCATGCAAAACACTTGACATGGTGCCTTTTCATTCTACAATGAACAAATAATTCTACAAATTCTACAAATAACATTTTCATTGTTATACATGTTTGGTATTATTTTAACCATTCCTTTTAGAAGGTGTGATTTAGACACTTGAATCGGGAAGCTGACGTAAGGTATTCAGAACCTAACGTTGGAGTCCTCCAATTTTTTTCTCACCAGAACACCATCTGTTCTCGAACTGGGGTGGTAGGAAAATCCTTCCTGAGTGAACCTGGGGAATTATGGACTTAAGCTTCCTAAAGTTAATATTATTCCCTCTGAACAGTCTTTGCTCTTTCTCAAACTTTTCCTTTCTTTGCATTTCATCTTGTGTCATTGCTAAAAATTTGAGAATGTGGAAGTTCATCCTAGAACATTTAGTTGGCAGGGATCAGATTACTTCTGGTTTTAACTTCACATTCTCTGTGAGGCGTTTGTAGAAATGAATACACTTGTGCGGGGAAGACTTCAATGTCATTTCGATGAAAAACAACTACCTTTGTGGGTCATTTTGGAAAAAGCTTGTGTTTGGACCCCTTGGTGTGTGCTACCAATCCTTTCTACCCTCAACTAAGGATTAGAACAATCACTGAGTATCCAATTGTATTAATTGGAATGCTCTTAGAATGGTATGGCCGATTAGGCAGGATTTTTTTTTTTTTTATTGACCAACACAAGTCTGCTGTCTTTAATCTGATGCTTTCAAATATGCACTAAAAATTAAATTACATAAACCTTTTCTTTGGAAGCAGCATAGGAATTTAAGGTGCATCTAAGACACAGTGGATGGGTATTGGATGTCAGCGGAAGGGCTTCTGACATCTATGTTAATGGAAATTAAATTCGTAATCAGTGATATGACAATCAATACCTCATGTCAACCCAATGTACGTTACTTTTTCCTCTTGAGTCAGAATAATAAGAAACAGCTTTCGACGTATCTTATGCTTCCTTCTTGCTTTTCATTTCTGTATGCGGTCAGTGGAAATGGAAAAGGATGTTCGGTCTTTTCTCCACCTTTCCCCCAGAATTAAAGCCGATTTCTTTATTCTGCTCCAAATTGTGCAGGATCTAAGGGAATCCCGTCTCGTTTAAGGCAACATGAGTGTGTATGTCCCAAACTCTCATTTGGAGCTGAGTAAACGTGGAGCTCAGCTATGCATTCGTTAAATTTAAACTCATAAGCAAGCGTGCCGGAGCACTATGAGCGATAAAAAAAATAAAACCTGTAGTATCTGGCTGAACATGCTGTCCTGCAGAAGATAATTTATAGTTTGTTTTCTTTCTCTTACTGAACTGCTGCGGTCTACCTTTTGACCTCACCACCCCCGCCCCCCCCCCCCCACCCCCGCTTCTTTTTTAAATGGGAATGTGGGCAGTTCATACCATTCTCTATTTTCCTAATGATTCTCACTGATAATGACAAAATGTGATCCTAATATAAATTAATTAAAGATTTTCATTAAATTTCAACCCTGGAACATTTTAATAGACTGACTACCTCAATTGTTTTTATTTTAATTTGTGAAACACAAGGCTTCTTGAATCATGATGCCTAATATTTTCCTAGGAATAAGACCACATTAGAATCTTAATTAGTCCCTTAAGCTTTACGGACATTATTTTATTTTTATGTCTGATGCCAATTTAACACAAAGTACTTTTGCAGTAATTTTCCTTTGGAATTGTATTTTTTTTTTTTTTTATCTTTGAGGTTAGGCTTTGAGGTTTATGGAGAATGTGTACAGGGGAGGGCAACTGTTATATCAATCATATTTAATCAGTCCCGTTTTACAGAGTTACTTGCATCTTGAAAACGAAAAAGACATCTAAACTAAAATAACAATTATTATCTAAAATCTTTTTTAAAAACAATACAAATATTTGACTGTGGAATGCACAACCAAGAATTTATTTCAAGAATGCTGTTCAATTTGCTATTATTAGACGTTCAGTTTTCAATCCGGACTGAGATGTTTTCATTAGGCAATACAGGCTAATTTGTTTTATTTTCATTTCCAGGTTGTTAAAATACAAGGTGGGAAGGAAGTCTTTGTCTTGTAAGTATGATATTTTTATTCTTTTCAAGATAATTGAGACCAGTACTATCTTTCTGAGGCTTTCCCAATGGGATATTTATATAAATCAGTTTGACTCTATTAATATACTGTATTGATCTACAATTAATCTAATTGTTGAGAGGATATTAATGGATTCCATTAGTCCATTTTCTAATTTCCACATGTTCTAAGGACAATAAATCTTTAATTCGCCTACTCGTAAGGAAGAGCAAATTCCAACTGAACCAGCTGAGAATAGGACAAAGGATATTTCTAGCAAAATTTATTAGTGCAAGTAAAATCCATTTGCAGATTTCTAACGTCTCTCTTCTTAAAGTCAATTCCTTCAAGAACACTGGCTGTAGTAGTGTGTTTACAAATCTAAATTCATAAATGCAAATTGGCCCAATGTGTTCCCTGTAACTCTAATGAAAAACCAAACCCATCCTTAACCCCTCATCCCTACTGACTTGTGATTGTTATGCCGATTGCAAGCAGTGTTGTCTCTGAGAGATAACTCAGCAGCTAAAACGAGGTCTTCTTATGACGGTTATTATAAGCAAAGGAGGGAATGTTTGTTGAGTGACTAGCACAGGGCCTGGAACACACAGTAAGTACTCTGAGTTCTGTTACAGGGCTACATCATCTCTGCAAGGTGGGAAGGAGGCCTCTGTCTTGTCGGTGTGATTTTTTTTTTTTTTTTTGTCCTTTTCAAGATAAATGAGACTAGTGCTATCTCTGAGGCTCTCAAATCGTATCAATGGGATATTTGCATAAGTCACTTTGACTCTATTATATACTGTACTGATCTACAATTCATTTAATTGTTGAGAGGATCATCTCAAGTAATTCAGACAGTAGTGGCACAAGTTGTGTACAAGTGCTTTCCAACACCCTTCGTTGAGAGTATTTTCTCAGCTTATTATCCTGTAACAGTGAACAATAGGAACCCGAACATAACCTTGAAGAATGCCAAAGCAGATCTGATGAAGTTTTGGCTACATAATCCTTAGTCCATCCATACTAAATAAAACTACCTGCAGACATATAAGGTTAGAACGTTGGACTGACAATGTTGGAAAGCCAGGGAGAGATGACCTAGTTGGTCCCTTTATAATCCAGAGGAAGACCCTGATTCCAGGGAAGAGAAAGAACTTGACGAAGGCTCCAAAGCCATTGGGTTTATAGCTGACATGTTTCCACGCCACCAGTCCTATGACTTTACAAACATATCACAATGCTTCCAGCTTGGCGAACACTGACTTCAGAGCCATACTTCTTTGTATGGCGTTAGTGAATATTTATTGAGTGCCTGTCACGGGCAAAATGCTACGGTTGGTGTTGTGAAAGACGTGAAGATAAAGAAGAACTTGTTCTTACAAAATATATATACACATATTTCCCTTATATATAAATTTATATCATATATAACACCTGAGGCTCTTTATGGCCCCAAGTCTATATGGTGTAACATAGAAAGAAATGGCAGTGTCTATTGGTCCTTGAAGAAAACTTACATTTTGAATATCCGTTTAACGGGCTATAGGCAGCACACATAACTATTAGAAATATTTTTCCATTTTCAAATTTCTCACTTATAGTAGGCACGAAATCTCTGCAGCTTTCTCATCCCATTGCCCCTTTACCACTGTGCTCTCCCCTTTATCATCATCATCTCCCCCACTACATAAGCTTTTTCCAAAAAGGAAAAAAAAGTGTGTGTGTGTGCGTGTGTGTGTGTGAAAGAGAGAGAATCTTTGGCAACAGAAGATGAGATATCTTTGGAAAAGCTGGGTAATTAACTATTAAATGCATTGTTACCAAAGATGCCGTTACTAAACAATATTCTGATCATGACCTTGATTACAAGTTGATTAGAGATGGACGCCTTGATTTACAGCTGAACTTCAGTCCTTCCTCATACCCTACTCCCTACTCCTGGTGTGCTGAAATAGAGAACACAGTATTCTCCAAACAGTTGGCACAAAAATTTCTTTTAGATGAAGGAAAACTGCCTTTTTATTCTTGGAAGTTATTGATGTGCTTGTTTGGGCTAGAAGCTATAATTCTAAAGGAACCAAATGTGAGAGATCATCTGTCCCATATGAGATGAGAAGAGGACGTGGGGATTTGGGAGGGCAGAAAAGATAAAGAATGAGGGGGGAGGTGCAGAGCCACTAAAAAACTGTGATCAGAGTTTCCCTTATGACCCACAAATTCTTGGGTCATTTTATGTCTCCCTAAAGGCCATCCAACATTTCTTCATCAGTGAAATAAATCATCCCATGCCTCGTGGACCTAAAACCTCAAGCAAGAAATAGTAAGTTTCTCATCCTAAAAGACCATTGACCCTAATATGTGAACTAAGCTAAAATAGCCCTCTGATTAGCTGTCTTCTACAGCAAAGAGAACATGGGGTTTTAGCTTATGTGTCTTTTAACCTATCAAACTAGCAAGGTGACCAAGATTCTCATTCCATTCTATTTCTACCAGATACATTTGCTGAGTCTTCTTGTCTCCAAGCCATCTTAAAAGTTATCTGGGTGTTAATATGTCCTTGTACGTTTTTTTCCTCCTATTTTTCTGAATGCTGTTTTTGTGTTTTAGGTAGTACTTTCAATTTCATCTTTCTGGTTGTTTCTCATCAGTGGTTTCATGGTACCTGCCATCAGTAATTTTCTGCATCACAGTTTTGCCGTAAGCAATCCCTCACTGCTTGTTAAGACCACAAACTAAAGGTCCAGGGCTCTTCTACTGTGAATGTTTATTGGTATGCCAACCTGCTCTCTGAGCACTTCTGTGGGAGACACTTTATAGTTTTGATTCTCTCTAGACCTATCACAGAATTCAACAAATATGTATTGAGCTGAATTACTAAATGCTTATGCAACTTATAAAGAAATTAGGGGTAAACCATCAAGTAGATTCTAATCTACAGAACAAAAAGGTAGGTTATCGCCACTCTTCAGTTACTATGGATTTGTTTTAAGTAACCAATAATTGAATGTACATTATGTGCCAGGTGCTTTACATACATCAACTCATTTAATCTTCTCAATAACTATAAAAATAAATATCATTATCATTATCTTATGGACATGAAAACGAGCGTTCAAAGAACTAATGTTATTTACTGGGTGTTAAAGAAATACTAAGTAGCAGGTGCCTTGGTGGCACAGTCAGTTAAGTGGCTGACTTCAGCTCAGGACATGATCTCACAGTCTGTGAGTTCGAGCTCCACGTCAGGCTCTGTGCTGACAGTTCAAGAGCCTGGAGCCTGTTTCCGATTCTGTGTTTCCCTCTCTCTCTGCCCCAGCCCTGCTTGCTCTCTGTCTCCCTCTCTCAAAAATAATAAACATTAAAAAAAAATAAAAAAAAGAAATAACAAGTAGCAAATAAGATTTTGGACGTCATGTTTTATTAACTTAACAGCATTTGCTGCCTGCCAGCACACCATGGTTATACTCACAAGGTAAAAATAGTGAATCCTAAAGAAAAAAAATGGTTATCATATTTTCCCTAATTTTCAATTAAGTTGAAACTTTCTTACTCGTGTTAATTATTTCTATAATTATAAAGATCATAAAAATAAGATACTCAAATAATTTCAGGCAATTGTGAAATTTGTAGATGTGTAACTATTAGTAAAGTTTTGAATATCTGGAAATATATTTGAATATCCAATAGACTCAATTTCACCGCGAAGTTGTGTTGTGACGTTGGCTAGAACAGTGCAGAAGGCCTCTGAACTTTTACTATTGTAATGTATTTCCTACCTAACTCCTCGCTTCACAGAGAAATACTGAGTTAATTCTACAGAAGTATGTAGGCACATCCAACATTCTTATTGTATAATAGTTTGTTGATTTGTTGGACTTAAGAGCATGAATTCAAATAGTATTCAACTATATATGTTTCATTTGAGAATTTAATTATGTCTTAGCTTCTTGTTTAAATTTGAATCAAATCTCTCCTGAAAAGGGTTTCAGCCAGAGAGCTTGGTGTTAGGTACTCATGAAATCACATTTTGGAATTTTAACATTTTGGAAACTAGAAGTGGGATTCCCAGTTGTATGCTGGTACCTTAGGATAATACAGCAAGCAAACTCTAATGAGCATCACATTTTACTGAGAGAATAAGGCACGTTTGTCTACTTATTATTGTCTGTTAATGAAAATGTGTAGAACATTTAGGCAAATATCTTCCTAGCATTCAGGATAACAACAAGGTTTTAGGTTCAGGAATTCTATATCTTAATATATTGTAAAATTTGCTCATTTTCTCTTCCTTCTTTCCTTCCTCTCTTCCTTCCTTCCTTCCTTCCTTCCTTCTTCTTTTATGCTCTCTTCTTTTTCAAACTATCTCTCTTCCCTATTTTCACTGACATGGGAACTTGATGTTCCCTCTAAAGAGGTTCAATCAAAGTAGGTGCAATTGAGACCATCTGAGTGCAGTTATCCTGAAAAAGACATTCCCTTACAGGTTTTTCTTCCCGATAAAAGAAAATATTTTAGTTGTAAACATAAGTTTTATTGGGTTGGTGCTTCTCCCCAAAGCTGTGTTTCATGGTGGATCATTTCACTCTCCATTCCTTGGGGGAGTAGTAAAAATAATCTTTCATTATTATTTAAACCAATATTTCTACTTCTTTTAGTATGGCATATATCTGTTCCCTTAAAGTTTCACACAGGTTTTACTTCCATAAAATTGTCAGTTTCTGCCCCATTCAGAATAAACTGAATAACATTTTATTAAACTGAATAAACTGAATAAATATTCAGATAAACTCATCTTCAGACTGACAGTTTGACTGAGATGGGTATGAAAATACTATCAGCTTCTGCCTTCGTTCATGGAAATATTTTCATGTTTTTAGAACTCTTTTCACTCAAGTCTTCATCTTCAAACTTTCAAGGTAAAATTATATTTCAAAAACCTACCATGCCATCGAGCATAAGGTGTACCATCATTTTATGACAAGACAGATAAAAACGGTGCCAAGCACATTTAACAAGACACATCTATAAGGTGTATCCAAATTTTAGAGACATTACAATGTGAAAACCTTTGCATCCTAGAATGGATGAATGCTTTTAGTTCTTTATATCGGTAATGCTATCCCCCCGCAATGGAAGTAAAATCCAAAGCATACCACGTTTACTTGACTTGGTGGATCAAGTTTAATTTGATGCATTTTAATAAATAAGAGAATGACTGAAGTAGGAGATATCAAAACTTAATGACCAAGTAATTTAATATGGATGAAGCTGTGTTATGGCTGGAAGAAAGAGGCAGGATATAAGTTGCTGTCGGAAGTGTTAGTATATTTAGCATAGTATTCTAACTTTGGATAAGTGTGTTTGGACTATGGAAAAATGCAGTGATGTGGATCTGGAAATCCTTACAGCAATGAAGCATTACTAATTACAGTAAAATGCAGGGCAGCCTTTTAAGTTAAAAAAAAAAAAAAAAGAAATCCCCGAGAAATAAATTGCTCTGTGAGCTGTACATCTATTCCATGGATAGTATAGATAACACACTCATGAAACATTTCATTTGTGCATTAGGATGACAATGTTATCTTATTTATTCTAGTCAATAGCTGTTGCCTCCCTAGAAACATATTTATAAGCATTCCCCGACCTCCTAGTGCATAAATTATTTTGTGGAAGAAAATTAGAAACTTTTGAAACAACATAAACTTTTTGAGGTCACCAAGGTACCATTAGGTAAATTATTGCCTCACAGCCCTAAATGTTACCTAGTAGCCAGGAAGAGTTTAATGCACCTTTCAAAGTGCCTAATTTACTCCCAGGGAGTAACGAACTAGTGGACAGGTCCTAGATGATAAATTACGCATTGAGATGCATTTTCCCAAGTGAACAGGGCTCAGTGTTGTCTGACTAAAATTAATGCCTCACATTTATTTCAAACATGTGAAGGCAAAGGTCTACAAATAGTTTCAGAAGTCTAAAGCCCATTCCACCTACCTAAACGCAGGAAAGGGCAAGGTAAATTCAGTTATACAAACCAGGATTGCTGAAGATAAATCGGTCAGGGTAAGTGAATGAAAAGTATTCTGTGTGTAGTTAGGAAGGGTCACTGAACAACAACAACAACAACAACTCAAAATCACATCTGAAGGACAGCTATACTTTATGTAATCCTTGGGTGTTCCAAAGAGGTCTTTCCTGTAAGAATTTAACCTGTCCAACCTTGTAGGATCTCTGATACCTGCCAGGATCACAATCCAAGATGGTATGTCTCCAGGCAATGAATACCGTTGTGTGTATTTACTGAATAGTGTCTATTGCAAAGAAGTTGTAAAGTATTTTCGCATTTGAAAGCATTCCCTTTGTTAGCCTTTATGATCTCAGAGAGATTGCATAAATGTCTGGTATCCTACTTATTACTGCTTTTCCTTTGGGGAATGATGAAAGAATCTGGAGGCATTTCTGAATCGTAGGGCCCTGAACTCATACGATTCTCAATTCCAAATAGCTTCAAGCAACTAAAACTTAGAAGCATACTGACTTTGTGTTATCACGTTTGTACTTTCACTGATGGTCTGAGTATTTAAGACCAATACGACCAAATGAAATGATATTAAACTGTAAGACCATTGAGGACAGTTTCTGTGGCAAAATAGATCCTGCTGCTGTTTGCTGAATAGTCACATTTCTTCCCCCTGCTGTCTCCCTCTGTAAGGGATTTTGTATGGATCTCCACTGTGTTGACTTCAGGAATGGTTGTGGGAGGCACCAACAGGTACTTCAGCACTGAAGACTTAAGATTCAGTGCATGCCTCATCATTTCTTTGTCTCTATCAGGAGTCCGTCACAGAGGCTCCTCAGTTGGCTGGACCCCCTAAGTGACATTGATGATGGAGAACAGTCCCTGTTGGCCATGAGAGAACTATAGCATAAAAGAGGAATGATATATTGTAAATCATTGAGGTTTGGGGGTACTTTGTTACCACAATATAATCTATCTGACCTTTATTGGTATGGTGGACAATGTCTGGCACATTGTCTCTGTTCAATAGATATTTGTTGAATGTATAAGCTTCTCAATTTTTGTAGCAAATCATTGTTCACACCACCTAAAATCTGGGTTGGATATATCATAATTGCCTGCCAGTAAAATAAAGGTCACAAAACACGATTTCTCTCTGACCCTACCCCCACAGCTCTTTCAACTTCAGGAATAATCCCTCTAAATTTCTTCTTTAAGAATTTTGGGACCATTGGGGTCTGAGCCTAGGTGGCTCAGAAATTGTTCATCCGACTGCAGCGCAGGTCATGATCTCACAGTTCATGGGTTCAAGCCCCGCATCAGGCTCTCTGCTGTGAGCACAGAAGCCCACTTCAGATCCTCTGCCCCCCTCTTCCTCTGCCCCTCCCTGGCTCATGCTCCCTTTCTCTCTCAAAAATAAATAAACATTAAAAAAAAAAAAGAATTTCGGGATGATTTCTTCCATGTTTTATCTCACATTTCATTCTTCCCAGCTTTGTTGGAATCATGTCTCTTTTGCTATCAGTGGCAAAGAGGCATATGTGTCATTAGCTGTCACATTAACCATGGTTAATGACCTGTTGACTAATGTTGAGGACATCCGTGTAATCCCCTGCCATGCAGAACCCTTTGTCCTTGTTCCTTTCTCTTCTCACGAGCTAAAATTTTTTTATAGAATGATTATTTTGGTTTTCATTTTTTTGTTTATTTCCATCCTTGGGCAGTGTCATGAGTTCCTAGGAGGTGAACTAGGAGATCATGAGAATGAATGGCATCAGGCCTTACTCAGAATCTTATCTTCCTCCAAACCTGGCTCATTGTCTTTGTATAATAATAGCTAAAATCTCTTGAGTGGTTATATCTCTTGAGTGGTTATATGTTGGCCATTGTTTAGAGAGTAGTTGAATCTTTTCATCAACCATGTGATGAGGAAACTGAGAAACAGAGATGTTAAATGACTTTGTCATCATCACATAGAAAGATCATCCAAACTGTCTTATTTAGAATCCAGGCTATTATGTTATACTTCTCAACTACATTTCAAGTGTTTTTAAAAAGTGTTTTTAAAAAGTGTTTCTTTTTCTTTTTTTTTTTTTTTTTGGTTTGTTTGTTTGTGTTTTTACCTAGGAAGTTCCTTGTAAATTACATAAACAGAGCCCTGGTGGCCTCATTTCACTAATTTTCCATGCATGCCCAGTGGAGGTTCATTTCCAAGGAGGTATGACCTAGTGTTGGCTGTTACATTTTTGACAAAAATTAAGATGGTGGTGAATATTTCAGATATCACCATGTCATTATTTTATGGCACAATGATTAAATTAATATCATTACATTCGTTATATTATTCAAAATCCATGAGATATTTGGAAGCAATAAAACGGCATTTATTTTAAAATATAGCATATTTAAAATATTTCGGCCAGTACATTTTCTCATTCCTTTAAAAAAATGAATGGTGAATTGTGGACCTCTTTTGATTTTAACATGAAATATGTTTCTCCATTAGAACAATAGGACAGCTTTATCAATCTGTGTAAACTACCATGTTGGAATGTGTAGAAAAAATGTAAGTCCAAACCACAATATAGCTTGACAATACAAAAATCCTGTGAGAAGTAAATGGCTCATAAGTTATAGTCCAAACATCAGTGACTTACTGGGCTGCAATGAACATGACTTCTTCTGTTTATAGCGAGGATGGAAAATATGGTGAAATATTTATAATATAATTCTACATAAATGATTAGGATGTAAAATTGTATGTGTATTCTATTTTCAACCATTAAAAGTATCTGTACGTGCGCATATACACAAAAGTTCGAACGAAATAAACCCCACTCATAACTATTTTGTTGTGTTTGTGAAATTTGGGGGCAATTAGAAATTATTTTTTCAAAATGTTATTTTTTACATAAAAGTGAAAAAAACCATGAAAATAGAACTTAGTGTTTTAAAAATTGGTCTCAATAAACTTAGTCATTATACATAATGGTGCATTCAATTTCTGAAATTATATTCTTTGTTATATTTATTAACAACTGAATTGCTGACTACATCTCATTTTTTCCAACCATATTGTTCCCTGTCTTCCTGCTACAAAATTCAAGGAGTGAAGTAAGGTGAGTGGAATGGTTTAAAGAAATAAGATAAGCAGAGATCTTATCATGACTCCTTTGGGAATATATAAGGTAGTAAAACTCCAGCATGTTGTTTTTCCTGGCAAATATTCAAATACCAGCTTTTGACTTAGAGCTTCACTGGACAAAAGTTGGCAAGCTTCTGTGCAATGTCTGTGAATAAGAGTCCCTAAGCTGAGTGGGGAAATTGCCAGGCTGTGTTCGAATTTTATTAGGAACACTTTAAAGATCTAGCAACAAAGGTCCAAATTAGGTTCCCTTAATTCTACCCCAGGTAGTTCATAAACACAAAGGCCACGTTCAAAATTAGAGACTTTTGTACATAGAAGGGCTGAGAAATCGATGGTACATGTGCAACTACTCTTCCTTCTTTATCCAAGGCAGGCATGAATAATCAATCTAGCATTCCATGATATTCCCATGCTGAGTTTTAAGTTCTCTTCAAGATGTGCTGTAGGGGATCCATATTATATGAAATGATAAGGCAATTCATATAATCTGAATATGAAATGAAACTATTCGACATCCCATCCTGAACCCACTGGTTTTTCAGACGAAGGAACTGAGACCCTCTCGAAGGTGGGAGAAAACTAATTCTAAGCAATTTCTATGTTCAAAGTACCCTGATAGGTATATGACACGTGGTGCCACGAGAAAAGTTGTTACCATTTCCATTTGACAGATGGGGAAACGGAGTGTCAGAGAGACAAGGCAAATGCACAGGTTTAGAGTCCTCACTGGCTACAGACACACAACAGCAATGTAATTCTCTTGCTCCCCGGATGGCTGAATTGGTATATTTTACCCTATTGCCAAGCCGTAAGGCAATGTTATTCTTTCTCTGAAGAAATTAATGGGCGATGTGAAAAGAATCCTTCTCAGGTCAATGGCAGTCACTCGTCTCCCCGTGAACCAGAAGAAACAGACTCATAAATAATAAACCACTATGCATAGAAGCCACCTGGCACCTAAATATTAATAGCGTGCATGTGAAATACTTTTACATAACCATACTAAAGGCATTAACTAAATGTCAGGATTTGAAAAATTACCACTTTGGGTCACTGCTGGCCACTAAATTCTATGGTCTGGCTATTACAACAGTGATTTTTAGACATTCCGCTGTCCTGGGCTTTTCTTTCCAGGAAAAATAGCATCTTCCTGGACAATAAAGAGAGCAGTTCGGGCCTAAAATTTTCAAACTTCATTACTATTTATGAAGTTCGAGCCATAGTGGCTCTTAGCAATTTCCACTCTCTTCCCTCAATTTAACTTTTGTAATTTCTCAGCATCCTGGGCAACCCAGTCTGGAATATTCTCTGTAGTACAGAGCAGAATCAGATCCTTAGCTTGGATAGAGGACGAGGCTTTTATCATCAATGATTCAAATATTTGCTCCTTTTTCCAGGTCCTTCTGGGAAAACTAACTTCCCAAGTGGGAAGTTTTTCTGATTAGGAAAGTTTTTAAGCTTCTCTCCTAGATAAATCATACGGCAAATTACTTTTGTTGAATTCCTCTCCATTTGTTTTCTATTTAGTTCTTGTTTCATTCCCTCTAGGTCTCATACATCCCTTTTGTATAGTAAATTCTAATCTGTTTTCAAAATAAATACACGATTGATGAAAGAAATATTAGGAGGAAGGGTGGAATGAAAAAGAATCCAGCTAATCTTGATTGTATATTTAAGGCTTATTTGAGAACTAAATCTTTCTCCACCTCTCTACCCCCACACCAGTATATTATCTGACTTCTGTAGAAACAAAGGTAACAGATACAATTCTCTTTCCTGTTAATTTTAAACAAGATGCAAAAAAATGCTGTCTACACACCCCTGGACCTTGGCCGATTTCCAGAACTCTGGCTGTGTTTCCAGAACCTTGTGCTGCTTTGTTGGGACAATTTCTGCCAGTCTGACTTTATAATCTCCAGCATCATTTTTACTTTTTCTTTCCCAAACAGAGCTATGAGGGTGGGAAGAAAGTTCTCTGGAACATGACAAAGCTAGCATAATGGGAACCTTGTAAGGTTTATGCTGGAAGTAGGGGAGAATTCACACTGGTTATGTGACTTAACGAAACCATTTGTGGTTTGGTGTATACTTAGGGTTCTCAGTAATTGGTGTCCATGGTGTAACCAAAAGCATATGATAATTGGCCTTGTTCTAATAGGAGATGTACTGTTTGCAATATCATTGTGCGTAATAGCCTGACTTCCTAGGCAACTTTTTGAGCTCTTCCATACTTTAGGACAAGAGAAACAATGCCAACTCCTGACAAATATGAACAATCATGTTTACAACTGACTGTAATATATTTTATCCCCTTCAAATAGTATTTGTATTTTAATTATTTATTAGGGTACTATATGTTTTCTGTGAAGAAAGAAGAAAATAAAAATCACCTCCACTCTGATTGCCAAGATACAACCACTGTGGGCGTTTTGGTTAGTTCTTCCAGGCCTTTCCCTGAACGTTTCGATACATGCCAATAATGACATAACCAGGAAAATGCTGCACACACTCTTTGTTCCAATCTTTCTCACTTATGCTATAATAGAAGTTTCCCATATCCAATTTGAAGTCAAGATAATGGATATCTTTGAGGTGAAAGGAGAGAATAGTGTTCAAGATGGCCATGAAGTTGTTTCTAAGGCAAATCATTTATTTCTTGACTTGGTTGGTGGTAGCAGGTATAATTTTCCTGATAACTTATCAAACTGCACACTTACAATTGGTGTATTTTTCTCTTCTGTATGCTTTATATCAATAAAAAGTTTATTTAATACAAAATCACAAATTAACCAGCAAATGATTCATAATGGCTGCCTAACTTTTCATTATAAGGCTCTGCTATGATTGATTAGGCCCTTCTCCCATGGTTAGGTATTTAGTTTATTACTTGTTAATATTAAATAATGATACTGTTATGAAAATATTTATACTTAAATATTCATTTGCATCACATTCATTTGGGATAGAGTTCTGGAACTTTCCTGAGGAGAAATTACACTGTAATGAGAAGAGGGATTAATGTAAGTACATTTTCTGCAATTGCACTTATTGGTGGTATAAACATAGCAGAACTTTAAATTCTTACAGCTGTCAGCCAGAACAGAAGATGTAACTGTTAAATCTTGGGTTGAATCCCATGTGGAACTTGGGCAACACATGAGGTATTCTTGATTCCAATCAAGGTAAACAACCATCTGTTCCATTCAGTTGAGCAAACCATTTTTTGAGCACGAATGTGTGGCAGGACTCTTGCAGACACTAGGGTACAGAGATTACAAAGGTATGGCCTTGTTCTTGTTTAGAGTTAAGAATTGACCTAGAGGAAACAATCTCAAACCAGTGTGGACATGAATGTTTTCCCTCGTTTCACAGCTCCTTCATCTGTTTGTTGGAATAGTAAGACTTACTTCAATGGCTTGTGGTTAAGGAATAAATTAAATAGCTTTACAAAGTGCTAGCCTGGGGTGCCATTCAGAATACTTAACAATCCATCCATCTCAGCATCAACTAATCAGAAAGAACGTTGGTTCAGACAAACTAGAGGCTGGTGATAAAGATCCAAATGTGTTCTGGCTAAATGTTTTGTCTCCCAGCCTAGAGTAAGTACTGACAATTATTACGTTTTGGTGCTTAATTCCTTCAGATTTCATCAGATAAACTAAAATTCCCCCAAACTCATATTTGGTCTTTGAATGAAGATGTTGCTTATAAATATTTATATTATATTATATTATATTATATTATATTAATATATATTATATATTATATATATAATATATAATAATAATATATAATAATTATATATAATTATATATAATAATAATTATATAATATTTATATATAATATATTATATATTATATATAATAATAATATATATAAATATTATATAATATATAATATATATATAATATATTATATTATATATATATATTATAAATATTTGGAGAAAGCAACTCAAGAGGTGTGATTTGTGCTCATTTATTTTTCCTTTAGTTCTCACTGAAGAGTAGCCATTGGAATGTTTCACCTGTTCTGACCATTCCTTATTCTTATTCAACTTATATTTCTATTGCTGGTGGCCAAAGAGGCTTGTTGGGAGAAAAAAATGCAGCGTATACTACTTACTCCTAAAAATTGACAATGAATACAGGAACCATGTGGGAGGTAGAGATGGGATGCAGGAACTAGTCATATAAATATATTAAATGAAAAATTTTAAAAAAATGATGTTAAGGGAGCAAGCTTCCACCCTTTGAGTACCATGAAACCGTTTCAAGATTGTACCGAGTTTGCTTAAGTCAAATGCATGGATTATTACAGAAATTGAACAATAACTACAGCTATAAAAAACACTCAGCAATTGCTGTAGATTTCTTTTAGGTGATTATGGTCAAGGAGTTACAGCTCAGGAGGAGCATCTTGGAAATATGTTAATGTTTGCTAATCAAATTGGGAAGAAAAACACATTACAGGTTTAATCCTTTGACTTGTTCAAATCTCATATCATCTTTGAGTTTCAATAAGAATTTCTGTTTTTGGATATATAGGAACTGTGGAGTCAGGAATGAGAATATCGGGTGGCATCATTATTGCAATCGGAGATTCAAATTTTCTGTAGGTTAATTTCAAAGAATGACATTTAAATGCCCATGACACAATATGGCTTGTACCCTACCCGACATATTGCTTTGCTTCTGTTAAGTGCTTAATACTCATTGTGGGAACGAATTTGGGCAGAATGCATTTTCTTGGGTATTAGAGGTAATGTAAAATCTTTGGAAGGAATATATATTTTGTTATCAGAAGGATATGGGTTGAAGACCTGACTTCATCAATTACTAGTTATGTGACCTTGGGCTAGTCATTCAGACTTAAGAGCCTCAGATTCCTTATCTGTAAAAATGAGAAAAATAGCATATTTGCAGAATTGCTAAAAATTTAGAAGTAATGCGTATATAGTGACTGGCACTGAGTAGAATCATAAGTAATATAATAATTAATATCTTAGTAATACTATATCAGTGATGCTATTTGTTGCTATCATAAGTAGAATCATAAGTAAAAATATCATAAGTAATGCTACATAAGTGATGCTATTTGTTGCTGTTAGAAATAATACACAAGTCTGGGAATCATGAAAATGTGGGAAAAACTTAAAAAAAACCCTCCCCTTGTAGTATCCTCAACATAAATGTCAATGAGGAAATTCAGCAGTTATGATTTAACGGAGGTAATATTAGGAAAATATCCCCAAATAAACATTTTTGTAATGAAGGCTTCACTTTTCCTCCTGAAGCTTTTGTCAAGGAAAGCTGATTTCCACAATAACCCAATTTCAAAGTATAAATAGCGACGCTTTGATCTTGGTAGGAGGCATCCTCTGTGAGTTCTTGAACAATAGGCAGGTAAATACCTAAGCAACAGCTGCCCCAGGAATCCAAATATTTTACATTTCATCTACCTTCTCATGAAACTTCACTGGATCAAACACTGTAGGCAAGCTCTTTTTTTTTTTTTTTTTTTTTTTTAAACCCTGATCCAGCCAAATCATCTAGAGGCAAAAGAATGCCTTAGTTTGTCAATATAAAGTCTAAGGCTGGAAGTGAGGTGGATAATCACATTCTCTTCAGGAGGGCTTTAGTTTTATCCTTTTTAATCTTTCACGACTGGATTAAAAACTCCTTAAGAATGCCCTCTAAAGTTTCTGTTTTTGTCCTTCAGTTTCCAGGGCCAAAGCTCTCCCTGTGTTGACTCTGCTTTGCTTTACATTCTCAGGCAGTCTTTATACACAGAGGCACGGGGTGGTGGTGGGTGGGTGGGTGGGGGCATCCTTCTCCTCTTCCCAGGAGAGTCGGAGCCCAAGTTGGGACCTTTGTGAGAGGAAGAAAAGAAGCTCTAACTAACCTTAGAATAGGATAGCTTCAGGGAGAGGGATGATGGGTAGGATTGGGGTAATAGGATGGAAGAATTACAGGAAAATTGCTCATTTACACATATGGGTGGGTACATGTGGGAGCATGTATGTGCACACACACACACACACACACACACACACACTCTATCAAATGCAGCCTCAGATGACTTCAATTTCTGTAACATTATATAATTCCTTATTGTGCTCTGGTCAGACTGTTTATATCATACTTTCTTCAACCACCAACATCAGTAAAATACTACCAATAACAGTCAATTTGCTTACCAAGTGCCTGGATACGTGCTAAGCACTTTACATTCATTATTACAAAAGCTCCTCTCACTCACGCTCTCAGGGAGGCACTATTGTATCAACATCTTACAGAAAAGAGAAGCTTAAGGAGTTTACGTAACCTATAGAGTCACAGAAGTGGTAAGCAATAGAGCCCAGATTTCAAGCCAGATAGCCACACCCCAGAGCCTGAGTTCCCAAGCATTCCATTGTATTCCTCTTTCACCATATCTAACCAGGGCCTAGTATAGGGAATGGGGTATGGTGACCATTGAGATGCATATATCCTGCTGACTGTACATCTGAGCTGTACTTGAGCCCTTGCCCTCAGCAAAATTTCCTTGGCACAAAATTTGTGACACAGCAAGATAATCGGACTTTACTAGCTGCACTTTTTGCTTTCTGTTTTCTGTATACCGTTCTAGATCATCCTAAACATGGCCACTGACTGATCGTGTTACAACTGCCTTAAAAACACCGGCAGATGCTGACTACACTCATGGTGAGAACTGAGTAACAGGTATAGAATTGTTAAATCAATAAGATATACACCTGCAATTAATATACCATTGTATGTTAATTATACTCCAATTAAAAAAGTAAAATGAAAATCTCTTTGGAAAAAATGCAAAACCATAAACTTTTCCATCATTAAATTCTTCTGTAAGATGCCTTTGTGTATAACAGAAATTGAGTGAGATTATTAAAAATTGAAACAATGAAAGGTATATCAGTAACATGAACTGTTGGTCCTATTGGGTGTTCTTTTTCTTCTGAAATCTGTGATATTTGCAAAAATTATCCTTGAATCCTTTATCAGTGTTCTACCATGGGTAGAATAGAAATTAAAAATCTCTGTTATGATTGAAATTATGATTCCTACTTCTCGTTAATATGGCCTTTTAAAAATACAGCTAAATGTTCTATTCTAATCTTTCAAGATGACCAACTTTTTTCTTTTTTAAGGTGATGGTTGAGCTGATATAGCGCCCGTATTATAACCGAGTCTGGTCAACGTAAAGTCAAGGAGACTGGTGGTATGCCACCCCAGGTACACTGAGTGTAGAAAGAACACCTTGCTATGGTATGGTTGCCAATTCTGGAAAGGTAAGGATGAAACTGAATATTTCATTTTATATAAAAATCAGCAAAGTAGACCACCAATATGTTAAATTTCCTTCTTTGTTCCAGATGACTAGCTGAGCCAATGGTATCACTCAGATTCAATTCCTTGATTACCGGTTCATATAAATCTACAATTATATGCAATATTAACTGAAGCGGGTGGCTATTGTGAATGTTTCAAATGTGCACATAGTAAGTTCCCTAAGATGATATCATAGATACTGAATTTTTGCAAACTGGCATGAAACTACTACATTTCTTTGCACCATGTTTAAGCTTTTATGGTACAATTTAGGTGTCTTGCATATATTTCCTGAAGTACCTATAGGTAATTTCTCATGTTTTTGATGCCTGATGCAGCAGCATTTGAGAGAGGATCTTTTATACATTTCATTTTCATAGAACAAGGTCAATTAAATTGCCTTGTGTTATCAGGTAAGCATATTTATTTTTTTATGTTTATTTATTTATTTTTGAGAAAGACAGAGACAGCATGAATGGGGGAGGAGCAGAGAGAGAGAGGGAGAGAGACTCCCAAGCAGGCTCCCAGCTGTCAGCACAGAGCCCGATGCAGGGCCGGAAGCCAAGAAACCGTGAGATCATGGCCTGAGCTGAAACCAAGAGTTGGACGCTTAACCAACAGAGTCACCCAGGGGTCCCAACACGGTTATGAAAAAAAACCCAAAACTTTAAAGCAGATACTAAAACTCCTTTTCTTCTTCAACTCTGCCCCTCTGTCCCAAACCTACATCAGTTGAGCAACAAAATTCCATACCAGCATTTAAGGTTATGGGTAATTAGGCTTCCATCTATCCCTTTGGTTCCTTCCCCCAATACTCTTATTGATAAGTTCTACTCTCCAACCAAACCAGAATCCTTTATTTTTCTCCAGAATGGTCATCACATTCCTTCTCTGTATGCATCTGATGATGGTTTGTCTTCTCTCCCCTGAATGAATCCTTTCCATTCTTCAGAATTATATTCAAATCCTCTCCTGAAGTGATCAAGAGTTTTTTTCTAAAAAGTGTAACTTGTAGTAATAGATAGTAGGAGGGTGGTTATTAGAAGTCAAGACGGGGGTGGGGGTGGGGGATCGATCAATGGGTACAAACTTTCAGTTACAAGATGAGTAAGTTCTGGAGACCTGACGTACAGCATGGTGGTTACAGTTAAGAATGAGGTACGTACACTTGAAATTTGCTAAGAAAGAGGGCAGATTCCTCATTCTGGCTGCTCACACACAATGGTGACTACAGGAGGTGATGGATTGATTAGTTTGATTGTGGCAATCATTTTACAATGTATACAAATATGAAAACACCAAGTTCTATACTTTAAATAGATACCATTTTATTTGTCAAAAATAAAAAAAGTAAAAACTAAAAGAAACACTTTTTCCATTCTATTTAATGTAGACAATAGCAAATAGTTCAGACGTATTGTTTATGTCATTTACCAGGTAACTAACTATATACAATTGACCCTTGAATAATGTGGGGGGTGGGATCGCAACCCCCCTCACAGTAAAAAATCCGTTTATAACTTTTGACTCCCCCTATGTTTAGCAACTAGTAGCCTACTGTTGATCAGAGGCCTGATACCATAAATAGCTAATTAACACATATTTTGTATACAGTGTTATATACTGTATTTTTATGATAAACTAAGCTAGAGAAAAGGAGATTGTTATTAAGAAAATCACAGGGGTGCCTAGGTGGCTAAGTCAGTTAAGCATCTGAATCTTGGTATCGACTCAGGCCGTGACCTTGTTCACGGTCATGAGATCAAGCCCTACACAGGTCTCTGCATTCACTGAGCATGAAGCTTGCTTAGGATTCTCTCTCCTTCTCTGCCCCTTCCTTGCTCATGCTCACTCTCTCTCTCTCTCTCTCTCTCTCTCTCTCTCTCTCAAAATAAATAAACATAAAAAAAAGAAAATCATAAGGAAAAGAAAATATATTTACAGTACAGCTGACCTTTGAACAACATGGGTTTGAACAACATGGGTCCACTTACACATGAATTTTTAAAACAAATATATTGGAAATGTGTTTGGACACCTGTAGCTATTTGAAAGAACTCGCAGATGAACCACATAGCTTAGGAAGATCAAAAAAATTTAAGAACAAGTTAGGTATGGGGCGCCTGGGTGGCTCACTTGGTTGAATGACTGACTTCAGCTCAGGTCATGATCTCAAGACTTGTGAGTTTGAGCCCCACCTCGGGCTCCGTGCTGACAGCTCAGAGCCTGGAGCCTGTTTTGGATTCTGTGTCACCCTCTCTCTCTCTGCCCCTCTCCCACTCACGTTCTGTCTCTCTCACCTTCAAGAATAAATAAACATTAAAAAATTTTTAATAAAGGACAAGTTAGGTATGTCATGTATACATAAAATATATGTAGATACTAGTCTATTTTACCATTTACTACCATAAAATACACACAAAACTATGATAAAAAGTTAAAATCAAAACTTACACAAATGGTTACAGAGTATACACAGCACTCCATGCTCAGTCAAGAGAAATGTGAACAACATAACGATGAGGTATTAAATCATAACGACATAAAATTAAGTGTAGACATACCGTATACTACTTGTGAAAACTTTGTAGCCACCTCCTGTTGCTATTGCGGAGAGCTCGTGGGTTGCAAGGGTCACTTAAAATGCCATGAGATGCTAGCCAGCTCTGAGTAAGCAGTTTGTCTCTCTAGTAAATTGCACATCACGGTAAAAAGCGATCTTTCGTGGTTCTTGCAAAGTTTTCATCATGTTTAGTGCAGTAACTGTAAACCTTGAGTGACACCATGCAGCCCATAGCAAGTGCCACTAGTGATGCTGAAAGTGCTCCCAAGAAACAGAGAAAAGTCATGACATTACAAGAAAAAGCTGAATTGCTTAAACATACCGCAGCTGTGGTTGTCCACCATTTTAAGATGAATGAGTCCAGCGTAAGGACCATTGTAAAAAAAGAAAAGGCAATTCATGAAGCCGTTGCCGCAGCTATGCCGGCAGGTGCAAAAACTTTGCACTCTTTGTGAAATACCTTTTATCTCATATTGAAAATGCAGCTTTTCTGCGAGTGCATATCTACCCACTCTAATAGGATTCGAGAAAAAGCCGAGTTGTATGACAACTTAGAGCAAAAGGAAGGTAAAAGATAGAAAGCTGAAGAATTTAATGCCAGCAAAGGATGGTTTGATAATTGCAGAAAGAGGTTTGGCAGGAGAAGCAGCTTCCGCCAACCAAGAGGCGGCAGATAAGTTCCCACACACCACTAATAAAATCATTGAGGAGAAAGGGTATCTGTCTGAAAAGGTTTTCAATGCAGACAAGTACCCTATTCTGGAAAAAAAAATGTCATAAATTTTGTTAGTATGTTAGGATATTTGTTCATAAGGAAGAGAAGGGAGCCCCAGGATTTAAGGCAGGAAGCGATAGGCTAACTCTACTGTTCAGTGCAAATGCAGCTGGGTTTATGACCAGCACTGTTCTTGTCTAACCTGAGCCTTGAAGGGAAAAGACAAACATCAACTTCCACTCTTTTGGTTGTACAACAAGAGGGCCTGGACAAGGAGAACCCTTTGTTCTGGATTGGTTCTACCAATGCTTTGTCCCTAAAGTCAGGAAGTACCTTTCCAGTAATGCCTGCCTGTTAAAGTTCTTTTGATATTGGACAATGGCCTGGGCCACGCCATAAGTTCAACACCAAAGGTGTTGAGTGGTCTACTTGACCCCAAACATAAGGTCTCTAATTCAGCTTCCAGATCAGGGGGTCATAGGTCTTAAGGGACACTACCTGTGATCCACTATGGCAAGATTGTTAGTGGAAGAGAATCCTGGTAGAGAGAACATAATAAAAGTTTGGAAGGACTACACCACTGAAGATGCCATCATTGTCACCGAAAAAGCCACAGAAGCCATCAAGCCTGAAACAATCAGTTCCTGCTGGAGAAAACCGTGTCCAGATGGTGCACATGACTTCACAAGGTTAAGACAAAGCCAGTCAAGGAGATCATGAAGGAAATGGTGGATATGGCCTAAAAGGTGTGTGTAGGGGGGGTGAAGGGGTGCAAGATATAAATCTTGGAGAAATTCAAGAGCTCATAGAGACCACAGCAGAGGAATGAACAGGAGATTAGTGCTTCAGAATCAATGCCAGACAAAGAGGAAGAAGATGTAGAAGACAGTGCCAGGAAGCAATGTGACATTAGACAATCTGGCAGAAGGGTTCCGGTTACTCAAGACCGCTTTTTTCTTCTTTTACGACATAGACTCGTCTATGATACGTACACTGAAACTAAAGCAAATGGTGGAAGAAGGATTGATACCATATAGTGACACTTTTGAAGAAATGAAAAAGCAATGAGACAGAAATCACAATGTACTTCGGTAAAGTTGCACCAAATGTGCCTTTCTCTCCTTCACCTCGTCCACCTCTTGTGCCTCTGCCACGCCTGAGACAGCAAGACCACACCTTCCTCTTCCTCCTCCTCCTCAACCTACTCAACGTGAAGATGGTGAGGATCAAGGCCCTTATGATGATCCAGTTCCACTTAATGAGGAGTAAATAATTATCATGACATGCACTTGATAGCCTTACCTTTTGGGCATGTGTGTGTCTTCGTGTGAAATCTAATAAGTGCAGGCAAGAATTGTGGGCCCCAGGTAGTGTCCTCATCGCTTCAGTATTGATCACGTGAGCATCGAGTGCGATACCTCTATGCGAATGGATAGCCAATTCTTCACAGGCATGAGGTGAGTAATATTTAATATAAAATCAATAATGTGTTAGTTTTCTTACTGTTTCATAACTTTACTTTCAAAGAATTACATTACCTTACAGTATGCCTCCCTTTCTCATTATTGGAGAGACTGTGTTCTGGCCTATCATCACAGGTAAGAGGTTTTTAAAAAAAGGTAACAAAAAGGACACCTGTGTGGCCCAGGAGGTTAAGCATCTGACTCTTGGTTTCTGCTCAGGTCATGATCTCACGGTTCGTGAGTTTGAGCCCCATGTCAGGCTCTGTGCTGACAGCCTGGATCCTGCTTGGGATTCTCTCTCTCCTTCTCTCTCTTGCCCTCAAAATAAATAAGTAAACTTAAAAAAAAAAAACTTCATAAAATGTAACAATGTTTCCAATACTGTCTCATAAATATGACTCTAATACCGTATCCCATAAAAATTTCATCATGGTTCATTCATCATTGTGTGGGCAAGACTACCATTAAGCAATCATATTGATTACGCTAGGCTACAATAAAGCCATCGTATTGCTTTTTCATGATCAACACATAAACTGTTACACCTGTAAATAAATATGAATTTCTTTTTCACATTATCTTTTCATTTCTGATGTCTAGTGTTAGCAATATGTGCGACATTGGCAGTGTTTTGTATCATACAAGACAATATTGATGTAGGTATTGACAGATGATTTATCTTGTAAACAGACAACATAAGATAAACTTACAGTACAGTACTATAAATGTATTTTCTCTTCCTTTTGATCTTCTTAATAACACTTTTTCGTCTCTAGCTTACTTTATTGTAAAACACGTTATATAATACATATAACATGCAAAATATGCATCAATCAATTTATTTTCGCCACTGGCAAGGCTTCCAGTCAACATTTGGCGATTAGCAGTGGAGTTTTGGGGGAAATCAAAAGTTATATGTGTATTTTTGATTGCATGGGGGTCACTACCCCTAAACCTCATGCTGCTCAAAGGTCAAGTGCACTGCACTGTATTTACTGAAAATAATTCACATATGAGTGGACCTGTTTTCCAACCCATGGTGCTCAAAGATCAACCGTATAGTCTCCTAGAAGGCAGGGAGGAGTAAGCCAAAAAGTCAAATAGCAAAAAACCAGGCCGTTTTGCCACTCTCTGACCATTAAAGCCATCATTAAGAAACCTCTCTCATACTCCTTGTTGAGCCAGGACATCTCATGGCCTTCTCAAGACAGGGGCCCATTAACAGAGTGGGGGAGGGAATACAGTGGACGACCTGAATCTGGAAACTGTGATTTTTCTTCTAGATGCAGCAACTAGATGTGTCAACAGGAGATTCTATTTGAAACGAGATAATGCAGGTAATGAAAATATTCAACTTAGATATTATAAATATTCATACAATACTCTCTCAAACTGCTATTTCAGTCTTCTACTGAGACAGAGCCAGTGGTGTGCTGGCTTAACAACCGATCGTCCAGGAAGAAAAAAAAAAAAGTGATTCATAGCGTGTGCGGATTTCCTTGGTGCAAACGCTCTAGGAAATTTCTAAGTACTAGCAGGACATCACTAAGCACAGACGTGGGGAGAGATGCACTGAAACATGTTATCCAATATTTTCCCGGTAGAGGTATAGTAAAACGTGAAGAACCTCAAACAGCATAGATAACAACGTAAGGAAGTAAATGAATTGTATTTGTGACTTTTTTGTGTTTTAAACATAAATTTAATTTGATATGTATTATTTAACAGTGGTTGTCTTTAACAATTGGCCCACATATTCCTGAGACTTTCACAATTGGCTTTCATGAGCTGGTACCAGTTGTCTATAGCACACCACTGGAAGCATCCATATTTCTTCTCCAAATATATCCGTGCAAGAGCTGTGTCTGACTGAGTAGTGTATTCCAGCGTTTGCATGTAATAAAACTTAATTACAGTTTTATTTATGAACTGTGATGCACTTACAAAGAAAAGACCGATTGCTTGAGATACTTAAAATCTATATTTAGTCAAAAACCATTTATTGACTCCACACGATTTGCCAGATACTCTGTTCACCTAAGATAGAAGGAAAAACATCATATGGGTTAATATTAGTCATCAAATCTTCGGAGGCACATGATCAGAAAAGTCTCATCAATTCTTTGAGAGTTCCTTTTAGATCTTCTGCCCACGCTTGTAACAAATCAGACGAATGGCTGGATCCGGAGCCAAAGCTGCTCTTATCTCCAGGTTGTAAGTGGACGACGTCAGTTATCTTGTTCAGGGTCATTTCGTGAGGAAGGATTAGAGCTGGCAAAATTTTACTTTTTTTTTTTCCCCCCAACAAACCACTTCCCACCTTCCTCTTTCACATAACACATGAATGTCTTGGTAAGATTTCTTAAGTATGGCAGGCTGGAGAATCTTCCACAAACCAGAGAGAAGAGGTAAGTAGTATATTATGTGTGACCCTGTTTTTCAAATAAAAGTTGCCTTCACACTTTTTATTGGACTGCCTCCTCCTTTACACATAATAGAAGGATGAATAGCGATATCTTAATATTTGAGGGCAAGTAACCACAAGATTTGAAATTCTTTTAATGAGGTGGATTACAACCTGTAGCTGGGCGTGTTAACTTTGAACCAAATGGAAAGTCAACCCTAACAAGATTTTCTTCTTTTTCTTTTTCTTCTTCTTTTATTTTTACTTTTTATTTTATGTAAACATTTACATTACTAAAGTATACCATAATCACATTCGCTTCTTTTTTTTATTAAAAAAATTTTTTTTAAAGTTTATTTATTTTTGAGAGAGACAGAGACAGAACGCCAGTGGGTTAGGGGCAGAGAGAGAGGGAGACACAGAATCCGAAGCAGGCTCCAGGCTCTGAGCTGTCAGCACAGAGCCCATCTCGGGGCTCGAACTCACGAACCGTGAGATCATGACCTGAGCCGAAGTCGGTCGCTCAACCGACTGAGCCACCCAGGTGTCCCTACATTTGCTTCTTGATGCAGGAGTCATACAAACACATAGAACACAAAAGAAAAGAAAAAAATGTTTCCTCTGAGATTTCAAGCTCAGGTTTCTAAATAAAATTGCCACCCCTGATCATAGAGGCAGGGCAGAGACTGCTCAGAGCTTTGACTCCAGAAAGCCAGATTCACTTTTCAAGAGCCTGCCAAAAAGGAGGCATGTGATGTTTAAGAACAAAACAGAGGGGAAAGAGAGTAGAATCTTTTTTAACCGTCCATCACCCGAAAATACATGCTGGGTGGAACCGTGATATAAACTCCATTGTAATAACACATAGGAGAAAGTTCAGCAAAAAATGCAATAAAGCCCAAATCACACGATGCTGGCCCAGACCAGCATTGTAATAACACTAAGAGAATTGTCAACTTTTCAAGGGATGTATTCCCAAAGAATCTCTGGGAGAACAACAATAATGTGACAAGGAAATTTTCAGGAAAAAAAAAAAAAGAGAACAGAAACTACAGCCAGCATGCCAGTTGCAGTATGATTTTCCGACCCAAGTGTTTTTAAGAGAGGATCCTAGAAACACACACTAGCGAGAAGATTTTTTCTTCTTCACCGAATTTTTATGCAATGTGGCTATTTACACGGTAGGTCACAGAGCAGGTGTCAAGAAAAATGCAGTGACCAAGACGGTGTCTATGGGGTGAAGAGCACGGTCTCAACCCACCACGTCAAGATAAAAGTCTTCTGCTTTCTGGGCGAGGCAATGAGCTCCAAGCCGCAGAAGAACCTGTAAAAGCCACAGCCAGAGAGGGCATCAGGCTTGCATTCAAGGGATTGCTTTTATTGTGGCTATTTTTGTTCACTCTGTATTCTAAGGAGCATGAGGCTTTGCATCATAGACCCAAGAAAAGGAAAATTAGGGATGATTAAAAACACAGAAGCAGTTTTAAGTTTGAAATAGAAATCAGTGACCAAAAAAAGAAAAAAGGAAAAAAAAGCAAGCATCTTCAGATCTTCAGATACATCTCATTAAAAACAAAGTCAATTTCCATTTTTGACACATTCTTCCCTTCCATGAGGCAACCATGGTCTTAATTTTTTCCCTAGAACAAATGGAGCCCCCATGAATTTTGTAGGCATTGAAAGGACAGAGCCAATAATTTTCTGTGATTTTTCTTTCTGAATATGTGCATGGTTGTTTAGACCAGTCTAGTTAATAATAATGATAAAATGCAGTTGTGTGCAGAGTTCTGGCATTTCATTCTCAGCCCCACCCCATAATACAGCAGAGAAAATATTGCTGTTATAATTTACAACAAGAGAACTGAGTCTTACCAAGATCAATTTCCTGGCTCAAAATACAGTCACATGGTGCCACGTTGGGACTGATTAGGGTCTCAGACCTTCCGTCTCCAGGCCCGGTGCTCAGCCACACAACATCGTCTTTCTCAGATGGGTGATCAGGCTTGTTGACATGATACGGGAAGCTTCATTCTTGGCTTCTAGGCAGTTGGGTAATGCATTTTGGTACAGTGGGCAACATTAGACTCACTGCATTATCTGTTTTTTCAAACACTATTCAAAAATGGGTGGCGTTATGGGACGGGCTGAAGGATGATTATAAAAGCCTTTTCCTGACAAGGTCTGAATCACAAATGGTACATCTGGGAGATTATATAATTATCTCCTTGCTACGATGAACAATTTGCATATTGAAGATTATAATGTACCTAATCTTAATTTGTGGTAAATTTAATCTGGAGAAAAATTATATGCTAAGGATTGGGAATCATTTGAAAGTCCAACAAGAGAAGAATTGTTCAACGAAGCGGGGGTGGGGGGGGGCGGAATGCATACATAGTCACTACTCAAAGCATGTATCTAAAGAATTTTTATGCCATTAAAATGCCAAAAATGTAATGTTAATTTAAAAAAGCTGTATACACAGTCTAATCCCAATTCTGATTTAAGAAATCCCACATAGTTCTGTGCATATGTGTGTGCATATGTAATTGGAGGGAAATATGATCGAGTTCACAATCTATTGATAGACTGGATTTTTTTCTCTATGATGTGACATACGCAGCTGGATTGGATTTCCAAGTCTATCACGTACTGTGTGCCCCTAGGTGCCTTTTGCCTGTGTTGTTTCACAGGTAAAATGGGAATAATATTAGTATTGACCTCCTGGGTTGTTCTCGTGATGAAAAGCAATAACATAAATACACAACAAACAACATAGTCATGACACACAGTATGGAAGCTGCTAATTACATTGTCTTCTTTTCTGCTTTTCTGAAGTATTCAAATCTTAGGAAAGACTTTATTTTTCCTAGTCAGAAAAGAAGAACAGCAATACAAACACTTTACAAAAAGGGTTGGAATTCATTTAAATCTGTGTGCAGCACCTCAGTGGGAGGAAGGGTGATAAGGTCATCCGTGTCTAGTTGACCAGGTTTTCGTCTATTTGAGTTCTAATCATAATTCAGTAAGATAAGGTATCCTCTCCCCCTGGTCTCGATCCTGGGCCTCTCCCCCTGGTCTCGATCCCGGGCCAGTCAAGCCAGATCACCTTGACTGTGAGAGTCAAGAAATGGAGGGTCACCTGGGTAGCTCAGTTGGTTAAGCCACCAGCTCTTGATTTTAGCTCGGGTCATGATCTCAGGTTCCAGGGATCAAGCCCCGAATTGGGTTCTGAGCCGACCGTTTGGAGCCTGCTTGGGATTCTCTCTCTGCCCCTCCCCTGCCTTCGTGCTCTATCTCAAGATACATAAATAAATAAACTTATAAAAAAAAAGAGTCAAGAAATGGAGTTCCAGTTGAATCTAGCTGTTCCCAAACCCGCATGTGGTCTCAAACTCTAGTGTCCTTACCAAGCCCTCCTGAAGGGGTATTCCCTAGCCTCCTAGCCTCATTGTCCCTACCTTCCAAGGTGCTTGACAGAGAAAAAGAAACGTCAGAAGCAATTTGGGCAAGAGTAAAGCATTCAAAGAGGCATAATGGGAATTCAGGAAAAAAAGGTCAGCGTGTCCTGGGGTAGTCAGAACAGGGAGGAGGTGGAAATTGTGTTAGACCCTGAGGGATCAATATTAATAATACAGGTTAAAGGGATATGCCTGTAAAGGCATCTGACTAAAAAGGCAATAAAGTGGCAGCATTTCCTGCCCTTCAAGTCTCCAAGGGTTATTTTTTTTTAATGAGTGGAAAAAAATTTTAAATGTTTCTCCAGTTTTACCGCTACACTTTCTTTCTTGTGTTGCCACACTTCCAGTGACTTTTATTATGGCATTAAAATATTTCCCAGGCATTATCACCATTTCTACCCAGTGACAGAATTTTAAAGGGGGTGGGTAGTGGTATAAATATACAAATAGAGGACTAAGGAATACCTGAAAATGCAGTTCCGGGACACCGCCGCCCCCACCAGCCCCACAAATAGGCACAGCATCTCACTGTATACCAAGGCCTGTACAGAAATCCCAACAGGATTCTCTTCCCGAAGTAAATAATTTCCAGTTCCATCACTGCATAAAATTCCCCACCGGAGTGCAAGGTTCAGACTTCACCGTCCTCACCGTCATAGCTCTTTGCAGCTGAGAGATTGTTTTAATTGCAAAAGGGAGTCCAATTTAGGCGAACAGAGGGAAATGTGGATGCCATTGGACAATAAGTGAAGGTTTTAATAGGTGTCTGTTGATTAAAAAAAAATTGATTCCTTGCTCACTGGTGTTAAGATGGCTTCAAACCACTAGAGACATATTTGAAGGAAAGTAGTTCGGACTAACCTCTAGAGGTCCTCTAAGGTCCCTTTGATACTGAGGTTTTGCAGGAATAAGTCCCATTTTTCGAATACCAACTACGTGTTAGGTTTTCATTTATTTGTTCAACAAATAGCTAGTAGCTATTCTTTGCCAACCGTGGGAGATATAATGGTGAACAAAACAGTCACTCACTGCCCTTCGGTGGCTCTTAGTCTAGTCGGGGGGACAGTCAATCAAGTTAAATTAAATAGGGGCTCTTGGGTGGCTCAGTTAAGCATCTGGATCTTGGTTTCAGCTCAGGTCGTGAGCTCACGGTTCATGAGATGGAGCCCCTAATGGGCTCTGTGCTGACAACACGGGGCTTGCATGGGATTCTCTCTCTCCCTCTCTCTGCCCTTCCCCTGCTCTCTCTCTCTCTGTCTCTCTCTTTCTCTCCAAATAAATAAACTAAAACAAAACAAAACAAAAAAACCCAAATTACCTTAAATATGTGATACACGCCATGACAAAGGAGAACTGTAAGGTAGCTGAAGAATTACATAGAAGAAACTGGGCCTCCCAGCAAGATCAAGGGAGGTTTCTACCAGGAATGATTCTCTAAGATATGATGAAGGAGCAGGCCTTAAACAGATAACACAGTGTGAGGGAACGTGGCCAGAATGAAGGTCCCAGGTTTCCCAGAAGGCCAGTTGGGCCGCAGCAGAAGGGTCATGGATGAGGGTTGAAGCTGAAGGGGCCACAGAGGAAGGAAGAAACCAGATCGTACAGGATCTTTGCAATAATCCATGACCACAAATCTGCCCCCCAGCTCTGTGAGTTAGACTATATCCTCACTTTGCAGAATAGGAAAATAAAGGTTAGAGAGAGTGAGCAAGGGGCATCAGGTCACACGGCTAGTTGCTGCATGAGGTGGGGTTGGAACGTCTGGCCACTTCTAGAGCCCAGATTCACAGCTGTCGCTCTCAGTGATATACAATCCCACTGTGACACATTGTGCAGTGGACATTCACTCCGGGTGACCTGTTGTCTGGCTCTAGGCTCTAACTGGCCACTCCCACTATCGGGGAGAACCCTGCTGCGCTGTCTCGGGTGAGAAGTATAACTGCTTCACCCATCAAATTCGAATCCTGGTTTCAGATGATATTTACTTTAGGGCTTCTAGTCAAGGTCATCAGTATTTGGAGCTCCCTTGGATGGCTGTGATGACAGTTTTTTTTTTTTTTTTTTTTTCCAGGAAATTAACAGTTATATTGTTTCCTTCACATAAGACTTTTTTTTTTCTTGTTTGTTAAGCAGTGTCAGTAACATTGGTCATTTGTTACCTAGAGCGCGTTAGACACATTCCCTCGTGGCTGCCTCAATGGGCCACCCAATGAGGCAAGGACATATTACTATTGTCCTTTTACGAAAGAAGATATGGAGGCCCATTGAGTTTAAGTTTACAAATGACACAGTTTACAGCTGAATCTAGGAAGACCTGACTCCGAAGCCAAATTTTTAATACAGTGTTTCAAAAATCCGACTTCTGAAAGAGAATTAGTGAAATAAGAAATTTTCTAAAGTTGTTGTGCACTAATATGTACGGTAATTCAACAATAATTATATTGTTAAACAAGGAAGAACTTGTCATATAAAGATTCTCAGTGGCTTTGACACCAATTATGGATGCTTTTAGGAAGTCAGTGTGATTTCCTAAATTAAGATATCAAGTTCAAGATGCAGGGCTTTTTTAAAAAACAGAAATGGATCACTTGCTAAAGAGGAAGGATACATATATTTTGAGGCTATGTGTGTGTGTGTGTGAGTGTGTGTGTGTGTGTGTGTGTGTGTGTGTGTGTGTTGGGGTTTGGTGAAAAAAAGAAAGATTTTACTCTTCAAAATTTTTTTAATGTTTATTTATTTTTAAGAGACAGAGAGAAACAGATCACAGGTCGGGGAGGGACACAGAGAGAAGGAGACACAGAATCCTAAGTAGGCTCCAGGCTCTGAGCTGTCAGCACACAGCCCGACACAGGGCTCGAACTCACAAAGTGCAAGATCATGACCCGAGCAGAAGTCAGATGCTTAACCGACTGAGCCACCCAGGAGCCCCGAAAGATTTTACTCTCTACATTCTGTTTTGGTAATCTTTCAAAAATTACATGTTTGTTTTCCAAGTTCATATGATAAGCTGGTGGGGGTAGGGAGACTGCGTTAAGACATATCCACAGAGTGAGATGTTGATGTCTGTCCAGTGCTGTGTTTTGTCCTTTCGAAAGAAGAAAGGTTTTCCTTCACAGTGCATTTACGTCCAAATTCTAAACCGTCTCACATGAGCCTATCATATCAACCTTGTCACGTCTCACTTGTTGAAATGAGTGGGATTTGAAAACTCCTGAGTGTGCTACTACATTTTCCATTTATGTTCAGGGAATACGTCTGTGTGAAAATGAGGTCAAGAGTTGGAGGGGGGGCAGGTGGTGGTGGGGAATTTGGGGGAGAAATAGCTCCAAATGAATGAAACTAAATAGATCAATTTTTTCAGGTGGTGGAGGACAGTGGTCTCCATGACGGATGGGGCAAGGAGTTTGGGAGGAAAAATTATTTTATTTCTTACATTTTTAAATGTTTATTGCCCTACTCAAACTACTCATTCCATCAAACGCTAGAGTTGAGCTGAAAGAAGCCAGTATCTTTGCCTTCCAACTATGTACAAGTTAAATGTGACCTATTTATCCTCATTGAAATAACAATAAGATGGTTCCTGGTCTTTTTCTTTTTTTAGAACTCAGCAAGAGACAAAGCAGTATTATGAAAAAAATTGGATATTTTTGTTAAGATTTCTCAACTTCCAGAAAACGAATTCATTGTGTTTTTTTTGTCAGATTTGAGAAAACACAATTCTAAACTTAACCCTAATTATATTTTAACCTAAACCTAACTTTGTATAATAGAGGGTGCTGGGCAACAGAATGACCAGATGTGTTTTAGTGGCCGTGGGACTTGTTTCTCCATGGTGAAAACGTCACAGGACCGTCAATTTCCATTTCCATAATCCTTTGGATTTTTCTTCCTAAAACTAACTACAAGTGAACATTCTTCAGGTTTCCCAAGAAACTTAGATTTTTAAAAAGATTTAATTTGGCAAAGATGCTTCTTAAATAAACAGTAAATTTCTTTTTCAATGATAGAGACCAAATGCTTTCCTCTAGGAGCCAGTAGAGGGAGCTGTTGGCATTTGATTTGGCCTTCTAACTCGACCTGGAAGTTCCCTTCTTAATTAATTCAATGTTTGAAATCAAACCACCGTTTAAATGTAATGATATTAATATGCAAGGATAGACATGTAAACGTGGAGATTTTCCATTCCCATTAAACTTTCTACACAACCACATATTTCTGGTTCTTCTGTGGGCCTCTTTTAGAGAGCTTATGTTATAGAAATGTTGGCTGCTATAAATTAAAGCTGCTCAGAACTGAGTTCATGCACCTAGGCAATGATTCAACATTTCTAAGACTGATTGCAAGTCAAGAAAGAAAGCAGCTTCTTTCTCTTACTCAAGAAAGAAAGGAAGAAAGAAAAAAGAAAGAAAGAAAGAAAGTAAAACAGATATTTGACCTAGAACAATACTTGAAGTTTTCAAAGAAAAAATAGCATGTGCTAGGTTTATAATAAATTTGAGGATCTTTAATCCATGGGGAGGAATTTTCTGTAATTAAAGTTCTCGGTATATTTGATAGTGTTCTTGTGATGAAATATCATATTCCCTCACCCCCAAATTCATTTCTATAGCTGTGGGCTATTAAAGACTTGTTTCACAGCCTAGGATTGAAAAGATACTTTTCCTTTGTTCTAAGTTTTGAGTTAAAATGGGTTACTACATAACAATTTCCAAACACCTCACCAAACCTGCCAGAGAGCAGGGAAGTGATTATTCTGGTAGTACTTCTCAAACAGTCCCTGAGAGAAGACAAGTCCCATTTGAACCTTGAGGAACATTGGAGAGAGAGTTAGAAATCATTATTCTGATACATCTGAACTTTTTTCTCTTAAAACTAACATAAAAATAAACTATTAGATATTTAAGCCAATGATGTCAAAGACATGAAATCTTACCAAATTTGAAATGGAAAAGTACTTGAAAAGATAAAGAAGAGCAATGTCTTGTCTCGATAGACATTAACAAATGATCATCAAACACCTTGCCCGCACTTTGCCGATAGCTTTAAGATTTCTTCATTAAGGTCCGCTGAAAGCGTTGTAGAGATACAGGGTTCATTGTGTTCCTGAGGACAGAAAGAAGTGCCATTTCTTGGGACAGTATGAAACATTGCAATTTGCAAATTAAATGCGAAACCAAAGTCATTTCCCTGTTCTCAAAAACGTCAAGTGAAGAAGCTTCATGGAAAGAAAAAAAAAAGGTGTTTTGTGTGTGTGTGTGTGTGTGTGTTTTTTTTTTTTTTTTTTAGGACGTTCTATGCTATTTCCAGGTAGTGTGTATTTCCTCAAATCACTTATGTTCCTCCATGTGTCTGGCTTGGCCTATGTTTTGTGTTGGTTTCTGGGCCTTCCAATCAACATTAATTTTGCTGCTCTTTCTGAGAGAAGTTGTGAGAAGGAAAAATGAGCCACTCATGCAGGTAGAGTCGAAAGACAAGGAACAAAAGTGCTGGATCGTACTCTTGAGTGGCTTAGGCGGCTTGAACAAAAACACCCGGGCGCTATTGAACACGTAATTTTAGGTGACATTGTGTTCCATGTGAAGCATTAATTTTAATAGAGACTTTATATATAAGCTCTCGTTTGAATAATAATGTAAAATTAAATTTAAATTGTAAATAACGTCCAGATACGAGTTGTTTCCTGGCTCAAATTCTTCAGCACATATGGCACTAGCATAAGCTTGTGCCTGTCTGCCTACTCTGGGTAATTTTGCATGCAAATAGTTTTAGTGCCTATGTTGAGGTGCTAAAACGTGTTTAGTACACTTGAAAATATTTGCATTGCAAAAGGAGACTGACTCTCCTGAGGAAAATCAAATTGATATTTTGTATTAAGAGACCACTCCGGGCACGGCGTGGCATTCTCCTGCGGAGAATTCTGTTTGCCGTGCGACTCGCATTTCGAATTGACCTTTGGAAGAGAAGGCCTGGCTACCGTTTGCCAGGTTTATAAACCGCCGGGCCATCTTCCGGCGGCGGGCACCGCATGGATCAGCAGGGCGGGGAAAGCAAGGACGGAACCCACTTGCCCTGGCCGGACCGGAGCCTCTCCGGCCCCAGTTGGGGGCGGCGGTGGGAGAAAATACGTTAATTAGCAGGACAAGTTTCAGCGGACGTGTGCCTAACCAATTAGCTAGCTAACTAACCAGCTAACTCAGGAAAGGCTTTCGCACAGGGAAGCAGCCGTGGATGCTGGGTGTGAGGCCGCACGCCCGCTCCCGTTTGCCGCAGTCCCATCTGCTGCATTTACGGGAACCAGTTCGTTAAGAGTCTGAATTGGATCCAAATGAAATGCATTTCTGATGCAAGGCCGACGGCTGGTGCCGTTCGACGCTGCATTATGTCAAATCAGAGTTCGTTCGGAAAGAGGTTGCAGACGTCTTACGTGAAGGTCGCACGCGTCCAACATCCAGGCGGCGTCGTGCGCGGCGTCGGTGCCCGATTCGCACAAACGAATCAACCTCCTTCCTGCTTTGGCCCCTCTGCGCCAAGACCGAGGAGAATAGCGGACCCTCTAATAAAGGGATACATACATTTCAAGAGGCATGCCAGGAAGGGGTTTGTAGAACTTTTCTTGGGACCAGCGCTGCAGTGTTCGTAGCGAATTTTATTTTAGTACATTGATCCAGGTGTAGTCATGGCCTTAGAAAATGAAAGTAAGTTTAGTGTCCAGAAAAAAACAAAACAAAACCAAACAAAAAACCCAGATGATCCGAGGTCTACAGTAGGAATCCTAATTGTGGGACTTCTGTGTCTGCACCTCCCTCCTCTCTGGAGAAATGATGCCAGATGGAATTCTAATACCTCCCATTGTTGTCGAGTGGTTCTGTGGCTTCCAGCCCAAGCACCATGCAAGAGATTGTCTACTATAGGTGCTTATATTGGCTGAAACTCTGGGGTTTGATACATATTTTCTCCCCAGATTTTACCCTGCCACACTTAATATTTTACTCCTCCATCCCTGCTGCTTCCCACGGTGCGCAAGGTGCGGTATTTTGTGTCAACGAATAGCCACAGACAGGTAGCAGGCAAGAGCCGAAAGGAACTCATTATGAATGCAAACCGGGGAGGAGGGGTTGACTTACTGGCTTAGTGAAACTCCTGTTTACAATCTATTTCCTTTAAAGCAATCTTTAAAAAAAAAAAAAAAAAAAAAAGCCCGTTATCTGTGGGATCCTGGCACATCAATCAATCCATTAAGTAAGTAAATAAGGCAATAACTGAACAATAAATCATTTTGAATTTCACGCATGCACAAACCTTTTGATCCATAAATTATAAGAAAGGTTGAGATTTGGAGGCTACCGCCTCTGTTCTAATAATTTTGCGTACAAGATAAAGAACTGTTCTAAGCTGTGACGCGTTGCTCCTTCTGGCCCTCAAATCGTGGGGCTTCTCTGCACCCTTTTGGCGGTTGTGTGTTTGATGCATGACATGGGAGTTGCGTGCATGTGTGTGCGTGCGCGCGTGTGTGTGCTGTGGGAGGGCATGCTGTTAGGGGGAAGCCTACCACACATTTCTGCCATCACAGACGGTGGGCAAACAGCTGTCCCCACAGCTGAGGCCACTGGAGCTGCTTGAGCTGCTCCAGTAACTCGAGAGCACACGGCTGGTCCCAGGATGGCACCGAGCACTGCGCCCGCAGCAAAGCGCCAGAGCTTTCCTGGGGCTGAGCAGGCGGAGACTTTGCCACCAGACACAATAAGCATCTGAAATGGGGTCTCATGAATAATTCATCCTTGGTGTCCTACGAAACAAAGAAATGATATGTTTGCTGGTAGATAAGTGTGTTGTGGCATTTGTAAATCTTTTTGAATTTGGAGTTGATCGTGTTTCGTGTTGGTGGAGAAATATGGCGTGTTTCCCGCCCCCCCGCAAAAAAAAAAAAAAAAAACCCCACAAAAAGTTGGGAGTTCAAGGCAATCGTCTTACAGGGAAGGTCTTCGACGAAATATTGGATGGATTATACTAATTTGGCTCGTGACTTAGGAATTTTAAAAAATCTCATTCAGTGAAAAGGGATGTTAAAATGGTTTTACTGCAATAAAATACAGCAGGATACCGAGTTCTCAAGGAGATTATTATTATTTTTTTTCCTTAGTAGGCAACCAGCCCACTTTTGCTAATGCAAGTTTCATTACCGAAGACTAGGAAACAGTGGTGCCTCTAGCATGGAGTACAGCATCAGGAGGAACAATTCTTCACTTTCACTGAAATATTAGTAAAAATGATACTTAAGTGAATTGAGCCCTAAATTGTTTTAGTGACAGTTAAATACCCACTCATTTAACACTAGTTAAATTGGCAATAAAATGACCCCCCACCGAGTTGAGCCACCATCATCTTCCTGCACAATAGTTGCGGACCTGATGCCAGTGATCTATAAGGCCACTGGGTAGAGTTTACGCATTTGCATGACAAACGCTTCCAGTGCTGTATAAAGTCGCGAGCTACTCAAACTTATCATCATCAGTATTTATAATTAGTATCTGTGTATTCATTTCATTTATTCTTTAATATCTGTGTACTCATTTCCCCGAGGGGGGAAAAAAAAAGAAATCGATTTAATAGTTCTTCATTGTCTTTGAAATGACAACCTGGCAAAACGAATCACGGTGATGTTCTCTGTCACCTCTCCAATAATTATCTCAAATCTGTCATCTATTTATTATTCACTCGTGCTTTCTCCATGACTCCCCTTCCCGCCCGCCCCCCACCATCTCCTGTAGTCTCCCTGGCTTTCAGGTTGCCCAGGGATTATTGGGCATCCATAAAGCTCACACAATCTGATATGTTTGGCAGGGACAGTCAGAAGGAAGGCACACTGATTTTGTCAAAGCAACAACAACAACAACAACAACAACAAACCAAGCGAAAACAAAATATGGATCTGCCAATTACATGCTGGAGCGAAAACATAAGTCCTTCTTGCTTTCAGGTGAGGGAGCTGGCGGTTGAGGTTTGGACTCACAGGCATGAGCCCTCTGATGTGAAGAAGAGTGGCGAATGCGCCGTGAGCGTGTGTGTTGTCGTCGTTGCTGCTGTTTGTTGTTTGTTTCCTGAAGCTCCGAAAATCAACCGGACAGTAGACTCCCAATATATCTGCGGGTAATGACTACTTTTCTTTCCCTTGGCTGTGTAGGATGATGATTGTAAATAAAATTATGGTGGCACCAAAATTGCTTTGTACCTTGGAAAAGGTAATTAGATTTCCAGTGGAGATAATAACTAGGTAAGTGGTACGAATGTCCTGGGGCCCATGAGATATCATTAGAAACAGAGGTGACAGTCTTAAGGAGAAAAAAACACAAACAAAGCCTGCAAGGTCAAAGGCAGAGACTGATAGAAATGTCCCTCACTTTCCATTTGCTGCTGCGCGGCCCTCGGCCTCATCCTCGTGCACTTTCTGTTAGTATGGAAGCAAAAGAAGTTGTTCACGCCTCCTCATCCCCAGCTTCCATGCTTCTTCAGGCTCAGTGGGCCACTGAAAGAGCCCGGATTGCTCTGACTTTCCAGAACATCACCCCCTGCGCTTTCAATGTTTTGTTTCCAGTATGTAAAAGAATCCTTTATGGGAATCACAAGCAAACCCGTATCCCTAATGTTGTATGTCATTCCGTTTCAATATCGGAGAACAATAAGGGAATTTAAATAGAAGACATTTAGGGATGTGTGCTGTGATCATACAAATAGTAAGCAAAGAGAAGACACACGGGGAAGTCAATCAACAACTTATAACCTTGATGATATACTTAAGGTTAAAAAAAAACACAGTGGGATCTCTGAGTGAAAGATACTTGGATTTCTGTCTCTGCCACGTTCGCATTACGATAGATGCTTTAACCTCCCTGAGTATATTTCCTCATCTGTAAAATGGGGACAAAAATTCAGACCTCGCAAGACTATTTTGAAAACACCAGAACTAGTGATGCAAATGTATATAAAACGTGTACAGGAGTTTGTAACAGGCTAAGGACATCTGAGTCACCTGGAGAGCTTTGAACAGCTACCGATGCCCTGTTCTTCTTCTGCCCAATTGAATCAGAATCTCTGGGGCACAGGCCTTGGCATTCAAGTTTCTATTTATTTATTTTTAAGGTTTATTTTTTTTTATTTTGAGAGAGAGACAGAGAGAAAGCAAGTAGGGGAGGAACAGAGAGAGGGAGAGACAGAACCCCAAGTAGGCTCTGCACTATCAGCACGGAGCCCGATGTGGGGCTCAAACTCACAACCCGTGAGGTTATGACCTGAGCCGAGATCAAGAGTCAGACGCTTAACCGACTGAGCCACCCAGGCGCCCTAGCATTCGAGTGTTTCAATGCTCCCCTGGTGATCCCACCGGGCAGCCAAGGATTTGAACATGTGATGGAGAAGCCTGAAACCGAAGGAACACCCAGTGCACTATCACCCAGGTCTTCGTATTGGTGCGATATGAAGAGTAGCTTCGTCAGGACACAGATTTTTATTCCAAAAAGGAATCCTCAAGGCCAGTTAAACCATGTTCGTGCTTTGAAGGTAAAGCGGCCGAATCCAGGAGGAACGGTGATCTGTGTGTGCATGGTCGTATGGTTACTGGTGGAAATGAGATGGGGTCCCGGTATTCGTTCTAGAATACGGAAGTTGCCTTCCCTTTTGAAGAGGGGAAGCGAGGCCTCAGATGAGGCCGGGCTTCCCCTCTCCTTTCTCTTCTCAGCAGCATTTTGTGGCAAAGCATTTTGTGACTAATGTCAGAAGTAAAGGATAATGCCCTCTACTCTTGTCCTCAAGAGCCTGGCCTTGCAACATTTATTCATAGAAATTTTGGAGCAGAAAGACCGAATCCCAGCAATGCTTCCCTGTGGAGGGCACACGCATATGTAGTTTGGCTTCTGATAGTGGGTGTCATGATGCCCCTCCGTCTCACCGAGCATTTCCTGCGTGATTGATATGGAAAATCTGAGCAATTTACCACAACGCAGTTATGAGCCATAATACAGGTGCATTTAATTTTTAATTACTCTTAAAAATGTTTTTAATAATTAGTAGCAATAACCACTAATTGGCATGTAAGCTATTCTTGCACCAGCAGGAAAACTGTAGGTTTACTTCTGCACACCCACACCCAATCAACTGAAAATTGCTTCCATGCTTATCTTATAATTACTGTGCTTAATGCTGTTTGCATTGTTTGGAGGCTTTTGTAATTAATTGATTTTTTTTTTTTTTTTTTTTTTTTTTTTTACCTCTGAACCTGTATATGGAACAGCAAAGATTAGTCCTCTGTTCAGTGACATCTTATTTACATTGAATTGTTTAGACACACATAAGGGGGGAAATAATGGGTTTTGTTTTTACCTGCCAAACATATTTCCCTCGTATTTACAATGGTGAGATAGATCCCGTGTAGAATATGAAACTTCTCAGGCTGCCTCTGTGGCTTTCTGGTTCTCCTCAGTGCTATTGCACTGTGGCCGAATTGCATTTTTAGGCAGACTTCCAGCTTCTATTTACCTTTATACCATTCACATTATTGATTTTGAAAATATTTCTGGGCAAAGGGCAATACTTTGTGGATGTCCCTAGTAAAGTAAAGATCATCATAGTTAAAGTTACATAGTTTGTTCCCTGGGTGTCAATACTTGATTTATACTTGTGCCTGTAATTGTGCCTGTGATCGGAAAGTGGCAGTCACAGTTAATCACTAAAGAAATCATGAAATAAACTGAGATTATTGGTATGGGAAGCCATTTTAGAAAAAGGGATGGATCTGCCAATGTTTTCATAGTGGTGAATGGCAAATAAAATTTTATGATGAGAGAGGCAGAAGATAAAAATTTGACTTTATAATTGTAGACCATTATGTATTGGTTATAAACTGAAGCTGGATGAAGGCATGGTTATGAATACTGCTCGTTTTATTCTCTCACTCATTGAATAGTTATAAGGAACATGGTGTGCCAAGCAATGTGCTAGAAAATGAAGATACAAAAGGAACACGACATTTAAAAATTTTTTTTCAACGTTTTTTATTTATTTTTGGGACAGAGAGAGACAGAGCATGAATGGGGGAGGGGCAGAGAGAGAGGGAGACACAGAATCGGAAACAGGCTCCAGGCTCCGAGCCATCAGCCCAGAGCCTGACGTGGGGCTCGAACACACGGACCGCGAGATCGTGACCTGAGCTGAAGTCGGATGCTTAACCGACTGCGCCACCCAGGCGCCCCTGCGACATTTTAGAAAGTGTGGTCTTGGGAGTCAGAAAGAAATGCATCCTGAGACTCCTTGATTCCATAGCTAAGTAAATGAGAGACTCTCAGAATATGTTTTCATCTTCCAGAACCTCATTTCTATCATCTGAAAAGTGAGGACAAAGAGACCGACCTTGAGGACTCACTGTGAAGAGTAAATGAAAAATGGTGTGTGAGGCACTCAGCACTTTCCTGTTACGGGGTATTTACTTAACTCATGCGTGCTATAATTTTAATTAGATCAAAGACCTCACCGTCCAGTGAGTGAGTGAGACCTATCACTTATGGTGTTCGTTGCAGGCAAGAGAAATGAATTCTGGCTGCCTAAACAGGTGAGACGTTTATTGGAAAGCTATTGGGATACTAACAGGGTCAAGTAGAAGGCTGGAAGATCAGGCTTGAAAACAGGAAGAACTAGCATACCTAAGGGTTTAAGTCGTAGGATCTTAACAGTCTTAGAGGGCATCACAGGTGAATACATGCATTCCAATTTTTTCCCTTGTTCTTTCATCTTTGTTCTCAAGATTCAAAGTCTTAGCAGAAGAAAAAAGGGAGGGAGACAAAAGACAGGAAGAGGGAGGGAGAGAGAGAGGACCTACTGGAGGGAGCTTGAGTTTGGTCATGTGCCTACCCCTTAGAAGGAGAGGATAGGGTGTCTTGATTTATAGGTGCACTGAGTCGATATACAGCAGGTGAGAAGAAACCTTACTACAAAAAAAAAAAAAAGGTGATGGGTGATCAGCAACCCCAAATCAACAGAAAATACATAACACAGAATCTGATTCCAGTGTCATAAGTAGGGTTGGCTTTGTGGACATGTTATCTTTGTTGTCACGAAGGGCCCCATGCCTAGTTGTTTAATGCTCTGTGCCACCATTGTAAAATTCGTAATAATTTGGGGTGCCTGGCTCACTGAGTTGATACAGCATCCAACTCTTGATCTCAGGGTTGTGAATTCAAGCCCACGTTGAGCATGAAGCTTACTAAAAAAAACAACAAAAAAACCCCCACAAACTTAATAATTTATAAACAAGGGACACTGCATCTTCATTTTGCCCTGGATTGTGCAAATTTTGTAGCAGGTCCTGATCATGTGTTCTCCGTAGGGATCTATACACAGCTCTGTACAAGCACAGAGGAGGGAAAATACGCAGATAAGGATTCACGGAAATGCCAGGGAAGGGCATCAGAGTTCGCCAAGTGGAGAAAGGGGGTAGGGAATTCAGATAATGAAAACCTGGAAGCAAAACAACCAACACGTCTTCAGATCAAGGATATTAAACATGATACTGGCCTGGTTGGAACTGAAAGTCATCCCCGTAAGAGCAGGAAAGCAAATAATGTATTTTTACAGATGGAAGAAAAACAATCTGTACGCTCCCTGTATGTCAGCGCAAAGCAGTGGAGAGGATCTGCACCAGCCATGGGAAGAATCCCACCAGAGCCCAATAAAACAGTGTGCTTCCAGGCCACTAGAAATTTGGGACACAACTCTCATCTGGGTCTCCCTTCCAACTAGCTGCCTTCTGAAGTCACTGGAAGCAAGTGCTGTCCCCAGTGCAGGCTCCTATCTTCTTGGCACAAAGCTCATATGTTAATGGCCGGGCTTTTGAGTGGGACGGTGGAGAGAATAAGCAGAGCAGTTTAGCTTTGCTTTGCAAGTGTTATTTTAGAACTGATGCAACTCAGCTTTCCAGTGATTCCTGATACCAAGACTTTCCATTCTTTTATCAAATATTTTTATAGAATTCCAGGCTTCTAGCCCAACACTTTTCCAAGGCATGAATTTCCTGAACATGTCCAACAAGTGCTCCTTCAGCCTTGGCTGGAATACCTCCAGCCCATTCGAGTTTTGGGTAGATCTAATTGTCAGAAAATCCTTCCTTCTATTGAGTTGAACTTGGCCTCTGTGTAACATTCACCAAGAGGTGTTTTGGAGTCACTCAGATTAAGCCTGATTTCTCTTCCTCATGCAAAAGCAAAATACATTCTCTAACTACAGTGGAAATTCTCTTTGCTCTTGGGGTCCAATCCAGTGGGAAAATACATAGAAGTTTTCCTCTAAAGAAACTCTTTTTAGCACCTTGAGAATATACTACAGGGTGGGGCCTGAGAGAATCCTATGAGCTGAATAGGATTCTGTTATACTTGAAGGACGGCGCAAGCCTGAAAGTCTTGCCTCCAGATTTATTTTGCCTTCTGAACTTCATACTCTCGATGGGAAACAACTTTTTCCATTCCCTTTATCATTTGTAATGTACCAGGCTCATATCCAGCCGACTCGATTGCATGAGAGACAGAGCAGGTCACAAACACACTTGTGCCAGGAAGGACAGACCAGACATTTGCCATCTGTGGCTCAGCTTTCTCCAGTCCTTTCCTTGGGTTGCTTGTCTAGGGAAACACCCATACACACTATTTCCTACTCCCTTGGCAATGGAAAGAATTGGCACGTTGCACAACATTAGGTTTTCGAGGGAGGCCTTATTTTACAGGATCTCTTTAAATTTTAGTGAGATTCTTTCCAGTGTGCTAGAGCGGTGTGCATTCAGATTGGGTGTGCTAAAATTCATCTACTCGATTATAAGAAGATCATTGTCATAATGCCATTTTATTTTGTTTTGTGGGGAAATCAAGTCAATGCCTATAGGCTCTTTTCCTAAGTATAAACATTCATTGATTAAAAGGTAATTGATTAATTAAAAGGTAATTAGCATTGTACATATTTAAATATTTGCCATAGAGTCATATTGAACAAGGGCCTCTTCCACAACCAAGAACTTAGTCCCAAATATCACGTCTCCTTTTCTTTAGTTACGTTGCAATACACTGCTTCTTTGTGCTGAAAATCGAACCATCACATTATGCTCCCTTACCCCTCAAATATCAGTTTCAGGAATACAATACAATTGTCTTCCCTCAGTCTTCTCTTTCTCACTCCCTATACCCTAATTTCCTTTGTGGCCAGTTTCCCCGACTTGATTATTTGATTCCTGGCCAAAACAGGGCTGTACAATGTGATCATGATGAGCTTGACTAGAATTTAGATATTAGCAACAGATATAGAATATCAGGAAAATGTAAGGTAGAATAATTACAAAAAAAGAGTGGCTAAGCTATTTACAGATCACCTACCTCCTCTCTGAGCCATGCCTTCGGGTCAGAACGATGCATCCATTTTCCTTCATCCTTCCAATGCCGTAGGCAGGAGTTATTATTATTCATATTTTAAAGATAAGGAAACTGAGGCTTGGAACTTTTAAGTAACCCTCCCCAATTCAGGTTGCTCTTAAATGGCAGAGCCAGGGTTCACCAAACTTTAAATTTGATGTTGGAAGTGTAGACGTGAATAGAAAAAGCCAAGACCTGAAAATCCTGGGTAAAAGCAATTTAGACTTGCCTGCCTGACTCCCCAGTATACTACTTTATGATGTCAGGAGATGCAGGGTACATGTGTAGCTCACATTGTTGCCAGTGTCATCTAGAACTCCTTAAATAGGGAGCTTCTAAGATAATGTAATAGCGATCAAGGTTTTGGTAACAAGTACCTTGTGTTGAGCCATTCCAGATTGGACGACGAAGCCATTGAAACAGAGCTATAATTGATAGCAACAGAGAACCCCAATTTTTGTTAATTCTGCTCAATGCTGTTGGCATTGCCATTTGTTTTCTTGCAACAAAGGTTAAAGAGACATTAAAATGTACATTAAAATATTTACAAGTAAAACGTTCATATCTATTTACTTTTCTTATGGAAGGACTACATGAAGCTGTACATATTCAGAGTTAATCCAGCTTTAATTCCATTTACTATCTCGAAATTCCTCCACAGTGTCAATTCACACTGGGCTTCCCTTTCCTTTTTCTTTCTTTCTTTTTAATTGTTTTTTAATGTTTATTTATTTTTGACAGACAGAGAGAGAGACAGAGACAGAGCATGAGTGGGGGAGGGGCAGAGAGCGAGGGAGACACAGAATCTGAAGCAGGTTCCAGGCTCTGAGCTGTCGGCACAGAGCGCGACGTGGGGCTCGAACTCGCAGGCTGCGAGATCACGACCTGAGCCAAAGTTGGACGCTCAACTGACTGAGCCACCCAGGTGCCCCTCCCTTTCCTTTTTCTTGAGTGGAGGGGTGTACTCATCTGCCTTGCTTAATAAAACGTCAGTCCCCCAAGGTTGGCAATGCAGAGAGAATCAAAGCCTCAGGCAAGATGGCAAGACCAGCTCGTTGTGACAGGACCAGGGGGCCTGTCCCGTCCATTAAGGGATCACTTGCTGGTTGGCCAACATTGAGGGAGCTAGACTTGGTTTTATGAATTAAACAAGCAGGTTCTAACCCATGTGGTGGCAGTGGTAAAATACTAGAGACATCCCGAATACAGTTTGAGCAGGGGCTCTAAGGCCCATACCAGCCAGACATTCTCCCACTGTTACCAAATTTAATATATCTAAGCTTGGTATCCTGAGAGGAGCTAGCGAGTTTTCTTACCCAGCTGCTAGTGTGTAATTATTGGAGAGTATATTTCCTTAGAAACTATCCGAAGCAGAAATCACAGGCAAGAGAAAAAAATGCTAACTCATATTTTTCAAAAACCTGGGTTTTCCTCACTTCTCAATGTCGCTGGGAAATTCAAATCAGAGCATGATGCAAAAATCACAATTCAAATAGCAAAGCATTATTATTTTTAAAACTAGAGGGTGACAAATAGCTATATCTTAGCGTCTGCTTTCATAATCTGAAGTCCGATTACCTGCTTGGGAAGCTTTTTTGACTTCGCTTTTTAAGATTCACTATTTTGTCTTTATGGCTGGAGTTGGGTCACGAGCATGGCTGCTTGGGGCCTGGGTCCTCTGAGTCAGCGGAAGCTCTGATTCCAGCATGGGCTATGCCACCTGATTGTGGCCTTTGTGGGACAAAAATGTCCTCAGAGGGTTTGGTGAGGAATACACAAGTTAATAATACGGAAAGCACTTAGAAAGCAGCGTTGCTCGTAGTAAGTACTCAGGACCTGTTAGGTGTTACTCTCATTACACAGATAGACTATCAGACATTTTCAACGCTCGCTCCTCAATAAAAACCTTTGGTCCTGGTGTCCAGGGAAACTTTGTAGTGCTCGGGTATTTTATTTCCCCCACAAATTACAGCTGAGTAGCACTCTGTTCAGAATGGTGCCGTTGACAGTGGTCGGGACGGAAATGACCCACTGAAACAGAAGATGCACCCTCAGCTCCCAAGAGGAAGCTCCGTGCACCTCTGCCTGTTGTTGTTTTTGGATACTCATTTAATTTTATGGAAGGGATTAAAATACTCTCGAGAGCCAAGAAGCCTGACTGTCCAGAGAGAGGAAGCCATATATCCTTGAAGACAAGCCTGTGGTCTGTCACATAGCAGATTTGGAACTGCAGAATTTTAAGTAATGGTTATTCTCCTGAGAGAGTTAGGAGCTGAGACTAAGGACCCTGAACACAGCCTTACACCAGAGCGATCGCAGCTGTCCATGGTGGCCCCCATATTTCACACCGTGGCACCCTGTCTGGACATAGGACCTAGTAGCGCTACACGTAGGAGGTAAAATCCTCTCGGGCACGATGTATTGAGACAGCCTTTCCCAATCCTCTGCCCTAGACTTGAGCTCCTCTAACGTCACTTTTTTGTCTGTGCACCATCACTGGGCTTCCTTGGAGAACTTTTGAATTATTTGAAGAGGTTGACGTCCTAACACGTGACTAGATTCATAAATCATCTTCCAACTTTCCCTCATTTTAAGCTAAAGTAGATAGAAGAATGGGGCAGGCTAAGCGAAGAACATGAAGCCAGTCAATGTTGGAGCCCGACCTGAGACCCAGGACTTCTAATTCTTGGTTCAGCTGAGAAGCACAGAGATTTAATAGCAGCATCTCGGATTCATTCATTTAATAGCAGCAGCAATGATGATGATGATGATGGTGATAGCAAATACGTTTTCAGTACTTACTAGGTGCCAGGTTCTGTCTTCAGCATTTTGCTCTTATTAACTCGTATTGTCCTTATAGCAAGACGATGCGGAAGGTGTCGTGATCTCCATTTTTCAGATGGATAAACTGAAGCATGATGCAGTTAATTAGCTTGCTCAAGGGCATAGCTAGTATGTGGCAGAGCTAGGATTTGATTCCATGTAACCCAGCTACTGAGTGCATGCTTTTATTTATTTAAAAAAATTTTTTTAATGTTTATTTATTTTTGAGAGAGAGACAGACAGAGAGTGAGCAGGGGAGGGGCAGACAGAGAGGGAGACACAGAATCCGAAACAGGCTCCGGGCTCCGAGCTGTCAGCACAGAGCCCGACGCGGGGCTCGAACTCACGAACTGCGAGATCATGACCTGAGTCGAAGCTGGACGCACAACCGACTGAGCCACCCAGGCGCCCCTGAGTGCCTACTTTTAAGCACACAGCTACACTGCATCTTATTTAATTGCCTCTGCCCACATGTAATTTAACTCATTATTACGAATCTGCTTTATTTTCTTAAGTTTATTTATTTTTGAGAGAGAGAGAGAGAGAGAGAGAGTGCAGGGGAGGGGCAGAGAGAGAGAGTGAGAGAAGAGATGCCAAGCAGGCCCCACACTACCAGCGTGGAGCCCAACTCAGGACTCGAACACGCAAACTGTGAGATCATGACCTGAGCCGAAATCAAGAGTTGGATGCTTAAATGACTGAGCCGCCCGGGTGCCTCTAATCTGCTTTACTTTAAAAAAAAAATGCCGAAACCTTTAGGCTACTTATTAGAAACAGAATTCATCAAAAGCCACACATGCCCATTTTTTTTACCTTTCACATAAGTTCATCTATGTACACAGAAAACTCCTTTGTAAACTCAATATATATATATATAATATGAATATAAATATATATTATATATATAAAGATCTACTACACACAGAGCATTTATCCAGGATAGCAGCAAGTGATTTTCAGATTGTTAACATATTCTGGCCAATTAAGTTAACAAAACTTTCATGTACACAGTATCCACTTATAAAAATAAAAATAAAAAATTAGAATAAACTTGACACAAACACTGCACTCATCATAATTCAATTTCATTTAAAGTCTGATTTGGAGGGCATGGCAAATTCTGTAGCACCTCCGATCTCGTCTTCCTTATCAACATTTTACATCCCAAGGACGGACGGAGATAGGGGGCAATTAAGTTGTCTTTAAACGATATTTCAGGAACTTTTCTGAAAGTCACTTCATAGGAATGTATCCCTGGTGTCCACTATTTTTGTTATTTCTTAATGTCAAGATGCAAAAAGTGAAAACAAATTTGAGTTATTTAAGCCCGGTAGTCTGCTGGATCCCCTGAAATGAGGATTTACTTTCATCGTGCATCTAGGCATATACCACAATAGCTTTATCAAAAGAGGGAGAGGGTAAGGGTTATTCGGTCAGTAATGAAAACATCCAACTCAGTCAAATGATAGGATTTTTACCAGAGAAATGGTCCTTCTGAATAATAATCATTGATCTCTAATCCACAAATTAGAAAAGTAGATCCACAGTATCTGTGTCCCATACTTGCATACTCAATATTTTATATGTAGAAATTTTGTTTTCCTTTCCTAAATAACAACATTCAGAGGGTATTATGTTTTTACGATTATTAAAATTTTACTAGTCACATGTTCACGTCCTAAACTGTCTCATTCAGCTCACTGTCAAATAAAAAAAAAGTTGCATGCAAAGAACCCATCCAAAGGATTACATCTCAAAATAAGGTACGTACTCCAATTTTGCTGTAGAGTTGTTTTTTTTTTTAAATGAAATACTGAATATGGCCCCAAATAATTATTTTCTTTGTAGGGCTAGCAATGCTTAAACCTGGCTGCATTACTGCAGATGACAAACTTTGGCTCTTTATTCTTTATCTGGAATTTACCCTATAGAAGAATAAAAAAGAATAATTGGGAACACACACACACACACACACACACACACACACAGAAAACCTCTGTTGAGGACCCAGCCATCCATCCCCCGAAGAGATGTAATCTCTGCGTAACAATGCTTAAATCAGCACATTTACAACACATATTAAGTGGTTTGTTATTTATTTCGAGACTTTAATTGGCACAATATATTAACAGCATTGCTGCAACAGTTCCACTTAAGATTTTTTTTCCCCTAAAAAGAGGAAGAGAGGGAGAGAGAAAGGGGAGAGAGAGAAACAATCAACCAGAATTACGCTATAACCACTGTTTTGTTATTTCTTTAGCCTGAATGAACTGCTAAAGATGAAGGGGGGGGGGGGGGAGGAAACTAGCTTCAAGAACCATATTTTAGACTCAATTCAGTTTTATTAAACCCAGACCAGTGTTTTTTCTGCCGTTCTAATATAACCTATTATGAGAATGTTTTTTTTTTTTTTCCCAGGGACAAAAACAACACCAACTTTCCCTCCCTGAGAGCTTCTTATTGTTCATTTTCGTTGCTATTTGGAGAAAAAGCTCATTAAAATATTATGAAGCGCATAGCGTAATTACGTGCCAGCCTTCGCCAATGAGGAACATCTGCAGCCCAGCGTATGTATATTTATATGACTGCAAACTTGAGTGCAGACTCTCTCTTTCACCCCTTCCCCACTTCGCCTCTGCTCCACAATTCTTTGTCCTGACTACACAGCCGGGCAAACGTGTGAAGCGCACAGGCTACAGGCGCGCCTTGTCAGCCTCTCGGGGCCGCGAGCTCCAAATGTTATTATTCCATCATTAGCCTGTAGCTCACGCCAGGGTAAACTGTGCTCTGCTGAATGCCTGCAAACCTTTTTCCCTCTTTTTATTCCCCTAGTTATTTTTAAAATGTATCTTTTTTCCTCGTTCGCTGTCTGGCACAGAAGGATCTGCAAAGTGCATCCAACCCACACCCAGCTCCCAAATCCGTGCTTTACATTATTCCACTTGCTTTAAAACCAAAGAACCTTGGGCATAATAAAAACATTGAGAGCTTGCCTATACCACAAATATTTGTGGAAAGCACATGGTGCCATTTTGCCAGACTACTCTTATTTGTTAAACTGAGTTAAGTGTAACACGATTCCAAAAACTGCCTTTAGAATGAAAGAAAAGGCTTGTAAAGCCAGGGAGATAATTACCGCAATCTGGGTTACAGAAAATGCAAAACAAAGGAGGGCAATCCCATTTTGTGTGTGTGTGTGTGTGTGTGTGTGTGTGTGTGTGTGTGGTGTGAGGCTTTTTGTTTTGTTTTGTTTTGTTTTTGCCTCTTTGTTGATGTACCCAAACATGTAAATACTCCATGGCATGTGTTGTGTAGGAATAAAAATCAACCCGAATCCTGCACAGGCAGAACAAAACACATGCTCTGTAGTGGACACTGGCATGTTCACGGTGGGGATATCTCTTCAGAAGGGAGGGCTCTCTTTCTCTCCCTTTCTCCCTCCACCAGCTATCACGAGTTGCCAAGACTCTGACACCCACTTACCTACCCTTCATTTGAGGCTGTCAATCTAGCTTTGCCCACATAAATCAAAGTTGATTTGGAAAGAGTTTAAGTTCTAAAACTTTTTGTACGAATCCATAAAAACACTACAGATCCCTCGACTCCCTCCACTCCCTCCACCCCCATGTTATTTTTATGGGGATTCTTATTCTATCGGTCTTCCCATTGTTGGGAACGCTGTCCTGTGGGATGGTTTTGTCGACTGGACCAGTCCCAGGTTTCCTTTTCTTTGTCTGCCAATTGTTTCTCGATTTAAACCACTTTCAGAGACAATTATTTCCATACGGGTATGTGTATGCAAATATTAATAATCATTGCGTGTGTGCATTTATGTGTGCGTAAATAAACACCATCCCCACACATATTTCCCGTTTTTAAAGAGCTAGTTCTTACTCCATAAAAAGATTTGTGTTCCCGAAAGCAGGTTGTTAATGCGCTGTGTTAAAGAGAAAGAGCAAACCTTCCACGTTTCCTTGTTTTATGTTTAGGAGAAGTGAACCTTGCAGGTCTGAGCTAAGCTTTTTGGTATGTTTCAGCCGAGTCCAGATTACGGGCTGTAGGTTTCAAAGCTCAGCTCTCCCAGTTTTCTCAAAACCGTCCCCACAGTTCCCTCTTTAAATTTCATCTGGACTGTCTCTAACAGCCCCAGCTGACCCCCTCATTTCCTTCTCTTCTTACTAACATGCTTCTCCCCCCGCATGTACAACAGGATGACATTTTCCAGAGGAAAAGGCAAAAATACAGTAGGGGTTTCTTTCCCTCCAGATGTAGACATTTTGTCACCCGAACAGCAGTAAGAGGGCACAGAAAATGAACCTGAGCTCGGAAGAGACGAAATACGGGACGTCACTGAGGTGCATGTAAGGATAAACCCGTGAAGCTCTTGAAACAGGATTTGGCAACAGAACTGTCCCATTGAGCCAAAAAGCCAGCCAGGGTATGGAAGCTTGTTATTATGGCTTGCTCTGTGAGTAGGACCCGCAGGGAGGGTGTGAAGGCTGCCTAGCATGAAGCCTGTGGAGGAGATGGGTATGGAAGGATTCTGAGTCCAGTCGAGCCGGGGCTGTGCCCGTCCTTGGTGAAATTTCAAAAACAAGGCAAAGTAACAATTTTCCAAAATCCCCCCAATGTCACGGATCCCAGTTTGAATTTTGTGACCGTAGAGGCGGGGGGTTTCGAATGTGGGAAAGTTTAATAACTTCTTCTTCTTCTTTTTCTTCTTCTTCTTCTTCTTGTTTATTTATTTTGCGAGAGAGAGAGAGAGGAAGAGCGCCTGGGAGGGGCAGAGAGAGAGAGTGGGACAAAGAGAACCCCAGGCAGGCTCTGTGCTGTCAGCGCAGAGCCCAGCGTGGCCTCGATCCCCAGAACCCTGAGACCATGACCTGAGCCGGAATCAAGAGTCGGAGGTTCAACTGACTGAGCCACCCAAGGGCCCCCATATGTGGGAGAGTTGAAACTACCTGTTACAAACCGAGTGAAAAGCAATGCATTGGAATGAGGGCGCTAAGAAAAGAGCAGTAACATAGTGCTAGAGGGAGCGGGAGCTGAGTGGAGCCGCGCTGACAGCCTTCGTTAAGAAAGCCTAAAATACCAACTTGTCGTATCCGAATTACGTGACACGTTGTTGGCTCTTTTCCTCCCTTTCATTTTTGTTTCCAAACATCTTTGAATTGTTCCCCCCCCTTCACTTAATACTAGATTGAATCGTGTGAAATTTAGATGATTTGACAATTTTGACTTTTACCGAAATGTAGTTTGATATACTTCAGCCTAATAATTCCTTCCCCGAAGATAAGGTGTCTATTTTCGTCTGATGGACTCATCTTAAAATCTGGTGTTATTTTTGTGTTGTTTGGTTTCTTTCCCTCTGCTTTCACATTAAAGTCATTTTTCATATTTTAATGCCTGCTGAAATTTTGGAGAAGTGAATATTTGGTTAGATGGGGAGAAACTATTTAAAACCCGTGTTTAATGGGCGGTCTAAATGGCCTTGTTTTTCCTTTAATTCTAGCCAGAGACGCTCTGTATGAAGTTGTTTTCCAGATCTTTTGCCCACTGCAAATATTAGGGGCAGGATGTCATGTTTGATACCTGTAAGGTATCACTTTACTTCACTTCAAGCCTGAAAAAGAGAAATCTGATTTTAAAAATAATCTGTGAAAGAAATAGGGTCACAGAGAGAAATATGCTTATAAGCTGTGACAGTGATCGTTTTAGATGCTCCCTAAGGGTGGGACGGAGTGTTCCCATAGAGTGTTGTCCATATGCTTCCTAATGTTTGGGAAAGGCACAGAGTGGTTCTTTCGACCCCTGTTCCTAGCAAGGATCATGCATTCTGGAAAAGGATGCAGACAGTACACGCTAAAGCCAAGGGGAAAGGAAGCATTTCTGAGATTACCGTAAAGGCCCCCTCGTTGTTACAGAAGCTGGACTGAGTAATGAAGATCATCTGGATGAGAGTCCGGGGTAGCCAATGCTTTGAGAATTTATTTTACTCAGAGATTTTCAGCATCTCCTCTAGCTTTTAGGGAAAGACCTGACAGGTGAAACTAAAAGCTGGAGATATTTAACCCCTCTGTTCTAGTTAGCCAGCAGAGAAAATGCAGCCCAACACACTTTGACAGTTTAAAAATAATACTCAGAGCATGGCTTAAAAAATTAATACAACTCGGCACAAGTAATGCACAAACAAAAATCTCAATTCTATCTTACTTCTTTTGTACAGGAAAGCTTTAATTTGCATGAGCCTTGACTATGAGTTTGTTTAAAAATTTTCCATTCATTGGGAAGTAAAAGAAAATTAATCTTCATATGACTCAAAATAATCATAGTGTCTCTTTATACTATTCTTTGTAATTAGGACAAGTAGAAAAAAATTCAATATTTATTTTGAAACCAATAGGTGGTGCTATAAATTTCTATATTGTGTAATATGCTCTTTTAGTTTCCCATTCCTCAGTGGCATTAGAAATTTCCTTAATTATCACAGTGGGATTTTTCATGGCCAAAGAAAGAAAGAAAGAAGACTGAATTCCCATTCAGTTAGCCACTGTGATATGTCTTTTTTCCATTGGAAAATCAATTATAGCTCAGAGTGTAAACTATAGTGAAGGGGATCTATATAATTTTTGGCAGGGAAGTATATTTATGGAAACAGACCCATATATAATTCTCTATAGTTTTTTTCCCCTTAGTCCTTCCACTAATGGGAATGCCATGGAGGCACATAATTTTAATATTTCACTTAATATTTCACTCTAAGAACTACCTTAAGATGTTAGATTTTGGTAAAAAGCAATAACTGCCATGTCATGAAGTCACAATTCTGTTATCATGGGCTCCCAGAATCCTGGAGCACAAGAGAACCTCAGAGATCAGGTAGCCGTAGATGAGGCAATGGACAGAGTACAAATTAAACGTTCTAGAAACAGGCATTCTATGGGTGTCACCATTGAGCCAACATGTTGCTGGTATAAGGCAAAAAAAGAAAAAAAAAGTTTCGGAGGTTCAAAGACACTGAAAAATTAAAATCTAAATTCCATTTCAACTTCCAGGTGTCAGTAGTCATTGATGTCAGACCTTGAAGATAACAATCTCAATCCTTTTCCTTCCCTTAGAAAAGCTGTGGAAATCCTTCAAATCTTACAGGTATGCAGATCTGTGTGTGTGTGTGTGCATGCATGTGTGTGTGTCCTTTTCCTTCCCTTAGAAAAGCTATAGAAGTCCTTCACAATTTTACAGGTATGTAGATGTATGTGTGCGTGTGTGTGTGCGTGTGCGCGTGTGTGCGCGCGTGTCGCTGATATGCTAGAGAAACTTAAGGAGTTCAGTGAAGTCTTGTGGAAGTGCCAGAACAGAACTGCTCTGCCAACTGCAGTGAGCGCCCACCTCATCCCTATCATTCCTCAAACATCTGGGTGATTTTTACCTCTCTTCTTCCAGATGTTTTGGTGTCCTGGAGAAATAGCCTTAAACACTTGTCAGTATTGAACGAGCAGCCTAGTTACTTACTGGAAGATGTGTTCGTAGAAGACCTAATAATTTGCATAAGATTATACTTCATGCAGCAGACGAAGTTTCCTCCTTCCCACCAGGAGCCCTTTCTGGGCTGGCTAGTTATTTCCTGCTTCCCCCAGGCTTGTTCTTTTCTGCCCTTCGGGGGTCAGGCTGCTTCCTTCTCCTTCTGGCTGATCTGGTGAGGGATTGGGCAGGACCAACCAGTAAATGTCATTTTTATATTCACACTAAGTATTTCATAATATTTAGGACATAAGAAAGAGAAAACTATGACTCAAGAGTAGAAGCAACTATCTCTTAGGAGAAAGCAATAAGAACACGGTATCTAGAAAAAGGAATCAAGAGACTTGTTCTACACTGTGCTACACAAAATCTACACGGGACATTACATGAGAAACTGGGCACTGCATCCTTAAATGAATTTTGGCAAATTAGGGTTCCATTAAAAGGGAATAACAAGAATGGTGAAGAGAGATGATGAAGCCGCATGAGAAGTACTTTAAGGAACTGCAAACTTTTAGGCTGAATAAGAGACTGGTGGTGAGGATACGGTAGGGTTGGATACGGTAACTGTCTTCTCATAATTGATGAGCTGTCATGTGGAAAAGATGCTAAAGTTATTTGATGTGATTTCAGAATGCCTACGAAGAACTGATTGAAAGACATTGTCATTTAGCATCCCATTTTACCGTCAAGATATTAGCATTCGAGGTAGATAGTTTTCTTTCACTGTTACGAAGTGAAATACAACAGAATGAAGCCGGCTATAAGTTGAAGTAAAATCGATTTAAGTAATCATGGTATGTTTTGGCTCAATAGCAAAAAGAACCTTCTTAAAACTCATCTCTGCAGTAAATACTTATTGAAAACCTTATGCGCCAGATACTATCCTAGGCACTGGAAAGAAAGCAGTGGACAAAATAGACTTCTTGCTTTCGTGGTTCTTCCATTCTGGGGTGAAGGGAATGGAGTCAGTGAACAGAGAAACAAAACTATGAAATAGGTCGGAAGGTTGTAAGTGCTGTGAAGGCAAAGGGGTAGAGTGGTGGGGGTTAGTACTGTCTGCACATGGAAGGGAACATGTTGGAGGCAGGGCTTATGAGAGCCTGTCACCGAAAATGTGAGTAGAAACCGGATAACCCCTTTTGGGGGGATGTAAAATATTAGCACTTATTTGTTTCTGTCTATGGCTACCCCGCCGGTTTATGCATTCACTTTGTGCACGGGTGATGTCTTACCACTTTGTGACTAACACTACCCACTACGTGACAGTGTGTCATCAGAGCTTCTGGAGTCAAAGCCGTAAAGAAGTTGGGCATTGGGTAAGATGCCAATCCTGTACAACTCCCAGTCTGCCCCCAACTTAGATGGTATACGATCCATTTCCTTTGTAAGCATTCACCCTCTTCCTTCTCTTTTTTCCAATTCTCTCTCCCCCTCCCTTCTCTAAGCCCTGGACAAGGGAGTGTCAGTGGCAAATATGGTAAGACCTTTTAGTGATAGAGTTGGTGGCAGGAATTGTGGGGAAGATAAGGCTGCACAGGAAATCGCCTACTCCCTCTGGTGCCAATACTTTCATTACCATAGTAGTTCAACTTTTTTTGGTGGGTGGGGGGTGGGGGGGCGCGCAACTTGCTTCGTTAGAATTAGATTCAGCTGCATGGAAAGAAAATCCAAATTAACTATGGCTTAAACATTAAAGGTTTTATTCTCTTATAAAAATCCCAGAGGTTGGACATTCAGGGCTAGTAAAGCAGTTGCATAAAATCTTCAGAGAATGAACATCCTTTGAAGTTTCCATTACACCTAGAGTGAGGTTCTCTCATCTATCTGGTCTCAGGGGTTATTGGAGGGCTAGTCAACATGGTATGAATTTGAACGTAGAAAAATGAACTCTAATATCTGAATTGCTTTCATCTGTTTTCTGTATCGGATTTGTCCACTAAATTAAATTGGGTGCTCCAGAAATTGGAAAGTTGCTAATCTCTTTTAGAGACAAGGATCCTGATGGCTAGAGAAATTAAGTGCCTTGCTTGGGCCCCCTGAGCTGGCGACTGATAGGGTCAAATCACCTAATGACATCTACACCGTTTCCACTGTTAGGATAGTCAGTATCTTACCCAAATCACATAGAAGAGTTGAGGCATACCACACTGTGGAATGTATCCACTACACCATACATCTTCAGTGCTGAGTAAATATTACTATCCACTTGAATGGTGACGAGTTTTGAAAAACGAGGATAGATACTGTCTTTACCAACATTGCACTGTCTTGGGCAACAACTTGACCTGCCCGACAACATGGGAAAGTATAGGAGCAAGTGTCCTGGGACACATAAGAATAATACTGATGTTGCTTTAAGAAAGTGAGCTTCAGTTACCACACCAATCTGCTCTGAAGCATCCCTGTTTTCACCCCCCTTTCATTTCATTGTTTCAAAGAACTTTCAAAGACGTTTGGAGTAAATTTTGCCCATGAGCTATACAACCGTGAAGAGGTAGGACAGCTGATTTGGTAAGACTGGAGAGGAATTGCTTCCTTTTAATACCAAAACTACGAGAGAAAATCGGTGCTTTGTTTTTATATCTAAGTAATGTTAGCTATTAACATGGAGCCTCCATGAAAATCAAGCAAAATTGTTTCAAATAGGGGTTGGACATGTTTGAAATGGAGCAATCTGCCAGAATCAGTTCCTATTTTGTGTGTAGTTGAACTGATTGAATTACCATTTCTGCCTAGAACCACAGAAGCCCAGGGGACTCTGGGGCCCAAACCCCGAACAATGGTTCTTTGTCTACGGGGAGCCCATGGTTGGGTTTTTCCACGTAAACATGTGCGATTTCAATGTATAGCAGAATGATTAAGAATGCAGCTCTGTTCCAGAGCAGACCATGCATCTGCCTATTGTCTGTAAGCCCAGCCCCTTATTTACGAATAGAACATTCTACTATGCGTGAAGGCATGGAAAACTCTTGCTCATTTTCTCAATTATTTCGAAGTGAAAATTCACCATTTTTGTGACGTGTTCCTTCTCAGTTTCAAAGCATGTACGGCCCCCGAGTTTCTCCCCTTTACAAGGGAATGGTGTGAAAGTAGATGGAGCTGGCATGATTCACAGCATCGCCACTTTGGGATCTGCTGGAGAAACCAGGCCAGGGAAGGTGAGAACCAGGTGACATCGCCAGGGTGATTCCTTCCAGGGGCTGCACATCTGGGTTGCATGGCTGCCAGACATAAAGAATGTGCTTCGATTAGCCGCAGCTCAGAAGGAAAACGTGGAGAAGCAGAACGAGTTCTGCAAAATGCCAATAATGTAAAAGTGTTCAGGGTGAGGGGCTGACTCTTGTGCACGTGTGTGTGTGTGTGTGCACGCCCGCATAGTTGGCAATATCATGTGTTTGTGTTTCAGAATAATAGCATATGGCCTTTTAAACACAAGTTATACCATGGGCCCAGGAGGTTTAGGTACGCTTCATGGGAAAAGCCCACTTTATGTGTACCGGGAGAGTAATGAAACAGCAGTTTGTCAGAAGGTCTTTGCTGAGAATTAAGATAGACCCATGGCTGGCTGATTAAATGATATTAAAAGACATTTCTTTTCTCCCTAAACGCATCGGGGCTTGGTGTTTGTAGAAGGCACCGAAGAATATAACATCTTAATAGATTCAGGTATTCTTTGAACGTGGTAAGCATTTAATATTCATTCGGTTAATGCATACACACCATATGTGCACATTTCAATGTATCATGATTGCACTGCTCAAAAATAATGCCATTTATTTCCCCACCAACTTTCACCCAGCGGGGAGGACTATATAAATCACATAACAGAGCCCACAGTTGATCGGCATAAGCAACTAATGAGACCCGTGAATGTGACTTATTTTGCTCATTATTAATGCTTTTTAGATAGCTCATATTCGAATTCAGAGACCAGGTTCCTAATGACAAGGCAAAGCAGAGGGTTGTTCAATGATGTAGTCAGGCCAGGAGATTAAGTACAAACAGCCTGGATGGCTAGAGCACCTTAAACCTTGTTTATTTTTATAATAGATATCTGGCTTAAAGAAGGCAAAAAAAAAAAAAACTTTTCATCTTGTCACTGTATTTTGTCTTGTGACACGATTCTGCCATCATCATCTTTCATAGCTGCAGGGATTCCATGCAGGGACAGAAAAAAGAAAAAAAAGGTTAAGTCTGCAAGACTTATCTTGACCTATGAGTCAGGCTTGGAAACAGCAGATCTTGTATATATTCTTAGAGGCTTGGCCCTACCATAAGATTATGGAGTAAAGAATAATGAGATATAGCACGTGTTTTCTCTCCCTTTATTTGTGGTTCTCATAGAATCCTGGGAGGCGCTTTGAGATGACAGAATTGTAAATACTTTGAGTTGTAATTATCAAATCTCAGAGCTAGGAAGAAATTTGGAGGTTTCCACTCAACCTCTTTTATTGTAGAGACACCTCTCGTATTGTAGAGAAACTCCGGATCTAGAAAATTTAGCCTTCGTTATCTCCAGAAACTAGAGTCTGAAATCCAAGCCACAGTTTCCATGACTTTGTTCACCATTCCTGCACCCATTTTCATTAAGACCAATAGTAGTTATTTTAAAAGAAATAAGGTTTAGTGTGTTCTTGCTTTCCAGATCATTTTTCATTACTCCTCCAAATGACTTCCACCTAGCTTCTGCTTCCAAACTCCCTGCCTGATGTCACCCAATTTTCCTTGGCTTCCAGGAATTTTACTTTTTATCCATGGTTGAAAAATCTCCAATCTATAAACACCACAAAAATATTGTTTTCAGCTTGGAAATTCTCTGGGAAGAAGGGGAACCCCAAAGAAAGGTGAATTGCTAAGGTCATTCTCAAGATTTTGATTGGCTTCACGAAGATTCTGTGGCGTCAAGACAAAAGGCGCTTCTAAATTTTATCCTAGATTAATCACTGAAACTGCTCCTCAAGGCTTCTTTGTATTAGATGACTATCCACCCACCAGGGGGTCCCCCCATCGCTACCACTGGGGGCACAGAAGGAAACTGCGCTGAAGTCCTCTGGCCCAGACCCACACTGTCATGGAATCGGAGGCACTATAAGGGCTCTGTAGCGCGTCACAACAGAGGGGACTCAGGACGTGTTACAGTGCCGAGTAGCCGAGCATAACCGTTTGGCTTGTACACGTGCAAAAGAATCCATCCACCATTTATGCATCTGATGAGTAAATTGCACACACGTACAGGCACACACGTACACGCCCTTGAATTTTCGTTTGTTGTAAACCCGTAAGGAAAAAACGTGAGTCTTAGTAGAAGCATTCAATCTGTACTTTGCTTCTTGTTTATTGCAAAAGTGAGCACAAAGCCAGCAACAATGAAATGGTAAAGCCCTGGTATCCTGCTCTGAGAGTTGCTTTTTTTGCACGAGAAGCATTTTCTGGAGTTACTTTGAATAGGCCCTTAGATACCACTTCACTGTTAATGCTGCTGAGATGAGAGGGTTTACGGTGAAGTAGACTCAATGTCCATGCATTTTGCTTAATCCTGAAAAAGATCTTGTGTGTGTTTAACCAAAGAATTGCGTTAGTGTTTGGAGTCCATAGTTTTATTGCCTTCACGGTCCACATGGGATTCTGTAGCTTGTTGGCCATTTCTTCGACCCTGGATCACCTACTAGAGGCTGCCCAGTGAAACTATCCCATCACAGAATTTTGGAAGTACCTCTGGGGATGCCACCTTGATGATCCAAACCCATTTACACAATTTTCAACATGTCTCCCGTTTGAAAAAAATGCACTTTAAACTCGAGATCGTCATTTGTGAGTGGTTAACTAAGGAGGTTTGTTCCCTTATTCCCTGCTTACAAGAACATGAACAGTACATAAGGCACCTGGGTGGCTCAGTCGGTTAAGTGACTTCGGCTCAGGTCATGATCTTGCAGTTTGTGAGTTCAAGCCCCGCATCCAGCTCTGTGCTGACAGCTCACAGCCTAGAGCCTGCTTCGGATTCTGTGTCTCCCTCTCTCTCGGTCCCTCCCCTGCTTGCACTCTGTCTCTCTCTCTCTCTCAAAAATAAATAAACATTATAAAAAAATTTAAGGAAGAACACGAGCAGTGCAATTTCAGGTGTGCAGTGAGCATTTCTTTCTTTTTTTTTTTTTAATGTTTATTTATTTTTGCGAGATAGAGTGTGAGCGAGTGAGGGGCAGAGAGGGGACAGAGCATCCACGGTGGGTTCCATGATGATAGCAGTGAGCCCAGCGCAGGGCTTGAACTCACGCGAGATCATGACCTGAGCCAAAGTCAGGCACTCAACCGACTGAGCCACCCAGATGCCCCACAGTGAGAGTTTCTGATGGCACATCTGCATCTAGAATTGAGGATGGGTCGGAACCCACATATGCAAATTCTATTAAGGTAACTCTCTGATCGCGTGAAATAAAGCAATATTGTTCAGTTTCCCAGGAGAATTTTTTGGCAGGAAATGGAAATGGAGAGGGACACATTTAATGTCTTTATAAGCCTTGTAGAGTTGTAGGTTACATTTTCTGAAATTCTGCCATATGATAAAGGCTAAAAAAGAATTCCAGATATTATTTTAAAAAAGATCATCACACAATTTTATTTGCTCTTTCCGCTTATTTAAAGATGTAATGATATTTTCAAAACTTTGAGAATGAGATATGATTTCAAAATTTTGCAGAGATTTCGGGTGTGACTTGCAAGGACCATTTATAATGGTTCAAATTTGTCTCAAAGGCCATTGGTTGATTATTTCATCTTTACACCAAAAGCATCTTTGTAGAGTATCTATATATCTTATATCCCCCTATATAGGTACCTACTACTATAACCACCTTTATACTTAAAAAGGCTTAGTAAAGAACTACAATTTTGAACCCTTAGTATACAAAGTGATGCACAATTTCTCCAGAATTTCAGAGTGCCGTAAAACTCCAAAGATGTTTTTGGAATTAGGAGAAGTTTTGAAGAAAATTCCCAAGTTCATCATAACCAATAGGAATAAAATTTTCCTCGGCTAGAGAGAGATTCAACTCTCTAGATTAGCTAGTCTGTTAAATTCAGCTAGTAAATTAATTTTATATTCTCTACTAATTAGCTTTGTTAATCTTATGCCATAAGAGAATTTCTATTCATGGGCTCACAAATGGCATTTGTGGAGAAAATACTCACTCCAGTGAAATCTAACCCAGAAAGAGACTCTCTATTATAATCTGGCCACGTGTATTTAAGGTGGTGGGAGGGTGGAACAAATCATAGGAGGTTTAATTTTCTGTGTCTCTACCACCTCCTAAATGGCCACCATAAAAAGCAAAGGCAAAGACCCACTATTGGCACACTGTCTCTCTGTCCCTGTCATCTGATTTGGTCCCCAAGTCAGCCATTGAAATCGGTGCAGCTGACAGCTGGTTTTGATTGAGAACTATGACATTAAAAGCAATAGTAGCAGCCGGCCATTACCAATAGTGAACTACCTTTTCCTGTCGAATGGAGAGCTAATTACCCGTCTTGCGATTTCTTCCCCTCTTCCAAGGAAGTCAGTTTGATTCCTCCAAAGTTATCAAGCATCAAAGAACTCTGCTCCCAAATCAGGATTGCCTTTTTGCATTTCCCCCATGATTTTTGAGATTTTCGCTGGTGTTACTCTGGTCTTCATATCCTGTTTTGCTGCTTCCACTTAGACATGCCAATTAAAGAAAGATATGGTTTATTTAAAAAATATGGTCCTAGTGCTGACTGTAAAGAGAGCTCTTAAACAGGCCTGAACTCTTCATCAGGATTAGCTGAATGTAGTAAGTAAATCCCATGTTGAATGGTGACCTTGTAAAGTCTCCAGAAAGCAGGGCTGCATTGGGCTTTGTAGCAGCTTAAATGAAACAAACCTGCTTCTTCCCTTGGGTCTCACCAATCCTGGGCCAGGCGATGTAATGGGCAAGATGCCCACTTTAAGAGGCTATAAGAACAGTCTAATGTGGTGGTTCCTAAAATGTGGTCCCTGGACCAGCAGTGGCAGCAGTCCTTGTTAGAAATGCACATTCTCGGGTCCCTACCAGCCCTGTGGCATGGGGCGCAGCACTCTGTTTCCATAAGGCCTTCAGTTGGTTCTGATGCATGCTGGCATTTGAGAATCACTGATCTAGTGCATCAGTAAGCTTCCTGTTGACATTCACGGGCTTAGGCCTGGTTAAACTTTACTTAGGGCAAATGCATAATCCGGATTGCAAGAAAAGTTGTATGGGCAGTTAAGTGAATGGTAAAAATTGATATTTGATATTTAGACATCTCTCTCTCTCTCTCTCTGTGTCTCTCTCTCTCCCTCCCTCTCTCAGATACAGACATGAAGTTTATAGATACTAAACCATTTATTAGTTTAACAGTATTTGCTTTTATATATCAAACAAATTGAGAGTACTGTAGTAAACAGAATACACGAAGCCCCTGACCACATGCTGTTTATAGTCTGGTAAGGTAGAACTTCAAACCGATAAGCAAGTGAATACAAGAGGTGGTAATAAGGAGATGGAGACAGACAGCATAGGGGTTGGGTGCTATTTTGGATAAGGTGATTAGGGGAGTATAGATTACTCCCGAGCCCCGTCTCATATCTTCTTAGTTACCTTTCTTGTATCGTCGTTTGCTGCAGCAGCCAGGTTCACCTAGGCATCATATAACAATTAGCACCTCAACTTAGTTGTATGTTGCATCTCTAGTCCCTGTACAGGGGCTTCTCTGCTCCACTGAGTTTATTCCCCTTGATCATCCTGGAACGTGCATGAGCTCACTTGCTCAAGGAAAGTAATATTCCGTTCAACAACCCTTGACCAGTTAGAAAGATGTCTGGTAGAAGGGTGCCTGGGTGGTTCAGCTGAGCATCCAACTCCTGATTTGGGCTCAGGTCATGATCCCAGCATCCTGGGATCTAGCCCTGTGTCAGAGCTTTAGATTCTGCTTTAGATTCTCACTCTCTCCCTCTGCCTCTCTCCACTGCTTGTGCTCTAGAAAGAAAGAAAGAAAGAAAGAAAGAAAGAAAGAAAAAGAAAATACTTGCTTGTTTCTTTCTCTTCTGGGCAGACAATTATGTAGAACAGTATTCATTATCTCCAGAGGGACCTAGCCAGACTGAGCTCTGGTTGCCCACAACATGGACCGGTTTCCAAATGTACCTTTGGTTTAGCTTTCTCTCCTTCCTCCCTGACTCCATTCCTTGGGATCAATTTTTCCCCAAATCTACCTACTTTCAAACCTTTGTCTCAGGTTCAGATGGCAGCCCTCTAAGATAATAAGGTGGTATTTCAGTAGAGGCATCAGAAACATGAGGAGGGAAGTCACACAGATATCTTGATGAAGGGTGTTCCAGACATGAGCAAATTCTAGGAGACCAGAATGTGTTTGGCATGTTCCAAGATCAACATAAAATCTGCGTAGCTTATGTGGAGTGAGATTGGAGAGAGAGGGAGAATGGAAGGAGATATGGCACAAGAGGAAGCAGGGTGCCTGATCACATAGGGTCTTGTAAGCCATCGAAATGACTTTGGCTTTTGTTCTGAGTGAAAAGGGAAGACAAACGAAGGATTTGGGGCAGAGGAAGGACATGGGTCTGAAAAATGTTTTGAACGATTCACTTTGCCTCCTTTTTTCCAGAAAAGACTATAGTGGAATCAACAGCAAGACCGTTTAGGGTGCGTTTACCATAATTCAGGGAACTTGGACTATGGTAGTAGCAATGAAGGAACTGATGGAACTGACCCTTGGATTGGATATTGAGCGAAAGAGGAATTAAGGATGTCCACCAAGTTTTTGCCTCAATGATTTGAATGAAAAGTATACAAGTATCTAAGAGATGATACCTGAGCAAAGTGGAGGGAAAATGATTTGAGGAAAAGGAAACTACAAACAAGGTAATTCATATTCTGGTTCATCAGTAATAACCTAATAGCTATGGTCCTTGGAGAGTCAGACTTTTTTCTTAGCCTATAAACTATACATGGACACTGTCCAGAATAATACGAATTAAGCTTACATCTTTTCCTAGGACGTAGCAGACGTCAGCACCATAGAGACACAATCTCAAATAATATCGCACCAACTACTCTCCGTTAATTATTATATTTAATCCTTAAACCGAGTTGTGAGTTAAATGTATTTATTTTCATGTTGTAGACGACAAAATTAATAAATAGCATGGCTAAGCGATTTCTCTAAGGTCTCACTGCCCAACAAATCCAGGTCTTCCTGACTCAACCTATTTTTACTCTTAACCACCGGTATTTCCTCCCCTTCTTCTCATTTCTAGCATAAAGACTTGTCAGACACAACCCCTCCACTCTTGCCAGCCGATACAGCATTCTAAGTAGGCTCAGGATTGGGTGCGAGACAGTTTTGCCTTAAATACCCACCACAGGTGGTATCAAATTGGTTTTCTTCGACCATTTTCCTTCATCCCTTCATCACTCGTCTCTACACTTTTCTAAGATAGGTTTCTCTTTTCTTGTTTCAATGCATCTTTTTTTAAAGTTTATATATTTATTTTTGAGAGAGAGAGAGAGCGAGCGAGAGCAAGTGAGTATGTGTGGGGGGGGGGGTGACACAGAGACAGGGAGAGAGAAATGCCAAGTAAACTCCATGCTCAGCATGGAGCCCAACACGGGGCTCAATCCCACGATGCTGGGATCATGACCTGAGCTGAAATCAAGAGTTGGAGGCTTAACCAACAGAGCCACCCAGGCACATCACTGCATCTTTTTTTTTTTTAAAAGACTTGAATATCAGGAGTTTAATCTTTCATGAGTTGAAGTCAAGTGTCTCTATAGTGCAATAATATGTATCAGTTGACATGATGTAGAGATTGGTTTTGACTCCATTTTCTCCCGCTTTTTCCTGATATTTGCAGTAGGGGTCAGTTTCAACTACTGATTTGAGGTCATTCTTTGTATTTCTGTTCCACTCAGAAAATTACGGCTGTGTCCAGCAAGAGCTCTAACCAAAAGAGTTCTCGGGGCAGGCTGGATACTAAGGGGTACCCATTCATGGGGAACCATGAATGCAGAGAGAATTCAAATTATAGTCAAAGAGAAGAACCCAGGCCATAGCCAGAACAGGAATACCAAGTTCAGGACTAAAGAATGTAGTAAGGTTGTAAACAGGAGATTGTGTCAATGAGGTCATAAGCCAGAAAGATCAGAAACACATGGGGTGTAGTGTGTGGAGTAGGTTAGGACAAGTGGCTCAGGACTAAGATTGTGACTGATCAGAGAGTATGGGAAACCTGTTTTTATGTGATGCCAGCTGCTTGGTACAAGGACAGATTTAATGGATTAAAAGCCTGGAAAAAAAATCTTGTTCCTAAGTAGGGTATTATAGGAACTATAGGCTAATTGCTTACATGTTCATCATCCAATTAGCCAGGGTCAGCTCTGACAGCTATTTCTCTGTAAATGTCTTTGCCCTGTTGATTCATTCATTCTTTCACTGTCATGGGCATTTTCAGACATGCATCGGGCACTTGTTCTGCACTGAGTACTCTATTTTGAAGCAAAACTGGAGGTAGAAAGATGAACTGGCATAGTCCTTGTTCTCGAGGAGTGTTTAGTTTTGTTTGGAAATAGATTTAAAGGAAATAGTGAATAGAAATGACATGATATGATAATGCTCAGATGGAGGAAGGTATGAGGCTCAATGGAGGCACAGAGTACGATGCTCCTAAGTCAGAGATGGCTTCCCAGAGAAGGTCATCTTGAGCTGATTTTGAAGCATAGTCAGTTTGCTGGGCAGACATAGAAGAGAAGAGGAGAGGTATAGGAGCAGGTTCTCCATGCAGTGAGACCCTTGAGTGTTGAAGAATGATCAAAGAAGTTGGTATTGCTATGCAGTCGATGACATGTGATAGTGGTGAGACGGGGAGATTAGTGATGGATGGGGCCAGAAGAGCTGGGAAGGGGAGATCATGAAGGGGGCTGGCATTCAATACTATGGAGTTTGGATTTTATCAGGTAGGTGATGGTGAGTCCCTGGATGACTGTGTGGACGGGAACCACCGGAACTGAATGTTAAAGTCTTCTGATGGGACTCCTGGACCTTGAGCTATTCTTTTGACTATGTGAACAAGCGGCTACTAGGTGGAACTGTAGGGACCAAAGACCCTTAAAGACGCATCACAAACAAAAACAGAGGACCATCGTTCCCCAGGAATTTAGAACATTATAGGTCAAAAAGCTCAGAACCACTTCATCAATAGTGCTTCTTTGCCCAGACTTTCTTTGAGCCAATACGTTTGAAAATACCGTTGATAGATTTTTAAATTCTTCTGTCTTTTTTTTTTCTTTTCCGATAACTTAAATAAGTTCACTTCTTTTTCTTGAAGGCCCTAATATTTTGGAATGGGAAATCTGTCTCAAAGAAAACCCATGTATTTTTTCATACTAATTTTTGACTTGTCAGAAAAAGTACTTCTTTGTCTGAAGGAGGAACTCTCTAAAGAAAGTTTGTTTTTTCTTTTTCTGGACATGGGTCACCAAGTCTCTTGCCCCAGGTACCAAGGGTGTACAATAATTCCTGGCTCTGTTAGTTAAGTGTTTTTCTGAAGGCAAAAGTATTAGGTGTGTTTACCCCCATTTTCCTAAGGGGAGTGTAAATATCACTCCCAATTCTTTCTCGGCTGGCTTTAATTGAAGAATAAAGTAAAGCGACGTTCACTGGGGAGGAGATTGAGTGACTGTGTTTCTATAAATAGTATGTGCTTTAAGAGTTTGGTTCTTTCAATCCTCTAAGGGAAAGTACCGCCTGTGGCCCTTATGCCTTGAATCAAAGATCTTTTGGGCCAGAGACAGCACCTTATCTCTCCTTTTGTTGCTTCGTACTGTGCCATATTCATGGTAAGATCTCAATATTGTTAGCCCCTCCTGAGGGTGATAAAAAGTTGGGGGAGGTGGGGAATACCTGTGATGGTCAACCCAGGGCTCCCCAACCTTGTTTGATGATGACAATCACGTAGGGCTTTTAAAGCACACACTCTGGAGAGCCATCCCAGGCTCCTAGATGAATTAGGATTTCCAGGGAGAGAGCTCTGAGCATCTGCACAGATAGCAAGTATCCCAAGGGACTCTTAGGATACTTTGGGGTCAAGTTTGGGGAGTGCAGGCTTAGTATATCTCCACTCTAGAGGAGGCATAAGATTTTAGGAGTAAGTAGGAGAAGATACACTAAGCGCCAAATATAGAAACAATATTTTTAGTGGAAATTATGGCCAGAAGGCCGAATCTTGCTTGTTTTTGTAAATAAGGTTTAATTGGAACAAAGTCACATCCATTTTTTTTTTTTTATACATTGTCTGTGCCTGCTTTCATGCTTCAGCAGAAGAGATGAGTAATTACAGGAGAGACCATATGGCCTACAAAGCCTCAAATACTTACTATCTGACCCTTTCAGAATAAGTCTGTTGACCTCTGAGCTAGAGCACATGGCGTGCTTAAGAAAAAGTGTACCAGTAATAGTATGTAATATACAATAATAATTGCGATAGCGAGTCACTTCAGCCATAACTTTTTTTAAACCCTAAAAATCCTATTTTCCATCCTGTTCGTTGTAAATATGAGATGTGAATGTTCATTAGGATGAGATGTTATTTTATAATATATGACTATGTCACATCTATCTCAAACCCTTTAATCAATCCTCCACTGCCAGTGAAATCTAATTCATAGCATGGTATTTAGAACTTAATGTATCTGGACCCAACTTCCAAACTCTTCTCCCATTAGCCTCTCTGGCAAACTTGCCTCTTGTCGAACCATATTTCTGGCTGTTTCCGGCATCTAAACATTACCATCTTTTTGCTGTTCAAAATCCAGATAGAAGCTTCATGCATAAAGACTTCCCATTTCTCTCCCATGATAGTTAATGTATACCGCTAGTATTAAACTTCCTTACGTAATGGCTATTTTGTACCTACTTTTTCTCCTCCAGTAGAGTAGACGTGTGTTCAGAGCTGGGTTCTCTTTGGATCCATTTTGTAAATATCGAGTGGACCAAATACATATAGGTGGTGCATCGTGGATGTTTATGAATTGAATCAAAGTCTTCATATTTCAAAAGTAGCTGGATTTCAACCAGCCCCGTGTGAGCAGGGTGAAAGCATCAAGGAGGTCAAATAGACACGGGTAGTACCTGAGGTGCTGCGGCAGGAGTTGCTGGTGCTTGTCCATATCCTCGCAGACAATTCCGGGTAACCCTGAAGCAAGGTGACAGAAGATGGCGAATAAATACCCCTACTTTCTTACTCCTAGTGGAACAGTTCTGGGTAGTGTTCCACACAGTCTCTCAGAGGGATCCTGGTGGGCTGGGGTCAGTGGCACAGAACTATATAATATACTCATTAAAGACCATTACCTTAATCCATTTGGGCTGCTGTAGGAAAATGCCATAGACTGGGGGACATATAAACAATAAATAATTATTTTTCACAGTTCTAGAGGCTGGAAGGTCGAAGATCAAGGTGCTGGCAGATTCAGTGTCTGGTGAGGACCTTCTTCCCCTTTCACAGACAGCCTTCTTATCACTGCTTCCTCAAATGGCAGAAAGGACAACGGATCTCTCTCATTCCTCTTTTATAAGAACACCAATCCCATTCATGACAACAGAGCCCTCACGACCTAATCAGCTTCCAAAGACCCCACCTCCAACTCTCGTCACATCAGAGATTCGATTCCAACATATGAATTTGAGGGAGACACAAAAATTCAGTCAGTGGCAACCAATTACTGGTTGTCTTCCCTCTCTTGTCTTATTTCCCTGCTTTCTCACAGTGTTTTGTGGGATCAGTTTTCTAATAAGCTGCTTGCACCTAGATCCTTGTCTCAGGATCTGCTTTTAGAAGAACCCAAACTGTGGTAGGCAACCTCTAAGATAGCCCCATCGATCCCTGTTTCCTGGTATTTACGTTCTTCTGTAACCCTTCCCCTTGAGTATAAACATGACTTAATAGATCGCTTCTAATGAATAGAATATGGCAGATTTTTTTTTTTTAAATGGGACTTCTGAGCTTAGGTTCTGAAAAGACTTTGGGTTTTGTCTTAGAGGCTGCCTTTCATTCTCTCTTGGATTGCTCACAATAGGGGAAACCAACTGCTATGTTGAGAGGTAGCTCCGTGGAAAAGTTTAGGTGAGTGAGTTTGGAAGCAAATCATCTGAGGCTGCTTGCAGGTGGACCCTTTCCCAGTAGAGCCTTGAGATGATTGTTCCCCACCCCACCCCCAGCCCTGCAATGAACCTTGATTGCAGCCTCATGAGAAAACTGAGCGAGACCATGCAGCTAAGATGCTTGTGGATTCCTGACCCACACCGTAACTGTGGATCAAAAGTACCTGTATTTTTTAGCTGCTGAGTTTTAGCATAATTTTTTATACAACGATAGGTAACTAACACACAACCTGAGTCAATGGTGTAAATCAGTGTTATAGAGGTTTTACTTGAGAGACTGTTACCCTTATCAGACTAAGTCCTTGTGCTTTGTGCACCCATGGCACCCTGTACACCTTCCTTAGCACTTACTATCCTTGTGTTCTATTGTTTAAAATCGCCTTCCTAACGACATTGCAAACTCTATGAGGACCACTACCCTCCTTCTTATGCTCTATTGCCAATGCCTTTAAGAATTATTAATTAAGTAAAGCCTTCAGTTCAGTTGGTTTTGTATGTAGTTAGTAGAAATTCAACCATTTGTGTAGTAAAAAAAAATCTGGGTATATCAGGTCCATCTAGATCTTGGAACTCAAGTTATATCATAAGAATTCCATATTTCTCTCCATATATATCTCTATCACTTTGTCTTTATCTTTTTCTCTGTTACTCACCTTTCCTTTCTCTTCCCTTTCATCTTATGGATCTGCTGTCCTTTGGCAGCTTCATTTCCAAGCAGACTTTTCCCAGAAAAATAGTTGCTAAAATACTCATACTAAAATCCTCGTAGTTAACAAATCTAGAAGAAAAAGAGCATCTCCTCAAATGTTCAGAAAATGCCCTGGAATTGAATCTTTCTGGGCTATCCTGGGCCACAAGCTTAGCCATGACCAGAGGATCACTAGGACCAGGGAAATTTAATACACAAACTAGCTAGGCTAGGTCCAAGATCCACTTCTGGAGAGTGGAGAATGGGCTGGCCTACCTAAATCATATGGAGTGAACAGGTGATTCCCCAAAAGAAAATCAAGGTGGTGTTAACAGAATAAAGCATAATGGATGCTGGGCAGAAAACAAAACCAACCAACCAACCAACCAGTCAATCAAAACAAAAACAAACACAAACACAAAAACAAACAAACCAACCAAAAAAAACAAAGACAACTAGATATGTCCATACGGTCGGGAATAAGAAACGTGGTTGAGAATATCCAAGATCACAGTTGGAAGAAAGACAATAGGATGCGTCAAATATGGAAGACAAGATGCTAACAAGCTATTTTGAGAAATTCCAGAGAAAGGGGGTGAACCGAAAGGACTGTAAGGTATGATCACGACTAATATTATCATGTACAGAGAGAATGTGTCAAGATTCTCTGTCCCCCACCCCCCCCCCCCTTCTACCCCACACGTGAATTCTTGGGCAGTGCTTAATGCAGACCACTAGAGGCTTAAAGGAACTATTCAGGGATAGACCAAGAGGGACATTTGACATAAATTTTGTGTGAGTATATGTATCTTTCCCCAGAAATTACTCATTCACAAAAGTCACGTGAATAGTCATTGCTATCATCTGTGCATATTAGCATAGTGTCAGTTTCTCCCTAACTAAACAACTAATATAAACCATAAGTATCATGGAATGATACCAATCCAGACACACCCTAACACCAGATGCAAAACCGACGTTGCAGAGTAGACATTTGGGACTCTATATGTCAACAACTCTTCCAGGGTCCGTGAAAAAGCATTAACTTGAAGAGTTATTCAATTTAGGATTAGCAGATGTTGAGCATCTGCATGCTATTCACACCCTTATTATCCTGGACATAATTAAGTTGCATTACTTCATCTGAGACTCATCACCCTGACAAGGCAGTTACAGAGGGAAGGTAGTGGATACCACTCACAACAGTGTGATGGCCTTTTGGGGATGACCCCCCCAACACACACACACACAAAAGGGGGGCGGGGAATGATAAGAGTAATTTTCTATTTCCTGCACTTCTGTATACTTTTCTCAGCATGCGTCTTGACCCCCCTCTTCCTCGGAAACTCTAGTTCTTCTCATCCTTTTCTCAACAAGTTTTTCTTCATTCTCCTCCTGGATCTTCAACTAATAGGGTTTTTCAACAGCTGCATGATTGACATGTTGGAACAGGTAATGCTTTGTTGTGGAGGACTGTTCTGTTCATTGGAGGATGTTCCGCAACATCTCTGGCCTCTGCCCACTAGATGCCAGTAGCATCCCCAGGCATCTAGGGGACAAAATTGCCTCCAGTTGAGCACTACTGGCCTAATGCTGCATACCTTTCTGAGGTGATAAAAACCATAAGTGTGGCTTTAACAGTTTAATCCTTGCTGATGGCTTCCATATCTCTCTCTTTGTTCCAGAACCCCTCCAGTAGGACATCTCCATCTGACTGTTCCTCTCACACCCATAATCGAACATATCTAAAACTGAACTTGCTTCTTCCCCCAAATCTCCTTCTCATCTTTATCTCCATCTCCTCCTTTTTCTCCTCCTGCTTCTCTTCTTCCTTCTTTATTGTTATCTGAGTTATAGGTGACACTCCACCTTCACTTTTCCAAACTAGAAATCTCCGGGTTATCCTTTAATTCTCTTGATAAGATACACGCAGGAGCAGATCTAGCTTTTGTGGGATCAAAGGCTCATACAGTTTGAGGAAACTTTTTTTTTTTCAAAGACTGCAAATTTACAAATCTGGCGCAGGGACTTGGAAAGGGCTGGTGCAAATGAGGGAACCTAAAGCCTATATTTCATGAGTTTCATTTTTAATCCACTTTTGGTTTGGCTGTCTTAAAACAAAGGCAATTTAGTCATGTAAAACGTTCTATTCAATAATAAGATCAACAGCCTCCCATCATTAATTGGAAAAATAATTATCTAATAAAGAACAACTTTTATGCAATGTCTACCATGTGTCAGAGACATTAAGCATTTTTTTCTCATTTAATGTTCTTTGCTACCAATGAAGAAGGCATTACTCTACTATTACGGTTAAGAGCCTTTCCTCAGAAGCCAAACTGTCAGTCTGATATGTGGTTTTGCTAATCTACCATGTGACTGCACAAGTCAATCAGCCAATTGAAATGTCAGTGTCTTCAGCTATGACATGCAGATAAATCTTAGCGCCTACTTCACTGAGTTGTGAAAGAATAAATTAGTTACTATGTGTAGGACACCCAGAAGAGTGCATAAAATATAAGAAAGATGCTATAAATGTTAACCATTAATATTTTGCTGATAAGAAAACTAAGACCCCCAAATTAAATAACTAACCCACGGTGACACAGTTACAAATGGGAGAAAAATAGGAAATTGAACTTGAAAGCTCAGGCTTTTTCCATCACACCAGTTCCTCACTGCAGCTTTCGTGGGTTTGGGGGAGGGCTACATATGCTACTACTTGTTCATTGTTTTACCTAGTGCTACACCAATATGCAGAGATTAGACTATATGGGAAAAACAAAAACCAACAAGAAAGTGTATATTTAGCGGTTTTGTTTTAATAAAAATAGTTTGGAATTAGAAATAAACGTAACACGAGAATTAGAAACAAATTGATACTCTGAAAACTAGAAAATCTTCTTTAAATTTTTCAAGAAGACCCAACTAGAAAGGCATCCCATGTTCATGGATTGAAAGACGTAAATCTTTAAGGTGACATACTCTCCTAATTGTTCTGTAAATGTAACGACATCGCTATCAAAATCCTTAGTGTGTTTCTTGCAGAAACTGAAAAACCGATTCTAAAATTCATATTGATATGGAAGGGAACTAGAATAGCCAAACAATATTGGGAAAAACAAGAGTAAAGTTGGAGTACTTACATTTCCCAATTTCACACAATGGGAGAAAATATTTGAAAATCGTATATTTGGTAAGAGACCTCTATCTGGAATAAATAAAGAACTCTCACCCAATTAAAACGATGGGCAAACAACCTAAATGGGCACTTCTCCAAAGAAAATATACAAATAGCCAATACACACCTGAAAAGCTGTTTAATATTTTTAGTAATTAGGGAAATGCAAATGGAAACAGCAATGAGATTTCATGTTATAAAATTCACTAGATGGCTATAATAAAAAGGACAGATAATAACAAATAATAAGGTATTGAAACCTTACACATAGGTGTTGAAATGTGAAATGGTGCAGCAGCTTTGAAAAAACAGCATGGTAGTTCCTCAATAATAAGTTGCTACCCTATGACCAAGTATATACTTCGTATATACATATGTCAACATAGGTTCACACAAGAACTTGTACATGAATGTTCATAACAGCACTATTCACAATAGCCAAAAAGTGGAAACCTCCCAATGCCAACAAGCTTATGGATAAATAAAATGTGGTATATTGATACAATGCAATATCACTCAGCAATAAAGGGAAATGAAGTACTAACATGTCTCACAACATAGATGAAACTTGAAGACATTATGCTCAGTAAAATACACCACTCACCAAAGACCACACGTTTTAATTCCATTTTTATGAAATGTCCAGAATAGGCAAGCCTATACACACAGAAAATAGATTAATGGTTGTCTCACTCTGGGACAGGGGTTGGGGGAATTTCCTGAAATTGGTTTTGAATTGCAGATCCTCAACTCAGTCTTGACTGACTCAGCAGAGAGATTGCTGTTCTCATTATCTCTGGAAACTTAGGAGAATTTTTGACTGTTAGAATTGAGGACTGCCCCTCCACACTTTCCCTAGACTTAGGCCTCTCAGATATCTTCTCCAGTGTAGGAGGAGTTGCTCATCTTATTGACAATCATTTTATCTTATTTTAAATTTTTAAGAATTTATTTCATTTATTTTGAGAGAGAGTGTGTGTGTGTGTGCATGCACACAAGTTGGGGAGGGAGAGAGAGAGAGAGAGAGGGAATGAGAATCCCAAGCAGGCTCCTGATTGTCAGCACAGAGCCTAATGAGGGGCTCGGTCTCAAGATTGTGAGATCATGACCTGAGCTGAAATCAAGTTTTGGATGCTTAATTGGCTGAGCCACCCAGATGCCCCAAGAATCATAATATTTTAAATATTAGCTCACCTCACCACTTCTAGACTCAAATGAAGAATCACAACTCCATGGATATGCACGTTATTGTTTTTATTATTTTTAACTGAATATGGCTTTCCCATAAGCTGTGGAAATAGCCGGATGACATAACTGGGGACAAAGTTTGACCAGTGGGCATAGCATATGGGAAAGAAGAGGCAGAAATACTTTCTCTCATCTCATTCTATGTATTCTAAAGCTCAATAGGCTATCCAGAGATTTTCAACTAGCCAACTGACCAACTGGGACTGTTTGTGGGGCACAGTCGTCTTCTATTTACCCTTAAGCTTCTCTGCCTCACTTCTTTTTCCTCACTTCCTCTCCTGCTCCATATATTTTAATTGTCAATTAAGCATTATCTTAGGTCTTCCTTCAACTTCTGTTTTCTAGAGAAACTAGACTAAGACAAAGATGGTCAGTGCTATTGAGAAGGGAATATGCTAGTGGTAGTTCTGTTCCAGCCCTTTCTAGGTGAGTATTGTTTGAAAGGTGAGAATGACATGATTTAGGAACCAAACCTCATCCAGAACTTCTAACTCATCATATGTGCTTTTTCTCTCCTCTGATGATTTGATCATCTTGTAAGGATTTCTGCTCAATTTATTTCAGAATGACAGTTATGAATTATGTGATCTTTTTGTATGCATTCTACTTTGGGTGACAGTTATTTTATGTAGTCAAGAAAAGCACTATACTTCATTACACAAACATTTTGTGCAGCTTGTATGCAACCCGGTGTCTTAGCCATAAACGTGAGATAAAATATGGGTTTCTGTCTCGTTGGAAATTCCAGGGCAGTGGTGAAGCTGGACAGATATAATTTAATCCAAAGTGACTGAAATTCTGACCAGTAGTGGCACAAGTGAAGAGGAATGGGAAAGTGGGAGAGAGACTAACCCCAACTGGTCAAAAAGGGTAATGATTTGTAGAGTACTTGGTGATCGGTCACGCATTGCAACATGTGTATGAATGCAAAAGATAAAAGTGGGAGATATGTGCAATATAGTTATAGAATGAATAAATGTAAGTAGAGAAGAAATTAAAGGGCAGATTCAAGGAAAGGGGACCCCTTGGAGCATAGGGTTCATCTGTGAATGTGTTGTGAGGCTGTCAGACTTAACATAGTGAGTAATGATTAGACATATCCAACCTCTAGCTCGTAGAGAGCCGTGACGGCCAAAGTAAGGATTTAAGAAGTAACGTGGGTGATGGGGCACCTGGGTGGCTCAGTGGGTGAAGCGTCCCACTCTTGGTTTCAGCTCAGGTCGTGGTCTCACAGTTCATGAACTGGAGTCCCACATCAGGCTCTGCTCTGAGAACACAGAGCCTGCCTTTCCTCTCTCTGACCCTCCCTCATTCACGTGTGCGTGCTCTCTCTCTCAAAGATAAATAAATATTTAAGGAAGTAATGTGCCTGAATCTGGATGACATTGAGGTGCCTTGGTAAAGAGGTGATACGGTCACGTATGTTCTTTATAAAGATAACCATGTGCATGTGTAGCTGGTGAGGGAAGAGTCTGCAGGCAAAAAGAACCATTAGGAGCTTAAAGCAGCAATTCAGTTGATGCTGATGTACCTTTGTGGCGGGGCAAAGAAAGCGTATTAATGGAGAAAATTAAAAAAAAATTAAAAATTATTTTGTGAATTTGGGCAAGAAAAATGGAAATTTGATTAGCAAATATTTTTAGCTCAATTAATTAGTGATCTTAACACAACCTCATTGTGAGGAACTTAAAATGTATTTGGCCCTAATGGCTATCTGGTTAAACTAGTTTATGAGCTTTAACATGTTTTTTTTTATTTTACCACAAAAGGGTCCTTACAAGGAGGGTATTCTAGGGAAGCCTGGGTGGCTCTGTCGGTTGAGTATCCAACTTTGGCTCGGGTCGTGCTCTCACCGTTCCGAGTTGGAGCCCTGCGTCGGGCTCTGTCCTGACCCCTCAGAGACAGCAGTCTGTTTCCGATTCTGTGTCTCCTTTTCTGGCTCTTCCCCTACCCCACGCATACTCTATCTCTCTCACACACACACAAAAATAAATAAACATTAAAACAAAAATAAAAAAACAAAAACAAAAACAAGGAGGGTATTCTTAAAAAAAAAACAAAACCAAAAAACCAAAAACAAACAAAAAAGCCTAAAAATGCTGGCCTTAATGATTAAAAAAATATATTATTTCTAGAGCTGTGTCCCTCCCCCCCAAGGTCTATGAATATTAGGTACATATGTATTTTCTTGTTCTTATAATATTCTGTATAGTTCTTTCTCCAAAGAAACCATGTTTCCTAGAAATAGTTCACTTTAGTTTTTTCCTTTTATTATGGAGTTTTTTAATTTGTACAAATATAAGCAGAGGTGTATAAAGATCTCTCAAGTGTCCACCACCCAGGTTTTAAAATGATCTGCTAATGGCTAATCTGTGTCATTGTTTCCCTCGTATCCCACTTTGCCCCACTTGTGTATTATTTTGAAGCAAACCCTAGACATCATCTTCTTCCATCTTCGACTATTTCTAGATGTATCTCTAAAAGTTAAGAGCTCTCTTTTTTAAAGTTTATTTATTCATTTTGAGAGAGAAAGAGCATAAGTGGGGAAGAGACAGAGAGAGAGAGAGAGAGAATACATGTACCATAGAGGCTCCAAGTTGGCAGTGCAGAGCCTGACGTGGGGCTTGAACTCCCCAAATAGGAGATCGTGACCTGAGCGGAAATCAAGAGTCAGCCACTTAACTGACTGAGCTACCCAGGCACCCCACTAAGAACTCTTTAAAAAGAAAAAAAAGAATTGAAGTATCCGTACACCTAAATATTAACAATAACTCTTAAAAATTGTAAGTATTCAAATTATTTGTTTGCTTTTTACTATTTTCCTCTATTGTTTTAGTGTTTCAGTCAAAATCAAATAAGGTCTACACACTGCAGTTAGTTGATATAGCTCTTAAATCACTTTTAAATCTATGGATTTTCCTTCCATTTCTATTTTTTTCCATTGCAAGCCACTGGAAAAGCCATTTGTCTGTTACAATTTCTCAGTGTCTGGTTATCTTATGTATTTCCTGTAACTTGGGTTGTCGGATCGAGAATAGTTGATTCTCAACAGGGGGTGATTTAGTTCCCCTCTCCAGGGGATATTTGGCAGTGTCTTCAGAGATGTTTGGATTTCATAACCCAGGGATGATCCTGGAGTGTAATAAGTAGAAACCAGAAATGCTGCTAAACATCTGAGAATGTAGGAGAACATTGTGGGGAACCTCCCCGCTCCCCCCACCCACACACAACAAAGAATGATCTGGCCCAAAATGTCATACTGAGGTTGAGAAACCCTGATCTAGAGGCTTGGTCAGATTCAGGTTCATATTTTTCAGCAAGACTACTCTAAGCAGTGTTGAGTGCTTCTTTCTGGTTGTTAGTGATGCAAGGATCTATTTATAATCAACATCTAGAATCACTAAATCAGAAGCACTTATTCACTATGGGTTGCAAAATGGTAATATTCTAATTGTATTATTTTTTTCCTTCATTTATTAGCTGGAAAAAATTTATAAAGAGACATTTCCCCTCATCTACTATTTGGTTACCCAGAGAGATTATTTAAAATACTAAAGTCTGTTGAGTATCTTGTAAGTGGGTAGAATCAGCCAGCATGCCTGCATATGTTTTCTTTTTGAAGTACTTAGATCCAGTTCCAAAGTAAGTGGAATGATGTAGACAACGTCAAGATTAATTGGCTTAAGATATACACATTTTTCCCTTTTAGTCTTACTAGACATTCTACTAGAATACTTCTACTGAGATTTTTTTCCCCCTCAATAACGTTAGCTGTATTTAAAGTTAATGAGCTTTTACAATTAAAGCTACAGATATTTAGCCTTTGGATAACATTTGGATGAATCAGGGTGTATCTAATTACTCTGGATACATTCGTAAGAGGCTGAGAAGATTCTTTATTCAGAACAAGTACATCTTAAGTTGGAGTCACGTAGTAGACACCATTCCAACCAATATGCAAACTACCTTTGTGAAGGAGCCTCCAGATGTGGCTGAGAGTTTGAGAAATGCATGCAGAGAAAAGCATAGAAATTATTATTCTTTTGGATGGTAATGTGTCAATTCTACCGCTGGAAGACAAAAGAAGCACAATTTGTGGCATGGGTGTTCACAAACCAATTGTGGCATTGTCATCAGGAGAACCCTCTTTCACTGACTTATCGTTAGCCTAACTTCAGGCAGAGCTAGACTCAGATTTCCAAAGACAGTCAGGAGTTTGTTCTAGAATGACTTTTTCAATAGTCTGACTAGAGTCAAGTGCCCATCCTTGAACCTGTCATATGATTAGGAGGAGTGAATGCTTTGACCAAGCCTGGGGTTTGTGGCCACAAACTTCTAGAGCCACAAGATGGCTTCAACTCTACCAACTCTCAGTCTATATGGACTGAGAGAGGGGGAGGATGGTCCCACCAAGGTGCTTTGGGCGGTCAGATAAAATAGATGGCTACTATACTTCCGTTTGATGGTCTTTCAACTTTTACACTTGACCACTTCTATCTTACCAAGTATATTACTGCATTTTTATTTGTTTTTAGTATTTCCTTTATGTAGAGAACCAGGAATAAAAAGGCATCCAACAAAGATATTGGTTGTTTTCTGAAATTTTAGTATTTTAATTTCCAACTTGCCCATTATTTCCTACACATAATTTAGTAAATTAGCCTTCATGCAGGGACAATTGTTGAAATTATAATTTTGCAATTCTTTTCTGAGAATTTCAGTTCATGACTGGATCTCCCTTTTAAGACAGCTGATTTATTTCAATAATTACAGCATATCATTAGGAACACTGGGGGGAAAATCTTTGCATGCATATGTTTGCACACGCACATGTGTTTCATTAAATATTGGAGGAGAAATTTAAACTTCCTCTCTACTTAAAGGTAACCACAGGAAATTCTTGAATTTTATACTGTATTAATGTTATTATTTTAATTGCTTTCATTAGTAGAGATACTAGCGAAAGTATTTCTCGCAGCAAACGTGGAAGTGTAAAACAAAGAAGTTTGAAGCGTTGGCTAAAGAGGGGAGAGAAAGGACATTTTAAGACGATAACATATTTTGCAGAATACAGATGGGCATTACTGAACACGTACTAGAGGCAGAAATCAGGTTTCACGTGACAGAAGTTTCTAGCTCTGACTTTTCAACGGAACGAGATGCCCAGTGACTTCGGTCATTCGTGGGACCCTTGTAGAAAAATGCAAGTATGAGATGGATGTGGTAATAGCTACTTTCATATTCTACCTGGATTTCTTCCGTAAGAATGGAGCCACTGGTTCCCTGAGCTTCGGGGAGTTATGGCTAATGTCTCACAGCTGGGCAATTCCCTAGGCTTTGCTTTATGCTGGGGGGGTGGGGGTGGGGGTCTGTTAAATGTTTTGCTGTCTCTCCTGGGGCAGCCCGCATCCAATGACTGCTCACGTGGGGCTAAAATTGTCTCCATTTGAGACATCTCTGGAGGACCGTTCCCAATTCAACATGCTTTATGGATTCGGCGAAAATCTTAGTGGAAACTGCATCGTGGTTCAACTCGTCTCTGTGCCCGGTGCTGTTTACCCGACTTCCATACAGTCATTGTTACCAAGAGCATTCCTCAATAAATCTCTTGTATGCGAACCTCCATCATTGATTCTGTCTCCTAGGAGGCCAATGTCTCACAGTTGGTGGCAGGACTGGTTTTCAGAGGCAGATTCTGAGTGAGATTTGTAGTTGGGTCTGTGTTTCTCTGGCTAGCAACGAGGACCCTATCACTATGATAAGTGCAGTATTAATAGCCCCTGGGGTATGGTACAAATTTTAAAAACTTTCTCCAGTGCTGAACTGGGGTGTGTGTGGGGGAGAAAGGAAATGCATGGGCTGGTGCCACAATACTGGCATTTAACACTAGGTGTGTGGGGATGGGATGGGGAGAGGTAGTTCTTACAAGAACTATGAAATTAGATGGTAATTTCTTGGGACAATCGATGCATTGGGGGAAGTATGATAAAAGTCTGTGTGTGACTGGTTAATCATCAATTAAGGCTAAATGTGAAAAACAGGGGGCTTTGGCAACATATAAAGAGGCTCTCATCCCCTGTAGCTGGAGGACAGAAGAAGGTAAGGATCAGGCCCAGCTGTTCACTATCTTTTTTCTTGTAAGTTTCCCTGGGAAGAGACACCAACTAAAAGCCTGGAAGGGCTGATCCTGATGGAGTGGATTTATGTATTTATGTATTTGTGTATTTATTTTTCATGTTTATTTATTTATTTATTTATTTAGAGAGAGGCGGGGGTGGGGGGTGGGGGGAGAAAGAATCCAAGGCAGGCTTCAGGCTGAGTGCATGGAGCCCTACATGGGGTTTGATCCCACGACTGTGAGATCGTGACCTCAGCTGAAATCGAGAGTCTGAAGTTCAACTGACTAAGCCACCCAGGCACCCCCTGGAGTGAATTTATTATAGGAAACAAAGGGACCTTCGTGATGCAAGGGGTAGACTGTAGTATATGCTGTGCGCCACAGCTTCTTTCAGGAATATGATTCCTGTTCTCCAGCCACCAGGGGGCGTTCCTGCTGAGGGTCATAGTTGAGGCTCCTTTCAGGCTGGCTTCCCCCAAATTTACACCTCTTTCCAAGGGACAGTTTAATTCAATAACTGGGTTATACACGGCTAGGAAGACATGTTTTGTGACTGTCAAACAAGCAAACTAATGAGAACTCACTGTGAGTTAAGTATTGAAGGGTATTGTCTGTAGGGCCACTATTGTTTTCTAATGGATCACATTGGAGTAGTCTGTTCTGTTTTATGATGCAGTAATTTAATACGGGGTATAAATGAGTAGTGAAGATACACAAGCATAAGACAGACAAGGGGTTTCAAAAGTATTCTACAGTAATGGAACTGTCTTTTTGTTTCAGACACTTTTGGGGTTTCTTGGTGAGGGTGCAGAATTCCTAAAGATAATAAGACTAAATATGGAATTCTTCTAGTTGATGGATTTCCTTTTTCCTTCCTTGGAGTAGCTCATAATGTGGATAGTAGAGGCCCATTTTTCCTTGCCTCCTATTTCTCCTTTTTTCTCCTCCACTCTTGCTCCCTTGCAGTGGCTTCTGGAGTGAATTGGAGGCACTTAATTCTCCACAGGGCAATCTTTATAAATCACTGTTCAACATAACTATATGATAAGGGTCCTACAGAAGTCATTTAAACATTGGATGGGGTATTGAAACTGGTGCTTTCTCTGTTTCTCCAGGCTTTGATTGTGTACCATTTATTGTCTCTTCTTGGTCATTTATTCTGTACGTACCAAACTCCCACTTTGCATCTCTTTGAAAATCTTTTTGCTCTTTCTGTATCTTGGGATAACTAAATTTTTGGTTGTGGTTACATCCCCCCCCCCCTTTTTTTAAGAGGGGGGTTGCAGATGGAGAGAGAGAGAGAGAATCTTAAGCAGGCTCTGTGCTCAGCATGGAGCCCAATGCATGGCTGAGTCCCACGACCCCAGGATCATGACCTGAGACGAAATCAAGAGTCAGATGCTCAACTGATCATGCCACCGTGGTGCCCTGGTTACATCTTTATTTCAACAGGTCTAGTGATATGCTGACCAAGTTTGCTGCCTATTCTTCTGTTCACTTAAAGTCATAAACAGACATCACGAATATCATAGCAGTCACTGATGAAAATGTTCTAACAATTTCTTTTAGAGATAATCAAATTTGGTAATGAGGTCGGACACAGAGAGATTAAGTGACTTGTCTGCTGCATAATTAAATGGCAGAGCTGGGCTGGAATACAGGTCTTCATTCTCTCAGTCAAAACTTTCCAGGGTACTATTTTAAGCACTATGGCAAATGAATTTAAATTTATTTCACCAAGCATTGCTTTCTGACCCCATTAGACAAATAATACCAAAGTAAAACAAATATTAACAAGAAAAAATAAGATCCATCCCAAAGTTCTAACACATCTACCAACTTCCTTTTTCTATATCCTCTCCATACCCTTTTTTCATACCCATAGTACTTTTTTATAGTGACAATTTTTGCAAAAGAGACGTCCTCCTCCCCTTTCTGCCATTTCCTTCTATTTCTTCTCATCTCTCATTTCTTTCTCCTTTTTCCTTTTTCATCTCCTTCCTTTTTTCCATCCTTCTTTTTTTCTCTGCCTCCCCCTACACTCAAGACTCAGTTGATAGCACACCACACAGGCAGGGGTTATTTTGAAGCAACCAAGGCCTATCTTCCGGGTTTCTCTTTTCCTTGAACAAAGGGAGTAAGAGGAACTTTTCAACTAATCCAAATCAAGTCTTTCTTCTGTATGAAAATTTTGAGAAGTGAGAGAAGCAATCTGCCTGTGATGATCAGAGATTTGGGAGTGGGATATGAGAAACAGATAAATTAACAAGTGTCTCCTGAGACTTGGAAGAATGAAGTCATGTCAGGTGCGTTAAGTTGGCCCCGGCAAGCCTAAAGGCTGACAATTCCTAATATCTCATTTTCACGAGGGTAAAAACAAATGAAAGTATCAGAGAGGTGAACCTGAGAGACTACGCCTGGCCTAAGCAAAGATCGAGACAGAAGAGGACACATTGGTTCTATATCAGTGAGGAACTGATTCTGTCCCAGTCTTGTTCCACAGGAGGGGACTGTGTGTCCGGGTGAACAAAGAAGTAACTGTACCATGGACTTGTATACTTTGGGCATAGGCTGCTAATGAATGCAGTCTCTTGAGAACATGACATCAGGTATTTGTCTTCCACTGAAGAACGTGCTATGATTAGAACAAGGCTGTAACGTGGCCTTCACAGTCAGGAACAGAGCAGGGGAAATGCAGCTATATCCTGAGAACAGTGTTCACCTCTCTTCCACCTAGATTCCCTGGTCCTTGCAATTTCCAATCAGCTCTGCCCAGAAGCAGCACTGGTTCCCATAGCTTGAATGTCCTACTGGTGACGATTGGGCTACATAGTTTCCAATGGGCATTGCAACAATTCCACTGTAACCCTTTTCTCCACCAACATTGGCTCATGATAGAATTTAGACTATACATTTTTATAACACCACCACTCTAGGCATCATTGTTTCCTGCGGGGATAAGTAAGTAAGGTAATCAACAGAACATAGAGACCCAGGGATTTCTCCATGTTGCTGGGGAATCTCCATTGTCGAGTGTCGCTGGAAAGCAAACATCACCTTGGCCCCTCTGACACCTACTGGAGCAGAAGACTTGCCCTTAGCTACTTTCTTCTGGACATGGCCAGAAAAGACATCATTGTATTCTGGAGCCAGGAACCCCCAGGCCCAGGCAGCACATAGAGAGATAGCAGACTGAAATAGACCAGTCTGCTCCCATCTTTCAGTCACTGGAAAGCGTTTGGGAATCTCGGGTCCTATAATGGGGAGGGGTTGAGGACTTGGTAGACCAGCCTGGCCTTTATGACACTACTGGCAGGAAGGAGCTGACAAGGATATGTAAATTGCATCCCAAATCATAAAATGGGACACCTTAACTAGTCTTGCATTCCACTTTTTCACTTACTTGTACATCATAAACATTTCCCATATTGCAACATGGTTTTGTCTATTTGTTTTAGTGAATGGCCTTCATAATTATGATTTGATTGCAGCATAATGTTTCCCTTAAGAGGATGTGCCATAATTTGTGAGGCATTCATTGATTGCTGGACATTTAGGTTTTTTCCAATGTTTCATGATTACAAATAATGTCGCAAAAATGTGCCTATTGCTTCTTTTCTTATTTTAAATCATTTCCTTAGTGCACACTCCCAAGAGTGAGATTACTGAGTCAAGAGTGTAAACATTTTAGTTAAACAAGTCCAAAGGGAAAAACACATTCTATATGCTTGAAAAATAAACCATGAATCTGGAAAATGCCAATTGACTGGGTCTGAATCTTTGCCCCATTTGATTTAATTTGAAATAAAGGTAAACTTTCTTTTTCTGTAACTGAATCCTGTGAATTAGCAAGAACCACATAAGCTCTATCAACAGGCTGACCAGAAAGACTCTAACTGCAGGGCTGTGATGCAGCATAACAGAAATTATCTCGCCCTTGGGTTCGGTACAACATCCAACTGCATTATCATTTTCCCAGTAAATAGCTCTTGTCATCCCTAACTACAGCTGTGTGAAACCAACGGTGTCCACTTGGCAGTGAATCACATACCAAAGTGTTCCTCAATCATTATCCAGAAATAAAACCTAAATCTCTTCTCCTGGCTAACTGAGTGTAAGGTGCTTTTTATTTACCAAAGGCTGAAATCATACCTCTCAAGCAAGCTTTGGTTTCAAGTGTCGGTTTTCTGATAGGGGAGGGTATGTAGATGGCCTCCAAATGTAAGGTGGTCTCACAAACTCTCTCCCTTCTCCTTCTTCCCATGGTTTTTGGCATCCAGATTGTACTCCTGGAGCTTGACCTCAAGGCAAATTCCACACTTACCTTACCATTTCCCTAAGGGAAACCCATTTCACAATAGTTCTACTACAGTGGTATTTGTTTTCATTTCAACAAAAATTTATTGCATGTAGCAGGGTGTATGGAAAGAATATGGCTTGAGAATCATGCTGACCTGCTGTGTATTCATGAAAATGTGTGTAATTTTGCTAATTCCCAATGCCCTCATTTATTTATTTTTATTTTTTTAACATGAAGTTTATTGTCAAATTGGTTTCCATACGACACCCAGTGCTCACCCCAACAGATGCCCTCCTCAGTTCCCATCGTCCACTTTCCCCAATGTCCTCATTTAATAAATGAAAATAATAACATCTCTTTCACAAATTGGGAAGTACAAATAATACTTAAAAAGTGGACGTTTCTTGGTATACAATAGGCACTCGATAACTGCTAGTTCTTTTTCTTGGGACTTATATGGAATACACAATTGCAAGATATGTGATCTCAGAGCCTACAGGATGGCAGATATGATCAGGTAAATACAAGCAGTTAGGATACAAAAGTCTGTGACAAATACCATAAATGAGAAACAAAGTTAGAAGGGAAAGATCAAGGAGAGAGAACAGAGGTGGTCTGGAGAGAGTATGTAAAATACTAAAAACAAACATGGATCTGGATTCAGAGGTTCTGGGTTTCACATGTCACCTAACTTCTTTGAGACTGAATTTCTTCATCTAGAAATGAAGGAAGTCAATTAATATTATTAGAGTTTGGAATCAAATGACATCATGTATATGAAATCTCTCTGAGCTCTAACATCCTTTGCATTTGTTGGTTATTTTAACAATGATAATTCCAAATTCAATCTGGAAACCCTTTACGAAGGTAGTGAGATATGAAATAGCTGTTACAGAATGGATTGGATGTTGCTCACATATTACAAGAATTGGCTGAGGGAGTAGCTTCGGTAAAGATTCATGGGAAAGAAAATGCACCGTAGGGTGAGTGAGTTTAAGTGGAAATAATAGTGAAAAGTGAGTTGGGACCATATGGGAAAAACTGGATGGATGGTTTGCTAAGCATGTATTTACATTTATTTTACATCACGGGAAGCTCTTAAAGTTTTTTGAACTGGAAGCAAAACCACTCTCACCTCTCTCATCTCAGAACGGAGTTTCAGAAAAGATTTCTCACAGTGGTATAGAGAATGCACACTCCCCCCTCCCCTGTTGAGAAGGAATTTATAGCACACATCCCAGAATCAACGATGGAATTGGAGGTTAACTGAAAACATTCTGTGGTAGTCTGAATAACGGCCCCCACAAGACGTGCACATTCTAATCTCCAAAGCTGTGCATATGTTACCTCGTGTGGAAAAAGAGGATTTTGCAGGTGCTATTAAAGATCTTGAGATGAGAATAGTGTCCTGGATTACCTAGGTGGCTCAGTGTAATCACAAGTGTCCATATAAAAAAAGGCAAGAGCATCAAAATCAAGAGAGAAGACAGGTATGCAGGAGAAATTGGAGTGAAGTACTCTGAAGATGGTGACAGGGGCCACCAATCAAGGAATGTAGCTTCTGGAAGCTGAAGAAGGGACATGATTCACCCTAAAGCTTCCGATAGAAATGCAGCCTTGCCAACATGATGATTTTAGTCTTCTGACCTCCAGAACTGTCCGGAAACACATTTGTGTTGTGGTAAGCCACTCAATTTATGGTAATTTGTTATATCAATGATAGGAAACTAACACGTAGCTCCATCTCTGTTGTCTTAATTTCTTTTTTTTTTAACTTTTTTATTTATTTTTGAGAGAGAGAGAGAGAGAGCAAGCAGGGGAGGGCCAGAGAGAGAGGGAGACACAGAAACCGAAGCAGACTGCACGGCTCCATCCGAGCTGTCAGCACAGAACCCAACGCGGGGCTCGAACCCATGAACCGTGAGATCATGACCTGAGCCGAAGTCAAACACTCAACCGACTGAGCCACCCAGGCGCCCCTGTTTTAGTTCATTTTCAATCTCTGCCCCTAACCACTACTCACACTCATTATAAATTACATTCAAATACCCCCAAATTTCTCCTGGGAATTCTTTGGGAATATAAATGCAGTTCACCAAACTAAACATTTTAGTACCTGTAAAAGAGGTTCAGATTTGACCTTTAAAAAAAAAATCCAAGATCCATTTGCAAGTAGTACTTTTTCCTGCTTGGCTTTTCTCATCAACTTGACACTGTTTAGAGTCACGGAGTTCTTGAACTGTCCATAGCAACGAGTTTCAGCTTAGGACCAGAGGGGCTCCACAGACACAAAGTTAAGCTGCAAACATTGCTCTTTCCAAATGATCCCAATCCTTCACATACACAGCTATTCAGGAGACTTTTTTTTTTCTTTTTTTTTTTTTTTTTTTGCTATTCAACTTGGCCCTGGACTTCCTGGAATTCAAAGAAAAAAAAAAAAGCACTAACTTTTAAACATACGGTAACAAGAAAGTGGAAAGGGGGAAACATCACACACTAAGGTGATTTAAGAACTTACCAGGATTCCTTCATGACCATTCTTTTGTATTCCTATCCCCTATGACTTCAGCCAAAAAACATTAAAATGAGTTCCTTATACTGTGCATGGTTTGCAGGTGAGGGTTGTCTGAGCTTTAATTTGCTGGTTGATTCGCCCCAGGATTTTCAGGTGTTGCATGAGGGAGTAAAGTACAGAGTGTACCTTCGTTCTTGGTTGTTAGCCATTGGATGATGGCCATCGTATTATTAAACCATCCAAGTACACTGGGTCTCAACCACAAAATTTAATTTTCCCTACTGCAGGGACTAATCAACTACTATAGACTTAAAGACCTAGAGAGACTGTTTTTATCTGCAAAAATTTCCTTCTTCAGTGGAGCTAATTTTAGTTTTGTCTATCCTCAGGGTTACAGACACTGATAGAAATTCAGCTTGATGAGAAACAGGTAAGAGGTGGAATTTACATGACTACAATCTGTGACATAAATTAAAGAGAGATGAAAACTCTGAGGTTCCCGGTAGCACCTTGGTAAATAATGCCTGAGGACTCCACTACAGGTTAGTTTCCACCATACTTGTTAATATATTTGTACATCCTCTAGCTACCAGGGAACATCTCCCTATTCCTCCCTGCTGTCCCCATGAGGATTTTCCTCTTCTCCAACTCCTTTCCCTTTTCGTGGCACCTCCTTGCCCTCCACTGTCGTCATATTCCCACCTGTAACCGTGAACCAGAGGACACAATTGGTCTTGGGCTCTTGTCAGACCTCTTTTATGACAGAGAACAAGACCCCCTAAGATGTTGGGGCCACTGGTTTTCAAGTGCCTATTATGGGTAGCCAAACCCTTCTAACTGATTATCAAGGCATCCCATTATACAATAAGAAATTTTTTAATGATAAAAAGGAACTTGTAAGTATTCTGAAACCTTTGAACCCTCATCTTTAAAACTATTTACAATACCTAAGGCCCGCAAAGAGAGAAAAAGTTCATATTTTTGACCACCTAAAGGCTGCTACTGAAGCAAAGGATGTCACATGATATCGATTGTTCCTACACTGATGCAATCAGCATGGAATAATAAAATGCAATGGGCTGACTCTTGAGGTGGAAAAACTTTTGATTATGTGGATTACATGATCAGAAGCAGCAAATCCACATGGCTCCAAGCCAAGTGACAATTGCACGAAGGGCACTGCATCTCTTTCAAATACTTAAGGATGATCTCATTGAGACATCAAAGAAATAAGCTTTAGCTATAGCACAGGATTGATTTGATTGCTGTAGGACACAAATTGTTGAGCCTAACACCAGAGTTTGGGGGTAAATTCCAAGTACTTATACAGGTGACCCAAGACTTACAGCTGCTTAACTTATAACTATTGTTCAGGAAACAATTAAGATGTAAGCACAGGGGGAGAGTCAGCAGTATACTCCAGGGATTTCCTGGGAGGTAGAGGGTTTGGGGGACGGGCTACAATACCGACCACAATTTTTGATAATTTCTATTGAAACATATCATAATCATTCTACACAGCAGACTTCAGAACTCGATTTTCCAAGCAATTGGTGCTTTGCAATGCCAAGCTTGTCCAGAGAAAACAAACTAGTGTCCTAGTTAATGTAAGTATAAGATACACTTTTCTTTTCCCTCTGGGGTGGAAAGTTGATTCTGGTTCAAGATTGAAATACCCGTTAACCAGAATGCATGATCAACTTTTCTCAAACTAAGAGTCTTTGCATTTGCCTGAGAGGGTGTAGATTTAATGGTAAGAATCCAGTGGCTACTTGGAAGAAGACAGAGCACTTTACCTCTTTTATACCTTAATGGCACAGATGTTATGAGGTATTTGTCCACCATTCTGTCTTTCTTTCTTATTTACGAGAACCTCCGTTTTCTTCGGTAGCCGTGTGTTCAGGCCCACAACGTGCCTTCTGCTGTAATAAGTAAGTCATAGATAATCCTTTCCTTTCTGCCAGTTATTGGTTATAAGGGTGGCTATAGAAGCCAGTTCTTGTCAACGGGATGATATAAGAAGTATGACGAAAGCTTTTTTCTGTCATCATTCCTAATCCCCCTTCTGTTTAGGATGTGGCTCCCAAAAGTTTTGATGATTGGTACATCGGCAGTCATTCTGAGATCATCAGGGGGCACCTGCTCGCACGACTGAAGATATGCAGAACAGAAGCTTAGAAAGAGAGGAGGCCTTCAGTGATCAGCAAGTGCCGAGCACAACTGAGGAATCACCTCCTTTTGATGAGGAAGCGTGGGACAAGCTGAGGGCAAAATACGGGCTGGCACCCACCCCCAGGTAGAATACGTGTGCTATTCCTCAGACACTCCTGGCTACCCAAGAAACAGGAAAGGGGTTTAAGTGCTTGCCATGGTGATGTGGGAAACTAAGGCATATGAAAAATTAAATTCCCTTACTGCCTACTGCCCACTGACAAATCCTTGAGACAGAAAGAGTGACCTCCCTCTAGGAGCTCAGCTGCCTCAATGATGACAAAAGAGAATCTTGGCTTAACATTACCCCAACCTTAAGGATCCTGTAAGTCTATTTCTTTGATCTCAGCTGCCCCAAGATATATGCTGGCAATCATACTCCAAACTTATGGCCCCCTGACATACATCTGACGGATCTCATGACCGAGGTTTTATTAAACGGTAATAAGTGGGATTTCCACCACTAGCTGCTATCAACAGCTAGCCCCTCAGGGTCCTGGAAACCTTGCTTCCAAAATACCTTAGAGACTTACTGTATCCCTGACCCCCTGCCAGCCTGAGGGTATATGATGAGTTACCCGTCCTGCCCCCAGTACAACCTTCCCGACCATGGGTCCTGTCCCCGTGCTTTAATAAAATCACCCTTTTGCACCAAAGATGTCATCGAGAATTCTTCCTCGGCCCCAGACCACCCCACCATCACCCCAAAACTTCATCGCTTTGGCCTTCTTGTTCTGGAAACAATAAATTTTTCTATTTTAAGCAGCTTCTGGTTGAGTATTTTGTTGCATTCAGCAAAAAGCATTCTAAATGACAGTCAATCGACTCTTTCTTTCAGGGGCCTACACAACACTTTATCGTGGAACTCAGAAATTAAAGATTGGAAAGCAGATTTGAGAGCCTTGGACCAAAGAATCACAATGATTACCTAAAGGTGTTTTCCCGCAGGCAATTATGAGAAGAATTTGAACCAGCGCAATCTTCGTCTTAGAAAAATTAACCCAACTCCCAGGTAAAGGAACAGTTGGGTTCAAGAAGTTTTTAAGATAAGAGAATCATATTTCACTCCGATATTTTGAAAGTTAAAAGTAACTGAGAAGTTAGAATTCCTGAAAATGTGTAAGATGCACTATATAACATTCTATTTGGTTTTCTAAAAATGGTCTTGCTTGCTATTTTTAGAAATATCTTTGGTAAGTTTCACACCTGTATTGCAGGAAGTTGAGACATCTGAATTTTACTTATTAAAATGAGACATGGCTCCCCATTACCTTCTAAGGAGAGAAAAACATTACGAAGATCACTGTGAGTCTCCCAGATGTAAAATGAATTCATTTTACCTTTAACCATAGAGGTATTTCTTAGAAAATCTGGGGGAGAAAAGGAGAGGGTGGGAAGGAGGTGGAAGGAGGGAAGAAGAGATCAGAAGGCATTCGAAAGACATAATGGTCCCTTTAAATTCAGCGGTTCTGGTGATAAAGGTTGTACTATACACTTGTTAAATTTATCAAGAAGAGGCAGGACAGCTCCCCTGACTAAGAAAGAAAGCCATTTTGAAGTCTTCTTTCAAAATGATTGCTTTTGAGGCTTTACGGGAAACATTAGCTTTCAATGAAAATTGGAAATTGAAGGAAGTTCCTACCAAAGAAAACAATTATAAGTATTCTTAATTGCCTGGAAATAATTTGTCATGCAAAATTGGACCATGCGCGACGCATTTATATAAATGGCTTAGAGGCACCGATGTTGCAATGCGGCATGTTTGGTTTGCACATAGTGTTCCGATAACACATTCGAGGCAAGGAATCTGACTTTTGCTTTTATCTCTCCTCCCCTCCTTCTCCACAACCTCTTCTTGCTGGGGGGAGGCTGGGGAGGGACAGAGGGGAGGAAGAGCAGGCATAAAATAACTGCAAGAGTCAGTGACTGCTACTCAATGTATTTTATTATTTCAGGAATTCATTCAGAGCTGGGCTGCAATTACATTTAAAACAGGAGAATAATGGGCTATTGACATGTATATGGTTTTAGAAATATAAGGCCTCATTTTCTCAGCTGGAATTTCCCCTACAATGTGCATTTGCATTACATTAGAGATGCTCTTTTGGAAAAAGAGGATCACATGCATTCAGACATTTTGACATTATCTGGGTCAGAGGCAACGTTTAAAAGCAATAGCCCTACTAGTACCAAAGCTCTCTTACAGGCCAGCGTTGCAGTGCATTAGGGAAAAAAGGAGGCAAGCCCTGAGCGTCTCCCTGCATTGGCCATGCTTTATGACATACCTGCCTCACCCAGACATTAATCTACTGAAGATGAATTGGCCTGGTCATCGTCCTCTGCTAACCTTCAACGGCGTGTACATTACCTAAATTGAAATCTGCACTTTTTCATGCCACGTGTGGTTTGATGTGATGGTCCAAGGAATGTAGGGCGCATTAGAGTTGGTTTTTATGTGAAGAGAATCTCCCCTCCTATTTACCTTTCAGCAGGGCGGCTTCAGGCGCTCCTGCTCACTTGACAATGAAGGCATTATTCTCTACCGCATCACCCAAGGGTAGCTACCCTGGCCAGCTCAAAAATTGCAAGGCCCCGGTCAGGTATGTAAGCAACTCAGAGCCCTTCCTGTTCCCAGAAGTGCCAAAGGCATAATGAAAAAGGAATGCAGAAGTTTTCACCTGTTGTAATTGTCTAAGAAAGCCCCTTACAATGAATTCTTTGTCATCTTCCAAGAAGAGGTCAGTTGTGTCAGCGATTACATGAGCGCTTTATGTGAGAAGAAAGACCTGTATAATTGGTGCGATATTACCAGTAAAATCTCATCGAAGTTGCACAAGCTGTCTATAATTTTCTGATCCCTCACATCCTAGTTCCTCAGACATGACACTCTTTATTTACCCTGCACTTACATTTCTTTCCAGAATGGGCAGGGGAATTAGACTTGCACTGGCCCCCCTGTAATTACTGTAATGAGTCCGGGAAACCAGGAAACAGTGAATCCTTGTGAAACCACGCTCCTTGAGTGTTCTGTTCTTCTAGGGTTCCAGTTGAAAGAGTAAATAAATGCACACCACAGGGGTCCTGAGCATAGGCTTTATGGACAGATGACCCGGGTTCAAGGCCTACTCTTCCTCTAACAGATATTAGAGAAGAGTGACCTTTGGGTTTCATTTTCTCATTGGCATATTGATGATCATACGAACCTTGAATGGGAGTCTGTAATCATTTGTTCATTCAACGGGTGCTTTTGAAACACTTCCATGTACCACGCACTGTGCGTGCCTCCAGCTCTTGGGGGTAGAGTGTTGTATGTTGCTTTCATGGGGTCTATAGCAATTGATCCAGGAAAGCGTTGAGCATACAGTGCTTGGCACGTAATAACCATACCATAAATTTGCAATTATCATTGTAATTACCGTAATAAAAGTATGCAGAGTCACATTCCCATACTTCCTATTGAAGATGTTCCATGCTGTCATCTAGAGGAGCAACAGAAGGATTATTTTCAACAACAGTATGACACTCTCCAGACAAGCAAGTCTAGAAATTTGACTACTCACTCTCTCAGTGCAGATACTTTGTAAAACCATCAAGACTTTGTTCTGGCACATTCAAAGATGATGGTGCACTCTGGGTGTTTTCACTGAGGTTGTTGAGAGCCAACTGCGCGCTAAGCACTCTTGCATTGGGTGGAGGGGGAGGCTGGAAAGACAGTTTCCTGACTTTTTCCCATTATGAAAATCATTTTTGTTTTTGTATTGTTCACAAAACAACTTCAAAGGAATGCTCTTGCTCCTGAGTGTAAAGGCTCCCAGTGCTTTGATCCACGAAGGACCCGTTCGACATTAGCGATCAAAAGTGCCAATGTTGACATTCAAGAAATTGACTTTCAGTACCATTAACCTTCCCCTTATAGGACTGACTTCATTTGTTTACAAAAGTCACTGTAAGTGAGAATGACATTGCCTGGCAGGGTCCCACGGAATGGGATTGCAAACAATTGTAACATAAATAAGGAGTCTCTGGCACACGGGTGCCAAAGAGAAGGGAAATGGGTTGATGTAGCTGGGCAGGACATCTGTGCACCTGCCGGAGTTGTACCTGGCATGAGCCAATGACATTTGTTTCCACTTTCTTAGGCAGTAAATTTGCTCGGTGAGTAATGGTGCACACCTACCAATTTAGAAAATTAGAGAGCGCGTTTCCGTTCCAGGGAAATGGCTCCAAAGGGTGTGTGGAGAGCTGGAGGCTCTTTAAATAATCCAAGCTCTCCACAGAGTAACTCCTTAGAATTTGTTCCACTGGCATTGGGAATGATTTACAGAGAGCACAGAACACTTAAATAGAGACGCTGTGTTATACACGCCTTTGATGGCTATATGAAAGAAGTGATCTACAGAGGGCAGGGGGAAATACAGTAAGCCTCTACCATCAAATAACCTGAAGAGGTGATTGTACTGTTTTGGCGAATGTGATTCATTTCCTAGACTTTGAGAATAACAGGCCCTAAGGAAGGCCTCAAATTTGATAAATCTGATGACTGAATCACAAAATGTTTTTTAGAAGTACTGACAAAAGCAAGTACTGGTAAAAAGCAAGCCCAAGTTCAGACTGAATCTCAAGTTTAAATGCAGTTCCCTGTTGATTTTTTTTTTCCCCTAAAATTCTGAAGGCATGTATCTATTTTTCTTTGACCACGCTTGATTGTTTCTGGGATTTTCCTGGGGATACAATAGTTAAAAATATCCAACGATATGACGCATCTTTGCAGAAGTGCCACCATCAAATGGAGGCAGGAAATCTCGTGCTCTTGCTTCTAATGGAGATTGGAAGACAACCCACTCTTCGGGTCACCAGAGCTCTTAGTTCCCAGTTCCTTAGTTGGTATCTGGAAGCACTAATAAAGAAGAACAAAAGTTCCTACCAACCCTCCTTGCCTACAGTGCTTGTTTGCTCACGAATCCTTCCCAGCATTGAGACACAGAAGACAGAGAGAGGAGATCAATAATTTTCTAACTAAGTCACAGTACAGAGGCAGCACTATATTTCTTTAACTATACAGACCTCAGTGTACCAGTCAGGATAGCCTGAATTATGCTATGATAACAAAAATTCAAAAATTCCACCAGCTTAAAATGTTACTTTTATTTCTAGCCTACGTTTTATATTCAACTTGGCACAGCAGGGGCTCTGCTCAACTAAGTCACTGCAAGATACTTTAACACTTGACGCGTGAACTCTACACGGCAGGAGAAAGGGGAACATGGAAACGTCAACACTGACTTTTAAATGATTCCACTTAGTGGGGACACATACCATGTCTGCTTGTCATTGGCCAAATAAGGCATATACCCAAGCCTAATTTCAACGGGACAGGAAAGTGCAATTCTCCCATGTACCCGGAATTACCATACCCAGGACTATAATAATCTACATCAGGATTCCTGAAAGTCTTGTTCATCACATAGACCAGTGGCTCTCAACTGGGGGCAAACTTGCCCCCCGACCCCCCCCCCCCCCCAGAACACACTTGGCAACATCTGGAGACAGTTTTGCTTGTCACATGGTGGAGAGGGTGACATGGTCATCTAGTGCTTAGAACCCAGGAATGTTGCTAGCCACCTTACGACAGCCCCCACAACAGAGAATTATCTGGTCCAGAATGTCACTAGTGCTGGGATTGAGAATCTCTGCATTAGATTACTGGGTTTCTCAAAACTGGTCTACATAAGAAAGTTCATGCCCAGACAAATTAAGATGTATTTTAAAGCTATAGTTAAGGAAACTGTGTGGTATTGGTGAAGGAACAGATGGATAGATCAATGGACGAAAAAGGGGAACCCCCAAACAGATTCAACTTTGGGACTGTGGTGAATGATAGAAATAATCCCAAACAACGCAGAGTGATGTAGGATGATTATCTACGTGGAAAAAAATAAAGCTGTATCTTTTTCTCGTATCACATGCAGGGATAAATTCCGAATGGTTTAAAAATGTAAAAGTGAAAACATGGCTGTAAATTTACTAGAAGAAAATACGAGCATACTTCTTTGAAAGAGTAAAGCATATCTTCTTGAACAAAACACACACACACACACACACACACACACACACACACACAAAACCTTCAAGAAAAATATGCATAATTATGACGATATCAAAAGTGTGTGACTAATGTGAGACTGGAAGAAACACTTGTGAATGTTTGCACAACAGACATCTAAAATACATAGAGGAAAATCGTCTGAAATATATAAAGAAATTTGTCAAATACAAAAGCAAAAGAGGGAAAACACAAAATGAGTCTGGGGCAACTTGTGGTGTCTCAAAATAAGGAAGTGCTCAGAAAACAAATAATGATGGCATGTCAAAAGGAACAAAGGAACCCACATAAAGAGTTTCCAGTGGCCAAGCTAGAACAGCTTGAGCAATAAAATAAACTTAATTAAATAATATGGTATAAATAATAAAATAACATATTACTGGAGTATAACCCAAAGTGTAAAGGAAATACAAAGGAGTCTGTGCTGATATAAGTAATTGAATAAATAAATAAACAGGAGACAAGAGACAGATCTTCCTCGCAGAAGAATTGCAAACACTTTGTGTAAATAGTCCCCCTCCCCCAAGAGGTGGAGCTTACCACTCTCCCTTGCCCAGTCTCCAAGTGGTTTAGACCTTCCTGCCTTGCTTCAAAAGAATAGAATATAGAAAGGAGGGGATGATGTAACTCTATAGTGAAAGATCTGGCAAATACTATCTAGGTCATACACATATGGTATGTAGTATAAAAGAAAAATGGTCGGCAAGGATTCATATTAAAGCAAAAATTGTGGTTACCTTGGTTAGCCAACCAAGGTAGAAACATGTCTTCTACCAAGACAAGGTAGAAAATGTGATATGTGGATAACTGGAGAGAAGAGGGGGGTGGTACTTCGAAAATACTATGTTTTTATTCTTATATAATTTAAAAGCAATTTAAAATATGGGGCGCCTGGGTGGCTCAGTCGGTTAAGCGGCCGACTTCGGCTCAGGTCATGATCTCGCGGTCCGTGAGTTCGAGCCCCGCGTCGGGCTCTGTGCTGACAGCTCGGAGCCTGGAGCCTGTTTCGGATTCTGTGTCTCCCTCTCTCTGACCCTCCCCCGTTCATGCTCTGTCTCTCTCTGTCTCAAAAATAAATAAACATTAAAAAAATTAAAAAAAAAAAAAAGCAATTTAAAATAAATTACCCAGACACCTGGATGGCTGTGTTGGTTAAGCATCTGACTCTTGATTTGGGCTCAGCTCACGATCTCATGATTGTGAGATAGAGCCCCACATAGGGCCCTGTGCTGTTAGAGCTTGGGATTCTCTCTCTCTGGCCCTCCCTTGCTCACATGCTCTCTCTCTCAAAATAAATAAGCAAACATAAAACAAAATAAATAACCATCTTGTGTTTGTCGAAGATGATCAATTCCTTGACCTTTACTGTCAGAAATTCAGTAGGTCTGGAGTGGGCCCAGAAATAAGAACTTTTCACAAGTGCTCTGGATTGTTCTAATGTGGTAGGTACATCAGACCTTGTACCCAAGAAACTGAAAGGTAGTAAGGTTTCAGGTTGTGTTCCATAGGTTACTTACTTTTCTGAGGTGGACGGGGTTAGTTTCATATGTCCGTCCCTCAGCCAGTGTTTGGATTCGAAACGGCCCCGAGCTCTGATCCAGGTTAGACAGAAGACAAAAGGCTAAGGCAAATGGGAGTTGACAGTATCATCTAAGTGCATATAAATATGGGATGCAGGTGATACTGGATATTAAGTTACAAAAGTAAACAGACGCACCTACCAGTCACACTGGACAGGACTCTGCTTTTACATCATGGCAAAGAGCTTGTGCTATCTTCAACCAGTTTCATCTCCAGGAGTAAGACAAAAGAGCTACTCAGTATATTCCTTTTGACCACACCAGAGACAGTTTGCTCCTCCTCCCATGAGAAGCAGTAAGTGAGGGTCTGCAGAGATGCCATCAGTGTTATTCTAGAGGAGCTCTTTCTTTCCAGGGAAAGGAATAGCTTGGAATAGGGAAGGATGGAACCTCTAACCATATAGGATGATATGAGAAAACATTATGGCGTTATTCAAAGAAACCTCACCCTTAGAGGCAGCTCCATCGTTCCAAGGCATCAGCTCCTGGACTTAGTGCTTCGGTTTTTCAATTCTAGGTTCCCCAATATTTTACCAACATTGAATTCACACTTTTTTATATGCGGCAGATTAATAAAATAATGGTCCTCAATCTTTTCACTTGTTCTTGTATCCCTAATTTTGTACGGTCCCACCCACAATTTCTTTGGGCTTACCCACAAATATTTCAGCCAATGGGACTTAAAGTCTATTTTCATACTGGCTTTTGAAACCCCAGCCAGTGTCATCATATGAATAGGCCTGGCCCAGCTTATCCTATGAACAGAATCAGACAGCCAAGATACTTCATTGTCCCAGCTGACACATTGCAACACAACTATCAGACTTGTGAGTGAGGTCATCTGACACCAGCCAGCCCCAGACAAACTGACAAATGACCGCAGATACATGAGTGAACCCAGAAGAGATTAGGAGTCTGGCCTGAACCAGAAAAAGACCCACCCACCAGAAAAAGACTACCCACAGTAGTACTGTGACTGGTAAAATGGCCAAGCCACTAAGCTTTGGGATGGGTCTGTAGCAAAAGTTACATGATACTCTATATGGCATGAAATATATCCAAATAATATTGTATAATTTTTCTTATATATTTTGTATGAGAATTCTAAAACTTTCTAAGAATGCTTAACATTTAAATACTACTTCAGGAACCTCGTGAAATGAAAGTAAAAACAATGTAAAACTCCATCATTTTTAATCTGTAGGCTTTGGTTTTTGTATTGTCCTCCAGATATTCATGCCCAAACTCTATCTGAACATTCTCCAGTTGAATACAAATTTGACATGAGACCTCAGTGTCGCTGGGTTAATGGCTGTGCACTCAACTTGTATGGTAACTACATTTAAATATTAGCATATTCATTACATTAGGCGTTTGTGTTTTCAGGACGATGTCATTGGACAATACTGAATAACATGCCAAGTCCCATTATGCTCCTAAGAAGAAACCGAGTATGTAATTCTTCCCTGAGTGACGGTTTCAGGAGTTCATTAGCAGCTTTGATCATTGCAAACATGTTTTTATCAAGTGCCAGTTTGAACTGTGTATTGGTGGGAACTGTTTGAATATTCAAACACAACAAATTTAATTTCTCACATGAGTTTACATTTGAAATAGGTAAACGTGATTTGTTTCCTCTATGGATTTGGAACCACTTTGCCTATCAGTAATAAGATGCTTTTTAATGTCCCAGAATTCCCCATGAAAGGGCCATCAAATTGAACAGTCATTGGAACGAATGGAGTACGGAGTAAGTTCCGATACCATCTGCCAGGAAGAATCGCCTGTCGTCTTCCAATTCGTAGATGGCGACACAAACACATCCCCTATTCTATCTTACTGCAAGGTCAGTGACTTTCCAAATACGGTGCTGGGGCACCAAGAATTCAACACCACCACTAGCTGTCCTATCATCTTCCCCTTCTAGCTTCTTCTTCCCAACGGGTCCAAGCTACTTGGGGAATCTTTGGCTGAGCACCAGTAAGCTTGCCTTAATGCATACCCTTGGTCGCAATCAAAGTTATTTTAAGAAGATTTGGCATGTGGAAAAGCATCCAGAGAATAAGATTGAAGCATTTGAAATCTCTTACTTGGTTTTAAGTTGTAACCTATCCCATAAAAAAAAAAAAAAAAAAAAAAAAAAAAAAAAAAAAAAAAAGTCGTCAAAAGCTAGAGGGAAATACCTATGCCAAAATGAGTTGTATGAAATAATACATTTTAGTGCATGCTGGGGAATCACCAACGGGAACCACAACAACAAACCCCTTAAACATCTGCACCTATTTAAAACCATTATTTTTGCGCCGGCATGAGCGTAATTCTCTCCAAAGTTATTCTTATTGCTCAAAATCAAGGGCAGTGGCATCCATTTTGTTTATTTGCGGCAGCATGATTCTCATTAAAGGAACACATTCAATTCTTTTACATTTACGTTCCTATGAGCAAAGCAAACTCAAACCAGAAGATGCTCATTATGCACAAATGTAAGCATACATGCTCACACCAGGAAATGAAACCTGAATCTTTTGTAACCGTTGCAAAATGCTAATTACGATTATTATGTCACCTTATGCGAAATACTGGCTTGAGGGGTGACAGAGGTTTAATATGTGTTCATTGGGAAAGTAGTTCTGAATATTGATGATTTGCCTTCCCTCCTTGCCTTCTTGGAGAGGGAAATCATCCAGTTTGTTACTAGAAAAATTAGACATCCTTAATCAAGTCTGTTTATTGTTGTTGAAATTGTTGCAAGACTTTTAAAATAGGAACACAATGGTTACCTCTGCCATAGGCCTGGGGGGTGGGTGAGAGGCCACTGCAAAAGTATGTAAGAGAGTTTCTGCCGTGAAGAAACATTTTCTGTCTTCATTAGATTTCTAAATCTGTAAATTGTGTTTTTAAAAGAGAAAATAAATTAAGGGGTGCCGGGGTGGCTCATTCGGGTAAGCATCCAACTCTTAATGGTCAGCTCAGGTCATGATACCAGGATTAGTGGGATTGAGTCCTGCATCGGGCTCTGCCCCTTCCCCCCCCCCCATAAGTGCACACTTGTTCTCTCTCTGTCTCTCTCTCTCTCTCTCAAAATAAAAAGGTATTAAAAAAATAAATACATGAAAGAAAATAATTATGGATGAGGGGCCAAATCAGGTAGGACCTAATTGGCGATAGCAAAGGATTTGAATTTCACTATATATGAGAAGCAACTTCATTAAAGATTTTCTAGCAGTGGAGTAGTATGGACTCTGTCTAGGATAGAGCCAATGTGCTGTAGCAGAACAAAGTTTGAAACAGAGAGATGACCAGAGGACTATTACAATAGTCAAGGAAGGACCCAATCAACGTTGACTTGGTGGAGGGAGTCGCAGTGGAGGTGGTGAGTGGTGGTACTTCAGCCCTGCAGCATGTGATGTGCTACTCAGATATACCTGCCCCCCTAGGGAAAGGATTTATACCCCAGTCGCAGGGCAGATTCGGTTGCCAACACTCAGCTGACAGCCATGTTTGGGAATTGTATCTTCTGAAGAAAGCCACTTGCTTCTTTTGTGGTGCCGCTGAAACACAACGATAGGTTGATGCGGGGATATAAAGTCCTGCTCTCTGGACCCAACACAGGACAGCTCTGAAGGACCATTCCTGTCGTATAGCACCTTGCAAGGTTGGCTAAGGTCTTGCGACTACCTGGCAACTTCTATCTCTGCGGATCTGCTTCTGTCCCATTCCCCATTCAGGCATCAACCCTAAATGCACTCCCTAATAAATGCTAATTTGTGTGTCAGAATCTGCTTCCTGAAGAACGCAATCTGTAATGCTTTGCGACAGAAGTTGATTTCTTTTTGCATCTGTGTAAAATTGAAAAGTGTATTTCAGGAAAAGTTCATTCTCTCATCTAGCGATCTGTTGTGGGGCGAAATAGTCTAGAAGTATCAGGCAACGATGAGTCTCTTCTAGCCCCTGCTTCTTCACTGGCCATGGGATGCAGTCACTTAACTTTTCTGGCATACCCAGTTCCATCTTCTCTGAAATAAGGAGAAATTTAATAAAATGAGATATTCCTGAAGAAAAAATTTACAACTCCATGATGAAATTAATTAGAAATCAAAAGGAACTGAAAACCGGCTTATCTTTTTGTTAATGGTCTCAAGATCTTGTTTTCCCTTGATCTACTTCCTGGGTGTTAGCTGTTTCTCAGTGTTCATGAAGGTCACTGAAAGGTACACAGGAGACATGAAGGAAAATTAGACTAAACCTAGCCAGTTCTGCCAACTGTTTGCAAATCTGATAAGACTTCATTGGAGAGGATTGTCTTTATTAATTACCAAACTCAATGTCTTGTGTTTTTGTTATATTTTGGGTTTGGGTATTCAGTCCCTACCCCAGTGATTCCAAGTGGCTCCAAGTCACTGCCTAACTTGATTAGTTCTCCTTGGTCCTTTTAAAAAAAAAAAAAAAAATTTAAGTAGGCTCCACACCCAACATGGGGCTTGAAATCACAACACTGAAATCGAGTCACATGCTCCACTGACTGAGCCATCCCAGCACCCTTAGCTCTCCTTGGTTTTGATCTTCTTTCAGGCTGTTTAAGATAATCCTGTTTCAGTCTCAAGACCTTTACACCTATTCCCTCTGCCTGAAATACTCTTAACACAGCACAGTTAACCTCCACTCATCTGTTGGGTCTCAGGTACAAAGTTACATCTTCAAGGAATTCTTTCCTTACCACCCATAATGCCTGGTGATTTCTACTGCTTGGAACATTCCCATAGGCTTATCCCATACTTGAAGAGATTTCTAGGAACTACATGTAACTCCACATGTGAGTGAGAGTGACATTAAACCCAACTCTGGTTTTAAAAATAAGCAAATTATGGGGCACCTGGGTGGCTCAGCCAGTTGAGCGTCTGACTTGTGGTTTTGACTGAGATCATGATCCCAGGGTTCAGGGATTGAACCCTGCTTTGGGCTCCACACCGAGCATAGTATCTGCTTAAGATTCTCTCTCCCTCCCTCTGTTTCTCTCCCCTACTCGTACATGCTCTTTCTAAAGTAAAAAAAAATAATAATAATTGTGAAAATAAAAAATAAAAATAAGTAAATTACTTGAAAAAACACTTTTAGTTGCTATTAGCAACATAATGCTTATGATATACTACAAAATAAAGTATACCAATTGGTCACTCTACAGAGCCAAACTTCCTATCTTTACTTTAGAAAACACCATACAGTGTCAGCAAGGCCAGAGAGTGAATCACATGCATCCTAATTCTGTTAGTTTAACTATCCTTTGAAGACTTCTTCACAGTGGGGAGCGGGGGGAAAAGGAAGTAATGATCACATGTGCAGCCACCCTTGATGTGCTAGCAAAGAAAGAAATATTTGCATGCATTTCTTCAACATTCTCTGTGGTAGATTTAAGATGTCTGGGTGCAAATTCCTTGACACTCCTCTCATAGACAAGTGGGGTCTGTCCTCTCCACTTGAATCTGGCAGGCTTGTGAGTGCCTTGATCAACAGAGTAGGATAGAAGGGATACTGTGCTGGTTTCCGGTCCCATGCCTTACGAAACAGGCAGTTTCTTCTTTCTGTTTCCTGAAGTACTCTCTGGAAGCCCTGAGTGCTACAAGGAAGTTCAAATATCCTGTTGCCACACTGGAGGGGCTATGGTTAGATGCTCCAATTGAAACTCAAGTCCAACCTTCCAATTCTTTCCTCTAAAGAACCGGATTTGAGACTAATGCCATTTTGGACTCATTAGAGCAGCCCATCGTCCAGCTGAATACCACCGAGTAACTACCACTGATCACAGGTGGACCAAGAAGAATCATCTACCTGAGCCCAACCCAAATTCCTGACCCATACAATCATGAAATATAACTAAATGGTTCTGGTTTTAAGTCACTAAGGTGTTGGCGGTCTATTATACAGCAATTGGTAACCAGAGCATCCTTACTCCATACTTCTTCAGTATTTTGTTTTCCCCTTTTCTCATGGTGTGGATGTATCTTCTTGCAAGCCCCATGCCACTAAAGAGAGCAAGTGTCTTTGCTTTGTTCTCAAAGTGCTCTTCTATTCAAAGAGTCAAAGAGAAGCCTACTTGACAATAAGCCCGTCATGTGTTGGTAAGAATAGAGTATTAAGAGGCAAACAACTTGCTTCTAAAGGAAGATGCGACTCAGAGGAGGAAGTACCGTGTGTTAGGGGAGCGTTTTATGGAAGTTAATTGTTTCCACCTCGCTCTTTTGCTCTTGCTAATACTGAACTAAATTTAACCTTCTTAAAGATGCATGATGTTCATTACAGACAATGATGGCGAGTTTTGGCGCCACGTATTTGCAATAGAGGACATGCAGGGTGGGGCGGAATGTTTAGCTGGTCCCGCTCTGATTCACACACCCTTTGTCCCCCTCCATCTGTCACTCCTTGCGCTCACCCTCTGCTATCCTCATCAAAGGCGTCTCACAGTGTGCCTCAAAATCTACCTGCATCTAGATCACCTGTAAAGCTCGCCCCAAACGCTCATTCCCTGGCTCCATAAACCTCATCAATTAGAATTCTGGACAGAAAGGCTCAGGCATCTACCACTAAAGCAAGCTCCCAGGTCACTCTCTGCCTGAATTACCATCGTTACATTTTGCCATCTTGTGCTTTTAGCTCCTCCCCACTTCCGTGAAATCCCTTCAATATTGTTGAACAGTGTTAATGTGCTGTGGTTTCTATTGCACGTCTCCTTCCCCTCCTCGTGTTCTGGCTTCAATGCTCTGTCATCGTAGGTTTCCTTTACTTATTGTTTGACTGACGAATCAAAGAGCTCTAAATACAATGCTTAAGCCTACAGGTTTCTTTTTTGTTTATTTGTTTTCGTTCCTGTTAGGTATTTGGAGTGCTTCTCCCTCAAAGGCCTTATTACTACTGCAGCCGTTTAAAAAACAAAACAGGGACAGCCTCCGCTTCCGCTCTTCAGGTAACTGATTATAGAAACATTTTTATTATACGTACTTAGATTACCACATTATTCTTGACTTCCGTTTTGCCTCAATTAGCTGGAAGAAGAGCTGCCTGACACTGTCTTGCCCTTCCTCTGAATATTTTGATATTTATATTATCCATCTTTCAGAACACACCTGTGTCCTTTGCACACAATCTGGTAAATATTATAATATTTAAGCGTCATGAGGGCATTGATGCATAACTGAACCCTGGACTGGCCAATCAAGACCCACAAGGAATGTGTTTCAGGAAACCAAGACGACGTGTCCTGGGCCACCTGAAAAAATATGCAGAGGCTCAGGTTACATCTGGAATTCATTCGGTGTTTGCTCCGTCCGTTCCTGATCAGTTTTCTCACCACCCTCCCCGTGAAAATTAGGGGATGTGGGTGAGTTCATTGGCATGCCCTGGTTCAATTTAGCAAGGAGCACATATTGATCACTGCCATAGTTCAAAGCAGGGCCTTGAGTGGTGAGGTGGGAGTGGGGTCTTTCAAAGCAGTAGGGAAAGAAGGGAGGAGCCCACTGGGGCCGCTGGGACCCTTGAACCCCCAGGTAATGCAGAGAATGCAGTGATTTATGAAGTATACAGCACTAAGCTACAGTATAATTGTGTGGTACAATTTAGGGCATACTGTATTTCTCCAAACACAGTGATTTCATTTCGACCTTAACAGTTACTCTGCAGTCTATAAAATATTTACTTTGCCTTTCTAAACATATACATTATTTACTGTATGGCCTATAAAATATTTATGCGATTTTCTCCAAAGATATTATATATGGTACATTATTTTTATTCACATTGTGCCCCTCCCTCGAAACAGGCGTGCAGTAAACTAGGACATTTTTTGGAAATCCAGAAAAAAGTGGCAGTAGAGAAGGAGACACCATGGAACATAGAGAAGAGATGGCATCTTCGGTTTGTTGGTTTGTTTGTTTGTTTCGTTTAGTTTTGTTTTTCAGAGAGAGAGGGAGAGATCTTGTGTGAGCATGAGCGTTGAGAGGGGCAGAGGGAGGGAAAGAGCAAGGAAGAGAGTGAGCGAGAGAGAGAATCTTAAGCAGGCTCCACTCTCAAGGCAGAGCCTGACCCGGGGCTCGATCCCACAACCCTGGATCATGACCTGAGCTGAAATCAAGAGTCAGATGTCTGCTCACCTGACTGAGCCACCCAGGTGCCCCAGAATCTTTGGTTTTTATGGTCTTGCTGTAGGCCTGTGTTGGCTGAGAAACCAAGAGACCAAGGGGAGCAAAGGGCCACCAAGTATTAGGTGCTTTGGTTTAACATAAAGAGCCGAAACAGGAACAATACACATCCAGCCAAATTTTGAAGAAAGACATGTACACACACACACACACACACACACACACACATACACACACACACCAAGACATAACAAAACATGAATAATTCATGATTGCCTAGAGTTCAAACTCTCCAACTTGACCCAATGACTGCTACTCTCTTACCTCACTTATTCAGGTACAGAGATATTTTCCCTGAGGGGAAGCTGAAAGTGTGAATAAGAGAATTGGGGCATTCGTTGAGAAAATTTAGGATGATAAATATCATCACCATTTGCAAATCTTTAATAAAATTTACTTAACACTCCAAGTAAACAGACTTTGCGATGGAATCGTCCCGAAGATGACATTTCTCAAATAGTGGTCACACTCTTTGCAGCGTTTGGACTAAATACTTTGACCAGAGGCTACGTCTATGGGTTGCTAAATGTCTGGCTACAGAGTAAAAGTAATGTAGTCAACCATGAGAATGTTTTGTCTTCAAGACAGTAATTTGGTTTGAAGTTACCCAGTTAAGATCCAGACTTGGTTCACATTCGTTGGAATGCACCGTACCATTAGTCCTCCATATTATAGAGAAAATGGACTTTGTTTGCAGAAAAGCAGGATGGAGGGGGATGGTGGAGAGCTTATTAAAAACCATTTAACACTAAGCTAAATGTCAGCATACTTTGAAAGAGGCCTATTAGTTAATGTACACAAGAAGTTATCAGTACTTGTGATAAGCCAAAGAAACCAAACAGAGAAAACCATTAGATGGTACTTGGAAGACAGATGAGCTTTAAGAAATGTTTTAGATAAATTAAATTGGGATTGACAGGAAACAACAACAACAACAACAACAACAACAACAACATAATTTTTACAGGGAAAGATTTTTACTGGTGTCCTTACCTGGAGCCCCAAACCCTGAGTTTTGACTGATCCTAAATGACTAACATGTCTACAATAAATTGGTGACCTCACAGGGGACCGAGGGGACATAATTACATTACAATCAGAAGTGCTTTTTTTTCCCCTCTTTGTCTTTTCCTGGATATAATGGATATAATAGACAAGATCTTCACTGATACACAAAGAGTGTTATTGCTTCCAAAGAGTGTAATTCAAAACCTCCCTTCCTCAGAGAGGTCTGCTGGCATTACAGTGGAAAAGCAGTTCTGGTATATTGTTCTGATAATCTAGCTAGATCTAAGAATAACATTTAGAACCTTTAGAGTAATATTATTTCTCTCAAACGGACCTGTAGAAAATACAGGGCTGTAATCTCTGGCAAGAACATTCTATGGTGACAATTGAGAGGAGAAACATATGATGTGACGGTCGACTGGGGAGGGACACGGATAAGGAAAATAACGAGCTTACCCCCAAAACAGGCCAAAGTGGATTATTATCACTCCACAGCAAAGAAATATCTATAGGAAGTCCCAACATTTTAATGAAAAGTAGCAATCGAGATGAGTTATAAGCCATATCATTTTAGCACAATACATTTTAGATGCAAAAAATCCAAAATGGGAATAATTACCAGCTACCACTAATGGGGACAAAAATCTGTGACACATATGCACGTGTCAAACTTGAATCAATTTAGATATGTGTGGGGCCTCCATGATTAACTAATTGAAAACCATACCTTTGGGTAATTGAATGATTTGACCTCGTATAAAATTTTTGGATAAAAGCCAATTAGGGTGCCTGAGTGGCTCAGTCGGTTAGACGTCCGACTTCAGCTCAGGTCATGATCTCATGGTTCGTGAGTTGGAGCCCCGCATCAGGCTCCGTGCTGACAGCTCGGAGCCTGGAGCCTGCTGTGGATTCTGTGTCTCCCTCTCTCTACCTCTCCCCCGCTCACGCTCTGTCTCTGTCTCTCTCTCTCTCTCTAAAAAATAAATAAAAAAAATTTGTTTACAAAAAAAAAGCCAATTAAGTGGCAGAGAATATCTTTAAAGCTGATAATTTGGGTTTTAGTATACTTAATTTTAAGTTATTCTTTCTGCTAATAATTAGATAGCAGAACCTATTTTGTCTAGTAAGGCTACACGTAGTGCAGAGCAACAAAAACATGTCCTTGGCATAGGGAGGAATTCTAGTCAGTTTGCTTCTCAGTAGCAGGAAGCTATATTCACTTAGTTCATCCAAAAGTCAAACCAAATTATTGGGGCAAGAGTTAAAGAAAGAGAACTGAACAAAGTGATATCCCTTTTGTTTGTTTCAGTGTTAGCAGCTTTTCCATTAAATTCTAGTAGCATAATAATTGCTAAACATTTCATGTATTCCTACTTTTTGCCAAACACTATTCTATATTATTGACAGGTATATATTTATTCACCCTTCATAATAATCTTGTGATGCAGGTATTATTTTGATCCCCATTTCACAGACAGGGAAACCGAGGCTTAAAGTTGATAACCTGCCCAATGTCAAGTCAAATAAATGGTAGGGTCAAGGTTTGAATATAGGCACATTATCTTGCATCTTGGTTTAACCCTACTGTCCTGATAAAGTCGTCCTCAGACAGCCCAATTTCAAAACCTTTGTTTACCGAACTTAAATATTTATTTGGAAAATACTTATTAATTTGTATATTTTAGTAGACATAAAGGGAAACAGTTATTACATGATATGGCTATTGAAACATTTAGAAGAAAATGCAGAATCGAAAAAAGAAGTGTGTCAATGGCCAGGGTGTAGGATGTTTGATGCCAGAAGTAAGACAGACACACAAAAATGTATAAAGAAAGAAACTGCCTCCTTCTAGTCAGCTAGAATTATACACAAAGCATATTATCCTCAGAGAAGACCTCAAAGAAAAGGAAGAAGGACAACAGTTAAGGGGAAAGGTGAATTGTTCCCTGTTTGTTCTAAATCTTGATGACTGGCTTGGTGACCTCTCTCCCCAGGCCAGGAGCCCAGTGAAACTTCGACAGTGACATTGCTTTGATATCTGTAGATCAACCCTTGGCCTCTTGGCATTGCATATTGGATATCTGTTAGAAGAATTCTTTGTAAGTGGCTATTAAAGATACCGTATTATAAAGCAGGCAAGACAACATCTCTGGACCAAGTTTGCCCTGGTTTAAAATAAAGATTGTTTGTGTCCTGTTGAAAATGTTATTAGATTTATTGTAAGGATAGCTGAGTTTAAATTTTGGCCTTTCCACTGATTATATATTTCATTTTCTGAAAGATCCCCAAACATTTCTCTAGGTTTTTTTCTGGAGTATTTAAAAAAATTATAATGAATGACTAAGTTTTCATTATTCCACAGTTTAGTGTTGGAGTGGCAAATCAGTGAAAGTATCATTTGCCTCCGTTTATTAAATGTTGAAAAATTAGATCATAACCTTTTTTCTCTCATTCAAGAATGCTATCATACATACAATGAGTGCACAGTTCAAGTTCACACACATCTATTAGCACATTATCTGCCTGAAGTACACTAAATGTTTGTAGGGCATCAGAAAGAAGAAAAAAAAAACAATACCATACAACAAAGCTATCATTCATTAAATATGCCATATCATTTTAAAATCTAATACTTGAAAGTATAGTATTTTGGGGCAATATGCATGGATAATGAAGGTCAGCAAAAACCCAAAATGACTTCACTCAAAAGGCAGTGGATTTCAACTTTGTCGCTGCAATAATTTGAAGGTCAGATCACCTCTTATTGGCATCTTTTTTTTTAAATTTTTTTTAATGTTTATTTATTTTTGAGACAGAGAGAGACAGAGAATGAACGGGGGAGGGGCAGAGAGAGGGAGACACAGAATCTGAAACACAGCCGTCAGCACAGAGCCCGACGCGGGATTTGAACTCACTGACCGTGAGATCATGACCTGAGCTGAAGTCGGCTGCTTAACCGACTGAGCCACCCAGGCATCTTACTGGCATCTTAAATTAAACCCAGTTTGACTTTAAGAAACAGAAAGCTTTTGGTTCTGTACCCCACACAAAAAATGCCTATAAGGCAAGCTTCCAAATATAGGGATTAAAGCATAATTGGTTGTCTTGTGAACTGGGGCTAGGCGAATGTAAGAAACGGGATCAGTTCTGGGTCTCCCAAGGGTCACAAATGTCATTGCCCCATCTTTCAGGGTCTGTGTGCTTTATTTCAGCTCTAATTATCTTGATATTATTGGCCTCATCTTTCACTGGCCTGGCGTCCATTGCTTAGACATGGTCCAATACCATAGCCCCCGGTTTGTTTCCCATTTGCCAACTTTTAGCCCAAATCTCAACTGGGGAAACATGTCTACTTCCAATGGGCCATGCACATCTGAACCTGCAGTTCTGGAGACGAGGAGGTGAGCAGCTCAGCCGTCACATTTTAATATAAACTTTATATTTGGAAAGGTTAAAACGTAGCCATTGTTTCATTATTCACATCACAGAAACGAAATAAAACTCCACCAAACTTTACTGGGAAACGAAAAGAATAGAATTAAAATTTAGGGACATACTTCACTGAAGTCTCTGTTTCTGTGCCTTTTAGTTCTGATTCAAGAGACAGTGAGAGTCATCCTGACTGATTTTTGCCAGCCAGTGAACCAATGGGTGTTGGGGCAGTGTTTTCCACTGACTGCTGTTTTCCATGTTCTCCAAAGAAGAATCATGTGATACAAACTTGAACTATCCCTTCAATGGGCGATAGAGGTGTGTAGTTCCCAGAGAACATTATAGGTGACCAGTTTTCCCTCCCAAAACTGTTAACTAAGCAGGTGCAGTGATCAAATTTCATAAAAAGATACATTTTGAATTGAAATTTGAAGAAAGGGGTATAGCTTTAAATCAAGAATTGAGAAGATCGCATTCCGGGTAGGAGATATTTCAAAAACAAAAGCATCCCAAATGGACTTTATGCAGTGGGGACTTTATGCATTTTGAAGATAATGGGTATGCTAATGGTTTACAGCCCATTAGCTCTTGAGGTAGAGCCTGAAGCAGTTTTGGAACCAAAATCACAGATGCAATGGCTCCCAGGACCACTCTCTCTGCTGCCAAGGAACATTTCTGTTGGGAAAAAATTCTTCCCTGAAAGCTATCAAGTTTACAATATATATTTACCATTAGGAAGGTATGGTTGGAGCCTGTTGGAAAGGAGGAAGCTACCGGCTTACTCATTGTCTCAGCAGATTTTCTTCCAAACATGTTTTTTCCAACTTGAAATGGAAACAGATATACACTTATCTCTAATGTCTTTAAAATTTCCAAAAAAGAAAAAAAAATGTGCTGAGATAAACCTTTCCTTCCTTCCTTATTTCAAGGAAGTAACTTTTCCTTGGAAGCAAGAAGGCCAAATGGAGCAAAAAAGAAGAGGGGTGTGTGTGTGTGTGTTTGCGTGTGACTGCCTTAATCGGGAGGACAGAGCACAGAAGAAAGGAGGAGGTTAGAGAGGACAATAAAAGCCAGCTTATCTTTATAATTTTACCTCCTGGGGTCATTCCATGTGACCTCTTCCTAACATATCTTAAAAGATATGGGGGAAGGAAAGATGGTGTGAGGGGTTCCAAGATTCTAGGGAGATACAGAGGAAATTATTAACTTTAGTTGGTGAAGCAAAATGCTTCAGAAAACCACGGAGTTCCCAAGTGGGGGAAGAGAATGCTCCTTGGATTTCTTTTCCCCCAAGGCTGACATCCTTGTGTGATACTTACATGCTATGTTAGAGTGAGTGACACAGAGGGATTATGTGCAGCACTTTTGTGGCTCTCATTCATTTCTCCTGTTACATAGAGAAATGGAGGGTCTTTATCTCATGTAAATTTGTGACGAGGTCCTCCACGCAGGCCTGCTGAGACAGCTCCCAGTGTGCCCATTCTGACTTCTCTCTGTCCTGTCTTCCAGGCCATCATCGTCAGTTTATTTTGCCTTCAGGCTGAACAGGGCCTCTCCCTTCCTGTCCGTGCTTTGTCACTGCTCAGTCAACAAGTTATCGGCTCTCCTCTCTGCAGATCTCCTCCTTTGGCCTTGCTTTCAAATGCATACATATCCAGGGTTGTCCAGGGGCGTCCCATCTGCCTTGTGGAATCATCTATTGCTTATTCTGCAGGCTCGAGGAAGACTTTTGCACATTCCTTTTGGTTGTGGGCAACCTGGCTTTCAGAGGCCTCTGAGAGGGAGGAGAGCTGTTTCCCAGGGCTCACACAGGCCAGAAGTTATTGGCTTAGTGAAAGCTGTTACTTTGTTTTAAGAACCGGCATGAGTCTGTTATTGTTGGGTACCCCAGAGGCTAATCACTCAGAGGGAGTTTGATCCTGTCCTGTCTGAGAGAGAACACTGCAGAGCCTTTGTCTCCCCGCTGCCTTCCTACCACACAGCCTTGTACCTCCTGCCTGGGGCTTCCCAGCATTCCCTGGCCCACCCTCCCTGGGGCCGAGCAAAACCTCACACCGGGAACTCACAGAGGTGGAAGGGGGAGGGGGCTTGAAATCTTAAAGGAAATTCATCAGGTTGTCTCAAAGTACAATAGTGTTATGGGTGTCCCTCAGTTTGTTTTCTGTCGCTCTATATTCATGCGAGTCTTGCTGTACAGGATTTTAAAGACATTTTTTTCATTCCTCTATTGTGAAATGCAGTGTGCACTTAGAAAAAGTACATAAAGCATATTGGTTCAGGTTAATGAAATAGTGAAAAGCAAACAGCTACATACCTACCACTTTATTATTTAAAATGCTACTATTTTCAGGCCAAAAACACAGTCCCTTTAAAACAGTCCCTTTTGACTTAGGGAAAGCAATTAGGGATATATAAGTAAAAATATTAACTTGGTTTTAATATCTCGATGGTGCCATTGTTATTTTATGTTCCTACATTCTGCTGAGCGATCAACTCAATTACTTGCCTGAGAAGCAACCACTCCATGATTACCCAGGACAGAATTTTTCTTCTAGGTTACCTTCCCTTATTAAACTGCTCTATTTCAGGACTTCGTCCTTCTTCTGCAAGACTTAACCTAGGGAAAGCAAACTGATCTGCATAGTAGGGTAGGAAAAACACGATTCTTGATATTTTTAAAGTAAACCAACTGCACATGTCCCCGCGAGTCTACTGGATATTCCATGTGAATTACTTTTGGAGCGTTCAAAGTTACCCGTTACCATGAATACCTCTACAGACTGACTAAAGTGAAATCTTCTCACATTAATAGATATTTAATGTGTGCCCACTACGTGCTAGGCATTGCTCTAGATAACTGAGCTGTCTGAGCAAAGAAACAAAGGTCCTTGCTCTTATGGAGTTTATGTGATAGCAGTCAAGAAATGGGCTACGGGTGCCTGGGGTGGCTCAGTCCGTTGAGCACCTGACTCATGATTTTGGCTCAGGTCATGATCTCATGGTTCACGGGATCGAGCCCCAAGAGAGGTTCTGCGATATCAGCATGGAGTCTGCATGGGATTTTCTTTCTCTGCCCCTCCTGTGCACGCGCATTCTTTCTCTCTCTCTCAAAATAAATAAATAAACGTTTAAAAAAACGTAGGAGGCTATAACAATAAACATAATATATACATAACTTACACAGTATGATAGAAAGTGAGGAGTGTTGTTGAAAAAAAGAAAACACAGAGCGGGGTTATAGAATCGGGAGTGCAGGGTGGGGGGTGGGGGCAGAGTCCTGTATTCAACAGGCTTGTCAGGGTAAGTCTTTTTGAAAAGGTATGATCAAATTCTGGAAGAAGGTGGGGGAATTAGTCATAGAGGTATCTCGGGGAGGAACATTCCAGAGAGGTAGAGGGAGTAGCTTAATCAAAGCCGTCAGATGATGACATTACAAGGGTGTCAGAAGAAAGGCAAGAAGGCCAGAGCACAGTTGCTGGAGGTGAGTTCAGAGATCTGGGATCCATTTCACATCGGGCCTTGGGGGTCACTTTAGGAAAATGGTGAGCCCTGCCAGGATTTCCAGTACAGAAAGGCATGATCTGGTTAACTTGTTAAATAGGTGTGCCAGTAAGGAAGCTACTGCCTCCCAGTTCCAAACTCAGCCCTCTCACCTTGGCCTCGTGATGCTGGGGTTGAGACTCTGCAAACCAACTATCTGCTTGGCCTAGTTGCTCTGTTAGATTCTGCCCATAGGCTGCTGGAGTGGAGGGGGAAGAAGGGACTTCCTGCTTCCGGTTTGCTTCCTGTTCCCATAGCAGCATAGTCCCTCCCTTGGTAGCCACCGGCGGCTTCCAGTACCCACAGGACTAGCCCAACTCAATCTCAGGAACACCAGCACCTGCTGGTCACCACCCATCCTTAAAGGTCTGAGTTACTATGTGGTAACATTTTCAACCTCTTTCCTCTATTCCCCAGTCATGGCAGCTGCATCCTGCTCTTTCTACCTCCATCATACCTCTTTTTTGCCTTTTCAATGACTCAGTTAACAACTTTATATCCAGTTAGCAAATACTTATATTAAATTCTCCCTGTTAACAGAACGTGTGTGATCCCAGTACTCCCCCCACTCCCACCCCCCGGGGAAAGGAGGAGAATGGATTTGCCATCAACCAAGATGAAGGGAGCTGTGAATGGAGCAGATTTGAAGGGAAATTTCAAAAATCCAGCACTGGTGGGGCACCTGGTGGCTTAGTTAGTTAAGCGTCGGACTGTTCATTTCGGCTCGGGTTAGGATCTCACGGTTTGTGAGATTGAGCCCCCGTCGGGCTCGATACTGACAGCACTGAGCCTGCTTGGGATTCCCTTTCTCTCTCTCCCTCCTCTCTCTGCCCCTCCCCTGCTGGCCCTCTCTCTCTCTCTCTCTCTCTCTCTCTCTCTCTCTCTCAAAATAAATACACTTAAAAAAAAAATCCAGCTTTGGACACGTTGCTTAGATATAAATAGAGATGTCAAGTAGGCAGTTGGATATCACCGCAGAGCTAATTTTCATTCCTTTCTATATAGCCTTTGGTCATGATCACACCTTTTGTTACACTAGGAATGTTCACTGAATGATTTACGTTCTTCATGTTAAATTAATTTTAAGGATTTAAATCATTTGGCTAAGAACACAGATGTCAGCATTAGACAGAACTTGGTTTGAATCCTGGCTCTTTGGTTGATCTGTGATATTGAATAAGATATTTAACCTCTTGAAGCCTTAATTTCATGAACTGTAAACACAGGGGTGATAATGCCAAAGTTTAACAGTAATTGAAAAGTACAAATTAAATGATATGCAGTGGGGAGCACACAGTCCTCTTTGAGAGTGAAATGTCCCCCTCAGTTTCCTTATCTGTAACATGGGGATAATATCTATTTTATAGGCTTTTGGGGGGGGGGTTTACATCCGAACAACTCATGTAAATCACGTTACACAGAGTCTTCTCAGCAGGCACCCAATAAATTTGATTTTCATTCTTGGCATACTATTTCATCTAATCCTCATAACCTCTCTCTCTCATTTACAAATTTAACAGCATTTTTCAAAACATGTTCCATAAAGCATTAATTCCAGAGGAAGTTAATAGGGGTAAGCACAATAAAAGAAAGCCACAAACGTTTGTTTAAGGAAGAGTAGCTAGGGTGTTTGGCTGTGCAGATTATGATCAACATGAAACTGTATTTTTATCCCTGACCTACCCCTTATACTGAATTTCATGAGGGTACTCCTTTTCGGGCTGCGGACTGACTACTTTGACAGGCCAATAACTTGTTTGCTCATTCTTAGTAACAGGCGGTATCCCTCATTTTAAGTCGTAAGCGTCACATATTGTAAGTTTCAGGTCCCATATTATGACGTCTGGTCCCAGGCAGTCGGCAACAAAGCACACATCCTGACTGGTCTGTAGTTAGGTATCTCCGCCTTCTAGAGTCCTTTGCCCTTCTTACTCACTACCCCCACCCCCTCCCCCCCTTTGGCCAGAGGAAGCTCTTCTTGGATCAACCGAAGGGTCCCAAAGACTGACAGCATATTTTCCAATGGACTGTTTTTCCTTCCAAAGTTAAGTCAGAGGAACACATTTGTTAAGTATCTCTGATTAAATCCAATGAATCACTTCCTCGTTATCAGGCCCTAGACACTTGGGACCCAGATATGGTCATTCCCTGCTACCAGGAAGCACCAACTTAGGTTTCAGGGAAGAGAGAAATTCTAGGTGGTGGTGTTTGTGAGAGAGTACAGCATTCGGATTAAGGTCATACACTCTGTACCCAAGTCCTAGCCCTACTTTTTGCTAGTGGGGAGTATGAACAAGCGCCCCAGCCTCTCTGAGCCTGACTTCCGTCTCTGAAATGGGGACACAAACAGAACTGTGTGGGGATAAAAGGAGTTGACACATGTAAAAGACTCAGGCTAGAGGCTGATATAGTTCAGACGCTTGGTGGTAGCTGTTAATATTAGCAAAGTGACCATTTGGGTAGAAGAAACAAAAGAACCTCATAGTTAACTGCTGAGCTGGGTGTTACTGCTAAAGTGTGAAGCAGGGGTTGAGAAAGTGACAGCATAAGTCACAGAAGTCAAGACAGATACTGCAGAAGAGGGAAGAATGGGCCTGGGCCTTAACGAAGAAATTTATGCTACTTCTGCATTCTTTGTTTTGCTTTTGTTTACTTATTTATTTATTTTGAATGAGGACCAAGAGAGCCAGGGGTAACAACACTATCGAGAAAGAGGCAGCCATTTCTGTTTCTACTTTTCTGGAGGTCCATGTAATTACCTTCTGAGTGGAAAACTGGCTTTAGTCTGTTGCTGAGTGGGTGGGATGTTATCTTGTCATGGCTGTTCTTTAACTATAGATCTTTTGTTCATTACCCTAAGTTAATTTTTTTTTATTGTTTCACAAAGAACATAGGCATGATTCTCCTTTCTACATTTGGTATTTATATCACTAGCCTTATTATATAATGTAGCTTTTGAAATAATTTCAATTTGAATCAAGTTCTTATTTTCTTTGAGCTACTAGTTTCCAAAACCATAACTGCAATACCAATTGACATATAATTTTAGAGGCTGCCATAAAATGCAAAAGAAAGGATCAGATATTGAGTATTCACTACCCAAAAAAGATTACTGTAATTATTTCTTTTTTTTTTTTTTTAAAGACATGACTAGGAACTTGGATGAGACATTTATCAGTGCAAATGATCAATGAGATAAACAAAAATCATTCATTGAAAAGGATCATTGCTTATCACTCATACTTTCAGAAATGAAGAGAAGCATTCCAGTTTTGTGGATTTACTTCTCCTGTAATTCACTGTGCTTTTAAAATGAGAAGCTTGGCAGCACAAAAATTTAGACTCACATTTCTATCTATAAATCACCAGCTTGTCCTCTATGTTGACAGTTTCTGTACCAAATTGAAGGATTTCAAAGTGTTCCAGCAACAAAATGTAAGAAATTGCAGGACACATAAATTTCCAGTGTTTTCTACCTACGTCAGCAACATCATTTTAGCAAAATACAGACAAGGGTACTGAAGTGCCAAGATGGAAAACTAAACTAAAATAAGGTAAATATCAAAACAGAATTCAAATAAGGGGTGTTCGTGGATAATCCAACTAATTATTTGGAGACGCCATTCTGGCTTAAGGAGCTGCCTGCTAGTTAGCTGAATGAAGGCTAGTTAAGCTGGAAATGTAAAAGAAAAGGTGCAGACTTTAAAATCAAGGATCAGATTCTTAAAAGTCCTATTTTGAGCAAACGTCGTATCTTCCATCAGTCAACTAGTAAGCTGTCACAATGACATGGGCCAAACACTTTGTGAATCACGAGGGAGAAAAACACGTTGAATAAACTTTGGGCCTGCCCTCAAGGAGCTTATAACTTGGTAGTTTTGTGATTAGAAACATTAAAACAACTTTTTTAAAGTGTAAGATGCAAATGGAGGTGTACTTATGCAATTAGGAAACTGTGGGACCACCAGCCTAACCGTCTCCGGGATCTAAGAAGAAATGTTCTCACCGCCATTTTCCTCACAAATTTAACAGGAGTATCTGTGTTGCCTTTGGTGACCCTTAAATGGAGCAAGCCAACTTTTTCATGAATAGCCTATTCACACACAAGGATCTGGACCTTTATATTGACTTTTACCATTTCTAATTATTTTTTACAAGTGATACAAAAGGGGGAGGGTGGTGAGAAAGGAAAAGAATTTTTAAAATCAACTCCTGAAAAATGACATAGTTTCACTTTTCTCTTTCATTTGATTTAAGTGCCTTGGCCATCGCCTTTATATTGTACTTATTTGTAACGATCAGTTAAATTGATGGATAGCAGAAATAGTAAATTTAATAGATTGCGCTTAATATTTTGCTCTTGAGCTAATGTTCTTCCAAATTAGTTAGGTTGAAATGATTATGTCTTCCTTTACAACTGCCTCAAATTCTAAAAAATCCTTGTACCTAGATTAAGGACATTGAAAGGAAATGTAGCAGGAGGAACGGGCTGAGTGTTATAGAGAGTAATATCGTAATGCATTGTTATTGCTTTATTGATTGGAGTGGATCTATTCTCTTGTTCATTTTCATAGGCGCTCCCATTGTGACAGCAATTGTGAAAACTGCAATATCTCTCTTATTCACAGACCTCTGTTTAGCGGAAATCTTAAATCTTGCTATAAAGCGTTTTAGACCAAATATGAATTATTTTTTGGAGAGCTGACAATAATTCCTTTGCCTCCTAGGTATTCTTCGTAGCGTACCGAATTTAAATGCTTTGGAAAAATAAGATAAAAAGAGAGAGAGGCAATCCATAAAAGACTCTTAAACACAGAGAACAAACTGAGGGTTGCTGGAGGGGAGGTGGGGGGGATGGGCTAAATGGGTGATGGGCTTTAAGGAGGGCACTTGTTGGGATGAGCACTGGGTGTTATATGTGAGTGATGAATCACTAAATTCTATTCCTCAAACCATTATTACATTATATGTTAACTAACTTGGATTTAAATTAAAAAAATAAAAATAAACAAATGCTTCGGTTGAAAAACGTATATATTTTAGATATATATGTTATATTTATAATATATCAAATGTATGTTCTGTGGTTCATGTGACTAGAGATTCCTGCTGAGGATAATTGAACAGACTTGGTATTTAAAAGATCACAATAATGAAAATGGACATTAAAAACCATGGAGTGGGCTTCAAGAGGGCATCTGCTACAGAGAGCATTTCTAGGCTTTATATTCACATTAAAACAGACGAGCCACAGAAGGAAGGTGGGAACTCTGGTTTGCGGGCAAAATCAACAATAGCATTTTCACAATCACTGTTCTCCCTTTGAATCCATGCTTTTCTTCAGACTTTCTGAAAACCACCAGGGCTTTCTTTATTCATCTCCTGGCTCTGTTTGTGGTTTGCAGAGGTGTCATTGTTCTTAGCCACATCCTGTTTTCCCTTAGATGGCCTTTTAGGTTCAGTGGGAGTAACTAGAAGGTCAGCTTTGTTGTCTTTTATGATGGACAAAAACACTATAGTTCAGGAAAACCAGACGCCAACCTTGAACGGCTTCTTTGGGTTTGCAGTTTTGCAACTGAACTTTATTTCCCACTGGCAGTAATTACTGCAAAAACGCACGGGTGCTGGGTTGGGGGATGGCATTTCTCATATTTAGAAGGAGGTAGAATTATTTGTGCTCAGTAGTAGTTGGTTTGCTTTGAAGTATAACTCAATTCGCAATTTATCCTTCCTCCCCACCCCACCCCACCCCCGCCCCGAGTGGTGACCTGTCTCAGGAAAATATTTGGGGGAAAGGAGTTTGCCTTGTCTCTGCCAGACTGTTAGAAGTTCTTCTGGGTGTTCTGTCAGCTGAGGGGCACCAGGACAGGCACCGCTGTGGAGCATGGCTGCTGGCTACGACAGACCTCGGGAAAAGTGTGTGAACGTGGGTAGGTCTCTTCACCCTTCCGGCTGCGTCCCTGCCGTCTCACCACTCCACGAAATTATTTTAGACGGCATAACATGAGCGATGGTATTTAAAATGGCACACGACATACGATTTTCCACATGGTTCAAGAACCAGGCACAGCCTTGGCAGTCTGTTGGCATTCTCACCTTGGGCGCACAGCCTTGCAGCCTTTGTGTCTGTGACTCCCTTACTCAGTGTAGGGAAGCTCCCACCTCAACACAGTCTTCCTCTAGGCCTCCATCAGTCTCATTCTTCCCATGGCACGTTTCCCCGAATCTGAGTTAAGCACCGGGTAGGCTTTGCCTCTCCAAGGTCCTAAGGAAGAGACCAAAGTTGTCCTTGACCACCCAACCCACCCACCCCTGAGACCAGACCTCTTAGGTATCTCTTTATCAGTGGAGGTTTGAGATATCTATTTTATTCTTCTAAATGTCCAGTGGGAACTCTTGGGTCGAACTCCCATTTTTCCCAAAGACCAACACGACTTTTCAGATTTTTTTAATCTTAATACTTAAAGAGAAGTTTTTCACTCGTCCTCTAACATGCACATCACCATTATTAGCACAACCCGTTCCTTTCTTTGATGCCTCCCAACTCTCCTGCAAACACAAAACAAAAACATAAACTAAAAATGCCAAAGACTTCTTAATGGCTCCTCCTCTGGCTGTATAAAGCCTCAGCCAAAGCTTTGAAAATACTTCCTGAGTTTCTGACTGGGTGGGTAGGGTTATGCGTTTTCCTTTTCCCAGTTGCATTTGCAAAGAAAGCCATTTGTGAGTTTGCACAGTTTACAACAGATTAATTTCTGTATGCTTGATGGTGTGTGGGCAGAGTATCAAGCTTGAAATGTTCTAGAAGGCCTGGGTGAAAATTGCACCTTAACTATTTACTTGCTGTTTAATTTCATAGTTTTCTTAAATCCTTAGTAGATCCAGTTTCCTTTTGTGTAAAATATTAGTAACAGTGCTCATCTCATGGTTATATTAAGGTTCAATGAGATCATTTAAATGAGAACGGGGGCCCCTGTGTGACTCGGTTGGTGAAGTGTCCCACTTCAGCTCATATCATGATCTCAGGGTTCGTGGGTTCGAGCCCCACATCGGGCTCTGTGCTGACAGCTCAGAGCCTGGAGCCTGCTTCGGATTCTGTGTCTCCCTCTCTCTCCGCCCCTCCTCCATTTGCATTCTGTCTCTGTCTCTGTCTCTCTCTCTCTCTCAAAAATAAATAAATATTTTTAAAAATTAAAAAAGAAATAAATGAGAGCAGTTAACATAATGCCTGGGTAAGGGCTCGATAAATACTGAACAGTGAATCTATATTTGGTTTTGCTGTATGATGATAGGTTATTTCTAACCTAATGAATGCAGACTTTAAATCAGATTGTTAACGACTTGCAATTCTGACCGTGTTTCCATTTTCTCCCTAATCTGACAATGCCATGTGGTATTAGAGCTTTTACTTTCACATGCAATTTTTTTTTTTTTAGAACTTCAATAACAATAATAATTGATGGGATCCTAATCAATCATATCTCATAGGCAGATATTGGGTTATGATCATTTCACTTGAATTTTTACGCAGGGACTCTTCTGGGAACACATGATTAATTTTCCTCATTTGCTACTTATAATGACAGGACTAGTCCCCACTTAGCGAGCCAATAAATAACTGTGGTTAGGCGGCTGGAAGATTAAGTGCCTAATATACATTATCTCATTTAATCCCCGCTTCAGCTCTAGGACGTTGAGAATTGTAACATTGTTTTACAGAGTGGGACGCTGAACCTCAGAGAAATTGGAAAGCTGGCATGGGTTTTCACAGCTGGAAAGTGGGAGGGCTTTTTTGAAGCCATTTCTGACACCTATGCTGAAGCATCTAATAACTCCACTAAACAGTGCACAAATCTCACCACCTCCGTAATTTCTTCTGACCGTATTCTCTTCACGTAACAATTTATTCTGCCTTCTCACGACCAAGCCCAGCTGACTCCCTGATCTACTGCGAGAGAAACATGGCATTCCCAGATGGTGACCAGCTTTGCCTCCAGACTTCCCCGTAAGGAGACCGCGTGCTTCCACTCTGGGCACTGAAATCCGGGTTGCAGTAGTCACACAAGACCATGCGTGTCAGGATCCTGCCTTCGGTAATACTGGGACAAGACCTTTCAACTAGTTATTGTGAAACAACAGAGAAAAAAAAAAAGCATTGAGGGTGAACCCACACTCTGGTGCCCAAGTGTCAGCTTGAGGGAATTTCTCACCAGCCAGGCTGAAATGTCAACCTGACTGCAACACACGGGGAGATGATAACATTTCTAGTCAAATGTGGCTGAAGAGCACGGTCTCTTCTTCGGTCTCATAAAAAAAAAAAAAAAAAAAAAAAAAAAAATCGTCTGCTGTTGGTATCCTCCTTTGCTTTCCGTCCATCTTGCTGTGCGACACCACTCTGATCCAAATGCCATGTTCTTCGGGCAGGACTTCTAAAAGCCAATCCTCTGCCTGTTTAAAAAGTTTTTTTTAGCGGTTATTTATTTATTTATTTATTTAAATTTGTGTGAAATATGATCATTTATTTTTGAGAAAGAGAAAGCGAGGGAGTGGGGAAGGGCAGAGAGCCAGAGGAAGACACGGAACCCAAAGCAGGCTCCAGGCTCCCAGCTGTCAGCACACAGCCCGACGCGGGGCTCGAACCCACCAACCGGGAGATCATGACCTGAGCCCAAGTCGGACGCTTAACCGACTGAGCCACCCAGGCGCCCCTAAGGTTTACTTATTTTTGAAAGAGAAAGAGACGGAGTGAGAGAGAGAGAGAGAGAGAGAGAAAGAGCGAGAGAACGAGCGGGAGAGGGGCGGCGAGAGGGAGACAGAGGATCCAAAGCAGGCTCCGCGCTATGAACGCAGCGCCCGATGCAGGGCTCGAACCCAGGAGCCACGACCAGAGCGGAAATCAAGAATGGGCTGAGCTACCCACGGCCCCAACCCTCTGCCTGTTTCAAAGCAATGCCTCAAGGCTCAGCCTTTAAATATGGTTGCCTCAAGAACTTTTTACACAGCTCTAATTATTTTTTACCTGGCTTTGTAGACACGTGTAAGGTTCGCTTTCTTCTAGGGCCTACTGCAGGGGCATGCTATGTGAAAATGCTTTCTGTTTCTCAGATCTTATGGGCCGGCTGTGATAACGGTCAGAAAGACCACTCTGACTTTCAGCTGACAGGGACACTTTCTCTCACTCTTCATAAATCTTTTACTCCATTCTACTTCCTGTAGTCCAGCGTCAGAAATCCCCTCTGTCTACGGAGCCCTGGGACGTGCTGGTTCTTTCCCTGACCGTGTCCTCACCGAGTGTGCTGTATTATCACATAAAAATCCCTCAGCTAGTCGGTGTCTTAATTCTTTCCGCTATAATGTAATTTAAATTTGAGAGCCACAACCGAGCAAAACTGGACATTTAACCCAGTCGGGAATAGGATAGGTCTTCATAAACAGGCGCACTACTGAAAAAAAACTTAGATTTGACTACATAAAAACTTCAGCATTCTGTGTTCAGTAGTGACAACTGAGTAATCATAAACAAAATAATTAGGCAAATGAGAAACTGACAGACATCTTTGCCACTTCCAATGCATGAGTTCTAACAAATTAGTGAGAACAATGCAAGTGGACTGTGAGAGAGTAGTCAAAGAACATGAAGAGACTGGGGACCAAAAAAGGAACTTTAAGATACTGACTACACGGAAAATGTCTGACTCTATCAGAAATGAGAGCAATAAAAGTATTTCACTTATGAAAATAGAGGTAAACTTGTATATCTACACATATATCTTTGAGGATGAAGAAATAGGGGTGCTCACCCCGCTGGTGAGAATGATCATGGTACAGCTTGTCTGGATGCCATTCATTTTTTTTTTTTTTTAATATTCATTTCTTTTTGAGAGAGAGAGAGAGGTGGGGAAGGGCAGAGAGCAAGGGAGACACAGACTCTGAAGCAGGCTCCAGGCTCTGAGTTGTCAGCACAGAGCCTGGCGCGGGGCTCGAACCCACAGACCGTGAGACCATGACCTGAGCCAAAGTGGGATGCTTAACCGACTGAGCCACCCAGATGCCTCTGGATGCCCTTTGAAAATAGTTTTGCAAATTGCTAAATATGTTCTTGCCACTTGGTGTAGTAACTCACTGTAAAAAACGATCCTGAGAAAAGAATCTGGGACGCACATTGGAAAATGTAAGTTGCAGACTTAATTATTATTATTATTATTTTTCATATAGTTTATTGTCAAATTGGTTTCCATACAACACCCAGTGCTCATCCCAACAGGTGCCCTCCTCAATGCCCATCACCCATTTCCCCCTCTCCTCCACCCCCCCTTCCACCCTCAGTTTGTTCTCTGTATTTAAGAGTCTCTTATGGTTTGCCTCCCTCCCTCTCTGTTTGTAACTATTTTTTTCCCTTTCCCTTCCCCCATGGTCTTCTGTTAAGTTTCTCAAGATCCGCATATGAGTGAAAACATATGGTATCCATCTTTCTCTGCCTGACTTATTTCACTTAGCATAATACCCTCCAGTTCCATCCACGTTGCTGCTAATGGCCAGATTTCATTCTTTCTCATTGCCAAGTAGTACTCCATTGTGTGTATAAACCACATCTTCTTTATCCTTTCATCAATTGATGGCAGACCTAATTATAACAGTGAAAATTTGAAAATAATATGTGTTCAGATGAAAGGAAAGGAGTCTGTACATAAGGAGGGAAGATCTAAAACAATTTCAAACCATGCTTTAGAACAATATTTAGTGCTACAGGATAATGCTGACTTTGAATTGCTAAGTGAGAAGAGATGTTACAGAGTAGTACTTGTAATGAGATGCTAGCTGGAGGAAGTTGCAAATATAGATATGAATATGCACAGAAAAGAAACAAATACTCCAAAATATTAATAAAAATGAACTTTTAATGGGTATTGAGATTTAGCACTAATTTTTATTTTTGGGTGGTACTGCTTTTCATCTATGGCCATTTACGACTTGGGAAAAGATGAATATATTTTAAAAATATATTTTTTTTGTTTTAAAGACTTTGTACCTTATCAAAATTACGAGGATGTAATGCACTTTAGATGAGTATTTTCCTTACTTGTTATCCAGATGTCTTCATTAATATTTCTAGATTTCTAGAATAAATCTATTTTATTCTTCTTTTGTTTCCAGAATATGTTCATGAACCTGTATTTCTCACTCTGAACTCAGAAATAAGGTTAAAGACAGCCATCACCTTCTTCTTTTATGCAGGCAGCAGAACATATTTTTAATAGTCCTGTTTTAAATCCCTCTTGCTAGAAACATTTATTTAACCTCTAACTCTGCTCTACTGAGACGTTTTTGTTTACACCAGGTTAGACCTTGACCTTCCCACCCCTATCCTCAGAGGGAATTGTTGTTGTTGTTGTTGTGCTTTAAAAAAGATTTGATTGAAATTGTTTTGGCTGATTCTTTTAGGTTTGGAAATAGCCAAAAGCAACTTTACTTTGGACTGTTTGGGGAAACTTTATTTTTTCCTCCTCTGGCTCAAGGAGATTTCATTATGAAAGTGTAATTATACAGTCAGTGAGTAAAGAAGGTGTCAAAAATGCCCCCCACCAAGCTTGAGTGGTAAATGTCATCCATTGTCATTGCTTACAACTGATCAGCCGTCTCCTGTTTCCTTGGAGGCATGACTACACCAGAGTGAGGAGCTTTACCTGGGCCCATCATCACCTTCCAATTTGTTAGGATGAGGCTTGGGTCCAGTTGTAGGCAACTAGCTTCTGGTAGCCTCCCATAGAGACATCCTCAAATACTTCTCGAGGATTTTGGAAGAGATGCGAAGAACTTTCTTTCTGCAGGAATGCCAGGGGTAGGTACAGATGTTTTTAACTTATTCCATGAAAAGTGAGAATATTGTAGCTATGGCTAATGTATTTAGTTATATACAGGAAAAATGTAAGAAGGAAGAATGAGTCCAAATAATTTCCACCCACCTCTCAGCCCCCAGACTCAGAAAATATTCTGAAGGTTGCCACTATACCTACAGATTTCCCATGTATCACAGACCCCTCCCCAGCATACAGGGCAATAGCAGAGGCCACAATGGCCACACTGCTCTGATCCCCTCTTCCTGTTGTGGGCTCTCCTGACCAATTATGACTGAGAATATTTCAGGTATACTCAGGGATACCGTCCTCTCGATTCCCACATGGTGCTCGTATTTTTTCCTCTCTAATTCTGCCTCCTGTGGTGATGTTTGGCCTTGATGACCCTGATGACCTTGAAGCATACTGAGGGCCAAGGTCAGTTCAGCATGATGTGGGCACCGACAGAGCTAGCTCCTGCAGGACCAGGTGGTTTCTCAGCATGGTAACTGCCCAAGCTCTGGACTTGGACAACCAAGTCTCCACAGTTTACTAGTTGAGTGAGTGACGTTGGATTCTTAACCTCTGTGGTAGCGTTTACTGGCTGTCTCCCACTATCGACAGACTCCTTCACCAGCAGAATTCAGAGCAACGTGCCCAGCAAAAACATGACCTTCACTAACTCCTAAGCAGCTCAGTGTGGGCATGTGGCCCGTCACAAAAATAATGCTTGGAACTTTGGGGCAAGGTGACCTGAAGGGAAAGAGATGAGTGCCCTCGATTTCTGCTTTATTTCCTTCCCACTGCCTGGAAATGCAAATGTGAGGCCCAAGCTCCAGCAGCCATGTTGGCTCCTGAGGAGATTAGGGGAATGGAAATCACTTACGGAAGACTGCAAAGCAGAAAGGAAGAAACAGAAAGTAAGAAGCCCATGACATGCTCTGGACACCATATCTTCAGGTGTCGTCTAGATAGGAAAATAAATAAGTAAATAAAAACACTTCACATTTCTGTCAGTTACGGTCACTTTGATCATCCCTGTAATACGCAGCCGAAGCTAATCCCGATAACGCATCTAGGAAAGAAGGACAGTAACAGTACCTAAACCCTAGAGTGATTATAAGGTAATATGATGAAACAGTATGTGTGACGAATTTTTTGTGTTTAATAAAACTTAGATATTACCACTAAATAAAAGCTTAGTATGCACTTAATACAAGTTAGATATTATAACCTGAATGAAACTTTGGATTCCGTGAGTCCACTCTAGAGATGGAATTTCATAAGAAAAACATGGCTTGGCCACAGATACCTAATAGCAATACACATTTTAATTGGAGTTAATAAAAAATATCAAAGTATATCCAATTTGAAATCCGGAGAGACTGCATTGTAAGTGGAGAAGTTCTTTTTGTGTTATTGCTAGTTATTTCTTTTCCAGAGATTTCAAACTTGCAAAAACTTTTGCCAGAATAGTACAGAAAACTTCTATAACCTCTTCACCCATGCTCCCCAAATGTTAACTTGCCATCACGTTTCCGTAATCGCTCACTTACATGCCCATTATCATTAGCTTTGGTCTTCAACTTCTTGAAAGCCTACTGTGAGATGACATCAGAAACACTCTAGAACGTGTTCCCTAAATAAGAATGCTCTCCTAAATCACCAGCATACGACACTCCAAAACAGGAAACCTACACTGATACAACCCTACCATCCGCACACGGACCCCTTCGAATTTCAGCAGCTGACCCTGTCACATCTCATTTGCCTTTCTGTTCCAGGATCTTATCCAGAATACTTTTGCATTTAGTTATCGTGCATTTTCAGAAAAGTTCAATCTGGAACACTTCCTCAGTCTTCCTGGTTTTCATGTCCTCGATGGTCTTGAAGGGTACAGATTTTCGATTACATTTACATAGTCATGTGCCATGAGCTCACCTCCAGTTTCAGTTCAACACCTCAGGTTTCTTTCCGCTCTTTCTACTTTCTCTGTTTGTAAAATCTACCCCAGAAGTGAGGAGTTTGCCTTCCGTTATCCCCAGTATATTGAATTCTTTGCTAAATTGGCTTATTTGCTCCGTGTGGCCAGTCCTCCAACCATCATGGCCCTTTCCTCAGCCTACCGTCTCTCCTGCCACAGTCTGTCCCTTCACTGGCCTACTGGCCTGTGCCTTGGAGAAGGAAGGAAGGGGAAGGAAAAAGGAAGAAGGGACAGTGACTAATTTCTTTCTCTTCATTCTTTTTCTCACACACTGCACCTGCCCTGTAGGAGTGACATCCCCATCTGACCCAGAGCACACCTGCGTTCCTTTGTATGAATTTTCTTGAATACTTTGCCAACTTATTATCATTCAAGATAGTAGTACTTTTCAAAATAAAAAAAAAAAAAAACCTTAAGCCCTCAATGCCTCAATGAACCTATCCCCATCCTCCACAATTCCCTCTTGCATTTTAAATCAAATATAACAGAAACAACTGAACAAGACTTCATTTAAAAAATGTATATACAAAATAAGATGATGCTAGAAAACATCACCCTTGCCTCAAAAGCTCTTCAGCTGCCAGGGGGACGTAAGCATATGAAGCTAAATGCAGATTTTAGTGTTTGAGCTTCAGGCTAAGTCACAGGGTAGGTGTGGGTATGCGCGTGGTTGCTTCATTTTTCTTCCACCTCATCTAATCTTCCACCATCTGAAAGTTTTGAGAAGATCAATGTTTGAAAACCACACTATCAAGAAAAGCCGTACATGGTGTTTTCTAAAGTGGAATAGGCAGGTCCTTTCTTGCGAACAAAAAAGTCTCCTCTTTCATTGCAAACACTCTTATTCAACACTTTGACCCACGACATGTTTTAGCTCTCTGGCCACTGTCAACCTTTAATTTTCTGGTATTTGCTGAGCATAGAACTTGACTACATTTCCCAGCCTCCCTTGCAGCTACCTGAGGCCTAAGGAGTGTGGGTGAGGGTAACAAGGCACACCAACTACTGCCAAGCTGAGCTCATAAAAGTCTTGGTGCACGCTCCCAGTTCTCTGTGTCCCATCGTATGCTGGCCAGATGCACAGCTGCAGTATAGGACTCCAGAGCCTGGTGGCAGAGCCACTGGAGGGAAAGAACCCCATTCCCGCTTGGAACAGAGCATCCCCCCCCAACTCCCACTCCTGCCCCACCCCTCCCAACCTGCACAGGACTGGCAAGAGTGTGAACAATGGACCTTAGTGGTTGAGATTTAGTGTTATTTGTGATAATACTTAGCCTGCTCTGACTACCACAATCTCCAAAGTGTCCTATGTGCTCCTATCAGGACGATGTTGCAAACAGAATTCACTGATAATTTTCCTGAGTGGCAGTGTGCAGCTAAACTCGGCTGACTGAGCAAGACATTTTCTCGTACGTCACCATGGAAATTTCCTTCAATTTCAGTGAATGATGTGGCAATACTTTTTAAGGCTCTCATTTTACAACCTCGGTTGCAAACAAGGCACTGAGATGGGTCCAACTTAATGGCCTATCTGGAGATTGTGATATGTGATTCCGGTGGAAGGTCATGAGTGAAAATAGTGGCAGTGCCTTATAGGAGTCAGCTGTCAGCTCAGTGGTTCACGGAGCTATTTCAGGTCGGGTCCAATATAAACACTAAATGTCACTGTAACACATCTTCTCATTGCGTAAGGGTTAATATTCTCTCTTGTGTGTTTAGCTTACGAGCAATAATGACTGCATAATAGGGACGACTAAACTCAACATCACTATGGCATTTCCTTTCTCCAGAAAGAGCTTCTAGCTCTGAAAGGTGGATTGACTTGCATTCATGCTACTGTGAGAGAAATGAGGAGAATGACCACAACATCACCTCTCTGGATGCACAAGTCTTTTGTGCTCCTCTGCCCAGTTGGGATGCTCCTACTTGTGTTTTAATCCCTGGTCCCTTTACTTCTTGGAGTAGGCCCGGGGGCATTCTCTGCCGAGGGCCCCCGTGACACTGGAAATTCCTCCTTTTGGTTGATCAAAGCAGATGCAGGCTGACCCCACCCCAGGAACTGGTGGCAGACACATCTGTTCATTCTGGCTTCCTGCCAATAGGGGATTTACTCTCGGGTGAGTGGGGGAGAGGGACTTTTATGTCGGGAGGGGATTTATTGTTGGCTGACGGGGTGTGGCGAGTGTGAAGGGGGATTGTCTGACTTTTTATGCAGCAGGGTTTAATCTTTGTATGGGGCTTCCACGACTTTTGCAAAGGGCAAGTGCTGGATCCGTGAACTTTAACGATAAACTGAAAAACTTTGGGGGGAGTTAGGTATAGGTTTGCCAAAAGCAAGAAGATGAAAGTGAAGGTTAGCTGACTGCACCCAGTGAGATACTGTTTAGAATAAAAAAGCTGGAGATATAATTGTGACTGTCCTCACTAGGTAGCTAGCATAACCCCATCGACCAAGGGGAAGAAGGGAAATGGAGGCTGGGCCCCTCAGTGTTCTGAAATCTGGCCTCCACTAAGGGTCGGTCGTTAGGCCTCTTTACCTCTCAGTGTCTTCATGGCAACAATTGCGACTGCACTAACGTTACAAATCAAGTTCTGTAAGACATTCCTTATTGTGTGAAATTACTACATGCTAAGAAAGGAGAGGGGCGCCTGGGTGGCGCAGTCGGTTAAGCGTCCGACTTCAGCCAGGTCACGATCTCGCGGTCCGTGAGTTCGAGCCCCGCGTCAGGCTCTGGGCTGATGGCTCAGAGCCTGGAGCCTGTTTCTGATTCTGTGTCTCCCTCTCTCTCTGCCCCTCCCCCGTTCATGCTCTGTCTCTCTCTGTCCCAAAAATAAATAAAAAAAAAACGTTGAAAAAAAAAATTAAAAAAAAAAAAAAAAAAAAAAAAAAAAGAAAGGAGGACTATGGCATTATACAGAACCGGACTGGGAACATTCGATGCCTAGAGTAGGAAGGTTGTCTGAAACCAGAATACTGTCCTGAGCACAACACTGTTTCAAGGATTTCCCTTTCAATCTATGAAAGGGAAAGACATGTCATGGGTTTAATTGAGTTTAATTTTATTTATTTAAAAAAAATTTTTTTTAAGTTTTTTTATTTTGAGAGAGACAGAGGCGGCATGAGTGGGGGAAGAGCAGAAAGGGAGGCAGGGACAGAATCCCAAGCAGGCTCCACACTGCCAGCACAGAACCCGAAATGGGGCTCAAACTTAGGAACCATGAGATCATGGCCTAAGCGGATATCAAGAGTCAGACCCTTAACTGACTGAGGCACCCAGGTGCCCCTAATTGAATACAATTTTAGAAACTGAGAGAAAGCCAGCATTTTGCCCTTTAGAAAGCCCTTTACCTTTCTTACCTCTATATTATTATTATTATTATTATTATTATTTAATGTTTATTTATTCTTGAAAGAGAGAGAGAGAGACAGAGATCAAGGGGCGAAGGGCAGAGACAGAGAGGGAGACACAGAATCTGAAACAGGCTTCAGGCTCTGAGCTGTCAGCACAGAGCCCATCGCAGGGCTGGAACTCACGAACCGTGAGATGGTGACCTGAGCTGAAGTCGGACGCTTAATCGACTGAGCCACTCAGGCGCTCACCTCTATATTATTTTTTTAAGACTCCCAGGGCCAGAGATTTTGCCTAGGTGTGAACTATCTGCCACCTTATAGATTGTATCTAGCAAATAATAATTTCTATGCCCACCGCTGGGCCGTATGATGAGGTCTACACAAAAGAAACGCAAGTTATGGTCCCTGTTCTCCATATAGCAGGAATTCCTGTTTGAAACCTCAAAATAAGAATTCAGGCAGGGCCACAGCCCAACTGTAAATTAGAAGAAGCCACTCTCTCAGGCAGACATAGTCCTGGGTGTGGGGTTTGGTGAGTGGAGTGTGGGCTACATCTCAACCCTCATTGGTCCTTTACATGTTTAATGCATACATCTTCGTGCGATTTGGATTCCATCATATCTTATGGATATGGAGTATGACATCTTATGGAGTGGTGGGATACATCTGTCAGAAATCTTAGTTGCATAAGGGACCAAGAAAGCCTTTCTGGTAAGTAAATCATCCCAAGCGAAGAGAAATTAGAAAGCAGACAAATTTAATCCAAGAACAACACATCACAGTAGAATAATCTGGGAGGATCCAAATGCAGCATGGTGTCTGTCCCAGAGCTAGGTGACAGTGGGGAGTACGTGGTGACTGTAGCACTGGGGTGGCCTTGGAAAGTTTGATCCAGGAGCCCGAGAAGCTTCGGTACAGAGCAGCTGCAGAAGCTGGAGGCTTTGGGATGGTCTAGGAGTGACTGAATGACAACTTCTCCAGCATCAGATCGGTGAGGGAACGTGGGAAATGTCAACTCTACTCATCCTCATACATGCGCTCTTTGGAGAATTCCAGAAATACCTGGAAGCGGGGAAGATGTTGAGAAAAGGGGTGGAGTCCTAAAATTGTGAGCCAAGGAGAGTCCTACGAATATTATTTATTGCTGTGATTGTGACAACTATTTTTCTCCCAAAGAAGAGGTGAGTTGGGGAACAAGAAGAGCACATACGCACAAGAAAATGTGAGGCAGTGATGCATACCACTTGTCCTTTATCGCAGGTGATGGAGCACCAGATGGTGGATGATTGCAAAACGGAAGTCAACATTATTTGTGTATACTCCCCTTGAGTTGGGGTCACTTGTTAGGAATGACAGAACATAGAGGGTGGTGAGCAACTTCCACGATTCGTAATTGAAGGTTTCCAGGTGATGCTCTTAAATGTCTATGTCGGTAAAGAGATGGGGGGGGAGGAGAGTGGTTGAGAGGGGCCAAGAGGGGACCGTGTATAGAGTATGAGCAGAAGATGCGTGAAGGGGAATGTGCCCGGAATCGGGGACAAGGACTCCTGGGGTCTCCACCACGTTCTGCACCAGCCAGCAAAGCGGGAGTGGAAGAATCATTTACCTTCTCTGAGCTTTGATTTTCTCATCCGTAAAATGGGCTACACGGATTAACTTTTAGAGTTCCTCCCTGAGTCCGAGGCTCACTCCTGTCTCCGAATGCAATAAATGTTGAAAATGAAATTTGGCCTACAAACCCTGTGAATGGTTTGTGGCTTCATTCAGTGGAATAAACCTGCCACCAAAATGCCACGTAAAAGAGTTAGCTTTCTGACTAGAGCCTTCTGGGCAGTGATTAATTCAAGACGGGCCCAACACGTGCACATGTAGCAATGTTTCTGCGCTCCTGAGTGTACATGTTTTGCTATGTCTCTCGCCCTTTCTTTTCTCTCTTGCTTCCTACGTGTCAGGTTCCTACTTCCTTTCTGGTCACTGTTTAAATGTGTAGGACCTCTCCTAGCCCTATCAGATTGGCTGGGCATTTAGTCTGTGTTTTTTTTTTTTTTTTTTTTTTTTTTTGCACATCCTGCCAAAATCAGCATGGTCATTTACCTCTGTTTATTTTCCCTTCCCAGACATCAGGTGCTGTCTGCATTCCAGCGCCCCCACAAAAGCGCTATCTCCCCAATTAAGGCTGCCGTGCCTCTGACGTTGCTACATTTGGTGGACTGGGAGTCAGACCAACCAGAGGCACCCATCAAATAGCAGCCTGTGGCATTTGGTTTGGCCAAGAGTTTTCACAATCTCTGCAACAGCAGCTCAAACGACATTGCAAATAAACAGTCTTACGGGAAAGGAAAGAGGTGAGGGGAGGGGGAAAAGAGAAGAGAGGAGGGGAGAGGAAGCTAAACTATAAGGGAAGGAACCCAGAGAAAAAGGGACTCCTTTCCACACTTCTTTCCATCACACATATGAAAAATGCCTTTGTGGGTTATAACAATCCACTTTGTGATCAAGCTACAATTTCAACATTAAAAAAATTAATTTGCCATTGATTCTAATCTCTGACATTTTGGCTATAGTGGACAATGCATCAGGTTCTGACTGACCTAAAGAATTTTATGCTCTTTTTCCAGAGTCATCTTCTGAAAGCAAGGTCCCAGCAATATTCCACAACTATTCTCATGCCCTCTGTATGAATGAATGAGGTGACCTATATCATTCCCATTTGAAAGTTGTTACAAAAGAAACAGAGAAAGATTATGTGGTTTGAGATCAATTGACCAACATCTATATTGATGACAGGAGGAAAAATATGATTAAATGAAGGCAAAAGGATTTCTGTCTTACAATATTGAAAATATTAATGATGGAGAGGTAATAAAATCCTGTGTCCAGCTGATAATTGTTGTGGAATTTGCTTTACCAGACATATTTTATATTATGATAATAAAAAATACATATAAAATTATGAGGAATGATTTAGAAGTGATTTGGTTCTCAGTAAGGCTAGAGGGAGAAATTTAATTGGGTCACTTATTATCATATATAAATATAAGCAATATAGGCCAGAAACAAGTGGATGCTGCTGATGCTTTTCTGTTTTTACGAAAAATGAAAGAAGGGGAAAGAAAAGATGAAACAAAAAAAAGGGGGTGCCTGGGTGGCTCGGTCAGTTAAGCGTCCGACTTCAGCTCAGGTCATGATCTTACAGTCCGTGAGTTCGAGCCCCGCGTCGGGCTCTGTGCTGACAGCTCGGAGCCTGGAGCCTGCTTCGGACTCTGTGGCTCCCTCTCTCTCTGTCCCTCCCCTGCTCATGCTCTATCTCTCTCTGTCTCAAAAATAAATAAAAACATTAAAAAATTAAAAAAAAAAATGTTAAGTACCTCCTATATGCCAGCCTTGTGCTTGAGAATGACCTCACTTAATCCTTATACCAACCTTTCTAAAGGAGTTTCCATTATTCTCATTTTACAGATGAGGAAACATAGGAGATGGAAAGTAACTAGTCCAAAATCCCACAACCAGGATTTTAGCTGAGCTCAACCTGATCTCAAGACTTTGTTCTTTCCATCTTGATCTCTTGTAATTCTTTTGTTTGTTTGTTTGCTTGTTTTTTTTCTTTTTTTTTTTTTTGTCATTCAGTTCATTCCTTCTTGTTTTAGAGAAATTACACAGGATTTGATTACTGTTACCTGTGCAATTCTATATGATATGCTAGTTACCATGTTGAGATCATTCTAGGATTGAATACTGAACAATTCACCAATTCCAAGATGGCATCTCCATTCTGCATGTATACATATTATTTAAAATAAAGAATATTCTTTTTCATTTTGACCAAAGCAAGGCCCAGTTTCTTCCCACTGAGTTCTGCTCAGCTCTCCTGTGAGTGTGACAGCTGAATACTTAACTGAAATATTTTTTCTGGAGAGCCAATGAACCATTCTCCTCTGACCATAAGTGTGCCATTATCTATTATTCAAGTATGATTATTACCAAATATGTTTTTGGAAACACATTCTCCAGATGTTATAGAGGCCTTTGTAATGTAACTTATCAATGTCAAGGAATTGCAAAATTCTTAAAGTAGTTTTAATGTTGAATCAATTAAAAATACAAAACAGGCTAGGCTGTCTCATGCTTCGGAAGATAAGTGGTTGCAAGCAAACCCATAGGGTTAGAGCATTAAACTTCCAAAGGATCACCACAACCTGTGCAGTTCCATATAATATATCAGTTACCATTTTTTTTTTTTAATTTTTTTTTTTTAACGTTTATTTATTTTTGAGACAGGGAGAGACAGAGCATGAACGGGGGAGGGTCAGAGAGAGAGGGAGACACAGAATCTGAAACAGGCTCCAGGCTCTGAGCTGTCAGCACAGAGCCTGACGCGGGGCTCGAACTCACAGAGTGCGAGATCGTGACCTGAGCCGAAGTCGGCCGCTTAACCGACTGAGCCACCCAGGTGCCCCTCAGTTACCATTTTGAAAACAGTATAAACCTGTGTGAGATGGGGTTATAGGACAATGACTTTCTTAGTAGCAGTGAAAAGTTAAAACAAGGCATCAGCCAGACAGCTGTCCTATTTCTGAGATGCCTTTCAGGACCGGTATCTCACTGTAGCCCCCAAATTAAAAGCCAGAAACAGAGCCAATTACAATTAATTTTTACCGCCATGAGGCTCCATCAAGAATACTTTAGAAGGATAAAATTTCTTGTGACTCCTATATTTCTGAGCCAGAGGTGACCAAAATCTCATATATATATATATATATATATATATATATATACACACACACACACATATATATATACCTATCTATATATATGTATATAGCTATATATATGTATATGTATACATATATAGCTATATACATATATATATAGATATAGATATATATATTTTAGCATACCATGCAATTCTTTTACATCTTAGAGAAACTTTGGACAAAAATTTGGGAAATATACACATGAAATATTGATTCTTATTTCTGGTGAGTAATCAGGTTAACCCTATTGGTAGAATGGGGTTGAGATAATTAATAGGTGGATTTGCCAAAATGGGTAAATGAATCCATTACAACACATTATGTCACAATCCTATCTCTGCTACCATCATTTTAAAATAAAAATAACATTTAACAAGTTCTGTGCCACGAAGTTGAAAATAGAACGTTATAGAGTTGTCATTATTTCTTCTCTGGGAAGGATTGTGACTGATAAGATAACTATTGCCTAAACTATTTTAGTATGTGGAATTGGCACAGATAAATTCTCTGCTCTATGTACTAATTACAGTAATTTGATCATTATAATGATTATAATTTCATATTCGCTTTATATGAGATAGTCTCTTAACACTGCCTGTCACATCATCGTAAATTTGCTTGTAAGATTCTTTTGGGGGGAAACTATTATATCTTATCAACAATGTCTTTAGTAGCTTAATTATGATATGCCTTCAGGATTTTTATAACACCTCTTGTAAAGCCTGTTTTCTGAATGAGAATGTTACACGTCTAAGAGCTGTGTCAAGATACTGTTTTAAATCATCAGTTGCATTTCTAATATATTTACAAGAAAAAATTATTGAAAACAATCTGAAATTCCACAAGGAGGTACTTATTAAATTAATAATGGCATAGCACTGTAATAGAGTATCAGATATTTGCAAAAAGAATGAGGAAACTCTGTTCAGAAAGATTATTCAGAAAGATTAGCAAGGTATACCATGGAATGAAAACACAAGGTGCAAAATAGTGAATATAGAATATATTTTTGTCCATGAAAGAGCACACATATAAAAGTCCATCTTTGTATTTTCTTGCGTTGTCAATCAAGGAAAACTCTGGTAGGATAAATCAAGTAATACAAATGGTGAAGGGAGGGGTATACGTGGTAACTGGATGAGTGGGTTAGGGTTGAAGACAGACTTTCACCATCCTCCTTTCCTTAGAATTTCTGTTGGTGGCTCCTGGCCCATGAAAATAGCCACTCAGCCCACTACATAAACCTTTCTTTATTTCTTTTGGATTTTGAGTCATGCATATGGAAGCCTTTACCTGTTGCCATTTTATCACTTATATAACTTCTGGCAATTCAATATTTGATCCATTTGTAATTTACTATGGTGTTATGGGAAACAATAGTTATCTAGTTGTGTCAACATTTATTCATGAACAGTCTGTTTATGAACAGACTATCATTTCCCTATAGACTGGAGATTTCATCTTATTCACATGTTAAATTCCCTTAGTATTCTTTTTTTTTTTTTTTTTTTTTTTTTTTTAATGTCTATTTATTTACCTTTGAGAGGGAGAGAAGGGGAGAAAGGGAGACAGAGATTCCCAAGCAGGCTCTCCACTGTTAGCACAGAGCCCCAATGTGGGGCTCAAACTGAAGAACTGTGAGATCATGACTTGAGCTGAAATCAAGAGTCTGATGCTTAACCAACTGAGCCACCCAGGTTCCCTTTCCTTCAGTATTCTTGAACAGTCTAGTCTATTAAATTGGTTTGTCTATGTATATGCCCCTATGATTTAGTTACTTCAACTGCCTGCTTTAAAATCGATAGGTCTGGTCTTCCTTCATTGTTCTCTTTCAGAGGCTTCCTGACTATTTTAAACATTTTTAAGGTAAATAGTTAATCAAATCAGATTGTCTCATTGAAAAATCTTGGTATTTTAATTCATATCGTGGTAAATTTAACCATTAACTTATGGAGAACTGATGAGCTTCTGATGCTGAATAGTTTTCCAGTTGGTTCTCCTGGGTTTTTCAAGTATATAATCATATTACTTCCAAATAGTGATAATTCTACCTTCTCCTTTCCATTTCTCTTGTCTCTAATTTCTTTTTCTCATCTAATTACAATGATTAGTTAAATATGCTCTTAAAAACTCTGCAAAGACTCACCAAAAGAACAGTTCTAGCAACAGAATCTGGGTGAAAATCTTAACCCATTTATATAAGACACTGTTTTGAGTAACTGTTTTGGCTATATCAACATGACCTGTTAGTTATGAGAAATGACTTCACTTGTTATTAAAACCATCTTCAGTGTATTAAACTGGCGCTTTCCCTAAGGGCTAGTTTACAAATAGCCATAATTCATCTGGCATACTGTAAGGAAATGTACACAGACAAAAGGGAGATTTTAGAAATTGGTTAATCTCTCTTTTCCCCCAAGCCAGGTGTATTGGAAATGACTGAAGCAAAATGCGTGGTTTACATCCTACGCCCCACCCCCTGTATGTTTAAATTCAACTTTCACAGTTGAACATAGCCATGCCGAGTTTAAGAAAGATCTTTCTCATCTATAGTAGCGAGATTGATTGCCTGGTGTGTTGCATGATGATATCTATATTTTATATTTAAACTTAAAGCTTCAGTAGCCAATTCGTGGCTGAATTTGGTCCCAATATGAAGCAAATAATATTTGACAACTAGGTGGAAAGAATATCAACCAAACAAAAATTTGCTAAATTTAGAAATTCTTCATTTCAGAAGAGAAATGTTGGTAAATACTTTTGAAAATGGAAGGCTGGAATTGCCAGTTGCAACACTGGATTTCCACAAGCAAAATTTACAAATTTTCCTACTGACAGAAACCTTAAGCATATTTGCTAGATGAAGGAGTTCATTATGAAAGGAAAGGAACATCCATGAATAATAAGAGAAATGACCAAAGGCTACCAAAGTTAAAGAGGTCACTCTATAGCATTGATATAGACAAATTAAACACACACACACACACACACACACACACACACACCTCAAGAGAAGCTCCTTACAAACCAAGAGTCACTTGATTTACAAATCAAGGGTCCCCTCAGTTTCCAGGGACCACGAAGGCACATGCTCAGGTTTGATGATCCCTCAGTTCCCAAAGGAGCTAATCTGCTTTGAGCCTCTTGAAGCTCATATCTGGACAAAATAAAGATCAGTAAAGCTGTCAGAAAACAAGGAAGCAAGCTCAAGATAAGGCTTCCATTCCCCTGTTTAGGGTAGCTTGAACAAAGAGAAGTTGCCATTTGGGAAGGCTGACGAAAGTTGGCTCCTTATTCTAATTCCCACGTTTAGCTAAACTAACCTACAGATCTGCAGGAAACGGACAGGACAGAGCATCTATTCAATCATGAACATCCACCAACATATGTCAGCACAGCTTACTAGGATGAGTGTTTCTTACTATGTCTACCAACTTGGTAACACTGAGGCCATCTCTCAATATCAGAGAGTTTACATTTTGACCTTGACTTTCAATGATGAATAGGGGGTGATTTCTACTAGGTGAAAATCTTATTTATCTATCCTCGGCTGAGGGTAAAAAATCCTGAATGAGAGCCAAAAGACACATGAACAAGATTATACGTACTCAGAAGAATTTGTAAATCAAGTGACTGCTGATTTGTAAGGAGGTTCTCTTGATGTGTGTGTGTGTGTGTGTGTGTGTGTGTGTGTGCATGTTCTGTGTTTAACTTGTGTGTATCAATGCCATACAGTGCCAGGTTTGTAAATTATCAAATATATAGTCATAACCTATTGAAAAGACTAAATATTAGCTTGCAGGCATTGGCTGAACTTTACCATTTTTCTTTCTATAATTAGATTTTTTTTAAACTTAGCCCCACATGCTGCTACTTTTAGCACGATGCAGCAGGGTCTAGTTAAGTTATGCTATATGCTTTTCAATTAAACCATAACTTTCACATGTGCATTTTGTTGTGCTCACTCAACATTAAATAAATGGATAACACCTGAATAAATTCAGAGCCCCAGAGTATACCAATTCTTGGAACAAATTTACCAGTGAGAGGTTTTTCATTTTAGTTAAATCAAGAGTTTTCCTCCGTTGAGGGAAAGCAGTAGTTACTTAAGTACCATCTCGAAAAACAGGTAATAGTAAAATACATAATAGTATTTATGACTGTTTGACCCATTTCTCAACCCGTTTAAATCTGGAAAGATATGCAATAAATTTGAGTCTCGTTTATACACTTGGACTATTCATATATACAGTAAAGCTCTTTCATAAAGCTTCTTATCAGGGGAAATGTCTTAGAAAGGAAATGGAAAATTCTAGGCATGGAGATAGTACATAAGATTTTCAGCCTCCCATTCTACCATTATATCTTCTTATTTGTATTAAAAGACACAGCTACTGACAATGACACTGCACATGTGTATAAAGTGTCAAGGAGACATTTATCCTAACCATTTCCTGGAACACTAAGAACTCCATGGTGCCTCCCAATTGTTGACGTTATTTTTTCAGTAGCTTTTTCTCAGTAAAGCTGAGTGACAATGACAATAAATATTTCTCATTTTTGAAAGCTTTACCACTTGATTAGGTATCTAGTGTGGGGCCTGGTGCAATATTCTTTGACTGAACACTGGTTAATGATGATCATTCCCTGCCAAGTAAAATTAAACATTGTGTGTGATGTAGATGCTGATAAATCAATAAAGAAACTATCCAATTTGATGTAAGATCTAGATCTTTAAACTGTCGTCTGTGAACTACTTGTCTTATAGGATTCTTGTTAAAGGGAAAATTCCTAGCTCGTACCTAAGACTCTATGATTTAGAACCTATGAGTGTAGGAATTTTAATTTTTAACAATTCTTTTTTCTGGTGATAATCCTGTCCTATGAAATTTGACAACCATTAACCGTTTAATCTTGGATTCTTTTTTTACATTGTAAACCTTTTTTTTAATGTTTGTTTATTTTGAGACAGACAGAGAGAGAGAGAGAGACAGAGCACAAACAAGGGAGGGGTAGAGAGAGAGAGACATAGAATCCAAAGCAGGCTCCAGGCTCTGAGCTGTCAGCACAGAGCCCAACATGGGGTCCAAACTCACAAACCGTGAAATCATGACTTGAGCCAAAGTCAGACGCTTAACCGACTGAGCCACCCAGGCGTCCCTGAATCTTGGATTCTTAAAAGAATGTTTCTAATTATGTACATGTGCATTTTCATCTAGACTACTAGAAAACCTATGGAGAAGATGATTTTCAATATTAGATTCTGAATTCTTTATTCAAGGAGTCAATATAATATTAACCAAGTACATGAAGTCTTAAGCTATGCCTGTAAAATTCTTAAAAACTCAGCAGAAAACTGAACTATTTCCAACAACAGATATCTGACTTTGGAGGACTATCTGGGATTTTTTTTACCACTTTTTTTCTTTATCAGTAAGTTTAACAGTAAGTGAAAAGGAAAGTTTTTGAGTCAGTTCACTATTGGAGAGGTAAGGAAGAAAAGGTATATATAGCTCAACTTTTTACTTCTTTACCATGAGTAGCAGGAGATTGTGTGCAAGGTGTAGCTGAAAACATTTTAGAATTACGTGTAACACAAAATATCATAAAACTACTTCCCAAATATACCAACCAAAGGCAGGGCACCTGGGTGGCTCAGGCGGTTAAGCATCTGACTCTTGATTTCAGCTCAGGTCACAATCTCATGGTTGTGAGATTGAGTCCCACATCGGACTCTGTGCTAGGTATGGAGCCTGCTTAAGGTGATCTCTCTCTTCCTCTGCTCCCCCCAGCTCTCTCTCTCTCTAAACTGAACTAAACTAAACTAAAATAAATGAATGGATAAAATAATATATGGATGCTTTGATGGTAAGTTTTGGTCTGAGTACAGAGAGGACTGAGGACACAGGCAGGGAGATCAGAATAGCCACATCAGATCCAAATATATAACTATGCTCAAATGCTTACAGATAGCATAAGAAGAAGGATTAACCTTATATGTGGTTGGAAAATAAAATCTGAAGACCAAAAGGTAAAATAGGAAAATTGAAATATGGAGAAATTTTCTAAAAAAAAAAAAAAAAAAAAAAAAAAAAGCAACGAAAGCCATTCTACAAAGGAATAGGAATGACCGTGGTTTAATGAGTTGTCATCTTGGAAGCAAGAGTCTATTTGAGCAATCATCTAGGATATTGTAGGACAATGTTTCTCAAACTTCAGTGGGCATACGGATCATGTGAGGATCACGTTAAAATGCAGGTTCCGGTTCTGGAGGTCTGAGCGGAGACATGAGTTTTCTACGTGTCTAGCAGATCTCCGAGGTGAAGCCAATATTGTTGGCTCACTGGAACACTTGGAGTAGGAAGATTCTAAGGTATTTTCAAACCTAAGAATCCAGAATGGATTTTCCTTGTGGCTCTGTCACTTTCTGTGTGGTCATGGAACCAGTTCCTTTTCTTTGTCCCAGATTTTCTCATGTGTCCTTTAAAAATAATCTGAGTTAGGGGCGCCTGGGTGGCTCAGTCGGTTAAGCGGCCGACTTGGGCTCAGGTCATGATCTCGCGGTCTGTGGGTTCGAGCCCCGCGTCGGGCTCTGTGCTGACAGCTCAGAGCCTGGAGCCTGTTTCAGAGTCTGTGTCTCCCTCTCTCTGACCCTCCCCTGTTCATGCTCTCTCTCTGTCTCAAAAATAAATAAACGTTAAAAAAAAATTAAAAAAAAATAAAAATAATCTGAGTTATGCCTTGTAGGAATGCTTGGAGAATTCAGTGAATTAACGGACATAGCATACGCAGGAGAGAGCCTGACACATAAGAAATATTCCATAAATGTCAGCTCCTATATTGCCATTATTATTATAAAATTAAAAGTTATGAAATATAGAGTGCTTTGGCTTTCTCTGATTTCCATCTTAGCTGATGTAATCGGACTGTGTTTGTTGTCTACGCTGAGCAATGATGCCTTAGAGTTTACCCTCCTCACTGTCAGATAGAATTCCCATTTTGGCCTAAAGTCATTTGTAGGTTTTTCTAAATTCCAAAGGAAATGAAATAGCAGTGATTCCATTATGCAAATAATAGTAATGTTGAAAGAACATGGGAATGGATTTATGGATTTCTAGAGACCTAGTTTTTAGTCCTGCCTCCAATTAGCCATGTAAACTAATAGTATTATCCCAAACCTGACAATCCTACAATGCAGGAGAACATATGCTCCTTTTTACCACTGACTCAGACCCTCAGGACATCTTTCATGGATTGGTGACTTAGCCATAGACTTTTAAGAAACAGAGATTGCCATCATTCTTTGGGCCACACATGCTCTCCTGGATTCTAAGTTGTCCACTATGCTGTCCATTTCTCCTGACTTCTGGCTAAATTCCCTGCTTCTAGTTATGAAGAACTCTTGGCACTCAAGCTAATATCAAAGTAAAGGGCTACGAACGCTAACTAATGGGTGACCAAGGCTTAATGGAAATAATATGCCTTTTTTTAATTTTTTATTTTTTGGTACCCAATCAAGGGCTATTCCTTAGTCCCCAAATGCCTTAGATGATTAAGAAAAAAATCTAAATTTATAAATGAACATTTAAAGCTCATTTAGTGTGTCACTTCCAAAGTGCAATTTTAATCTAAAAAATAGTTTTACATGAATGATATCCATTAAATAAAATAAGCCTATAGTAAATCACTGAGTATTTATTGAATTCCTACCATGAGGCCTGATCTGTGGTAATATGGAGACTCTAAGAAGCGTAAGACATTGGAGGGGCACCTGGCTGGCTCAGTTGGTTGAGCATCTCACTCTTGATCTTGGCTCAGGTCATGATCTCACGGTCGTGGGATGGAACCCTGTGTCTGGCTCTGCATTGAGCATGGAGCCTGCTTGGGACTCTCTCTCTCTCTCTCTCAAATTGAAAAAATAAGTGTAAGACATTGAAGTTTAACATAGAGCTAAGAGGATACTACTTACACACATGGAAAAATTAGAGACAATTCATGATTCAGATGAGCTCAACTAGCTTGGGATGCAACAATCCACGCAGCAGGCACCTCTGTCTGTCTGTCCCTCCCTGCAGAACTTCCATTCACCTTCCCTACTTAGCTTCTTCTTTCTTCCCCCTGTAATATTTCTAACATACTATAAAGATTGCTTCCATATTAGATTCTTTGTCTATTATTGTTTGCCCCTACAAGAATGTAAGCTCCACAAGGATGGGGCTTTTGTCTCTCATTTCTTGATGGGTCACCTGTCATTCCAGGAGTGCTTGGAAGCACAGTAGTGCTCAAGAACAGCATTCTGAGTGAGGGAATGATTCATAAAAGAGACCAATACCAAGTTTGATCCTGCATTTCACAGCTCATAGACCTTGAACGTTCCTAACACACAAAAGAGGCAAACAGAAAATATTTTATAACTGACTAGGTTTTACAAACTGTATTTGTTGTCTCTGCTCTACGATACTCAGGACTTTGTCTTTTTTTTTTTTTTTTTTTTTGCCTTTTGAGATCTAAAAATCAGGCTGAAGTAGAGATGTAAAGTAATGAGAATAAATCATAGATCATTATTCCACTGCCATTCCAAAGGGAAATGAAATCTGCAATGACTCCATTATGCAGATACTAGTAACAGTGAAGGAATATGGGAACAGATATTTCGAGATCTAGTTCTGTGTCCTGCCTCCAATTAGCCATGTAAACTGATAGGATCTCTTGACCTCAGAGTTCCAGCGTCTTCAATTGAAATATGAAATTATTTCTCAATGATAACTAATGACATTTAACTTTGACATCTTGCTTTTTTTTTTGGCATTAACTCCATTTTGCGCACTCCATCCCAGTCCCCCAGCCCCATTCTATGAATGGTTCAAGTTTAATGAGTTAGAAAAGACAGAGATGAACAAAGAAGGGAGAGAAGAATGCCTGATGGGAAACACTTACTGGTATTATCATCATGACCAAGATCATAAATATAAATTCAGGTAATGAATCAGACTTCTGATAGTTCTTTTTTTTTTTAAAAATTTTTTTTTAACGTTTATTTATTTTTGAGACAGAGAGAGACAGAGCATGAACAGGGGAGGGTCATAGAGAGGGAGACACAGAATCTGAAACAGGCTCCAGGCTCCGAGCTGTCAGCACAGAGCCCGACTCGGGGCTCGAACTCACGGACCGCGAGATCATGACCTGAGCCGAAGTCGGCCGCCCAACCAACCAAGCCACCCAGGCGCCCCCAGACTTCTGATAGTTCTAATCTGGTTCCCCATTCCCTCTGGAAAACAAACAAACAAACAAACAAACCTGGAAGTCTATTTCAAAGGCTCTTGAATAGCAAAAATAGCGCATTACACTTGTTCTCTAGGCTTATTTGGTAGCTTCAGACTCTCTCTCAGACTCTACTTACCGCACACATAAATCTTTTGGGCTTGAATCTTTTATTTTTTTTCCCCGAGCCCAAAGAAATTAGAAGCAGCAAATTTTAATATGTTACCACTGGGGCACATGTCTTGTCATAATAAATAACCTAAAGCTGATAAGAGTTAAAGACATTCTTTCATTCAGAGATGAGCTATTTCATTCAGAGATGAGCTATGATGATGTAATCAGCATCACTAGATTATAGCTAATTTTAAAATGATTTTCTGACAACGATCTTGACTTCTCAAGAGTAGATTCAGTTATATTGATCACCTTATGTAACAAGGCAAGACATCATTCTGCTAGGAGGGTTTCCATGAACAATAGTTTACATGTAAACACGTTCGTTTGAGGCATCTGAAAAGATGCATTCATATCCAACTGTCATTCCCAGGTAACGTTAGATAATGAGATCCGTTGTATTGTCTCTCCTTAAATTTCTCTGGCAATTATTTATTAATCTATATTAAGATATTTATTCAGGTATTTTTGGCACTCCTCCTGTATCAGCACCTTTTTTCTTTATACTCAGTACCTGTTGGATGATGTGGGGACCCACAATGTAAAGCACACGTCCAGATATTGAGTAATTTAGGAATAGATGGACAAATCAGATTAAGAAGGAATATACTTTAGAGCATAGATTTTGGAGGTGGCCAGATCTGGGTTATAAACTCCTACGTGCCAGCCTGGTGACTGTATGCAAGTTACTTACTATCTCTGTTACTCAGATTCCTCATCTGTAAAATAGTGATCAAAATACCTATTTCCAGACATGTTATGAGGATTCATTAAAATATATGTGCCAAGCACTTAAATTTCGAGGCTGGAAGATAGGTATAGGGGATACCAAATATTGGGGGTGAGTGAACAAGCTGGGTTATCTTGGGCCATTTTTTTATAAACGTTTGTTGCTTCATCTGTAAAATGGGAAAAATAGTACTGAACTTCATAGAGTTTTAAAAAATTCACAACAAAAATTAATGTGCTTATGTACATGGGGCATAAGGTATCCCTAGCATCCAGTAAAAACCTAATAAATTGTATTTATTAGAAATGCTATGCTTTAATAATGAGAAAACAAATGCCAAAGTACATCGGGTAACAGGAGTTCAGAAAAAGGGCATACCAGCATGGGTGGGAGTCAACAGGGAGGGCTTCATCTAGAAGGTGGAACTCGGAATTATAGTCCTATAACTCTGAAGGGGACTGACAGAATTCAGCCTCTCCATCTACTCTTATAACTCATTGTGACGAGGTGCCCTGTACCCACTGAAACAGAAGGTGCTGGGAATCAGTTCGCAGCAAAATCTACAAGGAGGCAAACACACACACACACACACACACACACACACACACAGGCAGGGCTGGTGTGAACTCCAGCAGTGGCCTCTGTGTTCCCTTGGCAAAGGGTAACAAAGCATGAGCAATTACTTTGCTTTTGTGAACATGACCTCTGCGAAGGCATTCCTTTGTTTCTTCAGTATTCATCCGCTCCAGTTATATAGCTCAAGCTCGGTTCTTTGGTTTCATTTTTGTTGTCTTGTTTTCCCAACTGAATATATAAGTAAATCTTCAGTTGGGGGCCAGAGATCTTGGACCTATTTTTCCCTGCAACCTGAAAGTAGTTCTATTTTATTTTCCTGATGATGTAAATGGCACGTGCTCATGATAATTAAATCATCCAATAGAGATAATTTGAGGAACATGTAAAGATCTTTGGAAATTTCCCCCCATGAATCAGAATTTCTTAAAGAGGAGTATCAGAGGATGAGGCTTTATGCACAAATGAATGAAAATTATCTTCGATCCCCCCAATGAAGCCAACATAATCTAAGAATGCAAGTCTGGTCATGACATTGTCCCATTTAAACTTTCTTTTTTGTATTCCATTGCTTTTGCAAGAATGTCTGTAATCCTGAGCACAGTATATGAGGCTTCTCACGATCTGAGTCTTGTCCAACTGGTTATTTCCCACCATTCTCCCTCCACTAAGAACTCTGTTCTGGCCACAGAGAAGTGCTTCATATTCTCCAAAGTTACACATCTTGGCTTTAAAGCCTTTTTCACTTCTGGATTTGGCGTAATGGAAAACTAAGCTCACAAGAGACCTACTCAGTACAAACACATACAGATGCTGGATAAAATATACCTAAAAGTTTTTTAAATAAGTGTTGGGCTTTAAAAAACAAGACAAAACTTCCAGGTCCCAAAACCTAAGAAGAATTTGAAGGGAGAATTGTTAACATCCTGAAGCTGGGGAGAGTGGAGATAGACACAACCCTAATAGGCCCGTCATGAGGGCTAATTACCCACAAAGGAGCAATAGATGCAGTCTGAAAAAATGAAGGAAGAAAAGTGGAGTAAAAATGGAAAATGGAGAAAATTTAAGGAAAAGATACTTAATCCAAAGGAATATTAAAGAAAATAGTAAAAAACAAATGCATAGACCAAATGTAAAACAGTTAACAAAAAGGCAAATTTAAACCAAACCAGATCAGTAATTCCATTAAGTATAAAAGAGCTAAACAGACCAGTTAAAAGATAAAGATCACAAGACTGTTTTAAACAGAAAAAAAAAATTGTCTTATTTAAAATAAGTGCTCTTATTTATTTAAATAAATAATAAATAAAGTCCTATATAAAGTAAGTGCTCTAAGAGTAAATAAGGTCACAGAAAAATGGAGAGAAAAAGACATACCAGCACAAACCAAAATTAAGTTTGTGTGATTATATTAAAATCAGATGGCGATGCCTGGGTGGCTCAGTCATTTGAACGTCTGACTTTTGATTTCTGCTCGGGTCCCAGGGTTGAGGGATCGAGCCCCATAGAGCTCTGGGCTGAGTGCTGAGCATGGAGCTTGCTTGAGATTCTCTTTCTCCCCCGCTGCCCTCCTCCTCTGCTCGCTCTCTCTTTCTAGAATGAACAAAATCAGATGAAGTAGGATGCTTTTTTTTTGTTTTTCTTTAAGCTATAAAACATATACAATAAAATTCACATTTTTTTTTACTTATACTAGTTTGTGGGTTTCAACAAATACATGCAGACTCTAATTACCACCACAATCAAGATAGCAAACATTTCCATCACCCATCCCCCTTCCTAAATATGCTACCGGCCTATGCTTCCTAAATATGCAGTCAACACTTTTCCAGTAGCTCATGGAAATCACTGACCTGCTTTATGTCTATATAATTTTGCCTTTTCCACAATGTAACATAAATGGAACAATGTAGGATGTAAACTCCAAGACCAACTTCATTCACTTAATATAACGTGTTTAAGATCTAGCCACACTATTGTGCATATTACTTGTTCATTTCTTTTTATTCTGGTAGTATTTTGTGATATAGATGTACCAGAATTTGTTTTACCAGTCTCTAGTTCGAACACTTGGATTGTTTCCAGTTTTGTGCAATTACAAATAAAATCACTATAAACATTCACATATAAGTTTTTGTGTGAACATAAGGTTTCAGTTCACTTGAGTAAATAGCTAGGAGTGGGTTGTATGATAAATGTATTTTTAACTTTATAAGAAACTGCCAAATTGTTTTCTCAAGTGTCTGGGCCATGTTGCATTCCCCCCCAGCAATGTGTGAAAGTTCCAGTTGCTCTGCATCCCCATCAGCAATTGTTAGGGTAAGTACTCAAAAAAAAAAAAAAAAATTTAGCCATTCAAATAGGTGTGAAGCACTATCTTGTGGTGGCTCTAATTTTCGTTTTCCTGATGACAAACTTCCTTAATCCTTGCATGCGCTTATTTTCCATTTTGGTCAAACGTCTGTTCAAGTGTTTTGCCTGCAGCTTAAGGCTTATGGTTTCCTTGTTGTTGAGCATTGAAGGTTCTTTATATATTCTAGATATAAGTTCTTTACCACATATGTGATTTACAAGTATCTCTTCCTAGTCTTAGGCTTAGTTTTTCCATCTCTTAATATAGTAATCAAATGAATTCGTGGGTTATAGACCATATTTTTGTTGTCATGTTTAAGAAATTGTTGTCAGCCCCAAACAGCAATTATTTCCTTATCTTTTCCTAGACATTTTACAGTTTTAGCTTTTAGACAAAGACCTATTATTTAGTTTTAGTTAATTTTTTGCATAGATGTGATGAGGTATGGACCAAGGTTTAAAAAAAAAAATTAGTGTTTATTTATTTTGAGAGAGAGAGAGAGAGAGAGAGAGAGAATTCCAAGCAGGCTCAGCGCTGCCAGCACAGAGACCAATGCTAGTCTCAAACCCATGAACCGTGAGATCATGACCTGAGCCAAAATCAAGAGTCGGAAACTTAACCAACTGAGTCACCCAGGTGCTTTGGACCAAGGTGTGTGTGTGTGTGTGTGTGTGTGTGTGTGTGTGTGTATATATATATATATATATATATATATACACATATATGTGTGTGTGTGTGTGTGTATAAATATATATATATTTGCACATGAGTATTCTAATGGTTTCAGCATTGTTTTTTTACAAAAAGGCTACTTTCTCTATTGAATTACCTTTGTCCATTTGGACAAAATCTGTTGTCCATAGTGATGGGTCTATTTTTGGATTCTATTGATCCCTTTATCTACCTTTGTTCAACACAACACCCTGTTTTGATTTCTGTAATTTTACAGTAAGTCTTGAACTCATGTAGAGTGACATTAAATATGATATGAAATAAAGATTGATGAACTGGCGAATTGAAAAAATTCATACTGCAAAAATTGTCACGTTTTTTCACATTGGTTTTATGGATTGTAAAATACCCATGATATTTTTCTTTGCATTGATATTTTATTTTTTGAAGCTTGGTAAATTTCTTCTGAAATGTTTACATGAAGTTAAAATGAAAACAATTGTCTAGACAACTGAGGAAGAAGAAAACGTTAGGGACTTGCCCTCCCATTTATCAAAAATATTACAAGCGTCCAGTAATTAACAAAGTATATCACTCACAGAGGGACAAATAGACCAATGAAACAGAGTAGATAGAACTTCCCAGAAATAGACTCAAACATAAACAGACAGCTAATATGGCAGAGGGCATTATAGATGATTGGGGAAAAGATAGGTTTTTCATAAAAAAGTTAGGACAATTGGCTGTTATACATAAAAATGAATTTAGATCCCTCTTCACACTATAGATAAAATAATTGCAGGTTAATTAAAGACTTTAAGCAAATGCAAAGTATTAAATCTGCTATTACACAGAATATATTTTCAAATTCGGGGCTGGGAAATTTTTCTTAAACACGTCTGGAAAATGCATAAACCAAAGAAAAGAATAGGTAATTCTGATGACACCAAGATTAAAACCTGTTCCCCAAATGAAAATATAGGGAGACTTAGAATGCAAATCACAAACTTGGGCAAGGTATTACAACACATATAACTAACAAAATACCCATGTCCTGAATTCTCAAATAAATCCAGGCTCTCAGAAGAACAATGAGCAAACCACTTGTACACGCATTTCACAGAACATGTGGATGTTCCATAAACATGCAAAAAGTTGCTCAACCTCAGGGGAGAGTAAATTAAAACCACAATGTGTCCTCTTTACGTCTCCACTGGTAGGGCAGCACCTAAAAACACTGGCATGGCTAATCACTGGTGAAGATGTGGCTCAATGTGAGTTCTCACGTTTTACTGCCTGAACTTTGGTAATAGTCACTTTGGAAAAGAGTGTGGCACTTTCTAGTAAAGTTGAAGATCCATGTACCCCAGCCGTATACATGTACCTTAAAGAATTCATGCAACTGTGCATCAGAATACATGAAAGTATTATTTGTAACAGCAGAAAACTGGAAACAACTTGAATGTTCACCAACACTAGATTGTGTGAGTAAATTATAATACATTCACACACTAGAATATCATACAAAAGTGAAAGTGAATGAATGATAGCCCTGCATAGCAACATGCCTGAACCTCACAATCATCATAATGAGAAAAAAAAATTACCAGAGTACTGTTAGTGTAATTCCATTTGCATAAAGCTTTGCAACAAGCAGGACTAAACACAATATTATTTCCCATATGTACATATGATGCATACTAAAGAAAATCAAGTCAATAATTGTCACAAATATTATGATAGTACTTATTTTACTAGATGGTGAAGATAATATGATTGGAGAAGAAGAATCAGACTTTAAAACTGCTGTCATTGTTCTATTCTTTAACCTGGGTAATACTTACAAGGATGTTGGTTTAATTATTCTTTTAAAAACTATATGTTTGTGTACCTCTGCATATATTTAGGTATGTTTACTTTATAATACAAGATTAGGAAGGGAGGTGCCTGGATGCCTCAGTTGGTTAAGTCTGACTCTTGAAGTCAGCTCAGGTCATGATCTCACTGTTCGTGGGTTCAAGCCCCAGGTCGGGCTCTGTGCTGACAACACAAAATCTGCTTGGGATTCTCTCTTTTTACCTCTCTCTCTGTCCCTTCCCCACTTGCAACACACTCTCTCTCTCAAAATTAAAACCAAAACAAAACAAACGGGATAGATAGATAGATAGATAGATGAATAAATAAATAATAAATAAAAGATTAAGAATGATAAAAGTGTCACCAAAATATGACATCCATTCATAATGTAGCAAAAAAAGAAAGAAAAAAAAATCTACTGCAGATATCATACCTGATGAAAAAAAAAATGTGTGGCATTCTCTTTTAACTAAGCCAGATAAATTATGCCCATAATAATTACTTGCATTCAGCATTGTTTCAAAAGTCCTAGACAAACTAGTGAAAGAAAAATCAAAACAAGTAAATATTCACAGGATTAAAAAGGAATAATAAAAACAAAGTATCATTATCTAAAAGTCATATGACTATTTTCATGGAAAATCCAAGTCTAATGACAAACTATTAGACCCAATAAAAAAATTCTTCATAGTTCCTGGATATAAAATTAATATAAAAGGTAAACAATGTTTAATAGGCCATTAATAATTTAAAATAAATCATCTCTAATGGAGTTAAATATTCCATTCAAAAGAGTAATGAATAAAACATGTACAAGTCCCTGTGTATGGAAAATTTAAAACTTTGTGGGAGGATCTAAAACAAAACTAAAATAATAGATACAGTTTTTATGAAAAGAAAGACATGCGTGTTAAAGATAAATTCAGTTTCCTCATCGTGATAGCATTTTCATAGGACACTGATGTTGATGTTAAAATTCATGTGCAAAACTAAAGGACCAGAAGGGTCTGAGACAACTTTGAAGACGGAGAACGGAAAGTTTTCTCCAATAGATTTAGAGATTTAAGTTTAGAGTATAAATTACTCTTTACCTAGTGTCACCTCCTTCAAGATTCTGTTGGTGTATATCCTTCTCTGCCTGCATCGGTTTCTTTCCATACCTTTCCACTGCGTTTTGCACTCGTCTCTACCATAGTATTTACCGGTGTTTATCTGGACCACACTGAGATTCGTGCTCACTTATCTCCTTCACGGGGCTAGGAGCTCACTAGGCAGTTCGTATGTACAGCCAGGGTGCCGCGTGGTGCCCGGGTCATAGGCAGCAGTTAATAAAAGTCAACTCCTTGCCGTCTTGCATTGGCTATTACTATTCCGTGGTAAGATGAGCTTGTTGTTCCCATTAAATTGTCACCTAGTCCACAGGCTTTGGCAGACGACTTTAAGGTTTGGTTTTTGTGCACACTCAACTACCTGGGACTCAATCTTAATTTCAGAAATTTCAATTTCTGAAAGTAGGTGCTTGTTCCTACTCTCATGTTTTCTCTTATGTTGAGTACAGTCATGCAAAAGCATGCATTACAGAATTTGTCACCTGAAAAGGACCTTGGGTTATATCCTCCCAATCCTCCTTTTAGATGAGGAAACAGGCACCCAGGGTGCTCAGACCCATATTCCATTTAAAAATACTTCCAGTTATAGGGCACCTGGGTGGCTCAGTTGGTTAAGCGTCTGACTTCTGCTCAGGTCATGATCTCTCTGGTTTGTGAGTTCGAGCCCCACATCGGACTCTGTTCCGACAGCTTGGAGCCTGGAGCCTGTTTCAGGTTCTGTGTCTTCCTCTCTCTCTGCCCCTCCCCTGCTCACTGCCTCTCTCTCTCTCAAAAATAGACAAACATTAAAAAAACACTTCCAATTATATTTTATCTATTGCGCAATATTTCTACTTCCTGGCATGCCTGAAATCAAATGAATTGACATCTTGAAAGATGACTTAATGATTCTGACAATGAAAGAGCCAGGAACTTGACAATACAGAAAAGTATGCAGAAGTTACAGGGATAATCATTATAGCATGTTCTCTTTCTCCTACTATCCTATTTCACAATATATACTTATCCCATTAGAACTTGTTGGGAATTGGAGGAACGCACTTAGGGTGCCGTTCAAGAGAATTGCAGTTTTGTAATCGCAAAACTCAAATAAAAACATTCTGCCTTTGTGTGCAAGCTATCCTAACGCACATGCCTATGTTTAGTGAAGAGTTTTTGACTTTGATTTTGGCTGCCTCTTGCATTAAAAATAAATGCCTGAATACTATTATTTATTTCCTTTTGGTATCTCAACAGATGAAAAGATAATTTGGATTTTATTTCTCTTGGCTGGCAGGAAACCTTGGTGTTGGCTTTGTAACTTATACATTCTGCCCCATTGTGAGCAGGTTTCCTATTTGCTTACACAATATCCTCTTCCATACTTACACCCCTCCTTGTTTTGTTTTGTTGTTTTTTTTAACATAATTACAGCTGCTTACTTATTTAAAAATTCGGTCAGTGCTACCGCAAATATATTTCATTTTTTGACTGATATTCTGTGGAGGAAGCCTTTTTAACACTAATACAATTAACTATTAATTTGAACAGAGAAAGGAATAGTAATGTAGGTTTTTTTCAGACCTATTTTTAAATGAAATCATTATAGGCATATGATAGTCTTGGCGTCTTTATATTTGAGAAGTCAACTTCAGCAACCAGAGAAAGTTTAAAACTCTTAACAAGCACAGCCTCATTGAAATTAAAAGATCTTGCTCTCAGAAGTTACAGTGTGGATCTTCAAAACTGTGTGGTCAAAGGAGCTTGTGGAGTAAAAATGCAGTACTGAATATAATCGTATGTCTTCAAAATCGATGTGTGGACTAACCGTGTGTTGATGTACATAGTTGTGATTTGGATGCTACTAGAGAAACTGATCTCTTTCCCAACAAATAGGAGACAGGAATGCTTTCTTCCTCACTGGAGGCCACAGGCAGACCATCACTGGAGAAGTGTTTAGGCATTTTGCCCTGTGGGAGGGACCCATCGCCCCCTTCTTACTGCTCTACAGAGGAATGTGGAAGCTTGGAGATTTGTTTAGCTTTCAAGAAAGAATCTGCATTACATCAAAGAAGATGATTTGAGGAGACTATCTGCCATACAGATTATAATAATTAGCTGAGGGTGATCTGAAATGAAAAATCCAAGAACTAGAAAACATAAGCAAACTTTCACATATAAAAGACCATGGTCCATTACTCCAGCTTTTCTAAAAGTCTGCACAGGGTAAATTTGATGGCACGAATAGTTAATTTTAACCTATTTTCCTTGTTTCTCCCTCAACATCCCACCAAACATATAAAAGAGCATTTTTTTGGAAAGCCAAACCCGGTGCCTCCAAATTGAATATACGTGTGAATTTTTCCATTTTCATCTTTATTTTGGTATCATTTGTATGAAGTCAGAGATTGAAGTGGAAAAAGAACTGTAAACAAACAAACAAAATGCTCTTGCTAAATATTCAACTTCTGGAAGAGGGTTCAAAAGCAAATCCCAAACAAAAGAAGGAGCATTCCCAACAAAGGTCTTGACGCAGTCCTGATACATTTAGGACCAGTTGTGAATGCTTCGGGGTGGGAGAGGGCAAGAGGAAGAATATTTCTCTCCCCTCTTCCTTTCACAGAATTTCAACAGCAGATTAATATTATTGGATGATGTTCAAAATGTACGAAAGTATAAGACTGATGGCCCAAGTCGCATCATCTACAATTTCATTTCATCAGCCTGGCCTGAATCAATGATTTTAAGAATCTACTTTTGCTCACCTTTCACTGTTTTTGCTCATGAGTTCAGTTTAGAGCAAGTCTATGAATCACGTATTTTTATTATCAATAGTAAACTTTACATGTCTTTCAGAGTTAATCTTATTCATGTTTGAGACTTCTTGATGCTTAAGCGTTTAAAGTTTATTTATTTTTGAGAGAGACAGGGACAGCATGACTGGGGGAGTGGGCAAAGAGAGAGAGGGAGAGACAGAGAATCCCAAACAGGCTCTGTGCTGTCAGTGAAGAGCCCAACATGGGGCTCGAATTCACAAACCTGTGAGATCATGACCTGAGCTGAAACCAAGAGTCAGAGGCTCAACTGACTCAGCCACCCAGGCGTCCTGATGCTTATGGGTTTTAAATCATACTCTGAATCCCACTAAATATACCTAATTTTAGATCTTTTTCATGTTCTGAATAAAAGGACATATTATTTCCTTCCAGCTTGTCCCCAAAGGTGTGGCATTGCTCTGCTGTATTTGGCTTCCAAATCGACAACCAGGAGGAAAAGGACACAGATCTGCCCTAGGCAGCTGACAGTTGGGCTCTTCAGTTTATTGGTTTACTTTTTACCATATGCCTCCCCGCTTCCTTCAAGCTTCCTTAGAACTTTTTCTAATCTTCTTACACATTATGCCATGCACGCCAGTCTGAAGAAGTCACTGTGCAATTATTTTAATTGTTAAAAAACAAAAACAAAAACAAAAAACTACTCTGTCTTGTCCAAATTGGTTTTTAAGAGAGAGAGAGAGAGAGAGAGAAAAAGAGAGAGAGAGGAAGTTGACCTAACTCAAATTATAAAGAGCAGAGTCTGGTTTTGATTGTTGGACAAATTATTTCAGTATAAATTGAGTGCTGATGATGGGGTTCTGCGTGAGCCAGACTTGTGGCTTTTTGTATTTTCCTTGCTTTTCTGCGCTAGCCACAGAAGTAACACAGTCTTAAAGAGAAGGCTCTAAGGGTGTTATACAAGGACTTGGAGTCCTTTGGTCTAGGAGGACACAGGAACAGATAAGTTTCTATTTCAAGTAATTAGAATAAGTAGCCAATTAAGGGCTTCTTGGCTCTTAAGTACAGAGAACGGACTGAAATGGCTCTGTTGTCCTCAAGCTTCAAGTACTGATAATGTGGACAGTCCAGGCAGTCTTTGATGCTAGGAAGGTGGTCATATTGGGCTCCATTTAGGTCTGAGAAGTGAAACTACCTTGCTTAGTAGATTAAGCAAGAATTAATAGCGATTCCTTATTTATCTCGAGGGCATGTAGTGTGGAGCTAGGAGTTTGCATCTCTTCCAATCTTGCCCTAAATTGTATTTTTCTCAGTAGTATTAAACAAGTTGGTTAGCCGATAGTAATTTTTGTTTATACGTGATAACTTCTACCCCGGACGGAGAAGGCCAGTCTCCTTAGCTTTAAATTCTTCAAGACCCTTGACATCTGATTTGCCTTCTAGGGACACTGGGCTGGCCTTGCTGGCAACTAGCCATTAGACAGTTTAAGGTGGCAGATGTTCTATCCAAGGCACAATGAAGCTGGAGCCATGGAAGGGTTCCAACCAAAAGTCTTGGTGACAATGTGTGATTTGACTCTGGTTCTGAATGTAAACACTAAGTGCAAAGGGAAAAATTCACACCACAAGTGGAGGGTACTTCCTCTCTTTATTTGATGTCCCTTTTGTGATGGTTTGCTGATTCTTGGTTTTTTTTTTAATGTTTTTTTTTATTTTATATTAGAGAGAGAGAGAGAGGAAGAGAGAGAGAGAGAGACGGGGGAGAGGCAGAGAGACAGAGACAGAATCCGAAGCAGGCTCCAGGCTCTGAGCCGTCAGCACGGAGCTCGACACGGGGCTCAAACTCACGACCTGTGAGATCATGACCTGAGCGGAAGTCGGACGCTCAACTGACTGAGCCCCTGATCCTTTTGCATTCACTTCTGCAGATACTGTGGCTGCCTCAGGCCATTCCTACTCACTCTATCCCTTGCTCCAGTGCCAGTGTCTTGTCCAGAGGTAATTCTGCAGAGATGGGCTGGGAGGGAGCAAGGAAAAGAAGGAGAAGGACTAGTACCTTTTCTTTTCCTGCCTACCACTGCACTTGACTCAGCCTTAGTGCTCCCAGAGAACAGGGCAAGCCAGGGTTTTTCACCGACCGCGAGTCCTCTGACTGAAGTGATTTTTGGGGGGAGAAACACAGTACTGAAAGGGAAATGCCCCTGTGAGATGCCTTGTGGGGAGAAGAGAAGACATAGCTCCTGCACCCTGATGCGTCAGACCTCCCGTGCTCCTGAAAAAACAAGACAGCGAGAGAGACATGGTAAATCCTCCCCCGTGCAAACGGACCCACAGAACTGAAGGGAAGTCCATCCCAGAGCAGAAATCTATAATTTTGGTGTGAAGCAACCTTGCCCCAGGGAGTGAAGGAGGCACATGCCTCCAAGAGGCTCAGTAACCAGACACAGTTCCAATGGTGGAATGCCTGGCACTGGCTACGTTTACTGAATGAACGTCAAGTGAGTGACGCAACATTTCAAAGGCCAGGCCAAAAGCTGGCAGTACTATTGGCAACAATATGGCGGAAGGCACTAATATTGCTTGGAACCAAAGACATCATGTGAGTGGCACCCACTGTAGTGACTAGAGGGGTTGCCGAGGCAACGGTGAAGCCGCAGCAGCATTATTTTGATGAGGAGAGACTGGCTGTTAACCAGGTTAATGGACACAGTTGTGAAAATTCGGGAGTACCTCCAGCCCCGACCCAACCCAGTCCTTGGCCCTTCCCAACCTTCCACTACATTAGACACCGGAGAACAGAAGGCGCTAAAAGAACTAGGGTTCCAGTAGATATTCTCTTGGGGATCTATCTGCAAGGAAATTCTTTGTTTGCCTTACCATTGTTTTGTTACCCACACTTACTCAATTATCCTGCTCAGCCCTGGTGGCTTCATTAACATACCAGTTGCCTAATTTTCATACAAGGAAGCATTTTATTATTGTGGGTGTATATATGCAAGGGCTCCTGAGTCCTGGGGCTCTGAGTTCAAACCCAAACTTCTTGCTGACTCTCTCAAGCCTTGTTTCTTTCCAGCTGTCAAGTAACAATTAACAATGATCAGAATAACAATACCAGTCTCACAGAAGAGTTGTGAAAATTAAATATAATAACATGCAGTGGAGGCTCAACACAACGGATGTTAGCTAACAAAATCGATTCTATCTTTTGTGACTCGTATTATTTCATGTGTGCCTTTTCTCATGACTGGTTGCTAGTGGAAAAAAAAACAAGAAAGAGTATGCTGAGGGGTGGTGGACGGAAGTGATAATTTATTGGTGATCTACTTTGTGCTGGGCACTGCTGGAGACGCAGAGGTACAGCAGGAAATAAAACCTAGTGCCCAGCTGATGTTGAGTTCTCATTTTAAAAAGTTTACCACTAAGGGGGCGCCTGGGTGGCTCAGTCGGTTAAGTGTCCGACTTCGGCTCAGGTCATGATCTCGCGGTCTGTGAGTTTGAGCCCCGCGTCGGGCTCTGTGCTGACAGCTCGGAGCCTGGAGCCTGCTTCGGATTCTGTGTCTCCCTCTGTCTCTGCCCCTAACCCACTCGCATCCTGTCTCTGTCTCTCTCAAAAAATAAACATTAAAAAAAATTGAAAAAAATTTACCACTAAGAATATAACTTTTCATACATTTCTTACAAACCAATAATCAGTGAAAGTATGGTAGGCTGGAGTCTATTTGGCACAAATAGAAAATGACTTATGTAAAACCAAATCAGAATCATATTTACCATGTAATAAAATAAATTTACATTTTGGAAATGCAAAGTATAGTAACTCCAAGCATTAGGTTAAGCATGAAAAAAAGAAAGAAAGAAAGAAAGAAAGAAAGAAAGAAAGAAAGAAAAAGAAGAAAGAAAGAAAGAAAAAGAAAGAAAGAAAGAAAGAAAGAAAGAAAGAAAGAGAAAGAAGAAAGAAAGAAAGAAAAAGAAAGAAAGAAAGAAGGAAGAAAGAAAGAAAGAAAGAAAAGAAAAAGAAAGAAAGAAGAAAGAAAGAAAGAAGAAAGAAAGAGAAGGAAAGAAAAAGAAAGAAAGAAGAAAGAAAGAAAGAAAGAAAGAAAGAAAGAAAGAAAGAAAAGGAAAGAAAGAAAGAAAGAAGAAAGAAAGAAAGAAGAAAGAAAGAAAGAAAGAAGAAAGAAAGAAAAGAAAGAAGAAAGAAAGAAAAGAAAAGAAAGAAAGAGAAAGAAAGAAAGAAAGAAAGAAAGAAAGAAAAAAGAAAGAAAGAAAGAAAGAAAGAAAAGAAAAAGAAAAGAAACGTGTTCCAAAAGTACTGGCAGAAGCTGTGGCCAAAAATTTCTCTTTCCCTACCAGGTATGAAACAGGTATTAAAAAATCTACTGATAACCAGCAAACAATCTCAGTTTGATTGCAGATACCAAGTTAGAGGTGAAAGAACAGATAGAATGTTTGTTGGATAAACACACTCTAATACTCTTTTTTTTTATTTTATTTTTTATTTATTTTTGAGACAGAGAGAGACAGAGCATGAATGGGGGAGGGTCAGAGAGAGAGAGGGAGACACAGAATCTGAAACAGGTTCCAGGCTCTGAGCTGTCGGCACAGAGCCCGACGCGGGGCTTGAACTCACGAACCACGAGATCATGACCTGAGCCGAAGTCCGACGCTCAGCCGACTGAGCCACCCCGGCGTCCCTCTAATACTCTTTATTTGCACATGGAGCTATAAATGAGTGTGGACCAAGACATACTGGAGCCTGTGTCCTGTGTGGCTTTGAGGACATTTACTCAGCGTCTCTGAAACTTAGTTGCACAATCCGAAAAATGAGAGGATAATAACAGGACAATTGCCTAGAGTATTAACACGGATAGCCTCCTGTTATGGTACAAAGTACTTGTTAGAGTCAATAGATATTAGCCTCCCTTCTTCATCTCACTTTCTCTCTCGGCCCCCTTTTCCAATCACCCACTTTTGCAATACAGCTGCTTCCTTACTAAAGAGGAAGTGAAGCAAAATCCCTCCAGGATTGGATCAAACTAACACTTCCTCTCACATACGATGATATTCATACTTTAGGACAATCATTATAACCCATTTGTTGAGAAATTACCCATTCGCCCATGGGCTGATCTGAACTGCTTGAACTCAGGAAAAAAAAAAAATTCCTCTTTATCTAGTAGGCTAATCTGTGAATATAAAAAAGTGAGCATTCTAAAAACACACATTTCTCGATTTCCTTAAAATGAGGTTCACTATGTAAAATGAAATTGTCTTAAAGTTTAATAAAAATAGCATACTTTCATAAATTGTCCGAGGGACTTTTAGTTCTAAAAACTACCATGGTGTTGAGTATTCTTTCTCTTAATTGACCAGGGTAGAGGCTGAAATGGGGAGTATTTGTTATTGGGGCCAGTTTTTTCTCTAAGAGTACAGATGGGATTATAAAGAAAAGTGGTCAAGATGTGCATGTGTGTGTGTGTGTGTGTGTGTGTGTGTCTAAAAAAAATTCTTCAGGTTTTAATGCAGATGGAATGGAGGGGGTAGAAAGATATGCTTGAATGGACACTGATGTGTTTAATACATATCTCAAAAGGGGTATTTTCTTCATTTCTGGACACACATTTGAGAATTGCTTCCACACATATGAAAAGGAGAAATAGAATTGTTTATATTAACTTTAAAAACTAAATGCATGTGTCTATGTGAGTGTGTGTTCATGTGGAGAGAGAGAGAGAGAGAGAGAGAGAGGGAGAGAGAGAGAAATAGACAGATAGACAGAAATAGTCTCCTGCTCCAGGTGTGGGCCTTTCATTTTTTCCTTTCTCCATATTTCCTGGATAATCACATCCATCTCTATATTTGGACTCTTATGCTAACAAATTCCTAGCTGTAACACAAATTGAATTCCATCATCTCTATTTGCTAGCCACATTTTTACCTCCAACTCCCCATGCCTAAAGTAGAGCTCCTTGTGTTTTCCTCCAGAGAAACTCTTCCTGGCATTAAAAAATCAGAGAATTGGCTTTGGATGGGAAGTTCAGTTTACAAAGCCCAACCTCCCACAAACCACAGTGTAATGCTGCCCAAGCAATCTTACACTTGGTCCCCCCTGTTTACATTTTCAAAGCTGCGGCTCTCATTACTTCACCAGGTAACCCATTAGGTTTGGAAAAAAAAAAAAAGAAAAGAAAAAAAAGAGAAAAAAAGAGAAGACAAGACATTACCTCACAAGAAAACCCTTCTCATATGTGTGTCTATAAGTAGTTAAGAGACTAATACGTAGATGTCTGCTTGGCCTCAGCTCTCAGCTCTGCCCCTTACTGTGTGTGATCTTAGACCTGTTACCGAACTTTCCTGTGTTTTGATTGGTTGGCGTCTTTGTAAAATGAGGTCAATAACAGTATCCGTCTGATAGGGCTTTTGTGAGGAAGAACTAAGTTAGTACACATATTGGCTGCCCCATAGTAAGTGCTAAGTAACTATTAATATTGCTATTATTATGATTATTACTAGGAAATATTTCACTTGTAAAAGCATAACCAGTTATGTGACTCATATACCCACCATCCAGCATAAGAAAAAAGTATTACTGGGGCACCTGGGTGGCTGTTGGTTAAGTGTCTGACTTCAGCTCAGGTCATGATCTCATGGTTCGTGGGTTCGAGCCCCACGTCAGTCTCTGTGCAGACAGCTCAGAGCCTGGAGCTTATTTCAGATTCTGTGTCTCCCTCTCTCTCTTTCTCTGCCCCTCCCAGTTGGTGTTCTGCCTCGGTCTCTGTCTGTCTCAAAAATAAATAAACATTAAAAAAAAGAATGAAAGCATAACTAATGTAATTCAAGTCTCTGGGTATCTTTCTCTAACGTTTCTCCTTTTTCTGAAGGCTGAGCTCTATCCCACATTTGGTAACCACCATTTCTACGCCATTGCTTAGTAATTGTGTCATATAAATACATATCCATAAGCAGTGCAGAGCACTGGGTTCCATGTTTCTTATCTTCAATTAAATGGGATCCTATGGTGTATATTCTTTTGCAACTTTCTGTTATTGCTCAGCAATGTATTTCTGAGATTGAGCAGTGTGGATGAAGCTAGCGCTAGGTCACTCATCATCACCGTTGTATTTTATTTGATTGTATGGATGCATCACACTTCATTTATTCAGTTTTCCATCGGAAGACACTTAGGTTGATTTCAATTGCTTTTGTTTTGCATTGCCGATGTAGACAATGCTGCTAGACTATTCGATCATCAGATGGCAAAGAACTTATCTGATAAACTCATCTAGAACTTTGCCTCCATTCAGTGTCCACACATTGTTTCTAGCTGTCTCTTGTAAAACCACACAGGATGCTCATATGACTTGTATACCCAGGTCTTCTAATGGTGATTGAAAAATGAACTCATATTATATTACATAAAAACTCTCATTTGTTGACCCCACTGATATTTACTACCTTTTGACATAATATAAGGAATGCGTGCTTGTCCTAAAAATCATCCCAACAAGATGAAAGGGCATAAATGTGGAAAGTGGAAATCACTACTCTCCAATTCCAAATGATTACTGCCCATTAGAATTTGGCAAACATTTTTCCAGTCTTTCGTAGGCCTGTACCCGTACATTCAAACATACACGTGTTCACATGGTCTTTCTTCTGTGTCTGTCTCTTCTTATAATAACATCAGTCGTATTGGATTAGGGATCACACTGCTAACCTCATTTTAGTGTAATTGAATTATCTCTTTAAAGACCCACCGTATTCTGAGGTAATGGGGGTCATATGGATTTTTAGGGGTTATTATTGAGTTTTAATAATGTATGCAAGCTTTAAATTAGCACTTACTCTTTAATTTTTCCTTTGTAAACATCTTATTCCACTTGGAAACTATTCAGGAGTCCTAGTTATACCGTGGGCCATGGCACAGGCTGACTCAAGTTTGTAATAGTTTAGAATTCTTAGAGCTTGCTTTCGCAAAGTTCATTTCTCCAGCCCCTGTGGTACCATATTTCCCTGCATTTAAAGAGCAGATGTGAAATAAAGCCCAGTGATTGTAAATATGAAGTTATAAAACTTAAGTTACTTCAATAACTAGTGGTTAGGAAAATTCTTAAACAGAAGGATGAGAATGCGTATTTACAATGATTTGACTTGAGATATTTGAAAGTTGCTAGAATCGATCCCAAGGACATGACCAGTATTGTAATATCTGGAATTTGATCTCTTATTTCATGTTACTTTACGTGAAAGACACTTTTTGAAATTAAAGTTTAACGAACTGTGTTCTTTGATTAACTATACGTAAAAATAGGTCGACAAATTTGCCTCGTCTGTATATTGAACATGAAGATATGAAGATTAATTTTGACAAGGTCATCAATGCATTTGCACAAATTTAAAGTTTAAGGAACAGGCTGTAATATTATTATTCACTCCCACAACAGACCCATTTATAGGTATAAATTGTTGTCACTTTTTTTCTAAAATATTTGTTAATGCTATTAAAAATTCTCAAATTATTACCTTTTATTTTGTCCTTAAATATTTATTTTCTTTTTATTTTTCTTCCTACAGGTATGTTCTGACCATTATTTTAATTCATTCCATAATTATCACCCAAAATAATCTTGTCATATGAAGGAGGATGATGCTTACAAGATGATCAATTCTTCACGTCAAATGTATTAGTTATTATACCCCTGCACGTGGTTCACCTTGTCCACTTTTCCACTTACATTTTTCCACTTTTCCACTTTTGTCCTTACACTTTTCCACTTACATTTGTTGGCCATGCCAGTTATCAAGCCCACTTGTCCACTTTTCCATGTACATTTGTTGGCCATGCCAGTTATCAAGCCCATTTTCTCCACAGAATGATTAGAATCAGAATGTCAGGCCATATTGGTGGTTAACACTATAAAACATTATGACAGTTTCATTAAACAAAGATATTTGTAAAGAGTGTTGGGGTGCTAGAAAAATCCAACAAAAAATCAGCACACTTACTATGCTCAGTAACCAAATACTAGACTTATTACATGCCAAGCACTATACTAGGAGGGAAAACCCAAAGAAAGATAAGTACATTTTTTTTTTAATTTCTCCAAGATCTTCTAATCCAGTGAGGAGCTAAAATACAAGCAAATGAGAGAAAGAGGTGTGGTGGAGAGACCATCTGGTATAAGCAGCCAAGGACCTGGGTAGAGATGGGTTTTGTCACCTGTTAGCTTTATGACCTAGGAAAAATCGCTCACCTTCGCTATAAAATGGAGTAATATTATCCTACAGGTATTGTGCATCTGGCACATAGTAGGAATCCAGTGACTGGTCGTGAAATATGAACGGCACGTGACAAAGTAAACATGAAGGCGATAATTAAAAGTTTAGTGCAACAATAAATAATACGGCGCTGATGAATTTCCTAATCGAAGATACACATGGTAGAAGACTTCCAGAAGGCAAAGGACATTTGCAGCTGAGAGATCTTGGCAAGTTTAGGCCCAATACTCGATTCAGAGCACACCCTGGGGGAGTGGATAGGAGTGGGGGCCTACAGTCCCCGAAAAAGCTCTGATAGAGCACAGGGTCCTGCACGAATGGTTTTAACTTTCTATTGACACCTGCTGGCTAAAACAGTATATTTTCAATGTTGAAGGAAGAAATCTGGACATAAGTGATCAAATACTGTATGCTTCCCTTTCTTAAAATATACGAAAGCCAAAATCCATCTATGGTGTTCCAAATTGGGTAGCGTTTACCCCCGTGGAGCAGGTAGGGAACCAGAACAGGCAGGAGTGTGGTTCCGGGGCTAGTAATGTTCTGTTTCTTGATGAGACTGCTGATTAGATGAATGTCTTCCATTTCTTAAAATTCATTAAACTGTATGCTTATTTGTGCACTTTCTTGCATACAGAATTCTCTTCAACACAAAGTTCAAAACATGTACATTTTCACTGTATAATTTTTGAAAAACAGAAGGAATACAGGGAAAAATTAAGGAAAAAAAATCTCCGATAAGCCTGAAATTCAGAAGAACTACCGCTAACATTTTGGAGTAGATGCTTCACACGTAATTAAGATCGTCCTGTATTTACTGTTTTACAACCTCTTTTTTTTTTTTTTTTTTTCCACTAAGCAAACATATGCAAGGAGTTTCCCATGTCGGAGAACATTTTTTGAAAACATGATTTACGTCTATTCCGTAATTTTCCTAGTAAATCTCTTATATTTTAATAATTAACATATTTCTAATTTTAAATATTTAAATATTGCAATGAACTCTCTTATACATAAATATATCACACCCCTCAACATTTGAGCAAGATGAATTCCTAGAGGTGGAAAAGATTTCGACACGCATTTTTCAATTTCCCTTTAAGACCTGAGCCCATTTCACGCAAATCCTCCACAATATCGAGAATAGATATTTTTTAAATCTGCACATTTTGTAGTTGAACATGCTTTTTCTTTCAAATGTTGCTGTTTTTAGTCCTGAGCTTGAAACTGGTTTTATGTTATTAGCTATTGCCTCTTCTTTTTTTGGAATGCCTCTTCCTATCCCCAGCCAGGTTTTTGTTTTGTGCTTTCTCTTCCTATTAGAGCATTTCCCTTCTCTCAGACCTCTTGAAGCTTTGCAGTCTCTTGTTTGTCCCAACTCAATATTTCATTCAGACCAAAGCCCAGACTCAACTTGCTTTATGAACCACGTTCCTTTTCATCCACTGACTCTTTGGCATGCGACCCCGTTTATGTTTCTGATTTAAGTTGTTAAACTTTCTTCTGCGTTTTAAAAGCTGATAATAACCAAACCTACTGTGGACAAGACAGTAGCACTTGGTGGTTGAAGCCACGGAGATTGTATACAAACTTCCCGAGCATTAAGGTCACAGAACGAACCCAACCCCCAAGAAACACTATACTTGTGCACCTTAAATTATAAGTAAAATCGTTGACCCCAATGTCATAATCTCATAGTTGTAATAGATTGAGCTCTGTCTAGTTCCTGTAGAGCATCTGGCTCGTAGATGAACTTGCTATTTCTGTTTTTTTCTAAAAGCCTGTAAAAACAAACCCGCATATTTTATATTTCTCCCTTTGCAGTAATGTCCATTAGGGGGGAAGAAAAAAAACCACACAGCGTATTTTCAACCAAGCACAGATTGCCTGCTGTTTCCTCTTGTCAGGGTTTGCTCTCCCTCTATCACAGTTGTGAGAAGGCTGCGTGTGATCTGTATTTTCGTCCTATCTCCCTGAAAGATGACTTTCACATTCTGCAGTGTGGGAGGACAGTCGCTGACAAAGTCCATGCTGAGAACGGCTCAGCCGTGCAGGGCAGTGGAGGGGGCAGATGTCTTTCTGTTTTATTCTCGATTTTTACTGTGCCCTGTGGCAAGCCTTAGTTCTTTTCCTCTGTTGGTCCTGAACCTGTACCTTTATTCCTTTTTCCTTTTGGTTCCCCCTATTGTTTTTTTCCCCTGCTGTCACTTGTGGTGGGGCTTGGGGAACAATGTTGTAGGATCATAGAGCTTTTGAGGGAATGTAAATTGCAGGCGGCACCGAGTCCCGTCTGTTTTCTCATCGGAAAGCAGCATTTCAGAGAGTTGAACTGGCACCGGGGCCCCGCAAAGACATGCCGAGTTCAGGAATATTCCCTGTTCCCAGGCCCCGGTTATGTAGAAGTGGGACTTTCTGAAGAAGGGGCACTTGGGGAGGGTGGGGAGGCAAAGGGCACTTTCAGAAGCAGATGCTCCTGGCTTCAGGAGGAAAGCTGCTCTAATCAGAGTTCAGCAGTCTCGCAGACAATCCACAGCTTTGGAGGGAGACAAACAAAACACAGTCTCTTAGTCCAGTGCATAAATGCAAGAGGCTTGTCTTAAGTGTCTGTGCAGGATTCTCGTGGGCTAAAAATGTTTTGCGGAGTTCAAGTGAGGCATTGTTTAGGTTGTAATGAAGGCAACCAATTTTTCACAACAGAAGTTCTGTTTCTGAAAGCCCCCCTCCCCCCTCCCTAACACTCAGTTCCTCTGCCCCTGCACCTGCTTTCATTTTTGGCTTCTTGGCACTGATGTTCACAGAGACATCAGCTGGCAATGGCAAACTGCTAAAAGCTTCCCTGCAACGCAGCTCGGCAAAGGCCAGCCATTTATTCACTGGTGCATGCCAGCTTAACGCAAGGTCTCCCTTTCTCCCTCCAACCCCAGTCCCCTTAGCCCCCCAGTTTTGCTTCCAAATGGCAGTAAACGTTCCAAGCCAAGCAGTGGTCTGGCCCTTTGAGTATCCATTAAGTGTGGCCGCATCTATTTGCTGCATCTATTTGCTGCGATTATAATATTTTGATCCAAAGGGTGTTGCAGAAAATTTAGACGACAATACTATTTCTTGTATTCAATAAAAAGCTATTGGCCCACAGGCTCATTTCTTTCTCCTCAGCAGATGGTGGGATAGTTTCTTGAGGTCTCTTTGACTTGAAACAGCCTTTTTGTTTTTGTGGCTTATTGAGAGCCAGTTGTCCCAAATTCATTGAATAAAGACATCCACTTTTCAGTGCAAGCTAAGCCCCAACAGATAAATACTGACTTAGAGTTGGGCTGATGGACAAACTAGAAAGGCAAAGGGGCTGCTGGAAGTTAAGTATTCAGCACAAGGCTTTGCAGTTTCAAAAACGATGGCTTTAAGTTCTCCATTCAGCACAGCAATTCAGGCTGTATACTGAGAAAGTGTGAGAAATCTGTGAGAGATTCGACATATATTTATTTTTCTTGGAAATTAGAGAATATCTTCACAGTGTACACTCTGAAGGGCTTTTGTTTTGTTGTGTTGTGTTTTTAATGATCTAAACCATCTGGGGAGTTGATAAAGAATGTGATTTTCACAAGCTGAGCTAGCAAAGCCTATTGCTAAATCCCAAACCTTTATCCAGCCTACAGATAAAACCAGGGTGGGAGAGTTTCCCTTCCAGCTCTAAAATACTAGGATCCCACGTATGCCAAATGCTTCAGTCTCCGGGTGGTAAGAAAAATAGAGAACTAAGGGAGCCTGGCCCAAACATTCAGAAATGTATGGTGCTTTTTTTCTCCCCCGAAGATTGGTGGAGGTCACAGATGTCCAGAAAATCTGTCTGAAAACCAAGTCAGCCTCGTATTTTATCTAATGCCTCTTTGGTCTCTTTTGATATAGGGACAAGAAGCAGCGCTTGGAAGTATTTCTTCACCACCTATTTTTCAACTCTGGAGTCCATCCAAAACCTTTCTTACTAGACAGAGCGTGCAGAAAGCATCGCGGGAGCACTTTAATGGTGGCGGGTCCGCTTGTGATCATTGTGATCTTATATCAGAAGGTGTGGGTGCTTCGCATTTTTGACAAATGACCACCAGTTAGGTCTCTCAAGGCTTACGCTCGGCATTTAATCCGGCAATGTGGTGAAGGTAGAGAAATCAGAAAATGTCCCTCTCAGGACCGGGCGATACACCGAAGGTATAATCATATCATGGCTTTGACTTAACCCTCTCTCCCCTGAGTCTAACTTCCTGTTTTCTGGTTATCCACCATTGAGGGACACGAGATCAAGCGGGAAAGCTACCTCTTTATATTCAAATACATGCATGCCGTAAGCTATAATTTGCTCCTTGTGTGTGTGTAAGTATCTAACCAGAAGTCTGGCAGTATTTCCAAGCCTTGGTTATCAATTTACTATGCTCTATGAAACCTACAATCAATCAATATTTAATACCTATCACACTCTGTTCATACTTTATTCGAAAAGAGGTAGATTATGTCAGAAATGTCATTTGTTCCTTCTGTTTAAGACGCTTTTAGAATTAACAATCCAGTTAAATGTCCCCGTGTGTCAGACTTCTACTGGGCGGAGCTCCCACCCAGAAGACGGAGGAACAGTTACAGGAGCGGTTCACAGGAAATGATCATCGGGAAATACAGCTTTAAGAATGGAGAGGATTTTTTAGTAATAATGCTTCCTTTAGCAGTTGCTTTCTTCTGTCACACACCCAGAGAGGTACACGACCCCTGCACCTCTCACTCTGGCTGTGATGTACTTCCAATTTAGAAGCAGCAGTAAAATGAGGGAGGGGGAGGTTAGACCATAGGGCAGCAAATCAGAACCCCCACACCTGAGACCTTCCAAATCCCTCTGAGTGGTTTAGCCCCTCAGAGACTCAGCTTCTTCATCAGCAAAATGGGAATGGCATTGAATTGGCCCTTGCCAACTCACAGGCTTGTAAGAACACAGGAAATAATCCTTACGAACTTGAGATCACTAGACAAGCGTTCATTATTACAACTATCATTTGTGTTAGAATGTTTTGTGAGCCACACAAGTCTATACGGCTGTGAGTTACAATAATTATTATTTACGTTATAGTTGTTTTGTCCGTGCCTTCCCAAATCTGGGCTTCTTCCTCTCTTTCCTAATTCAGAGAATGGCACCATCCAAACAGTTGCACGAGCTTTGACATCTCCCAATCCATTACTCATATTCAATCTATCCCAAATTCCATTCTTCAAATCAAAGGAATTTAGACCAGCATACTCTCAATGATTTCTACCTTCATTCTGTTGAATGCATGAGCACATTCAACTTACACATACTCTTTTATAGGTGTACGCTTTTACTCCATCTGACTCCAAAAGAGGGATTCAAGGAAGGTTTTTATATGACACATAAATACAACAAAAATAGCATATGTCAGAAGTAGGCAGGAAATACAAAGGTAAAAAATGCTACATACCTAAGTCAGAACAAAGAGTAAGACTACTACAAGAGCATTTGACATTGAATCTTTACTACGGATGGGTCCAAATATAACTGGAAAGACACAAAATATAGTGTTCATGGAACCAAAGCACAAATATTGTCTAAGGGAATCACATATATTCTGGGTATAATTCCAGAGATAAATTTCTGGCAAAATCTTCTAAACAGGATACCATGAAATGGAGTGAATAATGTTACTGATGAAACGTTTACAGAAGACAGACAGCAGTTTCAGGGGGCTGTTTCTTTCAGCACTGTGCTTACTTGGTGTTGGGGATACTAAAATATGTAAAGCAGGCATGTTATCAAAGAATCACTGAAAAAGATAAATCTACAGTCTACAAATCCGTGCCATTCACTGAGATAAACGTAATAAGAGAAGGAGGATGTGTTGTTGCATTGGAACTCAGTAGAGGAAGTAATCAGTTCTACTCAGTAGACCAGGGAAGGCTTCTTGGAAGAGATAGCATCTGATCTCCTGTGTTTATTCAACAAGAACTTATCAGTTGCCAACTATGTGGTATGCAAAATGATAGGAGCTAAGATCACAATGTTGAGGAGAACAATGCCTTTGTCTTTATTAGTAGCTAAGGGTTAGAACAGCATTTCAGGGAGAAAGATTCTCACTTGCTAGTGAGCTATTGCCCACTCCCACCCCCTCCAATCTCGCAACTGTGAACCTTTAATGACAGATCTCTTGCTTTCCCCTGCCTTCTGAAAAGGAACACGGAACAATATCAGGAACTGCATGAGAATCTCTAGCCACCGTGCAAAGCTGCCAGAAGCCTTGGGAAAGGAAGTAGATAAGAAATATGCTTCTAGGAATCCTTGGGGAAGCCTCAACTCTGGACAGACGAAGATGAAACCCAACTAGGGTAAAACAAGACCTAGGTGTTTGGCATCTAGGAAGGCCAGTAAATATTACTGAACTCTAATTGAAATAACATGCTGAGAACTAGACCCGGAAGTCATTTTTTTTTTTTTTTTACAGGAAAGGAATGCACATGCGGCCTTGTACTCTTATTTCTGAATAACTGAGATGAGCTGAGTTAATCCTAACATCAGTGGAAGATACCCGGATTTTTCCAGTGATCAAGCTTGTGAAGTAATTCTCACTGGTAGCAGAATGTCAGGCCAAAAGAATCCGCATTAGTCGGATGGAATCCTTTGTTTCTGCCCAAATAAATAATGCTTTGCTATTTGTCCTTCAATATTACCATGTATGATTATTTACTATATATAAAGAGCCATATCCCCCTCATCAGTATTCCTCAGAGGAGAATAGCACATGCTTTTGCAAGGCACTGCTTGATCTGAGAGGAAGCACAGAAATATTCCACAGAGAGAGACTCCATTAGCGTGATGCTTAAAGAATTAGAGAGACAAGACACACTCCTAAAACAATGAAACAACATATTAAACTATGCCAGAGCATATGACAAGTGTTACATACACAATATAGACAATAACTCATAGACAAAATGAAAGGAAGCCAATAATAGAGCAGGAGAGATTGGGGAAAATCTTACAAAAATTGGGACCTGAAGAATGGGGAGAATTTAGATAGATCAGGCAGGAACACTCTAGGTCAGAAGAGGAAAGCTTACAAAGGTGTGGAAAAATAATTTTGAAAACTAACATGTTTTCAAATCAGGGAACCAGAAAATTAACTAGTAACATAATTGCCAGAAGACATCTCTTGCTACCCACACACTCACTGGAAAGAATGTTCTTGGGAAGTGTGAAACAGTTGAGAAAGTAAAGCAAAGTGGATTCAGAAAGAAAAATATTCATCCTTATAAAGTAACATCAACCTGTATACATTCCTTCAAAGGCACAAATATTACAGAATAAGAACTCTTGCAAACAATCCCCCAAGGGTAAAAAAAATAACATTTCCAAAAATGTCAGTGCCAGTGGGTTAATTCTAGGTAATTCAGGGTGAAACAGTGATTCTCACGGAGTTGAATCTGAACGAACCACATTACTTTAACTCTAAAATTGATCAGTAACCATATGTAGCAGACCAAGTCAAAATTTTCGTTATAAATAAAATCTAAGTGTATGTCAGTTATACCTCAATAAAACTAAAAACAAAAACAAACAATCTCCCCCCCCCAAAAAAACAAAACAAACAAAACAAAAAACCCCACAAAAACCTAGTACCTGTTTTCAGGTGTCCAGGTGTTTGTTTTAAACAGAAACTAGAGTATGTTCTCCGAAATAAACTGGCATTTCCATTTATTCTAATCCCAGATGAAAATGCTGCTACACTTTTGTAAAGGTTATAGATGTGCATATATGTAATTTGTAAAGAAATTAAATAACTTGCCCAAGGTCGCACTCAAGTCTGTGCTTTCAGGGCCTTGAGTTTTAAGTGATAAGAGGTCCCCACCTAAAGTTGTGCTCTGTGCCAGATCTCCGGAGAGCATTTTGTATTCAGATACAAGAAGCAGCTGTAACCTACTGAATCAGAATCATCAGCAATGGGCCTAGGTATGTCGATTTCAAAAGCCTATTTGGTGATTTTGATGGAAATCCCTGGTTAAGGTGCTGCCTACAAAAACTACAAATAATAATAATAATAATAATAATAATAATAATAATGTAATAAATAATTATAGTTAATATTATAGACTGGAAGCTAAGTTTGTCACTCAAGTGTAGCAAAATAAAATAGATAAATATCAATCTTTGAATTTTTCTTACTTTTCCTTCCTTGAATTAGTCAGAACTAGTTCCAAAGCCCAAAGGAGACCTTGGATTATAACGGCAGGAATGGAGAGGAAAAGACACCATTCACATTCATTTTGGGGTTCCCCAATGAAGCTCTTAGAGAATCCTAAGGAAAGGCCTGGAAGGGAGTGGAGCATTGATACAGGAAAGGATAGGAACAGAAGAGAAGGATTGCTGCCCTTCTCAGGGTGTTCACACAGGGTTGCAGGTAAGGGGTGGGCAAGGCGAGAGTGAGGCAGGTATTAGAACACCTCCCGCTAAAGTGGAGCCTAATGAGAGAACTGGGGGTAACATGCCATCAGCATGTGGAGGAAGAGGAACTTAGCTCTGCCTGGTGACGTGGGAGAGGGGACTTGAAGAAGTTAGCCTTGGAGTCAAGTGTGAATGATGGATATGATTCTCTGTAGATGGGTAGTATGGGAACAAGCAGATTCAAGAGGAATTTACGATCTGTCTAGTAGTATTTATTCAATTCTTTACCACACTGAAAGATGTAAGACATGCCTACCATTGTTACAGTGACTGTTGATTGTCTCAGTCTACATTAACTTAGCAACCTCATAGCTTGGCAATGATTGGGTGGCCAATTTCACCAAGAAGTTCCCTCGCCAAGATGCCTTTGGTGGCTCCTTATTTTCCTCTATCACTCTCCTCTTCAGTCCCCTTGCCCACTCTCTCTGATTTGATAATCTCAAGTTGCCGTGTTCTCAGTCCTACTCTCTGCTTCCAGTGACCCATCACTAAACCAAAAATACATACTTCTGTTAAAGTGTTCAGTGCATCTTCACTGTGGGAGTCTGGAGATAACACTCCAATCCTTGTGGTCCAACCTATCAGTGACTCATTAGTAATTGATGGGGAAAATTTCAGGCCTGCTAGAACAGTTGAGGAATAGATTATAAAAGTTAAAAGTGGCCCTGATGATGGTCTTTTGTTCTATTTCTATAAACTATGGATATCAAGACCCAAAGAGGTTAGATAATTTGGATAAATCTAGAAGCTTCTACGGGTTAGAAATGAAACTTGGATCTGGATCTAAGTACCAGTCTTAGATCTTGGCCGACTTGTAAGGGAGACAGTAGAGTGTTGTGCAGCCACACTAAGGCAAGACTCTGTGGGTTGCCACCTGTCCAGTCTACTTTACCTAAAGCCCAACCCTCAGTCTGAACTTGGTGTTTTATTTCCACTAACTCACCTTTCCATATTAAAGAAAAACCCAAATCCCATACACTGACTAGTGAACAACTAGTGAATAATTTATCTTCCTTGAGTTCATAATATACTACATATAGGAGTGACTTAGGAGCCAGATAGGCTCAAATTTAATGAGACTAAAGTATACTTAGTAACAAAGGTCTTATCCAACGACACTTTGAACATTGTTGACAAAATGAGAAATCATCCCAATTTCCACTTTAATGCACTTAGTAAGGAGCCTGAATGTGCCAAAGAATTAATGAAATTTGCAGAAGATCTATTTTTAGGAAGCAAAGCTCTACAGTTGGGATTCAAACATAGTCAAAGACTTGGAAGACTCTACTTAAATTTTTGAATAACTTATCTCAAACTAGAGATTAATACAACTCCAGGTAAAGAACCTTAAATACATCGACACGAAAAGTTCTATCTGGAAAAAAGAGGAATAAAATGAAACTAATGTTTGGTTGATTTATGATATATTGCTACAGAAAAGGATAGACCATGCAGCTTGAGGCTGTGCAAGAAAAGTCAGTGTGGAGAGCTAATACTGGATTTTCAGAAAAATTTAGAAAAAAAAAAAGTCATTCAAAACAAGGGCGATAGAGTGATTGTACCATTTGTGGACTAATGTACCAGAAAGTCAACATGAACACTACAATTAGAGGTCTGGTTAGGTAAAGACTAATATAATAAATGATTAACAGTCATGGTAAACAAAAAAGGGAATCCACAATGAGATAAATCCAAAAAGACAGTCTTGAAAGAAATTCAGAGAAATTTCTGCACCAGTTACAATGGGGAAAAAAAAGTGTAGCAGGGTCATACTTGAAGATGTGTTTCCAAAAAGGAATGGGAATCCTAAAATTTCTAGTTTGAAGAAAACATAACATGATGATAGTGATTTTTATATGTATTTATCAAAAACATGGGTTAACAGACCAGTAGGTGCCTACAAATATCTGCAAATTCAGTAATGAGGGTTGGTTCACTTGAAGTGAGCCTTTTCCATAGTTTTTATTCTATCAAAGAACATAAGTAATTGGAAACGCCTGGCTTATACTTTTTGTCATTCCTCACGGTAGTTGAAGAATATTAACCCAACAAAATCTAACCTGAAATAGAGCCTTTTGATAATACCTATGGGGAATTATATTATATTAGTTCAATTTTAACCCTTGGCTTACGAACACTGCCCTCAGATCCTGGCAAGAGCACCCCTATTCTGGCACTCATGTTGGAAATGCCCAGTTCTGGAAATGCCCCTCCAGCAAGGCAGGTGTCTGAGGGTCCAGGGGTCATTCTCACCTGTAGCCTATGCCTCCCTTTCTAGACCATACTCCGGATGCCCAACACTCCAAAATTTTCTTCCCAGAGCTCTCTGAGGCCACTTTTAGGCCTGTGCCGGCCTTTTCTTTGAGTCTCTCTCTCGGGAAGATGAAACCTGCCACCCGTACCTGGCCCTGGGAGGCCAGAGTGGCTGGCCGCAGTATGTATGTGGAGGAAAGCAGAGGGCAGAGCTTGTGAGTAAAGGCAAGCGTATCTTGTGCACGAGGCCTCCATGAGACAGGACGGAGCCCTGAATGGACTGGGAGCCTGCGTCCCCCTCTCTGAAAGCCACCATGTTCCTTGCAGAGCTTTAAGGAATCTGACACGTGTAATGTGAACCCGGTCTTCCAGATCAGAATAAGGACTTTTTGTGTTCCAGACTGGAAAGTGGAATATATTTAATTTAAAGGTTACTAGCACGATTGACATATTTGAAATATTTAGACACGTGGTAAGTGGTCTTGCCTTTGGCCTGCCAGCTTCTAGAGGCATGCTTGTTGCCTTCCCCCTTCCAGGCTATTTGAGATATCCGCGAGCAGACGATACCCTCTTTGTCCAGTGCTTTGAATCGTACCTGACAAGATGCTTCACACGTGCCTGGGGATTCCAACCGAATTGAAGGAAAATGCAGAGACACATGATCCGAAGGTAGGAGAAGCCTAGGCAAATATTTTCAGCTGTTAGACTTTTCGTCAGTCTGCCCCATTTCCCTGGCTTTCCCACCACAGAGTGGAATATTCAGGAACTTTTCTCCGGGCTTGGGACCTGTAGCCCCTCACAAACAAGGTCACCACAGTTTCACCCAGTATTTTCCAACCTCGCAGTCTGTGTTTCATATATTACCCGGGTCCCTGGAAACTTCACTTAGCATATGATTAGAATTTCAAGGACAAGGCAGTTTGAGATCCCCTTGGCTGTTTTTGTTCCCCACCTCAAGGAAATCAACAAAGGCTCCAGAACGTTTAACTTCACATTTTCGGACATCAAGTATTTTAGGAGAAGTTTATTGCTTCTTTTATTGAGGTTTTCAAGGACTGTTGGTAATATCCTTTCAATGCACAGTTTTTAACCACACTACGAAAAGTGGACTTTTTCCAGTCGCTCCTATAGGACCCACTGAGTCAGCCCTTCCTTCCTTCCCACCTCCCTTCCTTCCTCCCTCCCTTCCTTCCAGCATAGATTACAATCATTTAAGTTCAGTTGTCATTTTTCTAATAGAACCTCACTTAATTCTCATTCACCTGAAGGGCGCTCATACTATGGACATCATATTATTTTGCATCATACTATTTTGCATAAATTACACAATTCCAAAAAGAGTGTGTTTCTTCATCTTGAATTCACCTTGAAAAACAATGGCATTTTTTCCTGCCTGTTACTACCTATGTGTGTCACCATGACTCTGGAAATGGTCATTGTGGGCTAAGGTCATTAATGCAGCAATAATTATTAGCAAATTAAGGAACCAGGAACATATTTCTATTTTTTTGTTATTGTCAGTTATAATCCCATGCTTATGAAACTAAGACTTCTTTGGTTTTTATGGTAGTTCTGGTTGGGTAGCAGAGATGATGCTTTAAAAACTCCTTTGCAGATGGTTACTTTCCTACAAGATTTGCCTAAGCTAAGAAATCATTACTCCAATTGACAAGGTGTCCCAAAGACCTCCAAGTCACAAATTTTCCTGGAATCCCTGTTTGCCAGCCAAAGGTTTGGGCAAATTTTGTAAGCTCTCTGAGCCTCAGTTCCCATGTCTGCAAATGGAGTAGTCTCACCTATTTTATAGGGTTCCTGTAGGCATTGGGGATGTTAATGGGTGTGGCATCCAGTTGGCAAGCAGCAAGTGTGATGTCCTTTGGTCTTCTGTCTCTGTTCTCCCCAGCAATATATTCTTCATTAGATATGACTCTTAGTTTGATTTTAGCCCTAAAGCTGAAGAATCAGGCTGCAGTTACCAACAACGATTTCTTATTTCTGAATTGACCCCCTTGGAACTGGTTTGACTATCTGGTGTTAGGACTGATAGAAAAGTGGTTTTACTCCAAGCCTATTATTTATCATTTTTTCTGATTTTGTAAAAAACAAAACAAAACAAAAAAAAATCCACCCACAAACATTTATCTCTTCTTTACAACAGATGGGAATAGCAATTAGAGGCCATTATAATCCTGACCCTCAGTGGCAGGCAAGTCCACACAGTGGCAGACAAGTCCACACTGGCAGACAAGTCCACACTGTGTGGCAGATCTGGGTGGCAGGTGATCTGGGTGTCACAACCAAAGTGCACTTGTCCAAAGCACTCCGTCCTATCAGGCAATGATTCACCAAGGTAGCTGCTCCAAAGTTAACCTGGCAGAACACAGAAAGAAACACTAACACTATTTTCTCTTATAATCCATTTCCATAAATTCAAATATTTAGATGCAACCACCCCCATGCACAAAGCACTAAAAACACAAACAACAACAACAAAAACCCACCATGCTGGTCGCTTTCCAAATCTCTCTTAACTAGTAAAAGGGAATGCCAACTTTCCCAAAGGCCCAGGTATTTCCTTGAGTGAGAGTTTACTGATACCTGACTTTCTCAATACCACCAGAAGTTTCTGTCCAAAGACTTTCCCATTATAAGTTCACCTGGAAAATGGCTTCTTAGAATGGATCCTATTTCTTTTGTAAAATTACTCACCGTTTTCACACGCAACGATGGGCCTTGTCCAGGTCTACATCTGAATTCCAAATTATTTCATTTTGTGTTGAACACACATGAGTGGATAATGTTGTTTCTGGGCTTTTATGCACGATGTTCTGTCTGCCTTAGTTTAACTTAGTTTAACCTTATCATTTCGTACTGATGGAATGGAAGAGAACACTGATCATTTGTATCTTTCCACTTCTACCCAAGCTGTCAGTGGGAGGGAGGGGAATCTCCCCTTCTGTGGCTTTTTGTACACTTACTATTTTTAGAAAATGGAACTCCACTCTTTCTCCTATACAATCCTCATTTTCACATGTCTTACCGATTGACTGGCTAATTTGTCTGCACTGATGTCCCAAACAAAGTAGTCCGAAGTCTTTCTGCAGCAACAAAGGAATACATCTAAGTTGGCCCTTCTTGGTGAAGCGCCGTAATACGGAATAGAACTCTGTGTCCCTCGTTTTACCAAGTGGGAAGAATCGCAATAATCTGAATCCCAAACTGGCTAGACCAAAACAAGCCTAGCTTTTCCTTGAGTTTCTTACCATAGGTGTTTCTGGGATATTCCTCAAGAATTCAGATTGATTCTTCTAATCCATTCTTGTGGCTTTTTGCCCCCGAGTCTTGTGGGCACACCCTGGAACACGACTACTCTGCTTGGGATTCAGCTTTCTCAGTCCTCATTTATTGCCCAGTTATAAGCAATGGAAATGTTTTTCTGGACAAATCCCATCACTTACGGACAATTGTAACCTCTTCCCAGGATTCTATTAGGGCAAATTTTCAGAATTCCATAATCAGGTATCAGTGGCATTCCCAAAGAATGGGCTTTTCAGTCTTTAATAAGACTACATATGGGGCCGAAACATTATAATCCACATTGGAATTCATACACTGGAATGAAGGTGAGCATATGTTCCCACTTCCTTCTGCTGTCTGTGTACAAAGTTATAGCAAGAATAACATATACAACTCCTAAAAATAAGGAATAAATTTCAGAGACAGTAATAATCAAAATCCATATTTAGGAAAGAAATCATTCTCAGAAGGAAACTTAGAATTGTGCGGTCACCCCCCCTACCTGCTGACTTCTCAAGCATGAGTCATTGGAAGATGCTTGAACCTTTGTAGACCCATCCTCTCCTATGGAAGAGAACTGGCAGGGAATTCTGGCTGTCACTTCCACATATGGTGCCCAGTCGACAAAATATGTTTAAGTGCACTGCTTGCTTCCCCGTGATAAAAGGCATTTTGGCACAAGACTCTACAGAAAATTGGGCACCAAATAGGCCTTTGAAATCTGTGACCATCAAGAAGCACAAATTCTACTCTTTCTAAACGTAATGTGCTTGGTCATTTGTTTGCCAGTGGATCACGAATTACAAGACTAGACGTACATATACTGTAACAGCTCAAAAATGCAGTATTCTTTTACATTCAGGGTTCTTATTTGATTTTTTTTGACAGAATCAAGAAATCCTAGTCCCACGAGCAGGTGGGATACTCTCTTCAGTTGAACTAGTTTGTTGTTTGTTCTTGGTTACTAGATATACCTCGTAAGATTAGGAACTGAAAAGAATGGGGTTGGAACAGTGATCTCTTCTGAGAGTCAGGAGCATTCTAACCTCCCCAATGTGCTACACCTCAAAGAGGCTAGATCTGGTGCAGGATCTAGACTGTGGCGCCTAGATCCAATGGGGCTGTTGCCTGTTTTTGTAAATAAAGTTTTATTGGCTCATAGCCAGGCCATTGATTTGCATGTCGTCTGGGGCTGTTTTCATAGCACAATAGCAGAGTTAAGTTTTGCTGGAGACTGTATGGATCCCAAAGCTTAAAATATTTAGCCCCTTACACAGAAAGTTTGCCAATCCCTGATCTAGTGTATTGCCATCTTCCTGGTGAAAATAGTGTGTCGACTTTCTATTAAAGGCAGAGACACATATACAGGTGTTTGAAAAGATGCTACATTTGAGATGAGGTCATCGTATGAAATTCCTTCAGCTAGAGTCAATAAGAAGCCGTGTACGGACCTCAGGAACAACAGCACAGTGTTGTTCATGTATGTGCTGATGGGACAGTCAATTGTAATTGTTTCCTCTCAGTCTGCTGTGACACAGCTACCCCAAAGAAATGTTCCTGGTTTCAGTTATACTGAAAATGGAAGACATAAGGCCTGCTGCCTGCGAATCACATTGCTTGGGAAAGAGCATTGCTTGGGAAATGTGTTTTAAAAAAAAAAAAAACAAAACACATTTTTTAAAGAATATGTCTCTCGAATCATCTTTCCCTTTAACTGGATTGTTTGAGAGACAGCGAGAAAGCTGAAGCAGCCAGGAGAATCTAGTTTAACAAACAAACCCAGCGTGCTCTCAGTTCAAAAGGTCTGCTGCATATTCGCTCTCAATCTCTATACCTATTTTAGTTCACCTTCTGTAAATATTGTCACTGTAGAGGGCTTTGGGCAGGCTAATGCGTTGTGATGTTTTGTTAATGGAAACAGAGACAACAATGAGGAAGGCAATCACAAGACGGGACCAGGAAGAGGCAGATGAAGGAAGGAAGGAAGGAAGGAAGCGGCAGACTGAAGGCAGAGCCCAGGGTGTCCAGAGAGGTGAGGCCCGAACCCTGCGTGGAGCTAACTTCTTCATTAGCAGAACCTGGAATCATGCCAGAGCATTCCACAGCTTCAGGAGCTCATCGGTTTTCCTCCCCTGTCCCCCTTCTCTCCTCTCCTTCTCTCTGCCTCTGCAAACTTAGAAAGAAAAGACATAATGGTATCTCTCCCACGTTAGGAGGCTCTCCTCTGCGTTGAAAAATCAGTCGCAGAAAAATGGCGAGTCACTTTTAGTCCTGGGTCACCACAGAGTGACTTTCCTCGTAGGCATCTCCTCCGGTGACTTAGCAAGAGTCGAAGCTTTAAAGCTCTCCCTGTTCTCATGATTCCCCTCCACCACGGCGTGTGCAGCGGGCGGCCCTTGGACGTGGGTGACTGTCTCCCCGCTTCCGGTCACAGCTGAGCAGCCCCGCTGGCTACCTGGGCAAGGTTTCTGGGCCACCACCTGTGTGTCCTGTGCGTTCTCACCCCCTTTTATGAAAGAGCAACTCTGCCTTGGCGTGAACTGGGAGTGTATTCTCTTCGTTCCCTGCCTCCCTGATCCCTTCTCCTCCTCCCTCTACCCACCCCCCTCCCCCCTTTGCCATACTCCTGTTGTTGCTGTTGTTGTTGTTGTTGTTGTCGTGTTTCCCACAGCAAAATCTGCCCTGGGGACAGCCCAAGGCCACGCTGGCGGCTGGCGTTGGCGGTGCAGGTGCGCGGAGCCCTCCTCTGCGTGGTCGCCACAGCAACCCGCCGCCGCTCTAATCTGCTGAATATGAAAGGCAGGAACAGAAAGAGAAAAGCCATCCACCCCCTTCTGCTCCGTCCCGGAGTCCAAAAGAAGGCTGCGGGCTCCAAGCATTCCCCGATCATCCCCAGCCATCGCCCAGGCAACAGTCACAGGGAGCCGGCGGGCCTGGCAGGAGCGCCGTCCCCTCCCAAGTTCTGATCTCCTCCCTTCCCCCCCCGCCCCCCTTCTCCCATCCTGGGCCTCCAGACGCCCACCAGCATCCCACTCTGGCCTCCCCGCCCCAGCCCCTCGCGCACGGCGTGATTTCATCAGCTTCTTCTCACTCGGCTCCAGCAACACGCGCGTGGGGGCGGGGGCGTGGGGGGGGGGGGTATGCGTGCACGCAAGGGTGGGCGCACGTGCATTCGTGCGTGTGTGTCGACGTTCATCTCCAGTCGCCTTGCAGCTGCGCCGTGGTCGTGTGCTAGAAAGATCGAAATGGACAGGGCCGGTAGGTTGAGAGAGCGGCCCCTCGCTGCAGGCCTGAATTCGTCCATGCCCGGGTTTGCGGGCCAGTGGCTCTCTAGCCCCAGATCCAGCAGTGAAAGCTGTCGATTGTCTCGCCACCGGCTTGTTGTCGCAGCTGGGTTTGACACCGCTTACCTCAGCAGTTTGTCGTGGTGGCGGCGGTGGTGGTTTTTTGTTTTCTTGGGTTTTTTTTTTTTTTTTTTTTTTTTTTTTTGGTTGAAAGACAGAAGGCTTCCTTGTGATCCCAGCCTTTTCCTATCAAATGACACTCAGCCATGGTTTGGGTGACTTATTTACTGGCACTGGACCAGGAAAAACAAAAATGAACGTTCACAACTAATAAATCCTCCAGCCTCGATAGCCACAGCAACAGCGGTGGGAGGACGTCAGAATGTTCCGCCTGATACCCCAGGGTTCCTTGGCCGTGCGGAACCTCGCAAGTCGGGGGTAGGGAAAGCGGGTAAAACGAGAGAGGAACAGAGACCTGTTTTACATGCAGGGTCTTGGACAGACTCAAAAACTTTGGGCTTGGATCCTATGACGGGCTTTCTCAGCCGAGGACCCTAAGTGCGGGAGGCGGATGCAGGGTGTTTGAGTCATTGGAAGAGGACGTGGCTAAGCTTGCCACCTTTTTCTCTTATCCTTGGGAATGAAGGCACACCTAGGCTCACCATGATGGACAAGTCCAGCCTACATCGGCTGGGCGGCAAAATCACAGCTTTCTCAGCTGCACTGAAAGAGACTATTTTTATAGAGGACCATAAGGTCAAGAATGTTTAGCAAACAAAATTGTATGTCAGCCACTCCTAGATGGTTCTCCAAGGACCTTCCTCCTCCCAGGCCCTTACTGAAAGTGAGGGCATCTCTTTAAGTCTAGTGTGACAATGTTTTTATTTGTTTTGGAATGGATCTTCTGGACAGAAGCACATTTTTTTTTTCATTAGTATAAATCCAGAAAAAGTCAACCACGAAACCACTGACTTTGGGTAAGATTGCCTCGTTTTCTCCCCCTATGACCACCTCTAGTTTAACAGATAACTATACTTTCTGTGCTGATCAGCTCGGTTAATTCAGCTTTTGGAGGCTAATGGTTGAGCCTTTCCAGACAGGGTTCAATCTTTGGGTAGAAATGTGGATAAAAAATGGGGAAAAATTGAACAATCACCCAGATGTTTAGTCTACATAACGCTAAATACTTGACTATTTGGAAAGATAACTATGATTGATTTTGCTCTTCCTTTTTAATTTTGGCTTTGTTTCCTTGACCCTTGGAGAAACAGTGAGGGAGGGCACTTAACTGAAGACAAATGAAGCCACACCTACCCAGAAGTTCTGCTCGTTTGTTATAATGCAGAAAAAAAAAAATACTATTTTTGTTTTGTTTTTGCATTGTGATACAACCAGGCTCTGATGTCGTATAACTACCTGAAACATGCCTGCAGGAAGTAAGCAACATGATCATCTCGCTTTCCAAAGCACCTGACAAAAAAGCATTTTATAAAATCCTTCAGAGTTTTGAGGAATTATTATCTTTGAAACTTGTTCTTTGCCACTCTTTAAAAAAAAATGACTGGGATAGAATCAGATGAAGGAAATGTACAAAGGTTAATTCCGCCATCTTAAAGTGTTTAGAATGCTCACTGTCTACCAATGAAGTCGTTGCTCAAATTCGTCTGCCAGTTCACAGGAAAGTAATTGAATCTCTCTGTGATTGAATCCAGCTAAATTATTCTCTCTGTCATAGAGATATTGTCTATAGGCATTGTCTCCTAGGAGAATCAAGTATTGTCTGAATGCTATTTTGAAATCCTTAGGAGAAAAGGCATTATGTGATCAAATCAACTTCAAATTCTGTTTAATTCCTAGAATCCTTATTTTGATTACTTTTTATCCATTATTATGCCAATATTTTGGAGGCACCTAATATGTGCCAGATACTATGTAAGCTCTTGGAATTCAAAGAGCTTGTGGTTTAGAAGGGGAGATAGGAGCATAAAAATCATGGCCAGCTTTTATTGAGTGCTTACTATATGCCGGGTACTGCTTTAGACATTACAACTCTAGGAGGTAGGTAACATTATTTCTTCTGTCTTTAAGAAAGGAAATGGAGACCCAAAGAGGTTAAATTACATGCCCCGAATCACATGCTACCTTGTTTTTAAAGCAATGGTCAGAAGATACATGACTGCTTCACGTTTATAACCCACTGAGTTCAGTATCCTCGATACACAGTTAATAAGCGAAAGCCTGCCAGATGGAAAAAGGGAAGGTGAACATATTAGTAGAAGGAATTTAGAACCCCCGAATTAAGTCCTGACATCATCCCAACCTCTCAGGGTTTCTAAGAACTCTCACTTAAGTGATGGATAAGATCTTGCAGTAAAAATGCTTTTGAGGGTATCTCTAGGTAGTGCCATTCATACATATTTCTACTTTGTTTCAGGAAAACTTGTTTTAGGTTGTTTCCAACTTAAGTAGTATCTCTGAAGTGCGTAGGAGAGCACAGGGTATATGGTAAATTTTTGTCAAATAAAATAAATGAACTTACTTGGAATTTCTATGATAATTGAAAAAAAATTAAAGTTTCTTTATTTCTGAGAGAGATAGAGAGAGAGAGAGAGAGAGAGAATGAGTGGGGGAGGGGCAGAGAGAGAGGGAGACACAGAATCCCAAGCAGGCTCCAGGCTCCGAGCTGTCAGCACAGAGCCCGAAGTGGGGCTCGAACTCGCGAACTGAGAGATCATGACCTGAGCCGAGGTGGGATGCTCAACTGAGTGAGCCACCCAGGCGCCCCTAGAATTGAAAAAAAAATTTTAGAGAAGAGTTGGAATGTGGGCGGCACTATAAAGCACTGAGAGACACCCCACCCCCACGTGAGAATCAGGAAACAGAAGGGGTAACACTGGTGGCCACAGAGTTTTCCCCTAAGTCAGTGAAAGCTTCATCTACAATACGTGGGTGGGAAGGGCTAGGGGGTCTCAGGAACTCCGAAATATTAAAGCTGGGCTGTGACACAATCAGATCTGTGTTTTGCATAGCGAGATAACTTCTGTTACAATGCAGAGGATGACAGAGGAGGTTAGACAGTCACTTCAGATGGGCCAACCCAGATCCTCGTGCAAAATCCTGTCGCTGCTGAGGGGGCAGTGGGGCTGGAGATGGGGACATTCGGACAGATATTTAGGAAGTAGAATCTCCAGAACATTGTCCTTGATCGGATGATGAAACGTGGTCCCTGATGATGTGAGGAAATATGGTTCCCGCTAGTGTGAGGAAAGGTAGTATGTCCTTGACTGGGTGCATGGATGGCGAGTTTAAAGATGATATTCACTAAGAGGGGGATGCTTGGAAGGCGAGGTGTTAAGTTAGTTTTGGACTTGTTGGGTTTAAAGTACTCAACAGCTGGGGGCGCCTGGGTGGCTCAGTCGGTTAAGCACCCAGACTGTTGATTTTGGCTCAGGCCGTGATCTCACAGCTCGTAAGATAGAGCCCTGCGTCCAACTCTGCACTGACAGTGCAGAGCCTGCTTGAGATTCTTTCTCTCTCTCTCTCTCTCTCTCTCTCTCTCTCTCAAAATAAATGAACTTAAAAAAGATTTTTTTTTTCAAATAAATGAAGTGCTCAGCCTCCGAGGGTGCATACGATAGTCCCTTAAAGTCATGGAGTGATTCTCGAATAGTTAGATTTTAGAGTCCTGTGCACAAGGCTAAGTATTTTAAGAGATGGGAGTATCTGGGAACACCAAGGGAAAACAGAGATGGAGCGAAAATATATGGGGTCAAGGACAAACTTGAGAACAACTCGGAGAAAATCCCACGGGGTCCGTTTCAGTAAGATTTTTAGACAACGAAAGAAGCTGGGTCAGTTTTCTCAAAACGGATTCAAAAGGCTTTTCGTAACTCAGAAGTCCTGTTCCTCCATAATTTCTTCCTGTGGCTTCCAATCCGTCGTCAAAGCTAATCTACATTTTGAAATCATCAGCCAATTCATGATAATGTTGGTCTTGAAACTTCACAAGCTTCGACATCTTGGCACCGTCGGGCTTTTGAGACATAACTCAGTCCCTCAACTCTGTGGAGGTCACTAAGAACATTTTCCTGCCTGAAAGCTGTGGGCGCTATCAATCACTGATGAAAAATGCCATCTCTTGCAAAGGCTCGCTCAGCAGAGGGGCTGAGCACAGTCTTGATGAGGAGAGAAAATGAATCCTAATTGCTACCTTTGTTCTCCTGAAGTTGGTTTCAAGAAACACAGAATGGCTACCTTCTGTTTACTCACCTCTCCTTAATTCTTACAGGAAGGTATTTAGGCAATCTATTTGTCGAATCACTGCAGGGGGCAGCATGCTTCTCTTACGAGTGATTATCACTGAGAGGCACAATATTTAAAAAGAAAGAAAGAAAGAAAGAAAGAAAGAAAGAAAGAAAGAAAGAAAGAAAGGTAACATGCAGCCTCTGTGTGATTTACTTATAATAGGCCGAATTGAAAATGCTAATTGGAATATGACCCCCAATAAAACTGTAATGAAATGAGATTCCTACCAGAGGTTTTTTTTTTTTTTTTTTTTTTCTTTTATCCTCCCTAATAGAAGCAACCATGTGTTCTGGCTTAAGGTCATCACTTTGGAGCAGGATTTAAGTGACCTTTCTTTGTAATCTCTACCTTCTTAGTTTTGTAACTATAAGGGAAGCAGGCTGTGGGCCTTAGGGGTAAGATGAATGTGACCTCTTGTTTAACTTAATAAATAAGCCCTTCTTTCTGTTGTACAACCTGCTGGGGAGAAAACAGGCAAATCCGAATAAGGAGAGAGGCCCAATAAATTCTCAATCTCGCCTCCTTGAGACTGAGTTATAAGACTGCGTGATACAGACTAGGATAGCCCTTACTCAGGACCCTGAAATAAAGATACCTTAAAGTAGCAGGGCTGATAGTGTCCCCTCGGAGACATTGGTAGTATCTGGAGACCTTTTTCGTTGTCACAACTGGGGAACAGCACTCCTGGAACGTAATCGGTTGAGGCCAGAGATTTGGGTAAACATTCTGAGGTGCACAGGCCAGTCCCCTAAACAACAAATTATCTCACCCAAAATGTCAAAAGTGATGTTGGAAACCCTACCGGAGTGGTAGAGAGACAGAGAACTGCCGGCCTACTCTTTGTATTGTCAGGAGAAAGGGAGGAGAACGCTGGCTTTGGTCCATGAGTGGCATTCTCTGAAATCTGTTTTGTTCCAATTCTTTGTGACTGGCAAATGCCCTAAAGAAACAGCACCTCTGAGAATAGAAATAAATGGTGACGAAGGCCCGTCACAGCTGTGTGCGTATACGTTGCTAACTGAGTACGACCCAGAAGATCATACTTCTTCTGTGTTCTGCACACAACCTCTGAAGATAACTTTGCATCTTGACCATGAGACAAAAACCTTCTACTTTGGAATGACTTTGTCCTCTGTGAAAGTTGCTGGGCTATAGAACTGGCAACTTTGGATCTTAGCCAGTTGCCGAATGGAGACTCTTCTTCACTGCAAGTAATGCTAGAAGTTGGGGGCTCATCCAACATCAAATAAAAGGAGTCAAGACCCTGCTTAAGAACCTTAAAGGAGCCACTTTGCTTCATACACTGCCCTTGAGGCCACTTCTGCTCAACAACCAGTTCTGCTCTCTTGTTCTGAGCTCACCAGGGATTGGGTTGAACCAGTTTGGAATCTCTTGCTGCCTCCCAAATCTTCACACCCACCACCAACTTCCAGGAACATATAGAAGGAAAAAAGGTGAGGTCTACCACATGCATGCTGAGGTGGAACCTTACATTATATCCTCTGACCCGACAGAAACATGTTATCTTTTCCCAGTAGGGTAAAGAAGGCTAAGGCAATTACAGTGGGCATGACTTATCCTCTACTTTCATGTGAACAAAACCCAGAATACACGATTGCAAGGTATGGGAGGCAAAAGTGAGTCTGGAGAACATTTGGCCCAGTGTTTCCCAGGGTGGCACATATAACCCTGATGGTATAAAAGAAAATTTTAGGTGGTACCTAGTTACGACTTTCAACAGCATGCCATCCATAGTAAGATAGTTAATACATTTCAGTTCTATGTCAATCCTTCTAATTAGGGTCGAGTCTCTTAATACTGAGTGGTCAAAGAGAAGTTAAAACAAAATCTCTGAAATTGGCTTTGAATTCTGACCCCACAACTTATAAATTGACTCTGAGATGCAATTTTGACCAATGAAAAAGTGAGTGGAAGACTTTTGGGGAATTCTTGGGAGATTTTTTCAACTCTGAACTCTGAAGTTTGTACTTTCAGCCTCTTTATTATATTGCTATAGTGGACGAAACAAACTCTGTGAGGGCAGGAGGACTCCAACTTTTCTTTTCTTTTCCTTTCTTTTCTTTTCCTTTCCTTTCTTTTCCTTTCTTTTCTTTTCCTTTCCTTTCTTTTCTTTTTTTCTTTTCTTTTCTTTTCTTTTCTTTTCTTTTCTTTTCATTTTGTTTATTTATTTTTGAGAGAGAGAGAGAGAGAGAGAGTGCATGAGCAGGAGTGGGGGGGCAGAGAGAGAAGGAGCCACAGAACCTGAAGCAGGCACCAGGCTCTGAGAGGTCAGCACAGAGCCCGACATGAGGCTGGAACCCACCAACCCCAGTCACTCGGGTGCCCAGGCAGACTCCATTTTGTCTTACATGTCCGGGACTTGGAATACCCAGCCGTGCTGCCATCCACAAGCATTTGATACGTATTTGCTGGATGAACAAATACAAGAATCCTATGAATAGCTAGAGATCCTTTTTTTGTTGTAATGATGGCTTTTAAGGGTACAGATTTGCCCCCAGGCTTAATGTGAAATCACAGGGTAGACTCAGCATCGTCCTACTAAATTTTTGGTTTTTAATAGATTTGTTTAGGTATGACTGATATAATATAAACTGCAAATATTCAAAGTGTGCAATTGGATCAGCTTTGACATATGTTTACACCTGCAAAACCATCTCGATAATCAAGGTAATGAACGCATCCATCATCCCCAATGTTTACTTGTTCCCTTTTGTAATCTCTACCTCTTATCTCTCTACCTCTCCTCCCCAAGAACCACTCATCTGCTTTCTGTCACTACAGAAGCATCTGTATTTCACAGCATTTATAGAAATGGAATCAAAGAGTATGTACTCTTTTTATCAGGCTTCTTTCGCTCGCAGTAATTATTTGTTTGTGTTGTTGCATGTATCAGTAGCTCATTCCTTTTTGACAGAGAACAATATCCCACTGTGTAAAGATACTGTGACTTGTTTATCCATATTTACCTTTTGAGTTTTGCCCAGTTTAGGGCTCTCAAAAATAAAGCTTCTCTGAATATTCATGTACTTGTCTTTGTAGGGATGTGTGTTTCTTTTAATTTTTATTTTAACTTTATTTATTGATAGAGAGCAGGGGAGGGGCAGAGAGAGAGGGAGACAGAGAATCCCAAGGAGGCTCCACACTGTCAGTGCAGAGCCCGATGTGGGGCTTGGTCCCATGAACTGTGAGATCATGACCTGAGCTTAAACCAAGAGTCAGATGTTTAACTGACTGAGCTGCCCAGGTGGCTCTGGATGTATGCATTCTTTTCTCTTGGGTGAGTCCTTAGTAGAGAAATGGCTGGATACTATGGTAGGTATATGTTTAGCTTCATAGAAACTGCCAAAATGTTAATCGATGGTGGCTGTCCAATTTTCATTCCCAGCAGCAGTGTTTGAGCGTTCTAGTTGCTCCAGATCCTTGACATCACATGATGTGACCAAACATTTTAATTGAAGGCATCCTAGTAAACACGTAATGGTATCTTATTTTGGTTTTAACTTGCATTTCCATAATGGCTGATGATGTTGAGAGTCTTCCCATGTGCTTATTAACCCCCTGCGTGTCCTCTCTGGAGACGCGTGTCTTCTGATCTTTTGCCATCTTTTCATTGGACGGTTTGTTCTTTCGTTACTAAGTTTGAGAATTCTTTATATATTCTGCATACAAGTCCTTTATCAGGTACATGCTTTGCAAATATGTTCTCCCAATCTGTGGTTTGTCTTTTTATGAATTTAATGTATTTTTGGAAGAGAAGATTTTAAATTTGATAAAGTCCAGCGTATCATGTGTTTATTTCATGGATCACACCTTTGGTGTCATATATAAGAAATCTTTGCCAAATCTGTGGTCACAAAGACTTTCTCCTATGTTTTCTGCCAGAAGTTTTATACTTTTAGGTTTAAAATGTAGGTGTGTAATACATTTAATTAAGTCTTCGTGTGGTGTGAGATATGAAACTAAAGGTTTTGTTTGTTTGTTTTCGCCTATGGCTATCCAACTGTTCCAACATTATTTGTTGAAAAGACCATCCTTTCCCCACTGCATAACCTTTGCATCTTTGTAAACAAACAAACAAAAACAGTGGTCTATATATGTGTGGTTTTGCTTTTGGACTCTCTATTTTAGTTTTCAATCTCAATGCAAATACCACACTATCACTACATCTTCCCAATAAATCTTGACATTAAGTAGTATAAATCCTCTCACTTTGTTCTTTATAACAGTTGTTTTGTCTATCCTAGGACCTTTGCATTTCTATATGAATGTAGAATCAGCTGGTCAATTTCACATTAATTAATTAATTAAAACCCAAATAAAGCCAGCTGTGGTTTTGATTGGGATTGTGTAGGACCTAAGATCAATTTGAAGGTGTGAAGAAACTGATGCCTTGCCCAAGGTCATCTGTAAAGTGGACATCCCTGCAGGTTATAATGGGGATTATGTAAGTGAATGTATCTAGAGTTCTTAGAACAATGTGTGGCATATGGTAAGTGCTCAGTAAGAAATCCTATTACTTCCTTTCTTTCAGCCTTCAAAGGCCAACTCCATTGTTTAATGTCCCAAATTCTTAACATTTCCTCTAACATGCATTCTCACCTGGATAATATTTCTTTTCCCGACTCACTTAGCCTCAAGCCCATGGAGCCATCCATTGAACACTGCCTCCAGCCCACACCAAAATACTATCTATTCCCCAAACATTCCATGCTATTTTTGGTCACTGTTCCTTTTTTACATACTGTCTCAACTTCCTAGAAAGGGTTTTGTTTTTCTCCTTGTTAAAATTCAACTCACCCTTCCAGACCCACATTGAATATTGCTTACTCCATGCAATTGTTGTAAGGCAGAGTAGTCAGAGCTTACTGTTTCTCTGAGCTACAATAGCAAACACTTTGCATTATGATTATATATTTGCATACCTGTCACCTCACTACACACATTTCCCAGGAAAGAGTACGAATAGTTTCAGAGTAGAACCAAGTAGTTATTTATTTTTATAATCTTTGGGCCTAATACAAGATCTTGTACACAGTAGGTACCTAATGAATATATACTGAATAATATACAACCGAAATCTTCTTTATTAAACATTCATACTTGCTGTCTGCATTGGTATTGCCATTTTTTTAAATAAAAGCAGTAATATTTATCTTTTAGTCATATGCACGATTTTTGGGTTTTTGTTTTTGCCATTAAAGTTCAAGCTTGAGAAGTGGTACCCTGAGACAATAAAAACTCCTGATTTCTTCCCAGGAGAAAAACAAAAACAAGGCAGAACTATGAAAGTGCCTGGCACAAAGCAAAAAGGGAATCCCTCTCTTCTGCTCTCTTGGCTCCAACGAACATGGGGGTATAGACAGGAGGCAGTTCAGCAATAGCCCAGCCTAGGGCATTGCCAGAGAAACCCTTAACAAGAGAATGGGCTCCTTGTTAGAGCAATGCTAAGGGATATGAGTGAAACTGAAAGGAGGCACTCAAATAATTCCCTGTGCAACCTCAAAGGGCCACCACAATTCCCCTGTGTTTAAGAGGACCCCCACATCCAGGAAAAAAAGATTCCAGCCTGTGGAAACCACCCCTAGCCAAAGGCCTGAGCCTCCCCCTGGGAGGGCCCAGCAGGAAATGCCTCTTTGCCTTGCAGGGGAGTTCAACACTTCAAGTTACCAGAGATACGTGTTTGTGGTTTACATAAAGGTGGGGAAATTCTACTTTGGACCCACACCTTAAATGATTAGCTTTCCCAGTGGTAAATTTTGCAATTAGACCAATATGTTTACCGTCAAGTGTATGGCATATATATTTGACAAGAGAAATTTTCCATAATTCAGGTCTAGAAAAATTATCCTTAATCCAGATGTGGGAGAAAATAAATTGAGAACATAAAATATTTTAGGTCTAGTCCCATGATAGTCCAAACCCAATATTATGGTGAGCCAGGGCCCCTCTTTGGAGCAAAGTACTTTCCTGCACGAAGTAAATAACTTCTTCCTAAGCATGAAATGTTACTCTCCAGAGGGTATTTTAGTTGCCTGGAGTTTCTGTACTATTGAGATTGTTTAGTAAATTTGAGCTGAGTCCTGTTTCTTTTTCCATCTCTCAGGCTCTAGTCTAATATTTAGTTAATGCTGTTTTTTTTTTTTTTTAAATAAATCCTGTTCAGTTTGATTCTACATAAATGAGACAAATGATCTCAGTGGAACAAACAAGCAAACAAAAGGTAACTTTTTTAAGATAGTCAAAAGTTGGGGGTAAAGTACCCTGACTTTAAAGGAGATATTATAAATGAAAATCATTGCAAGTGTTTTAACACTTAAAAAGTTTGGGTTTACTTCCACCTGCTGTGTCTTACTGGGAGGCAGACTAAAGGAATAGTTGTCTAGAGGGTGAAAAAAGGCTATGCTAGAAACTTCCCACTGAAGAGAACATTCATCAAACTCCAAAGAAAGCATTATCCACTCATTTGCTTATGCTGTTTTGCTAAGGGATATACACAGTGACTGAAGAGTTTGTAACCAGAATCTTAACATTTATGTGATAAATAAATCATGAAATTAATGATTTATGTCAAATTGAAATACACATTTTTATATATTTAGTGTGTGGATGAAATGGAAGGAAACTAAAGAGTTGAGCACATAGATGTTTTATCCCCAAATATGAATAACAGGATAAACCTAAGAAAATAGTATTCTTTTTTGTCCTAATAAAAATTACTTAAACTGATATGTTTTCATATTTGTAATAGTTTTCGGAAGGCTTGGATTCAAATTTGAAGATCATCAGATGTGAAGCTTACCCAACACACATTAATCACATTCATTTATTTATTTTAAAATTTTTTCTGTCCACTCCATTTGTCAGATATTGGGACATGTGTCAAACTCTTGCTTGAACTAGAATTGTGGATTTTTCAACCACTCTGTATAATTTTGTCAATCTTGCTTTATATATTTGGAGCTTACATTATTGGGTGCATACAAGTTCTGAATTATTACAGTTTCTTAATGAATGAATAACAACTGACTCATACAAAGTACTTACTATGTGATACACATAATCTAAGTTTGTTACATATATTCACTTATTTTAGTCCGTACAGTAACTCTAAGAAGGAGATATTATCTCCATTTCATAGTTGAGTAAAGAGATTAAGTTTGAAGACCTTAAGCAATTTATTCAAATTCACACATTGGTATGCGGCAATGTCAGGATCTGCAACTAGATATATGGCTCCTAAAACTGTGTTTTTAACCAGTGTAACGTACTGTCTTTCTGCTTTCTGTTATTATCTAGTGGCCCTCTTTATCACTAAGAATGAATATGGATAGTTTATACTGTTTGATATTATTACAGCCATGTAAGAAAAAGTCCAGAATTTGGCAGCTGAAGGGCTGTTCAGGGAATTACATAGGTGTCCGTAAACAGACATATTTTACTTTTCTGTTCCACAGCTTGTAATTTCAAGAAAACTCATGGTCTAGGAAAGCTGCTGAAGCTCCAGCCAACACAAATATATTCCATCTCAGAAGGAAGAAAGGCAGAAGGGCAAAACACCTTATCTATCTAAAACTGTGCTCTCTAACACAGTAACTACCAACTACATGTAGCTACCGAGCATTTGAAATATGGCTAGTCTGATCTGAGATGTGCTGAGTGTAAAGTACACACCAGAATTTGAAGATTTTATACCAAAAAAAAAAAGGGTGTAAATTACCTCAATAATTTGTTTTATGGATTTTGTGTTGATAACATTTTGGATATCTTGGGTTAGATAAAGTATATAATTAGTATTTTTTAAGTTTGTTTATCTATTTTGAGAAAGAGAGAGAGAGAGAAAGAGAGAACACACACACAAATGGGGGAGGGGCAGAGAGAGAGGGAGAGAGAGAAAAAATCCCAAGCAGGTTCTTTGCTGTCAGCACAGAGCCTGATGCAAGGCTTGATCCCATGCAACGTGAGATCACGACCTGAACCGAAATCAAGAGTCAGATGCTCAACCAGCTGAACCACCCAGGCACCCCTGATAAGGTATATTATTAAAATTAATTTCACCTGTTCCTCCTTACTTTTGTAATACAGCTACTAGAAAAATTTAAATTACATATGTGACTCTCCATTGTGTCTTGCCTTGTATTTCTATTGGAAGTGATGATTAAAAGAGCTTCCTTGGAATCCCCACCCAACAATTTCTGCCTATATTTTATTGGCAAGTATTTAGCCCCATAGAAAACTAATAAGGGAGATTGCGTTATGTAGTCTTCTGACTATACTCTTCTTGTCACCTCCAGCTATTTATTATTAAGGGAGCATCAGAAAATGGATACTTGGGGAGACAGCTGGCAGTTTCTCCCTCCTCTCAGAGAAACAACAAACTGTCCCCAGAGCAACTGTCATATTGAGCATCCCACATCTTCACAGCACTCAGTATTGCCTGTCTTTGATTTTAGCCAATCCAAAAGTTAGGTAGGGGTGCCTGGGTGGTTCAGTAGTTAAGCATCCGCCTCTTGGTTTTGGGTCAGGTCATGATCTCACAGTTCCTGAGTTCAAGCCCCACATCAGGTTCTGTGCTGAGGGTATAGAGCCTGCTTGGAATTATCTCTTTCCCTCTGTCTCTGCCCCTCCCCTGCTCACACTCTCTCTCTCTCTCTTAAAATAAATAAATAAACTTAAAAAATTTTTAAAATAAAAATATGTAGTGGTATCTCATGTGGTTTTAAGTTTGATTTCCCTAATGACTAATGATGTTGAGGTTCTTTTTATATGCTTATTTGACATCTGTATCATTTCTTTGGTGAAGAGTCTTTTCAAATCTTGCTCGTTTTTTAAATGTTTTCTTTTCTTCTTGTTTAAGTGTAACAATTATATATCTATTCTGGATACAGGTCTTTATAAGATAAGTGCTTTGCATATGTTTTCCCCCAGTCTGTGACTTGTCTATTTAATTTCTTAATAGTGTTTTGGTGAAGTTTTATATATTTTTAAGAAGTTTAGTATAGCAATACTTTTGTTCTATAGTTTGTGTTTTTTATGCCTTTTCTAAGAAATCTTTCCCTAACCCAAAATCACAAAGATTTTCTCCTATGTTTTTAATATATATATATTTTATACTATATATATATATTTTTTATACTATATATATATTTTATACTAGGACTCACATGTAGGTCTATGTATTTTGAATAAAAAAAAATTTTAATGTGAGGTAGGGAATCACAACCCAATGGTTCACCTCATCTTCTTGAGTCTAAAATGTTATGGAAGGTTTCTTCTGTGCCCAAATGTTGCCTCAAGAGGAAAAAAAAAAGAAAAGATGGGGAAGAAAAGCCTAACAACTAAGGATTTGCCTTAAAAGGCTGATTATATGGGAAAAGTCTTACTTAAAACTCAAATTAAAAATGACTAGTTATTTGATAGGGAAATTTAAACTTCTTTTCACAACTAGGTAGAAATAGAAGCTTATGAACAAGTTCTAGCAACAGAAAGTGAAATGCTCTCTCTCTATATCTGTGTTATAAAGCATAGATTTCTAACTTGTTACAACTGAATCAATACATGAAAAATAGTATCTGTTTATAAGACTTGAGTATTATTAGATCTTTTAATAAGCATTTAAAAGGGAAATGTTACTTGCTACTTTTCTTATTTAAATTAAAAATAATGTAAAATTCAGAACTCTTGATTTTATCTTCTCCTGGTGAGCAGGAGAGTTGGGTTGGGCAACATACTTCTAGGATTGATCTGTCTCTCCAACCAATGTTGCCACCATCATATTGGCCACCAATGGCAAAAACTCTCTCCTTAATAAGAGACAGGTGATCATTCCTTTGATTTCTCGTAGCTTATCTAACACAAGACTGTAGCATTTAATGTGACTTTACTAAAGGCTTCCATATAGCAAAAGGAAATTAACAGCAGATTAGTCAATCTGGGATACATAATAGGACTAATTTGTTGAAGTCAGGTACCCATTATAGACGCTCTTTCCTTGTTGGGTTCTTCATGTGACAGATATCTTTTTGAACCCCTCTAAGGAAGAATGCCTTCTTGGATGTACAGGCTCTTGAGTTGAGAACAAGAGAAAATAGCTAATCTTTTAATCTCTCATCTCCACAGATTTTGCCCCTCATGTTTGGTTCTGGTTGGAGAGTTCATCCCCTTCATCAGTTCAGAAAGGCTGAAAATGGTCTTACTCCTTGGAAGCCAAAACTAACTCCATGAAGAAATGTTCTTCTTGATAACCACATATTTATAAAGTAGCTCAAACATTCCTAAGGAAGGGATTGTTTTTTCACACTAATTGTGGACAAATGTTGCTTGGGGAATACAAAGATTTGGAAGACCCAGTTCTGGTCCACAAGGAATTTGCAACCTAGTGAGGGTTACAAGCTCTGTAAGCAAGATAAATCAATAATCCATAGTGATATATTACTTCATAGCACTTCAGAAAAAGTAAAGATCATTGTGGAACAAGGGTGGGTTTAAATTAGACCTTGAGACATCAAACTGAAGAAAGGATACTCCAAGCAGGGACACTGTAAGTAAAGCTGAAGGCAGTAGAACGAGAGATTTTAAAGGGTTGCTCCTGGCGAGTTTGGTTAGAGAGGTACGTAGATATGTGAGAAGAGCAGGGAAAAAGCTAAAGTTTGGAATCCCTCCTTTAGGAATTGGGTGCCAACACAAAGCCTAAGCAGGGAGAATTTATGATGTCAAAAATGATTTTCAGATAACTAACCCAGAGGTGAAGATGGGGATATATTGGAGGGGCGACCTTGAAGGCGGTGAAGCCCGTTCAGAGGCTGGATGTTGTAATGATACATTTCTGAAATGATAAGAATTTGACCTAGGGTGATGATAATACATATAAGGAGACAGAAACCAAAGGAATTCGAAGGAAAACTGGCTAAGATTCATCACAATTGAAGTATTTGACTGTTAAAAAGCTAGGAGGTACTTGTTAACATAAAAATTATACTCACTAGGGGCGCCTGGGTTGCTCAGTCGGTTAAGCTTCCGACTTCAGCTCAGGTCATGATCTCGCGGTTAGTGAGTTCGAGCCCCGCGTCGGGCTCTGTGCTGACAGCTCAGAGCCTGGAGCCTGTTTCAGATTCTGGGTCTCCCTCTCTCTCGGTCCCTCCCCCGTTCATACTCTGTCTCTCTCTGTCTCAAAAATAAATAAACGTTAAAAAAAATTAAAAGAAAATTATACTCACTAACTGACCCCCTGGGGGTGGGTGGGGGTCTTTGGAGTTTGTGCTATTTTTGTGAATCCTCTGAAACCGATTTAAATACAGAAGTCATCCAAATATATCAATTGGATCACATCTTTGGGCACTAAGAGTGAAACTGAGCCAAATGACAGTGCTCCAACACGAATACAATACAGTACACAGCCATCTGACACTTCCCCACCACCCGTTCCCTTTGCTTGAATTCATCTCAGTAACATGCAGTTCGAGAAGAACGTTTAAAAATAGTAAATTTCCTCCAGGTTGTCAAAAAGTAACTCAAGCTCTTTCCCGGTACTGGTGGGTCAGTTATATCTTGGCCAAAGATGAAGTCTTGAAGAGTGTCTCCTTGCTACCGACAAAAAAATCGGATCTGGCCCCAAGAGTCAGATATTGAAAGTGCTTTCAGCTATGGCATACGGGCCCTGGGCTTCAGGCAGAGGCTATGAATGTGAGTACTTGGCATGGAATTCTCACCATGTGCTCTTTCACTCTTTAGTCATTGGAATGACAGGTAAGCTGGTTTTCTCTCCTGGCATTTCAAAGGGCAGCAGTGAATTTCCTTTCAGGTGGGACTTTTTTTTTTTTTTTTTTTTAACTTGGCTTTGTTTTGTTTTCAAGACATGTTTTGCTGAAAGTGCTTTTATGCTGGTGCAAATCTAGACAAAGAAAACTTTTATGCAAAATAAACAAAATAGAATGTCCTGAGCCAGGGTTTCTTTGCAGGACATGTTCCTCGGGCTATTTCTGAGAGGTTATTTATGGACGGCTGTTTATCCCCTGGAGCCTGACTTCATCTCTTGGTGAACTGAAACGACTCTGTGTTTAGTACATTGGTCTGCCACCCCTGGGAATGGCTGGATGTCAAATATTTACCCCTGTGGGATCGAACAGAAATCAGAGATGCACAGAGAAAATAGAAATCAAACCCAATGCCTTTGAGAATTAGTAAAATTTTAAAGTAAGTGAATTTTTAAAGAAAAAAAAACATTTGAAATAAAATGATAGCACAGTGTAACTTACTTTATTGGAAGCGGGGGAGGGGGGAGGGGCAGGAACCGCTCTGAAATATAAGGTTACTTCAAGCACAAGTGTATTTTCTTCTTATTACTTTCTCAGTGACTACACCCATCCCATTCCCTCACCTGGCTCAGTACCAGGCCCAGAGGGTAAGGTTTTAAATTTTTATTTTTTTAATTGAAAACGGATGCTACACCTTGTTTTTCATGCCTGCATTTTTCATCAGAAAAAAAAAAAAAAAAAAGAACACCTAGCCAAGTATTAGTTTTGTACTTCTGCAGCCTTATAAAACCTAGGAATCAAACCTTGGCGTTCAGCTTTTCTAGATAGCCACCTTGGAAAAATCGAGAAACTCCCAAATTAGTTTACTGTCTTCCCAAGACTTCTGATTTCAAATCATGTGTCTGTCTCCTGCACCGACCCCCACCCCCAAGCAGAGTTTTCCTTTGGCATTATACTTCCTGTATCCTCAGAAACAAAGCTACATTTAAAAGGTTAAGTCAAATAAACCCAGCTACAGAAAACCTTATAAAATAATCAGTCATGAACAGCAAGGAAAGAGGACGGTCACTAAAACCTTAAAGGGAATACTTGGTGGATGGCTGTGCTTTAAATAAAGTCACATGAGCTATGTAACATTAGATGCTTTTAAAACTCAGAGGACAAAGTACAGACATGTTTGTGCATTTCACTTTCATCTGACAAGCCTTTTCGAATCAGGTCTGGTCTACATACTCTGCTGCTTGCACACACCGATGTGTGTTCTTCCCTTTCAAGCTTACTCACTATCAAGAAGCAAGCACGATTCTATCTCCGTCTTAAAGATGGAAGTGACACCAAATTCTGGCTCGACTTGCTCAAGTCTCCGAAGCAGCCTCCATGGGAAATATTGTCTGAGCAGCTCGCTAGAAATTGGGGAAGCTGGTAACGACAGGCTGCCCTACCCTCTGTGAGACTGACAGCATTTGGAAGGCAGCTTGGCATACGAAATTTCAAAGTAAATGTTTGGCAGCTTTGGAGGTCCTCAAGTTTGGCAAGGCGCGTATAATCAACAAAGGGGCATTACTTTTAATTGTATTTAAAAATATAAGTCCCTGCAGACTGGAGAACTGTGTGCTCCGAGAGGCTCTTGTGCTGTTTGCCCCTTTGCACCCAGTGGGGATGGGGGGGCGGGTTGGATGCAGCTCACACAAGCAGGCTTTGTTTTAATTAGTGCAGCAAGCAGCCCTCCCCACCACTCTCTCTTTTCAGTGCTCCTTAGTTTACAATTGTCGCTAACCCCCTCAGCTAAAAATTGTTACTAAGAAAAATTCCACAGAAACCAAAAGAAAAGCGCCAGGCAGAGACTGTGCTTTTAAAGAGTTTTTCCAGACTGACTCGGCAGAGCTCTCTGCAGGGTATGAGTCGCTGAGCTATTATTACTTGAATGGATTTCAGCTCCAGGGATGTCCCCCAAGGTTAACAAGATAGTTCAGTTAAAAATAACATTAAATTCTTTACCCTCCCCCTTACCCCAAGGAGGTGGGGGGGGTCACATTTAAATAACACGAAGGATCTGGTTTGAAGTGACAAAAGCCAAGAAATTCACAATTAAGGAAGGATAGAGTTCTATCTGTCTCCAAGATCTGTCTTCCAGGGTGCAAAATATAAAGCCTCAGTGGAGTGATAAAGGGATGAAGTGTGGACTTTCACCCAGCATTAGCGAGATTTTGTGCCTTCAGAGGCAGACCCTTCGGTGGGGGTGGGGGCGGGTATCGAAGCAGTGGATATGAAGGAAAGGTGTTGAAAGGGAAAAAGAAGTTAAGGTGGGCATGAGAAGTACAGTTATGAAATGATAGCCCCGGAAAAACGTTGATTTAGATTTAGTAAAGAAAAGCATTTGGTTCTCAGACCCTCGGCAAGAACTTTGTCATCGGATTAATTGTTCTTGGGGTTCTCTGTGCTCTATCCTTTCCCTTTTTATTTTCAACACTGCACACACACACACACACACACACACACACACACATTTCCATTCTTCATTTTCTTTCAATTAAGATACAGGTGCTCGAATGGAGTGGCAATTTTGGTAAAGTATTTGAAATTCATGGCTTATTGGACCACTAGATTACAACAGCTGTGAAGATGTCATTAGAGGACGTGCGTGGTCAATGGCTGAGTGTAAATCAGTATCACCCACTAATTTGGGGAAGGAAAGAGGCTGGCTCTGGACCTAGGTCTATGGTTTCCTTCAAGGTATACAATTATTTCGACCAAGTTCTTTTCAAACGAGGATTTTAAGTTAACGTGTTTTCAAGTGAAAACTTGCAAAATGTTTACAGCGTCAAGCTATTTTGATTCCATTATATTTGTGCATATTTTTACAACCAAATGCAAAATTTAAAGGTTTTTGAGAAGAAATGTTATGTGCTATGTTATTAGTGTCATCTACATCCTCATGCGACATCAGAGAAGCGTAATTTTTTTTTCATTTTGAAATCTAGTATAATTTTCAGGCAATTACCCATGTACTTTTTGTCTGTATATGAATAAAAAGGGAATTTCTGTTTCTTCTTTGCCTCACTCTGACTCCAGTTTGTTATAAACATCTCAGACTGACCTTTCAAAGTCTCTAGTCTTATGCTGAAACTAGTATTTCCTTATTTCTAACACTGATTTGATATTCGTGGGACTAAAGGGAAAAAGCCCATTTTTCTACATATTTGTTAGTGGGCATGTTAATAAGTTGACCCATTTTCATCAGTGGGCCAGCCAGCATCTCCTCATAGCATGTTTGGTGCTTGCAAGCACATTTGGTAAAATGTAATAATCGGAATTTTCCAAATGTGTATGGATGGCCACAAGAAACGAGCTATCCTACTAAGGTCATGTCATAAACAAACAGAGCTCTGTGCCTGACCCTCTGAGTTCCTCAGAGGACTTAATTCTGACATTTTATATAACCCTGTCCCTCTCACGCAGAGACGATGGCACTGACCTTCCGTCGTTTGAGCGTGTGTACTTTTGGTGGATTTCACAGAGCCATCTAAAATGTTTGGCTGTCTAGTCTCATAAGAGCACATTTTCAATGGCGGCCAGCTGGCTGAGATTAGAGACCCATTCTGTGGCCAGAGGGAAGAAATCAACAAGCCCACACACGAACAACAGGACTGATATCTGCCTTCACTGATGCCATTGGTTTAAATACTAACCAACTTTATTGATACAAAACCTACTGCCATCTTAGATTTTGAGAAGAGGACCCTATTCTGAAGTTCTGACAGTTAGTAATGCAGATACTAAGTGTGTGAGTTTAGGAGGGATGACATAGGGGGGCTTCAACCTCTGGCGTTGTTGCGTCACTAGCTGAGTGACCTAGGAAGGGCCAGATGCTCGTTATTCCTTTAAGCCTCATTTTTGTCATCTCTAAAATGGGGATAAGATTGGGGCACCTGGGTGGCTCAGTCAGTTGAGCGTCCGACTCTTGGTTTTGGCTCAGGTCATGATCTCACGGTTTGTGGGTTGGAGTCCCGCGTTGGACTCTGCCCACGCAGGGCAGAGCCTGTCTCTCTCCCTCTCCCTGCCCCTCTCCTGCTCACTCGCTCTCCCTTTCTCTTTCCCAAAAATAAATAAACTTAAAAAAATAAAATGGGGAGAAGACCTACTTCTTAAAATAGGATTATGTAAAATTGTGAAAATGTGTTTATTGGGTGACTGATGAAAAACACTCAGTAACTGGACGCTATAATGATTATTGTCACTGTTCTTACTATTTTGTTTTGTGTACTCTGTATATTTTTCCTCTCCCCAATTGAAAGCAGCAGTTGGCCTTTTAAATTCCCCACCTGGGGAATTTTGAAAGCTTTAAAGTCAGAAGCACCCTGAAGACACTGGTTCTTCCCATCTTTTGTAAAGTTGAAATCCATTCAAGAAAGCACTGAAGCATCCTGATGAAGAAAGGGCGGAGACTTCTCTTTAGAAGCTGTAACCTGTCAAAGGAGATTCTAGTAAGTCCTAAGAGCCGTGGGTTCTGCTCTTGAGTACCTCTGATGCAGGAAGTGGGGAGCGTTATCTGTTCCAAATAGGTAAGGGAAGATCTTGGGTAATCTGGCTTTCTTTCTCCCTTTTTTTCTTTTCTTTCTTGTTTTTTGTTCAAATGCCAATCCCAAGGAGAGCAGAGCAGAAGAGGACGTTGAAGAATTAGGTTTAAATTCTGCATCTTTAGTGGCTGACTTTGTGACTTTGGGCTCCCATAGGTGGACACAGGGTCACAGTGACTGAAAATGAGATGTCCTCCAAGGGCTAGTGGCTGGTCATTCTCCCAGGCATGTCAGCTCAGACAGTCACCTCTAACTCTTCCTTCCCAGAAGCAAAGAGCCAAGAAATCTTGGATGGAGACTAAACGTAACTGTATGGTCCTGAGCATGTCCCTTAACCCCCTTGCTTTGCCCTTGAAAAGGAAGTTAAGAATGCCCAGCTTTCTGAAGACACAAGGGTTGAAGTAAATGACCACTTTTAGTCTTTTTCAGCAATAAAATCATTACAAAAATGTAATGGAGTTTATGTCTTTCTTGCTATATTCAAGACGATAGATGGGAATAACTTCTATTTTTCAACTCACTTATCCTATGGATAGATGCTAAATTATCACTATGCTGCACATCTCTATATCTAAATATAGAGAAAGTGGGGCTGTAACTAAGTTGTGAGTTTTCTTCCTCCACAACATAGTGATCAAATCCAATGAACTAAGCTGAATCGGTCTCTGTCTACATCCAGGCCTGCGAGTAAAAATATGTTTTGATCCTGTAGAGAATCAGGTTTCTAACAGAAGTAAAATGGAAACATTGAGTTACAACATTGAGGTTGTATTTCTTACTATCAACTTGAAGGCTTTAGTCTTAATTCTGAAAACACTTCCCCCCAAACACTCCATTTTCCAAGACAGACCTTTACCAATTTGTTTTCCCCCAAGTCATCTAATCGTATAGTTTATAAAGTGTTTCCTATGGGACTCTAGTGCTGAAGAAATGTTACAAGAAAGTATGTGAAGAAGAAACAACAACAACAACAACAATCATCAAGGTTGGTATATGTTGGATAAACAAACACACTTAGTTTCCTATATTATAGCACATCTTGGGAATAAACACTTTCATATGCAATACAACTTTTTTTTTTTTTAATTTTTTTTTCAACGTTTTTTATTTATTTTTGGGACAGAGAGAGACAGAGCATGAACGGGGGAGAGGCAGAGAGAGAGGGAGACACAGAATCGGAAACAGGCTCCAGGCTCCGAGCCATCAGCCCAGAGCCTGACGCGGGGCTCGAACTCACGGACCGCGAGATCGTGACCTGGCTGAAGTCGGACGCTTAACCGACTGCTCCACCCAGGCGCCCCATATGCAATACAACTTTTAAGAGGAAGATATACTATGCAGCATTTTCTCAAATTTATTTTATCAAAGAAATATTTGTTTCAAAGCGCGTCTCCTAGAAACTCAATGAGACAAACTGTGGAAAATTCTGGTAGAGACCTAAGCATCTTTTTAAAGGCTCAAGAGGCATACAGCTTCTGGATCGAGACATCAGCTAGAAAAATATACCAAGATGATATCTGCTAGAGCGAACTTGAAAAGTTAAAAGAAATAGCCAGTTTCCACCCCCAGAAAGGGGAGCTCTCTGAGGAGAGTCAAATATTCACATCCTTTATTTTTTAATATATAGAAGCGATCGATTCTCAATGTGGAAAGTTTGAGAAAAAAAAGTAGCATCAACAAAATAAAAACTATCTGTCCCTCCACTACTCAGCTATTTGGTTTATATCCTCCCAGCTTTTTGTCCTTGATATGTATGGACACATACATCTTCTGTATGTTTTGTATATATAATGTTTTAAAATGTTTTCCCATTTCACTTTAGCTCATTAGTATTCTCCCATCTCAAGATCTTTGAAATCACAGCTTACGATGGTTGCAAAATATTCCATCATATGGAGGTACCATGATTTCTGTTGTTGGACGTTTAGGCTGTTTCTAATTTTTCGCTATTATAAATAGAGCTATTGTGAATATCCTTGCACATAAATCTTTGTCTGTATTTGTTTATTTCCTTAGGATGAGTTCCTAGAAGTGGAATTATTCTGTCTAATGGCATGGGATTTTTTTCAAGGCTCTTTATCCACTAAAGCCTAATAGCTTGCCAGGATATTTTTATCAATCTATACTCCAATAGCTCATGAAAGTGGACAGTGGAATAATGACTCTTGTGGTTTAGGTATCTCTGCATAAAAAGTACCTAAAAGAATTCTTTACCCTGAATTTTATGAAGATAAAGAATTTCTCCAGAATGACAATTCTCATGCTCTGTTTCAAAATTCTATCATTTTAGCCATTTATCATTGTGTAGATAATATCAACTTACGGTTCTGCCACATAGGGCGTTAATAATCTGCAAGTAATTAAAATGAGGACCTAGTTGTCATGCTGACATTTACAATCTTTGCTTCATGAAACTTCTTTCTCCAGAAGCTGCTCTGACCTGGAGTTTCACATCCTATTTTGAGGCCATTATTACTAACTTTTGATTGTTATTCAGGAACTTGTGGACAATCCAGTCTTTATTGTCATTAGCTGTCAGTTCTAAATAGCTGGTCTCTCCTCTGCTCACTTTCCTGAGCTGTTCCTAGAGCATACTTTTGTACTTACCGTTTTCTCTTCCCAGAAACTCTTCCTCCATTTATTTACTCATTTAACTCTTTATTTATATCTCTGGTCACATATCACCTCTGAACGAGCATACTTCCTCTTTTCCTGTCGTCACATTACTTAATTTTTCCCAATAGTTATTATGATTTGATTTGATAGTATTGATTTCTATTTTGGGATATTGTTGTGTTTTTTTTTTCCCAATAAGAAAGAAAACTTCATGAGGGCAGGAACCAAGCCCTTACTTTATTCACTACAGTAGCCCTAACCTGTCCAGAGTGTATAATAATAGAAGCTCAGTAAGGATTTGATGAATTAACGACCACAATACATTTTCCCACATCCATCTTCCTTTGACAAAAGCTGTTTCATTTGCCAGTGAAATCTTCTGCGTGATTTTACAGCCTTGGCTGTTTCTAAGTCCACATTCTATGCCTGCCTTCTTCCTGGACGACGTATTTTTTCCTGTGGGATCAGAGGTTTTAGTCACAGGCAGTGCTGAAAGGAAGAACACTTAGACACCATTTCATGAGAAGAATCATTTCCTGCTTAACATCTAATCTGTAAATTGATCTCCCACTGAGCAGGAGTATGAACACTAGAATGCTTTCTGTTCAATGCTTTTACATCTGTCTGAGCTCAGGGTCCTATTATTTACTTAAACCGAATAGCATGAGGCTAGACAAGAAGATAGTTCTAGAACAAACCTGCAGTTACAGATATACTGAGAAGGTGGGCAAGCATGGAAAGCTGGTATGAGTAATATTTATTGTATTTATAACATTTATCTATTTAATTTCTCAGTATTCTTGTTTTTTTTTTTTCCAATTTTTACTCATTTCTTTTTCTCTCGCCTCATCTCAAGGATTGGTCTTCTACTTCCAAGTTGGTTTGAAATTGACATTCAGCAGGCACCCTCATTCATGATTAGAGATGGATGAAATGGGGTATAAAGTAATGATGTAGGGTCTAATTTATGAGTCCTACTTTCATTGCCTATACCTGGGAAACTGGTAAAAATCACTTAATTTTTCATCAGAAAATGGGAAATTGGGCTAGATGATCTCTGAGTTCCTATAATTCCAATATCCCAAAATTGTGAGCCATGGCAAAGCTTCCTAAGTGTTTTCCATGGAATTATGAACACCACAAATATCGCAGAGAGAAAGAGGGGGCCCAAGAAGTTCCAATGGACCAGGACAAAGAAGTCGGGGAAAGTCAGAGCATCATAACCCCTTAAGAAATACAGATTACATGCTAGCATATTAAGTGCTGATCTATAATTATGTCACCTCCCCATCTTACATACAGACTAAAGATTCTTAATTTTTTATATTTGTTCTAGAAAGGAGTAGCACCATTTCCTTGATCATTTTACTTTTTCTTTTTTTACCTCTATTTGTAAGATGACTTACAAATTTCTCAAAATTCATTGGTTGAAGCTCTACGTTTATTTGAGAAAAAGATACATTATGGTTTGGGTACACACAGAGCAATGTTTTGTATCTCTTTCTTGATTATGATCAATATGGTATTATGTCCTTCTGTGTTAGCAGAGTCAGCAGTTCATGGAGGCAATGCCTTTGGACATCATCTTCAGACATCTCTCTGAGAAGGTTCTTCCTTAGATCTGCCTGTGTTAGTTTTCATTCTGCATTTAGAACAAATAACCGATGCCCTCTTTCACCTAATATCCCTTTTTAAGAATGGAGGCTACCATTAGAATTCGCTCTTGTTCGGAATAAATATCCCTAAATCCTTTAGTTCAGAGGTAGTAAGATGTTGGTTTATGGACCTGGTCAAGTTTGGAAATAATTTATTCATTGCCCATATTGATTGTTGGTGTCGTTGGCTTGTTGATTTACTGGGCCAGTGCATAAAAACTGGGACAATTTTGCATGCATCCTCAAATGTCAGTATTCACTTGTAAAAATGAGTTCTGGTAGCACTGGGTAAGCATTTGTATACTGTATATTGACCAGAGGAGGGTGGTGCATGCCTTGTTGGAGTGAGCCTAAGTTTTCTAGTGTGCCACAGTCCTATCATGCTCTACCGTGGCACATGCCCCAAGGCAGAACTCCAGGTTTTCTTTATTTATCATCAGGCTTACACTGATTTTTTTCCCCTGGCAGTAGGGAAGTCATTCTCTGCTCCTATTCCATTTCAGTTATTTATATTAGTAGCCTGGCTACTATAAGTGTTTGAATGAGCAACTCGTGCTTTAAAACTTACACGGATGACATGATTTCGAATCTTCTTAATTTCAGTCTCTCCCGAATGAGGTTTATAGCCTCTCTTCGCTCGAAATGTGACCCATAAAGGATACACTGTTCTTGGAGTTGTCTAGCCAAAGTATAGAACAAACATCAGCAAAGATTGTTTATATGATATTGAGTAAGGAGTAGAATGGTAAGTCTGTGGAAAAGGCTGAGTTAATCTTCAAACACGCTGCTCTGAAGCTAGGCCTCCCTTATCCCAGGACTTGTATAGTTGGGGTTGAGTCCTAAGAGCAGTATCTTACTTATTCTGAGTCAGCTCGTAAGATGGTCATCATTTCAGCAGCAAGGAAAACAGGAAAAGGCAGGACACACATTCAGAAGAACGGCAATGTGGTCTGGGTTCTTCCATTCATCAGCGGTGTGGTCTTGGTGATGTCTTCGTCTTACGGGGCTTCATTTCCACATCTTACAAAAAAGTGTGCTCCACTCCTACGATCCAAAATAAAAAGGCTTCATCCCGTAAAGCTGTTTCAACTCTAAAAATAATTTTATTACTTAAAAAGCATTCTTTTAGGTCTGCCTCCTGATTTTCCAGTGCTTCAGCACCTCCTACAATCTAGCTTCTCTGATACACTCATAAAGGCCTATGCCATTTCCAAAGTCTTCCTGGTCAGAAGCCTTCCTGGTTAGCTTTAACAGACACTCTTCCAGTTTAAACTTATCCAAGAAACCCTCCTGCTTAATACGCTTCTGCTTTCCTTCCTTACTGTGATAATGTATGAAAAGATAATTAGGATTTTTAATTTTGAAATCTTTGTCTTACCATCTGCCACTTTTATTTTCGAGGTATTTTTAGGCCCGATTTCGTGTTTACTTGTGTGTTTGTTTTGCCTTTTTCATTCTTACCCTCCTCCTATCTGGCACCCCTATCTCATTATGCTTAGCCTTTCTCTCCCCGAATTATCAAGTTACTAAAGGTTACATGGTCACGTTATCCCAATCTGCCAACAAGAGGATCTAAACATTCACATCATTGTACTTTCTCCACCTTTTGGGTCTAGAAATCTTAACCTAAGGAAGTCAGGAACTCGCCAGATGCTTTGCTTTTAGCCAAATTAGATTTCCAGTAAATACTTCTAATCTTTCCTAGACCCTCTGATTTTAGTGAAATGCTGTTATGTACTCAATGACCAATCAATATAAGCTTTATAATAGTTAAGAGAAAGGAGAATCAGAATCAGAAATTGTAAGCCAAAGGCCTCAGTTTAAAGAAAAGACTCAGCATGCGAAAAAATGGAATTTCTACCTCATTCTCCTTCATTCTAAGCCCCAGTCAGAGCAATGGCGACTTAAATTTTGCCTGACTACAGAGGCAAGAGTGGGTTTCATGAAACCCTAAGATGACTACTAAGCCAAAGTTTTGACTGTTTCTTCTTGGGTTCCTTCCCTCCCTGTCCACCATTTGCCCTTGTCTGTGGCAATGGAGAAACCAAGTGCCAGAGCTTGCTGGTGGGTGATTGAAAGTAATGTTTGTGCCAGAGCAGAAGCACAGGGAACTGGGCGTCACAGAGGAACTCACAGAAACAGAGAACGCTACTGAAATTATTTAGATTTGGGAATTTGGATGGTGCTGGGAACTCCTCAAACTTGGCTTCTTTCCACCCTTCTCCATGCAGTGAGCCTCCTCTAAGGTAGAGAAAGAGACTGCAGCCAAGAGAAAGCCTCCTGAAGACAGAAGTCCATCCTGGAAATGTCACTTTTTATGAATTTTAAAGCCAAAGATGTGGCCAGAGAGGGCGTACCTCTGACTTTCTCGTTTCTTACCTTCTTATTGTTTCATGGCATTTTCTTTCCATGACTAGCCTAGCTTCTATTATCATTCTGCTGCTCTAAGTCCCCAGCCATGACACCAGCCCTTGCTGCATGGCCCAAATACCTGCTACTGGGCAGTGGGATACACTCGTGGCTGCTGGGTTCCTCCTCATCTCTGTTCCTCATCCCCAAGGGCAAGTATGTTTAACGTTGCTGATTAGGACAGACCTTCCAGTGACTAGCAGACCACAGCAGTTCGTGTTGTAAAGCTGCTTTTTACAATAAGCACGACGTAGTAGACAAAGTAAACGTCTCTCTTCTCCAAAGAGAACAGTGTGGCTCCATGGCCTTGACCTAGTGTCAGGTTAAAATCACTGACAAGAGAAAAGTAGCTGGAATCACATCATGGTTGGCCACACCATATTAGGGAGCTCAAGGGTAAAAGCAGAGGGTTCTATAATTCCCACCTTGAAGATAAAAACAGCAAGCAGCTCCACGGCATTGCATAGTAAAATATTAATTACTTGCTGTCCTTAGTCTTAGCATATGAAACAAATTGCCTAGAATAATTTAAATATGCTGCATATACTGCATATAGAGAAATCTAACATTTTATTCCTTGTCAACATCGCCCTATTAAATTTCAAAGTAAGCTTTCCTCTTCTCTAAGTACATGCATGGAAGATGCTACACGTGTGTTTATCAGAAAAAAATGTGCGCCTAGGTGGCTCAGTCGGTTAAGTGACAAACTTCAGCTCAGGTCATGATCTTAGAGTCTGTGAGTCTGAACCCCGCGTCGGTCTGTGCTGACAGCTCACAGCCTGGAGCCTGCTTCGGATTCTGTGTCTCCCTCTCTCTCTGCCCCTTCCCTGCTCATGCTCTGTCTCTCTCCGTCTCAAAAATAAATAAAAACATTTATTTTTTTTTAATTTTTTTCTTAACGTTTATTTCTTTTTGAGACAGAGAGAGACAGAGCATGAACGGGGGAGGGTCAGAGAGAGAGGGAGACACAGAATCTGAAACAGGCTCCAGGCTCTGAGCCGTCAGCACAGAGCCCGACGTGGGGCTCGAACCCACGAACTGTGAGACCGTGACCTGAACTGAAGTCGGACGCTTAACCAACTGAGCCACCCAGGCACCCCCAGGGAATGAGCATATTTTTAAATTTTAAATTAAATCCACCAAATAATTTATATTATCATATTCTACAATCCAAGTTTTTGAAGCTCGTTTAGAAAAAAATTGAATTTGAAAACCACTTTTAACATCCGCACTGGATTAAAACACTTACAAGTTTGATGACTTCTTAGACATTTTTCACTAGGCTTTAGGGCAAGACCCCTTCATAACAGAGATTTCAGAGTTTGGACCTTTATCTCCAAATGAGACTAGATTTAACATCGGCTTAGCGGATCATTTGTTGTTTAGCGATGTAAAGTTTTAGCAAGAATCATGGCTCATGGAACCTTGAAATATACTTAACACAACATTTTGAAAGGTAGAAATCTTATTTTCCTCCACGGGTACTTAGAAGTTATAGTTGAATGAGTTCGCGAATATAAATAGGACTTGTTCTCCTCACTAGAGGTGCCACGCTGCATCTGGCTAAGTTCCCGCTCAGGTAATTACACTAGGCCTTTTGAAATTACCCCTGAAGTTCTAATTAGACACAATCTTCTTTGCTTCCTGTTGTAAACTGCTGCCTTGAGTCTTGCTCTGAAGCGTGTCTCGACTCCATGCCCACTCCCATCTTCCTGACTGTTCTTGCGATTTTGCTAATGAATGTTCAAACTAACTGCGTGATCTGAAGGGGACCGTGGAAATGTGACGGTCTTATCGTCAGCTTCTCCACTGACGTTTCACAAGGGCGTTGGCAATGAAACAAAGTGAAGTTGAGATGGAAACAATAAACAGTCTGTGGCAACTGCTGCGTACCATTAGTCATATTGCTTATTTTTCCCCTGAATAATTCTCTAGCACTTATCAGGCCCCCTAGAAGAGGGAGCTTTGAACCAGATGCTGAATCACTTTGCAAGTGTGAATGATTATGTTATTAACAGTTCACTGTATAAGGGTAACACCTGCAGCAGTGAATTCTCTTAATCAACTTAATAGAAAACGTTTTAAATTGTCTCAATGAGGTACCAAAACCAAGAGAGAATTTCTCTTGAAATGTGAGGACGTGGAACAAAATCAAGAAATGTGCACGTTCTCAAGTTTAAAATGATTTTACTGCGATATATACACATATATGTCCATGAGAGATATGCAGGTACAGGCTGTCCTATTCTGGAAACTTACATGAAAATTTCTGAGAATGTATAAATTCAGTACGTAATCCTCTGTATATATCTTTCTTAGGTAATGACTTCAAAACAATCCCAATGAAGAGTATATATATATATATCTATATATAGATATATATAGATATATATATATATCCCTCCATCAAAACTATTGAAAATTTTTCTAATTGAAAAATAACAAAAAGTTACCCAAATGAAATAACGCCCTCTCTACGTATTTGACAATCTAAGAAAATACGTTATTCTGCAAAATACTATGTGTCACGTAAGAAAAATTGAGGGAATTTGCACGAGAGACTTTGCTCTTGTGGAAATTATATTTCTTTGAGATTTCTTAGAAATGGTTTAGATTATAGGGTTGATACAGGTCAAAATAAGATTTTTTTTTAATCTCTGTTTTTGGTAACTGGCAAGGGTTTGAATTATTTTCAGCTACTTTTTAATGAATTCTAAGTTTTGGACACTGAGCATTTCTATATAACATTACTGGCAGAATTAAACGGCCACACCGCAGAAGGAGGTCATTCAGCAATTTAAACTCTTTTACAGGGATAATGAAGTGAGAGTTTCTGGAAAAGTGTGTGATGGATTATTCCTTTTCCAGAAATCTCCTGCTTGGAGAAAGATCTAAACTGGTAGAGGTTTCTATTTTTCCTTCAAATATGTGATTATTTTTTCTCATTTTCTGCCGAGGAGAAACTGGTGGGCCGGTCCTTAGTCTCCGGAGGTGGTCAGTAGGATTAAAGCACAGCAAGGTCAACCCCCACCATCTGACAAGAAGAAAGTTGTAAATTACAGATTCGGGTTCTGAGAGGCTGGGGTGGGGCATCACGGAGTTATTACCGACTGTATTCTGGGCAAGAAGGTAAACCCACGGAAAATAAGAGGGGCCAAACTTCTGAGCCACACTATGCTGTTATCAAACACGGAACGTTTGCTCTACCTTCTTCTTCTGCCTCCAGACCCCAGTATTTCAAAACCAGGACAAGAACCGCCTGGTCACCCTGGTGATCTGGCACACACATTGTAAATATTTACATCATAAAATTCAGAGCCTAGCATTTCGCTATGATGTTGACACTCCAGCAGGACACTTCCAAAAGTTCCTTCACATGGGATCAAGGCAAGTAATCAAAAAATAGACACATGTTTGAGCGAAAAAAGACGTTATTGTAATGAATTGAAGGCTTCCCAGCGCCTACCTCAGGCAGGGCTTTAATTCACAATGTTAAAATATCTGGGCAGTTAAGGATCCCACATTTCCATGGAGAAGGTGCTCGTCTACTTGGGAGGCAGCATGATGTAGTGGAAAGAACATGATTTAGAGGCTCACAGACCTGAATTCACATCCTCGCTCATACGCTTAACAGCTCTATAAACTTGGGCAGTTACTTCTGTCGGTTAGTTTTCTCGTTTTAAAAACACCTACGTTGCCGTGTCTTGTGAGGACCGGACATGGTGATAGAAACTCCACAGTGGAGTGTCTACTGGACTGTGGCCGTCAAGAATAACACCAATATGGACGTTTTCTGTTGATTAAAATGGAATTATTGTACCTCATTGCTTGAATTGACTTTGTTTAGTGATTTCCGCAAGATAGTCATACTTGTAAATAACATACCTTAGTGACAGTACCTCACGTAGTATTTAACATGTAACAGTCTTTCGATCAATATCCCCTTTTAATCGATATCTGTGCTTGCCTGACTTGGGGCTTCACACTCCAGCTTTCTTCCTCTGTTCTTGGTATATGCTATTTAATAATAATCTGATGGCCTTACTAGATGATAAGCTTTACAAGGGTGGGGACTATGTCAGTGTTGTTCACACTTAACATGGCACAATTTATGAGTACTTGCTGAATAAGCAAATAAAGAAAGGCATAAAAAGTTCTCATTACCATCATGCAATATGTTAGCCTAAGAATACAACCCATTGCTATATATGCAAGGACTAAAACTACCTAGGAGATCACATTAATTTCAATGACTGTAGGAAAAATCAAACTGACCAAATTATTTATCTTCATATCATTTGAATATATATATAAAAGTAGAGGGAATTGTATAATAACCTCTAAGTATGCACCATCTACCTTCAGGAGCCAGTATCTTCCAACTGATTCTGTTTTATCTATTTACACTTCAAAACACAAAACACAAAACCTCTCTAGACAAACACTCTCTCTGCCTGGGTGGTCCAGGTATGAGCCCCCCTCTTAAAATACAAGATATGTAAGATCCCAATCAACTTGAACATGAATTGACAGATCCAAAGAAATAAAGTTTAGATGCCCAAGAAATTCAGTTCATAGCGATTGCTTTTAAAGATTACAATATAACTATATGAAAATTATCAAAGACATAAATTAAGGAATTGAGAAGAGTAGCTTGCAGGATACAGCCATTCTAAGATACTGGAGTGAAAACAAGAAATGGCTGTGAGGGAAAGCGGTCCACGAGTGGAGTGGAACCATAGTGGCAGTTGCTGACAATTTTCAAGAATTAACAAAAAGGAAGAACTTGCATAGTTAAGAAGTGCAGCAAGTTATACAGAATAAAAGCAAATCCATACCCAAAACCATTTTACTAAAATGGCTGAGCATACATAACAAAGAGAAAATGTTAAATGCAAGGAGAGTAAAAAGATAAATTTCAAAGGCACGTGAATTATAGAAACAGATTTCCCCACAGCAACTATGGAAGCCAAATGACAATGGAGTCATTTCTTTATTGGGTGGAGAAAAAAATAATTGTCAGCCTGGAATTCCTGGCCAAGAGAGAGGGCGTAATAAAGATACTTTTGTATAAAGGCTTAGAGGATTGTACTCAAACGCTTGCCGAAGAGACTAGTCTACCATCGAATTCAGAAAGAAGAAATGTAAACTCAGTAAGGTGTGTCACACAGAAAACAGTAGTTATACTGCAAAAAAATGATAAGCGTATGGGTCAACTTAAATAAGCAGTGACTACATAAAATAATAATAATATTAAATTTTTTTTAATGTTTATTTTTGAGACAGAGAGAGAGAGAGAGCACAAGCAGGGGAGGGGCAGAGAGAGAGGGAGACACAGAATCTGAAGCAGGCTCCAGGCTCCGAGCCATCAGCACAGAGCCCGACGCGGGGCTCGAACCCACGGACCGCGAGATCATGACCTGAGCTGAAGTCGGACGCTTAACCGACTGAGCCACCCCGGCGCCCCTAAAATAATAACAATATTAAAAAATAGTTTGGGGGAATGAAATTAAGATGAAATCAAAATACTGAAAAACAATAAACTTCATGTCAGGAAAGAAGTAGTTGGAAGACAGCTATGTTAACCACTATTCAACTGATGCTCCGGCAAGAGGGAGTAATTGGTGTTGAGGTGTTTAATATACCACTGTGCTGAGAAAGGGTTGTGCTTTATTTGGTGTTCACCCTACCTGATACAATCTCGACTCTATCTACCCTCTGCCCAGGAAGGCTCACCCGGATATATGACATCATCCTGGTTCTGAGCTTCCAGTTGAGTTTTGCCAATTGGGAATCTGGCAGAAGGTCAGAGGGAGGGGGAAAGACCATCTCCTTCAATGAGGTTACTGCTGGAATCAAGGAAATGGAGGCAGAACTCTTTCAGGTTCCCATACCTCTTCCCTCTTTTCTCTGCTTTGAGACTAGAAATACTGACACCCATTGCTTCTTGACCCCTGTTTCTGCACTCTCCAATGTGAATCCTCTCACCCCCCTCATCTCTGTAAATAGGCCCTTGATAAGTCAACCCTCTTCACATTATCTTACTTTGCCCTTTGACTGAACCAGAAGGAAAATGTATTGATTGAGTCTATAGTTTTTAAAGTTTAAAAATAAACATTTAATAGTAGTCACCAAAAGAAAAAAAAGCAAATGCTCAACTTGCAAAGAAGAGAGGAAAACAAAGTTGTTTAAGAGGTAAAAATGCAGGGGCACCTGGGTGGCTCAGTCGGGTAAGCGTTCAACTCTTGGTCTCAGCTCAAGTCGTGATCTCACAGGCTCGTGAGTACGAGCTCCGCATCGGGCAACGCACTGTTGGTGTGGAGGCTGCTTGGGATTCTCTCTCCCCACCCCCCCACACTCTGTCTCTCACCTGCTCGCTCTCTCTCTCTCTCTCTCTCTCTCAGAATAAATAAATAAACTTAAAAAAATTTTAATGTTTATTTATTTTTGAGAGACAGAGAAACAGAGCATGAGCAGGGGAGGGGCAGGGAGAAAGGGAGACACAGAATCCAAAGCAGGCTCCAGGCTCTGAGCTGTCAGCATAGAGCCTGATGTGGGGCTCAAACTCATGAACTGTGAGATCATGACCTGAGCTGAAGTCAGACGCTTAACCCACTGAGCCACCCAGGCACCCCTAAACAAGTAAACTTTAAAAAAACGAGTAAAAATGCAATAAAATGCAAGAAAGGAAAGGAAAAAATGTAGTAAAGAGAAAAAACAAAGTAACATTGTGGAAAATAAATAAGCAAGAATTCCAGTGCTGGTCATGGTGAAGTAGCTTATATTAGACTTGCTCTTTACAGATAAATTTATGTAAGTTGGACCCCCAAAATAAAAACAAAAGAAAAGAAACACAGTACGAGCCAACCCTTGATTCTCTGAAGGCATCAGAGAACATCCAAAGTAGCCAGAAATTGTAGGGAGCAGAGTTCTTGAAAGAAGGTATGTTTTCTGGGTGAGCTCCCCATTTACCTCTGAGGGCACTTCCCAATTCTCAGCAGGCCAGGGAGGCATCTTACTGTACTGGAAAGACTAGAGGTTTGGGGACGCCAGAGAGACTTGAAGCAAGTGGGGAGAAAACCCTGAAAAGCACAGAGTCAGAGGAAAAAGCCATGTCTACATACAAATGCTCTCAAACCCTGGCTGACTCCTTGGCTGTCCCAGGGCCAGACTTTGAGGAACTGAGTGGAAAGCATTAACTGGAAGGCTAAAGGGCTGAATAGAGATTTCGACAGCTGGGAAGACAGAGTTTAGAGTTCAGGTCTCAATAAGGTTAAAGAGCATGGCAGCCATTTCCAGCATTTCACTGGGATTCCGGAAGGCCATATGCTAGAAGTAAGGGGGAAATTGCAACACGCTAGCCATTACAAATCCTCTATAGCGAGGCCTGCCAACTTTTTTTGTAAATAAAGTTTTATTGGACCACAGCCACCACATCCAGTGCTTCATATATCATCTACGACTGTTTTCATGCTACAACAACAGTTGAGTACATATATGCCCACAACCCCTGCCCCTGGGGGAAACAAAAGCCTAAAAGGTTTACTCTCTGACCCTTTTATTGACCACTTCTTTGTAGGAGCTAAGAGATCCACTTGTGCTGCATTTGCCTGCAAGAAAAATTAACCTCCGTTGGAAGAAAAGAACATCTTCAAGGGTCTTAATTTTTCATCCACATTGACATTACATCAAAAATCATGAGGGGGGCGCCTGGGTGGCTCAGTCGGTTAAGCGTCCGACTTCAGTTCAGGTCACGATCTCACGGTCCGTGAGTTCGAGCCCCGCGTCAGGCTCTGGGCTGATGGCCAGAGCCTGGAGCCTGCTTCCGATTCTGTGTCTCCCTCTCTCTCTGCCCCTCCCCAGTTCATGCTCTGTCTCTCTCTGTCCCCAAAATAAATAAACGTTAAAAAAAAAATTAAAAAAATTAAAAATAAAAAAAAAATAAAAAAAAAAAAAAAACATGAGGCATGCCATAACAGTACAAATTGACTGGAAACCAAGAAGAACAATAAGAGAAACAGATCTTGTTTCTGTTGTGATTTAGATTTTTTCAGAAGACAAGCACATAATGTTGTAGCCATTTTGCTTCCCAATATTATAGACTTAGAAACCGTTGCAAAAATAGTACATTGAAGTTCAGCCTTCCCTTCTCTTTGGTTAGTGTTACCATTTCATCTTATACAATCAGTGTAATTTTCTAGATCAGAAAATTAATGTTGATACGGGGCACCTGGGTGGCTCAGTTGGTTAAGTATCCGACTTTGGCTCAGGTCATGAGCTCACCATTCATGAATTTGAACCCCGCATCAGGCTCTATGCTGACAGCTCAAAGCCTGGAGCTTGCTTCAGATTCTGTGTCTCCCTCTCTCTCTGCCCCTCCCCTGCTCACATTCTGTCTGTCTCTTTCAAAAATAAATATTTAAAAAATTTAAAAAAAAATTAATGTTGATCTAATATCATTAACCTCAAACCTAATTTGACTTCCACCAACTGTCCCATTATTATTATTATTATTATTATTATTATTCAGGATCCCATCCAGGATCCCACAATGCATCTACTTGTCATGTCTTCTTAATTTCCTCTAGTCAGGAACAGTTTCCCAGTATGCCTTTGTCTTTTATGACCCTGATATTTTGAATTATACTGACTAGTTGCTTTGTAAAGTGTTCCTCAATTTGTCTTCCTGATGTTTTCTCATGATTGAATCGAGGTTATACATTTTTGGCAAAGATATCACGGAAGTAATGTTGGACCTTTTTCGGTGCCTTATATCAGTAGGCACATGATGCCTTATTACTGGGGATGTTAACTTTGATTGTTTGAATAGAGGTGTGTGTGCCAGGTTTCTCCACTGTAAAGTTATTAAATTTTTACCTTTGTAATTAATAAGTATCATGTGGGGAAATACTTTGGGACCATGCAAATATCCTGATTCTCATCATACTTTCACTTACTAATTTCAGCAGCCATCGATGATTTTTACCTACAATAGTTTTTAATGGGCTGTTTATCAAGTGGGATTTTTCTATTGCTATCATTCCTTCTGCACTAATTAACTGGAATTTTACTGCATTGGACAGTTATCGATCTCATCATTCATTGATTGATCCAGCTATCTATTGATATCACTATGATCTCATGGATATATATATATTTTATTTTATGATAAATAATCCATCACTATTATTATTTATTTTGCCAGTCAAATTGTTTGGCCTTTGGCAGCAAAATTTTTCAAGCATTTCCTTGTTTTCTGGCACATAAGATGTCCCAGGCTCATCTGAATATAGGTAAAGAGAAAATATCCCACTGAGACACAAAAAGTCTTAAAAAAAAAAAGTACAGAGTAAGAAATATGAAGATTATGGACAAATGACTTAGCACTTATGTAAATGGAATTGCAGAAAATGAAGACAGAAAATGGAGCTAAAACAATATTTGAAACAACAGTGTTTGAGAATGTTCCAGGACAGATGACAGAAATCAGCCCATGCATTAAAAAAATTAGAGAGAACTAAAGATAAGTAGAAAGAAAAATTACACTTAGCATCCTAGACAAATAATTGAAAATAAAATTAAACAAAAAAATATAAAATCATCCAAAAAAGATATATTATCCTCAAATAAACAATAATTCTAATGGTCAGCTTCACGACAGAAACTATAGAATCTATAACTCAGTGAAATGACATTTTTAAGGTGTTGAAAGAAAATACAAAAACTATCACCCCACCCCAAATTCTAGGCTTAACCCCTCCCCCCAGTCTTTAAACTGAAACCAAATTAAAATGCTTTCCTACAAATAAAGTCTAATAGGATGTATTGCCAGTAGGCACACAAAACAGAGAAAAGCAAGTTTTTCGGGCTGAAGGAAAATGTTCCAAGATGGAAACAAAACTGTAGGAAGCAATCTACAGCAAACCAAATGGCAAATATGTGAGTAAATATAAAAATATAAGAGAAAATTAGCTGTTTAAATTTTTTTTAACGTTAATTTGTTTTTGAGACAGAGAGAGACAGAGCATGAATGGGGGAAGGTCAGAGAGAAAGGGAGACAAAGAATCTGAAACAGGCTCCAGGCCCTGAGCTGTCAGCACAGAGCCCCACGCAGGACTCGAACGATGGGAGATGATGACCTGAGCCGAAGTCGGACGCTTAACCGACTGAGCCACCCACGTGCCCTGAAAATTAGCTGCTTAAATAACAATTAGAAATATGGTTGAGGTGTTTGTTTATACATGCAGAGATGTTAAACACACAACACAAAAAGCACAGATAGTTATTGTGTGATTCTTGCATTGTTTCGGAAATGTTAAAAATCATAAGAAACTAAAAGGAAGGAAATAATGGGTGCCTGGGTGGGCTCAGTCAGTTAAGCGTCCCACTCTTGATCTCGGGTAGGTCATCATCTCATAGTTTCTGAGTTGGAGCCCAGGCTTGGGCTTTGCGCTGACAGCACAGAGCCTGCTTCGGATTCTGTCTCTCCCTTTCTCTGCCCCTCCCCCACTCACTCTCTCTCTATAAACAAATAAAACTTTAAAAGATATTAAAGTAAAAAATGAAAGGAAGAAAATAATAAATATAAGAGCAAAAATAATTGACTTTAAATTTCATCCATTTGACCTCTTAGTCTGAGTTAAACCTGTGCTCAGTCAATTCTTCATCCTCAGTGCTGCTGATTTTGTCCAGGACCCATTTCTAGCCTTGACTTTTGTAGTACCCTCCCTAGTTTTACTAAAAGGCAGCATGGTACCATGGTTGGAACTGGTTGAGTAAGGCAGATTTGGGTGAAAACTTTGGCTTTGCCACGTACTATGTGAAACCTTGGACAAATAATTTACCACTTCGAGCCCTAGTTTACTTACATGTAAAATGGTAGATGAAAACAGTTTTCACCTCATTAAATTGTTGGGAGGGTTAAATAAGATGATATAAAGAGTTTAGGTAGTAACTGGTACAGAGTAAGTGTTCAGTAAATGTTTTTATTGCCTCATTGCTTCCAGTCCCTGTACCTCTAATTCCATATTCCTTTTTCCAAAAAGACAAATTCTAATCATATTATGCCCTTGCAAATATTTTTCAATAGTTGCCTTTTGGTAACAGGATAAAAAGTGGATTTCTTGGCATGGCCTACCATAAATTTGATGATTCAATCCTTGTCTACCAGTCAAGCTTCATGTTCTGCAATTCTCTAACTTGAACTGTTAGCAAAAGCAATTCTGAGAACATTTGTATTTTCAGAAACACACTGTGCTCTAATGTCTAGATCTTGGTAAATGTATGCCCTTTTCCTTGAAGGGTCTCTTTCCCTTTCTCTGATTAGAAAATTCTTTCTTACCTTGTATGCTTCAGCTCATTTATGGCCTTTTCTGTAAAAGTTTCCCTGGCTTCTCTATGTTTCCAATGAACTATTACTGGACTGAACTATTACTGCCTCCATTACTGGACTTACCATATTGGAGTGTGATTACTGGTATGAATATTCCCCATCAAACTGTAAATTCCATGATAGGGACCATAGCTTTTCTGCTTTGTATGTATGTGATAATTAGCATAGTGCCTGGCATATAGCAGAAGTTCAATAAATGTTAGCTGAATGAATGGGAAAAAAAAGTAATTGACTTTAGAGAAGAGTTATGAGAGAAAATCAACAAAGTCAACGTTTGGTTTGTCGAAAAGTGTAATATAAATTAAATAACATGAAATAATAAATGTTTAGTAGGATGTATCTTACTCTAAGGAAGAAGAAGATATAAAATTATCAGTATCAGAAATGAAATAAGAGATATCACTACAAATCCTGTAGATATTAAAAAAGGAAAATAAGGTGCTATTATAAACTAATGTATTCAATAATATAATGAAATAAACTAATTATAAAAGCAAAAATTCCCAAATTAACACAAGTAAAAATGTAAATATTTTAATAATGCTGTATCTCTTGAAGAAATTAAATTTATAATTAAAAATATTCCCACCAAAAAAAAAAAAAAAAAACAACCAAAAAACCAAAAAAAAAAAAAAAAAAGAAAAACAACCAAAAAACCCACTCCAGGCCAACATGTTTTATTAGTGAATACTTTCCATTTAAGCAAGAAATAATATCAATGTCACTGAAACTCCTTCAGAAAGGAAAAAAAAAAAAAAAAAGGAACATTCCCCAATTAATTTGATGAAGGACTGACAGTGGTGACTGACATGGACATTAATAAAAAAAGAAAATAATTGGTAAATATTTCTTATAGACATATGCATAAACTCTTCATTAAAATAATGGAACATTGACCACAGTGATATACAAAAAGTATAATACATCATGATTAAGTGGGATTTATCCCTGGTATGAAAACTTCATTTAACTTTTAAAAATCAATCATTTAATTTATCACATTAAACTAATAAAGGAGAAAAAAAACTATATATAGAAATGCTCATTTTTATAGATACACAAAAAGTGATAAAATTTAGTACCTGCTCATAACAAATTGATCAACAAATTAAGAATAAGAGTGACTTTTTAAAAGTTTCATAAAGGGTTTCTATTTGAAAAATCACAGCTAGCATTGTACTTACTGGTGAAATACTGAATGTTTTCACCCTAAGATTAAGAATAAGACAAAGATTTCCACTTTTTACTCCTCCTATTCAGTGTTATAATAAAGGTTTTAGGCATTATAATATGGCATAGTAGAGGGCATAAAAATTGGAAAGAAAAACATAAAACTATATTTTAACAAAAATATAAAACAATCTATAAACTACTAGAATAAATAAATTTAGCAATATTGTTAGGTACAATGCCATTTTAAAAATTAAATGATATTTCTATATACTAGTAACAAAAATAGTGTCAAAAATTTTAAATAAGACTATAACAGCATTAAAAAGTTTACATACTAGGAATAAGTTTAACAATCTATTTAAATTTAAAATTTAAAAATAAAAACTTCTACAATGAAAACAACAAATCATAATTGGAACAAATAATAACAAGATTTCACTAAGTGGAATAATATGCCATGTTCATGGATAGATAGTTTCAATATTATATAGATGTTGATGCTCCTCAAACTGAATTATAACTTTAGTAAAAGGTGAAACAGTTATTCGATCTGAAGAGAAACCAGAGTATTGGATTATAACTTTAATACATTCAAATCAGAATGCCAGAAAATGTGTGTATGTAAATTGATGACTTGATTCTAAAATTTATGCAAAGATGCAGAGAACATAGAATAATGGCCAAAACAATCTTGGCATAAAAAGTGAAATTTTTGATCGTACACTACAGTATTTCAAGATTTACTACAAAGATTTACTAAATATGACAAAATAGTAGTGTCAAAAAAATGAACAAATATTTCAATGAAACCGAACAGTGTCCAGAAATAGACTCACAATTAAATGGCTACACCATCTATGAGCCTATGAGAAAGGCACTAATGGAATTTATTAAAGAAAGATGGGTCTTCTCAATAAATAATGTGGAAGTATGGAAACCCATATAAAAAAACTTCTTAATTTCTTCTTCACAACTCTTCACCAAAGTTAATTCAAGATGCCCATAGACGTAAGTGTAAAAGCAAAACCTATAAAACTTCTAGAAGAAAACATCAGAAAAACTTTTATAAGTTCGGATAACCAATATTTTTAAGTGCCACTCACACACAAAAACACTAATTTTTAAAAAAAGGACAAATTAGATTTTGTAAATATTTAAAACTTCCATCATCAAAAGATCCAATTAGAAAGAGAAAAGCAAGCCAGACTGTAAGAGGTATTAGTAAAGGACTAGTCTTCAGAATATGGAACTTCCATAAATTGATACGAAAACAAAAACAACTAGATTTTTAAAAAGAAAAGAGGGGCGCCTGGGTGGCTCAGTTGGTTAAGCGTCCGACTTCGGCTCAGGTCACGATCTCGCTGTCCGCGGGTTCGAGCCCCGCGTCGGGCTCTGGGCTGATGGCTCAGAGCCTGGAGCCTGCTTCCAGTTCTGTGTTTCCCTCTCTCTCTGCCCCTCCCCCGTTCATGCTGTGTCTCTCTGTCTGAAAAATAAATAAACGTTAAAAAAAATTAAAAAAAGAAAAAATAAATAAATAAATAAATAAAAAGAAAAGAACTTGCACAAGACAGTATCCAAATAGCTAAGAAGGATTAAAAAGATACTCTACATCATTATTTCTCAGAAAGAGGCAAAATAAAATCACAATGACATAATACTACATATTAGCCAGAATAAAGTGTCAAAGTATCAGTAATATGTGAATTAACTGGAACTCTTCTTTATCACTGTTAGGAATGTAATGACACAAATACTCTGGAAAATTGGCAGTTCCTAATAAATGCAATAATATACTTTCATATGACTCAGCAACTCCACTTTTACATATATTCCCAAAAGAAAGAAGAAATTTAAAAAGTCCACTAAAAGACACGAAGTTGATTGTTCATAAAAGTTTGATTCAAAATAGCCCCAAACAAGAAACAGTCAAAATTTCCATCAAAAAGTAAACAGATAGGGGCACCTGGCAGGCTCAGTCAGTAGAGTATGCAACATTTGATTTCAGGGTTGTGAGTTCAAGTTCCATGCTGGGTGAAAAGATTACTTCAATGCACACACACACACATACATATAAATTTAATAAATATTATAAATTATATATATAATGTTTTTTTAGAGAGAGAGAGAGACAAAAAGTGCGAACAGGGGAGAGGGGCAGAGGGAGAGAGAGAGAGAGAGTCTTGAACTAAGCATGGAGCTTGACATGGAGCTCAATCCCACAACCCTGGGATCATGACCTGAGTCAAAGTCAAGAGTAGGACACTCAGGCACCCTGAGCCACCCAGGAACCACAAAAAAATAATTAAAAATTAAAAGAGCACAGATAAATTGTGATGTAGTCATATAATGAAATACTATTAAGAATTAAAGTAAAACTTTTAGTACCTGCCACAACATGAATAAGTCTGACAGGCATTATGTTGAGCAAAAGGAGCCAAGTACATAAAAGTATATATTGCATGGTTCTATTTATATAAACCAAGAGTAGGTAAAACTAACTGATGATTATAGAAATCAGATTAATGGTTAGCAGTGGAGACAAGGATAGGCTTAGAGAAGGCAAGAGGGAGTGTTCTGGGATTCTGGAAATGTCCCGTATCTTATGAGTAACTATAACTCATAAGATACATATTTAAAAATCACCAAAATTTATACTTAAAATTACATGCTAGATCTCAACTTTTTTAAATGAAAAGAATCAAGATTATCACAATAAATGTACATGGACAAAATTAATCAGTAAAAAGATAAGTGTCTGCTATTTGACCAAGAAGAAAAATATTCTGTATATAAATTGTCCATGTTGAAAAGAATAAACATTCTATTTCTAGTTCACATTATATAAAGATATTTTCAGTTAGGTAAAACACCAAAATTTGAAAGGCAAAACTGTAAAATAACATGTAGAAAAATATCTTTGACATTTATTAAACAAAGTAAAGCAAAAGCCACAAGAAAAAAAATTATGAATGAGTGCCTTAGGAAACGTTGCAAAATTAAATAAGCAATAAAAGTCAAAATATCAGCCACAATGAGGAAGAAATGTTGTCAAATGTTATAACTGACATTTCTAAAATTGTATTTTTTTTTTTGATAATTTTTCAACATTTATTTATCTTTGAGAGACAGACAGAGAGGGGAGGGGCAGAGAGAGGGAGACACAGAATCTGAAGCAGGGTCCAGGCTCTGAGCTGTCAGCACAGAGCCCAATGTGGGGCTCAAACCCACAAAATGCGAGATCATGACCTGAGCCGAAGTTGGACACTTAACTGACTGAACCACCCAGGCGCCCCACTAAAATTATATTAAAAATTTTTTTTTCTAATATTTATTTATATTTGAGAGAAAGAGAGAGAGAGAGAGAGAGAGAGAGAGAGAGCATGAGCAGGGGAGGGGCAGAGAGAGCGGGAGACACAGAATCTGAAGCAGGTTCCAGGCTCCAAGTCACAGCACAGAGTCCCATGCAGGGCTCGAACCCACAAACCATGAGATCATGACCAGAGCCAAAGTCATATGCTTAACCGATTGAGCCACCCAGGCACCCCTAAAATTGTATTTTTAAAGGAAACTAAAATCAATATCAAAAGAACAGCCTTCTTAGACTACAAGGCAAAGAATATGAAGGAAATAAAAGAAAGTTAAACTGGTATGTGTAATCAAAATATAAAAAATGACAAACCTCACTAGTAGTCAGAAAAAATGCAAATAAAAACAATAATTCATGTACCTGTCAGCTGGGTAATATTATAAGTTTTGTTAACACAAAGTGTTTGGAAAGGGTGAAACTCATCTATTTTTAATATGTAATATTAAAATGTGTAATATGCAATATATGTTACATATATTAAAATATGTCATATGTAATATATTAGTAAAAAGAGTTAGCAATAGCTAGCGACGTTGAACATCTACATATGTTATGACCTATAAGAGAGGCATTAATAATGGTACCCCAAATATGTCCATGTCCTAATCCCTAAAATCTTTAATTATGTTACTTTACATGGCAAAAGAGACACTGCAGATGTGATTAAGGATCTTGACATGGGGAGATTATCCTGGATTATCCAGGTGGGCCCCATGTAGTCACCAGGGCCCTTGAAGGTGAAAGAGGGAGGCAAGAGAGTCAGAAGATGTGCTGGGAGAAGCAGAGGTCAGAATGATTCACTTGCTGACTTTAAAGATGGAAGGGATTTTCATAAGCCAAGAAATGTGGGCTGCTTCCAAAAGCTGGAAATGGTCCCAGAGGGTATTATGCTAAGTAAAGTAAGTCAGACTAAGAAGGACAAATACATTATGATTTCACTCATAGGAGGAATCTAAAACAAACAAACAAACAAAAAATACACACAAATGAATAAACAAATAGAAATCAGAACCAGACCTAGAAATACAGAGAACAAACCGATGGTTGCTGGATGGGAAGGGATGGGAGGATGGGCAAAATGGGTGAAGGGTAGAGGGAGATACAGGCTTCCAATTATGGAATGAGTAAGTCATCGGGAATACAGCCAATGATACTGTAATAGTGTTTTATGGTGACAGATGGTAACTGCGCTGGTGGTGAGCATAGAAAAGGTGTAGAGAAGTTGAATCACTACATTGTAGACCTGAAACTAATGTAACACCGTATGTCAACTCTTCCCCCAACCCCAATTTTTTTTTTAAGCTGGAAGAGATAAGAAAATGAAGTCTTCCCTGGAGGCTCATGTCCAAAAGGAATGTAGCCCTGTCAACATCTTGATTTTAGTCCAACGAGACTCATTTAGGACTTTTGACCTCTGAACTGTAAGGGTAAAAAAAAAAAAAAAAAATGTCATTTGAGCCACTACGTTTGCCGTACTTTGTTACAAGGCAATAGAAAATTAATACAACCTAACATTTCCATTTATAGATAGGACTATTTCTGTGTTTTAAAGTATCTGAGGACGTATACAGGAATGTTCCTGGATGTATGGCTAATAGTAAAAACTTGAAAGAAACTGTCTCCCATTAGGTAAACAGATAGGTTGCGATTTATTTATATTGTACTGTATTGGATGACAGTGAAAAAATGAATACATGAGATATATCTTTTCAACATGGAGACATTTCAAAAGTATATTCATGCATGAAAAAGCAAGTACGAAAGACAAAGCCAATACATGTATTAGTTTCTTGTGGTTGCTGCAACAATTTGCTGCAAATTCGGTGGCTTATAACCACACAGATTTATTCTCTTATACTTCTGGAGGTCAGAAGCTGAAAATGGGTCTTACACAGCTAAAATCAAGGGTGGTGGGGTTGGTTCCTTCTGGAATCTCAAAGGCAGAATCCATTTCCTTGCCTTTTTGAGCTCTGGAAGCCACCTTTATTCCTGGGTTCATGACCCACTCATGTCCTCACATTACCTTTTCTCCCTCTGATTCTGTTGTCACACTGCCTTTTTCGGTACTCAACTATTCCACTGCTTCTCTCTTATAAGGACACTTGTGATTACATTTACAGTTCACCCAGATAATCCAGATCATCTCCCACCCCAAGATTCTTAACGTGATCATACTTGCAAAGTCCCTTTGGCCATATAAGACAACATTCATGAATTCTAGGGGTTAGGACCAAGATACTTTTGTGTTCTGTTATTTAGTCTACCGACATATGTTATAATTTAGGCATTTTTTTATGCAAAAAATTCAAGATATATATAGTTAATAGAAGTGAACACATTTAGTAGGGATTGCAAAATAAAGGACTTTGTTAAATGGCACAAAAATAAATCAACTCCAATTTTCTGAAAATGTTTTTTAAGTATCCTAATGTTCTAGTGTCAGTGAGCAAAAATTAAGTGACAAATGAACCAGATGCTTCACTACTATGTTACAAGAACCACCAAATCCTCAGCCTGGCATACAAGAGCCCTCACTGCCTTCTAACTCTGTCTCAATCAGTCAAGCCTACACATGTCACTTGAAATATACCCACTTATAGTTATCACTTTCCATATTGGAGTCCATTGATGAAATCAATGTTGATGATTTTTTTTTTGATGTAAGTTATCAACTTGAAGGAAAAAAATGAAGAAGCAAATCTATAAAAGAACAGAAGCCTGAGCAATTTCAGAAAACAAGGCAGAAGGACTAATGGGCTGTTTTAGGGGAACTACCAAGGTTTGAGGAAAATGAAAAGGTCTAAGAATGGAAATAAATCATATCAAAGGAAAGTTGCACCCTCATGTAGTAATGTTGGGTATTGAATTCAAGCTGGTAGCCATGAATTTATGAATATAACCAATCTGGCATGTTATATGATTTTTTTCTAGCCACACTCAATCTGTTTTTAATGTTTATTTGTTTATTTTGAAAGAGAGAGAGAGAGTGAGAATGAGAATGAGCAGGGGAGGGGCAATGAGAGTGAGAGAGAGAGAGAATCCCAAGCAGGCTCCAGGCTATCAGGGCAGAGCCCAACACAGGACTCCATCTCACAATCATCTCAGGTCTCATGACCTGAGCTGGAATCAAGAGTCCACACTTAACCAACTGTGCCATCCAGGGGCCCCAAGTAACACTCAGGCTTAAGGTGACAATGTAAAGATAGCTAATGGTTTGGTTCAATCAGCACTAAGTTTTTCCCAAGGAGTACAACCAAAAGAAAGCACAAGAGAGTAAAGAATATATCTACAAGTGATTTTGCTGCTATTTCATGTGAAATTAACTCAATAATACAGGAAGTGAGGAGGGGAGGGGGCAGATAGATAGAAGGGAAATGGTTGAGTTGATGAATTGGAGGCACCATGGCATAACATTTTGCAGTAAAAAGATACAAGGGCAGAATAGCCGTAGGTTGGGATAATGATTCTCAGGGTGGAGTAATTTCAGGTGACAACAATTTCCAGAATATGACCACGGAATTAAGCAGGTTTTCTTAACTGGAGGAACACCCCATAAGATATGGGAAAACAAGAAATCATGCAAGCGTGTGGTATTGACTAGGTTATCAACATGGGCATTTAGTTCATTCTAATAATGTCTGGGGCTTGAATGGAAAATAAGAATATTATTCAGGTGTTACAATCTTCAGTAAATCAGGATAATAACTAGGGCAATACCTTGATCAATTAAATAGATTGTGATGTCATTCCATGATAAAGGGAAGGGAATACAGAAAGGGGTAGTTTTGGGTGGTAAGGCTATCAGCTCAGTTTTGTACACATTGAGTTTGAGTTTTCTACATGGCAGCAAAATAGATCTGTCCAGTAGGCAGCGGGCCATATAGATTGGACAGAATACACTGGGCATTATCAATTTATAGGTAATAATTTATTTAATCAAACTAAAATGAGGTAAACCCAGTAGAATGTACAGATTATTTAAATTCAGTCAGAAAACTTACATTATATATCACTAATTGTACTTTTATAATACCTGAAATTATCACTTATAATTTTATGTGGGCTCATGATTTATATATCCCTTATATTTTACCCTGTCTCTGTCTCACACACACACACATTTCATCAAATTGATCATTAGCTTTTTGATTTCCAGACCATATTTTAGAATTAATTTTGTTTCTACGGTGCTTAATAAAGGGCTGTGAACATAATAGATGCCTCTCTTTCCTTTACTAAATACACAAATATTCAATCTATTTTTTTAATATGCTTCTGAGGTTTTCTCAAACGCCAATACCACAATTGTCTATGATATATTTTGATGCTATTAAAGTCTTTCTTCTAGGTTCACTCACTTTAGGAAATGGGTTCTGATTCAGTTAACATTTAATTCTCTCCTACAGGTGTCTTGTCTTTTCACTTTTTGTTGGGGCAACTTAAGAACCTTCAGTTTGTGATTGATTGCATGCCAGCAGAAGAATAGGGTTAGGAAGTCAGGTAATGTCGATAATAAGAAAGTATAGCAATTGATTAAGTTTCTGCTTAGAAATTTATTCTCAGACTAATTGTTTCTTTATGTATGAGACTAAGCCCTGACCATAAACTGAATAAATAAGAACAAGTTTGAATTTTGCATTTTTACAAGCATGATGGAATGAATATAATCAATTTTTGCACTATATCCTAAAGCCATATACACAGAAAGAACAATGGGCTTAAAATCAAATAAAACCTGCTTTCAAGTTTTACTACTTCTTAGTTACATAATTTTTGGCAAAATTGTGCTTCTCTGACCTTAAGTTTCTTCACCTGGAAAATGGTGATAATGAAGTGAAAGATAAAACTACCGTGGTTTAAGACGGCTTTCTACAGGCATGTCAATACAATCAAAACTAACAGGGAATTGTAACTTCATTCAGGGTAGTCATCGCTTTATGGAAACCTCTACCTCAGTCATCAATACAATTGGTGAAATACAATTGTACACAATTGAAACACAATTGCACACAATTGAAATACAATACAATTGAGGAAAGATCTAAATTCCTTTTAGGCTGCTACAAACTTGGCATAAATGGGTTGATTCACTCAAAAGTTGATTTTCGAGGAGAAAATTAATTAAATGTAAAAACGCAACCGGTCAAATAATACAAGAAATGCATGATTCATGGTGGTGTTCTTCGCAGTTTTGGTGATTAGCTTGCATTTTGGCACCAAATCCCTCAAAGTTCTCAGAGACATTCAAAAGTTTCAGCAAAAACCCTAGAAACATTAATAAGAAAGTTCAGGTGTGAAAAAAAAAATCCCAGCTCAGTCAAGAAGAGGAAGAGGAAGAAAGATGGGTTTCCTCTGATTGGTGCTTAAAATAAGTCCAGTGTATCCCAATAATGGACCCCCAATGGTTGCTGCTGCTGACAGGTAACTGTTGACCTGGCTTTGCTCACAAAATACTTTTCTTCCATCTGCCCTAATTATTAGTCCCATTTTTTCTCCACTCTTTGGCTAAGACTTGGTCTGTTCTTAATTTGGGGTCTGCTGCATGGGAGTGCTTAGCATTGCTAATTTGGGAACGAATTACTTGAAGTGGAACCTTTGAGAGAAACTAAATCCCAAACCCTGAATTCCTAGGTTGGTTGTCTGAAGTTTGCTACACTGTACTTTTCAAAACCAAGATGTTTTTGCAGGCATATTGGGATCCTGGAATCTCTGTCCGAAGAACAGACGTTCAAATACACAGCTATGTTTCACACAATTTCCCAGCAGTGGGTGTATATAAAAGTAATAATCTTTAATATGATACTAACATTTAGCAAAAGAATACTAAAGTATGACTAAAGCTGAAAATCAAGCAAATCGGTCATCAGACTGTGAGTTTGTAATGGAAAGCCTGTGATTTCATTACAGTATATGACCCATCAGGCTTCTAATAGCGGACAGGAGTTTGGGTTCTTGTTTGCATGATGGGAAGCATGTCTGCTTTCCAGGCTGATATATTCCGGATACAGAATGTGTCCTGTGTTCCAGACGTGGGTTTGGGAATGCAGAGGGATCCCAGCTTTGAGCCATTTGACTGCGTGGATTTAATTAGGCTACATATTGTTTAGAAATTGCAGCAGTACAAATAGTTTATGTGCTTATGTTTAACTGCAGGATGTCATTGTCCAAATAGAAGAAGAAAAAAAATACCTTTTCCATTGAAAAATCAATGTCTTTCATTAAATTAGAAAAAAGAAATGTACAGACTCTTATTGATTAGCCACTGGAAAAAAGTTTATTCAAGTGAACTGTACCTCTGATGAACTTTAAGAAGCATCTGCATTATGGTTCATAACTAAAATTTCTGGGTTACTGAAAGATCTATGAGTTGAGACTTCAGATTTTAGAAATTTTACCTTATGCAGCCGGTTCACTGAAAGGACCACTTACTTTTTAGGCTGCAGTAAACAAGATGTGGAATATTGGAAGGGGCCCCGGGCAGAAACTCAAAGGGCCAGGATACTATGCTCGGTTCTTCTGCTAACTAATCTCTGGTTCGCAGAGGCCACTAAGGTAACCTTGCGAGATGTCATTTCTTGCTTATAGAATCCTAACAGTAGTGGGAGCTCTGCCAGTGACCAGCTGTGGGGCTTTGGACAAGTCACTTGACCTTCCCGGGCTCAGGCTCATACTTACAACGTGAAAATCAGAATACTCACCTTCTAGAGTCGTATGAGGATTAAAGGAAAAAAGACATATGAAGGATCTCTCAGAAAAACCTGAAACAGAACAACTACCACTCTGAAAGTGATTAATCATAAGACTATATAGTGCAATTAAGTTTTATTGTCATGGGGTTCATGGGTTTCTAACTGTCTCGTATTTGCATTGAAGCATTTTGCAGGTCACAGAAACACTTAACAAGAAAATGTTAAATCAGCGTGCGGTTGCGGAATATTACTCTCTACTGTGTCAGACTTTTCTTCAAGTACAGTTGCTAGAGTGTGTTTGGATGGAAAACGAGCGAACAAGAATACCAAGTGATTACGGCATCTCTGTTCTTGTACTTTCTTTTCAGCTTAGGCTCTAGGAATAGCACGGAATCAGGGAATTTGTTGCAAGCAGGATTAATTAAATGATTCACTCTGTGCCCAGAGTTTTTTTTTTTTTCACTTTTCCTGTTGCGCATTAGTGAGAAAGTCCAGTATTAGGGAGAACACGCCCTTCAGGGGATATACTCAAAATGTGGAAGTTCTGGTTTTTAAGTTAAATGGAGATGACCCCTTGGCTCATTAGGCAGCAGAAGAGATGGTGAGGGATTTCCACCCCCCCCCCACCCCTCCCCTTTGTTGGCCTTCAGTATTTTATTTTTTAGGTAGTTCATTTTTTTTTCTTTTTTCTTTTATCAGATGTGTTTTGCACATGAAAGGAAAGGATGCTGGTAGAAAAGTGTTTAATTCTCCTAAGGCTGAGAAGCTATACGTCTTCAGGGTAATTAAATGATGATTTTGTGACTCTTTCAATATGGATTATCAAACTTGATGCCTTTCGAGCCTACAGTAGATCCTTTGAAAGCCACAGCTAACATTGCACCCTCTCCCCACCTGGAGACCTCTTCGTCTCGAAAGGGAAAAATATGCTTTCTACTTCAATTGTTGGATAGCATCTTCATATGTTTTATTTGTAAAACAAAACATACACATTATGAAAAGGACAAAACATGCACAGAGTGAAAAGAAACCATGTAGCTTGCATAGGCACATATTTTTACATATTTGTTTCTAAATGTACAAACAGGATCTGCTCTACAAAATGCTCTAGGATGGGTATTTGTTTCAAATTTATGTAATCAGCCATGTTGCAAGATGTTATTCAAAAAGAAGCTTAGAGATGTGTTATCCTTGTTCCATATCTAACATCCTCTCTCTCTCTCCCTGTGGACCAATAAATAACAGGGATGAAAAAATATTTAACGTCAAACAAGACAGTAAAATACAGAAGTGTCTTGATGTTTGAAAAAAAGCACAATCACAGCGAAACGGGAAGTTCCAGCCAGGGAAGGGGGGTGGGGTGGGGAGAACCTTGTGGGTACGAGTTGAGCTCAGTTAAAGTTCAGGGGGTTCTGGCTATTTTGTAGATCTTAAAGTTTATAAGCAGATTTCCAGATGTGATACCATCAAACTACACCTCAAGTTCACTTCATTAAAATTTAGCTGTTGATCAGGACTCTCAGTAGAATTCTCCACATTCTCTCCCTCTCATATATTCATTTTAATGGTCCTTTGGCAGGCTGGATCCTGTGCTCGTAGTTTAAATGACAGGCATCACTCTTCAGCACATGATTATCTGATTCCTGAACCAGTGCATGCAAAACAAGACATGTGCGTTTCTGGAAAACCAGGCCTCGCCAAAAGAGGGGCTGGCACAGGCTCCCCCTGGCAATCAAACCCGAGGATCTTTTAATTATGAAACAGAGATGGAAACGAAAAATAAGGGAGAGAATGCAAAAGAAAGAAAAAAGTATCCTGAAAGACTAGATTGTGACGGTACTCCAGTTCTACGAGCTTATTGCAAAGGGTCCCAGCAATGCTTACTCTAAACATAAACGTGTCTCTTAAATATGATTTAGAGTTTTCCAAAGATAGAGATTATTCCAAAATCATAAAACCCCTTGGCCTGGCTGAGGAAGACTGAATCATCTTTTATTAGGAAACTTTATATTTTCCCGGGTTACCAAAGTTGTTACATAAGGTCACAATTAGCACATCGGCTGGCCCTCATCTCAGAGAGATCAGATCAAACACCCAATAAAGCAAGACAGATGGTATGTACTGATAAAGCAAATTATTCCCCTGCATTTATAGCTGTGGTGGGAAAGCACTACCTTGCTACCTGTGCTAACCGGTGTTTTTTACAGACACAACTCTACTTTAAATAGGTTTCTGCCTCGGGGCGCCTGGGTGGCCCAGTCGGTTGAGCATCCGACTTCGCTCAGGGTCATGATCTCGCAGTCTGTGAGTTGGAGCCTGGCGTCGGGCTCCGTGCTGACAGCTCGGAGCCGGGAGTCTGCTTTGGATTTTGTGTCTCCCTCTCTCTCTGCCCCTCCCCTGCTCATGCTCTCTCTCTCTCTCTCTCTGTCAAAAATAAATAGACATTAAAACAATTAATAAAAAATAATAAATAGGTTTCTGTCTCAAGTTTTGGACAAGCTACCCTGCCAGTATAACTACTGGAAGACGCAGGAAAGATTTCTTTAAATCAGAGGCCAAGGCAATGTAGAGGATCATTCAAAACGAGGGAGAAAAAAAGAAGGGGCGGGACTAGTTGACAGAATTAATGTTATTAAGCACCCTAATTCCTTTTAAATGCATTTCAATGATTTATGGGAATTTAAGCTATCTGCTTTCTGACCACATGCTATTTCACAAATCTTATTAGAAAATACTTTAATTTTTTGGAAGCTAGGCATCTTTTTTCATACTGGATTAGCTTATAAAATTTTCTATGAGTTAAACTTGTGAAGCAGGAGTGTGCAGTTTATTTATTCTTCATAAACTTGTAATTGGGAGGATAGTAGAGTAAATCCTAATTGGATTAGAGAAAGAGAAAGCAGATGATAATCGTTTTGTGAAAATAGCGCTTTAAACCAGGGATTGGCAAAATATAGGCACAGCCTTCAGCACCTGGCTCTTGAGCTGAGAGCAATATTTACATTTTTAACTGGCTGTAAAAAAGAGAGAGAGAATATGAACCAGAGGCTATGTGCCCACAAAGCTTAAAACACTATCTATCCTTTACAGACAAAATTGGTCAATGCCTGTTCTAAATCAAATGATATCTTACTGTACGTTTAAAAATTATTTCTCACTTATATTCTGTAATTGTAAATATATGAATCACAAAACTGAAAAAAACTAAGAATAATTTTTCAAAAATTAACAATAGTATATTACAAGCGTGCACTCTGAATGATTCCATCTGTGCGAAGTTCAAAACCAGGCAACACTAAAGCTCGGATGATAGAAATTGGATTACTGGTGACCTCTGGATGATATTGACAGGAAAGCTGCATGAGTCAACTTCTTAAGGTCATGGAAATGTTTTATACGTTAATTGTGGTAGCTGTTACAAAAGGATATATAGAGATTTAAAATTTCACTGAACATTCCAGTTGAAATGTACACTTGACTGAATATGCTGTAGCTCAATAAAAAAATAAATCATTAAATAAAAGTGTACATTCATTCATGGCTTACCCACCTGCATTTTGTAGTATAGAACATAAAAGAAAAAAAGCGAAAATTTAATATCATCCACAAAAAGAAAAAGATTGCCTATAAAGTAACACCACTTAGATTGACAAGAGATTTATCAACAATAGCAATAGAGGCCAGAATACAGAGTAATTCCTTTTAAATACGGAAAGCCTAAATTAAAACCTGAAATTCTATAACTAGCTACAATGTCGTTCAAAATTACAAACAAAATAAAGCCCTTTTCAGGAAACATAATAAGGAAGCTTTGGCTGTATAGGCCTTCAGTGAAAGAACTATTAAAGAGTATACTTCAGAAAGAAGATAATAGAACCCAATGAAATAAAATGGTGTGGCGCCCGGCTTGCTCAGTCCATAGAACATGCAACTCTTGATCTCAGGGTCCTGAGTTTGAGCCCCACATTGGGAATAGAGATTACTTTAAAAAAAAAAAAAAGAAAAGGAAAAAGAAAAAATGGAATTAAAGAATCAATATAGGGATCAATTAAAGAATCAATGTAGGGAATAGATACAAATGGAGATAAATACAAATAAGCATTTACTATGAAATACTAACCTTAATAAAAATGATTTAGAAGTGTTTGAAAAATAAACTCAAATACGAGAGAGCTCATACAAAAATTCATTGAGCTATATGCTTAATATTTGTACATGTCACTGTGTATACTACATCGAATTTTTAAAATGCTCCTGGAATAACAGTCTTCTTCTCCCACCACCATTAATGCAAAGGTGAGGGTCACCATTGTTTGATGGCCTCCTATTCACCTTATTGGTGAGGGATGGAAGCCCACCCTAGGGTTATGGGAATGGCTGAACGCACAATACCTGACATTGTACAGATGAGAAAAACAGTGGTTTATTAGCTACATATACCCATAGCCCAGAAAGGACATGGCACACCATGAAGGACCACACGGGAGTTGCACGCTGGCATGCAAGAGAGGGCTTTCGTAGGAAGGCTTTGTTTGTAGGATCATGAGTTTGGGGTGCCCTTTGGTTCCCATGGGAAGGTATGATGATGGACTTGTGGTCAATCCTGTGACTGGTGAGGTACCACGGCTCACATCTCAGGGATGGGCAGGAATTGCACCGGGTCCTTTTAATAAAGAAGGTATCTTGGCAAGGGGGGGCCCAGCTGTGGGAGGAGATTGGAGAGAGGGATTCACTGTCAGGCCATTTAAGGCTGTTTTCTCCCAGATGTTGAGGCAGCACATAAAACTGGCCCTGATGGTCAGCCTTCTATCACAATCATTGCCTTGCCTGAGAACCCAACTAAGCCATGGGAGCAATAAGACCCGAAAGTTAGCAGTCTTTGGATAGTTATGAGAAAGATCATATCACTTGGTCCTATGCCTAGTTCTTCTAGTAGTTCTGAGAGAGTGGTTTGAATGAAAGCAGGTGGAAATGAAAAGGCACTGTAATGAAGAGTGTACTTCGATTGTTGGTAATAGGGTAGTTAGAAAAAAATGGTATAGTCTCTAAGAATTGATGTTCGTTCTTCAAGGAGCATGTGCACCTGAGTGTGTATATTTGTGTGTTTCTGAGGGGGAAAAAAAGAAGTCCACACGAGTAGACACCGTGGGAAGACATCTACTTCCATACCGGTGGCAATGTCTCATGAGAACCTGAGTTGTGTGGATCAAAACCCCAAATGGATTCTCCTGCTGTCGGACCTGGAGCTTTATCATTAACTATTTAGGCTTTAAGAGCATCTTGATGAAGAAGAAGGAGAAGTCCTGGAGCAAAATTAGATTCTGTAGGTGGAGATGTTTAAAAAGGTGAGTGGAAAATCATATGGTGGAGATCTAAAGACAATGCTCTATCAGGGGAAGAGGTAGGTCAATGGATAGGTAAGGAAGTTTAGGAATTATATCTTCCGGTAAAAGGACACATTCATATTTCACTCCCACCTCTCCCGTACCCCTTATATATACTCATTTTTTAAAAGTTGGTAAGTGTGAAGAAAAAAAAAAGTCCTTTCAAACCTTAGAAAATGATGTTAGAATAAGAACTTTGTTTTATGATGTTATTAATAGACTCTTCTGGAAAGTAGCATTGCTGATAGATTTTGATGAGTTTAAGTTTTTTTTCTGGGAAATTACATTTTCCTCACTCAGCTCATCATCATTCGTTCAGTGAGTTGGATGACTTTTAACTAGACGTTTCTTTCTTACATCTAGCTATTTTCTGTCCACTTTTAGTTTCCTATAAAATCCACCCAAAAAGAAATCTAAGTCTTCTCCCTCTCAGACAAGTTTGAAATAAAATTTTGACATGTGCTCACCATCAATTTGTCTGAAAAGTTGCTTTAAAAATAGATATCTTTTTTTTTTACCAAAAAAAATACATACGGTAGAATTTACTTCACGACTGCAACCGCTTCCCTATAGTCAAATAAAACTCTCCAATTAGAAGCGTGGCAGAGAGCAGTGGAGAAGCAGGAGGGGATAAACTGTTAGGTCAACAATTGCCAAAAACTAGATGTTAACTTGAGGGGCTGGTCCCTGCTGATGGGGTGATGGCATTTAAATCTCAGCTTGTCCATTCATGGGCCCAGGTAGGGAAATCCTGCATCCAACTTGGTGATGAAAAGCTTCGTATGGGGTCTTCAGAAAATGAAAAAAAGCCAGTTAAGGGTTTGAGAAGCCTCTTGCAGGCAATCCGTGGACACCTAAAACATTTTCTCAAGGTGTTCCAAATGGAAGTTCATCAGCTACAGTGGTTTTTAACTGGAAGCAAGTTTGCCCTCCACAAACCTCCTGTGGGATACCCGGAAGTGTTTGGGGACACTTTCGATTGTCAAGACTAGGGCAGAGGGGGAGAATTGACCGTGCTATGCAGTTGGTAGAGGGCAAGAAGGCTGCTAAATCTTGTATAATGCACAGGAATAGTTCCTTACAACAAAGAATCATCCAGCCCCAACTGTCAAGAGTGGCAAGGTTGAGAAACACTGAGCTAAAATGGGAACAGTAGTATCTTGATAATGGCAGTGTAAACGCTGGCCTGGGTAAGTGTGTGAAATGGGTGAGAATGGCTAGAGGTGAAGGATAAAAAAAAAAAAAATGTAGTTGTCAAGGCTTTACCAAGAAAAGCCTTGTGGAAATGACGTTATCCGAGCTCAAGCTAAAATATAAAAACCGATAGCAGGTCAAATGGTACCCTTCTGTCCTTACGGGGCGAACAAGTTTCGAAGAGTTAATTTGAATAGGAATGAGAACTAGTATAACAACCGTGATAGAGGAAGGGAAGACAGGAGGCGGAGGGGGAGAGAGAGAGAAAGAGAAAGGAAGAGAGCGAGCCTCCAGCAATTAATAATTTCCAGCCAAGGGGAGTTAGCTGGGTTAAGATTCTGGCGGCTGTTGCCTGGGAAAAAGGCCTTTCTCTCAGGGAGGAAACCAGTAACCAAGTTCAGGATAGTGTCAAATCAAGGTTGTATTCCAATAGAGGGGCTACGAGTGGGAGCCAGAGAAGCAGATTATTGGGGAAGTTGGGGGCAGGGGCGCCAAGATAACCAGCTGAGTGCAAAAGGACTAGAAGCAAAGCCAGGATAAGCAGAAAGTCACATGGAACACAGCACAGGAACTGAGTGGTAAAGTTGGCAGCTGGTTTCAGAATCCCAGGAGAAATGCTCTGCGGGTAAGTCTGTGGGCACAGCCACATTATGAAGCTGGTGCCCAGGGCCCTCAATCGCACTCTTCTGGCTCAGCAGACCTAGTCTAATTTTATCCCAATGAAAACGAAAAGATCTCATTTGACATTTCCTTGGATGTCCTTGTGCGATGTGTAACGAACCCAGACAGGAATAAATCTTGTTAAGGCTCAATTCTCAACGGAGGCAGCTACCTGCTCTATTCATTCTGGACCCCAGAATCTTGGTGTAAAAATCTGGTGGGTTCATATGCGCAGGCATTTTTTTTTTCTAGAATAATATCTTAAGAGCTATTATATTCAGTTAGTTATTAAGGCAACACGAGGATTGATTGAAAACGACTGAACAATACCAAAATCAAATCTTTAATGATTTGGCTCCCAGGATCACCCCGGTTACTCTTGCGAGAAAAAGGAAAAGACTCCAAGAAAGTCTAGTAAAATAACTTTGCCAACAGTAAACAGGAAAAATAAATGGAATTGCAGAAATTCTCAACGTAATAGACGTTGAGAAAAATAATAAATGGAACCGGCGAAAGGGGCATTGTGTCGTGCACATTATAGCTCTTTGTTATTTTAGTCAGTCTTTCCAACCTGCAAGGTCGGTTTTGCTTTAATATATATACTGGGAAACCGGCCTACAAATCACATAGGTAGGATTGAGAGCAGCAAAACATCTGCGAGCAGTATTTCGTGCAGAGGGGGCCGCTTGTTTGTTCGTTTGGCGGCAGCAAAAGAACGACACACGAGCTTCAGACTTTAAAAAGTGTAGGTATTTTAGCATGAAAGTGAGAACACTGGGCAGTAGAAATGAACTCCCACCTCACCAGCAAAAGATGCGCTTACCGAGAAGATGCCTGTTTAATGCCGACAGTGGACACATTTCTTGATGTCACGGTGGCAGATTCATTCTACTTACCTGGGTGTGGAAAACGGAGGGTATGTATGGGGGCAATCCACAAATAATGTCTATGGGCAAAACTCAGATCCATATAGACTTCTATGAGATGAAAGAATAAGAAAACACAAAAACATACCTAAGACATGGGAAATTTGAGCGGTGCATAGAAAAGAAACCTCGGAAGAGGCAGAAAATGAGGATATTTCTGAAAAACGTTAACTGCCAGCATCAAGACAGGAAAATGTATGTGTCACATTTATAAGCTAGATTGGATGAGGTAAAAACCGACCATCAAATAAATACTGGTGGCTTACAAGTAACAAGTGTAGCTCTTGTTCATCCTGCCTATCACAGGTCAGCTGGACAGTTCTGCTTATCTTTGTGCCTTGTGTGGCCCAGGCTGAGAGAACTTCCTTTTCTCCTTTGGCTTCCTTGACTGCAAAGCCAGGAAAAGGGAGCATGGAAAACTAAACATTGACCCTTAAAGCTTTTACCCAGAGGTGACATGAGTCACCTTCACTCACACTGCGTTTGTAAAGCAAGTCACAGAGCCAGGCCTGAGATCAAATTCGTTTAGAACAATCCTACTTTGTGCTCAAAGTGAGAAAACTGATAGGTGTTAAAAATTTCCCTACCGACTATCACAATCAACCCTTTTAGTCACAAATATATGGCTGACTTTTCTTTCTGTCAGCGAATTATACTTGCCTCCTTCCCAAGTCCTATCCAATTACATTATACTTGCCTCCTTCCCAAGACCTATGCAATCACCACCTTGGGATAAAACTCTATATGTATCTCTTCTCGGTATGGAAATCCATGAACCAAAATGACAAGTTGTCTGTCCTTCATGCTCCTGATATGAAACTGCCGAAAGGATCAGGTTATCCAAATAAACATTCCAAGTTAGAAAAGAGGTGGGGAGAGATTCTGTAGTCCCTGGCCCAAAAGAACTCTGAAATTCCTCTAGGATATTACAAGCATATTCTATTCCGAATGTTCTTTCATTAGCACTTGATGGCGTTCCTTGAAATAGTTTCCAAGTTCTTGACTCCTGAGGCCCCTCAGTGATGTCATTCTTCTTACATTATCATCTTTGGCCACGTGTGGAGAGATTATGAAAGCTTGTATGAGACTCATCAGCTTTCCCAGCCTGCTTCTTGGATGTAGAATTTTGAGGGACCAATGGACCTCAGTTGCAATTAGCCACAAATAATGAGGTAATTAGGAATGATCATGCAATAAATGTTCAGGATGTATGTATGTATGTATCTATCTATCTATCAATCATCTATCTAATCTAGAGATATTGATAGAAATATCTATTTCTATAAATATAGAAGTATAGATCCTGAACATTTGTTGTATCTATCTATAGATAGTATAAATACATAGAGATATATATCTCTGATCTCTATAGATATAAATATATATGAAAAATGGTATTTATAGATACAGATATACAGAGATACATAGATAGCTAAAGAGAGAGTTTAAGCCTTTAGAGAATAATCTAAGTAAATAAAAGTGATGATATCTCCATTTTAAATTCAGAGTTTTGCATATCATTACCGATTATTGTAAACATAACACTTCTCTTCACGGTTTTCTATGAATACAATATACTATAAAAATATTTACCTTGATTTCTTATGGAACTGAAAAGCTTTGCATAATTTTCAGGTGGAAGACATAAACATAAGAATATCTACAGATGTTTAGGAAACAAAATGATACTTGAAAGATAAATCCAGATTAGAAATTTAATTTTTAAAAATCTGTGTATGTATATAAATATGTAGAAATGGAAGTAGAAGGAGACATTCTGAATCCCTGACAGATGATACTGTGGGAAGGGTTACTGGAACGAGCATGTGAAAGTGATTAAGGAGATCCTTTTGATTTTACCATATATAGTATGAATGCTTTATGATGAAATTAACAATGAATTAATTGAGCTTCTACTTCTGTCCAACATGGAATTTCAGCAAACGGGTTTACACTGCATCCTAAAACAACTCAAACCATGAACAAAATGCATGAAACAGTAGTTCCAGGATACTGAACATCAGGCAATGAATGATACTAATCCCTGAGCGAGTGGGTACAGATGAGATGAGCACCATCATTGTCTCACATCACTGCCTTGGAAACTTGCCAGGATGCAGCAGAAGAAGGCAAGTAGAGTCTGGTGGACTGTTGAGGAGACAGAGCTGAGAGTCTAGGAAGACCTTGTGGTTAGAGTTTGCAGGACAGAGTACTGGAGAGGAAAGAGCTGGACAAAGACGGAACTCTGAGACATCTAAGAAGGGTCTCTCTCCAGTACTCAGCTAAGCACTGCTAAGTGCAAGCACATGAGAAAACTGACAGTTTGGTAAAAGAACCACACAAAGGATTAACAGTAACTGTGCCCAGCAGTCACATAAGACTGAAACAGTGCCTGTTCTCACCAACCAGAGGGGAAAACCTCAAGATTCATGGAGCAGTGGGTAGAAGACACATAAGAGTCTTGCCTCAGTAGTTGGGAATAATCAGCCCCAGAATGAGTGCTATTTTGATTCCTCCTAACAAATCTTAAAAGCAAGATCCAAAAGGATAAAACTGTTTTAAGGAACTTAACCACACCCCAGCACAAAACTCAGGAATATTTATGGGAATACAAAAATATCCCACACCTCAAGTGATAAAATTCACAAGATTTAGCATTTAATCAAATATTACCAGACATTCAAAGAAGGAGGAAAATATAACTCACAATGAGGAGGGATATCAATTATTCAAATCCAAGACGAACTGACACAGATTTTAGAATTAAAAAAGAAATTAAAACAGTTCACAATAACTGTATTCCATACATTCAAAACCTTAAGTAGAGGGGTGCCTGGGTGGCTCAGTCAGTTAGTTGAGCGTCCTACTTCAGCTCAGGTCATGATCTTGCAGTTTGTGAGTTCGAGCCCCACGTCGAGCCCCATGTCAGGCTCTGTGCTAACAGCTCAGAGCCTGGAGCCTGCTTCAGATTCTGTGTCTCCTCCTCCTCTCTCTGCCCCTCCCATGCTCATGCTCTGTCTCTCTCTGTCTCTCAATAATAAATAAAAGTTAAATATATGTATATGTATATGTGTATGTATATATATAAACATTAAAAATTTTTGTAATAATAAAAAATTTAAAAAATATATTAAAATAAAACCTTAAGAAGACACATGAAAATATTGTTAAAAGACCCAAAGAGGAGTTTAAGAGATGAAAACTACAATTTTTGATTTTAAATATCCTGGAAAGGATCAATGAACCTAGGGACATACAATAGAAACTACTAAAACAAGGATCACAGAGGGGGGAAAAAAGAGAGATGAGAGAGTCAGAGAGAGAGAGAGAGAGAGAGAAGAGAGAATGGTACATCTGTGAGCTGTGGGAAAATTTCACACAATTTAACATATATTGTATTGTTGTCCCTGGAGAAGGGAGGGTTAGTGACAGAAAAAATATTTGAGTAAATAATGGCCAAAGTTTTCCAAATATGATAAAAATGATAAATTCATGGATCTAGGAAGATCTGCAAATCCCAAGCATAAGAAACATAAACTAGATCAAGGCACATCATATCACATTGCAAAGCTAGTGTAAAGGAAAAAATCTTAAAAGCAACCAGAGGACATGTTTTTTAGGTTATATATCAGGGAACAAGGACGAGAATGATACGAAGTTTCCTTACAGAAACAATATAAATGAGATGACAGTGGAAAAACATCTATTAAGTAATGGAAAAAAACCCAAAACACCCAATGTCAACATAGAATTCCATATTTGGCAAAAAAAAAAAAAAAAAAAGAAAAGAAAAGAAAAACAAACATAAAACAAAACAAAACAAACAAACAAAAAACCACCACACATACACACACACACACACACACACACACACACACAAAACATTAAAAATTGGTCAGATAGAGACATTCTTCAGACCTGATCATCAGAGATTCATGCTACAAAAAAATATTGAGACACCAGGCTGGCTTGGTTGGCCAAGCATGAGACTTTTGATCTTGGGATTGTGAGTTGGAGCCCTATATTGGTTGTAGAGATTATTTAAAACAAAAATCTTAAAAAAACCCATATATATATGTATATATACATATATTTACAACACACATATATATATATACATATATACATATATGTGTATATATATACATGTGTGTTATATATATATGCATATATATATATATATATATAACACACATATATATGTGTATATATACATATATGTTTGGATTTTTTTAAGATTTTTGTTTTAAATTATATATATATATATATATATATATATATATATATATGGAAGTCCTTTAGGCAGAAAGAAAAAGACACCAGGAAAATTAGGTCTACACAAAGGAATTGGAAACACTGGAAATGTTAAAAGCATGGGTAAATCTACAGTTTTTTTTTCTATTATTTCAATCTCTTTATGAGATAATTGAACATTTAACAAAAATAACAATTTAGTGAGGAGTTATAATTTTAGTATGTGAGAATATGTAAAAGTAAATATATGAAAATAAAACAGGAAAGTCAAGAAGGAAGAAATGGAAGTTATGAATGTAAGTCTTTTATATAAATTCAGAAGTCATGTAACATCACTTAAAGGATACTGTAATAAATTAAAGATGTATATTATAAACCACTAAAATAACAGAGTTATATATAGCTAATAAGCTACAAAATACATATAAAAGAATGATAAAAATATGAATAAATTTAAAAATTTTAAAAAGGCAGAAAACGAAGAAAACAGAAGAAAGAACAAATGCGACAAATAGAAAACAACTAACAAGATAGTTAATAGTCACATTAAATGTAAATGGTTTAAATACCCCGATTAAAAGGCAGAAGTTTTCAAGGTGGATAACAATAGCAATGCACTTTAAAATAGACAAAAGTAGGAAGGAGAGGACAACATGGCGGAGAAGTAGGGGTGTCCATACTTTCTGCATCTCTCAAACAAAGAAGGGCTGAACCCAAAGGTTTGAACCCCAAGAGTCTGGGAGGAAAAGAGACTGAATCTACCAGGGAGACACCAGGACAACCTGACCGGACATAGGGCTACTTCAAGGAACAAATCAAAGCACACACGGTGGAGGGTCCAAAACATCACTACGAGTAGGGAAATAAAATAACCAAAGTCACAACAACAGAGAGAAAGTAACAGTCTCCAAAAAACACCTCCTGAAGGGCCAGGCCCGGACAGTGTATGACCCACCTTTAATATAGCAGTGCTCACAAGTGCAGAGCACATAACAAGCTTTTAAAAGTCATAAGGGACAGAAACTAGCCAAAATGATGAAACAGAAGAATTCTCCTCAAAACAAATCCCAGGAAGAAGTGACAGCTAAAGAATTGATCAAAATAGATATCAGCAATGTAACTGAACAAGAATTTAGAGTAATAGTCATAAGATTAATTGCTGGTCTTGAAAAAAGCAAAGAAGACAGCAGAGAATCTATTGCAGCAGAGATCAAGGAACTAAAAAATAGTCAGGATGAATTAAAAAAGGCTATAAGTGAGGTGCAAAATAAAGTGGAGGCAGCCACAGCATGGATTGAAGAGGCAGAGGGGAGAATAGGTGAATTAGAAGATAAAATTATGGAAAAAGAGGAAACTGAGAAAATGAGAGATAAAAAATAAAATCCAGGATCAGGAGGGGAGAATTAGAGAAATAAGTGATTCAATCAAATGGAACAATATCTGTATCATAGGAATTCAAAAAGAAGAGAGAGAAAGGGGCTGAAGGTGTACTTGAACAAATTATAGCTGAGAACTTCCCCAATCTGGGTAAGGAAACAGACATTGAAATCCAAGATGTACAGAAAACTCCCTTCAGACGTAACTTGAATTGATCTTCTGCACAACATATCATAGTGAAACTGGCAAAATACAAGGATAAAGAGAGAATCCTGAAAGCAGCTAGGGATAAATGGTCCTTAACATACAAAGGTAGACACGTAAGGGTAGTAGCAGACCTATCTACTGAAACTTGGCAGGCCAGAAAGGAATGGCAGGAAATCTTCAATGTGATGAACAGGAAAAATATGCAGCCAAAAATCCTTTATCCAGCAAGCCTATCATTCAGAATAGAAGGAGAGATAAAGGTTTTCCTTAACAAACAAAAACTGAAGGAAATCATCACCACTAAACCAGCCCTACAATTCCCCTAAGGGGGAATCTGTGAGTGAAATGTTGCAAGGATCACAAAATACCAGAGACATCACTACAAGCATGAAATCTACCGATAACACAATGACTCTAAGCTCATATCTTTCAATAATAACACGTAATGTAAATGGACTAAATGTTCCAATCCAAAGACATAGGGTATCAGAATGGATAAAAAACAAGATCCATCTATTTGCTGTCTACAAAAGACTCATTTTAGACCTGAGGACACCACCAGATTGAAAGTGAGGGGAGGAAGAACTATCTATCTATCTAACTACTGGAAGTCAAAAGAAAGCTGGAGTAGACATACTTATATCAGACAAACTAGACTTTAAATTAGAGGCTGTAACAAGAGATGAAGAAGGGCATTATATAATAATTACAGGGTCTATCCATCAGGAAGAGCTAACAATTATAAATGTCTATGCACCAAATACAGAAGCCCCCAAATATATAAAACAATTAATCACAAACATAAGCAAACTTATTGGCGATAATGTGGTAATTGCAGGAGACTTTAATACTCCTCTTACAACAATGGGCAGATCAGCTAGACAGAAAATCAGGAAAGAAACAATGGCCCTGAATGATACACTGGACCAGATGGCCTTGACAGATATATTTAGAACTCTACATCCTAAAGCAGCAGAATATACTTTCTTCTCGAGTGCACATGGAATATTCTCCAAGATAGATCACACACTGGATCATAAAACAGCCCTCAATAAATATAAAACAATTGAGGTCTTAGTATGCACACTCTCAGATCACAATGCTATGAAACTTGAAATCAACCAAAGGAAAAAGTCTGGAAAACTTCCAAAAGCATGGAGGTTAAAGAACACCCTACTAAAGAGTAAACGGGTCAACCAGGCAATTAGAGAAGAAGTCAAAAAATATGTGGAAACAAATTAAAATGAAAACACAACAATCCAAACCCTTTGGGATGCAGAAAAGGCAGTCCTAAGAGGAAAATACATTGCAATCTAGGCCTATCTCAAGAAAGAAGAAAAGTCCCAAATACAAAATCTACCAGCACACCTAAAGGAACTAAAATCAGAACAGCAAAGAAACCTCAAACCCAGCAGAAGAAGAGAAATAATAAAGATCAGAGCAAAAATAAACAATATAGAAACAACAACAACAACAAAACAGTAGAACAGATCAATGAAACTAAGAGTCAGTTTTTTGAAAAAATAAACAAAATTGATTAACCTCTAGCCAGGCTTCTCAAAAAGAAAAGAGAGAGGACCCAAATAGATAAAATCACAAATGAAAATCACAAATGAAATCACAAATGAAAATGGATAAATACCTCAGAAATACAAGCAATTATCATGGAATACTATGAAAACTTATATGCCAACAAACTGGACAACCTGGAAGAAATGGACAAATTCCTAAATACCCACATGCTACCAAAACCCAAACAGGAAGAAATAGAAAATTTGAACAGACCCATAGCTAGTGGAAGAAATTGAATCAGTTATCAAAAAATCTCCCGGGGCGCCTGGGTGGCTCAGTCGGTTAAGCGGCCAACTTCGGCTCAGGTCATGATCTCACGGTCCGTGAGTTCAAGCCCCGCATTGGGCTCTGTGCTGACAGCTCGGAGCCTGGGGCCTGTTTCGGATTCTGTGTCTCCTTCTCTCTGACCCTCCCCCGTTCATGCTCTGTCTCTCTCTGTCTCAAAAATAAATAAACGTTAAAAAAAAAATTAAAAAAAGAAAAAAAAAATCTCCCAAGAAATAAGAGTCCTGGACCAGATGGCTTTCCTGGGGAATTCTACCACGTATTTAAAGCACAGTCAATACCTATCTTTCTCAAGCTGTTCCAAAAAACAGAAAGGGAAAAAAAGCTTCCAGACTCATTCTATGAAGCCAGCATTATTTTGATTCCCAAACCAGACAGAGACCCAGCAAAAAAAAAAGAGAACTACAGGCCAATATCCTTGATGAATATGGATGCGAAAATTCTCAACAAGATACTAGCAAATCAAATTCAACAGCATATAAAAAGAATTATCCACCACGATCAAGTGGGATTCACTCCTGGGCTGTAAGGCTGGTTCAATATTCACATATCAATCATTGTGATACATCACATTAATAAAAGAAAGGATAAGAACCATATGATCCTGTCAATAGATACAAGAAAAGCATTTGACAAAATATAGCATCCTTTCTTAAAAAAAAAAAAAAACCCTCAAGAAAGTCGGGATAGAAGGAACATACCTAGGGGCACCTGGGTGGCTCAGTCGGTCGGGTGTCTGACTTCAGCTCAGGTCATGATCTCAGAGCTCGTGAGTTCAAGCCCCGCGTTGGGCTGTGTGCCAACAACTCAGAGCCTGGAGCCCGCTTCAGATTCTGTGTCTCCCTCTCTCTCTGCCCCTCCCCTGATCAGCTCTGTCTCTCTCTGTCTCAGAAATAAATAAAAACATCAAAAAAATTTAAAAAAAAGAAGGAACATACCTAAACATCATAAAAGCCATGTACGAAAAGCCCACAGCTATATCATCCTCAATGGGGAAAAACTGAGAGCTTTCCCCCTGAGATCAGGAACACGACAGGGATGGCCACTGTCACTGCTGTTGTTTAACATAGTGTTGGAAGTCCTGGCATCAGCAATCAGACAACAAAATGAAATAAAAGGCATCAAAATTGGCAAAGAAGAAGTCAAGCTTTCACTTTTCACAGGTGGCATGATATTCTACGTGGAAAACCTGAAAGTCTGCTAGAACTGATGATACATGAATTCAGCAAAGTCTCAGGGTAAAAAAACAATATACAGAAATCGATTGCATTTTTATACACCAATAATGAAGCAATAGGAAGAGAAATAAAGAAACTGATCCCATTTACAATTGCAACAAAAACCATAAAATACCTAGGAATAAACCTAACCAAAGATGTAAAAGGTCTGTATGCTGAAAACTATAGAAGGCTTATGAAGGAAATTGAAGAAGACACAAAGAAATGGAAAAACATTCCATTCTCATGGATTGGAAGAATAAATATTGTTAAAGTGTCAATACTACCCAAAGCAATCTACACATTCAATGAAATCCCAATCAAAATTTCACCAGCATTCTTCTCAAAGCTAGAACAAACTATCCTAAAATTTGTATGGAACCACAAAACATCCCGAATAACCAAAGTTATATTGAAGAAGAAAACCAAAGCAGGAGGCATCACAATCCCAGAATTTAACCTCTACTACAAAGTTGTAATCATCAAGACAGTATGGTATTGGCACAAAAACAGATACATAGACCAATGGAATAGAATAGAGACCCCAGAATTGGACCCACAAATGTATGGCCAACTAATCTTTGACAAAGCAGGAAAGAACATCCAATGGAAGAAAGACAGTCTCTTTAACAAATGGTGCTGGGAGAACTGGACAGCAACATGCAGAAGAATGAAACTAGACCACTTTCTTACACCATTCACAAAAATAAACTCAAAATGGATGAAAGACCTGAATGTGATACAGGAAACCACCAAAACCCTAGAGGAGAAAGCAGACAAAAAACTTCTTTGACCTCAGCCACAACAATTCTTACTTGACACATCTCCAAAGGCAAGGGGATTAAAAGCAAAACTGAACTATTGGGACCTCATCAAGATAGAAAGCTTCTGCACTGTAAAAGAAACAATCAACAAAACTAAAAGCCAACCAAAGGAATGGGAAAAGATATTTGCAAATGACATATCGGATAAAGGGCTAGTATCCAAAATCTATAAAGAGCTCACCAAACTCCCCACCTGAAAAACAAGTAATCCAGTGAAGAAATCGGAAGAAGACACGAATAGACACTTTTCCAAAGAGGACATCCAGATGGCCAACAGACACATGAAATGATGCTCAACATCATTCATCATCAGGGAAATACAAATCAAAACCACACTGAGATATCACCCCATGCCAGTCAGAGTGGCTAAAATGAATAAATCAGGAGACTATAGATACTGGCGAAGATGTGGAGAAACGGAAACCCTCTTGCACTTTTGGTGGGAATGCAAACTGGTGCAGCCGCTCTGGAAAACAATGTGGAGGTTCCTCAAAAAATTAAAAATAGATCTACCCTATGACTCAGGAATAGCACTGCTAAGAATTTACCCAAGGGATACAGGAATGCTGATGCATAAGGGCACTTGTACCCCAATGTTTATAGCAGCACTTTCAACAATAGCCAAATTATGGAAAGAGCCTAAATGTCCACCAACTGGTGAATGGATAAAGAAATTGTGGTTTATATATACAAGGGAATACTACTTGGCAATGAGAAACAATGAAATCTGGCCATTTGCAGCAACGTGGATGGAACTGGAGGGTAGTATGCTAAGTGAAATAAGTCAGACAGAGAAAGAGGGATACCATATGTTTTCACTCATATGTGGATCTTGAGAAACTGAACAGAAGCCCATGGGGAAGGGGAAGGGGAAAAATGTTACAGAGAGGGAGGGAGGCAACCATAAGAGACTCTTAAATACAAAGGACAAACTGAGGGTTGATGGGAGGTTAGGGAGAGGGGAAAGTGGGTGATGGGCATTGAGGAGGGAACTTGGGATGAGCACTAGGTGTTGTATGGAAAACAATTAGACAATAAATTATATTTAAAAAAATAAAAGACACAAATAGATAAATGTAAAAGGATATATGTATATATATACATATATATATAAAATGTTAATATCAATTAAATCAAAGGTGAAGTAGATATGTTAGTATTAGACAAAGCAGATTTCAAAACAAAAAAAAATATTACCAGGGATAAACAAGGGATTTTATAATGATAAAGGGAATAATTCATCAAGGAGGCATAATAATTATTGAAGTTTCTTGAGCTAATATCAAAGCTTCAAAATACATGTCCAAAATTTATTCATATTTTTAATCATTCTTCTATATCTATTTGTAGCTTATTAGCTATAACTGTCATTTTAGTGGCTTATAATATACATCTTTAATTTATTACATAATAAATTTAATATAAATTTAAAAGATACTTTAATTTATCCTTTAAGTCACAAAGTGACAGAACTTCATGAGAAACAGGTAAATGTACAATTACAGTCAAAGATTTTAATATTCCTTTCTCCCTAATTGAGAGAAGAAGCAGCTAGAAATTTAGAGACGCCAAAATTCTGAACAATCCTATCAACAAGTCACGTCTTGACATTTATAGTAAGCTCCACGCCACAATAGCAGAATATTTATCCTTTTTAAGTGTACATAAAATATTTACCTACAGAAACCATAGTTTGTGTCAATAAATTAAAAATAATTCAGGTTATACAAAAATAGTTCTTTAAACACAATGGAATCAAATTAGAAATAAAAACAGAAAGATATTTGAAAAATCCCCAAATATTTTTAAACTAAATACAGACATACTACTTATATCATTAAAAATTACTTAAAACATTGAAAAGAAATAAAACTACCAGAGCATCAGTAACATTGGTCAAATATGTGAGAAGTAAAAAAATGCAATGAACAAAACAGAAAATTAGCTGATCAAGACCAATAAATTTTCAATTTCACAAAGAATACAGAGAAAAAGGAAAGTGAGCAGAAAAAAGATAGATAATGTAGCACATGAATGATTAAGAGCTACGTTCCAACTTAAAAATAGTATTTCGGGAGAAACCACAAAAAAAATGGCATAAGTCTAGAAATTTGTTTTCATACTAAAGAAAACACTTTACTGAATGGAAAACATTCAGGAGTAACAAAATTAGAGGCAGTCTTTGTCCAACAATTTTGCCAGCCTTTCATAATGATGCCATTAAAAACCATGGAATCTATTTATTAAAATTAGCTCAAATGATGTAATGGATGTGTGAAATGAAAACATCATGGCAAGTTACTTTTATGATAGAAGATAGTATAGACTATCCAGATCACCTTCTTCATATATAGCAGAAACTATCAGGTAACTTTTGTTACTGTCTTCAAACTGGAGCACATTTTGATATGCAGACTTGTGAAAAATAATTATCACTTAAGCTGTGTGTTCAAATCCACATAATAGGCTATAGCAACATTTTTCTAAATATGTGTCCTGAGGCAAGGGAAATAAAAGCAAAAATAAACTATTGGTACTACATCAAAATAAAAAGCTTCTGCACACTGAAGCAAACAATCAACAAAGCTAAAAGGCAGCACACTCGATTGGAGAAGATACTTGAAAATGACATATACGATTAAGGGTTCGTAGCCAAAATATATAAAAAATTGACACACTGCAACAGCCAAAAAACAAATAATCCAGTTAAGAAATGGGCAGAAGACATGAACAGACATTTCTCCAAAGAAGACATCCAGAAGGCCAACAGGCACATGAAAAGATGCTCAACATCATTCATCACCAGGGAGATGCAAATCAAAGCCATGGGAGATACCACTTCAAACCTGTCAGCATGGCTAAAATCAAAAACACAAGAAACAACAAGTGTTGGTGAGAACGTGGAGAAAAAGGAACCTTCTGGCACTGTTGTAGGAATGCAAACTTGTGCAGTCACTGTGGGAAACGGTATGGAGATGCCTCAAAAAGTTAAAAATGGAACTACTCCATGATCGCACCACTGGGTATTTACCCAAAAAATAGGAAAAGCAGTAATTTAAAGGGATACATACATCTCTAGCTTTATAGCAGCATTATTTACCATAGCCAAATTATGGAAACAGCCCAAGCATCCACTGATGGATGAATGGATTAAGAAGAAGATGTGGTATATATATTCATATGAATATATATATATATATATATATATATATATATATATATATATTGGAATATATATATGGGAATATATATATATATATAGATACATATATAGATATATAGATATATAATGGAATATCATTCTGCCATATAAAAGAGTGAAATCTTGCATTTGCAACAACATGGATGGAGCTAGAGAACATAATGCTAAGTGAAATAAGTCAATCAGACAAAGACAAATACCATATGATTTCACTCATATGTGGAATTTAAGAATCAAACAAGCGAAGGGGAGAGAGAGAGAGAGAGAGAGAGAGATAAGAAACAGACTCTTAACTATAGAGAACAAACTGATGGTTACCAGAGGGAAGGTGGATGGAGGTATGGCTGAAATAGGTGATGGGGATTAAGGAGGGCACTTGTGATGAGCACTGGGTGATGTATGGAAGTATTGAATCACTATCATATACCTGAAACTAATATAACACTGTGTGTTAACTGTTCTGGAATAAAAATTTAAGAAAGAAAAAAAAAAGAGAAAGTAAAAAAAAAAATTAGTAATATCTGAATGGTGTAATGTATAATGTTTTGAGTACACAATAAAAGGACAATAGGAAAACCACTTTTGACTAGTCCTTGACTTTCTTGAATGATTCCAATACTGGCCTCGCTTAAAAAAATTTTTTTTTGAATGTTTATTTATTTTTCGGAGAGAGAGAGGCACAGAGTGAGATCAGGAAAGGGGCAGAGAGAGAGGGAGACACAGAATCTGAAGCAGGCTCCTGGCTCCGAGCTGTCAGCACAGAGCCTGAGGCGGGGCTGGAACCACGAACTGCGAGTTCACGACCTGATCTAATCTGAGCCAGCCAGGCGCCCCTGGCCTTGCTTTTAAATTAAAAGAATAAAATGTTAGTCTGACCTGAAGAAGACAGTCACTTCCAAGATTCTGAAAAATGCACAATAGAATTGGCACACTGGTGGACAGAGTGCAATGTGCTAGATCTGTGGTTTTCAGTCAGGGGCAATTTTTCCCCCAGGGGACATTTGGCAATCTCTGGAGACATTTTTGGCTGTTACAACTCAGGGCAGGGGGAGACACTACTGGCATCTACCAAATAGAAGCCAAGGATACCGCCCAACATGCAATAGCTCGAAGAATAACCAACAGAGAATTATACAGCCCAAATGTTCATAACGTGCTCAGAAACCCTTTGCTAGGTATTTCATTTGAAAGAGAGACTAGTCAAGAGATACGTTCTTTGGAAGTTGTTAATTTTCAGAAGAACAGTTTCAACTAAATGTGTTTTATAATCTCACATATATACGCTTACATATTTTTATACATATTACTTTATATATTGATGCATTTAGGGATAAAAGAATATCACACATAGGCCAGAGAGCTAAGATCAGAGAATAGAAGTAAACAGAAAAGATATAAATATAGAAAGCAAAACAAATAATAATATGGAAAAAGTCAGAACAAATTAGTCAATAAGAAAGGAAAAAATTAAAACAAGTGAATTTGTTAAACAAAGAAGAAGCTGGCTATTTGAAAGCCTTGTGAAATATACAAATACCAGCGGGCTCAGAAAAGTTTTTAAATGAAGGAAAGTGTGTAGAAAAAGAGAGAGAGGAAACAAATACACCACACTAGTAATGAAAGAACATAGATCCACAGGTATGGAAGATATTAAAAATTATAAATGAATTATATAAAAAATCTATTACAATGATACCATTTAGGTAAAAATTGTATAACCCAAAGTACTACTATTGTATTTTTTATGGAAGTATGTATAGAGAATCAAATATAAAACAATATTATACTCAGTCTCAGAGTTGAGACCTTAGCTCCATGTACAAGATTTCATTTTTACTTTTAAAAATAGGATATGAAGCAAATTCAATAGAATGTTAGCATCTACTAAATCTGGGTGGTCAGTATTTGGGTGTCTGTTATTTCATGTTCTGACCTTTTCAGAACACAAGAAATGCTTCCTAATTCCAAATAGAGAGAAAAATGTTAAATAGCTCTTGTCAGAGAAGTTTGGCAAAGGTCTTTTAAACAGCTAAATAAATTAAATTTGCTGATTTTTCTCAGGCTATTTTTCCAAATAGTTCAAGTGGATTAATCAGTGGCGATTTCTATTTTTAAAAAGATTTCACTTTGATAAGTTGTAGGAGTAAGTTCAGCATTTTCTGAGAATACTCATATCCATTAAATGTCACAGATCTAAATTTTGAATCCCACTCAAGATAGGTGAGGCGTTCGGTCTTAATGATTATTGGACAACCAAAAACGGAGGCATGAGCCAAGCTCCTGGTCTGTGGCAATTACCCTTAATATTATCCCTCCTCTCGTTATCCCTCTTCTCGTTAGCTGATGTTGCTGACAAGTCTGCCCTCGCCATCACTCAGGCATGACACTGTGTGGGGACTCAGTCGTCTGCCCCAATGGTCCTCTTTGCCAACCCCAGATCTAATCACTCAAATCTTCACTACTGTTCTCAACGCCTCTTGGTTCAGCAGCTGACATCTCTCCCTTGCAGCCATTTCCCTCTCCTCTTGGCCCTCCAGGTCCTGTCTGCCATTTCTAGAAACCACCCAAGCCCCCTTGCTCCTCTCAGTCTTGTGGGATTTTCGCCAACCTCAGGCAGATCACATTTATTCCCTTTCTCTCACCTTCAGCTTTTTTCTCCTTCCTCCTAGGAACCATTCAGCTTAACTCACAGCAAATATGCCTAGACTCCCCACGAAGAGAAGTTTGGGTTGGACTCATGGTTTGAGTTCAACTTTCACTTTTATTTCTGACTCGCCAAAGCTGCTAATAACTCCTTGGGGACAAAAACTCAGAATTCAGAGCGCAAAACTTGGCTTTTTTTTTTTTCTTGTGAAATCTCGAAGACACAGGACCCCTCATGCCAGCTTCTACAGCAGCCCGAACAAAAGTCTCAACAGATAATTCTAGCGTATTTTGCCTAAATATCACAGGAACCCACACTTTTATATAGTTTCTCCCAACTGTCCAGATATAAAATCAAATGCCTTTTGAGGGAAGCCCTCTGTTACAGTTGCACAGTTTGGTGGGGGAGAACTCTTTGCACCTTTCACATTCTTCAAAATACTTGGTGGGGTGCCAGGATGCCAACGTACAATCTTCCTTCAGTTAAGCCAATTCATTTGAGCACCTTGTGCTTTTAGCGTCGTTTGTTCTCGTACCTCCAACCTGGCTCTATCACAAGACAATTTGAGAGCAGGAAACTCCCTAAAGCCCTCCTCAGGCATGAGTGATGCCAAGAATTAATTGAGCGTTTCTGCCATCACTTTCTTATGTTTTCAACGGACCTCTTGCACGATGTCCCTCTCACTGTTTTTGTCTGGCTTGCTCTCTCTAATTTATTGAAAGAACCGCATATTATGGGCTGTGCTGTTGCTTGCAGATCCCTCGATAAATTTTTTTTTTGGAGGGGACCTGTTTACTTTTAACTTTGCATTTGACGTCCCGTGTCTCCTGGGCTCCTTTATTGCTTCTTTAGGGCAGTCTTCTTACTTTTTAAAAGATACTGTCCACCAGAAGAATCTCTTGCGTATTTATTGCCACTAAAGCAGGGAGCATTTTGTTCGCATGTCTGAGCTTCAGGGGCATGGCATACATCTTTCCTGGAATTCTGATTGTGTTTTTATTTTTATTTCTTATTTTCTTATTTTCTTATTTTTCAGAGAGAGAATGAGAGAGAGAGAGAGATTGAAAGCCAGGAGAGAAGGGCAGAGAGAGAGACAGAGAGAGAATCTCAAGAGGAGCCCAACGCTGGGCTCAGTCCCATGAGCTGGGCTCATGACCTGAGCCAAAATCAAGAGTCAGACACTCAACTGACTGAGCCACCCAGGTGCCGTGGTATTTGGTATTTGTAGAGGTCCAGAGGCTTTCTGTAGGTGTTTGGATAAAAATATATATGTACGTACATACGTGTGTGCGTTTCTTCTTTTTTTTTTTCCCCAAGCTAAGGCCTAAAGTTTTGTCATAGTTCCCTTTTCTAAAATTGAGTAATCCAGTGATTTCTTTCTTTTCTTTCTCTCTGAAGTGTTGAGCTCATTTCTTTTGTGATCACCACTGAAAACATTCCACAGTACTTCCTGAAGTGGCTTCTGTTCATTGCTCAGCACCTAATCTAAATGGCGTACTGGTTAGTTACTGCTGTGCTACAAGCCAACCCTAAACGTAAGGCTTCAAACAACCAGCATGTATTACCCTTCATGAGTCTAGGGGTCAGGTGGGCACTTCTTCTGGTCTTGGCTGGGCTTGCTCACATGTCTGTGATCGGCCGTAGGTTGGAGAGGCAGTATGTTTTCTTGGTGGACTGTAACATCCCTTGGTGTTTATGTAATGTCCCTCTCTGTCTCTGGTAATTTTCTGTTTTAATGACTATTTTATCTGACACTAATATAATTACTCCTGCTTTCCTTTGTTTCATGTGATATATCTTTTTCCATCATGTTGCTTTAAAACTCCCTATATTGTTACGTTGAGTTTTTGCAGACGGCATAGAGTCGGCTTATGTTCTCATATACTCTACCAAGCTGTCTTTTAATTAGCATATTTAGATCATTTGCATTTGATGTAATTATTGACATATTAAGGTTCAATTCTGCATTTGTTTATTATTTAGTATTTATGTATTTATGTTTACTCTATTCTTATTTCTCTGATTTTTTTTTTTTTCCTGGCTTTCTTTGGTTTGAATATATTTTAGAATCCCATTTTCGATACATTGCAGTGTTTGGAGTATATCTCTTTTTTTTTTTTAATTTGTTTTAATGTTTGTTTATTTCAGAGAGAGAGAGGCAGAGAGAGAGGGCATGAGCAGGGGGGTGGCAGAGAGGGAGGGAGACACAGAGCCCAACGGGGGGCTCGGACTCGTGAACTGCGAGATCATGACCTGCGCTGAAGTCGGACGCCCAATCGACTGAGCCACCCAAGTGCCCCTGGAGTATATCTCTTTTTATATCTTCTACTTTGGGGGTGTTTGCTTGATGTGTTAAATAATACATACACAACTTACACAGTTTACTCGTGTTGTCCTTTTATCAGTTCAGCTGAAATATAGAAACCTGACCTCTCTTTACCCTCTAGTGGTTTTAATATAATTATCTTAAATATTTCCTCTGCATATATTTAGAACTACATTATGACATCATATTTTTTGCTTTGACTATCAAACATAATTTAGAAAACTAAATAGGAAAAGGAAGTCTATTGTACTTCCTCATATTTTGTTTATTATGTACTTTCTTTCTTGCTAATGTTCCAAGATAACTTCTCGTATCATTTCCTTTCTGTTTAGAAAAATTCCTCTTCTTTTAGGGTAGGTCTGCTACCCTAAACGTGCAAAATTAGCTTACATTTCCTTCACCTGAGAATGTATTAAATTTATCCTATATTTCTGAAGAACAATTTTGTTACACATAAAATTCCGAGTTGATATTTTAACACTTGAATAATTTTGCATCACTTCTGACTTCCATGGGTTCTGATGGAAGCCCACTCTCATTCAAATAGTTTTTCTTTATAAAGCGTCATTTTTCCCTCACTACTTTCAAGATTTTATTCTTTGCTTAGTTTTCACATGTTTGATTCCAGTGTTTCTCTGTGTAGAAGTCTGGTTTTATCATTTCGGGGGTTTACACAGGGCTTTGAATTCATAGGTTTGTGTCATTTCCTAAATTCAGAAGTTTGAAACAGTTATTCCTCAAGTATCATTTCAGGCTGTTCGCTTTCTTTTCTCCATGCAGAACTCTGATGAAACAAATGTTTGATCTTTTGTTATAGTTTTAGAGGCTCCCGACACTTTTTATTTTTAATGTATTTTTTCCTCGTTTGTTCAGGCTGTACAATTTCCATTGTTCTATGTTCAAATTTGCTACTTTTCTTTTGTGTCCTCCATTGTGCCATTCATTCTGTCGTGCCCATTCATTAGTTGGTTGTTTTTTTTTTTTTTTTTTTCAGTTATTGTATTATTTAGTACAAAATTTCTCTTTGGTTCTTCTTTATATTTGTATGTCTCCTATATATTTGCTGAAACTTTCTATTTTCATTAGTTTCAAGTGTATTTGTAATTACTCACTGAAGCATTCTTATCACAGCTGCTTTAAAATCTGTATTGGGTAATTCTAGCATTCTGCCATCACAAGGTTTCCATGCGCTGACCACTTTTCTTCCTTCGGTTTAGAACTTCTTAGTGCTCAGTGTGTGGGTGGCTTTGAATTGAAGGAAATGTTTTAATATGCTATGAGACTCTAAGTCTTATTTAAACATTGTTGAATCTGTCTTTCTGTGACACCAATCCAGCAAGGGAAGAGCGGGTGCGGTATTATTGACAGTTGGAAGTTCACTTTCTCCGCGTGGCTTCCATCAACACATAAGGGAGTGTCCTTGTTACTGCAAGTGGGGATGGAAGTCTAGGCTCCCATGCCATCTCCACTAATCACCACAGGGAGGAGGGTGGAGATTTGTTTCTACCAAGTGAGGATTACAGTCCAGCTTCATGTACAGTCGTCTCTAATATCACCAAGGTTTTAAATTTGTGTTGTATATGTGATATCCAAGGTTTCTAGTTGTACTCCTGTACTCAGTGATAGGAATAGGGAAAAGCTGGTCTACTCCATCTTCCCAGAGGAAGTTTCCGCATTGTGTTCTTTTAAGTCATATTTTATTCTACATTTTTGGTTTCACATGTGGTTTCCCTCTTTGTAATAATTCGGTTTTTGTGTTTTTTTTTGTTTTGTTTTCTTCTGAGCTCTGCACCCAGTATTCATTGTTTCCATTGACTTCTAATCTGTATTTTGTGCTATTTTGGTAATCTTTGTGGGGAGTTCTCTTCCTCTAACATTTGATTATGCTACAAATGCGCTATTAAGTTTTTATTACTTACATCTTTGTGTCCAACTCTTAGGGTCTATTACACATACTATAATGGATTATGATACCCATACTCCAGCACATACAACTTGGGAAAGAGAAAAGGGAAAGAAAAAGCATTTCAAAGGCAACACAAGTTCTTTGGATGACAATATGCTTTAATACAAGAGTAAGTTACAAGTATGTCAGCATATTTGTATGAGAAGGTAGTGATATCAGCAAGTTGGTGGAATAGGAAGCCCCAGACACACTTACCATGAAGACACGAAATCAGTAACTCTTCATGGACCAATTCCATTTGTGAGAAATCCAGAAAACAATCAAGGGGCTCTTGTTCTCCAAGTGAGTGTGAAAGTAACTGTAGCAAATCCAGTAGGTAAATTAATGGCACCGTCTCACCACAGCCCCTCCCTCTGGCAGTGCCACATGATCTGGAGGAAATCCCTGGTTCCTGGCTTCTTCCTGGGGAGAGAAAGAGAAGACTAAAGTATGCATACAATGCACTGACTATTGGTGTTGGGAAAGGCGGTAGGTTCTGTCTCAGCTGTCTAAGAGCGCTGATGGGACCCAGAATACTCTAGATACCTGGGGACTGTTGAGAACAAAAAAGAACCGAACAGTGTGCTGTTACTTCAGAGGAAATAAAGAAGATCCGTGGTTGCCAGGAGTTAGTTGGGAGGCAGAGATGAGTAGGCAAAGCACAGAGGACTTTTAGGGCAAAGATATGATACTATATGATATCATATATGATATTATAACAGTGATACATGTCAGTATATATTTGTCAAAACCCACAGAATGGATAACACCAAGAGTGAACTGTAATGTACACTACAGATTTGGGGTAGTTATGGGTAAATATAGGTTCACCAATTGTAACAAATGTACCACGCTGGTGGGGGGGGGCTATTAATAATGGGGAAGCAATCCATGTCTGGGGGAAGGGGCATAAGGGAAATATCTGTACTTTCCCCCTCAAGTGTGCAACAAACCTTAAACTGCTCTGAAAAAAAGTCTCGAAAAAATGAAGGAGATATAAAGACCTTCCCAGATAAATAAAAGCCGGGGGGGGGGGGTCATCACTACTAGATCAATCTTACAAGAAGTGCTAAAGGGAGTACTTCATATTGAAATTAGAAGGTGCTAAACAGCAATACAAAAGTACAGAAAAAGCTTACTGAGTATAAAGCTTACTGAGAAAAATAAATATATAGACAAATGCATAATACGGTAATCGTGGTACATAAATCACTTTTAACTCTGATACAGAAGTTAAAAGATAAAAGTGTAAAAAAATACCTATAACTATAAAAATATGTCAATGGAGGGCGCCTGGGTGGCACAGTCGGTTAAGCGTCCGACTTCAGCCAGGTCACGATCTCACGGTCCGTGAGTTCGAGCCCCGCGTCAGGCTCTGGGCTGATGGCTCAGAGCCTGGAGCCTGTTTCCGATTCTGTGTCTCCCTCTCTCTCTGTCCCTCCCCCGTTCATGCTCTGTCTCTCTCTGTCCCAAAAATAAATAAACGTTGAAAAAAAAAAATTTAAAAATATGTCAATGGATATATAATATAAAAAGATATAGTTTGTAACACCAATAACATGAGGTATGGGGGAGGGAGAAGTACAAGTGTGATTTTTTTTTTGTATGCAGTTGAACTTAAATGTGATCAGCTTAAAATAGATGGTTATAAGTATAAGATGTTTTATGTAAGCCCCATGGTAACCACGAAGAAGATACCTGTAGAAGATACACAAAAGAAAATGAGAAATGAATCAAAACATGTCACTACAAAAAAAAACCCAACGAAACCCAAAGAAAGACAGCAAGAAAGAAAAATAAGAACAAAAGAACTATAAGGCAAAACACAATGAACAAAATGCAAGAATAAGATTGTGTCCATCAATAAGTACTTTAAATGTAGACAGTTTGAACTCCTCATTCAAAACACGTACAGTAACCAAATGGATTAAAAAAAAAAAAACAAAAAAGACAAGATGCAACCATTTGTTGTCTATAAGAAATACACTTTGGATTTATTTATTATTTGTTTATTTATTTATTTATTATTTTGAGAGACAGAAAGACAGAGCGAGAGTGCACAAACAGGGGAGGGGCAGAGCGAAGAGACAAAATCCCAATCAGGATCCATTCCATCAGTGAAGAACCCACTGTGGGGCTCGAACTCACAAACTGTGAAAGCATGACCTGAGCCGGGATCAAGAATCAGATTCTCAACCGACAGCACCTCCCAGGCGACCCTCACTTTGGATTTATTTAAGGACACACTTAAAGGGAAAAGACGGGGAGAAAAAGATACCCATGAAAGTGGGTACTAAAAGAGACCAGGGGTAGACATTATTGTATCAGACGAATCGATTTTAAGTTAAAAACTGTCACAAGAGACAAAGATGGGCACTATATCATGATGAAAATTTAATTCATCAGGAAGATATAATAATGATAAATATATATGTAGCCAACATCAGAACACCTAGATATATGAAGCAAACGTTACTGGAAGTAAAGAAGAAATAGATAGCAACCTAGTAGAAGTACATCTCAATACTCCATTTTTAATAAGAAACAGAACATCTGCAGAAGACTGACAAAGAAACAGAATACTTTAATGACAGTATAGACTAAATGGACCTAACAGACATCTACAGAACATTCCCCCCAACAACAGCATAATACATATTCTTCAAGTACACATGGAACATTCTCCAGAAGAAATCACATTGGGTCACAAAATAAGTCTTAACAAATTTAAGAAAATTAAAGTCATAGCAAGTATTTTTTTTATACCAAGTATTTTTGCCTAACCAAAGCACAGTGAAACTAGAAATCAACAGCAGAAGGAAGATTAGAAAATTCACAAACACGTAGAAATTAAACAACACACTCTTGAACAACCAATGGATCAAAGAAGAAAGCAACAGAGTAATTCAAAATATCTTGAGATGAACAAAAATACAAACACAACATACCAATACAACTTATGGAATGTAGCAAAAACAGTAGTTAGAAGAAAGTTTATAGTGATAAGCACATCAAAAATGAGAAAAGATTTCAAATAACCTAACTCCACACCTCAAGGGACTGGAAAACGGAGAACAAAGTAAGACCAAAGATTGTAGGAGAATAAGAGAATAATAAAAATAATAAAAATAAAAAATAATAAAAATAGAGGAGAAACACTAGAAAAAATTAATGAAAGTAAGAGTTCATTTTTTAAAAAGATGAACAAGTTTGATAAACCTTTAGGTAGTCTAAGGAAAAAGGAGACAAGTTTCAAGTAAACAAACTCAGAAACAAAATAGGACACATTACAACTGATGAGACAGAAATGTAAAGAATCATGAAACTACTATGAGCGATTTTGTGCCAATAAGTTGTATCTAGAAGAAATGGATAAATTTCTAGAAACACAATCTACCAGTACTTGACCATAAAGAATAAGGAAATATAAACAGATCATAACTAACAGGAGATTGAATCAGTAGTCAATTATCTCCTAACAAAACCCAAGGACCAGGCTTCATTGGCGAAATCTCAGTATTTACAGAAGAATTCATGCCAGTCCTTGTTAAATTCTTCAAAAACCTTGAAGAGGATTGGATACATCCAATTTTATGAGGCCACCATTACCTTGATACCAAAGCCAGAAGATACTATAAGAAAAAAAAAAAACTATAAGCCAATATCTCTGATGACTATAGATGCAAAAGTCCTTGAAAAAAAATACTAGCAAGCTGGATTCAACAGCACATTAAAAAGATTATACACCGGGGTGCCTGGGTGGCTCAGTCAGTTGAGCGTCTGACTTCGACTCAGGTCATAATCTCACGGCTTGTGGGTTTGAGCCCCGCATCGGGCTCTGTGCTGATGGTTCAGAGCCTGGAGCCTCTTCAGATTCTGTGTCTTTCTCTCTCTCTCTGCCCCTCCCCTGCTCACACTCTGTCTCTGTCTCTCGAAAATAAATAAATAAGCATTAAAATTTTTTTTTAAAAAAGATTATAGACCATGGCCAAATGGGTATGCAAAGGTGTTTCAACACACTAAACAAATCAAAATGATACATCATCATATCAACAAAGGGAAGGATAAAAACCACACGATTATTTCAATAGATGCAGAGAAATTCAATGGTTTTTCATAAAAAAATCACTCAAAAAAGCTAAGAATAGAAGAATACTATCTCAACATGATGAAGACTATACGTACCAAAAACCCACAGCTAACATCATACTTGGTGAAAAACAGCAATCTTGTCCTCCAAGATCCAGAACAAGGTGAGGGTGCTCACACTCTACCATTTCCATTCAGCATGGAAATGGAAGCCCTAAGCAGAAAAATCAAGCAAGGAAAGGTAATAATGGCATTCAAGTCAGAAAAGAAGAAGTAAAATTATTTTTGTTTGCAGATGACATAATCTTAGATGCAGAAAACCCTAAAGATGCGACAAAAACTTTTAGATTTAATGAACTAATCTAGCAAAATTGCAGGATACAAAATCAACATACAGAAAAATCTATTACATTTTTACACAACAACAATGAACAACCTGGAAATGAAATTAAGAGACCCATCTCATTTGCAATAACATAAAAAATTACAAAATACTTAGGAATAGACTTAAACAAGGAGGCAAAGACTTTGACACTGGGGGACTGTGAACATTGTTGAAAGAAAGAAGACACAGATAAATGGAAATGTATCCTGTGTTCATGGATTGGAAGGCTTAAAATTGTTGAAATGTCCATATAACCAAAAACAATGTCCATATAACCCAAAACAATCTACAAATTCAATGCCACCCCTATCAAAATCCTAATTACATTACCTACAGAAAGAGAAAAAAAATTCTTGTATACATGTGGAACCACAAAGGATCCTACATAGCCAAAACAATCTTGAGAAAAAACAAAGGTGAAAGCCTCACACTTCTGATTAAAAAAAAAAAATTAACATTTATTTATTTTTGAGAGCCAGAAAGAGGCAGAGCACAAGTGGGGGAGGGGCACAAACCATCTTGAGAAAGACGAACAAAGTTGAATGCCTCACACTTCTGATTAAAAAAAAAAAATTAACATTTATTTATTTTTGAGAGACAGAAAGACACAACGCAAGTGAGGGAGGAGCAGAGAGTGAAGGAGACATAGAATCCAAAGCGGTCTCCAGGCTCTGAGCTGTCAGCACAGAGCCCGATGCAGGGCTCGAACCCACGGCCTAAGGGATCATGACCAGAGCCAAAGTCAGACAGTTAACCGCCTGAGCCACCCAGGTGCCCCCTCACACTTCTGATTTTAAAACACAGTATAAAGCTGCAGTAACCAAAATAGCACAATACTAGCACAAAGAGAGATGTAGACCAAAAAAAAAAAAAAAAAACAAAAAACAAAAAACAAAAAACTGCAGAGAGAGTGGGAAAAAAACAAAACAAACAAACACACGCTTATACTTAAAGTCAACCGCTATTTTACAAGGGTGCCAAGAATTCACACTGGGGAAAGGATAGTTTCTTTGATTATGGTGCTGGGAAAACTGGATACCCACATGCCCAAAAAAAAAAAAAAAAAAAAAAAAGGTAGAAGGAAATTGGGCTATTACTCTATGCACAAAAATCTACCCAAAATGAGCTAAAGACTTCAATGTTAAGATCTGAAACTGTAAACCTCTTAGAAGAACACATGAAGTTGGGGCGCCTGGGTGGCTCTGTCGGTTAAGCGTCCGACTTCAGCTCAGGTCACGATCTCACACACCGTGAGTTCGAGCCCCGCGTGGGGCTCTGGGCTGATGGCTCAGAGTCTGGAGACTGCTTCCGGTTCTGCGTCTCCCTCTCTCTCTGCCCCTCCCCTGTTCATGCTCTATCTCTCTCTGTCTCAAAAATAAACGTAAAAATAAATTAAAAAAAAAAGAACACATGAAGGAAAATCTTGATGATATTGGTCTTGGAAATGGTCTCTGGGACATGATATCAGATCCAAACACAAAGCAATCAAAAGCACAAGTAATCAAAGCAAAAAATCAAACGAGTAGAACTACATCAAATTAAAAAGCTTAGTTTCTTGGTAAACACCCTTTGTTGTATTAAAGTGTTGATTCAGTACATTATACACTGATACTAATATTACACTGTTTGTTAACTAACTGGAATTTGGGTAAAAACTTGGGGTGCTGGGTGGCTCAGTTAGTTATGTCCAAATATTGATTTCAGGCCATGATCTCACAATTTCATGAGTTCAAGCCCCATGTGGAGCCGCCCCTGCTTGAGATTCTCCTTCTCTCCGCCCCTTCCCTGCTTGCACTCTTTCTGTCTCTCTCAAAATAAATAAACTTCAACAAATAAATAAAAACACAACAAAAAGAAAACAAATAGCCGAGATGAAGCTAGTAGTAAATAAACTTTTGATTCCACAATTCCAGATACATTAATATATTCAAAGTTAATTCAAAATTAATATATACAATCAGATATATCAAAAAATTTGTGTATAATGAAGTCTCTGAGGTAATATTTGTTGTATTAAAGATATATATCAAATCATAAAAATTGAGAAAAAAAACTAAAAAGCTTAGGCGCAGCAAAAGAATCAGAGAGTGAAAAGCAGCAGAGCGAAAGGCAACCTTTGGAGTGAGAGAAGATATTTACAAACCATATATCTGACACGAGTTTAATATCCAAGATATAAAGGAACTCCTGCAATTTAGTAACAAAAAGGAAATAACCTGATGTTTTAAACTGGACAAAACAGTCAAATAGGTATTTCTCCCGTGGAGACATACAAATGGCTAACAGGTGTATGAAAAAATGACCAGCATGAATAATCATTAGGGAAAGACGAACCAAAATCACAATCAAATAGCACCTCACCTGTATTTTAAAAAATAACAATAATGTGTTGACAAGGATGTGGACAAATTGGAACCCTGGGAAGAGTAGGTGGGAATGTTATGGAAAACACTATGGAGATTCTTCAAAACAAATTAAAAATAGAACTACCGTATGCTCCAATGATCCCACTTCTGAGTATTTATCCAAAATAATGGAAATCTGGATCTCAAAAAGATATGTGTGCACTCCCATGTTTATGGCAAAATTGCCCATAATACCCATAAGGAGCAAACAACTTAAATATCCCTCAATAGATGAATGGATAAAGAAAATGTGCTATGTACATATAATGGAATATTATTCAGCCATAAAAAGGAAATAAATGCTGTCTTATGGCTTAATAGAGATGAACCTTGAAAACATTGTGCTCCGTTAAATAAGCCAGTTGCAGAAGGGCAAATACTGCATGAATCTACTTATTAGAGGTATCTAAAGTAGTCAAATTCATTGAAGCAGAAAGTAGAATGTTGGTTGCCGGGAGTTGGGCAGGTGGCGGGGGCAGGTGGCGGGGGCAGAAAGTCTAGAACTTTCTCGTCTTGCATGACTGAACCTTTGTAACCAGGGAATAGCAACTCCCTATTCTTTGGTTACAAAGGTTCAGTCATGCAAGACGAGAAAGTTCTAGAAACCTGCCATACAACATTATGCTTATAGTAAACAATACCATACTCTACACTTAATAATTTAGGAAGGAAGATCTCATGTCATGTGCTCTTTAAGATAATAATAAATATATATATAAGAAAGTCTTGATGATAGTGCCCATGTTAATAAGGAAAAAAGTATACTGAGCCAAAACTTGATATAATCCATAAGCAAAGATTTTTTTTCCTCAGCGATCTTAGGTTATACACATGTTCACATAACACTCTACTACTAATTTTATTATTACATTTTTATAGGAAAAATATCATTATTAATGTATGACATACTGATTCCCAGTTTTTCCTTTTCCCATGGAAACACTAATTTTTTTAATTTTTTTTAACGTTTATTTATTATTGAGAGACAGAGAGGCACAGAGTGTGAGCAGGGGAGGGGACAGAGAGAGGGGGAGACACAGAATCCGAAGCAGGCTCCAGGCTCTGAGCTGTAGGCACAGAGCCTGACGCGGGGCTTGAACTCACAAACTGTGAGGTCACAACCTGAGCCGAAGTCATTCGCCTAACCAACTGAGCCACCCAGGTGCCCTGGAAACACTTATTTTTAAAACATGGTGTTTGAATCCACAAATGTCTTTGAACAAATGTCTTAGGACATCCTGCTCCCTTTCCTACCAATTGGATGACGCAGGTGAATTTTCTTAGTCTCTCTGTGCCTCTATTTCCTGATATGTAAAATAGTGTTAATTATCCAAATTTCTTGGGAGATTTTGGACACATTTAATGAGATTAGTCCTTATAAATATATTCAAGAAGGGTATGGCCCATTATAAGCACTCAATAAATGATATTTATATTTCCCCAAAGGTACAGTGTGATTATATCAGCTTGTTTTTTTTTTTTTTTAATGTTCATTTATTTTTGAGACAGACAGAGACAGAGCATGAATGGGGGAAGAGCAGAGAGAGAGAGGGAGACACAGAATCCGAAGCAGGCTCCAGGCTCTGAGCTGTCAGCACAGAGCCTGATGCGGGGATCGAACTCACAGACCACGAGATCGTGACCTGAGCCGAAGTCGGACACTTAACCGACTGAGCCACCCAGGCTCCCCAATATCAGCTTGCTTTGACCTAGTTGGAGTACTAGCGAGGGACACAGTGTGTACTAAGCCAGCATCAAAGCATGAATTTTTCCTCATGCTCTTCCTATAAATCATTTGACTTTGGCTCATGTTCTGATCAATACAAGGTCCAATCTAGTGTGACTCAGTAACAAAGTTGACATATTCACTTAGGAGGCTTCCATATGCAAAAACGGTCTTTAAAAAATCCAGACTTTTATTATGCCACATAAAAAGAAATGATATCGGGCAGTTCTGAGACTTACTTGACAATTTAATGAAGACATGTGTCTATCTTGGTGTTTGGTTATGTTTTATCCGTCACCCCTTTATCTTTGTCCTCATATTGGTTCTCCTGATGATCACAGAATGGCTCTAAGAAACAGAAAGACAGAGCAGCACACTTAGATTTGTGATCTGTGGTGGGGGAGAGAGAGAGAGAAATAAAGAGAGAGACAGACTTGTCTCCCAGCATGCAAATGTCTTTTCTTCCATATTAACTGGGCCATTTTAGGTAAAGTCCACTCTTGAATGACAGAGAAATACAAGTAGATTGATTTACTCCAATCAGGATTCCCCCGAAACTGGGAGAATGGTAAATATTGGAGCAACACTGAGGCAGAGTTAGGAAGGAAGAAGTCAGAGGATCTGATGTCAGAGTTAGGAAAGAGGATGTCAGACCTCCCAACAACCATATTGACTAAACTCAATTTCCTGAAAACACACAGCATACACTAGAGCAATCCATGTACCAAAGATCCAGTTCAGGTTAACATCTTAGAAGGGTCAATTTATCAGATAAGTATTTGAGGCTTCGTCAACTTCTGGAACTATCGTTTGTGTACAACCCAAAGATGTTTAAAAGCATCCTCCCTCAAATTATGTAGATGTTTAATGTAAATATGAAAGTGGCTCAAAATCATTTGATCTGATTAAATTTATTCCTTCCTCGTGTTTTGCTTTTGCTTAGAGCTAACAATAAATGTTGAATCTAGATGCTGGTGGTAAGTATTGTAAATTGGGTTTTTAGGTACTGTGTTTTAAAAGGCATTAGCAGATACAAAGCTGCCCTTACAGTAAGTTAAATTTTACAAATAATCTTCATTTCACAAAATATTAATCGTATATTTAGAACTAGCTACATAGCCAGTTGGAAGAAAGTGTGAAGGAACAAGAGTGGAGGTGGTTAGCGAATGTCTTTTAGTACATGATCGGACTCTGAGTGTATTTTAATATGCTGTGGGTGTACCAGTTAAAAGACTAATTGTTAGCATAAGGGAAGAAATGGAGAGAAGTCTAAAAACAAAATAAGAATCATTGATTGGCTCTCTTTTCTGTTGTTGTTGCAGGAAGTGTGATTTAAGCACTTGAATCTTGAAGCAGATTTCAGAGAAGGCACTTATTAAAGGTTCTCAGTAGATACTCTTTTACCTGTGTTTAGTATAAAAGCAGTCAACTATTCTTACACAATTATTCCATTGATTGCACTTGGTCTGACAAAGCAATCATTTCTGCCCAGATTTTTGAGGATTAGCCATTCAGTTGATGACATCTTCCCACGGGCTACTCCTCAGCATACATTTTTCAGAATATGGACTCTGCAGGGTTGAGGTACAAGCAAGGTTTGGATTAAAAGAACATCTTGAAGCCTCAGCTTCTGGGTTAGAAGAAGAGGAAGAAGAAGAAGAAGAAGAAGAAGAAGAAGAAGAAGAAGAAGAAGAAGAAGAAAAGGAGGAGAAGGAGAAGGACAAGGAGAAGGAGAAGAAGTCAAACTAACCTCTAGAGCTCTAGAGGCTTCTGTAACAAAGTGCCACAAACTGAGCAGATTGAAAACACAGTATTTATGGTCTCATAGTCCTGGAGGCAAGAACTCTACCGTGAAGGTGTTGGCAGAGCCACTGTCCTTCTGCATCGCTGTGGAAGGGTTTGTCTGAAGGCTCTCTCCAAGCCTTCCTCCATGTGTAGCTGGCCATCTTCTCGCTGTGTCTCTTCATGCTATCATCCCTTCACGTCTGCCTCTGTGTCCAATTTCCCTTCTTCTCAGGATGCAGGAATAAAAGCTCACCCTAATGACCGTATTTCAACTTGGCCACTTTCCTAAAAACCCTATTTCCAGATGAGGTCACAGACTGAGGCACTGGGGATTACAGCTCCAGCATATCATTTGGGGGGTGGTTGGGCGGGGGACACAATTCAACTCACAGCCTGTGCTTTCTTACTTCAGCATCCCTGGGAATACACCTGGCATGAGCTGCCGAGGGTTACTGCCCCGCTGCTATTCCCCACATTCCGGGCCATAGGGTTCAACACTCTGCTTAGGGAGCAGCTCCATTCAAACACTATTAGTTGAATGACCGTTGTGTGCTAGCACTGAAAATACATTAGGACACAAGAGAGAAATGGTTGTTGCCGACACATAAGCATATGATAGTATGGCTAGAGATAATGTTATCTGTTTTGAAGGCTATAGACAGGGAGGGAAAGAGAAGTAAGTAAGGCAGTCATGGTAAGCTGCCCTGAGAGACCTTTTCACCTGGACCTGAAGGGTTTGTTGTTGTTTTTTTTTTAATCTTTATTTTTGAGAGAGAGAGAGACAGCGTGTGAGCAGGGGAGAAGCAGAGAGAGAGGGAGACACGGAATCTGAAGCAGACTCCAGGCTCGGAGCTGTCAGCACAGAGCCCGACACGGGGCTCGAACCCACGGACCGTGAGATCATGACCTGAGCCGAAGTCGGACGCCCAACCGACTGAGCCACCCAGGCACCCCTAGACCTGAAGGTTAAGAAAAAAATCAGAAGATGAAAAACAGATATTTTCCTATTCCAGGGAGAGGAGATAGTATGCAAAGGTCCGGAGGTAAGGAAGAGTTGGGCCTATTTTAAGATCTGAAAGAACATAAAAAGTTTCGATTTTGCGATACCCATTTAATAGAGAGATAGAGCAATAATTCCTAATTTATATGGCAAAGAAAGACAGAATTAGGATTGGATCCACTTTCTCTCACCAGTGTGTCCTCCTCCCCTGCACTGATTAATTCCTAATTTCTCTCGGTCACATCTGTCTTGCCTTCCGTCCCCATTCCTATTCACGTTGGTCAGATTCTGACGACTTTACTTCGGGGATCCTGCAGGAGGCCTCCCCACCTCCAGGCCTGTTCTAAAACCCATCCTTCATACTCCGGCAAGAGATGACAGACAACTGAGTCTGATCAGTTTCACACCCTCTGCTGAATCCACACCTTGTACAGTGTGACTGTAGAAGGCTTCTTATGGTGATCTATGAGGATGGCCATGCTGTCGTCTCTGCTCCCAATTCAGGCCAGTCATCTGCCACCCTGGCCATCAACTTCAAGTACCACTAACGCTTCTCGCAATCCTTTTCCTTGTTTTGTTGTTCTGCACCTCTAATCTGTGCTCGTGTGGTTGCCTTGGTCTGTGTTAGTTTTGGTGAAGCCTTATGAATCCTTTAACATCTGGCGGATAATGCTTTCCCAAAACTTCTTGACCCCACGCTACTCAGCCCTGGAGCTCCCACGTGCAGGTCCCTATCCCTGACGCCAGCACATCGCTCCGTTATGGTCGCTTTGTAGATCGTCGCCCTGAGCACAACTTCCGGGCAAGTGCTTTCTTCACCCTTGTGCATATCCAGTGCCATTTCTGCAACCTAGTGGCTGTTTATCGATCGGTCTTCTGCTGAGCATGTAGATGAATGTCACTTGCTGAGATATTGTTAAGAAATAAGCTTCCTGGGGCGCCTTGGTGGCTCAGTAGGTTAAGTGTCCAACTCTCGGTTTCGGCTCAGGTCATGGTCTCACCGTTCATGAGTTCGAGCCCCGCCTCGGGCTCTGTGCTGACAGCGAGGAGCCTGCTTGGGATTCTTTCTCTCCCTCTCTCTCTGCCCCTCCCCATCTCGCTCTGTCTCTCCAGGTAAATAAATAAAGTTACAAAAGAAAAAGAAAAAGAAATAAGCTTCCTACGTTTGAGACTCTCCCACAACCATTCTACTCTAACCTTTCCCTTTCCTCCTCGTTCAAAACCTCCCTTCTATGCCAGTAACTGGAGGGACTCCAAGGCCTCACCTTACCCACCTGATGCTGGAAATAACTCCAGACATTTGAATTAGAATACTCCTCGGACCTTGTTCCCATCACGTCACACTCCACCTGAACCCAAGTACAACTTCCCACAGGGAAATTATACCCTCACCCCACCTATGGACGACAGTGTTTCTACACAGCCATACCCCCTAAGACTTGTCCAAAGATGTCTGAATGCATGTTCCTGAATTACCACAGGTGTCCCCAGGTGTCTTCAGGTAGAACGTTCCAGGATTACAGTTCCTAATTCCATCTCCAATATTTAAAACAGGTGTTGTCTGTACAATGCACACCTCTGCATCTTTCTATGTAGTTCAGAACCGGCAATAACATAGAGAACGTATAAATTGACTCAGTCACACTTAGAGGCTCCATGATCGATTAATGCTTGTGAAGTTGCTTGGAGAATGTTTCTTTCCAGCATTAGTGTACGCACAAGATTATGTACTTGGAGAGGGAAGCGGCTCCTTAGGCAAAAGAGCAAGGCCTCGCAGCTTATTCTTTTCTAAGACAGCACCCAGCAAGGTTGTCCATTGCTGTGCCACAATCTGTGGACATTTTGGGGACCAGTGTCAGGATATGTTTCATGAGTGCAGGTGTGGTAGCATTTGCACATTTGTGGTAACATCTATTTGTGGCAGCACCTGCAAACTAAAGGAGAGTGTTGGAAGAAAAAGAACAGACCCTTCTACCAACTTCAGTGAGGCTGCCATTCAGAAAGGCTTTTCTTTGCATTCCCCCAAACACAACCCAATAATGCTCCAAGGGGTGTATTCTGAGAACAAGAAATTCCAAATCCAGAACCACTTTACGTGAGCCGTCTTTTAATCTGCAACGAGGTTGTGAAAGACGTTGGTCTTGAGGCCACCTGTTACCCACAGATGGAACCTTGCCTACCAAGGCCCCAACAACTTGAGTTCAGGGGTGGCGGAAGGTTGTGATAGCATTCAAAGAATGTGTGGGCAAAAAAACAGCAGCGGTGATACTGACAACAGTCTTCGGCTCTGATTTTTACCCCACAGGTTTCAGAAATGGTCCCTTTGCCAGATAGAGCTCAGGGTAGTTGACAGCATCTCCGGGGTGGATGACCCACCATTCTGCTGTTTCTACCACTCTCTATTTGCTGTCTTCCCTCTACCCGCATTGCCACAGCTAGGATGAAGTGGGGTCACTCTCACCGCTGCCAGCACTGACCTGGGGAGACACACGGCTGCCCACACTAATTCGGTTGCTTTATTGGGCCGCTATCAATGCTTTGGACGAAATGGGGCCTTGCTCCCACGAAAATGACAAATGTTAATTCCTCTCGAACTTAACAAAAGAGTCACCTGATCATCCCGTTCTATGGAGTCCCTGTCTCTAGGAGTCCAAGATAGATTTTCCAAGGACTAGACTAAAGGATATTCAAATTGGCGGACATTTGACTACAGAGTGTCTTATGTGGAAACATACCTCCCAGTCCACGGTCAACCTAGGTCCAGGAATTAAAATTAGACATCTTGTTCTGTCTGTCTCCCAGTAAGCTCTAATCAGTTACTATGCTGAGGAATGGGTATTCTCTCTTTTAAAAAAACGGCTTGGGGCACCTGGGTGGCTCCGTTGGTTAAGTGTCTGACTCTTGATCAAGCATATGATGCTCAATCAACACTCAATCTAGCATATGATGAAGCAAATGAAATGAGATATTAAAAAAAGGTGGATGTAGCTTAGAAAGTATATGGCTGTTAAATTATTCTCATTCTTGCAACTATTTTTTAAGCTTGAAACTATTTCCAGATAAACTTTTTTTTAATTGAAAACATATCACCAAAAATTGTTATCACCAATTACTCTATCATACAGATTGTAAATGTATGACATATAAAGATAGTATGTATACTTAGGATTTAAGAATAGAGAAAAACAGCATAAACGAGAAATTTTAAGGAAATATTCAAAGTGATACTCTCAAGACTCATGATAAGCCTTTGTTTTATTTTATTTTTTAACAATTTAATTTAATTTAATTTAATTTAATTTAATTTAATTTAACTTATTTTGAGAGGCAGACAGAGCACAATCGGGGGAGGGGCAGAGAGCGAGGGAGAGAGAGAATCCCAGGTAGGCTCCACACTGTCAGTGCAGACCCCGACACAGGGGCTCAATCACACAAATCCTGAGATCATGACCTGAGTCAATATCAAGAGTCAGACACTTAAACAACTGAGCCACCCGGGGCACCAGTGTGAATTTTTCTAAGAATAATCATAATATGGTTATCAAACTCAGTTAATTTAACAATGATGTATCTAATAAATCTAAGGTAGATCGCATCTGTTCTCTGTAGTTCAATTTTGCAATTGAAATTTTGCAATAAATCCAATAACATCCTTACTAGGACATCCCTCCCCAACCCCCTGTCCCCAACCCCTCACCTCCACATCAGGATCTGGTATACATTCACATTTTGTACTTAGCTGTCGTGTCTCTTAGGCTCCCTTAGTCCAGAATATTTCTGGTCTTTCTGTCTTTAATGACCCTGCCATTTTAGAAGAATACAGTCCCTTCCCTCTTTTTTAAATTAAAAAAAAAAAATCTAACTTTGGTTTTGTGATGTTTTCTCAGGACTAGATTCAGGCTACATATTCTCAGCTAGACTACAACACAGGTAATATCATATTTGGAGGCACACAATGGAATTCTGCCTCTTATTGGTAATACCAATCTTGATTACCCAAAGTGTTGCCTGATTTCTCGACTATACTATTATTATTATTTCTCCTGAAACTTGTAAGTAGTTTGTGGGGGAAATGATTAATATGATGCATATATCCATCTCCTCATTCAAATTCAGCATCCATTAGTATTTACAAAATGCTAATTTTATAACTCCAACACACCTTCCTCATTTACCAGTTGGCTTTCAGCAACATACTTTAAGTTGGGACCTCCATTTTTCCCCAGTCTAAAAGTAGGTAGGTATGTATGTAAGGTATAGACTCAGGACTTCCTATCTTGTAGTGCTTTATAATCTATAATGGTACTAAATAATGTTGATGATCAATTTGTCCCAGATTTAGCCAGAAGGATCTATTAATCTAGTTCTCTGTCCTTTTGGTATAGCCTACTATTCTTTTTGACTTCTTCCCGACACTCTGGAATAACAAGATGTTCTGGGTTCATCTAGTATCTACCTTATCTCAGCCCTGGAATCAGCCACCTCTCCATCAAGTGGGAGTCATTTTAGTGGTGCATAGCATTAGAGACCAAGATCTGGGCATGAGGTATGACCAGTTGGAATGCCTTTGCTTCTTGGTGCTTTGAGAAGACAAAGCTGGGAAGTATATGCATGTATATAGACAAACGCATATACCAATATGTGCACATATATACACACAAACATACAAATGCACATGCATACATACATATATCCAAGTTTTAGAAATTGTGAGTTCATATCAGTACCTCCAATTCCAACTCGTCATCACAGGGTACTTTATTGCCTTTTCCCATTCCATAAATTTAATGTCTCTTCTTCCTCAGTGAGAATCTGGCTCCTAAAAACATCAACGCTTTTATTTATTTGCTCACCAATTCATTCACTTACTCATATAAAATTGTTTTAGAGTTAATTTTCCTATAACAGAATCGTTTTAATTAGAAAAAAAAAATGATACAACTTTTCCCTGGTGTAGGTCCATTCTTCTTGGACATTTTACTCTTGTATTTCCATAGTCACAAGAGGTACAGGAAAGTTTCGATTCCATCACGTTCCAAAGAGTATACTCTTCTCCTTAACAATACTGTTGTACAATTTTTAATCTGGAATATTTATTTGCTATCAGGGAGGAAATTAGGAATGAAAGTGATAACCCTCTCCCCAATGCCAAATGTAAACAGTTTTGAAAAGCAGGAGTTTGAAGTTCTTTTAAGTAAAATGGGCTGTAGAGAAGACATTCTATACCCCTCAACAGTCCAAAGGGGAGATCCTGAGATGTGCAATCCAGTGTATATCCGATAGTTATTTAAAATTTTCGACTTACCCTTTGATTTTCCTTCTATCTAAATGTTTTTTGCTTAAGTTTTAGATTGCTGGAGGATGTGGCCCGACACATAAACAGGGATGGAATAGTTTAAATTCAAATCATTGGGCTTTTGCACATAGAAGGGGCATTTAATATATTTAAAGCACAACAAAGGAATTTACCATGCAATAACATTTCCTCGGAAGAGTAATTATCTGAGACATTATTGTGAGTATTTAAAAATAGGATTCATATCAAATCAACTTGGAAATTTGGTGGTCAAATACACTATTTTTTTCCTCCAAAAATTCATAGGGCCTTTATTTTGGAAACGTGCCTTGTAAATTGCCAAGAATTCACCAGGTCTCATTATTGTATTTTAAAGTTATTTGTGGATTATCTCGTGTAGTACTAATAGTTAAGAAAACACATTTTGGCGATGCTGCTGGAAAGTAAATGTGGGAACACTTTGATTAATTTCTCCTGGTGGGAAAGTAGGCTATAGTACTGGTTAAACTAACCCATCTTTAATAGTTCTTGGGGTCAAGGTGACATGGGCTGCTAATCTGCAGTAGCAAAAACAGACAGATATGGGAGGTGGATCTTGGCCAAGAAATGGAGCCAAAGTTGAAAGCCACAGAAACCAAATATGTCTAAAGAATGGCAACCTGAAGCTAAAGGATGAAGAGTTAGGAAAAAGATAAAAAGGAGAAGACACAAAAGTGTACGTTAAATGACTAGATCACAGGTCTCAGTCAGAAACAAGGAAAAAGGTATAAAGTTCCATTATTTAGGGTTACAACCCATTGGTGTGAGTGGTTTGGCCTGAATTAAAGGAACAGGGTCAGAAAAGTATTTTTTGATGTTCTATCTGACCGGAAGCTGTGTTTTACTAACACCAGAAGTTGTTTTCTATTCACTTCAGTTCAGGGTGGTATATAAAACTCTCCCCACAGCAGCCTTCCCTGAGAGAGGAAACCACTCTAGACTATTAGCAGGCGGCTTTAGTCACTGGCAAAGAATCACCTCTCTTTAAGTTCCAGAACACATGGGTCTGAACTCCAGCAATGAGGAACAGAAATAGCCAAAATTACATAAACACAGACGTTGTACTTGAAAAGTCTGAACTTTAAGCAATGGCAGTCATGGGGAATATAACTCACTGCTTCTACTTGAGGGAGACCATGGATGACAAGAGAAGGGAACCAGGACCTGGAAAGAGGCATTTCCCTTTGCTGTTCTTGGCTAAGCACTGTACCAGTTCCCAAGTAAGAACACTGGGGTTAATAAGAGAACCATTCTCCAGTCAGATGAGTTTATGATTCATTCTTTAATAAAGTGTATAGAGATTGTTCCAAAAAATTAACCCCTTTCATTGCCAGATAATCATTCCATTTTATAAGATCCCCCAAAATGACCATGCCAGGTGACTTCAAGTAAATGTTAAGCTTTATCAGCTGCCATTAGGGTCCTAGTGACCAAAATAGAGAAGCCGAGCAAGATGTTTCCACTGTACAGCGAAGCCTGAACAAACTTTCTCTCTCCCTACATATTGCGCATGCTTCATAGGCTTTTCTGAGAGATACCCTTGCTTTCTCTGCTACCCAAAGGCTGGCCCACTGCTAGAAATACTCATTCTTATAATAGTGAAGTGCACTGAGTCACGAGCAACTAAGACATCCAGGAAGCAGGCAAGTCTTAAAGCTTCTAGAATTCTTAGCTGACCGCGTCCAACTGATGGCTCTGCCTCCAAAAGCCAGAGAATTGTAGCAACTGGATTATCATTTCAAAAGATTCAAGTGTTAAAAATCACAAAATTAACAACACAAAGGAATAGCTTGAACTAGTTTCCATATGTTTATACCGTGGCAGCTGACATGGTGCAGTAGAATCAGGCAGGTGACTTTCATTCTTGACTCTGCTGCTTGGTATCTGCATGGCCGTGGAGATTTTATGTGACCTCTCTGAGCCTCTGTTTCCTGTCTAGTGCCGCCTTTCTGTTGCTCCCTTAGGATTCTTGACGCAGATATCCTTTCAGTGACCCACACTCACTGTGTTCTTTCCCAGTACGTGGCCTCCTCACGTGTTGTTTCTCCAACCAGGAATACTCTTCTGTCGCTAGTCACGTGGCTCGTTACTTAACCATCTTTCACGTCTTCAGTCTGCAAAGAGGCATTCTCTGACCACTGATTCTAGGTTATCTCCCCTTCTTGTTCCGTCTCATAATGCCCTTTGACAGTTTCTTTACAAGACATCGCAATTTACAAGAGTGTATTCGTTTTGTTGATTGACTCTTCATTAGTTTATCTTTCCTACTACCCACTACCCTCTTAGTGTCCATGAAGACAAGGACTTTATATTGTTCACCTCACACACCTTTTGTCCTGCAGTTTCTGGCTCACATGGGTGTTCCTATTTGCTGAATAAATGAGAATGGTAACTTATTCCCCACGCTTGGTTTGAGAGCAAAATGAATAAGACATATGTAAAGGATCTTATTCAATTCTTAGCCCATAGATAACATCAATAAATGTTGATAACCTCCCCCAAGTACAGCAATCATGCAATTAAACTTACATGGCATTGGATTTCTAGAAATAAAATGTAAATGTTACCAGTAGCCAAAAGATTATCACTGATGTTTAGAAACTTTCTAAAAGAAGAGGAATATTATCTATAAGCATAATAACACGTAATAAATAACATAGTAAATCAATAGCAGATGATAAACATATAACTCAAAACACTCTAATATCCAAAGTTGGTGTTATTACCTTTTCCTATCTGCCCTCTACTTTTTAAAACAGATTAGTAATAGAAAGCTAGAAATACAAGATATATTGTGCTAAGTAATATTAACATGGTGTTTCACAAGCTATGAATTAGAGCCAGATTTCTGAATCTCTGGTCTCAACTAAATTATTGTTTTTTTCCAATGCAAATAAAAAAGTCACTTTACCAAGATTGAGCCATATTTCATCGGGGTTAAAATACAGAAATGTCACTCTCCTTGCCTCCTTTCAGGAAGCAAAGGTCCTCCTTTTCTCTAACCCTCCATCAACAAAAGTTCTGTCTTTACAGAAAAGAAATCCTGATTGAGATCCTCCAACGAGAGACAAATCTATTGTCACTCTGTTGGCTATAAGAATTGCAGGATTAGCTACTAAATAGCATTTGCTTCCTTGGTCACCTTCCACAAATCAAAGTTAGTCATTTTATCTTAAGGATAAAGAAATTAGTGAAAATAAACTACCATAATTATTAACAGAGCAATCTTGACATCCTCAGAGAAATAAATATAGAATGTGGAACTTGAGATTTTTTTCCTTTTGCAAAGTGAAAAGAGACGAAATGGATTATTGTAAAATCCCTTGATTTTCAATTGAGGAAACTAAGTCCCAAGAAATTAGATGAAATTCTAGGTAGAAGTGAGCAACACTCACCATTCAAGTCACCAGGCCTACTTGTCTTCTACTTCCATAATTTCTTTTCTTCCCCTTGGCCTAGTTTTCCATCAGAATAACTGTTCTCAACCTTCTTACCATTCAGCTTTTGCTCTGGGACCAGATTCTATACCAGATGGCCCAGAGATTGGAGACTGAAATAAATTAAAATCATTCTTGAAAAATTTGTATTGTTTATTTCCATTATTGCTAATAATATGTGCTTGGATTTTTTTCCCCTCCCTCACACGCTGTAGAAATGTTCACTCCAAAATAAATTCTCAATCAAGGCTATTCTCCTCTCAGCGTCCAGGAATAAGCAGCCTTTGGGTACAAAGAGGGAAAGAGTATTCTTATCCCCCTCTGTAGATTTCTCTTTGCCAAGGCCCAAAAGTCAGACAAGAATGAGCTGGTGAGGCCTGAGGCTGTCAACTAAAACTCTTCACCTGGTTCACCATCTAGAGAGAGATGTTTCTACACAAGGTCAAGAATCAAAGAGTAAACCACAAAGGACTCTGGGGCAGGAAGGTATGGAACTATGATAGGGTTTATTAATGCTAGTTGGCAGATACTCTGTAAGGCATCCTATTCTTTCCAAGTATTTAGAAAGCAGAAGAGAAAGCAGCAGTGATGTGCCATCCAAAAAAAAAAATATGCCCAATGGTATCATGGGAAATTCTGCAGCCTGATTTCAGAATTAAGAAACTAACATTCCCTCAAATTGAGACGGTAACAGGTATGAAAAGGCTTCAGTTAATCAGTTAATAAATACGCATTTAGGGCCCACACCGTGGCAGGCCCTGTTCTAGAGAATAGAGACCCAGTGACATACAGGACAGATGGCTTATGACCTCTACCTGGGTACTACATGAGGTGCTTTGGAATGGCTATGGCCTTAGTGCCTTCCCTTACTGGAACAAGTCCCTTCCTTACATCAATAACTGCCTCTTGATTACCTACTGTGCCCAGGGAACCATATTAGAGTTATTTAGTGATACAAATATATACAGACCTCATCCTCAAACAGTATTCAGCATAGGTGGAGAACCAAGATACATAGAGAGACATAAAATGGTAAATTAATAATGAAAGTAAGTGGTGCCTTTTGGGATTCTAGTATGTTCCATAGCTTGATCTAGATGGGGGTCACACAAGGGTACACAAATATAAAAATTCATCAAGCTATATCCTCAAGATTTGTGTACTATTTTGATATAAAAAATGCAAGGCATTACTTGCTTTACATTTATATATGTCCTCCTCAAATTCCAAAAATGACTTGAACCTTCTTACAAAGATAGACACAATTACCAGATTACAAAATAAATAAGGGAGAAAACTGGAGGAAAGAAAAATAAAGACAGGAAATAAAAATAAAGAGCCAGAGTTAATACTATCACCCCTCAAATGCATGCCATTCTTACTTATTTCTTGCGGGGGGCTGCAATTCTGGCTCCAAGCCTATGAAAAGAGGGAGACATGACTCATGATGACCACAAGATAAAAACAAAACAGCAGCTCAGGAGAATCCAGCTATTCTTGGTTTTAAGGACTGAGAAACATTTTTCCCATGGGTCAACATGGAAAGGACACTGTGAAATATAGCAAACCATGTCCCTAACAACAACCATACAGTAAATTTGATAGCACTTTGTGTTGGGTGGTTTCTTACAAAGTTTTTTATGTGGGCCAATGGTATAATAACAGAGCACAGTTCAATAAAAGCAATTATATAAGGGCCAAAATGATAGAAACCAGGCTTAGAAGTGTCATACAAGTAGAATAGATATTCTCATAGTTTCAAAGCCAGGAGCAGTAATGTGGTCTGGAGAAATTCAGAAAGCCTTACCAGAGAAGGATATATTCAACTGGGTCTTGAACAAAGATCAGAAGAGATCAGTTACCTTGGCAGGAATGAGGAGGTCATTCCTAGTAGTAAAGGACTAATGCAAACTGAGGGGTCAAGGAAGAAAGTAACAGGAACATTTAAGGAAATAAGTAAGCCATCCTGGTTTATGATGAAAGAGTGAGCAAGACAGTCGAAAAGGTAAGTGGAGGCCAGACACTGGAGGCACCAGAAGCCAGACTACGAGGTTAATTCTTTATCTTAGAGACAAAGGGTTGAATACTGAAGTATTTCAAGTTTCTGGAAAAAAGAATGTTATGATAAAGCTATTATTTAGGAAGATTAATCTGGCTGTCTTTAGCTGGATAAATTAAAACTGCAAGAAAAAAAATAGTTAGAAGATTCTTTCCCAAGAGCCTCTGGACAATGACTCTGTGATGTAACAGACTTAGCCTTATTTTACCTGTACACAAAGTTAAAGGATCGGCTTAAGGTAATTGTCCCCAAGGCGACAATGAAGCCACACCCATAACCACCAGTTACTTCCCTCTTCTGGGCCACTTTAAATTTAGGCTGTGGTTTGAAACAACAACAAAAAGCAGCTAAGGAAACCAGGGAGGAAGTTTTGGATCTTTCTCAAAGCAACATGGAAAAGAAGAGAGAGATGGAAAACAAAATATTTTAGAAGGGAGTGGAAAAAATGACCTGCTCACAGCACTTAATGCACACAGGGAAGGAATGTTTATGCTTAAAACCTGAGAGCAGGGCGGCCTCCCTGCCCCCATCCCCCACCTCATGCTAGGAAGGAAAGAGGTTACACAGATCTGTATAAAGGGAGCATCGCTCCCTCACATGGCTAGAGCTGCTATTTACAGGGGAACACTTAGGGGCTCCAACTGTCTTTTCTTTTAAGAGAAAGTCTGTCTCCTGCTGTTTCTGGTTCCAATGCCTGCTGAACAGCAGTTTGGAGGCACATACCACCCCATGGGCAGCTCCTTCATTCCTTTGCTGTGTTTGCAAAGCTGGCACGCCTCACCGAGCACATTCACTGTTCTATACCTTGCACAAAACCCTCAGATTCCTTTTTGAAATGCCTTTGTGTCTCTGTGTGTACTTGAACCTCTGGGCCAATGATCAGGAGCCTCCCATTCAGCACCTGAGAAAAGGTTAAATGAAAGCAAAGGCATAAGAATCTCGCTTCTGCCCTGAGTTGGTTGACGAATTGTGTGTGCATGTGTTTGTGTGTCTGTGTGTGTGTACACACACGTATTTTTTTCTAGAGAAGAAAAAGCTGTTCTTATCTTTGGAAATGATCATGACAAGAGGCTCCACCTGCTGGCCTAGGAGGATTCCGAAAAGCTGAGTCCCATCATCTCAAACTGGAAATTATACCCACTCCTGTCTTTCCGGCCCAGGTTCTCTCATTGGTGGCTTCAAGAGACTGTGCCACGCCATAGTGTTCATGGCCATGCTTGATTTCACTGGTTCTCCATCCAGGGAAATAAGCTGTAGGTCAAATACTTCTGGTGCCATGGAAAGGGAACTTGGCAGAGAGTCAAAAAACCTGAATCCCAACTCTACCACTTGCTTATACAATGACATCGGGCAAATGCTTACTTTTCTTGGATTTTTGCTGTTTTTTTTTTTTTCATCTGAAAAATAGGAATTATAGCTCTTTTCCTCTCCATTTTAAAGGTTGGCATTGGGAGTTGGATGGAGAGCATTAGAGACATGAAGGACTTTGTAACCATAAAGTTCTGTGCAAACAAACTGGAGAGTTTTTAGCCTCATGGAGATTTGCTGAGAAGAGGGAAGCTTTCATGTTAGAGTAATTTCTATGGGGTGTTGGATCTTTGTCAATAAGAGGAGATTTTAAAAAGTATACCCTCAGTGTGATGTGACTCCTGCCTCATCTGCAGATTACTGTGCTACTCTGCCTCTGCGAGTGTGGGAGCTGGTGGGGATGAAGGAGCTGGGCACATTTCTGATAAACTGCTCTCCCTCTGAACTTTACATCCTGTGTAAGGTGAAGGTTGAAAGGGGCTCCATTGTCTTCCATTTATGCATTGGCTCTTTTCCATCCCACCAGCCACATAGATCTGAGGTCCAGAGGGGAGTCTGGAGATTACATAAGGCAACCCTCACATGTGAAACATGAACAAAGAGCCGCTTCGTGTCTAAGGGTCTCACTCAAAGTTACACAGTTAGCCAGTGGACTAAGTTCTCGAGCTCACAGATGGCAAGGGCTAAACTTAGATGAACTTATGAGGCTCCGGGTGGCTCTGAGATAGTTACTCACCTTCCCATGACTTTGTTTACTCATTTAAAAATAGAAATGGAAAACGATCCTACCTTAAAAGGGCTCTAGGGTAGTGTTGGCAGGAGGAGAACATACTTTGCCAATTTATAGCTCTTTATAAATGCTTTTAATTATTATCAGTTAATTAGGATTTTAAAAAGCCCGAAATAAAGCCTATGTTTTAGGATGGTTTAACATGAATATAATTAGCTTTTTTATATGAATTATATATACATATATACTATGATAATATAATTTTGTAACACGTAAAATGCGCATTATACACTTATAAAAACATAAATGAAAGAATATACCTGTATGTAATATATTGATGTTTCAGTAATACAGTGTGCTGAGTGTACAGTATTGTTTAATTAATAAATTGTATTTTTTAAGAGCATCTTTAAGCTTCAAAGCACAATTGAACAGGAATTAAAGGAGTCCCCATATTCCCACTGTCTCCACACCCACAACCTACTCCTACTATGACAACCCTGTAGCACAGTCCTACATTTGTTATTACCAATGAGTCTACACTGACACATCATCACCACCCAGAGTCCACAGTTTACACTGGGGTTTTCTTTTAGTGTTTCACATTCCATGAGCGCGGACAAATTTGTAATGACATGTATCCATCATTGTAGCGTCACGTAGAATAGTTTCACTGCATTAAAAATCCTCTGGTCTCTGCCTTTTCATCCCTTCCTCCCCACACCCCCCTGGCAATCACTGATCTATTTACCGTTGCCATGGTTTTTCCATCTTCAGAATATCAGATAGTTGGAATCCTACAGTGTGTATCCTTTTGAGATTGGTTTTCTAACCTTAATAATAAGCCCTTAAGTTTCCTGCATGTTTTTGCATGAACTCGTTGCTCATTTCTTTTCAGTGTTGAATTGCATTCTATAGCGTGTAGGTGCCACAGTTTATATATCCACTAACATGCTGAAGGACATTTTGGTCACTTCCAAGTTTTGGCAATTATGAATAAAGCTACTATAGACATCATGAGCAGGCTTTTTATGGACAAAAGTTTTCAATTCATTCTTGGTAAATTCTTGATAAATACCATGGGGTACAAGTAATTCCTAGATCAGAGGGAGTGAGGGACACAGAATCCAAAGCAGGCTCCAGGCTCCAAGCTGTCGGCACAGACCCCACTGCAGGGCTTGAACCTACAAACCATGAGATCATGACCTGAGCTGAAGTCAAACACTTAACCAACTGAGCCACCCAGGTGCTCCTCTTTCGTCCATATTTTAATCAAGTTACTCATTTTCTTATTGTTGAGTTTTAAGAACTCTTTGTATTTTGCATAACAGTCTCTTATCAGATGTGTCTTTTGCAAATATTTTCTCCCAGTCTGTGGCTTGTCTTTTCATTCTCCTGACAGTAGTGTTTCATAGAGCAGAAGCTTTAATTTTAATTAAGTTCAGCTTCTCAATTCTTTAAAATTGTGTCTTTCTTGGTGTATCTTAAAATTATTGTCATGCGCAAAGCCATCTAGGTTTTCTCTTATGTTATCTTCTAGAAGTTTTATACTTTTCATTTTACATTTATGATCCATTTTAATTTTTGTGAAGGGCATAAGGCCAGTGTCCAAATGTATTTGTTTGTATGTAGATGTCCAATTTTTCCAGGACTTTTTGTTGAAAAAACTATTTTTTCCATTATATTGCCTTTGCTCTTTTATCAAAGAATCAGTTGATTTTATACATAGATAGAGATAAAAGAGATAGAGATAGAGATAGAGATAGAGATAGAGATAGAGATAGAGATATTTTTGAGATCTCTATTTTGTTTCATTATCTATTTGTTCTTTCATCAATACCACATTGTCTTGATTACTGTATCTCTGTAGTGTGTGTTGAAGTCAGGTAGTGTCAGTCCTCTGACTTTATTCTTCTTTAGTATTGAGTTGGCGGGGCTCCTGGGTGGCTCAGTCGGTTGAGCATCCGACTTTGGCTCAGGTCATGATCTCACGGTCTGTGAGTTCGAGCCCCGCGTGGGGCTCTGTGCTGACAGATCAGAGCCCGGAGCCTGCTTCAGATTCTGTGTCTCCCTCTCTCTCTCTGCCCCTCCCCTACTCAGGCTCTGTCTCTCTCTCTTTGTCAAAAATAAATAACCATTAAAAAATGTATATATTGAGTTGGCTATCCTGGGTCTTTTACCTCTCCATATAAACTTTATAATTAATTTGTCAATTTCCACATTGCAACTTGCTGGGATTTTGATTGAGATTGCACTGCATATTGATCAAGTTGGGAAGAACTGATATTTTGACAATACCGAGTCTTTCCATCTATAAACATGGAATATTTCTCCATATATTTAGTTCTGTGATTTCATTCATTATAGTTGTATTTTCCTCCTGGATTTTGTACATATTTTGTTAGGTTTGTACCTAAATATTTCATTGTTTTAATGCTAATGCAAATGGTAATGGGTTTTTAATTTCAAATTCCACTTGTTAATTGCTGCCATTTAGGAGAGTGAATGAGTTTTGCATTTTAACCTTGTATCCTGCAACCTTGCTATAATTGCTTATTAGTTCCAGAGTTTTGCTTTTGTTTCTCTTTGGTTTTTGTGTTTTTGTTTTGTTTTGTTTTGTTTTGTTTTGTTTTGTTTTTGTTTCTGTTTCTGTTTTGTCCATTTGAGAGAACTATGTGATCTGAGAACAAAGACAGGCTTGTATTTTCCTATTCAATCTATATACCATTTATTTTCTTGTCTTGTCTTATTGCATTATCCAGGACTTTTAGCACAATCTTAAAAAGCAGTGGTGATAGAGGACATCCTTGCCTTGTTCCTGACATTACCAGGAAAGCTTTGAATTTTTCACCATTAAGTATGATGTTAGCTGTAAGGTTTTTGTTGTTGTTGTTGTTTGTAGATACACTTTATCAACTTGAGGAATTTACCTATTATTCCTAGTTTGCTGAGAATTTTTACCTTGAAATGGTATTGGATTTTGTCCAATGATTTTTCTACATCTACTGGTTTGATCATGTAATTTTCACCTATTGATGTGATGGATTAATAGATTTTTGAATACAGAACCTCTTTTCATAACTTGGGATAGATTCCACTTGGTCCTGGTGTATAATTAATTTTATACATTGTTGGGTTTGATTTGCTAATATCACATTGAGGATTTTTTGTATCTATGTTCATGAGAGATAGTGGTATATAGTTTTTTGTTTTGTTTTTGTCTTCGTTTCTTTTAATGTGTTTGTCTGGTTTTGGTATTAGGGTAATGTTGGCCTCACACAATGAGTTAGGATGTATTCTGTCTGCTTCTATCTTCTGGGAGAAACTAGAGAAAATTGGTATAATTTCTCCCTTAATATTTGGTAGAACTCACTGGTATAACTATCTAGGCCTGAAGTTTTCTGCTCTGGAAGGCTATTAATTATTGATTCAATTTTTTTTTTTTTTTTTTTTTTTTTTTAGTAGATACAGGCCTATTTGTATAGTCTATTTCTTCTTTTATGAGTTTTGGTAGATTATGCCCTTCAAGGAACTGGTCCATTTCATCTACTGTTTCAAATTTGTGAACACAAATTATCTTTTAATATCCATGGGATCTGTAGTGATGTCCTCTCTTTTATTTCTGGCATTAATAATTTGTATCTTCTCTTTATTTCTTAGTTAGCCTGGATAGTCTTATCAATTTTATTTATCTTTTCAGGGAAACAGCTTTTGATTTCATTGAAATCTCTACTGATTTCCTATTTTTAATTTCATTGATTTTTGCTCTTGTTTTCATTAATCTTCTTTTGCTTGCTTTGGATTTAATTTGCTTCTTTTTTAGGTTTTCTAAAATGGAAGCTTAGATTATCAAGTTTAGAACTTTATTCTTTTCTAATGTATGTATTAAATGCTATAAATTTCCTTCTAAGCACCACTTTTATACACATCCCACGAATTTTGATGATCTGTATTTTCATTTTCATTTAGTTCAAAATATTTTTAAATTTCTCTTGAGATTTTTTCTTTGACCCATATGTTATTAAGAAGTACATTGTTTAATCTCCAAATATTTGGGGATTTTCCAGCTCTCTTTCTGTTATTTATTTCTAGTTTAATTCCATGGTTGTCTGAAAGCAGACACAGTATGATTTCCTTTCTTTGAAATTTGTTAAGATGTGTTTTATGGCCCAGAATGTGGTCTATCTTGGTGAATGTTCCATGGAGCTTGAGAAAAATGTGAAATCTGCTGTTTTTGGATGAAGCAGTTTATAGATGTTCATTATATCTACTTGATTGATGACGCTGTTGCGTTCAACTCTGTCCTTACTAATTTTCTGTCTGCTAGATCTATCAATCTCTGAGAGATGCATGTTAAAATCTCTATACTAGTGCATTCATCTATTTTTCCTTATTGTTCTATCAGGTTTTTTGTTTTTGGATTTTGATGCTCTGTTGTTAGGCATATACACATTAAGGATTGTTACTTCTTCTTGCAGTATTGACCCTTTATCATTATGTGATGTCTCTATCCCTGAAAAATTGCTTTCTCTGAAGTCTGTTCTGTATGAGATTAATATAGTGACTGCTGCCTTCTTTTGATCAGTGTTAGCATGGTATATATCTCTCTATCCTTTTATGGTTAATATATGTGTCTTTATATTTAAAGGGCTTCTTATAGACAACATATATTTGTGTCTTTGGTTTTTGACATAGTCTGGCAATCTCTGGCTTCTAATTGGTGTTTAGGCACTCCCATTTAAAGTGAGTATTGATATAGTTGGATTGTTATCAACCATATTTGTTACTATTTTCTATTTGTTGTCTTTGGCTTTATTCCTATTTTTGTCTTCTATACCTTCTCTGCCATTTGTGGTTTTAATTGAGCATATTACATGAATCCATTTTCTCTTTCTCAGCATATCAATTGTGTGTGTGTATATGTATATACAATTACACATATGTAAACTTTTTTTAGTAATTATCCCAGAGTTTGCAATACACATTTACAACTAATCCAAGACCACATTCAAATAACACCATACCACTTCACACGTGGTGCCGTTATTGAATTGTTATACATTTCACAGTGGATCTTTATCTCTTCTTTATATATATATTTTTGTATTTTCCTTTTTATCCATCAAATAATTTAAGGTAGATTATAACTTTTCAGATGGTGCTATAATGTTCCGTGAAGAAATGATACTTTACAAAAGCCTTATAATACATATGGACCACACTGATGCACACTTAGAGTCAATCTGCGCTCTCATCTATCACTGTAAGTGACTCTCCCATATTGAAAATCCTGCAAGGAACAGCCAGATCCAGATGTTTGCACCTCTCTTTGGGTCTCAAGTATCTGTGGATTTCACAGAAAAAGACAAGTTCTTCTCTATTGTATTAATCCTTCAGCATATACTAGGACAGGACGAAGAAGCTGCCTTTGATGACTTCCTGTCCTGCCTACCCCTTTCATCTCTCTCAATCCTTCCCTCTAATCCCTTTCTGTTGAGTAGTCCATCCTACAGCAGGGCCATTGTTGTGCTCATCAGATCGTTAACTGATCACTGCTGAAATGGTAACTAAAATGTGAAGTATGGTGTTGATCAGAAAGAGTATGGATTTGAGCCCAATTCTGCATGTACTAGTTGGCAAATCACTAAACTTCTCTGTTCCTCAATTTTCTCATCTATGAAATGAGGTCCATGATAGGATCTCATAAGATTGTTATAAATGATTAAAGGTTAAGATCCAGTTAATATTCATGAGTCAGCAGATGCAAGTTTGGGTCTCAGTTCCATCTTGGGTTCATAACTCAGACTCTGAACATCAGTTTCTCCCTTGGCAGAGCGGAGAGAACCATACCTATTTCACAGTAGTGTTATTATCATAAGATAGCAATGTAAAATGCCTCACTAATAACTCACCCTGAAGCAATGTTAGTTTCTTTCCCTTTTATGAGAATTATAGATTTTCAATAATAATGCATTAAGGTGTGGGTCTCATAAAAATCATTGCCTTTCAGAGCAAATTCCAGTGGGCCACAACTTTTAGACCCAAAGGTATCGATGGGTAGAAAGGCAGCCAGAGAAGACTAAATTCTGAGGTGGTACTCACAACTTACAAATCAATATTTCATCAGTCCTAAAGTGTTGCCCCGATTTCCACGTATTCCCAGGAGTCTTGATCCTCTACGTGTCCAAATAGGAAAATATCCATGATTTGGCATGTCTAGAAATGGCTGGACAAGTAATCCTCACTCCTCATAAACTACTAGTACGTCTTTAAAGAAATATCAACAATGACGGCTCCTTCATTTCAGCTCCAACCTTCACCATTTGTGCCTCACGCTATAGTGCTTTCCAAAGCCTGTTGCACTTAGCATGTAATCTGTCTTTGCCAATCTATCTACCTTTGTGTCTCTAGCACTCATCACAGTTCCTAGCACAAAGCATGTACTCTATTAATTAGTATTTATTAAATGAATAGCATACCTGATGAGCACTAAACCTAATTAAGCACAACGCCTAATTTAACCCTCACAACATTATGAAATGTGTACTACCATTCTTCATTTACATATCAGGACACTGAGGCTCAGAGTGTTGTTGCCTCTTCATATTCCTATGTCATAGGTGGCAGAGGAAGAAATTTAAGTTCAGGTTTGTCTCAGTGATGTCTAGACAGAGGTAACAACAGCTTTATGAGAAACAAAAGCCTGATCTTCGGCATATGCCAATTTCTGTGGCATAAATACCCGCCCCCCCCCCCCCATGGTCAATTTTAATCTGCCAACGTAACATCAGTAGGTTCACAAAATTTAGCAACAGGTTCTTGCAAGCTGCTGCGTGCTGGTTTCAGCACACCCCTAGTTTCACGGCAAAGTGTAGGGTATTTTCGATGGAGCTAACTGAGGCTGCTAGTCCTGTCTTGGTGGCTGAAAAGCCCACCAATAGCTACAGTGCAATCATCCCCTGTAACCTTTGAATGCTGGTGACCTCTGTGTTCCAATTTTGCAGCTGGTCATCTTACCAACAAATTCACTCATCACGAATGTTCTTCCTTCCCCAAAGACCAGCTACCAAGTTCTGCTCTCAGACATGAATTTAGCAGAATATTTTTAAAGTAACAACCCCCAAGTATGCTAGTCTTCTGACGCCCCTCCTTAAAAAAATCCAAAAAACAAAAGGAGGAAATACATTCCCTATTGGATATTTTTCAAAAAGGCCTTCTTTGAGCTGTATAATTGTTTTGTGACAGAAATAGCAGCTGATAAGTTGTGTTCATGTACAAATAATGATGTTATTATGTGAGGCTGCTTATTGTTAGTGTCTTCAGGCAGAAAAAATGTTTAGAAAACCTCACCGAATCCCCAAAGTTTCCTTGGGATTGTCTGGGATGACTTGGAATGCTAGCAGAATCCACACAGGATGATTAGAGGGGAAGCTTTCGGCACTCTTGAAAACTCTCACGTTATTCTCTCCCTTGGGAAGCTGCTCAAGAACATGTTGTATTGGGAGTGCAAAGCCGCTAGGTCAATGGAATCATTTCTTTGTGACTTGGGAATTTCTCAGAGCCAGAAATGTTATCCAAGCTTCATCCCTGTGACTGAGGAAAATTGCATCAGCTGCGCACAGGATACCAGATCTCAATACAACATCTATTTAAGCAATGCCTTGGATGGCAGATGTTGAAGCATGGTCACTGGACGCATGTGCTACTGAGGGCACTGAAGCCTGGTTTATTCTCTCTGACGTACCAGCAGGTTTGAAAAAAAATATTTGGGAAAATATCATGGCAGGGTAACATGACTGCTAGGAAGAAAAGTGGTGTCACCTCCGTGTGTTCGTGCGTATACAAGCTGTGTATATGCGGTTCTGTGCACACAGAGGTCAAACGAAATGTGCCTTGAGTGAGAGAAGACAGGCAATGGGTGAAGTGGACTTTTCAGTTGAAGGTCAAGGGACTTTATTCTTGTCCTAGCTCTGTTACTGTCTAACTCCATGTCCTGGACTCATCTTTTAGCTTTTCTTATCCTTCATTCTCTTAAGTGGAAACATGGGGGCTTGAAATCTATGATGTCACTTTCTGCTTCTTCTTTTTTAATTCATAGGTTCTGCAGATGAAATTAAATAATGCTTTCATTGTCAAAAGTGGCTTGAGCAAGTCATATTTCAAAGGAAACAAAACATATCCAAATCGTGGCATTTAAAATGCTATTAATTTCAAATTTAAGCACAACCCCCAAGATTTTTTTTCCCCTTTGGCCAAGGCTCTATCCACATACACCTGGATACAAGTGGAAAAAAATATGCCAATCACCCAGATGGTTGTAAGTGTTTGATATCTGTCATCATGAAGGCCAAACACCTGGATAATTGCATTCATTTTCACTTTTTAGCCAGATGTTTTGAAATTACTGAGGCATGGCTCAGATAAAAAGTAGATGCTTTTACTCCACAAGGCAGAAATAGGTACAATAAGAGGTAGGAAAAGGAGATGAGAAATGTTTTAGCTGGTCAGGCACTTTCCCCATATTTTATACTTAATCTTCATAAAAAACCATAAGGCATTACCCCCAAATTACAGACTAGGACACTGAAGCAAAGGAACTTAAGTTATTTGCCAATGTTACATGTCTAAGAAGTAGGAAATCAAGGACTTGAAGTTTTATTTTGGGGAGAATTACTAGAAATGAATGCAATTAAGTTATAGGCAATGACATTAAGAGCTGAGAAAGAGTTGTTACATAAATAAGATAATACAAACATACATGCATACAGAAACAGACATAACCACCGCCACTATTGTTCCTCTTAAGGACTTTTTAACCCAAGCCTGTGATAGGCGTCCATGGAAGGAGTCAGAAAAACCAGCCCAGGAGAAGTGGTACCATGTTGCATAGGTCTCTGTTACGCCACACTTTGTTTCGCTCTGACCGGGCAATGAAATTGGACACAACTACCTCATTCATTGTTTTACCTCCCTGGAGTTAGGAATTCTGGATGATTCTGTAGAAATACCATAGTTCATTATATAAATGTATGCCAAATAGCATGCAAATATATGAATGATGCTGATTTCCTGGGGGAAAGATTCTGAAGATTGGATCTCATAACTCCTCATAAATAACCTGGGGGGTAAACTTCCCTCTACACAGAGCAGAAGCAAATCGCTCCAACCCAAGGTTCTCAACAATGCCTTGATCTTTAGGGAAACAATGAATCAGATTCTTTCCCCTTTATATGCCAAGGAACATAAATTCCCAAGCCCACACGGAAAGGAAATCAGATGCACCTCTTACCAAACCCTGTTCTTCTATAAGGTAGAAATGATGACTCATAGCCAAAGGCTACTAGTTCTGATCAGGGAGACACTGCAAAGAGCAGAATGATTAACCTATTAGAAAATTGTCAAGGGCAAAGATACTCCATACTTTCCCAGACAGTGAGCATAAGAGAGGAGAAGAATACTTGGCTCCCACTTTGAAGAAAAGATCTGATTTTGGATCTTAAAGATAATCATGCAAATTCATGAAGGCAGATGTAGTCCCAAGTTTACAATACCCCGGTTCCTGACCTGCTGGTTAGAGCACTGGGAAGAAAATTCATTTTCTAAATAAATATAGGGATGAGAAGTTACAGGGTAAGGAAATGGGGGTGAAGGAGGACAGATGAGTGTATAAATGTTAGTTCCAAAATATGAGTGAATGGGTTAGAGATAATGCACCCTCTGGAAATAGCAAATGTTGTAAGTTTTCAGAGAGAGAGATAAATCATAAGAGAATTTGGAATGCTTTTCATGGGCTGAAGTAGAAGGAAATTAAATAACTTCAATAAGATTCTTGAGAGAAATTTTGTATCACTGTATTAGTTAAATATGAGGAGAAAAAAATCAAAATCAGCCCAAATTCAACAGGAAATAATCTCTTTGGAAAACGTAACACACACATATCTACAAATATGTAGGAGACAACCAAAGACTACGGAGACAAATTATGTGTCTATACAGTCAGACTTTTTCTGACCTAGCCCCACCCAAGGGCAGATGCTGAAAATGCTCAACCCTGAAACTCAGCCCTGGGGTGAGCCAGTTCAATCCAAGTCTGAGCATTATTTTAGAGATCCCATCCTCCCTAATCAGTAGTGTCTGGAATTTTTCTTGCTGCCAATATGGGTATCTGACATGCCTGCCTGGGGTTGTCCTAAGCTAGAAATAAAAATGGCTAAAATGTAGTCCGCATGGAGCTTGCACCAGTTTTCATTCTAAACACTTTGTATATGTTATCTTATTTAAATCTCAAATAACTCTCTAAGATAGGTCATGCAATCTCTCTTACGGGTGAGTGAGGGTAGGTTCCAAGAGGTTAAGTAATGTGCTCCAGGACGCTCAGCCAGTAAGTGCCAGAACTAGTCCCCGCCACACAGGACTACCATAGAGTTCCACACGTCATCCCATCCAGCACACATTCACATTTTGGTTTTATTAAAAAAACATTTTTTTAGCCTTTATTCATTTTTGATAGAGACAGAGTGCGAGCGGGGAGGGGCAGAGAGACAGGGAGACACAGAATCCCAAGCAGGCTCCAGGCTCTGAGCTGTCAGCACAGAGCCCGACACGGGGCTCGAGCTCACGAACTGTGAGATCGTGTCCTGAGCTGAAGTTGGATGCTCAATTGTGGGAGCCACCCAGACGCCCCCACTCACATTTTTAAAATTATAAACCCAACAAATTCCCCAAAACGTTTGAAACTCCACCTTACCCGGATCTCCTTTCAACAGTGTCTAGGTATTGGCCATTCTATCTTTTAAAACTGAAGGGATTACAAAAATCAGCCCAAACCATGGAATTAGGATCCACCTGAACATACATATCCTGCTCCAGTCTCAGGCTTGGTCCCCTCAGAGGCGGAGCGAACTGGATCATTCCAGATTTCTCCAAACCCATTGGCACTAGAAATTGGAATTTTGTCATCTTGCACCAAGCCCAACCATATAAAGGTATTTCTTCTTCCTTGCATGAGCCCTACCACATCTTGATAATTAATTCTCCATCCTCCATGAACACAATTTATGGCCAAATAGGTCTCAGGCTGAGAACACGAAGTTTCTGTCATGTTCATATGACAGCTAAAATAGCAAAGTGCTTATTTCATTCCTCATATCCATGACATGACGCACCCCATCAACTAGAGGAAACACTGAGCCATCAGGATGGTCTTGTTTCTTTCTAGCTCAAGCCCCTCAAGCCCCACACTTCCCTCTCTTTCAGAGGTTTTAGGGCAAAACCATTTGAAGCAAAGGAGACGATATATTTTAGAAGATAGTAATGTGGATATGGAGGCAGATCAACCCCTACTTCAAAAAACCTAAGGCTAAAAACAACCAAACAAACAAATAAAATTAACTGATGTTATGGGAGACTGGCTCAAAAATGGACAAAAAAGGTCCTAGGAGAGCTGAATTATAAATGCAATTTAAACTTTTCTAACTTTTTGGTTGTTTACACATGAGCCACATTAGCCTTGCTGATTATTTATCTAATTTTTTTTTCAAAAACTCTATTAAAAAAATGACATTCACACAGAAAAGCACACAGCCACAATTTTATCCCTTAATACATTTTTACAAAGTGAATACCCCTGTAACACTAGCACCTAGATCAAGAAACAGACCATTCCAGACCCACAGAGCCAGGGTCTCTTCATGTAATTTTTGTTGCTCACCTATCCTCTACTCAAGCAAGGTTAACCATTCTCCTGTGGCTTCTTAAATGGGGATTTGTTTCACCCATCCTAGAACTTTATACATATAGACACAAGCAGGATGAACTATTTTGTGAGTATATTTTTTTAATCACTCAAAATTACATTTCTGAGAATCATCTATATTGCTATAGATTACTTTACATCAATTTAAAATTTTTTTTTAATGTTTATTTATTTTTGAGACAGAGAGAGACAGAGCATGAACGGGGGAGGGGCAGAGAGAGAGGGAGACACAGAATCAGAAGCAGGCTCCAGGTTCTGGGCCATCAGCCGAGAGTCCGACGCAGGGCTCGAACTCACGGACCGCGAGATCGTGACCTGAGCTGAAGTCGGAGGCTTAACCGACTGAGCCACCCAGGCGCCCCACTTTACATCAATTTAGCATTTGCTGTGTACTAATTCCACATGAATGTCGTGATTTATTTATACATTCTATTGTACATGGATGTTTGTGTTGATTTTTCATTATTACAAGTTTACTTTATGCCTAATTCACGTACGTGCCTTTCGGTGAACATATGTATTATATTGCCCTATTTTCCCTGGTAAAATATGCTCACATTAGTAATTATCAAATTTCTTCCTATTGGTTTGGATCATGTGTCCAATGTGATAAGATTATTTTATTTTGTATCTCAATTCTGAATTCCATAGTGCTGGCAACCCTTTTCAGTTTCCATTATCTGAAAATTTTAAAAGAAGTTTCTTCATTCTTCTGACAAATCATCTTGGAACATTAAATATTTTTAAATCTAGTATAACATATTATATTAGGCTGTTCATCTCCAGCCCTAGGAAGAATGTGGGAAGTACTAAAATTTGTTATTGTTGCTAAGAGGCCAGAGGGCTTTTTAACAACTCTCCCAAAATCTAGTTCTCTGCTTTAATCTTGCCATTTCCACCTCATATTTATAGATTTTTTTGAGCTAACTTAGACTTTTTCTTTTAAAAGAAGTAATCATAATATTTTATAGTGAATTTATTTTATGTCTTACCCCTCCTGGTTACATTTACATTTGAAAAAACTTCTGTCCAAGGAACTCTCCACAGGAATACACCAGTAGAAGTTTCAGACATTATAATTTGAGTTAAATAGATATTGTGGTATAGCAGAAACTTCCCAGACACCTCAAATACGTGATGTTGGCATGCATGTAGCATTTTAACCGAACTGGGCTGGTCCACTGAGTACTAGCTAAAACAACAACAAAAACAACAACACACACTTACTCACTTACTTGAAAATTATTTAATCTTTACAATAAATCATTTTAAAATTTGAAGTTTTCATTAATACTTTTAGCCAGGGTTGGATGGGGCCCGCGGCTGGAGGAACAGAAACGAAAACGGATTTTTTGATCTTATGTCTTTCTCCCATTCTGAAGGTTGACTCCTTGCTTTGAATATCAGATTGCTCTCTACCATATTTCCATCCCACATTTTCATTTGGATGGGAAAGTCTAACAGAAACTAGGACTTCCTCCCTAATGGGGAAGTCTTCCTGTCTTCTTCAATTACTGTCTTCCCATATGTAATAATAATTAAGTCAAGTTTCTTCCATAGACAAATATGTTGCTAAGCTATACAATGGGAAATGGTTAGTAGATTTTCCCCATGATATAAAAAATAAGTTGATAGAATAAATGAATCAAATCAGCCATTACTAAGTCTTTAAAACTTTGGTTTAGGGGCGCCTGGGTGGCGCAGTCGGTTAAGCGTCCGACTTCAGCCAGGTCACGATCTCGCGGTCCGTGGGTTCGAGCCCCGCGTCGGGCTCTGGGCTGATGGCTCGGAGCCTGGAGCCTGTTTCCGATTCTGTGTCTCCCTCTCTCTCTGCCCCTCCCCCGTTCATGCTCTGTGTCTCTCTGTCCCAAAAATAAATAAAAAACGTTGAAAAAAAAAATTTAAAAAAAAAAAATAATAAAAAAAACTTTGGTTTAGCTTTTGATTTATTTAATGAGGCCTTAATATCTGATGGTATAAAGATCTCATCTAGAGATAGCTTTCCACATTTTCTCTCTCCCAAACCCATAGCTTATCAATCTTGTGATTCCTCCCCCACAAGACCAGTTCTTTGGAATCCTCAATTTAGCTCTTTAAGTAGCTCCTAATAATTCATTGAAGCAGCTACATGAAATGAAAACTCGTTTGCTATTCCTAATCCAGGAACTCGAGTTCCAAGAGATAAATTTAGTCCTGGCACCCAAAATGACGTAAGTGAATATGTACATTCTCTTTATGTTTTTAGACCTGAGAGAAAATCAGTGGTAGGAGTATGGGGCTGTAGTAAACAAGGGAGGTCTTATAAGTAGGGAAAACTAGGGAAACTTTGGACCTGTTAGTGATCAGAGTAAGGAAGCAGGCATGCTATGATAAAGAAGTTGTTAACATCTGCATTCCAAACAGCAGCTGAGTATACACTGGAATAGATAAGATTAGATACCTTGGAAATGACCTAGGACAATCATAGTTGAGAAAAAAGTAATTAAGCCAATATTTAAAAACAAAAACAAAAACAGAAGTAAAATGGTCAAGGTGATTTAGCTGATTGTACTTAGGGATTTTTTTTCTCCCTTTAGTGTCTTTTTTAATCATTGTATTTCAAAATTTTAAGTGGAAGTTACCTAGTTAGGTCCAATTTTTAAATTTAAAATCATTTTCTCCAGAAATAAGATATGTAGACGAGACTAGTTCAGTGAATTTAGGTGACAAAATAGAACATTAGAGAACGAAGAAACTTTCTAGAATTGTCCGAAAAAAACAGAGTTCCAAATAATTTCTGTATATAATCCACCCTCAGGCAGGTGGACCATAACACTCCACACTTTTTATGTGTCTGCGGGCTGTGCTTAAAACCTTCCTTCCAAAGAGGATAGTATAAGGGGCTGGGTCAAGGGGAATAACTTTACTGTGAGGGATCCTGACCAGCACTACCTCAGTCAGGTGATGAAGGTCAGTATCAACAGTAATAAGTCATATCGACAGCATATACCCTTGATACGATGTGATGAGAATAGCAATTTACCGCAGTGGTCTGCCTCCCCCAAACCCATAATCCACTTGTAAGCATGAGAACAACATCAGATAGATTCCAGCTGAGGGATATTCCACAAGATGCCCCATCAGTACTCCTCAAAACGTCAACTCTAGGTCATCAAAAATAAAGAAAGCCTGAGAAACTGTTGTAGAGAGGAAGAGTGGAAGGTGACAGCACCAACTGAATGCAATGCAATATCCTGGATGGGGTTTGGGGGCAGAAAAAGAGAATTACGTAAAAACCAAGGAAATCTGAATAAAGTGTGGACTTTAGTTAAAAATAACATGTCAATATTGTTTCCTTATTCGGAAATGTACTACACTACTATGAGATGTTAATGACACGGGAAACCGGGTACAGAGTATATGGGGACATTCTGTGCTCTCGTCATAATGTTTATGTAAATCTAAAGCTATTTTCAAATAAACGTTTACTTTAAAAAAGAAAAAAAAAAAACCAGCAGGCCCCTTTTTTGGAGCCGTAAACATCAGAACAGTATACGGGGATTACAATACTGGAGGTATGGATCCCTGGAACGGCTTACCACAGACTTGTGGGCCTCCTTCTCTGCAAATCTTTAAAGACAAGTGGAGCCATCTTGTCTCTAGCTATTGTTTAGGTTTACTACGGTGTCTTAAAAGGGGTAGATTAGAATCAATAAATTCTGGTCCCCTCTGGCTCCATTGTTTTATGAGTCTATTATTTATTTATAACATTGGGTATCAGTTACCTATGGGTAAACCTAATTTCCATTTTTATTAACATTCTCACAGAGGCTGAGTTTCTTTCAGACTTGGGTTGAATCTTATGTTTGGATGATAATCGTATAAAAAAAGCATTATTCCCATTTAGGTATATCAGATGCTTTACTTTCTCCAATAATGCAAGGAGACAGGCTTGTTTGCCATGGGTTTCTTCCAAACAGTTTTATGATGGCTGTTTGTAGCACTTAGTTATCGTCTAGGTGCTGGCAAATTAATACTAAGACTTCTACAAAGTTCTCGTGACTCTTCTCTAAAAATATACAGATGCACCGAAATGCTGGTAGAATACCACATGTTTACTCGTCTAAACATATCGCCCCCCATAATTATATGAAGCCTAGTGCTTTTATCTACACTTATCTCTAGTATAACATTCTTCTGTTTAAATTTCTAAACAAAATTAGAAAAGTGGAAGGGAAATCACATACCTCTTTTGGAACCATAAATAAAAGTCTAAAACCAGGCTATGAAAACACCAAGATGGACATTTTTTTTTTTTTTGTATCTGGGACTGCATACATTTTCTCTTCAAACCCCTGTACTTATTCATTACTCAAAAACTCCGTGTGTCTTTCTTTCTTTCTTTCTTTTTTTTTTTTTTTTTTTTAACAAAATCATAATTAGCCTGCATTATCTATACTTCATTCAAGCAAAAGCCCAAAGTCCTTTCAGGCCAACTGCTGCCGGGGAAGGTCATGTTTCATACCTTCATTAGAGTGTAGAACATGCTTTGAATCTTAATAGCTTCGGTTAAATAAGATCAGTATAATTCGCACAAGGAACAAGTAGATGAACCACGTAAGCATTTGGCTAACTGAGGTAGACATGAGGTCCCCACGGTCCCCATATTTCTTCCACTGTTTTCTCTGTCCACTGTTAACTTTCCTTTCTTGGTAGACTGGCCGGGCTGCATTTGCAAGGCTGTAAATGAGTCCCTTCCTTGCCCTTGAACTTGTTAAGCTCTCCAGCTTCTACTACTTTGTCTGGCAGGCAGCCCCACAGCCTCATGGCTTTCTGCAAGAAACAGAACCTCCTGATCACTAAGACACTGTCTACTGTTAAGCAAGCTCACTTCTGAGCTGACGGCTTGAGGCTTCTCTTTCTACATCCCTTTGGATAAAGTTTTCAGGCAATAATAAGTAACAAAGAAGATGAGGGGAAAGAGGAAAGTGAGGGGAAGAGAGACAGAGAGAGGGAGAGAAGAAGTGCTATAAATACAGGCCAGTCCCTAATTATAATTCAAGACACCGGCAATTTAATAAAAACAACTCCTCCAGAATGCAGCCATAAGGAAAGAGTTTCCACAATCTGTTCATCTGCATAATTAGTGATTGAGGACCTGGGAACAGTTGGAACATTGCTGAGGAAGGCCCAGGTCACATTATTGATAACATAAATAACAAAGATACAGATTTCCCCAAACTACAAACATCAGAATGTAACTAACAACAACCTAATAGGAGCATAGAAAACAAACAGAAAGCAGATAAACTCTGGATCCGGGCAGGCAGAAGCCTGGAGTCAGGCACATCATTCGTCAGTCTAAACACCCTCGGGTTCCTCAGAGCCACCTTAAAACACGATGGCATGAAATCCTGCTCAGTGGCGCGATCTGCAAGGACGTGTGACTACGGCTGTGAGTTCGCACGCTCTCCGAGTCAGACACACAGTCGTTATGCTGTTACACATGGGAACATAATTCATTTTGGGAAAAAAAAAAAAAAAATCTGCATTGCTAAACTTGGTTATTTAATGACACGGTGGAGACCTGGCAAATGAGCGCTGGGACATGGTCTGCATTTCTGAACTTGGCTGAGTTCTATGTAAGGGACCGACCAGTGGTTTCAATCCCTTTAAAAGTGAGTGAATCTCTCAGCTCCGTTATAAAACTCTGCGCCCTCTTATTGCCGATTTGAGAAGGTTATACAACCACGAGAACCCTGAGTGTCTTCTTACCTCACTGTTTTGCAAATCTGGGGCGTGAACTTGTCTGCGGAGGAAGATACAGTTTCCAAATAATTGCTTTCCAACGCGGAATCAGCTACGTCGAAGTTGTGGCCCCACAGACCGGGCAAGACCTAAGAGTTTTAGGTAAACCCGTCTAAGGTGTGTACACGTATAAACTGTCAACCCTGGCAAATCTGAACCCTTGGTGTCTTCGGCCGGTGTGAGACCTCTTTCACTGTGCGAACAAAGCACTGTATTGGGGGCCAAACGGTGTGGGTGACAGCAAGGGACAAGGAAAGAATTTCCACTGCACATACCTCCGTCATGCACCACTGTAAATACGTGAATGGTTTTAACTTCTCACAATAGAAAGAAAAACAGTAATACTTTTAAAAAGTATATGTGGCTTTGTGCTTTGAGGCTTTAAAAACCACACACATACCTGTGGTTTTGAAATATCCTTAAGACAGCAGAGGGGACGATCCTGTCTGACTGGGTGAATGAGATGAAAGGAAAACTCATCCTGAAAGTAGGAAATTAACCTGTTCGGGTAGAGTTGTCATAATTGTACATGGTCTTGGGATCGAAGGCCTCTAAAGCCTAAGCCTCCCATTACTCAAGAGTTGGAAAAGCAGTGAGTGGAATTCACACTTTTAAAATGAAGTGTATTGGGGGGCATCTGGGTGGCTCAGTCGACTGAGCGTCCGACTTCGGGTCAGGTCGTGATTTCGAGGTTCATGAGTTCGAGCCCCGCCTTGGGCTCTGTGCTGACAGCTCAGAGCCTGGAACCTGCTTCGGATTCTATGTCTCCCTCCCTCTCTGCCCCCCCCCCCCCCCCACTCACGCTCTGTCTCTCCCTCTCTCTCAAAAATAAATAAACATTAAAAAATTAAAAATAAATAAAATTAAGTGTATTGGGGCACCTGGGTGGCTCAGTCGATTGAGCATCCGGCTCTTGATTTCCACCCAGGTCATGATCTCACAGTCTCGAGATTGAGCCCCATGTCAGGTTCAGCACTAGCCTCAGAGTCTGCTTAAGATTCTCTCTCTCCCTCTCCCTCTGCCTCTCCCCTGCTCGCTCCCTCTTGCTTTCTCTGGCTCAAAAAAAAAAAAAATTAATTAAAATCAAAAAATTAAAATGAAGTGCACATTCACACATGAAATATGTAGATTTTATTAGTTTATTTGGCAAATATTTACTGAGCACCTCTTATGTGCCAGATACTCCTCTAAGCTCTGAAGTTACCAATAAACCAGGGAGACAAAAATGTCTCTGCCTTCATCAAACTAAAGTCCCTGGGAGTAAACACATGGGCAGTTACCCCCTACACCTTGCGTTCCTAAGGGAGATTTTTGTATCTGCAATACGTTCCCCCATGGTTTGAAAATCATACTGCCCGCCCCGGGAAGGTGCATTAAGCTGTTGACTGGTTTAGCATGACTGGCGAAACCTATTGAAAAATAACTATTGCGGGTGGTAAGAAGTGAAATGCAGGAAGTCTCAAAAGAACAAGGCATCAAAAAGCTGAGCCTTTTTCTAACCATAGACAGAGGTATAAAGCTAGATGTCATGCATACCTGCCAATGGCATCTGTCAGAGAAGAATTCGAATCTAATGGCCCATCTTCAAAACCTCTGGAATGTCTTTACACTGTTTCACTGGGTCATGGATGACGATGTAAAGTGAGGCTCCCAGACTTTTGGACTTCGTATGTTGGTAAAATTAAAATACAACAACAGCAACAAAGAATGGGAACTGCCATAGGGGTGCCAACTTTTAATGTCACACAAGGACACTAAAAGGCATTGAAATAGTTTTCAAAGTAGAAAAAAAAACAAACAAAATAAATTCGAGTCATTTCTAAGAAAGTACAGGTGGTCTTTATGCCAACACCCATTAGCTGTTGTATTGGGATAGGCTAAATTATGCTGTAGTAATAAGTAGGTCCCCTCGCCACCCCCAATCTCAGCAGCTGGAAAGGACATGCTACATATTTTTCACAGGTTGGCAGGGGTGGTCATCCCTTAGAGATCAAGATTGACGAAGCAGCCATCTCCAGTGTGGCCGACTGCTGTGCCAGAAAGGAAAGAGAGCCCTGGGCATTCTGGCATCACGGGCAACTAATGCTCTAGAAGTAACACATAACACTTCTCTTACAACTCATTGGCCAGAACTAGTCACATGGCCAGGTGAGCTGACCCTGTCTAACAGGCAGCATATATTTGATGAGCAACACCGATGAGCGCCACGGCTCATCATGGATCTTATTTTCTCATTTCAGCATGGACTCGTGAAAACCTGGTCACTTTCTTTCACAGACCCAAGTCAGCATTTGAGAACAACCGATGGGGGGCGGGGGGGGTGGGTAGGTGGAGGGAAGGAGAGAGGAAGGGAAGGGATGGGGAGGAGAAATGAGAGGAGAGGAGGGAGAAAGAAAGACAAGTATTTGCAGGCCAAATAAAATTATTTCGGGAATTTGGCACTTTCTTGGGGGTATGAGCAGACTGTTACCTGCCTCCCAACAGTTAAGACATGGCTAGTGAGTGCAGCCCTTGTGGCCAAAGGTGAACAGTCCCAAGAACCCAGATGCCTGGGGCAACAGTGAGCAAGAAGGGCACTGAAACTCAAAGCCTGTCCCAGTAGCAAAGGCTCTTGTTCTTGAGCTGAAAGACAATTTGCTTTAGCTGTCAACAACGTCATGCTTTATAACTCATTCTTAATCCACCCCCTCAAGGATGATTATTTCAATGTTAGCTCTGCGCCCAAACATCTGAACAGGTCTGAGTCAGCCCAGCAAAACCCAACGACACCATGTTGACCCTAAAGGTTGCATAAGAAATGAAAAGAAGCTTAGTTTCCTGTGCTGTGTGCTCATTTGGTCACAGTTGTTTTGCTCTGGTTTGTTGCTTTTACCGTCGTTAATACATGTGGCAAAACCACCCTCCAAATGAAGTTAAATCTCTTTGCTCAGCCATTCTATTGAGCTACGAGGCAGGGAAGTCTTACGCTGTTTTATGGAAATTCTGATTTTCAAAGTAATAAACAAATCTCAAAGGAACCAGAAAGGAACGATTGGACCCATGCCACACACTCTGTGTGGGCTCAAGAAACTGTATTTGATGATGGCAAATTTCCTTTTCAAAAACACCCTCAAACAAAGCTTAAGTTCCAGAAATGTTTCCTGGGCCAGACTTGTAGTAAATTTTCCTTGGAGGCCCTAATGCCATATGAAGGACAAATGGAACTAAGATAGACTTGGTACTCAAATGAGGGATGAGGGGATTCAAACAAATATGGACTGCAACTAGATTTAAGCCTTTGATTCTACAATTCAAATAAATAATAGTCAATTTGGTTGGTGGAGAAAGGCCAGTGCTGCCATGCATTATAACATATATTGCATAAGATAAATGAACTTTTTTTAAACTCATGATAAAATTCTGTCAGAAAGATATAAAATGAAATGCAAATCTCTCTCTTTCCTCACTTATCCCCACCGAGTCCTAAGTTCTTCCTCCTAAATGTAAAGTGAATGGTCTCTAATGTATTCTTCCGAAAAACTGCAATGCCTCTATTAGTGTGTATATGCATGTATGTTTTCCATCTACCCAAATGGGATCTACTATATATAGTCTTTTTCATTTCACTTGTTCAGGCTGTTAGCATCATGCAGGCACAGCTTCTGTAGATTTCTCTTCTGTGTTGGAGCTTCAAAAATATCAGTTGCCTTTCCCTTTGAATTCATTGAGAAAGTGCTCATTTAGACACCCAACCATTTTGTATAGTACTTTGCACTGGAAAACAAACAAACAAACAAACAAGCCCCCCCAAACCTCCTGCATTTAACTATTTCAAGATTAAATATTAGCTGTGAGTGAGTGGGGCTGTCATCTGCTCCTGAAATAAATAACTAATGTACTAAGTAAATGCTTTTGAATGATAAACTTGGCTTTGTGATTCGCCCAAAGGGCTATCGGTCAGATGCCCCACGCTTAACAGAACAGAAATCCCAAAGCATGTGGATGCTATTCATAGATTCCTTGGATACTTGGGGGAAAAAAAAAATTGAATTGAAAGCTTGGAAACTGGAAGAGACCTCATCATCAGATTTTTCTGAACTTGAGTCAGAATTAGAAAGAGTATCATGGTCGAAAGAGCCCCTGTGCAGCGGTCCTTTTGGCAAAGCTGACAGTCTCAGCCATGCAACTATTGGGTCCATCTAAGTGCACAAGGACACTACTGAGAGTTTAGTGCCCAACTGTCTACAGGTAAATACATTCATTGCCGAGGCAGAGAATGAGAACGCATGCGGCCAAAGGGGAATGATTAAACAGAGAATGGGTTAATGAGAAAGAGCTATTTATTGAGCACCTACTTGTCAGATACTACAGTTTCTTAAACTTTCTTTGCTAATACATGTCCCTGGGAAATAGTCTTCCCTCCAAGATGGATGATAGATGATAGATAGATAGATAGATAGATAGATACATAGAGATAGATAGATAGATAGAGACAGATAGATAGATCACTATTTCACAGAAAAGTCATTCATCCAAGTCACGCAGTCAGCAATAAGTTGGGCAGAGATTCAAGTGTAAGTCTCTGATTACAAAGACAATCTTCTTCTCACTGTACCGCAAACCCTTTTCAAAAATTATCTATTCACTAAAATATGTGCCAGGCCCAGATGGCTTTACAGCTGAATTCTATCTAACTTGCAGTGAACAGATAATCCTTATGTTATTCAAAAAATTTCTGACCATAGCAAAAGATGGAAAGCTTCCCAATTCAATTTACGAAGCTAGCATAACCTTACTTCCCAAGTCCTGATGAAGATAGGATGGAAAGAAAACTATAAAAAAAGCTCACTCCTAAACATGGATGCAATACAGTCACTAAATCACATGTACAGATCGTCACATTAATTCTAGGTGCACATTTAAAAAATAGCACCCCATGACTAAGCCGACTGTGTTGCAGGAATTCAGGGATAGTTCAACACTAAAGAATATGGCAACATAACTTGCTAAATGTACAGGATAAATTAAAAACGTAATATAAATACGTTTATCAGTGCCGAGAAACACCTCTCCAAAAAAGAGCTGCCACTTTAGATTTAGAAATAAAAATTCCAGCTTAAAAACAAAAAAGAGTGTAATAGAACTGCAAAGATTTCATTTAACAGCATAGCAAACATACTAAAAAGGAAACCAGTGACGATAATTTAAATAATGCTGTTTGAGGGATTCTAAGGCAAGAAAATAATAAGGTAAGTGGTATGAACAGTGGAAAAAAAAACCACAAAGGTATCATATGCATATGATATGATTGCATGCCCAGTAACTCAAAAGACTGAGAGAAGCTAATAACACTAAGATGAGATCTAATAATGTCACTGGATAGAAAAGGAACAAATCGAAGGACATATTGTGTCTCAGTATTTGGGGAAAAACATTTTATAATAAACCTATTTCTTTCATACTAGCATAGAAATTTAATGAATTTCAATCGAAAGTTCATTAAGTTATTTACCTCAGAGCTAGACAAAGTGATTTAGAGGTTCATTTGAAAAAATAAGCGTGTAATTGCCTAGAAATTTATGAAAAAAAAAAAAAAAAGAATCAGGAGAGCAGGGAAACTTTCTATACCAGACACTGAAACTTTTTAGAATGTAAGATTCCAGAAGGAAGGCTTTCTGTCTGTGTTTTTTCCCAGGACTCACACAGTGCCAGGAGCACAGTTGTGCACTGAATAATTATCAATTTAATATATAAATGAAGTTAGCTAATGTGATCCAAAGATGAGATTCCAAGCCCATGAGAAAGCAAGTAAGTCAATGAGTGGGAGAGAGTCAAAAGCTAATTTAAGTATATTTTATTACATGGTAAAGTGGCTTTTCAATTTGTGGGGGAAAGATTCAGTATATGATCAATGGCTTTAAGAATGTTGGCTCTCCTTCTAGAAGAAAATAAAGGTAGATCCCTACATCACCCCAAAATTAAAACTAAATGCCCAATAAATAAAGGATTTAAATGTGATGTAAATGTTTTAGCCATGCATTCTCTATAATTTTACTTCCATTAGACATCCCTGACTGTCACCTGCCTGGATCTCTCAGTCCCCAGCTTCCCCGGGCCCAGTGGGACTTCCTCATCCAGATTAAACTTGGCTCGCTTCACCCTCTCTTCACCACCCAACACCTGCTCTTTCTGGTGTATGTGACTATTCTCCAGATCCCCACTCCAATGGGATGAAATGTTCTTAGAAAGAATTTGCTTTCCAGATGTGTCTTCATGGCTGTATTATTTGTGTCCTGATTTGGTAAGTGAGATTTGACAGAATAATAAATGCAAACAAATTAGTGGAATTGTAACATTAAGCTTCCATTGTATAACTGTGTTCTGAAATCATCTGTGCCAAGCAAATGATTGGAAAAGGCAAAAAAAAAAAAAAAAAAGAACCACACAAAATTTTTATTTATAAGATATTATTGCATGCAGTTAGCTAAACTTAAAGAGACCAGGGAGTTCGTGGATTAATCATAAAAAAGGAATAGAAAATCAGATAAATGGATTTGTCATCCAATTTTAAAAACAAAAGTCATAAAAAAATAAGAGACAAATCAATAAAAGGGCACCTGGGTGGCTCAGTTGATTGAGCACCCCACTCTCGATTTCAGCTCAGGTCATGATCGTTGGGATCAAACCCCATGTTGGATTCCATGCTGAGCGTGAAGTCTGCTTAAGTTTCTCTCTCTCTCCCCCTCTGTCCCTCTCCCCAGCTTGCACTCTCTATCTCTCTCAAATAAAAGAATAAATAAAAATAAAAATAAATACCAAAAAACCCCCAAAACAAAACTCGAAAGATCGATGTCAAAAGGCCCCACGGCCTTGCAGGAGCATTCTGGTGATTTTTGATACAACTGAGAACCATTCCCTTCTTTTCCTTCTCTGGGGCTAGGGAGCGTGAAACGAACCTAGTCTGAAACAAACCTAAAGACTGTTTGTTTGTTACTTCCTGGAACAAAGGCACCCACAAAGTGAGCAAAATCTTAACCCTAAGACTGAGGGAATGTTTGACCACTCTCTACTTCCTCTTTCCGCAATGAAATGGTTTACATGTTAAGAATCTCGTGTACACAGAATGAGGAAATTAGATACCAGAGTGACTTCGCCAGCTCCTGGGCTCCATGCACCTTTCCTAAGAGGTAACCAAATACAGCAAGTGGAACACAGACTTGGATGCCGTACGGTCCGGAGTTCAAACACTTGTTGCACCGTTTGCGGAAATTCGTTACTTATGCAGGGCTTCAGTTTTCTTACCTTTCAAACAAGGATGCGAAATAACCATCTCACCCCTGAGGAAAGTACTCAGGACAAAACTGCTCATTCCTGCTCCCTTCCCATCCCTTCCCAACAGCAGTTTTCAAAGGGGAGGGGGCATTTCCAAGACTTCAATCTCTAATGGAGAGAAAATGCATATCCAATTTGCTATTAGATAAGGCTCGTTCAAAATAAATGACCAAGGCATTCGTAAGCACCAATTTCTTCAAAAGGCACGAATTCCAACAATAGCATATTGATTTTATTCTGCATCGGCTCTCTGCAGCTTCAAACATTTGTTTTAGCGTGGGACAAGATTTTTGGCATCAGTTTAGTAAAATGTTGGGTTCTTAGTTTGCATAACTGTTGCGCCTGTCATAAGCAGACACAAAGCCTTGGCTCATTTTGCTGTCCTCTCTTCACTTCCGGGCAAGACTGTTTCTCTCACCCATCTGCAGCCCTGGGCAGGCTTCGTAAGGCTCACCAAAGCCCAGAGATCTGCACTGCAGACTGCAAAAGAATCCGCAGTGAAGCGGTCCTCCGCTTGAGCATTTGAGAATTGGAGAACGAAAGAATGTTCACTGTCATTATGAAAAAAGTATTCGCCACTTCCACGATTGCACCTCTTCCTGGATGAAATCAGTATAGAAATTCTGGAGACCCTCCTGGATGTCCCCAGAGATGACTTCTAGATGTGGTATTAATGGTGATTACCCACCTGGTTTTCGCTTTCAAAACCAGCTTCTACTTTGTTTGGTATGCAAAGATATTTTTCAGATGAAATTCCATGTAGTGAAGTCTTTGTATGAGATGGCATCATGTAGCCTTTTACGTAGCAAAGGGTTAGACAGTTTCTTCTTTGTTAGTAGTAATAGAAAAAGAAAGAATTAGCAGGAATAGTGTGCGTCACGGTCATTATTGCATTTTATAATAATAGCCACATAACGACATTCCTATCAACCTAACGTTTTTACATATATCACCTCATCATTTTAATTTTTTCTCCCGGTAGGTATTTGCTGCATAGACCCCTGTGTTTCAAATACTGTGGTAGGTTCTGGGGATAAAGAGATAAAAGACAGCCCCTGTTTTCAAAGGAATAACAGTGTGGCCAGTAACCGCAATGGCGGTCAGAACAAGGTGCTTTGGTGGCCTCCAGAATGGACACTTAACCCGGTCCTGGGAGGGAAAGGGGCCAATCCTTTCCTATTTACTCCTCAGAACTGAAGTGGATGGAGTGAATTCTTTCTTGAAGATCACTTTTAAGCGGAAACCGCAAAAATAAGTGAGAAGAAGCATTCCACGCAGAAGGCATATTTTTTCCATTTTCAAGAACAGAGCAGCACACCAGATCAATAAAACCAGTTAATAGCTGATGAGTTTTTGAGTATTCACCGTGGGCAGGGTATTATATTGAGCACGGTGTATGGAATATCTCATGCATTTTTCACAACCAACCTATGCGGTAGGTTCTACTGCCTTTATTTATACATGAGGAAACTGAGACTTAGTTTTTATAACTTGCCCCACCAACACACAGCCAGAAATAGTGAGGCTGGGAGTCAAACTCAGCCTGTGCTTTGAGCCATTAAGCTATTTCCAAATACTGCTTCCAAATATCCATATAACCTGAGTAGGCTTTGTGTCTGGAGACTATGTCTAAAACTTATACACTATTCCATCTTATTTTATTATTTTTTTAAGTTTTTATCTCACCCAATTTTAAAGGAGAGGCATCATCTTAAAAGGCAAGCTATATACATATATAGTTTGGCCCCCAATGAATACTTTTTCATGGCTGCCCAAAACAGGAAGAGCCATCTTGTCATGACCCAAAGCCAGAGGTAGAAAACTGGGCTTTCTGAAGATGATAATCAGTTTTCATTCACTTGTCTCCTCCCCACACCCGTCACCCCCACAGGAGAGGGGACGGAATGGAGGAGTGGTTTAGCAGATATATCCCCATATCCCACATATATGTTCACACAATCCTCTCTCTGCAGCCCTGATTGGTCATTATGTGATAAAAACACTATCTTTTGTAGCAAATCTGATATAATTGGCCTGATAGACATGATTCTGAGCTTGGAGTGGGAGAAACAGGGGATTAAATCTTTGTTCTGTCCCTTACTCACTTTACGGCCATGGTAATTTACGAAACCCCTCTGAGTCTTGTCTCTCTTGCCTGCAAATGAAGCTGCAAAGCCTCACGCGCAGGTTCTGAAGGCTCTTTGATGGAACATTCTTGTGATGTCCCGAGTGTGGCCCTGACACACAGCAAGCATTGAGTAAGATGAGAGTTATTACAATTGTTAAGCTTACAGTTCTCACCTTTGGTGAAAAGTAACAATCAAGTCACTTTTCACATGCACATTTAAAAACAACGACAACTAATAGCTTCATGCCCTCTCTGTAACATCCCCATTTGTTATCGATGATTTTCAAATGAGAAACGTTTAAGGCCCTCTCCTCTTAGCTTTATTCTTTGAATGAATCAATTTCTGTGCGTTGTTCACAAAGGACTCTCAATTACTGTGCGATGTTAGTATCAGAATCTAAAGTCAGACTCAGAGGATGGAGGGCTCACTGAGTCAAGGGCCCAGAAAAGCTCAAAAATGGTCCGTGTAACGGAGGAACAACTACTCCTTCTCACTCGCCTCTTTCAGGGGATGAATTGCTCCTTCTCTTCCTCTTTATCCCCCACATCCTAAACAGATTTCCTGAAAGACCTTCTGGTTAAGTTCTCATCCCCTTGGCAAGGCAACTTGTCTGCTGAGCCAGTCAGCTGTCTCATTGAGATTCACTGCCAGGTGGACAGCTTTGATGGCAAGGAGGTGGCGTTCCGCCCAGTTAAGCAGCTTTCAAGCCTCAAGCCATAAAGATGAGCTCCTGGCCCTCCTTCCGCCAGGAGGATACTGCAGACATATTGCCTGCCCTTGGAAGTGTGGCTTTCCTGCGGTGCAAATTATTGAGCTGTGCAGAGCACCTTACTTACTGCTCTCTCCTCAGCGCACTTGAGACACAGACTCTGTCCAGTTTCTGTGTCAGCTTTTCTTCGTCAAAGGTGCTGTTCGAGTAATTAGCTGGAGGTTGAAGCAAGCAGGAAGTAAGTTATAGGGATATGTGGTTTTGCTCAGTCCGTGCTGATCTTTCTGTTCACCCGGGGGGAGAAAAAAAATCCTGTGCTGCAGGAAATGTAGGAAATAAAAGACCCTATGTTTTGGAATGAAACTTTCTCTGTTCGGTAGGCCCCACATAACTCTCCAGCTAAATAAGCTAAGAGCGATTATGCCCTTGAGCCACAATGTGGTGCTTTCTAGCCCATTTTCTAGGTGTGAACACAGGCAAAAGAAAAAAAAAAGTGGTCAAAGACTCAAAGTATAGGAAATCTTAAAACGGAAACAGGATCTTTTAAGTATGTTTTCTTCCCATCTATGTAGTATGTGCCCATTAGGAAAAAACAGATAAGAGGACACGCCCCTTAGACCGTCACTCAGGGGAGAACCACAAAGGAGGAACCTGTTTCCAAGACTTACCCCAGAGAACTCGCAGTTGGAGACCCTTGAGGAGGACTCATTTGCAGCGGGCCACGCGGCTGTTCTCACCATCTCCCCGTCTTCCACAAGGGGAGGTGGAGGGCCTCTTGCCGTTTGTAAGCGAGGCAAGTTTTCAAGGAAACTTCAGGCCCTGCTGTGTTTATGCAGGAGTTTGGTGAGTGAAGTGGACCAAAATCTGACATCCACCTGGAAAATCTGAAAGGCAGGGGTGAGTCATAAAGCGGTTCAGCTAGCGAAGCAAAGAGAATTGTTGCCACATTGGGGTCAGCTGCACGCCCAGAGTGTGTCAAGCTGAGATGTGCATGAATATTTTCGGTGGGGGATTAAGCCACACGTGAAACATTTTAAATCCTGCCCAAGAGGACAACCTAGAAAAGGCATGGGACCCTGATAGAGACCATTTACGTGGAGGTTCCTGGACAAAGCCAGGGGTGTGGAAGCTGGAGGAAAAGAGGCTGGCTGTACCATGGATGTACAATCAAAGCTGGGCTCTGGAAAGAAACAAGACACCCCGGGGCCCGACAGTCGGTGAGTCTGCACCTCCCATCTTATGCTCAAGATGGACGTATTGATTAATGTATGTGACAAAATCTTGTTTTTGAGTAAATACTGCATTGCGGTCTAAAGTCACCATAAGACTTTGCCCCAATAGCGACCAAATATATGGTGGCCGTCCATGGGCAAAGAAAGAACTTGAATAAACATTAAAAGGACAGTAAGAGACATTAAACACACATACACACACACACACACACACACACACAGGCATACAATCTCTGTCGCAACTACTGAGCTCTGCTGCTGTGGCTCAAAAAGGAGCCATTGACAAAACATAAATGAGCAGGCCTGGCCATGTTCCCATCAACCTTTATTTACGAATAGAGACAGTAGGGCTAACACAACCCAGAGACTGTAGTTTGCCAATCTTTTTTCTGCATCATCATTTTTAATGGCCGCATAGAGTTCCATTCTGCAATTGTCACCAAATCTGATCGAAGCACTCCAGTGTTGTTGGGCATCCAGGCTGTTTCTCGATCCTGCTATTAAACATGATGCCTGGATGCGCGTCTTTGTACGTAAAACTTTATGCCCGTCTTAATTGCTTACCTGGTCTGTTCCTGAAGTACAATTCCGGGGTCAGATTTCATTTTAAAGGCTTTTGAACAACACTACCAAATTGCCCTCAGGAAAGTGGTACCCTTTTCCACACATACTAGGGACTGTGAAAGTGCCCATTTCCCTACAACAGACATGGCAAGTGTGGACCCCTTTGCACACACGCCCCACAAATTTAAAAATCAGAAAACGAACACCGGACGTGGTTTATGATTTGCAGTCTTTGGTTCAGAAGACAGAGGCCCACCTCTCTTTACTACATGATGTCACTCTTGTTTTTTTTTTTTTGGGGGGGGGGGGTGCTTGTCATTTATTTATTTTTTTTAAACATGATGCTACCTCTAAGACACACACAGGGAACAGATTTTTACTCACCTCTGAATTCTCTGGCTACTGCCTGGCATCATAGTTTCTGGATTTTGTTTCCATGGGCCGCCATGATTACAAGCAGAGGGAACCGGTGAAACGAACCGAGAATGGGCACACACGGTAAATGCTAACCCTACTCTAACCTTGTTGCACAGTGTGACCCTGGGAGAGGCCCTGAACCGCAGCTGTGTGACAGCCTCTCTGAAGAATAACGTGACAGTGCCCTCCAGGAAGGAGGCGTAGACTAAAGGATTACACTCGTCCCTGCGAATACCCAGTGTTGGCAAACAGAATTCTCTGACCCCATAGCAGGGAAGGAGGGGCGCCAACCCTTCTTGTAGAGATCACTGGCTACCGATTTATTTGAAAGAATCAATACCACGGGATCTACATGATGTACAGAGTCAACACCGTCGCTCAATCTGGCCATGAACTAAGCAAACCTCCCCACGTCTTGCGTAGCCAGTCGATATCATGGCCCCGTCATTCTTTCCCCGTTAAGGCCCCAGGAAAACACGCACAGGGACCTTATAAAAGAGCTGCCACGGGCATTGACACCCTGTCCCCAGAGCTATCAGACCATCTCCCTTCATTTCGCTTGCTGCTTCTTGCCCTCCCTTTGTTTTCTGAGAGCCATTTGGCTCCTTGCCCAGCTTCTCAAGGGCCCCTCTGGCACCTCTTGTTCTAATATTTCAAGACAGCTTTATGGCTTGACTCCTCTTGCCTAATTTTGATAGTCTTGCCTAGGTCCCATCCCCGGCAATCTCCCAAGGGCACAGGGGTGAGGCCATCCCCCTGGCTCCACTTCCCCACTGAGATGCCATCCACGGCTGGGGACGGCACCAGACAACCATCTCCAAAGATGACACCACAGCTCACGGCTAAACCCTTTAAAAACTTTTCTTTAAGGAAATGTTTACAGTGTTTGGAATACAGCGAGGCAGGTTAACTATACAGTAGCTGAAACCACTACAATCTATAGCCACTGATGTAATTATTTCTCTATGTCCTTGGGGTGTCTTCAGAGCTACTCTAGTCCACAGTCTCGTCCTGCTCTAACCCTGATTCTGGAAGACCCACCGGCATGGACTATTTCAGCAACCTCTTAACCTGAATTGATGTCATCCAACTTCTCCACGTCCCAGTCATATCTATATCTACATGTATGTACATCTATGTCATTCTATATTTGACATATCAAATTTATCTTACTAAAGCACGCGCTGTTATCTCATTTCCTTCCTGAAACCCCATCACTCGCGCTTGCAAAGCGAATTCCATCCCCTGGAGCGTAATGTACAAAACCCGTCAAACATAGAGCCCCCCAAAGTATCCCTACACTCACACAGACACAAAATTCACAAATAGGGCGTCTGGGTGGCTCAGTCAGTGGAGTGTCTGACTTCTGATTTTTTTTAGGTCTTAATCTCAGGGTTGTGAATTCAAGCTCTGCATTGGGCATGGAGCCTACTTGAAAAAAAAAATCACAAATAGCTAGTCGGTTCACGATAACTTGTTCGGCACCTTTAGTCATCAGGATATGCAAATTAAAACCGACGGAGATGCAACTACCCAGCTAACAGAATGACTAAAACGCAAAAGACTGGGGCACCTGGGTGGTGCAGTGGGTTAAGCGTCTGACTTGGCTCAGGTCGTGATCTCATGGTCTGTGAGTTCGAGCCTCGCGTCTGGCTCTGTGCTGACAGCCTGGAGGCCTGGAGCCTGCCTCGGATTCTGTGTCTCCTCTCTCTGCCCCTCTCCCACTCGCTCACTCACCCTCTCTCACACGCTCTCAAAAATAAATAAACATTTAAAAATTTAAAAAAGTAAAATAAACATTTAAAAACTAAAACACATATTACATGAAGAAGATTGAAAGCAATGTGACCGCAGGCTGCTGTTCTTGGACCACTCACACTTCTCTGAAGACCCCTCACCGTCCTGCTTCTCTACATTGCCTGTGTTCCCCTGAAATTCTCTGGTGGTAGTCAGAAGCGTCTCCCTGTCACCTCATGACGTCCACATCCTAACCCTCAGAGCCTGTGAGTGTGTTCCATTATACGACCAAGGGGAATTAAAGGAGACCTTAAATTGAGGAGATTATGCCAGATTATCCAGAGGGGCCTTTAAATGCGGAGCAGAGAGGCAGAAAAGGAGGTCTCAGCGATGCGACAGGAACTCAACCCACGAGTGCAGCTTTGAAGATGGAAGAAGAGGTCAACAAGTCAAGAAAATGGGCAGCCTCTAGAAGCTGGAGGGAACAAGGAAACCCGTGTTCCCCCTAGAAACCCCAGAAAGGACCGGCAGCCCAGCTCCCACCTTGATTTTGGCCTGTGAGACTCTGGAGGGACTTCTGACACTCAGAGCGGCCAGAAAATGTATTCCTGTTATTTTAAGCTACAAAGTTTGTGGTAATTCATTACAGCAGCAACAGAACACGGACGCATCCCTCTTCCTACATCGCTGTTCATTGAAACTCTTTTAAGGAAGGTCAATCCAGCCAGATTTGACCCTCTGTTCTCTGAAACTCCGTGGTGATTATTTATCTCTCTCTCATGGCACGTAACATATTTTTCCTGGCAGTCCTTTTCCCTCCCACTTAATCAATCACTTTATACTGTCCATTTTTACTAGACATATTTATGGTACCTGCTCTGCTAGAGTCCTTCTGTCCTGGTACCCATGCTCTATGCCATCCGACGACCTCCCTTCCCCCCATCAGCTACAGGCATCCTCTCCGTGGAGAGCCATTCTCAGCCCAGAGACTGGCTGGAGCTGGCCTCATGTGAAAAGATGAAGTGAACTCATCAGTCAGCTCCCCTGGGGAAATGTGATGGTCAGCGTCTATTGGAAAAGTTCACCAGGCCTTACAGGATTAGGGTTAGGAAAGCCATTCTGTATAATGAGGCTGAGTTAATGAGGGAACTGGCCAGACCGGAGGGAAAACTGGTAGAAATGAACAGAGGTAGGAAGTCCACGAGCTGAAGGAAGGGAGAGGGAGGGATGGGGCAATGAGTGAGGGAGAGAAAGTTCTTCCGTTTTCCAGTTTTGTGAGGAAGAAAGTGTTCTCTCTCTCTCTCTCTCTCTCCTCTTCCTCTCTTTCCTCTCTTCATGCCAACAAGCATGTCAAACAGCACCTGCCACATGGTTCTCTCGTGATGGAGAGATTGTCACCCTCTCATACGAGCCAAACAGGGTCCCTCCAGCTCCAGCTTTTCACCTAATCATCTCTTGCCTGAGCTTTTTCAACCATCTCCCATCTCATTCTTATGGTCTTGTTTTCTTCCAATTCATAGCGACTTCTGCCAGCCTGTGTTTCTAAAGTGTGAATCAGAATGTTTCCCTTTCCTGCCTAAAATCTTCCAGTGTCTGCCTACTGCCTTCAGGGGTAACTCCAACCTCCTTGGCAGGGTCTAAGGAGGCACATTGCTGTCTGACCTTGACCTCATCTGTGGCCTGACTCATCTTGCCTATCCTCTTTCTTCCATCCTCTGTACCTTTCGCCCCCCAGAACACACAGCCTCTAAATTCGAGATTCACCCTAGAATGTTGAATCCATGCTGTGTATCAAAACCACCCGTGGAGTGGTTTTCAAACATATAATGTTCAGGGGAGAGAGAGTGTGTGGAAACTCTCTGTAATACCTACTCAATTTTACTGTAACCCTAAAACTGTTCTGAAACATAAGGTGTATTAAATGTAGCCAGATGCTACCGTGGATGTTTGGGGTGGAATGGCTGATGACTCTGTTGCACATACAGAGATAAGACCACCATTTGGTCTTTGCTGACTGCTCGCCATTCCCTCTGAGACATAGGGCACTTCCATACTTCCAGATTGTTATGTCTGGACCGTTATTTCTGGGGAACCATTATTCAGCCCTCAAGGTCCACTTCATATGTCATTCCACTGTGAAACCATTCCCAACTTTCCAGGTGGAACAAATCGTTTTTTCCACACTGGTCCTATATTTCGTTGGACATACCTCTACAACGGCATTTATCACAGCGTAAAATAGCTTTTCCCTGTGCAGCTGTCTCTTCTGCTAGAATATATACCCTGTGCTTTCCACATATTTACATCCTCCACTGTCCAAGTTACATGCCAGACACACTGTGGACCTTGTAACGTTCGGTAGGGGAATATGCTTGATTTATTTTATGAATAATTAAGCTGTTGCATGGCCAATAGCTAATATTTGTTGAGCATTTACTATGTGTTGACCGTTCTAAGAGCTCTAAACATGCTTTCTACGTTAGCACTTACAAGTTGAAATGCGTACTTTTATTTGCTGTTTTGCCCAAAAGTTATGTAATTTGTGTGCCACACAGATGGTTTCAAACCAGGGGGGCCTAGACCCAGCAACTACTAAGTTTTGCAGCTTCCTATATAATAAAGAAAAGCTTTGGAGTCTCTGCTATGAGGATGACTTTATTCACTCCTAAGTATTGTTTCTATTTTAAGCTTATAGTATTCAAAACTGTCACACATTGTCATATCTGTATGAGAGGTTGGTTTCATCAAAGAATGTCATAAATAACATGCTAAAATTCACCCAGAAGCATGAGATTCTGGCTGTGGAAACCAGAGGGCTTACGTTCAAGTCCTAGTTCTATTATTTAGGGACTATGCAGCCCTGAGCAAGTCATTTAAACTCGCTTTGCCTTAGTTCTTCTTCTTAAAGCAAGGACGTTAACAGTACCTACCTGCTACCTGCTATCTTAAGAATGTCAGTGTCCCCCCCCCCCCCCCCGCCAAAATTCATGCATTAGAATCCTAACACCCAATCCTAATACCAATCCTAAACTGGTATTTGGAGGCAGAGCCTTTGGGGAGTGATTAGGTCATGAGCGGGGAGACCTCATAAATGAAATTAGTGCTTTCAGCTGGTTTAAGCCGTAACAAGAAAAGCCCAAATCATTCAGAAAGGGGCCTCAGAAACTTGACTCTCAGGAAGTCTTTCGGTGACAAAACTTGCACGAAGAATAAAGTAAACGTGTTCCATGATTTCTGATGATTCTTGACCACTTTCTTTTGTTTTACTGAAAAGCTACAGTGCAAACAATGTCACTTTTTCTGGTCTGTCTCCTGGGAGTCAACTTTGTAGGTATTGGTCACAAACTTAAGATTTATGGCATGTTTATATAATTGCTTTCATTTATGGTTCTCTTGAAATTAGCATTGGAGCCAGCAGGAGGTAGACCCTACCACAAGCGCAGTTGCAACCAAATCCTCTCCAGGCGACAGGCCGGGCTGCTCTGGTCCAGAGCGGTCCCCAGGCTTCTGGCACTCCGCAAGGATCACCGTAGAACTTTTTCAGAAAACCCTTGTCACCCGAGCTCCTGCCAAAAGTGCAGGACCAAGCGTCCACCACAAAGACTGGGGAGATGGAAGGGGCCCCAAGAGATCAGTCAGAAAGCATGGGACCCTCTTTTAAGTGCCAAGGTAGATGACTTAATTCAACATAAAGTGAGAACAGAAAGTTGCCAGACATCTCGGAAGATCCGTAAAATGCTAGTCAACAAATCTTTATTGAACACCTACACTGAACCCCAAGCTCTCTTCAAGCCTGCGCCTCTATCCCACCCTCCACTTCCTGCTGATATAATTTAAATAGCGGGACATTCTCAACAGGTGGCCCATAGTCACATCTCCCAGAAATGTTTGGTTTGGTTTCTAGAGTGTTTCTGAAAAGAAAAAAAAAAAAAAGAAGAAGAAAGAAAGAAAGAAAGAAAGAAAGAAAGAAAGAAAGAATTTGATTCCAAAATTTTGAAGGGGGGAGATGTCAAATAAAATGTATGCGTTTCTGGTTTTTCTTAGAAAATCAGGGGATCTGTCTATGGCCATACCACCCTGAACGTGCCCGATCTCGTCTGATCTCAGAAGCTAAGCAGGGACAGGCCCGGTTAGTACTTGTATGGGAGAAAATCAAGGGATCTGGTGAACCTGGGCCCACCGTTCTGTACGACAGCAATTGACATCTGCTGGGTGGCATCCGCCCCTTCACACGGGACAGAAATAAGTTTACTCTGGAACCAAACCCACCCCATCTTCTACTCTGCAGGCATTTGAGAGGCCAGCCTCTGGGATTTCACACAAAACCATTTATAAAATACCAAGGACCCAGTGATGGTTCAATTTGTATCTGAAGTTTTAAGGAAGGAGTTTATTGTCGTGTCAGTTTAAGTGATGAATCAGTCCCTGATAAAAGGGGTTCTGATTCTGAACAGCACAATAGTAGTGTTGTACCTCTAATATATATATGGGTTTACCTTTGTCCCCATTCCATGAACAGGGACACAGATTAATATAGTGGAGAAAGAATGTGCCTTGGGGTCAGCCAAAGTGGATTAGAATGCTGGCACTCCCTCTCTTAACAGTATAACTGGAGAACTCTCTCCGAGTCTCTGCTTTCCCTTGTATACAATGGAGATCATTACGTCGGCCTCACAGGGACGTTGCGAGGTTTAAATTAATACTTTTGCGCTTTGCTCATACTGCTGCTTTAGCCTGGAAATTTCTCAGCAGTCCACCCTTTGTCAGGCTTACAAACTCCTCTTATGGATCAAGACCCAGAGAAAAATGCCATTTATTCTCCCAGGTTTTCCAACCCTCACTGCCCTCACGTCCTACCACTGCCCCAGGGAAAAATGAACACTTAGCCTTCTGGGTTTCTATACTTCTGTCCGTAACAACGTGTTGCAATATATGTATTTTTTGCTCGTGTATCTTTTCTACCAAACAGGAAGCATTCAATCTGTGTTTACAATAAATACATCATAAACCTGCCTTGATTTTTTTCTTACTATTTGGTTCACACTCAATCTTAATAACAACAATAGTAATAATAACAAATTTTATTCGCTCAATTACCTTGAATAGAGGCATACACAATTGTACTTATCCAAACTATCTATTAAAAATATCCAAAATGAGCTTATATAGAAGGAATTTTCCACCAAGGCAGTTTTATTAAGATAGAAAAAATAGTCCCGGTAACAGATGCCATGGGTGTGTTTCATTTCCATGCTCCCCGAAGAGGCTGATCTGGACAGTCAGAGGCAAACATGATAAACTTTTTCTCTCAGGATTTGTATATAATTTAGACCCAAATTATTTTTGGATCGTAGATTTTCATCAAGGTCTAGATTGCAAGCTCCCTGAGGGCAAAGCAGTTTATCTACTTTGTTAATTAATATGTTATCAATCCTTGGTGTCACATCTGCCAAATTAGAAATATTCAACAGGGGCGCCTGGGTGGCTCAGTCGGTTAAGCGGCCGACTTCGGCTCAGGTCATGATCTCACGGTCTGTGAGTTCAAGCCCCGCGTCGGGCTCTGTGCTGACAGCTCGGAGCCTGGAGCCTGTTTCAGATTCTGTGTCTCCCTCTCTCTGACCCTCCCCCGTTCATGCTCTGTCTCTCTCTGTCTCAAAAATAAATAAACGTTAAAAAAATTTTTTATAAAATAAAAAAAATATTCAACAAATATTTTTCTAAGTAAGCATGTGAATACGTCTGGGATGCACTTTAAGCACTTGGTAGGAAGTAACAACCCTCTGCGTGCCAACGTGAGGGTCTTTTGTGGTCCACTGAACTATTCATTCCATAATTCCCTTATGAGGTTGGTATCATCGTCACCATCATTGGACTCCAGGGCCTTTTTAAAATTTTTTTAAAATGTTTATTTAGTTTTGAGACAGAGAAAGAGACAGACAGAGAGGCAGAGAGACAGAGACACCCAGAATCTGAAGCAGGCTCCAAGCTGTCCGCACAGAGCCCAATGTGGGGCTTGAACTCATGAACTGTGAGATCATGACCTGAACCAAAGTCGGACACTTAACGGACTGAGCCACCCAGGTGCCCCTGACTCCAAAGTTTTTGCTGTCTCCACTCCACCACCCATGCGTATTCTTGTAACCTAAAGAGAAAAAAAGAAAAAAAAAAAAAAGGCAAACATGCGTAAATACATTCTTCAGACACTGAAGGCGAAGGAGGGTCAGGGGTATTTTTTCTCTCCTGTGGATGTTCCCTCACATGGGGCAGTCATCAGTGGGCATGGGTTACTTGCACAAAGGGAAGGGCTGCTGTAATTTTCCTGGCTAACAGGACAAGCACTTTTCTGCTAGTCCTGATCTGCCTCCCTAACAAGTTGAACATAATTCCACCTTCACACGTAGAGTGTTTAAGTAGTGTCTTAACTTACAAACTTAATGTTCATTGATCCTAAATGCCCCTCAGTCATTTTCGAAAGGGAGTGTCCTAGTTTGCCTACAAAAGTCCTGGTTTTCGTTTCTAGTCCTGGTGTTACTGTTACTATGGTTTCCCTTCATTCACAGTCCACGGGGATGTCGGTAGGAGGACCGGAGACCAATGAGATGGGACAGCACTTGGGCCCCTGAACATTGGGCCCATTGCTTCTTTGTAGAGTATTATTTTCAACTGCTGTAGTAACAAAAAGAAAAATGATCACTATGTCAACAATTTTATGTATAAACAGAATCTTCTGGTGCAGAAAATAATGTGTGTGAGTCCAGGGAAAATTGATCCATCAGACGCGCGACTGAATTCTATCTTCGAATCCCCCTCCTCTCAAACCCCCTTTCTTATTAGCATCTTAAAACTGGATAATTCAGACAAGGCAGAGGGTGATCATTTCAGTGTGTTTGCTGGACCCAGGCCTCGGCCTTAGCTGGTTCAGAGCAATATTTTCTTTGCCCTAATTATGGATGAATTAGATCTCATGTTTCTTTCTTGTATTATAGTTGCAAGCTGATAGTCCACACAAGGACCAGGTAACCAGGAAACAGTTTCACTCTTGATGACTGTTGCACTTTTTTGTGTTTTTCTGGTTAGGAATAATGAAGATTCTTTGCAAGTTTTATTGACCTTTTCCTGCCTTTTGAGTCCACAAACAGGAATCAGTTTGAACTAAATTGCAGACACAGGGATTACATTCTTGGCTATTTATTCCCCTGCACGGCATCTGCATTATAACACGGGTGTGAAAATACGACTTCCTGCTGTCTCTCACTGGATCAGGTTATTTCTTCTGAGATAAACATGGGTATACTCTGCCTTCATATACTTTTAAGTTGTACCTAAACTATTCGAAGTCATTTTGAATGAGTTGAATGCATAATCTGTATATGTAAAGAATGCAAAAAAAAAAAAAATTCTTAGTGCTGCTATCATCTAAGGCTGCATGAAAGATCTCCTCCAAATCTTGGTGGCATAAGCACCAACCATTTCAGTAATCAATTCTGCCTATCAATAATGCAGGGCACTGCAGGGATGGTTTGTCTCTGAGCCACAATGTCTGAGGCCTCAACTGGGGGTGATTTAAACACCTAAGGACCGTTACACTGGGGCTGGAGGTCTCACTTCCAAGATGGCTCCTTCACCTTCCTGTCTGTCACATTGGTGAGTTGTGGTTGCGTGGCTGAGCTCAGCTTGGACTGTAGGTTCCAGTGCCCACAGATACCTTCTCCAGCATGGTGGCTCAGGGAACCCTTCTTCCATGGCATCTCAGTGTTCCAGCATAAAAGGTAGAAGCTGCAAACTAGGTGGTCCTTGTTTGGGTTCCCCTCAGACGTTGTCTAGTGTCCCTTTGGCCATCTTCTATTGGCGGAAGCAGTCACATGTCTACCAGCAAGATAGACTGCACTTGTCATTAAGAGGAGAATTAAAGAGCTGAAGGTCATGTTTTAAAAACACCACACCCAAGGGGCGCCTGGGTGGCTCAGTCGGTTAAGCGTCCGACTTTGGCTCAGGTCATGATCTCACAGTCTGTGGGTTCAAGCCCCGCATCGGGCTCTGTGCTGACAGCTCAGAGCCTGGAGCCTGCTTCCGATTCTGTGTCTCCCTCTCTCTCTGCCCCTCCCCTGCTCATGCTCTGTCTCTCTCTGTCGCAAAAATAAATAAAAACATTAAAAAAAATTTAAAAACACCACACCCATGTATATTATAGAATTGTTTCAACTTTTTATTTTTATGAACAAAGGTACTGCGAGGAAGAAAGTTTCATTTCAATTTTTCTAAACTACAACGAGCATTTTGGTAAAAAATCCTACATGTAACTCTACTGTAGCTAATAATCTGATGCAGCATATTACCACATTCAGATGTATAGGAGTTATTTTAAATTAGGTTCTCTTAACGGGCACACTAGAAGAGTCGTATGGATTGAAACTAGGCATTTCTTTTTTGAACAAAAACTTTAATGTTTATTTATTTTTGAGGCAGAGAGAGAAAGCATGAGTCGGGGAGAGACAGAGAGAGAAGGAGACACAGAATCTGAAGCAGGCTCCAGGCTCTGAGCTGTCAGCACAAAGCCGGATGTGAGGCTCGAAGTCAGGAACCATGAAATCATGACCTGAACTGAAATTGGATGCTTAACCAACTGAGCCACCCAAGGACCCCAAACTAGACTTTCCCTGGGTGGCTTATTGGCAATTTTTTAATAGCCAGCATAGACATTTAACTATATTTGATTAGAAATTGTTCTAGATTAGTTAAATATGTTTATACTGTAACACATCAATTTCGCTTCTAGAAAAAGAAATGGAGACAAAGGATTTAAGATTTAGCTATGAATATTTTCATCATAGTTATTTGTCTTTGTATAACATTTAAAATTTTGAAAAAACTAAATGTATGACAAAAGAATTTAAAAATTTTACAGTATTTCTATGAAATAGTGACATGGGAAAATATTTATAATATGCTTCTTAAGACGTAAAAGATTATAAAAGGGAAAATACGAAATAATCCCAATTGTATAAAACCTATGTTGATCTATATAAAAATAAAAACTTACACCCAAAACATTGGCAGAGACGATACCTTAGGCCTAGAATTTTGTGTAATTTCCTTTACGATGCTGTCCTTTTGTGTATTTTCAAAAAATTTTTAAATGATTGCATTTTGATATATTATTCTTTCATTTTATAAAATGTATAAAAAAGTAGTACTTTATAAAATATACAAATTGAATAAATAAATCAAATAATTGGGGCGCCTGGGTGGCTCAGTCGGTTCAGCATCCGACTTCGGCTCAGGTCACGATCTTGCGGTCCGTGAGTTCGAGCCCCGCGTCAGGCTCTGTGCTGACTGCTCAGAGCCTGGAGCCTGTTTCAGATTCTGTGTCTCCCTCTCTCTCTGCCCCTCCCCCATTCATGCTCTGTCTCTCTCTGTCTCAAAAATAAATAAACGTTAAAAAAAAAAGTTAAAAAAAAAGAATTTATTAAAAAATAAATAAATAAATAAATAAATCAAATAATCTATAATCTCACCCTGAATAATCACCTTATTTTTAAATTTTTATTTTATATTTTGTATTATCTATTTTTTATAAAAATGATACATAGTGCATAAAATTGTTTGTTACTTGAATGTTTTCTGTTTATAACTGTAAGATGTTAACCAAATAATTTTTTCCTTCCATGCTTCACTGAATTTCTTTAGATAGCCAGTGATCCTTCCTCTAAATCTAGACAGATAAATACACCGTCCTTATGGTTTGCAAAGTAATTTATAACAATGAGACCACAGAAAAGAGACATCAAATTTTTGACTTTGACTTTTAAGTCTCAGAAAGCTATTGTCTAGGGTTAACATTGAAAATGTTAGGGCAATGCTTGCTAGTTGTGCTTACTTTTTCACCCCACCCTCCAGTGTAGATAAAAAACTTATTGGACTATTGGACCACGCATCACCCACAGACTTATTTCCAAAGGAAGAGCAATGCAAACCAAAATAGTTGGTAGATCTGAGGCTGTTCTAGAAGATGACAAACAGGAAAGCTAGGTTCCCAAGCTACCAGGGGATAATAGTCATGCTGAAATGACTGAAAGGTGAGACTATGTTTGCAGCTGGCTTGGTGAGTCTGTGGCCACGGCCATTGTGTACGAAAGAGACAAATATTTTTGCAGGTGTCTGATAGTGGGCACATGTGACACCAAGAGTCACAGACCTGGTAGGGAATTACAGTGGCAAGGAGGAGACATCGTAGTAGAGAGTTATTTGATGCTTGTAGCCCTGTGACCAGAGAGGAAAGAAGTAGTCCTGCAAGATGCCATCAGGCTGGCATCACCATGCTCAAGGACCATATAGAATTGTGCCCCACCTCACATGACTGTGGATCAGGAACAAGCCCAGTAGCACCACGCAACTACCAAGACATGTCATGAAGCCACATAGAACCTGGGCAGCCCAGATTGAATAGAGGGTAAGAAGAAGGAAAAGAAGGTTCTGAATTGACTGTATTTACCCCAAATGACTAACTTTACCCAAGTTGGACTGTGGCATAAGGCTTAAAATGGGAATTAGTTTTCCCAAAACTAAAATTTTGTATTTTACATGCCTTAATACATAGACCGATATGTTCATACATGTTACACATCTTATTATGAATATATTCCCATGTGAAAACATACAAGGTAAGCAGCATGGCCTCAGCCAGTCTTAGTGTAGTGGCATGCCCAGCTCAACGTGCTTTTAAAATCATTAACAAGCAATTTAACTCTATACCCAAAGTATCTATTCATATGATAAAATAATACTATATGTGAACATGAAAACATAAAGTACTAGAAGAAATGTTAAATATATAATTGCTAATATCAGAGTAGGAAGGTGGCTCGGTCAGTTGAGAGTCCGACTCTTGACTTCAGTTCAAGTCATGATCCCAGGATCATGGGGTTGAGCCCTGTGTTGGGCTCCGTGCTGGGCATGCAGCCTGCTTAAGATTCTTTCTCTCTCCTGGGGCGCCTGGGTGGCTCAGTTGGTTAAATGTCCAACTTTGGCTCGCAGTTCTTGAGTTCTAGCCCTGCATCAGACTCTGTGCCGACAGCTCTGAGCCTGGAGCCTGCTTCTGGTTCTGTGTCTCCCTCTCTCTGTGTCTCTCTGTCTCTCTCTCTCTCTCTCAACAACAATAAACATTAATTTAAAAAAAAATTCTTTCTCTCTCTCTGTACACTCTCTCTCTAAAAAAAAAAAATACACCATCCATAAGTCTTGAAAGAATAACTTCTGATGACATGAAATTAAAATATTTCTCTATGGAAAAAAATACGCTACAAAAACAGAGCCAAAAAGCAAATGATAATCAGGGTAAAATATTTTCAAATCCTATCAAAATAAAAAGCTAATGTTCTTAAAATATAAAAACTACCGCAAATAAATGAGAAAAAGACTGACAACCCAATAGAAAAAGAAAAGGCATAAACAGACACAGATAAGAATGTACAAATTGTTCTTAAACGTATGAAAAATACACAAACCTATTCATATTTTGTTTAAGCTCTAATAAAATATGTTTCATCTTTCAGATTGACGAAAATTAAAATGTTTATAACATACTGTGCCAAAGGAAGGGTGAGGAACGAGGCATCATTACATGTGGCAATGCAACTTAGTGCATAGTTTATGGACAGCATGTGCCATATTTACAAAACTTTAAAATCCATATCTTTTTTGATACGGGAGTTATACAGTACTTCTATGTAATATATGCGTAATTAATTACCTATACAGAAAATAGCCATTGAGGCATTATAATAGAAAAAGAAAGGAAAAGGCCTACATGTTCATCAATGAAGACCTGGTTAAATGCATTTGAAAACACCCATACAATGCAATTATTGAAATGAATAAGGCAACTCCAAATGGAGATGTGGAATAATTCCAGATATGTATCCTTAAGTGAAAAAAGCCAAGTAACAGAGTGTGGGTAGCTGCTAATGCATTCCAAAAGCAGAAGATAACGCAATATACATCTGTATGTGCACAGAGTATCTCTTGAAGGATACACAAAAAGCTGGTACCTAGTGGTTGTCCACAGAGGATAAATGAGCAGCTTTGGAATTCTAGGGGAGAGATACTTCCTTTTCATTATGTTACTTTTTGGGCCTTTGAATTTTATACCCCAAACCAGGCATTCCCTCTTAACAAACTAAAGAAAAGAAAAAGAAAAAGGAAATGTGAAACGTAAAAAAAGGGAAAGGCACACTATAAATGCAGAGAGGCAATTCGTTGAATGGCACATAACAAAACAACCCAACATGGTCTGTCACTAAGGTTCTCTTGGTAACGCCCAGAAAATCTCAGCTGTTCCAAAACCCTAGACCGCTTTGTGATTTTCATTACCTCTGCTTGCTGTAGCTTGAATCATGCACCCTTCACCTCTGAAAAAAAAAAGATATATTAGATTTCAGACCTCAGTACCTTGGAAAGAGACCTAATTTGGAAACGGGGCCTTTATGGAGGGAATCAAGTTAAAATGAGGTCACTGGGGGCACGTGGGTGGCTCAGTCAGTTGTGTGCCATCCAACTCTTGATTTCGGCTCAGGTCATGATCCTAGGGTTGTGGGATCAAGCTCCACACTGGGCTCCCCACTGAGCGTGGAGCCTGCTTGGGATTCTCTCTCTCTCTCTCTCTCTCTCTCTCTCTCTCTCTCTCTCTCTTTCTCTCTCTCTCTCTATCTCTCTCTCAAAAAAAAAAAGTCATTGATGTGTGCTCTACTCCTATATGACTAGTGTCCTTATACGAAGAGAGATTCAGACACAGAGACACAGAGGGAAAATGCTGTGGAGAAACACAGAGGAGACAGCCATCCACAGGCCAACGAAAGAGACTTGGAACAGATCCTTCCCTTTCACCTTTAGAGGAAGTACAGCGTTGTAGACACCTTGACGTTAGACTTCTGGTCTTCAGTCTGTGAGACAACATAATTCTACTGTTCTAAGCCACCCAGCTTGTGGTGCGTTGTTGCACAAACACTAGGAAATGTGCACCTACCCATTCTTCCTGTCCCCACTTCACGGCTCCATTCCTTTCCCACCTGCTTCTTCCAGAGTGGTAGCTCCGTGCCCATAAAATGTAAATCGATTTAGCCTTTCTTACCTTCATGTAATGCCATAGCTTTTTTTTTTTTTCCATCGGCAAAATAAAAAGCCCAAGCCTGGCAATTTCCCCCCAAAACAAAGGATTTTTCCTAAGAAAGTGGCAATGGTGCAGATAGGCTGAAGAGACGTCTATCGATTTGTGTCCTTGCAATATATCCAATCATCCTTTTAATGGCTACAGGGGCTTAGCCGCATAATAACATATACCATAATCCATTTAATCATTGTGGTTAAACTTATGTTATCTCCCACTTTCTTTATTTTTTAATTTGAGAGAGACAGAGAGAGAGAGAGAGAGAGAAAGAGAGAGAGAGAGAGACAGCATGCATGCAAGTGCACATGTATGCATGGGGAAGGGACGGAGGGAAAGAGAGAGAGAGAGGGAGAGAGAGAATCCCAACAAGGCTCCATGCTAAGCACAGAACCTGACACTGGGCTTGATCCCATGACCCTGGGATCGTGACCTGAGCCAAAATCAAGAGTAGGACACTCGACCGACTGAGCCAGTCAGGCTCCCACTTTCTACGTTTCCTATGGTTGTTTCCCACTCTCCACTACTGGATAAATCCCTTAGAAGTGGACTTAATGAGCCACAAGGCACACATGCTTTATGTTCTATGACATGTATTGTCAAATAATCTTACAGAAAACAGGGCCATTTTTGACTCTGTTTTAGTTCAGCAGCCGGGAAAAATGTTCACGGTGTCACAGACATGCTCTATGTGTTAATGGTATAGGACAGAGGTTGCCGAACTTTTTCTGCAAAGGGCCAGATAATAAATATTTTAGACTTTGTGCATCATGCAGCATCTTGCAACTGTGCCTTTGTAGTAACAAAAGCAGCCATACACAATGTGTAAATGAGGGTTCCAATAAAAACTTACAGATACTGAATTTGAATATCAACAATGTCGCATGTCACAGAATATTTGGTTAGAAATGTGTTTCGGTCATAAGAAACAAATGTCAACACCATAAATTACACAGGCCCTAGAAAAACAGGCAGTAGGCTGCATTCGGGCCCTACAGGCAGGGGGCCCATGGGCTACAGGGTCCCAATGTCTAGTATAGACTTTAGGGTCTGATGACCCATTTTGCAATACATGAGAAAATTCTGCCTCGAGGAGAAAATTGTACTTTTCCTGCAGGGTCTTGTTGATAAAGATCCACATGATATTAGGATGACCTTGGGCATCACTGACTGTCAGAGCAGCCAATGGGTAAGTTAATGTTACTGCACATTAACCGCTGTCAATATTGGTTCAAATCATAGTGAAACATATTACCTAAAGGATCTAGAGAGTATCCACTGGTATGTTTTTGCTCAAAGTTATGACAGTTTAAGCCAGACCATTAGAACTGTGTTTGGAACAAACGTGTATTGATTTCTTCTCCGTGACAACTCAGATGTACGTAGCCACCCACTCCTGACTCCACAGAATTGCTCTAGAAGAATTCTGCTTTTGCAAGAGTCCATAAGCTTATACTGAGAGATCAAGGTGACTCAAGAGACATCTATCAAGCTGTTAACAAATATCACTGGGGACACTCTTGATGACGTCACAGCATATCCGACGTAGGAGGAAGACCTTTGTCTCTGTAAGACAGCCAACGAGGCTTGTTTTATTTGTGGCATGCTTTTTGTGCCCGAAATTTGCCATGTCTCTTTCTCACCTCCTTCCTCTTCCTCTTTGATTAAATTTCTTCAAACAGATTTTAATTTATTTCAGCATGTTCTATTTCGTGTAGCTTTATAAGCTCCATTTTGTCTTCCTCCTCCTCCTCCTCTTTCCTCTTCATTTTGTAACAGAGGCATTTTAATTTAAAAAAAAAAAATGAAAATTGGGGCATTGGAGGCAAGGGTATGAAAAGTACCAGATTTGACAGAGAACTGGGGCGAGGATGGGCCTACTGTCTTGTGGTAGCCTTTCTGCTCTCTTATGTGATTATCTCTGAGTCTATTTTCCCTGTTGTAATACAGCAGAGCCATTCAAAATAAAACCCCAAGTTTATTTTGCCCTTCTTTTTGGTCTTTCGTCTAATGGTTCCGTATAGGAGCCATGACATCTTGGAAGCCCAGACGTGGATCTCCCTGATGGTCTCTGGCCCCTCAGCCTGGAAGTTCTCTGTGCCTCAAGGTCAGAGCTGGGGGGAAGGAGCTCGGGCCAGCAAGGCTGCCCTGGGGGTTTATCTGCCGGGTTGTCAGGAGTGACAGTAAAGAGCCAGGCTGCTTGATGAATCCAACGAGCAGAAAAATCTGTCAAAACACGCAGAACGTTCATTGCCGGGATCGTGGAAACATTGCCTATTTGTTTGGAGCGCGTTTAATTATTTTTAAACATATGCAGTCTGTAGTTCAGTGAACATGTCAGGGATAATAGAGGAAGAAAAGCAAATGAGGGGAGCGGCACTGATCCTGGAGCGACTCCTCTCCGCAGCTGGCTGATGGGGAGAAGCAGTTGATTCCCTCCGAAGTGTGGCTCCCTGCCTGTCATCTAATGAAATGCAGTAGGGGATTAATGTCATTAGCTCAAGGCCAGCATGCTGTGTAGTAAACAGATATACATCCTTGCTCATTTGGGGGAGTATTTCTCAGCTCCTGCCCACTGGCCTGCAAAGGTCACCACTCCCAGCCTTGTATTAGTGAAATGAGAAGAAATTAGGTTGGTTGAGAGAATCCTGTTGTCTGTTTCGTGAGACCAGCTGCTGGGGATTCAGGCCCCTAACCCTGCACCTCCCGCCCCTTATGCTTTCTAATTGGGGCTCACATTTCTTCTTTGGGGGACATCTCAGGGAACCAGAGAAGATCAAACCCGGTGAGTAAATGCTTCACAGAAGAAGAAGAAAAACCTGTTTTATTTTGATAACCAAATCGACGGAGTGTGGAAAAAATGGGGATGGTTGTTTCGATACCATGACCCCCTCTCTTCATTCTTGAACCAAGAATTTTTCCACATATTAGCACCCACCAAGTTGAGGCTTCAGAAATACGTGTGCTCCCTGTCCCTAATCCACAGGAATATGCACCAACAAATAGCTACAAGTGAATAAAAAGTCAATATTTTGTATTCTCAGAAAGCACAGAAATCCTGACTTTAAGGTCATGGTGCAAAATATTGGGCGGCGGGGAAAAAAAAAACAAGAAAAATATCAGGAGAAAGACTGAATACTTCCTGGGGATAGCTCGACCAACACTCAGACACAAACAGAAACCTTCCATCCTGAACAGAATATGACCCCCAGTGTCCACTTGTAACCAGGGAGAATCTGGGCAGGGATAGAAACCAAATAAAACAAAGAAATAATAACCTAGGAAAAGAAGAAGAGTGTGGAGGGAACCGTGGAGAAAAAAATTGAGAGTTGACTCAATATTACACAAATACGAGATAAAGTGAAGACAAACATCAATGCTGCCTTGTAAGAATTTATTTCTCCTCTTATCCAGGCAGAATACTCTGTTTTGCACTAACGCTTCTGTGTTTGAACTGTGCTCCAATGTTTGTGGGCGATACACATCTTGCAGCAATCTATATTACTATCAAAGAAGCAACACAAATGAAAAGTAAAAGAAAAGGAAATTCGGAACCATTTATATGAGTAATGTCACGAATTCAACTGTGGGCACCCCTTCCACATCACCACTACTTCCTGGGGGTCACTGAGAATAATATTCCTTAAAGGACATATGGCAGAGTTCATTTTCTCTCCTAATGGCAGGCCAACAAGGGAGAAAAGAAGAGATGGCCAAGAAGAGCAAAGAATAAGTCACACAGCAAGAAAGAAAGAAAGAAAGAAAGAGGAAAGAAAGAAAGAAAGAAAGAAAGAAAGAAAGAAGAAAGAAAGAAAGAAAGAAAGAAAGAAAGAAAGAAAGAAAGAAAGAAAAAGAAAGGAGGGAGGAAAGGAAGGAGGGAAGGAAGAAAGGGAGGGAGGGAGGGAGGAAGGAAGGAATGAAGAAGGAAAAAAAGAAAGAGAAAGAAAAGGAAAGCAAAGAGAAAAGAAAGAGGAAGGGAAGGGAAGGAAAAAAAAAAAGAAAAGGCAAGACACACACACACACACACACACTGGAAAGAAAGAAGGTCGAATTTAGATAGTTTTATCTTTTTAAGATTAACCTAAATCTCCAGATGTCCCTAGCTTCTGGGGAGAAATGGGATCTAGGGAGCATTGTCTTCATCGATCCATGCAGAGCCTCAGACCCCTCTTCTAGGTTCTGTCTCACTCACAAATACCCACGAAGAGGGAGTCTACTCTGGTGGCTCGGGAGAGCCGGACAGCTGGGGATAACACTCCATCCCCTGCAGGCAAGGCCGACCGCGTCCCAAGGAGCATGGTGACAATGCAGACAGATTGCTGCCCTGTCCAGACAGCTGCTTCCTGAACCTCCCAAACACACTGACCCCCTGCAGTCTTCACCAGAGCAGACTCTGTCCCGCACACCAGTAGAGATGATCCCGACTGTCCTTGGTGAGCAGATTTAGGTCAGGGTCAGAGTGGGAGAGCAAGGACTGGCTGACCTCTCCCTTGTTTGCCTGGGGTTCCTTTCTGATTCAGCGAAGCCCTCTTTCCTATAGACGTGCTGGGATAGGAGTCGGGCCGCGAGAGAGAAGGCAGGTTTCCACTGTCAAAGGATGGACCGAGACCTGCCTCTCTGGAGTTGGTTTGCCAGAACTTCTAAGAAAATATTTGCATCTCTGATGACTTGGTATAGAGAAGTGAAAATCGTCCTTGTGGAGGAGGGAGGACTAATGAAACGAGATACTGCCCATGCTTTTCTGTAGGTGCAATAGCATCAAATAGACAAACCATATCCTTCGTGTGTAATTATAGGGAAAACCTGGACTCGCTGCTCCACTGGCTACTGAGCGTTCTTACCTTTTATTATTTTTTTAAAATGTCTATCTTTTGTAAAAAAAATATCTTACGATAATTTTGCCTGGCCAAATCTAACCGATTCTTATGTGTGATAAAATAAAGTCTTCCAGCTGCAGAATGTGGAGGCTCTATTTTTACCTGTGGTGTCTGGTGATTATAGAAATCATATAAATGGGGGCGCCTGGGTGGCTCAGTCAGTTAAGCGTCCGACTTCGGCTCAGGTCATGATCTCGCGGTCCGTGGGTTCGAGCCCCGCGTCGGGCTCTGTGCTGACAGCTCAGAGCCTGGAGCCTGTTTCAGATTCTGTGTCTCCCTCTTTCTCTGACCCTCCCCTGTTCATGTTCTGTTTCTCTCAATCTCAAAAATAAATAAATGTTAAAAAAAATTAAAAAAGAATAAGAAATTATATAAATGAAACTAGAGTGATTTATATGTGTCATTAGCAATTTAAGATTTTGGGGGGCGCCTGGGTGGCTCAGCCGGTTGAGTGTCCTACTTTGGCTCAGGTCATGATCTCACCGTTCGTGAGTTCGAGCCCTGCATCAGGCTCTGGGCTGACAGCTCGGAGCCTGGAGTCTGCTTGGGATTCTGTGTCTCCCTCTATCTCTGCCCCTGCCCTGCTTGTGCTTCATCTATCTCTCAAAAATAAATAAACATTAAAAAAAATTAAAAAAAAAAGAAATTTAAGATTTCTTTGTATGTGTTCGTAAACACGTACAGTATTGGGCACATTAGAGATACTATTTGGATAACAAAAGACACTCATAGCAACCTTGTCTCGTTACAAATTTGATCCAGAGGGCGCCTGGGGGGTGTTTTCCCATACCCCTCAGAGGACACCCTGTGGTCACATTACCTCCCTGACCAGTGTCACACTGCCTTCAGTATGAAGAAGGAAGACAGTAGTGGCCTTGGGGCCCTGGTGGGGTTTCACAGCAAGAATGGGAACTCTGGCTGTCTTACTCAGACGTTACATTTTACTGTGCATCTGAATCACCTGAAAACCTTGTAAAAAAACCAAATATACAAAACTTGTTAAAAAAAAAAAAAGATATGTAAATATTCAGATTTACCTCCAGAGATTCTGTCAGTCTGTGTTGAGCCCTAAGAACCTACATTTAAAAAAAATTTTTTTTAATGTTTATTTATTTTTGAGAGAGACAGAGACAGAATGTGAGTGGGGGAAGGGGAGAGAGGGAGGGAGACACAGAATCTGAAGCAGGCTCCAGGCTCTGAGCTGTCAGCACAGAGCCCGACACGGATCTCGAACCCACGAGCCGTGAGATCATGACCTGAGCCGAAGTCGGACGTTCAACCGACTGAGCCACTCAGGCGCCCCAGAACCTACATTTTAATAAGAATCTCCCCTCCATGATTATGCAATGTAAGGGGTGTATTTTTGAAACACTGGTTAGGTCTTACAATTACGGTAACTCTCTAAATGATACTGCATTCGGGAAGCAGTTTATTAGGAAGGGGTGAAGCCCCGTGCTGAGGATGCATCGGGAGGCCGGGCCCCATTTGTTAACACATATGATATTACTTTAGGAAAAGTATTGTTATCTTGATGATATTGTCTCGAGTAATACCGAGCTGGTGCTGATAAGAAGGCCGGGACCAGGTCTTTAAATTTGTGCACAACGGAATAAATGCCTTCTCTCCATTCACCCCACTAACCAAGCAACACCAGGAGAATCGCTTTCCAATTAGGCAGCAGGTTTCAGCATCGTTACCTTTGAGATCAGATTTGCTACCGCTCAAAAATGCATCAGAGACAGTGTCAGAAGAGTTAAGCGTCACTCCTGGCATCTGAGGTCTTCGGAGGAGGTGAAATTAGATTAGCTGCAGGAAAAGGGGAGGGTTTACATTACCAGAGGGGCTCTACCTGGCTCCAGGCTTAACAGTGAACAGCGGCTTTCAGCATATGGCATTACAATGGATTCGTGATCAAGTGCGATTAATCCTAATAGATCGTCTTTTGAACCTCAGTGGCTCGTTAGGTGAGAAAAAAATTGTCTGTCCCCAAAGTGTCAGGTGAAACTCTCATCTGAGGTAAGACTACCATGTGGAGATGCATCTCCATCTGGTGGCTTCCTTTTGTGAAACTCCACCAGAAGGTGTTTTAATGAGTCTTTTATAGCAGGCGCCACCTGCCCCTAATCTTCCCCTCTAAAAAGGTGTAATTGAGGGTTGGTTTTACAGTATGGCTCATATCCTAACCTTGGGAATTCATCAAGAAATGCAAATGTGGGTGGGATGGCGTAATCGTGAAATGCCATTTTGGCTTTGGGTTCAGACTGAAGTGGTTGGAGAAATTTGTGGTTGGCTAATTGCGACCAGCTATATAGTAGTAGCTTCCCCCCCTTCAGTTAGATTAATCCGTGTGTCATCCCGGAGTTAAATAACCAAGTTGATGGTGACCATATGTCTTCATTCAATTCTTTGCACATGTAAAGAGTTGCAAGGCTGCTAGCGGTTCACACAATTTAAAGGTTTCATTTCCACTATTAAGGTTTAACTGGTTCAGATTTACTGCACATTTGTCCTCTCTCTAGTTGCTTCGAGTCTAAGATGCATTTTTTTTTTTTCCATGAGACGTCAACAAATGACAAAGTCATCGAGACGTTTCCATCTATGGGACTTCAGGAATAGAGTTCTTTTCCTTTCTCTCTTAATTGAAAACACAGATATTTGTCACACTGTTATGTTGGCAGATCGGTTATCGATTACACTGACGTTTCTACCCAGAGCTTCATTTGAAATACAAGATGCCGCGGAAGGAGGAACACAAGAAAATAACTTTGATTTTTTTTTTTTAATTCCACGACCGTGAGTTGAGCCCCTACTGTGTACCAGGAATGCTGCTACAGATGAGGAAATAATAGTTACAGTAACAACAATAATTATATCACACAGAACGTGCCCCCGAATAGTATAGGATCACTGTGTTTTTCCCTCCCGTTCCATTCAATATTTTTGAAAATCTTTTTCTTTTGCTATTTGAGAGACATCTTACCAACATATAAATCAAATCAATCAAACAGCAGGTATATTTAAATAAATCTTACTATTTGGGTTTTACTTACACCCCATCTTATGTTTTTAAAAAATGTTTGCTTATTTATTTAGAGAGAGACAGAGAGGGCTCAGGGGAGGGCAGAGAGAGACGGAGCCAGAGAAACCCAAGCAGGCTCTGTGCTGCCAGTGCAGAGCCTGACAAGGGGCTCGAACTCACGAACCGTGAGATCATGATGTGAGCTAAAACCAAAATGCTTAATGGGCTGAGCCACCCAGGCGCCCCTATACTCCATGTTTGAAGTAAAAGAAATGCATAGCTCCTGATTGTCTTTCAATTACTAGTTTAATTACAAAATGTAGCAAGAAAGGTAGACGACCTAAAATATCCCGTGATCCAAAACTGGCTTGCAGTTTGAGTTTAGAGTGGCATTGATAAATATGAAACATGATTTTAAATCAGGAGTCATAAATTAGAGCCCCAGAAGTTGAAGTTGACAAGTAATTTCTTTCTTGTTTTTCTCTGACAATTTTCTTTTTTTTTTAAGTACATTTATTTCTTCTCAGAGAGCAAAAGAGAGTGAGAGAGAGCATAAGGGAGGAGAGAGAGAGAGGGAGAGAGAGAATCCAAGTAAGCTCCACCTTGTCAGCAAAGAGCGGGATTCAGGGTTTGATCTCATCAACCATGAGATCACGACCTTAGCCAAAATCAAGACCAACCAACTGAGCCACCCAGGCGCTCCCCTGACAAGTAATTTTCTCTTTGGGATTTAGTTGTCGTTACTGGTTTTGTCTATGAGCCTGCACAAGGTTTGTGGGTTGTTTTGTTTTTTTTTTTTTTAACTACAAATTGTATTCCATATGGACATGATCTGCTCGCTCATGTTTGCCAAAGACCCCGTTTACTCCCTAATCTCACACCCGACTGACACTGCACTGACAAAATTCAATCCCAGTTCCGAAATAGAGGTTCATTTTCACATGAGTTTGTGAACACTGGTTCTAGAACCTCACAATCAATCCCTCAACATGTTTCCCCGTATGGTGAAAACTTTGCGGATGGATCAGTGAGGGAAAAGGTGGGCAACCCCCAATTAGCAGGATCTGAGGAGTCAAATCTCCCTCTCGGTAGAGCTGAATATTTTGGAATCATTTCACTCTCACATCCTCAATGTGCTGGGTGCAAAGTCATGAATCAGAAGCTCAAGGAACAGAATCCGTGAGAGGCAAAAAGACAAGAAAACATCATTTAACCTATTTTCCACTTAGCGGAAGGTTTTATGATCGGAGTTTTAAAAGCTGGGACCATAGCTTCCGCTTACAGGATGCTCTTCTTCAGGAAATTCAATTGCCATGGACTTGAACCATTAGAACTCATCCTGCCAGAGGAAAACTTTTTGTTCTCCCATTCACAGTTAGGAGAATGAGGTCAATTATTTTTTCCTGTAGCCTTAGACACAGTAGAGAAATCGGTCCATCCTTTCTCTAAAATAATCCATCAGCGTTAGTCTGACATGGAGAAAATAATCGTTGGCCAAAGGCTGGACGGCCAGCTGACCCATGCTGTGACTCCTGTTGCTGATTATGACCACGTATTACATTAAAATGTCCCCAGCATCTCCCTGCCTCAGCTTCCACACTTATTTTATTCATTCCACTAAACCCAAATCAGGTCTGGCCCAGGGGGTTATCATGAAGCCAGAAAAAAATGCGGTCTTTGGTGTTTCCTTCCTCAATGCTGCCTTTCAGCTTCCCTTATGTATTTTTTTTTAATTTTGTTTTTTAAAGTTTATTCATTTTCGAGCTCTGAGCTGTCAGCACAGAGCCTGACGCAGGGCTTGAACTCACAGACTGCAAGATCATGACCTGAGCTGAAGTCAGTCGCTTAACTGGCTGAGGCCCCCGGGCACCCCTCAGCTTCCTTTATTGCTCTGTGATGTCCCCACGCTCCCGCTGGGTGACACTGGGTCAGGCCTGCCCTCCACAAACAACCACTCAGACCCCACACCTCTCCACCCCTCTCCATTTCTAACTCTTCAGGCCCTGGCACTTTCTGGTTGACAGCTATCTACTTTCACTGCGTAGCTTGTTGTAAAACGGCATCTCGTACTCTGTGACTTTGGGCTTTTATGCATAGTGTCCAATCCAAAGAAGTAGCTCTTTCGACAGACATTGATAGGAGAACTGTAGACTGGAGGGGAATAATGGAAGACAAGGAGAGGTCTTATGGCACCCCCAAATCATATGATGCTCTGCCACCACTTAAGGCAAGTTCAGGGCAAAACATCTGGTGCCTTGCAGATCTTTGTGAGAATGAGACAGTTACCCAGGTGTGTTTCCCGTTACTTTTAGCAGTCTACTTTTAGGATCTGGAGGTAGTCAGAATGCAGGTATATTGGCTAAAACCCTACGTGATGCCGTATTTCTGGAGACAAGCATGTGAATAATCCCTTCTTTGGCTCAGCTAGAAGTCAAAGAAATTTCTTTCAAACTCTTATTGTCCTCACACAGCATTCTCCCACGTAGTTACACTGGGTTGTATTTTGTGTAGAATTAGCATACTCGGGCGTCTTTCGTTCACTACCGGTCGCCCTCGCTAACAAGTTAAATCTTTGTTTCCTTCTCCAACGTTCAGCCTTCCACCTCTCCTCCGCTCTCCCCAAGAGCCTTGCAGTGTGCCATCCTTCCCCTGGAGAACCCACCTGTAAATCAACTTCTCCCTCTCAGACTTTCCACGTGAATACCAAGAATGAGGTTGGCTCACCTTGACATTTTATTGTTGTCTGGCATTTTCCCCTATATCTTCCTCAGTATGTCACATATGTTTGTCACTGAGGCCAGGAAAGTTTTAAGAGAGAAAAGTTGGGGAAGATGGGAAAGAGGAGGAGGGGATCAGAAAGGGAAGAAAAGTCCTTATTTCTGTTTTAGGCGAGTCATTTAGACAATAATGCATCTCTGTAAAATCAGACGAAAGGTAGGCAGCCAAAAGTTGGGTGAGTTTTGGTATAAGTATGACAAAAACCCCAGACTTTGAAATAGGTGGAGCTTGTGTCCTGAAAACAAACCGGCGGCATCTGGCAGAGGTCCCCAAAAGTGCTTATCAGACTTCTGTGTACAGAAGGTTCCGGAACCGGCACTAGGGATTTTGATTCAGTAGACCTCGGTTGAATTCCAGGAATCTCAGTTTTTAACAACCACCCACAGCGACTCTGACACCGCTCTAGAGAAAGAGTATTTCAAAGTTGTAGGCTATTTCATCAAAATCTCCATTACTCTCCTTGGCACTTTTGAGAATCCAGAGTGAGGAATTCCAGAGATGAATGTGTCTACAGAAAGAAAGTGCTGCATAGAGAAACAATAAATTTTATTGCAGATTTTTAAATTTAAAGACAAGCTATCTTGGACCGGTCGTGCTCCATAAATAAAACACACTTAAACGTCAAATTCAAACAAAAGATTCCAACCTCCGAAATAGTTATTGTCCACTCACCAAAGGACAGGAAATTATTATAGGCAGACTAGGCCAGATATGTAAGGTGGGTGTTAAGACTCTGTTTATGCAACCCGTGTGGGAAGGCCTGGAATTTCTAGGCTGGCAGCCATTTATGTATACAGTTCCTCAATTTGCAGTTAGAGAAACCTAAAGTTTGTTTGCTGCCTGCACAAGGCTCACGTTGCAGCAAAACTTGGTCATTCCGTGACGGCCAAGCTGGGAGGTCACTCTGTTTGCCTTGTACCGCCTTCTTTTTCTGCTCCAGCCACTTCCTTGAGGAACTTGATTCAGTTAAAGCGTCACTGAAAGTCCCCAGGCTACCTGAAATCCCTGCAAAGTCTAAAACTATGAATTAAAACAAAAACAAAAACCAAAACAAAAAAACCTCAAGTGTTCACCATGTGACAAATTTGTGACAAAAGCCAGTTTTTGTTTCTGGAACACCCACTTTCACTTCTCTGAGGGTGGTAGTCACGTGTAGGGCAGTTGGATGGCCCCATGCACAAAGCAGTTCAAGATGGCCAAACAAAACCATCCAAACCCATTGGGCGATGGTAGCATCTCAACCTTTCAGCCAACAGAAATTCCTGTTCCAGTCATTCTGGACTGGGCCCACCAATACTTGAAGCTGAAGGTTTCCACCCAACATTTATTTGTATCATGTGACAAAAGGTTGCGGGCAGACCAGAACTACTCGTCTGTAACATCAATTCCATTCTTTGTAATCTTCCCGTCTATATATGCGTTCATTCCAGACTTGGCCTTTTCTTCCTGAAGCTTGCAAACTTGATGTGATGTTAACTTTCAGCAACGCAACCTGTTGTTTCCTTAGGAGAAAGAAGTTCCCTTCTTTACTTTTGCCCATAGGACTTTCTTCTCTGACAGCGTTTGACTTCATCCCTGATTGATCTTGAACCGGCATGAATTAAAAGGCTTCCCAAAAGTGAGAAGTGCCATGAAAAATAGGCACCTTTCATCTCTGGAGGCAAAGGAACCCTGTGCCACATGTGGGGTGGCAGTTTCTTTGATCAGTATTTCTTTGTTTGAGCCCAGAAATTAAGTCAGCCTACCGGGCATCGCAATACAATAGGGCAGCCGGTATCCCAATGGAACCAATGCTAAGTAATGATTGGGAATTTCCATCAGAGCATCTTAATCCACTAGCATGAGTTGTCACCAGGAGCTCCACTAGGCCCATTAAAATGACTTCAGGTCACCTCCACGGAGCCTGCCCATTCACTCCAAAACAATTATCCTAATCCCCTTAGCAGACCCAATCCCTTAACACTTGTGAAGTGCCCTCCTATGCAGGGTGCTGACATTTTCCAACAACACTAGCCTCTTTGAAATGCCAATCAAAAGTCCTTCTGGTGAAAATACACGACCCTCTCTGCAAGTATAAACAGACCTTCATACATCGTCACCACCACCATCATTAAAAAGCACTTACGGAACACCTACCTGTGTGTGATGCTGTGACGCTGGGCCCAGAAGGAGCAAGTGCTGACCTCAGGAAAGAGCGGTTATAGACCTGCCACTTCAAGGTTCCTCTGCTGCTTATTTAGTGCAACTGTGCCCAGAGGCATGGGGCCCGCAGCAGACCATTTCTGGTGGCTGGGTAATTGCCCCAAGAGGATTAATTAGCTGCTCGGCAGAGCAGATCTTGGAGGAACAGTAGTATGCAAAGTGACAAAACTCACCATTAAAGTTTTACCAAGATGCTATTTTCCCAAACTTCAGTGACCACTCCCTGGACCTCGACAGCTTGGTCCAGTGGGGGCGGATTCAGAGGGAACTTTTATAATTGTTTTCCTCCTCCTACAAGCTGTCCCCTTTTGACTATTTACCACTAAGAAAAGAAAGGCGGACAGAGGCAGGGATGCGGCTAGGTGCGGCTAGCTAGCCAGGGCGGGTCAGAGGACACAGGTCTCTCTCTCCCGCCACCGCTTACCAGCTGGGTAACCTTGGTGAGGTCATTAGATGCTCTGGGCTTTGGTTTCCTCCAGTGTAAAATGGGAACCATACCATATATCAAGGGGTCTTTCGAAGGTTAAGTAAAACAATATGTGGTGAAAATATAACGCTGAGGACCCAGTGGTTAAATCTTCCACAAGACTATTTCCTAAGGGGGGAGGTAGGGGGTGGGAGGTGAGCCTCTGAGAGGCGGAGCTTTGGGAAGGCCTTGGCAGAAATTAAGAGCCATGGGATGGGTGAGAGCTTGATAAGAAAGGAGTTCCAGCTGGAGGAAATGACATGGGAAAGAGCAGTCAGTGAAAGTAACAAAAATCATGCAGGGCAGAAAAAAAAATAATTAAGATGCCAGGAGCAGAGGCTCTCCATTGGAAAGTAGGAAGAAGAGAGGGTGAAAGCATGAGAGAGAGAGAGAAAGAGAGAGAGAGAAGCAGGGATGGATGAAACCTGTCCCATCATCCTTTCCTTCACTCATCTCCATGGTGAGACTCAGACATCAAGCATCCATTGTTGCTTTGATACTCTGCTGGACAAACTACATAATTCTTCATGCAAAAAGTGTGGTAAACTCAAAAGAACAAATGAAGAGGGAGCATACACCCTGGCTTCACCTAAAGGATTCTAGATTTCTCTTTAGTGCCATGTTAGCTGTGTCCTTCCTCGGGGCCCAAAGAACACATGTGTTTCACATAATTTTGAAGCCGGACATATGTAAGGAGACACTGAGATGCTTCAATTCTAGCTCAGACCAATATGTTTGGACAGAGATTTATACATTTCATTTCCTTCTCCCCCCCTCTGCCATATTTCTTCCCACAGTTCAAATTTAACTTCTCCCCTTTACTTAAACCATGCACACATGACAGGTAATAAAGGCATTACCAAGAAACACGAAAATCACAAATCCGAATAGGCCATCTTCTTTCCCAATCCAAAGATGTTGGTCTAAAGCAGTTCCCCTCAATGGTCTTGACCTTTTTAGATGAGTCTTCCTTTCTTATGAAATAGAATGCCCAGCTACGATGCTAGAAATGTCTGCAGAGGCAACGGGGTTCAGTTGTGACCCTGACTTTCATAGGTAGGTTCAGCGGTAACCTAAGTGCCCAAATGATAAATGAGTGTAGTTTACTAGTGCATGGCTCAAGTCATAAACTGTGGTACATGCAGGCTTTAGCAAATAATATCTTACCTAAAAAGTGAAGGATATAGACAATGCGGGCTGCAAACAACCTTGATTTCAGACATCCCCTTCCTGAAGAAGATAAGTGCCCAGTGTGGTTCCGTCAATTCTGATTAAATACCCACACTTTCAAGCCCACCCATCAGAGCTAATGGGTAAGACTTCTCTGGCCAGTAATTGGTCAGTTGTGCCTACCACTGGAGTGTAAGAAAAATTGAATGAGAAAAGGTATGTAAATACCCTGGGATCCTCCCACCCAAAACACCCTTTTTAATCTTCTGTCTTCCCACCACCTGAAAATGTCTTATTTATTTACATGTTGCGTTTCTTCACTCACTAGAATATAAGCTCCAAGGGAACAGAGACTTGAGCTGTCATGTTTAATGCCGTGTGTGAAGACTTGCCCATTCACAGGAGGTACCTGATAAAAAGTTTGTTGGTCATTGGGGGTGCCTGGTTGGCTCGGTAGGTTAAGCGTCTGACTCTTGATTTAGGTTCAGCTCATGATCTCGCAGTTTGTGGGTTCAAGCCCCACATCAGGCTCCACGCTGGCGGTGTGGAGCCTGCTTGGGATTCTCCCTCTCTCACTCTCTCTATGCCCCTCCCCTGGACTCTCTCTCTCTCTTTCTCTCAAAATAAATGAATATACTTAAAAAAAAGTTTGTTCATCACTAAATGGCAGATACACAGATAAATGGACATATGTACATATGTATGTGTATGTATATTTAATTTGTTTACTCAATAATATATGTCTACATATATTCATAATAAAAACATTTCATATGAGACATCATAACCTTCATTTTACATAAAGTAACTTGTCAGTTGCCACAGCACAAGAGAGTGGCAGTCTTGGGAATTGAACCCACAAACTTGCGCCCAGTGTGTGTTTTTTCCCCTACATCCCAGCTACATACCTACTTATTTTCTCTTCTTACCAGACCAATGCCATTCTTCCTCACCATACCCTGTTTTAGAGTCTTTACGTAATAGCTCGTAACTTCACCCATTTTCCCCAGGGTCTCCGCAACCCCCTTCCCGGCCCACGGTAGCCAGTTCCCTACGGCGGGGTGAGGTGACCACGTGTGGGTCTCTAACTTTGTTATCTAGCCATCTGGATACTAGAACTTCTAGGAACGGGTTACTATGCATTCTTAGGGTCCTTCACTTAATGGATTTTTTTTTTTTAAACTCAGATACTGTTCGCCCTACTCTCCACAGGGTTAAGTCCCCCAGAGGCACCCTCAGGCTGGCTTACACCGCATGACAAAGAGTTTGGGCCCACACATGCGCCAGCCGCTGACAAACCCCACGCCTCAGCTGTGCCGCTGGAGGGTGACTGTACATGGGCAGACACTTCCAGATCGAGCTGCTGAAATGGGGCCTCACAAGTCTTTGACAGTGTTAATTACCGAATCCTCCCAGCCTGCCAGCCAGGCTTCTCCACGGAAGGCCCCGCCGTGTGGAACTTGCTCCCGGTGGCACTCCCTCTGAGCCCACATTTGGTAGCAAGCAGGCGATATTTTTAAAAAGATGTTTTTATTTGCTTCAGCATTTGGTTCGCTTCCCTGCCCGCCCCCCCTTTCACTCTGACACTTTGGGACGGAAATATGTTTTCTGCAGTTGTGGCTGGGTTCCCCCAGGTTCCTGGATCCTGGGTTTAGTGAGATGGTTGCTGGAGGGGAGCTTCCCACCGGAGTCACTGACCTGGGTGTTTTATTCAGGGTCCTGCATGCAGACCTACCACATGCGACGGTACAGGTAGTGACACCAGACCGGTCCTCTCCCTCTGAAGCCTCTAACTGCCGTTCTAGAGGCCCCGTGACACAGTATACGTGCTGCACATTCACACGGAAGATTTCCCTGTCCTTTAACAGCTCATGCAAAAGGGAGTCTTGGTTGGGACAAGAGCGCTCTTGTGAGCAGCTTCCCGAAAAAACAGATTCCACATCACTTTTATGCCTGATTTAACTCCATCCTTCAGTAACAGGAATTCAGCCAGCCATGCTATGAAACAATGCAAATCACAATCACAAGGTCTGTAATATGCCATTCATTAAGATGACTCTTTTGGCTTCCACCGTGGGTGTCCTCTCGCTCCACCAGAAGACCTAAGGGAATAAAAAAGAGCCAAGCCACTAAAATAGCTGCAATAGAAAGATCTGTGGTCATAGGGCCAATGCCAACACCAAAGGCATGTACCAACCAGAATGCAGATGTGCAATTTGGCAAGGTGACATGGCATGCGGGCCTTTCAGAGTCAGTGAACCAAACAGGATGATGAGGGTTTTCATCTTCCAGAACTTATGCCCATAAATTCTAATTGCTAGATTGAATTCTCTTTCTTTAGAAGATTAGCTGTAACCAGTTAGTAGGGACTCATGCAGAGAGGATACATTATTCTTTTTCTCCCTTTTGGTGCCACAACGTTTTCAGATGGATAGAAGAGACAGGTACATGTCAGGACACAAATAGAATCCAGTGTTTTCTGCTGGTTCATCGGAAATGCAGCCTCTTGGGGTGATCTCCCAACCAGCATGTGGAAAGAAAGCCATGTTTCTTGAGGACAATGATTTAAGGTTCCCATTAAAAAAAAATATCCAGCCAGCTTATTATTTTTATACTTTGCATTTTCTACCACTTAACTTCTTAAGAAATACAACCCTCCCCCAAAAGTTCAGTATTATGGATTGAGTTGTGTCCACCCAAGAGTTATCTGTTGAAGTCCTAACCCCTAGAATGTGACTTTATTTGGAAAGGGGTTTTTTAGATGTAATTAAATTAAGTTGAGATCATACTAGGGTAGAATGAGCCCCTAAACCAGTATGATTGGTGTCCTTACAAAAAGGGGGAATTTAGTCATAGAGACACTCACATAGGGAGAACTTCATGTGAGGATGAAGGCAGAGATCATGGTGATGTACCAGAAGCCAAGGAATGTGAAAGGTTACCAGCAAATTACCAGAAGCTGAGGGCAAAACCCTGAAGCAAATTCTCTCTCTCTCAGCCCTCAAGAGGAGCCAACCCTGCCAGCACCTTGATCTTAGACAGTCCTGAAGGTGAGACAATAAATTTCTGTTGTCTAAGTCATTCAGTTGGTGGTGCTCTATTATGGCTGCCATAGTAAACTAATAAATTCAACAACTGTGTTTTTTGTTTGTTTGTTTTTTAGTCTTTGTTTTTTGTTTTTTTTTTTTTGTATATGAGTTCTCCTCATTATTAAAATTCATAGGCACAATTCTCTTTGCCAATTTTCCTGGTAAGTTTCAGACAAAGACATCTGTCCTCCTGTTACATTTTTTTAGGTCAGTAGAATTTTTTTGTAAGTTTATCCCTAAGCACTGTATTTACCACACCTTCTCTAATGTCCTGAGGAAAGGGGAAGCGGCGACATGAAAAAACAGATTCTCTAGGAAACAGATGCTGTGATGAGGATGTGTATTGACTGGGGCTTGCTCTCAGATACAACACCTGTAAGGAGGTACAAGATGCAGGGCCCAGCAGAGTTGTTGAACTATATATAGGGTGGTTGCAACAAGGAAAGAGATGATGCTTATCAGTCATAGCTTAAGACCAGCTGTAATGGCAAGAGCTATAGTTTGTTTCACTAATTTCCTTTCATTTTTCTCAGGCAAAGAAACCAACCAACCAAAATCCTGACAGGGCTGTTCCTGGCTGGGGTGAAATTTCTCTACAGGAAATATGTATCCAAGAGGTGAAAGGAATGGACTGCTGCTGAGGTTGTCATTCAATCTCCTCTTCAGGATGGAGCCTCTTGCTCCCTCAGCTTCCAGTAGTGATGGTTGGAGTCCCAGAGCTGAGTCCTCCCTCAGCATTGCCCTCAGTGGAAGAGAGCTATCTCACCATGGGTCACACCCCATCTCTAAGGGACAGCCCACATCCAGGGAGTACAAAGTAACCAGATGGCAGTCATAGCAAAGTTTAAGGATACCTTTGCTGTGTCCCGTGGTGGAAACATCCTTTCTCTGGGGTTCAGAACTTCTAGACCTACAACACCCAGAATTTGCAGAGACAGAAAGCTTAAAATCTCTAAGTAGATCTGTGTGAATAATCAGGGCCAGACCTAATGCAACTTTTGTTTCCTGAGCAAAGAGTGTCATGATTAGCAAATCCACGGTCACAATGATCTGTCCTTCCTGTAGTGGGGGGAGGGGTGTCCCTTGGTCCAATGTATGTGATTCTGCGTTGGTGGTTCAAAGGCCCCTGGAATATGGTATTGACTAAAGCCCTGGGATCAGGAAAATCATATCCATACTCAATAGCGTGTTAATTCTGGTCAAGGTAAATTGCCGCCTCCTCTAAGGTTGAAAGAGTCCAGTGGAATCCAATTGACGTGCACTGGCTGGCTGATGTTCTTAGAAGTGTTGCCACACTGGGGACTCCGTGTTGGTCTCTATCACTAGCAGGTTGGCTATTCAGCAGTAGCAGTAGCTACCCCAGCTTTGGTGAGTGGAAGCCTATAATGCTAAGTCTGTGCTGTCCATGAATCAAATGTACTAGCACTGGGTTGCCTGACGACCCAGGTCCATTCCCAGAAAGACCACCTCCATCTCACAGGAGACTGCTATTTGGTTTCTCTCACCTTATAACTCGGCACATCTGACGGAACCCAAACCACGATGAGACGTTCTGCTCACAAGATCCCTACATGTCCTATCATCTTGTCACCGGAGCAGCAACATGCCAGGAGGTATTTTGCAAATGGTCTCTAATTTTCTGGCGCTCATGGGATAGCTTTGCTCCAGAAACATATGGGCCTACACTGTGGTTCTCCTACAGCGGCTTCCAGTAAAGTTCCTAAAACATCTGCTCCCACCACAATATCCCTATTGTTGTACCATATACTGTATATCGTGCCGTAGAATCTGCCAGGTCTATGACTCAAGCAACAGGGTTTCCTGCATTGCCCTGGACCTGAGACAGAGCTTTTGACTCGCATCCTACTCAAAGCTGTCAGCCTTCCATGTCACTTGCTAAATGTTTTGGAGCTGTTGTCCCCACGTGGAATACGCTGCTTCCCAAATGCAAAGAGGCCTACCAGACACTGTCCCCTTCTAGGTTGGTGAGCGACGCAAGAGGCAGCAGTGCCTCTTTTGTTTTCAGGGAAAAATGCTCCTGCATGTCCCACTGATGTCTAAACCTTTGCTGATATGGCTGGCTCCAGAGTCTTTACAGAGATTGGCTCTCACCCCTCGGGCCAATGCGGCTTACCAAAATGTCGAGCACACTTGCTCCTTTCTGCTCATCTGGTTCAATTAACATTATGCCTTTGATACAGTGGGCCAGTGTGACGATCTGCAGAACGTCCAGAGAGTTCACGTCCCTTTGGACTAATTATGATAGAAGGTGGGGGGAGATGAACACAGCCCTGAGGCAAGACTGCATGTGCGTACTTTCGTCTGTTCCATGTGCGGACAAACTACTGCTCACTCTCCTTCCCGATGGGGTTCAAACTCAATGCATTCATCTGCTCAGTGGCTGCAGACCATGTCCTAAGTCGTTGTCATTCTGTGTTTGCAAAGATACCTCATCTGACAGAGGAGCTACAATCGGGGTTCCTACTTGATTGCGCATTCAGCGTGCCATGGTCGTTCTCCAGGATATGTATGAATTTTTCAGTGACAAGACTGATTAATGAAATAGGGATATGATATGGACCACATTTTTGCACGCCTTAGTTTTTCTGGGTAGCACTACTTTCTCCATTCCACCAGGATGCAATATTATTGTTTATTTCCTATATTTGCTGGAGGGGAGGAACACTGTCAACTTAGACCCTGTGTCCCTAGTACTTGAAACATCTGCATATTCCCTTTTTCCTAGTGTACAGCTCTCCAAGGATATGTCTTAGACTCTTTTGAGGGAAGAACTAGGCAATTTTTACAAACTTTTTGTGGGGTTATCGGGTCCTTCTTCTTGGAAACCTGGCATCTCCTTCAGTATGTGGGTTCTGAGTTTGAAAACGAACTCCATTCAGGAAGCTGGGCAAAGGATAATTATTTTATGTCGGGTGGTTCCCCATAGCCTTTGATATATTGTTTGCAGAGATTGAAGGATACCCCTGGCAAATGCCCACCTGTCTTTCCCCTCGGTTCTATTAAACATGGCCAGAGTTTTATTCAGCTCAAGCACTCTGAACTTGCACATTGACCATGTTGTCATTATATCTGCACCTGTCCTGCAATACCACTTAGTCTCTACCATTTTAGGATTTTACCATCTGCGTTGCAATCAGGGAGCCCAGTTCTGTAATAGCATCTCCTGTGGACATTCCTTGCCTTCAGAGTTTCAGATGCACGCCCCCCGCCCCTATTGGTACATTCCTCATCTTTTGGTAACTGGCATGTACCCCCACCTTCCCATGGACTGTTTCATAGAAGAGTCAGATGGAATGCTTGCTCTCTTATCCAGAATTCCACTTAGCATCCCATGTCTGTCAGCCCCTTGACCCTTGCCTCCACCATCTGCCATGGAGTCCTGGTATCAATACTTCATTTAGTGCCAACGTTCTTTTCTCTAAGCCTTCAGCAGGATCGTTGCCAGGATATTAAAAACTGAGTCCCTGGAAGTTGCTTTCATATTGACACCCTTTCCATTGGCCAACTTTCTGTCTCCACTCCATGATCCGAGAACGCTGAGGATCCAGTGACTATCTCAGCTACATTTTGACTTGATCCTGCAGTTATTTTGTGATATGGTCTCTTTTCCTCCATCAGGCTCAGCACATTTGTGCTTGGGTTATATGGTGACATAAAAGTATTGTTTTCGTAGCCAGTGGGAAAGTGGGGCTAGATCCCGAGTTCACCTTGTCTTGCAAGACTCAGGTGTCTGCATCCTTGTCACACAAGGGGGAGGGAAAGGAAGCTATTACAGGCAAAGTAGATCACTCTGCAGAGGGTTCAGGGTAGTCTAGGAATTAAGGATTTTTAAATTCACTGGTCCAGATTTCCCTCTCAAATTGCAAAATCCCACTCTGTTCATCAGGAACCTGAACTTGAAGTAGCAGCCTTGCTGGGGTTCAGCATTCAAACTTCTCTGGGTCTCTGATAGCCTTTTGATAAATTTCCATGCCTGAGTCTCAGCTGGTTCTGCTTCTAGTTGAATGAATGTCTCTTGATATTGAAAACGAGGCCCTCAAACTTTCATACTTTACCTTAACCTGGTGATTGATTACTTGCACATTTTATTATTTTCCTCCAATGTGTCAAAGTCCCCTTAGAAAGAGCCATCAGATTTCATAGTCCTTATGATTAGTATTTCCCCAAAACTATTCAAATACTTAAAGTAACACCTTGACCATGCATTTCCTTTTACTGGCATCCCATCTGAATTCACCATTGGTAAAAATTTTAACTATTGCACAGCTATTGCATACTGAGTTTATCAATAATCCATTGCCCTTAGTCCCACTCAGCTTAACAAAATACCATTGACTGGATAGTTTGAACAACAATTACAAATTTTTATTTTCTTATAGTTCTGGAGGCTAGAAGCCTGAGATCAGAGTGCTAGGGTGGTCAGGTTCTGGTGAGAGTTCTCTTCATGGTTTGCAGATGGCCACTTTCCTGATGAGTCCTTACATGGTGAAAAAAGAGAGGGATGTCTCTTTCTCCCTCTTTCTATAAGGCCATCAATCCTGTTGGGTTAGGACCCCATCCTTATGATTCTATATATCCTTAATTATCTCCTAAAAGTTCTATCTTCAAAGATAGTCTCATTAGGGTTATAGCTTCAACACATGGATTTGGGGTATGAGGGACACAATTCAGTCCATGGCATCTACCTACACCACTGATGAGAGTCTGTTCAAGATGCCAGTTTGAGATTGGCTTTCTAAGACTATAACTGGCACCCATTGTTGGTTTCCTCCGGAAACAGATTCTGAGATGCTGAGTTTTCATCCAGGTGATTTATCCGGGAACACTGTTGGGATCAGTGCCTGCAGGAGGATAAGAAGCAGGACTGAAACTCCGATGTAGCTATGATAGAGTCACTTTTTGATCCCACAGAGAGCTTTGGAGCTATAATGGTCATTCAGAGAAGTCCCAAATTTAGGCAAGGGAAATGGGCTTTGGTATTTTTCCATGACCAGCCTTTGGATATGGGTTGCACCCTGAGAAGAAAGGGACAACCTTGGGTGAGGCAGTTTTTTTCAGACAATGGCAATGCCCAGAGGGAGACCTATCTGTCAGCTGCCATCACTTCCAGAAACTGGGGTAACGAGTACGTGAGTTCTGGAAGATATCTGGGCGGGCATGTGGCGCACTTCAGCATCCACTACCCAAGACAACAGCAATTGATCAAAGATTACATATGGTAAGATTTAAATACAAAAAATAGAGTAGGAAGAAGGAAGCTAATTTTGCTTAGTTAAATTACTGAGTTTAAAATTGAGTTTTGAAATTTTTTTTTACTTGGTGTGTTTACATTACACTCTAAGATATAAATCGATACAACTAAATAGATATAAAACACTTACAAAACATAAGTCATGTTAATTTTATATAATATGTGATAAATAGACCTGTTCTTCAAATTAATTTCTAAGAATGGAAGCTGAAAGCTTTGGAGTATTTTGTCATTATTTAATCCTTTGATTTAAAAAAATCTATTAATTTCACTGCTTTTAAACTAATGCATCTTTTTGGTGAATACAACATTAAAAATCAAAAAGTAATTCAATTGCTTTTAAGTTTCATTCCATTATATCAATTTATTTATAAACATTGTCTCAATTAGCACACATTCTTGATTGGTGTAGTCCAAAATAGTGAAATTTACTGAAGTATAAATTATTGATATGGAAGAGGATTTTGCCATGATAACTTAAAAAATATCTTGAATCTTTAAGAGTGCTTCAGAAATCATTCTCAGAAACCACAAAATCTTTCTCCTATTTGGGTGTGGCAAGTTGAAAGTACTGTAGTAGAAAAACCTCAGCCATAAGCATGACTTCATACTTGGGTGGAAATATTTATGTACCATAATTCAAACAACTTTTCGTCTTCTTTTTTTTTTTAATTTTTTTAACGTTTATTTATTTTTGAGACAGAGAGAGACAGAGCATGAACAGGGGAGGAGCGGAGAGAGAGGGAGACTCAGAATCTGAAACAGGCTTCAGGCTCTGAGCTGTCAGCACAGAGCCCAACGTGGGGCTCGAACTCACGGACCGTGAGATCATGACCTGAGCCGAAGTCGGACGCTTAACCGAACAAGCCACCCAGGCGCCCCCAAACACCTTTCATTACATATGCATATCTATTTAGAATTTACTTATAGACCAGTGGAAGAGACTGAAGAATGAACAACTGTAATGTAGGAAATTAATATAAAAAAATAAATAGTAGTCCTTTCTCATTGTGGGGGCACAGGCTGGAGACATCGTCCATTTTTGCTTTGAAAATGGGCCACATTTAGAAATGTCACTCTAAAAAAGATTCATCTGCAGTTCCCAGGATATTTAATATGATTTAAAACCTTATTTCTAGAGTTCTACACTTGTCGATGAAGAGAAGAAGTACTTCACCGATTCCTTTTCTTCACTGTGGCAACCACAAGATGCTCTTTGAGTACGGTGGTCTACTTTTGTCCAAGTATGAGTGTGAGAGTTATAGAGTCTCCCATAAAAAGACTTACTGCTGATTCATATGACTGGGACCTTTACCAATAGCTTTTATTATACATATTAATCACTCCAAAATGAATCTTTGTGGGGAGAACACTTTCATTCTATGAGAAATCCCTATTTATCTAATAGAATTTCACCCATAACACATTGGAACAGAATAAGATATTCAATAACAAAAATGATGCTGGCAGTTCAAACTCCTGTACCAACATCCATGATAATTCTTTAACTAAAACTAATTTGTCAGATGAGTCTCTTTCTTGCATATTGTTTTCTAAAGCTGTTTCCATCTATTATCCCGTATTCTCACATTGTCCTAATAAAGTTAGAAGGACAGGTTCTAGCTTTAGATTCTTTCTGTTTTCATTTCAGACTTTTCTTTTTTTACTCACATTCCCATATCTGTCCTTGCATTCCATACGTCTTTACTGAGTTCCCGATCTGTATATCCAACTACCCACTGAGTCTGATCCTACACTGTTCCTTGTCTCCTCCAAACCAGATAAATCTTTAACATCTATCACCTCCTTTAGGAATAGGTTTAAAACCCATTCTCTATTTCTACCCTCACTGTTTCTGCCTTAGCTTAGCTTCTCAGCATCTCTTCTTTGGATTCTTATGATGGTTTCCCAATTATTCTGCCTGCATAAAGTTTAATTCCCTGCTCATCTATTCTGTACATTATTTCTATGTGATGTTACTAAAAGGCAAACCCAATCAGGTCATTCTTTTGGTTGAAAACTTTAATGTGATTCCACTGTCTACAAGAGCTAGTATAAGGTCTTTAACACAGCAAAAAGACTCACCATCACTGGCCCTGGTTTTGCTTCAACCCAGAGCATCTTGCCCCTCTCTGGTAAGGCACCATCATATGAACTACATATCATTCTCTAGATTCACACATTGATCGCTCAGGTGAGCAAGGCCTATTGTCCTTGCCAATAATTACCATCTCTGTCTCATCAAATTGGCAAAGTCCAGCCCATAATTTTGATTTTATTTATTGCATCTTCTTATGAAGTCTGCTTGACCCTCTTTTTTTTTTTTTTTTTTTGAGAGAGAGAGAGAGAAAGAAAGAGAGAGAGAGAGAGAATCCCAATCAGGCTCCACACTCAGCACCAAGCACGATGACCACACAAGGTTTGATATCAGGACCCTAGGATCATGACCTGAGCCAAAATCAAGAGTCAGGCACTCAACTGACTGAACCACCCAGGCGCCCCTTGACCCTCCCATTTTAAGTAGGGTCACCATACAGTTTGGTTTGGTTTGGTTTGGTTTTTGTTTGTTTTTGTTTTTTGGTTGTAACTGGGACACACTGGAGAGCATAAGAAGGTGAAACTAATCTGTAGTGGACATTCAGGGCAAGAGTCATAACCAGAACCTTCCTTGGCAAACCAAAATGTATGATCCTTTATCTACAAACAACGTTGATTATTCTCTTTTCTTTGCACTTCTTACCTTGTGTCAACCACTGCCCTCATACTCATTACACTGTATTGAAATTATTTATTTTTATGTCTTTCTCACCTACCAGGCCCTTGAGGGTTAAACACAGTGCTTTGTTCATCTTCATATACAGGACAATTAACACAGCAAATCTGATCAGGTCATCAATACAGATATGTAATAGAAGCTCTGTAATTGGATTACACAAATAAAGTAACCAGTTGATGTCGACTGGTTTGCCAAAGCCATACACCTTCCTAAACTTGAGATCCCTGTGAAACCATTCAGAAGGTAAGATGTCCCAAGCGCTCACCTCAGGATGATTCTCAGAGGCCAGAGTTTAGAGACCAGGTGAGCAGCCACGTTCAGGAAGGTGTAGACATATCTGACAAACATCATAAAGGGCGAGGTAGTGCCCAGAAACCATAGACCAAATGGAGGGCACATGCAGATGAACTAAGAGTTGAAGACTTCCCAGGGTGGAAAGAAGCTTAAAGTAAAAGAGAGGGTCAAAAATCAGAAGAAGGAGTCAAAACAGCTGGGGTGTGGCACTTAGAAGGAAGAATCCTAAAATTTGGGCTGGTTTAAACTTGCCCAAGCTTGCGGGTGGAGTTTGGTGTAGGAGACCAGTGATGAGGGAGCACGTGAAATAAGTAGACTTAGCATCAACTAATTTTATTTATTTTTTATTGTTTTATGCTTTACTTATTTTTTAGAAAGCACAAGGAGTGGCGGGGGCAGGGCAGAGAAGGGGGACAAAGGATCTGAAGCAAGCTCTGCACTGACAGCTGAGAGCCTGATGTGGGACTCGAACTCATGAACTGCAAGATCATGACCTGAGCCGAAGTCAGACACCCAGCTGACTGAGCCACCCAGGTGCCTCTTAACTAATTTTAAATGGAGAGAGAGAGCGAGAAAGAAAGAGAGAGAGTGCTACCTATAGATAGTTAAATATATATATATATATATATATATATATATATATATACGTATATATATACATATATATATATACGTATATATATACGTATATATATATATGTATATATATACATATATATATACGTATATATATATATATATATAAAATCTCAGAGGTTCATCTTTTTTTTTTTTAATTTTTTTTTTTTAACATTTTATTTATTTTTGAGACAGAGAGAGACAGAGCATGAACGGGGGAGGGGCAGAGACAGAGGGAGACACAGAATCAGAAGCAGGCTCCAGGCTCTGAGCCATCAGCCCAGAGCCCGAAGTGGGGCTCGAACTCATGGACCGCGAGATCGTGACCTGAGCTGAAGTCGGACGCTTAACCGACTGAGCCACCCAGGCACCCCGAGGTTCATCTTTTAAGAAGGTCCATGCATATACATGTGAGCATGCGTACAAATTCTAGTACTCCTCTGTTTGTGTGTTTGTCAGGCTACATGCTATGTAGAAGCAACAAGTCATTTTAATTTTATCCACACATTTAATTTCTATAGAATGTAGGTTTTCTTAAATATAAAATTCAAAAATTAGCTTGGTGTTAAGAATTAGCTAAGCCAAAGGCATTGCATGTTCTTTATGATGAAATAAAAGTTTCTTAATAAGGAACAGAATATTACTTTGATTACTCAAAGTTTTGCTGCTCAACTGAAATATCTCTTCCTCAGAGAGGCCTTCTCAAGCCTTCACTTAAATCATCCCAGCTGGGCACAAAATATGCCCAATATAAAAATATTCTAGTCTGGAACATTTACATTTTATTTCAAATTAGATACATTTCAACTCTATTTCCTCACCCATCTGCAGGGAGGCAGAAAATCGGAAAAGAGCTAGGGCTGGGATGCCCTGGACAATACAGACTCTCTTCAATAAATTATTTCCATTGTATCGCGTCCATTTTGTGTTTGTTTCTAGTGACTCATTCTCCAAGAAACATTAGTAACTTTTCCCTTGGTGTTTTGCCTCTTTGAAGCTGGGTCTGACTCTTTTCTCCAGCAATGTGTTTTCTTTGTTATCAGCAAAGCCACCATCTGCTTGAGAAGGAGGGTCCTTTAATAAGACTTGAAATGCTAAAATGCTGCCCGAGGCGAAAGTCTGAAGTTAGAATTTGGCCCACCACCGTCTTTGCTTTCAGCACCCATGCAATCACCTCCCTTGGGCACCCAGCATCCTCTTGGGTTCTCTGTTTATAGACCTCCTTGGTAGCTCTCGCTTTCCAGACCCCTTTGCAGATCCATCCTCTTCTGTCAAAATCTTTCCCATGTCCCATTCCAACTCAGGCAACTGTCTTCTTGAAATCACCCTGGTTAGCAAATCCTTGATAAAGTGTTGCTAATGTATTCCCTGAATTGAGAAAATTTTCCAACCAAGGAAAAGAGTTAAATCTCCATGGTGCAATTTCTGGCCAGAAAATAATACATTTGATAATTCAACAAGTCTGTTGCCCCCGACAGTCACCCCCCCCCCCCACCGCACCCCCTGCCCAAGAAAAACCATGTCACATTGGTTGCTGCCAACTCTACCTGGGTATGACTTGGCCTAGGGTGAGGTCAGTATTTGGGTTTAATTTTCATGAGTTGTTGCTTTGTGAATCTATTTTAATTCCTCCAACTCTTTGTCAGTAAAATACAACTTAAATAGATATGATGGCTAAAACTCTAACTTCAAAAAGGCGATTTGGGCATGTGTAACAGTTGAAAATAGGTGACAACCACAGAGAAAAGCCTTGAGAGTTATAGAGGAGAGCTTTCTCTGCCTAGAAGATATATGGCTTTCACCCCAATCCAGGTTGGTCTATAAAATCCCTCCCCTGGCAGCTGCAGCAGGCATTTTGTAAATGACATTATATAGGAGGCGTTTTGCAGAGGGCAGTTTGCAGTGCACATTAGCAAAATGTATTTCCGTGCTTCCGTGAATTTGTGAATTAGCAGATTGCACTAATGACAGCCATGGCAATAGAACTACAATTAATGAGGAATTCTAAAGGAGGGAAAAGAGGCTCTACAGTTTAAGAAATTACAACTACAACACCAAGAACTTTCTTTTCTACAAAGGAATAATCCAATGAACCTGATTAAAGATGGAGCAAAGTAGAAAATGAATCAGATCAACACACACTGCTGGACCAGCTGAACCAAAGAAAAGTAGGGTTATAATAGATGATGATTTCCTACTGGGGGGAGAGTCGTGGGGACAAGCCGACCCACACTCTGTAACTCAGAGTGTACGTTACAAAGTTTTCTTGCTTATTGCCGTTCCCATGATCCCTTTGTTCTTGTATTATTAGAGTTACAAGTAAAATGTTTTGTTCAAACAAATTAAGAACTTTGAACTGGAATGAAAATGAAGATGTTACTGGATTCTACGGCAATATCTCTGCTTAAAGCATTTTAGTGGCTTCCAGTTGTCCTTAGAATAAAATCCAGTCTTATACAATAGCCAACCACGACATCTGGCTCCTGTATCCTCCTTAGCCCCAAGCATTCCCTCCTCACTTTGATCAGGACTTTCCAACCATCCTTATCTTTCTTGAATGCCCCAATACCCAAAACTCATTCTTGCTTTAGAGTCCTGCTATGTACTATCTATTCTGGCAGCTGAGAATTCTCTTGTCTGTAGCTGGTTGGCTCCTTTTATAAAGCTTCATGTCTCAATTTAAATACAACCTCATTGGAGCAAATCTCTGTTATTTAAACTGATTTCATCATTGTTCTTCCATAACCCTCCCAGACCCACTATAACCTATCAAAAGTCAATTCTTTTCCTTTGTTCCACTCAGCACAAATTCGGCTTTTTTCCTCTTTATTTTTTGTTTAGTATATGTTGTTACCTGTCTATCCCACTCTGCTGAAAGCTACGTTACAATGGCAGCCATGTCTGTCCTGTTCACCTCTTTATGTCCCGCACCTAGCATGGTGTCTGGTTTTCATGAGCTGTTTGTTGTGGTTGGGGTGAGTTCCAAAGACATACACCCAGCGTGGATCTCAAGTGCCAATTCTTTACTGGGAAGGCCTCTCCCAGGACAGCGGGACTGAGAGTTAAAGACAGTGAAATAAGAAAAAAAGGAGAAACAAATATAAGATCACAGTCAGGGCTCTCCATTACCAAGCTGCTCGTGTAGCTTCACAAGACACACAGCTGTTGCTGAGCCATGAAGAACATTCCCAGGTGGACTAAACATAGCCACTGTACCTTGGAATGGCGTTGGACTGATCAAGTTCTTTAAGGGGCCCTTAACTACTCGGTTTCTCATACTGTCATCTCTGCACTCCTGGGTAGCCATGAGGATGCTAGACTGCACGCCCTCTGTTGTGGTGAAGAGTGGTAGGAAGAAGAAGAGAATGTATGGGTCTGGTCTGGTCAGGTCAAGCCTGGGTTGACCTGGGTTCCGGGTCTACGTGGCTTCTTTCACACGGCATAGCAGAGGTGGTACCAAGGCTCAACGCTACTGTGACAGATAAGAGAGCGAGTCTTGCCCAGGGACGAGGGACTGTAACTGCAACCATGGCCATACCAGTGGTAGCAAGAACTTCCCATGCTCAAGTGGCCAAAGGTCCAAGCGAGAGACACATGAGGCCGCAGAGATTGGAAGAGTGGATAAATCGGATCAGTTCTGTTGCTCAATCTGTTTGCTGAATGAATGATGAAAAAAATTGATAAATGTAATGCTGGTAGTAGGCCACTGTAGCAGCAGATCCACTTATAGCCTGAATAGTCGGAACGCTCCTTGTTTAGAAAGAAACAATTCCTGAACAATACCTTTTAAAACATGCTATATTACCACCTCCAGACTGTCAGCAGAACAGTCTATTCAATATGTCTCCATTCAGCCCTTTATTTCCCACTCAATGTACCAACACCCTCATCCTCCTCCCAATTAACATATAGTCCTTCACCCATTTTCCATTGGTCACATCGGCATCTGCTTTGATTGAGTCCATGTTTCTATAACTCAGCAGATCAACTAGCATCTATTTCTTGGATAGGTAGTGTGAGCAGGCAGCAGATAAGGAGCAGTTGACCGGGAGTTATGGGAGCTGGAGTGGAATCTCATCTCAGCTACAATTTAATGCAAGGAGGTTGGTTGTGAGGCAGGCTCAGCCAGTGGGCATCCTAATAACGGATCAGTGAGAAAGGGAAGGAGTCTGGGAATGAGTAGCTTTGGGGATGGGGTACTAATCAGGCTGGTGCTCAAAGAGGATAGCCACCAGCTCAAATCAGAAGATCCAAATGGCGTCAAAATTTGGAGTTCAAATTGAGCTACAATTGATACATAATGTGGTATATGCAGTGGGTGGAGAACTGAAGCTCATGTCAGGGGAGGGCAGTTTTAGGGTTGACGTGTTTGTTATTTGGTTTGGCTTCGAGGATACAAGCCCTGAAGCTTGGAGTATGTGAAGCTGATACCAGCTGCCGAATAGAAGAGCCTGGCAGAGAGAAGAATTTATTGGGCACGTACTCCGTCCTAGGCTGCATACGTACTTCGGTTAAATTGATCCTCACTGGAACTTCATCATTTTTTTCATCATGATAAGTTTACTTTTTAATCCTCTTCCACTATTCCTCCATTCCCCGCACACCCCACCCCCCTGGTAACCAGTTAGTTCTGCATAGTTACGAGTCTGTTGCTTGGTTTGCCTCTTTTTTTCCCTTTGCTCATTTGTTTTGTTTCTTAAATTCCACACATGAGTGGGATCCTATGGTATTTGTCTTTCTCTGACTGATTTATTTTGCTTAGCATTACACTCTCTAGATCCATCCCTGTTGTTGCAAATGGCAAGATTTCATTCTTTTTTACGGCCGAATAATATTCCCTGTATATCTCTGCCAAATCTTCTTTATCCATTCATCAACCAGTAGACACTGGGACTACCATATCTTGGCACTTATAAACGCTGCTGCCATAAACATCTGGAGGGGTTCATGGATCGCTTTGAATTAGAGCTCTTGTATTTTTTGGACAAATATCCAATAGTGTGATTACGGGACTGTCAGGTAGTTCTATTTTTAATTTTTTGAAGAACCTCCATACTCCATACTCCATACTGCTTTCCACAGAGGCTTTACACCAGTTTGCAATCCCACCAACAGTACAACAGGGTTCCTCTTTCTCCACATCTTCACCCAAACTTTATGTGGACGTGTTATCATTTATATTTTAGAGAGGCATGAAGTGGGGCTCGGTAAGCTTAGGCAACTTCCCTAATTAACGGCAGTCAGATCTGTCTGGCTTCAAAGTTTATGGTCTCTCATCACATCAGGCTGATTTATAGACAGGTAAGCCCTGGGGATGCAGACTTTGAGACTCCCAATCAAGCACTCATGAAAGCAGATCAGGGCTCCAGTCCCAATTGGATTAAGGGGCTGGACTCACTCCAGTGCCCTCGCTCTGTGCCCTTGGACAAAGCACTTCACCTACAGTGCATCCACTTCCTCTCTCTAAATAAAGGTAAGTCTCAGGGCCGCCTGGGTGGCTCAGTCAGTTAAGTGTCCGACTTCTGCTCATGATCTTGCGGTCTGTGAGTTCGAGTCCCACATCGGGCTCTGTGCTAACAGCTCGGAGCCTGGAGCCTGCTTCGGATTCTGTGTTCCTTCTCTCTCTGCCCCTCCCCCGCTTGAGCTCTGTCTCTCTCTGTCTCTCAAAAATAATTAAATGTAAAAATTAAAAAAAGGAAAGGAAAGTCTCCTTCCAGGTGGGCCTAGGATTTATCTTTATTATTCAATTTACTAGTGAACTAAAAAAATCAACAAACAGAATGAAAAATAGTATGAGGGCCCTACCCTCAAGGAAGTTACAATCACCATGGAGAAAAGGAAGAATATTCGTGAAATTGTTATTAGCAATCCCACAGAGGATGAAATGACTCTCAGGGTGTTTGTATATATGTATGTGTGAGAGTTAAAAATGATGGCAGAAGTTTCCAGAAGGGTCATCATTTTGGAAGGGGATTGCAAAAACAAGGATGAGGTCCTGGTGTAGAATGAGGGATGGGGAGAAAGTATACGTAAGCAGAGAGGCAGGTGGGATCAGAGACCGTTGCTGTTTTTCCTCAAGACCCCTGGAATAGCTTCCATGGTCCCGTTGGCACAGACCAAATGTTTGGTTATAAGAGCTATCCCCCTTCCAAAATAATACATACATACCCACATTCAGGAAAATAAACTTGGAGGAATAAACTTTCCCCCAAGAGTCTCCACGGTCACTTTGAATTTGGCTCTCAGTCTTATTTATTAGAGAAAAACCAACCCTTCCTCATCTCATGATTCTGTGCCCTGCTCCTTAATAGAATATAGCCACTCTACTTGCTTTTCATGCCCTAGGATGTTCGAGGGGAAAGGAAGGGAAAAGGAATACCGGGAGACTAAAATTAAAAAAAAAATTAAAGGTTTGCATTGCCTTGGATGTGAAGGAATCACTGATTTAGGCTTCCATTTTCTGTTCTATTTATTTGAAATAAAAGCAAAGGAAACCAGAGACTCGTGTCAAGGTGATGGTACACACATGTAGAGACAAACAGCTTAGTCCGAAACAGAGTAACAGATCGTAGCATGCACTGCTGAGCAGACCCATACATTCATGCACCCCATATAAGCTAGTTTCTCATTCAATCAGAACTGTCCTATGCATTAGCATGTCGGAGTCTGAATGCATTCATGCTGTATCTTACCCAAAGATAGAGCTTTTAGCATTGAACGTAGCACCCTTACTTCCGGTTGAGCTATGCACGGATAATGAAAACAATCATTCCTCTTTTCACAGCAATTAAAGATAACTTTTTGTGTCTGGAGCACTCAAACCCAGCCAAATCCTGGAGCTGAAACTCTCCACGTGTCCCACCATCGAGGAACCTAGACTCGTGGGATAATTTTAACCCTTTTTCCTTAAAGGTAGCAAAGGTAGGAGTGTAGCCTCTATGTACAAATATTTTAACACTAACAAGGAAGACTGACTTTCTTCTACCTTAAAAATATTTAACCACAAAACCTTGCAGATAATTTGGAAAGAACAGGAAGAAAGAACGGCTTGCGTAAGTGTAATAAGTATTAGAATTGTGCCAGATTCGCTTCAGAAATGTTTCCGGGGAAAAACGTCATGAATAGAGTTGAAACAGAGGTAACTAGCATCCCAAAGCAATCTGTATTCCTCTCCACCCATGCCTGCAACAAACAAACAAAAAAAATGTTTACCATATATATGTGTGTGCATCCATAAAAATACATTCCAGTGTTTCGTGTATTTTAAACATATATGTAAGTGGCGGCATATTGTACTTATCCTTCTGCAATCTGCTTTTTCCACTCAACATTTTGTTTTTGAGAATTATCCATGTTGATGCAGATAGCAAGTTAAACATTATTTCAGGCAGTGAAAACATCCCAGCTCACTGAGGAAGTCTTGCAAAGTCCACAGGGCAGTGTGCGGACATCCCCGGAAGCAGGTTTACCTTCCAGTGCCTTGGCCACCCATCCTTCAGCTGCTGACTCAAGATTTTTCTCACCCTGGGGCTGGTGAAATGCGGACTTGTGGATCCAGTTGTCCTCACTGCTGCCACTCACGGGGCCAGCTGAGCAAACATTCTGCCCTCACCTTCTGCTCCAATGGGGCAGAGCACACCCCTGTCTCCGGCCAGTCCCCTGATACTTACAGTCCCTAACGGACCGATAGTTTGTGGCCAAAGGAGAAAGAACTCCCACACTTTTTAAAAACAAATTTTTAAGTTTATTTATTTACTTACTGAGAGAGAGAGTGGGGGAGGGGCAGAGAGCCAGAATCTCAAGCAGGCTCCATGCTGTTAGGGCAGAGCCTCAGGGCTCTATCTCATGAGATCTGACCATGAGATCCTGACCTGAGCCGAAATCAAGAGTCAGAAGCTTAACTGACTGAGCCATCCAGGTGCCCCCGCCTTTTAATTTTTTTCCACACTTTTTCCTAACTTGTAAGAGGTCTGTACTTGGGTGTTTTAGGTGTTCACAATTTGAGTAAGCTCCTTTCTTGTGCACACAGGGTTGTTGACATCCCTAACCCCACCTCTGCAGGCACATCAGCTCTTGAAGGAGTCAGCTTGGGCTGCAAGTTCAGGTTCCAGCTGTCAAGGTCCCTCATCCTCCTCCAGCTTTTTGGTCAGGTTTCTGAGTGAGTCTTCTTTTCTCAAGCACCTGCTCGGGGAGGGAGGTCAGATAGGAAGGAAAAGAGTAACACTCAATTCCATTCATCAGGAAAATCTGAACTCTGGATCTGGCTCAGCTAGGGTATCAAACGCATCAGAATGTACTTGAAAAGAGAGACCCGTGCTGTCCAGGATGACTTCGTCCTTTATAACACAATTCCCTTCATGGGGAGGGACCAGGGGGACAAGGAGAAACACTGAAAGTTAATCTCTCCAAGTTGCTACTGACAAAATTCTTCTGAAGATAGCGGATTAAATTTATTCAAGTCCCATCTCATGCCTTCCATAGACTGTCTTCTTTTCTTGGTTGAATATGTATTTTTTGACATATGAGCACTATTTCAGAGTTCATACTCAAAGCTGTTTTTATATTCACCAGCCATATTTTTCACGCATATTCTCTATTCGTTAATACTATAAAAGTTTATGGAACGCTGACTGTGTGCAAAGCTCAAACTAGGCACTCATTACATAATTAATCTTGACTTACCTTGGATTGCAATCATCTATTAATGTATTACTCTGCTAGATGTTTGAACTTTCTGAGGGCAGGGCTTACACCTACTCATTTGTATATGAAACTTCACTCGCATTCCAGTTTTATCAGTCACTGTGTGTCTTGATTTTGGTGAGTTATTTCATGTCTTAGAAACCTTAGTTATGTGAAATTAATATAGCAATATTTACTATGGAAACTCAGAGTGAGGCTTTAATTTAATGTATGTAGAAAAGCGAAGTCAGTACCTAATGAATATCAGTTTCCGTTTTTATTTGGGTCCAGAGTATATTAATTAAAGCTTTGAAAACAGTAAAGCGATAATAAATATTTCTCGAGTGGATATAGACAATGAAATGCCAGCAATCTGGTAGTGACCACATGGAAATCTATACAAAGCTTCGAAAATGCTTTTAAAACTTCGTGTCAGCTCCCAATTTCCTCACTATTGCAACTCTGCCTGCTTGTTTCTGAAAGACAGAGGATGCACTGAGACCCTCAACCTTTGTCTCTGCTAATCTGTACATTGTAAGTACTTAGCACGGAATTGACTCAGTGTCTGCATGGGGCAGCACAAGCCAGCATGGGGCTGTGGCTGACTTTAATTTGGAATCCTAAGTGAGCCCCCTCAGCAGGACACCTGAGCTCACATCACCTGCCCTTGTCAGTCATTTTGCCTTTCCCTCCAGTTCTATTTCAGATGAGACCCCCAAGGAATGACGGGAAATCATACCGTCCTCAGAGGGTGGGAAAGTTCAGCCTCATCTGAAACCCAAATTGGCCTAACAGCTTCCTGTTTTAAGAATAATTTTTAGGGCTTTGATGATTTGTCTTGAAAGATGCATTTTACAATGGGATGGCTGTGTAAAAAGCTTACCATACGAGGGTCTTATTTTTAACAGAATAGATGCAATTTAGCTTGCCACCAGGAACGTCCAGGAAAGAAAAAGGCATAAAACAACAGAGAAAATGGAGCATTGACAAGGCACAGAATCAGTATTGCTCTAGTTGATCTCAGGCACTCACAGTCTTCTGGCTGGTCCATTTGTTCATGACCTTCTCTTTCTTTCTTTCTTTCTTTCTTTCTTTCTTTCTTTCTTTCTTTCTGTTGTTTCTTGTCAAAGTTCATTTATCTATTTTGACAGAAACAGAGAGAGTGTGAGCAGAGTAGGGTTAGAAAGAGAGGGGGAGAGAGAATCCCAAGCAGGCTCCACACCGTCAGCACAGAGCCTCCCACGGGGCTTGAACTCAGGAACCATGAGATTATGACCTGAGCCAAAACCAAGAGTTGGCCGTTTAACCAACTGAGCCACCCAAGAGACCCTGTTCATTACCTTTTAAGACTCTTAAAGTCTTGGGACTCTCCACAACACACATATCAATGACTATCAAAGTCATGAACCAATAAGAAAACATCACCAGGTAGGCGAGTGGCACTGGGTGTAGAATTGACCACTTTGCTCAGTGACCTCCTTCCACAGGGTGGCTGGGAGCCACACTGTGTACTTGCTGCCATCATTTTCCCCTACCTCATGTCTTTCCTTCTCTTTCTTGCTCATTTTCCCACATACCACCTTATCTTACTTAAAAACAAAAGCCACCATTTGTCAAATGCTCTCAATTGGCCAGACACTTTGCATGTGCTTTAGACGTATCATCGTATTTCTCTCATCAGTCAACCCTTTGAAGTAGGCACCATCATCTCCGTTTTACAGATATGATAGCTGAGACACAGGGACATAAATGATTCGACTAGTTATGAAGCAAGTTAGTGCTGTAAAGATTTCATACCCTACATTTTAACCTAGGAATTTTTCAATGTGAGGTTGGTAGAGGGAAGCCTGCCAGATTCAGGTTTTCCTGAAACAATATGGTATCTTCCCATTTTGCATAAAATGAATCAAATTTAAAGGCCCTGAACCCAGAATCAACATAATATTGTCTTTTTTTTTTAATTTTTTTTTAACGTTTATTTACTTTTGAGACAGAGAGAGAGAGAGGATGAACGGGGGAGGGTCAGAGAGAGAGAGGGAGACACAGAATCTGAAACAGGCTCCAGGCTCTGAGCTGTCCACACAGAGCCCAACACGGGGCTCGAACTCACGGACCGTGAGATCGTGACCTGAGCCGAAGTTGGACGCCCAACCGACTGAGCCACCCAGGCGCCCCAATATTAAGTCTTCAGATCTTCAACATACAAGGAGACATACTGAGCCCAGAAATCCCTCCTTAAGCCCAGCACCCATTGGACTCATTGGTGAAGCATAAGCAGACATGCTCAGTCCTCCAACTGCCCAACATGTGCCAAAAGTTCAGTCTTGGGAAATAATATTCAGAAAGAATTTCCTGACAGATACACGATCCATCATTTTATCGCCAGACAAATCTAGAGCATTGGAGGGTTGAATATGTTGTTGGGCCCCTCTAGAATTATTTTTCCTAAATTTAATGTTATGACCTCAGCCTGATCATCATGTGTGGCAGCAGGGTAAAATTCCAGGGGGCACCTTCACATGCAACGTGGAGTTGTGCAACAGATGACCTTGTTGGTAGACCAGCTCTCTGAGAATCACCCTAGACTTCACCAGAAAGATGTTATGAGCCTGCTGTCTACTCTTTCACTCTGTGCCTATGCTTCAAAAATTCAAAAACCAAAACTCTTTCAGGCTTCAATGCCTGGAGCAAAATGTTTTTCCTGATTAATGGCATACTTCCAATTCACAATGAAATGTTTCTTTGATATTTTCCTATAGTTTTCCAGAATGTCAGAGAAAGATCTATGCCCACGTTTAATAATTTCAGGACTTCATGGCATACATGTTTTTACTATGATCCTTTCATGATTCCTTTATCCTAATAACTTCATCATCGTCTTTAAAAAATGTTACAGGGGGCGCCTGGGTGGCTCAGTCGGTTAAGCGGCCGACTTCGGCTCAGGTCATGATCTCACGGTCCGTGAGTTCAAGCCCCGCATTGGGCTCTGTGCTGACAGCTCGGAGCCTGGAGCCTGTTTCGGATTCTGTGTCTCCCTCTCTCTGACCCTCCCCCGTTCATGCTTTGTCTCTCTCTGTCTCAAAAATAAAAACGTTAAAAAAAAAAATTAAAAAAATAAATAAATAAAATAAAAAATAAAAAAAAAATAAAAAAATAAAAAATGTTACAGGATTGCATACATTTTTAGCCTGCTCAAATCCTTTAGGAAGAAGACCAAAAAAAAATTCATAAATATATGTATATATATTTATGTGTATATATATAGAGAGAGATGTGTATATGTTTATATATATATATATATATATATATATATACATACACATATTGTAGAGATTACTAAAAAATAAACTTTAAAAAATACATACATAAAAATAAAATCAATATATACTAAGGGAGCAGATCTTAAACTTTTCATCACAACAAAACAATTGTGTAACTACGTATGATGTTAACCAGATTTATTGTGGTTATTTATTGTGTATATCATTTCACGATACACACAAATAACAAATTATTACATGGTGCACCTGAAGCTCATGTTATATGTCCATTATATGTCATTAAAAATAGAGTTTAAAAATAAACAGAAGTATATATTGTTTTTATCATATTGCAAAAGCAACACATGACCCTCATGGAGGTATTAGGCAACAGACATTTTTAAGGAACATCAAAAGAGAAAATAGACCATCAAAGATGATAAAAAACAATAGAAAATACCTCTAGCCCCAAACCCAGATAGGAACTATTTTGTGGCCTGTTTTTGTGATGTGCCAATATATGAAGCATATTTTCCGTTGTTCTTTGGGTGTGTGTATAAATAGCAAATCTGTTGATTATATTTTTGATGTGTATATTGTGTTCTATCGCATGTGCTACCCAAATTAATGGCCCACTAGTTTAGGGCCTTGAAAATATTTCACAATTTTCCCTGTTATACATAGTGAGCATCCTTGTAGACGAATCATTAGAAACATCCTCACTTGTGTTTTTACAATAAACTAGATTAATTTTTGAAGTACTGAGCATCATAGTTCTGATAACAGAGGTCAACTCAACCAAGGTACTGAATCTCTCTCCGCTGCATCATCTCTCTACTTATATTCTTGACCAGTGTTTCCCAAACGTCTTTTTACTTGAAGACAAAAAATCTTGGTGATCTCAATGCTTCTAAGTTTTTGTTTTTTTTTTTTTAATCAAACAATTCACAGGTTTACAACTATAAAATCAGGAATGAATCCATATCCATAGCTATCATTGAGTTATAGCCATAGTCTCTGAAAGGTAATGTCCATCTCGTCATAGTTTCCAGAGTAAATAAATGCTCTGTTGAATTTGCTGAGTTTTATAAATGTAGGAGCCTACCCGGGCTTATGATGCATTCTCATACAGAGTATGCTAGTTCTTGTAGCTTTCTTTTTTTAAAAAAAAAATTATTATTAATAAAAAATAAATATTTTAACAGACCACCTTCTAAAAGGTGGGACTCGAGTTCCCAGCCTCTCCAGTGAGCCGAGCACCACAGGCTTCCAGAATGCTCATCCAAATCTGCGAGCCCTTCTACCGCTGAAGAGCTCAAATCGACAAAAGAAGTTGAAAGTACCCCTCTGATTTGGAAGGGGCTGGTGGGTATCGTTAAATCACAACGCAGAGCAGTTGGGTGCCCTTCTGGGCACAAGTTCAAGTAAGCCCTTGAGTGATGGCTGCCATGGTAACGGTTTTGTTGGTGCTGGTTTGGGGGGCGGTTACGTGGATTTAATCTCTTTCTCATGGGTGCATCTGGAGCTTTGCGTTTGCATCGGTTGTATTATACTTCGGGCAAAATCACCCGAAGTTCTCTACCGGGAAGAAACGCTGGTCTGTTTCCTGTGTTGCCTCCTAGCGCCCTTCCTTACCTATCTCGGGACCCAAGTGGCCGGGGGGGGGGGGGGGGGGGGGGGGGGGGGGGGGGGGGGACGCACACTCCTACCTCCCCGCCCTGAAAGGGGAGCTTCCTCCACCGCGTCTGTCTTGTATATTGTCTCCATATGCCGCTGGGAAACCTCTTCTTGAAGTCAAGTGATAAAGTTGCACTTCTGTTTCCAATGGCACCCGTCCAGCCCTGAGTGAGACTGGCAGCTTTGTGAGAACCCTTCTCCACTGGGTCGCCGAGTACAGTAATGCAGCTGGAAAGCGTTTTCTCACTGTTGTGCCCCAAGACTGCGGTTAGTCTCGAATTCCTGTGAATGTGACTAAAAACTGTTTGCGTTTTAGCCACAATCACTAACAAATTACGCTCAGCTCTTCGACGCACAGACCAAAAGAGAGCCTGACCCCATTATCAAAACTCAAACCCAGATGGCGAGGAGTCCCAGCCTAATGAGGGCCTCGCAGTCGTTTCAAACAAATTTCTTGTCAATCATGCCACATCGCATATGGGGTCTCCTTTCAAAGGCATCAGAGTTTGAGGATTCAGAGGCCCTCCAGAGCAAAACAATGCCTTCCTCCTAAAATTAGTTACTCATTTTAGAAAGTCCTAAGAACACTTCCTCCTTCTCTCCCTCCCTCCCCTCGCCAAGAAAAAAGATTCGAGGCCGTCTACGCTGGATGACTGTATCAGACTCCCATCTCAAAATGGAGCAGCCAGAAAGTCTGAACTACATTCTTGGCTCCCGACTCAGGGGGAAAAAATGAACTCAGAGGAGGAGAATATCAGAAAACCTTATCAAATGGCCTATGCTTCTGAGGTCAAAATAATACCCGAAACTGTAATAATTCCAGGACCCTCTTCTCACTCTCGTTACAATGAAGAGTCAGAAAGAGGACCGTAGCATTGTCGGGAACTTGGCAAAGGTGCAGAGGACAGCCCTTGTGTTTCCATCTCTGGGCTGAGAGATGCAGAACTCTGCCCTCTGCCCAAAAGGGTTTGGTCCTGTAGCCCTGTCTTGACTCTGTGTCCACTCTTACCAGATCTGGTTACTTCCTTACCCTCAGTGAGTCAAAGCCTGTGCTCTCCCTATGTCTTCCCCTCCTCTATCCATATGCCATGCACTCTTCTTTGACTCCCAAGCATCACCCCTGATGTTCTCTCTGGCATCCCTCGCAGGCTGCCACTTTCGGGGGTGGGGGGGTGGACTCCCACCCCCCCAGATTGGCCACCACAGCTGCCTGTCCTGTGAAAGCACTGAGCTTCTGGCTGTGCCCAAAGCAGAAGAAAACCAGCATACGTCACCGTCCTGATTGCCCATATGGGAGATTTGCAAAGAAGGGAGTGGGGGAAAATGGAGGAGCGGGGCAAGTTGTGAGCAGGCTGAGACCAGAGTGCTGAGGGGAAAGCAGCCGCCACACCAGGAAATTTGGAGAACCGTTGTTCCTGTTGCTGCCGCCCGGGGTTCAGAGAGGGTTTTAGAGGGAAACAAAAGTCCGACGGTGTGAGGACTGAACTCCATTTTCTGTGCGAGTCTGAGCAAAGAGAAAGATAAACAGAACCTTTCACCGATAGGCATATTTTAGAGTTCAAGTGTGACATGACGGGTCCAAAATAGATTCCACATGATTGGAGCAGATCCAGAATCCAAGTCCCTGAATAGCAATCAGTGTTGGAAGCTAAGAGCCGGCATCCACTATCATCACATAAAACATGGAAGAAACAGCAAATCCTACCCAGCTGTTAGTGAATAAGGACAATCCATATGTGCAGCTCTATGCTATGGACACATTTTCTGAAATTACTCAGCTTAGCTTAAATTGAGGGTCTCTTTGACTTCTTACATGTCTTTAATGAATACCCGGAATCTTACAACAACTTTCCTTCATGAATTTGCCTTTCAAAGAAGGAGAGTTATGTTCTTTGCAGTACTCAACCCAGGCAGAACTAATAACCCAAGGGCTTCATGCTGGTTTATTTTCATGGAAAGCTCCTCATAATTTGAAACCACAGAGGGTCACAAGCATCTGAGAAGATATAAGCCAAAATGTCCAGGAGTCTATGATTTCATCGTGAGGGATGTTGCTAAGTGGTGAGGGCTTCTTGTTCAGGACTGTGGCATAACTGAAACTCTGACAATATGCAGAGACGCGGAAGGGAGGCAGGGAGTGAGGAAATAGAGCCGGGCTTCAGGAGAGATGGAGTCCATGGGACCCGGACATTTCCTCCGCCATTTATAGACAACTATTTTGCTTAGAAACCATCACCGGAAGGCCTTCATGATCAGGTCCTCCCCATTTGACTAATGTTTAGCACATTTAAGAAAGCTCTAAAACTTTTATCATTTGAGACAGTCCACTGTCGGCCATTCTCCACCACAAACACAATCCAAAGGGCCCCGTTCTAAACTTGTTTTTGTGAGAGAGCATCAATCCATGAGGGTTCCCTCCATGAGGTTCTCCGTTTTGGTGCGCCATACTCCCAAAAGTCAGCAGACAGATAACAAAATGGATAATCGAGCACTTATGGGGGGAGGGCTGGTGCGGTATGTGTCACAACTGCATTCGGATTGGACAGGAAGTCATCATCTTGCCTCAAACCAAACCAAAATGGCAGAAATGAGACAAGTGGATTTTTCCCTGTGTTGATATCCCCTTCCTTGTTTGGATGTTCTTGTAGGTATTTGAAATTCTGTGACTCTTGCTGTGATGCATAGTGAATTGTTTATGTTTCCCCTTATTTCTCTTTGGTTCTATCAACAGGAGTTGTCCTTTGGTAACCACAGGCCAGCAGTAGAGAACCCCTACAGGTTATCATTCTAATGGAGTGAAAAAACGTATGGAGAAAAATGACAAATTTCTTTCTCTCTTCATGTCATGGTACGACAGATGCAAATCTTAACGACACAAAGAAACACTACTTCCAGAAAAATGTCTAGTCACTTTGGGGGTGTGCTTTTTTTTCTTTATACTTTGGAGTACATGCAAGCACTATGGTGTATTTGTTTAAATGCAGACCTGTGATGGCCTGCTATAGTTTAATTACTAAGGTTACAAACAAATAAAGCTTTAGAGTGTTGCAAAGCATTCATCCATGGTTTTCCCAAATACCATGAAATTACATAATCATAAAGCTTAGAACCTAAATAAACTTTATGGATCATCTTGTCTTGCCCCATGCCTTCAGAGAAATCAGGTATTATTATGTATATTCCATAAATAAAGAACCTGAACTTTAGAGACGCAAACTGTCTTTGTCAATTTCACCCAGCTAATAAAAAGGGTCCTAGGGATTGGAACTCCTGTCTTCTGCGTCTAGGACGATTTTTTTGTGTAGAATGAAAATCTGACCAGCCTTAAATCCATAGAGATAAAAATCCCTAGTGGCTGCCAGGATTGGTGGGGAGGACGAAAAGGGAGTGACTGCTTAATTGGGGTAGAGTTTGCTTTTGGGGTAAAAAGTAGTAGTTCTGGAACTACGGAGTGGTGATAGGGGTACAATACTGTGAATGCACTAAATGCCGTTAAGTTGTGCACTTTAAAATTATTGACATGGTCAATTTATATGAATTTTGCCTAAAAACAGTAAAAAATAACATACTGCCTCTGACTGTTAAGAAATCAAGAATATGGTATTGCTATTATCTGGTCACCTTTCTGTTTCCTCCACAACCTGCGAAGCACTTTGAGGTCAGGGGATGTGCCTTATGTCGCCTAGTCCTCTGGTACTTAGCCTAATAATTCTGTTGAAACCTCCCCACAAAAAATTCCAGCCAGCTTTTCAGTCATCTCAAATAGCAAATATCATTTTACATAATGAGTTTATAGCATTGCCTCCTTTTCTTGTCTACTCTGCTTTACTATACCATTGAAGCAGATTAAGATTATTTTGTGACCTGGGTCATCTGGGTGACTCGGGTAAGTGTCTGACTCCTGATCTCACAGTTCTTGGGATAGAGCCCGTCGGCAGGCTCTGCACTGGCAATGCAGAGCCTGCTTGGGATCCTCTCTCTCTCTCTGTCTCTCTCTCTCTCTGTCTCTCTCTCTCTCAAACATTAGAAAACAGATTATCTTGAGACCTGAATGGAGCTGGTTAACCTCTTCTGGGGCAAAAAACGTATTTGTTAATAGTATGTCCTAATTGCACCTAGCATAATGCTGTGCCCAAGTAGATTCTCATCAAATATTCGTCTTGGGGGTGAGAGATGAATCTTCTGGAATTCTCCAGGAGCTGGAAAGAGATGTTCCCATAGAAGAGCAGAAGTTTCAACCTGTCTATAAGGTTGGTAACATATTATGTTTGCAGATCCTAGCCCTGTTAATTTATCAAGGCCATGCTCAAGCACAGCCCCTAGCCATCCCACTACCCCCGGAAGCTTAACACTTACTCCTGAACCAGAGAAATGGAGTCACCAAAGCTCAGCCCTGTATACCAACAGCCTCTCAGACAGGAGGAGAAAATGTGAATCTGCTATTTTCATATATACCTTCCTCTCACCATCAGCCTTTAATCTTCTTCTTTTTTTTTAATAATTTTTTTTTAATGTTTATTTATTTTGAAGGAGAGAGTGAGCAGGGGAGAGGCAGACAGAGAGGGAGACAGAATCCGAAGCAGGCTCCAGGCTCCGAGCTCTCAACACAGAGCCTGACGCGGGGCTTGAACTCACGAGCTGTGAGATCATGACTCCAGGTGAAGTTGGACACTTAACCGACTGAGCCACCCAGGCGCCCCTCGGCCTTTAATCTTCTTATGAAAATCTTGTCTCTAGATGGAAAAATATTAACTGAAAAAAATGTACTAATTTCAATGAAAAAAGATATGATAAATTTCATCCCGACTCAAGTCATTCAATTTCACAGATAGAAGAATATATTCTTAAGTAATGAAAGAAGTTTATATAAGTAATAAAATTTTAAAAAATTTAGAAGTTGTATATAAAATATAACAGTGTGCATTATAGTGACTTTTTTCTTTACCACTTCCTTCAATTTCTCAAGCTCTTAGGAGTTCATGTGGTAACAGTAGCTGGACATTATGGTGAATCATTTTGTAATGTACATAAATGTGGGATCACTATGCTGTAAACTTGAGCTAAAATAATATTGTATGTCAACTATACTTCAATAAAAAAAAGTAAATAAAAATTTAAAAAAAGAAAAAAGAAACAAACTTTGAGGGGTTCATGATTATATTGAACTCAACTGCTTAAAAATAAAAAAGACAATAAACGTTACAGCAAAAAGTAACTTTAGGGCACAGTAAAATCTAAGAGCTTCAGGATATTTGGAAATAAAAGTACACATGTGACAGTCTCACAAGAGGCTCTCCATCCCACTCTCTTGACCTGTGTACGAAGTACTGTGCTGGTAAATGTTTAATAACTGACTGTCCAGAAAAAAAGTATAAGCACGCATGTTTATTACAATTTTTACAGATATAAAACCTGCGTACATCACACTCTTTACTGTAATTTCCATAGAACCAATGGGTTCTCAAGGAAGGTATTAATTGAATTTTGCCTAACTCTGCCCTCTATAGCCGACCTATGATTACAATTGATAAATGAGGATAGGACCAACATAAATGCTCGTTGATATTTTCACTTACGTTTATATTAATAAGACAAAAATGGAATTTTGAAGACCCATGTCAAAACTTTCCATGACCGGCAATGACAAACTCCGGTGAACTGAATAATCGATTGTAAATACTGGAGAAGGATTTCCTCAATCATTCTGTACCATTCAGGTTGTGACAGCAGCTATGTATAGAGCAATGTTTCCACTTTACAGATGCAACAGATGTAAATAACCTCAAGAGCATAAATAATAATAACGTGTAGTAAAACCATTAGGAAGTGATAACTTGGGAGGTGTTTATTACTTTGTTTTTGGTCTATCTTTTAAATTGTGAGTTTACACTTTTTAAGTTTTAATAAAGGTTGTATTTAATCACCGGCTAGCAAAACTCTTGAAAATCAAATCAGTGAAGAGTATTCTGGGCTGGCCGTGGCACACCACTGTGTATGAAAAGCAAAATGTTTTAGGTTCATCCAAACATGGCACACAATTTAAATTTTTCTTAGGATAGTCTCTGACTAGACATTAATCATCAACTATACTCGAAAAGAATTTATCAGAATTGAGTAATTGGGGTTTTCTTTCCCTTTCTGTAAACATAATGTCCTAGCACATTTATTGAGTGTGTTTTTGGTTGGGGAAAAGTCACTACAGCAACAGAAACTGGGTTGTTCAACCAGCAGAACTTTCGAAAGCCAATGTGGCAAAAGGTCTTTAACAGTCATTTTGTGAGGTACCTCTGCATTATCAATTAGCAACAATTAAACCCAGTTTAATATGAGATGATGCCAGAAGATTAAACAAAGAGGAGTTTTCACCTTTTTAAATTTGGTTTCTGACATGTACTTCGACCATCTCTGTAATTCATAAGAACAGACCCTGAGTCGATTAAGAGTTGAAAGATGATCATATAAGAGAACCTTATAAAAAAGAAAGCAGTCTAAAATGTCTCCCTATGTGGAAAATATTACTATTGCATTTTCACCTCATCTACTTAGCTGACAAGTTGCAATCCAAGGTTTCTAGTTCCGAAAGTTTTCTTTATTCTCATTGCTCAGAACTAACAACACAGGTATCCTCACCCCTGAAATCACAGACTTAACGAAGCTGTGTCAACAGGACCCTGGAAATGTTGGCCATCAAACTGATAGTAGGGACGAGCCCTTTAACAAAAGGGTCAGAACCACACTGGTCTACATAGTCTGATTTTCTCATGAGTGTCACCGTGACTCAATTCAAAGAAAAACGTGTAGACAGTAAAACTTGTAGAGAATTCCATGGTTTCTCTCAGTAATTGTAGTCTCTTTGTAGTTTCTTTCTCTTTTGTCAGATTAGAACAAACAATACATCTTCCTTCTCAACATATTATAATTCTGTGTCCGGTGCGGTGCGGGTTTTAAGAGGGGGTGGGGGTGTAGGCAAAGAGATAGTATTGCATTCCAACTTAGTTTGGCTCTCCCCAAAAGCCAAAATTGGGAAAGTTCCCTGGTGCAGATAATTTGTAAGGGAGGTGATCTCAGAAATCAGGGTGAGAAGTGGGAAGAGTCAGATGGGAAGGCAAAAGGTCCAATGAAGAATATATTCTTGATCTGATTACCACCGAGGGTAACTGGGACTCAGTTCTCTCAGGGATCCTTTGAGAAACCACACAGACCGCACCTCGGATCTGTCTTCCAAAGGCCACGACTCTGGGGATTTACCCGTCTCCATTCCCCTCTGGTTGAGGGAACGTTAACTTCACCACCTTTCCATGCTAGGCCACTCCCCGGCTGAGGCAGCTGCGGCAGCTCGGGAGCTTTGCTCCTGTCATATCAAGATCACTGCACACAGGACAGCCCCCAGGCCTGGCACTAGTCCTGCAACCACCTGTCACTCACCACTCAACCGGAGAAACTGGCAAAAAAAAAGCCTGAGGAGGAGAAACAGAGGATCGGCAGAAACACAAGGTGAGACACTTCCAGAGCGCATACACGTTTCTGCTACAGCTGCACCTAAAATCCGAGTTAGGCGGAGATAGTTTAGCACAGAACAAAAAACATCTGCTATGATACCCCACATCTCTCCCACTCATTTAATATTTCCTGAGCACCAACCGCAGAGCTCCAACAGTAACGGGGACACGGATATAAGCACCACTCATCACTCAGTCTCTGCTTTTCTGGCACTCATGTTCTTTCTAACCATGTCTGGCACTCAGGGATCAGGGCAATCCCATGAGTCTACACCCTCGCCTTTGCCCAATCTCTTGTCGCCCAGCGAGGACCGCAGGGCCTCCTGCACTGGGATTGGGACCATCTAGTGAATCTCTTCCTTAGTATGTTAGAGAGTCAAAGACATTGCAACCAGCAGGTCTGAATGCACTTTGGCATTCATTCAGCAAACAATTACTGAGTTTCTTATCCATGCTAGGCACAGTGCTAAGAATTAGAAGCAAGAACATGAATCGGATACATATCCTGCTCCAGGAGAAACACCTATGAAATGCAACCTCCTCTTCTGAGAGCTTGGGTGTTATTGGCGCAAAATTGGTACATCTTCTCCCACAATGGCACCATGAGGTAGATGAGCTGACCCCATTGCACAGATGGAAAGCAGGGTCTAAGAGAATATTAGTCCAGAGGTTTGAAATTAGTAAATGGTAAAGATGTTACTCAGCAGACTATACTTTCTATTTCATGGATTGCATGACAACTCAATTAAAATGTAATTGGGAATAGGGGACCCTGAGTAGCGCAGTCAGTTGAACATCAGACTCTTGATTTTGGCTCAGGTCATGATCCCAGGGTGGTGGGATGGAGTCCTGCCTTGGGCTCCGTGCTGAGCAGGGAGGCTGCTTAAGTTTCTTCTCTCTCCCTCTCCCCCTCTCCTCCACTAATGTGGTCTCTCTCTCTCTCTCTCTCTCTCAAAATTTAAAAAAAACTGTAATTGAGAAAAACCAATGATTTTTGTGAATTTTCTCAACCCTTTAGAAATGGAATAAACATATAAATTGTGTAAATTCCCATATTAAAAACCAAAGACTCCATATATGTTATTTAAATCTAATATTATAGATAAGTCTCATCAAAGTAACACAGAGAAAGTTAAAAAGGTAGCCTGTACAAATACTTGTCAAGCAGAAAACATTAGGGGAGACAAAAAGTCATATATTGATTGAAGGTATAGAACATAATGGTATTATGTCTACCACAAATAAAGCTTTATAATCCGAGTCAACATATATACAAATATATATAAGTATAAATATATTTATTCATATAAAATAGTACAAGGAGAAATTGAAAAATTGTGAAGAATTTTGAAAATTTTTAAATATTTTGATTGATCAAATTCATACAAGCAGTGTGGCTGGAGAGAATTTAGATAATACAATTAGCCAGATTTAAGTATATCGAAAATAGCATAGTACAAACTTACACATTTTCAAGCATTCAGTTTTGAAAATCAAAGTTATGAGGTCACAAATAAAGCCTCAATAAATATCAAAAGGAATAAATATTAAAACCATGTCTTCTAAATCTAATTACACAAATCTATAAAATGAACACCAAAACATTAACCAACCCAAAGCTTTGTTATTTCTTCACTCACCCACCGTACCACTTTCTACTCACACAATTCCAATCACCATGATATGATTATCATTTCATAAAATAAAAAAGAACCAAGATGATATTATTTATCAAAACCAATGAAAATAGTCAAACCGTTCAAGGGTCAATTCAGACTGTTTTTCAATTTCTAAAGAACACATATAAGAGAAAAGTAGACACAAATTAGAAAATAGAAAAAGAATGGATCAGATTTTCTTTTGAAAGCAACAAAATTTTTACAAAGTAGCAAATCTAGTCAAGGAATAAAAGAAAGATGCCAAATTTATAAAACTAGGAGGACAAAAAATAAAAGCAAAAGCAGATTCAGAGGTGTTTAAAAATATTGAAAATCATGATTACATGGTCAATTACATGGGAGTGTAAGAATGATTCAAATTAAGTCCAAAGAGATATAGTGTGAACAGAAAACCACCTAGAATAAAGTGAAAACATTACGAAGAATTACCTCCCAAATGTTTCTAAACCAGATGTGTCTTCCAATGAGACTTTTCACATTTTCAAGAAACAGGTAATTTCCATACTGAATAAACTCTACCTTAGCTCACAGAAACAGATGGGAAGTCTTAAAATGAACTTTGAAAATCGAGTATAATCTTGAAAATCAAATCGTACGAGAAATAAAAATAAAAAAGTAGCAAGAACAAGTCAATTATGATTATGGCAGGAAAACTCTAAATAAGTAAAATTGAGTGTGGTCATAAAATTAAAAAAACTATTATGATTATAGACAATATCAGAAATGAAGACAGTTTTACGATAAGAGGTATATTAATAGAAATGTCACATAAATAGATCAGAAGAGGAAAAGATAAATTATCTCAAAAGATAATAGGCAATTAATAAAACCCAACATCAACACATCAATTTCAAAGTAACTGCAACAACACAGCAAATAAGAAATATAATTTTTAACACATTTTAAAATATCTATCAAAGTATTTAAAATACCTATCCAAGGCTGACTTTGCTATTGCTTAAGAGAATACTGATGTGGGTCTCAAAGTATGGTTTCCAGACCAGCAGCATTAACATCACCCAGGAACATGTTAGAAACAAAAATTCTTGGGGCACCTCAGTGGCCCAGTCAGTTAAGCATCTGACTTCAGCTCAGGTCACGATCCTACCATTTGTGAGCTCAAGCCTCTCATCGGGCTTTGTGATGACATTTCCGAGCCTGGAGCCTGCTTCGAATTTTGTGTCTCCCTCTCTCTCTGCTCCTCCCCCCGCCTCTCAAAATTAAATAAACGTTAAAAAAAAAATTTTTTTAAATCAAAAATTCTCAGTTCTGTCTCCAGTCCTACTGAATCCGAGGTTCGAGGGGTGGGGGCTTTCCAATCTGAAGCCAACAATGAAAACGCCAAGAATTTTGTGAGCCAGTTATTGAATACAGCCATGACTAAACATAAAATTGGTAAATATATTACAGTTAAAGTATATTAAACCAAACACAGCAAGTACTTGCAGGGTATCGCGGCCTCAATATTTTGCTGCATGTTACTATGAGCTGCATTCTTGAGGCCGGGTGGCTATCGTATCACGATGGTGGAAATACCGTATACTGATGTGCCTGTGCATCCTCCCAGCTATACCATCAGTGACTCCACATCGGTAGCCTGAAACTGATCATGATTAGAGCGTGTACAGCAGGTAAATACTAAAATTCAGGATTTGGTTTGCTGTTTTATTGTTTGTCCGGATCAAGGGCTGGCAGACTTTCCCTACGAAGGGCCAAACAGTAAATGTTATAGTCCTAGAAGGTCATATGGTCACTATGGTATCTGCCATTGCACTATGAAAACTGCCATAGGTAATATGCAAACAAATGGGTGTGGCTGTGTTCCAATAAAGCTTTATTTAGAAAAATAAGGATTGGGTTGGATTTTGCCTCTTTGCCATAGCTTGCTGACGCCTGACCTAGACAGACTTTAAAAAGTGAGGGATAGCAGGGGCGCCTGGGTGGTTCAGGCGGTTGAGCGTCTGACTTCGGCTCAGGTCATGATCTCACAGTTCCTGAGTTTGAGCCCTGCGTCCAGCTCTGTGCTGACAGCTCAGAGCCTGTCGCCTGCTGCAGATTCTGTGTCTCCCTCTCTCTCTGCCCCTTCCCCGCTCATGCTCTGTCTCTTTCTGTCTCTCAAAAATGAATAAACATTTTAAAAAAATTATAAAAAAAAGTGAGGGAAAAAAAAAAGAGTCAAGAACTCATTAAAAAAAAAAAAGAGTAAACTGATGGTTACGGGAGGGGGGGGCAGGGAATGGAGGGAAGAGACTGATGTTGTTTAAAGGTACAAACTTGCAATTAGTAATAAATAGGCCATAAAGACTAATACACAGTATAATGAATATAGACAACAATATGGTAGTATAATTATGAAATCCAGAAGTAGAAAACTTCTCTGATTCACAAGTCCCTCATTTTTTTTTTTTTTTGGCCAACCAAGTGAAATTTCAAAGTATGTCTTCATTTATACTTTCACCTTTCCCATTAATATATGTAAAAAATGCCAACCAACATTTACATCAGTTGCAACCATAGGTTAACTAAAGATACAAGAGTTTTACAAAAGTCAACGAAAACATTCTGTAAAAATCAACTGTAGAATTTGCAAGGAAGAATTTTCAGAACCACTGTTTATAGACAACGCAGAAGAACAGAGAGATACAGCTATTGGCAAGAAAAGTATTTCTTTTCATATATATATATATATATATATATATATATATATATATATATATTTGCAGATGCTTATATTGTCTACATAGAAAATCCAACAGAGTCAACTGAAAACTGTAAGGACTAATTAGAAAAGTCAAGAAAGTGGTTAGATTCAAAATAAATAATGACAAAAGCAATAGATTCTCCTTCTCTCATAAAAAGCCAGGTAGAAAAATACGATGGGAAAAATATTTACAAAATCAAAAACCGATATAAAATACTTATACACAGGCATCAAGAAATGTGTACAGCTTACATTAAAAAGTTTACCAAGTTAGGGGTGCCTGGGTGGCTCAGCCAGTTGAGCATCTGACTTCGGCTCAGGTCCTGATCTCACCATTCATGAGTTCGAGCCCCACGTCGGGCTCTGTGCTGACAGCTCAGAGCAGCCTGGAGCCTGCTTTGGATTTTGTGTCCTGCTCTCTCTCTGCCCCTCCCTCACTCATGCTCTGTCTCTCTCTCTCTCTCAAGAATAAATAAAACATTAAAAATTTTTTTTTAAAGTTTACCAAGTCATGAAAGGGGGCTTCTTTAGTATTTGAGGTACAATTCTTTCCAAAGTTTACCCCCCTTTGAATCAATATATCAACAGAATTCTTGGGAAACTTGACAGTGACTTTTACAAGCTCTCTAAAAGGTTAGAAGAGCAAAACGTTGAGAGATTAATGAGAATGAGGGAAGGGTATAAAATACTCTGCTGTATTTCTAGATGTACTGAAAACTAATTTAAACAACATAAAAACTGGGGAAGAAGGACCTAAATGTGACATTAAATGGGGATTCTAACAGGAAGTTAGCACTCTTTGCTTACTCAATTAGCAAAGAATGATTTTAAGTTTATATAGTGGGAATAATACCTCTTTGAAGGAAAAGTAAACTATGCAGAATTCTAGGAAGTAAAAAAGAAACAGTCCCGACCACACACCTCATCTCCCACCCCACCAACTGCCACTAACTCTCCCATCCTCCGGGGGTGGTCACTGAGAAATGCTCAAAACCAGATGCAATCCACCTATTATATGCATACATAATAATTGTATGTCCATGGTATATATTTCTTTACATACATGGATTCATAGTGTATATATACACATGTACATATATACATATATATAAATTATGTCACTTGTTTTTTTTAAATTAATGATAAACAGTGAATGTTTGTCCATACTGATACAAAGATTTACCTTATTCATTCATTCATTCATTCTCCCTTTGATGAATATTTAGGCAGTTTCTAGAGCATTGCTACTGCCTTCTATGGTGCAACCAACGATGAATATTTTAAAGAACAATTATGTAGCATAGCTTCAGAGTACATTCCTAGAGGTGAAATCACTGCGCCAAATTATATACACATTTAAAATGCTCATATTATCTAATAGCATCACAGAAGCTATCCATATATATATATATATATATATATATATATATATACACACACATACATACATATATATATCCCAATAAATATAAATTTATCCCAATTTATATTTCTACCACTAGTGTGTGAAAATTCCTTTTCTCCCAGAAAGGGATCAACAATATATTTTGTCATTGCTACTCTGCTGATCAGTAAGAATTGATCTTGTATGGTTATTTTAATTTTTAAATCTTTAAATTTAGGTTGAGTATCTTATGTTTATTAACTACTTTTTCTGTTAATTTACAGATATTTCTAATTTTCTCCTTGATTTTTATTGATTTATAGCTTTCTTTATGTTAAGGAAATTAGCTTCTTACACGTATGTATTATAAATATGTTTCTTTGTGCCTTTATTATGGTGGACATTATTATCATATTCCAAGCCTTAATTTTTGAGAATAAAATATAATTTTTCAGAGGGCTTCCCCAAAGATTATGTTTTACAAATTACTCAAGATTTTGTCGGTTGTTTTTATAATTTCCATCTGATATAAACTCTTTAATTTAGTTTTAATTTGTTTATACGTAAAGTGCTTGTTAGGTAGAGATTCAAATTTTCCCTGTCCAACATGTGTTCAATATTCTGGGAACTGGTAAAAGGTTTAATGATGACCAAAACATACTATACAGATTCTTGCTTCAATATATTTATAGGCTAGTTGGGAAAGACTTCCACTAATCAGATATCCCCATTAAAATTGGGATCCAGGCTAGAAATGAAAGGTTTATAGTGCTAAGTAAAAACTTAAGGGTCAAGGAAGTCTTCCCGAAAGAGACAGGTGAGCAAAAGCAATAAAGAATGAGCCACAGTTGGAAGTTTGTTTCTTTTGGTCACCTTCCCCCGAAATCTCTCAACCCTTTCCTCTGGCAACCCTAAATCTGATCTCTGTTTCCCTGAGTTTGTTTTTTTAAGGTTCCATATATAGATGAGATCATACAGCACTGTGTCTTTCTCTATTTGGCTTATTTCACTTAGCAAAATACTCTCAAATTCCATCCATGTTGTAGTCAATGGCAGGATTCCTTCCTTCTTTATGGCTGAATAGTATTCCTTTGTATGTCTATACCACATCTTCCTTATTCATTCATCAACAGACACTTACATTGCTACCATATCTTGGCTACTGTAAGTAATGCTGCAATAAACAAGAGGGTGCAGATATCTCTCTGAGATAGTGAACTCATTACTTCAGATATATACCCAGAAGTGGAGTTGCTGGATCAAATGGTAGTTTTATTTTTAATTTTGTGAGGAACCACCATATTGTTTTCCAGAGTGGCTGCACCAATCTACATTCCCACGAATAGAGCACAACAGTTACCTTTTCTCTATGCCCTTGCCAACACTTATTATTTCTTCCATTTTTGATATCAGCCATTCTGACAGGTGTGAGATGATATGTCATTGTGATTTTGATTCGTACTTCCCTAATGATTTGTGTACCTTTCCATGTACCTGTTGGCGATTTGAATACCTTCTTTGGGAAAATATCTATTCAGCTCATCTGCCATTCATTCATCCATTCATTCATTCAGTTAGCTAGTTAGTTAGTTAGCTAACCAGCTATGGAGTTATGTGAGTTACTTATATATTTTGGATAGTAACCCTTTATCAGATATGTGGTCTGCAAATGTTTTCTTCCTTTCTGCAGGTTGCCTTTTTATTTTGTTGATCCTTTCTTTCGCACACAAAAGCTTCTTGGTTTGACATTGTACCACTCACTTAGTTTTTATTTTGTTGCTTGTGTTTTAGGTATCATAACCAAAAACCCAGTGCCAAGACCAGTATCAGTAAGTTTTTCCCTATGTTTTCTTCTAGAAGCTTTATGATGCCCAATCAATCGTGAAGTCTTTAATGCATTTCACATTAACTTTTGTGAGTGGCGTAAGATAGGGGTCTAGTTTCATTCTCGTGCATATAAATATCCAATTTTCCCAGCAGCATTTATTGAAGAGACTGTCTTTTTTCCATTAAGTAGTTTTGGCTCCCTTGCCAAATACTAGTTGACCATATATACATGGGTTTATTTCTGGGCTCTTGATTCTGTGCCATCAGTCTAAGTGTCTGTTTTATGTCACTACCATACGGTTTTATAAGATAAATCAGTTCTGATGTAATGTACAACATGATGACTATAGTTAACAACAGTGTACTGTATCTTTGAAAGCTGCCAAGAGAATAGATCTTAGACGTTCTTATCACAAAGAAAAAAATTGTAACTACGTAAGGTGGTAGCTGTTAACAGAACTCATTGTGCGGATAGTTTCACAATAGATACCTATATTGAATCATTATGTCGTACATCTTACACATGTTGTCTGTCAATTATATCTCAATAAAACTGGGGGGAAGTTAATAAGTTAATGGAAAGTCCTAAAAAAATAATGAGGTATAGGTAAAGAGTTATATTTGGGTGGGGTCAAGGAGCCTTCCAGGCAGAAAGTATGAGTGAGGCTTTTAGGGGAAATTATAGCATATCTATAGAACTGCGAGACAAACAGAAAGACTAGGGTGAAGGATCTAAGGAAACAGAGAACGTTACTGAAAATGTCAGCAAGGACCAGACTGCGAAGGATCTTGAAGGTTATGGCAACAACGCCAACTTTTATCACAAAGCAGGAAGGGGCTTAAGGGTTTTAAGCTGGAGGGTGACGTAATCAGCTTTGTATTTTGCCAGGATTATTCTCACAACAGAAAGAACGAATACAAGATGCTTAGTTATTAGGCTATTATATTAGCCCTATGACATAAATGTATGTATAATAATTTTTATTACTAAAGAAGAACTAGAAACCAACTTAGGGGGGTGGCTCCATGAATGAGGATATATTCATCCCATGGTCATTGAGAAAATGTTTAAAAGAATATGTAACGATATGGGAAATCTTTATATTAAATTCAGGAAGCCAAACTTATATACCCTATGACTGTTTTATATCTATGACTGTAATAGTATACATCAACATATTACTCTGGGCTTACCCTGAGTAGGGAAGTTATAAACATTTTTATTCTCATTTCTTTTTTTGTTAATTTTATGAACTCTCGATTTTAATGTATTTTTTATATAGTAAATTTTTGCATAAAGATTATTATATGCCATAATTATGCCTTCATCACCAAAGGAAATACATTCCAAAGAAGTTCTTTATTGAAATAAATGTTTTCAGAAACAGACATCGAAAGGTATAAAACATATTTCCCAGAGAATAACCAAGTGCTTCTCTCTGCCTTCTAAATGCAAAAGAAAACAAAACAAAAGCACAGTCCTATGTGCACACACACACACACACACACACAAATGCACACACACACACACACACACACACACACACACACACACATATCTGTGTAGTAACTCAGGTGGAAACTTCCTCTCTCTCTCTTTCCCCACCTCCAGGCAAAGTGGCTGATATTCTCACTCACATTTGCCCAGCCAGCACATCCTAGTGCCTCCCTACCATGCCTCCACACGGTGACAGAGAAGAGGAGACCTACCTCTGCCAGAAGGCAGCCACCCTCCTGTCCACCGGTCAGATCACTTCACGCCAAAGGGCTGAACCTTCATCTCAGTCAATTTTATTATTGCCCACCTGAACCATAAAAACTACCATTTATTAAGTGTCCATTAAAAGCCAAGCACTTTACATGAGTTATTTTGTATCTTCATAATAATCATGCAAGCATTTTGCATCGTTTGCTGTAGGCGAAGCTGCGACAGGGAGAAAACACTAAAACAAGTAAGTAACTTTAAGAACAATGCTTATTCTTTCTCTCACAAAACAGTCCAGTTAGAGTTTCAGTTCTTCGGGCAGCATTGCTCTCAGCAGCCATTAGGGGACCAGGCTCCTGCCCTCATGTCCTCCAAATCCCATATCGAATTGTTCTTGTAAGTGTCTTAAAGGCTGCTCCACCATGTCCAGGTTGCAACCAGCAGAATGAAGAGTGTGGATGAGGTAGGACGAGACCAAAACTAGCACGCATCCTCTGTCCCTGTTCTATGGGTAAGTCTAACCACAGGGAAGCTCCTCCCTGCAAGGCAGGCTGGGTAATGTAGTCTATCTGTGAGCCCAGGAAAAAAGGGGGAGACAGAGGTGTGTGGAAAGCTAACTGCCCCTGCCCAAGGTATTATGATTGCCCTTTTAAGGATGAGGAAGGTACATCTCAGAGAAGTTTGGTAACTTTTCCAAAGTCACACAGGAGCAAGTAGCCAGCCCCAAATTCCCTCACTCGCCTGTCTGGCTCCAAATCCTTTTTCACGGTGCCACTGTATGTCCCATGTGCTAACGTTCCTGCCTTCACAATTGTCTCTTAGCTCTTGAGAAACTGTCATCAAAAGTAAAAGAACAGAATCGGTGAGTTGGCCCACCTCCTTTGGACTCTCTATGCAATGGGTTGGCAAACTATGGCCTGCCAACCCGATTGGACCCTCTACCTATTCTGTAAGCAGAGTTTTATTGGAGCTCAGGCAAGCTCACTCTTTCACAATATTGTCTGTGGCTCCTTTTACGCTGTGATGGCAGAGCTTAGAATTTGAGACAGGACTACAAAGCCAAAAATATCTGTCACTGGGCCCTTGGCAGAAAAAAGTTTGCTGGCCCCTGATTCAGACCATCTTTGTATATCAAAAAGGCTTTCCCCCCACGGAGAATTGACTAACCAATACGCTGGAAGTTTTTGTAGATGAAAAGAAAATCCTAAGATCTCCACCTGCTCGACAAAGAGGCTGAATTGCAGCTTCCCAAATAAAGTCAGAACTCCACAGTGAAGCCCTTTAAGAAATAAATATTAAAATCGGCATTTCAAACAGGACCCAAGAGAAGCAGTATCAGTGCCATGCTGAAAGGCAACAGAGTAACTGTAAGAATAACAGAAACACATTCTGGAGCTGTTCCCTTTATACAGTGTTGATAAAATTTGTTAATACCATATGTTAGTCGTATGGAGGGAGGCATGGTCTGACTATGAATTTTGGAATTTTACCAGCAAACTTGTAAGATCTGAAGTCGCAGATTTGCTGAACTGCTCATCTCCGTGCAGGCGGTGGCTGGAGGTTAAAGGAGAAGAACACGAGGGAGGAAGGGAAGCTGTTTCGTGCGCATCTTGAGCTGAGTGAGGCTGGACAGGACATCTTCTTGTCAATCTCCATCAGTTCTGCATGTCACCGTTTAAATGGAGGAAAACGTGGCCGCTTCGACTGCAGATATCTTTTGGTTAAACTGCATTGTAACGGAGCGATCTGGTTGGCTGTGAAGCTATCCAGCTGTGAGATTAACAGGGCCACCTCCACTAACTGGGACTCGGCAGGTACATCCTCATTCAGTAAACCAACAGACGCGTGAGAGGAAGAGAAGCAGTGGGAAGGTATCCCTGGGGACCTCATTTTGTGCCCCCTTTCAGTACATGATACCAAATGGGCTCATTCTGTTTAAGTCCTTCTGCCGTGGCTTTTACACAGCTTGTCCTTAGTTCTTCAGGCAACCTGGAGAATGAACCTCTCTTCACGGCCTTCGGTTCTCACCCCAAATCTAACTCCACTTGAATGTGGGCTATAACAAGGGGAAATGGTACTTTCAAGATGCAGAAGGCTTGGGTAGCCAGAGTCCTGTCTCTCGTGACTCATGGCTTCTGAGTTTTAGGACATTTATTTCCCCAGAATCAGAGAACAGGAGATGACATTCCAAAAGTCATAAAGAGATGAATTATTTCCCCCTCGAGTCAAAAAGAATCCACTGCACTTGCTAAATTTCCAAGTGCCCATTCTTCTGGCAAAGCGGTTTTCTTCAGCATGTTGTACCAATCCCTGGTGTTGACGGTGCCTGCTCCAAGCTAAGAGAAGTGATCCGAAGGGTCCCAGTGAACTTCTTCCTCTGATTCTTGTCGCAAATGTATTGCTTTAATGGAAGGATATATACTTCTAAACAATCACCCCATTTTATCCTCTGTTGCTTGCGCGACATCAATTTTTGTCCTTGGTTTTCTTTTCTCCCTTTCGCCCCCCTGCTTCGCTGGAAAACTCTAGGGCCTGAGTTATTGTAGCATAACTCATGCCTAGATGCTGTGGGGGTACTTGGCCTTCAGGTTTGCGCCTAACTATGCTGAAGGCATGAGTTATTACACAATAATTCATGTCATGTCATGTCTTATTGCTTAATTAACTTTCCTTTCAGACTCACACATTTTGCATCAGCAAATGTGGTGCCCTCATATGACTTAAAAGCATTCCTTTATTTTATACCAGTGGGTCAGGAATACTGTGAAACCATTTATTAAAGGTGAGTTGAATCTCAGAGCCGGAATAAAACCCATCATCTTTTATGTAAATAAAATGTCAAAACTGCCCTCTAGATTCGAGGAAACAGAAAGAGTCATGACTGCTAGTCTTTTGTATCACAGTGGAGGAAAAAAAAAAAAAGGAGATACTCTTTGGCATTTGTACTGATAAAGGAATAGTAGAGGAGACCCTTTCTCCCCCCCCCACCCCCCCACCCCCTGTCCAATCACATAACTGTTCCAATTTCAAAACATCGGCTATCCCGTTGGCTTTTGTTGTTGTTGTTGTTAGCTGGTTTTAGGTCTGCAGGTGTGATCTCGAGGGATAAAACATCTGTGGTTTGCCTTCAAAAACGAACGGGAATATATGCAAAGCTGGCAGATGATATCAGCTGCCGCTAAGTAACAACCATCACGGCATTTATTATAAAGCCTCACGAATTCACAAATTGGGAATCTGTGGTTCAGGGAAGGATACGTTTTCCCAGCTGCGCATCGATGTTTCTGTTCTGTCTGTGGGCCAGCCGCAAACTGTGCGTTCACTTTGAACTTCTCAAGCTTAGCTCCCTCTCCGCTTATCAGATAAATGTCAGTCCCTTGCAACAAAGGCAAGTACAAGCTGCCTCTTCAGCTCTGTGCGAAATGGAGACATGATAACGATGATGGGGGATAAGGCAGGTTTGTCTCACTTATGGGCGACCAGTAGAAAAAAGTTGAGGGCTGAGGTGAGCCAGCTGGTCTGTTATAATGAGGTCATGGCAGCCTCCAGGGTCCTTCCTTTATAATCTGTGCGGAATGTTGTGAATGAGGAACAAAGTTCCCATTAGTCACTAGGATGGCCTTCAACGTTCAGGGGAGAAAAACATCAAGATTTATTCATCACAGCACATCGTTCCTGGCCAGATTCCTTTAGTGGAAAGGACGCGGGATTTGGCATCGGGCCGACTTTGAACCCTAAAACAGCCACGTGCTGGCTAGATGACTTCAGGCGCATTCTTTAATGTAACTAAACTTCAGTTTTCTTCAACTATAATACAGGACAAATAATCATCATCTTAGGGGGTAAAGGCGACAATTAAATGAGATATGTGTGAAGTACACAGCCAGATATTATGTCTAGGTCTCCAGTAAAGGAACATAAACAATGGCTCCTTAGATACTTTATTTATGGGCTACTGTAGGAAAAGTGGCCCATGACTTTGGAATGGCCTTGCTCCATGAACAAAAACTATACGAATCAGGCAGAGAGTGCTGGAGAAAAGGAGGGTCCATTTTATCACATTTCCCAACAAGCTAATACAGTGCTAAGTTGAGGATATCAGAGAGCAGGCTAGTGGGGGAGACTGCTTTCTTAGGTTTGGGTCCCAAGGACAGGTGCAGGCCTCACCCTGGAGAAGAGGCCAAGGAGTATCGTTATCCAGAATAGGTGTTCTGTGGAGGAAGCAAAGGCCTTGTTTCTCAAACAAATCAGAAGGAAGTCCCCTTCCTCCAAAATACTTCTTTCTGAAAGTAAGAAATTAGATTAACCACCTAGGGGCCATTCGTACTTTGGTATGAATTCTTACGCTCAAGTGGTGTTCTCCCAATGTCACACTGAAAGAAGAACTAAAAAAAAAATTTTTTTTTTTAATGTTTATTTATTTTTGAGAGACAGAGTGAGACGGAGCATGAGAAGGGGAGGGCCAGAGAGAGAGGGAGACACGGAATCCGCAGCAGGCTCCAGGCTCCGAGCTGTCAGCACAGAGCCCGACGCGGGGCTCAAACTCACGAGCTGTGAGATCATGACCTGAGCCAAAGTCAGACGCCCAACCGACTGAGCCACCCAGGCGCCCCGAGAGAAGAATTTTGGTAGGAGCCACTGAAGGACAGGAATAATTTTGCAATCCAACTATTCATTTTTAAGCCCTATTGCTTAGTTCCTGCCCAAGAAAGGGAATTGCATTGTGGGGGCTTAGGGGCAGATGCATTCTGTTTATGGATTTATTCACAGTGAACATGGAGATTGAAGTCAAGCCCGGAAAACAGCTGTCACTGAGGAGGTGGCCAAGAAGGAGAGAACTCCAAGACCTCTCCAACCCTGGTAGCTGAATCAAAACAGAGGAGCAGTTCAGCTGGAATATGGGATAAGATACAGGAGAGGGTTCTAAGGGGCTCAAACTTCAGGAGATGTGTGCCAGAGACAAATGAGTGCCCAGGGTTTGGATTTTAATTACTTACTGAGCTTGGGTTTTTCTTCAGTCACTGCAATGCTACCGGTGCTAACTGACCATCTGGGATCCTGCAAGGGGAAGATTATCCTGTGTAGAGCAGTTTAACAGAGGCCTGTCAGAAGAACATGGGTCAGGTAGGAAAGAGAGGAATTAAGACGCTGAAAAGCTACGACGGGCAGCATGAAAGCCGTAGAAACCGCCAACTAATTCAGTCTTTCGAAAAATAACCTCCACGAATCTTTGCATTTCGGATCGTAACCCGGGGGGCTTAGGATAGAAGTCGGTGTTTAAATAGTAGGCTGGATTTTGCCGTAGCCTCACTTAGGGGCTCCCAAATATAAAACGTTCCCCCAAAAGTATGGCAGTCTGTGGCCCACTGGGACCCTTCGGCCTGGAATAAGCAATCTTCAGGAAGAAGACAACGTTGGGTGTCGACCGGAAGGGGATGCCTGACTAACCGAGGGGTCCCAGCCAAGGCAGGTCTGCCTATGAGAACCGTGGGCACTTGGCTGACCGCTGCCAACCCTCAGCTTTGCCCACTGCTCAGAAATCTTTACAGGCATCCGCAAGAGCCGCCGTCTCCGTGGGCATGAGGAAACATGAGTGTCCATGAGAGATGGCGTCCTCCTGTATGTGTGATCACAGACTGGCCCTCGCCTGCAGAGGAATGCCTTGCGCTTTGCCACATCTGTCTGACCGAAGGCCTTACCAGAGAGGCAGGAGGGCCACCCAATGTGCTGCCATTGCACAGGAGTGTTGGAGCGAGGCCCACCTTCTGGTGATGTCCTAGCGGTGGCCTCCAGACCACAGCAGGTGCTGCATCTGAAGCCAAGCTCCCCACCTCATTTCCCCCTGCCTCCCCCCGCCCCCCCACCCCCCCACACCTCAGCCGCACACAGCTGCCTCCGGTCCTCTCTCTGGGAAGGCAGGGGCGCTCCCCACCTACTTCTTGAAGGGGCATCAGCTGAGCCCCTTCTCCTCGGGCCCCACCCACATTCCACAGCCCCGCTCCAAGGCTGCTAGCTCAGACCCTTCCAACCCTCTCCTGGCAGGGAGTCCAGGCCAAGCTTCTGACCACAGCTGTTCCACCTAGAGTAGAGCTGGCTGGGACTGGAATGACCCAGCACAGCTGCATGATTCAGGACAGGCTGGAGGGAGAAGACAAAGGTGTGTAGAGTTGCAGGTTTTGATGGAGACGCAAAGCATTTGTGCACACATGTGCCTCTGTGTATGCAGGTACGGATGAGCGAGGGGGGCGTGGTCCCGCGAGGGCAGGTGTGCGCGTATCTGACGGAGTAGGGTAGCGTGTGGGAGGCGGCTGAAAGTGTATGTAGTTGGTATTGGGCAGAGGGTAAAGCATGTACCTTACTAGAGCTGGCTTTTGAAAATGTGGCAAGCCAAATTAAATCTAGGTGTGTCAAGATGATCTTCCAGATATATTCGGAGCACCACACATCTACACTAGTCTCATTGTTTATAGGCTTTAGGCATGCGGAGCGGGCTGTTTAAAGAACATCTAAGCCTCTTCTCCACATAAATCAGTGCTTTTTAGTTTAGCCAAAGTCTTCAAGGGTTTCTCAGAGGTTCCTGAGCCCTCTTTGAAGCCCTCTGCCTAGGGCTTGAAGATCAAGGTTATTCAGAATCTCTGCTCTGTCACACCCCAGAGGCTCAGGTGCCTGATGGCATCGGCCATGTGGCTGTATGAAGCCAAGTGTGCAAAACAGCCAACTGATATCCATGAGGGGCTTCATTTCCTACTAGGATTTGGCTCTGATCACCTCATTTTCTGCCTCTGCCTCCTCACCACTGCACAGAAAACTGGTGATCCCCCAGCCTAACGGGAGCCCTGCATTTCAGCATGATGCTAATTTCTGGGGGATGCAGATTTCTGGGGGAAACCCACACTCGATCTTTCAGAGTCCACGTCCCCACTTGTTGATTGTGTTTTACACCCAAGAGCATGCTTTTAGTTTGCCCTCCAGATCCTGACAAGCACAGCATCCCCAATCAGTCATAATTCGTGAGTCCGGTATCTTGTGGTTTGCTCTGGCGTATATTTTCTTACTCCAGTGCAACGGGAGCATTTTTCACCGATCGCAAAAATGCAAAAACAAAGCCCAAACCAAGGCCCTGAGAAACATGGGCCTCTTTCTCCAAGTAGTTGGTCGATATCAACTGAACTAGTATTTAAGGTCATTTACGTCGCCTCTCATAATCTGACTCCATGTTGTGTGCCATCTCGGTCTACCTGAGCCGTCCAATACTTGCTACGTTCCAGGCGCCCTGCTGGGCTTGTGGCGGCAATGTGATAAGGTGTAGGCCCACTTTGCGGTTTCTTACCATCTCTCAGCGTAATAGGGCAGAACCAGGTAAGGAAATGCATGCTTCAGGTGGCACGGAGGGGATCAATGCCTACTGGGGGCACCTGGGTGGCTCAGTCAGTTAAGTGACTGACTCTTGATTTCCCCTCAGGTCATAACCTCACAGTTCCTGAGACTGAAACCCCTCATGGAGCTCTCCACTGACGGTGTGAACTGCTTGGGATTCTCTCTCTCTCTGCCCCTCCCCTACTTGCCTATGTGGGCACTCTCTCTCTCTCTCAAAATAAATGAACATTTTTCATTCCCATTAAAGGAATGGGTAGGAAATGATGGAGAATGTGACATGTGAGGCTGAGCTAAAGAATGAATAGAAGTCCTTTCGATCAAAATTAAAGAAAAGACATTGCAGCAGAAGACATGACATAACACCATGGAGATGGGATAACATAACACAACAGGACAAGACCTGTTGATTAATGCCCATTTTATTGAAGTACCAGTTGAGACTGCAAAGGTAGACAGGGTTGGATTTTTTTTTTAATTTTTTTTAACGTTTATTTATTTTTGGGACAGAGAGAGAGAGACAGAGCATGAACAGGGGAGGGGCAGAGAGAGAGGGAGACACAGAATCGGAAGCAGGCTCCAGGCTCTGAGCCATCAGCCCAGAGCCCGACGCGGGGCTTGAACTCACGGACCGCGAGATTGTGACCTGAGCTGAAGTTGGATGCTTAACCGACTGAGCCACCCAGGTGCCCCCAGGGTTGGATTTTTAAAAGACCTTAGAGACCAGTCTGGGGAGATTTGTCTTGACCTGGGGAGACATTGATGTTAACAATGTTAAGAGAGATGTAGGACAGAGACAAGAATTGTATCACAGGTACCAATTAAGGTGAGTCACATGAAGTTGTGATATGCACTGAGATCCTTTATGACTGTGGTTATCAACTAGAGGCAACTTACAGCTGAAAAACAAGGATGCTAGACATCCCTGCCCAAGGACTTGTTAACAAGGGGCCCTCCAGGAGAATCCGTAAAGCAACCCCATGAAGCACGTACAGAGGAGGAGAGTCATCTTTTGGAAAAAGTTGAGTCTCTGAGCCAGTATTTACCTTCTTCATCTTCCCTCCAAGTGGTGTGGAGGCATTTTAGCATCTCCCCTTGTCCAAGCAAGCCAGGTGCCTCCTACAGAATCACTCAAGGAATCTGAAAGCACTATGAGGAAGGGGACACTGTTAGGAATCTTTGCTGTGCCTAGATGATGACCAAACTCCCTGGATGTCAGATCCTAGCACAGAGGGAGGTGGTGAGTCAGAAAATATAAAAGTTACTCTCCACCCTTTGCTAGTTTCACACAGATTGAGGCCTATGTAACAGGGATCCCAAGTTTCCTACAGACCTAGCCAATGTCATCACAAGAGGTGGAGGCTGGCAACTAGCTGGTCACACTGATAAATGATTGGCTAGTGTGAGAATACAGAGAGCCACCCACCAAGAGTGAAAGGAAGAAACTGCACTGGCCCTCTGAGATTCCGAGTGAGCATCCCAGACCACCTATGTCATCAAACCAGTAGGTGAGCATCCCAGACCACCTACTGGTTCCCAGTACCCAGAGGTTAGACCAGGTAAGGTATCAGCTGACTGAGAGGCGAGGATGGCCAGCTTGCCACCTGCAATATGCCAGTCACGGGAGTCGATTCCCATTATTTCACTTTATCCCGATGCCCCCATCGGCGGCATAGCTGCCTGAGACGTGAAGGAAAGAGATAACATTTCACTACTCTGCATTCAGCTTTCAGTAGAGCTGACAATGTCTAACTTACCGACAAGGTGCTTTGAATCAAAGTGACTGAGATTTTGACAATCAGAATTGTAAAGATCAATAAACTAAGCTGATGATCCTTAGGAGAGGCAGATATGGATACAGTTTTCTGCTATTCATGGGGATCAGGGCTCACTTAGTACAAAAGGCAGCAATTTAGAGGGAAAATGCATCTAGTTTCAGTATTGGGAAGTTGGGGCATCCCAATAAAAAGTTAAAATTGTAAGTGACAAGGATCTCAACTAGGAGACTAGCAATGGGAAAAGGCAAGGGCTATAAATATTACTTGTTAGCTATAACCAGATGACTTGACATCATTAAATATAAAGAAAAGAGATGAAGAGATTCGAACCCAGTGATTCTTAATCTTTCTGTGTCTACTTTGGGGGAAAGGGGTCAAGAAATCTTTTGAAAAACCGGTAATAATCTATGGCTCACAGTCCCAGGGAAATGTACATATTCACTCATAGCCAAAATGTTACATACAACTGCAGGGAAATTCATGAATCCCCTGATGTCAACGCATGGACCGCTTAGGAAAATGTATTCCTAGCCTGGGCAATCTGATGGATGTTGACAACATTAAACAAAGCAGGATGACAAGAAAGTAAGCCATTTGTAGAAACACTAAATCTCTTCCACCACCCCCAAAATTCTCTTCTAACTTCCAGACTAATCGATTCAAATCTTCACTCAGCATCTTCACTCAAATATCCCCAGGATTCTGAAGCTCATGATGTCCAAAACTGAATAACGATCTTTCCCACAATCTGGTTCTTCTGCTCATATTATTTGATTAAAATATCATCCCCGCACCACTTGCGTAAGCTATATTCTTCAATAGTGTCCTTGACCGTTCTTACGTTCTTCTCATAAAACCAATAGAGCACAATTTTTTCTGTTTTTCTTCACTTCACTTCTCTCCATTTCCACCACCATTTACTATGAGTATAACTTAGCTTAATGTGTTCATCAGCTTCCTGTCTGGTCTCTTCCAATTTCTTCAAAAGCAGCTAAAGCAATATTTTAAAATGATACTCTGATCATGTCATTTTAATGCTCAAGTCAGTCAATGGCCATTGATCCTTAAGATACAGTCCGTACTCGTCTGCTTGGGCACATGGCAGTGCGCGATCTGGCCTTTGTTTTCTCTCCGTCCTCTGTCTCCTTTTCTTCCACACACATCAGTCACATGGCACCAACTCATCTTTCCTCAAGACACCACACTTTCATTTATCTCTAGAATTTTTTCCTTCCTTTGCCTAGCCAGGTAACCATACTTCTAACTTTAGGTTAGAAGTACTTTAGGTCTCAAATTAGAGATCACCCCCTCAAGAAGCCTTTTTCTGACTTCCCCCCAAGTCTGGATGAGATGCCCCTCCTTTGTTCTTTCATGGCACCCTGACCTTACTCGTATAGTACCATAACAGCCTTCTATTATTGCCTGTTTACCCATCGATATCTATTTGGAAAGTGTTTGTTTCTCGAGAGCAAGGGTAGGCTCATTATCATGTCCCTAAGACATATTGCAGTTGTGGAACAGAGTAGGTACTCAATGAGTATTTGGTGAACGAATAGGCAGACAAGTGAGTCGTAGGTGGAAAATAGAAAGTGGGAGCGTAGTATGAAGAGGAAATAAAAGCAGGGGAAACTTATTTTTCTAATTTTCTTTATCCTGGCAAACACTGGCATCCTCATTACTGCCGCCACACCTTTGTTCTTACCACTTCTTCCACTTGGAATGACTCCTTCCTCCTGCCCCTCCCAACCCCCCACATTCCTCTAAGAAGACTTGCCTAACTCTCAACCGCCCACATTGGTTTCTTAGTTCTCTAAACTCCATTGCAACTTACTACTTATAAAGTACATTTTAATACGTGATTACACACTGTCTTGTAATTTCCTTAATTGTTTCATGTGAATCAGTTCTGTCTCCACATTAAGGTAACAAGATTTATTTCACTTCTAAGATAAACGGTACTTCCCCCCCCAAAAAAAAAACTACCACAGACCTGGATACTTAGTGACTTACTGAGAAACACTGATGCTTAATAATCCACACTGATGAACTAGTATCATTATTAATGATCACCAGTTCCTTTCTATATAGCAACAAGACTTACGAAATTTTCCTAGTTATTCCGCTTCCAATCCAGGAGTCAATCAGGGAGACTGGCCCTGCTTGAGAAATAGATCTTCTGGTGATGCAGAGCCTGAGATAGGGATTTTTGTGTTAGTGGTCTCAGTAGTCCCAGCTGCCGTCTGACTTCAGCCTAGTCCCATGGGGAGCACTGGAGCAAGGATTTCGCTCCAGAATTAGACCCACCTTGAGACAAGGGCTGACTCTTCTACTCCCTTAGTCACTGGCTATAGGCTGGTGATGGGGTGTATTCTGCGGGGTGCAGAGGCTCCCCATTCAGCCAAGGGTGATTCTATAGGGAAGGAACAGCTGTAAGCTAACAGTGAATACTCTTAGAGGCTGGAGTATGCAGGCCCTGGTCTGGTAAAAAGGATCTGGGTGGGACAGCAAGAGTATCCATAACAGATGAGGATTATGATATGATAAGAACTATTCTTATCAAGATTATGCTCCAACCGGTAAATGTAGAGAAGAATCAAGAACAATCTTTAACGGGAACACAGTGAGGGGCGCCTGGGTGGCTCAGTCCCTTAAGTGTCTGACTCCGGCTCAGGTCATGATCTCGTGGTTTGTGAGTTCCAACCCCACCTCGGGCTCTGTGCTGACAGCTCAGAGCCTGGAGCCTGCTTCCGATTCCGTGTCTCCCCCTCTCTCTGCCCCTCCCATGCTCATGCTCTGTCTCTCTCTGTCTCTCAATAATAAATAAATGTTAAAAAAAATTTTTTTAAAGAAACACAGTGATGGCCTGGTTTTAGCAGAAGAGAGTCGGGGTCTTCATGAGATGATAAACACTATAGTTATAAAAGTCACACATTGCCAGGGAACTAGTGCTCCCTGTATAGAGGACAAGTGTAGATAAACCAATTCTTCTAGAAATCTATTCTTCCTTAAGTCAAAATAGAAAAGAGTAACGATTGGGGGAGATGATTTAAGATACGATCAATGCCAAGCTAGCTAAAACTATTCCAGATTTATAAATGATCTTACCGTATGCTTTATCTTCACCAGTGCTGGCCCAGTTACCCTCAGCCTTCCCTGAGAATCTATATGGAACAATAGGAACATGTGAAGCCAGAGTTTCTTTCCTATCACTCTATCCATCACACGGTTCCAGTTATCAGCCCCCAAAAAGCCACGGTCATTTAAAAAAAGAAGAAAAAAAATCTTGAAGCTTTTGCTTTAGAGAATGAGCTATTTATCTCTGATATAGAAAAGCCTTGAACTCAAAGCAGATACTTCATTAGGCAGAGAAAGGTTAACTTGCTGTCGTGTCTATTTTGCTTCAGTCTCTACTCGCCGTGTCTACTTTGCCAGAAGGAAAACATGATTTTCATGGCCATTCCCATGTTTGCCTTTGGCAGGTGGCTTTCTCCTTTGGCAGAACTGACTGGCTGTGCCTTAGCACCTTTCACAATTCTGGCTGACAAGTCTTCCACTCACCAGCCCCTGTGTGCACACTAGCATGACATCGCCATCTATCCATTTCAGGGTGTGGCAGGATTATGTTTTATGGGACCAGGTTTCTGCTGAGCTTCCTCAGGCCCCTGCATGCCAGCCAAACACTTTGCAGGCTCAGAAAGAACTGTTCCAAAGTACAAAGAGATAGACAGCCGTCACTGCCCCTAAATTCCAACAAAGAGCATGCCATTAAAAATGTTTGTAACGGCTTATGGATAATGCGAAGCAATTAGCCATCAATCGGCATCTTAATGGCACAGGATACAGAGGGAACTCTGAGAGTGAACTTCGTTTTCTGGTTTAAAAAAAACAAAAGTTTTTTTGTTTTGTTTTGTTTTGTTTTGTTTTTTAAGCTTCTCTCTATAGAGCTCAAGTTTTTCACAGAGAAGGCTTTAGGTGAAAGATCCAACAAATAACCGCATACATTTGCATCCACCTACTTGGCAACGCAAAAGGAAGTTGCAAGACGTAAGTAAATGCCAGGGTCCATCGATAAGCAGAGACATGTCTTTTTGTCTCTGTAAATGTAATGTCTGTGTAGCCCCAAACCTGGTGTAAAGAAGGCACTCAATAAATGCTTCTTAAATAAATAATTCTTTAAGGAGGCCCATTTCCCTAATTTTCCTGGGACATAATCAATTATGTCAGCCCTCCCCTGGATTATTAGATCTATAAAAACTGGGGGAAATGCCCAGTTTAATGAAACTTTCTAAGTGTCCAAATAATGATTTATATCAAACTTTCTAATGGCTGAAGCTTTTTTTTAATATTAGAAACAAGAACCTCTCTCATTGCAGGGCTTGGGAGGGATTAATACTAATCTGCTACTTGGGCCACCATTATGATCTGGTTTCCTAAGACACATTGGATACCGCCAGATTTCTGAGACTTACAAGCCCTGATATACCTTAATAATAATAATAAAAAAAAAAGTAATTTTTCCAATATATTTCTCCCTGATCTGTCTGCCACTATGCCAAGACTTCTTTTTATATACAAAGGAAGATAGTTATACAAAAGCCTCTGGAAAGAAAGGAAATTATTTAGATGACTTTCCTAATAACATTCAAGGTTATCTTAAAGGGGAAGGTTGTCACTTCCATAGGACATGCTGACCACGTCATTTTGAAGCTGAAGATATTTTTAAAGTTTTGCCGTTGCTTTGCAACACGGCACACACAAGAGGAAAATGCTCACAACTGTCTTAGAGATTAAGAAAAAATAAACCTATTCGCTTAATTCACAATTAATAATAACCAACACAAAATTACAATGACAAGGACCAAAATTGCACTTGGTAAAATTTGTTAGAGATTCGAAAGCCGTAAAACCTGACCTGAAAAAGATACTATACGGCGGGGCGGGGGAGGGGGGGAGGAAGAGTACAATGTAAAACTGAAATTTTACGTGGTAAATTTGTATTTGACTAAAAATTAAATAAATAGAAGAATCAGTTTTTTTGGCTCAAGGATTATATTTGAATTGACAATGCATGAATGTCTATACATATAAAACTGAGAAGAGAAAACAAATACAGAGGAAAAAAAAAATTATCTCACTCTCTTGCCCCTAGCCACCCATACTCCCTCACTGGAAATAACAACTATACAGAAATTCTTCTATTACTGCCCAAAGATATAATTCTACTGTGAATCCAGAAATAGAATTGCTATGTCAAAGGGTGCGTTCGTCTTAAATGTTGATCAATTTGGAGAAGTTGCCAATTGAAGTTGGGCCAATTTACATTTCTACCACTTAGTATTAGGGTGTTTTCCTCTTTGCTAGGTTTACAGGTGAAAAATAGTATTACAGGTTTTTTTGTTTTTTTTTTTTTTTAAGAGAGAGAGCACACGACTAGGGGAGGGACAGAGAGAAAGAGAGAGAGAACCCAAGCAGACTCCACGCTCAGTGCAGAGCCCAACATGGGACTTGATCTCACAAACTGCAAAATCATGACCTGAGCCGAAGTCGGATGCTTAACCGACTGGGCCACCCAGGCGCCCCAAGCCACTTTTTCTTATGTTTAAGAGCCATATGAATTGATGTGAATTGGCTACCTTTTTGTCTCCACACCATTTGTCAGTTACCCCACCATTTTATTTTTATTTTTATTTTGTTAAGATTTTATTTTTAAGTAATCTCTACACCCAACATGGGACTTGAACTTACAACTCCGTGATCAAGAGTTGCGTGCTTTACCAATTGAGCCAGCCAAGTGCCCCAGTTAACCCAGCAGTTTAAATCGTACCTTCAATGTATACTAAATTATTTTATGTATTTGGGTTTATGGGTTTTGTGTTTCCTATTGATTAATCTATAGTCATATTACAGGACTATGTTATTTTTCTAAATGCTTATTTATTTATTTTGAGAGAGAGAAAGATAGAGACCGAGTGGGGGAGAGGCACAGAGAGAGACATAAAGTCCCAAGCAAACTCCAAGCTCCGTGCTATCAGTGCCGAGCTGATGCGAGGCTCAAACTCTTGAACTGTGAGGTCATGACCTGAGCCAAAACTAAGAGTCAGACGCTTAACCAACTGAGCCACCCAGGTGCCCTACTATGTTATTTTCATTGTTGTAGATTCATAATAGCTTTTAAAATCTAATAGAGCTGGTATTTTCTCCTAACATCATTTTCAGCATTTTTTGACTATTATTCTTCAATTTTTCCAGAAACTTTACAGTTTGTCTAGTTTAAAAAATATTTTTTTAGTATATCTAGGGGAACAAAAAAATTCTTGATAAAATTTAGACCGGTAATTTTAAATTAGGTAAAGGTAACTGTTAAAACAACAAGCAAACAAACAAACAGGGGTAGGTGGGTGGGTCAGTCAATTGAGTCAATTTAGGCTCAGATCACGATCTCATGGTTTGTGGGATCAAACCTCAAGCTGGGCTCTGTGCTGACCTCATAGAGTCTGCTTGGGGTTCTCTCTCTCTCTTCCTCTTTCCCATTTGCATGTGCTCTCTCTCTCTCTCTCTCCCTCTTTCTCAAAAATAAACTTTAAAAATGTGAAAAGATAATCTTCTACCATTTCAAGGGATATAGTTTTAATCTCTCCTTATAAATTGAGGGATATATTTTGGTGGAAGTTTAGAGACCACACTGGAAATACCACCCTACTAGCAATTATCTGGAGAGTTTAGATCGTTCTTAATATACAGAAGATTTCTAAAAATCCTAACTTTGGTAAATAGAACAGAAATCTATCAATAACAATAACCAGTGACTCTTTACTTCTGTTTTCTGAACTACAACCTCCTAGTAAATAAGTAAGCTATGTTGGTGGTGATCTCCCAGCTGACTGCCACAGTACAGGGGAAAGAATATTGAAGTCGGAAGACCTAGGTTTGAATTTTGACTTGACCTTTTACCAGAATCACAGATTTAGGATTTTTCTTTATCTGTTCTCACCCTGAAAAAGGAGATGATGAGTTTGTTGTGAAAATTATGTGCTGTCTCAATAGGAACTAAACAACATAAACAAGCTGTTTAGTGTATGTTTAATAAATAAATCAATGAATGAGTCAACAGAGGAATGACTAACACCTTTGATATGCAACCAACAAGGCATGAGTAAGTTTGTTGCACTGGCCCTGACTGATTCTGCACTTTTCCCCTTACCACAGCTGGTGGTATAATTGTAAAAAACCCAGCCAGGCTGGCCATTTCCAGAACTTATATCTAAGATCTTGGATGCAAGAAAAAATTAATTGACCCACACAGCTATCAAACCCCTGACTTTTCCTTCATTAACATAATTTTCTCATCAGCTAGGTTAATCCTGACTGAGAAACTTTTTATTGAAGTATAAATAATTCTCAGTGGTAAACTGACATCATTCACCTCTGGTGCTGAACTCAATTGCTTTCAGGCTGACACTGAATTTCACAACTGCGGACTGGCCCTGTAAAGCTTATGAAATATTAATAAGGTGTTTTTTTAAAGAAATTAATACAAAATTTTCATTTTATAGATTTTGGGATAAGGTTTACTTTAACCAGTTTTAGAGGTCTTTTTGGATTTCGCTTTCTAGTGCGTTAAATGCTGCTGTATGCCCCTGTTTCGTAATGATAGAGTTCGGACTAGGCAATCACTGCATTTCTTTGGTAAACTTTAGACCCAAACAGAAGATAACTGTCAATGGCAGCCAACAAATGAATCATGTGTATATACTAGAAGACAGTCCAGAAGCTCAGCTTTGGGCCAGAGGGGAAGAAAGACCAACCAAGAAGGCAAGACTGAGAGTACAAGGTCTAACTCTGGCATAGAGTGGCTTCTCAGGGAGACTGGCCAGAGGTTGAAATGTACTACTGAGAGCCACTTCAGGCCTCAGGGGAGGCTGTCACTATTCTTTGGGGGGGAGATGAGAGGTCAAAGCCGGTGGATGCCTCCTAGAGTGGAAATCTCTAAGCAGTGTTATAAAGACCTTAGAGACAGAGATACCTAGGTTTAATTTCCTAGCTTCCCACCTACTTGTAGCCTTGAGCATGTTACCTTACCTCGATAGCCTCAATTTCCCCAACTGCAAATTATACTATCTATCTTCCAGTATTGGTGTGAAAGATCAGAAATCACATGCAGAGGACTTGGGACATGGCCTGGCCCTTCATGGGTACTACAGAAATGACCAATGGGGCTGTGCCCCTGTTATTGGAGTTAGGTAGGTCACAACATCTTGGTTACAGGATTAGCTGTCTCACAGAAAGCCAGCCAGAGCCTGGGGAAGAGGAGACAGTGGCCAGGCTTCTAGAGGAGAGGACAATCAGGGCCAGTCAGGTTGCCAAGACTCCTAGTGTTTGAGGCAGGTTTATTCTCAAAAGACAAATGGGGCTCAAACCATGTCCTGCAAAAGCAGTTACATATATTGGGGTATCTTGGGATTGACTGTGGGAAGAATGCATCTCTATGAACACAGATTTGCCTGGGGTCTCATTGCGCACACAGCACCCCCTCCTAATGTGTATGGTACCCAGAGTAAATGTAAAACATGAGGTCCACATACAATAGAATTAAAACTTGAAATTCAACTCAGAGCTACACATTTCATGAAATATATTCTATCCTGCTACCTTGAAAATATATTCAGAAGGACCTAGAAGTTCATGAGTGAAGATTTCTTGGACTCTTTAGGATTCCATCCATACCGGGACAAGGTGGCATATCCTCTGGCTTCTGGGCCCCAGCCCATCTCTTCTCACTCCAGCTCTGTCACAGCAAAGCACGTCACGTGGTCACATGTTGACACCTAGCCCATATACCCAACTGCCTGTCATACCTTCTATAGAGACCTGTCCTTTGGCTACCTCTCCATCCAAACTTAGCAGTGGGGTGCACTCTCAGGTTACATACAGGGAAGAGAACCAGATGGCTCCAGGACACAGGCCTGTGGTTACTTGGTCTGAAAATTCCAGTGTATGGTCTGAGACTTCAGCTAGGCATGGAGACATGGCCATAACCTTGCAGACATAGCCAGAGAAGGGCCATCGTGGAGCCTGAAGTGTGGGCCAAAGGCAGGGGACTCTCTTGCTGGAGTCGAAGGTTGGCACTAACCACATATATCAGGATTAGAAAAATGAAACTCATTCTAGACTGTACCACCTAGAGGGGATGGAGAATGTGGGGCACTCCCAGGCCTGGCAAGGTTTGGACCAGGAACTCATGGCGCTGCAGAGCCTACAACTGAACTGAGCGTTATCTGAAAAGGCAGGGACATCGAGGGCTTTTTTCATCCAAAGCCTTCATCCCTGGGGCTCTACTAATCCAGTGGTTACCTTCTCTCACATTACTCTCTACAGGACACATATTTTTAAGACAGGAATAAAAAACAATGATTATGGGCATCTCGATCTGCTTCATCTGAAACCCCACTAAACTTCATTAAAGGGATTTTTAAAAAGACAAACCTTGAAGGACAGGGAGGAAAAGAAAGCAAATGTAGCAACCAAGTTTCGGACCTGGAAATCAGGTGTTCCAGTGGTGAGGCGTCTCTGAGTTAGCTGACATAAGCCAGTCAAACCCTGAACCGGCCGTGGAGAAAGCGGAGAGCCAATGCAACTTGTAGCCAACTATCTTCACGAGGCGCAGGAACTGACAGCTCTAGGGGTCTCTGAATCCAGAAATGAACAGTCAAGTGTTTCAAACAAGGAGAAACTTCATGGAGAACTAGGGACAGAGAAGCTGCTAGCAGAACTAGATCAGCGAGAACCTAGCCTTCATGGAGATTCTCTAAAAGGCACCTCCTTTGGGCAGATAAACTGCCTGAAAGAAGGAACCCCTTCTAGGTAGAGGAAATTAGAAAGGCAAACACAATTACAAAGTAGTTGTGTAGAAGGAATTACAAACAGCCATCCCTTCCAGGGTCTACTTCTTGAGAAAGAGTGCATGGGCTTAATCAGTGCCATTTGCCAACCTCCATCTTGCTGCCATCTCACCAGGCAGGTTTGTGCAGTACAAAAACTGCACAGCCTGGGCAAGAAAGTTGAATCCCTGCAACCTGTCCCCAACCCACACTGTCCTTCAACCCAGGTGACTGCCCCCTCCATCCGGGCAAGGACACACCCATCACTCCATTGACTTCCCCCAGATAGGGTCTTGGAAACTCCCAGAGAGGAGATGCCAATGAGTAACTATTCAACTTACCTTTTCTTGGGAGCCTTCCTCTTAAGGAAGCAACTTGTACCGTGCTCTGTCTTCTTTGGTTTGTATTTTGTACTCCATATGTTTAATTTTGTTATCTGTAAACACCCAAGCATGTGTTTCTTAAAATCAAACCTTTCGGTTACTTCATCATAGCACATTTAATAAGTTGAGAAAACTTAACATTGTTGATACGATGCTATAATCTGATGCCAATTCCGAATACAATACTTGCTTGTTGTCACAAAAATGTTCTTTAAAAGCTTCTTTTTTTTTTTTTTTCTGGATAATGATCCAATCCAGGAGTAGGCATTACATAGGTTTGTAAAAATAAATAGTGTCTTGTTTAGGATATCTCCACTGGTGGTAAAACCATAAAAAAGTTAAAGAGACCATGTAGCACGAAAGTCCATATAGTGGCCGTTCCTGGGAAGCGTTGGGTGAGTGGGGAGGGAGGGGCACACAGGTATCTTCTAAGTTACCAAGAATAATTTATTTCACAATCTGCATGGTGCGTTCTCAAATGTTTATCACTATTCTTTAAATGGTACATTTTCATTTCATACACTTTCTAAACGAATAGCACATTTCACATTTTGTTTTAAGAGTCTGCTTTAGGTACAGAAGAGCTACGCTATTTGGTTAAATCGGCTCCTATTCTCATTTTGATCTTAGAAAACATTTCTTCCTTAAGGGTCAACTTGGTGTCAGGAACGAAGCTTGGTCTTTCTGTGAAATAGCCATGGGCTAAGGTAACTCTGGTTCCACGATTTACTAGTTTGGGACTCTGAGCTTCCTTTCCCTAATGTGAAAAATTAATACCTACTTCAGAGCTTTATGACCTGAAAAGATAAATACATGTAGTGCCGAGTTAAGATACTTGTTTCATAGTACATTATCCAAAAAGATACATTTCCTCTTTCCACTAGCTACCCTGCCTCAACTCATTGGTGAACTACATAGGATGATTTTCTTTTTAATTGTGTTTAACATTTACTCATTTTGGGGAGAAAGAGACAGAGCATGAGTAGGAGAGGAGCAGAGAGAGAGGGAGACACAGAACTGGAAGCAGGCTCCAGGCTCTGAGCTGTCAGCACAGAGCCTGAAGTGGGGTTGGAACCCACAAACCACGAGATCATGACCTGAGCTGAAGTCGGATGCTTAACTGACTGAGCCACCCAGGTGCTCCATGATTTTTTTTTTTTTTTTTACTTTTATTGCCCATTGTTGCATATTTCCCAAATCAAAAACTAACCCCCTAACTTTTGGTTGCTTGGGAAATAAGATTTTTTGATACTGATTTATAGTTCTGATTTCTTTTACTTTATCTTTTCCTGCATTTCGTATTTCATCCACATTCAGAGAATAGAAATTGGTTTCCATCTAAACCCTGATCAGCTGAATAAAAGAATCTCTTGGTCTATATGCAATAGATATTTAATATTGACTCCAGAGTCACCTTCAAGATTTTAAACGTCATACTATACTTAAATGTAAAGTGACTTGGGAAGACTTCCCTGTTTTTCTACTTTAGGAAGTAGTTGTGGAAGATTGTAATTATCTGTTCCTTGAAAATCCTGTGGAACTCACTCCTAATGAGGCTATTTGTATGTATTTGCATATGTGTCAACGTATATGTTTAAGTTTTATAGATTTTTAAAAAATGTTTATTTATTTTGAGAGAGAGAACGCGCGCGCGGGTGCACACACACACACACACACTCACACACACACACACACACACACACACTTGTGGGGGAGGGGCAGAGAGAGAGAATCTTGATTTTAGCTGTGGTGTCTTTATTATTTAATTAATTTCTACATTTACTATTTCCTTCATTCCTCTTTGTACAAAAATATTCTCTTATTCTTTTTTTTCGTGTTTATTTATTTTGAGAGAGAGAGAGAGAATGAGAGCAGGACAAGGGGAGAGGCAGAGAGAGAGGGGGAGAGAGGATTGCAAGCAGGATTTCCACTATCAGCACAGAGCCCAATGCGGGGTTCAAACCATAAGATCATGACCCGAGCCAAAATCAAGAGTTGGATGCTTAACCAACTGAGCCACTCAGGTATCCCATATGTTATCCTTATCCAACTTATTAAGTGATATCCATAGATCATTAATTTTTGGCATTTATTTTTTCCTAAGTGGGCTGTCTGATATCTTCAGTGGAATAATTTAGAGGTGTTCTCCAAGTTGGATATGCATTTTTTCCCCATCACTAGTCTATTCTAAGAGTATTCGAATTTTCATCTTTATTTATTCTTTTCTCCCTCAAGTTTTCTTTGTGAGATGGACTTTTAAATTTCTAAATATATAGGGCTTTTTGAGTAGCCTTCTAGCAACTGATTTTTAACTTAACGTTGTCAGAAAATAAAAATCTGTCTGATAACATTTTTCTGAAATTTGTCGAGACTTGCTTTAATGGCCCGGTGCTTGATCAAATTTCACAAATATTTCCTACATGATTGAGGAAAGTGTTTATTCCTCAGTGGTTACATGTTTATAAAATGAAACTTAATTATATTTTTTCTATTTTTTTGCCAAGTTTTTCTCCGTTTTACCTACCAGTTGTTAAGGTATGTGTCACAAATTCTCTCAATGTGATAGTAGAATTACAATTATACTGTGTAATTCTCCAATTTTTGTTTTAGATACTTGAGGATACATAATTCATGCAGTTTTTGTGTGCCATAAAAACCTGTCTCATTTCATTGTGTATGACTATGACACTTGGATTTAATTTTCCCATCTTAATTTGCACTTTCCACTCAACCTATTTGTATACGCTTTTTTTTTCACATCTTGTGCCTCATTTTTACTTGATGACATTTTTATTACATATTTCTCTCCACTGCTTTGTAAGTATTATCAAGTATCTCTATTATTCTAGGGTTTACCTTAAATCCTCATGCTCTTAGATAACACAATGCCAAATTAATCAACATATCTTCCTCTGCTTAATCAAAATATCTGAGAATACTTTCACTCAGATGGCTCCCTTTTTATTGTAAATTTTAATACAGATTTTTAGTTCATATATATATATATATATATATATATATATATTTTTTTTTTTTTTTTTTTTTTTTTTTTTAGAGAGAGGGAGGGTGTGTGAGCAAAGAGAGGGGCAGAAGAGAATGGAGCCTGACAGGGGTTCAATCCCTGGACCCTGGGATCGTGACCTGAGCCAAAATCAAGAGTTGGATGCTCAACCAACTAAGCCATCCAGGTGTCTCTTTACCATATGTTCTAATATCACATTTAATAGTGACATTTGGCCGCTAGTATAAGAACAGTTAGTTTTTTCCAGTGTTTTCGATTATGTTTATTCATATGATTTACCAATTTATTTGTTCATCATTCCATTTGCATCTCTGTCCTTCCTTATGGACTCAGATTTCTTTTCCCTGTAGTTTCCTATGTAACCTACAAATGTTCCCCTGGTGAAAGTCTGTTGATAGCCAACACTCCTTTTTTGCTTGTCCAAAAATGTCTTTATTTCAACTTGTTTGTGAGTGATAGCTAAGGTTTGACTAAATTTTACTTGACAGATCTTTGAAAAGGTAGTGTTTTCTGGCTTCTGTTGTTGTTACTCCAAGTCCATTTTCAGTCTAATTGTTATTTCTTTTCTTTTCTTTTTTTTTTAAATCTTTTTAAATGTTTATTTATTTTTGAGAGAGAGAGAGAGAGACAGAGAGACAGAGTGCAAGCAGCGGAGGGGCAGACAGAGGGAGACAGAGAATCTGAAGCAGACTCCAGGCTCTGAGCTGTCAGCCCAGAGCCCGGTGTGGAGCTCGAACTCACAAACCCTGAGATCATGACCTGAGCTGAAGTCAGACACTTAACCGACTGAGCCACTCAGGCGCCCCTAATCGTTATTTCTTTCTGTGTGATCTATTCTTTCTATATAAATTATTTCAAGTATTTCTTTACCTCTGGTGTTTTTTGTGCAGTTGTATTTATCTTGCTTGGAGTTCATTCACCTTCCTGAATTTGAGGATTTGTGTCTTTCATTGATTCTAAAATACTTTCAACTATTATTCCTTGATTATTATTCCTCCTCCATTCTCTCTACTCTTTCAATCTAAATTTTAATTGCATATATGTTAGATTGCATTCTTTTCTCCATCTCTTATCCTTTCTGTCATTTTTCTAGCCCTTTGTTTCTCTGTGTGCATCATTAAGGGTAATTTATTCAGAACCAATCTCAAGTTCACTAATGCCCTCGTTAGCTTTAACCAATTCACTGCTTAAATTTTCCATTGACTTTCTTTACTTTGGTGATTATATTTCTCTTTACTTTTGTATGTACTTTTTCTTCCAAATATGCCTATTATTATTTGATCATATTTGCTTATCATTTTTATAATACTTTTGTTTCTTTTTCATTTATTAATTCCAGTTCCCATTTCTGTCAACATTTTGTGCATACATATGCATATATACCTTTCTTTTATAGTTCTAATATCTGAAATTTTAGATGTGTATTACTGATATTTATTGATTCTGCTGACTCTGGTTCATGATGGCTTGTCTCCATTTGTGTTTTTTAGTTTCTGTTTGTCAATTCTGTTGAAAGGGTGTGATCTAGGGTGGTCTTTGCCATCTTGAATTGAGGGTTCATACCTCCAGAAAGGATTTCCGTTCGCTTTCCCCAGATGCCTAAGAGCTACTGAAATGGAGGACCTCTTTATATTAATGTCTTGGCTTGACTTTTCCCAGATGATGCAGGTAAATAAGGAATTTTCTACTCTTCAGATCCATGACAAAGACAGGACTAATTTCTTTGTTGCCTGTCTTCGACAGAAGATTCTTAAGCCTACCCCTTCCACTGAGTGAGAATGAGCTCTTCAAGCATCTCCATGTTACACCAGAGGGTCTTGATTCCAACTCTTCATTGCTCAGCCAAGTCCTATTCTATCCCTGAAAGGCACTTAAAAGATAAGACTCTTCCTTATCAAGATGTACTAATGCCCTTTAAGCAGCCAGATTCAGTGCCTATCCACTAGTCTAGTTTCGTATGTCTTGTGTGTGATTTTAGTTCTCAAGAAATTTTTTCTTTTCTTTTCTTTTCTTTTCTTTTCCTTTCCTTTCTTTTCTTTTTTCTTTTTTTCTTTTTTACTTTGAGAGCTTAGCTCTGCATTTGAGAAAATATTTCTCCTATTTTGTCATTTATTTCCAGCTCCTTTCAGATGACCTCATTTACCATACGGCAGGAAATAGAAACTTCTTACTGATTTTCTTAGCTTTCCATTCTAGACCCAGGCTCTGGCTGTCTTTCCCCTTTTCTTGCCTCACCAACCACCCCAGCTACAGGAGTAGCCACCACAGTAGTAACCTCTCATCCACTCATCAAAGATCAAATTCCTTTTAGGGTCAAATTATCTAGGCCCTTATCTGAAAGGCTCCCTTTACTCAGACAACAAAAGTCTTGACAATAGCACAGCTAAAACTCATCTGCATTTCATTTATTGCCCAGGATTCTCGTCAGCCTAAGGTTGTTCTCAACTTCACAGATGAATATGGGAGAGGAAGGGGAAGACAGTGGTGTCAACAAGTTTTTAGGACAGAATTTAATAAAAAAAGTTTGCTTGTTTCAATCCTGCTTAAACTCAGCTAGGCTACACAGGGTTGAAGAAATGTAATAAATGCTCTAAATTTGGCTGAAATAGGTGCCATATGTAATCATACATGCGGTTCAAAAAAAAAGTGCTTGAGTTATAACTAGATAGCATATAAAGTGGGAATTTTAAACAGATATGCATTCTAAAACCTTACCTAAGACTCCTGAGAGCTCTTGAAGGAAAAAAAACCTAATCGTGGGGGAAAAATTAATGTTAACATGTGTTTTCCTGACCAGCTTGTCTTAAAATTCATAGTAATCAATCAATATCCTCTCAAAGTCTTTATTTTGAAAAGCTGGGGAAGATCTGATGAATTGCCAGTATATCATTTAGTTTTACAATTTACGCAACCAACCATACAAGAAAGTATCCCTCCCGATGCATACAAACATATATGAATGTCACCAACAGAGTAGATGCTCACAGAGGTACATAGTTGTTCAGTGAATGAAATTAATATGCATCCTTTTGGACACACTGTAGTCACATCTGGTCTCTTTCATACAAACTTACTCCAAAGTATCAAATCTATGCCATAAATTAACAATGAATGACTAGCCAGTGAATTTTCAACAAAAGAACTGAAAAGTATTCATATCTGTTATGGCAAAGGTGTGAAAAGTAAACCTTCACACCTGTTGTCAAGAAGCACAGGTCTTGTGCGTACCTCCCCCACCAAAAATGCCATTTCCTACTCAAATAAGAAAAAAGGAGTACTTTACCTCAAAGCTTCTAGAAAGTTACCTATATTTGTTCTCTGTTTCCTTAATTTCCGCTTAGTCCTCAACTCAAATCTATAGCCTTTGCCGTCAGTATCCCACATATTGTGCCCCAAGACCAACAACCTCTGTTTGGCTGAATTTAGTGAGAATACTGCCATCCCTATTTGACTATTTGCCCACTTTCTTCTATCCGATTTCCATTTACTCTCTTCTCCTTCGATCCAGGTCCCCTCCCTGTCTATCCCTTAAATGCCACTGCATTCCTAGGCTCTGACTTATTATTATTTTTTTTCAAACTATATGACCTATCTAATACAGAATTATTTTTTTTTTTCAAACTATATGACCTATCTAATACAGACTTAGGGTTTCAACTAAAACTTTCATATTGACACTTTCTCAATATCTATCATCAGCTTAAGTTTTTCTCTTGAAAAAACCTTTTCTCAAGACTTGGATAATTCTGGATAATTCTCTCTATAAGTCCTGCATCTCAGTCTACACAAGTCTCAAAGAGAGCTCATTATTTTTTCCTGAACTCCATGCCTGCAAATGAATAGCAACATTGTCCTACTACCCATCAAGCCAGACATTTAAAGAAGAATCCTCCTCTCTTACTCTCTAGAGGCAATTATTCATTGAAGCTTATCCATCTCAGCTCCTTAACGTCCTTTCTGCTTATTCACTATTGCCGCTATTCTGGTGTAGGAACTCATTATATCTCCCGTGGATTCTTGCAGGAGTCATCTGATTCATCTTTCTGACTAGCTTTGTGCACCTACTTTGCACCCGTCTAACCTCTACATAGCTGCCAGTGTGGTCTTTCTAACATGTAAATGTGATCACGTCACTCCTTTGCTTTAAATCCCTCAGTAGCTCCCATAATCATGTTTCCCAAACTCACTTCTCCCCTAGAGATTCTGAGTCATTAGATCAGAGCTAGGACTTAAGCTTCTGTAGTTTAATGAGAGTCACAGGTGATTCGTAATAACTAGGCAAGGTAATAATGACCCACAAAATTGAATCTCAACTTTTTTGCATAGCATGTTAGTACAGACTCATCTCTCTTGTATTTTCTCTCCAGAATCTTTCAGTGCATGCACACACACACACACACACACACACACACACACACACACACTGTAGTTAGCCTTTAACCACACTAACGTGTAATTCCCCCAAAGCGCCATAACCCCATGCCCCTGACACCTCACCACCTTTGCACATGCTGCAGCTACTGCCTACCACGCAGTCTCTCTCTCTCTGGCTTGTTCAGCTAGTACTACAAGTCTCAGTCTAAACCTCAGCTCATCTATGAAGACTTCTCTGATTTCCTCAGGCAGATCTAGGTACGCTTTTTCCAACATCCCCAGGACTTTTGTCTCTGCAACTTAGCCTCATAACTATATTCTGTTTACTTGTATAGTGACCCACAAGACAGGGGAATTTAAGAGAAACCTTATCTATTTAAGAGAAACCCATTATCTATAACACTTTACACAGAGCCTACTATTATATAAATATGTAGGGAACCACCAAGTAAATGACTGAAAGCCACAACGAGGAGAAAGGATTGGTTTGGGTCCCAGCCTCATCCTGCCAACCACTAGCTGTCTCATCACGGAACAAGTAACACAACCTCTCACAACGTTAGTCTCTTCGTGTATGAAAGGGACCAGTTTAACGTATAGGACTTCTTTTAACCTATTTCTTCAATGTTTTATTACGGGAAAAGTGCAAACATACACAAAAGTAGAAAGAATAGTATACCGAACCCTCTAGCACCCACACCTGACTTCAGTCATTATTAACTCATAGCCAATATTTTTCCTGTATACCTTCAACCCACTTCTCCCTCTTAAGATTATAAGCAAATTCAAGATATCATATAATTTAATCCATAAATATTTCAGTATCCATCTGCAAAGTAAAACCTCTTTGAAAATCTTTAACACCATACCACAATCGTATGATTCCACCTTGGTAGACTGAACTTACGGTCACAATTCTTCACATACATCTCTTTATTGGAATGATTCATTCATACCCTTGCCTTGGCCTCATGTGTATCCCCACCCCTTGGGGGTTGGGTTTGGCTATGTGATTTGCTTTTAGAAAAGAAATGCTAGCAGACATGGCCCATGCAAATCTTGAAATGTACTTGCATGTTTGGGCTTACTCTCAGGTGTTCTTACGTTTTGGAAAATGCCTCCAATAACCACCAATTTAAGGAGTGTAGGAAGAATGTGGAGAAATCCTGGACACAGCCTGAAGCTTGAAGCCACCCCAATAAATTCATAAATCTATAGCCTGAAGCAGAACCACCTCAGACAACTCACAGACAAGTGAGGAATAAATAAATGCCTCCGGCTGTGTGCCACTGATATTTTGTGGTTGATTGTTTTTCCGAAAAAGCTGAGACAACAGAAAGATTAATGGTAATTCCTAAATATCTTCAAATACACAGTATGTTAACCAAGTAATTTTGTGTACAGTTCTTTGCATCTTTAGAGGTAAAATTTACATACAACAAAAAGCATAGATCTTAAGTATGTTAATATGATGAGCTTTGACAAACAGTATACAACTGTGCATCTAAAACCCTGTCGAAAGACAGAACATTCCATCTCTGCAGAAAGTTCTCTTATATCCCATCCCAATCTATTCCCACCCACCCCGGCAAGTAACCACTGTTCTGATTTTCTTCTCCACCATAAGTTAGTTTTGCCTATTCTAGAACTTCGTATAAGTGCAATCCTACAATGTGTAATGTTTTGTGTAATGGATTAAACATTCCAATTATTCTAGCAACTTTCTTGGAAGACACTGAGAAGCTGATTCTAAACTATATACAGAAGGACAAAAGACATAGAATGGGCAAAATCATTTTCAAAAGAACAAAATTGTTTTCATTATACTATCTGATTGTAGAACTTACTATAAAGCTACACTAATAAAGGCAGTATGGTATTGGCCTAAGGATAAATCTATAGGCCAATTGGACAGAATTCAAAAGTAAACTCAGGAACAAAAGGAACAAACTACTGGGATGCCTGGGTGTCTCAGTCAGTTAAGCATCTGACTCTTGATATCGGCTCAGGTCATGATCTCATGGTTCACAGGATTGAGCCACATGTCAGGATCCACACTAACAGAATGGAGCCTACTTGGGATTCTCTCTCTCTCTCTCTCTCTCTCTCTCTCAAATAAATAAATATTTTTTAAAGAAAAGAACAAACAACCAATACATGCACCAACATGGATGAATCATGCTACAAATTAATTGTAGCAACTTTAATTATAATTAATTATAGCAAAATTAATAAATTAAAAGCATTGAACTGAGTGAAAGAAGCCAGAGCTGAATGTGATAAGAGTGCAGATCTGAATGTGTTAAGAGTGTGACTGAGGTGGTGAGAGAGAATATTTTGAAGTAATGGAAGATACTTGACTATGACATTGGTTGCACTGTATACAATGGCCAATATCTTCAGACTGTGCACTTAAAGATGGGCAGTTTATTATACGCAAATTATACCTCAAAAAAAAAACATACACAGAAAATACATACGGGAAAAATGTGTTAAATAAGACAATATCAACACGAAAATCCTCTAATCCGGAAACTATTTTTGTTCTTGTGTCGGAAGAGAGAAAAAATCATGAATGCATGAATTAGCACGAGCCCTACCCATTCCTCTTCCACTAGAAATAAATGAATTAGTCTGGATGAGGTGTTCATAAAAAATGATTCCATGCTAAAATGGAGCCTAAGTGGAGAACACATTAAAGTGATTTATGACTAAAAGTTCCTTGCAAAGTTTCAAATGATTCAGAGCGAAAGAGAAAGTTGACATGATCATGTGAAATTCAAGAGGTTTTTAGTCCTCGTCTCTCCACTTTGATTCCTTTTTATTTTGGGACTTTGTGAGGCATTTTGTCATCAACTCAGCCATCTTATCATGCACCACACAGTCCTCTCCCCATGTGTCTCCTTGACCTGTATTAAAAAGGAAAGTCACGGGGCGCCTGGGTGGCTCAGTCGGTTAAGCATCCGACTTTGGCTCCGGTCATGATCTCGCGGTTTGTGAGTTCAAGCACTGAATTGGGCTTTGTGTTGACAGCTCAGAGCCTCGAACCTGCTTCGGATTCTGTGTCTCTCTCTCTCTCTGCCCCTCCCCTGCTCATGCTCTGTCTCTCTCTCTCCTTCAAAAATAAATAAAAAATTTAAAAAGGAAAGTCATCAATGGCAAATGTCAATATAACTCTTTCATGATTATTATGTCTTTGCCTCACTCTTCTGAAAAAAAAAATTAGTGCTTGAGTATCAGGGACAACATGAGGAAGGATAAGGCTGCTGGGAATTATCCTTGTGAGCAGACAAATGTGAACTTATGTGTGTCCATGGGGGGGGGGGGGGCGGGTGTACATATACTTACTGTATAAAGTATTTCCCATATATGCATGTTTATTGCACACTATCTGTGGGACACCATTATATCTGCTTCATAGGAATTTCACTTAATGCTCTAAACAACCCGAGAAGGTAGATTTATACCTTTATCCCCTTCTTACAGATGAGCATATGAAGGCTCAAGGAAAGCAAGAAACTTGTTGAAGCCATGCATGAATTCCAAACCTTCTGCTAGGCCACGTGTTACCTACCCTGTGTATTATGAAAATTATAGCAAAATTAATTACAAATTAATTATAGCAATTTTAATTATAATGAATAAATGAAAACAAGAGGTGTTGTTCCTGCCTTTCAGCAGCTCATGCTCTTACGGTCTAGGAACACAAACCAGGCACGGTGAAAGGCTTCGAGAATGAACCCCACACTGAGTATATGTGTATGAGTATATGCACTGGTGTGTAACAAGTAGGTGCACTGACAGCCTTGTCTAAAGAGAGAGGAACAGCACCATTTAAAACACAATGGTCACAATTCAAAACTAGAGGTTTGGGGTCCCTGGGTGGCTCAGTCAGTTGAGCCTCAGACTCTTGATTTTGGCTCAGGTCATGATCTCGTGGTTTGTGGGTTCAAGCCCCGTGTTGGGCTCCATGCTGACAGTGCAGAGCCTGCTTGGGTTTCTCTCTCTCTCTCTCTCAAAATAAATAAACCAAAAATAAAATAAAATAAAATAAAATAAATAAAATAAAATAAAATAAAATAAGCAAGAGGTCCAAACTAAACCACTTGCCCCCTCTAAGAATCTTTCTCAGTTGCCAAGTATGTAGCAAAATTCTGATTGGAAAGAGCTTTGCCTTATTTACAAATTTTTTTCCTGTAACTTCTTCTATTAGAAACTCCTTAAGGATCAGTACAGTGCAACGTAACGGCTTTGAAGTCCCCACAATGTCTCATTAAAGCTAATGTGGAAATATTTTTAAATGCTAATTGAGTACACAGGCACATTTTTAAGAAACAAAATGCATGACCATTTGGGTTCTGATTCTTAGTAACCCCTGTTCGTTTTACTCTAATTTTAGTGTCCCCTGTTCCCTAACACCTATATTCTAATTAAATTCATGCTAAAGTTTCAAATTCATAAGACAGAGTATAGAAAACATATGGTGTGCTTGTTACACAAGTGGCTTCAGGGAGAATCACTGCAATCTAAACACCAAGAGATTGGTCTGGGGCCCAGAAGGAAAAAAATAAAATAAAAAAGTATTCCACTTTTCCAGACTCTGCTGTTTTTAGGGCGGTACCTCCAACCAGAGGTTTGTTTCTCCACCATCCATCACGTCTGTACTTTGTCTTGACAGTGAACTCTTAGTCAAGTCATTAACCTGTCCCGGTCAAGTCATTAACCCCTCAATTGCAAATTGTAGATAATTGCAATAATCCTAATTTTTTTCTGGGCTGTTGCACGGCATATCTGTGACGAATGTGTGAAAGCAATTGAAAACCTCTGAAACATCCTACAAATATTCACCTATTACGAGAACGTGTGTTTAAACAGCGTGGCTACCCTTGAGTTCATGGGGAATGAGAGGGCATTTTGATCTTAGGAGAAACTTACCTTTCCCTAGTCCCCCCTCTAAGAAGACTGAAAGTGGGGTGATCTAGCGGGAAAGGAAAGTGACCCTCAGAATGAGGATCAAGTGAGATGGCAGCGGTGGAAGAAGAGCGGGAACAGGGGGAGCTTGGGAGAGAGACTGTTTAATGTTTGAAACCAGTGCCAAGCTAAATTAGAAACATGAGTCTGCGTACCTGTACCTTACCTCATCGGTATATAATCTGTAACCCGAGATCCCCTCCCAGAGAAGTAAAAATAGCAAGGCTCTCCAGCAGCCTAGGGTTCTGCTGGGGGGGGAGGGGGGGGCGGGGACCAACCTGCCGCAGGAGAAAGGGACCAGGCAAGAATGCCAATCACGCGGTCCTGGTGAGAACTCCTCCTCCCCCAACCCCAGGGTGATAGTGGGGGAATGTAGCCCAGAGAGGTGACATCGAGGGCATAACAAGAAAACCTTCCGGGGGAGGGGGGGGAGGAGGAGGACGGGCTGCCTGATTTTGTCACAGAGGCAGCGACACTTTGTCACAGTGAGACATCAGTGGGGTTCTCAGCCTGCGTGCTCCAGCCGCGATCATGGCAGGTAAACTCATCTATGGGGGGCAAGCGCTCATTCCGGTGCGGAGCAGTGAGGCTGCTTTTCCAGGCAGGCAGCTGGCCCCTAGCAGGGTGCAAACAATGATTTGCTAACTGGTTGCCCCACTCCTGGTGAAAACATTTTCCCTGAGTGAGCTGGTGAGTCCCTAAAACGGTGTGTTCCCCTCCTTCAGCTTGGATTCTCGTCCCTCCCTCATAGCTCTGTGTTTGTCATGGATGTGACCCCAGGTATACAAATGATGGAGGAAGGCTTCGCCCCGGTTGGCTCCTATTATAGGGAGAAAGTGATCAAGCAGAAGGGGGATGAAGTTGATTTTTAACTGATCACATCAAAAATTAGTGTCTGGGAATGCCTTTTCACGTTCTTTGAGGTGATCATATATTGGATGCCATTAATATAATGAACCCAATTTTGAGAATTCCTAGTGTTGAATCAACCCTGTGTTTGATAAATAAGCCTTACTTGCATGAAAAATAATAATAATAAATTAATATCAAAGACGATGATCGGTTTTAGGCTGGTCCCTCAAATTTCAAATCCCCTTAAAAAATAAAAGAAAATAAAATAAATGAAATGAAATGAAATAAATGAAATGAAATGAAATGAAATAAAATAAATGAAATAAAATAAATAAAATCAAATAAAATAATCCAGGCCCTTTAAGCAAATTTCACTCTGATGTTTCAAGTAGGTTTTAAACTTCCTTGGTGAGACTCCATTTGTTCATGAAAATGGGCTTTTTTGCTCGTTCACTTTGCAAGAACTCAAATATTCTTCCTGTTGCCACGTGAAAAGAAGGTAGAAGTTTTGTTTCCATCTGCCTCTTGTCCACAAATAGGGTTATCAATGTTTTACTATGAATAATCAAGAGAGAAAGCCTGTGAGCTCTTCTGGTTTCCCTAGAAGAAATAACTGGAACAGCTCAAGAGAATGGAAGCAGGAAAAGGGGGAGCCAAACAGACCCAAACTGGAATCCTGGGTCTCCCGCGAAAGCTCTGTAACCCCCAAGAGATTTTTTTTAAATTTTTTTTTTTTACATTTATTTATTTTTGAGAGACAGAGAGACAAAGCACAAGTGGGGAGGGGCAGAGAGAGAGGGAGACACAGAATCCGAAGCAGGCTCCAGGCTCCCAGCTGTCAGCACAGAGCCTGACGCGGGGCTCGAACTCACAAACTGTGAGATCATGACCTGAGCTGAAGTCGGACGCTCAACCGACTGAGCCACCCAGGCACCCCAACCTCCAGGAGATTTAAGTCATGTCTCAGCTTCATTCAACTGTCTTTTCTCTAAAAGTTGGAAGGGTCCACGCCTACCTCGTTGGGTGATTTTAATGATTTAGTAAATGGCATATGAAGAAGTCCCTAGAGTCCTACTATCTAATAGAAATATAACACAAGCCAGCAATGTGATTTTAAATTTTCTAGTAGCCTCATTAGAAAAGTGGAAACTGTTTATTACAATAACTTATTCATTTTCCAGTATGTTCAAAATATTGTCTCAAGACCTAATCAGTGGGAAAAGCTTATGTCAAGATATTTTATTATTTTTTTTGCTAGTGAGTCTTCAAAAGTCAATTTGTATTTTTCACTTCTGACACATCTCAATGCAGACACTGAATTCTCAGAGAAAATGCTTGATCTATATTTAAATTTCTTAAAATTTATGTTTCAAAAGTAGATTCGTATACCCACATTGTCCCAAAAATACTTAAAAGTTTTCCCAAACTGAATCAAGTATCCGTCTTTTAAATTTAAAATAATTAAAATTTGGGATGCCTCCATGGCTCAGTCCCTTAAACTCCAACTTCAGGTCAGGTTATGATTTCACAGTTCGTGGGTTCGAGCCCCACATCAGGCTCTGTGCTGACAGCTCAGAGCCTGGAGTCAGCTTCAGATTCTGTGTCTCCCTCTCTCTCTGTCCCTCCCCCATTCATGCTCTCTCTCTCTCAAAAATTAACAGTAAAAAAAAATTTTAAAATGTAATTAAAATTAAATTAAATTAAATTAAATTAAATTAAATTAAAAAGTCAATTCCTCAGTCATACTAGCCCCCTTCCAGTGCTACACATGGCCAGTAGCTACTGCCTTGGACTGAGTCTTAGAGCAATGCTGGGCACGTAGTAGGTACTCACTGAATGAAATAACATTCTTCTGTCACCACTATCTTTTTTTTTTTTAATTTTTTTTAACGTTTATTTATTTTTGAGACAGAGAGAGACAGAGCATGAACAGGGGAGGGGCAGAGAGAAAGGAAGACACAGAATCTGAAACAGGCTCCAGGCTCTGAGCTGTCAGCACAGAGCCCGATATGGGCTCGAACTCACGGACCGTGAGATCATGACCTGAGCCGAAGTCGGACGCTTAACCAACCAAGCCACCCAGGTGCCCCTGTCACCACTATCTTATCTGAATCTCAAAGTTGTTTTGAACACTGAAGTTTAAACTTTGAGAGCAGTTTAAATAACACCTACAGTATGTCTACCCTCAGTTGAGAAGCAAGGATTGAGACAGCACAGTTTCTCTCTGCTGGTGCACATACTACTCAAAATTGTCTTCTGGAATGGTAGCCATCAGGCTGCTCTAGGTTTGACTGCCTTTCAGTTAGCCTGACTGCTCACATGACACCCTCCTGGCTTCCCCTGTCTCAAGTGGTAAATAATAACACAATGTCTCCATTGGATGGAAAATATGAACTTACGAGAGAGAGACTCCGCTTCCCCAGTCAAAACCCACTGCTTTGGAAATTCGTGAACTCGGGGTAAATAAAAATGTCCATGTGCCACTGAAATCCATAACTCATCTTTTTAAAAAATCCCATAGTTCTTTACAAAGAACTTTTGAATGCCACAGCTGCTAGTCTGAAGCTATCCATCCTGTGAATAATATGACCTACTTTTAAGAATACATGGTGCAGAGGCGCCTGGATGGCTCAGTCGATTAAGCATCAGACTCTTGATTTCAGCTCAGATCATGATCTCATGGTTCTTGAGATCAAGCCCTGCATCAGGCTCTGCGTTTACAGCATGGAGCTTGCTTGGGATTCTCTCCCTGTTCCTCTGCCCCTCCCCTGCTTGTGCGTACACACGCACACACACACACACACACACACACACACACACATACACACATACATGTTCTCTCTCTCTCTTTCTCACTCTCTCTCTCTAAATAAATAAATAAACATTAAAAAAAAAAGAATGCAGAGTGCTAACAGGACTTAAGTCCATCTGCTTTTTTATTCCTCAAGGATGTAGAAATATGAGAAACAGAAGAAACAGAAGATTCAACAATTTGGCCAGGTCACTGTAATCAGTTTGTGGTCTTGGCAAGGGCTTTGTTCTTCAAGCCTTGAGGACCATGGCACTCTTCCCAGATCTCATGAAGAGACACAGAACTAGCAGATGTTCCCAAATGCATGGTACCATGGTTAAAATGTTCTTAGATATTATGAATAACTATCGATGTTTGCCCAGCCTCCTTTCCCCATACCTCTGGTAACCTCCCTGACAGCCCTTTGGAAGAATGAACTTCCCATTGGATGTAGCCTTGTGGGACTCTCAAATTGTTCTGTCCTACCTGCCAACAAATACATCTTTGATCCAAACTAAACCAATCAGCTTCTTTCTCCTCGAAATTTGAATCTTGAGCACAGTGTTACCAGGATTCAAAATGACGAGAGGTCTTTCATTCCCACAACTGGCCATCCTGACATTTTGAAGAGACTGTCTATAAGTTCTGCCACCAGATCCCAAGAGTGTCTCTGCTTCTCTTTTCCAAGGACTGGTCTTAGCGTAGGCCTTTTTCTTTAATCTCACAGTTCTATAGCCTTCATAAATTTCTTTCTTTCTTTCTTTCTTTCTTTCTTTCTTTCTTTCTTTCTTTTGTTCTTTCTTTCTCCCTTTCTTTCTCTTTCTTTCTTTCTTTCTTTCTTTCTTTCTTTCTTTCTTTCTTTCTTTCTTTCCTGTGTCTCTGAAATGGCCCACAGTCTGTTGCTTGAACCCAATCATTCCTAACTGCAATAATAGGTAATGTTTTGTTATCAAATATTAAGTCTCTCAGGCCCGGGCCTGTTTGGCCAAAATGAACTTGCTGCTCTTTCTCCAATCATGCAGACAAAGATGTCCATTAATGAGCTCACGAAGTTGAGTAACAGGCTCAGACAATTGCTTTTCAGTCTCCCTAGAGCCCTAATTAGAATCCTTTATTTGTCTCCAAATCAGGCAAACTTTGCTGAGGAGGTGAGGATCCTTGAAGGACATGCAGAGAGCCTTCAGATTATTTTGGTCTGAGAAAAACCCTTCAGAGCGATTCTAGCTGACAACATTGTCAAACACAGCCGTGTTGCAAACTCACGTGAAACCGAGCTAGACCCCCCAAGCAAATACATCTTCATTTTCAGGGAAGACAGTCCTTATCTGGAACTGCTCACTCAGGTTTTGCTTTTTTTTTTTGGGGGGGGGGGGAATCTTCATTTTTTTCACTGTCTCAAGTGGTGTGGACTCTTGGACCTTAATGGTCCCTTTCACAAGTTGTAGAAAGGTTGGGCTGTCTCTAGTACCAGAAACAAAGACAAATTCACAATGAAATCAAAATATTGTTGACGGGCAAAATATTGACAAGTACTGGCTCCTCCACATAGAATTCGGTGTGACTGTTAATGATGGAAAGACATTTGTGTACTTAGAGAGATACAGGCCTAATTGTTCCGCACGGCACGAAAGATAAACTAGTGCCAAAAGTCACACACGGTGCAGGGCGCAAGCTGAGTTTTTGGCAGTCCGTGTTACCAAAGACCATTTTTTAAATTAAGCCTCCTAATCCTATAGCTATCTCCTGCTTCCATTCCCATTCCTTGAGGAATGTTTTCTTTTCCTCTGCGGCATCATTACCAACTCCCGTATTTCAAGTACCTATGTTGATCTTGAGACAGAGCCACAGATCCACCTCCTTCCTCGTTAGCAAAACAGTTGCTTGGGATAAACTACATGGCGCCACATTCTCCCCGTGTGTCATCTATGCCTTGATGGTAAGAAATACACGCTTGCAAGTTCCATCAATTCTTTCAGGTTGTTCAAGTCCCATTTGAAATCCTCATGCGACAGTTTGCCGAGCTGCAGCCCGGGAACCTGCCAAAGTGAGTAGAGCCTTACAGAGTCTTCCCTGGGGATTAACAGCTGTACAGAGCCGGCTTAGGCAAGAAGACAATCGTGCCTGTTAGGTCTCCCATTACCTTTGTGCATTAGTCCCATTCGTGGGGATTAACGTGGAATGACATTTTTATATTGGGAAAAAAAAACATTGTGGAATAGTCTATCTAAAGCACTTTGTATAAAGAACACGATACTGAGGTGCTCACCTTGAGAAAAGAGGTTGCTTCATTCTTACCTGTCAAAAATGGAAGAGTCTGAGATTTTACTCTTCTTGCAAACTAACAAATCAGCCTGCCACAGTTATGGATGCTGGCAGAAGACACAAGACTCCTGAGTCAGAGACAAAGGGTTTTATCACGAGTAGCAGAGATCAAGAAGCAAGAATCATATATTTGCTATAGTTCTCCTTGCCTCCAAGTATCACCGAAGAGACACAGATGGGCTCAGTGGGCCGCTGTTAGAGCAGGAGGACCCTGGGCTTAGGGTAGCCACACCTTTTACAATGGGCAATAGGCCTGCCTGCCCTCCAGGCTCTGGAGGGAACACCGTCTTTATTATACCCAACTGTAAGGAAACACACCCTTCACTCAGCAGGGAGATACCCTATCTTCCAAGGCTCTTCACTATCCAACCATCTTTAAAGAGACAATTCAGAAGAAAAGCAATCAGTGCTTCTGCATGGAAGATAGGCAGAAACACCAGGTTACACAGAAGAGGACAGTCTCCTCACATCACTGACCTATGCCCAATCTCGTGTGAAACTGTACAGACTGTTTTTACATAAACTGTGACTAAAAGTAGGCAATAACTACTTAAGTTTAGTTCTTAAAGAGAGACCCATTACTTAGCCTTCCCGCTCGGACCGTCACGATATGAGATGTAAGCGTTAGGATCAACCTAGCTCACAAATCTCTCTTTCAGGATAATGGCATAGACTTTGTTTGTTTTAAGTCAAGACTTAAATATATTCTTATGAATGACTGAGCCTACCCTAGGGAATGGAATATATATATATATATATATATATATATATACACATGATTTACTAAAAATGTAGGTGTATTTGCCATTTATTGTGGGCATAGCATGGCATTCATTCTGATGAGTACTTTGTATACCTTATTTCATTAAATCTTCATGAAAATGTCTTAGTATAAATTATCTCCATTGTTGATATGTAAAAAAAAAGGCTCAAGGAATAAATTAGCCAATATTACTAACTAGTAAAAGGCAATATTGGGATTAAACAGAGGTCTAGCCAACCCAAATTCAGGTGCTTTTCTGCTACACTGCCTCTCCAGATAGCTACTTCATGATTAAATGTATGTGCGCACATAAGAATAAGAAATCATAAAGGCATCAATACGATGACAGTCTACTATTAACTATCAACCCCATCTTTCTAAGGCACCAGTAAAACCCTTAATTGGAACCAGTGTCCTATTTTAGTTCTTCAACTCAGGGCTAAGCTTTAATTAAAGATCCTCACCTTAACCCTATTTATATACCCTTAGGGGTGCAATGAGATAACGATTTGCCCAAACAGAAGTGCTACATCATATATTATACTCCAGAGAGTAAGAATTAGGTTCCCATTGATGTTAGCCAAAAATCAACTTACTGATTTTTCTTGGTAGTGCAGATATAATAATCCAATGGTAGAAGTAAATTACCTGGGTTCTATGTCATATGTTAATCACCTTTGACCTACAAATCTACATCCCTTTCTGACCTACACTGGCCCCTTGGAACTAACCAACCTTTGTCTAAGAGGTTATATATCCAATGCGAAAGTCAACATTGTATTGGAAATTGAGAGTGGGGTGGGATCAAATGTCAGAGGACAATTTTCATCAAAAGAACTTAATAGAAACTGGGGCCATGCCTTGGTTAACAGGGAGAGTGGCCATTAAGCTATATTATTATAAAACTAGACCACTCAAGGTCAACAGGGACAAACACCCCTTCAGGCAAAAAAATAGAGGAATGCTGTTTCAAATAGGACCCATACTTGGGTAAGATAAGAAATATTCTTTCACCAACATGGTTCAGTGGTCTTGTCTTCAAGCAAAATGTTTAATAATGTTTACCTTTGAGAAAATATCTAATATCTAACTAGTAAAGAAACTAGCACATCACTGTTGAAAAGGTTGAAAAGAAACTTCAATTTGTATCCATGTTTACCCTCACTCATGGGACGCCATCCTTCTTCTCTGACTCGCTCCCACTTTGGGGGCAGCAAAATGTAATGCCTTCCTGGCTAAATTTGAGGGTATTCAGAAAGGAGCAAGACTCTGTGCAGTGGAAGAGGTGGTGATATATCCTGGGAATTGTTAGAGTTGTCAGAGAGAAAGAAGGACTTGAAAAAGGAGACCCATGGGCTTTGAGTGCCTCAAGCCTTGAGGGCCTGGTTGGGAATGCAGGGGACCCTACAGAGGGTCATCTTCTTGCAAAGACATAAGGCATAGGGAGTCTTTCCTTTGAGATGGAAGAGACAATGGAGTTAGCTAGAGTTATAGTCTTTGTTTCTCCTGTATTAGAATACTTCTCTGAAATTATCCTATCCTTTTGGTAAATGTCTTTGCATATGCCTGTGAATTCTGACAGGTAAGATTTTTGAAGATTGAAATAACAGGGCTCTACCCCCATTTCCTCCCTGATAGAAGTAGAAGGAGATCGTACCCCTCAGATGGTTCAGAGTGCCAGTCATCAGTGACAACCCTGACTCCTACAGTTGTATACTGCAGGGAACATGCTGGGACCCTTCCCAAACCTGGCAAAGGCAGCTTTTGCAAGAGGGCTTCACTGACCTCTAGATTGCATTTCCTAACACCCCAAATCCAACTTTGAAACTACACAGTGTATTCTTATTGCTATAAATCTTTCTGTTTGCCATTGCATTCATTTGTGCCAATAATGGACCTTCAAAGTGGAGAAAACCAGAAATGATAGGGAATGAATGCCCCTTTTTCCAATAGAGTGTGTTCTATAGACCCAGTTGCCCTTTGCCAGGAAGAAAATGGCTTCCCAAAAGAGTTCTTGGTTCTCTGAAGTATTTTATTTAATTGCCTCGTGTTAACTTGTGTGTGTATGCATGTGTGTGTATGTGTGCATGAATGCACATTTTCCAAAACTAGTATGAGTGGAGGAAGAAAGGAAATCATTAAGGAAAAGATGACAAGGAGCTAATATTTAATATTTCTTGTTGGATGCCTTATTTATATTAAATAATTTAATAGTTCAACCACACATTAGCACATCAGTTGGAAACAAGACAACTGAGACTCAGAAATATTTGATAATGTACTCAAGTTCATATAACTACTTAGGGAAGACCTAGGATTTAAACTGAGGCCTGAATCCAAAGCCCCATGGTATTTCCACAACTGCATAAGTGCATTTTGTAGACCATAGACATAAAATATCCCACGAAGGTGGGGTCTCATGAATATGTCTCTGGAGAGTTTTCCAGGAAACAGAGAAGAGAGATTTGGAACTGGCTGGGGGGATAAAATGATTTCTGGCAGATAAATAGCTATCCCAGCCTTCCCACAGATGAGGGTATTCACTACAGAGTTCAAGTATGCCCCTAACAAAAACATTCCACATGATGGCCAGCTTTCCCCTCAAGCAAACGACCCCTAACTGAAAGAACTGAAAGAAATGTCCAATGACCTGACATTTCTAATGCAGGATGGTATAAAGTCAGCAAAATCTAGGGCCAGAGACAGGTGCGAGTGTCTGGAACAGTGCTGTTTCCAGATCTTTCCATCAGACACCGAAGGTGTTGCAGAGCCCTAACAGTTAACAATATTTAATTACTATCTACCAGAATTCTGGGGATCATTAACATATGAATAATTGTTCAGATTCTGGAGTCAAGACCAAAGTGGTGAAAACCAGAAATGATGGGAAACAAGAAAACAATGAAGGAGGTTTCTAAATAAAAGCATTGCAGGGAGAGTGGGATGGAGTGGGCGGCCGGCAGTTGAAGGGAGAAGATGCACCATTATTTTCTCTTTTTCCCAGTGTGCAACTTAAGATGTCAGTGGAACACCACCCATTATCCCCAGGACCTCTGCTCTATTCACTGCGGACTTGCCACAGGCTAAGCCTGAGATGGAGGAGGTTAATTAAGGAAAGCAATGGTTACGAGCCACGGCTCCATGCCAATCTGGAAAACAATTCAGGAGATTTTCTTTATTGTCTCCAATCGTCCCACCAAAAATCTTAACTTTCTCAAAAAAAAAAAAAAAATGGTGAGGGGATCATGAAATGATTCACCTGATCTCAAGGCTCTAATTAATTATGCTATTTATTGAGCGCTTACCACATGTCAGGCATTCTGCTGGGTGATCCTGGTGCTGCATAAAACTAGCTTCTCCTCGCCAAAAACGAGCAAGCAAAAAACTCAAGAAGGTATGACTATTGTTATTTTCTACATAAGGAAACGGAGTCCGCGAGAGATTAAACGAGAAAAAGAACCAGTCAGTAGCGTGACTACGTTTCAAATCCAAGTTCGTTTCGTCCCAAAGCCAGTACACTTCCCATTGAACCAACCATTTCTTGCTAGTTGAGGGTGGGGTGTGGGGTGCAAGGTGTTGGGATTATCTTTAATTTTAGTTTTAAAACTCTTTAAACCAAAGAGATTAATAACTGCATCTGTACTTACGCAATTTCAAGCATCAGTGGGCAGATCAGAAAGTATTTTCTAAGAACAGCAAGCAATCTTCTTAATAACTCTGGGTGCGAAGCCAGCCAGGTCTGAGGGCTGAATCTCTGGTATGTATCTGCCGCACCCAAAAGGCAAAGAGCTATGGGCCAAGCATTTGCACCCAGAGCAAGGTATAGCTTTTCCTTTAGAAGTCTCTGTCCAGACACCAATCAGAAAATGGACACCAGCTCTCTCCTCAAGGAGGGCGGCAAGGACTCACTCCAAGGATCTTTAAGCCTCCTCAACCCAGCTGCTTGGAGCCTCCCTGGTTGGGGCAGTCCTCCTGCCCAACCTGTTTCCTCTCAGGAGCCAGTGGAGTTCATGGTCATGGTTGGGCTCAGGGGATCCAGCCACTCGGCTGCTTATTCTGAATGTAACTGCATTCCAAGCACATCCTAGAAGAAGTGCCCTGAGGAGCATTTGTCTTTGTCTCCTTTGTATTGCCAATGTCACAAGTTGTCAGAAGTCCCTTCAGAAATGATCTTGGCCTTATCGTCCATTTGTTCCAGTCACACCAGACTTATTTCCCAGTCCCAAAGGTACCTTAGTTTTAAATCCCTCAGCCTTTGTACACTGTTTCTTTCCACCCAGTGCCCAGAGTCTCTGTCTCTACTGAATGAAAGGCAAACACGCACATTTTCTTTTCTTTTTCTTTTAAAGTTTATTTATTTTGATAAAGAGTGAGCAAGATTGGGGGAAAGGAAGAGAAGAGAGAGAGAGAGAGAGAGAGAGAGAGTGAGAATCTCAAGTAGGCCCTGTGCTGTCAGTGCAGAATCCTGTGTGGGACTCAAACTCACAAAGCTGTGAGGTCATGACCTGAATTGAAATCGAGAGTCAGACACTTAACTGACTGAGCTACCCAGGTGCCCTAACACATGCATTTTCCTTTTAAGCACCAAGCCATCAGTCTTATTACTGCAAACACGTTCGATTGGAAAACTTGGTTTGGAAACCGTGATTCAAGCCTATCCCTTGGGATCCTCCCAAGGGGAGAGTCAGATAAGACTGCAATCAAACTGGATGAAAAATGCAAAACATGACTATTTATCATTATACTCTGTGGTGGGGAGAAATAAGATGATTTAATTTTGGAATTGAATTTTCTCTGATAACCAGGGACTGGGAATCATTTCCAAGCTGGCCTCATGAATGTGTCACGAACTTAGAAATATGGCAGTTTTAAGTCTGCTCATTAATTTATATTTAAGTTTTTACTAGGAAATTTATGACTTTAACCTATTGCTTTATAGCCTTAAATTTTTTAGGCATAATATCTGGAAAAATGTATAAGTGTTATGGGTAAATATTACACAGAATGCCATACTCAAAAGTTTAAAATAACAATAACTAACATTTATTTAGCATTTACTACAAGCCAGACACTGTTTTATGCACTTCAAAGTGAGTAATTCATGTATTCCTCCCAACAACCTGTGAGGTTAGTACTGTAGTTAGCCCCACGTTATAGCTAAGGAAACTGAGGCACCGAGAGGTCAAATGATTTGCCCAAAGACATGCACAGCGGGGATTCAGAGTCTGACATCCAGGCCTCAGGAGTTCTTATTCTCAACAATACATCACACAGTACATCTGCATTTGTCACATCTTCCAGCACTGAACTATGATAAATTGTATTTATTTATTTTTTTTTTTAAGTAGGCTTTGTGCCCAGCAGAGTCCTACAGGAGGCTTGAACTCACGACCCTGAGACGACCTAAGTTACCCAGGTGCTCCTAATTTTACTTCTGTTCGCATGACATGAAATCCGAACGGACCCAAGTATTAGTCACAAGAAGTACGTATGAAGCGAGGTTTATTTGTTTGTCCATTCTGTAAATCAGTTAACATTGACCCACTAAACTGCTAAGGATGGGCAGTTCTGTGTCAGCTACACAACAAACAAAAAATGAGTAAGCCACAACTCTGGCTTCAAGTGATGAAAGTATAAGAAGTAGGGAGGGTCTTTTTATTTTTTTATTTGAGAGAGAGAGAGAGCGTGAGTGGAGGAGGGGCAAAGAGAAGGGGGATTGAGGATCTGTGCTGACCCCAGAGGCCGATGTGGGGCTCGAACTCATGAACCACGAGATCATGACCTGAGCCGAAGTCAGACACTCAACTAACCGAGCCACCCAGGCGCCCCAGGAAGTCAGAAGTTTTAAAACCAATTGCTTCCCTCCGCTGGTTCACTTCTTAAATCTTCCGGCCCCTCACCTTCACGTTAACGGTTTTCCAGTAATTTAATATTGCCGGCAATGCTGGAAAAAACATAATAGAAAAGGGACCCAGTTGCTATTACACTATCAACTTTAATGTGCACTGTCGTCCAAGCACATAGTCACATGCCACGCTCCTCAGTCCCGGATTTGTGCTGATTATTCCACCCAGGATACCTTGTAAGAGAGGGATCCTTAGCTACCACTTTTCCGAGGCGGAAACCCAGGGAAGCTCAGCGAAGTTAGGTGGCTTACCTGAGGCCACAGTAATCTGCAGGGCAGGAGTAATCTGACTGTAAACCCCAAACTCTTTCCACTAGGGGGTCATGCGTCTTCATTGCATCATCTATGTGTGACTAGTCTTTGCTCCCAAATATGGCTTTGAATCTCTGTTTCCTTTCCTCCCTTGGTAAGACTGGACACACTCCCGTGATACAGTATATATCACACTGGACTCAATTGACCTGGAAGGAAACTGGAAAGTTTCTTCGGCCGGCCTTCCCGTGGGGACTGGAGCCAACCTGAAGCAGCCCGCATCCCTGCTCCTCTCGTCTGAGGCCCACCCTGGCCCCCTTGGAGATTTCTAGAGCCAAACGCACCTCCCAAGCAGCAGGCAGCCTCAGCCAAAACCCGAGTCTGTGTGTGTGAGGAGGGGGGAAGAGTCCTCTGCCCCTGGCACAGGGTTTGGTCCCACATCCTCTCAAGCCTTGAGTTCGGGACCATTTACACAGCACGGGCTGGCTCTCTGAGCATCCTGTCCTCCCTCCTCACAGGATGGACTTGTGGCCACCAGATCCCTCCTTGAGGGGGCTGGGGCCCAGGAAAATGGTGTGGGGCCAACCCACCACACCCACTTCCTCTCTCAGGTACAGTAATACAGTCTGGTTTTCCTTTTCTGGCTGCTCCCTGCAAATTTCCATGTCATTTCCTATTTCAACAGCTTTTATCCGACCCTGGAATGCAGTCAGAAAATGTTATCCTTGTTCAAACTTCCCACTTCAATATGAAAGGATTGGGCTGTAACCTTCTTTGGCCTGAACTTCTGTCTTTCAGTTACGTTCTTAACAGCATTTAGCCTAATAACAAAGATGAAATCATCAGTCTAGCTCTGGGTATTCCAAATGAATGACCGCCTCTATGAAGGGAAAAGGGAGAGGCCACTCATTGCAAAGTGAGGAATGACCCTTTTATGCCGTATCTTGGACTTGGATCCCGAAGACTGAGTTCTGCTTTTCACCATTCAGAGACGTACTGAAGTACCGTTTGTCTTTGTGAGTTTGTGCTTTTCCACACACACACACACACACACACACACACACACACACACACCACAAATTCGCACCCTGATTTCTTCTCCCTGAGTTAACGAATACATGTAATAATGAGTCCTGACATTTCTTAAGTGCATGCGATTTTGTTAGGTTCTTTAAATACATGATGTCAAGTCCTCAGAGTGACTCTAATTATCCCCATATTAAAAGTGAGGAATCTGCACCTCAGCGAGGTCATATAACCTGCCAGTGTAGCAAACACACGTGCCCAAAACAAGTCAGGACTGGGGGCTCAAATAATAGCCGGTGGTTCTGACCCCCTCAGTGTACTGCCAGCCAAGCTACAAAGAGAATTACTTGCTCGAAGTGGAGAGTGGAGTGGAAAATTACAAGGGAGTTGACCTTGTCGGAGACTTACCCTGCACCTGGCGCTCTCTCCCACATTTTATATGCTTCAAATCATTTAAGCTCGCAGGATAAGGTGTTACTGTAGCCAGGTGGCTGATGCCTGTAAGGTTTTGTGGGATGCCAGCAAGGGGAAAATGGAAGTTCAAACCAGGTCTGACTCCCAGGTCCGTGCCTCACGATGAACAACGCTGTGACTAATTTCGGAGCAGACTTGGGGCTGAGCTGAGACAGTTGATCAAGTGAACAGCTCTACCTGTTCCTATATGTCTTCCGAAGTGGCCTCTGGAATCCAGTCAGGGGAGATAGGCCTCGCCTTATTATTTCCATGACTGGTAACTCAATCGTGAATTTCCTGAGAGTACACACATCTCATCAACAATTCCCAGTCTAGTCTGACACTAAAATGAGCTCAAGCAAGCACGTGAATGAATGAATGAATGAATGAATGTGTTTCTGGAAGTACTGACATTTTTAATTCCCATACCTTTATGGGAGTTTTCATTAAATGACTCTCTTGATTACCTCTATCAAGTTCATCTCACATATTTGTTAAAATCAGTTCATGGGCACATCCCAGTCCTCTTGGATCAGAATCTCTGAAGTGAATCTGCTGGAGGTCTGCATTTTAAGAAGATGGGGATTCTAAAGTATATATAGTTTGTGACCTCTGCTGGGGCCTCCACACCTTGAATGGATCTTATGAAAGGGTAGAAGAGAGAAGGGTAACCTCTACGGCAACATCTAACCTGTGCCAAACCGATCAATAGGCTGGAAATCAGTGAATTGCCTTCAGCTCTTCTCAAATCTTTTTCAACCCTAATTGATATTTGGTTTTTAAATTGTGATTTTCTTTTTTTATTTTAAAAAAAGTTTTTTAACATTTATTCATTTTTGAGAGTGAGAGAGACAGAGCATGAGCGGGGGAGGGGCAGAGAGAGAGGGAGACACAGGATCCGAAACAGGTTTCAGGCTCCGAGCTGTCAGCACAGAGCCCGACGCGGGACTCAAACTTACAGACTACAAGATCATGACATGAGCCGAGGTCGGACGCTCAACCGACTGAGCCACCCAGGTGCCCCTAAATTGTGATTTTCTTAATGATAAGAATATATATAATTTTAAATGTCAGATTATGCTAGTAGGCTTGTAAAAAAAAAAAAAAAAGTCCCCTCTACTTCCTTTCTCCCATTTGCTCCTCACCAGAGGTAACCATTTTTAACTTTTAAAAATTCTTTAAAAATTATCTCAATTTTCCTGGAACCACGTGCATTTACTCACATATCTTGGATCATCACATTTAGACTTTATTAGCCATATTTTAATACATGAGAATTTTAGCTTTCTTATACTGTCCCCTCCCCACCCCATATAGCTGACCACAGTTTTTTTTTTCTTTTCATTATTAGATATTGAGATTATTGTTCAGTGCTCAGTCAAGTAGTAGACTATGACTACACATCTTTTCTTGTACTAGCTCTTTGTTTCTCCTGGGGTTAACAAGTGCCTCATTTTTTAAAAAATTCGATTTATTTATCCCTCGTTAAGTCTCCCCTTAGCTACCACAATCTGTAGAATACCTAAATTTTGCACATGATCAAGTCCATTAGATAATTTATAGTTTTTACCTTTTTTTTTTTTTAAATATACATAATCCTACTTGGATTCTCCATCTCTCTGCTCCAATCTCTTTAGATTTCCACTTCATTTATTTTGAAACTCTCCTTTGCCAGTTTCCTTTCCTTATAATTTGTGCTAGATCCTAGTTAGCTTTTTCTTTCTTTACTTCTTTTGTTTTAGTGGAAAATACCCTCGGGTAACTTACTGAGAAAGAGCATGTTAAAGTGAAAATTTTGAGGCTTTCTGGGCTTGGAAATATCATTCATCTTCCATTACCTTTGATTTGTAGTTTTTAAGGATAGAAAATTATAGATTGAAGATCACTTCCTTTAAAATTTTGAAGGCACCATTTTCCCTCTATCTGCCAAAAGAGATGTTGGGAAGGCTACCAGTAGTCTGATATCTGACCCATTTTATGTGTGAATCTGTTTTTATTCTCTATTTGGAAATGTTTAGGTGTTTTTTGTTTCAAATATATATTGGCATGGGTACTCCAGGGACCCTTGCAATCTGAAGATATTTGCCCTTTGGTTTTGTTTTTGTTCCTTGATCACTTTTCTCTTTCATATTTTTTTTGCTCTTTTTTCATATTTTCTATTAGATTTATTCTATAATTTTTTTTTACTCTTTTTTTCTTGTAGCCCATCTCTTTGTTTTCTTTTATTTATGGATAACATTATACAAATATTTTAGTGGGTTTCTTAATTGAAGCTATTATATTTTAATTCTAACATAGTTATTAAGGTACTATTTTATTTTTAATTCCCAAGAGCTCCATATCATTCTCAGGTTATCTTTTTTTAAAACACCTTGTTCCATATTGCAGATGTTGCCTGTCTAGTTTTCTGTAAAATAGACTATGTATTTCTTTTTCTTCTTCTTCTTCTTCTTCTTCTTCTTATTATTATTATTATTACTATTACTATTATTTTGGTGTGTTGGGAGATTTTTAAGAGAAGGAGCAGATAGAAACATCTTCAAAGTTTGGAAACTAATCTCTTAATTCTACAGGTAGTAAAGGAGTTAAAAAGTTACACTTTCACATGACCAATTTTTCACATCTATGATACATGGAGCTTTACAAAATGCCGTAAAAGGAAAAGAACCCCATTACCATGGAAAGCTGAATTATTTCTAATTGGGCAAATCTGGCAGGAGGTACCAGGTATCCTGAGTCCCAGTTTTAGAGACTTCACCTTAATTAGAAAATTGGGTCTCAAAGTTTATTTATTATTACAGTCAGTTAAACAGCTTAATGAAATCATGGGCCCCCCCATCAGATCTATCAAATCACGAATCCCTTAGTGTGAGACCAAGAAGTTATATATGTATATGTATAATTGTTTTTTTCAAGAAGTTTCCCAGATGGCTACAAGACTAAGCTGGGAAATTATTGCATGGATGCATGTTTGTGCCTTTAACTCTTCTCAGGTGATGGTGACAAAACCTTTTTGTTTCTCACACTAATATTCCCTCAAGACTAACTCATTTGCAATTTGGAACAGAAGGGAAAGATTGCAGCTATGTCAAAAGACTATTGCATCATTTTGTTATTGGATGTGCCCATGAAAGTACACCAGTCTCCTTTGCCTTATATTGTGCTTGTCACGGGCCAAGAGTAAAGGTCTTTATCTGCCACGGCTCTATTTTATTTTTCCTTGCCCAGACTCATCTGATGCCACTGGTTTCCATTTTTTTCCCCCACAAGGCCCTTCCTGATACAAATGAAGACTATAATATGTATTCTATACTCTGGCACAGTGGTCTTATTGCCTCCAGCTTCTTGCCTTGCTATCACATCTCCGTGTCTCACCACACGTTGCGATAATAAATGACCTTATTGTTTGTGCCCTCACTTTCTAAAAGAATTCAGAATAGGGGCGCCTGGGTGGCTCAGTCGGTTAAGAGACTGCCTTCGGCTCAGGTCATGATTTCACGGTTTGTGAGTTCGAGCCCCGCGTCGGGGGGGTGGGGGGGGCTTTGCGCTGACAGCTCAGAGCCTGGAGCCTGCCTCTGATTCTGTGTCTCCCTCTCTCTCTGCCCCTCCCTCACTCATGCTCTGTCTCTCTCTCTGTCTCAGAAATAAATAAACATTAAATAAGTAAAATAAAATAAGATCTTAAAAAAAAAGAATTCAGAATAATGGGGGGGGGGTTAGATCCATATAAGAAGATCCAACGCAACACACAATTTGATCTCAAACACCCCATTTTCTGCTTGTTGTATCCCCTCACCTCACACACAAAGATCCCCAGCCATTTGTACAGAGTTCTAGCCTAACCCTCACCAAGAATGTCCCTGCCTCCTTTATTATACCCGTTCCATTCCCTCAGCCTTGCGGATGCCAAAAGAAATTAAGACCTTACGGTTACTAGCCTAATCTTGAACTTCCATTATAAATAAAACGTGACAGCAGATTTAATTGTTGAGAATCAGATCCTTAGTTACTTAGAACAATACTCGACTGGGGAATTTGCTGGGGAAAAAAAGGGGGACTTTTATCGAACAGATCTATCCTGCCTTTCTTCCTGTCGCGGAGTCCAATGTACATGTAACCTAATGTCAGCCCCTCACCAGGCAACATTCCAAGGTTGGGGAGTCAAAGTTGTCATCATATGATACACAACAGAAGTACACTTTCCTTTGCCACCCATAAAAGGAGGCAAAGGTGGAAAATAGGCTGGGCTTCGGAATAAAAAGGGACACGGTCACACTGTAGGGAGTTCGAATTAGAATAGGGTCATCATAAAATGGCACTTTGAATGACTAATTTAGAGTCAGTAAAAAAACAGATAGTATTTGTACCATGGCCTCTCAAAAGGCATTCTGAAAAAAAATTACCTAGTCTAAAGAAATTGTCTATATGTGTGCATAATTGCTTATTCTCAGAAATGCAGGCCAATCCTTTCTACACACACCCAGGAATCCCTGTGCACAGGAACACGCAGGCTTGGGGGGAGCTGAAAACAAAACATTCAGGTGTCTTTGCAGGTCAAATTCCAAAGTTAAGAAGCCTCAGGAACATGTCTAAACGTTCTTGCCCCTGAGAATAGAGGCTTTAGGAAGACACGAACTTAGTACCTGGGGATCACATACAGAAACACCTTACGAGCCTAGAGGAGTAACAGACGCTTGCCTATAAGTGCCTTTACAGACCAAAGTCCCCATGAATGAATGAGTCATTATTTTGGAAGACATCAGAATGCTGAGAGATGAGTCAACCTTCGGGCCACAAGCGTGAGCAAGGGGATGAAGAATTATAAGGAAGTGACCACCAGACTTGGCTCGTCTTCGTGGTGTCCCCACCTCTGGTACACACATAATTACTAAAGCCTGGTTCAGGCATGTGTAACTGTGAACACCTGGTTCCGTCCAGGACAGCTGTGAATTCCTGATGAGCTAAATTCCCACTGGCTGGGAACCAGAAGTCATATGGGAATATGAGTGGGAGCCGTCACCGAGAACCGCAAAAAGGGCATATGAGATCCAACCACTATTAGATGTGCATTTGCGTATCTAAACCCCCAAATAACAATAGGTCCTATTTGCACCACAGTTTATAACCACCTGATTGATCCTCACTTCCATGTGGTCTGGGCAGGAGTTGTTCCGTTTTCTAGATAGGCAGACTGAGGCCCGGGAGAGCTAAAGGAATTATCCCAGATCACACAGCCGCGATCCCAACTTTAGTTTTCGGACCTCAAAATCAAAGTGTTGTTTCTCTCCAATCAATAAAGAAAATTTTGATTTGAACCAATTCTACATTCGTCCGTGCCTTCTCTCACTAACATCTCCACCCCATATCCCTTCTCATAATGCTTCACATAACCGGTTAATAATCTAAATACTTAAGGCTGGAGGAGGCCAGCCACTCACCTGAATGCCAGCACCACTAACACTGCATTAGAGAACTCTGTAAAAATGGCCAGCCTCGTGGACTGGCTGAGGCCTCCCTTCTTACTGCGTGGATGTTAAACTCCAGGAGAGGGGACCTCTGCAGAACGCAGACCGGTTGGAAGTTCTGCCCTCATGAGCTCCAAGCCCCACCCTCTGGCTACATTATACAGAAAGCAAACACAAGGCTGACCTCTTTTAATGTGAAATCCCCGGTCCAACCATCTCTGACAGAAAGTGGCCTTTAGGTGCCCTGTCTGAAATAAATGGGGTTGGATCAACGCGATGGCCTTTTCTGGCACGCCAGAAACCAGAGACATTCCTCCCCAGTAATTCGTGTGCAGCACTGAGAGCATGAATCTTGGATGCCGTTGCAGAAGGAACCACGAGCCATTTATTCTTAGTCGAAAATTGGCAGCCTTGACGTTTTGGGGAATTTTTAATAGGACTAGCAGAGGAACCAGCATTAGGGATTATTTTCTCAGTGTGGGGTTAGATGTGTAATGCATATGTTTGCCCTGAGGACCCTAAACCACATACTATAAAACTTTGTTAAAATGCCTTTCTCCTCCTCGACTATTAACATTTTCCTGTGCGCATTGTTCATTTCTTACGGTCCCGGCCAAAAGTTTAGAAAGCTACGTTCCCCCACAGACCATTATTTTTGTGCTAATTAATTAGCGAAACCAATATCTCAGATATGAAATTCCAAGCTCCGGTTACTCAGTTTGGCTGAAAATCTGTTTTTCTAATTATTGACTACTTTCTGCTACTTTAAGTCCACCACCTAAGTTCTTGGACAGAGCCAGCTCCTGGGAGCTGGGGAGGTCTCCAACGGCCACACAGTTCCACATCCAACGGGGGAGTGGAAGGAAGAGATTGCAGCTGTCCGAGTCACTGAGGATTTGGGAGGAAGTAAGAGGAACAGAAAGAGGAGATTTGCAGGAGAAACTTACAAAGGAAAAATAACTTTTGACAAAATTTCAGTGAGGGGTAATCCTCTAAAATTGCTAATACCCTGACACTCTTAGAGACAACACAGTCCCGGAAAGGTACAGGTCAAGGGAATAATGATTGAGACTTGTCTGGAATGAAATCTGCATACATACTGTCGTGTTCTTATGCCCCGGTTCTATATCTGAAATCCTGGAGCGGACGAACCTTTTGTTTCTCATCTGATAGGAATTTAGGCCAACTGTTTTCTCACTACTCTCGGTGTTTACATTTGGCGTACCTGGTGGGTACATTTGGGGATACCTACACGCACACATATACATATAGACACATGTGTGCACACACACATACACATGCACACACGTACACAAGAGATTTTGAAATCTGCCTAAAATGTGACTCACTAATCTGCAGGATTGGGAGATTGGACAGAACACAAGGAACAGTGATTCGTGAAAAATAAAATACTGTGGCACATATTCACCCCACCGAGCTGAAACAATGCAATAAACCACTTAGCCATCACCTAAAAATCGGACAAAAGCAAATGGATAGATCAGGAAAAGAATAGGAGTCAATATGAAAAGCAAACATGGGAGATAAACATATATGTTTATTATAAATATACAGTTATGGGTATAGCTATAGTGGTGATGTCAGGTATACAGATTGTTTTTCTCTCCTGTATTTCTTTTCTAATTATAATGGTTTTTATAAAGGTAACAGGGAAGGTGACAATGTTCCTGGAGCAGACACGTGTTGCAAGCACCGGGAAGGCTGTTCTGTGCACCCTGTCGCGCTGTAACTCGTGACTCCCAAAGGGGCAGCAACCTAACCAGGCGACTACGCTGCAGCTCGGAGGTTACATACTGTGAGGTCAACCTTCTAGTGTGTGAGACACGGAAGACTTGAACTCAGCTCTGTCTGGAAGAAAACCCAGGCTCTCTCTCCAAACGTGTTTCTTGGGAAAACAGTTGCACGGCACACCTCAGCATGCAGAGGTGGGTTTTTTTTGTTTGCTTGTTTCGGGGGGCTTTTTTTTTTTTTTTGTCTTCAAATTAAAATTGTACTCTTGAACTCTTGTGTCTGTTGCCTTCCAACTCCCAAAGACCGGGACCTGAGCGTATACAAAAGCATCACTGCCTCAGGCATTTTTACACCGGTCAGAGCGGGGAGGCCCTTCCTGACCTGCAGCCAGCTCGAAGTCGGGGCTTTAAAAGGAAACGAGGACTTTCTAGCGGTATGAGGGGCTATAAAGAAGGGGAAGGAGGGACAGAAATGACAGCCTGAGCAAGAACAGTCAGAGACAAAAGGCTTGCAACTGTTTCGGTAAGGACATTTTTTTTCTCCACAGTCCACCTCACCCGTCAATGTCTGGTGCCCTCCCTGGCACACACCGTGAACTCCCCACTTGCCGGGCAGGGCCTCCAGCTCCAGAGATTTCCTGAACTCACACCGCAACTCCACAACAACCCATTCTCCGATGCTCTGATGCACGGATCCGTTAGTGAGAATAACTAGCAACGAGCTAAAGGCAAACTCCCCCTCTCCCTCACTCCCAGACGATTTCTCTCCTTTCAGCAGAACTTTGAAAGTGTTCACTCACAGAAAATAACTCAGGTGGCATGTTAGGCATCATGGGAGAAATGCGCTCGTTAGTTGAATTTTAAGCGTTTCCCACATTTTAATTATCCTTGTACCGCCAGTGTGATTTTGTCATATTCCACCACAGGCTCAGTGTTTTTCTTTGACTTCTTTAGACGGGCCCCCATTTTTTTTCCCCGATGTGTATTTCATCGTGTTTGTTTCTAGGTGCTAGCTAATCGGTTTATTAAATGGCCTCAGTCCGGGTGGGGTAAACACATGCTCCGGTTTCGTTTCTCCCCACTTTCTCCTCAACCGGCAGCGATGAAAAGGTCACATCACAGAATTTTATCTGCATCCTGGTATCTGGTCAGAGAAAGAGGTGTGAGTAAGAGAAGTCAGACGGCAATGTTCTATGTTGTCAAGACTAACGGACAAGTTAGGTGTTACACAAATTAAGCGATATTGTCCTTCATCTTTCATGAAGGCTATTACTTCTCCGATGGATCCATACAGCAAGCACAGCTGCACACATTAACCCTCACCACAACCAGAGGATCATCTTCGTTTTACAGATGAGGAAACTGAAGCTCCGAGAGGGTAAGTAAACCTGCACGGACCTTCTCCCAAGCCGATAAAGAGAAGAGCCAGCCTGCGTACCCAGCCATTCTGATTCCAGAGTCCGTGCCCTTGGGCTTCAGCATACAGCGCCCCCGCGTAAAACAGAAGAGTGAATGTGTAAGCACCTAAGAGATACAGGATACAATGTGATTTTGTGAAGGGAGTGAATTCGCATTTTCTAAGTTACTTCCTTCAGATGAGTCTAGCTCTCTCCCATGGTGTTCTGACAGTTTGGTGGCCGTAGCAAAATCGAAGATTATTGGGCAGGTGTCAGTTCTGAGATGCGTGACACTCGATCAGGAAGTGAGCAGCGGTTTACTTTCAATGATATACTTATTGTAGCTCCGTATTATACCGCTTAGAAGGCATGCTATTCATAAGAGGCCACGGGGGCAGGGCATGGAGCTCTCCAGGGGCCGGTTCTCTGCCTGACACTTTTCATCATTTTTTAAGAAGTAGTAATGTAAATGATAGAACATTTTCCTTGTATTGCCGGTGACACTAACGGGGAAACAGGGAACGTATTTGACTCTCAAAATGACAAATACAGAAGAATGGACAGTCATAAGGCAAAGGCTTGGGAACTGAGCTGTTGAAGTAAATGCATTTGCTCAGCCATAGCCCGCTGCAGAGGAAAGGGATATGGCTACAATCGCTGGGAAAATGTTTCCTAGTAATTCAGGGGAAGAGACTTCACCTTGAAGTACACCTTACTCTTCCCATCAAAGGAGCCAAGTACACATCTCCTTTCATTGCTAGAGCATGGGGCAGGACTCGCTCCTTTGGCCAGAACCAAAAAAGGAGAGCGGAGCGCTTGCATTAGGAAGAGACAAATAACTTCAGGCTTTGCAGATAGAACAGGTAGCCACACATTTTACAGACTGATACAGTTGACTATTCATAGCCAATATCATTACAGAGAGCCACGTAGGTCCATGCACAGTTCTGAGTGCTTGAAACTTACTAACCCATTCAACCTTCTCAACAATAGGAGGTGTTAAGGAGAATTTCTATCCCCATTTTGCAGAAAAGTTAAGTAAGTTGCCCAAAATCACAGAACCAAGATTTGGATCTAGACAAGCTGTGCTCGTAACCACAATATTATGCTGCTTGTCAGGATAAAAGAAAAAAAAAAAAAAAGAGAGAGAGAGAGTTTCTATTTTAAGTGAAATTTGAACTACATATGAAAGCACAGTGGATAGAAGCAGAGAACATGAACCAGGTAAAGCACTTGGAAGATCACCATATCCTAAAAGAAGGAGTGAGATCTGGATGAGAGAGAACAAAGCTATCCCCTTACCTTGTGTAAAAGTCTTGAAAAACACACAAAACTCCTAGTTCCGAGGTGATAAAGCAGAAGTGGGCAGACAGCGGGGGATGTTTGCAGGGGAAAACATTAAAAATAAAAATCAAAAGTTCACAGAATAGAATTTGCAATGCACTCCATAGAATTATATTTCAGTAAGCCACGTTTTGTGTCACCCATAATTCTATTCTTCGGGATAAATCCTTTTGTTTTCCGAATGCGATGTTGAGCTATATGATTCCATTATTTCAGGAGATAGATATTTAGGCTGGGCAGACCCACTTGACTATTGGCAGTGGTAACTGGAGAGCTTATGCAGCACCCATTAGGCAACGTGGCCTTAAACAGGGCCACTTCTCTCTGGTTGTGCTCTGTACTTGACAAAGTGACTCAAAGATCTCATGTCATAATAGCTAAAGCTTACGACAAGCCAACAACCAAAGCCGGGGGGTTGGGGCAGGATAATCATTTTATTCATTGTAAAGCTAGATATGATAATTAAGTTACAAGGAACTCAGGGGTGCCAGGACAGAACTATCAAAACCATAAACAATGATTAAAACAGAGCCTAAAAAGAAGCAAAAACAATCAGGCTTTCTAAACAGAACAGTAGGCTACAGAGAAACAGTCTTCAAACGCGAGAGCAAACATTAGGTGTTGACTGGGGACATTCAACTTCAGGGTGAATTCCTGCGTCCAGATTTTGTAAAACACTCAAACGCGTTCCAGAAATAGGTAACCGAATCTCCAAGTCCATGACTTTTTATTTGTAATCTTTTGAAGGAAAGAATACACTGGCCTGGGGTGATTTCAACACAGCCTGAATTTGCAGCCGGGACTTGCCTGGCTGGCGTTGCAGGGTCCAGTGACGGTGGACCATGGGCGCTGGGGGGAGGGGGACCAACTCCCACAGGAGCCCCTCAAGTGTCAGGGCGCCCCTGACCCCGGCCCTGCTGCTCCACACGTCCTTGGGCGTCATTGGAACCCCGGAACCCCGAGGGGTGCCGAGAGCAGGTTTTTATTTTCTGTTGTTGTCGTCGGTGGAGCGGAATCCCGCATTCCATAAATGTAAACTAGGTTTAATTAGAACTTTTATTTAGAAAAGAAAAAAAAATGGATTGTTCTGGGGAAAGACGTCTAAGGACCTCCTTCAATACTGTATAGCAAAAACACAGAACATGCCATATGAACCCCGCTTGGGAAATTCAAATAAGGAGCTTTGGAAACATAACGTGATTTGGCAGGAGCGTGATTTGAATGTGGTTGCGAGGTCCCACCAGCCACATATGCTTTTGCTAAGCGGCGCTGGTCCTTTCTTTCACAGCCGGAGCTTTTAAAACGTTACTTTATATATTTTTCTCCGAGTATCATTCTGAACCCAAAGTAGTTAACTCTGAATGAAACTCTCCTATTATGAAACGAGAACCCGTCCTGGAAAGGAGGAGGGGGAGGAAGATGTTTGACTGTGACCCCTCTCTCTTCTCTCCACCCCCTCCGAGCACACGCACAAAAACTGCAGAGGGAGGGGAGGGGAGCAGAAGGAGAAGTCTGCTTATGATTATGAGTTGAACTTTGAACTGTTCCTATTGTTCCTGCCAAGGAGTTTTGAATGCTAATGTGAAAAGATATATATAAAGTTAGAGCTGCTAAGGTATTTTAAGAGTCTACTGTAATGCACCGACCTTTTTTTTTTCCCCTTCCCTTGCTTCATTGTTAAAGATAATATGCCTATCTAACAAAAATGCTTTCAAGATGTAACCATATTTTGAAATGAGTATCATAATACATCCTTTGCAAGCCTGGAATTTGGAAACAAAGAACTTGCTTTAATCTGTTTTTCTTTCCTACCTGATGAGCAAGGAGACAATGCTGCTGGAGAAGGTTGAGACATGTTCCCAGTCTCGTTTGCTTCTTTCCCTCTTTCTTCATCATGTGGAACCTGACAACCTTTCTTTCTGAAGCTACATAAATTAGACAGGGTGAAGACTATCCCTAGCTCCCAAACAAGCCAAGACAAGAAAGGATGCCCCGGTTGACAGACAGACTTCCAGTGTTTTTGCTAAACCGGTAGAGCGGTAAACTCCCCCATGCTCTCCTCTCCACTGAAAGAACAGCAGAGGCTAGATCCCTAGGCTTGCTTTCATTTCCCTCCCTTTTAGAGTTGAAAGGACATTTCACATCATGTAAAAAAGGCCAAACAGGCCAAATGTACAGTCTTGGTTATGAATCCCCACCCTGGGTCACAAATGCCCCCTGTGTCAGTCTTACCTGAGAAATCTCAGTACGATCCACCCGACTCAAGTGGCTTCACTGGTTGAAATGGCTGTCCAACAGGAAGGGGTTGATCTTTCCCTGCTGAGGTCTGGGGCAGCAAAAGTCCTCTGTGATTTTTCAGATAAGTAGAAAGAGCACGACAACCGTAGCCGATGGGTAACATGTCTCAGTGCGCAACAGGGGAAGGGCATGTCAACATAACCATCTGATTGGGGGAGATCATGGCAGTGATGTCTCTGTGACAGGAGGGACGGGAAAGACTCTAGGAAGGGACTCGGCAAGTAGAAGTTTCCCAATATATTTTAACGGAATCTGGATCTCAGATCTGTCTTTAAGAACGTGTCCGCGTGGGCCTTAAGAAAACCTTAATTTTCCTAAAAGAGGTTTGGGTTAAGATTTCAGGCCTTCAGAGGACAACTTAAGGATCTAGTTTATTCATAGAAAGCATTAGTCACCCTGAAAAACTTTCCATTGTCAACACCCTCAGGCTTCTAGAAAGATGAACACTGTTATGAATTGCAAAACCTACCAATCTTCTCCAACAGTGTACCATGCTGCATTAGGGGAAACCTGATCTCAAACAATAAATCTCTATTATCTTCAACAGACATAGAGACTTACAGATGGGAAATTTCTAAACAATTATATTGGGGTCTCTGTGTTTTTCTCTGGTATTCTGCACCATTAATGATGGTATCTAGATTCCAGCAGAAGTCCCCTCCATGTGAAGTCTATGGTCCCTCTCCTAGCCAGAATCAAAACACTGGCAAATTTATTCCAATGTTGCAGAATTTAGCAAGGCCACTGCATGACTAAACAGTTCTGTATGCAAACGGGTCTAACGGGCTAACTGCAGGAATAATAGGTTGACCATTGTTACAGTTACATTCTAATGAAATTTGGGTAGATATGGCTTAAGCCGAGCAATACGGTGACCCGAAAGTTAATGTTTTAAAAGAAACAAGCAAAAGGGGCACCTGGGTGCCTCAGTCGGTTGAGTGTCTGACTCTTGATTTCAGCTCAGGTCTTGATCTCATGGTTTGTGGGTTCGAGCCCCACATCGGGCTCTGCACTGATAGTGGTAGAACCTGCTTGGGAATCTCTCTCTCCTCTCTCTGCCGCTCCCCTTGCCAGCTCATGTGCACTCTCTCTTAAAATAGAAAGAAAGAAAGAAAGAAAAAAGAGAGAGAGAGAGAGAAAGAAAGAGAAATATTTTTAAAAATAAAAATAAAGCAAAAAAAAAAAAAGGAAAACTAGTCTTTCAGTACTTTTCCCCCCTCTTACTTGTGGACATTAAAAAAACAGCAAAAACCCATTCATCTTTTTACTCACCTGAAGTGGTACAGGTTAAAGAGGATTTTGGACATCCTGAATTCAAGACAAAAATATAGTTAGCATATGTTAAACATATTAAATAAATTACATGTATTACTAAACTCCCTTATCAATATAAGTGCAAATGGTATTCCTATTTTACACACAAGGACACTGAGGCTTAGAAGGTTTCAATGAATTGGTCCAAGACATACAACCAAGCAATGGGAGAGCTTTGCCTACTTCAAGGGACCTGGAAATTGTACAGAGGAGGAAGAGGTTGAGAAAAGAGATTGAGAGAGTCGTTCTTGCCCCCTCTTTACTTTGTTATTACTAACTATAAAACAGGAAGCCTTGTATGAAGTCTTAGATTGCAACTCTGGACTTGTAAACTACTCCTAACATTGCTGAATTAATCTCAACCATAGAAATGATACTGGGTTATAATTTATAACAGCATTTTCCGTAGCACCTTTGTGGCAGAATGGAACCCGCATGAGGCAGAAACCTCTTCCGAGGGAAGCAGAGGGAACCAGCAGAGTCAAGGGCTCAGCACATTGCCCTGGTGTTCTCTCCTTAGCGTCACCCAACATCTCACTATTAATTTCACATTTCCCAGGGCAGATGAGAAAGGAGTTTTCTGACCTTTCCATCAAAATACCATCACTTCCTCCACAGAAATCAACCTTCAGGAGACATTCGCTCACCGTTTGAGCCAAATGTAATGAGAAAAAAACAAAACAAAACAAAACAAAACAAAAATGGTGGTAACAAGATAAAATCAGAACGTGGCAAGAGACAAGAACGTGTCTGGTTTAAATTTCTGACTCACATTTTTACCTTGACAGAATGTCATGCGGTCAAAGTCCCTGAGAGCACTGTATTGAATGTCCAACAGAAGTCACCCTTCACAGATCACTGCATCTGAAAATGGCAAGGTAAGTTGAAAGAGGGAGGTTGAAGAAGAACAAGAATGACATGATGCAGGTATCAGCATCACCCCGATGTATTTCTTGAGATCCTTCTATGTGTAAGACATAGCACGGTATAAAAGAAGAAAAGTAGGTTTGGGAACTAGGGAAAAATAGAGATGAAAACCAGTGTGAAGATCTCATAGACGTGTTCCATTGGGCACATTACTTCCCCTTTGAATACCCGTTTCTCGTTTCAAAAACAGTGAATGACAAAGCCTAATTTGAAGAATTGCCAGAATGGAACAAACGTTCCCTGCCTCCCCGTGGGGAGGATTGCAGATCCCACCAATATTCATTTTTCTCACGGTAACTGATCTGGCTTGTAACTGCCCAGCTAGAAACGAAATTTCCCAGTGACCCTTGCAGGGAAGTGCGGCCATGTCAATGGGTTCCTGCCAGCGCAATATGGATGAAAGCGATGTGTGCTTCGTCCCAGCTGGATCCATAAAATGCGCCTGCACACATCACCACCACACCCTCATCTTCCCTCTGGCCGGCCCTTCAATGTACAAAGTAATGCTGAGGTGACAAAGTTGCGTTAGCCTAGGTCCCTGAATAAGAGCCTAAGGAGGAGGGGCTGCTGAACTGTGACACTTTCCGAGAACTATTTTGAGGCAAAAAAATAATAAGAAAATTAAGTAAATAAGGGACGGGGCAATTTTCCTTAAAGGACTACATTTTCACGGAGTCTGTGTTGACAGTGGCTTTTCCTAAGTAATACGCTCAGGCTGTTCAAGGGTTACAAGTAGCAGCATAGAAAGCATCACTCCTATTTTTAGGAGGTTGAAATCTGGTTGAGGATTTAAGATCGACACACAGGTACCTGTTCCCCAAGGCAGTAGGTGGACAAGGGTTAGCTAATGGCATGGAAAAGATAATGCTACGTGTTCGACAAACGATTCCTTTTTTCCTTTGGCCACCAAGGAGTTCTACATTTCCTCGCTCTCCTTGTATCTCTATGGGAAAATGTGACTAGTTACAGCCAAGAGAATGGAGGAGGAGGTCAGGATAATAGTTGTAAGCCTGGCTCCTCAAATGCCCCGTGAAGTCCTCACATTGTCACTTCTTGCTATCCTGACTGCAGAAAGGCCACCGGAGGCCTCCGAGGTATCAGGCGTGGCATGGTGGAAGGAACCCACCTCCTGATGGGGCAGCACACCCAACAGAGCCACCTAACCAAGAGGGTTGGTACTGGATGGTGCCTAATGGATAAATTATCTTCACAGTGTGGTCAGTCACTGAGACTTGGTGCGCTTATGGCCATCAGCCTACCGTGGCCAATACAATGATGTCAACAAGTGACCAGAAAAAAGAAGAAAATCCTTTGCACTTAGGAACAATGAGAGGTTTCTTCAGGAGTATTCGAACTCATGTAGTTAAACAGAAATGAGGGAGGAGAATGGATAGTGAATGTATAGTTCCTGGGTTCAGATTTTATTGTGGCAATTTTCCCAACTTCTTCAGACCAAATGTTTCTTGGGTAAAGTACTTCCCTTTGAGTCTCAGATGTTTTTAAGCCAAGAAACCCTTTTTTTTTTCTTTGTTTTTTTTTTTATTTGTTTGTTTGTTTCCAAATGAAATCTGATTTTTTTTTTTTTTTTTTGAGACAGAGAGAGACAGAGCATGAACGGGGGAGGGGCAGAGAGAGAGGGAGACCCAGAATCGGAAGCAGGCTCCAGGCTCTGAGCCATCAGCCCAGAGCCCGATGCGGGGCTCGAACTCACGGACCGCGAGATCGTGACCTGGCTGAAGTCGGATGCTTAACCGACTGCGCCACCCAGGCGCCCCTGAAATCTGATATTTAAACAGATAGTGGTGGAGTTACCCTTACTGAAGTAAGGACAGGACTCTGATAGCTGTGCTTTCTTGGATACCTTCCTGGAAGCTTTCCTAGTGCTTGCAAACCTCCGATCACTCCTGTGGACCCCTCAAATCCTGAAGAACAGAGTCTGAACATCACTCTCTCAGACCACACTCACATGTAATCTAATAGCCTCGTCTTAACTCTTCCTGGGGGATCACAGTGGGCAATGGATTACAAAGGGTGCAGTGGCAAACTCTGGTGTTGATCCAGTTGCCCAGAAGATACCACCCCAAAACAGCCTCATCAACGGACATAATCTCTTGGGGTTACCTAACCTTTCTATTTGTCCGCTCTATGCTTTTTGTTTTCTAAGGATAAAATTCTGCATGATTCTTTTCTGTGAGAAAGATGGCTTCAAAAGCAAACTGAAGTCCTCTCAAAATCAGCTGGTCCGTTATCAGATACAGCACTCATGGGAATGTAATCTACAGCACTGTGACCATAGTTAATAATACCACATTGAATACTTGAAAGTTGCTAAGAGAGCCAATCCTGGGGCACCTGGGTGGCTCAATTGGGTAAGCATCTAACTCCGGCTCAGGGCATGATCTCATGGTTTGTGGGTTCAAGCCCCACATTGGGCTCTGTGCTGGCAGCACGGAGCCTGCTTGGGATTCTCTCTCTCCCTCTCTCTGCCCCTCCTCTCCTCATGCTCACTCTCTTTCTCTCTCTCTCTCTCAAAATAAATAAACAAAAAAAGAGAATCAATCTTAAAATTTCTCATCACAAAAAATTCTGTAACTATGTATGGTGAAGGATGTTAACTAGACTTATGGTGATCATTTTGCAACATATACAAATATTGAATCATTATGTGTACACCTGAAACCAATATAATGTTGGCTATATGTATATATATGTTATATATAATGTTGGTTATAATGTCTGGAATCGAGTATATATGAACAAAGTAGGGAGAAGAATTGCCTTATTTATGCTTGCTTCTTGCCCCCATCCTGAATTTTCTGAAAACTCGATTACTATATTATATCTCCTACATTTGTACAGACTATTTCATTTAATCAAGTGAATTTTCATTTACTGGTTAAACTGAAGCCATGAGGTATGTGAAACAGAGGAAGAAACCAAGTGAAGTCAGTAAATGCTGCAGGTAGAACCTGAACCCAGGGCTCTCTGGGTTTATTCAACTCAATGGTCCTGCTTCCCCTCAGCACCCTCCCCTCCACCCCCGGACCCCACTGTAAAAAAGTCTCATTCTATTGGCATTTTCCCATCTCCATGATGATGTTCCTCTTGTTCATCTCACATTTCTGGGAACCAACAGATCTGAAAGCAAGTATTCTTATTTATAGTAGAATACAATAATACATCACTGATGATCTCAAAAATGATGTTGAATCCTGAGAAAATATAAAATATATTATCCCTGTATCCTCAAGGAAGGGAAAGTTATATGATGTATATTTTAGAAAGCAGCTAAAAATGTAGCATTTCAGAAGAAAAGCTGTTCTTGAAATTCACTTACATGAACCTCTTTTTTTTTTTTTTTTTTTTTTTTTTGCCTAATGGCACATAAATGACTTATATCCTTTTTCATATTAACAATAATAGTTGCCATTTATTACTTGCCTACTATTCATGAAGCTAGACGTTAACCACCACGCCTGACAACAACTCCAGAATTAAGTATTAATATCCCTGATTTACAGGGGGATCAATTGAGGTTCGGCAAGAATTCCTCTTTTCCAACTCCACCCAGCTGCTAAGCAGTGAAGTTGGTATTCAGACCTAACCCTTTCTTATTCCAAAAGTTATATGCCTTCCAACAAACCACAGTTGCCACATTTTTTTTTCCACTCAGGGACAAATAGGTTTCACAGGTGCTCGTGCAGCTCATTTGCAAAACGCACAGTAATCTTTAAAACAAGCCTGATGCCGACCTGTACCGTATCTGTAAAAATTGTCTGAGTGAATTGTCTGAGTGTCTCATCTGTCAATGTCAGAGTGGTGACCAGAAGCCCAAGTGTGCAAGCTGAAAAACACAAAAGTTACTCCTGTCATAGCTGATGTGCTATTGCCATAAGTCTCCCATCCTGCCTCTAATAGTTTTTAATATCCTGAAGGTATTCAAGAGTGTATTGCGTTTTTAAAGTAAGAGTTCTTGGTTACGCCTCCAGAAGGGACTCCACAGAGTGAGTGACCCACAGGTGTCCTTCTCAGGTGGATACCGGCTGTTTGTCTCATCATTCCATAAGACACATTGGGTGTGTACTAATTCCAACATTTTCTTTTCACCACAATTTGCTTCCTTTCTCCCAGAGACCTTACTCAAAACCCTGCCTCGTCTTATATCTAATTTACACCAAACCCTCCCAGTGGGTTCTAGGATTTCAAATTTACCTATAGGCCATATTTCCAAAAACATGTATGTTGATAGGATAATTCGGTAGTATCCCACCCCTGAAATCTAAAATGGAACAGTTGAGATGAACTCTCATTGAGAGTGGGCCTTTGTATGGCACTGGAATCCAAAGCTCTATGTGCCATTGCCCTCAAGAGAATGGCTTGTAAATTTCAAAGGTGACCTTTGAAGTTAGGCCCACTGAGAATCATAAAAACTATGAATCCTTTCCCCAGAAAAAACTGCACAGACACCCAAATTTTGGGCAACACTTTCAGGGGGCTCTTAGAACCATGGAAGTATCTGGTCCCAAGTTAAGATTTCTTGCTTTGAAAGGGAAGCTGAGAGAAAACAACTCCCATTATCCCTATGATGTGGATATAAAGCCAGGGAATTTAATTTCTTTTAAAGGAGTGACCTATCAATGAGAAGTTTATGTGGTATGATGCTACACAGAGCAGCTGTCACAAGAGCCACAATGAGGACTGGGTATGTACCCTTCTATGCTGGAAGACTTACACACCAATTCAGAGGGCAATGGTCTCTGACCCTTGGGAGGCTACTTGGCATGCTTGGAAGAGGATTCATCCATTCATTCATTCATTCATTCATTCCAGAGATCAAATAATGTTTACTAAACACGAGCACACCAGGCTTAGGCAATATATTGAGGATTAAAAGATGAATAAGACAGCCCCTGGATAAACTCTGTTGTTAGCTTTATTCTGCTCCACCTTTTTGCCCAGCCTTCCACCCCCTCTCCTACAACTTTCAACCCAAGAGATGAGCCAAATTGTAGTCACATGAAACAAAGGGAATCCTAAAGGTTAAGATTTTTTTCACATATGGAAAAAGTCCAAGAAAGTCAAAGAGGAGTTATTCATTTCCCCATAACCCATTGCACCTAGAAAGGTGCCATGGAGAGAGCTGGGAAAATTGATTGCACTGAACCCGTGAGGTCAGAGGTTGCTATGGAAGTCAGGGAGAACAATAGCTCCTATCAGCCTTGATGCTTTGATGAGATAGAGGCAATTGACCTAACTATTCACATCTAGATATAGATCTGATTACATTAGGCAATTATATAGGGTAGCTGCTTCTTCTTCAATAACAGCAGCAATAACTGTTCTAGAATTTATGGGACACTTCCTATATGGATGGCACTGTGCTAAGTAAGTGCTGTGCATGAATCATCTAATTTATTGTCTACAACAACCCTAAGTAGACACAATTTTTTTTTTAATTTTCCTGAATCTGCAGACAAAGAAACCATGGCTCAGAGAATGGAAACAGGTCTGCCAAGGTAGTCAAGATGCAAATATTAGAATAGACTACAACTCAGAGCAGTCTGACCCAAAGTCAGCGCTCAACCACACCACTACATTTCGCAACCCTCAGCAGAACCCAGAGGGAATACAACAGCAAGTGGATAATTTTTTTTTAATTATGAATTGAGCATGGAGGAAGAAAATCTAGACATAATTTAAAGTTATCTACTCAGTGTGTGACTACGTGTACGTACTCATGCATGGGTGCAAGCAGGATGGAGAGAGGGGAAGATTGTGGTGACCTGAATGCCAATACCACAAAAGCTGTTAACATCTGGGGGTGAATAGAGCTACAGAGATGAAGTGACAGAAAGGAACACAAGGATACTACACACACACACACACACACACACACACACATCATCCATCTCACAGTTGTGCCAAATGACATGCCCTTCAAAGGATAAAAGTTATGGGCATCTTAACATCCATGAGAAGGGCCATTTTGAGATGCCTCTGCAGTATTTGTCAAACTGTAAGATCAAGGTTCCTGTCCCAATCCATACTGTCAAACGATAGCAGAGATAACATGACCATCTACATCTTAAAGACACAATTCTGAGTGAAAGCCTTTTCCGAATGTCATCTAAAAACACAAATACACAGTGTCCCATCACCATTGGATAGAAGCCGGTCCCTTCTGTATATCGTTTAGGAAAGGATCAGTAAATAACATTTCAGAAATGATGACAGAGTGCCCTGTAAAGAAATCATCCGGAAACCCCAAAATGTTGGAGAACAGCATTCGTAACTAGATTTGAGAGAGCAAAGAAGGCATTTTGCTGCAGGAACCAAACTGCAGTGTGACCTACACAGCATTGATATTGGGTTCTGATGCACCACATGGAAAGCTGTCGTGAGCACACTTGCTCTTTCTCCCAGCTCCCATCTCTGGGTTCCTGTAAACTCTTGGAAAAGGCTTAATTCCATCCACACTATTTTAACTTCATAACACACCCCTTATGTCCACGACCTAAAGCTGGGGTCATAAATTACGATTGTGTCTCTTCACATCTCTCCCCTTCTCAGTGCCACTGTGCAGATCACGTTACCGTAAAGAAGTCAGAGAAAATACTCATTTTAATGCCAGAATCAAACCAAAGCTACTAATCTCTGGTAAACCACCCCCAGGAATGATGATGGTAATGAAGTTGATTTCTTAGGGGATTCCTTAGGAAAGATCAAGTCACAAACATTCAAATGGTAGCCTTAGATCCTCTCCGCAAACTGAGGTACCTCTGAAAGTGTAGGGCTTCTCATTTGTCACAGAGTTGGCCAAAGGTTCCAGTCAAAGGCCTCAGTTTTTTCTTTCCATTTCCTAAAATAAAATACAATACGTAACACTTAATTAACATTTTTTGTCAATGTCTTCCCTCAATCCTAAGGGTAAAGCTATAATCTTTGCACCTCCCATAAGCGCTGTGAAAGCTACATGTACCAAGTTGGAAAGTGACTCTTTGCTTGGATGTAAAAAGTGAGTTATTGCATGTTAAGTAATGATCAAAATGCTTATTAAAACCTGCTTAAAGAATACAAGTCATATCAATTGCATAGCTCTTAACCCTCAGTAATTATGTCATTTGTAATCAATTGCCTTTTTCATTAGTCATATTATTATATTCTGTAGCTGGTTTCTATTACATAATTGTTTATCCTCAATAAATATGTTTTAATAAGCAGTTGTATTTATACTCCATGAAATAACAGTCTTAATTAATCTAAGTTGAATACTCATTTGGGAACCTAAATTGTGAGTCTTGCCAAAATTCTGTAAGCATGATTCATGTCAAGTTGAATAACAAAAGGTGTGCAATGTGCTTAAAAAAAAAAAAAAAAGTACATATTCCACTGCCTGCATTTCACAGGAAGTTTGTGAAGTTTGTGAGTAGTTATTCTTTATTTTTAAAGCTTGTAACTTTTCAAGAAGGAAGATTCATTTTTTAAGACTTCATGAGAATATCCCTATATTCTACTTAGATGGGATGGATCACTAAAACAAGAATGCTTTGGCTTAGTTTTGATTTTTCTACGACCAAACTAGACAAAGCTATTTTATAGTGGATAAAAAAAGAATGACTTTCACCACATGATAGTTTTGGACAGCATCATTTTAATAGAGTTAGAGGTAAAATATCAAATTTCATTTAACAGAGAAATGTTAACCAAAGGCAAAAGTACATGGTTCATTTTTCATTTCTCAAAACTGTTAGAGTTGTCTGGCTAGCAAAAGAGATTAATCAGAAAGCAGTCTTTCTGGTAACTTCACTGACTTTTCTCAGACAGCCCTAGGAAATTAAAAGCTAACTCCAAAAGAGTAAGGGACGTTTAAAGAAGAAAAAAAAAGAAACAAGACACAATATCTAATTTTCATTTTTCATCAGATAATCAACTCCCTTTTTGCTGCACTATGAAGAAGGTCAGGGCATTATGAGATGAGGAATGTTCTAGAATTACTAAACAAAACAAAAAAAAGGCAGAGATATTCTCATGGGGAGCACACTTTAAGTTCATTTGCTACATATCATACATACGTTGACTTAGACCAGTTACATGCAGCTGATAGCAAATTCAGCCCATGAAAGATCTTGAACTAACAGACCAAATGACCAAGGAACATGACCGGACTACAGAAAGTTTTGCCCAGGTGTGCAAACAGGCGAGGCTGTGGGGACACTAAGGTCTGGGCAGAGCAGAAGGTCTTGGGTGGATCCTTCAGCTCTTGGAAACTCACTTTTAATAGATGGCATTTCTCAAATCCCTTAGTGCACGTGACTATTGCTTTTCAACACATATTTTCAAAATCTCTAGAACCACCAAATAAATTTCAGTAAATTTTGTGAGGTCACATTAAGGTTAGCATAGAAAGAGGACCACCCACATAGCCAAACTGGCATGTCTCTTTTCAGTTTTCATTGTCAAAAGGACAAAGGAACTGTTTTTAATGAAGTGTTTTCCAGTTGTCTTTTGTTTCATATTTTACACAGGAAAAAGGAAAATGTTTCCTCAGTTCAGGGCATCTGAATCATATTTCCAAGGGGACAGGCATTTTCAGGACAGTAAGTACTAAATTATAAATAACTTTCAATAAATTAAACTGTAGTCTGGCTTTTTTTTTTCTTCCTTGGAAACATTTAGCCTTCAGAAGACTTAATTGTTCTTCAAGATAAAACGACAGTTGCTTCTAAAGTGTATAAGGCAATTGGGCATATGTCAGTTACAAAGTAGTGACGAGATAATGTGGTACAACACACTTCAGCGAGAAACTCCACTAAACCAATGAATGCAAATGTATTCTAGCTTTCTGCCTCTTGTCAACTAATCCAACTTGCAAAACTGGACGAGCTCTCTATTAATGGTTTGAAGACCATAACAGTCCTTGTTATAATCCATTGCCATCTCCCCACAAGTAGCATGAAGGAGACACACGAGGCAGTTATCCTGATAATCAGAGGCCAGAAAATCAACTAGTCCACAAAGGTCTAGAGAATTCAGGTGAAGATATTGAGTCTCTGTATTCTTCAGTTAAGTGTTCTTTTATGTATTTACTTTTCATCACAGACATGAGCCCAAGTTCTACAAAAAGAAGCAAAAATGAATCCAACAGTCTGTACTTTGCTAGTTATATATAGTCAAATGAATGGAGTTAGATTCTACTTACAAAGAAGAAGAAGAAGGAGAAGGAGAAGGAGAAGGAGAAGGAGAAGGAGAAGGAGAAGAAAGAAGGAAGAAGGAAGATGAAGAAGAAGAAACCAGAACTCTGATTTGCCCATCTTTCTCAATTCTGGAAAAAAGTGATTTTAAGAGCGTTTCCCAACAGTTGGATATTTCTCTTATAATCCTGCCCAGAGCAAGAACATTTTCCAAAACATAGGTCCGACGATGGCAGTAATTAAGACAGAATTAAACTGCTTATCTTGAAATTTTAGGAATCAAAGGGAGAAATATTTTTAGACTGCAGACTTTGTCTTACTCTTCAAATCCTCTCAAACGTAAAATAAAGGTAAATAGGGGTCCACCTACAAATTAGTCGTGATTAGAAGCCTCTAGAAGTAGAGAACGGCAGGGAAAACTAAACTTAGTCTTCCCTCCTAACAACCCAACCAAATTGTACTTATATGCTATTGTTGCAGAATAGGTTTACAACCAGGTTTTCCCCAACTGTGCCCTCTTTTCCCCTTCATGCCTAGAAGTCAACCCAATCATTTTTTTATACTGAAATTTTAAAATGCTTCCAGATACAGGCAAAGCTCTTACTCAAGAGGGAGAGCTAAAGCACAAAGAAACAGTGCCTAACATCAAAGGGTGGGGCAAATTTAGCTCCTAACAGTATGCAGAAACACACACACAGGTAGAAATAGAAGGAATATAGGAAAAGTCTGCATCTCCAGCATTTCATATAGGGACCCCACTCCTTACATCCTTCCTGGATGTTCTTACCAGGGTGATTAGAACGAGGGGTCTTGCTTTATTCATCCTCTTGCCTCCACCAGCACCTAAGTTTTTCAGCCTAGAAACTTAGTGAATGTATGGTGAATAAATGGACACAGAGGTGAATAGAATGGAAAATAACCTACATGAAGATGAAAAAGAATTAGAACAGGACAGGAGAAGGAGAAGAGAAATGTCCACCTTGCTCCCACCAAAAGCAGATTTCCTGAGAACAGGAGCAGATTCTCTTGGCACTGGGCCATAATGCAGAGTTTCCACAGCTTAAAGATCAGCCCTGCTCCTTCTGGTTTCTTCTCCCACTGCCCTTCCCTTATTTCCAAACTAAGGAAGTTTGTAAAAGTACATTACTGCACAGACCACCGGGCAAATGGCCAAGTGTCCTCTGGGAAAGCTAAGCCTGAATCTCATTTTAAAAGGATACTGATTTTATTATGGCACTAGGTTACTGTAATCAGAGAATACACATTGAACTTGCATGTTCTCAAGCATGTGCAAAATTTGTATACTATAGAATACGGATCTTTTCCACCAAGTCATTACAATTCTGGGAGTCCTGTTGTCAAAATATGGAGATCACAGAGATATGTACCATAGGGCCCTTACCTGCAAAGTCTTCTCTGACTTTCTTCAACTAGGTTACTCTCTCTCTATCCTCTGGATTCTGGTCACACTCCATCTACATTCTCTTATAGCCTTGCCACGTTCTGCTTGACATTATTGTTTTTAGGCTCACGTCTAATCTCAACTAGAATCAAGCTACTTGAGGACATTGTGCCCCACAAAAATCTTTATAGTGCCTTATTCAGCCCTCGTTTCTTGCCATTAGAAGACTCCCATAACTTTGTTCATTTATATCAAGTGAGTAAATCTATTTTGATTGTAGTTTAGTTAAACTATTGGTCAAAAGAACCCCCACAAAGTGTTTACACCCCAAGATGGTTAGGATTAACCGTGACAGTTATCTCCCCTCAAGCACTCATTTTATGCTCTGCATTAAGCCATACACTTGTGTTTCCTCCATTCGAACCCCTGCTAGAACCCTATCACAGATAATATCATCCTTTTTACACCTGAGGAAGCTGAAGCATAGAGAATGAATTAATTGTACCCCCGTTTACCTTGCTAGGGAATTGACAAAACTGGGTTTAAACTCAGGACATCAGATCCCAAAATCCATGCTCAGGGCCATTGTGGAATCTTACATCTCAGTCTGCCAGTAAGGCCTTCCAGATCTTCATTTCAAGAATCATTTTTTAGAAAGAAAGAACCCAGGCATACTTTGTACACAAACTGGCCAGCTGCTATGATCTGAAAAAGCAAGGTTCTTCCTCAAGAAAAGAAACAAGTTCCTTAAAACCCCCGAAAGATCTACCTCAAAAGAAGTGCCAGGACCTTTGAAGGAAGAGTGACAGTAAGTCCCGTTTAAACCCAGAATGACCTGGAAGCCCAGATTGACAACAGCCTCCTGTGATACCCAAAGCCTATTGTGCTGTAAATTTATCGTCAGGGAAGTTGGGTTTTTGTTCTCGAACAGGAAAAGGACTTCAAAGTTTCTGCTCCTACTGGAATAGATCTTTCATAAGTCACTTTACCCAGATTTATTTTTCACGAGGTGTGAACTTTTCTTCCAGGGAGGTTCTTTTTCAACATTTCCTCGTAAGTGATTGTCTTAAAGGAAAAATGCAATTAAATATTCAAGACCTTGGAGCTGTTGTATAAGAAGAATGCATACGCTTGAGTGAGGGCAGTCTACATTTAGGCTCACAAGGAACGCTGAAACACAACAGGTATGAATTATTACCCAATCTTTCATGCTCTAACGTGTCTCCCTGCCTAATTGGAGGAGTAAGTCCTAGGATTCACTGGGGTTTTTTTTCCTGGCTGACATCACCCTTCATTCTTGAAGCTACATACTTACAAAGAAATCCTCAAAACTACAATGGAATATTCATTCATGTGCACCAATTGATCCCCAGGTGTTACTTAGGAAATTTGTAGCCCTGGGAATCTTCTTTGTCCTGAAAATGCCCTGTGGGCTGCCATTACTTCCTAGTCCTTTATTCAAGGCTTTGGGGACTTAAAGAATAGAGGGGCAGGGATGTTGGTGGAAATTCAAGAGGGTTCCTGTTTATTTCCATGGGATGTGGTGTGGGGTTTTTTGGCCTTCTCTCCTTCTGCCTTTGCTCTCACTCCCCGGAAACACCTAGATCTTCTGGATTTTTCCATCAAAAGTAAATTTTTTTTAAGTCCTTTCTGGACTCAGACGAGAGTTTGAAGGTTGCCTCTTTGGCATTTGAGGAGTGACAGACCATGTTCCTCTGAAAGGCCCTTAGGGGGGCACTGGTGAACATAGGAAGTATTTGGGGTTTGGGGTTGCTTGGGGGAATCTCTGAAAGAACATCCATCCCCCAGGTCTCAGCCTGGAAGTAAGACGGGACTCTCAAGCATGGCACGAACACCATCGAAGGAAAAATGATGTCATAACAAATAATATAATTTTTGAATGTTTACTATGGGCCAGTCACTGGCCCAGGGGTCTTTTTTGTATTGCTTCATTTAATCCCAGTAATTACACCTTGAAGGGAGGATACTTGTTATTCTCATCTTGCAAATGGGTTGTCATCTGCCAAGGTCACACAAGTAGGAAGTGGATTCACATACTGCAGTAAAGTAGGTGCTGTGTTAGAAGTATTATCTTCTCATTTGCTGTCTCACTGATTCACGGAAGGAGGGAGGAAATAGATGAAGTATGATCTGAAACCATCTCAGTTACTTATTTCTCAATTTTTCTTTCTTTAAACTTACAAACAGCCCCCCCCTCCCATCCCTTGCCATGGCCTATAACATCTAGAATAACTCTTATTGAAGTGGCTAACATTTTGCTTTCATGAAGACTAGAAATTGTCTGATAGCCAAAAAATAATAGGTTCTATGTTCCTCGTCATCCCTAGGATTCCTCCCTTGATGAGGTGCAAAGTCATTGTCAGACAACTCTTAATGGCTCCCTTTAATATCAGCATGTGACCAAAAGTGCTGAACAATGTTCTGCCCATCTTGCTAGGAAGGATGATAAAAATCTGAGGGCTAGAAAGGCACATTTTGAAAGGTCAGCCAACCAGTCAATTACTTAAAAAAAAATCAATCAAATAATAAATACTATTAGAATCCTAGTAGGTACAAAGGACAATTCCAGGCTTTAGGGGAGATAGGGAAAAAAAGATCAATAAAGAAAAGAAAGAAGGCAGGGAGAGGGGAAGGAGAGAAGGAACAAAGGACTGGGAGAAGAGACAGAGGAAAGGAAAACTCTAGCAGCCTCCATAAGCAACTTAAATCTCTCTTCACTCATCATTCCCTGCTTTGACGAAAATAATTCTAAAAAAAATCCTGTGTAATGCACACAAATTCTGTTGTGATATTACAGATTTTACACACTTCTTTGGCCTATCATCAACAAAGATAGCTGGAAAACAGAAGAGATACAATTAGCCTTTGATCTTTAAAGATCTCTGCAGGTTCTCTGGAACCTGTGTATCAGTTAAGCAAGCGTAGGCTGCCTTGCAAATCCAGTTTGCTAAGTTTTTACAAAGTCTTTGAGTATGCTTTTTAGTCAACTCCCTAACATATAATGATTCTTTCCTTTTGTGGGCATGTTCACTATTGACCCAAATTAGATCCCAGGGAATCTCACTGGGGAAGAGTAAATGACAAGAGAGCTTCTACGCAAAGAGATAGAATGTGATTTGAAATTCAACAATTATTTTGTGTACTACTGCCCTGTGCCAAAAAAAGTCAATATTTTTCTATTTATGTTCCCTTCCTGGAAACCTTTTCTCTAAAGTTCAGTTCAAATATCTGTTGAGGGTGGGCTAAAACTGAGACTAAATGGGAGACCTCGCATAGACCATCCAATCTCATGAAACAAATTTTATCAAGAAGGACCCATGTTTCGATTTGCTCAAGACAATCCCAGTTTACCCCAGTGTCCCTGGTGGAATTTTTAATACGACTCCCTTTCACTCCCAAACATGTCCCAATTTGGATGATTACTTTCATGGTCACCTAGAACATATATCTAAATATATGCACAGAAGAAACACATTTTTTATTGCGGCAGAAAACCTGAGTGCCTTAGACTCAGTACTTGTTATATGATCGTACACAATTTATTACCGCTCTGAGCCTCAGTGTCCATGTTATAAACTGGGAGATGTAATTATCCCCTTAAAGTGTTGTGTGAGGCTCCAAAAAGACAAGGTCTATGAAAGTGCCTTATAGATAGTAAAGCTCTCACAATTGCTGGCAACCATTGTTCTAATTTAGCTTTCTATAAATTACGTGTAGGATAGAACCAAGAAACTGCAAAAATTGAAGACTTGGGAAATATGACTTAAGAAGCAGTTGACTCTATCTGACTTCAGTCTGGAACAAGAACAAAAATCTTTATGTTCAACTTCTAGGTCACCAACCTGGCAGTTCAGAGACTAACAAACATTAACACTCAGACACAGACACACACACACACACACACACACCAATCTCTTGAATGTTATACCAACTATATATTTTATCTTGTATAATTTATAATACACTCAAAGAGAATATAGTTAGCTCCATTTTATAGAGCGGGAAACTAAGTTTAAGTCAAGAGCTTTTCCCAAGATTTACCTGCAAGAAAAGTAGAGTTGTACTTGATCCCTTCAGAACACATATCTGGAAGGAGCCCATTTGTTTAAACCCTGTAGCTGTGATGTGGAAACATTTAATTTCCTGATTGCCCCTGTATTCAGAGATCAAATCATCGGGACATTGAAATTAATCTAAAAGAATAAAGTGAAGGTGATCCTATTACTACCTTCTAGGTATTTGCACTAGGCCGTATTTTGATAATAGATTTAATCAATGGTGCTGTTTACGGTACTTTATAGAAGGATTTAATAACAGATGTTTATGTCTTCTCATCTGCCATGAGGCTTTTAATGATAGGAGATGTTTTTGCCATTGGCCCAAAGAGTTGATTGCACTAAAGCCAATGAAATAAGCCCATCTACTTAATTTAGCATTAGGGAAGCTCAGTGTGTTTTGTGTTTCTTTACCTGTTCAAACAGGTTAGCAGATAGGTGGCTCATCCGTTTTCTGAAGAGTTCGATTATTTGTTGCAATCCACCAGTGTAAGTCCTAGGGATCCTCGTTTCTTCCATCGGCGCTGTCAGGAACCTCTGACCAATCAGTGAACCAAAACAACAAGGGTCCAACTAGCTTTATTTTGGTCAGCAGGCCAAATGTAAGCCAACTGTTAAATGTGTTTTAAAAATAAAAGGCAAACAAACAAAGCAAAATGAAAAGATTTAAAGATCATGAAAACAGTCTCCTTTCCAAGTTTTTAAAATTATTTATTTTGAACTCTGAGGGTTTTTTTTATTTTATTTTATTTTGATTATGAATTCTTTCTGCTCAAGAACAGAGCAGTAAATTTGGCTCAATGTCCCAAAAAAGAGCAGAATTTTTGGCACTGAATCATTATAACAACATAATTTTCCAGCTCATGCCTACTCTTTATCTAGATTAGAGAAGCATTTATTTTTACAGCAAATCTAGGTTCTTTATAGTGAGAGGTGGTAATACTGCATGATAAAGAATCAGTTTGAGGATTAACCCACTAAGTGAGCGGCTTATGGTGAGTAAACTGGCAACCTGGGAACATAGGGGAATCTTATGGTTTATACTTAGTGATTTTCTCCCGACGTTGTTGAGTTGACAGGAGTCAAAGAGTGGAAAAGATACACAAATATAGGTTCTGGGTACTTAAACCAGAAAAGCTACTGAGAATAACTCTAGTCATTCTCCCTTTGCTTCTCCATGTTCTACAGCCCTTCCACAAGTTCTGACGATTTTACCCAAGAAGCGGTGTTCAAATCCATCCCTGTCTTGGTCCTCCTTCCCACCAGGTACTCCTCACAGGCACTTAGCAATCCCTGCCACAGCTTCCAAATGGTTTACAAAACACTAATTTCTCCAATCTTTAGCCCCATGTTTTTCAACCTATTTTTATCTGTAGAAACCATTTGTGAATCTAAAGTTGTATGTGGGTGCTCAACATGGGGAAAATTTAAAAAGCAGATGCTTTGCTTGAAGGAAATCCAGAACCCAAACCCAAGAGTAGTTTGAAAACCAAAGCTCTGCTCCAATTCATTTTCTAAGCGTGGTGTGCATCCATCAGGAATCATCCAAGAGGCATAGGGCATAAGATACGTCCTCCCTGGCCCACCCCCAATAATCCAGTAGGAGTGGGATTGGACACCGGAACCTGCATTTTTAACAAACATCCGCATGGGATTCTTTTGATGTATCTGCTTCCAAGCTCGTTTTTGAGGAATGCTGCCTGTTGCTGTCTAATCTCTGCATCTTGATCTCCTTACTTCTGTACTTAAGGAATCCCCCTGGCCTCCCAAATATTCATTTCAGGCATATAGGCTAGACCATTCAAACCCTGACCTCCACCTGCCTCTGAAACTCTCTCTGAATACATCTGCGCTGGGCCAGATTGTCATTCTTCCTTGAGCACAGCTCGCCCTCCCATACCTTGGTTCCTTTGTACGTTGCCTTGTCCCTACCTGGAAGCATTTTCTACCCGGTCTATTCCTGCAGTTCCTTTACGGCCCAGTGTAAATATTGCCCTCTTTATGAAGCCTTCTCTGATCCTGCCACTTCCAAAGTTCATCAATCACTTCCTCTTCTGATATATTCAATTTATCGGTTTATATTCAAAGATTAGAAGTTTATCTCCTTGACTGGACTATGGGATCCTTGAAGCCAGATAGGTCATCTTGATCGTCTGCATTTCCGTGGCACAGCAAACATTTTGGTATACTGTAGGAGCTCAACAAATATTTGCCAAGTTAATTAAGTCATCATTTGTGTCCTGTGGGAAGATAGCAGATAAAGAACTGGACAGGAGCTCAGAAGAGTTGGGCTGCTTTTCTCTTCTGCCATGTCCTAGTCTTTGAGTGCAAGAAAATGACTTTATGCCAACACAGTTGACAACTTAGGTGAAATAAAGAAGTGATTTCCTTGAAAAATCACATTTCAAAACTGACAATGGAAAATAGGGGAAAAATATGTGTATTTGAATAACCTTCTATCATCTATCTATCCATCTATCTATCTATCTATCATCTATCTGCCTATCGACACAGTAACAAAGGAAATTGAATTCATAAGAATTTTGAAAAACGTTCCCACAAAAAAAAAAAAAAAAACAAAAAAAACAAAAAAACAACTCCAAGTCAGGATGGGTTTTCCAGAGAATGGTGTTAAAGATTTGAGGAAGAGGGGTGCCTGGGTGGCTCGGTCAGTTAAGCATCCAACTTCGGCTCAGGTCATGATCTCACGGTCCGTGAGTTCGAGCCCCGCGTCGGGCTCTGGGCTGACAGCTCAGAGCCTAGAGCCTGTTTCAGATTCTGTGTCTCCCTCTCTCTCTGACCCTCCCCCATTCATGCTGTCTCTCTCTATCTCAAAAATAAATAAACATTAAAAAATTAAAAAAAAAAAAGAAAAAGAAAGATTTGAGGAAGAATTGGTACCAATCTTACACAAATTCTTTCAGAAAATAGAGGTTTGGGGAACACATTCCAATCATCTTATTACCCATAACGTTATCCTGGTACCAAAATCTAAAAAGACAACACTAAAGACCAAAGGGATAAGATATACACAAAAATGATTTAAAAATATTAGGACATTAAATCCAGCAATTGAAAAAAAAAAAGTTAATACATTATGTCCATGTGGTTTCATCCCAGGAATGCAAGATTAGTGGACACTCAAAAAACAAAACAAAAATAAAACAAAACAAAAACTTTAATGTACAATATTTTGTGTCTAAAGAAACTATATGATTGATTACTCAATAGATGTACAAAAGGATCTGACAAAACTCAACACCCATTCAAGATTTATAACTCAGAAAATTAGGGATAGAAAGAATATTTCTCAGGGCACCTGGGTGGCTCAGTCGGTTAAGCGTCTGACTTCAGCTCAGGTCATGATCTCGTGTGAGTTCGAGCCCCGCATCGGGGTCTGTGTTGACAGCTCAGAGCCTAGAGCCTGCTTCAGATTCTGTGTCTCTGTCTCTCTCTGCTCCTCCCCCACTCATGCTGTCTCTGCCTCTCAAAAATTAATAAACATTAAAATTTTTTTTAAAAAGAATCTTTCTCTCTCTGATAAAAGACCAACAAAAACCTACAGCTAATATAACTAATGATAAAAATTGAACAAACTCCTTCTGGAATTGAGAAAAAGGCAAGAATGTCTCCTCTGACTGCTTCTATTTAACATTTTAAGGGTACGAGAGAGGAGTGGTGGGGCAAATAGAGGAATCAAGATAGCATTTATAAATGCTAAAGCTGGATGACAATTGTTGACAGTGAGTTATGTTATTCACCCTACATTTATGTACGTATAGAATTTTCCGTGACTGGGTCAGGGTGGGGGTGGGGGTTGGAAAGCGATTCTATAGAAGAATTAGCTTTCTTTGTTCTGCCCACTACTCCAATGCTTTCACAAAGGTTTGGATTGGGTTTTTTAAGTTTTCTTCCTTTCCTTCCTTCCTTCCTTCCTTCCTTCCTTCCTTTGAGAGAGCGAGCAAGAGCATGTGTGTGTGGTTGGGGGAGGGACAGAGAGAAGGAGAGAGAGAATCCCAAGCAGCCTCCCCCATGCTGTCAGGGCAGAGCCCAATGCTGGGCTCAATCCCACAAACCATGACATCATGACCTAAGCCAAAAGCAAGAGTTGGACACTTAACCGACTGAGTCACCCAGGCACCCCTTGAATTGGGTTTTGAATGATGGAGAAGGTGATGCAGAAAAAGGGAGGACAGAAAAGGTTAGGAATCGAATAGAAATAAGAACTGACTTTCTATGCTGGAAAAGTACATGCCTTTTTGAAGAAGAGGATTGGAGCTGTGAAAGAGGGAGAGATGTAGAGTAAGTTTGGAAAAGCTGGGCTGAATTCAATCATTTAGGATCTTGAAAGCCAAACAAAGAACAGTACACCTTCTTTTTCCCATATTCAGACTCCACCTTAATCCATTATTGAAATATTTACTGAAAACCATCCCAGGCTTAAGGAACAATTTAGATCAAATACCATAATAGCAAATATCATTAGAACAAAAACAACAACCGAACCTCTTCCCCAAAACGAGACTTCAGCGTAGCAAAAGCCAGATGTATATTGCAACTGTTTTCAGTAACACTTACTTCAACAATATTCCAGTATAACCAAACTTTGAACCCCCTCTGGAGTTCACGGTTTCTATGACTTGTATGAGATAGAATAACGTCAAATCCTTGTAGGTTGTAAACTGACCGGGACTTAGCAGGATTCAGTTGGTGTATTAGGAAGGAGTTGCAGGCCCGACAGCCTAGAAACGGAGTTCCATGACTTTCTTGCTATAAACTTGGACAGTTACTTAACTTCTCATGTGTAAAATGGAAATGATAGTGCCTCTCTCAAAGATCGGCAGACTTAAATGAAGGAAAATATCATATGGAAAGCGAACACAAGGTACTTAGCAGAGTGCCTGGTCCGTAGACTCTTTCCCTTCACTTTGTCCCAGTGTCTAATATTCTCGTTCATCTTCACATCTGAGAACCTGCCTGCCACCCAGCTGTCTCCCACAAGGAATAGTGAGACAGTTTGATGCCAATGCCTCCATGGAACCCCACTTGTTTTTTTCATTCCTGGAGTGTCCCCACACTGCTCACTGGCCCCTTGTAGCCAATTGAGAAAGGCCAAATATACCTGAAGGCCAATTACAAAGTCTTCTCCACTTCTAATACCTCACTTTAACAGAACACCTGCCGATCAAAACCTGTTTCAGTAGTTCTTTTTATTCTATAAAAGGCACCCACCCCCAGCTTGTGCACCTGCTGAAACAACAGTGACCACAGATGAGTTCTTTCCATGCAAGTTTGTGAATAAATAACCTTCATTAATTTTGTCTCAGATATAGTTTTGCCTTTGACACATTGTTTCTCCCTGGCCCTGAAAACGGGGCTATGACACTGAGCACTGGATCATGAAGTGAGCTCTCCAGGGCATTATTGTTTCTACTGAAAGAGGTTCTCAAGTCAACCAAGTGTCTGAAGTCTGTTTGACAATGAACGCCACACGTGTACCCACGCCTTATGGTGTCACGGTGGTCATTAGTATATCGAAGGCCTGGAGTGAAAAACCCTTGTGTTTGAGCTGATCTGATCCAAGGTTCTTCTACACCAGGGAATCCTTCCTTGTCCACCTCATAATGCGACAGTAAACGAGTCACCAACCTCTTCATGGTGGGGTCACTGTTAGGACCCAGAGGCTGCTAACCAGTGAGGTAGGACAACAGGGGTGCGAACAAAGGAGAAAACAATAGAGAAAGGAAGAGAGAAGGAAAGGGAGTGGGGAAAAGACTGGAATGACAAACATCTAAGGCCTATGTGGGAAGAAACAATACGTTGTAGGAAATCAAGTCTTTTCATTCAAAACCCGATTAGATTCAGGGGTGCAGCATTGGAGTCATTGAAATGGCAGTTATTTTAGGCCACAGAAGTTGAGCCCCCTTCTCTAATCTTTCTTTTTGAACTACATGTTGGCCATCCTTTAGACCTACGTGAGGATAAATTTCAAATTAGGGCTTACGCGTTGTCTAGCTTTGAAGAGCACTTAAGCTGACAAAAGAAAGAAATTGGTACGTTGCCGTGTCAAGCTAAATAGATGATTTATTGACATTTTTTCACAACTAGTCTCGGTTATTTTTTGTGGCATGTGTCCAAATGGAATAGCACCAAGGTGTTTATATAGGCTCAATTTCTACACTACTCCAATATCTGGCATGAAGTAGTTTTATGGCATATAACCTTTCCCTCTAAATGAGGGTTTGGGCTTACTTTAATTTGTAAGCTGATCAGCGTCTGAATACTTGAGGAATCATAGTCGTACCAAGCAACATGCATGACCGGAGGCAAACAGGCTGACAATTACTTTGCAATATTCTACTTTGGACCTATTTAGGAGGTCGGATAGCTGCCATGTGTAGAGGTGAGTGTACGCGAGAGTCTCGCTAAGTTGCCTCTGTGTTCAAGGTCTTGCCCAACGTAAGTGTCCATGTTACCCCATTCAGGGTCACCGTGTCCCTCTGTGCAATACTCCCCTGCACAGGGTGCGAGACCAGAGGGCAAGAGGTAGGTAAATCCAGCTCACCTTCTTGCCAAGGCATTTGCACACAGGGCTGTATATGCCCAAATTCATCAGTTTTTGCCAAATTGGTACATAAGTGCCATACACATGAGGAGTAGCCTAGCTTCCTTTCATTCATTCATTCATTCATTCGCTAAATGAAAAGCTTTTCTGAAACGAAATTTCATTTCATTTCATTTCATTTCATTTCATTTCATTTCATTCTGAAATGAAAAGTCTTTTCTGAAAATCCATTGAGTACAAGTCACGGTTCTAGATATTGTATACCATAAAAAGTAAAACAATGCAATCTAAAGAGATTAAGCATGTACACAAATATAAATTTAAAAGGGATAAAAGGAGTACAAATGTAAATACTAGCGAGTGGTTTCCAGATTGGGGTCCTGATTCTGAAATATGCCAGGTAGTCCCCTTCATTTTCATTCTTTCCTAATCTCGTTTACTTTCCTGCTTTGCACATCATGCAAGTCTCTTCTAACTTTGATCATCTTCTCTTTTTTGTCTCTTAATTATTAGTGTTAGGGATCAAGAGTTTAGTCTCAAGTTACCTTTTTTGGTCTACTTTGTACCATATTTACAGCATGCTACAGCTTACTTATCACACCTTTGTCCTCCAACAGAGACTTTCTACTGTCTTGTGACCTATACCAATGGCCTGAAAACTTCTGCCAATGGCCAGGCAGCTAGTATTTTAGGTTTTGTGGTTTACAACTACTTAACTCTGTGGTTATAGGCAGAAGCAGCCATAGACGGTACGTAAACAAAGGAGCACAGCTGTGTTCCAATAAAACTTTATTTATGGACACTAACATTCAAATTTCATGTAACTTGTAACACTTTATGAACTAGTATTCCTGTTTGGGTTTTTTTTTTTTTTCTTCCAACTATTTAAATTGTAAAAACTGTTCTTAGTTCCTGGGCCATGCTAACACAGGCAGCAGGCTGGATTTGGCCTAGGGGCTCGCATTTTGCTGACTCCAAGCCTAGAGCTTGTATAGGCTAGAGAGTAGCCCAGAGCCATTGATATGCAAGCAAGGTGGGGAGAGGAAAGAAGAAAGGAAGGGTGATGGGTAAGAGGGACCAGTGTATAAATCCACTGAGAAATTAAAAAATATAATGCCCTTGCACAGGGCTTATGGGATTTTTATGTATGAAGAACTGGCATGGTAGAACAGGTAAACTTCACATGAACCCGGGTAACTTTTCTTTTTTTTTTCTTTTCTTTTTCTTTTTCTTTTATTTTTCATTTTTCATCTTTTTTAATTTAATTTTTTTTTAATTTACATCCAAATTAGTTAGCCTATAGTGCAACAATGATTTCAGGAATAGATTCCTTAGTGCCCCTGACCCATGTAGCCCATCCCCCCTGCCACAATCCCTCCAATAACCCCCTCTGTTTGTTCTCCATATTTATGAGTCTCTTCTGTTTTGTCCCCTGCCCTGTTTTTATATTACTTTTGTTTCCCTTCCCTTACGTTCATCTGTGACTTTTCTTAAGATTAATTCTAAGTTTGGGGGCACCTGGCTGGCTCAGTTGGTTAAGCGTCCCAACTTTGACTCAGGTCATGATCTTACGTTCCTAAGTTCGAGCCCGGCATTGGTCTCTCTGCTGTCAGCACGGAGCCTGTTTTAGATCTTCTGTACCCCCTCTCTCTCTCTGCCCCTCCACCTGCTCTCTCTCTCCTTCTGTCTCAAAATGAATAAACATTAAAAAAAAAGTTTGAAAAATAGTTTAAAAAAAGATTAGTTCTAAGTTTGTATAGCAAAGAATGCCAGCTGTTCGCCAGAATGTTTTCCTTTTCTTCATGGTCAGGCAAGTAGGATACATTTCCCAGCCATGCTTGAACTTAGCCACGGCTGTGTAACCAGTTACAATGGCAGAATGTAAGCTGAGGTGAGGTGAGTCACTTTTGAGAACAGGGAAGAGCTGTTCCACCTCTTTCAAGTGGCCGAAGGTCCTTGAAAATGGGGTCACAGTAGGTGGTAGAGAACAAATTTGGAGGAAACTTGGTCCCTCAAGGACCACATATAGAAAAGCTGCTCACTGACCAGGGGCATCCACCTTGGGCCATTACAAGAACAGGAAATATACTTTTGCATTTACAGTTACATATATATATATGCATGTGTATATGTATATGTATATGTATGTGCATGTATATGTGTGTGTATGTATATGTGTGCATACGTATATGTATGTGTATATATATACATGAAAGTGTGAATATATGCACATATATATATATGCACATACATAACCAATTACAAATTGTAAGTGCAAAAGTATATATATGCAGAAGTATATATAGTTTTGAGTTTACAATTATATATGTATATATTTATATATAAAATGTATAATTACATATATATGTGTATATATATATGTACACACACATATATATAAGGTCTATCAAACCTTAGCTACTATGTTTATAAATACTATATACATATAACCATATATATGTTTATATATATACATATAACCATATATATGTTTATATATATATATATATACATACACACATATATATATATATATATATACACACATACACATATATATAAAATAAATTTAGCCTCTCTGTTGCAGCAGTCAGTGCTACCCACTATAACACGGTGGCCAAGGGTAGAGCTGTGTCTTTGTAACCTTTGTGCCTCCAGCATCTGTGTCAGTACTTGGTATGTCGTCGCAGTTGATTAAATAACTGACACCCTGAAAGAACGCATCACCGCCATTTTGTATTCTCCAGTCATCTATTGAGCTACTTCCATCTTCTCTCCTGAGTGGTACCATTGCCCTCATGATGCCGCTTACCTACCTGAGTTCACTGTGTTGTACTGACCCCTCGAGTCTTGCCTTAGTAATATTCTTGGAACAATACATTTATTTACTTTTCTCTAAAATCTCTGCTTATTCAGCTGAATGGAACTTTTTTTTTATTATGAAATTTATTGTCAAATTGGCTTCCATACAACACCCAGTGCTCATCCCAACAGGTGCCCTCCTCAATACCCATCACCCACCCACCCCTCCCCTCACCCCCCATAAACCCTCAGTTTGTTCTCAGTTTTTAGGAGTCTCTTATGTTTTGGCTCCCTCCTTCTCTAACCATTTTTTTTCTTCCCTTCCCCCATGGTCTTCTGTTAAGTTTCTCAGGATCCACATAGGAGTGAAATCATATGGAATCTGTCCTTCTCTGTATGACTTATTTCACTTAGCATAACACTCACCAGTTCCATCCACGTTGCTACAAAAGGCCATAGTTCATTCTTTCTCATTGCCACGTAGTATTCCATTGTGTATATAAACCACAATTTCTTTACTGAATGGAACTTTTAAACTAATTGAGGCTAAGGTGTAAATGACTAAGATGGCTTACCATGTGGCCATTATTCACAGAATACAAAATATGTATTCGTATCTTAAAAAGGAAAATTTGGGCCTTCAGATGAAAAGCAATTGCAGAATTTGTGTGTGTGTGTGTGTTTTTACAGCAATGAAGCATTCAAAAGGCTTTATTTTGGGACACACATAATACATGACTATTCCCCACCTAAATAGACTGGAGGCAATCACAGGAAGAAGGAAAGATCTATAATCCATATACCTAAAGTAGCCAAAGAACAGAAAAACTTACTATCAGGTTTTCACTGTCTTAGAGTCTTTATGGTTTTGAAATTTATACTCTAATCTTAACTGTCCATTCTTCATTTCCATGGACGTGAAAGCTTAGGTTCTCCAAGGACTTGGATGTCATCACGTCCAGCCTCTCACCTTTAGAGAAATACATGCTGCCATTATCGATAATATAATCCTTTACATGAAAAATTCTTTTCCCTAGTCTTCCCTTCACCAGGCTAAGTAGCCCCAATTCCTATAGGAATTTTTTGCGAATATATTTTAATCCATTCATCTTTTTCATTTTTCCTCCAGTTGTTCACTCTTTCTCAGGTTACAGGGTTCAAAAAGGGACATGAGAGTCTATATAAAGACATAACCAACAAGGCCAGCCAGGCCTCTGTATAGACAGGGTTGAAAGCTGCCACCCTTGTGTGATTTGACATGCAGAAAAGCTCCTGGTTCTCCTCTTCCCCAGCCCCACTTACCCAGCCAAAAATAGCTCCCCTATCTTGCCTGCCAAAGCTGATTTTCCCATCAGTGGAGGGCCTTTGGGAAAGGGCAGGGGAAAGGAGCTGATACTTCTTAAGAAAATGTACGTGGTTCTATGCTGGGTACCTTATATACATTATTTCATTTAACTCTTACAAATCTCTTAAGAAGTTATTAGTGTCTATAACATAACGAGGACAATAAGTATTCACTGAAAGATAAGAACGCAAGCATCCCGACCGACAGACCTGGGTTTGCGTTCCAGCTCCAGCATTTACTGTCTGTCAGACCTTAGCTCATTTGTTTCTCCTTGTAAAGGCTCAGGCCCAACCTGTACAGTATGAGAAACGGCACAGGATGAAAAAAAAATGAGCTAACATAAACACATAGCCCCGTTCCTACCTCCTGACAAACAATTCAGTGTGTTTGAGCCACTATTATTATTATTAGTCCCACTTTACAGATAAGGAAATAGAGCCTCAGAAAAGTTAAAAGATTTGCCTCATGGCACAGAGCTAGAAAGTGGTAGAGACAGAATCTGAACCCAACTCTGCCTCCAAAACTTGTGTTCTTTCCACTACTGTTTCCAACAGACTTCTCATATGTGCGTGCGAGGTGCCTAGGAGAAGTCTGTGTGTTCTGCCCAACTTAGGGACCCAAGTATGTATCCTTGAAGTGATGTAAGCAAGCAAGTGGGCAGGTAAGCCTTCGGAGCTGGAGAGAATGAGTCAGCAGACAAGATTCCAAGAAAATGTGGTTCAAAAGGGAAGAGGGAATGAAAGGGCATGGAGGGAGTTAGACCATCCAGGGCCTCTGGTCAGGGACCCCGGGAGCATTTCAGGGTTGAGCACCAAAGACAGGACAGGGTGGTGCGGAAAGCAGACTCACTCACGTCCTAACAGCTCTGGCAGGGACTTGAGAGTGAGACGGCAGTTCAAGCTCTGACCTGGACCTGCCTGGGAAAGCATCTCAAGTTTTCACATTGATACGGGAGAAAATACTTAAAGAAAGTGTGATAGTTTATCAAAAAAAAAAAAAAAAAAAAACAAAAAACAAGACTAAGGGAAGCCTGAAGCTGAGCTTATTTGGTTCCGTTTCTTAGCATTGGTAGTCAGGTTAGAGTTCACATTTCGAAGTTGATATTTATTTTATGTGTTGTAGCATACATTCTATATTCATGCAAAAGGTAGCGATGAAATTCCTAACTCCAGAGCTAGACACGCAGGAGTCAAATCCTGGTTCCTTCACTTCTAGGCGAGGGATTCTGGGTGAGTTACTTCACTGTCTGTGCCCCACACTTTTCAGCCATCAAATGGCTGGAATCCCATAGGGTTGAGGGAGGATTCAGTGAGTTAAAATATATGAGGGGTGCCTGTGTGGTGCTTAAGTGTCCAACCCTTGATCTCGGCTCAAGTCATGATCTCCCAGTTTGTGAGTCCACGCCCTGCATCGGGCTCTGAGCTGATGGCACAGAACCTGCTTGGGATTCTGTCTCTCCTTCTCTCTGTCCTTCCCCTGCTTGTGCTCGCTCTCTCTCTCTCTCTCTCTCTCTCAAAATAACGTTAAAAATTTTAAACAATAATAAAATATATGAAATTTATCATCTGTTATATATTTATTCTATAGTCATTAATTAATATATTTATATATCATGTATATATTCATTATGTATGTATAATTCATCATGCATATATTCATTATATATTCATTATGTATTATATGTACATACTCAACAGATTTTAGATATTGTTATTATTTTCTCATTTAAGCCTCACAATGAGTCAAGAAACAGAGACTGATGTTGGCTCGGTGGTTTGCCCAGGCTTTCCCCTGCTAGCAATAAGAGAGATCAAAACCCAAGGAGAGAACCTAAAATGCCTTGAGGTCCATGGCTCTTCTACCTTAGTCAAGGCTGGGACTTAGAGGCTTGCCTTCACCCAATAGTTGAATGGCCATCTGCATGTGTCCAGAAGCTCTCATTAGTGACAGAAAGGCAAAACATCAGCCTGCTGGCTCACAATACAGAAAAGAACAGATGAAATAAATGGGGGGGGGGGGGCGGGGAGCAAATGCGCTAAGGTGCCCTGGACGTGCTATTTGTTGAACTAGAATTGCGAACAGTAGTTACTCATATGGAATTGAGAAGGGCACGGCCATGATCTGTATTCCTCCTCACCACCACTCGGGAACGGGAGCGGTAGGTAGGTTTTGTCTAAAATAGAAAACAGTTGCCTTCAGATGCATCAATTTCAAGTGTTTGGCTGGGTCATTCCGTCGCCAAGGGAATGGCTATGAAAGCAAGGGGATGAATAAAAGGAACTAGCACAGCTCTCTACCTACATGTTAGGTACTAACCTCCGGGAAAGCAGCTGCCTTTCAAAGTACGGGGCAGTTTTCCTTGCTTCCTATTACTGACTTAATGTTTGCTCTTAAAACATGCACGCGCGCGCGCGCACGTGTGTGTGTGTGTGTGTGTGATGCAGCAGCTGTTGGCTGTACACAAGCACGCAAGCATGTGTACAGTGGCACTGGTGGGGACACCTTGGAAAGATGCATGCTTGGCGAGGCCACAGGGATCTCAACCCTTCAGGAGGACGTTGAGGGCCGGTAGCCACAGTGGACTCTTCTGTGTAACATCTGGAACACACCTCTGGACAGACCAGACAGGCTACATCAGGGGTCAGGAGATATTAACTCTACTCACAGGACGTTGCCATAGATACATCAAAACTTGTTGGATATTGGTCATTTCTTATGGTGCAATCACATATATTGCTAGAATAATCAGAATGAATCCTGGGGTAAGATCAATCCCATTATAATGGGAAGAGGGATTCCCCAACTAGAGGGCAGTAACCAGAAAACAAAACAAAACAAAGTGCTTCGTGTTGCAGAGGAACATGAACTTGTACATGTAAGATCTAGATTAGCTGCCAGGGCACACCCATGGTGGACTCTTCACAAAATTATCTGATAACCAAAAGATTCCCTTGAATCATAGAAAATCTCATGCCTCGTATAACTTTGGATGTCTCTTATAAAACGACATTTCATTTTCTCCAGAACAATCAGTAAAGACTCTGTACACCTCAAAATGTGTATCTTTTGAGGTGACATGGAAGGATCTGAGTTGCTCGGTTTCAATACAAGATCCCCGACTCCCCCAAACATTCTAGGCTTATAATTCCTAATGGCAAGAAGAGACAAAGTCAGGTGAGTCAAAGCATTTATCTCCTGACCAAAATAAATGAGCAACTATTTTCTTTCTTCTATTTTTTTTCTGGAACTTAAGTGTTCCTATGAGATCAGATCATTCACGGGCGATGCTTCCCTCCCCAGCTTCCGGACTTTCTCAATAAGGGAGGAGAGATCACCAATGGGGTTAAAGGTGAGGACAGAATTTTTTTAAGCCATCTTCTTGACACAATTTGAAGATGAGATCAAAGTTGATCATTCTTATCCTTCCGCAGAACGAAGTGAATGTATTTCAGTCACAATTCAGGCTCCTAGGCGAAGGAGCCAGCAGTCACGGTTCTACTTGTTTGCTGTTAAGTGGCTCGATTTTTTAAAAATATTTATTTATTTCCAGAGAGTGCAAGCAGGGGAGGGGCAGAGAGGGAGACAGAGGATCCGAAGGGGGATCTGCACAAACAGGCTGATAGCAGCAAGCCCGATGTGGGGCTTGAACTCACGGACCCTGAGATCATGACCTCCGAAGTCAGATGCTCAATCGACTGAGCCACCCAGGTGCCCCAAATGGCTCGATTTTTAAAAAGCCCCGGAGACATTTGTCTTAGAGAAAACTCAGGTTTTCTTTGACGCTGCTTTTCTCCGAAACACACAAGGTTAACCCAACCTACAGGTCTGAATATCTAGAAAACCTCTACCACCTCCTTGAAGACCCTCAGGAAGAAGTACTTGCTCAGTGTGAGCCCGTGCGAGAACAGTGATGCCAAGTTCAGGCGCAGCGATCGCCTTAATGAAATGGTGGCAAGAGAAGCGAGCATTGTAGACAGAGCGATAGAGGAAAGCAGGCATTTCCGGCTGTTTCCACAATGGCTTCTGCAGTGACTGATCATCACCTTTGTGATCATCTCAAACCCTGAAAGTAAGGCTAACCAGTTTGGGGTTTGCCTAAGGGCCACAGAGCCAGAATGCCAGCCAATGTCAACATAAGGCTGGTAACTGTGATGGCCACAGGCATGAGTAGAAATAAGGACATCGACTGTCTAACAAGCACCCAGGACCACAGACCTAATGCCCAAACCCCCACATCTGTCTGGCTTCAGCTGAGCTTGGAAATAAATGATTTAAAAGATCATCAATCATCGTCTTCAGACCGGAGATTGCACAGCACTTCACAAAAATATGTGGACAGAAATATGCTCTCGTGACAACTTTTGTAGACCATTTTTGGGCACACTGCATTGTACTTTGCATGCCTATCTTTTCAAGTTGTCAAGAAGAGTTTCAAGGACAAGAATAATGTCTTAAATAACTCTCCATCACCAGACCTGTGACAGAGTCCAATGCATACTGGGAACCCAATACGTGCCGATGGAACGGCTGGATGAACACGTGATCGAATTTACAGCGGTGCTAAAAAGATGTCCTATCTTGACGGTAAATACTTACATGCTACTTTTCTTTCACTTTAAAGACGTGGAGAGCTCTGACTCCAAATAAGAGACATGATACGGACTTACCACATTCCCTCCTAAGATCCACATTTGGTATTAAGTATATTTACAGTGAAGAAAAATACCAAAAGAAAAAAAAAGTCCTCCTTGCCAAGGCACACTATCTATGAATTAAAAGCATATCATCCCATCTTGCTACGATATACATTTCAGCTGCCCCTTGGAGCACTCCTAGATGACTTTCCACTTGAGGAAGAGAATAAATGATATGAGGTTGAGCAAGGTCCTCAAGGAATTTAAGACAGCTCTGGGGCACCTCTGCTTAAGCATCCGACTTCAGCTCAGGTCATGATCTTACCTGATCGTCGTGGGTTTGAGCCCCACATCAGGCTTTGTGTTGACTGCTCAGAGCCTGGAGCCTGCTTCAGATTCTGTGACTCCCTCTTTCTCTGCCCCTCCCCTGCTCATTCTCTGTTGCTCTCTGTCTCTCAAAAGTAAATAAGCATTCACAAAAATTTTAAAACAGCTCTTAGTGATACACGCCTCTGTAAGGTCTTCAGGGGCTTTGGAAAAGAGAAACAGATTCTCTTTTACTTTCTAAACAGCTCATTTTTAGGGAGCCGGTACTCTCCCTATGCAGTGAGCACAGATATGCTGTCAGAGGAAACACAAAACTCTGACAAAAATGTTAGAGAATAAGGCATACGGTATACTAGGGGTACGGCACCAAATAAAATTATGCAATAAGAATGTGTCGCATTTGTTCAGAGCAGGTAAAATAAGTTTATGGTAAAATTAAAATACAATATTAAAAACAAAAATTCCAGGAGAATGAATAAGCAGTTTAGAGATTCAGATTTTGCAGTTAAGAAAGTTCAAGAATTCTAGCCAAGTCCAGATAAAAGAGTGCCAAGGAAAAGTAATATGCAGCAAAAAGGAAAAAAAAAGGGGGGGGTATTTTACTTCGCCTCTGCCCATATCAAAGTTTTTGTGGAACTTTTTAAAGCATATTGGAGGAAAATGATTATTTTTTCTTTGTTATATAATTTAAAAAAGCTACAGCCATTTTCAGCAATTGTCTGGAGGCACTGTGTTAGAAGAGCCCATGGTAGAAATTTTGAAAGAAAGTCTTACTATGTCTAGTAACTTTGGCTATGGATACAGAAATGAAAAATCATTTTGGCTTTACAAGCTGAGGTATTTATTGAACTGTAATGTTATTGAGTGTGTATATAAGATAATAGGAAGCAAATGCATTGACATGTTCACATTTCTGTGGTTGCTGACCCTTTCTGAGCATTTTTGCAAAAAAAAATCTACATATATAGATATATAGGCATATCTATCTATAGACAGATTGATAGATAGATGTATATATATGGATAATTCTAGATTGTTTTAAGTTCACCCTTAATATTTAATAGAGTCAATCAAATAGTCCATGGTTCCTACTTTCACAGGCGTGTAATTATTTACTTCCACATGGAGTTGAGTTAGTAGACAGACGGCTTGTTCCTGTTGACAGTGTTAACCAAAAAAAACTACTTTCAGCATAGGCACATGAATCAAGCCTGAATATGTGAATTATATAAAATATAAAACTGACACTGTCATTTACAAGAAGGATAAGGCCTGGAGATCTAATCTCCAACATGGTGATTATAGTTCATACTGCATGGTATACCTGAAATTTGCAAAGAGAGGAAATTGTAAGTTCTCACACCACACACACACATAAAGTTACCTGTGAGGTGATGGGTGGGTTAATTTGAGGGTGAGACTCACTTCACGATGTTTATGTATGTTAAAACCTCACATTGTACATCTTTAAAGAAAATTCTACTGTACAAATATATAGAATTTTTCTTTGCCAATCGTAACTCAACGAAACTGGGGGAAAATATAAAATTGAAACATGCTTTTATATTCAATAACTGAAGTTTGCCCTCTGGCTATTATCAATAATATCACCAGACTAATTCAAAAAATAAGATATTTAGTGACATTTAAATCTCAGGAGAACCAAGAGAAATTTGCAACGTGGCGATCATTACAATAAATGCCAACAGTGCGTGGGCAAATGAGACGAGGCTCAGTGTATCTGTAACCCTCCTTTTGTTATTAGCAAAAATTAATCCAGGCTAAATCTCTCAGATTAATGGTAGTAAAAGCTGGGAAAAACAATCACACAGAAAACAACAATAGAAAAGAATAAAAATAAGAACCAACAAACAAAAAATGCCCTCAAAAAATGAGATTTAGAAGGTTGATGCTTTCTGGATAGAAAAATAGGTTATAATCTTGACTGTTTTGTTGTGGTTTTAGCATCCTTTATTAGGATTTAAAATTTGTCCACTCATACATTATTACCCTTATGAGAAAACCATTTGTTGAATACTGCCAGTCCTCCTTCATAATTGAAAAAACTTACATATGGAGATAGCTCTGAGGCCTAGGTCTGTAACCAAGAAGAAAAAGAAAAATGGAAAAATAAACCATAAACAGTGGTCTGTCTTGAGACAGTTATTTTTGATTAAATGATTACAGAAATGTATTTGATTTACCTTTTTTTTATCAGTAGTATCAGGCAAATGCCCTGCATTTTATTTAAAATATTCCCCATCTAACAACGAATCTGGATAGCATTTGAAGCTAGTGTTGTTAGAGATACCCAGCATTCTTTCTGGGTTTCTGTGATTCCCTTTAGTATTGCTGAACAAACACTAGTAATGTCTATGTCTTGAGCAGACTGAATTTGAATGGAAAATTACTAGCTTTATTATAATCACTTACAGACTTTTAAATTAAGCTGTCAATATTTTCAATAATGTATTTCCCTCTTATTTTAAATTTTCAGTTAGATAAGCACTTCCTTTCTCCACTTGCTCTAGCTATTGCTAATTCAATATAGTCATTGAATAGGGTATCGTGCTTCCCCCAAATAAGCAAGAATGAAAGGCACAACCCATAGGCAAAAGCTCATTATTGCTGGCTTGTTTAACCCTTGAAATCGATCACATTTAAAGAAGCAATTTAACCTGAGAACCCTCATCAACTTAATTATCTCAATCATTCTAAAACTATTCGTATCCTCATCCCACTTCAATTTCCCCCCAAATCTTCTAGATATTTGACCCCATGACCCAGCTTGTGTCCGCAGGCTGGCATCCGCTGCAGTTCCCAGGGAATGGAAAGTCCAGAGTCATCACTACATTTGTACCTCCAGCGTTTCAGCACAAAAGTTCCCCTGATGCAGCTTCATCAACATAAAATAGCCGGTAAAATTAACACTGATATAATTTTCAGGGAAATCACACACATTTCTGCATGTGCTGCTGCTACCAGCTCGTTCTCCACTTTGGTTTCTCCACTCAACACCTTTATAGAAAGAGGACATTGGCGTTTGCACTGAACTGTACATTGTAGATGTCATGAATTGATAGCATTAAGAGAAGGAATATTGACATCAGGATTCTTAGGAATTCAACTTAAATATTTTTTGGCATTAAAAAACAACTGTGGTCTCAGGGTAGAGAGTCTTAAGTTTGAGCTTTTATCACTAGACTCATTCTGGGTCTCAATTTTTACTTTAAAAAAATTTTTTTGTCAACATTTATTCATTTTTTGAGAGGCAGAGAGAGACAGAGAGTGAGTAAGGAGGGGCAGAGAGAGAGGGAGACACAGAATCCGAAGCAAGCTCTAGGCTCTGAGCTGTCAGCACAGAGCCTGATGTGGGGCTTGAACTCACAAACCGTGAGATCGTGACCGGAGCCGAAGTCGGATGCTTAACTGACTGAGCCTCCCGGGCGCCCTTCAATTTTTACATTTTTAAAATGAGTGGGTTGAACTAGATGTCTCTGAAGTCCCCTCTGAGTCCAACATCCTAAGATCATTTAAGACTTCTGATAAGATGAAATGATTGTTTTTCTGAAACAGATGATAATGAATTGCTCCCTATAGTCCCTGCTTTCAGAGAATTTGCTATCCTTAAGAAGTTAAGTGCCGCCATTTGCTGAGAGAACAAGGAGATAGTATATAGAGAATAACTGATATTCCAAAATTTATCGATACCAGATTTCGAAAGGCATTTGGCACATAACTCTCACTTAAAGAGTCGGGTTGTAAAATAAATTATCTAATAGCCTTAATAAAGTGCCTTACAACTTGTTCTTGTCTCTGGGTCTACACTAATGATATAGTCTGAGATTTAGCTAAGTTCCTGGGCACATGAAAACAATAATTGCCGCCTGGAATGGGTCCACTGCTCCCTCAAAATCTGGGGTTCACCCTACCTTCCTATCTTCATTAATAATTTATTGTTGAGTTCTGCTAAAAAGCAGCACCTCAGTTTCCTGAAGTCAGTGGTAAGTAGTAAGCTTCGGCTGGGAGAGAGAGAGGTAAGGGAGAAAAAGAGAAGAGAAAGGTAAGAGGAAAGGAAGAAACCATATAACCATGCCCTTGTGCATTGCTGGTGGGAATGCAATGGTACAGCTTTTGTGGAAAACAATATGGCAGTTCCTCAAAAATTTAAATCAGAATTACCATGTAATTCAGCAATTCCATTTCTGGGTATATACCCAGAAGAATTGAAAGCAGGGACTCAAACAAATGTATGTACACCGATATTCATAGCAGAATTATCTACAATAATAAAAGGTAGAAACAACCCCAAAATCCATGAACAAAGAAATGGATAAACAAAATGTGGTATATCCATTCAATGGAATATTATTCAGACTTAAAAAAAATTCTAGGGGCACCTGCGTGGCTCAGTCAGTTAAGCGTCCAACATCCGCTTAAGTCATGATCTTGTGATTTGTGAGTTCGAGCCCGACATCAGGCTCTGTGCTGATAGCTCAGAGCCTAGAGCCTGCTTTCGATTCTGTGTCTCCCTCTCTTTCTCCCCTTCCCCACTCACACTCTTGTCTATCTCTCTCAAAAATAAATAAATAAACATTAAAAAATAATAAAAATAAAAAATAAAATTCTGACACATGCTAACACATGGATGAACCTAGAAGACGTTATATTAAGTGAAATAAGCCACTCCAAAAAGGGCAAATGCTATAGGATTTCACTTACATAAGAGACCTAAAGTAGTCAAATTCATAGAGACAGAAAATAAAATGGTTTCCAGGGGTTGGGAGAAGGGAGAGATAGGAAGTTATCGTTCAATGGGTACCGAGTTTAGTTTGAGAAGATGAAAAAGTTCGGGAGATATATGGCGATGGTGGTTGCACAACAACGTGAATGTACTAAATGCCACAGAAGAGCACTCCTGAAAATGGTTAAAGTGGTAGATTTTATGCTATATAGAGTTTACCACAATAAAAAAAATTATTCACAGCAGTATCAAAGTCTTATTATTCATTGTTATTCCCTCTCATCTGGGAAAGTTGAATGCATGCTCTATTTCAATGTTATCCCATGCCAGGAATTGCTCAGAAATAAAATTGATATTCCAAGCAATTCTCCAATGGTTTTAAAAAGAGATGGAGAAAAAGAAACAGCTGGTTTAAAAGCAGTCATAGAATCCTCCATGAGTCCCATAAATGGACTGAGTGCTCACATTTAACATGCAATAAAAACCAAGCCAACTTCACAATGGAATGGGCACATTCATTTTTAAGGTTGTTGCCAATTCTATAGGAGTTCATGGATTCAAAACACTGTCAAATTCAAAAAGAAAGAAGACCTCAGACCAGGATTAGCAGTCAACAGAGTAGGAGGACAATGAGATAATGTGGAAATTGAAATTTGAAATTCTGCTGTGAAATAGTCCTGGCTCGAATTCAAGCAATTATCCAGCTAAACCGAAAGGAAAAGAATTTCCACCATGCTATTAAGAATAAAGACAACATGGAGATAAATTATCCAGATTGCCTTTCATATTGATTCAATTGCCTTATTGAGTATGAAACTCTGCTCAATTTGCCCATGGCCAAAGACTAATAAAATCGTAAGATGTCAGAGGAGGAGCCATACATATCATCTTATTCCATCCACACCATTTTGGAGATAAGAGGGCTGGCAGCAAGAGCTTAATTTATTTGCTTAAAGATATAAAACAGTCCAAACAGAACCCAAGTCCTTGACTTTCTCGGCTAGTTCATTCTACATTACACAACATTAGTTAAGAAATTGTGCAGAAGGAGAAAAGATTAATACTGGGAGAAAAATCATGGTCAAAAGCAAAAGAAGAAGAATGTGGTTGCTTCATTTATTTAAGTAGTTATTTTGAAATCATAGTGTTAAATAGATTTAACAGAATGCAGATAGTTCTAGAAAATAGTATAATGTAGCAAAGCAGAAATGACATAATGCCGAGTGTATACCTATAAATGAGCATCTCTAAGCATGGACAGTTTGAGGACCCCCTGTGATTTAACATTGATATTCTATACCCTTTGTTGAAAAATCAATTGGGAAGGAAGACACGATGAAATATTTAATGCCTGGAATTCTGATTTTTACATTTAGTAACATTTATTGTAAAGACAGAATCAAAACAAAGCATCTGCTTTAAAGTCCTATCTTTGAAAAAAAAAAAAAAAAAAAAAAAGAGGTTAGAGTGGGAGAGAGCCAAAGCATAAGAGACTGTTAAAAACTGAGAACAAACTGAGGGTTGATGGGGGATGGGAGGGAGGGGAGGGTGGGTGATGGGTATTGAGGAGGGCACCTTTTGGGATGAGCACTGGGTGTTGTATGGGAACCAATTCAACAATAAATTCCATATATTAAAAAAAAATAAAAATAAAAAAAATAAAGTTCACTCATGTGGAAAAAAAAATCCTATCTTTGGAACAGCTATAAATTAGTAGACAGGCCAATGTGCCCGTTTCTAATTCATTCGAATGAAATCCCCCAATTTCCCTAAGGCATTTGAACAGAGTATGGAGAGGGGGTAGGAGCGAACAATTGAGTGTGGTTGTATGTGCCTGTCGCCTCTGACTCTGCACGATGTACTTCAGATATTTGATACTGTCCATTACGGTTGTAAATTCACTTAAAAAACAAGACTACCTAGAGAATAATTGTTTTACCCCAAACATTGTTTAAAAAAAAAAAAAAAAGTCATGTCCTAGATGATCAGGAGATAGCAAAGAGAAAGCAGTCTAGCTGGCTTACTCCCAATGTCAGTATGATTATCACATTTGCCTGTGGGTCCGCAGTGAGGTGGAACAGACACGAGATCTTCCACTAACAAATCTGAAAAGGTCTTCAACACAGTAGTCATCACCCTTATTTTAAAAGGGAGAGAGCATTCCCAAGTTCACAGCTAATTAATAACAGCCCAGGGACCAAAACCGAGTACTCCTGGCTCCCAAGACAGATTTGAGCTTTCCTTAGTATATCTCTTATTCTAATTTAAAAAAAAGGGGGGGGGGAATCAAAAAGTCTTACAAACTAGACAATATGTTTTCCACGATAGGCATTTTTGTTTTTTGCCAGGGAGAAGGGAAGAGGCGGGGAGAGGGAGAGAGAGAGAGAGAGAAGAAGAGAGAGAATCTTAAGCAGACTCCCCGCTCAGTGCAGAGCCCAACGCGGGGCTCGATCCCATGAGCCTGGGATCGTGACCTGAACCGAAATCAAGTCAGACGCTCAACTTACTGAGCCACTCAGGTGCCCCTAGGCAAATTCTTTTAAATTTTGATTTCATAGAAAAATCTTACCAGAAAATCAGATAAAAATGTGTTTTGTAAAATACATTTCATGCCATAGAAAAGGTTGACGTTAAACAATTTAATCTGACAAGTGAGATTTGGCTCCATTTGCCAAGTTCAGACTAAAGTACTGTGCCTCACATGGAAAAGGATATTTAGCAAATGTGGATATTCAGATAAAGTGTCTTTAACCCTAAAATACCTATTGTTCGCTAGAATGCCACAACGACCAGCTTGAGTAGTTAAAATGGCAAATGTTGACTTCGGGCACTAAAACTGTGTTCTCTGAGAGATTCCCATCTCTGCTCTTCTCCCTTGATCGCCTTCTTTACTGTCTTGGATCCTGGCCTCCAGCAATTCTAGGACATTTCCTGTATCACACAACTCTCCCTACCTTTTCACCTCTTTTTCTTCCCATTCTGCTGTTCCAAAGAAGCCCGCAAAGAATCTTTTACTCTTCCAAAGATCTTTCCGACAATGGAATTTTCCTCGTTTGTAGGGGTTGCTGCCAAACCACCACCAAATCTTGCACGCTATTCACCCAGGTTCCCGCCTCGTGCCACCGTTGACCCCTCCTAATTTCTTCCCTGGACACAAGCCACTGTTTCCCATACAAAGCGCTTTCAGCCAGGGCAAGCAACAACTGGACCAACAAACAAACCAAAACGTGTCTGTTCTCGGAGCTAAGACATCAGCCGTGGCAGGAAATGCAGTGAGTCAGAAAACCCATCTAGGTTATTCACTTTCCGTGGGTGGCTGAAAGGAATGTTTCTGAGTCCCCTGCCTGATGGGGACCAGGTACCTAGTCTTGACGACAACTCTGTAAACAGTTCTTTTTCTCCAGTTGACAGTTGTGGAAACTGAGGCTCGGGAGCCCTAGAGTATTTAATTTGGGCCAGTCACTTCCAAGGGAGTTAGCGCACAACTGCATATTACAAAAATTGCGTCTCAGTTTGGGTAAGGTTCTTACATGGCACCGTTGGTAAGCATCGCCTCCTGCCATCCATGACAATACGCTGCTCCTTCTCTCACCTCTTCAGATTCTTTGACCACCACGCCTCCTGAACCTTTTCCTTCATCCTCCCACTCAACATGTTCACCAAAGCCCCTCGTGTCTGTTAATCCTTTCTGGCTAGACCGTTTTAGATACTGTTTCACGAGAGAGCAACACCATGGTTTATGCCCCCTCTTTCAAAGACGTGTTAGCAAAGAAACGGGCCTACTTGTTACCGAACGTGTGTCCAACCAGAATTAAAAGTCTTTGGGATTAATGGGGTAGACAAACTAACACCAGAACTCCACATACTTTCAACGACTCGCTGCGATAGTTATTTATATTAGTTCCTTTTTATGTTAACTATAAAAATTACCTTTCGGGTTTTTTTTTAAGACATTGAGTGAGAACTGTTGAAATTACTAAGAATGAAAGTAATCGTAAACAGCTAACACGTCATGTGCTGAATGTCAAGCACTGAGCTATATGTTTTACAAATGTCTCATTTAATCCTCATAAATTGATAGGCACTATATTACCTTCATATTTTGAATGATTTTTTTTTTGCCTTAACGTTGTTTTCTTACTTTAAATACATGAATCCTGACATCAAAGAAATGTAACTCTGAAGAAATGTCTTTAAACACCACATGTAGGGGTGCCTGGGTGGCTCAGTCGGGTAAGCATCTGACTCTTGATTTCTCAGATCATTATCTCAGGGTTTTGGAGTTCAAGCCCCACACTGGGGTCTGCACTGACACTATGGAACCCACTTGGGGTCCTCTCCCTTCCTCTCTCTCCCTGCCCCTCCTTCTCTCTCACTCTCAAGAATAAATAAACTTCAAAAAAAAATCACATGCGGAATCTTTTAAAAAGTGTTTTATATGCTTCTAAAGTTTTAAACAACAGATTGCAGACGTGAGAACAAAAGGTAAATGGAATTTGAAGCAAATCATTCAATCTGGTGACACTTCTTCTGAACAAATGTGTATAATACTCTATTTTTTCCACTGCTACATGAAAAGTGAAAACTACCATAAAGGTGCAGGTGAGTTGACTAAAAAAAAAGTTTATGTTCTGCATTTATTATCAGATGAGTTCACATTATATCTCTCTCCCCTAAAATCTTGGTAATTGACTTGAAGTCTTAAAAATAGAAGAGCCCTTACAAAAACAAAATATTTGAAGGGGCAGTAAAGATGTTGCTTATATTTATACATCCACAACTCACACTGACTTTAATATAGACTGGATTAAACTGAGGGCCATCTTGCAGCTGTTTCAACATGGGCTGAGTGAAATGTGTTATTGTGGGTAAGACGAATGGGTGGAGATTTCTATATTGATAAGTGAAATGCTGAGTGAGGCTGACATGGTCACCACGTGGGGGGAGAAAGTACCATTTTAGCCTTGCCGATGAAGAATGTATGTTTCAGTTGCTGCCGATAACATTGGATGCGAAGGTGCACGTATGTTACGCTCCAATACTAAAAGCATAGCGCGTAAGTGATAGCACATTAAGTTGTCACATGAACGTTCAAAACCTACTGAAGGCCATATTTACCCACATATGAACTAAAACCTTGGATTGCAGGTAACTTGTTCTGTGCGTGTTCTGCAAGACGAGCAAACGTTTCTAAGCGATTTTAACTTGATAAACGAGCAATGTCTTGCCATTCAAGTAGTGCGTGACGCTGATGGTCACATGATCACAACTGAGCCAATGGGTCTTGAAATTCATTTTGATATCCGAGTGCTTTGGATTACAAGCATGTTTCTGGAATGAATTATGCTCCCAAACCAAGGCTTTACTGTCTTACTAAATAAACGTATGTATTTATTTGGTGGAGGAAAAACCCCTTCCTTACAGTACAATGCCAATCAACAAAGATATGGTGAGTGAGGGGGTTAGAAAATTATCAATAGATCGGTGAAAGTTTGATGAGAACCCAGCTATTTATAGTTTCGAAGTATCTTTCCACAAATTCCTTATTAATTACAAAGGAGAAAATGATAACTTTAGGATAGAGAAACTTAGTAGACACCAACTTAATCAACGATGAGAGCCAATATCACCAATACTGGGCAAACTGACATTGTGTGCCTTCTGATAGGATGCACTGAAAAGGACAAAGCATCTCTTCTGTGGTATTTCTTATAAAAAGCCTAACCTGAATTTAATCATAAGGAAACATCAGACATGCCCAAATTGAGACTCATTCTACAAAACAAGAACTGGCCTGAACTCTTAAAAAAATGACAAGGTCAAGAGAGACAAAGAAAGGGAGAACAATCATCCCCAATTAAAGTAGACTACAGAGATATAAATGGAGTATGACTCTGGGTTGGATCCCGGGTCAGGAAAAAAATTATTATAAAAGATATTATTGAGACAATTGACAACATATGAATTTGGACTGTGAATTAAATGATAGCATGTATCAATGTTCAATTTTCTGATTTTATAATGGTACGGTGATCATGTAGGAGCATGCCCCTTATTCCTAAGAAATACAAACTATAGTGTTTAGAGGTAAAAGGGCACAACTAGTTCTTAAACAATTCAGAAAATATATAAATATATGTAAATTTAGAGGGAAAATGATAAATATATAAATATATGTAAATTTAGAGGGAAAATGGGCACAACAAATTCATGATTGTGTGTCAAAATAAACTTGTGAAAACATCTTTGTAACTTAACTACCTACAATACCATATGGCTTAGCTTAATATATATGTGTTTATCCACATAATTAATCAACTAAAAACCACGAGTTGGGAAGTAGAAACATATTAAGGACAATTAAAAATACCAAATCTTGGAGCGCCTGGGTGGCCTATCAGTTAAGTGTCCGATTTCTGCTCAGATCATGATCTCGGCACTGATGAGTTCGAGCCCCGCATAGGGCACTGTGCTAACAGCTCAGAGCCTGGAGCCTGCTTCAGATTCTGTATCTCTCTCTCTCTCTCTCTCTCTCTCTCTCTCTCTCTGCCCCTCCCCTGCTCACTCTCGCTCTCTCTCAAAAATAAACATTAAAAATTTGCTTAAAATATATCAAGATCTCAGTATACCTGGATGAAATTCAAATCCATATATAAGCATGCTGAATATATTGTCAATAGCTGACATTCTCACAGCAGATATTGTGTTCTTGAAATCATATCCTTTCAATAGCTTTTTGGCCCAAGACACAACACAGGAAATTATCCGAGCCGGTCGAGTGGGACATCCCCAAATGAGCAGTCACGTCATTGCCGATATTGCACCTTACTTTTTTACTTGAGTTCATGGCATGGAAAAGTAATTCATCTCCCTGAATAGATCTCATAAGAAAAACAGAACTCTTCAAATTCTTTTTCCAAGTCATCCTGGGGCAATAGTAAATTCTGTATCCAAAATCTGAAAGGAGATTTTACGACTTGAAATCCCACACTGCCGAAGTGTTCCACCTATGAATGATTTTCTGAAAACTAATAGAATAATGTAAAAACAGAGCAAAAACACAATCCTGGGCACAATCCTACACCACTCAAGCAACACCAGATTACTCAACAGTGTACCTAGTGGCCTTTTTAATAAACTGAATCCCCATTCCCTGTACCACGTGGCACTGAAGATTCATAATGGGGATACAGCAACATCGTAAACGACTTTCTGAAATAATTCGTTTTGAGGATTTAATGCTACATCCATAAAATATAGTATTCGAATCCAACCACAGTAGTAACGCATTATTTTCTGATAAATTTTAAAAATTAAAAAAAAATCAATGCCAACATACGAGTCATCCGTAATCTCATCAGTAACCAAACTGTATATACACTTTGTACACGGCTGTTTTTCTAACTATGCCCATTTTCTTACGCTCTTTATATATTTCTGTTGTGCCCATTCAAATGAAGATGCTATGGAAGGTGGAATATTATTCCAAAGACACAGAGAAACCACTAACCAATGGTGGAGACTTAAGGACATTTCTCAAGTTTTGTTCACCTATGGGAAAGTCCTAAATTGAATGCCAATGTTAAGACTGCATAGAAGCCATGACGGCCTTTTTCCTTCCTTTCCTCCCAGTAAGACTGCGCTGAGAACTGATCCATACTGCTAGGAAATGGACTCTCTGTTGGGACTTCCACTTTCTCTGTCTGGTCTCTCTTGGCTCTGAATCTCAATTACCTGGCCAGGCTAGAGTTACAGTCTCTACGATACCTTCTTTCCTCCGTAGAAAGCTAGCTGCACTGCATGAACATTCCTCCTATCCCATTAGCACTTGCCACTGACCGCACTGCCCACACAGCAATTGGCCTCAGCCCTCTTCCCAAGGTCATCTCCCTCCTGTCTGTATCTCATACAGCACTCTACTTGAGCCATTGTTGCCCCAACATGTCAATTGTTCTCCCCATCGCCACATCTTGAAATCATTCCTTGTTCCCAGAAACTCCTTTGATTTCGTCTCTGTAAGTTAAAAGTAGATATTCCTCACTGCCTTCCCTTATCCTCCCAATCAGAATTCTTTATCCTTCCTCTGCTCTCCTAAAACACTTTGTTGTAGTTCAATTAATGCGTTTGTTTTCTTTCAAGCTGTTGTCCCTAGTGTTTGTGTTTAATATTTCATTCTCTCTAGAGAGAAATCGTAGGGCATGGTTATGTTTTAGCTTTTGCTATTTCCATGGAATTTTAATTTATTTTATTATTAAAAATAATTTTTTTGAGAGAGAGAGTATGAGTTGGGGGGAGGCCAAGGGAGAGGAACAGAAAGAATCTTAAGCAGGTTCCACGTCTAACACAGAGCCCAACGTGGGACTCAATCTCACAACTGTGAGATCGTGACCTGAGCCTAAATCAAAAGTCAGATGTCTAACTGACCAAGCCATCCAGGTGCCCCTCCATGGAATCTTTAAAGAGCACCCTGGTCATATGAAATATTTGTGTAACAAATGAACTGAGAAAATATTAAAAGGCTCTGGGCCAGGTCAACAAAGCAAATTGTGGAAAATCAGATGTCCTATGTGCTAAGTTAAATTCAGAGTGCCAAAATCAGCTGAGAGAATTGTGCCATTTTAGGTATAAGAGGAAGACAAGCCTCGGCATATATTTATTTTACTCAAAATTATGACTATTTCCAGAAATAGTTGGTCCAAGAGACATCAACCTTATAAAAGTTTTGTGTTGACTCCAACCCACCATTTATATTCTTTACTTTCCAATGGTCTTATTCAGGAATGGCTGCATAATGTATGTGCAAAACGAAATTGTAGAGAACTTTGTCCACTGTTCTTAGGAACTTCAGGATGGTAACAACAAAGCATTTAAACCAAGTGCAAGGCTCCTATAAGCAAAGAACCCTGTGTGACTGCACAAATCACATGCCCATGAAGCCAGTACTATATGTAGTTTTCATTCTTTCCATGCAGCTAAAACCCAAAGATTCTCATCCAAAGCAAATACAGATTTGCTAAAAAAAACTCCCTCTCCCTCCCTCTCTCTCTCTCTCTGTCTTCCTCTCTCTCTCTCTCTCTCTCTCTCTCTCTCTCACACATACACACACACACACACACACACACTGGAACAGAAAGAAGGGCCCAGAATTTAACATTTTTTCTCAGATCTATTATCCTAGTTTCATTCCTGTCCTGTGCACCAAATCTTTGGGTTAGATACCTTTTTTACATCTACTTGTAGGCTATTTTTTTCCAGTTTCCCAATCATGCAAGAAAATGCTTTCAGACTTTTTCCAAAAGGAGAATGAGGGATGCTTTACTACATTCCAGGCTCAGTTGATAGATGTTTTAGTTTGGGGTATGAACCCTATCTGTGTAAGTTTTCACTAAATTTAGAGGCAAAAACACAGTATAGGCCTTCTCAGACTTTCTCGGGCTCCAACATAAAATTCCTTTGGCAATAAGGAAATAAATAATAAATAAATAATCAAATGCATCACATGGACTCTGGCTTTATAATATTTATTATTTTTAAAGCGTTTCATCTCACGTGGAGCCTGCAACCTGAGACTTGCGGTGGGGTGGGCAATGAGGAGGGAAGTGGTAGGAGGGAGGAAGAGGGAAACCGTGGCCAATATGAAAGCCCACCAGAGGTATGCTGGGTTATAATTAATGGCATGAGGTTACAACTGCAGCTGACATCAGGTTGCAGTGAAAGGTCAGCCTCCTGCTGCAATTTGCATCTACTGATTTGGAAGGGAGTCCACCATGGTCTTCCCTTCCCCTCACCCCATCGGCTTGGCTGTTGAACTGATCCGGGTTGCTTTCCTTTCCTTATTCCAGCAAAGATTCTTTTTCACCCTTTACAGAAGCACACACCCACACCCGTACCCACACCCTAACCTTCACACACTCAGCCCCACAGACGCATGTGGACTCAAGGACAGGGCTTGTACCCTCAAGGGAACCACAGCTTTTGTATGTTGCTGTCAGAACCAAATACACACTTCTCTCCCGCCTCTCCCTCTTCCAGTGGCATTGGGAAGCACGATCGGAGCAAATTGGAATAAGCCTTAGTTCCAGCCATATTTCTTTGCTGCCCGGCAAAGAGCAATTTTGGCTTTGTTTGTTTTTCTTTTTCTTTTTCTTTTCAATTTATTTAAACTAAAAAAATAAAACAGAAACAGTTCACCCATCTCTCACACCCCACCCCCATCCTGCCTCTTGCCACCACCAGTTTGTTCTTTGTATTTATGAGCTTGTGGGTTTTATTATTGTCGTTTAGATTCCATGTATAAGGGAGACCATACAGTATTTTTATTTCTCTGTTTGACTTCTTTCATTTAACATAATGCCCTTGAGGTCTACCCACACTGTCACAAGTGGCAAGTTTCATTCTTTCTTTATGGCTGAGCGGTATTCCGTTGTGTGTATATAACCTCATCTTCTTCATCCATTCAGGTGTCCATGGAAACAGGTTGCTTCCGTATCTTGGCCTTTGTAAATAATGCTGCAATGCATAGAGAGGTGCATCTATCTATTTGAATGAGTGTTTTCCCCCTTTGGGTAAATACCCAGAGTGGAATTACTAGATTGTATCATATTTCTGTATTTAATTTTTTTTTGCAAAAGCCCTATAGATTTTTCCATAATGAATATACCAGTTTATATTCCCACCAACAGTGCATGAGGGTTCCTTTTGCTCCACATGCTTGCCTACACTGGTCTTGTTGATACTAGCCATTAAGTGGTGTGAGATGATACCTTACTGTGGTTTTGACTTGCATTGCCTTGATGATTAACAGCACTGAGCACCTTGGGAGCCTGGGTGCCTCAGTCAGTTAAGTCTCTGACTCTTGATTTCAGCTCAGGTTGTGGTCTCACCGCTCGTGGGTTCGAGCCCCACATAGGGTTCCAACATGATAATGTGGAGTCTGCTTGGGATTCTTTCTCTCCCCCTGTCTTACTGCCCCTCCCCTGCTCATGCTTTCTCTTTATCAAAATAAATAAATAAACTTAAAAAAAATAATATTGAGCATCTTTTCATGTACTTATTGGCCATCAGAAGGTCTTTTCTTTTTTGGGGGGGGAATGGCTATTCAGATCTTATGCCAATTTTTTTTAAGTGGATTGTTTCTTGCTATTGAGTTGTAGAAGTTCTTTGTAAATTTTGGATATTAGCTCCTTAAGATATACGATTTGCAATTATTTGCTCTCACTCAGTAGGTTACCTTTTCATTTTGTTTCCTTGGCTGACAGATGCATTTTAGCTTGATATAGTCCCACTTGTATATTTTTGCTTTTGTTACTTTTGGATTCAGATTCAGAGAATCACTGCCAAGACCTGATCAAGCAGCTTACCGTGTTTTCCTCTAGTACTTTTACAGTTTTGGGTCTTACATTCAAGTTTGTAATACATTCAAGTTTGAGTTAATTTTTGTGGATGCTATGAGATAGTGGTCCAATTTTTGGACGCCATTTATTGAAGAGAGTGTTTTTTCCCTGTTGTATAGTCTTGGTTCCTTTGTCATAAGTTAATTGACCATATATGCATGGTTTATTTCTGGGCTTTTCTGTTCCCAATGGGAATATCAATACCATACTGTTTTCATTACTATAGCTTTGTAGTATAATTTGAAAAAAGTATGATACCTCCAGCTTTGTTCCTCTTTATCACGATTTCTTTATTTGCAGTATTTTGTGGTTTTGTACAAGTTTTAGGATTGTTTGTTCTATTTCTGTAAAACAATGCCATTGGAATATCAATAGAGATTGCACTGAATCTATATATTGTTTTGAGTAATTTGGACACTGTAACAATATTCTTCCAATCCATGAGCTTGGAATATCTTTGCATTTATTTGTGTCTTCATTTTTTTTTCTATAATGTCTTGTAGATTTCAATGTACAGCTCTTTCACCTTTTTGATTAAATTTATTGCTAGGTATTTTATTCTTTTTGATATCATTATGATATCTTACTTCAGAGATGTATAAAGGAGTATTTTTTAAGTTTTTATTTAAATTCCAGTTATTTTACAGTGTAATGTTAGTTTTAGGTATACGATATAGTGATTCAACAATTCCATACCTCACCAGGTACTCATCACAAGTGCCTTATACCCCATCACTTATTTAACCCATTCCCCCCCCCCCACCCATGTCCCTTTGGTAATCATAAGTTTGTTTCTAGAGTTAAGAGTCTGTTTCTTGGTTTGGTTCTCTCTCTCTCTCTCTCTCTCTCTCTCTCTCTCTCTCTCTCTTTCTCCCTCTCTCTCCCCCTCTCTCCCCTTTGTTCATTTGTTTTGTTTCTTAAATTCCACATATGAGTGAAATCATATGGTATTTGTCTTTCTTTGACTTAACCTGCTTAATTTGCTTAGCAAACTTTTTATATTCTTTGGGTAAAAACATAGTAGTGTGATTGATGGACTGCAGAGTAGTTCTATCTTTAACTTTTTGAGAAAACTCCATACTATTTTCTGGAGTGACTATACCAGTTTGCAGTCCCACCAACAGTGCAAGAGGGTTCCATTTTCTGCACATCCTCACCAACACTTGTTGTTTCTTGTATTAATTTCAGCTATTCTGACAGGTGTAAGGTGATATCTCATTGTAGTTTTCATTTTAATGTCCCTGATTAGTGATATTGACTATCTTTTCATGTGTCTGTTGGCCATCAGTGTGTCTGATTGTTGGATTGTTTTTTGAGCATTCAGTTTTATAAGTTCTATATATATTTTGGGTACTACCCCTTTATCAAATATTTCATTTGCATATCTTCTCTCATTCCATAGGATGTCTTTTGTTGATTGTTTCCTTTGTTGTGCAGAAACTTTTTACTTTGATGTAGTCCAAAAAGCTTTTGGTTTTATTTTCCTTACCTCAGGATGCCTCTCTAGAATAAAGTTGCTACAGCCAAGGTCAGAGAAATTTCTGCCTATGTTTTCTTCAAGGACTTTTATGGTTTCAGGTCTCAAATTTAGGTCTTTATTCCATTTTGAGTTTATTTTTGTGTATGGTGAAAAATAATGGTCCAGTTTCATTCTTTTGCATGTTGCTGTCCAGTTTTTCCAACACCATTTGTTGAAAAGACAGTAATTTCCCCATTGGATGTTCTTTCCTGTTTTGACGAATATTAATTGACCATATAATTGTGGGTTTATTTCTGAAATTTCTATTCAGTTCTATTGATCTATGTATCTGCTTTGTGCCAATACCACACTGTTTTGATGACTACAGCTTTAAAATATAACTTAAAGTCTGGAATTGTGATGCTGAGCTTTGCTTTTCTCTTTCAAGACTGCTTTGACTACTCAGGGTCTTTTGTGGTTCCGTATAAGTCTTAGGATTTTTTTTTGTTCTAGTTTTGTGAAAAATACTGTTAGTATTTTGATAGAGATTGCATTAAATGTTTAGAATGCTTTAAGTAGTACAGACATTTTAACAATATTTTTCTTCCAACCCATGATCATAGAACGTCTCTCCATTTCTTTGTGTCATCTTCAATTTTTGTTCATCAGTATTTTATAGTTTTCAGTGTATAGGTCTTTCACCTATTTGCATTTGCAAATGTTCCATAGGCTGTATTTTGTTGATTGTTTCCTTCACTGTGCAGAAACTTTGTATTTTTATATAGTCTTAATAGAGTACTCCTAGGTGTCTTATTATTTTTGGTGCAGTTGTAAATGGGATTGATTCCTTAATTTGTCTTTCTGTTGCTTCATTATTAGTATATAGAAATGCAACAGATTTCTGTACGTTGATTTTGTATCTTGCATTCTACTTTACTAAAGTATTTAGTCAGTTCTAGCAGTTTTTGGTGGAGTCTTTCAGGTTTTCTACATAGAATAGCAGGTGATCAGCAAATAGTGAAAGTTTGACTTCTTCCTTGCTGATATGGATGCCACTTATTTCTTTTTCTTGTCTGATTGCTGTGGCTAGGACTTCCAGTACTACATTGAATAAAAGTGGTGAGAGTGGAAATCCCTGTTTTGTTCCTGACAGTAGAGGAAAAACACTCAGTTTTTGCTCCCTTAGGATGACATTAGCTATAGGCTTTTCATTATGGCCTTATCATATTGAAATATGTTCTCTCTAAGCCTACTTGTTAAGGGTTTTTATCATGAATGGACATTGTACTTTGTCCATTGCTTTTTCTGCATTTATTGAAATGATCATATGGTTCTTAATGTGACGTAGTGCATTGATTGACTTGCAAATATTGAACCACTCTTGCAACCCAAGAATAAATCCAACTTGATCATGGTGAATGCTTTTTTTTAATATATTGTTGGATTCAGTTCGCTGGTATTTTGTTGAGGATTTTTGCACCCATGGACATCAGAGATATTGACCTATAGTTCTCTTTTTTTCTGGTGTCTGTATCTGGATTTGGCATCCGAGTAATACTGGCCTCATAGAATGAATTTGGAAGTGCTTCTCCCTTTCTATTTTTTGGAATAGTTTGGGAAGAATAGATATTAACTCTTCTTTATTTTTTTAAAGTGTATTTGTTTATTTTGAGAGCGAGAGAGAGAGAGAGAGAGAGAGAGCATGAGCTGGGGAGGGGCAGAGAGAGGGGGAAAAAGACAGAATACCAAGCAGGCTCCATGCTGTCAGAACAGAGCCCAATGCGGGACTTGAACTCATGAACCATGAAATCATGACCTCAGCCGAAAACAAGAGTCAGACACTTAACCGACTAAGCCACCAAGGCGCCCCAGGGTTAACTCTTCTTTAAATGTTTGGTAGAGGTTGGAAGCAAAAGGGAAGATGGTGGCATAGGAGGATGCTGGGCTCACTGCGTCCTGCTGATCACTTAGGTCCACCTACACCCACCTAAATAACCCAGAAAACTGCCAGAAGACCAGCAGAACGGAGTCTCCGGAGCCAAGCACAGACAAGAGGCCCACGGAAGAGGGTAGGAAGGGCGGCGAGGCGGTGCACATTGCACGGACTGGCTGGAGGGAGCTGGGGCAGAGGGGAGGCCCGCTGGACAAGCAGAGCCCCCGAGTCTGGCTTGCAAAAGCAGAGGGGCCAGATGGAGTGTGTTCTGACAGCAAGTGGGACTTGACATCTGGAAGGTTATAAGTTAACAGCTCTGCTCGGAGAGCAGGAAGGCTGGAGGACAATGGGAGGGAGAGTTGCTGAGCCCAGGACGACAGAGCTCAGCTTGGCGGGGAACAAAGGCGCTCACCAGCGCCATCTCCCTCACCCATCCCCCAGCCAAAATCCCAAAGGGAACCAGTTCCTGCCAGGGAACTTGCTTGCACCACACAAACACCTAATGCTGTGCTTCTTCTTCTTCGGATCCATCCCACCAGCAGGTCTGACTCCCTCCCGGTGCTGCAGAGCCCCTCCTGAAGCGGATCTCCGAAGGAAAAGCGAGCTGAGCCTGTGCCTCCCACCCCCGTGCACCTTGCTGATCCACCCCAGCTAATATGCCAGATCCCCAGCACCACAAGCCTGGCAGTGTGCAAGTAGGCCAGACGGCCACGCCACCCCACAGTGAATCCCGCCCCTAGGAGAGGGAAAGAGAAGGCACACACCAGTCTGACTGTGGCCCCAGAGGTGGGCTGGGGGCAGACATCAGGTCTGACTGCGGCCCCACCCACCAACGCAAGTTATTCAAGACAGCACAGGGGAAGTGCCCCGCAGTCCCGCACCACTCCAGGGACTATCCAAAATGACAAAACGGAGGAATCCCCCTCAGAAGAATCTCCAGGAAATAACAACAGTTAACGAACTGATCAAAAAGGATTTAAACAATATAACAGAAAGTGAATTTATAATAATAATCATAAAATTAATCGCTGGGCTTGAAAACAGTATAAAGGACAGCAGAGAATCTATTGCTACAGAGATCAAGGGAACCAAGGAACAGTCAGGAGGAGCTAAAAAATGCAATAAACGAGCTGCAAAATAAAATAGAAACAACCACAGCTCAGATTGAAGAGGCGGAGGAGAGAATAGGTGAACTAGAAGATAAAATTATGGAAAAAGAGGGAGCTGAGAAAAAGAGAGATAAAAAAAAAATCCAGGAGTATGAGGGGAAAATTAGAGAACTAAGTGATGCATTAAGAGAAATAATCTACGCATAATTGGTATTCCAGAGGAGGAAGAGAGAGGGAAAGGTGCTGAAGGGGTACTTGAAGAAATAATAGCTGAGAACTTCCCTGATCTGGGGAAAGAAAAAGGCATTGAAATCCAAGAGGCACAGAGAACTCCCTTCAGACGTAACTTGAATTGATCATCTGCATGACATATCATAGTGAAACTGGCAAAATACAAGGATAAAGAGAAAATTCTGAAAGCAGCTAGGGATAAACGTGCTCTAACATATAAAGGGAGACTGATAAGACTCATGATGGATCTCCCTACTGAAACTTGGCAGACCAGAAAGGAATGGCAGGAAGTCTTCAATGTGATGAACAGAAACAATATGCAGCTGAGAATCCTTTATCCAGCAAGTCTGTCATTTAGAATAGAAGGAGAGATAAAGGTCTTCCCAAACAAACAAAAACTGAAGGAATTCATCACTACTAAACCAGCCCTACAAGAGATCCTAAGGAGGATCCCGTGAGACAAAGTACCAGAGACATCACTAGAAGCATGAAACCTGAAGACATCACAATGACTCTAAACTCATATCTTTCTATAATAACACTGAATGTGAATGGACTAAATGCGCCAACCAAAAGACATAGGGTATCAGAATGAATAAAAAAAACAAGACCCATCTATTTGCTGTCTACAAGAGACTCATTTTAGACCTGAGGACTCCTTCAGATTGAAAGTGAGGGGATGGAGAATTATTTATCATGCTACTGCATGTCAAAAGAAAGCTGGAGTAGCCATACTTATATCAGACAAACTAGACTTTAAATTAAAGGCTGTAACAAGCGATGAAGAAGGGCATTATATAATAATTACAAGGTCTATCCATCAGGAAGAGCTAAAAATTATAAATGTCTATGTGCCAAATACGGGAGCCCCCAAATATATAAAACAATTACTCACATAAGCAACCTTATTGATAAGAATGTGGTCATTGCAGGGGACTTTAACACTCCGCTTACAGAAATGGATAGATCATCTAGACACACGGTCAATAAAGACACAAGGGTCCTGAATGATACATTGGATCAGATGGACTTGACAGATATATTTAGAACTCTGCAACCCAAAGCAACAGAATATACTTTCTTCTCGAGTGCACATGGAACATTCTCCAAGATAGATCATATACTGGGTCACAAAACAGCCCTTCATAAGTATAAAAGAGTTGAGATCATAGCATGCATACTTTCAGACCACAATGCTATGAAGCTTGAAATCAACCACAGGAAAAAGTCTGGAAAACCTCCAAAAGCATGGAGGTTAAAGAACACCCTACTAAAGAATGAATGGGTCAACCAGGCAATTAGAGAAGAAATTAAGAAATATATGGAAACAAATGAAAATGAAAATACAACAATCCAAACGCTCTGGGATGCAGCGAAGGCAGTCCTGAGAGGAAAATACGTTGCAATCCAGGCCTATCTCAAGAAACAAGAAAAATCCCAAATACAAAACCTAACAGCACACCTAAAGGAAAGAGAAGCAGAATGGCAAAGACAGCCTAAACCCAGCAGAAGAAGAGAAATAATAAAGATCAGAGCAGAAATAAACAATATAGAATCTAAAAAAACTGTAGAGCAGATCAATGAAACCAAGAGTTGGTTTTTTGAAAAAATAAACAAAATTGATAAACCTCTAGCGAGGCTTCTCAAAAAGAAAAGGGAGATGACCCAAATAGATAAAATCATGAATGAAAATGGAATTATTACAACCAATCTCTCGGAGATATAAGCAATTATCAGGGAATACTATGAAAAATTATATGCCAACAAACTGGACAACCTGGAAGAAATGGACAAATTCCTAAACACCCACACACTTCCAAAACTCAATCAGGAGGAAATAGAAAGCTTGACCAGACCCATAACCAGTGAAGAAATTGAATCAGTCATCAAAAATCTCCCAAAAAATAAGAGTCCAGGACCAGAGGGCTTCCCAGGGGAGTTCTACCAGACGTTTAAAGCAGAGATAATACCTATCCTTCTCAAGCTGTTCCAAAAAATAGAAGGGGAAGGAAAACTTCCAGACTCATTCTATGAAGCCAGTATTACTTTGATTCCTAAACCAGACAGAGACCCAGTAAAAAAAGAGAACTACAGGCCAATATCCCTGATGAATATGGATGCAAAAATTCTCAATAAGATACTAGCAAATCGAATTCAACAGCATACAAAAAGAATTATTCACCATGATCAAGTGGGATTCATTCCTGGGATGCAGGGCTGGTTCAACATTGCAAATCAATCAACGTGATACATCACATTAATAAAAGAAAAGATGAGAACCATAGGATCCTGTCAATCGATGCAGAAAAGGCACTTGACAAAATTCAGCAACCTTTCTTAATAAAAACCCTCAAGAAAGTCGGGATAGAAGGAACTACTTAAACATCATAAAAGCCATTTATGAAAAGCCCACAGCTAACATCATCCTCAATGGGGAAAAATTGAGAGCTTTTTCCCTGAGATCAGGAACACGACAGGGATGTCCACTCTCACCGCTGTTGTTTAACATAGTGCTGGAAGTTCTAGCATCAGCAATCAGACAACAAAAGGAAATCAAAGGCATCAAAATTGGCAAAAATGAAGTTAAGCTTTCACTTTTTGCAGATGACATGATATTATACATGGAAAATCCGATAGGCTCCACCAAAAGCCTGTTAGAACTGATACATGAATTTAGCAAAGTTGCAGGATACAAAATCAATGTACAGAAATCAGTTGCATTCTTATACACTAATAATGAAGCAACAGAAAGACAAATAAAGAAACTGATCCCATTCACAATTGCACCAAGAAGCATAAAATACCTAGGAATAAATCTAACCAAAGAGGTAAAAGATCTGTATGCTGAAAACTATAGAAAGCTTATGAAGGAAATTGAAGAAGATATAAAGAAATGGAAAAACATTCCGTGTTCATGGATTGGAAGAATAAATATTGTCAAAATGTCAATACTACCCAAAGCTATCTACACATTCAATGAAATCCCAATCAAAATTGCACCAGCATTCTTCTCAAAGCTAGAACAAGCAATCCTAAAATTCATATGGAACCACAAAAGGCCCCGAATAGCCAAAGTAATTTTGAAGAAGACCAAAGCGGGAGGCATCACAATCCCAGACTTTAGCCTCTACTACAAAGCTGTCATCATCAAGACAGCATGGTATTGGCACAAACACAGACACATAGACCAATGGAATAGAATAAAAACCCCAGAACTAGACCCACAAACGTATGGCCAACTAATCTTGGACAAAGCAGGAAAGAACATCCAATGGAAAAAAGACAGTCTCTTTAACAAATGGTGCTGGGAGAACTGGACAGCAACATGCAGAAGGTTGAAACTAGGCCACTTTCTCACACCATTCACAAAAATAAACTCAAAATGGATAAAGGACCTGAATGTGAGACAGGAAACCATCAAAACCCTAGAGGAGAAAGCAGGAAAAGACCTCTCTGACCTCAGTCGTAGCAATTTCTTACTTGACACATCCCCAAAGTCAAGGGAATTAAAAGCAAAAATGAAGTGCTGGGACCTTATGAAGATAAAAAGCTTCTGCACAGCAAGGGCAACAACCAACAAAACTAAAAGGCAACCAACAGAATGGGAAAAGATATTTGCAAATGACATATCGGACAAAGGGCTAGTATCCAAAATCTATAAAGAGCTCACCAAACTCCACACCCGAAAAACAAATAACCCAGTGAAGAAATGGGCAAAAAACATGAATAGACACTTCTCTAAAGAAGGCATCCAGATGGCCAACAGGCACATGAAAAGATACTCAACGTCGCTCCTCATCAGGGAAATACAAATCAAAACCACACTCAGATATCACCTCACTCCAGTCAGAGTGGCTAAAATGAACAAATCAGGAGACTATAGATGCTGGAGAAGATGTGGAGAAATGGGAACCCTCTTGCACTGTTGGTGGGAATGCAAACTGGTGCAACCACTCTGGAAAACAGTGTGGAGGTTCCTCAAAAAATTAAAAATAGACCTACCCTATGACCCAGGAGTAGCACTGCTAGGAATTTATCCAAGGGATACAGGAGTACTGATGCATAGGGGCACTTGTACCCCAACGTTTATAGCAGCACTCACAACAAAAGCCAGATTATGGAAAGAGCCTAAATGTCCGTCAACTGATGAATGGATAAAGAAATTGTGGTTTATATACACAATGGAGTACTACGTGGCAATGAGAAAGAATGAAATATGGCCCTTTGTAGCAATGTGGATGGAACTGGAGAGTGTGATGCTAAGTGAAATAAGCCATACAGAGAAAGAGAGATACCATATGTTTTCACTCTTGTGTGGATCCTGAGAAACTTAACAGAAACCCATGGGAGAGGGGAAGGAAAAGAAAAAAAGAGGTTAGAGTGGGAGAGAGCCAAAGCATAAGAGACTCTAAAAAACTGAGAACAAACTGAGGGTAGATGGGGGGTGGGAGGGAGGGGAGTATGGGTGATGGGTATTGAGGAAGGTATGCTCACCTTTTGGGATTAGCACTGGGTATTGTATGGAAACCAATTTGACAATAAATTTCATATATTGAAAATAAATAAATAAATAAATAAATAAATAAATAAATGTTTGGTACAATTCACCTGTGATGCCATCTGATCCTGGACTCTTGTTTGCTGGGAGTTTTTTTAATTACTGATTCAATTTCTTTGCTGGTTATCAGTTGGTTATCAGTTTCAAATTTTCCATTTCTTCCTATTTCAGTATTGGTGATTCATAGGTTTCTAGAACTTGTCCATTTCTTCCAGGTTGTCCAACTTTTTAGCAGATAATTTTTCATAATATTCTCTTATGATTGTATTTCTATGGTGTCAGTTATTTCTCCTCTCTCATCTGTGATTTTATTTATTTGGGTCCTTTCTCTTTTGATAAGTCTGACTAGAGATTCATTAATTTTATTAATTTTTTCAAGGAACGAGTTTCTGGTTTCATTGATTATTTTGTTTGTTTGTTTCTATCTCATTTATTTCTGCTCTAATTATTATTATTTCCCCCCTTCTGCTGGTTTTAAGTTTTGTTTGTTGTTCTTTTTCTAGCTCCTTTTGGTGTAATGTTAGGTTATTTAAGTTTTCTTGCTTCTTGAGATAGGTTGTATTGCTATATATTTCCTTCTTAGGACCGCTTTTTGTCCACATTCCAAACTTTTTTTTTTATCATTATGTTTCATTTCATTTTTCTCTTTATTTTTTCTTTATTTCCTGGTTGACTCATTCATTGTTTAATAGCATGTTTTTTAACTTCCATGTATTTGTGGTCTTTCCAGATGTGTGTGTGTGTGTGTGTGTGTGTGTGTGTGTGTATGAATGACTTCTAGTTTCACAGCATTTTAGTAAGAAAAGAGTCATCACATGACTTCAATCTTCTTGAATTTGTTGAGGTCTGTTTTGTGGCCTAATACATGACCTATTCTGGAAAATGTTCCATGTGCACTTGGAAAGAATGTGTATTCTACTGTGTTAGGATGAAATGTTCTGAATGTATCTGTCAAATCTATCTGCTCCAGTGTCACTCAAAGCCATTGATTGTTGTTGATTTTCTATTTAGATAACCTGACCAATGATGTAAGTAGAGTATTAAAGTCTACTTTTATTATTATTGATAGTTCCTTTATGTTTGCTATTATTTTATGTATTTGGGTGCCTCCATGTTGGGTGAATAAATATTTACATTTACTGTATCTTCTTGGATTGTCCCCTTTATTATTATATAGTGCCCTTCTTTGTCTTTTTTAGTGTTGTTTTATAGTCTAGTTTGTGCTACTTCAGCTTTTTTTGACATCCATTTGCATGATAGGTGTTTTTCTGTCCCCACACTTTCAATGTGCTGGTGTCTTTAGGTCTAAAATTAGTCTCTTGGAGGCAGCATATAAATGGTCTTGGTTTTTTTATCCACTCTAACACCCTACATATTTTGATTGGAGTGTTTAGTCCACTTACAAAGTAATTATTGATAGATATCTATTTATTGCAGTTTTGTTACCTGTTTTGTGGTTGTTTGTGGAAATTGTTTCTGATGTTTTCTTATCTTTCTCTCTTTCATGGTTTGCTGATTTTCTTTAGTGATATATTTGCATTTCATTTTCTTTACTCTTTGCATGTTACTAAAGTTTGATTTGTGGTCACCATTAGGTTTGTATATAACATCTTTTGCAAATAGCTGTCTATATTCGGTTGATAGTCATTTAAGTTTGAACCCATTCTTTTACTCCTATCCTCCCTATGGTTTAGGTATGAGTTGTCATATTTTACATTCTTTTGTGAGTTCCTTGACTGATTTCTTAATAGAAATATTTTTATTGCTTTTGTGTTTCCTACCCTTATACTGCCACTTTTGGTCTTTCTTTTCCACTCACAGTGTCCCCTTTAGTATTGTTTGCAAGGCTGGTTTAGTAGTCACAAGCTCCTTTAATTTTTGCCTGTGAAACTCTTTATTTCTCCTTCTATTTTGAATGTTAGCCTTGCTGGATAGAGCATTCTTGGCTGATTTTTCCCTCTCAGCACTTTGAATATATCATGCCAGTCCTTTCTGGCTTGGAGAGTTTCTGCTCAGAAATCTGATAACTGTATGGGTTTTCCCTTATAAGTAACTGTCTTCTTCTGTCTTGCTGCTTTTAAGATTTTTTCGTCATCATTATCTTTTTCCAGTTTAATTATAATATGCCTTGGTGCAGATCTGCTTTTGTTGATTTTGTTGAGGGTTCCCTGAGCTCCCTGGATCTGATATTTGTTTCTTTCCCCAGATTAGAGAAGTTTTCAGCTATTACTTCTTCAAATAAATTTTCTGCCTTCTTACCTCTATCTTCTTCCGGGATTCCTATAACACAAATGTTATTATATTCAATTGAGTCACTGAGTTCCCTAAGTTTATTATCATTTTGCATAATTCTCTCTTTTGTTCAGCTTCATTGTTTCCATTACTTTGTCTTCTACGTCATTAATTCATTCCTCCACTTCTTCCAGCCTGCTGTTCTTTGCATCAAGTCGGTTTCTAATCTCATTTATTGCACTCTTCATCTCTGATTCTTTTTTAACTTTATCTCTGTGGTAAAAGTGTCAATGATGTCTTCCATTCTTTTCTCAAGCCCCATGAGTATCCTTACGACCATTGCTTTAAATTCTCCATCAGGCATGTTACTTATACCTGTTTCTCTTAGATCTCTGGCCTTGGTCTTAACTTTTTTTTTTTTAATTTTTTGTATGTTTATTTATTTTTGAGAGAGACAGAGCATGAACAGAGGAGGAGCAGAGAGAGAGAGGGAGACACAGAATCCGAAGCAGGATCCAGGCTCTGAGCTGTCAGCACAGAGCCCAATGAAGGGTTTGAACTTATGAACCACAAGATCATGACCTGACCTGAAGTTGGATGCTTAACTGACTGAGCCACCAGGCGCCCCTTATCTTATTCTTACATTTGGGATATATTCCTTTGTTTTCTCATTTTGTCTTAGTGTCTACCTGCTTCGATGTGTTAGAAAAGCCATTTATATCTCCTTCTCTGAAAGTAATGACCTTATAAAGAAGAGATCATGTAGTGTCCAGGGCCTGGTGCTTCAGGGAGTTTCTGTTTCTGGTGTGTGCTCCATACTGTAAAAGCTACTGTGTCCTAACTGCTATAACCTTTCATGCCAGTCATCTGGAGAGGCTCTTCTTGCCTGCTGTGGGCAGTGTTTGGTCCCTGGCCTGAATGTGGCTAGTTTTAGCGAGGGTGCTCTGGTCTGCTTGTGAAATGAGACCTGTCACCACCTCCACTGGAACTGAGGCCCTGCAAAACTCTCCAGTCAGGAGACATGGTGTTGGTAGGGGTTGGTGTGGGTATTCTGGCAGAGGGGGCCCACCACACTGGGACTGAGGTAAATGTGACTGAGACAGGTAGTTCCATTAGAGCACAGGGGAGTGGGGCTTAGTGTAAGCAAGTTAGGCAGCCAATGTCCATGCTATGCTAGTTCCTGCAGATTGTCCCTTACTTATGCTGCCAGGCAGAGGAAGGAAATGGCCACTTCACAAATGCCAACTCTCAGGAACATGCTCAGTGCTCCCCACTGTGTGCCTTAGGAACTCTTCAGATCACTTTTTCTACACTGTATGTCCCCAGGTTGTTTGCCTGCCTTCTCTCCAAGAGCAGCCTAGATGCATCTGGACTCTCCCAGAGTCCAGCCCATTGACATTTAAAATTTCAGGCTTTAAGCCCCTCTGGTTTCAAGAACTCACAAAATTCAGTCTTCTGTCTTTCCAAACCAATAGTTATGGGGAAACTTTCTCTTGTGCATTCTCCTATGTGTTTTTTTCTCTCTCTCTTGCTTTCTCCCTGGCCATGGGTCCCTTCCTTCCGCAGCAACCAGGATCTGTTTCTTCACTAAAGGGTGTCTCTGCATTTCCTACCTTCATTGATATGACCTCTTCTCTACTTTTAGTGGTGGAGTTTGTTCTGTCAGTCTTCAGGTCGATTTCTCAGGTGGTTAGGATGATTTAACAGTTATCTAGTTGTATTTGTGGGAAGAGACAAGCCTAGGGTCCCCCTACTCCACTGCCATCTTCCCCACTCTATTGAGATTGTTTTCTTACTTTCTGGTAATTTGTTCTTAAAGAAAGCCAACAGATTTTTATGTCTTGATTTTGCATACTGGTACTTTGTTACTTCTAACAACTTTTTGATAGGGTCTTTAGGGTTTTCTATGTACATCAGCTGAAAATATTGAGAGTTTTACTGCTTTTCAATTTACATGAATTTTTTTCTTGCCTAATTGCTCTGAATTTCCAGTAACAATATGAATAAAATTTACAAGTGTTTACATCCTTGCCTTGCTCTTTACCTTAGAGGAAATACTTTCAGCTTTCCACTGTTGAATATGTTAGCTGTGGGCTTGTCCTATATGGCCTTTATCATGTTGAAACACATTCTCTCTGTACCTGCTTTTTTGAGAGTTTTTATCATGAATTGTTGTTGAATTTTGTCAAATGCTTCTTCTGCATCTATTGAGATCAAATTATTTTTTTAACTTTTGCTTTGTTGATGTGGTATACCACATTGACTGATTTGCAGATGCTGAATCATCCTGACATCACCAGAGAAAATCCCAGTTGATGGTGGTGAATGATCCTTTTAATGTAATATTGAATTCAGTTTACTGATATTTTGTTGAGGACTTTTTTGCATCTATATTCATCAGGGATACTGACCTGGGTTTTTTTTTTATTGTTTTGTTTTGGTCATATCCTTATCTGGTTTTGGTATCAGAGTAATGAGTAATGCTGGCATCATTAAATGTGCTTGAAGAGTTTTGCCTTTTATTTTTTGGAAGAATTTGAGGGTTAGTATTAATTCCTCTTTGAATGTTTGGTAGAATTCACCAGTGAAGCTGTTCCCATACTTTTGTTAGGAGGTTTTGGATTAGTTATTGAATTTCCTTGCTAGTAATTGGTCTGTTCATATTTTCTATTTCATTATGATTCAGTCTTGGTAGGTCACATGTGTCTAGAAGCTTATCCATTTCTCCTAGGTTGTCCAATTTGTTGTACATAATTGTTCATAATGGTCTCTTATGATTCCTTGTATTTCTGTGATCTCAGTTGTAATGTCTTTTCTTTCACTTCAGATTTATTTGAATCCTCTTTTTGGTGAATCAAACTAAAGTTTTATCCATATTATCTTTTCAAGAAAACAGGTCTTAGATTCTTTACCTTTTCCATCTATATTCCATTTACTTCTGCTCTAATCTTTGTTATTTCCTTCCTTCTACTAACTTCAGGCTTTGTTTGCTCTTTTTCTAGTTCCTTGAGACATAAAGTTAGGTTATTTGAGGTGGGCATTTATCACTATGAACTTCCCATTTAGAACTGCCCATGCTGCATCCCATAAATTTTGGTATGTTACATTTCCTTTTTTTTTTTTCAAGGTATTTTCATTTTGCTTTCAATGTCGTCTTTGACCTATTGGCTATTCAATACCATGTTGTTTAATGTCCACATATTTGTGAATTTCCCAATCTTCTTTGTGTAATTTCTAGTGTCCTACCATTGTAGTTGGAAAAGCTGCTTGATAGAATTTCTCTTAAGTTTGCTAAGAATTGTTTTATGGATGCACCTGGGTGGCTTAGTTGGTTAAGTGTCCAACTCTTGGTTTCAGATCAGGTCATGGTCTCACAGTTTCATGAGTTTGAGCCCCACATGAGACTCTGAACTGCAGTGTGGAGCCTGCTTGGGATTGTCTCTCCCCCACTCTCTCTGGCCCTCCCCTGCTCACATTGTCCTCTGTCTCTCTCAAAATAAATAAACTTAAAAAATTGCTTTATGGCCTCACATATCATCTTTCTTGGAAAATGTTCCACGTGAACTTAAGAATATGTATTCTGTTGCTTTTGGGTGGAATTTTCTGTAAATGTCTGTTAAGTCCATCTGGTCTAACATATCACTGAAGGTCAATGTTTCCTTCAATGATTTTCTGACTGATTGATCCATTAATGTAACTGGGGTATCAAAGTTCCCTAAAATTCTAGTATTGCTGTTCGTTTCTCCCTTTAAATCTGTTAATATTAGCTTCATATATTTAGGTGCTTTCATGTTAGGTGCATATGTTATAAATATTTGAATACTTACAAATGTTCTATCCCCTTGTTGAACTGAACCCTTTATCATTATGCAATGACTTTGTCTCATATTGTCTGATATGAGTATAGCTACTTCAGCTTTCTTTTGGTTTTTATTTGCATGAAATATTGTTTCATCCCCTCACTCTTTGTGTGTGGGCCCTTATATGTAAAATATATCTCTCATAGCCAACATAACCAGTCAGTCGCTCTTTCTTTTGATTAGAGAATATATTCCACTTAAAGCAAGTGATAGATTTGTGTTTATTACCATCTTGTTTTCTAGCTCCTTTTATACTTCTTCTCAGTTCCTTTCTTCTCTTTGCTTTCTTCCTTTGTGATTTGATTACTTTCTTCAGTAGTATGCTTATATTTCTTTACCTTTTGTACATTTACTGTAGGTTGCTTTGTGGTTACAACTTTTAACAGTTGTAACTGTTGTTACAGGCCATTTCAAATTGGCCTGTCAGTGTCCCAAAGGGGAGAATCTCAGCACCTAGATTCAGGCTGGAGGCCAGACTCTGAGGCAGTTTTAGGGTTTTTTTTATTTTTGTTAATGTTTTCTTTATTTTTGAGAGAGGAAGTGAAAGGGAGAGGGAATGGAGAGGGGCAGAGAGAGAGGGAGACACAGAACCCAAAGCAGACTCCAGGCTCTGAGCTGTCCGCACAGATCCTGATGCGGGGCTCGAACTCATGGACTGTGAGATCATGACCTGAGCCAGTCAGATGCTTAACCGACTGAGCCACCCAAGGTGCCTCAGGCAGCAGTTTTTGAAAACATGCAAATATATGCTGGGGCTATAAGCATAAGCTCCAATGGCCACCAGAGCCAGGTCATCTGGAGGCACCTCCTTAGTGGCAACCACAAAACTCATGGTTCCAGACAAGTGCATAAGCCCCTTTCTGTAGCAGCTGGAGCAAGATAGGGGCAGACCAAGATGACACTGATAGCCTACATTCTTTGAGAACAGCTCTATAGACCACTAAATGTGTGCCAAATCTGAAGCCGGCCCCTCAGTCCAAGGAAGCAAGTAAAGTGGCTTCCTTCACAGAAAGACTGGGGTGTGCCTCAGTCTACTACTACCTGTACAGTACCTGGAGAGTGGTAGTCTGTGGAGAGCTATCTCACCAATTACTAAAGTCCCACGGGCCCCAGAAATGCAAGCCCCTTGGCCACCAGAGCAAGGTCGTCAAGTTGCATGCACCTGGGCGTCACCAGCTGTAAAAACTGGGCGTCAGATGCATGTAAAGTCCCCCTCCGGGAGACACTGGTGCTCTGGAACATGACAGAAGATGAGTATGAAAATAGCCCACCCTCCAAGGCGTCTGGAAAACATTACAGTCAGCTTCTCGATGCTTAATTAGAAGTCTACCCCTCAGGCCACCATCGTGATGGTTAGCTCAGAGGCCTCCTTCACAGAAGGCCAAGCTCTTGGGTCTTTTGCTTTTTTCTGTACCTTGGGGGTGGTAGCTCTTTAAGAACTCTTTCTCTCTTGGTTATAGTCCTGTGGAGTTCATTCCAAATTCAGGCAATATACAGGTATCCCCTGGAAGCAGTCAAAAAAATTAAGGTTTCAGACAGAGATAGGAGCTCCTTTCTAGAGGACACTGATTATAGTCCCATGTGACCAGGGATGGAAGTTCCCCTGGCTTCTAGAGCCAGGGAATCAAAAGGGGTCTTCAGGAAGCAGCCACGAAATTGGGCACCGGACATATGTAAAGGTTCTGGGAGATACTGGTGCTCTGGAACGCAGCAAAAGGAGAGCACAAATATGACACCCACCAGTCTCTGCCGCCAAAGAATATCCCACCAGGTTCCTGCTTGTGTGCGCTAAATTAGATGACTGCCCCTCAGGCTGATGCTTTAATATAAGCAGGGGTGCCTCTTTCACTTTGGTCTGGCCATGGGTTCTGGGGCAGGTGGGTCAGCTCACCTGAGCCCCTAAAGGGGCATTTCTCAGATCAACTACCATCTTGAGTGTCTTGGGACAAAGTTAAATGCTGTAGGGCTCATCTGTCAGGTCCTAAAAGTGAAGGCTATCAATGTGAGATTTGAACACTTCGTTCCCCAGGGAGAAGCTCCAGGTTTGAAATTGTCTTCTAGCTGTGGGTCATTGTGCTGGTGAAGGAGAAGATTGTGTCCCAGCCTCCCTCCCTACTTCGATGTAGTTTTGCTAGATATGTAGTGGTCAGTTTTCAGGTTTTTTTTTGTTTTGTTTTGTTTTTAGAGAAATTGTTCTATATGCAGCAGTAGACTCAGTGTGTCTGTGGGAGGAGACGAGTTCAGGATCTTCTTATCTTGCCATCTTGAATCGGAACTTTTTTTTTTTTTTCTCAAATAATTCTACTTACCCAAAGGGGTCCTATGACTTTACAACCACCACTCAGGTGAGGCTCTGGAAAGAGATGGTGAGGCCTGCCTGGCAACCCCTTCGCCACACCAGCACTGAGCTCATAGGTTTGCCTGTGTCCCGTGCAGGCCATGGGCATCCCTCAACAGTGGGGCAGGCAGCAGAGATATCGGGGCTCAGTGGTACCTCTCTCTCAAGATTCACAGACCATCGCAGGGTCATCTGACTGACATATCAGAAAACATCCAAACCATTTTGTTTTCTTTAAATGTAGTTATAATGCAGAAGAGTTTAGGTCCAGGAGCACAACTGTACAGTAATTGGATACAAGGGTTGGTGGCCTGGCCCATGGCCTGCTGGGACAGGCCCATTTGAGCGTTGCCTCAATGCTGTCAAGGGATCGGAATCACAGGACAGGGCCCGGAGGTCCAAACCAAGCTGAAATCTGCCCCAGTCCCCCGGTCTCACCCCTGCCCCAAGACCCATCCAGCAGCCAGAGGCAGAGATTATTGGCTAAGAGTAACCTGGTTCGAGATGGCTGGACTCGTCTTCCACCTGCAACATAACAGTGAATGTGGATAAGCCCTCCGGGGGCCAGTGCCAGGGTGGGCAGCCGCTGGCGACAGCCACTCCATAGCTTCACCAGCCTGTGGGCATGAAGGGGAGCCTGGGTGAGCCCTGCACCAGCAGCAGGTGAAGCTAAGGCCCAGCACGGGCCCTGCAGGCGTGACCATGCACTGCTTGCAAGAAACAAAACTGCATTCACTGCATCTGCTTTTCAAACGGCTCAAAACAGTATGTGCATTTTTAAAAAGTTTTTTTAACGTCTATTTATTTTTGAGAGAGAGAGAGACAGACAGACAGAACACGAGCAGGGGAGGGGCAGAGAGAGGAGACCCAGAATCCAAAGCGGGCTCCAGGCTCCGAGCTGTCAGCCCAAAGCCCAATGCAGGGCTCGAACCCACAGACCCTGAGATCATGACCTGAGCCGAAGTCAGAGGCTTAACTGACTGAGCCACCCAGAGGCGCCCCTAATACACGCATTTTTAAGTCTCCCTGAATGGGTCTTTTGAGTGTCAAAACGGTTTTCTTTCTCAATATAAAACAGGAAAACTACACGTGCTGTAAAAAGATTGGGGCGAATATTTCTTTACAGAAACCCCCAGGAGCTAGTGTGGGAGGCAGAGGAGGAGGATCTGAGGATAGGACTTCCTGTGTAAGGTCCAGCTCACTCTGATCTTCTCAGGCCCGGCCACAGCTCACCCGGCCTCTGGATGTGCCAACGGGCCAAATGCCAACTCTGCGTGGAGACAAAGAGCAATTCTGGTGTCCAAATCGCATCACCTGAAGTCCTCAAGGCCTTGAGGGATTGCTACCTTTGGTGGAAATGAAAGAGGGGACCCGAGGGTACAAGGCAGCACGAAGTGGGGAAAAGAGCCAGCTAGAAGGCTCTTAGCGCTCTGCACTGCCAGGGCGGGGCGGATAGATTCCCTGGGAAGCTGGGTGTCTAGAACAGTGGGAATTTCCTCACGCCAGGGTTCACCACCCACCCCGCCCCTCTCTGAAATCACTGCTTCTCCACAACAGGGGAACGTGCTCACGCGCCATAGGCTCTTATGGACGACCTTACACAGCCCGGTGCTGGCGGGTGGAGATCCCCTTCTGAAGCTCTTCCTTCCCACCCCACACCCTCCACGGGGGTGCTTTACCACCTCCAGCTCCCCGGCGCTTCCACGGTACTAGCCCGTAGTCAAAGGTCCCCATCTTCCACTCCTATGTTCCCTAAAATTCAATAATTTATGTACCATCCTTCATGACTTCCAATATCTCCAGTTACCACTGATGCCATGGTTTTCTGAACGTTTTTCTTTGACCAGCTTCAACTTAAAAGCATGCGGTTTTTAATGGAAACTCTTCGTCACTACTAAACGGAAGCCAGTATCGCTTGTAAGCAATAGAAGAGAATATGAAATGCTAGAATATAACAATAAAAAAAAAAAAACACGCAGGAACTCCCAAAAGTCATCATGCTTAACATCTATGATGCTCTACCCCACTTTGGAAAGCACTCTCCCTATCTGGGCTTACTTGAGCCAACCAGCTAATCTCATCAATTTATCTGAGGCGAGATATATCCATCAGTTTTCTTTACCTAGCATCCTTCCCAGATAATAGGCATATTCCTGGATACCTTCACGATCAATCCAGAGGAGAAAAGTAGAAAAGTAAAAATTCTCAGAATTAAGCCATTTAGCCCCTGTGACTGGTAACCCTGTACCTCTCTTTTCTAAGCTTTCTCCTTAACACGGAAGAATGAATGAATGAATGAATGAATACATGAACAGATAAATGAATGAACATGCCTTAGACACTGAGCAAGGTCACCGGGAAATACATTTTTGGATTGTATAGGTTTCTGTTAGGTCCACTTACATGTAAGGACCCTCACTACACAACCCACCTATAAATACTGGACTTTTCATTTATTCTGAAAGTATTTGCAGAGTCCAAATAAGGACTCAGGCCTGGTGCCTGAGATCTCACTGGAAATTCAGAATATGAACTCCTAGCTTGGCAGAGGAATTATCAGACTTAGGGAATCCCAAATAACCCCTTGAGTTTTGTCAAGCCTGATGACCTTCATGGGTGGAAATAAAAGACTGTTTCAAAGTTCAATTAATGTGCAGTCTTGGGGCACCTGGGTGGCTCAGTCCTTTAAGCGTCTGACTTCAGCTCAGGTCATGATCTCACGGTTCATGAGTTCGAGCCCCACATTAGGTTTGCTGCTCTCAGACTGCCAGCACAGAGCCCGCTTCGGATCCTCTGTCCCCCTCTCTTTGCCCGTCCCCTGCTTGCGCTCTTCCAAAGATAAATAAATGTTTTTAAAAATGTGCAATCTTGAGATTTGAAATTCGCGTCTCCAGCCCACCGCCTGGCTTCCTGGTACTGTGGTAGTCAACACGCAGACACAGCCTGTCTCTGCTCTGAGCATCCAGACCCTGTCAGGAGCAGAGGTATCTGCCTGATGGATTGCTCACTGTCAGGAAAGGTGGCTGTGCACATGCATGAGATACACAAGGTGGCTCGTAAAACTTATGAGGCATGCTCTGTGCTGTGACCTGGGTGAGGGATGGTTCAGCTTCGGTGGAGGGATAATTAAAAACAATTAAGTGTTACTGGAGAGATGGCAGAATTCAGCTCAGACTTCAAGGGTGTGCAACCCTGGTCTGGGAGAGGGCCAGGAGCCTGAGGCCTACACCTCATTTACTTAAGAAAAACAAAACCACCACCACCACCATCATGAACGACAACGGATTGTTGAGCCATGGGCAACCCTGTATATTGACCAGTTGGTGGCACCCTCCGGGCTTCATCGAATGGGGTCCGAAAAGCACTGTTGCCCCCCTGTGCTTCCCAAGACGCTGGGATGGCTGCCTGTTGGAGGCACCCCACCGGGTTCCTTCGCTGTATTCCCAGACAGTGCCTAAGCCAAAGCACCCATCACCTCATTCCTTTCTCTATGTCTTGTCCATCACCATAAGGGGAAGGGTCCAAGGAAATGAGGCGAAAGGCAGAAGAAAGTGGTCTAGAGAAGACTGAATGGGAGACAGACCACAGTACTTAAGAATGGAGTAGGACCACATGAAACATGGAGTTCTGGGGGATACGGTGGAACAGAGCCAGGGAGAGACCGGCAAAGGCAAGGAGTAGGTTCTGCTTTGCAACCGGACTGACATGAACAATATATCGCCTTGGTTGCTTAGGAAACTTGGAATACTAACACTCAGAAAGTGGTTGCAAGTACCCAGTGGGTGGTCAATAAATGATAGCCGCTCTAACAATCATTTATAATTACTCTTTTTGTTATTTTTTGAAGTTTATTCATTTATTATTTCTGAGAGGGAGAGAGAGAGAGCATGAACACAAGCCGGGGAGGGGCAGAGAGAGAGGGAGACAGAGAATCCAAAGCAGGCTCCAGGCTCTGAACTGTCAGCACAGAGCCCAATGCGGGGCTCGAACCCACAAACCATGAGATCATGACCTGAGCCCTAAATCAACTGAGCCACCCAAGCAACCCCATTACCGTTTTTGTTACCCTTAATATTACAACCTACTTGATAAATTTGAGTCCCTCTCTAATTGTAACTATAGGTGTTTTCTTGGGAGGGGTGGGGAATAACCATTGTTATCATGCCATCCCCTCCAGAATGAGATAGAGAAGAGAAAGGCCTGAATTAAGATTAAACATACCAAAACTTTTGTAGAAAGCATGAAACTAGGGATTCTAGATACCCGGGCTCTTCACTGGCTGCATCCCCAAAGGAAAACAAGAGCGAAGATTTTACACACATGGTGTTAGTTATTTTCATCACCACCTGCTTAGAGTTTAATGGGGGGAGGGGGGAGGAAGTGTGTATATCACAGCCGTCAAAATATACTGTAGGTTGTATTGCTTCTGACTAAGGAAAGCAAAAATTTATCCAGCCCCACCCCAGACACCTCAAAGAACTTCAAAAGCTTTTTAAAACTGTCAGCAGAGAAGAATAGCACCTTTGTCTTAGAAGCACAAATGGATTTCTTTCTAAAATAAACAGAAGTCGTCTTACGAGGGGAAAGTACCCACAATATGAATTGTATATGGATCTGTGAGAGTACCTATGGGGTCGTACGTAAGGCAAAAGAAAGCTTGTGACAGTAGATGGGTCTGTGCCTATAGACTGAAGGAAAAATCTGGAAATAAAGTCACTTTTGAATTTCTCTTTCATCTTGTAGGGAAAAAGAAAAAAAGCACAATCAGGAATCCATTAACCACCAAGCCCTCCTAACTACACCTAATGTTTCTCCAGTTCATCCATTTCACTTTATTCTTTTGCTGCCAGCATCTTCCAGAGAGTTGCAATCAATTCTTTCGTGTCCTACTGTGAATGCTTCCTAACTGGTCTCTCAACATTCATTCTTATTTCCCTTTCAACCCATTTTTCCACATGCCTGTTGGAGTCCTACAGTAAAACTTAAAACCCAATCCTCACACACTTGATTAAAATCCTTTTCAGACACATCATTGTTCTTAGACTACAGACCAAAACCCTTCTCGAGGCACTGCAAGATCCAGGCTCCCTCTACCACATCAGCTTTGTCTTCCGGCCTCTGCCCAATACCTGCCGGGCTGGATCTGGATGCCAGACCTGCCCAAGACGACCCGCTGTGGACCCGGATCTCTCTCCATTTCTCTATTCCCTTTTACCTCAACTCACTTCTCCAAGAAAGCCTTCCTGACCTCCCAGCCCTGGTCAGATCCTTCCAAAGACACCTGTACTTCTCTATTCATAGCATGTATCCCAACTGAAAATAAGTAATTATAAAATTAATAATGGAGTGTCTATGGGATGCCTGCGTGGCTCAGTCTTTTAGGCGTCCAACTTCTGCTCAGGTCATGATTTCACGGCTTGTGAGTTCGAGCCCCCCCCCCCCCGTCGGGTTCTGTGCTGACAACTCAGAGCCTGGAGCCTGCTTCAGATTCTGTGTCTCCCTCTCTCTCTGCCCCTTCCCTGCTCACACTCTGTCTCTGTCTCAAAAATAAACAAACATTAAAAATAATTTTTTTTAATAATGGAATGTCTATTTTCTCCTGGTAAGATAAAGGACCTATTAGGGCTGGGATGGTGTGTGTCTTAACCATTTTCCCAGAGCCTAGAAAAGTGTCAGGTACATAGTAATAGTCACTATTTATTATTGAGTACTTACTATGTGCTAGAAACGGTTTTAAGAACTTATATGTATTCACTAGAGTAATCTTCATAAAGCCCTATGGGTTAGGGGTCACTAGTACCCTGCTTTTATATTTGAAAAATATCTAGGCATGGGAAGAATTAAAACTTCTCAAAGGCCAATTCTAAATTGATCAAAGGTCATGTAGCTTTGGGTGTAGAGCTGGAATTGGAACCCAAACAGATTAACTTAAAACTTTCCTTAATTACAATTCCACATTGCCACAAAGTGGACATTCCACAAGTGTTTGTTAAATTGATTGGCCTGTTTGGCAAAAGATATGCACCAAGCGAGTTTGCAACATTTTTATTTTATTTTATTTGTATTTGTATTTTTTTAATGTTTATTTATTTTTGACAGAGAGAGAGAGAGAGAGAGAGAGACAGAGCATGAGCGGGGGAGGGGCAGAGAGAGAGAGAGGGAGACACAGAATCAGAAGCAGGCTCCAGGCTCTAAGCTGTCAGCACAGAGCCCGACGCGGGGCTTGAACTCACAGACCGCGAGATCATGACCTGAGCCGAAGTCGGACGCTCAACCAACTGAGCCACCCAGGCGCCCCAAGTTTGCAACATTTTTAAAAGCTGAAAATTTATGAACCCTCTTGGCCAAAAAGTGGACCTAGGGTTACAAGCGTGAACACATGTGCCCTTCACAGATTCCATTTTTCCTTCAGTTGCAGAAAATATAAAAACTTGAGGCAGATTTATAGATTAACAGGATTCCAAGGTAAAATTTCTGATCTGGATTAATACACGGTTACAGTGTCTCTTAGACCAATGCTGGTCAAAATTTAATTGGCAAATGATTGATAGATTAACTCAACAAATGCGCTTGTGAAAAATGAAGAGCCTGATATAAGAAGCCGGGGCTGGGGCCTAAGACTCAACATTTCTGACAAGCTCCCAAGTCAGGTCCCTGCCACTGGCCCACAGACCATACATTGAGTAGTGACGCCTGAGACAATCCCTCAAATAACAGTTTGAGACTTTTGAGAAGACTGGAGAAGAGTTGATTTGAAATTGAGCTCTCTGGCAAGTGCCTGTAATCTAAACCCTCAGTAACATTAATTGCAGAAACTCATTTGCTTTAGTCACTAGATTTTCCAGAAACACCAAAACGTGACAGGATTTCTTGCTGTATGAGACGACCTCAGCACCCTTGCACAGAGGTGGCCTCCATGAGAATTTGCACACACAGCCAACATTGTCCACAAGAAGCATTTGGATTTGCTTGAATACTTGAGTACTTAGTAGTCACCCAAGGGTTTTCAGCGATAAGATAGGGTTTCAGACAATTCTTTGGCAGTTACAACCATTCTTCCTATTAAGTCTTTGATGCACACCAAATTAATAAATGGAAAAGAACAAGGAAATGGGGTGCCTGGGTGGCTCAGCCGGTTAAGTATCTGGCTCTTGGATTCAGCTCAGGTCATGATCTCATCGAGCCCCTCATCGATCTCTGCTTGGGATTCTCTCTCTGCCGTGCCACCCACTAGTGCACTCGGTCCCTCTCTCTCAAAATAACTAAATAAACGTAAAAAATTTATTAAAGGACAAAAATGTTCCCTCACCACTCCTTTTAAACGTTGTACTCAAAGTCCTAGCTAACACAGTAAGACAAGAACAGGAAGTAAACAGACAAAATCAAAAGCTGGTGGGAAAAACACCTTGGGAGACAGCTTGGAAGTTTATTCCAAAACTAAGCCATACAAGCCAGCAATTGTGTTCCTTGGTATTTATCCAAAGGGGTTGAAAGCTTACGTCCACACAAAAACCGGCACACTGATGCTTACAGCAGTTTTATGTATAATTGCCAAAACTTGGAAGCAACCCAAGATGTCCTTCATTAGGTGAGTGGCTAAGCTGTGGTATATCCAGACAGTGGAATGTTCTTCAATGCCAAAAAGAAATGAGCCATCAACTCATGAAAAGACATGGAAGGCCCTTAAACTCATATTACTACGCGAAAGAAGCTCATCTGAAAAGGCGACATAATGTATGATCCCAACTATGGGACATTGTGGAAAACAATAAACTATGAATACAGTAGAAAGATCAGGGGTTTCCAGGGGTCAAGGGAGATGGGGAGGAGTAGGTAGAGAATGGGATTTTGAGACCAAGAAACTACTCTATATCCTATAATGGTGGATACAGGTCATTACATATTTGTCTAAAGCCGTAGAATGTACAACGTCAAGAGTGAACCATTATGACAACTACAGACTTGACGGGATTACGGTGAGTCAATGCAGTTCATCAATTGCAACAAATGTACCACTCTGGTGGGGATGTGCATCATGGGGGAGGCTCTGTGTGGGGGCGGAGTACACAGGAAATTTCTGTACCTTCCCCTCAATTTTGCTGTGAACCTAAAGCCACCAAATCTTACAAATAAACTGAAAAATAAAATTGCTTTCACTGTGGCTGGGGGAATGTGGAGAATGGAAAACCAGAGCATACCTTTCCGGAAAGACCTCCCCAAATGAACAAAGAAACACAGATTCAAATATGGAGAACAAATTGGTGGTTACCAGAGGGGAGGGGTTGGACAACAGTCAGAGTAGGTAAAGGGGATTAAGAGATACAAACTGCAAATAAGTCATGGGGACGAAAAGAATAGCATAGGGAATATAGTCAATAATACTGTAATAACGTTGTATTATGACAGATGGTGCCTATACTTATCATCTTGAGCAATGTATAATGTATAGAATTATCTAATCATAGGCCATATACCTGAAACTAATATAACGATGTAGGTCAACCACATTTCAATTAAAAAAAAAACAAAAACAAAGACCTCCCCACGTAGCCATATTGATACACTCTGGGGCACTTCTTGAAAAACTCCTTCAAGGTCCCCTTGAAAGTTCCTCGAAAACCACTGCTAAATCACATGGAATGAATGATTCAGATCTGTGTTACTTGTAGGTCACTGCAATAGTCGGTTTCTGAAGGCTAGGCACTGGGTGCCAATGCGCTGACTTCAGGAATTTAAGAGTTAAAGAACTCTAGCCTCAAAGGCTCCTTCCCTCTCCAAGATTTACATCTGCTATTCTAGAAGTCTAGGATTCCATTCTTTTCTAACTTAATTAGGGCTGGGAGTTTAAAGACAGCATCAAACATTTTGATATTTGTCCATCCTTCCATCTCCCAGGGTAAAGAGGCTGTTTTGTTTAGGGGGCTCTCGTGTGCCAGAAGTCACTGGTAATGAGTCTGATAATTATACTCCTGCTGCTGAGAACCTAGACCTGCCCATTCTTTCACCCTCTTTCAATTCCGACGTGTGGTTTTGGGTTTTTTTTTTTTTTTTTTTACAATATTAACTTTTCACATAACTGCTAGGAATTGCAGGGAGCAGACAGCTGCAGCTCAAAGTGGTAAAACAAAGGAAAGGAGGAGAAAGGAAAAAAAACTCCACTGCTGAGGCTGTTTTTTCTTTTTTTTTCTTTTTTTTTTTAAGGGAGGGAGAAAAAGATTTTGTATTTCATAACAGAGAGCATTACAACGATGCAGCCACAAACAATGAAAACCTTGTGTTTTATTAAAATGAAAAAGCTTGCTCAAGGCCTCCATTACTCATTTCCGGACAGAATGGCAAAACTTCAAGTTTGAAAAGACTCAAGTAGCTGCAATCAAACTTTCCCTGGTAGCAGCTGATAACACAGCACTTTCCAGAAACCCATTTTGCCGATCGTGCAGCTCAGGCTCTTTTCGGGACTCCCGGAAGCTGAGCTCCGCACAAAAGGGGTAGCCGCAGAGAAACCCAGAAACACTTGGGGCTGGAAGAGTCTTCCCCACTCTCGGAGGGTGAGAACCAACAGACGACTCAGGCAGCGAGGATAACCGCCGTACCTACCGGGATGCAAAGTCAACATTTCACTACCCCGTGTCCTCCCACTGCAAAAAAAAAAAAAAAAAAAAAAAAAAAAAGGACGAGGGCAAAGCCGCCCCCGGAAACCTGCTCACCCAGTTCATTTTAGTCAACTGGAGGGCCGGTGTTCCGAGACACAGAGGAAGACGTCAGGTAGCAAACAGCAAACCTCATGCCAGTTTCTCATTTAAGTTGGGGAACAGGCACCTGGTCTTCATTAACATTGCTGCTGTACTTAATGCGTTGCAGGTGTGAAAGTGTGTGGCTGAAATCTGACAAAACACCTGTCTTTTGTGGCACCATTAGATCTGCCTAGTGTGGGACACGACCCCCTCGGGTGTGCTTTCTCCAGCCTTGAAAGCCACAGTAAGCATTGTCCTGTAATTACAAAATCAGAGTCATCATTGCTGGGAAGAATTCCTTAACAAATTATACCTAATTAGTCTGAAATTACCTTTAATTCATGGTGAAACCATAGGCTTAACTGTGTTCTATAACACCTTCCTTTTTATCTTTATGCAAATATGATTATACACTATCAAACTGGCACCACCAGGCATAAAAAACAGCTGCAGCTAGTTCTTTGGTTACTAAATGGGAACTGGACGGGTGCCATTGATTATGTTTTCTGGAATGCTGCATCAAAAAAAAAAAATAATAATAATATCAGCCAGTTCCTTCCCTGCGAGCTCCAGTCTTCTTCCCCGCCCACAGGATCCTAATTGAAAGCTTCGAGATTGATCTCCCTTGCCCAACCCCCCCCCCCCACCTCCTCACCACATTTACTGCAGACACACGTGTACATCTTCTGCCGCCCAATCTTTTAGGATGTCATTAAGTGTCAAAACATGTCTCATTTTATTTCTGATCACGGCATCTTATCATATGGCTTCTTCAGTTCTCATTCCCATCTCAGAGCTTCAGGAACCTTTTGATTCCATACTCTTTGGTTCACGTACTTTGGTTTCAAAGATTACGTGACTGGGAGGGGGTCGTCTAAGAGCTTCACATATACTCCTTCTTGAATCCTGGCGACAAGCCCAGGCACTAGGACTACTGTTATCATCCCCCTTTTGTAGATGAGGAAACTGAGGCAGAAAGAGCTTATGTATCTTGCATGAAGCCAGCCAGCCAGAAGAGACAAAGCCCAGATTCTGACTCAAGCCATCTGTCTCTGGTTTGCTCTTACCCACTATGATGTGCACTCTCAGTGATGCCCATGGTCTCTCTGTTTGACACTGATCGTTTTCAATTCTCCTGTAACACTGAACATACCACTGTAGGGATTTTTTTTTCCCAGTTTGTTGGCATGTGATGGTGTAAAGTATCATTCTTATCAGAGGAAGAAATCATGACCATCTCCTCGCCTGGTTCCATACACTTAGTATAGTGGTTATATTTCCTTCCCTACGCCCCAGGAAAGCATTTTGAGAACCAAAAGCTTGTTTTCTGTTTCTATCAAAACCAAACGATGTTTGCATGTTATCACTAGTACTGCTGTGTGTGTGTGTGTGTGTGTGTGTGTGTGTGTGTGTGTGTGTCTTAAGTGGATTATACTTGGGTAACTTTTGCTCTAGTATGAAGAATTTTCGAGATACTTTCTCAAATTAAGCCAGAGTTTAATTCTCCGGAAATCAATTAAAAATACAAAATCCTTCTTGAGAGTTTTAAGGTCTGCTTCTTCTTCCTCCATTCTCTGGATAATTCCTTGGAAAGTCAGCCTTGGCCTTCAGTCATTCCCATCCTACAAACAACAGCGGACCATGTTATTCCTGACTTCAACCCAACCCCAGCTTCTGTGAAGACTGTTAACTTTAAAAAAGAAACTCGGACCACATCTAGGTTACTTTCCAGCAAGCTATGCTTTTGCAAGTGAAAAAAAAAAAAAAAGAAGACATCAATTTCTTGAATAATTTCAGGCACGGTATGCAAAGCTGAACACATATCAGGGGCAGATGTTGTACCAGGCACCTCTGTAGGAGGTCCTGACAGTGACCTGGAAGGCAGTGGTGAACTGGTTAAAAAAATAATTACAACAGGACCAGCAATAAGGTTTTGGCTGAACACTCCTTTTGCTCAGTACCAACCAATTAAAATAAAAGCATTTTCTTGATGGTTGTTCATAACAGATATCCAGACCCATCTGTGGCTATTTTATTTATGGCTTTGCTGTTCTTCGCCAACAACAAGTTGGCTAAAAATCAGATTTTAGAATCTTAATCAGAATCAAAACATTGTCTTCTCGTTTGACGCCTCCATTCAAGTTCACGTTACTGCCGTGTGGAAAATGGAATCTGCTTTCAGGAGGCCGACCCTAACTCCTGCACCATGGTAATCTACACAGCCAGCCCACAGCTGTGGGATGAGCTGTATTTCTTTACAGTATTTTTATTAGGCTGATTCCCACAAGTTTAAGAACGTTGTAATTGGAGACACTTCAGGGTCACATTAGACTGAGCCCAATAAAATAAGAGGAGGAAACTGAACTCTGCTCACCCCTTCCCGTGAAGTTTAGAATTTTCAACTCCTTTCAAAGCAGAGGATGTCCCTTTCCAAGTCTTTCAAGTTTTGTAAACACTGCAAGTGCTACTGGCCTCCTTTTAATCAGTAAGGGCCGCCAGCTTACGTTTATTATTCCTAATTATTAGACCCTCCGCAAGAGAACACTAGTGCCGACGATTTATATTAGTAATGACTCAACCTGATTGGTCAGCGGTGTAATTCCCTCCTCCTTTTTTTTCCTACTCTTATTGTTTACGATCATCTCTAACCTTCACACTTCGCTGTGCCGTGTCCCCCCCCCCCACTACCCCCCCCTCCCCCCACTAATGACTTTCTATGACACTACGCCGTTTGGAATTACGGTGACCATGGCTGGGTCCACATGAGGCTGGAACATCCTGGGGGGAAAGGTGGAAATTTGGTTCAACATCTGGATGTTTGAGCTGCAGAAAGCCAAACATCTGGATGTTCCCAAATATTTTTTTTTTTTTTTTGCAAATATTTGGAAACATCCACAGATTTTCCCCCATGTAGACAAAACATCCAGATGATAAACCGAATGCTTCTTTTTTCATCTGGGTATTTGACCACTGAGTTTTCTCTGAGTCTTCTGGGTAAGAGTATCCACCTAGCTGTTTTGTAAGGCTGTTATTTACATCCAAATAAGGGGGAGAGGCGGGGCACATCCTCTAGCTCCAAGGCCCATCTTTACAGTTTTTCAGTAATTTTCAGTAGGTTTGCAATAATTTCACCAGTCCCAAACACAAATTACATCTTTTAAAGAAAAATCTCTTCACAACCCCGTCTACCCTTAAATCTAGGAAGAGTTAAGTGTTGGATCTCAGCAAAGGGCGTTTCTTAATCCAGTTTTCACACCTTACAAGGATATTTTTGTTGCCACTAGAAGTTCTTTTTGAGGCTCCTGTCTCTATTTCTTTCCCAGAAATTCTCGTTTGGTCTCCTCCGGGAGTCTTGCTTCCAGAGACTGACACAGCTCATCTAGGAGGTGGATATATTAAAACACTCAACTCTTGGGGCACCTGGGTTGCTCAGCCAGTTCGGTGGCCAGCAAATGACAGAAAATAAAACGGGGCCCCACAAGCCACTCGCAGTAGGACCTGAAAAGCCCCGAGGCTTACGGAAGCCACTCCCCTCTTCTGTCTCTGCTGTCAAGATGCCACCCCTCTGCCTACTGTCCATCATCTCTCTGTGCCTTGGTTTCTTCACATACAAAAGGAGGAAAGCGATAGTATCTACCTTAAAGGTAGATCTCTTAGAGAATGCCTGTCACATAACCAACACACAATAAACGGCACGCATTGTTGTTGTTGTTGATTATTTATTCTCTTTGCAAACCATCTCTCTGGCTTGCTCAGCGCCAGCGACTTCTGAATGACCACATTGAAATGATAGCCTAGCCCCCAGCTCCCCAGGTTTGTCTGTTTGTCTGATTCCTGTTCTCTCGGTCAACCGGTGATTTTGAACTCAATTTGAAATTCTCAGGGGAGCAGATCTAATGAGCCCAGCTTGGGGCAGGTGTGTACCTCGGGCCCTGTCAGCTGTCACCTGCCCAGGGAGGCCGTGGTGCCCGTTCACTCATTCCTGAGTTTGCCTGGGCAAATTCCTAGGGAAAGGAAGAAAGGGAGAAAACAGAGGACATTCCCAATGCTGGTATCCAAATATTTAACTTGGTCATCATCTGTCTTTATAGTCTAAAATTAGAACATACAGCTGAGCATAATATTAGCATAATACAGGTAGACTTGTGAGATTTTGGTTTCTTTCATACATTTTATACATATATTGTGCTTTTTACAAATATAAAATTATGCTCTGCATTTCGTCTGCAGTCACTTTTTTCCCACTTACTAACATACTGTGAACATTTGTCATGTTGCTAAGTATTTCTCTGCAATCTTTCCCTTAATGGCAACATAGGATTGATTAAATAAAAATAAAGCCTAATATAATACAATAACATGTTATTGAATAGTGAGATGATTTCAATTTTATAACTTACAATGGGCACTCTAACATAGTCTCGTTTGCATAAATCATTGTACATATCATTTTTATCTTTAATGAAACAAGAAGTAAATCTATACATGATCATTGTATTTTCGGTTTCATTTGGATTATCTAGGGGATTATCTATTTTCTTTTCTTTTTGTTCAAAGAAACACCTCTTGGGTGTATTTATCATCCATCCGTCATTTAGCCAAGCTTCAAGGGGGGTTAAGCTAAGTGCGTCAAAGATAAAAGTCAAGGACATGGTAAGATTCCAGGAGCTGATGAGAACATTTGTTGCCTATATCATCATTATTATTAATATTTTAGTGAAATTAATGGTCTGTTCTTCTGGCCACATCAAACTTTCTGAGAATGCTAACCTATTCTGCAAGAGGCAAACCATCACGGCTATGTCATCTACCTGCTTACAGAGTACAAAGTTTAATATGGGACTGATAAATAAATATTGTCAATTATATTACCCCAACGTTAATTTATTTATTTTGCCTGCTCCGTGTGTCAAGTAGAGAGGCCGAACAGAGTTTCTTACTACTATTGGACCTGACCATTTCTCCTTGTTTCGTAACGTTTTTCTGCATTATCTACTGCCATGATATATTCAGAACCTATTATAAATTCATTGCAGATTGAGACTTCAAATGATTACCTTGACTTTCTTTGTCCTATTCATTATTACTTGACATAAATTCTGCTCAGCCATATGCTAATATTGCTAACCCTACTTTATGTGTCTGAACTTGCCCAAGATATTGCTACCCAAACTTTTATTTATTTACTTATTTTTACCTTTTTGCACTCCTTTAATATAGCAAACACTACGGGGCTGCTGTAGTTCTGTCCTTCTGAGCAGGATTTGTACTATTTATACTAATCAGAACTGATTCGTTTTACTAAAAGAAAAATGTCCATAAAAATTCTATCATGGCTCTCGTACAAACATAGACATGAACGCACATTAAATATGTTATTGAACTCACGAAGGAACCGGACAGATGTCATCACCAGTTCAAAAGAGAATGTGGAGAACAGGCACATTTATTGATCAGGAATATTGACATGGATGTGCAAATGGGGGCAAAATGGTTTTTGGGGGCTGTGGGAGGCAGTTCAGCAGATCAGGTCAGGACAGAATTTGCATGTTTATAGATAAGAATTAATTTGCACTGCTATCAGTTACCTACAATTTACAGTTCTAAAACGACTCAAACAAAAGGAGAGGCTAGAATTAGTTAACCTGGAAGGGCATGCTCTATGGAAACAAGGCATAGATTTCCAGTAAAGCACACATTTTCCTACCATTTTCTTCCTGTCATTTTTGATACTTTCGGTCTTTTTCAATCCTTCCTCGCTGTTTTATTTTCTATTTTCTTCAAGTGATTTTTCTCCCTCTCTTCCCTCTACTTATTTATAAGAAATTACTCTCCCACTGGCTATATTTTTCAACCATCTATAGAAATTATTTTCCTCTAATTATTAACTTTAAGTGGAAACAGATTTCTTACATGAGAAAATGACAACTTTTACTTCTTCCTACCAGTTTTTGTGATACACTCCAGGATGTGAGGTCTAGTTTCTTGCTTATATTATATTACATATATATATATAATTAATAATATAATATAATTAATTATATAATTATAATCAATAATTATATAGTCTATTTATAATTAATAATCGTATAAATAATATAATTATAATTAATAATCATATAAATAATGTAATTATAATTAATAATCGTATAAATAATATAATTATAATTAATAATCATATAAATAATATAATTATTAACACTTATTATTTCCTTAATTTACCATTAAACTATGTTTTTTTGGTAATAGCCCTCATCTCTCTGAATTTTATTACTTCTTTTTTCTTGAGTGTGTGTGTTACGTGCATGTGTGTTCATCTCGTAATTGTTAGAAAATTTTGTGTATATTTTTAAAAGAAAGCGTACATGCACTTTTTGTTTTGTGGGCTTTTGTATCTCCAATAAAATGTTTCTGTTATTTTTGAATGTGAATAAAGCCTAGCTATAGTATAGACGTCTTCAGTTATAATCTCCCCCCCCCCCCCCACCCCCTGCCATTTAAAACTCTTAGGAAATCACTTCATAGACTTCTGGTGATTTGTAGTACAGAGGAAATATCTGAGGCTAGATGGGTTTTATTTTTTCTTTTGTAGACAACTAGTCTTTTCTGCCTAGATGCATGTCAGATTGATTTTTATTTTCATCTTGAAGTTTAAGACTTTCATCAGAAGGCATCCATTCTTTGAATTACTTTTATTAATATTTTCTGGGGTTTGTTGATCTCACTCCGTTTGTATAACCAGAAATTTGTCCACTAGCCCAGCCAAATGTTATTTATTTTTTTTCAAATATTGCTTCCCTTCCATCTATTCTGACATCCCCTTCAGTAACACGTGCTCTCTCTAAGCCAGATCTCAGGAATACATCCTCTAAATTACTTACCTCATCTCATTGTTCTAATTCTTTGTCACTTACCTCTGCATTCTGGGAGATTTTTATCAAGCATATATTGCATAACCTTGATTTGATTTACTATGGTGTTATTTCTACTCCTACTGCATTTTTAAACTCTGTTCTTAAGTATTTACTTTAAAATAGGGGTTTTTTTTGTAACTCATTTGAAATTTCTGCTTGCCTCTCACCTCAATTCCAATTTCAAATCTGTTTATTATATTATCATCTCATCTTGCAAGTTTTATTTTATAAAACTCATGGTTTTCCAATATTTGCAAAACCACAAACTAGTTTATAAAATATGTTTGTTTTCTTCAATGACTTTTGTCAAATATGTTTTTCTGTATAAATACTATGATCCAAGTTTTGTGCGTGTGCATGTGTGTGCATGCATGTGAAGTGATGTGATGTGTGTGTGTGTGTGTGTGTGTGTGTGTGTGTATTTGTATGTATTCAAAAAGCTAAAACCTAAGACTGGAGGAAAAGAACAAAGGGAGCCCAGCAAGATAATTAGTAACACATAACCCTGGAAAGTATCATCCTTGATTATTCTAGGTGCTTCTGAAAACAGAACTGCAAGGGGGAAAAAAACATACACAAAATAAGGCTAAAAACAGGAGAAATGTTGAAAATCTTTGTAAGAATTTCTTCTGACCCTCCATTTATTCAGCCAAGCCCTAGAGGACCATTCCTGGTAAGATTATGTCTCTGCAGAGACAAAACCAGTGAGAATCCAGGATCAGAGTCCTCGGACATAGCTGAAGGTAAAGGTGAGATATCATCCTGAAAATGGAAATGGGAGGCCAGGCAAACCACACGAACTAAGCTAGGAGACCACCCCCCCAAACCCATAAGAGAGAGTGGAGGCTTCCTCTCTAAAAATAGCACCCCTCCCCACCCAAAAAAAGACCATCGATAATGACACTCCAAGGCTACCAGCTGACAAGCCCTGCACAGGACAATTTTAATCTTCATTTTACATACAAACATACGGCCAAAGTTCACCACACATTTGAGAAAAGCCTCTGACAGGAAAGACTGGCTAAAATAAACAAATAAAATACACTTGGAGGAAACAAAGACAATGAAGCAAGCAGAAAAAAAAATGTTTAGAAAAAATTTTAGATAGTATTAATAGTCTCAAAGTAGTCAGAGAAGGTTTTTGTATCACGAAATGACAACAAGCTGGCCTTTTTAAAAGCAACTTTCAGAGAACAAGTAAATAAAAAATGTTTTAAAAGATGAGAAGATAGTGGAGAAAATCCCCAGAAAGTGAAGCAACCACACAAGAAAAGATGCAAAATAGGAGGGAAAAAATTAATACAATCAGAGGAGTCTAAGAGGGCCAACATGTAAATAACAGGAATTCTAGAAGAAGGAAAATTAAAAAAATAAAAGAAGATCAAGAAATTATTAAAGCGATAACACAATAAAAGTTGCCGTGCCCAAATAAAATGGGTTTCCAGATTATGAAAGCCCAAGTGCCCAGCATATCAAATAAACCAACTACAGGAAACGTCTTTGTGAAATTTCAGAATACTGGAGATAATGACAAGAGCCTAAAGGTTCCCAAAGAAAAATAATAAGTCATTTGAGAAAAGTGGCAGATAAAAATAGCATTTGAGTTAGCAACATCAGCAGCTAAATGGTGAAGGAGGAAGGTCTTCCAAATCCTGTCACCAATTATTTCCAAGTCAGAACCCCAATTCCAGCCAAATTATAAATCAAATGTCAAAGCCAAATGAGAATCATTTCAGGCTTTCAAGGTCTCTGAAAATGTTTCTCCTATGCTCCTTTTTGCAGAAAGTCATTTGTGCATGCGCTCCATCAAAAACAAAGGAGCAAGCCACAAAAGAGGAAAACATAGAAATCTGAAAACTAAAGGTCTCATACAGTTAGAGACTAAGGTAAATGTAGAAACTGGCAAAGGGATATCCCAAGACAACATCTGTGCAGGAAGCCTAGAGAGAGAGAGAGAGAGAGAGAGAGAGAGAGAGAGAGAAAATGGAGTGCCCAGGAGCTATATGCCAAGACTGTTTGACTCTCATTAAGGAGATTTACTTTTCATTTGGAAAACTTAGCAATAAGTTAGTTATAGACAGAGAAACTAAGCAAACAAACAGAGGGGAAGCAATTGTCAACTCCAGACAAAACAAAAAGTTGTACAGGAAAAAAAAAATGATACAAATGATACATAAGTGGCTCCACTGTGAACATTATTTACATAATTACAATAATGTAGATAGGATGTCATTGTGATTATAATGAGAAATGTGGGAGGAAGAACCTATCTCCTATAGTAAGAAATAATATCTGAAAAACTAATTTCTGAAAACAATGGCATTAGGTGTGAGTTAAATGTATAGGTAGCTACTGAATGATTGCCTTAGAGGAATGAGAATTGGCGACCAGGAAAAGGAACCTGGCGTGGTTCGTCTTTCAGCTGGCCTTTGAAACTACTACTAAATATATTACTTTGGTAAAAAAATTAACTTTAGATTTACAGTAAGCGCAACCTAAAATGTACTCAAAATACGTTTTTCCTTCAGATTTTATTTAAACTGTACACCCATTTCTCTGGGACTCAAAATTATTCACAGGATCCATCTTTTTTTCCCCTCATTTCTTATATTAGAACAGTAAAAAGCTTATTCAGGACTGGTGTTTCCCTTAGAAAAAGGGTAGGAGTTTCTCCTTGGCTTGCGTTTGGAGGGCACCTTCCAGATTTTCACGGTGACGGGCTTGAAGAGTACAGAAACAGAGATGAGGTCTGGAGGTGCTGGCAGGGTTGAGGGAAGGGGTTTCGACACAACAAATTTCTTCCACGTCCCTTGTAAAGCTGCTATTCCAAGGTTAGACCGGGTGTGGGGCAGCTTCCTTCTAGGAGCAGGAATGATCTCCTCGACTGTTCAAGAGAGTTCCTTCACGTTCTTTGTCAGCCCTCTGCTTCCAGGGCCCTAAGGCCCAGGCCCAGTGCTCCAGGCAACTCTGCATCTCATTGGGGGAGAACTGCGCCTTCCCCTTCCCAGGGAGCTTTTCCTCTATAACTGATGCCGCCGCACAGGCTGGCATTTTAATGGGACTGCCCACATCCGTGAATCTGCAGGTCAGATTTCTTCACGAAGCTCCCTGCTGCATCAGTTAAGATCATTTCAGCCTAAGAAAATGACTTTTCCAGAGCTGCTGCCACCAGGGCTTCTGGAGGCTTCTGCTCAGTTCATCCAGCCTCCCAAATGTCTCACCTCGCTTCTGCTGACAGTGGGGGAGAAAGAGGCTCCAAATGCTGCTTTCTCTATCATTTTACACCTTTCTCTGCCTCCAGCCCGGCCTCTCTCGGTTCTCAAGTTGCCCGTAAGAACCAACATGTCTTCCTCTTACGTCTCACAAAGTCACAAAACTCCCTGGCAAATTAAATAGTATTCCACCTCGAGGGGTCCTTTGTTCGGACCTTGGTTGAATCAAGTAGGCATTGCTCATGGTTTCTGACATTTGAATAATAGCTCTATTTCCCAGCTGTCGATGCGGACGAACATTTTATTCATGAATTTTAAGTTTGTCTACATCTTTTTTCACAGAGGGTTGGTTATCTAACGATTAATGTCAGCATAAGTTGGGAGACAGTAAGTATCTGTCTGAATTAGGTTGCGTTGCATGTCACAGAGAACCCAAAACAAGAGAAACGTTTATCCCCCCCCCCCCCCCACCACATGAAGAAGTCAGGAAGGAGGCATCCTGACCTGAGATGACAATTCTTTTCATCTCATTGCTCTGCCATCCCCAGGAAGTGGTGCTGTGACTCATGGTCCAAAATGGCTGCTAAGATTCCACACATCAATTCTGTGTTCGAGGCAGGAGAATGGAGGAAGGAGCAAGAAACTGGGTGAACGTTCCTTTTAAAGTACACTTTCTAAGATAGTACCCAATTCGGTTTACATCTCATTGGCCTGAGGTTAGCCTTGTGGTTTCACTGAGCTTCCAGGGAAACTGAGAACACTGGAGTCATCAAAAAAAACATTTTACACATACAACGAAAACTCGTGTTTCTAAGGAAGCTAAATGTATTCTATAAAAATTTTTCTTAAAAGGGTGCCTGGGTGGCTCAGTCGGTTGAGCGTCAGACTCTTGATCCGGGTTCATGCCACAATCTCCCAGTTGCACAATGACCTTTCTATGCTGCATATAGTTGTAGGGACTTTTCTCACTATGATTATGCCATTAGCATCATAAGGAGTTTACAACGGTTCCCAGTGAGAGCAAGTGATAAAGTTTCACAACATAAGTAAAACTGATCTCTAAATAAACGATCCTCCTTTTCTTTATTCCCGGCACCCTTGTCACAGTATCTAGTTCTTCACTGATCCAGACAACATTCCGGAGAGCTCCGGGCTTGAGCTTCGTATCTGGGCCCTATCACCTCAACTCCTACAGGATCTTGCAGATTTCAGTCTCCTTCTGCCGGTTTAAAGAGCTAGGGGACACAGTTAGGAACGGAGCCATCCGAGCAAGCGAGCAGAAGGGCCCGAGTCATCACCGTTCTCACATGTGGCTCCAATGAGCAGCACCCTTGTCTGACCCACATAACAGCCCAAGTGCAACATCTAGGTCAACCACACTCTAGAAATGGCTTCTGCCACTCCTGCAGCCCGATACTTTGATTGCATGGTGGTTGCTCTACAGGCTCTAATGCAGAGCTCTGTGGGTTCTTCTCTTTACTATGTGGTTTATTATCATGACAGCTGTACAATTAGGCAAAGCAGGCCAGCGCTTAAGGCCATTTGTCATCCAGCGATTGTTCACCCTCCTGTCTCTCTAGCCAGGTGTTCTGAACAATGAGGCGATAATGATGTCTTCATGTGACCTGAGCCTGAGAACACTCGAGCTCAAAGAGGCCAGGCAGAATCCCTGGTGGAGTAAAAGGAGGACTGCCTCACTTTCTCCGTGTTTGCCGGTCTATTTGCTGTAAAAATTAAGGAATTTGACATGACTCAAAATACATTCCACGGAAGGAGAGTTCTAGAAGTTTGTGGTGATTTGTGGCCCCCGAAATCTGAGATTCAAGTGGGTGTGACTTTGGGAAAAGAGGGATTTAATGCCAACTGATAGGTGGAGAGAGGAGTCTGTAAGCGTTCGTGAAACTGTCTTAGCTTCTGGTTTCCAGTGACCTAAAGGGGAACCTCTCCCAGTTTTCAAAGAGATTACATACCGGAACTTCTGGCTATTTTGTTAAATTGTTAAGTATAGTCAAAAACGTTTCTCTAGCCCCAACCAGTGCTTACTTCCTCTTCCAGGTGTACACAGAGGTAATAAGAAATGCCAAAGGCCATCGCGAGGCTTCCTTAAAACTCCTCCCTCTACCTCCCCCCTCCCCCATGACTTTTCATGCTGCTGACGCTTTGGCCTATTGCCTTTGGAGCCACTATCTCCTCGGACACTCGGTGCTCAGAGAAGTTATTCCCTCAGTTTCCCAGGGTTAAAATGCAATTAACTCAGCTCTCCATCTCAGTTCCTTCTTGCCCTAAACGATATTGCCTTTTGGACTTATTTTCACTGCGTTTCCTTTAACAACGCTCCATCTTTGCCTGGCCTACTGGTAGGAATCAGACTATTTTTCTCTCGCGTTGCCGCCTTTTACTTTCAGGATCCCTCACCGCGCATTCGCGCTCTGAACTATGCTGATGCCTTGTGGCAACGGATACTTTAATGATATCCACAGATTGAATATTTTATACTTAGTTAGGATTTTTACCTGCACCTGACTCCTCTTTTGAGAATGAACCTAGCTCACTCTCTTCTCTAAAAGTGTCCCATCGGTGATAGGCTCGCCCGGCCTTTGTTAATACTAGGCGATCCCCCTTCCTGTCATCCCCCACCGCCCACGGCTGATGGGCGTGGGATCCAAGGCCATCAATCAGATTCCCTCACGGGGAAATGTGGAAAAGTACTGAGGCTGCTTGAAAATCCGAGCTGATGTCTGTAACTAGCTATGTGAATTTGAGAGCTGTGGGGCAGTCATGTGCATAAAGAAGCAGGAGTAGCCTGTCTACTGAGAGACAGAAGGAAGTGCGACTAGAGAATACGGTACAAGAAGCACATTGGCTCAGACAGAACAAGAAAAGACCAGAAACCAGCTGACGTGACCGCACCCCAGTTCTCCCTCGACTCCTCCAGAGGTCAGCCACTCCTCCTACCTATGCTGACCATCTACGAGATTCCCCTCCGGTCTAATCATAACTTCTAAGGTTTTATTAATTCTTCTTAAGTTAATTTGAGAGGGGATAGTGTTGCTTCTTTTTGACATGGAGGTGAAAGTTTTAGTTGAAAATTTCCAGAGAGGAAATTGCCTTTGTTTTGGAGAAGACCTTAATGAACTAACGGCTTGGATGAGAAGGTGAGGTCCCAGGACGAGGCAACAAGGGAGAACTCTTCATTCTTCTGCATGAGCAGGATTGTTTTTTTTTTTTTCTTCTGAAATAGAGGGAAGAAAAAGAAACAGGCAGAGGAAAGAATAAACACCGCTGTTAAGATGGCCCCAGTCTGAAAAACTGCACGGAGTACGTGGAAAATTCCCTGGCGGTAGAGTTAGGCCACTTTAAGCATGGTGACGTCCAGTGTTCAGTTTGAAATTCTTTGTTAGTGCAGTGCAAATGCTCCCCTTGTCTCCATTCTCGTCTCCTATCTTTTATATCTATACACGCTCTGTTTGCATGTGACTTTTTATAGAGATCAGGTAGTGGGTGGAGCTCCACCTGCTTATTATGTTATAGAATTAAGTATGAGGGATCAGGAGCCCAGATGTAGAGGTAAACAAGAGCTCTTGGTCTAACCTTTTCTTTTTTTTTTAATTTTTTTTAATGTTGATTTATTTTTGAGAGAGACAGAGACAGAATGTGAGTGGGTTAGGGGCAGAGAGAGAGGGAGACACAGAATCCGAAGAAGGCTCCAGGCTCCGAGCTGTCAGCACAGAGCCCGACGCGGGGGCTCGAACTCACGAACTGTGAGATCGTGACCTGAGCCGAAGTCGGACGCTCAACCGACTGAGCCACCCAGGCGCCCCTAACTTTTTAATTTCTACATGATGTGAAATAGGGATTAAAAGCCAACTTACTAGAACCTGCTGAACTGCGACCCACGTGTGCAATCGATGAGGACTGAGAACATTGATTCAGATACAGCTTCTCCTCCGCCTGCAAATTCATTTCATTTGCAAACTTACGAAGCATCTCCAGTTTGGCTGAAGTCATTGTGGTTGTATAAATCTGACCCGAATCTAAAAGCGAGACACCACACACATTACTTGCAAGGGCTTTGGAGGTCTTCAGGTGAAACGTGCTGGAGAAGCAAACAAAATGAGGACCACGGTGGAACTAAATTTACCGAACGGCTCCATCAACTTGAAGCCAAGATACATTAGAACTGAAATTTCCTTTTTAAAATAGATTTTTTTTTTTTTTTGCTTTCCAAAGAGATTTACGCTAGCTTTCCTTTAAATAGCAAACCCATCTAATGCACTTAAAATATGATTTTGTTTTGCAAAACTGATTTACAAGTAACTTTTCAGGAACCCATCTACTGACTAAAGGAGGGGAATATCTGTTATGCAAAGCACCGTACTTAAGTACGTTAAGGAACAATCCCAGTCCATTATTTCTTAGCATATCTAGTGGGCACTTGTGTTTGTTTTATAGCTTTTTTCCCCTCTTTGATTTACATTTACGAGACAATCGAGGAGAGATGATGTGAAATGGTTTTTATTTTTATGAGCCAAAGGAACCGCACCAACCACAAGTAGAAGAATACAGCCACAACTGAATTATGTAGGGCTCTCTGGGCGGAGTGAAAATTAAAAGAGTATTCTGTCCCTACTTTCACTTCTTATGGTGAAGTCATGCCCTAAGGAGGTCCACTGAGCAATTCGATTGCAAATACGAAGCTGTGGTTGCACCTACAGTTGCCGATGTGACCGACATAATCTGAAACCAATTGAACGTATTAAACTTCAGTTAAGTTTGAGGGGCTTCATTTGTGGTTATATGCCAACAACCAGTATGACCCCAATTAGTCAGCCAAAATAGTGAAGAATGGCCTAATTCACCTCTTTCGTGACTTCATGATAGTGTCATAAGAGTGTTAACATTTAGATGTGCCCACTCTTCCTAAAATAATGTGAGGATCAAGGTCATGCCATATTTGTTTCTAGTTACCGAAAGCAATGCACAAGTGTATTGAATTGACTCTGTAAATACAATCCTTCCCTACTGCTATCCTACCTTGTCTGTATTACACAGACACACACACACACACACACACACACACACCACCTCTATTTCTCAGATAGCACAAACTGGCAGCACATGAGCCAAGCCCAGCCCATAGATGAACGCTGTTTGGTTTGTATATTAGAGATCACATTGGTATTAAAGCCTTGGAATTCACATTTCTAACTCCTCTTTAAAAACAAAACAAAACAAAACAACAACAATAAAACTCTGGCTACATTTGGCAGAAAATCCACATGGCCACAATCAGCCGGAGCTGAGATGCAAAGTACCCCCCTGGGCTCTGTTGTCTTTGCCACAGTCCCCACCATACTCCATTAGCTTGCACCCAGCCCACATCACACATGCAGCTACTCTGCCTCTATAGGCCTCTATGGGTTTGCAACTTCTGTCCCCCTGTGTTTCCCTCCTCTGTGCCTTCTGAAAGTACCTTTCTCTGTGAACTTAACTAAAAGCTAAGCTGCTTCAATCGGAAAACCTCAGGAAATCCGAACCCCATTTCTACCTTTATACTTCTAAAAATTCAAAACAGCATCCCTGTATACAACTAAACCTTAAAACACAGGTGTGTCCCCCTTTAAAAACACAGACTTCGGGGCGCCTGGGTGGCTCAGTCGGTTGAGCGTCCAACTTCGGCTCAGGTCATGATCTCGCGGTCCGTGAGTTCGAGCCCCACGTTGGGCTCTGTGCTGACAGCTCAGAGCCTGGAGCCTGTTTCGGATTCTGTGTCTCCCTCTTTCTCTGACCCTCCCCTGTTCATGCTCTCTCTCTCTCTGTCTCAAAAATAAATAAAATGTTTAAAAAAAAAACACACAGACTTCAATCACAAACTTATCTAGGCATTTTTGCTACAATAGAAGTTTTCATCTACCTCGTAGAATCCAATTGATTACAACAGTAACGATTGTTTAAACGATTCTGTTTTGGAAAGTAACACTGCGGTAGAAAAAGAAAACGTTGCTCGAATAACGACCATCTAGTTTGCTTTTTGTGGGTTTTTTTTTTGTTGTTGTTGTTGTTGTTGGTTGTTTTTAGGTTACAGAAACAGATTTCATTTTTTTTTTAATATGAAATTTATGGTCAAATTGGTTTCCATCCAACACCCCGTGCTCATCCCAAAAGGTGCCCTCCTCAATGCCCATCACCCACCCTCCCCTCCCTCTCACCCCCCGTTACCATCTAGTTTGAAGAGCATGGTGCTTTTTTGAGTGTAAGAGCAGGTTAAAACGTGGATTGAAAATATGTAAGAGAAAGCCTATAGTAACAATAGTGCTATGTTTGGGGAATGAAGGCTATTATTTTTAGGAGAAACTCGGTATAATCAAGTGCTGGGTACAGCCAGTGCTTCTAAGGTTTTACTGCTATACGCTCATAGCTATAAAACACCTTGACTATCGAAATCCCTGAACCAAAAATAATAACTTTGTTATTGTGCCTCTGAAATGCATAATCCCCAGTCTCTTCTTTTCCCACTGAAGCAAGTGTTCTGTGATGCGTGCTTTCCAGAGAGTTCTCCCATCGCCCCTTGGCAAAACATGACTCTATTGGAGGACAGGGTTTGCATCACAAAAATGTTATTTTTTACTCCAGTTAGGGGTTGTGAGAGAGTTTTATATTGAGATTTCCTTGGTATAATCAAAGTATACCTCACTGAGGAAAATTTATTTGTACCTATCTTTTCAGGTTGCTACGTACTTAGCAAAGTGCAAATGAATGACAGTGCTCTCCGAGGAGTCCCAAGTCCCCTGGAAACCACGTCCTTTGTTCTCACCAGGCATACGATGCAATGCACCACGATGATCCTATTTCAAACGAGGGAAGTAAGATTCTAAGTCATTTGCTGAGTTCCTATGGCAAATTAGGGAAAGAAACAGATTCTCTGGATTGAAGGCAAATAGTATATCTAAGTCCTCGATCTTGATTACCTCCAGATCTAAAACTCTTTGTAAACCATTTTAACATAAATTTGTCTGCATGGAAGGGCTACTATAGTTGTCGATCCCGTACACAAGTGGGAAAAAAAGGGGGGGCTTTGAAGACATCTTTGCCTGGAATGGAATCCAGCTGTGTGATGTTAAGTCTCCTCAAATCTCAATATTCCCGGCTAGAAAGTGGGTGTGATGATCCTTCCTCATTAGTGTTGACAGGCTCTAAATAAGAAGATACACTGGTTAAATCTGTGAGAGCAGACTAACCTTCCCCTAAGTCGGTAGTTAGTGAACTACTTCCTCAGCAGTTAGTTACCCTAACTAACTCACTAGTTCTCGAACGTGAACATGCATCAGAAACACCTGAAGGGCTTATCAAAATGCGGGTTACTAGGTCCCATCCCCAGAATTTCTCATTCGATATCCTTGAAATGAGGCCTGAGAGTCTGCATTTCTAACGGCTTCCCAGGTAACCCTGATGCATCCAGGATACACACTTTGAGAATTCTTGCTTTAAGACTGTCGCCAACTCACTAAATATAATGCCCGGCACAGCAGGCCCTCAAAAACAACAAAAAAAATCAACATTATTTCATTATTTATTGAAATCCTGTGGGCAAACACAAAATTACTCACAGGTTTTCTAGCAGGAATTCTAATAAAAAGAAGGATGAAATAGCAATATCAGATGTACTTTAATCCCTAGTTTATTCAGTAAAACATAGATTTGGCAGAGTAATAAGTTATTACCTGTTCAAAGCAATATGCTGACTCCGTCATTGTTTCCCATTTCGGTTTCTACAGGCAATTCTGTGATTTCTCAATTCTGGCAATTCAAAGGAACTCACAAAAGATAGGTCCGCCTACTTTACTAAAGAGAATCCCTTGATATCGATGACACTTGATGGCTTTTATATTATGAGCGCGCCAATAACTCTGGCATTCAGAAATGATAATATTCCCCTTTCCTACACCACATCAGGAAGCCGCGTGCGTTAAAGAGCGTTTAAAAACCTGCATGTCTAAAGTTGAAGCATGACTAATGCATTGGAGAAATTGTTCAACAGCAGTTCATCCTGGTAAAAATATTACGTCTGTAGCCATGCCAAGGTTAGTGTCGGGTCAGGTTATCTGCAATTCAAGTGCCAGATGCGTGCGTGTGCGTGTGTGTGTGTGTGTGTGTGTGTGTGCGCGCGCGCGAGCATGTGAGTGAGCGCGTGTACAAGAAGTGCCCCCTGGAGAGTTATGGACACTCCCAGGCATGACTTTACAGAAAGTTTTCCTTACAGAGAGCTATGTTCAGCTCTCTGGGTAACTGGGGGTAATTTTGTGCCCTCTGCATTCCCTCCCTGTCTTCTCTTGACACTCTTTGTTGCGCTAGCTACTGTTTTTCTCCGACCCGCTAGGTTTTCAATAAGTTTCCTGTTGTGCATTGGGATAGCAGTGTTCATGGAAAATTGCTTTGCCTAGGTGATCTGAGCCAGCTCCCTCCCACCTTTCTTCTCCTTTTCTTTTTCTTTTGTAAATAACTTAGAGACAAGTAACGAAGTGCATACGGTGCAAGAATTCACTCCCGAAGACTCTAGACCGTTCACGGACATTTTGCATTTAATCCCAGCTTCGATTTCATAACTGGCGCTCAAAGCAGAAGCACAGGGGTGTGTGCTTGAAAAGACATTTTAGAGCCTTTCATTTTAAGATTTCGAAACCATTAACCAATAGACCCAAGATGCCCTCAAATTCATACGGAGAACTTGTACAGTACGCTCTTCAGAGAACTTGGGGCGTTAAAGTCAAGACTGGTTTGATAACTACTTGCGAAGGTAACAAAGACTGAGATCACAGTTTTTACAGGAGCCAATTGTTTATAAGAAAACCTTGAGAATCCCTAGGTCGTTCCCCAGCCTCCAGACAGGACTCTATCAAAAAATGTCACTTCTGAAAAAAATACCTGCTTTGTCAAATTATGTGATTGATGGCGTCTTAACTAGCACGTATGCACTATTTTAAGCTCTTTGCACATGTCAGTTCCTTAAAACCTCCTAAGGAACCTGTGACTTAAGTTTTATTATCATCCCCACTGTCCACCTGAGGAAGCCGAGGCTCAGAAAGGTTAAGTAACTTGCCCAAGGCCACACAGCGTGTGAGTGGCAGGGCCAAGATTTGAACACAAGTATGGTAGGTCAAGAGATTCTCATAGTGAAAGCTTCTGAGGACAGAGGGGAAGGAAGCCCCCCAAAACTCCTCCCCAAACTGCATCATGGGAAGCAATAACATTAAAAATAAACATAAAAAGCCCTAGGCAAGTCTCTTTTCACTTGATTGGCCACCAAATCCCTCTTGAGTCCCCTCAGGAGGTTCCTCAGAAGCAGCTGATATGGACAACAGGAACCACCCAGAATCAGCTGTGCTTCCCCCAGGTGACCGGTCAGCCGCCTCACCTCATCGTCTTAGGGCCTAAACTGCGGCAAGGACCAGAGGCCGCCACTCCCGGCGTCCACTGCCCTCACACCCCTACCTTCCCATCTCACAGCTCTCGAGGTGGAGGAGCACAGAGAGGAAACCACCAGGAAAGGAAAAACTTTCCATTGTACGTTCCTCCGACCAGAACTCCATCCCCCTTGGATGATAGTTTCACTGCAAGACCTGAAGATTCAACTTAGACCTTTCCAAATCACCAGAAAATTCCTGCCTGAGTTGAGAACAACGAGGAAGGTGTCATGTCAGCGACACAACCAAAGAAGGCGGGGGGGGGGGGGGGGGGGGGGGGGGAGAGGGGGCTGGGGTCCTCCATTCATGTCCCCTGAGATCATTTGCATAGGTCGGGGTCCCCAAAGGGCTCGGTCACTAGGGAAATCGCTGTGAACCCAATTCCCTTATGCCACACGCACTGACGGAGGGCCGAGGCCGGTCATCCACGGGCAGCGAGAAGCTTCGACTTCTCCCCGCCTTGTTTTTTTCTCCCTGCGGCGGGAAACAGTAACCGCCCGCCCGCCACTCCTCCCCAAGGGTGCCACGCGAGTTTCTGGGGTATGGAAAACGCGGGACACGGAGTTTCTGCAGAGGCCCGGGCCTTGGAAAAGCGCCGCCACAGGCCGAGGCCGGCTGCCGGGGAGCCCCAAGGAGCCGGCCAAGACCCAGACTCCGCAGGAGCGCCCGCGTCTCCAGCTAATGGCCCGCTTTAATTCCTCTCCTTCCCGCCCCCCGAACACTTTTAAAGCTGTGTTTCTGGAGTCCACCCAAGCTCGGCAGAATTTCCAGATCCGCGAAAGCGCAGCGCGCAGGCAGCCCGTTTCCTCACAATGCTGCAAAGCTTCAGGGAACACATTTTGTTATTTGCACGTTTATGAGCGGAGCCGGAGCCCCGGGCCTGACTCCTGCCCAGGCCGTGTCCACCCCCCCCCCCCTCGCCTGGGAGCCCCGCAGGGCTGCGGGGCTAGGGGCTGGGAAGGGGAGGGGGTGCTAAACCAAGGAAGGAGCACGCTCAGACGAGTTAATAAAAATAAACGTTGCCCTGGCATCTGAGCTCTCTCTAAAAGGGACTGAGGTCATTTGCAAGAGCCCCCCCCCCCCCCCCCCAGGCAAGACTCTTCTCGTGATAACGTCCTGGCATGGGTGCAGAGAAAGCAAAGTTCTGAGAAATGGGGCCCAAACTCAGCGGCACAAACTCGAGATGAGCCCTTTCTTTCTTCCAGCGACCCGAAAAATAAGGCACAGAAACCACACAGTATTTCAACCACGGTGAAAATGCTCAGCCCTTACAGACACAACCTCCTGCAATGGTACACAGGCAAATGTAATCAGGGCACAAATTATTTTTGAACAAATATGAGGTGTCAGACTCATTTAGCATGTGTTAGCTACCAGCAATGCGAATACAGATAAGACGTGGCTCCAGCCCTTTAAGGAATTTTTTTTTTTAATCTTTATTTATTTTTGAGAGAGAGAGAGAGAAAGAGACAGAGTGTGAACATGGCCCCAGCCCTTTAAGGAAAATTTTTTTAACCTTTATTTATTTTTCAGAGAGAGAGAGAGAGAGAGGAGACAAGAGTGTGAACGGGGGGAGGGCAAGGAGAGGGGGACACAGAATCCGAAGCAGCTTCCGGGCTCTGAGCTGTCAGCACAGAGCCTGAGGCGGGGCTCGAACCCATGAACTGGGAGATCATGACCTGAGCCAAAGTAGGATGCTTAATGGACTGAGCCACCCAGGTGCCCCTGGGGGAACAAATTTTAAAAGGTGAGTCAACAACAAAACAGGAACTGGTGGAGTACTCGTTCCTATTGAACTAGTTCCTATTAAACTGTGACATGTTGGTGCTGTCAGTATGGCTGTTGGTGCCATATACATGGGAACTAGAACTTATTATTCCTATGCATCGTGATGTCAAGTAGGACTTTACCTGTTGCCCTGAGATTTCAGCTAAGGCCCAATCTGAGCACCTAGGGGTAAAACTCCGTACATTCTAGTTTCAAGGAATTATGGGCTAGTGACTTCCTTATGACTTACTGAAAAGCACCAGAACGGAACCAGCCCTACAGACAATAGCTCTTTCTCGTTCCACTACAGACCCTATGAAAACAGGACTGAGGGGCGCCTGGGTGGCTCGGTCGGTTAAGCCTCCAACTTTGGCTCAGGTCATGATCTCACGGTTCGTGGTTGCAAGCCCCACACGGGGCTCTGTGCTGACAGCTCGGAGCCTGGAGCCTGAAGACTGCTCCAGGTTTTGTGTATCCCTCGCTCTCTGCCCCTCCCCTGCTCTGTCTCTTTCTCTCTCTCTCAAAAATAAAAAAAAAAGTTAAAAAATAAATAAAAGCTATAAGAAAAAAAGAAAAGAAGACTGAGGGGTAAGAGGAGGTAGCATCTGTGGGAGGGTAGCATCAGCGAACACCCTTTTCTTTGCAGAAGGGTTATACAGTGCTTCTTCCTAGTGGGAGAGGGAGGAACCCCTTGCAGGACCCTGTCGTGCAGTACTATGCTCGGGCAAAATCTGTAATGATTTGGAGGAAGAGAAGCTAGAATCCGAGCTCCCAAATTAGGGAGCCATGCAGTGAGAAGCTTCCATAGGTCCTCTGAAGAGCTCAACCTGCCAGAGCAGGAACATTTAGATATCAGCAACGCAGAGGGACCGTCGATGGATGCCATGATCGACCAGTCTCACCAAGGAGCTGTCTGCCTCCCCATCCCCCCTTCCCACTCTGACAACAGATGGAAAGGACAGAGAAGAGAAAGAGGTAGGGCGATCTTATAATTTGTGATGCAAGCCAAGACAAATCTGAGAATTAAGGGGGAGTGCTATTAATGACTACACCAGAACAACAGGTATAAACAGGAAATATGCCTGGAAAACTGGGATGTATGATCGCCATGGTGGGGCAAGGGGTATATAATGAGAAACTGTGGTGTCACTCCATTTCTGGTGATCCCCACTACAACTTTATTGACTCAACCATAAATAGGCTTCACTTATGCTGGGAGAGAGAGGAGCAAGTTTGAGACTAAACTTTAAAAGTGAACAGAACTGGGTGGCTCAGTCGGTTAAGCGTCTGACTTCAGCACAGGTCACAATCTCGCAGTTCGTGAGTTCGAGCCCCACGTCGGGCTCTGTGCGGACAGCCTGGAGCCTGCTTCAGATTCTGTGTCTCCCTCTCTCTGCCCCTTCCCTGCTCATGCTCTTTCTCTCTCAAAAATAAATAAACATTAAATTTTTTTTTCAATAATAAAAGTGAACAGAATGAGATTTAGCTAATGACAAAAGTGTCTGAAATTGATAGGATCTGTCCAAAAGGGTTCTAAGAGAACTGTCTGCCACCCATGGGGAAAGGTGATTTTCAACACAAAACCACTGGAGAACTGGGGGAAAGAAAAATCACATTTAGGTGGGACTTCAGTAAATCAGTTTTGAATACATTAAAAAGCACAAAAATACTCATTGGCCAAACAGGGCAGTAAATGTAGTCTAAAGGAATATAAATGTTCACTGATAAATATAAGGGCGCCATTAATGAGAAGCAAACAGCAGCGTGTGCAAACGTATTCCTTAAACAATGACCAAGACCTAAATACGCAAAACACACAGTAAAGATGCCCAAGCCGGCAAACGCAGTTCAAACTCTAGCCTTTTCTGTTTCTCACTGGGGATCTCTACATGAGAGATATAACCCTCGAAGTTTCCATTTCCACATCTGTAAAGTGAGAATCATATAATTGCCTCCAAGAGTTGTGAAGTCATATAAAAGCATTTAAAAAGATGCTTGACACCGAGGGCTACTTGTGTTCAACAAAAGCCAGTCTTTGGCTTCCTTGTCCTCGACTTTCCCATAATAATACCCCACAATCCTCTGGAGACAGAACAGAATACTATGCTTTAAAGCACCTAGCACAGGACCCAGCACAAAACATATAGATTCCCTTCCTACCCAGATTGTTGAACTACCATGCAGCTGGTCTCTTAACAGCACCTAAACTACGTGCCATTTCTTGTCCATTTCATGTATTCCTACGTGGTCTAAGACCTTGGAACTAAATTCATGAGTGTGGGTGTGGCCTTGGGAGTAGAGGGAAGAGGAAGTTGCAGTTCCTCAGAAAAAGTACTCCCCCTTCATGTTCACATCCCGCCATCAACCCAAGAAGGAAGATGGGTGAAAATGATTTATGCTGAGGAAGGAAACGGATCAGCTCTATCGGATTCCAGGAAAATGAAATTAATATGTATGCTTTTTTCTCCCAACAAAATCCCACACACGGGCAAAACTGGTTCAGGTACAGTCACTTTGAGTATACAAAGGGGAAGTAAGATCAAACAAACAAGCAAACGTATGGCATTTGACCAGAGAACTACTTGGGGAAGAGGTCAGGCCTTCTTGGTGTTGGAGATGGGTGTGGGGATGTATGGATGAATGGAACATGAATGAAAATCTGAACTCTTTCTTCTCGTGGGTCTACTTGGCCATCCTTTGTACATTCACCAGTTATTTGGTATTGAACAGTGGCCATTCATCTAATTATCGAATAACATTTGTTGAGTAACTATGGTGTTTCAGATACTACACATACTTTGGCACATTCCAGTACAGATATGGCTCTGTAGGGCAGAAGAGAGGAAATGGTTGGTTCTATCAAGGTAGGACTCGAAGTAGAAGCAACTCCTAAAAGAAAGACCGTTAACCAGTTACTGTATTAAAAGGTGACAAGGCTTCAACTCATTTATAAATATCTTATGAGAAAATGGCACTGCTTGATTCACATGTTCATTTTGATTTTAAGGGTATTATTGGTATTACCTGGTTAAGGTATCACACTGTATTAAACATTCGGTGGCCCAAACTGTTCCACACCATCTACCTCTGTGCACATTTATGTATCTGCGGTGGGAGGGAGGAAGAGTAATAGGTCATCATAAGATGCTGTAGAGACACCTGAGCCTTCATTAATTCTTATTCAGATGGGGAGATTGATAAAAGTAGAGAGGCCTTTTGGTCATCAAAACTGAATTGGAGCTCAAAGGAACATGATAGACATCCCAGAAATAAACCCATACTTAATGTGGTACATTAATCTATGATAAAAGAATATACAATGGGGAAGAAACAGTCTCTTCAATAAATGGTGCTGGGAAAACTGTACAGCTACACACAAAAGAATGAAACTGGGCCACGAAAATACACAATGTACACCACACACACAAATTAATCCAAATGGATTAAAGATCTAATGTGAGACATGAAATCGTAAAACTCTTAGAAGAAAATAGGCAGTAATCTCCTGGACATTGGCCTTAGCAGCATATTTATGGATATGTTGCTCGAGGCAAGGAAAACAAAAGCAAAAACAAACCATTGAGACTACGTCAAAACAAAAACCTTTGGCACAGCGAAGGAAATCATCACTAAAGAGTCAGTTTCATGAATGGGAGAGGATATTTGGAAATAATATATCTAATAAGGGTTAATATCTAAAATATAAAAAGAACTTACACAACCCAATACCCCCCAAAATAAATAATCCAACTACAACATGGGCAGATGACCTGAATAGACATGTTTTCAACAAAGACATACAGAGAGCCAGAAGACACATGAAAAGATGCTCAACATTACTAACACCAGGTAAATGCAAAATCAAAACCACGATGGTCTAACACCTCACACCCATCAGAATGGCTAGTATCAAAAAGAGAAGAAATAACAAGTGTTGGTGAGGATGTGGAGAAAAAAAGAACTGTAGCACATTGTCGGTGGGAATGTAATTGACAAAACCACCGTGGAAAACAATATGGGGTTTACACGAAACAGTAAAAATGGAAATACCATATGAGCCAGTAATTCCACTTCTGGGCATCTATCCAAAGAAAATGAGAACAGTCGCTTGCTGTATTCATGGCAGCATTATTTACAATAGCCAAGATGTGAAAACAACCTAAGTGTCCATTGATAGATGAATGAGTGAAGATGTGGCATACATAAGTATGTGTGTATATATGTATGTATGCCTATGGGTAGATGGATAGATAGATAGATAGATAGATAGATAGATAGATAGATAGATAGAAGAGAGATAAGTCTTCTCTTTTTGACTTATCTCACTTAGCATCATATCCTCTAGGTCTATCCATGTTGTCATGAATAGCAAGATCTCATTCTTTTTATGGCTGAGTAATATTCTATTATGTGTGTGTGTATACCAAATATATATGTGTGTATATATGTATATATAGTAATAATATACATATATCATATATATGTTATACATACATATATAAATATACACATATATATGCATGTATGGTATTTGCCAAATATGTTGTATGTTGTCATGAATGACAAAAATCTCATTCTTTTTTGTGGCTGAGCAATATTCCTCTGTGTGTGTGTGCGTGTGTGTGTGTGTGTAAGCCACATATGTATGTATACTTACATATGTATATATATGTATATACATATGGTATATGATATATAGTAATAATATACACATACCGTATATAAATATATACATATATGCATATGTGGTATGTGGTAAATATGTGGATATATATGCAGGGTGTGTGTGTGAGTGTGTGTGTGCGTGTATACACAATGGACTATTATTTGGCCATAAGAGAGAATGAGAATTTGACACTTGGGACAACATGAACGGGCCAAGAGGATATTACAGTAAGTGAAACAAGTCAGGCAGAGAAAGACAAGTGCCATATGATTTCACTTATATGTGGAATCTAAAAAACAAAGCCAATAAACAAACAAATAGAAACAGACTCATAAATACAGAGAACAAACATGGTTGCCAGAGGAAAGTGGGGTAGGAGACTAGGTAGAATAGATGAAGGGGATTAAAAGGCACAAACTTCCATTTCTAAAACAAATAAGTCAAGGAGATGAAAAGTGCCTTTTAGGGAATATTATCAATAATATTTTAACAACTTTGTGTGGTGACAGACGGCAACTACACTCACAGTGTGGGCACTGCATAATGTATAAGATTGTCAAATCATTATGCTGTGCACCTGAAACTAATATAACATCGTGTATCACATATACTCTGGTAATTTTTTTTAAAAAACCAGTAGAACTTGGGGTTACTACTGGCATTTAGCAGGCCAGGCCCAAGAAGGTTAAAAGTGTTGTGGTTCACAAACCTGTCTCAAAGAAAGGAGGGTTGGGGGAGAAAAAGGAGATTTCTTAACTATTTCAATACGAACCGTATGGCAGTTGGAACTTAACATATAGCATCTAATTTAGTCTTTAAAACAAGCTGTGAACTCTTCCATCAGGTATAGCGATAGCTCCCCCACTGAGAGATTCTTCTGAGTCTAAATCAGTGTCCATCACCAGATTCTTTCCAACGGACGAGGCACTTCTTTCATATTGGTGCCTGAAATTGATTGAGAAAGGATTTCACAGACCATTGAGATTTTTTTTTTAAAGTTTTTCAGGGGGAATCATCTGCTTTCACCATCATTTCATAAAACAAGGAACACTGAAACATCAAACAAAAAGAAGAACATAATCTCAGAATGAACGGTGGTCGGTATTGAATGCATGTAGTGTTATGAAAAGCTCAGTGGGTTATTCGTTTCTCTCGCTCCAACCCGAAGCACTGACAGCCTCATCACGGTCCATGTTCCATCTGTGGATCAGCATTCGGTGACTGCTGACCTAAACGTCTTGGGCAATTTGATCTTGCCAAGACTACTTCTTACAGAAAGAGGTAAAAAGTTGAAGACCAATTCCTAGCTCGGGGAAGGCAGAAAGGTCCCAAACCAGTGACCCTGAGGGAGTTGGGTGGGAATTGGCACAAGGCCAAAGGCGAGTAGCCATCTTTGAAAGTGAAGGATATCCAGGGTTCCCTGGAGCTTTCCTCTACTTTTTAATAGGATTATTAGAATTAGAAACCTATCCTCTGGAAAATTCACGCCTTAAGAGTACTGTTTTCTTCTTCCTATACTTTGTCAAAAGCTTAAAGGCTTTTCTCTGACTCGCAGTCTTTTGTGATTTCCCCTGAGCTCCCCTTCTTTCTTTCCACTCGTTTGTTCCTCTCTCCTCCCCTCTCCATAATGGCAACGTTTCCTTGGTCACCTTGTGGTAGTCTTCTGGCACACCAGGAGCCTCTTAGAACTAACCGCAGTTTAGTAAAATCAGTCAGTCAAGGTTACCAGCAGTAGAGGTAGAATATACGAGCTGCCGAACCAAGAGGCCATGGCTTTCAGAGTACGTGGGGGGATCCTGGTTTTGAATGCCGAGAAGCCAAGAACGCTTCGTGGTGGCTGTTACTTAACCTCTTTGAGCCTCAGCTTCCTTATCTCCAGGATGTGTTTAGCATTACCCAACTCACCGGGATGAAAATGAAATAATTGTATATATCTGGCACAAATTGCTTTCAAGAAATGCTAGTTTCTCCTTCATCTCCCTTTTCCCTCAACTTCAGGGTTTGTCAAGAGTGTTCTGCCATGTGCCTATTTGGTAGGTCTTTCCTAGGTTCTTAATTTTTTCATCTCCTGTCACCGTACGCCCACTGTGACAGAAAAGAAGCAGGCTATAGTCCAGACATTCAACCAAGACCTACTCGTTTGCATAAGTCATGTTCAGGCACAGCTAACAATTGACAGCCTGCTTCTTGCCTTTCAGGTATTTTCCCAGAAGAAAGACCCTCAGCTTCAGCTCAGCAACCTAAATGAACCATTTTTAAGGGCTCATCTACCTGGAAGAAAGACTGAACTGGGGAGAATTCAATATGATTTTATCTGGATTGATACGATCTGGGATTTCTCTGTTTGCTGGGGTTGAAGGTTGCTCTTTGTTTTGGATGTCCGATAAAAATGCATTTAAAAGAAGTCGTCACTAATTCAATGTAAAGGAACTAATTCTTTTCTTTCTGCCTATATTTTTCCTAATGAGAAACAGTGAATTGATACCCGGTTCTGGTGGAGAAGCAGTAAATCTTGGCAGTTAGCCGAGTCGTTTGGGTTTAAATGCCAGCCCTCCTACTTCTTAGGTGACTGTGAAAATTATTCAGTTGCTTTGTGCCTCGATTTCCTCACCTGCTTAATGGGATAATAATATTTACCTATGAAGTCATTGTTGGGAATTAAAAGTCAATACAAGGGTAGTATTTTAGGATATTGTTAGGCACATGATGTGCGCTCAGAGATTATGACCATTAGTAGGTAGCAGCTTTTCAACAAACAATTATGAGTACCTACTAAATGTTAGGCACAGCCTTAGAGACTATGAAAGATTAAAAAATGGATTGCCACCTCTCCTTTGCTTTCAGAGGTATTACATTTAGGGAATGAGGGAACCGTGGAAGACTTTATTAGCTTACAAAACACTTCCCACAGGCAAGTGTTATGATTATTATTATCCACATTATTTTGCACATGAATAATGGGAGGCTCAACATTAAGCGTCTCGCCCAATGTCACTTAATTAGAGAACATCAAACCAACATGCTTTCTAGGATCTGAGACTCCAAAAAACTCACACGGCTTCACTTTCAGCACGTTGTGACTCACAAAATGTCTCAGAAAAGATCTCACTCTCTTTTATCTTTGTAAGAATTTAGGGGCACCTGGGTAGCTTAGTCGGTTAAGCGTCGGACCCTTGATTTCGGCTCAGGTTGTGATCTCATAGTTGTGGGACTGAGCCCCATGTCAGGCTCCATGCTGACAGCATGGACCTGCCTGGGATTCTCTCTCTCTCTCTCTCTCTCTCTCTCTCTCTCTCTCTCTCTCCTTGTCCCTCCCTCTCTCACTCACATGCTCTCGCTTGCTCTCACTAAATAAATAAATAAATAAATAAATAAATAATAAATAAATAAATAAACCTTAAAAAACAGAATTCAGTTGGTGCCTAATAATTCAAGTGAAGCCTTAACAGTTCTACAGAGAGGATCTTTAGCCCCCGTCGTGCGGGGCTCAGTAGCCCAGGGCATTCTTCCACTCCAGGGACAAAGCACTGGCAACAGAAACATTGCCTTGTCTGGAACCACTGTCAAAAGCCTTCCTTGCCCACATGAGGCAATCGACTCTCTAAAGGAGCATTAAAGCTTTGGATCGATATGGAGATTGAATAATTGAGCCTTTAAATGGTTCCTGTCTATGGGAAAAGAAAATGTATTTATTGATGACAGCAGAAGAAAACACCATGATAAAAGACGCAAGATTAATGTGCTGTTTCTTTCGGTCTCTCCAACTAATGCTTTCGCCATCAGAACAACCCCGGCGTCTAACACAGTGCCTGGCACAGAGTAAGGGCTCAACAAATATTTGTTGCATGAATGAATGACTCTGTCCAATACAAACTATTTAAAACATCTTACAAGCCAGCTGTTGACATTTATTAAAATAAGAAACATGGTCAGCTTCTAGGAATACTTTGTAGAATTGCAGGGGTTAATCCTAATCTTCTTCCTTTGTTTTTCATGTTTTAATTCTGAAGAGGAAGGTAGCAGGGCAGAACTTAAAGCACTGGATGAGGCATCAGCAAGACGGGGTCCCTGACGGTGACGTTTTGTGACATGGAACGTGTTAACACATCCTCTTCAGGTCTCGGTTTTCTAGTTTGTCAAGTGCAAGGGCTGGGCTAGGTTAACTCAGCTCTCAATGCCTGTCTGTTCATTCAAGGATAACTTCAGTATTTGTATAACCTGAAAACTTGGGATGAAAAAAATGCTTGATGAAGGTGAGTTAGGCAAACGCTGTCCTGTGCAGCTCTATCCTTCACAGGTGACTTCTTTCTGGAGGTTGCTCTGCCCGACGGCCCTTGCCCAGTGAAACCTGCCCTCATGATAGATTTTAGTTTTGTATTAGTTATCAGTTGCTGCATAACAAATGACCCCAAAACTTGATGGATTAAAAGAGCAAATGCTTAGAGTCTCACTGTTTCTCTGGATCAAAAATCTGGGCATCAACTTAGCTGGGTGCCTCTGGCTCAGGGTCTATCATAAGTTGCAATCAGGCTGTTGGCTAGGACTGCAGTCACGTAAAGCTCAACTAAGGCTGAAGAATCTGCTTCCAAGCTCACCCACTTGGCTGTTGGCAGGCCTCACCTTCTTGCTGTGTGGACCTCTGCATAGGCGGAGTGTGACATGGCAGCCGGTGGTCCAGGAACGGAGAGCCAGAGACTGCCCAAGACGGAAGCCATGGTCATTTGATAACTATGCTCGAAAATGACATACCATCACTTCTGCCGTATTTTATGTGTTAGGATCAGGTCAACAGATCTAGTTCACACGCGAGGGTCAGGGATTACACAAGAATGTCAACACCAGGAAGTAGGACCTTGGTGCCATCTTAGAGACTGCCTACCGCAGCTATCATTTACACGCTAGTGTGAACGTTCGATGTCTGTATTAATCAGGGCATCATAGTCTGTTCGGGCTGCTACCGCAAAATACCACAGACTGGGTAACTTATCACCGGGAGAGATTTATTTCTCACAGTTCTGCAGGAGTTCAAGATCGGGGTGCCAGCATTGTTAGGTGAGGGCCCCTGGGTTGCAGGCTTCCCATTGCATCCTCAGATGGCAGAAGGGCAAGGGAACGAGCTCTCTCAGGCCTCTTTTCTAAGGGCATTATTCTCATTCATCAATCACCTCCCAAAAGGCCCCATCTCCCAAAACCATCACACTGGTATTAAGAGTTCAGTATAGGGGCGCCCGGGTGGTTCAGTCAGCTGAGCGTCCGACTTCGGCTCAGGTCATGATCTCACGGTCTGTGAGTTCGAGCCCCACATCGGGCTCTTTGCTGATAGCTTGGAGCCCGGAGCCTGCTTCGGATTCTGTGTCTCCCTCTCTCTCTGCCCCTCCCCCACTCATGCTCTGTCTCTCTCTCTCTCTCTCTGTCAAAAATAAATAAACATTTTTTAAAAAGTTCAGTATATGAATTTGGGGGGGGGGGGCACAGATATTCAGACCATAGCACGGACAATATTTATTTTAATTGTGGGATACCAGTGTCTGACCAGTCTACAAAAAAATTAAGGGTATTCCTTGAATGCAGGACAGAAGTTAGGTGATAAGCTAGGAAATAATGTGGAAATGGGGATAGAGAGGATATGGTTCCCATTAAAAGTGAAACCATAGGGGCACCCAGGTGGCTCAGTCGGTTAAACATCCTACTCTTGATTTCAGCTCAGGTCATGATCTCATGGTTCATGAGTTCAAGCCCTGTGTCAAACTCTGTGCTGAGAACTTAGAGTCTGCTTGGGAGTCTCTCTCTTCCTCACTCTCTGCCCTTCCCCCACTTGTTCTCCCCTTCTGTCTCTTTCTTTCGCTCTTTCTCTCTCCCTCAATAAACACATACACTTTTTTTAAAAAGTGAAACCATAGCCATATTTATGAGTCCTACCATATGCTATCAACATGCTGGGCACCAAGCAGATAGGGCTATATAAACTTTAGACTCCTTCCCGAAGGTACTATGTATTTGCTCTCGGCTACCTCCTCCAAACCTACACAACCCCACAAAGAGAATGAACTGAAACAATCTTCTCAAATTTGATGACTAGAGACAGAATATTCTAGTGAATGGAATTCACTGTGTTCTAGTGAATGGAACACAGATCTCTTGCATCATCCCAGTCGTGAGTACATCATTTAAACTCTCTAAGTTTCCTCATCTGAAGAAAAATGGTAATACCACCCAACTGATCTATTTCACAGATGTACGATGTACAGCTATTTCTGAGAAAGGGCTCTACAAATTAAAACACCATTCAAATTTAAGAATATGTTATAATGAGGGGTTATAATTAGGGGTTGAGCGTCAGACTTCGGCTCAGGTCGTGATCTTGCAGTTGGTGAGTTCGAGCCCCGCGTCGGGCTCTGTGCTGACAGCTCAGAGCCTGGAGCCTGCTTCTGATTCTGTGCCTCCCTCTCTCTGGCCCTCCCCTGTTCACACTCTGTCTCTCAATAATAAATAAATGTTAAAAAAAATTTAAAAAGAATATATTATAATTATACAATTTTTCTTGGGCACAGTGAGAAAACCAAGTCTTGCATGCAAACTTAGATGCCTCCAGAGAGCACGTCATTCTTATTGAAATGCGTGAGCCCATCCACCAGGAGCCACTGGTCAGGATCGCCTAAACTGTGCTGTGGTAACAAACAACCCCCAAATCTGTCTGGCTTACAACCAGAAAGCATCAGTTCTCTCTCACACTCTTTGTTCATCCCAGGCTGACCGATGTTCTCCTCTGCATCATATCAATTGGATGGGTCCCGGACTAATGAGCAGTCATAGGGCCACGCAGCGGGGACGGGGAAGAACAGAAACACACTGGCTCTTTAATGGCCCAGAAGTGACACATACCATTTCCCCTTTCACTGTGCTGTCCAAGAGGAGCCCTGTGATGGTCAAGACTGGCTCCAGAGGGTAGAGAGTCGATCTCCTCCTGCGCCCAGGAAGACAAGTACGTTGTGAGCTTCCTTCAGGAAGAAGCCCTATTGTCTTCCACCCTGCCTTCTGAGAAAACAAGGAGCTTGTATTTTCAAGCTACAGGACACAATTAACCTGTGACACCGTTCTAATTTTTAGGCAAAGCCCTCTTATTCATGAATCATCTAAGATTCCTTTTTTTCTGCATAATGAATGATTATGCCAAATGGTTGTTGATTTAAGAAAACACAGGGTTTATAAGCCAATCTGACCATCAACTCTCCCTGCAGTATGTCCCTAACTCATATATTCACGGAGGAGTGGGGCTGTGTGTGCCTGCGCTTGGGACGCTGGGACATGGACAGGCGTGATTGGCCTAAGGTCAAGTTTAGTCAATGCTTGTAAGTTTCTATTTGCAAGGTTAATGACGTAGCACCTAATTTAGCAGCACTGAAAATGGTTATAAATTTGTTAGTCCGGTCGCATCTGTTTTAGATCGGCCTTCGAATCACAGACTACTCACACTGCCTCCCCAGGCTTCCTCTCCTTTGGATTCCTACCACCATGCTAATCCACATGAACACTGAGCGGAGCCTCCATTCGTTCTGGCTTCTAGTCCCAGTTCTGCTATTAACTGACTGCATTGCTCTGGGAAAGCTGTTCTACCTCTCCAGGGCTTATCTCTAAAATGAGGGAGCCGGCTGGCAGCGTTCCTTCCAGCTCTAACTGCTTACGGTTCTAAGTCAGCTGTGAAGCCAGAGAGAGAGCCTTTGTATATTTCCCCCTTTTTCCCTGAGTTGATCAGCAACTGAAAGAGCTATCTCAGCAAATGCAGGGCCTCTTAACATACAACAGAATGCCTTTGAAGGTTACTCATATTTCAGCACCTCTCAATCGATCATTTCCTCGGGCTGCCTCCTCAGCTTTGGGGTCCAGAACCTCCGCAATAAAGTGCAATTTACGTGCATGGTGTTTCAATACCTTGTTCCTGACTTAAAACGGAGAAGGATAAGCACAAAAGTTGAAAACTGTTCCTCCAGTTGTATCAGCTACGGTTTTAAGAGGTTTTGCTGCGGTTGGTGTTGTTGCTGATCTTACGCAGAGGCTAAGAAAGTAACTGTTATGACTTTTAATTGTTTATTCTTCTAAACACTTTCTACAGCCCCACATGTAAAATTCGTAGATTCCAACATTTTGGAGCACTTGTCTAAAGAATAGAGTCGTGCTCATTTATACGGTTTTGCTGACATGAGGTCACGGAGGAAATTACTTTTGTAGAAGAAAAATGCTTTTGGGGTGCCCAACTATATATAAATAGCTTTCTAAAAAGTGGCTTCAGGGACAAGCTAATGTTTTGTTTGGAAATGTCTTCAACGCCTTGAAAATGGTTGCTCTCAGATGTACAGCCGTTCCTGAATTTTCTGAGTAACTCGGAAACTCTAAATACCTGAGAGTCACGTACATTTTGATTTGAGCCAGAGTGACCGAGTCACCTTGAGCAAGTCACATCAGCACGCCGAGCCTCAGTTCCTTTGTCAACAAACTGGAAAGAATATCTACCTAACAAATCACTGCAAATAGTAAACACATTGACATAAGGAAAGCCCAGAGTATAGAAAGGATACACGACACATGACCACTGTCTTCATTCACACAAAACTGTCAGGGTAAGATTCGTAGCGTGAGGTGAGGTTTGCCATGTTGCACGCGGCCACCCATTCCAAGCATGTATCAAAATATGAGGTCAGACATTAAACCAGCAGGAAAGGAAAAAGGATACCTTGATTTAGGCAAATAGATCTCATGAGTCAAGACACCCATATCTTTGGATTTGGTCACAATCGAACGGGAGGGTTTTGACCTTCCTTTCGATCACTGTGTTAGTCCTATTCATTTTTTATTTACTTTATTCTCTGACTTACTGGTTCCATAGTATACACAGGGCTATAGTACATGGCTAGGCCAGACAAGGAAGGGATGGTCCACATGGAAAATAATGCATACATAACTCCTTTTGCAACTTTAATAAACAACTTCAGCGATTCATTCTCAAGGATCAACCATTTCACCATCGTCAAATGATGACTCCGAGAAAGGTTCGTCTAGTCACCTGTTATATCTGAATTAGGCCATAAATCATCTTGTGCCTTCGGTGTTCTTCAATAGAAACCCAGAGAAGACAATGAACAAAATAAAATTTCACCCTGGCAAAGTTCTATCTATACCTCGATTTAAGATCCAAAAAAAAAAAAAAAAAAAAAAAATTCTTTCCTAATCTCCATTGGTCATGTTTCATATTTATCTTTATTCCATGTCTTTAGCTCCTTCCTTAAATACCTTTGTAACTGCTGCCACCATTTTCTGAGCCAAAGAACCAGACCACTTCTCCAGATTTGATGTCGTTTTACAAAGCTGAACTCAGAGCTTTATTTCCAAGTCACTCTTTATTCTCATATCTTAAGATTTCTTACTTGGGGCACCTGGGTGGTGGGGTGACTGGGTTTCTCGGTTGGATAAGCAACCAACTCTTGGTTTCAGCTCAGGTCATGATCTCACAGTTTCGTGGGTTCAAGCCCCGCATTGGGCTCCACACTGAAGTGTGTGCCTGCTTGGGATTCTTTCTCTCCCTCTCTCTCTCTCTCTGCCCCTCCCCAACTTGTGTTGTCTCTGTCTCTCTCAAATAAATAAACTTAAAAACAAAGATTTCTTACTTCAGTACAGTCACTCCTGCTTGCCTTTTTTTTTTTTTCTCTCCTCTTCCCAAATTCAGTTTTGTTTTCTCAGGCCCCAACCACAGAATCTTTGTGCTGGAAGAGATCTCACATATTTTATAACCTGCTTCCTATGCATGAGGAAACCAGTGCCCTGAGAAATTACATGAACTGTACTTTCAAGAGCCCAATCCTTTTTAGTAGGAACCAAATTCGACTTGTCTTCTTTCCGGCAAAATAGAAAAAGTATGAAAAAACTACTTACTTTAAGTAGAAGAGGTAGTTTTGATCCTTTAAAGTATTTCCTCATTCAGAGGGTGCCTGGGTGGCCCAGTTGATTAACCTTCCAACTTCAGCTCAGGTCATGATCTCGCAGTTCGTGAGTTCAAGCCCTGCGTCGGGCTCTGTGCTGACAGCTCAGAGCCTGGAGCCTGCCTCGGATTCTGTGTCTCCCTCTCTCTCTGCCCCACCCCTGCTTGTTTGCTCTCTCTCTCTCTCAAAAATAAATAATACATTTAAAAATTTTTTAACAAAAAATAAAATTAAAATAAAATAAAATAAAATAAAATAAAAATAAAGCATTTCCTCATTCATGAGATTTGGAGGTTTGAGTTGATGAGCAGCATGGAGGGGAATCAGGGAAAATTAAATACATGGCATATAAATTTGCATGTTAAACATCTATGGTTTCCATATAATGTAGTCATTTAATCTATCTAACGGGAAGGGGAGATATCTGACGGACTTATTTCTTTTTGCCAGAGTGCCACCTTACAGCTGTGGTCTTGTGGTAATCTGGCTGGTACAATTAGAAACCAAAATTAGAAACCAAGCAACCACAAGAGGAAAAGCCTCTGGAACAACTCTAGGCTGACCCAGAATCTCCAGCCAAGGACACTGCAGGAACCCACACTTTGCTGCACATATGGTCCCCAGCCTGCAACGAACTCTCTGAACAGTGGGGCAATCCCCACATACCTCACATGCATACCTGGAAACCTTCATGCTCATTTAACTGAGACTTTTCAACAAATCTCAGAGCAAAAGAAAACTAGATAACCAGTTACTTAACTCAGGGCCATAACTCAACTCATCTTTGGGTGTCATCAACAATTCTACTGCCTGAGACACCAGGAGAGAAATACCCGAGTGTTTTTCATCAGAACCACTGATATGAGCTTCCCTGACATTGAACTATGGGCTTTATTGTTATTTTAAAGAAAAATTATTGTCAAACGCATGGATTTTAAAACATCTGTTTTCATTCTGAATTCCTTTTCCCCAAAGATGTTTTATCAGTAAAAAGTGCCATCGAAGACGCAGGAATTCAAAAATATTCGCAAACTCATACGTGCAAAATAAACGAGTTGTCGAAGTCACGGATGTGGGGCTGAAGGAGAGGAGGTTGGAAACCAGTTCTCCTGGTGACGCAGCCTTAGGAATGGCAAAGGTAAAAAAGGACCCATTGAATTTTCTCTTTCTCCCCAGTCATGTAGAGACATAAGGATAAGTTCCAAGGTTCACCACCGGTTTAAAATTATTTCATTATGACTCTGGGTTGTCTGAGATATACATCATTATCTCCCAGGGAGCCACAGTGAATTAGAGAAATACTTTGGAACCCTGGACTCCAGAACTCCAGCCCCTCACGGACCAATGACACTCAGCTGGGTCAATAATACTCGCTTTCTAAAAACAATACAGGAACGTGATACTACCCCTTTATTAAAAGAGCCTTTTGAGCTGGTCTGTTTATGTGAATTAAAAACAACAACAACAACATTGTGTTGGTGAGTTATGTTACAATTAGTGACATTTTAGGAAAGAAGGCATTCAGGACGTGTATTTTATGGCCACGTCACCCGGAATATTATTGTGAGTGATTTATCAACAATCTGCTCGAGAGATGGTAGTCTTCTTCCTTATTTTTAGGAGCGTTGGGGGTACAGACTAAAGCAGTTACTATGTGGCCAGAGACTGACTGATATTTTTATTATATTGCTTCCCCTTGCAGCCAAATAATCTTGAGTAAAAAGGGGGGACAGGGTAATGGTAAGAGAACAACCTCACTGCCAAACATAGAGCCTTCTCTTCATAGACAGTTTCTCAGTGTGAAGGGGCATTTCCTAATGTGACTGGACGTCGAGTCCGCTGAAATCACGATTCCCCTGTAATTACAAAAGATACATCCTGTGGCTTTCAAACCACAACATGATCACGTGGAACAAAGGAACAAAGAGACCTGGGGGCTAGAAGCACGTGAAATCTTGGCTTTTTCTTCATCACAGCAATTAAGTAGCCACTAAGCACCACCCTGACGGCCCATGATTTTGACTCAAACCCTGGTGACATATGGGTTCGAAGGATGCCACTGGAATCCACCTTCGGCCTGTTGCTTATCATGTGTCTCTGACGGTGCGTTTTAGGCATAAAGCTCCACGACCAGGGACGGACGGGCTCCGGGCTCTGCCTGCCCGGATCCTAACGAACTTCCACGAGCCAGGGCTGGCTTGAGAGAGTGTCATTTGGTACCCTTGCAAGGATAGGAGGCAAAGGCTATTTTAAGAACGGTATGGTTTGGGGTGATCTCTGTGAAGTTTATGAGTAGTCAGGGAAGAGAACATAAAACTTGCTGGACACATGTAATTAAAATACAGGGTAACTAAATTCATGTGTAAGTAATAGGAGAGCACAGCGGAGCCAGGGGATCGTAATAAGCATCCTGGTTGAAGTGAAAAGCAATTTGTGGTGGGGCTTTCAAATTCCTACTTTAGTGGACAGATTTGGAAAGCTCACCAATAGTCTTCCTGGCTGGGTAGGTTTACGTCCATGGGCCTTTCATTTAAAAAATAAAAAAAAAAAGGTCTCTAAAAATAGCAGTTGGGTTCGGGGAGTTTTTTTTGGGGGGGGGGGGGGGTGGTTGTTGTTTTCCTGCAGGAGAAATCACAGCTTCATAAATGCATCCATTTCTGGGGAGCAAAAAGCAGGCTTCAACAGTGATCAGCATGACTTTGCCCCATCCGCGGTGAGGCGGCGAAGTTACTGGGCCCTACACGGCGTCGTCTCCCACACGTCCCCTGGGCCTCTCAAGTTCCAAAGCCTATTCTACATGCAGATTTACAAACTGGAGACAGTGGGAGGGGGGAGGGGACTTTACAAAAACCACAGATGTTACTTACTATCCTCAAGTTTGCAGGGTCGTGGACCAAATACGGGTCTGATGAGCCGAATCACCCCCTTTATCCTGGGGCAGTGCGGTATCAGAAAACACCCATTCCTTCCATCCGGAAGCGGCTGTCGGGCTGGCCCCCCTGCCAACCGTGTGATGTGATACCACTATGTGGCCTGGTGCCACATAGACGGGTTGCCCGTTGTCTCCAATAAGCCCTCTGAAGTATGGGGCTGGCTGGGTGGCTCAGTCGGTTCTCAGGGTCGGACCCTTGGTGTCAGCTCAGGTCGTGACCTCACAGGTCTGTGGTTTCCAGCCCCAATTCGGGCTCTGCGCCCGGCAGCCCAGAGCCCGTTTGGGATTCCCTCTCTTCCTCTCTCTCTCTGCCCCTTCCCCCCTCCCACTGTCTCTGTCTCTCTCAAAAATAAATAAATCAACTTAAAAACATAATTAAAAAAAAAAAAAATCTAAAAATGAAACAGATCCCAAACAGGCACAGACCAAATTTACAAAGCCCTTGGGCATGGCGGGAGAGAGTAAGGTGGGAACAGAATATGAAAGAACAGAAGATCCTCTGCGTGGTTTCACATGATAAGTGGTCTGTAAAAAGATTTATCATGGACAAGAAAAAAGCCCCAGTCATGGGCCACGGACCCCAGAATTTCAATGTCTAAACCATACATGTATATTTTGGGGAGAACGATCTCCCTTCTTCTTAAGAGAACCGTTAGCTTAAACAATAAACTGTGCCAAATAGCAGAACATAAGAGCGTGAAGGGTCTTACACTTCACCCCGGCTGATCGCATCATTTCGCCTCCTGGGAAGAAACATCGAAAGACGCAGAGCAACTTTCAAAAGTACAGACCACTCCTCCGCGCCGGAAGTCGAGTATCAGGGTCCAAAGAAGAGCGTGAGTTCTGGATCACAGAACTCACAGAGAGATCTAGTGTCAGATCCGGGGTCTGTCACTTCCTGTCCCTTGACCCTCTCCAAGTCCCTGTTTCTGTACCCGTCAGGTCAGGATAACGAGATCGAGGTCAGCCAAGGCAGCTCGGCCATTAAGTGTGGCATCAGCTCCTGCCAAAGCGGCATTAATAAGAAGAAATGTGTTTGAAGTGGGTAAGACGAGAAGATTCAGGGGGAAAAGAATAATAACGTTTAGTGGATTGGCAGAGAAAGAAAAAAAAAAAAATGAAGTGTTCTGCTGCTGAAGTTTTCCCCAGAGCCCCGGGGTTTCTCAAGCCCGTCTTCCAAGACCACAGGGGCAAAGAGAAGCTGGAAAGTCGGGATTCCAGGACCTCCCACCCCACACCTAGTCCATTCTCAGCCGGAGACTTTCCCCTTTACATACTGAGCTTCTGGGTTACCCTGTTAAAGAAGATACAGAGAGACGTAAGTGTGTATCACACCCCCACCCACCCACCCACCGCTACACCCCAATTCCTTCTAGAAGGTACAGCACACACGGAACTGAATGTACAAAGCTGGGCAGCCTCAGATTAGCCACCTCCCATTTCTGCACCTCACCTCCAAGAGGAAAGGTTTGGACCGACCACCCCCCTCACCGCTTCCCCCTAATGCAGAGCCCCCTGCTTAATGGGAACAAGAGCTCCCTTTCCCTTGCAGATAGAGAGCAGCCATTGTCATTGTGTCCCCACCCCCACCACCCCCCCTCCTGCGAATCCCCATCCCCCTGCACATGCAAGAGACTTAGACACAGCCACCCTGCCGCTCACTCCTCCATGGCTTCTGAGGTTTTTCAGGCAGCCTCTCTTTCCCCTGAGGGCTCTGAAGAAGGGGAGGGAGGGAAGTCCAAAAGGAGCCAGGTATTTCTCCTCGCTCTAACTCGCACTCGTGCCCCAGACACAGTCCTGGCAAGGAGAGAAGGCATGGGGCCCGCTCCGCCTGTGGGGGAGGCAGAGTGGCTTTGCGCAACCCCGAGGACCGTGGCCATGAACTGCCGGCCGCCTGTGTTGGTAGAACGCAGACACTTGAATAATGTTGTGCACTTTATAGCTTCTTTTATGCTAACAGGCCTAGGGGTAGCAAAAGAGGGCAATGTACCGTGGTCTGCTAAAAGCCTGGCCATTTGATTGCTTCATAATTTCTCCATTCGTCTCATTGGGAGTGCGCATTCGTGCAACCAACCTGCCCGTTCTCCCTTAACAAGCTCTCTGGTACAGACCGGAACAATCCCCCATAATGTAAACAGCCGCCTCCTGCGGCAGAGAAAGCAAGCACACAACACGTTTTTAACACTCACAGATGTAATTGCTTTGGACTTTCCACTCGTGGTATCGCATTCCTCCATTCCCAGGACTCCTCATCAACGGATATCTTTTAAAACATGCTTTCCCCTATTGTTTCCTCAAAACCACTGCATGCGCATTCTCTGCACACCTGCTCTGCACAAGGCTCCACACCAGAGGATGCAGTCTGTAAGACTGGGGCTTTGTTGGGGCGCCTGGGTGGCTCAGTCGGTGGAGCGTCCAACTTCGGCTCAGGGCATGATCTCGCTGTCTGTGAGTTCGAGCCCCACATCGGGCTCTGTGCTGACAGCTCAGAGCCCAGAGCGTGGTTCGGATTCTGTGTCTCCCTCTCTCTCTGCCCCTTCCCTGCTCATGCTCTCTCTCTCTCTCTCTCTCTGTCAGCAATAAATAAACATTATTTTTTTCTTTTTTTAAAGACTGGGGCTTTCAGTCAGAGTGGCCAAAATGAAGAAATCAGGAGACTATAGATGCTGGAGAGGATGTGGAGAAACAGGAACCCTCTTGCACTGTTGGTGGGAATGCAAATTGGTGCAGCCGCTCTGGAAAGCAGTGTGGAGGTTCCTCAGAAAATTAAAAACAGACCTACCCTATGACCCAGCAATAGCACTGCTAGGAATTTATCCAAGGGATACAGGAGTACTGATGCATAGGGGCACCTGTACCCCAATGTTTATAGCGGCACTCTCAACAATAGCCAAATTATGGAAAGAGCCTAAATGTCCATCAACTGATGAGTGGATAAAGAAATTGTGGTTTATATACACAATGGAATACTACGTGGCAATGAGAAAAAATGAAATATGGCCTTTTGTAGCAACATGGATGGAACTGGAGAGGGTGATGCTAAGTGAAATAAGCCATACAGAGAAAGACAGATACCATATGGTTTCACTCTTATGTGGATCCTGAGAAACATAACAGAAACCCATGGGGGAGGGGAAGGGAAAAAAAAAAAAAAAAAAGAGGTTAGAGTGGGAGAGAGCCAAAGCATAAGAGACTGTTAAAAACTGAGAACAAACTGAGGGTTGATGGGGGGTGGGAGGGAGGGCAGGGTGGGAGGGAGGGCAGGGTGGGTGATGGGTATTGAGGAGGGAACCTTTTGGGATGAGCTCTGGGTGTTGTATGGAAACCAATTTGACAGTGAATTTCATATATTAAAAAATAAAAAAAAAATAAATAAATAAAAAAAATAAAATAAAAATAAAAAAATAAAAAAAAAAAAAGACTGGGGCTTTGCCTTCAGGTAAAGGAGTGAGGTGAATGTGGTTTTGACTTCAGTTTTCCACTCAGTGGCTGTGCGACCTTGTGACCTTGGCAAGTTAGTTACCCTCTTCCAAGTTTTGTCATTGGCAAAGTTGGGGTCCAAACTTTATCTGCTTTTCAATGTAGAGATCCAATAGGATAATACGTGTGTGTGTAGGTGTGTGTGTGTGTGTGTGTGTGTGTGTGTGTAGAGAGAGAATTTAAATTCTCATCTATTCACTGTTCACCCCATCCACCGATCTCCACCCCTCTCTTTCAGACCAGGCATTCTTCACAAACTCTCAAACACAGATACACCCCAAGGAAAAGAGAGAGGGAGGGAGAGTGAGCGGGAGCAAGACGGGTTTCCCATCAAACAAATACAGACTTTATTTCAGTGTTTCAACCACTTCCCAAACGAGGGAGACCCTCCCTCTATTTTTTGGAGTTTCCCAATTTGCGCGATGTGGTAACTAGCATAATTGTGTAGAGAAGGGATGCAGAGTAGATCATACCGCATTCCCATCAATCTGGGTAAATTGCCAAATGTCTATAGAAATGGTTTAAAACGAAGAAAAGTCTCAAAAAGAGATCCATCAAGTCGCATGAGGGAAATTTGAGGGACGCCAAATCAAAAATGACAATGAAAATTATGTCCTAGAGTCGACAACCAACTTGATGAGTTTATTTCGCTGCGTTGACAAGATTGACCATTTGTTCATAAAAAAAAAAAATGCTAGATTGCAAATGTCATGAGAGTCATGGGACCATTTCCCGAGAGCCATCAAAAGTGGGTAAACGAGGGATGAGCCTCCTTTTTGAATGAGTGAGCGAAGAAGCTGATGACAGACAGCACTAAAAACATAGGATCCTGAATAGCTTCTTTACTTTGCGGAAATGGTCAATGGTGGTGAATTAATGGGTGGGATGGTGAAATCTGAAACGGATAAATTATTGTAGAAGGACAGAGAATGACCAAAGGGTAGGTGTTCTACTTAGCTAAGCCTGCAGCTAGGTATTTTCAGGAAGCTAAGAAACTAACAGAGCTAAAAGGGTTTGTTTGTTTGTTTGTTTGGGCGTTTTGTTTTGTTCTGTTGTACATCTGCTGGAGATTACAATCATTCTCAAATTGTTTCTGTCACTCTTCCCAAACCAAGGTGTCCCGGAGGGCAAGGATTGACTATAGTGTCCCAGGGTCCAGACCAGGCCCAGCTTGCAGGAAGCATTTAATAATGATGATGACAAAGATTATGATGGTAGCAATAAGAAGAATAATAGTTACTGCAACTGAAGTGACAGTATTTAATATTTATTCAGCTCTTACTATGTTCCAGACGCATTTCTAAGAAGTATATACAATATATATGCATATATACACACACACATACTCACATTTAATACTTATAAGCTCCCTCAGTAGAGGTAATACTAGTTTTCTGGGATTTGCAGAATTTAATTTAATATCTTCATATCTTTTTTTTTTTTTTCTTTTCCTGAGAATACCTAATTCCTTGTCAGTCCATCCTTCCACTACCAAGGGCCATGTTTGTCTAAGTCAGATCATAGCGAGTCTCCCAAGGGAAAGAGGAAGGACCCTGGCAGCAAGATGGCGACACTTCCAGGTAGAATGAGAGGCCAACCTTTTCTGCCCTGAAGACTGAAAGCCAGAATCATTTAATGGGGGGGCTGTCCCTGAACGGAGGGACCACAAGCAATTTTCGTCTTTTGTGTGTGTGTGTGTGTGTGTGTGTGTGTGCATATATTTTTTAACTATCAAACAGTGAACGTGTATTACTTCTAAAATACATAAAAACATTGAAGAAGCATTCTTTTAAAGAAAGAAAGATGCCATAGTCAATGACATGAATTTGACTCAACAGCAAAATACACGATGCCGGGACACATCACAATCTGTGTCGCAAAGGAAAGACAAGGAGTAATGTCATTACAAACACTGGCCAAGACTGACTTGATTTTTCTGTCAAGTTTGAGGCCTGGATTCTCTGAGCCCTGAATATGGTAATAAAAATGAGTTGGGGGAAGAAAAACAGGACCTCTCTAGAAAGGTTAAGAAAGCCGGGATGAAGGAAAATAAGAGAGACAACTTATCAACTGAATTCAAGTGTATGAAAATGGTCCTAAAAATGACATTGGCCAGCTGTTCACCATCTCCATTTGGGACAAAAGAAAGAAAGAAAAAAAAAGTCTCACATTGCAGTGAGAGTTGGTGTTCAACAAGACGACCTTCGTGAAGATAAATGTGATCGACACTGAGAATCGATAGCTCTGTATGCTTAATATTTAAAACTAATACTTAGGGCGCCTGGGTGGCTCAGTCGGTTAAGCGTCCGACTTCAGCTCAGGTCACGATCTCACGGTCCGCGAGTTCGAGCCCTGAGTCGGGCTCTGGGCTGATGGCTCAGAGCCTGGAACCTGCTTCCGATTCTGTGTCTCCCTCTCTCTCTGCCCCTCCCCTGTTCATGCTGTGTCTCTCTCTGTCTCAAAAATAAATAAACGTTAAAAAAAATTAAAAAAAAATAAAAATAAAACTAATACTTAAATCTAATATAAACGGGCAACTCTTTTGGTCTGCATGTGATGGTTTTGTACGGAGCCTGACGCATTACCATCTTGCGATTCTAACCTCGCTCTGGTGGACTTAATCGACTGCATTTGCCTACGAGCGAGGATAGGAGAGCTTCCTGCAGTGCTGTAAGCAAAAGGAAGTTTCTTCCTGGTGTGTTTAAGAGTTAACTCAATTGTGACCACATTACCATGTCACTTATGAAAGCCTTGAACAAAACAATGGCCTGCAAAATGTTCCCTCTGAAAGAAACCTTGTAACAGAAACTATTTTAGAATAATATTGGACCTCCGCTCATGTTTTCTCTGTTGCTGAACTGTATTGAAAACTAGAATTATAATTGGACATGGTGGAGTCATTCAACTGGAACCCATTAAATTGATGTTGCCAAAACCATGGTATTCTGGTTTCCTTTTTGGGGGTAAATTAAAAGAATATCCATGTTCCTGAACAAATAAACTCAATAGATCTAGTTTCCTACATTTCATATTTATTTAGTATTTAGTCAACGAATGTTCATTAAATGTATTACCACGGGCCAAATATTTATGTGATATTTCACAATATTTAAAGAATGTTCCTATGTATAATCTTATCTGATCCTTCCAGTAATATTGCCAAGCAGGCCCAGAATATTATCATTTTAATGACTCTGAAACTAAGGTTCAGCAAAGTTAAGTGACTTACTCATGTCTACCCAGCTCATAAGCGTTTAAGACTAAAACTGGGGCCATAGGACTAATCTTCCACATCTTATTTTATTTCACCATTCCGTCCTAGACTCTCCATCCTTTATGGGTTTACAGAAGACTTGGTGACATACAAATACGTCCATAAGGCAATGCGAAGTTGCAGGAACCCATATAATCAAAGGCCTAAAGAGTCGCATAAATCAAAAAGGCTGCTAGAATTTGGAAGGTTGAGAAATCATGGTGGCCGAAAAAAGTCAAGGCTTGCTGAAGGAAACGGGACTGGATATCCGAAGATATGGATAACTCTTTATAGGCTAAGAAATAAAGGGGGAAGGGGTATCTGGGTAGCTCGGTGTCTTAAGCTTCCAACTCTTGAATTTGGCTCAGGTCATTATCTCACGGTTCGTGAGGTTGAGCCTAGCATCAGGCTCTGCACTGTCAGCTTGGGATTCTCTCTTTCTCTCCCCCTCTCTCTCTCCCTCTCCTCTCCTTCCCTCAAAATAAATAAATTAATTAAAAAAAAAACTTTTTCTTAAAAAAATAAAAAAAGAAATGAAGGGGGAAAATGTTTCAGGGGAAAAGACTGGCAGAAACACTCAGTGGGAACATCACTGGGGTTTCAGAGGACCATGAAGAGATTAGCAAGAGTGCAGTGTTCACACAGGCAGTGGGAGAATTTTGAATGGAGGCAGAACTGATATTGACTGAACATCTTACTCAAGGCACTTTGAAAGCCTGATATCACTTACTTCTCAAAGTACCCTCGAGGTGGCTATACTGCCTATTTTCCAAATGGGGAAACTGAGGCCTCAGTCGTGTTAAGTGGTCTCTCAAAGATCACATAGCTATTGTGGTCAACTGCAAAAATTAAAAACTGAGGGGCACTTGGGTGGCTCAGCTGGCCGAGTGTCCAACTTCACCTCAGGCCATGATTTCACGGTCCATGAGTTTGAACCCCACATCAGGCTCTGTGCTGACAGCTCAGAGCCTGGAGCCTGCTTCGGATCCTGTGTCTCCTTCTGCCCCTCCCCGCTCGTGATTCCTCTCTCTCTCTCTCTCTCTAAAAAATAAACATTAAAAAATAATAAAAATAAAAATAAACAACTCAGCACACTTTCCTGCTGCCCTGGAAACCAGTCCCCTTTTCAAGATGTCTGTACCTCTCCTTCCAAAAAAAAAAAAAAAAAAAAAAAAAAAAAAAAAAAAAAAAATGCAGTCGATTTCTTCATCCCTTGAATCAGGACTGGAATCGTGACAGAAATGTGGCAAAAGTCATTACATGACTCCCAAGGCTAGGTCTTAAGAGACCTTGCCACTTTGGTTTTTGTCCATTGAAACATCACCCTAAGGCCACAATAGAAGGCAGCTGGCCTAGACTCCTGCCCGAGGAGAGGCCACACGGAGGAGAGCTGAGGCACCATAGCTCTTCTTGCCAGACAGCATATCTTGCCAGATACGAGTGGGAACGTCTGGGACTTTCCGGTCCAGCCATCTCTCCAGCTGAATGCAACTGCACACATGAGCCCTGCTGAAACCAGCAGAGAAACCACTCACCCAACATGCGGGACCATGAGAAGTAGTAATTCCTGTGGTTTTCTTTTTTTGTTTTTTTTTGGGGGGGGGGGCGGGGGTGGAGGGTCAGTGGTTTCTTTTTCTTTTTTAAGTTCATTTATTTATTTTGAGAGAGAAAGAGAGAGTGAGCGGGACAGGAGCAGAGAGAGAGGGAGAGAGAGAATCCCAAGCGGGCTCTGCCCCGTCAGCGCAGAGCCTGATGCGGGGCTGGAACTCACCAGCCGAACTGTGAGATCATGACCTGAGCCGAAGTCTGATGCTTCGCTGACTGAGAAACCCAGGCGCCCCTAGGCCAAATTCTTTCTGTCATACAATGCCACTTCCTGAAATTTCAGCCTAGTGGAACTGGACTCGATCCAGTTATTAAATAAGAATTCTTAAAGTATTTGAGCTATGGAATGAGATGAAGAGAACACACTGTAAAACAATTAGGCTGGCACTCTAAACTTCTGGAAAAGAAAGTGGAGCCACTTCACAAGTGATTGCAATAATCCAAGCTCTCGGTTAGTAAGTATTACAGAGGTAGTTTGGACTGACAATGCTAATTGCCTACCTCGCCTTCTAGTCCCTCCTTCTTTCGTAATGGAACCCCCCAATGTTCTGATCACATGGCCATCCCGAATAAAAGCTACATTTCTAAACCTCCTTTGCAGTTAGCCATGGCCAAATAGTTAAACTACGGCGGAAGTGTTACACGGGAGCTTCTTTTGCCCTTATCTTCCTTGCTTTGTCCTAGTACTACAGCCTGAAGCACAGATATGCCGACTCAAGCCCAGCCACCACCTTGGATCCTGAAGACAAGGGCCACACAACACATATGGCACAGCTGAGAGATTCCTGCATCCCAGACGTCCCCACAGCGCCAACCCATACCAACGCTCCTACCACTGCTTTATTTCTGTGTCAGAAAGGGTGGACTATATTATCTCAATTAAACTACCATCATTTTGGAGTTTTGTCGTAGGCAAACTAGCAGCTATACCGAGAAATCAGTGCAGGGAAGGAAGCACCAGAGAACCTTGGGGTCTGCTCAGGGAGAGGAGACGAAGGTGATGACCACAAACAAAAAAGTTTTGAGCCTGGATGAGTGAAGTCACTATCGCATTTTCCCTCTTTTCACTAGTCACTTCCTACTTCACTACCAACATACCAGGGAGATCTTAAATCACGGGACTTTGCGCAGGCAGTCTTCTCATTCTGTGCTCTGAACCCCACAAGGACAAGTGCAGAAGAACTGCTGATTCCCAAGGGCTGCCAGGTTGAAAAAGTTCATGGTATGCCTAGGATGGTCATAAGAGAAAGCTGGTCAAGGTCAACATTTCAGTTTCTGTCTTACCAGAAACCGAACTGCTCTTATCTCAGACCCACTGTAAAACCGTATCATTTCATAAAAAAAACAACAACAAAACCAAACACGTTATCTGGGGTGGAAAGAAATGGTGCTGAAGGTGACTGGGACACATCAGTCAACAAAAGAAACACAGACATCTGCCTTCATGGCGATCACATTCCGGAAGGGAAAGGCCAACGAAGAATAATACACATGATCAGTAAAGTCACCGACATTACTGTGGTAATGGGAGTGGGCAGGGGGGAGCAATATTGAGTCAACAAGATCCACACTTTGCTGGTAGACACATTTGTAAGAGTATATGGAACTTTCTGGAAAAGAAGTTTGTAAACATCCAAAAGAGTGGTGTATTCCCTCAAGATTAATTTGCAGGAATAATAAACGCATTTAACTCTCTTTGGGTCAGTGAGATTACCTGAGTGGTTGATCTAAACATGTATAAGAATCATACACTTCCCACTGTAGAAAAACAAAAAGCCCAATAGAATTAACATTCCCAAAGATACTGTTTAACAATTAAAATCATATGATAACTATAATCACTTTAATACAGCTCATGTTTTTTGAGCTCCTACTGTGCTAATCGCTTAACAGAGATGAACCCTCAAAGGAGATTTGGGTAGCAGGACACGTACTGAAGCACTTTTTAAGAACAGAATCAGAGGGGCGCCTGGGTGGCTCAGTCAGTTAAGCGTCCGACTTTGGCTCAGGTCATGATCTCATGGTTCGTGGGTTCAAGCCCCGCGCAGGGCTCTGTGCTGGCAGCCTGGAGCCTGCTTTGGAGTATGTGTCTCCCTCTCTCTGCTCTTTCCCCACTCATGCTCTCTCTCTCCTTCAAAAACAAATGAACATTTAAAAAAATGTTTAAAAAAAGAACAGAATCAGAAATGTGTTCTTAATTTCCACAAAAATGTGCACGTGACTTTTCACGTGTGTGTGTGTGTGTGTGTGTGTGTGTGTGTGTGTGTGTACCAGCCATGTAAATACTGGGGTATGCTTGCCTTGGGCACCGAAAGAGTTTTATAAATATTTAGATGTCAGTTGGTTAAAATGGCATTAACCGAAACCTCTTTGAATAGGCTCTGGGATGGGGGATGGGTTGTGGCATAAATGTATTGGCTGCTATTTAAGTGAAAAGAATTGCAATGCACCGTAATGTTCATTCTAATCAAGTGATGCTCGAAGATCGAATTCCCGACTGTAAATGTGGTGCGCACATTTGTCTCTGAATGAGACTTTGCGCCCCAGCTGTTGAAACATTTGTGGGAAGGTGAAAGTTTGGTGAACTAAGAGATTCCTGCGGCAGGGCATAAGCTTCATGCAGCAAAAGAAGTTTTCCTTGAGAAGACAAACTATCGCATTCTTCATATACACACAGTCATTCAGGGTCTGCCCAGAAGGGTCTTGGACAGTGGAGAAGACGTATCTCGGAAAGAAAAGTAGTTTCTCCTTCCGAAACAGGGGTCGCTTAGAAAAGTAGAATTGCGGGCCACCCTCAAGACAGTAGCCGAGAGTACATCAAGTATTTTTAAGCAATCATTTAGTTATCCTGAGATACTACTTTTATCTGCAGCAACGGCACACAAAAATAGATAAGTGAGGTTGGTGATAAAGTCATCACTTAATCTCTTCGGAAATGATGCTGGGTTAACTTGACCCCAACTCTTTGTAGAATAAAGCCAAACCAGTCTAAAATTTAAGTAGCTCATCAAAAAGTCCATGAATTAGTTACTGCTAGAATTAGGGTCTGGGCCCAGGACACCCAGTTCCAAAGCCAGTGTGTTGAACCAGCATCCTTACCAACACATACACACACAGAGGTTCACACTCACTACATACACACACACACACACACACACACACACACACACGTACGTACGTACATGCTTACTTACTTTATGGAGCTCTGATTGACCCAATTATCATTTTTCCCCTTTAAGCACCCAAGATTCCTATAATACCTAATTTCTGGACTGTTGTTTGGACAAGCAGCCTCCGCTCCCCGTTCCTTTGATGACAGTACCCAGAACTTTCTCTTAGAAACAACCTTCTCCCAAATGAACTTCAGGCTGACTTCTACTCTAGCTTCAAGAACATGATCGCTCCGGTCTTGGCCAGAGACCTGCATTCCCCTGGCCACAGAGTTGGTTCATGGTTGTGCATGTGAACTAATCTAAGCCAGACCTGGTGAGACATTTTCTGGGGCTACTAATGGAAAGCCAGGTTCTCTCTCCATGCAGACATGAAATTGGAAAGGAATAATTCAGTCATCATTGCCGGCGTGTGGAGTGTGAGAAAGAAGCCAGGTGTAGACAAAAGCAAAAACGGGTCAAAGATGGAAATGGACCAGTTCCTGGGGATTTTTGAGTCCCTTGGCTCAGACAGGACCAAAGCCAGCCCGACCCCCACAGTTTTATGTAAACTTACAAAACACCTTTTTGTGTAAGCCAATTTAGACTATGTTTTCCATTGTTTCCAACAGCTAAAACCCCAAGGGATACGGTTCTCCCTTCTAGGAAAGAAAGGATAGGAGAGGGATAGGCCCACTTAAGCCAGCAGAGCAGGGCTCAGAATCGTACAGAGGGGTACGGAGCAGAATATGTGAGTTCAGGGGCCAAGAAAGCTGCAATAAGTCATTCCCGAACCTCAGGCTCCCCACTGTCCAGTGAGATGAGGGCTCATTCTTCTCTCCAAGATCTCCATCTTTAGGCTCCCAGAGTTTTAGAAAACAGCAGGGAGCTCCAATAGTCTTATTGAGGCAAAAGTTTTGTTTGGCTGTGCGATACTTTCCCTCTCCCCCACCCCCTCTCTCTCTCTCTCTCTCTCACACACACACACACACACACACACACACATGCAACCTCCAGATCCCACTACAAAGGAACTCTGAGAGGAAACACCATGCCTTTTCCTGTTTCTCTCCGCTATCTCGAAATTGCACATAGAAAAATATCCCGACGTCACGATGGCTGTAACAGAATCCAGGCTAAATGCAAAAATCACAAAGCTGAGGCTGAAATAGACACCACATCCTTAACTCAATCTCACTGAATCTCTTTAAAACAAAATGAGAAAGGAAAGGACAAAGACAAATCGTACTGGGGAGAATGGTCGCCTAAGTAAACCATCGAGTTTGGTCCGTCTGTCTTTTGTCAGTGTGGGCCCAGACTTGGCCTGTGCCGTCAATGTACTTCTGTTGAGAATTTTCATTGGCTGCGTAAACAAGGCATATCTTTTCATGGCAGCAATAACACACACACACACACACACACACACACCCCACACTACTGCATTCTGGCTTTTCTATTGCGCCGTCCCAGACAGCGGCCGAAAGGTTTTGAGGTCTGAAAGACTTAAAGGGGAAATGGTGTATTTCCTGAAGTGAGGGCATCGCACTGCCTTTTCTCCCCCCATTTACCTGTAGCCTCGGAGGCTTCGAGCACAAACCGAGGCAGACGAAAGCCAGGGAGCCAGGGCAACTGCCCAGCAAGGGTTAAAACCAGATCAAAATCAAACGGCACGCTTCACCACGTCTTCTGCATGACTGATACTGCAATCGATCTGCAGCGGTTCATTTTCTCCCCGGAATCTCTGCCTACTGAGAACAAATACAAACACATGTGGAACCAATAGGAAGCAGACTAAGGGCTTTAAGAGTTCTGCACCAACCTGTGTCAGAGAGCTCTCACTTAGCAGATGGGGCAATTAATAAAAGAGTCAAGCAGTATGACTCTGTCAAGGTGCCTTTAAGTGCTAACAATCCTCTTTTGTCTTTCTGCTGTAGAGTACAGATGGATTCTGATTCGGAATAAGAACTGTATTGTGCCCCAGTTGACTCCCGTACGGTGTCCCTGTAATAACAGAGGGCCAGGTGTCCTACGTCTCCCGTTTTAAAGACAAACATGATACTGATTTTTTTCCCCCTGCTAGCATTTTAAGTGCAGACGGGACCACTAATCTGGGGGAAATTTGACTTTATACATAAGTTGGCCTTTCAAAAGTATCTGAAAAGGAAGGATTTGCCATCAAAGTATCGCCACTTTGTGCACACACCTTGCTACCCGCTGATGCTGATCATAAACGTATAATTCTTGCCCTTCAGACAACAGCTAGGCTTTATTAAAGTCACTTAAGACTGAACCTCTAGCAGGTGCTACTTTATTTTTTGAGATGTAGAAATTGAAGTGTCAGGGCCACAAGGGGTCCTGGGAGGTCACGTGGTTCTTTTTGCCAATGCGAGTGAGTCCTAGTGTTCTAGTGAATTTCCAACTTTGCTGATTGCCTTCTGCCCCAATCCCTCACCCCTGCCAGTGGCTCCTTAAGCCACTGCCATCACAGACGATAACCATCGTTCTTCCTTTGTGAACCAGGCCCAGAATAGTGGCAATGTGCCTGTCACTCCCAAGCACTGAGAATGTGCTCGGCTGCCCAAACTGAATGCCAACCCAGAGAGATCTGGTTTGCTCCTGCTCGAAATGCCAATCTCTCATAATTCCTTTCACATACACACCAAAATACCATGAGGAAAGAGCACATCAGATGGTCCAGCGTGTACCCCTTATCTCTAAACGTTTATGACATACGAGATAGACTCCAGGTGGCCAGGGGCTGTCCAGGGGCCTTCTCTCGGAATTTCCCCTTCGTGCATCATTCGGAGAAATAGACATCTGGAATAGGCAGATAAAAATAAAACTCTTCTCCTCAGACAGCTGAGTCGAGATCTTAGAACACTCAGTAGGCTGTTGCTTATTGTTGCTTCCTTCTGGATGTTAGGGGGTGGGCTTCCCATGTGGGCTGAGGATCAAGCAATGATTTACTTAGCTAAAATGAAAACCAAAAATTTAATTAAATTCAACAGACACTTCTTGAGCTCCAACTCAAACTGGGTCCAACCTACACTTTGAATGCCTGTTCAAATTGAAGTACATTTCTCAGCTGAAAGGAAAGCTCTAGTTTATTTCATCAAACAACCCAATTTAGAGGTGAATGCCAGAAAAGGACGAGCAATTTGGGAAAAATCATAAATCTAGAGGCCGGACCAGGGGGAGGCCAAGCTCCGACCGCTTGACTGGACCCGAAAGACTCAAGTGTTTTTCCATACTACCCCATCTCCATTTTTTTAATATGTGACATTCTACTTTTTTTTATGCACTAAGTCTTATCCTTGGGGAGACGTAGCCTCCCCCTGACCCTGTCCACTGGGGAAGTAGGAAGGAGAAAACTGCTCTGTTAATTCTCCTTTTAAAGAAAGGTTGAGAACGACTCCTTCACCATTGTTATGACAGAGCAATACCCATTTTTGCCTCAGGTGAGGAGTAAGTAGAGAACAGAAACGTCAACTATGTTCAGACAAGAGATCACATCTGTTATAAAAGAAACCATGACAAAACAGCTTCCACATGAAAAGTAGTATAGTTGTTTGGCTCACCTTACGATAAAATTCTCTCGCGCAAATTATGACTATCCAATTCCTGCCATACTTGATTTCTAAAGCCTTATCTTGTCACTTTATCAATAACCTGAAATGATTTCTGCTTTCCACCCTCACCTCCTTACCTATAATGGAAACATTGCATCAAAAACCTTCTTTCCTTCTTCTAGAACAGGCGTTCTAGAGATTAGGCATGTAAGTTAGAAACCCTACATTTTCCAGTATCCTCGGTAGTTAGATATGACCCATGATTAAGTCCTCCCAATTCAAGAAGAAAGGGTGTGCAAAGCCCAGGTCTGAGCTTTAAATCAACACACATGTGTTCTCACACACTCCTTTCCCCTTTCCCATGGCCAAGAACATACTGAGAAAACAGCTTCAGCCAAATGCCAAATGAGGCAACAGTCAAGGGAGTAATGAATCAATGAAATAGGAAATTGAGTCCTTGAATAATCACATGAAGCAGAGTTGCTTGCCAGCCAAGACCATCCAGATTATTACATCGGAAAGAAACAACATTCTTTCGTACTGAAGCCATGTTATGTTTAGCTCTCTTTGATAGAATAGTATAGCTTATACCTTAATACATACCCATTTGTCACAGATTGGGTTTCCTACAAATCAGATTCTGAGCAGGAAGTTTATTGGGAAGGGCTCTCAATATTATGAGGGATAAGGGCAGCAGGATTTGGCAGAGGAAGATGTGAAACACATGTGGTGGTAACAGAAGCCATAGATAATTCTAGAGGAAGTCCTAAATTTGTCCAGGCAAGAAGACTAGACATTTAAACCTCTCTATTGACCAATCATTACATGCGGGTTGCTCCTGGGGAAGAGATGGGAATATGAAGGAGCATCCTGTCTTCAGCTGAGGAAAATACCTGGGTACAGGATCAGTCAGTAACCTAGAGCCACTGACATGCCCACCAGTTGAGGGTGAGAACTTCAGCCATGGAGGCAGTTCTGGGAAATGCACCACAGTACCAACCAATTCAGTCCACCCCCGGCAGCTCTCTGACCCTCTTGCTTCATATAATAAGTTCTTAGAATAGCAAATCCTGGATCCTGATTGGTCTCTTCCCCTGGGGAAACTTACCAAAAAAGTACACAAACTTCAACCCCAACAACTGCAGGTAATCTCAGCGTTGCATCTAGTTCTTACCATCCCACCTTCTGTCAATATTTCTAAATCCCCTCACTCTCAGCAAACACCTCTGCTGGTCTAGATAGCTTAATGACTCAGAACTTTATCCCTAAAAGGTCTGAGTGTCTGGTTTCTAGACCCTTCTCAGGCTTTTGCTGGAACTCTTGTCCCTTCCATGGATCACCTGGTACAAAACCTACAGTTCTCTTCATTCCTAACATAGCAACATATCTGTGTCTATCTGAGAATCAGGGTCAACTATTCCTGGCAGGATGGTGATCCCATTCTTTTGCCTGTCACTTGACACAAGGAACCTCAGTGAGCAGATAACCATAGCCTGAAGTTGAATGGGACTTTTGCTTTCTCCTGGGGGAAGTGTTTCCCCCTTGAAAACCAGGAATTCTAAATACACAGATCTCAGGGTTATGCAGAGAAAAAGTGCAAATTTCCAAGTGGATCCCTGGAAATGATGATAAAAGAATCCACTTCTGCTTCCACTCATATATTCCTGGATTCCTGTATGCTTCCTACCGTAAACAAAACATTTAATCATCATTGATATAGAGTGGATAGCACATCCTAGAGGACGGTGCTCTATTCTTACTGGGTATCATCCCTAAACCAGTGCTTCACTTGCACTAGGCCAATGCATAGGTCGGTCAAGTTGGCAGCTGCTAGGTATGGTGAGTGATAGAACCAGTGCCTTCCACGGTCATATCTACCACATCACTTCCTTTGCTGAAAAGTGTTCCTTGGTCTTATACGACATTTTATGAGATTTTTTTTTGATGTTGGTGCCCATATACTGTAGGGATGACTAAGTCAAATATGAATATTCCACTCAAGATAAGTGGTGTCCCTCCCAGGGTAGTAGGGTTCCAATGCAATAAACTTGCCACCATGCAGTAATTGAAGTTACATTGAGTCCATGAAGAGCCTCTTTCATTCCAAGATAACTATTCATTCGTGCAGCTTTTGTGTTGATGAGAGAGCTGACTAATGTCGACTGGTGAAATCCTTCTGTCTACTTAGTTCTTCATTGCTTCTTTCTTGGTGGATGCTCTCTGGAGGCTTTAACACGTGATACAAGGGTATTTACTCTTTGTACTCCATCCCATAGGTCTGTACACATGCTTCTCCACCTGATCATTCCATACCACATCTTCTAACATTTCTCTTTTCAGGCCCTTGACCAACCTACCAACCCATTCACCACTGCCCATGAGTTTATATATATATTTTTTATCTCGGGATACTTCTATTTCCACACAAAATGATGACAAGGTATACCATTAGAAACTCTTCTCATTGGAAGAATTTCTTCTCACTGGGGCTCCATTAAGGTCTTCCCTGAATGGGACTATAATGAAGCCATGGTCCATTTTTAACTTGCACTACTCACATGTTGAGCTGACCCATACTTAAACCAAGATTGATCTCGTCCACCTCTTTCAGTTTCTGTTGTATACCTGGCATTTCTTTCAGGGATCCAGCTCCAAAACCTGTCTCAGGTATGGAGACTAGGGAAGGGATATGGCTGCACTCAACCTTCTGATCATCCAACCTTGATTTCTTTTGACTGAGTGGATTAAGCAACACTCTTGTTGGATCTTCCATCTGTTTTGTCCTTAAGGCCACCGTACTCCATTAACCAGCTCCATAACTTCCTCACCAAGGTGACACCCCAGTCGTGTGACTCATTACAGAAATATCATTGCTTTCAATATCAATTGCCACCCTGGCCTCTATTACTTGGAACTCTACCATGCTCTGCATGATCAATAAACAAAATTTTCTAACAACCACCAGCTGTCGGCCACCACCGAGTTTCTCAGTGATGCTAGAGCCTGTCTCACCAGCATATTCCTGATCACTTACATGAGTGGGGGTATCCACCGGGCCTTCCTGGTGAATCTAGTCACCTGGCAGGCTTTCCAGTCTTATAATATTTCCACTCAAGCATACCACTGCTCTGAACTTTTTGATCCCTTCTTGCACCATTTCCCAGAGGACGCCAGCTGTGAGAAGTGTGGTAAGCAAGATTAGACAGAGAAGTTGAACTATGGTACAGTTGCAGCAGAGGCTTTAGAAGATCTTACTGGGAGCTTTTGAAATGGGATAGATACTCAGAATTATCTACCTTGACATGAGGAGAACTGGTCTTTATATCTGAGTATCTTGGAGATATACACACACACACACACACACACACACACACACACACATAAACATATATACCACCATATATATATATATATGTATGTGTGTGTATACTGTCCCAGAAGAAAGGGCATAAACTTGGACAAGGCAAATCCCCCTGGTTGGGGGGCAATCCCCAAACAGGTTCAGCTGAGAACTTATAACCATCACCCCTCCCAGCATCTGGGAGAACATATGTTTAAATCCTGAGTGGCGGTCTGGGCTGTGTATAAGAGTACCCACTATACACAGCACTCAAAGCTGGTCTCTAACATTGTGCCAAAACCATTCTCTCCTGATTTTGCCCCTGTTTCTTTCCCATCTCAGCTCTTTCCATATAGCTAACTCCTACCCATTCCTCAAAATCACTCAAGTATCCTCTGTCTTCTCTGACCTCCCTCGGACTACTTTGCTTTCCTGCCTCGCCTGTTTTGCTCCCATAGTCACTTTTATCATCACTTCTTCACATTATATTAGACTAATGCTCAAACCTGCATTAAACTGTAAACTCCTTGAGGGAAGGGACCATGTCTTATTTTTCCTTATACCCCTGATGTTGACATGCTGCCTGACATAAAACAGGCACTCATCCAGTGTGATTTATTAAAAGTGTGAATGAGTAAATGAATGAGTTAATAACTTAATGAATGTTCACATACGTTCTCACTTTATTTCCAAAAAGAAGTTGAGGCAGCCAAGTTCCAAAAAACCCAACATACTGCAGCTTATGGAGTAGTGGCTCAAAATATGCAAAATCTGGCAGAAATGCACGTCTCACTCTACGGAATGGAGCGCTATTGGGGTATAAATATGAGTCTTGGAAAAACCCTCATTTCAGTGCTACAGATTCCCAGATTGGTGACAGCAGGGTATCTTCTCACAAGGACAAGAGTTCCCAGCCAATAGCACTTTCAAGAATGTGCAAGCAAAGAGTTAACAGTCTCACAGCTGCCTTTCACTGGAGGTGTTAATGAGGTGACAGGGGGGAGAGATTTTAAAATGAAATTGCCTTCACTCATTCCAGTTAAATTCCAGTACAGTGGAAAGGCACGAACCTCTCTCCACATATCCTGTCTCCCCACCCCCATCCTAATGGGGTCTGACCTTAGCTCTGAGGTTGCGTGCCCTGGAACGGTCCGCTAAGGACTTGGAACTGCCCACTTGGTTTCCAAACCTCAGGGTGCCTTGGGGAAGTTACCAAAATTTGGTTACCAGAGATACTTGGGTTAGGGAAAATGATTCAAAAAATAATGTGTGGTGAGACAGAGCTGGAATGTCATCTGTGCAAGCAATCAGAAACTTGGGCATGAAGTCATTCCAACGTACTTTCTGCTTGTTTATTTAGAGATTCTCTGTTTCTGTGGCATGAATCAGAAGTAAAGGACAATATTTGAGAGGGAAAGGATCCCTAAGACACTATCCTGATGGAGCCTTTGAAAAAGGTCCCAAACATGACCAAAAGACAAGATCGCCATGCTAGCTGCAAGTTTTTGACATCCCATGGTATCCCCACCACACACGCACAAAAGTCAGAGATAAAAGGATGCTAAAGTGGGAGATAATGCAAGGCACATGGATGATTTAAATTTCCGAGGAGACCACTCCTTCAAGGAGGAGGTGGGTGAACACCAGTATGAACAGAGGGAAGGTCACGGTCTAGTTAGTCCAAAAGACATGCTTGTTTGAACTGGGCAAGCAATTCACCACAGTGAGTCTCAAGTTCCCATCCGTCAAGTAGGGCTAACCATCCCACCCCAGTGGGTCACTGCAAAGCTTCAATGTGATAAACATCCCATCACGTTGCTTATACCTTAGCACAAGGTATAAGATGATGATGTTTATTATTATTCTTGAAGAGGAGGAGTATTTTCCTAGGTCTTCTCTAGTCACGCAACCTCTTTTCATGGAATGCCCATGCCATTGGTCTGCAAAGAATACTCAAATATCCCACTATACACGGAGTACAAGAGGCTACTTGAGTTTCTCAGGCAAGAAATCCTACTTGTTCCACCAGGATGCTTTGCTCGGTTGAGAAATTACTGACTCTCTCCGAGCCTTAGTTTCCTTATCAATAAAATGGGACGCGTGAGATATACCTCACAGGGTTTCTATGATGCTCAAAAGAGTTGGCAAGTACAAAACAACTAATACAGGGCCTGGATCTTAGTAAAGCGTTTTGTTGTGAGGTTTTTTTTTTGTTTGTTTTGTTTTTTTTTTTGTTTTTTTGTTTTTTTTCAACGTTTATTTTATTTTTGGGACAGAGAGAGACAGAGCATGAACGGGGGAGGGACAGAGAGAGAGGGAGACACAGAATCGGAAACAGGCTCCAGGCTCCGAGCCATCAGCCCAGAGCCCGACGCGGGGCTCGAACTCACGGACTGTGAGATCGTGACCTGGCTGAAGTCGGACGCTTAACCGACTGCGCCACCCAGGTGCCCCTGTTGTGAGTTTTGTTGTGACGGTTTCTGACTTCTTAAAATCACTCTCTGGTGATCCCAATTGTCTTTATCACAGGATGCTATTGAAAAAGCCCCTGTTTAGGAGCAAGCAAAAAAAAAAAAAAAAAATACTCCAGTCACTTGCTAATTATTTGTTCCAATGACAAATGGCCTCCCATTTGACTCTATTTTCTAGTGAACAGATTCACATTTCTTGAACAATGTCTATTCCAGCTCCTCACCGACGTACGATAAATGAAATTTTCTCATGGTCAGCAAAACTGTTGTAGAGTTTAGAAATAGACCAGGGCAGCCGCGGTGCAGATAACATTTAAGCACACTTTATACAGTGGATCAAGGTTGCTGAGAGGGAAGTGTATTTACTTTTCCACTTACACAAAATGCCACCCCCCACCCAAAAAAAAAAAAAAAAAAAAAACCAAGAAAAGTTTAGGCTAACAAAGGAAGAACACTATTTTTTTAAGGATTTATAAATCAGAAAAAGTTTTGTCACATTTTAGTTTAATATTTAGAATGCCTTCTGTTAGATTGTTCTATGAACCTAAAACTATTCTAAAAAATTAAGTCACTTTAAAAATAGGAGAAGGAAAACTGGGTCAGTCTGGGCATATTTCATAAGGAAATATAACTTCAAATTTGCCTTATTTTTTTTTTATTTTTGCAGTATATTTGTGTTTTATGCAGTTTTTATTCTTCATTTTGAAATATTATGCAAAGGCAATTGATGATAAATAGTACCCTCAAATTAAGAGCATTCAAAAAGGTTAGGCCACAGAGTATTTTATTTTGTCCCCTAACAATCCTGTGAAAAAAGGTAAGGTGAGCCTATATATTCTCCCATCGTCACACAGCTGGGACTCAGGGAGATTAACAACAGGACCAAGATAACAGTAAGTTGCCAGAGGATTCAAAATTCCCTTCCAGGGGTGCCTGGGTGGCTCAGTCGTTTAAGCGTCTAACTCTTGATTTCAGCTCAAGTCATGATCTCACAGTTACGAGATTGAGCCCTGAGTGGGGGCTCTGTGCTGACAGCATGGAGCCTGCTCAGGATTCTCTCTCCCTCTCTCCCTGCCCCGCCCCTGCTCATGCAGTCTCTCTCCCTCTCTCCCTCTCTCTCTCTCTGTCTCTCAAAATAAATAAATAAGCTTAAAACAACAAAATTCCCTTCCAAATCTCCTGACTTCTTACTTCAGCAGGAATATATCCCTTGAATATAATACAAGGAATTGCCGACAAATTTGTTGGAAGGGCTGAAGAGACGAAATTGGAGCGAGGCAACATAAGTAGAAAGTGGGGAGTATTCTTGTGGTTACAGTTGTTGGAAGGGGAAAAGAAGAATGAGAAGAAAGGGAACGAGATGTTCTTAGAGTCTGGTGAGAGGTCTCGTGCCAACTCACCATCCAAATATATGGTTTCTTAAGGAAACTCAATATCCGCAGTTTTTGACATTTAACCCAGTCTCTTTACTGATTTTTGCATTAGAATAAAAATACAAACGAAGAAAAAAAGAAAAAATCTAAAAGCACAATAACATAGCAACTATGCATATACACAACGTCAAGCCATTCTTGAGAAATATAATCATCCCTGGCCTGGTTGTGCTCCTCTGAGCTGCTCCTCTGAGCGAGCTGTGACAGCCCCAAGTGGGGAGAGAGGACAGGGCCACCAAAGCACTTTGTGAAAGGGGGATGTCTGCATGTCCTTTGTTTTCAGGGGCTTCCTGACCTGGAAGCAATGCAGGGTTGGAGGACTGAATGTTCTTAGTGAACCACAAAACTGAGGCACAAACATACACGAGTGTAACCATATAGTCAAGCACAACCTAAAATAAAAAATCGCAACCCTAGGATCAAATAACTGGGTTTTGAACAAGTATAATTGTTATTTATTGAGCTTACCATGTGTCAAACGCTTTACTAAGGGCTTTTACGTATAATCTCATTTGATATTCACCAAAACCATGTGTGATAGTTGCTTTCACTATTTCTATGTCCTAAAGATGGGGAAATCGAAGCGAAGGGGTTCACTGCCTTACCCAGGGTCACACAACTAATGAAGGGAGCTGTGATATGAACCCGGGCTTTTTCATACTAGAAGCACATTCGTAACCGGTGCTGTTTTCTTCTGTGTCATTGGAAGGATGACTTTTTTTTTTTTTCCAGTTCCTGTTCTAAACCCCTCCCTCCTTCTGAGCATACGAGATTCCTCTATTGTTTTACCACGGAAAGTCATAAAGGGTATAAGCCACAATTCGCTTCCTGATTACATTATATTCATAGGCATCCTGTCAATTACAGTTTCTTGCACCAAGCGGTGAGCAGTTTCTTTTTGCGCACAGTGCACTCCTTTTTTTAAAAAGTGCATGGCATATAGCTGGCACAATTGACGTATGTCGTAACTAACGTTTCACATGGATTGTTTTGTTCTTGGTTTTTACTCCTCCTGGAGGAACCCCATCCTTAAAAGCATCATGACAATGCTGACCTAGAAGTCTGAGCTAGGGAATTAAGCACCCCAGGTGTAGGGGCGCCTGCGTGGCTCAGTCAGTTGAGTGACCCACTCCTGATTTCGGCTCAGGTCATAATCTCGTGGTTCCTGAGTTCGAGCCCTGTTGTGCATAGGGCTCTGCCCTGACAGGGAGGAGCTGGCTTGGGATTCTGCCTCTTCCTCTTTCTTTCCCCCTCCCCTGCTCATGCACACGTGTAGCTCTCTCTCTCTCTCTCTCTCTCTCTCTCTCTCTCTTAAAAATAAATGCATAAACTTTAAAAAACATGCACAAATGTACTACTGTCAACTCAGGACTTTTTAAAAAGGCTCTAATATCAAACCAGGAAAGGATAAGATGGGCTATGATTGCTATGCTGAGATGGGTTCAGTTGATTTCGAGCAGCTTCAGAGAGAGGTTTTTTTGGTTTTGTTTTCTGGTGTCTCTTCTTTGTCCTCTCCACATCTGTTGGTTTGCAGGGCATACCTGAGATGGTAACCCAGTTCCTAATCTTCTGTTAATGTGAAAGGGTTCCTAATTCCGACCCCAGGTCATTACGGTAGAAATTAATATTGTACTCTGCCAGTGATTTTGCTAGTTACAAATTATTCTCCAGACATAGATGACGGACACAGATTTGGAGAAGTCCTAGTCAGGAAAGAAAAGAGAAATTTAGTAATGGGAACATGCCATCTTCCACGCGATATATGGGAGATTTGCCAAAACAAGATAAGTAAGCTCACCAGGATGTCGACACTTTCTAGGTGTCAAGGATTTTCACCTCCCAAACCCTTGCCAGCACTGAGATCTACACTGCAGCGACTGGGAAGCTATTATCCTGCCCTCGAAAGATAATCACCCTCCGCACAGCTAAGCGTTTGGCACAGCCTTGGACTCAGGAGCACGAAAGGGATCTGAAAATGTAATATTTTAATCATTGCTTCTTTAAACATATGTTTAAATTGCATTTTCCAGCTAAGGAGTGGTCTCAGCTATCATCCATATCTCACTTACAGAGGAAAGTTCTCAGGCCAACTTGGCAGCTTTGAGCGATTTGGTCGATCTGGAAATCTTTCAGCTCCCCAGTTAACATTCTTCGTGTCCAAATCCAGGTGCCAAAACTTTTACTGAGCGATACAGCCACTGCTTAACTGCCTCTCTCACCTGCTACTGTCACGGAGCTATAACTACTACTGTGTTTAGAGCTACTGCAGGAAGAGAATTGTCAAGCCATATGCTGCAAAATGACTGCTACATGTCCCTTAGCCACTTCAGTTAGTGCAACTGTGCGATTTCTCGCCCAGCAGCAGCGTTGAGCCCATTGATGGATCAGTTTAACTGGGAACTAAGCTCGGCACGAAGAGCACATTGGGGTAATCCATACACCAAGAGTGACTCACTTTGCCCGAGACACTCCCAGTCGGTATGGATTGTCCCGGTATAATTATCGACTGGGCCTACTTCCACTCTCAAACTACTACCTGTTTGGATAACTACATGGTCACCCTGATTATACCTCTAAAAGATCAGGGGACCAGGACGAGTGATTTCTTCAGCCAAACCTCTACGCCGGTAACCTCCAGAGCTCACCTCCCCTCCGTCCTGGCAGTTGCCAACAATCCCACCGCTGAAGCGTCAGATCATAACATATTGTTTCGCTGGCGTTCAAGACGCATTCTGACACAATGGGTAGTAACCTTACAATCTTGCCAGATGGAAAAATGGCAAATCACAAGGCATGCGATCCATACATATATGATGCATCCCTACTCTTGGCAGACACTGTGGTAAGGGACCGGGAATCTCCAATGAAGCAGGTAAACGATGAGACTCGGTCCTTAAGGAGATCATCGTCTCATGGGAAAGGGTAATTTAAGATACAACTGTAGTGCTTTATGGGGTATAAATAGCGTGTGTGACTGGGGTATGCAGAAGAGCCAACGAACCTGGCCTTGAGAAGTGTGGGGAGACTTCCGGAACCACGTGGCCTATAACTCAAAGGGAGAAGATGAGACAGAAGAAGGTTCTTGTCTCCATCTTATGTACAAAGGCACATGAACTCTTCAGCGTGACTGTGGACAGCGTGAAGATGGACAGATGAGTGGTGGGTGGGGCTGGAAGTGGGGTCACAGAGGGGCCCAGAGCAGGCTGCAGGTGGCATTAAGGGAATCGCACCTGATCCTCGGGCAGTGGAGAACCAGGCCCATGCTCTTTATAGAAAGTGACGTGGGGCACCTGGGTGGCTCAGTCGGTTAAGCATTCAACTCTTGATTTCAGCTCAGGTCATCATCTCACTGTTCGTGAGTTCAAGCCCTGGTCTGGGCCCTGCGCTGACAGTGTGGAGCCTGCTTCAGATTCTCTCTCTCTTCTCTCTCTCTCTCTCTCTGCCCCTCCCCCACTCACGCTCTCTCTCTTTCTCGAACTAAATAAATAAACTTTAAAAAAAAAAAAGGAAAAGAAAAGTGACTGGATCAGATTTGATTTTTGACTGATCACTCTGGTTTCAACATCATGACCATATACAATTATGAAGTATTTTGTGTTTTTAGAGAGGGCAGGGGACATCACCTTTGTGTTTTCTTTGAATGTGTTGAATCATCTATGAAAAATAGTCTCCTTGATAACGTCAGCCAGGACTCAACAGTGAGGCACTCTGGGTTTAGCTACTAGTTTCAGGGTTTAATTTTCTGGTGTGTCAGCCAAACCACACTAGCCTTACTTGGACCTCAATTTCCTTGTCTATAAAATATGGACTGTTGTATTCACCTTTCAGAGAGAGCGATGTGAAGAACCACTAATGAAAAGCAGCCAACTTAGGAAGAAATAGTGTTACAAAAATGCTTAACAAGTCCAAATTACAGCCAAGGAAGAAGAACTGTGTGTGTGTGTGTGTGTGTGTGTGTGTGTGTGTGTGTATGTCAATTGCCCAGGAGTGCAGTGGAAGGGTTTCAACTATAAGATTTAATGATCTGGAGATCCATTTTCACTAAGACTGTCTGTCCCAGCTAAATCTGAGGCTGGGGTGACAGTCCTGCTCACCAATTAAAAGATGACAATCTGAAATCATCTCTGCTCAAAGGTATGTCCCTGCATCTCGCCTTGGGCTCACTTCCACAAGAAGCCTTCTCTGAATCTGAAGAGACCAGCCCACAACTTATAAAATCACATTCCGAAATTAAGCTCTGGAGGGAAATAATGTCCTGTTTAAAGGTGTTTTCTTTTTTTTTTTTTTTTAAAGAAGAGTTGTATGGGGGAAAAAAAAAGAATTGGATATAGAACAATAAGACAGAGAGACCGCTGAGTCTTTCCATCACACTCTTCAGATATCGCAAAACACCACAACCTCTTCAGATTGAAATGGAAGAGTTATTGACAATGATGGCCACCACTCATTGAGATCAGGCAATGGGCAAGGTGCTATTCTAAGTATTTTTGCAAGCATTAGCTCAAGAGTTCCTCTCACCAGAGACTTGTAATTATTCCCTATTATATCTTACTTCTCAAAACTTGAGTTTGGAGAGAGTAAGTCCTGCCCATCTATAAAGCCACAGAGCCTGAATCGTAACCCAGGCTGATATAAATTTAGGTTTATGCTCATTGCCTCTGAACTGCTCTCTTAAAAGGCCTATCACATTGCTGTCTTCTTGCTTTGTCACCCCTACCCAGATCTGCTGCTCATATCATCACCGGCATGTGGAGTTGCTGTTTCCCAAATCCGTTAAGATAGGAAGGTTAATTTATTTTAGTAGATATGTGTCGATGATGCTATTTAAAAAAAAAAAAATTAACGTTTATTTATTTTTGAGACAGAGAGAGACAGAGCATGAATGGGGGAGGGGCAGAGAGAGAGGGAGACACAGAATCGGAAGCAGGCTCCAGGCTCTGAGCCATCAACCCAGAGCCCCACGCGGGGCTCGAACTCACGCTCGAACTCACAGACCGCAAGATCGTGACCTGAGCTGAAGTCGGACGCTTAACCGACTGAGCCACCCAGGCGCCCCAGTGATGACGCTATTTTTAAAAAGCACTTCAGGGCAACTCGCACATCACACGAAATCCTGTCATTGGGTCATGCCAATAGAACCGTAAAAAAAGAGTGAGTGATCTGTCCCGTTGCATGTGTTCCGTCAAGAGCACCTGTCAGCAATTGATGGTTCGTATCAGCACACTCGACAATATAAGAAAACTCCAGACGTTTTTCTGAGAAATGGATCCAATAGGAGGGAATTAAAATATCATTACGATAAGGCCCTTTTGGGTACGAATTGCTGAATTCTATAGTGTCTTCTTGCCATGCCACGCATAAAAAACAAAATGGTTGTGAGAGTGGTATCAAGTCGTACTTTTTACGTCAACAGAATGCTGAGTTTTAAAACTGGGCTCCATGCAAGTTCTGCAATTATAGCTCAGGAATTCTGCAAAATTATGATTCAAATTCAAGTTTATATATATTTCTTAAATTATTCTAAGACAATTTCAAAACCATCCGCATGTTCAAATTCACGTATCACACACGTACATCCATGCCGAACTCCAGACTTAATGTATCCAGCTGCCTGCTTGACATCGATCTTAACCATAATGTGTGCAAAACCATACTCTTTCCCGCCCTGTCCTCAAATGTGTTCCACCTGCAGTCTTCCACCATTCATTAGAGGCAAGCCATCCTTCCAGTGGCTTAGGGTCTTTCCTAGCGCATCTCTTCCCTCCTATTTCACATGCAAATCCACCATCACACGACCAGTTTACGTCACCTCCGCTGCCCTCGTCCTGTGCGGGTCACCAGTGTCTCTCATGGGGAGCAACGCAGTAGCTTCCTATTAGGTCATCTTTCATCTGACATGTTTCAACCCAGCCCTCAGACTGATCCCTTTAAGACTAAGTCAGACCATGTCTCTCAGATTATTTCCCCCAACGTCTTCCAAAAACGTCTTGTCTTATTTTGAGAAAAGCCAAAGCTCCCTTGGTGACCTACAGGAGCGTGCCCATTCTCATCCCTTTTGCCTTACAGAACTCATCTTCTATGACTCCTCCCCTTGGCTCGCTCCACTCCAGCCTTGCAGATCCCCTTGCTATTGTTCAAATGCCCACGGCATGGTGCTGCCCCAGTGCCTTTGCACTTGAGGTTTTCTCTTCTTGATACTCCCCGGAGAGTAAGTCTCTCTCTTTCACCTGCTTTAGGCCTTTTTCTCAGTGAGACCTTCTCTAACCACACAATTTATTTTTATTTTATTTTTTTTCCAACCACACAGTTTAAAGTTGAAATCAGTCACCTCAATCCCAGAGCTTTGCATTTATGTTCCCTGCATTATTTTTCTCCACAACACTTACCACTACCTGATAGACTATGTATTTAGTACGTATCTGTTCATTGACTGTTTCCTTAACTAGAATGTAAGTTCCATGAGATAGGGATGTAGATGTCTCTTCACCTACTCCTCTCTTACCCAAGACATTATGTGGCACAGATATTTGTTGATGGAAGGTATGAAATAAAGTAGGGTAAAGAGACAGGGCAACAGCAGTGGGGACATAAGCATATGAGCAACGGGACGTTCAGAAAAGGATCTTTGAGAAAGCAGCACTTGAACCTGAAAGTTGAGAAGAGGACAGCTATGCAAAGATAAGGTAGCGGTGCCTGGGTGGCTCAATCTGTTGAGTGTCCGAGTCTTGATTTTGGCTCAGGTCATGATCCCAGGGCTGAGGGATCAAGCGTTGCATTGGGCTCCACGTGGAGCCTGCTTAAGAATCTCTCTCTCTCTCTTTCTCTCTTCCTCTGCCCCTCTCCCCCATTTGCATTCTCTCCTCTCTCTATCTCTCTCCCTCTCTCTCTCTCTCTCAAATAAAAAAAAAATTTAAATAAAACTCAGGCAATAAAATATTCCATGTGTGGAGGCTTTCATTCAGGATAAGTTTGAAAAGTTCAAAGAACCATATAAGTACATCATGGTGAAAACCTGGATGCAAGTATTTGAAAGATGCGGAGCAGTTACTATCTACTGCAAAGTTTTCAGTACAGACACAAGAAAAAGTGTCCCCACATTTTCCGTCTGGTTGTAGCAGCCAAGATAGAATGGAGGGTTGAGGGGGAAAGCATGGCAATACAGATTTAAAAATGGAGAGAGAATTTTTGTAACTTGTAAATAACCTTGTAAACAGCGAAGAACCTGTTTTACTCCAAAAATGAAAAAAGAATCTAAAAGTTGAGAGTCAAAGTGGTGGAATGTTAAGGAGGTTGACAGGAGCTATATCATGTGAGCGGTAAGGAAAAGATTGAATTTTATCTTTCTGGAGCATTTAAGCAGAGGAGTGATGAGATTTGATTCACATATTTAAAGGATCATTTTCATTCTCTGGAAAATGGCTATGGGAGCATAGCAAGAGTAGACTGGAAGGTGACTAAGAAGTTATGGCCTTCTAGGAGAGAGATGGTGGTGAATTAGACTTTGAAAAAAGAGGGAGTAGTAGTGTTTAAATTCAAGGAATGTACTAGAGGTGAAACTGCACTTATTGATGGATGCAAAGAGTGAAGTGGGATACCTTTATCCCAGATATTCAGAACTCATCCACATTCGAAGATGTAGTCCTTCATATCAACAGGCTAAAGGAGAATGTCACATAATCATATCAATAGATGCAGAAAAATCATTTGACAAAATCTAAAACTATTTGGGATGAGAATTCTCAGTGAACTAGAAATAGAGGAAAGCTCCCTGAATTTGATAAAGAATATCCATCACAAAAACCCGCAGCTAATATTATACTTAATGATGAGAAATTCCATGCTTGCCAGTAAGATCAGGAAGGAACAAGGCAAGGATATTTCCTCTCACCAATGCTTTTTAACATTGTACTGAAGTCCTAGATGATGCAATAAGACAATAAAATAATGCAATAAAAGGTATATAGATGGGGAATGAAGACATAAAACTATCTTTATTCACAGATGTCATTATCATCTTTGTAGAAAATCTGAAAGAATCGACAAAAAATAATTCCCGGAACTAATAAATAATTAGAGCGATGTTATAGGATACAAGGGGCAAAAGTCAGCTTTCCTACCTACCGATAATGAACAAGTGGAATTTGAACTTTGAAACACAATACCACTTGCATTCAAACCAAAAATAAATATATACCTAGGTAAAAATCTAATAAAATATCTATGATAGCTGTAGGAGGGAAATTGTAAAATTTTGATTAAAACTCTGATCAAAGTTCTTAACGAAATCGAAGACTGAAATAGAGACATGTTCCATGTTTATAGATAGGAAGGCTCAATATTGTCAACATGTCAGGTCTTCCCAACTTGATCTATATATTCAATGAAGTCCATTTCAAAATCCTGGCAAATTAGGGACACCTGAGTGGCTCAGTCAGTTAAGCGTCCGAGTTCGGCTCAGATCATGATCTCACAGCTCGTGAGTTCAAGCCCCGCGTCGGGCTGTGTGCTGACAGCTCAGAACTTGGAGCTTGCTTCAGATTCTGTGTCTCTCCCTCTCTCTCTGCCCTTCCCCCACTCACTCTGTCTCTCCCTCCCTCTCTCAAAAATAAATAAAAACATTAAAAAAAATTTTTTAAGCCAGGCAAATTATTTTGTGTATATTAACAAACTGACTCCAAAGTTCATATGAAGAGACAAAAGATCCAAAATAGCCAACACAACAATATTGAAAAAGAACAAAGTTGGAAGACTGATCTTACCCAACTTTAAGATTTACTATAAAGCTACAGTATTCAAGACAATGTAGTATTGGTGAAAGAACAGACACATAGATCAGTAGAACAGAATAGAGAATATAAATAAGTCATAAACATAGCCACTGATCTTTGACAAAGGATCAAAGGAGATACAATGGAGCAAAGATAGTCTTTTCAACAACTGGTGCTGGAACAACTGGACATCCACATGCAAAAAACTCAATCTAGACCCAGATCTTATGTCTGCACAAAACTCAAAATGGATCAAAGATGTAAATATAAAATGCTAAACTATAAAAGTCCTGGAAGATAATACAGGAAAAAATCTAGATGACCTTCAGTTTGGCAATGATTTTTTTAAAAAGGCATGGTCTGTCACAATCCGAGATTTTAAAATATACTACAAAACTGTAGTAATCAAAACACTATGGTACTGGCACAAAATTAGACATGTAGATCAACGGAACAGAATAGAAAATCCAGAAATAAACCCATGCTTTTATGGCCAACTAATCTACACAAAGGAGGCAAGAATATACAATGGGGAAAAGGAAGTTTCTTCAATAAATAGTGCAGGGGAAACTGTATTGCTATATGGAAAAGAATAAAACCGGACTCTCACACTATACACAAAAATAAACTCAAATGGATTAAAGACCTAAATATGAGACCAGAAACAATAAAACTTCTAGACAAAAATGTAAGTAGTAATTTCTTTTTAAAAAAAAAAATTTTTAACGTTTATTTATTTTGGGGACAGAGAGAGACAGAGCATGAACGGGGGAGGGGCAGAGAGAGAGGGAGACACAGAATCGGAAGCAGGCTCCAGGCTCCGAGCCATCAGCCCAGAGCCCGACGAGGGGCTCGAACTCACGGACCGCGAGATCGTGACCTGAGCCAAAGTCGGACGCTTAACCGACTGAGCCACGCAGGCGCCCCAGTAGTAATTTCTTTGACAGCGGCATTTGCAATATTTTTCTAGCTATGTCTCCTCAAGCAAGGAAAATAAAAAATAAATAAATAAACTATTAGGATTACACCAGAAAAAAAAGCTTTTACACAGGAAAAAACAAAAAAAACAAAAAGACAAACTATCAACAAAATCAAAAGGCAACCTACTAACAGGAGAAGACATGTGCAAATGATATATTTGATAAGGGGTTAATATCCAAAATACATAAAGAATTTATATGACTCAACATAAAAAAAAAAAATAATAATCTGATTTAAAAATGAGCAGACATTTTCCAAAAATGATATACAGATGGGCAAGAGACACATGAAAAGATTCTCAACACCACTAATCATCAGGGAAATGCAAATCAAAACCACAAATACCACCTCACACTTGTCAGAATGGCAAAATCAAAAACAGATCTTGGTAAGTATGTGCGCAAGAAAACCCTTGCGCACTGCTGGAGGGAACGTAAGTTGGTGCAACCACAGTAGAAAACAGCATGGAGGTCCTCAAAAACTTAAAAGTAGAACTATGCTCTGATCCAGTAATTACACTACTGGGTATTTACCTGAAGAAAACAAAAACACTAATTTCAAAAGATATGCACTCCATGCACTCCATGTTTATTGCAGCATTATTTACCAATAGCCAAGATATGGAAGAAACCCAAGTGTCCATCGACAGATGAATGGATAAAGAAGATGTGGTGTGTGTGAAGTGAAAAGCCAGAGAAGGACAAATACCATAAGATCTCACAGGTGGAATCTGAACAATGAAAAAAAATGAATCAACAAACAGCAAAAGACAGAGAACATAAATACAGAGAATCACTGATGGTTGCCAGAGGGGAAGAGAGTGGGGGGGATGGAGAAAATGGGTGAAGGGGAATAGGAAATATAGACTTCCAGTTATAAAATTAGTAAGTCATAGAGATAAAAGTATTGTAATAGCATTGTATGGTAATAGATGACAGCTATGCTTGAAGTGAGCATAATGTATGGATTTGTTCCATCACTATGCTGTATACCTGAAACAAACGTAACATTGTATGTCAATCATACTTCAATTAAAAACATAATAAAGCAAAATGGCACAATCCACGAAACAAAGAATTGATAGGCTAGACTTCATTTAAAATTAAAATTCTCTGCTCTGGGTAAGACACTGTCAAAAGAAAGAGAATCCTGGGGGGAAATGTTTGCAAAAGACACATTGGATAAAGGATTGTCATACAAAACACAAAGAACTCTTAAAACTCAACAATAAGAAGGGACCCTAGGTGGCTCAGGCGGTTGAGCATCCAACTCTTGGTTTCAGCTCAGGTCATGATCTGACAGCTTCACGGGTGTAAGCCCCGCATTGGGCTCTGTGCTGGCAGTGTGGAGCCTGCTTGGGATTCTCTCTGTCTTCGTCTCTCTCTGCCCCTCCTCCACTTGTGCTATCTCTGTTTCTCTCAAAATAAATAAATAAACTTAAAAAAAATTCAACTATAAGAAAACGAGCAACCAGATTAAAAAATGGTTCAAAGGCCTTTAAAGAAACTACAGCGAGGAAAAAATGCAGAGGACAAAATAAGCATGTGAAAAGATGCTCTACATCATGCCATCAGGAAAATGAAAATTAAAGCAATGATGAGGGGGTGCCTGGGTGGCTCGGTGAGTTGAGTGTCCAACTCTTGATTTTGGCTCAGGTCATGATTCCAGGGTTGAGGGATCAAGCCCCCTATTGGACTCTGCACTGAGCATGGAGCCTGCTTGAGATTCTCTCTCTCTCTCTTTCTCTCTCTTTCTGCCCCTCTTCCCTGTTCTCTCTAAAATAATTTTTTAATTAAAAAAAAACATTGATGAGATATCACTGTATACCTATAGAATGGCCAAAATCTAGAACACCACCAATACCAAATGCTGATAAGATATGGAGCCACAGGGATGCTAATTCATTGCTGGTGTAAATGCAATATAGCTCAACCACTTTGGAAGACAGTTTAGCAATATCTTACAAAACAAAGTATACTCGGGGCACTTGGGTAGCTCAGTTGGTTAAGCATCCCACTTCGGCTCAGGTCATGATGTCACAGTTGGTGAATTCGAGCCCCACATCAGGCTCTGTGCTGACAGCTCAAAGCCTGGAGCCTGCTTCAGATTCTGTGTCTCTCTCTCTCTGTGTCCTTTCCCCACTCGCATTCTCTCTCTCTCTCTCTCTAAAAAATAAACACTTAAAATTTTTTTAATTTTATTTTTTTTTATTTTTTAAAATTTACATCCAAATTAGTTAGCATCTAGTGCAACAATGATTTCAGGAGTAGATTCCTTCGTGCCCCTTACCCATGTAGCCCATCCCTCCTCCCACAACCCTTCCCATAACCCTCAGTTTTTTCTCCATTTTTATGAGTCTCTTCTGTTTTGTCCCCCTCCCTGTTTTTATATTATTTTTGCTCCCCTTCCCTTATGTTCATCTATTATGTGTCTTAAAGTCTCCATATGAGTGAAGTCATATGATTTTTGTCTTTTTCTGACAGACTAATTTCGCTTAGCATAATACCCTTTAGTTCCATTTACGTAGTTGCAAATGGCAAGATTTCATTCTTTTTGATTGCTGAGTAATACTCCATTGTGTGTGTGTGTGTGTGTGTGTGTGTGTGTGTATATATATATATACCACATCTTCTTTATCCATTCATCCATCAATGGACATTTGGGCTCTTTCCATACTTTGGCTACTCTTACTATACAGTCCCGTAATTGTGCTCCTTGGTATTTACCCAAAGGGGGTGAAACTTATTTCCACACAAAAAAACCTGCACATAAATACTTGTAGCAGCTTTATTCATAATTTCCAAAACTTGGAAGCAACCAAGATGTCACTCAGTAGGTGAGTGGATAAATAAACTGGCACATGCAGACAATGAAATATTATTCAGCACTAAAAAGAAACGATCTGCCAAGTCATGAAAAAAACGTGGAGGAACCTTAAATGCATATCACTAAGTGAAAGAAGCCAGTCTGAAAGACTATATACTATATATGTAATTCCAACTATATGACATTCAAAAAAAAAGGGTGAAATTATGGATACAGTAGAAAGATCAGTGATTGCCAGGGGTTGGTGGGGAGGGAGGGATGAATAGAGCTCAGAGAATTTGTAGGTCAATGACACTACTCTGAATGATCCTATAATGGTGGCTACATGTCATGAGAAATTTATCAAAACCCACAGAGTGTACAACGTTCTATGAACCCTAATGGAAACTAAGGGTTCTGGTTGATATGAAGCATCAGTGTAGGTTCATCAGTTGTGATAAACGTACTATTCCTGGGGAAGGGGAGGAAGTATATGGGAAATGTCTGTACCTTCTAAATTTTGCTGTCAACCTAAAACTGTTCTGAAAAATAAAGGGTATTTTTAAAAATGAAGGACAAAGAGAAAGAAAGGATAACACGTAGATTTTTTTACCTGAACAAGTGGCAGAATGGTGATGACAATTCTCTGTTGGGGACACTGGAGGAGAAGCAGGCATTTGGGGCTGGGGTAAGAGTTCCATTTTGTAAGTCACTCTACAAATTTTAACCCTTTTAAGACCAGGAATACATGTCATAAACATGTGATCACCAAATTTGCTTTTTTTTTTTTTTTTTTGGTCTAGACTTTGAAATGACATTTCTCCTTCTATGCTTGTGCATATACTTAAATTCCTCTAAATTCTTCTGCGTATCTACCCATACAAAGAAGTACACTCTGATAGAGATTGCTTAATTGCCCAAGGTGTGCTTACATTAAGAAAGAAACCTAGTCTAGGGAAGGAAGAGAAAGGTCAGAGGTGAGGTGGGTAGCTACAGTCCCTGCAGCAAACCCCAAACTAACTCTTGGAAGAGGATAGGTGCATAGAAGTCCCCAGATGGGTTTAAGGGCTTGAGATCAGAGACACTTGTTGTCTTTCTCCTGACTGAGACCCAAACTATGGAAAGATCCAACTGTCTATAGCACCTGGGACAGGTGGAACCAAGGAGTTACGCTACCAATAATCGGCAGAAGAGCATTCGAATGCCCCCACACATCTGTTGAACTGGCTAGCTCAACAAAATTCTTCCCATGTGCCAGAGAAAGACACAACAACAAGACAGAAGAGGGAGGGGATAAGGAGAATAGAGGAGACAGAGAACGGAGCAGGAGCTGAGCCTAGAGTGGCCATACAGTCAGGACTGGAAGTGAATGACCTGGCTGAGCAACCAACCACTGCTTGGGAAAACCAGTGGGAATGGTTGCTGATAGGGATCCAGATGTTCCTCTCCCCATCCTATTTAAGTACCCAGAAAATACAGACACAACCCCATGGAAGGAGAGAGGACCTTGCATTGCCTGAAATTTGCATCAAGCCTCACAGAGTAATAAGAGGCTTGAAATACAAAAATAAGTCCAGTTAGAGGAAAACAAAATTACATATCTTGCACCCCTGATTATACGGAAAGCCTCATATATGCTATGAATAAATGGTGTTGGTGTTCCCCAAAAGACTTGGGTCTGTTTAAGGAACGTGAGCAGGTCCTCTGCTCCAATAATTCATTCTCCACCTTCAAAACAGAACTTTCCAGTTGCTCTCCTTTCAGGCTTCTAACTCAAAATATTGGAAGCCATACCTTGAGAATTGCAAAGTCTTTTTTTTAAGTTATAATCTGCAGCTATTTACACGTGTGAATCAAGATTTCCTTCATACACTGTAACCAAAATCAAGTGGCGATGGAAGCAGGATGCTGAGATGGGTATGAGACTGGCACGCTTATTTCATCTTGGTTTAGTATTTATGTCCATCAAAACAAGCCTCTCCTCTTCATCAATTGACTTTTTAATAATTGAGGTGTATTTACACTCATAAAATGCCGTAAACTTCAAAGGGCATTTGGGATACTATTTATTTATTTTATAAATTGGAATGGTTTGAAAATGTCCTTTGAAAAAGGACTGTTGCTAAAAATATTTACAAGATACTGTTTATACGATACTCAAATTTCTCGTTTGAAATACAAGATTTTGGCAAATATCACCTTTATTATATACACTGCTTATTATATACCTACTAGCTTAATACTAGTAATAATAACCATTTTCCTTTTGTATTGTGGTAAGAATACTTCACACGAGATCTACCCTCCTTAAAACTCAAGCGTACAAAACAGCATTCTTGGCTTTCAGTATGGTGCCGTACAGCAGAGCTCCAGACTTTACCCTCCTCAGTTAACTGAAACTTTATGCCTACTGATTAATAATCCCCAGGTTCCCTTCCCCTGAACCCTTGGAAACCCCATTCCAATCTTTATTTTCATGAATTTGACTGTTTCGGTACTTCGTATAAGTGGAATTACGCAGTACATGTCTTGCTAATTTAACTTAACATAACGTCCTCAAGGTCCATTCGTGTTGACACACATTAAAGACTCTCCTTCTTTTTTTAAAGCTGAATTGTATTGTATCGTATGCATATATCACACTGTCCTTATCCATTCATCTGTCATTGACATTTGGGCTGTTTCTATTGTCAATAGGGCAGCAAAGAACATGGGAGTGCTAATATCTCTTTGAGATCCTGGTTTTAATTCTTTTGAGTAAATACCCAGAAGTGGGAGTGCTGGCTCATATGGTCTTCCTATTTTTAATCTTCTGAGAGACTTCCATAGTGAATAACTATTTCTTGATTGCTGCTCTGTGCAAAGAGCAATGCTAAGAATTTGCTTTTATTCTCTCTTAATCTTCCTCTCAACTCTCTGAGGCAGATCCTACTGGTACCTCCATTTCAACATCTGAGAAAACAGACTTAAATAACTTGCCCCGAGTCAGAGGTAAGAATATGTGGAGGTATCTGACTTCAAAGCATGAAGTCAAAGCACTACAGAGTGTTTTCAATAATCTGTCAAGACCTAATTCAGAAGAGATAAATGAAAAAGCCGGTAAGAGAGCTCTAAACACCAAATTAAGTGTGCAAGACATATGATCTTGAGTCACTTTCGAAAACACTGGAACATCATTGATAACCGTGAGTCATTTTTCAGGACATGGTTGTCTTCTCCCACGCAAGTCTCCTAGGTTGCAATGGTCCGAGAGAATTTGGGGTAACACAAAATCTTCCCAGACCTAGATGTCAGGGGGATCTGAGTTTCTCTATGGAATAACCAATAATGGAACCACTGAGGTGATAAAGGATTTTGAAGTACCATCATAAACTGAGAATTCCCCCTCTATGACATTAGTGAGGCTCAAAAGAGCACAGTTGGAGGAGAAAAACTAGATACTACCAAAAATAGGCTGGATCAAGGGAAATGGGCTGTGTCTCAAAATGTGCTTTCTACACATGAGACCATCATCTCAGGGAGACTCCCAGACCTTAGGGCCTTGTATCCACAGCATACATTCTGTCAGTGTTCTCACCAGCAACTACATGTCCAGGTATAACCAGCAAGCGTCAACTTCTTTATGACACGGAGCCTTGGCAAATCCTGGCACGTAGAAGCTGTGTGGGAAAAGAACGGATACCAGGTAACACTGTAGGCAGAGGTGCATTTCGGACTCAGACCATTCAGAGTAAGTTACTGTGAGTTTTTCTCCCCATCTATAAACTGAATATACCACTGTCTGTTACTGTGTGCATTAAATGAGATATAATAAGCAATTCCTTTGCTTTTCCTCCAGCCCAGATCGACCTCAATCTCTCTCTCTCTCTCACACAACTACAGGCTCATATATCTACCTTCTTACTTGACACACTGCTGAGATATCTAACAGATATTTCAAACTCAACACCACTCAAAGTGAACTTCTAGTCTCCACCCAAAGTTGTGCTGCATCTGTAAGCTTCACCATATCGGTTGGTGGAAATTCATGCTGAAAATCTTGTAATCATTCCTAACTCCTCTTTTATTCTGACAGAGGGGGCCCCAACCTCTCGGGAGATCCTGTCGCTTCATTGGCAAACAACATCCAGACTCTGACCACTTCTCACATCCCTCCTTGCTACCCCCCGAGCTGCCATGGTCTCTTGCTTGTAGGGGTTGACTACAACAACCCTTAACAGGCTTCCCCGCTTCTGCTCTTCCCTTCCTCGGTCTATATCAACACGCCATTCAGAGTCACACTTTTGTAAACAGAGATCACCCTCCTTTGCTCAAAACCTTGCCATGTTATCCCCATTTCGCTCTTAAGACAATGACCAGAAAGCCTCCATATCACCAGCATGGCCCCTCTGTCTCACCTGCTGTGCTCCAGCCACACCAGAAGTCCCCATACACACTCCCACCTCAGGCCCCTGCTCTACTTATAGACTGTGGTTGGAAAGCTCTTCCCTAAATAACACTGGGCTAACTTCCTAACACCTGTAAGTCTTTGTCAAACATCGCCTTCTCTGTGAGGCCCTCCCTGACTATCCCATCTAATCTACTAAACTTCTCTGCCCCCTGCACTCCTAATCTGCACTACCCTGTCTGCTTTTTTTGTTTTTCCACATTTACCCCCTATTAACTTAGGCATTTATCATATTTTCCTGCTAAAATGTAAGCTTCCAGAGGTCAAGAGTCTAGGTCCACATTGTTTCTAACGAATCTCAAGCACCAAGAACAGTGCGCAAAGCAGGTACTCAATACATGTTAGCTGAATGAACGAAACAAATTGGATCACACAGCTTAACACATAGTAATTGTTAACATTCTCTCCCTGCATTGCCTCATGAATGTTGGGCCATTTGCCATAGAGAGTGCTGAGGAATTCTTAAATCTCTCTAAGCTGTTAAAAGAGCAGAATCTAGAAGCCTCTTGATTCCTGAGCAAGACCTTGGGACAAACAAGATAGCTTCAAGAGCTTTAAAAAGCATTTCACATTTCTGGGGCACCTGGGTGGCTCAGTCGGTTGAGCGTCCGACTTCGGCTCGGGTCATGATCTCACCGTCTGTGAGTTCGGGCCCCGCGTCGGGCTCTGTGCTGACGGCTCAGAGCCTAGAGCCTGCTTCGGATTCTGTGTCTCCCCCTCCCCTGCTCATGCTCTGTCTCTCTCTCTCTGTCAAAAATAAATAACATATTTAACATAACATAAAAAAATAAAAATAATAAATAAAAAGCATTTCACATTTTAGTGAAATAAAACGTTTGATAATTTGACAAGTGGTTGGGGAAAGCAAACATGCTCATGCATTTTTTGAGAGAGTAATAATTAGTGTGAACATCCTTATGTGGCTATTTCTAATACTTCTCAAAATAAAAATATATATTCTTTGACTCACCGGATACACATCCAGAAATCTCTCCTACACATACACTCACGAATGTATCAAGAGATTGTACGAAAATATTCTAAATATCCATTGGTAAGAGACTGGTTCCGTAAGTTTTGGGGTCACTGACAATGGAACATTCCGCAGCCATTAAAGAGAACATAGGTATATGAATACATACAGATACAGAGTGATAGCCTACTGAAAAAAAATCACAAAACATGATGTATCACAAGCTTTTATTTGTGTATAAAAGGTAGATACCCATGGAATCTCTCTGGAGAAATAATAAATAAATAAATAAATAAATAAATAAATAAATCTACTGGTAACAACCGTTACCTCACAGGAGGGAAATTGGGCTCTGGGGAGCAGTGCTATAATGGAGGCCTTTACACTGTGTACTCTCCTGCATCGTTGGAATCTTTTACCAACTAGCAATGCCATTTAGTCAAATAAATCACTTGTAAATTTTTTTTCACTTTTTAAAATTTATTTTTGAGAGACACAGAGAGAGCACGAGCAGGAGAGGGGAAGAGAGAGAGGGAGACACAGAATCTGAAGAAGGTTCCAGGCTCTGAGCTGTCAGCACAGAGCCTGGTACGGGGCTCGAACCCACAAACTATGACATCATGACCTGAGCCAAAGTTGGGTGCTTAACCCACTGAGGCACCCAGGTGCCCCTCAAATAAATCACTTTTAAAACTCACATCTCCCTTGAATGCAGTTATTTTGCAAAGTCCCTCTTCCTCAAAGTTTCTTTAAGTTGATAGTTGCTTTACAATTTATCTTTTCCATGTCTCTAAAACTAATCCCTACTGCGGTTATTCCTAATACCATGAACTACACGCTATTGGAATGGAAGCCATTTATCCTTTTTGCCATCACTGTTTTTACTGTACAAATGTGATCACTGATCCTGATAATTCTGATAACCTTGATGATCAGGATCTAGTCTTGAGAACCCAGGACAGCTCAGGAGTCCTTTGGGGGCAGCATACCTGCTCCTTTTCTAGTCACTCTTACTAATCTTCTGAAAAAATAAAATATAAAATAAAAAAAAAAAAATAAAATAAAATAAAATAAAATAAAACAAAATAAAAAGCCAAATCCCAGCATGTCGAGACAGCATACATCAGAGGCATGGAAATCGCTTTGGGATTGAGAGGTAGTGGATTCTAATCTTGATTTCCGGGCCTCTGGTGATCTCACCCAAAGCTCTCCTAACCCTGCCTGGGCCTCCGTTTTCCTGTTTGCAAAGTCAAAAATTTATACCTCCTAAGTTAACACAAACACGGTAAGGTAATGAGCATAAATGCCAAATATAATACACACTACTGCGTCTCAATCCAACAAGTGTGCCAAAACAGTGGCAGGAAACCACGTCTTCGAAAACAAAGCTAAAAAAAAAAAAAAACCCTTAAAGGTCAAGAATTACAGCATTGACTCCCACTCACTTCAGCCTTTGCTTTCTCAAAGGATGATGTCACTGGAAAACGGTGGAAGTGGAATCTGACAAATCAAAGTATAGACCACTGGACTCAGAATCCCTTTAAACCAGGGGCTGGGTATCTTTTTAGTGCCTCCAACACTACCTGCTCTCTAGGATCACTCAAAAGTCTCCCTGGACCACCTTCTCCATTCTCATGGCTTTTATAACTTCCCCTGCAGAGATTCTCATCGTTTTCTAGAAATGTCAGACCTTTCCTTTAAACTCCGGGCATATTTATGCAAATTCACGTCTCGGGTACCTACCTGACGTCTTACAATATGGTCAAATCCATTGCTATAAATGTCCACCTCAAACCTGTTCATCTTTCACAGTATCCTGAACAAATAATGGCCCTACCATTTGTAGGTTAAAATTTTAGAATCGTCTGTGTCACCCTCCTCCTCATCCCCATGTGCAACCCATCAGCAGTTGGACCTCTCAGTTGGACCACGTGACTAGGTCTCCAGCCCATCCCTTTTCTCCATCTACCTCCTGGCACCATCCCTCCATTGGCTGACTGTTTTCTCCATCACCAGAGCAATTACGCCAGTTTCCTGCCTGGTTTACCCTCATCCTCTCTCGCCCTTCTTCTGCCTGTTCTCCACATGGCAACCAGAGTAATTATGTCATGTGCACGCCGGGACATCCTGAATGCATTCACTGTTCTCAAGATAAACACAAAGACAGCAGAAAGACTGACAGCTCTAGCTTCACACCTCATCTCTCAACCCCTCTCTCTTTCTCTTTTTCTCTCTCTCTCCCTCTTTCTCCACTTTTTCCGCAGCCCCCCATGCACGCCCCAGTCACACTAGAATCTTCCAACCTTTCTTCCTTGACTTGCTGCTCTCTACCACAAGGCCTTTGCGCTCGCGGGTCCCCCTCTGGGTGTGCCCTTCCTTCCCTCTTCATTTGGCTGACACTTACTCATCCTACACATCCAGCCCATGTATTATTTCAGTAAGGACATCTTTCCTTCCTTCTCTGAGCCGGTTAAATAGCCCATCATACATGTTCCTGGTAGCCAGGGGCTCTCGATCCTAGCATTTCACACCCTTGCATTTTTACATTTGTGGTCATTGTGTGGTTTGTGTATATTTTTCCACTCACTGAAGCACTGTGAAAACAAGAGCTGTGTAGATTTTTGCTCATCATTATATCTCTGCCTGTCTCATGAAATACTTGTCTCATGAATGATTCAAGGAACACACAACACACGGCTGGTGGGGGGGGGGGGAAGGGAAGCAAGCTCTGACATACACTCTGTACGATCCCAAGCAAAAAATTCAACACTTCCAGTGAAACATCTTTATCTATAAAATTAATATCAAAATGAATTGATTTACCAGATTTGAGGAAGGTTTAAATAGGAATGTGTCAATGAGCTTCTAGCCTGTGGCTAACAAATAGTATCTTAATAAATATCAGCTTGCTTCTCCATAACCCTCCCCTTCTGGTAGATTGAATACTGAAAATGATCTTTTCAATAAATAAATAATTTACTAAAGACATATGATTTGCTTGGATAATGAAGTGTTTCAAACAGCTGGAATAACCAAAATATAAAAAACAAAACGTTTTCAGGCTCGTGTGGAGGTTACAAGACAGTAGGAAATACAAAGTACAAACATGAAGGGTTTCTGGGTGGGTCAGTTGGTTAAGCATCCGCCCCTTGATCTCAGCTCAGGTTGTGATCTCTCAGTTCATGAGTTCGAGTCCCAGGTGGAGCTCTGTGTTGACAGCTTGGAGCCTGCTTAGAATTCTCTCTCATTCTCTCTCTCTCTCTCTCTCTCTCTCTCTCTCCCCCCACCCCGCATGCTCTCTCTCTGTCTCTCAAAATAAATAAACTAAAAAAAAAAAATGCTATGAGTTACATAACAATATCATCCAACAAACCAAGATTTTTCACAAACCCACACAGGATTAATTGCCAAATAAGCTAAAAGTGTTGTGAGTTCAGAGAAGAGGAGATCATTCAAAGTGAAAGTGGTAGGACTTGGGTGGGGCGTTGTAGAGGTGGACTAGAGGTGGGTGAAAAAACTGGGAGCTTGTGTGACTGGGGCAATTGGTCAAATCTGGTAAGACTCAGGAACAAGAACAAAGGAAGCAAGATTATTCCAAGAACAATAGGGACACCAGGTTGCCTAGGGCCATGGAGTCAGGGTAGATAAGAAGTCAAGAAGCAGGTGTATGAAGTTTTGGATGCCAATGTGTGTATGGCATTTTGACTTTCTTCTCTGAATGGAAATACTGAGAATATAAACTTTTACAAATCTAGATGTGTCACAACCATTTTGAATTTAAATACAATACAATATGGCTACCTCAAATTCAAGTTTCTCCAAAATTGTACTTCAAAGGAAGAAACGGAAGGAAGGAACGAAGGAAGGAAGGAAAGAATGAGGAAGGAAAGAAGGAAAGAAAGGTAGAGATAGAAGAAGGGAAAGGGGAGAAGGAAAGGGAATGGACATCTGGCAGACAGCCTACCCCTCATAAAGGTTTCACGTTGTGTATAAATGTGTGGTTGAATCGTGTCTCCGTGACTCCCTAAAATATGCAAAGAGCATGTTTAGTGTCTTGGGGGATGTCACCTAAACTACAGTGTCTGCCTCTGGCACTCTATTCACTGGATCTCTCCAAATCACAAGTTACTTGCAAGGTCCACACACACAGAGAAGGGACATGGAGCCGCAGATGGGGTGTTCATGTGCAGGACTATGGTCCATTAAATCTTTTGTGAATAACCCCTAAGTATTCTGATTCATGGGATGAGTGTGGATGATCTATTCCGCCAGCTTCACTACCTCCTCCACGACGCCCACCACCACCCATTTACCCTCATGTCTTGGCAATCATAGGAACACCTAAAACAAAGGACAGCTAGTCTTCTGCACAGTGAAGGGGAGAAGTTCAGCGCAAAGAAAATGGTGGGGGGTGTATATGTGTGAGTGCATGTATATGTGTGTGTGTGTGTGTGTGTGTGTGTGTTCATGAATATGTGTATCACAAGAGCTGACCTCTTCATGTAGACATGGGGAATTTCCAGGTAAATGGAACTTGAAAAGAATCTATGAATTTCATCATCACCCTTCAATGTTCTACTGTTTTCCTGACCGAGCATGCAAGAATATAAGTTGTGCACTTTTCTATGTTTAATCACTTGGCTTTTCTGAGATAATACCACATGAGCAAAACCAAGCACTGTCTCATGAGACCACCATCTTTCTACTCCCTGGTGACAGAGGGGTGCCCTTCCCTGCTTGCCTCTGATGAACAGCAGCCATAGATCTTCCCTTAAGGGACCTCGTGGCCACCTGACCTCAGGAGCACTTTCAGATTGATTTAATTCCTTGCTCGGAAAGTTCACTTTTGTCTGCCGACCACTACCCATCAGCTCCCCTGGCTGGCTCATGTCCACCCAAATTATGTTTACATAGTCTCCTAGACTTTTTTTCATAGTGTTTATCACTGTTCACGATTGTGTATTTTGTGTATTGTGTATTGTGTATTTTGTATCTTGTACTTGTCATGTTTCTCTTCCTCAATGGACCGTAGCTCCACAGGGGCAGAAGAAGTGTGGGTTCTGCTCACCATTGTATCCTCAGTGTCTATCCCAGCAACAAAACATGTGAGTGATACTCAACAAATATTTATGGAAGGAAGGAAGGAAGGAAGGAAGGAAGGAAGGAAGGAAAAAGGAAGGAAAGGAAGGAAGGATGGAAAGGAAGAATGGAGGGAAGGGAGGATGGAGGGTGGGAGGAAGGAAAGAAGGAAGGAAGGAATGGAGGGAGGGAAGGAAGGAAGGGAAGGGAGGGAGGAAGGGAGGGAAGAAAGGAAGGAGGGGGGAGGGACGGAAGGAAGGAGGGTGGGAGGAAGGAAAGAAGGAGGGAAGGAAGGAATGGAGGGAAGGAAGGAAGGAAGGAGGAAGGGAAGGGAGGAAGAAAGGGAGGGAAGAAAGGAAGGAGGGGACAGGCAGGGAAGGAGGGTGGGAGGAAGGAAAAAAAGAAGGAAAGAAGGAAATATTGGCCAGACCTTCCTTCCTTCTGAACTGGCTCCTTTAATCTGTTTTCTTACATCAATTCATGAAATTCTATAAGAGAAACTACTGGCTAAAAACAGACTATGGATTCTTGGTAATTCTCAAAAATAGATCCAGAAAGGAGAATTGAAACTTAATATTTACTTAAGTGGGGTATCATCGAACTATCAGAAGATAGGACTAAATTGAAATTTTGTGTGTGAGTTACACATGGGTTAGTGAGAACTAGGGCTATTCAGATTTGAAATGACATACGATGATTACAAGAGAGATAGACACAAGCTGCTATGAGCATGTTGGGAAGGTGGGATCCCACCCAGGGGGTGAGGGAAGCTGCTATACATGAGCTCTTAAAAGATGCTGGCATTTGGATGGGCTTTGAAGACTGCGCAGTGGGTTGTGTTGGGAAGAAAGAAGAGAAAGTCAAGGTAGCAGAGGAAACCACGGGGAGAGACCCAGAGATATGACAGGGCTGTTGACCCAGGCAGCCAGGGAACGTTTTGGAAGAGTGAGAAAGGAGGTATAAACCAGAAGCTGTAGGAGACTGAGCTACAGAGATAAATTATTTTCCGTGTCTTTCCCACAAGGAGGAATGAGAGAAAGAAGAGGGCAGGACCTGAGCAAGTTTAGGGGGGAAATGTGATGGGGGAAACTGCACGGGTTTGGGGGTCCAAAGGACAGATCCTTCAATACCAGTTATTCCATGGTCTAACTTTGTCACATTATTTAACTTCTCTGAGACTCAGTTACATCATCTGAAAAAAATTAATATAATACCTGCCTTAATATTAAAGTCTGCAGTAAGAGCAAAAGCAAAACCATATGCAAAATCCCAGCTCACAGTGAGATTTTGGAAAAACGGGCTTTTAAAAATGTCCATTTTCCAGGGTAGTGGGTGACTCAGTCGGTTAAGTGTCCCACTCTTTTTTTTTTTTTTTTTTTTTCAACGTTTTTTATTTATTTTTGGGACAGAGAGAGACCGAGCATGAACGGGGGAGGGGCAGAGAGAGAGGGAGACACAGAATCGGAAACAGGCTCCAGGCTCCGAGCCATCAGCCCAGAGCCTGACGCGGGGCTCGAACTCACGGACCGCGAGATCGTGACCTGGCTGAAGTCGGACGCTTAACCGACTGCGCCACCCAGGCGCCCCAAGTGTCCCACTCTTGATCTCATAGCTCATGGGGTCAAGCCCTGTGTCAGACTCCGCGCTGACTTGGGATTCTCTCTCTCCCTCTCTCTCTGCTCCTCCCCTGCTTGCGCTCTTTCTCTCTCTCAAAATAAACATTTTTTTTTTTAAAGTTCATTTGCCTTTCCTTGTGAGTTTCATTTCACTTCCTTTAATTATCCCTGATCTCTTGTCAACACCACCGGCCTCACGCCCCATTCCCCGGAGGGAGCAGTGTTAGCTTTAGTCATAAGGTCTATGGATGACTCCCGTTTTGCCATTGTCTGATCCAAGCCATCATCCCAGAGCTCCACATGTCTACATGTTCCTATTCCTCAGATGAGAGCATTATCAAAAGGTTTCAGTTCCCTGTTTGCAATTGCTGGGTTGAGTACCAGGTTCTTTTCACCTCCTGGCCAGCCCACATCCTCCCTAACTCCCACCACAACCATCCCTACAGACTTCCACGCCAGCAGATGGGAAAAGGAATGTGTGACGTTCCCTGGGAGCCTGGCTATTGTTTGGGAGAACTGGAAGTCACTGTGCTCAGAGTGTCCATCCTCCCTCCTCGCCGCACACCCTGCTTCCTGTCAATCATCCTGGAACACCCAGTGCCGACCGACAATTTTGTGCACAGGATGTTTGTTTGCAGGCACTGCCTTCCAAGTCTCAAAGCTCGAGACTTCCGCTGCCAATCCAAACACCAGAATGGGAAAGGGGGGAAAACCCTGGGGCAGTTCTTTTAATGCCTAATACAGTCTATTTATATTCAAAAATAGCAACAGGTTATCTTAGCTTGCAGAAACTGAAGAGGCTAGGAAGCCTGATCCTTAAAATCCTGAGCCCCTGGAATTTGAAATATAGGTTTCCGCGTGTGGACACTAAAAACCATGTCCTTAAAGCACCTTTGGCATATTCCGTGGTCAGCTTCCATAAATGATCAACCCCTGTTTTTATGGGCACCGCTTAGAGGGTAAATGCCTTGCTACTAAGCCACAAAGCAAAAGAATTCACAAGACAGATGTGCGTTGAAATTCAAGGTGTTCAATCAAAGCTGTGGGATAAATTCAATAGCCTGAGGTCACTGCGTAAATTTCTGCAGTCCTTCCAGAGTTTGTAGATGTTCTAAGAAATGTTATGTTTGAGACTCTAATGATTACATATGAAGCAATTAAGCTTGAAAAATGACTTTACAACGCTATGATATATGTTCTTCGGGGAGCAGGGAATAGTTTTCTTGCATGCTAATAATGAAAAGATCACCCAATTGTCTTCCTGACTCACTGGTAGTTTACTTGAGAGCCTTGACATGTCTATTCCTACAGCTTCCATATAATTACTAAATAGGAATTTGAACCTCTGCGCATTTAATAGCTACCATTTACAATCTTTATATCTCTGGGGAATTGACCTAATCTCTCCGCAGTTATTTTTGCCTGTAAGAATGGATCATTATTCATTCAAAACTCCATTGGATGGTAGTGAAGCTGAAATAAAACCAAGTGTGAAAGGTGCCTGGAGCGTAATAGGTGCTCAATAAATGGTAACCTGTAAGATCGAAAAGCAAGGGGGATTTGAGAGGCATTCCCAAGAATGTCTTTAAAAATGGTTCCAACTATCACATTCGCCCTCTCAGCTAAATTTTAAGGATGACCTGGCAATAATCTTGGTACATGAAAGAAAGTCCCAGAGGTCTTCAATAGGAACGGTTTTGAGACAAGACAGATAAAGGTGATCCAAAAGTGCATTACCTCAAGCATCCTAGGTTCCAGAATTGTTTTGCCAAATGGGTTACAAGTTCATGAGCAGGATCGAGAACAAAAAGCAGTATGCCCCAGTTTCTCTCCGGACCTTTATTCACACCCACCTGACACCACCAAAGCACGACTTTCACTGTCCCTGCAGGAGACCAGCTTGTGCTGGGCATACCGGATGGGTCCTGAGTTACACAGCTGGGGAGGTTTAAGGTATGCCACGTGTTAGTACCACTTGTTCAAGTTCTGGCCAGATTTCCATACAATACTCAGCTGCTCTAATAGAAAGTGAATTCCCAGGTTCTTACAAGGACATGTGTAGTCTGAGAGTTTTCAATACACCAAATATGGGTTTGGGGAAAGCTTACCAGACCAACTCATTAAGAGCTCAAAATTAGTGGACTACATACAAGAGAAGAATCTATATTGTTTTAATGATTAAAATAATGCTGATTAAAATTAATCTCATCATTTTGGGGCACCTGGGTGGTTCACTCGGTTAAGTATCTGTCTCTTGATTTTAGCTCTAGTCATGATCTCACAGGTTGTGAGTTTGAGTCCCGAGTCTGGCAGTATGCTAACAGCGAGGAGCCTGCTTGGGATTCTTTCTCTCCCTCTCTCCACTCCTCCCTTGCTTATGCACTCTCTCTCTCTCTCTCTCTCTCTCAAAATAAATAAACTATTAAAAAAAGCACTTTAAAAAATGAAATTAATTATTTTTATCACCATATATATACATATATATACATATATACATGTATATATATACATATATATGTATATATGTATATACATGTATATATACATATATATGTATATACGTATATACATGTATATATATATACACATATATACACATTGTATATATTGTATACAATATATGTGTATATATACCTATATATTGTAAACAATATATAGGTATATATATTGAACCGGCAAAGGTTTAAAAAATAACCACCAACCACCAGTGTACCAAAGAATATAAGGATGAGATGGACAGAAATTCCACCAGCAGCAGTGGTAATACAGTGTAGACTTTCTAAACCAATGTGGAAATATGTAGCAAGATTATTAAAATAAGCTTATAATTTTGACCTTAAAGCCACCTAATGGAATATCTGTCCTAACAAAGAAAACAAATATGGCCAGAATTCCATATGCAGTTAGTTATCACACTGTTATTTATACGGACGATTCCATCACAAATGGAACTGCCCTAAATGATCTATAACAAGGAAATGGTTACATATACCAAGATATTGCCAGAGATTAGGAAGCCATTAGAAGTCATGTCTTCAAAGAATAGGTAGACGTGGAAAAATAAGAACGATGTAAGATAACTTGGAAGGAAACCCAAGTCCGCTCATACACTGTCTTGAATGCACCCTTCTGTATTTTCCACATTTTCTTCAGTGACTATAGCTTCCTTTTATATGTAGAAAATGAACAATTAACATTAATACCAACCAAACAACCTCAGCTGAAATTCACTAATAGGCTATTTAAATAACCTCTAGCAATATCACTACTGATAGTATTTTTGCAAGCAAATCACACTGTCCTTTAAATTGCAGCTAATTAAAATATCAAGCTAGAGGCCAAAAAGATCTTGATATGAAGGGGAAAAATTATTGTCTTTTTAAATTTTTTTGGTCCATATTGCTTTATCTAAGCAAACTGAAAAGTGCCCAAAAAGCCATATGGGAGATGTACTTCTTCACAGCTGCAAGGGAAACATTTGCAGAACAGAAAACACCAGAAATCACAATATATTCTTAGTCATAGTAGAATGGAAAGCACATGAAATATTTAAAACATGGAGTTGAGATTTCATTTTTAAATATTTTAATTGCCAGCACAGAACCGTTCTAGTTTATTTCTGAGCTCCGGAGATTAGCAGCAAGGGGGGGGGGGGGGGGCTGGTGGAGAGGTAGGGGAAGAATGGACAAAAAAAAACAAGAGCCATTAGAAGTGAAAACAACCCCTAACAAACGGCAAAGAGAAATTAACGTTTTCTTTAGCTGAATTGCGTATTGTTCCTTGCATCAGTTTTGGTGCCATAAAACGCGGCACGCTTTATGCTGTGTGTTCTCTCAGAAAAGCCAAACAGAAACCAGTCATCATGGTTTCGAGAGAGAGCAGGGCTTCCCCTTTCTCATGTTACAACAACACAGTCTCCACTTGGGCTGGGGAGCGTATCATATATCATAAATCACTCTCGGAGAGATATTTGGCAGGCATTCAGCCCCCCAGGCTATGCAACAACGGTACAGTATGGAAAATTTTTAAGGTGGAATCTTGATTTTGTAACGTAAAGACTTAATAGCACCTCAAAACATTTTACTGCTTCCTGGTACATACACACACAAAAAAGCCAAGAAAGCAGAATTCTCCATATGGTTTTTGGTTTTATAGGATATATACACAATAAGCCATACAACTGTAAACCTGGAGGGCGTTCTCTTGCCCTTGTTAATTCCACGCCAGCGAAAATGAAAAAATAAAATTAGAGAGTTTGATCCTAACTTAGCCCCTGAAAGAGTCAAGTCACCGGCAACTTCTAGAATCTGCTTTTTAACTCTCCATGCCCCCCGACGGTTAACCATTCGACACCTTTGTGGAAACTGGGGGAGCAGCAGGAGAAGGGGGGCTGGGGACAGATTTTATTGTAAGATAATCACATGCTGTCGAAGACACTGTCAGGGGTTTCAACAGGAAGGCTTATAAGTTGATGAGGGTCTGAGAAACCCCAGTAGAGTCCTTCTCCTGATTCCGGGCCCCAATCCGAGTTTTCCAAGGCCCTGAGCGTGCACTCCCACCTTCTCAAATGTTGCACACCATTTCAGACTCGCACGTTCTTCTTCAGGAGCCTCTTTCAACAAATCAGGCATTTTTTCAAATTGCAAACTGCATTTAACCCCTAAGCCGCATCATCACGGCAGATACCAAGGGGCTCTTTGGAACACGGCAGCTCCCGGCAAAGCCACTGCTGCGAGGCCGGGAGAGCCCCTCCGTGAACGGAGGGGTTAACTCCACGGGTCCCGGGACGTGCCCGAATGTTCTCAGTGCTCTCGGGTTGAGTAATTCTTAGAAGGGCTAAATAGAAACCGGGGGAAATGCGGACTGTGCGGTATGGCATTGAGCTCTCTGCGGAAAAACAATGCATGGAAAAACAAAAGAAAGAAACTGAATAAACCCTTTCTGGAGTTTAAAATAAACTCTGCTTTTGTTGTTGTTGTGGTGGTGGTTGTTCACAAATTAGCCATAGTTCAGACAGGCTAAATATAAAACTTTCAATGCGGTTTATTTAGAGTTTTTCTGAACAATCCCAATCAATCTGAAGAAGAAAATTAAAGCAAATGGAGACAAAAGGGGGGTGGGGGGAGGCAGCGAGGGTATGTGTGGATGCTAATCAAAAAACCAACTTATACTATGAGTAAGTTATTCATTTCCATCCCCTCCCCCGCCCTGTTGTCACCAACCAGTTCATTCTGGAGATTCAGCTACTTCCCCACCACCACCATCTCGGGCTTCCTACTGATAAAGTCGGAGGCTTGCTGCCCCCGCCCTCCACAGGCACTTGAGAACCTGCCATCAGGTTCAAGACTTGACCTCCTAACCACTTAGAGAAGAAAAAAAAAAAAAAAAAAAAAAAAAATTGCAAGGAAGCCCTGGGGAATGGTCCTGCCCAAGCCTGACACATCTCATGTCCTTCACCCACCTCTATTTCCCCACCTCTTAAATTAGTGGTGCTCGGCCTGGGCTGCAAATTAGCATCCTCTGGGAAGCATTTAGAAATTTCCAAAGCCCAGGCTGCATCCCAGACCAATTATATCAGAATCTCTGTGGGTGGAACAGAGGCATCAGTATTTTTGAAAGCTCCCCAGGAGATTCCAGGTGGAGCCAGAGTGAACTGTGGTTCCTGTGTCCAGTCTTGCCCTCCTCCAAGAAACTGTCCCGTCGAAGTTAGGAGTGAGGTTCCTAAAGTTACATACACGGTCATGTTTTCTCTTTGTTTAACAGGCCTCAAGGACTTCCTTAATGCCCAGAGGAAAATATCCCAAAACCTTCCTGGCCTCCATGGCCTTCTCTAGCTGTACTTCCTGCCAATCCCTGCCTCCACACTCACCAACCCAACCAGACAGAACGGTCTGAACCCTCATGTGCCCACATCCTAGCCTCGAAACCGGCCACTCTGTTAGCCTGGAAGATTCTCTTGCCGCCTGCCCAGGGCCTTCTCCTCATCCGCCTTTGGATTCAAGTCTGGTGCCTATCCTTAGGAAGTCACAGGCTGGGATCGCTTTTCACCACCACTAGTATGCCCTCCAAACCCTATTGGGTGTTAAACCGTTGAGAGCAAAGTAGACTCCTTGTCCACCATCATGTCCTTGGCGGCCAGTTCAGCCCCTGGCCCACTCCTAAAGCACAGAATGAACAGAGGCTGAGTGGGCCAAGCCAGCTCTACCCAGGAAACTTCACCTCTCAGTTCAACGGTATATTATCCCTAGCCGAGAATCTTCCAGAGTATTCTAATTGTTTCGGTAGAATCCAACCTGATTTCCCTGCGGGGCATACAAACGGTCCACGTTCTGAAGCTCCAGGGGACTGACACCGATAGGCAGCTGCAAGAGGACAGCAGTTAGATTTGGGTGCCAGGAGTCACAGGGCCTTGCGGGCTCCCTCCCAAGGGGGTAAAACTTCTGCCGCATCAATCGAGAATCGAATAATTTTGGGGCGGCTTGCAGGACTCCCAACCAAGCTTCTGTTTGGTGGATTCTCACTGAAGAAGATAGAAACTGCCCCCAGATGTAATGGAGCATGGGAAGAGATTTAGCCCATCAAATCTTTCTCTGCCTTTGTGACAGCCTGGGGTTCAGCATCATTGGCATGAGCGTGAAGGTAAATAAAGGCCGGCCATTAATTCTGAAAGCCCTGCTCGCAGCAGCCCCATTGCTAGCCCCAGGAGCCGAGGAGAGGTGGATGGCTGATAGAATGTTCCCCAGGTGATTTACTGAAAGCATAAAGCCAAGCGGGTGGGAGAGGGCCTTCTTTGCGTGTCAGGAAGAGAGGGAGAGCCGAAGAAATAAAGGAGGAAAGGGGGAAAGGAAAACAGGAGGGGGAAAACGCAAGATTTTACCTGCCTTGTCCCCGGGATCAGCGAGGGAGGTGCCCTAGCCAAGCCCGGAGGCCAAAAATGAAAGAGTTTACAGAGGAAGAGAGTACAGAATAAGGGAGGGGAGGGAGCCAACGGGCATGAAATCTGCCCCCAGCCCCTAGGGAGTATTTTAGTCTCATTTTACAGATAAAGGCAAGTGCAACAGAAGGCGGTTCGCACAGCTGCACCAATGTGTGCATCCACTAAGTAACAGAAATGAAGGAAAGAAAAGATGGTTCTGAAGAGTGAAAAAGTGTCAAGGTGAGGGGAGAAAGGAATGTACAGGAAGAGGGGAGAGGAGGGAAGGCAGGTGGAATAGAGCAGGAAGGTAATTTAGCAGACTGAGCTCAGCGGGGGCAGGGACATTCCGCAGACATTTCACCTAAACCCTACGCGGCCCTGGGACCTTCCCTGAGTATATGCACCTTTCTTGGGCCCAAGCCCAGGAGCCCAGCTGCTATCTGGCCAGGCTGGATTCTTACTGCATGGAATTGCAGAAACAGCTTCAGGAGGTGAATTCTGCATCAAGTGTTCCTGGCTCACCCTTTGGGAGACTGCAGAGAGCATCTGAGAAGGCAGAAGACGACAAGGCGAAAAGAACCTGCTGTCTTGTGCCCCAGGCCTCCATGAGAAAGTGCATCCAGGCCCCCATAAAACGGAGACAAGAGGTCTTTCTAAGCCCACACACACGCCCCAAACACACACTGCTGGGCTAACCGCGGCCTCCTGGCCAGAAGGCAACAGAAGATCCAGTGAAATCTGCATGGCCATCAGTGTGGCTTGGGATTCTTTTGGCATACGCTTGTGGGTTTTGAATGCTAACCTGAGTCCGAAGAAGCCCCTTTCTTGTCTTCTTCTCTTACGTGTTGACACATACGGGTCACAGCTTCAGAGAGAATCTGGCCGGCCGGGTGGGAAGGATAAATTCAGGCTGGAGGTGAAGAGCCCACAGATCTCTCATGTTCCTCTTTTCGGCTCTCAGCCATCGTTTTTGAACAGGTTCACATAACATGCCAGCCCGACCACAGGGAGCTCCCAAAGCATAGCTCTTCGCTCTGGGAATGTTACTAAAACAACGAAAACAAGTTGTAACCGGGTACCCAGATATATCAGGTATTGTGAGGCTAATCATATCAACTATAACAATAATAACACATTTTATATAGCACTCAACATTTCACAGATGGTTTTCACACATGTTATTTGAATTTCATTGTCACTAGCGATCTTAAGTGCTATGTGGGGCAAATATTTCTCCCCGTACCTAGATCAACAATCTGAGGTCCAGACAGGTTAAGACATTTGCCCAGGTTCCCATGATTATTAAGAAAAGGGCATGAAATGGAGACATCCAGCCTTGAGTTTCCTGCTCTCTCCACCACAATGCCGATTTTAATACATTTATCTCTCTGTTGAGAAAAAATTTCTCACTGTCATTCCCACTGAGCGGTAGTATTTCCCATTCCTAGAGTTTAAAGGGGGAAAAAAAAAAACCAGATTCATGTTTGTTTTTGTTTTGCTTCTCGAATAGAACGTGAACAGGCTATTGTCTTGCTTGAAAAGCATCTTTGCTTCAAACTAAATATCACATCATTTCCTTCAAGCAGGAAGTTCTGAAGAGCTCTGAGTCATGAGGATATGGAGAAAAGATCCAAAGACATCCCCACCCCAGGGGCCCTAACTTACTAACTTACTAAAATGAACTGATCCTTTTAAACAATCCAAAGGCTACTGATCAACCCTGCTCTTTTCCAACCTTCCCAACAGGGGAGTAAATTGTTCTTTTTCTTTTCTGAATGTTTATTTCTGTTATTTTTATTCTCATCATTGACTATTTGCTGACCGCATGTGCTGGCTGATTTCTGAAGCTGTGTTTATAATTCTCACAAAACCCTATCCCCCAGGAATGCCTCGTCTGCTAGAGCAGGTGGGTTTTGTCCGCGTGCATTTTGCTGGTGCATAACGTATTTTCATTGTGATTGTTTCAGTGTAGGTTCTGCTTAAAATAGCATTTCGTTGTTGTAAAGGCTTACTTGGGTGTCCTCCTCAAAACTGGAAAGGAGTGAAAAAGCAAGGCACAGGGGTCTGCGTGCCAGGGAATTCTGGCCGGCGCACAGCTCCTTCCGTAAGCGGCCACTGAGTGAATCCCCTGAGGGTGGGGACTGTCCTTTATCCATATCAAGGATGTGCAATGAAGCCAGGCAGCCCTCAATCCCAACCAACTCTGTCACTCCACTAGGTTTGATCTCGGTTAAGTCATGGAACTTCTCGGAACTCAGTTTCCTCATCTGGAACATCAGCTTTGCAGAAGTATCGTGAAGATTGAGTAAAACAAAGACTATGTAAATTCTGGCACAGTGAAAGCATTCGAAAAATATTACCCCCGTGCCCCATTATTCGTCTTAGCAACGCCACAAGTCAAGCACTCAGTTATTTGCTTGCCAATGTTCTCAGTATGTCAAATGCCTGCTTTGATTTTTTTTTATCTCTTAATTTACAAAAACAAAAAAAATGATATAAAAATGAGGCCAGAGGGTACTAGATACAATAAGAAAATGTAGGATGTGGAATTGAGGCAGAGAGCAGCACAGGGCACAAGCTGGCCCAACTTTAAGCTCGTTTTAAGGTTCTAGATACAGGCAGTGGATTGTTATCATCTTGGGTGCTTTTTTTTTTTTCTTGAAAAATGGCAGTTATAAAGCATAAAGTAAAATGAGTGACATGAGCTAACCTCATGACTCAGAGCTCTTCATACCCCGAGTACCTCCTTTCACACCGATCCATTATATAATTTGCACCAAATATTTAAGACAAAGTGTTTCAAATTATTTTTGTCACAGCATGTTTAAAGTAGGGAAAAATTAGAAACAACGTAAATGTCCAAACATCGGAGTATGACTATATACATTATAATGACTCACACCATGGAATACTGTGTGGCCGTTACAAGGCGGGTCTGTATTTACTGACATGGAAAAAATGGTCATAACAGTAAATGAAAAGTGCAGGTTACAGACACACCCATACATAGAAAAAGAACACTTCTTAAAATGTATTTATCGGTTAACTGGCATGAGATTTCTGGCAGAGTATAGAGCAAATGATTTTCCTCCGGGTGATGGATGTAGGGTGAGTGAACTTGGTTTTTTTCCTTGTTATTTCTGAGTATTTTCTACTTCATCAGTAATGTTTGTTGCTTCTGCGATTCCAAAAAGAGGGATGAGGCTGCACAACTATTTTTAAGTAATTAAATATTTGTCTATAGCTTCTCATTCCTGTTTGCCAGGCTTTGAGACAAGACAGCCTGAATCATCTGAATCATTTATTTTGGTCACCAGCATTTCATTGTTTCCCTCTCTCTCTCTCTCTCTTTTTAATTTTTGAGAGACAGAGACAGAGCAAGAGGAAAGGAGGGGCAGAAAGAGGGAGACAGAGGATCTGAAGCAGTCTCCAGGCTCTGAGCTGTCAGCACAGGGACCAACATGAGGCTCGAACCCATGAACCGTGAGATCATGAGCTGAGCTGAAGTCAGCTCAACCGACTGAGCCACCCAGGCGCCCCTCATTGTCTCTCTTAAATATACATTTGACATTTTATATTATATATAAATATATTTAGGTATTTGCAGTGATTTTTGTGATATAATTGCTATAAAAGTGCTAACATCGCGCACTGTTCATAGAGATACAGTAGCTAGTGAAGCAATGAAATCAGCAAACCTTACCAGCACTCACATATAAAACATTTAAAAATTTCAAAACCAAGCAACTATGTTTAGGTAGAGTGGCTAAAAATATAATCATAATCACAATAGAAATAAAATCTATCTCTAAAGTTCAAGGTAGCCCAGGCAAAGTATTGGGTAAGGTCTACCTGCCTTTCAAAGGACAGATAATTCCTATAATGTATAAATGCTTCCAGACTGTATAAAAAGATGGAAAGCTTCCCAGCTCAATACAAAAATCTAGCACAATCCTTACATCAAAATATGTAAGGACACTTATGGAAATGTATACAGAAAGACTTGGAAGGATACACTTCAACTAGGTCAATCTCATTTATGTGCAGAGAGGAAGAAATCTTAAAGTATCAGAAAATTCAATCCAGTTTTGTATGATAGCAATCACAATGAAATAAGACTTTCTCAGAAACACAGGGATAGTTCAACATCAGGAAACCTATCCCTATAATTCCATGAAATTGATAGATCGAAGGAGAAATTTTTAAATTACCTACATAAATGGATAAAAATTATTTAATTCAAGAAAAAGGGTTTTTTTATCTCAACAAGAAAAGATACATAATTAAAACTGGATTATACAAAGTGAGGTCACCAAGATGGCCATCAAGGTCGTCCCTGACTTTGCTCCTTCTCACGAGAAGAACAACTAGCATCCATTCAAACACAAGACACCATTGAAAGGATCCTAGCACATGGGGTAAGGCTGAAGGACCCCCAGTACCTCAGAGACCAAGACAGACTGCATTAAAAGGGTAAGAGGAGTGGCTACATATTGACCACATTGCCTTCCCCTAGGATGACACATCACCACACTGACTGGTCTCTCCCAAGCTGCCAATTCTTCCAGTAGGGGAAAAAAAGTCCAAGAGGACAATCAGCCTCTCCCAGCATTGTAGGTTGCTTCGTGGGAGCCCCCTACTCTTAGCTCACAATAAAGGGATTACAGGAGGATGTGCAGGGCATAGCCACTGGGAATTGACAGTGACAGAGAAGGGAGGAGGGACATGAGATGATCACCACATGGATTTTGTTACACTGAGTTCATACTTGCAGTGCCCAAGCAGTAATCTCAACCAGTGGCTTTGCTCATTTCTAGAATCAAATCCAGAGAACCTAAGCAGAGCACATGGGAAGGTGACTAGCCCACCCAACACTGCTAAGTACAGTGGCACTGGAAGGGAAGGCACAGCCATGGCTTTCTCCAACTGCAGAGCAAAACTCAGTGGCCTCACCTGACCAAGGAATTCAGAGCACATTCAGGCCTCATTAATTCAGGCCCTCAAACAATGAACCGTACAGGCACTGGGCCCTGACTTGCTGTCTTGAAAAGGCAGAGAAGCTAATTATTAGCCCCATCTTGTACTAAAATAGTACCCCATCCTGACCATCCAATAAGTCTGACCAGAAAATTTAGACAACTGCAGAGCCTATCCTACAACCTCACTTGGGTAAAGAACTAAGCCAGCAGTCTTATTCAACTGCTCTCAGCCAGCGCTACACACCCTCATCCCCATCTTCAGAGTTCAAACAGTTGCCCCATCCAAAAAAGACCATAATAGCAGACCCCACATGCCCAAAGACATTATCAGCACACACGCAAACCCAAACTGAGCAGACTGGTGAAGGACTGTCTCTGCCAAAGTAAACCTACTTTACTTTACCTACTGCACCATTACTCAACTGTGTGCAGTTGAATAATCAACTGGAATCAAGGATCGTGAAAAATCAGATAAATATGGCAGACTGAAGGAAACTGTAAAATGCCAACAATTAATACTAAAGAAAAGGAGACGTACATATTGTCAGATAAGAATTCAGAATAATCCTCCTAAAGTTTAGTGAATGACAAGACAGACAAGTAAATGAAGTTAGAGAAACAAGGCATGAAGGAAACAAGAAGTTTGACAAGGAAATAGCAATCATGAAAAATAAATAAATAAATAAATAAATCCTGGAGCTGAAAAAGACAATAACTGAACTAAAGAATTCAATAAAGAGTTTCAAAAATGATCCAACTATGCTGAAGAAAAACAAACAAAAACCCAAAAAACAGCAACTCAGAGAATGAGGGATTCGAAATTATACAATCAGAGGAGCAAAAAGGAAAAAAAAAAAAAAAGAATGAAAAAGAGTGTAGAAATCCTAAGGGAATTAAAGAACACAATGAAAATAATTCCAGAAGAGAAAGAGAAAGGGACAGAAATTATATTTGAAGCAATAATGGCTGAAAACTTTCAAATCTGGAAACAGAAATCAACACCCAGATCCATGAGACCCAAAGGATTCCAAATAAATTGAACCTGAGTAAGGCTATGTCAAAATACATCGTAACTAATTTGTCAAAAGTCAAAAACAAAGAATTTTAAGAGCAGCAAGAGAAAAGAGAGAAGTTACATACAAGTGAACCCCACAAAACCATAAGTGGATTTCTCAACGGAAACTTTCAGAAACTGAAAGAAAATAACTCTCAACCAAGAATTTTATACCTGACAAAGTTATCCTTCAGAAGTGAGGAAGGGGTAAAAACTTTCCCAAACAAACAAAAGCTGAAGGAGTTTGCTACTATCAGACTTGCTTTACAAGAAATGAGTGTAAATAAAAGAACACCAATTAATATCATAAAAACATACAAAAGTAGCCTAACTATTATAGACAAGGTAAATATATACTTATGGATCTGAAATATGGTAATAGTGGTGCACAACTCAAACTCTAGCTTAAAAGATAAAAAAAAGAAACCTACATAGAAAAAATAAATATAAATGCAATAGTCTGTTATTAGTTACACAATATTAAAAAAATGTAAATCGTAATCACAATAATATAAAAAGTGAGAAAGAGAAGAAATAAAAGTGTAAAGTATACAAATTCTATTCAAATTAGCCCATTATCAGATTAAAACAGAGTGTTATAAGTTTTAGATTTCTTATGTAAGCACCATGGTAACGGCAAGGGAAAATCTTATAACAATAACACAAGAGAACACAATAAATATGTCAAAGAATACTAGTACCAAAAGACATCAAAAAACAAAACAAAACAAAACAAAAGATAGCAGGATAAGAAACAAGGAACAATGGATCTGCAAAATAACCAGAACACAGTTAACAAAATGGCAATAAGCACATACTTATCAATAATTACTTTAAACATTAATGGAATAAATTTTCCAATCAAGGAACATAGAATGGACAAAATAATAATAATAATAATAATAATAATAATATCCAACAATATGCGGCCTACAAGAGACTTATTTCAGCCTGAAAGATAGACATAGACTAAGAATGAAAAGACAGGAAAAGACATTTGGACCAAATGGTAACCAGAAGCAAACAAATAAACAAACAAAAAAAAGTATGGGTAGCTATACCTATACCAGACAAAATAGACTTTAAGTTAAAAGTGGTAAAAAGAGACAAAGAAGGTCTTTATATAATGATACAGAAGAGGTCAGTACATCAAAAAGGTATAACAGTTCTAAGTTTTATATCAGAGCCAAACATCAGAGCTAACAGATATGTACAGAACATTTTATCCAATAATAACACAATACACATACTTCTCAAGCACATATGGAACATATTCTAGGATAGATTATATGTTAGGTCACAAAATGAATTTTAGCAAATTCAAAAAGACTAAAATCAAACCAAGTATCTTCTTTGAACACAACACCATGAAACTAGAAAACAAAAACAAAATTCACAAATACATGGAAATTAAACAGCAGTGTCTTGAACTACCAATGGATCAAAGAAGAAGTTGAAGGGAAAATAAAAATTTCTTAAGACAAATGAAGATGGAAACATAACATGTCAGAACTTAATGAAATGCAGCAAAAGCAGTTCTAAGAGGGAAGTTCATAGCAAGAAACATTCACCTTAAGAAGCAAGAAAGATCTCAAACAATCTAACTTGACATATGAAAGCACTAGAAAAAGAAAAATAAACTGGTCCCAAGGTTAGCAGGAGAAAAGAAATAATAGATTAAAACAAAAGTAAATGGCATAGAGAGCAGAAAAATAGAAGAGATGAACCAAGCTAAGTTAGTTTTTTGAAAAGATAAAAATGACAAACCTTTAGTTAGACTAATGAGACAAAAAAGAGAAAAGACCCAGATCAACAAAATTATAGATGAAAAAGGAGATATTACAACTAATACCACAGAAATTCAAAGGATCATATGAGGCTACTATGAATAAGTATACACTAAAAAACCAGATGACGTAGAAGAAATGGAAAATTTCTTAGAAACATACTGGCTCAAGAAGGAATAGAAAATCTGAATAGAGGAATTAGCAATAAGGAAATTGAAACAGTAATGGAAAATCTCCCAATGAAGAAAAGCCCACGACCAGATGGCTTTACTGGTGATTTTCACTAAACATTTAAAGAATTAACACCAATCCTTCTCAAATTCTTCCAATCACTTCTCGGCCTTTTGGCTAAGATCAAGTGCAAATTCTTCCAAAAAATTGAAGAGGAGGGAACATTCCCAAATTCATTTTAAAAGGCCAGCATTATCCATATATCAAAACCAGAGAAGGACACTAGCAAAGAAAACTATCCCACCAGGAAAATATCCCTGGTGAATATAGATGTAAAAGTTCTCAATAAAACACCAGCAAACTGAGTCAACAGCATAGTAAAAGCATCATTTACCATGATCAAGTGGGATTTGTCCCTGGGATACAATGATGTTTCAACATACACAAATTAATTACTATGATATACCACATTAACAGAATAAAAGAAAAGACTCATACAATAATCTTAATAGAATGCAGAAAAAGCATTTGACAATATTCAACTTTCATTCATAATAAAGTCTCTCAACAAAGTATATATAGTGAGAACATACTTCTATATAACAAAGGCCATATATGACAAGCGCACAACTAATATCATATCAAATGAAGAAAAGCTGTTTCTTCTAAGATCAGGAACAAAACAAGAGTGCCCATTTGTACCACTCCTATTCAACATACTACTGGAAGTCTTAGCTACATTAATCAAGCAAGAATAAAAAGATACCAGAATTGGAAAGGAAGAAGTAATTGTTTCTATTTGCAGACAGCATGATTTTATACATTTAAAATCTTAAAGACTCAAGCAGGAACTGTTATATTCAACAATGAATTCAGTAAATTTGCAGGGTACAAAATTAACATACAAAAATCAGTGGCACTTCTATACAGTAACAATAAAATTTCTGAAAAAGTAATAAAGAAATCTATCAGATTTACAATAGAATCAAAAACAATAAAATACTTGTAACTAATAAATGTAACTAAAAAGGTTAAAGATCTCTACAATGAAAACTAGAAGACACTGATGAAAAACATCAAAGAAGACACAAAGCAATGGAAAGGTATTCTATATCCATAGATTGGAAGAATGAATATCGTTAAAATGTCAATGCTACCAAAAGCCATCTCTATATTCAATGCATTCTCTATCAGGATTCTAATAACTTTTTTACAGAAGTAGGAAAAACACTTCTATAATTTACATGGAACCACAAAGACCTTGAATAGCTAAAGAACTCCTGAGAAAGAAGGATAAAGCAGGCTGTATCACACTTCCTAATTTCAAGCTATACTATAAAGCTATAGTCATCAAAATAATATAGTACTGCATAAAAACAGACAAATAGAATGGAATCAAGAGCTCAGAAATAAACCCAAGAAGGGGCACCTGGGTGGCTCAGCCGGTTAGGCGTCTGACTTTGGCTCGGGTCATGATCTTGTGGTTTGTGAGTTCGAGACCCACATTGGGCTCTGTACTGACAGCTCGGAGCCTAAAGCCTGCTTCAGATTTTGTGTCTCACTCTCTCTGCCCCTCTCCCATTTGCGCTCTGTTTCTCTCTCTCTCTCAAAAAATAAACAAATAAGCAAACAAACATTAAAAATTTTTAAATACAAAAATAAATTAAAAAAATTAAACCCAAGCATACAGTCAATTAATATTTGATAAGGGAGCCAAGAATACTCAATAGAGAAAAGACAGTCTCTTCAATAAATGCTGTAATAATTCAATATTCGCATGTAAAGGAATGAAACTGAACCCATATGTTATACCAGTCATAAAAATGAATCCAAAATGGATTAAAGACTTAAATATAAGACCTGGACACATGACTCCTAGAAGAAAACAAAGGAAGAAACTCCGTGAATGGGTCTTGGTAAATCTATGCAATGGGAAAAATATTTGCAAACCATATATGTGATAAGGGGTTACTATCCAAACATATAAAGAATTATACAACTCATTAGCAAAAAAGAAGAAATAATAATAATAATAATATTTCAGTTTAAAAATGGGGAAAGGACCCTAATAGACATTTCCCCAAAGAAGATATGTAAACAGGCAACAGCTACACGAAAAGATGTTCAACATAACTAGGCATTAGGGAAATGTACATTAAAACCACAATAAGATATCATCTCACAACTGTTAGAATTGCCATCTTCAAAAAGGCAAGAGGTAACAAAACCTGGCATGGATGTGGAGAAAAGGAACCTTTGTGCACTGTTGGTAGAATTGTAAATTCATGTAGCAACTATGGAAAACGGTATGGAGGATCCTCAAAAAAACTAAAAATAGGACTACCACATGATCCAGCAATTCCAATTCTGGGAAATATCCAAAGGTAACAGAAACACTAATTTGAAAAGATACTTGTACCCCCGTGTTCATATAAGAATTATTTACAACAGCCAAGGAAACAACCTAGTTGTCCATGGGCAGATGAATGGATAAAAAACGTTGTGAGATATGTATATAATATATGAATTTATTCAGCCATAAAAAAACACAAGGAAATCCTACTGTTTGTAACAACATGGATGGACCTTGAAGGTATATGTTAAGTGAAATAAGTCAGACAGAGAAAGGCACACGGTATGATTTCACTTAAGTGTGGAATCTAAAAACACAAATAAAACAAACAAAAGCAAAAAAACCCCACAAACTTGTAGAAAAAGAGATCAGGCTTGTGGTAACCAGAGGCCAGGGAGAAGGTTTGGGGGTATAGTGACAGGAGTAATTGGAGGAAAGTGGTCAAAAGGTACAAACTTCCAGTTATGAGATACATAAGTATTAGAGGTATGATGACCAACATAATGACTATACTAGCACTGCTGTGTGGTCTATAGGAAAGTTGTAAAGAGAGTAAATCCTAAGAGTTCTCATCACAAGGAGAAAATTTTTTCCTTTGTTCTTTTCTTTGCTCTTTTCTTTTTATTGTATCTGTATGAGAAGATAGATGTTAACTGAACCTATTGTGGTAATCATTTCACAATATATGTGAATCAAATCATCATGCTGTATGCCCCAGACTTACCAGTGATGTATGTTAATTACTTCTCAATAAAACTGGAAAAATTCCATGTAATGCAAGATTGCACAATTAGATTAATGAAATAGAATAGAGAGTTCTAGAGATAGACTCATGTCAATGGAAATTTAATATACAAAATGCTATATTCCACAACAATGGGAAGAACTAAATTATTAAACAAAATCATGTTGAAATAATTTTCTATTTACTGGCCATCTATTTAGGAAAAAAATTAAGTTATACTCTTAATTCCTATTATACTCAAAAATAAATTCCAGATGACTAAATATACATACACACAAACACACACACATACACAAACCAAAAAGCAAAAACTCTTAACAAAACAGTAAAAGTATTAGAAAAGTACATTGGAGAACTTTTTCTAGACATCATAAAGAACAAAAAAAATGAAAAATTAAAACTTAATGAAAAAATTATATTAATAAATTAAAATGTGTGTAAGAGACTGGGAAAAAATATTTGCAACATATTTAAAGGACAAGGGATAAAGATCTATAAAATATAGAGATGTTAGAAATCAATAACAGACAATTAACCATACTATTTTTTTTTAATTTTTTTTTTAACATTTATTTATTTTTGAGACAGAGCATGAACGGGGGAGGGGCAGAGAGAGAGGGAGACACAGAATCGGAAGCAGGCTCCAGGCTCTGAGCCATCAGCCCAGAGCCTGACGCGGGGCTCGAACTCACGGACCGCGAGATCGTGACCTGAGCCGAAGTCGGACGCTCAACCGACTGAGCCACCCAGGCGCCCCTTAACCATACTATTTAACATGGTACTGGAAGTCTTATCCTCAACAATCAGACAACAAAAGAAATAAAAGGCATCCAAATTGGCAAGAAAGAAGTCAAATGTTCAGTATTTGCAGTTGATATGATACTCTATGTAGAAAACCCAAAAGACCCCACCAAAAATATTGCTAGAACTAATACATGAATTCAGCAAAGTCACAGGATATAAAATCAACATACAGAAATCTGTTGCATTTCTATACACAAATAACAAAGCAGCAGAAAAAGAAATCAAGGAATTGATCCCATTTGTAATTGCACCAAAAACAGTACGATACCTAGGAATAAACCTGTCCAAGGAGGTAAAAGATCTGTACTCTGAAAACTATAGAACACTTATGAAAGAAATTGAAGAGGACACAAAGAAACGGAAAAGCATTCCATGTTCATGGACTGGAAGAACAAACATTGCTAAAATGTCCATACTACCCAAAGCAATCTACACATTTAATGCAATCACTATCAAAATACCACCAGCACTTTTGGTAGAGCTAGAACAAACAATCCTAAAATTTGTATGGAACCACAAAAGATCCCGAATAGCCAAAACAATTCTGAAAAAGAAAAACAAAACTGGAGGCATCATGTTTCTGGATTTCAAGCTATATTACAAACCTGTAGTCATCAAGACAATATGGCACTAGCACAAAAACAGACACATAGATCAATGATGGAACCAAATAGAAAACCCAGAAATGGACCCACAAGTATATGGTCAACTCATCTTTGACCAAACAGGAAAGAATATCCAATTTTAAAAAGACAGTCTCTTCAACAAATGTTGTTGGGAAAACTGGACAGCGACATGCAGAAGAATGAACCCAGACCACTTTCTTACACCATACACAAAAATAAACTCAAGATGGATGAAAGACCTAAATGTGAAAGAGGACACTATCAAAGACCTAGAGGAGAACACAGGCAGCAACCTCTTTGACCACGGCTGCACCAGCTTCTTACTAGACACAAAACCAGAGGCAAGGGAAAGAAAAGCAAAAATGAACTATTGGGACTTCAGCAAAATAAAAATCTTCTGCACAGTGAAGGAAACAATCAACAAAACTAAAAGGCAACCTACAGAACGCAGGAAGATATTTGCAAGTGACATATCTGATAAAGGGTCAGTTTCTAAAATCTATAAAGAACTTATTAAACTCAACACCCAAAATACAAATAACCCAATGAAGAAATGGGCAGAAGACATGAAGGGACGGTTTTCCAAAGAAGACATTCAGATGGCTAACAGACACATGGAAAGATGCTCAACATCACTCATCATCAGAGAAATACAAATCAAAACCATGATGAGATATCACCTCACACCTGTCAGAATGGCTAAAATTAACAACACAAAGAACAACAGGTATTGGCAAGGATGCAGAAAAAGGATACCACCTCTTAAACTGTTGGTAAGAATGCAAACTGGTGCAGTCACTCTGTAGAACAGTATGGAGGTTCCTCAAAAAACTGAAAATGAACTTCCCTACAATCCAGCAATTGCATTGCTAGGTATTTACCCAAAGGATACAAAAATACAGATTCGGAGGGATACATGCAACCTAATGTTTATAGCAGCATTATCAACAATAGCCAAACTATGGAGATAGCCCAATGTCCATCGACTAAAGAATGGATAAAGAAGATGTGGTGTGTATATGTGTGTGGTGTGTGTCTATATATGTATTTGTGTATATGTATATATATATATATATATATATATATATATATGTATATATATATATATATATATATATATATATATATATAATGGAATATTACTCAGCTATCAAAAATAATGAAATCTTGCTATTTGCAACAACATGGATAGAGCTAGAATGCATTACACTAAGCGAAATAAGGCAATCAGAAAAAGACAAATACCATAGGATTTCACTCATATGTGGAATTTAAGAAACAAAACAGATTAACATATGGGAAAGGGGGGAAAAAGAGGAAAGAGGGGAACAAGCCACAAGAGACTCTTTTTTTTTAAGTTTATCTTGTGAGAGAGAGAGAGCATGAGCAAGGTAGAGGCAGAGAGAGGGAGAGAGAGAGTATCCCAAGCAGGCTCCATGATGCCAGCATGGAGCCTAGTGTGGGACTCTATCCCACAAACTGTGAGATCACAACCTGAGCCAAAAATCAAGAATCAGATGCTAAACTAACTGACCCACTCAGACATCCCAAGAGACTCTTAATGATAGAGAACAAACTGAAGGTTGATGGAGGGAGGTGGGTGGGGAATGGGCTAGATGGGGAATGGGTATTAAGGAGGGCATTTGTTATGATGTGCACTGAGTGTTTCACATAAGTGATGAATCACTGAATTCTACCCCTGAAACCAATATAACTAAAATTTAAATTAAAAAAAGGCAATTCACAGAAAAAGAAATGAAAGGATATATGTAAATTATATATAAAAATATGTTCCAGTTACCTGTTAACCAGTGAATTATTTTCTTGCCCAACAGATTAGCCAATATTTACAAAATTGATAATACGCAGTGTTGATGAGGGTGTGAGGGAAAGTCATTTGTTGACTTGTTGATTTATTGATGGGGGTGCAATTTGGAAAACCTAAACTCTGCCTCTGGAAGGCAATTTGCAGTATGTACCTAATTACATGGAATAACTATTTACTTGATCAGTTATATTGTTAGAGGTCTCTTTTATAAAAATACTCTCACATAATTACACAGAACTTAAACAACTGTCAATCAGTTTAAATACCTTTAATAATATTAATGGCATTTCTATCCTATGGAATAATATGCAACAATTTAAAAGAATAAAATAGGTTTTTTCTTACTACTTCCACTGATCTATAAGACATGTTATGTTTTAAGAAAAAAAAGCACGGTTCAGAGCACAAAGTATAGTATGATTACTTTTTAATCCTGAGATATTTGTGTAAATATATAGAGAAAAATGAAGGAAAAGCTCTTATCCAACAAAGGGGAAGTTGGAGGTGAAAGGATGATGGACACTTCAGCCACCAACTTGACCCTATCACATATCTATCTCTTCGGCAGAGCCATATCTGTCTCTGAAACAGTGACTGATTAAGAGAAATCATTATTTCATTCTTGCGTTCAGCTCCCTTTTACTGACTCCGATCACATTGGTAGACTTCTTTAGAGTTCACTCTAATAATAACAGCAGTTCATGACTGTCAGATAGGTACAGTTTACAAAGTACTTTCTTACTCATGATTGCTTTTGGTCAGGAAAACTGAGCAAGTACTAATACCCTCATTTTCCAGTTGAGGCAGGATTAAATGGATGGTCTAAAATCACACAAGTGAAGAGCACTGAGCCCATGCCTCCTGCCTGTATCTCCACTGCCTATCATGCACCAGAGTAATGCTCACTGAATGGAAATACTATAGTTGATAGACTTCGTGCACATAAGATGAGTCAGTCTTAGACCCAGCTGAAAGAATACGGTTATGGAAGAACACAAAGGCCCATTGGGCTCTTCTACATGTAACAGTGTCCAAAATGATGAAGAGAGCAGTAGTGTGTGCTCGTTTCACCTAAGAGCCCAAGAATTTAAGTGACTTGCCCAGTGTCATGTGGTTAATTAACAACAGAGTCAGGTCTGTACCCTAGCTCTCCTGAGCCTGATCCAGATCCAGATCCTTCCACCACTCTGCTTTCGCCTTTCTACTGCATTCCTGCTGCATAGTTTATCTTTATTTTTTGTATTTGAGTCATTGCAGGTGTAGAATATATGATCAGGGATGGATGGCATACAAAATCTCTGTTGCTTTTTCTTCCCAAGAACTTTAGTCCCATAGTGTAGGTACAAAACCAGTTAAAAGAAGCCTGGGGCGGAAAAACGCTAGAAGAAAATGGATTCCAATAGACTGATTTTTCAGGTGAAGGAACGAATGGAAGCCTAAGGAGATGAAGTGATTTTTTTCCATGTTCAATCGGGAAGGGTCATAGACAGTTGCAAAGTGCTGTTCTCCTCCTATTTCCCCATCCTGTCTCATAGATTAAAAGATTGCACCAAGCATGGGAAATTCCAGAAAGAGCTGAGAGATGAGAGGATGTTCTCTTGAAAACTTCGAAAGAAAAGAGAATCCAGGTTTGGAAAGCTATGCTAAAAGGATGAAAAAGCAAAACTAAGGAGATGAAAATGGAATTTTAAATGCAATCTCAGTTTTTTCTTTTATCACTGGACTTTAGTCCATTAACTTAGAGTTTGATTCCATCATCTAACTCTTCATTTTCTTTTTTCTAACTTTTCTATATTTCTTTCTCACTGCTTCTTGCCTTCTTCTGGATTACTTATTTTGTTACAGCTTTTTTCCCCTTTATTAGCTTTTTGGCTATGTATCCTTCTGTCCTCTCAAAGTGGTTATCCTTCAGATTATTCTATGTTCCCTGTATTTAAGGCCTCTGGAATAAATTCATATTTTCACCCTCTTCCAAGTAACGGGTCCTTAAACACTTTGATCAAATTTAGCCTCTTCGCACCTTTTTTGTTATTGTTCTCATGTATTTTCATTCTTCACAAATTTTAAATCCCAAAGACATTCTGACATATCTTATAAAATTTACCTTAAAAAAAAAGTTTACTCCAGTATTTACCCTTTCTGTTGCTCTCCTTTACTTCTTATATTTCCACTTCTCCACACAGGAATGTATGCCCTGTCACTGAAAAAACTTCCTCTAGTATCTCTTACAGTATGCTAGCAAGAGTTTTGGAAAGTTTTTGTTTGTCAGGAAGTTTCTTTATTTTGCCTTCACTCTTGAAAAAAAAAAAAAATTCCTTGCCAGGTGTATAGCATTCTGGGTAGAAAGCTCCTTTCTTCCAGCATTTTAAAGATGTACTGTCTTTTGGCCTCCAGCTGTACTGTTAAAATGTCACATTGTTACTCCTCTGCAGATGATGCTTTTTTTTATTGGCTGCCTTCAAGATTTTTTTCCCTTTGTCTTTGTTTTTCATTAGTTTTACTGGGATATGCCTAGATGGATTTTTCTTGGCACTTGTCTGCTTGAGGTATAACATGCTTTTTGAATCTTGAGTTTAATATCTTTCATCAGTTTTGGGAAATTCTCAGACATTATCACTTCAAGTGTCTTTACATCTCTGGACTCCTTTCTATACTATCATTATTTTTTATGTAAGTCTAAATACTTTTTAATAAAAGTGGGTTATGCCCAAACTGCTCTTAAATTTGTCTTCTGAGTTCATTTCAGTTACTGTGCTTTCGCTTCCAGAACTTCTATTTGATTTTTTTAAATTATTTTTCTTTATTTTGTTTTTAATGTTTCTTTATTTATTTTGAGAAAAACAGAGATTATGAGCAGGGGAGAGGCAAAGAGAGAGGGAGAGAGAGAATCTCTCCATGCACCATGCTCAGCACAGGGCCCCACACAGGGCTCCATCCCCCAACTCGGGATCATGACCTGAGCTGAAATCAAGAGTCAGACACTTAGCCGACTGCGCCACCCGAGGGCCCCTGATTTCTTTTATAGATTTTACTGTCGAAATTATTCATAATTTCATTGATTTTTTTGAATACGTTAATTGCAGTTCCTTTAAAGCCTGCACCTGTGGGTCCATTTTTATTGGCTGTTTTTATTCCTGGTTTCATTTGGTCTTGCTTCATGGCATATCTGGTGTTGTTTGGACGTCAAACGCTGCGTATTAAAAATTATACAGAACCTAGATGCATCCTTAACTTCTGTCAAGCAGATAGAAGAGCGCGTATCACCTTTGTCCAATCAAGCATGAGTTTTCTCATGGCTAGATTTCTGTACTTTTGAAGGTTGGCTTGTTTCCAGTTTGACCTTAACTGTTAGGGCACAGACCTTCACAGGTGTCCCAACGGAAAGCCTCAGGTGTTCACCAGTGACCTCTCTTCCTTGGAAGAATCTGAATTTGAATTTTTATCTCCACCTCACCTTAGGATTGTTGAGAGCGCTGTTTGGTTCCTTGGCACTTCTGTGTTCCGAGGGGCTTGGCACTTCAATTCCTGGCTACCTTCATATAGCCTTGGATTTCAATTTTTGTTTTCCATGCTTTGAGAGGAATAAAGCTCTTACCAACAGCTCTCGCCCTTAGCAAATGCTCTAGGTTTGGCTTCCTTGCCTAGCAACCCATGCCCCTTAAAACTCAAGGGGAGAAAAACTGCATAAAATATCAACCTTACCTCAATATGTTTCCCTTCTTTACAGGATCTTGGACTCTCAAATCCTGGCTGCCTCGCTAGTTCTTTGATGCCTGAAAACAGACTTGTTTTTAACTTCATGGAGCGTTGTTCTCACTTGAAAGTTTGATCTGCTATGAGATATTCAATTATTTTTAGAAGCACAACTCCTATAGGAGAAATTTATATGAGAGAAATACCAAATTAACGGAACCCCTAAATAAAAATTCAGTTATTTTTTTTTTATTTTAAAGCTACACTTTCATGCAATTATACATGTGATATAATTACCTTGAACACACACAAAAATGAACACACAAGTAGTGAAATCTGAATAAGGTCTGTGCCTCGGACCCGTATCAGTCTCCTGGCTGTGACATTGTACTAGAGTATGATGTCAACTTTGGGGGAGGCAGGCTGCCATTTACCCAAGTTACAAAGCTAATAATGTGGAAAAGTTAGTATAAAATTTTTCATTACATTCTCTTTTGCTTTGATAACAAGAGAATTATTTGCTTTTTGTAATAAAATTAGAATATTAAAGAAGCACATAACATAGGAAGTTAGACTCACTTAAGTACCATCATCCAGAGGAAACCTGTTAACAACACGCTGCATATTTATCTGACTTTATGTGAATAGTCCTTGTGATTTGATGGACTATTTTGAAAATTTTTAAATTCCTTTATTTACTTTTGAGAGAGAGACAGTACACGCACACGGGGGAGAGGCAGAGAGACAGGGAGATGGGATCTGAAGGGGGGTCCAAGCTGACAGCAGCCAGGCCGATGTGGCGCTCCGGCTCACGAACTGTGAGATCATGACCTCAGCCACATTCAGATGCTCAACTGACTGAGCCACCCAGGTGCCCCATGCTAGATAATTCTTAAAGTAACAGGTTTTAATTCTTTTTCTTATGACTTTTTCATAAGGTTTTTGTTTGTTTCTCTTTTAATTTCTTTGTAACAGACTCAGAATGTGTTTCAAATTTAAAGTTCTCAGGACACATAACTCGTATATTTTCTTTCTGACATTTTTAATCCTTGAATGCTCAACTCCTTCCTTATTTCTTAGCTGACTTTCATTCATCATTTAGTCTTCAAATGGTTTTCAACTACTCTGTGGAGAGATTTAATGTTATGACTTCTATTTTGCACGTAACACAATTAAGTGTATGTTATATGCTACACTTTCAGGCACCTTGTTCTTCTATATATTTATACCCACTCTTGTTGTATCCATTATAAATATGCTAGGCAGTCTATGGGAAACGCATGTGAAAAATTTGTGTCTCCCTGGACATTTCTTGGCAACTTCCTGTGAATATATACTCATTTCAAAATTAAATTTAGGGGCGCCTGGGTGGCTCAGTCGGTTGAGCATCCAGCTCTTGATTTCGGCTCAGGTCATAATCTCACGGTTCGTGAGTTTGGGTCCTGCATCAGGCTCTGTGCTAGCGGCACAGAGCCTGTTTGGGATTCTCTCTCTCTCTCTCTCTCTCTCTGTCTGTCTCAAAATAAATAAATAAACTTCGAAAAAATTAAAAATTAAAAAAATACATTTTCCAAAAATTATCAGTAGAAACTTCATCTGTGAGAATTGCCCCAGTTTTTGGTCAAAATGCGCCGTTCTTCACATTATAGGATAAGTGTAAACAATTTTCCTAAGAGACATACACCTTATGACATTTAAGGTGTTCTCCATCTAGACTTAAGGAAGAAGCAATCTTCCTTCGCCGTATAAACAAGTGAAATTGTGCCGAGGGGGCTTAAGGAGGCTATGGGCCCTTTAAAATATATTTTTTAAAGGAAAGAGACTGTGTGAAGTCCACTGCTTTCACGGATCGGTCATTTGCGAGTATGCCAGTTCAGCTGGAGTAACTTCCTTTAGCCCATTAGAGAAAAGTTATAGAGAAGCCCAGTGTAATCTTCTGAATTTATGGTATCATCTGAGAAGGGATATTCTGTGACTATGAAAAGTTATAGTAGTTTGAGGCTAACAGGAGTGGGGGCAGTGGTATGATTGCGCTTTTCTCCATGAATCAATTCCAGATGTTGCCATTAGATTCTCTGAGTGTTGAAGGAGAAAAAAAAAAAAGATATACACACACACACACACACACACACACACACACATATATACACACACACATATATATATACACACATATATATATACACACACACATATATACACACACACACACATATTCATATGTATATCAGTGCTAGAGACGTGACAGAGTTAATCTAGTTGAATCTTCTCCTTTTACAGAGAAGGAAACTGAGGCCTGGAAAGACTAATTGCGTGCACAGTCAGGTGCAATACAGTCAGGTAGGAATAGGGTTGGGTCTAGAATACAGATCTCTGTCTAACCCAATAGTATTCCAATTATTGGGCTCTCATAGGCCAGAGGAATCAGGAAATAGTACACAGACAATTTTGAGCCAAATAGTTATTTTAATCCCTTCACAACCAGCACATAATAATACTACTACTTTGTGACATTTCAAAGCCTGGATTATATAGAGGTCTGAAAAACAGAAAATGATAATATGAGAATTTGGGAGGTGCATTAGTGGAATAACTGAAAAGATCTAGGGTCTTTAATGAGAGTAAAACCCAAAATACAATGATTAATGATGTCGTAACGTATCCCTTTCTAAACGGGATACCCTCTAAAATTTTACTCTTAATAACTTCCTCTAATAGAAGAAAGAGTATCTGGGGCGCCTGGGTGGCTTGGTCGGTTAAGCGTCCAACTTTGGCTCAGGTCATGATCTCATGGTCCGTGAGTTCGAGCCCTGCGTTGAGCTCTCTGCTGATAGCTCTGAGCCTGTAGCCTGTTTCAGATTCTGTGTCTCCCTCTCTTTGCCCCTCCCCTGTTCATGCTCTGTCTCTCTCTTTCTCAAAAATAAATAAAAGCTAAAAAAAATTTTTTTAAATAGAAGAAAGAGTATCAAGTACTCCAAATTAGATCTGTTACTCACTTAACTGGTTTCAAAAAACAAATTATCACTTGAACCGTTATGTCATTGCTCATACTCCAATGAAATTATTTTTCCTCCTCTCTCCTAGAGTATTAATCATATCATGATCTACTGATTCAATGTTTGTTTATTGGAATGGCTCTTCAATAAGACTTTCAGAATGGCCACTTTGAAATGGCCCAGCCTCATTCTTGGACTAGAGTCCAACCGGAAGTCCTCACATAGCTTGGAAGGCACAATCTGCATCTCATGAAAAACAATGCTGAAGTTCCACATTCTAGCAGAATGACCAAGTATGGGGGCTGGGATCGTGGAGGGGAAAGATGAGGAGTGGAATCTCAACACGCAGGACTTTGGTTCATTCCACTTGGGTTACAAATTGCCAACTGATCTCAACCCAAGTTTTAACCGGTGGATTAGATCTGAAAATCTCTATCATCATCTTATTCCTCACATCTAAAGAATTAGCTTATTAGGGGTGCCTGGGTGGTTCAGTCGGTTGAGCGTCCGACTTCGGCTCAGGTCATGATCTCACAGCTGGTAAGTTTGAGACCCCCATCGGGCTCTGTGCTGACAGCTGGGAGCCTGGAGCCCGCTTTGGATTCTGTGTCTCCCTCTCTCTCTGCCCCAACCCACTCGCATTCTGTCTCTGTCTCTCTCAAAAATAAATAAACATTAAAAAAAGTTTTAAAAAAAGAAGTAGCTTATTAGAGTATTATTATAAAAAGCAAATATAGGAACAACTCGATCCAAAGGCACATTTTAAAATTCTACTTTGGTAAAAGCAAACTGCTTCTGAATTCCAAGCCTCAATTTTCTCACCTGTTAAATGGTGATAGTAATAATCTAGATAGTTTTAGTTTAAGTCAAAATAATGAATGCAAAAGAGCTATTGGACAATGAGTGGACCGCAATGGGTTTGTTGCGTTGTTGTTGTTGTTAATAGTAGTCTCTCGTCTTGGAAGCACAAAGTACCTGTTTTGAAACCATGGTATTTATTAACATTGTCTCATTAATGTTAATAGGATCATCGGTTCTGAACAATAGCATAGCAGAGAGAGAGAACAACATAAGGCAATGGCTACAATCATTTCACAGAACAGATGATATGCAGATATAAGATTTTAAGCATTCAGAATGCCCAAGGAGAAAGGACTATCTGGTATTAGGCTTTAAAAATGTGTAGGAGACTCATAGTTCATGAATTAGTATTAATCTAGAATGGTCCTACTACACTGCAAAGAAACGAAATTTTTATAGTTCATATAACATCAAGCATGGGGAATTTAAAACAAGTTTTTAATATTTTTTTAAAAGTTTATTGCTTTATTTTGAGAGAGAGAGAGAGCATGCGGGAGGGCCAGAGACAGAGGGAGAGAGACAATCGCAAGGAGGCTCCACGCTGTCAGTGAAGAGCTGGACGCAGAGCTCAATCACACACCATGAGATCATGACTGGAGCTGAAATCAAGAGGTAGATGCTTAATCGACCAAGCCACCCAGGTACCCCAATACAACTTTTCAATAAGGACCGCAGTGTGAGCACACATTCCAACACACAGAGAGAGGACGTTAAGGGATACACAGAAGAGGTCATCATTTGGACTGCAGAAGACTGGATATTAATAGAACCTGCTGTAGAGTTGACTCATTTTGTGGGACCTGTATTCGCACAAACTGTACCTAAGGGGCATTGCAGAGTATAGGTTCTGTCTTCTCTAACCTTCTATTGGCTTCATAAAATCCAAATTTAAAGGTCTATCTAGATGGTGATAAGAAAATAGATAGCTGAGCTGATATGATAACCAAGAGGTTATCACCAAGAAACAGCAACACAAGTACACGGCAGTCCTTACAGAATGGTACTGATTTCATGCCATCAAATACAGTTCTAAAATTTCAAAATGAGGGGCGCCTGGGTGGCTCAGTCGGTTGAGCGTCCGACTTCAGCCCAGGTCATGATCTCGTGGTCTGTGAGTTCGAGCCCCGCGTCGGGCTCTGTGCTGACAGCTCAGTGCCCGGAGCCTGTTTCGGATTCTGTGTCTCCCTCTCTCTCTGCCCCTCCCCTGTTCATGCTCTGTCTCAAAAATAAATAAACATAAAAAACATTTAAAAAAAAATTTCAAAATGAATCATACTTCAGTAGGAAATGTGCCAAGAGACAGTTCTAAGCACTGGCCAAAAAAAGCTTCGTCTGATAAGTGTTCCTTTCTTCAGGACTTGGTCTGAAATAGGTGACAAAGACATTTGCATTCTGAATCTTCTGGAAACTTTCCCTTCTTAACATTTCTCTCCTGAGGCCACACTCCAGCAAGGGCTTAAGGCAGGTTCAAGTCTACGATCTTCCTGTGCCCTAGTGAATGAACAAAGGACTCAGCGACCCTTACCTGTCCGGAAGCAATGGCGATAGAAGGTATCCAGTACTCAGTGGTCACCTCAATTTCCTTTCCATTTGCAGCCACTCGAGGACTTAGCAATGCCCCTGTCATTTACCCTTATTAGCTTTCCTGATAATCAAAGAAGCTTTTACCAAAACAAAGTTAATCATAGTGCAGTTTTGGAAACATGGTATTAGTATCTGTAATCTAAGAAAAAAGATTCCCCGAGCTCCATTGAATAAAAGGCCTCCAAAGGAAAGCCCACTGGGAAAACATGTCTTTCTTTTCATTTTTTTCTTCTAAGTGAAAATGTATGTGAACACCTAAAATCAGACTCTGGTAAATTAAATCAAAAGGGAGTCTCTGTTTGGGAGGGCAGGGAAAAAATGCTTTTCAGAAGAGATTTTAGAAGGGAAAAGCAGAACCAACCCACATATTTTTTTTTTTTAAAGAACATTGCCTTCATTGCCCAAAACTTAAAACTTCTCAAGCGATCTAGAATAAAGTATTTATCCAAATATGTGTCCTTTCATACTCTACTTTGTTAACCCTTATAAAAATGTAACATCAAAATTATTTTTGAAAAAGACATTAAGAGTTAGTTGCGGGGGAGGGTGGCACCTGGGTGGCTCAGTCAGTTAAGCGTCCGACTTCAGCTCAGGTCATGGGCTCATGGTTCATGAGTTCGAGCCCCATGTCAGACTCTGTGCTGACAGCCCGGAGCCTGGATCCTGGAGCCCGGAACCCAAAGCCCGCTTCAAATTTTTATCCTCCTCTCTCTCTGCCCCTACCCTGCTCGCACGTGGTCTCTCTCTCTCTCTTTCTCAAAAATAAGTAAACATTTAAAAAATTAAAAAAAGAAGAGTTAGAAAGGTCTCATAAATAGCTGGTGGGTTTTGCTCAATGACTTAAGTATAAAATGATCACTCCCCAAACTTGTAGATTAAATTGCCCTTGTTTGTATCCTGTGACTAAACTGGACTTCATAGACATCAGCTAAGGAATTGTAGAGAAAGGCAACAGACGGGAAATGGCTGAGCTCTGTGATTCTTCTATGACTAAATATTCGAGGTGGCTAGCCAATATGAACCAGATCTGGCTGGATTCATGTCTGACCTGAGTGTTCCTCTCAACAGACAGGGGCCTGGAGTATTGTTTCATGTCCTCATGCACGAGAGAGTGGTTCCCAACAGGAGGGGCACTGGACCATCTGTTAACATTATCCCATGCATATAGATCATGAAATAAAATCAACCGCAGACCATCAGAAGAAACACTTCTTCGCCACAAGATACGTAATTGCTAATATAGTTCCCTAAGATAAGCAGAGGAGACGATTAGAACGATTACACAGTCGGGACCCTTTTTACAACCATGTATTTCTATTTTGGACAATAGAAGTCAACTCTGCTTTGAAACCGGAAGTCATTTTTATCACTCTGTACTTCCTCTCACTCTCCCTACTTCTATTGTTCAATTCTGCTGCTTTTGCTCCTGTACTAGCTTAGTGTCTATTCTCCTTCCTGTAATTGCAATTCTCTCGTCTGTCACCTTAGTTTCATGTTTCTTTTTTTTTTTAAGATTTTATTTTTAAGTAGTCTATAAACCGAATGCAGGGCTTGAGCTCACAACTCCGAGGTCAAGACTCTCATGCTTTGCCAGCTAAGCCAACGAGGTGCCCCTTAGTTTCATGATTAAACGAATGCAGTATTTATCACCAGTTTTTACCACAGCTTGGCTATTCCTGAATTCTTTATTTTCTTTTTTCTTTTTTTCTTTTTAAAATTTTTTTAACGTTTTTTTTTTTTTTTTTTGAGAGACAGAGCCTGAGTGGGGGAGGGGCAGAGAGCGAGGGAGACACAGAATCCGAAGCAGGCTCCGGGCTCCGAGCTGTCCGCCCAGAGCCCGACGCAGGGCACAAACTCAGATCGTGAGATCATGACCTGAGCCGAAGTCGGACACCCAGCCGACTGAGCCACCCAGGCGCTCCTTAAATTCTTTATTTTGATTCATCTTATTTGAAGTAATTTTCCAGCAAGTGCTTTTTTCAAGAAGGATTTATGAGTGCCATGTCTGTTGCCTTTGTTAACAGTTGAGGCTATCTGGAGGAATGTTTATAGTAATGAGAGCATCTGGCTTGGTAAGGTTCTTTCCCCCAAGGTTGACAGATACTTATCCATTGCTTTCATATTGACTATTATACATAACATCCCATTTCTCTTGATAAACAGGATTCCCTTGAGAAGAAATTTTCTTTTGTTATGTTTATAAATATTTTTCCATTTGCTGTGCTCTCCATTTTAGAAACAGAGTTAGCCCTTTGCTGAATTGTCTTCTCTGTCTTCTATGTCTTTCATCGTTTTAATATTTTTATCTTTTTCTTCTCTGAATTCCTTGGAAATAGCTCAAGGCTTCTCCACAAGTGTGCATTTAACTTTCGTGTTCAAGTCCTTCTTAAGAATACATGAGGGGATATTTTAACGTATGCCTTCATAAAGCAATAGAAAGGATCAATTGATAAGAACTGATGCCACACTAAAGAATGAACTGTATCCAGCTAAAATATATATGAATGTCTCCTTATGTGAGAATAATTCATAGCGGAAAATTCACTTACAATAAATACATTAAAAACAAGGACATGGCTGAAATTTAAAATTATGAAGATAGGTTTGTCTCTGCTTTATGATCTGTTAATTCTTTTTTAATTTTCTTTTTTTATTTTAGATAGAGATAGTGAGCATGAGCAGGGGAAAGGGGCAGAGTGAGCAAGAGATCATCTTAAGCAGTCTCCAAGCCCAGTGCAGAGCCTGACTCTGAACTCAGTCTCCCAACCTGATCATGACCCGAGCCAAAATCAAGAGTCAGAAACTCAACTGACTGAGTCATCCAGGTGCCCCTGATTTATTTGTTAATTCTTAAAAGATCGACTCTTGCAGTTTAGGACATCATTTCTTAACAAAATTGTGTGGTTGCTTGTTATAACATCCTTTCCTTCACATTTGCCTTTAGTGAAATGATCATAAAGAGAACCATTTATATAAAAACGTGAAGGAGCTTCGTCAGTTCTTCTAAAACTGTGTGAAGTTTTTTTTTTTTTAACTTTGCAATCAATTCCTATTGAATTTTGCGTGATACTGCTGGATGCTGTAAGAGACAGACCAATCTAGACATTGATGTGAAATATGCTTGCGTTAATGTTTGGGTGGAGGAAATTTTTCCACAACTTGAGTTTTGCAAATGTTTTTTACTTTCCATTTCCCTATACAACATGTAATTCTATGGAACTAATTAATAAATTCATGATTCAGACACTGATTAAAGACAGTAAGAAAGACTTAGGAAAGATTTTCAAAGGAAAGAGTTCAAGAAGGACTACTTCAATGAGGGTGTGGCAGGAGGGGAGAGAGGTGGAACTCAACATACAAGGACAAGTGGAGATTGATAGCCAAGGGGCAGGGTGGGGGCAGTGGGTAGAAAATTGTCAACACTGGGGACATCTGGGTGACTCAGTGAGCTGAGCATCCAACTTCTGATTTCAGCTCAGGTTTTGATCTCAGGGTTAGTGAGATTGAGCCCCGTGTCAGGCTCTGCATTGACAGTGTGGAACCTGCTTGGGATTCTCTCACTCCCTCTCTGCCCCTTCCCCACTCATGCTGTCTCTGTCTCTGTCTCTCTGTCTCTCTCTCTTTCTCAATATAAATAAATAAACTTAAAAAAGAAAAGAAGAGAAAAGAAAAGAAAGAAAAGAAGAAAAGAAAAGAAGAGAAAAGAAAAGAAAAGAAAAGAAAAGAAAAGAAAAGAAAAGAAAAAAACTATCAAGAGGAAACATTGAGGCTGGGGATTCTTGCATGACCAATTCAACAGGACTGTTGATAAGATACCCAGGGTGGGTGGTAGTGAAGAATTTCATCAGAAAAAGGGTGACCACCACATATCAAGCGTAGGGGATTTTCATTAACAGATTCAGCAGGATTCTTCCTATGACTGGACTAAACCAGAACAAGGACAGAACCCAATGTCAAGGCCTAGTCAGAAAAAGGGCTCAGTTTGATCAAGGAGAGGCTTTGTCAGTGGGCAGAAAGCCTTTGTCCCAGTCCTGGCCAAGGCTTTCTCCTTTTCTCATGTTGACAGTTGTACATTGCCCTTTGAACAACTTTGTCTGTATCAAAGACTCATGTTGGACTCATCCTTTCTTGAAATAAGGGCTAGGAACCGATTTCAGCCTTCTGAACCTCCCCAACCGCAATTACCGTGGCTTCCTCTATTTGCTGGTTTACAAATCCACATCATGTCAGATTCTCCAAAGGGGTCGCTTCTTCCAGGGCAAAAGTGCCCTTTCAGTTCTCCCCGCAAAATGTCCCTTTCTCCATGCTGCCGTGGAGTGTGGAGTTTTATAAACCTCTCCGGATTTAGGTAGGAAAAGACTCCTTTCAGGCTGATGGCTAACAGGAAGACACCCCCATTTTTCAAAATTCCTTTTCCTGTGGTTGTTTCCTGACTGACTCCCTCTATCAGATATCCCCCTGAAGCAGCTGGAATCAACACTTCTCTGCATACTGGCTTGCTGGGGATTTTCTTTTTAACTCTTTCATGTCCAGGTATGTGTGGTTAGCTTTGGGCCAATTGTAATGGGCTAAAATTGCAGGATTCAAAGAGCCTAACTTACAATCAGCTTACCTTTCAGCAAAGGGAAGTATAATGGCTCGATTACAAATGACTCCTTCTTGCAGAAAATGTATATATCATGGCCAGGACGGCGTAACACGAGCTGTTCTTTGGTTTATGATTTCCATTCTCAGAGCATATTTAGTTATGTCGTATGCAAGATGAAGATTCTCCCAAGGCATAACAAGACAATGGATCAATGAAGTCTTTGTATACATTTAGACATCGATTCAAATTTGGGTTCTGTCATTTACCAGCTTTGGGAATATGGCAAGGTATTTAACTTCTTTGCACCCCAGTTACCCCATCTCTAAAGTGGAGTGACAGTGCCTCCTTTACGAGACCTCTGAGAGATCAGGAGTTCACATGTAAAGGACTTAGCAGCACCTCTGCTGTTAGCAGACTCTGGATAATTGGTAACTATTCTGAACACCAACTTCCGGGTCACAGGTAAAAACCATTTTTTTCTAGAAAGATAAAAGCCCTAAAATCATAGCTAGAATTTTCATAATCTAAGAGTGCAGAAGAGCTGCTGAGCCCCTGCGTCATGTACAGTTGTTTTGAGGACGGACTGTAGACCCGTTTATTTCCTCCGAAAGGGGGTGCAATCCACGAACCGACCTGAAGCAACAACAACTCCTTGAATTTAGTCCATTTGGGGCCTCATGTGTCTCATCCACTGGATCCCTCCTTGAAGCCTATGGATGCATACTTAAAAGAGATTAACATCTCACCTTAAGGGGCCCATGACAACCAGCTAACAAATAACCCAATGAATCTTCGATCAGTACCCGGCACACCCTCCCACTCGACCAAACATGAAAACTGAAAACAGAAAAAGGATTTTCCCCGCAAGAATTCCTATTAGATATACTGCCTTGACCTGCACCTTAACAGTTCAAATCATGGAACTCAGAATCTTTTATGGTTACTGGGAAAATTCATAGTTTATCATATTTTGTCGGCTGGAGAGGAAGAAAAGACTTGGCCAGGTTCCTGGGGGAAAGATAGCCTGTCATATTTGCTGAGATTTATTTATGAAAAAGCACTCAGGATGATACTTTGTGCAACACGCTCCCTCCTGCTCGGAGCACCATTAGCTCAAAGCAAATAGGAGAGACTCCCAAGCTGCCCAGGGCTGAAGGTAAAGGAGGGGACTAAAGTAAGCGGAGCGGGGACACTCTCAACTGGCATCATTTAAAGCTCTTGATTATTTAAACTTCTGCAGAATAATGATTGCATATTTGAAAGTAATACATCTGTTCCTTTCCCTCCCCGCCCCCATGTGGTTTTCTAATCCCGAGGTAATTACGTTTTGACAAAAATTTATTGGGACATCTGTTTTTTCCCTTAGATCCGCAGGTCACTGTGTGACTAACAGCAGCCCAGCGGAGAGCTGCCTTGGAAAAACCGAGCACAATGGCTGGCGAGATCCAGGGCGCGCCGGGGCGGTGGGTGTCAGTTAGAGGCAGAAAGGACAGTCCCCTGGTGCCACCGGGCCCACACTTCGTGTGCCGCCTGGCTTGGTGCTCAGCATGAGACTCCGGCCTGTGAGGGTAAAGGGATCAATGATCTGGGGGGGAGGGGAGGGAGGAGGGCTGGCTGGTAACAGGCTGGCAGTGTGCATCAAGATTCATGCATTTTCTAGGTTGGCATCCAATATAAAAATAATTCATGGAGGGAAGAAGATGGAGAGGCAATGCACAGGCCATATGTTTGGAGCCCCTGCCCATAATGGCTGGCTGTGGTTACCAGCGTCTGGTGCCACCAACTAGATTAAATTATGGTACCCTACGGAGGCACAGAAATCAGAACGATTTCTCCGACTTCCAGCATTTGATAAATCATAGGATAACCGAGGAAGTGTACCCGTGCACCAAACCCCTCTTTCAATGTTTTAAAAAGCACGACGTGGCTTCAGTCCGCTGTTTTTTGGTGGATTAACTGCCAGAACTTGCTAACGTCAATTTTCTCACAAACCTCGGCTCCCATAGGAAATGCCTGTATCAGAATTCCACAGGGACGGCCTTTTCTCCACGTTTTTCCACCTTCGAGCTCTCATAAGGAAGTTTGTTTTCCTGAGGTGTCCAACCCAATATCTTGACCTGATGTTTAAAAAAGAGTCTAAGTGACTTGCCTCTGTGCCAAATGAAACTTTGGAACATCGTGAGATGTTTCTGCCATTAAGAACTTAATTAGGAATTTCAGTAACCAAATAAAGCTCCATTTCCCTTTTCCTCTAGTTTATTGATTAAAAAAATAAAAGGAATCCTAACCGAAGTATTTCACTTTCACATAGACACAACACTCAACTACTTTCTTTTTTCCGGAGAGTATCAAAATGCCATTACAATGATTACATATAAATATCCACTCCCCCAAATCAAGTTTAAGAAAGCAAAATGCCTCTGCTGTAATAGAACATCTCCTCCACGAATGGATAAAAGGCATACTATGTCCTGCATTCCCTTACGAAGTGCTGAGCAGGAACAAGTTCCCAATTTTCGGATGGAAACGTTGAGACGGAGGGGCAAGGAACTAAATGTCATTAAGAAATGTCCCTGTGACACTCTTCATGGGGTTCAGGCTCTGGATCTCAGGTCTAGGCTGCATTCTTTTGATTGCCAAAGCGTCCGACGACGAGTAGCCATTCAGCGGATTCCGCAGAATCCTGGCTTCCCATGTGGTAACATGTAGTCTGTGGGGAGGGAAAAATAAAGAGTTTTTCTTTAGAATAAATTGGGAAATACCGAGTTTAAAAGGCTTAAACAGGGGTCCCTGACCGGCTCAGTCAGTGGAGCATGTGACTTTTGATCTCAACGTTGTGAATTGGAGCCCCAAATTGGGGGTAGAGCTTACTTAAAATCTTAAAAACAATGAAATCCTTAAACAGGTTCTCTGAGGCTGGGCATCTTTAATTTTCTGTGAATAATGGAGCTCAAAGACAGAAAAAAAAAACCATGAGATGGATCTTAGCTCAGGTTGCCATAACAGGACACTGTAGGGTGGGAGGGGGCTTAAACGGCAGAAATGTATTTCTCATAGCCCTGGAGGTTAGAAGTGCAACATAATTGGATTTTGGTGACAGCTCTCTTCCTAGCTTGCAGATGGCTGCCTTCACTGCTGTGTCCTCAAATCAGGGAGAGAGAGGCTCTGGTGTCCCTTTCTCCTCTTCTCAGGGAACTAATGCCATTATGGGGTCCATCGTCACGATCTCATAAAACCCCAGTTGCCTCCCAATGGCCTCATCTCCTCACACCATCCCAATGGGGGTTAGGGCTTCAACATATGACTTCGGGGGTGGGGGAACATACTCAGTCCTCTTTTTGATTGCAGAATAATGAGCTCTAAGAGATGCTAAATTAGACAATTCATGATACAAAATAAATATCCTAATTATATCACAGAACAGGGCACAGAGAAGTTACTCAATTATTTTTGGAATGAACTCATTCACTCTTTTCATATTTATTTCTGCGCCAGAATGTGGAAAATGAATCATGGCAGGAGCGCTAACCATGGTCAAGAAACTACAGAGCACAGGGGTGTGTGTGTGTGTGTGTGTGTGTGTGTGTGTGTGCGCGTGTGTACTGGGGTGGAGACTAAGCTGAGGCAGGAGGCTCCAATTCTCTCTTGTCGGCCACTCCTCTAAGTAAGGCTTCATTTGAACGAAAATTATTAGCTTCCTATGAATTAAACTTCCTAAATACCATCGTTCTACTCTTCTATTATTTCACCTAATTTTTTTTATTCTTTATTTTCCTCATCCTAATTTTCTCACTTCTTTTCTATGTGTTTCTTGTGTTATGGTATTGCAATTGCCTGGCTTGTTCAAAAATATAGACACAAAACCTATTTGACTGTAGTGGGGGGTTTTTGGTGTGTGTGTGTGTGTGTGTGTGTGTGTGTGTGTTGGGGGCTTTGGGAGGGGTTTGTTTTGGTTTTGGTTTTAGGTTTTGTTTTGTTTTGTTTTGTTTTGTTTTGTTTTGTTTTGTTTTTGCCTTACTTCTCCAAAGCAGAGAAATCACGTTCAACATATAGGACAAGAAGAAAGTTCCAGGATGATTAAATTTCAACTACTTTGGGTGAGATCTTGTAGAAATGTTTGGAGGGAAAATGGGCTTGGGCTTTTCACTTAAAAACAAAAACAAAATCTTTATTAATGTGGTCTTCCAGAATCCATGATACTCCTCATGCTGTTTCCCAATGCTCTTCCCTTTCAGCCCTTCCCAACAAATCCTAGCCATTCTCCCAGAAGCAACTGAAAACAGCCTCTCCCATAAGCCTTCCCCGGGTTCCCCGGAGGAACCAGTCTCTCCCTCTCTCGTGCTCACCGCAGCCCTTCATCTTCTACTCTGTGTGCCTCCCTCTCATCATCCACAACATGAGAAGAAGAATATCACCGGTGCATCATGGTAAATCTTGTACCTTACAGTCTGCCGTGCTAGATTTGCACTTCCCTGTTCCTTCACACGCAGAATGGTGTCAGGAACGTGGCAGGTGGCTAACAAAGGATTGTTTCCGTGGACGTCCCCAGCAGAGCACAGCGCTGGGAATTAGGAAAGCGTGGTTGGAGCCCTGCCTCAGCCTCTCACTCGCTGCTTGACATCGCAAAGCTCACTCCACCTCCCTGGACCTCGTGGGCTCATTCTGGAGACGGAGCAGCTGCGTTGGGCAATCCCCACCTCTGCTTGTACCCTGACGTGGCGCAGCCTTCGGAGACTGAACCGAACAGTCAGTCCTGCCCCATCGGAAAACGGCCGGTAGCCCAGAGCGAACACTTGGTGCACAGATCCCACACCGACGTTCGCGTAAAATACAATACAAGAAAATCTCTCACCCCCAGATGAAAATAATTTGGTCTGCCCCCGAACCTATTTTCCCGTCACCGATGTGTTTGCAATCACCGTTTCAATTTTCCCCTCCTAGACGTCGGGGAGGCATCTTTCAAGAAAAACACAACGTGCGCCCAGACCCAGCAGCAGCCTGCTTGGAAGCACTTCGATGTGCTCATTAGAGCACGGGGGCTGCGTGTGTCTGAGCTCCCTCCGTGCACAGAGAGCGGCAGCTGGATGGACGGCCTGCCGAGGGTGAGCAGAGGGCCCTCTGCCAAACGCTGTTCCTTTAATTCACCTAAACGCTGACCTTGAAAAATTGCCCTTTATGGGATGTGATGAGGTGTGAATTCAATCTCCATCCTCACTTGGGTCTTGTCATTTTCTGCGCTGTGATTGCCCGTTGTGCCACACCACAGCAACTGGCCCGGCAGAGGGTCGGTGAGATTGACAAGGTCCTCTGGGGAAGGCTGACATCAAAAGACCCTGCAAACTCATTTCAGTCATGGGCCTCTCTCTTGCCATTATGATTTTTTTTTTTTTTTTTTCTGGCTGCGATCACACCAGGTTGGTACTGATTCAGCGACATCACCCGTGCGGCTTAACTATACCCTCTCTGATGGTTGAGCAAAAGCTCATCTGAGATGAGGCTTTGGAAGGTTCTCTCCTCCTTCCCCTTCCCCCTTAAATCCTCCAGCTCATGACCCAAAGCAACTCACTGCAAACTTATCCTGAATGTTCCAAGAGGGTGAGAGAGGAGAGCATGCGTTCTGCAATTTTTCTTGTGCTCCAAGAATCAAAAGCAGTCAATTTAACTTCATCAGACCGCTGACAACAGGCGCTGATACAGAGGATGGAAGAGATCAGCCAAAATCCTACAGTTTCTATCAGTATTAAAGCCAGATGTTACACTGGCTGTTCGAATTTGATAAAACCCACCACTGATAAAGGCTTCTCCCTGGATCGGTGGGTCCCAGGGCCCATTCATCAGCACAATGGTTCATGTGGCAGTACCCCAGGCTAGTGGGTAACATTTACTGCAGCACCAGGGTTTCTGTGAAGGCGAGACTGGTCCTCCTTTGTCTGTGGGCTTCTATAGGTTGTTGTGGCTTGAGCAGATCTGTTTACACTACACTTGCTATGGCAACGTTTATCTGATATGGACAAAAGGCATTCTGATTCTTGAATTAATAACACTTGAGTCAAGCCTATGATTCAACAAGAGGTATTCAAACAGTTTGAGTGAAGGCAAGGTTTTCTTTGAGGCCAATTAATACAGCCACAAACCTTTGGCTCAAGGGATCCAAATGTGCAGCCAGCAAGGGTTACCGGGCCCTGAAAACCCCCAAGCTATCCTTATGGTGAGGGAGTGGACGGGGGAAAATAAAGAAATGCAGATCTTGTTGGCATGGACCTCGAATCAGAGCCCGGGCAAAGTCACATGGTAAGGAGGACCTGTAGAGGTGGCTTTTGCTCAGTCGGACAGCATGTTTGACCACACTGTAAGGCACGAGAGGGCCCTGAACACAGATGTGACTGTGAATTCACCTTCCAACCTTCCTTTTTGCCCCCGTGATGACTGGAGGCTGGATTTGGCCCAGTCCCCCTTCTACCTGCCCCCGGAATGTAGCCCCCACAAGGGTCAGGTGACTTGATTTCATGGCAAATCTTTTCTGGGAAGCAGATGGAACCCCAGGGGCTCAGGTAAATGGCTTTCTCTCCTTCCTCCCCACAGTTCCCAAACAGAGGTTTCCTTTTCTTTCCTCCACTGAAAAATTGCCAAAACCGCTCCCTACTGTACAGCTAACCCAGAAGCAGGCAACGGAGAATGATGTTAATTTAAACTTCTGCCTTATTAAGTAACAAAACCCAGAAATAATGTGATCAAAGCCAAAAGACACAAACTTCTGCCATCTTTCTTGAGATAAAAGGAGCAAAACACCCATGAACTGAAGGAGGCTTGGACACTTAATAAAAATAGCTAATTAAGTGTTGGAGTAACTTAGCGTTTTGCCCCCTGAGCCCTGCAATACTCAAGACTAGCCTGTATCCCCTCCACTCTCACTCCTTCCTGCTGTGACTCAGGCCATCACATAATTCTTTTTTCATTCCCTTCATTGTGTGCCAGGGACCGTTGTATGCACTGGGCATGCAGGAGCCAACAGCAGACCCCAGCCTCACTCCCGGGTAACTTATGCTAGGGGTGGGGGTGCTAGGGAGGTAAGCAGAACAGGTCATGAGACATTCGTGGGGATTTCTCCCTTGGCACAGACCCTTCACCTCTCGTTCGTGCTGTTACAAACTCTGTTTTGGCTCATATTCTATGCTTCAACCCGACACGAGGTCTCTTCGCTTTTTAAATATTAATCTGTAAATACTTTCGAACACCCATCATATACCAAACAAAACCCCAAAACAAGAAAGGGCCAGTGCCCGCTCAACCAGACCCCCTCTTGTCCAGTTAGGAAGGCAGACGTGCACATCAATAACTCAGACAGGTATAAAGCTGTGTTCCTTAACATTACCGGGGCCACAGAGTCATCTGGGAGGAGAGTTTAAAATACAGATGCCTGGAATCCAGCCCAGATCTGCCAAATGGAGATCTCTGAAGCGGGGAGGGGGCCACAGCGTTTGCATTTTAACCAACTGCCTCCTTCCCTGAGATTAATTCTAATGTATACCAAAGATTAAGAATTACTGGTATCGAGGAAAGAACATGGGATTTAAGAGCATTAGTCACCACAGCTATTTAGGGAAGGTCCAAAAGCCTGATTTGGTTTGAAATCCTAAGTTTTTCATTTGTTACCTGGGCCCAAGTGCGACTCTATCAAAGGAAACATTAATGAGAGAAGACAAGTTCAAATCAAGGACACACTTGATGTAGGTTTCTGTACGAGACAGGAGGCACTACCTCTTCTGATGAGTGTGGTGTAATTTACATGAAATAAAATAAAGAACAGCAACCACCATGGAGCTCTGCAGATAATCGATGCTCTGAAATGGTAAGTTTTTACTAGTCTTGGCTTCCTTCTCGAACTTCTCTGGGTTCTCTCATGAACCCATCGTGAGACATGTTGCTCTATAGTTAAATATCCTCGGTATGACTTTGCGTGAAGCAACAATTCTATCATTCATGATCACCAAAAAGCACTGCATGCACCGTTCTGTACTTTTCCTCACAGGTTGTAGTATCTGTTTCTTTTCCACCACTGAACTTACTCGCAATCGTTATTGGCAAACAATAAAAAAAAATTTAGACATTGTGCTCGGAGCCCAGTGTTTGCATACTCTCTTCCCATCCAAATGTTTTTCTTCCTCATAATGAGATAAAAAATATCATCAGACTTCCACTGAAAGACTGTAAGAGAACAAATGAATACAATGCGACCCCATGTGCTCAGGATTACAAGTGCTCAGGGGATAGTGGAAACCAAAGGCCAATACGCATCTTCTCAAATGTATTGTTGTAGATTGAAGTATGGTTAATTAGCTCTTTATTATTACAAAATATTTTAAATCTGCTTACAATTAGAAGCTTAATTAACTTTTCCGTTTGCCCCTTATGACTTTTAACCAAAGAATCATTAAAAATCCTAGCTAAGATGGTCGACGTGTCAGAGATGGCTACTTGCCTACCAAATAGCCATTCTCTCCTTATGGACAAACATTCATTTTATTGAAGAAGGAAATGGACCCATTCAAATATGTATCCAACCTCCCTCGCAACGGAAGGATAGCATGTGAGAGTATTAGGACTGAGGGGAAGCGAGTAGAAATGAAAGGGAAGGACTTCAGAAAAATCTCTTAAAAACAAGGCTTTCAGCACATATATTGGCCCTTTAGACTCTCGTTTTCTCAGTCTGAACATGGACACCATGGCTGGCATTCCAGCAGTCATCTTGAGAGCATGAGGTTAACAGTTACACCCTATACATCGTGTAACACAAAAACAGAGGAGCCCTAAGTCTTTAATGGCATCAAGGAGCATCCATACCAGAAGTATTTTACAGGAGAGGAAAACAAACTCCTAAGAACTTCCCAATATCTTCAAATCACTATTGTGTTTTACTTTTTCATTTCTGTCACTAGCAACCAAACGGAAGTCACAACTAAGACAGTAGGAAAGCCAAAGTGCTATAAATGAAGCTAAGCTTCAGAGTATTTGCTATGCAATAGGAAGGATTATTGGCCGGAAGTCTGCCCACGAACGCTTGTTCAGGTGAGATTTCCTGACTTTTTTATGTGTTTCCAGTTCTGAAAGTTTGGGAAAGTGTATGTGAACAGTAAAGTACACGGGCTGTTAGCCAAAGAGAATCACATCATATTTGCCCAACACTGTACAATGAACAGTGTTAGATACGAGTTGTCAACGATTCTAGAAAGTTCAATCTTAAGCCATTTTCAAGAGGGGCTTATTGTATATGAAAAGGCCATTCAGGGTCATTAACTTTGAGATCATTTTCAGACTTGCCATGTGATTGTAACATTAAATGTCACCCATACCTACCACCTCTTTGCTTGGCCTTTGTATCAGTTCTCTTAAGCAATAAGGACTAAAAAGCATGAAACCACTTGGTCTCCATTAGGCCTCCCCAAAGCCATGCCAAAGCATAGGAAGTGTGCATCGAACACATTTATATACGTGTCACATATAGAAAACAGCAAAGTGAAACAGAACATGTCTTTTGAAGTCCTGAAGTTGACTAATGAGCTGGGTGGGGAAAGGCACTGAGAATATTTCCCTCTGGCTTTTGCAAGACAGAGGCAAGCAGCCAGGCTCAGGAAAGCCACTCATCAAGGCACTGGGCAAAAAGGAGATCAGTTGGGATCTTAGAGGCACTCAGACAAAGCCGTCAGCAGACACGGGGGCAAGCTGGAGTGCCAAGAGTGTGGCTGGTAAGTGCTAGAAACAGCGGACCTCAGAGACCTTTGGTAGAGACCCCAAAGAGCAAAAATCTCGTCCTGTGCTTTCTTCACCAGTAGTGACCGATGATGCTGATGGACACATAAGAGGTCGTGATATACTAGGCAGCATTCTTAATTTCTGTAGGTAGGACACACTCTATACATACATAAGAGGTATAGACATACAAGGTGTGCTATTAGTTCACCAAAGAAAGTAAGGCTTCGGGAGGCTAAATCAGCTGGCCAACATCACATAGCTCATAAGTGACAGAGCCAGTGCTTAAATTTGAACCCATATGTATAACTCCTGGGCTATGTATGCTCTCGAAAGGAAGACCTTCCCAAAGGTCTTGGTGGCCAAAGGTCCTCACTGAAGAGTCATAACTAAAAGAAGCATCCTGCTATTTTGATGAGTACGTTGGTTTCAATCTTATAGGCAATGCTTCATTTTCTGGAGCTTGTTGAAAGATGGAAAATAGTTCCTGGATTCTTACAAAGAATGTAAAGATTCTAATTTGGAAAATAAGGGACCCGGGGGGTGCGGGGAGAGATGGGGTGGGAAGAGTCACTATCACAGACACGGTCAAGCTTTGATGGCTTGCCGGGACCAAGTGATATCTTTATTTTTCTATTTATGGCTTCCTCTACTCTCTAAAATCTGTGCTTCCCCATTTCCTGAGGTATAAACTCTAAATTTAAGTAGATAGTCAAAACTGCCCTAAGAAAGCAATAAAATACCTGTTTATATGGAGTCTAAAACTTGCAGGATATCTCCCCACTCACTGTCCCCACGTACCTCTTGTAGCAACTGGAGAACCCACTGGAGAACTCAGTCTACCCGGGACACTGCTACATTCCACAGCTTTGGATCCCTTTCGACCATCCCCTAAAATGGCCGCCTCCTGTTCCCTCCATGGCAAAACATTATCTCGTCTTAAAGCTCAACTCACCCCAACTTCTTCTGGAAGCTTCCCTCAGGCCAGATGTCTCTACTTTACCAGTTTATCGCCCAAATTGAATTGGCCCGGGAGAATTTATTGCCCTCTGCACTTTGTTGAGGCCTCTGTTTTAATAACATTGTAGTGCTGTTTATTCATTTTGCTTAAGCATGTCCATGAGCCAAGTACTGTAACTTATATATGAAGTTCCAGAATCTTGCAAGTACCTGAAATATGGTGGACAGCCAAGACAGAATGCATGGATACATTGCAATGATGATCTCAATCGAAATCAAGTAAATAACATCAGCTTTCAGCTTATTGAAAAATCTAATGATAGAATTCTCTTGTAAATCAAAAGGGAACTGATGCTCCGTACAAAAATAAAACTTGCATTCACTTTCTTGCTTGCCCTTTTTCCAGTAGTTTCCTCCAAAAGCCTACAATTCCTGTGACGTTGAAGGTCCTGCTTTATGAGCAACCTTCCCTAGCCACCATGTTAGGCTTTTGAATGGCTAAATCCCTGATTCGTTATGTCTCATATGGGAACATACCTGAGCAAGAATTTTGGACAGATTCTCAGATTCCCGTCACCTTCTAACATCTCAGATCACCAAAATTTAATGAGTGCTCATAGGTGTGGATGCTTTTCTAAGCACGTTCCATGTATTAACACACCTAAACATACAGAGGCCGACACAAGGTCCAAGTCTACTAGAGGGTATTGAACACACCGAAGAGAAAGGAGTGACGTTGTACAGGGTGACAGCCACATATCCAGGAATCAGCTCGGGGCCGCTAAAGATTCACCTGCAATAGTAAGATTATCCAAATCACTTACTTAATGTGTTTATCATTTATAAACAAATATCATTTATTGTATACATTTGAAAATTCCATTAAAAAAGTATTTTTTTTAATTTAAAGAACCCACTTAGGGGTGCCTGGGTGGCCCAGTCGGTTAAGTGTCAGACTTCGGCTCAGGTCACGGTCTCAAGGTTCGTGGGTTCGAGCCCCACATAGGGCTCTGTGCTGACAGCCTGAGCCTGGAGCCTGATTTGGATTCTGGGTCTCCCTCTATCTCTGCCCCTCCCCCTGCTCACACTCGGTCTCTCTCCGTCTCAAAAGTAAATAAAAACATTTAAAAAATAAAATAAAAAAGAACCTACTTAAACCATCGTTATAACAACAATGCAATTAATAATAGTAACTCTGGCCACTCTCTGGAAGTTTGGTGCCCTACCCTCATGGTCCGCCTCTGCACCTTCTGTTTCTCTTACAGAAATCTTCACAATGTGTAGTTATTTTGTTTACTTGTTTTTAGGCCATTCCTTCTCCCACCTCCAAATGAGCTTTACTTTCTGAAAGAGAAACAGCTCTGTCTAATACCCTACCGAATCCTCAGCACAATGTTTGTGCAGAGCGAGAGCCAAATATTTGTCAAGGATGGATGGAAAGAAGGGAGGGAGGGAGGAGGAGAGAAGGAAAGGGACGAAAACCATGCCAGCACCAGAGGAGACACTTGGCTCGTATTATCTCATTTAATGCTACCCACCCTAAGAGAAAGGGGCCGTTAGACAAGATAAATCCGGGGCACCTGCGTGGCTTAGTCAGTTAAGGGTCCCACTTCACCTTAGGTCATGATCTCATGGTTCATGAGTTCAAGTCCCGGGTCAGACTCTGTGCTGACAGCTCGGAGCCTGGAGCCTGCTTCGGATTCTGTGTCTCCCCTCCCTCTGCCCCTCTCCTGCTCATGCTCTGTTTCTCTCACAAAAATCAAATATTAAAAAAAAAATTAATTAAAAAAATAAAAAAGAAATCCATGCCTCACTCTAGGTAAGTAGCTGAGACGTAGGAGAGCCAGGATTTGGAAATGACCTGGATCTCCTTGGCGTGGCCGAGAACACAATGCACGCACACCGGCACACCTGGGTGGCATAAGGTCTACTTTGGCTCCCAAAGGCTGGGAGGCCAATCACAACCCAACAAAATGCTAATGCGAAAGCAGGCTTGGCACATTCAAATAAGACTTACGTTTGCCCATCTATGACTGATATTATTGAATGAGCTCGCTTGGAAAATACATCTAATGGCTGGCCCTCCCTGATAGGCCAGGTCGGCTAACACATCTGAACAAATCCTCCTGATACGCAGACCAAATATTGAGTAAACCACTGCCTGAAATAGACACTGAATATAGAATTTACTTCATTTTGAAGAGTTTTCGAAGGTTTAGTAGCTTAAACATCTTACAGTGAAAGCTCTTTCTAAAAGTTCTCGTGAACGTAGGAGATACTTTCGGATGCGGAATGAATGTATTCTCTTCCCTGCCTTTGTCCTTGTTGGTTTCAGTTGCTCTGTCTTCGGTAACCAGCGAGGTAGCTCGCCCCCACCCCTGCTTTGGAACACTCACCATTCTGACCTCCCGGTGTGTGAACTTACTGGTCAAGAGATGTTCTCGTGTGCTGCTCATTCCTTCCATCTTCCACTGACAAAGAGTCCCCTCACACTTGCTAGAAATGCGTCTCCTTGTAACTTCTAACCCTTCATCCGAGTTGTGCTCATTTGAACCGAAAAAAAATCCTAGTCATGTCACTCTTCCTTGTGCCAGAATTTCAATATTTTGACAGTGGGGGGTGGCTCAGTCCTTCTCGATAATCCTCCTAGGTCAGATATTAAATGTCAAGAACCTCAGCTTTCCTTGATCCTTAGTGTGCCTATGCTAAGTGTCACAGTAGCTCTTTAGAGTAAAATACAATTTTCTAAAGCTGTAAGGATGTCGCAGATACCTGTTTGCAGTGAGAGTGGAAACTTGGTCAACCATCAGTGTGCAGGTTTGACAGGCATGTGGAATTTCAAAAAGAGCAACTTAGACGACACAGGTGTCATGAAAGACAAAATGTCTCACTTTGTGTGAGGCTTTCTATTTGGGCTAATTGATCAGTTGAAAGAAATGGAAAAACCACCCTGGAAGGTTTCTTAGACTTGTCCTGAAAAGACGATTTTTTAATATCTTAATTATTCTCTGACGATGTTGCTCCAGAAAGGAACCTAAGTGATGATCCCTTCTTCCTTCCTCTTTCTCCTCTTTCCCCTTCTCCTCATCCTCCTCCTCCTCCTCCACCTCCTCCTTCTCCTCCTTCTTTTACATTGGAAGGCTAGAAATCTACTGTTTGGGCAAGATGACCATACTACGTTAGACCATGCCTGTTGGAATTAGGAATATACAAAATTTAAAGTACACAAAATGCACGATTTAATGCATCACAGATTAAACATCATGTTTAATTATCATCCAGCTTCCATGACCGTTTGGGATCCATCTGGGGAGAATGGGAATAGGCTGGGTCTCCAACGGGGATTTTTAACAGTGGCCAGGCCCATGCCCCCACGAGATTTTAAGGGGCAGAGAATCACTGGCATAGAAAGAAAAGGGTGACCTGTGGAAGTTGGGGGCATTAAGGGACTTGGGAGCCCCTCAAAGATGGAGTCACCAGCCTCAGCAGTGAGCTGCTAATTCTGCCCCGTTACCCCATTACCAAAGAGGCTTGGTCCACTGAGCCTCTGGTCTCCTCACCTGAATGAAACCTTTGTGGCCACAGGTGATCACAGGTGATACATGTCATTTCGCATGGACTCCAAGCAGGACAGCATTATTGCCTCTCCTTGTCTCTTCCTCGTCCTTCTTTGGCACCCAGATTCCTTCAGGGGCACCTTAGGACACAACGCCAGTAGGCAGATAACGGCAGCTGTGGCTCCCACCATTGGAGGCCTCCTTAACATTCGTCCCTCCCTAGGACTGGTCTGAAATCCACAGAGAGCAGCCAATAATAATGATCTCACTGATGATATAGAAAGTGTCTTCCAGGCAGCACCAAGCTAGAAGCTTGACATCATTTCTAAAAAAGATGTTATCTTCACTCTGTAGATGGGGATATTGAAGATCAAAGTGATGAGGCAAAATTGACCCAACACGTGTAGCTGGGACCCAAATCTATCTGGCTCTGGAAGCTGTGTCTTTCTCGACCCATGCTGCCTGCCTCTAAATCTTGCCCCCTGGAGAGTTTCTTTCCCCCATCATGAAATTAAAAAAAGTCCAACCCGTGAGAAAACACCTCTGGGAAAAGGGGAGGAAGGGCAGAGAGAACAGTGACTCATCAGCCATTCCTACTTGAGTGTGTACAAGTTTGGTAACCCCCTATCACTAACAGTGACAAGAGGAAGGAAAAGGGGTAGGACAGAGGGAGGGATCGGCTGGGACCCTTGTGAGAATCACAAGCTCTGTGGCACCAGGAGGGCAGGGGAGCGGGAAGAGGAGAGGGGGTGTCCCAAGAGGTCACATCAGGCCGAGGTACGTTAACACGTATAAACTTTACTTTGTTTTCTCCCCCTTAGGACCTGCTCCTTCTTTTGCTCCTGCCAAGCAAAACTCATTTAACTCTTATCAGATTTAACCAAATCATGGGAAGGCCAGTAAGTAAGAGGCAGCAAACTGATTTCTGGCTTCACAGTAAGGACATCAGACACCTACTCAGGGTGCTGGTGAGGAACAATGGGCGGGGGGAAGTGGGGAAGTGTCTTTTGGGGCCAAAGGTGTTTTAAGTAAGGGGGACAAAAATGAACAGAAGTTAAATTTTACTCTGTGCTGGCCTGGGTTCCACTCTTTGTGACCCCGGCTGGAGAAAAGGCCTCTGTCTCATGGCAGCGAGGGGTACGGCCAAGCTCTGTGGTTCGAGTTAAGCCCAAAAGTGAAAAGGATAACTTTTGGTTTGAGCACGCGGTGTTTCTTCCTGAGATTGGGTTAGGTCCCTCCCTGCCCTCCTCCTCTTCTCCAAGCAAGGGAAGGCTTGTGCTTGGACCAACAGAGGGCCCCCCCCCCCCCGGAGACCGGATCCATACACGGATTCTCAGGCTCCTCCTTCGGCATAATCAAAAGCCAACTGCAGGAAGCCAGTGGTCAGACGGACTTTCCCACAATACCCAGTTAGCACAACGTCAGGTCAGAAGGGTTCTCTGGAAGCCAATACAAACAGAGCCAGGCACATTTTCCCGGGGGGCCTGACATCCGGACTGGTTTCTCAGCCTGGCTGCTGCCCACACGTCCATGCTCGAGAGCCAAACCCTGGGGTTGGTTTTCAAATCGTTTTCAAGGTAATGACAAGCGTGTTCCCTCAGCAGGGACTCAGAGTGAGGGTGATCTGGGGAATCAGGGAAGGGGAAATCCTTCCATGACACCTGCCAGTTCTCTACTCCTGTTAGGCACAAAGAGAGAAAAAAAATAATCTGTGAGGTAGAAAATGCCGGAGGAAGGCTCACTGGAGGAAAAAAGGCTAGAATACGGTGCGAATCAGGCAGGAGTCTGAGATTTTTAAGAAACCGAAGTTCACTTCTCACGCACTTTGAAATTCCACTTGACGAGCTCTTCAGGGGCCCTGAGTGTGGCCTCAGTGCATAGGGCGGCTCATAAATTCGGCTACAGACAGACAGGGGCAAGGTAATCCAAACTGGCCACAATGGCTAGCCCCCTTTCTGGTGCATTCCGCGTCTATTATGCACTGTGATGGGTGGTGTTCAAGCATGATCTCATTTAATCCTGCACAATAACCATTTAAGGTAGGTCTCATTGCTCCCGTTTTACAGATGAGGACAGCGAGGCCTCGAGAGTGTTAGTAATTCACCCACAAAGTTTGACTCTCCGCCGGGTGCTTGTCATACCTTGCCTCATTTAGTTCAATTAAGTAGAGTGGCTGTCAGGTGCTCGTCAGCTAGGAAATGCTGGAAAAGCCTGAGGAGCCCCGTGCCAAGGAAGGAGAAAGACTGCAGAAGGAAGGAGCCAGCCGGTTTTGCTTCCTCTTCTGTCCCCCGTGCAAATCAGGACGCTGGCACACGGTTGTTGCCAATAAAGGGTTTTGTTTTGCTTTGTTTTGTTTTGTTTTTGAGAAAAATGAAACTGGTCATCTTGGCCGTAGCTCCAAGGTGACTTTTCTTCCAGACCTGGAAACCAAGAAGCCTGAAAAACTCAGGTCCAGGATGGAAAGCTTATGTAATGTCATTAATTAAACATAATGAACTCCAGGAGATTAACAAATGTTTCTCAAGTAAATGGATGAATAAATGAATGACTTCTCTCTCAAAAGTGCTTCAGAGCAAGGCCGAGCTACATTCTTATGCTCCCTCCTGCCAGATTTCTCTACGTATTTCCAGATCTCCGCGCCTCTGCTGACAACCTTTAGGCTCAGAAGAATCGGGACTGAAGACATGTGAAATTAGGCAATTAGTACTTCCTTGTTTAAGTCATGGTAATGACATTTTTCAACATTCCATGATATATTTCATCCTCTTACCTGTATTTCTTCTAGTAAACCGACAAAATTTAATCCAAGAAAGTCTCTGTGACTCTTTCCCTTTTGCAGGAAAGACAGTCCTACAGACGTAGCTTCTTAAAAAATAAAGGGCGTGTAATTTTGCACATTCAGGACTCCTCTCCTTCTGGAAGATGGAGAACGTGGAAGATGGAAGATGTGGAAAGTGGATGCATGTTCCATAATGTCAAAGCCTCAGAACTGCAAGGTCCGTCCAGACTTCCAGACGTGCCTTTTGCCATGTTGCAGGTAGGCTGCTGTCTAGCACGGCCATGATTCATTTAGTCAGAAGAAGGAAGCCGTTTCGAGCCTGAACCCCCACCTGGTTATGCCTCACCGTCGACTTCCGTACCAGCCCTCAGCAATATGCGTTGGCTTATTGCATTGGCTTGTGCAGGGCCATGCGCCGCCATCAATGGAAGCCTTTGTTTCATAGCTGGGCACCTGCACGGCAGGCTCAAACAATGAGGCCATCCCAAGAACCCCTCCTTTCTCCTCAGGGCACCCACGGTGAAAGAAAACTTGTCGAGGCCTGGAAGCCCACTTGCATCATCATTAGACTGCTTGGCCAACGGTTAAGCACCAACCTCTCCAGGCGAACACACGGAGATACTTTCAAATCTCAGGTAGCTGCCAAGCCACGGGCCAGGGCAGCGTTAGCTTCAGATGCGCGCTCCCCTAGCCTCCGAGTGAATATTAAAGGGTAAAGGATGAAAAGCCCTCCCAGGTGCCACAATTCTGGGAGCTTTGGTTTTCACAAGGGCACAAACACCCTTAAGGCCATCCTCGGATTTCTGAGATCATGATGAGTGAGCCCTGGTAACCCCCCTGGACCAGATTAAAATCTGGTCCACAAAATGCTGAACTGCACACTTGTAGAAAGCCTTCTTCCAGGAGGTGTTAGTACCTTTATGCCAATAAATATGTTTTCATTTAAAAGTGTTTTACTCTTCTTTAATACCTTGTATTTATCTGTTGGTTTATTTGGATGTAAAGACACAACAAAAAGGTAATGATCATTTTTTTCTTAATGTGTATTTATTTTTGAGAGAGAGAGAGAGAGAGAGAGAGTGCAAGCAGGGGAGGGGCAGAGAGAGAGGGAGGCAGAGGATCCGAAGCAGACTTCATGCTGACAGCAGACAGCCCAATGCGGGGCTCAAACTCACCAACCGAACCATGAGATCATGACCTGAGCCTAAGTCGGACGCTTAACTGGCTGAGCCCCCCAGGCGCCCCCCGGTGATCATGGTTTCTGTAGTCAGGCATGCCCTGGGTTTCAATCTTGGGTCCACCACATCAACGATGTGTGAATTTAGAGTAAATTGCTCAATCTTGGAATCTCTCTTTTTTCATCTGCAAAATGGGGATAATTATAGCCAAAATATCACTGAGGATTAAATACCGTACGTAAAATATTTAGCACAGACCCTGACCCTCACTCAGTAACAAAGCCTTGATGGATGGTATAGCTACCATCTTGTTTTATTATAAGCCCAATGATAAATTAAAAAAGAATGTAATGGTAGAATAACTGATGGAGTGTTGAGTTTTGGATGTCTACCTTTCCCAAAACGTAACGAGGTTCGTGCTTTTTTTTTTTTTTTTAATTTTTTTTTTTAACGTTTATTTTTATTTTTGAGACAGAGAGAGACAAAGCATGAACGGGGGAGGGTCAGAGAGAGGGAGACACAGAATCTGAAACAGGCTCCAGGCTCTGAGCTGTCAGCACAGAGCCCGACTCGGGGCTCGAACTCACAGACCGCGAGATCATGACCTGAGCCGAAGTCGGCTGCCCAACCGACTGAGCCACCCCTGCGCCCCTAGGTTTGTGCTTTTGAAATTGAAATTGATGACCAAACTATTCGGCCACACACAAATCCCAGAAAGCAGAGAAGGTCAATGGTTGCTTTAATCTCTAATTCTGTCTAGGGTTCAGGGAATTCTAAAGTCTTCAAGTTGTGGACTACTCAAAAAAAAAAAAAAAAAGATAACCAAATGATTTCATTGGGCCAAATTGTTAAGCAATTAGGGTCTGCTGGTTGGATGCCATTTAAACCTACTATTTCCCACCATTTGTTGGAATAAGTCTCCTCATCTCTCGGTGCCGGCGTTTTCTCATCAATAAAACAAGAACGTTACCAGTACTTCCCTTTAGCGAGTCTTCGGAGAATTAAATAAATATAATAGAAGTCTAATACTTAGCCCAGCGCCTGAGTCAGGAATCATTCAATAAATGCGCTCTGTCCACTCTTATAGTACTGCCCACAAAGCGTTCTCCCTCTTATTTGAAATTTTTCCTGCACTTGATATCCTCTGTTAGGTCACTTTGCCACTCTCATGGGAAAAAACTTGATACTGTGGCTCGGTGGGGAGTTTTAACACGTGCTATTCATTCGACTTATTTCTCCGCACAAACCTCCTTCCCACCGGATGGACAACGTGCCCTGAGGCTTCTCACCAGAGGGGCAGCGTGAGGGGACAGCGCTGCAGAAAACAGAAGACAAGAAGCAGAAAGCACAGAGCTTAGAGCGACCCATGTGGGTCTCCTTAGCTCCAGGTAACATACTCACACCTTTAATAAGTGAGGACATAAGCCAGGGCACAGCCCAGTTTTGACTTCAGGCTACCCAGGTAAAAGGTCAATGAGAAAAATGCATCTGATCTCTGCCGGACCCAACGGGTTTCGGCTCTTGGGGAGGCGAGATCATTCCGCATCTACATTTGCTGGTGCACCTTTCATCACAAGCCTTAGAAAATCACCTGGGTCTCTTCTGCTTAAGGACTGTACTTATATGCAAAGGTGTATGAGGATATAAAAGTTGAACGTCGTCATGCAGTTTATGTAGTTTAACTGATTAATCAAAAAGCAAGAGCAGATGAAACGAGAACTGCTCTGAAAACCTGAAGAGCCATTTATGGTTTATCTGCGAAGAACCCATAAATGCATCAGAAAAAGTCATGGACGTTTAGGAATGATTTCTTTCAACTCTACTGTATTCCGCCTGCTCTAATTAGAAAGACTAGCTATAACTCTGTGATTATCATGGAGTTGGGTTTACGATGTAAATTGATAACCTTATACTAACATTTTTGTGTGGCATTAATCTTTTCTTATGACCCAATGTTTGCATTTTTTTCATTCTTTTTCCTAATTTAATATGATTCTTGCTTTTCCCAGGCCATGCCTTGTGCATTAAAATGTTTAAGATCGTTACAAGTGGTTGATTACATTCTAGTTTGTACATGTACTTTCGTACTTTCTCCCAAATGAAGGAAGCAAAGGAGACTATTATTTCCTTTCCTTCCCATCCCACCCCTCCCCCCACCGCCTACGTTAGCAATAAGATATAAAGTAACATTAATTAGACTGAACCCTTGACTTTTTTTTTTAATTTTTTTTACCGTTTATTTATTTTTGAAAGTCAGGGAGAGAGCATGAGCAGGGGAGGGACAGAGAGAGAGGGAGACACAGAATCCGAAGCAGGCTCCAGGCTCTGAGGTGTCAGCACAGAGCCCGATGCGGGGCTCGAGCTCACAAACCGCAAGATCATGACCTGAGTCGAAGTTGGTCGCTTAACCAACTGAGTCACCCAGGTGCCCCTGAACCCTTGACTTTTTGATATGTGTGTTTTTCTGAAAACTTGTCTGCAGTGGAAAAGAGTGTTTATGTTTACAAGCAGGGCAGGATACTTTTATCTGTGTTACTATTATCTAATCTGAACCCTAATTTGGAACCGATTGCTAGATTATGAAACCACCTCGGCAGGATTTCACAAATAAAAGTCCACGGTTAATGGGAAAGCCAAAAGTTAATGGGAAAAGTCTTCGCACTTTTTCACAATGTAAATTGATAATCTCATGCTAACATTTTTGTCTTAAAATTCCAGTTCACATTTAGTTTTGTACGGAATATTCTTGAACCGGAATCAACACATTTTGGAACAGAAAAATCAATTCTTCTTGATTCAGCCAGTGCCATCGACGTAAGCAATAACTATACAATCGTTAAGCGATGGGGCTATTGAAGTATTCTGGGTAATTCGGTTTAGTGTTGCAAACACTAGGTTGTTTACGTGTCGGCGTTTTTACAAATGAGAACTGCAGTATAAACGGATATTGGGCTGAAATTGTATTTAAAGGTATTTGAATGTGGATTTCTAACCATGATAAGCTCCACGCTGTCGCTCCTCTTGTAGGTTTCTCTGGATGGTGTAAACGAACTTTTTTTTTTTTTTTTTTTTTTTTTTTTTTTGGTACCGACAAAGAGAATGTTGATTCTAGAACCGTCAGTAAAAATGTGAGAAAGAGTAACAGGGAGAAACATGCCATCAGGACCGCGTGGATTTGCCTCAGCGTTCTAAGTCTTCTCTGAGAAAAGTATCTTCTACCCTGCAGGGCACCGGGCCGCCAGGAGACCTGGTGGGGTCTGGATCCAATGCCGCCCTTGGCCATAGAGAGCGCAGGCTCCTCTGCGGTTTCCTCAGTGGTCACACTAAGGGGGTGCAGGAGGTGGTGAGGGGGCTTCGGTAGGACTCGCACAGTCCCCTGCGGTTGTTGTTGAATGCAAATGTCCCTCCCCAGGTCCTCAGTCCCCACCCACCCTATTGGTTAACTCAGCTGGCTTAACCCAGTTAGACTGCCTTCCCTGCCCGCCCCCGCCCCCAGCTGTAGCCATTTGTGTTTTTGACCCCTGCAGTGAAAACCTGCACATCACAAAGGCTTCTTCACATAATCTACCCCTGGAGGAATCATCTGTCTTAAAAATAATAGTGTAATAACTTCTTGGCAAATACAAGTTCCCCACCTCCTCTCTGCCCTCAATCTATCATTCAGGCCCTCATGTGAACCACTCGGGTCACATCAAAAGCCAGCAGTCCCGACTGCCACGGAGGAGGTATTTGGTTGACGCGGAGGACAGGACCTTTTGGGAGCGAGAGACAGTGCGAGCAGCATTGGAGGTGCCAACCTTGAGCGGGAAGAACAATCCGGGGCAAGCTGGAGGACAAGGAATGAAGGGAGGGTGCAGACTATAAAAACTTTGTGGGGCTCCTTTGTACGAAGTTTAGAAAGCTACATAGGCTTATCCAGTCTCTCCCTGTCCATTCCAGATTTCACATCCTTATCCAGTCCCCACCTTAAGAGCAAAGAATAAAGTGTCCCGTGAGAGGCCCCGACGGCAACGGTCAGCTTGTCAGAGGAGGGCCCAGGGCTCAGACCCCCCACTCTCGCCTGGGGCTTCCTCTTCCCTCAACATCTTCAGCTCTCGTGACTTTTCTCTACTTGAGAAAACCTCTATTCCTTGCACATTTGCGCGTCTCCTATAAAATAAAGCTCCTGAGAGAATTAATACAATTAAGAAATCGATGCTTTCCTTTCCTCCCAGAGAAAGGGAAATATTGACATCACCTGGAGGGAACTTTAGACGCCAAGAACCTATCATGTACAGGCGTGCGGTTTCCACTCAAGGAGTGGTCTTTCGGAAGGAAGCTGCTGGAATATCTACCAGTAGAGGCCGGCTGCCACAGGATTAAAACTAAATGGGAAAGGAAGCCATGATCTCCAACCGGCAGCATTTCCATTATTTTAAAATCACAACAAAACAAACAAGAAACAATTGCCAATAATAACAGTGCGTGTCCTCGTGTGCTCACTCTAAAAGAAACAACCTAATTAATCCATTCATTCCTGACATATGTGTCAACTGCCTAATAATAATAATTAATAATAATAATAGTAATAAGAAGTCATAATGCCAGGCACTGCACGAGCTTTAACATAAATAATCTTATCCTCTTGACAGCCTAATGAGACAGGTACTCTCATCGGTATCTACTTTTACAGATGAGGGAACTGAGGCCAAGGAAGTTTCTGTACTTTGCTGTGGTGCAAGCCCGGCCATTTCCAGCATTTGTAATCCTGCATTTTAACCCCAGAGCCTGGACTTTAAAGTGCTGCTGTGGAGTCTTAGTAACTGCCATCCCTCTTTTATCTCCAAATCGTGATCGATGCCAATGAAGTCAAACACGTCAATAAAGACAGAAGAACGTCTCTCTATAGGTAAAAATGTCACGTCGATCACAGTGTCCTCGAACTCTTTCCCCAGAAATGTCTTAATCTTCTAAGACACCCAATGATCATCTCCTGTGGGAGCCTTCCAGAATATTTCTTCTCAGTAGATTGCAGTCAACTGATCCCCATGTATCTCTCCGTGCAGCAGTGTAGACAGACCTGCTGTAGGAGGGCAGTTTGGGGAGGTGAGAGGCGCCTGGGCCACAAATCGGACAGTTGGATCTGTCCCAGCAGGTCTTTGATTGGAATGGTCAAATTCCCGGCATTTTTATCTATTTTCAATGAAGCTTGCATGGTTTTTGCTTCTTTTGTGCAACATCACTCGGATCACAAAACCATACAGGCTCATTCCTTTTCAGTTAGCTGTCACTGAACTCCAGCTGACTCCATTCTGAAATCTTGCATTCAACCCGTCTGGATTCGAGACCCCACGCGACCAGATGGGTGTCATACTTCCCTGCGAATAAGGGACCCCACCCTGCCTACCCCCAGAAGTAGCCCTGCGTCTTAGAAACCTAAGGTGCTCTTCCTTTTCGGGTGTCAGAGAAAGAGACTCTTCTCCTCGGGGCTCCCGTAAGCACTAAACCCACAGCCGCAGGGTGGCCCCAGGGCTTACCTTTCCTGGTGAGCGTGTGTGTTTGAGGTCCTGTGGTTTTCGTTTGGAGGGACCACAGTCCAGTCATCCGGGCACACGTTACCCTTGCCTTGTTGCTGAAAAGGCTTTCTCAGTGAGAGGGGCCCGACATTCTAGAACTACACTTGCATTTATCCTGCCATTGTTCGGAGACTCTGGAAGGCTCCGTCGGGCCGAAAGCGCGCAGAGGGTTTACACATATATACACGCGCCCGGTGTCCAATCGGAAGTAGTGAGCTGACATATGAGCTATCCCAGATGCTAAAAAAATTAAACCGGTGCTACGACATCCCCCAATCGGAGGACCGAGATCCGCTCCCGAGACACCGCTGACCCCCAACACTTAACGTCGGGAGAGCGGCGGGAAGAGGCTGAGGAGGAAAGGAAAACATGAGGCCAGAGTCTGTAGCATAGCTCATTTTATTGTTTAAACAGTTTTTGCATAGGAAATATATCCGCTTCCAGTAATTGACTGCAGTATGAGCAGGTGCTAGCAGTATAGGCTGGGTATAACAGTAACAATCACATTAAGTCAAGCTTGATTTACACCAGTTTAAAACTTGTGGCGACTGAGTTCATTTGCAACCCACAAAAAGTACCCAAAGAACATCATCCTCCAACCGGGCACAATAAAACCTTCGCTAACATTCTGGCCCAGTCTGGGGCTGATCCCAGAGGTCTGAACGCCAGAAATTAAGTAACTGTCATAGAATACATCCTACCGCTAACGGTTCGTAACACGGAGATTGTGCATGTGCCTCCTTTTTTTGAGAAAACTTAATGAAAACACAAGGTTCCGTACGCATGGCCCGCGAGGACGTCATGCCAAAAGTTTTAAAATGGATCAACCCTGGTGTGTCGCTAGCAAGCAATAACTGACTACTTGTCACCTACAGTTGTACTAAATGTATCTAAAGAAACACACAGTCCTACAAAAGTTGTTCTCAGAGAAATATCATTGAGGTGGGGGCACCTTTTCCCAGGATGCTAAGAGTTCTATATGATATAAGCACAAATTAACAGCTTGATGAAGACATAATCTAATGCAGCTTCGAGAAAGCCTATGCCTGGGACGGAGCTACCCCTCACATTCTACAATGCTGTAGAGATTCTTTTTTTTTTTTTTCCCAAGAAAATGTCATTTGAAACATATTTACAACTGAACTCAACAGAGACTGTGAAATTGAACAGGCACTGCTCATTTGTTTGAGTTTTTTTGGTAAACATTTTGCTGGTTTTTTTTTTTTTTTTTTTTTTGTTTCTTTCTCGTTTTGCATCAACTTTTATCAGTCCATGCAACTTCAATGCCCTCCGTGAAGAATGCATCATAAGCCATACTTCTTTAAAAAAAAAAAAAAAAAGACTTCCTTCTGCATAAAGAGATATATTTGCCACATCAGTCCCTGTAGCGCAGTTTTCGAAACCAGTCTGTCAAAAATACAGTAATACAAGACGGGCTTTAGTGCCGCTAGCTTACGCTGCTTTTCGTGAATGTCGGCCACCTTTTGTTAGCGGTGCTGTGTCCTGGGACAGAAGTCCTCAGAGGCTGAGTCCAACGTGCAGGTAGGCTTGTGGTACTAAAGCACTTCACAATCTCAACGTACATTTGAATTGCAACACACAGATATTCCTAAAGAGTATTAACTAGTGAACCCTTTTATTATTTAAAAAAAAAAAAAAAGAACACAACTACTTACAACCGTTGAAGAAAAAATTGCAACGACAAAAAAAAAAAAAAATGTAAAAATTGACCGTCTCCAACTTGTCCCCTTTACTATGAACAACGTAACCAACAGATCTGTGGCACGGACACAGTACAAAGAGTTGTCATGGCAATGAGTTTGGCTGATGCAAAGGTCATTGTGCAGGGTCAAAGGGCAAAATCAGTGGTCCATGCTACCCCCCAACTGCAGGGCTCCACCCCACCCACACAATTTTTGAAGGAATCAGAAAAAACAGGGGAACTACCAGAAAGTGCAAAATATGAAGAAGGCAGCTTTCCAGCGCCTTCAGCATGGAGTAAAACATTCAATTTTGAGCTCTTACTATTGAACTTGAATAGCCTGCACATGAAAAAACAAAAACAATTGCTTTCTATAGAAACCCAATTTTTTAAAGTCCAGGAAGCATGCAGCTGGTTAATGTTAACAAAAGACCTTGACAGGAACATGTAAACCCTATTGAATGTCATGCTTGGGGCCTATCTGCCAGCAATATTGCAGAGTTGTTTCGTTAAAAATGAATACCGTACACTGAATATGAGATCACTTTCTGCAGCCTTCATCATTTCAACACAGTACGTAGATTTTGAATCTAGGTAACGAACACGTCCCGATTTCACACCGCTGAAGATGTCTCTGTGCAATCTCTTTTTGTTGAGTCCTTATGAAGCTACCAGTCACAAATCCAAGATTCTGCTCCCTGAGGACACGTTTATGTGAGACACAGCACTGTTTTCGTTTTCTGCCTATCCCGAATGCTCTGTGAAACTTAACCTTAAATACCATCGCGTAACAATCACAAAAACTTTTGCTAAAGGCCGTATAGACTAAGAAAAAGACAGTGGTGCTTCCGACATTCTGAAATGCTCCGAAAACCAACTTTTCCAATACTAAATACAACAAAATAACCTTCATAAAATATAACTTTTCTCCATTTACACTTTTTTTTTTTAAAGGATTAGTATCCTGTGCTTTTCAAGCCCAGGAATCTGCGAAATAACTCCTAACATGGACAGATTTTTTTTTTTTTAATACATAACTTAAGAGACTGGAGAGTTTTAACTCAAGTCCAGTCTCTACACAAGGAATATTCTTGTTTACTTTAAAAATGGAAACAACATATAGTTCCATTATAATTGTTAAAAAGTTAGCTTTACAAACATGGGAATTTTAATTTAAAAAAAAAATTCTTAACAAAACTATACAGTGTACAAATTACTGTCTACAAGGTAGGCGGTTCGTTAAGAAGATCTTTCGTTCTTCTTGCTACTTTGCAGCTTCACAGACTCATTCACATATTTTTTTTTAATGGAGCTGCCCACCCGAACATCACCCCATAACTATATTGCTATAATTAAGATTTTTGCCATGTCTTTATGTACAGTCTCCTTCACTGCCTTTTATTTACTGTTTTTCCCTTAGACAAGCCTCCAACGTTCATGTCACTCCAGAGGAAACACTTCAGAGGCGCTGTGGTGGGGCAGCAAAGCCACACAACAAAAAAGCCCAACAGCGCCCCGTGGAACAAACCCCGGGGGAGGGGGGGGGGGCAGCAGACGCCAGCCCCTACTGATGCCCTTGGGTGACCTTCACCGTCCTGAAGCTCTGCAGTTCTGGGTAAGGGGGGGGGTGTGCAAGACCTGCAAACGCGGGGCCCTTCGTCAGAATATACTTCCTGGTAAATGAGGAGGAGGCCGAAAAATGGATTTGAGATTTTATACAGATAGTAGTATTTTTAATAGTTTTTTCACAAAAGGAAAGGAGAAAAAAAAAAATGGATTTAAAAAAAAAAAAGCAACACTTGAACTAGGCCTTTGTACTCAAGAGGCAGGCAGGAATACCCACAGTGTGTAACTTCTTTAGCTAGAACTGCTCATTCTCTGGCCAAAAAGAGAGCGAGTCTGCCCTTCAGAAATACTGCGTGTCCCGTGAGGTCGATTTGTTCACCTACTAGGTCAAAGATACTTGAAGAGCCTGGCTGAGATAAGCCGTTTTGTACCAGGGCAAGTATCTGCAGAAATGATCGGACTTAACTTTCCAACTTGCGTGGCTAGGATCCTGCTGTGCTATTCAGCATTTGGGCTATCAGACTGAATGGGCTAATCAAATACAATTCTAGGCCCATAAGCATTGTTCTAAAGTATTCATTATTAAATCATATGCTGTGAGAACAATGGACAGTTTATTTTATTAGGCCATGGCCTGGGGGAAGGGGGTCAGGGGGCTCCTCAAGACGGCCCACCATGTGTCACTAATTCTGAAAGATTTTCCTTTTAGTAATGGATTCCCTCAATGGGACTGGGGGTTGGGGGGAGGGGTGTAAGAGCAAAAGTAAAACCAGCCTCCATTCACCCACTCGCCCTCAGGGGAAATGAAATCAAATATATATTTGAGGCCCCATCCCTTAAAAAAATCCCATCAGCCTCTAATGGGCTTAATTCATCCACAGGAACATTAATTTCTGAAAATTCTGCATTTCCCTTCTGCTCCGGTTCTCTGTTTAAAAGGGCAGGTAAAAATGACAACTTAACAAGATTTATTATGGGGTTTTTTTTTTTGTTCCTTAAAAATTGAACTTTGATTTTAATCTATAAGTCCAAATACATTTAATACAGCTACCCTCCGTTCAATCTTCTGGATGTATTAAAAAAAAAAAAAAAAAAAAAAGATCCAAGTGCACTGCCGTCCTTTCGAAGTAGTGAGTCACAGGTAAATCATGAATGAGACGAATAAATGGGGAAGAGGAGCAGTGGAGAAAGAATACAGGAACACTCCCTCCGGCCGGGACGATGTGTTGTGTAGGAGAAAATACACTCGTGTGTTCAACTCCCAAAGTGTGAAACCTCCACTACGTGGATGTTTCGGCAGATAGTTTTGCCACATAGGAGGCAGGCTCACTCTCCGCTGTGGATCCAGAACTTCCACGCAAGACCACCACCACCACCAAAAAAAAAAAAAAAAAAAAAAAAGAAGAAGAAGAAGAAGAAGAAGAAGAAGAAGAAGAAGGTAAGACAGTTTGTTTTAAGCCAAGTCTGCCTCCAGGAGGAATTTGTTGTGTTCGCTTGTTCTCACTATTTCTGTTGTTAGGAAAACCAGAAATGAGTTCAGCTTGCACCCCAGGTGGGAAGTTAGAGAAGGGGGAATCTGTGTAAGTTGAAGTTTGTCACAGTAGACAGAACAGTTGCTTTGCAGCCCAGGCCCGTCTCGGGGTGTACTGCTTCACAGCTACACTGTAAAGTGTTAAAAATCCTCCCACCCACCCCAGAATATATATATATGTATATTAAAAAAAATCCCCTGTCCATCTCTCAGTACACAAAGGACCTCATCACACTGCAAAAATAGCAGTACCCACTTTGGTCAATTAAAACAAACAAACAAACAAAAAAAAAAAGCATACATTATTTTTTTTTTTCAATCTGCGTACTTACCTAGAATAACCAATACAGCTAAAAGCACTACGTACATAGGCAAAACTTGGTATTGCATAATTCGTATAAATTTGAAACCCCTCCCCCCCCAATATTAATTGGAAGATGAAAAACATGAAAGGTTAATAGAAAAAACACCAAAATACTGAAAATATTGCTGGTCGATTACAATTTTTAAGCGGCAACTATACACAGCCATGATATGCTTTATAAATGTGAGATAAAGGTATAACTGTCTAAAAAATCCATGATGTCACACATTTTTCTTCGTCTGGAGTACAAAATATTTTGTCATAAAAATGGTAAAGATTTAAAATGATAATAAATGCAGCAAAACAAGTGTAGTGATGTCACTTTTTTGTTTTTTTTTGTGTTTTTTGTTTTTTTTTGTTTTTAGATTTCAAGGCAAGGCACGTAATGTGGACATTATATCTTCGTGCAAATTAGGATTACTGGAAAGAGTATTTTTAATTAAAATTTTCAGAGACATAGAGGCAAAATGTGTCTGCCCATGCACACTACAGATCTGTCAATACAAGAAATTTGTTGAACAAGGCTAATGTCTGAAAGCACCATGCAAGTTTTCAGCACCCTGATTATATTTGTTTTCTCAAGAGTGCGTTTTTATATCCTACACCCTGGCGTTCCCAGTTTGTAAACTGTAAGCTTTACCCTTGTGGCATGGATTTGCCTGCCTCTTTGTCTCTATAATGAAGATTTTATAGAACCTTTTGTACGTACACCCTATGGGTTCTTGATGCAACCAGTAATTTTAAATAAATAAATTCTACCTCCAAGGAGGCTGCAGCTAAACCAACATAAGTGCTGTGTTTTCATTAATTTTTTTTTTCTCAAGCACATGATTTGTCTTGATTTAATGCCTTTTTAATGCCCTCAACAACTGAGGGGAAAATAAATTCGTTCAAAATTATTTTAAATTCTTTTTAATCCCCTCAATTTAGAGTCCAAGGGCTGAAGGACTTATAATCATGATTCCCCTTTAGATATAAATTTATAAATTGCACTTGCCTCTGTTAAGTGTTTTGTGGGGAAAATATTATATTAATTTTTACTGTTGCATGCAGAGATAACACTTCACCTACATCGAGGCATTTCTTCCATAGAGCCTTTGTGTTCAAACTGTTTTTTTTTTCCTTTTTTCTTTTTTTCTTTTTTTTTCTTTTCTTTCTTTTTTCTTTTTTTTTTCTTTTTTTTTTCAGGTTTCAAACTGGGTTACACACTGGAAAAGGCTGGGTTAAGGGCCAAAATTTAATAAATCTGTACTGATAACTAAAGGCTACAGAGATTTTATATATATATTTTTTTAACTTTTAGAAATCAGAGTGCTTATAAAATGGCTGGCTCATGGCTCCGTCACCCAGCACCTCTGATGTCGCCTCCTAGCCTTTGTCGGTGAGACAACCAGGAACAGTGATTCCATGCGTAAACAACAAGAATACTAAACCAATAAAACTAGCTTATCATGCACATATTAAGGCATCTAGAAAGTCAGTTAAAATATATTGTCATAGAGACAGAACATCTATTTCCCAGCGGACTTCATGTAACAAAGGCTACGTTGCAGGGGCTGTGATCTACCATCAGTGAAATATCATCGACCCTTTTTTTTTTTATGTCATTACAGTTTCAACCTTAAGGGAATTAGTGATTGTAAGTGCCGTAATTGCTGGTCTATTATCTTCTTTCTTCAGTTTCTTTCCTTTCTCCCTTTTTGTTTGTTGTGTTTAAGTTTTGTCCAGTCTTCCTCTTTTCCTTTTTTTTTTTTTTTTGATTTTTTAAACTACTGGTGTATTTCATTTTCCCTCAGTTGCTCGTTTCTGCTTGAAGGAAAGGTTCTCCGATTATGTTCAAACCGTAATTTTGGACATTTGCCGGTAGGATGGGTGTCCTATTTGATACTTGGAAAGGAACCAAGCTAGCCCAGGTACCAGGACTGTTGACAGGAGAGGAGCAGGAGGGAGGGAAGAGAAAAAGAGAAAACACAACGTTAAAATCTACAGCAATATTAGAAATATAAATTCCACAGGCATCAAATTACTACTATAACTTTTTTCCATGTTACAGTTTAATATGAGATAAGTGTGCCAAATTGTAAATATTATAGGTATATACCCTGCATGGTCTATTTCTTTCATGGAAGGTTACACTGATTTCTTTTAAGATTTTATTCTATTTTTTTACATAATCTCTACACCCAACATGGGGCTCGAACCCACAACCCCGAGATCAAGACTCGCACGCACCAACGACTGAGCCAGCCAGGTGCAACCCAACGGTACGACTAATTGTGAGGCAGAACAAGCTCAAGTCGGGCTTAACACACGATTCTTGAACTCGGAGTATATTCCTAAAATAGCTGATCTACTTCGATGAAAAAAAAAAAAAGAAAGAAAGAAAAAGAGAAAGAGAAGGAAAGCTGCAAATCCACAGTGGTGACCCCACAGGGTTTGCCAACTTTGCTCTGATCCTGCTTTACTTTCAGTTCACAAGCAATTCAATTTTCAGTTTTTTACCTGCTTACCGACTGAACATCATTTAAAGTTGCAATGAAAGGTATTTCTTTTTCCTTACAATAAGAAAAAATCTAGTTTTTTAAGGAAGCCAGGACGTAATATGTCATTTGAAATGCTGGCACCAGAGGCCTGGGCGCTCAATGTCCCCGCCATCGGTAAGGAAGATTACCACATCCAAGTGGCTCTGAGTCTGACGAGCTGGAAGGGGTGGGCAGGAGGGGCGCTGGGGGTAGCCAGCAGATGAGGTCCTCGTCCCCCTCCAACCAGCTCTCATTTCGTCTATGTTGGATTTCGGGCTAGTTAAAGAAGCTTGAAGAAGAGCTCTCGAATTACCACTGACATAATCTTTCATCAAACGAGTATCATATAGAGGAAGATAAAACCTGAGATCTACTTATCACAAAACAACACCACGCACTGTACATTTGGGGGGGGTATACCTAATCAGACAACCGTTTGTTTCAACACTCATCTCAGAATGAATGGCAGCTAATTCACAGCTGCATAAATAACCGAGAAAACATCAAACTGAGGGTTGCATACCCTGTTTTGTCAGGGTCTGACCTGGAGACTTTGTTTTGAGGTTTTCAATTAAATTGAATATTTTTGTAATGTTTCTTTATTTTTGAGAGAGAAAGAGACAGAATGCGAGCAAGGGAGGGGCAGGGAGAGAGGGAGACACAGAATCCGAAGCAGGCTCCAGGCTCCGAGCTGTCAGCACAGAGCCCAACGTGGGACTCGAGCTCACAAACTGCGAGATCATGACCTGAGCCGAAGTCAGACGCACAACTAACTGAGCCACCCAGGCTCCCCTAAACTTAATTCAATAGCCTTTACTTTTGAAACCATGAGGCGAGATGGATACAATTATTGCAGCTCTCAACCCTCATTTTTTCACATTCGAATACCAAAGGAACAAAAACCTCTATGGGATGTTAACTTGAAGGAACAATTTTGTCACACACGCGCGCACACACACACAAATGCTTGGATTAAAAAAAAGAACCTGATACGTATAACTTCTTTCACTCTGGTGATACCTCTATACACAACGTGTCTTATTGGTACATGCGGAGGTGCATATTTTGGATTTGATATTTCAACAGAAAACATCTCACAATGACCTTTTATGCCCAAGAGGTTTTATAATTAGATGATGGGCTTTATCATAGCCAAGTCCTTCTCCTCTTTCTGCTCTCCATTTGATATAATACCAGCACATGGTAGATGATCAATAAAGTTTTGGGATACACAAATCACCCAAGTGTTCCAAATCACACCCAACTATGTATTTTTTAAAAGCGTGGCTTGTAATCATCACATACTTGCATGAATACATTGTGATTTGGCCCCCTACAAAAAGAGAATAGGCATCTCTAAACTTAAAATTAGAGACGTTTAGTATTAACAAAAATTAACTCTTGGGGAAATCATCAAATAAGAATTCAAAGGAGGAATAATTCAAACTAAAAAGATATGTCCTCATGATCTGATAGAAAGTCATAATTTGAAAGAATGAGAATACTTGTTATCGAAACCTTTTCCAAGAGACTTAATTATTTTCACATATTTCTCTCTTCCCACACACATCTTCCATTTCTGTGTTTTGCAAGATTGATTGGGAGAGAATGTTATATGATACATCATGAAAGCTATTTTCCCCTCAACTGTACTTTCACTGCACTTTGTTACACAGTAAAATTATAGCATTTATTACTTCATATCATAATTACCTGTATCTGTGATAATCTTATTGACTGAAAGGTAAGCTCCATAAGGAAAATAACTTTGTCTTATTAATCCTTGTAGAGTCTGGCTATCACTGATGCTAATTATTTCTTAGCAAATAAAATAAATTACAAAAACATATATCCATTAGTTTGAACCCAACATGGGAAGCGTGTACGAAAAACAAAAAGACTTAACTGAAATCGATAAAATCCTTGACAGTAAAAGACAATGTCAACAAGCAGATCACTTCGCAAAATTGAGTCCCAAGTTAAATGGGCTCTAGAAAGTCATTTAGAGATTGAGAGATTGCATTCTTTAGAAATACAAAGTATATTTTAATGACTGAAAATAGATGTGACTCCTTACATAGAGAACTGGGTCTCACTAATGGCAGGAAGGACAAGAATTCAGGGTTTATTTTGCAAGAGCTTTCTTATGAGGTTCTAAAAACAGACACGGATTATTCTTTGGAAAACGTTCAATAAAAACAAACTGATGTTAGTGACTAACAGGACTCTAGCTGCAGAATATCTAACAAATTCAATTTAGATGTTTACTTCAATCTTTCAAACCTCCCATCCTACATTATGACCATGTCAAAATTGCAGCGTGCAATATATTTGTCAATACTGTTTATGAACCTTTGGGGGAAAATAAATCTCAAACATTAACACTATGCAGACCTCATATATGAGTTTTACAAGTCTCCTATTGCCAATTTATAGGTGAGGTTCAAAACTACAAGGCACAGACATTTCTTAGAGCTTTTTGGTAGTCCTATTGGGAAAAAAGTCTGTTAAGACAAATTCAAAGATTATGATAACAATGTAAAAAAAAGCTTAATCAAACAAGATAATCTGGATCATCTCAGCTCAAAAAGAGAATGCCTCAAATTGCATAGTTTTTCAGGTAAAATGTAATAGTGCTGTTTACATATCTAACTCCCTCTTGTATAAATCCATGCTAATGGTCACCAGTATGGATAAAATAAACACACATACTCATAGGTATCTCCATATATAAGCTCATTATATGTAAAGTGCTTAATAGTTTTAATCCATAGTGGAGTGAGAATTATCTTATGTCTAATCCAATAATCTGTGCCTCTATGTATTAAGAGATGTGCGAACATAATTGAAAGACCTCAAAATATTCAAGGTCAAATTAAGCTACTTCAGCCAATAGATCTTCAAACACGCATAGACTTTGTTTTCATTCCATTTTCCATTGCCGAATCACCTTTTCTTCAGGCAAACAGAAGATAAGCGTAACTAAAAGCTGAAAACACATCTTTAGAAAATATATAAAGGCCATACCATTAAAAATGGAAAAGAATATAAAGTACTTTAAAAAACCAGGCACACCAAATGTCCATTGACTGATGAATGGATAAAGAAGATGTGGTGTGTTTGTGTGTGTGTGTGTGTGTGTGTGTACACACACACACACACACACACACAACGGAGTACTACTCGGCAATCAAAAAGAAGGAAATCTTGCCATTTGCAACTATGTAGATGGAACTAAAGGGTATTATGCTAAGCGAAATTAGTCAGAGAAAGGCAAATATCATATGACTTCACTCATATGAGGACTTTAAGATACAAAACTGATGAACCTAAGGGAAAGGAAGCAAAAATAATATAAAAACAGGGAGGGGGACAAAACATAAGAGACTCTTAAATACGGAGAATAAACAGAGGGTTACTGGAGGGGTCATGGGAGGGGGGATGGGCTAAACAGGTAAGGGGCATTAAGGAATCTACTCCTGAAGTCATCGTTGCACTATGCTAACTAACCTGGATGTAAATTAAAAAATAAAATTAAATTAAAAAAATAAAAGAAAAAAAGTAAAAAAGCAGGCACAAAAAAAGCAAAAAAGATACTTTGTACCTTAACACAAAGGAAAATTCACCCTAATGACTTCTACTCTATGTATATAATGAGGTATTTCATTATACACAAAACAGGTATATATAAGTTAGATCAAAATTCTAAAAAATGTCTGATGTCATGGATAGTATGTTCACATTATTCTCACCAAATGCATGACGTGGCTGCCTCAAAAAGGGAAGAAGCAAAGAAACAAGTTATTTAGACCTTGAGATGCATTAATGGAAGGTGATAGCCCATTTTATCCTGATCAGACTACTTCTGAAGCGCTGTGTTGCTTCTAGGCATCACTCTTCAAGAGAAACAAACTCTGTGACATTTCTTTGATGAAGAAACTCACCAAATCATGTCATCTGAGGAACAGCTGAAGGGAGACAGGGAAGATACAACAGTTGAGTTGGAAAGAAATGTATAGTTCAGGTGGAAAGAATTAGCATAAAGGGAGAAACTTTCAGAAGACAACCATGATGAGGCCCTACTATGAGTAAGATGCCATTCTGGGTATTCTGCATCCACTATCTCACTTAATTTTTTCAGTGAACTCTTGAAATTGCCATTGTCCCATTTCACAGATGAGAAAATTGAGGTTTAACCTGCCCTGAGTTACTCACCTAGACCTCGGATGTGAATCAGTTCTGGTTCCCATGGCCATTTCACTATATTATACTGTTGCCCTGGGAGGCCAGACATTGACCCTACATTAGACAGAACTTTTGAACAGAGTTTCCTCAAGACAACATTTGCTTCAGGAGACAGTGAATTTCCCGTGCCCCACACAGCTGGATCACAACCTAAGAAATGGTGCAGCGGACTTGTGCACAGAATATGTGCTTGGTCTGGGTGATCAAGCAACTCTGAAACTCAATATGTATCCTCTGAAAACAAATCCAGTTGAAGTTGTATTACAGTGACCTTATGGTGAGGATTATGGGGGTAAGAAGATACCCATTTCTTCCTTTTAAAAATGATACACTATTTGTATATTTCATATCCTTGGATAAATTGGATAAAGGAGTCGGTCTTTGTATGTACAAGTAGTAAATAGACTCTATGCCATTTAATGAAAGAAAGAGAGAAAACTGCTCTGGGCAAATCAACATTGGATGGTTGTGCTGTCTAAAATTATGCAAACGGTGTCTTCTCGGCCAAAAAGAATTGGGCCCTTGGCTTTTACCTCAGTAACCACCCAAGAACCATGAAGTGCCAAGTAAACATATATGGAGTAATAAGTTGGGTAAGGAACCAAACAAAGTCAAAGGCTTCACTTCAACTATGGCTTGAAATAAGAGCTATCAGAATGGCAAACTTCATTTATTACTAGCCTGTGTTTGTCTGATAGTGAGTTGGGTAACCCATTTGGCAAGCATGTTATAAAATGTGAAAATATCCAGCACACTAATACTTTTTAGGGGAATAATAACATTGCCCATTCAGAGTTCACACACTGATTTAATCCTAAGACTGCTATATTTACTTCAAAGATAGTGAGTATGCTTCTTTTTCAACAAGCATAAAAAATACAAGAATGAAGCACAAAGGATTTTATATATTCAGGAATACCTCAACTCTCCTAGGAGCTACATTCCTTATAGATAGAAATAAAAATAAGCAATGGTGCAAAAAGCACAGAAAGTAAATAAAATAACTACCTTAATTTAAAAGGAGGATTTGCCTTTAATTCCTCTGCACCTGTTTTAGGTACCTCCAAAAAGAAAAGATTTTTACTTCCGTAGCTAAACATTCCTAATTTCATCGCTACGATAAGTAACACGTCTCTACTGGGATCTCTCTCCCAAAATGCACAACAATTTCCCCTAGCAACGGCTAAAATCTACCTGGAAAGACCAATCACGGGCCGGTTAAGGAAGTATTCCTTAAGTTAGAAAAGCCTTGCTATCCCGAGTTGTGCAGGAATGCGTTTGGATTGGCTGCTCACTTCAACACGATACAAATGCTATGGATGATGTCTTAGGAAAACATGCTAGGTCACACCAGTTGGAGGAATATATGGGTAGTATTTAAGAACCTATACATATAAGAATTATTATATGTTATTACATAGTAAGAATGTATTTATAAACTCATTAAGGTATTAGGACCAAAAAATGGTACTTAGTAAATACACTAGTTGCTAGAACTTACGTGGTGTGCATTTTTTGCCAGGCACTGTTCTATGAATTTTCAATCCTCACAATCAATCGATGAGAAAAGTACCAGTTGAATTCTGATTTGACTGATGAGGGCACCGGAGCTAGGAAGTTATGTGCCTTGCCCAAGTCATGCTGCTGTTAAGTTACAGAAGCCAGGATTTGAACTCCAGCAGTGTGGTTCTGGGGTCTGCATTCTTACCCATTACACTTTACCTCATTTCCCTCTTTTGTGAAGCAAACTTTACTTTTATCAACTGGGCAAGAACTTATAGTATCCCTAAATTATATAAGAGATTCTATGAATTAAGGTCCGTATCATTTAGAACACTGAAACTCCCAGGGAAGGATGGCTCTTGAGTCCAAATTGTAACAGAAATCACTGTATTTGATTTATCCAATGCCAGATGCTTTTCAGCTGAATACAATATTTGCCGTTGTTCCTGTATGTGCAGATGTGGCTCGATGTCTAATCCGCTTGTCGAGTTCCACCTCAGATGAGGCTAAACTAGAAGTAAAATATACAAAGTGCTTTACATAGGTCTTGGGTTCCTTCGATTTATTTCTCCCGTTTTTAAGGATCATTATTGCTATCCGAATGATCCTATTTGCATGCAAGATGATTTCTAATGATTATTACTATTTGTAATAATCTGTATCAGAAAGCTCCCTGGCCGGCTCTTACCTGAACTGCAAAGTACTCTTGTGGGCTCTCTGGGAAACACCAAATATCATAAACTGCAGGTGGCTCATGGAATTATTCTAACTGCAAGCAATACCACTTCATAGTAATGAAAAAGAAACGGATTTGTTTCTTAACTAAGTAGGTAAATAGCCTTCTTTATGGCTACTCTTTGGGGACCAACGATTTTGGAAATAACATATCAAAACGGTAGGCCATCAAAGCTCATTAATTTATATTCAATTGTTTCAGATGTGTTTTGTTATTGGAGCACGCTGGATTGAATGCTGACTTTGCCATGCGTGGGTATCAGCATTTTCTAAGTAAAATAATGGCTTATGCCAGTGAAATAGTTTATCTAATGAAGAGCACAGGGCGACTAAATAAACAGGGCACATTTACTGCAGCTAAATATGAAATGTGGTCGTTATAATTACTAGACTCTTTTAGCAAAAAGCTTTTACAAAATCCTAGAAGACCCTTCAACAAGGCAACCTATATCCTTAAAAATAGTAAAAACTTATTTCCTTAAAATGTGTACTTCAGACATAAGGAAAATACAGGTCCCCTAAATAGGCCGAATTAAGTTGATTTTTTTAAAAAATTACGTTTGAGATTTTTCATGTCTTAGAACTGAAAACGAAAGATAGAGAATTCCCACAAAGGTGGCTAATTGTAAATAAATCACAGTACACGCATGCACACATCCGTAACGTTTTATGTGGCTGTGGGAGGTTTCAGCCAATTAAAAAATCTAGCATGATCAGGCTCCCAGTGGTTATTTGAGCTCCTCCCACAGACCTTACCACAGAAGAGAACCCGACATGTGGATTTCCATCCTTTCTCTGGTCTGTATTCCTCTCTATCCCTGGGTTCCTTTCAATGCTATTGTTACCAGTGCGCATGCTCCCCTGATTAGCATATGTGAGTCTCCAACAGCAGACAAAATTCTCTGCAAAAATAATGCTCCCAAATAGTGCCTTTCACTAGAGAAAATCACCCAAGGCATACTAAATTAAAAAGAAATGTTAAGTTTTACACAAGAGCAAAAGCCTGTTCTTTCCCAAGGGATTTTCATGTAAAAGCAAAAATCAGTGTGACTTGTGTAATTTCACCTCTAAATAACAGAATTTCTTTGGATCCGAATTCTGAATCATAAAACCACAACCGATTAAGGAACTGAACACATTTTTTATATTATGCCTGCTAATATATGTGCAGAGAGAATCACACGTGCAAAAACAAAACAACAACAACAACAACGACAATCTTCCTTCATGTAAAACAGAAATTAAGAAAGGAGGGAGTCACTGTCACTTTCTGCAAATTCCCAAATCTTCAAAATTTGCGGTCTTCGATTTCTGGGACTTAAACAGGCTTTTTTGCCTTTTCTTTTCTCGTATGTTTAGTAGTATATTTACTCATTCATATGCTTTGTTATCTAAGTAAATATGACTAAAAAAATTCACGATATACCTACTAACAGCACTCGCAAACACGAAAACCAAAAGGTCAGCTCCTAAAAGGGGTGTTGGCTGCGGGAGGAGCTGACTCCTGACGGAAGTAATGCATATGTAAATCTGGCACTTTCCCTAAAACATCTTCAAATAAAGGAGGTGTTCAAATGTCCTTCTTTCGTTGCAAAGGGTTAAGCGGCAAGGTTTACGTTTGGGAATTTTCTGAATCACGCTCCGCCCTCTCCCGTAGTGCAGCCAAAAATCATCTGACAGGAAACATAAGATTAAGTTTGTCCTACCTAAGCGAACAAAGAGTGCTCTGAACAGGCCACCGGTTTACTGCAGAGCGGGAACTTTTCTAATCCTGCTGGAATCCGCAGTGCTGCTCAGAAAATATCACGGAAAAAGTTGTTTTCTTTCCTCTAACATCTTGTCTCTGGATCGTCTCATTTTGGTCACACTGCAGATCCCGCTGCTTCTCCCATAAAGGTTAACTTAAAGCTCCAAACATAATCATGTGGAAAATGGACATTATTGATTCCTATGGTCCATTGTTCCCCTCTCCTAAGTCCCTGAAGTTCAAGTTCAATCTGGAATTACATCATGTCTGGTTTCTCCTGGTTACCAGACGGCTTGAGACGTGACCACAGCTACAGAAAAAACAAACAGCCTTCTTCACGCTTCGGCTCCCCTATCGATTCAAACGTAAACTTTTTTCTTTCTCTCAAGTATGCTTCAAGTATGGAGCATGGTTAATTTAGAGATTAAGTTCCAAATTAGATTATCTAATGGCATCTTAATGGATTGCTGACCCATTTCCTGTGGGATGGCAGCATGCAAGTCTGGCTGGAATACAATTAATTTCTTAGGAAGTGTTCTGAAGAGTTTCCTAGATAAAAAGGAAATGTTGTGTTGTGCAAATCTTTCTTTATAAACGGAGAAAGTTAGGCAAAACTACTGCGAACCCCAATGTATTTTCCAACAGCCAGATCACTGATAGTGTGTGTGTGTGTGTGTGTGTGTGTGAACACTGGATCCAGGGAGTGTTTAAGGACGGTAACATTTTTTATTCCATAACAGGTGCAAATAATTTTTGATGAGAATGGAGTGATTCTTTTAAAACGAATATTCAAATACGAGGAACAACACTAGCTAGCAGCTCCAGTACCAAACGGTGAGCATGTGCATTTTTGGCTTTTGCAATCCTCCTCCTTGAACCAAAGATCCTTCCATGCATCTACCTGATCAGCACTTCTATCATAGTCCCAGAGTGGTGCTAGGGGCCCAGAATGGTGTGTAAAAAGTTGAACATTTTGAACACACTTTAGAGCTGACAGCTGAAAAGGAAATTCAGCACTCTGAGAATAAAGCTCCCCCCAGGAACTCCAGGAACAACCCAGCTGTTGTGCCGTAGTTATGTGTCAAGATAACAAACTGAAAGCAGGAAATGCTAACCTAGTGAATTTGTAGGGATGGTCTAAGTGTAATGTTGAAATAAGAGTTAACTCTTAATACTACCTGCGGACAGGAAACACCAGGAAACTCGCTGTGTTTCCTCATCATACATGTGCCACATGTGTAGGTGTGTGTGCACACACACGCACATGAATGCGTGTATGCACACATGTGTGATCCACACGTGTACGTGCATACACACACACACACACATACATTACACACAAACATATGGTTTGCAACCCAATACTGAAGATTATTTTTGTTCTTATATCACTGAGGACATATATTTTGCAAAGACCATCTTATGGGCAAAGCAAGGGAAGTGGTAAATGGTTGAGGACAGTGTTATGCAAATAGGATTCTAGGATTCTATGTATGAAGTGAATGCTCCTACCCCCTCTTTTTGCCCCCCTCCCCTCTCCTGACCAACCAGATCCAAATAATCTTTACTGGCTGCCAAATTTCTCCTGGGAAATCAAGCAACTCCCTAGAATTGCAGTAATAAACGACAATTTCTTACCAAAACATGTGTAAAGTAACTACAGAATGAAGTATTCAACTCACAGAAAGGAGCTGCTAACACATGTAACATGGAAAAGAGCTGATAAAAGTCTCTTTGGTGCCATTCAATTATGGCATCAGCAGAGACACAAAAATCCTTCCAATTATTTCAGTGAAATCTTCATTTATTCATTATTTCAGAGGCTGAGCAAATGGTTTGTGTAAACATATCCTTCAGTAACACGCGCATGTTTATTTTAGCCATCTGAAGGCTTCTTCTATGTTTATATAAGCCATCAGACACATACAGCCACTCACTTGTGGCTTTGCTTCTCTTGAAAGGGGTGAAGGGAAAGAAGAGGGAATGAAACAATAAATCCAGTTTCTCTTTTGCATAAAGCACTCCCTCCAATGTTTTAAAATAACTTCTGTTTATATTATTCTTGGATTGTCCTTCAGCTTTCTTTTTCATTCAATTACATTGTTCTTTCATACTTGATAGTACAAGGCATGCTCTGGCTACAGTCTCAAGAAAGCAAGCCAGTTAGGGAGTTAACTGCTGTATTTGTTTATACCCACATAACTCACATATGCAACAGTGTCATTTGTCCACATCGGAGGACAAAGCACAGACACGACAGGACTCTTATGAACAGCTTAAGCAACTCCTCACCTATTACCCTCCCAAGAGCTGAGCCCCTCCTGACTCAAGAAATGAGTCCTTCACCAACAAACTTCACTCTGGGTTAACTGCAGTACCTGACCTTTGGGTTAGACAGAAAAAATTCACATTTTCAAGGTGCAAGCAACACACACACACACACACACACACACACACACACACTTCACAAAATGCTAAGGTCAAAACAACAAAACACCTTCAGGGTAGCAACCTAATAAGTCTGTGAAAACTTTCCGATTGAGTCGCTTTGGTTCCTAAGGGAATGTTTATACATGGGGTTGGGGGCAGGACAAGGAGGGAGGAGGATAGGGGAAATCTTCCAGCTTGAATTACACGTGCAGGGCTCTCGGGCTCTCGCCTCACTGCCATTTTCAGTCGTGCAAAAGGAGCTGCCTTTGACATGGAAACACCTCCAGGGGAGGATTCATGTAAAGCAGAAAAGGAGGCCACTGTGGAGGAGTAGTGGGACCAAGAAAGTAATGGCGACAAACAACAATCACAACAAAATAAAACAAAGCAAAGGCCAAACACAAAGCAAAACCAAAACACCTTCTTTGCTTTGTCCTTTTCTAGTATAGAGTCTCCAGGGATCGCCTTGTGTTAAAACCAAAAATCAACAGCCACAGCAAAAATAACCTGATATTTTCTTTATGCCATTATGACAAAGGCAAATTATTTAATTCTCTGGTTGAACTGCTCTACATTCCTCAGATATTTTCTATTTAATCAGATCATTTTAAAGTTGTAGCAGTGCCTCGATGAGTTTAGATGTCTGCTATCCCCTTAAAAGTAGTAGTAATATTGCAGAAGTTTCTGATTTCCTTTTTCGATATTCTTTCTAAAAAATTTTTTTCATAAATGACCACAGAGTACAAACTATAAACCATGAATGAAGAACGTGTTGTGCCACAGACATGGCTTATCTGTATTATCAAATATGGACTCTACTTAAGCCTATTTAAAAAAAGAAGAAACTATAACAGAGCAAAGCAAATTGCTGTCTTATTTGAGTATATTTATTGTAAACTGTATAATACTTAAATTCTAAGAACTGTGAGCACCTGAATCAGTCACACAGCCTTTGGGACAGCGTACCATAGAGATTCAATAAACACCTGTTGAATGTACAAACGTGATGCCTGCCATTATCAATTATGGGCCTTCTGAATCACGATAAAAAGGGAACAAGCCGAAAGCTACCTTTTTAAAGCTCTTTGAAGGATTAAAGCCAGTCTATATATCATACCAATTAACCAAAAAAAATACTATCTTTGAGGGGGGAAGAAAAAAATCTTAACAAAATGAATTCTAAATTTCTTTCTGACTTCTTATAACGTGAAGCTGATTACCACACCAATTTTTCAACAAGAAGGGGTTCTGTAACATGAACAATGGTCTCCTAAGCTGGGTTTAGTCATTGTATTAATCCACTCTGATACATAGGGTGATTCGTTGTCCACTCACCTTTTCCTTTTCTGGGATGTCAATTTTTGATTCAAAACATTACTAGGAACCCGGTGCAGTTATATGTCAAATAACCAATAACTGATACCTTTATTTGGCTTTCATGTACTTTATAAAGGTACTATCCTATTTTAGATAAGTAAATGTCAATCAGTAATCATAGATTTAGAGGTTCACACAGGTATAGCCACATTTAAAGACATGAGTACACTCCATCTGACGTGCAATTCTTATAAATACGGTAACAGTTGTACACAGACATGGTTTTTATGCTCACTGACATGGAGAACACGGACTATGAGAAAGTTATTTAATAAAATTAAATCCAAACATGGTGTTATCAAATCCGATTAACTTAATTTAAAACCAATTAAGACTATTTAAATAGGACATTTTCATGGGATTTAATTCATATTCTTTTTAAGACTATTTAAACAATATGTTCTCCTTGTGCTTAATTTCTTTTTTGTAAGTATATATTGTATTTTTTTTTTCCAAATGGAGGGATTATATAAGCTTCTTGGGGAAAAAAATGAAAATATGTAAAAATGAATACCTTTTAAAGTGGATGTATACCAATCTTTAAGAAGAGGGAAAGTCATATCGTATTCATTTTAGGAAATGCATTAATAAAAACTCATGAAGTTTTAAAAACTGAATCCAACTAGCTGTCTCGGTTTTCACCAGAGGAAAAGTGGACGTTCTGTAAATTCCATTCTTTTAAATTCTCCTTTTCAGCAGCTTCTGTCACGTGAAATGGAGTTCGGCAGTCCACTTACAGCTGATTTTTGAGTACGTACTTTTACGATACAGCATCAGACTCATAGCAGTGTTGGAAAATTATGTTGGCTCTGCATTTGGTGAACTCCTTATGGGACTCCCTCACGCTCTTCTAGAAATTTTTATCTCTTATTACACATGATTATACCACGAATTTTAATTATTTAATTTGCCAATTTGACACAATTCGTTCTTTATTAACATAATACATAAGAAGCTGACTCAGCACTACCTTCCAAAACCAATACACGAGATAGTATCGAAACTAATTTTGAAGATGAAACTAGTTTTAGGATCATTTCCTCAGCCAACCAAACAAATTCAGTTCTCAATGGTTCATATCAATGAACAGAGGTTAAAAACTTCATTTAAACCAAATTCCTTCTTTAGCTGTTGATTTCAACAATCGTCTGACTCCAACATTAACGAACGCCACTGATAACAGTTAAGTCAACTAATTTGGAAATTTTCTTCTAGCTTTTCCCCTCCAACAGGGGGATAACTGACTAGTAAAATGGTTTAAAGTTAGCAGTAGAGGAAAGAGCTGAAATGAGAAGAACCCATAATGTGAAAAACCCAATGCTTTATTAGACCTCAAATAGCTGAGAAATCTTCCCTCAAACTATGATTTCATTTTTTTTAGGTCCTGAAATGTTAGGTGTCAAATCTTCTCCCCGCCCCCTCCCCAAATTATAAATTGTTGAAAACATTTGACAGCAGTTGGAAATTCCAATGATCAGTGAGCAGATGTTATAGTCCCAAATTAATTTGAAGTTGCATTGACAAAAGAAATACAGGAGGAGAGTAGGGAAAGAGCGGTGGGATAGCCCAGACAACTACATGTTTAACATATATTTTCTGTAAAGCTGGTTAAAAACAAACACTATAGCTCATGTAACTTTTAGGTGTAAGTGTAGGGTTGGAAATAATTAAAATGTTACCTTTGCCAAGTAATTCCCAATGTATCCTCACTGGTACTGGGGTATAAATGCCTGCCGTTTTGATTCATGGTCCAGTCACAAATCCTCAGCTGTCAATTGAAACCTAGCAGTCAGATATGGATCGAGCAGTTCTACAGTTTTTAGTATTTAAATGAATACATGCAAACCAGTACTGTACATGGCATTAACCTTACTTTCCCAAGAGGCAGCTTAAAGGAAAACAAAAACAAAAACAAAAACAAAAGCAAAACAAAAACCTCACTCTGCAAAGCAAAATTCCTAGACACTCTTTTTAGAAAACTCTACTGCAATAGGCCACTCTATTAATTAAAGCATACAAGAGAAACGAGTGCTTAGAACATAACAATTAGCCATTATTAGAGTACAAGTTGAGCTGAAATAAAAGCAAACGTTAATATTCAATAGAGAGATATATTTTAGGAAGAAAACAAAAAAAAAAGCTTTTTTTATGCAACATACCAAATAATCCGCACTGAGTAAAATAATCAATAACTTTAAGCATGCAGTTTGCAAAACACAGAAGACATGCAGTTTAGAGGAGTAAAGGTCCCACCTTATACATTCTCCCTAGCTTATGTTTAGAAGCATCAAGGTATTCCCTTCTAGATGTTTCCTAATTTTGCTGCAGTCAAAGTGGCACTGTTTAGAAGGAGTTGATGAGGATTTCTACTTTGATTTTAAACTCAGAGTAATGGCATTTAAAATACTTTACCACATCTGAATAGAGCCAGGAATGCACTGAGTACAAGCTGAAACAAATTCTTCCCAGATCTTGGAATCATCAGCTCTGCCCTTCGGAAGAGGGTTCGAGTAACCCTATCCAGCTCTGTTTGGTTCACAGCTGCCCTACGGTGCTAGCAGATTTATTGAAAAGATATATTGCTTATTTGTATGCCTATGAAAGTAAACTTATCTGGCTTTGGCCGGGGGGAAACCCCACTAGAAAATCATGGTTTGTATCGTTAGATAGCCTTGCTGTGAATTAACTGCATCTTGCATTGAAAAGATGTCTTATTCAGAGCAACCCACTGCACCTTGTTTGCTGTGTTTCAGTGAGGATTTCCACAAGGTGATGATTGCAGCCAAAGTGCCTTTAAACTCCTGATAAATTATTGTAATCCTTTCTGATAATGCTATGGCTTAAAAAAAATGGCTATTAAGAGCCTTTACTGTTCCTGTTAGACCAATGAGGTTCTACACATTGTGAGTAATAGTGATTCTGGAGTTTTAGAATAATTGTTTTGCACCCTTTTCTACAGGTCTATGAGTCTCCAAATATACCATCTAAAATTTCCAAAACACATGTTTTCATTATATTGATATTTTAGGTGAAAGCAATTTTATAAAGAACTGAAAAAATTCCCTTAAGATAAGTAGGTAGGTAGGTAGGCAGGTAGGTCGGTAGATAGATGGCCAGGCAAACAGATTGATAGGATGTGCGGATTCTTCTCACAATGTACTCATAAAGGAGCCATAAACCGGTAAAGAAATTAAATTAGAATGAAAAATATTCTTAAAATGGACCATAATACTTGCATAATAGGGAAAATGTATGCTTGATTAGTCTTAAAACCAAACAGATAACAAACTTTATGGCAAGATTTTTTTTTAAGTGCTCAACATGAATCATCTAATCAGAAATGCAGTGTGATGGGGCAATCTGTTTTTTTACAGTAACAGTAAGCCTATTGTCTCTTTCAAAATGCATTTTCTTAAAGCAGTACTATGAAAAAGATCTAAAAACAGCTAAAAAAAAAAAAACCTTGACTTTGTGTCAAGATTACCTTAGGGACCACTTATTGATTATACTCTAGTCAGTGAAATTCCTAGTTTTTAGTCAATTAAACATTCTCAAGAATGGAGGAGTATATTCAGGCAGAGCTCATGGTAATTCTGCTAACTTCAGGTGAGTTTCTGTGGGGCTCCCAGCCTAGGTTGCAGAAATCTTCAGAAAAAGATGCTTTTATGATGCCAGGAGAACCTAAATATTACTCACTGATTAACTGACTTGTCTCACAAGCAATGACAGGAACACTGTGTCTCTTTGGAAGGATGTGTTGTAAACTGCTTAGTTTTTTGTTGTTCGTGTTGCTAATGTTTTGTTTATTTGTTTGTTTACCACCCTAACAAATGTCAAGGGGGCTATCTTTGGCCACATTTGTAACATTTAAAATCAATGTATTTGGGGGCTTTTCTTTCCTAAGAGTAGTCCCAAAGGGGTTAAACCTGACCATAGCTATTTACTTTCATCCATACGTAAGATAAATTCAATAGGGTTAATTTTTTTTCAAAACAGAAAATATGATGAAATACATACAAAACAATCATTAGACATAGTAGTTAGCAATAATTTAGATGCCAAAAAAATTGTCAGGATATTAATTAGTATTAAATTAATTTCCTCTCGGTTACTGAGAACGAAAAATATAAATTAGATTTATTTATTAGTTCTTTAGATTGTGGGGTAGCATTATCAACATTTCCAAAAATTTCTGAGGAGACCTGTTTATACATGCTTATGTGTTATAAATTACTTAAACCAGGTCACTTAAGCAAGACCCTCACTCTTTATGTTTTTTTAATTTATTAATTAACCTTCTTTTGCATAAAGCATCTTTGAATTAATGAACTTCCTGACGAAGTGAAATTTTAATTTTAAAGGTGATGGTGTGGCAGGGGAAACAACTGAATAATTAAACTAGAAATCACTCTTCACTCTTATTCCTAATAAGATCAATTACTAAGACTCTTTGTTTGAGGAAGATAGTTCTGACTCAGCAAATTTTGAATACAATCTCGGGGATAAAAAGTTAACACTAGGTGTATTACGCTTCTTTTGGGGGCATGTTAAATGTTCTTAGTATAAGTCACTATTCCCAACAGCAAAAACTCGTTACATTATGTTCTAAATAAATTTACAATAACAGGTGATAGTGTTATTTGAGGTTGGGGTGATGATTCCTCAATTTCTGTCATGTGAAAGAGTCACTGTTATATAATGTAGCTATCAGTTCTCTTTAAATTAAATTTGAAGACTTTAATTTCAAGTAGTACATAGGGTTCAATAACACTGTAATGGTTTTTCCAAGTATTTTCGTCAAAAAAAAAAAAAAAAGGAAATTACTTGTTTCCTCCAATAGTAATCAAATAGAAAACACTAGGTACAGATTAGTTCAAATATTTAGTCTGTAAGAGTTGTGTGTTTGAATGGAGGTGGAGAGCAATTCCTATTTTTGTAACATTATAGTCTTTAACAGACCTGAGCATATGCATATCCTTATAGAAATGCACACTCCCATAAATAATTTTAATCCTTTAATTTTATGCATCTATCACAATGAAATTAGACTGTCTAGAAAACTGAGGTAAAATTTACATTAAAACAATTATGCCCAGAATTCCAAGAGCAAGCAAAAGGTGAAGTAAGGAAGTAAGATTGTCCTCCAGGAAAGCTATGAGTAAAGGGTTACCTACGTAACAAGTAAGGAAGAAGTGAAGGTCAAGTTTTCCTGCCTATGTTCTTAGAATGGCATTCTCTCAAGACTCTGGAATGAGAACCTTGTTCCTTGCCTACAAGGATGGGTTCAAGCAGTTTCCCTCAAAAATCTACATAAGAAAAAAACACCTAAGAGTTGGGTCATTATCCTTTCCTGCGCTATACCCACATTAGTCATAGGTAGCTGACAGCTATAAAGAATCAATATTGCTTGTGATTTCAGAGTTAAGATTTTGTTTATTCAAATGAGGGCCCTCCATTGTTATTAACAGGGGCTTTTGTTAAATGCTTAGCAATTAGCTTTGGGAACAAAAGAAAGAAGGTAAGCAAAACGTTCTATTTTGCTAGACTCAGCAAACAGGCCGATGTACTAACAGTCCCTCATGATGACAACAGCTCTCAGTTGAACCAATAAACCATTAAACTGTAAACAGAATAATCAACACAGGCAAATTTACCTTCTCACTTTTTTTTTTTTTTTTAAGTTTACAGTGACCCTCAAGGGAATATCTTGAAAGGTGTGTTTTACGTTCTTAGGGTTTTTTGTTTTGTTTTGTTTTTGTTTTAATTTCTACAGATAGCCTCAAGGAAACAGACTTTTGGGGGTAAAGGTGCTTTTGAGGGGATGCTTAAAAGATAAACAATCCAGTGTTCAAACTGTCCTCTAACTCTCAGATTAGTAGAGTTTCATTTTATTGCTTTTATTAATTACTCACCATGGAGCAAATAAAATGGCCTCTAAATGAACAAGCAGAACGTTCAGAATAAAATTGTTATATGTAAAACATATAACACATTTTTTAAAAAAAAGAGATTCAAGATCATCCTGGTACCTTAAAGTTACTTCTAATGTCAATTTCTGGAACCCATGCTTCTTGATATTTAATTTAGCTAGCGCAGTAGAATTACATTAAATGGGTGTGCATAGCCCATGAACTACATAAACGTAACTGACCATAAATCCTAAGTATTAGCAAATGAAGAGGTTTCTTTTTTTTTTCACATGGAGACTAGTTTAACTTGTAAAATGTAAGGTTTCAAGGGAACTCAGAGATTGTGAAGTTCAACCCCTTCATTTTCCTTTCCAAGATAAAGATACAGGACAGTCAAGTTTATGGACTCGTCCAAGATCAGACATGCCCTGTTTGTGTCAACACTACAGCCAAACCTCCGGACTCCTAATCCCTGGTTCTCACCAAAGATACTGATTTGCTTACCACTGTTCTTTTCCTACCCTATGCTTCATGTGCCCCCCACCCCACCAAGAATATTTAAGGCTAAAATGGCGATAATTATAACCTTCAGAATCTCCTCTACTTCCTTGATTCAACTTGGATCTTTTAAAGTAAATATTTTCAGAGGACAAGATAATTTTTCCCTTGTGATCTTGTTGATCGAGATGTAAGGCTACGGTAAACATAATTTTATTTTTACATTAATTAGTTTATCTAGAATTTGATAAATACTGAAAGTGAGTGAATAAATAAATGAAGGCATGATAAAGCAGACCACGGGAGGTTTTTTTTAAAAGCATAAGAACTAGCCAAAAGGCTAAACATTTGCATAGCCGTTATTTTGACTGAAACTTCCTTTAAATGTGTTTCCTTTCCAGCTAGCATATGTGAAGAGTGACCTCTTATCCATTTACATACCTACCCAGAAGTCATGTGATAGGGTTTTACGTCAAGCTGTCAATTATGATAACAGACACAATAAGAACAGCCACAAGTTGTTGATAGCCTGCTTCCTGACTTTATTGAAAAGTTTGTTGATAGTCTGCTAGTGTCCTTTCGATTGCTTGCCTCTAATAAAAGACTACCTTTCCAGTGGTCTCAAGGTACCTAGCTTTGGCTTTGCCATTTGCCAGGACAAACGTTGCAAAGAAATTTCAATTAATATCTTAATTACAAAAAAAAAAAAAAAAAAATCCTACAGAGGCAATTTCTTAGGAAGGCCATTTGGTGCAACGGAAATTTTCAGCGTAATGAAAAGCACTTCCAAATTCCAGTTTGAAAATTATACCAGGGAAAGCGTTGAAAATACTTTGATATAAGGTAGCCCAGTGATTGAAATGGAAATGATAGCATGCAAGAGATGTAACATGCTGAAGCTCAGGCACCGATAAAATCCATGCAGTTGTGTACATAATGCAGGGACCTGAGCTGATCAGGCCATTCATTCATGAGCTCTAATGATAAGTAGTGTACATATAATCAGGAGATTATAATTTTGAGACTATGAAAATAAGTCTTACATCTTATAAACTAGAGCTTGTGTGACGTTGTCGTCTCCCTTTCGGAAGGCAAAAGTGACCTCCCACTTATGGCATCAAAAACCTCAAATCTGTACCAGGTTCATATGCTTTTCAACACCTGGTTCGATTAGTAATCTTTTACTTCTGAACAAGAAGCTTCTTAGCTACAAACTTTTATTTCCCACTTGCAGTGAGATTTTTTTTATATGTTGTACTAACGTGTAACAGTGAAGGTTCATATTTTTATTATAACCTTGCACTCAAATACAATGGTGAAAATCAAGTTGACTAGACCCTCTTTTATCACGCAACTTCCAATAAGAGCAAAGAAAGAAGGCCTACAATTTTAACAGATTCATTATGAGGTTGACCAGATAAGGTATTGGTGCTAATTCGAGCAAGCCGCCTCCTGTTCGCCACTCATACTAAAATTGTTAGCGTGGATTATAAAATAATTTCTGGGAAGTCCAACGCTCTGCCATGTAGTTCCCATTCTCTCAGCTACAAAACTTGGGACATGTGGGTCCCCTCACTGCCTATCACAGGGAACGTGCACAGTGTGCTCGCAGTACGAGGAAGAGAAACACTGCATTTTACTAAGCTTCTGTGAAGTTAAGTCAGCGTGGAGATCCTGGACACTTCTGAAAAAGGTCCAAATCACAAAAAGACATTTCTCAGGAAAGACCAAAGAGTTGAGTTTGCCAAAGCAGGACCCAGGGGTTCCTCAAGCCACCACACCACCTTCCCATAGAAAAGTCAAAGAAAAATGAAGCTCCAGTTGATGTCTGCTTTTAAGACCTCCCCAAGCCAACAGTGAACGCAGGAACGAAGCCAATCATCCCAAAGACAGTCTAGTTCCAGACCCTGAACAACGCGACACACAGGATTATGTTAGGAGATAAAGGAAAAATTCAAGTCCTGATCAGCTGGCATGAGCTGATGATTATAATTAGAGGATTGTTTGTCAGGGCAAATGATCAACTCGTTTACGTGAATCTTTTTGAAATAGTCTTCATGATTACGGATTATTTTTTGGATTCAAATGAGATATCATATTTACAATGATAGGTGAAATTCTCATGTCAGGAAAAAAAAAACACGAGTATTTCAAGGCAGTTAGCAACCGACATTAATCAGTAATAACCATTTTAAGAAGCACTGAGGTATAGCATTACTAACAACAGCTGTATGTGTACCAAGTTAATGGGTACAAAAGTATATGCTTTTGTGCTTCTAGTATTCAGATTTGCCAATATGGATGTATTACTCTTACAAGTGGAATATTGGGTTAATTTTAATATTTGCCATCTCAATTTAAGAACGCCAGTATCCCTGTGTGTTTGAAATGACTATATTGAAAGGTCTCCTTTATTGTCATTTTGTGGAAAGATTATTTATAAGATAGTCAAAATTATTCAACAATCTTAAATTTATTGTTAACCCTAATTTATGTAGGCTATATTAAAGTTCTTTTGTGAGAAAAAAATAGCATTGCACAATGCACATCAATACTTTTCATAACCTAAAAGGATAAATCTTTATAAAGAGGCCGCCAATAAACTGAAGAATGTACCTGGTGACAATATTTATTCTTAAGGGGTCATGTATATTAAAGGCTATGGGGAATGTTTAAAAGAACTCTCTCAGACTAAATCCATTGCCTTTCTAATTTTGAATTTCTCCTAGCTAATATAAAATGATTGATTACCTTTATTTCATGTACCCCTTGATTTTCCTTTTCATTCATCATTGAGTGCTTTAAACCAAATGCATTTAGAACCTGCTGCTACAAGAGTGGTCTCTTTTAAATCTTTGTAAAGTAATGAAAGGACACAGTAAATCAATCTCATTTCTGCTGTAGGAAAGCATAACCTTTACTCTACTGAAGTCATTTAAAGTATTTCTGTCCCTCTGTTCCTGGATAGTAAGCCTAAAACTTCATCTCAGTGATTCTTTCAAAATTTAAAAGCAGAAAAGTAATAATCTCTTAACTGGAACCTTACTTTAGTAATATTCGTGGATAGTATGAGATGCATATACATTCATTTTCCGCATGCCTCAAAACTGTAGCTCATTATAAATTTGCCATATTGGGCTTCTTCATGTCAAAAAGTAGCACTCTTTCATCATCTACAGGACAAATTATCCGTCTGCATGGTAAATGCAGATTCCAAATAGAATTGAACATTTCATTTTTAGCTCTGACCCTTCTATAGTTTTTTTTTTCTTCCGAGGATCTATACACATCGTACGTTCCATAAATATCAACCGCATTTGACCAAACAAATCATATTTCTATTGTAAGAGGTCTTCACTTGACATTGCCCACTTAAATAAGAAATGGTGGTCTTTAATAACAAAAGTTGGTAGTTCTGGAACTCGCGTATATGTATTTTCAATTAAAATGTGCCCAGATCTCCATCTACATTAAGACTCATACCTTCCTGATGCCTGCCAAGTGTTCTCGATTCATCCTCGGATATGCGAAAGACAAAGTGAATTTTACATGATGGACTTTTGTGATCATAATTACCTGAGCCTCTAAAGTTAGTCATCTGTGGTAAATAAAAGAAATTAAAGCTGCCACAGGTTAGCACAGCGGGATGGGAAGATTGCTTCTAAATACGTGGAATTGGATATAGTCTAAATGTGTTTGGGGCTAAAGGAGGCATGTTTCTATGAATTAAAAATTAACTGGAAAGTAGAGATGTGTCATAAAGAATAATGCAAATCCCATGATGAAGATATTTCTGAAAATATGTGGAATGATTTTGAAAAGAACAAGTTTCTAAACCTATAAATCCTACATGTTTTTTTTTAATAAACACAGTGAACATACACATTTGTCAAATAGAACCATATTATAGTAATTATAACACATTTCATATTATAGCAATTTTAGAGGTGAAAAAAAGCAACATTCCAGAGAATTATGTTGAAAAGCCAATGGCTGGCAAAACCACTAATTATTATTTGGTATTTTCATAACTGTGTACAGATGTTTTCAGTTAGTTCTCACTCTTTTGTTTGGTTTTGCTTTTTAAAAATCTGGCGCGATGTCAAGTATCTTGACTAAGCTATCATCTTTATGATTTTCTCTGAACTCCGCAGGTGGTGACCTTTGATATATGTGGTCTGCTACCTTGGTCCTCAACTGGGCAGGACTTGGGAATTTCGCATGAAGCACAGCTAAGAGAGAGCACAAGCTAGGTGGGCACGTCCGGAACAAAGGGAAGCAGGCAAGAGGCCCTGGTGAGGCTTACTACCTACCTAACGACACAGACAAATGCACCTACAACCTATGAACGAAGAGCAGGTAAGCTTACACCAGCTCCTTCTTATTCACGATAGCCTATTTTTCCCTACTTAATATTTTGCACACTGTTAATTTCAAACTGCTCTGCTATCAGAACTTGAGAGCAGCAAACATATGCATCATAAAATATATCTAAATTCCAAAGTGTTTAGAGTTATTTCTGTCGTCCTGTAACTAGAATCATGGGATTTCTGTATTGGTATGTTCCATGCCTTTGACTGTGGCTAATTTGTTTAGAAGCCACCATTAATCCTGGCTGTATATTTTCACAGTTTGGGTAAACACTTCATTTGCATTAAATTTACAGCATTAATGAGATGTGAAATTTAAAATGCTACTTGAAACATAAATGATGTAAGAAAGCAGAACAACAAAAAAGTGTTTTATCATATCTGAAATCAGTAGGCCAATTTAAGCCTATTAAAATAGGAATGATGTGTCACCCGAGGTTTTAGCTTCATAACTCATCCTCTTGGACTAAAAGTCCAAAATGAGGAGTAAAAACATCTGGAAACTATGAAAGAGCTCAAAAACACAAATTGTGTCCTGCTTCTACTCTAATGGGCTTTTAAATCAGTTTTCAATTTTTGTCTTTGGAAGCTATAGGCTAGTAAGTTCTCAACAGCCAATAAGACTGAGAAAAATCCCCTGGCCGAGACCCTGGTTACTCATGGATGTTATCGATCTAGGCCACAGAGGTGGAAAAAGTCTTGAGCCAATTTGAGAAACCCTGTTTAGAGAGGCAAGAAACAAAGGATAAATGAGAAAATATTCTGGAAAATGAAATGATCAGTTTCTTTCCCAGAAGCCCCCGGGAGCCCCGTTCTGAGTCCAGATCTGAGAGGCAGCATGGAGAGAGCACCAATGCGAAAGCGTGGCTACACCATCACACCTGGGTGAAACTTGCCCACCTGTTGCTGATGTAGGAAGGATGGGTCTCTTGGGCTTAGTCCCACATATCGATTGGCTTGAGATGTGCCTGAGGCTGTGTAGGCTGATTAAGGAAGAACAAAAACAAAGATAAAAATTGTGAACTATCAGAATGAACACCCTGTCCATGTAAAAGAAACCCAGAGAGGCGGGATTTGCACCCAAAAAATAAAACAAATAAATAAAATAAAATAAAATAAAATAAAAGTGTCGCTATTTTTCTGTTCTTTTGTCTGAGTGAACACCAAGTAATACATAAAAGAAAGGGCAGTTGACCTCAAATCAGTTAGTTTTTCCCCCTCCCCAGAAATCTATCCAGTAAACCACATCTGACCTTTGGCAGTGGGTGTCTCACACTGACGTGCTCCGGTTATAGTCCCACGGGAGTACCAAGGGCTGGCTCTGTAGCAGGGCCCCTTTCCTACTTGTACTGTTTCACCAGATATTAGCTGTCTAACAATGGAATAATCGATGAGGGTCTGCGATTCTAAACGTAAAAGCAGACTGAAAGTCTGTCGGGAAAGAGTGAAAGCTTGTAATAATGGGATGTAAGCAGATGGGCTTGATGATACCGAATGAACAACGTCTTGCTAAAGAGAAAATCTAATATTACTAACATGAAGGAGAAGCCTATATTTATGATAGCACAGAGAGTGAATCAGGTCAGAACTTCAGTTAATGTGAAAATGACCTTAAGTGTCAGAGAAATGTTTTGGAAAAAAAAATTCTTTCTTTTTCGTAAGCGCAAAGAGTCAATTTCTTGTGATTGGCCCAGGGAGGGAGTGGTGACATCTTTTAGATACTTGGCCACCAGGCGTTAAGTACATGTGGGGAATATTCCTTAAATTATTTTGATCTCACCTTGCAAGTACTTTTGGTACAGGTGCTTTTTGGTACAGAGTGAATTTTCCAAAGAAAACAGCTCCCTATTCCTAAAGATTTTTGTTTCTTTTCACAAGGAAAGGACTTTCCGGCACTAAGCAACCCCACTGCCTCATGCTGGAATAAACAGAAGAACTATATTTTCGCCATTTATGTTACATTTATAGGTCTGAAGAAAGCTAAAATGTTTGGCCGAACACCATCAGATTAATGAAAAATTGACATTAATTTTAAAAAGGCTTTTTTCTTTTAAGCCAAATATATTAATTCTGCCATGTCCATTTGAAGGGTTGCAGAATTTGATCCACTAAAGCTTTTTTAGGTCAACTTTTTAAAACAGTGAAGATGCTCACAATTCAGCTTTAATTACTCCTGAATAAAGGGCCCATACAAGGGCAGCCATAAGCAGCCAGTGGCCCTACTTGATGACCAGGCCTCTGGCATTCAACGCAAAGCATGGACAGCTGGAGAAGAGCCTCATAGAGGCTCAGAAAGCGATATTCCTTCTTTTCAACCATGAGAAGGAGGTTTCCTTCATCTATGTGTTTTCTTTAATTTCACTGACTTATCAGTTCAATGACCAATTTCTCATGATCCGTGTTGTCTCGGGAGCTGGAGCTACAAGTCTGTTTATAGGAAAGAAAAACAACTCACTAGATTTCTTTTATGTGGGAGTGGGAAATAAGCCGATACAGCCATCTTTATACAACCAAGATATACCTTCTGAATATTTTGTAATTTCATGAGTCAAATCAGATCCCTTTTGATCAACCTACAGGTGAGTATAAGAACAATTCATTAGCAAGCAGGCTAATAGCACTCCCATGGTGAGCTGTGATCCTTGGGGTCTGATCTTCCCTTGAAGGTCCTCTATTAATATCACTATAAGATTAGGTAAATGAAGTTTCTAGAACTCGGTTTGGATCATTTATCCTGTGATAGTCTTTCAAATGCTTTTTCGAAAAATCTTCTGGTTTTCATTTGCTTTTATTTAAATTGCTGACCTTGGTTTGCTCAAAGATGCCAACACATCCACTTTTAAAATCTGGATTGTGAGGGGCAAGTGGGTTGATGAGCACCGAGGAGGGCACCTGTTGGGATAATCACTGGGTGTTGTATGGAAACCAATTTGACAATAAATTTCATAAGAAAAATAAAATAAGTACAAAATAAAATAAAATCTGGATGTCGTATTTTAGTAGCCGTAATGTACACAGCTAACCTTTGGAGCAAAAGAATTCTTAGTCCTCCTTGACTGGATTTCACCCATCTGTGCATTCAGGGAAGTGTTCCCTAGTGTAGGACCCTCTACCAACAAACCAGTTACAAACAATAAAGATTATGGATGGGAATTGCAAGCCTACATGGACAGATTAGGCTATGGGGCCTCATGAATTTTGAGAAAGAAATGCTGAATTCACTGTACACTCAAAGTATTGTCCATTTCTCTTGTAGGGTCCCTTTCTAGGTTTTCAGAAGCCGCAAAAAAAAAAAAAAAAAAAAAAAAAAAGAAAGAAAGAAAGAAAGAAAAAAAAACGAGAAGAAAACATCTTTCCAAAGCCTGAGAAAAGGAAGAGCCAGGGGTGTCTCTGTAATTCTGTAATTTTACTTAGACATTTCTAGAGCTTTTCAATTTTTTTTTTTTTTGCCCTAGGAAAGAAAATGGGACCTCTGAATTTCAGGTATTTAATGCATAATTGATGAGGAGTCTGCTAATTCCTCCTGACTGGAGCTTTATCTCTTCCACTTGACCAATCTGTACGTGCCAATTCCAGTTCCAGGGAGCCTGCAGTTTGAATGAAGCCAATTGAAAAACTGGGTGATAATTTCTTGTGTATTTATGAGTATTCGATACGAAGAAGCAAAGGAATCATTTGGTTTATTGGTAGGTTCGATGTAAGTTCACTGGATAAATCTCTGACATTTAAAATGTTATGGCCACGTTCAAAACCACAGTACCTGATGGACCATGATAGGCAAAAACGAAAACAAAAAACAAAAACAAAAATGAAAAAAAAAAAACCAAAAAACAAAAAATGGCCGAAAGTGCAATTGGCTTATGTGTGCCTAATACTCAACTTTAAAATGTTATCTGCATCCAACATCGTGTAACTGTTTTTTGTCTTGTTTTGTTTTGTTTTGTTTTGCTTTGTTCTTGCAATGACATAGCCTATAGCGACGTAAACGGGCAATTATTTTACAGAGGCCCTGATTCGGACTGCCGTGTGAAGGGCATTGATTTCTATAGGAATGCTCCAATAAGTAACAATTATCTAATCTCTCTGGGTGACATAAAAACCTTGTACACTGAGTTATGTTATTCAGTGTATTTTCGATGTATACCTCGAACGAGCAGGCATGACATTATTTTTCTGACAACTGTTTATTCAACAAATGAGCTTCTCCCTTTTCAAATAGGATGGACTGCCTGAAATTTGATAAGAGAGAGCTTGTGAGAGCCAGGCCACATACATGCCTGCTAGTTCCACATAAATGAGAAATCTCCATCTGGTCTGAAAAGTTGCCGTGTTTCCCACCTTGGATCAGACATCCAACGGTGCCTTTGATGGACATTTCTCATTTCCTACAGAAATACTTACTGGTTGCTGTAGGTGAAGCTGCCTCACCTTCAGTGGATGTAGTGATGGGTTTAGTATCTGTCATGGTCAGGGTCACAGGTCGCACTGCACTGGGATGGGGAGAGGGTGCCAAGACAGGTGTGAAATGGCCAGGCACTTTCCCTACTACTTGACCACTGCTGTTAGGCTACAAAACAAAAACAGAATGGCGGGTGAAACAATCCAAAAGGCAGTCATCTTGTCCACCAACTTCCACTCAGCACCCTTGGCCACACGGACCCGGTACACTTGCTGTTAACCACCACACGCCTTCCCAAGTCGGAGTCAGAGAGACCAACCAATGGTTAGTAGTAAAAAGAGGCAGCAGCACTTAAAAGGAAGTTTCACCTTCAAAACACTTCGTACGGGTTAATTCATCTTTACAACACGCCTGAGAGCCAGGCGGAACTGATCCTTTCATTCAGTAGCACGGGCAAGACTCAGGCGGAGACTTACACGCTTAGCCCAAGACTAGAGTGTAAATAATTCCTGAGCTAGTGAGAATTTGAACCGTGCCTTCTTCTTCTCTGCCGTTCGTTTTCCGCGGTCAGTCAGTTTTGGCTTTCAGCACGCGATTTTCACCTAAGGATGCTATCACTGACCCAAGCAAGACAAGGATATCTAGGAGATCAAACACATCCAACTCAATAGTTTCCATTATTTATAGTCAAAGCCCACCTTCGGCATTCAAAACCTCTAGCTCTCCGTCACACACAAGTACGCTTGGACACACACACCAAGCAATTTAGGCTCTAGGATCTCCACTTAACTTTTGACGATTGACCCATACAAGCAGATAGAATGATATTTCAAGCATTTAAAACTTCAGATCCACACGATGTAAAAGGATGGACTAGGTCTGACCTCACAACTACAAATAAAAGATTTCCAAAGTCAATTAAAATGTGAAGGAAAGCAGAGGTCAATCAAATGTACTTTGTTACCTTAAGTTACTCCTCCCTTGCTGGGCATGGAGAGTTATGCAAAACATTATTGTTGACTTTTGTGGGAATCGGCTAAGAAAATCCCCCGGGGCAATGATAGAAAAGACAGGAATATCTGAGTGTTAGCCTCGGGTAAGAAAACAGTATCCATGGTAAGGAGACAAAATCCTAAGGGTACACTGTTTGAAAAAAAAATACTGGAATGTATTTTTCTAGACAGAGCATGCTATCCTTGATTACACCCATGTTGGAATTCTCCACTGCATGATGTACATAACAATTTGCCATGAGAGTATTCTCCACAAATATTTCGGCTCTCTGTGTTAAAGGTAAACAGTGCAATGAACGGAATAGTTATTTAATTCCCTGCACAGAAATCACCAGAAGACGTTTCTTTAGATAAAAAGATGAACAGCTAATAACACTTAAACACAGTCAATGAGACACATGCGCTAAGTCTTTGGTTAGGTTCCTCGGAGGCCACATTACTTATTCTGTAAAGAATAATGGACTTCTTGAATATCCTGACTATTCATCATGAGTAATTTTAAGTATTTAACTTTATGTCAGGAAAATTGACCAGCGTCTCCCCCACGGAAACCTACGAGAGAGTTTATGAGGGAGTTATATCTTTAAACTAATTTTATTTAAAATAATCCATTGAGTAGCATGACTGTCTCACTCAAATCGGTGCACCAGCGACGTAATTAATCTCCAAATTGCTGTGGGGAGGACAAGGCCTCTCAGTTGCCAGACTTAACAATCAAAATCAGCGCAGGGCCACAGGATATTTCAAAAGGAAGAGTGAACTACAGGTGAATGAGTCCTCATTCCGCCCCCCCCCCCCCCCCCATTTTTAGGGCTAAACAGGTAAGTATCAAGAATCCTCTTTTGAAATGCACCTTAACTGGTTTTTGAGTTGGAGTTAAAAATCAAAGCAGGTATGAGGTGCCCATGAAAACAATTCGGTAATTTACTAGAGAGACAGATTTTTCCTTTCAAGGGGAAAAAGGCATTTTCTTTTAAAGCAGACCATCAGCTTCTGGTTATCTGAACACATTGCAAAAGACTGTTTTGAGTATCTGCCTCAAGAAAGAAGAAAGGTCTCTCTCTATCACTCGTGGTACATGCGGTAGTAAAGAGCGTTTCCATATTCTGTGTACCCCAAACAGTTTGCTGGGACCTACCTGAGAACACGGGATGGAAGAATGACAATAATGTCAAGAAAATGCTGCACGTGATGTGTTATTACCTCGCCGATTCTGCAAGCTTTGTCTACTGGAATGGAATCGACATGAACCAACAGACGTTTCACTCATTTAAAAACGACAAAAGTGACAAGTCCCAAGCCAATACAGACAACTCTTCTGGAATTCAGAGTCAGAATAGGAGGGTTATTCCTTTTTGGTCTTCCACTGGTTCAAACAGATGAAGCTATACTACTATAAAGCGTCTCTTTTAAGGCCGTTAGATGAACTTTCATACCACAGATAGGAAAAGAGAGACATCTCATTTGAAGATGAAGTTGAGCGGCATTAGGAAAGGATTACCCTACTTGCTCCTATTACATAAAATCCTGAGAGGGAAATTTTTTCTTTTTTTAAATTGAGATGAAAGTAAGATGCTTCTCTTAGAAGCTAGATCTTTACCTTAAAAATAGGAAGAAAAACAGAACAATATAGGCAGATTATCACCTAATATGCCCTCTTAACTTATAAAGAAATGGAAATATACCTAAAACAAGCACTGAATAATTAAAGAAATGCGTAACACTAAGGGCCTGATTTTAATTTGCATAATTTTTCCCCTAACAGTGCCTAATTAAGACATCAGTTAAAAAAAAAAATCCAATGGAACTCTAAGATTTTCCACACTGAATTAACGTTAAGGACTTTTAATGGATGTCTTAATTAGACTTTGTTATTCATGGAAATTCTACACAAATTAAAATCAGACCTTGTGTGCACTGTTCCCAGCTGAGTCTAGCAAAATGCTCTATGGAACTGAGACTCTTGAATCCACGATCTGACAGCAAATTTTATTTCTAAACTGATATATTAAGATCTACTGTTTTACTTAGTAATTATTATTATAGTCATTAAAAGTGCTATACCATTTGGACATTTTCTTCTAAAATACAAATGGCTTAATTACAAATTCAAAACTCAAGAACGGTGTGTTTACTTTAGTATTATGAGTCAACAGAACTACAAGCACAGGTAACTTTTTAAGTAACCAAAATGGTGCTGGCTATGTCGTTATTCAAAAAAAAAACATTCAGAAAAGACCATTTTCCTTCATTTTAACAATCACGACCAACATGATTCTTCCAGATCTTTTCTTTGTTAATTCTAAATTAATATGCACATACTATTTACTGGCATTTTAGTAACTGAACAGCATTAATGACAGAATGTTTATGACAATCTCTCAGCGCATTAAAAGGCATAATAAGGAGTGGGCAGGAGTCTTGGAGGGAAAGCAGCAATGCCAAATACCAGACCATAAGATCAAAACTACAGTACAGATTTCTGGATATGATGATTTGTGCCGACTCTGGCACAAAGACTGTCTATTTGATAATGAAAAATCCTCTTATATCAAATCCCTATGAAGTGACCTCTCCATAGAAGAAGCCACATGTTTAGGGAGTGAGAAAGACACATGAGTCACTACACTTACACAATAAAAGTCCCTAAAACCACCGCACAATGTTAGAAAGAAAGAAAGAAAGAAAGACAGAAAGAGAGAGAGAAAGAAAGAAAGAAAGAAAGGAAGAAAGAAAGAAGAAAGAAGAAAGAAACAGAAAGAAAGAAAGAAAGAAAGAAAGAAAGAGAGAGAGAGAGAGAGAAAGAAAGAAAGAAAGAAAGAAAGAAGAGAAAGAAAGAAAGAAAGAAAGAAAGAAAGAAGAAAGGAAGGAAGGAAGGAAGAAAGAAAGAGAGAGAGAAAGAAAGAAAGAAAGAAAGAAAGAAGAGAAAGAAAGAAAGAAAGAAAGAAAGAAAGAAAGAAAGAAGAAAGGAAGGAAGGAAGGAAGGAAGGAAGAAAGAAAGAGAAAAAAAAAAAACACTTCTGGCAATGTCCCTGATTATTAAATGTAGTCATGTCTGTGCAAAGAATATTCAAGTAGTCGTCAAACACTAAAAAGGTTTACGTTACCAAAGCTTATTTTAATACCTAATAGTTGGTCTATAAATACAACTGTAAGTTCTTTTGTGTGTGTTTATTTTAGCGCATACCTCGCCCCTGCCTGAAATAAGCACTTTGTCTCTGTGTTAAAGCAGGTATTCCAGAGGTGTGAACTCCAGCTCAGAGCTTTTTTGTCAATGCACTCACTTTCTGCATCAACTTTCTTTGCAGTCAATGAAAATTCAAAAACATCAAACCAAAAACACCTTCATGAATGTGCCCCTTTGGGGCAATACACTTCCTACCTGTCATTCAGCCACCTTTAAATAAAAACTTATTGAGTCACCAAGACACTTCCTGAAGATGGATTTCAAAAGCTTGATGTTCTGCCAGACATAGTGTCTGAGTAAGCTTCACGCCTTAGAGTCAGACCTGTTCCATCTCCCTTAGGCTCTACGCTTATTTTCTCTCTCATTTTTACCTGGCTGGTTTGCGGACTGGATGGGTCATAAGAAGGTACATAGTTCTTCAGAGTATCCTGAGGATTCAGGTGGGGAGGATATCTGATTGTTGGATGAGAAAAGTAGCTCGATGGGGCTGGAGGAAGAATAGCTTGTGTTGGAAATGGCAACGGTGAGGGTGGAGGTGGAGTTCGAGTTGAGATGACTGTAGAAGATAGAAAAGGGGAGACGGACGTCAGCTGTGATGCCCACCGCTCCACCCGACCCTAAGAACCCTGTGAGACTGCGCCACTCCAGCTCTTCCCTTTTCCCCCACCATCTACCCAAACTCTCCTGCGGAGACAGCGAGTCTTTCGCTCTACGCTCCACACCGGCACCGAGAACACGCAGACCCTACCCCCCTCTAGGGGACCAGCAATCTTGCTTTCTAGATCTATGAACGAGGAGACGAGGAAGTTTCCGTTTTATAGGCAAAGCCAGTGCTTCATGAAACATGTCTTAAAGCAAAGTTATTTCCCATCCAGAATACGATCTTTGATCAGAAAGTCTTTGGGTCTTAAGTCCAGATCAACTCACAGCATTAATTAAAGGGCAGGGGCACCCACAGGCTATCAGAATTCAAAACAGAAGTGTACTCCAATTCTAAATAAAGATCTTCCCTACACATCCTGGCAGGTGGTTGGTTAAAAGAGAAGCCAATAATTAGTAAGCAATAATGTCCTGAATAAGTACCTGATCATTGTATAAATGCTTATGAACATCTGAACACAGGGTCTGGTAATGCTTTCTCCTAATGAAAATGTTCCTTTCAAAACCAAAAGGGCTCTATTCTATAACTATTCTTCTTCCTACTCTAACTTTTTATTACATGTAGCTTAAAAGACATTATTAAGATAAGACCAAGAGTATAACCCACAGAAATGTGAATTTAAACTTTCATATAGGCACATTAACTTACCAATAAATCGCATATTTTATAAAGGGAAATAATATATAAAACATATGCAATGTAGGCGATGTTTAATTGTACTGTAATTTTTCAACATCAGTATGACCACAATTTATTGTTTAGATTTTAAAATATAATTCTTAAGTTTGAAAAATGGGGAAAGAATATAATTGCATGATCATTATCTCTATAACGTTGAGGAAAATAACCACATGAGTACAATTTAAGAGTACCAACGAGTATATGTAGAAGTGAAGATTAAATGTCTGTTTCTATTTAATATTTTGATCCAAATCATAGGAAATTACATATGATAAATGTTTAGTGTTTTATGAGACAACTTAGCAAACAATATGAAAAATAAATTCTTTCCATGACCTACTAATGAAAATCATCTGGAAAGACTTATCTCCAACTTTGTAATTATGTACATATATATATATATATATACACACACATATATATATATATATACACATATACTGTACTTTTAAAGGGATATTACTTATCTTCTCCAAAGAAAGTTTTTTTTTTTCAGAAAATATAAGAAATTAAGAATGTGTAGAGAAGAGTCATAAGTTCAATTTTATGGTCACAATTTTGTTCCCTGAATGTCCAGGGAGAGCTGAGCATCCCCTGTATTATTCTTACAATGCAGATTCCTGGGCTTAACCACAGACCTACTGGATGAAGCCCTCCAGGGGTAAGACACTAGAAAATACGATTTAAACAAGGGCCTCATGTAATCTTTCCACACACTGAAGTCTGTGCATCCTCCATCGAAGGGATGCATTTGAGAGAACAATGACATATTTCTTTAAACGAAACTCCTTTTTGAAATATCACTCTAAGGAGTATGCACATATGAAAGTATAATTTAAGGAAATGCGAACACCTAAGTTGAATTGGGCATCTTTTTTATCTGGTGTTGACGTGCTCTTAATCTCGGCTCAATCTAACCATGGTCTTCACCTGTGTCTATACACAAGCCCCTGAAGGATATATATGTAGCTCCATCTTGGGTCCTGTGAGCTTCGAGATCAATACAGCACCAGTAGTTTGGGAAGAGCTCTTTGTTCAGTGAGACTGGCACCTCTCAAATCAGGCCTCAAATCTCTGAGCTCCCTGGTTTTGTGCTCGCCTAACTGGTAAGCGGCTTGATACAAGCTAGGTAGAAAATCACATTTCAAACTGAAAGTAAAAATGGCTACTTGATGTCAGTAAAAGTCATTCTCGTCCTTTAGGAAAGGCAAAGCAAAACACAAGGCAGAAAACACTTCCCTCCATTATGAAAGAATTCATACATGCATACATGTATGGAGATGTATTTCTAGTCTACATTATTGCAAAGCCTTCGCAATTGTCCTCTTTCCCCCAGTCTTGCTCCTTCCAATACATCCTTAATGGTCTCATAGGAAGGAATTTTTTTAAATACCATTCTAAGCACGTAACTCCCCTGCTACACATCTTTCACTGGCTCCCTACTGCTTCCAGAATAATTGCCCAACGACTTCACAGGTTTATATGGTCTTCGGGTGCTGCAGGAACCTGTCCTGGCTCATTTCTTGGGACTCATCTCTGGCCACTGTCTCCTGGTAGGCCACGTTAAGATACTTTTGGATTCTGGGATATACGGCAGTTTCTTGCTGCAATGACTTCTGTGACACTGATACCTGCTGTTCACTCTGTCTGAAACAACCTTCCTCTTGGCTGGTTCTTCCTTCTCATAGTGAAGTCCCTCTTTAAACTTGAGTTAAGAACACATCGCTTCCAGGTATCTAATCCTTTTGCAAATGTCTAGTCCTGTTCAGATTTGATGCCCACCTGATGTGGTCCCCTCGTCTCCCTACTGTCCCATGAGCTCTTTAAAGACAGAAACTCTCATGACCAAGGTGCCTACCATAGGCCTTAGCACATTACATCTTGAATAAATATCTGGAGAAGGACCAAGCTGGAAAGCTTATCTAGGTTTCTCATGGTTCAGTATATAAAAATGTACTATTTAATGTTTTCCAAATGATAGGAATATGATTATTTTAGTAAGGTGTCATAATAAATGGATAATTTGACGAAACTAATTTTGCTCCTAATATTGGAGCATTACAGATCCATGAATAGTTACTGATTTTTTTTCACCTATCGTAGCAGCACAAACGATATAAATATAATTTTTTCATCACATTTGATTTGTATATTCTTTTCTTAATTTTATAATTCTCTTAGTGATAACAAGGAAGGCCATGCATCTGTAAAGCACTGTATAGCAACAATACGTATCAACACACACAGAACAAAGCTAAGGACGTTTTTATGCCTGAAGCTGTAACCTTTGAATAAAGGTTTAAAAACCAGACTCGATTTGTTTGAAGGACAAGAAATCACCTATCTCTAAATTAAAAGCAATAAGAGTATTGCTACAAACACATTTATATACAAAACCTTCCCCACCAAAAATTCAGTATACTCCTTTCTAGGGCTCCATAATAATAGATAGGTAGAAAGTATACAGTATTGCTTATTAATTATATCTGATTTTTAATTTCTGAAAGGGGATTTAGTTTTTTTTAAAGTACAAAGGTGAAATATTGTATTCTTTTTCCTATGTAAATTAAGATAATAGACATAATATCAAGTGTACCAGTCTATAGGAAATATTGGTGCACATAAAAAAAAAATGTCCCAGGAAAATAGCTCTTTTATTTTTCTGATTAATTTTACTCCTAAATAAGTAGCTAAATATTGATTTTTATATAGAAAATAACATTTATGGAAATAGTGTCTGTAGATCTTAATGCCTCTGGAAATACTCTGAACTCAGCAACATACTTGAAATCCCATCTTTCTTCGGTCGAATAGATAGAACGGGGGCCAATCCGAAAGCTATTGTTAAGATAACTATGTATCCCACATCTTCCAATTTTTTGTGATTATCATCTTGCCAATAAAGGCAATTAAAAATACATACATAAATGTTATGTAATTATTTGAAATTATTTGAAAATCGTTTCTCATATACTGATAAGAAGAAAATTTTTGATAGGATCATGGCCCTCCCTCTTTTGGTTGAGAAAATGTGGTCACCCTAGTTAGAACTGTAACTCTTGTCCCATCCCTGAGAGTGAGCTCTGCAAACAAGAGGGAGGCTTCTCCTCTATGCTTGAAACTCCTCACCACTGTGTGCAACTCCAGGTATTCCGGGATGATGGTGCTGGGGGAAAGTGCTCAATCTTGGGGAAGAATCTTGCGGAGATGTAGAGCTGAACAGTGGCTTTTCAGGCTTCTTCATAGTAGTCGGAGAAGACATATCTGCAAAGGAAGAGGGAAACCTCAAGCTTCTTTCTTCAGCTATAACATTCCCATTAACATAAGAAAAGACCTCTTTTCCCACATTTTATTATTTTTGTACTTTGGCTCTTGTACAAAATATGTACTGAGGGTCAAAGACCCAGTTTTATTGGAGACTTGAAATATCTGTCAGATGCAATCGCCACTGAAGTTAACCCAAGTCTTCATTAAAATTATCATCAGAATTATTCTTCCTACTAGATGAATCTTGAACTTTTGAAAAACTAAGTATCATGTTTCCCTCGGCACCTTGGTTCACATCAAGGTCTTTTTTACCTCAGCATTTCATTCTTAGATGTACACGATTCACGGGTTTGTCTTTTGACCTGCTGACTACACTGTGGAAAAAAACAGAGGAAAACCTGGTGCAAATGTGAAAAACAACCTTTGGGAATGCTGGTAAGTCTATCATTGATTTAATATCTTTTATGGAAAACTCATTACTTGTTTAACAAAAAGTACATTCCTTCATTTGCTCATTCTGCAAATATTTATTGGCTTCCTTTATTTGCCAGGTAAAGTCGAGGATGTCATGAAAAATAAAAAGTAACTGCTGTAGAGATACTCCCTGTCAGTGAAGAGGAAAATGATAAGAAGAAAATGGCTGCCAGAGTTGAGAGGCAGGAAGTGTGTTGAAAGCAGAGGCGTTGTGGTTGTGTTTGCTGCTACTTCTCCAGCCTCACTGCACGAGGACAGCGATCACCTCGGCCTCCCCAGGTTAAGGATGGTGCCTCAGTGGCGCCATGTTTAAAATGTGGATGGGGAGGACACTCCCAGAGAGAGAAAATGTTCTGAAGAAGGGGGGCATAAAATACACCAGACGTACAAGTAGTCTGTGGAGTGGTTTGAAGTACAGACATGGAGGAGGAAGCAAGGAGCTCCCTCACACAATGAAGGGCCACGGACCTTGTGTATAAATTTCTGAATGCTTACCCTGATGGGAGAATGCTATCTATGAACAAAATATGATCACATTTTCCAGTTCAAAGCCACCCCTCCGGAAACTACATGGAGGATGAATTAGCCACAATGGAGACAGCGATCATGGAGGCCACTTAAGAAGATAGATTAATTAACACATTCCTTCCATAAATATTTATTGTAGGCTTAATAGATGCCAGACACTGTTGCAGTTGCTGGAGACACAATGGTGAACTAGATTTGGTTTCAGCTTCTGCAAACCTAAAAACTAGGGAGGAGATACACACGAGTTAAAAAGGAATTATAGGGACGCCCGGGGGGCTCAGTCAGTTAAGCATACAACTTCAGCTCAGGTCATGATCTCACGGTACAAGAGTTTGAGCCCCACGCTGAGCCTGGAGCCTGCTTTGGATTCTGCGTCTCCCTCTCTCTCTGCCTCTCTCTTTCTCTCTCTCTCAAAAATAAATAAACATTAAATTTTTTAATACAAAATAAGAAAATAAAAGGGAATTATAAAACAGCATAAACAGTATAAAGTAGGTCGCACTACCACAATTATCAGTTCATAGCCAATCTTATTTCCCCTTTACCCCATCCACACTGCCCCTGCTTCACTTTAAAGCAAATTCCAGACATCAAATAATTTCACTTATAAACATTTCAGTTTCTGTAAAAAAGAAATTTTTATTTTTAAAAAAACCTAAAACTTTATCGCATTAAATATATATATTTATATATTTTATATTTATGTTATAAATATATGTTTATATATTATATAGATATAACTTCCGTTTTTATTTTTTTAACGAGAAAAAGGCTTCATGCTGTTTTTTAAAAAAATGTTTATGTATTTATTTTGAGAGCATGGGCAGTTTAGGAGCAGAGACAGAGTAGGGAGAGAATCCTAAGCAGGCTCCACACTTGTCAGCACAGAGTCTGACTCAGGGCTCAAACTCACGAACCGTGGGATCATGACCTGAGCTGAGATCAAGAGTTGGGTTGCTTAACCGACTGAGCCACCCAGGCGCCCCTCATGGTGCTATTTAAAAAAAAAAAAAATATATATATATATATATATGTGTGTGTGTGTGTGTGTGTGTGTGTGTGTGTATGTGTGTGTGTATATATATATGTGTGTGTGTGTATGTATGTATATGGTGCTATTAATATAAGAAACTAGTTATCATTAGGATTTGCCATTTGAAAAATTACATGAACTCTGGTAAAGGCATGAAATAAAATTAAATACGTGTTTCAGCACACTGGCACTTAAAGAATGGATATGCTACTGTTAAAATAGTAGACATCACAGTCAAAAAAAAATGACAGGTATATTTGTAGCCATAAGCTATAATTTGTGACTAACTTGCTGTCATTAACCTATCAGAACTTTGATGAGTTGGTGAACCATTTCCTTATATCTTTCTCAAAAAGAAAAAATGAAAGAAGTATATCCCTAATGAAACTACAGCAATTAACGCTGTTACAAAGAAGAGAAAAAAAAAAATTAAGACCATTTAAAAAACAGACCAAAAAAAAAGTTCATTTCAGCTAAGATACCTTCAAAATGCCAAAAATAATACTCAATTTCATTTAAGAGCTATATGATTTTTTTAAGTTTGTTTGTTTTGCGAGAGACCGAGGCAGCATGAGCGGGGGAGGGGCAGACAGAGAGGGAGAGAGAGAATCCCAGGCAGGCTTGAACTCACAAAACCTTGAGATCATGACCTGAGCAGAAACCAAGAGTCGGATGCTTAACTGACTTAGCTACCCAGGCGTCCGTGGAGCTATATGATTTTAAAAGGTAATAGCACAAAATGTAGATTTGGGCTTGTTAGATGCTGATCATAGACATATAGGCTTTTAGGGGTGGAAAGAAGCTATATTCCATCCCTCACTTTGCAGATAGTGTAATAAGTTTCTATTCCAAACATTTAATTTTTTTTTTTAGAGAGAGACAGAAAGAGAAAGGGAGTTCGAGAGAGGGAGAGGGGCAGAGGGAGAGACACAGAATCTCCTCTTAGGCAGGTTCAACGCTCAGTGAGGAGCCTGACTAGGGGCTCAATCTCACAACCCTGGGATCATGACCTGAGTTGAAATTAGGAGTCAGACACTCAACCAGTTAAGCCACCCACATACCCCTCCAAATTTTTAATTTAAAATTAACTCTTAGGGGCAGCTGAGTGGCTCAGTCAGTTAAGCGTCTGACTTGGTTTTTGACTCAGGTCGTGGTCTCAGGTTCTGTGAGATGAAACCCTACCTTGGCCTTACAGTGAGAAGTCTGCTTGGGATTCTGTCTCTCCCTCTCTCTCTGCCCCTACCCTGCTGCTGTGCTCCCTTACGTGTGCGCTCTCTCTCTCTCTCTCTCTCTCTTTTTCTCTGTCAAAATAAAAATAAACACTTAAAAAAATTAACTCTTAGAAAAAGATATCTATTGACAGCCTTATGCTTTACCTGTACTTAAATGTAGATCTTAAATGAAATTAACCAGCGTAACCAGTTTCTAAAGACTCCACGTATAAATAATAAGGCATGTACTGTACATCACAGAAAAACAGTAAAATGTGACTAGAGCTTGGGAAGCAGAATGAATGTCATTTTTGGAGAAGCTCAACCAAGGCTATTTTGCAACTATTATCACAGTTTCCACATTTTCATTAAACACAGCCAGATTCACCTGAGTCACTTTTTTTCGTAAAGAGCACATAATCAAGGGTGTTGGTACAGAAGTTCAAGAAGATGGGTGAACTAGGTAATTTTTCAGAAATGAAGCCTTTGCAGTTTCCTAGTCAAAATCATACCCTTGGCTTTACTGGGTAATTCGTATAAGTCCATTTATTTTTCCGGTTCTCTGCAGGCACGCATTGAGTAACAATGGTATCTTCGTGTTCTGAACACTCAAAGGAAATAGAGAGGCCCAGACAGCAGAAACGAAATAAAATTCACTCTTCACGTTGTAAAAGGGACCCCAAATTGTCTTCTCCTCAAACAATGAAGCTAACTTATAACAGTAAAAAGAAGAACAAGAAGGTCCACTGTCTACACTGAAACGACTTCTTTAGAAACAGATGAAGAATGATAGTATTGGAAAGTGGGTTTCGCCGCCATTATCTTCCCACTAGATGAAAATAATTTTTGAGCCCATTAATCAATAAAAAGATAGTGGTACCAAGCGTGTGCAAGGCACTATGCTAAGTGTACAGGGGCCACAAAGTGACCCCCCTCCCCCAGTCAAAGGAAAAAAACACACTGGACTGGAGAAAGAATAAAAATAAAATGTCAATTATCTGGGAGAAGTAAGGGTAGAGTTTCTAGCCATTACATTTTAATAATGAATCAAACTAGTATTGTTTTGATTTTAATTTTATTTTGGATGTCTGCAGTCTAGCAGACCTCATGCCAAACTGAAAAATGATACCGTTTCTATTTTTAATGCACTTACAGGCTATAGAAATAAAAAAAAATGTTTGAGGAATGAATATATAGGAGAGATGGTTTTAAGTGACCTTTCTGTGGAGAAAAACAAATGTCATGCTTTTCATAATCTATTGTCCCTCAAGCCGGAAGAATAATAGATAAAAAAGATTAGGTTGAAAATAAGTTGAATAATAATAAAGCTGAACAATATATAAATATATAATAAGTTGAATAAAAATACATACATAATAATGCATATGTTGAATAATACATGAAATAAAGAAGTTGGAGAGAAGAAACACGATCAGAAAAGGATTAGCTGGTGTTTCTGTTGGTGGGAAGGAGGCAGGAGTTGTTGGTGGTCCAGGAGAAAGAAACAAAAGCCAGTGCCAGCTTGCAGTGAGACAAAGACATTTAAATTTGATTCAGAAAGTAACAATTTTTAAGTGAATTGACCTCAGGAGGGAGAAACTTTCCAAAAGCTCTATTATCTTTTTCTCTTTCTGTTCTTGCAGCTTCCACTAGACCCCTTTCACTTGTACCTGGTTATATCAGAAATCTCTCCTCTAGTCCCCTTCCGGGCCTTCTTCCTCCCAGCTCATTATAAAAACAGTAGTTGAAATCCTCTCCTTCAAAATATATCTTCCTCACTTTAAGATCTACCATGGTATCCCATTTTTACATAAGCTTTTCCTTATCATTCCATTTTACTTAAACTGTAGCTAAATTCATTTACTTATGGTCTCCTGGAGGAGAAGGGAGGCAGGAAGGATGTGACTCTACTGTCTTTCCTTGCAGAGGACATTCCCTCAGGGGAGAAAATGATGTCTTTCTACCTTCTTATTCCAGCTATAGAGAGGTACTTTATCCATTGAACCAAGTTAATTTATTTTCACTTTAAGCAATCCCTCCTGGGACTGCAGAGGTCTAGATTTCTTTAATTATCTTGTGTTTGTGTCTGCTATTATCCGATGGATTTTGTTTTCATTTTTAAATGTTTTAAATATTTCTTTACTTATTTATTTTTGAGAGAGAGAAGGAGCGTGCACATGGGTGTGGAGGAGGAGCACAGAGAGAGGGAGTGAGAGAATCCCAAGTAATCTCCACACTGTCAGCACAGAGCCCAACATGGGGCTCAATTTCACAAAGTGTGAGATCACGACCTGAGTTGAAATCAAGAGTTGGTCACTTAACCAAATGAGCCACCTTGGCGCCCCTTTACTTTATTTTTAATTTTTTGATGGGTGTATTATCATTATTACTTTGTACTTGTTCTATCTATAGTGTGTGTGTGTGTGTGTGTGTGTGTGTGTGTGTGTGTGTTTGAGTTGACTAACGGTTTATCTCCTATACAAGATGATTTTATTAAAGATACAAAGATTATGGAGGCTGGAAGAACATGCTGCTTGGGAAGTGAATTTTCAAAAATCTAGCCCTGAAAGGCAGTAGAAGAGGTTAGAGCAGACCGTTTATTTTAGAGTCTCTTGCATAAAAAAGAAGCTGGATGGCGGATTGACACCTAGTAGCACAAGATGAATGAAATAACCACCCTCGGTATATCATAAACGGCATAGTTGCAGAGCAGATACCATCAGATGAGAAGTAAAGGAAAGCAAAACAAACAAAACAACAACAAAACCCATATTCAGTCACTGGGGTTTTAGGAAGTGTGAGAAACTAGGGCAAAGCATCAAGTTCAAGATGTTAAATAAGACCAACTGCTCCCTGACCTGGTGATGCTTACAGTTCAGCAGTGAGGACAGATACTTACAAATACAAATGCAAAAACTCATTAAGTAATTGCAACTTGGATAATATTAGATTGTAGAGAAAATTCTTCTTGATGAAAGAAATCACTGAGGCTAATTAAAAAAAAAAAAAAAAAAAGGAAGATGCACATTGATGGTGTTATTCTCCCGTGTCTATACCCAAGTTTGGATTTGTAATTGGACAATTAGCTATGGCTTTAGCAACCAATTGCAAAGTCAAACACATAATAAAAGATCACTAATAAGAAAAAGTTCAAATAGGCTACTGATATATAAGCTGGTTCATTTATATTGAAGCATAGCTTTAAATAAGTAGTTTGCAAAATCAAATCATCCCACAATTTTTACTAGCCGTAATATAATTTTTTTTGGCACTGGGGCACACACACATCCTAAGCCCTGATGTGTCATTCATTTTACAGCATCACTTCAAAGAGATAAAGGTTTAAGCAAATAAAGAGTTAGATCAACTCATCTCCCAACAAGGTAATTTCATCTACAAAGGAAGAGCGTTGCTGTGAAACACAGCGTATGCACTCGACTCATCAGCAGCTTGCACAAATGGCGCTCCAGATGTATATCTGTTCAAGTCAGCCCAAGGCAACAATTTTGATCAATTCTAATGTGATAAAATGCTGCAGGGAAAGTGTGCAGAAACGTGTTTACGTCAGCCCTTAATTAAACTGTTGTTCACTTCCAAAGAACCTTAGGAAACACTAATGAGACATGAGTTTTGGCAATTTCTTCATCAAAGCAAAGACCCCTTCCTCAGTCTGTAGCAGCCTGTCATCCAAGTCGCTCCCGGGATAAATGTCACATGGCACTCCCATCAGTTAGCCACCTGTTAGTAGAACTTCACTGAAGTCAACTAGTGATCTAGGGCAAGCTCAAACAGCCACCTTAACACCTGCCTGTCTGGGACACCTGCTCCTTTTTCACATATAGTAGAGCAATATGTTAGCTTTTCCAATATGCTTGAGTAGATTAAGGTTACAAATCGAATTTCTATCACCTATATAGAAAACACGTCATTTTCTTAATAAAAAAAAAATAAAAGTCTATTCTTCTTCTCTACAATAATACATACGGTTTAGGCTATTTCAAATCAATTATGTAAGAGCACACAAGAATTCTTGAATTTCTGGAAGCTATTAATTTCAGCGTGGTAGAACACTAAATTAAAATATATTAACTGTGCCATTCCTATAATTTAGAAAAACATTTCTATCTAGTTAACAAAGAAGCAAATTGTCTCAAAATATTTTAACAGTCCAATCCTTGCCCATATTCCTAAATTGTCTTCCTCATTTATATACTATGCTTGTAAACAAGTCTAACCCAGCCCTCTACCTACAAGTCATCATTTGCTGGCTTCTGTTGGTTTCCAGTATTTAAGGTTAAGGTATGTTTTATTATGAAGTGCTTAAAAAACCATCATCGTTGTTAAAAATGCCTTCTTTATTTTTTACATTATCAAGATGCCGAACAGATGTTATAGGATTTTTTTTTTCTTTTGCAGAAGAAAACTCAGGAGCAATGAAAAACAATAAGAGGGAAACTTCTGTTAACCTTGACCCTTTAGGATGAGCATGACAGAGACCAAAGAAGGAACGTGCGTATGTGGTGACACTTAGCTCATATAGTCTCTAAGATTTGCTAAGCTTATCTTATATTGGCAAGTCTTACAAGGTAATACCTCTTAGAGTTTTCTAGGTTTCTTTATCTTCTACAGGTTTTAGACGTTCATCGATTTTTTTTCTTCGAGAGTTTTATAAATTTACAAAGAATAAAATTTTTGTACATAGAAAATCTCCTCAGAGACAGAGACCAAATTCACTGTTGAATGAAGCAAAGGTGGTGAACACATCCATTACTCTGCTGAAATTCTATCAAGCGACACAAGCCACTGAGGGTGGAAAACGAACTTCAGCCAAACAGGGGAATTTCTGCTGTCCATTAAAATGCTAGGGTGGCAGCTGGAAGCCACCATGAAAAAGGAACGAGCTACCTGCATAAAATAAAAATGCTGTTTGTAATAGATGAGAGGCTACCAAATCCAGTGTGTGGGGACCACACTGTAGGTCAGGAGCTAGAAATCTGATACTTTTATATCAGGCCATAAATCCAGAGTCAGTCCAGAGAGAAGCAAACAGCTTGGGCCCCGTGCCCAGAGGACGAGAAGAAGGCAAGGAACTGGACTCTGCCAACTGAACGCTCATAGAGACCAAGGATTCTCTTCCTCTGTTTTTGCCTTGGGGTACATCAGGAAGAGGGGAGGAAAGTTTAGAGGTTATTTATAACTGTATAAACATTATGTAAAATACTGCAATTATCAAGCCTAGGAGATTCCAGCCCAAAGCTCTGATGTATTAATTTCTATTGTTTCCCTGTGGAGAACCCCTGGGAATTTTGCCTTAACAAGTTTTACCTACAGATAAAGGAGTGATGGCTGGGAGGTGCCCTGAGGGAGTGTGTCCTGAAGGCTGAAGAAGGGAGGCAGAGCACAGTGGGCTATACCTTTACTTGAAAGCTTTATATAATCCCTGAGGTACAGTCTCCATTTCCCCATTTTTTTTCCACAGTAAAATGGAGCTATGTGACATCACATTTTATTGTGGAAAAAGTAAACCCAATGGTTTAAATGAAATGCAAATGACCTGCATGGGCGGCGTCCTAAGGCCATGGAGACACCGTTCTTTAAATCTATTTCAGAAGACAGATTTCAAAATGGCGGATGGAGCCATGTGCTACATTTCAATATTATGGATGTGACAGTGGAGTTAAACCAACCGCTCAGGAACCGCTAGTAGGAAGGTAAATTCCTAAGACCTTCCTGGATTCTGTACCTATATTTACCAAAAGTCTTAAAGGTGGACAATGTTTAACTCAGTAATTCTATAGTAGGAAGGTATTCATTCCTTTAACAAAATTTCACGGACGATCTACTTGGTGACATGATGCCAGATGGACAGTATGCTAGATTCGGGGACAGCAAATATGACTAGATTGGAACAAAATAATCAGATTGAAGCACAAATATCTCCATACGGTGATGTTCGCTGTATCTTCATTACGTTTATTTATTACATTCATTGCTTTTGCTTGCAAACTACTTACCCCTCCATAAGCAAAGTAGACATTTATAAATTTATAGTATAAGCGAGGGGGAACTGGTATATTATGCAGCCTTTGTAGAGCGGAAATTGAATGACATGGTAAAATGCCATTATATTATAAAAATCTATGTGATAGGATTATAGGTGATTTATATTTTCTTATTTATATTTGACAGTTTGTTTTCCCAAAACTCCCACAAGTAATTTTTACTGTTACTATAACAAAAAAAGGAAAATATATATTTTTGGGGGGGGTGGAATACTGCCTGTGGCTCCACGGAGTATTATAACGTAAGGACATGCCTCACGGGTCTTCAGTACTGGAGGTTACAAAAAATATATAAAATATGAGATGCCTAAATGTAACATTTGCAATTTAGCTGGCTAAAGGCAAAACAATGTATTTTTGAGAATACAAGTGAAGAGAATATCTGAATATCTGTTTCCAAAGACTCTTCTAGATGTAAAATTTTATGATTGTGTGGCAAATGTGAATAAGTCCTTCCCACACACTACAAGTTAACAAAAAGCTCGGAATGTTATGACAAGACATATGGACTTAATCCCACTACAGTAGTTTCATGATGATGCCAGATGATTCAAAAAAATAATTAGCTGCCATGTTAAGAAAGTATCTCCATATATATATTTACATTTATCACACTCTAAAATAACTCTGGAAAACGGCAAGCTACATTAAGAGGAGATAAGATATCATCTTCAATTAAAATTTTCAATCTTTTTTTAAAAATGAAATCAGTTCTTTTTTTAAAAAAGAAAATATGGTAGCCTTCATGTGAAATAAATGAAAATTCTTACTTTAATCATTGAGCTGTTTAATCTTAACTACACTTGTGCATATTACTGTATTCTTCAGCAATTTAAAGCATTCGTGATCGTTTAAGTCTCTCCATTGTATACTTCAATCCCAGTACGTTAAGCAGCATGTTACTACAAGTCTCTATCACATCTCTATTATAAAAAAAAAAAAAAAAAAAAAAAAAAAAAGTCTCCAGGTACACCTACACCCAATACAAAGTTAAAGCTCAAACCACTTTGCAGCTCACAAACATCTTCCTGAGACATTAAAAAAAAAACAAAAAAAAAAAAAACCAAAAAAAAACGACAACCCTTTGAATAATGAAGAAGAGTGCTAAATGAATGCTGAATAAATGAAAACTACTTTTAAAAAATACTTCAAAATGCTTTTGTCCATTAAGCAATTTCATTTTAACAGACAGACAATGGTAAAGTGTCTTGAGTAATGTCAGAAAACCTTGCTTGCAAGGAGGAAAAACACCACACAATTATGCAGGATTTGGAGTATATTTTAGTCCCTTATTAAATATTGGCATAGGTAAATAGCTGCTATTCACCATGCCTCTGGGGAAAACCTCTTGGCTATAGAGGCTTATTAGTGTTAAGCATCTGAGAGCCATGGACTATAAAATAAAATCAATACCGTAACCTTAGCTGTAAAAGTCAGAAAGATACTGGAAGAGTTCTAATTTAACAAGATTACAGATGAGATTTTAGAGGAGAACATTTGGGGAAAAGCCATGCATTTAGAAACATTTATGCTCCAAGACATCTCAAGGTTTCTGTTGTTACTAATGCTGTTATTATCCATGCTGGTAATGGTTAGGGTTGATTTAACTGATGTGTTACTTTAGTGGATTTACAGGAAAGTCCTAGAAATGATCTGGAACTTATTTCAAATAAAATCATTAAAATGAGGTAGTAAACTAATTGCTTAGGAACAATTATGATTTGATGTGGTTTAGTGTGGTAGAGGAAAAAAATCACGAAAATGTTAAGGTCGTTAGTTCAGCCGCTCAATGCAAATATGATTACTCTGCACAATATTCTATTTCTCTTAATGGAAAAGTAGCCAAAACTGGTATAAATTGTAGTGTTTAAGTTCAACCTAAATCTATATTTTTCCTCTAACAAATGTAAATGAAGAAAAAAAGAACCTTCTGTCAATGAAATTACTATGATGGCATATTTATTATCCTAATGGTTTTAGAAATCATGTGAAATTGATCAGTAACAAAACCTCTATTTAGTAATGGACCAATTACATTTGTGAGATAATGTCAATGAAACAGAATATTGTCACAGGATAATGGTCTCCTATTGCTACATCCCTAGTCATTTAGAGAAAATAAATGTTGCCGTCTGGCTGAGTCATTTATTTTCAAAGTAGGAGACACTGATCCCATAACAAGGTTCTGTTATAATAACTCAATCTCTATCAATCATTTGTTGTACCAGGATGGTGCAGGACAGGACATGTATTTGTAAGAACTGCACATTCCTCAGCTATAAGGCAAAACATATGGTGCCTGCGAGCACATAAACAGCCCAATTATTGTGTTATTCAAAGACAGTATTTAAAATAAACATCTAAAAAATAATTTAGGAAACGGAAAACTTTCTGAATTTTCAAAAAGATCCATGTTAATGAAAGCTTAAAAACTCAAGTAGTGCAGATCTAAAAATTCTTTGAGTTCAATTAATTTAAAATCTAGAATTTTGGACAAGAAGGGACCTTAGTATTCAACCCTGTTATTTTACAGATGAAAACTCTAAATCTTTCTGAAATTAAGGGATTTGTCTAAGCCCACACCAGTACGTGGTTTCCTGATCACCATGATAGTGCTCTAAGCATAAGGCAAAAAACTGAAACAGAACTAAAATATGCACATATGGATATAAGACATTCTAGACTTCAGGATTATTTTTTATTAATTATGGGTTTTTAAATTTTTTTTTAACATTTATTCATTTTTGAGAGACAGAGTGAGAGTGGGAGGAGGCGCAGAGAGAGCCGGAGACACAGAATGTGAAGCAGGCTCCAGGCTCCGAGCTGTCAGCACAGAGCCTGACGCGGGGCTCGAACTCACGAACTGTGAGATCATGACCGGAGCAGAAGTTGGACGCTCAACCGACCGAGCCACCCAGGTGCCCCTTTTAATTACATTTTTTTTTTAACTAAGCTCTAGGCCCAACGTGGGGCTTGAACTCAAGACCCCAAGATTGAGTCATGTGTTTTACCAATTGAGCCAGCCAGGCGCCCCAAGACTTTAGGATTATTTATTAACAACGTCTTAGTATTAAATATAAATGAGATCTTAACGTGACCAGTCCAAGGACTGTATTCATGAAACCCTACAGTCTACACACCCTTCTTACATTACGTGCATTTATCTGTATTTAAGTTCCATGTATTAGGGGAAAAAAACAAAACAAAACAAAAACGTCATAGAGGTTTTATAACTAGTTTGCAAAGCACATCACGATGACTTGTTTGGACAGTAGTTATGTAGTATGGGTTCTGCAGCAAAATGAACAAGTGTTCCCATTTTACTTCTGCTACTTATCATCTGTGTGATTGATGTCAACTTTCTTAATCAATGTAGTGATTAGTTTAAATGATCTGTAAAATGGTTTTTCTTTTACTAGCGTTGAAAAGCAAAATACATGTAAAGTCTTGGCCCAGTCCTTGAAGGTAGTAAGTGCTCAGTAAACAGTAGCCACAAAGGGCAGGAAGATCTGGTTTTCCTCATTTACATGTATTTATTGAACACAAAATTACGTTTCTGTGGTTCCTTCAGCAAATAGATGACATAGAAAAAGGAGTTAGAATAAAAATCGTTAATACAGAAAAACAGTCAATATAACTATTATAGGTTAAAAAGAGGCTGAAAATACAAGCACATTAAATGGACCGTTTTGGGTCCCCATTTAAACAAAACAGCCTATGAAATATTCCGGGGAATTTAAACATGGAATACATATTAGGTGGTATTAAGCAATTATTATTACGTTTGTTAAATCGATGCTAGTATTGGGGTTGTGTTAAAAATAAAAATAAAAACACTTAGACGTATTTATAAGTAAAATGACAATGTCTGGGCTTTAATTTTAAGAAAACTTCAAAAAACAGAGAGTTAGTAAATGCAACAACAAGATTGGCAATGTTGGTTAACAGTTTAAAGCTGGGTACATGGACGTTCACCTTATGAAGCTGTCTACTTTCATGTTTTCCCAAACAAAAAAGCTTTTAAAACATCATGTTTCAACATTCAATCCAAGTCTCTTCTCCACATTTATCTATCACAAGCATGCATATCTTGTTTGTTTTTTTTAGCTCAAAAACTTTTAATCATGACACTAATATTAAGAGATAGGTTTTAAAAAAAAAAATCAGAAATACATTTTACTATCTCAATACTTTGTTTTGACAATTCTTCCAGAACCCTGAAAACTCATAAATTCACCTCCACTCCCCCATTTTGTTCTACAAGATTTAACAGACTCTTCCGTGAAAAACTGTCCATCTGCCAAGACAATGTTGAATACTTTCAAATTCTCCTATTTCTCCATTTCTCCCTAAATAGGTTAAGTTTACATATTTATTCTCTAGATGGGTTGTGGGATGACAGAGGGGAAAAAAAACCAGCCTTTAAAAAAGAAGACCTAGGCTCTGCTCTTCATTATCCAGACACTTGGGATAAGACAGCCCCTCACTGATCCTCAGATTGCTTAGCTGAAAAAGAAGGCGCTTGAACTACATCTTGCTTAGGGTTCTAATAATCCGTGTTCTGTCCCTGAAAAATCAATCTCTTACTGTATATGATATTCATAGTATAATAACTCAAAAGGAACTGGCTTTCTAAACTACTTTAAAATAAACTTAAACATGACATCAATGTGTAAAAGGATTTGAATTAAAACCTTTTATCACTCCAAGAAACTTTGCAAGGCGTACCATCGCACTGAGCGCACCATCTCTCATGGGTTTTCCACTTTCCTATTTTAGGCTGTGCTCCATCAATCCAGAGACCCAGCATTAAATCGCAAGCTGTTATTTTTCCAAACTAATTATCCAATGTCGTTTGTCTGAAAAAAAATGCTATATTTTCAAGTCATGAAGTCTCCAGAGCACTGAATATAACTTTCCCCTATTAAGTAGTATTGGTCTTTCTAACAAGTCCCCAGGTTTGCCCCGTCCAAAATACTCCTCTGGTTAGAAGCTGCTGATGAAAGCTTTCACCTACGATTTATTGTTTTTCTTTCTGTTCGAAAGATGCTCACGTTGTGATTTTTCAACTATAGCAGTGTAGCTGAAGGAGAAAGAAATATAGCAGGACAAAGGAATCCCCGGAGTGTGGAGTTTGCTCTCCAATGGCATCATGATACATGGAGAGGTTCACAGAAAGTTTGGCAAGAGCTGCAAATCATTCACTTTCGATATTTTCAATAATCAGCTAAACAAACAAACAAACAAGAAACCTTAAAAATTGTGCTTGCACATTACATTCAAACCACTTCTTGACATGTACTTATCAAAAGCACTTATATGTCAGATTTTGTCCAGCTCAAAATTTGATATTTGAGCACTTGATATTAAATCCTTGTGATATAAACCTTAAGAATGTAAGGAATTGTTGGTGTTCTATCTGGTTCCCAAAGGGAGCTTAAAAATCCTTCCAGGAAGATTACTAAGCATTTGCCTTGCCTTCTTCTAGGACTTCTTTAATGTTAATGACCCCCAGACAGTAGTTATTCAACTGTTTGTAAAAGCTGCTCATTTATGCAGCTCCCATATTTCTATAGAAATCTTTCCTTTTATTTCTTCTACAGAAATCTTGAGATTGTATCATTTGTTGGACTGTAGTTAAAGTTAAAGCACTGTTTTCCAAAATTTGAACCTAGGATTAACCCTCTCTGTAGATTCTTGAGTGGGAAAAAAAAAAAGATGTTCTGACCTCACAAACTTAAACACGGTCAATATCCACTCAAGGATAGCCACATTGATAGCACATGGCAGTATATTAAGCATTCTACAAATTGATTCATGAATGAAAAAAAAGGTTACATTTTTGTTACAATGGAGTTTTCCAAACTCAGTTGAATGCTCTTGTATCTAGTGTGCCTATTAACATTCCTTCAACTCACACCAAGAAATACTGGTCTCTTATTCTGGTTCTATCATTATATTTTCTATGACTGACTGAACTCATGATGTTAGGTTGGCATTATTATGCTGTAGCCCCAGTGTTCCCTGGAGACTTTTGGTTCAATTCATTGGATATTTAATACTACATTCTCGTACAACTCTACGAAGCGGAACCTGACATTTAGCACAAGATTTAAAACTATACTACCAATGAAACAGTTGAAAAATTATTACAAAATATCTCTAGGGCTAGGAAATATATGAAAACTTCAAAAGACTAACTGAAGAGACTTATTTATGTGATTGAACTGTAAATTTTTAAAGTTAGTGTTATTTTCTAGTACTTAGAGCAACCAGAACATGATGCCTGAATACTACCTATTTGAGAGTCCAGTATACATTTTTAAACTACCCTTAAAATTCTAATAACCTCCCAATATACTGCTAAGTAGTGCTAGTTTCGGGTAACATACCAACTCATTGATTTTTGTGTAAAGATTTACGTCCCATACTGCTTAAAAGTAAACTAGTTCTGAGGCACAGACAGTCCCCTCATAGTCTGGTTTACATGATTTATTCTCTGTGAAGAACCTTTCTTCATAAATACCAAAATATTATTTTTCTGCTCAGCAGGTCAAGGGCTGGAAATTTAATTTATTCATATTTACGTGCCCAATGCCTAGAAAACTTCCTGGCAAATAATAGGCATTTGATAAATGTTAATTGAGTCCAATTACCTAAAATCCTAAATGTGTTGGAATTAGTAAAATTTTACTGCATGAAAAGGTTTTTTGGAATTTACAATTTATAAAACTAAGTTGTTTAAATACTCATCAGACTGAGAAGCTGCTTAGTTTTCCATTTAGAAAGCCCAGCTGTATATAACAAATATATTTACTGTGTCATAAATGTCTATTAAATAGTGTTTTAGGAGCCTTATATGCAGACTTAGATGAATCTGTAAGTATTAGAATGACAATGACAGAATGTGACTGATAAAGCATTGTTTCAAATATCCAAGCATACCATTTGTCAGTCTGTTCAATTCCTAGGTATTGGGGAGCCTGGGTGGCTCAGTCCGTTAAGCGCCCGACTTCAACTCGGGTCATGATCTCGTGGTGCACGAGTTCAATCCCTGCATAGGGCTCTGTGCTGACAGCTCAGAGCCTGGAGCCTGCTTTGGTTCCTGTGTCTCCCTCTCTCTCTCTGCCCCTCCCCCACTCATGCTCTGTCTCTCTCATAAAAATGAATAAATAAACATCAAAAAAAGTTATTAAAAAATTCCCAGGCATTATCATATGACAAGACTTAGCCCCATGAAAGTAATTTATTAGAAGAAAACACAAGACCTATTTCTTTTTTTTTCCCTCTTTTATTAGAAGTTATAAAAAGTACTCTAATGATTTCAAGAAAAGTACATCAATTAGGAATTGAGTCTCTGAAATGGCTCAGGTGGAAAAAAATTAAGGCACACAAGATCTCATATGGTATTTTTTGTGAGCTATTGGAATAAAAGAAGTTGTCAGCATGCACATTGATAAGCTAATCTGGTTCTATTAATTTAACCATCAAAACTGAAAATGATGGAACATCATATACAAAAAACCCAAGTTTTCAAGTGCGTTGGAACAGTCAGGAAGTTTAAGGCTGGGAAATTCATAGAAGAGATTAGCAAGAAAGGATGCTTTAGAATCTAGGAAAGAAATGTAACAGCGGCTGTCTGGCTCTTTGTTAATGGCCAGTTTTCTTTTTTCCTTCCCTTCCCAACATGTAAAAGAACACAAGGTAAAAATATAAGTATTACATAATGTAGATACTGATAAATTTAGTTTAGTTTCCCTCACTATATATCAGGGGAAATTTAAGCAAATTATATAGATTCCTACCAACTGTCTGACACTATTACATAGTACTTAGTTTTTAAATGTTCATGTCTCTATTCTGCAAAATTAAAAATTACAATTCTTTTATGACTAGGACACTGTAACTTTCCTGCATTGTGAAAAAAGAAAAGACATACAAATATGAGTAATTATGCTTATAATACCCTAAAATAAAAATACTTTTTTCATTAAATTATTAGGAAGCATATAAATATTAATTATTACATAAACCTAGATTTTTTTCACTGCAAATTTGCCTGATTTCTTCTTAAAATACACCGAGTATACAGTATTACTTTAGTGATCTTATATCCTATATTTTTGCCTACATGGAATAAATCTCAATGGTCGTTTAGGTTGGTGTTCAGATTATAAGGGAAGGTAGAAGGCCACGTATTGTCCCTAATTTTGTTACCTTTAATTCTTATGTTTCAAAAATTAGTGTTGCTAAGGGCTCTGGCAGGCTTTTAATATACAAAGTGAACACTAACAGAATCAGGCGTGCTTGGGAAATAATTGATGGTAAATTTTAAACATTTCTGCCAATTATAAACACAAGCATATTTCAATCAACCAATACGTAGTTATTGATTACCAATCAGCGCAGGGCTTTGTGGGAGAAACAAGTGTAAGACATGGACTAAAGCCATTACACATATCGAGTGGTGCTCGGTACGCCCTTTAGAATAGTCCCTTCATGATGGGCAAGTGTGTCTGAAGAATAGTGGAAGACGGACAAGAACAACCATGGGGCATTTTATTTTGCAAATTTTAACAAAGCAATTTTCTAAGAACAAAAGGACTGCATCTGGCTTAGCAAATTTAAAAAGATAGTACTGTACTGCCCTCATTTTTTTTTTTATTGTAGTTCAAGTCTTCTTCCCACAATGGCTTATTGTGCACATTACAAAGTCTTCAGGGTCTTCAGAATTAAAGTGACAAGAGTTTTTTTTTTTTTTTTTTTTTTTTTTGTAAGTACACTTGAGAATGGATCATTCTTCCTTACTCTTAATATAATATGCCCTTCCAGACTTCTCCAGTAATTCTAGTCATCTTGACAAAAGAAAATCACCAAGACAATGCAATGATTTTACAAAGAGAAAGAATGACAGTTTCCCTTCTACTTTTCAAAAATGTTTTATAATATGATTTGAGATTGGCTTTATTCAATAGGCTGAAAGAGGAATCAATTTTTAAAAAGTGACACTCTCTATAATAAAGAACACCTACACTTCTGAACAACACATCCATTCCCACACATTCACAGTGTTATTATTATTACCATTAGAATCTTTTCCAGAATAATTTTGGGAAGGGGAAAATATGGCTTTGTTTAGAAGAAACTGACAATGCCCAGTTAAACAAGCAATAATATATAAAGGGTTGAGGGTTTTGTTTTTTTATTCTTACTTCTGCAAATCTGGTGAAAGTCCCGGAAATACTATTTCTTGCTTTCACTAATGAGACTTATGCTCTATCAGTGTTTCATTTATCCAACAAATATCTTTTGTGCCCCTACTATGCACCAAGGTGCTGGTTACATAATAGCCAAAATAGATAAGGTCCCTGCCCTCACAGCGCAGACAGATTTACACAATGAATCCCATAAATGAGCACGTAACTATCTATTACGAGAACAATGAAAGGACACTATGGGGTGTCAGGAGAGAAAAATAGCAAGATCTAATTTAGGTGGAACTTCCTCAATTTAGGCTGGGACTTGAAAGATGCCAAAAACTGTGCCAGATGGAGAGTTCGAAAAGGAGAATTCCAGAGGGCATGGCTTAGATGAAGCTCTTAGGTTTTGCCTTCCCCAGTATTACAAAGCAGCAAGTAAAGTGCAAGAAGAAACAGCAGCCAGCACCTGCTGAGGCCAGGGTGGCGGTCTGAGGCCAGACAAGGAACAGGGCTTGTCCATCATACAAGAGAATTTGGATTTTCTCCTAAGAGGACTGGAAAGTTGCTGAAGGATTTAAGCCGGGCAGTAATATGATGGTATTAAGTTTTATAAAGACCCTGTCTGCTGTCTGAAGAATAGGTTTGGAAGAGGGGGAGGTCATCTCAGAGCCAAAACTCTCCAGCTGATTTTCAGATCCTTCTTTTTTTTTTTTTTTTTTATTTTTGGGACAGAGAGAGACAGAGCATGAACGGGGGAGGGGCAGAGAGAGAGGGAGACACAGAATCGGAAACAGGCTCCAGGCTCCGAGCCATCAGCCCAGAGCCTGACGCGGGGCTCGAACTCACGGACCGCGAGATCGTGACCTGGGTGAAGTCGGACGCTTAACCGACTGCGCCACCCAGGCGCCCCTTCAGATCCTTCTTTAAAACAGCCCATCACCTCTCCTTATTTCCTTACCCACGCAGTGTCCCGCCACACAGTACAACGTGGCCATTCTGAAACTCACTCTTGCGCAGTGCTTGGCTCTACTTTTCCCTCTGCCTGCCCTGCCGCTTCTTTACCAGTTAACAATCTCAACATGCTACAGGAGACCCACCTGACTCAAAGTCCAATTCCTCCATGAAGTTGTTTCATTATTCTTTAAACCCTATGGCGCGTGGTATGAAAATGGGGAGCAGCAAATAAGCAACGTCTATATAGCAACGTCTATTTATAGCAAACGTCCATAAATAATATTCAGCAGCTCCCGAATAAGGAGCTGACTTTGACTTTAACTGCTATGCTTCAGAGTCATTTGTCTCCTGAGGTAACCCAGTACACAGTCCCCCAACCTGAGATATAGACACTCAAGTCATGGGCTAAAAGCCATTGGCAAAGAGATTTTTTTTTCTTTTACACTTTTAATAAAATGTAATATCTGATGTAAAAGATAAATTTTCAACTATTTTTTATGCTGCTGATGTAAATCATATTTACACACACACATACCAACAAGACACTGGAGTTAGCTAATTTTTTAATTTCTATGTTTAATACTCTTCCTCTCATTGTAGCCAAAAGGCATGAGGATGTCTAATGAAATATATTTAATTCGATAGACTTTAAGAATGAAAAAGAGCTAAGTCTCCATTTAGAGAGCCAAATGACGTCTATAAAATTCTACTTTTCTTCAAAGCTGCCCTACAACTGGGTCATAGTTTCATCTAGAAAGAACAATTAGATTGACTCAGACACAAAGTTCCTTACATTACACTTGTATTCATTGTTTACGCTGCACCCACTTCCCAAATGGAATTATGGCTTCCTTGAAATGGGAATTGTCAGTAACTGGCACCTGTAAACCGCCCAAAGTGTGGCTACTCCCTGAAATACCCCACACAGAGTAGCAATCTGATCTCATTGAATCAGAGCTTGTAGTCTTGCTGCAATCCAACCCACGAATGCAGACAGACATCCATAATTGGAGGTTCTAAAAGATCACTCCGTCCGGGAGAAAAAGTCCAATAGACATGGAAAATAAGGGACTTTTGTAACTTTGATGACATGTGACTAGTACATTATCTAAAAATAATTTCACTGCCATCATTTTATGAAGAAAATATAATCCATATCGATTCAATTATGAAATTTTGACTAAATGGAACTTTTGAAGCCAGCTGGCATCGTACTCGAAAGTCTCTAGAGGAACCTCCTTATCGCTCACCTTGATCTCTTTCATGCCATGTTCGACTTCCAGCAGCTGGTGAATTCGGAGAGGGATAGAAGTCTCCTGTAGGACTTGGTTCCATATTTTCATCTATAGATATAGTTTTGGGTCTTTTGCTGTTAAAATATGATAATAGTTACATTAGTGGGCTAAGACAGCGTGTAGCATGTGACTGTATATGATTTGAGAAGATTTTTACTGTGAAAGTTTACATAAACCAAAGTAATAGTCTCTCAGAATCATTTCTGAAATAATAGAGTGTATTCAAGACTTCTATAGGCATAGCAAGTATTTCTTGTTATATATATCATTTATTACGCCATATTATAACTGTACCTGCCTAACAGGTAGGATGTTTATTATATTTACCTCTTGAAGTAGATTTCCAAAGAAATTTCAGTACTAAAAAGTGAATTCTTGATGTGATGTGTGTACTAATTCTCAAACTCTTAAGACTTACCTGACTCATCATTATTATCAATATTAATAATATTCATTAGCATAGCACTTGCCATTAACAATGTAATCTTTTCATATTAATTCAAAGATAAGGCAATTGACTAAAGTGGAACATGAACTTTGGAGTGGAACCAGCCTCGTACCAAATCTTGACTAGACCACTCACTACTTCTTAGTAGTAAGCTCCTTAACCTTTCTAAACTCATTTAATCATTTATAAAATGGAACCAATAAAACCTAGTTCAAAGGGGAGTGGTTGAGAGGCTTAAATGAGTTATTAAATGGAAATCTCTTAGTTAAGTGGCTGACATTTAGAAGATACTTATTGAATAGTAATTATTATCAGCAATCCTATAATTGATAATATTTAAAAATTCTGTTATACTTTATTGATTATAAATTATTTTATATATTCTTTATATTTTTCTAAAAAGTAGGTTAGAGATCCTTTATTTTTTGTTAAGTTTATATATTTTGAGAAAGAGCATGTGACCAGTGGAGGGGCAGAGAGAGAATCCCAAGCAGGTTCCACACTGTCAGCAAAGAGCATGATGCAGGGCTAGAACTCATGAACTGTGAGATCGTGACCTGAGCCAAAATCAAGAGTCAGTCGCCTAACCTACTAAGCCACCCAGGTGCCCCATGTGATCTTTTATTCTTACGATCAACCATGAAATACAGGCCATTGCCAAATTCAAACCAAATGATATACTTCTAAAATGATATATTTGAATAAAGAAAACATGGTTCATTCCAATTATTAAGAAAAGTAAATATATGGGCACTGGGGTGGCTCAGTCAGTTGAGCATCCGACTTCAGCTCAGGCTGTGATCTCAGGGTTTGTGAGTTCGAGTCCCACATCGGGCTTTGTGCTGACAGCTCAGAACCTGGAAGCCTGCTTCGGATTCTGTGTCTCCCTCTCTCCCTGCCTCTTTCCCGCTCACATTCTATCTCTGTCTCTCTCAAAAGTAAGTAAACATTAAAAAACAAACTAAGAACGCTTTAAAAGTTTTTTAAAAATAGTAAAGTAAATATTTAGGGTAGAGCTTAAAAAGCTATTTCATGGCACAGCCCATTTGGCATGATATACTGTTTTCATATATTCCCACCAATGCCCTGTTAAACAGTCATAAGGACTATGAAAATGAATGTGTTTCCTTCAATTAAGAAAAAAAAGAACCCTTATTCACATCTCTGTAGGTAAAAACTAAAAAAACGTATCTTCTGAATTAACTATGCAGTGCTAATAAACATAATGTCACATTATGCAGACTCCCATACATAAATCGGTCCTCCTTTTTCTTGCAAGTGGGGAGACAAATTTGGAGAAATTCCGTGAATTTCCCAGGGCATGTTAGTGGAAGCAGCCTGATACAAAGTAAGGACTTCTGACTTCCAAGACGGTCCCGTTTTCACTGCACTGTTTCCAAATCCTAGAAGCACACGTACCTCTGTGTGTATTCACCAATGTACTTGTGATTAATATTGGACTCATGGTTCCCAGAGTATGAACATGATGTAAAGATGGCGATTTCTATCCATGCAAAACCACGGTGAGAGTTAATAATTGTTCTTTAGTTTATTTCTATGGTATCCAAAGTTAGGATGCACATGTTTTCAAGCTCTCCATAAAGCTAATTCTCTCAGCTGTGAATCAGCAGTGAATACACAAGAGAGACTGAGAGTGAGACAGAAAAGATTTTCATGAGGAAATAACGAAGAAATGTTTTCGAAACCGTTTTTATTGTGAATGGCATAATATCGAAAACCAAATGGCTGACCCATCAGACCAAATAAGACCGAATCAGACCAAATAAGAAAGTACTATTCACACTCAATTGTAGAAAAACTAAAGCATTTTTAAGACCCAACTATGTCACAATTTTAGTGATAATAAACCAAATTGCCTTGCTATGCAAACTATATGAAAATACAGTTTGACCATAAGTGATATAAAATTGAACTCAGTTAATAAACACATAAATGGGCATAGCCCCATAATTAATTCAAATGCAACTAACTTTCATTAGAACAGCTTAGGAAAATAATCACCCATATTCCCTTATTCTTAAAAAGTGGATATCATACAATGAAATGTTTTGCTCTGGAATTCATGTATGTGCTTATATTTGATCACTGGTGTATGTAATGCTCTGGAAAAATCATTCATATAGCTTCAGAGTTGCTTTGTCCCACCCAAAAGATTTTTTTAAATGCCTTGAACAACAATTACATTTAATTTTCAAATATCAAAATAAATTTAATCATCTAAGATGAAAAATATATGTAAAATCAGCAAAAAGTCTTGAACTCTTTCTTGGCTTTCTTTCCCCTCTATCTTTACCTACCTACCCATCTGCATATCTATCTACCTTCCTATCTGCACACCCATCTACCAATCTGCACATAGACTGAGAATAAGCACAGTTCTTCCTTCAGTTACCTGCTTGGTGGAGAAGACAGTGACCTCTGAAGATTGACCCCCGAGTTCATGTCATGATAGTATGGTTGGCTTGGGATTTCTCCAATTGGGAAGTTGACTCCAGTTCCCTGGGTTATGGGCGCTGAGGAATAAAACAAAAAGAAACATCAAGAATGACATTTACACTTGCCATCTCTATTTGAATGTAATAACCTAATACTTGCCATGCCCCTGGGCAAACTTTCTTTACCCTGAGACTCGAACCTCAGCCATCCACCAGGTATAACTTGAAGACTTCCTCTTGATGCCAGTGTTCAAGCTTGGACACTGTTCAAGTTTGAGGCATTCAGACTATAATCATTGGTTACCACTTCCCCTCTTCCCAGTCCCCAGCCTTCTTCCCTCACCCCTTTGTAACAGTTGTCACCACACTAGTCTGTAGATGCGTCAGAGGAAACGACATGTTTCCTATTGCTCAAGACCAAGCAAGGTGTTTTGTATATAGTTGGTTCTCAAAAACCAAATCATTTGTTCAATAAATCAAATCAGAATATTAACATTCATGTTAGAATGCATTAGAAATCATATTAATCATTATTTGATATAACTAACTCTTGTATTAGGGCAGGTATATGAGTAACATTGACACATATGAACATAAAAGCCAAGTTTTTTCCTCCCAAAATACACATTGAGGTTTCATGTATGAATAGTTAAGTGTGGCTTTTACTCAATATTTATGTTTTGTTTTTTAAGTTTTTATGCCCAAATTTATAAAAATCACTTAAAATGTACTCGTGGAGTTTTACACTTTAAGGTATTATTTTGTAAATCAAGGAATCTTAATCGTTTAAACATCCAACTTTTGATTTTGGCTCAGGTCATGAGATCGAGCCCCACATTGGGCTCTATGCTGACAGTGCAGAGCCTGCTTGGGATTCTCTCTCCCTCTCCGTCTGCCCCTCCCCCATGCATATGCTCACACTCTTTCTCTGAAAAAAAAAAAAAAAAGGAAATCTTTTTGAGTTCACTGATACATTTGGAACTGAGATGTTTATATATAAGTATTGGTTTTGATACAATGGATGACATCTGTTCCAATTTTAAAAATTGGTTTCTGGACATCTTGAATAAATCCAGGAGGCAGCATGTTGTATTAGAAGGAGAAGAATCTCGGGAGGTAGCCATTGACTCTGAACTCCCTCTGCCACTTCTGAGCTCTATGCTCCAATTTCCCAAACTGTAAAATGAGAAGAATAGTAACCTAGCACCTATGATTATTTTGAGGATGAAATGAGGTAAAGAGTGATCAAAGCCCAGCATCCTGTCTAGTGCATAACAGGCATTCAACAATGGGAGTTCCCTTCTTTCCATGATTTCTTCCCCACATCTCCTCCCTGGCAGTCTGGAGTAGTTAGCAAAGAGTGAACAGTTCAAAATACACCAAAAGCAGATGAAGAGGTATAAATGAACCTATTTGCTGCAAATCTGTTCATTCAACAACTTGTTACTTGTGTCCATTACAGGCAGGTGCTGCAAGGGATTCAGGACAGTCTGAGATAGTTCCCATCCTTAATAAAACAGATTGGACAACAATCTGGGTGAACAAAACACTTAGGAAAAAACCAGAAATACCAGCGTAATGCAGATTATAATGAAAATGCCCAATGAAAAACATGACCAAGAAATTCTATAGGACTTCATGGGAAGAAGAATCCAATCCACGCTTGAATGATCCAAGAACTCTGTGGAGAAACCATAGCTTGTACTGGACTTTGGAGAATGAGTAAGGTATTAAGGGGAGGTCTTCTCAACAGGGGGTTATCACAACAGCAAAGTCAGGGGCAGAGATAATATGCAAAGTGAGACCAGGCAGGTTGGTGTCAAAGGACAGTGCTTAAGAACAGTTTCTTTCTTTCCCTATTTCTATCAGGCCTTCAAAAGCTCTAATGAGAGAAAAGGTGTCCTGGGACTATGGCAACAAAACTCTAGAGCCCTTGTGATTCACTCGAAGAACACACAGTCTACTTAATCTTCCTCTCTAACTGATTCAAGTTGAATATATGACTCCAAAAGGAATGCAGATTTTCGAGGAATTTTTCTTACCCAGAATTTTAATGTGTTCACTAAATATGTTCTCTGTTAGCTGAATTGTATTTTTTTAAGTGTCTACTTATTTTGAGCAAGAGAGAGAGAGAAAGCGAGCACACACGTGCACAAATGGGGGAGGGGCAGAGAGAGAGAGAGAGAGAGAGAGAGAGAAAATCCCAAGCAGGCTCCACACTCCCAGCACGGAGCCCGAAGCAGGCCTCGATCCCATGAACCGTGAGATCATGACCTGCGCCGAAACCGAGAGTTGGACACTCAACTGACTGATCCACCCAGGCGCCCCATGAATTCTATTTCAATATCAGGTAGGCCAAGATTAACCTTAAAATATTTTTAAGAAAGTATGAGTAGGAGGCACATGTGTTATTGCAGAGAATGAATCAAATAATATACAATGAACATCTCTCTTCCCATAATAAAAATAAAATCAATATATACAGGATAATCTCAGCTCCAAACTTCTGGAGTTTATACCTTCTGCTAAATCACTCTTTATATAATGCACTTTAACCTCATTTTACACTGAAAATGTTTGTATTCAATGTGTAACTGTGCCTAATGGCTTGAATTCTTTGGGCAGCTGAAATGTAACTGTTTGTTGTGGCCTGAGGTACACCGGAGGTTAAAAAAACGCAAGGTAAAAAATCCCACAGTAACCACATGCTTTAAAGTTTATTATTAGAATCATGTTCTATGTGACAGTGGAAACCAGGGTATGTGCTCGGAGGAGGCATTTGAGGGACTCAGTGAAAGTCAGTAATCTGTCCAGCCTTCTACAAGTACTGGATACAATTCAAAGAACTGAATTACTAACAGGAAACTTACAGGTTATATCTTTTGTAAAGTATTTGAAATGTATTAAGCTATGCAATATTTGAGCGAAGATCTGTAGTTTCCATTTCATACATCTGACTTAACAGTCAACACAGATTGCTTGGCCATAAACATACTAGATGAAATTCATAGCAACATAGTAATAAAAAAAATCTTTGGAAATTTTATTTTTCTAAATTTTGTTGCAGAAGGATTGTTAGAGAGGATCAAGACATCAATAAAAACGATTTCTACATGAGCATTGTAAAAATTTAGTGTGCACCCTGACATTAAACGGGAGAGTGCAAGAAGACGAGTAGATTAATAACAAACATGGCCAAAATCTGAAGCAGCTCTCACCAAATGTATGTAATAACAAAGAGAGTATATGAGCATGGGAAGTCCCAAGTTGATACTCCTGTTTAAAAGCCTCGGAAAGAACTTCCATCAGACGCAAAGACCAGTGTTAGCGCCTCTCCCGGAAAACTGCAAGCAATCTGAAAGCTGCAAATCATGTTTAAGAGGCCTGCCAATATCCTCTTAGAAAAGGAGCGCTGAAGAGCCTCAGATTCTAAGGGTTGGAGGCCAGCCCCTCATCTCTCTCGTTGTTCTTCTCACTCCAAAAGCTGATCCTAAATCAACTTTTAAGATGGAGATAATATCGTGCAACAGAAAGATCGCTATCCTACAACTGAGCAGCTCCATTAGGAAAGTCAACACGCACATTAGTGGGTCACATGATAGTAAAACCTGGAGGACAGAAGCCATTAACATACCGTAAACTCTCGGGAAGTCAGAACTGGTGATCTACAGCAGAAGGGTTGTGCTGAAGTTTCTGCTTACTTAGCAAACCCTTATTTCATAAACAATGAAGTTCAATTGTGTAAATAAGGTTATGATGTGGATATATTAAAACACTTAGGAGAATAACTTCTCAAGCATTTCACAGACACCTATTTACATACCGAGTAGAAAATAAATGTTTGCTGAATAAATTAACTAATGAATGAAAATACAGATAATTAATACACGAATTACAAATCAGTAATGTGTGTCCTAACAGATACCTTAAAAACCTCTAAGAGATGACAGTATAAGCGTAAAAAGAATGAAGTATATTAAGTTTACCTCACTTTTCAACTGTTACAGAGAGGTATGTTTCTCACCTTCTCTTATGTTTCAAATTCAGATTTTTTCAAAATATCACTCTGGGAATTTAAAGGTTCTATGTGGTTGCCCTTCTGTAGCATCTAGCATAATGTTACCTAGAATGAGGAATTAATAATATGTTCTAACAGATGGTTGGTCTGTCCTCACAAGAAGGAGGAAAACATATCATGAAACTTGGAAGAGGACAAATTTAAACAAATAATGGTATAATGTCTCCTAATGTAGCAGTATAGCCTCTCTGCTAAAGAACAGTATAGGGAAAACACCCCCCCCACGCACACCTTCAAATTCCCCCTTCCTTACATGATGCCCGAGAGTGGTAGTAAGTCAGGCACGTTCCTTTCCAAATTAAAAATAAATACAGAAAACTTTCAAATGTCAGAGGCCTTCCATACCCCATTATCGATCAGGGAAAAACACGCAAGGCTCATTGCCGTGGTCAATGAAGCAGACCATCAGAATCCTCTTGTCTAGCGAACGAACCCTGGAGTTGCTGGGATATAGGATATTAGATTTCGGTCTACACTGCCCTAAGTAAACAGACCCATGAAAGAAGTCTTTGGGTGCATATGTTCATCTACTGGAGAATATGTCAGAAAGGATAAGTTATTTAAGGTCTTAAATGTTCACGTATATGACGCCCTGGGATACATGCTGTTTGCACTGGCCACTCTAGAAACTGGAACTCTTGAAGAAACTATGGTCCAAAAGACCTCCTAGCTTGGGGATCACTTTACTGACCATAACTCTAAAAGACCACCTAAACTTCCCCTCCATGATTAGCTCCGTTCTTTTTGGATCACGCTAATTCTTGTCCATGACCTCGGAATTTGACCCAAATAGCAAACACAAATGAAACGAGAACAGAATGCCACCACATCATCTGAGTGATATCATTCCCAACTGTGACGCTCTCTAACAATATGTCAGGTGAACAGCCTTCCAAGTTACACAAATAAGCTAAATCGGAGAAGAGGGCAAGAAGAAATGAGTCCCCTCCTTTAACAATCAGCCGTGCCTTAAGAGCTACCTCTGTACCCATCAGCAATAAGTAAAAAAGTTGAGTCAGTAAACTACTCTTTGGTCTAGGTAACTAGCTGGCCAGGTGAACTTCCCGGAGAAAAATCTCATCCGGCCTGTCAAGAATGCTGTCTCAGGTGAGGTGGCCAGTGAAAACAATTGCACATTGTTTCGGATAACAATGCTTTCTATCTATATCCAAACGACAATCTGCAAAATTAATTTCTGCATCCCTCTCCACGCTGCATGTTAGCGTGTATATCCTGTACATCTCCAAGTCTCCACCAAAATGTTAGTAAAATGAAAAAAGCACTTATCGACAGGAAACTTATGTGGGTTATCATAACAAAATGGAGCACATTGAATTAATCACGCTTCCTTTGATATGAATGACCATCTATGGTCACAGAGCGAGCAGTGAATTAAATGGATACCAATAACACAGCAATCAGAGCAACCCCCAAATAACTTTTGTACTCCAAAATTTGAGGATTTAAATGCAAATATTTTGGAAAATCAGACAAAATAGATTCACTGATGATTTTATCAGCAAGATGGAGATTTAGCACTCACATTTTCTTAATAGTGCATTTAAGTTTCAAGATATAAAATATGTTAAATCATACCGTATAATTAAATAATGAGAAAACAATTTACTTACTTCTGGATACCCTCACAAGTTCTGATACATTGAAGACTCCAGATTTTACAAAACTATCCTCCAGGTAACCTGAAAACAAGTATCAAGAGGAAAACGATCAGCGTAAGCAGGAAGCAAATAAATGATTAAACACTAGAATTTGTTCAAGTGTTTTGAAACCAAAGGTTAGAACGAAACCCAGGTATGCTTGTAACAAAGACCAGTAAAAGCAAAACTCTTTGAATAAAATCTGGGTCTGTTTAAACAAAAGTGAAACGTTTAGATGCCAAATAATTTCCCAGGAAAATTTTTCCTCAGCTTTCTAAATATACAGGGCAATGGCTACGGTTTTATTTGCCATGGCCCATGCACAGAGAATGAAGGTTCAGGGGTTCCTACTGATGCACTCAGCTCGGTAGCACCTGGGAGACTAAAGTCTACCCATTGAAAAAAAGAAAGAAAGAAAAAGGAAAACCACAACCACAATTAGAACCTTGCTGGAATTACTTCAAAGGTCTCTCGAAACCACTGTTCTTTCACAAATCCTTCCCTGATTAAAGAAGAGTGAGCTGCCGTTACCAGCACTCCCCCACCCTTGTTCCAGGGTCATGAATCACACAAAAGTAGAACTTGTACATACTGCAAATACTTTGCATAGACCTATTTCCATGCTCCTTTGATAAACCTCACATGATTTCACTGCTCTCTCACTCTTGCTACTACTTCCTGGAACTCCCTTCATTTCAAGATCCGGGTACTTTTTATTTATTAATTTATTATTATTATTATTATTATTATTATTATTATTATTATTTAAGGAAATGGTCCTAAATCCAGGCCTCCAGGAATGCCACATGACCCTTCTGGGACATCCAAGTACAGGGTCCACAGTGACTGTGGCCCACCGACCACGAGCCTGAGTAAGTTCAGTCCTGGGTGGTATGTGGTCAAGCTATGGCCCACAAATACCAGTCATGTCCCTGGCTTCTCGTTTATGTGAAGGAGATGTACTGAGGGTGAAGAGGGAGAGAATACCGGAAGGAGGGTTATGGTTACTCTCTGCTCCCCAGGAAGAGAATAAGAAAAGTCTGAAAACCCTCAGAATTCAAATGCTTCCAGGAAAGCAAACTCTAGATTCCAAGAACAGGCAACTGGATCAGATTTTACATAGAGTTCTAGGGCTGACCAAGAGCCTGGAATCTGGGCAGGAATGTGAGTCATAGGTGGTTTAGCAACAGGGAGCACTCAGGTCAAGGAGCTGGGATTTGACTCCCAACCACACGTTACCAGTGTGGAATCGTGGTCACGTTATTAGACTCTTGCTGTCTCCTATTCCTCATTTATAAATCAGAGATCATAAAATTGCTATGAATGGTAAGTGACCGAAGGCACTGATTAAATGCTCCCTCCCAGTAAGTTAGGATTGGCCAGCTGGGTCAACAATCACCTGTGTGTTGAGTTACACACACTGGGTTCCAGACAGTCTCAACTTATTTGTAAATCTTGATTTAGAAATTTTACCAGAACAAAAGCTACCACACCACTTTTGAACTGTACATAGCATGAAGAGACCAAAGATCATTCAATGGGCATGTATGTTTCACTGTTGTGAACCGAGGAGCCATGCATGTCTGAACACGGTATTATACCCACCGTCCACCTTCCTTAGAAACAGAACAAAAGAAAGAGTGAGAAGGAATTATGAGATCTCAGCCGGGGACAAAACTCAGGTGTCATATTAACTCGTTACTCTGAAAAAATACATACATACATTTTGAAGAGGGTAATAACCAAACGTCCCCATTTTATGCATCTGTATTTTAAGAAACTCTTACTGCTTGAGCAACTTAATTGTTCACCTGGTTGAACTCATTTCAGTGATTATTGAGAAATGTTGAGGTAGCCTACACTGTACACGTGCATAAGCCATGAAAACAAAAAAACACATCGACCTCCTTCGTGTGGTTTCCGGAAAACACATTTTCAATTTTCTGAACCATGCTAGGTTATCATCGTATAAAACAACAAACAGTCTTTGTAAAGTATAACAAATTATACTGTATTCTATATAAGGTACATGCAAAAAATTTTTAAGTTCATTTATTTATTTTGAGAGAGAGAGAGCATGAGCAGGGGAGGGACAGAGGGAGAGGGAGAGGGAGAGAGGATCCTAGGCAGGCTCCACACTGCCAGTGCAGAGCCAGACATGGGGCTCGATCTCACTACCATGAGACCACAGCCTGAGACAAAATCAAGAGTCTGATGCATAACAGACTGAGTCACCCGGGACCCCCCGTGTAAAATTTTATATTTGGCAAACAGATTAAATACGGAGAGCTTATGTATCATGATGGCGGTTCATGTACTTAACCAATCGGACAAGCGGGTCTGTCCGCACCCAAAGGTGCTCTGTAAATGCCCTCCTATCTTTCTCACGTGGTTCCCTCCCTCTGATCAGAAGAAGGCTGTCTGTCTGTAGGCTCTGCTCTCATCCTTCAGTGTCCACCTCAACTGCCATCTGCTCCCGAACCTGTTCCTCCACCCTCCTCTCCCCATCCTTGCGCCAGCCAGAAATAATCTTTTTCTGCTGAATTCACGTAGCACCTAGTTTGTGCTTACTTTACATCACTTCTCACATTGGAGTTTCCAAGACATGTGTTTTCAAGTCTTGTGGTCCTTATTGGATTATCAGCTCCCTTATCTGGGAGAGCGACTGGGTTTTGTTCATCTCTGCATCTCCCTTAACAACTAACTCAGTGCCTACATATATACAGTAACGGCTAGGTAAATGCTTATGGAACAAAAGGTTAAAGTTTAACCTTTTGGAACAGGGTCGCAAATGAACATCTTAGTAATTATATAACAAGGTAGGCACAGATGGCTAAAGATCGAAGGATAAGTGTGCTGATTCTTGCTATTCGCTGGAACTTGTGCTGAGGAGTTCGTTCGGGCTTTGGGGTAGAATGGGAAAGAACAATGATTACCATCAGATTAGATCTTTGACTTTGTTATATACCAATGTATAATTTTAGCATTTACCTAAAGAGTCAGAGTTCAAAAATATTTGTAAAATAAACTGATGAACAAGTGAAAAGTGAACATCTCAATATATTTATATAAATTATATCACATGTCATGTAGTAACACTTCCATATGTAAATCTCATGTGCAGTTTACTTCCTTATGACCCCAGTGAGTAGCCAAGGCTTCACTTGCTTTTTGGTCATGCCCATGAAGATGAAATGGTGTGTGGACATCAAGAACCAAATCAAAAGGGAGGGAGGAGGCCCCTCAAGCCAATCCTACCAGCAAGAAGACAGTAAGGCAGTCACACACACACACACACACACACACACACACGCACGCACGCACGAATACAATGACCGTCTCATAGGAAAGGGCAGGCAATTCAGAATGTAGCGTGGTGTTTCTCCATTCCTCACCTCCAATTCATGTTCCAAGGAATTTGAATCTACAAGGAAATCTGAAAGAGTTATTCTGCTGAAACTATGAAAGGCAATGAAAATATGTCAGAACATACTGCACCACACATAGGTCCCACTGGGCTCCACTCCTGCATGGGGCATAGGGAGACTTCATTGAAAGGAGGGCTCCCCAGGATGAGCGGTACTGCTTACCAACATGACCTTAGGGGAGTGGGGGCTGGGATGGATCAGGCAATGGGGTAGCCTCGGAGAAGCACCTGAAGGAGGCGGCTGTCTCCTTCACTCCTCTTTGCACACAGCACACACAGCCTTACAATGGACAGACTTACCCAAGATGAGAAGGGTAAAGAAAAGGAGCAGTGGAAGACATAGTTCCTGGATAGCTAATAGCATACAAGGAAGCATATAAGAAACAATACTTCTGGCAAAGTAACCGGGGGAGTCACGCAGAGTGTCAGGAGCCCTGTGATAGTACAGAGGATGAGACTCAGCAAAATGCAGGTTATTACTATTAACACAGCCCCATCTGTAACCTCCAGGCTGCTGGGGCCTTCCAGAAACATGGTTTTCATGTGTTACATGGACCACTGTGAATGTAAATAGCTGACACAAAGGCCAACGATTTTAAAGCAATTTGGAGACATTCATATAGTAGATTCCCTTCATCTACTAAAGGAAATATGAGCATCTCTGAGGCACAGCAGCTGCTTAATGGTTACAGAGCAATATTACACAACAGCTTAAGCCAAGAAGCAAAGAACAACTCGGCATTTATGTGATGCTGTATTTACACTACATGTAATGCTTTTTAAAAAATAAAATTGAGTAGGAAATAAAGACCTCTGCAAACTGAAAATTCTCAAAGGCAATATCAAATTATATTATTTTACTTCTTTTTTTATTTTTCTCTAACAAAAGCAACAATAAATCACTACTCAGAAGTTAATATAGTGTTTAACCTCCTTTACAAACAATCACAAAGGGACACAATGGCATATCTAACTGTTAATATCTCAAATTATAATCAGCTCCATTTGAATGTTAAACAACATTTACATAGAAAATCCAAAGGAAAACTGATAACGCTCATTTTTATAGTCTACTGTGTTCTATTCTTGAAATTAAAAAAGAAAAAACCACAGAAAGCAGTTATTAAATTCATGAAAGCTGTCTTCAAGTATTAGAAGGACTGTTAATGTAGATGTTGGATAAGACTTATTCTGCGTATTTCCAGGAACTGTGTTTTGGCTCAATAAACAGATTTGTCATCCAATAAGAAAAGTCCTAGAAAGGAATGTGAAACTTTGCAAAGGTAGTAACAACCAACACATGTCAAGCTACTGCTCTAAGATCTTAAAAAGCATCAATTCACATAATGTTCATAATTACAAACCTACCAGTTGTCATGTAAATGCTACCATTTTGCAGATGATGAAACTTGTGTCTATAGAGGTAGGGGGGCTCCCAAAGCCTGTAAAACCCCCCCATTAGATTTAAGAATTCCCACTTAGAGTAGGAAATTGAATAAGAGCACCTCTGAAGCCCACTGCAATGCTCAGGTTTCACTTTTTTTTCTTTTTTTAAATGTTTATTTTTAAGAGTGAGAGGCAGAGAGAAGAGGAAAACGATCTGAAGCGGGCTCCATACTGAGAGCAGAGAGCTCGATGCGGGGCTCGAACTCACGAACCAGGAGATCGTGACCTGCGCCTAAGTCAGATGATTACCCGACTGAGCCACCCAGGCACCCCTTAGGTTCCACTTTTTACATGGCTCTTCTCCAGTTAGTTTTCTTGCATTGTTTGGAGAAAGAACAGGGCCCTGAGGTATCTCCCGGGCATTTTCCAGGCTTCTAATTCCCATTGTTCACTCCCTTCAACAGAGTGTAAAAGAGGACTCAGTGCTTTTGTTTATGGATGTGGAAGGGGAGAAGATAAGATTATTTTACACTAGCTCTTCGCCAATCTTCATATGACTTCCGATACCACAACTAACCTACTGGGACCTTCTGGTAGTGGTGTTGTAAGGCATGGCTTTATCTGCAGTTTCTCGACTGGTCTGAACTGTCCATGGTTAAGAATGGAAACTGTGATTTGGAAATAGACATACTAATCATTGCAAAGATAATGATTCTCTGCACAGAGACTGAACCTCGGTCTATGGCCGAGGTTCGCATTCCAGTACTAATTTAGAATTAATTTTATCCTTCAATATGAAATGTCCCTGTTGGTGATTTAAGTGATTCAACAGAGAGACAGCAATTTCTGACTCTAACACACTCGGATGATACTATGTTAATGTAGTATTTATGTTATTTGTTTTTTAGTATTTCCTTCTTCCAGTCCACTAAACTTATTCCTGCATATATATAACATAGACAAATGTGTTTTCAAAAACTGAGATCAAAAGTTAATAAATTTGTATCCTGCTTTTTCTCTAATTAACATTGTATCTTTCCCTTTAGATTAAACAGGTTTTCAAGAGCATGATTTTAATGCCTGTACATTATTACACTGTCTGGCTGTACTTTATTTGACCATTCTCCTTTTTTTTTTTTTTTTTGGCATTTTAGGTTATTTCCCATTTTTTTTAATATTATAAACAGAACCGCCATTAACGTAGTCGCACACAAATCTTTGTCAGTGATTCTCATGATTTCCTTAGGCCGGAGTTCCCAGAAGTGGAATTATTGGGTCAAAGGACATAAACTCTTTTCAAGCTCTTGGTTAAAAACTGTCAAGCTGCCTTCCATGAAGACTTTTGCCAACTTATACTCCCTTGGGCAGAATGAGCCTGTCTGTGTCACCACCCTACTGCCCAGAATTACGTATTACTCATACTAATGGGGACTTGTTTTAATTGTTACAAGTTGATAGAGAAAAGATATCTTTATGATAATGTAATAAGCTTCATTTATTTAATTATAATAAAATCGCTTCTCGGCCTTTTGGCTAAGATCAAGTGTATTTAATTATAATAAAGTTGGAATTGTGCAGACATTATGCATTCTCTCTTGGAACAAACATTAAAAATATGTAAAATAGGAATTGTGCTAGCGGGAATATTTTATTCCTAATATTAATGAGATTAATGCTGGAATTTCACAGTTAACGGTAACGCTGGCTATTAATAAGTGATTTTGTTTCTCATCATTTTATACATTCACTTATTCCTAGTTTTCACAGAGTTTTTAAAAGTGTACTGATCAGAATGGTTACTGAATATTATTAGATGTTGTTTTGGCATTAGTAGAGATTATCCCCTTTTTTTTCCTTAAAGTGTTATATATTACTGAGTTCTTAGATTAAACTGTCTTTGCTTATCCACGGAAGGTAGCTCTTTTAATTTATTGCTAAATTGTTTTGCTAACAGTTTCTTCCAAATTCTCATATACCAGTATGTAGCTGGTATACTTTTGTTGGGGGGGGGGGTTGTTTTATTTGTGAACTTTTCACACCAAGGTTATATGCATGCTTCATAAAATGGTCTGGATGACAGTCATTTTCACACAAAAAAGAAAACATGAAAAGTTCATGAAAGTTTGGAAAAACTCACTGGTAAAATATCTTCTCATAATCTGGTTCAAAGAAGATAAAACTTTGAGTCTTTCATGAATTTGCTTTACTCTTGTTTTCTGGTCTTGAGGCAATATTATTATATACCTTCCAAGAAAATCATCAATTCTTTCATATTTTAAAGTTTATCAGCACACATATTTCATGGTTTCCTAAGCAGACTCTGTGTATTTTTATACAGAGTAAATTACATTAAATTAAAATTCTTTTACAATAATATTATCATAAAATAGACTGTAATTAATGTTACATTATGTTAAACTATACTAAAAGATCAGCGCCACCACTTACTATGTAAAGCTAAGGCAAGTTAAGCAACTTTTCTACACCCGATGTTTGTCTTCTCTAAAATCCAGATGGTAATCAGAGTATCTTGGAGTCAATATGAAAACTGTCATTGTTTTCCAATTATAATAAAGAGAGGTATTTCATTTTAAGAGCAGGGAAAAGGAAGGTGGAACTCCCCAAATTAACAAAGGGAAAACCAAAACACGGGAAGACAACAAAACTAAGGACATAAGATGAAAAACCTAAATAATATAAAGAAAAACAGAAGGAGTACAATCAAGCATATCGACCCTTACCACAAAGGTAAGCAGATAGAATTATCCCATAAAGAGCATTAGAGTAACGGAAGCAAATAAAATTCATCTATTTTTAAGGAGCACATTGAAGACAAAATGATAACAAGGACAGAAAGTCGAAAGTCAAATGGGATGCGAGGGGAGTCAGGCAAATTCAAACCAAAAATAAGCAGTGTCAATTAACATTATGAATGGATACCAGGCATACATAATACAGAAAGTTAAACATACACCGTGCATGCTCCAAACAATATTGTGGGGAAATGCGTAATGCAAAAACTATTAAAACACAAGAAACTTGATAAAAAAACACAATTATAGTGAGAAGTTTGAGTACATCTCTTTTAGAGATGTAAGTGATGATTCTTTTAGAATTGAACACCACTATTAGACAATGGCTAACTTCAAATCATTCAAAATACAAACTGTACTTTGTTCCTATGCCCACAGACATTTTATAAGAGTTGATCATGTCATTGACCAAGGAGAAAACTGTTATACTGTTTTGTCTTTAGTAAATAGATTAAAGGGAAAAAAATAAAAAGTGACCAAATTTTCTGAAGTACCTAAAAATTAAGAATATAAGCTATGGATCAAACAGAATGCCAAAAGAAAAAATGATAAACTATAGAAAGCAATGAAAAGGACAAAAGGAAAAATCACTTTGCCATAAGATCAAAAGAATAACAAAACAATCCAGGAAAAGTTAAAAAGGGAATTAAAGATAAAAGCTGAAATTAATAAATTACAAAAAGAGAAATATTTAAAATAAAAGAATAACAAGGGGAGATGATTTTCTGAGAAGACCGTAAAAATATATAAGAATAGAAGGGATGGGGCACCTGGGTGGCTCAGTCGGTTGTGCGACCGACTTCAGCTCAGGTCATGATCTCACGGTTTGTGAGTTCGAGCCTGAGTGCTCTGTGCCGACAGCTCAGAGCCTGGAGCCTGTTTCGGATTCTGTGCCTCCCTCTCTCTGACCCTCCCCTGTTCATGCTCTGTCTTTGTCTCAAAAAAAAATAAATAAAGGTTAAAAAATTAAAAAAAAAAAAAAAGAATAGAAGGGAAACATAACCATGGAAACCAAATACATTAACAAAAAATTATAAGAGAATAACACATGAAACTTACTGACCACAGCTTTGAAAACTTAAATGGGCAATTACTTACTAAAATAAAAGTAACCAAAATTGAGCAAAGTGGAAACCTGAATAGACCAATTACCCCTCCTGCAGTGGTTCCCAAAATTTGCTGATCATTGGAACCACCTGGGGTTCTTGAAAAACAACTTAGGCTTGGCTCCCAGCAATTCTGATTTAATTGGTATGGATGTGTCCTAGACATAAGGATGTTCTAAAAGTTCCCCTGGTGATTCAAATGGGCAGCAAAGTCTGCGAACCACTGGGTTAGCATCTTGCTATTCAAAATGTGGTCCCACAACCAACAGCTCTGGCGTAACTGGGGAGCTTGGTAGGCACACAGAAGTTCAGGGTCAACCCCAGACCCTCAGAATCAGTGTCTGCAGCACAGGTGATTCATATGCACTTTAAAATTGGAAAAGCCTAGAAGAGAATCAAAAGGTGATTTAAAAACCACCTTTAAAATGGCACCAGGTATGGAACAGTGTCGAGCTGGATTTTATCTTTTCTGTAGCCTTGAAATTCCAAGGATATTTATTCTCTCCCAGCCTTTAGCAAATGGTGACAAGGTTCCTTATGAAGAAAGCTCTCTCATGAGCCTTTATCAGACCAGCAAAACTTAAATAACTAAATGTGCAACCTCCCTTGTCAAGCCAAAGCAAGCAAACAAATCAACCCAAAACCAACCACGCATATAAATGCAACTTCAAAGGTCCTAAAGAAAACGGGATATATTCAAATTCATATATTCAAATTGAATATAGCAATGTTTTCCAAAAAAACAGGACACCATTCTCATTAGGGTTTTATTTCATGTATGAGTGAGATTCACTCTTACAAAATCTATCAATATGATAACGAAAAAAAGGAAAAACACACGACCTTATCAATTGATGCTGAAAAGGCACTTGGCAGCAACAAGAAAAGAAAAGCAGGCTTTCCTAATGACAGATCTAAGTAAAAATAGAGATAAGAGCAATTAATTGACTGTTTAGCAAAACATAACAAGCTGTCCTAAAAGAAAACGAATCTGCCATTCAGACTCAGCACCCTCAAGCCCTTAAATACGTAATCTGTGAATAAATCAGGAAAACAGGGGTGCCTGGGTGGCTCCGTCGGTTAAGCGTCCGACTTCGGCTCGGGTCACGATCTCGCGGTCTGTGAGTTCGAGCCCCATGTCGGGCTCTGGGCTGATGGCTCAGAGCCTGGAGCCTGTTTCGGATTCTGTGTCTCCCTCTCTCTCTGCCCCTCCCCCGTTCATGCTCTGTCTCTCTCGGTCTCAAAAATAAATAAACGTTAAAAAATAAATAAATAAAAATAAGTCAGTAAAACAAAACAACACAAAACACACAACTCTATGATTTCCCTTAGGTGAGGCAGGTATCTAGAGAAGTTAAACTCATAGAAACAAAGTAGAATGGTAGATTTCAAAGGATGAGGGAAGGGGGGGTGGAGAATACAAAGTTTCCGTTTTGCAAGGTGAGAAAGTTCTGGAGATTGGCTGTGTGACAATACAGATGAATTTAACACTACTAAACTGTACGTTTATAAACGATGAACATGGTAAATCTAATTTTATTTGTATTTTACCACTAACATACCACTATTTTACCGTTAAAAAAAATCACGATCTGGAATTTGGAACTCAGATAATTGTTACTAAATTCTCTTTATATACATATTTTCAAGAATTACTTTTTGAGCCTCCTGGTGCTTACCACAGGCTGCATTCTTACACTGCCTGTATAGAAAGAGGAGGCAGAGTAAATCCACCCATATACACCCCAGCCCAGGTGCTTTGTGCCTGGTCTGTATTGTGAATGGGGAGACATGGAAAATAAAATTTAAAAAAATTAAAAAAAAAAAAAAACTTGCTTTCTTACTTTGGTATTTATGTCTGTAATCTTATTCAGAATAATAATTACTTAGGTATAATTCTGTTCAGTTGATTACTATTCTCATTATTAGTCTACATCTATAGCTATATTTATATCTATAGGGATATATCTGAGAATTTCCTGTTCCTAAAATGTTTTATTTTGGTGTATCACTTCATTAGTTGGTATAGGTTTGCAAGGAAAATTTTTACAAAGAAAATGAAAGATTCTATAAAACAAAAGGTGACAAATAATAAGGAATATATTTCTATTGTCTTTGACTACATATAAAACTCCTTAAACATAAAAACAGTTTCATCATGAGGCGCCTGGATGGCTTAGTCAGTTGAGTATCCGAGTCTTGATTTCAGGTTAGGTCATGACCCCATGGTTGTGGGATTGAGCCCCGCAATGGGTTCCATGCTGAGTGTGGAGCCTGCTTGGGATTCTCTCTCTCTCTCTCTCTCTCTCTCTCTCTCTCTCTATCTCTCTCTCTGCCCCTCCCCTGCTCATCCACATGCACTCTCTCTCCCTCTGAAAAAAAAAAAAAAATTCATCATAATTCTAAGTTTTCCCCCAGTCTTCTGTTATTTAATGTTGACCAACAGAAAAAAAAAAAAAAGTACAGGTAACTTATTTTTCCTCCAGGATGATTACAAGATTCTCTTTTTCATCCACAAAATACAAAAATTTCAATAAGATGCATGTAGATACTATTATTGTTTGCTATATAGAGTTAGTCCTTTTGATCTAAATGCTTAGATCATTTTTAGCTCATTAAAATTTTCTTAACTTGTCTTTTTTTTTCCTAATGTTTATTTATTTTTGAGAGAGAGAGAGAGACAGAGCGTGAGCAGGGAAGGGGCAGAGAGAGAGAGGGAGAATCCCAAGCAGGCTCTGAGCTGTCAGCACAGAGCCCAATGCAGGGCTCGAACTCATGAACCTTGAGATCATGACCTGAGCCGAAGTCGGACGCTTAGCTGACTGAGCCACCCTGCGTCCCAACTTGTCTTTGATTCTATTTCTCTCCTAAATGCTCTGATTTCTCACCAAGAATACCTAAACTAATATTAAATTTTCTATTCTCCCACCATAAACTTTTTTTCTTTTTTAGTCATTATTTTAACTTCTCTGTTCTTTTCTTCTGGTTTTGGAGCAAATATTTCGAGTTTGCCCTCTGTATCAGTGATTATTTCCACAATATCAATTCTGTTTCTTATTTCCTATAATGCAGACTTTATTTTTATGAAAACGACTTCAGTTTTCTTGCTATTGCTGCTTATCTAACACGGCACTTAGTTCCCTGAAGCTGTTCTGCAAACTGTTTTCCCTAAGATTTTCTTCAAGGCTTCATTTTCAAAGATGCGTTCTTCTTGATGATGTACCTTTCCCCCTGTTCTCACCAAGGGCATACTCTTGTGACTGTTTTTCTTTTACCTAGAGCATAGTCTATAGCAAATCAGGGTTTGCCTCAGAAAAGTGGCTTCCCCTTGGTTATGGTAAGTAAAGATTTCCATATGGGGTGAGATTGAGGGCTCCAGAATTGACATGATTGGATCTGAATTCCTGTCTTATCACTTATTAGCTATAAAATTTGAGTAATATAAATTTAATTTTAATATAAATAAATAATATAATATAAATATAAATAATATAAAAATAATTAATATAAATAAATATAATATAAATATATAATATATTATATATAAATTTAATATAATTATATATAAATAAATAGAAATATATTTTAATATAAATATAAACAATATTATATTATAAATAATATATTAGTTTAATATAATATAATATACACTTAATATACATAAATAATATAAATAAATATAAAATATAAATATATATTTATTTATAATATATAAATAAATATAATATAATATATAAATGTAATACATATAAATAATATATTTTAATATAAATATAAATAATATATTATAAGTAATATAATATTATATATTTAATATAAATAAATAATATAAATAAGTATTATAAATATAAATATATATTATTTATAATATATAAATATTATAAATATAAATGTATAATATTTGTGATATATAAATATTATAAATATAAATGTATATTTATTTATAATATATAAATAAACATAATATAAATACTTTTTAATTATAATATAAATATAAATAAATAATATAAATATAACATAAACAAATATAAATAAATAATAACAATGATGATGTTGATAATATAATAGCTGCTGTCATTTGTTGGGTGTTTATTATAAGCAAGACTGTGTGCTAAGCACTGTGAACTCTATCTCGGCTCATTTTCCAGATGTGCTTCTTTTTTATTAATGACTTTGAATAAATACTTAAAGTCTCTACCCCTCCATTCCCATTTGTACAATAGGAATTATAAAAATAATCCTGAACTCAACGATTTGAAGATTAAATAAGAAAGCGCATATAAAGTGCTTAGGGTTCCATAAACGTTTATTGCGAATGGCAGTATTGAAGTAACGGCAGTGGTGGTGAAAGTTGGTAAGCACAGCTCCTTGCCAATTCCCAACGATTGCTGGTTTTCATCTCATGAGCTTCTTCTCACTCCATCACGGAGCTGTGTAAGATCCTACCAGGTAGGACATGAAACCTCTCACCTTCTATCATGTGCAGCTCTAGAAGGGCAGATGAGACTGAGTTTCAAAGGGTCTTCTCTATGTTACGAAGGAGTTAGACTCTGGCCCAGAGTAGACAATTTTTTTAAGGATTTGCATCAGGAAATGGAAGCAGATTGCTAGATGTGTTCCCACACACTTCCTCCTCACTCCCTCTTCGTGCCACATTTCCTCACCTTGTTGTTCTCTGGGTTTCTAGCCTTTTAAGTTAATATAGGAAAATCTCGGAACCTAGGGGATGACAGTAGGGGAGAATCAAACTTAAATGTCCACAATTTCTCAAGGAACCAACACTGCTATCTTTTGTGAGATGTAAGAGAGGAAAACCACCAATTTTAAATCCAGTCTAACTCTACAGTTCACGTAATTATGAGATAAGTCTCTAAGCTTCTAGCTAAATAAAAGTTATCCTTTCGTCTCAGTTTTAGTGTGCTTAAAAAAAACAGTTCAGTGTTTACATATCCTAATGGAAATTTTAGTGGAGAACTAGGAGAAACTGGATCAAGGTTAAGCAGGTCATGTGGACTTTATATTAGATCGCCAATGACAGTCATTTTGCTGTGTGCCAGGAAGGCCTAGCTTTAAATCTCACCATTCTCAATCAAAATTCTAGTAGGGTTTTTTGTTTTGTTTTGTTTTTTGAATTTTTTTTGAGAATTTGACAAGCTGATCCTACTTATATGAAAATACACAGGATCTAAAAAAAAAAAAAAAAACTTAAAAAAAAACTTATTATAAAGACATCACAAACATAGAGAAAATAAGAAAATACTTTGATGCTGGGAAAAGAGAAGACCTATAGACCAGATCAGGACCATATGAGGTCTAATGAGATGAACCATAAATGGACACATAAGTATGTGATTGTTGCTATTTGAGAAGTAGCTATGTAACTCAATGGAGAAATGAAAAATGTCTTTAAACAAATGGTGTGGATTAACTAGATATCCATATAGATTTTTTAAAAAGGATATCAACGTTCACCTCACACCATAAGTGGTATACCCGTATGATGGCATACTACTCAGCAATAAAAACCAATAAACTATTGATAAATGGAATCACATGGATAAACCATGGTTTTCATGCTAGATTAAAGAAGCTAGACACAAAAGGATACATGCTGCAGAATACCACTCATATAAAATTCTAGAAACGTGAACTAGACGGAAAGCAGATCAGAGGTCATCTGAGGATGGGGGCAGAGAAAGGAATGGATTTTAAAGTGGTCAGAGGGAACTTCTGAGATTGACAGAAATGCTCATCATCTTGGTTATGGTGATACATATTGGTGATACATATATAGTTTTTCCCTTTTTTCCCCTTTATATTTGTGTGTGTGTGTGTGTGTGTGTGTGTGTGTGTGTGTGTGTGTGTCTGCGTTTAGGTATACACACTATAGCCTATACACTATACACAGAATATATTGTATATCAGTTACACCTCAATAAAGAGAAAAACGACCTTCTTGAGCAAGTGATCTATAGACAGTGGTCTCCGAATTTTTACAAAGTAGTAAGATTTCCACATCATAAAAAGAATCACAGATGAATCCGAAACATTCCGTTTAATCAGTCATGTATTTGTTTTACGCAACTTCTAGAAAGACATCTTACCTGTTCCTTCATTCATGATCATGTAAACTCTAACAACATTAATGTACATTCACTAAACACAAACATAAGAACAGAAAAAAGGCCTTCTTCACACTTCATCAGATTGAAAGAAGAAAACTTTGGTCTGTCTGAGACTGGTATTCTGAATCAGTCACTGTATTCTAACATTAACATTTCTCAGTCTGATACGTCCCTACAAAATTCTTCAGGCTATGCTACGCAAAGTTATGAGTTCATAACGTTCCCCAAATAGTCATGTCCAAGGTGTAGTGTACCCACAAGGCAGAAAAGGCCTGCTGTAACCATTTCCATGAAACATCATGCTTTCCCTGGCTTAGGTCAAGTACCAAGGAAGGGTACGGTCCCATTACTGCACAAACAGGTTACAGTTTGTTTAGCCTATTACTGGTCTAAGCCTCCATTTCATAAATTTCAAACATTGCCAAATATGGTCTCTGGCCAGGTATTTGTCTTAGATGTTAAATTTACAAATGGAAGATTATAATCCTCACCTGAAGGTGTGCAGAATCCACTAAGGGAAACAGAGAAGTAAATAGTGGCAAAAATGCAGTAAGTGCTCTTACTGCAAACTGTACTAGAGAGAGGGCCTGGAGAAGTGTCACTGATGAGGTGTCAGGAACAACCATTCTAGGCAGAAAAACAACATGGGCAGAGACACGATGGAGAGGCACACGGTTAAGGCGAAGGCTAAATGCAAGGTCCTCGTGTGCAGTGAGAGGAAAAGTAGGAACCATATCATGAAGGGCTGTATTAGATGCCATGCTAAAGATCAGGCTTAGCCTAGAGGGGAATTTTTGGAAACTTACAAGGAAGAGAATAAAATAATTAGATTTGCTCATTATGGAAATCACCGTGGGCCTGCAGTGGATTTTCACAGGGATGAAGACCCAAGGCAAGAAATACGAGCTACAGAGAGAATTACAATAATCTAGTAACTATTGTAATAGATTACAATAGTAATCTCTTGTAGGAAAATTACTACAATAATCTAGTAACTCTAGTTCCTAATAACTAGTGCTCTAGTTAAAAGGACAGAGTGTAAATATATTTAAGAGAATCATAATGCATTAAGATTCAGGAGCAACTATCTTCTTTTTAAAATATTTGCCTTCCTCATCTGCTAAGAGTAACCCCACCAACGGCCTTTCCTAATCTCTTTGCTCATCGTTCTACATGTTCTCTCAAAAAACTCATAGATAGTCCTTTCTTCACCTGTCAACACTATGCAAAGTAGTGTAATTTATGTGGGTTATTTCTGGATACTAACGAGGACATATTAAGTATAAAACAGCCGAATGCTTTATTATGCCCTGAGGAAGACAATCACCTTTTCTATTCCTTGCTTACTTACTTAGAAAGCATTGTTCTGCTTAGAAAGTAGTTCAATTCAGGAAATGACTACAATCCAAAATACCAAATTTTGAAACTAAAAATCCCCACATTAAAAACAAAGTGCCACAGAATAAACAATGGAGCCAGTATCTTACAAGACATCATGTCACTTGTCCTCCACACCTGCCAGTGGCTTCTGAACTTTATCAGAATTAGGAACCTCACCAAGATATAATGCAGCCCAGAGCAATGCACCCGTATAACATCTATACTTGTGTCAGGGCTCCCTGGAGCCTCTTCCCTGATCCTCCGAGGTCTCTGACTCTGGGTTAAGAGCCCCCAAATATCTATCCTCGCCGTGAGTTCCAAACCCTTTTCTCCCAATGGCTCATAAACACTTTAAACAAACAAACAGACAAACAAAAAACTACATCTTATTGAGATATAATTCACATATGATGTTAAAAGCGTAAAAATCCAGTGGTTTTTGGTATATTCAGAGAGGGGTACAACCATCACCGCCATCTAATTCCAGAACATTTTCATCACCTTAAAAAGCAACTCCACACTCATTAGTGATGTGTACCTGTTTCCCACAACTCCAGGCCCCTTGCAACCACTAATCTAATTTCTGTCTTTATGGATTTGCCTATTCTAGACATTTCACATAAATAAAACCATACGATATATGGGGGGGGGGGGGGACCCAACATGCCCCTGTCATTAACAAGTGCATGTAATGATTTTAATGGTGATAAGACCAAATCTGCAAGTCAAGTGGTCTTTCTCAGTTCTTCCTCCTGAACGCCCTGGGGACATGAATATGCTCAAGGGATAGAACGGGGATGGTGGGGGGAGGGAAATATCTTTATTGGGTTCAAGAATTAGGAATATTTCAGTGCGAACAGGAGTATGTTCCTAGTTCCATTATGTAAAATAAAATGAAAGAGTGCATGGTCCCTGAAGAGCAGCATACAAGTCAAAAGACCCAAAAAGATTTATAACAACGTTGAAAACCAAAACCTGATTTTTTCCTTAAATTCTTCTATCGTCAATGACATGATGCAAAAGCCAACAGGACTCTAATTGCCACGCAATTAGAGTGCTTGGCTTAAATTATGCAACACCTTGATATTCTTTTACAGTTACAGAAAAAGAAAGAAATGAAACTTGAGTAGGATTTTTGCCTAAAAACTTTAAATTGCATTCTTCTGTAAGGTAGGAACAGATGAAAACTTAGGTAGATATATGTCTGTCTCTCTCCTTGGCATTTTATTCTGCTTGCAACGTATCACCATAGAATCGATCCCTCTTTCCAAGCATGATGCTCTAATATGCAAGTGGATATCCCCTGGGTGCCTTTGTGCAGGACAAAACATCCAGCAAGCTTAGCTTCTGGGAGTTGAATGATTTTAACTGGCCTGGAGTAAGTCCACTCTATCTGTGATACAGAACAACCCCAGCTTTCCAGCTGTGAGGAGGGGAATGCTTTGCATTATTAAATTGTAGCCATATGCTGCAAAAACAGACCTTGTAAATATGGAGAGGGACAAGAATTTAAATGGAGAGGAAACTTCAGATGCGGGCAGTCCTTTTTAAAAGAACCTTAGATACTTGAGTAATGAGTAAAAACAACTGCCTAGGGCTATGGGTACGGTCACAGCCCAACCCGGGCTAGTTAAGAGCGACACCTCTTTCACAAGGGGACCTTCACCCTCACTGTCGGGCATCCAGGTATTTAACAAAGAAGGAAAACTTGCTCTGTAAGGCAAAGTGGTCTTTTACAATTTAACAAATTGCAACCTGTTTCGGTGCACGGCCTCTTAAAACTTTTCTGGAACTAGGCGCCCACATCAATATACTGAGATTTCACTTGGACTCTATGTTACTGGGTATCGTTTCAGATACCACAGGAGCCTGCAGTACAGTTATAAAGCTAGGAGAAACAAAAGTTTGGCTGTCATTTCTCCCACAGCTAGTCCTTTCTCTCAGAGCTTTGTGAAAGGACAGCATCCGCCGGGTTAAAATCACGCGTGTGACTGTGCACCAAGTGGGCTCCCGACCTGTGCACGTGCACAGCACGCGACCCTGGAGGAAAGATGGAACAGAAGACAAGACGGGGGCTCCGGAGCTCTAGCAGGTGCAATAACTTGTCACAGAGGACACCCCCTGCTTGGTCAGTGCCCTGACCCCACAGCCTCAGAGGCTCTCAGCTGACATCGTGCCCCAAACTCACCCCCACTCAGGCAAGGGTCACTCACGATTCACCTCTATCTTCTGCTCACCCCCACCCACCGCCCCCACATCCCAGCAGCTACGGCTGTAACAACCGCCCCCGGGGAACCAAGTACACACCCACTGTGAGTGCCAGGAGGCCCAGACTCGGTCCTGTTAAAGGGGCTGAGCACAAAGATTTCTCCTTTCTTTCTCTGTGTGGAAGTGCACGCTCGTGAACACTTAGCCAAGCGTAGACGAGGCCAACGTTCATTTTTTCACAAGGCATCGCACCACAGTAAATGGTCTTATTCATCAGGTGCAGGGGAGGAGAGCAAGGAAAAAAGTACTAATGATGCAGTGGGATTATACTGACTTAAGCTTTTGGACCCACGAAAAAAAGTGAGTTTTAACCTCCGTCCGCCAGTAACTAATCGGAACCACGGGCAAATCACTTACCGTCTTTGCCCCATTTATGTAAGTAAAGAGAAGAAACTAAACTAGCAGTGTATAAGCACTGACATCTTATGCTTTCTTGAGTGTGTCAAGCAAAAAAAAAAAAAGGATGTTGGATTATAGTAGTAAATTATTCATTTGAAAATTTTAACCGTTTCCTTGGTGGGGGGATGTGTAAGCAAATATAAACATAACATAAAACAGAGGTGTCCCACTCTGCCTGGGAGAATCTGATAAGACACATAGAAGAGTTTGGACATACAGGATAAACAAGATTTTGTAGGATGGATGCAGAAGGGCTGGCAGAGGAAGAGCAATGTATTGCATGAAAGAAAGGGACAGAAAAGGACCTGGTGTCTGATACTGAATAGCATTTAAACTCATGACATAGAATGTGGGTAATAAGCAGTGAGATATCAGGAGTTTTTAAATTTTTTTTAACGTTTATTTATTTTTGAGAGAGAGAGAGAGACAACCCGAGTGGGGGAGGAGCAGAGAGAGTGGGAGACACATAATCGGAAGCAGACTCCAGGCTCTGAGCTGTCAGCACAGAGCCTGACGCAGGGCTTGAACTCGTCAACTTCGAGATCATGACCCCAGCCGAAGTTGGACGCTCAACCAACTGAGCCACTCAGGCGCCCCTGAAAATGCTTTCAGACAAGCAAAAACCGAGAGAAATTTGTTGCTACTATAGAGATATTTAATGGAATTCTTCAAGGAAAAAGAAAATGATCCCAGATGGAAGGTCAATTGTACAAGAAGAAATGAAGAGCACGAGAAAGAATAAATAGATGGGTGAATCTAAATGAATATTAACTATAAAAAAAATAAATAGCATGATTTCAAAGTATAACCTCCAGTTTGAAAACTCTTGCCCCATCAGCCTTTTGAGTCATTATTCTAGTTGTACGGCCATCATGGAAATAAGCACGAAGATACTGTGACAAGGCAGAGCAAAGGCATCCTGACAGCTTGGGGACACGGAAAAGATCTCCTGAGACAGAAACAAGTATAAATTATCTCTGATTCCTCCACTTACATTCTTCACTCCTGAAAAATTCAATAGCCCACGGTTTCTCCTACAAATCCTACTCTTCCTTTGCTTAGGGTGTTTGCTCACGCTATTCTCTGACTGAAGCGCAAACATCCTCTCTCCCTCACTTCCCAATCTCTGTATGCCCAAGTCTTTCAGAGTTGAATAAAAACTTCCCTGCCACACACCACCAACCATCCCCGGCACTCACTCCAACTCAACTGTAGTAATCTTTGTCTTTTATAAGGTCATGATCTCACGGTTCCTGGGATCAAGCCCCGCGTCGGGCTCTGTGCTGTCAGAACAGGGCTCCTCAGACAAGACTCATGGGCTATCTAACCAAGAGATAGCTCCAAGCTATCTCACACAGAGGAAAACTCAAATCTGGTAGAGAAGACAGTGAATCAAATTTTGGGAATGTTAAATTTTGAGCTGCCCATGGGACGTATAGGGAACTGTGTCCAAAAAGTAGTCGGGCACATGAAACATCAGGAGAGAGATCTGTTCCAAAGGTGCATATCTGAGAATAACAAAAGGTAAGTGACCTTGAAGTCACGGCGGGGGGGGGGGGGGGGGGGGGGGGGCGTGGGTCTGCAAACACATGGAGAACTAAAGATAAAAGTCTGGTTAAGTAAAGGGAAGAAGCAACTGGAAGGAAACATAATGGTTCCCCGGTTACTAGGAAAAGGCCCTGTTTTCAAAAGCACAGGCAACAAAAGCAGAAAGCAGGTGAAATTATATCAAACTAGAGCTTCTGCCCAGCAAAGGAAAACACTTAACAGCGTGTTACTGTGACCAATGGGATGTGAGAACACAGTTGCAAACCACGTATCTGAGAAGGAGCTAGAAAAGAAATTCCTACAACTTAGTAGCAAAGCAGAACAAAAACAACTACTAACCGTGACTTAAAAATGGGCTAAGGATTTGAGTGGGGTCTCTGCAGAGAAGATACACACATGGATGGCCAGCTGGCATAGGAGAAAAGGCTCAGGAAATGCAAATAAAAATCACAATGCGATATCACGTCACACCTATCAGGATGGCTATTGTCAAGTAAACAAACGGCAACAAGTGTTTCAGAAAATGTGGGCAAATCCAAGTCCTTGCACTCTGTTGGTGAGAATGCAAAATGGTGCGGCCACTATGGGAGAAAAGTATGGCAGTTCCTCAAAAAACTAAAAGTAATACTACCGTATGATCCAGCAATCTCACTCTTAGGTATTTATCCAAAAGAACTAAAACCAAGATATTAAAGAGATATCTGCCTTCCCGTGTTCACTATTGGCACTATTCTCAATAGCCAACATGTGGAAAGAGCCTAAATGTCCATTGACAGATGAATGTACAAAGAAAGCATGGTGTATGTATACAAGGGGATACTATTCAGCCTTTAAAAAGAAAAGAAATTTTGGAATATGCAACAACATGAATGAACTTTGACAATAACATGCTGAGTGAAATAAACCAGTCACAGACAAACAAATGCTTCACGATTCCACCTATGTGAGGTATCTCACATAGGTGGAATCCGAGTCAATTCGTGGTTGTTAGGGGCTGGGGTAAAGGGGAAATGGGGAGTTGCTAATCAACAGGCTTAAAGTTTCAGTCAAGCAAGATGAATAATAGCTCTAGAGATCTGTTGTGCAACACTGTAACTATATTCACTTAAAAAGTTCTTAAGAGGGCAAATCTCATATTAAGTATTCTTATCATAATAAACTAAAACTTTAAAAAAAGCAAGGGAGTTTTAAGTAGAACATGGTCAACTGGATCAAATAAAAGCTCAAGAACACTGGAGCTGGACTAGAACGGAAAAGAACCACTGGCCTAGGATCATAAAAAGTTATGAGCTTAAATGAGCATCATTTTATGTGGAGACAGAAGCACAGGTGTGGGAGAAGTTAAGGAGGAATTTTAGAGTCCTTTTCATGAGGAAGAAGGGACATGTGGGACTCTAATTTGAAGCAAGTGTCTGAACGAGGGGCAAAAGACTCATTTTTTTAAACAAGAAGTAAGTTGCCAGGAATGAATAAAGGTGATATATGCGGAAAGCTGGAAAAAGAAGGGACACAGAAAATTTTCAATGGAGACAGAAAAGTTGGCGGCTTCCAAAAGTAGGACCACTATAAAAAGGCAAGCGGGAAAAATATTTGCAGGATGTGAATACAAAGGACTAAGATATAAAGTGTTGCCAAGGGAAAAGCAATCTCTAATGATACATTTGTATCCTTTCTCATATCACTACTAGAAACTGTGTCACAAAATTTCACACCACATCTCCCTTGATGTCAAAAGCCTTAGAACAAAAGTGACTACCTAAAAACTACAATTCTACCCCACATAAAACTTGAAAATATCTTTCTTTGCCTCTTTTATATAATCTCTAACATGCTCTTCTTATGTATCCTATCTTGAGCTATAACTTCGTCTATGTCATCTTAAGCTTTTAGAAGAATGCTATGTAAAACAAATCAACACATTTCTATTTGGATCCGCATCACATGATACTTCCTGTAGGAAGTCTTTTTGATGAACCTAGCTAGAAGAGAAAGGAGGATGGAAAAGCCCTCGCTCGTACCAAACACCTGCTACTTGCCAAGTATGCTCTCCCATCTGATGCTTACAACTGGCGGGGGTAGAATTGCGCTGAATTCCAGAGAAGTTGGCTGATTTGCTCATGCTCCTCATGGGCCTCATGATCATGGTAAAACATGGAGCCTCGATTCAGGGGGACAAATTTAATTCCAAAGTTCATGTTCTTCCCACTCCACCTTGCTCCCTACAATGGTTGGAAACAGTATTTCACAACTTTGAACTCCCATGACACTGGAGTTGTCACACTGACTCTTCCTCAAGTAGTCTGCATTAAAATTATAAAATTTTATGTATTTATGAAAACAAAAGTGTGGGGAGGGCAAGGTCCATTTGTAATGCAAAACCACGGTAAAACCATTGGCTATTTTACCTTCCACAGCATCTAGCCTAGAGCCATGCATACAATAGATGCTCATTAAACATCCATTACAGAAAAATCCACCTATAGACAGATGTTTATTGTCCTTGGTGTAGCATGGTGTATATTTCCAACTTCCCCAAGGCCAATGGCAGACTTTACCCATTTAAAGCCGACTCAACCCACACCCTGTATACTGGAATGTAATATTTAATTCTGAATCCAGCAACCCATGGGCACTCAATTAATTTTATTTGTTGCCCAACAGGGTAGGTAATTGGGGAGACATGGAAATATCTCCTTCTTTCATGACCTTATAAGACATTCTTAAATTATCTTTTCCTCCCAAAAGTAGTACTAGGTGATCAGACTAAAACCATTGTAGAGGCTGGGCCTGGTGCTACTTCTAAACAGATCAACTTTTGCAAAGTAGGGGTTGTACCCAAGCACCCATATGCAGCCTATAAAAATAAGGAGCTGAGGGCGATGTGCCCTTCTGGCTTTTTAAGAGTAATTTGCCAAGGGACGCCTGGGTGGCTCAGTCGGTTAAGTGTCTGACTTCAGCTCAGGTCATGATCTCACATTCATTGAGTTCGAGCTGTGCTGACATCTCAGAGCCTGGAGCCTGCTTCGGGTTCTGTGTGTGTCTCTCTCTCTGCGACCCCCCTCCCCACCCCCCCCACCCCCGCCATCGCACTCTGTCTCTCTCTTTCTCAAAAATAAATAAAAATTTTTAAAAATTTTTTAAAGAGGAATTTGCCAAGAAAACGCATTCCTAATCTTCTACTCCTATAATCTGAATTCTATTCTAAATTTGAACATTTAAGAACTTTACTGAATGTGATATCTTGAAAAAAATTAGAGGATAAAAAGGAAAAACGTCTCTGAAACAAAATCTGTTACAAAAAAAATCTTTTTATTTTTGCACTGACTTGTAACAAGACCTCATTCTAAAATTACATTAAAGGTTTACCTACGATGTCAAGCCTTACCACAGTTAACCATCCTTCCACTGTATTTCTACTTCCATGAATAGAAAGCCTGTTTATATTCTGTTGTATATTGTCTAATGCCAGAGTTTAAAATTACTTCTAAATTTCATGAAATCATGCCTTTTTCTCTATTAAAAAAATGCTTGATTCTTATGGATACAATAAATGAGAACATGAGAATGGGTGGGTCTGAACTTACTGAGGAGTAAATAGGCTATGATTTTTTTTAAAAAAATCAGAGTAATTTTTCTTTTCGTTGACTTTGAACATCATATTCTAAGACAAAACATGCTTTATGAGCTCCTTCAGGGCCTATGAAAAATGTATGTGCCTTCGCATGCAAAAAGAAAAATGTTATATTACTTCTGTAACTATTAGAGAGTAACGTTTGTCCCAAATTCTAAGTTCTGGAGACATCAGTGAGAAGTCAAGCAGATATGGGCCCTACTGATTCCAACAGATGATAACTACAGCTACAGATGCTGAGCTAGCTTTATCGATAATTATTTGGTTGGTTTTCATTAGTTTCAAGACAACCCTCTGTTGACTTTAATCTCAGTACCTATAAAATGGAGTTGGGGAGAAATCAACTGCAAAATTTTTATTATTTAGAGAATTTCTTAAATGCAAGATCAGCATATCCTTATACACACTTAATATACACTATAATGGATCAAAGAGGAAATGAAAAGAGAAATCAAAAAATATGCTGAGGCAAATGGAAATGGAAATGAAACACACCAAGATTTATGGGGTGCAGCAAAAGCAGTTCTGTAAGGGAAGTTCATAGTGATAAATGCCCACCTCAAGAAACAAGAAATGTCTCAAATGAACAAGCTAACTTTATACCTTAAGAACTAGAAAAAAAGAAAAACAAAGTCCAAAGTTAGCAGAAGGAAGGAAATAACAAAGATGAGAGCAGAAATAAATGAAGCAACTGATGGTGCAAATAGAAAGGATCTTAAGAGACTACTACGAAAAATTACACGCTAACACACTGAATAACCTAGAAACAATGGATAAATTCCTAGAAACATACAACCTACCAAGACTGAACCATGATGAAACAGAAAATCTGAACATACCAATTACTAGTAAGGAGATAGAATAAGTAATCAAAAACCTCCCAACAAACAAACTTCTATATAGACAGCTTCACAGAAGAATTCTGCCAGTCCCCCCGCCCAAAAAAAAAAAAAAAAAAAAAAAAAACAAAAAAACACAATCCTTCTCAAACAAATAAAAGACAAGGGAACTCTTCCAAACTCATTTTATGAGGCCAGCTTTACCCTGAGACCAAAACCAGAAAAGGATGCCAGAAGAAAAGAAATATTTCTATGAACATAGATGCAAAATCCTCAACAAAATATTAGCAAACCAAATTCAACACTACATTAAAAAGATCATCACCATGATCAAGTGGGATTTATCCCAGCGATGCAGGGATGGTTCAACATCTGCAAATCAATGTGATACACCACTTTAACAAAATGAAGGATAAAAATTATATAATCACTTCAACAGATGCAGAAAAAGCATTTGACAAAATTCAATGTCTGTTTATGATAAAAACTTTCAACAAAATAGGTACAGAGGGAAAATACCTCAAAATAATAAAGGCCATATATGACAAGTGCACAGATAATATCATACTTGATGGTGAAAAATTGAAAGCTCTTCCTCTAAGATCAGGAGCTAGACAAGGATGCCCACTCTACTACTTTTATTTAACATAGTACTCATAGCACTGGAAGTCCTCGCCAGAGCAATTAGGCAAGTAAAAGAAATAAAAGGTATCCAAATTGGAAAAAAAAAAAAAAAAGAAAAATAAAACTGTCACTATTTGCAGATAACTTGATATTATATATTGAAAATCCTAAAGACCATCAGAAAACTGTTAGGACAGGGACACGTGGGTGGCTCAGTCAGTTAAGTGTCCAATTCATGATCTGGGCTCAGGTCATGATCTCACGGTTCATGAGTTCAAGCCCCACTTGGGATTCTGTCTCTCCCTCTCTCTGCCTCTCTCTCTAAAAATAAATAAACAAACCTAAAAAAAAAAAAACTATTAGAACAAACAAATTTGGTAAAGTTGCAGGATAAAACATAAATACTCAAAGTCTGTTGCATTTCCACATGTTAATAGTGAACTATCAGAGAAATGAAGAAAACATCCCATTTACAATTGCATCCAAAAAAATTAAAATACCTAGGAATATATTTAACCAAGGAGGTGAAAGACCTGTATATTGGAAACTAAAAGACATCAATGAAAGACATAGATGAAGTAAAAATAAATGGAAAAATATTCTATGCTCACAGATTGGAAGAATTCATATTGTTAACATGTTCATACTACCCAAAGGAATCTACAGATTCAATGCAATCACTATCAAAATTCCAAAGGCAATTTTCACAGAAATAGAACAAGCAGTCCGAAGAGTTGTATGGAACCATAAAAGATTCCAAAAAGCAAAAACAATCGTGAGAAAGAACAAAGCTAGAGGCATCACACTCCTTGACTTCAAACTGTATTATAAAGCTATAGTAGGGGCACCTGGGTGGCTCAGTCGGTTAAGCATCCGACTTCAGCTCAGGTCACGATCTCGCGGTCCGTGAGTTCAAGCCCCGCGTCAGGCTCTGGGCTGATGGCTCAGAGCCTGGAGCCTGCTTCCGATTCTGTGTCTCCCTCTCTCTCTGCCCCTCCCCCGTTCATGCTGTGTCTCTCTCTGTCTCAAAAATAAATAAACTTAAAAAAAAAAAAAAAGTGTGGTATTGGTACAAAATCACATGCACTGATCAATGGAACAGAGCAGAGAGCCTAGAAATAAACTCCTACATATACACTCAGTTCATTTATGACAAAGGAGCCAAGAATACACAATGGGGAAAGGACAGTCTTTTCAATAAACAGTGTTGGGACAATTGCACCATCACATGCAAAAGAATGAAACTGGACCACTATTTCTTCTATACACACAAAACTAACTCAAAATAAAGACTTGAATGTAATGCTTGAAACTGTAAAACTTTTAGAAGAAAACATAGGCAGTAAGCTCTCTGACATCAGTCTTGGCAATGATTTTTTTGAATCTGACACCAAAAGCAAAAGCAATAAAAGCAAAAATAGACAAGAGGGATTACATCAGTCAAAAAAGTTTCTGTATAGGAAAAAAGACCATTAACAGAAAAAAAATGCAACCTATTAATCGGGAGAAATATTTGCAAATCATATATGTGATAAGCAGCTAATATCCAAAACATATGAAGAATTCACACAACTCAAGAGCAAAAAAAAAAAAAAAATTCTGACTTAAAAATGAGCAGAGGACCTAAATAGACATTTTCCAAAAAAGACCCACAGATGGCCAACAGGTACATGAATAAATACTCTACACTCTACATTATTAATAATCATGACAATACAAATCAAAACCTCAATAAATGAGATATTCATTACCTCACACCTGTTAGAATGGATATTACCGGAAAGACTAGAAATAACAAGTGTAGGCAAGACTATGGAGAAAAGGGAGCCCACTGCACTGTTAGTGGGAATGTACATCGGTGCAATCACTATGGAAAAAAGTATGGACACTCCTCAAAAAACTAAAAATATAACTCTACATGATCAGCAATTCCACTTCTGGGTTTTTATTTTCAAAAACGAAAACAATAATTCAAAAAGATATATCCCCATGTTCACTGCAGCATTACTTACAACAACCAAAATGTGAAAATAACTTAAGTTTCCATCTATGGATTAATGGATAAAGAATATGTGGTGTATATATATATATGGAATATATATATATGAAATATTATTCAACCATAAAAAACTAGGTAATCTTGCCAACTGCAAAAACATGGATCTCAAGGGCATTGTCCTAAGTGAAAGAAATCAGACAGTAAAAGATACCATATGCTCTCTCTGATATGTGGAATATATTTATTATATAGATTTATTTCTACATTTTAAATTAATTAAATTTATATTATATTATATTATATATTTATTTGTATTTATATACATAATAAAGAATTTCTTAAATGTCAGATGAGAATATTGCTATAGTTAATAGATACTCCTTGTTTAATGTATTCCATTGTTTATCTAGTTCCATCCTTGTTCCAGAGAGGATATAAAGTAGTTTATTTGACATTCACCCAATATATGATCCTAATGATTTCCAGAGGTTTGGCCAGAGTACATGCAGACAATCAACAGACAAAATAGCACAAGCACCCTATAAGATGTTCAAAAAAGAAAAGTAAGACAAGGCCATGTCATTCCAGTTGAGAAGGCTCTGGTTAATGATACTTAGAGCGCTTCGTAAGTTTTCATCGTAGTATTTGCAAAAATGGCCCTAAGATCCAGTATTTCTTTGTTGTATTTCCAGCCAAGAGACAGCTAGCTCCCCACATAACTACAGACTTCCTAAATTCCAAAATGAGGTGTCAGCGACTAGCTGACTTAGAGGCAAAATCCAATTTCCAGATTGCCTTGTTTTTCTTGGCTATTAACTATTCGGGCATTAGGCAAGTGACTGAGATTGGGGTGTCTAAAAGATCGCAGCTCAGGGAATATTAAGACACAGAACAACAGGGTTAAGTCAAAGCTAATTTCAAAAGATAGCCATTCAATCACATATTTCGTGAAAGTGACAATGGAGATTTTAATTATCACAAATAAAATTAGGACAGCGTCTAAGTCCCTAAATTAGTGGTCTACTCTCCTTTGGGCCAAACAGTTATTTGCTATAGTTGAGAGAAGATGCAGAGTTCCGTGGCTTAGAAGGGATTAATTTAATGTTCAAAAAGAAGTAACTAAATATAAACATATTACTTCCGACCCCATCATAAACAAAGAAAATGTGTATCACAAAAAAATAAATAAATAAATAAGTGGTCTAGTGCTTCTTGACTAAAATAACAATGTCATATCCTTGGACACCACCAGAATTTTAGAGCACCTTAGCCCTGAAAAGATTATGGTGCCCATCCCACCATGTAACGAAGAATAAAAACAAAATACGAAACCACAGATAGTATAAGGAAATGCAATAAACTGCTTAACGGCTTTTTAAAGTAAAAAAAATAGTGGCTCGGTCGGTTAAGTGTCCTTGGCTCAAGACACGATCTCATGGTGCATGGGTTCGAGCCCTGCGTTGGGCTCTGTGCTGACAGCTGGGAGCCTGGAACCTGCTGCAGATTCTGTGTCTCCCTGTCTCTCTGCCCCTCCCCCACTCACACTCTGTCGGTCTCTCTCTCTCTCTCAAAAATAAACATTAAAAAAAATTTAATGTTTAAGTAATAAAAATAAGCCCCTGAAAATATGCTTTTAAAAATAACAAATACCAAATAACCCTCCTTTCAAAAATGTGCTGCTTTTGTTTGCTTATGCTCAGTTTGCTCACTAAGTTCTAAACCCCAACAAGAAGCACAAGTTAAAAAATTAAAGGCCTATATGAAGACATCCAGACTAGTTTGAAGAGCTTCAAGGTCACCCTTCAGAAGTTCTTCTGAATCAGCAGGGAAGTGGTCTCCGTGTCAGACAGTCATGTCTGATGCTGGAGAAAAGCCAAGCTAGAGGGGGGTTCGATTTGTGCGCAGACACATGCATGACTGATTGGGATTCCACCTTCACGTCTCCCGTGGGGAACAGATTTCACAGAGCTTCCACCTCCAAAAGGACTTGAATTTTCGCCATCTCTTCCCAAGCTGTTGAGAAGGAGATGGTGGCCGCCGCATGGCTTACACACCCCCCAAGTAAAAGGACCGGTTGTAGGAAAAGTGTTAGCCCTCAAAGAGACCTTTTTCCAAAGTTTAGCTAGCTTCTCTTTGTTATAACAACACAAGCAGCAAAGTGATTGTTTCATTGTTTACGGTCGTAGACTGAATTTTCCCATGAATGCATTGTGCCTTTTTGAGATCCTGCGTCTGAAACTTTGCAGATTTCACATTTCAGCCAAAGAAAAAGCCTCCTAAAGATAAATTAGGCTCTAAAATACCAAACATGCTTATACTTAATGAAAAGAGCTTTCAATAATATGTATAGTTTATCCTAATTGACTGAAAACAAAACCTTAATAAGTTCAGGTTTTTCACGTTTCAGATTAGAAACCATTCTATATTCCTAGTGGCTTGATTTATTTCAAGGCATTCCAGAACAAACTCTTACTTTCCTCAAACCAGATTCTGTAATAATCTCCTTGATCAGGTGCATAATACAATGATACACAACGTATGTTAAAATGATGGGATGTTTCTGAATCATTAAAGAAAAATCAAATTTTATTTTATTTTATTTGGGTATCATATATGTTTTATTATATTCTACCTGAGAAACCGGTAATTGATGTACCATTTAAGTATATACAATACCCAACTAATCATAGTATGATCTACAACATCCCAATTTTAAGACATCGTTCGCAAAAAGGTTTGATTTCCAAAGAAAATTTAACAGGGAAAAAAATTAGAGGTGTCCTACCTTGATTACTTCTGTTTGTCATATTATATGCAAACAGATGATTTAAGAGATGTGCTACGCTGAAGGTAGCAAAAGAAAAATTTAACCGAGCTTCTTCACAAATATTGAAAAATCAAATTCTGACATTATATAACAATTCAACAACTATTCAGCTTAAGTACAGAACATAGCTTAAGTACAGAACATTTTTAAGTGAGGGTAATTCTTTCTGTACATGTTCAGAAATGAATTTCAAACAATAACAGCTTTATCAATTTCAAATGCAAAGAACATATCCTTTGTTTAGTCTGACTGACTTACATTACTTACCCACTTTTCTTCTGTTAACCCTCCCCCACCCCATTCTTTGTAAAATGAGTGAGGAAGGTTTTACAAAATATTTGGACACAATTCACTTTGGGTTATCATGCTATGCAGAGAAAATATTACTCAGCTGAAAAGAAGAAATTTTAGGGAAGTTAAAGACATTATAAGCTAATGAAATTTTCTCAACTTCAGAAAATGTCTGACAAAATTTATTAGATTCAAAATAGTCTGTCTTTTTGGTTCTAATCTCCCACCAACACAAAAAATAAAATAATACATTTAACTGGAAATTACATTTAAAACTGTTGTGATTTTTGCCTGTTTTGTTATTGATCTGTAGGAATTTTGAAGGATTCTGACTTTAAAAAGTGGAGAAAATTCAACTTAGGGTACATTTTTCAACCTATATTTAATTAGGACTTTTTACCTTTGAATTATATGCCATTTCTGTCCAACAGAAAGGTTTTGTATAATACCGCACAGGTTAAGATGTAGTTGGAAAAAATATAGTTTTTCTAAGATAAAAATAAAGAACAAAGTACAGGCAAGACTCAGAAATAAAAAAAATATATTGTTTTGACCTCACACTTTTCCTTGCGTATTTACTTCCTGTATCTTTCAACATCATTTTAAAACAAGACTGGCCTGACATATTTTCTTACACGTTGGGGGTTCTTCAGGTATTTCCACCTCATATTAGCAAAGCATTAGGACAAGGGAGATCAAATAATTAAGGACCTGACACTAACTCTCCCTGAGGAAACTTTTATTATTACCTTTCATAAACGTTTTGGTTTATTTTCAATGGAAAAAAAAAAAACAGATCAGATTATTTTGGGAAGTAGAGGGCACGTGTGGTGAGTGTGGATTGTTTTGTTTGTTTTGTTTTGTTTTTGTTATTCCTAGAGCACTCTTTTACCAAAGTTACAGATATAATCAAAATCCTTACGGTAACAAATATTAGAAACCCTGCTTTGACAAGTTTTACGTCCTGAGGAAAAATAAAAAAACTCTTCCAAATCAATGCCAAATTCTGTATGTTCAGATTTAGGAACAACAAAACTATGAAGAGAGCCAAGTTATAAAAGCCCATTTTCAGATCTGGAACAACTTCTGAAAATAAAGAGGGTATTTGGCATGTATTATACTAAAGGAAAAGTCCGACTTTCATTATTCCCTGATTCTTGGAATCCAATAAAAACCTTATGGAAGAAAAACTCGTTTGCAAAAAAAAAACCTTCCCTGAAAACATACCCAACCACGACCACACCCCTCCTTTTAAAGTAATGACGGTTGATAAACTATAATAAGAGTATGGAAATTTTTACTTTTTCTGGTGCATTTTAAAAGGATGACTAAGAGGGTTTTTTGGCTTTTTAAGCAGCAATGACGTTTAGCACCTGAACAATGCGCAACTAAAATCCGTGCGTGTTCATTTTTCCAGAAACACCAACAAAAATTAAAACGGTGATTCGGTTAAGACTGATGACGCCCGCATAGAAGTATCCGCCACTGTGAAGGGCCCAAACAGAATCACCTCGCACCCTGATCATACCTGCCTACCAGAACAAAAGAGGCAGCTGACCAATGATGGGGTGTTTATCAAAACAGTGGTACCTTTGTTCTCCAACAATGTTAGATTGCAAACGTCCTGGAACACATATTTACCTGGAGGATTCTTGGCAGGATCGTTGTGGCTTGGACTTCCTGATTGTCCAGAATCTATAAAGAAATCACAGAAAATGTTTTCTTTTTAATTTGTTTTGAAAGAATTTCACAATCCTCAAACGGACTTTAAAGAAAAAATTTAAGGCCCAACAATGAAGCTGAGTGTTGAAATAGAGTATACTTTCCCAAGCCTTTCGGCGGTAACATTTTATTTATCAAGCTAGATGAATGTCCATACATATTTCTATGTCAAATGGGGGGGGGGGGGTGAGTAGAGATCTATCATCTTCTCAGGACGGAGCAAGGCTTTCTGGAAACAAAAGGTCTGGCCACAAAGCCGCTGAAGGTGGTTTGAAGGTTGGGCCTGTCAGTAGCAATATGAAATAAAGCAGATACATTCCCTAAAAATGCAACCTGAGTGTAATTAAACATGCTTTTAAGAACCTGAAAATGTTTTTATTCCATGAGTATAATAGATAGAAACGAGAGTCTGTTTTTCCAGGATTTCATGTGCATACACACATATCCACTCCCATAATCTCCCAACCTACTGGATCCAGGCCCAGATTTGCCTGCATCCCATAATAGCAATCGATTTGCAAACACCCAAGAAAAGCATAAATTACTAGGTAGAAACTAACAGAGCTTTGTGGAGAGCAAATTGTTGGATCAATTTAATTTCCATCTGTGATAGACAGACTCTGCAGATAAGGAGAAAAAGATCAATGTAGTGTATCTGAATTTCCTATCCCACGTTATTCTTCATTGATGCTTTCTGTAGGGAAAGCAACGTGGAGGCGATACTACAGTTAGGCAACACGCCCTTCCTAGCTAATCTAACACTGTTGTGTTTTGCTCGCTCCTCTTTCCTCCGTGTCCCCTCTGCATTTATCTGTGTCATTTGGCCCCATGTTATTATACACTTACTTGCAGGTTGCTTTGTAATCTTCCTTTATTGGTTCTAGTGTTTAAGTTTTGTCTCCCCAACTAAATTGCATGCTCCAAGGCAGAAGCAGAGATTCTGTCTACTCCTTTTGTGTCTCCCTCAGGGTGCGGGGGTGCTGCTCGTGGCTGTGAATGCACTGGGCTTTCGGTAAATGCCAGAGGAATGACAGGCTCAGATGCAGCCGCCTTGCTTGCCTGCCTAGAGAAGGCAGTTTTGAACTGGATAGCGCATGCCAGCAAAATTTGATAGGTGGCCCTAGATAAGTCTCTTCCCTGAAATCCTGCCATGGTACCTAAGCCAAGATAGGAATCCAGTCTCGTTTAAGCAGAAAAATCTTACACTGTTTTGTTTGGTTTTCTTCAGCAGGGTTATTCTGCTCTTCCGTGTAAGCGATTAACATACAGCAATTGCTGCTTCTCTTACTAAATGCAAGGGCATCCTGTTAGCTTCTTACCGTACAAAACTTGGTGATTTATTTTTGTGCTTTGCCTCATGCCTGTTCACCAGATTTAATGCTGAGATCAGAAGTCTACCTCTTCATCCATTTTCCTTCATCTCTTTTTTTTTTTTTTTTTTTTTTTTTTTTTTTTTTGCCCTAGGATAGCTTTCGTGAAATCTTAGCAAATATATTTACGGATTCCCACATTATCTTCCAATTCATTTCTGATTTCCCAAAATGGAAGTAAAGAAACTGGTAAGGGTTACTCCTGCAGTCTGAGTTTCAGCTAGTGTCTCCTGCTGACAGGCACAGAGTTGGGTATTCTCTACAATGCTTGTCTCTAATCTCTCATGAATACTATGGCTTTTTCTGGAAGGGAGGCAAGACTCAGTGACTTATAACTTAGAAGATCAATCTTTCTCTTTCTACATTCCTATAAAAGATGGTATAATATTGGCCAGTTTCCAGGCATGGAGTATGATAGTTACATAAAAATGATAAATGACATTATTTTGCTACGGCTTCAGCTATTTCTGCCTTGAGTTCTTCTGACAAATGTCCTTCAATATCGATAGTACATTCCAGTTTAATTTCTCAAGTGACTCTAACATTTTGAGAAGTTCCTACTTATTATTAACATACCCACTGACCAAAGATTCTTCGTATTTTCTTTTTCCTTCTAAAATGACTTCACGTTTATGGAGGTCTAAACATGCATCCCTCAAGGTGGCTAATGCCACCTTCCTGATGACACAACATGAGGTCAGTTGAGGTTGTCCTCAGGGAACAGGAGTTGTCGACTCTCTGTGAGCCTTAGCATGTTTCCTTAAATCAATTTCAAAATGGCACCACAAAACTCTTTCCCAACATCTGGCTACTAAAACTTAGGTCAATTAAAGAATGAAGGTCTCTTCTACTCCCAAGAAAGTATTCAGCTAGAACAATGGCAACCCCTTTTACCACAACATCCCACTTGGGAAACCCTATTCTTTTCTGCTGCAAATTACCCTTTCCCTCATTTCCAACAAATGCACACCAACTTCATTTGAAAATAATATTATTACTAAAAAAACCACAAGTATTTGAGGGAAAACTGAAGAAGACACTAAATTTGAGTCACACACTTGCTTTTCATAAGAATTCCACTTTCTAAAATGATCTGGCATTTACTGGCACACAATGGAAGATTTTCCCTCATATTCCAAAGTCTGTGCCTTCTCATGAAGGAAAATAGCATATACTGGATCCCAAAACATAGAAGAGGGCCCCCTCAGGGAGTGAGCCAGTGAACATTTACTTTTCAGACTGTAAATTCTAAGGCTATAATCTACTCTTAACTCTCACGGCACCTTATACTGGTCACTTAATTCCAACTGCTGGAAAAGGAAATAACCAGAAAGTCACAGTTGGCAGAGAAACCAAAAAGAACTGTTATTGTGGTTAGCTTCAGAGAAGGAATTATTCAGACCACATCTAAAACCCTTCCAATTCACCACCCAGGTCACATTACTCTACACCCAAAGGTTTTACTCAACCACCTCCATCATCAAGTCCTGTGTGTGTGTGTGTGTGTGTGTGTGTGTGTGTGTGTGTGTGTGTTCTTAATATGTTATTATGAATTCTAGTTCTGTTCCTCACTAGTAGTGAGATTTTTGTGCAAAATTACTTCACTCTTGGAGCTCTGTGGGCCTGATATTTAAAACTGTTGTACTATCTACCTCATAGAGCTGTTGCAAAGCTTTTATTATATAAACCATCAAGCCCTGGCCAGGCATATTCTATACAATCAGTAAATGAAAGATAGTAAACACAGAGGTCACATTAAAAAAAAAATGATTAATATTCCTTTTTTTTTTAATTTTGAGAGAGAGAAAGAGAGGATGAGCTGGGATGGGGAGACAGACAGAAAGCGAGAGAGAGAATCTCAAGCAGGCTCCACACCATCAGCACAGAGCCTGATGTGGGGCTCAATCCCACAAGAGTGTGTGCCCACTGAGAATTCCCATGTAAATGCTATAGCCCCCCTCTCTTCTCAAGAGAGGAAGGCACTACCATCACAAAACTCTCAGGAGCTGTCACACTCAAAAGGCAGTAAATACCAGCCTCCTGATGAAGACTACCTTCCAGAAGACTGAAGTCTTTGGAGAGCAAGACTGGTAAGAATACGGGTTGTAAGTTGCCCAGCACATTGGATCTTGAATCCAGGATCAATTTGGATGCAGTGGAAAACAAGAGAGGGGAACGGACCTTGCAGGCAGGAGACCTAAACCAGTCCTCCAACATACCCTCCACATTTTATTTTCTCTTCCTTGATCTTAATCTAGACCTTCTACGTTTCTTTGTCTCTTTCTGACTTCACCGGACATAATGTACAACTGAAATAGTTTGTATTACATACTTACAAAAATCTCTTTTAGCCCATTCTCTATGTTTTAAAAGTATAAATAAACATATATCTTCTTCTTGGAAGAAAATAGTTAATGAATCCATTTCTAGATCACTACTTTCTTTTTAAGTTCATTTAATTATTTGTGAGGGGGGAGAGGCAGAGAGGGAGAGAGAATCCCAAAGAGGCTCCACACTGTCAGCGCAGAGCCCAATGCGGGGCTTGATCCCATGGACCATGAGATCATGACCCGGCCCGAAATCAACAGTCGGATGGACTCCCAAGTGACTGAGCTACACAGGCATCCCCTAAATTACTTTATAAACTCAATCTATTCCTCCTCCCCCAGAAATAAGAAAAGGTTCACATCTCCAAATGACCTTTTCCAACTTTTCTTCCATTCTTTTGTTCCATTCCCTTTTAAAAAGCAGTCAGCCTTTTATGGTTCTTCTACTATCTAAACTTTACCTAAACAGGCGCCAGTTTCCCTAATGGCCCAATTTTAAGGAAGATCCTGGGATATATAAGTGACCTAAATGATTTGTCCAAAGTTACATGGCAACTCTTGAAACATATGTTCTCTCCATGGGCCACCCATTCAGACATACTACCCCTTGAGTGGGTATTATACAATCTTAAAATCATGCACAGCCAAGGGAACTTTCAGCAGATTAAATGTTTCTGGGAACTTTACCTTACCCCTAACTGCCCTCCTCCTTCCCACCATTTACCAATACATTCAAAATCTTTTTCATAAATTTAAAAAACCCTTAGCTATTCTAAGTTAGACATAATTAAAATCTATACACTCATTGATGCTTTCAAAAGATTGCACAACTCTAAATCTCAAGTTTTACTAATAATCTACTGGAAGGCCAATAAAAGGTTTGTTAAATATATAAGATAATAAACAAATAATAACCTGTTCCATGTTTGTTATTGAGTACTAACTTTCTGAGGTCGATGAGCTCAATTACCTGATGGGGGCAGATCATCAAAACTGGAAATTTTTTGAAGGTCACTACTTTAAGCATCAATTAGATGTGATTCAGAAAGATTCATGGGACACCTTTGGTAGTCCAGCTGCTGATGTCTGGGACATAGTAAGTTCTCAATACATGCTTATTAAATTTCCATTTAATGTATAATAATGCCCTTTAAAATACTGTTCCAACAAGAAGCACATATATTGTACGCTTTCTAGAGCTCAGACTCTTCCCAAAGAGGAAACAATGTGCAAATAAAATATAATACACCATGATAGGTATTATTAATGAATATATATCAAGATCAGCAAACAGTTGGTTCCTCCTAGGAAGGGTGAGCGAGGGTGTGTCATAGAAGATATCAGAGGGGAGGGACCTCAGGGGCAGGGTCTTCAAAGATGAACAGATCGGATCTCATATCTTTCTAGTACCTTATTCTACTACCAAGGTGATCTCTTTAAAACCCCAAATGGATTAAGCTACTTCACAACTAAAACCTTTACAGGTACTCCAAATACACACAGGAAACTCTCCAAATGTTTCAGTAGGCCATTCCAGGTACCTTCCAGTCCTTACCAACCCCTCGGTCCTCTTTTGGCCTTCTGCTCCCCCCATATGTCACTTACACTGGATGCCTCCAAGCCTTCACCTTCCACACCCCCCCCTTTTTTTTCCTCCTCCAAGTCCTCCATATTGAGGACATCCCTTTTAGATTCTAAAATACATAAAGGCCCGGATGCTGACCTACTTAGCCTTACAGCCCTAATCTTTGATACAGTGATGTAGGGCCCGACATTTGGCTGAGTAAACCAAATGAGCAAAAAACAACAGGCGTGTAAACCATGAAGTGTGCAAAGAAGAAAGACTAGGCACATCCCTCAGGGCAGAAACATACAGTAGAAGTCAAATAGATATAACCTTTGTGGCAAAAAAAAAAAAAAAGGCGGAAGAGGGTTAGGTATACAATTCCCCGGGACCAGGTCTCCTGGCCCCATGTTAAGGCTCAGTTCTGAAGGAGTATTTGGAAATGGGAGGGGTAGGCAAGAGACACTATTTTGAGTGAGAAAGTAATTTTTGGTGCTTCCCTACAAAGGGAAGAAATGTTTGGGGAGGGTCCAGGAAGCAAGCCCAGAAGCCTTTAATGACCTTTATATATTAGCTCTCTTTCTACTCCCAAATGAAATGCATTTCAGGAATTCATTTTCGTCTCTGACACCACGACTGCACTATCAACAGGAAAACCAAATTTGGGAGGCGGGAGTTGAATTTACAGTCGTTTTGGTGCAAAGAATGGATGGAACAAGGTAACTTGTCAGGTCCTTTCTAGCTCTAAAATTCTATGATTCTATAACAATATGGCTTTTATATCAAGAGATATCAGAAGAGTAAATGAAACCCACATCGTAACCTGTTAACCTACAGATAGCCTCTTGCTAGAACTAAAATTAGTCATCATGTGATAAAGGCCCCTTTGTCATATTCTTTTTGCTTTAAGCAGGTAAAGAAATAGCCCATTGTCAACGAAAGAATACCACGAGATTTTTTTTAAAGACTTAGAATGGTCCCCTTCTTTCTCTCCTAAACATTAATTACCAACACACTAAAATAGTATATTTTTACAAATTAAATACACAGCATGCCAGAAAAAAATCACTTACGAAAGAGAAGAGTCAAGATGTAAGGAACAAGCAAAACCCTGAGGGAAGGGATACAAATGCATGCATTTTATAACAGGGACACAAGAAAATAAGACAAAACTAGGCACCTTTTTAAAGGGGAGGAGGAGAAAACTATTCTCGTAGGGCAAACCTCCTTCACCCTCTTCTAGCTTCTTCTGCCTCAAAGCTTATGCCTCACTGCCTCACTCTTGCAACTCTGCTTTCTGCAATGACTGTTTCCCCAGGATTTACAGTGACTTTGTTTTATATAATTGCAATTCTGATGCCATAATTCACCATCTTTTTCTCCAGCACGGTTAAAACACGATACAGCTTCAGTTTAAATGGAGGACTGTTTTATCAATTGGGGTGACACAAAACTATAATTTGATAAAATTTTCTTTTTCCTCTATTAAATGTCTATTAGAATCACACACACACACACACACACACACACAAAACTATAGTTTAATAAAATTTTCTTTTTCCTCTATTAAATGTCTATTAGAATAACACACACACACACACACACACACACACACACACACACACACACAAAGAACACAGGAAAACTAAGTGCTTTCCTTGTAGCTCATAAGCATGTAAATGTGTAGGGAAATGCCTGCCCATTTTCTGTCTCTCCTGCTCTCCCTTGTCTTTCTGCTTCTGCCTCTCTTCTCTTCTCAATAGGACATTCCATTATATGGCATCCACTTCACTGCAAAACTTGGTTAACCCACGGAAAGCATGAATTCTGGCATTTTGTTAATGGAGTCCTTGATATGCTCTTGCTGAATCTGTACCCCCTGGTCTAAACCCAGTCCTGAGTAGGAAGAGAAATCAAACCTCTCTGAATACGTTCGGCAGAATCAAAATAATATTCAGGAAACATGGCTTTCTATATATTCTTAAATCATGCTTTGTAATCTATATTATGTCCCATCGAAAGGCCCATACTTTCAGACCTTCCTTTCTATTGGTTAACACAGATTTTTAACTATGTGTTCAATATAACAAAGCTCATCGTTTTAAGAGGTTGCTATGCTGAACGTCCTTACAGATAAATTAACTTAACCAAAGAAAATACAAAACAAGATAGTAGATCTATTCCTTATTCCTTATTCCTCTATTCCTTATTCCTACACATTCCACTAGCTCCATTTTTAAACTTTCTTTTTAAGAGCCACATTTTTGCTTAGCAGGGTGATTAGGTTTAAAGAACCATATCTCAAGGATTAAACTAAGGATTTATTTGGGCTCAGGACCAAAATTTGTCCACAAGGAATTAGCCGAAAGACAGAGGCCACTGAAATGTTAGAAAAAAAAAAAAAATCACATGACCAGATGCGAGCAAGTTAAACCTGTTCACAGGAGGAGACTATTGACCAGTTTGGATACAAATACCCCTGCACAAAAAGTGTTAAACCTGCCAATATCTCTGACCAGAGGTTTGCACTGCTTCATTAACTAGCACCAAAACCTCACAAATGAAAGCAGGGATAATCGTATCTGACCTTTCTGGCCTAAGATTAAGTTCAATGACTCTTTACTGATCCAGGGATTGAGTGAACCAAAGGTCACAACCAGGATCGTCTACACTTCTTGCCCTCGAAGCCTTCAGCCTATAGAATGCAAAGATACCATACTGATCATTGTCAGGATTGCTAAGTTTCTACAGTGTGTTTTCAATTAAGTAAATAAAATGTGGTAATTAAATCAAGATTGCGTAATATGTTTTTGATTTGTAATCTCATTTAAATTAATTAACTGACTCAATCCTTGTTTAGTTTTTAAACTGGCCTAGTTAGGGAAAGAGTCCCTGGGAGCAAATCCAGTTTTCTATCTTTAAAAACAAGGCAAAGCAATCTGGCATACCTAAAAAAAATTTTTTTAATGCACCAGGAAAATATAAATACAGAGCAAGGGTGTTAGTGTAGTGGAGGGAGGGGTTTTATGGCATGATTTTGACTAAAAAAAAAAAAAATAGTTCTTGCACTAGAGAGAAATAAACCAAGATATTATTTATGCAAAACATTTCTTTTCCAATTTTGTGAAGATTGCATGTTTGTTGGAAGCAAAACATCTCCAGCTGTATTTTAAGTTTCTGAAGAGAGTCGTAAGATTTATAATCTTTCATAAATGCTGCCCATATCTCATAATATTAGATGAACTCGCCACTGCGTACTTTAAGGAACAATTGGCCAATACGCTTTGCCACATGAAAACGATGAAGTACTTTCCAAAGCCCAGCCAGATCCAGTAGGAAAAGATGAGATGTATGTTCTGTCTTTCCCATCTGGGAGACATTGTAGATTTCAGCTATTCTATGTAATACACTTTTTTTTTTTTCTTTCTTGGAAACCAAGAAACCTGCATTTTATAGTAAGGTATGTAGTGCAAAGAGAATGTTGGTGAAATATGAACCTGAAAATAAAAACCAGAATGTCATCAGACTCAAGAACATAATTATGGAGGCAAATTGAAAAATCAATGCAGAATTTCAATATAAACCAAATGCAATGTTTATGATCATATTAGTCTTAGATTTTTCTCTTAAAAGGAAAGCAGAGAAAAATAAATGCTCTCATACCTCCAAAGCCCTGAATAGCACTTGTTATACTGCTTGACACAGTGACTTACTTATCTGTTTTATTTTGTCCTGGGGTCTTCATGGATTAGTCTAAATCCTACATATGCCATAGTGCTGTGGACACATGGCCCTTTTGTGCTATGTCGTTTCATGTATTTCTCCAAAACTTAATATAATATAGTACATCTAGATTAAAACCAGATACAAGACTTTCTGATATTTCATTGGCGATTTTTCTTTTTGGGGATCAGGAAGTGTTTTTTCAAAACTGTCTGGAGAGTCAGAAATCCTGGGTCCCATTCAGTAACTGCCAACCACTTGTGCTCTGACCCTGAGCAAACCACTCACGCCTGAGTCAGTTTTCACGCTGCCCAATCATTTAAAACTGGGCACAAAAAAGGAGAGAGTTTTTTAGGCTTAGTCATTTACATCAGAAATAAGAGGGGGGGAAAATAACTTCATGCAACAGTCAAAATATGTACAAGTGTTTGTGGAGCAAGGCTAACGTATTTTTTTAAATACACTTTAAGGTTTAATTTCTTACTTTCACTCCTCCCCAAAACATCCCACCTAATTGGTCCTCCTCTGTTTTCACTCTATACTTCCCTTTAAAAACACTAACATCACAGGAAATTTTAAAGGAATAGAATAGTGTCCAACCCTTCTGTTCTGTTATCAAATTCATGGGGTCAAGATACATGCACATCTTTTTTTTTTTTTTTTTTTAATTTTTTTTCAACATTTTTTATTTATTTTTGGGACAGAGAGAGACAGAGCATGAACGGGGGAGGGGCAGAGAGAGAGGGAGACACAGAATCGGAAACAGGCTCCAGGCTCCGAGCCATCAGCCCAGAGCCTGACGCGGGGCTCGAACTCACGGACCGCGAGATCGTGACCTGGCTGAAGTCGGACGCTTAACCGACTGCGCCACCCAGGCGCCCCAAGATACATGCACATCTTATTCACTGCTTAGTATAATTCCTGGTATGTTAGTAAATGCTCAACCAACATCTGTTGAATAAACAACCATTATTTTACAGTGGACAAGACCTTGATGGCTGCTATAACTTAAGATGTTTTTCATCTTCCTCAAATTATAATTAATCGCCAGTAATGCCAATCATAACTATTACTTGCCTGATGACTGTCTACACATATTCTTTTGTTTATTTTTTATTTTTTTAATGCTTATTTATTTTTGAGAGAGATAGGGAACGTACATAGGGACAGGGCAGGGAGAGAGAGGGAGAGAGAATCCCAAGCAGGCTCCATGCTGTCAACGCAGAGCCCAACGTGGGGCTCGAACCCATGAACCGCGAGATCATGACCCAAGCGAAGTCGGACGCTTAACCGGCTGAGCCACCCGGGCGTCCCAACATATTCTACTTTCAAAGAACCGCTCCACAAATACAAACTTAGCAATTGGTTCAATCAATGACCCAAAAGTCATTATTCTTGTTTGAAAGGTGCTCATTTGATCCTAAGCGGGAGCTCCTAAAAAGGAAATTTTTCCTTGCACACATTTCTCCATTATGCCAGGTGAAAAGATACTTTACCAAATCGTTAAAATGTTTATGTTTAAATCATTATATAAGCTTAGAGTAAAGACACTGAATGAGCTTTTTACATACCGTATTGGTTATTTATGATGAATGAGTAGCCTTTGCTTTATTATTAAATCATGGCTCTTTAAGTACATGATGCCATATTCATATACAAATAAATGTATGTGTTGAATCCAATGGTGCACAATCATTAGCAGGACAATAGAGTAGGACAAAAATAATATACTTACTTCCTACCATAATAAGGCAGATTTGTTTGTCAGACATTCAGTACTGCTTTTGTTTATAAAATAGCTTTATCATAAAATTGGAAGGAAAAAAGTCAGAGAAGTCACTTGATGAAGCAGGAAGCTTGCTGATGTGGCTGAGATTGGCATTAAATGTCCTAACAGTTCCTTGATAAGTGGTTCAAAGAAGTTCTGTCCCCATGTTTTCAGGACAAAAGCTAATTTACCAGGAATAAGACTACTTGAACAATACATCATGCGAATGAACATTTTCGAAAAAGGATACAATGAGGAAACGAATGAGGAGAGAGTAACTTCCCCCTGCAAATTAAAATTGTGCCTGAGAGGAGTGTAACTCAATTTCACTGATAAAAATACAAACAAACCGAAAAACCCCAGCTAACGTGATTCTATCTTTTTTCTAAGGGAAGGTCAAGATTATTCGAATAAGTGGAATAGTACGTTTCAAAGAACTCTGAGAAGTTTAGAACCCAAGACAGATATGAAGATTTGTTATAATCCTACGTGGCATTATTCTTTCAAATGCCATTGTAAAAGGAAAGTGAAAAATACAGGTAATTTTAACCAAGAATAATAAAGACCCTGCTATAATAGAAGCCTACCATGGAATCCACTGTTCATTACTATGGTTATTCGGGAAATGAGAAAAAAATGATGAGACATATGTCGCTTGCTGTATCCATTTTACGAAAGGGAACAGAGACTACAGGGGTGCAAAGCCATGTACCGTGTGCTCAAAATTCCTTCCATTTTGTCATTTTGCTCCGTTTATCTTTAATAGAGATTCAAATGGACTCCTTATGATTAAAAAATCTCCAAGCTAAGTCTAAAGAGTATGAAAAAGAACCAGTTTCTGCATAATGTTCCATCCATATGTCTTAACCCTGAATGGTATCAAACCTATGTAATTTTATACATCAAATGCCTTCCAGATGTGACAAAACTTTAACGGAGACCAACTTCAAGTTTTTTACTGCAAGCTCATCTCCTATGCTCACAAAGATTATTTTTACTGCACACACATTACCCATGGCTAATGTTCAATTTTCCAAATTGATTATCATGATGCGATTTCAAAACTGGCATTGCATTCCAATCAAAAAACAAACTATGCTGCATAGCGAGCCTCCAAAGAAATCACAAAAGAACCAAGAAACCACAAGCATTGTTTCCAAGCTGGAGACCGTGCTTGATTACAAGGACAGTCGAACTCTCTCAGTACCTCCAAAACATGGAAAAGGGGAGGCAAGGTCATCTCTAATTCCTTGACAGAGCTAACTGCCAACAGAATGATTGAGCCTGTCACCTGTTGTTTTTGGTTTTAAAGATTTGTTCTAATCAGAGCAGATAAATTCTTCCTGACATTTAAAGTATGTTAACATTTGAAAATTAACCAAAAAAAAAAAAAAATTATTCGTGGGAAATTTTCAAAGGTATCTAACAATATGCCATCGTGAAAAATCATAAACTAAATTTCCTAGTAGGATAAAAAAATAAATTGGTAACTCAATGCCAGTAAGAAAAACTAGGAGGATGAGCCTTTGGAGAATGTCATGCAAACACAATCTCTCCCATAAAATGAATGCTTTGAACCTTACCTCAATGCCATCTCTCCACGCCACCTCAAAAACCAGAATTGCTGGGTACTGGTAACTTGTGCTCAGAGCCATCCCTCCCTCTGTTCCTTCAAACTACATTTCCCAGCTCTGCTAACAACTGGATTTGGCCTAGGTTCAACCAATGGGAAGCACTGGTGGGAGTTTGGGAAATCGGAGGGCAAAAAGAAAGGAGAGGGAAAGTATTTCTTCCCCCTGCCTTGACAGGCGTCTCCAAGTGGTGGCTAGGAATCCTTTGTTGTTCTGGTTTCCACTGGATGGGTCTCTCTGTCTGTGGTCCCCACTCCCCCCCAGGACAGCTGTGGCTCAAGGACTCTGGTACCACCACCTTCTGCTTTTACCCCTCACCCTGGTTGAGGTAGTGAGCTCCTGCTTATGCTAACGTCTGGGTTGCCTCACTGCCCATGTGGCGTCTCACCTGTTCTAGCAATATTGTAACTGCCCCCTGGCTCTGCCCTCATAAAAATCTTTCTATTGGACTCTCTGGTAGGAATTCTATTTCTCTGGACCTTGACAGATATATGGGCTTGTTGAAATTTCACATAGTCATCACTCTAAAATAAATGTCAGGTAATAGAATTAACAGTATTAGGCAGACTAAATATAATACTATCTAGAGTATTAACAGATTTCAAGTAGTTGTTATGATTCTCATAAAAAAGGTGAGAAGGCACTGCCACCATTTAGTACCAAGTATGAACTCCTATATCTCAAAGTCTTTTGCAATGTAGGATACTGAAATATAAAGATAATCAAGTTAAAAAAAAACAAACAAACAGACAAATTACTTAGATTTTCGACACCAAGCTCTAAACACATGTCACCACCCACCCAGGTTTGCTGTCTCTTCTTTTTACCATCTCATAGTGAGTCTCTCCATCCAACAATATATATGATACCTGGGTTTTTTTCTTGTGTAAATGATTTTTCTACAAACATGAATGTCTGCTCCTTGGCTGGACCAATTGAGTCTGATTATTTTCATAGGACATTATACATTTATTTACATCTCATGACACAAACAACTTTGAATTGCCTATCAGTTGTCTGAATAGCTAACAATATCATGTAGGGATAATCAAAAACTTGTCTTAAATATACACCAATATATATCAACATAAGACTCATACATACTTGAAAAGAAAAATAATTTCAACATTACTGTTTTCTCTAGGAAATCATTCGCAAGACCCCACTTGACATCCAGCATTTTCACATAGGCAAATTCATTAAATAAGAACAGTCAAAAGTATTTTCTTCTATCAGAACTGTATAATTTACGATGCTTTACTAGAATACTCCACAATTGGAGACAGCATAAAAATATTGATGTTCATATGCATAAGGAAGCATATGAACTCCCAGTACCAAACTTTATAATCACAAATGCAAATAATACTGAACATACTTGATGTTTTACCGTGTCTTAGATAACAGCCCCGTTAGACAGAAGTGTCATCAAGGAAAACATATGGCATCTATTCAATGTCATTTTTTTTTTCTGATGAACTTTAACAGATGACTCTGGTGGTAAGTGGGCACACTCAGCTATCAGCATTGCACTGTGTTTTCTTCAATCATTTTGAACTCTCCCACCCAGGCCTCCAAGTTTTATTTTCATATCTTGTCTTAAAAATGTTTATTTCTTCATTTTGAGAGAGCGAAGGAGAAAGCGCAGGGGTGTGCATGTTGTGTGGAAGACGGGCAGAGAGAGGGAGAGAAAGAATCCCAAACAGGCTCTCCTCTGTCAGCACAGAGCCCAACATGGGGCTCCATCCCGTGAATTGTGAGATCATGGCCTGAGCCAAAACCAAGAGTTGGATGCTTAACCGACTGTGCCACCCAGGTGCTCTTACTTTTCACGTCTTTTAAACATGATTGTCTTAGTTTGTAATACCAACTAAAAACCACTGTTCATTAAAATGTTTATACCTGAGCCTGAAATCTATGTCTATGTAAATTTAATTTAATAATTATTAATTGAAAAAAGAACATGGGGCATAGTCTACACAGGCATAAAGTGATCATGAATCAAGTCTGGCCAGAATTTCCACTTTTGGCATTTTCCCTCCCTTCCCTTTTATGTCCAAGGAGAAAATGATAGTGCAATGGATTAAACCAAAAGATAACCTCCAGAATATGATGGAAGACATGCTGCTCAGGCATTAAAAACCATAGTAATAATGCTGACACCACAAGATAGAAACGGCCCTTGAGTGTCTCTGGCAATGGGAGTGATGGGCAGGAAGCATAATGCCAGATACAAAGTGATTCTAAATTTTCACCTGTTTTTTGCTGTGCACATATTATTCAATTTTTTTCAAGTAGGCTTCACATCCAATGTGGAGCCCAATGCAGGGGCTCAAACTAGCAACCCCGAGATCAAGACCCGAGCTGAGATCGAGTTGGACACAATTGACTGACCCACCCAGGCGCCCCTGTGCACACGTTATTCTAAACTTAAACTGTAATTATGTTACAGCCCAAAAAAGGACATAAGAAAATACCACCAGTTCTTTCAATGTACTTTATGTGTAGTTTCTGTGATTTACAAACCATCACATAGGAATACATAACTAAGTTAAAGCCAAGATAAAACAAATACAATTGAATTGTTTGCATCATACTAAATAGATAACTGAAATTATGACAGATATAACCGGACCAGGAATTGGTTTAAAGAGGCACCCTTCTAAAAACAAGCTGATAGAGCAAACGATCACTAATCTCCACCTTCAAACAATGTATTTGGAAGATTTGGTTGGAAGCCAACAAACACAAAACCTCCATCCACTTGCAAATGGCACAGCAGATTAAATGCTACAAAATGCCATGGAAATAGTTTATAAGCAAATGCTTTTAATATTGGAGGTGGGTTGTACTACCTCAACCCAGCTTTCTTCACCCATCCCTGCCCCAAAAGGTTAAATCTTGGAGTGTGACATCCCTGGACCTCCTCATCGTGTGCTATGCCTGGCCCAGAAGGAAATTATATTCTCCTTGGCCCACTTAAGCCTTGGCATGTTGGCCTGAGAGTGCCAAGGCAGGTACAGAAAGTACGAATTACGGTGTCTTTCTGCCCAAGAACTGACTGCAACCATTAATTTACTTCATAGGACCATTCAACTGCTGGAAGAGGTGAAGGACTTTGGGTGTGACTGACACAGGCAGAAGCGAAGCCAGCTAATAAAGACGGCAAGGCTGGATGTTACTGTGTCCCTTGCCAACTTACACAGCTCTGTCACCTGCCAGAGGGTCACGGCCCTTCTGCCTGTGACACGGTTTAAGAAATGAAATTAAGAGGAAAAGCTCTTTGGGGCTCTTTGGGGTGGCTCAGTCGGTTCAGCGTCCAACTCTTGATTTTGGCTCAGGTCATGATCTCACAGTTCGTGAGTTTGAGCCCTGCATCAGGCTCTGCACTTGGGAATCTCTCTCTCCCTCTCTCTCTCTGCCCCCCTCCACCCCGCTCTCTCTCTCTCTCTCTCTCTCTCTCAAAAAATAAACTAAAAAAAAAAAAAGGAGAAGAGCAAAAGTTCTTTACGAGAAAATTATGCTTGTCATTCTACATCTTGTTGACAAAATATTAGATTTTTTTTTAGCAAAAAAATCTGCATCTAAGGAACTCAAGGATATATAATCTATATCTAGGATATGAATACTTTAAGGAAGGGAAGATGGGATTAAAATCTAGTTAATTTTGAAAGGATATGATACAGAGAAATAAGGTCCCCACCAAAATGATAATTCCCATTTTTTGCTTGAAAATATAAACTACCAGTGGGAAGACTTTCACCAGGCTGCTGCATCATTCTCTTCATTTAGGTTTGTTTACCCAATGTCAATATTTGTGAGTACAATGAAGTCAGGGTTCCACACACAACTTGAGTACAAAAGTTAGGGTACCCCATCTAGATTCCAGCCAAAGCTTCCTCCTCATATTAGGATCTCATTCAACGTGACCCGTGTGTTTTTAAAATGACGACACCGCTCCGCTTTCTTTTCACTGGGCTGGAATCTTTTGTGGCATTATGGATGTGTATGTCACGCTGTGAACACCAAAATACAATAGACAGCACAAAGGGGGAGAAAAGAGAGCCCTGGAATCCAGGGAGGCCATTTGAAAGAAAAAGGAAGGGGGGCTTGAGAAAATTGTTTTTAAATCTTCCTTTAAAAACTACATTAACCATAATAAAGCAATAACTGAATGCTCTCTATTAATGTCGTCCAGCAATGATCAAAACTGGAATTAGCTGATATAATTCAATTGATTGGTAGGGAACAACACGTATCTCTTCAGTCCATTCACCATGTTAAAAGTGCTCCTAAAAGATGGACGTTTCCTTTCTGTATTAATTTACACACGGGTTCATGTTGGTTGAACTTTTACTTTCTGTTCACCTGTTTACCTGGATTCGTTCTCAGCTTAACATTCATTAAGCATTAAGACACAACAAGAGGTGCACCGATGGTGAGATGAATTCTCAAGGCCATTACTCTTCCCAGGGGAGTGACAGGGAGGATGGATGAGAAGTAGGAGATCGCTTCATTTATTTGAGTTACAGGCAAGGAATATGAACTCACTCTAGAACTTTGAAAATCAGAGAGAGAGCTTTAAAACCCCACGTACTTGTATTCTGTCTAAATTCTCATTTTTCCTGTAAGAAGGCAAAGTCTGATAAAATTGGGGACATTTCTGAGTTTTCAGCTGCTAGTTAGTGGAAGGGGGTTCCTCTTCAAGGGTGAGAACGCTGCCATTCCTGCGCCCCCCCAACACTAGCACACCCGACACTTGGGGAGCCAACAGCCCTCCACCAAAATGCGCCACCTTTAACCACCAAGCAAACAACAGTAATTAAGAGCATCAAGTTAATTGTGTCTCCTCCCCAGAGAATGTGTCCTCCCAGGCTTCCTGAAATCAGATTGGAAGATTAGTAGCAATTTTACTCCCAGTTCTCTTATTCCCGTTAAAAAAAAATAGAGCCTTCATTCATCACACCCACCCCGAGAACTATAGAGTCAAAAGTAAAAACCTTGAAAGAAAGAAAGAATGAAAGAAAGAAAGAAAGAGAGAGAGAAAGAAAGAAAGAAAGAAAGAAAGAAAGAAAGAAAGAAAGACAAAGAAAAAATAAAGAAACAAAAAAGAAAATCAGACTACTTGGTGAAGTTTCATGTTTGGCAGTTTATGGAACCAGAGCAACGATGATCTTTGGCTTCTCAATCTGTTCAAAGTTTGTTTTCAACCTCATAGAATTCTTTACACTTAAGAATTGCTAACAGCCCTAAGATGCTTAAACGTGTCATTTTGTTTAGAGTTATAAATGTGATTTTTCATGAGTCCTTCATTAATGATCCAGGAGACTGATCGTTCAGGCCCAATCAACCTGAACTTGCAAATCCATGTCATATGTATTAGAATAACTAAACATTGACAATAAGGCTCTTTCTTACCTTCCGTTTGTGCCAAGTGATAAAGATAGCAGCAATACCTTTACAATTTTCAAAGCACTTTCACCTACATTATTGTGCTTTATTCTCATCCTTTACAATGGCCAGGAAAGAATGTGGCTTGATAACTTGCAGAGTAACAGGAAACCTTGATTTTTCGTTGCAGTTCCCCTACTGAGTTTCTCTGTGACCTCTGGGATGTCACTTAACCTCTCCCTGCCTCAATCGCCTATCTCAAACGAGCTATAATAAAACTTTTTTATTCCAGTCCACCAGGGTATTAGAACAAAGGATCTGATAGGATGTTTCTAACGTGCTTTGATCTCTATAGGGAAAGTTGCCATAAAAATAAAGACATTGTTGTTATTATTCTAATTGAGTTATTTGCAAATGAAGCTTCTTGACGGAGCCCAGTCTTCAGACTACAGAAAAGAAAATTCTGCCAGTTCTCAAGGGTACAATTGCCTCATGGCAATTATACCCATAACCACATTTCCTTATTACTGTTATAAAAGACGATGGTTCAAGGGGAGGCAAAGGGGGAGTTTAAGGAAAAAAAAAAAAAATATATATATATATACACATATATATGTATGTATATATACACACATATATATGTGTATATACATATATTTATGTGTGTGTGTGTGTGTGTATATATATATATATATATATATATATATATATATATATACATACACTGTTTCTTTTCAATGAAAGATGCTGAAGTTGCAAATTTGGAACCCAAGGCTATAGGTAAAGACAGAACATGTGTTCCAAATTAGTGTAGTGTTTGTTAGTTGTGTCAGAAAGGCAGAGGTGTCCTGAGGCTGCACTTTCCAGCAAATTTTGGAAATAATTTAGGAAAAAATGGCAAAATTACGAAGGTAACCTGGGCCCATCCTTATGCATGCTACGAAACCAAAGACAAAAAAAGGTTCAAGCCTACACCATTCTTATCAGCAAAAATAACGTATCACAAGATACAAAAGACACATAGGAAAAGGAAACAGAGCTTAGGAAGTAAACACTATGGACAATTTTACATGAAAAGCCAAAAGGGAATATTGGGGCCATGGGGGCCAAAGGCAGGCCACCCCAGATGGGCCCCGTTGCCATGAAGATTATTTTGAGTTAAAAACAATCAAAGCTCAACAGATTCAGGAAAAGCTCTTCACCCCTCCCTCAACTGTCTGCTTGTATCAGGAAGAAAGCTATTAACAGATTCTTCATCACCTAAGAAACATATCTTCATAATAGGACCACCCCGTTTTCCAAACATCTCTTTTCACCTTTCTGGGAATTTTCCTTCTCCCTTTTGTATCTTCAGACCCCCCACCCCACTCCTTAGCTCTTACAAACACCAGGTTGCCCAACTGCCTTTGGAATTTCCATCTCTGTATCCATTCATTCCCATAGGTGTGCTATTAAATTTGATTTTCTCCTGATAATCTGTGTCGTGTCAATTTGATTCTTAGTCTTGCTAGAAGGACCTTGAAGGAAGAGGTCATTCTCTCTCCCCAAAAGGGCTATGAGTCTATAGGCAGAACATAACAGTCTCCTCTCTGTTCAAAGCCAGCAGCCTTGAGCATTAGCAGGGGCTCAGTGTTAGGCACTTTAAGAGCTCCATATTCCTCACGTGGCCTCTTGTCCAGGTAGAGAAGAAAGCTGCTTTGCATTATGAAGTACTGGAGACACGGAACTTTCCTTCAGTGAGAGGTATCACCGGGTCCTGTCACACTGCACACCTCCAAGAAGCAACATTCACAGTTGGGGGCTACAGGGAAGGAGCCCTCCAGACTTGCTTAGTACACAACTTCTGGGGCTCTATATGCCATGGAAAAGCCTGATGAAAAGTGAAAAATCTTATGAAAAACCTTACAATTAGAGATTTTACAGGGCTTCAAATAGAATTCTACTAGAAACATCCTCCTCTGACCGGCCAAGGGATTCTTTGGGTTCTACTGCTTTATCCAAGTGATCCAAAGCGACCCGGGGTTCCACTCTGCACGTTCACTTGTACGCTTGTCTCCAAGTTGAACGCAGAAGGATTAAAAAGAAAACACAAATATTGGCACAGGTGACGTGAGGTTACTTGACCTTTCTGAAGGAAGATTTTTCAGAGAAGGGATAATTATTTAGGTGAAGTTTCTTATACTACGAGTATCTTTTAATTGCAACCTTCTGAAAAGGGCTTGTTGTTGTGGCTGTTCATGTGCATACAGTCTGACGATTCCAATTAAGCTCTAGGTCCCCAAAAAGATTTCGAATAGAGGAGACACGTGGGACCATCCGCTGTATGGTCACAATAAATGCCACTTGCCTTATTTTCATCGCACGCCCAGTGACACATTCAGTCCGCAAAATCTAGTGAGCATCAGAATCCTTCAAGATGCCTGGTAAAAATTTAGATTCTTCCACCCACACTTAATGGCTGTGCCATACAGCAGTACTGGGCCCAGAGAGTGGCACCGTAAACAGACACCCCAGGGGGTGTCTCTGCATTTCCTTAGACAGCTTACAAGGATGTATCGCTACAGACACCCAACTGGAAAGCACAAAGTCATATGTGACTATAGAGTCTTAAAATAACAAACAAACAAAAATGCAGTCCTTAAGCCAAGACCAGACTCTACTTTTCTTTCTCTCTCCCCGCCATGTGATGCCCAGGAGTTGGCTTCAGCCAAAAATCACATGTGTATAGTGAATCCTAAAAAGCAAACTAAATCCAAATCCACACTGAACCGTGTTGAACTCTATCACACTTCACAGGGCTTTAAATAGAACTCTACTAGAAACATCCTCCCCTGACCGGCCAAGGGATTCTTTGGGTTCTACGGCTTTCTCCAAGTGATCCAAAGCGACCCGGGGTTCCACTCTGCACGTTCGCTTGTACGCTCGTCTCCAAGTTGAACGCAGAAGGATTAAAAAGAAGACACAAATGTTGGCACAGGTGACGTGAGGTTACTTGACCTTTCCGAAGGAAGATTTTTGGCAACGGTGTCTTGGCAGTTCCCTGGAAGGCTAGGCCAGGACACAAAGAGGAAGACAGGAAGCCGGGAGCTGGCCATGTGTCCTTGGCAGGCAGCAGTGTGGCAGGGTGAACAACCTCCTCCCTGCCAAACCAGAAAGAGTGGGGAAAGCCCAGCTAATTGGCACGTCACAGTCGGCCACAGCGTACGTCCTTCGACTTTAAATGCCTGATAAAGTTAACTCGTTTGCCAGACCCTAATCTACTTAAACAAGATCCAACATTACTTTCAGAAAACGTAATTTGCTCCTGTTCGTGCCTCCTTGAGAAAGGGGTGAAGCAGCCTCTCAGGATGGCAAGGGCTGAGGAGAGAAAATGAAGATTCACTCAAGTCCATTATTCCCACAGACATGGCTTTCTGAGAGGGCCACGTGTGTCTGTGTTTTGGATTTTAACTAAAAAGTATCCCACTTGCTCATTTACTTTCGTTCGGAGGAAACTTCGAAGTGAACATTGCATATTGAGTATGAGTTTCAGCACATTTGCAGGCTCCAGGCATTAAAAAGTGTTTTAAAACCCTTTAACAGAGCCCGGGAGGATACAGAGCTGCACCCCGTTTACGGTCGGCTATTGTTTTTACTTACAAGCTGGTTGGCTCAATCATATTTTCTAATAGAATCTGTGTGCACTGGCATAATATCACCACTTTCTGAGTCTTTTACTGCTAAACTGGGGAGTCACACAGGGAGAAAGGCAGCAGAGGGGATTGTGCAAATAAATCGCTCCTTACTGCTGCTGCTAACAGGGTGAATCCAGGGAGGGGGACCATAATTCTCCCCCCAGGGGCATGTCTGAAGGCTTGGTAAGAGCCATTAAAGGGGTGTGCGCGCTGGTTGGCCACATTTCCTTTTATTTTCTGTGGAATTGTTCATGCCTTCTCCAAACTCACACTGAAACTTCTAAGTGGTTCTCCTTTGACTATAGTAGCCAGTGGTGAAATTAGATGGAGAAAAAGATGCAAATTTCCTCCTCAGAATTAGGAGGCTGAAGAGATTACAACTAAATGCAATCTATTGTTTTCTGCCAGAAGTTTCTAACGGTCTGTATAGAATATTCATCCTTTGAGGAGCCCAGGACCTCAGTATGACTGAATCTATTCTGGTAAAGTTATGCTGGGGAATCAAACACAAGTCCAAAACTCAAAGCTCTCTGATCACCATTTAAAACGGATACATAATAATCCTTCTGTCCAAAACCATCCCTCCAAGTAAAGAAGTCTAGACGTGTTCTAACTCCAAAATTACTATTTCTATCTAACACAGCATGTCTTGATCTTCCCGGACTCCCACTGAATTGACTCTTGACACTAATTATCCCTGACTTTAAAAAAATTTTCCTTCTCTTATCCTTTAGGCCACCACCTCTTCCTGGTTCTAGGCCTCTCTTTCTGGTCTTTCTTTCCAATCTCCACGACAAGCTTCTTTTCATCTGTCAGCACCTTACCTACTGAGGACCCCCAAGACAGTCCACCCGAGTGACCTTCCTTCGTATCTTCATTACCTGCCCAAATGAACCCAACCAGCTCCATGTTTACGATTACCCATTTGCAGGGGGACGTCTGGGTGGCTCAGTCGGTTGAGCGTCCGCCTCTTGATTTTGGCTCAGATGATGCGTCAGGCCCTGCGCTGATGGTGCGGAGCCTGCTTGGGATTCTCTCCCTTTCTCTCTCTGCCCCTCCCTGCCTCATACATGTGCCCTCTTCCTCTCTCTCTCTCTCTCAAAGTAAATAAATAAACTTAAAAAAAAAAAAAAAAAGAACAATCACCCATTTGCTTCGGACTCCAAATCTCTATTTATAGCCCTAACCTGTCTTTTTAACTGCAAACTCCCTCTTGAGATTGCTAGTGCCCAACCCCTACAGAAGCTCAGCCTCTTCCTGTCCACATTCCAATCAATGGCACCCAAATCCCCTCAGTTTCCTAAGCATCTGGGAACCTCGTCTCCCTAAAGTCTCACAGTCAGTTGCTGGCAAAGACTCTACCATTCAACTCCATTCCCTCATCTCCACCTGAACGGCTGCACACTCCCTAATGGAGCTTTTATGTCTCATCTGACTATGGCCTCAGCCTCCTCAGGTCATTAGGAGTCATTCTTCACAGTGAAGCCAGACTCTGTCCTCTGCACTGCCTCCACGAATCACATCACTTCACTTCTGGAAACACTGATGGCTCCCTATTGCTCAGAAGAGTCTACAACTTCCTTAGGACAAAATTCAAGCCTCTGGGTCATCTGGCCCCGGTCTAGTCTCGCCTCTCACTATCTCCATCAAACAATTATGTTTTACCCCTTCTTACATCTACACCCAACTGCCCAACACCTAAGCTCTAGCACACTGCTTAAAATTCCTAGAATATGCTGTGTAATTACAGGTCTCTATGCTTTTGCCCATATGGTTTCTTCTCCTAGAATATTCCTTCTTTGATGCTAGACAAACTCCTAATTCACCTTCAAGGCACTTGAATTTCTTTCTCCCACCCAAGAAGGCCACCTCTCGGGTCCACAGCACCCATTTATACCTCCAAATACAGAACTTTAACATTGCATGCTGGTTGGTTTCTTTTACTCTGCTTCCCTACATAAGACTGTGACCTCCTTATATCACACTGTACCCTGAATAATTTTGGGAATTCATTTAAGCTGCAGACAGAACGTCATATTGGATATTCCATCCATGAAGAAAATGAGGAGAGCATGCATTTCCCAAAGAAAGACAAAACAATTTTAAAAGAAAGCTTCATGATGAGTTACCAGTTTACAAAGTTAACACTCAATAGCCCGATTCTACCTTGTACTTACATGATTTAGCCATTTGTCTGTTTATTTAAAAAAGAAAACAGGATTGAGTACCTACAAGAGCCCACTGGAACTCAGTCCCTGGAACTCAGTCTACAATGGTGAACAAAACATGACTTATTCCGGTCTTCACGTAGCTTACAGTATAATTTGCCCTACCCTGACTTTCATTCACTTGCTAACCAGTAAAAAGGGGGCTCTGGTTAAAATGTGCCGGCAAGCAGTACCCACAATTATTACATCTTGAAAATAAAATTGACATGTTACACACACATAGACACATACACACCACAGATTTAGTAGTGAGACAGTCAAATGTTTTGTGCTTGGTTTTTGTTTTTAATGAGTAAAACATCTGAGAGAACGAAAGCCACAGCAAATGCATTGTTTAGCGGTGATAAGGAGAATGCTTAAAGGCAGTATGACAGCAAAAAAAGCTATCGCAGCACAAAATAACAAGAGTATGAAGTACTGAGACCATAGCTCTAAAGTCCCCTTGACCTCTGCCATCCCTCAGGACAGCCAAAAGGGACCTATTGACTAGCTGTGGGAGCTGAACGGTCGAATACAACTTCAGATTAAAAATTACTTTGTGGTCACACCCCATAGATTGAATGCTGACAGAGCCAGAGTAAATGAGGGACTCAAAAGGAGTCCTGAAGGAAAACATAAGAATGGCTTTCTAGAAGTGGTTAATTTTTTAAAAAACATAACCAAGGCAAAATTTCTAAACGGAAACATGGGAAAACATGCATCGAAAATCTTTTTCTTGTCTCTAAAAAACCCCAAACTATCCATACGTATGGCATTTATATGGTTTCCCTCATTTATCTGAAAGCCGTGTGGGCAATGCGCGTGGAAACAGCTATCATGAAATGTGATGTCATACACCTTATGGAAAAAATTCCTTTTCACAATGTCAATTAAACCCAAATTTAGCTTTCAAAGTCTATGACCTCCACCATTTTTTAGGTTAGCTAAAAAGGATCCACTGACTAGCTTTGTGAGCTGAACAGTTGAATGCTACTCTAGATAGAAAATACTTTCTTTCACTCTATAAGAATAATTATCACGGCGATCACACAATTATTATAATTATAACTGTAAGAACTGTTATCGGGAATTTATCTCTGAAACAGTCTCCTGCGTTGCAGGGGACATTTATCTTTTTTAATGATCACCAACATAAGTGTCTTTTTGTAGCTGTATAAGTGATTTTACCTCTTTCTATTAATATCCTCGTGCATGCTTTAGAAGCCAAAGGACACAGCCCCCACATTTCCCCCCCCCCCCCACAAAGCAATTGTCTCGGTTAAGCCAGGCCTGTGGCATTTTTGAGACCCAGAGCTATAGCCGCCCCCCACCCCCTTCACGGCAACATCACATTCACATTGTGCTTTCCTAGATGGGTGGAAACCCCCCCAAAAAAGCCCCTCAAATCTGGGTTTCATAAACTGTACTCTAAGAGAGGTAGCAATAAAGTTTATTACAGACCTAAAGTATCTGCATAAACCCGGTTAATTGAAAAGTGGGTGGAGAAGGCTGCCAAATTAAATGTTTACATTAGCACAGCTGTATTGTAAAAACATTCTGCCCCCTGTGCTTTGTAATTATAAGATATTTCTGGACTGTGTATCTCTACAAAGTTTATCTCCACTGCCAAGAGTGTCTTGGCATGGAGCGGCTGCAGTTTTTGGCAGCCAGGAGCTCTCCGCGCGGGCAGGATCTAAAATGGCTGCCAAGCGGCCTCCTGAAATGTCGCCGGCCGGCCGCCTCGCCGGGGCCCAGGGCAGCCCTGCGGCCCGGGAGGGGTCTCCAGGCTGTCTCAAGGGAGGCCAGAGAGCGGCCTTCCCGCATAAATACGAGCTGGTACTACCACTTTTCGTCTCTCTCTCTCTCTCTCTTTTTTTTAAGCTGCTTGAAAAACTAACCACAAAGCAATTTTGGAATCATCCAAGTGAGAAAGTGGTGACGAGGGGTCTCTTCCGCAGTTTCACTCACCTCAACTTTTCAGTTACACATATGCCCGCCATGCTTTCTGCTAATGAAAGGAAACTCAGTCACTTTTGTGGGAGAAGAGGAAAAGGAAAAACTTCCCCACCATACGGAAACCTCCTTCAAAAAAGCACGAGCAAAGCCAACATTTTCCCATTTGCGATGGCATAATTTTGACATGGATTTATAGTCTTGATCAAAGCCTATGTGTATACAAAATGAAAACAAAACGCTTTAAATTTGGTTCCTCCTCTTTCTTGAAGAGGCTACGCATCTCCGACACAAATGACGTATTTAAAAACAAAAACTTTTTCTACCCTCCTATGGCAAACACCCTTAGCACAAAACCCACGTAACTGTGGAAATTTAGACCAAATTCACAGTCTCTGCAAGTTCCGAGGGCTGACCAAAAGGAGAGGGGACAAGGCAGGAGACACTGTGTGAAACTACAGATTAACCTGTTTGCTCAGGGTGTGTGGCATATACAAGAGACTTGAAAGATAAAAGTAAATGCTTCAGAAGTACATCCAGATCCCACAAGATGTGCACTGCCTTTGTCTTTTTTTTTTTCCCCCCTCTTTTAAAGTCCCAGCTAGGGTCACCTGGGTGGCTCAGTCCATTGAGCATCTGACTCTTGATTTCCTCTCAGGTCATGATCACACCGTTTGGTTCAGGGGTTGGAGCCCTGTGTCATCAGCTCGGAGCCTGCTTGGGTTTCTCTCTGTCCCTCTCTCCCTCTCTGCCCCTTCCCCCACTCGCTCTTCTCTCTCTCTCTCTCTAAATAAATAAATAAATAAACCTAAAAAAAATAATAATAATAAAGTCCCAACTAAAAAGCTGTGTCCACAGCTGCCAAATATTGCATAATGAGGTCACAGGATTTTTCTCTTTTAGGTATTCCACAAGTTCAAGCTCAGGCTGAAAGACACATTAGTCCTGCTATACTATCCTGTAATCATTATTGGCAGTGAGAACCGTTCCGTAATTCTAAGCTTCAACTGAATCCAACATTGCCTCTGCCGAGAGATAATTCAGAGGTGAAGAATAAATTCCACCATGCTGACACAGCCCAGGGGCACTCATTACACTCACAGACTTGTTCGCTAAATGCCCGGCTTCTTTCTAGCTTTAAGTATGTAACCATAGGACATGTGTATATATACAGATACTTCTTGGACCTTTTTAGTAAAGGCCGAAAAAATTTCTCATCGTTATTATAATTCTGCACAACAGACATTTAGGGACTTTTAGTGTTTGTTTAATTAGTTATCAGGAGGGTCAAAGTCACATCGTTGTAAAAGAGCAAGCCACTCTTGACTCACTAGTGAACCAAAGTTTGTGATCAGAAAATATCGCCAGTTCTCTGTTAACTTACTAATCCTTTTAAGACTTGATTTTTTTTTTTTTTTTTGCTTTCATAAGATTTTGATTTGATACTGGTAACTTGTCAACTTTTCTTCCTCGAGGGTTCCCAAATTCTAAAATGACAATCTGTCCCACAAACAGAGGAGTTCAATAAACGTTGACTGATCATCTACTATAGACAAAGAGACTGTGCTATTAGAAAGAGAACTATATGGGGCACCTGGGTGGCTCAGTTGGTTAAGCGGCCGACTTCGGCTCAGGTCACAATCTGGCGGTCCGTGAGTTCGAGCCCCGCCTCGGGCTCTGTGCTGACAGCTCAGAGCCTGGAGCCTGTTTCAGATTCTGTGTCTCCCTCTCTCTGACCCTCCCCCGTTCATGCTCTGTCTCTCCCTGTCTCAAAAATAAATAAAACGTAAAAAAAAAAAAAAAAAATTAAAAAAAAAAAAAGAAAGAGAACTATAGGATGAAGACATTGCTTTATAAGAAAAACTGAAAAACACTTTCAGATTTTGTGGTTTCTTGTTGATGTTGGTCATTTTGGGTACATATTCCCAAAGTGAGTATATTCTGTATCCCCACCTCAAATACAAATTTCTAGAGGTCATACGCTTGCCGAGAGCACGAAACTGCGATACCTATACAATTGATTCTGACACTTGACAAAATCCTAGTAAGAATAAATGCAGTCGGTTACATAAAGCACTGGTGCCTGATACGTTGTATATGCTTAAGTCTTACCATATCCTTCTCTTCATGAGCAAATATCTTGTGGGTGAAATGGCACTAAGAATGACAGTAAGGCGCACCGTCACTGGACATTTGTTTACGTGTCCGAAGGTATTCTCAATATGATACATAGATTTCTTCCTCAAAACCACACTAAGAGTTAGATATTATTATTATAATTTTCAGAGGAGAAAACTTGTCCAAGGCTATTCTGCTAATAAATGAAAACACCTGGAAATCAAACTCAAGCAAATCTGACTCCAGAGTCCTACCTGTATTTGCTGTTCTCTCCAATGAGAGGTATCCCGAGTGGAAACAGAAATGCAGACCAGATAGAGGTTATTCCTCCACAATTATAAGGTTCCTAGGGCAACTTTCCTAATTTTTGACACATAGCTTCCCAATTTTTCTCAGCGGAAGCCTCCCTTGAGTGGAGGCTGCTAATTGTGGGGAGTTTAAGTTGTGGTTTGGTAATGTGCACAAACTGGGAGAAGGATGAAACCAGAAAACCCTTTTTGCCCATGGCAGGCCACAAATTGAGGACTAAGTGCGCTCAGTTGAAAGGCAAAGGGCCAGTGCAGCCCGAGCAGCTCAGCGCCGTGATAACATGTGAACAACAGACACCCTTTCCAAAGCCACTACCCTCTTCATTCCCCACAAACCTCCTAATCTCCCACCAAAGTCCTGAGACTTCACCACAGGATCAAGTAATTCCCTTCTAAGCCACATCTCACAAATGACAGTCTGATTTCTTCCCGTGTGCCATTTTTTCCCATGAATGTTACTACAGTCTTAGCCGTACTTAACGAGGGTTTAGGGTCTGAATGGTTTTTTCTACCGACACAACGTGGAGGCACAGAAAAGCCAGCTTCCATCACCACCTGAAAGACAGATCCACCAACACTGCTTTCACCACTTCCTCCTACTCAGCTGAGTGAGACTCCAGGAAAGACACAAGATCGAAATATGCCTTTGCTTCAGACGGGGTGGTTAGTTACAACAAAGAGCATAGAACTATCAAATTCACGAAGCCACAAGCCTCATCAGCACGAGGACCCAACTTGAAAAAATGGCCAGCTGCCTACGACGTTCAAAATCTAAGTTGAGAGCTTTCCCATTTCCAAAATAGCTTCATTCCCCACCCCCGCCCCAAGTCATTTTGAATCATCTTCCAAATTGTATTCTCATGTTTGTAACCTTATTTTAATGACTTCAAGGTACGCCATGTTTAAAATTCAAGTCGAGTTCTGGTTCACTGGTAAGAGAATACGTTGCTAGGTGTTCAATTCGGTGGCCATTTGGGTTTCCATTTCAACAACAGGTTAAATTGTTGAAGAAAGAAAAAAAATTACATTTATTTCTGAATCTGTTAATTCAAGACAATTGAATTATCTGCATTTCTACTAAAGGCAAAACCATGACCGATGACTTTAGAAATGTTAAGCATGAATCAAGATACTCTTATTCAAATTCATAAAAATGTACTGCTTTAAAAGAATAAGGTACTCCTTCTCTTTGTATTTTTACTTACCGAAGGTATTGTTTTAATAACTGTTCACAAGTATGTCTGATAAAGTGATATAACTTTTCACCACTCCAGTGACCATAATGTGAAAATCATTTTGCCAAAAAATGCCCTGGAAGTTTTCTTCACCTTTAGGTGTTTGGAGTTATTTTCACAAATTGAAAAGGACCTTTCAATAATCTTTTAGAGGTGTATAATATTCTATTGGGGGAAGCAAATAGATATCTCAAAAGATGCAAAAATATTCATCTTTTCTCAAGTACTACAGCATTAAATTTATCTAGACCCAGCCATTCTTCGGTCTATGTCTTTAATTCAGTTTCACTAGAATACAATTTCTACCCTCATTCCCTCCTTGCAACATTCTACCCCGGAGGAGGTGGGGGAAAACATCAGAGGTAAAACGGCAATAAAATTGTATGAAAATAAAAAGGAAATGCCATCTAGTAACTGTAATGCTAGAACAGAGCACATGGGGGAAAAAATTTAATGCTTCTTATCTAATATCAATCCCTTACGTGATTTACAACAAAATTACTTTGTCTCTGTCTAATGAAGAATCAATACATCATAGGTCAGGTGTATATATATATATACACATATATATATATATGTATATAATGAGAAAATGATGCAGATTATGAATAGGTTTTTCACACGGAGACTTTTTTTTTTAAACCATAGTCACTTTTACCACTTGCTTAAGAATTTTCTTTTCATCATTAAATAATTACTCATTTCAAATGCTAAGCTGGTATTTCTTTAAACAAAGCCCGTGTTATTGCACTGCTGATAACGTTAGGTTTTGGACAGAAAAGGATCAAAATTGATCAGCAAATGCAATTATGAGCTCTGACAAAGACTCAACATTTATTGGAAGGCAATTGCTAGAGAACGTGGCTTTAATTGTGCATACATATTTTTATTCATTAAGATGAATAACCAATAAAATCCCACACTATGGTGTCCCAGCCTCATAACACATTAATAAAGTTTCTTAAAGGTTTTGGCAGGGGGCCAGCACAGTCCATTAACTCTTTGCAAGTTGTAAAAAGAAGTAAAGTCATTTCAGTCTGTTTTGTGGTTATGAATGAAACAGCAGGCAGCCTGTATGGAAACGTCACTTTGGATATGGTATTGGTAATGGATGCTTTGCTGCTCAATCAGAACAGTGTGAGCAGAAGTTAATGCACCCTACCACAACCCCAGCCCTGATGCACTGCAAAGCTAATCTAGTTAAAAGTGGAGGGAAAAGAGCAGAGGACTCCAAGTTCAGAAGACCTGTTTATTTTGCTAATAGGCTGTCACACTGCATCTGGGTAAACTTGCCCACTGTGAAACCCACAACTACAGAATGCATTGTAAAGTGACCAGGACGGCTTTTGTCGGAGTAGTCTTTTTCCTACTAAAACCTGGCTACTTGGGCCCTGGCTTAGCGAAGTCTGGGCTGTAAACGAGGGAAATGTCTTTCAGTTAACGTTAAGGCAAAATGCTACCTTGCAGATTCTTGTTTTACGCGCTTGGATTAAGACGTAGAAATAACGGCAACAATTGGTAGCTTCATAGCCCGTCTCTGACTCTGCCTCACAATTTGAATTGGAGTACAGCATTTCTCCCCAGCGCTTCGCAGGGCCATCTGTTCTCATTTTTCATGACACTACAAACATTTTCCTTTGGAAAAAAGATTCAGTATTTTGCTTCCTTTTCAGAATGAAAAAAAAAAAAACGGAAAACTTGAATGAAACTAAATATATAGAGAGGCATCCAAGTTGTACAAGAAAAGTAGTAAATGTAGAAGGCACTTAAAACACGTTTCTTATGGTTAAGATCTCTACCCGTCCATCTGCTCTACTTTAAAGACAAAAGTTCCTGGTTGGTGGCGGTGGGGTTGTTTTAAACGCTTTGTTCAAAAAATAACTTGAAATTTTTAAACGATTGAGCAAAGGATTTAAAAAAGAGATTAAAACCCTTGGGCTTGAAAATTCAGAACTTCAGAATAGCTTTGCAAATTGTTTCTGACTTTTCGGTTATGAAGAAAACACACTAAAATATAAACACACGTGCATGGGTGCGCACGCACACACATTCACACACTGACTCTCCTTTAATCCCCAACCAAATATGAATAGCATCATTAGTCAGTTACTTCTGATTGTTAAAACCACAAATTGGCTGTAATGATCTGTCACTTCATATGAGGCCAAAAAATAAAATTTCAAGCAGAGGAGGTAATTACAATAAGTATAGTAGAAAAGATCATTCATTATTTTAATTTTGTTTTGTTTCAATTTTTACTAGGAAAAAAACCAGAAAGAATATTTTTAACTCTCAAATGTAAATGTTCTCGAATGAGTCCTAAAAAAAAAACAAAAACAAAAACAAAAAAACTTCCCATTTCGAATTTCATTTATTAGAATCAGTTTTAATATGAGTCAAAATAGCTGTATCTCTTACATACGGCAAATTGTCTGGGAATTTATTATGTAACTCACCCCTGACTAAGTGAAACTAAAAGAAAGCCTAGTTAACAAGTTGAAATTGTATTGAAATTGTGGACCTGTGTGTAAATGATTATATTGTCTGTTTAGACTAGAAGCCAGATATTCAACAATTAGTCTCTAGAGATTTAGACTGTTAATTATATACCTATATTTCTACCCTGTTAGGTATCATCGCAACCTGGAAAAGACCTGAGATAAAAGTGGAATCTTTCTTTTATCTTTACATGTGTCTCTTAGCCATCTGGAGGACTTATTTGGAAAAATGTCTAGTCATGTCTTCTGCCCATTTCTTAACTGGATTATCTGGTTTTGAAGTGGTGAGTTTGATAAGTTCTTTATAGATTCTGGACGCTAACCTTTTATCAGCCATGTCATTTGCAAATATCTTCGCCCACTCTGTAGGCTGCCATTTAGTTTTGTTGACTGTTTCCTTCATTGTGGAGTAGGGTTTTATCTTGATGAAGTCCCAATAGTTCATTTTGCAATCTTTCATTTGAAAACAAATTGCTGTTACCTTGATGTTCCATGACACTGAATTTAAAAATACATATTGTGTGTGTTTAATGGTAACATAACCTGCCCTCTTTTTTTTGATCTGGAATTGGAATTCAATTACAAGAACCATATTCAAAAACAACATGAATTCAGATATGAATGGATCAGGGATGTTTCTTAAAAGAAATACATTACATGTCCTACAGCAATATTATGAAACAGCATGGAAATGTACAGAAACAGAGAGGATATATAGGGGATATATATATAAAGTGGGTCTACAGTAGTTAAGAAAGAAAAGAAAAGAAAATAGTCTTAATGACCTTAAAATGACACTACTAGAAAAAGTGATACACATAGAAGATTTGACCATCCTATAGTCTACCTTTTTTTAAAAAAATTTTTTTAATGTTTATTTATTTTTGAGACAATGCGAGAGACAGAATGCAAGCAGCAGAGGGGCAGACAGAGGGACACACAGAATCTGAAGCGGGCTCCAGGCTCTGAGCCGTCAGCCCAGAGCCGGACGCGGGGCTCAAATTCACAAACCGTGACATCATGACCCGAAGTCGGATGCTTAACCGACTGAGCCACTCAGGCGCCCCTAGTCTACCTTTTAAAAATACTAGACGGGGCGCCTGGGTGGCTCAGTCGGTTAAGCATCTGACTTCAGCTCGGGCCATGATCTCCGTGAGTTTGAGCCCCATGTCAGGCTCTGTGCTGACAGCTCAGAGCCTGGAGCCTGCTTTGGATTCCATGTCTCCCTCTCTCTCTGCCCCTCCCCTGCTCATGCTCTGTCTCTGTCTCAAAAATAAAATAAACATTAAAAAAAATAAAAAATAAATACTAGAACATTGGCACCTGGGTGACTCAGTCGATGAAGCATCCAACTCTTGATTTCTGCTCAGGTCACGATCTCACGGTTCCTGGATTCAAGCTCCCCATAGGGCTCTGGGCTGACAGCGCGGAGCCTGCTTGGATTCTCTGTCTCCCTCTCTCTCTCTGCTCCTCCCCAGATCACCTGCACACACGGTGCACATGATCTCTCTCTCTCTCTCAAAAATAAATAAACCTTAAAAAAAAAAACTTTATAAAAAAATACTAGAACAGCTATTCAAAGCAATGACCCAACAGACTGTAATTTGAGTACAAAAGACAGAGTCCAGAGGCAAGAGCAAAGCAAGGTAAAACGGCTCGATAATGAGGATGAGAGCCAGAGATCTGTTCATTTACCGCAGAGATACTGAACCACCCCAAATAGTTGTCCCGATGTTCTTTCCCCCTCCCATGCCTCCGCAGGTGGGGAGCACCCTCAGGTCAGCCCTCTCCTGGAACAACGAAATCCGAGTGGAACCATATGGTACCATAGGATTATGTTCCGACAATGATATTATACTTAAAAGAAAGGAAGCGTACACTTTAGAAAGATCTTTAGCATCGAGAATTGACATTTAGAAGATTAAAACATTTAAATCATTATCTCTCCACCAGAATATCCACATCAAACAAATGCACCACTGGGCTTTATTAGTAACTTCAATTTAGCTGGTATTAGATGGAATACTGCCTTAGTGTTAATGCAGATAAACTTCCATTTATTAAAAAAGTGTTAACTCTAGAAGCGTTTTTAAAAGTCAGTTAAAATGAACCGTTCTCACACCGTAGAGACACAAGTTAACAAAATCCCTGAGAGAACCCAGCCTATGTCTATGAGGAACTTCCTGACCTGCTTAAATGAGCAAACCAAAAGACTCCTACTAATAACCAGATAGTTATTTTTAACTGAGGAAAGCAAAACTATTCCAATTCATTTTAAGGTTTGAGGAGTCAAACTACTCGTTGACTTAATTTTACTTAGAAATCACTCAGATACTTTTGTTGCTATTCTGGAAGGCTCTATCAATACTTATATACCTATTTAATTACTAAATTGAATCATCTCTTAAAGGAAAAAATTAAAAATATTAAAGTAGAATGTACCTCACAGTGTCTCGGTTAATTATCTCTACTGAAATAAGGATTAAGAGAGAATCCGAAGGGAACTAGCTACCTAAGGTAAGATTCAACCCAAAATACAGGATGGGGTATTTCAAATACAAATTTTGCATATTAAGTCTGAACGGGTTTCCTCCTGAGTAGTAATGTGAACAATTTAAGAAACCATCTCAAAAGTTTTAGAATTCCTCTGAACAAAAACACATTTCTAAAAAGCCTATGCTTACAGTAGAGTCCATAATCTGTGTTTAATAAATAAATGTTTGCTAGGTGGAGGGACTTATGTCTAAAATGTGATAAAAATTACATCACTCACATTTATAATGTTTTACAACTTGCGAAACACTTTCACATGAACTACCTTATCCTAACAACCATGTGAGGTAGGTGTTATTAACCCCATTTCATAGAGAAGGAAGTTGAGGTTCAGAGAGATTAAATGTTTGCCCAAGGTCAGAGCTAGTAAATTCACTGCTTAGAGAATAATTAGCTTAAGCTGAGATAAATCACTTCCTTCTTCCCCATTCCAGGCTCAGAGACTCACAAACGTAATATGCATCATACATGAAATATGATACAACCAAAAATCATACTTCAGTCATTTCATACATTATATTACTTGTCTGTTTCCACTTGAACTTTTGTAGGTGCTGTTTTCAAAAGGTAGTATAACATTCCATCGCATCTTCCTTTTCAAAATTCTGTGACAATCCCCTCGCTGCCTGAGAAGCTTGCAGGACAGAAAGACTAGGCCCAGTCAGGATTTGTGACTTAATTATCATCCACCACAAAGTTAATCTTTGATAAGTTCCTTACTCACTCGGGGCCCTCCAGTTCGTCAGTAGTCAAATAAGGGATTCCTGATAAAGACTTCCTAAGCCCCCTCTATCATCTATTCTCCACAGCAGTGGGTCTCAAGCTTTCACATGGGAAAGAATTACCCGCAGAGCTTGTTCTGACTCAGGGTCTGGCCCATCCTCAGAGATCCGATTTAATAGGTCAGCATAGGGCCCATGAATCTGCACTGCTAAGAAGCTAATGGATAGGGCCAGGGCTGCTGGTCCGGGATCACACTCTGAGAACGACTGCTTTACACAAACAAGGAAAACACTTCCAAAAATGTGAATCTGGCCATGCTACTCTCCTGAAACCTTCAGTTGTTCCCCCACTGCCCTGAGCATAAAGTCCTGCGTGCCTCGTGGAGGGCAGTACCTGGTCATCTGACTCTCCACCTGGACTCATCCCTCAGGATCCCTGTCAGGGCCACCTCCTGCAGGAAGCCTCTCCTGACATGGCATGCTGAGTTTCGTGGCCCTTTGTGATGTCTGGTAAAGACCTGTGTTCCCTCTGCCCTCACACCTTAAGGAACTGCAACCATGAGCCTACTGGTCTCTATTCTCCACACCCTGGAAGTGGTCTGTAAATGCACCCCCACTCCCATCCGGCAACACCCTAGGGAGAAGCATTCCCCTTGCCTCACACCCTTTCCTTTAATTCCCAGATGCTGCCTTCTGTCTAGGCATCTGCTCTCGGGGGAGAGCAGAACCCTCCTCTATGCCTTCCACGTTATTCCCCATTCGTCCTGCCCCAAGTCAGCCACACACTAGCCCACCATCAACCCCCCCCCCCCCTTAAGAAGTCTCAAGCATTAGGGGCACATGGGTGGCTCAGTCGGTTAGGCATCCGACTTCAGCTCGGTCATGATTTCATGGTTCGAGTATGAGCTCCACATGGGGCTCTGTTGTGACAGCACAGAGCCTGCTTCCGATTCTCTGGCTCCCTCCCTCTCGGCCCCTCCCCCTGCTTGCAGTCTCTCTCTCAAAAATAAAAAATAAATTAAAAAAGAAAAAAAGAAAAAAAAAGAAGTAGCAAGGATCAGGAAAACCCAAAGAGGGTGCGTGCATTTGGCTGAATACACCCCACGTGGCTTAAGACTCTGTCCTGAAATTCTTACTTTTTGAGAAAGAAGCTGCATGGCTTATGGAGCTGGATACACTTCACCTTTGGCAGGCACACCGGTAGACATTACTGTCTACCACCGTGACCTGCCTTACTTCACTAGGCATCACCCCAGCACCTTAAATAGCAGTGTCCGTTAAAATTTGAGCAATCCAGAGGTGCCTTGGTGGCTCAGTTGGTTAAGTATCTGACTTTGGCTCAGGTCATGTTCTCATAGTTCATGAGTTCGAACCCCGTGTCGGGCTCTGTGCTAACAGCTCAGAGCCTGGAGCCTGCTTTGGATTCTGTGTCTCCCTCTCTCTCTCTCTGCCTCTCCCCCACACTCTCTGCATCTCTTTGTCAACAATAAATAAATGTTAAAAAAATTTTAATAGTCTATAAAAAAAAATTTAGCAATCCACACTAAGAGCTTTCCACTAAGAACCTGTTCATACTTCCTTCTTCCAGATGAAAAAAAAAAAAACAATATATTACTGATTTTATTTTCTTTTTTATATTAACTGCAAATATTTTTGTTTATATGATGCTTGTTAATCTAGCAGGCAACATCGCTGAATTTTATAATCCAAAGTTGTATCCTCTTCCATATTTTTATCCCCTACTTCTATGACCTTGGTCTTGATTCTTCTTTCCCGTTTAAAACTTATTCTTTTTTTACTGAATATGAATGTTCTGCTGACAGCTGCTTGTTCCCCAAAGCAGGGAGCACAGGAGGGAGATATGTACTGCGAAGACAGTCATCTTATTTAATCTAAACTTAAAAACACCCACTACTTAAAATATATACATACACATATACATACCTATGCTCATATTCCATTAAGAAAATCTGGAAACAGAAGAAATTTAGGATTGGGAATAGGGCCAGGAGAGAAACAGGAGAAAAGAAGACATCTACTTCCCATTTTTACTTGTATGTAGTATTTAATATTTTCTATAAATGTATTACTTTTCACTTTTCAAAGTAAATAGCTGGGTAAAAAATAATTTATGTCAAGCTCATTAATTGGGTGCTTAATAGAGCAAGAAATAGAAAAACAATGGCTAAAGCAGTCTTTACTTGATCTCCAAAGACACCAATTTTCACATAGATTTCTCATGGACCTCATATAACAGGGGGAAAAAAGCACATACTTAAGGAGTTTGAAAATATAATCTCTAGTTATACATTTAATAGTGTTAAATGAAACACAGAAGTGACAACATTAAATACTCACACATCCTGTATGAAGACTATTTTAACAATAAATAATTGATAAAAGTTAATAAATAAGAAGGATTTGAGTATTTGGGGGTAAAAAAATGTCAAAAAGCAAACTGTAAAGCTACATTGCCCTGAGAATTCTCACTTACTCTAAATCTAAAATGTCTCCTGATTCAATTGTAAAGAAAGTTACAAGTACATCATCAAAAAGTCTTAAGAAAAAGTGTTAGAAACTATTACTCTAAACATTACCGGATAAACTAAAAGGCTTACTCTCAAGCAGTCAGATAAAGATGCACCATTGTTAACAGTGATTTTCTCTGAATGATGTATTGAGAATAGTCTAACTTGCTCTGTTAGTATTTCTGAAGTACTCCAATAATTATTATAAAAAGCAAACATTGTTCTTCTCAAAGCCGAATTTAATAAAGAATTCTCAACCTACTTGTCCACTCATTTGCCATAACTTGGATAAATAGCCCATGATCTCAGACTTCCTCTTATCATCTTTTAAAAAGCAAATAGTAATCTCTTGAAGCAGGACTGTAGTGAGAATTAATTGAGAGACTTTGTGTAAATTCCCAGCACAGTGCCTTGTTCATAGCAAGTGTGTAATAAATAGTAGGTACTGTCATCACTCTTAGTAATCACAATAAAACTGGTACATTTTGATTCTATTGGACACAGCAGAATTCAAATTTAGTCAGAAATAATGTTTAACATTAAGAAATAACACAGACTGTCTTATTTACAAAACACAGGGTGGCAACAGCTAGCTGAGAAACTGATTGCCACTGGTCAAGATTTTTTTGGGATTTTTCTAAAATGAACTTAAATGAAAAATAAAATACCTACAATCATTTTAAAGTAAAAATGATTCACAAAAAAATTTAAAATAAAAATTGACAAGCAGGCCAGGCTTATCCCACAAGGAAAATCCACACTAACACGGTGGCAGATAATAGTTTATCAAGTCACTCTGCTGACCACAACAGTCCCTGTGATGATGGGGCAGAAACTGAGAAATTCAGGTATGAGAAATGCCCAAAGCAGGATTCAAGTGAATCCTACCGTGGTTCATCGGTATCCACTGGTAAGAATGAAGGGAGTGTGTGTGTGTGTGTGTGTGTGTGTGTGTGTGTGTGTCTGTGTGCGTGTGTGTGTGTGTCTGTGTGTGTCTGTGTGTGTGTGTGCGTGTGTATGTGTGTAGAAAGCTGAGAAGGGGGTGAGCCCCAGAAAAAAAGATGCTATATTTTCAAAAGGGCTCACGTCACCCTGGTCACAATGCCCAGGTCAGGACTATTTGACAGTCACCGCAATTCCATCATCTTCATGTGACAATAAGGACTATGCTGTATTTGCCAAAATTGCTTTCAGAGTCATGCTCAAGAAAGGAAAATAAGCATACTCTTCCAGTAAAATCTCCATCAAACAGACCAACAACTGAAACTCATTTATTTCATGAGGAATACCCGGGACAATCTACAGGACATGGCGTTTTACGTTGAAAACCAGAACAGCCATCCTCATCCATCTTCTGAAATATTGCCATAACAGCAGAAGTAAATTATGAGTAATGTTTGGAAAGTGCTATTGGGCAGAACTTAATAAAGTGGAAGATATGATTTAATATTCAAATTCATAAGTATGTTATGCCCCAAAGTCATATTCTTTGTATTAGGTTGACCATTGTGATCAATTGCCTTATGATGCTCAAAGGAAGAATAGTATTAATTCCCAAACCTTCCGGGCAATAACTTTTTCCCAGGTTGCATCTTTCACATACATTATATTCAACCCACACTAATTCCTATTTAAAGCAGATAGAATCTAAATTAGATTGTCTTACAAATTATTTCTGGAGTGAGCATGGACAACCAAAAGATAAGATATAAATTAATTATTTAATAATTCTAGGAGATAGAAAAAAGATACAAACCAAGCAAACAGTCTATTATTTTGGAAGACTCATCAAACCCTGCTCTAAACGCTGATAGCGCTGATTACGTCATTGAAGATAGGACTTCACCATATCCATATTTATCTATTTGTTTACACTCCATTTCATTTCCCAAAACATTTGGGAACAGTTACAAAAATACACAGACCATGGAGATAAAACAAACAGGAGGGTCCATCTGAGTGAAGAGAAAGTTAAGGTAAGAAAATAAAATAAATACGGGGATTAACAGCATACAAAAACGTAATCGCTGGGTCCTGATAGTTTGCCAGTAGGCTCTCCGTCTTCTGGGTTTGCTGAGAGTCCCGCCTTACTGTGTAGAGCTAAGGGCACTTTCAAGGAGAAGGCAAGGTTGCTGAGCCTAACAGGAGAATAAGAATAATGGGGTGTGAGCTACAAGGCAGCATTTGAAAGGCTTAGATTTTCCCAAAGGAAAAATACTGAAGGAAAAGGCCAGTTGTCCAGGAAATAGGGACAGACACTATCACCATAACCATATTGAGGCCAAATATAAAATCAATTGATAATTTTTTTAAAACTTTAAAAGCTGTTTTGTTTCCATGATCCTTTCAGTCGGACTCCTAACAATAACCCCCAAAGGCTGTTTCTGTTTCCAGTGCTTTCTTGAACTCCCATAAGTGTCTCTCCTCAAGTGGCACCTGATAAAACTCAGATTCCACCCAGTGGCATTCTGTCCAAGCCAGTGTAGCTTTAATAAGGCGCTGGAAAAAGACTTCTCATTTGTTAATGGGAGACTTCGAAGGTTCTGGGCAGCAGGAATGGGCTGTTACAGAACTCCAGCCTGGGCTCCTCGCCTCCTCAAAGACCACTGACTACACATGTCACTCAGCCAGTTCAAAGAGCTCCCTTCATTTTTTATATTTGATTTTGGTATTTAGTTTATTGGGGATTTTACCAAAGGCCTAAAGAGGCTATTACGACTGCCCAGATTTGGTCAGGGGTTTGGCATCTGAAATGCGCTGTCCCTTTTTTCACATGAGCTCAAGGTGGAAATGCATTTATTTAAGTGCCTTGGCCTTGATCATAGCTGATGCCTAGGTATCTACTAGCTTTTAGTTTTGTACATCCAGGTAATTTCAGTTATTGATCTGTCCTCCATCCGGCCATGACCATCATCAAAAGACATTTATTAAGTACCTGTTTGTTTCTGTTGCTCTTGGAGGCACCACACAGAAGGACTTTTAAAGAAACACTTCCTGGCCTCTAAGGAACCAGGAAACACTCCTCTCTCAGCCTCCTGCTAGCTTTAACTGGACACCATTAAATGACTGCCTCATTCTCCAGCTACAAGAACATTTCTTAAGTGCCAGTTCTTCATTAAAAGGTGGCTAATGAGGGGCACCTGGGTGGCTGAGTCAGTTGAGCGTCCGACTTCAGCTCAGGTCATGATCTCGAAATCTGTGAGTTCGAGCCCCGAGTCAGGCTCTGTGCTGATGGCTCAGAGCCTGGAGCCTGCTTCAGATTCTGTGTCTCCCTCTCTCTCTGCCCCTCCCCTGCTCATGCTCTGTCTCTCTCTCTGTCTCTCTCTCTGTCTCTCTCTCTCTCTCTCTGTCAAAAATAAAGAAACATTAAAATAAATTTTTGTTTAAATTAAAAAAAAATGTGGCTAATGAAAGTCGCGTAGGTGACCCAATTTGGTAGAGATTTTGATTGCTTTAGCCCTTTTTCTCCCCTAAAATGTTGCATCCTATGGAGTTTGGTACATCCTCTGACTATGCCCTCTCTCTGCCATATTTGAAGTTTTTTGTTGTTATTCTTTTAAAATTCGGTGTCTTTAGGACTGCCCGATTTTCGACAAGAAGAGCAAATCTAAGATCAAACAAATAATATTATGTATTATCTTGACAACAAACACTGCTACTTATTATCTATTAATTTAGGTTAGTGGATAGATAGACAGATAGACCTCCATTATTTTCAGAAAAGTTTAATATAGAGTCATTATGTGGTGCTAGGTTAAAAAAAAAAGTCCCTGTCGAAGGGATTTTTTCCAAATAAGATGTAATTTAGGGTTACAATGTCAAAACTGTAAACCTAAAATTAAACCTACTGACTATTTTGGTTTGCAGACTCATTTACTCAAAATTACAAACAACTCTACATTTGTTGCAAGAGAACTGACTCAAGCCAGGATTTTGTTCATTCACATGTTACTCCTGTTTTATATGTGTTTTATGGAGGAGGTATTTTCGCTGGGGTTTGTTTTGTTTTGTTTCTTTTACTAAATGGTGAGTAATGTTACAGAGATAAATGTAACTGCCTACAAGCACTCCAGGGCAGAATTCAGATAAAAGCTTGAGTAAATAACACTACACTTGATGAGATTTAGGAAATTCGGAGTTCTTCAGATGACGAGAAAATGGCATATTCTTGTTTATACAGCGGAATTAAAGCAGTGGTAAATAGAGCAATACATCAAGCATTCTCCTGAAAGCCAAGATCTTGATTCATTACATGAGAAGCCGCCCTGTGACTCTGAAGGCAAAGGTCCCATGCCCGGGAACTGGAATAACCTCGCTGTGAGGGAAGGGAGCTACGCCAAAGCCTGTTCTCCATCTCGAGTCTTGGGAGGGCATCAAAGCAGCCAGCCTTGGTCCCGGGGAAACAGTAATCTCAGCATACCGTGCCTTCGTCACCTGGAGTCAAGAAATTTCCTCTCAACAGACTGTGGTCTAACGGGCTCATTCGCTTCCTTTCCGGGTGGAGAGAAGGCAAAGTCGGGGAACAAGATCACCTGAATTCTCTCCACCGAGGACTGCCAGACACCTGTTCTAAATTTTCATCTCATTAATTACTATTGGTATTAATGGTGATGCAGAGCCACTGCAAAGTAAACGCACCTCTCTGAAGCTGCCTTAAGGCCCTTGTTGTGGTTCACAAGCCCAGAGAGAGATGCTTTCATTCTGTTTCCATGTCCTGCACTAGGGGGAAGACGTGGCATTCTTCAAGATCTCAAGGTGAGCATTAAGAGGCAGGATGGCTCTGCACAAGGGGCCCTCCTTTCCTCCCTGGAGGTGTCTCTCTAGATGCTGGACCCCCTGCGTCCTTGCCTGTGGGTCAAAGTCAACAGCTCTCCCACCTCTGTGTCCTCATCACGTCCTCCACAGGAACAGACACCCTTCCCCACACTGCCTCTCCCCCAGCTCTCTGCTCTTCCCTAAGGAATCTTCATTTCCCTTCTGGGGGAAAAAAAAAAAAAAAACCTTCATCAAAGTGTAACTTTACCCACTTCTTGCTCTTTACATCACGAAATATCAGTCCTATCCGGATGAGTTTCCACCGCCCAGAGCTTCTGCTCCTCATCCAGCGAGATCTAGCCTCTCTGCTCCCCCACCCACACCCCCCAAACTTGTATCCTACCCCTGATTCCTTTCCTGTCCCCCTCTCTCCCTCCCAGGAAGAGTTTTCCGCTCCAAACTAGGTTTTATCGTGTCTACCAGCTCATCGACTCCCACCCAAGTCTGTGAGCGCCTCTAGGACCACAATCAGCAGCCAATTACACCTGGTGTCCCCAGGTCAAGCCAAATGGAGACACGTCAGGAGTCTCTGTGCCCGCCTGACCCTAGCTTCCAGTTGATAGTCTGACATTTCCCTTGAAATCCCAACTCCTCTCGCCTGTAACCTGTCTACTGTCCCGTATCTCAAAGCGAAAGACTTCTCTTGCCCTAAAGAGTTGAATGAGATCACATACTGAGCAATATTTAGAATAGTTATTATACATTCAGTACCGATTACGTGCTAGGTACTCTGCTAATTATGCATGGCCTCATCCGGGGCCCACAACAGCACTGTAAGGTATGAGTAGATTCAGTTGAAACAGGAGATCTCAGATACTCAATGGGTTTTGACCTAGGAAACTGTTATCATGTATTTTTATGAGCATAATTATTAGTCCTATTTTACAGTAGGAAAAAATGACGCTTGTAAGACAAAGTAACTTCCCCAGTGGCACATAGCTCACCTACCTAAGATCCCCGAACTTCAGAGCCGCTATACCACACTGCTTCTTGAGCTTCTCCTACCCCCCACTTTGCACCGTGCAGACCTTCACTCAGGCAATTCTCGTTTGCTTTCCATTACTTCCTTTAACAGCCACGCGAAGACCCGCTTTCGGCCATAACCCAAGCCAAACTAATCCCAGTCTCCCTGGAGTCCGTGACAGAATTTGGTGAGCTGTCCTTTCTGATGCCCTGCACGCTGTCCGCCCCTTCTTTACCAGCGAGCTGTTGATGCTCAGACTAAACCTCACACCTGGCAAAACGAAGAAACTCTAGCAGCGATGTCATTGCCCCTCCCCGGGCCACCCTTTTCTCCTTTCTAAAATGACCGCGTTCGAAAGGCCCAGCAGTCCTCAAACGTACTTTTAGATTAAACAACAAAAATGAAAGAATATGTTCAATTTAAAACTGACATGCCAGTATATCAAACAGATCAAAGCTATCTTGATGAAGAAGAGAAGACACCAAGAGATCGACTTATTACCCTTCCCTCGATACCCTTCCCTCAATAAAACACAGATTGATAAAACACCACTCATTACCCTTCCCTCGATAAAACACAGATTGATAAAATCTTGGCTTGGACTAGGAGTTAGCAAGCAGTCAAGTCCTCCTTTGGGTCTTTGGACCTCTAGCTCCAATGTCCCAAAGCCCTTCTTAAACTAAACTGTACTAAGTCAATACTATATGGTATGCAATCAGTACCCAAGACCTTTGATATTGCATAGATTTCTTCCCTTGTCAACTGCTTCCAGGCTTTTATTTTTTCAAAACACTTTATGTATTCTACTAATGGTAATTTTCTAAAACGCTGCTTTAGATAAAAAGAGATCCTGGAACTCTCTTGCTCAGACACCTGCAGTAGCTCCCCATTACCTACTGTGGAAGGCAGAGTTGTAAGACGGACTCTAAAATTTCCTGCCCTTTGGACTATGGGCTCTGTGAAGTCCCCAGGACAGTGAATATGATGGATTTTAATCCCATGGTTAGATTAGATTAGATTAGGTTAGATTAGATGGCAAAATTGACCTTAAGCCAGAAAATAATCAGGTAAGACTGATATAATCACATGAGCTCTTTAAAAGCAGAGAATTTTCCCTGCCTGGTTTCAGAAGATAAGTCAGAGAGGCTCAAAGCACAAGAAGGAATTGATGTTCCATTACTGGCTTGACGATAGAAGCTACATGGTAAGGAATGGGGGCAGCTACTGACAGCCAGCAAAGAAATGGAGACCTCAGTCTTATACCCACAAGGAGCTATAGTCTGCCAACAACAAGAATGAGCTTGAAAAGATGGGGCCCCTGGGTGGTGCAGTCGGTTAAGCGTCCGACCTTGGCTCAGGTCATGATCTCACGGTTTATGAGTTCAAGCCCCGCGTCGGGCTCTGTGCTGACAGCTCAGAGCCTGGAGCCTACTTCGGATTCTATGTCTCCCTCTCTCTCTTCCCCTCCCCTGCTCACTCGCTCGTGTCCTTTTTCTCTCTCTCTCTCAAAAATAAATAAACATTAAAAATAAAAATTAAAAAAAAAAAAAAAGAATGAGCTTGAAAAGAAATTTTCACCCAGAGCTACCAAATGAGAACTCACCCCAGGCGACACCTTTGACTTCAGTCTTATAATAGCCCAGATGAAGCCAGAGAATGTGCTGGACTTCTGACCAACACAACTGCATGCTAATACACAGGTGTTGCTTTAAACTGTTAATCTGTTACAAGGCATAAGAAACATACACATAGTGAATAAAGTCACTCCATATGGCATCCAGGATCCTCCGGGGTTATTTCCCAAATTCCAGGCTCAGCTCCCCTGACACTAATTGATACGCCTCCCCTGGGGAGCTGTGCCACTGTGCCTTTGCCCTGCAAGTCTGTCCTCTGTACCAAGTGAGTTTAGACACCCTCATTCCATGCAGACCACACTAAATGCCACTTCTTTCCTAGAACCTTTCCTACTGTTTGGACTCAGAATTAATCCACTGTGACTTTCTGCTGCGCCCTCACTCTTGTGAGTTACACAGCTGAACAGAAGCATCAAGAGGTGAGGTACTCTGCCCAGACCATACAGCGGGCACTTGATGACAAAAATCTTATCATGACAGAAGCCAGGCTGCACTCCGGGGCCCGGTGAGAGGCAGAGCAGATTACTGAGCTGATCTGCCCTGACCAAGTCCCCCACTTATTGATAAGTGACTGTATAAAATTCTAGTTCCAACCCATGATAATAACTTTCCATGTTGCATTGTTGTTCTGGATTGCAACCTATTTGCAACAATTTTAGGACGTCTAACTCCCCCCAACATTTCCCATTAGAAAATAGATGGGAACACTATTAAAACTTTGCATTCCAGAATTTCTTATAGGCCATTTATCTATGAAAATGTGGTAGCCATGAACTACTCAATAATTATATTGGCTTCTTTCATACTTTAACTTCGTTCCCTATTGTACAATGCAACAGAAGGGAGAAGTGCAGAGGGAAAGCTTTGAAAAATCATGTTTTCCTTCAATGTTTTTTTTTTTTTTTTAAGTTAATCTATTTCTTTTGAAGGGGAAAGAGAGCACAAGCAGGGGAGGGGCAGAGAGAGAGGACAGAGAGAATCCCAAGCAGGCTCCACACTGCCAGTGCAGAGCCCGATGGTGGGCTCAAACTCATGAACTACCATGAAATCGTGACCTAAGCCAAAATCAAGAGTCAGACACTTAAATGACTGAGCCACCCAGGCACCCTTCCCACAGCGTTTAAAAAAGAAGAAGGGGCACCTGGGTGGCTCAGTCGGTTAAGTGTCTGACTTCGGCTCAGGTCATGATCTCACGGTTTGAGTTCAAGCCCCACGTCAGGCTCTGTGCTGACAGCTCGGAGCCTGGAGCCAGCTTCGGATTCTGTGTCTCCTTCTCTCTCTGTCCCTCCCCCACTTGTGCTCTGTCTCTGTCTATCAAAAATAAATAAATGTAAAAAAAAAAAGAAGAAGAAGAAGGGAAAGATGGGTTGAAGAAAGGAGAGGCCAATCTAATTGCAGAGAAATGCAAACTAGAAAAATCTTCCTATCAGCTGTCATTCAATTCTTCTACACGTACGTCTAGTAAGGACACAGAAGTGCCCGTGCCTGGCAGAGAAGTGTGAGAAGTATAGTAGCAGGAACCCACCTCGGCTTCTGGCCGTGGCTTCCTTCCCAGCCACCCTGCATCCTGTCAACCCCTCGACTACACTCCAGTGGACCAATAAGCCACAAGGGGTATTCCGTGTACCTTCTAGGATTTTTGGCTCCCGGGCAAACAAGCTTCTACCTGCCCGTCCCCCAAATAATCTACATCAATATTCCAAGAAATAAGCTCAAAATAAAATACAACAAAAGAAACAAAAAGTCCCTCCTCAAAGTACTTCTTCCAAGCTCACCCCTTATTGTATTCCCCTGAACAATGAACAGCTTCTGAGATATTTCTGGCCTACCCAGAAAGCCACGTTCAAACAAACACCACGTGGAAAACACTTTTTTTTTGCGCTGCAAAAAAAAAAAAAAAACTACAGCAGCATTTGCTGAGACTTTGGTTCACTGATACCACAATGCAATCCCACTTATATTCTAGCTACTCCATCATAGCTCTGTGTGGAGACCCTACTTCCCTAATCACGGAACACAGTGATTAAAATACCACTAAAAATAAACAGTTAAGAATCAAAGAAAATAATTTGAATTAAAAGTGTTCTGAACAAAAACCAAGGTATATATGATCCCAGTTTATTGACCTGGCCTGTCTTGTTCTCTTCCGGAATTATGTTTCCTTTACTATGTTTATAGTTATAAAACATCATATCATTTTATATTTATATTATATTTTCTTTATTATATTTATTTACCACTAATGTAGATATACATTCTTTTTTCCTTTGAAGATGTTATCTCTGCAATTTTATAAATTTTATTTTGAAAGTATTTTTTAAAGCACGGACTGTACCTTTTTTGGAATGCATTTGATTTGGATATGCGAGGATCCAAATCCTAAGAAACACTATATAAAATTAAGAAAATATAAACGCTGTTCGTAAGGGGCCAGTGAGTATTTGGTGTTGGGCTCATCTTTACACTATATTCTTCCTCAAGAACAGGGCATCTTATATGATGCATTTGAAAGCAATGATTGAGGGGTGGCTGGGTGGCTCAGTTGGTTAAGCATCTGACTTCAGCTCAGGTCATGATCTTGTGGTTCAGTTCATGAGTTTGAGCCCTGCATTGGTGTGGAGCCTGTGTGGGATTCTCTTGACCTTACTCCGTCTCCGTGCCTCCCCAACTTGAGCTTTCTCTCTCTCTTTCTCTCTCAAAATAAATAAAAACTTAAAAAAAAAAAAGCAAGCAGTGATTGAACTTGAGATGGAACGAGTGATGGATTGTGTCTGGAGTTTTGTGATTCAATGGTTATTTTAAGTATATTTTTTTAATTTGTCTTACGAAAACAACAGAAAAAGACCATCGCTGGATAGGACATTAAAGCATGATATAAAAAATAATAAGTTTTCCTGCCTGTGCTTTGGAGCAGAGCTAGCTTTACCAAAGTATCAAAATGTACTCTCAAATTTGTGGGATTCTCCATGATAAAGGTCAAAATGTATTCAGAAACACAAAACAAAATATTTAAGGGTCCAGGCCAAGATATTTGTTTCTAATGAATTTTTTCTTTCCTGTTGATTATATAACATTTGGTCATTGTGACAAAAAATGTGCCATTTTCTTTTGAATGGGTCTGATTTCAGTAAAGTTGATAAAAATATGACTTGGAACACTGATCAGGCAAATTTTTAACCCTAGTTCAGAAGATTGAATTATTATAATCCTACATTGCCCCTCATTGTTCAATATAGCACAAGATAATTAATTAAGCAGGTATGGGCCATACATTTTAAAGAGCCTATGATTTTTTTTCTAAAATCATTTAATGATGGCAATTTGGCTTTGTAACAAAAGCTGAAGATATGAATTCATTGAGAGATGAATCATCCCTTTTAATAAGCTAATAAGCAATATTTGAAGAATATTTTTGATCAAAATCTATTCAGTAAAACCACCATCAAGAAAAGCCATCGATATATATGCCTATGATTCTTTTTTAAAAAACTTAATGAGACCTTCATTAATATAAGTATATTTACAAAATTATTCTAGATAATTGCTAATTGCACTTGAAAATAAACATTAGACTAATACTGCCCAAGAAACCCTGGAAGTGAACAATTAGAGTTATTTGGATAATTCTGTCTTTGCCATGAACTAAAAATGACTTTCTGGTTCAGATTTCAAGTGTTTTCCAGTTTATCACAAATTCAAGATGTGTGTGTGTGTGTGTGTGTGTGTGTGTGTGTGTGTGTGAGAAATCCTTCCTAAATGTGCCCAGAAAACACCTACAGTTTTAAAAGCTTATTTATCAGTTCAAAAGTTTCTGCCACTTACCGGTGTCTAAATGGATCACCAGTTCACGGGTGAAACTTTATTTTTAGACTGTGATATCCTTGCCTGTGCTTTTTATTCCTAGAGGTTAGTACGTGGTATGAAATAGTAGTAGGTGCTTAGGAATTGTTTGTTGAGTGAACAAGTAATTGGCAATACTTTTTTAACTGAATGAAGAATTAGAGAACCTTGTTCTCGAATGTGTCTCTTCAGACTTGACGTGTATTATAACCTGTCTTAAAAAATAAAAGGTCTACCTTGGATTTTCATGAATTGGATATTTTCCCCGGGGCCTAAGTAATATGAATACCATCATGAAAGCTAATGACCGTGACTTCTTTGCAATCATTTAAAAAATACCTGTTTTCCCCAATGCCGTATAATGATTGATAATAACCCCTATGTGTAGATGTCAAGGAGAGGCCCGCATTTTACAAGAAGCATCACGAAAGTTGGCTTTAATTCCCAAATACAGCCTGTCCAGGTGAATACTCTTATTATCAGCCCATCTTCGAGATGAAGAAAGAGAGGCCTCAAGAGGTTAAATAAACTTGCTCCGGTGAAAGCTGCCGGCGAGCTGCACAGAGGAGCCTCTATCTCTGGAACTGTGCTCCATCCCTGACGTGCAGCACCTCTCAGTATTTTCAAGTAATTCGTGTCTATTAATTTCATTTTACATTTCTTTCTACAAATATACTTTACCATAATACTTTTTAAAGGTTTGAATTTTCATTTTTGACTCATTTTGAATAGTTCATTTACTCTTCCTTTGACCAGCTTTCTCGTCCAACTTTGTATTTGTATACATCTTATTTTACATGTATAGTAACGGTAGAAGTAACCATAAAGATCCCGCGTTGAGGATGACTAAAAATAATTACATAGGTGGGGCGCCTGGGTGGCTCAGTCGGTTCAGCGTCTGACATCAGCTCCGGTCATGATCTCATGGTTCGTGGGTTCGAGCCCCACGTCGGGCTCTGTGCTGACAGCTCCGAGCCTAGAGCCTGCTTCAGATTCTGTGTCCCCCTCTCTCTCAGCCCCTCCCCCTCTCATGTGCTCGCCCTTTCTCTGTCAAAAATAAATAAACATTAAAAAAAATAATAATTCTCTAGGAAGAGAAACACACTCACCAAAGACATTGAACTTTTGAATGAACCTTATGTTTCTTAATAGTAATCCCCATGTCTCAACCAGATAACGTTCTGCTTCTACTTGAACCCACATACAAGGAGGCCACTCACTGCCACCACTCACGTAATGTCAATGGTCTAAATGGCAAACACATTTCATTGTGCATTTAATATATTTGAGATATATTAACTACATACAAATTCAAATTCCTTGTAAATTAGCGTAAAGTTAGTTTTGCAAATATCCTTGTAAAAAAAACTTCCTCTCTGGCCACGCTTTACCATTATATAAGAAAGGGTCTTGGGGCGCCTGGGTGGCTCAGCCTGTTAAGCGTCCGACTTCGGCTCAGGTCACAATCTCAAGGTTTGTGGGTTCGAGCCCCGCGTCGGGCTCTGGGCTGACAGCTCAGAGCCTGGTGCCTGCTTCGGATTCTGCGTCTCCCTCTCTCTCTGCTCCTCCCCTGCTCATGCTCTGTCTCTCTCTCTCTCAAAAATAAATAAACATTAAAAAAATTTTGAGAAAAAAAAAAAAGAAAGGGTCTTCTGGTTCGGTTCTCTCAACCCATCTGGGATCTCTTTTTGTGGCTTTTGTTACTCTTATTAGCGTTCATCGCTAATGTGGTTTCTCTTTCAATTCAATCCAACTCCAATTAGCCCACTATCACATTCCTGGTGATGCAATATGACATGGGGACATATCAAAAGATCTTACGTTTTTAGAATCTTAGAAATTCTCTCACTTCTTTAAATCTTTTTACTGTTAACTTTTATCACTATTGTTATTATATGTACCATCTACTTGTAAAAAGGCTCTGGGGAGTTTTACGCTAACAAACAAACAAAAAGAAACAGAAAGAGCCACTTCAACTCAGAATCACAAAAGAAGTGCCCTAAATATCACAAGAAAATAGAATACACACGATAAATTTCATATAATCTCTGCATTCACATACAGGTAATCCCAACTTACTGAGGAACAGAGCTCTAAAGATGACACATGAGTCAACAGTCTGGAACCCACATTGAATTCTCCTATTGAAACATCATGCAAGATGGTTAGGTTTTCACACCCGTCCGCAAAGTACGATTCAACCCCGAATACAACTCGACTATCCAGCAATAGTACCAATATAATTCCTAGTCTAGGGAAGCTGGCTTGAAGAGTTAAGACAAAATGGAGATCGAGCATTTATACAGTAAATTCATTCATTCAGCAGACATTAATTGAGTACCAAGACGCTACAGAGTGTCAGCTTTACATGCTCTAATTCTGGAATTAAAGACACCTGATTCCTAAATATAAACTGGAGATAAAATAAGGTCTGAAAAAAAAAAATACATTACATGCAAAGTCCCTGGCACATAAAAGATTCTTAACTAATCTCAGTGCCTGTCCTTTGTTCCCAAAGGACAAAAAAGAAAAGGGGTTCTTGCCTTTCTCTCTATAATTCCCGAAGTAAACGATGTCTAATCTCAAAACCCTCTCCCACCAGTGTTGCCATCCCTCTCCTATCTCTTTGGGACCCATCTCCTCAATTCCATCATCTTGTGCAAGGCTCTCCCTGGACCAAACACCTTACACTTCTCACTGTTCTGGGCTCTAAAAATAGCACCTCTCAACCCAACCTCTATCCCCCTTCCTGCAGCTACTCACATCTTCCAGGTGCCAAAAGAAAAACAGATGATACGAATTTAATCACTTTCAGGGGTGCCTGGGTGGCTCAATCAGTTAAGCGTCCGACTTTGGCTCAGGTCGTGATCTCATGGTTCATGAGTTCAAGCCCCACATCAAGCACTCTGCTGTCAGCACAGAGCCCAATTTGGATCCTCTGTCCCTCTCCCTCTCTGCCCTTCCCCATTCACACGCGCGCACGCTCTCTCTCTCAAAAGTAAACATTTTTAAAAAATAATAAAATAATCACTTTCAGTAACTGACTTTTTTTGAGAGAAAGCCTGTTGATCTCAATAAATTTCTAATTAGTGTAATGTTTAAGACAGTATGACAGAGTGACATAAAAGAATTCAGGGAGGGGCACACAGCGGGCTCAGTTGGAGGAACGTGCAACGCTTTTTTTAAAAATTGTTTTAATGTTTATTTATTTTTGAGACAGAGACAGAGACAGAGACAGAAAGTGAGCAGGGGAGGGGCAGACAGACAGGGAGACCCAGAATCTGAAACAGGCTCCAGGCTCTGAGATGTCAGCATAGAGCCCGACACAGGGCTCAAACTCAACAACCATGAGATAATGACCTGAACCTAAACTGGGCGCTTAACCGACTGAGCCACCTAGGAGCTCCAAGGAATGTATGACTCTGAAGTTTAGAGTCGCGAGTTCAGACCCCATGTTGGGTGTAGAGATTACTTAAATAAATATTTTTTTAAAAATTCAGGCAGAGTACAATTGAAAGATGTTGGGAGACAGGAAGAAAGCCATTTCTTCATTCATTCAGCATCGATTGAGTGAGTGCCTCTGGGATGGACATAGGACAGAGAGATGAATTCTGACCATGTCTCATAGAGTTTAGACTTCATCAGGGAAGACAGAACTTGCCCAAGTTTGATTAATGTTTCATAAGAAGCATTAAATACATTTGTTGACCAGGGTGGAGAAATGCTATGAAGAACCATAGAGTGCTGTGGAAATGCAGCATAAAGGGATCAAACATGAAACAGAATGTCAAGAAAGACTTGTTTGTGGAAAATCTCTCCTAGAATGTAATCTGCATGAAAGCAGGGATGCCGTCAGTGTGAATCAACCCTGAATCTCAAGATTTCATCTAGAATCTCAAGAAATCATCTAGAATGATTTCTGGCACATCATAGACACTGAGTTAAAACAATATATGTGGAGGAAAGAAGGAAGACTGGCTTAAGCTTAGACCTAAAAGAGAGTAAAATTTAGCTGGGTGAAACAGAATCCGTACAAGTGAAGGCCCTTTGGTTAAAAAAAAAAAAAAAAAAAAAGTAGGATTCGTTGGCACATATGAAGAGAAAGGAGATTCTGAAGATGATGAGCCAGAAACTCAAGGGAGAAAAGTGAGAAATGAGTCTGGAGAGGCGGGGAAAGACTGGATCATGCTGGGCTTTTCAGGCTGGGTAAGGATTTGAGACATTTTTCTGACACTGCCTAACTCTGCAGCGAGAAGTCCGTCTTGGGTTGAACTGCCCACAACCATCCACAACAGCTGCCAGCCAGTGGCAGGTGGATTCTGGTGGTGTCAGGACAAGAGGGAGAGTGGACGTGGCCTCTGCACGTTAGCAAGGTGGGTGACGGGGGCTAATGCCTTTAGGGCTGCCGCACCTATACTGAAATGAGCCGCTAATGACGAACTATATACCACGGACATTTGAGTCCTTCGCCTACGGTCTTCCCTGGGAGAAAACCCATTCTTGGAGACACTGTTTCCAAGTTCAGATTGCTAGCTAGCTCAGCATGCTGGGATAGTTCACTGAAAGAAAGGCTGAAACGGGAAAACAGCTTGCTTTTGAATATACGTATATGAGTGTGTGCGTGTGCGTGTGCGTGCGCGCAGGTGCACGTGTGTGTGTGTGTATGCGTGCGAGAGAGAAAGAGGCAGAGAGAGAGACAGAGAGACACAGAGAGAGGAAGAGAGAGGGAATTTTGTCAGGGGGCTGACTTCAGAAGAGCGGAGGATTACACACTTCACTGTTCAAGGGTGACAGAGAGAAAACGAGGCTGGCACCGAGCAGGAAGCCCAGTCCTGTGTGAATAAAACACTGCACATTTTATGCAATCGCTGGTACCAGATCTTTTATCACAAACTATTTTGATTGCACAGAGAGAAAGGCGCTAAGTAAAAATTATTTACTCTGGGTCTATTATGAAAAGAACAGATTAACTCCCTAACACTTGGTTCTTTTTGAAGGTGTATTTTCTACCTTCCCGGTGTGATTTATATTAATGAGAGGTTTAAAACAGGTTTTAACTTAAGAATGATTGCTGATGGTGAAGTGCAGTAATTATACACCTTATGACAGGACACGTGAATGGCTCACACAAGAGAACTGCATAACATGCCAAGCTAATCCTCCTTGCATAAAAAGGGAGAATACTTTGCAAGCTGGCCGATTTTAAGCTCCAGTTAACAAAAACCCTTTTTGTTGGAGTCTGAAACAAGAACGGGTTAACAAAAGCAAGGAGGAAAAAAAAATCTCATTTTTTTCCCCCTTCTTCACAAAATATAGTATTACAGGACTTAAAGGTTCTGAAAGGCCACGATGTGGCTGAGAGACTTGAGAAAGAAACAAGGCCTTGGCCAACAACAACAAACTTGAGAGGTCTCAAGGTAAATCAGAACCTCTTATCAGGAGGGAACATTACAATTTGATTCTCGTTCGTTGTTGTTGTTGTTGTTGTTGTTTTATTTTTTTTTTTTTATTTCTAATGAGGTAAAGGTGGAGAGAAGGGAGTACCACACTCTACGGCTAGGTGAAGACAGAATGGGCTCATGGGTGTCGAAAAACAAAAAACACCCACCAGCCATGGTGGGTGAGTCAACAGTATTTGTGCCATTTCTGCATGGCTGCGTTTTCTCATACAAGAGCCACTTCTGGACAATAACAAGACCCCGTACGGCATCTGCTTAGGGATTACCACTCCGCCTCACTGGGAATGTTCGCTTAACACAGAGCAGCCCTGGGCTTAACTCTGTGCGTGCCTGGTCCCCCCCACTGCAAAACACACCGAACGCACAGAGGTCCTACACACTTTCTGAATCATTTGCCACCAGGGAAGAAGACACGCCACCCCGCTGCTGGCACACCCCTCGTTTGCTCAAGGCAAGAAGTGAATAAATAAAAGCCACCGGCTTTACTCCACATCGTGGAAATCATGAAGACAAGGAAGATTGCCTCCCTAACTTCGCTATTGTAAAAAACGCTATAATAAACATAGGGGCGCGTATCTCTTTTTGAATTAGTGTTTTCTTCTCGCAGCGGAGGTAAATACCCGGTAGCAGTAACTGAGCTTATCATGGTGAGCACAGCGTAACGTATAGGGGTTGTCCAAATCCCTATGTTGTGCACCTGAAACTAATGGAACATTGTATGTCGACTCTACCTCAATTAAAAAAGAAAAGACTGGAAGACAAGGCTGGCAGGTGTGAACAGTGAAGTCTAGAGGTCCATCTAAAGTCTTAGAGCACTAGTGGTCAAGCCTCAGTGTTAAATTATCTACGATGGACATTACCTTAGAGAATTTTAAATTAGAAATGTAGGGAGCTGAATCCTGAGTCTTCTATGTCTCTCACAGAATCCTAAGTTTTGACAAGTTCCTAGTATGAGTTGAACTATTATTCATGTTGTTTTATTTAAATCTTTCTATCATTTTTTTTTCTTTTTTGCCTCTGTACCATCTTTTGCAACCATAGGGGTCTATCATCACGGGAATCAGGAGTGCCCACCGCCTACTTGCAGGGTTCCCTGATGCACAGACCAATCGTGCCAGGTCTCATGCAGCAAACGGACACACACAGCAGGGACGGGTCAGGAGGGAGGGCCCGCCTCTGGTTCCTTCCTTCCATTCGCACATGCTGCACTTGGCTCTCAACGGGACAGAGCAGAAGGTCTCCACTTTTTGAGAAAGTCAAGGCAAATGACAGGAAGCTTAACCTGCGGCATTTCCTGAACTAACTGTATTACTACTGTTCTTCAAAAGACCCTTTACAGACACGTGGATGAGCCCTAAAGACAGTAAATCATGTTGCAAATGTGAAATCCACACAAATGTAGCTTAAAATACTCCCCTTCCCAGTGCAAATGACAATTAAACCGTTTATATCCCTCCATGGGTAACTGGAAGCTGAAATTTCCAGATGTGAAGGAACTTCTCAGAAGGCGATCTCAAAAATTTTCACGAAAAGCACTTAACAATCTACCATAAAGAGGTTTAGTACAGTTGAGGTTCGGCATTCAGCTGTCTGGCTGTTATTCTTTAATATTTTAAAGAATATTTAAATATTAAATATTAAATATTTGGCTTTTTGTAAACTGCATACATCGCAAAGTGAGCATGTGTGCAAGACAGAATAAATTAACCAGGACTATGAGATGCAATATTTCAGTTAAAAATCCAGCACCAATTCCACTACTCAAAAGGAAAACTCTGTCATTTATATACCATCGTACATATATAAAACATGTATGGATTATAATTACCAAAGCAAGAGTCAAGGGCAATGTTTTATTATTATGTTACATGTTCAAAGGAGGGATGCATGGAAAACTTCTGTGACTCCTGGAAAACCCAGGACTGGGGCCTGGAGTCCCTTGACTCCTTGACTCGGTTACTTTCCTCATCTTTTTAGTAATGTTATTTATTAATCCATTGGAATTTTTATTTCATTGTTTTTCATTTCATTCAAATAAATTTAAACACAAGGTTATTTCTTAAATTGGTGATGCATATGTCTGTTAAGAGAGTTATCGTTTTTACATCTTAAATGTTTCAAAATACATTTGAAAACAACTGATCAAGGGCATTAGAATAGAAATAATGAGGTAATATCACCAGATCAAAGAATTGTAAGGAACCAAAAAAGGAGAGAGAGAGAGACAGAGAGATCACTTCAAGGATACACACTTGGTCACTTTGAACAGATCCAGAACAACCTAATCTTTTAGGCTTTGAATCTTTTACTATGATCATGGCTCAGATGTGGCATTCCTAGCATTCAGGGCTTCACAACGGGTAGGTACTTAATAAATATACATCTGTTGATGGCAATGATAACTGTACTCAAGGCGGACATTACAGAGTATGTTAGGTGATTGAAAAACAATGTAAACAACAAACACTACGGCCAGTAAAAACCTTTACGTACGGTTTAAGAGCTTCCAATGGGAACTCGGAAAAAAGACCATCAGACTGATGCTTCTGAGGAAGAACAACCTGTTTGCAGATTTGCTCATTGAAGTTTCCCCTCTACCAACCTTCTTTCCATTCCTGGGCTCTCTCTGAGCCTTCATACACGCTGTCCCCACTTCCCAGATGAACTTTCATTCTTTCCCCTGATTCATTCTGGAAGCCTTCACTGATCTGGCGTATGGATCTCTCTGCCTTTTGTTCCCACAGAGTCTATACGTCGACATTATAACTTTTCCCTTACTTTGATCAAACTTGGTTGATGGTCTCCCTGTCCATACCCTACAACTACTTTAGGGATATTAATTTGCAGAAAGCCAAGGAGTGTGGCGGTCCCTCTCATTTTGCATCCCCACTATTCATATCCACTATCTGTTAAGGGACTGGTTGAATGAACTCCACGACTATTCAAATCTTTCTACTCTCTTCCTTAATTTAAAGGATACACAGAAACTCCCACTATTCTCATTCTCTAACACCAGGAAGTGTATAGATATGGAAATGTGTATGTGTATCCTTATATAAGGTTGTCAGATGAACAAGTTACAGAGAACAAACAACTTCTTAGACCTACTGCTTGACTAATATATGAAGGTATGAGCTGAATGTTGAAAGCAGCTGCTAATGCTGGTTTTTCAAAAAATCATCGTTAATTTTCTAACTTTTTCCTTTAAATTCAGGCTTGGAAAACTTTTTAAAGAACAATCCTGTGTTCAAGGAACATCATTTAAAATGTCAGCGGCCCCTTGACAGAGTCGGATGTGGTCTGTATTCAGGAATTCAATACTTCTAGACTTCATCCTTGCTCCTCACCAGCTCTGGGAGGCTATGGGAGACCTTTCCTGCTGAAGGCCTCAGGTTTCTTATCTGTAAATGATGAGATTAGATAACAAGGCCAACAGCCCATGTTTATACAGCTTTTGGTTGACGACTCTGACGTACGCTATCTCGTCCTAAAAGATCCCTATGGGTTTTCATGTGCTACGATGTTGGTTTTATTGAAAACTATTATTTGGTTATATGCCATTTACCTAACTAAACCCAAGAAGTAAATTTGTTCAGATAATTAATTTCTTACTAAAAAAAAAAAAGAAGCACTGTGGTACCGCTGTAGAAAGAACTACTCTAATCTTAATGTAACGCTGAATTACAGTTAGGTGCTAAGTCTCCTTCAAAGAAACAACGAGTTTTTGTTTTGCTGCTCATCCAGAAGCATCCCTGGGACCTGCCTAATAGGAAAGGTCAAGGAGCTGGCTTTATTTGTACCAGGAGAAAGAAGGGATCACCTCAGCAGTAAGACTTCCACCAGAAAGAATTCCTGTTCCTATTGGACTGCACTATGTCTCCCCAAGGCTTGACCTCCAACTAACTACCTAACTCTACGGTACTCAAAGGGTTTTCAGTGTAATTACCACTGAAAACTCAATGCATTTATTTAAACTCACGTGAAAGTGTAAATGACTAATAGTACGTTATTTCCTAAGAGCAGGTTTTGATAGAAGGACAAGAGCTGGCTCTGAAGGAGTTGACTCCTGTCTAAAGAGTACACTGCATATCTCTTAAAGGCAAATTTACACCATGACAACAATAACGTGATAATCCCTGTACCTCCGTCTTGCATTCATACGACAAAGCCTCCTGACAAAGACAGGTACCTGCATTACAGATCCCAATTTTACATGAAAACACTCACTAGCTGAAGCATACTGGCATCCTTATGAATTCAGGGCTCTCCATAACGTTGATTAGAGCTCCTGCTTTTGAATTTATTTTCCCAGATGGACCGACCACAGAGTAAAAGCTTCTCTTTACAACTTCTGTTTGCTCCGGTGTGCAATCTCCAGAGGAAGTACTCCCTAATTTCATCTTGAGAACTTCCTTGTCAGTGATCCTTAGTGACGGAGACAGAAATTAAAATTGATTATTTGGATTCTACAAGCTGCTTATGCTTGTAATTATCACAAAACGATGTTATACCCCAAATGCCCTTGTCCACAGGGAATGTGGGTGAGGGGCTGATATGGAGGAATCTATTTCTATCTCCATAGGTTTCAGCCAATGCACATAGAGTTGTATGGCCACTTAAAAACCCATTCTTCCATGCCAGACCCACTGAGGCAGCAAGGTATCATCCTTTCTCAGTTGACCAAACAGTCCCCGTTTCATCGCTAGAATTAAATTCCAGAGAATTTTTTGGATTCTATTTAATGAATGAGGATATATTTTTCATGTGGTGTCATTGTTTTACTACTTCCCATGTTTATTTGGACAGATTCATAGCACTGGGTAGGATATGTATTGGTTGGCAACTTCAGTTTTGGAAGAGAAAGTAAACACATGCTGATTAGCAAACAGTAAACTCTACTGTGTTTAATTTTGGCTTCTCTTGAAAAAAAAAAAAAAAAACAACACAAAAAAACCACTATTTGGTGTTGTGTTCCAAGTAGGAGCATTTGTCCCTAAGTTCTTTCCTAACCCCTTACTGGAGGGCTTCCAGAATTACTCTCTTTTTTTTTTTTTTTCTTTCTTCCCCTAACACCAGTGGCAAACGCCAACATTATTTAAGAAAATACTTGTGCATATGGTATCCTCCTAGCACAGATTTGCCATCCAGTTGAACAGTAGGGCCACTAACCCACACAAACTAAACTGCAAAATTATGAACTACATAAACATAAACAATTGTTTTCGGCCCTGATACATTCAAGGTAAAATCACACTTCTGAAAATCCTGGAGGCTACTTGACTGACATCGAACATGTCCAAGAATTGTAGGTGATTAAATGACAAAAACCTGGGATTTCAAACGCTCTCTACAGAGCCAGTTCCTTTCATTTATCTTATTCTCTTGCTTTACTATGACCCCAAAATTATCCTTCAAGCTTTAGCCAGTCTTGGCTCTCCACTCATCCATCTTCAGAGGCCCATGACAAGCATCCTCACCGACAAAGTTCTGAAAGACAACACACACACAGAGAACCCTGAACATCTACGGTATACCACTACCCATCAAGCACCTGCCCTTTTCATTATTTCTGGGTTCCTTTCCATAAAAGCAAACTAGTGATCTTTTATTCCTCATGATTAAAGTTCGCTCTCCATTATTAGACTTGCCATGATGTCTGTGAGGTGTACAAAAGGTTGTCACCACTCATCAAACAGGAAAGCCAAGGCATCCAGAAATTAAATAATGCCAAATGGCCCAACAGAAGAGGTCAGCACCATCTCTGGGAGGTATACATTGTTTGTTTACTTAACAGACATTTATTGTCAATCTAATAGGTTCTGCAGAGTGACAGACAGATGATGATGATAGATAGATAGGTGATAGATAGACAGATAGATAGATAGATAGATAGATGATAGATAGATAGATAGATAGATAGATAGAAAGAAAGATAGATAGATCTATTATGGTCTAAGCCCCGGGAAAAGAGTGCAATATGATCAAAGTCCCAACCCACATGAGGCTCACAATCTAGGGGCGGTGAGAAAAAGTCAGCGAAGAAACAAGTAAATATAAAATACATCCGGAGTCAGGGAGCTACGGGGCAAATGTATAGTGCAGTAAAGAAGAAAGAGAGTTGGGCAGCAAGAGACAGAGTGGTAGGAGACCTCTTGAGCACATGTCTTTTGGGCAGACCTCTGTAAGAAGTGAGGGAGCAAGCCCTGTGACAACCTGGGAGAAAAGGGCTCCCAGTAGCAAGAACAAGTACAGCCAAGTGCCGGAGACCCAGCTGTGCTGGAGGAATGGCAAGAAGGTCAATGCCCAGCACTGAGACATCAGGTGGAGTGTAAGCCGGTGGGAGAGGGAAACAAGGAGAGACACGACAGTCACCATTACACATGCAGGCTGCGAGCATACAGGAGCCCAATCTAGAGACAGGGAAGCGGTGTGATCAATTCAGTCCATCAGTTCATATTTAAAATGCCTGCATCCAAAGGAGTGCATGCCTTATGCGATCAGCTAAGGACTCCGTGGGCACAAACACAAACACAAACAGGCTCAGGAGCTGTATTTTACATACTCTAAGAACCATTTTCACATTGGTTGATTCAGCCAAATACAAAGAAGTTGCTAAACAGCACCCAGTACCTAAGAGAGACCAAAAGCATTTCCTTCTGTAAAGCACTGCAGCTGAGGGCTTACTTCCGCCTGGTCCAATCAGTTCATTGCTAAACAAAGGTAGGAAATGGCTGCATCCTAGTATTTCATTGTGGACTCATGAGTCAGTGCTTTGGAACTTGGTATCTTTGGGAGTGAGTGTCTATTCTTCACGTCTCTTGCCACAGGGGGAAAAAGGTACAGATAAACAGTAACACGGTTTCACCCTACTGAGATACAGATCTGTGGGCTTTTCCACCCTTCTCCTCGAAAAATAAATGAATGAATGAATGAATGAATGAAATTCAGTGCCTGCTTGTTTTTTTTTTTCTTTCCCTCAGTCTTTGTTTCTTACTTCTCAGCTTTCCCTTGCCTCTCCAAAACAACATAAAGTCAGTTAATGGTGAAAGTGCAACATATGATAATTATTCAAAAGCTATTGTGCTACGCAGTGTAGTTCACACTAAGAAATCTGTATTCTACAAAAGCAGACAATATTGTATCCCTCGGGATTGAAGAAGCTAAAATTAACAACGTTGTTGTAAGGAACGAAATGATTCTCCACAATCTAACCAAAAAGATCTGCAGCATTTTATTTTCAAAATGTTAGAAGAGTAAGTGAACTTTGAAGCCTGGTTTTTCAAAGAATGGCCACAAAGAAAAGAGTACATAAATTCGGGTGTCTTTTTGCAAGAAGCTCTCACCATCTCTGCACACACAGTGATCACTGAGCCACAGGAGAAAAGGGCACGTGTATATGTTCTAAGAGTATCACTCTAAATGTAAATGCGTCAGAGGTATACTTCAAGCTACGACTGGTCTCCTTCAGGAAAAAGGACAGCACCACCTAGACTGACACAGCACTTGCGTTTCTGATGAAAGTTACAGAAGGAAGTACCTACTGGATCTGATCTAATATTAGAAGTCATTTACTATCTGTGATGGAAAAGGGGGAGAAAAAGATAAGGAAGTAAGCTTTAAATGAGAATGGGGCCCCTGTTCTAACTTAAATCTGTATAAACATATCAACCCAAGCATCGGCCAAATTAATGTATAATGATACCCATGTGATCGGTGTGGCATAACCACAGGAAATCTACACGATTATAATGAGAAAAGTTCAGAAACAGGATATTTCTATCAAAGCAAAGTATAACTTATTTTCAGAATATTGGAGAAATCTGGTGTTTTCTACTCAGGCAGAATGGATGATGAAAACAGTAAAAATATCCTCCAGAGAGACAGAGTGAAAGAGTTATGTGTTAAGGAGAATATTACACTTCACTCTTCCAACATAGAAAGAAACTGAGAAAAATTGAGAGGCAAAGGCAAGAGTGGAGAGGAATGAAATCATTAAAAAAAGAATGAAAATGTAATAATAAAATAGGAATATAATTTTAACTTATATTAGTTTTTGTTCTTCCATTAAAAATTATACCTTAAAGTTCATTCCTCTTGACTATATTGCCAATTGCTCAAATAATACACTGGTACAGTTCCAAAATCTCATTAGAGATATAAATTGCATACATAAAGGTTCCCGTATAGCCTGTGGAAACGTTTTAAACTTCTTCTGCAATATTATTTTCTTCGGCAAAATTGGGCCTAAAGTTTGGAAAAATTCCTAGAGAGTGAACCCACCCCTCCCCCCCAACCAGCTCTCTCTCTTCCTCTCCTTCTCCCTCTCTCCCTCTCTCCATAAGGATAATAGAGCTCCACTATGTACCCGGTCATATATCTTTATGCTCCAATTTCCTACCTATTCCCCCATCCATACATGCATAATGCTTCCATTTTGAAGCATATGGCTGGGGAGCCAAAAGAATTTAAATTGCCTTCAAAATGTGCATCGCATTATAAATGGTGTGAAAAAAGATCTCACTATTCAGCTCTCAACTTGGAGCACACGGCAGAGAGGAAGCAACACAAGACTGCTCCAAACTTTATCCAAAGACTCAACAGCGTCACTTGTTTATAGAGGTACAAAAAGTATGCGACACAGTTTATAAAACAAGGACGACGTACTGTATGCAAAAGTCAAGTTAAAAGCGAAGTATAGCAACAGCCCTCTCTCGTCACAAACACTTGGCAGTGTCTAAAGTGCCATGGTCAAAAACGCGATACTGTCTGAGCTGTACTTCTGCCAGAAAGCGCTCCCGAAGTCCAAGTCTCCTTAGCCATCATCACCACCTCATTTGGCAATCCCTCCCACGCCTCAATGCATCTTCTCAAAATTACTCCGCAGAAACGCAGAGAGCAGACAAACCCCGCAGCTCACGGGCTCCAAGTATCACAATGAAGCAGCAATGGCAAGGGACGGTTGTGACGCGGAGTTCCGGGGTTAGGAAGCCGGGACCCCACTACACTGCACGCTCAAAGCTCATTTGTGTACCAAGTTGAGCACAGCTCTCTTCGTTTCAGTAATCCGAACATTCCCCTCTACTCCCCGGGAATTTCCAAAGGTTTTCCTGAAGCAGTAGCAGCCGAGAAAGAGGGTCCACAGGCACCAAATACATCCCAGGCAAATGAGGGGCAATAACCTGCCATTTAGCCATTTTCTGGGCTGGGCTGTCGAAGAATTCCGGAACACAAAAGAACTGCTTCCCTAGGTTCGAATACAGGAGCGTACCAGGCATTACCAAAATGGGAAAAGTCAAGACTCAGGTAACAAGTGGATAAACAGAATACGTCAATATGGGCATCTTGGACACTTTGCATTTATACCTAAAGAAACGGCAACATGTAAGATAAAAGTATACATGTGGCAATGAAAAGATGAGTGATAGGAGAGGGCCAGCTTCAAGAACTATCACTTTTCTTTGGGAATGTAAGAACTGGCTTCCAAATTTTTCTTTAATTCACTTTTCTCCTAAGTAGTGTATTACCTAATTCAAAAACACAGATATTCTGGTCTTAAGTTTACAGCGTGCCATATTTCCTAGAAAATAAACAATAATTAACAACAAATCTCATAGTTGCCCCCCCCCTTTCAAGAAATCTGATACTGTGAAATGTAGATACATAAGCTACTTTTGGATCAGGGCCCACAGGCATATGTTTCCAAAGGAATAATATATACAGGTTAGTCTGGTGTGTACCAGATGTAAGAAAAAGCAAATTCAAAAACAGAAATATCAGTATTCAACGGAGAACTATATTTTAAATTAAATCGTATTCTCCTTTTCCTTATAGATACAGAATCCAAGAAAACCTATCACAGGTAGCATTTTAAAACCTTTTACCTGAAAAGTAATCTTCCCATTTGACTTATGAATCTATGTTCCTTATACACATCGGGTTACAAAGATAAGAAGATGGTCACTTACAAACTGGCCTTTCTGTGTGGGTCTCCTACCGCTGGTTGGTATTCAACAAAGAAGAATTTATAAGAGAAAGCCAGAGAATTCCAAATGTAGAACTTACAAGGTATACTAGTTGGAAAACGCCCAGGTCTCCATCAGATCTTTGATACGTTAAGCCTCGATTACCAAAAACTTTTGAGACTGCCAACAGTCATAACTAAGTGAATCTTCATTTACCAGATCACTCTGAATGCAGAATGAGCCCATGACCTGCACACTCTCTTCCCAGATATGGGAACATGCATGAGAATATTAAAGTCAAACTACAAACACCCACTTCAGGAGTCTGAAGCATCTGCAGTTTGGGGTGTATTTATCTTTTCCTGCGCGAGCCTACAAGGATTGGGTCAGACCTAACAACAATCATTAAGAGAAGTCCTGTAGGAAGAAACAGACCGGGGATTCAGATCAGCGATGCTCAACCTTTTCAGGGCATCGTGATCTCTCCCCTCGTTCTATACATCAGAGATGTCACTGGAGTGAAAGCCAAGTTTTAATTTAGAATTTAATAAAAATTGATTAGGCATCACGGAGCACAAACAAAGCTGCTCCATTAATCTTTCAGCCCTTTTTGTGCTAGGAAGCAAGCAAGCACTGTCTGTTGAAGCGGATGACAGATGCTGGCTTAAAGATAAGTATTATTTATACTTCTGTACCAGATTTCTTCTTATGCATATCTTATCGTGCATGGGTATACGATCAACAAAGCAATTTTATATCAGTCAAAAATGTTCAAATGTACCCCGCTCCATGGGAATGCTTGAAAGAGTTCAGCCTGGAGTTCAATTAAACCACGAAGGAGAGAGAAGAAAGTTTTGAAAGAAAAACAAATATTGAAATGGTTGTTATTTGAAATGTACTTTCACACACGGGCTAATGAATATATATGCACTGAAAATAACTTTGTTCTGAACATATGCCTATGCATTTTAAATAAATGATGCATGTTTGGAAGATAAGAGGGTTTACCAAATCTAACCACATCAAGATATATCTATATTAAACTGTACTTATTTGCACAGTATGTTGGTAAGGAGACAGCACCTTGAAAGAAATCCAATAGTTGCGTAAAGAGTGCTCTGGCTTAATCGAGTTTGCGAGTAATTTAGTCACGAAGGCTACAGTTGAAAACCTGAATCTCAAAAAAAAAGTAAAAATAAAAATAAAAACTAAAGACTTATATGTCATCCTTTCCCTCTTCATTGATACAAAAACCGAGGAAACCAATCACTTGATGGAAATCCCGAGAGGCTTTTTAGCTTCTCACGTACAGAGCGGAGAAAGAGATAAGCAATAGTTTGCGAGAGAAAGTAAAGGCAATTTACGTTACCTTTTCTGAAAAGATCATATTCTACATTATAAGGCGTTTGAAAGTGGAGAATCTGGCCTGTGATTCCAAAGCAAATGTAACTCAGTAAGAGAAACCACCAGGTGGGAGAAAGAAGCGATCACAGCTTGTCCTGCCCTCCTTCTCTCCCCCAATTCCAAAGCCCTCCTGGAATCTAAAAAAAAGGGCAGGTTTTTGTGTTTGTGTTTCTGTTTGTGTCTTTGAGGGAAGATAAACTGAAGGCAGCGAGCCTTCCAGCCCAGCCAGAAGATTACTCTATGGCTCAATGCGCCTCACGAGGATCCAAAACAAAACGAACCTGTGTTCACCTATTTCTCTACGTGGCATCCCGTTGTCTTCCGTTATCCTGACCATTTTCTTTGCAACCGTTCTTTCTGAGAAATCTCCGCCTCACCTGAGGTGGCCTAACGGGTGGAGATATCCACCCCCTTCAAGGCCAGGAAACCCCAAGTGACGAGGCGGTGAGACTGGGGTGGGAATAAAATGTCTGGGTGAAGCCCAGGCCAGAGTCCTTGCTGCTCCAAGGTTTCCTGCACCAGGGGCCAGATGAAGAAGCAGCCACGGCTGCAAACACGCACCAATGCTTTAAGATGACACGAGCAGCAGAATTAAACTGTCTGGTTGCTTAGAAATTACTGTACAGTTATCTCTTGAGAATTAGCAAAGCACTAAAATAGGACGCACAAATCAGTACTTTTATGTGGTAATACTAATCTATCATACGCAATAATTTTTCTTTCCTGAATTATATATGAAAACACATCCATAAGGGTGCAGCGATTATGAGCAAATATTTTCAGCAACTGCTATTGTGTGTATCTCGTAAGCCTACAATTCTACATGGAGGCACTACCCAAAATGATCGCTAAGAGTATTCAGATTTCTCCTTCCAATTTAAATAATTCCCTTTGTTATACCAAAAGTCGGGATGTAGAGGAGACGGTGGATACGAATGGCTTTCAAATGACCTTACAACAGAAAATAAAGTTAAAACACACACCCCCCCCCCCACCCTAGTGCGGTCAGATACATTGCAGTCGCTAATATATTTTGAATTAGCTGATCTGAACGAGAGGAGGTGGACGGGAATATAGCTCTCCCCCCTATTCTCTCCCCCATGTTAAGGGAGAGAGAATTCTATTTCACTTGGGTTTACGGGGATGACGACAGTACGTTTCGGAGTTAACTTTAATTTCCGTAATCTCCACAGACCTCCCCCCACTAAAACATAAAATAAAATAATTGCTGAGTATTCTTCGCCACATTTGAAAGTTCACAAAGCGTGGCCAGTCTCAACGCGTAAGAGCTGTTTGGCCTCGGACAATGACCTGACCCCTGAGTTTGAATTTGCAAAGGGCCGTTCAAGGATGACAGGCTTAGGCGTCTAAATTAAATGAGATATGAGGGGAAACCGTTGAGCAAAATGCCTGGGCCATGGTAAATACTCTTATTTTTTTTTTTCTTGATGCCACTGGTCTTGTTATTATTGAAGTATTTTTATGATAAAACACTGGCCGGACCCTGGCCTAGCACATGCCTCGTTTCTCATCTCTTCATCGAGCTGTCCGGATTCTCTTCCCACTTCTCTGATTTCTCGCTTCCATTCTCCTTTCCTAATTCCAATTCTTCCGCCACTTCCTTAAAAGTCAGCAATTCCCCAAGGATACACCCTTGGTCCTCTCTCTGTCTCTGCAATCACAATCGCTTTGGCTTCAAAGGTTTGAGAGAACAGCAAAGCTAAATTCAGTCCTGTAATTGCCCCTTGCCTGCTAGACATCACCCCCCTCTGAATGTCCCCAAGCAATCAAAACGGAAATCCAAAAGCATCCTCTCTCCTCCAAACTCAAGGTTCTTTCACAATCCTGGTCTCTGTGAATTAACCTTTACGCAGATGACCAAGTTAGGAACCTCAGAATCATCCCCAGCTCCTTCTCCCTGCATCCACAACATGCCCTCCCTTTTCTATCCTACCAGTGCAACCTCTTTCTCGTTCTCACTTCTCTCCGGCCTTTCATGGTGGGCTTAGTTCAAGTTGGTTGTGTTGAACAAGAAAGAACGGAGCACCTACAAAGGCACCAAACATTGTATGCCGTGAATGCAAAATAAGACAGAACAAAACAAACTAGAAAAAACAAACAAACAAACATACAACCCCTTCTTTCGAGGTTTTCATGTCAAGTAGTGGGAGAGTTATATAAACACAATTATACTATAAAGTTGTACAAACCATAACAGGCACGCATAAATTATCAAAGTAGGACAGAGGAGACAGTGACTATTCTGTCTGGACAGGTCAGGAACCACTTGGCTGTGGGCACTGCTCTAGAACAGTGCTTGGGGCATGAGAGTGGTTTGGGAAGTGCACGAATGGAGGGAAAGGCATTCTAGATAGCAGGAACAGCGTGTGCTAGGCCTCCAACTCTGGGCTCCCTACCCACCGAGTCAACCTGTATATTTTTAAAATTTTGCCCACCCAAAACCCAGACCAAACTCTGATATTCTCCCTTTTCCATAAGACATTCAAGGACTTTCCACTGCCTCTCAAATAAAGTCCAAATACCCTGGATGGGCAAGGCACTTGAGGGACTTCAAATTCTGATGCAATTAGCTGGCAGGTAGCTTCCCTGGCTCTCCATAGTCCTTTTGCCTCAGGTACACCTTCACATAGGACTGTCTCTCGGCCACCAGGATGCCTCCCTGCCCTCCTCCATGTGAAACCCCATTTATTCTGTGATATCCACTTTTTTTTTTTAGTTTTTTTTTAAACGTTTATTTATTTTTGAGACAGACAGAGACAGAGCATGAAGAGGGGAAGGTCAGAGAGAGAGAGAGAGACACAGAATCTGAAACAGGCTCCAGGTTCTGAGCTGTCAGCACAGAGCCCGACGCGGGGCCCAAACTCACGAACCGCGAGATCATGACCTGAGCCGAAGTCAGACGCTTAACCGACTGAGCCACCCAAGCGCCCCTGTGATATCCACTTTAATTTCCTTTTTCTGAAGTCCTCTCCAACTGACTCTTGATTAGTGCTTCCTCTGAACTTTCAGACCCTTTGATAATACCTCTATTTCCACACCTCTCACATCTGGATTTGTAGAGCCAATGCCTACATGTTTCTCATATCATCTTCTAAAACGTGTGCCGGGCTGTAATTGGGATTGGGAGCTTCAGTGAGTCGTTAACATCACCTTCCGCAAAACGAAAATACCTTCTAGCAAGCCCCCTTATCTGGTGCCATTGCCAGACCGGATGGGCTAGAGTAGAATAGCAATGCAGGTGCGTGGTTCTCCCAAAACCACGAACACCTTACTGCCGTGGACTGAACTGTGTTCCGCTCACCCCTCCCTCCCCCCACGTCATGTTATAGCCCTACCCCCACAGCCTGGCTGTGTTTGGAGACAGGGCCCTCGTGGAGGTACTGGAGGCTTGAGGAGGTCGTAAGGGTGGGGCCATGAAAGGCCGTGAAAGGAGAGGATTAGTGCTCTTGTAAGAAGAGACTCCAAAGGGCTAGCTTTCACACTGACACAGGAGAACACAGGGAGAAGGCAGCTGTCTGCAAGGCAAGGCAGAGAACTCTCCTCAGAACACGACCACACTGGCACTCTGACCTCCGACACCCAGCCTCCAAAACTGTGAGAAAACAGATGTCTGTTGTGCAAGCCACTCAGTCTCCGGGTATTCTGTTATGGTGGCAGGCGCTAGGACACGGGTCCCAGTGCAATGGAGCTTGAGCCGTCCACAAGGAAGCCGGGGCACTGGTTTCTAAAACCTGTGGTGCGACAGATGCTCGGGGCATATCACTTCTGAGCCAGGCCAGTTCATCTCCCAACAGGATGACAGCATCATCACCAGTTTACAGACAGACAAAACCAAGATGGCGACGCTTTCCACGCATCACCCGATGACCCCGGGGAGAGTCAGTGTGACCATACCTGCAACGGGGCTCCAAAGTCCTGGCTTTCCAACCCCTGTCCTGGAAAAGAAGCCTCCTCCGTGCTTCCCACAGGAAAACGCGCCAGTCGTGCCGCCTAAGTGGCACTTTGCTATTCTGTCAAAGGAGAACTTTAGAACTTACCTTAAAGGGCTGTGGCGCGTTATCAGAAACAACGTACCGAAGCACACAGACCACCGCCTGGCGTCCGGTCAAGCCTCCACCGTCAGCAGGAGGGTACCTCACCAATTTCGCTCCTGCCTAAACTAAAAGCAGGAACGGGAGGAGTTTTCATTTCTTCTGTATAGTGCACGTCTGCCTATTCGAATGCTGCCTGCCCCACGCTTAGCGCTTCCTCGTCGTAATAACGTGTTCATGTTTCTTTTCTGGGGAGCCACTCTTCCCCACTTTCTTAGATCATGTAGTTTGGGGGTCTTGCCCTCGTCCCCTTGATCCAGGAAGCAGGCAGGTGACTCGGGCGTGCAGACAGACAGGAAGCCAGCACCAATTCAGTGACTGGCCCCGGGAGGTCGGGGGAGAGCCAGCCCCGGAGCTTCTGCTTCCTCCACACCAGGGTTGCTCGGCGGGGGGGGGGGGGGGGGGGGGAACTGTAAACCTGCTGCTCGCCTTGGCCAAGGCCAAGGGAGAGCCTGCTGGAGAAAAAGGAAGGTAACAAAGGCAAGGGCACAGGAGGGGAGTCAGAGAGCCATTCCTGAGTACATCATCAGAGCCTTTGAACCAAGTGATGCCTGAGGATGAACCGGACTTTTTAATTATATCAGCCAATAACCGCCCCCTCCCCCACTTCTGTCTGTATGGCTTCAGTCTCTGACACCTGCAGTTAATATACAACCCGAATGGCAGCAAGAATTTGACACCTTTCAGTGACCAAAAGGACCCCTGAAAGTAAACAGAAAGAAAAGTTAGGAAAGTCGGACAAAGCTCCAGGCAGCATTTTTCAGGAAAGGTCCATGGGTTACCATACCCCTCAAAATTGGAGTTTAATTAGTGGATTAAAAACTACTGGGTGTCCATGGTAGTGTTGATGTTGCTTGAGACACGGTATCATTTATGGCATTTTAGTAGGCTGGTTTGCGGAAACGATCGATACGCATGAAACTAGGTTGTCAGTGGCATCTTAATACGACAGGAAAAAGAAAAAGAGAAAAAAAAAAAAAACCAATAGGATACCTCTAATTTAGCTCACTGAGTTATAGCATTAATAATAGTAAGAGATAACTTTGTTAAATTCTTACTGCGTCAACTAAATGTTTCAAATTTAGTATTTCCAATCACATATAAACCCTGGGGAGTAGATATTATTATCCTCATTTAACTGATAAGGAAATTAAGGCTCAAAGAGCCTAAGTCCATCACTCAAGTCTAAATACTAAGTTGTGGAGCTGAGATCCAACCTCAGGTCTAACTTCCTGCTGTTCTGACGACCAAGAAATGTCATTACCTAGGTATATCATAAGATCCTCTTGCTTTGTGTCCTGATAGCATCACCTGCCTTCTCATCAAACTGGTTAACATGATCATTCATTTCGCATTTATATTTGTGATCATTGGGTTTGAGACACTTTGGCACCCCACTAGATTATAAACTCCCCGAGTGCACGTCGTTGTGCACTGCCTGGCGAGAGGAGATGTTCAGGAAGTCATTTTTTAAAAAATTTAAAAAGGGGCGCCTGGGTGGCTCAGTCGGTTAAGCGTCCGACTTCAGCTCAGGTCACGATCTCGCGGTCCGTGAGTTCAAGCCCCACGTCGGGCTCTGGGCTGATGGCTCAGAGCCTGGAGCCTGCTTCCGATTCTGTGTCTCCCTCTCTCTCTGCCCCTCCTCCTTCATGCTCTGTCTCTCTCTGTCTCAAAAATAAATGAACGTTAAAAAAATTTTTTTTTTAAAAATTGTTGAAAGGACAAGGAAAAGAGAGGGCAGGGGGGAAGAGCGTGAAGGGAGCCGTGAGGAGGGAGGAGGTTGGAGGCACAAGGGAAAAAGGGAGAAGGGATTGGGTGGCTCCACAATCCCTGCCCTGCTCTTTCACTCCCCACCCCCAGCCCTTACTTAGGAAAAATGGGGCCTGGGGACCTTGGTGACACTGTCCTCACCAAGAGGGGACAGAGGGACAAATTCTTGAACCGTGCAGAAATATCACTGGGAATGCAAAAACCTTGTGATTTTTTCATTGGCCCTTCCCCTAAACCATACCCAGTAGGAATAAACACGTTAAAAAGTTTCACTTACTTATAAACCCTTATTCAAACCCCTGGAGTTGCTTTCATCTTCTCTTTTTTAAAAGACTATTTATTTATTTTGAGAGAGAGAGAGAGTGCACGCACGAGTGGGGGAGGAGCAGAGAGAGAGGTTGAGAGAGAATCCCAAGCAGGCTCCACACGGCCAACACAGAGCCCAACATGGGGCTTGATCTCACAGACTGGCAGATCATGACCTGAGCCGAAATCAAGAGTCGGATGCTCAACTGGCTGAGCCACCCAGGCGCCCCTCATCTTCTCTTGGTAAGTCTTAGGGGGACAGGTCAAGTTAAAAACTCATGAAAATTTCCCTTTACGCACCCGAAGGGGTATCACTCTGGACACTTAGCTGTGCCATGAGCAGGGTTCTTTGGAGGCTATGGCCTATCAAGCAGTATAGTGCTGGGGGGAGGAAGACAGGGGTGTGGGGAACAGGAACAGTCTTATCAAAAATTACCTGTGCATGTGCTGTCTTTCGGTTCCCTTTATATCGATTCTCCGCAGGACAACCATGTGCCCAGATTGCTAATGTCACAGGCCTCTTGAACATGAGAGAGAAACTGTACCATTCCTCAAACATGGTTTTTCGGAAGAAAAGAGCAAAGGAGTCAGAAGTCGAGCCGTGACTCAGTAGGAAGAAGGGAGTCCAGAACTTCAGCTTTTGCCATTAAGATGCCCAACTGTGGACAAAGAGTCCCAAGACATCACTGGGACTGCCACAGTGGCATCGTCACTGCCTCAGTGTGGCTGTATACAGGAGTATGGAAGCCCCGTCACAGAAGGTGGCTGTCCAATCGAGATGGCCATAGCTACCTCTAGAAAGCACACGGTGCCTTCAGAAGAACTGCAGTATAAAACAAGACTAAACTTGACAAATTTACCGCCAGGAGTACAGCATACAGAAGTTTTTGACCAACATGTTTAACTCTACCAATTGTATTTTATTTTAACTACGTGAGAGGAGCAATAAAAGTTACCAAGGCATTACCTTTTCTAGTAAAAGATAAGCAGAGAAGCACATTGAGAAGTCAGGTTTATCCAAAAGAATTGGTTTCTCTGGGCTATGACTCTACCTCCTTTCTTCTAGAATACTCTGGATTATCAAGTTTTCTGGAAAGAATAAGCATGGATACATCTATCATAACAAATCATTATTAAATGCTCGTAGTTTTTTCAAAGGTTTCTCTAAGGTGGTATCTATTCCCAAGGAAGAGTTGGGATGCAATGTCTGACATTTGCCTCATTAAAAGTTATAGCGTTTTGTTTAAAAAATAAAAACAAAAACCTAGACGTTTCAAGGACCACCTACTGGCATTCCTTTGAAACACACATACAAAGGGCTTTACGGGGCTCTTCCCTGCTTATGGGTGTCTGTTGTGCCAGGGAGGAATTCTGTGTGCAATAAGTGAATGAGGAATTGGAACTTTCGCTCCAAAGTTTTATCTAATTGCCTACCAAGACATGATGAGGGACACGAGAATCTGTACAGTAGCTAAAGAGTTAACCTTTAGCAACTCTGCTCAAAAATCCTAATGGCAGACTGCCCATCATTCTTTTAGACCGAGCTTGTCAGGAAAACTAGGGCAGCTTGTCCAGCTCAGCAGTCAACTGATTCCTAGTGAACTCAATGGGGCTCCCCGCCAACCCCTGAGATTGCTGCCAGCCCCTTGGGTATTCAAAGGCCAAGTTCCAATGTGGTTTACTTTGCCAGAATCACATGATGTCAGTGCTATTTTCTCCTGACCAGAATAACCAGTCATTCAGGTTACTGCGAATGGTATCCGCGAGCTACCCAGCACTTCTGTTAGAGGTCACATACACAACTGAGGTGCTGCTCCTTCTCACCCAGGCCCAGGGGCCTCCAGGGCCTCCTCCTAGGAGGGCAGCTAATCCCAGCTGGGCAGTTCCAATGACCCAAATCCTGTACGGAGCCCCGCATTCTCTGGTCCACTCCATGACCAGGAATTACTCAGGCACAGTGGATGAGACACGCTCAGAGCACAAAACAAACAGGCCCAACTTTCATAAAGAACCAGCTGGATAGGCAAACAACCGAACATGGGCCTTGGCTTTCACTTCTATTGCATTACTGGAGGGTTAAGAGGCAAGCTGCACAAATTCTGTGGGATTTAGTTAGCTTTATCCACATGTGCCCACATTCTTTGCACTGTAGCAAGACATTAATTAATTTCTATGTCTACCTGGAGACTTTTCAGTTGCTACAGGATTTACAAGGGCAGGTGCATTCAAGGGGTAGCCAGTTTTCAACCTTTGGTTACCCTTATCTCTCAGTGGGAGAAACCGTTTTGCTCCCCGAAACACAAAGCAGAGAATTAAAAATGAGATCCACTTTTAGTCTTCTTCCTCTAGGAAGAAATATGTGTCAGGAACAGCAAAAGGGTTGGGGTAGCCAGTGAACTCCACGCTCAGCCTGTAACACATTTCCCAATGTCTTAAGGACCTTGAAATACTTCTAATTTTCCTCTTTATTATTACTTTTGGGGGGCACTACGAAACCCACCTACGATAAATTCATCATAAAAACTCATTTTTAAAGAGATTAAATCTGAAAATATTTTTAAATTTAAAAGCATTATACATAGATCTTCTATTATATCGTGATATTTATAGTTGGTTTTATCTCTTCTTTGTTCCATCAGTAAATCAGGTACTAAAGTCTTAACTCCTGAGACAAAATACACAGCAGTACAAGTACTACCATGATTTTTAGGCATTTACCTCTTTTAAAAGAAAACAGAAATTGACTCGCTCACAAAATGCAAAAGAAACATAAAGAAATGTAATAGTTCAATTAACTGTGCTATTAGCATAAAAGACAGTACACACTTGATGAATGAAGGAGTGAATGAATTCTCTACTCTTCACTACTGGTACAGTCTTACTAAACAGGACCTTGGGGAAACATCGGAGCAAAGTCACTGAGAACAAGATTATGACAACAAGGTGTCTTAAGGTTTACTGATGTAGCTTTGGACATCCTTCTCTGCTACAGTTTTGCTGAAGGGGGAAAATGGCCTTTCCATCTTCTTGCAGCAAAAGTTTGCACTTATGACAATCGTCTGTATTAAATTCAGATAACCTTTTACAAGCAGAAGTCAATCTGTCGAGGAAACTGTGCAATACGAAAAGACCAGAGAAACAGGGAGAAAAAGATTCAGAAGGGGTGGGGTGGGGGGGCGGGGGGTGTGTGGGGAATGGACGGATGGACAGGAGGGAGATAGGAAGGGAAAGGAAAGAAGATTCTTAAGAAGGAAAGAAGGCAGGCAAAAAAAAATTATTTTTACATCAATGCTTCATAATTTTCATTCATTCTGTCCATGAAGAAAGTTTAAGCAGATTGGCAACAACTTCAAAGCCAATGCTATCACCAGTTATTCAATCAAAATCAGGTGCTATAGTTAGCTTTCCCTGATGCTTGTAGCTCATCTTTGACTATTCAACTTGTCTTTTGTCCTGGTCTTTTATTTCCTTCTCAGATGCATCATCATATCTTACCTCTAACATAACATCTTTAATGAACTAACAAATGTTTGAAAGAAAGAAGCTTGCTAGATACAAGTTCTTTGGTGCTAAGGGACTAAGCAGTCACCACCAATTAGATTATAGCTGGATAATTTGACAGTTCTCAAGATGATTGTTTCAAGGAAGGCTGGGAATGTACAGAAAGCACACAGCCTGTAGGTGCGTGGTTTTCTCTGACTTACACAATACAGCCCCCCAAAATCCCAGAAACAAAAAAGCCAGGGAGATTTGGATGCTTTTGACCAAAAAGAAAAAGGAAAAGAAAAAACCTAATAAAATGTGTTAAGTCGAGTTGTCTGAAATTCAGCTGAGAATAAGATCCCAGGGGCTGCCTCCAGATATCTTCTAGGAATTAGTACAAGAAGTACAAATCTCTCAATCCAACATTCAAGGCTGTCCAAGAGGGAGCCTCAATCTGTTTTCCCCATTTGGCCCCCTGCTGCCCCGTGCCCTCCTCCCACCCATGAGTTATGTATTCCAGCCACACTGCATCACTTATCCTGCAATTTCCTACCTTTTCACTTTTGCCCATGTTGTTCCTCTGGTCTCCATGCCTCCCACACACTTCTCAAAAGCCATTGCTTGAGGTCAACCAAAACTACCACTTCTCCAAAGACACTCTTTCCTCCCCCACGACCAGATGTGAACCCCTCCACTGCTTCTCAATGGCTCCACATTTATACTTGTCTCAGAGACTGACCTGACGCGGCTTTGCATTACTTACTGATCTTATCTCCTCCACCAGACATAAGCATATAAGCATGGAGACGTGCGTCTTCGGGGACTCGCACTCAATAATTGTTTGCTGATTTGAAGTGAACTGATGAGGCTAATTTATTTTACAGTCCTCCAGTGCATTGGTTCTCTAATAGCTGCTCAAAGGCCTTCCACGGATGCAAAAGCTCGTCTACTGTAACGCCAGTGTTGTTTATAAGAACACATAGGTATCAGAAATACATAAGTGAATTATCACATGCTTATTAATCTCGCCAAGAACAGAACCATGCATCCCTTTGCTGGAAGAAGATTTATTCTGCTTTGTGTTGCTTGCTTGGGATTCCGTGGGGGTGGGTATAGAAGCAGGTCCATGTGTACACGTGTGTATATGTGTGTTAACAGTCAGGGGCCAGAGGGCTAAGTGATAACCATGATCTTTTACCCCTCGTCAGCGAACTTCAGACAAAAACATTTAAGCTATAAGCCTCAACACATTAGCATATGAAAGTACGAACCCTGCTTCCAAATTCCGAAATGAAATGAACTTGGCTGAACCATCAGGAGTCAACTCTTGGGTACTTTTTGTTCTGCAACTTCAAGGGAATCTTTCTGAATGTGTTGAACATTCTGCTTCTAACACATTAATGGCATATCTTGAGTATAAAACCACACGGGGACTCAATCCCAACTGTAAACTTATCAACGACTTTGAGAAACTGGCTTTGCTTTATTAGTCACAAAAAAATGGGTATACAGTTAGTGACTCGGGAGGACGATAACCTTCATATTAACCAAGCAAGACGTAAAAGTGCAGGGTGTACTGATGGCCCGGTGAGTGTGGTGAGAATCAGATCTAACATAACTACTGCGGACACGCACCTCAATTGATATAAAGTATTTTATAGGTAGTAACAGATTAACCCTCCTAACATCCTTTAAAAAGATTTTTTAGGGGCACCTGGGTGGCTCAGTTGGTCAGGCGGCCGACTTCGGCTCAGGTCACGATCTTAGGGTTCGTGGGTTTGAGCCCCGCATCCGGCTCTGTGCTGACGGCTCGGAGCCTGGAGCCTGCTTCGGAATCTGGGACTCCCCCTCTCTCTCTGTCCCCTCCCCAGCTCATGCTCTGTCTCTCAAAAAATAAATAAACGTGAAAAAAAATTTTTTTTAAGATTTTTTTTATAAATTATGATTCATTGTTATTGATGAAACAGCTGGAGTGTGGAGAAAGTTGTACAAGGTCATCAAAAACGACCTTTAAACAATTTAGTTTATTGACAGGCCTTGGTGTGTTTTATAGAGCATTTAACTGACAATAAGGATGCTACCCATATATGCGAAATGATCAAGTGATAACCTGAATGCATTTCCAAAATTTCTAGTTCAACTGTATCCCATTCAGGTTTAGCTCCAGATTCCAGGGGCGTGTTATTCCCCTGGCCCCCAGTTATGCTAATCTAACAGTGAAGTCCAGATTCCGGAATCAAAGCGCCTCATCTAAATCCACAGCCGACTGGCTGTGCGGTGGTGAAAAGGCCCCTCACTTCTCCCTCCTTCGTTCGATGAGGCTAATAATGGTTCCTCCTACCATGCGGCCGTTGTGTGGATAAAATGCAACATTCTATGCAGCTTCTCTCTTACCAAAAACATACATGTTGACCTACTTTTTCCAGAGACCTCAGACCAACAGAAGTATCCATCGAACTCGAGAGGGTGAATTTCAAGGTGATAAAGGTCTTACTGATTTTTTTTTTTTGCCTTAATAACTCAGCTTTCATTTTTCAGCTCATATCCAAACGCAGTTACAGAGGGGAAAATGTGGCCAGGAAAACAATTTATTAACTGCATACCCATCTGCATTTTAGAAATAAATTCACTTCCCATGGGGCGCCTGGGTGGCTCGGTCCGTTAAGCGTCCGACTGCGGCTCAGGTCATGATCTCGCAGTTCGTGAGTTCGAGCCCTGTGTCGGGCTCTGTGCTGACAGCTCAGAGCGGGGAACCTGCTTCTGTTTCTGCATCTCCCTCTCTCTCTCTCTCTCTCTCTCTGCCCCTGCCCCATTCGTGCTCTGTCTCTCTCTGCCTTTCACAAATGAATAAATGCTAAACAAAAAAAAAAAAAAAAAAAAATTTAAAGAAAGAAATTCATTTCCCTAAAAATTTTAACTAAGTTTCCCTCTTTTAAAAAAAAAAAAATTCTTCCACGTAGTCCGCACCACCAATGTAAAAAGAACGAGATAGAAGAAAAACTGGGAAAAGGGGAAAGACTAATAGAAGCAGGGGAAGAGAAAGAAAGGAAGGGCTGTGAAATACAATATTCTTATCCCTGCCTCCAGGCCTCTAACTTCCAAAAAGAAAGAGAATATTCATACCATTAAAATATTTTAGAAACTCTAGCCTGTTTGGCAGCCGGTTGCACAACCATGAGAATCATGGTTACTTAATCACCATGAGCTCGTGAAATTGGACCCAAGGTGACAAGACCAATTGGGTGAGAAGGGTGAGCGGGACCTGAGTGGGGGTGACCCGCGCCAACACTTCGCCACAGGCCCACTTCAAACCCCCCCCCCCCCCCCAGGAGGCAGCTCAGGCAGTTAGCCTCCGGACCCACCGCCTTCCCAACAGCACCAGGAAGTGCACCCCCCACGGCATGGTCTTTGCCTGGCTTTGTCACTACCTCGGGTCTCACATCAGAACTGAGCACCGCGCAGGAGAGGGTCAAGCTGCCTTCACGCGACCCAGCAGCACGAGCACCTGGAAAAAGGGCCCAACTCCGAACAGGGACTGGGACACTTTTCAAGAGGAGGCAGTAGGGCCTCCTGGTTTTGCACTGAGGGCCCTGGTTCTAAACCTGACTCGGACCCCTCTTAGTCATCCGGCCTTGGCCGAGTCAGTTCCACGCACAGCCTCGGGCTCCTCGCCTGGTAAAATGGGGATAAGAGCAAGGTTCCTGGGACTAGGAGATGAGATAAGGTGCATCCCAGGAGGTGGTGAACACGAGTTGCCCCAGCCACTGCGCAGCTACGGAAAAAGTCTGCGGGAGGCAGGTCGCTGTGCTGCAAGCCGGATGTGGACCGTGAATTCCCAGGGGCTGGCAAAAACCAGCAACCCCAGTGCCTCGTCTGGTGCCGAAGGAACAAATAAAAACCTCAAAACGCTTTGTGGAATAAAGAGACAATTCCACTTTCTATGGTGTGCTTTTGTCTTTGAATTTATTAATACACATAGGCAGAATTATTTGTTGCCGTGCTAGGGAAAGATAAGATTTTTAAAAGGGACAAGTTTTTTTGTTTTTGTTTGTTTCTTAAGAGCATTTTATCAGTTATCTCCCATAATTAGGTTTTGTTTAAATAATGCGATTTCCTAAACTGTCTGAACAGCATGGGCTTTCTTCCCCACCCCACCCCCACCCCCCCCATTTATGTTTTTAGTGTCGGTAGCTCGTTGTTATTGTCAAGCATCTTGAGTGTTCTTTTATGGATGTGGTAAGCTGTAAAAGAACCTCTTTGATGACTCATTTTAGAATATAAATTCAATGGAAGCAAAGGTACTGCTTATCATTACTGAGAACTTCCATTCAGATCCACGACTTTTATAACTGCTCTGATCTAGCAGGGCAATTGATTCCAACATGCAATTTAGCCAACAGGCTGTTTAACCTTGGATGCTTATTAGAAAGGGAACAATGCTTTCAGGATTATGCTGAATAACTCAGCCCTTCCAGCCAAAGAGTTTTGCTGGTGGGTGAGAACAGGATGTTGTCTACGTATCTAAGACCATTTCTGCACATCTGGGGCACGTGGCCCTGGGCTGCCTTTCCAGATCTGTTCTCCTAGCCAGGTCTCTCTTCTGCCGCAGAACACGGAGGTGGCATAAAACTAGCCCATACTTCTTGGATAAAGACTGCTGAGGTGTCATGGCATATGATGCCTTGTGAATTCTCTTTCTGCTACTGCTCCCAGCAGTATGTTTCATTTTGACGCTGGGTATCTTATGACAGAAACCATTGCAAAGGAGACTTTACTGAATGTTCAGGATGAACCAGGAAGCTACTATGAGAAAGAATGCCACCGGATATTTTGCTTTCCTATTACACCTTCGTTCCCAAAATACCTTTTAAAAAAAAGTGTATACCCTGGCTTCGTAAGTTGGGTTAGTATGGCTACAAGTCCATTTTAAAGCAGGTCACGTGAAAACATTATAAAAAATAATAGATGTAAATGCACACGTACACATACACATTCACACAAACACACACACTTGCTCAACTTGACATTGAGCCCCAGGACGTGGATGGCGCTTCTCACTGCACCTTCTTCCTGGGATCTGCCTTCATTTGGGAGCTCATACGGGACACCAGCATTTCCCTAGACCATGTTCTCAGGTCCACGAAATATTAATAATATTCGCTAGAGGTGGAGAGGGAGTTCTATAATCAGATTGCAGTTTTGCTGCAAACAAATTCGAGTCACAAGCACCCAAGGCTGGAGAGAATCACTCTGATATTTCTTGAACCTGGCTAACGATTCCATAGCCACGTCTCAGAGTGATTTTATTGTTCTCTCTTTATTCATTGTTACAAAGCTTATCAAGCGATAACATTGTTTCTTTGTTTAAAAAAAAAATTAAAAGGTCACTGGAAGAAAAGCCAATTGCCTGTGCCGGTGACAGAAGTAAAGAGAATGTGAGGAAGCCTATGGAAATGGTGGTTCTTGACCAAATACAGGTACCTGGGGAAGAAATTATATTCCTAAGGGCTACCTGTGAGTTTAGAAGCTCATGATCATCCTTGGATAAATCTCTCATAAATATCACAGATATCATATATATATAATATATATATTATATATATAATATAGTAATAGTATGTGCATATATATACACCACAATGCCTAAGCGCCTAGGCAACTTGGAAATACACAAGAAGTGACTGTGGGTGGTGCTTGAGCAAGATTCGGATTATGTACGATGGACAAGAAATTTCTCACACGAGCAGGGACCCATCAGCTTAAGCTCTGGGGCCCAGGGACACCAAGGGACACTATTGGAAAGGTCTTCTGTCTGAATGGTACCGAGGAAAACCAGATATTTTTGTCAGCTGGGGTTGAATGGAAGAAGTGGGCCTCCAGTATAGCAACCAGATAGAGTCACAATGGTCCGAGATTAGCTTCCGGAGAACGGCCTCGGATGGCAATGTAAAGTGGGAAGTTCTGGAGGGAGCGCTCTCATTAACAGGTGCATGGCAGAACCACCAGTCCTGAGAGAACCTATGAGACACTGCAGTAAAGAGAACAGGTAAGGAGGAGCCCAAGTGCATTGAGATAAGTGAGGCCTCGTGGACTTCGGAGATAGGGATCTAGTTGCCTTCCAGACAGTGAAAACGTAATGCAACGGGGCCTCCGAGAAAGCCCTCTGGTCTCCTAATGCACAGCTCCTTGGGGTGGTTCAGCACCGTATGATGCACCACAGACCCGCCTGAGCACTGGCCTCAGATCACCGTGGACATCAAGAAATGTGTCCAAAGTCTTCCACACAAAAAATGCTTCCTTTTAAAACCACGTTAAGTGTCCTTTTAATCTGCGTTCTCATTTAGTTTATGGAGCTAAAACCCCTTTCGTCGCTTTCTAAAGATTCATTTTTACTGGGCTCCTGGAAGGATCATTTAACTTTTCCCCAAATCTCCTAAAATCTCATGTTGCTTCACATACTGGGAGCTTTCCCCTTCTCTCCAGAGTTTTGAAGACAGCCATGGAAGACAGCCAGTTAGAAAACTCGCTTGCATGCAGACGCACACTCCGAAACCTTTCCGGCTGCTCAACTAAGGCAACATGTAGGTGTGTTAGTCAAGTACATCCAGTACTGAGACTACAACTGATTTCTACCCAGAGTGACTGGCAAAACGGAGAGGTTTGCGGCATGGATCAGATCCCCCCATCTGAAAGACCAATCACAGATCCGCCTTCCGTGTCAGGTTCAGACAGAGGCAACATGCTTACTGGTGGGGACACAGCATGGCCCCAGCGGGCCTGCTCTCTCTCAGCTTGTGGGCAACCGGTTCAGAGAGCTACACGGGTGGTGACAAAAGGTAGCCTGCATCATTGACTCCTGCCTCTCCATCACAGGACATCTTGGCCTTTTCATGGCGAGGAACACTTGGGTAAAATAGACCGGTGGAATCAAGGAAAAGGGGGAAAAAAAAAAAGGTCAAGACCGCAGAATTTGAGACTTAAAAAGGAAAACTTGATGGGGGTGGAGGAAAAAAGGACCTCAAAAGCAGCCACACGTCCAACTTTTGTTTGAAAGTCACTAAAGACCATTCATATCACATGTCAGCCTTTAATGAGGACGTTTGGTCGAACCTATCACATTTATCATCTTTCTCGTACCTCCACAGTCGGCTGAGACGAACAGCACGGTTTTTCTTTCACGGGACTCCTCCCTCCTGCTGCCTTCCCCACCCCGGCCTCCTAAGCACGGGCCACCGATCTGATGGGATATTTCAATCCTGGCTTTGATGAAGAGGGTCAGCTTGGCACACGGGTGATTTCCTTGTAGATTTAGAACATTTACTTTCTTCCTGCTGGATCCCTCCCAGAGATACCAACAAACCTCTACCTACGCAATTAGTTTTCACAGGTGGCTGTTTTGCCTCCAGTAAAACTACTTTCTTTCTCCTTCTGCAAGTCAAAGCAGAGCGAATGCACATGAAAACATTTCAGATATGAAATAAACACCTTCATAAAGGGAGCTATGAAGCAATGCTTCGTTTGCGACTGACCCAAGCTATAGAATGAACTCCACACACCAGGATCAAAGTTGGGAGGAATCCTTCCTGGGAGAAGGAGCAGCATGGGATCTGCAGGCTGGAGACGAGACAAGGAAGGGAAGCCATGACTGATGCTGGTTCCTAATGTCCGGGGGTTTTCTGGGGGTCTGTCTCCTCTTTGGAGCACTTAGGAGTCAGAGTCTGCACTCGCCACACACAGAACCGAGAGGGAAACAAGATGTTCCTCCACGGGAACAGTAGTGGCTAAGGAGGCAGGGGCTGTTTCTTTGTTTTGTTCTGCACAAAACTAGAAAGTTGTACGCGATGATGTGGTTGTTTCTCTGGGCCTTTTTTCTAGTAAAGAGTTGCGATGTTAGAGGCAGCCATTTCCAAAAGCAAAGAAAGTTCCATGTCGACAGAAATCCCTTGAACTAAACATCTGTTTAAACGGTTTCTGGGTCAGGGGTCTCCAACGGTGACACACTAGGGGTGCAGACATGATTTCTTTCCCAAGGTCTCCAAGTACCGTGGCGCACACAGGGCCCGCGATATTGTTTCAACATCTGGCCCGCTTCCCCCAAAAGAAAAGGGCTGATAGGGCGGGATGGGGCGGCTTTTTGTTTTAACCTATAACATGATTTCGTTACTTGCACCGCCTCTAAATAAACTGTTAAACAAGGTGTTTTGTTTTGTTTTTTTCTCTTTAATGTATTATTCAAAGGTGCGCATTCCAACGGCGGCTTGAATGGCACGAGGGGGCTTCGTTTCGCAAAAGCCACAAAGCTCAGGGATGTTCCTGAAGAAATGGTTGCCACCAGTGCTTCCCTGGGAAGAAAAACTCTGCCAGAATGTCCACTTTCAGCATTCTCCTTCATTGCTCCGAAAGAATAAAGCACGTGCCCTCATTCTAAGTCATTTTCTGTACCTGCGTTTGTCTATGCAAGCAAGACCGTGTTCAAAATATGAAAACATAAACTCATCCCCAAAAAATAAGGCGAAGGGGCTGCAGCCTCCCTAACAGCCTGGTTCAGTATCTACTACATGTGGAACTCAACACTGGCGACCGCAAACAGATTTAAGTGACCGGGCAGCACAGGTTTGCTGCCCAGTTTTCTCATGTCCGCAGCCCAAAGAACTCGTGTTACGTACTCGTTGTGAAGAACAATTATGGACCTACACTATCACGTTCACGACTGAAGAGCTTGGAACACACAAGAGGTAAGGGGAGCCCCAGGTAAACGGAGTAGCCTGTTCAATAAAAGTGAAAAAGGTGCAATCTACAAACCCAAATACCAGGGTCTGTGCTCAGGCTTTGATAATCATTCCCCACCCCGCGCACCCCCTGACACTATGCTCCTGCGTCAGGTCTATGCCCCCCAAAATATGCTGGAGGCTAAGAGGCAATCCTAGAAATCTCTTAGTTCAAGTGAGAAGGAGTGATTTTGCTCACTTGGGTGGAACAATGCTTTGTGGCTGTCGAATATGGTAAAGGGAGTAGAGTTTGGTTTTGATTTATGTTCATGTACAGAGTTAGAAAGGAGACGAACTCCAACAGCCTTGCCTCGAGCCCCAGACTGCCAGCTCATGGGAACAAATGTCCCGGAGAACATTATAGAGATATAGAGGTGCCCACTTAAAACTGACCGGAAAAGAAACACAAGTAGCTATTCCCACTAACACCAGATATGGGCTGTATTTCAAAAAGTCAAATGATTTTTTCCTCCCTCTCTGCTACTAGGAGAGGAGTCCCATTACACACCCCTGCCTTTTCTGCCAGTCCCATCAACAACCACTCTTACAGCCAGGGAAGGCTGTTTCTATACTTAGGTCATTTTTTTTTTTTTTTTTTACAATTCAAAGTGTATGCCCAATAAATAAAATAACATTATTATGTTATAACATAATAACATTATTCTTTATTATGTTGGAATAAACAAAGTGACTGAAAGAGGTTAAGTAATATTATCAAAATAAAGAGACCAGAGGAACCCCTACTGTCTATGCATCTAAGAGGATTTAGGAAAAGAAAAGAAAAGAAAAGAAAAGAAAAGAAAAGAAAAGAAAAGAAAAGAAAAGAAAAAGAAAGACAAGAAAAGAAAGGAGAAGAGAAGAGAAGAGAAGAGAAGAGAAGAGAAGAGAAGACAAGAGAAGACAAGAGAAGAGAAGAGAGAAAAGAAAAGAAAGAAAAGAAGAGAAAGAAGAGAAAAAGAAAAGAAAAGAAAAGAAAAGAAAAGAAAAGAAAGAAAAGAAAAGAAAAGAAAAGAAAAGAAAAGAAAAGAAAAGAAAAGAAAAAATATGGCTATGCTTTCTTCAGGAAAGTAAAAACAATCAGCGATGACTTTTTATGTATATGAGGATTATCCCGTTCCTTATAGGAGAAATATTTTCATTGATCATCCAACATCTCCTCCTACAACATTATATAGATACTCTTTCCCAGATCTGTCTTATTTCCAACAGACTGTATTTGTGGGAGATAGAGAAGGGAATAATTTCAAACAATCCGGAAAATATGAATTTGAAAATTCCAGTCAGAGAATGTTAGAGCCAAGAAGAAACTTGAAAGGAAATCTGGGCTATCCCTCCGCCTAAGGCAAAGCCACACCTATAGCAACCTAAGAAGATAATCATCTAATCTAATTTTAAAATAAATCAGGTTCCATAAATTCCCTCCCTACTGCATTCCTGTGCCTGACACCTTCCCCTCATGAAATTCCTTTTCAAGCTGCAGCCTAAGCACTTTCAGTCGTTATCAATCGTGTTAAGTGAGTACAAAGGCAGATTTAGTGGACAACACAAGCAGGTCCAGAAGATCAGTCTTAAGGATTACTGGATCAAAGTGATTGGTTTTGGCTAGGTATATCTGCGTCCCAGCAACGCCCTTTGGATCAGGATCCAGAGCAAAGGTAGACACTTCCGGTGGTGGATTGGACATGATATATCATACCTGCAACCAAGAATATCAATCACCCGTCTGTCCGTCTGTCTGTCTACAAACAATAAATGGCATCCGGCTACAAGAAAGATGTTATGGGGGCGCCTGGGTGGCACAGTCGGTTAAGCGTCTGACTTCAGCCAGGTCACGATCTCGCGGTCCGTGAGTTCGAGCCCTGCGTCAGGCTCTGGGCTGATGGCTCGGAGCCTGGAGCCTGTTTCCGATTCTGTGTCTCCCTCTCTCTCTCTGCCCCTCCCCCGTTCATGCTCTGTCTCTCTCTGTCCCAAAAATAAATTAAAAAAAAAAAAAAAAAAAAGAAAGAAAGATGTTATGGACTTAATGTCTGTGAAACAGCCTCCCCCCCCCCCCCCACACACACACACAACACACGCTGATATTCACATGGTGAAGCCCATATTTGGAGATAGGGTCTTTATGGAGCTAATTAGGATTAAATGAGGTGATAAGGGTGGGGCCCTAATCTGATAGGATTAGTGCTCTTCTAAGAAGAAACACTAGAGATATTTCTTGCTCTTTCTCTGCCACAGTGAGGACAGGTGAGAAGGCAGCCTATAAGCCAGTAGAAGAGGCCTCAGAATGAAACTTCTTTGCTGATACTTTGATCTTGGACCTCTCAGCCTCCAGAACTGTGAGAAATTAATTTCTGTTGTTTGAGCCACTCAGTCTGCAGAGTTTGGTTTTGGCAGCCCAAGCAGACTAAGACAGGAGACACATCATGAACGCCATGGTGTTGACTATGTGTCCCTCTCTTGAGACACTCATGTGTCTTCTCCTAACATCTCTGAGACACCATTCCTGTCACTTTTGGGATGACTCACTCGTTCCAGTTTATTTATTCACTTAACACATGTGTACTGAGCAGGAGCTACGTGGCAAGCCCCGAGCTGGAGATATATTTGTTAATGAGTTTACAATGTCATGAGAAGAACTAAATAAACAACCCCGGTATGTGGTGAGCCCTATGGCAAGGAGGTACAAAGTGCTCTAAGAGTCCATACGAGAGGCAACCATCTCAGACAAGGTGGGTGGGGGGACCAACTTACTGCACTGGAAAATGTTGCAGATGGGCCCAGAAGGAAGAACCAAAACTCGTCAGCTGGAGGATGAAGGATGGGGATCTTGGCTGGATGACACTGTACAAAGGTCCTGAGGGCTGCAAGATGTGGGTTCCTCTCCCCCCAGTCCTCACTGGAAACATCCCTCAAGGATTATCTGCAGCCCTTCTTCAGAAACAATCCCTCCCCTGACAGCCCCACTGACTTCCAAGTCCTCAGTTACACTGGAATCTGTATTCCTCATCGTCACCTTCCTCTGTGCTCTCAGCACTCTTTTAGTTGGCCGTTCATCATTTCAGCAGGGCATGTGACCAGCAGCTCGTCTAAAAGCCAAGTCTTCATCCTTCCTCAGATCGGCTCTTCCTTGTGTACTGCCCGTCTTTGCGCACAGCCTCAGGATTCACCCACTTCTTTTCCCCCATCCTCTTTCTACTCTTCATATCCATCCATCCGCAGGGCCCCCTCTCTTAGTACTTCCGGAATCTGTCAATTACCATTGTTTCTACTCTCAGTCAGGCCCTAACCATCAAATTTGAAGACTTATTTTTTTTAATTTCCTATTACAAATAATGACTTCACACCTCACTTAGTTGAAAGCTGCAACAATCCGCTAATGATAATAATCCGCTAATAATAACAATCCGCGAATAATAAAGTCCAAATGATGAAGGCAGACACAAAGTAGACGACACTGTCATAGAATCCAATGAGAGAGAAACAGACAAATGAACACAAATGTTGAGCTTTGAGCTTCCTAGCACACAGGGAAAAGGAGAAAATGAGATTGATTATACAATTCTCGTCATCAGATAAAAAGAAGACTGCCAACAAATCTGTGGCCTAGGAGGGATTTCTCAAAAAAATAGATTACTGGGAGTTGAATAAGGGACATGGAAAAACATAATAGGAAAAAGTAGTTTTTCTGTAAAAGGAGCAAAGGTCTTCTGTATATGGATCTTTTACACACAAAATGTTTCCTAAATATTTCATTTACAGTGAATCTCACCTAAGATTAAGTCATGATTCTACAGGGGCACGTGGGTGGCTCAGTCCATTCAGTGGTTAAGCATCTGACTCTTGATTTTGGCTCAGGCCATGATCTCATGGTTCGGGAGATCAAGCCCCATATTGGGCTCTGCACTGACACTGCAGAGCCTGCTTGGGATTCTCTCTCTCCCTCCCTCTCTCTCTCTCTCTCTCCCTCTCTCTTTCTCTCCCCCCTCCCATGCTTGCTTGTGCAATCTCTCAAAATAAGTAAATAAACATTTAAAAAATTTAAATCATGACTCTGCAAATGCAGGCTATACAGAAATATAATGAAATGCTTCTTATAGGTACCTTGTTGACAATTCTGAAAGGTTAACTATCCCTGAGGATATCTCTGTAAGTACAAATGCCTCAAAGGGACTTTTAACCAAGGCTGTATTCATAAATGAGGTCACAAACTAGTACCAAAAATATGACTATATTAGGCTATTTTTTTTTTCATATTTCATTCCATCAGTAAGGCTTTCCCAGATAAATTTAACTAACAAAGATCCCATACCCAACCTCCAATTTAACCTATGCATTTGTATCGTGTCATTCTATTTGCTTCCTCACAGCAGGTACCCCAATCTGAAATCGCTTACTTATTAATTTGTTGATTTGATTGATCATTCCTCCTGATAGAAGGTAAGCTCCCAGAGGGCAGAGGTCATGCCCGTCTTGTTGACTCTGTATCCACAGCCCTTAGAAATGTCACTGGCATATAGTAGGTGTTCAGTTAAAAAAATTTTTTTTAAACGCCGACATGAATAAGCATGTCTTCCATGGTTTTTGCTCTAAATCTTTATGTGCTGTACCCCATACATATGGAGGAGACAAAGTTTTCATATGAAAACTTAAAAGCTCAGCTTAAAGTTCCTTCCTCCTCTGAGTCCATTTTCTTTCGTCTCTCACCATCCTCCATTTTGCTGTCAGAGTTGTCTTCTCAAAGACTATCTGATCAAAACTGCTCAAACACTTGAAGAGCTACCCACTGGAAACTCTTCATCGAGGCAACTGAAACCCTCTGCAACCTGAACATCAGCCTAGGCTCTTACAACTCTCCTCACTACCCTGACACTAGCTGGAGTCCACTTCCCCTCCCCCTGATTGCTCATGACCCCCAACCACCCACATGCCCTACCCATTCCCAATGACACCTTTTCTTGTGCTATCCCCAGCCTCCGGGACCCCCATTCCTCACATTCCTGTCTGAGGAAACCATACTCTTTTTTCAAGCACTCTTCTTGAGTCACAAGAGCCCTCACTGACTTCTCGTGAATTACTAAACCCCCTCTCGTGCATGCCAATCGCAGTTTTTAGCGATCTGGGTGGCACCAGCTAGAACCTATGTTATATGATATAGGTGGTTCGCTTTCTGTTTCCATTGCCAAATTAGATTATCAACTTCCTGAGAACAGGGATCATCGGGGTTGTTGGTCTTTGTATTTCTACAACCTTTAGCACACTGCTGGGTATACGGGAGGTGCTAAACATATGTGCACTGAATTAAACATTCGCATAATTTGAAGAACTAAAGAGGCACTGATGGTGGTTGGTCTGGACTTCAGTTTTATGTAGTTGAAACCCCAGGTACAGCACAACCATTTACGGGAAGAGAGGCTGCACTGGTGCCCACTTTACCAGCTAACAGTGTTATATTAGTAATTGTCACATCTAGTTCTCCCATCATAGGAAAATTATTTAAGTCCCAGCATAGAAACGCTCATTTTTTCCTAACAACGACTCATGTTACGAGGTGCTCTGCTACATTAAAAATATTTGTACAGACTATGTCCATAGGCTGACCTGTTATTTTTGAACCTGACATCACATATGACATCATATCTGATTCTGTGCCTATCTAAAATGATTCAGGGGCTTTTCCATCCACTTCTGCTGATAAAAAGAAAAGCATTTTTCAAATTCTGCATCAGATGTGACACTAGGGGGTTCCCCCCCCCTCTTTTTTAACATTATGGAATGCCAAAAACCTTATATTTGAAGAAGCCTTATAACTCCAAGTACGGGGTTCAGAACTATAATCGTGTCATTTCTTCATTACTTTCCATACTGCTCCCCCACCAAGATTCAGTTTGCCAAATTACAACATCATTTCCAAAAGCACTACCAATCAGCAGAGTCGGCAATGAATGAATTCGCCCATATGCATCTGTCAGGCTATTGAGCGATAAAGCATACAGGCTAGGAGAACAGTATTGAGACATATGTGTTCTTACCATCTGCACACGTTGCAGCAATGCATTTCACACATATGATACGTCTGAAGCCTAATTTTACACATGAAGAAGAAAAGCATTCATGCCAACCCTCGGCACAATTCACGTCACATCGGATTCACAGTTGGTGGCTTTATGGTACTTTATGTTACATATGCCTGTATGTCCAAAGTTTTTTCTTGTGAGAGATCATTTAGACATAAAATCAGACATCTTCTCTAGTCAGAGGATATTGGCTTTAATTACGCTAACAAAACCTCAGTCACACTAAAACAGAGTATTAGGAAACAAATTTGTTTGCCTTCTCAGAACCCATCATTTTTACTTTAATCACGCCTCCCAACTACAGAAAAGAAAGGAAGTTGAACTGAATAAGAAAACAAAGTGGCAAGCTATGTATATTAATTTTGCATTACATATTTTGGAAGGGCAGATTCATTATTTATACAGGTGCTACCTGACCTCTGTCCAGCGAGTTATTCATTTTAACCTATTAATAAGCTACACTATAAACAACAATGAAAGTTACGTGACCTTGCACAGCTGTCTCAAGCCACTGTACTTCCATCGTTAAGGAAACTGTTAGATGACCCTGTTGTCAGAACACATTAAATCTGTCTGAATAAGGGAAAACAAGACTTTTTCTCCCAAGGATAAAACAAAAAATCCTGGGCACACTTGCTGCTCCCGCTATACAGTTAGTTACCATTGTTATGTACCATTTATTATTTACCTATGTTTTTCGTATAAGCGTTACAGGAAGCTTTTACGCTGCTTGTGGCCCATAATCAGTTGCTTATTGCCAAGGGAAAGACTTTTTCCCCAGAAAGACAATCTGTGCACACACTAATTTGAAAGACAGGGTAGGAGCTGCAAGTGTTTTAATAGCCCATTATCAAAAATTATCCCTTGGCTATAAAATCCCCAGACCATTGGCTTGAGATCAGCTCAAAGAAAAATGAGATTACAGAATTTAATCTAGTGAAGGGGAGTGAGAGACGAGTTCTAAAAAGCCTTAGATCACAAAAAAAAAAAAAAAAAGCAAAGCAAAGAAAAAAAAGGCAGAGGACAGAAACAAGATCAGTTTAGATAAACCTTCCACACGTTTACCTCATACAAACCTGACATGTTCCAAGATCGACTGTAATCTTTAAACGTATGCTGTGACTTTGCAACATTTTAATAAAGGGTGGAAAATGCTCAGAAAAAAAAATTATATAGTAAGGTGACAGGAAACAAAACAGCATTTTGTCTTAAATTTGCACAACCTAATTTATAGCAATAAAGCAGAACCTATGAGTTCTGGTAAATGTCAGGCCGTCATGTCCATTACATATGTGGGTAGGTATGAGGCAGAGTCTCCGAAGGCCCTTCAGAAATTGCACACAGCCGCCCTAATGCAAACCAGAAGTCTCAGACTGCTGGATGAACACTCAGATTCATTCCCTTGTGGATATTTAGAGAGGGTCCCCTCCACCCCACCCCATCCTCGTTTATGTACATTTCAAGGGACCAACCAGAGGCCTTGACCGTGGAGGTGGCTCATGAGAAGACAACTCCCACCCCCAAAAATCTGGCCCAGCCCCTGCAAAGAAAGCATCACAGCCGTGTGGAACCTCCCCCTCGCCCCACAACCTCTGCTCTCTTACATCTCCTCCCCCCTCCCCTCCCCACGAGCATCTGCCTTTGCCCAATCTCGCCTGGGCCAGCTCCAATAACAACATCTGCTTGGCAGCTTTTCAAGCCCACGGATAGTTATCTAACTGAGGCTTTTGTGCTGTACTGTTTATTCTATGTGAAGAAATGCCTCCTTAGTTGAAAGAGTACTTTAGAAAAACTGTGCAGCTATTAGCAAGTGAAGCACAAGGCTAATAACCCCCACCTGCTCATCAAATTAATTATGACATCTGAGTCATTATAACTCAGAAAGAAAACACGACTGCAGATTTGTCACATGTAGGAATAAACATGTATTAGGACCAGAAAAAAAAAAAAAAATCAGACCAAGAGACTCAGCTGGACAAAACGCACGTTTCCACCTTTCAGAGACTGGAAATATGGATCCTAGGTTTCCAAGTGAACTGACGAAGAAGGATGAGTGGTTGGCCAGCCACACCATTGCTAAGTGGAGCAAAATGAGATAAAGTCAGGGAATATGGAACCTCACGGAAAACACTTAAGGAGTCAGTAATAATTTCTTTAAGCAAACCAAAACGCCATACAAAGCCATCCTGCTGAGGAAAAAATGCTGTTCGTAACGAATGTGACCCCCTGTCCTTTGGCCCATCTTAAATATACTCACAAAGACCCGGGATAGAGGGCTGTCGCCCCAACATACAGAAGGATACTTTAGCAATGCCAGTAACAGTCTAGGAAGAAAATACATTAAAGATGAAAAATAAAAACTTGTCATAAAGTTATTTAGCATTTAAAACTAGCATTATTAAAAGGTAAATTCTGTTCAGTAGCCCAAAAAAATACTACATTTAAACATCAGACATTTGATATTATATTGCATAGTCAATACTGTGTTGCTAATATTTCAGAGTATTGAAAGTAGCAAGTTTTCATTATGTATTTTCAATAAACTTAAAATAGCTGCCCATCTCTTACTCTTTCCATACATTTTTGGCATTTGCAACTATAATGCATATTTTACAATAGCTTATCCTCAAACTTGGGGGGACAAAATATTCTCGTTGTTGTGTTTAGGAATAAATGCAGGCAAATCTTAATAAAACTAATTCTTAAAAAAAAAAAAAAAAGAACATGAATGGCTAGATGATGACCTAATCAATATAGCCGTGACAGTTTTCCCTGCTGTTATTTTAAGAAAAATAAATCTCTGAAAAGATATTCACATGAATTACAATAAATCACTGTTATTTCAAGAACACTCCTAGTTAAATATCAGCACCTATAAATGTAAACCTTCTGCACATTGCTGCAATATCTTTATTGTTGAAAAATCTTTATTTTTCTGGAGTCCTTGTGCTACCAATCAGAAAACACAAATCTGCCTTTTAAAACATATTGCTATTTTGCCAAATGACATTAGCCTACTATATTTTATATTCTACCTCCAGAAAAGTCTTCCCATTGTGGCAACAGCTAATCACCGGTTCTCGCAAATACAGTTTTCTTCATTCCGTTTGACGGAGGCAAGACCCACAGAAGAGTTCATGTTTAACACAGGACATGTCACAAATCCTTCATACAAAATGAAAGCAAATCTCAGAAGCAATACAATTACTTTGTCTCTCAGTAGAACAACTTTGTTTCAGAAGTCTAGGGCTCAGTTGATTTATGTAAATGTGTTACTTAACCTCAACTTAAGATATAAATCCAGAGCAAACATAACCATGGCAATCCTGACACTCTACTTTGCCAAATCAGACAATTTAGTCAACCTAGACCAAAAATGAATTAAGATTATATTGAGAGTGTCAGTCCTAAGTCAAGAAAACACGCACAGCCAGAGCAGACCAGGGAGATCACTCATTAACTAGCCAACAATGCTGCAGAGCTTTTGCACGTCTGGGAAAACATGTTCCCAGTTTTAAACGCCACAGCAAATCAAGGCAATCTTTTAAAATGGGTGAATTTTCTGTCTTTTTCCACGTCGTCGGTCCTGAGAAGAAAGTCGGGTTCTCTGTTTATTATCCGCATAAGTCTCCATATGTCTAACTGGAATAGGTCCTTGCATCTAATTTTAAGGTAGAGGGAACCGGTGCCCAAGGTGGAGTGACAGCCCAGCTCTGCGGAGTTAATGCCTCCCTTCTGAAAACGACTTTGAGGTTGTTTTTGAACAGCCGGTTCCCACAATTATTAAATTCCTCTACCCGGGTAGGTAACAGTTATACATCCCCAAGTACAACCGTGGGTTATCTGGCAGCATGTTCCTGCCTGAGTCTCCTGAGACACACACACACACACACACACACACACACACGTTAAAGCCATGCTAGTCAGGCATGCTGTACAGAAGTCTGTCTGTCCAAGCCTGAAAAGTCAACACATTATTCTGTGAACAATATCTTGAGCAAGTAGCAGTATTATTGTCAGCCTGACTTTCAAAACTCTAAAGGCACAGCAGAAAGAGAGCTACATAAAATGCAGCAGTTCCCAGATCATACGCAGTACAGAGATTCTCGTTTCCACTTAATCTCAGCACGAATCTCCACCCCTACTTCCTTCCCAATGGTATGTGGTCTTGAAAACACAAATGTTCACGTTTCCTGAAGCTGAGCTGCAAAGGAAAAGTCCCCTCCCAAGAGGCAGAGCCGCGTGCTTTTGGTGCCCCTGAAATTGTTCACCATAGTACAACATAATGTGACACTCACCACAATTAGCCCCAGGGAAACAAGTCTTTTTTTTCACCTCTGATGTCACAGAATAGATAAGGCCATGATCTGAGATTCTATCAGTGAGCCATATTATCTACGAACAAAGTATTTTAGGAAGAGTTTGTGAAGAGGGCCATGGTATTGCAAGGCTACCTTAAAGTATCTACATGGTTAGTGTTCCTCCGAATCTCATCTTGACAAATACTCTGTGGGTCGGAGACTAGAAAAGAACAGACAAATTACTGTCCAGAAATTAGACCATTCGACATTTTCACCGGTAGTTCTTCATCCTAAGTAATCCCTTCCCCCTCATTGTCTCCCCCTTCTCCCCCCGGTGGTTTTCTTACACACACACACACACACACACACACACACACACACACACAGAGGAAGACATCCATTAATATTAAGGACAGTCTTCTGTAATGTTTTTCAGAATTTCTCAGGGGCTTAGGAGGACTGCAGCCATGCCAAAATTACAAGCTTTCCTCTAGTCTGAAGGGATGTCTTTTCAAAGCCCAGCCCTCATTTTTCAGTCTGATGTAAGTAAATTTACCTCTGTGTGCTGAGCTGAGCAGCTTTTCTTGGTCGTTTTTGTTTTTCTAATAGCTGCTGCTCTGGCAGAGCTATTCATTTCAAAGGGAAGTTAGAAGCATTCTTTACCCTTCCCCTTTTAGATTATTTGCAGTTACTGACTCTTCTGAAATCTTAGATTTGAACAGAAACCTAAAGCATAGCACCATTTTAAAACAGCAAATCACCAGCATTCCTGGGATCACATTTCCCTAGAACAAGTATTCAATATGAGGCCCAAGAATTAAGTCTAAATAGGCTAAAATTCACAAAATAAAAACGGAGTATTATCTTTTAAAAAAAAATGGGGCCTCCTCCATTCTGATAGCATGCTGAAGGACAGTAATCTTCTGGAAACATTGTTCAAGCACCAGACAAGAGGGGGTGGAGTTATATTCGCTTTTTAACTAAATTAACTGATTTCTTGAGAAAGTCAAACCAACTGTAAGGCAGTTAACTCTCAGAAACATCATTTCGGCAACAAATAAATAGGGGAGTTTGGTGTTTAGTCGATTGATTCCATGAGAGAGCCAAATTAACTGTCCCAGACCATTAATCTGATACAAATCCATGACAAAATCCAGAGGATGAACCATCACTAGAAGTTCTTAATTCGCCCATGCCTCAATCTATCCAATGGGTCTCTGTTTGCAAGGTGGATCTTGCTGTTGATCATTCTGATGGGAGTTCTACATGGGCTGGGCCAACACTGCCTCTCTGCCTGTATCAGACTCTGCAAATTCTTCATCTGTGTCACATATTTAACTGTGAGATCCAGAGTTCATGACTTCTCTGGTTTCCTCATGTCAACTTCTTCTTCACCAGCCAACATTTACCTCCTCCAATCACTGAGCACACTTGAATTATTCATAACGGTTTTGGGGTTTTGGCAACTGTCAATCTCAAAGTCATAGCAAGAGAAATAATAGAGGGATATTAGCGCAGTTGGAGGAAACAGTGAGGGAAAAGTACAAGGAGCCATGGTGAGGAAACACTGCCAGGCCAGGGAGACTCTCATGACTACCTCCTGAGTCACTCCATTCACCAGAATTGACACCTTGAAGAATAACACGTGCCTATACAAGTGAAAACCCTATTACACACAGTGGGGGCGGTGGGGGGGGGGGGGGGGAGGGTAAGTCCTTACCATCTTATTTCTTCTTTGTGCATACTTACCCGAAGGGGCATAAATGTGACACTATCCTACATTACCTATCAAGGAACTGATGCAAAACTAAGCCTGTGGTAGGAGGGAAAAGTCACTACATTGCTGGGACAGTTTTCAAATAGCAGCACAAACAGATAAATAAAGCAGCGAGAACTAACTTCTTCTTGCCCTCCTTTCCCCACCCTCCTTCTTGTTTTTGACATGTCTGTGAATTCCATCATCCTAATCTATGCAATCCTATTATGCCTAATGAAACCAAAGGAGCACAAGTTGCTGATGTTCAAATCCCTGCTAGTATACCACAAACTTCCTTGAAACTAGGAAGGAAAAAAAAAAAAGAACTTCTCACTCAAAACGAAAAATGAAGCATCTCTCAAACGTAGGTACAACAGCTCAACCAATTATGAACCTGCACTGTATTGTGAGAAGATGCTCACAGAGACATACATGGTTACATAGTGCAGGTCCTTCTTTTTTTTAATTAATCCAGAAAGTTCTAGGTTTCTCATATTCAATTTTTAAGTATGAGATGGAAGCCAAGCATAGCTTTTCTTTGGATCTGGGGCATTTGAAATGCAATGGAAAAAAACAGTTGGGGAAGAATCCTATACTGAAGACCCCCAACCCCCAGCTCTTGGGTGAATTACTTAATGGTTCTCAGCTGTAAAATGGGAACAATATCTATCTTGCCCAAATAGGGTAAATACTAAATACGATACTGGAAACAAAAGATGTAACTGGTAAGTGCTAAGTAATTTACAAATATAACATATAATTTAAACCCTTTAATAAGGGAATATATTAACATAACCTACATGCAATTACCTTCAGAGCAGTATGGCTTGCATTTCAAGGGATGGAAGGGAGACGAATGACTGAAAGGTGTGGATTCGTAATATTTACCACCCTTGGAGAAAGCTGGAAGGTACTGTGACCAGGGCATTATCTGTGGAGTCAGACAGGCTTTGGATTAATCCTGCCTTTGCCACTTCCTAGCTGTATGACCTTGAGCAGCTTACTTAAACTCTCTTGGAGCTCTGATTTCCTCATCTTTAAATGAGGAATAATAGTACCTATCTGATATGGAAGCTGGGATGTTTAAACAAAATACTACACGTACAAGCAACTGACTTTTAAAAATAATACTCATGCAAGGGAAAGGGGACCACACCAATGATTTCTTATGGACTGTTAGTCCACATCTGTCTCGTTATTATAATGTCACGTAGTTACCTTCTAAATATCTTCAAGTATTCTGTATTGAATTCAAATTATATCTTTTTTTAAAATGCATATATTCGATATCAAGCAGAAACCTGGCAAAGGAAAAATACTTTTGTAAAAACCTTAGAAAAGAATAATTCATCAACTTGGGAAATTTCTTTACGGTGCTATGAAGAATTCTTCCTTGTAATGAGTTTCTCTTTGTGACTCACCAATGAGAAAAAAAAAATCAAAACCTCAAAATACATTTTAAAAACAAACAGGATAGTTTAACTTTCCTAAAGCAAAGACTGTTGTGAAGATATGTTGCATTGGGAGGAGTATTTTTTAAGTAACGAGTCTGCACTTGAAAATAAAAGAGAAAGTAACTGCCCAATAAACAGCTGTATTTTTTGCTTTCCACCATTCCGAATCTTAAAAGAAAGTCCTCAAACCCTCCTAAAGCAAGTGTAATATGCATGGTTAGCCGGCAGAGTTTATTTTAAGCGTTTCCAGGCAATATGAGCGTGCACACATGTGTGCACGCGAGCACGCGCACACACACACACACATATACGCACACACATTCTCTCTCTCTAAAATTTTTGAATCAATAAGTCATTTGGAAGAATCTCCAGAAGTGTGCCGAGGCATGTTTTTGGTGTTTTGCCAAATTATGTGCTTCTGTTTGTGGCTTTCAAATATGGATTAAACAGACGCACAAGCACGTACTGTTTGGCAAGTAGCGACAATGGTCTAGTCTGAATTTAGTAATTGAAGCTTTTCATTAGCCCTCTTAGGTGAAAGGAGAATTAACAACAACTTGTTTGAGCTCTATCTTTATATCCCTTTGTCTTCCATTCTTGTTCATTGGCCATAGATTGGAAGCCAGAGGAATTTCAGATGTCCTCTGAAGACAGACCTAAAGCAAGGGCTTCAAACAAGGGGTTCAAATGTCAAGTATATTTAAACTGGACCCTGAACTTTTGTTCATTGTTTTTCTAAGGCTATAACTCTGCTTTTTCCAAGTTCCCCACTGTACTGGAACATCCAGTGTGCCCTCTTTTTTCCTGACAAAAAAATAAAAATAGAAATTATCTAAAGAGGTAAAAGGTAAAGAGATTTCTGTGTTTCTCATGTCTTGAAATTATCACACACAAAAGTTGACTTGTACATGACAAAGTGCTCAGACAGATGAGTCTGTCTGCTGGGACTGTTTCTGGGAGAAGCTATGTCTTTGTTGCCCCTGCCCATACCACAGTCATTGCAAACTTTTCAGAGGTCAGCTTCTTAAGACCATGAACTCTGGTGCTAAATTCAGAAACAATTCCAAAGCCAAGTTAATCCCAAATTCTGTCACAGCCATCCTCATGACCGGTATATCTTTCTAATTAGGACCAAAAAAGTAATCGTGATCATTGCCGGCCCTTCTCCAGATCACGTTAGACGGCACCAAGGGGAGTTCAACGGACACGTAGCATTGGACATGTTCTTCTGTTTGTGGGTAAGGATAATCCTGATGTCCAGTAGAAGAGTTCACAGGAACCAAAAGGTAAAAAGGATTAAATGCTGACAGAGCGGTCCATTGTTAATGGAGTCCCCTGTGTGAAACTACAGAAAGACTAGTTTATACAGCTGCTGTGATTTGTCATAACACTGCTAACAAGATACATATGTTCAATCGAAGTCTTCTTTTGGGTCTCTGAAACTGGACAGTCCAATGGTCTGAAACATATGTGAAAAATGAACACATGTGGTCTGAAACACTCTAGGGAAGGAGGACCGGTGTGTCCCCTCTGGCTGTCTCAGTGGCCAAGGAGAGAAACGATGGGAACTTCTGACTGAGTACAACCTGAAACGTGAGCAAAACAGGAACAACAAAGGAGAGCTAGGGACTGGGGCAGGACCCTCACAGGAGCATTACCGAAGTGTCATGTTTGTTCTGTGTAGTAGGGAATTTAGACCTTTAACCCCAGCGCGCTTCATAAGTGGTGACTTTCTCTAAAGAAAGTAACAAACGAGCACTGAGAGAAACTATTTCTGGTCAGGGCATGAGGCGAACCATGTCATCTCTCCCTTGTATTTTCCAGCAGTGGAAGTCTGGTCTGCTTAAAACTGTAGATACAATAAGGGAAAAAAAACAAAACAAAGCAAAACAAAACATGGATTAACCAACTTGAGGAGATTTTCAGTAAAACATCTACGATGAGCTAAAAATCCAAAGTAGGCTCAATACAAAAATATTATCATTATTATGTATTAAGCAAAGTGTTAAGAATAAGTCACATTTCATGTTCTCAGGAATTTTTCACTTGAGTGCAAAAGTAGGATAGAGAAAAACCATGATCAACATTTCTACATATTTACACATACACACACAGGTATATGTGAGAGAGACAGAGAGAGGGGGGAGCAGTTCACAGTTACAAAGTTCTTTCACACACATTATTGGAATTAATCCTCTAGAGTAAGTGTTAACACTGGCAGCGTTTGGGGGCACCTGGGTGGTTCGGTCGGTTAGGCATCCGACTCTTGACTTCAGCTCAGGTCATGATCTCACAGGTGGCGAGCACCGCACAAAGCCTGCTTGGGATTCTCTCTCTCTCCTCTCTCTCCGCCCCTCCCTTGCTCACTCTCTTTCTTTCTCTCAAAATAAGTAAATATTTTTTTTTTTTAATACTAGCACCATTTTACAGATGGTGAAACTGAAACTAAGTCTCAGTGACTTATAATGGAACCAAAAATGGAAGCCAGGTCTGCCCCTCACGGCCCTTACTTCTAGGATAACAGAAGAATCTGCTGATCCCCATGATGAAAAAAAGCATATCAGGCCTGAAAACTGTGATTCCTATTTTCAATATTAATAAATATATTCTCAAAATTGTATCACCTTCACTGTTGCCTTTCACACAACCATTTTACCTAAGACTCGATTGCCAAGATTTGGAAGCTTATTGAAAACCCAAATAAAGGGATGTTAAGGCTAACAGTGATCGGACTGCCTCCATAGAGAAGGCAGGTCAAAGGGCTTCAAGGACACTTCAAGGAAAGAGTGTGTGAGGCAGTAGGGATTGAAATAACTTCCTTGGTGAACAAAATGTAAATGCGGTTTGACGTAAGTTGCTCATCTACAACTCAATGTACCTAAGACATTTTCTTAGATGAATATTTATGGGCCATGGACTGCAATGGACTGCAATGTGAATTTGCTCCTTCTACACACTCCTTTCATACTCTTCCTCTCCAGTTCATTATCCTATTATGAGCTGGCTGAAGAGCCATCTTGAACCTCAATGGAAGGTACAATTACCATAAAGCTCCCAACTGTAAACAATGGCCTTATAAAAATAATGCAAACTCAAGAGGTGAGAACGGCGTGCAGATTCCTTTTGCATATTCCTCATTGGAAACAATCCTCCTTCCCCCACATCTTTTGTGCCTTTGATTAAAGCACCAAAATACACTGTCGACGTAAGTAGGACTGCTTTGCTAGCAGCTGAAGTACCCATTCCGACCCTATTAACGTGATCTAAAATGGTACTTCAAAACAACACGCTTCGGAAACGACAGGTAGAATCCAATATTCTATTGCCCAGGAAGACAAATTAATCTGAGTCCTGTATCCGTAAGTTTAGTACAAAGTCTGCTAAAGAGGTTATTCCCATCCTGGATCAGCTTCACTAAGCCCGTTTAAGAGCTGACCTGAAACCAGAGTTGAACAAAACTGCCTATGTCCAAACTCTGATTCCACCACTCGCCAGTTATGTGGCCTTGGGCAGGTTATTTAACCTTTCTGTTCCTTGGTTCTCTCACACGTGAAAAGGAGACGATGACAGAGCTTGCCTCACGGAGCTGACGTCTAGACGGGCTGACTATGCAGCTATGCGCACGCGCATGCGCGCGCACTGGTGCTTAACAGATGCCGCTGGTCACCCGCCTCCTTCACGTCATTTCTCAGAGGCCGCCTCCTCGGTCAGACCTACCGATTTCAACTGATTTCAATACTTCAATCTTCCCTACGCTTGCACCCCCACTGTATTTATTTTAAAACTAGATGTGAGGCAGCGTTTCCCACGACATCAGCGCTCCCGTGCCCGGATCTCACTTCACGACAGGCCTTCAAGGCATGAGGCACCTCACTGCCTAGTCACCTCCCATGGCCAACCTTTTGGCGGAGAATGCCATTTCTCCACCAGACAGTGTTAAGAAAGGGGGGGGGATGCAGAAGCCAGCTTGGGGCAGGTGCATCAGAGGTAGGGGTTTCCTCAGAGGAGGAGCAGAAACCGGCCAGGAGGAATTTTAGCTTTATTTTAGCTTTTACAAGAAGAAACCAAGTGTCACTTGTGTAACCAAGAAATAATATTTAAATATTACTTAAGTATTTAAAAGCCTGGATCTCAAAGACATAGTATTATCAAAGTCCTACTCTTGAATTTATGATGTAGAAAGAAGTCTGATATTTCTCATCAACCATCCCTATAAAATTGAGCGGCAGCATCTATAGGGAAAATACGAAGACCACTCAAATATAGTATCACGTCCCTGTCTTTGTCACATTCATATAAGCTCTTGAAGATTTGTTTGCAAATATTCATTTATTCATTCTAACTTTTCCACTATGCACCTGACCTGTTTTCCCTATCCAATACCAAAATGCAAGCACACGAAAACCCAAAATTGTACTCGTCAGGTCAAATATGATAAATATATACCAATTACCAAAGGAAAAGCATGTTATTGTTCCACAAGCATACCGACGTGCACTTAAAGCAAAACAGACATGAAATCGTGAGGGTGCCCGAGAGTTATTTACGTTTAAATAGAATTGTCTGCAATCTTACTTCCGGTGTTCATTTCATGTCCTGTAAGACCCGTATGAACTAAACATAAGCAGAAAAAGAACAATTTTCTACCTAATTCATTCCTAGTTCCCTGGTTCAATACCAAATATTCTTCAGGTATATGGTAGTTCCCTTTCCGTTACCTCTTCCAAACGTGGGCTCAAATCAAAAGTATTTCAAAAGATTCTATTTTATATCACCGAGATCATTGAAAATATACTTTCCTTATACTATTTCCTTTAAAATATAAGAAGGCTTTCTTATATTTTTCTTGAGATTTATTAAACTGCAACATCTCATATGCAAAACAAATTATGGTGATCCGCAAATCGCTCTGTATCTCTTTGCCACAACAGGTCAAGTGAACCCAAACGAGAGATCGTATGTATCGTTCTAGAGAAATCATTTTCACCCTCTCCAATAATCACGAGAACAGGAACAAAAACAAAACAACAACAATTCTGTACTGTGGTTGCTAACTCGAACCACGCCAATGAACATTCAAAAGATTAATCAAAGGCTTGACAGTTGTTAACAGTTCAACATGGTTCCCGTAATTATCCAATTAAACATATAATGCAAATAGTATAAGTCTTATGGGTTCCATAGAGCATGAATATCAGGCCGCTTCAGAAAACTATTAACTGTAATGTACTGTCTGCTGAGTCAGAAGAAAAGTGAAAGAAGCAGTACATTTATAGAGGAAGGCGAGCAGAAGAAAAATAGAGTGGAGAGACACGTAACTCAACCACTCTTTATGTGGTCATATAAACACAACAGACAGTGGTAAAATCCAGAAAACAAAATTAAAGTAACAATTATTGTAAAACCAAAAGAATGCAAAGCAATGACTTTACCCTGTAATTCCTACTGGCTGCACTCTACCCACGGCATACTTCAACCACACTTTTCTAGCTCACTGCTAAGTTAGAAACATGGATGTAATTATAGTTGTTGGCTTTCGACTCTGTCTATAAACCATGCAGAGATAAAGTGCTATTAGTGAACATACCAACTCCATATAATTGTGTTTTGACATTATAGGTAAAAACAGTGAGAAGGAAAACTAACCACAGCAATTATAAACAGCATGCTCAAGGGCACGTCAGGTCACTTATGACCTTGACTAAACTGTTGTAATCCCTAAGCTGCGTTTCACACGTTCAGATGTACATGCATGCATGCAAACAGTCCACACCTGTCTTTTTAGGGAAATGAATTTAGTGAACATAAAAACAATCATGATTATATATTCCTAAATACTCAAAGGGATACAAGCCATGTATCGTATGGGTCAGATAACTGTACTATTAAAAAAATCTTAGTATTATATTTTAAAAAGCCAAATGTAAATTTTAGAAGAAACGTTTTGTAGTAAGTGCTCATTCTAAAAATATTCTATTTTGCAGCTGTATCTACTCTGGGGAAAAGAAGAATTGAGGAGATTGGATTCAGTATTAAAACTTCTGCTACTGTACAACTGGGTTTAGGTTACAGTATTTGGAGGGTTATTCTTAAATGCTTAAACAATCTACTTACGCTGACAACATTTCTGCAATAATTATCCAACTATTGGCCTCACTTTATTGGCTGCAGACAGAACTATTATATCCATTTCTTTTCTTTTTATAATTGTCAGTCGTCTCCCTCCCCACAAAGTGGTACCAAAGGGCATCGAGAGGGCAATAAATAGTCAATAAATATTATTTAAGCACTCTGCTCTGGAATGAAATGCAATATTCTTTTCAATAGCTTTTCTCTCACGTACAAAATTATCTGTGCCATCAGCAACAATATAAATGTGAAAATCACAACACTGTCATGCGACATGTGGTGGCCCACTTTGCAGAGGTCCAACTGGTAAGTGATGTGGGTTTTGAGGAGATTATCCATAGAAACATGATCTTTAGAATGTGTTGACGTCATTAAAATAATCTCAATTATTTACATATTTCTTAAAAGTATTTCTTAACAGTTTTTCTCACATGCTTTTCTTATTCTGGTCTTCTTAATAATCTGATTCAGTAGGTAAGAGAATTTGCTCTTTTAATACATCAGGAAACAGGTTCCTGAAGGGGGGTTGACTTACCCCAAACCAAGGGACTAATGGAGCCAGGCAGCCAGGTGCAGGGCTCCAGAGCCTGAATACTCAGGGGCAAGCCGTTGTCTCTGCTCTCACCCGCTGCGACACGTGTAGACCTGGGACATGACCGAAGCGCTCTCTGCCTGAGGACTTTGACTTCTAACAAGAAGATGGAGACGATGATGGCTTCCACGTCAGGTACTCGAGAGACTGAATGTGACATGCTATCCAAGACACCTAATGCAGTGCCTGGCATATAGTAAGTGCTTAATGAACACTACGTGCTGTTATTGTCACTGCCGTCTTCGAGTTGGCTAAGGGAATTTTGACATGGGTAAAAGATTAAAGAAAGAGCCGCATAAATATCAAATCCCGAGATTAAAGTCTGGCACACATTCTCAAAGAAACCTAACTGACGTACCTAAACATCACAGTAATTCGTAACCAGGGGGTCTTGGAAAATGAGCCACGCTGGCTCTTCTTAAAGATTTTCTCACACAACGCTCATTTCTTTATGTCATACCCACCACTCCCTGGGCACAGGTTGAAGACGTTTAGATTAAACTGAGAAAATAGTCTACAAATTAAAACTGTGGTAGAATGGTAACAGCACACTAGTGTCTGTACCCACTTTATCTTGGGGCTCAAAGTTCCCCTGTTTAAACTGCTACATTCTGGCCTGGACAGAATAGTTTCTGTGTAACCAACTGGCAAGTCGAGCATCTTGACTGAAAGTTCACAGTTAAGGGCTTTAACATAATGTCTTCGAGGACAATGAACTCCTCATTCGGGGCAAGAGTGTTCAGGCCTGCACAAACTCAAGTCAGTTCAGCCTGGGCCTTCACTGTTCTTTTCATAAGGCACCCCTGAAAGGAAACGGAAGGAAGAAGAAGAGAAAAGTATCTATATTCGTGTTCGGGGGCAAATAAACCAAGTCAATATGTCTCATTGTTTTGTTCCGGCACCCAGGAACACCAGAGAAATTTCTCTCACTTGCTGCTCGCTGAGGGTCAGAAGAGCAGTGCCCGTGGAACAAACCAACGCACATCCAGGCCGGCAGAAAGAGGAAATATTTACAGTGGACAGAAAAAAGAAACCATATGGTTATTTCCTCTTCCGGGTAGGACCCCACTGAGATTCGGTGACAGCTCTTTCAATCTCCCGCAGCACACATTTATTATAAAAGGCAACTTGTATCCCTTGAAAATAAAGAAAATACCCCTAAAAGGACATTATTTTACTTGAAGAAGACTGGAGAACAAGCGTTTAGAGACCGTAGTGAAGTTGGAAATATGAGATGGGAAGGGGGCGGCCATGGATATAAACCTTTAGCTCTGCCACTAGCCGTCCGACTGGAGATTCATTTAACACATTTCACCTCGATTTCTTTACCTATTAAATGTTGATAATAATACCTACCTCTTTGGGTATCTACAATGATTGCATTAAATAATTCGGGTGGCACATAGGACCTTCTCAACATACTGTAGTTATTTTTATTAGTGCCACTATGACTGTCAGTTATCATTGCCATAATAATAAAGCAGTAATAATAAGAGGGATTTCTGTCTTTCTGAAGAGAAAGGGGAGTCACTGCTGGTTCTTTCCATCAGCGTCTTTCTCACCAATATTCACTGTCTTATCTAAGAAGGCAATCAATCCACTGAACCAAAAAAGTGAATGAAACACTACAGGAGAAGGAGAGTTTCTGTCCTGCACACCTTACAAATGATTTACAAAATCTCAGAACCTCTCATCTAAATAATCCACAGGGCAAGCGCCCAAAACTCAGATCCTTGGCTCTGAAAAAAATTCAACAAAGAAATCATTAGGGAAGTCAAAATGCATGTCCTTTGTTCATGTCATCACAGAAGGACCCCGGAGTACATTTACTTAGGTGCAGGCAGATGCGAATAAATCAGAGAAAAATATCCCAACTTTTCTAAAAAATAAGAAAAACAGAAGAAATTCCCAAGACCTCTGAGAAAAACCATTCATTTGGGATGATATGAGTGGCATAGGGAGGGTTTTATCATAGAGCAATCATAAGGACCAAGATGTCTATTCTTGAAGATCTGGATTACTATGTATGGCTCTTGACTTTCTAATCCTCCCTTTAAGACTGTTTTATTTTCCCTATGTATCCTTTGTGTGCTACACAATAAACACATCCAATTTCAGGGTCTCATACAAAAGCACACTAGAATAGGGGAAATGACAAATGAGAAAGACTGCTTCGTTTCAGGGAAAAGATTAGCTTAGAAATCACTATCACTTTACTCTGTGTATCAGAATTAATAAACCAAAATTAAAAGAAGCAACTTACAAGTCCCAGATAACACATGATCGGTCACTCCTTTTTAAAATATGTAAGTTAAAGTGAGCTTATCTTTTTAGGATGCAGAGATTATACCTCACTATATAGTATTTTCTGTTATTTCATCTACTCTCAAGTGAAGAGAGTCACTTCACTGACCAGAATCAGGGTTAAGAAAGAACTCCAGAGGCAAACTCCAGGAGTTCAGATTTGGGCTCTGTCACTTACCGAGCTTGAATGCAGAGTTTTCATTTGTCAACGGACAGTAAAGTATCTACCTCACATGGTTATTGAGGATTGAGCAGGTCACATAGATAAAACTCCCAAAGCAATGCCTCATACACAGTAAGTGTTCACTGAATGTTGGCTGGACAACTATATAATAAAAAGCATTGTGAAAAATCACCCCAGCCTAGAAAATCCTACCCACCTTTATTCAAATTGATTGAGCACCTGACAAGGCATTATCGATTGTCACTATACGAGGCCTTTTCCAAGTCCTGAACTCATTTTAATAGCCCTACAAAAACCTCTTAAGATTGGTATTATCTCCATTTTCAACAGAAGACATAGAGCCATGGAGACTTTAAAACACTTTCTGAGGGGTGCCTGGGTGGCTTAGCTGGTTAAGCATCCAAGTCTTGATTTCAGCTCAGGTCATGATCCAAGGGTCATGGGCTCGAGCCCTCAGGCGGGCTCCACGCTGAGCATGGAGTCTGCTTAAAATTCTCTCTCTGTCTCTCTCTCTCTCTGTCTCTCTCTCTCTCTCTCCCTCTTCCTCTCCCTCTCTCCCTCTATCTCCCTCTGCCCCTATCCCCTGCTTGCCCTCTCTCTCGAAAATAAAAACAGAAATAAATAAAACACTTGCTGAAAGTCATACAGCTAAACATTATGAAAACTGGGTTTCAGACCCAGGACTCCTGATTCAAACTTGATACTGATTTCATGGCTCCCTCCAGCAAGTTCCAACTCCCTGCGTTCCTGGTTAACTTCCTCCAGGGATAGTCCCTGCTCAGACTGACATGTTAATTGCAAAACCAGCAATAGATGTGCTGACATCTGAAGAGTTGGAGAGATTATTGGGTGTGTACCCCCAATGCCACGTTCTGTTCTTCTGTCTGTTCCATTAACTGCAATCGTCATCACAAAGCCCAACGTGCACTCACTACTCCTTCAGGCTTCCCTCTAGTTCTCCATTTTCTCACTTCTGAATGGCATGGTGTTAATGCCGCTCAGAGCCCAGGGCGATGGCTCCAGTTAGGAGCTAGGCCAGAGTTCAGAAAGGCATCCTGACACATTTCCAGTTTCCTGCAAGAACAGCTACGCGCTACAAGATGTCATAGAGCATGCCTGTTATTACCATATATACCCTACCAAAATAGATGAAGAAAAATATTCATTCATCAGAATAACGCGTTCTCACGGTCTCGCTATTTCCCCAGAAACTGTCACAAGTTTTCGTACATCATTTCCTTCAGATGGTGTTTATACAGTCGCTGCCATGACTCTTTGCACGAAGTATTTATTAAGCATCCCACAGCAGTGCTTTTCAGTGAAGAAAAAAGAACAAAAAACATCTCAGATAATTCTTAAATCGTTACTGGAAAGGTGGTAAAATGCCTGTCTTCTCTATATCGGAATTCCAGTACCTGGTACACGGTGCCTGATACATCGTAAGCACTCAGTGAATGTTCGTTGAATGACCAAGCAACTTATGTGTAGATAGAATGGCTCTGAAATGCCATCATAAAATGGCACGGTGAGACACGTCACTTCTTACATATCGTTGGTCGTAATCTTGTTACATCTGTGCATCATAATCAGCATTCAACTAAACAATCAACATTGTGGATCCCCTTATGGAGAATCAGGAGAAGTATGAAAAAAGAGAAAACCTGACGGCCGCCCTCTAAGAACTTACATTCACTTTGTATTTGTCCGAGGGGGTGGGGCAAAGCACAGAGAAACTGAATCTCACACACTGGATTCAATTCTATCTTTAGGAGGTAAGCCTGATAACCTTTAAAGTTTGCAAGCTACTTTAAAAGAGCTAAATATAGCATAGTCAAAGAATTACCATAGTTTCCCTCTTACTTTTTTCTCTATGAGGAAACACTCTCCTCTGGAATAGGTATCATCTATAGAGAGTAAAATATATTAGGAAAATTCAATATATAAAGCTGGGGGTTATTTTATTGTTGGATGTGTCACTGTATCAGCCCATTGCTTTTGTAACAAAAGTATAAATTTGCATCCGAACAGATGCCTTAGCTCAACCTAAAACATGTATTATCCCAATGAAACAATTATGTTTTTCTACCGAGCTGGGGACCGACACTTGATTTTTAAAATAATAACAATAATAATTATTACTTCAGAATAATTTTAAATAAAATATTTTTTGCAGAATATTCTTCTTTCCAGATTTGTAACTGCCTATAGAATTATCTTCTCAATTCTAAAATATCAAAAATGAATTATGAGATAGATGGCATATATTACCATTTTCCTTTCGAGATTATAATTACAAACTATAAAAACACTAAAATTAACTTTAAAATATATTACATAAAACATTTTAAACAGTGTATACAGGATTACATTGAAATCTAAGTGCTAAGCTATACATAAAAATCATTTCAACAGTAGAATTCAGTTTACTACCCAAGCTAAAATAAAGAAACAGAGAGGTTAACCAATCAAAGCCATTCAGTAATAAGACTCTCCGCATCGCGGCTAAAGCTCTCTATTAGATTTTTCTTTTATTAATAATTTTTTAAACAAAACACCAAAGTTGCAGTCCCCCAAGCCCCAAAATATATCAATCTCAGTACAGTAGATCATCTCAATCATTGCCAAATAGAGTTCATTTATGGAAGAGGAAGATTCTCGGTTATCTGTTTCATTTTGTTTTATTTTTGTTACATAACCCCTAAGAAAACCCTGCTTAAGAATCACCTCCTCTCGGGGTGCCTGGGTGGCGCAGTCGGTTAAGCGTCCGACTTCAGCCAGGTCACGATCTCGCGGTCCGTGAGTTCGAGCCCCGCATCAGGCTCTGGGCTGATGGCTCGGAGCCTGGAGCCTGTTTCCGATTCTGTGTCTCCCTCTCTCTCTGCCCCTCCCCCGTTCATGCTCTGTCTCTCTCTGTCCCAAAAATAAAATAAAAAAAAAAAAAAAAAAACGTTGAAAAAAAGAATCACCTCCTCTCTGTAACCTTTCCTTTATAGTCCCACAGGCTCTTCTCCCAGAGAGCTCAGAAAATCTAACTGTATAGAGTAGCTGGTTAGACTGTCAGTTAGGTATATGCTTATTGCAAGATCTGGCATTTTCCTTTCCCAGAAACACTGTAAGTGACCATTATCCTTTCCTTTCTACTTGTAAATTACTTGGGAGAGGCCATCTATATTTTCAGTATTTTTTTCCTAACTCCTTAAAAAATACTGGACGTGCTCAGCCCGGAGCTTCTACTCAATAGGCATTTCTCAACCATTTTCCACCTTCTGTTCTACCAAGTGTTTTGTATTTCCCTTGAAAGATAAATCTTGATAAATTCACATAGGTCTACTTCCCTGACTATATGATGCATGTGGAATCATATTAATGACCTACCAAAATAAAAATAAATAATATGCCATATATATGTGTATATACACACACTTTGGAAAAACTTAATGACAGATAAAATGAACAATAACAAGATAAAGATCATTATCCAGTGGCTACCAAAAAAAAATTGCCAACACCAAAAATGTTTAGGCACTGAAAATATATTGTCAATGAAATGACTTTTTCAATTATGTAACGTTTTTAACGAACATGACAAAACAATCAAAGTTACTCTTCCCAGGAAAATCTTACAGAAAATACAGAGATACTCCTTCCGAACTTTTTGTGGGACAGTAACTCAGCGCTATTGGAAACATAAAGGAGGAAAAACTACATATCACCATTCAAGCCCAACAAAAGGTTTAGGATTTTAAAGTGTTGGTTTACTACATAAACACGATCTTGCCTTCAGTATTCCCTGCTAGGCAACAGTTATGGGTATGTTGCCGTTTGTTTCTGATTATGTTTATGTCTGGGATTTCCTTATAACCCAAATGAAAGGCCTTCTGAAAAATGCGTAGTGGGAGAGTATCCTGGATTCTAAGAAGACATTTACATTGGAACCTACTGTGTCTTTACGCTCCTAGTAATGGTATTTCCTTAAATCACCGGCAAATACTGAGCTGAACATAATGCTCTGCTGTGGTTCTATACTGTTCACTTCTTTAGGGGTCAGTTTAGGAGTCTTTAGGAGACATCACAGAGCAGGTACGATATTTCAATTTTTGCCACATGAATATTTTTTCTTCCCGCTTGTGGCACAGCATGGTGCCTAACTTAAGGCTCTGCTCCACAGAAGGGAGATCAAGTCTTCCAGAAGCCTCAGCAGAGGCGGTGAGCATTCAGTGACTGAATAAAGAAGTACTCAGGACCTACTATGTGTAGGCACCGTACTGGCTGCTGATTAAACCGCAGCAGTCACTGCGAGCCTCTTACAGAGTAGCCGCGATATGACAGGCATGGTGTTAAGCACGTCACGAGCACCTTCCTGGTTCACCCTCGCAATTGCCAAATAAAGTAAGTGCCCACCCCAGAGGCTCAGGAAGTTGAATCTCAGAGAACATAACTAATTTGCCCAGTCATGTAGTGAACGGTAGTAAAACAAACACTGAAACCCGCAACTTGGTTCTAGAATATGCTCTATTGCTAATAGGGACGCTATATGTCCTCTGTTGTTATCTTACCCGTCTTGACATTTAAAGGACAGAGGAGGTGGGGAAGACAGTACTTACACAGGGGCCAATCACCAGTGGAGACACAAAAGAAACCAAGCCTCGATAAAAAGATTTCCCCAGATTGAGGAACTTCCTTTGAATTACTTTAGTAACACTCATTTTATTTGCCCATAATGTTCTACCTTCAATTTAAATAATCTATATTCATTCACTGAACAAATACATATTATGTATTTCAAAGTGTGCTCCTGTAAAATTTCCATTGATTTGGGGTCATGCTCTTACACAATACCTTTTATTCACCTATTTTTCCAACTATAACTGTGCCTTTAAAACATGCTTTCAAGCTTTCCCCATAAAGCATCAAACTAGAAACTGGCTACCGAAAGTAGATGATATTAAATTTTTTCTAATACTACTAATGTCTCTGCTTTAATTTATTAATCTCCGCTGTATTCAGGGGTAACCTGATATACATAAGCCCATTACAGGACACTCCTAAAGCAATTTCATTTATAGATAAATCTTTTATGCTATAAAAGAATTCTTACCTTAGCAAAAAGAATCATTGAAAGTTGCCTTTTGAAATTGAATTCCCCTTCTGAAATTATTTTCTTAACGTTTATTTATTTTTAAGAGAGAGAGAGAGCAGGGGAGGGGAAGAAAGGAGAGAGAGAACCCCAAGCAGGCTCCATGCTATCAGCACAGAGCCCAAAGTGGGGCTCAACCCCACAAACTGTGAGATCATGACCTGAGCAGAAACCAAGAGTCAGGCGCTTAACCAAATGAGTCACCCTGGCACCCCACCTTGCAAATTTAACATGTTTTGGTTTCTAAAAACTAAACTAAGAAAAAATCCTTAGAAACAGGTCTTCAATAAAAGGAGGTATACGGATGTTTGTTTTAAACTTGGGAAAAAAAAACACTTTTTTAAAACTACGATGAGAGACATATACCACACAAAGGAAAATGGAGGTGTAGCAATTATTAAGCTAATCTGAAAATTGTAGACATCCAGGAAGCAGAGCTTAAAACAACTCCTCATAACCCACTCCCACTTCTCCTTCCAATATTTAACTTCCAAAAACTAGTTTTTCTTAACAACCAGTCTCAAACATGACCTACGATATTACTAGAAATCTGGCAATACATTTTTAACGGATCCTCTCTGTTTTCCAACCAGTATCAAATCCCTATTAGTGGACCATAACTTAAGCAGGATTTTCCATGCACTGAAAAAAAGAAAGGCAGTCATTCTCATGAAGACCATGGCTGCAAAATGACTTCATTAGAATATATCCTACAAAAAGGTACGAAAGAAAACACCGGCCTCCTGAATCAGCTGATCTCAATGTTACAAATACTAAGACTTGTACAAATGCTACAAATAAAAATACTAAGACTTGTAATCACAATTTCCCTCTATGTTCCTTAAAAAAAAAAAAAAAAAAAAAAAAAAAAAAAAAACTGCTGCTATGTTCACAAAATAATACTTTTCATTATTTATGTCCTTGTAGCAGTAAAACTAACACAAACACCCAAAGTGGCTTTGGGCCTGTCTTAGACTCAGTACCTACAGCCGCGAAGTGAGAAGGTCCCTAGAGATTCTCGCAGCTCTCTTTTTTGAAAAAAGCAAGCTTTTTAATCTAGCTTGAACCAATTTGACTATTGGACTTTGAATTGAGCAACGTGAAAGTGTTACTCAACAGGCAAGTTACACATTTTCTACTTCTTTTTAATAAATAAAATGTATTAAAACCTCAACTTCAACAACACTATGCTAAACTTTATTAAATATTGCTTAACATGGAGGGGATGGTCCCTCTGCCAAGGTAACCAGGAGCTAAATTCCTAAGATGCCAGAGCTAAGAGGGATAGTAGAAGTCTTCTGGCCAATATCCTCACTTGACAGAGACCCTGAGAGGCTCAAGGTCTCCTGGGTACTTGGACTACCAATTTTCCTCTCCTCATCTCCAGCATGCTTCTTCAATCACTATGTGGCAGAGAAGAAACTCTACATCAGTAAACAAAGGACTGGAAGGAAGTAATTCCATTGCCAGGTCACTAAATAATTTAGAGCCTAATTTTTCCTTTTTTTTTTTTTTTTTTTAATGCAAAGGCCTTATGTTCAGAAACTTACAGTTCAAAGTACACGAAGTAAAACCATGTCTATGTGAAGATATGTCTTCTCCCATACGCATCTTAAGAAAACAGCAAATAACAACAACAAAAAAAATAACTTATCATCAGCCCCTAGAAAACAAAAACTGAAATTAAAAGAAAGAATGGAGTAAATCTAAATTGTATATTTTCATTCCTTCTAAAAGGATTAAATAACAGAATTCTAAATGGTTTGTTTGTACTTTCCATGCAATATGTAGATTAACCATGAAATTCTGTTTGGGACACTTTGACATCTGTTTTCAGTGCATTACAATGAAATCTGGGGACTTGATACATACATTTGCTGTAATAAAACTGTCACTAATCAGTGTTTTCCAAAATATTGCCCATAACTATTACTATTCAGTAGTCTCATTTGCATGATCTAATATTGTTGCTACATCATGTTTTTCCCTGACAATGTGTTAGCTGGTCCCAGGCACACGGTCTAAAATGGCTGCAAACCACTGGATAATCTCAGCGCATCCAACCCACTCTGCACAGACGCATGCATGCAATCTGTCCTAGATGGGAACTAATACTTCATCCTGCACGAAGTATTTTCCCTGGAACTGGAACACCCCAGGTGGAATTCACATCCTGGGTGTGAAAAACTCCACAATAAAAATAGCCCACACTGAGGAGGAAATTATGCCTTGTGGGGCTTCTACAGCAGAAGATATAAATGTCACCCTATTTCAGAAGTCCCTTCAACAAATCTGCAATAATGCTGTGTGAGTTCAGAGTCCGTCATTAACTCAAACCATTTCTACGAAACGTAGAATAAGACTGGCCCAGACTTTAAAACTGAGTCCTGTTCATTTTCTCTGGGATTAATACATAGCCGCACCAAGAAACACTAGCTCACAAGGTGTTAACACAGCCTCCTGGATACTGGATTGAAATGTTCCCATTTCATATCGCATATATCCGGTGGGCATTTACAAAACCTGGATCTCAGGGGGAAAGTAATTCCGAGAGCCCAAACATGGTGCTCACCAGAAAACCAAACCTTACCAAAAACAATTTGTCTACCTAGGCTGATTCTAAATGAATTCCATATTTTATCAGTACTAGGAATCATACTGCAATATAATTTCATTTTGTCCTCCTATGAACTCATCTTAAACCCAAAATATGTTTCTCTATACACATGTTTTATATTATAAAATGTTGGATACAAAAAGCAGATTAATTTTAGGCCCTAATGCTATGTTTGTTAGTACTAAGAAGTCATTCCAAATGTTCCAAAAGGGATTAATGTAGTATAACAAGTCTATTTAATTATTGTAAGACCAGTGATCCTCATATTACTATAAGCAGCTTTTCCCTTATTTGGAGACTGTAAATAGAACAGATATTGTTACATGATAACTCTAAGTCTTATCCAAAAATATTAATACTTTACCGTCAGGAAATTTAAAGAAACATGTTAGCATCTCCAGGAGGCTATGAAAGGCAACCAGTATTTAAGAACCATGAACCATATATGCACTCCTATTTTAGGTCAACCTCATCTTTAAATCATAAGTGTAAACAAAGCTTTTCCAATGTATTGGAAAGATAAAATACCAAAGCCTTCTGCCATCAACAGCAATCCGTTTTACATATGTTAAACAATTTTGGATAAAATTTGCTTCATGGACTAAAATACGCACTTTTTAATTTTTGCGTATCCCACAAACAGAAGAATAGCAACTGAACACCAGGTATGTCCTCAAAGAGAAAACGCATGACACAGATTATTCACAGTTATGTGCCAGAATCGAAACAAACTAATCAATGTTCTGATTCGGCCTGCTGCACATCCCAGTTATCCTTTAACAGATGAACAAACAGTGACATAGCTTTTCCTGTCATTCCTGGCCAGAACCCCCAGGTATTATTATTATTATTATAAAATGCTTCATATGAGAATATGACTTTTTTTGGAACGGCACCAACGTGACATTCTCCGGTAGAGATCGTGGGTGTGGGTGAATCTGTCCACTTTCCAAACCTGTTGGGCAGAGAGAGCGAGGGGAGCCACCCCCCCCCCCCCCGGCCACGGACGTCAAGTGTTATGACCAGGTCCCCGTAGATCTGCCCACAAAAGCTGACCACGGGATCCAGCCAACCAGAGCCATAAAGTCAAACACTCATCCCAAATCTAGCTTGAGAAGAAGTAAATGTTCTAACCCTTTCCCATGTGGCTTCCAGTTGTTCTCAATAAAACTGAAATCACTTTAAGTAAGAAATAGCAAGTTTTTTTTTTTCCCCTGGAGATCACTTAATTAATTTTCTTAAAACCATAAAAAGGATAAATGGGGAAGACTGACTTAAAGGAGAAAAGCTAAGTGGTAATGAAGTCAAAACAATTCATGCAACTAATTAAACATTTTGAGTGTTGACCCAACCAGGGGTGACTTTTAAATAAGACACTTACAGACTTAGCGTCTAAAAACCAGCGGCATGGTCTTCTTCAAGAACAATCCAGCCGAGCTGGCCACATCATCACTTCTGTCCAACCAAATTTAAAACACAAGTGTAGTTCTCCCAAATGCTGGCAATTTAAATTTTTGGTAAATAAAAGTCTTATGCTTTTACTGGAATGCAATGAATTACAAGTCTTGCTAGGACACCCTTCATCTGATACCAAAGTTGAGTTATGTATTCAGAGAGGTGCTAATAGAATTATTTTACTCCTTCCTTTGACACACCACTAGATTGATCACAAAACTACTTCTCTGGTAAATGTGATATGAAGGACTGCTAAAGCTGCACAGTTATCCTAGTTTAAGTAGATTTTAAAACTATATACAACTAGCTAACTTCGTATTCCTACATTTAGAGGTCTTACTAACAAGTATCTATTCACATCACTGATCAGGCCTTTCATTTTCTCTTGGGAATGTCTTATCACCTGATGTGTACAAACTAATTGATGAGCTTTTGCTTCAACACCCAATCACTCCTTCTCTTCAACATTATGGTAGCTTCTCTGGACGTCCATGTTATGTGATGTTCCTTTACATAGAGCGATAATGGCTATTACTAACATTACTGCTTTTCTTTCATGAATTATTTCATTTAATCCCAAAACAGTCCTGTGAAGCAGACATTTTAATCCCCATCTTACAAAACGGAAAACCAAAGCACCTGGAGCTTACGTGGCTTGACCAAGGTCACAAAGCTGATACAGGGTAGAATCAAGACTAGACCCCTAATTGTCAGAGTCATGCATGTACTTTTGGTGCTGGAAAAAACCTAAAATGGCAGGAAGAAGGGAGATGTACTCAACTCCAAAAGCAACCCAAAATTCAAAGGATGACAGAATATTTTAAATTGCAGTTAGTTGCTCTTCAAGCTATGAATGAGCTATCCCTCTTAAGTAGTTCTTACAAGATCTAAGCCCTACTTCTCTCTTTTTTTCCACCTTCACTTTTCCTCTTTCACTTCTGTAACACGCACTTGGGTACACACATACACACCCACACCCACACCCACACACCCCCCCCACACACACACACCCCAGCATCCACCAACTACCCATGGTCCAGGAACTTAACCTCTGTAACTCAATAGTTGAGATCCATTGTAAGTTCTTTCACTGGAGGAACTGAGACTGACTTCAGGAAGAAGTCATAAACATTCATAATCCTCAAGAGCTGGTCAATGTTTTCCAGCCTCTGTCCCACTGCATCCGACCCATTAACCCACTAGCCATATCCAAACCCAACTCTATGGTGGCTCTACCACTGAGGAAGCCAACGAGTGAAAAGAAAGCCAAGAGACATGTCTTTGAGTCTAGACTGGGTTTTACAGAACAGAGAAAAACTAACGCTACTGAGTAAAATCAGATTCAGTGTATTTCGTTCACCCTTCTTCCTCGAACCCCTGGGATGCTGGATTATCAACACAATTAATGCTGAGAAGCATTTAAATTCCTTGATCTTGTGAACATTCCTGGGGGAAAAATAGTTTCAAACAACAGTCACCTAACAAAAAAGAAAAGAAAAGAAAAAGTAACATCCTCTCACCTGCCATTTCAGTTATTTTTTTAAATGGGAATAGAAAAATCTAGCGCTTTTTCCCAAGGTTCTAGTGTCTGTACCACATTGTCTCTCATCTGTCAGCGTATCCACACACATGTATAAACAGCATGCGGCGTGCAAGTAAGGAAATGCACATTCTAACTTAAACTTCCTTTTTTCCTCTAATAATTTAAAAATAAAATGTAACAGCTTGGATTTTAAATATTTAATCTGGCAAATATAGGAAAAATCATGAACTACAGTGTCATATTTGGCAAAGAAAAATTTGGTAGGATAAAAATATCTGTGTTTTAGCATTTTAGAAGGCATTTCCAATATTTTAAAAATAAAATTATTTCACTGCTTCAGAAGAGAACAGAGGTAAAACTCCATTTTTGCCTACGGATCTTCGTGAAGAATACAAAGACAATTTTTATGTTCATTAAAATAAATATTCAATTTCACATGCTGGCAAAAGTCCCCACAGAAATAAAAACTTCCCATCGACTAATGGTTCGCTACCATGTATTGGAACTTAAGCTATTTAAGTCACAAAGAATAGGCTTCCCCTAAAACCATACACTCTGAGTTATAAGATGGAATACGTAAAGTTACAACATCACTCTGATTTCCGGAAAATTGTGGCTTGTCCTGCATGGTTAGTAGGAGGCTTTTTCCAATGCTGGACAAAGATTTACATGGCGAAGTTTAGAAGTCAGTTGTTTTAGGACTTATATATTGGTACCCAAAAGCATAAATAAATCTATCACTTTTACCCTATGCAATGACAATAAAATATTTTTATTGTAACAGCTGAAAATGTTGAAAAGCGATTATTAAGGAAATCATAAATATAAAAAGCTGAAAAGTCGACCCCAGAAGAGTGGGGGAAAGGAAACTGTGATGTGCATCATCATAAAACACGGAAACTGAAAATCTAAGCAGAAGGAATTCAAATCCCTCCAAATGCCAGAATACTATCCCCCAACTCTTGCAGCAAGGAGGGCTGCAAATTTGTCCCCATCACTGTCAGCAAACAAAAGAAAGTCACTTCTACAGCCAGACCATGTCAAACAGAAGACATGGCTACTGCAGAGGGACGCCTCGAATCCACTGGGGTGTAAAGTCAGGGCTGGGGCTTTTTGTCAGCTATTACCATAAAAGAATAAGAGGAAACAGTGACATTACTGCACAATAGAAAGGTCAAACAGCTTGCAGCCATTTCGTGACCCAGACAAGTCAAGGTCAAAGGATTCAGGTAGCAACTTAGCCAGGGCATAAGTTACAGCACAAATGAATTGTTTTAACACATCAGCTTTGGTCAATTAAACCTAACAAGGCAAGTTGCATCACGTAGCAGGGTTCCTGACACCAAGGCCAGAAGCTGAGACCGACCTCATAAAACAAGGCTTTTAACATAGCATAGCAAATTTAAGGTAATCCATCCAGAAACTGCAGATGTCAGAATAATAAAATACAAGTTGTCCTAAGCAGGAACATTTTTCACACTTTAGATTTCACTAATAGAGGGGTATAGACTGGGTATTGACATACTCGTGTTATTAACATAGGCATAAATGTAATCCCCTCCTCACGTGAATTACAGAATGCACCCTATTTCAAATAACTTTCTTAACATCTGTGCTCATGATTAGATTTTTGTCCTGAGCTCTGCCATTCCCTGTTAACAGCGACACATTTTTTCCACGCATTTTTTTTTCAAAGTGTGCTTTGGAAAACCCAAGTTTTTAAAGAAATCTTCAGCCTCATTCAGCATCAGAATATAAATTAGTGTCACTTCATATTAACTGATTCCTATTAAAGGCTTTTGTGTAGTTTCGTGGGAGATATGTGTATCTTAAAATTCAACTGAATCCTATGTATTAGATTTTCTATTTTGAGAAACGGAGTTAAATCCAACCCCAAATTTTAAACTGCACAGACTTAGAATAAAGACTTTTTTTTTCCAAAGGCAATTCTTACTTTCTTTTTTGCACTTGTTTAAACAAATCCCATTTTCAAATGATTTGTGCCTCATCCAGAACTTACTACATGCTCTGAACTGCCTTAAAATGGGATTCTGAAAATATACAACCTCCAGGCAACTCTCAGCTAGTAAAATTACTTCATCCATCACCCCATATTTTCAATTATATAGTCCTTATTCAGAGTTCTTTAATTTGTCTGTGATTCATCAACGCTGTCCTGTTTAAACTATCATCATAAAAGAGAGAATATGTGTTCCTAAGTGTTTTATTATAAACAATATATTTATGCACAGGAATAGTTTGCATTCCTATCTTAGAACACTGCTTGATGTAAATTTTGAGGACTTTTTTTTTTTCGATGTGTGGCCTTCAATTCAGCCTCAAGGTCTTTCCACCTCATTGGTTAATTGCTAGCCATTTCTTCCAATTTTCTGAATAATATAACAACCAAAAGCCCAACCATTCAAGTCCCATTAGCCTCACATCCTGTACCGTTCAGTCTAACACAAGCTAATCCCACAGACTCACTCCTCACTACACGGACTTCACAAGGTCCTCGCCGTCTGATGATTTATGCTCGATGCCAAATCCTCACAACTGAATTCAGTTAAATTAACCACATCGCATAATTAGAGTTCAAGGGCCCAAGAACGCTCTCTACAACGGGACGACGTACCGTGTGGCCACAGGAAAGCATGCATGATTCAGAGGAAGTTCCCCTCTTGCTGTGCTTGGCGCTGAGGCACGCTGCTGTTAAGAACCCCAGTTTCCCATCACATAACCACCAGTCCTTGAGACTTCTAAAATTATTCCTCCCCCACAAGGATGGAGGGGGGAAAAAGCTGGAAACTTTGCTTAGAACATTACGTGTGGCTGGTCACTTGCTCCGCCACGGCACATAGAAAATGCTATCCTTCCCCAAGCAGAAATCCCTACCGAGAAGCTGGGCATCACCCTTGCCTCTGCCCACGATTTCTGATATTGAACAATCTCCCATTTCAATAAGGTTTTCCTCCGCTATCTCCACTCTCTGCAGCCCTAAGCTTCCAACAAAGCGGTAATTATTCCCTTCACTGTAAAGTCAGTTATCATACAAGCCACTGGGATGACAGAAAGGAAAACTTACTTATCACCACTTTTACGAATTCCAGAGAATTCTGACTCAGCCGTGCGCTGGGCCCCTCCCTCTTCAGGTGCTGAAATCCTAACAGGTCGGCAGAGATGGCAAGGGTAAAAGAGTGTCGTGACAGAGGTTTTTTAACCCCACTGATCCAGTGTTTCAGTCCAGTCAGGCACAGTGAACGTTTATGAGGAGAAAGGCTTTACTAAGTCAGATATCTTGGAGCGTTTCAGACTGAAATGCCACATGTGAAAGGAAAAAGTTAATGGAAGGATTAAAACTTTAATTTCCTTTTGGCAATTCCCTCCCAAGTTCCAACTTTAAGGAAAAACAACTTAGTAAATAAGAAATCCTACCCAATCTATGTTACCTCGACGTGTGGAAACACTCCCCCACACCACGCTAGAAAACAGCAACTTTAAAGAACTTAAAGCAGTGGCCATAGGTGTCCTCCCTAAATGGCTCCTGCCCAAGCTCCAAGGCACACACTGAATCTGTCGAGGAGTCACCCTTGGGAAGGAGTCACATCTCCCCCCAAATTACCGTTATTCCTGAATAATGAACAGCATTTCGGTTCTTTTACATACAGAGTCATTTTACCACTCAAGAGGCATAGTGCACTGAATTTGCAGATCCAAACCCATAATCTAGATGAATATTTTTTATTATAAAATGTGTACTGCTGTGCATATGGGGGGGGGCGGGGAGGGCAGAAGGTGTGTGGGATGTCTAATGCTGTCGGTAGGATATTTTCCCTACCTTCGCTGCCTCCAGAAAGTGGGTCACTGTTATTTTTTTTTTAATATTTGAAAATCATAATGGATGTAACAAACGAGCCTCTCCTCTCTCTCTCTCTCTCTCTCTCACTGTCTCTCTCTCCCCCTCCCCTTTCCCTTTGAAAAGTGAAATCATATTAACAGCAATGCAAGAGCTTAGTTTGCCATATCAGAACACAGATGCCAAGCTTTCCCAGCTGGCAACTGGGGCCTCTGAGTTTAACTCTTGAATTGTCTAGCAGAGCTCTCTTATGGCGGGGACATCATGGCATGGAGGGTGAACTTCTGGCCCCTTAGACTGTGTTTTCTTCTTATCAGTGAGAAAATTGCTAAGTATCTTATCTTACAATATATGTTCCCACAAAGGTCTCATTAAGCCTAGGAGCTAGGCATGCCAGTAAGAGCCATTCTTTATCTGGTGAATTGTGTGTGAGCCAGAATGCAAACAAATGTGCACTGCAGTTCATGAGTTCAGTCAAGGACAGGATGCTAGATGGGAAAACTTAGCAGTGTTCCCCTAAGTCAAACATGCACACCAACTTTACGCTCTCTGAGCACTTCTCAATGCAAGCACGCCAAATCATCCTAGAGAGCAGCCTACTTGTAACACAGTATAAAAGCTTAGTTTTCCCCATAATGGGAAATACCTGCAAATGAAGTGAAATTTATTAAAATGTTAAAACACGCTGTCAACTTGCAAACCATTATCTACTTAAGCTTTTCATAAAGAAATAATTGTTACCCAAAAGGATTCTAAAAGTCAGTAACTGAGGGAGGAAAATAATTCTTCGCATTTGCTTCCTCGCTAATGATATGTGACAACCGGGAAGGATTCTATTTCAAAAACAATAATAATGATGTAAACAAGTCACATTTTTCACAACTTCCAAATGTACTTTAATGATCACAACACTTAACAATAACACAACAAAAGTTGCCATCCAGCAACGGACCATGATTTTAAGGGCTCCACGAGGCTAAGGGAAACCCTGCTTTGATGAGAGCCATGAAGTTCCTGGCCTCTCTTCAGTATCCGAAACAGGTTTAATAAGAGTGCAAAGGAGAGTCCAAAAATCAGTTAGGCTGACTTAGTTTAAACTCTAACCTGTTAAATTCAGGACAACAGTTACTATCTCTTGAGATCTCTAAACTTCTTAGTATGTTCTGACCTCTTCCTGCCTCAGAGAAAGCCCAGTTCCCCCACCCAACCCAGCCTATTCCCCCTTCATCTGGGACACAGCCTGGACCCAAGGCCTCCCATAGGCCAGACTTCCTTCCCTGCAGCCCTTTGGGTAGAACTGCTAATCCTTCTTATTAATTAACGAGATAACGGTGGTTAACGGGAAAGCGGCAGTAATGCTAACTATCTAGGAAACTTCAACCAAAATTATTTCAGCCCTTTGGTTGCTTTTCCTGGTGTGCAGAATTGTGCACTGAGAATCTGGCAACCTTTTGAGGCAAAATTGGGAAATTCAGCCATGAACGATTTGTATCAGACCTTACCACATAGGTTTCCTCATTAAGATTTGCTTATTTTTTTTTTTAACATTTACACTGTTACACACTGCTAACTAGAAAGAAAAGTTAGATCCTCTCAACATGTTACTACAAAATTTGGAAGGGCAGAAACTGAAGGAACTAAAACTTGCATAAGAAATAAGCAGTGATGTGACTGAAAGCAACAGTCATAATGAATGCATTATATATCACTCCATTCAGCTGGCCCTCCACACCCTCACTGCACACCCCGCATCGTACAGCCCACTTCTGTCCCAGTAAGGTGTCCTGTGCAAGGCTTGACTGGTTTTTGTTTTGTTTTGTTTTGCTTTCACGGATGCAATCACAAAGACAAGATGGGGAATAGTTACCACCTGCCCCAGAATCACTGGACATCTTTAACATCTTTGGGAAAATGGAGGCCACTTTAGAGCTATTTTTCCCTTTAATCTCTCCCAGGCTTTAAAAAAAAAAAAAAAAAAAAAAACACCTAAAAAATAAAAAGGAAGGGTTTTATATTAGCTAAGGTTTGCTGCAGCAAACAAGCAAGCAGCTTTCATTCAGGGATTGTCAAAAACTTTCCAGTGTGCCCACTGCAATGCGGATGCCAACCAACGAATCAAAGGCATTCAGCAACTAGACAAAGAGGGTCTGATGCCAACCTCGGTGCCACTGGCAACCATTATTGGCATCAAGCACAGTGTCTGCCTTTTTTTTCCCCCTCGCCTGGCACTTCACAAACAAAATGGCGGTTCTTGTAGCAACGAAACAGCCGAAGCGCAGCTCTCTGAATCAATAGCGTCAAATGATTTTATGGATTTAAACGCAGTTACTCCCCCATGATGTGTACATTTTAGGTAAAGTGAGGGGCTTATACAATTTTACAAACGACTGGATCGAACACGACCCTTTACTAATGTAGAGAAATAGAACAAATGGACTAAATTGCGGTCAACCAGGCTATATGCGTAGAAGAGGCTGAATAACAAAGAGATTTAGCCTTAAAGAAAATACTGCCTTGTGGCCATGTGATGCGAAGGTCTAATGCACTACACATCAAAAATGATTTCAAAATGCATCAAGTTTTCCCAAAACCATATCAGATGCAGATGTAGTACTATGGCTTGTGTCAAAGCTCTAGGAACTTTCCACATTTCAAAAAACATGAGGCTGCTGGGCATGAGGGGGGGAAAAAAAAGAAGTGTGGGTTGAACCAAAAGAGAAAGAGGGAAAAAGAAAAGCATAGGAAGTTGGCCAACAATGGAACTTTATTATATGTTGGTCTTTATTTCATCCTCCAAAAGAGATGCAGCTTGTGATCTTGTATAAATAACCAAGAGGACTATTGACATTTCTAGATCTGGAAATTGTCAATATATTGTAACATCACTCCACACTGCAATGCGGATGCCAACTAACAAATCACAGGCATCCTGAGCTAAACAAAGAGGGTCTGATGCCAATCCTGGTGCCAGTGGCAACCATCTTTGGCATTCTCTCTGTTCTTTCTCGTGTTTTCCTCCCAGTCGCTTAGAAGTGGGGAGACAGAGAAAAAAGGGGGGGGGGAGAAAGGTAATTTCATTGCTCATTCTACTGTAAACATTACAGTTTTCTTTTCCTATTTTTCTTTCATGTCTTTCTTCATACTTCTTTGCCTGATTTATAAAACAGACTTAAGTGGGTTTTCATGTACTTAAAGGAGGAATAAAGAGTCATGATGGGAGATACGCAGCACTTTGATTGACTGCAGACTTATCTTTGTAAATGCCTTCTTCAATCAATTGTACTGCGACCCAACACAATTAACCTACATTTGACCAAAAAATAAACCAAGAAAATAAAAAGATGCAAATTTGGAAAAAAAGGAAAACGCAAAAGCATCCTGATGTGACTTTTTCAAAGAAAGAGCCAACAGATGTTAAGAAGAGATGCTGCGCTGGCAGATAGGAGAGGATACAGAATAGACGTACGGGGTAAAATAACGAAAGCTTTCTATGACAGATACTTAGAACAACAACAAAATCAGTGTCTTATCTGAAAACATGGTCTCCGAGAGTTGTTTTTAAAACTTCGTGATTATTAGGACCCATGGTGCAAAGCAGAAGGCATTTCTGCGGTTTTCTTTCTTCAATCTATCTTCACAAATCCAAAGGATGTGTTCTTTATTGTCAGTTCATCAACCAAGAGAGTTGGCTGCCTGCCCCGGGAGGGAATGTACATACGTGCACACCTCCAGGACTAGCCTTCCAGCAAGTCAGAGTATGAGCAGCAGTGAATCTTCCCTCCCTGCACTACAAAGTTGCATGACCCACTTTTTAAAACTTTACTTCCAGCCTTGACTTTCACAATTCACGTACAACACACTCTACAGTCCAACGCACATACGTAGCCCACCTTCCGAGGTCACCTCCTAGACAGCTGTCAGTCAAATTAAGTGTCGTGTGTTAATGGCCTTGGATTTTAGGACACACAGGGTGAAAACAGAGTTTTCCCTAAACCATCAGTGCTTGGACTTTAATCCTTAAATGCACGGAAATGGTAAATGCGGTGTTTCCAAGAGAAAAATAGCAAACGTTCCAAATATGTGTTGTCCAGCATATTATTTAAAATCAAACTAGACATTCTTCAATGACGTTTAAGCATTATCTCTAAAACTGTATCAAGGAATTATAAAGACAAAAAGCACATGATAAGTATCTAGATTTCTGAGCCAAACGACTATAACCCTGATATTTTATTTTCTTGGACAGTAATAAAGTTCAGACCGATTTCTTGAATCCCACATTTGTATGACGAACATCAGATACCCGTCAGCCACCGCTATCCGCCTCCCTCCCACCAGGCCGAGGTAGGAAATGACCCACCATCTGTGACAAATCCAACCTCAGTCCACTTTTGGTATGCTGCTTTTTAAAATGATGTTTTACTACGGACTGTTGCTAATACGTGGAAATCTGTATCTTGACACATGTATTTGAAGAAGAGCAACTCTCACTATTTAAGGAAAGGCATACTAAGAAAAATAAAAAATAATAAAGACACATTTCATGAACTCAAAAATACGTTCAGCAAAAATCTCACCTATTTTTGACTCATCCGGGCAACATTTACACCACCCTCTTTACCAAGTATTTTTTTAATAGGTATGGTATGTGGTTTCCACATTCTTTTTGAGATTTATTTTAAACCAGTGTAACCAGTCCACTTTCTGTTTTTGTTCTGTCAGGAGGGCTACACCTTTTCTCCTCGGTAAGTTTGATAAATTCACATTCAAGTAAACTAATGATACTAAGTCTTCCCAAGTCACGCTGGGGAAATATTATAATGTAAATTATTTAAACAAGAACTACAATCCATTCCATCGACAGCGACTATTATTACACAATCAGAAGTAGGTGTTGATAGAAATATTTAAATTAAATAAATCTAGCTCTACGTAAGATACACTTTCTGATAGACAAATGCTACCTTGGGCATTTTGTAATAGGAAATGTTAATTCTATTTTCGGTGCAATAGGACTAGATTCGTAAATAAAGTTCGTCTACCACGCTAGTTAGGAGGCTATACTGAGATTTTTAAAAAGCGGGTTTGACTCTTCATAAATAAATTTACATTTTCCAACTGAGAAAAGATGACTGCATGCAAGGAATGTTGCCGAGGACAAAAAGTGAATCGTAATTAACTATCTTTTGCAGACTAGTCTGCGTCTTTGAAAAGGTATATGCTTTCAAAGACATTTGAAAATGCATCTCTTTGTGGTCTTTTGTAAGACATCCACGCCTATCCAGGTACGAAAGCTCCATGTCTATTTCCACGGCTTGCACGTGGCCGTGGGCATGGGAGTAGCCAGAGTGGGTGAAGGAGGTCTAGGGGCCTCGAGGACCATCTAACCCAAGCCAGATACTCCGCATATGGGGTTTGTGAGCAGTGTTTGCCGAGCTACAAGAAAGAACGATCTGCTCCTACCTTGCTCCTGCACGTAGTATGCCAAAAACAAATCAAGCTCCTTAACTGATACTGTGATATGATGTGGCTGGACACAAAGTGCTGGGTTTGTGCAATGTGGGGATTTCATGAGCCGCTCTCCATCGGTACTTTCCAAGGGGATGCCTTTGAACAGGATCACCATGACTAGATCCAGACGCCAGACTTTGTCTGCCTGTCGCAGGCAGTCGATTCTCCTGATCTTACCCTTCTGGTCGGGATTGGATAAGACACAGCACGGGTGCTTCTTGCCAGTCACGGTGAGCACAAAGTCCTCTCGGTACTCCTGGCGGATGTCTTTGCGCAGTTTGGCCAGGAGCCTGGATGCCCACTTCTGTTTGATTTCAGGCTTTTCACTGAGAAGCTCATCTTTGACTGCTCTTTCTTCATCCTTTGACATTCGCTTCTCATGCTTTTTAAAGTACTTGCGTTTCCGAGCCTGCAGGTTGAACCAAGTGTAGGCGATTGCACGGACGTGTGGGAGTAGTGCCTCGATGAATGGGTGAAATTCATCCTGTGGAAGATGGGGGTGGGGGGGGTCAGGGGAGAATACATACACAGTCAGTTTCATTGCAAAGGCTCAAAAAAAAAAAAAAAAAAACTACAATCCATTCCCAAGCACTACAAAAAGTTAGGCATAAAAATAACATTTTTTTCTTATTTAAAATTATCAAAATAGCAAGACAAGAAGAAAATAAAGTATGACAAGCAACCCCTTTTCCACCAAAACTTACAGGTTGATTCTGCCTCCTAAAAAGAAAATAAGATTTATATTTGTATTTCCACTCTGGCCCATCCCCCTCATTCCCACCATGCATCCTACATTCTTTAAAACGTAAGTAAACCAAGGTGCTTGGCACCTAATTTAATATCTAAATATTTGATTGACCAACTAACGCTAAGCAGTACCATTTTACAAAGAACACAGTGAGATTTTTTTTTTTTTTTTTAATCGGAGCAGAGCTGTTCAGAAGGCAGGAGCGATGCCACAGTTCATTTCTCTTCTCTGTGGCACAGAAACACAAAGCATATAGATGCTCAGTGTAATGCCACACAGTTCCCGCTTTTGGAGCATGCTCTCAGCAAGAGGCTGCTGGTGGCTCAAAGAGCATGCGCCATTAAACTTGATCCATTTTCTTATCAAACGTCCAACATTCCAACACTGAAACAGCACCATTCCAAGAGTGGTAACTAGAGAAACCGGTATACAGTGAGGGAAAGTGGGCAAAGGACACAGCTTGTCGTATCAGTGTCCTGAACAGAAGGTTTCCATACTTTGAGCAGTGCGTTCTCTCCCCTCCACCACCAACACTAACCTCCAACACACACACACACACACACACACACACACACACACGCATTCTCACTCTATTCTCTCATAGACACAGAGACACGCTCTTTCGCTTTTCAGCAAAAGTTTCTAAAGTTGCAAACAAAAATTATATGAAGGTTCTTCCGGCAGCTTTCCTACAGAATCCGAAGCCCCACAGAGTCGGTTAATTTGTTAACCGATCACAGGAGTATGGCAATTATTCTAAACCCCTTAAAAATCCATCTGAGGTGAACAATGAAAAATGGCAACTTGGCACCAACTTTACATGCTTTGTGTCTCTGCATGCGGTGGCAGAGTGACACCGGGAGTGCACCGCTGGTCACTTACTGCTTTTGTGGAATCAATACAATGCATTTGCTACGCATGTGAATTCTCCGGCAGGACTGTGGGTGCGTGTATGCGTGGCTTGGGAAGCTGCACGTGTATCGACTGTACAGTATCCTGCCTTTTGAATTAAGTGGTCTACCTTAGGGTTCTGCATTTTTCCTGCCTGTTCCATCTAAGCCTTTTTTAAGGGAGGGAGGCAGTGAGGAATGGCAGATAATCTTCACCTACAGATATTTCAAGTGACTTCCCAAAGCAGTTAGCGTTTCATTACTTCCTGCCATAGGTAAAACCTGTCTCATAAGCTTAGGCCTATTTACTGCTCAGAGAAAGAGCTAACCCCCTGTGCACACATTCTGCATGAATGCAATAAACCAAGATCTGAAGCAAATAAGAACTTCCGCTGCGGCCACTTTTCTGGTCACACTGACTGTATTGTCACCCCAACCAGAAAATAACTTTCTCTACCCTATCATATCCCAACGTAGTATGTGCTGGTGCTAGTCACCCTGAACTATGTGAAATAAATTCTCTATCTAACCAGCAGACGGACGAATTGCAGGAGGGTTAAAGATGAAGAAAGTGCCACTGATGCCACTCTAACAAAGAAGGTGTCCCCCCAAAAATCCCATATAGTTTTGAATCCATTTTGAAGATGAAATTCAGGTTTCCAATGCTAAAGACCGCGGTATGTTCACAGCCTGCACTTCCCATACGGAAAAGGTGTATGTATGTCCCATCCAATCAATAATGCAGTTATCAAGGGTTGTAACATATTGCTGTAAAGCGTTCCTACGGCAGAATGAGTATAAATCAAAATTCTATAACAATACAGAAGGCAGATGATTACATCACAGCGTGAGGCATAACCAAATGCCATGGAGGAAATCATTAAACTGATCAGTAGTTTCCAGCAGAGATTTGAACAATTCGGTTACTATGCGAGCACATTAAACTAGGCCATGGAAAGAGTTAAACCACAATCTGTTCTTTGTGTGGGAACAGTCCTGCTAACAGCAACCACAGCCCATGATAAGACCTCCCTATCTCCATATACTTTCTGAGGCCATGCTTTCAGTCTTCACTGTAACTACAAAAACTTTGCTTATCCCCCTTAGACATAATGCAAAGGAAGCCCTGTTCAAGGAAATGTGGACTTAAACATGCTTTGGGAACTCACTTCCTATAATCTGACTTCTACTATGATTTATGGATATGATTAAAAAACATACATATGTACTCATCAGCCAAAGAGTTGAGAATGTAAAGGGTACATGGGGCTGGGAGGGAGCTCTGTCCCGGTGTTTTACCCTTGCCCCACTTTTTAAAAAGCTGTATTATTTTAACAGATATTATTAAGCGGTGGGGTAACTCTTAAGTGCTTACATCCTTAAGTACTATGTTCAGTGACATTTCATTTTCTTATAGAGACATCAAACATAGTTTTTACTAAATCTGTTTGAGTTTCAAATCATCTGTCAAGTCACAAATCTCAAAATGTTAATAAATTATTTTACACAATCAAAATGCACATCTGAGGACTGAATTTGGACTTTCTTAGCAAATGCACGCAAAACAATGCTGGTTTTTTTAAGTTTGTCTTGAGTTTGTTGCCAATGTTGCCAAGTAATGTTTTTAAAACACACTTTTTTTCTTATTGATAACTAGAAATAGTAAACTTCCTCCCTCCACAAACTTGCCTTATAAACATCTTTCAGGGCTTTAGCATTCTGTGGACTCCTTTCAAGTGAAACACTTAACATGGAGACATAACCTCCAAAAAAACCAAAAAAAAATGGTAAGTAGAGGTTTGTTATAAGTCACATATATTTCTGTATTAACATACCTAAAATGTCATCTCTCAAGTGTGACTGTTTTCTAACAATGAGTTGCAATATATTTTTAGTCATTTTGAGTGACATGAATATGGAACATAGTAACTGTCTTCATCCAAAAAAGAAAAAAAAAAAAAAAAAGAAGTGATTAAGGCATTCAAATGCCCTAATGAATAGTTTATCACAATAACACTTTACTAAACAATTATGAAAGTTTTTTCTTCAGCTGAGCATCTGAGTGGTTTAAGATCGAATGGCTCTATACTAAGGTAATATGCCACCCTGCCCTTTCAGAATTTTTATCAAAATTCACTGACATTTCTCTTCTAAAACTTCTTTTAATTGATCTAAATTGATAAAATAACCAAGTTACAAATTTCAAATATAAAAGTAAACAATCTTAATTCCACCAGAAATATTTATTCTTCTTCACAGAAACAATGGTTTCCATGAAACGGATGGAAAATTAGATCAATATAGAGGTGGAAGAATAAATACTAGATCTTCTTGGAGCATTGCTATATAATAATAAACCATTAAAGCTATGTACCTGAAGAACTTGACCGACAATGAAATTTTAAAAGTCAATGCAATCATGGCAGGTGAAAGTTTTATTAAGGGTTTACATTATTTTTAGAAAAAGCAAAATATTAAATCATACATGATGGTTCTTAATTTTCCTTTTATGTCTGATTTAACTGAGGTATAAATACTGATTTATATCAATCTATTGACACTTTTACATCACACGTTGCTAAATAGCAACTTTAACTGTAGCTCCTTTTGAATTAAAATTCTTTCTAAAACCTAGACACTTTATTGCAACAACTGAGACACTTTGTAAAGTTTTCAACCAGTTAAGAATGTTTCTCTATTCTGTATTTATACATCCTAAAAAACATTTTGCTCTAGCCATTAGATTCCTATCATACAAAACTAAACTACTGGTCTGATATAAAAGTTGCACTGTTAATGTGCTCTTACTTTTGTAACACCCCACATTACCTATAAAGTCACAGAGATATTAATTAAGTGAGAATGTGAAAGCTACAATCCCTTCTGTAGTATAGGCCTTCAATCCCAAAAACAGTTTTAATACGTCAACCTAGATTTACATTACTAAAACAGTAGAGAATATTAGTCATCATGAATTAGCGTTGGTAAGTATGTGTTCTTGAATACTAATGTGAGAGCTGAATGATTATGCTATATATGCTCCTAATATTCCATATGTCACGAAGCTGCAATGTTATCTCCAATGTACAGGAATTAAGTTAAAGCTAGTGACTTTACAATGATATTTAGAGGAAATCAAAAATGCAATGTAATCGCTAGCAATGTTTCTGAGCAACTGATGCTAGAAATCTAAATTTATATAGAAAAGCAATCTTTTACAGGTGAGAATAAGGGATGTGGTACTTTGTAAGCGAAAAAGCTTACCTCAATTTGTTTCAATGGAGCTATGCTTCAATAATGTAAAAATAATATCAAATGAACATGGTTTACTAGGAGAAAAAAAAATCCTGCTGATGGGTAATATGAAAGGTAACTTTTACAACTGAAGGCAATTCGCTATACCTGAAACAGTTTCATCATCATATTTATTAGCTTTTATTCATAGCTTTAAAATACAAATAGCTCAGCAACTCATTTTTCCAGTTTTGTGAAATTAAAGTGCACGTTACTTGCTGAAAATAGCCATATCTAAGTTAATCATACTCAGATGCCAAACAAAATATAAACAATAAAAAATGTGTCAGCCAAAAAGCTACAGGACTGTATCCAATCACTGAATAAGCCTTATCATTGTTTTCATCTTCATTCACAATTTATGAATGCCTTAGTCCTTTCCAATCACAATGGCTTCTAATTGTCATACAATTGAAAGCTTAATCATTTGTCCATTATAAAAATGCATCACCGTGATATCGGATTTTTTAAAATAAGTGTAACACACCTAAGACCTGGCGACACTTCTTTAACTGTTTAGTTTTTTTGTTGTTGTTTTTTTTTTTTTTTTTTGCCAATGTCAAAGAAAATGGTTATCAATTACCAATGGTGACACTGCCTCCAAAAAGCTGAAGTCAACTGTCCGACACCTTCGGAGGTTTAAAATACTGCTTCAAATAACAACTCTGGGCTAAGGTATTTAGTGAGTTCGCCAGCGGTTAGTTGGCTGGGCGGCGATGAAAACTGCCCCCAGGTAAGTCTGTTCGGTCTCTCTGCTTTTCCATTTGACCGTCTGGTTTAAAATTATGTAAATCGTGTTCTCAAAAATGTGTAAAGCCAGTATTTTATGTCATAACGTTGTTCCTAAGGACTTAGGAGGGCAATTTTCAAAGTGAAAAAAATGTAAATGACCTTACTTTTCCAGCATTACTTTCTGCCTTCTGAGCTACGCCCAAATATCGTCAAAGGAACAGGTCTCCACAAAATGAACATGTTCTAAAGTCCTTAACTTTCACCACGACCAACTAACTCGTGTCAACGTAAAGACTGCCTTTGTGGTGTGGTCACGGGAAACCTCAAAGTGCGGATCACGATGGACCAGAGTTTCAGATCCCCAAATTAAGCAAAGGAATGGGTCCCCGGACCACAACCTCCGACTCGCTCGGTCGCCCGCCCACTGCCTGCAGCGGAGTCCAGAGGCGCCCACAAGGACTCGTGCTGGAGTCCCCTCGCCCAAGTTCACTGCTTGTTTATAAGGGCTCAGTCCCCCCTAAAGCTCCTCTAAAGCCCGAATCAGTCTCAGCGCTCCAGCGACCGACCGGGGCGACGGGCACCCTGGGCAGGGGCGCCGCGTAGCAGCAGGCACTCGGGGGGCCGCGCAGGGGCTAGCGCTCCCGGGCCCGGGCCCTGCCCACCCCCGGCGGCCTCGCCCGGCCCAGCTGCCCTGGCAGCGCGCGGGCTCCGGCTCCCGAGCCCGGGGCGCGGGGCTGGGCGCGCGGGATGGCCTCGGGCGAGCGGCCGGCCGCGCGCCGGCTCCCACGCCGCCCCGCAAATCCCGCCGCAACTCCGGGCCACTTCTGCGAGGGGCAGGGGCGTACCGAGGTAAACTAAAGCCGTTAATTGTCGGCAGACGAGAGCAACAAAACAAAACAAAGGCATTTCGGACTAGAGAGAAAGCTCGAGAGAGCGACCGAGACATGTACCTGAGTGAGACAGATGGGAGAATACATCATGACTTCGCCTTAAAACGCACTTTCCCGGAGATGCCCAAGAAAATCTTCGAGAAGCAAGAATTTCATCTATTCATTTTACAGTCATCTGAGCCCCGCGATGCGATCAATCAGGACGGGGCTCTGCGCTGGATCACCGCAACTTCACAACAAACCCAGTCCTCCTTAAATAGCCAAAGATTCAAGTTCACTCGGCGTGCTAGATTTCCCGGGGTGAAATCCAATCTACACTTTTAACCCTCTTGCAGTCCGAGCGCGCTGGCCCTGCTCGCCGAGGCCGCCGCCGCCGCCGCCGGTGTTGGCTGCTTTTCGCCTGGGTTTGGGGATTTATTTTCTGTTTTGCAGTTGTTGTTGTTGTTGGGGGCTAGGGGGTGCGCGAAGGTTCGGTGTGGGTTGGATTGGGGTGGTGGTTGGTGGTGAAATGCTTTTTTAAAAAAGGCGGGGAGGGGGGCGCAGGAGAGAGCGCGGGAGGGAGAGCGAAGAGAATGTGTCACCGCGCTGGGAAAGTTCAAGGTTACAGCCCCGAGCACTGCGGCAGGATTCCGGAGTGGCGATCGCAGGCGAAACTTTGCCGCGAGCCGACCATGTGTGTGCGCGAGGGGGAGCGTGAGCGAGTGCGCGCGGGTGGCGGGGCGCGCGCGGGAGAGGGCTGGGTGGGGGCGGGGTGGGTGAGGGAGAAGGGAGAGGCTGGGGTGAGGGAGGGGGCTCGGGCGCAGGTCTCCCGGGCGGAAGAGGCTCGCGGCGCGGTCCCCGGCTGCAGCCGCCGCCGCCCGCGCCGGCTCCTCCACGCCCGGCCGCCCGACCGCCCGCCTCGCCCCGCGTCTGACCCGGCCGAGCGAGGAGGCTGCTGCTGCTGCCGCCGCTGCCCAGAGCCCAGGGGGATCGGAACGAGCTCCTGAAAAATCCCAAACGATAAATCCCGCTCTCCCGCTCGGCTCCAAACTCCTCTCTTTTCTGCTCTGGGCTCTTTTTTTTTCCCCTCCCTCTCTCGCTTTCTTTCGTTGCAAAACTTGGAAGTTGAAAATTTCACCGGTTCCACCCTCTGGACCCCGCTCGAGCTCTCTCCAAATCAGACTTAAGGATTGTTTTATTATTTAATTACACAATCATCGCTTTACTCCTCCTCCTGCAAACGCGCATTCCTTTTGCACCAGCCTCTCCACACCCCCCGCCCCCCACCTTCCTCCTCCTCCTCTTGCTTCTCTCTTTCTCTTCTCCTCTCTCTCTCTCCCTCATTTGTTAAAGGTCTCATATCCGTGCAACTGAACCATGACTTTTTTTTTTTTTTTTCCTCCAAACTAGATCTTCTTTCCGCCCTGTGGGCAAGTCCCGCACTCTCCCCACACCACCACATACACATCCACACCCCCGAAAACCCGCCCTGGGAGAGGTATTTCTGTGCCCGCTGCGGACTCTTTAAGCCGCGGGAACATCCGAGTGGGAGAAGCACTGAGCCGGTCTGGGCCCGAGAAAGGAACGAATGGAAAATTCCCTCACACCCAGGCCGCCCCGGGGCCCAGGCTGGGGCGCCGACTCTCGCACCCGGGGCGGGCGCGGTCCGCCAAAGCCTCCGGCTGAAGGGAGGAGGGGCAGGCCGAGGAGGCGGGGGCCCGAGCGAACTTCGGCTCAAGTAGTTGGGGAGCGCCGGCGCGGACTGGGGGCGGGGGGCGGGGTCCTGTGGGGTCTCCCCTGCGCGGGCCCGCGCCCCGGGGCCGCTCCGCAGGAACAGCGCGCCGCGCTTCGCCGCCCTCCCGGGGGTGCCCCGTGCACGTGGCCTCGCTCGGAGCGGGAGGATCGGGCCGAGCTGCCGCCGCCGCCTCCTGCTCCCTCCTCCTTCTCCTCCGTCTCCTCCTCCTCCCGCGGCCCGCTCGGCTCTCCTCCTCCTGCAGCCCCGCTGGCTCTCTCCCAATCCCCACCCCCCGGGGCCCGGGGCGCCGGCGGAAAGCGTCTCCCTCCCCGCCGGGGTGCAGGCAGGGCGGGGCGGTGGCGCGCCCGAAGCTGCGGGGCGGGCGGGCGCGCGCGCGAGCTGGGTGCGTGTGCCGCTACGGCCCTGCAGAGGCGGTCGCGCCGGCCTCGCTCCCGCGGGGAGGGCCCCGCCCCCACCCCCGCCGCGAGCCGCGGGTCGCGAGTGAATGAACTTGATTTCGGGTATTTGGAGGAAAGCGATTTGCCTTGCACCCTCTCTGCACGCGCGCGCGCGCGCACACACACACACACACACACACACACACACACACACTCCCCGCCCCCCAAATTCCGGCTTTCGGCAAGGGTTGGGTGGAGAAGAGGTGGAAGCAAAGGCTATCCAGACAATGGAGAGAGGAAAAGTGAGTGCCAGGGACTCCGCGTCTGCCTAGCTGGGGGCTGCCAGGGGCGGTTGGGGCCAAGAAGGGGACTCGACCGCCCCAGGGCGGGGCCGCCCCTACTCCCAACTGTGCTGTGGAGGTCTTGGGGGGCTCCCCTCTGATTCTCCTTTCCTCTCCCCCTCTTCGTCGCCTCTCGGTTTTCTTCCTCAACTTTCTCCTTTCTCTCGCTCTCTCTCGCTTCTGCCCACCGCCCCCCCCCCTTCTGTCCCCCCAGAGGACCTGAAGGAACCAGTGACTTTTTCCTTCACCAAGTGGGAGTTATCCACATCAAGCATTTCACAACGACACATCAAGAAAAGTAGGCAGGTTCAAGTCAACCATGAAATGGTCACTTTTTAACCCCGTCCTGTCCTCATTAGGGAAATGCTCAAACACAGTCCGTTTTCAAAGAGCTCTCTTAATGAGGCGAGCTTGCCAAGTCTACCTCTACCAGCTGCAGCCCCCGCAAACCGAGAGCCCAAAGAAGAAAAGCGCTGGAGGGGGGGGGGGGGATTTGAGGAGGCCGCGGAGAGGGGGAGCAGTGGATCTGGGAAGACAGGTAAAGTCGGGGAAATTTCGAGAACTCCCCCGAGTTAACCCTTGAGGGCACACACCACTGGGAGCAGCCTCCCAGCTCCCCCACCCCCACCCCCCCACCCCGAGGCAAATCCTCTACTCAGCGTTCTGACAACGTTAATTTCCTTTGTGTGGGTCATTTCTTCCTTTTGAAAAGCCAAGATAAAGTTGACAGTCTTTAAAGATGAAAGGAATGAGGTGACAGTCGGGGTTAATCCATATAAATACTCATTTCTCTCTCAGAAATTTTTAGGCAATCTCATCTTAGATTAAAATAAAACCCCCCAAAGCATCACTTTGTATTGCACATTACGCTGCATCCCTTTTCTCGCCCTCATAGCACCAGTCTGCGGGGAGGGGGCGGGGAAGCGCTACTGATAATACCAGCTTTAACTACTGGAGTTTCCCTTTGAACAAATATTCAATTTAACCGGAGTTAATTTACCATAAAAGACATTCCCCCTGGCACGAATGCACTCATGTCCTTGAACACACCTCTTTGAAAGCCTGGACTCTTACAGAAGCCATTATTTCGGGGTCTCTTTAAAAATCCAGAGCCCATCTCTCTCTCTTTCTCTCCCTCCCTCCCTTCTTCCCTCCCTCCACCCCACACCACCCCCAGTGAAATCCTGGCACCCAGAGAGCGCTCCTTTCAGCCAGAGATCCCAGAACCAGCCGCTGTCCCCTGGCAAAAGAGGCCCAGTGCTGAGCCCTGGGCAAGTGTCTGCAGACATCGTCCTCCTCCTCCCCTATTAGTTTCCCTTACCAACAGAAATCATTTCCCTTTGCCACCAAAACTAGGTTGCATCCAAAAGTTTCTCACAAGCTTTAAAGAGAAAAATGAAAAATTGACAACTGTTACACAGAAGAGCCCACAAATCCGCAGCAGCACCAGGGGGTGAAGAAGCAGCGACAGACCCAGGTAAGACCCCAGAGAAGTGAGGATGTCTGGGGGCTCCCAGGCCTATCACTTAGGGGTTCAAATCTCTTTCAGGTGCTCCATGTTTGTAGGGCGCTTGTGGTTGGGTACAGTCTGATGAGTGTGGAGGATGCTTGGTAGTTTTGGGTTCTGATTTGTTTCCAAGTAAAAGGAAATTGAGAAAGGAGTAATGGTGGGGTGGGGTAAACCAAAAGAAAAGAAAGAATGAGCAACAGAGACATCCTGGAAGGGCTTACTGGGTGCTCAGTGTATGTGGCTTTGACTGTGCTCCCAGGCCTTTGAGCCCTGGGCAGGATGGCTGACACTCCCTGAAACACTGCTTCTTGTCCAGCTTGTGTCGAAGTCACCGCACACCTTCCCTGGGTGAACTTTAAGGGAGCCTTTTAGAAAAAGAGACTGGTAGATCTGGGTGTATGGGACATCTGGCTTCTCTCAGCACACTCATCCACTATCTTTGATTTTAGAAGTACCAATCTTTTAAATCTCAGGTAGAAGAGTAGAGGGAGGAAGTGAGAAAGATACATGCATTTTATTCACTTTCCCTTTTCCCAGCCAGTCTGTGCCATGGTATTGAGAGGGGCTTTAAAGTCTCCTGAGAAGTTTCTGATACTATCAAAATGGGCCAAACACTTCTTAGACTTTGGTACTTACCTCTCCCTAAACTCTCTTTCTTCTCTCTCTCCCACACTGAAAGGTAAATGACAGGCCAATTGCATTCACCCCAAAATCTGGTTTGAAGAACTAGAAAGAAGTGAAAGCCTCCTGCATCAACAGGACTATTTGATATTTCAGAATTACTAAAGATCTCCTCCCCAGATCATTTATTCCCTGCCATCTTCTGGGGGGGGGGAGGGGGGTAGTTTCTTTTCTGACAGATAGTTTGTTGATTTCAAGAAGGTATGTCAGTACTTCAGGAGACTGAAATTTTCAAAACCTAGCTGTATATTTGAAAAATTAAACAAATTACCCAGTTGGAGCCTTTCACTGACCTCCACAGAGGACTTGACATCTCAAGTATCTATCAATATTGATTTTCTTTTAACCTCCTCCCTTCTAAAGAAACTCAGTGACAGGTTGCAAATCCTGGGCAGTTTAGGGAAAGGTTTCTTGGAGCTTAACAAAGCTGTCATTTTCAATACACCCGATGACTTTTTTTTTTTTTTTTAGCTCTTGCATGTGATTTGAGGGGAGGCTCAGCAACCACACACCCTGGCTGCATCGCCAATATCAATATTTTAAAACTAAATACAAAAGAGACAGATGACCTCCTGACCCCAGGAAACAGGCCTGCAGAACTGCAAGTATCCACCACACCATGCCCAGGGACCTTTCCTGCTTCCAAATGAACCACAAAAATCATACATGTGTAGCCCGGAAAACACAATTTTATGTCCACAAGCAGGAACACCAAAAATCCACGCAAAAACGCATCTATAAACAACCAACAAGTACTGAGATTGCCTGCACTTGATGGGGATTGCAAAATCATGCCCAGCTCTCTCAGCCCTGAAACTACTACTGTCAAATTAGGGTAGCAATTTTTCCCTCCTAGAAAATTCACAACTGGTCAGCTCCCCCACCCCCTTTGCCGCTTTGCCTTGCACTGAAACGAATAAATAACCATGGACTTTTCTTCCCTCCTCTGGGAGCTGTTTGGTGTCCCCTGAGGACAAAACTAAATGAGAAAAATGACGCTGTTAATAATGTCGCTGCTGAAATGCCTGTACTTGACTGTTAAAAAAAAAAAAAAAAATACCATCCCACTAAGTGTGCTTACATTTCGGGCACATTTACAAGCTACGACTGAATCTGAGCAGCGACTGGGCCAGATTCCTCTATTAAGGTTAGCCGGTTTCCACTTCTCTACAGAGATGGGGCCAGTTCATCAACAGAGGTTCCCAACTTCTGAAGACATTTGCTCCCGGATTACAAAGTCAGCAGGTGCCTGTAACTTTTGCGTGGTTTATTTTAAACCTCGCAAATCACGTCAATGATTGCTTTGCTTCACTCACAACACTTCAAAAGTTACGTACGCTCTCAACACAGAGCGTCTCCTCTGTGATACTGAGAGGGCTACAGTTATTGTCCTTTTTCAAAATAGCTGACTTTTAAAGTAAAACTATACTATCATTTTATTTCTATGTATAGACTTTTTTTGTTGTTACCCATCTACATACACTTTTTTGACATAGAAACAGATCAGTTTTAAGGAGAGGTTTAAAAAGCTTTATCCAAAATAGCCAAGTAGTCTTTATAGTCTGTATTAAGAAGTATAGAAGGTGTATTCAAACAAACTCAAACTTTCTGCACCCCTTTCTCTAATTCGTCCTTTGAAACCCCCATCCTGTTTCAAAATCAAAATAATGCATAACAACAGAACTGTGTGCATTTTAACTTTCAAATTAAAATTTGACAAACAATTGTGTAATTACAAAAAGACAAAACAATTTGGCCTACACAAAATATATGTCCAGTAAACCTTATCTCTGAAATATTTTAACAATACAGCATGTTAACAAATTTCAAAGCAATAATATTGTCAAATTGTGTGATGTCACAAACTCTAAAAACAAAGTTACAGATGCTCATGACATCATATTCACTCATAATTATGCTGCTGCTCAGTCTGATCATATTAAAGTTAAATAGATGTCTACGTCTGCTCAAGAATAAAAGGAATTTATTTTGGACATCAAACAATGAAACTGTCACCATTTATTGTATGAAACACTCAGCTAATCAATTTCCTATTAAAACAGCTTTCAACAATACTCAGCTTTAAAATTCATCGGGGCCAGTAAAAACCTTTTCCCAGTGCACAAGAATGCAGTCCCAACCACGACGATAATTACCCTTCTAATACTTTTATTGCCCAAGCACTTTTTCCTGTGCTCCCCATCAGTTAGGCAAGAATCTGCAGTATATTGTATCAGTGAGTTGGAGTGCTTGACCTTTGCGCACATATGATTTAATAGGGACTTTTCAGCGCTGGAGCTTTCTCCATCTCTCATACCATTAAATGAAAACATCAAACCTCAAATGTAAAACTGGAAACCACAACGTTTTGTGTTTCACAACTCTTTGCAGTTTTTACTTAGGCTGCTTAAAGGTCAGCTTCTTAGCCTCACAGTTCTCTCCCCCATAGAGTAAAGGTACTGAAAAGTCACACTAATTCTGATTTTGATTAAATCTTGAACTCCCCAGTCAGATACACACATGCACTCTGCTTATTTACACGTGCATTCTTTTTCTAACCACACAAGCGTGCGTGTATGGTTTGCTGGATTTATTCCATTTTAGAGCTGATTTAAATGTCTGTTCAAGTCTGGGTTCAAATGTTAACTTTTTCCCGCCTGTTGGAAAATTAAAATTACAAAAGATGGTGCTATAAGATTCATTCAAAGAAAGTTAGAGTTAATCTTGTGTATTTTGGCGCCTTTTCCCTGCCAGCTACTGTACTGGAGGTGGGGGGGGGGGGGGGGAAGGAAGGGAGGGGCGGGACTTGGAGATCTTGTCTGTCCCGTCTCAAGTTCAATGGCAGTTCTTCTAACCGGAGGAGAAGATGGCCATGTTCACAGCCCTAATAATAATTCCAATCACACCACTTCGGCATCTTGTGTCAAAGTCGAAACTGGCTTCCCCGCCCCCTTCAACCTGAAAGCTGCCAAGTCCTCACACACTCCGCATTCAACCACAACTTAATGGATGGGATATTGTGCATTAAAATGTGTCCCAGACGTACTGGCGAAGAGAGCACAAGGGAAAAGGGAGGCGCACGCGCGCGCACACACTCACACACACACACACACACACACACACACACACTTAGGCAAAGGGGTAAAAAATCCTAGAGCAAAAACAGCGGGGCTTAAAAAAAAAAGTACTAGGAGCGGGAAGAAATCCATCATAATCTTTTTTAAACGGGGAGGGAGGTGAAGAAGGAGGGCTAACAATTCGATCCTGCCACTTCAGGGACCAGGTGGGGGATACTAAGCTTGGGAACAAATATTGATTTTAAAAACAACACACCAATCAGAGCTAAATAAATACTACTACCCTCACTTATTTTTTAAAAATGCACTTTCAAATGAGAATATGTTACAAAGCTCTGCATATTCACCTTAAAGCGAAGGAAAAGGACTACGAAAAGAATGGGCTACGGGGTACAACTAAAGTATCACTTACAGTAATTTTTCCAGCATTAGGAGGAGGAGGAGAAAGAGGAGGAAATAAGAAATGAAGCAGGGAAAAGGCTACATTTTACACTATTTGGGCTGACAATGTTATCCAGGGATTCCCACCATCAAAGTGTGACACATATACTAAAGTTACTAAAGCTATAATATATATTATATACATGTATGTGTAATGATACATATAGTATATATATGATATACAAATGTACTATACACTATATGTACTATACACTATGTATGTACTATATACATATATACTATATGTATCATTACACACACATACACACACACACACACAATTGCTTTGGTCTGGGCTCAACCTGTAAAGCAGAAATGACATTTAGATAAAACAGTCACTTCACAATGCACATACAGGAAAAACAAATTGTGTCTGGAGTGGAAGGGGGTGCAAGGGACGAACAAGACGAGCAAATAAAACCCATCATTTCAAAGCCACATACCATTGCACTGTTTTGCATTAAATAAAATGGATCTTGAGTCTGCAACAGAACCCTGGGCCGCTGACTTCACGTGTCTCAGGTACAAATTTGTGGATTTTCTCAAGGGTTGTTTGGGTGTCGCTTTTTGTATTTGCTTAAAAAAAAAAAAAAAAAAAAAAAAGGCAATCCTGGAGTAGTCTTTTATTTTTTTAAATTATTGTTTCTGCAATGCCCCAATTCTTGGCCTGAGAAGAAAAGGCGGTAAAAGTCAAGTCTAAAAGCAAGCAGCCCCCTCAGTCTGGATATCCAGTTTTCCTTCCTCTCACTTGCGGAAGACTGTTTCTCGTGGTTGACTTGAACGCCGTCCAGAGAGAGAGAGAGTGGGGGGGGGGGGGGGGGGGGTGGTGTGTGTGTGTGTGTGTGTGTGTGTGTGTGTGTGTGTGTGTGTGTGTGTGTGTGTGTGTGTGTGTTTGGTGGGTTTTATTGTTGTTTTAGCAGGGCTGCTCTAGAGGTGGGGGCAACCTCCCCTCCCCGGCTTCGGGCGCGCTCCGCAGGGGCAGCGGGCGCGGCCGCGGGGTCGCGCGCTCGCCCCTTCCCCGCCCTTGGATTGGCCTGGCCAGCGGCGGAGCTGCCCCGGAACCGCCACCCACCCGCGCACCCTTTCCGCGCCCGGGCCGCGCTCGTCCCGCCGCCGCCGCCGCCGCCTCCCAGCCTTTTTCTTTCTCCGGCTCGCTGGCCGCCCGGCCCCGCCCCGCCCCGGCCGCCCCGGCGCGCGGGAAGCGCGGCTCTTCGCTTCCGCCTGGCGGCGGGAAGGAAGCCGAAAGGAGGAGCCGGGGGCGGGCGCGCGGAGATGCATATTCATCAGGGCGCCCGCGGCGGCGGAGGCGGGAGCGGGCCCGAGTGGGTGTGGCGGCCTGCGCGGCGCGGGCGCCCTTCGCGAGTGGCGGCTCTGCTCTTTGTGCGGCCCGGGAGGGGCAGGAGCGCGGGGAGGGCGGGCGAGGAGGGCGGCGCCGCCTGTCTGCGGGGCCGCGCCGCTCCGCGCGCCTTTGTGCTCCCGGGGTCACGGGGCCTCCCCGCCGGCTTGCGGGAGGGGAGAGCGGGGCCGAGCTGCCGCGCGAGAGTCTCCACCAAATAACAGTGATGATTACGGAATCGGTGTTACTCCCCTATTTCCCGCCACGTTGCTCGGTCAACTTCGCAAGGCCGCGTTTGTTTCCGTGTGAGAGGAGTTCTGAAATGTTCCTCCCGGTCAAGCGTTATCGTTACAGCAAAACCACCAGAAGGAGAGCACTCTTGACTTCTATTTATATGCATCCATGTGAATGTCAATAATCTAGGGGTGGGTGGGAGAAATAATCGGCACCAAAGAAATACACAACCCTTGGGTCCCTGGGAGTAAACGCTCTTGGTGAGGTTCGGTAGACAGTTCATGTTCATAAACAAAGTGGTTTTGATCAGTATTTTTAAGGTTAAAGGTACGTAGTGTTTCTGTTTAGTTTTTAAGTAATCCGGTTATTTTCATTTTAGGCATCTGTGGTGTGGTAAAATAATGCTTAACGGTGAGATGAAATTATTATGTAATCCTGATTTAAAATCGAAGTATTAGAAGTAAAAATATAACATTAGCCCTAAATTTACATGGTACTAACCCACGTGTGTTTAGAAAAAGATTTTATTACAGAGATTTTGACTAATTATGTAATTGCACAACAGACAATAGCTTCAAATATCCTCTAAAATCCCTGTTCAATTATGTGATTACCAGTGGGACCGGAATAGCTCCCGATGAATTGTTCTTATCTTTCCACTAAATGTGAGCATGGCAGTATTTTAATCCCAGTTGTGTTTACCCTCAAAGTCCAAGAGAACTTAAACAACATTGTGCAGGTTCTTAGTTTCTACAATACACAGTATGAAACAAGAAAGATATTTTGACCTCGTTAAAAAAAAAAAAAAGATTTTTTTTTTTAATATCTGCATGTAGATATACAGACACACTATATAAATGTTTGGCTATTTTCAATGATAGTAAGTGGAAAACTAGAAACTATTTTGACCCATTTGGACTTCAGGAAATGCCAAATATAAAAATAGGTTATTGGTTTAATGGTTCCCAATTTCTCCTCTGAAAAAAACTAACACAGTATGTATCTAAACAGCTTTGGGAAGGGAGTTGAGGTTGGGGATACACGTATGTACACATACACATGTGCATGTATATATCTCTACACTCAGCTATAACTTCCCAAGGAAAATTAATTGTTAACATCTTTTTCCAAGATAGGTAATTTTAACCACTCGGCTAGTGTAGCTATAACTCAGTCTACTCAGGCAGTCAATTCAAGTGTGTAACAAACAGATCTGTTTGCATTCTAGCATTTCCTAATAGTAGTTTCATGGTTAAGTAAGTCACGTTTAGCACTAAGTAGCCAAATATGAAGTATGAAAATTCAGTGCAGCTAAACTTTAAAAAATCATTGAGAGTGCAAAGGAAGTGTTTAAATGGGCAGTGTTACCAAATTCTAAAACTTCTGTAAGTGTGCCTTAGAAAGTCTTTTGCAATTATTTGAAGTCCATAGCAGAGTTAACCAATCCTTCCCATCATCTATTTCACGCAAGGAAGAAATTACATTGCAGGAAGAATCCAATTTTGTTTAGGAAATATGCGAAGATAAGAAATGGAGAAAGGACTAGAAAAGGGGAAAGAGAAGGATTCCACATGCTTCTAGTGATGATTTGAATGAATCTGAAGTTAGTGTCACCTGTCAGAGGCTTTTTGCCTAAGCGTATTATTTATATTTAGTAATAGAGTGTACCATTGTATGTCATGTTCAGTCTTTCATAGATTATCTTTTTTTATTTGCGTGTCATTTGTTTCTTCTGACCTGTGAAGTTTACAGTATTTACTCCTCTACTCATTACCCCTGTTTGTCAAATATGTACACATATCATAATTAAATGATATCCAGTGCTTATGAAATAAGGATACTGATTTTCAATCATGTCTTAAGAGAAATCGGACTCACTAATTTGTAATCACCTCAACAGTTTGTTGCTCCTGAGTTTCTTATTTGGCTAATGATAATGGTCTTCTAACCTGCAATATTGGTTGAATTTCCAGTTTTCATATTTTGCATTACAAACAGATCTAGAGAAGTTAGGGAGTGCTTTTGTAAAATTAAAATTATCTTGGTTAAAAACCTTGCCTAGAATGTCATTGAGGTTGAATATCTTTTTATATTCTTTTTTTTTGGAAATTATAACTACGCACGTTTTAAAAATAAGGACTGTCCAAAGTTACATAGGCATTTTGGCCTTTTGATGCTCCTAACTGAAGTGGTTCCAGTAGAGAAGCTAATTTTTTTGTGCCTTCAGTTGCAGGCACAATCCATTCCTTAGAACTTACTAGAAGATTCGCAAGCACACTGACACTTTAGATTTTCTGGTTCTTCTTAAAGCCAATTAACTGGTAATTCAGTTTCTGTATGTGTTCTTCAAATTAAGAATTTTTTTTAATGTACTACAACATCTGCATGTGTTTATCTTTGAGAATAATCACTATATAATTATTTCTAAAAGCATGCATTATTACAATGCTTTATGTCATAACTGAAGTAATTCTTCTACCCTATCTAAACCAGTAATTTCCAGTCATTACCCCAAAGGTGTTTATTTTATCTTACTTCTCTATTTCTCAAATACGTAAGAAGTGTGCTTTTATTTCTGTTTTCTTATTTTTAAAGACACACACTTATTTATTAGATTATTTTAGTTAGTCTATTATTATGCTAGCCTCTGCGCAAATTTATTTTATATAATAAAGACAGTGGAATATTTAAGACACAATACTAAATAAAACACTACCTTTGAAAACAATTGGATAATATTTTTAGAATTTAAAAACTGCATAAGGTATAAACCTGTGTAAACATTCATATTGCATATTGCGTCTAGGACGTAGTTTAAAATATTTCTTAATTATTTAAAAATATTTAGAGAGTCTTAAAATAGGACATTTATAAAGTGCCAAGTTTTGGCATTTTGTTGCAGTTCTATAGATGGGAGCTGTCTTTGTACAACTTTTACTGAGGGAAGGAGAATGCATATCTAGTACATTGCTGTGTGAGAGGAAAACCCAAGTATAAACCACAACCTTTGGTAACTATTTCTATTTTCCATTGGTATTAGCGGTCTTCAGCTATAATCCAGCGTGCCTCTTTGTTAGATATTGATCATAAGAAATAAACACGGCATCTTTCCCACAAGACGTACTTGCTCATCCTAAGGAATTATATCTGTGGAAAAGACTTCAAGAGATTTCCAGATAAGCCCTTGCAATAGAGTCAAAACTCCACACCGCCCAGGAGAGACGCACAGGTCATTTTCTAACCATTGAGAGTATGGGTACAAAAATAAATATATACACACAGTGTTCCTTCTTCCACTAACTGCATGCTGCACCTGTGCACACATATATCTGATGACATCTGCTAACATAATAAATCTCAAGTGGTTTGTGGTGTCATCAAAACCTGAGATGGTGGTATGGCTCACAGCCTCCCCAACCCCAGGCTATGGTCTTGTTAAATTTCACAGGCTAAACAGAGACAGACTTAGACTCATTCTGTACATGAACCAGGGGTTTTCAAGAGCGGGTTAAGGTGGTTTACCAAGGCAAAAAAAAAAAAAAAAAAAAAGCCTCTAGATATGACTCAGGGTGAAAAATTTGCTCTCTGATTCAATGGTGGTAAATCAAGGATGACTCCCACCTTTGAAAAAAAACCATTTTTATCTCAATTGTTCTGAATTCTCAATTCAAAGTGTCAACCTTTCCTAGCCCACTTATGTTTTGAAGACTTACTTTAGGAAAGAAAAGCCATGACAATTACATTCTTCATATCTTGCTTACCCACACTTTTATACAACTTTAGTTTCAACCATCAAAATGCCCATAAAAAGAAAACAATAAACTTGAATGAATTTAGGCTGTAATGATGATTAAATTGAGCAAAGGAAACACAAGTGTTTTCGCAAAAAATGTTCGGGATATTTTGTGCCATATGTAAGGTTTCTGAAACAACAGAATCGCTAAGGTATTTTTTTTTAACCATTTTCAAAAAACAGAAGCATCTGGCAATCCAGAAATCAGTGAGGCAACAGGATGCAAGAAAGCGCTAGACAGTCTACTGATCCTTCAATATAGTCCTGGCAAAGGACCATCCTGTCTTTTGCTCAGTGGGCCATTTTCAACAAGAAAACGAATTTCAAGTCCCCTGCATCCACACCCCGTGGCCACTTGTCCTCAGTGTCAAAGATTCTTCTTGGCATATCTAGAACATCGTGATATCATTTCAAGTTGCCCCCTACTAAAGATCAATGATCACATTTTGTGCCTTTCTTCCATGACTGAGAAAGCCTAGATGCAGCCTAGGGGCTAGAGGAAGAATTCTTCTATAAACGTGCACCACGTGCTTAGTGTGGGTCTCGACCCGGGGCTGGGTGCTACCATCCAAAGATGAATATATTTTTAAGGATGTCTGCATTTATGATACAAAGGCCTTCCATCCATTTGTCGTAATATTCTCTTCTAAATTTGTTGAGAAAAGAGTAAACTTCCTGTGGGATATCTTGAAAGGCTTCAGATAAACACACTAAACAACGATCTTTGGTTTTTTGCTCACATAACAGGTAGTTGATGTGGGTTTGTAGAATGAAAACAGTGTTGATGGAAACCAAAGAAAAATGTAATTAGGGACGATAAGTCAGGTGCCCTTCCCACCCCACCCACCCACTAAAAACAAAACAACCCCCCCTCCCCCTGTATAATGTATTCAGAAGCCAGACTAACAAAGTCAGGAAACTTTTGATATCACTATTCTTCATGATATGGGAAGTATTTTTATAACCGACAGGGGAAAGAAAGGAGGAACTATGTTAGGTGGGAGAATTCAGGCACGTAGGGTTTACCTATGTGCAATTAACACCACCCTCTTTTAGCAACTTACTGTTTAGCGATGGTTAACAATCAAATACACAGGCAGGGTAGAAATACAAGTTTCAAGAACATACTTAATATCACTGCCTCTCCCTTTTTCTCTTCATGTCTGGCCCCATTCTGAGCTGCCCTCAATATTTCTTTGACCATTATCTTTGTAATTTTTTGTGTGTTTATGCGAACAGAGTAGAGACACTTTATTTTTTTTTAATTTTTTAAAGAGTACACTTTAAGTGAACAAGGACAAAATACAAATGACATCCCCCCACAGTCCCATCGCCTAAAAAACCTGTTTCATTTGCGCATATTCCAACCCAGCATGTGCCTCTGTGCTTCTACACTACTTGCACAGTCATAAGGTTTTAAGGTAGATAGAATTTTATAATTCTTCCACTTAACCTTCCATTGATATCATTGATATTAGCGAAAGGGTGCAAACTTGTAAAATGCTAAAACTAGGAGAGACTTTGGGGATTTTTAGACAAGAGACAAAGAAACAAAACTGACAGCATCCTGTGGTTTGCCCTCTGATCTTTTCAACGCTGGGATTCATTTAAAAGGTTGGGGCAGAGTCACTGCCCCCTTTAAGATGGGGCTCAGTCTCCTGGGTTCCTTGTTTCATTCCACCGGCCCTCTTTCCTCTTGTAGCTTCACCGGCTTGCCTCTTATACCCCTGGCTTCACAAGCCTTGATCTAAACCGAATGCTCTTCTTACAGATGAGAAAATCAAAATGAGGTTCGGAGAGATAAAGGGGCTTGGTTAAGGCTACTAAGCTAATCAGCAGCCACGCTGGCATTGTAGAAGAGGCCCCTGAACTCTAAACAAGTGCTCTTTTATTAATGTTTATTTCAGAGCATGTGGGCCAGCAGGGTTCTGAGCATCAGCAAGATAACCTCACCGGAACTACTGTGACCACAAGCGCCTTTATAGACTTTAGAGAAATGTCCCAGGTTAGCCACTCGCCACCTTTTATGCTCTGGGTCACAATTACCATTTGATGTCCACAAGCCTGAACCCCCATAAATCTTGGCCGTACTCACAGGGTTCTTTTTCTCGTTGAAAAGAAAATATCAGAATGCAAGTGAGGGAAGCTGATCACTTTATAGAGATAACGTCAGATCTGCTCTCATTGATAACGTAAGATTAAAAAGTAAAATACCTCATAATATGCCTATCAGACGTATCTCACAAAGGTGTGATGTTGTACCAATACCCTAGTAGATAACCACTCTTCTAGAAAATATAAAAACCCCATATCTGTACAGAGACTGTATTTTCTGAATGTTAAATCAGGACACGAGGTATAACTAAAAACTTTTTTTTTTTTAATGAATTTAAGGTTTGGGCAAGTTTTACAAAAGTTTGTTTTTTGTTTTTTTTTAATTTTTTTTTTAACGTTTATTTATTTTTGAGACAGAGAGAGACACAGCATGAACGGGGGAGGGGCAGAGAGAGAGAGGGAGACACAGAATCAGAAGCAGGCTCCAGGCTCTGAGCCATCAGCCCAGAGCCCGACGCGGGGCTCGAACTCACGGACCGCAAGATCGTGACCTGAGCTGAAGTCGGATGCTTAACCGACTGAGCCACCCAGGCGCCCCTACAAAAGTTTTTAAAAATGAATCATTGTTAGCTATGGTTTAATGAGTGGGCTTTGTGGGAAATAATAAAAAGGTATACCATGTAAGAATTCATGATGTCTATGCCCATGAGGGCAGTTCTTAGAAATTCACTCAGAAATAGGATTGGATTACAGTGACCGCCATGTGGTCATTGCTGTTTGTGTCCTGTGCACTTGGCACTTGCTTGTAGTGCTTTGTTCTTCAGACAAGACATCCACTCTCTAGGTTCTTCTCTCAAATGGACATCAATGCATGTCTCCCACGTACAACGTCACAGAGTCAAACTGGTAAATAATTGAGAAGTTCATACATTATGTACGTGTCGAGTCTATAGTTACTTTCTTGGCAGGCACAGGAGAGGCCCATATCCAATCAGGCTCAAGACTCATTCACAGAAGTGATCTTATTTGACCCTTCTTCTGGCCAAAGCACCATCTTAACCGAGCAGGGTGGGCACACTACTGTCCATTTAGGGGGCCAGACTCTGTATGCTAGGTTTCCTTGTGGTCCAGATATACAGTCTTCTTCTACGGTATTTTAAATGGCTCCCTACACGTTGGATCTTCTCCTTTGCTGTGACCAACAGCAGCACCTTAATTCAGCAAGGTCTCCCCTAGGACAATGGTTTTCCCCAACCTTAGGTTAAAATGAGTGTCATAACAAATGACAATAATTACTACATACGTAGGTCTACCTATGGCTCTGCTCTGTGCTCAGTATGTCATATATTGTCTCAGCCCTTTTAAAGATGAGGAGCCTGAGGCTCAGAGAGGTTAAGTAGCCGTGAAAGGTCACGGTGCTCCTAATCAGGGTCTTTCTAATTCCAAAGCCCATGGCCAAAGCTGACCAGTACCTGCGGCAAAGACATAGTGCAAGGTTGTAATCACCCAGGTGAGTGTGGCCCCTTTATAGGAGTTGCCTTGGAAAGCTTTGAGAGTATTCCTTAAAGCGTTTTTATTACTCTTCTTTTGAAATTCCCTTTAGAACTTCAGGCAACATTCTTTGAAATATTATCGATGGGATAGATCTTCTTCCTTTGAATGTGGATTTGAGTTTTGGATATAGCTATGATTCATTCAGCACCCTGTGGTGATTAAAGACCTTATCAAGCTGGGTAAACCAGTTTGGGTCGCAAACAAGGCATGACAGAATGTAACAAGATTATTTGCAATCTCCAGCATTTCTGAAGGAATGGAATAGAGGAGTGGAAGGGAAGAGACTTGGATTTAGAGGCACCACGGTTCGGGGTACAAATCCTGACTTAATCACCCGGGAGCTATGTGATTCTGGGAAAGGCACGTAACGATTCTTAGCCACAGTAGCCTTACCTCCAAAAAGAGCATACCAATCTAGAATACTTGCTTCAGTGTTGTTTGGGGATCAAAAATTAACCTCACGTCAAAATATGTCGGAATGTGTCTGAAATGCAGCCTTTCTCAAGAACTATTTCCTGAATCGGATTATCAGGTTACTTGTCTCTGTCCTTGTCCTTCAAATGTGATGAGAGGTGGTAAGCAAGACTTAATGTGGTCTGCGACAATGACCAGACCTCAGGACCCCTCTCAGTGCCACTGGTCCTGGCATAGAGCAGGTATATTTACCATTACAGATGAAAAACCAGAAGGGAGGTCCCTAGTTTCCCGATGCTAAGGGACATGGATTTGAAGGAGGATGGGGTGTAGTTTGCAGTTTGCGGGAGGCAGTTTCTATCTCAAGCTTACTCCCAGACTCTCTCTAAAACAGTAGGAAACCTGAGAGCAGCTTCAGCAAGGGCCCCTTAGGAACTGCCTGCCCCATGGCAGGTTCTGGCTCAAGGTGGGACATGGGATACCGCTCCTGTCCTCCAGAACAGTATCCAAAGGGCTGCTTTAGTGACAGGCATGGGATGATGCTACTCAAATTATAAGAACTGGGAACACCTCAGAACCCATTGACACAAACAGTGTTATTCATCTATTGACTGAGATGTTGTAACTCTTCAGGCAACAAATAAGCCTGCTATGTCCAGGAGGTGCCCAGTGAACAAAACAAACAACAGTCTAGCATAGAGGAAAGAGAGACAGGGAGAAGAAAAGACTGGAATAGCTGACAGAAATAGAAGCCTTGTGTAGTGTTGTTCTGAATTCATAGGCCTGCCAGGCTTCTTTGTGAGGTCAGAAGGATGATTTGAGAATTCTAGAAAATTCGCAGAGAGGTGTTTATCAAAAGATGGAAAAGAGGAGTGCCCAAGCTTTTGGCAACATACAGTAAATCAGGGATAGCTATCTATTGAAAATAGGGGATGGGGGGGGCGGCCTCAGTGGCTCAGTTGGCTAAGCGTCCAACTCTTGGTTTCAGCTCAGGTCATGATCTTGTGGTTTGTGGGTTCAAGCTCTGCATCAGGCTTCCTGATAACCACAGGGCTTGCTTGGAATTTTCTCTCTCCCACTCTCTCCTTGGTCCCCCCCTGCTTGTATGTGTGAGTGCATGTTCTCTCTCTCTCTCTCTCTCTCTCTCTCTCAAAAATAAATGAATAAACTTTAAAAAAATGAAAATAGGGGAAGGGAGCAGCCTCTGAGGAACTCTGTAGAGCTTTGGTCAACTGATCTAGAGCTCTTCTACTCTATCTTCTGCAGCGCCCTAAAGTACAGGTACAATATTGTTTCCATTTTACAGATGAGAAAACTAGAGTACAGGGAACTAAATAACTTACCCAAGGTCAATAGCTCCCAAGTGTCAGCAGCAGGATTTGAACCTAGGAAGTGTGGCTCCAGACTCTTGGCTCTTAACCACCTTCATGCAAACTTTCTCTTCTCCTCTGCATGCCCATCCCCAATAAAGTAGCCTGGCCCAACCGTGAAATCTCTCCTCCTTCCTGTAGGGCTCATTCTAGGCCCCACATCTCCCTATCAGGAAGCCATAAATGTGGGCAACCTTAGCATAACTTAGTCACTAAGGAGAAAGGAAGTACTTCCAAAGCCTTGGCCTGATTCTTTAGATCCACCAAAGGTGAGATCCAGTGACTACCCCTACCTCTCTTCCTGTGCTTTAAAAAAAAAAATCAAAAAATTATTGTCCATCTGTACAATGGAACATTATATAGCAACAAAAAGAACACACTTCTCTATAGCATGCGTGTAGAAAAGTGCACATCTTAAGTGTATAGCTAAACAATTTTCCCATGTCACCACCATCCACATTTAGAAATGGAAAATTACTGGCACTCCAGAAATTCAGAAGCTACCCCACCGTCCTTCCCAAAGGTACGCACTGCCCCGATTCCTAATAATACAAAGTTATGTTGTTTGTTTTGAACTTTATATAAAGGGAAACATATGATTTGCCTTTTTATGTCTGAAGTACTTTGTTCAACATTTCATGCAATATTCCTTCTTGCAGTCGCAGATGACAAAGTTCTTTTTTCCCACATTGCAATATGGATTCTATTGTATGAACGCAACACAACTTATCTACTCTATACTTGACAGTCACTGGGTTGTTTCCACTTTGAAGCCAATACAAATAATGGAAAAATGAGCGGTCTCCTACGTGTGGTCCAGCATCCATATGTATGCATTCTCTTGGGCATAAACCTAGGAGTAGAATTTTTAGGTGTTTAAGTAGCCTATGAGAACTTTTAGTAGATAATGACAAATAGATTCCTAAAGTGATTGTACGAGTGTGTATGGGAGCATATGAGAGTTCTAGTTGTTTTACATTTTCATCAACGCTGTTTGGTCTTTTTCTATTCTGGAGTATAATGATATCTCAATTTGGTTTTAATTTGCGATTCCAGTTGACTGATGAGGTTAGCTGCTTTTCATCTGTTTATTGGCCATTTGGATAGCCTCTTGTGAAATGCTTGTTCAGATATTTTGCCCATTTTTAGTTGGGCTTTTCTGGTTTTGGTTTTGTTGTGTTTTGTTTTTCTTCATTGATTTGTAGGTGCTCTTTATATATTTGGGACATGAGACCTTTGTCAGTTCTGTCTGGTGCTGATTTCTCTCCCACTTTGTAGCTTGCAATTTCACTCATTTGATGTCACAATGTCTTTGTGAGCTTTAAAAGCACATTTTTAAAAGAATAATTGCCACACAATACACTGTACATATTTAAGGTGTATGATTTGATAAGTTTTAAAATACATGTACATTAATGAAACTATCACCACAGTCAAGATAAGAAATAATTCAGTCGCCTCCGGGAGGTTTTCTGTGCCTCTTGGCAATCCCTCCCAACAGATCTGCTTTCTCTCATTAAAACTTGGTTTGCATAGTTTAGAATTTTATGTAAATGGAATCACACAACAGGTACTCTCTTTTGTCTGGCTTCTTTCATTCAGCATATTTTGACATTTATTCATGTCCTTACTTGTATCAATAGTTCATTTATTTTTACTACCGAGTAGTATTTCATCGTGCGGTATATCGTAATTTATTCATCACCTGCTGATGAGCAATTGGACTGTTTACAATTTAGGGCTATTACAAATAAAGCTGATGTGAACATTTCATATACAGGACTCGACATAGACATAAGCTTTCGATTCTCTCAGGTAAATACCTAAGAATGACATTTCTGGGCATATGGTAGGTATCTCGTTAAGGTTTAACTTCTTAAGGAGCTGTCAAACGGTTACCCAGAGTGACTATCATCTCACAATTCCATCAGCAGTGTATGAGAAGTCGAGTTCCTCCAAATCCTCACCAACTTAATATGATCAAGTCATTTAATTTTAGCCATTCTAATAGCTATGTAGTATGTTCCATTATCATTTTAATATGTTTCCCTAATACTTGTTTCCTTCATGGCTTATGGTGTTAAGCATCTTTTTACATGTGTGTTTAACATTCTTGTATCTGCTTAGGTAAAGCATCTAGATGTTGAGATCTTTTGTTCGTTTTAAAAACTGAGGTGTTTGCATTCTTACTGTTCTTATAGTTGGTTTTTTTTTTTGTTGTTGTTGTTGTTTTGTTTTGTTTTGTTTTGCTTTGCTTTGGTATAGTGTGGAAACAAGTCCTTTCTCAGACATTCAACTCACAATATTTTCTCCCCGACTGTGACTTTTCTTTTCAGTCTCTTGACCACATCTTTTGAAGAGTAGAATTTTTAAATTTCATTAAGTCAAAATTAAGGATCGTGCTTTTGGTTTTATATCTAAGACATTTTGCCTAATCCAACAGCACAAAGAGTTGTCCCCCTATTTCTTTTGGAATTTTTCTAATTTTATGCTTTCCATTGAGGTCTATAATCCATTTTGAGATAAATTTCATACATCAGGTGCAAGGTATAGATTGAAATTCATTGTTTTCATATGGATATCCAATTGTTCTGATACCATTTATTGAAAAGACTTTTTTTTTCTCCACTGAATTGCCTTTATACCTTTGTGGAAAGTCATTTGTCCATATATGCATGGGTCTATTCTATTTCTTTGATTGGTTTGCCTATCTGGAGGCCAATAACACACTATCTTAGTTACTATAACATAATAATGTTTGAATCAAGTAGTATTAGCTCTCTGAATTTGTTCTTTTAAATATTGTCTTTTAATGAACTCTTCTGTTGTATTGTTCTCTGGGCAAACTCTTCCGGTGCTTGGTTTGTTTTCTAACAAGTTTTCTCTAAGAAATCTTGAATCTACTCAGACACTTTTCCAGCTTGGATATCTGTAGATTTTAAGTCCATCGTTCCTTTGGGCTTAAAGTTTATTTTTATTCAAAGATCTTTTATTAAAATGCATGTACCCCAAAGAGAGTGGGGTTGTGGTGGTATTACTCCAAAAGTCATCAGCCATTATGGTAACCGACAGCCAACTGACAATCTGACTGTTTTGGAAAAAGACTCTACAGCCCGGCAGACCTCTTGGGGCTGGGGAAGACCAGGTGGAAGGTGGGAGAGAAAGGAGCTTCAGGTTTATAGTAATTCCTATAAGTTACCAGGTATTGTACTGGCTGTTGTGCATTTAGCATCTTATTTTACCCAAGATCATTGTAATTTCCCTTCTAGGAATACGCTGTAGATCAGGGTCCTTTTCTATAAAGGACTAAATGTTTTAGGTGGGGCCAACTTGACATGGGGGTGAAACTGTACATTCACACAGCATGTAAAATCATTCATATTTTTGGCTTTGCGGGCCATACAGGTAGTCTCTGATGCCTCTACCCAACTCTTTCCATGCTACACAAAAACAGCCATCGATGATATTTAAACACTGAGCCTGGCTGTGCTTCAATAAACCTTTATTTATGGACACTGAAATTTGAATTTAATATTATTTTTACATATCATAAGATATCTGTCCTCTTGTTTTTTTCTCATTTGGAAACATTGACACCGTCCTCAGGTCCCAAGTCATACACAAACAAGCAGTGAGTTCTATCTGGCCCGTGGGTGTTAGGTCCCTAGCCCTTCCCTAGAGAAACTCCACACATGTGCATCAAGTGACATGCACAGGAAGTTCACATCAAAATTGCTCTTGAATGCTCCAAACTAGAAACAACCGAAAGTCCCTGCAAAGGTAGAATGGCTAAATATATCGTAGTTTATTTATATATAACATATGGTTGAAAGAAAGAAGCAGGTCTTAAAAGAATACATACAGTATGATTTTATTTATATAAAGTTCAAAAACAGACCTGCATAAGTGCTAAAACTAAAATATAAAAAAAATAATAATAAAGCAAGGAAATGATCACAGGAAAAATCAGGATGATGGTTACTTCTCTGGAGGGGAAGGTGATGGGGAGGGGACTTCTGAGGCCTTAGCAATGTTGCGTTTCTTGACCTGGGTCATGTTTGCATTGGTGTTTGCTTTATATTTATTCTTTGAACTACACCTTTTATGTGTCTACTCTGAAATGTATATCTCATCATTTTTAAATTTTCAGTTCCTAATTCTAACCGGGAGTTGGCATTTGGAGCCCCATTTCAGAGTGAGGTTGGGGGAGGGGGGAATCGCATGCCCAGGCCACATGTTTCCAACTTCCTAAAGCTCCTTTGATATAATTTTGAAGACCTTTGGCATCCATCTGGCCCTGGGCTTCACATTTGCCAAGAAGAGTCTTGGCTTTTATAGCATTCAAATGTTTTTCTTCTCAGTTTACTTTTGTCTCAGATAATAATGCTCTCTGCCAAATTCCCTCAAGGTCAAATCCACATTATTATGGGTTCCATTGTCTTGAAGCCTTTCTTGTTTGCAAATTCCATTTTTCCTAATTTCAAAATATAATTATAAATAATTCAATCACATTGAATTGGGCAGTGGATGTGTATACTGGCTACTTTCCCTTTATCCCTCTGCTCCTCAGTGTTTATTCTCTTCTTAATATTTCTACCTTCTGGCTCTCTATGTGTGGCTGTATGTTGTCATTAACCAGGCAGGGCTGAAATGAAAGAAAAGAAAATATGTATTCATGGTTGGAAAGGACACGAGTTTAGGAGTAAACCTACGGCAGTTTGAACCTCAACTCAATCTATTGGCTGTGTGCTCACAGCCAGTGATCTAACCTCTCTGGGTCTTTTCTTTCACTAATGGAACTATGAGAGAGAGCCATTGCAAGAATTAGATATGTAAAGGTCAGGCAAGAAAACCTGTGAAATGGACACAGTTCAACACCTTGCACTACAGCCACTTTATGACTTGTGATAGGGTGCAATAAATTTCAGTTCCCTTCCTTCCTTCCTTCCTTCCTTCCTTCCTTCCTTCCTTCCCTTCTTTTTCCATTTTGCAAGATTTTTCTGTCTGCCCTTACCAACCACGTTAATCCAGCAATTGCCTAATGAGAGAAAAGGATGGTAGTGTGTGGGTTGGGGACAGGGAAAAAAACAAAGGTGGAAAGAAAGATTCTACTCTAGAGCATAGGAAAAGAGCTCGCATTATATCTCTATTTTACTTGCCCATCGCTCTTCATACCCCTCATTTGTCCGTGAAGTCATGGGTCTCTGGACCCCTAGAAATCCAAGAGCCTGGTAAGGCTATTGTCAGAATCTTTATAGAGCCTAAGAGAACTCTACCATGATTTCAGGAATAAAAATTGCCTTCAAATAAATCACGTAGAATCTGTCTGGCGTATTGTCTGTGCTGAGTAAGTTTTGGGTATTATTACTGCGATTGTTGGTGTTACGATTATTATTGCTCTTCAGGACAGCATCTCAGTATGCGCGACAGGAGTTGTGAGGCCATCAGCTGCCTCGTTTGCCACACGCACACCCAAGGTACGACTGTTGTTTCTTTCAGCATTTCTCAGTCTCCCCTGTCATTTCCCTCCCCGAAACATTTCATTCTGCCTTTTCCAGAACAAACATCATTATAATCACTTCTTGTTCACATCTCTGCTATCCCCATGGCTCTTGCTGCTCTCACTGGTAGTAGCAACACCTCTGAATTTACTACCATCTGCAAATATCATTAGCTATTGTTTATTCCCTCTCCCACACTATTAATGAAGATGTTAATTAAGACCAGAACTAACACTGACCCCAGCAGCAATCCACTAGACATTTATCCAACTGGATAAACTTCTGTTAGTCATTACCCACCGCTCATAGACATTACCACTCCTCCATTCCCTTCATCTGCTAATTTGTAAGAGACCAGGGGAGAGAATTAAGGGAGCCCAGTATTATTTAAAAATTAACACTCTGATACTTAGGGTTTTTGGAAAAGGATTTGGTGGAACATCAGAAGGATGGTTGTCCGTAGTATATGCATGAGTGAAGTGAGCCAGCATCCCAAAGAATTTGGTAATTGCCTGGCTCAGCTTATGGGTTTCTGAGATTTCGTTTCAGCCACCTCCATGTAAAGATGATCAGACTAAGGCCCAAAGACTTCTCCAAGATCACTTCCCTCGTTAGTAATAGAACCCACATTGGAACTTGGGGCTCTCACTTCCAGTCCCACACTCCGGGTAGAAGCGAAGTTGATCTCACTTCACAGACGGTCTGCTCAGACACCTGCGCATCAGCATTTGGCCACTAAATCCTAAGCTTGTGGAGTGGAACACAGTGGCCGTCAACTTCATCCATTTGGCTTCAGCAAACCACGTCGGGAAGGAGATCTTTACGTATTTTGTTCAAGGCAAGAGCATTATTCACCATGATGCTCTGTTCTCTCAACCTATAAATGAGTGGTTCTCGACCCTGGCTAAACATTAGAATCACCCAGGGGAGCTTTTAAAAAATACCAATGCCCACACCACATCCCTAGAAATTCAGATTTAATTGGATTGAGGAGAGACCCAGGCACTGGTAATTTTTTTTTTTAAAGCTCCCCAGGTGATTCTAATGTGCAGCCCTAGTTGAGAGCCACCCCAGAGGATAAAGTGTTCCTCCAAAGAGTCCTAAGTTGGGAGGCTTCTTGTTCTATAGAAGAGGGTCAGTATGGACCTGCTGTACCTTAGCGAATGGGAACAAACCTTTCTCTTAAACAGGAAACTGACTGCTCTTCGAACGTTTTCCTTGTGAAGAATGCAAATTGCATTACCGACTCAGAATGACGTAATTTGGAATCTCGTAATCCGGTAGTGGTTACCTACACCTGGCAATTTTTCCAGACTTTAACTTTGTAGGTCGTACTGCCTACCTAAAAGCTCTCAGGCAGTCCCAAAGTCAGCTACTGGTTTAGTGTGAAAGCTGGCCCACTGGATGCAAAGTCGAGCAAAGGACAGAGGGCTTACCAGCGTTTGAAGGGTTTGCTCTTTAGACATTAATACCCGTCGTACCCGATGCAGCAACAAATGCCTTCCTGCCGCTGGTATGGCAATGGAGCCTTGGTGGATGAAGAATGTAGGTCAAAGACAAAATAAGGAAACGTAATCTCAGGCTTCTGCCTGGACAAGAGCCCAAGAAGAATAAAAGACAAGACTTTGGAAGACCTCAGAGGCTGCTAGTCTTCTGGCATCTCACTCTGTGGCCTCTTCCGTTATAAGGGAACATCTCTACGTGACGAATTGCCAGCAACACTCACACCTATCAGAATTGGGGGATTCACGGTGCTCATGTTCACTTGTGCAGGTTGTTCACTGCCCAAAGGTGCTTGGGACACGGGGGCTGAAATGTGCAGTGAAAAGCAGTGCTTCCAGGAAGGACAAGAGGACTCTATTTGTAGTTCACAGAAAGATGCTGCCCGGAAAGTGGGATCCCCGAAGAGGGATAAAGACACAACAGTTTTCCACGTCCCTGTCATAAGCAGCAGAGGCCTCGTGATGAAAACAGGGAAGAAGAGAGAGGAGCAAAGAGATGACCGAAAGTGTCAGGGTTCCCAGGGATCGTCCACCCTCCCTGGTGCTCCAATGCTCCAATATCAGTGCCTCTCGATGGTCGTTAAGGCTGGGCTAAAACAGGAAAATGTACAGGAAGCTGGTGAAATGTGGAAATGGAATATCTGTAGAACAGACAATAAGACCCAAGGAAAAAGGAAGTCTAAGGTGGGAACATTTTTTTATGTGCTCATTCTCTCCTCAACTCAAGTTGGGGCCCCGGCCATGGCTCACGGGCTTGCCCACGGCTGTGACAACCTGGTTCAGCTTCTGGGAAAGAGAAAGAAAGAGCGGGGATCCCGGCAACAGTCACTGGTGGAGGGCCAGGACGGGCGCCTCCACCAGTGAATGCTTCCAGATGCACCGAAGTGTTGTCCCAAAACACGGCTCAAGAAACAGCTTAGGTAGAGAGTGACTCCTCTGGAGGAAAAAAAAAAAAATCAGTCATTTTGACAAGGTCAAAATACCAAGAAAACAGCATTCCCAATTGAGAAGTTACGGGTCAGGACCACACTCCATTAGAAAATGCTCTTTTCTGCTTCTCCCTCAGACATTTTGGCTCTGACATGATTTTTAATAAGTCCTCCCAAACAGCAACTCTCTGGGCACAAGCTCTCAACTAAAAACATGTCAGTGGATGGGTTTGGGGTAAGGGTTCTCTCCCCTTGCCCATGACAAAAAGAAAGAGGAAGCAGTCAAATAATGGAGCTAAATAATCCCATCTGAGAACAAATGGTCCCAGGTGCTACTTGGGCACAGAATTAGTGGGTTGTAGTGTTGTCTGCACTGCTCAGAGGGACTCAGAGGGAAGGGAAGTTTCCCTCGGGATCTGAAAATTGGGGCAATTTGGATGATTTCCTCTTCGCTTGTACCTTGGAAAGGTAACCAGGGAGGAAGCCAGTGGAGTGAGAAGGAGAGAAGGAGGGAAGGAAGGAAAGAAGGAAGGAAGGAAAGAAGGAAGGAAGGAAGGAAGGAAGGAAGGAAGGGAGGAAAGAAAGGAAGGAAGGAAGGAAGGAAGGAAGGAAGGAAGGAGGCAAGGAAGAAAGAAAGAAAGAGAAAGAAAGGAAGGAAGGAAGGAAGAGAAAGAAAGGAAGAAAGAAAGAAAGGAAGGAAGGAAAGAAGAAAGAAAGAAAGAAAGAAAGAAAGAAAGAAAGAAAGAGAAAGAAAGGAAGAAAGAAAGGAAGGAAGAAAGAAAAAAGAAAGAAAGAAAGAAAGAAAGTAAGAAAGAAAGAAGAAAGAAATGAGGGAGGAAAGGAGGGAGGAAATGAGGGAGAAAAGAAGGTCTCATTTACTGAGCACAGACAGCTTGCCCAGACATCGCTTGGCTTTTCCATATATGTGATTCCACGTAATCTCTAGAACACCACTGTGGGGTAGGTATAGTTGCTTAGTTAATAAGTGGCCAGGTTGTATCCCATCCAGGTGTACCTGACTTCAAAATCCTTCCCTTTTCCTTTTAACGACTAGTCTCCGCCAACTAGACACACATACATGTACCCCTGTGTTTATGCATGTGCACACGTGTGTTTTATTCCTTAAGTGCTTCTTAATCTTGCCCTATCACCAAGCAACCAAACAATGAGAGTAAATTTCCTATGTCTGTTTTTTATGCTCTTCTCAGACTCTAAATGGTTTTCCTCTCTCCAGAGTTACCACTAATGTCGTTTTCATCTGTCGTTGCCTGTATCTTATTGAAAAAAGGAGAAGAGGAGGGTGGGGCCGAGGGAGATCATTTGTCCTGGCTCTTTGGCTTATTACTGGGCATAGACTATTTTGGGGGGGGGGGGTAGGGGGGGATGCCCCCATTTTGCCAACCCCATACCATGCAGCTGTGGGAATTCTCTCGTCTGCTTTAAACAGTCCAGCCCTGTTTTGCCCACAACTTCTTGAGAGTTGAAGTCTCCTCCTTCACGGAGAAGACAACCATCCTTGGAGAAGCTTCTTTTCAAGCAGCCATTGTACAGTCCTCTGAAGGAGGGATTGCAGACCTCGCCCCCATTGCCAGGGGCCTCTACCTTTTTGGTTTCTTCCCCCTGGGGAGATGGGGAGGGGCTGGAGGTGGGAATGTGCCTGATGAGGCTGCGTGGGTCACCTGCTGCCCAGGGGAGGAGAACCATGGCCAGGTTTTCCCCCGTGTCTCCCTGGAGCAGACACAGACGCTTCAGGAGGAGAGACGCTATCACAAAAGGGTTTATTAGGAAGAAAAAAAAACCCAAAAACATGTGAAAGGGGATGGGGTGTTGGCAAGCAGGCTTGCTCCAAGCTCAGCCTCTGCTGTCTGTAGTCCCCATTTATTGATTCTTTTCTTTCTCCACTCCCCGCTTTCCAAGGGTTCATATTCAGTCCACAGAGAAAAGCAATCTCCAGGCAAAAATGGTTACAGTATTTTATTAAAGTTTGGTAGAGAGGAGGGAAGAGGAAGGAAAAGGCTGGACTAGGGGGCACGGGGTGGGGGTGAGGGGGGTGATAATGTCTGCCTGAGAGCGAGGAAGAGAGAGGGAGAGAAAGGGAGGGCAGGCATGCATGAGAGTCTCAAGCAGCAGCCAAGAAGCAGAGAAAGGGCTGCTGGGGACAAGGAGGGGGGTGGTGTGCCAAAAGCCTTATAGAAAAAGAGCAAAGATCCGAACAGGAGGAACGGTTAAAAAACCGAAGTGCAAATGGACCTTGGGATCCTCCCTGGGAAGAGGGCTACAAACAAAATACAAGACAGGATGCCGGGACACCTCAGAGTAACACAAGTCCCGAGGAGGCAGTTTGGAGAGGCCACAGAAATGGCCTAGCAAAGAAAGAAATAAATGCCAGAGAATGCTAATATGTGGAGGGCCTTTAAAGAGAGGGAGAGAAAGAGAGAGAGAGAATGGAGGTCTGAGACACAGAGCGACATCAAGTGAAAGCCGAAGCAGAGCAGAGACAGGGACAAAACACACACGCATAGCCAGACCCCAAGAGAGGGACACGGAGAGAGTCACACACAGAGAAAGACAGACAGGGATGGGGGTGGGGGTGGGGGGGGCAATGGGAGTGGGGCGAGAGGGAAAGTCTCCAGCCAAATGCGGGAGATTTGGCAGGTGGACAGCAGCAGCCGGCCAGGCAGTCACTGCACTTGCTGCGTCTAGTCTATTGTCTGGAGGGGGGGAGAGGGAGTTGTTTGTTTGTTTTGTTGTTTGGCCTCTTTGTCTCTTTTGTTCCAAGCAGTTAGTTTGCTCCTTTCCCAGACACTGGGCTGATGGAAGAGCTTTATGGATTTTTCTTAAAGGGACAGGATTAGCTAGTTTACCAGTGTAGCATTAGTGATGCCTCAGTCCTAACCAGTTTCTACCTAACAGGCTATATATATATCTGTACTATTTTAAAAGATCAGAGTAAGGATGGAGAGTTAGTATTTTTGCTGTTTTTGTGACTGGTTAACAAGAATAAACGGGTCAAGTTCACCCTCCCCTCCCCCCCCTCCCCAAGCGTCCTCCTCCAGGGTTGCCAACACTGCCAGGGGAAGAAGGAGGGAAGGACAAAAAGAAGAAACCCCTACAAACCAAAGTAAATGGAAACCATACATAAATAGCTCCAAACATTGGTACATGTTCTGCCCCTCTTTTTTTAACCTAGGCATCAAGATGAGAAATATAAACTCAAGGCTTTAAATAACCACCAGAAGAAGGGCTTTGAAGGGATAGGGGTGACTGGGCCACAAGTCCTCTGACGCTCACCAGGCAGGCACCGAAGGCCCCCCCTGGCCTCACAACCAGACCTGTTTCCTGTAGGCCCTTCCCAGGCTCCATCCCAGAGGACAGACACTGGGCTGGGGGCTTGGGGAACCTGTTTTGGGTCACCCCTTGGGGCTTGGCCTTCCCGAAGGAAGGGACTGTTAACACAACTCAGAACTCAGGCTGCCCTATGCCGGTGTCGGAGGGTAGAGAGTCACTCAGCTGACCTGAGAGCCACTGCTTATTTGTTTGAGGAGGGGTAGAGGAAAGGGGTATCCCGCAAGCCTCTGACTTTTTTGTTTCCCCAGAGACTCCTAGCTTCGTATCCTTCCTAGTAATTTAAATCAGTTTTGGTCTAAAGCAGACAGCTTCTGAAGGAAATGAAATTTCAAAGCACTCCCAAATTCATCCACGTTTGAGTTTGAATCCATCTCTAGGCCTCCCTCCAAAATAATGCCCAGTCCTTTTTCTTCATCCTAACTACGCTTTTCCCTTGCTTGCTTTAAAATCTAGGATGCTGGAGATTAAAAATCATTACACACAATCCGAGGGCTTGAGGCCCTAGGAAGGGTTCAGAGGGGGTGGAGGTGCGAGAGGGAAGTGGGTGCTCCTTTGGGAGCAGGATCTTTTATATTACAAGCAAACAGATCCGGAGTGGACTCTTCTGCCCTGGAAAGTGCGGCTGCCACAGTTGGAGGGTGCAGGTTGGCTCTGGGGGCAAAGCGGGCTGTCACCTCCGCCCCACCCTCTGGGAGTTTGGTACTTAAGAGGTACACAATTCTGTCAGCCGCTGGGGTTTAGGGGTGGCAGGGTGAGGAGTTAAAAAGTAAGCTGCTTACACCTACAACTTATCCACTGCCCCCCCCCCCACCATAACTTCTCTCCTCTCGGCCACCGTCCCCCTCCTTTTTTCAAAGCTGCCATAGGTGTCCCGGCCCTTCGTCATTGCGAAGTTTTTGCTTCTGCTCAGGTGCCATTTGAAGGGGCCAGGGAAGTCCCGCCTTTCCAGGGGAAAGGAGGAGGGGATGCTGGGGGGCGAGGAGATGGGACCTTGGTTCCCGGCGGGCCCAGTCCGAGAGAGGCCTGTGGGAGGTGCGGCCGGAGGGAGCGAGGCAGCACGTGGGACACGTGTTTGCCCAGGGTTTGGAAAGAGAGAATGTTGTGGGGCGCGGGTCTCCCGAGACTCCTGGGGGAGGGGGCATTGGTAGGCAGCTTCGATTTGGGTGGACGTCTGACGTCCCAGGTCGCACGAGGTAACCGAAATCCTGCTAACCTTGAGCGTAGAACTTGATTCGGATCTGGGCACGCAGGCGCAGCCCCGCTCAACCCGTTAGCTCCCACGGACATCGCTTAGGGGCAGGCATCCTCGGTGGCCAACGATCTGAGGAGCACACCCGGCACGTGGAAGGATCAAAGCAAAGTGCTGGCCACGACCCTGGCGGGGTCAAGTCCGATTCCAGAACCAGTCCAGCGGGGTTCAGGAAGGGCCCTGCAACCCCAGGCCCGTGAGTCCGCCCCGCGCCATCCGAGGGGGATTTCGTTTCTATTCCCCGCACGTGTCCCAGCGGCGCACCAGGAGATCCAGTTTCGCCGGAACGTTCCCGTTGACTTGTTGGTTTGAAAGTTGAAGCCCCGGGGTGGTAAGGCTGGCCACAAAAATTTCAAACCCCGCTAATCCTAGACAAAATAAAAACACAATAGGCCACAAACCAACCAACTTGGGGCACATTCTGTGGTGGTCTCCTGGCTGGGCACATGGAACAGTGCAACCTGGAGGGAGTGAACCTTTCTACTTCTAATGCCCAGTGTCGTGTGGGAAGACCTCAGGATGGAGTTACAGCCGGGTCCCCCGTCAACCGCATGCTCCCGTCTTCTAAAGAAGAATGAAAACAACCCCCCAAACCGGCCGCATCCAAAGCTCCGCGGGGTGGGGGGCAAGGGGCGCCGGAAGCTTGCCTGGAGCCCGAGCTTTGGCACGAATTTGCCTCCCACCGAGACGCAGGGTCTCCCAGGGAGACGGAACCCGGCCGGAGAAATCGCGGCCTGGGAGCCCCTGGCCCCCACTCGGGAGCCAACCCGCCCAGCGCGAAGAGTGCGTCCCCCGATCCCCACGCCGGGGAACTGCAAGGCGGGAGGACGCTCAAGGCTCCAGTAGGGTGGAATCCTAGAGACAAAAAAAATCTGAAAAGAAAAAAATAAATAAATTTGAACAAAACTAAACTACAAGCCCGCTGGTCCCCGCCGAAAGCGAGGTGGGGGAGGAGGGGGCGGGAACGGCCGAGGCGCAGAGAGTGGGGGATGCGAAACGAACTCCGTCCCCTGCAGAGTCGGTGCCTTCGGGGGCTCCAGCACCGCGCGCTCCCGCCGGCAAGGTTTGGACTCACGGGGGAGGGGGAGGATGGGAGGGAGAGGAGAGAAGAAGGATAGGTGGAGGGGGAGAAGGGAGGTGGTGGTTCTTTTTCTCCTCCAGCCAGCGCCAGCCGAGGCGAACTTGCGGTGGCGGAGCTCGAGAAAACTTTGGAAAGTTTCGGGAGCGCGGTTAGTGGTGGAGGCGCAGGGCAAGGAAGCAATGCTGGGGTGGGCGCTGGGGAGCGGACGGGGTGCTCCTGGGAGGCCAGGTCCTGGGGTGGTTAAAGATCCAAGCATCCTGGGTCAGGTCCGCCCCCGGCCGCAGAGGCTTCGAGGCGCTGACTGCGGGACGTTTCCTTAAGAGATGGACAAGACAAGACCGCGGGTTCGGCGGTCTCTGCCAGTGCCGAAAGCACTGCAGGGCGACGGCTCGGAGCAACAGCGGGAAAGGCTCGTCTGCCAAGGCGGGATTAGATCCTCCCGCCCAGGGGCCCCGTCCCCCATCTTCCCCCGCCCAGCGAGGGCCGCGCGCGCCAGGGATCTTTGGGGCGACGCGCGCCGTCTCGAGTCGCGCTTCGGCTCTCCGCGCACCACGTGCGCCCACGGCCTCAGGCGGGGATGTTTGGGCCAGTGCCCCTGAAAGAGAGGGGGCCACACAGCCAAGACCAGGCTTCGGCCACGTTCGGCCCGCGCACCCTTGCTGGGGGCAGGATAAAATGGCCCAACCCAACTTTTCCCTGCGCCCTGGGAAGGAAGCGTGGCGCGCCCGCTGGAGCGCGAGGCCGCCGCCGCCCGTTCCACACGCGGCCTGGCTTTCTGCTTTTCCTCACTGCGCACCAGGGAAAGGCAGAATTCAATGATATCATCTAAGTGTCACGCAGTCTTTTCCTCTTTTCCTCTGGAGCCTAGTGTATTTCGAAGAGGTATCTCCCAATTCTCAAATAAATGCCTTTCCCTCTAAAGCCTGGCTGGATTCTGTAGTAACCATTGAGGCGAAAATGACCACACACACACAAAGAAAGAAAGAAAAGAAAAAAGAAAAGGGAAGAAAAGGAAAGGAAAGAAAAGAAAAGAAAAGAAAAAAGAAAAAAAAAAAAAGAAAAGAAGAAAGGAAAGGAGAGGAAAGGGGGAAAAACCCAATCAGTTGTGAGTTTACAGCCTGAAGCGGCTTATTTGGGCCCATTGAACTCCATTCCAGACCGCGCAGCTCACCCTATTCGGGGAGAAGCTGGAGAATGGAGACAAAACAAGGTTATTTAAAGTGACTCCCGGAACGCGACTTCCCTTCCAAAACTCCTTAGGTGTCTGCTTCAGGGCTCCAGCTTAGCGCGGCCCGGGCAACCCAGCCTCGGATGTTTAAACCGGGTCAACCCCCGGCTGAAACTACCTGTTGGGAGAATGCGCAATCTAGACTTTCGGCCCTCTTTTCTCCCGCGCAATCCCCGCAGCGCCGGGATGGTTCTGGGTTTGGCAGGACTGGGGAGAGGACAGAAGAGCCGGGAGCAGCGGACAAAGTCAGCAGCTCCTGGCTCTACCCAGCGTGCTGCAGGGGCTCTTTGGAAAGTGGAAGCAGTCCCTAGAACGCGGTGCGGGGCCCTTGGCCGCAGGGATGCCCCCAAACTCTCACGATTCTCGAAATTCGGAAACCACGAAGCGGTGCGGTTCGTGCCGGCTTGGTGCAAGTCTAACTTAAAAAAAAAAACAACACACACACACACACACAAAAAGCCTCCTGGCGGCTTCCTCGGCGCGCACCCCCACCCCGCACTCCAACAGCCCACACTTTTCCCTGCACCGAAATTCACTTTACTACTTAAAATTCGGAAAACTCCGCCGCCGCTTGGACGCGCGGCAATCCAGAGGCTGCTTAAAGCTCTTGCACGAGTTGCTTGAGGGAGATCACTCTGCTCTTGCGAGCACACAGAATCTCTGTATCTTAAAACAGCCTAACCCGACGAGGAAGCAGAGTTAGCGGTGACAATCTGAGTAGTCTTTGCAGCCCGTTGGGGGAATTTTCGGAGCCTGGGGGACAGGGGGCTTGTCTCGCTGGAACCGGTGGGAAGGACGGTTCCGGCCGGGCCCTGGGGCTGGAAGTCTCATTTGGGGAGCGCACAGCCCGGGTTTGGCGCGCGCGTTTAATTACGTTCTTTAGGGCAAACTCTCCCGCACAGCCTGCGCCGACATTACTTCTAGGGGGATGTGGAGGCACAGGCTGGACTAAACCGGGAAATCCCCCCCTCCCCAGACTCGGAAACCACTCTGCATTGTGTCTCCGATGCGGGTTTCTGCTCTTTGATAGCGAACTGCACTCAATTTGGGGAGCAGTGGGACTTGGGAGAGGCCCTACCGACGGGCCCGTTTGGGGTCCGAGGGTACGGAAACTCTTTCTCCGTGATTGGGGGTACGGCGGCGCTTTATTTCTCGGGGCATGCGCTCACATTTTCCACGGTCACAACGCACTCGGCTTAAAACGAAATGGGGACAAATATGAGGCCACTGCAGGGAAGGAGGGGGGTAAGCCTCATCTTGCTTAGGATACTCGTTCTGACAGCGAAAACTGCCGGGCTGCGCCGAAGAGCGAGAATTTATTAATGAGAATTTATTGCACAGGAACGAGAGTTGAGACTTCGAGCTAAAAGACGGCTCAGGACGCTTCCCGCGCGGCAGTCTTTTATGATCCTGCCGCATTAGTCTGTTCTGCCCCTAAGTCACACCCCTATTCCCAGTCTTAAGTGGCATTTCCCTTCCCAGTGTGCCTCTTTCCTGTGCCCACTCGTCTGGGGCTTCGTGTTGCCCAGGACCTCTCCGAGTCTGGAAAAACTCTCGCAAACTTGTCCTTCGCCCAGTGCGTATGCGCGGGTGGGCTCTCCCCGCGCCGCCGCGCCGCAGCCCCGGACCCTCCGGGGCCTGGGAAACCCGGTGCATTTTCCAGCGCTCAGCTTCTGCGCTCCTGTTTTATTTCAGTTCAATCCCAGGGGCACGGACCCAAGGATAATAAACAATGCTGCTTATTAGAGATACAAACGGGCGCAGAAAAGAACCACGCGGAAAAGCAAGCACAGAGACATTTTAACAAGTGGCCATGCATTCAGAACTGTCTTTGAAAGTGACTTGTAATGTACAATGGGAGGGAGCCTCTCCAAAATTACAGAAATTCTCAGAATGTAGGTTTGTCAAAGGATGATGGCCGGAGCTATTTTTATTTATTTGGTTTTGCCTCTGGAAATCAGGCGGAGTTGTTGCTACCTGCCCAAGCCTCTCTACAAGCCGCCTCCCCCTCCCTTATCCCCCTCTTAGATCGCTAGGCCTCACACACAAAAAAGGGAGGGGTCTTCCAGGTGTGGGCATCCTTGGCTACCGTTATTTCAGATCCCTCAAGGGTTGAAAACACTGCCTCCCCTTTAGGCAGTGACAACACGGGCTTTGGGGGAAGATGTCATCGTAACGGGTGTGGTCAAATAATTCAGAGAGACGGGGGATTTTTTTTTTTTTTTTTTTTTTTTGTATATATATAAACGCAGATACCTTGTGAGTGTTGACCCTGAGAGTGGAGGCTGGTGATTCCTCCTTGAGGTGCGGGTGAAACCGATTTCTGCCCTGCCTGATGGCCTTGGGAAAGGGCCTCCCATCTGCTCTGATCGCCTCCACCCCTTCCAATGTCAGAAAACCTTCCTGCCTGCAAATATTGGCACTTCGCTGCTACTGACAGGCGGTGCTGCTTTAAATAGGAAGAAGACCGCGGGGCGAAAAGAAAGTCACAACCTTCCTACCCACCAGACTACCTGCCTCCGGTCCCCAAAGGCCAAGCGCTGGCAAAAGAGACTTACAAGGAAAACCTCCGATTTCGGAGCAGGATGGGAAATGAATCAGCTGTGTGTTCCAGGAACAAAATCTCTCTTTGATTCTCAGGGACTGGGGTGCCCCAGAACGGGTCTCCCCTGTTTTAGTGCCTGAGCGCCTGCACTTCCTATGACCCTGTCTCTCCACTTTTCCATTGTTGTTGTTCAGATAAAGGTAATGCTGGGAGAGCTTCAGCGGTGCTTCAGTTCAGTCCGCCTGGGCAGCAAGTTCCTTTTGACTTTATCCAGAGTGCGGCTGTGCTTCTGGCGGTGCCAGGGTCGGGTCTGGTCTCACCACAGCTAGCCCCGCGCCCCACACAGAACTCTCAGCCTCTGGACCTGCCTGGGGCTGGCTCTGGCTGGGTCTGGGGCCTCTCTTTTGAAATGCACCCCTCTGCCAAGCAAGGGCATCTCCTCGGAAATGATCATGGGGCCAACTGCACTCAAGGAATAGCCCAAACCTTCCCTCCCTAGCTCCTACCTAAGTTGATGGCTTTACGTAGTGTTCATGAATTTTTGTTTCCTAACTTCAATTCTGAATGATCTTCAGAAGTCTTGAGCTGTCTACCCTAGAGGCCAGCTTCTCCTAGGAAGGGAAGGGTTTGTGCCCGATGAGTTCAAGCTTGAGAGGCTGGCCTCTGCACAACTGTGGCTGCATTTTAGAGAGTGCCTCAGGCATTTTGGGTGCTGGACTTCTTCCCACTGTTTTCCAATTCAATTGGACGGTGCCTAGTAACTCCATAGAGAAGGAAACTGAGGCACAGAGAAGGGACTGGGCTTACCAAGGGCATACGGTGAACTGAGAGCAGAGTCTGCACCAGACCCCAGGTTTCCTGATTTGAAGTCCGTTTGCCCCAGTTTTGAGGCTGGTGTAGCTAACAAGACACTACTGTTCAGGATACATCCACTGTGTGCCAGACCACTTATTGTGCCAGACGCTTTACATAGGTTGTCATTACAGTAACCCTAAAGAGCATTATTAGCCCCAATAAAAATTTGTAAAAATTATAAGAGTAACATATGCATAAATCAAAATATTTCAAATAATCCAAAAGGGCATAAACTGAAAGTAAGTCTCTTCCTCTGCCCCTTCTTCCAGAATAATGCTGATATTTTTCATTCCTTTAGTGGCTCTGTCCATATCTAATAGATGTCACCATTACCTTCCGAGTGAGGAGGGGGAGTGTCCCAATCAGGATAACCAGCTGTGGCTGCCTGTCTCAGACCCAGCACCACCATGACTGTCTACCTCAGGGAAGGTGAGGAGTGGGGAGAAACAAGGAGCGAGGCCACAGATAAGAAGGCTCAAGTCAGAGTTCATGTCACCCCTTCCTCTCCTCTCCACCTGCACCTGCTAATGCTACAGTTTCCCGGGAGCTGAGACCATAAGCTCTCTCGGTGCAGGTAACCTGATGGCCATTTGTGAGGGCTGCATTCCTTCCAGGCCTCAGTGCAAATGGACAAACAGCTTTCCTTGTGTCCTTGTCACCTAGCTGCTGTCACCCCAGTGCTGCTGCAGCCTGTACTAGCTCTGTCTGGGGCTGGGACAAGCTTCTTCAGCTTCAGATTTCCCTGCCTGTTGCTGGGGGTTGTTGGGAGGCTCAAATGAGAGACAGGGTGACAGGGGGTGGGAGGGGGTGAGGACGGGGGTGGGGGTGGACTGTAAACTTGAAATCTCTTTATGTAAATAGAGTCACTGCTTTTCAAAGGTCTGGTTAGGACCCTGTGGCCCTTCAGTTCAAGATGGTGAATGTTCAGGGTTGTTTGCAAAAGGGTGTGCTTGGAGGATATGGGGATTTGCTTTTGGGTGTTGTGCATATAGGAGCAGGTATAGAAGTACATCTTAAAGTGGAGGGGTTGTTCATTTTTCCGTGAAACATGGGAACACTGAGTCTTTGGGATCAGGGGCTGCGGTGAATATGAGGTAGATTTCCTTCTGCGGGAGAACACAGAGAGCCAAGTTGGTGAGGGCAGAAGGAGGCACTTCCCGGCTTGGGGGTGCACAGTGGGTGGGTAAGAAGCATGGCCGAAGGGATAATTCAGCCTGTCCCTTTGGGTAGATGTCCCCCACCAAAGGCTGATGTTAGACGTTCGGGAGCAGAGAGGGTGAACGCTGGGATAAGCTTCCCAGAACCGATCATTTCATTGTTTGCAACTATTTTTGTGAGTGGAAAGGAGAGGGATTTTAGAGGATGCGTGTGATAATTCTTTCAGGAAAAGCTAGTCCTGTCCTCGAGAGTTCCTCATTCTGGAAGAATTGCTAGAAAATCCTGAATTGGTGGCAGAGGGCAGCGGGGAGGGGGCTCCAAGTGAGAGCAAGTGACGGCCCCTGGCCATGGGCTCCTCCAGAAGAGGAGCAGCTGGGGAGGGGCTGGTGTCTCTGAAAAGCACTTCTAGAAACATGCACAAGACCCTGCAGCATGCACAGATCTGAGATGGTGCAGAGGGAGAGTGTGAGCGTCCAGGAGGAAGGAAAATAAACGGTTTTAAGATGAATGAGGGGGGTTGGGGAGTGGGCTGGTTCCAGAGAGAAACCGTGAAAGGAGGGAAAGTCAGATTTTTTTTTTTTTTTTTTTTTTTTTTTTTTTTTTTTTTTTTTTTGAGGCCCAGCCAGACTTCAGACTTCAGAGAGCCTGCCTTCAATGCCTGTGTCAGGACAAAGGAGGCTGCGCCCCCTGGTGTCAGACTGGCAGTCAGCACCGCTCGCTGCGGCAGAAACCTGAGGGTGGGGAAACCAGGGTCCAGCCAGAAAAGTCCACGGGTCAGTCAGATGCCTTTTCTTCTGTTTGCTAAGGGAGTGGAAGTTGAAATAGCCTTTGCTTTCTCAGATCTGGGGTCTAAATCGAGACTGTTTCAGAGAAGGAGGATTTTTGTTGTTTTACATGCAAGTTAAGTCAACAGGACAGTACCTGTTTCAAAGTAGCCTGGTGGGGTAGGAAGTCCACTGACCTGAGAGAAAAGACGTGCATTTGAGGAAGAGTGTTGGTCTGGGGCGAGTCATTAAATATTTCAGAGCCTCCCTTTCCTTGGCTTAGAACCAAAGGGGTTAGACTAAGATGGCTTTTAAAGTTTTTCTCAAGCTCTATCCAATATTGGGATTTATTCATCGCCACCCTATTATTCTCCGAGAACCTCGAAAACTGGACCTTATTATTTTTATTTTTCTTATGAGCATGCAGGTACAAATGTTTCAGCATGAGCTCCCTGATTCTGAGCAAAGGTGTTTGTGTCCCCTTTTCTTTTAAAACGGCAAAATATGCCTCTTTTCAGCACGGAAGCCATCCCTTCACCCTTTATGCAGCCTCCTGCAAAAAGCAACAGAGTGAGGTCTTCAGTCTCTGCTCTGGTTCTTTTAAAACTAAAGTAGGAAAGTGTCGTGCTGGAAATTATGCCACTGAGTGTTACATGTGGTAGGTGTGAATATATGCTTCAACAGTTCCAGGCATGAGACCAAAAACGTCCCCAGAATTAGCAGAGTTTTCAGCTATAATCTGGCTAACATTTCTACGAATAGGTACAAAGACCGATTTGAGAGTATGTTCTCTCTAAGGGGCTGTCTGGTTGGGATTCCACTGGAATTTAAGGCCATCCCTTGGACGGGCAGGTGATTTTAGCGGGATCAGCCCAGGAAAACTGCGGTAGGGGCTCAGAGTCCGCTCTCCTAAAACCCGCAAGTCGAATCACTGCGATGAGCGGTCATTTGTACCTCACGGCGACTGACTTCTTCCTTCTACACCGCACTTGAACTCTTATCTCTGCCTAGTGGCTACCTTTGCTTTTTGGTTTTAAGCCACGGATCACAGGCCCGCGGGGAGGATCACTTGGGTAGTCTTGCGGACGTGGAGGGTGCGCGAGGCCATTGTCCTGTACCCTGCAGGGTCACTACTTCATACACTACATGAGAGGACTGGTTCCCCCGTACGGGAGAGGGGATCAGGAGGAAGAGAAGCAGTACAACCAGATGAGCCATGGCAAGGATTGGGGGCCAGAGACTCAGAGCACGGTGCTTCTCTGAAGTGAACAGATGCATTGTGGGCCGCGTCGACCTCCAAAGTTCATAGGTTGAAGGCCTAGCCGCCGGGACTGCGGGCTACGACTGCATGTGGACATAAGGCCTTTAAAGATGCTCTTAAGTGAAAAGGAGGCCGTTAGGGCAACTCTAACCGGTGTGACCGGGGAAGTCCTCGTAAGAAGAGGAGATTAGGACAACAGCCAGGTACTGTGGGAAGACCACACGAAGACACTCCAAGGGACGGCGCCTTAGAAAAAAGGGACTCTACCGACACCTTGTTCTCAGACTTCTGGCCCCCAGACTTGCGAGGAAATAAGTTCCTGTCTTCTACGCCACTCAGTCTATGGTACTTTGTCACGGTGGCCCTAGCAAATGACTCTAGGTTGTAACTTGGCGCCCGCCAATCTTGTGGATCCATTCAGGGATGCAGCCCGGAGTCACCGATGTTTTTAGTGTTTAAGAGAGGTTAAGAATCTTTTGCTTTTGAAACGTTGGGAGCAGGGTACATTTCACGAACACACAAGCGGTGGGGTCACGCGGCACCCCACGCTTGGCCCAGGAAGGGCCAGGTGCTCTGGCTGAATGTTCTGCTATGGCCATGTGGAAATTCGTGAATTTGAAGAAGGGCCTGCACTTTTGGGTTGCACGGGGCGCAACAAACCACGTAGTTAGTCCTTGTTGACAGCTAACACAAACTTAAAATACAGTGCTGGTTAAGAGTATGAGGGCCAAAACAAAATAGGTCCGAGGGTGGGTGTAGCGTGGGACACTGGTAAGAACTTTGTGTCTCCAGTTGGATACAGAGAATCCTTCCAGTCTCTGGGGCACCTGGGTGGCTCACTCGGTTAAGTGTCTGACCCTTGATGTTGGCTCAAGTCATGATTCGTGGGATCGAGCCCCATGTCGGGCTCTGTGCCGACAATGTGGAGCCTTCGTGGGATTCTCTCTCTCCCTCTCTCTCTCTCTGCCCTTCCCCTCCCCCGCTTATGTGCTCTCTTTCTCTCTAAAATAAATAAACATTAGGGGCGCCTGGGTGGCTCAGTGGGTTAAGCATCTGACTTTGGCTCAGGTCATGATCTCACTGTTTGTGAGTTCGAGCCCCACGTCGGGCTCTGTGCTAAGAGCTCTGCTCTCTGCCCCTCCCCCCGATTGTGCTCTCTCTCTCTCTCTCTCTCTCTCTCTCAAAAATAAATAAATATTTAAAAAAATTTAATAAATGACCACAAAAAAAGTCCTCCCATTTCTCTGAGAGCCCCTGGGGAAGAATTTATGGGACCCAGAGATTTTCTGGGGGTGGGAGGAAAGGCACAGATATTCTGCAGGTTTGATTCCCTGGGATTCTGCATGAGCTAGTGTGGCCCTAAGATTCCGCAGCCGACCCACCCCCACCCCAGGGATGGGCAGTGAGAACTTCACAATAGGAATACTTTGAGGAAAGGCCCAACATAAGGAGCTAAATGTTTGGTTTGGTGGAGGGGGCTGGGTTGGGCCCTGCGTACGGCTGATGCCGGAAGCTTTTCCAGAGTCATCCATCCAGGCACTGGAGTTGGGCTTTGGAAACGGCGTATGTTTGTTCCCCAGTATGAACAGTAGGACTCTGAGGGGCAGTGCAGCCCAATGTCAAGGCAGCATGGAGACCCGGCGGTGAGAGAGGAACAGTGGTGAGAGAGGACTGGCTAGACTCCAGCTTCCTGCCTGCGGTGTGTGACCAGGATTCTCGCTTTGGAGCCAGTCAGCCCCAGGATTCTTGAGGGGTTCTCTGTTGGGCCGAGCTGCAAGAGAGAACCCTGGCCTGTTTTAAGGCCGACCCGAGCACTTAATTGGAAGTAAATAATAGACTTCCATTTCATGGTGCGTGCCATAGTAGTTGATTCTAATTTGGAAGGGGCAAGCTGTGCCCCTGATGAAAGGAATGTAGTCATCAGGGCTAGAGTCATGGGGGATATTACGGGGAGATCCTGTGTTTAAGGATATGCACTGATTTATAGAAGCTCACTGAAAATATTATAGTGGAATGTTTGGTCAGGAGGTCTGCTTTTTTGGTTCTATTTCTGCCCAGTATTGGCGAACGGGTGAGTGTAAATTTTAAAAGAAGTAATTTCTTATGCACATTTGTGCAAACTCCCTAAGGGGAATCAGTGAAAGACTGTTTGAGACACTGGTTTTCTTGGAAGAAAGTTGCTACATAAATTAGTGTAGAGCTTTTTTTTTTCCATGGCAGGTTTGCAGGACCCTCTGAAGAACCCTCCCATCATGGAAGGGAGAAAATGAAACTCTCTACTAGCGTCTATTAGGGAAGCTAAATGTCTCTCTTTCCGGCAAGTTTCCCAAACCTCATGACTCTGATTTCCAGACCAAAGAGTAAGGTTTTATTTTTATTATTCTTTATACTTGGCATATGGAGGAGAGTCCCACAATGGGGCAGGCCAGACTTAGGTACCCCAGGGGGAATTCAGACACACCTACACAGTGCACCCCAAGCCAGCTCCTCCTTTCTCCTGACATACAGTGCCCTCCTTCTCCCTGAAGTGTATGAACAGGACTCCCCCTCAGAGCTGAGCCAGACCCTGGATTCTCAAGGGGTTGGGTGAGTGGCCCAATATTTAAGATGACTGAAATTCTATGTGTGGTGTTTCTGATTTAATTCCTGAATGACAGTTCCCTTAAACATGTGGGAAATAAGAAACCTCACTAAAAATTTTAATCTAAAAGACCATTCGATTCGGAGAAATGAAACTATGTCCACATAAAAGCTTGTGTTTTAAAACAAGTTTTAAATAAATGTTGACAACAGCATTATTCACAATGGCCAAAAAGGGGAGACAATCCGAATGTCCATCAACTAATGAATGGGTAAACAAAAATGTGGTACATTCACACAATGGAATACTATTTGGCAATAAAAAGGCATGGAGTATTGTTACATGCTACACTGATGAACCTTAAAACATGCTAAGTGAAAGAAGCCAGTCACAAAGGCACACATATTGTATGATTTCATTTGTGTGAAATTCCTAGAGTAAACAAATCTACAGACACGGAAAATAGATTAGTGATTGCCGAGGGCTGGGGGTCAGAGTCCAGGCATTGAAAGATGACAGCACAATAGGACAGGGTTTCTTTTTGAGGCTATGAAAATGTTCCACAATTAATTCATTGTGGTGGAGAATGAACAACTCCGAAGATGTATCAAAAAACACTGAATTCTGGGGCGCCTGGGTGGCTCAGTCGGTTAAGCGTCTGACTTCGACTCAGGTCATGATCTCACAGTTCGTGGGTTGAGCGTCGTGTCGGGCTCTGAGCTGACAGCTCAGAGCCTGGAGCCTGCTTCGGATTCTCAGTCTCCCTCTTTCTGCCCCTCCCTTGCTCGTGCTCTCTCTCTCTCTCTCTCTCAAAAATAAATAAACATTAAAAAGAAAAAATAAAAACACTGAATTTTGCATTTTGAATGGATGAATTCCATCATGTGCAAATTATATCTCAATAAAATTGTTAAAATTGTTTAAAAGAAATGATACTTTTAAAAAGACCATTGGTTTATGTCTCTTTTTCTGAAGCTGATTCCCTTGGGACGCAGGTATCCGGGCTGAAAACCGGATTTTATGAGCTGAGTAAGATGACAATGTGAGAAATGGCGATTTTCCCTTAGGCAGAGATCTGATTTGCAGATCTGTGCGTACCCACAATGCTTGTGCCTGCAGCTGCTTTGAACTTTGCTGAAAAGATTTTTCTTAGCTTGAAATCATTAAAATATGTTTAAACGGCACTGAAGTGGCTTCATTGTTGTTATCTATTCCTTTCCCTCCCTTTAAGTAATAGCACCCCAATACCCTCTTAAGGAACCACCCACCTCATTTTCAGTTCATGTGGTTTGAATATTGCTGACCCTACGCCTTAGGCTCTATGAGTCAGGCCTGACCAATCAGCACATTTCATCCAGTGGTGTGTCAGAGCTGGCTCATCCCAGCTTATTCGAACCAACTGGTAAATTTTTAGGAACTTTGTGAGCCAGTTGTTAAATATGATCACTATTAAAATTTTAAGTACATAAATTTATAATTAAATACGTTATACTTAAAATGGAGTTATTAGGCACTCAAAACTCATGGCCTCCTAATTATTTGAATACATTCTACTATACCTGTTCTCCTGAGGTTACTTACATCTATCAGATCTTCATGATTTAAGTGCACCCCTGTGTGTCTCTTTTCAACCCCATGTTCAGTGACTTCCTGTCAGCAGCTTGGCCTTGGCCATGGGCAGTGTTTATACATCACAACTATGTATATGCTGCATATCAGGGCTTCTTCTTTCCTGTCAAGGAGAGTGTCAATCATCTGCCAGCTGTAGTGGCTTAAATAGTGCCCCCCCCCCCAAAAGATATTTGTGTCCAAATCGGGGAAAGGGATGTTTGCAACTGTGTTTAAGATAAGCATCTTGAGCTGAGAGCATCCTGGATTATCCCAGCATCTCTAAATACAATCACACGGGTCCTTATAAGAAGAGGCAGGGGAGTTCGACACACACACAGGTAATAGAAGGAGGCAATGAGACCAGAGAGATTGACTGAAGGAGTGCAGCCATAAGCCAAGGGATGCCTGGAGCTGCTAGAATCTGGAAGAGGCATGAAACAGAATCTCCCCTGGAACCTCTAGAGGGAGCACAGCCTTGCTGACACCTTGACTTTGGATGGTTAGCCTCCAGAAATATGCAAGAATAAATTTCTGTTTTGAAGCCACCCAGTTTGTGATAATTTGTGATGGCAGCCACAGAAAACTAACCTACTGGCATCCACTGGGGTACTATCGTACGACCAGGGATGGGCATGTTACCCCAGTTAGGACAATGGGAGGTCAGCTCCGTGAAAGAAACCATCTCCTTCTACTAGGGGTTGCCAAATGGTGCTATTTTTGCCACCATATTTGCCTAAGAATGAAAACAGCACAGAAAGTTGTCAAGTAGACCTCTGGAGAGAGAGAGAGAGAGAGAGAGAGAGAGAGATCCCAGAACAATGTTGTTTGAGAAGCTGGACCTAGTCTACTACTGGAATTCTCTATTGCATGAACGAATTAATTTCTTTTCTTTTTAAACCAAGTTCCTAACCGATATACACATGTGAATTTTAGGGAACATTTGAAAGTGTTCTTTTGCACAGACAGGGTTGTAAATACACAAGGTCGCTATCGTTTGATCAGTTATTACTGAAATCAGGCATAACTAACAAAGACAATCAGGGAAACATATAACAAACAGTGAACAACCTGAGATCTACCTGAATTCGATCGTGTTCGTTTGTTCCACAAACACTTACTGAGCCCAACCATGTTTAAAGTGTTCTACTCAGGGCACATATCCATACATTTAACAGCTTACAACTTATTTGCCAGTAAGGAGTTTAGGATAGCTCACATTACTGAGGTCACCAGCAGTATTAACTTTTCATGACATAGCCCATATTTTTCTGGACAGTACTAAATTCATATAATTTCCTTATTTTTCCTAAAGAGAATTTGTTTAATGTACAATGAAAATATTCTAACTTCTTTATGAGATTCCATTTAAGTACATTCACAAATCATAAAAAAAAAAAAAAAACTTTTGGCAAATTGAATATTTTAAGTTGGGAATTATTCTTCTGGTGATTTTCAATGACACTGTGCCTTTGCTAATTTTGTACTTCTCCAGAATTTTTATTCTCCATTATCTTAGTAATTTGTTAGCATGGATAGGCACATTTCTGAACGGAGGGTGTCACAGGAAATCCCAGAGATAGACATACTGTATTGAATATTTTTAAAATAAAAGGAAAATCTTTTTACACCCAGAATGTCTACCTTTATTTTTTTTAGTTCAGGAGATTTAAAATTAATTCTGCCCCCATAATTCTATTTTTTTCTCATACCTTTCAAATAGCTTTTTTTTTTTTTATGAGCACATTCTTCATGTTGGATGAATTCCCAGCCAACTTTTTAAATCTAATTAAACTCACCTAAGTTTAACTCAGATAGCATTTGTGGTTAATTTCTTAATGGTTGATAAACTGGAAACCCATCTTTGGGACTTATTAAAAAAAAAAAAAGAGGTTCCTGAAGGTTGCTTATTGCTAAAAGAGCCCGTTGCTAATAATGATGTCACAAACATCAATAAACTAATGCCCATTTGTCTGGACTTAAAATAGAATAAACTTTCAAATGCAAATATCCAGGGGCACCTGGGTGGCTCAGACTTCAGACTTCAGCTCAGTTCATGATCTCACAGTTTGTGGGTTGGAGCCCCATGTTGGGCTCAGTGCTGACAGCTCGGAGCCTGGAGACTACTTTGCATTCTATGTCTCCCTCTTTTTCTTTGCCCCTCCCCAGCTCACGCTGTCTCTCTCTCTCTCTCTCTTTCTCTCTCTCAAAAATAAGCAAACATTAAAAAAATGCAAATATCCAAATATTATATTATTCTTTTACACTTTATATTTGCTTATAGCTTTGCTTATCAAAGAAAGAATTGTCCTGAGTATTTTCAAGGCAAAAGTAACAACAACAATAACAACAAACAAACAAATCCATAAACAAACACATAAGGAACAAGCAAGCAAACACACACACAAGCACACACACGTGAGGCATAGGGAATAAGAGATGTCACTAGGACATACAGCAGACATTAATGAAGCAACAATAATTCAAGTCTACTCTCCTTCCAGTCTGGAACAATCCTGTTTGCTATGAAAAAGTAGCCACCAAAATCTTTTGGGAGATTAGCATCATTATCAATACGGATTTCAAGGAAAACGTGAACAACATAAAAACTTAGCTTTCAGATTCCCCATTTTTATAGCCCCATAAAACCTAAAATAAAAATTGGGAGCACATCCAGTTTATCAAAGAAATGTCAACAACAGACTCAAAATAAAAGTTTAGGAAGTCACTTTCTATTAACAAAAGCAGCTTTTAAATATTACTTTTTCTTGATAATTCTGGCTGAGAAGAACCCAAGCAAGTTAGCTTTTATCCCTAAGGCCAAAAAGAAACTCACCACCAAAATGGAAATACAAGGCACCGGAAAAAATCAGTGATTTGTTCCCTGATGGCAACTTTATGCCAGAGACACAAGAGTTTCTTTACACGAACTTGTTTTCTTCATGTGGAAAACACTGATAGAAATCTAGGTGAATGGATATAATTAAGTAATTGTGTGGCTCCAACTCTAAAATGCTTTTTTTTTTTTTTTTTTTTCCATCAAACACCTCAGCGTTTGCCCAGTAACCAGACGAGAGGAACAGCCTTCTAAGAGTGAAGCCCTCAAGACGCTTCCAAGCCGCCTGGACAAAGGCTTGGAATGACTACAATAGTGAACCATCCTGCCTTGGACCTGAATCTAGATCGATGACCTAATACATCTTTTCCAACTCTGACTGCCATGGTTTTATGAGCATCAAGGACTGGGCGTCTGCCATTGTCAACAAGTAAGGCCTCTCCAGAGCTTGAACATCCACAGAAACTCAAGTACCCCCCTCCCCCCCGAAAAGCACAGATCGCCCAGTCTCCCAGGGCTCTGCGTGCTGCCTCTAGCTTTCACGTGTGACACAGAAACTCCTCTTTGGCAGGATTAATTCTTAAATAAAGGAAGTGTGTCCGTTACTCTCCCCTGTTATCTTGGTTTAAGAACTCTGAGTCAGAGCAGATCTCTGAGAAACTAATTAAGCTTAGCTTAAGGGCCTCTCTTTTTCAGGGGCCCTTCCAAAGGGCTGTACCTAATTTTGTATTTGTAATTTTGCATTCTTTTTAAAGGTATTTCTTTATTTATTTTTGAGAGAGAGCGCAAGTGGGGGAGGGGCAGAGAGAGAGAGAGAGAGAGAGAGAGAGAGAGAGAGAGAATCCCAAGCAGGTTCTGCGATGCCAGTGCAGACCTGGACTTGGGGCTGGAACCCACCAACCTCGAGATCATGACCTGAGCGGAAGTCAGAGGCTTAACCAACTGCGCCACTCAGGCACCCTGGTCACTTTGCATTCTTTTTAATAAAAAGTCCCCTTCATTGTATATACTATAGCCCTCCGGCCCCATCCCAGGCGATAGGGATCTACCCTTGAGCTAGGTAAATTGCACCAAATCTTAGTTTGATAAAAGTGTAAAAATTAAACACAAACTCCCCTTCACGTTTTATGATGTCCCCCCCCCACCCCCCTTCTGGCAAGTCATGGTTAAAGAGGAGACCTCTTAGAGTCTCCGGTCCTCAGCTGTCCTCTCAACTACAGCGTTGGCTCAAAAACTGGCTGCGTTTTAAATTTATTCTCCTTAGCTCCTCATTAAAAGAACACACCATTGTGGGCTAATTATTACAATAGCGTGTAGACTCTAAAGGCCAAAAGAATTTCCACGAGTGGCCTCCCTTTGGTTACGCGGCATCCCTGTTCCAATTTCAGCTAAGTTATGTTTTCCAGTAAAGTTAATGGATTTGGACTAGGCTTCTATACTTTGGTAACAGGGCTCTCAAGGGACCAAGCTACAGAAACATTTATTTTTTCTGATCACAAAAGTAATGGCGTATCTATATAAATATATATACACACATACATAAGTAACTTGAAACATTATAATAATGCATAGCTTTGAAAGTGAAAATCTTCCATAATCCCACACAGCTGAGAAAACCCGTTAACATTTTTTTTGAAGGCATATATTAAAATTTCATTTATTATTTTACCAAAAAATGGGATTATACTTCAACTTTGAAGCATGCTATTTTCCACCTAGCACTATGTCTTAGACATCCTTCCATGCCACTCTGTAAAAAAGTGATCTTTTTAATCTTCTTTTTTGATGGCTCCATGGTTTTGTACTCTATGGCCAGACCATGCAATCCTTAACCAATTGCCTGTTAACGACATTTCGGTTCTTTCCAGGTTTCCCTGTAACAAATATTCTTGCAAACATCATTTTACACTTACATCTTTGAGCAGTTGTAGGGGTGTTTCTCTATGATGAATTCCCAGAAGGTGAATTATTATGGGGTCAAAGGTTATGAGCATTTCATTTCTAATAGCTATTGCCAAATTGCCCTCCAATAATTTTATACCGATTTACGCCTTCAACCACACTGTAAGAAGGAGGCTGTTCCCCTCCCCACCCCCACCCCCCGCCCTTAGCAACACAAAAACCATGCAATTTAGGGATGTCTGATGTGAGTTAGGAGTTAAGAGGTTCAGTCTGCGGAGTGTTTTGCCTTTGTGAAAAGCTAACAAAGACATCAAAAGTCTCCCCCTTTCCTTGATGAACCCCCGGCTTTGAGTGAGCCAGTACCCAGACATCTAGTTAACATGAGAGGTTCAAATTCTAACACCTAATGCTTGTATCTAGCTGATTTTTGGGGGGGATAATTTGTCGCTGAATGTATAAGCAAATGTGCTAGCTATAAAATACTTAGTAACCTAATTATTAGAGAAATATAAATTGGTCTTGACTTTCGCACTGCTGTCTTAATGGGAACGACACATTTAATGTTAGAGCATCAGTATGTTTCCATCTGCAAAATGCCTTGATTTCACCTTTTCGTTGATTGGTGCGCAGTAATTTGGAAAAACCTATTCTTTAAAGACATGCAAAACGTGGCTTTGAGTCAGCCTATTAAAGAGGAGCAAGGTTTGCCAACATCCAGTCTTCAAGAATTCATTTTGAGGCTTACTACAGTTTACATCTCCAGAATTAGGATCGCTGGGTGTTAGATGGGAAAAAACTTTAGGGGTTATCTAGTCAAAAGACTGAAACTCTATTCCACAAAGCCTTGGGGCTGCTTCAGGGAGACAGAAGACGTTGGTGGAAGAGGAAGTCAGCCCGCCATTAAAGGTTCATGGTATTGCAATCCTAATTCCACCACAAGAGCGCTGCTCTGATCTGCTTCCTATGGTGGGTTATATATTATGTTATATGGAGCAAGTTGATCTCTTATTTTCCTCTCCTGTTAAGACAGACACGATGACAGGGCTTATTGAAGAGTAGTGGAGTTTTGGGGCTCAGTTGGTTAAGCGTCCACCTTTGGCTCAAGTCACAATCTCCTGGTTTGTGAGTTCCAGCCCCGTGTGGGGCTCTGTGCTGAGCTCAGGGTCTGGAGCCTGCTTCAGATTCTGTATCTCCCTCTCTTTCTGCTCCTCCCCTGTTCTCATGCTCTGTCTCTCTCTTTCTTTCAAAAAAAAAAAAATAATAATAATAATAGTAATAATAATTAATTAATTAAAAAAAGAAGAGTCGAGAAGGTTTGTTTGTTTTTTCTTTCTTTTTAAGTAGGCCTCAGGCCCCATGTGGAGCCCGACATGGGGCTGAAACTGAGGGCCCTGAGATCAAGACCTGAGCTGAGATCCAGAGCTGGACGTTTAACCTACTGAGCCACCCAGGTGCCCCAAGAGTGGTGACGGTTAAATTAAGTAATACTATACACTTACAGTGCTTAGCTTTGTGCCCTAAACATGCCAAGGAACCAAAAAGTGTTTGCTAATTTATTATTTAAGGTTGTCCTTTGACAAAGGATTTTGTTGCTTAAAGATACATTTCAAAACCACCCATTTACTTTTACATCTATAAAACAAGGTGATTATTCCGGATGGAGTGGCTTTAGATTTTATTTATTTCCTGCTTTCCAATCCAGTGGTCTTACTCACAGATTCCAGTGCACTTTGATGGAGAATGCTGGGGGGTTCTCAGCGTAACTGGCCTCCCACACACCAGGTGGTGCCACCTGCCATCCAGCTGGCCAAGACCACAGCTTGTCTATCTGCCTTGCTCTTGATTTAGGAAAGAAACATGACCTTGGGAAGAAAAGTGTCCCTTGCCCTGTGGGAGAAGCTGCCCACGGGTTCACCCCGAGAACTAAACATGAAAGTTGGAAAATGCTAGAAACATTACCTAGGTGCTATGTCTTCTGTGATTATGAGGACAACTGAAAGGAGTTCAGAAGTGGACACTTCAGCCTTCTACAACGAGCTGAATTTTCTATTCTTGGCCAGACACTTTCAAAAGGAAGAATTCACACAACAAACATACACCCTTATCAATCCTTTTCTTAGGAAAGCTTGGCTTGGTGGAGGGGAAGTTTTCAAGTTGGCCTAATGAATCACAGACGTGAGGCAGGAAGGGGAGAGCTTCAAGCATTTTCCTCTTTGAGAGGTCTAACGGGAGACCAAACATCAGGGAGTGAGGAGCAGAACCTTCTAAGCCATGTATCTTTTCTACCCCAGAACTCTTTCCAGTGCCAGTCGCTGCTGCTGCTTGAGAGCCAGACGTGGGCTCGGGGAGGGGCTTCTCTGTGTCAGGGCCATTCAGGGTCTGTGGCAGACTTAGGAACAAGTAGACGTAAAAGCTGTAGAATTAAGAGTTGAAAACAGCACTTAATGAAACCCCTCCCTCCAGACGCTCGTGATCAAAGTCTATCCTTGCACTAAGACAATTGATCTACAGTTGCATCCATAAAATTTTGGCAACACTCTGTCCTCATTGCTTTCAACAGAGGCTTTAGACCTCTGAGGCTGGGCATTGTCCCAGAATTGAGAGCCAGTTGCATTACGCATACCAGAAGATACACCACCACAGCCGAGGCCCGTGCAACCACTTTCTTTTAACCTCGCGTCTGTGAAAAATTACTTTCCAAAAAAATAAGTGAAACCCGATGTCTTCTCCGGGTGGTTATTCTTGCGCCTATGAAGTCAATAAAACTCTCCAGATTTATTAGACAGCCCTGCTGCGGAAGACAAGACCACTTCCTATTCCCTCCCAGAAATGTGTGCCTTTTCTTTCTGTAACCTTCTGACCAGACTTTAATTTTGTTCATTTCTTGGATTATTTATTTATTTTGATTTTTCAGAAAACTGGTTCGAACCCTCTAGGACAAGTGGCTCAGCCTGTGCTAAAATCCCGATTTCTGGCCTCCAAGAGTGATAACATGACCACATTTTGCCTCCTCTAGCTTTTCCTCTTTACCTTCCATTTTAGATAGGCCCTCTTCTTCACATCAGAAGTAGCAGAGTTTGGGGGCACCTGGGTGGCTCAGTCGGTTAAGCGCCTGACTCTTGATTGTGGCTCAGGTCATGATCTCATGGTTCGTGAGTTTGAGCCCCACCTCAAGCTCTCTCCCTCTCTCTCTCTCTCTCTCTCTCTCTCTGCCTCTCCTCTGCTTGCTTGAGCTCTCTCTCTCTCTCCAAATAAATAAACTTAAAAAAAAAAAAAGTAGCAGAGTTTGGCTCTCTTTTTCCACCATGCTAAGCATGAAATGTAGTACCTACCAACAAGTTATACTCCTGTGAGAGCCTACTAACCATGGGTTGATGATGATGATAAATGACAGTTGTATTCAATTCTATTTAATACAACAGTATTTATTGAGCTCCTCCTATACATGCCAGGGCTTTCCTGGGTATAAAGATGCAAAGATACAGAGGAAGATGTGCATTCTTTCAGGGGGGAAATTAACATGTTAACGAGTAAAAGTCATCTAGTGTGACAGATTCCATAATAAACAGAATGCTGTGGGATACAAAAACTGGAACCTGGAAAGGAAATGAAAGGCTTCTCAAAGGGAATGACTCTGTGTTGATTCAATTTTTTTTTTTACATGTTTATTTTTGAGAGAGAGAGAGCGCCAGCTAGAGAGGGGTGGTGGCGGGGGGGGGGGGGAGAGTATCCCTAGTAGGCTCTGCATGGACAGTGCAGAGCGAGATGTGGGGCTCGAACCCATGAGCCATAAGATCATGTCCTGAGCCAAGGTCAGATGCTTAACCTACTGAGCCACCCAGGCACCCAGACTCTGCATTTACCGGTGAGTAGGAATTCAGCAGATGAACTTGGGGAAGGGCATCTCAAGCAGAGGAACTGGCAAATTCAGAGAATCAGAGGTGTGAAACAGCAGGGCCTATTTGGGACCTAAGAAGTTCTGTGCATTGAGAATGAAGGCTGAAAGGTTGTATGTAGGCAACCTGTGTTCTTACATGAATGTGGGTATATTTGTTTGGTGATGGGGAGCTGGATGGGTTAAAGACTTGGGGCAATTGTGGTAGCATGACCAAGGAGGTAGGGGCCAAGTGACCAAGTGCTATCCCGAGAAGAAATGAAGACAGCCTAAACTGGACCAGTGTGGCTGAAACGGAGAGGAAGATTCAGAGTGAGAGCAGAGAGAAAGACATGAACAGGGAGTAGAGTGGTAAAAACTGTCACTCCAGAATGACTTCTAAGCAGTTGTATTCCACTATTTAAGAGTGTAAATTACCTCCAAAATGCTTTTATTTATTTTTATTTTTTATGAGAAAGAAAGAGTGAGAGAATGTGTGCACGAGTGGGGGAGGGGCAGAGAGAGAGAGAGAGAGAAAATCCTAAGCAGTCTCCATGCTAAGTGGGGCTTGAACTCACAAACCGTGGCATCATGACCTGAGCCGAAATCAAGAGTCAGACACTTAACTGACTGAGCCAACCGGGTTCATTTTTTTATTTATTTTCTTTTTAATGTTTATTTATTTTTGAGAGGGAGACAGAGCATGAGGTGGGGGGCGGGGGGTAGAGAGACGGAGACACAGAATCCGAAGCAGGCTCCAGGCTCCGAGCTGTCAGCACAGAGCCGGACGTGGGGCTCGAACTCACAGACCATGAGATCATGTCCTGAGCTAAAGTCGAACGCCCAACCTACTGAGCCACCCAGGTGCCCCCTCCCCAAACGCTTTTCACTGTAAGTGATTGAGTCGCTAATTCTTTTTCCCTACCCATTTCCGGAAAAGATTTAAGGTAGGAAAGCTATTTTGCAGCTAGAGCCAGGGCCATCCTATATGACTGTGTGACGTGTTGAAGAGCATTTGTAGGACACCATCCCTGGTTCAGTCAATTCTGAATACCATTAAAAGAAATTTACACCCGCGTTATCTTGGCTAGTTTCAGTTCTGATTATCCTCATGTGAATACGCTGTATATCGCAACTTAACTGGCACTTCCTTGGACAATAACTTCTAGCTTATTTACTCATCTTTTGGGGCATTGAGAGAGAAGGTGTGCTTACCTACATCAGCCATCTGACAAAGGAAAGAAGAAGTGCAACGTTTTGGGAGTCCGATAACTCTTGGTTTGTTCCCCCGGGAACTGGGGCAAGGTGCCTAAGCTTAGTCTGTACACATTGCATAATGAAACATCATTAATATCTACCTCACAGTTTTGGGATAAGAATTAAGAGAAAGTGCTTGGCACCTAGGAAGTGACAGGTTCATAGTCCTCTCTACGTGTCAGGCACCGTGCTGACTGCCTGACGGTAGTGTCTCCTTGCAATCCTCGAGTTTTACAAAGAAGATAATTTAAGCTCTTTTTTTTTTTTCTTTGAGGGCAGGGTTTATTTATCATTATATTCCCAGTCCCCAGAATAGGATCTGCCCCAAAGCACAGAAGTGTCTTGCTAAGAAGGATTCAATAACAACTTATTCAAAGTCAAACATCTAGTAAATAAGATGATCAGGGTGCAGATTTGTGTCTGCATGATTCTAAGCCCAGTGCACCTTTAATGACCTCCCAAGTTTTTTTTTTGTCTTGTTTCCCCTCAAAGAAAATGACACGGAAGCTAGTCAAAGTGCTGCTTTGTGCTTTCTCTTACTACTAGTTTTCAAATCATTTAATTACCATAAGTGGGGGATTCTCAGTATAAGCCATTTCCATCTGTATCACTTAAAGATCATGTTCAGAGTATTTTTTTAAAGTAGGGCATAGGGCTTGAACTGACAACCCTGAGATCAAGACCTGAGCTCATAATCAAGAGTCAGACACTCCACCAACTGAGCCACCCAGACGCCCCCTAACTATTTCTACATGGGTCAAGCTCTTGTCTGATAATCTTCCTTCATGAGTCCCAGTTCCAGTTTTTAATGCTTTCTTGGTGAGGTTCACCTACCAGACTCGTCTTTTTTTTTTTAAACTCATAAAACTTTATTGAGTGTTTAAAACGTCATGTGAGATCAGAGTCTTCTGAAGGCACTTCAGCTGTAACATCTCCAAGTGCAAACTCAGCAACTAGCCCCCATCTCCTCTTCTCCCCACTCCCCTCTCCAAAACACCTGCTTCCCCTTAGATCCTGAGAGGTGGCGTTTTCATCCACCCACACGTTAAAGACTTTGGAGTCCGTCGTTACTCCTCCCGTTTTCCTTCTCCAACTGGTCGCCAAGCTTTATTGTTTCTACCCCAGTAAAGGTTTTTGCGTCTGGCTTTTCCTTTTCATCTCAGCTGCTACTTTCTCAATTGGTCCTTCACCATGGTTTGAATGGAGACTTTGGACAGCTTCCCACTTGACCTTCTTACCTTCAGTCCCTCATGAGCCTTTTGAAGGCAAGATTCTCTTCCTATAGCACAGAGCAGATCAGGCGCTCTTCTGGTCTAACACCATTGGTGGGGCTCGCCTCAAGTTCATCTCACCTTGGGGAAGGGCATCTCAAGCAGAGGAACTGGCAAGAGGCTACGCTCCCTACGATGTATTAGTATGTTTAAACCGAGCCCAGTCAGATTTTCCTGCCACTGTCCTCATGTGTCCTTGGCTTCAGCTATACTGCACCACTCGCGATTCCCCAAACACCCATCACACTATAGGACTTGGTGCCCCTCTTCCAGCTGTGTCTTCTGCCCATAATGACCTTCTCCCCTTTTTGCCCTTAAAAATTCCTGCTCATTCCATAAGGCTCAATCGAATGTCACATCTGGGATGAGGCCCTCTCCACCTCCCCCCACCCCGTCCAACTCAAGAAAAATCAATGGCTCCTCCTTTGCATTCATCATAGCATTTCCAACACTTTTATTTTAAAAGTTTATTTAGCCTTTATGTATTCACGGTCCATGGAGTCTCAAGGTCAAGGGCTACTTAATTCATTGCTAAAACCCCAACACGAGGATAGTTCAGTCTTTTTTTTTTTTTTTTTTTTTTTTCTATTTAAGGAAAAAGAGCACAGGGGCTTTTTGAAAATTAAGTGAATAATGGGGCACCTGGGTGGCTCGGTTGTTTGAGCCTCCAAATCTCGGTTTTGGCCCAGGTCATAATCTCACAGTTCATGAGTTCGAGCCCTGCAGGGATTCTCTCTCTCTCCCTTTCTCTGCCCCTCCCCCTCTCACACTCTCTTTCAAAATAAATAAACCTTAAAAAATTAAAAAAAAAAAAAAAAGAAAATTGAGTGAATAGCATTGTAAGTGGTAAAAGGAAGGTAAATCATGTAGTAGGTGGGGTAATATCAGATGTTTGGGAATTTTGGTCTAGCCCATAGTAGGTTCTGAATAAATGTGAGTTACTCCACACACAAATCTATTTTTTTGAGGTTCTCTGTTGTTTTTTTTTTCTTTTCTCTTTTTACTGTTTACAATTTTAATTCCAGTCTTGATAACATACAGTGTTCTATTAGTTTCAGGCACAGGATCTAGTGATGCAACACTCCTATGCATTACTCAGTGCTCCTCATGATAAGTGTATGAACAAATCTATTTCACAAGTACTCGACTTCACCATAGGCACAAATCTGTTTAGTAACAAAGGTAAAGAATGGCTCTGAAAAGAGAAGACTGGTCTCAGGATGATATGAAACTAGAAATCCATGGAAAATGGATGACCCCTAAGAATGGAGCTTCTTCAGACTTGGATGCTTTCTTCCCCTGCTATGGGTAACCCTCACCACAAGGTGCGTTCAGACCCTGCTTGGACTTCTGTCAATGTCCTTGTTTAAAAAGTGATTTCCGGGGCGCCTGGGTGGCTCAGTCGGTTGGGCGACCGACTTCGGCTCAGGTCATGATCTCGCGGTCCGTGGGTTCGAGCCCCGCGTCGGGCTCTGTGCTGACAGCTCAGAGCCTGGAGCCTGTTTCAGATTCTGTGTCTCCCTCTCTCTCTGCCCCTCCCCTGTTCATGCTCTGTCTCTCCCTGTCTCAAAAATAAATAAAATGTTAAAAAAAATAAAAATAAAAAAATAAAAAGTGATTTCCAAGCAGCCAGAGGACCAACCTTTTCTCACCGTGCTACAGGGCTGTTATCTCAGGAACTCATGTCATCTGTTCCATCGTCATATGTCAGCTTTGGAGAGGAGTTTTCACGTTTTTGTTGTGGGAGAAAACACTAACGTGAAGAACTTCCACACTAACTACATCTCACCTCCTACTTAATAGGTTCTGTAGTTTACAAATCTCTCTTGAAGGGTATTTGATGGTGTTTTAAGGAAGTCAGATCTCACTGGATGGAAAGTCAGGGGCCATAGGTGCTAGTTCTGACCCTGCCACGAGATCCCTTGAGTTACCTGTGAATAGGTCACTTCAGCATTAGTCCTCTTTTCTGTCTCAGGGATGGAAAAGGTTGCAAATTTGGAGCACCTAGTACAGCTCTGGACCACAGAGGCACACTGTTCACCCCTTACAGTGTTTGAATGAGGTGACCATTCAATTGGGAGATTTTATATCAGAACACAGGGTTTTATTTTCCCTTGAGAAATCAGAAGATCTGGTCACACGGGTCAGGTCCCACATTTCTACCCAGTTACAGTAGCTGCCCTCTTTCACAGAGCATGGGCTTACCAGGGCCCCAACGACCTTCTCGTTTTCGGCTGCCCTTTCGTCTGCCTTATGCAGAGGTAAATACCATTTGCTACTTGTCATTGTACTGGTACTCAAGGGTGATGTTAAAAATACTTCGCTACGAAGGCCTGGGGACTGACCTATCAGAATGGATACCTCTGTGCTAGAACAACATCCTGCGCGTGCCTTGCTCTCCCCAGCTGCTGGGTCATAGGGAGAGCTGCGAGTTCCTAGAGAACAAGCAGGTGCCCAGAGGTGGGCCTCACTCTGTGGGCTGAGAGCAGCTTCTACATGTCAGTTGGTAAGGACAAGGCTAACCTCAGGGGTATACCACCTGAGCATAAGCCTTGCTTCAACTATAGTTTTCTCAGAGTAGACAGATCTATTCCTGCACCCCTGTCCCTCATTGAAAACGGGGAAATGAAGGAAAACTGTAGAGAAAAGGCCGAATGATTGCTCTTGTCCTTGACTGCTTTGTTCTTTTACCCACTGGACGCTATGGCATCTGAGTTTGATTTCCTGGTCCTAACCAATCTATAAACTCTTTTCCAGCCTAAGCATAAGGAGCCTCTAATTTTATCCATTTCATAAATGGAGTGAAAATTTTGCAAAGCATCTTGAAGAATTTTGCAAATCATTGTACAGAATTTATAGAAGGTCTAAAACACCGTTAGAAATAATAAATCGCCCATAAATTATCCCCATTTTATTATTGGGCTTTTCAATTTTAAAAGCACTCTGAGGTTCTTTTTTTTTTTTTTCTTTTTTAATTTAGCCATGGCTATTTTTCAAATGGAATTAATGACCAAAAGCTAGCCTCATTCTCTAATTACAGTAAGAGACACTAGACAGGAGTTGTTCCAGACACTGACCCATCTTGGCTCAGGGAGAGGCTCTGGGCAGTTTTACTATGTGCTGCCTTAGTACCTGGGGCCAGGAAACATCTGTTATAACATGCAGTCCAGCGGGTGCTCCGCTTAATTATAAAATGGCATTGCAGTGTCCCTTTGAGTTGTCTGGCCTTAGCTTCTAACGCTCTACTATCAAGCAAAATGAAATTCTTGATATTCTGTTAACTGAGTATCCAACCCGAGTGTTGAAATGCTCTGAGGAGAGTGAAAAAAGTTAAACCTTTGCCCTCTGGAAAGGTGTGGGGAAAGACAAAACAAAGAAACGCTTCCTACAAGTAATCGAGAAGCTTAGCTATGACTGGGTGTCGCTTATATAGGGACTGGGGGAGCGGATTCGGGAATGACTCACACTTCTAGAATGAACTGTTTATATAGCACTTCCTCCTCTTCGCTCCAGGGATCCTGTTTGGAAGGTCGGGGACAAGGACAATTGAGAAGCGAAGAGAAAACTGGAGAAGAGTGGAGGAATACTTGGAACACCAAAAGGCTCGTTCACCTTGAATCAGAGGACACGTTTCTGTAATGAGTTCATGCAATCAGTTATGGCCCAGGACTTAGGATTTATTCTTGGAACACACACATCTGGGAATTCTTCATAATGCTGTGAATCTTTTATTTTATTAACTATTATGAGAACTTACCTTCTCCAATCCTCATATGCTAATGGGAAAAGAGAGCTTATTGTCCGTACTGTCTGCCTAGGAATATCCTTTGTCTCGTACCTTGTTGTAATCACTTCCAGACCGGTGGTATATTTATGATTTACATAATGTTACAGAGGAAGAAGTCTTAAGGATTTTTTTTTCTCTAAATCTTTGTGAATTATTATTTTAGACTCATTGCCAGATTTTTTTTTTTAAGGGGGAAGTTGATGAACTTTTAAACATGTCATTACATTCCGAAATAGCAACTCTTTGTTCTTTCAAAGTTTTTTTGGTGGGGATTTAAAGGGCTGTGTGTGTGTGTGTGTGTGTGTGTGTGTAGAAACAGGTTGAGAAGGAAATGGGTAAAAGAGAACTCTTGAGGTTCACTGATGAAGTTAAATACAGATTTTGTGTTTCCAGTAGAACAAAAGTTGGCAGATTTGGGGGATCTTACCTAACACGTGGGGTAGGTTTTGGAAGGGTGGCTCTCCATTCATTTCCAATCATGTTTCAGTAATTAGGGGTAGCAACCGAAGGGTTAAGCCCTAAAGCAAGGAAATATCTCTAAGTCAGAAAACAAAGGGAAACTTGCATATTTCTGGAGATGACATCGGATAGGCCTGTGAATTTCAAGCAATTATGTGATATTATGATTCCCACTGAGTATGCATTAGTTGGAATACTGTTCTTTTTCTTTCTCCGTGTCCCGGGGTTGTACACTGAAGAGCCCTGTTCAACTTTGCATGTCAGAATTTTGAAGGAAAAATTATAGTAAAATATGTTTAAAACAGTGGGGCCTTATGTGAGTGAACACAACATTTTCCAAGGCTTTCAAAACTCCTTTTGTTAAAAATATGGTTTTTATTTTGTGTCTTTTTTTTCTTTCTTTCTTTCTTTAATTTTTTTTTCTTTTACTCAAGCTTTTACTTCCCCTCCTTCCTGGAGGAAAGAAGAAAGAAGTTTCAAAGGATATTCATAACACAGCCTGCATCTTAGGGACTGGGGACTTGCAGTGGGTTTGTTTTAAATGAGACACCCCACATGGAAAATAAACACGTGAGAAAAGTTCATCTGTGTACGTAACTTCAGTTCCAACAACTATGATACAGTCACAGTGTCTGAGTAAATGTCCCCTAGAGTCATCTGATGAGCAATATGATTATTAATTGAGGTTTCTGGGAGTTGAAAGATGGTTATTCTCAAAGAGTAGGAATTTTTAGCTGGAGTGAGAGGAACTAAAGATTCAGCCCCTGGGTTGTTCTAAAAGATAAAATGCCTTTTGAAAATTGAATTAATTTAAAACAAGACAAAACCAAAAGCAGGCATAATGAAATGCAAAGATTAGGAATGATGATGAATGAATATCAAGTTCATTTTATTCCATGGTATTCTTTCTTGCAAAGAAGAGAAGTAATTTGTCTGATCAGCTCAGAATTTTATTTCGCTCTCAATGACAGGCAATTAACATCAATGGCTTAAACTTATAAAGGTTATTTTTTTTTAATATGTACTTATATTTAAGGCGGGGGAGGGGCAGAGAGAGGGAGACAGAGGATCCTAAGCCAGCTCTGTGCTGACAGCAAGGAGCCCGATGTGGGGCTTGAACTTACTAACTGTGAAAGCGTGACCTGGGCCGAAGTCGGATGCCTAACCAACTGAGCCACCCAGGTGCCCCTAAGGGTTATTTTTAGCATAAAAGAAATCCTACCCCTGGCTATCTGGGGCTCAGTTTGTGTCTTCTCAGTCATCAGGGACTCAGGCTCTTTCTAGATCTCTGTTCTTCCATTCTTATGGCATGATGTCACTCTCCAAGCATGAAGGAGGAAAAGGGAAGGCAAAAGGGACACCCCTCCTAGCTTAGTTAACTCCCTGGAAGGAGCTTCCCTTGAAGTGCCTCAAAGTATTTTCACTTATAATTCATTAGCCCGACCCTTGTCACATGGCCACACCTAGCTGCCAAGGAGCCTGAAAAATGTGGTCTTTTAGGAGGCAAAAATCACTGTCCCAAATGAAATCAGGGTTCTCTTACCAGTAATAAGGAAAGCTCAGGTTTTGGGTAGGAAATTAGAAGTCTCTGTCCTACTCATATAAAACCTCCATAATGCCAGTATATATTATCCGAGGCGGATGGGTTGCTTCTGGTGGAATTATGCAATACTTAAGGCACTAGTTTAGGAACGCAGTTTTGCATTGCATTGCCTCCAAGTGGATGGCCAAAATAAATACTTTTGCACATCATTGATCCTTTCCTCCACTATCTGTATAATTTAATCTTGGAAGTGTTTGTGCTCAGGAGGGACCACCTTGTCGTCACTTGAATTTCTTCACTTACCTCTTCTGTGCTGCTTAAAATTCCAGCCATTAAAGAGTCACTTCAGGTGAATCTTTAGAAGGGGATGTCAATTTTTTTTTAAGAGCTAATGTTATTAGTCATGCAAAACTCAGTGCCAATTACTTTAATCAGATTGCTTTCCTACCGGCTGTGACACAATTTCACCGCGTGGCAGGCCTCTATCTAGTTTCTCCTCTCCCTTCGTATGAAACATAAACATACTCGTGGCAAAAAATTCAATCTAAATAAAAAGTCTCCATTTCACCCCAGATTTCAAGAGTCTTTCCCTTTCTGATGCAGCAGTGAGGAAACATTTCTTGCAGGTATTATCCAGAGATATATGTAGGGATTAACACACACATACACACAGGGTCAATGCATAACAATCCTTTTGTTTTATCCAAATAGCCATATATTGGGTGCATTATGTGGTGCCTTTTAAAATAACTTTGAAGGATCACTGAAAAAAATTTTAAATCAACACATATATCCGCTACATTAATAAAAAGGAAGGGGGATGGATGACTGAGCCTGGAAGGCGCAGCCCAATAAGCATCTGGCTCTTGGTTTCGGCTCAGGTCATGATCTCACGGTCCGTGAGTTCGAGCCCCGCGTCCGGCTCTGTGCTGATAGCTCGGAGCCTGGAGCCTGCTTCGGATTCTGTGTCTCCCTCTCTCTCTCTGCCCCTCCCCCGCTCACACTCGGTCTCTCTGAAAAGTGAATAAACATTAAAAAGTAAATAAACAAATAAAAATAAAAATAGATCGTGGTGGAGCGACTTAAGAAGAAAAATTAAGTGAGTATAGGATAGTGCTTGTCAGTTAGAAGTCCCACCATCCCCACTCACCCCCAGCCCTTTCAGAAGAGAGGATCAGAGTGTAGTTTGAAAATAGCGCAGCGCTGTGCACTTCTGACTTGATTCAGTGTTGACTTTGATATTAACGTTTAAAAAATCTCCGTAACACAGAAGGATGACAGTGTCTCGTGTCTAGCAAAGGCGTATATGATGGCGAGACACTCTTGTAGCCATTTCTACTGCACACGCAGAGTGTATTAATCTACTGATAATGCAGCTGCTTCAAAGACAGGGTTCAGGAAAACTTAAAGCCAATCACATCTCAGTACATCATTACTATGTGTGTAACTTTCCATACATTTATTATTTCCCCAAAGAGCGTCCCTTTATGGATCTCCTGGCAGAAACCACGTCTCCAACGATGAATGGCAATTGTTTGTTCTCACACCTGGAAACTCCTGAGGCCTTTTAGGGAAGGATAAAGGGACTTGGACTCAGAGTAGGAGTGGATTGGGGAGGACAGAGCTATTGAAAGAGCAGGCACAGGTATTTTCCCTTCATATTCATTTTCTTAAAATTGAATTAGGTTCTTGTGAAAAGCTGTTTTGTAGAATAATGACCTCTTTATGGTTTCACCAGCTGAAACATAAAAGGCTGTTTGTGTTGTGGTGTAAGTTCTGAATGCAGGAGAAAATTCCCTACTTTGCTGGTAATTTTCATGATAATAAGAATAATGTTTGTAAATAACCTGACCCATTTAACCAGGAATCTTAAAGTCCACGTGTCACTGTGGTATATCATCACCTCCACTCTGGGTGAGAGGGTTGCCCGAGACCTTGACTTATTTTCACATTACAAAATTCTTTTCTCTTCTTTCTCAGCAAGAGAAGGAACCATTTTAGTTAAAAATTAACTAAGATTTAGTTTAAAAATTTTAAAAGCATCATTTGACCCTTGGAGAACAGGACCTAGGAATACTTCTGGCTTCTGCCATTACGTCTTATCCAAATAATGTACAATTTTCTAAATACATTTTGAAAGAATGAACTCAGTCCAATAACTAGACTCACCTCTGAGCTATTGGCCAATGGAAAATTTTAAATGGCACACAGCACCACAGGAAACTTCCTTTCACCTAGATCTAGAATGCTTCTGGGTCTTTAACCATGGGAACCCCAGAGCAAGGGAAAAATCAGTTTAATCGCACTCATTAGGATGGCCCAGGGGGTTATAGAAGGTAGATTGAGAGCTTGAGGACTAAAGGCGAGGTACAAAAAAGCAAATCAAGGACCAGTTGTTGGCTGACCAGATTTTGACCCAATAAGCTGGTGATGTAAATAGAGAAATGCAGCAAGGCCGTCAGAACAAGGGGGCAATGTCTCCATTCACTTTGGGCCAATTTGGAAGTTAGCTACATGGTAAACAAGAAAGCAGAGGAATCCTGCTAAGGTCAAGAGCACCGTGCCATACGTGGGAGACGTTAGACTGGGTTCTTCCTAAGAAATGCATTTCCGCTGGAACACCCCTGCCTTGAACCTTGTGCCAGAGCATTGAGTCGTAACAATACAAGAGGTACCATCTCCGGAGGTGCGCTCTATGTCGGGCTTGGTGCTTTTCCTGCGTTACCTCTAATCTACACAATCGCACCACAGAGAAGGCCTCTCCACACCCCTGCTTCTCAGAGGAGGAATCTGGGTAATTTGCACAAAGCCACACAGCCTGGAGCGGTGGCGCAGGGATTGGAACCCAGGGTGGGGAAATAGGGAGCTGTCACGGGTCCACCTTGTCCGTTCCCACATCACCCAGATCTCTGCCACACTGGGGTTCCTGTGCCCTAGCCCCCAGTTTTCTCGCAGTGACCACCTGACTTCCTGCGCTGCAGATGAGCAGAGTACCAGTTGAATGAAACTCTGGGTCTCAGTGACTTTGGCCGCAAACCGCAGTGGTGGTTTAATGCCCCCTAACAGCACGTGTTACTGCCTTCGGGGCCACTTCCCATTAGCCCACAAAATTTATGTTTCTGTTCCTTTTTATCAAGGTTGTATCTTTTCTCTTTCCCTCTTCCCTATTATACTCCTTGCCTGAAGCCTCCCCTTCCTGTTTTTTCTCTTTAAAAAAACAAAAAACAAAAAACAACCCATAGACATCAGCCCATATCCCTCGATTCCAATATGTATTCATGCCTCAAACCCACTTGTGAGCAGGTGATTGTCACCTGTGCTGCAGGTGCTGCAAGGGGTATGGACATCGCTGAAACCAGCACTGTCTGCCAGAACATTCTACGGTGATGACAACATTATGCAATGTGCACTGTCTCATACAGTAGGTCCTGGAAACGTGGCTTATGTGACAGAGAGACTGAATTTTCAATTTGGTTGAGTTTTAATTTTAGTTTAAACAGCCACATGTAATTAGCGGTTACTGTAGTGGACAGGCATCCCAGGAAGGCTGAAAGAGTATTTCTGAAGGTCTTGGGATCTTCACAAACCTACTACGTACACGGAGCCGGGCCTGGGACTCACGCCTTACTTTCGTAAGGGCTACCTTACTTGTCGGAGTTCCCAAGAATCCAGAGTCACGCTTTAAGAATAAAGATCTGGCTAGGCCTGGGACTGGCCATGGGAACAAGAGCAGGAGCAGGTCTGGCTGTAGCCAGAATAGTCTGCGGGTTAGAAGACGGGGACAAATTACAGAGGGAAGCATGCGGGACAAAACCTCAGTCTTTATACTTACTAGCTGTACGACCTTGGACACACAGGAGTTCCTCAATAAGGAATTGTTTCAGATAATCACGTTGGGGAACACTTTAGTATTACCCACTAAGACAGGCACACCCCATGGCACGGCGATTCTACTTCTAGGTATAAATATTCACGATGCTCTTGCATAAGTGTATCTGGTTACATGTGCGAGAAAGTTCCTAGCAGAGCTGCTTGGTAGAACCCCCAGATGGAACGAACCTGAGTGTCCCCCAGTGGGATAATAGAAAATAGGGATGTATTCATCCAATAGAATATAGCCCGGCAACAAAAAGGATTGCAAGAAATGCACTGCAGCTCCAATACTGGGGGATGGCATCAAAGCAAGAATGAAAGTCCAGAAAAAGAAAAGCAAGCAAGGAAAGGAAGAGATAATTAGAAGGTTTGGCGGACAGTACAGGGGCGGTAACACGACCATGTCTTGAACACTGCGTTTCCTGGGCTGGGTACCTGGAAACTTCCCAACAGCGTATGCCACAGCTTGGAAATAGGTAACTTATCAGCTTAGCCTTAGGCTCAAGAAAACAATGTGGAGCGCTTAAGAAGAGGGTTATTTGGCAAGAGGAAGATGACAAAACTTGAAAACAAAAGTTCACAGGCTCACTCCATCCTTGACACTCTGACGACCAGTTTAGCAAAGTGAGCTTTGTAGCAAAGTCACTTAGAACTATTTGTAATTCATCATAAATGTGAAGTTCACCTGCTTAGGAAACCCATTTACAGCTTTATTCGTAGGGTGATGTGGACTTATTCTCAAGTAAAGCTCCTTTCATTGAGGGCTCAATACTGAAATACAAGCGGATCCTTATATACCATTGATTACTCTTTCGGTGCCTGCAAAGGGTGGATCTGTTTGCCTTCTAGGCTGAGAGGAAGGAGGTGTTCCAGAATTAATAATTCAAATAGGGCTGTTACACCAGGAGAGGAGAGAAGAGTGTCGGAGGCAGTGTTAAGAATCTGGGAAGGCTGCCAGCGTGGTTTGCATGATAAGGGTGGCTAAAAACATACAGAGAAATATGATCCAGTGGTTGATCTGTTTCCTTTTCATTTTTAAGGGTGGTTTACTTTTAAACGAAATTGTGTGATTTTCAAGTTATTATAAGGACCTAGCTGATTACAGATTTCTTTTAAGACCAGCGTTTCTGCAAGCAGCCTGCTGACAATAAGAATTTGATCTTTACGCTTTTTTTTTTTTAAATTTTTAAAGCACCTTTCACGATGGCAGAGGGTGTACCCTGAAGATTTACACCACCCCATCTCATCTCTGGCCACCTTGCCGCGTGCCGCCTATGTGGCCATATCTAAAGCCCATTACAATTTACAAATTAAAAGCCAGTGGGAAAGAACATAATCTTGGCAAGGGCCTCTTGGGAAATCTCACAACTGCAAGAGCGCCATGGAAGAGCGCTTTAAATACCAAAATACATCGTGGTTCATCCAATCTCATCACAATTGTACAGAAGGGCATGTGGCCAAAGCCTTGCAGGGAAGGGGCCGGAGTGCTCCCGCCCAGGATTGGCCAGGGTGGGGCGCGATGCTAAGCGAGCCACTTAGCCCACTTGTGCTCCATGAGGAGCACGCCACATGCTTCTTTGCACATTCTTTTCAATCCTCGTGTGGCTGGCATTTGGGAAAATATCGGCTGCAACCAGACCTCGCAATCTCGATGACAGCTCTTGAAATCCCAACTTTCTCGCGGCAACGTCTCCTGTCGGCTCCCCACCCCTGTCACCAGAGAGCCTTCCCCACCCAAGTTGTGCTGCAAATAGAAAGAAGTTCAGATGTACATGTTTGGCTGCCTCCTCTAAAGGCCTCGACAACTATTCAGGTGGTAAATAGCCCAAGAGAAACGCGGCTGATAAAATTAGTTCAAATATTTCGCAGAAAACAAACCTGACACCGCCATGACACTTGATAGCACAGCCTCAGCACCTCGAACCTTTCCAAACCCTCTTGCCTTCAAAGCCCAAATGTCTGCTTTTCAATTGAATTATTTTTTTTTTCTTCCCAAAGCCAATCTTTACCACCTCCTCCTCTCGAAAGAAAAAGAGAGAGAGAGAGAGAACCATATGGTTACAGGATAGATGGTCCAACCAGGAATTTTACATTATAAATGACTCTGTGGAAGGTTAATATCCAAGGTCAGGTGTTATTAATATCTATTTGAATTTTGTTCGTCTGGTCTATGATATCATCTGAGTCACTTCATTGATTTATAACATGGTAATCCCAGACCATCATTCAATTTCCTGAAATTCTATTCAGGGCTGGGTATCAGACCCTCTCTCGAATACCCTTTTTGGTTTTCTCTGATCAGTGGCTTTGCAGTCCTTGCTCTTATCACCTTCCCACAGGTAACACTATACCTGGTGTCCAAGATCATTTGATTGATTTTTTTTCACTGTGTCACCTTCTCCTTTTCCTATATCTTATTGTGGGGAAAAAAAAAAAATTAACCCTTCTCCTGAGAAGTGTTTCATGGTATTTCTCTCCTGGAAGCCCGTTTTCCATCCTGGTTTGCACATCCTCTGGAGGCATACAGGCCTGCTAGTTTGTCTGTCTCACATAGGAGACGTCCTTTCCAATGTAGCTGAAAGTCTTGGGCTCGACCCCTTCGTAAGAATCAACAGTCCTCAGGACTCACATTGCGTGTTAGCTACACTGAGGGCTAAGGGCTTTGATGGATGCTCATCTAATGAACGCTCACAGCAAACCTTTGGGGGAGGTGACATTATTTTGCCCACTCAGCAAATGAGGAAACTGAGGTGCCGAGAGGCTCAAGGAACATACCCAAGGTCAGCCAGTAAGAAGTCGCCAACATGGGACCTGAGCCCTCAGTCTCTCTGTTTCCAAAGCTTGTGGATATTATCACTTTCTAACTGCCACGGTCAGTCTTTATACATGACACAGTTATTATTCCAAAATGGGCTGGGAGGTCTTTGCAAAACATACATTAACACTAAAACATATCAGCATCTGGTATACTTATATACATTTTTTTCTTGTGCGTCTAAAAATAAAATCAACTTTTTAAACCATTGGAAAAGTAGCATATGCTAATATAGAAAGTTCTTAATTAGAAAGAAGGGGAAAAAACCCAGCAATTCAAAGGCTACCACAGCTAAAATTTTGATACTTCTTGTTATTTTTCCATGCATGATTTATATATTTGTAATCTTCTGTACATATAAATTTGTATCCCTAACATGGGGTCAGAAACCCAGTGTGACCTTGATAAACATGCTGAATCGTAACATGAAATCTAGTCAAACATTGTCGAGTACGTTATTGAATAGGTAATACATATACTTGTTTAAAATTTCAAATATAGAGAAAGATATATAGTGAAAATCTGTCTCTCACACATAAAGTAATTACTCTTAGTTTCATCTTATGAAGATGCCTTGCTGTCCGGAGTTTAAAGGCCTAAGCTCCAAACTGTCCTTCTTCTTTTTTTTTTTTAAGTTCATTTATTTGGGGAGGGGGAGTAAGAGGGGCAAGAGAGAGAGGGAAAGAGAGAATCCCAAGCAGGGATTCTGCCAGAGCAGAGCCCAACACGGGGCTCAGTCTTTCAAACCACGAGATCATGACCTCAGCTGAAATCAAGAGTCGGATGCTTAACTGACTGAGCCTCCCGGGTGCCCCTGTCCTTCTTGGGAGCGCATGCATGGATAAGCATATGCCAATTACCTAAATTCTGGCCCAAAAGAATAGAGTCCAGAGAGAAAATTTTCTCCTAGCAAATATCCCACTTCGGAGTTTCTATCTTCTGTCACGGAAATCTAGGTTTTCAGCTCAGTGAGAGACCCTTCCAAAGAGCCATACCTTATTCTAGAGAACTCAATAGGCAATCACAATCCCATACACCCCAACAATTCTCACATGATTAGAGATACACATATAAAAGAAGGGGGTAGTTTTATTATGCATCTTCGTGGAGTAACATACAAGATTCCATTAGGAAACAAAATTACCCTTATTATTTCTCTTTACAGCATACGAGTTCAAGAAAATGGAGGTTGGTGTTTCCATTTGCATACATTTGCTAGGTTGTTTACATAAACTCCCAACACAAGGGAAGGCGGTCGTAATGGCCTGAGATAAAGGTTTTCAAGTTAAGAGATTCTCAAAATCCGTTCCATAGGCTATTAGTTCCTTGAGATGTTATTAAGTATTGCACAGAAAAGGGGGATCCCACAGACTAATAAGTTCAGCAATTCTTAAGAGAAGAAAAAATGAGAAATGAGACTGACCACAGAATATTTTTTAAGGAGCCGGGTTCCCTACGGCACACTTTGGGAAATGGTGTGTGATTTTCGCTGCTTTGGCTGTTATGTTTGGCACATGACAAGTATATGGCTTAGGATTAGGTGACTAATTATTCATCCCTGTGTATCTTGGTTTCATCATGTAATCATTTACTTGTTAACAAAAAGTTGTTTTTTAGCCTGGGTTTGCCAGTAGCTAGTAGAAGCAGATTGAGAAGAGCTCTGTAACCTTGGGTTCAGACCCGTGTTCTTTTCGACCTCGTTGCACTGTTTGGACAGCAGGCGTGATGACACCATTCAGGACTGTGCAATCATGAGCATCGAGTTTCTTCTTCATTTGAAGCATACACTAGAAAACACACATTTTTATGAAAAATGACCCTAAAAATAAAAGGCAAGCCATACATTGGAGCGAAATATTTGCAGCTGCGTGTAGCCAACAAAATATGAATATCCAGAATATAGGTAATCATTGCAAATCAGTAAGAAGAAGAAACAAGCAATTCAACGGGAAAATGAGCAAAGGAGAGAAACAAGCAATTCACAAACCATAAACAGATGCCAACAAATATATTAAGACTCCCTGATTTGGGGCATCTGGGTGGCTCCATCAGTTAAGTGGCCAACTCTTGATTTCAGCTCAGGTCATGATCTCACAGTTTCATGAATTCGAACCCCATGTCGGGCTCCGTGCTGATAGTGCGGAGCCTGCTTGGGATTCTCTGTCTCCCTCTCTCTCTGCCCCTCCCCGACTTGTGTTGTCTCTGTCTCTCTCAAAATAAATACACATTAAAAAATTAAAAAAAAAAAAGACTCCTTGGTTTATCAGGGAGATGCAAATTAAAACAAGGTATCATTTCACCTCTCTCAGACTGGCAGAGAATGTTCAAGTCTGGCAAAGTGGGCGTGTAGATTGGTATAATTATTTTGGAGAATAGTTTAGCAATAATTGTGGAGTGAAACATGGGCCTATTTTACAACACAGGGCATCCTTATAATCAGATTTGTTGGGACAAAGTTATCCGCTAACTAGGATTTTCACTATACTTTTTGTGCATTTGACATACTTTGCAATTTAAAAAAAAAAAAAAAAAAAACCTAGATCAATGGTTTCAAGCTAGGATGCACATTAAAATTACTGAGGAATTTAAAATTTTTTCCATGCCAGGGTTGCACCACAGACCAATTCAATCAGAAACTTAAGAGGCGGGGCCCGGATATCAGTATTGTTTAAACACTTTTCCAGTGATTCTAATGTGCAGAATTAGAGACCCACTGAGTCAGATGATCTCGAAAGTTCCTTTCAAATGATATTCTCTATTTCTAAACGTCTTAATTGCACTGTTTCCTCATGTGGTTTCATGTGAACGGAACGGTGTGCAAAGCTAGGCTCTGTTCATATTCACTAAGAACTTTCCTCTTATCAAAACTAGTTATCTTCTCCTGGTGCTCATGCGTCTTTTGTTTTCTAGAACTACATGTTACTCCTCCCCCATTCAAGTTCATCTCTCCCCCTTTCTCCTCCCACCTTTCTGAGTCCATCCGCACAGGCAATTCATCCAAACACCACAAACAGGCTCTGAGTCATTCATATGCATTGCTTTTGAACATATTAAATAGATCCATATGCTTATCTCCAGTAAGATATAGGTTTTTCCTTCAGAAAATAGAATACAAAAAAAAAAATCATTCCAATGTGTACACTTTAAAAATTTTAAGCAGGCATCTAAAACGAAGCAGAAATTAAAAGTAACTTGGACCGGAATTTTGAACATTAAAACATTACAGCAAATTGGTAAAACATAAACCAAATATATAGATGTCTACTTTATATCCAAAAAAGTTACTCTTTCCCTGCCACGTATATATAGGCAGCCCTCCACTTCAATCAGAGTTGGATCACAACTGGAACAGTAACGAATGTGGCCTTTTCCAACATTTCTACCCCTAAAGACTCTTTATTGTCTCCTCCAACTTCAGAAATTCCTATGAAGTCATTACCAACCAATCGGAGTTTCAAACGGTTTGAAATAACTGATGTAGCCAGCCACAATGAGTTGATATAGAATCAAAGAAATGTGACATTCTCTTTAGCCTGGGCAGTTGTGTCATGGGTAAACGTATGATTTCTATTAGATTTCCCAAAATATGGAAAAATCACTTTCAGACCCTCAGCACTACCTCTGGGGATACTTATTTTAGATTAGAACCACTAACCAAAGTGCCATTGTCTTGAATAAACCTTACGAAAATCTGATCTCAGAGACAGTAAGAAAGGAAATGCTGAAATACAATATATGTCAAGAGCCCAGGAGAACGTCCAACACTACCTAAGGCTCATTGGAAGGCAGCCTGATATCCCAAGAGAGAAAAGAAAAGCAGGAAATCATGCCGTAGTTATAAGATTAGACAGACCTGAGTTTTAATCTCAGTTGTACGGTTTTTTTAGGGCATAGCCTTGGGCAGGTGGCTTCATATTTCTAAACTTCCATTTCCTCATGTATAGAATACAGAAAATAAAAATAGTGACTTCCATACCCAACACCCAGATCTTTTTTCTTTAAAAAAAAAAAAATTTAGTGTTTATTTATTTTTTTGGGGGGGGGGGGGAGAGGCAGAGAGAGAGAATTCCCCAAGCAGGTTCTGCACTGTCAGTGTAGAGCCCGATGTGAGGCTCGATCCCACAAACCATGAGATCATGACCTAAGCCGAGAGTCAGACGCTTAACCAAGGCACCCAGGCACCCCCAGATCTTGGTTTTTAATACCCTTCTCTAATATGGGAACCAGGACTCTTTGTAACTTTGGGGCAAGGAATCTATAAGATAAGCCTGGAGCATCTTGCAGTGCAAGGAAGTTAGAAGATCCTCAAAAAAACAGAACAAGGGGAGTATGTCAAAGGGACATGAGAACCAACTAAAAGTGCTCCCAGTGGCCAAATCTGAGACAATTTAATCAACAAAATCAATGTGGTATTGGATTATAACCAAAAGTATAAAATAAACATCCTTGAGTCCAAACCCATACAGATAAGTGAATCAATGAACGCGGAAGAACGGACAAACCACTAATATAGAAAAATTCCAAATAATTTATGTAGATTATGGCCCCTCAAAGAGGTGGAATGGAACTCCCCTTCCTTAACCATGGGCCGTGCATTTCTCCCGGAGTGCAGCATGGAAAGGAGGTTGGTGGGGAGTAACTTTTCAGTGGAGAAACCTGACAAACACCATTTCAGCCCTGGGTTCAAGCAGCTTCCCGTTATCAGTGATAAATTCCATAGGTAGCGGATGCTCTTGACATCATGTGATGAGAATGGAACTTGACCTCCAGGGTCTTCCTCCTAAGGACTCATTTTCCAGTGTAATCATGGGAAAAACCCAAATGGAGGGACAGTCTACAAAATACCTGACCAGTACTCCTCAGAACAGCCAAGGTCCAAAACAAGGTCCCAAACAAGAAAAATCTGAGAAGCTGCCATAACCAAGAGAAGCCTAAGGAGACATGTGGTATCCTGGGACAGAAAAAAGGAAAGGACATCAGGTAAACACGAAGGAAATCTGAATAAAGTATGGACTGTAGCTGATAATGTATCAATATGGTTCATTAGTTGTGAAAATGTACCATACTAATGTAAGAGGTTAATCATAGGGGAAACCGGGTGGAGGCGTATACTGGAAACCTCTATACTATTCTGAAATAAAATCGTTATTAAGAGAAATAATTACCTCATAGGGTGGTGGTGAGGGTTATGAAATAACACATTTAAAGCATTTAGCACAGTGCCTGGCACATACACAGACTAATACTGGGTAATTATTGGCTAGCCACATTGCAGTTAATTCATGAACTGCTTACCAATCTACTCCAGAAGCAGGATATGCGTATTATTGGGGAGCATTCGCAGCGATCTAGTAACTCCCACCATCTTAAGTATACGTGTTCTTAAAGATCAATAACCTTGAGAAGCCTATTGTTGTCCTCGCTAGGTGAGCCTATTCCATTTTTCTGCATTATTCTGCATGTCAGGGTAGACCTCTGAGTAATGAATTGGACAACGCTTCTGGATGATTCAACTTTCTCTGCACCGAGCTGGGCAATGTTCCTTTAATAACTTTCCTACAACCCCGTCTCCTTATCCAACAAATTTCACTCTAGCCATTTTATGAGAAACGTGCCGCCTACACCTCCAGCACGTTGGAGCATCTCTGTGGCGCAACGGCACTGGGTACAGCCTAAACCATGTCACCAACTGCTCCTTGCTTCCCCCGATATCGCTGGCTCCTACTGATACATCCATTCCTCCCACTCTGTCCATTAAGCCTCTTTGACCTTGCTCCCACCTCATACTGGAAGTCACAGCAACCTCCTCTGTGTGCCGGATTTGGATTCGTTTTTTTTTTTTTGTTTTTTTTTTTTAAATTTTCTCCCAACGTTTTTTATTTATTTTTGGGACAGAGAGAGACAGAGCATGAACGGGGGAGGGGCAGAGAGAGAGGGAGACACAGAATCAGAAACAGGCTCCAGGCTCCGAGCCATCAGCCCAGAGCCTGACGCGGGGCTCGAACTCACGGACCGCGAGATCGTGACCTGGCTGAAGTCGGACGCTTAACCGACTGCGCCACCCAGGCGCCCCTGGATTCGTTTTTGAACACGGGGGCACAGCCCTGCGCTGAAGGTGTCTGCAGGCATTCTGCATAATCTCTCCTAGTTTGTCAGCTCCCTCCGGGCTGAGGCCAACCCCAACTCCACCTGGTAACCTTCTCCACATTTAGCACCAAGTCGGGCACATCCAGTGCTCCAGTAAACATTTATTGAAGTGATGCTAATTTGGATAGCCTCCAAAAAGTAACTGATGCCCTCAAATGCAAGGATTCATCTCCCTCAGCAGAGAGAGCTCCAGAGAGGGCTTTACCGAGTTGTCTGAAGGGACAATTCCCAGGGATCTATAATAAAGTAAAAGTAAAGCCTCATTTTTCCTATCAGGTTGGTTTTTTTTTTTTTTTTTTTTTTTTTTTTTTTTTTTGCTTAATCTAATTCTCCCTCCTCATCAGAATTGGTTGTCTTTTCTTTTTGTGTCTTGTTAATGTTAGTTACACCATTTGGGGCAAATTAGCAAATATTGAAGTCGTTAAACCCAACATGTCCCATGTCTTTAAGGCCATGGGAAGGAGTTTTGGGGGTCGAACTGCTCATTGCTCAATGATACACATAGCTAAAATAAACTTTTATCATCCATCCATCCATCTATCTTTCATCCATCCTCTTTTTTTTTTTTTTAATTTTTTTTTAACGTTTATTTATTTTTGAGACAGGGAGAGACAGCATGAACGGGGGAGGGTCAGAGAGTGAGGGAGACACAGAATCAGAAACAGGCTCCAGGCTCTTAGCGGTCAGCACAGAGCCTGATGCGGGGCTCGAACTCACGGACCGCGAGATCATGACCTGAGCCGAAGTCGGATGCTTAACCGACTGAGCCACCCAGGCGCCCCTCATCCATCCTCTTTTAACAGTATTTACTGATTGATATAAGCAGGTATTATGCTGGGTACTGGAGGTGCACGAGAGAGTCCCTGCCCTCAAAGATCTTCCAAAGTAGTGGGGGAAAGAGATACACAAGTACAAGTGCACCATGACAAGTGTCATAAGAGTAATGAGGGCACTCTAGTCGGAGGGATATATTCATAGAGGAAGCGATGCTTGAGCCCAAAAATGAAATCAGTAAGAGCACTGATTGTTTCATGGGTTTCTTCAAATAGCTTCCATGTCTAGAAGGCTCAGAATGACACCCGGCGTCTGACATTTCCCAACTTTGACCATTGGCAAGTCACTGACCCTCAGTTTCCTCCTCTGTACAATAGCATCCCTGTAATGATTGCCTAAAGGGCTGTGAGAGTTTAAGTAAATTATTATTATCATATTTATTACAAGGCAAAGGAGAATATTTTCCCCTTATAACCTCTTCCACCCCGCTCAACTTCTGCAAGAATGGGAAATTTTATATGGATCTGTTCTTGCTCTCGAATGATCTATTTAATCAAGCTTTACTTTGCTAGACTGCGCTGGGTGGCTTTCTCAACCCCTGGGTGCCCCCGATATCAACGCATGGTGCGAGAGCACGCCCGACAGCCGGATTTGGGGTGTCCTTATATGCGCTACCCCCATGGCTCCTTCGAACAGGATTCCTGGACCGCATTTGTGGCTGGTCTCATCTTAGAACCCAATATTCCAGTCTAGTTGGACACGGATTCCTATTTTGCGGCAGCAAAGGAACAAACACTAATACAAAAATCAAGAGATGTCGCGTCTTAAGGAAGAAACCTTGGGTCCCGTTTGAAAAAAGGTAGCGGCGATTGAGAAGGGGGATCCAGGCAATTGCGAGCGTCCGAAAACCATCTCTGACAGGCTGGCCCGGGCTTTGCGTCCTGGAAAAATCCAAAGCAAACAGGCCTACGGGACATGGAGCCACATGCTTTTCTTGTGAGCCCCACAAATGTAAAGCTCCCTTAATCCACACGAAAATAAACCTGAAACGTAAGCCGGCCCAGATCTGGACCCAGTATGACCTCTTCCACCACCACACAGCCCATTCTGCGACCTACTGGGTTGCCAGGCCACGCTAATTTCACCTAAAATTCTCCCTCGTCCCTCCCCCCACCTCCTCTCATACTCCTTTGACATTTTTGCCACCCAAACAGCATCCCAAAATGCCTCATTTGGTGACATCACAGATAGCCATGGGTTGCTTCTGGTGTCCCATCTGTTCCTGCAGGGCCTTGCCTCAGTGAGGGCGATCTGAAGGGAGTGTTCAGTTGAGGCTGGGGTGGGGGTGGGGTGGGGATCGGGCCTTTGAAGCTGTTTTCTATCGGGGCACTGCAGCTGTCGGTGTTGGCTGCGGAAGCCAGTGATTGTCCTTGGAGCTCCCGTTGCCGGCAGGGCACTGTGCTTTTGGATATTAATTGGGCTTTCATTATGTGAATGTACCCAGAGGCTTTGCAGTCGATTCCTATATCTAATATTGATTCATAAAAAATGCCAATAAAGAAGAGCTCTCTCAAAGCAGCTTCTAATCTTTTCGATAATGAGTTGGTTTATGTTTTTCCCCAATTTTCTCTCTTTCTTTCTTTCTTTCTCTCTCTCTCTCTCTCTTTCTCTCTTTTTTTCTTTTTTCTTTTGACACATTACCGCATAATAGATCACAGAATCTTTGGGACAATGGACAGGCACATTGGCTAAATCACCTTATTACAGTTCCATATAGTTGAAAAGAGGCTTAATGCTAAATTATCAGATCCCCGCTATTGTGGAAACCAAGAAAGAATAATGCTCCAAAATAACACTGTGGTGCCTCTGTGCACTCATTGTCCCAGAAGCTATTGGCACGTCTCCTGCGGGAGTGTTCCATTGAGTCAGCAATCCCCTGAAACGAACGGTGGGGCCCAAATTCGGGCTGGGAGTGAGTCTCTCTACTTTTTGGTGTATTATAGGTTACGAGATCTTTTAGGGCCTGGGCTTTCAGGAAAAAAAAAAATCTTGTTTTACATTTGTGTGTAACTGTGGGCAAAATTATTTCATTAGCTATGAAACGCCCCAGATTAGGCATGTCACAGACTACCTCAGCATGCAGAATTACTGTATATTATCCCACACAAAGTGGAGACGAAAGCAGAAATTGCACATCCGTTTCATTTCACTGAAACTTTTCAAAGGAAGGAAGGATGTTCATTAAAAGTTAACAGTGACACAGCTGTGCAGAACTCTCAGAGAAAATGTCATTGTCAAGGGAGCCTGACTGTGACCAAGTATCATTCTCCGTAGCAGAATGTGAGGTTCCTGTGGTCTGCTGAGCTGTTAATGGCATTGAAAGAGAAGAGCAGTGCCCCCAAGAGAGTGAGCGTGCAGACGAGTTTGGGGAGGTCATTGTGCTAGCCTGCGTGCCACAACTTTAACAAGGAGTAAACACGATTTTGTTCCCCCAAACCAGAAAGAGTCGGAGAGCCTAACGAAAGTCTTCCTCTTGTTTCTGGGAAGATGAGGAGACACCATTTCTTTACAGTAAACTCTGTATGTCCAACTGTCTCTGTCTCTCTCTCTCTCTCTCTCTCTCTCTCTCTTACTTCCTCTTTAAATAAAGGGGCCACGCATGTTAAGTGGACACCAGTGGAAAGGCAAAAACAAAGAAAACAAACAAAAAACCTAACTCCTGCTAAAACTGAACTTTAATAGTTGCTGTTACCGTGTCCAACTCTTTGCTTTCTCTGCAGGATTATATTGTTATTTCTCACGCAATCTCTGAGGGGGGAAGAACAAGCGTGCAACCAACGGCTTCGGTAAATATGCAAAGATAACTGCGTATTCCTGCTATTAGATAAATTCCTTTTAAACTGCTTGCAAATGTTCAGTGGGGGGCTACGGAAATTTAGGTAGGAGTAAAGATAATAAGTAAGTGCTAATTTTGGAGAAGATCCATAGTTCTCAATTCCAAGAAATTTAAAAATACCCAATGCGATACATCTCTTTATGAATTGAAAAATGGGTAGAGAATAAAAACAATTTTTTCCCCAAGATTTAAGAAACCTTCTCAAGTCTTCATCTGACCCAAGACTGAGAAGGGACTCAGAACCAACTTAAGAAAACCACTAAATTCCTATTCAAGACCATAAGGACTCATGATTATACCTTGGTACAAATATTTTCTTTAAACTTAATAGGGGAATAACAAGTCAGGCAGCAATATGATGCAAAACCTTTATCTTACTGAGGTGTTCTGTCTCTAGTAGCTATACAAATGCACCTCTATTAATTAAGGTATGTTAATAAGGAAGAAAATAAGATTCCTTTCAGAAGGGTACAAAGAAGATATAATGGGCATGCACTGCCTTTCAGAGCACACAGATAAAGCAGAAAAAATGACAGATATTAAAGAGATGGCGCCATTCAGTCATTCTTCTGGTTTTCTCATGTTGCCTGGATGGTTCATCACCAGTATATTTATAGTAATGACCTCCATTTATTTAGTGCCCACTGTGTTCCAGGTTCTACGCAATATGCTTACCTAATAGAAATATTTCCCATACCATTGCGGGTTATGTTATTGGAGCTGGCAAAGACCAACGACTTTTTATTTATTTTTGATAAGGACTTTGGAGTGGGGTATAATAGTAGAAGATGAAAAGGACAATGAAAGGCATTCCTCTGCGTTTTGTAGATTTTTCTCCATTTTTCAGCTTAATTGCTTCTTGACTAAACTCACAACCTGCGGGAAGGGGATAAACCTCAGAATATCTGTGCTATTTCTTCTCCCTGAAATATCTACAATTTATCCTCAGGCCTCTTCTATTCTTTCCCTCACCATTTCCAAATAATCCTATGTCAGCTCCGAAAGCCTGGAAAGCCAGCATTGAAACCAGAGGGAACTTGGCCAGAGTGGCCATATTTTCTGAACCTCGAATCGAGACACATGGCCAAAGAAGGGCATTTGAAAACAACAACAACAACAACAAAATGGGCTACACCATGTGAAATTCAGACTCTCCCAGAATATCCAAGGCACAGAGTTCTTTTAGGAATCACAGGGTTACATTTCAGGATTGCACACCAGACAACCCAAAAGTCGGCAGATACTGGGATTTTTTCCATATCCTGAACGGATCGCTGACAAGATTCCTGTAGGCTCTGCCCCTCTCAGGTGGGCCATTTTAGAATGTTTGTTTCAGGTCACTTTCTCCAGCGTGACTATCTCAGCAACTCAACGTCATAGGCATGAACAAGCAGAGGGTCCCACAGGTTGAGGGTGACTGATGTATCTTTATGGAGCAAAGCGAGCTGTTCAAAGCAAAACAGAACAAGAACAAAGAGTTCCTCCTGTACATACCAGGACTCTGTTCCACTAACAATCTAGCTCTGACATATAAATCTTTTAGACTGGTGTCAGAGCAACAGTGCTATTCTATAAAGTCATTCAGCCAATGTTGTTCGAGTATAAGGGTTTGATCATCGAGACTTATATTGTCCAAAACAATAGCCACTGGCCACATGTGGCTACCGAGCACTTGAAACGTGGCTGGTGCGGACTGAGATGTGCTGTAAGTGAAAATACATGCAGGATTTCAAAGATTTAGAGCGCAGACACAAAAAGTAAAATATCTCACGTACAGTAAATACATACAATTTCAATATAAATACGGATTATATGCTAGAAAATAATTTGAAATTAATTTCACCTGTTTCTTTTTCCTTTTTAAAACGTGGCTATTAGAAAATTTAAGACTGCATGTGTGGCTTGTGTTTATGGCTCACATTACATATTTCTGTTTAATGTCGCTGGTCTAGATAGCTGAATAGAGAAATAGGATGTGATTTTATAGGCTAAGCCAACACATTTTTAGAAATTACCTCTGCTTTGCTCTTAAATTTGTGGTTAACAATAATACAAAGATCTTACATACAGGCTGAGAAAATATTTTACATGTATACTTTTGTATATATGTATTTTTTAAATTAATGTTGAGTCGCATTTTTAATTAAGAATAGGCAAAGAGCTTTTAAACAATTAAAATATCATCTTGAAATACGAAGTTGCAGATACTTAGTCTTTGGTGTTTAACTTTTCATATTGTAAGAATTAGAAATAATAATGTTTTTGATCCCTGAGGCCCAGAAGATTATTAAAACAAGTTTACTTGGATTTGATTTTTAAATTCTTTAAATGCAGAAGTTATGTTCAGGGGGAAAACGGCAATGTTATGACTCTGCTTGTTACAGTCATTACTTTGCAAGGAAATAAAATACTATACTATTATTCAATGGGAATTATTCAAAAGTTGCATATATATTTTAGGTTTTATTGTTATTTTTAGTAAATGAAGAAAGTTCTCATTTTTTTTTTGAATTAAGCAATGTGGTAAATATATATTTAACATTTAATTTATGCTATAACATAGTAGTGCCCAAATGTACCCTGTGCCTGGCCAACTCACAATGGTTCATATTCTTTCCTAGAACGTTGAAATCATCTTATATGACAATTTCACCTTGATGCAAGTAACAGCTAATCAGCGGTAACAAACAAAGTACTAGATCAAAGGCAGAGACACACATTTTGCTTCACTAGCAAGTTCTGCAGTTTAAATCTTCAATAAGCAAATTTAAAGCATGCTTTCAGAATAAGTATTATGATACAAATTGCAGAATGCATTATAAACTGTAGCTTCATATTCTGTTTACTTACAAGGATTCCATTTTGCACTGATGATAAATACTTAGTCTTTAGACATAAAATATTTTCACTCGGGGACATGATTCTTGCTTGATAAATGTGTGGGGTTACTGTTATTTCTCAATCAGAAAGCTTAAAAATATGTGCATTCAGAAACGTTTGCCGTATTATTTGCAGGCTTAAGTTTTTTCATCCTAAGAGAAATCAGTCTAAAAGCTGACACCAAGGGGATGATTTTGCAGAATAAAAGCTACATGACTTTTCCCCTCGGATTTTCTGTTTTATTTATTTATTTATTTATTTATTCATTTATTTGCCCAACTTTGGATTATTGAAGCATCAGGTAAGAAGCCGTAAAATATACATGCTACCTATCCTGAGTAATATGCAGACCACAGCTGTAACTCAAGTTAAGCCACCAGCTAAGAATAAAAGCACCAGAAAACAAACCAACCGAAACCTAGAGCAAACAACATGCTTATCACATAATCACTATTGAATAATGCAAATATTAACAAAGCAAACCAAGCAGGGGGTCTCCATCTCAGGAAGAAGAAAAGCCAGCAAAGAGAAGGCAGTGATTGGGAAATCAGATCTACTCTTCCTCCCTGGTTCATTACTGAGAAAAAGTGGATCAGGACTGACATCTGCTGGCCTTGTTAATGGGATGTACCCATTGAAACCAGGGTCTTGGAGAACAAAACATTCTGGTGGGGTGATATTGCATCACTGGGGTAGGGAGGAGGCGATGGCTTGGCAGAAGCCTTGCTGGTGAGCCACCTGCAAAGTGGCCAATCAGCGGCCACTCCACCGGCCAAGGGTAGCCTCAGTTTTTCCCCCTGATAACCAGCAATGTTTTTCTAATCACTCCAAGAGGGGACAGAGTATTATATAAGCAGATTTCTTGTTAGAATTATGCAAGTTCCAAGGAGCGCTGGTCAACTAGATACTCAATAGATATGACCAGACAATTTCGCATCTTTACCCAACAGCTCATTGGAGAATAAATTACTTTCACACGTGAAGTATGTATCACACCCTGACGACCTCAGTAGCTTTCAGTACGCGCCGGGGTAGCAGCCTCTTGAACGTTCACCAAGTCAATGACCCAAATCTGACTTTTCTCATTCTCTCTTTTGTGCCCCCGCCCCCCCCCCCTTTCTCAAATGGAGTCTATCTCACCGAACAGACAGCAGGTTTGTGAGATTCTGTCCTCATGAGGTCTTGCTTCTAATCTCCCGGGTCTTAGTTTTCTAAGCAGAGTGTTATCCATCATTGGGGAAGGCAAGTTCTTATTGGCTTGAGGCGACCAGATGCCTGAGACAGGGTCTTAGTCATGTTCTCGGCTCCTAGCACAGTTCCTCCTACATAATAGTCACCCAGCAAATATTTGTTGGCTTACTTGGAAAGTTGAATGTTCTATACTTTCCCCATGTCGCTTTTAGGAATGCAATTTCTTTTCTTTTTTTTTTTTTTTTAAGTTTATTAATTTTGAGAGAGAGAGAGAGAGAGAGAGAGAGAACATGAGCAGGGGAGGAGCAGAGAGAAGGAGAGACAAAATCCCAAGCAGGTTTCACGTCATCGGTGCCCAGCCCATTTGGGGGCTGGAACTCACAAACCCTTGAGGTCATGACCTGAGCCCAGATTGAGAGTCGGAGGCTTAAACGACTGAGACACCCAGACGCCCCCGAATGCAATTTCTTTATGGTGGATCCGAACAGAGCTCAGTCGCCTAGTGTTTCATTGGAAACACCAGTTTTTTGTGTTTTTTTTTTAATTTTTTTTTTTTAACGTTTATTTATTTTTGAGACAGAGAGAGACAGAGCATGAATGGGGGAGGGTCAGAGAGAGGGAGACACAGAATCTGAAACAGGCTCCGGGCTCTGAGCTGTCAGCACAGGGGCCCGATGCGGGACTCGAACTCACGGACCTCGAGATCGTGACCTGAGCCGAAGTCGGCGCTCAACCGACTGAGCCACCCAGGCGCCCCTGGAAACACCAGTTTTAATTGGAAATGAGCAATGATGCTCAGTACTTTTGTATCTTCTACCAGTGCCCGCTTCCCTATCAGTTAAATTTCTCTCTTACGGGAGGCGCAGTCCTAGTGTGTGTAATCGCCAAATTAGGTCACGGGTTACAGAAATTCTTGCTCAGAACAATCCTTAACATGCTTCGGTTCAGTGATAAAAGTGAGACTGGTGGGCCAGAAATCTCCACCCCTCCCCACTCTTTGCTTATGTGAATTCCAAAGTATGTCAAAAGTGTATATGACTGCTGTCACATACGTGTGTGTGCCTTCTGGTGTATGTGTGCATGTGTCTCTGGACATAAACAACTTACTAAAAAAATTTTTTTTTGTAAGGCATATGGAAGAAACGAAGCCTGGAAAACTTTCCCGAGAGACAGAAGGAGAAGAGAGCCTGAAACTTTGTTGAGCTTTTAAGAGGCATGCTGATCATACACTGTCGTCAAAAACACTAGCAAAATCTATCCAGCTTAGAACCAAGCTCAATCAAATTGCCACCTCAAACTGCATTTTCGGAGGCAGCGGCAAAATAGTGCACAGAAATCATCAGCTTTAAGGTGAAAATCATTGGTTTATGTCAAAAAGTGTACAAAGCCCATTTGCTCTTTTTATCTTCTTCCAGTTTCTGTACTTTGTTCCCAGCTTACACAAAAGAAGAGCAAAATAGTTTCACTTTTCTTAAATATAGTTGAAGCAAAGGCCCTTTTTTAGAAAAAAATTCTGAGGAGGTGATTGAGTATTTATTCCACAGCACTGCTATGGATTTCATAATATATGAAATATAGATATAATATATATTATACACAATATGCATATATTTAATATATAAAAGTATATACATATATAATATGTATATTATATGTATTTTTAAATCCTTTAAACCTCAGGATCATTCTCAGATTTAAAAAATTGAGATCTTAAGAGAAAATAAAGGACTTAAGTTATTGGGTAGTATCATCTCAATATTTAAAACTCTAAGTTCAACGGTTTTGTTGAAAACACGTTAATTTACATTTTGAAAAAAACTCGAAGGGGGAAATAAAAATCATCCTGCTCAAAAACTTTGCAGAGCGTTTTGCTTTTTATATACCATGGTAACCTAATAAAGACACCGTCACTTGGCAGATGGCGTGGCATATTAGCCTTGAAATAAAACACGAGATGCCAAACCTATTAACTCCAACGTGCTCGGAAATTAAAATCAATTTTTTTTCATTCTGTGTCCCTAGCATTTTTTTCTTCTTTCGTCTTATCCTGCAACAAAAAGTAGTGAGCTTGTCAAAAACTTTCCGTACCTACTCGAAGGCCATTTGCAAATACCAGGAAGCGTTTGAAATACAGATCCTGGAAAAGAACACCTTGGCTACTATTCTCGGTCCTGTTTAAGACCCTTTTGGCCGGCACCTACAGACTCTCCACTTCTGCCTGGTGCGAGCAAAACATTTCTTTTGTCTTGCTCTTGCTTCTTCCTCCCTAGCTCCTACTCGAACATATAATTGATGGAATAAATACTTTGCTCCACACTCCTGAAATCTAAGGATCCATAGCCATGAAGCATTGCAGAAGAGATAGGGCTCTCCAGGCCACGTTGAACTCTGTTCAAAATACAGTCTTATCTCTTTAAGAGACGGTAGCTGTTTGCATGCAGCCTCAGCAGGCTATGCAAGACACTCCTATCGGGTGTCAAGGTCCAGATCTGTGTTCCAGGGTGTTATCGAAGAGGTGGGGCACCCCCTTTCCCCGAAATTTCTCCTGTTTTTATGGAGGCTGACATACTTGTAATTTTTAAGATCTTAATTCTAAATGTAAGTTGTGTTGGATCTTTCCTTTCCTACTTCCTTCCCTGCTTCGTTCTTTCCTCCTAAAGATCTCACTCAGCACCTAACTTTTTAACCTTGTCTACATCAGGGCCAAAGGGGAACAAAAAAGCGCGTCAGAGCAATGCGTGTCATAGTTTTTCATGCTAAAATAATATGGAATGAAAGGAGACTGTCTTGCTAGAGAGGAAAAATAAATGTCTTGGCCCCATATTAGCCGGCTGTCTTTGAAAATGTTGTCATGTAATTTCAGTGCCGCTTAAAATGTCTATAAATGCAAATCTTTTCCTGCCAAAGAGATGTCATAATTCACATTCCCAGAAAGGGATTCTGTGCTCACAAGAGACAAACACAGATTCCCATGATACACAGTCAAGTCCACTAGCCTACTAAAATAAAATGAAATAAATAAAAAGAAACCCCTCAAGGGGAAAATTCCAAATATACAGGCCAAGAGCATAAATCTCTTTGCATTATTATTATTTTTTAATTTCCAGATTTAAATATCAGTGTGTCCTTTATGAAAAGTGAACTTTAACAAAAAATCTTACAAATAATCTTGCGATGTTTACTGCTCTTTCCTCCCTCCTCTGGTTTTTGCTTTCCTTTCTGTCATGTGACCCCATCACGTAACTAGGCAGGTGCTTCCACAGCCAGATATCAGGCAGGGACATGTCAGTGCTTGGTCTAGCTATCTAATATTGACACTTTAGTGCTCTTCTTGCTTTAGGTTTTTACCAGTCCCTACTAGTCATCAGAAGAATGAGGAACAGAAATAGCAATGAGCACCCTTACTGGGCCAAGGATTCTTTCGTTCAATAAGTATTTTTTTATTAAAAACAATTTTAATGTTTGTATTTATTTTTGAGAGAGAGAGAGACAGAGCGCGAGTGGGGGAGGGGCAGAGAAGGAGGGAGACGCAGAATCTGAAGCAGGCTCCAGGCTCTGAGCTGTCTCCACGCGGGGCTCGAACTCAGGAACCGGGAGATCATGACCTGAGCCGAAGTTGGATGCTTCACCGACTGAGCCACCCAGGTGCCCCAATAAACATGTATTGAGTGACTACTAAGTACCGGGCACAATTCTAAGCCCTAGAGATACTGTGGTGAACGAGACAGGTCGAGACGAGGGCAAAAACCTCAACATTCTGGGTAGATAGGAACCAAGAACACACGCACACACACGTACAGAATAAAGTAGGTCACTTCCTGCTTGCCCAAAATACTCTGCTACCAGCTTGCCATGTTTGGCCAAAGTTTCCATCATGAAATCAATTCCTTTGATTTAGTTTGATTCCCCATCTTTATTTGGAGAGTTTCTCATCTTGGGAGTTATAATGGGGACAGAGTCTGTTGCTCACTCTATGAGCTAAAAATGTGCAATTGGTGTCTCAGTCTTATTTGCAGTAAGAGAGTAGTGGCTGTACGATCTGAGCTCTACTCCTTGCTCCGGGCTTTGCTGTGGTGCTAATGATTTAGAGAAGTGACTTAAAACCACCGAGAACCCATTTGGGCCGTGGACAGGGTGACGGCAGCAGCAACATCGTCCTTTCGGGGGGAACAGTGTGATGACCGCATCCTGTTGTGATGCCAGAGGCATCCGTGGTCCAAGCGTCCATGTCTAGCCCTTGTGCAGGAAGAGCAGTGATGCCCTCACTCATGTATTGTTTAGCGTGATTTCGGCTGTGGTTTTAGTTTACAGAAGAGACTCTATAGGTTTTCGCCCGTTTTCCCTTACTTTCCCTTACTTCTGGACATACTGCTGGACTGCATGTTCCATATCTATATAGTCTCCTTTTAAAATCAGGGGTGACCTCAGCTCTGCACTGGCAGTGCGGACCCTGCTTGGGATTCTCTTTCTCTGCGCCTCCCTTGCTCACGTTCTCTCTTTCTCTCAAAATGAATGAATAAACTTGAAAATAAAATCAAGTAAATCAGGGGTGACCTTATTACTAAATTCTGGCCAATAAGTTGCTGTCGAAAGTGCATCTGACACTTCCAAGTTAAACCCATAAAGACTTCCTACCACATCCTCCACAATCTCTCTGCTTCCATCTATCCATTGGCTACTGGCGTTCACAATAGCCCGGAGTCGCGTGTTGAGTATGACGCAGCCTTCATCAGCCTGGGCCCCTGAATGGCTGTAAGGGGCAGGGCCTCCTTGCCAATTAGATTTTAGGGGATGAGAAATAAACTTTTATTGTATTATGCTGCTGAGATTTCAAGGTTTATCTTTATAGTAGCTAAATTTCCCTAACTAATGGACACATTTGTACCAGAAGTGGAACGTTACCATAACAAAAACCTAAAATACGTGATTTGGGGTGAGCCGTGAGCACGTGAGCGGCAAGGAAACTGGCTTGGAGGCAGGACAGATGAAGATCTGTGTTATGCGCTGGCAATATCTTTGACAAAACTGCCCCTTGATAGAACTCAGAAGGCAGGTCAAGCGTATGCTGATTCTTTAGCTCTAGAGAAAAGGGCTGGAAAACAAAACGTTAGTAGCAATTTGCAAAAAGGTGGATGAAGTCAAGAAAGAATTGGCTTGTTTCAGACAAAACTACGACTGGAATGTCAGAAACTAGGGGTGTTGAAAAGTTGGAAAAATTGACCGCTTCCCAAACTGAAACAGCGAGAGATCACATTGTATAAGGCTTAGCCCTGCAGCTCAGATCAAATCAAGGGTGAGGTCTTTCCATCCGGGTTCTATGGCCTCAGGCCGTAGATAGAGAAAGCATCATGGGGACTAGGAAGCCATAAATCAGGCTTGAGGATTCTGACGAGGAAAAGACTTTGGGTATAGTTACCAACACGGGAGGCTAATTGGAAGCAGATAGGTGAGAAGTCTACTAGGCTTTTGAGGAAATTATACTGCCAAAGAAACCATAAGTCTGGACTAAAACAAGCCTTTGAGCATCATAATAAGTCTTGGGCTCCCAAATTTATCAACAATATATGGGTTTTGAAAACTATGCAGCCTCTAAGGAGGACTTTCCTCTATCCACATCAAAGTGCTCAAGGAGGAAAAGGACAAAGAAGAAACTTCCAGATGGTGGAGTCAGGAGCCATGAAGAACAATGAAGAAGACCGTTTCTCCCAGAAAGCAGATCTAGGGTCTCTTCTGTAAATTTTTCTCACTCTCAGGGCAAGGTTTTCACCGAGCCTGCCCATGAGGATTTAATATCTTTACTTTTTTTTTTCATGTTTTTATTTATTTTTGAAGGAGAGAGACACAGAGCATGAGCGGGGGAAGAGCAGAGAGAGAGGGAGACATAGAATTTGAAGCAGGCTCCAGGCTCTGAGCTGTCAGCACAGAGCCCGATGCGGGGCTCCAACTCACGAACTGTGAGATCATGACCTGAGCCGAAGTCGGACGCTTAACCGACTGAGCCACCCAGGAGCCCCGCGATTTAATATCTGTATGTACCAGTGACTTCTGTAACTCTCCTCTTGTCCTGGTTCTACCCCTGGATAGCAGATGTGCTGGGAGAGGAGGCAGTAGGGAACTGGTCTTTCTAGTTTTAGGGCCCTAGACCATGATGAGCTGTAGATCCAGACCTGCTGGAGATTCTGAGCATCCCCAGGAATCTGGGCTTAGTGCCAAACTCAGTGACTGGACAGCACTTTGATTTATCTTTCGTGTGTGTGTGTGAATGTGTGCGTGCGTGTGTGTGTGTGTGTGTGTGTGTGTGTGTGTGTTGGGGGGTGATTGTGTTTTAAGTGTGGGAGGAAACACGGCGTGGATATGTAGTGACAAGATGATGGTCTGGGAAAGACACTGGCTAGTTAGTTATTCCTCTTTCTGACTGAGCCTCAGCCGGACTAGATCTTCTCACCTCTCCTGCAGTTATGTGTGGTCATGTGACTGCGTTCTGACCAATAGAATGAGTACAGAAATGATGTCTGTTGCTTCTGGGTTTGGTCTATAAAAATTCACATGGGCTCTATTCCCTCTTTTCTCCCATCTGCTAACAGAATGTTGAGGCTCAAGGTGTTCTTGGAAGTCATGTGCCGAAAATATTAAAGCTCTCACCGGCCTGACTTCCTTAGTGACTGGAATGAAGCCTGTCTTCCTTTTCTTCAACCACTAATTGAACTTTGAGCGAGAAACATATATTGTTTTAAGCCATTGAGATGTCAGGGTTTGTCTGTTAACACAAATAGTATATCATATACAACTAATGTACTGGTACTGACTTATCTTTATTCCTGCCATTTTCCAAGCCTGATTCTGTGGCCCTCTTGGCAATCCCATGAGCTTCTGAAATATCCTTTCAATTTATTTCTTTTCTGTTTGTCACCCAGAATTGGTTTCTCCTGTTGGCAACTAGAAACCTTGATTGATATATTAGCTGTAAAAACTTGAATTAAATAGTGTCCTCAGCACAATGTCTGACACCTACCTATTCTACAAATATTAAACTTCCCTTTGTTTTAAGTGAAAAGGCGAGGTAAAAACCTCTGTATGGGTCAATGATAGGATCCATCATAGAGTCAGATAACATCCAATGCAAGTCAAATTATTGTGTCTGATTAACTGTTCAGCTATTTGGCAATGCTGTAAGGAAAATATTGTATGTAACTGGTTACTTGTGATGAGCCCGGGAGGGGAAGGCTGTGATATTCCTGAGCTGGAGTAGCTCTTAGGAGCAGGTGATCTCGTGCTTGCTCCTGCTCAACTCAGGAGCTGAGCTCAGGTGGGAATGAGCAATTAAAAGGAGTCAAAAAGGGAAGCAAACTCTGTCTACTTGGGAAAAACCAAGGGCAACATTGGTTATGAATAATACATAACACTCTAGATAGTGTGGTATAAAAGTTCAGGATCTTCTCAAGATGGGAAAGTGACAGGTGACACTTGAGGATGCAACTTGAGGCCCTGGGACCACAAGAGGATACAGAATGTTTCCCAAGGAGAAGTCCTGAGTCCTTGTAGTGAAAGTTGGTCAGTGCAGGAAAACGTTAATGAGCAAAATATACCTGCAAGTAGGTAGAATTATACTTTTATGGCTGTGTTGCCAACCATAATGTTTAGTTAGTTTCACTCTTGGTCGTAGGGAATAGAATGTCAATTACATTAGTTCGGGTAATGAAGTTTTATTGTAAAGATGCACAGGCAATAAGGGAGATGGAATTTTCCAGAAATCCAAGAACATAAAACATGTTAGCTGGGTTTCACGGATCTGGAACTAGAAGATCATTCAGTCTAAGTTGAGCTCTAAAGACCTCTGAAGCCTGGATCCATTCTTATTTTAAACCATGAACATATTTCAACTACTTTTTTATATTTTTTCGTGCCATCAGCTCTGACTTATTTCATATTTCTTTGTTCAAATTTCTAACATCCATAGGTTGTGGCTTTCTCTCTCATGCTCCAGTATGGTGGCTTGAGGTCCAGGCATCACCTCCAAGTTTCAGCCACCAGAATGGAAGAAGAAATAAAAAAAAAAGGGGGGGGGGGTAAAAAGAACCTGCCAACTGTCACTGGAGATAAATTCCTGGAAGTTACCACATAATACTCCTGTTCTTAGTGTCTTGATCAGAATTTATGCCTGAGAGGCTGAGAAATCTAATCTTTATTTTGCATGACCATGTGCACAACAAAAATTAGATGTTTTATTAGCGTGGAAGAAGAACGGAATAGATTTTGAGAAAAGAGAAACAAGTGAGATAAAGTCAAAGAAGGGAATAGTGACCCTTCGAATAGTGTGTATTTTATTTAACAAATGTATAGCGCTCAGTAAGTTTCAGGCAATGTCCCAAAATGCTTTACAAATATCAGCCTTTTAGTCCTCATAAAACCCTCTGAAGTCGAGGCCATATTATCTCCATTTTACAGATGATGAAACTAAGGCCCAAAGAAATTCACATGCCTCACACAGGTTAATCACACAGCTTGTTAAATGGCAAAACTTGGGTTTAAACCCAACCAGCCTGGCTCAACTACTAACACAAAACTTGGGAGTAATAAGAAGATGTTCCTAGAATGCTGGGAAATGGTTAACAACTGGTTCTCTCAGCAGGGGAAAACCCTGATTTGCCGTGTGTGCTGATATTCATGGTGCAAATATTCTCACTGTGGACAAATAGCCTGAAGAACATCAATGACAATAACATTTGGCCAAGTCATTAGGAAGTGACTGTTTTTGAGTATTATGTTTTCTCCCTAATGTAGTTTATTTGATTGGAAGCATATATAATTTAATTTTTAATCATGGCTATGCTTAATCAGTGGCTTACAAATTTCCTGAAAATTTAACAATCGGCTCTTGTGAGCAGGTGCCAGCCACGTTGAGCACCGTCTTGCACAGGATATTGCAGTGACACAAAGTCCAGAGTCAGAGAGAACAAACAGGTTGAAGGTTATGAGCACAGGGGGTGGGTATTCCTGAGTCCTCAGGTAGATGACGCTCTTACTGTCCTAGGAGCATCCACACTCCTTACACAGCCATTTTGACACACAACAGCTTTCACTGTCTTAAATGTGACATCATTCCTGTGTTCTGGGGACTAGAGTGCTAGGCTCACACTGATTCAGACTCAGATCACAAATGCACACAAAAAATGATGAATTTAAAATTCAGACTCGTTAGTTTCTTTTCTCATTTCTGTTGATATCGGGAATATCAATTTTATTTATTTTTTATTTTTTTTAACGTTTATTTATTTTTGAGACAGAGAGAGGCAGAGCATGAACAGGGGAGGGGTAGAGAGAGAGGGAGACACAGAATCTGAAACAGGCTCCAGGCTCCGAGCTGTCAGCACAGAGCCCGACGTGGGGCTCGAACTCACGGACCGTGAGATCATGACCTGAGCCGAAGCCGGACGCTTAACCGACCGAGCCACCCAGGCGCCCCAAGGGAATATCAATTTTAAAGATAACCAGTCTCTGGGATTAGTCTTTTGTTAATGATTGTTATCTTTGATACCTTGCAGATGTCAGCAAATTTTACCAGACCTATAACTGATGCTTTAAAAATGTTGATAGTGGCAAGTAAGAAGTAATGAACTGTGATTGTTGTAGACGTCTGTTTCCATTTTGACATTGTTCTAACAATGAGCATAAATATTAAGATGCCATTCATTTGGAACTCTACTAAACATCCCTGACCTTCAGTTACTTCTCATAAAGTCAGTATTAAACGAAGACCAAAATAAGTCTTAGTGAACACGCGTTACTCGATGTTAGCAATTCTGGTTGGTAGTTCTGGATACTGACCCTTAGAATGACATCTTCTTGGTCTCAACATTGCACCAGTAATAATGATACACGTCCATATTTACCACCCATACAATTTATCAATCGATCTATTGCAAAGGTCGTAGTAGAGTTCAGATAAAGCTCCTGATGCTGGGGGATGGAGCTCAGAGTGGCCAGAGTTTAACATCTTTTATATCACACTTTCATCTTGACTCAGAAAGTGATGGGGCCTTAGATTGGCTGAGCCCAATATGGGGGCATGTGGCCACCTTAAGCATTCAGAGAAGGAAAAGATGGTGGCAGGAAGTTGGAAAGATCTATAGTAATAAATCTTCACGAACTGTGGAAGGATACTGGGGTTCAAATTCTATTCTTCCTGTGGTCTTCATTTCTTTTGGGGACTTTCCCTGATGCTCCTAGACTGGGTATGGTAGTCGGCCCCCCGATGGCCCCAAGAAACCTCCCTGCTGCTATTTATGCCCTCCCGTAGTTCTCTCCTCCATTGTGTGTCAGCGTTGGTCTGTGACCAATAGAACACAGCAGAAGATCGTGAGTCACTTCCGAGGCTGGGTTATGAAAACACTGCAGTTTTCCAAAAAATAAAAATAAAATAAAAATAAATAAAAAATAAAAATAAAAACACTGCAGTTTCTGTTTCTTTCTCAGATCTCTGGCTCTGGGGGAAGATGGCTGCAGCAATCTCATTATCGACTTTGAGCCAGAACTACCCGGTGAAGCTACTCCCTTGACTCTTGACTCTCAGGATCTGTGTAAGATAACAAATGTATGTTGTTTTAAGCTGCCAAATCTGGGGTTATTTGTTATGCAGCAATAAATAACTAATAGATGCACTTAGGTTGTCTGCCTACATGGTCCCACATAATTTATTACTCTAGATTGCAATCACTTATTCATGTGTCCGACTCTCCGTTGAACCATTTCTGCTTCGAGGAAAGGAATTCAGTGGGCAGTTCAATCCCCATACCTAGAATCATGTGTGGCACACAGGAGGGATTTGGGAAGTGCCAATGAACACAAGAATAAAGTGAGATAAGAGAGTGGACATGGTTTCACACAGCACTACTAAGGAATGAGTCAGCACAGGTGAAATTAGGTTATTGTCTCCAAGTCTGAGAAATGCGTAAGGAATATTCACGTCCTCTCTCGTTGTTACTGGCCTCCCTAATGTCCTCTCAAATACCTCGCAAGTCAGTTTCTACTCTCTTCTCACCATCCTTGGGAGCTCCTGGAGAGGTAATCTGGGGTCTCCCCGTTCTCTCTAGGAAGGAAATTTCTTCACATCCCCGGACACAGGAGACTCAATTTGTGGGGACCCTCTTGCAAGGGGACTGCTCGGGGCGTGGCATACACAATGAAACTAGACCCAGGGACAAAGCAGAAGTAGGGGTGGGGATACAGGCTTTTACGTTTCTGCATTCAGGAGCTTTTAAAAATGTTTGTTAAAGGAGGCTAAGTCCCCCCACACCCACCCCAAATCATGCCTCTCTAACTGGCAGCTGCCACCTCTAACTAAAAGACTTTATGTGAGAGTTTTTCAAAGAACCCCTGGATGGCTCCGAACTCCCACCTCCCATCGGCTCTACTTCTCCTAATCTGTTGATAAAGTCTTAACGAAACCTGTAAAGGCCACAAAGCCTTTGGATCCAAAGGACTAAGTCTCCAGCGGAGTGCATGATTATGGAGATCACATTTCCAGGCAGGTAGAACCTTCCCAGTGTATTGAAAACAAAATGAAAAAAACAAAACAAAACAAAACCAAAAAAACACCACTTTGGGGCACCTGGGTGGCTCAGTCAGTTAAGCATCTGACTCTTGATCTCAGCTCAGGTCTTGATCTCCATCCAGGTGGTGAGTTCGAGCCCCGTGTTGGGCTCTGTGCTGAGTGTGGAGCCCGTATACAATGGGATGCTCCTCGGTGATCAAGAAGAATGAAATATTGCCACTTGCAACAATGTGGATGGAACTAGAGGGTACTATGCTAAGTGGAATAAGTCAGTCAGAGAAAGACGGTTATCATATGATTTCACTCTATGTGGAATTTAAGAAACACAGCAGGTGAACATAGGGGAAGGGAAGGAAAAATAAGATAAAAACAGAGAGAGGGGCAAAAATAGGATAAAAACAGAGAGAGGGAAAATAAGAGATTCTTAAATACAGAGAACAAACTTTGGGTTGCTGGAGGGGTGCGGGTGGGGAGATGGGCTAAATAGGTGATGGGCATTAAGGAAGGCACTTGTTGGGATGAGCATTGGGTGGTATATGTAAGTGATGAATCACCAATTCTACTCCTAAAACCAATACTGCACTGTATGTTAACTAACTTGAATTTAAATAAATAAATTAAAACAAAAATACCCCCCCACCCACCATTTTTGGTCACATGATCAGGCCAATTTAAATAGCTTTATTTTTCTGCATGCTCAAGAATGAGGGGGGTGGGGAAGTGCAGTCTATCACATTATCATTTCCCATTAACAACTTTTAGGCAGGGCTGGGGTGCACCTAGGTGGTTCAGTTGGTTAAGCGTCCGACTCTTGGTTTCAGTTCGGGTCATGATCTCACAGTTTGTAAGTTTGAGCCCCGAGTCAGCTTCTGTGCTAACAGCTTGGAGCCTGCTTGGGATTCTCTCTCTCTCTCTCTCTCTGCCCCTGCCCACTCCCCCCACTGCTTGCTCTCTCTCAAAATAAATAAATAAACCAAAAAAAAAAACCACGAAAAATAAAATTATTTTTTTTTTAATTTTTTTTTTAATGTTTATTTATTTTTGAGACAGAGAGAGACAGAGCATGAACGGGGGAGGGGCAGAGAGAGGGAGACACAGAATGTGAAACAGGCTCCAGGCTCTGAGCCGTCAGCACAGAGCCCGACGCGGAGCTCGAACTCACGGACTGCGAGATCGTGACCTGAGCCGAAGTCGGATGCTCAACCGACTGAGCCACCCAGGCGCCCCTAAAATTATTTTAAAAAAAGAATTTTTTTGGTGTTGGGAACAGAGTCCTGAGCACGGGGCAAGATGGTCATCTGTTATTTCTAACTGTTTAACCACACACAGCTCAGCTTTTCTGAGTCTCAGTTTTTTTTTGTAACCTGTAAAGGGAAGACACTAGTAATTACCCCCTAGCACTCACTAAAAACATGTTAGCTGAGTCTGAATAGGGTTCTTACAGCCAACAAAAAGTCAAAAAAAAAAAAAAAGCTGCAAGTATAATTTGGGAATGCTCAATTAAATTTAAGGCCTGCAGAAAAAAAGTAAATCATAGGAGGCCTACCAGCTTGGGATGTGGTGCTGCTTTTTCCAAAGGTAATTTAATATCATTCTGGGACACATAAAAACAGCACGACCCATGAATGCCACAGAACTGCACTTCCACTGACCACGTCAGGTTCAGTCTTTTGCGTCTCAATTTTGACAGAATGTCAGTAAAACTGAGACTATGCTAGATAAAGCCACTGAAATGGAGACAACATTGCAAATGGCTTGCCAAAGTTAGTAGGCCTGCAAAACGCCTCCTGTATGGTCCAAGAGTTTGGGCTTGCTACCATTTCCACCTTTACAGATGCACTCAAGGGGCACCTGGGGGGCTCAGTGGGTTGAGCCTCCGACTCGGGCTCAGGTCATGATCTCCCGGTTCGTGAGTTCGAGCCCCACATCGGGCTCGCTGCTGTAAGCACAGAGCCTGCTTTGGATCCTCTGTCTCCCTCTCTCCCTGCCCCTCTCCCACTTGCGCTCTCTCAAAAATAAATAAACATTAAAGAGATAAAGAACATTTATAGATTTCACCCAACTGTTCACTGGTGTCTACTTGGCATTTTGTTATCGTTAGGTGAAATACAGCTGCAACGAATTCACACAGATCTTAGAAGTCTTAGAGGCTCATGCTACGTCCAACTTTCATAATAGCTAGACATAATAGCTTTAGACATCTTCTAAAGATGAAGATACGTGGAACCATAATCAGATACCAAAGGGCAAAAGCCTGTCTTGCCTTTTGATGCTCGTCTTTTTGGGTTTTTTTTTTTGTTTGTTTTTCAAGTTCATTTAATAATTGAGCTGATGGTCTTACTTCCTGGGGCCTCAGCTTCCTCGTCTGTAAAGTGGGATTAATAATACTGCCTATCTGCTAGGACGGTTAAGAGAATTAAGTGAACTAGAATATACGGAACACTTCAAGGTGCAACAAGCGTAGAGTACATAGTAAATAAATGCTAGTTGTTATAACAATTACTGCTATTTTTTTTTTAAGGGAAATTAGCTTTTATGTAAATGTCACACAATATTTCAAGCATGGTTCTGATCCGCCATAACTTGAAATACGTACAAGTATATAAATACGAGGTCCCTTTTGAGCCTGGCACCCAAGCTAAATGTTTCTTTGGTGGCCTTTCCAAATAAGCGTTATACACCCCCCCCCCCCCCCAAAACGCACGGCAGGGTAAGTCAAATCGGATGGTTGGTGTCTTCATTTGCTATTGCTGAGTAATAATTTACCACAAATCTAGTAGCTTCAAACAGTGCATACTTATCTCACAGTGTATGTGGGTCAGGGGTCTGAACACAGCTTAGAGTGCTTTCTACTTAGGGTCCCACCAGGCTGCATTTACACAGGGAGGCTTGACCAGGACGAATCTGCTTCCAAGCTCCTTTCGGTTGGTGACAGAATTCATTTTCTTGCACTCGTAAGACTGAGGGCCCTGGTTTCTTGCAGGCTGTTGGTCGGGGACTGCCCTCAGCTCCCAGAGGCCATCCACGGTTTCTTGCCACATGAGCTTTCCAAACATGGCTGCTTACTTCAACAAGCCATCAAGGAGAGTCTCTGGGGGCATGTTTTCTTGCCAGGCAGTGTTTTATATAATATTACATAGCTACACAAATGACACCTCATCACCTTCATTATAGTCTATTGATTAGAAGCCATCAATAGACTACACTCTGCCCTGCCCCCACTTAGAGGGAGGCGATGACACAAAGCATAAGCCCCCGGAGGCCACCTCAGAGTTGTCCACCACTGCCACAGAGAGGAAAAGACATTGCCCAGTTTCCGTGTCAGTTTCCCAATTCATTTTCTGCTCTAACCGCACAGGTCAGGCAAGGTTTTCCAGTCTGTTAATTAGAGGGATGAAACTTCAGGAAGGTGAGGGAAAGGAGGAAAAACTGGGTTTAAGAGAAGCTCAAAGAAGAGAGTCACCCTCTCCATGTGGGCTTGGAAGTGGTGATGTCAGTGTCCAAAACCAGTTGCTTAAAGCCCCAGAGTCCTCCAAAATGAAGGCAGTCTGAGAAGCCACCTGAAGGTGTTTGCAGTCCAGACCTAATTCAGCCATCCTTGGACCCGCTGGTTGGAGACTTAAGGAGGGAAACTGGCTCCTGACCACAAGCATATCTGTCTCCTTGTGGATTAATGGGGAGACAACTCTAACCTCCTTTAAATACATAAAAGATTACCATGAAGAGACTATCCAATTATTCTCCATCTTTTCTGAGGAGGGAACGGGGAAATGGGCTTGAATTTCAGCAAGCAGGAATTTCTATAGACCTAAGGAAAAAAAAAAAAGTCTTAACAGTAATGATGATTAAGCACTGAGCAGGCTATAAAAAGAAGCTATGAAATATCTGTCCCCTGAGTTTTTAAAAAGTAAGCCAGACACCTATCTAGATGGCAGTCCAAATGTGGCGGAGAAGATGGTCCAGACCTATCACTAGGAGCATAGTAACACCTCAAAAATAAACACTTAGTAATGTCTTAGTCAGCTTGAGATGTTATAAACTAGAGGGGCTGGTTTAGAAAGAACAAATCTATTTCTCATAGCTTTGGAGGCTGGGAAGTCCAAGATCAAGGCACTGGCTGATTCAATGTCTGGTTAGATCCTGATTTTTAGTTCATAGACTGCCACCTTCTCACTGTGTCCTCACAGGGCAGAAGGGGTAGAAGGGCTCTTCGGGGCTCTCTGAGGGTTCCACCATCACGACCCAATTATTTCCCAAAGGCCCCACCTCCTAATACCATCAGATTGAGGGGGTTAGACTTCCACACATGATTTTGGGGTTGTGGAACATAAACATTCAGTCTATAGTAATAAAATATATTGAAGTTTGCTGGTAGTTGTTGAACACCAACCTGATGGCGGGATTTTGCAAACCGAGATCCTTGGACCAACTGTGTTAATTTCACCTGAGATGGTATTTAAAATGCAGACTCCTAGGTCTATCTATGGATGCGGTGAATTAAAATCCCTTGGGGCGCCTAGGTGGCTCAGTCGGTTAAGTATCCGACTTTGGCTCAGGTCCCGATCTCATGGTTCATGGGTTCGAGCCCCGTGTCAGTCTCGGCGCTGACAGCTCCGAGCCTGGAGCCTGCTTTGGATTCTGTGTCCCCCTGTCTCTCTGCACCTCCACTCCTTGTCCTCTGTCCATCGCTCTCTCAAAAATAAATAAACATTAAATTTTTTTTTTTTAATCTCTTGAGGCGGGGCCTACGTGTTTGCTTTTTTAACAAGTACCCCGGGAAGTGTTTATGTACACACTAAAGCCCGCACACCTCTGTGGACGAAATAGAATCGGCATCAGAACCTGGTTTCTTCCATTCAGATCTCCTCATCCCCACGCCCAGCACCCCGAGCCTGAATTTCAGATGGACAAATATTGCCTCCTCCTCTGAGCAGCCACAAAGTATCCCACAGGCCTCATGCTTCCAATCGCTAAAGATGGCCAAGCAACCAAGTGCTTCGGACACACGCAATGGCCGCTGCTGGTTCCCCTGGGAAATTATATAATAGGCCTCTGGCTCGTATCATGGTTACTAGAATTACAAATGCACGCCCACCCCCATCTCTCCAGGAGTCCTGTGTTCTGAGTAAAACCACAACAATACGTCTGTTGCTTAGACCCTGGGGTGAAGAGTGGACGGGCATGCTTGGAAAAACGTGTGTGGTTTGCTGTCCCGAAACTCAGGGTGCCCCATCAGCAGCAGTACCCTCTGCGGAGCTGTAGCCCCAACTCTGTGTCTCTGCATACTGTACTTGAATTTTTGCAGGACCCTATTAGGGTCCCCAGGAGACCTCTCCTATGAAGTCCAAGAAATCTGAGGAAAATGTGGAGCTTACATGATGGACTAATTTCATTTCAATAAAATTCCCATATTACATTCAATGTGCCTGGCTTTATTAAGTTTTGTCATAAACGCTGGGAACACTTCCAAATTTAGGCTTGCACAATTATTTTTATTGGTGCGTTAACTAAAAATGGTATATGCATAAGTCAGAGTGTACATTTGACTTCATCTGGGGAGCCGAAATGAGCTTTCGGTTGATTTATAGTCATTTTACCCCTGTAAATGAGATACAGGAAATAGGAGTTAGTGTTTCTGATCACAGCATTCCTAAACTCTCTGTCAGTTCCATCCACAGATCTGCCATGTATCTAATGAATTTAAATTCCAAATGTCTATCGGCAACCCACAAAGTCACCAAACAAAGAAGCTGGCTTATTTTCAGACCCAGAGCCATCCACACTGGGCAAAAAAATAGAGGTTTGTTGCACTAACGTGAGACTGGGAAGCCCTCGGTGCTTTGAAAGGTTTTAATTGCTATGGAAAAAATCCTTTCAAAGATTTTTTTCCTTCACATGGGCCCCTTGGAAACTTTTCATAGGGGAACTGTAAAATATTTATACAGCTAGCAGCACTGTTAAAAAAAAAAAAAAAAAAAAAAGCAAGCAAGAAAGAAACATAGCACTGAATGAAAAGCAGACTTGACTTGAAGCGAGTCCTGCAGATTTGGGGGACCCAAGGAGGGGAGGTGAGTGTGATTTTCAAACCCTGGAAAACAGGATTAATCCCACCCAGCCAGGCCTACAGCCAGGGCCAACATGTAGAAGGCCCTGCATTTAGTTTAAAGCCTTGCTGTAGCCATTTTGAAATTCTTGATTTTTTTTTTTTTTTTTTTTTTTTTTTTTTTTTAGTTTCTTACCAGAGGCAGAGAGAGAGAGAGAGAGACACAGAATCCGAAGCAGGCTCCAGGCTCTGAGCTGTCAGCACAGAGCCCCACGCGGGGCTCAAACCCACAAACCGTGAGATCATGACCTGAGCTGAAGTCGGAGGCTTAACGACTGAGCCACCCAGGTGCCCCTGAAATTCTTAATTTTTGAACGAGGGGTCCCACGTTGTCATTTTGCACGAAGTCCTGCACATCCGGTGGCTGCCCGACTCACAGAACCCCCCAGGACTACTTTTTCCAGACATCGCAGTATGGTTTCCCATCCCTTCTTCTCCATTGCCTCCTCTTTGGCTTTCTTTCTTTCTTTTTCTTTTTTTCTTTTCCTCTGGGGGAGTCTTCAATTCTGACCCTCCATTTTGCGAATCCTCAGTAGCATAAGCTACGTACACTTCCTGTCAGTTTCGCTGGCTGGCATACATTCTGTCCATACAGCTCTATCGCCCTGGGGCATAGGTCGCTAACAATCCATATTCAAATGCTTAGAAAACACGGTGCTGACTTTGTGAATAGACCAAAACCCTGTAGAATTTTGGAGTTAAAAGGAACCATGGTGATCTCATTTTATAGAGTAAATGTCGTCCTGGAGAGAGGAAGGAAATTTCCCAAGGCCACTTTGTTTATTAATATCAGGTTAGGGCCATGGCTAGTTCATTCTATAGCATCTATAAAAACGGGTTAATGTAGACAACTACAGTCCTCAAATAAAGTCCTCAAATAACTCCCAAACTCATGCGGACTCTTTCTTCCATATTTTCTCAACTCTATACTCAACAATGACATTATTAAAAAGGGGGCTGAAAAGATCATCATTTTCTCCACACTACCCCCGGCAAATATTTTCATTTCCTCCCACACACAACTTTACCGGTGAAGATAATTTGGTAGTAAAAAAAACAGATGTAAGTCGCATGGCCTCTCCAAGGCTCCAGCCTACCTATCCATGCTGACTACCCGGTAACCCACGGAAAGGGGAAGAAGAATCCAGGGGCTCAGAAAACCCGCAAAGTAGATAATTAACACCAGCGAAATTAAGATTTGGCTACATCATGGTAGCTAAAGTACTAAGGGGCAGGATGAGACACAGTCCTGAAACTTTCCAACACGGGAGAATGGTTACAGAATTACCACAATTTCTTCAATCAGAAGGGACCCTCTTGTCTCAATGCTGACTTAATTGCCATAATTCAATTAACATGCTGCCACTAATTATATAAGCTTCTAGATGACAGTTCAACAGCAGCACCCTGAGAGTAAGCCAATTTTTTTTTTCATTTTTAAGTTAATCTTAAATTAATTATAAGTAAATTGCATTGATTTCTTCTTCATGGCTTGCCCTCAACTGTTTTGGTACTGAACGCTATCACATAATTTTAAAAACTCTAGGTCTTATGCAAAAAAAGCATTTAGTGCCATGTGAAATAATTGTAGCACTCATAAATATAAGTTCCCTCCTTCTTTCCTTCCTTCTTTTTTTTTTTTTTTAAATTTTTTTTTCAACGTTTTTTATTTATTTTTGGGACAGAGAGAGACCGAGCATGAACAGGGGAGGGGCAGAGAGAGAGGGAGACACAGAATCGGAAACAGGCTCCAGGCTCCGAGCCATCAGCCCAGAGCCTGACGCGGGACTCGAACTCACGGACCGCGAGATCGTGGCCTGGCTGACCTGGCTGAAGTCGGACGCTTAACCGACTACGCCACCCAGGCGCCCCTTTCCTTCCTTCCTTCCTTCTTCTTTCTAGATGATAGTTCTTTTCAAATGTTAAATGAGATAAATAGCAATCACATCAATTGGAAGAACAGTAATTTTCCAAATTCTCAGACCTAGAACCGTGTTCGGTACATGTCAGGAGCTCAAGGAATTTTTGTTAAATAATTACCAATATTAGTCACTGGAGGAGATGCTTTAGGCACGACACAAAAAGTCTGAGGAGGCATCAAAGCCCTGGTCCCTGATTTCAAAGAGAGGTAGACATTCTTTTAGGAGACAAAATGTAAATGCATGAACATTGCAAGTCATTCAAAAGCTACCTGAAATGGAGGATACTAAAGAGGAATGCATACCCTACAGTACAAAAATGGTAAACCAGATTAGCTCTTCCACTGAGGACGATAAGAAAATGGGCTTTCAGTATGAATTATCATATCTGCATCCAAATCAGAGTTGACAAATGTAAATTACCTGCTATGAACCAATGGACAATGGATCCATCGCACCTGGAAACATTTCAACAAAGTAAAGGATACCGTGCTAGGATTGGCCAGGTGCTAATTTGCACAGCAGCCTAGATTGGTTTTTTTTTTTTTTTTAATTTTTTTTTTTTTTTAACGTTTTATTTATTTTTGAGACAGGGAGAGACAGAGCATGAACGGGGAGGGTCAGAGAGAGAGGGAGACACAGAATCTGAAACAGGCTCCAGGTTCTGAGCAGTCAGCACAGAGCCCGACACGGGGCTCGAACTCACGGACCTCGAGATCGTGACCTGAGCCGAAGTCGGACGCTTAACCGACTGAGCCACCCAGGCACCCCCCAGATTGGTTTTTGATACCTTTAGAGTTCACTTTCAACAAAAATACATGGTCTTTGCACCAAAACATATGCAGTCTTCCTATATTTTCATCTTTGCTTGAGTAAAAATGGAGATATGTCAGAATTTTTATAGTTGTTTAAGCCTCCAAAATAATTCACCACAGAAGAACTAGAATTACTATTTTTTTCTCGAAGTTTATTTGTCCCACTTTTCTACCTAATCAGAGTTGCTCTGATGCAGTTGCTACTCAATAATGTGAGAGAAAGTAAAAACAAAACAAGTACAGAAAAATTCATATTTCCACAAATATTATTAGATAAACAGGCTGGAATAGCTCAGTTAGTCAGAAAAACAAAAAAGACATTTTAAAATTCAGGTAGTCACCATCTCTTAAAATTTAGGTAGCTACCATGGGTTAAAAATGACACAAGAGACCTTGGCCCGTGAAGATGAGGCTAACACTCAACCCTCTTCAAGTCAGCCATCTTTGTGGAAACTTGACTGCCTCTTCCCCGGTCGTGAGGCCTCCACCGTTTTTCAGGGAACGCTGAAAATTTATTAATTATTAGCAATCATTGAACGCCTGCTCTTTCCCATAGGCCCTCATCTCCCTGAATGTCAACAGAGCCTATATGGATCACCACCGTATTTCAGGCCTGACATGTAGTATGCCTTCTATGAACATGGTTAGGGAGTAAGAAAAAGAAAGTAACACTCCCTTCTCATTCTGCCCACGTCCCTGTGTTAGTTGGAGGTCTCTTTCAAGTGCACGTGATAAACATCCAGCTTGAACTGCTTAAAAAAGGCAATAAGGCTTATGGGCCAACAGGTTCATAAAACCCAACCTCAGAAACCAGGCCTAGAGGCAATATTCAGTCACCAAGGGAAGATTTGGATTGACCCCGCATAATCGTGTGTCTGCACCTTGGGCTAATCACTTTGGTTACAAGGATATGATCCCAACACGGCCTAACCTGAGTCCGGTGACCACCTGTGTGGCTGAGGGGGGTATAAAGTACTGTTTCCTGGCCACAGCATATTAGGAAGCAGGAAGAAGGGTGGGGACAACATAGAATACGGAAAACAACGATGCTCACGGATTCTCCTAGTTTCTTTCAGCCATTGTGGACTCTCACCACAGTAGTGTTGGTATGAGCAGCTTTTATTGTATTTTGTTTATGTAAGAGTTAACATGGATTCCTGACAGCTCAAATTACTATTCTTATCACTATTGACTCTTTCCTGAGGAACAAGTATGCCCACAGGCCAATGACAGTATCACAATTTATTTCAAAGAGTGCTACCAATATAACCAGTTTTTACCGACTTGGAAAATAAGGCAGAAGCAAGCAAGCCACCACGCAAGAAAGCAAGAAAGAAGGAAGACAGAGGGAGAAAGAAAGAAAGAAAGAAAGAAGAAAGAAAGAAAGAGTGCTTCATTGTTCTCATACACGAAAGCACAGAGTGACCAGTAATATCTGATTCTTCTGGAACTCTGCAGCTCCCTGCTGCTTTGCTGTGTGTTTCTCCTGCTAAAGCTGCTCATGTAAATCAACCCTCCTTGTACAGAAATGTGTACAATAGGACAGATTTTTTTTCTTTAAGAGTTATACTTTCGACCCACATGTGGCTGCGCACGAAATATCAATTTTTTTCCCCCTTTTCACTTTGCATGTCGAGTTGGGCCTCTTCTCTGTTTACACAAAGACAGAAGACAAGTTTGAGGAAGGTAAAAGGGTCACTGGGCCCATTATCCTGGCCGTCTACGGTTTTCTCCTGCCATTTCCTCTCATCCGTCATTGTCCTCCCTAGAAACTCATCCGTATCCCTTGAGATTCAATGATTTTTTTTTCGTAGGTAATGCCCCTTTTAGGGAACCTATTTTAAGATCATTATGTTCTCTGCAAAGCAGTTTTGCCAGAACTTTCCTGTTGATCCCAGTTTTCTGTCTGCTCAGATTCTGTTTTCATTGTTCAGGCCACGCAGGGAGTATTTGCATTCTTTCTGATTGTGGGGAACTGTGCAGTAATCTTACACCATATGTATTTTTATATTGAAAGTCACAAGATCCTTATTTTGAATTCCTTAACCATGAGCCATCATCCACTTCCCATCCTTCACAGGGGCAACTGGGGCCTGTCTGCATCTCCACTAGAGATTTCCCAGAGAAGCCCCGGAATTTGGTTCTCCTATCTCTCATTTTGGCATAGAGGGGTTTGTCGTTGTTGTTGTTGTTGTTGTTGTTGTTGTTGTTGTTTTTAACTATGGCATAAACCCTTTTAATTTCTATTGTCTCCAACTGTCTGATTCCCAGGTACTTCATGCTCATGACACTGATGTCACAGTTGTTTTAGTGGAAAATAAGCACCGAGCTTTAGGCAATGAAGAAAAGTCCCCGTTAGGAAACAAATCAGAAATAGAAACACTTTTGCCCTAACATTTGCTCTGCTCACTTAATGAAAATGGGATGGGATTCATTGATTCTGGGGACAAAGGATTTTCAGTGCCTTCCATTCCTGTAATGCAGTATTTCCAGAAGATGGGACAGAAGTGTTCCATGGTCAAATAAGTTTGGGAAACAGCGCATCAGAATTCATAGAACACATTAGCGTAATAAAGGCTCTGTTCTGTTGGTTTCACATGAAATAAACCTATTTAACCTTGTTTAATTTAGCATTCCCTAAATGTATTTGAGCTTGAAACACTTGCCACAGTTTACCCAGAGGCAACCTGCAGAACAACATTCCTTTAACTATCCAATTAGAAGACAAAGAAATACAATCCTATTATCTTAAAACTGATGTGCTTTTTGTAGATATTAAAGACAATGCATTTAATTTCCTTCCTATATCATTACGTCCCTGCATCTCTCAAAGATCTGAGCCATGAAGTTTATTGGCTCTGAGGCAGAGCTTCCAGAATGGGCTCTTGACATCGTGAATGAGACGGTAAGTTTGGAAGAGGGAAAGGATTTTATTCCTGTCGCTCCAAGTTGGCGTATCTGGGGCGGACTTAAGCTTGGTAGACTGACTCCAGTTTACATAGGGGATGTCTAGGTAGGAAGAGGAAGTGGCGAAGAGAAGCCCATTCTTTCTAGAGCCAGCAGGATTCGGGGGACAGTAGGAGGGTGAGCTCATCAGATCTGTTAGAGAAGAGAGAGTAGAGCTGGGCAAACATAGCATACTAAGGCCCCCGATTCCTTCCTAAAATACCTGGGGTTCAGCCTATGGTGTGCACACGCAGAGTATCTGGAATTACTTTTACTGTTCCGCCTGCGGTTTCTCTATGGCGTGAGTGACATCCCCAATGTGTTCCCGCATCTTTCTGAACCATGACTCAGAACGAGTCTTAAATTTATATGACAGTTTTGGGCTTGAATGAAAAATAGAGCCTTACAGTCGTAGTTGGAGAATCTTGCTAATCTCTAAATGACTCTAATGTCCTGGTCTTCATCTTGTGCCCTGTCATCTTCACCGTTGTCATTTCCAGAGGCCGGATATAGATTGTTGTGTCTTTACAGTTTCCATACCCTCCTCTGTGTTCTCACGAGGGCTTATAACGACACAGTTTGTCGGATTATAAGTGAATTCATGCTTGTTTTCTCCTGGAGAATGCAAACCCGTTGAGAGTTTTGTGTTTGTTACTGTATCTCCACACTCTATGGTGTGGGCATTTAATATACATGTGTTGACCGACTAAACTGGATATCTTATGATTCCTTAAAAGCAGGAGCAAGAGAAATTTACTTTCCATGTTTAGAGGTCTTTATATTTTCCCATCCCAGCTGGTTTGTCAAGCCTGCTAGAAGTCATAGAACTTCTCCCTTCCCTTCACCATCCTTCTGGCTGAAGGGACGCCTGGGTATTTCAGGGAGGGCCTGGGAGAAAAATCAGAAATAAGTTTTCCTTTTGCTCTGACCATGTTGATATATGCCCTGTCTTGGGAGCCTCTAAGGCTCCTGAAGATACAAAACCCTCAGGTTGCAAAATGGTGCTGGATTTTCCCTGGGTCTCACGGCCCTGGAGCCATGCTGAAACCCAGCAGGAATGGGAACGAGGCTCCCACCTTCCTGCGTGTGCTTTTCCCACAAAAGCCATGAGAGATGAGTGTATTGGTAGCTATCCCTATAAAGATTCCTCCTGGATCCCGTTTGGGTGTATGCACTAAAGGGAAGTGTTCTCTCGACTCCCAGCTTACAGGCTCTGTGTCTGTGTGCTGTTATTACACCTGTAGCTCTCCTGCTCCTAATCTCATCATGCTGAATTGTAAGTGCTGGTTGACTTCTCTGTTTCTTCCACGGGCCTGAAAGCTCCATGGAGACAAAGATACTATCTATTTTGCATACTCTTGTATTGTCTTTATCTACCATTATACCTGGCATATGATAATAATGGTAATTATAGCCATTGTGATAATAATAATAGACAGAGTGAACACTCATGTAGTGCTTTCTCTGAACCAGACATTCTTCTTCTTCTTCTTCTTTTTTTTTTTTTTAAGAGTTTATTTTAAAGTAACCTCTACACCCAAGACGGGGCTCAAACCCACAACCCTGAGATCAAGGCTTGCACGTTCCACTGGTTGACCCAGCCAGGCACCCCTGACCCAGACACTCTTCTAAGTGCTTTACTATAGTAGCTCATTCAGTGCTCACAAAACCCTTTGAAGTAGGCACTATTATCACTTGCATCTTACAGATGGATAAACTGAGGCACAAAGAGGTTCAGTAACTTATCCAAGGTCACCTAGGAAGCGGCTAGGGAAGCTGGATTTTAAATACAGGAATCAAAGCTCATGTGCTTAACTACTAGACAACACTCCATGACTCTGCAGTAGACAACTCTACATGGTTCCTCTGGGCAATGGGCTCATTCTTAGAAGCAGATAGGGTCAGACGGGGCTAAGAAAGAACTTCTGGGGGGTGCTGAGGGGACTGTCGGCACGACAGGGAGCAGGGAGCCCAAGTTTATGGATGGGACAGGGAATGTGAACAGGATGTAGAGAAGGGTAATCAAAGAGTGGATGTTTGGAGAACCAGGAGAAGAGGGGGACACACGTAGAAGCTGGGGTAAGTGGGAAATTCGGCAGAGATACGTCAATGGGAACTTTCAGATATATTTCTATGTGAGGCAGTCTCTAGAGTCCTACACCAGCTGTTCTAGAAAACCTCCGGTAAAAATCCACATGATTTTTAAACATGGCTTCCTTTAAGTGAGACACCTTATGAAGACTGGGCTACATGGCATTCCAGAAGTGATTTAGGGTTTGTGAGTAGTTTGTGAGAGCATCGTTGCAGCCTCAACCTCAACCGTGGCTTTGGATCTTTTGGGGGAAGAATGAGGAGAAATGGCTGTCGCGGTAGCTTGAGACCAGCTGTATCTAGGATTTCTGATCAAGTTCCCTCCCGTTTGGGAGTTTGGGACAAATTAAAAAGACTAGGAAAAAGAAAGAAGGAAAGAAAGGATGAGATGGTGAGTGAGTAAGAATAAGAGAAAGTGAGAGAGGATGTAGAAAAGGCCGCTTCTTTGATTTGTATGGTGTGATTTCTGAAATTGTTCCAGCCTCTACATAAATCTACGGGATTTATGTGCCTTCATTCGTCACACCTTCTTTTGAAATGGAATGTTCTGCCTTGGAACCTTTGAACGTTGACATCCAAATACAATATATTCTTTTAAAATCACCTCTGGATAAAGACAACTCTGTTGAGGTAATTCCCCCAGATTGTAGGTGGAGTCTGTTTGGTCCTCAGATCTTGATGGGAATATGCTGAAAATAGGACCTCTCTTCAGAGAACAGAAGAGTTCTAGTATGATTAGAATCCCAGTTGCAGACACCCTGGGCCAGGAACCAGTGCAGGAGAAAGAAAAAGAAAGAAAGAAAGAAAGAAAGAAAGAAAGAAAGAAAGAAAGAAAGAAAGAAACAAAAGAAAGAAGAAAGAAAGAAAGAAAGAAAGAAAGAAAGAAAGAAAGAAAGAAAAAGAAAGAAGGAAAGAGTCCCTTGTCTTTGATGAACAACAAGGAGCAGTGCCATCTAGTGGCAGCTCATGTTTATCTTGGAGTGGGCTTGACCATGACCCTGCAAAAGCTCTTTCCTTGCTCCTTATCAAACTGGGAAACACCTTTCTGGTGGCCACAGGACCTGAAATCAAACAGCAGCCCTTGAGTGAAGACACAAGTGTGTCAAAGCTGCTGCCGATCGGAAGCTGAATCCCAGGCACGTTTTGTTTTGTTTTTGTTTTTTGGGTGTTTCCTTTTGTGCTTGTTGTTGACTTTTGAATGCCGGGAAGTCTACACAAACAACGGAGAACAAAGGTTGTATTCCCAGGAAAGGACAGAAGGGAAGGGCAGTACTGTGATCCTCGTCAGGGTTCACACTACAGACACGTCATCTTATCTGACCCTCATATTCTCCCTGTTCTGCTAATGAACCAAGGTGCAAAGAGGTCAAGTCCAAAGTCAAACTGGCAGAAGCAGCAGAGGGGTGGAATTTGAATCCGGGTGCTGTTTAGCGAAGCTTTCTCTCTGATTCAGCATCTGTGGGAATTCTCCTCTGCCAGTTGCTGCCTGGAAGGCCCACATTTCCAGGCCCTGCCATAGACCCTCCGCCTTTTGGGGTGATGTGACTGGGATAAGAACATGTCAGAGGAGATCGGGCCACTGGAAGGACCTAGCAGCTGAGCTATAGGAGGACAAAAAGCCCACACATCATCTCTCAAAACTCAGATCCTTGGGTGAAGTTTCTGGTGGGTAAGTGTTCTCTTTCTGCAAAGTCACCACCGGCTGCCACGTTTGGGGACACTACTGATCCAATGAGTTGAGCCTCAAGACCTCCCACCTACCCCCACAATGATGCAGAAGGCAATAGCTCCAACCATCCTTCCTGCCCAGCCCTGCTCCCTGGAAGGGATTCCATCCATGGCTGTAATAAATCATTTCCCATGCAGGAGTGTGGTTTTATTGCACACAAAAAAAAAAAAAAAAAAAACATGAAACTGCATTTTTTTTTTATAATTAGGGAATAGACAGATGTTGATTTTTTAATACTATTCACTTTACTACAAATTCACCTCAGGCTCTTCAATTTGATTGGAAAAATAAATGTGAATTTCTTCTATTTATGAAAGATCGCTGAAATATAAACATAGAAGATATTGGAACATAAATTCTCTTCAATTCCACAGATTAATGGTGGAGATGAAAACGATACTCTGCCTTACTATACTGGACAGAGAAAGAAAGAGACAATTAGCTAAAGCCCTAGCTTCTGGTAATGAAGCAAGCATATCTAGGCCTGAATTTTTTGTTGTTTATTTATTTTTGAGAGAGAAAGAGAAACACACACATGCACGAGCAGGGGAGGGGCAGAGAGAGGGAGGTGAGGATGGGAAGCTAGCCCTGAGCTGACAGCAAAAAGCCTGATGCAGGGCTCAAACTCACGAACCATGAGATGATGCCCTGAGCCGAAGTCGGACACTTAACCGACTGAGCCACCCAAGAGCCCCTAGTTCTGAATTTTAATTTAGTTACTCAATTACAGTTACATAGGTACAATTTTTTTGTTTGAGCAAACTCTAATAGACCACTATAGCTACACCAACATGAGTGACAAAGTAATAAGTCATACAGAGAATTAAGACTTCCTCTGGCTATTTTTGTTGACTCCCAAGATGAGAAGAAAAAGAAGGTTTCTTGAATTTTCAATTGGTAACTGACCTTATAATCTGTAGAAACAAATTTAGGGGGTAACGATGCCATTGATTGGTGGAAACCATTGCTGACAAAGCCCTGCACTCAACAAGAATTCTGTTAGTATTCTAATATCTCATCATTAATGTTAAAAAAATTGGTAAGGAATCCAGTTGCGAGTGGCTTATCTTTGTCCCGAAATGCTTTATAGCTGACATGGTGGAGAGACAACTTTTGAAAGATTATATCGGAGTCACCTAATGCTTACCAGCCAGTATTGGCTTTGGTATAAAACATAGACAATGTGAGCATGGCAACAATAATGGAGTCTGTGGACATCTTTGTAAAATGCTTTTTAAAAGGTGAAAAGCAGGGGCACCTGAATGGCTCAGTCAGGTAAGCATCCGACTTCACCTCAAATTATGATCTCACGGTTCATGGGTTCAAGCCCCACATTGGGCTCTGTGCTGACAGCTCAGAGCCTGGAGCCTGCTTCGGATTCTGTGTCTCCCTCTCTCTCCACCCTTCACCAACTTGCCCTCTGTCTCTCTCTCTCAAAAATAAATAAAACATTTAAAAAAAGTTAAAAGAAGTTATTGTCTCAGAGTTAATGTAACTAAACATTAGAATTAATTGCCTCTGACAATTCAGGCTTTAGCACTTCTGCAAACCAACTTGATACAGAGTTAGTTTTAGAACAAAAGCCCCAAATAGTTAAGCATCAGTAAGAAAAACAGATAGGGAACCCAGTGTCAATAAACTCTTTGTTGATGAAAACAACCCTTGATTTTTAGGGCCCACGGTCACGGTAACCATGTGAAAAGGGAGTGAACCAGAATGGCAAACTTAGATGGGATATGGTCACTCAATAGATCTGACTTGTGCCACTTCTGGTTTAGAGTCCACTCTGTCATTTTTTGAAACTTCTGAAACCTATGGTGAGGAGCCCTTTTTCTGATGGAAATCTCTTTCTAGAACTTCTACCAATGGACACTGGATGGGGGAGGAAGGCACCATGCAGCCTTGGAATAGGAAGAATAAACCCTATCTGTTGTATCCTTCTTAGGTGCCAATGTTGCTGTTCTGTTATGAACCTTTATACTGTTTTTTTTTGTGGGGTTCTTTGTACATTATTCTTTTCATTCTTGCATTAACCTCCCCCCTCCCTGCTTTTTTAATTCTGAGAGCTTAGGTAACTTGCCCACGTTCAGGTGGATTTCTGTTGGCAAAGTCATCGAGAGCAGAAGCCCCCTTTCTGGCAGAGACAGAAGAGAGACAACATGAAGTGCTCTTTGTTCAAGCAGGTGCTCTGACTGTGTCCCTAAGCTCCAAGTTGGGTCCAGACTAATTGTCATATTCTGACCACTGTCCCCAACCCCGACTGTTTTTTGTTTTTTTTTTTTTTTTATCTTTCACAAAGCAGTAAAGATGTTAATAGTTTGGGAACTGAACACATGAGTTTGTGGAAGTAGACGGCCACCGAATGGTATACTCCAGTAATGCAATGAAAAAAAAACTTTTCAGGGAGGTAACCCAGGTGGCTTCTGGGCCGCCAATTCTCTCGCTTTGGGACTGACCTCAAGACAAGGGAAGGGCTCTCCGGGCTCCATCCCCACGGACATAGCTGATTGGTCCAGTGTTGGACATCTGACCCAAGCAAAGCTAATCAAATCCTTCTCTAAGATTTTTGGAACAGTGGCGAAAGGGCCGTTTTGCAGGCAAAGACGCTGTAAGATAGAAAGAGCAGGAATTGCTGCTGGCTGCCATGTTTCCAGCCATGTAATCGTTTGAGAAGACAAAGGCAAAATTCGGGAAGAAATGTGGGATGAGACGGAGTGTGTCCCGATCACTTTTCAATAACGTGATTTCGATTATTCTGAAGCTCCCTCGTGTCCATGCCTGGGTACATCTCTTTCTTTCAATCTGTACTTGTTGAGTCTCTGTCACTTGCAACCACTGAGCTCTGACCGACACAATCTCCTTCCAATGATTGCTTTCTTGATCTCCTGATAAAACGCCTATAACCTTGTACTGGCTTATTCCGTAGGCTGTTTTTGACTAAAGACCAATTGCAATTCGTCTGTCTTCTTAGAAGCATTATTCATGCCAGCCAGCTGAGAAGGCCTTGCAGACTTGAGGCAGAGCCCAGGCTAGGCCCTCTGGGGAGGGGAGGCAGGACTTGGGAGGAATAGGGGAGGGGGGTGGGAGATTAGGGAATAAGTAGCAGGAAGAAGACACCTCAGAGTAGAAAACAGTCTTGCAAGCGAGTCTGGGAGGAAACAAAAAACACATTTGTCTCGCTGCATGATATTCTGAGGCCCACCTTTTTGAACACGTAATCAAACAGAAATCGCTCTTGTTTGGAAGCGGGGGTGATTTTTATTGCAATTTTTTAGAATATCATTTGTAAGGAATCGCTGACTCTGAAAGAACTTAAGAGATTCTGTGCCTACCCTCAGCACCTATTTTCATTCGAATTTTTCTTAGTACTATATAAATAACAAACATGAGTTTTGCTAAGCCAGTGGTGAAACAAGGGCGAGAGCCATTAGAAAGCGCCTTTGAGTGATCCCTTATTTAAAACATGGCGGGTTATAATTTTAGAGCAGTAAACCTCATTATAACATACTTATATTTGACATTTTTAGGCTGTATTGTTCATGTTTTTAAGTCCTGGAGAAAGACCCATTAAAGCCGTGTTACTCACATTAATTCAACGTTTAGCCGTTTACAATACAAACCCCAGTCTTTTGGAAAATGTCATTTAAAAAGTTTCACCATATATGGACATTATTTATTGCTTGAGCCCCATTGTCTACTTATAATATGCCCTTTATCAGACCCAAATGCCCACTTCAGAGAATTTCGTTTTGAACAACTGGCTTCTTACATTATCCAATGATGCAGGAAAGTTAAATTACAGCCAGTTCATATCATAGAAACAAAATGTTTCCTGCAATTACAGATAAGGGACAGTTCATTTTCTCTCTGTCATCCTGAAAAAAAACCTCCTGACAACAATTCATGCCTGGTTAAACAGGATTTCCACATCTACTGCTGACATCTTTCCAAATAATTCAGGCTTGTTATTACCATACAGTCCTGGCAAGGCTCAAAAGCAAGCAGACTTGACGAGTCTGCTCAAAGCAGAGCTTAAGTAGTTGTAATTAATAATAATTACATGCCCACTACACTCCAGTTTTATCATATTATCCGTCAGTGCAAATAAAAAAAACCACACACAACACGCTTGAAACAGGATTAGTGCATTCATAAAGCCACCCCGCGTACGCCCTCTCTCTAAAGTTTAAAATGTTTGCAGTGGTTTCTGTTTTATGGATTTCCATCATTCTGCGTCTGGTTGCAAAATGTTAGCTGGATGCGGGACAACCCGGGGCCAGGGCTGTTCTCCTTCAAAAGCCTTCACCCCTCCTGCCGTGACTCGGATTCGAACCGAGGTTGCTGCGGCCACAACGCAGAGTACTAACCACTATACGATCACGGCGAGCTACAGGAGAGCTGGGTACTCAGCCTCCTTCAAGAGCTACTGCACTATTAAAATTTGTGGAAACACTGCCATCTATTGCCTAAATATGCACATTCTCTGAACGCTGGGAAAGGGGAGCCGTGTCTCTGTAATCTGTCATGATGTAGAGGAGTGGTAACCGAGTGCCAGAACATGCAACCAACATTGGGAAAATTGTAGAAGGTAAGACTCACTGTCCTGCTGAAAATAACAGGACTGAGAGAAGCCGGTCTGTTGGATCACGCTTTCTACTTTTAACCAATAACGGATATGGATTTCTCACCCCCAACTGCCACCCCACCAATCATGTCGCCCCAAGTGGCATACGAATCGGAGTCTCTTTTGTGGTTTCTCCACCACCAGTCTGAAAGCCATGTGCTTGGGCAGCACAGTCGTAAAAAATACGGCACCAACAAAATGGTCCGAGGACTGGGGACAATCAGAAATACTTGTTTTTTCTATTAGAGGAAGCCAGGATGACTATACTTCGACTGATCAATGTCAAACTCATTGATCCCTAAAAGCTAATTTTCCCCCTGAATATATAGGTTTTAAACCTCCAGTAATCTGAAGGAAAATAATCCTTAGCAATTTACCACACAAAGAAACTGGAGTGTTCCATGCTAAGTAAGTTTCAAGGGGAAATTTTTTATAAATTTCCTTATTATAATAATTCAAGGAGTCTGCACAAGATATTTCAAGGGCTGAAAACCTTAAAAGAAAGCACACAGAGAAACCTATTTCTAATCGCCGGATTATTAGCAGGGTGTCCCCTTGAAGCCGTCTAAACAGAGAGGACCCCGGGTGCAGTGGGGGCTAGCCGGCACAGTGTATGGGTGACAAGAACCTCATTCATCTGCTGAGTGGGTGCGAAAGTTCCTGTGATTCTGGAAGGAGGGTATTTCTGGAGAGGAAAGCTTGAGAGGCACATGGTCACTAGCCCCTCCCCTCTGATCATCTCTAGCCCCTTCCCTCTTCTTTCGAATTCTCCCAAACCCATTTTCCTTCCATGCTCCCAAGGAAGAGTACTACCCCAAGTTCCTGAGCCCCACGCATCTGTGGAGGCCCCAAGGCCAAGTGCTCTCTGGCCATGCCAGGAGCAGGTGGATGAACCTGGTAAGAGGTCACTCATGGCAAGGAGGTGGGGGGGGGGGGTGGCAAAGCAAATCTCCTGGTTGGCAAAGAGCAGTTTCCCAAAGTATCATCAGGTGTTTACCACACTTAACAATTTTTGCTATGTACCAAGTAAGTAATAAGGGAGATATTTTGAAGAAATCAATTCACAGGGTACAAACTGTAGAAGCTGATTGCCCAGATTCTAATTGTGGCTCTGTCCCTTACTAACTGAGGACCCGAGGCTGCTTATCTGACCTCTGTGTCTCAATTTTCTCCTCTGGAAAATGGAGTTAATAATAGTACCTATTTCACAGGATTGTCATGAGGATTAAATAGGTTATTACGTGCCAAAGAAACTTAAGGCTGTCAGCACTCTAGAAATCTTAGTTATATTATTATTTAAATAAAAATTGGGGGGAGGAAAATTTTTAACATTCCATGTATTCAAAATACACAGTATCACATTCCATAAATAGAGGTCATTGTGAAATAAAATGTAATGATGAAACAGTAAAATTAAAATTCTAGCCAGGTAACTCTGAGCGCTGAGCCCCAGCTCTGTTCCCTGTTAAAAAAAAAAAAAGGCGAGTCACAGAGCAGAGTTGTTGAAAACACGGTGACCTCTGGTTGACGCTTCTCCTCATCTGAACGACTGGAAGTGATTTGGAAAGGGAATAACGTTCCCGTCATAGTATAGTATTCAAGGCTATGAAGTGCCACAGTCGTCACACCCCCTTAAACTACTCCCCCTCCCCCCCCCCCCCCCCACCGTATCTGTCAGACTAGGTTATGCTATGTGACAACAACCACATCTCAGTGGCTTAAATTAGGAAGGTTTTCCCCTTGCTTGTACTCTGTTCACTGCAGGGCGGTGTTCTGTGTCTCCTCACTCTGGGACCCAGGCTAAGGGAACAACTCCTGCCCTGATCACAGCTTACTGCTTTGCAAATGGAAAGAGCGCTCTAGACCGTCTGGAACCAGCGGCTGAAAGTTCTTCTCACAGCTCATTGGCTGGAACTGGTCACACGGTCCCTTCCCCTCCGCTACAAAAGGGCTGCTCCTGTAGTTGATGATGTCAATTACCTTGTGGATAGACTCTGCGATATTTGTGCCTATTTTCTAAAAAAGTTTATTTACTTATTTTGAGAGAGAGAGCCAGTGCTGGGGAGAGGGAGCCCAGGAGGGGCATAGAGAGAGGGGGAGAGAGAATCCCAAGCAGGCCCCGTGCTGTCAGCGCAGAGCCCCACGTGGGGCTCAAACTGTGAGATCGCGACCTGAACCTGCCGCTTAGCCAACGGAGCCACTGGGGTGCCCACAAATATTCGTGCCCATTGAAGTGGGTGGGCTTTGGAACAACTACCAGGATTTTCTCCTGCCCATTCGCTGTCTTCTAGGGGATATATTTCGTCCACCAATACCTACAACCCAGTTTAAAGGGGAAGACTGATTGAATCAAAATATGGTTTCTGATGTCCTTTACTTCTTTGCAATCTACCATCTGATTTTTTTTTCTGACCTTCCTATGTCAACACCAATGTTATCACTCTGCCACGAATATATCATTCACAAATACGTGTTGGAGATTTACTATAGTCCAGTCGTTGTTCTGGATCTTTAGTATTCAGCACAGAACAAGAGAGGCACGTATCATGACTTCATGGAATGTATAGTCTAGAGAGAGACAGAGAGACAGAGAGAGAGAGATGGATGAAGAACAGATGAATAAACAGAATATATGAGTTGGCGTCACGGAAAATACATATATGCACGTATTGCTTAAAGATTCTGATGAAGTACAGAAAGGCAGAGAAGGCATGGTGCTTCTTGGGGAGAGAAAGAAAGAGAGAGATGGTGAGGGAGAGAGAGAGATAGGGACAGGGAGAGAGAAAGACAGAGAGAGACAGAGAAGAAGCAGCTTGCTTGGTCTGAATTCAATTCCTTTCCCCAACCCTTTTACCTGTCTGACCTGGGGCTGGTCCCTAGACGTCTCTGGGTCTCTATTTCCTCATCAGTAAGGTAGGAGAAACTGGACTAGATTCCTCACATTTCTGATGTGCCAGACATTTAATTTACAGACACGTTGTGAATAAATTCACAAACGAGAGACACATGTAAACATTTTGAAGGAAGAAAAAGCCAATCACAAGCGAGTCCTATGGCTAGTATAGCTGTCCTTTTTGTTTTCCCCAAGTTCATAGAAGCCGTCCTTTTTGTCACCTTCTAAATATTGTCAGCTTTGTTTCCCTGCCTATGGCAACATATTTTGGACACACAGGGATTGGTCTCTTGATTTAAGTTGGGTGTAAAGAGGAATGTCTTGCCTGTGAGGGGCATTTAGCTACAGGATTCATTTTCAAAAGAGATTGTGGACTTCTCTTTTCAGGAAGCCTTTATTTCTATAAGATTGTTGCCCACCAACATCTCATTGTTAGAAATGAGGGAGCATCAGCCTCCCTGCCTCTCCTTCTGCGACCCGGCTATGAGATTCTCCTCCTGATGGAGTCATTACTTTCCCAGATTTTTCATGGTGGATTCTAACAGGGGAGCAGGGGCTGACGAGCGGACCCCGGGAGCGGTCGAGGCCCCCACTGCCCCAGCTGAGTCCTGCCTCCAGTGTCGCCCCTCCTACCTCTTTTCCCAGACCAAGCTCTGTGTTCTCCGCCTCATCCCTCTTCTCAGCTTGCCTCCTGCCTCACTGGGGGTAGGGAAATGACAGTCAGATCCGTCACTGGGCTGGAGGCCAAGAGCGGCAATCCGCTGGGTTGGGGCTGGCCCAGTGCCCAGTTTTCAGACAAAGACAGGTTGGGAACCCCCCCTGCAAAGAAGGCTCCTCTGTCCCCTCCTCCCAGAGTCCTGTTTCCAGTTGGGGCCCAGCCAGCTCTGACCTTATAGGGACCTTAAAACCATTTATTTCTTGGGATCTTGCTAGAACCCCATCCCCATCCTAGTAAACTGTGTGTGTGTGTGTGTGTGTGTGTGTGTGTGTGTGTGTGTGAGAGAGAGAGAAAGAGACAGAGAGAGAGACAGAGAGAGAGAGAGAATCAGAGAGAAAGAGAGAGAGAGACAGAAAGAAAGAGAGGGAGAGGAAATAGGGAAGGAGGAAAAGCTGGACCAATCTAGTACATTCAGGGGAATTTGGTACATGCCAGGAATGAAGGATTGTTCATGCCTGCCCTTGGAAATATTTTGGGGGGAAAAAATAAGATAGCTGAAAACAGGGGAAGTCCAAGTAAATGGTAGCTGCCGATTTCAGATCTCAAACTCTACAGCCACATGACCTTTACCATGAAGAACGCTAAGAGCTAAATGTTCTTTGACTTCACCACTTCGTGTTTCCTGCATGTATCGGAAAAATCTTTGATTCTAAGAAATCTGAAAACACTAGAGAAAACGCATTATTTTCAGAATGCTTGTAACCGCAACATGTTTTAACAGTTTACATTTTCAAGAGTAAACTGCCTGGGGTGCTTTTTCCCCCTTGCTTATTAATGAATTCTATTTAACCAAGTCAGAAATCTTGCTGTGGGGGAAAGCTGGAATGGTGGGGGCGGGGGTGGGGGAAGGGGTGTTGGTTGTTGGTTTAATTTTAATTTTTTTTGCCTGAAGGCACCATTAGAAAACTCCAGATGCAAAGCTTTCTAATAGAATTCCTCATCTGACACAGCCCTCCAGAATACGTAGGCCTAACCTTTACGATCTGGCGGGCCAGACCCCTATTTGGAAACCTTACGAGGGGGGCTGATCCATTAATGATAATGTGCAATAACTCGGAGTCCCAGAACAGCTGAAGGCCTGGGGCGGCGGCGAATTACCGCTCTGCATCTAGGAAAGGTGGTGGCAACCGGGACCCCCTGAGGAAGGGGGGTGGAGAGCAGGATCATCGAATAGTGGAGAACCAGGGAATGCCCCATGACCACACTTTCTCTTCCCATTACATCAGGAAGCTGAGGTTTTAAGAAAGAGAAGTGTTGGCAGGTCTGAGACCAGTTAGCGTTTTGGATTTACGGCCGCGAGGGTTCTAACCAATCACTGCGGAGCTACTTTTCTGAAAGAAGTTTCTGCATAGGCTCCCGGAAGTTCGGGGACTGATAGCCTTGGACAAATGACTTAATCTCTCTGCCTAAGTTTCCCTCGTAAAAGGGGATGATGATAAGAAGAATGTCTACTTTATAGAATTGTTCTGAGGGTTAAAAGAGCAAACACTTTAAAAGAGTGCCCAGGAGGTAGTAAGTGCTTAATAAAATACTAGCACTAGTTTGGTCAAACCAGACATGGGGGAACACTTCTCTGAGCTTCTGGCCAGGATAAAGAGGTGCCAGAAGAGGAAGCATGTGCCAGGACCCAAAGGGGGTCTGAGGTTCACGACGGGACCCTGTTTATGACAGCAAGTGGCACCGGGGCTAGTAGGCCACAGCTGGATGCCAGAGGGAAGAACACCTCAGAGTCTGGACAGGTGGCTCCAAGCCCAGAGCGAGGGACATGCCTAGGACACAGGGTAAGTGTAAGTGGAGAGGCACAAACACAGCATAAGAATCAAGAAGGCCCACAGCGGAGACTATTTGCCCCGGTTGCATGTTGTCATGTTGTCCCTTCTGCCCTAAAGGGGCCAATATTGGAGCCAATTTAGTCAGGAGGTAAGTGTGGGCATGGGAGCAGAAGGGCTTTGGGATGGGAGCTGGAGGGAGCAGATGTGGTTGAGACAGATAGGAACCAGGAGTCATCCCTCCAAGCCCTTCTGTATGGAATGATCCAGGTACTTGGCTCACCAGTTGGCCCTACTCTCTATCTAGATCTTTGTCTTGCAGCGGTGACGACAAATTTGCTCTTCAAGTGACTGAACTCTTACACGTATGAGGTACCTGGCCCAAGTTGGGGTGGGGTTGGGGGAAATCCATGACCACAGATGTCTGCAAAGGAGTGGACTCTCTCTTACTTACCTGTCTACCTCCCACACCCTTAACCTTGTGCCTGACACACAGCACAGGCCGACTAGATTAAAACATTAATTTGGCCCACGTGTGGATCGCAACTCCAAAGTTTAGTCTCATTTTAGAGCTTCAGAATGAGCTGCTAAATATTTTTAGAGCTCTTTATCTTATCTTTAGGCATTTTGTTTTATTGGTGAGTTTAATTTTGCTTTTCCTGAGACACATCTCACAGGTACACTTCTGTCGAATTGCCTCGGGTCTATGTCTAGTTCTGACCTTCGTGAATGGCAGTAACCAGTTGGGACCACCATCTCTCCTGACTGAAGCGGGGCCATGAAATATACAAGCACATCACAGATCAGGAAGGGACCGCTGGTCGCCAGATCAGACCTCAACAGTATGGAAATTAATATGTGGGAATACAATTAGCATCCCCTGATAGCAATTCTTCAGTCACTTGAGAGAGAGAAAGAGAACCCAGGGAATTGAACAGCCTGATGGAACGAGCACTACATTACCTGTTCGTGTTTGGTTCTGCTTTATTCATGATGAAGTTTGTAATTTGAGGACATTTGATTTTTTTTTCTGAATGTTTTTCAATTTGCCTCAATGACTTTAAAAAGAATAATAAGTCTCCTCCTTATCTACTACATTAAGGTCTTAAGGCAAAATGTGAAATATTCAGAATGGTTTGAAAGGTGATGCATAGAACATACAACCACAGTTATTCTTACTGTATTAGCATCATTCTTTTTTTTTTTTTTTAATGTTTATTTATGTTTGAGAGAGAGAGAGAGAGAGCATGAGCAGGGCAGGGGAAGATAGACAGGGAGACACAGAATCCAAAGCAGGCTCCAGGGTCTGAGCTATCAGCAAAGAGCCCGATGTGGGGCTCGAACTCACCAGCCATGAGATCACGACCTGAGTCGAAGTGGGGCATTTAACCGACTCAGCCACCCAGGTGCCCCCATTATCATCATTCTGATAGCCACCACTAATGTAGAAGGTAGATATTAAGTTTACAAGATGGAGCCAGATTCTACCCTAGGTAACCCTAGAACCATAAAGATCTGTTGGATGAAAAACCTGCCCCCCTGACAGCTTTCCCTTAATTATCATCAATCCTTTGAGTAGGCTGAAAAAGACAGGGGGAGAAGGAGGGAGAGAGACAGAGAGAGAGAGAGAGAGAGAGAGAGAGAGAGAGAAAGAGAGAGAGAGAGAAGGAAAAACCTACCTAACTGAATGTAGGATAAACTATTCATTAGCAAGCTAAATCGTTACGACATTTAATAACCTATCATGCCTCATGGAAAACCAAGGCATTGCCAAAAGTAATTGAAGTTTGTGATTCTCCAAACTGTTATTTAAAGCAGGGTTTGGCAAGGCTCAGTGGGTCTGCACCAATTTTAATTGCATTTTTAAAATGCAGGATGGTGATTGCATTCCTTTACTTGTGACTTGTGTCGTGAAATCCCTTTATGGTGAACTTGCTTATAGTGAAACCTTATGCCGTGATTTTAAAGTTCAAAGCATGTGGGCGCCATCTATATCAAAAGTCATGCTTTACTTTCTGACCTTTTAACGGATTCATTCCCAGGTACATATAACCCCCAACTTTTTCTCTTTCTGTTTGCCTGACATCTGAGGACGTGGCTCGAATCCTCATCACTACCACAAAGAGCTTCTTAGGGGATTAAGGTGGACTTGACCTAGGGAGAGGACCTTCACCAGTGACGACTGGATGGGCCCTGGAAGCAATGTTTGCCCACGGAATAAGCAGCAGCTGCCTTGTGTCCTTTGCCCCTAGACGGCTAGAGACCATTAAATATACACAAGGTGTTCAGCATAGATCTTTTGCACAGTACATTCACTGCACAACTATAGTTGCACAGGCAACTATGATGGTATCATTACTCATCATTACTGCGGGGCTTCTCCACTCCCTTGTTACTTTGCATGGGTCATTTTGTAAAAGGGCTATTTGCTGAGCACATAGTAACGCAGCAGGCACCGTGCTAAGCGTTTCACAGGAATTCGTCCATTTAATCCTCGGGGAGAACCTTAGGTGCTACTAATTTTCCCCATTGAACCAAGGTGCGGCGTTGGTTAAGGATTTGCTCAGGACCGCACAGCCTGAGCCACCAGATCTGGGATTTGTACCTATGCGACTGACTCTGGATCCCCCCTGTTCTACCAGTGCCCTCCGCTACTCTACCGCTTAGGGTGGGCTGTGTCCCATCGGATGACATTTCCTGACTTTCTCCTCGCTGAAATTCCTGTGCCTTATCACAGAGAAACCTGGATATCTGATCGTGTTGGCTTCCTACTCTGAAAAAGGGGTCACTGATCATGCCTTCCCCAGGAGGGTGTGAGGATTCAGTAAGAATGAGCAAAACATGCCCTTGGGACGATATCAAACGATACACAACCGTGCGGTAGCTTCCCAGGACCTCTGTAATCAGGGTCCTGCAAACTAGGCAGCTTAAACACCAGGCACGGATCCCACAGCTCTGGAGGCTACAAGGTGACAGCGAGGCTGGGTCCTTCTGAGGCATGGGAGGGAGCATCTATCTGTCCCATGCCTCTCCTCTAGCTCCCCCTGCTTTGCTGGCAATCTGTGTCGTTCCTCGGCTGGTAGACGCCTCACCCAGGCTCCTACCTTGGTCTTGACTGGCATTCTCCCGCTGGGCCTGTCTGTCTCTGTGTCCGTGTAAACCTGATTATTTCTCTAAAGACTCTATTTCAAATAAGGTCACATTTCTGAGGTTACTGGGGCAGGGCGGGGGGTTGTGACCCAATAGGTCTTTTTGTGGGGGAGGGGTGGGAGGAAACACAATTCAACCCGTAACAAACCACGAGCCACTCTTTTTCTCAGTAATGACGGTCTTTATAATGTTCATCACTGCAAACGTGTTTTGTTTGTTTTTCTTTAAATCAAGTTTAGTGATGGCAATCTGCCGGGGACCACTGCGCACAATGCTTTAGCCCAGGGCCGTGCTGGTCCCTCAGCCAGTCTCATGGCAGGCGAGCTTTCCCCACTGTTTTAAACCCTACCGTCTCACAATTCCCTGCTGACACGTGGTGGTGGCTCTGTCCATCCCAGAATAAGTCACGGGACAGTCGGAGGCAGAAATTTGGCAAAGGGAGGTCAAGGCTGCACAGCCAGTTACGGCAATACTAGGACTAACTGGTTTGCCGATGCCTTTTTTTTCCCCTTGCCTGTAGTATGAATGATCACTTTCTTGCTCCTCATCAGCAATCCCGTGTCACCTGCCCGCACCCACCGTGCTCAGCTCTTACTTCCTATAGACGGGGTCCTAACCCGTGGCTCCATTTTCAGCTTCTCTCACCAAACACGATCCTGCGTCTCCAATCAGCTCCTGCAAGTCCCCTAGGTATTCCGGGCTCGCTGCCCAAGCTGAAATCGGGTGACTTTCACACCCCCCTTTCCCTTCCTTCTCTATCACCACCTCAGGTAAAGGCGTCATCATCCCTCCAATGGCCCCCCAAATTTGGGGGCCATCCTCAGTCCCCTCCTCTAGCTGCGCTTCTCCATCCTATGTGGTGTAACCCGACACACCCGTTCCAGTACATTCTACCTCCTAACGCTCTCAGCAATCCCTCTTTGCCTGACCCTGGCTTGAACACAAATGCATCCCCGATGCCAAACACAATGCCCAGCACATAGTAGGTCAGCACTTAATACTTGTTCTGTGAGTAACTGAATGGAAAATAAAAATCCCCATGCGAATCCCCATTGTCCACAAGGTCCAAACTCTTAAGCAAAACACCAAAGGTTCTTCAGTGTCTGTTCCCAAACTAGTTTTCTAGTTACGTTCTCTACATCGCTGTCCAGTCCTCCACCCCTAAGACCAGCGAAACAAAGCTATCTCTCATTTGCCAAGCATGCCTTTGATTTTCATGCTGCTCCTCAGACAAAATTGCGTATTCGGTGTGGGTTTGAGATATCAATGCAATAGCCAAATTGAGATATCAGCTAGGCAATTGGATATATGAACCTGGAACTCACCATAGAAGCTTAGTTTGGAATAAGATGTTTGGGAGATTCAGCATGTAGGTGGCATTAAAACCAAGGCAATGGCTGAACTCAACTAGCGAGAGTGTGTATATTAAGAAGCGTATTCACAAACTCAACATAGGTTGTCAAAGCAGACTCGTAGTTTCAGGTGACAGTAGGTCATTCAAGTGGCAATGTCTAGAAGGCAGTGTCTAGAAGAAATTGACAATGGATGATAGGAAGCAATAGAAATAGAGTTTTGGACACCTGGGGGCGCTCAGTTGGTTAAGCGTCCGACTTCCGCTCAGGTCATGATCTCACGGTTCGTGAGTTCGAGCCGTGCCTCGGGCTCTGTGTTGACAGCTCAGAGCCTGGAGCCTGCTTCAGATTCTGTGCCTCCCACTCTCTCTCTGCCCCTCCCCTACTTTTCCTCTCTCTCTCTTTCTTTCAAAGATAAATTAATAGTAAAAAAAAAAATAAAGTTTTTTAAGTCATAAGCAGATTGGTTATTTTTGAAGCTCTGACGAAGTAAGGTTGAATTATCCCTGAAGGTATGATCAGCCTCATACGTCATCATGATCAGATGTGGGAAAATTCAGAAAAAAGTTTAGATGCTACAGCTACCATTTACTTATGCAGACATTTGATATTTGCTCAGTTTTGTTCTTCTTGCCATCTGCTCTTTGACTTTCTAAAAATTGTGAAATATGTCAGAAGAGTATAAAAACACATGTACAGCATTAGTAATTAAAACTGAATATAAGTTCAACAAAGTTGGGGCACCTGGGTGTCTCAGTCGATTACTTAACTCACTCAGTTAAGTGTCCAACTTCGGCTCAGGTCATGATCTCACAGTCTGTGAGTTCAAGCCCCGTGTTGGGCTCTGTGCTGGCAGCTCAGAGTCTGGCCTGCTTCAGATTCTATGTCTCCCTCTCTCTCTGACCCTCCTCTACTCACGCTCTCTCTCTCTCTCTCTCTCTCTCTCTCAAAAATAAATAAACATTTTAAAAAACAAAGTCAAAAGCATACATTGCTAGAATTGTGTAAGCCCTTCTTGTCCGCTCTCTGCCTTCTCCCAAAGATACCAACACCTTCATTTTTGCAGTAACCATTCCCTTGTTCTATTTTATTGCTTTACTACCTATGTGTGCATTCTGCAACCATAGATTGATTGTGTTTGTCTTTGAACTTTACCTAAATGGAGCAATACAGTATGCGTTCCTTTGTGACTTGAATGAAGCCACTTGAATGAAGTTCCTTTGTGGCGAATGAAACTCACATACCCCTCATAGCGTTTGTGAGTTTCATTCGTGTCGCCGCATGTAGCTATAGATGGCTCATTTGTACTTTTTGTTCCTTTCGTCTGAACTATCTGATGCTGATATTTGAGACTGTAGCTGATTTTTCCATTACTTTTTATCTGGCAGGCTTGTCAAACCCTGTCATCGATTCTAATAATTAACTTATATATGTTTTTTCAGATTTTCTATACTCACACTATCATGTGCAAATATTGACGGTTTTGATACTTTTTCTTTTTTTCTGTATCTTTTCCTAGTTTTATCGTGCTGTTCAGGATCTATAGTGCAAATTTGAATAAAACAGGTGGTAGCAGATAGTCTTGTCTTTTTCCTAATCTAAAGTAAATGCTTTTAACATCTTAACCTATTATTAAATATAGTACTTACTTTAAGTTTTTATAGATACCTTTTATCAGGTTAATGGAGTAATCTTCTATTGTCCATTTGTGTAAAAATATTTTATCTGTGGTAGAATTTAGATCATAAAATGAATATTAAATTTTAGCAAATATTTTTTTTTTTTGGTATCTATTGAAGTGATCATACAATGTTTCTTTTAACCTGTCAGTGTATACCCTAATTTTCAAATATTAAACCAACCTTGCATTCCCAAAATAAACCAGAATCTATTTTCTTTTTGGGGCATAGCTGGTATGGTTTTCTAAGATTTTCCTTAGGAATTATGCTATGTTCTTGAGTGAGACTGGCCTGACATTACTTACTTTCTTACATAGCCCATTCTTATATTTATTTGCTTACATATTTACCACGTTCTGTGTTCTTCTTTCCTTCTTGCGTCTGAGATTTGGGAACATTTTCCTGATGGCCAAAGAGTGTTCTTTAGCATTGCCGTTAGAGAGCTTGCTAGTCTGAAATGTCTTGATTTAATCTTCATTTCTGAAGTACATTTTCACTGGGCATAGAATCCCAGGTCGTTCTCTTTCTCAGCAGATTGGACAGTTTCATTCCCTTCTGGCTTTCATTGCTGGGAAGGGAGGTCTCAAACCTGCGTCACTAAAGAACATGCCTTTGCTACCTGTCTCCTTCTAAGGTCTTTCCTCATTTTGGTCTTGTCTTTATTGGTTTGTTATGTTTTCTTTCTGTTTTGGTTTCACTGTAATGTGTCCAGGTACAAATCTGTTTTTAGTTATATTGCTGGGGATTAGTTGGGCTTCTGAATCTGTAGGTTGGTATATTTCATGAGTTCTGGAAAATCCTTAGCCGTGATCTCTTCAAATACTGTGGCTGCTTCCTTCACATGCTGCTGTTTTTTTTAGGACTCCCAATGGATGTATAGCACACCTTCTCATTACATGCCCCGTGTCTCTCTGTTTCCATTTGCACTTTCTATTGTTTTGTTATTCTGTGCGTCTTCCTGGATAATTTCTATATGTTTGAGTTTCTACAGTTCACTAACTTTCCTTCTGGATTTTGTTACTCTACTGTCCAACCTACCCATTTCACTTTTTTTCGCTAATATAGCACCTAATTTATAGTCTGTATCCGCCTGTGAATATTTCCACATATATTATACCTATAGTAATACAACTTGAAATTACTTAGGATAACCCACACATTTAAAAAATCATATTTGGAAAAACTAATTTAAAAGACACAATAGGGGCGCCTGGGTGGCTCAGTCGGTTGAGCGTCCGACTTCGGCTCAGGTCACAATCTTGTGGTTCGTGAGTTCGAGCCCTGCATCTGGCTCTGTGCTGACAGCTCGGAGCCTGGAGCCTGCTTCGGATTCTGTCTCTCCCTCTTCTTCGACCCCTCCCCCTCTCATGCTCTGTCTCTCAGTCTCTCTCTCAAAAATAAACATTGAAAAATATTTTTAAAAATAAAACAAATGAATAAACACTAAAAAAAAAAATTTTTTTAAAGACACAATAAAAACATCGGGGCCCACAATAGTGAAGTAAATAGACTCCCTGTCCCTTAAATAAACTTATTATTATAAAATTTTTCAGACCTGTGCAAGAGTAGAGGCAATGGAATAAAGAAAAACTCCCCATGCCCATTTCTCAGCTTCAAAGATTATTAACATTTTGACAATCTTATTTAATATTTCTCCACATATAATCATTGAACAAGTTTTTCTTAGAGCATTTAAAACTTTTTTTTAATGTTTATTTTTGAGACAGAGACAGAGCATGAACGGGGGAGGGGCAGAGAGAGAGGCAGACACAGAACCCGAAGCAGGCTCCAGGCTCTGAGCTGTCAGCACAGAGCCTGATGCAGGGCTCGAACCCACAAGCAGGGAGATCATGACCTGAGCTGAAGTCGGACGCTTAACTGACTGAGCCACCCAGGCGCCCCGATTTCTTAGAGCATTTTAAAGCACTTCCCAGGAAGCATGTAATTTCTCTGAGATGACATTTGATCTGACAGTATCTTGGCGTTAATCTCTAATTGACAAGAATATTTATTTTTTGGTGGAGAACTACCACACTATCACCACACCTAAGAAAAACAACAGTCATTCCTTATTTCATTGAGTTTTTTAAGAGTTTTATACTTCGTTTCCAGAAGTTCAACTTGGTTCTTTCAAAACCTGGTTGTCGTATTTTACAGTTTGTTTCTTGCCCATATTTCCCAGTTCGTCACTTACTATTAAACAGTTTTTTATTGTGCGTGTCTGAAACTCCCATGATCTGAAGTCTTTATGAGTCTGTATCTGTTTTGTGTATGTGGGGTTTTTGTTTGTTTCTTTTCATTCGTGCTCATGGTGCTTTATTTCCTTGTGTATTTATTAATTTTTATGGTGCTCTGCTCATTATTCTTGGAATTGTGTTTGAGAATTCTTTGGGGCTTGGAAAGTTGTGTTCTTTAGAAGGGATCTACATTTGTTTCTACCATGCACTTTGTGACATGACTAGTCTGGGGTCACTCTCAAATAAATTCTTGGCTTGAGGTTTTGCAGACCACGCAGGGAGTGTGAATTCAGGCTGTAAACTTGATATGAGCTCTAGGTCCAAGTTCTCAATAGTGACTTCTTTTCCTTTTTTCACCTTCGCTCAGCATCACAAGTTATAAGCAGTATATTTTCTTGACTGAGGGAGAGGGTAAAGAGAAGCGGAGTGTTGTTTCTAGTTCATTTTTACCCTGAGGGCATAGCTGTTTGGGATATGAGTTTTGGACTCTCCACCTTGGTAAGCCCTGGGATATGTCTCCCATTCCCTGGACCTTGTAAGTTGTGAGAACAGGAGTTCAAGTCCATCTGGTTCAACAAAGGGCCTCATTTCCTGGGCTGAAAGTTTCTTCCTTTCTTGAGAGTTCATTGATGGATTTCAGTTGATGTCTTTCATATATTTTAAGCAAGAATTTTAGTTGTCTATAGAAGGAGGGTTGATGCAGATACCTACCCTAGAAATGAAAGTTCTTTATTTGTTCTTTAAGTCATACCAATCTGGCCTTCTGACCAGTGAAGTCAGAAAATTTGACCACAAGTCAAAAAAACAATATGTGTTACTATAGTGGGATTGTGAAAGAGCCTGGTCCTTTGAAATCATCTAATATTGGAAAATATGGATCTCAGAAAAATAAATGGCAATGTACTGAAATAGATTTGTGGAAGCTGAGTTCATTGTATATACAATTAGTCTCTTGTATTATACCTTAACTATACCTTTTTTTTTTTTTTTAACATTTATTTATTTTTGAGACAGAGAGAGACAGAGCATGAACGGGAGAGGGTCAGAGAGAGGGAGACACAGAATCTGAAACAGGCTCCAGGCTCTGAGCTGTCAGCACAGAGCCCGATGCGGGGCTTGAACTCACTGACCTTGAGATCATGACCTGAGCCGAAGTCGGCCGCTTAACCGACTGAGCCACCCAGGCGCCCCACCTTAACTATATCTTAAGAGTCTGTCTTGAGGCGCCCGGCTGGTTCAGTCAGTTAGGCATCCGACTCGATTTCAGCTCAGGTTATGATCTCAAAGTTCATGGGTTTGGAGCCCAGCGTCAGGCTCCATGCTGACAGAGCAGAGCCTGCTTGGGATTCCCTCTCTCTCCTTCTCTCTGCCCCTCCCCACTCTCAAAATAAATGAACTTAAAAAAAAAAAAAAAAAGAAGAGTCTATCTTATGCCTCAACTAAACTGATTATTCCTGGAAGATTTGTTACCCGTGTAGTTTGCATATTTTTTAGCACCTACCATAACTTGCATAATTGCTACGTGAGTTAAGAAACTAAATTGTTATCACAAAAAAGAAAAAATTGTTTTATTTAAAATCTCAACTAACTTAACTGGTTATACCTGCAAAGAGACTGGGAAAGAATTGTCATTATTCTCCTAAGAGTGACACTAGCATTTCTCTGGTGCTTTCTTTTCCTTAAAAGATCTAGTGGGGATAGAGAAGGCACTGCTAACATAGATGCTTCATTGTTTATCATTGTTAATGAGTTTTGGATATGCAAACAGAATTCCAAAGCTCACTATGGGGATGAGGCTAGAAGCAACGAGAATGGTTCTGCATAAGACAATGGTAGGAATTTTTATTTTCTCTTGAGAGGGGGGCAAAGAAGCGTGAGTGAGAGAAGAAAGGTGGGTGGGGTTGGTACCTGTACAGCATGCAAAGTGGCCAAAGGACTTTTGAGGCCATAGGTACCTGATATCTAATATCCTACATTAAGGTTTTCATGTTTCTGCGACATAAAACCTCTTTTGTCTTTCCAACCTCCAGCAAAGTCAGCTACACCTGCTTCTATGACCATTTGTGTGTGTTTGGGGCGGCAGGGGGGAGGGGGGGGGATGTGCTGGGATGACGGAGCACATGTGCAAATCAAAGAAAGGGAGTTAAGGCCAGAGTAGACTAAAGGAACAGCATACACTACAAGAAGGCAGCAAAGCAAAGGAAGTTAGCGGAATGGGTCATCGAAGATGAAGCTTGCCACGAAGCTTTAAGTCCCTGAGAAAGGCGATACAATTTGAATCTAGACCTGAAAGGGCAGGATGTTTGCACATAACACCTGTGTCATTATTAATGTTTCTAGTGAAGTTGAAGGGCACTAGAAAGCTGCTCCAACAGTAGTTGGTGTCAAGGTCTAACCCGGGTCTTATACTTCCCCGGTCAAGTTTTTACCTCTCCAGCCAGGCACCGAGCTGTTGTTCTCAACCTTACATGCACATTGGGAGAGTTTAAACTTACCGCTGTCCAGGCCCCACTCCAGATATTCTGATTTGATTGGCCTGAGGTGGGACCTGGGCTTTGGGACTTTTAAAACCTCCCCATGTCATTCTACTGTCCAGGCAAGGTCCAGGACCACCGGGGTAAAGCTGAAATAATATTCTTTTTTTGTAATTTTTTATTTTATTTATTTATTTTTTTGAGAGAGAGAGAGAGTGAGCACACATGGGAGAAGGGCAGAAGAAAGACAGAGAGAGACCATCTCAAGCAGAGTCCACACTCAACGTGGATCCCAGTGCGGGGCTTGATCTCACGACCATGAGATCATGACCTGAGCCAAAATCAAGAGTCGGACGCTCAACCTCCTGAGCCACCCAGGTGGCCCTACAATAATATTCTAAGGACAGTCTGAAACATTCAAATGAGATCACAAAAAGCAATAGAGAATATGTGAGTTGCCATAAAGGAAGTGACCATAAAGGAAGCTAATTTTGCTGAAATGTGTTCTTATATCATATAATCCCCGTGCATGCTGAGGCCTAAAAATAAAAACACAGACAACGAAAATATTTCTTAGAGCCCTTATATAAACAAGAATAAAAATAATCTATACCCATTCAGCTTACTGTTTGCACTAATCTAACTTTACTATTCAACTGCATTCATCTAACTTTACTAGTCCAGAAAACTCTTGCTCAGAAAGCTGGCACTGCAGATAATTTACTCTTTGTTTCCAGAAATTCCCCCAAACCCATTTATTCCTTCTCCATTCATCACCCCTTTCTTGGGACAAGAGATCGCTTCAAAAGATGATTCATTCTTCAAGACTCCTTTTGAAATCCTCCCAACTCTGTCGACCAATCTACCAATCTTTATAATATAATAAATTTTTCCGAGTTTCAATTAAGTGTCCCCTTACGCTGCCACTGAAAGACCTACCTTAAATCAGACTCCCTCAAGCTCATAAATATCCCAACTTTGCCATTATTCTCCTACGAGTATATTCATTCTTCTCCTAAGAATAAGAGTATTGTCCTCCTGAGAGTATTGTCATTATTCTCCTAAGTGTCCTCCCACTCCTGGATGCTGCGAAAACTCTTTCAAGGTGATGATCCCTTTCCTTTGGGTCAGCAGCAAACTGAGCTTTGTTGTTATCAACTAGCCATACGGTGTTTATCAACTGCTGGTTCAGAGGGGCTCATATATTTCAGTTAGGAAATGTCCAAATGTCTTCTTTTAACACGTCAAGTAAAATAGCTACTATTTGCCCCGTGCCAACTGGGTGATTTACAGACATTGCCTGTGATCCTCCGAGGGTGGGATCACTAAACTTATTTTTTAGATATGAAGCAATGGGACCCAGAGAAGGTTGGAACTTTACCGGAAGTCACACAACCATAGGCAGAGCAGAGGTTTCCATCCAGGTGTTTGTGATTCTCAAGGCTGAGTTAGCTCAACAGTTAGATCCACAGCAGACGCTGCATTGCCTCACAGAAGACTGACTCGAGATCTACTCTCGCTAGCTGGCGTGGCCTCAACCACATATGAGGTGTCACCAGTTTTAATGAGTCGACATTAGCCACTACCTCCCCGAAGGGGCACCACAAATGCAGCCAGACAATCGAAGGAAGAATAAAAGAGGTGCTTTATAATTTGTTCAACCACAGTTTTCTGCTTTAATTCTTCAGGTGGAGAGTGGATGGGTAAGTGTCCACCAGATTATTCTTTGTTACGTCTTTGTGCATCTGATGTATTTTGTAATAAATGTTTCTTCTTTTAAAAATTTTTATTATGGGGGCGCCTGGGTGGCTCAGTCGGTTGAGCGTCCGACTTCGGCTCAGGTCACGATCTCGCGGTCCGTGAGTTCGAGCCCCGCATCGGGCTCTGGGCTGACAGCTCAGAGCCTGGAGCCCGTTTCAGATTCTGTGTCTCCCTCTCTCTCTGACCCTCCCCCGTTCATGCTCTGTCTCTCTCTGTCTCAAAAATAAATAAAAACATTAAAAAAAAAAAGTTAAAAAAAATTTTTATTATGAAGCATTTCTAAGGGTTTATTTAAAAATCTTTTAACATTTTAATGTATCTTTGAGAGAGACAGAAACAGAGTGCAAGTGGAGGAGGAACAGAGAGAAGGAGACACAGAATCTGAAGCAGGCTCCAGGCTCTGAGCTGTCAGCACAGACCCTGATATGGGGCTTGAACCCAGATCGCGAGATCATGATCTGAGCCGAAGTCAGACACTTAACCGACTGAGCCACCCAGGCGCCTCTTGTTTCTTTAGAGAAAGAGAGAACACGAATGAGGGAGGGGCAGAGAGAGAGGGGAGAGAGAATCCCAAGCACGATCCATGCTCAGTACAAAGCCCAATGAGGGACTCAATCTCATGACTGACAGTGAGAGCATAACCTGAGCTGAAATCTGGAGTTGGATGCTTAACTGACTGAGCTACCCAGGCACTCCTGAAGCATTTTTAACATACACAAGATAGTCAAAATAATATACTGAGCCTTTAATGCGCTCATCATCCAGCTTCAGCATTGATGGACTCTCGGCCAATCTTGTTTTATCTATATCCCCATGTACTCCTCCTTCCAGTATTATCGTGAAGCAGACCAAAGATAGAATAGAATTTTTTTCATAAATATTTTGGTAGGCACCTCTAAAATATTAGGACTTATTCAGTAGATATCTCTAAAAGAGAAGTACCGTTAACAACAACAACAAAAACCCCACAATATCATTGTGTAAGGAGACAATAGTTTGCTAATATCATCAAACGTGGAGCCAGTGTGCAAACATCCAATTGCCCCCTAAGTATCTCAGAGCTTGTACAAGGTGATTAACGTCCAGTGACTCAACATTTCTTCCGGTTAAGTTAGAATATGAAAACTCATCCTAGTGGGGATGTTTCTCTTTTAAAAAGTCTTGTCTCATTTTTCAAGTAGGCTTCATGCTCAGCGCATAGCCCAACACAGGGCTTGAACTCACAACCCTGCGATCAAGACCTGAGCTGAGATCAAGAGTCAGATGCCTAACCAACTGAGCCACCCAGGCGCCCCTTGTAAAGAAGCTTCTATTATCCACCCCCTCTCTGACCCTGGTCTCAGTTCTCAATTTTTTTATTTGGACTTTCACAAAAATTTTTATTTTCATGAAGCCTAAGTTTTTTAAGCATGGTCTTATTTCTTTCAAGTTCTGAACCTATGGTCCCATTTTAATTTGCATGGCTGGACCAGATGATATCTTTATGATCCTCAAAGCTCCTTGGGGGTGGAAGAGGATGCAGTTAGGAGGTATTAGCAATACAAGTTAATCTGGGACGTCCGCTCTTATATTTCATGTTTAAATCAGTAAGTGCTTTGACAAATAAATTTGACATTTTTCTTGCAACAATTCATATTCCTGTTCATATAAAGCATTTCTTCCCCATTCCTTTATGGCTTTCTGTGTTTCTGATGAGCAATAAAGAAGATGTCAACAGTGGATGTGAACCAAGAAGGAAAACGCCTAGGGAGTATATATTTAAAGGTGTGAGCTACTAAAGTTTTCCATGCAGTTTTCAAAGTGCACCTTTACTGGTTCATTGTATCCATCATTTTTTACATAAAAAAAAGTAAGAAGAAAGAAAGAGATAAGGAGGGAGGGAAAGAGGTAGGAAGGGCAGGAGGGAGGGAACGAGGGAGAAACTAACCCACGCCTTTGAAGTTAGATAGTGATAAATTAATCTTGTCTTTCTTTCTTCAGGAGTGGCCTAGTCGGGAGCCCTACTGGTCACCTGTCAGAACAGAATTAGACAATGTCAGTCTTGGGACTTTATATTCTGCCCTGTTCCCTAGTCGAAATGTCTATTCCTGAGGAGGAGTCCCAACTTGGTAGTGGCTCTGTAAGCTAAATTTCTGCCAAAACATTAGGCAGATGGTTATCAAATGATTTCCCCGTTCCCTGTATGAAGATCACTGTGCCCTGCTGTTGATAGGATTACACAGGGACTAAAGCAAATTAATGGCAAGCGGGGGAGAATCCTATTAGTTGGGACCACACATGTGGTTAAATAAAAGCAGGAATAATCATAGCATTGGGTTTTATCTAGATCCATACGTGCTTCCTCAGAGGGATTGAAAGTATTTGCAATGTGATTTGTCCTTTTTCTACTCACACCGCTTGCTTTGTAGCGTGGTGTCTGTTTAAGAAACCTCATGGGTGCATAATCCCACTACTGTGTGGCATTCGCTGTAGAAGTCCTACTGAGGTGAGTTCCTTGCTTGCAGCTCAAAATCTTGTTCAGGGTGTTTTTTTGCATGGAAAAGATACTGAGTCCTTAGGAGTTTCAGAGATCCCATCTCTGAAACTACTACTGACAAAGAATAAAAACAGACACCATCTAATCTGTGTATTATATAGCAAACACTTGGCAGATTTCTCATTCTGTGCTTAACTTTGACATGAAGCTAGGCAGTAATGTTTGCAGATCAAATGAGATTTTTGCCAGCCCACCACTAGATAGGGAGGATTTATCTACCACCTTACTATGATGTTCCCTTAATACCTTTCAAAAACACAAGTGCTTACATACTAATAGGTTTTTAGCTTAAGATCTAATCATCCACTCTTGAATTAAGATGCTTGAATGAAGCCAACTCATTTGGAACTAAGCATTTTAATGTCAACAGAGACATATGGTATGGAGACAGAATTACAAAGGCTCTCTTCTGAAGCATCCATTAAGAAAGCAAGACTAAGACCCCAGCATCATTATTAGTTTACTCATTTATTTCTTTGTAAATAATTGAGCATAAGATCATCTTATGAAAGTGGAAATGGTCTAATAATTACATGTTAGGGATAGGGTACATTTCCTTTTGAAAGATTAAACCATTCTCTTGCTCTGTAATTACTACCAACTTTTTTTGTGAATGGCATTGCATTTTTAGACCAAGGAAGGTACAACATATATTACACATATTGCGCAAATACATAGGTAGCGTTAATATCAAGACTCTTACGTCGCCGTTTGTAGAAAAGTACCTCTCAGCCTAATTACAAGTTGTCATTTAGGGTCCCTCAAAACCAATGAAAATGTCAAAACCATAATGCAATTATAAAGTCATCTCTGCCTTATTATATGGGAAAAACATATTAATAAGGAATTGTGGAGTACTGAGTCTTTGAAAAGAGTATTTTTATTGAACTTAGATGTGGAAAATCTGCAAATTAGCAGGATGTTAATTTAGTGCATCTTGGTCAAATTAGTATGTTCAACAGTTTTGACTGACTTCATTATTTGAAGCATCTGACCAAGAGGCAACTCTCTCTCCTGCCTAGTTTATTTCTATTAACTTTAAAATACCTCAGGGCACCTGGGTGGCTGGGTCAGTTAAGCGTCCGACTTCAGCTCAGGTCATGATCTCACGGTTTGTGAGTTTGAGCCCCAGGTCAGGCTCTGTGCTGACAGCTCAGAGCCTGGAGCCTGCTTCGGATTCTGTGTCTCTCTCTCATTCTCTCTCTGCCCCTCCCCCCGCTCGCACTTTGTCTCTCTTTCTCAAAAGTAAATAAACATTAAAAAAAGAAAAGAATTTAAAAATTAAATAAATGAAATAAAATATCTTTTGGAGATGGTAGGAAGGGAGTCTTTTAAACCATCCGGACGATGTTGGCTTACCCATTTTATCTTTTCTTAACATCCCCTCCTTCTCTTTTGGAGCATTTGTCACAATTGTGTTATTTGGTTAATGTCCTTTTTTCTTGCTAGCTTGTAAGTGCTGTGAGATCAGTCCCCTATCTGCCTTTTTCACCACTGTGTGGCTGTGCTACATTGTGCTATTGGATAAAAATATTCAGTGTCTTAAAAAATCGATCAAATGAGGCGCCTGGGTGGCTCAGTCGGTTAAGCGGCCGACTTCGGCTCAGCTCATGATCTCACATCCGTGAGTTCGCCCCCGCGTCGGGCTCTGTGCTGACAGCTCAGAGCCTGGAGCCTGTTTCAGATTCTGTGTCTCCCTCTCTCTGACCCTCTCCGGTTCATGCTCTGTGTCTCTCTGTCTCAAAAATAAACGCTAAAAAAAAAAAAAAAAAAAAAAAAAAAAAAAATTAAAAAAAAAATCGATCAAAAAAGAATATTCAATACCTTCCACTAAAGGACCCCTTCTTACCGAAACATTATGTTTCCAGTCCCACTGATCTCAAGCTTAGTCATGTGTCTTGCTGTGGCCAATGTAATATGAGTGAAATTGTCATGTGCCACTTCCAAGCGGAAGCATTAAGAGTTTCCACGTGGTTTTACCATTGTTCTCTCCCCCTTTGTCAGGAGAACAGCATAGCCCAGATGGGGCAGCTCCTTCGATCTGAGTCCTGAAATGAAGCTTTGGAGTAGAGTCAAAACTGAGCGGGGGTGGACACAGAACGAGGGGAAAAGACATCTTTATGTTTGTAAGCCACAGCAATGAGGTATTTGTTATTTCTGCTTAGCTTACTTTGATTCATACAAATATCCAATGTCCATCAAAGTGCGGGCATGCGGTAGGCACACAATAAACACCTGTTGACAGATGGAAGGGAACGGATGAGACACGTGATCTATACACGCAAGAAATTAAGGCATACACAGACTCAAAGTAATAAAAATCTGGGTATGCATCAGCATTTCCACCATAGAGATTTGGGCTTAATATAAATGCATTTAAGTGTTTGATTATCGCTTTTGAAACCTAAGCCACTCGAGGTAAATATACGCGTGTAAAAAATGGCGCGCATGATTTAGTGCCAACTGGTGCTACGGAGCGGTGACTTCACAGAAGGGAGGGAACAGTGGAGTATCACACTAGCTGAGCAAGATTTCACTCAAAAATGCGATCTGCATGGATGAGTGGATTTATCAAGGCTTTTAGTTAGTGGAGGGGTGAGAGGAGGACACAGCCTGACGGGAAAAGGTGTGAAAACAAGGAAAGGTGTGGATTAGGGCAAACCAGGGATGTGACTTAATGAAGCTGGTGCTTGAGGCAGATGAGGTGGCAGCGGACCAGAGAATGAAGAGAGGAGACACAGTTCAGTAGCTACTGCCGAAAATGTAATGCCATAAAAATGGTGATTCACCCTCAGCTCAATCTGTAAACTCTAACTGATCTTGATAAAAACACAAACAAGATTATTTGTTTTTTTTAGGAACCAGCCTAGAACATTCTACGTTCACGTGGCGAAATAACGGAAGGAAAGAGAGGAAGATTCTGACAAAATGAGTAAGGAGGGATTAAAACATATAAAATCTGCATAATTAAAACAGCAATTTGAACGGGCAGGCACATCAATGGGCAAATTTTGAAAATTAGAAACAAACGCAACCTCATTTGCCAAACTGGTGTGGGAGAGTTGGCATTAAAAATGAATGAAAATGCCCACTGTTGGTAGGAATGCAAATTGGTGCAGCCATCCTGGAAAAGAGTTTGAGGTTCCTCAAAGAGTTAGAAATAGAACTACCCTATGATCCGGCAATCAGACTACTAGGTATTTGCCCAAAGAATACAAAAATACTAATTCGAAGGGATACATGCACCTAATGTTTATAGCAGCATTACCTATAACAGCCAAGCTATAGAAACAGCCCAAGTATCCATCGACTAATGAATGGTTAAAGAAGATTATATATAATCTTATAAATATAAATATATATACGTATGTATAATATATAATAGGCTAGATAACATTAAAACATTATAATCTATCATTATAATGGTGAAATATTACTCAGCCATCAAAAAGAATGAAATCTTGCTATTGCAACCACATGGATGGAGCTAGAGAGTATTATGCTAAGTGAAATAAGTCAGTCAGACAAACACAAATACTGCATGATTTCACTCATGTGGAATTTAACAAACAAACTAAATGGGTATAGCGGGAAAAGAGAGAGAGAGACAAAGGCAAACTAAGAAACAGATTTTTAACTATACAAAACACACTGATGGTTACCAGAGAGAAGGTGACAGGTGGATGGGTTATATAGATGATGGGGATTAAGGAATAAACTTGTGATGAACACCTGAAAATAATATCACACTGTATGTTAACTAACTGGAATTTTTTTTTAATTTTTTTTTAACGTTTATTTCTTTTTGAGACAGAGAGAGACAGAGCATGAACGGGGGAGGATCAGAGAGAGAGGGCGACACAGAATCCGAAACAGGCTCCAGGCTCTGAGCTGTCAGCACAGAGCCCGATGCGGGGCTCAAACTCACGGACCGCGAGATCATGACCTGAGCCGAAGTCGGCCGCTTAACCGACTAAGCCACCCAGGTGCCCCTAAATGAAAACTTTAAAAAATGAGTGGGGAAAAAATGGCTTTAGTTGAGGTCGCATCTGCAAAAACATTAAGTTGGACTTGACCTCATATCTTGCAGCAGAATAAATTCGAAGTAGATCAAAGAGTTAAATGCACTAGATTGAACCACATGACGATTTCTGTAGGTCCAAATTGTTAAATGTTGGTAATTTCACATGGTTCACTTAATAAAAACTGAAGTCATGGAAGTACGCAAAGAAACCACTGTTTGTGTCATAATCTTGAGACGGGAAATACTTTTTAAACTTACATAGAATTCAAAGGCCTATAAAAAAATAGATGGCTAAATTCAACTCCTTAACAATGAACTTTTTCTGCATGGCAAAAATGACCATAAAAACAAGCAAAAGCCACGTGATAGACATGGAAAAATATTTCCAACTCATGCCATAGATATGGGACTAAAGTCCCTTTATCTTTAGGTAAAGAGCTTCTATAAATTAATATGCGAAAGACCAACAGCCCACAAGAAAAATGAGACTAGGATATGAACAGAGAGTTCAGGGGACAAGACAAACAACTGGCTCTTAGTCACATAAAAGGAGGCTCATTGTCATTCATTATACGCAAATGCAAATTCAAATTAAAGGCAGGTAGCACGTTTCCACCTATCAGATTCCAGAGATCTGGGAATTGGATAACATTCTCTATTGGCAAACCCACGCCTTTCTGGTGGGAGTTGAAATTGGTACAACTTCTGTGGAAGGAAATTTGGTTCTATCAGTCAAAACTACTGAAGTACATACTTTGGTCCAGCCATCCCATTTGGGGGAATTCATACCACAGAGGAGCCTTCACATATGTGAAATGAAAATGCCAGTGTTATTAACCGCAGCAGTGCTTGCAAAATCAGAAGACTGGAAACATTCTGAATGTCTGCTATGGAGGATGCTGAACCAAGCTCTAGGGCAGGTTCACCTACTATTCAGCTGTAACAATGAATGAGAAACTGAATACTAACATAAGATGTCTAAATCAGATTGCATGACAAAGGAAGACAAAGGACACTACCATTGGCCTTAAAATGGTATGCAGAGACTATATAAATATATCTTAAAAGAATATATGAGCATATATAGTTTTGATACGCATAAAGTTTCTATGGAAGAACATAAAAGAGCTCCATAGAGCATTGGTTGCTCTAGGAAGAGGAATTAATGGTTAGGGAACAGGATAAAGTTATACTTTTCACATCCTGTGCACTTTTTGAATCTTGAACCATTTCATATATTACCTCTTCACAAAATTAAATTAAAAATGCTATTTCGGTTAAAACGAATTGACATCGACATCCTTTGCAGATAAATTTGTATCCGACTTAGGAAAGGCAAAACAAAACAAAGGCAAAACCCAAGCCCAACATCAGAAATGATCATAATAGTCTACGTGTGAACCTACATGCAATTAGAATAATCAAATTTTAAGTAAATGATTATGCAGAAAATCTATTTCCAAGGGGCGCCTGGGTGGCTCAGTCGGTTAAGCTTCTGATTTCAGCTCAGGTCATGATCTCGTGCTTTGTGAGTTCAAACCCTGCGTCGGGCTCTGTGCTGACGGCTCAGAGCCTGGAGCCTGCTTCGGATTCTGTGTCTCCCTCTCTCTCTGCCGCTCCCCAACTTGCTCTCTCTCTCTCTCTCTCTCTCTCTCTCTCTCAAAAATAAACATTTAAAAATAACTTTAAAACAAAGAAAATCTATTTCCCACACTGCAGTTGGAGTGAACTTTTTAAAGATAAACTCGATAATGTCAATCCCTTGCTTAAAGTCCTCTTCTGGTTCCCCGTTGATTTAAGGATGATAAAATCCAAACTCCTTACTATGACATACAAGTCTTCTATTGATCTGGCCCAGCTTCATTATTCCACCTGCATTTCTCACCCCTGGCCCTACTGTCCTCCATTAATCCCGAATTTGCTATTGTCTTTAGGAACCGAGCTCCACAACAGACCTTTACATATATCTGCTCACCTGCCACCTTTCCTTATTTACTTATTTATTTATTGCCTTAAGGGATTCCCACCTCCCTTTCCCTACTTCCCCACCCCTTTGTTTTTCAGTAATTAGACATCAAGTCTCCCTGATCCCCAAAACTGGATAGGCCCCCATCTTTTCCGTGGTGTCATAACGTTCTGCACTGTTCTCTGTGGTTGTCCTTACCCCTCTATTTGGTAATCAGCTCATTTGTCTCCTTCAGTAGATTGTGAGTTCCCTGAGGGAGCCCTGTGCTTGGCCAACGGGCATAGAGTTGTGCACGTTTATTGAACGAGAATACGATTGAACCACCTGTTGAAGAAAACCAACTATGAGGTGGCAATGAGGATGGAGTGACATTGGTGATAGGGAGAAATAATCCAAAAGAAAAGGAAACAGGACCTGATGACAGACATGCCATAGCCAACTGATCGAATTTCTAAAATTTGCCAGAGGTGATATTCTCTGCCAGGCCTAATCTTACAGAGCAGCAGCACGCACGAATCCTTCGGGCGCAAGTCTTTCTTCCTCCATAGTAGTACCTGCAACAGTGGGTTTCCTCCCCTCCGTATTTCACCAGCCCATTCACCCCAGTCGGTATAAGTTACTAACGTGTCACACAGGAGGCCAAACGTCATGCTCCACAATCCAGTTTCTGCACTTCTCTCCCTGTCAGCCACAGAAACTTGGCTGTGGTAGTGACTCTTTCAAGGGGCAGAGAGGATCCCAAGCAGGTTCTGTGCTGTCTGTGCAGAGCCCAACGTGGGGCTTGAACTCACGAACAACGAGATGGCGACCTGAGCTGAAACCAAGAGTCTGACACTTAAGACGACTGAGCCACCCAGGCACCCCACTCTTTCAGGTCTTACATGGGTGCTCTAGAGTCACTGGACCAAATGGTACAAAAGTGTACGAAAAGCATCAAAGAATCTTCCAGAAGAGTACAATGAGCAACCAGCACATAGCGAAAGCGAGGCAAGAACGAGGTTCAAGTGTCATGTGTATGCATCCTTCCTGACACTTAACTCCTAGAGCATCTCAGTCCTTCCCCAAAGAATGCCAAAGGCAGAGAAGACTGGGACCCTCTGAGAAACCTGGGCAGTGTGCCTGGTGCTATACCGGCATACCTCATTTTATCATGCTTCATTTTATTGGTGCTTTGCAAATACTGCATTTTCTACAAATTGAAGGTCTGTGGCAACCCTGTGGCTACTAAGTTCATTGGTACCATGTTTTTCCAACACCATTTGCTCCCTTCATGTCCTTATCACATTTTGGTATTTCTTGCGTTATTTCAAACTTTTTTTTTGGTAACATTTATTTATTTTGAGAGAGGTTAGGGACAGAGAAAGAGGGAGAGAGTACGGAGCCTGACTCAGGGCTAGATCTCACGACTGTGAGATCACAGCCTGAGCCAATACCAAGAGTAAGATGCTTAACTGACCAAGTCACCCAGGTCCCTTCAAACTTTTAAAATTATTATATTTGTTATGGCAGTCTATGATTTTTAAAAAAAAAAATTTTTATGTTTATTTATTTTTGAGAGAGAGAGACAGAGTGTGAGTGAGGGAGGAGCAGAGAGAGAGGGAGACACAGAATCCGAAGCAGGCTCCAAGCTGTCAGCACAGAGCCCTATGTGGGGCTCGAACTCATGGACCGCGAGATCATGACCTGAGCTGAAGTCAGATGCTTAACCGACTGAGCCACCCAGGCTCCCCCAGTCTATGATCTTTGATGTCACTATTACAATTGTCTTGGGGTACCACAAGCCATGTCTATATAGGACAAACCTTGATAAATATTGTGTGCCTTCTAACTACTCTACCGACCAGCTGTCCCCCTCTCTCCCTCTCTTCAGACCTGCCTATTACCTGAGACACAACAATGTTAAAACTAGGCTAATTAATAACTCTACCATGGCCTCTAAATGTTCAAGTGAAAAGAAGAATCACATGTCTTTCACTTTATTTCTTTTATTTGCTTATTTTTTTTAAAGCAAGCTTCATGCCCAGTGCAGAGCACAACACAGGGCTTGAACTCGTGATCCCGAGATCAAGATCTGAGCTGAGATCAAGAGTCAGCTTAACCGACTGAGCCACCCAAGTGCCCCACATGCCTCTCACCATAAGTCAAAAGCAGAAGTGATTAAGCTTGGCAAAGAAGGCCTGTCAAAAGGTAGACCAAAAGCTAGGCTTCTTGCGTTAAACACGTAGCCAAATTATGCACACACTCACGAATGGTACAAAAAGGCAACAACCTTATTACTGAGGTGGAGAAAGTCATAACATTCCCTCACGCCCGAGTCTAAACCACAGAAAGGCCCTCACTCTTCAGTTCTGGGAAGTCCAAGAGAGGTGAGAAAGCTGCAGAAGAAACGTGTGAAGCGACAGAGGTTGGTTCATGAGGTTAAGGGAAAAAAAAACCCATCTCCATGACACCAAAGTGCAGGGCGAAGCAGCAGGTGTTGATGTCAAAGCAGCAGCCAGTTACCTAGAAGATCCAGCTGAGATAATTAATAAAGGTGGCTGCACCCAACAGTAGATTTTCGATGTAGACGAAACAGCCTTCTAGTGGAAGAAGGTGCCATCTGGGACTTTCATAGCTAGAGAGGAGAAGTCGATGCCCGGCTTCAAAGTTCCAAAGGACAGGCTGCCTCTCTTGTTAGGGGCTAATGCAGCTGGTGACTTTGAGATGAAGCCAGTGCTCATTTACCACTCTGAAAACCCTAGGCCCTTAAGAATTATGCTAAACCTGCTCAGTCCGTGCTCTATAAATGGAACACCAAAACACATCTGCTTACAACATGACTTACTGAACCTTGGAAGCCCCTTCTTGAGAACTCCTGCTCAGAAAAAAAAAGCCCTCTCAAACTGTTACCGCTCACTGACAGTCCATCCGGCCACCCGAGGGCTCTGATGGAGATGTACCATGAGATGAATGTTCTTTTCATGCCTGCTAGCACGACATCCGCTCTGCAGCCCGGGAATCAAGAAGCCATTTTGACTCTCAAGTGTTATTCCTTAAGAAATACATTTTGGGAGGCTGTAGCTGCCATAGACGAGGATTCCTCAGATAGATCTAGGCAGAGTCAGTTGAAAGCTTCTGGAAAGGAGTCGCCACCATTCTTGAGGCAGTCATGATGCATGCAAAGAGACCAAAATACCAACATTCCCAGGCGTTGGGGAGACTTGGACCGCAACCTTCACGGATGACTTTGAGGGGTTCAAGTCTTCAGTGGAGGAAGTAATTGCGGGCGTGGTGGGACCAGCAAAAGAACTAGAATTAGAAGTGGGGCCTGAAGACGTGACTCGATTGCTATAACCTCATGATAAACCTCCACTGGCTGAGGAGTTGCTTCCTACGGAGAAGCCAAGACAGCCGTTCCTTGCGTTGGAACCTACTCCTGGTGGAGACGCCGTGAAGATGGTTGAAATGACAACAAAGGATTTAGAACGTCGTGTAAACCAGTTAATAAAGCAGCAGCGGGGTTTGGGAGGATTGACTCCACTTTGAAAGGACGTTTGTGTGCCAACTGCTGTCAAACAGCGCTTCATGCTACCAAGAAATCACTCATGAAAGGAAGATTCAATCGATGTGACAAACTCCACCATGCTCTTATTTGAAGAAATTGCCACAGTCACCCCAGCCTTCAGCAACCACCACCCTGATCAGTGAGCAGCCATCGACATCACGGCAAGCCCCTCCACCAGCAAAAAGATTACGACTCGCTGAAAGCTCCCGTGATGGTTAGCATTTTTAGCAATCAAGGAGTTTTAATTCAGGTATGTGCATTGTTTTCTCGACATATTGCTACTGCACGCTTGAGACCACAGTACGGTGCAAGCATAACTTTTACTTACCCTGGGAAACCCAAAGCTTCATTTGACTTGCTCTCTTGCCACATTCACTTTATTGCGGTGGTCTGGAACCAAAGCCACGGTACGGTCGCAGTGTGCAGATTTGGCCTTATGGCTCATAATTTATCTCTGGCTATCTTACTATAAATAGATTTGAAATTATTTGCGAGTTAAATTGTCCAAAAACTGTAGTGCAATCGGTGCTTTAGGTTGATGCACAAAACATATCCTTCGGTTTCTGCTTATCAGCCCAGTGTACTGTGGGGCACATCACTGAATTTTTCCGGTGGGGGTAACCGGTAAAAGTACAGGCGGGATGCCTGGGTGGCTCGGTCAGTCGAGCGTCTGCCTCGGGGGTGAGAGAGGGAGACACAGGACTCGAAGCAGGCTCCAGGCTCCGCGCTGTCAGCACAGAGCCCGACGCGGGGCTCGAACTCACGGACCTCGAGATCATGACCCGAGCCGAAGTCGGCCGCTCAACCGACTGAGGCATGCAGGCACCCCTTTAAAAAAGTTTTCTAATGGTTACTTATTTTTGAGACAAAAGAGTAGATTTCTTCAAGTGACTCTCAACGGGGAGAATTGTCCCTTCCTGAAAATGACACTTTCCTGATTAGCAGGATTGTGGGGCCACTAGGCGCATATTATAGAAGAGTCGTTCCCAGGTATTTAGAATGCTCTGGCTATCTGAGCACAGAGTCACGGCCTGTCAGTTTATTGTATTAATTTTTCATTTAGTCATAATCATCCAAAGTCTGCCCAAAGTCAGAGAGCACGTTGCATTCATTGCGTGCACCACTGAACCAAGGCTGATTGATCACAGCGGTTCCTGTTCTGTGTATACGTATACAGCAAAGGTTAGAATGGAAATATTCACATAGTGGTACACTTTTCACCAGACACAAGAATATGAAACCTCTGATGGTACCTTAAGTAAAATACAGCCTATGAACAACTTCTATTATCCAGGAATAAATCTACCAAAAATACATAAAAGTCTTCACGAGCCTAAGCACCAAAGGATATAAAAAGAAGACTTGAATAGTTACCCCATGTTCTTGGACGGAGACAGTCAATGTGTAAAGATGTCAATTCTTCTGGATTAATCAATGCAACTTCAATGGAAATCCCCACAGGAATTTTTCCTTATGCATCTACTACATGCCCTGGAAAAAGCAGTCGCTTCCCTTACCCGTCGATGTCAGGATGGTGATGCTCTTAGTGACAAAGAAACTCTATAATGACCCTCTCCATGGCAGAGTAGTACAATCAAGTGGCTTTTCCTCACATTTATTAAAATCTGTATTTTCTGGGACATAGGAGGCCGCTCAGATAATTTACATGACTGATGTCATTCTGTTTTCTCCCTTCTTTTCTAAAAATACAGCCTGCAACGGGGTCTGGGCTGCTGGCCCACATGTTGCATTTCCATAGCTGCAAATCCTGGAAAGCAGGAAAAAAGCCCACTTTCTCTCCAACCCATCACTAGTGACCTACTTCATGAATGACTGAATATAATTGGGAGGAATAGGTAGAGAAGAAAAGAGAAACAGAAAGGCAATAAAAATTGAAAGAGGGAGACCGGGCTGATACCCTAACAATGCAGTACACTTACAAAGAGTTTTCGTCCTCATGGTCTCTTTTATTTATCGCAGCAATTCTGGGAAGTGGGTTGGGCATGTTAATTCAGTCTGTTCCGTTTAGTTTGCAGAGAAGGAAGGAGGCGCAGAAGCCTTGCACTGGAAACCCAGGGAAGGGCAGAGATGGGTTATTTTTCTCTCTTTAGGCAATGCAGCCTATGGAAAGAGCCAGAGCTTCAGATTCAGGCGGGCTTGCATCCAAACCTAGACAGCGAGTGTTCTCAAAATGGAAAAGATAAGGGAGCGCTTTGTGGTGGTGGCGGTGGTGACAGGGCTTTGAAGCAAAACCGGTTTCAAGGTGTTGGGAGGGTGAGGAAGCGCATTTCTGATGAGGACAAGGATCAGACGGACCTGGAGTCGAGAAAGCACTTAGCTGAGGGCCCGGTGGAAAATGGTCTCAGATGTGGAGGGTTATAAAGAGAGCATCGCAAGAAATGAAGGCTGGGTGGGTAGAAGAGGTTGAATGCCTGGTGGAGACCCTGAGGGTGACTGTTCCGACTGTCCAGAGCCCTGAAAATTTCAGGGGGGTGGGTGGGTCAGCGCACTTTGGGATCTGACCTTCATTTTTGCCCTGATTACTTACTAGCTCAGTGATCTTGGGAAGTTACTTATCCTTTTATGTCTCCGGTTCTTCATCTGCAAAATGCAGAAATAGAGCCTTATATGGTTGTTTTAAGGATTGGATGAGTTAGTGAATGGGGCACGGTACGTGTCATGTGGAATTTCCTCAATAAATATGATGATGATCATGATAAAGAACATGGAAATGACATGATGACAGGCTACTGGTTAAACGGAAAAGGTCAGTTAGACCTCAAATAATCCATTCATTATTACAAAGTATTGCTTGGCTGGGAAAGCAGCCCGTCATAGACAAGGCATGTTTTGCAGATTCTTCCCTGTAAATGCATTTGAGCGCACGCTGCAAGGTTTGCGCTGTTTCGGGTTCATGTGGTCAGAATCCGAATCTTAAAAGTACCTTCCACCCGCCTTCCTGGCCCCCTCCAAAATGCATTATCCATGAGCTGTCCAGTCCGACTGCTTCTAACGTGCTCTTTCCAAAGGTGCAACTAGGAAACATGATGAAAACTTTTGGAGATTCCATTTAGGAAGGAAACACAAAGAGAGCACCCCAGTTCACACTCAAGCGCTCCTCTACATGCGAACATATTTCAAAAAATAAACCCTCTGTCTAACTAATCGGAAGGAAATCTGCTCTCCACTCAAAGGCCGCTGCATAGATATTAACAACATAGAGAGAAGAAAATGGCTCATTAATGATTCATGAGAATCACTGTCACCATCAACCAAAGCGTGTTTCGTGATGGGTAAAATGTCTTGTTTAGCGCGCGCGCGCGCGCACGCGCACACACACACACACACACACACTCCTGCTAGCCAAACCTCCTGCCACTTTGGGCCTTTCTTGGCTGTCATAGTGTAAGTCACCACTAGAGGGAGCCCAAGTTTCTTTGGTCCTGGGCTCGTCACTCTTCCGGTACCGCAGGGTGCACTTTGGGGGCGAGGTAAATAAAGCTTTGTTGAGGGGGCTGTCTGGCACATTGCAGGGTGTGCAGCAGGATCCCCGGCCTCTGCTCCCTAGATTCCAGTAGCAACAACCACCCTTCTCCCAGTTGGGACCATCCACATATCTCCAGGCAGCACCACGTATCCCTTGGGGTGGCGGTTGAGGGGCGTTTGTCCTCCAGTTGAACCACGGCTCTGATGGAGCCCGCAGAGCTGGTGGGTCCCCCCAAACTTTGGTCTCTGACAGAAAAGCGGGGCAGAACGGAGAGAGTGGCGAGGCCAGTCCTGTGAGTAGCCCGGGGAGAAGCAGGAGGCACGAAGGGGTGATCTGGTCCCCTCCCAGCCACGAAGGTGTTACCAGAGCCCGGGCATCCTGGCCAGGCTTTACGAGGAGAGAAAACACTGTCAAGGGCCGTCTGGGGTGGGGGGAGCCGAGGCACTGATGTTCTCCTCAGGCTTTTGGTAGCCGCTCAAATGATTTGTTAATTATTCATTACTATTTGTCATAAAATCCTGAAGCTCTGCCAAGTGGTAGCACGCGGGCAATACTCAAGAAGGGGGACACGTCTTTTCCTATTTTCCAGCGACTATCGGACATGGAGGGACTTTGAAGACACACACAGGACCCCGGGCGCCGGCCCTGGAACGTGCAGATGGAAGGTCTAGGAACGAGGTCTCGGTGGCACCATCGTCTGGGGCCCTGCGTGTTGCATTCTCCATCCAGACTCCCTGCTCCATTTGCTGCCGAGATCACAAGGCCGGAGGAAAAAACCTTGGGGGTGTGGGCTTCCAGAATGAAAACAAAATCCCAGGCACTGTCCGTGCTGAGACTCTCCTATTTCAGAGCCTCCCCTCCTCCGCCCCGCAGGGGTGGACACAGTCCAACCAGCGAGGGCCCCCCCTTTCTTTTCTCTCCTCCCCCACCCCTCCTCTGCCCCCCAAGGCCCCTTTTGTGATGCCTCCTCCCTCTTTATTTCCCCCGATATGGCCTCCTTTGATGTGCATTTTAACCAGATGAAACTATGTGGGTTACGGCTGGGGAGCTGGGGCTGAAGTGACAGGAGCCCCAGACCATGCAAACCCCCCAGGATGGCCTTGCTTGGAGCCCCACAGAAAGGAGACCCGCAAGGCTTAACTCCTGAAATGGAGCCAAGGCTCTACAGTGCAGTGAATTTCCGTGAAGTTAGAAACTCAAATTCCAGAGACACAAAGATTCCTCACCCCAGGGGGGCTAGAACTGAGGCCTGGTTCCTCTGATGTGCGGAAAGGCAATGTGGGACCCCAGTGTGCCAGGCCCATGGAGCTGGAGAAACCACAGAGGTCCATCCTGGTTTTTTTAGGGATCCCCCTGAAGGAGTTCCGGGGACATAGTAGTTCTTTTCTTGACGAGTGTTGTTTAGAATCTAGAGTTCATCCCTTGGCAACTCTACCCGAGCACCGAGCACAGGGGAGCAGCACGGGTCAGCGAGGACACTACAGGCTGCCCCAATTGGAGCAAAGAGCTGTTTCTCTACCAGAGGGAGAAGCCCCCCCACTTTCCCCTGTGACCTGCATCCCAGCTGGGGCACTGAGACCTTGTCCTCGTTCCTGGTACGGTCAGCATACAGTAGCTGACCAGTTCACAGACGGATCCAAGCTCGTCAGCAAGGTATTAAGAAGCCTATAAAATCTGGTGGTGATGGGAGAGTGCGAGAAACATCGCACAGAGTAGCCAGAGAGAGGCTGGGAATAGCCTCAGGGCTGTCAAACGAGCCCCTGACAACTGGTTCCTATTAACACTTATAGAGTGTCTGGGGAGGGGGGGCGGGGGGGGACGGTGTCTTTGTTCTAGAATTTTATAAAATGTTTATTCATTCAATATTTATTATTCATTTATTCATTCAGTAATCATTCATTAAATACATACCTATTCAATAATATTTATTGATGGATTCAATAGTATTTGCTTGTTCATTCAATATTGATTCAATATTCATTCAGTAAACATTTATTGAGCACCTACTATGGGTCGGTCGCTGTTTTGGGCTCTGGGGAATCTGTCAGGGAAGAAAATAGAGACTTGTGTCTGTGGAGCTTTTGTGGGGCACCACTCCCCTTACCTTACACTTGACTCAATCTTCACAATAAACATGCATGGGATGCATTCTTGTCCCCATTTCACGAATGGGGAGACTGAAGTTTTCTGAAGATCAAATAACAATGTCGATATTAAAAGGTAGAAATGGTCATCAAGGTCAGGTTCGTGTGACCCCAGATCTGTATTCTTGCTGCTCATCTGTGGAGATGTCCTTTTGCCTGGGGATTTATCTCTGGAATTTATTCTCGGAGAGGAACTAACCAACTTACACACAAGGTGCCACAGGCAGAAAACCAACCAACTCAGCCAACCCACTCAAACTGAGTGTCCAAGGATGGATGTATGTTCACTGGGAAGCATGATCTTATCAGATCCTAGCTGCATAATACGGTATTTAGCAAGCCTTCATGAATGAGGAAGGAACTTTTAAGAACTTGCCAAATTTAAAATAAAGGTAACTAGTGCAGAAAAAATGCTTGTACTTGTACTTCCTTCTGGGAGGCAGAAGAAAAGGCTAATTAAAAGAAACCTCTTGACTAGTAAGATACGATGGGAAGATACGGGTCTAAGGCTTCCCAGGGGCTGGGAGGGCAGCCATTTTCAACATCTCGCATGATAAAGACACAAGAAATACATACTTACATGGGAAAGAGATCCTTTGTTCACAAGAACCCAGATGGAGCAGAGGGGTGGAAATGGGTATTCCATTTGGTTTCAGAAGCCTTAAATTTGTTGCACTATTTCTAAGTATATGAAAATCACCACCCATAGCGACTCTTTCCTTGTTCCTTTTCTTTGTACTTCTGTCAGGGAGAACTTGGGGCATGAGATACAATCTGCCTTAGCAGCACATGGCAGAGACTACTCGGGAGATGGGGTGGAGATGTGGAGGGTGCATATGAAGAAGGCGCTAACGTGTGTGAGAGCTTTTTGCAGGCTAGGTGTTTTACTTACATATTTCATTAAATTTCAACACAACTTCAAGAGGTAGATCTAATCACACTCACTCATAGATGAGAGAATTAAGACTCTAAACCAGCAAATTGCCCAAGATCTCACAGCTGGAAAGAGAACCAAATCCTCCTCCTTTATTGTTTCCCCAGAGAAATCATAGACCCTTCTCATTTGAAGGAATTTATTGCTGATCACGGCGATGAAGTAGTCAAGGAGTAACACCTACAATAAGCGTGAGGAGTTGCAAAGTCTACCCTCATATAAAATCTGTCTCTGAAACCGGAGGCAAAGGAGGGGCTACTGTTTGGAACGAAAATAAGTCCAGAGATATTGGCAGCTTCTCACGCCCCAGCCTCTGCCCCTCATGCCCTCCTTCGTCTCTCCCTATATCCCTGACCATACCTCATGCCTACATGTTCCACACTCACCCACCAGGTAAGTGGAGCAGGGACAGGGGAACAGATACAGCAATGCCCGATTCTCACGTTCTGCACACCTTATGTTGAATGGCTGTTGGCCTGTGTCTACTTTCCGGGGGCCGTCTCTTTCCCCTTCCGGGGAACGATCTTTTTGATGTCCATTTTTTTTTTTCCAAGTTGGCAAGTATACCAACATTAGGATGTGGAGGGACAAAATGAACTTGGCAAGGCCTTGAATTCCTTTAGCAATGGGTTGACACAGAGCCCTCCTGTCAGAGGACCCCAACTTGATTCTTCCTAGTCAGCAGGCCACTCACAAGTTTGGCAAAACACAGTCTCAGCCACGGAGGATGGGGGCTCAGTTGAAACAAAGGCTTGGAGACTCACCTGGACTCGATCACCTGCCAAGCTGTGTAGACTGAGGTGAATTTCTAGGATTCAGTTTCACTATCTGGCAAAGGGATGGGACACACTATCAACCTGAAAGAGTTGGTGTAAGGATGAGATAAGATAATGATCAACACTCTGGTGCTTCACAAACTTCCCTGATGATGAGAATCACCCAGATGCTTGTTCATGGACGGCTTCCCAGGAGTCTTCTCTGGAACTGCAGATTTGGTGGGATTAGGTTGGGGCCTATGGTTTGGTTTTATCAATGTATCGATTGACTGATTGGTTCATTGATTCATTCATAGATTCATTCATTCATTCATTCATTCATTATATTAAGTTCCACAATGCATTCTAATATTTAGCATAATGAAGGTTTGGGAAACATTGTTTTTAGTGATCGATAAATATTAGTTCATTGATGTTATTCTCTCTCCTGCTGACCTCTTAGCCAGTGGCTCAAATCCCAGCTATTTAAAACTCTGTAGCCCTCTCAGTTGGCTATATTTTATGACTTTTTAAAGGACTGGTTCCTCAGAATCACAGCTTTGGTTTTGGCCATGTTGAGATTCCTATATTCCTCTCACTGATATAATTTAGGCACAGTCAGTGAGTTTGCCTTTGCCCCACAGTCACGTTCTAAAATGACTCCTAAATTCCAAGTTTGGATGGGACTTAGTCTTATGCATTTTACTGGTTTCTTGCCTTAGCACACATGGTCCCAAATCATTCAGTAGATGCCTGAGACTCATTGGCTAGAAGCTGAGCATGTGGCCTCTTTTGTGGTTAATTAGCTGTGTTTCCACTTCCCCTCCTGTTTCTACCCCTATCTTATATTCCCTTTCAGATATTGGGTTTGCAAGAACCTCATTTTCAGCCTACACTCCTGAGGAAGGCCTCCCCCATATCTTGGCTGCCATCTTGGTTCTGCCTGGGGAGCTTTCAAACTCTAACTCGAATAAATGAATGAGACATAAAGACTGTTAGGACTGAAATATATAAATGACTATGCTTTTTCTAAGGTGGTTTTTTATCATATGCTTAAATATTTCAAATCAAAAATTTCCCAAATATTCCATCTCTGTTGTGCTAAATAAATAACTACATTTTTGATTTTTTTTTTAAAAAAAGAGTTACATTGAGGATTACGACATGAGAGACAGACAGACTAGCAGGTGCTATAGCACTAAAGTGAGCGGTATGACCTTCAGCAGGTTCATTACCTCTCTGTGCCTCGATTTGTTTACCTGAAAATAAACACAATATTAATATCCAGCTCATGGCTTGCTGCGAGGGTTAAAACGAGTTCATACAGGCCAGGTGTGGAGAAGAGCGCCTGGTACAGTTTGTTTTCAAACTATCCCTATTCAGACTTCATGAACCCACTTCCAAAAGGGAACTTTCTCTCTTCCTTGGTTTACTCTCCTGGAAGAAAGAATCTCATTGCCCTAGCTTACCTTCCTACCCCTTCTATGGATGAACTTCACAGGGCCGGATGATCGTCTCCAGACTAGTTAACAAGAGCAGGATTAGAGGAATTGCATGGTACAAAAATCTGGCTGCTTAGGCGGCAGGGGATTGGGGTAGGGCGATTTCCTTGAGAGACAGCATGGACGAGCAGGCAGGCAACGAATAGCATCTTGTAGTATAAATTCAAGACCATATGTCCACAGCAGTTTTATTCAGAGTTTCTTTCATGAATTCTGATTGCTGTGAGAACCAGACAAGGGGCCAGGGGAATGGAACCTAGATTCTACCCAAAGTTTGTTGTTAAGACCTTTGATGAGTCACTTTATCCCTCCCACCCCTGCTGCCCCATGGGCGTCAGATTCCTCATCTGTGAAGAGGATGGAATGGGGTGGGTGAACTGTAAGTTTATCTTCACCTCCAAGACAAAAAAAAAAAAAAAAAAGAATAGAAATGGAGAGGCATGGTGCCTAAAATCTGACCTTGGACCACGAAAAAGAAATGGAAATGGAGAGGCATGGTGCCTAAAATCTGACCTTGGACCAGAAATGGTTAGGTAATTGAGCTGGATGCATAGTTTAAAGCATTAATGATCTGAAAAATTCCATATGTACTGATATTCTTGGAGACAATTATCTATACAGTAAGCATATGTTGAATTAGCATAAGGTTGCTATTAAAAAATACTGTGGAAATGAAATCTAAACTTCTTTAATCGTAGGAAGCAACAAACTCAAAATCACTGAGGCAGTGTTTCACTTAAACAAGTTTGATGACTAAAGCTCCAACTTCCTTCCTCACAGCACTGACATCGCACATTTCGGATGAGGAGTCTAGATGAAAGTTGAATGCTTCTAAGTCGATTTGCCTGCTCCCTGAGGTCAGGTGTCGGCTCGTCTTTAATCACTGTTGTCCTGTGGCTGGGCTTATTTATAAACAAGTCGGATAGTAAAAATGCAAACCACATGTGGAATGCAACCCAGAAGTGTTGCCAAGGCTTGAGCCAAACACTGATTTTATAGGAATGGAAATGTGCAGTAAGTGACATGGGGAAAATGGGACTTTTCCCCCCAAACAGTCATGAAGACTGCAAAGCTACCAAATTATAGCCATTAGTTAAGAAGAACACTAAATTCGCCCATCTTTGGACATCGGATACCTTGGCCAGACTTTATCTACATAGTTCTTTTGCCCAGTTGGGAGTGGAATTTAAGGTTTGTCTGGTTTCACTTTTGCTGCTTTAAAAAGCAGCAAATACCTACTTTGTTCCTTGTTTTGTCTGCCAACGGGCCCTGGAACTTTTCCAGGGAATTTAGTCTGCCGCGTTACCAAACCAATTAGTGATGTTCAACCTCAGAATGGCCAGACATCATGGTCATGTCCAGTCTGAGCTACCTTCCAGCTGGGAAAATAGGCTTATCACCCAAGGCCCCTGAAGTGATTGGTTCACCCACGTTGCTCAGACTTAGAGTCCTCAGCTCCACTTTTTGGCAAACCTCATTCTCTGCTTTATCCCAGAAAACCCGTAGGGGACATTTTCCCTTCAATGAGTTCCCCTGCTCTTTAGACGACTGGTAATAGGCATCCTCACATAGTAAAAACAGTACTGATGGAGGGTCACGAACAACAATTTGCCTTGAACCTATAGATCATTGGGTTGACTGAAATCCTGAGGTGGATTTTGTGTCCCCTGCAGTAGAATACTTTCCAACACAGTATTTTCTGACGACACGCTCACTTAAGTGAGCACTATAAATGTACATGTTGCTGTGTTTTCTGAAATGGCTCCAGGTTAGGTCCAAGTTATGGATGAAGACCTATCATCCCCAATATTCTCTAGCCTGGTGCTATGCACCGTGGTGGCCCATGGACTAGTGTCCATCTGCAAAACCTTCTATTCCAGGTCTCCAGTGGGATAAGTACAAAAGTGGAAAGTGGGGGCTTAGAAATGTTACGGCAATTTTACAGAGTAACTTTTAACGTCCGCTGAACCCAGTAATTAAAGCTTGGAGCTTGCATTTGTATGACTTTTAAAGCCTCACTTGTCTAGTTGTTCATTCAGATCGCAATTTGCGGAAGTGTTCATCTGCAACAGATTGAAAACGAAGAACCAAACCCAAACTAGTCCTTCCCCACAGATAGCTTGAGAAGCGCGGCTTTAAAATTCCTTCCGCTTTTCTCTCTAGCTTTTATGAACCTCATCCAGTGAAGTCCCTTAACATTGAGACTTTAAAAAGAGAACTCAGTGTTCAGCACCTCGTGGTGTAGATTTTCCCTGCACCCCACCCACCACCCAAGAACAGGGGATTTTTGTAGTTTTGGAGGTAATGGCATGAATACCTCTGAGGTCTCAGAGGCCGGGGGTATTTCAGAACACCCCCCCCCCCCAATGCTCCTGGGGAAACACTAAAGGACAGGTTATGTCTCATTAGGGATCCCTGGGAAAATCCAGTTGTATAATAAACATTATACAAACAGTCTGTCACCAAAGGATTTAATTTTTGACCCGGTGGCAATAGAAAATCCATGGTCATCTGCCACATGGCCAAGATTCTAAGACTAGAATTAAGGGTCATCCTTTGGATTCTGTCACTTCATAATTTTCAGAGAAGAAAGCCTTGAAGAGGTTCCTAGTTTAGTAGAGAAGTCAATCCAGTCTTATTAAAAGTAAGCTGCTTGCAAGTCTTGGTAGCAAACTCATCAAGCCCAAAGGAGTGAGTTTTTCACGAACGGCCCTTCCAGCCACGTTTCCATGCTGGGTTTTCACAGCCTTCTCTCCCAGCATCACAGTCCTGCAACACTGGCCCCGTATCTGCCTCTCATTTCACCCATGCCACACAGCCCACCCTCTAATCCTTGAGTCAGTCACCCTGTGCCATATACTGCCTGGCGCTTGTCACACCTGCTCTCAAAGAATATTCCAGAAAAAAGAAATGACACGCTCTTCATTCTTTTTTTTCCATTTTATCTAGACCCATAGGATTTTCTCTGTGTCACCACCTTTACTGGGAAATTAATAGGTTTGTTTTCCAGTTGTGGAAAAGAGAGATTTCCAACATGCGATGCGTCGTTTTTCTTGAGTAACTGTTCTTGTCTTTTTGCTGTCACCCCCTAAGTGCTGGCCCTAGAACTGGCTCCACTTTGCATCGGGGTCACTGAGCAGGCTTCGGGGGGCTGCTGGACATAATGTGAAGAGGGAATGAGGCTATGCAACCCTCATAGAAACCTCACAGGACAGGAGTATAAGATGTATACTAAGTACATGCGTTCTGCTTTCAGGCAATGTTTTCCTCTAACACTTACCGGGCACTTCATATGTGCTCCGTAACTAATTTCATCTTCATAACAGCTCATGAAGGAGGTACCATTATTACTACCCCAATTTTGTATTATTACCCCAACTACCCCAAACGAAGCGTAGTTTCCTCACTTGAGGGATTTACCCAAGGTCACTCAGCAGGAAATTGTAGAGCTGTGACTTGAGCCCAGACAGTCTGGCTCCAGGGCCTAGCCTCCCAGGTTTCCCACAAATTCAAAACAGAGATAACAGCTTTTTGACCATTAAGGTGACAAAACAGAGCCTGCGGAGCCTGTACTCATAACCTCAAACAGTGAGGAGAAAAACCTTCAAGCCTGAGTGGTTCATTCCGGAAACTGAAAACCTATAGCAGGCCAGGGCCAAAGGCAGATGAGAAAACAGAAAAAAAATGAGTCTTGACTGCCCACTGTTTCCTTTCCTTCACTGCTCTCCACCTCGGAGCTCAACTGGAAGCCCTAGTTGCCCACCCCATAGAAACTTCCACTTTTCCCCACCCCTCCACTCAATGACACGCCCCTTCTCCCCGACCCCACTCAACTCCTCACAAGGGTATATGTTTCAGGGTCAACCAACCCACCTACCAAACTGCCATATAAGAGCATGAATCTGAGACTTCCAAAGACCCCTTCTAATGCCGTTTTGGCAAAAGGATCAAATTCCCCAGAAAATTTTGTGATTTTTACCTGACTCTCAGTTCCACCATCTTTGTGCCCAGGTAATGTAATTGGCATGCCCCTTTTCCTCAACTACCATGCCACTGGAGAAAGGAATTCAAATCAGTAGATTTGTCCCACATTACTCAAATTAACTCCCTGAGTTCCAAAGGATCCAGGTCATCAATCAGCAATGCTATTGGAATTATCAATAATGAAAAAGGACTTAACGCATCCAACCTCAGAAAACACAGTTCTTGGCCTCTCACTACAATTAGGAGTCAGAGCTAAAGTCAATAGAAAGCAAGTTTGAAACAAAATGAAATCAGTTCTGACCCTAATCCCTAAACCAAATATAGGGTTCAAAAAGAAGGTGGTAGAATTTTTTCTGATTAATTTGCAAGTGACAAGAATAAGGTCAATTTCCTGGAGTTTTCTAAGTGCTTTTCCTTTTTCATCAAGGAAGATGAACTCAATTGGGAAAAAACCCCTAATGCTAATTGATAAGGAATAATAATAAATAAATTGAACCAAGAAGAGAAAAGACCTGTGTATTGAAAACTACAAGACATTAATGAAAGAGACTGAAAACACAAATAAATGGAAAGATATTCGATGCTCACGGATTGTAAGAATTAAAGCTGTTAAAACATCCATACTACCCAAAGCAGTATACAGATTCAATACAATTCCTATCAAAATTCCAATGCAATTTCTCACAGAAATAGAACAAATCCTCCTAAAAATTGTATGGAACTACAAACAAACATGAATAGCAAAAGCAATCTTGAGAAAGAAGAACAAAGCTGGAGGTATCACACTCCCTGATTTCACACTGTATTACAAAGCTACCGTAATTAAAACAGTATGGTATTGGAAAAAAAAGAGACCCTTCAATCAATGGAACAGAATAAACCCATGCATATATGGTCAAATAATTTACAACACAGAAAAGTCAAGCATATACAGTGGGGAAAGGACAGTCTATTCAATAAATGGTGTTGGGAGAATCAGACAGCCAGATGCAGAAGAATGAAACTTGGTCACTCTTACACCACACACAAAAATTAACTCAAACTGCTAATTAAAGACTTGAATGTAAGACCTGAAACCACAAAACTCCTAGAAGAAATCATAGGCAGTAAACTCCTTCACATGGGTCTTGGCAATGATTTTTTTTTTTTAATCTGACACTCAACACAAAGGCAACAAAAGCAAAACTCAACAAGTGGGACTACATCAAACGGAAAAGGTCTGCACACCAAAGAAAATCATCAACAAAACAAAAAAGTAACCTACTAAGTGAGAGAATATATTTGCAAATCATATACCTGATAAGCGGCCAATATTCAAAATATATAAAGAACTCCTACAACTCAACAGTGAAAAAAAAAAACCCAAATAATTTGATTAAAAATGGGCAGAAGATCTGAATAGACATTTTTCCAAAGAAGACATACAGATGCTCAACAGGTTCATGAAAAGATGCTCAACACCATTAATCATCAGGAAAATGCAAACCAAAACCACCAGGCGACCTCACCTCACACCTGTTAGAATGCCTATTAATCAAAAGGATTAGAAATAACAAGTGTTGGAGAGGATAGTGAGAAAAAAGAACCCCGTGCACGGTTGGTGGGAATGTAAATTGGTACACTTACGGTGGAAAATAGTATAGAAGTTCCTAATTGCACTTCATCTAAAGAAAATGAAAACACTAACTTGAAAAGATAAATGCACCACCCGGTGCATTTCAGCATTATTTGCAACAGCCAAGAGATATGGACACAACTTAAGTAACCTAAGTGTCTACTGATGGACGAACGGATAAAGAAATTGTGGGGTGTGTGTGTGTGTGTGTGTGTGTGTGTATGTATATATCTTGTCAGTTGCAACAACGTGCGTGCACCTTGAGGGCATTATGCTGAGTGAAATAGTTCAAACAGAGAAAGATAAACACCATATTATCTCACTCATATATGGAACCTAAAAAAAAAAAAAGCTCATAGATACAGACAACAGATTGGTAGATGGTGGAGGTAGGGCATGGGGAATGAGAGAAATAGGTGAACCGGTTGTTTGCTTGTTTTTAGTTAAGTTTTTTTTTGCTTAAATAAATTATTACAAAAAGAAAAAGAAAAAAATAGAATGGGTGAAGGTGGTCAAAGGGTACAAACTTTCAGTTATTAGATAAATAAGTTCTGGGGATCTAATATATAGCAGGGTGACTGTAGTTAACAGTATTGTATTGTGTACTTGAAAGTTGCTAAGAGTAGATCTTAAAAGTTCTCACCCCAAACAAAAAAGCGTTAAGTATGAGAAGTGATGGGTATGTTAATTAACCTTATTGCGGTCATCGTTTCACAATATACATGTATATAAAATCATCACGTTGTACACCTTAAACTTACACAATGTTATATGTCAATTATATCTCAGTAAAGCTTGGGAAAAGAAAGAAAAAGGAAAACAAAAAAAATAATAGAAAGTGGAAAAAAATACTAACAGGTTAATATTTTATTTGTATCCATGAACTAACAGGGAATATTGGTGGCATCCACCCTAGGCACCTTGACTCATTCCCTCAAACATGCATAGGGATGTAAGCCAGACTGATTTTCAAGGTCAGATATTGGCTGTTGGCCTCTCATGATTTTCACCAGTAAGTTGAATTAATGGGTTATGTAATAGGATTCAAAATTCCCATATGCTATTATGTATAGTGTTCTGGATAATTTCTGGAGGCTTTTCATTGCTTTAGGATTCTTTGTCCTTTTAAGTGCATCATGTAAAACTCTTGATTAATTTCTTGATGTTAACATCACAAATGGATTTAGGTACCAATACAAACACCGGAAACTTAAGCTTTTTTAAAAAATTTTTTTAATGTTTATTTATTTTTGACAGAGAGAGAGAGAGACAGAGCGTGAGCGGGGGAGGGGCAGAGAGAGAGGGAGACACAGAATCCAAAGCAGGCTCCAGGCTCTGAACTGTCAGCACAGAGCCCGACGCGGGGCTCGAACTCACGGACTGCGAGATCATGACCTGAGCCGAAGTCGGACACTCAAGCGACTGAGCCACCCAGGCGCCCCACAGCTTTTGAAGAAAAACCCAACAACCAACCAAAAGACAACAGAAACCCCCAACAATCCCCAGGAACGGAACATGGGGGGTGACATATATGGCCATGATCTTTTCAATTGTTAAAGACCACAACCATTTCTCAGATTAAAACTCTGTGAATAAATGAACACATTCCATGTGCAAAATGATAGAAAAAATTACGATAGAAACAATCCGTTTTGTAGCTTCTGGCTCATAATGTTCAAGTGAATAAAGATCACATTAGGAATTGCAATTTCTCAGTGTGCTAAATAAATACTAGAGTACATACATTTCTCTTTCTTTGCTTTTAGGGGTATTTGCCATTGTTATGAGGAGTGCTTACCCTAAGAGTCCATGGAACAGTTAGATAATGTTAAAAATATCTTAAAACAAGCAGCATCTAGCTGCAGCTGATTATACACACGGCACTCCATTCTTCTTGAGGTAGTGTGGATGGGACAGTATCCCATAAGCATGTGACATCAGGAGGAATGAGTGCCTACCAAGTATGGGATACGTTAATTAAGCTGGAGAGCAAAAGATACATTTTTTTCTTTAATTATTTTAATTATAATATATGCTTATATAGTAGTATGTCAGGTAAAATTAAAAATTCCCCTTTGAAGCAGTGGTAGGTATCATTTCAAATATGTTTCTAAGCATGCATGTGAATATATGTCTAAAGAATAAAGCATTACCGATTCAGATTTCTTTATTTTGTTTAATTTTTTTAGAGACAGCATGTGCATGAGTGGGGTGGGGGGGGGGTGCAGAGAGAGAGGGAGAGAGGGAATCTTGAGCATTGGAGCCTGTCACAGGGCTTGATCCCACCACCCTGGGGTCATGACCTGAGCCGAAATCAAGAGTCAGGCACTCAACTGAGGGAGCTGTCCAGGCGCCCTTAACCTCTTCAGACATCGGCACCATCCACATAATGGAATTGCTCTAAACGAAGTTTTAAAATTATTAGCATTGAAACTATCATGTCACATACTAAGAGAGGGTGATTTTTTTTTTCCTGTGTGGTACATGGTATCTACTGGGAGTGCGTTGGTTGGTTGCCACGGAGATTTGTTGGGTCAAATATTGTGCAGAGAGGTTGGTGGTCATTTGGTGATTCATGAGTTGGGTTGCGTTAGGGTTATCTATCTGTTGTAGCAACAATAACATTTAAGACATTGACTTGGAATTGTGCAAATATATTCCACATCCCATTCTTAATCCGCAATCCATAGAATAGAAAGTGAAACTAAGAAGATGCACTGGGTTCTTTTGTACTTAGATTAGTAGATCTAGGTTAGTTAATCTGATCATATTACAGATATTTTGGCAAAGAATACATCCATTATATTTATAACCCTGATATTGAGCGATGCCCTCCTGCCCCATGATCAAGGGTTTGCAACCCCTGGTGTTATGCCGTGAGGAAGTCTAATGCCTTCCCCCAAATTTCTGCAGGTTTTCACAACAGAGTGGGGGGGTGAGTGGGGGTGTGAGTGGGGGTGGGATGTGACCAAAGCCAGGCAGGGCCCCTGCATCGGTACCTGCTGTCTCAGTCTCAGTTCCCCATCTCTGACTCAGACGGGCAACTCGGCCCCTTCTTGGATTTATACCTCCATCCGCACACCTCCTCATACATGGAACGCACACCATCATGTTCCTGCTCAGGCACACACATGTCCACACCAAGAAATAGTGACCCTATTCACAGTTTGAGTGTTATGAGGCAGAATTCCCACCATAATGGACACGGCAAACAACCTACAGTCATTCATTGACTATTTGTGTTCTTCCCCATCTTGCCCCAGGTAGCTGCTTGCTCCCTTTTGTATTAGATGCTGCCGACCTCTGACCACTTCTCTCCTTCTTTCTCTCTCCTCTCCTCATCTTTTCTGCTCTCCTCGCCCTCCTTCAAATATGCAGAACAAGTTAGACTTTCTCACCTCTCTCTGTACAATCTCCATCTTCAAACCCATGAGTAGAATCATCTAACAGGGTCCACCCCAAAAAGACATTATGACTGTAAAAAGGAAAATAGTCACAAATATCTATAGGTCATTTTGGTAGTGGTGTGTTTTACAAGATGGGATCAAAGGATACATACTGTTCTGCAATTTGCTTTTTTATCTTTCATCACAAAAAGCACTATGGATAATATCCATGTCATTTCAAGCAATTTCATGGATAGTATCCCATAATACATTAAATTTAGGAATCCTCTCTATCAATAGATAACCAATATATTTTTAATTTTTTCCTTCAACTTTTCACTATCATAATGATGTTTTTGTAGCTGTATGAGTGAATTGCTATAGGAAAAACCCTAGATGTAGAATTACAGGATAAGTGATAAGCACATTTAAAATTTTGGGGATATTTGGGTGGCTCAGTCGGTTAAGTGTCCGACTTCGGCTGAGGTCATGATCTCAAGGCTTGTGAGTTCGAGCCCCGCACTGGGCTCTGTGCTGACAGCTCAGAGTCTGGAGCCTGCTTTGGATTCTGTGTCTCCCTCTCTCTGCTCCTCCCCTGATCGCATTCTGTCTCTCTGTCTCAAATAAGTAAATAAATAAATAAACATTAATTTAAAAAAAATTGTTCTGATAGACTCTTTCAAACTGTTCATAAAATAGCATGTGTATTCATTCCCATTAACAAGGTACACATTCACAAGGGATATTTTTAAAGCCTCTTATAACAATTTTAAACAGCCAATGGCATATTACATCATCCTTGCAGATGCTAGATGGTTAGGATTAGACCAAAAAGTGATTTCCAAACATTGCCACCTGAAACCCACTACAATCTTGCCTAACAGGAATAAATGATAAGAAATAAAACTGAATAAGGATCCAAAATCCTTGGCTTAATGAAAGAAAAGAGAATCTAGGTCTGGTTAGGGTTTGAGTAGGTTGCCAAGTGTAGAGACATTGACCTCGAATGTTGGAGGAAAGGTGAAAACGAGCCCCTTGTGCCTCCAATGTTGGAGGAAAGGTGAAAACGAGCCCCTGAAACCTATGCTACCAGATTTCAGAACCAAAGCCCCTGCGGAGAAAGAGCTGTGGGAGTCACAGAGGGCTGTGCCTAAATCTCCAGGCAAGAGTATGCTCGGCCTTTGGCCACATTCCTTCTGACAACCTGTCCATGCTGCTGAGACTTAACCCTGTGATTTACAACCTGCTTCATCCACAGGACAGTGCTTTGCACTTGTTGGCAAAGTTTCTGGGGTAAAATGTTACCACTGAGTACTATTTTGGGAAAGGAAACAGGAGATCTGGTATCTGGCTCAGACACTGCCACTCACTGACGTTTTGTCCTTAGGTCACCTCTCAGTGTCTCACTTTATCCGGAAAACATCTCTGCAATGCCTCCAGCGTCTTCCAGGGAAAGATCCTCTGTGATACTATGAATGCGGTCTGTAGCACAAATTGCATTTCAAATGTAAGCTTTGTTAGTAAAGGACATTCTCCTATAGCTCTTTGTAAACACCATAAAACCAACCAACAAACAAAGCCCATTGTTAACAAGTCAAAAGAAAAAGAAATCTGGAATTAGATAGTAATGGTGGTTGCATAATGTTGTGAACATATTGTAAACCACTGACTGTTTAAAAAAAAAAAACAAGAAATGAAGAGGAAAGGGAAGGGAAGGGAAGGGAAAGGAAAGGAAAGGAAAGGAAAGGAAAGGAAAGGGGACATGTCTTTTTAAGCTGGAAAGACAACAAGAGGAAGGGAAATCACTTCTCTGAGTACATTTTATGTCAGGCCCTCTTCAGTTCCTTAGAGATGGTGTCTTAATTTCACCTTCCTCCTAACCTGAGATATAGAAATTATTACCCAGATTTTTTTTTTTAGGAAAATGACAGTCTCAACACCTTGCCCACAGTCACAAGGCAGTTAATTATCTTGCCCAGAATTTGAATTTAATTCTCTTTGACTCCTAAACCTGAATCCTTGCAACTATACCATGCTTCTTCTAGAACTACTCCAATGTTCAGAGCAAGTGTAAGAACCGTCAATGGCACCAAACCCATGTATTCAGTTTCCCCTCAAGAGACAAGACTCTACATGGAGGAACTTGAGGGCTTTCCCAGATGTCAACCCTCAAAAGTTCAATGAGGTGTCTCTGCCTGAGAAGGACAGTCCATCCATGAGTCTAGTCCATTCATCTTAACCTTCCTGGGTCTATTTGCATTTTCAGTCCAAAACTCTCTTTTGGGTTAATGAGCCCCACGAGTCCCCCAGCCAAACGTTTATTGGCTTCCAGCTCAACATAAGCTTGTATCTAATCAGTGTAGACGTTGAAACAAGTTCCATGCTGGCAAATTCCCAAAGCAAAAGGAGGTAAATGAGAACAACATGAATGAGACAAACAAGGGAACCACCATGGGGGAACAGTTTAATCAACACTTACAGAAACATGGCTGTCTCCTGCTGAGATGGAAATACATCTGTTGGGTAGATGTCCTGGTGCCTTTAACCATACTCTCTTCTTCAAGTACAAAGCCTTTCTGCCTTTCACACCACTCCGGCTGAAGATGGTTTTGTAACAAGAAGAGTTGAGAAATCTCAGATCCAGGTTTTAAATTAATTTTTTTTAAAATAAAGGATAGTAGTAGACACTGTTGGTGCCTTACCCATGACCCCTTGGATGCTCACTTTGAGTCCAGTGTCAGCAAAATCCCTAAGGATTTTGTCAGACCAGGGAATATGACAGGCCTGGGTGCAAGGAAGTTGGAAGTGCTAGGAAGCTAATCCAATGACTGGTCTTATCTACAAACTGCTCTCATCCAGTGGGGGAGTTGAGAGATTACTAATTTAGAAGACAAATAGCCAAAGACTGGGTTGATATGTATCGATAAGTAGCTCAGCCTCCTAATCCCATGGCTGAGATAACTCAGAGGCAAGCTCTACACTGTCCCTGAGTTCTCAAGCTCTAGGCAACTGGAATGATAAAGTATTCTTTATTGTCATCCCGTTCTTCCCTTTCTCACTTCCCCATTCCCCTCTTGCTTGTTCCTGGGATTATCTCCCCAAAGTCTACTTGTGTTAGCATCTTTGTCTCAGAGTATGCTTCAGGAAGAACCCAAACCAGACAAGGGTGACTCACATGCTCTGGATGAAAAAGGGAATGGTCAGTAGGCAAATAAGCTTTCGACCCTTGTCTTTATTCCCCCTATTGACTTTGGATTTCTCTCATCTCTTCAGAAACTTTCTTCCCTCAACTAATCTCCCGAAGCCTCAAGGTTTTCCCAGCCATCTGTAAAGTCTCTTCGTCTATGGCCACTCTTACAGTTAGATGGTAGCATCCACTAGGTCTCTCTTTCCTTGGAAAGTTCAATGTTTTCATCTTTGGTTCTCTTCCAGGTGCCAGGGCCACTAGATTACTCCCGAACCCATTCACAGTCTTCTATTTCTCATGACCAACCCCCATCTTCTGCACAAAGAGTTGGAATAGTGAGACAACTCCAAAAGGAAATGACCACCAGATTCTTCCTGAAATGCCATGTTCTACATCACTCCTTTCTCCCACGAACAAGACCTTTTTCATCACTGAGCCGGATAAATTCATGTGTCTCACTTCTTTTCCTGTATCAGAAATAGCTCCTCAGTTTTTCTCCTTTCAAACAAATCCCTGCCAAGTACAGTGCCATGGTCAAGGGCGTAGGGAGCCATGAAATCACCATATTTCTGCCCCCACCCCATTCTGATGGCACTGGAACAGGAGGGGATATATCCTCCTCCTACCCTGTGTCCACCCTATGGGGGTCCTGCCAGCGTCCTTTACTAATTCACATTTGCAGGAACCCCCTTACAGTGAATTCAGCATCCTTAGGAAGACGGATCGAGAGTGGACAATTTGGACATGATTTCGGTTCTCCTTCGATTATACAGAAGAACACAAAGCAAAGAACGTTGTGAAGAGGGATACAATGCATTACTCAAGCCTGTCAATCTGTGCAAGGCCTTTAAGGGACTGTGTTGTTAACCTAAACTGCTACGCCACCCCCCCTCCCCAGTTATTATAGGAAATGCTGTTTATATCAATATTTAAATACACTATTTCCCCCAAATGAACCACAACAGCTTCATTTAAAGTTATTTTATTATGCTGAACAGATATTTGGACAATTTAAAATTCCACTTGCTATACAAACAACTCCAATAATGCCTCAGTTTAGCATGTAAATACATATTTAAACAATTTAAAACCACATTGACTGCGTAATTTGTATTTGTTACTGCTCAAAAGAAAGGACTTTTTATTTAGTGTGCCAAATAATGTGAATTTGGATGCCTTCTGAAAGGATGCATTATTCATGTGGAAGAGAAACAAAATCAATAAATGAAAATTCAAATAAAAAGAAAACCCATTATGATACTGCACTCAGACAATGATCATCTTGTGTGTTATTTGCTCAAGGAAAAGACACAGGAAAATGGCCCTTTTGGAACTGAGCTATGGACTGAATCATAAACTCCTGCTTAGGCTGTTGGAAAATAAGCGGAACGATACATTTCTAAAATTTTCCTCAATTTTCCATTTGTTTGTGACCGTAAAAAATGTAAAAATTCAACAACAAAATACGTTTGGAAGATTAAGATGTTATTATTGTTGTTGTTTTATTTAATTTTATTTTATGTTGTTACCACATCACTTGTTTCATTGCTACAGGGTATCTAGAATACAGGAAGGTCCTCAAAAGGGTTCTGAGGAAAATCATCTTTCTGCTTATAGAGAAAACCAGTCAAGTGTGTCTGGTTGTGGGGGGAGGAAAACAGGGATGTCGATTCTGGCACATCTTGGAAAGTTCCCTTCATTTTCACATGGGCACCAATAGTGGTCAAAAGGTCCGATGTCTTGGCTCAAACCTTGCCTCTAACAACGCTACTACCTTCTCTAGGTTCTATCATTAGCTTTGCGAAGCATTGGTTTGTCACCTGTAAAATACGGGGTTAGTGATAGCACCTGCCTCAAGGTGTTGGAGAGGATTAAAGGAACCTGCCAGCCCGCACCAAGTACAGAGAAGTTACCCAACTGAGGTTAGCAATAAGCATGTCTGAGAGTCACCCTGCCTTTCTTATAGACAGCCGACTGGCAAAGCATATGGCCATCTTTCATCAGCAACAATGAGTGCATGTGCTGTCGTTTCTTGTTGAAGAATATGATTTCAGACTCTGTGCTGCTCATTTCTTATCAAACGTTATGAGAAACAACCCTCATGGAACACTGCCTGAAAATAGTCGACATTTTATCCTTGGGTCAATACAGATCACTAAAAAGCTGTAACTGATAGAACGTATAAGAGCGGGTATTATCGAATTCGTTTTGGTGAATGACATTTCATGCCATCAGTTTATACTGAAGTGTGAGAAGTAAACAGCTCGGGGAAATTAAACATGTAATTATCATAGGGATGTCTTGAGGATGTTATGTACTTTTTTACGTGATTTCTTCTTTTTTGAAGGTACTGTAGTGCCGAAGACTAGGAAAATACTTATTAATTCATCAAAAAGTTGTATCTTGCTCACTCAGTTTTTGTTGGGCGCTATTCTGGCTACTAAAAATACAAGAGTGAAGGAAAGAGACAAAAATCCCTGCTCCGACTAACAGAGTTTACATTCTAACTGCTTGGCAACTGGTTTATTTTTATCTTATGGATACTGCAAATCTTATAACTGACTTGGTTCAATTCTTTGCTTTGGTTTCTAGCAAGTTCAGAGCCAAATGGTGCAGGTCCTTATCGCGTACAACGTCCTGTGCTTTCTTCCAATTTCTCATCTGTTTATTATTCTCCTGCAAAAATTCATGTTTCCGTAAACAACCTCAACCCCTTTTAGGAGACACAAAGTTAAGAATTTGTAAAATCATCAAAAAATGAATAAACAAACAAACATAACAGCACAAACCTTGGTCTACGGAGATTCAAATGACTATAAATTAAATGTACCTACATCTTCAGTGTAGACCATCTAATTTTACTTCCCATTACCTCTCACCTCCAACCTCAGGGCAATAATTCACTGCACTTCATTCATTAACAGCTAACCATTGGCCATCTGCAATATGCCCTATTCTATTCGAAACGGAGGGATTAATAGTTAACAAGACAAATGATGTCAAGGCTCTCTGAGAACCCGGATCTATATGGAGGCCTCACAAACACTTGCCCAATATTCAAAGACCTCCAGGAAAGGGCTATGGTGAGGTCCTCATGATGGAATTAATGCCCTTATTCAAAAAGAGATACGAGATTGATTTATTGCCTCTCTTTCTCTCTGCCGATCAACCAATTTAGGCCATGTGAGGACATACTCAGAAGAGGGCCCTCACGAAGAACGGACTTCCAGCCTCCAGGAACTGTGAGAAATGAATTTCTGTTGTCTGAGCCACGTTGACTACGGTATTTCGTTACAGCAGCCCCAATGGGCCAGAACACATGTGATGAAGGAATTCGGCTGATAGGAATTGCACCAGTCTGCCCCATACACCACAGAGAATGGTGTTAATAGTTGTGTTGGCATCTCTTCATTCAGCAAATATTGTGAGGCCACCAAATTCCAGACACTGCCAGGGGCTGGGGGATGTGAGGACTATAAACGTGATCTCTAGTCTTAGTTTAATAGGACATACAGACACGTAAACAGGTACCGACAAAGGGGTGGCGTAAGTGCTCGAGGTGGAACAGGACAGAGTGTTATGGGCACACACGGGAAGCACGCTGTCTTGGGGTGTCAGCCAAGACTTTCCAGACGCAGTAATGTCTAAACTGAAAGCTTCTTTTTAACTTTTTAAAAATATTTATTTATTTTTTAGGGGGGGCGGACGAGGGTGGGGGGCAGAGGATGCGAAGCCAGCTCTGTGCTGACAGCAGATAGCCCCGTGCAGGACTCGAACTCCCCAACTGTGAGATCGTGACCTGAACCGAAGTCAGATGGTTAACTGACTGAGCCACCCAGGCGCCCTCTAAACTGACATCTTAAAAATAAGCAAGGATCATCCGGGGACAGTGTGTCTATGAGCATGGGGCAAGAGGGTGATGTCTTTCAGAAGCGAGGGAGAGCTAATGGCAAGGAAACTTGGAGGTTGGAGAGGGCATAGCTTCGTAGGAAAACGAGCAGTAGCACGATAGTATGGAGAGTGGGGAGGGGGTAGATGCAAGGACGGAGCACTCAGGAGCAGCAACGTTTAACAGATAGGGGAGAATCCTCAGTGACATTAGCAGTGAGTGGCCCACAGGTTCACTGTCACGGAGGTCAAAGCAAGAGACTGTTCCAAAAGGGGAGAGTGGGGGCCTGAGTGAAAAAGCTGAAAGTAAGGAGGGAAGAGTGCCCAGGGATCAAGGAAAGGAAGTGAAAGTTGGCCGACAACATGAGGAGAACAGTTCCGAAGAAGCAATGGGAGGAGATGGTCTTCCCACCTGCTCACGTCTACCTTGCGGGCTGTTATGAGGGGAAGTGATTAGATATCTGGCCTTCCCTGGGTGCGATCTGTGATCAAAACTGTAACAGGCATGTAGCATGGATGCATAGAAGTACACACACACACACACACACACACACTTGACTGTATGTAGTGTAGACCAAAAAATATTAAAAATGATTTTCTGTGTGGAGGGGGTATATATGGGTGTCGGGTAATAAGCAATTTTTGTTTACGTCTTATTTTTTTCTATATTTTATATGCTTTCTACATTGGACATCCATTATTTTTGCAATCGTAGAAACAACAAACTTAATTTCAAAATTGATTTACACAGGGGATTTATGGCGGGTGTCAAAGTTGCAAGGCTGGGTTGCATTATCTATGAACTAAAACATAAGTGCAGCTTTATTTTCATATCGATTTATCCAAGTGCGTTTTTTCTGGCTTTCTTTGATTCCCTAACCGGTGATATTTCGCATGCTTAGAGACCAGGGAAGATTTTGTCTGAATAAGACAAATCAGTGTTGTGGGACAGAAAGGCATCTCCTATTTGGGGTAATTATTATATTGAAAATTTGCCCCGGATTCAGATGAGCTTTGAGTACATACAAAAACTGCCTTTCTTCCCTTTATGCACAGCAGGAATTTTTAAAAAGAAATTGTGAAGGTAACATTCGCCTAGCTCGGCTTCAGCCAAAATTGGAAGAAGGACAGAAAACTCAAAATGGTCAGTTTACATTATAGTTACCCCCTTTTCAATTAGAATATTTAGAGGAAGTAAATATCTGGCAGAGAAAAGCACTTTTCCCATCTAATGGAAAGAAAGATCCTGTTAAAATTTAAGCTCTTTTGAGAAATAAACTGGTAATTCACTCACGTTGCAGAAGACAGGCAGTTAGGTCCCTGATGAATAACGTAGCCTCAATGCCTACTGCCCAGCACCTACCCTTTCTCTCTTGGTCCCCCAGCTCCTAAGCAAACTCTCAGAGGGATGACAACTGGGTGATTCCAACTGGAAAACAGGAAATCAAAGAACTTGAGTCCCTTGCTGGAACCCATGACATGTGATTAAAAAGGAAACCTGGAATTCTTCCTTCCTTCCTGCTATACCCCACACACCTCCCACGGCTAACTCGGCAGCCGGTACCATGGCTTTCCAAGCTAGTCATTAGAGTCTGCAAACCTCTACCAAGCAAGCACTCTTAGACTGGATCAAGAAATACCTGAAACGTTTTCATGTGCTCATTTTCTGTCTCCTAAAACCACAGGATAAATGTTTATGAAGGTTATTAAAACAACACAAAGAAAAGCAGAACACCTATTTGTATGTGTCCTGTGATCACAACATTTACATAAACCGGCGGACGACCCACAGTAGTGTCTGACTGGGGTCAATAGTCAGAAGTCAAATATAAGTAAGAGCAATGGCGGTTTTACAGGTGTTTCATAAAGAATGTTGAAGGGTATGTGCATTGATGTTGTGTTTGCCACCTAGACTGCCCCCTCCTGGCTGGAGACAGTCCTCCAGCTCGCAAAAACATTGCCCTTGGCTAGAGGGAGCTGCCCAGCCCAAGGCCAATGCCCATTTCAAAAAAAGATTCTCTTCCAATGGCTGGTCTGTACTGACATACACACATCCAAGCTCCTTGCCTCCATTTGGAACAACCGTGAAGGGCCATTTCAGTCTCTGAGCTCCCCGGTCGCCTGAGGCCTTCGGTGAGCCTGCGTCACAGTTCATCCTTTCTCTCCACCTGATCCCATTTCCCATACTCGCTCACGGATGCTGTTCCAACAGACCCCCAAAAACATTTCTGCAAGCAAATCTCCGTCAGAGAAAATGTTTCCTAAGGGATTCAAATTACTATGCAGCCTGGTGGATTATTACTATTTGCAAACATGTGGCTTTTCCTCTCAGTGGGCGTATTACATCTCTACACTTGCTGACGTCAGGCTGGGCCACGTCACTAACCTCAAGTGATATTCAAAGAAAAATTCCCCAGCATGGCTAAAATTAACAACACAGGAAACAACAGGTGTTGGGGAGGATGCGGAGAAAGGGGCACCCTCTTACACTGTTGGTGGGAATGCAAACTGGTGCAGCCACTCTGGAAAATAGTATGGAGTTTCCCCAAAAAATTAAAAATAGAATTACCCCACCATCCGGCAATTGCACTACTAGGTATTTACCCAATGAATATAAAAATACTGATTGGAAGGGATATGTGCATTATTATCATGCTAGCAGCATCATCAACAATCGCCAGATTATGGAAAGAGCTCAAATGTCCATCGGCTGATGAGTGGATAAAGAAGAGGTTATATATACATATATATATATATATATATATATATATATGTATGTATAAGAATATTACTCAGCCCCCAAAAAGAATGAAATCTTGCCATTTGCAATGACATGGATGGAACTACGGTGTATTATGCTAAGTGAAATAAGCCAGTCAGAGAAACAGACTCTTAACTATAGAGAACAAGCTAAGGGTTACTGGAGGGGAGGTGGGTGGGGGATGGGGTAAAGGGGGGATGGGCATTAAGGAGGGCACTTGTTATGACGGCACTGGGTGCTCTGTGTAAGTGATGAGTCACGAAATCTTACACTTGAAACTAGAAAATAAAAGCAAATAAAATAAATTTCCAAACTAAAAAAAAAAAAAAAAATTATCTGTGTAAGATAAAAAGAAACTGAGAGAGGTTATAAAATTGGTGTGACAAGTATTTAATATCTAATTCAGCTACAACTGATTAATAGGCATTGTCTGAGTATTTATATTCAACTGACAAAGTTGGATAGTTTCCTAGAATCGCCATCACGTGCCTAGAACTGAAAAAGAAAACATAAGTCACTTAAAAAAAGTTCCCGTTCCCCATTCTTTTCACTCTCAGTATATCTAACACTTAGCACCTGCCTGTGAAACTGCTCTTTCCACAGCTGAATTTCAACTGTCTACCAGAATGTAACTCCATCTTTCCTGAACCCTCCCCTGAGCAACACAGGGTTAAGAAATGGCGGAAAGAATTCTGAATCTCCTTAGAGGTTAGGGCAGAGGAGGGGGTGGAGGGACAAGGAAAGAAAGAAGGCCAGCACCAAAAGATGAAATTCCTTTAGCAGATTGCGGCAGAAGGGAGGAGGGAGAGGAAGAGTCCAAACCCTTCAAATTTAATACCTCTCCATTCATCCTTGTTACACACGTAAGAGCGCGGGGGATAACTACACCAAGAAATATGGCCAGCAAGACCAAAACCCAAAGGTTGACAGTGTTGAGCCGAGGAATTATGGGAAGATTCTTTCTTCTATTGTTTTCTAGGATTGCGAAAGTATTTCTAACAAACACATAACCTTCTGCGATTAGAAGAAATCAAATACTTCAAGAAGAGAAAAATATCCCTGAGCCAGACAACTGTTAACTGCCATAACCCACCTCCCCTGACTATCTGATGGAGGTCGGAAAGCAAACTCAGGTGTTAAGGGACAGAGCTGGAGGGAGAGGTGCTTAACCTGGAAATAAAGGTGTGTCTCAACCAGGAAGAGGGACCAAAATGTAAAGCATCAGGCGGCATGGAAGAACGTGATGTGCCAGGTCAACGATAACCATTCTGAGGCAGAGAATGGTAAAAGACACGGCTGAGAGAAAGTTCGGGGGCCTGGCATGAAGCAACAGTGATTGAGCATCACGGCATCCTCAAGACACTCACAGCTTTCTGAATCTGAATGGGACAAAATCCTGATGGAATAATCTAGAAACTTTTCCTTATCTGGTGGAAAATTGCTCCTTATCTCGAGTTTTTTGTTTTGTTTTGTTTTGTTTTGTTTTGTTTTGTTTTTTTCTTGTCTTCCTGACACTGGCCAGAAGTTGACTTATTAATTGGAAGGTCCATTTTTTTTTTAATACAAAGATAATAATGACATGTCACTTCTATTTGGCCTGTAAAATCTGCATCCATTTTTTCATGAAGGAGACCCAAAACTTCAACATTGTGATGCTGGAGAGAGAAATAAATGATGATCTTGTTTCTGAATTCATCTTCTATGAATTGTTCATGCCACCAAGTAGTGCCTCACAGTCTCATGCACATGAGCTCATTGTAGCCATGGTAGGACAGCAGGGATCAAGGTGGAAGCCACTTGGTTCTTTTTACACTAAGGCAGTGCCCCCCCCCCCTCCTTTGTTACACCAGAGATGCATCCAGAAGGATGGAGTGGAGGGCCATGCGGGACTTCACCTGTTACTGTCTCTAAGAGATTTGGCCTGCCTCCTATTATTATGGCTTGCGTTTTCCTGCCACACTTCAGGAGACATCATCATTATTTCACATAAATTATCACACCATGTGACGTGAGTGAGTAGAATCATAGATTTTGTTTTAGTTTTTGGATTACCAGGAGTAAGTACTGATGACTGAGGAAGAAGCACTTCTTGCTTGCTAAATATGATTTCAGATTTTTAGAAAGGAAAAGGCATTTTTTTATACAGCTTTCTCATTAGATCTTTTTTTTTTTAATTTTTTTTTTAGCATTTATTTATTTTTGAGACAGAGAGAGACAGAGCATGAATGGGGGAGGGTCAGAGAGAGAGGGAGACACAGAATCTGAAACAGGCTCCAGGTTCTGAGCGGTCAGCACAGAGCCCGACGCGGGGCTCGAACTCACGGACCGAGAGATCATGACCGGAGCCAAAGTCGGACGCTTAACCGACTGAGCCACCCAGGCGCCCCTCGTTAGATCTTTTAAAAGAGGAAAATCCCTGAATGTATTCCATTGTGAAGTTCTCCCATAATAGTGTAGTCTTAATGCTTAAATCATTTATTTTAAGGCTGTATTAGATATTAACTAAACACCCTGGGGGCAAGGATGCCATAACTCCTTCCTCTGTCCAACACTGAGCACAGAAGTCTTTGTGTTCCTACTCAGCTCCAAGTAGGTATCTGTAAATATTTCTTGGATGAATATTGAATTGTGAATGAAAATACGGCTGAATGAACCGCTCACAGGACTAGGATGTGCTTTAGCATGTCTGGCACAAATTAAAAAATATGAAAGACTTTCTTTAATCTCCATGTGAGGCTGTTTTCCTTCTTCATCCCTCCTTACTCTTTCCCTATAGGTAAATGTTGTTTCACAATATGGGGACGGTCTTTTGAGGCAAAAGGATTATTATTTATTTCTCATTAATTAAAGTGGCAGAATCAGAGAGGACTAGCTTTTCCTTTGAAGTAGATCAGTTCTTTTAAGTTAGATCAGATTTCATGTCAATTAAAGGCACCATCACTGAGCGTACCTGAGGAAATACACCTCCTCTCTCAAACCCTTTAAGGGCTTGGCTAATACATGAGAGATTTCCTTAGGGAAGGGGGATTTTTGTCTTTTATTCTGTCTTATGTTAAGAGTTCCTGGTGGGATGTTGGAGTGGAATTCACATTTTCCCTCTTTTGCTCATTTTCCATGTTTAGATTCAGCAAAAAACAAAAACAATAAGAACAACAACAATCCCATCCCTCATGGAAGGAGTTTACGTTCAGGATAATAAATAGCATTCTCACATTTGACTCAACACGTTCGACGTTCATATCAGGAAACATTGAACGTCGTGAGGTAGTTGTTGAATTTCTTGGTGTCATTGTTGGTTCTCTAATCCTACGACATGTCAAAGATCACATTTTTGATTTTCCACCAGCATTACGGACCAAAAAGGGTCTTTTAATTGCTGCTGTGTGCAGATATCCTTCTAAGCCTGGGCTGGCTTCCCCGGAGCTCTTTTCTTCTTGACAGGGCAAGGGATCAGGCTCTTTTCACATTACGAATGTCACTGAAATGGAATGCTACAGGGCTGGCAAAAGGGTAGCTTGTAGAGCATAGCTCCATGGCTCTGACTCCTGTTACAGCTATCGAGATTTCTGTTTCCACTTTTATTTCCGAACACAGCACTCAATGCATCTATTCTTTCTTACCCAGTGACTGTACCTTAGCAAAAGCTAAGTGGGCCCAGAGTCTAGCGGGGTCCTTTTCTTTACGCATAAACCCTAATCGTAGAAGGACAGGCTATTGCCTCGCTTCTCCTCAGTGTTTGTGACTGACGCCCTTCAGACTGGCCATTCCCAGTGACCCAGTCTCCACCTTCCCTGAGAAGTGACCCCTAGGGGCCCTTCCCACCCACTACGCGCATTAGTTCTGAAACCCTCCTGAAAGTCATCACCACAGCAGTAATGCTGTGCTTTATTTTCTCTCTTCAACCCATGCTTACAGCTCTTACCTTTTTGAAAAGCCATTTACTCTACTGATCGCAAACACGTTCTTCTTAAATCTTCAATGGGGAGGGGCGCCTGGGCGGCTCAGTCGGTTATGCATCTGACTTCAGCTGGGGTCATGATCTCGCGGTTCCTGGGCTCGAGCCCCGCATCCGGCTCTGTGCTGACAGCTCAGAGCCTGGAGCCTGCTTCGGATTCTGTGTCTCCCTCTCTCTCTGCCCCTCCCCTGCTCATGTTCTGTCTCTCCCCAAAATAAATAAACATTTCAAAAAATCTTCGATGGGGAAAAATGCTCAAAGTCTTCAGATTGCATGGGTAGTAGTACCTTTTAGTGTGGTCTGTGAGGCAGACAAAATTACCTGTTACCTGGGCTTTCCAGGAGAGGCATGCTGAGGTTGAGGGGAAGGAAAATCAAAAGAATCCTGTACATCCCGAACACAGCTACAGGGATTTCAGGATCAGCAGGGCTGCAGGATGTTTTTGCCAACATCACAGCAGCAGTAAGATTAAGAAGAAGAAAAGTGGACTTTGTGTGTCTGAGAGAGAGCAGGAGGCCAGTTGTAATGGCCGGACCGTTTAGACCAGTCCAACGCCTAATTCCCTAAATTCTTCAAGAAAGACCACTTGCACTTTAGAGGTCAAAGCAAACCACGCCAAGCATCGACCAAGAGCAAAGATGAATCTGTACATTCTCTCGGCTGTCCAGGTGCAGTACAATTACAAATGGGAAGGTCTGGTTATGGCAAGGTGACCCTAATTATCTTTATTAAAAACACAGATGGGGAGACAATACAAGCTAGTGTACCAGGAAAGCCTGTTCTTAGAACTACGTTTAAAGATGGACTAAGAGCTTAGAAAATTCCATTATGGGTCTATTAATACCCCTGCATTTAATGTTGTTTTCCCAGATTGAGTATCTTAAATCGCACCTGCTCAAGAGGGGCCAAGATGGCCGAGCAGCATGGAAGTTAAATCTCGCCTGCTCTAATTCAGAAATTATTATGGTGCAGTGGTCAAGCCTCGAGTACCACCTAGAGTTTATGTTCCACACCTTCTGCTTACTGATCATGGAATATTGGGCAAGTTGTCTAAACTCTCTCAACCTCAATTTCTTCACCTGTGAAAGGGGAATAATAAAAAAACTATCTGGTAGAACTGTTGTGAGATTTTTATTTGTTTTATTTTATTTTTATTTATTGTGTGTGTGTGTGTGTGAAAAAGAGAGAGAGAGAGAAAGTGTGAGTGGGGAGGGGCAGAGAGAGAAGGAGAGAGAAAACCCCAAGCAGGTTCCACCCTGACAGTATGGAGGGCTTGAACCCACCAACCATGAGGTCATGACCTGAGCCCAAGTCAGACCCTTAACCAACCGAGCCACCCAAGCGTCCGTGTGGTGAGATTTTTCAAAAGCTAAAGTGCTTAGCTCAGGGCTTGGCAGGCAGTGAGCTTGCCCAGCACCCTCGATTGCTGCTATTGTTTAATGTGTGTGATTTTTGTTGACTTCAGCAGAATATGAACCTCTTCACCTTCAGAATCTGTGAGCTCTTCTCTCTCCTTTCTACCTCCTCAGTTTCTTCTTGTAGTCGCATTGGGAAACCTTGGCACCTTGCTTTCCATGGCCCATCCAAGCCATTTCCATATTTCCTAATAAGTGAGGCACCAACACAATCCCTGTGGCATTTACTGCTCCCCAGAAAAGAAAACGTCTAATCAGAAACACTTAAGACTTCCCTTCCCAGAGCCAGATTCCTCCCCAAGTGTTTTCCTCTTATCTCAGCCTGCAATCACCGGCAGAGAGTTTATTGGGAAAGAAAATATCAACCACGGCATTTCACTTTGTTTTCTGTGAACATAAAATGGTCCACACTTCCCGCTTAGCATATAACCCACCTCTAACGAGCCCTGTGTATTTCCTTCCCCGTGAATCGAGGCAGCCTTCAAGTCAACAAAGCTTAGTTTGTTGTAGTCCATCAAAACTGAGCCACATAATATGCACACACTCCGAGGTACAAGTAACAAGTCACAAGGTGCCCACAAAGTCCTGAGAACCTGCACACAGGTTGACTTTGCCCAATCTGTGCCACTTGACGGGAAAGCCAAATTTTATAGAAAAATACTTCGGGAAATGGAGCCTTAAGTCATATTCCAGATACCCAGGTTTCTGTTCTTTACCTTGTTAGTAGGAAGCAACCTTGCCAAATGTTACTTTGGGATTATTTTATATTCTGTCAGTGCCACCCAGTTGAATTTTGGGGGAACCCCCCTAGCAGCTGAATGTGGGACAAGCACCAAGGGGCACACATGCATAAATGTCATAAGGTTCGAGTCACTTAGGCCAAGGTAGTCCTCATGGCCCTGTCTCATGGCAGTTCATCCGTTTCTGGGAGATTGCATCCTAGAGACTTACAGCATACGTTCCGGGCTCTATAACCGAGGTGCTCTGATCTTAAAAAGGAGATGGGAAAAAGGAGGAAAAAGAACTAAAGCCTATTAAACTCCACTCTGTGTCTGGCTTTTAAAATTTTGGAGACTTTTGAAATGCCCGGAGGGCTCGCTCTGTTAAGTGTCCAACTCTTGATTTTGGCTCGGGTCAGGATCTCACAGTTTGTAAGATTGAGCCCCATGTCAGGCTCTGTGCTAAGTGTGGAGCCTGCTTGGGATTCTCTCTCTGTCCCTCTCTTTCTCTCACTCTCTCTCTTCCTGCCCCTCCCCAACTTGAGCACGTGTGCATGCTCACTCTCTCTCAAAATAAATAAATAAACATTTTTAGAATTTTTCGGAGGCTTTAAAAATCCCATCTCATGATACGTGAGGCCCCCTTACATATGCATCATAAGAAGCCCAATGAAGGAGTTCAGTAATGGACTAATATTCATTTTCCAGCATCCTTTCCATGGAGTGACCATCCCTCACATGTGCCTTTAGCCCTTGAAAGCTATCAGTCACCAAGCCTTAAGCCTTTGGACACAGGCGGTTAGGTGGCCCTGAAACTGAACAGACTGCCATGGGTTTCCCACTCCCTCCCCACCCAAATCCAGTTTGTTTATGTCATTTGTAACTGAAAGAGTCCTAGACAAATAAAAGAGCTATTATATTCATCTTATGAGTGAACAAACCAAGCCTCGGAGAAGAAAATTTTCTTGCCCCCAAAGTGGCAGGGCTGAGATTAAATCCAGATCTTTTTGTCTCTGAAGTGTGTGCTCTGTTCTCTCCTGATGCCTCCCTAGAAGGTCAGGAGAAGCTGTGGAACTCTTTCCAGATGTCTAAATCCTCTAAGAGTTGAACTGTGACTACAACCCACACAAAAGATCCACTGTGGATCTCACGTTCGGGTTGAGCCAATATTAGCCTGATCAGAAGAGCTTACTAGCAAAAGGCTCTGGAATGGAGTCGACCTGTCTGCACCGACTCCAACTTCTCAGTGGTCAGCCTGGGTGAGCAGGGAGGATGAGGACTAGCAGAACATTAAATCTCAGCTGAAAGACAAGTAGATCAGCTCTCTTTAGAAGCAGATGGACAAAAATGCCTTCAGGGACACCCGAGGACAACTTCAGATAAGAAATAGCTCAGACCATCCCAGGATGCGGACCAAGGATGTACAGTGATTCGATCCAAATCACAGGAGGTGTGATGGGGCTCTCGGTGGGAGGAGAGATACCATACTGGTGGTGGTGGAGTGAGGGGAAACACTAGCCACGGTAGCTAGTCTAAGAGTTTTGTCTGCAGCCACGGACAGCACTGGAAACCCTCATTGTCCTAATGGTCATTTCAATCACTCAGTCTTTCATTCATTCATTCGCTTTCACAGCAAACATTTATTAGGCACCTATCATATATCAGGCTTTGCGTGGAGCACTGGGAATTCTGCAGGTAAGATGGAGCTCCTGCCTTCAGGGTTTTACCATGGCAGCCATTGGCAATTGTGCGAGTGTGCGTCTGTGTGTCTGTGGAAGGGAGAGAGACAGAGAGGCCAAGAGAGTCACAGAGAGATCTAGAGTGTTGATACTGAGGATTTCAGAACCACCATTTATGCCAGTAGAGATTTATTTCCTTCAGGAGAGGCTCCTACATGACAAATATTCCTAGAAGGAGTAAAGCCTTATTTAACCACACTTGGGTGAGTTAGAAAGTCTGAAGGCTGGCAGAAATCCCTGGGGATGAGGACCAGGATTCTGGCGGTGGAAGGTGGGGGACCCACCCCAAGGAGAAAAAGAGCTTCTAAAATGAGAGCGGGGAAGATGGCTAGAGACAGTTGTGCTCTTTCCCTTCGTGATTCCCCGACTCAAATGAGGCATTTGGCTCGGGTTCAGGACAGTGACTGGGTCCATGGGGCCAGGAAGAAGTCAGCTCTTAATGGGTACCCAACTGGTCCATAACATCATATGCTGCTTTGTGGATTCAAAGAATGTTTTCCATGTGCATGAGCTCACCTGGTCTTTATAGCAACCTAGAGAGGCAGCTCTGATTAATGCATTTTTCAGATGTGGAAAATGAAGTTCATGGAAGGCAACTGACTTGCCTAATATCACACAGCCTGGAACAGGGCAGGTGTGGGAACTGCGCCCCAGTCTTCTGGGCACAAAGCTCATCTCTTCCAATGAACCGAACCTGTTACTTCTGCAGCAACCCGGGAGGCCCTGCCACTGCAACTGGCTGAGAAAAGAGGCCAATTAACGAGCAGAGAGTTATTCAGGTGGCACAATTCCTTTTTGAAGAAGAAATCTAGCCTGCAGGCACAATTGCTTTTTACTCAATAATTTGGTTAATGAGCATTCTGTGAAGAGAAGTGACTCACCGGAGAAGGTGTGAGGCTCCAGCTCAGAGCCAGCCACATAGCAGGCACTCGGTCATGGCTAGATTCTGCAGCCCGCCTGCCTCTCCCGCCATATTCCTCCAGCACCTGTAGGTACTACCATGAACCCAGTATAACAGGAGAAAACAGAGGCACCGAGAGGTTAAGGAACTTGCCTAAGGTCACACAGCAAGCCAGTGGTGCATTCATAGCCTCTGGTCCACTCCACTGACTTCTCCGAGGAACTATGTGGGCAAATAAGGGAGAAGAACATTCCAGAGAGAGCCAAGAAAATATGTTTACCTCACAGTGTTGTTGTGAGGCTTGCATGAGTGTGTGTGTACATATATACATATTTATACACATATAGACACATATATATGAGTCTATATGTGTGTGTGTGTGTATGTGTGTGTATGTATATATATACACACACACATACACACACACGTATATGCACACACAGCAATGACAACTTGGCTGGCTCAAATAACGGTAGCTATCATTATTATTCATCAGAGGTCACATCAAGAACTAGTTTCTCAGGGAAACTTACAGTTCCCGCCCTCTGGATTAATTCCCCTTATTACACCTTCTTATAAAAAGTCATACTACCCTTTAGAGCACTTATCTCCATTTGTTATTATATACCCATTCGTGATTTACTGTTCCATTTTCTTCAATATCTCAGTGCCTGGCCCTGGGAAAAAACAAACAAATGAACAAAACAAACAAAAATCCCAACTTAAGAAGCATTTCTTGAATGAATGGATGAGTGAATGAAACATTCCTTGCCGCCCCGGAGTCCTGCATTTTTCTCCCGTTGGTGGGAGGAGAATATTCTTCATGCCAGCCTGGAACTCTCACGCGTTTCCCACAGCTAATCTACATGGTGTTTACAGGTGCCTTCTGAAAACCGCCCACCCCCTGGTTTCTAAACTCAGCTAAGCTCTGTCTCTGAAATGTCAGCCTCTCCCGTTAAGCCTCCTTCTCAAAAGCGGCGAGAAATTCAGACAAGGAAAGTTTTCAGTTCCTCTCTTCATGGTGCCAATTGTATAATGAATCTGTGGGATTGAGTTTATTTCCAAATTTAAACCCACTCTGAGCACAATGGAAGCTTCTAAACTCATCCCAGTGGATCTCAAACCCACTTTTGACTTTTAAAGATTACAGATTTTTCTGGGTTTTGATGAGCGGCGAGTGGGAACAGAAAGTTCCAGACAACATAGTGGTGTAGTTTCTGTTCATCGGGTCTTTTTTTCTCCTCTTGTTTAGATGTGGTTCTTTAGAAACTGCGCTCTCTTTCTGCTCCATGATTGTACTTTTTAGAGACAAACATTTACCTTGATTTTCAAAGAAGCTGTATTATTTCTGGTTGCTCATAAAATGAAGAGGCGTGAATTCCCCCAAGCTCACCTTTTTGGCTTTTTTGATATAGAGATTTTCGTAACAACCTCATTTCCTTGCGTTCTTTGCTCTCTTAATCTTAGCATTTTAATTTTCCTTCTTTTGAAATCACCTTACTCACCAGACTAAAAATTGGCTTACCTACTTCAAAGGCTAATTATGAACATTAAAAATAAGATAATGCAGAATGGTCATCGTTATAAAAAAGAGAGAGAGAGAGAGAGAGAGAGAGAGCTAGCAAACGTTGGAGAGGGAACCCTCATGTACTGTCAGTGGGAATGTAAATTGGTGCGGCCACTGTGGAAAACAGTATGGAGGGTCCTCAAAAATTAAAAACAGAACTACCACATATCCAGCAATCCCACTTCTGGGTATTTATCTGCAGAAAATGAAAGCACAAACTTGAAAAGATATCCGCACCCTTATGTTCACTGCAGCATTATTTACATTAGCCAAGATATGGAAACAACCTCAGGGTCCGTCAACAGACAAATGGATAAAGATGATGTGCTATATACATACAATGGAATATTATTCTGCCACCAGAAAAAGGGAATTCTTGTCATTTGTGAGAAGATAGATGGACCCTGAAGGCCTTATGCTAAGTGAAATAAGTCAGAAGGAGAAAGACAAACACAGTATGATCTCACTTCTATGTGGAATCTAATAAAAAGGACAAAACAAACAAGAAGCGAGATCATAGAAGAACAGACAGAGAAGAGATTGGTGGTTTCCAGAGGTGGGAGGTGGAGATAGCAAAAAAAAAATGGGTGAAGGGGGTGCAAGGGTACCAAGAAAAAGGAGATAATAAATGTGTGACAGTTTTAAATGGGGCACTTTGGTTTTGTTTCTGTTGAAGCTCCGAAGCCAAGAACAGTAGGTGGCAAGGACCCCCTCATTCTAAGTAGAGAAGGTGGACCCTCCAGGCAAGATTTTCCCCAATTCTTCTGTGCCCTTAAGCCTACTTCTCCCTGCAGGGGTGCAGTGAGAGGCACCCAAGGGGAGGACTCTTCTAGAAGAACCACAGGAGACAAAAGCCACAGAAGGCACCTGTCCCAGATTCCAACAGCACCAGGGGTGTGACGTGCGTCTTCCTCCTCTCTCCCCACCCGGGAGGAGGCAGAGGCTGCTGGGAAGAGTAATTCTGAGCCGTGCGGGACTGCCTGACCTCCTGCCCATTGCTGCACTACGGGATCCATGAATCAGGCCTTTGCTGCCCGGGGAGGAAAGCTCCGAACTGGATGAGAAGTTGACACTTTGCTATTGGAGTAGGCTGACGATTCAAGTACAGGCCTCTGTACTAATCTCTTATACAAAAGTCTGGCGGCCAGATAGGTGTCAGAACTGTTTGGATTTTGGACAGAACGTATGTTACTTATCCTGTTACTAGGGGGGCATAAGGAAGCACCCCATAATCAAACACAGTAATATTTCTGCAACAAAATACATTGTCAGCCGTTCGTAATGACAACAGATACCCTCACATCAGCTTGTGTCGGGATTTTTCCAGAAGCTTGGGTTTTTAGAGCATTGCAGACTTCAGGATTGCAGATAAGGGACTAAGGGAAAGTTCCTGACAATGAGAAGAGTTAGTGATTCCTGAAAGTACTACGAGAAGCTGAAGAAAGTACGCTCTCCTCCAGGGGCAGGAAACCAAACAGAGCGAGGTGGAGAGTGGTACAAAGCTTTTCTGCTCAAACCCCATCAAATTCTGGCCGTTCAGGAAATCAGTTCCTTATACAAATGTGCATGTACCTTGGCTGTGCATTTTTCACACAGCAGGTGATTCATAAATGTTAACTCTTCCTGCTTCTTCCACTTCTTCCTAAAGGAGGTAGGTAGGGCTTCCTCAAGGAGGTCCTTTCCCAGATCCTTCCTCAAGGAGGTCCTTTCCCAGGAAGCTCACGGAAGCCTAAGCTGCTGCATCTCACTTTGCTGGGGCCTTTTCCAAGACTACAAGGAGGAAGCCGTGGCCGGAGATGAATCCTTGTAGACATATCGTTACTGACAACAAGTTGTGAGGCTCAGACTCGTCTACAAAGCATTAATCGTGTTTTCGGCAACTCAGCTAGAAGCCCGAATTATCTTTCCATTATCTCTATAGAAAAATTGCATTACGGATCTGCTATCATACGGAGAGGGAGTACAAAATATGCCACCAGATACGAAGAAAGAGGTATTACTGAAACGTGCTGGGCAAAACCAAAACATCATGTTCTTTCCCTGGATTGTGTGAGAGTTATTGTATATGCCAGCAGAAAGTTTGCAATTTGCTGTGCTTCCTTTTCTGATTCAAAATAGCTCTTCATGAACTCTTCACGTCCTACTTAATTTTGCACTTGTAACATTTCCTTCCGTCACACTGTTATTTTCTTTTTACAAGGGATCTCCAAACCGTGTTAGGTTTCCGATCCTATGAACTAAGGCACTGGACTTCCCACTTTATATTACTGTTAACCTAAGTCTTGCATTTTTTTTTTTGATCACTTTTTTCTCTGTTTAAAAGTTTTCTTTGTTTTGAGAGAGAGAGAGAGAGCGCAAGAGAGAGAGCGAGCCAGGGAGGAGAAGAGAAAGAGGCACAGGTCACCACTTTACTACATAAACATTATCCATACGTGCCAAACTGTTTGGATTCCTTGTCGGACCGGAGTCACAAAGGGGAGAAACTTTTATCACCTGTCTCTTAGGCAAGCAGCCTGGCTGACAGCCCCCAGAAACTCCTGGGAGTTTCCGTCTGTTGAAATGAAGTGCCCTAGCCTGCTCTGATGGTTCCCTTTTCTCTCTCTTTCTGCCATCCAAAGGGTGAACACCAACTTCTTTTTTTCTTCTCTTTCTCCTCAGAAAACCCAGCAAAACTCTGAGCGTTTTCATCAGCGACTACCTTTCCAGAAAACATTTCTCTTTCCGGAAAACCCACCTCTCCAGAAAATGTTTCTCTTCCCTTTTGGCCAGGCACCTTCGCCTGCTCTCTCAAGTTACAGCAACATTCGACGGCAAATTTGTTTTTCTCTGAAACCGTTATCATTTCAGGGGTGGGGTGAAGGGTGGAAATGAGGAAAAGGTAAGGATGGGGCCATTTAGAACAAACCTAATCCACATCTTCAAAATGTGCTCCAGCATCTGTTCCTATTTATTCGTCTTCACAGGGTTTCCAAACATACTGCCCTCTAGGAGGGCGCCAAGTGCCGTTAGGAAGGGTTAAATAACCATCTCATACACCCGAACCTACTATTACCCTGAATGTGAACTAACTGGATTTCGGGAACAACTTTTTAAAAATCAATAACAAAGTGGACATAAAAACAGCTGAATGAATCAGTAGGTAATAAAAAAAAAAAACAAAACCCAAAATCATCCCCTCCGATTACTTGTTTCATATTATATTGTCCTTACGAAGCCTTCACTTTTACCATTTCTGGAATTCTTCTCCATTTCCTCTCAACAAAGAGTTAGGAGATACGACCAGTAAATCTCATGCAGCAACCCCCCCCCCCCCCCCGCCCCCACCGACTCTTTCTTCAGGAGACACGTTGCTTCTCTCTGAAGGTCTGAACGTTGGCTCATCTTTCCAGCATCTTGAGCATCTCTCATGGCTGGTCCTGGCTGGTCTTACGTGGGGGCAGCTGGTTTGTGCATTCCAGAGGATGAATCTGTCACTATGAGCACCTCTGCTTTGGGCACTCTCTCCTCCCTCAGCCGGCATAGAAAATGACCAAAATACGGGTGCCTGGGTGGCTCAGTCGGTTAAGCATCCAGCTCTTGGTTTGGGCTCATGTGATGATCTCATGGTTCGGGAGATCAGCCCCGTGTCTGGTTCTGCACTGACAGTGTGGAGTCTGCTTGGGATTCTCTCTCTCTCCCTCTTTCTCTACTCCTCCCTGGCTTTCTCCCTCTCCCTCCCCCACCCCTATCTCTCAAAATAAAGAAAACTGTTAAACAGAGAAAGAAAACGATCAATATAAAAATGCAAGATTATGTTAACAGTAATATACAGTGGGAAGTCGAGTGCATTCAGTTCATAGGATCTGAAACTTACACGGTTTGGAGATCCTTTGTAAAAAAAAAAAAAACAATGCTATAGAATAAAACGTCACAAGTACAGAATTAAGTTCGATGTGATACCATGAAGTGTTATTTTGAATCAGAAAAGAAAGCACAGCAAATTACAAACTTCTTGCTGACATATATAATAACACTCACATAATCCAGGGAAAGAACGTAATGTTTTGGTTTTGCCCAGCACGTTTCAGTAATACCTCTTTCTTCATATCTGGTGGCATATTTTGTATTGCCTCTCTATATGATAGCAGATCCATAATGCAATTTTTCTATGGAGATAATGGATGTGGATGGGAATGTCTGCCCAGAACCCCCTCTCTCATCCCCCGCCCCCCCCCCCCGGGATGAAACTGTCCATTGCTCATCCATAAATCTCCTTTGGGAAATTCCATTATCTTATGTAACCTCATTGTTTGGAAATTGTGGATTGGTCTAAGGGTGAGGATCTAATCCAAGCCAATCTAATCAGAAACCTCCCCAGCACCTTAAGTGAAGTCTAGAACCTCCATCTCAGGAAGAAAGTCTCTCTGTACCCAGTAGGAGGGAAGCAAAGAGGCAGTACCTGGGATGTGAGCCCCAGTCTCAAGAAGAGCCACATGCTGTTGACCTCTGGTTCCAGTGTGGCCCAGACCTAAGTTTCTCCTTTCTACACCATAATTCTTTCACATCTCCTTGGATTCCATGAACCCCTAAGTCCCCCCTTGTGCCTGTGCTAGTTCAAGCTGCTGCGGGTCACCTTGAACCAGAAAGGTCCGGTCTAACATGCAGCTTACTTAAAATGTTTGATCAGTTGAGAATGGAAACTTCTTTATTGTAGCCCTGCTCACAAACTAAAACTTATTTGGTTTCCCCCCCCCCCCCTTAGAAAATGGAAGGTACTGCACAGAATGACTCTTTGAGAGGATTTACTATCTCCTTGGGGTCAGTATTTGGCACATCTGTTATTTGGAGCAGTGAGAATGAGGGTATAGGAAACAGACACGCACTGATGCCAGGAAATAGAATGGCTATTGCTTAAAACAAATGTTGGAAAGGGGTTGTTTTCTTGAAGTGAATGGATTCATTCAGCAAGCGTTCTGAAGGGCTGACTCTGGGCTGTGCACTGTTCCTAGCGCTGGGGATGTTATCAATCAGCAAAAGAACCCCAAATCTATACCCTTGTAGACCTTATACCCTATCTCTTTCTTCCACAGAAGTAAATCAGCAACTTTCTGGATGCTTTGGAACGACAGCTAGTTGTGTGCTAATTAATTTGGAAGCGTAGGCACCTTTGTCAGTGGCCAACCACACATGTTCTGCAGAAGGTGCAAGATGAAGAGCCTCTTCCACCCACTTTCCCACCCAAGATAATACGGCAAAAATTAGTTCCTTACGTTCTATCAATGAAGAACATACCATGGCACCATTAAGTTGGGCTCCATTTCATCAAAAATGTAATGGTGAGAAACGAGCATCTCCCACCTCCTTTTTCTCTCGGGGACCCCCTGAAGTATGTTGTAATCAATGTCCTGGGCCACTGAAAGTCTGCCTTGGCAAATTCCAAAGAGAACCTGCATTCCGGAGGAAGTAAATGCAAGGAACAGCACCCCCCCACCCCCCTCCTTCCACTCTTGTATTTATTTCCTTGGGTCCAATCTGGAAATCATTCTGTTTGTCAAAAGGCCAGGGAATGATGAAACCGCCCTCCTGCGTCCGAAGCACCGGGACAAACCGGAGAGGGATGGGAGAGTGAGAAGACAGAAAGCAGCAGGACCCAGCCCACACTGAAAATGACTCTTTCAGGTTAAAAACTAGCAGGGGCGCCTGGGTGGCGCAGTCGGTTAAGCGTCCGACTTCAGCCAGGTCACGATCTCACGGCCCGTGAGTTCGAGCCCCGCGTCAGGCTCTGGGCTGATGGCTCAGAGCCTGGAGCCGTTTTCTGATTCTGTGTCTCCCTCTCTCTCTGTCCCTCCCCCGTTCATGCTCTGTCTCTCTCTGTCCCACAAATAAATAAACGTTGGAAAAAAAATTAAAAAAAAAAAAAAAAAAAAAAAAAAAAAAAAAAACTAGCAGGCGCAGACGGTTTTCAGAGCATTTTTGCGGAAGCAGCTTTTCTTCCCATGGAGTTTATCAGGACTTGTTTTACATCTGAGACATGACTGGTTGGAGCTTAAGACCCCGAATTATCTGCAGTTAGCAATAAAAGCCCCCATAGAAGTGATGCCTCAATGGGGACAGACAAAAACTACAGAGGGAATGAGGAAAAGGGCAGGAAGAAAGTGTCCAGTGAGAGACCAGATGCCCTCCCCTCTAGAACAGACACAGGGTTTTTTTTGACACTGTGGACTAAAGCGTGTGCTTGGGTTCGTAACAAAAGTTGTGTTTATTTTCAACCAGAGTCTGAGGGGAGAAATTGGATGTTAATATCGGAACCCCACGTGTAGTACGGGTAGCTTTTTTGCATATAACATGTATCATATATGCAGAGGACATTGCGTATGGGTTTCATTCCATAGAGGACATTCAATTAACCTCTCGTTTATCTTCATACAAATGTCCAAGTAAGGCTTTTACCAGTTAAAACCCAAATGCATTTTCATTGTTCTCCCGCCGCGTAAAACTGCAGAAATCCACAAAGCACTAAAAAACAAAGATCACGTTTCAAGAAACCCGTGATCCTTATTGCATTGTCAAGATATAACTGCTGTTCGATGTTTCGTGTGCATCTACTCAGTCTTTGTGTCATGTGTTTTCACTTCTTCTTAGTGACCGTATGGCAACACTGAATTGTAACCTGTTCTCTTCCCTGACTGGTAGGATGTGGTGAGAGTTCCCTCACCGCATTAATATTTCAGATGATTAAGTCTAGCTTTAACAACGCTGCTTCAGTTCCTCATAACTAAATTCGGGTCCCACATCTGGGATAATTTCCTCAATGAATTGCTAAGTCAAAAGATGTGCCAGTTTTGAAGATTTTTTTAAAATAAATATTGCCTGTCTGTCCTCCAAAGAATTGTGTTATGTCTACATGTTTGTACTCCCAGCAGCCACGTTTGAAAAGTGACGCTTTCTCCTTCCAGTACTGGGAACTATCCAGTTTTTACCAATTATATAGGAGACAAAAAGTTCCTCATTGGTGCCATTTGAATTTCTTTAAATAGTATTAAAGATTTTCCTATATATTTTAGTCCTTTAGCATTTTTTTTTTTTTGTGCATGGCATTGTCTCTTTATATTTTTTCATAATTTTTAAGTATTTTAAAATTAATGATTTTTTAAAGTTTATTTATTTTTGAGAGAGAGAGAGAGAGAAAGCAAGAGTTGGGGAGGGACAGAGAGAGGGAGAGAGAGAATCCCAACCAGGCTCCATGCTATGCACGGAGCCCAACGCGGGACTTGATTCCAAGACCGTGAGATTGCAACCTGAGCTGAAATTAAGTGTCAGACACTTAACCAACTGAGCCACCTAGTTGCTCCTAAAATTAATGATCTTGTATCGTAGTCTTTATAGTCCTTTTTATTACACAAATTTTCCATTCACTTTGTAATTTATATTTAAACTTATATATTACATTATTCATATATATTTTATTATTCATATATATTTGTATATAATATAAATGCCTTGTTTATAACTGTTTATATATCTATTTATAATATATTGTCATATATGTATTTATAATTTAAGTAAATATTATATATAACATTTTTATATAATCCAGTTATTGGCTTTTTCCATTAAGGATTCTGCCTTTATGGTACACTGAGATAGATATTCACTTTTTCCCTGGTTGCTTTACAGCTTGTTTTCTTCTTTAATTCTTGGGTTATTTTTTAGTTTATTTATTTATTTTAAGACAGTAAGAGAGAGAGAGACAGGAGTGAGAGAGGAGAGAGAGAGAGAGAGAGAGAGAGAGAGAGAGAATCCCAAGCAGGCTCTGCAGTGTTAGTGGAAGCCAGATGTGGGGCTAGATCTCAGGAACCATCCGATCATGACCTGAGCCAAAATCAAGAGCTGGACATTTAACTGCCTGAGCCACCCAGGCAGTCCTAATTCTTGTTTTTTAATCTTTAACCATTAATGTTTGATTTTAGTTTATGGTAGAAATATTTGGATGCATCTAATGATCTTTTTCCAAATATTTTACCAGTTGCCCCATCTTCTTCCAGAAGGTCATTTACTTTCTCCCCATTGATCTAAAAAGACCCTTTTGCCACATAATAATAACAATAATAGCAACAACCTATTGAATGTTCATTATGCACCAATTTCTGTTTTTTTAAAAATAAATGTTGTTTCATCAGTTCACATTAACTTATGAAGTAAGTACTAGCATTATTTCGACTTTGTATCAGTAGAAGCAGGTTACTCCTACTTTTATGCATAAGGAAACAGGTGCTCAGAAAAGTCAAATGACTTGTCCGAGATCCCACAGCCCATAAGAGGCAGGTTGACATTAGAATTCGCTACATGTGACTGCTGGAATCTGCTCCCTTAGCCAATGTAGGCTGCTTCGAATGTGTTTTGAGTATTACATGTAATTGGTTCTAATTCTGAGATTTTTATTGTCTGAAATGATCTGTCTGATTTCTTACCCCAGACACATATTGTTTTAATCACTACATATTTATAATATATTTTGTTGAGTGAGAATATTTTCCCAATTTTTTTCAATCTTCTTGACTATTTCTTTTACCACATAAACTTTAGGGTCATTTTTTCAGGTTAGAAAAAAGCCCTCTTGGGTTGAATATATTTAACTTATTAACTGATTTTGGAGAACTGATATTTTTGCAAAATTAAACTGTTCTGTCTAGGAATAAAGAATGTGATTCTCCATAACCAACTTCTGTAATCACGTCTATAAAGACTTCCTCAGTAAAATGTGTCATCTTCAGGCTTGTTTCGTTTATTCCTAATTATTCCATATGGATGTTACCATTGTGAATGAAATTTCTTTCCATTGTATTTTCTGACTCAGTATTTCCCAAGATGGTCTCTGAGGATCAATAGTTCTGACAAGTGATGTGGAAAATTTTGACAGTCTAACTGGGTGACCAAACACTTCTCAAACCCTATACACATATGTGGCTAGTCAAACTTCTGGACGAGGTCATTGAATGAAATATTCCTTAAGTTTATTTAGTATAGAAACTTTCTTTTAAGGGCGCCTGGCTGGTTCAGTAAGTTAAGCATCCGACTTCTGCTCAGGTCATGATCTCGCGGTTCGTGAGTTCGAGCCCTGCGTTGGGCTCTGTGCTGACCCCTCGGAGTCTGGAGCTTGTTGCAAATTCTGTTTCTCCCTCTCTCTCTCTCTCTGCCCCTCCCCCGCTGATACTCTGTCTCTGTCTCTGTCTCTCTCTCTCAAAAGTAAAATAAAGATTAAAAGAAATTTTCAACAAAGAAACTTAAAGAGCATTGTTCGATTTTGAAGGGACTACCTTTTTAGAGGGCACTCTAGGAGAGTGTACTCTACAGCGCCATTAATTATGATGGTTGCTACTTTGAGACAACTATTGACCATCATATTAATAAAGTACCTTCATGTTTCTAGGTATATCTTTGTTGGTGTATATCTGAATGATTATTTGGGTTTTTTCCCCTTAGAAACTATTGATGTAATAGATTAAATAATAGAAGTTATAACATTAAACCAACCCAAAGTCCCTACAGGGAAAAAAAAAAAAACCTACTTGATTCACCAATTTACTACGCTTTTATTATAGTGCTGGATCAATGTATTAATATTTTACTTAGCTTCTTGTATCCCTACTTATAAATTAGAGTAAGTGCTTTCCTATCTTCCCTCCTGTTTTTCTGCCCTTCCACCTTTCTTTTCCTTTTTTCCACCTCCTCCTTCCTTCCTTCCTTCCTTCTTTCTTTCCTTCCTTTGTCATGTTTTCGAATCAGAGTTAGGCTAGCTTTATACAATAAGTTGAATAGCCTTCCACATATTTTATTCCCTCAACATGGAAATTCTCTGAAACTTTGAAAGAATTTTCCCATAAAGACAAGTACAAAGCTTTTTTTAAAAAAAATAAACAAAATTCTGTTAACTTTTAAAAGGTGTTTCATAATAATATGACTTCTCAGGTTTCATATTTCAAGACCCAATTTTTGGTAGCTTATATATTCTTTAAAAAGCATGTATTCCATCTAGACCTTCAAATATGTCTGCACAGAAGTGTATAAAATATTCTTTTTATTATTAAAAAATATCTCTTACTGAACCCTACCTTCATGCATTTAGGTTTGTTTTCTTTCTTTTTTTTCCCCCAAAGGATCAACTTTTTGCCTCCCAATTCTATTGTTTTATTCTTCATAAATCATTGATTTCTCTTTAAAACAAAAAAAAAACACCTCTATTCCCACTCTTTTGTTATTTTACCCCATCTTCTTATTTAAAGGCTTAAATCATTTATTTTCATCTTAAAACAAAATAGACATGAAAAAGAACTAAAAGCTGTTGTTATCTTTTATTATGATTTTGACCAAATCTCATAAGTTTCTACACTAAATATAGCATAATGGCAAAAATGCAAACTCTGCGGGTAGCTTGTATTTCTGCAAATCAAGCTCCATCAGTGATTCTCTGTGTGGCCTCAAAAAATCTACTTGGCCTCTCTGTGCCTCAGTTCCTTTAAGTGTAACACAAAGATAATAATAATGCCCAGGTCAAGATTTTTGAGAAGATTAAATGAGATAATATATGCAAGGTAATTATGAGAGCAATTAACATATCGTAAGTGCTGAATAAATGTATATTATGCTACCTCTGTATTTTCCAATCTGTATTTTTAGTCTGAATCTTGATTACCTCAGTTATTAGAGCTTTAATGATTTTTATCAATTGTTAGTTTAATTACACTCCAGCTAGAGAAGTTGTCCTATAAAATTTATGGCAGTGTGGCTTTTATAGAAGATGGATGAACAAAGAAGGGAATTACATGTACCGAACATCGCTAGATGTGTATTGATGTGTTTGTTTGCTTTCAGAACTCTAACGTGGGAATGCAGCAATCTGACTCATGGTCTGTTAGCTAATCCTGCAATTCCCCCACCGTGACATTATACTTAAATTTCTTATTGTGTATTTTATCTTTGGAGTGTGCACACGTGCACACACACACATCCGCTACCTTCCTGGTTTTGCACACCTGCTTGGCTCTCTTCCAACGGGAGTTTACTGAAAACAGGAGGAAGACATTTTGAAATTATTTAGGTACTCAACAGATATTCCTAATATTCCTAGATTCACTTATAAAAGAGGAAATGGCTTTCCCACAGGGTTTTTAAAGTGACTTAACAAAGGGGGCCTGGACTCTAAAGTGAATTCCAGGACACATTTGTCACTAGAAAACGAAAAATGGCGTGGGGGATAATTGAATGAGATGCGGGTCCACAGTTAGCACGCACTTCGTCTGAAAGGTGCCCGAAGTGGTCTAATCTGGTACAAGCCAAAGATCTTTCTGAGCAAAAACAACCTTTTTATTGGCCTCCTTGATTCCTCTTGTTAAGGCACAAGTTCTCACACTTGGCTGCTCCTTTTTAAGCACCTGGGGAACTTTAAAAAATATACAGATGCTGGGTCTCACCCCAGCCAAATGAATCATGAGTCAGGATCTCGGTGGAGGAGGGGGCTTGGACTGTTTTTGAAACGATCTTCAGATGATTCTAGTGTGTAGCCAGGTTTGAGAGTCACCGGATTGAGACAGTATCTCCTAAATCCGCAACAGGAACGGAGTATTTGAGACCTGGCAATTTGCCTTGAGTCATCTTTCAATTTAGCGGAGAACAGAGAGGCTGAAAGTATAGGCCTTGGGCAGGTACATTTCAGGAGGGTTTAGAAAACGTCCGGAGTTTGGAGACCCAGCTAGAAGGAACAGGTGAAGGTGTGGGAGCCTCAGGGGGCAGCTGCCCCTAGGGTGGGACATGGGGAAGGACCTGGGGCAGGGAAGCGCAAAGGGGTCAGCTGAAGGAAGTGGGTTGCAAAGCACAGAAGAGGAGAAAGGGAGCTAATGTCCCTGCAGGGCCTGCCATACACAGGACGCTGTGATAAAAACGGTTGCGGCCCCTAGCTCACTCAGTTCTCACAACCCTCTAAGACAGGATCCGTTTTCCCATGTGAAAAAATGAGGACACCGGACTTAAAGTCACTTACCAACTTTCCCACTAACCCAATAGGCCAAGGTGGATTTGAATCCATGCTCGTTCTTCCGGCGTTCCTTTAGTGCAGCACCAGGGACCCTACCTTCCACAGACCTCCTCCTGAAACGGAATCTGGGGCCCAGGAATGTGAACTGTAACAAGTTCTGGGTGTGGGAGTTCTGCTGCTAAATGTTCCGGGCCGAGTATCTCACACGCCAGCTCTTTGCAAACTTGAATGATGTCTCTGACTCTCCTGGGGCTCCCTGCAAATGCAGATTTGGACTCAGTGGGTCGAGGGTGGGGGCCGAGATTCCTCATTTCCAACAAGCCTCCAGATATCACCAAAGCTGCTCATCCCCAGCCCACACTAGGGGCAACAAGTTCCTGCACCACACTGCCCCGAACCTTATCCATGCGGGGGCCAAAGACTGAATCCCAAACAGTGAGGATCCGGCAAGCAGCGAGGCCAGCCTGGCCATCCGAAGGCTTGTCTGCTAATGGCTGCTCAGCTGGCTTCTCCCCAGGGGAGCAGGTTCAACTAGCTCATCTGTTGGAGGGAGAAGCCAAAGCCATTGGCGAGCACCTGCTCAGAACCCTCAGGAAGCCAGCACTGAATTTAGCCTTACGGCAGCAGAGCCCCACGGCAGCCGAGCTGTGGAAAGGCAGGATTACAGACAACTGCCTGCAACCACAGTCCAGCACAGACCCAGCACAAGCCTGTATGTTCCGTTTATGCCAAATGGCTGGACCTGGGAAATTGCAAGGAAAAGAGCTAACCGCCAGGAGGTGGCGGGGTGGGGTGGGGGGTGGGGGGCTTTTTATTATAATTTTTAAATGAGCACATTTGGGATCTATTAGCGTGACCTTTACGTTTTCCCAGGGTGTGGGCTTTATGGGATTTCGCCTTCATTTGGGGGTATTTCAGATTTGGGAGTTTAATTCCGTTATCTTCGTTCCATGATGATAAAAACAAAGGCACTGCCCAATAAGTTGTCACTCCACAAGAGAAAGAAATCGTGTTTTCCTGTTATCTGAAAAAAAGCCATGGTTCTTTCTGAAAAATTAATCACCCTCTATTTTACACATTTAAGCTCCTTGGCATCGCACGGGAAATTATCTGTTCCACACTTGAATCAAGCAGAAGCAAGTCCACACGCCTGGTCCTTAATCTCTCTTAGTTTTCTTCCAATTAGATGCAATCTTTTTCCAATACTCTAATTAATACTTCCACATTAAATATTAGGCCTTGTAAGAAAAAAATCATCTGTAATACAGTCGCATCAAGCCAAACAGGATTTTGAAGCTCTTGCCCTTAATCTTTCTTTCAATTTTCTGCCATTTAGAAACAATTTTTTCCCCAACACTCTAATGAATGCAAATGATATTCGTGATTAGTTAGTATTATGCTAATCTGAGCCTGGAATTTACCTAAATCTGCATGGTGTTGTCTGAGCACCAGATTGCTTTGGGTTTCTGAGGAAAATTACATTAGCCTGCCAGATGTACAAAACATGATAGAGTAGAAATCTGAGCAAATAATCAAGATTACATTAGTTTTGTTTCTTAATGAACAACTGTTGGCATTAGGGATTACAGACAAATTATGGTTTTCCTCTCTGAGCTCAAGCGGCTAAGCAGCTGTTGTGAAGGTCCCCTTTTCCTGACTACCCCTAAATAGATTGGGAGCCGCCAGGGCAGGGGGAAAGCATCTAAAATTTCACATAATTTAATTTGTTCCATTACAAAGTAATCATCACCCCGAGGCCCACAGCTAACCTCCAACTTTCCCCCCACCAACCTGTCCCTGGAATGCGGGAGCAGTTCGAGTGAGGATCGGGGGCAGAAACTCCAATGTGTTTTTCTTCTCTCCCAGCTCGGAGGGATGCGGGTTACATGCCTCCAAGGCGTACCTGCTTTCTGTGCCCTTTGGGCCGCTTTCCAAAAGGGTGCCCGCCTAATTCCTGCTACTTGGGTGACAGAGATGGAATGCTGCTGATAATGCTGATAAGGATTATGTAGGTAACACAGTACATCTGGCCGCAGTCTAATAGGCCGGGTGAACCAGAAACTTGCAGAAACAGCAGCCATCTGAGCTTAGACCCTTGTCCTGTGTTATTTGATCTATGCCTGTGAAGTTTCGCTATAATGGAATCCTTGCCTTTCAGTGGATATGTGGTGTGTAGGTAGGGTTGTCTTAATAGCCCGCGGCCCGTTTTTGGACATTTCCCCTTTATATCAATCAGCAAAATACCACGGCTGCTGGTGTGGACTTTTCTGCTCAATTTAAGTGTCCTCGCTGAAAGCACGACACCTTCTATGTGCTGCTTTCAGGTCAAAAGCCATGCGCCTTTTCGCCACTTGGCCTTGGCACCTGCTGATCCCCCTGCAGAAATTAGTCTTCTCCCCTCCGTTGTCTGCATCTGGACAAAGTATGTCACCTCCAAGATGAGTGAGCCGCCTCTCTCATATAGTCCCGTGGCAGCCAGTCCCGGACTAACAGAGGACTTCCCACACTGCATTCTCCACTCCATGTAAGCTCTGTGAGGAAGGGAATGAAGTCTACCCTGTTCACACAGCATTTCTTGTAAATGCTCTATGAAAATCCGTTGACAGAATCGGGAGTTTTATGCAGTTGAGAATAGCGTATTCAGAGGGAAGAAAAAGTTTGGGTCTCTCTGCCACGGTAAAGATGGATGTTCTCAATGAGAAGATGTTATGAACAAGGTCATCACAAAGACCTTTATGTTTTGTAGAGAGGATAAAGAGCTATCAACCCGTGGCCCTCTGTTTGCGGTAAGAGAAGTAACTGAAGGACAGGCGTTTATGTTTGTGGACACAGGCAACTCTTGATTTGTTCTAGCTGCCTTGAAAAGGGAACTTCTTTTTCTACCTCCTGTACCTACCTCCATAATCATTCCCCACCAACTGAGAAGCCCATTGCTGGTAAGTCTCTCACTGATCAACACCACCCATTAGTCAGCTGGATAACCTAGACTCCCCAAGTCTCATTGTGATCTACTATCCCGTGGTGCGATCGGGGATGGACTGTTGGGACAGAGGGGTAGAGTACCAGTGAGAAAGGGGAATAAGAAGACGATGCCTGTTAGGTCCAACTTCAATCTTAAGCCTCAACTCCCACTATTTCTGTCCTACAGTTTTGGGGTTGAAAAGTGGGACTGATTTTATTTATAAATTTACATATTTATTCTTAATTCATATATTACTGTTATAAATGTATATAATTTATAAATTGTGTGCCCAAAGCACTAATAGTGGGCTAAGAAACTGGAACTTAAGGCAAGCTCAGTCCCACTCAACAAGTCTTCTAGAATGATCCCCTGCCTGTACAAGGGTACTGGAGGCTGAGAGAAGTGGGGGGAAGAAATAGAAGATGAAGTTTTGCCCCAGAAAAACACCATTGAGTTTAGGGAAAAAATAAAATAAGTGACATTAGTAGTACATAGAATAAAATAAACAAGAGCTCAGAATCCAGGAGATATCACTTTGTCAAACAAAGTGAAGTCTTTCTGGAACTCTACTGAACTAACTGCTCAGTTGACCCTAAAATCATTCATTTGACTGTTAAGAGTCATTTCCCCAACATGCAGTGTCTGTTTTTGGTTTTGTTTGAGGGTCTTTTTTTTAGTATTATTTTCTGTTTTTCCTTAGTTACAGACCTTACTTCTTGTTAAATGTTTTATTGTAAACCACTGTGGTTACTTTTTATTTGCAGATAACAGTCAACGTTAATACGAGGACTTGCTATTTACTGGGCAAAGCGCTTTGTGTATATTACCTCATTTAATCCTTACAACAACACTACAAAACAGATACTGTCACCATCCCCCTATATAACAACCGAAGAAACTGAGGCACAGAGAGATTAAAGCATTTGTCCAAGTTAATCCAGCTGGTCAATAGAGTATTTGGGATTTGATCCAGGGGAGTCTGGTCTTAGAAACCTGACTCTTTTTTTCCTTATTTAAATTTTAGTTAGCTAACATACAGAGCAATATTGGTTGCAGGAGTAGAATTCAACGGTCCATCACCTACAAACACCCAGTGCTCATCATAACGAGTGCCCTCCTTAATGTCTATCACCCATCTGGTCCATCCCTTGCCCACCTCCCTCCATCAAACCTCAGTTTGTTCTCTATCATTAAGATTCTCTTGTAGTTTGTTTCCCTCTCTTCTCTTTCCCCTCCTCTTCCCGTATGTTCATCTGTTTTGTTTCTTACTTTCCACATATGAGTGAAATCATATGGTATTTTTCTTTCTCTGACTTATTTGACTTAGCATAATACATTCTAGCTTCATCCACATCGTTGCAAATGACAAGACTTCATTATTTTTGATGGCTGAGTAATATTCCTGTGTGTGTGTGTGTGTGTGTGTGTGTGTGTGTGTACATATACCACATCTTCTTTATCCATTCATCAATCAGTGAACATTTGGGCTCTTGTCAGACTTTGGCCATTGTTGATAATCCTGCTATAAACATCAGGGTGCATGTACCCCTTTGAATCTGTATTTTGGTATCCTTTGGATAAATATCTAATAGTGCAATTGCTGGGTCATTGGGTAGTTCTATTTTTAGTTTTTTTGAGGAACCTCTATACTGTTCTCCAGACTGGCTGCACCAGTTTGCATTGCCACCAGCAGTGTAAGAGGGTTCCCCTTCAGAAGTGCAACCCTTAACCACGATGTTATTCTGACTCTCAGCATAATCTGAAATACCCTTCAAAACGATTTTTATATCTTACATTCCCTTCCATTTTAATTTAACCTACCCTCAGTTCTCTACCTTGCAAACATTATAAAATGCACACTGGTAAGAAGGAATATGAAGTTGCCATAACCTGCAGAAACTGTTTATAATCTTTAACTTTTTTCCATTCATGTGATGCATGTATACAGTGCAATGGATGACACCTTCCATAGTCCTAAGATTTCTTTCTACTAAAAATTTTGGGGCTGGGGGGACTCTTTAGGAAAACGCTTATTCTACCCACACGTTAATGTTTACCAAGAAGCTGGTCTTCGTTTCCAGCAGTAACTGAGCACTCAACACTATGCACATCATTTTCCCCCTCAAAGTCTTCAATTGCATTTCATTACCGTACTTACAAAATAAAGAGCTCTCCTATAATTGCTATTTCTCTGATGAGGCTCAGAATTCAACATGTGTGATAAACATGGACCAGCCCAGTAGCCATTACCTACTTCGCCACCTGCTCTTCTGCCAAGGGCTGACCGGACTCATTCTTTCACCCTTAGAGTAGCTCCAAGGAGAAACATCCCAGTGGAAGGTTCTACAATGGGGTCACAGACCAGGACCACAGTCTCCCAAATAATCACACTCTTCCAAGAGTATCAAAGTCCTTTAAAAGGTAGGGCTCACAAATAAAAGACCTTTAAACACAAGAATCTGAAGCACTTCTGTGTAGATAGTGAATTCAAGCTCACCAGGAAACTTTTGCACTCAGTTATTTTCCAAACCGTGTATCATGACCCACTAGGGGGTTAAGATATCAACTGAGCTGGACAACACTTTTGTTGAAAAAGACAAAATGGAATAAAATAAAAACTATTAATAGTTCATTTCAAATATGCAGGGTAAAGGTTGTTTTATGAACACTTTATTTTCCTTCTATGTATTTATATACATGTGTGCTAGGTTATGATGTTAAGCCCCCATATGTTGGAAACCACTGCATATCATTTGCTTCTCAAAGTGGCTCAAAGAAGTAGGCAGGGCTCAGAGGTCAAATGGCTTGCTTATGCTTACAGGCCAGCCTGGGGACGTCTGTCTAGCTTTCTTCAATTCTCACTGTAACCGTCTTTCTACTGTCCCTATTGATTCAGGACAAGAAAATGAAGTAAAACAAAAGAAAGCAATAACACCTGGTTAACACCCAGGGACAAAAGCAATAGTGAACAGGACAAAGAAGCGTTTAGAGGCCATCCCCTCATTTTTGAAACTCTTGAAAGTAGACTCAAGAAAGTTATCCAAGAACTTCCAGTTATAAGGTAAATAAGTTCTAGGGATCTAACGTACATCATGGTGACTATAGTTAACAGTGCCACATGGGATACTTGAAATTTGCTAAGAGAGTGGATCTGACGTACCCTCCCCACACACACATACACACACACACACACACACACACACACACACACAGGCAACCATGTTAGGTGGCGAGGGTGTTTACTAACCTTACTATAACCATTTCACAGCATATACATCAAATCATCACGATGTACATAATGTTGTCAAACATACCCCAACAAAGCTGCAAAATAATAAATAGCACCCAAAAACTACTTTTTAATATTTCACAAGCCTCTCAGAAATGGCAGGTTTATCCAGAATAAGGTTCCTAGCAGAAATGTCAAGCTTTTTGCTTTTTGATAGAATTACATCAACTCCACATACTGTTCAGAAGTACTTTGATGTCTTTGGTTAATTGTGGTGTAGTGGAAAGTGACGATGACCAGACTTTTCATTGTGGCACTGCCTGTTATTGAAAGAGCGGACCTACGCCAGCCGACTCCATCTTGTTCTGTGTCCTCCACCTTGAGTGACTATGTCCCCAACATGGTCCCTTTCGGGAAAATCGCAGAAACCTCAGACCACGCCTCCTCCCCTTGAGTAACCTCCCGCTCACCCATTCAAACTTCCCAATCAAAACACGCCCAGCGACCTGCGTAAGGGGACTCCGACCCTTCCCCAGCCAATCGGCCGAGGCCACGACCCTTCCCCAGCCAATCGGCTGAGGCCACAGCCATTAGCTCACCAACTGCCCGTAGACCCCAATAAAACCTTTGTGCTTTTGAAACTCGCGCTCTCTCTCCGGCATCTCACCCCTGTGTCGGGTGCAGGTAGGGGATTGGGCTCGAGCTAGCTCGAATAAAGGCTCTTTGCTTTTGCATCGGACTCGGCTCCCTGGTGGTCTTTGGGGATCGCGAATTCTGGGCATAACATTATTAGCTGCATAAATATGGGCAAATTATTTAAACCCTCGAGCCTCCATTTTTTCTGCTGTAAAATGGGAGTTACATCTACTTTTCAGTGGTGTTGCAAGAACAAAATAAGGTCATATTTATAATTTTATAAATTATAATATTTTATAAACTCATAATATTAATACTTATAATTTTATAATGTTTTATAAAATTATAATATTATAATTTATAATATACAAAGTACTTTGAAGAGAACCTGGAACATCGAGGTGCTTAACAGATGGTTGTGTCTGACAAAAGCAGTAACTCATAATTTGATTAATGGAATTTTTCAAAACACACGATAGGGATGGAAACACAATCAAAGAAGTACTTTTTTGGCCAATGTTGGGAACTATTACCTTAGCAATGCGTTAGCCTATAAATGCTGCCTGTTTGCTGAAAGATTGCAATGCTATTTTCTTATCCTTTGCCTGGGGAGATGGTTTTGGCCAAACACCTTTGAATGCTTGGTAATTATTTGCTCTACCCATCAATAGCCCTGTGGCCAAGAGTTTTGAAAATGTTAATCAGTACATCAGCAACGTTTCCTTCTACCATACTATTGTTTTGAATTCTCTTTTAAAGCTTAAGAAAGGGCTCAACTGGTGCAAGCAAATGTTTTCAAAGCATCTGATGAGAAAAGCACACGTAAAGGAGATAAAGCAAAGGGAAACATCCGAAACTGACAAATGTGGTTGGGCTCCTGGTTCTGAACTGATTGATTGATTTGTTAATTAATTTACAATGGCGCAACAGTAATTACAAGCTACTGTTTGTCAGCCAAATCACTTGTGATGAAGTCAAAGGTTCACATCTGTGTGCGTGTCCCAAGGATCAATGCATCAAATTAGCTCTGTTGGCTTTTTTCCCACTAAAAGCTAACATGTGTCATCAATATTCCAGCATTTGTGTGCGTAAACTAATTGATTGAACATTCGTGCTACATAAACATGCGGTTTGTATTATGTGGGGTACCATTTATAAACATCTTTGGGGCCAAAAATATGAATAGCCTCACACAAAATAATTAATATCTTATTGGAAAAATAAAGCGGCAGTTTAGTGTTATTCCTTCGATTTACGGCTAAAAAGGCATTGTCGTGTCTTCTGAAGTCTTGGGCATTATTATATTGCACAGTATTTCACAATTCTGCCTAGAGCAAGTCTGAGGAAATTTACAGAGAAGGTGAAAGATTTTTGTGCGAGGTTGTTCAGGTCTATCAATAATAGCAAACTATCCGTGATTCGAGAACATCGCCATACCACTGTCCTCTGCCATGCCCGCGGTGACATGTATATTATTTGTAATCTCATATTTTCCCACTAACCTCTGCCAAAATTCGAATTTGAGGAATGTAAATTTATCCCTGCACGGCCGCATAATTGGCTGTCAGCATCAGCATTAACCTTGAAACTCAGTAAGAGCAGCTCAAGATGCCCGGAAGGTAAAGGGAAGACGGCTTATCTTGTGGCCACAGATCTTTCACTACCCTTCAACCAGAGGCCCTGCTCCTGAAGCAAGGTCAGTGATGCTGCTTGTAGCAGTGAATGGGGTTCAGGAGCAAAAGTAATGAATGGCCTACGATCAGTTTCTCCCCCCACATCTCTCTATCATCATTTCCCATCAAAATATCTGAAAAGAAGCATGGAAGGGCTGAAGCAATCTAGGTAAACCAAAGCATTAGTGTCCATCAGCTGTGGAAACATAGCTTATGTAGAAGGGCAGCGTCTAGCTGAGAGGGCTCCAACATCCGTCAAGGGCCTCAAGACTACTCCTCCAAATTCACTTTTATGACAACACCCCGGGAAAAGGGTCACGAGAGTCAGGGCGGGTGACCCTCCAGACTCTACCGATTGGGCTGTAGATCCCTCTTAGTGCTGGCATCCGGAAGCCATATTCTCTGTTTTCATTCAGACACAGACTTACAGTGGTTGAAACGGGACCTGGTCCAAATAAATGATATTTTTCACTTGCTCTCTCTCTCCCTCTCTCTCTCTCTCAAAGGAGATAATTTGGAAGCGGTTGCTTCTTAACATGGCTAGGCACCTTCTTGCTCACTTTCCCAAAGACCTGTGTCTCTGAATATTGTACCCAATCCATTTTAGGTTTCTGTTATTCTTGGCATGTTCCTCAGCCCTCACCCAAACACTGTATGTTCAGATGTCAGTACACAACTAAGGTCTTCCCCAACATTGCAATCTAGGTAACACGCATGGAAAAATAATTGAAATCTTGGAGTGGAAAAATAATCAATCCTCTGAGATGAAACTTATTTCCTCAAAAATAAGAAAAGAGACAAAAAGTTTTATCCCCTAAATACATTAGCCTTTTCCAAACTCTCTAACTCATCAGATGCCCAAAAGGTCTTAGTCACTGTAATAAAGGTAGAGTTGAGAAAGCAGGATGATCCTTGCTGACAAGATGGTTTATTCGTCGGATGCTTAGCACTTGGTAATGACCATGAGCCTGTCTGCTTAAAGGGAAATACGAATTTGCTGCTTTTGCTTTGGGGCTGTCCTCCCTCTCTAACCCTCAGCTTTAAAACTTTGCTGCTAATTTCATCATAATTCCTACACGCTTCCAGTACATTGAAGTTTTATCTTGGAAAGGGCAGGTGGTGATTCATAACGTGGGCCACAGTCTGGGATCCCATCACCAGTGACCAATGCGCAGCCTGGGGACCCACTGAGATAACTGTCTCCATTAATAAAATGGGAGACCCATAGCCTTGATGCAATCTGAAAATTATTTATTAACGGGCCTTTTATGTGCAAAATACTGTCAAGAGCTGGTAAATAAGACCTGGTCCCCAGTCCTTGGGGGGCTTATAATTTTGGATGAGCAACCAAATAACATAAGACAAACCTTATATTCATAATCACAAATGTCATCTAGTAAAGTAGGGTCATTTGTATCAGAACATTCACACAACCTACATACCGCATAAAAATTGTATCAAATACGCTAGAGTGTTCGATTTCATTTACTGATGCTATTGTTACCTCTTACAATCCTGAAAATAAGAGAACAAATAATCCATCCCATTTATAGCATACTATGCTGCCCATTATATTATGTGATAAACTAAATCTTTCCTATTATAACACATACTGATGTGATTTAAAATAACCTCACTAAAGAATTGCTACAACATTAGTCTTTTGTGGTTGTGTGAAATAAAAAAGCTACGGGTTGAACTGCAAAATGATACAGATGGCATTTTGGAAATGTTGTTTATTTCATGCTTTCCCATTCAATGTACAAAACGTGGTCACGGCTCTCACTGCTACTGCCTGGGATGTTCGTGAACTAGTCGTGCATTATCATGTGAAGGATTAATCCTTCCGAGTTTAGCAGTAGAATTTGCAAAGAGCATCCTGTAATGTGTCAGACAGCCAGCATTTTCTGTACCGCCTGGTGGCAATTCACCATTATCTCATGCTCCAGAACACTGGCAAAATTCTGGAAAGCTTGTCTTCGCCTTCCCATGTTTAACACCACCAGATAATAATATGTGTACCTGCGATTGGTTTTGCATCTTACAGTTTTCAAGTCGTTTATTACGCTTTATCTCATTGGAGCCTCACAACAGCCCCATGAGGTAAACAGATAATATCAAAACCTGAAAATGGAAATGCTTTGCTTGCCAATTTCTTTCCAAAAAATTTCCCCCAGATGGCTTATGCCTATAGCGAATCTAATTGTCTCGAGGAAAGATGAATGGAATCACATTTCCAAAGAATTCAGCCACCTCCAATCCTAGAGCTGTACAATCCGCAGACGCAGCTTGGGAGGGAGTGAACCAGCTCGGTGAACACACAGAGAGAGCTGAGCCTCAGCAAGAGGTCAGGCTTGAAGCTGGAGGGGCAGGCAGGTGCACAGCAGACAGTGGCAAGGCACTTGACCGTGGTCACAAATAATGAGTCCTAGCCCAGGTCTTCGGATGAAACAGCTGATGGTTGGGTTCTGGGGAAGAAGCAGGCACAACTCCGACTTGGTGGGTTTTAGTGTCCCTTCCCGCCTGTTAATGGAGAGCACTTCAGCACATTGCTTAACCTCAGAGACCAGTGGCCTCCTGTGCGTAGTGAGGCGGGTCATGTCTATTGCATCATACTGTGCTGAACGCTGATTGATAGAAGTTGTCTCCCAAAGAACCTGGCAAACACTTAAGTAGGAGGCCCTCAATAATCATTGATTTTTTTTAGCCTTAAGATCATAGTATACAATGTTTACAATTAAGCTAACAAGGGGCGCCTGGGTGGCTCGGTCGGTTAAGTGTCCGACTTCAGCTCAGGTCAGGATCTTGCGGTTCTTGAATTCGAGCCCCGCGTCGGGCTCTGTGCTGACAGCTCAGAGCCTGGAGCCTGCCTCGGATTCTGTGTCTCCCTCTCTCTCTGCCCCTTCCCCGCTCACAGTCTGTCTCTCTGTCTCTCTCTCTCGCAGAAATAAATAAGCATAAAAAAATCATAAAATAAAATTAAGCTAACGTATAAATTAGCTGTGGAATCTCGCTAAGTGTAAGGAGCTTCTGTCTTTAAGAAATCTGCTACAATTTGATACAGAAAATGCTGAATTTTTAGGATTCCTTTAATGTATGCAGTTCCCACTAAACAGGGGGGTATAAACTCAAAAAGTCAACATAATTATGAAAGCGCCATAGAAAATGCTACAATTATGTTTCCTTTCTCCACCCTGTGTGTTTTTTTGAGCACCTACTAAGTGCTCACACCCGAGACTGTGTAAATAGTCCCCGCTTGCACTGGCCCCCTTGGGTATGTATCATGAACTTGGTATTTATACCACATTCACCGGGTGCCTCACTGACTCCATCTCATTCATCCTCCCGGCAGGTTGGAATGACAAGTAATGAGTATGATTATCTGCACTTTACAGCTGGCTCTACCAGCCGTGAGAGGAGCAAATTCATTTGCCAGAGGTCACCAAATCTACATTTCCCAGGATTCAGTCCCGTGCTCATAAACATATCCATTATGCTATAACCTTGGAAGATGAACGTAACAGTGGGAAGTTACAAAATGATTGCTTTCTGAATAAAGTCATTTCGCAGAGAAGTACTAGGTTAAACTTTATGCTAGAACAGTGAGAAATGAAAATTGTCCTTAAAGCTGTCCATTACGTGACATGTTAAATCCGCCCCATTACAAAGCGCGTGAAGTGTAAGTTGAAATGATTTATTGATAACTTTCTATTCTCCTGGCTCTTTGTTTAAGCACTTAAAATGTAGTAAGATTTAAGATGCTTAAAGTTAGTGAAATACATAGTATGGGTACCTATATCCCTTAACAGACCTGCTCGTAAAAACAACTTCTCCACTGAAGGGGCATTACCCTGACTATTCTGCACATCCCGATGCAACAGAGCAATGTGACCCTTTGTCACTGGCCTGGTATATTTTCACTAGTATACTTTCCTATATCCAAGTTCACTGTCTCAGCCCCTCAGAATATATATTACAAATCGTAAGTATGGAAAATGTCACAAAATAACAATCTCAGGGAATTTAAAAATGCCCGAAGGTAGTGATTGACATCATTCAGCTATGTTCCAGAAATATGCTGTAGTTTCAATGACATTGTGAGCATCAGATATCTCTCTTTGTTGACTAGTCTCTACACTGGAAAATCAACACCAGCTTTCCCATAGATAGAAGAGATAACACTCCTTGAGAACATGACCCTTTGCTTCCAAAAAAGAACTGGAAAAGCGGATGGACAGGCACTTGTGTTTCCTTACTCTCTGATTAAATTAATAACCATTTAATCGCTATTTATTAGGATGAGATCCAAAGGATATTTTTCTTCTCCAAAGTTGATACGTTGCATTTGTTATGCAAGCACATAAGTGAAAATAAATCATGGAAAGGAAAATAAAAATCACTCCCAGATAAGAAAGTATCTTGGAGGGACATTAATATATTTAACCACATCTGCCACACAGTTCATTTTTATTTAAATATGCTAGAATGGTATTACAAGTGAAAAAGCATCACTAAAGAATATAGATATGGAAGATGCATAATGAAAAAAGCACAACCTATGACAAAATGTGAAATATGCAAAAAGTGGTAACATTATTTACAGATGTTGAAATCATTTTTTTTTCTTCACTCAGACATCATCATCATCATCATCATCATCATTTTTTTCATTAGAGAACTGGTATATAATAAATTGTTAGTTTTCACCCATGTCATTAATTCCACAGGAAATGGCTTAGGTAATGGCAATGTTAACGTTCACCTACAAGACCCAGAAAGAGTGTTCACTACCTTTGACAATGAGCAACGAATGAAAAGATGTATTAACTACACTTGACAATGAGTGACAAATCAGCAAATGTAATAGCTACATATTCACCAACATTATAGAGAAAACAGAAATCATTCAGAAGGCCTCATTGATATGATGAGGATTCCATGCCTATAACACCGGGACATGGGTTTGATTCCAGAACAGAGAAAGAACACTGGTCTTACCTGCACCAAGAACACTGCCTGGCTGCGGTAAGTTCTTAACAAATATTTATTGAGTGAAACATAAATTTTATAGCTTCTAATTCTGGAAATATATTTAATGGATAGGTATAATATCTTCCGGCCACTAGTTGATGCAGTAATTATCTATATGGTGTCTCTCAGTTTTGATTACATTTCTACATTCAGTTATGCTTCTAAAGGAAATAAAACACAATTTGAAATTAAATAAGTATTGGATTTTGATTTTCAGATGTATCTTTGCATGGCTAGTAGATTACCACACGAGTATAAACGTGGTCATTAGACTAGACAGTAGTTTTCTCAAATGTATTTTTAGTGTATTAATTAGGTTGTTTAGGGACTCTTTTTTTTTTTCGTTATAAAGTAAAATAAAATTCAGACCATAGGATATACTAGCCCCAGCATTTGTAAGAAGATAGATTAATTTTAGAATTTTCAGTTAAAAATAGTTCGTTGTGAACCTAAGTTCACCTCAACTTCTCAAGGACTTTTAGAGAAACATTTGCCGTGAAAACAATCTCTTCCATGTTGTTGTACCTGTATTGACGTTTGTTGTCAAATTATTTAAGTCAACTTTCTATCGAGGACAGAATTTTATTTTTAAAACAAACAAGTGATGCATCTATGACCTTATTAATGCTGTCTGAAAACAAATGATAACATTATGTAAACGTCGTATTTTAACACACCAACTTCTCAAAAAATAAATTTCCTTTCAAGAAAACTAAAAAGTACATTACAATTGAGTAGATTAATCAGTGTTCAGCCAAGAGTCATCTTTGTGCCTTTGGCAATAGGAGATCTAGTCTCCTTTTTATGTTTACCTGCCTGTTTATTTTGATTAATATTTATAAGACCGAGGATTTCAAGTCTCATAGACCAGCAATTAGTTTTTCAAATAAATTTTGTGGATTAATATTTAAATAACGGCCCTTCATTTACAAATGTTCATTTACAGTTCTGATGGGATCAAAGGATTAGTCTTATGAAATTTAGGGAAAAAATAATGCCTGGTGGATACCCGTTACTCTGAAGTTCCAAATAGCTAACAAAGAAGTTCTAATAAGTCTTACTGAGAGCCTTAAATAAGCAGTGCAAAATAGAATGGAAAGTCCAAAAATTGTTTTTGTTGGTTTTTATTTTTCAGTGGTGCAAAAGGAAACATATAGCCTCATCAATAACCGTTAACAAAATAGTGCTATTTACAAGATGCAGCTTTAATACATCCCAAGTGGTATTTTTAAATATTGTGAAAGGTCATCAACAGAACTCTAAATATAGCCAACCAACCGTGACTTCTACTGCTCGCATGATTTTTCTCCTTCAAAGAGTTACATGCAAAATAATCTAAAGAAGTAAAACATCTAAGATGCACCACTTAAAAAAAACTGCACGTACGTAGATGATATTTAACATATACACACATACACACAATGAGTTTACTCTTTTTGTACTTGTTTATTTTTAGCTGTCTCAATAAAATGTTTTTCCTCCCTGTGTTTTACTAAAACATGCCTATCTAGGAAGGAAAACAGATGTAGAATTGGACAACTACGTCTTGTTTGGGTTTTTTCCCTGTCAGGAAGAATTTATGATCATTGTCACACAATAAGAGAATCTAAGTGAAACAGACAATAAGTCAGGAAGCAATTGCTGGGAGACACTGCGGCTTTGGCATTCAGGATTTGGTTACTAAAACTTCATTTCATTAAGCCAAATAAGGATACAATATCCTTTCTTACACAAAAGTCCCAGAATAATTGCAAAAATAAAAGGAGCAGTGTCATAGTGCGAGCAGAACCACAACAAACTAGTTTGTAAGAACCTTAAAACACCTTTCAAAAATATTCCTTAAATCCCAAACAGGGGAATCATGGTAAAATCACCACAACACATTTCCTTTTTCTTCCAATATTTTACCGATACGCAATAGTTATTCTGATCAAACTTTCCACAGAGCATCTATCATTCCAAGAAGTCAGTGTTTCACTAAATATTAATCTCAGACATTTTCCCTAAATTAACGACGTTTATTGAAATTGAATTTTCCTTAATAAGAGACATACATGTTATTCATGGAACCTAACGAAGATTAAATAGGAAAATAATTTATGCAGAGTTTCTTTTTTTACTTCATATTTTGCCTCTGAATCTATCCTTACGTATATTCTTGCATCTTCTCGGGCAATAAAAGAAGATAATTTTAAAAAATGAATACTCAGCCTACACAAACCTTTACAACGTGCTTCTCTTGGGAAGCTGTGGTCTTTCTGTGCAGAACCAGATTGACAAAATTTAGTGGTGAAATAGTTCCAGGGATTACCTCCTTATGCCCACATTAATCCCAATTTTTACGTAAAAAGATTTAGAGCCAAATGTTTTACTTTTTCACAACAGAAAAATGTTTCATTTTAAGTACCGACTTTAAAACTCACTTCTGGGAACATCGTAAAATGATAGGGGTCATAGTAACTTCTAAAACACCACTTCCAAGTCTTGGTACAGTCACATCAAGCAAAATTTTTCATATAAACAGTTTGCAGTATCTTTCCCCAAGTATGTGCCTGTATTTTAAGAGTTCATCGCGCCCAGGTACCCGCCCGGTGCTAAAGTCTAGTAAGAGATGCAACCATAAACAAAAACCTGCCACTGTACAGCTTATATCACTTATAAAACGTATTCCAATTGGAAGAAAGTGGCCCAGACACAGACAGAAAGGCAGGGGGATGGAGTTCCTGGAGGAACTGGCCTTTCTTTTTGAAACAGAGCACTCAAGACAGCAACAAGTAGCCGCGGCAGTAAAGTTTTCCTGCGGGCTCTCACGCCTCACGTTAATGAGAACGCGCGCAAGACTGCAGGCTACGGTCTCTCTGCACATTGTGTGCTCAGGAAGAGCCTAGAAGCAACAGCATAACTTGTACCTTTCAGGAAGTTCACGCATTAATAAGAAACTCTCCTGGCCAGCGGCGCCAGAAGCCAGGACTAATGGGAAGGCTCTCCCTTCTCTCTGGGCACTGGGGACGGGCTGACCACCAGGGCTGGCCATACCCCTCCTCTCCTAGAATAAAGTGCCCATTGTCTCACACTGTACTAATTGTGAGAAAACAGCCCCTGTAGTAAGCATAATAATTACCAAAGCGAGCCAGCA